>NC_138176.1:114092659-119844705 GCF_964165515.1 Mesoplodon bidens | reverse complement strand
GTTTTGGTTTTTTAAAAAACGTGGCTTTTAAAATGTTTGACAGGGGAGGAGAGTTTAACGGTAATCTTGCTTCCTTCTGGTAGAGGGAGTATAGTAAGCGCAAAGACGCCGAAAGCCTGTTCCCCCTCCCTGCATTTCAACGTCTTTCCAGTTTTCATAAGGCTGCTTATAAGATTGATCAAAGAATTAGAATTCGATTCCTTCCATTTCCTTCTGGCTCAGTAAAGGCAGGAGGAGAAGCAAGGGGTTAATAAGATCTCAGTGACTTGAGCCAGCCTGTGGCATGCTAGATATTTCTGCCTTTCTGTGTTTCCTCTCTAAAGAGAGGGTTTTAGTGATTCCAAAGAGAAATTTCTCATATGGAAAGTGTCTGCAGGGGAATGTTGGATGGGAGACTTAGGCCCTGTCATTTTCCATGTTTGAGATTTGGTTCAGAGAGGGCACCTGTCACGTTCCACATATTCACTGCCTTCCTGAGATTTTAGCCAAAGGCTTTGTCTTTGCAGCCTTTTTGATAATGGTTGCTTCTGAGAGTCCTGCAAAGTAGGTCACTGTTTTCTGTCTGGAAAAGGAGGACCCTGAAGCTGGTGCCCTGCCTGGTCCTCTGAGGAAAGGTGAAAGCTGACACTCTGGTCCCTCCTCAGGACTACAGACTAAGACAGTTTTCTGCTTTGGTTACATACATTCAATTCTCTTGAATATGTGCATCAGGCTTCTAAATAAGGGAGTCATCACAGGGAAGTGGAAGGAGGCAGATGCCGGCTTGGTATTGAGCCCTGGCTCAACAAGCTGTGTGACTTAAGCAAGTACTCAGCCTCTTTGAGTCTCAGATTCCTCAGTTTGACCTGTTTGACAGGGTGGTGGGTTTTACTCATAATGTATCTAAGTGACCAAGTATGGTAATACTATTGATGAAATCCCTCATTTGAATTTTTCCTGAATCTTCTTAACCTGGAGCCTCCAATGTGGTCTTTGATGGGAAACTTTAAATTGCAGAGACAATAATTGGCTTTTACTGCTTTTAATGACTTCATCCTTAGGATAGTATCAGCAGTGGGAATGCTGAGGATGGGGGCATTGGAGGATGGTACATGGTTAGTTCAGGACATTAGGCTATGGCTAAGATCAATGATGACGGGGAACTTCATCAAAATGATTTCAAAGCATAAACTATTATTTTAATAAACTTATCTGCTCTACTATAATCAGCATTCTAAAATTTTTCTGGGACTTGCCTGATGGTCCAGTGGTTAAGACTCCACACTTCCAGTGCAGGGGTACAGGTTTGATCCCTGGTCGGGGACCTAAGAGCCTGCATGCTGCGAGGTGCAGCCAAAAATCAGTAAATAAAAATAACCTTTTTCTTTTGGTTATGTGCTTCTGTGGTTCCAAAGGACTGCTTTTCCCCCTTGCTAGCTTTGATTCTGTGTCTGGATGGGACAGAAAGGAGGGTTGTCTCAGAGAATACCTGCTTCCCAAAGTGTTACCCTGCACACTCAGGAGACAGGATGAGATTTTTGTTTTCCACTGCAAGCTGCCATTCTGCAAATGTTTATTTAATTCCCACTGTGTGAACACACAGTGCTAGATTAGCAAAGGGTCAGTAAACTCTAAATATAGTAGGAGAAAGAAGTCATTTCATGAGTAACTCTGTTACAAGTCAGAATGGGCTTGTTCCACGGTACATGACAAGTACAGACAGGATCTGGCTGGCATTCCACAGGGCCATCGCGTCCAATACTTATCCACCGAAAGTGGGCATTATTGGTCAGACTTCCCCTTGGAGAGCTGTACATTCTTAGAAAACAATTCAGTGCTTTTCAGGGCTCCTCGTTGGGTTCACCTTCTAAGTAACAAGCTTCTGAGGCACAGAAAAACGCACCATAAAGTCGCATCTCATCCTCCCCGCCTCCAATTTTTTTTAATTGAGCACCTGTTTTGTTCCAAGCCCTGTGCTAAATGCTAGAAATATAATTTGGGGATTTCCCTGGTGGCGCACTGGTTAAGAGTCTGCCTGCCAATGCAGGGGATGCGCACAGGTTCGAGCCCTGGTCCAGGAGGATCCCACATGCCGCGGAGCAACTAAGCCCGCGGGCCACAACTACTGAGCCTGCGCTCTAGATCCCGTGAGCCACAACTGCGGAGCCACGTGCCACAACTACTGAAGCCCGCGCGCCTAGAGCCCGTGCTCCGCAACAAGAGAAGCCACCGCAGTGAGAAGCCCACACACCGCAACGAAGAGTAGCCCCCCTCGCCGCAACTAGAGAAAGCCTGCGCGCAGCAATGAAGACCCAATGCAGCCAAAAATAAATAAACAAATTTATTAACTAATTTAAAAAAAGAAATATAATTTGGTCTTAGAGGAGGTCACAGTTTTTCACTGAACTTGAAATTCTGTTCTCCAACCTGGCCATCTACCTTCTCAGCTAAACTTGACTCCAGATAACACTTAGCTGGTTTCCGAAATCAAATCTGCACCTTAATAATAGGTAAAAACCTGCCACCAGTGAATTTAGGCAGAGCAATGTATGTTGCAGGCTGAGAAGGGAGTTTAAAAGGCTTAGCCAAATGCTTTTACTAAAGTCAAACAGGTCCAGAGACCTCTCCTCCTCCCCAAACCTGGAATGACACACGTTTGGATATGTGAGTTCTGCAGATAAAAACCCCAAACGCAACGAATAAACACCTGGCCTCAGCCCCACTCCTGCTTTGTCACACGTGGAAGAACTGGCGGCGAGTGGCACTGCCCTGTCAGGTTCCCGGGCCACAGCTCTGGGCAGTTCATCTGGCCTCGTAAGAGTGCGCTACAGCTGGGATTCTTGGCGAGGGCTGCGGAACTTGGCAGGGAGAAGGTTGAAAACATTTTGATTATTTTGGTTCCAGAATCTTTCTTAATGTAAAGTACCTGTAACCGAGTAATTTATGTCTTCTTAGGGGCAATGCCATCTCCTCTTTGGGGGCAGGAATGGGGTAGCGGGAAATCTCAGCCTTTGGGAGTCTTGGTAGTGGATGATCAAGAGGAGGTGCTTGTTCATATGTAGAAAAACAGTTCATTTTAGGGCTGGAATATTTACTCAAGACATTTGAGGCACGGTCATAGATGGCTTGGAAGGCCCAAACTGGACAGATATTGACATGCAGAGAAAGCATGAGAGGTACAGTTGAAGAGGAGAAAAGTAGAGGGATTCCACACAGCTCTGGGACCCCCCTGTACCCCTGGGGGATCGGGTGGACCCTCATGGGT
This sequence comes from Mesoplodon bidens, assembly GCF_964165515.1. NCBI lineage: Eukaryota > Metazoa > Chordata > Mammalia > Artiodactyla > Ziphiidae > Mesoplodon > Mesoplodon bidens. The sequence continues at coordinate 119,841,461 of NC_138176.1, read as the reverse complement.
GCTGCCAGGCCAGACAGTGCCCTGTGGCCTAAATGTCTGTGCATCTGCCTCAGCTTCCTGGGCTTCCCATTGCTTAAGTCCATTTGTTTGCTGTCGTCCATTGAGTCCGTGCTCGCCTCTCTCCCTCCTTGTTGGGCTGCAGGAAGTGGTCACCTTTCTGACTCCAATGCTTTGTCATACCCTAACCATTATTTTACCAAGTGCCCGGCAGCATGCTGGGCACTTGGCTCACCTCTTTTACCAATCCTGAGATGCTGCAGTGGCTAAGACTTTGGAGCCAAACACACTTCCATTCAAATCCCTGGTCATCCCCGCTGTGTGATCGCGAATAGCTCACTAAAGTCTCGGGTCATCAATCTCTCCAACTAAGGAAATAGGAGAATTAGTTAACTCACCTCATAAGGCTTTATGAGATTAAAATCACAGTGTGGGGCTTCCCTGGTGGCGCAGTGGTTGAGAGTCCGCCTGCCGATGCAGGGGACACGGGTTCGTGCCCCGGTCCAGGAAGATCCCACATGCTGCGGAGCGGCTGGGCCCGTGAGCCATGGCCGCTGAGCCTGCGCATCCGGAGCCTGTGCTCCACAACAGGAGAGGCCGCAGCGGTGAGAGGCCCGCGTACCGCAAAAAAAAAAAAAAAAAGTCACAGTGTGTGTAGGCCCTTCTTAACTGTAGTTACGAATAAAATCCTTTCACTCCCCTGCAAAACAGATTATCTCTGTCTCCAGATGGGGTAGCAGGTGAGGGGAAATGCCTGATCCACGGCTCCAGCACTAATACCAGCCAGAACCAGGATCGCAAACCAGTTCCATCCGGCTCCCAAACCTTGCTGACCCACCATCTGTGACGAGGCACGTGGTTCTGTTTCCAGGCGAAGTCCACTTTGTCAAGTTTTGTGAGCCTGACCTGCCAAGTTTTTCCAGTTTTCACTTGTGACTTATTCTATTCTGGACACCCTGGTCTTCCCTTGGCCTGAATCAAAGCAGTTGGGAGGTGGTGAAGATAGAATATCTTCAAATAGCCAAGTCTGGTGAAACGCAGAATCCAATTTATCATAAATGTCAAAAACTCGCTGAGGCAATTATTATAGTAGCTCAGAAGAAAAGTAGCTGTGTGACCTCAGGCAAGGTGCCTTCTCTCGTTTGTCAAATGAGAAGTTTTAAGAAATTTCAAATTTCTTTTCCAGTGCCAACATTTCTGTAATATTTCAGATTTTCCACTACAGTTGTTTTTTTTTTAGCTGGAGAGAGAAAGATCTCCTTGAAATCGTATCTTAATCAGGAAACAAGGTATAACAATCATGCCTGTAATCATTTAAGTGTCGAGCCATATGCCATTTATTATTATTCTCATTCAAGCTTTCTCGCATACAATGCTCATATCACTGATGAGTTAATTTCTCAGATGTCTGTTAAATTCCCTTCCTCACATAATTAGTTCAGAAAATGCACCTTGAACTCCATTTTAGAAGCTTACAGAACACACAAAACCCATTTACTGTTGAATATGCCTGAATTTCAGCTGACTTCTGAATGACTCATATTTGAGCAGTTTATGTCTCCTGTCCTACCACACCATCGTCTATTTCTGGAATCTTAAGGGGACAAATCTCAATTATGCCAGAGAAACAGTAGCCATCCCAGCAGGACACTTCGAATCCTAAAGCCCTGTAGGCCAGTGCCAAACTCTTGTTGCCTTCCAACAACTTGACTAGCTTCCCTAATTACAAGCAAACAAATAAAAACAAAAGCAAAAACATCAACAAGATATAATTCCCATATGATTTCTCAAGTTTCTAAAAGATAACTTTATTAAACATAAATTTTATGGGAAATTTTCCATATGGAGACAATATTGAAAATACCCAACTTTGTGATTTTATTTTTGAAGAATAAAAATTTGTGGGAAAAGTAGACTTAATATATGGTTTTTCTTGTTGTAATCGTCTTCTGAAAAAAATGAACTTTTGGTCTTCCAAGAAAGCTTCTATTTGAGGTATTATTAAATCAACAAATATTAAATCAATATTTGTTGAAAACTGATCAGCATCCAATACCATGAGGCACTGGGATCCAGGATGGGTAAGGCCATCCCCACTTTCTAGGAAGACAGCCCTGCCAATGGGGGGGTGGCATGCAAACAAATAACCACAATACACGGTTGTCAGTTGCAATATGTTACAGCAAGTGGGCGATAAATTCTGCCTGAGGGTGTCAGGAAGGATCACAGAGTGGGTATGTTGGGTTTCAAAAGATGAGTAGGTGTGTGACAGTTTTGCATGTTTGGGTGTCCAAAGAGAAACTGAGAAGACTGATTTATTCAAGGGAGGTAATACGGTAATACGGAGGTAATACGGTAGAATATAATTAACAATGATAGTCACTCTTGCTTATTAAGAGTGACTTGTGCCTAGTAGGCACTCACTAGGCACTAGGCACTCACTTGGAACAGTATTTTTTTTTTTAACAGTGTTTATTTTTACTTGTTGACAGTTTGCTTTATTTATTTATTTATTTTTGGCTGTGTTGGGTCTTCGTTTCTGTGCGAGGGCTTTCTCTAGTTGTGGAGAGCGGGGGCCACTCTTCATCGCGGTGCGCAGGCCCCTCACTATCGCGGCCTCTCTTGTTGCGGAGCACAGGCTCCAGACGCGCAGGCTCAGTAATTTTGGCTCACGGGCCCAGTTGCTCCGCGGCATGTGGGATCCTCCCAGACCAGGGCACGAACCCGTGTCCCCTGCATTGGCAGGCAAACTCCCAACCACTGCACCACCAGGGAAGCCCCGGCACAGTACTGATATTATTTTATTCTCACACTACCCTACTCTTATTATCATCTCCATTTTATAGAAGTGCTAACTGACGCACAGAGAGTTAATGTAACTTGTCCAAGGTCTCACGGTAAGTGGCAGATCCAAGTCAAACCCTATCAGTCTTATGCCAGACCCATCTCTCAGCCACCAAGTCCTGGAAGCATTCTTATTATTTCTCTTTCCAGCTAATGTTAATGAGATCAAGGGGAGGAATTCATTGGCAGTCTAGTGGTTAAGACTCGGTACTTCTACTGTCGGGGGCATGGGTTCTATCCCTGGTCAGGGAATTAAGATCCCACAAGCCACGTGCACAGCCAAAAAAAAAAAAAAAGTTCAAAGGAAGGAACTTGTCAGTCATAAGTTGATCAGTGGGTAGATAACAAACTAATAATAAAAGAAAATAAAATTGCAGAGAGTAAAAGCTAATAAAACACAGATTAAAAAAACTGAACTTTCACCTAATCGGGTTGCTAGACAGTAAGCTCGTAGTAGTGGCCTGTGAACGACCCATTTACAAAGAGCAGGTTGTTTTGATATGAATAAAACTGACTATTGTAAAACTATTCAGGCAAATTTAGGGTTCTCAGGCCCAAAGGGATAACTGGAAGACTATTCATCCCATTGTTCAACCAGCAGTTCACATATACAGAAAGGAGCCAGGACTGAGGAAGAAGAGTGGCCATCGATAATTACATGTGGATATTTCCATTTCAGTCTAGTCCATTTCCTTTTCATTTGAGAACATTAATAAATCCATGTAGTTGAAACAGAGTGGCATCTGGGGATGGGAGTCCTGGGTTAGTAGCATCAAGGCTCCAGCACAGAACCTTAGGCAGTTGCTCCATCGCCCTAGTAGTGCATAATCACAGCCTGGCACACACTAGACCCTTAATAAATGGTAATTATTATACTTTACTTAAGTGACCTATTCAGCAAGAGTGTCTCATGTTTCAACATTTGTCTCTAGGGAACTTCTGTCAATATTATCTTGACCATTAGATATTGATGGAAACAAGGAGTAGGATTAGCAAATTCTTATCAAAAAAAGAAATATTTTTGAAGTGTGACTCATGTGTTTAAGACTATAAACTTGAATCCAATGAAAAGTGTTTTCTTTTGATTGAAAAAGAGACTTTGCAAAGTATGTTCTGTTCTTTATCTTGACCAGGAATCCACGCCTAATCAGGGGAAATAGTAGAGGCTGAGAGAGATTGAGAAACAGGTGAAGTCTTAGTACCAGTAATAATTTTATATAATAGAGGGGGTTTTACTTGTTTGTTTTGCATTGTTTTATTTTTGCCAGGGGACCAAACCATTTCGCAAATGCACTATGGTCCCAGGAGTCAGAGTTGACTTGAGAAACTTTGTTTTATATACAAACAAGATTATAAAGGTTTGAAAGGCCAGAGCCTACAAACTGATGGCAGGGTGAAGAACAGAGAATGCAATGAAGTTCAACCCCCAGAGACCAAAAGTTACTGCTACTCACCATTAGTCTAACTTACCTTGTGGGATGCTACTATTCAACCATTCAATGAACAGGTCAGTTTGGATTTAGATTATTTGGACTCTTGATGGAATCAAAAGAAAATATAATAAAGACAAGTTTTTAAAACTAGATAAGAGTATTCATTCTATTTTAAGTATAACATTCTATAAATTAATTTCTACAAAATAAATTGATTCTCAGTGCCTTTTGGAAATAGGGAAAAGAAAGGAACATAGAGTCATTTAAATGAGAGGGAAAATTATTTGCCGTCATCTGAAATTTCAACATGAAATATACTAGGCCCTAAATAACCTAGGATGTCTTACATTTTATTTTATTTATTTTTTATACAGCACGTTCTTATTAGTTATCTATTTTATACATATTAGCATATATATGTCAATCCCAATCTCCCAATTCATCCTACCACCACCACCCCTGCCACTTTTCCCCCTTGGTGTCCATACGTTTGTTCTCTACATCTGTCTCAATTTCTGCCCTGTAACTGGTTCATATGTACCATTTTTCTATAACCTAGGATGTCTTATATCAGAAATTGGAGGTGATGTTATTTTAGCTACGACTTTTAAATACTGCGTTCAAGATAAGACCACGGTCTTGAGATAGTCACACTCAATACATTCTAGCATACTTTTAGAAGTGTCCTAGCTTGTTTCAAATTTATTTATTAATTAATTTATTTTTTACATTTATTTAGTGCATGTTTTATTCGATAAAAAAACACTACAAATCATTTTTTTCCTGAAAATGCTGTTGTTAAATAGCCTTTCCTCTAAAAGAATGTCCCTGCAAAGAAAAAACACGTGATTACCAAACTTCTAGAAAAGTAAGTATGAACTAATTAGGCAAAATGTAAATCAAACACTGTGACAATCATAATTTTAATCCACAGTAAAATCTCAGTGTGCTAGTAAACTTACGATGGTACAGATTCATGTCCTTCCAGTGATTTAGATCTAGAAACAGACCTAACACTGAGAAGAACCAAACAGAAACCACCAACATTCCTCTTTCTCCTGAACATTTTGAATGAGACAAGAACATGTTCTTTAGCCAAAGAGACAATGTAAACTCAAGGAAAATGAAATGTCTCAGTGAAACATTTTAATGAAAATATGTAATTTATTGGATAAAGTGTAAGTTAAATATTTTCATTAAAATCTTTCACTGACATTTAATTTTCCCAAATTCATATTTGTTAAAATGTTTGGTTTGACAAAAATAAAATCAGTATACGTTACTTTTAAGTATATGGGAAAGAAAGAGGACTAGCAGTTATGGGACTACTTTCTTTAGTTTTCTGAAGTTATATAAGCAACATCCTTTTAAATGAAAATGTGAGAAATGGAAAAAGCAAGGAAAAAATATCACATATAGTCCTTCACCCAAACTCGACCACTATGACCGTTATTGACATTTGTAGATAGTCCTGTTTCCTTTTTTTAAATATTTCGATTGTGAAGTCTAACATACCTACAGAAAAGCCTATAAAATTTCTGTGTGCAGTTTAGCAAGTAGTTAAAAAGTGATTGCCAATGTAACCACCAACCAGGACAAGAAATGAAATACTGCTGGAGGCTCCCCACACCCATGCAGCCCTTCCCTTCCCCTCACTAACACCACCACTACCCTGATTTTATGGTAGCCAGTCCTTTGCTTTTCTTGATCAATTCACCACCTACACCATTGCCACCCACATATACACCCCTAAACCATGCACCTTTAACTCTGTTTTCCTACTTTATATAAATATATTTACACTGTGCATTTTCTTTTGTGCCTTGCTTTTAAAAAATTCAATATTATGTTTATAAAATTCACCACTGTTTTTGTATGTAGCTGGAGCTTAATTTTCATTATTGTAAAAATTCAATATTATGTTTGTAAAATTCACCGCTGTTTTTGTATGTAGCTGGAGCTTAATTTTCATTATTGTATAATATTCCATTATATGCATTTATCTATCTACTAATGGGCATTTGGTTTGTTTTTAAGTTGAGGATATTAAAAATAATGTTTGGATATGTGTCCTGGTGTGATTATCCATGCTTGTCCAGGAGTGTAATAGGTGTTCATAAGGTATGGCTTTTAATCATAATTAAATATTTTAACATAATTTTCTAAGTAGTATTTTCTATTATTTCATCGTTGTAATAACCATAATTTTGTTGGATAATTTTCCATTTATGGCTGAATGTTACAGCCTGGTCTTTTGTAATAAATTCACTCTTCTAGTTTCTAATGCTTCTAGTGCTGGAAACAATTAAAATCTAGTCTCTTAGCAAGTTTAATGTTTATAACACACTTTTATGTCTATGCTCACTGTACTGTGTATTACAGTGGTCTCCGGGACTTATTTATCTACTTGTTGCACATGTGTAACCCTTACACATCTCTTCCATTCCCTCACCCCCTGAGAACTATTGTTTTAAAAGCATGGTTAAGACTCCCTGCTTCCACTGCAGGGGGTGTGGATTCAATCCCTGGTGGGGGAACTAAGATCCCATATGCCCAGTGGCACGGCCAAAAAATAAAATAAAAAAATAAAACCGTGGTAAATGTTTGGCCCGCCAGGAAAATTATAGAGTTCAGCTTAAACTTTTTGTGAAAAGTTTAGTTTTCAGCTATACAGTTCTGTGATATGTTGAAATCAACGTGTCACGTTTGCCGAACTCCACTCTTCGACATCTCCTTCCTGACTTCTTTGAGAGTCATTTTAGAGTTTCTCCAGGCAGGCTCCCTGCCTGGCCACTTCACAGACCTCCTCAGCATCCAATAAAAGCTTTTGCTGTGCTTTGACACAGGAACCAAGGTTGCTAAGAGACCACCTGTGCTGAATGCACTTTGTTCTAGCGAGAGCAGCTGGAGAGAAAACCCAGGAGCAGCATTATCTACCACTACCGGGGATTAAGTCAGGTGAGAAATGGGTTTCTGCGCACTCTTCGACCCCCACCAGTTGTCTGGTCTTTCCCTCACTTCCTATTCAGTCTCTTTACCGCTGTTGGAGAAAATTGAAGGTACCCCTCAGAGCACAGACTGAAGAAACACAAGATGGAGGTGGAGGCCATAGGAGGGAAGGAAAATCGCTTTGCGAACCCATGTGTTATTCTTACCCCTTCGTTCCCAAACATAGGCACAAGGAATTGTTGAACTTAAGGGAAATTCTAGGCGTTTACTTTGCCAGTGATTGCTGTATAATTTGGGGCAAGTCATTCCCTCCTTTAGGAAGGGGGTTAGTTATTACAGAAATTAATCAAGATTGCTAAAAGTGGAAGAAGATACTTGTATAAATCTCATCTATCTCCCCCTCTCTCTTTCACCTTCTCTCTTAAAACTCAACCTGCCTTTTTGGGTTTGAGTGAAAAATAGCAGAAAATATTTTCCCACCCCGATCTTGCCACTTTCTAAAAATACTGATGCTCATTTTTTAAAATAATATTTTTAAAGTTTATTTATTTTTATTTATTTTTGGCTGCATTGGGTCTTTGTTTGCTGTGCATGCGCTTTCTCTAGTTGTGGAAAGCGGGAGTTACTCTTCGTTGCGGTGTGCGGGCTTCTCATTGCGGTGGCTTCTCTTTTTGCACGCAGGCTTTGGTAGTTGTGGCTCTCGGGCTCTAGAGTGCAGGCTCAGTAGTTGTGGCGCACGGGCTTAGTTGCTCTGTGGCATGGGGGATTTTCCCAGACCAGGGCTCGAACCCATGTCCCCTGCATTGGCAAGCGGATTCTAAACCACTGCGCCACCAGGGAAGCCCTTGATGCTGATTTTAAGTTGAGTGTGTATAAGGGACTTGGATGTAAGGCTTTGAAAATTACTTAACTCATTTGACCTTACATTTCTGGAAAAAGGAGTTAAGAATGGTTCTAAACTCCCTACCTGACAGGCATGTGAAATGTTCCGACAATGCGCTAAACAGACCACAAATTAATATCTTTAAAAATTCCATAATACTTAAAAAAATAAGATATTAAAAAAAACTGTTTGATTAACACAGAAGTGTGGAAGAAATTAAAATATTTAATGTCTGATTAAGTGACCAAAGTATGAGAAAGGATTTTGAGGAAAGATCAGGGAAATGAAAAAAACCTTTTGTTGTTTAGTGTTTAAGAATTTTATCACATGCCTCTTTCCATGTCTTCAAATTCTCATTTCCTGGTAATACCCCCTGTACAGGTTAGAAGAATGGCAATTTCACTGATGCCATAAAAATGATTGTAAATGACTTTGCAGATAAGACTTCAAAATAAATTAATTATGGATAACATTGAAAAGAGAGGGGTAATTCTGGTAGTTCCTTGAGCTGTTTTTGTTTGTTTGTTTTACAAATTTATTTATTTATTTTTGGCTGCATTGGGTCTTTGTCGCTGCACGTGGGCTTTCTCTAGTTGTGGAGAGCGGGGGCTACTCTTCATTGTGGTGCACGAGCTTCTCTTTGTGGTGGCTTCTCGTGTTGCGGAGCACAGGCTCTAGGCGCATGGGCTCAGTAGTTGTGGCTCGCGGGGTCTAGAGCACAGACTCAGTAGTTGTGGCGCACGGGCGTAGTTGCTCCACGGCATGTGGGATCTTCCCGGACCAGGGCTCGAATCCGTGTCCCCTGCATTGGCAGGCGGATTCTCAACCACTGCACCACTAGGGAAGCCCTGAAAGACATTTCTTTTTTTTTTTTTTCTTTTCTTTTTTTTTTTTTTGCGTTACGTGGGCCTCTCACTGCTGTGGCCTCTCCCGTTGCGGAGCACAGGCTCCGGACGCGCAGGCTCAGCGGCCATGGCTCACGGGCCCAGCCGCTCCGCGGCACGTGGGATCTTCCCGGACCGGGGCACGAACCCGCGTCCCCTGAATCGGCAGGCGGACTCTCAAGCACTGCGCCACCAGGGGAGCCCTGAAAGGCATTTCTTGATCACTGTTTCTTTCCAGTGCAAATATGAGATTGAGTTTAAAGAATCAGGGTTATAAATGTGTTCATTTAAGGACATTTTCTCTTTCTTTTCCTCCTAGGGAGCAGGAGCTTTCGGATATGACGTGTAAACACTGGATGTTAATTTCTACTACTAACCCCACAAGTCTGGAAGATGAAATTGTGGGAAGACTTCTAAAAATTCTGTTTGTAATCTTTGTTGACTTCCTGTCTATTGTATATGTTGTTATAACTTCTTAGAAAGCTGACTTCCCTTACTTTACATGTGAATTTCATATTGAATTACAGTGAATAAAATTTTGTAATTTAGTATGTTGAGTGATTTTAATTTGATGACATCTCCAATTATTCTAGAGGCCAAAAGGACATTGCAATAAAAACAACATTGTGTATTATTTAGTACTTTATGGTTTATAAAACATTCACATAAATTGAAATGGAATTTTTTCCAAAAATCTACACTACTCTCATAAAACTTCTTGATTTTTAACATGATCGTTAGTTGATAGATTGACTAAAATTTGTAGGTGTAATTATGAGTGAAGTTGTTTCTTAAGGATGTGTTCCTATGTGAAATTTTACATGGTTCTTTTTTTTTTTAATTTTAAATTCATTTTTAAAATTTATTTTATTGAAGTATAGTTGATTTACAATGTTATGTTAATTTCTGCTATACAGCAAAGTGATTCATTTATACATATATACATTCTTTTTCATATTCATTTCTATTATGGGTTATCACAGGATATTGAATATAGTTCCCTGTGCTGTACAGTAGGACCTTGTTGTTTATTATATGGTTCTATTTTTAACACATCAAGCTTAATATAAGATGATCTTTCCATACTATATACTAATAGTTTATTCTTATTTTCTTACATACACATTTCATCTGTGTGTAGGTAGGTTGTTTTTCTTAACCCTCCACAATTTTATGTTTCTACTAACAAAAAGTTAGGAATAGAAATGCTTAAACATTCTTTTAGGAAAATAGAACTTGTAAGAAAGGAGAGAAAACAAGGTGCAGCCTGTGTTGATTTTCTGTTTGGGACTAAATGCTCACAGTATGTCATTTTATGTAAGGCTCCCAGTAATCCTAGGAGGCAGGAGTGAGTTGTCCCATTTCACAGATGAACACACTGAATCCTGGAAGAATTTTGCTAGCTGGAGACCATACCTAGGAAGTGGCAGAACCAGGTCTTGGGCCTTCACAATCCATCATATCATATTGCCTCCAAAGGTAAATAATAATTAAACAAGTGTGGTTAAAAAACAATCTGTAGAGCTCAACCCCTTTTCACAGTAATGTTTTATTCAAGACCCTATGGCTGTACTTTAGTATTGCCCTGATTTATTTTCTTATTCCACATTTAAAAATCTTCTATCGAAAAGAGAGATTAAGTTTACCCTTTTCTCATATCCAAATGGACAATGCATTCTCTTCCACAGTTTTCTTGACTCCCTCATTTTCTGACAGTGTTAAAATATAACTGTTGAACTTCTGCTCTTTAAGCCTTTGAAAAACAAAGTTCTCTTTGTCCTTCAGACTTTTTGACTTTTTACATTGGACACACATGTTTCATAAAATCCTGATCTCTTCCATGTGATGACCATCTTCTCAGATTTGGCCCAGACATTAATGCAAGGTTTCATAAGAGACCTAATGGAGTGTGAAAGGAATCTGGGACCTTTGAGACTTATTACTTCAGTGACTCTTACTTAACCTTTCAGCGGTGTTGTATATTTAACCATAAGCCAAACAGAGTCAAACTATGTGCCATTTACTGTAACAGAATCTCTTTTTTCCCTACATAATATTGTTGAACACTTCCTTTTGGATATAATGTGGATGTGATGTGTTTCTCCCCAAGCCCCTCTATTTGGGATTTCTTGGAGCCTATTAATCAGGCTGTTGACAGGGAAGTAAAGTCACTCCCAGGCTCAGGCTATTGCTTCTTTTCTGTGTGCTTCCAGTCAGTCAACAATGTGGTTAGAAGCACGGATGCTGAAGCCAGACTGCCTGGATCCAGATCTTGGCTTCACCGCTTACGGTTTAATAACCTTACGTCTCTGCTTCCTTACATATAAAATTAGTGCCCGTGTCATAGGTTTGTCGAGAGGATGACATGAGATGACGGGTGCAACGTGCGCAGCCGAGTGCCTGGCATATGGAAGACGCACAATCCGTGGAGGGCTGCTGTCGTCAGCATCCTCAGGTGATGCTGAGTGTTAGCGAGCCTCCATCACCCTGCCTGTTCTACACCTCCCCCTTGCCCTTAGAATGACCTCATGTTATCCCATCCCCTTGGCCCAAGGATGTGATTCTGTCCCCCTGACCCCTGGCAGAGTTCTGTGGCAAGTGTAGGTATAAACTGGTTGAAACTACAGGGCTTTTATTTGGTTATGTTATTTGGGGACCTGGCGATGACAACTGGATGTCATAATGTGACTCCAGACAACAGAGGATACTTGATGAATAGCCTATTAAAAAAATGTTCATTGATTGATTGATTCTTTTTTTTAAAATTTTTCTTTCAAATTGGGCTATAGTTGATTTACAATGTTGTGTTTCAGGTGTACAGCAAAGTGATTCAGTTATACATATATCTGTTCTTTTTCAAATTCTTTTCCCATTTAGGTTATTACAGAATAGTGAGCAGAGTTCCCTGTGCTATACAGTAGGTCCTTGTTGGTTATCTATTTTAAATGTAGTGGTGTGTATATGGCAATCCCACCTCCCAGTTTATCCCTCCCTCCCCACCTTTCCCCTTTGGTAACCATAAGTTTGTTTTCTAAGTCTGTGAGTCTGTTTCTGTTTTGTATAAGAAATCAGAGTCTTAATATGCAGTCGACGTGGCTTTGTCGTTGGAAATGGGTCACTTTTCCTCCACTCTTCAAAAATATTTGTTCAGTTCCTTTTTGGCACGTGTGGTGCTGGGCGCCCAGGTCAAACTGTGAATACAACATAGTTCATGCTCTCCTGGAGCTCACAGGCTAGTGGGGGAAATGAATGAATACCCAAATAGTGCAACGGCCACTGGGGGAAGTATTAGGATGGACATGCCTGGGGTGTTATGAAGGATGTGGTGAAAGGTGTTCTGAGGGCCACCTGCAGCAACTCCTGGGAGCTTGGGAAACATGCAGAATCCTGGTTCCCCCTCCCAACCCCCCAGAACTGCTGAATTCAGAATCTGCACTGTAACCAGATTCCCCAGTGGTTCAGATGCATTGAGAAGTGCTGATGCGGAGGGAAGCTCACGGACTCAGTGTTCCTACTGTTTGGCACTGAACAGGTATGTGACCTCGGGGCAAGTTGCTTAACCTCTCTGGGTCTGCTACTCCTCCCGTGTTAAAACAAAACAGAACCAAGAAAAAAGCAGAAGTGGCATTAATACCATCAGCTTCGTGTATCACATAGAAACACTGTGACTCTTAAGTGAACTGGACTGATACTTACAGGAAGATGGATAACAGAAAGGAGTCCTAGAAATCTAAGACGTTATAAACATCAAGAAGACAGGAGTAGCTCTGTGAAGTAAGGGACCTGTGACTGCCTTCCGCAGGATTGGAAAAGGATTGTTTTCCTAAATGGCAACAATATCCACGGCGTATACGTATGTATGCAGCCTGGGTTAGGTAAACACGAGTTTTCTGGAATTGAGTGACAAGTACTCTACAGTTGATGAAGCATTAGTGATTCTTTAAGTGTTCACTGGAATGAAATAACTTACAAGAAAACTAAGCCAGACAGCCATTCTGAGTTAGAATGGACAGTTCCTAACTTTGTCGTGTGATTGGGACAAACTGCTTCTGTAGAAACCAGGGTCAAGGTTTTGGGGGATTTTTTTTTTTTTTGTCTGGTACACGGGCCTCTCACTGTTGTGGCCTCTCCCGTTGCGGAGCACAGGCTCCGGATGCGCAGGCTCAGCAGCCATGGCTCACGGGCCCAGCCGCTCCACTGCATGTGGGATCCTCCCGGACCGGGGCACGAACCCGTGTCCCCTGCATCGGCAGGCGGACTCTCAACCACTGCGCCACCAGGGAAGCCCGGGGGATTTTTTTTTTAATTTTTATTTTATATTGGAGTAGAGTTGATTAACAATGTTGTGTCAGTTTCAGGTGTACAGCAAAGGGATTCAGTTATACATACACATGTATCTATTCTTTTTCAGATTCTTTTCCCATGTAGGTTATTGTAGAATATTGAGCAGAGTTCCCTGTGCTCTACAGTAGGTCCTTTGAGAGAAGATCTGAAGCGCATGGTGTGCACGTGGCCTCACAGATGCAGGCTGCTGTTCTGTGCTGCTTCTGCATGGCTGTTGTGTGCTGCCCTTCCTGCAGGCGGTCCTAGTGAGCAAGCTGAAGGCAAGTTGCCACGTAGGCCACTCTGGGATCAGCAATGAGCCTAGACTTATTTATAAACCAACAGGAGAGGCCCCAGAGCTGCTCCGCCACCTGGCCTGGGACCACGGTGAGGGAAGATTAGTGAAGCAGCACAGGAAGTCCTCGGTGGCCAACTGGGTTTTCAGTCTCAGCCCTTTGCCCTTTCAGCCTGGAGGTGGCTACAGACTGTTCTCTGAAGGGTCAGTGTCCCTGGACTCCTGTCTGAGGTGTGGCAGGTACAGAGGCTGACCTTTCGGATGTTGTTTACAAAGTTGATTGTGACTTACCCGGTGGGGATCATTTACTCAATAAATCTTTATCAAGCGCTCACTGCCTATCTGCTATCTTTGTAGGCACAGGGAAATATTTCGGTCCCTGTCCGTGAAGCCAAATCCGGCCTCTGTACCCCGACACCGAATTAATTTTCAGAGGCAGAGTTCTGGGTGAAGTAAAAAGAATAGCTTTATTGCTTTGCCAGGCAAAGGGGGCCACAGCAGGCTAATGCCCTCAAAATTGTGTGTCCTGACCTGGAGGGGCTAGTGAGGAGTTTTATAGTAATGGTTCAAAGAGGAGGGCGTGGTCAGCTCCTGGACGTTCTTCTCATTGGTTGGTGGTGAGGTAATTGGGAGTCAGCATCATCAAACTTCTGGTTCCAACCGGTCTGGGGTCTACATGCTTGTGGGCAGCAGACTGTTAACTTCTCCCACCTGGTGAGGGCTTCAGTATCTGTAAAGAGTTCAAAGAAATCGTCATGTGTATCCCTTGAGGGGGAAGCAGGACCCTGCCCCAAGGCTGCACTCTTGTTTCTTGACTGCTCCTCCCTTGCCTGAATCCCCTCCCTTCCCTGATTAGCAACTCTTTGAAGCTGCTGGTTGGAACTCAGGGAAGTCATGGAGGCTGAATGAAGCCTATTTCCTGTAATCAAGAAATGGGGGACGCGGAAAGGCTTTTGTGCCCAGGATCCCCACAGGGTGCTGCTTAGTATCATCCTCAGGGAGCTTGCCTTCTGCTGGGGAGGCGGACAACCAACTGATAAGCACGTGAGAGTTTCAGATAGTGCCAAATGCTGTGCAGAAAATGAAGTGGAGCCATGAGAGAGAGGGTTTCTGTGGGGGAAGAATATTTTAATTAGGAGGAGCTAAGGAGCTTTTCCTGAGAAGGTGACAATGGAGCAGAGGCTTGACTGATGAGGAGCTAGCCAGGTGGAGATCTGGGGACAAGTGAGGACTTCCTGCAGGAAGAACAGCAGGTACAAAGGCACTGCAGTAGGTGGAGCTCAGCAAACCCTTAGGAAGGCCAGTGTGACTACAGCTTAGTGAAGAAGTGGGGAGTTACTTTTGTAGGATTGATAAAAATTAGCTTCTACATAACTTCTCTGGTTTAGGGAAACTTCCTCATGGCAGAATAAAGAGAGAATGTGAGACTCTCTGATGTTCTGTGTCCTTTGTATGGTACACATCACAACTTAAACAAGGAATCATCTCTCCAGGGGTTTCAATTTTTCCATGATTATTCCAGGCTGATCGTGTCTGGCCCCTAACTTGTCATGATGCTAGGGAGCTTCATGGCTCTACTAGATGAATGAAAAAGCTGTGTTTTTAGGACAGCTTTTTAAAAACTGTAAGCAGAGCTAAAACTTCATCTGCTGTAGCTTATTTTAACAGCAGCCTTATTGACATATCGTTCATATACCATACAATTAATCTATTTGAAATGTACAATTCAATGATTTTTTAGTGTATTACAGAGTGTGCAACTATTACCACAATGAGTTTGGAACAATTTTATCACCCTAAAAAGAAACCCCATACCCATTAATCCCCACGAGCAGTTACTTCCGATTTTCCCTCAACCTAACCTGCCCCCAACCACCCCTCCCGTCAGCCCTAGGCAATACTAATCTACTTTTTATGTGGGAATTTCATATAAAAAGAATCATACAATGTATAGCCTTTTGTGCCTGGCTTCTTTATGGCCAAATAATACTCCACTGGATGGATATACCACATATTATTTATCCATTGATCAGTAGATGGATATTTGCATTGTTTTTATTTTTGTCAATTATGAATAATGCTGCTATGAACGCTCATTTACCAATTTTTGCAAGGGCATATGTTTTCATTTCTCTTGGGTATACACCAACTTGTGGGATTATTGGGTCATATGGTGACTCTTCCTTTAAACTTCTGAGGAACTGCTGGACTATTTTACAAAGCAGATGACCCACATCTATAATCCTTGAGAAGGTTTCTCTTGATCTCTAAAGGAAAAAGAACAGTTTTGTCACCCTGATAATCCTCAGGATTTCAAATATTAAACGGTAGGTCATGAAATAAAGGCTAAAGATGAAAATATTTGCTCCCTTCCTCTTGAGTTGAGTTTTAAAACTTCATCTGTTTTCTTTAAATCTCTCTTTTATGCTATCTAGCAATCAGAGCTCATTCTTTGGGCTCCTTTTTACCCATTTCATATCAGAGTTAATTACTTAAGAAATTCCTCACATTTCTTTCAAGTACCTTAGGTCACATAATAAAGATCCAAGTTAATATGAGATATTTTTTCATTGATGGCAATTAGATTTATTCAATTAATTTTCACTGGATACCTACTCTAAGCCAGGCATGTTCAAGGTGCTGGATATTTTCTGTGCTGTTTTCGATTCTAGGAAGTTCACTTTATTAGTCCTGTGGTTGGAGGAGTACCTTGTAGTGCAAATGATTCTCATAGCTCATAAGCAGTCTCTTTGCAGACTGAGTTTTTGGCCTTTGGTATTCATCAGCTGCAAACTTCTTATAAAATATACTCTTTTGCCACACTTAGTGAATGAAATATCTTGTAGATTATAATTATCAGCATGGCAGGAGTTCCATTTGGTATTTCTTTTCCCACCCACAGCAATATTCATTTCTTGATTTCTTTGGTGGTGTACTGTAACACTGTGGGCTAAAGAACTTGTTGAAAAATCATCTTGACCAGCCAAAGAAAAGTTGAACTAACAGCCTTGCCAAGAATGACATCTAAGTCAAAATCCAACCCTTCAGTTCATTAAGACCATAGTCGACAGAAGATGGACCCAAGTTGCAGAAATATTGGTGTGGGGTGGGGTGCGGGCGACCCTTGAGGAGAGATTCAGGTCTACTTGGTAAAAAGGTTAATTTTCAGACGTGGTGTGTCACTGAACTTTGTTGATTTCCTGGGCTGGTTATCATACCTGCTTGTCACTATAGGAGCTCTTCTTGAGTGAATTTCAAGAACTCAGATGCAGGTTTTGATGAGACATCCTTAAAAGGATATTGTATATGACAACTATTCGTAATCACTGTAAATGTGTCAATGGGTAGAATTTTCTTCTTCTAATTGTGTAGAGGAAAAGTAGGATCAGATTCCCAGTTGTAGTGGGGTTCTTTGGTATATTCATGAATACAAACACTCGTATGACACTTATTATGTTAGGCTATTTGGAGCACTTTATGTGGTTTAATTCACTGATTCTTCTCAACTACCATATGAGATAGGTATCATTCTCCCACTTTTACAGATGAGGAAACAGGCACAGGGAGAAGGAACCTCTTCAAGGTTACAGAGCTAATCAGTAGTCAGGCTTCAAGTTGTGTGCTCTTATCCTCTATTCTCTCCACCTCTTATTATTCAACCCCGTGGAGCCTGTTTCTTCATCTGAAAAATTAGTAGATTAAATGCTACAGCAAGTGTGAGGTTCTACCTGCTGATCTTCAAGGCCTCTTGACTAGTTCTAAGACTCTGGTTCAAATTCAGTAGTCTCAAAAAAACATGCACGACCGCGTGTAACTAGGAGAAATAATCAGGGCACAAAGTATCCCGAGTGCTGAAATACTCAAAAAGCAGCCTCTTTGAGCCTCCAAGGATGTCTGGAGGACCAGGTTTATGGAAGGAAATGCCCACAATTATTGTTGTCCATGATGTTGACAGTAAATTCAGCTTTCACTTGGTGGGTGCCAGCATCTGTGTGATCAATCCAAGTATTTATACTGTGGGTCATTCCACTCTAGATTTAGAAATGTAGTGGTTTCTCTTTACATACAGACTGATGGATTTGGTTGTGGATATTAGAGCTGTTGGCATGCCTCTGTCTGAGCCAGCTGTACATCTGGGGTTTGACTGGTGTTTGCTTGTTGTTGCCAAAGGATGTGGCCCCTTCCTTCTAAGGTCACTTTAACCTAATAATCAACCCTGACTCTTCTCGGTGAGGACAAGCCTTTTTCCAGTAAAACTTTGGCATGTACTTTGCACGTACCACTACTCACTGTACTGGTATTGAATAGGTTTCTTGCTCTTTGTTTCTGTTGCATATGTTCACCCACCTATGATCATATTATCCAAACCATAGATCAGGAAATGTGAGTCAGACAAAAGAACTTTCTACCATATCCAATTGCAAAAGAAATCTTGGAAATATATTTTAAATTGGAGTTTCTTGGAAATTTTCTTATGTTTTATTAGAACAATGAGATTCAGTATTTGAAATTTGGACTGTTCTAGAGGATCCTGCAGTGGGAGGCACACTTCCCTTAATTTTACAGCAATTCTTTATAAGCTCTTATGGGAAACCTGGAATCCATCCCCAACCTTTCTTTCCACTAATCCCCACACCTATCAGTTAGATGGCACTTCTTAATCTCTCAGATTGCTCCCCTTATTTCAAAATTCTCTAGGTGTTAAATTTTCAAGTATATATTTTTGCCTCAGCTGTTAAATCAGCCTCTGACCACTTTCTCTCCCAGTCCATCTTCCAACGTGGTTTCTAAGAGTGATAGTTTTGAAACACAAAGCCAACCATGTCATCCACTGTTTAGAATCCTTCAGTGGTTCCTCTTTGCTTCCTGGAGAACGACTTCATATACAGACACAGGGTCTAACCCACTGTAGAGGACATTTATTCTGTTTAAGCTAGTCAACATCCCAATCTGCTTTTGGAGAGTCCTCTCAAAGTGCCTTGTCTTCCTCTGAGTGAGATGGTTACATTGCCCAAACCGGGCCAGTCACACTTTCTCTTCTGGGACTTTGAATCCTGAACAAAACCCTGCAAGGATGGAGAAAATAAGACAGAGCCCATTCATTTCCTGATGAAGCAATGTAGCCCCTGCCAGTTAGATCTCTAAGTGGACCGGAGTCCTGGGTTCTCCGTTCGTGCTGTCCTGCCAAGAGATGGGAGCTGGTGCTAACAATCAAAAGCCCTATTCCTGTTTACCTCCCACTTCCTACAAGTACTCTGACCTTGAATCATTTGTAATTATCCACTGTAGTTCCCTAGCCTGGGAGTCTTTTACTCCATTAAGACTTTGCAAACGCTCTTCCCCCAGTCTTGGAATGCCCTCTTCTCAACCCAAGCAGTGTTTCCGCCTCTCTGTTCTCTTAAGGTAGCACAAGTACCGTGACGGAGGTACTTAGCACATTCTAGTGATTTTTCACCTGACAGTCTCCTAGACTGCAAAACCCTTTGTTTTCATATAATGCCTGACACAGCATAAATGATTAAGAATTATTTGAAGAGTGAATAAGTAAGAATTGACAGTATAGCTTTTAATCCATGCGTGGAGATTTATGTTATAGACAACTGAGGCACATTTCCAGAATTCAAGAAATGGGTTGCAAGTTGCAGATCATAGAATCAACATAAAATGCATGAGACTCACCATAAGGTAAATTGCTGAGGAGATTAAGGCAAAGTGATCAAAGTAGCAATGGTAAAGTCACAGTCATGTGGCAAACACTGAGCATTTATTTTACAACTATTTTTTTTGAAACTAGGTAAGTAATTTTAAGACATTATTTTTAATACTGCTTGGTTAAATAGTGTAGTGATTAAGAGCACAGAATCTAGAGTAAGACAGTCTTGGTTGAAATTGCGTACCTCTGTTTTTTCATCTGTAAAATGAGGGAAATGGTACCTCCCTCATAGGGATATATACAAGTATGCAAAGTACTCAGCACAGTGCCTGGTCATTCTCTCTTTGCCACTCTCCCCAGCCCAATCCAATGTCTGCCTTCATTGCCCTGCTTTGTGCTCAGGAGGCTGACCCTTTGTGGGCAGCATTTCCTGGGTTCCCTCGGTACCTGGCTTCTGCCTGGCTTTGACCAATGGTAGGTGCCACCAAGAGATTTGAGAGCAAAGAGAGAGGTAGGGGTATTCTCTCCACAGTCACTTTGACTCTTTGTCTCTGGCAATAAAATGATATCTCTTCCCAATTCCTGCTCCCTTTGGGTGGCCCCTCCTTTGCAGGTTCTGCTCTCCAGGCGCTGGTAACACTAGGTCTTCCCTTTGTTACTTAAAGCCCAGGAGCAGTAATCACTTCCCACCATCTAGTATGGGTGTCTCTTGTTTATTCCTTTAATGTTGTCCACATTGCATTAAATATCTAATTATAGATATTCTTTCCCTTAAGATTCCTTCTCTTGGCTATCTGGGATAAATTCTGTTTCCTGCCTGTGCCTTGACAATACACTGCATATATTAATTGCTTAAAAATGTGAGCTATGGGCTTCCCTGGTGGCGCAGTGGTTGAGAGTCCGCCTGCCGATGCAGGGGACACGGGTTTGTGCCCTGGTCTGGGAAGATCCCACATGCCATGGAGCGGCTGGGCCCGTGAGCCATGGCCGCTGAGCCTGCGCGTCCAGAGCCTGTGCTCCACAACGGGAGAGGCCACAACAGTGAGAGGTCCGCGTACCGCAAAAAAAAAAAAAAAGTGAGCTATTATTATATTAAATTGTTAATCTGAACAAATATATAAATTAAATAGGTAATTATTAACATTAAACATTATGATGATATTAAAATACACATGGCTATTGAGTAGAAAGCAGGATTCACATGCCTCTTTAAAATCAAGCAGAAGATCTCAAACACATTTTACTTCTACAGCTGGTTGTTTTGCCTATGGTTTGAAATAACTCCCAAGCACTTCGATGGGGAAATATAAGAGCTTTACACTGTGGTGGGTGGTAGGGATATAGGGGTGAGCATACCTTTCTGTGTGAGCACAGCCCTGGTGGGGAGGTAGATAGAGGAAATTCATTCATCAATTCATCAATTTCCATCTGTATTCAAATGTTCTTATGGAACATGTTTGACTTTACATTTTTTCTTTATAACTTTTGTTTCATGGGTTAGTTACCATCTTCTAAATTTTACCCAACAAACCAAAGTTGTAGCATATTGAATAGGTGACCAAAAAAATGTTTACATGCTGAAATCGTGGAGCAAAGCATTTGGACTGTCCAGAAATTTTGGAGTGAACAGACCCTGAACATGGAGTAGAGGTCACGCTTTTTCTCCCTTGTCATGTAATGAAGAAGACAAGAAGGCCAAAACTTGCCATGTTGACCTGATACATTGTTTGGAGCTGTCTGAAACTTTGTTATGTAATGCACATAAGTCAGACACTGAGGCAGAGGCATATTTAAAAAATTGGCACTGCTTCATAAAAGATTCAATTCAATGGTCTTATGATCATTTAAAAATAACATTTATCAATTGCACCTGTATTTTCACAAGAAGAAACTGAAACCACGGGTACATTTGAACTGGGCAGCCTACCTTTGGAAGTAAACCCTTCCGTGGTCATCTATTATCTAGTATGATCACATCGTAGATTATACAAGTTGAATTTGTAAGGTACACGATGCCCTGAGTGAATTCAGATGTGGGAAATGGCCTTAAACTGTCCTGGACACATGAGGGAATTTCCTCCTTCTCTCCTTCAATACGTTTATGGAGGGTCTACTATGTGTCAAGCACTGCGCTTGATCCTGAGCTAGAGCTGTGAACGAGCACAGTGAGGGGCCACACAGCCTAGCCTTACCAGTGGGCATGCTAGGCTCACACTGTGTTTACCTCCTGTCTCTGCCGCTTTGGTGCCCCAACTTTGGGCAGCTCACTTAACCTCAGGGGGTCTTAATTCCTCATCTATAGGATGAGTAAAAAGTAGTAGTTGCGGGCTTCCCTGGTGGCGCAGTGGTTGAGAGCCCGCCTGCCGATGCAGGGGACACGGGTTCGTGCCCCGGTCCAGGAAGATCCCACATGCCGCGGAGCGGCTGGGCCCGTGAGCCATGGCCACTGAGCCTGCACATCCTCAGCCTGTGCTCCGCAACGGGAGAGGCCACAACAGTGAGAGGCCCGTGTACCACAAAAAAAAAAGTAGTAGTTGCTCTATGGGATTCAATGAGATGATTGTAACTACTTAGAACAGAATAGAGCTTGGCTGAGTAAGGCAACTGAAGAATTTCAGTGATCTACTGTAGCAAAAATATTACTCAGAGGGACTTCCGGGCAGTCCAGTGGTTAAGACTCTGCCTTCCAATGCATGGGGCATGGGTTCGATCCCTGGTCTGGGAACTAAGATCCCACATGCTATGCGGTGCAGCCCCCCCCCCAAAAAAAAAATATATATATATAACTGACAGTTCGAGCATGCATTCATTGATTGTTTGATCATTCGTTTCTTCATTCCTTCATTCAATGAAAGCTCACTAAACAAAGTTCTATTCTTGCTGCCACTGTGCTCTAGGGAATAGTGATGAACAGGACACATCTGGTACCTGCTCTTGGAGTTTATAGTTTCGCTGTGCAGACAGACAATGAGCACGTTACAGATGATGTCAATCCAACACCTGGAGATAAACTGGGTGTTCCGGAAACAGTATTCGTGAAGATGTAGGTTGTTTTTCGTTATGGCCTTGAAACCAAGCAATGTAGGTCAGAAGGATGTAAAGTGGAAGTGTGTGTATGTGTCCACACACAGACACACACACACACAGAAGGAGATGTACATTCCATGTAATTTTACATCTCTCATTTCCATTTTCATGAGACAGGGCGGTGGTTCAGAGCATGGCCCTCTGTAGCCTGGATGCCTGGATTTGAACCTAGCCTACCCCTCATTAACTGTGTGATTGGGGTTAAATTATTTAACTTCTTTCTAGTCATTTTCATCACTGGCAAAACGTGGATGATAATAAGAGCACCTACTTTTTAGGTTTACTGTGAACCTTAGATGAGTTAATACAAGTGAGAAGACAGTGCTCCACTAGCTTGTACCACCCTTGACTCATTTTTCTAAGGTAGACTGGGAACAGCACAGGCTTAGCAATTAGCCAGACCAGGGCCTGAATCTTACTCCATCACTTACCAACTGAGTGACTCAGCAAGTAACTTAACCTCTCTAAATTCCAGTTTCCTCATCTATAAAATGAAGATAATGATACTTAACCACATGAGATTGCTTTGTGGTTATGAGACTGCATAGTTCTTGGCAGTTACTAGCCACTCAAAGAATAGCATTTATCACGGGCTTCCCTGGTGGCGCAGTGGTTGAGAGTCCGCCTGCCGATGCAGGGGACACGGGTTCGTGCCCCGGTCCGGGAAGATCCCACATGCCGCGGAGCGGCTGGGCCCGTGAGCCATGGCCGCTGAGCCTGCGCGTCCGGAGCCTGTGCTCCGCAACGGGAGAGGCCACAACAGTGAGAGGCCCGCGCACTGCAAAAAAAAAAAAAAGAGAAGAAACCTGCCCTGATGTGCTAAGTCGGGAAGGGAAGTCTGGTCAGCCGGGCAGGCACTGGACTAGCGTCTCAGGGGCTGTGCAAATGTCCTAACCCTCCCCTACCAACCAATGCCTGCTTCTGCCCTCCATGTTTCTGGCTCCCTTGCTGGGCTGAGGACCGCAGAGCGATTTTAGGTTAATTTCTGTCTTATTCTCTAAAAGCTTCAGGCAGCAGATAGTCTAAGAAGGGGGGACCTTCGAACATTTAACAAATCACAGACTTCTTAACAAATGCCCAAAATGATAACTAACAAGGCAAAAAACAAGTGCCTTCCTTCAGGGTACCACCTCTGTATCAATTTTTCTTGAAATGCTTTCCCTTAGGTCTCTTTCTTCCCAAGGGAGGCTCATTTAAATCCAGTTTATTTCATGACCCACCTTTTCCTCTCACTCCACCTTGTTGAAAGTGCATCAACTTCTGGGTCCAAGAGAGAGGGGCTACACAGAGCTGTAGAGCCAGCAGTATTGTGGGGTTTTTTTTGTTGTTGTTTGTTTTTTGGTTTTGGCGGTACGCGGGCCTCTCACTGCTGTGGCCTCTCCTGTCGCGGAGCACAGGCTCTGGACGCGCAGGCTCAGCGGCCATGGCTCACGGGCCCAGCCACTCCGCGGCATGTGGGATCTTCCCGAACCGGGGCACAAACCCGTGTCCCCTGCATCGGCAGGCGTACCCTCAACCACTGCGCCACCAGGGAAGCCCGAGCCAGCGGTATTGAACTTCTCTGACCCTCGCCTCACAAGATCTTGCATCTTCACATCACCGGGGATAAAACCTCTGGGGGGTCGAGAGGTCATTTTGGTCTTTGCCGATTGAGAGATTTAGCGAGTAACAACCCTCTCAACTCCAGTTTCCTTCTCTGTGAAATGGCGCTAACAACACTCAACCACTTTGAGAGGCACAGGAGGTAGCACAGTCTCTCTCTGCCAAAACCTGCTCCCCAGCCCCGCTCTGTCCTGGGGCAGGGGTTGATCAGGAACTCATCCGTGGCTTCTCTGGGTCAAATTCCATTCATAGGTAAAGTGTCAAGGTTGGACTAGATTTCTGAGTTCTCTAGTGTGTCTAAATGCTCTGTTGAGGTGTGACTGAACAAAAAACCTTCACAAGAAGGTGGAGGCAATTTTCACATTCCAGGCAGGCAATAATTTCCTAAGCCAACGGGCGCCTCCCCCCTTGCCCCCGCTCCAGCAGCCAGCCAGCTTCCACGCTCCCTGCCTTCTCCAGGCTGCATTCTGCCCACTTCATTCACGACATTATGAGTCTGGACCCCCAGCCATTTTGAGTTTTTGCCCCCGGAATTCAGTCTTACACTAAAGTTGGAACCATGCTGTGTGTAAGAATGAGCTAATTTTCAGTTCTCAGTTGATAGGCGTGGACAGTCTGAGCAGACATGGGAATGCTGGTCATACATTCTCTTTATAAGAAATCTGGGAAAACTCGGTGGAGGTGAGAACAGGGACATGGCAACTTCAGAAACGCACTGGTGAACACAGAAATATTTTTCAAGCAGGGTTTCCCTGTCCCCCAAATGTAATTTCATATACATTGATTGATTCGACCAACTATCAAGAAGATATTTGCTCTGGTGGTTAGGGGGTATCTGAATCAAAGAAAAAGCTTTCTAAAAATATCTTTTATCAAAACAAGTAGAGAAAAGTACACAAATGATCAGTGTACAGGTCAATGCATTATTACAAAGTGAATGCACGTGAGTAACCGCAAACCAGGTCAAAAATAGAAGAGGATGAGAAGCCCCCATTGTATCCCCTCTCCATTTTTCCTTCCAGAAACTATTTCTGGGACCACCTTCCTCTGATTCTTACTGTTACTTTTTCCCCCTCTAATCTTTCTCCCTCTTAGGACAAAACAAAATAATATCAACTAGCACTGGCCATTCTTTTCCCCATAACCTGAATGAAAGTCGGTAAATTGAGTGGAAAGGAATTATGTGAAACAAATAGATGAACTGCTATTTTCCTACCTGTAAGAACACTCGCCAGTGTGGCCAGGGTCCACAGGTGTTTTTGGAACTTCCATCTCACATAGACTTCTGGATGCGGGCAAGATGAAAAACCGTGGCTCAGGAAGCTTATGCAGCTTCATTTGGACTTCAGAAACCAACCCTTTGCAAGGTGTAGGGTCTTTGTCTAGGTCAGAATTAGAAGAGGTTCAGTGTCTAAAGGAAATTTTCATTTCGGTGATGGGTGGTCCCAGCTCCCTTTGAGAAGCTGGTAGAAGATATGGTGTCCCTTCTCAGAAAGACCTATATACACAGGAACACAAAAAGTGCACATCACTTGACGGGGTTGCCACATCTGGTAAGCCCTAGGTACCCACCTATGGACTGTCCCCAGTCTGCTGCAGTGACTGTGGGAATCTCAGCACTTACGCTAAAGATAGGAGTGTATTGTTAGTACAGCTCACCTGCCATACAGACTAAACATCCTCAGATGCAGCCTCTCTCCCTCAGCACACTATGAGCACTTCGGGGGCGCCCCCCTTTCCCATAGAGCTATCACAAAGGGCAGCACTTGGCATCCTCAGTCCTCACTGCCCAGGAGCACCGACTGCACAAAGTTCTGGTGCCCGTCTCTCTGGGATCACTGCCAGCTGGGGATACAGCTCCGGCCAGGAGGGCGCCCGGCCGTCCAGGAACCTGGGAGACCCGGGGAGACTCGCACTCATCCTCAGACCCGGGCTCCCTCCAAATGCACACTGTCCTGGGCGGGCCGGCGCGGGCACGCGGTGGGCGGCGGGGTGCAGCGGTGCCGGGGGACGCGCTCGTGCGCGCACCGAGAGGGCCCGTGGCCGGCGGTGCCCCGCTCTCCCGCGGCCTTGGTGGCTCCGGGCCGGAGCCGGGCCCGGGCAGCGGCCCCCGCAGTGCCCTCCCTTCGTCTGGACGGCCCGGCCCGGCCGGGAGCCGCCAGAGCGGGAGCAGCGCCCCTACCGCCCGCCTTTCCACCTCCATCTCCTCCGCCTCCTTCTCCTTCCCCACTCACTCAGTCACAACCGGTTCAGACTGGCCGGGGTGCCCCGCAAAGAAGAGAGACGGGGCGGTGGGGGGGGGGCGGGGCGGGAAACACAGGGAATAACTTCCCGAGGAGGAGGACCACGACGAGAAGGTGGAGCCCACAGGAGGGGCCGGCTCCCTCCCTCCACGTGGCCGCCGCCGCCGCCGCGGGGCTCGGCGGGGGCAGAGGGCGGCGGCTCGCTGGGCAGCGCGTAGCGGGACCGATTGCCCAATACTCCGGCAGGGGCCGGGGCCGGACCCCCGGATAAATAGCCGCCCGGCAGGCCCGGAGCTGCAGGGGAGAGCGGCGGCCGCGGTCCTCCCCGCACCACCCGCCCGGGGCACTGCGCCCTGTGCTGCGCCCCGGAGACCCGCCGAGGCCGGTACCCAGGTAAAGGGCTGGAGCTCGCGGGGAGGGTGTCAGTGGTCGGCGGCCGCCCGTCTGCCTAGCCTCCCGGAGGCGAGAAGTACCTCCTCCGTCTCGGAGCCGTAGGAGGAGGCGACCCTGCCATCCACGGCCGAGCAGCTCGGAACCGGTTCCTTGTTGGGCGTGTGTGCCGGGGGCTCAGAATGTCCTCGGTGCGTTTGCGCCCACCCCATGACCCCCGCCACCCTTTCTCCGCGGTGGGCCAGTTTTCCCGGGGCTCCGAGGGAGGCATTTGGCACCGAGTTGGAAGAGGGGAGAAAGGGAGTCCTGGAGGGAGGCCGGTGCCCTCGGATTGGGTTCAGGGAAGAGATCTGCTCCGGGACTCCCGAGACAGCTTCTGGGACTGCTGGTGGCAGAGCAGGGGGTGGGGGGAAGCGACCCAGGTGAGCCCCAGTTTCCCAGAGGGCAGCGAGGCCTCGCTGGTGCACGCAGGTGTCCCCGGGAGGGTCGCGTTGGGGGCACCCACCGGGGGCTCCTGAGCTGGGAGGAAAGCAGCGCGCAGCTCGGGCGAGCGCAGGAGGCACGGGCGCCTCGGCCACCTGGACACAGAGCGGGAACTTGGGAGGACTTGATGCTTCACGCTCCATCTGTGGCTCTCCCTAGGCAACCTGCTGTAGCTTCAGCAGCTGCCAGAGGCTTTGGAGGGAACTAACAACCACTTAAAACCTTGGTCATCAAAAACAGATCAGTGTTTCTTAGGATGCCTTGTCTAATCTAGCCCAAGGCCATCCATCCCGGAGGTTTAGGTAGGATTTACACTAAATATGCGTATTACTTACATAGTAAGTTATTTAATATAATATTTTTTGATCAGTCTCCTGGGTCACAGTTAGTTTGGGTGTCTTTTTTTAAATCTTGAATTACCTGGATTCTAGTTCAGATTGCAAGTGGGTTCCTCCTCCTCCCCTCAGTAGGATTTTCAGTTGTTGCATCAAATCCTGTTAATTTGGTATGTCCTAAGTTTCTTAGATTTGAGTTGGCTTCAGCTGTGAGAAATTGTTCTGGCTGGTTCAGGCAGAGGACTGAGGAAGATAGAGAAGGTTCTGAAGTGAAAACACCAATTATTCATTATAGGATTACACCTTCTTTTAAATACCTCGTGGATCCAGATAACAGGGTTACCCATATCATTGCTAGAAAAAAAAAATTTCTTTTTAAGGACCTGGGAAGTGGAAATGACATAATAAAGTAGCTTAACCTGCAATTTTGCAACAACTCTGCACTGACTGCCTAAGAACGTCCTTCTCTGTTTCTTCTCTTCTGTGAGTAGGCAACAGGGGTAACAAGGACCCTTCCTCTCTGTGGGATGAATATAGAAAAGGACAAAAGATATGCAGAGGTAGATCAGGACACTAGGAAGTCTTTTCTGATTTCTGACTGCGACTCAAAAGATGGTGGTGATGGGTGTCTGAATCTGTATCAGGGCAGATTGTGGTGCTTTGGGGGTGGACCTGGTCATGAAACTAGTGCTAGAGGATGACAATTAGATGTAGTCAGATTTTCAAGCTTTATTTTCTCACCTCAATCTTTTGAACCCCTAAGTTTTGTAGTCTTTTTCTGAAGCGAGCTATCTCTTGAACTTAATTCATACAATGCAGTTGGGTATAGAAAGCCAGTGGGAAAGTACAAAAGAAACAATGTCTTGCTGGTTTAACTATAGCTTTACAAGAAAGTATCACCTAGTGACTTTAATTTTAATTAAAGATTGCAAGAATGCATATATTTTGAGCTAGTTGGCCTTTCCTTTGGGAGGTTCTTTGCAGACATCAGCATATTCCCTGCAGATTAATGAGATTGAACTGTGAGTTAAAACTGAGTTCAAGGAAAGAACACATGACCCGTGCTTTCAAAGAGTTTAGTCTGGTGGGAAAGCTGGCATGTTTACAAATATCTATAATACAGGATAGTAAAAATGGAATCATACGGCAGTGACATCAATAGCGTGCTATTGAATGGCAGAGAAAAGGAGAGGTTTATTCAAGGTTAAGAACTGAGAAAAGTTGCGTGGTGGGGGTAGCATTTGAGCTGGCACTTGAAGAAGGAAGAGGATTTTCTTGATGGAAATGAGGGCTGCTGGAAGTCTGGTGAGTTCCAAGGTAGCAGAGCAGTTTGGAGTGGCTGGAGCCTGGAATTTAAGACAGATAAGGCTGGGAGGTCATATGGGGCTAGATTATGGAGGACATGACAAGCCATGCTAAGAAATTAAAATATGATTGAACATTTTTATTGTATTTATACCAACATTGTTAACTGTAGTTTATTCCCTGAAGTTCAATTTTGTGAGCTTTCCCCAAAGAAGTAAATGAATAAAATCTTAATAGTATTTGCTTCCTACAAATGTAAAAGAGTAATAATGTGTTTCAAATAGCCTTCAATGCTTTATTCAAATCCAACAGTTATTTTCCGTCTGAATCTGTAGTCTTATGGTATAACAACTTTTAGTTTGGTTAAAACTTTGAATAGGAAAACACCTCCACTTTCCTGAGCCACTATGCAGGGTAAAGCCACTTTCTGTTCACTGTTTCAATTACAGATAATAATAATTACTATAATTATTCACCTTTATTAAACACGGTATGTCAACTGAGCCACATACCTTATTTTATCTAGGGAGGCATAATTTTTATCTTAATCTGAGAATTTTAATAAGGTCACTCGGCTAAGTAAATGGCATGACCAGGATTTGAACCCAAGAAGTCTGTCTTGAGAGCTTATCCTTTGGGCAGGGGCATACTATATGATACCTGTTATTAATAGTAGTTAGCAGTTGGGCCTGCTACCTGTAGGAGAAGTGGTTCTCTGTTTTCTCTTTGCATCCTCATTCCCATCATTCTGATTTTATTTTAGTTTATTTATTTATTTATTTATTTTTTGCGGTACGCGGGCCTCTCACTGTTGTGGCCTCTCCCGTTGCGGAGCACAGGCTCCGGACGCGCAGGCTCAGCGGCCATGGCTCACGGGCCCAGCTGCTCCACGGCGTGTGGGATCTTCCCGGACCGGGGCACGAACCCGTGTCCCCTGCATCGGCAGGCGGACTCTCAACCACTGCGCCACCAGGGAAGCCCTACTTTTTAAATTGAGATATAATTGCCATATAACATATTACTTTTAGGTGTACAACACGATGATTCTAAATATGTGTATATTGCAAAATGATCGCCACAGTAAGTTTAATTAACATGTATCACCACACATAGTTACAGTTTTTTCGTGTGTGTGATGAGAACTTTTAAGATCTACTCTCATGGCAACTTTCAAATATTTAGTACGGTGTGTTAAGTATAGTCACCATTATCCATTACATTAGCCATCATTCTGATTAATTTTATTTTACAGATTCAATGAGGGCACATATTTCAATATTTTAACACATCTTCAAACTATTACATGGTCTTGTACTTCTATGACCCTCTCAAAAGAAACTCTTAGGCTCTTTGAGAAGAGATGGCATACGAGATGAGAAAAACATTAGTGAATGAAGCAGCCTTAAATACAAAGACCAGACCTGCCAGATTCCCTGGAAGAGTGTCAATCTCATATTCTTTTCACTATTCCCAGCAGATCCCCCCAAATGCACCAGATCTTTTTGTGTTTCAGCATCCCATATTATAATACCATGTGTCTTGATTTTTTTTCACTCTGAAAGTGGTATAGCAAATCTACTCGTTTGTACACGACATGCTAAAGTGTATATTCAGACAACAGATTGGCTTCTATATAATCATGTGCAAGTTACGCAAAACACATACTAAGCAAAAGGACACACCAGTGTAGATAGCATCATCAGAGATTTCTTCACCAGAACTTCACCACTACTACTTGGACCGAGCTTTGTGAGCTGTGGTTTGTGTAGAATCAAGATAAGCTAAAACAAGAGCCTGGCAGCATAGCATGATATGAGTGTGGGATAAAGGGAAATGATGGTACCACCTTGCATGTAAGTGTCTGGCCCTCATTTTGCGTGTAATGACTCTGTTAAATCTCTAGATCTTTTCATCTTTTCTCAGACTCTGAATGATTTATGAATTCCATTATTTTCTCTTCTGAGCCTGAGAGCAGGATTGGAAATAGGTGGCCATTCGCTGGATGGGTCAGTAAGGGCTCTTGAGACTGATCTCTCCCCTAATAAGACATCTCTAAACCTCAGGCTCCTTGTACAGAGGAGGAAATTGAGGAGTTCTTAAGATCGAGGATAGCATATTCACAAGGCTCACCCAGGGCAGACGGGCATCACAGAGGAGCAAAGCAGACCATGTGGGAGGTAGGAAGAGCACAGATGAGACTGTCAACACAAGTCTACCTACGTCCTGTGTCAGGGAGACGAGAGGGAGTGGAAGGCACTGGAGGGAACATGCCCATTCAACGAGGGCCAGAGCTACTCAGTTCCAGCCAATTGTTACGTAAGAACAAGGGCCCAGTGTTGCCAGATCTTCTGAGTTTTCAAGAGAATCTGGGAATT
This sequence comes from Mesoplodon bidens, assembly GCF_964165515.1. NCBI lineage: Eukaryota > Metazoa > Chordata > Mammalia > Artiodactyla > Ziphiidae > Mesoplodon > Mesoplodon bidens. The sequence goes on along the minus strand of NC_138176.1, from coordinate 119,810,380 downwards.
CAGATTTTGATGTGCAACCATTGGCAATTCATTCAAAATGGCTAAAAATAAAATAGATTAAAATAAATAGAATAGAATAAAATAAAATAAAATATTGGGCAGGCCAAACAAAACACCTCTAGAGATCTAGAGATCAGATTTGGCCCGTATGCTGTCAATTTGTTAGATGATTTCCAGGCTTCCTTCTGGCTTCAGAGTTCCATGATCCTACACTCAGTCCATCAGATCTCTAACCCATTTCTCCTTTGCTGAAACATGTTCCAGTATGCACCATATCTAAAGTATGATAGCTTTGGAAGAGCTCTTTGGCAAATGCTGGACTATGATAGATTTACAAGGCCTTTAAGGTCAAAGAATGCCCTTTTTCGATGGCCATGCTGTTGGCATAATTTAGAGGCCAACAAGCAGTTAACTGCTTGTGTTAATTATCCCTTTCAGGGACAATTAGTGCGGTTTAATTCTAGGACTCAGAGCTGATCTCTAAATATTTTCCTTCCTGCTCCTTCCTTCTCACCCCAATGTGAGATAATAATCAGCTGGAAAATCGATCCTGGTTTCCACTTGGATAAGGTGTATTTATAGGCTTGTCTTATGGTGTTTAGACAAAGAAATCTTCATTATCTTTACCCTGGCAAGATTTCACCATGCAGTCTGTCTCTCTTCTTAAAAGAGAGCTACCTGAGGGCTTCCGTGGTGGCGCAATGGTTGAGAGTCCGCCTGCCGATGCAGGGAACACGGGTTCCTGCCCCGGTCCGGGAAGATCCCACGTGCCGCGGAGCGGCTGGGCCCGTGAGCCATGGCTGCTGAGCCTGCGCGTCTGGAGCCTGTGCTCTGCAACGGGAGAGGCCACAGCAATGAGAAGCCCGCGTACCGCAAAAAAAAAAAAAAAAGAGAGAGCTACCTGGGGATGTCCTTGAATGCAACAAGGCGAATAAGTTAAGGGTTTGACTTTTGTGAGATGTGTTAATACGGAAGTTTAGTTTAGTTTTTTTTTTTTCATTACCTCTTTTTTTTGGGGGGGGGCCAAGCCATGCAGCCTGCAGGATCCTTGTTCTCCAACCAGGGATCAAACCTGGGCCCTCAAGAGTGAAAGCTCGGGCTTCCCTCGTGGTACAGTGTCGCGTCCGGAGCCTGTGCTCCGCAGCTGGAGAGGCCACAACAGTGAGAGGCCCGCCTACCGCAAAAAAAAAAAAAAAAAGAGTGAAAGCTTGGAGTCCCAATCACTGGACTGCCAGGGAATTCCCTTTTTAAAAAATTTTTATTGGAGTATAGTTGATTTACAATGTTGTTGTGTTAGTTTCAGGTACACAGCAAAGTGAATCACTTATTACATATACAATATATCCCCTAGGGTCTTTTTTTTTTTTTTAAGCGTATTTATATGGATCCAGAAAAATAAAATGAGAACAAAACTAGTGGACTTGCATGTGATTGCAATCCCAAATTCTTTTTAATAACTCTGGTTCAGGAGAACTATGCAGTTAAATTCTTTTTTTTTTTTTTTTTTTTGTGGTACGTGGGCCTCTCACTGTTGTGGCCTCTCCCGTTGCGGAGCACAGGCTCGGGATGCGCAGGCTCAGCGGCCATGGCTCACGGGCCCAGCCGCTCCGCGGCATGTGGGATCCCCCCGGACCGGGGCACGAACCTGCGTTCTCTGCACCGGCAGGTGGACTCCCAACCACTGCGCCACCAGGGAAGCCCTAAATTCTTTAATATAATGATTTTAAAGCTGAGTTTCTTGGATGTGATGTGTTCTTCGCTTTATGCCAGGGAGCTGTTTTACAAACAAGTGGGCCTGACTCTACCTGAAAAGTTCAGAGCAGACATTGACAATGGGAAGGAAGCATCTGAGTAAATAAAAGAAGCATGGCATGTTCAGAGAAACCACATACCTTATTGTGACTGAGCTGACTGAGAGAGGACCGGCAGAAGGCTCTCAATGACAGTTCTGAGCCACAGTTTGTCCTTGTCCTGGCTCCAGTGATGAGTCAACCCTCCCTTGCACTTCCAAGAGTGTGTCAACCAACTCTGGATGTTTAACATTTAATCTGAACCTAGAGACTGTCATACAGAGTGAAGTAGGTCAGAAAGAGAAAAACAAATATCTTATAATATTGCTTATATGTGGAATCTAGAAAAATGGTACAGATGAACTTACTTACAAAGCAGGAACAGAGACACAGATGTAGAGAACAAACTTACGGATACCGAGGAGGGAAGGGGGGTGGGATGAACTGGGAGATTGGGATTGACATATGTACACTACTGTGTGTGAAATAGATAACTAGTGAGAACCCTGTAGAGCACAGGGAACTCTATGCAATGCTCTGTGGTGACCTAAATGGGAAGGAAATCTAAAAAAGAGGGGATATGTGTATATAGCTGACTCACTTTGCTGTACAGCAGAAACTAACAACACTGTGAAGCAACTGTAGTCCAATAAAAATTAATTAAAAAAAACCCAAATCTGAAAGAATCGGGTAATTATCTGATCATTGAAGACATACCACCTGATATTATATTGGTAAAAACTTTGAATTAAAAAAATCAACTTTATGTTTACCCGTGTATTTAGCTAGCCTTTCAGATTCAACGATGGGAGCAGGCTCTAAGCGCCAAGGAAGCAGAGACCACATCACCTTCACTCCACAATACCTTCTAAATGCATTCAATTCATTTTCTTCGAAATACACAAATGCTTTCCCAATGTACTCAATTCTTTTTGTTGAATGAAAGCTGTTTGATGAATCATTTTGATATACAGGAGATTTAGGTCAGTCGCTTTTCTACACATTCATTCATTTATTCATTCTATAAAGATTTGTTGAGCTTTCACTGTATGCCAAGCACAGTTCTCAGTGCTAGGGACTTAGTGCTAGGGCTTGTGGGCTACATACCTTACCAAATAATGACATGTCGTGATAAAAGTAGTAAGAGCAAAGATTGCCCAAAGTATTGTGAGACCTTCGAGGAGGAATGAGTAACTGTTGGAGGGTCTGGATGGCATCAAGTAGGAGGAGACATTTAGGCTAAGTCTTGAAGGGAGAGCCGGAGTTTGCCAGTAGGCGAGCTGGAGAAAGGATTACAGCCCTGCAGCAGCTGGTCGGACCGAAGAGTCAAAGGCACACAGGAGGGAAGGAGCCCAGCTTAAGAGCTGAATTGTGACAGTGGCCTGGGAAGCACAGGTTTGGGGACATCTTGGAGGGGTGGTTAGGGCTGAATTGTTGCACATCTTTAGAGGAAAACGGAAAGAATTAGGTAGCTAGCTGGGTATTGAAAGATCTAAATTCCTAATATCATATGAACAAAATATGGATTTGTAACATCATTTTTTCATTTTTATTTATAGTTTTTGAATCACATTATTCATTTGTGGCAGGCCAGAAGCTCCAAGAGGGCAGGAATAATCATCTTTGGTTGTCTTTTGCACTTAGAAATTAAACAAAAACCACAGTAAGGACATTTTTCTTGTCTGGATGTGTGCAAGCCAGAAAATATTGAGTTGAGGAACGATTGGGAAGTGAGAAATTGGAGCGGGGAAAAACTATTTCAAGTTTTTCTAAGCAAACCTTTAAAAGATGCCACAACAGTAACAATACGTATAAACATTTACTCTGTGTCAAGTACCACACCTAGTGCTTCATAGAGTTTATTTCCTATATTCCTCATAAAAATCCTAAGAGGAAGGAGTTCTTCCTATTCTATTCTCATTTTTAAAAAATTTATTTATTTATGTTTGGCTGTGTTGGGTCTTCGTTTCTGTGCGAGGGCTTTCTCTAGTTGCGGCGAACGGGGACCACTCTTCATTGCGGTACGTGGGCCTCTCACTGTTGTGGCCTCTCCCGTTGAGGAGCACGGGCTCCAGGCGCGCAGGCTCAGTAGTTGTGGCTCACGGGCCCAGTTGCTCCGTGGCATGTGGGATCTTCCCAGACCAGAGCTCAAACCCGTGTCCCCTGCATTGGCAGGCGGATTCTCAACCACTGCGCCACCAGGGAAGCCCTATTCTCATTTTATAGATGAAGAAACTGAGAAGGTTTTTAACTTGCTGAAAGTCACATGACTAATAGTCTGCTATTAATTGTGGTCTACCTCAACTAGGAACTCAGGAAAAATGACTCCAGGGTCCGTGTTCTAGAGGAGGGCCTTTCAGTGATTTTGACTGTGATGTGTTTTACAGCCCAGCCCTGCCTGCAGACACAGGCACGCGCATAAACACTGAAGCCAAGTCTCAAAGTAGTCCTTAACCCTTACCGTGATGCAGGAGGTGCTCTTGTATTTTCTGCTTTCATCGATTTCATTTGAGTCTGAATTTCAGTTTTAAACAGTGCTGCTCACAATTCACAATTGATCTGACGACCCATGATGCATTACAGAGTTTGGACAACACTCCTCTAGCCCTCTGCTTTGCACTGCTTCCCAAACTATAGCTTAATACCCTTTTCTATTAAATTCAGCAAACATTTATTCAGTGCCTACTACATGCAGGAATGTGGAAAGAACATAAAGAATATAAGGTATGGCCTGACCCTGAGGAATTTTCAGCATAGTGAAGAGAAAGACAAGTAATGGCTAATAATAATGCAGGCCAGGAAAAAAGAAAAAAGAAAAAGAGAAAAGAGAGGCACAAGCCACATGTAGTGGGAACATAGAAGAAGGAGTGCTGAATACTGGCTCTCAGTGTATATACTGATTTAACTAGTAGTGTTTAGTGGGGTGTGTGTGTGTGTGTGTGTGTGTGTGTGTGTGTGTGTCTGCTACAAGAACATTAAAAGACTTTTATGAATAAATAGAAATGTCTTTGGTAAAGACTTTTGGGACTTAGGGCCAAAGAAGATCCGAAGACCACAATATTCTGTGTATTACTCTCAAAGGTGCTTGAAGTGGTCAAGTTATCATTATTATTATTTAGACATTAGTTTGTCCAGTATAAGCCCTTGAAGGATGTTAGTATGTTCAGTTATGTTAAAGAGTATCCATTCAAAAAAGGTTTCGGGCTTCCCTGGTGGCGCAGTGGTTGAGAGTCCGCCTGCCGATGCAGGGGACACGGGTTTGTGCCCTGGTCCGGGAAGATCCCACATGCCGCGGAGCGGCTGGGCCCGTGAGCCATGGCCGCTGAGCCTGTGCGTCCGGAGCCTGTGCTCCGCAACGGGAGAGGCCACAACAGTGAGAGGCCCGCGTACCACAAAAAAAAAAAAAAAAAAAAAAAGTTTCCAATCAAATTCCCAAAGTAAAAGAATGCAAACCTACGGACCAGTTATGAATCTGCATTAGGTAATAAATGCTAGGGTTAAATGGAGAGAGCCTTTAGTAGAGTCTAGCAAAAATCCTGTGGTTATACTGGAGGTAGAAGGAGGGTTATTAATATCTTCCTAATATATCTTATGTAGATTAAAAAGATAACTTTTGAAAACCCTGGCACTGTGTCTGATACATAGAAAGTGTTAATAGAAAATGGTAATTAAAAGTTATTCCTTGATATGACTAAGTAAGAGTATATTTAATTCTTGGAAATTTTCTTAGTTCCACTGTTTAGAGAATTCCTAAGAAAGGATAGTGTTATGATACCATTGGGATTTCAGGATATTTGAAATCTTTTTCCATAGCCATGTTTGATGTGGGTTAAAAAAACTATCAATTTAAATAACTAAAAGCAGTCAGGTCTTTCATTTTAGGCTTGTCCACCAAGAAGAGCAATCATGTAAGCTAGGGCGGTGGTCTACTCCTTTCGGTCAGGAACTTGACATGGAGATAACCTGGAGCCCTTTAGCAACCTGGCCTCAACCCAGAGATCCTGTCTTCATGGGTCAAGAGAAGGCTCAGACATTGGTCATTTTTAAGCCCTCAAGGTGATTCCACGGTGCAGCCAGGTTTGAAATCCCCTGCAAAGTATATGTTTTGATGATCAGAAACATGCTTCTGTGGAGATGCAACCTTAAAATGGGATCCCGTGTTTGCTTTTGTGATGCCCATAGAGTCACCATTTTTTCTTGAGAACTAGTTTAGAAAACAAGATCTTAGGTATCTTTTTTTTTTTTTTTTGGCCATGCTGTGCCGCTTGTGGAATCTCAGCTCCCCTACCAGGGATCGCACCCCATCCCATGGCAATGAAAGCACAGAGTCTTAACCACTGGACCGCCAGGGAATTCCCAGAAACTGTAACTATTGATATAACAGAAAAGTGGAATTCTAACCATCCTTTGGTTAAAGGGGAGCTTCTCTCCCACTATTTTCCCCTAACTTGAGATGTTTTGCTGATTTGACCACACTGATAGGTGACATCATAGTCATGTTGATGGCTTTATTATAATTATCATCATCACCATTAGCAATATAATCATCGTTAGACTCTTCTCAAAGTTTCCCCTCCCACCCTCATGCCTGCTTGGCTGGAGGCTACAGAGGCTGGCGGGGGCGTGTGGCTTGGACCCAGAGCAGTGGGGCGACTGTCTCGGCACAGGCTGCCTGCAGATTCTTTTTTTTTTTTTTTTTTTTTTTTGTGGTACGCGGGCCTCTCACTGCTGTGGCCTCTCCCGTTGCGGACCACAGGCTCCGGACGCGCAGGCTCAGCGGCCATGGCTCACGGGCCCAGTTGCTCCGCGGCATGTGGGATCTTCCCGGACCGGGGCATGAACCCGTGTCCCCTGCATCGGCAGGCAGACTCTCAACCACTGCGCCACCAGGGAAGCCCCAGCCTGCAGATTCTTGAAGCTGCTCCTCCTGGGGCTTTTCTTGGGCTGCTTTGCAGCAGCCGGATGGCATTATGGGAGGTTGCGTGATGCTCTAGAAGCAGTGCACCCAGGCTTGGCCATTTGGGACAATGGGAAGGGTCTGGAAAGGACTTCTTTCTCTCCTGGCTGGCAGTGGTGTTTATGTTTGCGCTCTTTGGAGCTGCAAAGGTTGAAACTGCTCATTCTCTTGCCAGAAACCAGCTAACAGATTTTGAGGACTTGCCACATCAAAGGGTGGGGTTAATAGCATTGCCGCCACCATTGAGGACAGAACCAAATGTCACAAGTGAAGAGGGAGCAGGCAACTGTCCATTCCTTTTTTTTGCCTCTGCACTCCAGGGTGCTTAGAAAAATAAAAGTCATGCGCTCCTGAGACAGTCCAATTATTCTGCTCTTTTGTTGTGTAAACTTTTGATTCTTTGGAGAGAGATGCTTACCTTCCTGTAACCTTTCAGTTCACTTAGGTGTGTTAGCATGGTGGAGGTATTTTATTTTTGTTTTTTTTACTTGTTTGATATACTGTCTAATACCACTTCCTCCTGTTTTCATTAAAAAAAACAGATAAATGGATGTAATCATCTTCTAATTTTTGTATCATGATCTCCTTCTGCGTTGATCCCCTCCTGCATTTTTCCCATTTTATAGAAAAGCAGGAAATTAACTTTCACCATGGTCATCACTCCTATAAGAATTTTTGCTTTTGCTTCTATCTGAAACCTAGAAGTGATGATCAGTAGAGAGGGTGGCGGGTAAGTAAGCTTTGTCCTTGACAGTATAGATGACAGGGTAGAGCCAAAAGGACAGCCAGGTGCTGGGTGCTGCGTTGGAGTGGATGGGCCCCAGGCCGAGTTCCCACTTGGTCCATTCACTCCCTGCCGCCAGCTGCTTTTTATCTTCTTCCCTCCCTCACCTGTGTCCTTCCCCCACTGGGATGAATATGAGACAGTTGGTCAGAAGGTGCTCTATCCTATAGGGCAGTGATTCTCACCCCAGCTGCACATTAGATTGGCAGGAAGGGTTAGGCTCCACCCCGGAGGAGGCTGGTGGTAGGACCTGGCATCAGGGATGTTTAAAAGCTTCCTAGATGATTCTAGCGCCCACTGTGGTTGGGCGACAGTTTTCGGAGTGTATCTATGGATGACCTGGGTCAGAATCATAGGGTGATTTTTTTTTTTTTTTGGCCGCGCCGCTGGGCCTATGGGATTTTAGTTCCCTGAGCAGGGATCGAACTTGGGGCCACAGCAGTGAAAGCGCCGAGTCCTAACCACTGGATCGCCAGGGAATTCCCCATAGGGTGACTTTTTAAAAATGCAAATTCTGGGATTCTTAAACTTGAAACCAAAATCCTAGTAGTAAACACCAGTTTTGAATCATTCCAAATTACAGTCTGCCAATATCCAGATCTTGGTTTTAATGTTCTAAGTATTAAGAAATAACTAAAGATCAAAAAGTCTTAGAAGCCCTAGATTGATAAATGATTCAGTCACTAGTTGCTGTCGAGCTCTGGTGTAAGTAACCAGGAGCTACTTCTTAGAAAATGGCTATCAGGTCCCTAGAAATCCCTTATAGTTACAAAATCAGAGGTAATGTTTAATAAAGTGCTATGTGCTAGGCACTGAGCTTTGCACTTTATTTTTTTAATTAAAAAATTTTTTTATTGGAGTATAGTTGATTTATAGTGTTGTGTTAGTTTCTGCTGTATAGCAAAGTGAATCAGTTATACATATACATATATTCACTCTTTTTTAGATTCTTTTCCCATATAGGCCATTGTAGAGTATTGAGTAGAGTTCCCTGTGCTATACAGTAGGTCCTTATTAGTTATCTATTTTATATATAGTACTTGTATATGTCAATCCCAATCTCCCAATTTATCCCTCCCCCCTCCCTTACCCCTTGGGAACTATAAGTTTGTTTTCTACATCTGTGACTCTTTCTGTTTTGTAGATAAGTTCATTTGTACCCTTCTTTAAGATTCCACACGTAAGTGAGCTTTGCACTTTAAACTACTATCCCATTTTACAGATGGGAAGCCTGAGGCACAGAAACATTAAGTAATTGGCTCAAAAACACATGGTAAGTAGTGTAGACTGGATCAGAACCCAGGTATACATGTAATAACAAAGCTCATGATCTTAACCATTACTCAGTTCCTACCTCTGTGGAACCAGGTTCTAGAAAAACTTCTCTTCCTCTTTACCCTGTCTTTATGGTGAAACTAAGAGGAATAAAGGGAAGCTATCAAGCAATTGAAACTATTGTTAACTTGCTCCATATCATTTTCTTCCCTTCTTTCTGTCTTTCTGTGTTGCTGTGCACAGGCTTTCTCTAGTTGCGGTGAGTGGGCCTACTCTTCGTGGTAGTGTGCGGCCTTCTCATTGTGGTGGCTCCTCTTGTTGCAGAGCACAGGCTTTAGGTGCACGGGCTTCAGTAGTTGTGGCACGTGGGCTCTACAGCGCATGCTCAGTAGTTGCGGTGCATGGACTTAGTTGCTCCACCGCATGTGGTTATTCCCGGACAAGGGCTCGAACCCATGTCTCCTGCATTGGCAGGCAGATTCTTAACCACTGTGCCACCAGGGGAGTCCTCCATATCATTTTCTATACGTCCTTCTATATGTACACAAAGCAGCCAAAGATTCCTGACGTTTTCTTCAGAAACCTGGAACTTATGTTTTATTTTCATTGCTTAAATTATTTTATGATGTGTAGTTGTTCCTGCACTTAAACAGAAGCTCTGTTACTGCTTTCTTTGAGGAGCTACAGTACAACAGAATAAGCAAAACATAATCTGATTTTATTGCCCTTGTTTAAACCTGTTTCTGGGTTAAAAATCTGGGTGTGATCATGAGCTAACTTGATGTTCTAACTTGGGAGGTGACCGTGTCTGCATTAAGTTACATGAAAGAATCATGAACTGGAGGGGTCATTAAGGAAACTGTCAGGCCAAAAAGAAAAAAAAATCTGGGTGTGTGTGTTGGGAGGTGTGTGAACATTGGTGGGGAGGACCGCCATTGGACTCGGGGAGGGGTCTTACATTTATGAAAGGCCTCAAACACATATTGTTGATTTTATCTACAAATCAGGCCATATATACGGTCACTGGAACTGTGTGTGTGTTCATAACATTAATTATTTTTCTTTATAAAATCAGCTTCATTGAGGTATAATTTACATACAATAAAATCCAGTAGTTATGTGTACAATATGATGAATTTTGACAAACGTATTCAGTTGGGGTTTGCATTAATTTTTAAATGACAGCTTTATTAAAATATAATTCACAAACCTTATAATTCATCTATTTAAAGTGTACAATTTGATGATTTTTAGTATATTCACAGACCTGTGCAGCCATCACCATCATCAATTCTAAAACATTTTCATCATCCCCAAAAGAGACCTCCTACCCCTCAGCATTCACTTCTCATTTTCTCCCAACCCTCCTAGCCCTAGGCAACTGCTATTCTACTTTCTGTTTCTGTAGACTTGCCTATTCTGGAAGTTTCATATAAATGGGAACCATACAATATGTAGTCTTCTGTGATTGGCTCCTTTCACTTAGCAGAGTGTTTTTAAGGTTCATCCATGTTGTAGCATGTGTCAGCACTTCATTCCTTTTTATTGCTGAACAGTATCCCATTGTGTACAGAAACAGACTCACAGACATAGAGAACAGACTTGTGGTTGCCAAGGGGGAGATGGGGTGGGGGAGGGATGGAGTGGGAGTTTGGGACGAGCAGATGCTAACTATTACATATAGACTGGATAAACAACAAGGTCCTATTTTATAGCACAGGGAATTATATTCAATATCCTATAATAAACCATAATGGAAAAGAGTATAAAAAAGAATATCTATCCATATATATATATATATATATATATATATATATATATATATATATAACTGAATCACTTTTCTGTATACCAGAAACTAACACAACATTGTAAGTCAACTTTACTTCAATAAAATAAATTTTAAAAAATTAAAAAATACAAAAAATAAAACTACCTAACACCTCAGTTAACTTGGAGACCAAAAGGTAAATATAGTTTATAATAAAGGAAAAAAAAATTCCATGGTGTAGATATACCACATTTTATTTATCCATTTATCAGTTGTTGGATAGTTGAGTTGTTTCCACTTTTTTGGCTGATAGCATTAATTTTTTTTTGGCCACGCCTCATAGCATGCAGGATCTTAATTCTCTGACCAGGAATCAAACCTGTGCCCCTGCAGTGGAAGCATGGAGTCTTAACCACTCGGAAGTCCCTGATAGCATTAATTTTTAAATTAAATTAAACAGATATCTTGATTTTTATATCCTCATTTAGGCTTTTTTCCCCTACACTATTTAATATGCTAGGAGTCTGAAGTGTCTTAGTCCTTTCTTGACTTCTGAGACAATCTGATTAAGTCACCACAGTGGGATTTACAGTTGTACTAAAATTATTATTTGGAGTTCATTCTCTTTTATAGCTATTTAATATTGTAGAAAATGCTTATAGAATTGTAGATATAGAAATATATATGTGCATGTGTATATATAAAATAAGGGTGACAATATGATTTTACAAAGAGTTTTAATAGTTAATTTAGAAGGACAATAGGGTGGTTTCTCTTTCTTTTCCTTTAAAAAATAATACTGGGGACTTTCCTGGTGGTCCAGTGGTAAAGAATCCACCTTCCAATTCAGGGGACACAGGTTCGATCCCTGGTCGGGAACTAAGATCCCACATGCTGCCAGGCAACTAAGCCTGCATGCCGCAACTACTGAGCCCATGCACTGTGGAGCCTGCGCACCACAACTACAGAGAAGCCCGTGTGCTGCAACAAAGAGCCCACGTGCCGCAATGAAAGATCCCGCATGCCGCAAGAAAGATCCCTAGTGTTGCAACTAAGACCTGACACAGCCAAAAATAAATAAATAAATAAAATAATAAAAAAATAATATTGATATATAACTAAAATTGTTTTACTTTAGAGGAGAAATCATAAACTGCACTGATTATGAAATGTCATTGGAAAGTGACAAAATTGATCCAGTGACTATAACTTTTGAAGGACTAATGTGCTAATGTGACTTTGTTCACTAATGTATGAATTAACAAATAGATTCACTTGAAAGTTTACATTTTTGACCCAGAGGGAATTTATATATTATTTTAAAGCTTTATATTACTCATAAATTATCAAAAATCAGTCATAACAGTGTTGACACTTTTGCTACTGATAACTGCAGATGCTGCACTTTTCATCCCTCAGACACATGGTAGAATGGAAGTGCTTAAGAAATAGGAAAGTGAAAGTAGAAGTGGAATAATAGCTGTGATAAAAAGAGGACTCAAGAACTAGGAACAGGCATCATTACTTATACATCTTTTTTTTTTTGGTAATAAGTCTTTTTTTTAATTGAAGTGTAGTTGGCTTACAATGTTGTGTTAGTTTCTGGTGTACAACGAAGTGATTCAGTTATATATATATTCTTTTTCAGATTCTTTTCCCTTATAGGTTATTACAAGATATTGAGAATAGTTCCCTGTGCTATACAGTAGGTCCTCGTTGTTTACCTATTTTATATATAGTAGTGTGTATATGTTATTACCAAACTCCTAATTTACCCTTCCCCCTCCTTTCCCCTTTGGTAACCATAAGTTTGTTTTCTATATCGCTAGGTCTATTTCTGTTTTGTATATAAGTTCATTTGTATCACTTCTTTTTTTAGATTCCACATATAGGTGATATATGATATACCTCTTAACTACCTTGCTTATACTGTCTCCCAGTAAATGAAATTTAATTAATTTATGTTCAACTATGAGCTTTACTATGTATTAGTGTATGTTTGTTTATATTTTAATAGAATTCACAAAGAATTATTTGCTTACCTTCATTTTTATTACAACACTCAAAGAATGATTTGTTTACCTACATTTTTGTTAGAATTCCCAAATAATTGTTCCTCTCAATTCCCAGAATACCTTTTTCCCAAACTGTGGTGGTGGAGAATAAATGATGCATGGCTGGATGGGCAAAAGGCACAATAGGGGAAGAGCAATACTAACACTAGAACAGTTCTGGTCGAGCAGGTCTGCTCTTTAGTTTGAGCAGAAACTTGTTACCTGTACTGGAGTCAGAACTGAAACATAATTTCTAGGCACTTTTGTGGTTTTCTAAAAAAAAATTTTTTAATATTTTAAAAATATTTTTAATATTTATTTATTTGGTTGCACTGGGTCTTCATTGCGGCATGCGGGATCTTTAGTTGCGGCATGCAGGATCTAGTTCCCTGACCAGGAATCGAACCCGGGTCCCCTGCATCAGGAGTACAGAGTCTTAACCACTGGACCGCCAGGGAAGGGAAGCCCCTCTAGGAGCTTTTGAATGTTTTCTTTTGACAGCTTTATCGAGATAAAATTCACATATGATAAAATGCCCCCACTTACTGTGTGCTGTTGAGTGGATTTTATTCAAAAGCTGTGCAGGGCTTCCCTGGTGGTGCAGTGGTTGAGAGTCCGCCTGTCGATGCAGGGGACACGGGTTCGTGCCCCAGTCCGGGAAGATCCCACATGCTGCAGAGTGGCTGGGCCCGTGAGCCATGGCCGCTGAGCCTGCGTGTCCGGAGCCTGTGCTCCGCAACGGGAGAGGCCACAACAGTGAGAGGCCCGTGTACCGCAAAAAAAAAAAAAAAAAAAAGCTGTGCAAACTGTACCACAATCTCCTTTTTTTTTTTTTTTGCGGTACGCGGGCCTCTCACTGCTGTGGCTTCTCCTATTGCGGAGCACAGGCTCCGGACGCGCAGGCTCAGCGGCCATGGCTCACAGGCCCAGCCGCTCCGCGGCATGTGGGATCTTCCCGGACCGGGTTACAAACCTGTGTCCCCTGCATCGCACTGCGCCACCAGGGAAGCCCCACAATCTACTTTTAAAACATTTAAAAATCATTGTAAAACATTTTTATCACCCCAAAGAAACCTTGTCCTCTAACAGTCATTCCCCATGCCCACTCTTCAAACTGTTTTCCAAAGTGGAGGCAGCCTTTTCATCCCCACCAGCAGCATGGAAACGTTTCTATTCTCCACCTCCTGGCCGATGGTTTAGAGCTTCCCACATAATAAAAGTGGCATTAATGTAACTGAAGGGAGGTCATGAAACCCAGGATGATTCAGACTTTTGACACTCCTCACAGATGCCTAGATCAAGACAAAATCAACTCGGAATCAATCCTTTTTTCCCAGGAGGTAGTCCATGATCCTAGGCTCTCAAAGTGACAATTCAGCCCCAGATAATTTGGTAGTGTCTAAGATTCAAATAAAAATTTGCTGTTATTACCTACTTCTGTAATTCAAGTAGAAAATATATGTGGGACTCTTTAATGAGATATTTAAAAGTAACATTCAAAAAGAAGTTATTAGAGAAAAATAATTATGGGGGGAACAAAGGCAAGAGGCAGCTATTAACTGAAAATAAGATCAAACAGTTGTAAATCACTCTGTATTTGGCAAAAAATAGTACAGAACATTTGCATACATTTCAGGGACAGGAAGCTTCTGTGTCAACATTAAATGTTCATAAATGTCAAATACACAATTCTGACATCCTATATCTGGGAGAATAGAAATTTTCAGCCAGTGTAGAGTTAAGGAAATAACAAAGACTTGGCATCATTTGAACCGAACTGATTGCCGTACTAGACATTGGAGCTTAAAAGTTTACCATGAGTGAAAAGTAGACTTTCAACAGTCCTTTTCATTTTCTGAAGGAAATGTCTTGGAATTTACCTAACTCTTTTTTCCCTTTAACAAAACAAATTCTAGCTTTAAGAGACATGCTATCCTTTATACTAATGATAATAGAACTTTGTTGAATAATGATATTTTATTATGGTTTGTTTTACTTCATGTTCTCCTTTCTTGTCCACGGGAGGTTTATAATATGTGGAATATATTTAATTTTTTAAAAAAGATCAACTTTTTTTTACTTCATTAGGGATTTTATTTTTAAAAAATTTTTAAATTTTTTATACAATTTTTTTTTTTTTTTGGCGGTACGCGGGCCTCTCACTGTTGTGGCCTCTCCCATTGCGGAGCAGAGGCTCCGGACATGCAGGATCAGTGGCCATGGCTCATGGGCCCAGCCGCTCCGCGGCATGTGGGATCTTCCCGGACCGGGGCATGAACCCGTGTCCCCTGCATTGGCAGGCGGATTCTCAACCACTGCGCCACCAAGGAAGCCCTTTTATACAATTTTTAAAGGTTACTTTCCATTTACAGTTATTACAAAATATTGGCTGTATTACCCCTGTTCTGCAATACATTCTTTTTTTTTTTTTTTTTTTTTTGTGGTACGCGGGCCTCTCCCGCTGCAGAGCACAAGCTCCGAACGCGCAGGCTCAGCGGCCATGGCTCATGGGCCCAGCTGCTCCGCGGCATGTGGGATCCTCCCAGACCGGGGCACGAACCCGTGTCCCCTGCATCGGCAGGCAGACTCTCAACCACTGCGCCACCAGGGAAGCCCTGCAATACATTCTTCAGACTATCTTACACCCAGTAGTTTGTACCTCCCACCCCCCTACCCCTATATTGCTCCCGCCTCGCCACTGATAACCACTAGTTTGTTCTCTGTATCTGTGAGTGTGCTTCTTTTTTGTTGTATTCACTAGTTATACTTTTTAGAGTCCACAAATAAGTGATATCATACAGTATTTGTCTTTTTCTGTCTGACTTATTTCACTTAGCCTAATGCCTTCCAAGTCTATTCATGTTGCTGCAAATGGCAAAATTTCATTCTTTTTTATGGCTGAATAGTATTCCATTGTATACACATACCACACCTTCTTTTTTTTTTTTTTGTTTGCGGTACGCGGGCCTCTCACTGATGTGGCCTCTGCCGTTGTGGAGCACAGGCTCCGGACGCACAGGCCCAGTGGCCATGGCTCATGGGCCTATCCACTCCGCGGCATGTGGGATCTTCCCAGACTGGGGCACGAACCCGTGTCCCCTGCATCGGCAGGTGGACTCTTAACCACTGTGCCACCAGGGAAGCCCCCACACCTTCTTTATTTATTCATCTGTTGATGGACCCTTAATTAGGTAGCTTTCCTACCTTGGCAATTATAAATAATGCTGCTATGAACATTGGGGTGCATGTATCTTTTCCATTAGTGTTTTTGTTTTGGGGGGAATATATACCCAAGATTGGAACTGCTGGGTCATATGGTAGTTTTATTTTTATTTCTTTGAGAAACATCCATACTGTTTTCCACAGTGGCTGCACCAACTTACATTTCCACCAACAGTGTATGACGGTTCCCTTTTCTCCACATCCTCGCCAACATTGTTATTTATGTTCTTTTTTTTTTTTTTTTTTTTTTTTTTTTTTTTTTTCTTTTTGCTGTATGTGGGCCTCTCACTGTTGTGGCCTCTCCCGTTGCGGAGCACAGGCTCCGGACGCGCAGGCCCAGCGGCCATGGCTCACGGGCCCAGCCGCTCCGCGGCATATGGGATCCTCCCAGACCGGGGCACGAACCCGTATCCCCTGCATCAGCAGGCGGACTCTCAACCACTGCGCCACCAGGGAGGCCCTATGTTCTTTTTTTTTTTTTTTTTTTTTTTTTTTTTTTTTTTTTTTTGGCTGTATGTGGGCCTCTCACTGTTGTGGCCTCTCCCCCTGTGGAGCACAGGCTCCGGACGCCAGGCTCAGCGGCCATGGCTCACGGGCCCAGCCGCTCCACAGCATGTGGGATCTTCCCGAACCGGGGCACGAACCCGTGTCCCCTGCATCGGCAGGCGGACTCTCAACCACTGCGCCACCAGGGAAGCCCCCTATGTTCTTTTTGATGATAGCCATTCTGAAAGGTGTGAGGTGATATCTCATTGTGGTTTTGATCTGCATTTCCTTGATATTAGCGATGTTGAGCACCTTTTCATATGCCTGTTGACCATCTGTATTTCCTCTTTGGAAAAATGTCTATTCAGTTCTTCTGCCCATTTTTAAAATTTTATTTATTTATTTATTTATTTATTTTGGCTGTGTTGGGTCTTCATTCCTGTGTGTGGGCTTTCTCTAGTTGTGGCGAGTGGGGGCCACTCTTCATCATGGTGCGTGGGCCTCTCACTGTTGCGGCCTCTCTTGTTGCAGAGTACAAGTTCCAGACGCGCAGGCTCACGGGCCTAGTTGCTCCGCAGCATGTGGGATCTTCCCAGACCAGGGCTCGAACCCGTGTCGCCTGCATTGGCAGGCAGAGTCTCAACCACTGTGCCACCAGGGAAGCCCTTCTGCCCATTTTTATATCAGGTTGTTTTGTATTTTTGGTTTTGAGTTGTATGAGCTGTTTATATATGTTGGATAGTAATCCCTTGTCAGTCATATCATTTGCAAATATCTTCTCCCATTCAGTAGGTCGTCTTTTCATTTTATTTATGGTTTCCTTTGCTGTGCAAAAGCTTTTATTTATTTTTTTAAATAAATTTATTTATTTTATTTATTTATTTTTGGCTGTGTTGAGTCTCTGTTGCTGTGCGCGGGCTTTCTCTGGTTGCAGTGAGCGGGGGCTGCTCTTTGTTGTGGTGCGCAGGCTTCTCATGGTGGCTTCTCTTGTTGTGGAGCACAGGCTCTAGGCGCGTGGGCTTCAGTAGTTGTGGCTCACGGGCTCTAGAGCACAAGCTCAGTAGTTGTGGTGCATAGGCTTCATTGCTCCGTGGCATGTGGGATCTTCCCGGTCCAGGGCTTGGACCCATGTCCTCTTGCCTTGGCAGGTGGATTCTTATCCATTGTGCCACCAGGAGAGCCCTTGCCGTGCAAAAGCTTTTAAATTTAATTAGGTTCCATTTGTTTAGTTTTGCTTTTATTTCCTTGGCTTTAGGAAATGGATCCAAAAAATATTGCTGCAATATATGTCAAAGAGTGTTCTGCCTTTTTTTTCCTCTAGGAGTTTTATAGTATCCAGTCTTAGCTTTAGGTCTTTAATCCATTTTGAGTTTATTTTTGTATATGGTGTTAGAGAATGTCCTAATTTTATTCTTTTCCATGTAGCTGTCCAGTTTTCCCAGCACTACTTATTGAAGAAACCATCTTTTCTTCATTGTATATTTTTGCCTCCTTTGTTGTAGATTAATTGACAATACGTATATGGGTTTATTTTGGGGCTTTCTATCGTGTTCCTTTGATCTATGTGTCTATTTTTGTGCCAGTACCATACTGTTTTGATTACTGTAGCTTTGTAGTATAGTCTGAAGTCAGGGAATTTGATTCCTCCAGCTCTGTTCTTCTTTCTCAAGATTGTTTTTAGCTCTTTGGGATCTTTTGTATTTTCATACAAATTTTAAAATTATTTGTTCTAGTTCTGTGAAAAATGCCATTGGTATTTTGATAGGGATTGCATTGAATCTGTAGATTGCTTTGGGTAGTATGGTCATTTTAACAATACTGATTCTTCCAATCCAAGATCATGGTATATCTTTCCATTTATTTGTGTTGTCTTCAATTTCTTTCATCAGCATCTTATAGTTTTCAGAGCACAGGTCTTTTACCTCCTTAGGTAGATTTCATTCCTAGGTATTTTATTCTTTTTGATGCAATGGTAAGTGGGATTATTTCCTTAATTTCTCTTTCTGATATTTCTATGTTAGTGTATGGAAATGCAACAGATTTCTGTATATTAGTTTTGTATCTTGCAACTTTACTGAATTCATTGATGAGCTCTAGTAGTTTTCTAGTGGCTTCTTTAGGATCTTCTGTGTATAGTATCATGCCATCTGCAAGTAGTGACAGTTTTACCTCTTCCTTTCCAATTTGGATTCTTTTTATTTCTCTTTCTTCTCTGATTGCTGTGGCTAGGACTTCCAAAACTATGCTGAATAAAAGTGGTAAGAGTGGGCATTCTTGTCTTGTTTCTGATCTTAGAGGAAATGCTTTCAGCTTTTCACCATTGAGTATGATTTTAGCTGTGGGTTTGTCATGTATGGCCTTTATTATGTTGAGGTATGTTCCCTCTGTACTCGCTTTATGGAGAGTTTTTATCATAAAATGGATGTTGAATTTTATCAAAAGGTTTTTCTGCATATACTGAGATGATCATATTGTTTTTATTCTTGTATTTTTTAATGCGGTGTACCACTTTAATTGATTTGCAGATATTGAAAAATCTTTGCATCCCTGGGATAAATCCCACTTAATCATGGTGTATGATCCTTTTAATGTATTGTTGGATTGGGTTGGCAAGTATTTTGTTGAGGATTTTTGCATCTATGTTCATCAGTGATAGTGGCCTGTAATTTTCTGTTTTTGTGACATTTTTGTCTGGTTTTTGGTATCAGGGTGATGCTGGCCTCATAGAATGAGTTCTGAAGTGTTCCTTCCTCTGCAGTTTTTTGGAATAGTTTCAGAAGGATAGGTGTTAACTCTTCTTTAAATGTTTGGTAGAATTCACCTATGAAGCCATTTGGTCCTGGACTTTGGTTTGCTGGGAGTTTTTAAATTACTGCTTCAGTTTTAGTATATGTGCTGCTGAAGTGAGCACTAAATTACTGCTTCAGTTTCATTGCTGGTAATTGGTCTGTTCATATTTTCTGTTTCTTCCTGGTCCAGTCTTGGGAGATTGTACCTTTCTAAGAATTTGTCATTTCTTCTAGGTTGTCCATTTTATTGGCATAGAGTTGTTCATAGTAGTCTCTTATGATCCTTTGTATTTCTGTGGTGTTGGTTGTAACGTCTCCTTTTTGTTTCTAATTTCATTGATTTGAGCACTCGCCCTCTTTTTCTTGATGAGTCTGGCTAAAGGTTTATCAATTTTGTTTACTTAATTTTTTATTTTATTTTATTTTTTCTTGGCCATGCCACATGGCATGAGGGATCTTAGTTCCCCATCCATGGATCGATCCCATGCCCCCTTTCAAGGGTGGAATGCTAACCATTGGATCACCAGGGAATACCATCATTATATGTATATTTGTTTTTGTTGTTTATTTTTTCAAAGAACCAGATTTTAGTATCATTTTATGATCTTTTCTGTTGTTTTTTAAATGTCTATTTCATTTGTCTCTGCTCTGATCTTTATGATTTCTTTCCTTCCACTAACTTTGGGTTTTGTTTGTTCTTCTTTCTTCAATTCCTTTAGGTATAAGGTTAGGTTGTTTATTTGTAACTTCTCTTGTTTCCTGCGGTAAGCTTGTATTGCTATAAACTTCCCTCTTAAAACTGCTTTTGCTGTGTCATAGGTTTTGGATCATCACGTTTTTGTTTTCATTTGTCTCTAGGTATTTTTAAATTTCCTCTTTGATTTCTTCAGTGATCCATTAGCTGTTTAGTACCATGTTGTTTAGCCAACATATGTTTATGTTTTTTGCAGTTTTTTTCTCGTAGTTGATTTCTAGCCTCAAAGTGTTGTGGTTGGAAAAGATGCTTTATATGATTTCAGTTTTCATAAATTTACCAAGAATTCTTTTGTGGCCTAACATGTGATTTATCTTGGAGAATGTTCCATGTGCACTTGAAAATAATGTATATTCTAATGCTTTCAGATGGAATGCTCTCTCTATATATGAATTAAGTCCATTTGGTCTAAAGTGTTATTTAAGGCTTGTGTTTTCTTACTGATTTTCTGTCTGGATGATCTGTCCATTGATGTAAGTGGGGTGTTAAAATCCCCTAGTATTGTGTCATGGTTGATTTCTCCTTTTATGTCTGTTAATACTTGACTTATATATTGAGGTGCTCGTATGTTGGGTGCATACATATTTACCCTTCAAGACTAGCTGGTAGGCCTGGCCCAGGCTCTTATCAAATTACTGCTTTTTCCCTGGATCCCAGTGCATGTGAGATTCTGTGTTCACCCTTTAAGTGTGAAGTCTTTATTTCTGCTAGTCCTGTGGGGCTGCCAAAATTAAACCCTGGTGGCCTTCAAAGCCAAATGCCCTGGGGGCTCATCTTCCCAGTTCAGAACCCTCGGGTAGGGAGCCCGATGTGGGGCTCAGAACCTCACTCCTGTGGGAGAGCCTCTGCAGTATAGTTATTCTCCAGTTTGTAGGTCACCCACCTGGAGGTATGGGATTTGATTACATTACAAGTCTGCCCCTCCTACCTGTGTCATTGTGGTTCTTTCTTTATGTCTTTAGTTGTAGTGATGCTGAAAGCTCGACCTCTGTGCACCAGTGTCAGATCGAATCTCAGAGACAGGGTTTTGGGTGAAGTAGGAAAGAATAGCTTTATTGCTTTGCCAGGCAAAAGGGGACACAGTAGCGTCCCACCTTCGAAAACTATGTGTCCCAACCCAGGGAGATTTGGTGAAGAGTTTTGTAGCAAGGGTTCAAGGGTGGGGTTGCTGATAAGACTAGGATGTGTACAGGGCCTGCACTCCTTTAATCTGCTCTCAGGTAATCTTTTAATGAGCTTCTCTGGTTCCTTTAATCTGGTCCCAGGTGGTCTTCTCTGGAATGAAGAATGCTGACATCTTCCATTTGTTGGGGGTTTTAGTTCTATAAATTGCTCAAAGATATTGTTATGTGTATCCCTTCAGGCTGAACCAGGACCCTGCCCCAAGGCTGCACTGTTGTTTCTTGGCTGCTCCGCCTTCGTCTCTGCATCCCCTCCCTTCCTCCTGATAAGCAACTGTTTGAACCTGCCCTTTGGGGCTCAGGGAAGGTCATGGAGGTCATTCCCTACAAGGAATGGGGGACAGAAAGGGTCCGTGCCCAGGAGCCCCACAGGGTCCTGCTCGGTTTCAGTAGAAGATCTTTTCTGATAGGTTCCAGTCATTTTCATCAATAGCTGTTCTGCAGATAGTTGTGATATTGGTGTGCTCATGAGAGGAGGTGAGCTCAGGGTCTTTCTCCTCTGTCATCTTGGCTGCTCTCCAGAATACATTTAATTTTTAAGTTAAAGATAAGAAATACACTTAAATTATAAGTTAAAGTTAATTTTGTGATATCCCGTCAGACTCTGTCGTGTGACAAAACTACCCCTAAATTACAGTGCTGTTCAAATTGTCTTTCAAAATGGCTTCTATTTTTTTTTCTATTTTTTTTTGAGGTACGCGGGCCTCTCACTGCTGCAGCCTCTCCCGTTGCGGAGCACAGGCTGCGGACGCGCAGGCTCAGTAGTCGTGGCTCATGGGCCCAGCTGCTCTGCGGCATGTGGGATCTTCCCGGACCAGGGCATGAACCCGTGTCCCCTGCATCGGCAGGCGGACTCTCAACCACTGTGCCACCAGGGAAGCCCTGGCTTCTAGTTTTGAGTTTTATAAGATGTCTTGTCATGCAGAGTCTGAATTTGTTAACACAGGTTAAAAGATTCCAAATTCTCAAAGGATGTACTAGAATATACTACAATGCATGTGTTTCCTAGAAGCATATTTTTATACAGTCATATGAATACATTCCCAAACCTTTGAATATACTCATGGAATAAAACAACATGTTCTGGTACTTATTGATCTTGCTACTTTTTAGGGAAAAAACACACCACTTAGATAATATAAATGGGTTATTATTAGTGCCAGGATTTATTACAAAAAGTGTTAAAAGAATCCTATCTTGGGGCTATAAACACAGGCTTCTTGAGACACTTTCCTGTTAAGTTTCAGTGGGGAGTGCCATCTTTCTAATCTAATTTTCCTCTGGGAGCCTTGTAAGGTCTGCCCTCTTCACTTTACACGAAACCTATTAAGCCTTTTCCTGATTCCACACCCATATTAATCTTGATCCTCTTGTCTGAGCCCCCCTTTCATGGGTCTCTACATTATTCTTTGGAACGAACCTGCTGTGTGAGGGCTTCCACTCCTGCTCCTGCCTTGATTGCCTTCATTCCCTCTGACTCCTAAAGGTTTACTATCTACCCACCTCTGTGGCACTTAACTATATACCCTCTTGTGAGTGTATCTTACCTTCCTAATGGGGTTATAAGCTCCTAGATGGCAAGGGTGATGCCTTATATTCCTTCTGATTTCCTTTGGTGTCGAGTGCAATATAATTTAAACTGAAAGTGATCAAAAAGCTTTTTCCATGAAGATCCCATTTTTATAACACTGCATTTCTGTAAATATTAGGATAAGTGGGCTTAGTGGAAATTTCAGTTAATTTAGACTTTTTATGTACAAGAATGCCAGGGAAGGCATTTTATCATATTGGATCATAAATTGTCAAGAAGGAGGATTAATAAGATGAAATTTTCAGAAAAAAAGTTACGGTGTATCTATATTTCCTGTATTTTGTGGTCATAGACTATACTCCTAAGCTTAACCTTTTGCCCAAATAGGATCAAGCAGGGTATGGATGGTTAAAATAATCAACTTGAAATTACTGCATACTCACAACATGTTTATTCTGTTGCACTTAAAAGCAACAAATACCAGCTAACTTAACAAAATAATTTACTATGTTAGCTCATAGAATGAAATGGAAGGCTGGAGAAACCAGGCTTGGGTATCCCTAGGGAGCAAAGGTAGTAGGATCTGACGGAGGGTTTCTTTAATGCACCACCACTGGGATCAATAAACTCCAAATATTTTTCTTTTATTAGAGGATTTCACTTGAGATTCAGGATCCTGGGAGAGAGGTCCTACTGGCCTTGTTTGGATCAGGTTCTACTCTATAGGTCAAGATCAAGGAACCTTGATTAACAGTCCCACCAACCATCTACCCATGAGGAAGATCCGGGTGCTCCAAAGGAAATTGAGTACCATTACAGCAGGGAGGAAAGGCTAGTCTATTTGTGAAATCACCTTACAGAACATAGAATATCAGAGAAGTAGCAGGTGAGTGACATCTAAGGAATAGCGGAAATACAGGAGAAAGGTGTTGCCCTGACAGAA
The DNA here is from genome assembly GCF_964165515.1 of Mesoplodon bidens. Classification (NCBI taxonomy): domain Eukaryota; kingdom Metazoa; phylum Chordata; class Mammalia; order Artiodactyla; family Ziphiidae; genus Mesoplodon; species Mesoplodon bidens. Next base: position 119,786,843 of record NC_138176.1, on the reverse strand, counting down.
AACAAGAAATCACTAAATGGTATTTTTCACCATGTTCTCTTCAGGCTACAAGTATCTCACACTATGTGACAATTAAAGGTCAGAAGCTCTTAGCCAACTCTTTATAAAAACTCGTCTTTCTAGTCTAAGTTGATATATATGGAAGCTTTGTATTTCAAAGGTTTGCTCTCCCAAATATTTACTGAGAGAAGAATTTCTCTGGCTCCTGTGCTATGTGTTGAAATGTCACCCAAGGCAAGGCAAAGCAAAACAAGGCAAGGCAAAAGTACTTGGTGTATAAAGGCATTTCTGTCTACTTCAGTTTGCAAACTGGCAAGGGAGATACTCCTCACCCTTTCACTGCCTTCCCCCTGCCCTCCAGAAAATACTGGCTTTATTTATGATTTGCCTTTGTAAATGTGTACTTTTCCTGGAGTGCTGTAATTTGAAGATTTAAATGAAGGACAGTGTCTTATGCATTTGTTTTTATACAGCCTTTTAGTCTCATTAGGTGTTTGGCTATTGCTATCATATATTATCTAGTTTAGGAAATTAAGGCTATCTTTTCTTTAAAAGGTATTCTAAACAGGAATTTCAGAGTACTACATTGTCATTGGGAGGAACAGAATTTTATTATTTACTTTTACAGTAGAGTAGGTACTGGAGAGAGTAAACTTCTGATGAAGGGGCATATCTGAACACTTCAGAGGGTTTCGATATTTGGAAGTTTAGAGTATTCTGTCTGCTAACACAATCATGTGGTCTGGGAGACTGGATTTTAGACTCCACAGTTTTGTGCACAACTTGCAATATCTTTCAGTTTTCAGTTATGAAATATTGAAAGTTAATTTGTACAAAATCCTGTGGCAGGTGGTGACGTGATTTTTGCCCAGGGCTTTGAATGTCAAAATGGAGAAATTCACTGAGGCTCAGGTAAATTGATGGGTGTAGCTATGACTCTCTTAAGGTAGCCACATGCCTCACCATCTAACTAGGGATACGCATGAATGGATGAAGGATATTCCTACTCTCTTTACCTATTGTCTGATGAAACTACAGCCAAGGGGATGGTTTGGCAAAATCTGTGGGCAAAGAAGACTGTTGAACCTGACTGTAAAGCTGGCATGGTGAAGAGAGACAGGAGGTGAAGATTAAGTGGGAGGCCCTGTTGGGGGCAGGAAGTTCAGGCCTTGGGCCTCCAAATCCATTGCCATGTAAACTGTTTCAGAACTTATAAAGAATGAATGTTTCAAATTCCTTTAAAATATCATTTTGATACCAAAACCTAGTCAAAATTAAAAACAAAAAGAGACAAATCTCACTTATGAATTTAACCCTCCCCCAAATAGACTGACATAATCAAAGCAGAGCATGAACCAGGGAGGATTTATCTACTGATTCAAGTATGGTTCAATAGCAGAAAATACAGATTTTGTTACATTAAAAATTAAAAGGAGCAAATCATAATTATCTTCCTATGCACTGGAAATGCATTTCAGAAAAGTGTAATAAACATTCTGTATAATAATACTCAAAAGTAGAAACTTTTTTTCTTAACTTTGTGAAATATATCTATCTCAGCCTCAGAAGCAGCACCATGACACTTGAAGGCTTTCCCATTGAATTTAGGAACTAGACAGCGATGTGTACTCTTATTATTTAACGTTATTCTAGATGCTTGTCCCACGCAAAGGCAAAAGAAGGAAGTTAGATAGATGCATAAAAATCCAAAGTTGGGGGTAAAACTACCACTGTTTGTCGATGGTTATACAACTGTATTGTATTATAGATTGTATGTATCCAAGAGAATCATCCAAAAATCTACTTCAAACAAGAGATTTTATAGTAAGGTAGTGGAGTCCAAAATTAACATACAGATATTAATAGCTTTTACACATACAAACAGAAGACAAATCAAAGAAATAAGCCCAATTATAATATTAGCAAAAAGGATAAGATATATAAAAATAAAATAAAAAGAAATGTTGGGGAAAATTTTAAGCACTAAGAACACAAAAGTAGACTTGAACAAATGGAAAGATATGAAATGGAAGATAGAAAGATTCAACATCATAAAAGGAGTATTTTTCCTAAATCAATTTATAATTTAACTCAGTCCTAATGAAAACACCATCAGATTTCTTTCAGAAGCAGACAAACTGATTCTGAAGTTCATATAAAAAAGTAAACAAACAAGAGGAACCAAGAAAATATTGAAAAGGTGTGCAATGATGGAGAGAGAGGGAAAGAACTATTTCCACTGGAACTTAAAATATATTAAAAAGGCTTAGGGAATTCCGTGGTGGTCCAGTGGTTAGGACTCTGCGCTCTCACTGCCGAGGGCGTGGCTTCAATCTCTGCTCGGGGAGCTAGGACCCTACAAGCCTCATGGCACGGCCGGAAAAAAAAAAAGACTTAGTAGGTAAACAAATGTGGTATGGTGAGTGAATAGACAGATCAGTGGAACAGAAAGAAAAATCCAGAAACACCCATATATTCTCAATAATTAGATACGAATTACAAGTGGCTTTTCACCTATGAAACGTCACACATCATTCAGAGAATGTTGAGAAATGCAAATTAAAACTATAATGAAATACTGTTTTAAAGCGAACAAACTGGCAAAAATCGAGAAGTTTCACAACACACCCAAAGTCGCTGGGGATCATATAAATCAGTTTAATCCCTTGAAGTCAATTTGCTAATGCTAATTACAGCTACAAATGTATATTTGTAATTGACTCAGCAATTCCTGACAGGTATGTAGAAAGATAAATGTGTATGTAAGGTTATTCACTGCAGCATTGTTTTTCATTGGAAGCCATGGGGACTGGTTAAACAGTTAAGAATTGCTGGAACACAATGTAGCAGAAAGAAAGGAATGAGGAAGGTTACTATGTATGCATTGCAAGGTATTTGTCAAGTGAAAAAAAGCAAGAGGGCTTCCCTGCCGATGCGGGGGACGCGGGTTCGTGCCCCAGTCCGGGAGGATCCCACATGCCGCGGAGCGGCTGGGCCCGTGGGCCATGGCCGTTGGGCCTGCGCGTCTGGAGCCTGTGCTCCGTAACGGGAGAGGCCACAACGGTGAGAGGCCCGCGTACCGCAAAAAAAAAAAAAAAAAAAGCAAGACACACACCAATGTATATAATATGCTATTTTTTTGTGTAAAAAATTAGAGGAAATCTGTATATGAGTTAGCTTATTGTACTCATAAATTAATTCTGGAAGGATATAAGAGAAACAAGAAGCGTTGGTTACTGGTGGAGAGAATGGAAGTTAGGTGGGAACTAGGTAGATGGAGACTGTATACTTGTTGCCATTTTTTTCATTTTTGAACCATGTGAATGTTTTGCCTATTCGATAAGGAAAACAAACAAACAAGTATACAACCATATGTGTGTATTTAAGAAAGAAGACTGAGGATGCTCTCTATGTGTTGATAGGGAAGCATTCCCAAGGATGTTAAGCGAATAAAACAAGGCATGGAATAGAATGTACAATGTCCACTTTTTGTTGAAAAAAGGAAATCTAAGACTATTTGCTTGGTTTTGCTTGCATACTCATAAACTCTGGAAGGATACTCGAGTGTGAACATTGTGATGTGCTGCCTCCAGACCCCCGTAGGAATGAAAGATTTCTTGCTGAAGCAGCTGAAGGGCTGCTGACAGATGGCCTTCAGGGAACAAACCCCATGGGTAATGATTGCCTCTTTTGAAGAGAGTCACCTCACCTGAGATCATGCCCCCTTCTGGGGTGGCCTGCAATCAGTGAATTAGCAACATGGGGGTGTGAAGGGCCAGCTTCCCACCCCCAACTCAGGGCAACTGTGCAGGGTCAGCCAGCTTTAGAAATCCCCTTCCTTAAGCTGCATGGTAATTTACCTTCTCCTGCTGCTGTCTGGTCTCTTCCATAGAAAGAGAACACTTTTAGTAAACCTCCTCTTGCTAAGTAAGAGTGTTTCCTGGGGAACTCAGGGTGCCACAGGAAACCAAAAACAGTGATTTCCTGTGGTTGGGTTGGGGTGGGAACCTGGTGAATGGGGGCAAGTTTGGGAAGAAGACTTTACACTCTACACTCTATGCCTTTTTAAAAAATTGAAGTATAGTTGATTTACAATGTCATGTGAGTTTCAGGTGTACAGCACAGTGATTCCGAGTCTTTTCCCTTCTAGGTTATTACAAAAATATTGAATAGAGTTCCCTGTGCTATACAGTAGGTCCCCGTTGGTTATCTATTTTATATATGGTAGTGTGTATATGTTAATCGCAAACTCCGAATTTATCCTTTTTATGATATAAAAAACATCTTTTTGGAAACATGTGGATGTATTACTTATTCAAAGCAGAAATCAAAATTTTAAAGTTAACTTGGTATATCAATGATACTTTATCCTTTTCCTCTTATATTTTTAGAGAACTTTTTTAATGTTTCAATTTGGGAGGAGATATTTTTAATCTAAAATACCATGCCTCGCCACACTCTAAATATGCTTTTCTTTTTTTCTTTTTGTTTTTGCTTAGGACCTACAGAGAAACACCGCCTTGATCTCACATTACAATGGAATTTAAGAAGCCACCTGACGGTGGCTGGGGCTGGGTGATTGTACTGGCCTCCCTCTTTACTCAGTTTTTGTGTTACGGATCTCCGCTAGCTGTTGGCGTCTTGTACATAGAATGGCTGGACGCCTTTGGTGAAGGGAAGGGAAAAACAGCCTGGGTCGGATCCCTTGCAAGTGGAGTTGGCTTGCTTGCAAGTAAGTGGAGAAACTTATGCTTCTCCTCACTCGTTAATCATTTAATTACGTTTGCTGCATCATTCACATTGTGCAAGACATAGGAGGCTATTTTCTTTTTTTAAAGTATAGCACCTACTTTGCTGCCTTCACTGAGATTATAAACCACTCTTTCACTGTCATAAATCTATGTGACAATACAGGAATTCCATCAGAGATTCAGTTGTCCATTCATTCATTCCTTTATATATTTATTTGCTACTGTGTGCCAGGCAGTGTGCTAGATGCTGAATATGAAAGGATGAATGGCAAACACATCATTTCTGCCTTCAAGAGGCTCAGTCTAGTGAGACACACGTTTCCACAAATAAGAAAGATACAGGAGTATGAGGGCAGTGATCCAGGTATGTCCGATGAACGCGGGTGACCAAAGGACCAAATATTTTTCAGCAGTCCTGGGAACAGTTCGTCTATGGTTCATAATTACTCCTCTCTGATTCGGATACACCATGATCAGATTGCATGTCCTACATTTGTGTCACCTTCTTAAGAAAAATTTGATATGACAAAGAGTAGTCCCTTCTCAATTAAGGATTTAAATATAGTGTTATGTATAAGATGTATGTGATGCGTTTTGTGTGACCTTCATAAAATGTCTCCAAAAGTAATATTCTTTTTTTTAAAATTTATTTATTTATATTTGGCTGCGTTGGGTCTTCGTTGCTGCATGTGGGCTTTCTCTAGTTGCAGTGAGCGGGGGCTACTCTTAGTTGTGGTGCGAGGGCTTCTCATCGCGGTGGCTTCTCTTGTTGTGGCTCACGGGCTGTAGGCGCGCGGGCTTCAGTAGTTGTGGCGCATGGGCTTAGTTGCTCCACGGCATGTGGGATCTTCCCGGACCAGGGATCGAACCCATGTCCCCTGCATTTGCAGGCGGATTCTTAACCACTGTGCCCACCAGGGAAGCCCCAAAAGTAATATTCTTGATAAACATTTATCAAGTATGATATAATAGTGGTTCTTAACATCTTTAGAGAGAACAGTAGAGCGGCTTTTTTTTTAAGGACTAAAATCATATGCACTTCAATTTCTGGAGTCATAGTTTGAACTCTGCAGTAGTATTTAGTGATCATCAGTCTAACTTACTAGGAACTAGTTAAGAACAGACATGCTGTATACACACTACTATATATAAAATAGATAACTAATAAGTACCTACTGTATAGCACAGGGAACTCTGCTCAATACTCTGTAATGGCCTATATGGGAATAGAATCTAAAAAAGAGTGGATATATGAATATGTATAACTGATTCACTTTGTTGTACAGCAGAAACTAACACAACATTGTAAATCAACTATACCCCAATAAAAATTTTTAAAAAAGAACAGATATGCTAAGATGTAGCCCTGGAGTCTCATCCTGAGCTATGACCTTTACATGATTCATTGAGCAAATCACAATCTCTATTCTTATGGGGAAAATAAGGACAGTGAATGTGGCGATTTATAAGGTATTTTTCAGCTCTAAAATGATTTACAAAGAAAATGCATTGGTCATTCCTTCTTTTAAATCTGTTATCTTTCCTGATCACTAAAGGGGACTTCTTAAAACAAAACAAAACAAAAACAGTTGCTTCCAATTGATGAATTACTTTGTTGAATTAAAAACAAGACTTGAAAAACAATGCTGGATCATCTGGCCATGTCAGATAAGAGAACTAAACATAACTAAACAAATGAAAATAACACTGTCATTATAAGCATCAGAAAAGCAGGAAACATTTGCCAAGATTTGTTTGAAAGAGTTTTTCAAAATGTGGATTGTTTGTAAAGCTGTCAAAGTACAAGTGGATGATGATTGATATGTTTGAGAATATAATTTTTAGAAAATGATCTGGTGAGAAGAGAATTTTTAAATGTTCTCCGATTAGTCATCATTTCTTTTTTGGCTGTGTCAGGTCTTAGTTGTGGCATGCAGGATCTTTCACTGTGGTGCAGGCTCTTCGTTTTGGCGTGCGGGCTTCTCTGTAGTTGTAGCGGCAGGTTTTCTCTCTCTGGTTGTAGTGGGCAGGCTCCAGGGCGTGTGGGTTCTCTAGTTGTGGCGTGCAGGTTCCAGAGCACATGGGCTTGGTAGTTTGCGGCACGCAGGCTCTCTCATTGAGGCACAAGAGCTCAGTAGTTGCAGTGTGCGGGCTTAGTTGCCCCGTGGCATGTGGGATCTTAGTTCCCTGACCAGGGATCGAACCCTGAGTCCCCTGCATTGGAAGGCAGATTCTTTACCACTGGACCACCAGGGAAGTCCCAATTAGTCATCATTTCTATTAGCAAATACAAAGTTCAACAGAAATTCAATTACCTTGCCTTCCAGCAAGGGTCAAAGGGTAATTGAAATGCTATCTCCATCAGCACATACTTGGAGAACAAAGCTCTTTTTCAGGAAGTCTGTCCAGGTAAGACTTGAGGGTTTGAGGTGTTCAGGGAAGCTGAGATCTTCTTAGGGATGGATGGGGTACTGGTGGTCAGAGCTGATGCTGAGACTCTGAAAACTGAACTGCAGCTCTCCACTTTCTGCAAGTTCCTAAGTGGATGGACCAGTCTGTCTCAGGGCCCACAAGCAGCCACCTTCACTTGTAGGCGGGACCAGCTACATAATTTGCAATACCACGTGCAAAATGAAAATGCAAGGCCTCCAGTTTAAAAAGTTAAGAATTTCAAGACAGCAGCAGCAGGGCAGCAGACCAAGTGCATGGCCCTTCTTGAGCTGAGTCCTGTGCAGCTGCATTGGTTGCGTGCCTACGAGGCCAGCCCCGCTTGGTGGGCTGGAGAGAGAGAGCATCCCATCAAACGTCCAGGGAATGAACAAGTACTGGGGGAGTGTTGGGCTGAAGTCAGAGCTAATCTGAGTCCTGGCTGTACCACCCTGTAGCTGAGGGAGCTTGTGCAAGTAACTTATCTTCAGTGTCTTCAGCTAGATGAGAAGACACTTGAAGCAGCTAATCAGAGCTTTTGTAGATAAACATAGAATACGGAGACCAAAGCGTTCCAGAATGAGGAAGCAGTGAGAAAATAATGATGACTGGAGAGCTAAGACTTATGGGTGTGTGTTTGTGTGCGTTTGTGCACATGCCTGTGTGCACTTTAGTTAGTGGCCACTGAGTATCTGTGTTGTTGGCTTCCCTTGGCTCTTCATAGCATAAATTAAGGGACAAATCCTGAAAGCTATGTAATACAGTATTAGCAAGAGGGGGTCTAGCGGCATTTGAGCCACATTCGTCATTTACTTTGTTGACAACTTTCTTCTACACATAAACAAATGGATCAGTACTACCTTGGAAATAGGAAAAGTACATCTCATCAGGATTGTCAGTGATTCTTAACCAGGGAGATAATCAGAATCATCTATAGAAAGATTTCAGCATATAAATGCTTGGATTTGACCCTCAGACATTCTAATTCAGTCAGTCTATAGTCGGGCCCACATATGTGAATCTTTTTCAAGCCCCCAAAGTGATTTTCAGTTGGGAGCTACCACTGGCTTAAGCCCTCTCTACTTAGATTGCAGTCTTGCACTTCTTGATCATTCTCAAATGTATATTGGTGTTGACATATTTATAAAGGGAACTCTTGTAGGTTTCTGCTTGAATGTGTCACTGTGTATGCCATGTAAACCATGATAAATTGTGTCCAGTGCCCCCAATTCTGGGGAAAAAACACATAAACGGACATCTTTGCATCCTTTTTGATAAAAATTAATTTAATTTATATATATATATGTATGTATATATTTACATAAATACATCTTTTATAGTTGCTCTTAAAATCAGGAGTATATATGAATTACTTGAGCTTGTCTAAAAAGCCAATTTCTTACTCATCAGTGCTGTGAGGTGGGGATGGAGGGTGGTCCCAGGAATCTTCTTTTTAACTAGTTCCCCAGATGATTCTGATGCAGTAAGCCGTATCGTAGCTGAGAAACATGAGTTGTTTTCTTTACCCAGTTTTGTCCAGAGAAGGCCTGGTAGGTGTCATCCTTGACTAGTTCTGTGATCCGACCTCTGGAGATTTATAATTGAGCAAGCACAGCAGAAGTACATTTGCTAAGCAACATACAAATTCTACTTTTCATGTACCTGTCCCTTTAGTTCAAAAAGTGCCCCTTGTGTGCCTGGCTCAATACCAGCCACCTTCACTTACTTGATCTTGGTTGATCCTCATAATAACACACTGAAATAGGCATTATTGTCCTTAAGGTTTAGTGACCTGTCCAAGATGAACACATTGTCTTAAGAGGAAGATTGGAAAAAAAAAAAGAGAGAAAGATTGACACCCAAGCAATGGTTTTTCTAACCTGTTAAGTCTGTTTCTTCATCTTTAAATTGGAGATAATAAAAGTACCTACCTGGGACTTCCCTGGAGGTCCAGTGGTTAAGACTCCACACTTCCAGTGCAGGGGGCGTGGGTTCAATCCTTGGTTGGGGAACTAAGATTCTGCATGCTGTGCATCATGGCCAAAAAAATAAACAAATAAAAAATAAAAGTACCTACCTTATATGATTGCCATGTAGAATACTTGAGATGGTGCTTGGCATATGGTAGGTACTCAACAAATATTAGTTATTAAAGAACAACAATCCCCCACAAATAAAATTACTCTCCCAGGCAGTCCCAGCCAAACTGTGGAATCTGCAAAAGAAAGGGACCCTTCAGCCTGAAAGACAAAGACATTTCTAGGGGGATGGGCAGGAGGGAGAGCTGTCAAGATTGTATCTAAGCATCTGGAATTTAAAGGCTGACCCATTGTCTTTAACAAATCCAGATTTGGACAATAGCTAAGAATAGCGGAAAGACATGCAATTCTTAACTTTACACTCTTTATAATCTTAATTCTTTCTCTTTGAAACTTGAGTAATTGAGAAAATACAAAGAAGTAGACCTCTCATCTGAATTGTTTTTCCAGATGATCCTTAGGATGAATAAAGCTGGATATCAAGGATTCGGCCTCCCTTGGTTATACACCGTCATTACACACACTCAGAGAGTCTCTTCTCCTGTGTGTTAGGGAGGCTCAGACATCATCTCTGCTATAAGGGATTTAGAGTCTCAGGGAAGACACAGGAAAAAAGGGTAGTAATGCCTTGAGACTTCACCACAAATACCAAGAATAGCAAGAACAAGGCAGTCTCTGGAGTTTTGTAGAGATAGGCTGTGAAGTGGGCCAGAAGGGAGGGTGGGCCGGGCCAGATGCATGGGCAAGGAGAGGGCAGTCCACACAGAGTCCCCGTATGCAAAGCCCTGGCATCGCGCTGCAGGTGATGCAGTCTGGTAGAGTAAATGTGGCTGGAGAAGGAGTGATGTGTTAGGAGGTGTGATAGTCTGTGTCCACTTGGCTAGGGCTGCATTCCATGGTTAGTCAAACACTCATGGAGGTATCACTGTGAAGGTATCTTATAGATGTGCTCCGAGTCCATAATCAATTGACTTGAAGTAAACGAGATTATCTTAAGTAACCTAGGTGGATCTGATTCAATTCATTGAAAGTCTTTATGAGTAGAAATGTAGAAGCTACAGCTGTAGCTTCATCCTGTGGAAGAGAGTTCCAACCTGCCCTTCCTGACGCCTAGTCCTGTGGATGCTGTCCTTGCCTAGCCAGGTCCCAAAACCACATAAGCCAATTCCTTGCAATAAATCTCTTAATGTGAGTCTTCTTCTGGTTCAGTTTCTCTGGTCGAAACCTGAAGGATTCAGAAGGAATGGAAGGTAACTGAACTAAAGGGCGATCATGGCCTTATATTGTTTTAAGTTGGCAGAAAGCACTCTTTGGTTGGGTGTTATGCTTCACATTCAAGGAGAAGGGTGGGACCATTTTTCTGACTGCAGAGTTGCTGATACAGCAGGGAGATCTTTTGTTCTGTAGTTTTGTACTCCAGATAGATTTAACAGTCCCCTCCCTCTCTCTTTTTTTTTGTCTTTAATTCCTCCAAAGATCTTCAAATCCCTAATGAGTCAGTACATCTATCTCCAGGTTAATATAATGAGTCAGTATAGCCAACAGGCTTGCTGCATGAGTTGTGAGTGTTGGCAGAGCTGGGTTTCAGCATATCTGTACAGTTTTACCCCCTGTTAACTCCTTGCATAGGACTGAATTCCTGCCTCGTACAAGGATGCTGTTACATTGGCCCATTCCCAGTGTGCTAGGCAGGTCTAGGGTTTGGTGAGAATCTTGGCAGGTTTTGCTGACTTGAAGAAGGCAAATGTACATGATACACCAAAGCAACCGATGAGCAAGGTGATAGGTATACTTGAGAGCAAGGATTTGAGTGGGTGTGGTTCTGTAGTGCCTTTCTCTTCCTCAGGAAGATGAACTTAAAATTCCTGGTCTCAGGGACTTCCCTGGTGGTCCAGTGGTTAAGACTCCACCTTCCAGTGTGGGGCGCGGGGTTCCCTCCCTGGTCGGGGAACTAAGGTCCCACATGCTGCGGGGTGTGGCCAAAAATTTTTAAAAAGGGGGGAGTAAGAAGTGAGAAACCTGCCAGTTTGTTGGGCCCCCCGCCTTGTAAGTAGAGGGATAGGACTCGTGGGCCTAATCAATCTGCTGTCTTAGGAAATCCTTGCAGTGCTCCAAGCACACAGCCTGGTTACTGCTATAATTTATTTCTCATTGTACCTTCAGCATACTTACGACAGTAGGCCTGGCCATCCTACCACTCTGGGGACTCTCTGAAACTTTTTGGGAGAGAGAAGTGCATGGAAGTTGATTTCTTTCCCAAAGGGAATAATTTCCAAAGCTGTCTTATAAAAATTACAAATTGGAGAACCACATTATGGTTCTCTTCTCTCCATTTAGAATGTATTTTCATCTCTTTTGTCAATACTTCACAGCCCAGTTCAAGGCTCAGTTCTTTGGCCCATGGTGATCGCCCTTTCTCTGAAATCCCCAAACACATGATCTGAACCTTTCTTTTGTGCTTATTGCCCGTGGCCTTAGGTTTTGATATGTGTTTGTTTTGCCTTTTGGTCTAGGTCAGAAATTTTGCGTCTTCTTCTCTGTGTCCTTATCTACCATGATATGAGACTCCAGTGCTGTGTGGTCCAGTACAGTAAGCACTAGCCACATGTGGCTATTGGGCACTTGAAATGTGGCTAGTTCAAGATGAGATGTGCTATAAATGTAACAAATACACAGTGAATTTCAAAGACTCAGTACAAAACAAAGGAGTGTAAAATATCTCTTTAATCATGTTGAAATGTTGAAATGATGATGTTTTCGATGTATTTGGTTAGATAAAATATATTATTGAAATCAATTTTACCTCTTCTTATTTATCTAATGGAGCTAGTAGAAAGTTTAAAATTCCATGTGTGCCTCCTTATCTTTCTAGTTTGCAGCAGTGCTGCTCTAATGGATGCTTGGTAAATAGTGAAGGAATGGTAATGGTCAAATATTTACTCTTTTGTTTGACTAATGCAGACCTAAATTTATGTTACTAGCAAACTTTTAAAGATGTGTATTCTTCCTCCACATTAATTTTCATAGCCAGCAAAAAATTTAACTCCATTTCTACCCACATGACCCTGAAGGGCTAAAGGAAACAATTTCATCCCTTAACGTGTACATCATTCTGACTTCCTTAGAACAACTCATCCTTCTCATTTTCTTTCTTTTTTTTAAATTAATTTTTATTGGAGTATAGTTGATTTTCAGTGTTGTGTTAGTTTCTGCTGTACAGCAAAGTGAATCAGTTATACATATGCATATGCATATATCCACTCTTTTTTTAGATTCTTTTCCCATGTAGGTCATTACAGAGCACTGAGTAGAACTCCCGGTGCTATACAGTAGGTTCTTATTAGTTATCTTATATATAGTAGTGTGTACATGTCAATCCCGATCTCCCAATTTATCCCTCCCCTCCTTTCCCCCTTGGTAACCATAAGTTTGTTTTCTACATCTGTGACTCTGTTGCTGTTTTGTTTTTGTTTTTGTTTGTTTTGTTTTGTTTTTTTTGCGGTACGCGGGCCTCTCACTGTTGTGGCCTCTCCCGTTGCGGAGCACAGGCTCCGGACGCGCAGGCTCAGCGGCCATGGCTCACGGGCCCAGCCGCTCCGCGACATGTGGGATCTTCCCGGACCGGGGCACGAACCCGTGTTCCCTGCATCGGCAGGCGGACTCTCAACCACAGCGCCACCAGGGAAGCCCTGCTGTTTTGTAAATAAGTTCATTTGTACCATTTTTTAGATTCCACGAAAAGCAATATCATATGATATTTGTCTTTGTCTGATTTACTTCACTTAGTGTGATAATCTCTGGGTCCATCAGTGTCGCTGCAAATGGCATTATTTTGTTCTCTTCTACAGCTGAGTAATATTCCATTGTATATATGTACCACATCTTCTCATCCTTCTCATTTTCTAATTCACCCTTGAACATAACAAAACACTTTTTCTGCAAGAGTTTTCATTTTTATTTCCTTCATTTAATTCCCCTCCTTGGCTGAGAATATCAATCAGTCTGATTTGCAGATGACCATTAACAAATGATTTTATGTTTTTGTTTCGTTTTGTATTTAAGAGGTTGTAGGGCTTTAAAACCCTACTGCATCCTCCTTTCGTTCCTCATTCATCACTTTGGTTTATAGCAACAGTCCCTGACCTTTTTGGCACCAGGGACCAGTTTCGTGGAAGATGATTTTTCCATGGGGTGGGAGATGGTTCAGGCACTAATGCGAGCGTTGGGGAGCGATGGGGAGCGGCAGATGAAGCTCTGCTCACTCACCCACCGCTCACCTCCTGCTGTGCGGCCTGGTTCCTAACAAGCCTCAGGACCAGTACTGGTCTGCGGCCCAGGGGTTGGGGACCCTCGGTTTATAGAGTTACTCCCTAATATATAGGTTCTTACCTTTTTTAAGGGAACGTGTCAGCATTGTGCCAAAGATGTTGCCAGGCTACTGTGCAGGAGAGTGGAATATCTTTTAAGAGCCCTGTATACGTCTTAGTGCCCCACCTGCCACCTGCCATCCTCAGACCAGTCTTCTGTTCTCATTGCTAGCTCTGCTACTTAGCATTTTCAGTTCATCCAACCAATCAAGATTAATCACCCAGACAGAAGGTAGTAATAGTAACAATGGCCCCTAAACCCCAATACACATACAACCGTGAGTTCAAGAAAACATTTTGTGAAAGGAAAAATGAATATAAAGGCAGTGATATGTAGTGTGTGTGTGTAACTATCTTCTTTTTTTTTTTTTAGGAAATTTCTTTACCTATTTATAAAAATCCTCAAATAGAAAAAACCACAAGGAACATTAGGCAATCTTTTGAACTGACTGATAATGAAAACAATATATTATTTTTTTCATTAAGCCAAAGTAGTGCTTAGTGGGCAATGTAAGCTTTAAATTTGTATACTAAGGAAAAATTATAATTTTTATAACCGTTTTCCAGGACAGAAGTCTGGCAGACTTGGCTGGGTACGCTGCTTTGGGTCTCAGAAGGTCAAAATCAAGGTGTCAGCTGTTCTCGGCCCTTATCCGGAGACTGAGGGAAAGTCCATTTTAAGGCTCATTAGGTTGTTAGCAAAATTCAATTCCGTGTGGCTGTAGGACTGAAGTCCTCATTTCTTCACTAGCCTTTGCCCAGAGGTCATTCTCGGTTTCTAGAAAGGAACACTGTCCAAACTCGTTTATAAGGTTAAAATCATCCTGACTCTAAAACCAGACTGATACATTACAAAACAAACAAACAAACGAAATGAATATAAAGGCAGTGATATGTAGTGTGTGTGTGTGCGTGTCTCTGTGTGTGTGTGTAACTGTTTTCTTATTGGCTTCCATTTTACTCTGAAATTGTATCCTTCTCACTATTTCCTTATTAAAATATTCCTTCTTCCTCTTTAATGAAATGGCAGTGATAATAGTTATTACATTTAAAAATGTCTTTACTTGTTAAAATAGGAAAATTGGCAACCCAGTAATGACGTTCCTCCCTCCCTTTTTTCTAAAATGTTATAGATTCCAAGGAGTGGAGTTACTGGTTCATATTACAAGTTAACTAACTTTTGTTCCAAAGGTCCCTCTGCAAAGTAAAAGAGCTGAAGTCTCATAAGAAATCTCCCCTGAGAGTAGTCCTTTGATTTAATGAATCTCTTGAGTTGAAACTAGTCCAGTGCCGAGGAGTAATCTATGGTTTATCATCTTGGAGAACTTGCCTGTTACTAGGAAGAGCTAAACACATAAATGTGTCAGTTTTGTCAATGTGACTTAGTGGTCACTTCCAGTTATACTTTGCCCTAATTGTTATTGATGAAACTTGGGGCTATTGTGGTTTAAATCTGTGAAAATTGAGTCTAGAAATACCCTGGTTCTGAGGATGAGAATAAAATAGTTTGCTCTAAACTTTTAAACACCAAAATGAACATAAATGTCATGTTTTCATCTTCCGTAAATTCATAAAATTACTTAGGCTGTAAGATATTAACAAAAGTACATAGGTGTTTTGTTGTTTGTTTTGTTTTTTGTTGGTACGCGGGCCTCTCACTGTTGTGGCCTCTCCCGTTGCGGAGGCTCCGGATGCGCAGGCTCAGCGGCCATGGCTCACGGGCCCAGCCGCTCCGTGGCATGTGGGATCCTCCCAGACCGGGGCACGAACACACGTCCCCTGCATCGGCAGGCGGACTCTCAACCACTGCGCCAGCAGGGAAGCCCCATAGGTGTTTTTTAAACTGATATTTGTAGAAAAACATTAAGGTGCCAATGGAAATACACCTCAATTGGGAAGAATGCTGGGCTGACTTTGGCCGTAGCCCTGTCATTGATTAGCTATGGATTCTTGGTCAAATCACATGATCCTTCTGAACTACAGTTTCATCATTTTTTAAATGAGGTCTTTGGACCCTTTCCAAGGCCCCATTCAGCTCTAAAATTCTTTGCCTTTAACCTCTGACATCAAGATTTTTTCCTCTAAGTAAGCAGCAGGGGGTGGTGTGAAAGTAGAGATTTTTTTTTTCTTCTAGTTTTGTTGAGATATAATTGACATACAGCGCTGTATAAGTTTAAGGTGTACAGCATAATGATTTGCCTTACATCCATCATGAATTGATTACCACAATAAGTTTAGTGAACTTCCATCATTTCATATAGGTACAACATTAAAGCAATAGAAAAAAATATTTTTTTCCTTGTGATGAGAGCTCTCAGGATTTACCCTCTTAACAACGTTCATATATAGCACACAACAGTGTTAATTATATTTATCATGTTGTCCATTTCATCACTAGTACTTATTTATCTTATAGCTGGAAATTTATACCTTTTGACCACTATCATCCAAGTCTCCCTCCCCCATCCCCCACCTCTCGTTACCACAAATTTGATCTCTTTTTCTATGAGCTTTTTTGTTGGCTTGTTTGCTTTTGAAGTATAACTGACTTACAACACTATATTAGTTCCAGTACACAACATAGTGATTTGATATTTCTACACATCTTAAAATGATCACCACAATGAGTGTAATTACAGGATGTTACCATGCTAAGATATTACATAATTGACTGTATTCCCCACACAGTACATCTCATACCTGTGACTCATTTATTTTGTAACTGGAAGTTCTAGCCTCTTAATTTCCCTCATCTATTTCTCTCTCCCCCTACGCCCCTCCCCTCTGGCAACCACCTGTTTGTTCCCTGACTCTGTGTATCTATGACTGTGTTTCTGTTTAAATATGTTTTTTCATTTGTTTTGTTTTTTAGATTACACATGTAAGTGAAATCATACAGTATTTGTCTTTCTCTGTCTGACTTATTTCACTTAGTATAATATTCTCTAGGTCCATCCATGCTGTCACAAATGACAAGATTTCATTCTTTTTTTATAGCTGAGTAATATTCCATTGTATATATATACCAAATCCATTCATCTATTGATGGGCACTTAAGTTGGTTTCATATCCTGGCTATTGTATATAATGCTGCAGTGAACATAGGGATGCATATATCTTTTCGAATTAGTGTTTTTGTTTTCTTTGGATAAATACCCAGGAGTGGAATTGCTGGATCGTATGGTAGTTCTACTTTTAAGTTTTTGAGGAATCTCCATATTGTTTTCCATTGTGGCTGTACCAGTTTACCTTCCCACCAACAGTGCATGAGGGTTCCCTTTTTTTTTTTTTTTCTTTTTGTGGTATGCGGGCCTCTCACTGTTGTGGCCTCTCCCGTTGCGGAGCACAGGCTCCGGATGCGCAGGCCCAGCGGCCATGGCTCACGGGCCCAGCCACTCCACGGCATATGGGATCCTCCCAGACCGGGGCACGAACCCATATCCCCTGCATCGGCAGGCGGACTCTCAACCACTGCGCCACCAGGGAGGCCCCCGAGGGTTCCCTTTTATCCACGTCCTTATCAACACTTGTTATTTGTTATTTTTTGATAAAGGCCAGACAGGTGTGAGGTGAGAAGTTTTTTAAAACCAGTTTTCAATTTGCTGGTTTAATCTGTCAAAGAATTTCTGCTCATTTCTTCCTTAGGCTTAATTTTATTCAAAGAATCATGTATTAGGCAAACATGATTTAAGAATTTATCACAAAATTGATGATAATATTATACATTTTATAAATAGTGGTTTTGGTTGTACATGCTGTGAAAATTATTACCCTTCACCCCACCTCCATCTTCCCAAACTTTGAGTTTCCTTGTAGAGTTAACATGCCTTAAGGAGCATAAATTTAAAGTCTTGCTTCGAGGATGAAACTTGAAGCTTTTCAAGTATGCCATCTCTATTTCAATTCCATGTGCCTGTTAAATTTGTAAACACTGACTGTCAATGTCAATACAATTTGGTAAACAACATAGAAGGGTCATGAGTTTATGATGTCCACATCCATTTATGAAATTTGACTCTTAAAATCATTTCTATTTTTGAAGCATCTAAGTGTTTCTCGTTGGGTATACACATAGCTCAACTCTCAGATAAGTTTGGTCTTTCAAATGGATTTTCCTCCTAAAACACTGGAGTAGAATATTCCCCTCTGTCATGTAAATATATAGTCTGCTTTTCCATACTGGCTCACACAAGAGGGCTTGAAATGACAGGGGCCAGTTCATGACCAGGGAGGAATGTGGGATGGCTCTAGGCATTGAAAGCTGGTGGTATCTCAGTGGTCATAACCTGGTCTTAAATACGTGCTTAAGAGACTCTCTGTTATTGGTAAGAATGGGCCTGGGATCATCAGATCCTGGCTCCACCACTTACTAACAGTGAGACTGTGGATGGATGACACTATCTCTCCATTTGAGCTTTCCTAAAATGTTTTAAGATATGTACAGAAAAGTGTGCATATCATGAGAGTGTAGCTCAGTGAATTGTTTTTATAAACCAGACACACCCATGTAATGAGCACATTCACATCCAGAAACAGGACGTGAGCAGTACCTAGAAGTTGGGCTGTGTTTTCTTCTGGTTATAGCTTCCTACCCCCTACCAAAGATCCACTCTCCTGACTTCTGACTGTAGATTAATTTTGTCTGTTTTTGTACTTCTTATGATTGGAATTACACAAGGTGTACTTTTTCTTATTGTATCTTTCACTCTACATACATTTGTGAGATACACCCGCATTACTGTGTGTAGCTGTAGATCATTCATTCTCATGGCCATGTGATAGTCCATTGTATGAATACACCAGAATCTACTTATACCTTCTTCTACTGAAGAACATCTGGATCTGTGGGTGCTGGCTACTATGACTAGTTCTGCTATGACCATTCATGTCCATGACTTTTGGTGTAGGTGTACATAGAAGTAGAACTTCGGAGTTACACAGCACTGTGTTCTGCTTTGGGAGATTACGCTAGCGGTTTATGGGAGTTGTGATTGCTGCACACCCTTGCTCACACTTATTGTTGTCTGCCTTTTGCCATTCTGGTGAGCATGCTTTTTAAAAATTGAGAATAATGATTTGTACCTTGAAAGGTTGTTGTGAATTCAATGAAGATGTTTCTCTTTGCTTTTAAATGTTGGGCTCTTTCTTCTAACCATGGCCATGGACAACCCTCCTGAGCTTCAGTTTCCTTCCATGTAAATAAGACTACTGGTCTGAGTAACCCTTCATGTCCTTTTATTCCTAATATGCTAAGCTCCGTAGTTGTAGATACTGTCAAGGTACAGTGCTAGTGAGAGAGAATTTCACTATCACTTAAATCCCAGAACATGAGCAGTTGTCCACTTCCGCATAGAACTGGTCCAAGTAATGGTCCCTTTTACCTGTCAGTCAACAGTGCACTTCCTCCCCCAAATTCCAGGTTATATGTAGTATGTAAGACAGTGATACTGACAAAATCATGCCTGGGTGGGTAGGGTAGAGGCATTTGCCCCACCTGCCAAGATCTTCTCTAGGAAGGGAGTAACGACCCTCACTTCATCCCTTTATAAGGAAGCTATTGATAGCATTGAGTCAACTATTAAGTTTATTTTTATCATCAGTTATATGACTGGCCTTGTGCTGGATAGGAGCTCTGGGTAGAAAAGATGCATGGCAAGTACAGGAGACCAAAATCCTCCGAAGAGTGTGGCGGTTAAGGTGATGGACTCAACAGCCAGATGGCCTGGGTTTTTACTTGTTAATTGTTACTCTGAGGGTGGCTGCTGCTGTTACTCTCATTGAAAATGTAATAAAGTCTGACTCCAGAACCCTGATTTCTTAGCTCTGTGACCTTCCTCTTCTGACACTTTAATTTCCTTATCAGAAAAATGAGGATAACAAAAGCACCTACCTCCCAGAAATGCAGTGAGATTATAATGAAGGGAGATTGTTTATGGTGAAGTAGCAGGGTGTCCAACCCATAGTGAACACACAGTAGCTCATTATTGCTGTTGTTGTTTTACGATGGAAAGAATCGTTTTAAATTTCGGATGGATGATAGGATGTGGAGAGGAGGTTACTGTTAAATAAGTGAAGGTTTCATTTATGATTTTAGGTCCTGTGTGCAGCCTGTGTGTGTCATCTTTTGGAGCAAGAGCCGTGACAATCATCAGTGGCTTCATGGTGGCAGGAGGCCTCATGTTGAGCAGTTTTGCCCCCAATATCTACTTTCTGTTTTTTTCCTATGGCATTGTTGTAGGTAAGAAACTTGGTCCCCGTGATGCTTTACTGAGCTTTGAGAGTTAAATGTTTTACCCGTGTGACGTTTCTTATTCAGTTAATGTAAGGAGTGAAAATGCTCAAGAATAATTCACTTTCAGCAACCACTTCACCAAAAATTGTTGTTTTAGTAAAATGTCCACCCAGTGAATCAAAATACTTCAAAGGATAAATGTGTTTTAACAATGCCCATTTTGTTTTCTTGCAAGGCATGGGGAGGTTTTTTTTATTTCAGCACTTGTCTCTTTGCACAAAAAAGGAAAAGAGGGAGAGAAGCATGCAACTTAGATGTCACTGACACCTGCCACTTCTCACTGATGTAGGAAGTGGTCCCTTTCCTATTGGGCGGTTAAGCAGGGCTCTGTTGAACTGTTTGTGTTCTAAGCATCCTTGCTGTTCCACAGCACCTGTCACCAGGGCCCCAATCACAAGGTGATAGCAGAAGTAAAAAGCAGATTTTAAAGCACATAATAATAATGATTATTTCTGTTAAAGATAAGGCATGCGTGAAGAAAACTGAGCAGTGGGGATGATTAATGATGCTCTTGGTTACAGAAGAGGAAAGGGTACAGGGCTCAGGGCCTGAGAGCACTGGCAATTGTGGGGGGAATGCTTTTGTGATGTATTGTACTCATTGTATTCAGTGTCAAACATCACCAGACTCAGGATCCCTAGGAGCTGTTGGTGGGGAATTTTTAAAAGACTCCGACTTTCAAAGTTTCTTCTTAATGTCTGAAAGAACTGAATTTTTTTTCTTTTAAATAATAAACATTTTTTTTGTAAATCAAATAATCACTTTCAAATGTATCCTGTATGTGAGTCCAAATGTTTAGGAATTAGAATTTTTTTAATAATACACCAATGTTATCATATGCATTTGGAGGGAATAACAGTTGAAATACAGTGTAGGCAGAAGTTGTTCTAGTTTTGGGCTTCCCTGGTGGCGCAGTGGTTGAGAATCCGCCTGCTGATGCAGGGGACACGGGTTCGTGCCCTGGTCTGGGAAGATCCCACATGCCGCGGAGCAGCTGGGTCCCTGAGCCATGGCCGCTGAGCCTGGGCGTCCGGAGCCTGTGCTCCGAAACGGGAGAGGCCACAGCAGTGAGAGGCCCGTGTACCGCAAAAAAAAAAAAAAAGTTGTTCTAGTTTTTCATATTCAGTTTGAACAAATAGAAAAGTATATTAGTCACATAGAATGAAATATGTTATTTTAGATCATAAAAATATTATGCCCACTCTATTATACAGTAAAATGTAATTGAATATTTGCTTAAGTAATGAAAGGGTTAAGAAATGATTTGGGTTATAATCAGAGGAACATAAGTTATAAATCTGTAGAAAGATTGCTATTTTCTAAGTGAAATTCCGATAAAAGGCTAAACAGTTTCAAACATTTTATATAAAGAATGAATTAGGGCTTCCCTGGTGGCGCAGTGGTTGAGAGTCCACCTGCCGATGCAGGGGACACGGGTTCGTGCCCTGGTCCGGGAAGATCCCACATGCCGCGGAGCGGCTGGGCCCGTGAGCCATGGCCGCTGAGCCTGCGCGTCTGGAGCCTGTGCTCCGCAACGGGAGAGGCCACAGCAGTGAGAGGCCTGCATACCACAAAAAATAAAATAAAAAAAGAATGAATTATTCCTGACCAACATGTTTTTGCTTTAGTGTCAGAAAAGTCACAACACATTTGATAAACGTATGTTAAGAGCCAGTTTTCTAGACATGAGCTCCATAGTACCATCTATATTACATTTGTTCAGAAATGATGGCAAAAGTCTTAGAACACAGCATATTAGGGTAGAGGCAGAGGTGCCTGCCAGCGCTGACACAGCTAATTAACAGGAGAAGCTGCAAAGGAAAAGACTGAAACAGAGCAGATCTCATTGCTACATGTGGCAGCGAAGGGAAAAGCACAGCTGAGCCGGACACAACCCAGGCAGGGACACAGACGCTGCGGCTCAGGATTTTGGTGTTTAAATACTTAAGAGACAAATTCCAGCAAGATGGTTGGTTTGAGTCAAGCCTGAAAGAATTTAATTTTTTTGACTACCAATATTCCTCTTTTTCACATGGGGATATTTCCCCAATAATAAATAATAGAAATTATAGCCGCTAATATTCCAGTAGGTAGTGTGTGCTAGGCTCTGCTTTATATGATCTCATCCAGTCTCCATGTGAGCCCATTTTACAGAGAGGGAAAGTGAAGCTCAAGCAAAGTGAAATTACTAACTAAAGCCACATAGGTAGGAGATTTGGGATTGAATCCATTCAGTCTGACACCAGATCCTGACCTCTTTAACATATTTGTAATTATTTGTAGTGCTTTTAGAACTCTTAAAGTTTATTTTAAATTTAACTACATACCCACATTCTACTCAGATCATAATCTAAATAAGCAGGTCACTTGTTAGTTCTTTGAGAACAGGTTATATGTTTGATATTTTATATTACTTATTCCCTGTAGTGCTTAATACAGTTTAAACCTATATGCAAATATGTTAATCTCTGGTGTAGAATTTGAAGGTATTCATTGAACAGTCATCTTGCATTCTTGTCTAAAATCATGAAAATAAAAATGTAATGTTTGTGTATGAGCATCAGATTATTCCTTTTAGGACAAACCCCTTTTTACATAGAAAGTTGAATCATTATGCCATTGGCATGATTTGGGCATTTCCCCAAAACTTTGGACTTAGCATATAAAATTTCATGGGGTTTTACTCCCTCACATGGTTTCAAGGTTAAGGTATAGCCTTTGTGAGTACATATCCAAAGTTGTCACTGACTTAAAAATTGACCAAAAGTGAGTGATACCATAGTATTTGTATTCCCCATAGATAAAAATGAATTTTTTTTTTAATGCGGTACGCGGGCCTCTCACTGCTGTGGCCTCTCCCGTTGTGGAGCACAGGCTCCGGACGCGCAGGCTCAGCGGCCATGGCTCATGGGCCCAGCCGCTCTGCGGCATGTGGGATCTTCCCGGATCGGGGCATGAACCCGTGTCCCCTGCATCGGCAGGCGGACTCTCAACCACTGCGCCACCAGGGAAGCCCAAAAATGAATTTTTAAAAAGAAAAAAATTAATGTATATTGTTTAAGATTTTATATACATTTGATTGTGTTGGAAGCATATCTAAGGGTATATAGAAAGAAAAAGACAAAATTAGGTAACTCCCATAACTAAATTTCAAAATTTCTATAGCAATGGAGAGAGCTTTACCAACCTGTGAAACTGATTTTGATTTGGCTTATGGTGTTGGAACCTTTCAATAGCTAACCCTGTCCCTTCTCCCCACAAACCCATGATCTTCTGTTAATGAGATAGGATTTGATATTGGTCTTGACTTACTCTTCTGGCTGCTGGTGGTGGTGGTGGGCTTACAGGGCTTCCACTTGGCTTTCCCCACTATGGTAACTTTTACTTCACTGGCCTAAAACAATGTAGATAGAAGGTTATACCAACTACTATGTACATGTGCTCCAATTAAATATCAGAAACTGGGGAAATGGCTAGGATGGGCCCATGGACTCAGTGGACCCACTGTGAGCCAGACCTGGGCCATGATCCCGTGTATTACCTGGCCATCATGTGACCCCCCTCTAAGGGTAGGCCATGTAAGTGCCTCAGGCCCCTAGTTAACAGTGCCAGTTCATTTCCTGTGTCCTACAGTGCTCAAAAGGCATCCCACTGTCCCTTGTGTATGATACCTAAATAAGTGATCGTAGTTCTCTTTGGGGCAAGATTCAGGGTATTATTGTCTATATATTTGCCATAGTGTTTTTTGCAACGTCCTTCCTTCTGGAATCCTGGCATTTCCTTCACTTAATGGAATCTGGGTCAGAAAACAAGCTCACGTCTGAAGATTGTATATGACTCTGATTTGGCAACAGGTTCTTAATCCCTGTGGCTAGGAGGAGGCTCTCAGCTCATGGAGAGAGCCCTGGGCTTCGGGTCAGGAGACATAGGTCCTGTGAGTTTGAGCAAGCCCCTGGGTCTCCAAGAACGACTGTCTCCTCATCTCTGAAGGCAGACTAAGACACCTACCTCACGTAGCTCTTGTAAGGGCTAAGTGAAGTCGAGCAAAATAAAAATAAGGTAAATGAAAGAGTTGAGTTGGATTTCAATAGTAAAAAGTCCATTTAATTTTAATTTCAATAATAATTTTACAGGTTCCAGTAATTTAAAATAATTTTTTAAAAGTTTAAAGTTTTAATTTCAATACTTAAAAAGTCACGCACTGTAATAATTATTGGGCCCCTGTGAGCTACTTCTTGCTAGGAGATTATTAACACTTATTATCATGGTTGACTTCTTTGTGGTTTTATTTTGTCAGTAGGCTCAGAATATAGGGCTCATGGAATATTTGTAGGGTAAATAAATGGGAATTTAATGAACAATGACACTTCCATTCTGTCGCCATTGGAAGTAGAGTATCCAGTTGAAAAGAAAGTGGCAGGAAATTATTACACTGTCTAAACTCCTCCCTTCTGTATTATGAATTCCTTAGAAAAAACGAGAAAGATTCAGTGTAATGATAACATATATTGAGCACCCATTCTGTGCAGTATTCTAAGCATTCTCCTCTGTCTGGAATGAACTAGATGGTCTCTTAAGATAATATGGCACAGGCAGGAGCAAGCACTAACAGTCCAACTCTGGGGTTGGGCTGTGTGGGTTAAACTTACCTTACTCACTTGCCAGCCGTGGACTGTAGACATGTTACTTACATACTGTTTTCTCAGTTTTTAAACTGAACATAATAATAGTAACTACCTTCTAGTGTTTTGTGGATGGATGAGTTAAAGCAATAAATATTCACTAGCATCACCATCATTATCAGTTTTGTGACCTTGGAAAATTATCCAACCTCTCTGAGCTTCCGTTTGTATTTCTTATGAAATGAGACTAACGTGACTTCACAGAGATATTGTGACTATTCATGAGATAATGTATGTGGAGAGGCACACGGTGTTTAACGAATGTTTGTTCCCTTCCCCTTAAATTCCTTTCTGATCTCTTAGTTCAAGACCACAGCAGCAGCTTTTTGTAACTGAAGAAGCTCTATTGAATCAGAAGTATTTGTATAACAGATTAAATAATATAGAGAAAGAAAATTAAAGTTATATGGTGTGTTTATAATAGAAAACATCAAAAAGAATAGTGAAGTGTATTAGTTGGCATACTTTTGTTTTACCATTTTTTAAAAAATACTGTCTTGAAAATATGATGTTATCTTGTTTGGGTTTTGTAGCTAGAATAAAATGGCAGCTTGCTGGTTTTCAAGTGACTGTATGTCCTACTGCCAAACCTGGTCATTCAGGCTCCTGTGTTCTCAATAACTTTACTAAAATCGGGAAAAAGAAAATGTGGTGGGAGACTGGGAGGAATGGGAAGAGGGGCCGCAGGAAATATGCCCTTAATGACTTGCTCAAGCTTCTTCCCAGTCATTTCCCTTTGCTTTTCTGAAAAACACAACTCAAAATCCATTTCTTGCTTTCTCTTTTCTTCAGATTATATTGTTCCTTAGCTACCTGATTACTGTTTTCTTAATAATCTCTTCTTGATTTTGGAAAACTTCAATTTTCTCTTCCTCCATTTTCTTGGTAATATCTGCATAGTCCATTGAGCTTGAGGAGGGCATAACCCACTTTCACAGACAAGCTGATTCTCCTTCTCTAGTGATGGCAAATTAGATAAAGGTTGTTCTCTGGATATTCGCTTTAGCAGTTAGTTTTATAAGCCCTTGTTTTTTGTTTGTTTTTAAGAGTTGTGCCATTAAAGATGGGCTTTTGTCTCTCATGGCTGTTCAGTTATAAAAAGGAACTATGATTTTCTAATTAGTCTTAGGCTAGAGCTATATAATACCATAATACTCAGGTGGAAAAGTGAAAAAATATTTCAGCATAAGGACTACTTTTGGGTACTTCATTATATTCCAAGCACAGATACTGAAATCTTTTACATTTTTTTATGTCTCTTAATCTTTACAACTATCTTATGAGATTGTTTTAAAGATAAGGAAACTGAAAGTCACACAGCCAATAAGTGATAGAGTTGGGATTTGAATCCACGCCTGCCTGATCCCAAGCCTGTGCTCTGGACCAGCCAGTGTCATGTTCAGGGTACTCATGCTAAGCATATAAAGTTTGTGCTTTAATCAAGCCAGTGTCAAAGCTATATGCTTTTGTAAAGCCATGTCAATCAAAAAGCTAGCCAGTTGCTTAAACTTTTTCTTTTTTAATTAATTTTATTTATTTTTGGCTGTGTTGGGTCTTCATTGCTGCACATGGGCTTTCTCCAGTTGTGACGAGCGGGGGCTACTCTTCATTGCGGTGCATGGGCTACTCTTCGTTGTAGTGCGTGGGCTTCTCATTGCGGTGGCATCTCTTGCTGCGGAGCACGGGCTCTAGAGCGCAGGCTTAGTAGTTGTGGCGCACGGGCTTAGTTGCTCCACGGCATGTGGGATCTTCCCGGACCAGGGATCGAACCCGTGTCCCCTGCACTGGCAGGCGGATTCTTAACCACTGCACCACCAGGGAAGTCCCTGCTTAAACTTTTAAACTTTTTTCATGCAGATGTTTTAGGCTAGAAACATAAACAGTAATTGCATTTGGATGCTCTAAACCTATTTTTTTCAGCATCCAAAGTTCCATTCTCACAATTTTATTTCTAGAAATAGATACTTCTGGAATATTATAGGCTATTGCCTACCTTAACCTTTGGTCAAGATGATAAATCCTACTGGCTCAGCTATTCTAAGAGGTGATCAAATACTTGTTTCAGAACATAGAGAAGGGAAATTCTCCCAGATGAACAAGAGGCAGGCCCAAGAGGCACACACAGTGACCAGCTGTTCTGGTTTGCCCAGGACGAAGGGGTTTTCCAGGATATGAGACTTCCAGTGGCCAAACCAAGAAAGTCCTAGGTGCTACACCTAACCCCTATTTTACACATAGAGTCTGGATTCTGTAAGTTTACCCTCATCACTTTTTAAGATTGCCATATTAGAATGCACTATTACGAAAATATTCCCTTTTCATAGAGATAATACTGCAGGGAGAAATTTTCATATATAAAAGTAGGGGCTTGATAGATGTCTGTTTAGTTATATACACAAAAATATGTATATAATGAAAGAATATTTTAAAACAATTCATAGACAGTTTTCAAAATATGTACACAATTTCCAACGTTTACTGCTTGTTCGTTTTGTGTGATTTTATTCATATGCTGTTTCCTTAGAGATGCTTGCTTTATATTTCTGAATTAGATGCATTTATCATATTAGAGTGTTTTACTTCAGTTATATTTTCTTCTATCTCTCTTATCAGTTTAATTGATCTGGGTGTTCTTTAGTTACAGATGGAGATTAAGAAAAATGAGGAAATGAGGCTGTTAAGTGTGATTTGCCCAAAAAACCATCATCCTATAATACATACAAGTTGTAAATTAGTTGTATCTTTTTTTTTCAAACCATATAATTCTAATTCTGTATTCTAATGATGCCATCCTGTTACATGAATTATTGTGAAAGTAAAAAAATCTTAAATATTTTTACAGCTAAGATTTATTTTCTGGCCTAAGTAAAAAAAAAATCCACATCATTTAATTGTAAAGCAGAGGTAAAGATATATTTTTTAAAATATATATTCACAAGCATACATACTACCATGTGTGTGTGTTTGTTATATGAATAGAGAAAATGAGACACAGAGAGGAAGAGAAAAATGCAAGAGAGAGTGACAGCCAGAGTAAGAATAGATAGAAATGGTTGAAATTAGCCAATGTGACTTAACATTGGGGAATTCAAATGAGGTTTATGGGAAAAAGTAGTAGAATAACTTTAACACTCTGTGCCAGGCTCAGACCTGGAACCAGAATACTCAGATGAATAAGACACAGCCTGCCCTCAGGTAGCTCGTTGTCTAGTTGGGGGAGGAGACTTGTACATATGTAACTTGTAACACAGTAAAATAAGTGCAATTATAAAATGAAAGCAGCATTCAGTGTGGGTATAGTATGTATTTGTGGGAGAGGGGCTGCAGAAGAAGACTTCATGCAGGAATTGGTGCTTGAGCTGAGTCTTGAAGGGCGGGTGGGATGTGATCAGGTGGGCACGGGTTGGAAAAGGAGTGAGGGTGGTGGGAGAAGGACATTCCAGGAGCTCAAATGCTCAGAGGCATGAGATACAGTGGATAATAGGGGTCTTTTCAGAGATATTTGTTTAAGGAATGCACATGTCACGAGGGGACTTGCAAATATGTCAAAGCTTGGTTTGCAACAGAGACCTGATGATGGAGGGTTTATTTGGACTTTATTGCAGGAGAGTAATGTGATGAGAACTGTATAACAGTGGGTTAGACAGTAGATTGGTGGAAAAAGTCCTGGAGGCTGAGATGGTGATTAGGAGGCCATTGTTCAGAACAGAAAAGATCTGGAGGAGGTAAACTGAGGCAGTGGTAGTTCACACGGTGGGAGGTTGATAATTGAGGCAGTGGGAGTGATAAAGAGCGTGATGTCTGGTTTGATGGGAGGAGATCAGGGAAAAGAGGCCTCTGAGGTTGTGGTCTCACCCAGAGTATGTGGAATGAAACATAAGGTATGGAAAGGAAATGCTAGAACAGGTAAATATGTTTAGTTTCACCTATGTAAGTAAAGGAAAACAATTATATTTTGCTAATGATTATGCTTTGAATCGTTAGTAGTTTAGGTATTTCATTTTAAAAATGATTATGCTTATACTGGAGGTCGATTCTCAAAATTTTTTCACTGATAGGAGTCTGATCAAAAATGATTGGAGGGGGCTTCCCTGGTGGCGCAGTGGTTGAGAGTCCGCCTGCCGATGCAGGGGACACGGGTTCGTGCCCCGGTCTGGGAAGATCCCACATGCCGCAGAGCGGCTAGGCCCGTGAGCCATGGCTGCTGAGCCTGCGCATCCGGAGCCTGTGCTCTGCAAGGGGAGAGGCCACAACAGTGAGAGGCCCGCCTACCGCAAAAAAAAAAAAAAAAAAAAAATGATTGGAGGGTCTTCCCTGGTGGCGCAGTGGTTAAGAATCCGCCTGGCTATGCAGGGGACACAGGTTCGAGCCCTGGTCGGGAAGATCCCACATGCCATGGAGCAACTAAGCCCCTGTACCACAGCTACTGAGCCCACGAGCCACAACTACTGAAGACTGCGTGCCTAGAGCCCGTGCTCCGCAACTAGAGAAGCCACCACAATGAGAAGCCTGTGTACCTCAACGAAGAGTAGCCCCGCTCGCCGCAACTAGAGCAAAGCCCACGTGCAGCAACGAAGACCCAACGCAGCCAAAAATAAATAAATAAAATAAATTAAAAAAAAAAAAAAAAGATTGGAGACCAGGGAAGTCCCTGGCGGTCCAGGGGTTAGGACTCAGTGCTTTCATGGCCGTGGCCCAGGTTCAGTCCCTGGTCAGGGCACCAAGATCCCACAAACCACGTGGTGTGGCCAAATTAATTAATTAATTTAAAAAAATGATTGGAGATCAAAGAAGGCTTTAAGGCCGTGGTTTCCAGACTTTATATTCTTAGAACACTTTACACTTTTATTTAGGACCCCAAGGAACTTTTAATTATGTGGACTTTACTTATTTATATTTATTCTGTTAAAATTTACTGTATTAAAAGGTGAGAAATTTAAAAATATTTGTTTAGTAATTCATTTAAAGATAATAATAACAAACCCAGTACATGTTAGCATAAATAACATACTTATTATGAAAAACAATTCTATTTTCCAAAAGAAAAAGTTTAGTGAGAAGGACAGACTTGTTTTACATTTTTGCAAATCTCCTTAACGCCTGGCTTCATGGAAGACATCTGGATTCTCATGTCTTCTCTGTACTCAGTCTATTGCAATGTGCTTTTTTGGTTGAAGTTTATGAAGGAAATCTGGTCTCACACAAAGGAAAAGGGAGGGGTTTTCAATAGTCTTTTCAGGTAACTGTAGAAACTCTTCTTTGATACTATCCCAAAACTTGATGTATGATAGTTTTCCAAGGGTTAATTGCAATATGGAACCTGAAACCACATCAATATACTTTTTGTGCTCTGTAATATTAAATCAGTTTGTTTATTGTGTACTTTGAATAGGTCAGCATTTTGTCTGATTTTGTAACATCATGAATTGGTTATGTGAAAAATATTCTTTCTCTGAGTTATGCAAGAACTTTAAAATGTTGACATATTTTATTAAACAACAGCTAAAAAATTCACTTTTGTTAGTATCACCAATAGGCTTATCAGAAAATCTTTATATGTTGGGAAGCTGTCAAATCATGGTGTTGGATAAAAGTTTCCAAAAATTCTAATTTTTGCTGGAAAGCTCAAATTTTATCATTGGTAACAGTTATTGTCAGTTATTTTCCTTGTTTGTTTTCAAGAAAATGTCTGCCAAATACTCAAGTCTGAGAAACCATAGTTTGTGTCTGTCAGACATTCTTTCAAATACATACAGGGTTACATGGAAAAAGTGGCTACTTTAGCTGGTTACTAAAACAATTGCATAAGTGCTTTTTCTTGGCAACAATTGTAATTCAGATGAAGCATTTTTAAAAAATTTGTTTGCTTTTACTGTGAGTGAGTGGTGATGAAACATATAAGGTATGAAGTTGGATACCAATATCTTGATTTGTACTAAGGCTCTTGAAGTTTTTCTCACCATGTCTTTTGCACCAATAGCATAAATGTGAACACAGTGAAAAAAGCAGGAAACATGTCAGTATCATTATGAAAATAGTTTTGACTTCATGGACTCCATTGAAAGACCTTGAGGACCATCTTTTTAATAGCTGGTGGTTTAAGGTCATCCTAATACAGATGTGGGAAAGCATTACGTCACCTTCTGCTTTTTGAAAAGTTTAGAGAAAAAGCATTTCAAATTTCTGCTACTTTAAAAAAAATGAGATGATCTTATCTGAAACCCATGGCCTTGAAATAGTTTTTAAAAATTTCTTCCTTTTTAGTCTAAGGTAAAATGTTTAAAAGTTACTGTTTTAACTTTTCTAGCATTGGCATTTAGTAATCAGAAATGCCTTTTTTTTTTCTTGTCTCTAATGCCTACCATTTGACAGAGCGCTGACAACCAAATCACACAAAAGTAAATTCATTCCCTCTCCAGAAGCTTTCTGAAATATAGTTTTAGTTAAGGGTGATATTTTTTGGCTTCACAAAATTGATCGTTCAGGAACAGGTCTTATTTCATCGAAGTATATTATATGTAATAATGATAAATGTATAAATCAATCCAACTCATGTTTTAATGAGATAGTATCTCTTCCCTTA
This sequence comes from Mesoplodon bidens, assembly GCF_964165515.1. NCBI lineage: Eukaryota > Metazoa > Chordata > Mammalia > Artiodactyla > Ziphiidae > Mesoplodon > Mesoplodon bidens. The sequence continues at coordinate 119,755,702 of NC_138176.1, read as the reverse complement.
AATCATACAAAAGTTTGCTATATTTTAAAAGGTTTATTTAAAGTATAATTATTTTCATCTACCTCATTTCTTTAAGAATACTTTTTAATGCAATCACAGATGATCATCTGGGTCCTGAGTTAAATGCTAATTTCCTAAAATGTTTATGCATTATATTTGTTAAACTCATGTATTCTTTCTAATCATAGTCCAGGTCGCAATTTGAAAGTAATGAAAATGACCTTAATAACCCACCTAATGGGTCATAGTTAAAATTAGTTTTTAGATGACGGCTTTTGTGTTGTTTATAGGGTGATCCCCAAGAACAGACGATGTTGCAGAAGAAAGGCAAATGTTATATGAGTTAGAAGCCAGAGGAAATTTTTATGAAAAACAAAACTGGGGTTATTAGATGCTTAATAGAGAGAAAAAGATTAAGCCAAGAAACAAGAGCCTTAAATATTGCCCTGTGGTCTCAAGAAAGGGATAGTGAGTTGTAAGGGTTTTTTTTTTTCCTAACTAAAAGAATTTCAAATTTACAGAAAAGTAGAGAATAGTATAGCAAGCAACCATATGGTCACCACTTAAATGTAACCGTTGTTAATATTTTATTGCATTTTCTTCCTCTTTTTTTTTGCAAAGATATTTTAAACTAAAGACATGATATTTTACTCCTAAATAAGGTAGTTTGCATCTCTAAAAGATAAAAACTTACAAATATACATTTTACGATGATGGGATGATCTGAGAGTGCCAGAGGGCCTTTGTTTTGCAGACTGGGGTGTGCCAGGCTATGAAGTCTAGCAAAATAGCTTGGCATGATGAAGGGGATTTTATAAAATTGTTTAGAGGACCTAGAGGAGGAAGAACACTGAGCCAAGGGTAAAGGTGTGGAAGAGAGACAGAGATATTTTAATGGGCAAGTTTGATTAAATTTTGCTATTTGGGGCTTCTCTTTTGGCGCAGTGGTTGGGAGTCCCCCTGCCGATGCAGGGGACACGGGTTCGTGCCCCGGTCCGGGAGGATCCCACATGCTGTGGAGCGGCTGGGCCCGTGAGCCATGGCTGCTGAGCCTGCGCGTCCGGAGCCTCTGCTCTGCAACGGGAGAGGCCACAACAGTGAGAGACCCGCGTACCGCAAAAAGAAAAAAAAAAAAAATTTCTATTTGTTGTGTGATTTAACCATTTTCTCTATCTCTCCATAATGTCTTAATTTAAATTTACATTATTCATTCATGCTTTAGAAATTGGATTATTTTTTTGACTTGGCCCTGACCTTAGGGGGGTTGTGGAGTGAAAACCAAGGCTGCCCAATGTGTTCATTGGAACTGCACAGCTAACATCAGAGGGATCTAGGAACCCATACTTTGTAGAGTTTTAGCCAGTTAGTAACAGAATGTCCTATTAGAGTTACTTAATTACACCTCTTTTTTTTCTTCCATTGAAGTAATACGGTCTGGCTTAATTTATGCAATGTCTTCTTGTGTTTAGGTCTCGGATGTGGTTTATTATACACTGCAACAGTGACCATTACGTGCCAGTATTTCGACAGCCGCCGAGGCCTTGCACTTGGCCTGATTTCAACAGGTACATTTTCAATATAAGTACAGCATTGGCATTCTTCAGCCTTCTAATCAAAGTTAGAAGTTACAAAGCACAGATATGTTTAACCAACCATGCCCCCGCTGCCATTCAGGTAGCACAATTTATTTTACTCTAGTCTTAGAAGGAAATTTTATTTTCCCCTGTAAATATGGGTGTAGCTTTCAAAAAACCCTAAAATACATGTATGAAAAAGCTGGGGCATTAGATGTCCAGTATAATATTGGAGAAGAAAACTTATGGGTCCAGTAAATTGAGAGTCACATGCTGGTGAGAGCCTTGCTAAAAGAAGCAGAGAGCGCTTAAATAAAGCACCTGATCCCTGGGAAAGAGAGGAGAAATGGAAGGAAAATGGGTCCCTTCAGGCCACTGTCAGGAAGAACAATGCTGACACCTCTCCAGCTCCATTTATTGTGGAACTTACGGTTTTCCCAAAGTACTGGTTTGTGAATACATCTCGTTGGTCTATTTGCATATCCAAACAACAGACTGTTTACTCTTGTTATTCTTTTAATAATCAAGAGATGAATCACTGTGGACGGGGCGGGGGTGGGGGATGGGGGGGTGGGGGGGTGAGCAGCTGTGTGTATGTAAGTGTGTAAGTGTAAAAGCCTTCTGGACTTGCTCTGATATTGTAAAGTGGTGTTTTACTTTTCAGATGGATTTTTTTCTAAGCTATTTAGAGAACTTATCAAAATTTCTGTGGCCAGTGCTTTACGAGTTTGCTTAGGAGATAAAGCTGCCAAGCTTACTAAAACTTGTATTTAAGTTTACATTGCTACTTGTTTGTGGGTAGATATTCCTGGGAGGTCAGACTTTCAGATAAGCTGAGTACTTCAGTAGTGTATCTGGCAGCAGGATCCAAACTAATGTTTTGTTCCAGAGGCCAATGCAGTGGCAACAAAGTGCTTCCAGATCAAATTAAATCGAGCTGGATATTTACCCAAGGTGGTTTAAGGAAGCATTGCCAGGAAAGAAATGTGAATCATGGCCTAGGAGGAAACAGGACTGGAGTCTGAGGGCATGGCTAAGGCAGAACTGGGAGAAGAAAGAGAAAAAACAAAAGATGGAGAATCCAGAGCAGTTGGAAGGCAGTTTAAAGAACCTGACAGCATCTCCCACAAGTGTGGGAGGGAGTGTGAGAGCAGGCCTGGCAGCTTAAAGGATAATAGGTCTTACCTATTACTTACCTATACTGTATTTTTTGTAGAGGCACTATAACGTAGTGACAAGCCTGGACCCTGGAGCCAGTCTGCTTGGTTTTGAATCCTGTGTCACTCAGTAGCTGTCTGGTGATGGACAAGTTACCTGTTCTGTGAAATTAACTGTTAAGCCTCAGTTTTCTGAACTGTAAAATGGGGATAATAATAGTACCCATCTGTTGGGCTGCACCCTGTAAGGCCCGTGCTTGCCCAGCTTCAAAACAGAAGAAAGAGCCTGGAGTCAGCGACAGAGAAATCAATGGTTTAATGGAAGCGGGGAGCTTACAAATCCAAAGCAAGATCCTGGAGTGATGCCCCACCGTGTGTGGTAGAGGGTGGGCTAGACATGGATGCAGGTTTTCACTCCCGGGGTGGGGAGGGGAGATTGCCAGTTATAGGGCAATTGACATCAGGTTGGCTCATTGGTTACCGGGAAACTAGCAGAGAGGCACACACCTTCCCACCCCTTGGATAAGAGAAATCACTAGGTGGGGCCTGGGGCCAGTATATAGGAAGGTCAGTCATGCGAGTAGGTGTAGGTGAAGCAGGCACTGGTCAGGCAGGGGATGTGCAGAGAGCAAGAGAACAGCCATCTTGGGTGGCCTGACCATACACCATCACATTGGGTTATTGGGAATATTAAAGGAACATATGTGTAAGGCACATGGCAGGGGCTCTAAAAGTGTTAGTCATTATAATTATGACCTAGGTTTCCTTTAACGTCCGAATTTATTTGTGATGAAGATGTTGGAAATTGTATGCTGAGAGAGCTGCTCTTGCTTTCACTCAGTCTAAAGAGGAGAGCATAAGAGACTGGGCTGTGGCACACTGAACCAAAATGGATTGACTGTGGACAATCTAGATTTGGCAGAATTGGGGAGTTTTTAGTTGTAACACATAGGAAGTTAGATGAGGCAAAATTAAGGAGCAGCATGAATCCACTGTCTTTGTCTATTCAGGCTGCTGTAAAGTAGCATAGATTGAGTGGCTTATACAGAATAGAAATTTATTTCTCACAGTTCTGGAGGCTGGAAGTCTGAGATCAGGGTGTCAAGGTCAGCATGGTTAGATTCTGCTGAGAGCCCTCTTCTGGGTTACAGACTGCCACCTTCTCCCTTTGTCCTCATGTGGCAGAAGGGAAGAAGAAGCTCTCTGAGGTTCTCTTTTATAAGGGCACTAATCCCATTCAGGAGGGTTCTACCCTATGACCTAATCACCTCTCAAAGGAGAAACCTCCTAATTCCATCACACTGGGGGTTAAGATTTCAACTTACAAATTTTGGAGAGACACAAACCTCACACTGTAGTATCCACCTTCAGTGAAAGTGGTGACAAGAAAAACAAAACTCACAGTAGAGTTTTTCTTTAATTGAAAAAAAACCCCAAAAGCAAAATATAGTTGAAATAATGTGACCTGGGACTTCCCTGGCGGTCCAGGGGTTAAGACTTCGCCTTCCAGTGCAGGGGGTGCGGGTTCGATCCCTGGTTGGGGAGCTCAGATCCCACAGGCCTCGGGGCAAAAAAACCAAAGCATAAAACAGAAGCAGTATTGTAACAAATTCAATAAGGACTTTAAAAATGGTCCATGTCAAGAAAAAAATCTAAAAAAAAAAAAAAAAGAAAGAAATAATGAGACCTAGTTGAAATATAGTGATCCAGTTGAAAGAAAGAAATATGGGCATGAAATGGAGGTTTTGGGGAAACGATCTTAATCCCTGGTGAACAGGGATTGATAAACTAATGCCCATGGACCAAAACTGGTCTATTACCTGTTTTGGACAGCTCGTGAGCTAAAAATGGTTTTTACATTTTTGTTTCATTGAAAAAAGATCGAAAGAACAATATTTCATGGCACATGAAAATTACGTAAAATTAAAGTTTCAGTGTCCATAAATAAAGCTTTATTGAAACACAGCCATATTCGTTCCTTCATGATTCTTCTCTGGCTGCTTTCACACTTCAAGGGCCAAGTTGAGCATTTGTGACAGAGATTGTATGGCCCACTATGCCTTAATTATTTACTCTCTAGCCCTTTATAGAAAAAGTCTGTTGACCCCTGGTCTTAATCAAAGCATGAGTGTATCTCTTATTGGTTCAGGTTCCCTGAACATCAATTCATATTTTCCCTCTTTGTGATAATGTATACTTTAGGCATGCATGGAAGCATAATTAGTGTTTTATTTCACTTTTTCCTTTATAGTGATGATTTTTAAATTGGGATTTTATTTTTGAAGATTAAAAATTATGGTTTTACAGTTTACACAGTTCCACAAGAGAGCTCTAATTACTCTTCACTGCCCTGAAAGAATCCCTGCATCTTTTTTTTTCTCTTCTTTTTGGCCAAGCCTCATGGCTTGTGGGATCTTAGTTCCCCCACCAGGGATCGAACCTGGGCCCTCTTCAGTGAGAGTGCGGAGTCCTAACCACTGGACCGCCAGGGAATTCCCTCCTGCATCGTTCTAAGCCATAACTACATTCTCATGGGCTGTGGGCTCTAAAGAAACTAATGTCCAAAGTGGAATTTTATTTTGCTGCCCTGTCATACACTTAGCATATCATAGGTGTTTGATAAAACCTATTGAATTGATTTTATATGTTTCCCTTATATTTCATGATGTTGACAGATAAAGTTAGCTGGTGAGCAATGGGGAATTATTTATTTTCTCAACTTAAGGTCAAAATACAGAGCTTTCAAAATACCAAGAATATATATATATATATATATTTTTTTTTTTTTTTGCGGTACGCAGGCCTCTCACTGTCGTGGCCTCTCCCGTTGCGGAGCACAGGCTCTGAACACGTAGGCTCAGTGGCCATGGCTCACGGGCCCAGCCGCTCCGCGGCATGTGGGATCTTCCTGGACCGGGTCACGAACCCGTGTCCCCTGCATCAGCAGGCGGACTCTCAACCACTGCGCCACCAGGGAAGCCCCCCAAGAATATTTTTAAGTGTCTAATTATGTGGCACTTTTTTAGAACTTCTACAAAGAAATGGTGTTAGAGAAAAATATGAATTAATAATGAATGGATGCAAATGCAGTATGGAATTATATGAAAGGTCCTCTTTTCAATTCTTTCAGTTCATTTTCTGAAATGCTTTCAACTTTTGAAGTATGTGCCACTTTTAAAAAGATAAGGCAGAATTCAATTCGTCTACTTTTATAACTTCTCAGTAGTCAGCAAAGAGATACTTTCTTGGTAGCCACAAAAAGATACTATTTTAGCTGTCATTACATTATTGTGAGCTGTTAATTAACGTTTACAAGTGAAGATTTTTTTCTTTGGGGATGAAGGAGTTAACTTTAAATATATTAGGAAGGGACAGCTGTGATACCAAAACAAAAAAGAAAAGTTTTCTTATAACTCTAAGACAAAGCCATTTGGTTATTTGTAAGAATTTTTGATGGGTTTTTACCATAAGCTTGGCATCCTATTGGGGTTTTGATATAATTTGGTATAGACCATTTAAAAAGTATGATCAACCTATTTAGACTATTTTTTAAATTATAGATCTACTTATTTCTTTCCTGTGTTTTCACGTGACATTTCTCAGTGGTATTTAAATTTTAAAACAATCAAAAACTTGAAATCAGAGCCATATAAGAACACTGCAAATTAATTGGGCTAATGTAACTTTCCATTCCAGTGTGGTTAGTGTGATCTGTGCTTTAAAAATGGAGTATTTACAGTGTTGCCCAAATGTGCAAACCAGGCATATTTTGTAATTTTAATACCCTATCAGAGTTCACTTTACTGTTCTCATAGTTTATTAATATCAAGCATCCATTCTGGTGATTAGCAATGGATTTGAGCTATCAAACCACTATAAATATCCTAAAACTAAAATATATCCTTCATCTCAAAAAATAAAACGTGAGAACTTTTCTTTTCCAAAAGGAATGCATATATAACATGGAGCCAGAAAAGTACTTTTTTAAGTACCCAAAAAGGAGTTGCATAGGTATTTGTTAAGGACGTTGGGCTCCTGCTGTCAGACTGGGTGTGAATCCTTCTTAGGGCATTTACAGCTTTCTGATGTGTGGCAAATTTCTCAAACTTTCTAGCCCTAGGTCACTTCAAGTGTAGACTGGGAATAATAATAGGACCTACCCAATAGGGTTATTGTAAGGATGAAACAAGATGGTGCAATGGAATGTATTTAACACAGTGTCTGACCTACAAATGCGAATTCTTAAATTGTCACTATTGTTGTTGTTATTATCTTCAGCATTCTTGCTGTGATTTTAATATGAAGGCACACACATGAATGCCAGTGTAAAAAAAGAAATCAAATTGTAATACTAATAATGCTTGTCCTGAGAGCCCCAAATGATAAGAGATTAAACAGTTACCATTTCCTTTTTAGGTTCAAGCATTGGACTTTTTATATATGCTGCTCTGCAGAGACTGCTGATTGAGTTCTATGGACTGGACGGATGCCTGCTGATTGTAGGTGCTTTAGCTTTAAATATATTAGCCTGTGGCAGTCTAATGAGACCCCTTCAGTCCTCTGATTGCACTTTGCCTGAAAAATTAGCTCTGGAAAATATACCAGATAGATACTCGATTTACAATGAAAAAGAAAAGAACCTGGAAGAAAACATAAACATTCTTGAAAAGACCTACCGTGGTGAGGAAACATGTAAGAGCACTTTAGCCAGTGGTGACTGGAAACCAGAGAGTCTGCTTCATAAAAACCCAACAACAATGGCACACACAAAAGAGAGTGAAACGTACAAAAAGAAAGTTGCAGAACGGACATATTTTTGCAAACAGCTTGCCAAGAGGAAATGGCGGTTATATAAAAACTACTGTGAAGAAACTATGGCTCTTTTTAAAAACAAAGTATTTTTAGCACTCTTCATCACCATCTTTCTTTTTGACATCGGAGGGTTTCCACCTTCATTACTTATGGAAGATGTAGCAAGAAGTTCAAATGTGAAAGAAGAAGAGTTTCCTATGCCACTTATTTCCATTATTGGCATTATGACAGCAGTTGGTAAACTCATTTTAGGGATACTGGCTGACTTCAAGTGGATTAATACCTTATATCTTTATGTAGCTACCTTGATAATTATGAGCCTGGCCTTATGTGCAATTCCGTTTGCCAAAAGTTATGTCACGTTGGCACTACTTTCTGGGATCCTAGGGTTTCTTACTGGTAATTGGTCCATCTTTCCTTATGTAACCACGAAGACTGTGGGAATTGAAAAATTAGCCCATGCCTACGGGATATTAATGTTCTTTGCTGGACTTGGAAATAGCCTTGGACCACCAATTGTTGGTAAGATATTTATCATAAAGTCAATCCATTTTACTGTTCTTCTTTGTAACATCTCTGGATACAGAAATTCATACCGTAATAATAGCACAGATTTATACAAAATAAACCTGCGTAGAATGTCTCCTGATCGTGATTTATTCAAAATCACTTTGATGTAGTTGGAAAAGCCAGTACACTTGCTCAGGAATTTGTGTTTATTCTTCATCTGGGAGAAACCCAAAATGCCTGCTTATTCTTGTCCAACTATTTGAGAAATTCTCCTCCTCTAACTCCCATTAGGCCACTTTTTGGGAGTAGATTGGGTAATATATATCCTAATCTGCACTGTATATAAATTTTTTAAATTAATTTTTTTATTGCAGTATAGTTGGTTTACAATGTTGTGTTAGTTTCTGCTCTACAGCAAAGTGAGTCAGTTATACATACACATATATCCACTCTTTTTTAGATTCTATTCCCATATATATAGATCATTACAGAGCACTGAGTAGAGTTCCCTGTGCTATTCAGTAGGTCTTTATTAGTTATCTATTCTATATATAGTAGTGTGTATATGTCAATCCCATGAACTGTATATAAATTGATGAAATTAGAGTATTCCTATTCATACTATGTCTATCAAACTCACTTTTTTCTTCCTCTCTTTTCAGGTTGGTTTTATGACTGGACCCACACCTATGACATTGCATTTTATTTTAGTGGCTTCTGCGTCCTGCTGGGAGGTTTTATTCTGCTGCTGGCAGCCGTGCCTTCCTGGGATACATGCAACAAGCAACTCCCCAAGCCAGCTCCAGCAACCTTTTTGTACAAAGTGGCCTCTAATTCTTCTAATGTTTAGAGGAATATTGGAAGGCACTGAAGACTGTTTTCTCATAGCAAAATTGCACTGTGGCTGATCTGAATGAATTTTTTTTTTTTTACATATCCTATTCTCTATGTACTGTATATGTAGCCTCTATCTCCTGTATTTTTTTTTTTCTCTTTTTCCCTCTTTCCAAGAAGTGGGACTCTTCTGTTTTACTGTTATTCATGAGTTCTGGACGTTGTGGTCATTTTGGCCAGCCTCAGAAGGCTTTCTCTGTGTAAAGAAATATGATTTCTCTGCAGACTCCATTAGTTCCATTGCAAGGCAGCCAGAGGAGACTCTAGCTATTTTAAAACTGGTGCAAGCAGCGTGACGAGATATGTGTGTAGCCTGCCAGGGTCTAACTCACTCTCTTCTCTCTGCTAGCCTCGCTAGTAAATAGAAGACTTCGAGCCAGTCAGGAAATGAAAGGGGTTCCTAAAACAGCGTTAAGAATTGCAGTGGCACAAAATTGATCATTTTCTAAAAATGATATTTGAAACTGTTGTCACCAGTTTTCATTACAGTAAGTCCCCTACCTATGAACCTTCAAGTTGCGAACTTTCAAAGGTATGAAGTGTGTTTGCATGTCTAATCACATAAGTTAGTTCATGTGTCTGGCGTAGATTGTCGTGTGCGTGCATCCTCTACAAGTGGTTGTGCTTTTGTGTACAGTACTGTATAGACTACAGTAGTACAGTTTCTTTATTTCAAGCCCAGGATGTCCAAAAGCAAGCGTCAAAGCAGTGATGATGTAGCTGGTACTACTGTACTTTTCAAAGTACTGTACTGTAAGATTAAAAATGTTTTCTTTCTTTTTTGTGTTTTTTTTTTTTTTTTTTTTTTTGCGGTACGCGGGCCTCTCACTGTCGTGGCCTTTCCCATTGTGGAGCACAGGCTCCGGACGCGCAGGCTCAGCGGCCATGGCTCACGGGCCCAGCCGCTCCGCGGCATGTGGGATCTTCCCGGACCGGGGCATGAACCCGCGTCCCCTGCATCAGCAGGCGGACTCTCAACCACTGCGCCACCAGGGAAGCCCTTGTGTTTGTTTTTTATGTATTATTTGTGTGAAAAAGTATTATAAACCTATTACAGTACAGTACTATAGAGCCGATTGTGTTAGTTGGGTAGGTAGGCTAACTTTGTTGAACTTACGAACAAATTGGACTTCGCATGCACTCTCAGAATGGAACTCATTTGTACGTAGGGGACTTACTGTGTTCTGTTTACCTTGATGAACCACCCACATGTTTGGTGCCCACTGAGGATACATCCTTTCAATTCCCAAGGTGTTTGCTGAGTTGCAGGCAATCTCCAAACAGAGGAGTAGAATCACTGTAGCCTTTCTTCATGGTTGGCCGCTGGAACCTCGCTCACTTTTGTTTGTCAGCATCCACTCAGCTGATGTTTCCCAAGAAGTGCTGATTTTACCTGTTTCCAAATTGGAAATGCATATTTAAACCATTCCGTTCTGGCAAATGGGAAACATCCATTTGCTTTGGGCACAGTGGGGATGAGTTGCAAGTCCTTGCATGTCTTGTCAGTGAAGCATTTATTTGCTACTATCAGATTTTATCACTATCCAATTTTAATTCAAGGGCAGAACTAAAAATGTGTGTGTGTGTGGATGTGCACACGTTGTGCTCTGAGCCTGTGTGCTATTCAGTACGTGGGAAGGGAAAAAGGCAATAAGAAATTGATACCCTCCTCCAACTTTATTCACTCTTAAGAAAAATGTTCTAGGAAGAAAATCAACATTTAATATGTTGACATTTTTCTAAAGAAATGTTTTAAAAACTTTGCTATGCATCAGAATCTTCTTTAGATCCTTTTTAGAATGTAGTTGCCTGAGTACCACTAGTAGAGACTTTATTTATGTAGCTCTAGGTTGTGGGCTAAGCATCTGTATTTTTTTTTTTTTCTTTTTTGCAGTACGCGGGCCTCTCACTGCTGTGGCCTCTCCCGTTGTGGAGCACAGGCTCCGGACATGCAGGCCCAGTGGCCATGGCTCACGGGCCCAGCCGCTCCGCAGCATGTGGGATCTTCCCGGACCGGGGCACAAACCCGTGTCCCCTGCATTGGCAGGCAGACTCTCAACCACTGTGCCACCAGGGAAGCCCAAGCATCTGTATTTTTAATGAACTCTTTAAGTGATTCTGAGAGCACAACCTGAGTTGAGAATGACTGTTTTAAGATGGACAGTAGAGAAACATTTTTTTTTCTCTTAAATAAAAAAACAAACAAAAAACCCATTGAGGTGAGGGGTTTTTAATAAATAGCCAAGTTTGGTTCTTTAAATAGGAGGCACTCTTCCCATTGTGCCAAAATTGTCTTTTCATTTCTTTTGAAATATGTAAGGTTATTTTATACTTCTATGTTGCCTTTCTTCAAAGGCGCCTGAAGCACTTTATAAGCATGAATCCCCACAGCACCTCAGTGAGGTTGGTAAATAGTGCTTTTCTAGGCAGTAAACCTGGAGTGTGGGGAATTTCATAACTGAGCGAATCCTATTCAATAACCCAATAATGGGGCTCCAAAGCACCTTGGACTTCTGCTCCATATTCAGACTTCTGGAAACTTTTCTATGCCTCACTCTTTAGTCACTGTCAAGGTTAGTAAGTAAAATAAATAGCATTCAAAAAAAACTAAAGGAAATGTTTTTGTGATAAAAGTTTCTTTTGCCAATATCATGTTCGGGAAATCCAATAACCTTTTCTTAACTCTTATGCCATCCCCACATTCATCAATGTTGATACTTGTCCAAGTGCATCTTTACCATGGCTACTAATGTCTTCCAGCGTGTGCATTATCCATTGTCTAGGGAATGAATTTTAAGTTACAATAAAATACTTTTTGTTTGTTTTGCCTCAGTGTGGTTGCTTTTTCTCTTCTTAGCCCCCCGAATTACAGTCATACTTTACTTGAATGTAAAAATATGAATTCTCTGATTTCACTTCAGATCCAGAATCTGGTGATATAGATATTAGCACATTCAAAAGTCAATTTGCTAAACCATTTTGACCATTGCCTTCCAAAAAGCTAAAATATCAGTCCTACAGAATCCTTTTGAGGAAAGGGAGATGGATGCCCCTTTGGAATTATTAGTATTGATCTTGCTACTCATTAATGGAATTCTTGGTCTGTTCCAATCACATTATATTATTCATCCCTCATAATAGCCCTGTGAGATGGGGTTTATGACCCTCTTTGTATGGTATGAAACATAATTGCCATGACATAAACAACATACACAAGTAATTTCCAAAAGCAAAATGAGAAAGGTTTCTAGCAAACCCTTTGATTTCTAACATGGCTAGGAAATGGGGCCTAGCTGGGAGGGTTGCTATAAAGCCAGTCCTTTAGGGAATAGAGGGGTCATGTTTATGTAAATAATTATTCTTGACTTGCCTATTTCCTAAGCATTTAAAAAACCCATTTAATAATGAAATTTTATTGATTAGAATATGATCTTTCTTTTGTGACTCAAGATATTTCTTGACATTCCAAGTGCCTGGGGCTGATTTGGGGAAATATATGAAATAAAATCTTCACTGACTCTAACATCTTCTCACTTCTGCTTTCTGCTTTCTCTCCTTCTCTCTCTCTCTCTCTCTCTCTGATGGGCCTCCTAGAAGCCAGTTGGTGATCTGATTTTCTCTAGGGTGACCGTGTCTTCAGGGGAGAAGGTTCAGCCACCAACTTTTAAAGTCCCCATGAGAAACAGTCCCAAGAATCAGGAGTTCCTGCTCGGGGAGGTCATGACCGAGCAGGATGGCAGTTGTCTTGTACTGGCCAGAAGGGCCCGTGACCTCAGTCAGCCTCAACTTCTAGTAATCACTGTAGGATTATCTCATCTCAGGACATTACAGGAAATGAAGAGCTCTGTTTTTAATAAAAGAATGTCTCCTTTTTTCTTTGACTTGGAAGGAGTGTTATATTAAACACATAAATACACAACTTACATGAGCAAAGCCGTACAATTTCTCCTTCATTAATATTAACAATCTTGGGACCTTTTGTTCTATAGTTGATTGTGTCTGAAGAATGCCAGTTAGTAAGATGCCTCTGAATAAGGAGTTTAATGACAGTTAAAATGATCCGAGATCTGTGAATAATACATGGATAATACTTGGAGAGACAGTGTACATACTTATTAGGGTTGTGATTCCTGGGTTCAAATCCCAGCCCAGTTCCTGTGGCTGGGTGATGGTCAGCAAATTATTTAGCCTCTCAAAGCCTGTCTTCTCATTTGTCATACACGTCATAGGGCTATTGTGGGAATTGAATAAGATAACCCATATGTATACCTGGCACATGTGCAGTAAATATTAGCTATTATTATTTTTGTTGTGGTCATTATTCTTTAGTGAGTGTGTGGCTTCTCAGTACCCAGGGGAAGTATCCAGTGTTCCTGGGCCCAGGTGTAGGATATGTGTTTGCCCTGAAGAGTCTCATTTAGAAGAAGGAGAATAAGCCTTCTGTCACAGCTCTTGCCCTCCCCCATGCATGTTCTTGTCAAAATCTTGCATCCTTAGGGATTCATGACTCAGCACATTTTTCTGAAATTGCCATTCAGAAGCCCTGACACAAAACAAAACAAAACACACACTGTTCCTCCACAAATCACATAGAATCCACTTTGCAAATTGAATTACTATGGGAATTTGAACTTTTATTTTTTTCCTTAAGAACTGATCACAAGCTGCTTGGAAGGCGGGACTGAAATTGGGCAGAAAGCAAAATGCTCCCGTTTGTTTACTGAGTACTAATTGGCTTCAGCTCAGGGCCCTTACCTCACTGCCTGCCCAGTATGCCTTTGAGATTTACCCTTGAGGGAGTGTAATTCCTTGCCAGATCCTCTGGGATTCTACTCCCAGCAGATTCTATTCCTAAATCATGTTAGTTGCTTTTTACTACATACATTCCTTGTCCCACCGAGTCATTTACTTTTATTTTCCCTTCAAAAATAAAAAGATATATATCTTTTAAAATTTCATCAGTTTTCTCTATGTGATAGTCTAAAATCTTTGGTAAGCAGCATGTTTTTGGAAAAGAATAATGAACTGCTGTCAAGGTGCTGAACTGCTGTAGGTCACCTTAAAACTACATAGCCACAGAGATAAGCCTGGTTTTTCTTCCAGGGAACGTCCCTAATGTGATAAGGCAAGTTGTCATTCATTCAGCTTACATCTGAAAACTCCTGAACATTGCAGCGTTAAGAGGGCATTTCTAGACTAGACCAGATGACTCTAGCACCATAACAACAAAGGAGACCAGGTGGGACTGGTTAGATCAACCTCTAAGGAGTGATGGACGAGGGTCAGCAGCTCATTTGCATACAGTCGCCAAGGCTGCCGGGAGGGTGCCATTTTGAAAAGTCCTGGGAAATGTATCTCCCTAAAGGTCAAAGGTGAACAAGAACCAGGTGGAGGAATCATTTGAGGCCGGTGAGAGGGCTGTGGTACACACAGAGTCGGGATGGGCTCAGGCCCCTGGACAGAACTGTATGTAGAGTGCAGGTTTGTTCCATTAAATGGGACCGTCCATTTTCCAAGACTAAAAACGACTGTAACTTTCAAGGGGCATTTAGCCGTCACCAGGTGAGAGGCATAAGCGGGGGAAAAGAGTTCTGTCTGCGCCTAATTCTCAAGGCTCTGGGAAGTGGTGTGAACCAAAGAAAGGTGACAATAGAAGCACCAAGGAACCCAAGCAGTCAGCTCTGATGGGACTAGGAACGGATGTGCCAAAGAAATCTGAAAGTGTGTGTGTGTCCATGCATGCACGTGTGCGTGCGTGCGTGAAAGAGAGAGAGGTTGAGAGAAAGATGGGGAGGGATGTGTCTTCATTATCTCAGCCCGAAGCCCACCATGAAACATCTCAGGAAGATCTTGTTTCAGGACCTGGGGCATCCCAGTCTTTCCAGAAAGACCTGAAAATTGAAAACCTCTGGGTTGTTTTTAGGCAAGAGGAAGATTCTTTTCAGCTGGGCTTCTTCAGGAAGTTCGAGGTAGATTTCCTCTGTGGGTTATTGGTTTTGCCTTAGAGGGGTTTGCGTAACCCCGCCCTCCTCAAAGGAACTTCGGGAAGGGTGTGGGCTCTCCGTAATGAGACGGCAGGTCAGTGCCTAGTTTGCTAGGCCAGGTCTGTGAGTGCGAGCATACCCCTAGGAAATCCGGTGGAACGCCGAGGGCTGCCGTAAATACCTGGTAAGCTGGACATCAAAGATAGGTGGTAATAAGAAAATAGCCCGGCAGTGGGGAGGAAGCATGGGCTCTGGAGTCCAGCAGAGCAGGTTTTGACTTCCTAGGTCCTCCGTTTACCACCTCACTTGATGGGTAATCTTTTGGTTTGTTAAACTCTCTGAGCACAGTTTTTGTTATTGCTGAATGTATTGTTGGAATGTTTAGGAATAATAGATGCAAAATGTCCAGTGTGTAGTTGTTTCTAAAAAAATAGAAATTGGGCTTCCCTGGTGGCGCAGTGGTTGAGAGTCCGCCTGCCGATGCAGGGGACACGGGTTCGTGACCCGGTCCGCGAAGATCCCACATGCCGCGGAGCGGCTGGGCCCGTGAGCCATGGCCGCTGAGCCTGCGCGTCCGGAGCCTGTGCTCCTCAACGGGAGAGACCGCAACAGTGAGAGGCCCGCGTACCGCAAAAAGAAAAAAAAAAAAAAAAGAATTTATTTTTAACCCCTGCTCCCGAAAGGGGCATCTTAGAAAGTGAACCCCAATATCATAAAAGGAGGAAGTATATGGTAAAATAGTAGATACACAATATATGGTAGATTGAATTCTTGTCTCACTGGGCATAGTAACAAGCTGTTGTTCTGCAAACAATTTTGTGTGTGTGCTGATGGTGGTAGGGGACAGTGTATTACTACTAGGACTTGTCCTAGATGCTAGAAATACAGGAATAATTAAGAAAGCCTCTTGCCCTGAGTAGTTCATGATTTAACAGGAGGAACTAATATCCAATTAAGTATAAATGCATCAACTGCTTTTAAAAACTTACTTGTTAAACAGTTTATGTATCCATTCAACAATTTTTTTTTTTTTTTTGCGGTACGCGGGCCTCTCACTGCTGTGGCCTCTCCCGTTGCGGAGCACAGGCTCTGGACGCGCAGGCTCAGCAGCCATGGCTCACGGGCCCAGCCGCTCCGCGGCATGTGGGATCTTCCCGGACCGGGGCACGAACCCGTGTCCCCTGCATCGGCAGGCGTACTCTCAACCACTGCACCACCAGGGAAGCCCCATTCAACAAATTTTTATTTCGCATACACCATGTGCCAAGTACACAGGCGTTGAAGTAATGCTGATGAACAAGACGGACATAGTCCTTGTGTTCACAATGATTTCTTAAAACAAAAGGTAAATTCCATGGTACTCTAACTAGTATTTGGGATTTAAGGGCAATTGTGTCAACGAGGTTGTCCTGGGAGAGAAAAAGATATCCATGTTTGCTGCTATAGTGGATGCTGTGGTTTGTCACCCTAATATCCCTGCAGCACTTTGGCACTCCTTCCCTCAGGGGCTGGGACTGGCTGCTGAGGGCTCACAGCTGAGCCGTGCTCCGGGGCACTGCCTTCAGCTGAAGGGATTACACTCCCTCCTCAGGGGAAGCCAGACTCCATTAACCCTGGCCTCAATACTAATGAATGGCCTCCTTGACTCTATTGGGACAACTCTGAAATGCTGTTCTCTCTCTAGAGTTTCCTGTAGGAACGGAGGCCTCTTGCAATTGCATCACAGCTCAGCTTTTCCTACTGCCCAATGCTGCTTCCCCTGCTCTCTTAAAGACGCTTTTCTGGAAAGCACACTCCAATCAACTTCCTGTGTGTAAACTCCCTTGCATAGTCAGCTTTTCATAAGGAAACCTGACTGAAGACACCTGTGATCCCAATACAGTGGGATAATGGTCTGCTCCTCAGAGCAGAGGGGGAAGGGAGACATCTTTCTTGAGGGCCTATATGTGCCCAATATTGTTCCAGATACTTCACAACCAAATCTTGTCCTGTTTAAGTTCCAAAGACTTTGGCAAAGATTGGGTGTCATCAGGCAGTGCTGGCTATTTAACTATCAAGATGCCACAGAGATGCCTTTTAACCTGGTACATTTAGGGCCCATCTTTCTTGTGGCAGATCCAGATTCTTCATTTCTTATTCACCCAACACATATTAACTGAGCATCTACAAGGTGTCAGGCACTCTCCCAGGGACCAAGGATATAATTGTGAGCAAGATGGGCAAGGTCCTCAACCTCTGTGAGCTTGTCAGGGCCCCAGAGCTAGTTTCAGCAGAAGCCTCAGATCTTATGGGAAGCTCTGGATATGAGATGGCCCTTCAGCATTGTCCCAATTTAGTTAAGTCACCTCTGACTCACACGAAGATTCCCAAAAGAATGGATATAGGGGCCAAAATGCCAATTCATTAATTTGCATGAGAACTTTCCAGTTCACTTGCTAGTCACCCTTTCCTGGTAGGTAAGTCCAGTGGGAAGCCATATACTAATCAGAAGGTGTTTGAGGTTCTTGGGATCAGGGCCATGGTGGCTTGTTGAGTGCCATGAGTGTTTAATAGCATCACGAGAAGATAGCCAGGTTCAACTTTGGCCTCTCTAAGGCACTGCCTCTGGACCATGCACAGTTGAGCACAGAGACTGTTTGCCTCCACGGCAATCAGCACCATGGCTGACCAACCCCTGTTCTCTCCCCTGATGTGTTAATACCTTTAATCAGGCCACAGCCAAGTGCTGCTGGTCAGAACCACTGTGCAAATGTCTGCTCAGAGGCATGATGTTTGATTCATGCTGCTCAGAAAGGAGGCTACTTAGGCTATACATAACTTTTGCTGAGGGAGCCACCATCACCACGAGACAGGTGGGGAAACCGAGGAGTCAAGGGAATCAAGCCACGTGCTCCAGGTCACCCTGCCACTGCTCCGGCCCAGCTCCTGTCCAGTGATGGAGGTGGGGAGGTTAGAGCACATTCAGAAATGATCTGATCCACACGCCTCTGAGCTCACAGAAGAAAACACCGTGGGCCAGAAAGAGACAGGGTCCAGAACAGAACTCTTCTGCCTCACTCTTTACACCTGGAAATTCAGGACATCACTCCCTCCCCTTGAAAACAAACAGGCATTTACTAGGTAACCAGAACTTAATGATCAGTAAGCACCTTCTGCTACGCTGTCCAATGGCGTAGCCACTGGAAACATAGCTACTGAGCACTTGAAACGAGATTTACCTATTGATAAATTGAGATGTGTTGTATGAAGTACCCACCAGATTTCAAAAACTTAATGCACGCAAGAAAATTAAAATACCTATTAATAATTTAAGATATTGAGTGTATGTTTAATGATTATTTTATAATTAGATAATATTTTGGCTATATTAGGTTAAATACATTATTAAAATTAATTTCACCTGTTTCTTTTTCCTTTAATGTGGCTATGAGAAAATTTAAGATTACACATATGGTTCATATTATATATTTATTGGGCAGTAGTATTCTAGATATTATCATCCAAAAGCATATTTAAGCAATCTTAACACACATTATATTTTGTTGATATGAATCTTTTTTCCTTTTTATTTTTTCTTGTGGTACACGGGCCTCTCACTGCTGTGGCCTCTCCCGTTGCGGAGCACAGGCTCTGGACGAGCAGGCTCAGTGGCCATGGCTCACGGGCCCAGCCGCTCTTGCGGCATGTGGGGTCTTCCCGGACCGGGGAACGAACCCATGTCCCCTGCATCGGCAGGCGGACTCTCAACCACTGTGCCACCAGGGAAGCCCTGATATGAATCTTAAGTCTTTTAATTTAAGATTTTTCTTCGATTTATTTGTTAAACAAATCAGATTTTTTTGGCCTGTAGTGTTTCCCACATTCTGGATCTTGTTGATTGCACACTCCTGGCATCATTTAAATTTATTTATTTATTTATTTGGCTGCGCAGGGTCTTTGTTGCAGCATGAGGGGTCTTTTAGTTGTGGCATGTGGATCTAGTTCCCTGACCAGGGTTCGAACCTGGGCCCCCAGTATTGGGAGCTCAGAGTCTTAGCCACTGGACCACCAGGGAAGTCCCCTGGTGTCACTTAATATATTCCTTTGTAGCCTGTATTACCTGGAAACTGGGAGTTATATCTAGAGGCTTGGTCACATTGAGGTTTGATTGTCTGGGGAAGAAAAATTCATTGGTGGGTGTGTACTTCCATCAAGGTGCACTGAATATCTATCTGGTTGTATCATTTTTTTGGTGTTAAGATTGAGCAGTGAGTTCAGCATGATTATCCATTATACATTTTCCCATAATACTTTCTTCATGTAATGGTTATTGTAGCTGTTTATGATCATTGCTTATGCTCATTATTTCATTAGAGGTTGCAAAATGGTGATATTCTATCGTTCTTTCATTTATTAGCTGACATCCCTCTATAAAGAGATGATCTCCTTGTCAACTACCCACTTCCCCAAGGAGCAGCAGACACAAGAAAAGTAAGGTACATATTTGATTCTTTCTCTTTATTTATCAGTTTCAGAAAAATAGGTTGGTTTTCTGACATCCTCCACATGTCCAGTGAGTCCCCCTGCCCTGCCTTGAGAGAAGACCTCATTATGAACTCATGGATTTAATATTTTGCAGGGTGTTAAGTTTACAGTAATTGCAATGTTTTCTTTTTTGATGCTCAAAACTTCCCATCAAGTTGACTCCTGAGTCCTAAGGACACAAACTCGGTAGTCTTTGCTAGTTTCTTTACTTTTTGAGATACCACGATGTTTTAGACTCATCTTGTACATTTTCTGTCCCAGATCTGGAATTAGTCATTCCTCCAAGGAGCCCTGCAGGATGGTTTTTAGACCACAATCTGGGCACTAGGGTTGTTCGTCACTAGTGGGTTGGAGATCATTTCTACAAAATAGATATTTTGTTTTTCAACAGAAAGTGCATCATGAGTTAATACCAATAATTCTAATTTAAATTGAGAATCACATATTTTTACCTAACTTCATTCATTTTCTTTGATGCTTTAAATACTGATTTTCTTTTTTTTTTAAATGAAGTGTAGTTGATTTCCAATGTTGTGTTAATTTCTGCTGTACAGGAAAGTGATTCAGTTATACGTATATATGTATACATATATATACACACACACATTCTTTTTTAATGTTCTTTTCCATTATGGTTTATCACAGGATATTAAATATACTTCTCTGTGCTGTACAGTAGGACCTTGTTGTTTAACCATCCTATATGTAATAGTTTGCCTCTGC
This sequence comes from Mesoplodon bidens, assembly GCF_964165515.1. Classification (NCBI taxonomy): domain Eukaryota; kingdom Metazoa; phylum Chordata; class Mammalia; order Artiodactyla; family Ziphiidae; genus Mesoplodon; species Mesoplodon bidens. The sequence continues at coordinate 119,735,524 of NC_138176.1, read as the reverse complement.
TAATCCCAAAAACTCCCAATCCATCCCTCCCCACTCCCCTTCCCCCTTGGCAACCACAAGTCTGTTCTCTATGTCTGTGAGTCTGTTTCTATTTCGTGGATAAGTTCATTTATGTCACGTTTTAGATTCCACATATAAGTGATATAAGCTATTTGTCTTTCTCTTTCTGACTTAACTTCACTTAATATGATAATCTCTAGTTGCATCCATGTTGCCACAAATGGCATCATTTTGCTCTTTTTTATGGTTGAGTAGTGAAAATCCTAATTTTCTAATGACGGTATTTGTTCTATCCTACCATGTATATAACATTTTCAAAATAATGATATAACTATTATGAATAACATGATTACTGAAAATACTTTAAAACTGCTTTGCAGCTCTTTTTGTCCTTAGGGTAACCTATTCAGGATGTGAAATCAGGTTGTTACGTTTTAGTCCCTTGAAATAATTCCTCTCCATGTGATTAAGTCACAACTTGATACTAGGTTTACTTGTGCAATACTAATTTGCATTTCTCCTATTATGAACAAGGTTGAGCATCTTTTCATATGTGTAAGACACATTTTAATCTCTTTCTTTGTAAACTCTGCTTATCTATAGGGTTATTGGCCTTTTTATTCTCTATTTTTAGAAACTCTTTATATGTTAAGGATATTTGCCCTTTGTGATTTTTCCAGTTTGTCATTGTCTCTTTACTTTGTTTATGATGTCTTTTGCCATGGTGAAGCTTTAAAATTATTATGCGTGGCTCATTTTTTTTTTTTTTTTTTTTTTTTTTTTTTTTCTTTTTGCGGTATGCGGGCCTCTCACTGTTGTGGCCTCTCCCGTTGCGGAGCACAGGCTCCGGACGCGCAGGCCCAGCGGCCATGGCTCACGGGCCCAGCCGCTCCGCGGCATATGGGATCCTCCCAGACCGGGGCACGAACCCGTATCCCCTGCATCCGCAGGCGGACTCTCAACCACTGCGCCACCAGGGAGGCCTGCGTGGCTCATTTTTATTGTATGTTTTCAAATTGATTTTAATTAAGAATTTGTATATTTTAGATATTAGCTATGTGCACGTTTTAAGTTTTTTATTTACTTATTTTTGTAATTATAATATAAAGTTTGAGTAATGGAGTGAACATTATGAATACTTCCACTTATGCCTTATGAGTTTTGTGTCATGCTTAGGAAGGCCTTCTCAATTTCAAGATGATTAAAAAAAAAGGATGAGAATATTTTTGGCTACAAGCTATAGAATATCAAATTAGAGGTTGTGAGTATATTAAGAATATGTATTATTTTGTATAGCAAAAAATCTGGAGCTAGGAAAATCACAGCATTGATTAATTTTGTAGCCCAACAGTGTCATCAAGGACCCAGTCTCTTTTCATCTTTTAGTTTTGCAATCGTAAGCATAACAGTTTATCCTCTTAGGCTGAATCTTCTCCTGGCCTCAGAGAGCCACCACTTTTCCAGGTATCACATGCAAACAACTACAGACATAGGAAAAGGAGGTACCTCCTCAGATTTCAGGTTTTGAGAATACAGAAAATCGTTCTGAAGAAGCCCTGTGGCAAGTCTTAATTCTGAATTGTGTCCTGTGCTCATTTCCAATGTAGTCACTGGCATTGGTGGTAAAACTGGCAAGAATGACTAATGAAGATTTAACCCTGGGACTTGAGAAAAGCCTAAAGCAGATGATCATCACATATCTGAGCCTGATCTGGATTTTGTGAGCAAGGAAAAAGGAAGGAATCACTCCTGTGTAGTTCTGCAGATTTATTTCTTACATATAAATCTTTGATCCACCTAAAATATATGTTGGTATAAGCAGTAAGCTAGGGATCAAGCTTATTATTTTTTCCTTGAACAACTAGTTAAGTGTCCTACTTATTAAATCATTTATCTTTTTAATCGGCTATCTTATGACAGTTTCTAAGAGGAAACATTGAGGAAAATCTGCTGACACCATGGGAATGCTGGGTCAAGCTTTTTCAGTTCACAGTCTTATATAAAACTCCATGAGACAGCATTTTCAAATCACATTCTGACACATACCAAATCCATAATGTAGGAACTTGATCACTGATGTTCTCTCTCCATCTAAAATCTGGACAGACAGTATGGAACATAACTTAAAAATCTTGAATCCTCTGCTGAGAAGTCACATGATATGCTAGCTTTTAAAAATATCAAATCTTTAAATGTACCTGTATCTTATTTATTATAAAAATAACTAAATGCCCACTATGTGCCAGCCACATGGTGTCCTTAAAAAGCTTAGGCTTTAGATAAGGAAGAGAGATGAGCAAATATATTCCGTGTGTGTGTGTGTGTGTATGTGTGTACATTGTACGTATACAGTGGAAGAAAAGCAGAGTAAAAAAAAAAAAGAGGGATGAGAATGCTAGAGAATGGGGAGTGTTTTAAAATATGATTGTTAGGGAAGTTTCCACTAGGAGGTGACATTTGAATAGAGGTGTGATGCAGAACAAGCTATATGGCTATATAGGGAGAAAGCAGTCTGGGTGGAGGAACCAGGTGCCAAGGCCCTTAGGCAGGAGTGTTCTTGGGACTGGTGGGTGGAGTAGCGTGAATTGAAGAGAAGTGAAGGAGCTTATAGGCTTTCATTCTGGGCCTTATAGGCTGTTGGAAGGATGTTGGCTTCTCCTCTAAATGAGGCTGAGACAACTCTAGTGATGAGGGGAAGGAAGGAAGGAAGGAGGGAAGGAAGGAGAGAGGGATGGAGGGAAGGAAAGAAGGGATAGATCTGAATAATGTTTTAAGAGGATCTATCTGGTTTTTGAGTTGAAAATGGACTATAGGGAAGGCAAGGGTGGGAAGCCGAAAGATGAGGTAGGAAGCCGTTGTCATTCAGTTGAGAAATGACTTGGAACAGATGAGAGGTTGGGAGAAGGAACCAGATTCTGGTTTTACTTTGAAGGTAGAGCTAAGAATAAATGTTGACAGGTTTGGTGTGGGATATGAGAGAGGGAGGGGAAGGGGGAGGGGGAGGGAAGGATGATTCCAAGGCTTTTGGCTTCAGCAGTGGGAAGGATGGAGTTGCCATTTGCAGAGATGTTTTGCAGGCTGTAAAATAAGAGTTCTGCTCTGCACATGTCAAGCTTGAGATAGCTACTGTACATTTGTGTGGAGCTGCTGAGCAGGCAGTTGGATGCACAGGCACGATGTTTAGGGCCGCTGTCTGTGCAGTTGGAGTAAAGCCAGGAGTCAGGGTGAGATCTCTAGGGAGTGGATGTAGTTAGAGAAGAGGGTAAAGGACTGGGTCTGGATATTCCATCACTTAAAATTTGGAAGATAAGATGAAACCAACAAAGGAGGTTGAAAAGGCGCAAGTCTGTAAGACAGGAGGAAAAAGAGAATAGTGTCCCTGAACCCAAGTGAAGGAAATGATTCAAGGAGGAGGGAGTGATCAACTGAGTTACTGATGCTGATGGGTCAGGCAAGGTGAGCACTGCAGACACATTGTTGGCTTGATCACTGTGGAGATCCTTTGGTGGTCTTCTTAAAAAAAAAATTTTATTGAAGTGTAGTTGATTTACAATGTTGTGTTAGTTTCTTGTGTACAGCAAAGTGATTCAGTTATAGATATTCTTTTTCATATTCTTTTCCATTATGGTTTATCACAGGTTATTGAATATAGTTCCCTGTGCTCTACAATAGGACCTTGTTGTTTATCCAGTCTATATACAATAGTTTGCACCTGCTAATCCCAAACTCCCAACCCATCCCTCCCCTACGGCAACCACAAGTCTGTTCTGTATGTCTGTGAGTCTGTTTCTTTTTCATCGATAAGTTCATTTATGTCACGTTTTAGATTCCACATATAAGTGATATCAGACGCTATTTGTCTTTCTCTTTCTGACTTACTTCACTTAGTATGATAATCTCTAGGTCCATCCATGTTGCTGCAAATGGCATTGTTTCATTCTTTTTTATGGCTGAGTAGTATTCCATTGCATGTATATACCACATCTTCTTTATCCATTCATGGACATGGACATTTGGGTTGTTTCCATGTTTTGGCTATTGTGAATAATGCTGCTGTGAACATTGGGGTGCATGTTTTGAATTATGGTTTTCTCCAGATAGATGCCCAGGAGTGGGATTACTGGATAATATGGTAGCTCTATTTTTAGTTTTCTGAGGAACCTCCATACTGTTTTCCATAGTGGCTGCACCAGTTTACATTCCCAGATCCGTTGGTGGTCTTGACAAGTTATTTGGAGAAGCAATCAGCATACAAGGGTATTATTAGAGCAGGTTCAAAAGAGAATGGAGAAAAGTGATAGGAGACCATGAATATAAATGACTCTTAAGGAGGTTTATTCTTATGTATGATGAAAATATGTTAACTCTGTTGAATGACTTGGGCCTGGAGCTAATTAGCCCCAAATTACTGTTTCTGTCCCTCTGTGAGCCTTAAAGACAGGGCCAATTTGTTTTGCTTTGTTTCATGGCCAAAAACAAATTCTTGACTTTGATCACACATGTTAATCACCTCTGGGGATGACCTGAGAGAGCGTGAACAAATCACTACAAACTCACCCACAGTCCTAGAGAAACAACTTGAAATGTCTGTCTAACACGTGATTCCTGGCCTTCTTTGCTGTGAAAGTTATCTCTACTCGGTGAAATAAACTGGGACAAGGCATTCGCGCTGGGCCTGCTGGACAGCAGGTGCTCTGGATGAGTGTGGAAAATAATAACCCCCTTTGGTTGTACAGCACTGCCTCATTTACAAAGTGCTTTCTTATCTAGTATCTCATTTGAGCCTCATAAAAACCACGTGATGTTGGCCAGGCAGATGATGCTCTCACCATTTTACAGAGGAGGAAACTGAAGACTTCGGTGGCTGAGGCATTGCTTTAGAGCTGGGATGAGCACCTAGGACTTCTGACCATCTTATTCAGTCAGGTTCCCCTGGCTAAGTCAGCCCTATTCCACTTAGCTCGAGTGATCAGCAGCCTAGATCTGCTTCCCTGTGTCATGTGTTCCTGCTAACAGGCAGGGGCAGAAGGGCAGCGTTCAGCTCTCACCGTCGTCCTTGAACAGCCTGAGGCTGCCCTGTCCTGCCTCAGTGTCTGGAAGTCATCAACTCGAAACTCTGCTCTCTTCTCTTGGGCCCTTCCAGATTGTTTTTCATGGGTTATGTCTCAAAGTTTGATGGGCTGTAACAAGCCTATCAGATTGTGCTGGATGGCATCCACTTCTATTAAAATCAAATGTAGCTCCTTTTAAAACCAAGAGATTAAAGCATTAGATGAAATGACCTATTAGATGAAATGACAGAGGGCCCTCCATTTTGTATTCCTGAAATTATGTAACTTCTCTTCCATTTCCAAGAATGTTCCAGAACTAATTTTAGAGAGTGTAATTATCCATGTTCCTAGTCAAAACAAATGAAATGCATCTATATGTTATGCTTGGATAGGAGGGCATTAAGGGGCAATTTGGAACTGAGGTGGTGGAATTGATGAAGCTGAACTTTTTTCTGAAATGGATCATGCCTCCTTTGAGATGTTAGTTAAAAAGGCCTCAAGGTGAGATTGCTGGTATCCTGAAGCGGAAAAGCCGTGTAGAGTGTCTGAGAGTCTGCAGAATGTGGGGCAATGGTCTGATTACTAATTACACAGTAAGGTGCATTTACACATGCCAGCTTTCATTATTCCAGGTTAACTTCCAGTTTTCTAGCTCTAGACACCTGATGGAATTACTAAGGGCATCCTGAACTCTGAGAGGAGAGAGAAGAGATGGAAATTCCTTCACTAATCACACTTGACACTGTAGCCCTGAGGGCCAAGCATCATAGGTCAGTCTACCAGAATGAAAGGCAAAAAGATGGTGGGAAAATGGGTGGTGAAGCCATGCTTGTCTAACAGTGGTCGCCCTCCATCCCAGCAATGAACATGTATCCAAAGAGGCATGTTGGCTGGGGGTGGAAGAGGAGGGTAAGAGGATGCATGCACTTGGGAGACCTCCGATCCAACAGGCGCCTTGAAAATAGTGAACACACATTTGATGAATAAGTGCTGATATAGCCACTCTCATATGCTTATGATAACAGATAATGAAGTAAACTCTTCATGGACAATTTGGCAATATCTATCAAAATTAAAATGGACATACTCTTTGATCCAGCAAGTTCACTATGAAGAATTTATCCTTGTTGACGTGTGCAAAGATGTACACAAGTGCTCATTGCACCATTTTTTGCAAGAGCAAAGCTGGAAATAACCTCAGTGTCTAAGAGAAGTTGCTAATTGCATTATATTATACTGATGCAGTGAATCATAGTGTAGCCATTGGATAATTATAGACTGAGATGGAATGTGTTTCAAGACATACTAAGTGAAAGTGTAAGTGTATGTGTGTGTGAGTGGGTCGGGGCTTGCATGTACTTTGTGTGTATCAGTCAGGATCCCACTGGGATACAAAATTTGCCTCTGATGTTTCAAATATTGAGACTGTAATGAATGGACTGTTTACAGAAGTGTGGGCAGAGACACTTAGACACCAGCACCAGTGAAAGAAGCCACTACCTCCCTATAATGGAAACTGAGGTTCTCCACCCAGATCTCCTTTCCAGGGCTGAGGTACCCATTCCCAGGGACTGGGAACATCAACTGTTGTTGGCTCACAGCTGACCCTTCACTGGGTTGCCTCAGCCACCACAAGGGACAGCTTCATTCAGGTTACACTCCCTCCTGGGGGTGGCCACGGCCGACTGTCTGATGCAGGAACACAAAAGCCCAACCCCCTTTTCTCAATTTGGGACATTTCTGAAGGGCCACCCCAGCTCCAGAGCTCCCTGTAGCATCATCTGAGGCCTCACTGAACTGTATTTCATGTTAGCCTCTCCTTCTGGCCAGTCCTGCTTTCCTCCTTTCCTTACAGGTATGTCTCCCAAGACATTCCTCAGTAAGCTATGTGCATGCACCTCTCCATCTCAGTCTGTTTCCAGGAAACCTAGATTAAGGTACATCCTTGGAGCTGAAGGGGCTAAAGCGCTGGAGCCTGGAGTAGGGGCTGTGCGCAGCAGCTTTAGGTGTGGAGACGTGCAGCTACCATCAGGGACATGGGGCCAAAGCAGAGGAAGAAGAGATACCTAAACCTCTCTCTCTTCCCATCCTCTAACCCCGTTCCTTCCATGTCATTCACTGGACAGACCCAATTGGAAGCCAGCCAGCAAGGGAGTCTGAGTAATGAAGTATGCAGGGGCCACCTCTTGGGGACAAATAGGATATAAATAGGATATAAAATGGATTGAGAATAAGAGTGGCAAGTGGAGAATAAGTATCTTCCATTAATATTAACAGGAGGAGGGCTTCCCTGGTGGCGCAGTGGTTAAGAATCCGCCTGCCAATGCAGGGGACACGGGTTCGAGCCCTGGTCTGGGAAGATCCCACATGCTGTGGAGCAGCTAAGCCCGTGCACCACAACTACTGATCCTGCACTCTAGAGCCTGTGAGGCACAACTACTGAAGCCTGCGCTCCTAGAGCCCATGCTTCGCAACAAGAGAAGCCACCCACAGAGAAGCCTGAGCATTGCAACAAAGAGTAGCTCCCACTCGCTGCAACTAGAGAAAGCCCGTGTGCAGCAACGAAGATCCAATGCAGCCAAAAATAAATTAATTAAAAAAATATATTAACAGGATATGTGGATATATGCACATATGCAGAAATATATATTCATATAATTCATATATATATATAATATGCTTATGCATACATTTGTAGAATGATCTAGAATAAAATGTGACTTTCTGAAAGTTAGGGCAACTGTGCAACTACGGTATGAAGGAGACTTGCCCTTCATTAAGTCTTTTCTGACCATTTGATAATATGTGCATATGTGTTTAATATTGTATTTGAAAAAAGTTTAAAATGAAAGTATTGAGCCTCTTGGTAGGAAATTAAGAAGAGAGATTGCAGTAAATGTTTGGTTCCTTCATTTGTGGATGGTTACTAGGTGCTTTGTATTTATTGTATTGCATGAATTCAAAGAGGAAAGGTCTCTGCCCTCCAGGAATTTACAGCTTAGTGTGGTGTATACGATGACAATAAAGCAATGGTGTTGCAGGAAGGGGGACCCCTTGCAGGGCCCGAGAGCAGGCTCTTGTCTAACACTGTAAAATGAATTGTCCGAGTTGGCATGTGTGCTGACAAAGCAGAAGACTTTATTGGGAAGGGGCGCCTGGGAGGAGAGCGGGAGGAGAGCGGGAGGAGAGCAGGAGGGTAAGGGAACCCAGGAGAACTGCTCTGCCTCGTGGCTTGCAGTCTCATTGTTTATGGTGGTGGGGTTAGCCTTCTGGGTGGTCTCTGGCCAATCATCTTACTTGTGCCCCTATTTGGTCCAACTCATGGCCCTTCCTGGTGGCGTGTGCACCTCTCAGTCAAGATGGAGTCCAGCGCGGGGGTTTCTGGGAGGTTGTTAGGACATATTATGGGCTGGTGTCTCCTCCTTCCTTTGGGCCCCTCCCAAATTCTTCTAGCTGGGGGTAGCTTGTCAGTTCCGTGTTCCTTACCGGGACCTCCTGTTGTGAGATAACTCTCGAATTCGGTTATTATCGTGCCTGGCCTGGGTGGGTGGTTTCAGTCAGTGATTCCCTAACAATGGGACAGGACTGTAAATGGAGGTGGACTGCAAGGTACAATGGACCAGAAAAGAAAGTGGGTCTGAATCTCTCTTAGCAAGTCTTCATCTTAAAGGAGGTAGAGCCAAAGCTGAAACGATGGGTACCAGTGTCATCACACTTGGCCAGTAGAACTCATTAAGGATAAGGGGAGGATAGTGGATAAGTAATGACAAGAGGAAGAAGAAACCTGTGTGCTATAATCAAGAGTTTAGGTATTGAGAATCCTTGGAAAATCGTTATTTTATTTTATTATTATTATTTTTTTGGCTGTACTGCACAGCACGCAGGATCTTAGTTCCCCAACCAGGGATTGAACACGTGCCCCCTGCAGTGGAAGTGCAGTCTTAACCACTGGACTGCCAGGGAATTCTCCAGTTGTTGTTTTTTTTTAGTTGAGGTAAAATTAAGTGTACAAGTTAATGAGTTTTGCTAAATGTATACACTTGCCTAATTTCCATCCCAATCTACATTTCTATTACCCTGGAAATTTCCTTAGGCTCCCCTCCACTCAAGCCTCACTACCCAGAAGCAACCACTGTTCTAATTTCTATCACCAAATATTAATTTCACCTCTTCATGAACTTCATATAAAAAGAATCATTTCGGATCTATGCTTTTGTGTCAGACTTCATTTGTTTAACATAATGTTTTTGAGATTAAGCCATGTTAAGTTTGTGAGATAAAGTATAGGATGCTCAGTTAAATTTGAATTTCAGACAATAAATAATTTGTAGTATAAGTATGTCCAATGCAATATTTGTAATTTGATACAAATTATATATTTGTAATCCATATCATTTTGTTTTAAGTAGTTCATTTTTTGAAAAATGATGAGTAGGGCTTCCCTGGTGGCGCAGTGGTTGAGAGTCCGCCTGCCGATGCAGGGGACACGGGTTCGTGCCCCAGTCCGGGAAGATCCCACATGCCGCGGAGCGGCTGGGCCCGTGAGCCATGGCCGCTGAGCCTGCGCGTCCGGAGCCTGTGCTCCGCAACGGGAGAGGCCACAACAGTGAGAGGCCCGCGTACTGCAAAAAAAAAAAAAAAGAAAGAAAGAAAAATGATGAGTAATACTCTATAGTATGAGTGTACCACAATTAGCTAATTTTTCTCCTGTTAGTGATTATTTAAGTTGCTTTTGGTTCACGCGAATTAAGATGCCATGAACATTCTTGTACAAGGCTTTTTGTGGTTATGTGTTTTTATTTCTCTTGGGAGAAACATCTAGAAGTAGAATTACTGGGTTGTGAGGTAGAAATGCATTTTTTTTGGTTATAACAAACTCCCAGTTTGTTTTTGTTTTTGTGGTACACGGGCCTCTCACTGCTGTGGCCTCTCCCATTGCAGAGCACAGGCTGCGGCACGCAGGCTCCGCGGCCATGGCTTACCGGCCCAGCTGCTCTGCGGCATGTGGGATCTTCCCGGACCGGGGCATGAACCCGTGTCCCCTGCATCGGCAGGTGGACTTTCAACCACTGCGCCGCCAGGGAAGCCCGAAACTCCCACTTTTTCATTTTATACTCCATGGAAGAATTTTGAGCATTGGAGTGATGTCAAATTTGCATTTTAGAAATATCCCTCTGGTAGCAATCTCAAGCAGGTGGTAGAAGGCAGGGGCAGTACTGGAGGCAGGGAGGCTGTCTGAGACCATTTCAAGAGTCCAGATGAAGATGATGGATGCTTGCATTGTGGTGGAGGAGAGGATGAAAGGAGAGATATTTAGGAAGCTGACGCAATAGGTTTCTTTCAATCCCAAAGTCCCCAACCCTCGCTATCCCTTTTGGTAACCATAAGTTTGTTTTCAAAGTCTGTGAGTCTATTTCTGTTTTGTAAATAAGTTAATTTGTATCACTTTAAAAAAATATTCCACATATAAGCGATATCATATGATACTTGTCTTTGTCTGACTTACTTCACTTAATATGACAATCTCTAGGTCCATCCATGTTGCTGCAAATGGCATTGTTTCATTCTTTTTTTACGGCTGAGTAATGTTTCAAGAGGGTTTCTTTTCTTTAAAAAAATTATTTATTTTTTGTGGCTGCGTTGGGTCTTCGTTGCTGTGTGCGGGCTTTCTCTAGTTGCGGCGAGCGGGGGCTACTCTTCGTTGTGGTGCACAGGCTTCTCACTGTGGTGGCTTCTCTTGTCACAGAGCACGGGTTCTAGGTGTGCAGGCTTCAGTAGTCGTGGCTCGCAGGCTCCAGAGCGCAGGCTCAGTAGTTGTGGCCCACGGGCTTAGTTGCTCCGCAGCATGTGTGATCTTCCCGGACCAGGGCTTGAACCCGTGTCCCCTGCATTGGCAGGCGGATTCTTAACCACTGTGCCACCAGCGAAGCCCCATGGACTTTGAATTTAGAAAGACCACAGCATCGATTTGATGTGTGATATTAAGCAAGTTGTTTAACCCCTCTGAGTGTCAGTTTCCTCCTTTGTAAAGTAGGAATAAATAGTCGTACTCATCTCTTTGTTTGGAATGATTAAGGTAAGGTCTGGAAACACCTTAGCATAGAGCTTGGGACATCATGAGCATGTAGTAAAGGGTAACTGTGAGGCTGCCCACAGCCGGGAGCTGTACTGTTGGAAAGCACCATGTTCCTCTTTAGTCAAGTCCACACTACTTTTGTCACTATGGGCTTGTTGTATCTGCCGCTTCTGACTCCTCATGTAGTGGAAGCCCTGGGAGTCTGGGGGATCACTCTAAGTGCTGTGCATTTAGATGGGCAAGACGTTTCCTCTGCAGCCTCCTTCAGCTCCAGAGCAGCTATGACTAGAGGGCTGAGAGAAAGCCCTGGGGCAGAGTTCTTGCTCTGCACAGTAACGAAAGCCTTGCTGTGCTTGCCAGGTGTAGGGCCGTGGGTCTGATTCCTTAAGATGTGCAGACAAGTTTCCATGTCCCCCAGGGGGCACAGTAATCCAATGCCTTGTCCTCTCAAGCTGATTCATCAGTGGTGAGCCAGGGCATAAATATCTGCTCTTCCTCCAAAGATCTAGGTAAAAATGGCTTCATTTCCAAAGCCTATTGTTGCAAGGATTATGTAAGAGCTACAATCCAAGAGGTGAAAACTTAACTATCCTCTACCCAGGAATTTTTGAGTCCAGTAACAGCTTGGAGATGTTACCAAACCGGACTTGGGTCCGCTCACCTGACACGCAGCAAAGCTAATCTGCTGACACCAGGTTGTGGTGAAGAAAAGTACAGTGTTTATTGCAGGGCAGCAAGCAAGGGAGTGAAAGACAAGCTTCAGATCCACGCCACTTGGTCTTCGAGTGAAGGATTTTTAAACAGGGAAGAACAAAGAGGCTGGGATTAATCACTGTCTTGTGACATTTCTTAATTGTCATTTCAGGAGTCAGGATGTCTCTGATTTAGGATTCTCTGGCCAGGTAGTCTATGGCTCGGGGGCCTGTTAGCTCATCTTGCCCTGGAGAAACAACCTGAGTTTGTGCATTAATGATGATATCTATAATAGCAATTTTAATACATTAACAATGTTATCAACAACAGCAGTTTTGTTCATACGACTCTGATTGATTACTGCTCAGCACAGGATTGAGGACCAGAAAGGGAATAAAGTTTTGGATAGGGCGGTTAATCATAAACACAGTAAGGGAGCTCGGTTTTAGGGGGACTTGGGTTCAGAGAGACAAAGACATCTATAGATGAGAAACAGAATGAATGGGGATTTGAAGAATCAGATTGAGACCTTGAAGGTGCAGCCTGAAAGTGACTTGGTCATTTTACACCATGAGGATTTCCGACAAAATAAACTCTAGATTCTAGCTTTCTTCACCTTGCAGACCCTTCAGAGATTTCCTGCTCCTCATTTTTCCCAAGTAGCTTAACCCCCAGGGGGGAAACTGTCCTCAGAATCTCTTTGGGAGAAGTCAGCCTCCTTTCTGGATGTGGAGGCTGGTCTGAGGGCCACTATGTGGCCTCCTGACACTGCTCAAGAGTCTTTCCATTTCTTACCTTCAACCAACATATATACAAGGGAAATACGTTCAACATACATCTGTGCATTTTCTCACAGTGCTGCGAGCAGGGAATAAAGGTCTGGTTAAGACTTACCCTGCCACCCATGACCTCACAGTCTCCTTGGGGAAACCAACATACAAATACGTTAGAACACAAATTGAGGAATATCACTGATACAGAAAATGCAAGCTTTATAGGCGTGGGTGAGATGCAAAATATTTGACAAGTAGAGTCACTGCTAAGGTGGCATTTCTCACCAACAACCGAGGCAGGGTGACTAAGTGGAGGCCAGGTGCGCATGGGGCATTTGTCTGCAGGGGGCCAGCACTCCTGCCAAGAGTGTCAGCTCTCCTGTGGGTCCAGGCCCATTCTGGGGGTGGTGGGATGGACACAGGAGATGAGGAGCTTACCGTGAGCTGGCTGGGGTGTGGACACTGCAAGGCTGAGGGACTTGAGCGCCCAAGGCTGTGAGGACACAAGGAGGGGTTGGGGGACCAGGGCGGTGTTGTCATCCTGCTGGTATGAAAGTATTTCAGTATTTTACAAACGACATGCATATCAGTGCTTTGCTCCTAGAGTGGTAATATCCAACAGAAATACAATGAGAGCCACGTATATAATTTACAATTTTTTAGGAACCCAATTAAAAAAAAGGGGAAATTAATTTTAATATTTGATTTCACTCAGTAGATCCAAAATGTTACCATTTCAACATGTAATCAGTATACAACATGATTAATGAGATAGTTTACATTTTTTTGAAATCTAGTGTGTGTGTATATATATATATTTAGTTAATTAACTTATTTTTGGCTGCTTTGGGTCTTCGTTGCTGCACGCGGGCTTTCTCTAGTTGCGACGAGCAGAGGCTACTCTTTGTTGTGGTGCGTGGGCTTCTCATTAAGGTAGTTTCTCTTGTTGCAGAGCACGGGCTCTAGGCACGCTGGCTCAGTAGTTGTGGCTCGCGGGCTCTAGCGTGCAGGCTCAGTAGTTGTGGCGCACGGGCTTAGTTGCTCTGTGGCATGTGGGATCTTCCCGGACCAGGGCTCAAACCTGCGTCCCCTCCACTGGCAGGAGGATTCCTAACCACTGCACCACCAGGGAGGTCCCTCTGGTATATATTTTAAAATTATAGCCCATCTCAATTCAGAAAGTACCCAGTGGGCACGTAAGGATACTGTATTGGACAGCGCAGGTGTAGAAAGATTGTGGGGAAGGCTGTCCTCTTTCTCTCTCTCTGCTCCCTGGATTTTAGGAGAGGTGACCTCCCACTTGTCTAGAATTTCCTGCGGGATGTTTCGGGGGTTTCCTTCACTGTTTAGCCCACCTATAAATGCACACAGACCTTAACAGCTGTAGAATTAACAGCAGAGACATGGTGGCTTTTTCAGCTCTGAGCTCAATTACATTTTACCTGCCCGGTTGGTTAGTTCTGGCTTCATTAACAAACCAAAGCATGACTTAATTGCTCTTTAAGCTCCTTTGAATTTTCATACCTAATTTACCTGTAGCCTGAAACTCGGACACCTGTGGATTTACAAGGCTAACTGGGAATTCACTGCGTGCTGCCTTCCTTGCTAGGCCCTTCCTAGGCCTGCATCGTCCTCTTTAATTCAGCCACCTGCGAGAAGGGATCTTTGCTTTCCTTTTTTCCCCTCCTCCTGGCGGGTGACGCCCACAGCTTCAGAAGCATTTCCTGTGCTTCAGCGCCACCTTGTGGTTTAGGCTGAAGAGTCCAGAAGTAGGCCGCATCCATCTTGGGATCATTGAGCATAATTAGCAGCCTTGAAGGACCATCTGGCTTTTGTTGTCTCCTTGAGGCTGAGAGGAAATGAGATTTGTTACTGGATATGGAACGTCTCCTAAAGGCTAACTGCCTGCTGAGAAATCAGGCGGTGTAGTGGGTCCAATTTGAGCTAAGCGGAGAGTCATGCAGAAACATAAATCCGGGCTGCTACTGTTCTATTATTTAAATTGAATTGTGTCCACATTTCACAGATGACTCAGCTCAGCCAGAGAACTTGGCATTTCTAGCTGCTGTTACTGTAAAATGTTGAGCTCATGTTTTGAGTTGCTCCAAGTTAAGAATTAGCTCCTGGCCGTCGGTGATACACCCTGAAAACTACATTCACTCGACCTGCAGATGAATTTCACTAAGATATGTGGGTTTGGTCAGCGCTGGTTCAAAATAAATAACATTAGATAATGGATAGATGGGGCAGAAGCTTAACCCATATCTATAACCTCACCTACTTCCTTATGTTCTCGCACCCATACTCCTTTATCCCTTTATCATTTGCTTCTGGCAGAAAGGTTACAATTTCCTTACTGGTCCAGAGAGGGCAATTGATTGCCTGTGGTCACACCGTCAGTCACTGGCAGACTCTCGCTGAGTAACTTACCACTCATAATGATTGACTGCTTCGTCCCACAGATCTCCTATTAAAAATAAGTCGTCAGATTTTTTTTTTTTTTTTTGCAGAGATATGCTTATACTCAGAGTGATAAATAGAGTCAATACCCAGAGGCCCCCATCTCCAGACACCAGAACCTTAGGGGATGTGTTTAACTGTTGTCACCCATTCAAATCCAAACTCTTTCCTTCATTAGCTGTGTAACTTTGGCAGAATGTTTACCGGTGAGATTTCTGTGCCTCCATTTCCTCTTCTCATTAATAACATATAAAGGCCTTACAACTGGGCCTGGGACCTGCTAAGGATTCATTGACATTGAGAATCAGGGCTAAGATGAGGCAAGTGAGGGTGCAAAATGACTCTGAAAGTGAGTGCCTGACTCATGTCCTGGCCCTGATGATAATGATGATGATGAAGCTGATACTGACGTGGCATTTGCCTTAGTCAGTCTGGGCTGCTATATCAAAGGACCACAGACTGGGTGGTTTATAAACAACAAAAATTTATTTCTCATGGTTCTGGAGACTGGAAGTCTGAGATCAGGGTGCCAGCACAACTGAGTTCTGGCGAGGACCATCTGGTTTGTGGATGGCCATCTTCTCATTGTATCTTTTCATGACAGAGAGCAGAGAGGGAGAGATGGCTCTCTTCCTTTCTTATAAGGACACTAATCCCGACATGGGGGCTCCACCCTCATGACCTCATCAGCTCCCAAAGGCCCCTGCCTCCTAATACCATCACATTAGGGGTTAGGATTTCAACACAACATTCGACCCATAACAACATTATTCGGAGTGTTAATGTTATTGTTGTGTCCAAAGTGAACCAAGGAGACATTCTGAGGGGCAGCTGGACAGCCCAGTTCTCATCATCTTTCTCTCTTTCTGAGATTTTACTGTAAGGGCTTCAATCCTAGGGTAAGGCTTGAGAAGACCTCAGGAGAACAACACATTAAGCTCTTATCCTGTCCTTAACATTTTCCAAAGATTTATCTTGAGAGGACGTTTTAGCAGAGACTACTAGGGGAAGAACAGCAGAGGACAAGAGACTTGGAACTGATTAGAGAGGAAAGAATGCAAAAAAAATGTGGAAGGGGCAGTTTCCTCTTCTGCACTCCTTTTTGTGAGGATGGACACCTTTCTCAGAAGGTACTCGAAGACGCCTCCTTTTTTTTTTTTTTTTGCGGTACGTGGGCCTCTTACTGTTGTGGCCTCTCCCGTTGTGGAGCACAGGCTCCGGATGCGCAGGCTCACAGGCCAGCCGCTCCGCGGCATGTGGGGTCTTCCCGGACCGGGGCACGAACCTGTGTCCCCTGCATCGGCAGGCGGACTCTCAACCACTGCGCCACCAGGGAAGCCCGACGCCCCCTTTTTAAAATTTTTTTTTTAATTTAATTTATTTTTTATATAGCAGGTTCTTATTAGTTATCTATTTTATACATATTAGTGTATATGTGTCCATCCTAATCTCCCAATTCATCCCCCCCCACACACTTTCCCCCCTTGGTTTAGGACCACTGATCTGGATGGGTCCCATGCTCTCGCCCCGGCTGTGACATTTTTTGGCCTCTAGTGTGGGAAGTGGACTCTGCCAGCAGGGAAGGAATAGGGGTCATGTGGTGAGAGAGACAACTAAGTGACTGAAACACAGGGCAAGAACCTTAATATCTCTATCCTCAGTTTCTTCATCCATAGATCAGTGTTTCAGAATTATGTTTTGCTATAGAGTGAATATTTGCATCTTTCCAAAGTTTGTAGGTTGAAATCTTAAGGTCCAATGTGATGATATTCAGAAGTGGGGCCTTTTGATGGTGATTAGGTCATGAGGGAAGAGCTCTCATGAATGGGATTAGTGCCATTATAAAAGATGCTCTGGAGATCTCCCTTGACCCTTCCACCAACGCGAGGTCACAGTGAGAAGACAGCCATCTGTATAAACTAGGAAGAGGGTCCTCACCAGGCACCAAGTCTGCTGGTGTTTTTGCTCTCAGAATTCCCAGCCTCCAGAACCATGAGAAATAAATTTCTGTTGTTTATAAGCTGCTCTATGTTTTTTTGTTACAGCAGCCTGAGCTAAGACACGTTCCTAGCAGAATTCCTGATACACGAGTTGAGCTCATAAAAGTATACTCTTTTGCTTCCAGCATCCACAGCTCAAGAGTTTCAGAGCTGTGTCATCCCAATGGTCAGGTGTTCTTTGGTCATGAGGGCCAGACAGGACAAATGATGGGGACAAGTGAACTTGACTTAGATAGGGTTTGCTTCTTCCTACTAGACCTCACAAAAAAGCATGATGGGGGGTGGTGATGAGGAAGAGGGAGTGGGAGAGGGTGCACTCTACAAGGAAAAAAACCCAGCTTTGAATACTTTCTATTACTGTATACAAAGTACTTCAGAATGTGCCCATTTCCAAGACTTATTTCATGATCCCCTTAGGAAGTTGACAGCCCCTTCCTAGCTGCCCTACGTGGGTGTCATTTCAAATGGTGTGGTTGTAAAGCAGAAAGGCATTGGGCATTATTTCATAAAGATGTGACAAGGTTGACACCCCATCTCACACCGTGCTTAACACAGAAGGCACATGTGGGTACTTACACGTTCACATGTGGCCATCGTGGCAGGAAAGTTAAAGGGGCCATTGACATGGTTTGAACCACAAGTGACTAGGACATCTGTGATGCTCAAAGGAGCATAGACACTAAATACACAGAGAAGGAAAGAAATAGGAAAATGTCATTTGGGAAACTATAATGAGAGTATTGACCCAGGTAGGCATGATCAGTCTGCGTAAAAGGTCACTAGATGGATGGGCAAGGAACAACTGAACACTCCTATAGTGTCCAAGTGATACCACACAGGTCCACGCTCAGAGGCAAGGTGCAACCTTTACAGTAATGCGATACCAGACCATCAGTACCTTAATCCAGGGGTCAAGCTTAGCGCCACCAGTGGTGTATGGAGATATTACAAGTCTTCTGATGTGACACACCTTGCATCCATTCAAGCCTTCAGATTGAACTTCTGTTGTACAGGGACAGCTAAACAACACTGTAAGATAACAGCAAAGACAAATCTAAGTCCAGAAGGTGGGGCATTTTCCAGGATATTTGGGGCTATCTATTTCATGTCAGAACTAAGTTAAAAGAGACTGAGGGAAAAAAGAAAAAGGTACAATGCCATCATCGTCCTGGATTAGATATTGGTTTGAACAAACCGGCTAAACGGCGTTTGGAGTCAATTAGGGAAATTTGAATATTGTCTGGATGTTAGCTGATGTAATAATGTAGAGATCATTCATTGAAAAGATAGATAATAGTGTATGATCTTATGTCAAACATAAGTAGATATATATGTAGAAAATGACCCAGAATGACACGTAGTAAGGTATTAACAGGGGTGGTCTCCGCATGGTTAAAAGGTGATGTTTTTATTTTTCAAGTTTTACTTGTTTGCATTTTATTTTCCACAATGCATAGGTCCTGTTTCTATAAATAACAGCTTATTTTAAAAATTATTAAACCAAACACACACAGAGGGGAGAGAATGGAAAAGCCTTGCCTGATTAATTCTCAATTTTGCCGAAATCTGGCTCGATCTAGAAAAACAGCTCTGAAAACTAGCTGTATTGTTTATTCTCACTCCCCCTTTTCCCTTCAGGAGCAATTGTTGAAGCTGCTGGAAGTGGCCGCCTTAAATATTTTCTGTGAGTGTCACGCAATTGTAATCAATCTGGCTACTTCCACCCAGCAAAGGCATTTTCTCAGTAGGGTTCTTGGAACATATTTTAAAGCTTAAGAACTTTCAGGACAAGGTATGTTGAATGCTTTTGCTTCTTAATAGCTGGAAAGAATTGCCTCTCCATATCCCTGCCCAAGAAAACCTGAGACCCAGAGTCAGGAAGTGATTACTCTAGGACAGACAGCTGGTTAGAGGACAGAAACACAGGCCTCCTGACGCCTGATCCTTGGTTTCTTTCTTCCAATAATTTGTTCATCGTATATCATCATCTCTTCTGTGTGGGTGTGAGAGGTACAGTGAAGCAGGTACCGCTCCGGCCCACAATCCTGGGCCCCTCTTAGTGGTCTGTTTTTCGGGGAATGCCCTCCCCTAGTTCAAAAGATCCTTCTTTTGGGTAATGAACTAAAAATCCAAATGTGCTTATATAAATTTTCATGTGAGAAATAAGAGATTCTGAGTTCAGCATCAAAATTCAATGACGGGGCAAGCGTGTGTCTTCGCCCGTTTGTTGGGAAAGTCAACAATCCAATGGTTATATGTGGGAAAATTTAAATGAGAAGGATTTTTTTTTGCAAAATCAAGGCTTCTCTCTGAACCACGTTGTATCTGGGGGAAAATGTTCTTTACCGCATTCTCTGATACTCAGACAGAGCTCTTAAGAGATTTAGGGACTTGTTCTTCTGCTGACTGATCATTTTGCAAGTATTTCTTAAATGACCTTTGCAGGCAGAAGCCCCAAGTCAGGTGTGGCTGGAATGAGAAAGGCTGGGCTCAGCATTTAAGTTTGAATTCTTTCTGTTTTCCATAGCGGAAGAATTATCCCCAGAGGGATGGAGCTGGACATGGAAACAGATTGTTCCAATAACCAGTATTGATTGTTTCAACAGTACAGGCAGGGCCTGAATTCTGCTTTGGGAAGACTGCATTTTATAGCTCTGTAAGAGTGCATTCCCTTATATAGCACAGAACATACGATAAATATCCATGAGCTCATACTGATGAGTAAAGGATAGAATAAATTAAAATATGGGGCAAAGAGGCAAATGTCCTATGCAGAAGGATTCCAAATAATTTATGGATCTGTTCCCCCTGCAATGAGGTGGAGCCTAGCACCCCACTCCTTAACTGCGGGCTGTGCGTGGCAACTTTCTTCCAAAGAGAACAGTATGGAAAGGGAGAGGGGACGAAAAGAGTAACCGTATGATGGAGAAACCTGACAAATACTACTTCATCCAGTTGATGAAGGTCAACATCAATAGTTATATATCATGTTAATACTATATACCCTTGATACAATGTAATAAAAATGTTACTTTACTTCTGCAATCCTCCTCCCCCCAAAGCCTGTAACTGTAGTCAAATCATGAGAAAAACATTATACAAATTCTGAGAGTAGGACATCCTACAGTACACCCGACCATTACTCCTCAAAACTGTCGAGGTCATCAAAAATAAGGAAATTCTAAAAAAACTGTCACACCCTAGAGGAGCCTAAGGAGATATAATATAACATATTCTGGTTGGGATCCTGGAGCAGAGAAAGGGCATTAGGTAAAAAACTAAGGAAGTCTGAATACACTGTTGACTTTAGTTAATAATGTAGCGGTACTGGTTTATTAATTATAACAAACGTAACTGTCCTAATGTAAAACCTTAGTAGAAGAAACTAGGTCTGGGTTGGGTATGTGGGAGCTCTCTGTATTATCTTCTCAATTTGGGGGAGGAGTAAAATTTAAAACTATTCTAAAAGAAAACTCTATTTTTAAAAAATACGTTCTCTACCAAGGAGGTTTGGG
The DNA here is from genome assembly GCF_964165515.1 of Mesoplodon bidens. Taxonomy (NCBI): domain Eukaryota; kingdom Metazoa; phylum Chordata; class Mammalia; order Artiodactyla; family Ziphiidae; genus Mesoplodon; species Mesoplodon bidens. The sequence continues at coordinate 119,714,956 of NC_138176.1, read as the reverse complement.
GAGATCTTGTATTCAATCTTATAGGTGAACAATTGTTCTGGGATAGACACTAAATACTCAGGTGGCCATAGAACAGTGTATATGGTGACACAGTCATTTATTTATTTTTTATGGGGGTATAGTTGTTTTACAATGTTGTGTTTCTACTGTATAATGAAGTGGAGTTCCCTGTGCTGTACAGCAGGTTCTCATTATGAGGTTACCTGTTTTATACATAGTAGTGTACATATGTCAATCCCAATCTCCCAGTTCATTTACCCCCTTGGTGTCCATACGTTTGTTCTCTACGTCAACATGCTCACTTTTTTTTTTTTTTGCGGTATGCAGGCCTCTCACTGCTGTGGTCTCCCCCGTTGCGGAGCACAGGCTCCAGACGCACAGGCTCAGCGGCCATGGCTTATGGGCCCAGCTGTTCTGCAGCATGTGGGATCTTCCCGGACTGGGGCATGAACCCATGTCCCCTGCATCGGCAGGCAGACTCTCAACCACTGCGCCACCAGGGAAGCCCAACACTCACTTTTTAATGGCCCTTTTTTTTTATTTTTATAAGATTAGCTTTGCAGATGACGTATACATAATCTAAATAGTGCATATGAAAACAGTATGCTTTTGTGTAATTGATTCTTAAATAGCTTTTTTTCTGTTTACAAAGTTATCTTTATCTTAGAAAATTTGAAAAATATCAAAAAGCTCAAAGAAGAAAAATTTAAAGCCATCTCAAAGCAAGAAGTCTCAGTGTACAAGGCAGTAAAGATATTTGATATCTTGAAGGGCTGCAGCTCTTTCCATGGGTGATTTCCAACTGAAGTAGCTTCTACATGTGCCTTTTCTCAAAGGTCAGGGCTGACAGGACATCCTGCAGAGAAGGTCCCAGTTCCCTCTGTCGTCCTGTTCTCATTGCTGCATCCCTAGGTCAGAGAGGGGAATTGCTCATTAAATTGTCTGCAGTTAATTTTACTCCAGACCTGAGAAGGTCAGGAATTAACATGATTGGCATTTGCCCTTTCTACAAAGTGGAGTGTGTGAAAATTATAGTAAGTAGATTATTATCACACGCTGTACTAGAGCTCTGTGCTTATTTGGATATTTTTGAAAAGGTAGTTTTTCTCATTCAGGGTTATTGTGGGAAAACCAGAGAGTATACTGAGAGATTGAAATAGGGTTATGTATATGAAAGGAGCTTTAAAAAGTTCAATATGAAGAATGCATTTTTTTAAATTTTCCTTTTTTTTTTTTTTTTTACTACCTATACCGGGGTCAGCAACATTTTTCTATAAAGATCAGATGGTAGATATTTTAGACTTTGGGAGTCATGTGGTCTTTGTTACAACTACTGAACTCTGTAGCACAAGATCAGTCATAGACAATACAAGTGGACATGACAGGTTTCCAATAAAACTTTATTGATAAAAACAGGTGGTGGGCCAGATTTGGCCAAGGGGTCATAGTTTGCCTGGTCTTGATGGGCACACTTAGGGCCTGATCTATATCCAGCTTTGCATGTTCTTCTGGACAAATGGCTTTGGTGACTACGCATGGGGTGAAGCCTGAGGCAGTGAATGGGCTCAGTAGTGTTATAAGAGGGGGGAGGGGGGAGATGGGGAATGCCATTATCACCAAAGTGACTGAGGAAACAAACCCAGAGACTCAAGACTGACCTGTAAGAGGATGTCTTGGTGGGTTGGCTGCCAGGAGCACAAGACCCCATATCTTCCCATCTTCTTCTTAGAATTCCAGCCCACCATGGACAACTGACTCTTCCCTTTTTTTCTCACAATACCTGTGAGATGCAGCTGGGACAGTCAGAAGAAGACTTTGCTAAAGCCTAGGGGGTAACAAAAGGGAAACATGCTACAGAGAGCACTGTGAAATCTGGACCCTGCAGCACGCGATTGGTGCTTAGCTGCTGGCATTTCTGCACAGTTGCAACTGTGGGGCTCCAGAAAAAGAGGGAAATCCAGAGAATGATTTTCTTTGACTTATTCACTGATTTCCTCCCCTGGTTTTGTTTCAGAATTATTATTTTGACATAGTGGTAGGGGGAGTGGTGGCTGCAGTGATGAGAGGAAGATGAGGCAAGGATCACCGGAAACGTCTATATACCCCAAAATCTCCCCCATTAACACCATCATGTCTGCCTTCACTCTATAAACCCCTAGCGCTGAGACCCTCAGGAAGCTGGTGCCAACGAAGGAATGATCCCCAAAAGGCCTTGACTTACTTGGGCGGCGGGGGGGGGGCGCAGCAGGGGTCAGTGGCATAGAAATGCATATGTATTTGTTTATTTGCTTATTTATTTTTAGGGGTGAACAACCTTTTAATATGGTGATAACTATTTGCTACTTATTGTTTGACAAAGATCCATTAGTCTCTGAAGTTAAGTTCTTTTTCTTTGTACCAGCTGCTTCAAAATTTTAGACCCATTACAGGCCAGTGCATTATCCAGAAAAAAAAAAAAAGAAAAAAAAAATTCTAGATCTTTAGACCCTATATGGTGACTTAAAGGTTTGATTCCCTTTATGATAGTAGCTTTAAATGTTGCCTATTTATATGGTCCCATGAATCTTTGTCCTGTTTTGCCCATCAGAATTTATTTTGAAGATCACTTTGTATCTACCATCTCTTAGCTTGTAAGTTTCAGATGTATTCACCCAAGTTCAAAGCTTTTCTTACCTTAAAGAATATTTACTACAAACTCTTTTAATCAAAACCTTCGCTTGCAACAATAATCTAAAGGGATTTCTACCAGATTCTCTTTCCATTGTCTACTTACTGAGATGGCCATCTCTTTCTCCAAAGTTCCTTTAAAACCTACCTGACTTAAAGTCATAAGCAAGATGTATTGGGGATAGGGGTCCCCACATTATAATGTGTCCCCCCAGGATTCCAAACATTGTGACTGATCGTTCAAGAGAGAAAAAATAGTATCAGTCAGCTATGGATTAGAAGGTGAACACAGCAACATTAATTGTAATACAAAGTCGTGGCTTGGCATTTTTAAGGCTCATAACCTTTTTGTCCAGATATAAACCAAAGGTGAAGAAAAACCCTGAGACCACGTCAGCATGTGCCTCCTCGGCTTTATAAATCATGCTATGCTCTTATTGAAAGTAGAGTTAGATCAGTGCACCCAGCTAGCAAATGTTCCTCTAATAACACAGTTATTTGGAATGAATTCAAGTTTTATTTTGGCTGAAGAGGGAGTGAGTTATTGAGAAAAGTCTGCTCTCCTAGGATATCAGCATTGTGTGTAAGGGATGAAGTCTGCTAGGAGATCTGAGAGGTTATGGCTTGGGGACATTTTGCTATTTAAACAGATGTCTAAAGTTTCATAAATATGATTGAGGTCCTCCAACCATTTGTTAAAAAAAAAAAAAAGGTTGGATCATGGCATATGAGTTCAGTAGGAGAAATATGAGAAAAAATTTTCTTGCCTGCTGTAAGTTAAATAAGATACTTCAAGAATATTCAGTAAGGAGGGACATTCTAAATACTGATGTTTTAAAGGAAATTATATTTGTGTTTTGTTACTACTAGAGGTGAAATCTGGCCTAGGCTAGAAAGAGGCAAAACCAGACTTAGAACGTAGTGTTCCTAACTACCGTGTAAGGTCATTTGCACTATGCTCTGTGGACTCATGAACTTAGAGTTATATGTGGACATGAAAAACTAAAAGTTCTTGTTGGGGGCTTCCCTGGTGGCGCAGTGGTTGAGAGTCCACCTGCCGATGCACGGGGCACGGGTTCAGGCCCCGGTCCAGGAAGATCCCACATGCCGCGGAGCGGCTGGGCCCATGAGCCATGGCCGCTGAGCCTGCGCGTCCGGAGCCTGTGCTCCACAACAGTGAGAGGCCCGCGTACTGCAAAAAAAAAAAAAGTTCTTGTTGGAGATCCAAAAATAGTTTAATTTACTGCTGGATCTCATTGCTCTATTTATGTTGAAGAAATAAGTGATCAACTTTGGCATCGAAATATAAATAGACGGCCCATCCATCATTTTGTGAAGGTGAAACTACATTTTAAGCAATATAAGCAAACATAAAATTTGCTATATTACATAATGCAATTCCACTGTATTAAAAATTATTTTTAACTTTTTATTTTGAGATAATTGTAGACTCACATGTGCTCATAAGAAATACTATGGAGAGTCCATATACCCATCACTCAGCTTCTCCCAATGGTAACATCTGGCATAATTTATAGTACAATATCACAACCAGGAAATTAACATTGATATAAGCCATTGACCTTATTCAGATTTCAACAGTTTTACATGCACTCATGTGTGTGTATGTATTTAGTTCCATGCAGTTTTATCACATGTGTAGAATAGTGAGACTGCCGCCACATTGAAGATACAGGATAGCTTCATCACAATGAACCCTCGCTCTCCTCTTTTATAGCCACGACCACTTTCTTCCCTGCCCCACTCTCTAACTCCTGGCAACCACTAATCTATTCTTCATCTCTATACTTTTATCATTTCAAGAATGCTATGTAGATGAACTCCTACAGTCTATAAATTTTTGAGATTTTTTTTGCTTAGGATAGTTCCCTTGAGATCCATTCAGGTTGTTAGGTGTATTAATAGGTCATTTCTTTTTACTGCTGAGTATTATTCCATCATCTGGATGTACTGCTTCTTGTTCAACCATTTACTGGTTGAAAGGCATTTGGATTGTTTGCAGTTTGGGGATATTATGAGTAAAGTTGCCGTGGACATTTGTGTACAGGTTCCTATGTGAATTTAACTTTTCATTACTCTGGGGTAAATGCCCAAGAATAACTGCTGGATCACATGGTAAGCACATGCTTATTTTTATAAGAAAATGCCATCCTCTCCTGCAGAGTGGATGTACTATTTTACATTCGGACCAGCAATGTATGAGTGATCCACTTTCTCCACATTCTTGTAAGCATTTTAGGTTATCACTATATTTTAGCCCTTTTGATAGGTATATAATGATAGCTCACTGGGGTTTTAATGTGTATTTCCCTAGTGGCTAATGGGGCTAAACCCTGTTTCATGTGCTTATTTGCCATCTGTTTATCCTCCTCAGTGAAATATCTGTTCTTGTCTTTTGCTCACTTTCTAAATGTTTATTACTAATTATTTTTTTAAACTTTTGAGTTTTGAGTGTTCTTTATATATTCTAGATACAACTCCTTTGTCAAATATGTGGTTTGCAAATATTTTCTTCTAGTTTGTAGCTTATCTTCTCATCCTCTTCACAGGATATTTCACAGAGCAAAAAAATTTTTTTTCTTTTGCTTTTGATGAAGTCTATTTTTCAATTTTTTATCAGTGTTTCCTCTTATGGATCATGTTTTTGGTATTACACTTTATTTTTATCCCTGTCTGTTTTCTTGAGTTATACATATTCGCAGCTAAAAGGAAAACTTTGAGTAGGGCACTGTTGTGAGTTCCCTATGTTTTCATACTCAGAAATTTACTCATGTTGGATGAACTTTGATTACTTGCTTTTATAGCCAGCTGAGCAGTGCAGGTGGTGACTGGAGTCCTGGGAAGTACCGACTGCATTTGTTAAGACATTTTCCTCCTTGTTCTCACAATTGAGATTCTTTCTCAGGCTTTTTAGTGGTTCTGGTTTTGGCGATTGCACTAGTTGGTCTGTGCTCCAAGCTACAAACCGAAGAGATGTAAAAAGGCTGTTTTACTTTATTGCAAGGAATCTCTGTAGCACAGGGGAAAGTGCATGCATGCATGGAATTCCAAGGCAGCCATTCCCAAACTTGAACCTTCCAAGCTGTATGAACTCTCCATGCTTCCATTTTCTCACCAGGAAAGTGGGGATAATAATCCTCACTACTTCATAAAGTTGCTGTGAGAATAAAAGGAAATAGTAATGCGTGCAAGGTACGTTACAGAGGATCTGGTATACAGATGTGCTGAATAAATCACCTGTTTTGATCATAACCTTTCCTTTCTGCATGCATTCACATTCAGATTATTTCTACCTAAAGTGAAGAATTTCAGAGTTCCGTAGCTGCTCCCACCCCCTCATCAAGGAGAACTTGGAGGTCTACAGGAAAAAGCACTAGCTGTACTTGGTCCCTTATTAAGGAGGGGATGAACACAATGGGTTTACACAAGGGAGAGGAGTGAATCTACTTTGCTTATTTACGAAAGAGATGTTATCCAGTAAATACCTCTTCCTTTGCAATTGTTTAACAGAATATACATCCCTAATAAGTTGTGTGCCCTCAAAAACAAACCCGAGATAAGAATTGAAGTTTATTTAGAATAAGATCAGAGAAATCACCCTGGAGGAGTAGGCAAATGAAACAAGGAAGGAAAGGCAGCCGCAAAAGGATGTGTTATCAACAAGATACCACTCTAGACCACCGGGACTCAGAGTTATCTCACTGGAGGAGTGAGGGATCTGGATATCTGCCTACCAATTGCCCTTGGCATTGGAGGATGTGTGCTTCAGGGTGGGAATGGATTAATTCCCTGGCACGTCCCATAACTCCAGGACAGAGAGAGCCCCCAGGCAAGCAGTTAAGTGTGATGGCCATTGGAAACTGAGTGAAGAAAATTGTTAAGTGTCAAGGGGATACAGCAAGGCTTTGATGGTTTCTGCTTCAGTCTGTTTCTTGCCTCTCACACATCCCCTTGTGTCCCATTTTAACTTTATCTCCTACTGTTTCTTCAAGTTTGAGGCCAGTCACTAGGAGTTAGTGGACAAGCTACAGTCCCCGCTGTTGCCATTGGTTTCAAGGACATCACTGCTACTTATCATCTCTTTCCTCCACTGTGCACTTGAAATCCCTCTCACCCTCAGCCCGCACTTGAGCACCTGGAGGTCGCTTACCAGCGGTCCCCAACCTTTTTGGCACCAGGGACCGCTCTTGTGGAAGACAGTTTGTCCCCAGACTGGGGGGTGGAGGGGATGATTCAGGCGGTCATGGGGGCGATGGGGAGCGGCAGATGAAGCTTTGCTCGCTTGCCCGCCACTCACCTCCTGCTGTGCGGCCCAGTTCCTAACAGGCCGCAGACTGGGGGTTGGGGACCCCTGGCTTACACAGTGGGGGAACCCACACCTTCATCTCCTGCGGCCTGGACCCCTGTTTAGAGTCTTAGTGATTCTGTAGTTACAGTTGCTTGGTTAGAGTTCCTGGAGGGCATGGAAGCATCAAGGGGGCTCTGATAACTTCTCTGGGTTCCAGGCCTATTCCTCCTCGCTCCATGATGTAGCAGCAACCCTATCTGCTTATAATTATCAGAGCTACAGTACCAGAGCTCTGGCAATGTAGACACTACTTGCTTGACCTGCCCATGATGAGAGCTTTTGGTGGAGCCCTTACTGTTTCTTCTGGTAGAAGCATTACCCTCACCATTGGCCCATCCACACCCTTATTCCCCAGATGTAAACTAATGTGGGAGTTTTTTCTGGGGTAAGGATATCATCTAAATTATGCATCCGGGAATGGAGAAAACGATCCACTGAGAGACAGACTTGGGCCAGTTCTCTATTTACTGCCTAGTCTCCCCTTCACCTCCCTCCACCCCACTAAGAGGCCAGATGGTGACTTGCTAGGACCCTGTACCAAACAACCTTCAAGTGATCTGGTCATTCTCTTCTCCTCAGTGTACAATTACATGGGTAAATGGCTATGGGTCCTTTGGGCATAGGATTAGGGGAATTCTTCTGTGTACTTGCTCTGGTTTCGCAGGTCAAATGCCTTCAGTGGCTTCAACTGGTTGGCTCTGGATCTGAGAGCTGATTGGTCTAGAAACGAGGCAAGGACTTCCCTGGCAGTCCAGTGGTTAAGACTCCACACTTGCAATGCAGGGGTTGCAGGTGTGATTCCTGGTTGGGGAACTAAGATCCCACATGCCCTGTGGCATGGCTAAAAAAATAAAAAAAGAGGAGATGTTAGAAGCAGGCAAGAGTTGGAGTGTTTATTCATCAGCTCCTATCAGTCACTGGTGGAAGGCTGTTCTGGGGGATCATTAATTCCCTGGCATTCCTGGTCTGCCCAGCAGGAGCAGAGTGGGTTCCTGTGATCGGACAAAGCCCTTAGACAAAGAACTGAGGTACTGGCAGTGGGAATTTGAGCAGATAGGCCCGGAGATGATAAGCACCGAGGGACCACTGGGTGTGGGGCTCCAACCACATCATTGACAAACTAGTTCCTGCTAGTTTGGAATAATTTGGTCATAGTATTACCCACTGGTATCAGAGGGTTCAGTGGATTTCTGCATCAGCTAACTCCAGCATTTGTCTTTCCCTATAATACCAGTTTATAAATTGCCTGTGGCTAGGATTTATTTTTCCCCCCTCTAAATAATAATAAAAAAAGCTCATCAATAAAAATCATCATAAAAGTCACAAAAAGTAAAAATCAAAATGAAAAAGAGACATTAAAAAAGTAAATCAACTGTACTTCAATAAAATTAAAAAAAGAGAGACATAAAAAACCCCACACATATGATCATTGAGAAAATACTGTAATAGGGGCATGGAGTAAGAGCCGTAGGTGCACTGGAGAGAAATTTATTATTCTGATGAGCAAGTTAAGGGAAGGAAATAGGCAGAGACCTTGAGTATCTCTGCTGATCCCCTGGTCTCCAGCCTCATCTCCTCCGGCATCAGAACATCCCTAGGAGATAGATAAGATGTGGAATATCGTTCTCATGTTATCAAAAAGGAAGATGAATAATAAAAAAATTAACATGTTCAAGGTTGCATCGTGAATTTTAGGAATACAACTGTGCCTCTTGATTCCCAGTTTAGTATTCCAATGCCTGCTAAACTATTCTTTATCTCACTTCAATTGCGATCTCAAATTATATTGGTACGCTCATACGCCACAATCTGTTTTCTCTGGGGGAATGGAGAATGACAGCCTGTTCATCATCCATCTTTGCTTTAGAATGAAATGTGACTTTTATGTAACTACAGTAATATATGTATGCTGTAAAAATGCCTTGCAGTCTGAAAATCCTACAAATAAATTGGGAAATGAAGACTGATGTGCTACTGAAAGGTTGTAATTTTCAACTCTCCTAGCATGAGTCAGACTCTATGTGCCAGTGCTCTCTTGAAATGGGGTAGACAGCTCTTCAGCGCTGAGCAGAAACACGATGGAATTCATCTCACACATTATAAATGTGTTGTACCCACTACCACAAATGCCACATGGAACTTGGGACCTCTTGTTGGAAGAGTGAACCCAAAAGCCATGTAGCCGGGCTTCCCTCGTGGCGCAGTGGTTGAGAGTCCGCCTGCCAATGCAGGGGACACAGGTTCGTGCCCCGGTCCGGGAAGATCCCACATGCCGCGGAGCGGCTGGGCCCGTGAGCCATGGCCGCTGAGCCTGTGCGTCCGGAGCCTGTGCTCCGCAACGGGAGAGGCCACAACAGTGAGAGGCCCGCGTACCTAAAAAAAAAAAAAAAAAAAAAAAAAAAAGCCATGTAGCCTATAGCAATAACTTCCTGTTAATTTTGTTCATACACAATTTGTTCATACTGAAATTTCCCTTTCAGGAGTATTTTACATCAAATGGCCCTGTGATGTACTTTCAATTATATTCCCACGTAGAATGCTGGGAGATTTGTGTACAGGTAGTGTCAGACCTTTATTCTCGATATTTAAAGTAGTTTTAGCAAAAGCTGCCATAGGTACCTATATACGTGTGTGTGTGTGTGTGTGTGTGTGTGTATATATATAGTATATATATTATATATATACTGTATATATATAATATATATGGCAGGAAGGAATATATATGTGAATAAAAAATTAATTTTGCAAGTGCTTCATCTACTCTGTACTTCACTCATAGATGAAGACTTGGGGCTGAATGCTTATAACCGTTCAACTCCCAGAGAGTTTCAGCTTCTCAGCTGTTGCCATTTTATGGATCTTTGCTCCAAATCCTTGCTGTTTGTTCAGACATGGAGTGAACATCCAGTTCCTTTCCTCTCTACCCTCATGAAGCACAAAGGTGAAGTTAATTGGAGGAAAGGAACGGGTTTGACGTCTTCTGTCACCTCCCGGCCAGCCACACAGCCATCGCACCACTGGTAGATTGCATTAAGCCTTCTATTTCTCTTTGGATACTTAAACCACTTAGAGCTTGTAGAATCCCCTTTTCCTTTTATTTTGTGAGGATGGGGATTATAATTATGCGTTTTCTTCTCTCCGATTCCTCAGAGATTACCAACAGCAATTCCGTGTGATCCCTGCACTGTTCTTTGTCTGCTTGAAACTCATTTAGAACACTAGGTCCTCATTTACAACTTCCTGATCCATCTGTGGCTTCAATACCCTCTTAACAGTATTAATTTCACCTTTCCCAGTGTGACAACAATGCTTTTAGACAGAGCAGATGGAAGTAAAACAGAAGCTGAATGAACACATTTGTTTTTGTGCTTTGTTAGCATTAAATATTTTCTCCTAAAGCAGATTTAATACAGCTTATATTATAACCTAAAAGCAAGCAACAAAAAAATGAAAAAATAAAAACACTATTACCAACATTGTGTCCCCTCTACCCCAATACCCCAATTTTTAAAAAGTCATTATTAGCTAATTAAAATATTCACTTCATTTGGGCTCTTAACTGTTTTGGTTTATTAGTTACAGCTCTTAATAAGCCATCCCCAAATTATACATTTTTTTAGTTTTCCCATTCTACTGAAGGATATTATACCGTTTTTATTTTTAAATATTTTCAAGGCTTGGGGCTTCTCTCGTGGCGCAGTGATGAAGAATCCTCCTGCCAATGCAGGGGTCACAGGTTTGAGCCCTGGTCCGGGAAGATCCCACATGCTGCGGAGCAACTAAGCCCGCGAGCCACAACTACTGAAGCCTGCACGCCTAGAGCCCATGCTCCGCAACAAGAGAAGCCACCACAATGAGAAGCCCACACACCACAACGAAGAGTAGCCCCTCTTAGCTGCAAGTAGAGAAAAACCTGCACAGCAACAAAGATCCAACGCAGCCCAAAATAAATAAAATAAATTATAAAAAAAGTATTTTTGGGCGCAGTGGCTGAGAGTCTGCTTGCCGATTCAGGGGACACGGGTTCGTGCCCCGGTCCGGGAGGATCCCACATGCCGCGGAGCGGCTGGACCAGTGAGCCATGGCCGCTGAGCCTGCGCGTCCGGAGCCTGTGCTCCGCAACGGGAGAGGCCACAGCAGTGAGAGGCCTGCGTACTGCAACAACAAAAAAAAGTATTTTCAAGTCCTGCCACTGACCCATTTAAAAAATTTTTTTTTAATAAATTTATTTTTTTATAAAAAAGAGCGGGGGCCACTCTTAGTTGTGGCGCACGGGCTTAGTTGCTCTGCAGCATGTGGGATCTTCTTGGACCAGGGATCGAATCCATGTCCCCTGCATTGGCAGGAGGATTCTTAACCACTGTGCCACCAGGGAAGTCCCTGACCCATTTATTTTGAGTGATGATTGGCGAATTGAAATTGCTGAATGATTAGGACGTTATTATTTCAGGTGTGGGCTTTGGAATCTAAAAGACTTTATCTCCCCTTTTAAACACTTGCATGACCCTTAGCAAGCAGAGCAACATCTTTGAACTTTTGTATCCTCCTCTATAAATGAGCTGTTAGGATTCAATGAAATAACGTGTGAAAGCCCTGCCCAGTGTGCCTGATATATGACAGGAAATCTGTGAAGTGTCACCTTCCCCCTCCTTTGAAGGTGTGAAGGGGTTGAAAAAATTTTTTTAAATTTTTATTTTATATTGGAATATAGTTGATTTACAATGTTGTGTTAGTATCAGGTGTACAGCAAAGTGATTAAGTTATACATATATCGATTCTTTTCCCGTATAGGTTATTACAGAGTATTGAGTAGAGTTCTCTGTGCTATACAGTAGGTCCTTGTTGTTTATCCATTCAATATATAATAGTTTGCATCTGCTAATCCCAAACTCCCAGTCCATCCCTCCCCAACCCACCCTCCCCCTTGGCAACCACAAGTCTGTTCTCTATGTTTTTGAGTCTGTTTCATAGATAAGTTCCTTTGTGTTATATTTTAGATTCCACATAAGTGATAGCATATGGTATTTGTCTATTTCTTTCTGACTTACTTCACTTAGTATGATAATCTCTAGGTCTATCCATGTTGTTGCAAATGGCGTTTTTTCATTTTTTTTAATGGCTGAGTAATATGCCATTGTATATATGTACCGCATCTTCTTGATCCATTCATCTCTTGATGGACATTTAGGTTGCTTTCATGTCTTGGCTATTGTAAATAGTGATGCAATGAACATTGGGGTGCATGTTTCAAATTATGGCTTTCTCCGGATATATGCCCAGAAGTGGGGTTGCTGGATCATATGGTAGCTCTATTTTTAGTTTTTTGAGGAACCTCCATATTGTTCTCCATAGTGGCTGCACCAATTTTCATTCCCACCAACAGGGTTCCCTTTTCTCCACACCCTCTCCAGCATTTATTGTTTGTAGACTTTTTGGTGATGGCCATTTTGACTGGTGTGAGGTGATACCTCATTGTAGTTTTGATTTGCATTTCTCTAATAATTAGCGATGTTGAGCATCTTTTCATGTGATGCAGTCAATTTTGATGCGTTATGGAAAGTTAATTTTTTTACAGATCTTTATCTGTAAAGTTAAGGCAAGAAAAGTAAGACAAATTCATGAATCAGCATTCTGAATGTTTTTTTTAAAGTATCAGGACTTCAAGCTCTCAAGATGTATTTTCCAGTCTTTTCCTAACAGGATTCATTTTTCAAAGTTTATAATTTATGATGACTGATATCAATACTGTATAATTTGTCAGAGAGCCTTGTAGTCAACATGCACTCTTTCTCATAAACAATTCATACATCATACATAATTGCTAGCTCTACACAAACTAACATACTTCGGCTTCCCTGGTGGCACAGTGGTTGAGAGTCTGCCTGCTGATGCAGGGGACGTGGGTTGGTGCCCCAGTCCGGGAAGATCCCACATGCTGCAGAGCAGCTGGGCCCGTGAGCCATGGCCGCTGAGCCTGTTCATCCAGAGCCTGTGCTCCGCAACGGGAGAGGCCACAACAGTGAGAGGCCCGCGTACCGCAAAAAAAAACCCCAACAAAAACCATACTTCACCCTAAGAAGTTTTCTCAGAGGATGCGGAGTGGAGATTGGTTCTGATCTCCTATTATTGTTATAAATCAGGCTTGTGGGAAAATTTCTTCTATTATGTATTAATTACTAACATTATTGAATAAGAAGTAGCTATGAATTTAACACAAAATGAGACTTTTTTGAAATAGAAAACTGATTGAAAAAACTAAATTTAAAAATATTTGTATTGGGCTTCCCTGGTGGCGCAGTGGTTGAGAGTCCGCCTGCCTATGCAGGGGACACGGGTTTGTGCCCCGGTCCGGGAAGATCCCACATGCCGCGGAGTGGCTGGGCCCGTGAGCCATGGCTGCTGAGCCTGCGCGTCCCAAGCCTGTGCTCCGCAATGGGAGAGGCCACAACAGTGAGAGGCCTGCATACCGCAAAAAAAAAAAAAAAAAAAAAAATTGGTATCAATATTTTTAGTTCTTTTAAAAAATTGTTTGCTGATTAAAAACCCAATTCAAACCAGACTAAGTAAAAAGAGAAATTTATTGGAAGGATACTGGGGTACTCATGGGAAAAGCAAGCCATGTGGATGGTAGAGGTGCCGTTAAACCTTAGGAAGTAACAGCTGGAAACAGGCACTGAAACCCAATCAAGACTCGACTTCTGTCCTCCATCTCTGATTCTCTTTGAGTCTCATCCTTTCCTCTTGCCATAGGCTTGCTTTCTCCACATGGTATAAACCGTGAGCTGTTGGCTCCTGAATTTATAGCTTACTGCTCCATCCAGCAGAGAAAGAATAACACTACTCTCATTACCTTGAAGACCAAGAATCCTAGGGAAGGTGGTCATTGGTGCAGCTTAGGTCAGTGACTACTCCTGGATCAATCTAGAGAGAGATGGGGTCTGGTGAACACATGACAGGTCCTATAAAAATCATGTAGGTAGAATGGGAGGCAGGTTGGTGGTTACTGGGTAGAAAAAAGCAATAGGTGTCTTTATGATTGGGCTTTGCTCTTTTTCCAAAACCATCTCCCATGGCCTTCTTATACTTTCAGCACTGTGAATACTGCACCAATGTTTTTCTTTTTTTTTTTTTAATAAATTTATTTATTTATGGCTGTGTTGGGTCTTCGTTGCCGTGCACAGGCTTTCTCTGGTTGTGGCGCGCGGGCTTCTCATTGTGGTGGCTTCTCTTGTTGCGGAGCACGGGCTCTAGGCGGGCAGGCTTCAGTAGTTGTGGCTCTCGGGCTCTAGAGCACAGGCTCAGTAGTTGTGGTGCACGGGCTTGGTTGCTCTGCGACGTGTGGGATCTTCGTGGACCAGGGATTGAACCTGTGTCCCCTGCATTGGCAGGCGGATTCTTAACCACTGCACCACCAGGGAAATCCCACCACTGCTTTTCATTCATGGGATTTTGCTCATTGATCTTTCCACCTGAAATACTATTCTTCTTCCCTTCTCCTAGTGGCTCCTACTTCCCCTTTTATTTACCACTTAAATACACTGACCACAAGAAAACCTTCCCTGACTCTCAAGTTCAGGTTCCAACCTAACCTGTGCTAGGGGATCCAATTATGGCCTGAATTTCTCACAGCGAGGCAAATACCATATTATATTTTCTCCAACCCTAAGTAGCCTATAAAATCATAAGGGTGGAGAACTCATTTATCATGCTTATAGCTATATCTTTAGTGCTTGGCCCAATATCTGGCACAAATAAATGTTCAATAAGCAACTGTTGAGTAAATGAAGGCATGAAAACAGGACCAGGGAAGGAGCACAATTTAAGAGCTGTGGTAGCCTAGAGAAGGCAGCAGTCATGATAAACTACCTAGAGAGCTCGAGGGTTTCTTGCATAATCCTTTTAGCCAACTTAGTACACTGTATATCTGGCACTGTGCCCTAAACTTAACACGCATTATTTTACTTAATCTGTAGGGGTTGGTTTTAAATTCCCATTTTACATTTGAGGGAGCTTAAATAACATGCCAGTGGTCCCACGCAAAGCACACATGGTAGCTGTGGGTTTAAAACTCAGTATTGGACTCCAGTTCCTATGTTCTTAACCATTAGTTTGCCTTGATTCCTTTGTTGGCAGTTCCCAGGTGAGAGAATGCACTCCTAGATCTTCTAGCCCTTAAAGTCTATATGACACTCATTTTTCAAGAAGGAAAGAAATCTTCCCAATACCTTTAATACATTGGCCTGTAGGTTCTTTGGTAGTTGAACAAGTTGTTAAAATCTTATTCATCCTGGTAGTGAATGAAAATGTGAAAAATAAAAATTAGCAATCATAGTTTAACCACAAGGGAGAGAAAGAAAAGTTGTTAACTGATCAGTCATTTGCTGAAGTTTGCTGAGTTTCAGTAGGTATAAATTATGTAGAATAAAAACATCTGCTAAATTTGATAATTATTTTCATTCTCTGGTTTTATTATGGGCATAAGTAAAACTTTCCAGAATCTCATGAATTATCAGTACTGAATGAGTCTTAATTTAAAAACAATGCCGTAATTACCTAACTTTTAAAATTTGCTCTATTTTCCGAGTTCATGTTTACATATAACAAGCTTGCAGGTGACTCCTAAGTATCAGAATTTCTTCCAGTTCTATCCTTGGTTCATCCTGATGGCAAACTTGTCTTGGGTAGCTTCCTCTGAAGGCAAGTTTCTTCTATTTCCCTCTGTTCTGTCTTTATGATGGGATTCAAAACACGTGTGTGATAAGTGAAACTGTAGCCCATCATTCAGATGGCCTTTTCATTTTGGTGCTGGGTAAATTCAGCTCTAGAATAAAATAGACTGATGGGCCTGTCATTTAGAGTGACATGCCGTTATATAACTATGAAGGATAAAGGTGGGCGGGCATGTGAGTCGACTTCCCTCTATGCATTAATGTTTTTAACTGTGATCATTTCCTGATCTTGTAATTATAAACCACCAAGTTGGATTTTTGAGTGTAATTTACTAGAGCTATAATTCTTTTTTTTTTTTTTTTTTTTTTTTTTTGCGGTACGTGGGCCTCTCACTGTTGTGGCCTCTCCCATTGCGGAGCACAGGCTCCAGACGCGCAGGCTCAGCGGCCATGGCTCACGGGCCCAGCCGCTCTGCGGCATGTGGGATCTTCCTGGACCGGGGCACGAACCCGTGTCCCCTGCATCGGCAGGCGGACTCTCAACCACTGCGCCACTAGGGAAGCCCCTAGAGCTATAATTCTTGATGAAATTGCAACAAGCACATCAGCCTCTTTGATGAATCAGTGTGCATTCATGTCAACGATCAAGCATATGAAGAAGTTACATTTATATATATCTTTGTTTTTATCCTGTCTCACTTATAAGTTCATAAACTTCAAGAGGAAAAGATTCATCCGTTCCTTTTTTTTTACACTCTATCTCACAGTGTCTCCCCGCCCCCCCCCCCGCCGGGCAGTGCTTTAGCACCCAAAGGGCACTTGATAACAGTGAGTAACGAAAATTCTCTCTTCTGGGTGTAGCTGTCTTTGGAGAAGTAATGTGGGAATTTCAGTGTTGTGTTCTAAGTATGATGCTAATCCAGAAGCTTCCATATGACTTGGCAGTAATTCATTTCTCTTTTTTTCTTCACCTGCCAGAACGAGTTCATTAGCAAGTCTGGTTAGCTCTGCCTTTAAGGTAGATCCAAAATCTTTGCACTTTTCTCCTTCTCTACTGTTATTAACCCAGAGCAAGTTGTCTTTTTAGGTTTATGTAGTAGCCTTTTTTTTCTGGGCTGTGCCCAGACGCTTGCAGGATCTTAGTTCCCCGACCAGGGATTGAACCGGGGCCTTCGGCAGTGAAAGCATGGAGTCCTAACCACTGGGACGCCAGGGAAGTCCTTGTATTAGCCTTTCTGACTGCATTCCACGCTTCTACTATTGCCCCCCTCCTCCACTCCCCAACGCCCCCTCAAGCCCTTTCAGTTTTCACACAGCAGGAAGAGAATGTACATCAGATCCTATTAGCTCACTGAGCATCAAATACTTGATGTTTATTCCACCCTGGAGCCTTTGCACTTTGCACTTAATCCTTCTACCTGGAAAATTTGGAAAATTCTCCCCTTCTATGGCTGGTTCATACTGTCATTCGCATCAAGCTCAAAAGTCTTTTCTTAGAGAGGTTCTGAAATCCTTTTTTTCTCTTGAAACTCTTCCCCTGTCTTTGCCTATTCATAAATATATATGGCATTCAGTAAACAGTCTTATTTCAGACAGAATAGTGAATTTACAGAGGAACTTACCTTTCAGTACTTTAGAACTCAAAAGCAACTTTAAAGATTTTTTTTTTCGAGTTGTAAAATTAGTCCATACTTATTAAGGAAATTTGAAAAAAAACAGAAAAGTAAAGGAAGATAACTAACTCCACCTTCCAGAGGTAACTGTTATTAATATTCTGCTAGTTTCTCTCTCCTTTTGTGTACAGTCATATTTATCATGCACTGTTCTCTCTCTTTAGGATGCTTATCTTGCTCTTCCCTGATAATCTAGACAGTATTTATCTCAGTATATCTCATTAGAGCTTTGTTTTAAACCCAACCATTTCCAACTGTATATTAATGTCAACTTAACACCACATTCTAGACATGTTCTTTCCCATCTGCTCTCCATATCATACACAGTCCTATCCTGTGACTTTTGCTTAGGCTGGGACCCTCCCTGCAAATCTTTATCCTCTTTTCCATCAACCTAAATCATGGATTCGTTCTATTTTTTTTGAAAAGTTATTTTATTCAAGTATAGTTGACTTACAGTGTTGTGTTAATTCTGCTGTACAGCAAAATGATTCAGTTATAAATATGTATAAATTCTTTTTCATATGCTTTCCCATTATGGTTTATCACAGGATATTGAATATAGTTCCCTGTGCTATACAGTAGGACCTTGTTGTTTATCCATCCTATATATAATAGTTGGCACCTGCTAATCCCAGGCTTCCAATCCATCCCTCCCCAACCCACCTCTCACCCTTGGCAGCCACAAGTCTGTTCTCTATGTCTGTGAGTCTGTTTCATAGATAAGTTCATTTGTGTCATATTTTAGATTCCACATAAGTGATATCATTTGGTATTTGTCTATTTCTTTCTGACTGACTTCACTTAGTAAGATAATCTCTAGGTCCATCCATATTGCTGCAAGTGGTGTGATTTCATTCTTTTTTATGACTGAGTAGTATTCCATTGTATACATATACACCACCTGTTCTTTATCCATTCATTTGTCAGTGGACATTTAGGTTGTTTCCATGTCTTGGCTATTGTGAATAGTGCTGCTATGAACATAGGGGTGCATGGATTTATTTATACAAATATCTGTTGAGGACCTACAGTCTGCCAGTCACTGTTCTTTGGGCTGGGAATATAGCACTGAATATAACAAAGTCCCTACTCTCATGAATTTATATTCTATGAAAAAACTAATAAAATCTTAGTGAGAAAGCTGGGTGAATGGCTAAGAGTCATGGCAGTGAGTGAGGTGTTATTTTAAATAGTGTTGTTGGGGAGTTTTAAGAAAAGACCTGAAAGAGGTCAATGAGTGAGCTATGGAGATGTCTGGAGGAATCTCTCTGGCAGAAGGAACAGCAAGTTCAAAGATCATGAGCCTGGAGTGTGCTTGAAGGGTCAAAGGAATTACAGCCTGGCGTGGTTTGATCTCGTCCAGTGTAAGGAATAGGAGACAGGTCAGTGAGATCAGGTGGCGTCGTGGTAAGGACTTGGGGTAGCCCACTATTCTGAGTGAGATGAGACACCAGTGGGGGGTTCTGATCAGAAGAATTCCAAGGTCCCATGGATAATTAATGAATTCTCCTGGTTGCTGTGTGGAGAAGGGGCTGGAAGGAACCAGGAGTGGGAAGAGGTGGCTGGTCAGGAAATTATAGAAGAAATTCTGGCAGGAGATTACAGTGTTAGTGAGGAGTGGTCAGATTATGGATATGTTATGAATAGAAAAACAACAAGACCTGCTTTTGGAAGTGGGGACGGAGAGAAGGAGAGGAATCAAGGTTGATTGCAGGGTTTTTGGCCTGAGCAAATTGGAGAATGTATTTACCAAAATGGGGAATATTGATTAGGGTCAGGGTGGCAGTGGTGGGGTGCATTGAAAGTTCAATTTTGAATGAACCCCACATGGAAATGACATGTATGGAGCTGGATATATGAGTCTGGATTTCTGGAGAGAATTAAGGCCTGGAAATATGAACGTGGAATTGCTGTGCTATATAGATGGTATTTGAAGTCATGGAGCGGAATCCAGCCTCTGTACCCCGACACCAAATTAAATCTTGAAGACAGAGTTTTGGGTGAAGTAGAAAAGAATAGCTTTATTGCTTTGCCAGGCAAAGGGGGCCACAGCAGGCCAATGCCCTGAAAAACTGTGTGTCCTGACCTGGAGGGGCTAGTGAGGAGTTTTATAGTAATGGTTCAAAGAGGAGGGCATGGTCAGCTCCTCGAAGCTCTTCTCGTTGGTTGGTGGTGAGGTAATTGGGAGTCAGCAGCATCCTCCAACTTCTGGTTCCAACCAGTCTGGGGTCTACGTGCTTGTGGGCAGCAGACCGTTAACTTCTCCCACCTGGGAGAAGTATCTGCAAACCAGCTCAAAGATATTATTATGTGTATCCCTTGAGGGGGACCCTGCCCCAAGGCTGCGCTATTGTTTCTTGACTGCTCCTCCCTTGTCTCAACATTCCCTCCTTTTCCTGATTAGCAGCTGTTTGAACCTGCCCTTTGGAACTCAGGGAACGTCACAGAGGCTAAATGAAGCCTATTTCCAAGAAGTGGGGGACACAGAAAGGCTTTTGTGCCCAGGAACCCCACAGGGTGCTGTTCAGTATCAGTCATAGGACTGGATGAGATTACCAAGGAGGGGTTGTAGAGAGAGGAGGGAAGAGAAAAAAAGGAACTAGAAGGAGATGGGAGGGGAGAGAAGAGGTTCATGGGCTTAAAATCCTTAAAAACTCAGGGTAAGTCTCACTTCCTTTTCAGAACTGCCCTCATTATCTCAGCTATATTTATCTTTATGTTTCTTGGTCTTTCTACACCACTGGAAACTATATGATGGAATTTAATATTCAGTTACACCCTGTAGTGTTTTGTATATTACAGGAATAGTCATTGAAATACAGGAATATTCACTGCATGCCAGGTGCAGCGCTAGGCAAGACAGTGGTGAACCAGATGGACAGGAAGCTTCCTAAGGGGAGTTTTCATCCTGGTGGAGTAACTATGTAGTGATATAGTATATAGTCTATACATAGAGTATACCCTCTTTGCACAGAGCATGTAGTGATATAATATTATTGACTACTAAATATTGGGTCCATATTCTCTCCTTCCTCTTTCTTGATATTTCCTCAGTGGTGTTAACTCTGAAGAATGGGAAAGAGTTAAACATTGATACATACATCATTCCTTTGATTGATCAAAGAAATATTTTCAAAGTATATAAATAAACATGTTTTGAAATTTGATCTGAACATTGCATATTTAATCAGTGCATAGCATGTGTTTTGTCGTAATGACAAGAAGCATCTGTTAAAAATGATTCTCCAGAATGCCATTCCAGCTTGGCTGATTCTTAGTGGCTTTCCAGCATATTTCTCTGTTGAAAGAGCACTGCCCTTCACTATGGGAAGAGCCGACCTGCTTATGCCACCCCCTCCCCCAAAAGCAGCCCGTCCTTGGTTTCTTGTCTCGGCTCTTCCTCTCTGTTCTACGGCCAAGTAGCTGTGCTCTCAGGCCCACCTTCCCTCTCCCCATTCCCAGTCCAAGTTTTGGCTCTCCACCTCAGGTGAGTAGCCAGGCAGAGGGGTCAAAGCCAGCTACAGAGGAGAGGGTAATAAAAGACCATCCCAAGCCTAGTGAATCATAATTTCTGAGAGTGAGGCCTAGGGATCTGAATTTAACAAGGCACTCCAGGGGATTCTGATGCAAATTAGTGTTTGAGAACCATAGATGAGTTTGGCAAGATAGTTATAGTACTGCATGGCCCAGGCTGGCCAAGGACTATAGTATGAAGAGTGTGTTGGGTGAGCTTCACACAGATTAGATTGGCTTCTTGGGCTGGTCAACTGAGTTTTTTGCAGCCCCTTTCAGTTTTGCACCCCAGGGGAGTCCCTCACTTGCTTCACCCTAGTCCTGGCCCTGCTTGGAATCTGTGTACTTCCACAGAAGGCAGGATCAGACACTGGTTGAGAGCAGGGAACCATTGGCACTGCCACTTAGCTGTATAGTCTTAGGCAAGTTATTTACATACTCTGTACCCCAGTTTTCCCTTAGGAAAACAGGAGTAATAATCGCACCAACTTTACAAAATGTGCTGTGAGGAATAAATGGAATAATCGACCTGAAGAGCTTAGTATGGTGTCCATCAGAGAACAGGGCACAGGCACCACTGGCTGTCACACTGCTTGTCCTATGGACCACTTTTGTTTTCCTCTATGGGAAAGCTTGGCCTGACTTTCACAGGACAAATTCACAAGTTTCCAGAACACAACCCATTCATAACTTGGGGATGTCCAACCTAAAAGGTTTTGGCTTTGCCCTTGTTTGGAGGAGTTAATCAGAGGCCACAGTTATTCTGATGCTAATTAAAAGAATAAAGCCCCAGGCAGCAAACCAACCCCAGCTGCTTCTGGATGCTTTTACATCAGCCAGCATCTTTCTTTAGAGGTGCCCTAAAAAACTCGATTGATACTGTCAACTTAATAAACAACCTTCACAAAGTCTCTCTGAGGAAGATGTTTGATTAAAATGGGATTGTTTAAAACAAAGCCTCTTTTCAAATAGGGTAAAATGTAAAAACTTCAAAAAATATACTAAAGAAGGAAAGCCAAATCAAAGAAAATTTGAGAGTATAGGCTCAGTGAGAGAAAAACAGTTTCAACCTAGTTTCTCTGTTACTTTATTGTCACAGGTAGAAAGATCAGTGGGAAATTGCAGATAATTTTAGAGGCACATGGTGGGGGGGAACTGTGGGTTTCCTATTTCTTTTTGTTGGCATCTATAGTGGTCCTTTATTTTATATTCCCACAGGCCATCCCTGTATGACAGATATCTGTATCTGCCTCACTTAACCAGGGACCGTTTATGCAAACTCTCCCTGTCTCACAGCTCGCTAGAGAGCGTCCTGAATATACTCAGTATAAATCCCACTCCCACTCCAGGATCTTACTTTAGGGGCATCCTCTCTGAATTCTGCCGTTCATGCCTTTGCCTTCGCTGCCTCCTGTCCCAGCCTATCTCCTGTAACACCTTTTATCTGGAGTGAATGCTAATATACGTTGTTATTTTTCTCTCTATTGAAGCCCCTTCAGAGCAGGAAGAGGGCCTCAGGCTTCTCTGTATTCCCAGCAGGCTGGGTCCTGGATGCTCAATAAACATTTGTTGATGGTGATGATAATGATGTTGACTAAAAATTGGATTGATTCTCAAGGCTCTTTTTGTGATTAAATTCTGAATTAATTTCAGGTCTATTACAGCAATGAATAAAACCCAAATTGCTCCCTACTTGGGAGAGCAGGGCTGTGATGAGGAAGAGTAACTCCCAAAGAAGTTCTGGGTTAGTTCCCCCCTTCTCCCTGATGCTAGTTTGCACCAGGATTTTGAGAAAAAGTATGGGCAGGACCTGGAACCTGCCACAAGAAGGTTTTTACTATTTACTACCATGTGCTTCCAGCAGAAGATTAAACACTAGATTTTTTTTTTTTTTTTTTTTTGCGGTACACGGGCCTTTCACTGCTGTGGCCTCTCCCGTTGCGGAGCACAGGCTCCGGACGCGCAGGCTCAGCGGCCATGGCTCACGGGCCCAGCTGCTCCGCGGCATGTGGGATCTTCCTGGACCAGGGCACGAACCCGTGTCCCCTGCATCAGCAGGCGGACTCTCAACCACTGCACCACGAGGGAAGCCCACTAGATGTATTTTTTTTTTGGGTTTTTTTTTTTTTTGTTTGTTTTTTTTTTTTTTTGCGGTACGCAGGCCTCTCACTGTTGTGGCCTCTCCCGTTGCGGAGCACAGGCTCCGGACGCGCAGGCCCAGCGGCCATGGCTCACGGGCCCAGCCGCTCCGCGGCATATGGGATCCTCCCGGACCGGGGCACGAACCCGTATCCCCTGCATCGGCAGGCGGACTCTCAACCACTGCGCCACCAGGGAGGCCCTGGATGTATTTTTAAAGTTCTCCCAAGAATTCCAGATTCCTTTCTTTCCCTCAGCTGCAGCAGGACACCAGGTTTAATTTGCGGCTTTCCCCCATTGCTCCCTGATTCACAAGGATAAATTTAAGAAGGGAGCTGGCAGGGAGTGATTTGTACAAGTCATCAAAGGCATGTTATTAAAAGTTAATGTATTTCCCTAGCCAGGTTGGGGACTAATGTAGCAATAAATTGAATGAAGATGGCACAGACAGTTTACATAATGAGAAACAGCTAATATGGAACTAGAGAACCTTTTGTTTTACTAGGGGGAAGGCCAGGAGCTGAGCAGTGTTCAATGTTTGTTTACAAAGCATCCACATTAGCATGAGAATCCAAGAGATGAGGGAACATTACCTTTGTAGTAAGGCTATCCCAAATTCAGTCTTTCCTGCTGGGTTTGGGGCCAGTGTGGTCATGTTATAGCTGACATTCCCAGGCACCTACGGAAGTTTGTGATGCAGTGAGAGAAAGTCCCTGGTTCCTGTCGCGTCAGGGTGAAGAGTGCAGGCTTCCAGCCAGGGTTTGAATTTCGGTCCTTTCACTGACTCTGGTAAGCTGTTCAACCACTAGGTCTCACTTTCCTCCTTTTTTTTTTTTTTTTTTTGCGGTACGCGGGCCTCTCACTGTTGTGGCCTCTCCCGTTGCGGAGCACAGGCTCCCGAAGCGCAGGCTCAGCGGCCATGGCTCACGGGCCCAGCCGCTCCGCAGCATGTGGGATCTTCCCGGACCGGGGCATGAACCCGTGTGCCCTGCATCGGCAGGCGGACTCTCAACCACTGCGCCACCAGGGAAGCCCTCACTTTCCTCCTTTTGGGGCAGTGAAGAGTACCCCCATTAGAGCTGTCAGGATAAAATAAACTGAGTGTAACAAGCAAGGGCTCCCGTTCCCGTGGCACAGAAAGCCCAATTCTGACAGCAGGTGTTTGCAGCAAAGTAAGGGTTTATTTGCAGGCACCAAGCAAGGGTGCGAGAGACAAGTCTCAGGTCCACTCCAACTTGGTCTTTGAGTTTGGGGTTTTCAAAAGAGGAAGAACAAAGAAGCTGGGGTTAATCATTGTCGTGTGACATTTCTACGACATTTCTTAATTATAGTTTTGGGAGTCGGGAGGTCTCTGGTTTAGGATTTTCTGGCCAGGTGGTCCACGGCTCGGGGGTCTGTTGAACTCATCTTGCCATGAACGAACTCATCTGAGTTTGTTAATGATGACATCTGTAATAGCAGTTTTAGTACATTAACGATGTTATCGACAGTAGCAATTTCGGTCATCTGACTCTGATTAGTGTTCATTTAGCACAGGTTTGGGGACAAGAAGGAATAAAGTTTTGGATAGAGAGGTTAATCATAAACTCAGTAAGGGAACTCAGTTTTAAAGGGCTTGGTTTCAATAGCTGAAGAATGCATAAGAGTGCCAAATTCATAGTATATTCACAGTAAATGGTAGCTCTTTTTGCTATTACTATTGAGGAATTTTAATCAGCTCCACTCCTTTTGAATTGGCGAAAACGGATTCAAGATTCTTTCTGTATTTTCTCCTTCGTTCTTCTCATCTTTGTTTCTCCCTCTTCCACTTCATTTCCTCTTTAAGCCTTTATAATTCTACTAGGCTTCCTAGAGAAATAGGACCTGTTTCTGTTTTGTTGTTGTTGTTGTTGGGTGTCATAATAAGTGACGATAATGTTTCAGGGTATAACAGGATGGGCTAAAATTCCATTTCAAGAGACGTGGGCAGTGCTCGCTTCCGCAGCACATATACTAAAATTGGAACGATACGGAGGAGATTAGCATGGCCCCTCTACAAGGATGACACGCACATTCGTGAAGCGTTCCATATTTTTGAAATATTGCCCAGCCATAAAAAGAAACGAAACTGAGTTATTTGTAGTGAGGTGGATGGACCTAGAGACTGTCATACAGAGTGAAGTAAGTTAGAAAGAGAAAAACAAATACTGTATACTAACACATATATATGGAATCTAAAAAAAAAAAAATGGTCATGAAGAACCTAGGGGCAGGACAGGAATAAAGACACAGATGTAGAGAATGGACTTGAGGATATGGGGAGGGGGACAGGTAAGCTGGGAAGAAGTGAGAGAGTGGCATGGACATATATACACTACCAAATGTAAAATAGATAGCTAGTGGGAAGCAGCCGCATAGCACAGGGAGATCAGCTCGGTGCTTTGTGACCACCTAGAGGGGTGGGATAGGGAGGGTGGGAGGGAGACGCAAGAGGGAGGGAATATGGGGATATATGTATATGTATAGCTGATTCACTTTGTTATACAGCACATACCAACACAGCAATTATACTCCAATAAAGATGTTAAAAAAAAAAAAAGAGACGTAGGGCAGCTGTTACATGACAAGAAAGGAAATGGACTTCCCCTTTCTGGACCTTGCAATAGCCCCTGTGAAATGAAAGACTGAGCTAGGTACCATGCATGAACAGAGAAGAGCGTCACCCAGAAATGCAGTGTTAAGTCACACCCCACTGCAGTTGCCCACCAACAGTGCACCCTGAGAGGAATTCAGAATGAAAAGCAGGACGAGGCACTTTATGCTTTGGATATAGGGACCCCTAGATAGTTAGATGCCTATTTCAGGAAGAATTTCAGTGAACTCAGATTCTTGCATCTTCCCATATATGAGAGCACTAAAATCATTAATTTGAGATATCTTTGTGATTAGCAGTAATCTTTTACCAAGATGTAGTCTTGACTGCATGTATTTCCTAGCCCCCCAAAATCATATATATATTGGCCCCTCCCCTACCTCTTCAGAGCAGTTCCTCAGCAGTAACTGAGCGGCTGTTTCTTGGCCTATAGTGCTCAGGAAGACTCTGAACAAAACTTAAATGCACAACTCTTATGCTGTGTGTTTTTCTTTAAGTTAACACATGTAACAAGGCTTCACATGTGTCAGTATTTTCCCCTCACTAGGAATGGGTCAGATGTAGTGATAAATTGACTGTCTGTTGCAATAAGAAACTACTTTAGGAGCATCCTGGGATCTAAAAAGGGCTGGGAAAGGGCAGGCCCCTTCCCAGGGAGTGTTCCGGGGAGGCAGGGTCTTGACCTGTGGAGGAGCAGGTGTGATCAGTTGAGAGCTGGGTGTGGTGAAGCTCTCCGAGGAGCAGGACGCCAGTCGGCTGCTCAGAGGCTGCCGGTCAGGGGTCGGAAGAGCCTGGGGCCTCACAGGGGTCGGAAAACGGCTGCGCGCAGGCAGGTGAGGAGCTGAGAGCAAGGGGTTCTTTGGAGTTGACTGGAGGAAGGTCACGGAATGCTGCTGGTTAACATGTGCTTAGAGGAAGCCACGGAGGAAGGCGGCTGCAGAGTAAGAGTTGAAGGAGCCCTGAGGTCGTCTAAGACGCTGACATGGTGGGAGGAGTAGAGATGGCCTTCTAGATGCAGGGAAGGTCTGCATCCTGGCTTGACCTCTTTTGTTTTTTTTTAACATCTTTATTGGAGTATAATTGCTTTACAATGGTGTGTTAGTTTCTGCTTTATAACAAAGTGAATCAGTTATATGTATGTCCCCATATCTCTTCCCTCTTGAGTCTCCCTCCCTTCTACCCTCCCTATCCCACCCCTCCAGGTGGTCACAAAGCACAGAGCTGATCTCCCTGTGCTATGCGGCTGCTTCCCACTAGCTATCTATTTTACATTTGGTAGTGTATATATGTCCATGCCACACTCTTACTTTGTCCCAGCTTACCCTTCCCCCTCCCCATATCCTCAAGTCCATTCTCTAGTAGGTCTGTGTCTTTATTCCCGTCTTACCCCTAGGTTCTTCATGACCTTTTTTTTCCCCCTTAGATTCCATATATATGTGTTAGCATACGGTATTTGTTTTTCTCTTTCTGACTTACTTCACTCTGTATGACAGACTCTAGGTCCATCCACCTCACTACAAATAACTCAGTTTCGTTTCTTTTTATGGCTGAGTAATATTCCATTGTATATATGTGCCACATCTTCTTTATCCATTCATCCGGTGATGGACACTTTGATTGCTTCCATCTCCTGGCTATTGTAAATAGAGCTGCAATGAACATTGTGGTACATGACTCTTTTTGAATTATGGTTTTCTCAGGGTATATGCCCAGTAGTGGGATTGCTGGGTCGTTGGGTAGTTCTATTTGTAGTTTTTTAAGGAACCTCCATACTGTTCTCTGTAGTGGCTGTATCAGTTTACATTCCCACCAGCAGTGCAAGAGTGTTCCCTTTTCTCCACACCCTCTCCAGCAATTATTGTTTCTAGATTTTTTGATGATGGCCATTCTGACTGGTGTGAGATGATATCTCATTGTAGTTTTGATTTGCATGACTTCTTACTAACTAAGCCAATGGGGAAGCTGTTTTACTGCTTTGGCCTTGGTTTCTTGATTTGTAAATTGGGGATCTGAAAACCAGCCTTTCAGAGCTGTCATGAGGGTGAGAGGCAACCAGTGCATGGTGATGTGCTTGTGAAGCACAGGTGATTATTTGTAAGTCCCTCATTTTTTCAGGTAAGAAAATCAATGCTGAGGACAGGACATGATTGAGCTATCAGTGTGAGCTACATCAGTGTTCTCCAACTGGAAAGTGCACAGAAATCGCCCGGGGAGCTTGCTAAGAAGGCACAACCTGGCTTAGTAGGTCTGGGTGGGGCTGAAGCTTGCACCTCTAACCCGCTCCCAGGGGAGGCTCATGCTGCCTCGGGCCACATTTTGGGTAGTAACAACCTACATACCACCACCTGCAACGGCTGTGCTGAGATTTAAGCTTCGTGTCGATAAGGCGCTTAGCAAATAGCCTTTTTAGGTAGGCCTCCACGAATTTGTTTGGGGAGCTGTGTGCCTTTAAGTCTGAGCAGGGCAGGGAGGAAGGTGCTGCAAAGTATCAATAGAAGGAAATTGGTGGAGACCCTCCCAGGCAGGGTCCCCAGGCTCTTTCTAGCTGTTAGTTATCTGGGGTAAGGGTTATTTAATAGGTCTGTCTTTAGTAGCTCCAGCTGCTAGGGGAGAAGCCCGGTGTGGGCAGCCAGTGCTGATGCAGTGTTTCCTGAAGGTGGCCTCCAAGAGGCCAAGGATGAGGAAGGCCATGCAACAGAAGGACCGGCCCTTTTTACTGGCCCTCCACCTAGGCAAGTGCAGACTGTTCTCTGCGGGCCCAGCAAGCACAAATTTTCAAGTTTTATGAGGACATTCCAGCACTTACAGTGATATCAAAAATTTAATGCCTGTGCTTTGCTCAGCGAATAGTGTTCTTTTAGAAATGGAACTATGTGCCAGGCTGCTCAGACATCTGCTTGTCTGGTGCCCTGTTGAAGCCCTTCTTGCACGGAGCTCTCACAGACCTCTTAGAGCAGACACTCATTTGATATGGCCTTGACTCATTTCATATGGCCTTGACTCTCTGCAGGTGTGTCGGAGCACTAGGCAGTTCCTTTCAAGGGCCAGCTTATGGAATAATTTCCTGTCATCAGTCTTCTATCTCAGTGTCGTAATGGAATTCTTACTGTGCTGTTCTGGCTTTCTGTTAGAGTCACAGCAGGATTAAGGAAACTTCTGTATGTACTTCACATTAATAAGATCAGGTCCCAAGGACATCTATGACATAAATAGGAGAGACTCATTGCTTTTCAAGGCAATTGACAAGCTTTTAGACAAAGGCACTGATTATACAAAAATAGATTAATCCCTGACCCAAAGGCAAGACAATATTATAAAGTCAGTGAAACTCAGGTTCTGTGTTTTGTACTCCTATTTTCAATAAAACCAACCTTAAGAATTAAACTCTTTTACATTTATTAGAATATCCTAGATCCATGTTTCTCAAAGAGTGGTCTGAGGACCCCCTAAGTCAGAATCATCTGGGTAGTTTATAGACAACGTATATCACCTGGGCCCACCCCAAGCCATCTGAAGTTGTGGAATTAGGGCCCTCCAGACCTGTATTTTTTACTTTATTTTATTTATTTATTTAATTTATTTTATTTTATTATTTTTTTTTGCGGTACGCAGGCCTCTCACTGTTGTGGCCTCTCCCGTTGCGGAGCACAGGCTCCGGACGCGCAGGCTCAGCGGCCATGGCTCACGGGCCTAGCCGCTCAGTGGCATGCGGGATCTTCCTGGACCGGGGCACGAACCCGTGTCCCCTGCATCGGCAGGCGGACTCTCAACCACTGTGCCACCAGGAAAGCCCCAAACCTGTATTTTTAACCCCCATGGTTTGAGAACCACTGAGTTCTTTTTTTTTTTAGTTTTTATTGGAGTATAGTTGATTTACAAGAACCACTGATGTCTTTAAGGGCAGTAGCTGGGGTGGCTAAGAGGAGATGATGTGAGTGGGCTTCTAGCTGTAATTTACCTCTTTATCCACATAAAATTTTATTAGCAGGAAATGTTTCCATGACTGAAAGAATTAGAAAATCTCTGGTGTATTGTATAGAGAATGGGTTTTCTGGGGTTCAAATCCTGACTGCCAGTGTTTTGCCATGTAATTTTAGGCCAGAGGTTGGCAAATGACTGCTGATTGCCAAGGGCCAGCCAGCCCGTTTTAGTAAATAAAGTTTTATTGAAACACAGCCCTGCCCATGTATTTACCATCATCTGTGGCTATTTTCAGCTATAATGGCTGAGTTGAGTAGTTGTGACAGAGACTGTAAGGCGTGCCAAGCCTAAAATGTTTACTAACTGGCCCTTTAAGAGAAAGTTCAGCAACCCTTGACTTAGGTGAATTAAAGTCTCTCTCAGCCTCAGATTTTTTCATCGATAATATGGGATTAATAGCACCTATCTTGTATGGTGTTGAAATAATTAAATGATATAATCAATGGAAAATGTCTAGTCTGGCTTCTAATAATAATATTGGCTAAAATTGATTGCTTGTTGTGTGCTAGGCACCGATTTAAACACTTTACATGGATTTTCTCATTTATTCTTTATTATAATTCTGTGAAGTCTCATTATTTCCATTTTTCAGATGAGAAAATGGAGGCCAAGGGAGTGAGTTATCTGTCCGAGGTGACACAGACTACAATTGGCTGAGTCAGGATTTGATCCCAGAGCCTGTGTTCTTTATCGCTGTGCTGAATTGCTTCCAATAAGGTTAGTTTCCTACCTTTCCTCCCTCTCCTGAAGTTGGTCCTGCTTGTACCTTTCCTTACAAATCGTAATCCTGAGAGTATTCTGAAGTGGGAAAGCGACTGCAGAGTCTACCCAATAAAACTCATCATTTTAAAGTTGCGGAAACTAAGCCCTTGCGTCCAAAGCCCCATAGTCAGATATGTGCAAAGCCAGGACTGGTACCCAGGGGAGCCCTCACTCACCAGTCAGCTGACAGCACTGAACGATGGGCTGGTTCCCCTCTGTGTAGGAAAGCATGCATTATTCTTTGGGGAGCTGAATAAGAGCTAAACACTTAGGTACTTGCTGCCCTCAAGGTCCCTAACACTTTGAAATACATACATAAGAATTGGACAAGCTTAGCTTTAAATGCCTGTTAAACCCAGACCACCTGCATATTGTGTATCTCATGTCTCTGCCCTTCCCCACCCACAGAGATTCAGACTTGTCAGCAGTATCTATCAGTATAGCCATACTGGTTACTAAAATATTGAAATATTTCTGCATCCATTGGAAATCATGGCTTTCCTGAGCCTGCCTAGCGCCCTTCAACTGACCTGACTGTCTTTACCCTCTCTCCTCTCAACTTCCCACAAACCAGCAATTTAAGAGTTAAGTCCTGGCAGGCCAACGGGCTTAGAGGACCCTGCTTCTCTTCAGTTGTGCATTGCAAGTTCGGAGCTAATTACTAAATTCAGTCCTTTGAATGTCACCCCAGCCTGGCGGTGGCTTCTTTGGTTCAGTAGGATGAGCTGAGCCAATCATATTCTCTCTCTCGAGAATTTGTGCCTAGAAGACAGGGCAGTGGGACCTTTAAGTGGGAGTTGGAACAGCAAGAGGATTGTGAAGGGGACTCCCCTGGTGGTCCAGTAGTTAAGACTCCGAGCTTCCACTTCAGGGGGCGTGGGTTCGATCCCTGGTCGGGGAACTCAGATCCCACATGCCGCATGGCTAAAAAAAAAAAAAAAGGATTGTCACCAGGGTGGACTCCGGGCAAGACTGGGATCTGAGGAAGCTGACCTCAGTGAGCTGGAGAGGGTGGAGGCAAAGCCCGTAGAGAGAGAGCCTGGGGACAGCTTGAAAGAGAGCAGGTGGCCCAGAAGAGGGACGGCAAGCGGTCGGTCCCAAGATCCACTTTGATCATTGAATACTTTCTAGGTCCATTAAGACTCTCTACAGGTACCCAAACCAAACCCCTTTCTCCTGAATGAATCTGTTCTTGAAATAAAAGAGCCAGACACATCAGTAGGGTTTCAAGCCAATCATCATTCTTTCCATGAAAATTAAACCACAACAGGAGACCCATTTAAATTATAAGATCTGGGGACTTCCCTGGGGGCGCAGTGGTTAAGAATCCGCCTGCCGGTGCAGGGGACACAGGTTCAAGGCCTGGTCCGGGAAGATCCCACATGCCGCGGAGCAACTAAGCCCGTGCACCACAACTACTGAGCCTGTGCTCTAGAGCCCGCGAGCCACAACTACTGAGCCTGCGCGCCTAGAGCCCGTGCTCCACAACAAGAGAAGCCACCGCAATGAGAAGCCTGTGCCCCGCAACAAAGAGTAGCCCCTGCTCACTGCAACTAGAGAAAGCCCGCATGCAGCAGCGAAGACGCAATGCAGCCAAAAATAAATAAATAAAATTAAAATAAGTAAATAAATAAAGTATAAGATCTATTGCAAGCAGCACCACGGATATCTTTGATAGCATCTGCGTGACTGGCCTGGGCTCTGAGCAGATAGACCCTCACTGTGACGAGGTTAGGGGAGGTTAGCAGCTGAAGCCTAGCAGCCTGAAAAATGCTCTCCTCTCTCAAATTGGCCTTGATTCAGCACTGCTGCCCATGAGCATGAATGATCACTTTTAATAACCAAATGGACATTGAAATGGTAATGAGAATATTATGGTTTTCCAAATGAAAAGCCTCAATCTAATACATTTTCCTTTGAGAACACTAATTTGAAAATAAAATCATAGTTAATTTAAGCTGAGTTAATTACAGGGAACCATGGAAAATAACCAGCCAGTGCCACTTATACCACTGCTTTCATACAGGTGCCCATGTGCCTATAGAGTCTATCTATAATTTCTTACTTCCTGGGAAACTGTGAGAGTTCTTTCTTAACTAAATTTTTTCAGATGATTTTAAAATGTACTGGAACTACTGCAGAAAGGGATGAGAAGATTTTAAGTAGCAATATGGACCATAGGCAAAACGATTCCAAGGGCTAGACCAGAAATGGAGTTGCAAGGTGATGCAACACTCAGGAGGGGAAAAGAATCCCTTAACCCGATACTCAAAGCACAATATTCTTCTTCACCCTCTCTGCCTTCTTCCTTCACACTCTCTGGCCCCCCATCTCATGGACCGTCCTGGGGTTTGTCTGTCTCTGTCTCTGCTTGTTCTTTTCCTTCTGTTCAGAAAGCTGAAGTCTCTGATGGAAATTCTTTGAGTCCTGCAAACCCTCACACTTCCCTAATCCCTGTTCTGACTCTAAATTTTTATTGCATTTTGCACAGCCTCCTGCCCCATGACATTTAAAACATATTATCTTCTTTTCCAGTGTCTAAGGTACATGTTGTGCTTTTATTATAAGCCGCCTTGAGCTTTGGCACACTTTTTGTGCCCTGTGTACCTGAAATATCTATGTCCTTCCTGCCGTACCTCCACCATTTCTAATTAGCTCTGGCTCACCTGCAGGGGACTATTCAAAAGACACTTTTCTGGGGAGGCTTCCTGGATTTCTCAGACTAAGTCAGGTACCCACATGTCTTCTTGTTCTCTTTTGGTTGATATTTATATAATTATCTAGTAAATGTCTGTCTCCCCCTCTAGACCATCTGGGGCAATGTGAAACATACAGACCCCCAGGCCCTGGAGATTCTGGTTCCATGGGTCTGGGATAGGTCCTGTGGGCGGAGGGGAAGCGCTGGGAATTTCTACATCTAACATGTAAGATGCTGGTGATTCTTATTATCAAGAAAATGTGGCAGATGCTGCTGTAGGTCCCCAGAGACTCATACTCAGTTGGTCTGGAGCAAGGCCTTGGCAGACTGTGAGAAGAGACGATATTTTCCATGTCCAGTTTCTGTTTTAGTTTCACGCTGTTTTGTAGGAAGTCTTGCCCTCCCCCCACCATAATATATTGCTTTTATAATCCAGACTGATGAGAATATCTAGCTCCTGGGTGAGAAGGAGACTCAGAGCAGTGACCTTTTTTCATTAAGGGCCTGGATCACACCTGTTCTATGCAGTATTCCTTTCCTGTCTCTGCACATATGCTGGTAAACATCCTCTTCATTTGTAGAGTTGGTTATGGCTGAGGTCACCCCCAGTCCTTTCCATATCGTGCACTCAGGGAGCCCTGGGGTAAGAAATCAGACAGGGCTTTTGGTCAAAAGAATTTGGGGAGAGTTTATTGGCCATAGAGTATTTCACAGGAAATGGGCACCAAAGCAGTAGGCTGGGCTAAATCTGACGCAAAGAGATAGCTTTCAGAGTGATTTTAAAAGGTTATGCGATCACTTTCCAAATCTACCATTTCCACCCCCCTCTTAACACACAGGAGTCAGTGCATACATCTGAGTGACCCATGGAGAATGCAGAAACTGAGGCAGACTTGCAGCCCTCATCCGCCTTGGCAGTACCTGAGCCCACCTTCCCCTTTAGGGTACTTATATTTTCTGCCCTTCAGCATGTACCGTAAACACTGAACCCAGAAATGAGTTTCAAAATTTTAAGAAACCAGTTACAAAACTTTCTTTGAGATATTTTGATGAAAAAAATTTACTTTATTTCCATTTTGAGCACATTACTGAGAGTCCTCAGAATTTTTGTTTTTCAGAAAAAATTCAGATAATAACCTAAACTTCGGATTAGTAACCTTAACTATATACACTGATAGTTGGAAACTTATGTGCGTGATGACCTTATAAGACGTTTATCGGAAAGCAAATATTCTCCCATGAATCATCACTATCTTTTATATCAAAACGTATTACAGATAAAGAACTCAACATATTTGTTTCTTCCAAGCATCTTTAAAGCAGAGCAGGTTTGTCTTGAATGGCGTTTCTTTTCCGTCAGAACCTGGGGCTCTCATCTGTGCAGGGAAGTTAACTGCCATTTAGGTTTCATTCCACTGGGGGTCAGTATTGTGCTCCTGATCGTCGCTGTGTTCTTGTCTTTGTAACTTAAAAATGTGATTTTGGGAATTTCAGAGGAAATATCCATAGAGTAACAAAATGGGAAGATGCCAGGGCACTGCAGCCCCGGCTGATGCCACTTCCTTGATTGCCAGGTGCAAACTCACTTTGTCACAAATGTGGGGGCCAACTCATTATGACTCCTTTGTCTCGACATCTTATTTTAATAATTCTGAACCTTTCAATCCCTATGAATGCTTTAGAGACCCCACCTGCAGTGACAGCTTATCATCACACAATAGTGACAAAGGCTTAGCAACCCGGGGGCTGAGAAGGCAGTATTTTGCCTCCAGCTCTTTCTCCTTGTTGCTCTTAGCAAAATCCACTGGATTTTTCCTTAAAAGAGAGAGATTACAGTTACTTGTTTGAGGTAGAAATTAGACATAAAAACAGGGGTTCTCATTCTTGGCTGCACATTACAGTCACCTGGGGAGATTAAGTAAAATCCTGATGTCATAACCTAGAGCAGAGATGGAAATTTCCGGGGGGAGAAAGGAACTTGGGAATTAGCATTTTTTAAAGCTCTCCAGATAACTTCAGTGTGTAGCCAGATCGAGAACCACTAACCCAAAGCCAAATTTGGAGTGCTGAAGCTAACTGTAAATACAGAAGAATTCCAGAGTTAAAATAGGCCAAAATTGAGCCCCAAATCAGAAAATCTGGTTTCTACTCCTCTGAAAGGTGGAGGGAAGCGGGTGGACTGTTTAGGGACCCCAGGATTCAAGGAATGACATGACAGTGAGTTCTCTGGGTTTTCTTTTTCCCTCTTATATATCCCAGACTTCTTGCTAGAAAAGCCCACAAGCTAGGAACTTCAGTGGGTACAAACAAAGTCCCAAGAAAAGTTTTCTCTCTCTTGTCAAAAGACTGGGAAAGGCAGCCTAGCAAGACAGAAACTTTTTGACAGTGGAGGCCCTACTCCAGGGAAACACCAGGCAAGAAACTGTGTCACACCCTTACCTTGTCAAAAGCATCGCAAACGCTGGGTGGAGGACCTAGACTTCCGTTCTGGACTGGAGTAGTGGGTGCTCCCCCCGCCCCCCATGCTGAAGCAGTGCTCAAGGAAGCCAGGTAGGGAGTCTGGATTCCTACCCATCCTGCAGTGATGAGGCAACCTTCTCTATACCCCTACCCCACTGTTCAGTGGAGGCCACCCAGGGAACCTGCATTTCCAGCTATGTCTGGTGAAATCTGGATTTTCATATCCTCCCAGTGGTAAAGGGGAAGAGAGTTAGTGCCTTCCTACCACCCTCGGCCCGTTTTTTTTTTTTTTTTTCCGGTACACGGGCCTCTCACTGCTGTGGCCTCTCCCGTTGCGGAGCACAGGCTCCGGACGCGCAGGCTCAGCGGCCATGGCTCACGGGCCCAGCCGCTCCGCGGCATGTGGGATCTTCCCAGACCGGGGCACGAACCCGTGTCCCCTGCATCGGCAAGCGGACTCTCAACCACTGCGCCACCAGGGAAGCCCACCATCGGCCCATTTTTAAGTGTAAGAGAGCTAAAGCAAAACATTTAAATAAGATCTAGGGACTTCCCTGGTGGTCCAGTGGTTAAGACTTCGCCTTCCACTTCAGGGGGCATGGGTTCGATCCCTCGTCAGGGAACTAAGATCCTGCGTGCCACGCACCGTGGCCAAAAAATTTAAAAAAACAACAGCACAGATCGAGTCTTAAGACATAACACCCAAAATGTTCAGACTACAATTTTAAAAAATCAATCACGTTGCCAAGAACCAGGAAAATATCAGCTTGAATGAGAGAAGAAAATCAATAGATGTCAATATGGAGATGATGTTGGGATTATTTGATAAGTATTTTTAAGCAGACCTCTTAAAAATGCTTTAATGAGCATTTCTGAACATGTCTGAAACAAAGGAAAACAAAGTGTTCAGATGATTTTTGTGCACCCCAGTGTTTGAAGATCACCAGTTCAGAAAGTTTAGGCTTCTCTGAAGACATGAAGCAGGCAGCTGGCCAACCAGGTCTTTGTTTCTTAAACTCTAAACATTTCTGTGGAGGGCCTAAGCCTGCTTAGTCTTAAATATCTCTTGAATGCTTCCAACTTATTTCCTGGCAGTATCATGTAAAGCTAAGTAGGCAGAGTAGTGGCAAATATAGTATTCAACCTCGTTGGTCTTCATGGCTAGAGATTTAAGGAACCAAGAATTGCCATCCATTTGTAGTCCCAGAATCCAGTGAGTAGTCTCTGACTAGCTCCTACCTGACTTAAGCTACATCTCTTATTAGGGAATGGACCATCACTTTGTTTCTCTTTCATACTGGCTACCCAATTGAAATGCCCAGTTGGCATACCCCTTCCACCCTCTGCTTACTGCTTCACCCCAGTGTCAGTTTAGGGGAGTTTGGTGGGTGATTCAGTGGCAGCTGTTCCTGTGGCATTTGGTAAAAAAATGGGGGAAGAAGGAGGGGGGACTGGGTGTCCCTCTTTCCCCTTCCACTGCTGCCATTTTTAGTGGGAGCTCTAACACAGCACTCCTCAGCAGCTTCCTTGCTTCACTTTTGTCAGAATCTTCCACCCACCCTCGGGCCCCATCCAGGAACTTTTTTCAGAGATCCCAAACTACTACAATAAAAATGCCCAAGAAAGCTTGAGGCTCGGTTTTCTTTTGAAACATAGATCAATATTATTAACCCACTTAAGCATAGGTCCCATTCATAAAACACCTGTCATCTGGCTTCCTTCTTTTTTAGGATCCCGTAAGACAGGGAAGAGGGGAGTAAGTTCTACTTTAGTTTCCCACCATTGACAGCATTGAAATTGAGGTTTAGAAGAACCTGAAAGGGCTCTGTGCTTGGGGAGAAAGGAAAAAGCTTGTCACAATGCCTCATAGCTTCCCCCTTTCCAAAGCCACTGTTCTGTTGTCTTCTCAAAAGCCCATAGTCTCTGTGACTGAAAGGGTTCCTTCCTGCCATTCTAAGGGGAAAGTGGTAGGTCACTGAGAAGCACTAATGTTTACTGATGTACCTGGACAAATTGTTACCTAGACACCTCATATTCTCAATCTTATAAATCGACACAGATTGACTTGTCCCCTGGGAATGGGGTGGGAGCATTGCTTCTTATCCAGTGTTCCTTTTTCAGACTCTAAGATGTTTCTCAAACAAAAGCAGAATTGTTCTTAGTCTAGTCCAGCCCCATGGTGATTCCTAAGGTAACTGCTCTATTGTCCAAAATTTTCTGGGCAATCAGCCATTCTCTAAATGCTGGGTGATCTTCCAGAGAAGAAGCTGGGGGTCAGGTCAGTCCCATCCTGATAATGTTCCTCTACCACACTCTACTTGGTAAATTAAGTATGGCTAGTTGATGGCTGACCTTGTTTATTCGTATAGATGTCATTTTTGGTAAAAGCCTATTTAATCTGCTACCGGGAGCAGGTAGGGTTTAGGAAGGAAAAGAGTAAACAACAGAACTGAGGCTCTTGGGTCTGTTTTTTCCTGGTCTGTCTGTATTTGCTTATGCAGGATGGATGAGTAAGGTGATTCTTCTCCTCCTTTCATAACAAAGGGCTTTGCTGAGCCAGTGGCAGCAGTAGCTTTGGATTCCCAGTTCAATGTCTTTCCCTTACACCATCAGGTGGATCTTCAAAATAATCAATAGACTGGAGGAGCTTTGTGGTGGGATTTTAAAATATCAGCTGTAGCTTCAAAGATGAGATAGTAATGAATTAGGGACTGTCATGATCCAGACTTAATGGGAGATGAGATCATCACAGAGAGAAGTGAGGACGTTGTTGGCTAATGTGATCACACAGCAGATGAGGGCACGGATGATGAGCCACGTGAATAAAACATAACTGTCACGCAGTGATAGATTGTTTCAGGAAAAAAATCTAAGACCTCTGTAGTAGAGAGTTTTGAGGTACGTTCTAGACAGGTGAACCTTGGATGCTGAGGACATGTCTTATTTTGTACAGTGCAACAGGAATCCCTAGAAAGGGTGGCTGGAATCTCCAGAGTCCCCTATCTTCCATTCCACCCCCAATAACCAGTGAGAAAGTGGTGCCACAGCACTACAGCTGTCCACTCCACCCCCAACTCAGGAAATTGGTTTTGGTCAGGAAATGTGATATCAACCAACAAATGGATTAGGGTTTAGCCTGAGTGATTTTCCAAGTGAGCATTATCTAGAGGTTGAGTTGTCTGCCTTGGCAAATACAAATTCTAAATAAAAAGACAATGTACTCAGGCTGAGTTTCTTGCCTAATGTGAAAAGATGTGTTAAGCCACACACTTGCAATCCATGACCATAAGAGATGTAAGAAGTAAGATTCAGAGGCTGGAAACATGAGTCCTATTGTCCATTCTTCTGCCTCCCATCAGGATCATGTGTTTCATGCTTGTAAATTAATTGCTTTCATGGGCATCCACCCCTGCACAAAAAAACCCCATCATTTTATTGCAATTTTTTTTTTTGCACTTCACCTTTGAGAAAACTGGTCTCTTCCTTTGAGAGGATAGAGAACAAATGACAGATGATCATTCCCCTCTGACTAGATGATGCTCCATGTACAACATGCTTAGCAAAATAATGCTGAGATTCTGCTTCAGTCTAAATAATCCCTTTCTTTTCTTTGTCATTATTTTAATTATCCCATTGCTGTTATTTGATTTCCTTTAAGACCAAGAAAGCAGACTGAACACAGAAATGGAATAAGAAGAAAAATGTACAGAAAAGAAAAATAACCTTGTGGTTTTTTTTCTATATTTCCACGTATTAGGAGCATCCTGACTTAATTCTTAGTACTATATGGGACTTTCCTAATTTCTACACACAGTCAATCTGAGTTACTGGTATGTTCTCAACTGATCTTTTTTCTAGCTTTATTGCAGGATAATTGACATATAATGAACAACATATTTAAAGTGTAGAATTTGATCAGTGTTAACAAATGTTACACCTGTGAAACTATCACAACCTCGAGATAATGAACATTATCTCCAAAAGTTTCCCTTTGCCCCTTTTGGTAATTCCTCTCTTCTACTCCTACCCCCACCTTCCCCACCCACCACTGACCTATTTTTTGTCCCTACAGATTGGTGTATTTCTAAGTTTATTTAGGGTGTTTTAATTTATTTCAACAATGTTTTGTGGTTTTTAGGATAAGATCTTGAACATCCTTTGTCAGATTTATTCCTAAGTATTGCACATTTTTTCATGTTATTGTGAATGTACATTTAAAATTTTTAATTTTAGGTTGTTGCTGGTATATAGAAATACAATTGATATTTCTACATTGCCTTGAATCTTGGAATCTTACTAAATTCACTCATTAGTGCCACTACATTTTTTTGTAGTTTCCACCAAATTTTTCTATGTAGACAACATATGTCAGTGAATAAAGAGAATTACATTTCTTCATTTACAATTTGGCTGCCTTCTATTGCTTTTTCTTGCCTTATTGTGCTGGCTGGGATCTCCAGTACAATGCTGAACAGAAGCATTGAGAATGAACACTCTTGCTGTGTTTTAGATTTTAGGGGGAAAACATTCAGTCTTTCACTGTTAAGTGTGATGTTAGCTGCAGGGTTTTCAAAAATGCCCTCTTTTTCAGCCTGAGGAAATTCTTTTCTGTTCCTAGTTTGTTGAAAGTTTTAATGAAGAATAGATGTCGGGTTTTGTCAAATGCTTTTGTGCTTCAATTGAAGTGATTGTATGATTTTTCTCTTTTTAGATTTCATGTTGTGATTTTCATTGATTTCCAAAACTTATCCTGACTAACCCCACTTAATTATGAGGTATTATCTTCTCAATATATTGTTGGATTCAATTTGCTAAGTTTTAAAAAGAATTTTTGCAATCTATGTTCGTGAAAGATATTGGTCCATAGTTTTCCTTCTTGTAATGTCTTTGTTCAGTTTTGGTATCAGAGTTATAGTGTCCTCAAAGAATGAGTTGAGAAGTGTTCCCTCCTCTGTGATTTTCTGAAAGAGTTTGTGTAAAATAGGTATTATCTCTTCCTTTGGGGAATTTACTGGTGAAGCCCTCTGGGCCTATAGTTTTCTTATTAGAATGTTTTCTAACTGCCAATTCAATATATTTACAGGATATAGGACAATTTAGGTAACCTAATTATTTTTTTCACATTTTTTCCTTCAGTTTTATTAAGATATAATTGACATCTAACACTGTATAATTCTTCTTGAGTCACCTTCGGTAACTTGTCTTTCAAGGAACTTGTCAGTTTCATCTAAGTTGTTAGATTTACTGGCATAAAGCTATTCATATTATTTTCTTATTATTCCTTTAATATCTATAGAATCTGAAGTGATATCACCTTTCCCATTTCTGATATTGGTAATTTGTATCATCTCTACTTTTTTCCTGATCACTTTGACTAGACATTTATCAGTTTTATTGATCTTCTCAGATAACAACCTTTTGGTTTCATTAAGTTTCTCTATTGTGATTGTCTTCTATTTCATTGATTTATGTTCTCATTTTTATTATTTTATTTCTTCTATTTGAGTTTTATTTGCTCTTCTATTACTGTTTTTTAAGGTGGAAGCTTGAGGTTTTTTATTCGAAAGCTTCTTTTCTAATATAGGTATTTAGTGCTATAAATTTCCTAAGTACTATTTTATTTGCTTCTCACATATTTTGATATGTTGATTTCATTTTTTAAAAAATATTTATTTATTTATTTACTTTTGGCTGTGTTGGGTCTTTGTTTCTGTGCAAGGGCTTTCTCTAGTTGTGGCAAGCGGGGGCCACTCTTCATTGCAGTGCGCAGGCCTCTCACTATTGTGGCCTCTCTTGTTGCAGAACACAGGCTCCAGACGCGCAGGCTCAGTAGTTATGGCTCACGGGCCTAGTTGCTCTGCGGCATATGGGATCTTCCCAGACCAGGGCTCGAACCTGTGTCCCCTGAATTGGCAGGCAGATTCTCAACCACTGCACCACCAGGGAAGCCCATTGATTTCATTTTAATTCTGTTCATAATAGCTCATAATTTTTCTTTTATTTCTTCTTTGTCCCATGGGTTATTTAGAAGCATGTTTTTTAGTACCCCAATACTTACAGTTTTAAGTAATTTGTTCATGATGTGCCTTGTAGTTTCTTTCATGTTTCATTTTCTTGGACTTCAATGAGCTTCTTCAATCTGTGGGTTTATAGCTTTCATCAAATTTGGGAAAATTTCAGTCCATTGTTTCTTCAAATATTATTTTTCTGTTCTCTCTTCTCCTTCAGGACTTCAATTATACATATTTTACCTGACTTTAAACTCTCCCACAATTCACTGATCCTCTGTTTATTTTTTAGTCTTTTTTTGGTTATGGGCTTCATTCTAGATAGTTTATATTGCTGTCTTCAATTTTTCTAGCTTTTTCCCCTGCAATGTCTAGTTTGTCCTTAATTCTATCCACTGTATTTTTCATCTCAGACATTGTGGTTTTTATCAG
Organism: Mesoplodon bidens; assembly: GCF_964165515.1. Lineage (NCBI taxonomy): Eukaryota > Metazoa > Chordata > Mammalia > Artiodactyla > Ziphiidae > Mesoplodon > Mesoplodon bidens. Next base: position 119,672,950 of record NC_138176.1, on the reverse strand, counting down.
TAGAAGTTCAGTTTGGATATTTTGTTATGTCTTTCACGTCTTTACCTATTCAGTGTTTCCTCTAGCTTCTTAAATCTATGGATGGAGTTCTAATCACAGTTTTAATGTCCGTGTCTGCTAATTCTATCATCTGCATCACTTCTGGGTCCATTTTGATTGATTGATTTTTCTCCTCATTATGGATCATATTTTTCTTCTTCTTCGCATGCCTGGTAATTTTTTATTGGATGCAGATATTGTGAATTTTACATTTGCTAGAATTTAGTTAGTTGAAAATAGTTTGATCCTTTTAGGTATTGCTTTTAAAGATGTTTGGCTGGAACCAGAGCAGCATTTATTCTAGGGTTAATATTTTTTCATAACTGAAGTAACCTGTACTTTTTGAGTGCAAAGCTCAATGCTCCATGGATTATGAAGCTTTCTACTCTGGGTGCTAGGAACAGCCACTGTTCCTGGCCCTATGTGAATGCAAGAGATTATTCCCCCTCATCCATTTGGGTAGTTTTTCCCTCTGGCTTCAGATAATTTTCCACATTCATGCACTGATCAGTACTCAATAAATACTTAAGGGCAACCCTCTTCAAGTATTCAGAATTCTCTCTTTGTGTATCTATCTTCTGTCTTGCACTGTGACTTACAAACTGCAGCTGCTGTGGTCTTCTCAGACCCACTTCAGTTTTCCCAGCTCATAAATACTGCTGGGCTCTGCCTGAGTGTCTCCTCTCTGCTCTGTGGCCTGAAAACTTTCTCCAGTAGTAAACTGGGACAGTTGGGATCAGTCTTTTGTTGCCTAGTGTTGAATGTCTTGGGAACCATTGTTTCTTATCATTTGTATATTTTTTAGTTGTTTTATGTGGGAGGTTGAATGCTATCTTTCTTGCACCATAAATCCACAAAATGCTGATCCTTTTCAGATGTTCAAGCATATGTGTCTTAGTCCATTTGGGCTGCTATAACAAAATACCATAGACTAGGTGGTTTATGGACAACAGAAATTTATTTCTCACAGTACTGGTGACTGGGAGGTCCAAGATCAAGGCACTGGCAGATTCAGTGTCTGTTGAGAACCCTCTTCCTGGTTCATAGATGGCACATTTTAGCTGTAACTTCACATGGCAGAAGGGGAGAGGGATCTCACTGGGGCTTCTTTTACAAGGACAGGAATCCCATTCGTGAGGGCTTCACCCTCATGACTTCCCAAAGGCCCCGCCTCCAAATGCCATCACACTGGGGGTTAGGATTTCAACATAAGCATTTTGGAGGGACACAAGCATCCACAGCAATACACAATTAAAGTAAATGTTTAATATACGTCAAAACCATTCTCTGTTGAAAGAGATTGATTCATCGTCAATACGTAAATTGTTCAGATGCATAGAGTAGGGGTCACTTTATCATGACCTAAAGCACAGCAAAACAGAATAAACAAAAGGAATCACAACATCATGCTGCTTAATAAGGTGAAGCCAAATTCCACATTCGCCAGATCTGATCCTTAGTTCTGGCCTTCACACAAACTGGGATAAGATCACGCACTGATCTGGTGGGTTTGCTTTTTGAGCATTTGAGACAGTCCAAACACATATCAGTGACCTGAAGGTGGGTGGGAAGTTGAGAAATGATAAAGGGGTTCCTCTCTAACATAGTATTTCCTAGCGTGTGTTACATGAAACCCAGTGTTTCACATGATGTTAATAAGTATTCAGGAAAAATACCAACCACAAATTATAATTTCATGTTCAAATAAGATAGGGGAATTTATAAATAATATTGTCCTCATTGAAGATTCACAATGCACTTGAACTCTGAGGCTTTTAGATAATTTCTCATTTTTGCCTGAAATAGTTACAGATTTACTTTTCATTTGTAAACAAGATACCTGACTAATCTAGTTAGAACCAAACCCATATATGTACTAAAGTTATGGAAATCAAATTTGTATCTCCCCACAAAATCATTGAACTGATACTGCTCTTGCTTCAGGCCCTCAATCAGAAAATTGTAACCTGAAACAAAACAGAAATATTGTTTACAAACTGACTTAATTCTCAAAAATACTCTATGTAAAAAATGCAAGATCTCACATTTTCCAGGGATCATGGATACATTACCCATCAGTATGCCTAGTGCAGCCTGGGTACATACTAAGCATTCAGTAAATGCATATGTATTAGTTCATTCCCTCAATATTTATTGAACACCTATCATGTGTTCAATAAATATACTAAGCATGTATCATATTACATGCTTAGGGCACGTACAAAAAACTAGATACACAAAATCTAATTAAAAAATCAGAATCTGAATCACAAGGAGTTTTGCAATCCATGGAAAATGACATTAAGTAAATAATCATTGCTCAGCAATCTGGAAAGACTTTTTAGCTCACTCATGCACAGAGATTATTTGAGAATCTACCATGTACCAAGCACTGTTCTAGGATCTGGGAGAACCAGGGACAGACACATAAGATGAAATCTCTTTTCTAGGGGGCTCATGATTTGATGGTGAAGACACTTTAGAAAGTGATTGCATACTACAGTAAACAGAAGAGGAAACCAAAACCTGAACAATAAGCAGAGCTTAGCTAGGAGAAAGAAGGCAGGCACGATGGGTGGATGTGTGCGTGAAGCAGAAAGACTTGCACAGGCACAGCCTGAAGGTGGGAAGGAACAAGGCTGTTGCTGCCAAAGAATGGCCAGTATGGCTGGAGTAAATCAAAAGCAAATGACAAGGGGCAAAAGCTGGAGAAAGAGATGGGCTAGGTCATGCTTAACTTGCAGGCCAGGTTAAGGATTTTGGTCTTTACCTTAAGAACACAAGGTTGGAAGAGAGTGTCAGGAGCAGATTTGCTTTTTCGTATGTGTGTGTGTGTAATCTTTTTTTTATTTTTTAACATCTTTATTGGAGTATAACTGCTTCACAATGGTGTGTTAGTTTCTGATGTATAACAAAGTGAATCAGCTATACATACACATATATCCCCATATCTCATCCCTCTTTCTGTAATTGTGCTGTGATTACGTGAGAGAACATCTATGTCTTAGGAAAAACACACTGAAGAAGGTTATATCACTTTCCCAAAGCTTCTGAAGAGTGAAGTTCTCCATTTTCCTTTCAGGAACATAATAAATGTGTCACACAATTCTATCTCGGATTCACAAGTAGGGTGGGGGTCAGGAACCAGGGAGAGATCCAGGATGTAGGCAAGTGATGCTAGGATTTTCTCAGAGAGGTCATGAAGTTCAATTGTAGGTGAATGCTTTAGCTGCTGTGGCTGGCAGGCTGTTCCTGGTATGGTAAACAGCACACAAATCCAAGCTACAGCGTTTCATAAGATATTCATGTGATGCTTTCTGCAATGATCTAATGGCTTCAGAGACTAGAGAATGGCGGGAATGTGAACATCAGTCTTTTGGCTTGGGAAGGAGATTACCTTGGCAAGATGAAACTTCTGACCTGTGTGGTCCCTGCACTGCTCTCTACAAGGAGATAGTGCCAGGATTTCCCAATAGTTCATATAAGGCAACTCCAGCAGTGATTTGGCTGTGGGTTTATCTTTTAGCAATTTTGTGACAAGCTGCCCAGCTCTATGCTTTGACTTTATTCAGTATGTGTTTCCTCCTCCTCCTACTAGGACCTGTCACTGCGGTCAGCTGTCCAGTGCCATAGGGAGGACACAGCTGGCGGCAGTGAGCATAAGCAGCCTTTATCACAGAGACTAAACCTGTCATGTGCTTGTTGAGGGCACCCTCAGACTCCTTGTAGGCATCAGGATCAAAGACACCAGCTCCCTGCAGACCCAAATCATTGGTTACCGCTCCACAGTAGTCCTCTCTGTCTCCAGGATTGATGCCTTCCCTCTCCCCCTGCCCCTCCCCTTGCCCCTCCCCTCCCCCCTCCCCTCCCCCTCCCCCTCCCCTCCCTCCTCCCCCTCCCCCTCCTCCTCTCAATTTGGGTCAGAGTCCTCTTCATTGCTGTCACATCCCTGGCTCTTCATGTTCCTGGACAAGTTAGGGACCAGCTAAATTTCACATCAGGAATGCAGTGTCTTCTCCCCACCCCTCCCAGTTTTGCCAATTTTTCAAATGCATTAATCATTCTGTCTTCTGCAATCCTTGAGTATCTGTCAGGGAGCTGACACTCTGTCACTCTATGCTATATGATTTCCAACTGGAGCCTCAACCCCTTGGCTTCTGAGCCCACACGGGCCAGATCAGGGGGTTAGGTTGGCACACAGCAGCGGAGGCATCAGGCTGACACCAATATGGGCTAGTGCTGCCTCTCCACGATGCTCTTTTGAGTGGGGACACAAAGCATTGCAGCTGATGATTCCCATGCCATCCTCCTCCCCACTAGACTGAGGAAAATTGGGGAGCAGGGAACATGTCCTGCACTGGCATTTGTTCTCTCATAGTTTCATTTTTTTTTTTTTTTTTTGGTGGTACATGGCCCTCTCACTGTTGTGGCCTCTCCCGTTGCGGAGCACAGGCTCCAGACGTGCAGGCTCAGCGGCCGTGGCTCACAGGCCCAGCCGCTCCGCGGCATGTGGGATCTTCCCTGACCGGGGCACGAACCCATGTCCCCTGCATCGACAGGCGGACTCTCAACCACTGCGCCACCAGGGAAGCCCTCATAGTTTCTTTTCTTATAATCTTCTTTACAGAGTCCTCAATAAGCATTTATTGCGTGGGATAATTGATTCATATGCCCTATATGATCCTAAAATCTTTTCTGAGTCTCATCATGCAGAATTATACAGCTGGAAGGAACTTCAGAGACTTTAAAAATTCCCCATGATTTGGAAAATGACAAAATCGAGACCCAGAGCAGTTAAATGTCTTCCCCCAGATCACACAGCTAGTTGGTCGCCAAAGCAGACCTTGGGAGCTTGGTCTCCAGGCTCTTGGTTTGGTGCTCTTCATGAAGACTGAGCATTGTAGTTAACTGAGACTTTGCGTTCTGTCAAGTGCCAGCTTCCATAGAAACAGACTCAAGTGAGGCACACCTAGTACAGATTTACCAAACTAAGGCGGTTAGCCAATATTTGCAGGTTTTGGGACAGTTATTGAACAACTTTGCAAATTCAACTAAAGTTTTTCAGGAGACTTGAAAATATTCTTGAATGATATTTAGGACTCATCCAAGGGATTTGCCTCGGACGTATTACAGTTTATCCACCATGAGCGTTATGATGCTGTTAAAACTCAGAGTTTAGAGGATTATTCTTACAATTCTTTTGGTAGAGAAGCTTGGCACAGTGAGAAATGTGAAATAGTTAACAGTATGAATCACACAGAGTCATCTGGAAAGTGTCCTGAAACACTCAGAAAACTTTTTAGGGACCTCTTTGCTGGAAAACCTGTGATTGTAGAGCAGAGTGAGGATGTCTCTGTATGTTGTACAAGTGAGATAGAGAAGCAGGAAAATGGAAGCAGCCATGGGAGAAAGTCACCATCCTGTGAGTAATGAAGGAGAAAAAAATGAAAGTGGAGAAAAAAGCCAAGAACTCTCATTGTATCAGCAGAGACTGGGAGATTCAATTCAGAAAATCAGGAAGTTCACAGTCATTATCTCCTTTTCTCTCTAGCTAAAAATAAGGTATGACAGAAGCACCTCTGCTCAGAGCTAGAGAAGTGAAAACTCTATAAAAGAAAGGACTGATTCTGTGCACTATCCTTTATCTAAATGTAAACGTAAATCAGTCCCTGCAGATGACCCTGGATGGTGTCCCCAGTTGTGATAGGTCAGGCTGGGAAACGTGGCATTACAAAAGCTCTGTCAGTCTTGATAAGTCTCTGAAGCAACACGCTTTTGCTTTTGAAGTACCAGTGTGCTCATATAGATGAGGTACTCACAGTTATTTCAGCAAGCCCTGTTTCTAAAATGTTGGTCTTTGGGATCTTGACAAAATTTTGTCAGTGGCTCAATGAGATGGTGAAATGGAGCTGGGTTTTGACAAGGATTGTGAGGAACGATGGGGAGGGTCTCAGATGGGGAAGCAGATGGACCTGAATTCTGCTCATGAGGCTCCTTCTTACGACGGTATGTTTTAGACAATTCATGTGACCTGCCTGTCTTGTCCATTTTCTGATCATGGCATGAGGTGGAATAGATGACCTCAGAGGTCTCCTCTGGTTCTCATGTTCAATGATGCTTTCTTCTGCGCCTTTTCTGAGGATTGGGGGAATATCTGATCCACAAATAAAAAACCAGGCTCCCGCTGTCTTGGACCTTTCTTTGGTTGTTTGGCAATTCAGCTGGTCTTGAAACTCCCTTTAACCTCACTAAACCACTCTGCCATCCGTAAGTTGCTATTCTGTGTTCTTCTATTGTATTAACAGATAGGAAAAGGTTTAATTATATAAGCAAATCCCTTTTAATGAATTATCCAGTTAGTGTGTTACCTTCCTAAATGGGAAAAAAAAATTCCTTGTCTAGCATAAGCTATATTAGTGCTGGAAACTTCAGGCAATAGTATAGGGGCATGTGTGTGTGTCTGTATGTGTGTCTGTGTGAGTGTGTTGCTTGTAAGGGAGAAGAAAATTACACAAGTCTGGGAAGTCAAATCAAGTGTTACTCTAACATGTGAGTAAAGTCCTTTTGCTAAGCCAAGTGTGAAGGTTAACCAGCAAGTATTTATCAGACTCTTTAGTTGCAGAGACCCACTTGAATTAGGTCCTGTAAAGTAGGTTTAAGACTTTATGTTAAGGAGTGCTTCTAACCACTTCTAATTTGGTCCTGACTGATTTGAATCAAATTTTGCTTAAATAAACTCTTAAAACTCTTAATATGCCTCAGTTTATCTTTGAGTGGTTCTGGTGTCAGAAAAAGAATCAGAGGAGACCCCAGTTGGCCCCCAGGAGTGACAGGCAACAGGTGTGGGTACCTGCTTAGTCCCTTGAGCTTGATGCGTGCTTGCTGCCTCTGGAGGTCATGGGTAAGTCCCTCTCGGACCCTGGATCCTAGCTCTACAGTTTTTGCATTATGAGCTTTCAGAGTGTTTGAGCATTTTCTTTCTGCACTACGTCTGGAAACTAGCTGGAGTCAGACTGGCTCTGGATTGGACTGGTTGCAACTTAGAAACTGGACTGGGTGCAGGGTCAGACTGCATCTGACTTGAACTGGGTCCAGTGTGAGGCCTTAGGTGAATAAAATTTTGTTTTAAAGCTGAACAAGTAGGGTAACCTCCCAAAGATAATCTTGAATTACAGTGGTCACAATGCAGAACTTGCTTGCTGGGAGTTTTATTTATTACAAATTCAATTTCACTACCAGTGATCAGTCTGTTCAGATTGTCTTTTTCTTCCTGATTCAGTCTTGGCAAGTTGTATGTTTCTAGAAATCTGCCCGTTTTTTTCTAGGTTGTCCAATTTGTTGGCATATAACAGTTCATAGTATTCTCTTAGGATTTTTTTGTATCTCTGTGGTATCAGTTGTTGTTTCTCCTCTTTCATTTGTTATTTCTTAGTTCTCTCTCTTTCTTCTTGATGAGCCTGGCTAAGAGTTTATCAATTTTGTTTATCTTTTTAAAAAAAAAACAGCTCTTGGTTTCATTGTTTTTTTTCTATTATTTTTTTGATCTGTATTTTATTTATTTCCTCTCTAACCTTTATTATTTCCTTCCTTCTGACTTTGGCCTTTGTTCTTTTTTCCTAATTCATTCAGATAATTGGTTACGTTGTTGGAGATTTTTCTTGTTTCTTTTTTTTTTATAATCCAAATTTTAAAAAATTAATTAATTAATTAATTAATTTTTGGTTGTGTTGGGTCTTCATTTCTGTGCATGCGCTTTCTCAAGTTGCGGTGAGCGGGGGCCACTCTTCATCGTGGTGTACGGGCCTCTCACTGTCGTGGCCTCTCTTGTTGTGGAGCACAAGCTCCAGATGTGCAGGCTCAGTAGTTGTGGCTTACGGGTCTAGTTGCTCCGCAGCACGTGGGATCTTCCCAGACCCGTGTCTCGAACCCGTGTCCCCTGCATTGGCAGGCAGATTCTCAACCACTGTGCCACCAGGGAAGCCCTCTTGTTTCTTGAGGAAGGCATATATTGCTATGAACTTCTCTCTTAGAACTGCTTTTGCTGTATCCCATGGATTTTAGAAAGTTGCGTTTACATACTCATTTGTCTCAAGGTATTTTTCTTATTTCTCCTTTGATTTCTTCATTGACTATGGCTTTTTAGTAGTCTGTGGTTTAGTCTCCATGTGTTTGTGCTTTTCCCATTCTTCTTCCTGTAATTGATTTCTAGTTTCATACTGAAAAAAACGCTTGCTATAATTTTTATCCTTTTACATTTGTTGAGAATTGTTTTGTGGCCTAGCATGTGATCTGTCCTGGAGAACATTCCATATGCACTTGAAAAGAACATGTATTCTGCTGTTTTGGGATGGAATGTTCTCTCTCTCTCTCTCTCTCTCTCTCTCTCTCTCTCTCTCTATATATATATATATATATATATATATATATATATATATATATATATATATATATATATATATATATCAGCTCCTGTTGGTCTAATGTGTCATTTAAGACCACTGTTGCCTTATTGATTGTCTGGATGATCTGTCCACTGATGTAAGTGAGGTGTAAAAGTAGCCTACTGTTATTGTGTTACTGTCAGTTTCTCCCTTTATATCTGTTTGCTTTATATATTTAGGTGCTCCTGTATTGGGTGCATATGTGTTAAAAAGTGTGGTATACTCTTCTTGTATTGATCCCTTTATCATTATATAAGGCCCTTTTTGTCTTTTGTTATAGACTTTAAAGTCTATTTTGTCTGATATGAGTATTATTACCCTGCCTTGTCGTATCCATTTGCATGAAATATCTTTTTCCATCCTCTCATTTTTAGCCTATGTCTTTTTTTTTCTCTTTTTTATAAATTCATTTATTTTATTTTATTTTCGGCTGCGTTGGGTCTTTGTTGCTGCACACAGGCTCTCTCTATTTGCGGTGAGCGGGGGCTCCTCTTCGTTGTGGTGTGTGGGCTTCTCATTGCAGTGGCTTCTCTTGTTGCGGAGCACAGGCTCTAGGAACTTGGGCTTCAGTAGTTGCAGCATGTGGGCTCAGTAGTTGTGGCACGTGGGCTCTAGAGCACAGGCTCAGTAGTTGTGGCTCATGGGCTTAGTTGCTCCGTGGCATGTGGGATCTTTCCGGACCAGGGCTCAAACCCATGTCCCCTGCGTTGGCAGATGGATTCTTAACCACTGCTCCACCAGGGAAGTCCCTAGCTTGGGTATGTCTTTAGGTATGAAGTGAGTGTCTTGTAGGAAGTATATAGTTCAGTCTGGTGTTTTTGTTTTGTTTTCTTTTTAAATTTTTTTTGTTTTTTGTTTGTTTGTTTTTATCCAATCACTCATGCAGTGTCTTGACTGGAATATTTAGTTCATTGACGTGTAAAGTGATTACTGATAGGTATGTACTTAGTGCCATTTTGTTACTTGTTTTCTGGTTGTTTTTGTAGTTCTCTGTTCTTCTTCTTTTAGCTTCTTCCCTGTGGTTTTGTTTGTTTGTTTGTTTTTCTTTAGTGGTATGCTTTCTCTCTGCTTTTTGTGTATCTATTATAGTTTTTTGATTTGTGGTTACCGTGAGGTTCATATATGTTGACCTGTAAATATATCTACTTGTTTTAAACTAACAGTCATTTGAGTTCAAACACATTTTAAAAGATTTATATATCTTTTACTCTTTTTTCCCACATTTTGTGGTTTTGATCTCATTTTACATCTTGATGTTTAACTTTTAAGTGTTTATTGTAGTTATAGTTGATTTTACAATTTTTGACATTTAATCTTAGTGCTAGCTTAAGTGGTTGATCCACAGCCTTTACTGTATATTTCCCTTAATTAGTGGGATTTTTCCCTCCTTAGGAATTCTTCTTGTAGTAGCTTTTTCCTTTCCACTTAGAGATGACCCTCTAACATTTCTTTTAGGGTCTGTTTAGTAATGGTGAACTGTTAGTTTTTGATTGACTGAGAAGCTCTTTATCTCTCCTTCAATTCTAAATGATGATCTTGCTGGGTAGAGTATCCTAGGTTACAGGTTTTCCCCTCTTAGCATTTTTTTTCTTTTGGCCATGCCCTGCAGCTTGTGGGATCCTAGTTCCCCAAACAGGGATCGTATCGTGCCCCTTGCAGTGGAAGTGCAGAGTCCTAAACACTGAACTGCCAGGGAATTCCCTTAGTATTTGAATTATATAATGCCACTCCTTTTTGGCCTGCAAAGCTTCTGCAGAAAAATCAGCTAATAGCCTTATGGGGGTTCCTTTGTACTGATTCTTTGTTTTTCTCTTGATGCTTTTACAATAGAATTCTCTCTTTAAGTTTTGCTATTTTAATTATGGTTTGTCTTGGTGTGGGTCGGTTTGGGTCATCTTGCCTGGGGCCCTCTGTGCTTCCTGTGCCTCGATATCTGTTTCCTTCATCAGGTTCAGAAAGTTTTCAGCCAGAATTTCATCAAATACATTTTTGACCCTTTTCTCGATTCTCCTTTGGGGGCCCTTATAATGTGAATGTTAGTATGCTTGATGTTGTCCTAAGGGTCCCTTAAACTGTTCTCATTTTAAAAAGCTTGTTTTTCCTCTTGCTGTTGTCCTTGGGTGATTTCCATTATTCTGTCTCCCCAATTATTTATGTGTTCTTCTGTATCACCTAGTCTGAAGTGAAAAACATACTGGGAGGAATTTATTGTATTCTTCAGTTTTGACTTGTTTTTTAAAACATATTTTCTAGTTCCTTGTTAAAATTCTCAGTGTTCATCTATTCTTTTCCATAGTTCAGTTATCATTCTTGTTACTGATGCTTTGAACTCTTTATCTTATAATTATTTATCTCCATTTCATTTGCTGTTTTTTCAGTGTTTTCTCTTGTTCTTTTATTTGAAACAAATGCATCTGTCTTCTCATTTTGTTTAACTTTCTCCGTTTCTATGAAATTAGGTGAAACAGTTACCTATCCCAGTCTTGAAGGGGTGTCCTTGTGTGGGAGCATCCCTATGCGGTCTGTGTGTGCCCAGTGGCTTTGTTATGAGAGATGGATCTGAGGTGAGCATGGGTCGTGTCTTCCCCCAGGGTGTGTTGGCAGCTCTCACCTTGGTGAGAGGTAGGCTGGAGATGGAGGGGCTAGAGCCAGAGCCAGGTGTGATGAGGCGCCTCCTATGCTCCGTGGCTGACAGCAGTATACTGGGGGCTGGTGGGGGGGTCCCAAGGTGCTGGAGCAGAGCACGTAGCTTGGGTCCAAGATGTTTCCATCCCTTCTAAGTGTGCGCTCTCCCCCTCCCAGTGTTGGCATTTTTCCCTCACTGGGGAACAATGCTGGAGTTAGAGGGTCCAGAGTATGTGTTCGGCGTGGTCCTGCTTGTGTGCTGCGTTGGCCCTGGCACACCATTCAGAGTTCCAGACCACCTTCAATCTGCTGCCTCTACAAATGCCAGTAATGGCCACCCTCACCCTGTTCAGTTGTAGTGCCAGGTCTAAGCCAGATCCATTCCCCCAACTATGCACTCTTCTTAACAGTGGCACCCTTTGCCCTAGTGGGGAGCTGTGCTCGAGGGGCCAGAGTGGGCCCTTGGCGTGGGCTGGTATTCATGCTGGGGTGATTGTGGGAAACTGATCTGAGTCCCAGGCAATTTGAATCTGCTTCCTCCACTTTGTTCCTGGGATTAGGCAAGCACTTGGGCACTCTTCAGGAGTGGAGTCTAGGTTTCTAACAGCCATCCTTTTAGTCCCATTGGTTTTCAAAGCAACTAAGGGGACTTGTCTTCCCGAGGGCTGGGGTGCCCAATAAGTGGTTTGAACTGCTCATTCCCCAGGGAGGATCTCTAAGCTCATGTAATCCACCTTCTCTTATGCGTCCCCTGCCAGAGGCACGGGTCTTGACCTGATTGCTTCTCTTCCCCTCCTATGTGACACCATGTGGATCTTTCTTTACAGCCTTGGCTGTACAGGAGTCTTTCTGCCAGTCTCCAGTTTGTTCAGTGAAAATTGCTCCACATGTAGATGTATTTTTTAATAGTATAGTGTATTTTATAAATGAATGTTACAAAAATCATCCCATGAAGTACACGCACAATGTACTGAAAGGAACAGGATCCTGGGAAGCGGATGACAAGAAACACTGCTGCTTGCTGACATCATTTTCTCTTTGGCCTCTGGCATTCAACCTGCTCAGTCATGCACATTGCTTAATTTGCCCACTTTTGCCTTCCAAATATGGGACATTAATCTCAATGCTAAGGTCTCATGTGGCCATAGGGCTCTATCTCTAAAGAGACAGAACAGGGGCCTTTTGACAAGTCACCAGCAGCCATGGAGATTGTAGAGCCATCCTCAGATTGACTCATTTTTTTCAAGACAAAATTGGAAATTCAAATATTGTATTATAGGCACTGTGTCTCCATGCCTTGCTATCTGTCTCCGTGTGTGTATGTATTTTAATGCATTCTTAGGGGGAGGTGAGCTCAGCACCCTCTACCCTCTACTCTACCATTTTGATCTCTTCTCCCTATTTTTCCAGATTTAAGGAAATCATTTTCTCTTAAGCTATCTATGGCTTCCAGTAATTTTGTAAAGTCCACTTCTGTAAACAGATTTGAAACATTTATTAGCTTTTCTCCCTACCTGATACGTCCAGAATGCAGAAGCTTATTGAATATTCTTATTTTCACGGCAATATAGTTATTTGCATAAGTTCAATAAGAATCTGTTCTCCTTATAAAAGGAGACGATTGGAAACATTGGTTATATTACTAAGGCTTTCACTGGAATGTCACGTTTGAGAATACACATAAAATCAGATATGACCAGATAGTTTTGAGGAACTAAGGTTGACTTTATGGAGCCAATAAAAGCCCCTTGGAAAAAATGGCCTGGTACCTTGTTTAGAGGGTGCCTGGCAGCCTTACCAGGTGAATAGGGAAGGTCACTTCCTGGTAAGCCCAGGAACTTCAGAATATCTTGGGGACTACAAGAAAAGAGGAATTCACCCAAACCTGTAGGTATTCCAGATGGAGTCTGATGGTGAGTTCTTGGCGTAGCTTCTTAGCCTGGGGAAGCCTTTTTAAAAGTCCAATCTATGATTCCTTATGAAAAGTTCTAGCAAAGCAGATTTTAAAAAGTTTATATGGTCAGTCACTATTCTTGCTACATTTAAGTGAACAATCAGGCCAAGTTTAATGAGACTAGACTTATTTTGCAAATAAATTAGTCTTACTGTGATTATCCTTGATAGATATGAGGGTGATTGTAGAGGAAAAAATATGTTTCAGTAAAATATTATAGTACAATCTTGTGTATATCAGATTCTAGCCTTGTTCATTGTCTTTGAGGTTTTATTGTATATCTGTAAACTGAACTAGATCCTGAATTCTGGTTTCCTCAAATATCTGGCTACAGCTCTCCAAACTTACATTTCCAATAATCTTCCACCCTTCTGATTTGGAATCACTGAGAACAAAGACTGCCCCAGAATCCTTTTGGAAGTGACCATACCAGATCCTCCTCACTACCCAGATGGCAGCCAAACAGCAGAGATTTGAACCTTGGGTCCACATCCCCCAGTTAAAAAGGTGACCTCCAGACTCTTGGAAGTGCACGCCAGCTGGAGATCTAAAATTTAAATGACTAGGAAGGTTCCTCCCCAGAAGCAGATTGCATCTTGTGGTAGACAGCTCTCCCAAGATCATAGATCAAAATTTTCATCTCCAATTTAAAACCTTAATCTTTTTGCCTTTTTGCTACTTGCTTTTTTTCTCTCTTTTAATGTATGGGAAGATAATGTTCCTTAACTCTGGCAGTTATTGCTGAATTTACTGCTAAGGCCATAGCTGCACAACAAAAGTCCCTATATTTTCTTTCTAAGGTGATTTTAGACAATAGAATTGTCTTATTATTTACTGACTGAGCAAGGAGGAGTCTGTGCATAGCAAATACAACCTGCTGGATCAACACCTCTGGTATTGTAGCAGATACAAAAAATTAATGAAAAAACCACTTGACTAAAAGAGGTTGATGCCTCTTTGGGTACATTCTTTGATTTATTTGACACCAACTGATTTGGTTCATGGGGGCCCTGGCTAAGGAGTGTACTTCAGTTTTTGGTGTTATCCTCCTAATAGTTTTCATCGTAGTGTCCCTGGTGCACTATGTTCTCTCAAAGGTCTTAAATGCGTGTTCATAGCCATCAGCAGTAAATCAGATGGTCCCACTGTGCTTCGAGAAACCAAAACCAGATGATCAGTGAGATAAACAGCAAAAACAATTTTTCCATGGATATGATATCATAACCTATGTGTTTCACAATTAGACAAGGGCAGCTTAACTCTGATCGTGACTGAAAGTGGTGCTAATAGCAAGCACATTTGGGGCCAATCTCTCCCATATGAGTGGATGATCCAAAGGGGGGAGTTGTTAAATTAATTAAACAAGGAAGCCATTAGATTGAGGTGACTCTAATGCCTTGACAGCCTTTGAAAGCAAACCAAAGTCTCAGCCTGTAACTGCCTCAAGGTTACAAATTCAAAACACCAAGGACAACCAATCACAAGTAGCCAGCCAGGCTTTAAGCTGTAGCCAATTAATAATTGCCTTGCTTTGCTTCTGCCTTTTCTCTATGATAAAGTTTCTCTCCAGGCTCCTGGTGGTGGAGCCCTCCTAACAATTTCTGGTTTGGGGCTGCTCGATTTGAATCAATTTTTCCTCAAATAAACTCTTAAGATTAAAATAATAATTCTTGATGTTGAATGATTGGGGGTTATTAACCAATTAATTGACTAATTTTATAACAATGGACCAAAGTGGCAGTGGAGGAGACACAGAGAACTATTTAGGAAGCGAGATAAAAAAGATTGGTGAATCTTGTTTCCAGCAAGCTTTGGGGAGACCTGGTGATGACAGCTCCTGCGTCTCTACTCCAGTGTCTTGCTCTCAGTGAAACTCAGTTACCCTCCTCAGGTCTCTTTTCTGTCCTGCTACCAACTGTACTTCCTGCTTCCCCGTACTTCCTGCTTCTTGACCCACTCCATCCATTTGGACCTTTTCACTACACTTCCCACTACTCACACACTACTTTTTTTTTTTTTTTAGCATGTGTCTTGGTTCAAATTTCGGATTGATCTAGTTTATTGTTGTGAGCAAGGCCACACAAGTGCTTAGCCAGGCGTTGGAGCAGTGGTCCTTTGCATCAGCTGAATGGGCATGTGAAAGTCAGTAGGGTTACATGAAAAAACATGGCTACCTGTTTTGTAGAGGCTGTGGGTGGGGAAGCGTCCCGTAGGAGGACAGAGAGGCAGGGCAAGCACAGTGGCTGTTAACTCCCAGGGTAAGTTTCACAATAAATCAAAATTTCCAATGACACCCTCATTTCATCCACATAATAACATTGCGAGGTATGCTTAGCTGGGATTATCTCCGGTTTGTGAATCAGAAGACAGAATTTCAGAGAGAATGTGGTTTGTAGAAGTAAGTACACCATTTTATCTGTACTTTTTTTTTTTTGCGGTACGTGGGCCTCCCACTGTCGTGGCCTCTCCCGTTGCGGAGCACAGGCTCCGGACACGCAGGCCCAGCGGCCACGGCCCACGGGCCCAGCTGCTCCGCGGCACATGGGATCCCCCCGGATCGGGGCACGAACCCGCGTCCCCCGCATCGGCAGGCGGACTCCCAACCACTGCGCCACCAGGGAAGCCCTTATCTGTACTTTTGATACCCTTTCTCAGTCTCGAAATATTAGAGATGGAGAATTAGATTCCAGTCCAGCCACCTGTCTCCTCACTTGCACCAAGCACCATTTTTACATGTATGCAGAGACCCAGAGAGATCACCACATCCACTATGAAATCTGTTATATTTATTTGAAACAAAATGAGAAACTTCAGATTTCATTTAGTGCAAACCTTGGGAGAGAAGCAGGAGTTCACTGTTGTAACAATGCTGGCTGAATTATAACACTATTCTATTTTTCTTTATCCCACTTTATCTCCCCTTTACAAAGGAATCACTTGAGATTGCAGAATGAAAATTTGAGACTATGTAGTAGGATTTTCCTGATTTTTTCCTTTTAATCAATATCTTGTGTGGATCCTATATGTATTTCTCTGGTGGCCTCTCTCTTTCAGGCTCTTCTTAACACAGACTATGTGGGATACATACAGGAGCACATTGCTGGCAATGAACACGGAGCTGCTGGACTGTCAGATAAAAAAGGTAGGTACTCACAGAACTTCCATAAAGTGGTTTTTTAATGGAAAATGTGAAGTTGCTTCTAAATGTGAATGAAATTAAGAACTTAGGTGAAGTGTACCAAAATAAGATTCATTTGGTTTTACAAAACAAATCAGACCACCTGCAATAATCTAGAGATCAGACAATTCAGCAGTTGGTTAAGAGCGTTCCTAAGTTTTGCATGTAAAAAAGAAGTGAAGGAGAAGAAAGTGGTATGTAGACTACAGTACGAGCTATAGTCAGGGAGCTCAGATTCTAACCATGGTTCTGGGGTATCTAGTTCCCTCACCTAAATTAGGGAGCTAAGTTAATTTCTCAAGGGAAGTGTTTTTGGTGATTAAATCAAGGGTTTGACTAGGTGATTACTAAACTCTTCTTCAATTCAGTGATGTTGTGAAATTTGTCACAGGAAAACCAATTCTTCACATTTTCTCCCTTTGGCCTAATTGCAATTTCTGAGACCATAAGTAAAACCTAATTAGCTGGTGTTGAGAAGGTTAATCACAGTATACTCTAATCATCCTGGACATCTTGGATATCTCGTTCTGTTCTTTCAATCCCCTCTCCTATTCTCTCCCCTGGGGAATTTGAGAAATACCTGACACACTTCATAAACTGAGAAGTGATACATTTTAAAAAACTGGAATCACTTTAAACATTTTGCAAAAATGTATTTAATTCTAGGAGGTGAAAGACTAATCTGATTTATGCTTTCCTTTGTATAATAATTTAAATGCAGCAAAGATTGCTTATTGGAACTCAAAAGAAAAGGTAGACAAGAGCTATATTTATGTGCTTATCTTGCCTTTCAATCACCTCCCTTCCCCCCATTTTTTGCCTGAGCCCTTTGGTTACCATAGAAACTGGCATGGCCTCCAACTGAGATTCCCGGGAGACTTAATTGCATTCCCAATTTCATAAACTCTCTATTAACCTTTGCTTGACAGATAGATATGTATATGATGTAAATAAGTTAGATTAATAGTTTAAAGTGATGCGTATACTTTTAAGTTGTGCCCAATGCTCTCTTTCAGTCAATTAAACATACTTACAATAACTGTGATAGTGTTACTGTCTCTTTTTAGAAAATGCTGGATTTAATATATACATATCGAAGAGATAAGACTGTTTCTCAGGGAAGGTTCAGAATGAAAGCTGAATGTGTCTGTATATGTTTGAATATATTTAGATATGCTATGTCTATATCTCTATAACGTGTATGTTTGTGTTGGGTACTGTACTGATTATTTAATATGTGTTATTTTATTTAGTTGTCTTAACAGCTCTATGCAGCAGGTTCCAGGATGTCCACCCTTTTACAGTAGAGGGACCTGAGCCTTAGGGAGTTACAGGTCCCACAGCTAGTAAGTGGCAGAGCTGGGATTAGAACCCAAACCTGTTTGACCCCAGAGCTCTGAAGCCTTCCATATGTATCCGTTTGTATGCTTCTAGAACCTGCCTGGGGATTGTGTGCAGGGTTCCAGAGAAAGTCTCCTTTTCTAGGTGAATCATTCATTCATAGAAGCAGGGCAAGTGGATAAAGAAGGCGCAGTCCTTGTTCTCATGGAGAGGCTGGAGGCAGGGTTGGGGGTGGGTGAGAGGAGAAAACAGACATGAAAGTATAATTACAAGTTGCTGAGTCTTACAAGACAGATGTCACTGGCTTAAAGCTCCAGCCTCAGTGTGCTTTCATGTTTAAAGACACAATAGCTTGAATGTAGAATGTCTGAAAAACTGTTATTTATTATTATATAGGGGCTATTTTATTTGAAACATAAATTCTACTTATTATCTCTATTGTAATTCTTGGTATTTTTTACAAATTAATTTTTTTATTGGAGTATAGTCGCTTTACAATGTTGTGTTAGTTTCTGCTGTACAGCAAAGTGAATCAGTCATACATATACATACATCCACTCTCTTTTAGATTTCCTTCCCGTTTAGGTCACCATAGAGCACTGAGTAGAGTTCCCTGTGCTCTACAGTAGGTTCTCATTAGTTATCTATTTTATATACAGTAGTGTGTGTATGTCAATACCAGTCTCCCAGTTCATCCCACCCCCACCCCTTCCCTGAATGTAGAAGGACTGAAAAACAATTTAAACTCTATGGAAATTTCTCTAAGAATGACAAAGGCAATGCCTTTTGTACAGCCTAGCAACACATCTGCTTCCTCCCCTCCCCCACATATCTCATACCTACAATAGCAGCCATGGCACCAAGGTACCGTTTTGGCATGATTCAAGCGCCGTTTGTTGAAAGGTCTCCGCTCTTTAACTGCAGGCTTCCCCAAACTGTCTCACAAACTTGGCCCATGCTGTCTGTCTAGTTGCTCTCCAGTCCCCTTTCAGACTCATCTCTTTATTATACTGATTGCCTTAACCTCTCTGCTTTCATTTTTCTTATTCTTCCTTCACTTAAGTTTTGTATGATGTAGAAGACTTGCTTGGGAAACGGCTAGAAGCTGGATTTTGCCCTTAAAGGAGAGGTGGGTTAGGAAGAAGACAGCAGACACAACTCATTACCTTTAAAAACAAAAACAAAACCAAAAGACTGTGCCGTGGAGGAATAAACTTTGTACAGTGGGAGTCAGAGAAGGGCAGGCAGAGTTATTCTTACCTGGGGAGTGAGAGAGAGGGATTCACGGAAGCTGATCTTTCCAAGGATGATGGGTTATTTTCCAGATGGCGAGTAGGAGAGAGGCATTTTAGCTTGCAGGGGCAACATAGGCCAAAGTTCATTGGCATGCACAGGCATGGTTTATTTGAGGAATACATAAATGACTCTTTTTGAGATAAATCCCAAATATTTAGAAGCAAGAGGAAAATATAAATTGGTTATTTTGAAAAAGACATTTGAGCTAAGAGGATCACAGAGAATTTAGTCCAGCCTTTTTTATTTTACTGTCTAGGAGATAGAGGGCCAACACATGCATTATTTTTTAAAAATTAATTTATTTTTCAAATTCTTCTTTTATTGAGGTATAGTTAATGTACAATATATGTTTCAGTTATACAATAGTGATTCACAATTTTTAAAGCTTATATTCCATTTATAGTTATTAAAAAATATTGGCTGTATTCCCTGTGTTGTACTATATATCCTTGCAACTTATTCTATACAGAGTATTTTGTACCTCTTAATCCCCTACCCCTATCTTATCACCTGTTCCTTCTCCCCACTGGTTACCACTAGTCTGTTCTCTATATCTGTGAGTCTGTTTCTTCTTTGTTATATTCACTAGTTTGTTATATTTTTTTATTTCACATGTAAGTGCTATCATACAGCATGTATTGTCTTTCTCTGTCTGACTTATTTCACTTAGCTTAATACCCTCCAAGTCCATCCATGATTTTGCAAGTGGCAAAATTTCATTCTTTTTTATGGCTGAGTAGTATTCCATTGTATGTATATACCACATCATTATCCATTCATCTATTGATGGACATATCTTGGCAATTGTAAATAATGCTGTTATGAATACTGTGGTGCATGTATCTTTTCAAATTATTGTTTTGGGGTATTTTGGATAAATACCCAGGAGTGGAATTGCTGGGTCATATGGTAGTTCTACCTTCAGTTTTTTGAGGACCCTCCATACTGTTTTCCACAATGGCTGAATCAATTTACATTCCCACAAACAAAGTACAAGTGTTCCCTTTTCTCCACATTTTTGCCAACATTTGCTATTTGTGTTCTTTTTTTTTTAACATCTTGATTGGAGTATAATTGCTTTACAATGGTGTGTTAGTTTCTGCTTTATAACAAAGTGAATCAGCTATACATATATATATATATATATATATATATATATATATATATCCCCATATCTCCTCCCTCTTGCATCTCCCTCCCACCTACCCTATCCCACCCCTGTAGGTGGACACAAAGCACCGAGCTGATCTCCCTGTGCTATGTGGCTGCATCCCACTAGCTATCTGTTTTACATTTGGTAGTGTATATATGTCAGTGCCAATCTCTCACTTCATCCCAGCTTACCCTTCCCCCTCCCTGTGTCCTCAAGTCCATTCTCTACATCTGCGTCTTTATTCCTCTCCTGCCCCTAGGTTCTTCAGAACAAATTTTTTTTTTTTAGATTCCACATGTATGTGTTAGCATACGGTATTTGTTTCTCTCTTTCTGACTTACTTCACTTTGTATGACAGACTCTAGGTCCATCCACCTCACTACAAATCATTCAATTTTGTTTCTTTTTATGGCTGAGTAATATTCCATTGTATATATGTGCCACATCTTCTTTATCCATTCATCTGTCGATGGACACTTAGGTTGCTTCCATGTCCTGGCTATTGTGAATAGAGCTGCAATGAACATCGTGGTACATGACTCTTTTTGAATTATGGTTTTCTCAGGGTATATGCCCAGTAGTGGGATTGCTGGGTCATATGGTTCTATTTGTAGTTTTTTAAGGAACCTCCATACTGTTCTCCATAGTGGCTGTATTAATTTACATTCCCACCAGCAGTGCAAGAGGGTTCCCTTTTCTCCACACCCTCTCCAGCATTTATTGTTTGCAGATTTTTTGGATGGCCATTCGGACTGGTGTGAGGTGATACCTCATTGTAGTTCTGACTTGAATTTCTCTAATGATTAGTGATGTTGAGCATCCTTTCATGTGTTTGTTGGTGATTTGTATATCTTCTTCGGAGAAATGTCTATTTAGGTCTTCTGCCCTTTTTTAGATTGGGTTGTTTGTTTTTCTGATATTGAGCTGCATGAGCTGCTTGTAAATTATGGAGATTAATCCTTTGTCAGTTGCTTCATTTGCAAATATTTTCTCCTATTCTGAGGGTTGTCTTTTCATCTTGTTTATGGTCTCCTTTGCTGTGCAAAAGCTTTGAAGTTTCATTAGGTCCCATTTGTTTATTTTTGTTTTTATCTCCATTTCTCTAGGAGGTGGGTCAAAAAGGATCTTGCTGTGATTTATGTCATAGAGTGTTCTGCCTATGTTTTCCTCTAAAAGTTTGATAGTTTCTGGCCTTAACATTTAGGTCTTTAATCCATTTTGAGCTTATTTTTGTGTATGGAGTTAGGGAGTGTTCTAATCTCATACTTTTACATGTACCTGTCCAGTTTTCCCAGCACCAAGTATTGAAGAGGCTGTCCTTTCTCTACATTCCTGCCTCCTTTATCAAAGATAAGGTGACCATATGTGTGTGGGTTTATCTCTGGGCTTTCTATCCTGTTCCATTGATCTGTATTTCTGTTTTTGTGCCAGTACCATACTGTCTTGATTACTGTAGCTTTGTAATATAGTCTGAAGTCAGGGAGCCTGATTCCTCCAGCTCCATTTTTCATTCTCAAGATTGCTTTGGTTATTCGGGGTCTTTTGTGTTTCCATACAAATTGTGAAATTTTTTGCTCTAGTTCTGTGAAAAATGCCATTGGTAGTTTGATAGGGATTGCACTGAATCTGTAGATTGCTTTAGGTAGTATAGTCATTTTCACAATGTTGATTCTTCCAATCCAAGAACATGGTATATCTCTCCATCTGTTTGTATCATCTTTAATTTCTTTCATCAGTGTCTTACAGTTTTCTGCATACAGGTCTTTTGTCTCCTTAGGTAGGTTTATTCCTAGGTATTTTACTTTTTTTGTTGCAGGGGTAAATGGGAGTGTTTCCTTAATTTCTCTTTCAGATTTTTCATCATTAGTGTATAGGAATGCATTAATTTTGTATCCTGAAACTTTACCAAATTCATTGATTAACACTTGTAGTTTTCTGGTGGCATCTTTAGGATTCTCTATGTATAGTATCATGTCATCTGCAAACAGTGACAGTTTTACATCTTCTTTTCCGATTTGTATTCCTTTTATTTCTTTTTCTTCTCCGATTGCTGTGGCTAAACCTTCCAAAACTATGTTAAATAAGAGTGGTGAGAGTGGCCAACCTTGTCGTGTTCCTGATCTTAGAGGAAATGATTTCACTTTTTCACCTTTGAGAATGATGTTGGCTGTGGGTTTGTCATATGTGGCCTTTATTATGTTGAGGTAAGTTCTCTCTGTGCCTACTTTCTGGAGGGTTTTTTATCATAAATGGGTGTTGAATTTTGTCAAAAACTTTTTCTGCATCTATTGAGATGATCATATGGTTTTTTTCTTTCAGTTTGTTAATATGGTGTATCACATTGATTGATTTGCCTATATTGAAGAATCCTTGCATTACTGGGATAAACCCCACTTGATCATGGTGTATGATCCGTTTAATATGTTGTTGGATTCTGTTTGCTAGTATTTTATTGAGGATTTTGCATCTGTGTTCATCAGTGATATTGGCCTGTAGTTTTATTTTTGTGTGACATCTTTGTCTGGTTTTGGTATCAGGGTGATGGTGGCCTCGTAGAATGAGTTTGGGAGTGTTCCTCCCTCTGCTGTATTTTGGAAGAGTTTGAGAAGGATAATTGTTAGCTCTTCTCTTAATGCTTGTTAGAAATCGCCTGTGAAGCCATCTGGTCCTGGGCTTTTGTTTGTTGGAAGATTTTTTTATTTTTTATTTATTTTATTTTATTTTATTAAAAATTTTTTTTTGTGGTACGCGGGCCTCTCACCGCTGTGGCCTCTTCCGTTGCAGAGCACAGGCTCTGGATGTGCAGGCCCAGCGGCCATGGCCCATGGGCCCAGCCGCTCCTTGGCACATGGGATCCTTCCGGACCAGGGCATGAACCTGTGTCCCCCGCATCGGCAGGTGGACTCTCAACCACTGCGCCACCAGGGATGCCCTGTTGGAAGATTTTTAATCACAGTCTTAATTTCAGTGCTTGTTATTGGTCTGTTTATATTTTCTATTTTTTCCTGGTTCAGTGTTGGGGGGTTGTGCTTTTCTAAGAATGTGTCCATTTCTTCCAGGTAGTTCATTTTTTTTTTTGTTTTGTTTTTTTTCTTTTTGCGGTATGCGGGCCTCTCACTGTCGTGGCCTCTCCCGTTGCGGAGCACAGGCTCCGGACGCGCAGGCCCAGAGGCCATGGCTCACGGGCCCAGCCGCTCCGCGGCATGTGGGATCCTCCCAGACCAGGGCACGAACCCGTATCCCCTGCATCGGCAGGCGGACTCTCAACCACTGCGCCACCAGGGAGGCCCCAGGTAGTTCATTTTATTGGCATATAGCTGCTTGTAGTAATCTCTCATGATCCTGTGTATTTCTTCAGTGTCAGTTGTTACTTCTCCTTTTTCATTTCTAATTCTGTTGATTTGAGTCCTCTCCCTTTTTTTCTTGAGGAGTCAGGCTAAAGCTTTCTCAGTTTTGTTTGTCTTTTCAAAGAACCAGGTTTTAGTTTCATTGACCTTTGTTCTTTTATTGTTTTCTTCATCTCTATTCATTTATTTCTGCTCTGATCTTTAGGATTTCTTCCCTTTTACTCACTTTGGGTTTTGTTTGTTCTTCTTTCTCTATTTGCTTTAGGTGTCAAGCATTAATTTTAGTGGAGTGAAGAGAAACTGATTTAGAACTGTAGTGAGTTCAGAAAAAATAAAAATGACTTTTAGTTTTATCTGGTTTACATTCAAAATGAAAGCACCTTTTTTGAATCCTTTGGATAAAATGTATATTCCTACAACCAGGTTGCTTGTGGAACTAAGTAGAAGACTTCCATGAGAAAATAGTCATTATTTTTTGAGCCGCTAAAATCTTAGCATTTCAGCATCTTTGAGATATACCAACATTGGAGAGTTTTGGTAATTTTTCATTTAAAAAGTGATTGATGACTGTAAGAGGAAACCAGGCAGGCTTCATATATCCTACCCTTTGGATGTCATAGATAATAAAGGTAAACCTTATTATCTAATTTATATCTAATTGTGATTCTGATGCTTGACGAACTCTACCCATATGGAATTTGAGGCCATGAGAACAAAGTTACATAAACAACAGAGAGAGTACAAAGGAAATTAGAATAAACATTGTCCCTGTTAATATCTACACTTGTGTAAACAAGAAATTTGAACTTGTTTTTTTTTTCCTTCCTAGCTAAAGAACTGAGAAATGGATGGTTCTGTGGGGAAGTGATTGTGTATTGACTTTAAAGCTTCCAAAATGATACAGCAAAACCTACAGAATTTGAGGCTAAATATGTGTTTTATCCTGTGATGAAATCTTTTCTTCTTACCTCTCCTCAGAGTACAGATTAAATTCATCATCATTTTCAGTTTCTGCTTTATCACATATTTATTGACCGTTGAGTCTGTGCAAGGGATGCAGAGCAATATTTTATAAGACACAATCTTTTTTTATTTTTGCTGTACGTGGGCCTCTCACCGCTGTGGCCTCTCCCGTTGTGGAGCACAGGCTCTGGATGCGCAGGCTCAGTGGCCATGGCTCACGGGCCCAGCCGCTCTGCAGCATGTGGGATCTTCCCGGACCGGGGCACGAACCCGTGTGCCCTTCATTGGCAGGCAGACTCTCAACCACTGCACCACCAGGGAAGCCCCCACAATCTTTTAAATAAATGATTTTATAATTTATCTGGGAAGATGGTTGTACTTTGTTGGATAATATTCCTCACATCGGCACCCCCAAATTCAGGTCTTTCCTGAAATCTCTGAATATGATTTTATTTGGAAATAGGTTGTTGCAGGTGTAATTTGTTCAGAAGAGGTCAGATTGGAATAGGGTGGGCCCTTAATCCAGTATGACTGGTGTCCTTATAAGAAAAGGAAAAGAGACAAAGATGCTATGTGAAGATGGGGGTAGAAATTGGAGTGATGAATCTATAAGCAAAGAACTCCATGGTTTGCTGGCCACAGCTAAAGCTCTGAGAAAGTCATGGCATAGATCCTGCTCTAGAGCCTTCAGAGAGAGCATGGCCCTCCATTCACCTTGATCTCAGACTTCTAGCCTCCAGACCTGTGAGAGAATATATATCCTCTGTTTTGAGCCACCAAGTCTGTGGCACATTGTGATAGCAGCCTTAAGAAACGAATACAATAGACATAAAAAATAAAGCTCCTGTTATTAAGCACTGGTTACATTCCAGGTCCCCTGTCTTTGAGCTGTTTTCTACCCTAAGGTATCTTCACCATCACCCCCGGAGGAGCAACCAGAGAGCAAGAGAGGCCTAGCAACTTGCTCAGTATCATTCAGCAAGTGGCTCTAACCCTTGTCAGTTTTACTCCAGTGACCATTCGCCTAACCATGGCAGGAAGCCCATATGGCAGGCAGGAGGCAGAATGACAGGCAAGAGGGAACAGACCCCGAAGCTGGCACTAGCCCAAGTGTCCATGAAGAGTTAGAGAAATTGTCTGAGGTCCGTCCATAGGATGGGCTGCTACAGGAGCACAGAAGAGCAGAGTGCGACAGCAGGCAGTTGTAGGGACAAATCTCTAATGCATTCTGCTGAGTGAAAGAGGCAACACGCAAGAGAGTACATACTATATATTGATAGTTCCCTCTCTCCCAAGTTCTAGAATAGGAAAAACTAGTCCGTAGTGGAAAAAAGTAAAAACAGTGGTTTCCAACTCTGTTGTAGATTCTCTGTGGAGAACTTGACGCCGAGGTCCCTGACCTTTGGTGGTTCAGGGGGGCAGAGACAGATCCAAGCCCGGCTTCTCACACACTGGGTCTCTGTGTACACAGCTGGGAGTGGAAGAGTCTATACATACCACGAGGCCAGGGACCATGCCAGTTTTAGGACCATCATTTTCCAGGGACTGCCACCGTTCCTGGCTCATAAATGTGTGTCCCTCAATAACTATTTGTGGCATAAGAGAATCCACTTGCGAACAGGGTATCGTCTACGATGTTGATATTCATTATTCTTGAATTCCCAAATTTGTGCCACATAAGTGAGCACTTGATTACATACTGTAGGGCAGTGTTCTCTAACGTCTGTCATTTTATCACCCCAGTCACCTATAATAACACAGAGAGCGAGTGGGAGAGAGTAAGAGACAGAAAGGCTATGAGATTAAGAGGTTCCACTGTAATTCTGGAGATTGTATAGCAAATTTACATGACGGCCCTGCAGACTCTGTAGTGTTTCTAGAATTGCTGGAAGTTTGTGATAGTTTAAGCTAAATAAATGTACCTAGTTCTGGGCTGGGCACTGGGAGAGAAGTGAGGAGAAGCAGAATCCACGCCGTTGGGCTGAAGGACTTCACTCTCCACTGGGAAGGGAAGGTCTACCTGACTGTAGGCAGCTTACTGCCTGCGGGGAAGCATGGTAAGAACATCCCTGCTCTCACCTCCCGGCCGCAGGGCAGGCATCAGCATGCAGCCAGGGCACTCTTTCCTGCTAAGCCCCGGACTGGCTCCGGATGTCTTCCCACTCGCACCCCCAGAGAGCCACACTAAGCTGCCGGGATCAGTAGGCGAAGGCAGTCAGTCACGAGGAGATGGATGTGGGTTTCAGAGGTCATGGACGGCTTCGTGGAGGAGGCGCATTGATCTCAACATAAAGCACGGCTCACACGGCGGGGTCTGCACCTGCGATCGACCTACCCTGCCTCATGCTGGCAGCTTGGAGCTTCCACAGGGCCTTCAGCCTTGGCTCCTGTCAGGAGGGGCTGTGCTGTCGATTTGGCTCCATTCCTGCCCATTCTCTCCGGTGCCGAAATCTCCTCCAAACCAAGGCTGCCCCTTGGTGAGGTGTCACAGATCCTGCAGGGGAATAGGAGGTGGGTGGCCAGGAACCCTGTAGGATGGGTCTGGGTTACAGTGGTGGGTTACCACACAGCTAAGGTGTGTTTTTTGTCTTTTTGTTTGTTTGTTTTTTGTGAACAGACTGCTTGCTGTTCTTGAGTGATGACTTTGTCAAGTGAAGCATCTCGGAAAGGATAACCCTGTATGAGGCTGCTGCCCTCCCGCCACAGAATCCCAGGGCAACTGTGCCGTGAATCGGCACCTTAAGCTGTGTGGCTCACACCATATCTACACTCGGAGGCCTGAGCCTCCTAGTACACTGCTTGCAGGTTTCCAGACGTCGAGCCTGGACAGACGGTGCCTCTGCTTAAACAGAGCTGTTGTGTTGGCTTGTTTAGAGGCGCATCTGCTAGGAAAGGTGGAGAAGAAATTCTCTTCCAAGGTTGGGCCTTAACAGGAGCTTGTAGCTACAGAGCCTTGTCTAATAAAGAAGGATGGGGCTTCCCTGGTGGCTCAGTGGTTGAGAGTCCGCCTGCCGATGCAGGGGACATGGGTTCGTGCCCCGGTCTGGGAAGATCCCACGTGCCGCGGAGCGGCTGGGCCCGTGAGCCATGGCCGCTGGGCCTGCGCGTCCGGAGCCTGTGTGCCGCAACGGGAGAGGCCACAACAGTGAGAGGCCCGCGTACCGCAAAAAAAAAAAAAAAAGGATGAAGGTTTTTCCTTTCAACTTTTTAAAAAAGAGCAGCAATCTTTCTGCTTCAGCCGGCACCAAACCCTAGTCAGTTGTTCTTTTTTGTGCTTTGCCTGCTTCCCAGAAGTATAGAATATGGCTTGAAATTAAAAAAAAAAAACCAAATGTCAAGATTGTTGACTATTGTGGGGAGGTTTGTCTCAGGAGTTATTTTCTTTCCTGCTCTTTGGTGTCCTTGGGGGGATTTCCAGATGCCCAGCTCCATAGCATCAGCCCTCCTGGTGATGACCTGAGCTCCCCACCTGCTCTCATTCTGCTCTCTGACATCCGAACAGGAAATGTGCATTTTAAAATTGGTTGCTTGCTGATCTAAAGGAGATGTTTCTTATCTGAGGTCTGAGGTTAGGTGAGGATCAGAGAGAGGGAGATTTTATTGGGAGAGTCTCACTTAGACCAGTACTCAGAGCCCAGGGCCACGACTTATTCTGGTAATGGTTAAGACGACCTTGACTTTGATTTCTGAAACTGCTGCGTTCACACTTTCCCAGTAGGGTCAGTATTTGTATTGAAAAAGACTCATTCTCTGCAGCAAAACTTCCCCCAACTTTTTTTTTTTACTGACTTGATGGATTTTTCTAGAACGCATGATAGATGAAGCCAGGCCGCAGTCTAGCCATAAAAGACATATGGATTCAATCAGATTTGCCAGAACACAGCTGCAGGGTAAAATCTAAAAAGTGACTCGAGAAATCAAGATGCTGCCTAGGCAATTTCTTGGCCAGGAATCTTTTGGCTGCTTCTTGTTTTAAATTCTTTCATTTTGCATTTTGGGAAATGACTCTCAAATGAAAGCCAAAATCCTAAGTGCAGAAAGATAAATCACATGTCTTTTGCTATGAATTCTTATTATTTCCCTTGAAGGAGTAGCCAAGAGCTAGTTTCTCACATAAAAATACTTTTGCCTGTTAATGAGAAACAGAATTAATTGGGTTCTACAGAGGCCAATTTTAGCTGAGTTAAAAGACAAATACTTTAGAGTCAAAAAGGCCTTAAAGACACCTAATTTAATCTCTTCTTATGGGATCAGAGAGGGTGAAAGCCTGGCCCGAGAGCACACAGCAGGGTGGGTGCACAGGGAGGACTGCGTTTCATCCCGTGCTCACTCAGGCGAGTCAATTCTCTGACCTTTCTGACTGTTACCACCGAGGCTCCCTGCCATTATTTACATAAGAATATCTCAAGGATGAGATTTCATTCCTTGGAACTAAGAGATGAAAATAGAGAAATCATGTCACGCGTGTAGCCTCAGCACCCAAAAGACCTCTTTGTTTAAATAAAATGCGAAAGCCAGTGTGCTATTTGAATGAATTCACCTGGTGGCCTAGGCAGCCTTGTTTTTGAAGAGAGTTTTCTGTGATCTTTGCTTGCATGGTGTGGAATTCTAACTCAACAGACACAGAATGCAGAACCCAGAGAAAGGCCCTTTCAGAATGAAACATGGAAACGATGTTGAGATCATAACAAGGAAACTGAAAAGTAAATATTAGCAGGGCTTGCTGCAACAGGATAGCACGGGTGGGGATGGAACAGAGCGTTCCTCAGCTTGGCATGGCCCAGGGTACGGGAGGGACCAACCCCCAGAGCCTGCTGGAAAGCTCAGCCATGCCAGGCACTGAACTGAGCCACAGTGCCTTCCTGCCCCTGTCATTTGGGTATTGTATGTGGTCAGGATACAGATGATGGCCAGCCTTCTGGCCATGAATGATTAGCATAATAATTCAGCCAATGCATTAATTTTAGATTGCTGCAAGCGATCAGACTCATGTTTTCATTTGCAGTTTTGTAAAAAGAGACCAGCTTGCTCCAAACACTTTTCTGTAATAATTCATATTGCAATATTGAATAAGGATGTTTTGATTATTTTATTTTGAGGCTTATACTGAAAGAAGTCTAACATTACTCTTCTCATCGATTATTCAATGAGTGTTTTCCAGCTGGATGGAAAGACAGATCTATCTGCTTTTCTGTCTGAGTCATTGTTGCTAACAGTTGTTAGGGAAGTAGAAACCTTCTCAGTCAATTGATGTGTTCCAGCTGTGCAACTTTGGAAATCATATTTCTACTGCAAAAAGGATTGGTGACTTTTTCTAATGTTCCTTCCATTAAAAAAGATAGTTTGTCATGGGGTGCCACTTTTCAGTTTTTCAGAAAGATTTAAAATTGACGATGAATTACTTTCTTGCAACCAGGACAGAGTTGTATTGAAAGGAGCTTCAGATCCTCAGATATTTGCCTGGCTTCATGTAGAAGCTTTCATGGTGGTTCCAAATACCCAACCTCCAAACCCAACACTGATATTTTATGCACTGAAAGCAGCAGCTGCTGCTTCCTCTTCCTCCTCCTCTTCCTCCTCCTCTTCCTCTTCTTCCTCTTCTTCCTCCTCTTCCTCCTCTTCTTCCTCTTCTCTTCTTCCTCTTCCTCCTCCTCCTCCTCCTCTTCCTCCTCCTCCTCTTCTTCCTCCTCCTCTTCCTCCTCCTCTTCTCCTCTTCTTCCTCCTCCTCCTTCTCTTCTTCCTCCTCCTCCTCCTCCTCTTCCTCTTCTTTTTCTTCCTCCTCCTCCTCTTCCTCTTCTTCCTCCTCTTCCTCCTCTTCTTCCTCTTCTCTTCCTCCTCCTCCTCCTCTTCTTCCTCCTCTTCCTCCTCCTCCCCTTCCTCCTCCTCTTCTCCTCTTCTTCCTCCTCCTCCTTCTCCTCTTCTTCCTTCTCCTCCTCCTCCTCCTCCTCTTCCTCTTCCTCTTCTTTTTCTTCCTCCTCCTCTTCCTCCTCCTCCTCCTCCTCTTCCTCCTCCTCTTCCTCCTCTTCCTCCTCTTCCTCTTATTCTTCCTCTTCCTCCTCTTCTTCCTCTTCCTCTTCTTCCTCCTCCTCTTCTTCCTTTTCCTCCTTTTTAAAACAGCTTTATTGAGATATAATTCACATAGCATACAGTTTACTCATTTGAAGTGTACAATTCAATGATTTTTTAACTATATTTACAAGAGTTGTGCAACCATAACCACCATTAATTTTAGAACATTTTCATTACTCGGAAAGGAAGCCGTGCTCCCCTTAGCTACCCACCCCATGTAGTACCCAACTCTCCCCAGCCTCAGGTAACCAGGAGTCTATCCTCTGTCTCTGTAGACTTGCCTATTCTGGGCATTTCCTATAAATGGAATCATACAATATGTGGTCCCTTAACATAATGTTTTCAACATTCACTCATGTCTTAGCTCTTCTCAGCACTCCATTTGTTTTAATGGCTAATAATAATAATAATATTTAATGGAAAAATATTCCATTGTATGGTTATACCACAATTTGTTTATCCATTCATCTATGGATGGACATTTGAGTTATTTCCATTTTTGGCTCTTATGACAAATGCTGCTGTGAACATTCATGGACAAGTCTGTGTGGATATGTTTTCATTATTCTTGGGTATCTACCTAGGACTGGAATTGCTCCATCATATGTTAGCTGTGTTTAATCTTTTGAGAAACTACAAGACTGTTTTCCAAAGTGACTGCACCATTTTATGTTCCCACCAGCAGTGTGTGTGTTCCGATTTTTCCATATTCTCTCTAAAACTTATGTCTTTTTTTTTTCTATAGCCATCCCACTGGGTGTGTGGTGGTGAAACCTCCTTAAAACTATCTTGAAAGTATTTTAGTGATGCCGTTCAGCCCAGATGGATTCTGTGTGAGTGAGAGAGGAAAACAGATAGCACCAGTCCCACACGTTTCCAAACATGAGCTGTAGGAGGACAGTGACTTTTTTCACCACTGTGTCCCCAGAGTCTAAAAAAAGGTGTAGCACATAGTAGGCTTGGAAACATTTGTAGAATGAATGCCTGAATGAGTTCATGAAGAGTCTACTATATGCTAGCATTGGTGTGGATGCAGAGGTACCCAAGACATCGCCCTGCTCCCAAAGAGCTTAACTTTTTGAAGGAAATAGAATGGAATTATTCCTGAAAGGAAGTTACTGATGGAGAAGGGTACATGTTAAAGGGAAGTGTACTCATTTCTAAGCCACTGAAATGTAGATGATGAAAACCTGTGCTCTCTGGTCTTAGCCTGATTTGTAAAGTCTGGCTTCCAGGAAATGTTAGGGAAAAAAAAAGTATCAGTCACTCAAACTGCAATGAGGGAGGTGGCCTTCCACATAATAACTGAAACCTCCCCAGGTAGTACAACATTGTCCATGCCACCCTCTGTCTCTCAATGTGACTGTGGGATCAGAATATAATATGAATCTTCTCATTTTTTTTTTTGGAATTTTATTTTATTTATTTTTTTATACAGCAGGTTCTTATTAGTCATCCATTTTATACACATCAGTGTATACATGTCAATCCCAATTGCCCAATTCATCACACCACCATCCCCACCCCCCACCGCTTTCCCCCCTTGGTGTCCATACATTTGTTCTCTGCATCTGTGGCTCAATTTCTGCCCTGCAAACTGGTTCATTTGTACCATTTTCTAGGTTCCACATATATGCGTTAATGTACGATATTTGTTTTTCTCTTTCTGACTTACTTCACGCTGTATGACATTCTCTAGATCCATCCCGTTGCAGAGCACATCCACATCGCAACAAATGACCCAATTTCATTCCTTTTTATGGCTGAGTAATATTCCATTGTATATATGTACCATATGATCTTTATCCATTCGTCTGTCGATGGGCTTTTAGGTTGCTTCCATGACCTGGCTATTGTAAATAGTGCTGCAATGAACATTAGGGTGCATGTGTCTTTTTGAATTATGGTTTTCTCTGGGTATATGCCCAGTAGTGGGATTGCTGGATCATATGGTAATTCTATTTTTAGTTTTTTAAGGAACCTCCATACTGTTCTCCATAGTGGCTGTATCAATTTACATTCCCACCAACGGTACAACAGGGTTCCCTTTTCTCCACACCCTCTCCAGCATTTGTTGTTTGTAGATTTTCTGATGATGCCCATTCTGACTGGTGTGAGGTGATACCTCATTGTAGCTTTGATTTGCATTTCTCTAATAATTAGTGATGTTGAGCAGCTTTTCATGTGCTTCTTGGCCATCTGTATGTCTTTGGAGGAATGTCTATTTAGGTCTCCTGTCCATTTTTGGATTGGGTTGTTTGTTTCTTTAATATTGAGCTGCATGAGCTGTTTATATATTTTGGAGATTAATCCTTTGTCCGTTGATTCGTTTGGAAATATTTTCTCCCATTCTGAGGGTTGTCTTTTTTTTTTTTTTTTTGCGGTATGCGGGCCTCTCACAGCAAATGATGTTTGCTGTGGGTTTTTTGTATATGGCCTTTATGATGTTGAGGTAGGTTCCCTCTGTGCCCACTTTCTGGAGAGTTTTTATCATAAATGGGTGTTGAATTTTGTCAGAAGCTTTTTCTGCATCTGTTGAGATGTTGTGAACTCTACCGTTTCAGAGCACAGGTTCCGGATGCGCAGGCTCAGCAGCCATGGCTCACGGGCCTAGCCGCTCTGCGGCACGTGGGATCTTCCCAGACCAGGGCACGAACCTGTGTCCCCTGCATCGGCAGGTGGACTCTCAACCACTGTGCCTCCAGGGAAGCCCCTGAGGGTTGTCTTTTCATCTTGTTTATGGTTTCCTTTGCTGTGCAAAAGCTTTGAAGTTTCATTAGGTCCCATTTATTTATTTTTGTTTTTATTTCCATTACTCTAGGAGGTGGATCAAAAAAGATCTTGCTGTGATTTATGTCAAAGAGTGTTCTTCCTATGTTTTTCTCTAAGAGTTTTATAGTGTCTGGTCTTACATTTAGGTTTCTAATCCATTTTGAGTTTATTTTTGTGTATGGTGTTAGGGAGTGTTCTAATTTCATTCTTTTCCATGTAGCTGTCCAGTTTTCCCAGCACCACTTATTAAAGAGACTGCCTTTTCTACATTGTATATCCTTGCCTCCTATGTCATAGATTAGTTGATCATAGGTGCGTGGGTTTGTCACTGGGCTTTCTATCTTGTTCCATTGATCTATGTTTCTCTTTTTGTGCCAGTACCATATTGTCTTGATTACTGTAGCTTTGTAGTATAGTCTGAAGTCCCAGAGCCTGATTCCTCCTGCTCCATTTATTTTTCCTCAAGACTGCTTTGGCTATTTGGGGTCTTTTGTATCTCCATACAAATCTTAAGATTTTCTGTTCTAGTTCCATAAAAAATGCCATTGGTAATTTGATAGGGATTGCACTGAATCTGTAGATTGCTTTGGGTAGTATAGTCATTTTCACAGTATTGATTCTTCCAATCCAGGAACATGGTATATCTCTTCATCTGTTGATATCATCTTTAATTTCTTTCATCAGTGTCTTATAGTTTTCTGCATACAGGTCTTTGGTCTCCCTAGGTAGGCTTATTCCTAGGTGTTTTATTCTGTTTGTTGCAGTGGTAAATGGGACTGTTTCCTTAATTTCTCTTTCAGATTTTTCATTACTAGTATATAGGAATGCAAGAGATTTCTGTGCATTAATTTTGTATCCCGCAACTTTACCAAATTCATTGATTACCTCTACTAGTTTTCTGGTAGTGTCTTTAGGATTCTCTCTATATAGTATCATGTCATCTGCAAACATTGACAGTTTTACTTCTTCTTTTCCAATTTGTATTCCTTTTATTTCTTTTTCTTCTCTGATTGCCGTGGCTAGGACTTCCAAAACTATGTTGAATAATAGTGGTGAGAGTGGACATCCTTGTCTCGTTCCTGATCTTAGAGGAAATGCTTTCAGTTTTTCACCATGGAGAATGATGTTTGCTGTGGGTTTTTTGTATATGGCCTTCATGATGTTGAGGTAGGTTCCCTCTATGCCCACTTTCTGGAGAGTTTTTATCATAAATGGGTGTTGAATTTTGTTAGAAGCTTTTTCTGCATCTATTGAGATGATCATATGGTTTTTCTTCTTCAATTTGTTAATATGGTGTATCACATTGATTGATTTGCATATATTGAAAAATCCTTGCATCCCTGGGATAAATCCCACTTGATCATAGTGTATGATCCTTTTAATGTGTTGTTGGATTCTGTTTGCTAGTATTTTGTTGAGCATTTTTGCATCTATATTCATCAGTGATATTGGTCTGTAATTTTCTTTTTTTGTAGTATCTTTGTCTGGTTTTGGTATCAGGGTGATGGTGGCCTCATAGAATGAGTTTGGGAGTGTTCCTTCCTCTGCAATTTTTTGGAAGAGTTTGAGAAGGATGGATGTTAGCTCTTCTCTAAATGTTTGATAGAATTCACCTGTGAAGCCATCTGGTCCTGGACTTTTCTTTGTTGGAAGATTTTTTTTTTTTTTTGGTGGTACGTGGGCCTCTCACCGCCATGGCCTCTCCCATTGCGGAGCACAGGCTCTGGATGCGCAGGCCCAGCAGCCATGGCTCATGGGCCCAGCCACTCCGCGGCATGTGGGATCCTCCCGGACCGGGGCACGAACCCGCGTCCCCTGCATCGGCAGGCGGACTCTCAACCACTGTGCCACCAGGGAAGCCCCTATTGGAAGATTTTTAATCACAGTTTCAATTTCATTCCTTGTGTTCAGTCTTTTCATATTTTCTATTTTTCCTGGTTCACGCTTGGAAGGTTATACCTTTCTAAGAATTTGTCTATTTCTTCCAGGTTGTCCATTTTATTGGCAAAGAGTTGCTTGTAGTAGTCTCTTAGGATGCTTTGTATTTCTGCAGTGTCTGTTGTAACGTCTCCTTTTTCATTTCTAATTTTATTTTATTTTATTTTTTTTTTTGCGGTACGTGGGCCTCTCACTGTTGTGGCCTCTCCTGTTGCAGAGCACAGGCTCCGGACGCGCAGGCCCAGCGGCCATGGCTCACGGGCCCAGCCGCTCCGCGGCATGCGGGATCTTCCCAGACCGGGGCACGAACCCGTGTCCCCTGTATCAGCAGGCAAGCTCTCAACCACTGCGCCACCAGGGAAGCCCTCTAATTTTATTGATTTGAGTCCTCTCCCTCTTTTTCTTGATGAGTCTGGCTAATGGTTTATCAATTTTGTTTATCTTCTCAAACAACCAGCATTTAGTTTTATTGATCTTTGCTATCATTTTCTTTGTTTCTATTTCATTTATTTCTGCTTTGATCTTTATGATTTCTTTCCTTCTGCTAACTTTGGGTTTTGTTTGTTCTTCTTTCTCTAGTTCCTTTAGGTGTAAGTTTAGATAGTTTATTTGAGATTTTTCTTGTTACTTCAGGTAGGCTTGTATAGCTATTAACTTCCCTCTTAGAAATGCTTTTGCTGCATCCCACAGGTTTTGGATCACCGTGTTTTCATTGTCATTTGTCTCTAGGTATCTTTTGATTTCCTCTTTGATTTCTTCAGTGATCTCTTGGTTATTTAGTATCGTATTGTTCAGCCTCCATGTGTTTGTGTTTATTACATTTTTTCCTGTAATTAATTTCTAATCTCATAGCATTGTGGTCAGAAAAGATGCTTGATATTATTTCAGTTTTCTTAAATTTACTGAGTCTTGATTTGTGACCCAAGATGTGATCTCTTCTGGAGAATATTCTGTGCACACTTGACAAGAAAGTGTAATCTGCTGTTTTTGGATGGAATGTCCTATAAATATCAATTAAATCTATCTGGTCTATTGTGTCTTTTAAAGCTTCTGGTTCCTTATTTTAATTTTGGATGATCTGTCCATTGGTGTAAGTGAGGTGTTAAAAGTCCCCCACTATTACTGTGTTACTGTCGATTTCCTCTTTTATAGCTGTTAGCAGTTGCCTTATGTATTGAGGTGCTCCTGTTTTTGGTGCATATGTATTTATAATTGTTATATCTTCTTAGATTGATCCCTTGATCATTATGTAGTGTCCTTCCTTGTCTCTTGTAACATTCTTTATTTTAAAGTCTATTTTTTTTGATATGAGTATTGCTACTCCAGCTTTCTTTGATTTCTATTTGCATGGAATATCTTTTTCATCCCCTCACTTTCAGTCTGTATGTGTCCCTAGGTCTGAATTGGGTCTCTTGTAGACAGATATATATATGGGTCTTGTTGTTGTATCCATTCAGCAAGCCTGTGTCTTTTGGTTGGAGCATTTAATCCATTCACATTCAAGGTAATTATAGATATGTATGTTCCTATTACCATTTTCTTAATTGTTTTGGGTTTGTTACTGTAGGTCTTTTCCTTCTCTTGTGTTTCCTGCCTAGAGAAGTTCGTTTAGCATTTGTTGTAGAGCTGGTTTGGCGGTGCTGAATTCTCTTAGCTTTTGCTTGTCTGTAAAGCTTTTGATTTCTCCATCGAATCTGAATGAGATCCTTGCTGGGTAGAGTAATCTTGGTTGTAGGTCCTTACCTTTCATCACTTTAGCTATATCATGCCACTCCCTTCTGGCTTGTAGAGTTCTGCTGAGAAATCAGCTGTTAACCTTATGGGAGTTCCCTTGTATGTTATTTGTCATTTTTCCCTTGTTGCTTTCAATAATTTTTCTGTCTTTAATTTTTGCCAGTTTGATTACTACGTGTCTCAGCGTGTTTCTCCTTGGATTTATCCTGTATGGGACTTGCTGTGCTTCCTGGACTTGGGTGGTTATTTCCTTTCCCATGTTAGGGAAGTTTTCGACTATAATCTCTTCGAATATTTTCTCTGGTCCTGTCTCTCTCTCCTCTCCTTCTAGGACCCCTATAATGTGAATGTTGTTGCATTTAATAATGTCCCAGAGGTCTCTTAGGCTGTCTTCATTTCTTTTCACTCTTTTTTCTTTAATCTGTTTCACAGCAGTGAATTCCACCATTCTGTCTTCCAGGTCACTTATCCGTTCTTCTGCCTCAGTTATTCTGCTATTGATTCCTTCTAGTGTAGTTTTTATTTCAGTTACCATATTGTTCATCTCTGTTTGTTTGTTCTTTAATTCTTCTAGGTCTTTGTTAAACATTTCTTGCATCTTCTCAATCTTTGCCTCCATTCTTTTTCCAAGGTCCTGGATCATCTTCACTATCATTATTCTGAATTCTTTTTCTGGAAGGTTGCCTACCTCCACTTCATTTAGTTGTTTTTCTGGGGTTTTATCTTGTTCCTTCATCTGGTACATAGCCCTCTCCCTTTTCATCTTGTCTGTCTTCCTGTGAATGTGGTTTTTGTTCCCCACGATGCAGGATTGTAGTTCTTCTTGCTTCTGCTGTCTGCCCTCTGGTGGATGAGGCTATCTAAGTGGCTGTGTAAGTTTCTTCGATTCTTCTCCTGAAGTTTAGATTTTTAGTGACGTGTCCATTTTGGCCATTTGCCTTCTGCCTTTCTCCCGCATCCCTCTTCTATCTATCTCTATCTATCTATCTATCTGTCTTCACCACCTCTCCAACAACAATCTCATCTCACCAGCTCTGAGGTATATTTTATATAAGTTTCTGCAGATTTAATACATAATAACTAATCTAAGTGAATGTACCATGATTTCCTTAATTCTCTTGCTATTCAGGTTTATTTCCATTTTTGTTATAAATAATGCTTCATAGGAAGCTATTCATGATTTTTCTTTTCCAAATTTGGATTTTTCAAAAAAGATAACCATCCAAATGAGTTCCTGGTCTTTAGGCTTTCCCCTCATGGTGATTCAGGAACCCAGGCCCCTTCCATCTGTGGTTGCCCATCCCCTGTGACCTCTGGGTCTGCTTCCAGTGGACAGAAGGGGCAAGAGCATGGAAGGCACCTGCTTCCTAACCACATGGCTGAGAGCCATTCTGTCTCCATTCCACTGATGACACTTTGCCACATGGTGCCACCTGATTGCAGGAGGTTCTGGCAATATAGTCCCTGGCTGGGCAGACACTTTCCAGAAACAACTGTATACTCTCAAAGGAGGACACTTTGCCACATGGTGCCACCTGGTTGCAGGAGGTTCTGGCAATATAGTCCCTGGCTGGGCAGACACTTTCCAGAAACAACTGTATACTCTCAAAGGAGGACCATGAATTTTGGGTGGACAGTTAGTCTTCTCTGCCATTATAGACTTTTAGTGGTCTGATCACTGTTCATTTTGATGACTTGGTACATTTTGCCCAATAGTCCCCACCCCCATTCCCAGCGAAATATTTTCATTTATTTATTTCTGATTATGAAAGAAGACATACATTTGGTCTTAGTCAATTTCAGTAATCTGTTCCTGAAATTTGTTTATTATATGTAGAACCAATGTGTCTACTACTACAATTTTTTCTTCTATTTGTTACTTTTTGTTTTAATGCTTATAGAAGCATTTTCCTTTTTCCTGAGCTACTTATTTTGTATATATCTGCTGTTGCTTTCAAAAATGATTATAATTAACATGTCACTCTTTTTAGATGACTTTTTTGGGTGCTTCTTTTTCAAAGTCTCTGAGACTTAAGCTTTGGTTTAAAATACTTGCCCCCACCTCTTCCACCCATCCCCACCCCCCAAAACATCTGAAAGAACAATAAAGGAAAACAAGTGTTTTAAATGTTAATATTACTGTTACAGTGTAGGTAAAGAAATAGCAAGATTTTTGCTCAGCTAAAATGACTCTCAGTTTTAGTTGATCCAGTCCTTATTTTTTTCTTTGGGAAATTAATGAGGTATAATAAAGCCTAATGAAGAAGAAATTTTGATGTCAGCTATAGATACTTAATTGGAATATCTCCTAAATTTCACAACATTAGGAAGGGAAATTGAGGAGGCAGAGTAAGGAAATTATGCAAGATTCATTCATTCATTCAATGAATATTGAATTCCCTTCATGTGCCCAACACTGTTCTAGTTGGAGTCTAGCTAGATGTGTCTAGGGGTCTAGATGCCTCTAGATGCATCTGAGAATGAAACAAAGTTTCCTGCCTTTGAGAGGCTTACACATTTTAGCAGCGTGTGGTAATAGAATAAGTAAAAAATAAACTACATAGTAAATTGAAAAGAGATGTGTCCTACTCTGCTTCATGAAGAGGATGTTATTAATAATTTGCGGTTATATTTTAAATGTATCATCTCAGAATAAAAATTAGCATGGGGCTGAAAGTTTAAATGAGGTAGCCAGGTTAGGCCTCATTAAGAAGGACCTGAAGGAGGGAGCCAGCCAGGCATCCATCTAAGGGAGGAGGTTTCCAAGCAAAAGGAAGCAGTGCAAAGGCCCTGAGGCTGAGGTGTATCTATAATTTGAAGAACAGCAAGAAGTTCAGTGTGGTTGGATTGGATTTGGGGTCGATGGGGAGATCAAGGGATGAAGTCAGAAAAGAAATGAGGGATGTTAGACAAACAGTGTAAAAATTCTTGTGTGTAAAAAGTCTTGTGGACCATTGCCCATTTTAGGGACTTTGGCTTTGTTCTGAGAGAAATGGAGACCCATCAAGTGTTTCAAACAGAGGTGCGACATGATCTGAATTACATTTTTGCAGACTTATCCAGGGTGTTGTGTGGAGAATGGACAGTAAGGGGACAAGGGCAGCAGTACAGAGGTCAGCTGGGGGCTACTGCAATATTCCATGCACGAGATGGTGGTGTGTTGGACCAGGGAGATGGCAGTGAAGGTGGTGAGAAATGGTTGCATTCTGGATATATTTTGAAGATAGAACCTACAGGGTTTTCTGATGGATTGGATATGAGGCCTACAGGAAAGAGAGGAGTCAAAGATTCTTGTAGTATTGCCAAAATATTTACTGACCCTACCTACTGGGTCCATCCCTCTGGGAGAATTATCCTGGCATCCCACTGATATCAGGCTTGGACATGTGACTTTCTCTGGCCAGTGAATTGGGAATGGAAAGTGATGTGCCCTCTCTAGCAGAATCTTTTTTTTTTTTTTTAATGTGTGGTGAGAACATTTTTTTTTTAACATCTTTACTGGAGTATAATTGCTTTACAATGGTGTGTTAGTTTCTGCTTTATAACAAACTGAATCAGTTATACATATACATATGTCCTCATATCTCTTCCATCTTGCATCTCCCTCCCTTCCACCCGCCCTATCTCACCCCTCTAGGTGGTCACAAAGCACCGAGTCTAGCAGAATCTTTAAATGCCACCATGTTGGACCTCTTCTATCCTTTGCCAGGAGAAAGTCACAGTCCTAGATGGGGCTGCTCTTTTAGCCTGGACCCTGCAGTGAAGAAGGCATGAAACAGCCATAGCACACCCTCTGGGGATATGTAACATGAGCAAGTAGTAAACATTGCTTTGTGAGATGCTGAGATATTTTGTTGTTGTTGTTACAGTAACATAACTCAGTGAAAGCTCATGGATACAGATGCCTGAAAGGATTTTGTCCTGAGCAATGGAAAAGACAGAATTTTCGTTCACTGAGATGGGAAGATTATGGGAGGAGAAGGTTTTAAAGGGAAGGTGAGGAGTTTAGTTTTGAACGCATCAAGTTTGAGGTGTCTGTCATAACACTCAGGTATGGCTATTGAGTAAGCAATTGAGTATAAGAACCTAAAGTTCAGGGGAGAGGACCAGGATAGAGATAAGAATTGCGGGGTCATGGGTCATCAGCATAGAGTTGGTAGGGTTTTTAAAAAATATATATTGTAGTTTATTTACAATGTTGTGTTAATTTCTGCTGCACAGCAAAGTGACTCAGTTATATATAAATATATACACACACATATATATTCTTTTTCATATTCTTTTCCATTATGGTGTATCACAGGATACTGAATATAGTTCCCTGTGCAATACAGTAGGACCTTGTTGTTTTCCCATCCTATATGTAATAGTTTGCATCTTCTAATCACAAACTCCCAATCCTTCCCTCTCCCACACCCCCTCCCACTTGGCAACTGCAAGTCTGTTCTCTTTGTCTGTGAGTCAATTCCTATTTCATAGATTAGTTCATTTGTGTCATAGTTTAGATTCTACATATAAGTGATATATGTTATTTGTCTTTCTCTCTCTGACTTCACTTAGTGTGATAATCTCTAGGTCCATCCATGTTGCTGCAAATGGCTTATTTCATTCTTTTTAATGGCTGAGTAATCATATTCTGTTGTAGATATGTACCACATCTTCTTTATCCATTCATCTATTGATGAACATTTAGGTTGCTTCCATGTCTTGGCTATTGTGAATAGTGCTGCTATGAACATAGGGGTGCATGTATCTTTTCAAATAGTAGTTTTGTCTGGGCATATGCCCAGGAGTGGGATTGCTGGATTATATGGCAAGAGTTGGTAGTTTATAAAGTTATAGGGTTGGTTGAGATCATGAAGGGAGTGATTATATAGAGAAGGGGAAGATGCCCCAAGAGGTCATGACTGACCTCATCGTGAGTCTTCTCTCAGTGGGGGAGCCTCATGACAGTGAGCTTGAGAAGAAATGTGAGCAAAGAAATTGGTTACAGCAAAGATAGTTAATTCTTTTGGATTTTTCTCTAAGGTGGAGCTGAGAAATGGGCAATCCCTGGAGTTAGAAGTTGGATCAAGTGAGGGCTTTTCTAATAGGATAAAAACATCAGGCAGATGCTTTCTTGAATATTTGAGCTCAGCTGTTTTATTTCCCATGGTTCAAGATGCTGTCCATAGGGCTAAGCACATTCACATATTCATTTACTCCTTACAGCTACATTGGGAAGTAACTATGATTACTTTTCAGGGTCCCTGAAAGGTGAAGTGACTTAATGTCTCACAATTAGTATGTGATGGAACTGAGATTCAGTCCTTCATTTTGTTTTTTGACACACAGCCTGTGCTCTTTTCTCCATGGTGATTGCCTTCCAAAAAGTTTATATGTTTTCTGAGGAGCAAATTTCATGAATGTTTCCTATATTGCTTCTCAACTAGCAGAGTATGGTATAAGATAAAATTGCTAGTAGCTGGTGAATTTGTGTTTTCCACACCATTGTCCAGTGTTTACCATTGAGCTATGTTCTGCTACCGTTGACTCTAAATTACAAGTTCTTACCCAGCTTGAAATATGACTTTAAACTCACCCTTGGTGCCATTTAGAAAGCTCCAAACCCACCAAATACTAGGTGAAAAAGCCAGTCTCTCATTTGATCAGGGCCAGGCAACCAGTTACCAAACTAACAGGTTGCTTTGAAGTTTGGTAGAAATTTCATAAATTCATAATGATGATTAAATACATGTGATGTAAAGCTTCAAAGTGGTGTCCTAGTATAGAAGCCACTTCTGCTTCTGTTGGTTTATTTAATTCCCACCGCCCACAATAAGCAGATGGATCAAGTAGCCATGGCTGGGCTCTCATAATGCTAGCTTCTGTGATAGAAATCTTAAAAAAAAAGAGTCTCTCAATGAATTGTATAGCTGGAGGCCTAAAAACTCATCATGCATTGTCTTATTATAAAGATACACCAAAACCCAGTTTTTGTTGAAATATAAAGAAATAGATAAGGATATAAATTCGCACATTTTTGAAGGCTACAGTAACTCCTGCTACTTTAACATAAACAGTGGCAGTTAGTGCATGGAAAGGATGTCCAGGGTTTGTTAAAGTGGTGCGGCTCATTGCAGAGCCTGAATTTACATTGGGGACATTGTATAAAGGCTGGCAAGTTATCAGAAAATGTGGGCATTTACTTAAGATTCTTCACATCCTAAAATTATGTGATATACCTAGCCTGCATGGGGGGAACAAAACGAACCTTCCATTTGTAGTCGACTGTGATGGCTAACTGGACCTGTGCATCAGGCCTCTGGGAAAGATTCTGGCCACAGAGATGGCCACGTGACCCAAGCAAGGACAATTAGAGGGCTTCCTTGGGATTACATTGATTTCTGATGGCTGGAAAAAACAGTCTTTCTTTCTGGTAGGGTTGCCAATCTCTCAGTGGCCATGTCTCTGCCACCCACTCAGGGAAGTCCTGTCTGTGGTAGGAGGTAAGGAGATTGATCAACATGTGATAACAAGTTAAGATGAGATGAGATAAGAGAGAGCTGTTGAGTTCAGTCCCCAGTTCTCGTTCCAGAGGCCAGGCTTCTGAAACTCATCCTCTGTAAGCATTAACTTTTCAAAAATTGATCTGCTGTTCACTAATTTTCATACTTCAGCTATGATCCAGTGAAAATATCAACTGCTCAAAGTACTACGATAAAGAAACCTGGTTTAGTTTGGCGACTTAACTCATACTGCTCTAACAAAATACCATGGACTGGGTGGCTTAAGCAACAGACTTTTATTTCTCACAGCTCTGAAGGCTGGGAAGTCCAAGATCAAGATGCCAGCAGGGTTGGTGTCTGGTGAGGTACCTCTCCTTGGGTTGCAGATGGGCACCCTCTTGCTGTGTTCTCACATGGCGGAGAGAGACAGAGATCTGATCTCTCTTCCTCTTCATATAAGGACACAAATTCCATGACAGAGGTGCCACCCTCATGATCTCATCTAAACCTAATCACCTCGCCAAGGCCTCACCTCCAAATACGGTCACGTTCTGGGTTAGGGCTTCAACATTTGAACTTTGGGGAGACACAAGCACTCTTCCTTAACATTTGGGAAGAGATTCTGTAGTAAAATAGAGGAAGGCAGGAAGAGGGAGGAAGAAAGGAAGGAATAAACAAGGAAAAGAAGGAAGTAAAGAGATAAAAATTTCTATTGCCCTCAGAAATTTTCCCTCCCAATTCCATGGGTCAGTAAATTCTCTCTCATTCTCTTTTGTTTCACCTATTTTAAATTGTGTTTCTGTCCCTTGCAAGTGGTTAATTCACCATTCCTTTGAAGGTGTTACAAAGATTATTCCACTGCATGGAATTGTATAATTAAAGAATTAGGGATCCATTTCTCATGGGAATTTCTCCAACTCACGTGTTTAAATAGTGTCCTCATCCAGAGATTCTCTCTCATCAAATGCCAACTGTGACTCTGCCCTTCCTTGGGTAAACATGAGGAAGGCATCATATTGTAAACTCCCAGAAAAGAGCTGATGAAAATTCAAAGTGAAATAAAAGGAAATACTAAAATTATTAAATCACTAAATGAAAACATGGGCCAATATAGGTTGTAGGAGATGCTGATTAAAGATGAAAGTGATGTAAATGTAGAAAGATGTAAACTTTTAGGGAAAAATCTTCATTTTCTAACAAGTAAAGTTAATTTTACATTCCATTTCAGTACAACCAGACTGTTTCTCCTCTATTTCTCTCATTAATTTTTTTCATGTTAATGTCCTACTCTGTTTCACAAAGAGGATGTTATTAATAATTTGTTGTTGCATTATACATGTATCATCTCAAAGTTTGGGGTTTGATTAATGTTCTCTCCCAGGGTTA
The DNA here is from genome assembly GCF_964165515.1 of Mesoplodon bidens. NCBI lineage: Eukaryota > Metazoa > Chordata > Mammalia > Artiodactyla > Ziphiidae > Mesoplodon > Mesoplodon bidens. The sequence goes on along the minus strand of NC_138176.1, from coordinate 119,628,226 downwards.
AGATCCTGCCATCTGGTTTCCTGCTTAGGCAAAAGGAAAGTGAACTAAGAAAGTGATGAATGAAGCAATATAACTTTAAAAATGACTGCATCTTTCTGGTTTTAATTTGAGTCAAATAAGAGAAAGAAAATTGGAAATGTTATTAGAATATTTAGAAAAAAGTAAGCAGTAGGTAAAATTCCAAACAAAATTAAAATGTGTAATCTAAGTTGATGGATGCAATTACAGAAAAAATTTAAAGATTATTCCTAGTTCGGAGAACACTTAGTAGAGTAGATGCTGATTTTTCAAAGCATTACATTTTCCTGATTCTGTTAAAAAAAAAAAAAAAAGACAGAATGTCCTACTTGTTTATCATTTCTCTCCTTATTGAGTTGAAGTTAGCTGTCCTTTGGTTGCAAATAAGTTCCAACGTGCCCTACCCCCTTAAAGAAGGATGAATCAAACAACCAGTGGTATTGCATAGGTGGAGAAAGTGCAGCCCAGAGACCAAAATGCTGCTTCACAGGGGGTTCTTTTCTTTCTGAAATATTACTGAGTCTCAGATTATATAATAGATTGCTGACCCTAGCATCCTAAGGTAGGATGATATGGTGGGAAAGGGTTTTGTATTTCACCAGACCAGGATGTGAATTCTAGCCTTTCCCCCTCGCTAGTTATGTGAGCTTTGCTAATTCCTTAACCTCTCTGAACCTCTATTACCTTTTTATAAAAACAAGGATGACATTTCCCCCACCCCCACCCCAAGCTATGCAGATGTAAACAGCTGTGAGCTGCTGCATGATGCTAAACGTGAAGATGACTTCTTTATTTTGTAAGTCAGATCTAGCTCTGAGCTCTACTTCCTGAGGTCTCTGAAAGTCCCAATGTTAAGACAATGAGAGTAGAGGCCGTGGGTTATAAGTCTCTTATCATCGTTACTGGAGTTTATGTGGGTAACTGGCTCTAATCATAGTAGAGACCTCTGGTCTGTGCTGGGTAGTCAGAGGGGCCCTCAGTAACGCTCGCCTGGGATCCTTGCAGCTCACATTCCAGAGGGTTTGCCCCTCTGTAGGACTTGCAACCCTCTCATTCCTGTCCCCCAAAGTCTCAGGGGAACCACATTCAAGGATTAGGCTCCTTTTCCTATAGCCCTTCAATATCATAGCCTCCTTCCTATCTACTCAGGCTAATCAAAGGTCTTTTTAAAAAAGAAAGATCTGGTCATTCTTCACAGGGGGTGAGAGAATCACAGATCCCCAGGTCTCCAACACCTCCCTCTAATTTGTGATTGCAACAGAGAGAACAAGGTAGTTACTTTCTGAAGTAGGTCATTCAGTTACATTAACTTTAAGGAAAATGCTCTGCTGTGTAAGCTACAAATTTTTCCATGCTTTTTCATCTACAATTCAGTGAGCATTGGTGTCGCTTAAATCATACTTTAGGAAGGCGTTTTGCAGTGAGACAGAGGAAAGGAGGAAGAAAGGGAGGGAGAGAGGGAAGGATAAAGAGAGAAAAAGAAGAACCAAAAGGAAAGAAAAACAGGATATAAGAAAAAGGTGAAATTTCTGTTCCCCTTAGAAATGTTCCATAACCTTAGGAAAATTAGATCTTAAAAGTAAGCGAAACTTCATACAGTGCTGGTGGGAATGTAAAATGGTATAGCAGTAGTGGAAAACAGTTTGAAAAAGTTAAACATAGTTACCATATAATGCAGTATTTCCACTCATAGGTATAATCCCAAAAGAGATGGAAACATATATCCACCTGTACACGAATATTCTTGGCAACATTATTCCTAACAGGTGAAAAGTAGAAACAACCAAATGTCTATCAACTGATGAATGGATAAACAAAAATGTGGTATGTCCATACAATGGAATATTATTCATCCATAAAAAGGAGTGAAGTACAGATACATGCTACAACAGAGATGAACCTTGAAATTGTTAGGCTACATGAAAGAGCTGTACACAAAAGCCAAATATTATGATTCCATTTATATGAAATGTCCAGAATAGGCAAATCCATAGAGACAGAAAGTAAATTATTCGTTGTCTAGGGCTGGGGGATAGAAGGAAAAAGGAGTGACTGCTAATGAGCATGAGGTTTCTTTTTAAATGTACTATAATTAAAAAGTGTAAAATGTACTAGAATTAAATAATGGTGATGGTTGCATAACCTCGTGAACATACTAAAAACCAATGAATCAAACACTTGAAAATGGTGAATTTTATGGTATGTGAATTATAGCTCAATTTAAAAAAAGAACTATATAGAGCAGAGTAGCATCATTTTTTGAGGTCCCATTAAATTTACAGAAGCCACATTTAGCAGGGACCTCAGCTAATAACAATTATTCATTACTAAACTTGATGTTCTGTTCCGATTCTCTTAACAAAACACAAGGTTCTGTTTAACTGTCTCCATTGTATAGATGAGAAATGGAGGTGTCTCAGAGAGGATAAGGGACTTGCCTGAGATTTCTCATCCGGGAACTAACTCTAGACCTGAGATTAATGAACTATCCTTGGGAACACAGGCCTTATGAATTCTACCCAGGGCCTCCCCTGCTCCCTGTTTCCCTGTCTTTGAGTTCAGTAGGATCTCACTCACCATGCCAAGAAGAGAGAACTAGAAAGCTGCTTTTACATCCCTTCCCTACCTCATGGACCAAGGCCACCTGCCTTTCAGGGTCTCCCCACTGCACACCCCCAAGCCCAACTGCCTGCCAGAATTTTTGCTTTTAGGAAGTGACTTGTAGGAGAATTCTCAGGTTGTATTGCTATTTGGAAAGTGAAGTGCTGAGCAGACTAATTGTCAAGATAGGTTTGGAAATTAGCATCAAGGTTTTGTTGAAGGTAATGTGGGGCCAACATAATGCCTGCCGAAATTGCCTTTCTCTAATGAAAAGCAATATATGCTTCTGGGTTGCTCAGAAGACTGCAAATTATACCTTCCCTTTGAGGTACCTGACAAGTTAAAATACTCTTCCTGGTTTGCTGCATGTTAATAGAGTGCATTAACTGGGTGATGGGTCTCTAAGTAATGAAGGATAATTTGAGCTATGAGAAAAGCCAACGAGATGGAAATAGACTTGTATCGGTGGGACACTAATGAGGTGGAGATAAGTATATATGAGGTCAGGAAAGCCAAAGGCATACTTTTGCAATAGGAAAAGTCCTGTGCTCTTAGATATCTGGTCATGGTATTGAACTTCACATTTCTGTAATAACAATCAGCTTCCCAGTATTAGCTGCCATCTGTCTGCACAATGCTAAGATTCCCAAGGCTTCCCCAAGGAAAGGAAGGGGCGGAGCAGAAAGGCGAAGGGTGGGTCATGCAAAACATCCATGATGATGGCTTAGAAAAAAGGAAATATAAAATATGTTCTTTTTGTAACCCTTACGGGGCAAAACAGTAGAGTAAAGCAACAGGACAGAGTAAAGCATGGGTCTTAAATCATTCATTCATCAAGCACTTATTGAACTATGCATCAGATGCCTTTCTAGGCACTGGAGATGCAATTAACAAGACAGAACAAGACTCTGCCCTCAAGGTCTTATAGTCTCCAGCTACATATTTAGAATTGATTTGTTTTTAGAGTAGTCCTAAAATTAGACCTATATTTGTGTCTTCAATTAAATGGATTTTTTTAAAATGAGAATTTAACTTTTATCAATAAAATCTGCACAGGGACAGAAGTACTTAACAAGTGCTCTGGGAGAACCAAGAAGGGAAAGATCATGTAGACAGATGGAACAAATAGAACATTCTGCACAGAGACACAGAGGACTGGTATGTCTGTGAGAAATGTTAAGCAGGTCCTTTTGGCTGATAAATGATGGATGATGGGGAGTAGTGGGTGACACAGTTGGAAAGGTAAGAGCTGTAAACTATAAATAAATACATAAACTCTCCTTTGGTGGAAAGGACAAAAATGATGACTTTGCCTCCTGTGGGAAGAAAATTTTCTGTTAAAAAGCACATCTGAAGACATTACTAAAATTTACTTCCAAATTCACATTTATCCACCCACTTTTGGTTTTTAGTGGCTGCAAGCTGGCTGTGAAATAGGATTTTGCAGGAGTAAATGAGTTGTGATTATAGAAATCCATCACTATAATAGAGCAAAGGAATCGCTTATGGTCACAAGGTTATGTATATGTATATGTGTGTGTGTGTGTGTGTGTGTGTATGTGTGTATGTGTATATGTATATATTTTCCAACATAACATAACATAGCTTTTTTTTTTTTTTTTCTTTTTTGCGGTACGCGGGCCTCTCACTGCTGTGGCCTCTCCCGTTGCGGAGCACAGGCTCCGGACGCGCAGGCTCAGTGGCCATGGCTTACGGCCCCAGCCGCTCCGTGGCATGTGGGATCGCCCCAGACTGGGGCACGAACCCGTGTCCCCTGCATTGGCAGGTGGACTCTCAACCACTGCGCCACCAGGGAAGCCCCATAACATAGCTTTTATACTACAGTCTTTTACTTAAACAAAAAAGCCCACCTTGGAGCTCAGGATAAAGTACAAATTACAAATAGAACTTAACACGGAGGACGTGCTCAGGGTGCCTAGTGGTCTGGTCTGTTGAGCATCCTTTGGTCGTTGCAGACTCTATCCCTGGTATTCCGCGCATCTCATCCTAAGTGTCAGAGAGTGGCTGTCCTTCTGGGGAGTCTGAATTACTTGCTTTTCTTCTGCTCTTGCTGACCCCTCCTGCCCCCCCTGCCACTCACACATACGGGAGGCTTGAGACACTGGTCTTCTGAGTCCTAATCACACACTTACTTACTTAGTCTCCTTCTTGACTCATTTCTGTGTCTTAATTGTGAGTATGAATCTCAGTCCACAAACCCAGCTTTGAATGAAATTTTAAATCAAGATGGTGTTAATTCTGAACCTCTAAGCCTGCAATCAAGGGGGAATTAAACTTCAGTGCGCACTGGGGAACTCGCCTCAAGGAATTGCCCTCTGACCCAGGGCCCTCCTCTGCTGCTTGCTGACTGCATTCCAGGGAACATACCCATTCCCTGCTGTGAGCCCCAGGGCACTGCCAGGGTGGGGCTCCACCTCTCCCCGACCCAGAGTCTCTCTCCATTTGGTCCTCCTCATATGTAGAAATGGAGACTTGCCTTCCTCTTTCTTGTGCTTGCTTCTCTCCCCCTGGAATATATAGCACATCTGATAGGGGAGGTTAGGCTTTGGAAAACAACAGCCAGGAAAGGAAAAGATCTTCAAGGCCATAAACCTCCTCTGGGCAGAAGGCACAGAGAGCCTGCTTGTCTGCAGTGACTCCCCTTCTCCTAAGCTGATCTCTCAAGGCAGCTGTGACAGCAAATGGGGAAGGGACAGCATGGAGCCATGAAGACTTGCTCCATTTCCCAAAGCGGGAAACCACCCACGTGTCCTTCAGCTGATGAATGGCTAAACAAAATATGGTACCTCTGTACAACGTCAGTGGTATATTTGTCCAGGAGAAGGAATGGAGTACTGAGACATGCTCCAACATGGAGGAACCTTGAATACATTATGGAAAGTGAAGGAAAGAAGCCAGTCACAAAGATCTTACATCGAATGGTTACATTTAAATGAAATGGCCAGAATACGGCAAATCTATACAGACAGTAAGTAGATCAGTGCTCGCCTAGGGCTGAGGGGATTGGGGATGACTGCTGCAAGGTACGGGGTTTTCTTATGGGGTGATGGAAATGTTCTAAAATGGGCTGTGGTGATGGTTTCACAACTCTTTGAAGGAACTAAAACTATCATTGAATTGTACACTTCAAATAGGTGAATTGTATGGTATGTGAATTCTATCTCAATAAAGCTATTACCAAAAAAATTTAAAAGGGCATTGGGTTGTAATTTGCTGACTCCTATTCTGTGCACTATGATCAAAGACATAAATGTTATTGTGTTTCATTAACGTTAATGTTCCCTTGTCACGAATTCCTGGTAACTGGCTGCTCTTCTGATAAATCACTATTCTAGGATGCAAAACAATCTTTTTTACAAGCATCTCTCAGAACACATTGGGCCACTAGCTTTCTCCCCAGGCTCTTGAAAGAAGGGAGGGAGAGACCTTTCCAAATTATACCTGTAGTGCTTACTTACTCTGAACGCTGAAGAGCCATCTTTAATTTACTAAAGTTGTGAATCTTGCACTTGGAAGACATCTTAGAAACAATCCAGCCCACTGGTTTTCAAATGTGTTTAGTATAATCTAGAGCTGCAGAGCAGGGACCTCAGGAGCAACCACAGGAGGAAACTGGGTGGGGGTGGGGTATATGTTCTAAACTGCGCTGAGTGGGCCCCCACCTCAGCTTCCGTCATGGCAGCCCTGACTTCATCTGACGTGTCCACTGGGCTTCAGCAAGACTTTGTTTGAAGAATTCAGCAGCTAACAAATGTTGAAGGTTCCTCTGATTTCTAGTTCCACAGAAAATGGAAACGAGATACAGGGAAAAGACTCCAAGTCTGCATATCCATCTGGTGACAGAGTAGGGCCTGGAATCATAGACTCCTAAGGATGGGCAGGGTAGTTGGGATGGCTTAATCAAGCATGTGAAGCTTGACTTCTCACGACTTTACCACTCCTGCCCAGTGAAGGCAAGAGAGCATGATGGACAAGCATGTGGACTCGAGCCAAGTGGCCTGAACTTGAACCCTGCCCCGGCACATAGCAGCTGTGTGATCTTGAGCAAGAAACTCATCCCTGTCCATCCTTGGCTTCCTCATGTGTAAAATGGGGCTAATGGCAATACCTATTCCAGAGGATTTAATGAGATGATGTCAAGTGTCTGGCCCATAATTGGGGCCAAATAAATAGTAGCCATGATTATGACTTGTCAATACAGACTCTCCATATGCTTTGGTCTCCATAAGTTCACTGGCTAAGAGGCAGAACACCTGTGAAGTTTTCATCTCCATCTGCCTTGACTGAAAATCAAAGTTGGTTTCACATGGCCTGTCTTTCCCATTCTGTGCTCCCATTTGTAAGATTTTTCATTTGTTTCAGTTCAATTTCACCTACCTTTTTGGGTCATTTATCTCAGACTGTTGTGTTATTTTCCGATCCCAAGTGAAAAGACCATGGCCGAGTCTGTCTGACAGCTTGGTCCCATCAGGAATCTATACTTGGTCTTGGAGTTTCTGCTGGCCTATGCATAAGGATGCTCTTTGGTAGATGGTACTAAGTAACCCTTTTGGGGGGGTCCATGCTTCAAATTGTGGCTTGCTACTGACCCTTTAAAAAAATTTTCATTCCTGCTTTGCTCCTCTCATCTGAGGCCCAATTTCAAGTACTTTCCTTCTCTTTCTGCTTTATTTTCCAATAAAGGTCTGGCATCCCCCCCACCCCTTCCTCCCTTCTCTCTGAACCTCCAGCATGTAGCCACCTCTTTATAGACTCCCTTCTAAGCCTGACTCCCTTTAAGCTTAACACCTGTGAGCTTCCCCAGTAAGGCAACTCCTCCTGACCTTACCTGCTAGCCAGATGCTGTTCACTTAACTCTAAATATGTTTACTTTTTTTTTTTTTTTTTTGCGGTACACGGGCCTCTCACTGTTGTGGCCTCTCCCATTGCGGAGCACAGGCTCCAGACGCGCAGGCTCAGCGGCCATGGCTCATGGGCCCAGCCGCTCCGCGGCATGTGGGATCTTCCCGGACCGGGGCACAAACCTGTGTCCCCTGCATCAGCAGGCGGACTCTCAACCACTGTGCCACCAGGGAAGCCCTAAATATGTTCACTTTTTATTTAATATCCAGAATTAAGCCACTGAGCTACTAAAAAGTATCCACTACTTCTCAGCTCTGAGGACTCTTTAGTGCTAATATTTTAAAATTTCTTGATTTGCAAGATAACGCATATACCTTTGTGAAAGTAAAAGATCATCCATTCCAATAAGACAAATGTATAGCCAGAGTCGTAATGCAAATTCCATAGACTCACATACCCACAGTTCAATTAAATTTTTTTAATAAAAATGCAGATGAATCCATCTTGACCCATTATGCTAACAATTTCAGTTAGTTCCCTGCGCCATTGAAAATGTCTCCATTAAATGACTTAATGCATTGCTTTTTTAAAGGGCAGCAGTTGATGTCCTTAGCATCCTGATTATTGACTTTTTTAACTTTAGAGAAAGTTAGATTTGGAGCAATCATAAAGGGCAGGTCGTTCACATCTCTTATTTTATAGATGGGAAAAGTGACTCCCAGAGAACATAAAACTGAGCCAAGGTCACACAGCATTAAGCACCAGGGCTGAGACAAAGTCTTCTGTGTGTCAGTCAAGTCCCAGCAGACCCCACGTCTACATTCTAACCACCTAGGGAGCTGTTTAAAAGTGGCAGCAACAACAAGAAGAAGCAAACAGATGCCCTGGCAAACTTGACATGTTCTGAATTAGAGCAGGTCTGGAGTGGGGTTAGGAAACCTGTATTGTAGAATAGCTCCCCAGGGGGCTGCGATGCACTCTCAGGTTTAGTATTCATTCAGGGATGCTATCTAGAGCAGAACTCAGTACAAGTATTGACCACAAACGTAAGAAAAACATAGATTGTATAAAACTTCCCCACCACAGATTTCCAGAGGAGAGAAAAAGTATAGCCTAAGTCACTTGACCCAAATTCAGCCCAGGTCCCCAAACTGGACGACCAAGAAAACTGCTTGAGTAGTATGAATGCAAAAAAAGATATGAAGAAACAGACTGCAGGAATTTTTGCTGGACAAATCCAAGACAAATCAGCATAGAAAACAGCCCAGGAGGCTTGTAAAAGCATTAGTTTTGTGAGCAGTAAGCATTGCACACACTGTGGATCCAGTAACACAGTCAAGATCTCAGCAGCTTGCCCTGATTCTCATACTGTGAGTTGTAGCTGCTGATTTACCTACCCCTGACCCTTTGCTTCACTTTTTCTTTCTCTTGTCAATTCTTTCCAGTGAAATGAGCATCAAAGCAGAGTGAGTGCTCTGTTACTGCCTAATCTTAGGTCTTGATGACCTGTTCGGACCACATTTATCCAGAATACAGCTTAGAAACTGTAAATCATGTTACGAATGCTAGGTGGCGTGATGTTTCACTGTTGTCCTTCTAATTTCTGACAATGGTCAAATATTGTCAATTGCTACCCCTGGGAATTCTCACCATAGGTCTTGCAGAGCATAGTATCTCAAACCACAGGAGAAATTGGGAGGTATTTGTTGAAATGGGTGATTCTTAAAACATCAGAAAGATAATTTAGATCATTTCACCATCTTATCAGAGTCGTTTAAAAGAGAAATGGAAGAGTATGCAAGGAGGATTTGGGAGTTGTCTTAGCTCATATGGGCTGCTATAATAAATTACCATGGACTGGGTGGCTTGTAAACAAACAAACAAAAAAACACACATTTATTTCTAACAGTTCTGGGAATTGAGAAGTACAAGATCAAGGTGCCAGCAGATTTGATATCTAGTGAGAGCCTTCTTCCTTGTTTATAGATGGCCATGTTTTTGCTGTGTGCTCACATGGCAGCAGTCGGGGGAACGGGAACTCTCTGGAGCCTGTTTTGCAAGGGCACTACCCTCATGACCTAATCACTTTCCAAAGACCCCACCTCCAAATAACACTACACTGGAGATTAGGTTTCAACATGAGTTTCGGGGAGACCCAAACATTCAGTCTATAACAGAAGTGCTTAGTGTTATTTTTTTAAAATATTCATTAGATTAAACCCCAAATAGTGAGTGAATTGGTGGGAAAACTTCCATGCATTTACATTTTTGCCTCTTAAATGTAATTGCCATTAACATGTAATTGTCCTTGTAACAGAAAGGTGAATGCATAGCATGATGAAATTCTGCATATGTTGGTCATAAGACATTTTTTTAAAGGTTGAAAAGCTTTATTTTTTGTCTCTTTATTATTAAAGCTGAAAGTAACTTTGAAAAATTTAATCACTCCCTAATTTCACAATTCAAGAAAGGAATCTGAGCCCCTGAGAAGTTGTGTCTCGCTCAAGGAATATGAATTTCTGGCTTATTCATAATTTATCATTTGTTTCCTTCTACTCATGAAGTTTCTGTAGGAAAAAGGAAAGAACTTAAAGTTTTGAAATTCTGTCAAATGTTTGTTTACAAGACGGTGTGGAATATTTTTTGACAGCACCTGCAAGCTATTTATATTCCTATCTTTATTTTTAAAGTAATATATTAAACATTTCTTTATTTTGCAACTGGGCCAGCTACAGTTTAGAATGAACAGGTGTTTAGCAGTCTTTGAATATTACAATATAGTCCCTAATCAGCTTCGAAGGTGAAACTCTGTTGACTTCACTATTTTCTCTTGATGGAAGTATTAAAATGACAGATTATAAATAATATTGGTATAGATTGAGAACTGTTAGTAGAGACCTAGAGTATAAAATTCACAGTGACAACCTACTGTTCCCTCTGAAGAAAATTACACGTGTGCCAAGTGAAACTCAAGTTCGTTTGAGCTTTGATATGCATTTACACACAAAGGAATGGTGGTAGTGAGAGAGGAGGCCTGATCCATCCACAAGGACCCAAGGTATCAATTTCTATCCATTTCAAGTAAGCCACTGTTGGGGAGAGAGTGTTGGTGTTTGGGACCACATGTAATCTAATCATAAGGTTCTGCAGAGGTCAAATTACATATTGTGCAGCTTTGGCTGGGTATGAAATTGGATGCAGTCTGGTTGTTGGATCATACTATCAAAGGCTTTTAGTTACTTTTCCTTCCTCAGTTTTGTCTCATACAGTAATGAGTGTTTATTGGATTCTTAAGCCCTCTGGGGGAAAATAATCTATGTTTTCTTCCTGTAAGTGGCTCTACAGTCTGATCATTCCTCTTCAGAGACTTCTTTTGTGTTTTTGGTTTATTTTTTCCTTCTTCAACTTTATTGAAGTTTAGTTGACAAAATTGTAAGATATATATATATATATTTATAAATTTATTTATTTTTGGCTGCATTGGGTTTTCATTGCTGCGTGCAGGCTTTTCTCTAGTTGCATCGAGTGGAGGCTACTCTTTGTTGGGGTGCACAGGCTTCTCAATGCAGTAGCTTCTCTTGTTGCAGAGCACAGGCTCTAGGCGTGTGGGCTTCAATAGATGTGGCACGCAGGCTCAGTAGTCGTGGCTTGTGGGCTCTAGAGCGCAGGCTCAGTAGTTGTGGTGCACAGGCTTTGTTGCTTCACGGCATGTGGGACCTTCCTGGACCAGGGCTCAAACCCACGTCCCCTGCGTTGGCAGGCAGATTCTTAACCACTGCACCACCAGGGAAGTCCCAAAATTGTAAGATACTTAAAGTGTAAACAAGATGATTTGATATAGAAAAGATTCCCACCATCAGGTTAATTAACATATTTATCATATCTACTTTTTTATTTGTTTGCTTTGGTGAGAACATTTATATTCTACTCTCTTAGCAAATTTCAGTATACAGTAGAGTGTTATCAGCTACGGTCACCATATTGCATATTAGATCCTCAGACCTTATTCCTCTTACAGCTGAACATCTGTACCCTTTTACTAACTTCTCCCTATTTCCTCCACCTCCCAGCCCCTGGCAACCACTTTTCTACTCTGTTTCTATGACTTTGACCTTTTTCTTTTCTTTTTTTTTTAAGATCCACGTATTAGTGATATCATGCAGTATTTATCTTTCTCAGTCTGGCTTATTTCACTTAGCCTAATGGCCTCCAGTTTCATCCATGTCATTGCAAATGGCAGGATTTTCCTTATTTTTAAAGGCTGAATTTTTGCTGGATCATGTGGTAGTTTTATTTTTAATTTCTTGAGGAACCTCCATAGTGTTTTCCATAGTGGCTGCATCAGTCTACAGCCCCATCAGCCCCATCATCAAAAGGGCTCTCTTTTTGCCATGTTCTTGCCAACACTTATTGTCTCTAGTCTTCTTGATAATAGCCATTCTAACAGGTGTGAGGTGATATCTTACTGTGGTTTTGATTTGCATTTCCCAAACAATTATTGATGTTGAGCACCTTTTCATGTACATGTTGGTTGGCCTTTTGTACATTTTCTTTGGAAAACATGTCTATTCAAGTCCTTTGCCCATTTTTAAATTGGGTTATTTGTTTTTTGTTTGTTTTGCTATTGAATTGTATAAGTTCCTTATATATTTTGTATTTTAACCCCTTATTGGACATATGATTAGTAGATATTTTCCCTTATAAGTTCCTTATATATAAGTTCCTTATATATTTTGTATAAGTTCCTTATATATTTTGGATTTTAACCCCTTATTGGACATATGATTAGTAGATATTTTCCCCCTTTCCATAGATTGCCTTTTTATTTTGTTGATGGTTTCCTTTGATGTACAGAAGCCTTCTTAGTTTGATGTAGTCCCACTTGTTTATCTTTGCTTCTGTTGCCTTTGCTTTTGGTGTCAAATACAAAAAAGCATCGTCAAGACCAATATCAAGGAGCTTACTGCCTGTGTTTTCTTCTAGAAGTTTTATGGTTTCAGGCCTTATGTTCAACTCTTTAATCTGTTTTGAGTTTTGATCTTTATGTATGGTCCAGATTTATTCTTTTTCATGTAGCTATTAAGTTTTCTAAACACTATTTATTGAAGAGACAGTCATTTACCCGTTGTATATTCTTGGCTCCTTTGTCAAAAATTAATTGATCATATATGTATGGGTTTATTTCTGAGTTCTCTATTGTGTTCCATTCATCTGTGTGTCTATTTTTATGCCAATGCCATATTATTTTGATTAGTGTAGCTTTGTAATATAGTTTAAAACCAGGAACTGTGATACCTCCATCTTTGTTATTCTTTCAAAGCAAAGGATTGCTTTGGCCAATTGGGGTTGTTTGTGGTCTAATACAAATTTTAGAAGTTTTTTCTATTTCTTTGAAAAATGCCATTGGAAATTTGGTAGGGATTATAATCTGTAAACTGCATTGGGTAGTATGGAAGTTTTCACAATATTAACTTTTCCAACCCATAAGCATGGAGTATCTTTTCACTTATTTGTGTCTTCAGTTTCTTTCATCAGTGTCTTACAGTTTTCGGTGTACAGATCTTTTACTCATGGTTAAATTTACTTTATACATTTTATTCTTTTTGATGCTATTGTAAATGGGATAGTTTTCTTAATTTCTCTTTCTTATACAGTTCCTTGTTAGTGTATAGAAATGCAACTAATTTTTGTATATTTATTTTGTATCTTGCAACTTTACTGAATGCATGCATTAGTTCTAATCGTTTTTTGATGTAGTCTTAAAAATTTTGGCAGATAGAATTTGTCATGGTTAACCTGCTGCCAGCCCCACTGGAGCACCCTTGTGGCTGTCAGAACCACTGCAAGATTTGGCATCTGGCACCCAGAGACACTCCCAGCTGGGAGAAACCATGTGCAGTGAGGGTACCTGCCCCACCCCAGAGGGAAAGTGAGCCTCCCACATTTTAAGGGCTACTTATGATCACCTGTACCAAAACACACATATTTTATAAGTTAATAATAAACTCACAAGTAAAGTGTGGTCATAGAGCTCAGGCATTTGGTTATGTTTTAACTTATAGAATCTTGGGCAATTTAGGTAGGGCAGCAAGTCCTATGTATGGCCCACTTATCTCATGCTTTCACAGTTTCCAATGGAAAAGAAATTTGATGACAATAAGAATCAAAAAGGCACATACGTGAGTTGCTTTATAAGAGAGAAGTTTTAAGCTTTAGCACAGATTTTTATATTTAAAAATACTGCCACTCAATTTTGCAGTATCTACTATAATTTAAAATGTGTATATTTTAAGACTTGAACATTCTATTTCTCATTCATACTCAGACACCAGGAGGCACCTACAAAGATGATCGTTGCACATTGTTCATTGTAGTTACAAATGGCAAACAATAGAAATGTCCATCAGTAGAAGTATGATTATATAAACAATGCATAGTCATACAGTGCAAAAGAAATGAGATAGATCTGTATGTATAGACACAAAAATATCCTCAAGTTATACTCTTGAGTGAAAATAGCAAACTATAAAATTATACAATAACTATAAAACAGTATGATAATTTTCTTTTAAAAACCATGCCACACGTTTTACATATACATATATATATATATATATATATATATATATATAAGCCCATAGTAAAAGATTTAGAAGGATAAATGTCAAATTGATAAAGTGGATGTCTCTAGTAGCTGTGGCTAATAGTCAGAACTTTAGTTGTTTCCTAATGGTTTAACTTTAGAAAAAAATATGGCAGGCAGAAATCTGAGATGGCTCCTGAGAACCTGCCCTCTAGTGTACACATCTTGCATAATCCCTGGGACTATGAATTTAATGGATTTTATTTCCATGATTAGTACAGTAATTTCCCTACATATAAACCTTCAAGTTGCGAACTTTCAAAGATGCGAACGTGCATTACATCAGTGTCAAGCGTGAGTGAAATTGCAGCTTGCCCTCCATCTCCTATTGCTGATGATCCTTCAGCTCTACCATCTCCCACCTCCTCTCCCTCCTCCAGTCAGTACCTCTTCTTGCCTGTTCACTTGATGCCAGCCCCTGTATGCCAGCTGTTGTACTGCACTACTGTAGTTTTCAAGGTACTGTACTGCAAGATTAAAAATGTTTAGTTTTTTGTGTATTTTTTGTGTGAAAAGTATTATAAACCTATTACAGTGCAGTACTATATAGCTGATTATTTTATTTGGGTACCTAGGCTAACTTTGTTGGACTTACGAAAAAATTGGACTTAAGAACGTGCTCTCAGAATGGAACTGGTTTGTATGTAGGGGACTTATTGTATATGTTTCATGGCATAGTTGATTAAGAAAGGTAGATATTTTGCAGATGGGCCTGACCTAGTCACAAGAACCCTTTAAATCTGGGTCTAGAGGTCAGAGGCAGAAACAGTCAAATATTCAAAGCAAGAGGGGCTCTTCCATGCTTGAGAAATTCTGTATTGTTGAAGAAGGTCCAATCCCCTAGGGGTTGGTTCTAATTTATAAGTGGTGTGACCATCCTCAGTGATGACAGGGAACTCACTGCTCCACAAAGGACCCCATTCCATTTCAGACAGCTCTAACTGTTCTGAAGTTTCCTCCTAAAATTTAACTTCTTGTCAGCCCCAGCTTGGCCCTTGGGATCACTGGAGCTCTCTTATAAATGATGGTCCAAATAGACCTCATTTGTGTCCCTGTGAACATTTTCATGTGGTCTCCTTATTATACTACAGTGTAAAAGAACAAAGCAAAACACCTAAAATACTGCTTCTACAGAGTTCTCTGTCATTGGAGAAGTATCCCTAATTTATAAGTTGAATATGAATTTCTCAGGGTCATGCCTCAGTTGAGAGCCACATCTCCCAAGTGTTCAGGGAAGCTGAGCATCAAAGTCATCATGTGGGTGAAAGATTTATGAATCATTGATGTACTTTCTGTGCCATCAGAGTGGGGAAAGCAGGGTTTGTCTAAAATAAGTAAGAACAAGACAAGTAAGAACAAGATGTTTTCACTCTACTTAGCAAATGTTTTATAATTGACTGCTTTCACACGTGACTTTGTGGTCACAGCCATAGCATAGAGCAGAATCAAAGTATCTCAGAAATGAAAGGACCTAGAAGCTTTCATAATCCAATTATCTTCCCAAGACTAGTTTTTTTAAAAACAACCCCAGATTTGCTTGAATACATCCGGTGACAAGGAACTCACTACCTGATGAGGCATCTAGGTGTATTAATTTTTTTTCACAGTTAGAAACTTTTTTTTTTTTTTTTGCGGTACGCGGGCCTCTCACCGCTGTGGCCTCTCCTGTTGCGGAGCACAGGCTCTGGACGCGCAGGCTCGGCGGCCGTGGCTCACGGGCCCAGCCGCTCCACGGCATGTGGGATCCTCCCGGACCGGGGCACGAACCCGTGTCCCCTGCATCGGCAGGCGGGCTCTCAACCACTGGGCCACCAGGGAAGCCCCACAGTTAGAAACATTTTTATACTGATTTGAAATCCGTGTCCTTTTAACTTTTAAAATCTGTCATCCCCGTTCCGTCTTCGGGGTCTAAACGTAGATCTGTCCAAGCCATCTTCCTTTCAGGTACTTAAAGGAAACTGTCACATCCCCTTAAGTCTCCTGTTCTTCAGCTAAACATCTTCCGTTCTTTTACATTCAACCAAAGGAGCCTAAGGGGATAGGACATTTTATTTTGTGTGTGAATGTGTGTGTGTGTGTGTGTCGATTTTCACATTATCTCTTAACTGGAGTTGTAATCAGCAAAGAACCCTGGTCATTTACATCTGAGCTGATAAGAGGATGAGGCTGAGTCTTCTTGGCCTGGTTTGCTGCAGAGTGCTAAGGAGAAGTACAGGGTGTACAGTGTTAACAGTTATCAACCAATCCAAAGGTGACGCTCATTTCATTTTCTTCCCAATTCCTGTGTGGACCTCAATGTCTACTTCACTTTACCTCTAGAACCTACAGTTCCAGTTTCTAGAACTTTGAGAAGTTTTAATTCGTGGTACATAACTTACTTTAGATAACATATCTAAATATAAATTTCTAGATACATATTTAATATCTAAATATGTATTTAATCACAAATAGTAGGACGTTATACACACTGTTCTGCAATTTGCTTTTCTTTTCATTAACTGTATATTCTGGAGATCTCTTTTTTGGAAAATTTATTTACTTATTTTTGGCTGCATTGGGTCTTCATTGCTATGCGCAGGCTTCCTCTAGTTGCAATGAGCGGGGGCTACTCTTCGTTACAGTGTGCGGGCTTCTCGTTGCAGTGGCTTCTCTTGTTGCAGAGCACGGGCTCTAGGTACGCGGGCTTCAATAGTTGTGGTGCGCGGGCTTCAGTAGTTGTGGTACGCGGGCTCTAGAGCGTAGGCTCAGTAGTTGTGGCGCACGGGCTTAGTTGCTCCGCGGCATGTGGGATCCTCCCAGACCAGGGATGGAACCTATGTCTCCTGCATTAGCAGGTGGATTCTTAACCACTGTGCCACCAGGGAAGTCCCATATTCTGGAGATCTCTTGATATTAGAACAGATGAAGCTGCTTTGTTCCTTTTTTTAATTCTTATTTTTTATTTGTTTTTTTTTTAATTTTTAAAAACATTTTTAAATTTTTATTTATTTTTCGGCTGCATTGGGTTGCTGTGCATGGCCTTTCTCTAGTTGTGGCGAATGGGGGCTACTCTTCATTGCAGTGTGAGGGCTTCTCATTGCGGTGGCTTCTCTTGTTGTGGAGCATGGGCTCTAGGCCTGTGGGCTTCAGTAGTTGCAGCACGTGGACTCAGTAGTTGTGGTTTGTGGGCTCAGTAGTTGTGGCTTGCGGGCTCTAGCTCGCAGGCTTTAGAGCACAGGCTCAGGTAGTTGTGGCACACAGGCTTAGTTGCTCTGTGGCATGTGGGTTCTTCCTGGACCAGGGATTGCACCCATGTCCCCTGCATTGGCAGGCAGATTCTTAACCAGTGTGCCACCAGGGAAGTCCTGCTTCGTTCTTTTTAATGGGTGCATAGTATTCCATTGCATAGATGTGCTCTAATCATTTAATGCATTCCTTTTGATGGATATTTAGGCTATTTCCTTTAAAAAAATTTTTACAATTATAAATAGCACTGCACAATACTTTTCTTTACATGAATTTTCACACAGGAACAAGGATATGTCTAGAGCAATAGTTCTCAAACTTTAGCATGTATAGAATCATCTGGAGCTTGTGAAAACACAGATGGCTGGGCTCCACCCCCTGAGTTTCTGATTCAGTAGGGTGTGACCCAAGACATTACTTTCCTAACAAGTGCTCAGGTCATGCTGGTGCAACTGGTCTGGGGAGCACGCTTTGAGAACCACTGCTGTAGGAGTTCCAGAAGTGAAATTGTCCATCAAAGGCTTTATGTTAATTCGCTTCATCTCTGTCTCCTAGTGCTCCAGTTAAACGTGAAGTATGTGTGCCAGGTAGCGCCTGGTAAAGGAGGACTCTGAATGAGACTGCTTCTGCCCTGCCCCATGGTAGGGAAGGAGGGGAGGGCAGAATAACCAGAAGCACAAGTCTCGGACCCTCGTGCCAAGTCTAGGGGCTTTATTATCCTCCAGGGCTTTTGTTCTGCCATCTGAGATGTCAGCTAGGGCATCACTGCGTGCAAGCTCTTGAAGGCTGTCATTAGCTCTTTAATAATCTCCCTGTCTGCATATATGGGCCAGGAAAACACCACTGGGCACCTCCGTTTATTCTGGACTTGGGGGATCCCTGCATAGTCAACAGAGTCAGATCCTGTTAATACTTTTACAATGTGGATCTATATCAGGAGGGAAAGGATGGTTTCATTGCTGTGAAGACAGCATGTCCATCCAGGTGCTCTCCTTAATTTTTCATGACCCTGTGTGTCCACAAGTCCCACAGAACATTTCTTTCTCCCCTTTTCTCCAGCCTGGGTCTTGGGTGTGGGGAAAGAATTTGTTGAATAGCTTCTCTTCTGGGCACACAATAATGCAGCGGAATAGCTGTGTGCTGTTACCTCCATGTTATAGAGGAGGAAACTGGGGCTAAGAGTTGGGAGGCTAATTAGTGGCAGGGCCAAGGGTCGAGCCCAGGTCCAGTCGGTTGTAGAGGCTGTGATTACAGCCTGTGCTGTCTGTTCTTCTCCTCCTACTCTCCGGTAGCAGTGGTCAAGTTCAAAGGGAGTGTTTTGGTCTCAGTGTAGTGCTTGTGATTGTTGAGTTTGCAATGTCAATTGCACTTGGTACAACTGAGGTGAGTTCCTCAGTGTCTCTCCTCATTTCCTCCAATGTGACTCTGAGTCAGGACAGTGTCACTGAGGCTTGTCATAGTGACTAGTATGCCACCATCAGAAAGAAGAGAATTTTCACATCACATAGGACCCTGTGTTTCAGTGCTCATGCTTCTGTTTCCTAAAGGAAGGAAACCAATGGGGATGAACACGGCAGAGGGAATAGACGCAGGCACAGAGAGAGCTTGCCCTTGGCTCAGGCTCAGCCCTACCATTTATTAGTCCTAAGACCTTGGGCTTTGGTAGCTGTTACGGCACCTCTTTTCTGTAAAATGGTTGCCAAAACGAAAGGCAGTGCCCCTCATGCAGGGTTTCCCACTTTGCCTGATAAGATCATTAAACATTGAGACTCCTGGGTCCTTCCCCTAGAAAATCTTGGTCGGAAGATGGAAGGTTGGGCCCAGGAATGAGGTTGGCCAAGTTCAATCATGGAGACCACTTCACTGAGTCAGGAGTGCCCTGCCCACCTCAGAGTTATGTAATCTGATGAAAGAGTAGGTCTTGTCCATTGCACCTAGCTCAGGAACAGAGACGGTCATCGCTGAAGGCCCTCAATACCCTTCTCCCCCCAGCTACCACGTAGACTAACACCTGCCCAAGGCCAAGTACTTTCCTGAACGTATTGCTGCAGAACCCAAACATTTTTGGGAAATAACTGAACAGGCCTTTAGGCCAGCAATAGTGCTTATCCAGCTGGCACAAAATTGGGAATTTGAGGCACATGGGTTACTGTGGAGGAGACGGGAGCCTGGAACTAGGGTGGAGGCCCAGAACAGAACAAAGGGCTAACAAATGCTTAGGACAAACTTATTTCATGACCTTATCGAGGACTGGCCCCCTAATGTTAAATTTATAAAGGAGAAAATAGAAAATTCCCTATGTTTGGTAGGAAATTATAATAATAAAATTGATTTCTAACATTGATTGAGTGCTTAGTCACTGCCTCAATTGATTTCCACAAGACGGAGGAAATTTTTAACAGTCAAAATTAATTCCTTATTTCTCATTTTCACTGATGATGCTTCCAAGGGCAAATGGTTTTCTGCACCAATAGAAAGAACCTACTGTGGTCTCGCGCTTCCCAAATCAGCCTGGCCTTGAATTTTCCTGCATATGATTTGCTGTGTTCTCTGGTTTGGTGGCAAAGGCTTCAGGTAGGAATCTCTCCAGAGCATGACTTGTATATCATCTGCTCATTTGCAGAAAACAAAGCACAGAACAACAACGAAAGGACCCAAATGCGATCATTCCATTGTGTAGCTGATGAGTGAATAGCACTTGACAGGAGATCATGGTCTAGGAGAAAGAATGACATTAGGAAATAACTTGTCTGACCTGTGGTTCTTGCTGCCATCTCAGGAATGGAAATGGGAATGAATCACAAGATTTCTAGCAGCCTTGGGATAATAATTTTGGTCCTGTGTCTGCCTCACGTTGGCACTGCTTTTGTACGGGCTGCCCGGAGGTGAGAGGTGGCTCCTTTTGGATGTAGATGACAGCATCAGGCTGAGTAACTATTTGAAAATCTGCGCTGGGCTATTAAAGCCTAAGAAACTTATTTTAAAATACAATGTGAATTACAAATAAATTGTAAATAAAGCGGAAGAAGATTTGATTTGATTTTATTGTTTTATTGAAGTATAGTTGATTTACAATGTTGTGTTAGTTTCTGGGATACAGCAGAGTGATTCAGTTTATATATATATATATATTTTTTCATATTCTTTTCCATCTTAGTTTATTACAAGATATCGAAAATAGTTCCCTGTGCTGTACAGTAGGACCTTGTTGTTTATCTGTTTTACATATAGTACTTTGTATCTGCTAAACCCAAACTCCTGATTTATCCCTCCCTCAGCCCCTTACCCCTGTGGTAACTGTAGGTTTGTTTTCTATGTCTGTGACTCTATTTCTGTTTTGTAAATAAGTTCATTTGTATCATTTTCTAGATTCCACATATAAGTGATATCATATGATATTTGTCTTTGTCTGAGTCACTTCACTTAGTATAATAATCTCTAGGTCTATCCCTGTTGCTGCAAATGGCATCATTTCATTCTTTTTGATAGCCGAGTAATATTCCATTGTATACATCTACCACATCTTCTTTATCCATTCATTTGTCGATGGACATTAAGGTTGTTTCATGTCTTTGCTATTGTAAATAGTGCTGCTGTGAACATTGAGGTGCATGTATCTTTTCCAGTTAGAGTTTTCTCTGGATATATGCCCAGGAGTGGGATTTTTGGATCATGTGGTAACTCTATGTCTAGTTTTTTAAGGAACCTCCATACTGTTCTCTGTAGTGGCTGCACCAATTTATATTCCCACCCACAATGTAGAAGAGTTCCCCTTTCTCCACACTTTCTCCAGCATTTATTATGTGTAGACTTTAAAAAAAATTGTTATTGGAGTATACTTGATTGATTTGCAGACTTTTTAATGATGGCCATTCTTACTGGTGTGAGGTGGTGCCTCACTGTAGTTGTGATTTGCATTTCTCTAATTAGCGATGTTGAGCATCTTTTCATGTTCCTGTTGGCCATCTGTATGTCTTCTTTGGGGAGATGTCTATTTAGGTCTTCTGTCCATTTTTTGACTGGGTTGTTTGTTCTTTGTTATTGAGTTGTATGAGCTGTTTATATATTTTGGAGATTAATCCCTTGCTGGTTGCATCATTTGCAAATGTTTTCTCCCATTCTGTGGGTTGTCTTTTTGTTTTGTTTATGGTTTCCTATCCTGTACAGAAGCTTGTTAAGCTTGATTAGGTCCCATTTGTTTATTTTTGCTTTTATTTCTGTTGCCTTGGGAGACTGACCTAAGAAAACATTGATATGATTTATGTAAGAGAATGTTTTGCCTATATTCTCTTCTAGGAGTTTTATGGTGTCCTGTCTTATATTTAAGTCTTTAAGCAAGTTTGAGTTTATTTTTGTGTATGGTGTGAGGGACTGTTCTAACTTCATTGATTTACATGCAGCTGTACAGCTTTCCCAACACTGCTTATTGAAGAGACTGTGGTTTCTCCATTGTTTATTCTTGTCTCCTTCATCAAAGATTAATTGACCATAGGTGTGCGGGTTTATTTCTGAGCCCTCTATACTCTTTCATTGATCCATATGTCTTTTTTGTGCTAGTACCATGCTGTTTTGATTACTGTAGCTTTGTAGTTTCTGAATTGTGAGAGGAATATGCCTCCAGCTTTGTTCTTTTTCCTCAGAACTGCTTTGACAATTCTGAGTCTTTTGTGGTTCTGTATAAATTTTAGGATTATAGAACTAGAACACATGTTCTAGTTCTGTGAAAAATGTCATGGGTAATTTGATAGGGGTTACATTAAATCTGTACATTGCTTTGGGTAGTATGGCCATTTTAACAATGTCGATTCTTCCAATCCAAGAGTGTGGGGTATCTTTCTGTTTCTTTGAATCATCTTCAAGTTCCTTTATCAATGTTTTGTAGTTCTCAGCATATAAGTCTTTCACCCCCTTGGTCAGCTTTATTTCTAAACATTTTATTCTTTTTGATGCATTTTTTAAAACTTTTGCAATAGATCTAATTAATTTGTCCATTTGAATGAATAAATATCTTTTTTAACATCTTTATTGGATTATAATTACTTTACAATGTTGTGTTAGTTTCTGCTGTACAACAAAGTGAATCAGATATATGTATACATATATCCCCTCCCTCTTGAGCCTCCTTCCCACCCTTCCCATCCCACGCCTCTAGGTCATCACAAAGCACCGAGCTGATCTCCCTGTGCAATACAGCAGCTTCCCACTAGCTATCTGTTCTACACATAGTAATGTATATATGTCAGTGCTACTCTTTCAATTCGTCCCAGCCTCCCCTTCGCCCCCATGTCCACAAGTCCATTCTCTACACCTGCATCTCTATTCCTGCCCGGCCACTAGGTTCATCAGTACCATTTTTCTAGATTCCATATATGTGCTTTAATATATGGTATTTGTTTTTCTCTTTCTGACGTACTTCACTCTCTATGGCAGACTCTGGGTCCATCCACATCACTACAAATGACTCAGTGTCGTTCCTTTTTATGGCTGAGTAATATCTCATTGTATATATGTACCACATCTTCTTTATCCATTTATCTGTTGATGGACATTTAGGTTGCTTCTGTGTCCTAGCTATTGTAAATAGTGCTGCAATGAATATTGGGGTGCATGTATCTTTTTGAATTATGATTTTCTCAGGGTATATGCCCAGTAGTGGGATTGCTGGGTCATCTGGTAATTCTATTTTTAGTTTTTTAAGGAACCTCCATACTGTTCTCCATAGGGGCTGTATCAATTTACATTCCCACCAGCAGTGCAGGAGGGTTCCCTTGATGCAATTTTAAAAGGGATTTGTTTTTTTTACTTTCCATTTCTGATATTTGTTAGTGTAAAGAAATGTGACAGATTTCTGTGTGTTAATCTTGTATCCTGCTACCTTGCTGAATTCATTTATCAGTTCTAGTAGTTTTCATGTGGAGTCTTTAGGGTTCTCTCTATATAGTATCATGTCATCTGCATATGATGACAGTTTTACCTCTGCCCTTCTCATTTGGATACCTTTTATTTCATTTCCTTGTTTGATTGCTGTGGCTAGGACTTCCAATACTATGTTGAATAGAAGAGGTAAGAGTGGGCATCCTTGTCTTCTTCCAGATTTTAGTGGGAAGGCTTTCAGCTTTTCACTGATGAGTATTATGTTGGCTGTGAGTTTGTCATAAATAGCTTTTATTATGTTGAGATATATTCCCTATTCTCTCTTTACGCATTTTGGTAAGAGTTTTTTTTATCATGAATGGATGTTGAGTTTTATCAAATGCTTTTTCTCCATCTATTGAGATGATCATGTGGGTTTTGTCTTTTCTTTTGTTGATGTGGTGTATCACCTTGATTGATATGCATATATTGTACCATCCTTATCACCCTGGTATGATTCTAACTTGTTGTGGTGTATGATTTTTTTATGTGTTGGTGGATTCGGTTTGTTAATATTTTGTTGAGAATTTTTGCACCTGTATTCATCGAAGATATTGGCCTGTAATTTTTGGTAGTGTCTTTTTCTAGTTTTGGTATCAGGGTGATGGTGTGTTCATGGAATAAATTTGGGAGTGTTCCCTCCTTTTCAGTCTTTTGGAAGAGTTTGAGAAGGATTAGTATAAGCTCTTCTTTGTATGTTTGGTAGAATTCCCTAGTGAAGCTGTCTGGTCCTGGACTTTTGTTTGCAGTGAGCTTTTTAAAATTACAGATTCTGTTTCACTTCTAGTGATTGGTCTGTCCAAATTATCTATTTCTTCTTGATTCAGTTTTGGTGGGCTGTATGTTTCTAGAAACTTGTCCATTTCTTCTAAGTTGTCCAATTTGTTGGCATATAATTGTTGATAGTATTTGCTTATGGTTTTTTGTATTTCTGTAGTTTCAGTTGTTATTTCTCCTCTTTCATTTCTTGTTTTGTTTATTTGGGCCCTCTCTCTTTTCTTCTTGGTGAGTCTGGCCAGAGGTTTGTCAATTTTGTTTACCCTTTCAAAAATCCAGATCTTGGTTTTATTGATTTTTTTCTAATTTTTAAAATCTCTATTTCATTTATTTCCTCTCTGATCTTTATTATTTCCCTCCTTCTGATGACCTTAGGTTTTATTTGTTCTTTTTCTAATTCTTTTAGGTGGTAGGTTAGGTTGTTTATTTGAGATTTCCTTGTTTTTTGAGGAAGCCTTGTGTCAGTATGAACTTCCCTCTTAGGACTGCTTTTACTGCATACCCTAGATTTTGTATGGTTGTGTTTTCTTTGTCATCTGTCTCAAGGTATTTTTTAATTTCCTCTTTCATTTCATGGTTGACCCATTGGTTTTTTAGTAGCATGTTGTTTAGTCTCCATGTAAACTTTGTTTTTTCTCATTTCTCTTTCTGTGGTTGATTTCTAGTTTCATCCTGTTGTGGTCATAAAACATGCTTGAAATAATTTCTACCCTCTTAAATTTGTTGAGGCTTATTTTGTGTCCCAATATGTGATCTATCTTAGAGAATGTTCCACGTGCACTTGAAAAAAATTCTGGGGTGTATCCTGCATTTTGTTTTGTTTTGCTTTGTTTGGATGTAATGTCCTGAAAATATCAATGAAGTCTAACTGTTTTATTGTATCATAGGATCTCTGTTGTGTTACTGATTTCTATCTGGAAGATCTTTCCACTGATGTGAGTGGGGTGTTAAAGTCTCCTACTATTATTGTATTCCCATCAGTTTCTCCCTTTCTGTCTGTTAGTATTTGTTTAATGTGTTTGAGTGCTCTTACGTTGGGTGCACATATGTTAACAAGTTTAATATCCTCTTCTTGTATTGGTCATTTTATTATTATATAGTGACTTCTTTATCTATCTTTATGGCCTTTGTTTTTTTTTTTTTTTTGGCTGTACACGGGCCTCTCACTGTTGTGGCCTCTCCCGTTGCGGAATACAGGCTCCGGACACGCAGGCTCAGTGGCCATGGCTCACGGGCCCAGCCGCTCCGCAGCATGTGGGATCCTCCCGGTCCGGTCCTGGTCACGAACCCATGTCCCCTGCATCGGCAGGCAGACTCTCAACCACTGTGCCACCAGGGAAGCCCTATGGCCTTTGTTTTAAAGTCTATTTTGTCTGATATGAGTATTGCTACCCCTGCATTGGCAGGCAGACTTGCAACCACTGCACCACCAGGGAAGCCCTATGGCCTTTGTTTTAAAGTCTATTTTGTCTGATATGAGTATTGCTACCCCTGCTTTCTTGTCATTTCCATTTGCATGAAATATCTTTTTTCCATCCCCTTGATTTCAGTCTATGTGGGTCTCTTGTAGGCAGTATACTGTAGGCTCTTGTTTTATTATCCAATCCGCCACTCTTTGTCTTTTGATTCGAGCATTTAGTCCATTGACATTCAAGGTAATTATTGATAGATATGTACCTATTGCCATTTTAAACCTTGTTTTCCAGTTGATTTTGTATTTCTTCTTTGTTCCTTTTTTTTCTTTTTGTTTTTCCTTTTGTGGCTTGATGATTTTCATTTTGTTTTGCTTGCTTGAGTTCTCTTCTGTTTGGGTTCTTTTTTGTGAATCTATTGTATGTTTTTGACTTGTGGTTACCCTGTTTTGCAAGTATGCTAACCTATTACTATATCTACTTGCTTTAGACTGGTAGTCATATTGGCTCAAACACATTCTTTAAAAAAATCTACATTTTATTACTCCCCTCCCCCACATTTTATGATTTTGGTGTCCTCTTTTACATCTTCATGTTTATCCTTTTGCTGTTCATTGTAGTTATCATCACTTTCACAAGAACTTTTTTTTTAAATCTGTGTACAGTCTTATTTAAGTGATTTACTTTCCCATTGTGATTTTCTCTTTCCTGTAGATTCTTGGTTCTTCTCTATTTAAAGAAGGCCTTTCAATATTTCTTTTAGGATAGGTTTAGTATTGCTGTATTCTGTTAGTTTTTGCTTTTCTTAGTAATTCTTTACATTTCCTTCTGTTCTAAATGATAATCTTTCTGGGTAGAGTATCTTAGGTTGCAAATTTTTCCCCTTCAGAACTTTGAATATATCTTGCCACTCCCTTCTGGCCTGCAATATTCCTTTGGAGAAATCAGCTGATAGCCTTATAGGGGTTTCCTTTCCTCTTTCACAGCTCCCTCCCAGGGCCTATTCTGATTCTTTTTTTTTCTCTTCTTCTTCTTTCATTCTACCCAGTTATATGGTGATCTTTCTTGCAGTTTTGGTTGTATGAGCATTCAGTAGGTATTCTGTGAGGATTTTTCCACATGTAGATGTATTTTGATGTATTTTGGGAGGAGGTGAGCTCCACGTCCTTTTATTCCACCATCTTGATCTCCCTCAAAGCTTTTATTTAAATCATAAAATTCACAGTGAAGTGTGTCCCGTGCTATAAGTTTACTCTAAGTGGGCTTTCCTGGTGCTATTTAGTCTCAGGGAATGTGGATCTTTAAACACCATTTAAAAATAGCATAACGCAAAGCAGTGCCACACCAGTGGGGCAGCTCTCACATGATACTGCTTCAAGTTTTGGCTCCACATGGCTCAGTGGACAGTGTATCTCTTTTTGTCAGGCCAGGAGTTGTCTCTCCTTCTAGAAGGAGTGCTAGTGTAGAATAGACACCTCCTTTGATTATCAGAAATTGCTTCCTGTCTCTTAAAAGTTGAAGCATAAGACATTTCTTTAAAGCAGTGAATCTACTAGAATCTGAATTCCACAAACATGTTTAGACAAAGAAGAATTTCTCATATAGAACACCCTTCTCCTTTGGGGAGAAAGTGGGGTAGGAAAATGCTACCCCATTGAAGGGAGAGGTGCAGAAGACTCCCAGTATTAAAAGTCTTTTTTCTGATGTTGGATCTATTATATTTTTTTGTTATAAATTTATTTATTTATTTTTGGCTGCATTGGGTCTTCGTTGCTGTGCGTGGGCTTTCTCTAGTTGCAGCGAGTGGGAGCTACTCTTCGTTGCGGTGTGCGGGCTTATCATTGCAGTGGCTTCTCTTGTTGAGGAGCACAGGCTCTAGATGTACAGTCTTCAATAGCTGTGGCATGCCGGCTGAGTAGTTGTGGCTCATGGGCTCTAGAGAGCAGGCTCTGTAGTCGTGGTGTACAGCCTTAGTTGCTCTGCAACTTCCCGGACCAGGGCTCGAACCCATGTCCCCTCCATTGGCAGGCGGATTCTTAACCACTGCTCCACCAGGGAAGCCCTGGATCTATTATGTTCTTAATTGTCTAGAGTGTGCAATTTGTATGAAAAGAGAAAGATTTATGCATGAAATAATCAGTAAAGCAAGGCAATGAGTGATTAAGAATGGACATTAATGGTGCAAACCGTTTACTTAGTACGTTCATTCATTCCCCAACTTGTTTCAGAAAGAAAATGATCCAGGCTGAGTTTAGCCAGCCTTTAGAAAATTGGGTGGGGGCGATCAGTTGAGGCTGGAGTGGTTAAGGAAGGCTCCTGGGAGGAGGCCAAATGTGAGGCGAGTCCTCTTGATTGAGTAGGATTTCTATGGAGATGTGTGTGAAGAATGAGAAGAGTATTCCAGGGAGAGGCAGCAGTGTGGATGCAGGTAAGGTGGTAAAATGACTCCCTGTGGATGTAAAAAGGAATCACGTGGTGGGAATAGAGTGGATATCCAGTTGTAGGGAGTAAAGGGATATCCAGTTGTCTAGGAAGAATGGAGACATATTATAAAACACCTTCAGTGTCTGTCACTTTAGTGTTTGTCCCTGGAGTCCATAGGCCATGTGAAACCACTAAAATTTTCCCAGCAAAGAGCGACAGAAAATGGATTCTATCCCCTGGTTTAGTAACACATCACTGTATGGCATTTGTCCTGCATAGGAGCAAATTATCACCATGTCGTCTCTTCCTGTCTTATAGGCAGACACTGATGCTTTCTGTGATTTCAAGTTTGTCCCACTGAACACACACTCTCTTTCTTCCAGCTGAGTCCTCCCTCTCTCTGTCTCCCTTCATTCCCCTACTCCTGTTTTCTCCCTATTTCTCTCATCTTGGCCCTTCTAGTAGGCTCCCGCCTTTCCCTCCTCTGTCTTAATTCCTACTCTTCAGAGCTATGGTCGTCTTGCTCCAGCAAGGGATGGATAAGCTTCTCCAGTTGACAGTATATTTCATGTCTTTGTGTCACAGTGGGAATCTTTGTTGCTTTCCTTATTTCTCTACAAATAGAGTATACAGTGACTTTGCAAATACATTCTACATTTGAGAAATAAAAGCAATAAAAGCATCAGTAAGGTAATGGGGAGAGCTGGCTTCAGGACTCCTGAGGGTATTCTGTACTGACCTTAATCTTGCTACCTTCTGAAGAAACAAATTTCAACTGCTTCTCTGCCTATTTTTATCCCATAAAGCTTACGACATAAATTCTTAAGGTTGTAGAATTTTTCTTTCAGGTTTAGTACTACAGATTGTTGGTTGTAGAAAATCCAGGAAAGAAGGGCTTCCCTGGTGGTACGGTGGTTGGGGATCTGCCTGCCAATGCAGGGGACACGGGTTCGAGCCCTGATCCAGGAAGATCCCACGTGCTGCGGAGCAGCTAAGCCTGTGCGCCACAGCTACTGAGCCTGTGCTCTAGAGCCCGTGAGCCACAACTACTGAAGCCCGTGCGCCTAGAGCCCGCACACCATATCGAAGACTAGTCCCCGCTCACTGCAACTAGAGAAAGCCAGCATGCAGCAATTAAGACCCAACATAGCCAAAAATAAATAAATAAATTAATTAAAAAAAAAAGAAAATCCAGGAAGGAAGATATGAGTTTGGAAAGTATTTTGACGTCTGAAAGTCAGGACTCAGGATGGCACCAGGAAAAGTGTCACAGACTGAGTTTCTGCTCCAGCAGCAGAGGAATGGGTAGCAGTGATATTTTGGGGTTGGCAAAAATAGCAACAATAATGAGGAGACCTTCATGCAAATATATGCATCATTTTTCAATATAAGGTTTTCATAATGCTTGGGAGCTCATGAACCTTCTTGAAACAATTATTGAAACTTCTTGGAACAGTCATAAGTAATGATGATCTTATGGTTAAAAAAAATGACAAGTTCTGATATGCTCTAGTCATATCCAACAAGACTTCATTTATCTAGTAACCTTGAAATAGAAACATAAACATAAATTTATGTTTATAAATTTATTCCTGATAACTGAAACTCTTAATTTTATTATAACCATGTTTGATGAAAAGACTTTGAAAACCCTTGCAAATGCCATGACTTCTAAATGAAATCCATTATTTAGAATGTATATGTATGAAAGTTATGGAAAACCCATATTGTCTTAAATAGCAATAGGAATTTATTGGTTCTTATAACCGAAAACTCTAAAGCATGGGCGTGTCAGACAAGAGTTGATCCAATGGCTCAGTGATATCAGGGAACACTGAGTGCTTTTCTGTGTCCCCTACTGTGTTCTCTATGGTGTTGGCTTGAGGCCAGCTTGCTTCATGAACACAGGGTGGCTGCCGGTAAACTGTGGGAATGCATGCTGCCTTGTTTGCTCCAATAGGAGAAAGAAAGTTGCTTTACACAACCATCTAACAAAATGCTGGGCTCTAGTCTGAGGAGACTAATAAGTCAAGTCTGCCCATCCAAATGCCATCCTGTGATTGGGGTAGGGACGGGGTGAGGGGATTGGTGGGGAGAAGACCATGCCCTGAATTAGGCCTCTAGTACACACCAGTCCTTGATCCAGTCACTGTGGCAAGGAGGGTAGCATTAGTTTTCATTTTAGAGCTTAGAAATTTTCTGATTGTTACAACACCCAGGTACTCTTATGCTAATGTTTAGGCAGTCATGGTAATCAGAGGATCTCAACATTTGTTGTAAGCAGACAAGGTACCCTTAAAAACATCTGCTGGAAAAGGGAGAATGCTAACAATTATTAAGGCTTAGAGATGGATACATGAGGCTCTCTTAAGCTATTTTCTTGAGTCTTGTGCATATTTCAATATTTCCATAACAAAAAGGAAAGAAATTATCTATCTATCTATCTATCTGGTCATCTTGAGGGTGCCCAAGTTTTCAGGATCATGTAGTATTGTCATCTGAAAAGCCCATTAAACTAGTGTTTTAGCCTGTGTTCCCCCCACAAGGTAGAGCCTGCATCCAGGTGTTATGTGGAGGTCATTTATTTATGTAAGTGCACCCAAGGAACAGGAGTGGGAGTCCGGGAAGAGTGTAACAGGGAAGCTGGGAAAACTGGTCACTGCTGGGGGCAAATGGACCTCAGTCCTGCTGAGACCCCTCTGAGGAGCCAGGTAGCATGCACGCCAGAATTGTTCCCTCCAGACAGGAAAGAGGGCAATGTTTATCTAGGGACTTCTATTGGTGAAGGGTGGCTCATACTCCCAGATATGCACATGCATCAGAGCGGCTAGGGAGAGTCCAGCAGATGCCAAGAAGCCCCATGTGCAGCACAGCAAGGTGCTGTCAGGTTGCATCCATGCACAGCTGGTCGCCACAGCCAGAGCTGGAAGAAAAGGGGTGAGCAACAGGGCATACGAGGCGTCTGATATAGCCGGTGTGGTCTGATGGCTTGGTTTTCTATTTACAAGTGCAGATCTGCTTCTGGATGCCCTCCTAGAATAGAGAAACAGAATCCAGCATTCTCTTCCTGATGCTCAGTGGAGGGAATCATCCATCATGAGATTTTCTCTGCATATGGAAGACTTCGATGCAGTTTATTTTAGCCTCCCATCTCCCTCCCCCTCCTGCCACTCCAGGCAAGAGGTCACCTTTTGAATTTTGCTTAAGGGTATTCATGCTCCAGGACACACTGTGATGTGATGACGGAGGGATGATGCATTGCCTCCAAGAGAGCACGGGGGATGAACCGCAGCTGCTGGAGACAGATGTCACCTTCTAACTGGGTTTTCACCAAACGTTAGAACTGACATCCAGAAAACCCAGGTCATACATCTCACAATTCTCCTATCGTTTTTCTCCTTCCCCTGAAGCAGATGAGTGACAGAGGATATGGTTCAAAATTTTTGGTAAGAAAAAGGGATGGAAAAAAGAAGTGCCTTAGGCTGGTACTGTTTCTATATAATTGATTATATTTTGGAATTTGGGGTATACAGCAATATGTAATAGGACTGTTTTGAACTTCTTATTTTATTTACTTACCTATGTTTAAAGATAGGGGTTCCAACCCCTCATCAGTCCTCCCATTGTGCTCTAACTTGTAGGGAACAGACCCAAGGAGTCAGTGAGAATCAGTACATCAGTTTCATGAACGGTGATCCAACGGTCCCCCAAATACAGGGCTCCCTGGGAAAGCAGGACTGAGAAAGAGGCCAAGGCTGAGATCAAAATGGGGGCATCCTATTTACATCTGCTTGTGACTCACTGGTGGGGAAATTGGAGCAAAAATAAACCTTGAATTCACTCACCTAAAACTGGAGGATCATAGCCCTCACATATGGTGCTGCTAACAGATGCAGAAGCCCCGGGAACAGCCTTCAGCCTTGTGTCTAGAAGAGAAGCCACACCCACATGGGCCTTTTGCCTGGAGCAAGAGAGGAGGGCCACTGACCTGTGACTGATCTGTGAGGTGACAACACAGAGCAGGCAGAGGAAGGTCCACGTTACCTCTTCCACCTGTCCACCCTGGTGAAAATAACAAAAGCAGCAGCAAAATCAAGAAATAAAAAGAAAACAAGGTGCCAGGAAAATGCCTCCGTAGATACCACGTGCTCATTAGTTGGGTGTCTCCACCTCCCTTGGCAAGGAACAAGATGGGAAATGGTAACTCTCCCTGCCTCAGTGGGTAGTGGAG
This sequence comes from Mesoplodon bidens, assembly GCF_964165515.1. NCBI lineage: Eukaryota > Metazoa > Chordata > Mammalia > Artiodactyla > Ziphiidae > Mesoplodon > Mesoplodon bidens. The sequence goes on along the minus strand of NC_138176.1, from coordinate 119,596,119 downwards.
TAAAAACCCCTGACACAGCGCTGCAAGAGGAGGAACATGGGAGGGAGGGCAGCCGATTCCCCTCCGATGGAAATGTGAATCCAGATCTGCGGGAGCCTCCTAGGAGTCTGAATTTCATTTTCCTATTCACACTGGGATCCGATGATAACAACCCATGTTTCCCATTGTACAGGGATTATAGATTTATTGTCCTTCTCATGATATACAAGCTGTGGCTCTATCTCACACAAAAATCCTCAACCAGCAGTTGGGAATCCACAGTTAGAACTTAAGTGAGCAGCGTGAGGTTGATCGCAAAGGCAACTCCTGTGCTGATACTCCTCTCTGGACTCTGCTGGAACTCCCAGGGGCAAGATGGCATAGCTGACAGATGATGTTTCCCCCATTACCTTCCACTGCCCAAGCACGGGTCTGGTCAGCCCTTGGCTTCCTGGAAATCTCAAGCATCTTAAGCAAATAAAAAGCAGATCACCTATAATAAAAAAAAGTGGAGGGCTCTCATCTGTTTATGTAGTCACAGCAATGCTGGGCATGACCTCATGCTTTGTGGTAACAGGGCTTGAGGCAGTGAGGTGTCTAATTCCTGCAATCTGGGGACTTACTATCAGAGATAGATTATCCTGCTGTATAAACTAGGTCCACACACCTTTTTTCTTGTATCCTGTGGCAGAAAGACAAGTTGTTGGCTATTGACTTCTGTTCCAATCAGTGCCTATTTTGTGGATTTTAGCAAACAGCTTTTACACTTGCTCTCTGGGTTCTCTTTGCTTATTTTAATTGACTTTCAGAAGGTGTGACCAGCAGAGATGGAAAGAATTTGGTTACATGTTAATTTTTTTCGGTCTTCTCTGGCTGGGGATTCTTCCATGTATAAGAACGAGTGTTAGGGGCTTCCCTGGTGGCGCAGTGGTTGAGAGTCCGCCTGCCGATGCAGGGGACACGGGTTCGTGCCCCGGTCCGGGAAGATCCTACATGCCGCGGAGCGGCTGGGCCCGTGAGCCATGGCTGCTGAGCCTGCGCGTCCGGGGCCTGTGCTCCGCAACGGGAGAGGCCACAACAGTGAGAGGCCCGCGTACCGCAAAAAAAAAAAAAAAAAAAAAAAAAAGAACGAGTGTTAGGATCTCCAGCAGAGTGGCAGAGTGGATGGTTAGCCATCCACCAAAGATGCGTATTCTGCCTCTGTGGTATGGACCAGTGGCTGGAACCTGCTGCCCAGCTGGGGACTACATTTCCCAGCCTGCCCTCACCCTCCTCCCTCCCGCCCCCAAATCTGCCGGTGACCATGTGACTAATTCTCACTAATGGAATATGAGCAGAAGTGATATGTCCCTTGTAGGTTGACATGGTGATGAAGCAGGTGTGCCTTGTCTATCCTCTTCCCATTTACCACCTGGAAATGAAGGGCTTAGGGACCCTAAAAGAAAGTGTAGGCACAAGATTAAAGTAACCTGGTTCCTGGGTTATGGCCTGCCCAGCTCCAGCATTTACGTGAGTTATATGGGTGAAAAAGTTCCCGTTATGTTGGGCCACTCAGATTTTGTAGTTTGCTTTCTCCAGAATAGAGTATTATTTTAATGACAATAGCCATCCAAGTTTGTTCCTGGAAGTAGTAAGTGCTCAATGTTTTTGAATTAATGAGTGAATGCACTTACTTTCTTTTGGAAATTTGTTTAATGAATCTACATAAAAGGGGCAGAAAATGGTTAATGAGTAAATCCACAGATGTTGCAGAGAAAGGTTTTGTTGGGAAAACAACACAGGAATTAAGCATAGAGTAAATTACTTCTGAATATTAAGAGACGATATTTCCAGATAGCACCCAGATCAGAAGTTGTCGTTTATCTGACATTAAGCATGGAACTCAATTAAGTTTCTCTCATCCCACAGAGGAGAAAGCATGCAAGTCAACTGCAGCACTCTTTTTACAGTAATGGAAAGGAATTGTATTTTTAGCATGTGTGTAGTTACAGAAAGAAAATACATTCTAATAGATGCAAAAATAGCCAGAGTTGTAGAGAGGCATTCACTTGCACTGCAAAAGACAGGTTGAGAATTCTCCGCTGTTGGTTACATTGGTGAGAAATAGGGAGCAGCCTGATACTGATTAGGCAGGCCCCTTCATGAGACAGCCACCTTACCACTCCACCTCAGCGCAGGTTTCCCAAATAGCCTTTGCTCCCACAGGCTGCAGGCCTTCGCACACATTCTTGCCTGTGCCCAAGCAATTGGACGGTAAAGAGCCTTCCAGTCTCACCTGTGAGGTCTTGTGTATGTCCACTCAGCCTTGCAGGCTCAATTGAAACGTCACTTCCTCCATGAAGGCTCCTCTGGCCTCTCTTTGTCTCTTCCTCTTCTATGTGCCCACAGCACAGTTTCATCCTACAGTTAGAGATCTGTTTGTATCATTGTAGTTTTCTGTTTATAATTGGTTTCCCCTACCAGACTCAGCTCTGTGAAGTTATACACTGAATTCGATTGATTGTTACAGCCTGAAACACACCACAGTGTTAAATTCATAGGGGTTAAGTTATGGTTCCAAGTGAACTGATGAATTAATAGTTAATAAGGGTTTGGAGGACATACCTGAGAATATCTCAATTTATCTTAATGTACAGTAGAATTTGTTTCCTTAAGCTAAGGATGAATTATTTTGAAAACTTTCAGTAAAAACTTTAGTTTGTTGGTTGGTTTGTTTTTGTAAAACCACACAGTGTTTCCACAGACTGGAAGACTTTCCCTTCTTGTAACCCCTAACTCAGGAGTTTCTGAAAATAATTGGAGCACATTCATCTTTCCTATTATTCTCAATATGTTAATATTTGCTTTAAAAATACTTTTAGGAGTTTTAGATTTACAGAATAATCAAGAAGAGAGTAGTACAGTGAGTTCCCTTTCACCCCCAATTTCCCCTATTTTCGACATCTTGCATGACTGTCATTTGTTACAGCTAATGAACCAATACTGATATGCTATTATTAACAAAAGACCATAGCTTGTTCATATTTCCTTAGTTTTTACCTAATTTTCTTTTTCTGTTCCAGAATCCCATCCAGGTTACCACATTACATGTAGTTGTCATGTCCCCTTAGGCTCCTCTTAGCTGTGGCAGTTTTTCTGATTTTCCTTGTTTTTTATTACCTTGATAGTTCTGAGGAATTATGGTCAAATGTTTTGCAGAATGCCCCTCGATTGTAATTTATCTGATGTTTGTCTCACAGATATAATGGGTTTTGGGAGGAAAGCCACAGAGGTAAAGGGTCATGTCACCAAATGCCTTCTTTCACTTAGCCATATGCATTTTAGATGTGTCCATGTCTTTTTGTGGCTTGATAGCTCATTTCATTTTTTTCCCTCTTTCAGTACATGTTTATTGCATATTTACTGTGTCATCCATATTGTGGTAAAACATCCATAACATCAAATTTATCATTTTCATCATTTTAAAGTATACAATTTAGTGGCTTTAAACACATTCACATTATTGTGCAATTACCACTGCTGTCTGTTTCACCATCTGCAACTTAAATTCGGTACCCATTACTCAATAACTCCCCATTCTCCTCTCAAGCCCCTAGTAACCTCTATTCTACTTTCTGTCTCTATAAATTTGCCTATTCCAGGAAATTCATATAAATGAAATCACACAGTACTTGTCCTTTTATGTCTGGCTTTTTTCACTTAGCTTAATGTTTTCAAGGATCATCCATGTTGTAGCATGTGTCAGAATTTCATGTCTTTTTAAGGCTGAATAACATCCCATTGTATGTATATATCACATTTTGTTTATCCACTCATCTGTTGATGGGTATTTGGGTTGTTTCCACCTTCTTGGGTATTGTGAATAATATTGTTATGAATATTGGTGCTCATTTTATTTTATTACTGAATAATATTCTATTTATGGTATCACATTTTATCCATTCACCTGTTGAAGGGCATTTTGGTAGCTTCCAGAGTTTGGCAGATATGAATAAAGCTGCTATAAACATTTGCAGCTGGTTGTTTTGTAGACATAAATGTTCAAATCAGTGAGGTGAATACCTAGGAGTGAAATCGCCATATAATATGGTAAGATTATGTTTAGCTTTGTGAAAAACTGCCAAACTATCTCCTGAAGTGGCTGTATCATTTTTCACTCCCACCAGCAATGAGTGACCATTCTGTTGCTCCATATCCTCACCAGCATTGGATGTTGGCAATGTTTTGAATTTTAACCTTTCTAATAAATATGTAGTAGTATCACATTGTATTAATTTGCAATTCCCTAATAATATGTGCTGTTCAACATATTTCATATGCTTATTTGCCATCTGTATGTCTTCTTTAATGAGGTGTCTATTCAGATCTTTTGCCCATTTTAAAATTTGGTTGTTTATTTCCTTATTGCTAAGTTTAAAGAGTTCTTTATATCTTTTGTATATAACTCCTATATCAGATATATTTGCAAATATTTTCCCCTAATATGTAGCTTGTTTTTTCATTCTCTTTCACAGACTAGATATTTTAATTTTATTGAGATCCAACTTATTTTTTTCTTTTAAGGATCATGCTTTTGATGTATCTAAAAGCTCAAATCTATGGTCAATTAGATTTTCTCCCATGTTTTCTTCTGGAAGTTTTATAGTTTGTTTTACATTAGGTCTATGATCCATTGAGTTAATTTTTGTGAAAGGTTAAGGTCTATGTCTAGATTAATTTTTTTGCATTTGAAAGTCCAGTTGTTCCAGAACCATTTGTTGAAAAAACAATTCTTTCTCCATTGAATTGTCTTTGCTTCTTTGCTAAAGTTCAGTTTACCTATTTGTGTTGGTCTATTTCTGGGCTTTTTGTTCTACTCCATTGATTTATGTGTCTATTCTTTTGACAGTACTATGCTGTCTTGATTGATATAGCTTTATAGTAAGCCTTGAAGTTGAGTAGTGTCAGTCCTCAAATTTTGTGCTGCTGCTCCTTCAGTTATATTTTGCTATTCTATGTCTTTTGCCTTTCCATGTAAATTTTAGAATCAGGTTGTTCATATCTACAAAATAGTTTGCTCTGATTTTCACTGGAATTTCATTGAATCTGTAGATCAATTTGGGAAAATTAACACCTTAACAATATTGAGTTTCCAGTCTATTAACATCGAATATCTCTCCATTTAGTTAGATATTCTTTCATTTCTTTGTTTCTGATACTTTTCTTTGTTCTGAAGTCTGCTTTGTCTGAAATTAATGTGGCTATTTCAGCTTTCTTTCAATTATTACTAGCATTAGCATGATTAGTATGATTAGTATACTAATCATACCCTTAACTTTCAACCTATCTATGTCTTTATGTTTAAAGTGGATTTCTTGTAGACAAAATTATAGTTGGGTCTTGTTTATATCATCTCTGATAATCTCTGACTTTTAATTGTAGTGTTTGGAACATTCAGATTTAAAGTGATTATTGATATAGTTAGAGTAATATGTATCATATTGGAACTATTTTTTTGTTTGCTGCACTTCTTATTTCTTTTTTCCTTCCCCATTTCTCCTGCCTTCTCTGGGTTTAATGAACATTTTACATAGCTCCATTTTTTCCCTCTCTTCATATATCAATTATACTTCTTTTAAAAATTTTTAGTAGTTGCCGTAGAGATTGCAATACATACTTACAATTAATCTACATCTACTTTTTTTTTTTTTTTATTGCGGTACGCGGGTCTCCCACCGCTGTGGCCCCTCCCACCGCGGAGCACAGGCTTCAGATGTGCAGGGCCACGGCCCACGGGCCCAGCCACTCCGCGGCACGCGGGATCCTCCTGGACCTGGGCACTAACTCGCGCCCCCCGCATCGGCAGGCGGACTCCCAACCCCTGCGCCAGCAGGGAAGCCCTACATCTACTTTTTAAATAACACCAAATTGCTTCTCAGGTAGAGCAGGTACTTTATAACACAGTATTCCCAGTGCTTCCTTCCTGTCCCTTATAAAACTGTTATCAGTTATTTCACTTATCCATATGTTATAATCACACAGTATGTTGTTACTATTATTATTTTGAACAAACATCTATTTTTTTCAATTAATAATATGAAAAGTAAAACATTTTGTTTCATCTAAATTTATTCCTTCTTTGATGTTTTACTTTTTAAATGTAGATCTGAGCCTCTGACCTATATCATTTTGCTTCTCTCTGAAGAACTTCTGATGATAAATTCTGTCAGCATTTTTCTTCTAATGTTAGACCTCATTTTCAGCTTTATTAAGGTATAATGGACAAATAAAACTGTAAGATACTTAAAGTGTACAACGTTATGATTTGATATACATATACACTGTGAAAGGATTTCCCCATTAAGTTAATTAACACATCTATCACCTCACGTATTTACCCCTCCCCCCTTTTTTGGAGAACATGTAAGTTATACGCTCTTATCAAGTTTACTCATACAGTATAGTGTTATCAACTATATTCACCATGTTATGTATTATATCCTAATATCTTATTCTTACTATAATACAAAGTTTGTACCCTTTATCCACATCTCCCCATTCTCCCACATCCCAGTCCCTGGAAATCATCATTCTAGTCTCATTCTATCAGTTTGGCTTCTTAAAATTCCACATGTAAGTGATATCATACAGAATTTGTCTTTTTTTTCTTCCAGTTTTATTGAGAGTTGAAATACAGCACTGTATAAGTTTAAGGTATATAGTATAATTATTTGACTTGCAAACATTACTGCATGATTATCACTTTAAGTTTAGGGAATACCCACCATCTCATATAGATACAAAATTAAAGAAATATAAAATTTTTTTCTTGTGATGAGAATTACTCTCTAAACAACTTTAATATATAACATATAGCAGTGTTAATTATATTTATCATGTTCTACATTACGTCCCTAGTACTTATTTATCTTATAACTGAAAGTTTGTACCTTTTGACCCCCTTCATCCAATCCCCCCCCAACTCCCCACCTCTGATAACCACAAATCTGACCTTTTTTTCTATGAGCTTGTTTTTTTTGTTTTTGAAGTGTAATTGACCTACAATACTATGTTAGTTCCTGGAATACAACATAATGATTTGATATTTCTACACATTACAAAATGATCACCATGATAAGTCTAGTTACCATCTTATCACCCTACAAAGATATTACATAATTATTGACTATATTCCTCACGCTGTACGTTTCATACCCGGGACTCATTTATTTTGTAACTGGAAGTTCGTACCTCTTAATCGCCCTCACCCACTTCTCTCTTCCCCTAACCCCCGTCCTCTGGCAACCACTTGTTTTTTCTCTATATATATGACTCTATTTCTGTTTAGTTCTGTTTGTTCATTTGTTTTGTTTTTTAGATTCCACATGTGAGTGAAATCATACATTATTTGTCTTTCTCTGTCTGACTTATTTCACTGAGCATAATACCCTCTAGGTCCATCCATGTTCCCACAAATGGCAAGAGTTATAGCTGAGTAATATTCGTGTGTGTGTGCATGTGCGTGCGTGTGTGTGTGTGTGTGTGTGTGTGTGTATCTCACATCTTCTTTATCCATTCTTCTATTGATGGGCACTTAGGTTGCTTCCATATCTTGACTATTGTAAACAATGCTGGGATAAGCATAGTGGTGCATGTATCTTTTCGAATTAGTATTTTCATTTTCTTCAGATAAATACTCAGGAGTGGAATTCTTGGATTATATGGTAGTTCTATTTTTAATTTTTTGAAGAACCTCCATGTTGTTTTCCATAGTGACTGCACCAATTTATATTCTCACCAACATTGCATGAAGGTTCCCTTTTCTCCACATCCTTGCCAATTTTTGTTATATGTTGTCTTTTTCATAATAGCCATTCTGACAGGTGTGATGTGATATCTCATTGTGGTTTTGATTTGCATTTCCCTGATAGTGAGTGATGTTGAGCATCATTTCATGCACCTGTTGGCCATATATCTGTTAATATTTGCTTTATGCATTTAGGTGGTCCTATGGTGGGTGCATATATATTTACGATTGTTATATCATCTTGTGGGTTGATCCCTTTTTCATCATGTAATGTCCTTCTTTGTCTCTTGTTACAGTCTTTGTTTTAATGTCTATTTTGCCTGATATAATTTTGTTACTGCAGCTTCTTTTTGTTTTCATTAGCATGGAATACCCTTTATCATCCCCTCACTTTAAGTCTTTGTGTTTCTTTACATCTGAAGTGAGTCTCTTGTAGGCAGCATATAGATGGGTCTTGTTTTTGTATCTATTCAGCTACTCTGTGTCTTTTGATGGGAGTATTTAGTCCATTTGCATTTAAAGTAATTATTAATAGGTATGTTCTTATTGCCATTTTGTTAATTGTTTTGGGGGTGTTTTTGTAGTTCTTTTTTGTTCCTTCTTATTTTATTCCCTTGTGATTTGATGACTTTCTTTAGTGTTATGTTTGGATTCCTTTATCTTTTTGTGTGTATGTCAGCTGTAGATTTTTGCTTTGTGGTTACCATGAGGTTTATATATGGCAATCTATATCTATGTCTGTCTAGATATATATGATTGTTTTAAGTGACTGATCTCTTAAGTTTTAATGCATTTTAACAGCACTTCTTTTTTACTCTCCCCCCAAGTTTAATGTTTTGACATATTTCACACCTTTTTGGGGGGTAGCCTTTACTTATTGTGGCTATAGATGATTTTATTACTTTTGTCTCTTAACCTTCCTGCTAGCTTTATACATGGTTGATCTACTACCTTTACTGTATATTTGCCTTTATCAATGAGATTTTTTCTTTTCATAATTTTCATATTTCTGGTTATAGCCTTTTCCTTTCTGCTTAGAGGAGCACTTTTAAGAATTCTGTAAACCTAGTTTTGTGGTGCTGAACTCTTTTAGTTTTTGCTTGTCTATGAAACTCTTGATATCTCCTTCAAATATGAATGTAGCCTTGCCAGGTAGAGTATTCTTGGTTGTAGGTTTTTCCCTTTTATCACTTTTAATACATCATGCCATTCTCTTCTGGACTGCAGAATCTGCTGAAAAGTTACCTGATGGCCTTATGGGAGTTGCCTTGTATGTAACTAGTTGCTTTCCCTTTTTGCTATTAATATTCTCTCTTCAATTTTTGCCATTTTAACTACAGCGTGTTTTGGTGTGGTCCTCTTTGGGCAGATCTTGTTTGGGACTCTGATTCCTAGACCTGGATGTTTGGGTTTTTTTCCCCTTAGATTAGGGAAGTTTTCAGCTATTATGTCTTCAGATATGTTCTTTGCCCATTTCTCTCTTTCTTCTCTTTCTGGACCCCTATAATGTGACTGTTAGTATGCTTGATGTTGTCTGTTAAACTATCCGTATTTTAAAAAATTCTTTCCTTTTTCTTTTCACGGGGCTTCCCTGGTGGCGCAGTGGTTGAGAGTCCGTCTGCTGATGCAGGGGACACAGGTTCGTGCCCCGGTCTGGGAGGATCCCACATGTCGTGGAGCGGCTGGGCCCGTGAGCCATGGCCGCTGGGCCTGTGCGTCCAGAGCCTGTGCTCCACAATGGGAGAGGCCACAACAGTGAGAGGCCCATGTACCGCAAAAAAAAAAAAAAAAAAAAAAAAAAAATTTCCTTTTTCTTTTCAGCTTGAGTGATTTCCACTACTTTATCTTCCAGGTGGCTGACCCATTCCTCTGTATCATTTAATCTACTGTTAATTCCTTATAGTGTATTTTTAATTTCATTTATTGTATTCTTCAGCTCTGTTTCATTCTTCTTTGTATTTTCTAACTCTCTGTTAGAAACTTCTAACTTTGACTGTGTTCATCTGTCAGTCTCCCTAGTACATTGAGCATCTTTATGATCATTACCTTGAACTCATTGTTGGGTTGATTGCTTAGCTCCATTTCACCTAGTTTGTCTTCTTGGGTTTTTTCTTGTTCCTTTGTTTGGAACATATTCCTCTGTCACCTCATTTTGCCTAATTCTCTGTTTTTATTTCTATGTATTTGGTAGGTTGGTTATGTTTTCCTGTCTTGGAGAAGTGGCCTTATGTAGGAGATGTCCTGTGGGTCCCAGAAGTGCACTTCTCTCTGTTCACCAAAACTACATGCTCTGGGGGTGCCCTTTAAGTGGGCTGTGGGCCCTTCTGTTGCAGTGGGCTAACTACAGTGGGCACACTATAGGTGTGGCTGGACCCTGGTCTGGTTAATTGCCAGGCCCTGCTTAGTGTGGAGGCTGCTGGCCACTGTTGGGTGGGGCTGGGTCCTGGCACAGCTGGCTGCATGACCTGGGGAGTCCTGGTCCTTGTGCTGGCTCACTGGGGGGCAGTGCCAGGTCATGAGGCACCTGGCTGAAGAGCCCTGGGTGGTCCTGGGGCTAGTGCTGGCCCACTGGTGAGCAAAGTTGGGTCTTGAGGTTGTTGTCTCCAGGGCCAGGGATTCTGGAGCTAGTGTTAGCCTGCTCATTCATGGGATCACAGCCTGGGGAGGGTCCCAGGGATGATGTTGGCCTGTTGGTTCATGGGACCAATTCCTGACATGGCTGGCTGTGGGGTCTGGGGTGTCCCAGAGCTGGTGTTGGCCCACTGGTGGCTGGGGCCGGTGCTCAGTGGTGTCCCAAGGCTGGTGCTGGCCCACTGATTGGTAGGCTGAGTCCTGGGGCTAATGCCAGCCTGCTGGAGGGGGGAGCTGGGTCCTTGGGTCTCTGGCTGAGAGGCGTGGGGATCCTGGAGCTAGGGTTGGCCTGCTGGTTGGTGGGGCTGTGTGCTGGGTCCTCTGGTGATAGGGCCTGGTCCCGGGGTTGCTGGAGATTCGTGGGGTCGTATGGCAGCCAGCCTGCTGGTAGGTGGGGCTATGTCCCTGCCTGGCTAGCTGCTTGGCCTGGGGGTCCCAGGACTGGTGCTAACTGGCTGGTGGGCAGTGTTGGGGCCTGGTGGTAATAAGCTAACAGGAGAATTCCAAAATGGCCCTTATCAACACCAGTGTCTTCATGGTAGAATGAGCTTTTAAAAATGGGTGCTGCCAGCATCTGTGTCCCCAGGGTAAGTCCTAGTGGCCTCCTGACTCTCTGGGAGGCTCCCCAAGATCAGCAAGTGAGTCTGACCCAAGCTCTTTTCAAATTACTGCTTCTGTGCTTGGTCTTGGAGCATGTATTGGGTTGGCCAAAAGGTTCATTTGGGTTTTCCCATAACATCTTATGGAAAAATCCGAACGAACGTTTTGGCCAACCCAATAAGATTTTGTGTGTGCCCTTTTTTTTTTTTTTTGGTGGTACGCGGGCGTCTCACTGTTGTGGCCTCTCCCGTTGTGGAGCACAGGCTCCGGACGCGCAGGCTCAGCAGCCATGGCTCACAGGCCTAGCCGTTCCGCAGGATGTGGGATCTTCCCGGACTGGAGCACAAACCCATGTCCCCTGCATCGGCAGGCGGACTCTCACCCACTGCGCCACCAGGGAAGCCCGTGTGTGTGCCCTTTAAGGTTGGAGTCCCTGTTTTCTACAGCCCTCTGGCTCTCACAGAAGTAACCTCCACTGACCTTCAAAGCCAAATGTTCCGGGGACTTGTCTTCCCAGTGCAAGACCCCTGGACTGGGAAGCCTAGTGTGGGGCTTGGATCCCTTGCTTCTAGGAAAGAGCCCTTTCAATTGTAATTATCCTTCCATTTGTGGGTCACCTACCTGGGGGTATGGGTCTCGACTGTACAGCATCTCTTTCCCCTCCTACCTGTCTCATCATAATTCCTTCTTTATATCTTTAGTGGCAGAGGATCTTTTCTGCTAGTTTTTAGGTTGTTCTCATCGACAGTTGCTCTGTAAATAGTTGTGATTTTGGCATGCCTGTGGGAGTAGGTGAGCTCAGGGTCTTCCTGCTCTGCCATCTTGACCACACATCTATGGTATTTGTCTTTGACTGACTTATTTCACTCAATGCTCTCAAGGTGCATATGTGTTGTTGCAATGGCAGGATTTCCTTCCTTCTCATGGCTGAATAGTTTTCCATTATATATATATATTATTGTATATATATGCACAATATATATATATTATATATATAAAAAACACATCTTCTTCATTCATCTGTTGATGAACACTTAGGTTGTTTCAATATCTTGGCTATTGTGAGTAATGCTGCAATGAACATGGGAGTATAGATATCTCTTCAAGATCCTGTTCTCATTTCCTCTAGATATATACCCAGAAGTGAAATTGTTAGATCATATGGTAGTTCTATTTCTAATTTTTAAAGGAATCTCCATAATGTTTCCCATAGTGGCTGCACTAATTTAATTTCCAATCAACAGTGCAAATTTGTTCCCTTTTCTCCACATCTTTGCCGACACTTGTTTTTTTCTTGTCTTTTTGATGATAGCTGTTCTAAGAGATGTAAGATGATATCTCATTGTGGTTTTCATTTGCGTTTACCTGATGATTAGTGATGTTAAGCACTTTTTCATGTACCTGTTAGCCATTTGTACATTTCTTTTGAAAAATGTCTATTCAGGTCATTTGCCCATTTAAAAAGTTGGATTTTTTGTGTTTTTTTGCTATTGAGTTATATGGAGTTCTGTATATATTTTGATTGTTAACCCCTTATCAGATATGTGGTTGGCAAATATTTTTTCCCATTCTATAGGTTGCCTTTTCATTTTGTTGATGGTTTCCTTTGATGTACATAAGCTTTTCAGTTTGATGTAGTCCTGCTTGTTTAGTTTTGCTTTTGTTGCCTTTGCTTTTGGTGTCAGATCCAAAATATCATTGCCAAAGATGTCAAGGAGTTTACTCCGTTTTCTTTTATGAGTTTTATAATTTCAGATCTTACGTTCAGGTCTTTAATGCATTTTGAATTGATTTTTGTGAACAGTGTAAGATAAGTGTATAAGTGTCCAGATTCATTTTTTGCATGTGTCAATCCAGTTTTCCCAGCATCATTTATTAACGAGAATGTACTCTACCCATTGTATATTCTTGGCTCCTTTGTCAAAACTTAACTGACCATACATGCATAGGTTTATCATGGGGCTCTTTATTCAGTTCCATTAATCTATGTGTCTCTTGTTCTTGTGTTGTTTTATTTTGTTTTTTATTTTTGCTAATATTTACTACTTTACTGTGTTACAGTTGGAGGTAAGGAACTATGATGCCTCCATTTTTGTCCTTTTGTCTCAGGATTGCTTTGGCTATTCAGGGTCTTTTGTGGTCCCATAAAAATTTTAGGATTTTTAGAAGTTTCTGCAACAAATGCAATTGGAATTTTGATAGGGATTGCTTTGAATCTGTACACTGCTTGCGGTAGTATGGACATTTTACCAATATTAATTTTTCCTATCCATGAACATGGAATATCTTTTCATTTATTTGTGTTCTTCAGTTTCTTTCATCAATGTTATGTAGTTTTCAGTGTACAGTTCACCTCCTTGGTTAAACTTATTCCTAAGTATTTTATTCTTTTTGTTGCTCTTGTAAATGGGATTGTTTTCTTAATTTCTCTTTGTTTTGATTAATTTTTTAAACATCTTTATTGGAGTATAATTGCTTTACAATGTTGTGTTAGTTTCTGCTCTATAACAAAGTGAATCATCTGTGTGTATACTTATATCCCCATATCCTCTCCCTCTTGCGTCTCTCTACCACCCTCCCTATCCCACTCCTCTAGGAGGTCACAAAGCACTGAGCTGATCTCCCTGTACTATGTGGCTGCTTCCCACTAGCTATTTTACATTTGGTAGAGTATATATGTCGGTGCCACTCTCTCACTTTGTTCCAGCTTACACTTCCCCCTCCCTGTGTCCTCAAGTCCATTCTCTACATCTGCGTCTTTATTCCTGTCCTGCCCCTAGGTTCCTCAGAACCATTTTTTTTTTAGATTCCGTATATATATGTGTTAGCATACGGTATTTGTTTTCCTCTTTCTGACTTACTTCACTCTGTATGACAGACTCTAGGTCTATCCACCTCACTACACATAATTCAGTTTCATTTCTTTTTATGGCTGAGTAATATTCCATTGTATATATGTGCCACATCTTCTTTATCCATTCATCTGTCAACACTTAGGTTGCTTCCATGTCCTGGCTATTGTGAATAGAGCTGCAATGAACATGTGGTACCTCTTTTTGAATTATGCTTTTCTCAGGGTATATGCCCACTAGTGGGATTGCTAGGTTGTATGGTAGTTCTATTTGTAGTTTTTTAAGGAACCTCCATACTGTTCTCCATAGTGGCTGTATCAATTTACATTCCCACCAACAGTGCAAGAGGGTTCCCTTTTCTCCACACCCTCTCCAGCATTTATTGTTTGTAGATTTTTTTGATAATGGCCATTCTGACTGGTGTGAGGTGATACCTCATTGTAGTTTTGATTTGCGTTTCTCTAGTGATTAGTAATGTTGAGCATCCTTTCATGTGTTTGTTGGCAATCTGTATATCTTCTTAGGAGAAATTTCTATTTAGGTCTTCTGCCCATTTTTGGATTAGGTTTTTTGTTTTTTTGATATTGAGTTGCATGAGCTGCTTGTATATTTTGGAGATTAATCCTTTGTCAGTTGCTTCATTTGCAAATATTTTCTCCCATTCTGAGAGTTGTCTTTTCGTCTTGTTTATGGTTTACTTTGCTGTGCAAAAGCTTTGAAGTTTCATTAGGTCCCATTTGTTTATTTTTGTTTTTAATTCCATTTCTCTAGGAGGTGGGTCTAAAAGGATCTTGCTGTGATGTATGTCATAGAGTGTTCTGCCTGTGTTTTCCTCTAAGAGTTTTATAGTGTCTGGCCTTACATTTAGGTCTTTAATCCATTTTGAGTTTATTTCTGTGTATGGTGTTAGAGAGCATTCTATTTCATTCTTTTACTTGTAGCTTTGGTGCTGTCCAGTTTTCCCAGCACCACTTATTGAAGAGGCTGTGTTTTCTTCATTGTATATTCTTGCCTCCTTTATCAAAGATAAGGTGATGATATGTGCATGGGTTTATCTCTGGGTTTTCTATCCTGTTCCATTGATCTATATTTCTGTTCTTGTGCCAGTAGCATACTGTCTTGATTACTGTAGCTTTGTAGTATAGTCTGAAGTCCCAGAGCCTGATTCCTCCAGCTCCATTTTTCTTTATTAAGATTGCTTTGGCTATTCAGGGTCTTTTGTGTTTCCATACAAATTGTGAAATTTTTTGTTCTAGTTCTGAGAAAAATGCCATTGGTAGTTTGATAGGTATTGCATTGAATCTGTAGATTGCTTTGGGTAGTATAGTCATTTTCATAATGTTGATTCTTCTAGTCCAAGAACATGGTATATCTCTCCATCTATCATCTTTAATTTCTTTAATCAGTGTCTTATAGTTTTCTGCATACAGGTCTTTTGTCTCCTTAGGTAGGTTTATCCCTAGGTATTTTATTCTTTTTGTTGCAATGGTAAATGGGAGTGTTTCTTTCATTTCTCTGTCAGGTTTTTCATCATTATTGTATAGGAATGCAACAGATATCTGTGCATTAATTTTGTATACTGCTGCTTTACCAGATTCATTGATCAGTTATAGTAGTTTTCTGGTAGCATCTTTAGGATTCTCTATGTGTAGTATCATGTCATCTGCAAACAGTGACAGTTTTCCTTCTTCTTTTTCAATTTGTATTCCTTTTATTTCTTTTTCTTCTCTAATTGCTGAGGCTAAACCTTCAAAAACTATGTTCAATAATAGCGGTGAAAGTGGGCAACTTTGTCTTGTTCTTGATCTTAGGGGAAATGGTTTCAGTTTGTCACCATTGAGAACAATCTTGGCTGTGGGTTTGTCATATATGGCCTTTATTATGTTGAGGTAAGTTCTCTCTATGGCTACTTTCTGGAGAGTTTTTATCATAAGTTGAATTTTGTCGAAAGCTTTTTCTGCATCTGTTGAGATGATCATATGGTTTTTAATCCTTCAATTTCTTAAAATGGTGTATCACATTGATTGCTTTGCGTATATTGGAGAATCCTTACATTCCTGGGATAAACCCCACTTGATCATGGTGTATTATCCTTTTAATGTGCTCTTGGATTCTGTTTGCTAGTATTTTGTTGAGGATTTTTGCATGTACATTCATCAGTGATATTGGCCTATAGTTTTCTTTTTGTGTGACATTGTTGTCTGCTTTGGTATCAGGGTGATCAGGTGGCCTCATAGAATGAGTTTGGGAGTGTTCCTCCCTTTGCCATACTTTGGAAGGTTTGAGAAGGATAGGTGTTAGCTCTTCTCTAATTATTTGTTATAGTTCGCCTGTGAAGCCATCTGATCCTGGGCTTTTGTTTGTTGCAAGATTTTAAATCAGAGTTTCAATTTCAATGCTTGTGACTGGTCTGTTTATTTTTTCTATTTCTTCCTGGTTCAGTCTCAGAAGATAGTGCTTTTCTAAGAATTTGTCCATTTCTTCCAGGTTGTCCATTTTATTGGCATAGAGTTGCTTGTAGTAATCTCTCATGATCCTTTGTATTTCTGCAGTGTCAGTTGTTACTTCTCCTTTTTCATTTCTAATTCTATTGATTTGAGTCTTCTCCCTTTTTTTCTTGATGAGTCTGGCTAATGGTTTATCAATTTTGTTTATCTTCTCAAAGAACCACCTTTTAGTTTTATTGATCTTTGCTATCGTTTTCTTCATTTCTTTATCATTTCTTTCTTATCTGATCTTTATGATTTCTTTCCTTCTGCTAACTTTGGATTTTTTGTCGTTGTTCTTCTTCTTTCTCTAATTGCTTTAGGTGCAAGGTTAGGTTGTTTATTTGAGATATTTCTTGTTTCTTGAAGTAGGATTGTATTGCTATAAACTTCACTCTTAGAAATGCTTTTGCTGAGGACTTCCGGGGAAGATGGCGGAAGAGTAAGACGTGGAGATCACGTTCCTCCCCGCAGATACACCAGAAATACAGCTACACGTGGAACAACTCCTACAGAACACCTACTGAACGCTGGCAGAAGACCT
Source organism: Mesoplodon bidens (assembly GCF_964165515.1). Taxonomy (NCBI): domain Eukaryota; kingdom Metazoa; phylum Chordata; class Mammalia; order Artiodactyla; family Ziphiidae; genus Mesoplodon; species Mesoplodon bidens. Next base: position 119,579,241 of record NC_138176.1, on the reverse strand, counting down.
CAGACCTCCCAAAAGTCAAGAAACTCCCCACGTACCTGGGTAGGGCAAAGCAGAGAGATTCCCGCACAGAGGATCGGTGCCGACCGGCACTCACCAGCCCGAGAGGCTTGTCTGCTCGCCCGCTGGGGCGGGCGGCACTGGAAGCTGAGGCTCAGGCTTCGGTCAGAGCGCAGGGAGAGGACTGGGGCTGGCAGCGAGAACTCAGCCTGAAGGGCGCTAATGCGCCACAGCTACCTGGGAGGGAGTCCGGGAAAACTCTCGAGCAGTGGAAGAGGCAAGAGACCTTTTCTTCCCTCTTGGTTTCCTGGTGCGCGAGGAGAGGGGAGTAAGAGCGCTTCTTAAAGGAGCTCCAGAGACGGGTGCGAGCCGCGCTAAAAACGCAGAGCCCAGAGACGGGCGTGGGACGCTGGGGCTGCTGCTGCCGCCGCCAAGAGGCCTGTGTGCGAGCGCAGGTCACTGTCCACGCCGCCCTTCTGGGAGCCTGTGCAGCCCGTCATTGCCAGGGTCCCGGGATCCAGGGAAGGCTTCCCTGGGAGAACGCACGGCGCGCCTCGGGCTGGTGCAACGTCATGCCGGGCTCTGCCGCTGCAGGCTCGCCCCACCGTGCCCCTCCTTCCCCCTCGGCCTGAGTGAGCCAGCGTCCCCGAAGCGGCTGCTCCTTTAACCCTGTCCTGTCTGAGCGAAGAACAGACGCCCTCCGGCGACCTACACTCAGAGGCGGGGCCAAATCCAAAGCTGAGACCTGGGAGTTGTGAGAACAAAGAAGAGAAAGGGAAATCTCTCTGTGCAGCCTCAGAAGCAGCGGATTAGAGCTACACAATCAACTTGATGTACCCTGCATCTGTGGAATACATGAATAGACAACAAATCATCCCAAATTGAGGAGCCAGGAGTCAGTGCTGTGCCTCTGAGGTGGGAGAGCCAACTTCAGGACACTGGTCCACAAGAGACCTTGCAGCTCCACATAATATCAAGCGGAGAAAATCTTCCAGAGATCTCCATCTCAACACCAACACCCAGGTTCACTCAACGACCAGCAAGCTACAATGCTGGACACCCTATGCCAAACAACTAGCAAGACAGGAACACAACCCCACCCCTTAGCAGAGAGGCTGCCTAAAATCATAAAACGTCCGCAGACACCCCAAAACACGACCTGCCCACCAGAAAGACAAGATCCAGCCTCATCCACCAGAACACAGGCACTAGTCCCCTCCACCAGGAAGCCTAAACAACCCACTAAACGAACCTTAGCCACTGCGGACAGACACCAAAAACAATGGGAACTACAAACCTGCAGCCTGCAAAAAGGAGACCCCAAACACAGTAAGATAAGCAAAATGAGAAGACAGAAAAACACACAGCAGGAGAAGGAGCAAGATAAAAACCCACCAGACCTAACAAATGAAGAGGTACTAGGCAGTCTATCTGAAAAAGAATTCAGAATAATGATAGTAAAGCTGATCCAAGATTCTATTTCCAAGATCCAAAATCTTGGAAATAGAATAGACAAAATGCAAGAAACAGTTAACAAGGACCTAGAAGAACTAAAGATGAATCAAGCATCGATTAAAAACACAATAAATGAAATGAAAAATACTCTAGATGGGATCAATAGCAGAATAACTGAGGCAGAAGAACGGATAAGTGAGGTAGAAGATAAAATAGTGGAAATAACTGCTGCAGAGCAAACTAAAGAAAAAAGAATGAAAAGAACAGAGGACAGTCTCAGAGACCTCTGGGACAACATTAAACGCACCAACATTCGAATTATAGGGGTTCCAGAAGAAGAAGAGAAAAAGAAAGGGACTGAGAAAATATTTGAAGAGATTATAGTTGAAAACTTCCCTAATATGGGAAAGGAAATAGTTAATCAAGTCCAGGAAACACAGAGAGTCCCATACAGAATAAATCCAAGGAGAAATACGCCAAGACACATATTAATCAAACTGTCAAAAATTCAATACAAAGAAAAATATTTAAAGCAGCAAGGCAAAAACAACAAATAACATACAAGGGAATCCCCATAAGGTTAACAGCTGATCTTTCAGCAGAAACTCTGCAAGCCAGAAGGGACTGGCAGGACATATTTAAAGTGATGAAAGGGAAAAACCTACAACCAAGATTACTCTGCCCAGCAAGGATCTCATTCAGATTTGATGGAGAAATTAAAACCTTTACAGACAAGCAAAAGCTTAGAGAATTCAGCACCATCAAACCAGCTTCACAACAAATGCTGAAGGAACTTCCCTAGGCAAGAAACACAGCAGAAGGAAAAGACCTACAATAACGAACCCAAAAAAATTAAGAAAATGGGAATAGGAACATACATATCAATAATTACCTTAAATGTAAATGGACTAAATGCTCCCACCAAAAGACAGAGATTGGCTGAATGGATACAAAAACAAGACCCATATATATGCTGTCTACAAGAGACCCACTTCAGACCTAGAGACACATACAGACTGAAAGTAAGGGGATGGAAAAAGATATTCCATGCAAATGGAAACCAAAAGAAAGCTGGAGTAGCAATTCTCATATCAGACAAAATAGACTTTAAAATAAAGACTACTAGAAGAGACAAAGAAGGACACTACATAATGATCAAGGGATCGATCCAAGAAGAAGATATAACAATTGTAAATATTTATGCACCCAACATAGGAGCACCTCAATACATAAGGCAAATACTAACAGCCATAAAAGGAGAAATCGACAGTAACACACTCATAGTAGGGGACTTTAACACCCCACTTTCACCAATGGACAGATCATCCAAAATGAAAATAAATAAGGAAACACAAGCTTTAAATGATACATTAAACAAGATGGACTTAATTGATATTTATAGGACATTCCATCCAAAAACAACAGAATACACATTTTTCTCAAGTGCTCATGGAACATTCTCCAGGATAGATCATACCTTGGGTCACAAATCAAGCCTTGGTAAATTTAAGAAAATTGAAATTGTATCAAGTATCTTTTCTGACCACAATGCTATTGAGACTAGATATGAATTACAGGAAAAGAGCTGTAAAAAATACGAACACATGGAGGCTAAAAAATACACTACTTTATAACGAAGTGATCACTGAAGAAATCAAAGAGGAAATTAAAAAATACCTAGAAACAAATGACAATGGAGACACGACGACCCAAAACCTATGGGATGCAGCAAAAGCAGTTCTAAGAGGGAAGTTTATAGCAATACAATCCCACCTTAAGAAACAGGAAACATCTTGAATAAACAACCTAACCTTGCACCTAAAGCAATTAGAGAAAGAAGAACAAAAACATCCCATAGTTAGCAGAAGGAAAGAAATCATAAAGATCAGATAAGAAAGAAATGATAAAGAAATGAAGAAAACAATAGCAAAGATCAATAAAACTAAAAGGTGGTTCTTTGAGAAGATAAACAAAATTGATAAACCATTAGCCAGACTCATCAAGAAAAAAAGGGAGAAGACTCAAATCAATAGAATTAGAAATGAAAAAGGAGAAGTAACAACTGACACTGCAGAAATACAAAGGATCATGAGAGATTACTACAAGCAACTCTATGCCAATAAAATGGACAACCTGGAAGAAATGGACAAATTCTTAGAAATGCACAACCTGCCAAGACTAAATCAGGAAGAAATAGAAAATATGAACAGACCAGTCACAAGCACTGAAATTGAAACTGTGATAAAAAATCTTTCAACAAACAAAAGCCCAGGACCAGATGGCTTCACAGGTGAATTCTATCAAGCATTTAGAGAAGAGCTAACACCTATCCTTCTCAAACTCTTCCAAAATATAGCAGAGGGAGGAGCACTCCCAAACTCATTGTACGAGGCCACCATCACCTTGATACCAAAACCAGACAAGGATGTCACAAAGAAAGAAAACTACAGGCCAGTATCACTGATGAACATAGATGCAAAAATCCTCAACAAAATACTAGCAAACAGAATCCAACAGCACATTAAAAGGATCATACACCATGATCAAGTGGGGTTTATTCCAGGAATGCAAGGATTCTTCAATATACGCAAATCAATCAACGTGATACACCATATTAACAAATTGAAGGAGAAAAACCATATGATAATCTCAATAGATGCAGAGAAAGCTTTTGACAAAATTCAACACCCATTTATGATAAAAACCCTGTGGAAAGTAGGCATAGAGGCAACTTTACTCAACATAATAAAAGCTATATATGACAAACCCACAGCCAGCATCATCCTCAATGGTGAAAAACTGAAACCATTTCCACTAAGATCAGGAACAAGACAAGGTTGCCCACTCTCACCACTCTTATTCAACATAGTTTTGGAAGTTTTAGCCACAGCAATCAGAGAAGAAAAGGAAATAAAAGGAATCCAAATCGGAAAAGAAAGAAGTAAAGCTGTCACTGTTTGCAGATGACATGATACTATACATAGAGAATCCTAAAGATGCTACCAGAAAACTACTAGAGCTAATCAATGAATTTGGTAAAGTAGCAGGATACAAAATTAATGCACAGAACTCTCTTGCATTCCTATATACTAATGATGAAAAATCTGAAAGTGAAATCAAGGGAACACTCCCATTTACCACTGCAACAAAAAGAATAAAATATCTAGGAATAAACCTACCTAAGGAGACAAAAGACCTGTATGCAGAAAATTATAAGACACTGATGAAAGAAATTAAAGATGATACAAATAGATGGAGAGATGTACCATGTTCTTGGATTGGAAGAATCAACGTTGTGAAAATGACTCTACTACCCAAAGCAATCTACAGATTCAATGCAATCCCTATCAAACTACCACTGGCATTTTTCACAGAACTAGAACAAAAAATTTCAAAATTTGTTTGGAAACACAAAAGACCCCGAATAGCCAAAGCAATCTTGAGAACGAAAAATGGAGCTGGAGGAATCAGGCTCCCTGACTTCAGAGTATACTACAAAGCTACAGTAATCAAGACAGTATGGTACTGGCACAAAAACAGAAAGATAGATCACTGGAACAGGATAGAAAGCTCAGAGATAAACCCATGCACATATGGTCACCTTATCTTTGATAAAGGAGGCAGGAATGTACAGTGGAGAAAGGACAGTCTCTTCAATAAGTGGTGCTGGGAAAACTGGACAGGGACATGTAAAAGTATGAGATTAGATCACTCCCTAACACCATACACAAAAATACGCTCAAAATGGATTAAAGACCTAAATGTAAGGCCAGAAACTTTCAAACTCTTAGAGGAAAACATAGGCAGAACACTCTATGACATAAATCACAGCAAGATCCTTTTGAACCCACCTCCTAGAGCAATGGAAATAAAGACAAAAATAAACACATGGGACCTAATGAAACTTAAAAGCTTTTGCACAGCAAAGGAAACCATGGACAAGACCAAAAGACAACCCTCAGAATGGGAGAAAATATTTGCAAATGAAGCAACTGGCAAAGGATTAATCTCCAAAATTTGTAAGCAGCTCATGCAGCTCAATAACAAAAAAACAAACAACCCAATCCAAAAATGGGCAGAAGACCTAAATAGGCATTTCTCCAAAGAAGATATACAGACTGCCAACAAACACATGAAAGGATGCTCAACATCTTTACTTATTAGAGAAATGCAAATCAAAACTACAATGAGATATCATCTCACACCAGTCAGAATGGCCATCATCAAAAAATCTACAAACAATAAATGCTGGAGAGGGTGTGGAAAAAAGGGAACACTCTTGCACTGCTGGTGGGAATGTGAATTGGTACAGCCACTATGGAGAACAGTATGGAGGTTCTTTAAAAAACTACAAATAGAACTACCATATGGCTCAGCAATCCCACTAGTGGGCATATACCCTGAGAAAAGCATAATTCAAAAAGAGTCATGTACCAAAATGTTCATAGCAGCCCTATTTACAATAGCCCGGTAATGGAAACAGCCTAAGTGTCCATCATCGGATGAATGGATAAAGAAGATGTGGCACATATATACAATGGAATATTACTCAGCCATAAAAAGAAACGAAATTGAGCTATTTGTAATGAGGTGGATGGACCTAGAGTCTGTCATACAGAGTGAAGTAAGTCAGAAAGAGAAAGACAAATACTGTATGCTGACACATATATATGGAATTTAAGGGAAAAAAATGTTATGAAGAACATAGAGGTAAGACAGAAATAAAGACACAGACCTACTAGAGAATGGACTTGAGGATATGGGGAGGGGGAAGGGTAAGCTGTGACAAAGCGAAAGAGAGACATGGACATATATACAGTACCAAATGTAAGGTAGATAGCTAGTGGGAAGCAGCTGCAGAGCACAGGGAGATCAGCTCAGTGCTTTGTGACCGCCTGGCGGGGTGGGATAGGGAGGGTGGGAGGGAGACGCAAAAGGGAGGGGATATGGGAACATATGTATGTGTATAACTGGTTAAATTTGTTATAAAGAAAATATGTATATATAATATTAAATTTAAAAAAATGCTTTTGCTGCATCCCATAGGTTTTGGGGCATCGTGTTTTCATTGTCATTTTTTTCTAGGTATTTTTTGATTTCCTCTTTGATTTCTTCAGTGATAACTTGGTTATTAAATAGTGTATTGTTTAGCCTCCATGTGTTTGTATTCTTTACAGATTTTTTCATGTAATTGATACCTAGTCTCATAGCACTGTGGTTGGAAAAGATCCTTGATAGGAGTTCAGTTTTCTTAAATTTACCAGGGCTTGATTTGTGACCCAAGATATGATCTATCCTGGTGAATGTTCCATGAGCAGTTGAGAAGAAAGTGTACTGCGTTGTTTTGGGATGGAATGTCCTATAAATATCAATTAAGTCCATCTTGTTTAATGTATCATTTAAAGCTTGTGTTTCCTTATTTATTTTTATTTTGGATGATCTGTCCATTGGTGAAAGTGGGGTGTTAAAGTCCCCTACTATGATTGTGTTATTGTCGATTTCCCCTTTTATAGCTGTTAGCATTTGCCTTGTGTACTGAGGTGCTCCTATGTTGCATGCATAAATATTTACAATTGTTATATCTTCTTCTTGAATTGATCCCTTGATCATTATGTAGTGTCCTTCCTTGCCTCTTGTAACAATCTTCATTTTAAAGTCTATTTTATCTGATATGAGTATTGCTACTCCAGCTTTCTTTTGATTTCCATTTGCATGGAATATCTTTTTTCCACCCCCTCACTTTCAGTCTGTATGTGTCCCTAGGTCTGAAGTGGGTCTCTTGTAGACAGCATACATATGGGTCTTGTTTTTGTATCCATTCAGCCAGTCTATATCTTTTGGTTGGAGCATTTAATCCATTTACATTCAAGGTAATTATCAATATGTTTGTTCCTATTATCATTTTCTTAATTGTTTTGGGTTTGTTATTGTAGGCCTTTTCCTTCTCTTGTGTTTCCTGCCTAGGGAAGTTCCTTTAGCATTTGTTGTGAAGCTGGTTGGATGGTGCTGAATTCTCTAAGCTTTTGCTTGTCTGTAAAGGTTTTAATTTCTCCATCAAATCTGAATGAGATCCTTGCTGGGCAGAGTAATCTTGGTTGTAGGTTTTTCCCTTTCATCACTTTAAATATGTCCTGCCAGTCCCTTCTGGCTTGCAGAGTTTCTGCTGAAAGATCAGCTGTTAACCTTATGGGGATTCCCTTGTATGTTATTTGTTGTTTTTGCCTTGCTGCTTTAAATATTTTTCTTTGTATTGAATTTTTGACAGTTTGATTAATATGTGTCTTGGCGTATTTCTCCTTGGATTTATTCTGTATGGGACTCTCTGTGTTTCCTGGACTTGATTAACTATTTCCTTTCCCATATTAGGGAAGTTTTCAACTATAATCTCTTCAAATATTTTCTCAGTCCCTTTCTTTTTCTCTTCTTCTTCTGGAACCCCTATAATTCGAATGTTGGTGCGTTTAATGTTGTCCCAGAGGTCTCTGAGACTGTCCTCTGTTCTTTTCATTCTTTTTTCTTTAGTTTGCTCTGCAGCAGTTATTTCCACTATTTTATCTTCTACCTCACTTATCCGTTCTTCTGCCTCAGTTATTCTGCTATTGATTCCTTTTAGAGAATTTTTAATTTCATTTATTGTGTTGTTCATCATTGTTTGTTTGCTCTTAAGTTCTTCTAGGTCCTTGTTAAACGTTTCTTGTATTTTCTCCATTCTATATCCAAGATGTTGGATCATCTTTACTATCATTATTCTGAATTCTTTTTCAGGTAGACTGCCTATTTCCTCTTCATTTGTTTGGTCTGTTGGGTTTTTAACCTTGCTTCTTCATCTGCTGAGTGTTTTTCTGTCTTCTCATTTTGCTTACCTTACTGTGTTTGTGGTCTCCTTTTCATAGACTGCAGGTTTATAGTTCCCATTGCTTTTGGTGTCTGCCCCCAGTGGGTAAGCTTGGTTCAGTGGGTTGTCTAGGCTTCCTGGTGGAGTGGACTGGTTCCTTTGTTCTGGTGGATGCAGTTGGATCTTATCTTTCTTTTGGGCAGGACCACGTCTGGTGGTGTGTTTTGGAGTGTCTGTGAACTTATGATTTTAGGTAGCCTCTCTGCTAATGGTGTTGTTGTGTTCCTGTCTTCTAGTTGTTTGGCATGGGGTGTCCTGCACTGGAGCTTGCTGGTCATTGAGTGGAGCTGGGTCTTAGTGATGAGATGGAGATCTCTGGGAGAGCTCTCACTGATTGATATTAGGTGGGGCTGGGAGGTCTCTGGTGGTCCAGTGTCCTGAAGTCGGCTCTCCCACCTCCTAGGCACAGGCCTGACACCTGGCCGGAGCACCAAGACGCTGTCAGCCACATGGCTTGGAAAAAAATGGAGAAGTAAAAAGAAAGAAGGAAAATAAAATACAATAAAGTAAAATGAAATTATTAAAATAAAAACATTTTTTAATTATTAAAATAAAAAAATAAAAAGAAGAGAGCAACCAAACTATTAAACAAATCCACCAATGATAACAAGTACTAAAAACTATAGTAAGATAAACATAAAAATCAGAAACTAGTCAGTTCCATTCTGCAATCCCCAAGTCTATATTTGTTCCCAAAGGCCACCGTCTCAATTTTGGGGTCATTTGTTGTCTATTCAGGTATTCCACAGATGCAAGGTACATGAAGTTGATTGTGGAGATTTAATCCACTGCTCCTGAGGCTGCATGGAGAAATTTCCCTTTCTCTTCTTTGTTCACACAGCTCCTGGGGTTCAGCTTTGGATGTGGCCCCGCCTCTGCATGTAGGTCACCCTCTGGCATATGTTCTTTGCCCAGACAGGAGGGGCGTTAAAGGAGTGGCTGATTAGGGGACTTGGGCTCCTTCAGGCTGGGGAGACGGAGGGGTACGGAATGTGGGGCGAGCCTGCAGTGGCAGAGGCTGGCGTGACGCTGCTACAGACTGAGGCACACCGTGTGTTCTCCCGAGGAAGTTGTCCCTGGATCATGGGACCCTGGCAGTGGCGGGCTGTACAGGCTCCTGGGAGGGGGAATGTGTGGATAGTGACCTGTGTTTGCACACAGGCTTCTTCGTGGCTGCAGCAGCAGACTTAGCATTTCACGCCTGTCTCTTGTGTCCACACTGATAGCCGCAGCTCACACCCATCTCTGAAGCTCATTTAGGCAACGTTCCTAATCGCCTCTTCTCATGCACCCCGAAACAATGGTGTCTTGACTCTTAGGCAGTTCTAGACTTTTTCCCGGACTCCCTCCTGGTGAGCTGTGGCGCACTAGCCCCCTTCAGGCTGTGTTCACGCAGTCAACCCCAGTCCTCTCCCTGGCATCTGACCTCCAAAGCTTGAGCCTCAGCTCCCAGCCACCACCCACCCCGGCAGTTGAGCCGACAAGCCTCTCAGGCTGGTGAGTGCTGCTCGGTCCCAATCCTCTGTGTGGGAATCTCTCTCTTGCCCTCTGCACCCCTGCTGCTGTGCTCTCCTCCGTGGCTCCGAAGCTTCCCCCCCGCCCACCCCCTGTTTACACCAGTGAAGGGGCTTTCTAGTGTGTGGAAACTTCTCCTCTTTCATGTCTCCCTCCCAGAGGTGCAGGTCCTGTCCCTATTCTTTTGTCTCTGTTTTTCCTTTTTCTTTTGCCCTACTCAGGTACGTAGGGAATTTCTTGCCTTTTGGGAAGTCTGAGGTCTTCTGCCAGCGTTCAGTAGGTGTTCTGTAGGAGTTGTTCCACATGTAGATGTATTTTTGATGGGAAGGAGGGTGATCTCCACGTTTTACTTGTGGGGAGGAGGATGATCTCCACGTTTTACTCCTCTGCTATCTTGAAGGTCCTCCCAATTTCTCTTTTTTTATAGTTCTTTGTTTGTATATAGAAATGCAGCTGATTTTTTAATATTTATTTTGTATTCTTCAACTTTACTGAACATATTTATAATTTCTACAGGTTTTTTTTTGGTGGAGTCTTTATGGTTATCTATCATGTCATCTGCAGAGAAAAACAATTTTACTTCTGCATTTTCAATTTGGGCGCCCCTTATTTCTTTAGTTGCCTAATTGTTCTGCTAGGACTTCCAGTATAGTGTTGAATAGGAGTGCTGAGAGTTTGCATACTTGTTTTACTCTGGATGTTAGAGGCAATGCTTTTAGCTTTTCACCATTAAGTGTGATGTTAGTGTGGGGTTGTCATATATGGCCTTTATTATGTTGCGGTACATTCCCTCTATACCCAGTTTGTTGAGAGTTTTTATCATGAAAAGGTATTGAATTTTGACAAATGCTTTTTCTGCATCTATTGAGATAATTATATGACTTTTATCCTTCATTTATTGATGCACTGTATCCTATTGATCGATTTGTAGGTGTTGAACCATCTTTACACCCCTGGAATAAATCCCACTTGATCATGGTGTATAATCCTTTTAATGTACCACTGAATTTGGTTTGACAGTATTTTGTTGAGGATTTTTGTATCTATGTTCATCAATGATATTGGCCTGTAATTTTCTTTTCTTGTAGTGTCCTTGTCTCACTTTGGTATCAAAATAATGCTGGCCTTGAAAAGTGAGTTTGGAGTATTTCGTCCTCTTCTATTTTTTGGAAGTGTTTGAGAAGGATTGGTATTAATTTTTCTTTAAATGTTTGGTAGAATTCACCAGTGAAGTCATCTGTTCCAAGACTTTTCTTTGTTGGAAGGTTTTTGAATACTGATTTAATCTCCTTACTAATAATTGATTTGTTCAGATTTTCTGTTTTCATGACTCATTCTTGGTAGGTTGTATGTTTCAAGTAAGGTATATGTTTTTTTTCTAGGTTCCAATTTGTTGGATTATAAATATTCATAGTGGTCTGTTATGATCCTTTGTATTTGTGTGTTATGTAGTATTGTAATGTCTCCTCTTTCATTTCTAATGTTGAGTCCTTTTTTTTTCCTTCTTGGTCTAGCTAAAGTTTTATCTGTTTTGTTTATTTTTTTATGGTTTCAAAAAATCAGTTCTTAGTTTCATTGATCTTTTTTATTGTCTTTGTAGTCTCCATTTCATTTTTTCCCCCACTGTGATATTTCTTATTTCTTTCTTCTACCAACTTCAGGCTTAGTTTATATTCTTTTTCTAGTTCCTTGAGTATAAAGTTAGGTTATTTATTTGAGGTCTCCCTTTTTTCTAAGTGTAGTTGTTTATCCCCCGAAACTACCCTCCTAGCACTTCTTTTGCTGCATTCCATAAGTTTTGATGTATTGTGTTTCCATTTTAATTTCTCTTAAGTTGTTTTTTGATTTCTTCTTTGACCCATTAGTTGTTCATTAGAATGTTGTTTAATTTCCACTTATTTGTAAATTTCCCTGTTTTCTTCTTGCAATTGATTTCTAGATTCATACCATTGTGATTGCAAAAGATACTTGATATGACTTCTGCCTCTTAGTTTTTTAAGATTTATTTTGTGTCCTAATATATTATCTATCCTGGAGAATATTCCATGTGTCTTTGAGAAGAGTGTGTATTCTGTTGCTGTTAAATGGAATGTTATGATATGTCTATGATATGGTCCCTCTGGTCTAATGTTAGTTTAAGCCCACTGTTTTCTTACTGATACTCTGTCTGGATGATCTATCCATTGTTGAAAGTGGGGAATTGAATTTCTCTACTATTATTGTATTGCTATTTCTCCCTTCAGATTTGTTAATATTTGCCTCATATTTTTAGGTGCTCCTATGTTGGGTATATAAATATTTACTAATGTTATATTCTTTTGATGAGTTGACCTCTGTATCATTATATACTAACCAGTCCTTAGATGTGTGCTATATTAGAAGTCTGACCCTGATGCAGTGGCTCTCAAAGTATGCAGATGGATCCCATTCAGGATACACTGGGAGACAGGCATTTTTGCCTACTCCCTCTGCACTGAGTCCTGAGACAATAGCTGGTTAAGAACTCCTTTTTGCAGTAGTCCCTGTATCTCATGAATGGAAGCCCTGTTGGATATTAGAGCCAAGCAATCTGAGGATCCATCCCTCAGTTGGCAGTGCAAAAGCTAGGGTGCAGATGCATGTGCAGGCTCCTTCCAGGGAGAGTCTGGCAACTTTGAGTGGGCTACACAGAGATGGCAGTGGAAATGTCCATAAGTTTCGCAGTCTCTGGGGAGCATTGCACCCAGCCCCTAGATGTGTGCTTAAATTATAATCTTGGCCTTCAAGCAGCAGCTTTTGAAGTATCTAGATGCAAACCTTCCCAGGGAAAGACTGAGAGATGGGCAATTTTTCCTGCTCCTTCTGAGCTGAACCCTGAGGGAATAGTCATAGCAAGTCCTTGCATGCCCATTAGTTTGCTATAGTCTTGTGGGTCTCGTGGATGCAAGCTTCATTGTCTTTCAGAGCTAGGCATTTTGGAGGGCCCATTCTTCAGGTAGGAGTCTTGAAAGTTGGGGCACTAAATGTGGGGTCCAAACAATTCACTCGGGGAAGGCAGGGGTTGGGGTTTTCCCCCAATTGTATGATGTTATGTTGGAAGTGGGGAGAGAAGGTCTCAGCCTTTTCTACCTATTTCTGTGTGGGTATTTTCTCATCTGCCCAATGTATAGGAGTCACTCAGCTATTTTTGGACTTCTTTCAGAGGGAATTGTCTCATGTATAGTGGTATATTCAGTGTGTCTGTGGAAGAAGAGAAGTTCAGGAGCCTCATGTGTCACCATCCCTCTCTTCTTAGTTTTTGTTTGTCTCAGAAAATCTTTATTTCTCCTTCACTTTTGAAGGATAATTTTGCTGGGTATATAATTCTAGATTTTTTTTTTCTTTCATCATTTAAAATATTTCACTCCGCTATCTTCTTGCTTGCAAGAAAAATTTTCTTCTTTTTTCTGAAGAAAATTATGCTATAATTCTCATGCTTTTTACTTTATAGGTAAGGTTTTTATTCTCCCCTGCCTTCTTTCAAGATTTTCTCTTTATTTTATTCTGGAGTTTGAATATGATATTCTTAACTGTAGAGTTTTTGGTATTTAGTCTGTTGGTGTTCTCTGAATTTCTGGATGTATAATTTGGTATCTCTTGTTAAATTTTGAAATTTCTTGGCCATAATTACTTCATATATTTTTTTCTGCTCTGTTGTCTCTTCTTATTTTGGTATTCCAATTATCCTGTGTTATACCTTTTGGGATTGCCCCATAGTGCTTGGTTGTTCTGTTCCGTTTTTTTTCCCTTCTGCATTTCATTTTGGAAAGTTTCTACTGATGTTTCTCCAGATTCACTGATTCTTTCCTCAGCTGTGTCTAGTCTGCTGAAGAGTCTGTCAAAGGCATTCTTCATTTCTGTTACACTTTTTTTCTTCTAACATTTATATTGATTCTTTCTTACACTTTTCATCTCTCTGCTTACATTATTTATCTGCCCTTGCATATTGTCTACTTTTTCCATTAGAGCCCTCAATATGTTAACCAAATTTATTTTAAATTCTTGGTCTGATAATTCCAAAATCTGTGTCATATCTGAGTCTGGTTCTGATGCTTGCTTTTTCTTTTCAGACTTACTTTTAGCATTCCTTGTGATTTTTGTTGTTGTTGTTATTAAAAGCCAGACATAACTTACAGTAAGAGATAAGATACATAGATCTTTAGATTTTATGTTAAACTGGCTATCAGGCTGTATTTAATGTTTGTTTGTAACTGTAGGTGACATGGCCTCAGATTTCTCTGGTGTCCTTGAGTTTGTCCTCACTATTACCTTTGCATTTCCCTGAGAACCCCTTCCTAAGGAATGTGAACCTTGCAGCTCTTTGAGTTGTAATCTACTGTTATACTGGAGCTCTGTTGATGTGGTGGTTAGGAGTGGATTAGGAGTAGTGTTCTATAATCTTAAGATTAAATCTCAGTTTTTAGTGGCCCTGTGTTACTGGGATGTGAGTTTCACAAGAGTTTCTTAACTTTTTTCCCCTCTCTCTGCCCTCTTGGGGTGAGACAGGAGGCTAGCGAGGACTGGGGCTGCGTAATTGCTCTTATGCCTGTGTAAGATAAGGCTCTACTGAAGTCTTTTCAGTGGAGAGTCGCCCTTTGTTATGGAGAACACAATGAACATATCTTTAAATGATTATTTTCCCCCACCCTTGCCAAATACATGAGATGATTTTTCTTGGCTCTCCATTGTAAGAACCTGGTGAGGTTCCTGGAGGTATAATCCATGAAAGTGTGAGGGTCTCCGTAAAACTGCAGCCCCCAGGAACTTCTCATTTTCCATGCTAGTCTACACTCAGCCTCCAGCAATGCATCAAAATAACTATTGAAGTGTTCCTACCAATTTATGGCTCTAGTGGCTTTTGCTCTGGATAAGCTGACATCGGCTGTGTTTCTTTGTATTCTCCTGTCTCTCTAGACTTCAGAGTGGCTGTCTGCCCTGTGACCTCAATTCTCTGATGGTCCAAAAAAACTCATTGATTTTAAGTTTATTCAACTTTTTCTTATTCTAAGGATGGAAGTGACAGCATCTAAGCTCTCATGTGTCACAGGTAAAGGCATAAAGTCCCTTAATATTTACCTTTTATATTTTAAAAGCTTCTTCAAACAAGAGGCTTTGATAAATGGCCCTCTATGGATCTAAGGTACAATTATTGTTAAAATTTTGTGAATTTGATACACTGTTGTCATCTTGGAAAAGAAAGGAAGGAATTGCTCTTTGAATGATGAAAGAGGATATCTTTTTTCTGCTGTCTGCGTGGGCTTGATAAAGATGTGTCCTCAGTATAGATCACGTTTGGGTCTTCTGAATCTGAAGTGAAGTTAATTGGAAGGATGTGATGTTTTATCTTAATTAGATTATAAGTATCGCTGTATGGTTCATTTATCCCCCTCTGGAAGCTTGCAGAGAGGAACCATTAACAATCTTCCACCTTTGGCAAAATGTAGAGCAAATGAAGTGGCATTTCCCCTGGCCCTTCCCCAGTCTGCAGACATCAAAAAAAGAGAAGTGAAAATGGAAAATAATGGTATATCCGAACTGTTAGAAAATACACTCAAGATTACTGGCTGGAAAATTACAAGTGTGTACACACAGAGGACTTTAACAGAAAGCAGGGTCACCCTAATTTATTCTAACTGTGTCTGCTGTCCTATCAGTGAGAAATTAATCGTGTCAACTCGATGAGTAGACATTCAACTAGGCTGTGAGACAAACATGAAATTCCACACAGAGAGAGACCTGTAGGGGAACATGCTACCAATTTCTTCTGTTAGATTTTATCAGAAGCAGCCAGAGGGTAGCACAGCAGTTTGGTTTTAAATGCCCAAAATCTCTCTAAATGGACCCTTATGCCAAAGAAATGAACTACAGATGGTGTTTCTTATTCAAGGTTCACAGACACCTCCCACAAAAACCAGACAAAGATATAGTCAGGCATTCAAATGAGAATAAGAATAAACATCTAAAATTGAGAAGCTATCTGAAAAAATAGCAGTAGAACTTTGATCGACTGATCATAGCAAGTAGCAGAAGACTGAATATATAGAAGGTAGGCAGATTTATTAAATAGCATCCTACTAAATAGAACCTCCAATCTTAAATAGAGCTGAAATCCTTTTAGACAAGTTAAAAAACAAAATATTATTGTACAGGTATAACTTTTTAAAGCTCATTGCCACAAGTATCTTTTAGAAACTGTTTTAAAGTCAGTTCACCTTTAGTCCAATGGCCCGCACTGTCTGCCAGTCTATTTTCAGAAATAGTCTCAGAAGAATTAAAGTCTAGAACAATGATCCTGAACCCATAAAAATAGACTAAATTCCATTCCCCATATTTATATTTTTAAGAATGACTCATACATTTTGGAAACTATTTTTGCAAAAGTTGTTTCTGCCTAATCCTTAGGTAATCAGAAAATCTGATTAGCATGAACATTTTATTATTGTTTAGTATTTTAGTTAATGTGTTCCTTTTATCTGTTGTCCTTTAGCTTGGACCATAGTCAAGTACAAAGTCATTTATATTCAAGGGCATTTGGGGAGGTAGCATTCAGTCTATGAAAAAAGTAGGTCAACATCAAGATAAATTCTCTTTAGTTCATAAAAACATAACAAGTTTAAACCAAGCTAACATTCCTGTTGCATCATTTTGTAATCATGAGCTATTGTACAGGAAGGGACTTGATCCATAAATACACAGGCCATTTTTTCTGAACCCTAAATCAGGCTATATGGTAATACCTTTATGGAGAATGATCAATTATTTGAAACGTTGGTCTCTCCTAGAAAATTCAGGATGAAGAGTCACTGTATTCACCATTATTCTTTTCCACTGGCTTGGAAAATTTTAGAGACTTCTCGAAGAGACTGCCAAATCTGTTCATTTATTCATTTAAGGTTCAGCCTTTCCAGATGCCAGGCATTCAAATATAGCAGAAGGTCTTCTGGTTTGAGTTGCTTGGTTTCTGCTTGACCCGTGCAAAAGCACTTTTCTTGAATGGAAGATGGGCCTCTTCTTAAATTTCACTGTGATGGAGAAGCATGTTTTTCCTATTCTGACAGATGTCTCACTTAAGTCTGGGTTGCAGACTTTACACCAACTGGCCTTAGCCCAAATGAAGTTTTTGATCAGTCCAGAATCTTTAATTAACAAAAACAAAAAGCTTTGGTTGCTTCTGATTCATGTGAAGGTCAACCAGTGGAAATAAGAGCTCTAGGCCAATTTATGAGTGCCCCAGAATGTCTCTAGTTATTCATTTTGAAAAAGGGAGCAAATAACAAAGATAGAGGCAAGTGGTCAAGACTTGGTCTTTTGATATATTTGTTTGTTAGACTTTTTTTTTTCCCTCGAGGAAGAGTCGACATGTCTTGCACTCTTTCAAAACATGAATGTGAAGACAACGGTATGCTTAATTTGATATATAAAAAGCTGCTTATAGATCTTTAACCTTTTGCATTTTAAGGTGATTATTATTGTTATTATTAATAATATTACCATTATCATGTCTGGCTTCATCTGTTTTTTTCATGTATTTAATTTCATTCTTTCAGTAAGTATTTCTTAGGCAAAGCACTGACAGCATGACTGCTCTCCCCTTCCCCTGCTCATGCACATTCTCTTTTCAAGTAAACCTTAATAACCACTCATCATTTCTGGCATTCATTATTATCTGTTAAATAGCAAGTGTTTACTGTTACACTATAAGAGAATATAAATATAGACCTTTCCATGGCTTGAGTCTGTCCTGGGCACAGTCCTGGGGTTTAGGAAAAATGTGTGTGTGTGTGTGCGTGTGTGTGTGAATCAATTTGCCTTGCTTTCAGCATTTCCAACTATACCTTCTCCTGGTACCTAATTTCTTCTTCCTTTCTCTGCTGAATACCTGTATCCCAGATGCAAAGGCTTGACTAATCTTTCCAAGACGTAAGCTAATAGTGGCTTAGCTGTTGTCACCCAAAGGATGATTTCCTACTCCTGGGGAACATTTGAAGGGTAGAAAATCTTCGAAATTCAAGGCAATACATCTCTGATATCAGAATTTCAGGTTACTTGAGGTCTTGGTGGAGACAGATTTCTTTTCAGCCAGCAGACAGCCCGTCACATGTCACTTCACACCAAGCGATCCATCACCCATTCTACTTATAATGAAATCACACTTGATCTTCTTTGTTTACAGAATTTGACAGCTAAATTTTTTTCAGACTCTGGCAGGCACACCTTCTGGATGCAGTATATTCATTCAGCTGAGATGGAGGAGGAAGGGAAGAAGTCACTAAAGTTATATTTAAGAGTCCAAGTGTTAATTCTCTTGGGAGCAGATTCTTTTGGGCTTGGATACTTTTGGGCTTGCACCAGCTCCAAGTTTGACATCTGGAAGTTGTAGATTTTATAGTGTTTTTTGAGCAGAGGCTCTCTTATGAACCTAAGTATCCTTCAGTACAGCTTACTCAAATATGTGCTCAATAATTCCTTAATGATTGAGTGTATAAAGGCAATTAGTGGTTGTTCTCTTCATCAAAGAGAATGTATCTGTCCTCATTTTTGTACCTGTGGATCCGAACATCAGGCACCAGTAAACCAAAAATGATTCCTTTCAACTTATCAAAGATGATGAAGATTAGTACTTAAGTATTCAAAATAGAGTATACAAATAAAAACCAGTACATTTTAAAAACAATTTGGGGGGGAGGGATAAATTGGGAGATTGGGATTGACATACACACTACTATATATAGAATAGATAATTAATAAGAACCTACTGTATAGCACAGGTAACTCTGGTCAGTACTCTGTAATGACCAATATGGGAATAGAATCTTAAAAAAAGTGGATATATGTGTATGTATAACTGACTCTCTTTGCTGTATAGCAGAAACTAACAAACATTGTACATCAATTATACTCCAATAAATTTTTTTTATTTGGATTTTTAACCTTTTGATAAAACAAAAACAAAAACCTAGACATTAATAGTTTAGATGTAATATGACCTTTTATCCTTCTAATGAGAAACATTTTATATATTTTTCTTTCTAATTATGGAAATAACACATTCATTGGAGAAAAAAATTAAAAATCCAGAAAAAAAGTTTTTTTTATCGTTCCAAAATAACCACCATTAGTATTTTGCTGTATAGCCTTCCATTTTTTTCAATGAATATTGACATGTATTTCCTTTTTCGATTTTTACATAGTTTGAATCATGTTAAAACATAGTTGTGTAACCAACCTTCTTGTCCTACATATATTTGGCTTTGCATATTGATTGATAGCTATCTAAATCGCCACATGGAAATTCCATGACACAAATTTACAGAGGCAGATGGGCCTTTTCGCTGTTAACATAGTTTTACTACTACTAACACAAATTTGTTGAAACTTCTTGCTCTTGACCTGCTTTGAGAATGTGTTTTCAGGGCCTCTGAAGTGAGGATGTTGAGTGAACTTTATAAATCACTGAGCAATCACCATATATGCTAGGCCTGGGTTGCTACTGATTCTGGTTATTTAGAAATATCTGAATTCTCAGGCCCCTGCCTTCATCAGGAAGGAACATGCTGCCCCTCACAAACGGGGCAGTGCACTTTGAGAAACTGAAATTGGTTTTTCAGGCAACTTGAAAAAGTATGTATCTTTCTTCCCATCCCCTCTTTCATATCATGCTTACCCTGAAGGATTTGGAAATCCTTTCACATTTATCTACATAGCTCTTACTTTTCCTACAGAAACATTCCACTTTTCAGAAATACCAATAAATATTTGTTGAAATCTGTGTCACGATGAATTTTCTGCCTACTACTACTAATATTATGTGCAGTAGGAGTGGGACATTTCAAATTTAGGAACAAGAAATTTTCTGCAGGAAGACTTGCCATGTGGGTTCAGCTTGTGGGTTCAGCTTGTGGGTTGTTCTTCAATTATCTTTTTTTGGAAATAAATCCATTTGCTGATTTAATTCCAGCTTGGATTACTCTGATTTTGCTGCTGAAGCAGGAGGAAAAACTAGTTTCTCTAAATATTTTTATAAATATTTTATCAGATTGTGTTTTGACATCCCAGAATTTTAGTTTCTGGAGCCAGAAGGAATTTAGAGAGTGCATAGATCCTTAACCTGGGGTACTTGAGTGAACTTAAGGAGCCCCTAAACCCCCAGAAATAACTGACAAATGTGTGTGTGTGTATCCATTTTTCTTACAATGTCCAAGACTTTTATTAGATTCCCAAAGGAATCCATGATGGAAAAAATTGTTAAAAAACATCCAAAGCCCTCATTTTAAAAAAGAACAAACTGAAATCCAGAAAGCTTGCCTAAGGTCAGAGACCTAGTTGATAGCAAAGGACAAGTTGTACCCTCCTCCTAAGTTCTCTTTCTAGGCAAGTGGAGTCCAGGGTTTTGTGCCATGGTGTGATGGTCAATGTTTAACAATCAGCTCTCAAAAAAAAGTATGCATATATGTAAAAACATAACTTTATTAGAAATTTTATAGACATAAAGGATGTATATCACATCATGTACAAATAATGAAATAGTATAATATACTTCCTTATAAGTTCCATGCGCCTATAGCTTCAGCATGTCTTGCTATTTCTTGCAAAGTCTATCCTTCTCATAATTTGCCAACAGTAGTGTCACAAAATCAAACCGTGATGACTATCCAGTGAAGAAGTCACTTACCTCACTGACAATCAAGTGTAGCTCCAACATAAATGGCGAATATACAAAAGTGAAGTAACCCATTTGACAATGAGGTACGTGACTTCTTGGCTGAAACTGACAGTTATTTTCAAATACTGTGATACTGACAATCTAATGACTATAGACACCCACACTTTTCAGTTTAATCTGAACTATTAACATATTCCTCATCACTTTTTTAGCCTAAACAATCAACAAAACTATACTTCAAGCCCCAATTTGCATTATTTATTGTTTTCCATAGTGTAAGTATTCCCATCATGGCAGGTTTCAAGCTAACAATGAAATCTCACTGGCTGAGGAGTTGGGAAGAGATGCCTGATAGCACACTATTATGTAGTGTCTTTACTATTCAGAAACAATAGACATAAATAACCTCATAGCAGAGATAATAGATAAAATATAATAAAAGACTCAGAAGTGATCATCTTTTAGTATTTTTACCCTTATTTTTAATGTAATTTATTTCATTGTAAGTTTGTATGATTTAATTTTTAGTAATGACTGAGTTTAACAACGAACTTTCAAAGTTCCTGAAATTTTAACAGTTGGCTTTCATGATACAGTTAAAGTCAAGTCCAGCCCACCCCTGGTTCTGTCCCTGAAGTGGTTCTCAAGGCCCTGGGCTGCGAGTGGAAAAGGAGCAAAGCTGAGCTAAGTGAGTCCCAGGACTATGGAGCATGAGGGAATCAAAACAGTATGTGCGACAAAGACAGGGTCTACAGTCAAGGAGACTCGAAGTGCCCGAGAGGTTATTAAAGAGAATGAGATATATCTATAAGCACTAAAGGAGAAAGCTGTCCATAACTTATTAGGAAGTAAAAAGTTTACTTACCAATAGAAACTCATTGTTTTTAAGTGTCTGTGACTGTGTGTGTGTGTGTGTGTGTGTAGGTCAATATACAGATACACCCTGAACTATTAACTGTGTCTAACTGGAGAACTGGTTAGGTAGAGGGAAAACTTTTACTCTTTACTTATTACCATTGTTTTTCAATGAGTATTTGTACGTTAAGAAATGGCAAAGGCAAAAAAAAAAAAAAAGAAAAAGAAAAAAAATGAAGGACTAAGCCAAAATATAAACAAAGAAACGGACAAAAACTACTAAGAAGCCCAGAGTCTATAACCAGGGAATATCCATAGGGAGTAAGAAAATGAGACAATTCTAAAAGGCAGCAGGAGACAAATCCCAAAGAAATTTCCTTGGTACTGAAACATAGAGAAGCAGATTTGCTTCTGTCAAGAAGCCTGCACCCTTCGTGCCGGGACGAAAAGACTTAGCTAGCAGTAAAAATTCCTGTTGCCATAATCAGCTGCTCTGCCTTCTTGGTTCTTCTAACCATTTTAACAAAAAGCATCAACATCAACAGCATTTTAGAAAAGAGAAGAATGTTATTTTCAAAGAGGTACAAGGGAGTTGAACATCAGAAACATTTTCTCACCAAATAAAAATATAATATTTGTTAAAAGGAAAAAACACAAGATGTCAATAGTTACTAATTCATAATGGACTGCACATGTTGAAAAAACTAGAAATTTCTCACAGTGATAGCTACAAAGGCCAGGGCATGTCTTCAGACGATAGTATTATAAACACCAGGAATAAAACTGTTTACTTGAACAGGAAATGCTCAATGTTTCATTTATTTCAGGGAGCAGAACTTAACAAACTGACCTGTTATTTTTGGTTTATCTCAGTGCAAAGTGTTTTTTTCTTCCTTTCTGAAGATGTGTCATGATGTACATACTTACTTATAATGACAGAGGGCAATGTGTCCGTTTTGCTTCCACACTCAGAAACAAAGTAATTCAGAAAGATTGACAGTGAAGGAACAGAAAAAATACGTCTGGCAACTGAAAACCAAAGCACAGTACGTGTCACATTATTAATATTAGAAAAAGTTTAATTCAAACCTATGCTGATAGTATACTGATGATCAAGCAAATCAGAAGAATAAGTTAAAATTCCCATAAGATAGTCTTCTGAGGGAAACTGGTTGGCTAGAGAAAGAATGAGATTTTGTTAATAATCAGTTAATTATTATTTTGAATCAAACTATTGATAATTTCATGAAGTTCAAATTCAGTAGTGGAGGGAGATATAAGAGTTGCCCAGCTTACGCACGATTAAGAATGTTTGTGTTACTATATATAAAATAGATAAACAAGGTCTTAGTGTATAGCACAAGGAATTATATTCAATATCCTGTAATAAAGCATAATGGAAAAGAAGATTAAAAAGAATATATATATGTATTACTGAGTCACTTTGCTGTACAGTAGAAACTAACAACGTAAATTAAGTATACTTCAATTTAAAAAAAGAATAAGTTTGTGTTAAAATACTTGCTAAACTTAAATGTGTCTTTAAAGCCATCCTAAACCTCACTGGATGGTACAAATGATTATTATTTTGATGTTTATCCTTCTCCTTTTTCCTTTTTATAAGTGGTGTAAAAGTTGCAGAAAGAAAAACGACGAGCAATTTATAATTAAGAATGCTTGACCAAGCATCAGGGGCAGGGGGCGCTGGGTCAGTACTGTGTTACTCTCAGCTGTGCTCATCTCTGGGGATGCCTGAAACCATGATGCTGACCTTGGCTAAACCTAAATGCAGTGTACTATATTCCTGGGCGCTAAGATCAGGCGTAAACAGCTAGTCAGCATTGTTTACAGAAAACGTACTGAGAGATTTTTTTGCATCTGACTTGTGTTTTCTTGGTTCTGCTATTGAGAATGGTCAATGTCCTGGTTTTGGCTATGTGACCAGAGGATAGAAAAGACTCCTCTTTGAGTAAGTAGTTCTTCTGAGACCAAGTATCACACACGTATCTTGGAGGTTCTGGACCTGAAGACAAAGCCCATCCTGTGAAATTGGGAAAGGACACTAGAATCTGTGCCTAGAAACTTGTTCCTCTCTGATGTTTGCCTGGGCTTTATTTCTGCTACTGTACTGTAATCCCTTACCTTCATTGAAACCTTTCCTGAGTACAACTTGAGGAATCCATGCACTCTTTCAGTTATCTGAGCCTAATCTGAGTATAATTACTGCAGCAAAGCTAATTTTTCTTCCATACACCTTAACAGTGACTCAGAAAGATTGAATAGACAAAGATACATCAGGCAACTACAAAACAAAGGAACACAGACATCACATGACTAATATCAGGCAACCCTCCATTCATGGGTAAAAGTCTTTAACAGTATAAAGATGAGTTTATAATGATAAATAGTATTGGCGTTGGCCAAAAAGTGCCTTCAGTTTTTAAGTAAAAATAAAAGAAAATTTTCATTTTCACCCAGAACTTTATTAAACAACATATTCACCCTTTTGTTCCACAACCTTCTGCCATTTTTCAGGCAACTTCATAATTCCATTTTCCCAAAACTTTTTATCTTTTTGAGCAAAGAACTGTTCCAGGTGCCTTTTACAGTCTTCCAGGGAATTGAAATTTTTTCCATTAAGAGAATTTTTTTTTTTTTTTTTTGCGGTACGCGGGCCTCTCACTGTTGTGGCCTCTCCCGTTGCGGAGCACAGGCTCCGGACGTGCAGGCTCAGCGGCCATGGCTCACGGGCCCAGCCACTCCGCGGCATGTGGGATCTTCCCAGACTGGGGCACGAACCCGTGTCCCCTGCATTGGCAGGCGGACCCTCAACCACTGCGCCACCAGGGAAGCCCCATTAAGAGAATTTTGTAAAGACCTAAATAAATGGAAATCTGAAGGTGCAGTGTCTAGTAAATATGGCAGATGAATCAGAACTTCCCATCTAAGCTGTAACAGTTTTTGCGTGGTCATCAGAGAAACATGCGGTCTTGCGTTATTCTGATGGAAGATTATGCGTTTTCTGTTGACTAATTCTGGACACTTTTCATCGAGTGCCGCTTTCAGTTGATCTAATTGGGAGCAGTACTTGTTAGAATTAATCGTTTGGTTTTCCAGAAGGAGCTCATAATAGAGGACTCCCTTCCAATCCCAACATATACACAATATCAGCTTCTTTGGATGAAGATGGGCCTTTGATGTGGTTGGTGATTGTTTTTCGTTTGCCCCACGGTCTCTTTCATTCCACATTATTGTACAGTATCCACTTTTCATCACCTGTCACAATTTGTTTTAAAAACGGAACATTTTCATTATGTTTAAGTAGAGAACTGCATGTGGAAATTTGGTCAAGAAGGGTTTTTTTTTTTGCTTAACTTACTTGGAACCCAAACATCAAATCGATGAACATAACCAAGCTGATGCAAATGATTTTCATTGTTTGATTTGGATATTTTGAGTATGTGGGCTATCTCCCACGTGGTATAACATCGCTTGCTCTCAGTTAATGTCTGGATTTGATCGCTATCAACTTCAACTGGTCTACCCGACCATGGAGCATTGTCCAGAGAGAAACCTCCAGCACAAAACTTTGCAAACCACTTTTGACACGTTCGATCAGTCACAGCACCTTCTCCATACACTGCAGAAATCTTTTTTTGTGTGTTTCAGTTGCGTTTTTACCATTCTTGAAATAATAAAGCATAATATGCTGAAAATGTTGCTTTTTTCTTCCATCTTCTATATTAAAATGGCTGCACAAAAATTCACCAATTTTAAGTTTTTTTTAAAATGCACGCCGAGATGACAGCTGTCACATACAGTCTAACAAACTGTTTCGAATGCAGTTAAGGACAACTAATTGCAACTAGAGCCATCTTATGGGAAAAAACCAAATGAATCTTTTGGCCAACACAGTACAATTCACAATGACAATATAACTGTGAATCTTTTGGAGCAAATAACAGCATTATGGGAAGACTAACACAAATCTCAGAATCAGAAAGGAAGGTGGTATATGATCACTGCACAAGCAGCTGTGTCCTTTTGGTCATCACACAATTGTGACACAATGATTACCTGCTCAGGCTCTGCAGACAAAGCCAAAGTTAACATCCTAGCTCTTTACATCTTCACAAGCTTCACATCTAGCTCTGCGATGCTGTTCAAGTTATCTAATCACTTTGTGTTTCCATAGAGCAAAAAAGGGGATGATGACAATATTACCTACTTCATTGGTTACTCTTTAGGTTTAATGAGATAATACATGTAAAAGTGCTTGGCATTTAGTAAGAACCAAATAAAAGTCAGATGTTTTTATTTTGAAAAGTATTATAACAACCTTGTTTTGAAGGTTAGTATCATTTCTCCCAAAGTCTTCCTTCTGGTTATCTTGACCACTGGGATGGAGGAAATGAAGACCTGCTTTTTCACTTACCATACTCCATAATTTAAGAATCCCATTTCATAAAAGGGGGTTTACAAAAGAGTGACCTGTTCTTCTTTGGGTGTATGATTAAAAAACAACAACAGCAGCAACTTTGTCTCTGAGAACTATAGCCCCCAAAGAGAATCTATTCTACCTTATTTCCATTGCTCTAACAATCTTTTAAAATCTTAAAAAAAATTTTTAATTTTATATTGGAGTATAGTTGATTTACAATGTTGTGTTAGTTTCAGGTGTACAGCAAAGTGATTTAGTTGTACATATACATACATCAGTTCTTTTTCAGATTCTCTTCCCATGTAAGTTATTACAGAGTATCGAGTAGAGTTTCCTGTGCTATATAGTAGGTCCTGGTTGATTATTGATTTTATGTGTAGTAGTGTATATATGTTAATCCCTACCTCCTAATTTATCCCTCCCCCCCATCTTTCCCCTTTGGTAACCATAAGTTTATGTTATGTATTTATTTTTCTATTTTATCAGTCTTTTTCTTTTTAAAAAAATTTTAAAATTTTATATTGAAATATAGTTGATTCACAATGTTATGTTAGTTTCAGGTGAACAGCAAAGTGATTTAGTTATACATATTCATATATCCTTTTTCAGATTCTTTTCTCATATAGGTTATTACAGAGTATTGAGTATAGATCCTTATGCTATACAATAGCCCCTTGTTGATTATCTATTTTACATATAGTAGTGTGTATATGCCAATCCCTAACTCCCAATTCATCCCTCTCCCCCACTTTCCCCTCATGGCAACCACAAGCCCACCCTCTAAGTCTGTGAGTCTGTTTCTGTTGTGTAAACAAGTTCACCTGCATCATTTTTTTAGATTCCACCTATAAGTAATATCATATGATATTTGTCTTGACTTAGTTCACTTAGTATGATAATCTCTAGGTCAACATGTGTTGCTGCAAATGGCATTATTTCATTCTTTTTGATGGCTGAATAATATTCCATTGTATATATGTACCACATCTTCTTTATCCATTCATCTGTTGATGGACACTTAGGTTGCTTCCATGTCTGGGCTTTGGTAAATAGTACTTCAATGAACATTGGAGTGCATGTATCATTTCAAATTACGGTTTTCTCCAGATATATGCTCAGGAATGGGATTGCTGGATCAAATGGTAGCTCTATTTTTAGTTTTTTAAGGAATCTCCATACTGTTCTCCATAGTGGCTGTACCAGTTTACATTCCCATCAACATTGTAGAAGGGGTTTTATTGTTTCTAGACTTTTTGATGGTGACCATTCTAACTAGTGCGAGGTGATACCTCATTGTAGTTTTGATTTGCATTTCTCTAATAATTAGCAATGTTGAACATCTTTTCATGTGCTTTTTGGCCATCTGTATGACTTCTTTGGAGAAATGTCTATTTAGATCTTCTTCCCATTTTTTGGTTGCGTTATTTGTTTTTTGATATTGAGCTGCATGAACTTTTTGCATATTTTGGAGGTTAATCCCTTGTCATTTGCTTTGTTTGCAAATATTTTCTACCATTCTGTGGGCTGTCTTTTCGTTTGGTTTATGGTTTCCTTTGCTGTCCATTTTAAGTTTAATTAGGTCCCATTTGTTTGTTTTTATTTTCATTACTCTAGGAAATGGATCAAAAAAGATATTGCTGTGATTTATGTCAGAGTGTTCTGCCCATGTTGTTTTCCAAGAGTTTTACAGTATCCAGTGTTACATTTAGGTCTTTAATCCATTTTGAGTTTATTTTTGTGTATGGTGTTAGAGAATGTTCTAACTTCATTCGTTTACATATAGCTGACCAGTTTTCCAAGCACCACTTATTGAAGAGACTCTTTTCTCCATTGTATATTCTCACCTCCTTTGTCATAGATTAATTGACCATAGGTGCATTGGTTTATTTCGGAGCTTTCTATCCTGTGCTATTGATCTATGTGTCTGTTTTTTTTTGCGGTACGCAGGCTTCTCACTGTTGTGGCCTCTCCCATTGCGGAGCACAGGCTCCGGATGCGCAGGCTCAGCGGCCATGGCTCACGGGCCTAGCCACTCCGCGGCATGTGGGATCTTCCCGGTCCGGGGCACGAACCTGTGTGCCCTGCATCAGCAGGCGGACTCTCAACCACTGCGCCACCAGGGAAGCCCTATGTGTCTGTTTTTGTGCCAGTACCATACTGTTTTGATTACTGTAGCTTTGTAGTAACCATAAGTTTAATATTTTAAGCAAGATGTTTAAGTCCATGGAGCATAGTAATTGGATACTCTTTATGTGACCTAGTTAACAGAAACAGATAAAAATCTATTAAAAATATGTAGCAATTTGACCTTTGGAGTTGGACTCAAGGCTGAATGGCAAAAGCCATAATTTAGTACCTAAATAACTTTATAATCTTATTTGTACCTATTTTACTGAAGATTATTTGAACAAAAATATTCTGATGTGAAAATGATATACCACCTTTAAGTGCTTCATTGGGAATAGCATTTGAAAGACTAATGGCAAGCATCCTTTTCTACTTAGCCCTAGTATTTTGAATTCCACATATAAATCATTAATAAATGATTTTATTATATTTGGAGAACTACATATGTGAATTAAAATAGCATCACTTCATTTTGCTGCATATAACCTTGTTGACTCATTTTTCTTTTGAGATCTATTAAGCAAAATCTTTGGGGGAAAATTTTTAAAATTTTATTTATTTCTTTTTGTCTGTGTTAGGTCTTCATTGCTTCACATAGGCTTTCTTTAGCTGCGGCGAGCGGGGGCTACTCTTCGTTGTGGTGCGCAGGCTTCTCATTGTGGTGGCTTTTCTTGTTGCAGAGCGCGGGCTCTAGGCACACAGGCTTCAGTAGTTGTAGCTTTCAGGCTTCAGTAGTTGTGGCTTATGGGCTCTGGAGTGCAGGCTCAGTAGTTGTGGCACACAGTCTTAGTTGCTCTGCGGCATGTGGGATCTTCCCCGACCAGGGCTCTAAGCCAGGTCCCCTGCATTGGCAGGTGGATTCTTTTTTTTTTTTTTAAGACTATTTTCTTTGCATCCTTTTTAAAAAAAAATTATTTATTTTTGGCTGCTTTTGGTCTTCGGTGCTGTGTGCAGCCTTTCTCTAGTTGTGGCGAGCAGGGGCTACTCTTCATTGCAGTGCATGGGCTTCTCATTGCGGTGGCTTCTCTTGTTTTGCAGGCAGATTTTTAACCACTGCACCACCGGGGAATCCCTTTGGGGGAAATTTTAATTTGAGATAAAGCTTATATTTTCATTCACCAAAATTAATTTCACATTGGCTATGTCCTAAAGGAACTAGAAGCAGCTTAAATCATTATCATTATTAAGGAAAAGGAGTCTTAGATTTTTATTAACTTAATTTTTCATACCAAAAAGGTAAGAATATGGGGAACTGATACTGGGTAATAGTTAGAAATAGTCTTCCAAATTAGGGTACCAGAGCCACATAAATTAAAATATTTATAAGTTGACATTGATCCATTATTCCCTCTTTTCTCTCTTAGAATCACATGAGTGAAATAAGGAAATTTTATTTTACAGTAACATCAATTACATTTGCTTAGAGTGGTTATTTGTAGAGCTTCAGAGGTAATTGTCTTCAACAGATTGAATAGATTTTGAGCAGAATACTATGCAGTAGCCTAGACAGAACGTTGTAATACATGCTGGAAGTGAGGGAAGAGGAAGCAGGTAGTGGGAGGAAGAAAGATATAAGATTTAAGAAAGCTTGTAGTATACCAAAGGAGACTGGGCAGTTAGAATAATCAAGGTCTTCTATTATGTGTCAAATGAGTGGTAAAGAGAGTAAATGAGGTCACATTTTACATGAATCTGACATTGAACAATGCATTAATGACACTCATGTTTTGGCCTCCAAATTTTAAAAAATGTGCCCAATTTTCACAGCTGGCTGGGCGTACTGTAAATTGTGTTTCATGTTTTGACTGTGGCAAGATGTTGGTACCACTTTAGTTGGTAAATAGAAACACCCAACACTGTCAGAGTTGCTTGCTATTGTCTATATACATGTTATTTTGATGACTACTGTACTCTCATTTTCACACTCTTATTATTATAATTTAAAATGTTTTTTCTGTAACAAAGTCATTTAAGTATTCATTATGTGGTCATGCTGTTATAAGAGCTAATGCTAATGTTTAAAAAAATGCCCCAAATGAAGATCTTTGGAACAAAAAAATAAAGGTGATGAATCAAATACATAAAAGAAGCTAAAGTAATCCCCACCCTCCAAGAATTTCTTTTAAAGAGTAGAGATGATGGTGAAAAAATAAGCAGAATTAAAGAAAATCTACAGTGTTATATGTTAAAATATACATCTCCTCTGTGAGAATATTCACATGAAAATGTATCAGTTTTGAATTATGTGAGGTCCTCAGATATATACTCCTCATATAAAACATTATTGCTAGTACCCTGAAGATTCACAGGAGGGATGACATGTCTAGAAAAGGCAAATTTATAGAGACAGAAAGTAGATTAGTTGTTCCTGAAGCTGGGGATAGAACTGGGATTAACTGTAAATGAGCATGAGGGATCTCATTGGAATGATAAAATGTCTAAAATGAGTCTAATGGGGCTAAAATCAAGGTGTTAGCAGGGCTGTGTCCTTCTGCAGGCTCCATGAATAAGTCTGTTCCTTACTTCTTCCAGCTCCTAGAGGCTTCTGGCATTCCTTGGCTCCTGGCTGCATCACTCCAATCTCTGTGTCTGCTGGCACATCACCAGCACCTGCTATCCCTACCCCTCTAACCCTCTGCTTCTCTCTTATAAAGATCCTCGTGATTACATTTAGGGCTCCCACATCATCCAAGGATCATCTCCCAAATCAGGATCCTTAACTTAATGACCTCTGCAAAGACCCTTTTGCCACATGTAGTAACACATTCACAGGTTCTGTAGATTAGGACATCTTTGAGGGCCATGATTCAGCCTACAGTAGGTGGGTAGAGAGGAGAAGGCAGGAACTTGGATTTGTTCAGCTTTGCTCTCTCCATGCTTAGCACTATACTCAGTGCCTGGTGAATATGCTTTTGCCAAATTGAGGAGAGGACAGGAGGAAAAGTACAAAGGTGGGAATAAGCAGTATGTGGCCTGGGGACTCTGACTAGATTGTTAGATGTGGACTGAAGGATTCTAGCATTAAGGGGGGTTGAAACTGGAGTAGAAAGGCAGGTTGGGGCCACATTGCTGAGTACCGC
This sequence comes from Mesoplodon bidens, assembly GCF_964165515.1. NCBI lineage: Eukaryota > Metazoa > Chordata > Mammalia > Artiodactyla > Ziphiidae > Mesoplodon > Mesoplodon bidens. The sequence goes on along the minus strand of NC_138176.1, from coordinate 119,548,195 downwards.
AAATATCAGGCTTTTAGACTTAAACTCTTGAGGAATTATTAAAGGCTTTTGATTATGGGAAATAAATGATTATAGGGGGTTTTGATAAAAGGTTAGTCCGGTGAATACCAACCAAATTAGAGAGGAAATACTGGAGGTGGATATACATTTAGAGGTGACTTCAGCAATCCAGCCATGAAACGATGAGATTTCAGCTTTAGCTGGAGTGGTCCTAAGAATGACAAGACAGAAGCTGAAACAATATGAATAAAGAATTGCCAGCATTTAATAGTTGAGTCACTGTAAGGGGGTATAACTGTTAAGATTAACTGTATTTGACACATATATACTAATATGTGTAAAATAGATAACTAATAAGAACCTGCTGTATAAAAAATAAAGTTAAATTTTAAAAATGATTAGTTGTATTTGTGCTACAAGGAATATAAATTCCAATGTAATTAAAGTTGTTTATTTTCTTTTATAACATAGAGACTGAAGGTAGGCGGCTGTGAATTCACATAAGCGATTTTTCCTATGAAAAATTCTTGAGCAAAACACAGATGGGAGTATTGGGCTACTTGGAGTTAGAATAATCTTTTTGAAATAAAGTGGGAAATGTAAATACAAAATAAACAATGTTACCCCTGCAAAATGGAATGGGCTGGAGGAATGTTACCCTTATGAACTTTCAAGCGTTTCTCAACAAGTGATACTTGACTAGGTGCTCACCATCCTTTGAATGACCTTGAAAGAAGGCAAACTATAAACTCAGGACTTGTGTAAACCTCACAGCCTTGGACCACTTCAGATCCTTTGCTGTCTATTGATTGTATCTGCCATTGGAGTTGGAAGGTGTGAGGAACAGGAAATGTATTTTTTAATGGCTACTTAATGATTTTTGGCAACGACCATATCTCCTTTCTTTCTAATATCTTAAGAAAAAAAAAAAGAGAGCCTTTAGGTCATCTTTGGTGGTCACATATGGGCAGGAAACAGAGTAAAAAGCCTTTTTATACAAAAGTTTTTCCTTTATAATTATACACAGCTGTCTGAAAATCTTAAAGTTCTTACTATATTGCAGATATGGTGAACTCATAAATACACAGATAAGGAGAGATTGAATGTTGGCAATTTTCAAAAAATAAGAGGACATAAACTAATAATCCTGAAATTAACCAAGTTACTGACGGTTTGAAAAAATAGGCTGAATTACCTTGAAGGTATTCTAGGATCATAAATACGGTAACACTAAACATTAATTCCACTCTTTACTATAACTTTAAAAAGGAAGCTTCCCAGAGCAGAAACTTTGGGTGTCTGTACATGGCATTCAACCCTGCCTGCATATCCCAATGAGTCCCTTCCATCGCTGAAGGTTTTTGTAATTTCATGAAGCAAGAAGACATGAAAGTTTCAACCACTACCATGCTTTAAGAAAAAAGTTTAAAAACGTTGGTTGTTTATCAGTGTGATAAAAGAAAATATCCACAGTCACAAGAGCAAGTCACATGCCTTGCCCAGTTCTGCAGTATTCTCCCCAACACCCGAGGTGTCAGTTTTCCTTTCAGGGAGGAGCAGTTTCTTGTATTTCAATCATAAATTAGACCACATTGGGCTTCCCTGGTGGCGCAGTGGTTGAGAGTCCGCCTGCCGATGCAGGGGACACGGTTCGTGCCCCGGTCTGGGAAGATCCCACATGCCGTGGAGCGGCTGGGCCCGTGAGCCATGGCCCCCTGGGCCTTCGCGTCCGGAGCCTGTGCTCCACAACGGGAGAGGCCACAACAGTGAGAGGCCCGCATACCGCAAAAATAAGTAAATAAATAAATTAGACCACATTTACCAAATGGTTTTCATCTTACAGCCTCTCTCTCACTCTTCCTTCTGCTCTGTGCTGGCAGCGGGTAGGTGAGTTGAGAGGTTTTACTCTCCAGATTTGGACTTCTCTTCCCAGGTCGTGTGGGCTCAGACCCTATCCTGCAAACTGGCTCTCTCTACACATGTGTCTGAGAGAGTTTAGGATTTAGAGTCAGAAGACAGTAAAAGACCTATGCCTTTTGTTCCAATTCCATTTCTTCACCCCTGCCTCAGGGGTCATCAGATGCTGGTTTGAAGGGTACTTTTTTTTTTTTAAGTATAGTTGATTTACAATGTTGTGTTAATTACTACTGTACAGCAATATGTTTCAGTTATACATATATATATATTCTTTTTTTAATATTTTTTTCCGTTATGGTTTATCATAGGATATTGAATATAGTTCCCTGTGCTATACAGTAGGACCTTGTTGTTTATCCATTCTATATATAAAAGCTTACATATGCTAATCCAAACCTCACACTCCATCCCTCCCCCAACCCCCTCTCCCTTGGCAACCACCATTCTGTTCTCTATGTCCATGAGTCTGTTTCTGTTTCATAGATAGATTCATTTGTGTCATATTTTAGATTCCACATATAAGTGATATCATATGGTTATTATCTTTATCTGACTTACGTCACTTAGTATAAGAATTTCTAGGTCTATCCATTGTTGCTGCAAATGGCATTATTTCATTCTTTTTTATGGCTGAGTAGTATTCCATTGGATATATGTACCACATCTTTATCCATTCATCTGTCGATGGACACTTAGGTTGCTTCCATGTCTTCTTGGCTTTTGTGAATAGTGCTGCTATGAACATAGGGGTGAATGTATCCTTTTGAATTATAGTTTTGTCTGGATATATGCCCAGGAGTGGGATTGCTGGATGATATGGTAATTCTATTTTTAGTTTTTTGCGGAACCGCCACACTGTTTTCCATGGTGGCTGCACCAACTTACACTCCCACCAATAGTGTAAGAGGGTGCCCTTTTCTCCACACCCTCTCCAGCCTTTGTTAATTGTAGATTTCTTAATGATGGTCATTCTGACTGTTGTGAGCTGATACCTCCTTGTATTAATAATCTTGATTTGTATTTCTCTTATAATTAGTGATGTTGAGCATCTTTTCATGTGCCTATTGGCCATCTGTATTTCTTCTTTGTAGAAATGTCTGTTTAGGTCTTCTGCCCATTTTTGAATAGGGTTTTTTTTGTTTTTTTGTTGTTGAGTTGTATGAGCTGTTTGTATATTTTGGACATTAAGCCCTTGTTGGTTGCATCATTAGCAAATCTTTTCTCCCATTCTGTGGGTTGTATTTTCCTTTTGTTTATGGTTTCCTTTGCTGTGCAAAAGCTTGTAAGTTTGAGTAGGTGCCATTTGTTTATTTTTGTTTTTATTTCTATTGCCTTGGGTGACTGACCTAAGAAAACACTGGTATGATTTATGTCAGAGAATGTTTTGCCTGTGTTCTCCTCTAGGAGTTTTTTGGTGTCATGTCTTATATTTAAGTCTTTAAGCCATTTTGAGTTTATTTTTGTGCATGGTGTGAGGGTGTGTTCTAACTTCATTGATTTACATGCAGCTGTCCTACTTTTCCAGCACCACTTGCTGAAGAGACTGTCTTTTTCCCATTTTATATTCTTGCTTCCTTTGTCAAAGATTACTTGACTGTTGGTGTGTGGGTTTATTTCTGGGCTATTCTGTTCCATTTATCTGTATGTCTGTTTTTGTACCAATACCACACTGTTTTGATTACTGTAGCGTTGTAGTATTGTCTGAAGTCTGGGAGGGTTATGCCTCCTGCTTTGTTTTTTTTCCTCAGGATTGCTTTGGCAATTCTCAGTGTTTTATGGTTCCATATAAGTTTTTGGAATATTTGCTCTAGTTCTGTGTGAAGGGTACTTTTTTTTTTTTTTTTTTTTTGCGATATGCAGGCCTCTCACTGTTGTGGCCTCTCCCGTTGTGGAGCACAGGCTCTGCTTGCGCAGGCCCAGCAGCCATGGCTCACGGGCCCAGCCGCTCCACGGCATGTGGGATCTTCCCGGACCAGGGCACGAACCCGCTTCCCCTACATCGGCAGGTGGACTCTCAACCACTGTGCCACCAGGGAAGCCCTGAAGGGTATTTCTTAAATTCAGTCCCACTCTTGTCCCTTGAGTAGAGAGGAAACTTCCAGGGGCAGGAAAGAGGTGGTGGTCAGCAGATCATTGTTTCATCCCTGGCTGTACTATCACTGAATTCCTTCACACTTAATTGTCCTCCATATAACTTGGTATGACCAGTTTGGAGAGTCATGTGGCTATATTGAGTAAAGATAAACATGCATATGTACTCTGGCCAGCAATTTCACTCTAGATGTAGTGCTTGAGACGCTTTCACACATAAGAAGATAACAAGAGTTTGTTGCAGCTTTGGAATAGCAAAAAAAAAAAAAAAAAGGAAATAGCCTAAAAATGGATAAATTGTGGCATGTTGGTAGAATACAGTTTTATTCAGCAGTAAAAAGTGAACCAGCTAGAGGTTCTACACCTCTCATTTATAGAAATACTATGTATGCATAGAAATGTGTATGTATATGAGAACAGTGATACATACTTCAATGGAGGCATACACATTGAAATGAAAATTGAGTTAAATTTAAATTGAACAAATTTTAAAAAATTGAATAAATTAAATTGAAAATGAGAGACACCAAATTTTGGAGAATGATTAATTCTGAGTAGGGATACCAAGAAATAGAATTGTAGAGAGGTGCAAAAGGGTTTTAACTGTAATATTTAAAATTTCCAGGCCATGTGTGGGATACCCATATGCTCATTACTTTATTTTATATACATTTTCATATGCTTGAAATATTTTATTTCTAAAAATCTTCCAAACCCCTGAGAGATGCCAATAATATGACATACTGAACATTTACAAAAAGAGAGATATATTTTAGATCAAAATACAAGTAATAACTGATTTCTCCTGAGAAACTTTGCTGTTTTCTTTTCACTAACAAAGTAAATCACTCACTATTAATATTTCCCATTTCCTTTGCCTGCCTGAAATCTCAGAATTCGAGCTCCAACTTTAATAACCAAGTAATATCTGTATGCTTTCTCCCTGAACTTGATTTTCTATCAAAATGTGCATTTTCCCTGACCCTGCATTCGTTTATTCTATTTTGTAGTGCTATAGCCTCTTCCCCATTCTCTGAGGGAGAAAAAGAGTTATAAAAAATATAAAAATATTTTTTGCGTTCTAGTTTTCTCTCTGTTCACACAAACAAACAGTATTCAAACAGGACAGGACTGTGCATCTGCTTGTTTACCTTTGTACTCCTCTGTGTCTAGCATAGTGTCTGGCACGCAATGGGCATTTCATTATTTGCTGATTAAATGAGTTTAATAAATCCACAAATTTATCCTTAAACAAATCTTGATTTTTACACATTTCAGAGGTATCCAATTTGTCTTGTTACAAATTTAGCTTTAGTAAACATCTTGGTGAATAGAGTTCTGGGTTATTTACTAAGGTTATTTTTCCAGAAGTAAAATTACATCGGTCAAAAGATATGAGCACTACTCAGCCATAAAAAGAAATGAAGTTGAATTATTTGTAGTGAGGCGGATGGACCTAGAGTCTGTCATACAGAGTGAAGTAAGTCAGAAAGAGAAAAACAAATACTGTATGCTAACACATATATATGGAATCTAAAATAAATAAATATAAATGGTACTGATGAACCTAGCTGCAGGGCAGGATTAAAGAGGTAGACATAGAAAATGGACTTGAGGACAGGGGTGGGAGGACGAAGCTGGGGCGAAAGTGAGAGTGGCATGGACATATATACACTAACGAATGTAAAATAGATCGCTAGTGGGAAGCAGCCACATAGCACAGGGAGATCAACTCGGTGCCTTGTGATGACCTAGAGGGGTGGCCTAGAGGGGTGGGATAGGGAGGATGGGAGGGAGGCTCAAGAGGGAGGGGATATGGGGACATGTATATGCATATGGCTGATTCGCTCTGTTGTACAACAGAAACTAACACAGTATTGTGAAGCAATTATACTCCAATAAAGATCTATTAAAAAAAAAAGGTACATGTACACCTTCCCTATGTCCCAGCAATTCACTTCTAGAGAAAGAAAAACATATGTCCACAAAAAGAAAAAAAAAAGCCACTTTGACTCCTGTGTTCATTGTACCATTATTCCCAGTAGCCAAAATGTAGAAACAACTCAAGTGTTTATCAACAAATGAATGCATAAACAAAATGTGGTCTGTACATACAATGGGATATTATTCACCCATGAAAAGGAATACATTTGTTATATATGCTACAACATGGATGAACTTGAAAATATGCTATGTGAAATAAGGCAGTGACAGAAAGACAAATATTGTTAATTCTATTTATATGAAATAACTAGATAGGCAAATTCAAAGTAGAGTAGAGGTTCCCAGTGGCTGGGAGAAGAGAGGGATGGGAGATATTGTCTTATGTTTATAGTTTCTTTTCGGGATGTTGGAAAAATTTGGAAACACAGAGCAACGATGGTTGCACAACAGTGTGAGTGTAATTAATATACCGAATTTAACCCTGAAAATGATTAAAATGACATATTTATGTCATATATTTTATCACAATAAAAAAATTTAACACCCCCCCCAAAAAAATATGAGCACCTAATGGCTAATGAAATGTTTTTCCAAATTGCTCTCCAAAAAAGCTTTTACCAGTTTCTATAGCAACGAGTAATGTATGAGGGTAACATTTCCCCATAACACTATCTGTGTTCATACAAAATTTTGTTTTGTTCTGTTTTGAAATTTAATAGATGTAAAATTATAGCTTGATGTAGAGTTAAATATGTTTAAATGTTAGTTTACCTACAATTTTTAAGGTGAACTTTATGTGGTTTTGTGAAAAGTCACGTGACTTTCCCAGACCTCATCATAGATTTTCATCATTTAATATAAACCAGCAGAGAAAAATCACCGATGGAAACTCTTGAGGCTTCTTAATTCCTCAAAACTGCCTTTATGACCTGTGGATAATAAGCCTCTTTGGGCTTTGATTCCTCCTCTATAAACTGGAGGTGAGAATATGTACCCTGGATGACTATTTTATGACAAATCATGTATATAAAATACTTACTACCACATGGCAGGTGTCCAGTAAATAATAACTATTATTATTTTAATAATAACCTATAAAATTAGGTTCATGATCTAGATGAACACTGATTTCATTTCCTGTTCTGTGTGCATAAGGAACAAATATATACTTATGACGGATTCTTTTCATAACCAATCTTGAACTACCTTAAGCAAAAAGTAGAATTTACCAACAGAAGGGTAGAATAGTGAGGAAGAAGAAAGGGCAGGGGTCTAGCAGGGCCTCTAAGTATAGAAGCCCTCAATCCTGATATTGCCAGAATGTTCTCTCACCAGCTCCTGTCTTTGCATCTGAGTGCCATTCTCTTTCTCTACAGGTGGACTTTCCCCACACACCTGTCAAAAGCCCCCAGGTTTTACACCTTACAATTTCAGTTTTTGAGGAGAGAGTGTCTGACAGGTTCCCTCATGTTCTGAGTCCAAATAGGGAAGGGGTTTTTTGACCTAGCTTGGCTCAGGTGCCCATACCCCCAAGTTTGAATCAACTCTGGCTGAGGTGAGGGTATGTTTGGGTCACTTGAGAATATAACAGCTTCTACAGAAATTGTCAAGAAAAAGAGAAGGGGTATTTCCAGAATAAATGGGGGATGAACAAAGCTTTCACTCTTGGTCATAAATGTGAATGCTCAAGAACCTCTTGCCTGGGAGGAATTGAACTTTTGGGGATAGATATTCTTACCAGATCTGGGATAAAAACATGATTTAGAATAAAGTATTAGGTTCTGAGTGGTAGGAGGGTGAGCCAGTGCTGTATAAGAAGAATGTGTGTGTGTGTGTTTGTGTGTGTGTGTGTGTGTGTGTGTGAGTGTGAGTGTGAGTGCTTTGAAGGTCTTGCAAATTATCCTTGCTCAAGGGGCTCAAGAAATAATTGTTGAATGAGGAGAAACATTTAATAAACAGCCAAGCACAGTACTTGGCTCATAATATGTGCTCAATAAACAGTTGTTGAATTGAGTAACTACAAGCCTGGGTTATACTCTGGGTGTAATTCTAAAGCTGAGTTTGAAATAGGAGCATGATGGTGACTGGAGGAGATAATCCAAGAAATGGGCATCACAGTAACCAGCAGAATTTGTGCAAATAGCAAGTTGACAGTCAAAAGCAACTCCAGGTAAGAGCATGGACCCCACTGAGATACTGTATCAGGAATGGCAGTGGGATCTGGTACAACACAAGCCAAACGCCCTTAATTTTTCATCTCATTATGTTGTCTCCAGGGACTTGAGGGTCCTGGGTCCTGTAGCCAAGTAAAACTAACTAGCAGTGGGTCTGCAGGTGACTATTTGCTATCATCAGTGTTAGATGTTTCTGGTGTCCTAGCAAAGAAATATCAGTAACTCCAAAAGAAAACATATATTTGAGCATTTGATTCATTTCATTTCACTAGAATTTTTTTCAGTCTAGGCTACATGAACTACAATCTAGACTACAGAGTGCAGCACCTCAGTGATTGTTTTGGTTCCCTTGGTTCTTCTGCCTCCTGAACCTTGTACGTGTCTATTCCTGGACGATCCAAAACATATCCCTTTTTTGCTCCTCTGTGTAGGTGCTCCTAGAGATCATCACACAGTGAAATTGGGGCCACCCAAGTTAAGAGCTTTCAATCCTACCTGGGCTCACTGTCTATTTTACAGCTTTCTTGTCTTGGTCAGTTCCCCTCCCATTTGCCTCTAGTGCTGTTCTCAACTTTAGCCATTCTCCTCAAGCATTATATCCATAGTTCACCTTCTCAGTCTGACCATGTGTCCTAGGCAACTAGTTTCTCAGAGAAAATGGAAGCCATCTACTGTGAAATACCTGAATATCTTGTCTTTCCCACCTTAAACATACCTCCACCTATGTCAGTGGTTGTCAACACTAGGTGCACGTTAGCACTACCTGAAGAATTTTTTTTGAAGCCTCTGTCTTTCCCTGAGATCCTGATTTAATTGGTCTGGGGCGGGAATTGGTATCTTTAAAAAGCTTCCCACACTATTCTATCAATATGTTCAACCAGGGCTGGGATTCACTGACCTATATCCATTCTTCTCTCATTTTCCCAGATCTCTGAAACACATGCCCTATCAGGTCAAAGCCAAATCCTTAAACAGTGTTTTCATTCAATCCATTGACTTTATTACTTCTCTTTTTTTGGAGGACAGGGAATTCCTGTCAGGAGTGCTAGTCTTGTGGGCTTGCACCTAAGTCTTGTCCTAGGAGCAGTTCATATGACTTTCTCCTCTCAAGTAACCAGAAGAAAACACACCCTGAGTGATAAGTACAGATTGTGCCTGGGGAGGGCAGTGGGGTACATGAGCAGTGGACTTGAGACTCTAGATCTCTCATATCAGAGTCCATCAAAGCAGTTCAGTTCCTGCTCTGTCACCCACCAGCTGTGTGACCTTGGCAGGTTCTTAAACCAAAGCTATGTTTCCTCTTATGTAGAATGTACTTCCTTCTTTGGTGCTATGGGCATAATCTAGATGAGTATAAAGTTCTTTACACAGAGCTGAGAGGCCATGATCAACAACTGGTGATCATGGACAGATTTGTTAGCATTAAGCATCTTTTTTTATTTCTTCACTAAAAGCTCTCCATGAGTGATTTCATCTGCTTCCATAGTTTCCCAAGTATATATCTCCATTCCTTACGTAAATCTGAACTTCAGCCCATCTCTGCCTAGGTAATCCAATCTAGATGTCTAATCTCTCATGTAGGGCATTTGTCAATCAACAAGTCACTCATGCACTAATCATTCAACAATTTCTATTCATAGTCTACTCTATACCAGACACTGGTCTAAGTACTGTGGATACGAATAAAACAAAGTCCCTGTCTTCAAGTGTGTATATTTTGCTGTTTCTTTTCCATCTTCACAGTCACTGTATTAGTCAAGCCCATGGTACCAGCTTCCTGGGCCCCCTAGACTGCTAACTAGCCTCCCCGCCCCTATTATTGCTTTCTTCCAATTCATTCTTCACAGAGAAGTGGAGTAATTATTTTAAACTTGAAATCTTTAAAAGCCAACATCCTGCTTAATATGCTTAAAAATTCCCAATAACTTGCTGGATTAAATTTAAGCTTCTCAAAAAGACCTTAATTCCTTTCCTACCTGCTTCCTCAGCCTCATTTCTTTCCAGATATTCCTGCAAATTTGATATAGCAGCAGCAACACTAAACCTTTGTGGTTCCATAAACATTGCATGTTGCTTTGTGTGTCTGCATAGACTTCCCTCTCTGTGTGCCTGGAAAAGTCCTGTTAGCTCTTTGAGTATCCTGCTTTCCCTGATTCCTCACCCTTCTCTGATAGAATCTATCATTATGTCTGGATAATGTTAAATCTCATAAAATTCTACTATTTTGTGTTTCTTATGATGCTATATTTATTTATCTACATATCTATCTTCTCTTAAGCCAGAAGATCTTTTAGGGCAGGAACACAGTCTTACTTTTCACCTAGCACAATGCCTACACATAATACATGCACCTACATTTACTGAACTTCATAAAAATTTAATTAGAATATATACATAGCAAAATGTTCAAATGAGGCTCATTCTGTCTCAGTTTTGGCTGAGGCTCCAAGACAATAGTTGATGAGAATTCCCATATGCATATTCTTGGACCACTAGTGCTGGATTTGAAAAGAGGTAGCTAAAAGTCAGTTTTGTAACCTCAGGGAACTCACCCCTTGAGGGTATATGCATATTTAAGACCAAGTGACCAAGGAATGGGGATTTAGAGATAAGGTGTCTTAAGAGGGAGATGCAGTGTGTTCCTTTGAAGATGGAGAGAAGGAGAAACCTCTCTCACCACAAAAGCTTAGAGGGTTTCAAGGAGATGACTTGAAAAACTTGACCTGTTACCCATGAAGACTGTAGGCTAATGTAAAATCTTTGCAAGGAAAAGCCTAAAGACTAGAAAGTGTGGCAAGCAAAAAGAGATTATTGCCTTGGAAATGGCCTGTGGTCTCAGGGTTTGTCAGGGCGAAAAATGCATGAGAAATGGGTATCTTGATATAGAGAGCAGACCTGGAGTCGTTTTAAAGGGACTTTGGACATGAAAAGCTCTTCAAGGGACAGTGGAACTCTGACTTTTGCATGACGTGGTCTACCAAAAAACCAAGGGCTAACAGTCTGTGATGGTTAATTTTATGTGTCAACTTGAATGAGTCTAGGGGCGGCCATATATTTGGTTAAATGTTATTTCTGGTGTGTCTGTAAGGGTGTTTCCAGAAGAGATTAACATTTGAATTGGTAGGCTGAGTAAAGCAGATAGATGGCCCTCCCCAGCGTGGGAGAGCATCATCTAATCTGTTGAGTATCCGAATAGAACCAAAAGGTAGAGGCAGGGAGAATTCTCTCTGGTTGAAAGCTTGAACTGAGACATTAGTCTTCTCCTGGGCCTTATCCCACCAGTGCTCCCTCTTCTCATGCTTTTGGACTCAGCCCAGAACTACCCCACTGGCTTTCCTGAGTCTCCATTTTGGAGATGGAGATTGTGGGACTTTGCAGCCTTCATAACCCTGTGAGCCAATTCTTTACACTGTATCTTTTTATTATTTATGTATATATAACATATATAATGAACATATTATATAGCTATATATTTTACTATATATAATATTATTTGCAACTGTCCTATTTGTTCTGCTTCTCTGGAGAACCCTAATACAGAGTCATAACCAGCCAGCTACAGGGGAGTGCCACCCTGTAGGAACCTCAAATAAAGAATGAGATGCCTTCTGAAATGGAGGGGATTCTGAAGAACTTGTATTATACATAGGCTCCAAGAAAGAGAATCCCTTTAAGCATTCAGCAAGCTCATTTCCTTTGCTGTAGCCAAAGGAAAACAATACTAGGTATCTCTTTGTTTTTCTAGTAAGATATTGCCTGCCCTTTTCTTCTTCTTTTAGTTTGGGTTCCCACAGAAGCAGGCTCTTAGACATGGATATGAGCACATATAGTTTATTTGGGAGGTGATGCCAAGAAGCACGGGCACAGGAATGGATAGCGAGATAAGCAAGGGAAGGAAGCCAGTAACACATAAGAAACTGAGTAGGTTTCCGCTATGGGAGCTGAAGCTCAGTCCTGCTCTGGATACAGTGAAGAATGTACCCCAGAGTTATCATGACCAAGGGAGCTGGGTCTCCATCAATTCTTGTCAGTCATGTGTTGAGGGATGCTCCTCGGAGCATGAATTCCTCAGAAGTTCTGGCCTGATCTGGATGCACAAGGCATGGGCTCCAGTGGCCAAAGAAAGTCCTCATGTGTAGACTTACGGCACTTGGAGGTGGAAGCTGAGGGTGCCCTGTACTGAGTGTGACGGTGATGGCAGAGCAGTGACAGCAGTTGCCTCCCACCCCTCCCCCTCCTCCCACTTGAGTCCTGGAGGCGGGGAGAGAGGAGGAACAACACCCTGCTGGGAGACAGGAGAATCCCACTGTATGAACACTTCTAATATTGCAGTAGCCCCAAGCTGAAGGAGGGGAGAAGCTCAACATTTGAATGGAGTGTCGAGTTTTACTTTTGCCAGAACTGAGCATTTTGATGCCTGAAATGAATACTCTTGGGACTAAAAGTGACCAGAGGATGATTTACACTCTGATAGTCACCAGGAACGTCATGGGACCTACCCTAGATTTCATTGAATAAATGGGGAAGAGCTCCAAGGAAAGGGCTTAACTGATAATGTAAAACATAGTGGTTTTCTCATTGCATGAGTTCCACTCATATGCCATTCAGCTGAAAAATTAAAAATTTAGTTAATCAGATTTGTTGTCTATAGAATAATAAATACACTAATAAAAAAGCGTTCATTGAGAAATTTCCCTGTGACCAACTCTGCACTAAGAACTAAGATATGGTACAGGATCAATCCTTGTCCCTAAGTGGTATTCACTACAGTGTAGTTGGGAATCCAGATTATTGGCTGAATTATTCATTAATAACTGAGCAATTTTGTGATCTCAAATACTGATTTTCCCATCCATTACTTAGATACCATGTTTTTTTATAACTACTAGTAATTTTCAAATAAGCCTTTAATCCCTGCCGATTTACTTAAATATTTATTATTACGCTCACTGGCAGTTGTTGACTTAAAATTTCTGAGTGAGAAAGAGGCTTAAGGTGAAGTAAAATCGCAAATCTGTGTATAAGGTTTTATTAAGTACTGGATATATTACTTCACTAATTTGAATTTATGGATCACCTATATGATTATATAACTGATGATTCCCAAAGCAACTGAGATGTTTGTTAGCTCCAGAAGTATCATGAGGTCAGCACGAGCAAAGGTGATAGAACATTTAAAATAATTTTTCCTTAAAATTAATATCAACACAATTTTAATTAAACAAAAACAAAATCATTGAAGTTAACATAATAAAAGATGCAAAATGGTACAATATACTGTTTTTCCAGTTTATCAGACCAACTGGTATAAAAGGGTTTGGTAGAAAATCAGACCTGATCATACATGTTGGGGGGAGGTCCTTGAGAAAAAGTTTAGTAGACAGTGTATCTCTTTTCCTTGGTCTCTTCAGAGTGGTATGATGTTTTCCTAGATGGAATTGAGACCCCCTGGTTATCTATGGTGGGTAAGGATTGGGGTTTAGGGAGAGGGGGTAAAATTCTTCATTGACCTGGACACAGTGACTGTGGACTTGTCAACCACGTTAGGGTGATCAGATGCTTTGGATGGAGGAGGAGGATCCTCTGACGTAGTGAAAGAGCAGGGATTTGTCATGAGGAAATAAGGATTTGAGTCACACCTTTGCCCCTTGCTCTGATTTTAGGCAGTTCACTTGTCTCTGAGTCTCCCTTTCTACACCCGCAGAATAGAGATGCTAATTAAACTGAAAGTGAGGCCCTAGATTCTGGCTCATGAGCTCATGTGCCTGTCAGATTGGAGTAATAATCAGAGGGTCAGTGGATTTTTGACCTGAAGAGAAAGGCATTAAATCCCAAAGCTGAGAAAAGAACTAAAGATCTTGATGATCTTTGGTTAGTATGTGTCCACCACCCAGTCATTGCTAATGTCATGTAACATATTTTTACTTTACTGAACACTTTTAACTTTGCTGCAAGGTGCATAGCATTGTTATCCCTGTTTTCTATATAAGGAAACCAAAATTCAGTGAGCTAAAATGTCTTGCTTAATGTCACAAAGCCAATAGAGAACAGAGTTCAAGCTAGGATAAGAATCCAGTTCTCTTTGTCCTAAATCCTGTGTTCTCATTAAAAGAAAATTTGTTCAAGAAAAGAACTGGGCATGTCCAAAAGCAGAGTCAAGAAGCTACAGATGAGAACAAGAGTAAGACAGGTCACTAGAGAGGTACAGAATGCAAAGGATTGGGAATTCACGTGAGGGATAGAGAAGACAAACAGAAACACCTAAGACACCAAGATTAATAGTAGAAAACAAGGTGTAAGCCAGAAATTGTCTATCATCCAAGAAAGAAAGTCAGCAAAAAGTTGAAAAGCCCTCAGGTTGTGATTTCATGCCTGAAAATATCTTAAGGTCGATATTGGGGTGGACCCTCACACCCTCACTAAACAAAACTATTCTACTTAACATTAATTACTACAGTTAAATTCACTGTGTCAGAGGAAAATGTCAGTCATTTTACTGAATAGGGGTTTCTGTAAAAAACCAATTGAATTAACTTTTTTTTTTACTTTTAAAGTAGATGCTTGTTATTATGCAGACAGAGCTTATAGGTTTTATAGAAATGTTACTGACTTTTCTACCCAGCTCCTCAAAAAGTAATATTTAAATACCACTTTCTTAGCCACAAAAACCAGGCCAACCATATTCTGATTTTGTCATGGATACAAAGTCCAATACACAATTTGGTCCTATATCACATTCACAGAGGAAATTGGTCCAGAGATGTTCAGGAATTTACCCAGAACCAAGACTTGCACCTATGTTCTCACGTTAGGTTCTTGTTGTTAACTAGTCTTTTATTCCTCCAAGCCAAACAAATAAATGCTTAAGAATAGTACATGGGTTATGGTGAGGGTTTGGATTGTTCTAAGAAAATCTTTTTAATATAAATAATAGATGCAACTGAAGACAAACTTATTATAAATGTGATCTCTGTAAGGGAGAGTGATTCATAGCTCATTTGCATCATGACTCATAGCTCTTGGAAAAGAACAAGATTCCAAGGAAATAGTGATTTTTATTCAGATCTGGTCAGTTGTTTAACCACTTTCATCTCCTTCTTTTTGAAAAACAACAACAGAAGTACTACAGCCAGGTAGAATGCTTAAAAAAGCATCAATATATAAGCCTTCATTACCTAAATCACGTGGTAATAGAAGTTCTCCGCTGTGTTCATACATCTGAGAGAACTGATAATAGTTATTTCTGGAAAGAATAGCTATTGATGAGAGGCTTTAAAAAATAAGGATTAGGGGCTTCCCTGGTGGCGCAGTGGTTGGGAGTCCGCCTGCCGATGCGGGGGACGCGGATTCGTGCCCCGGTCCGGGGGGATCCCACATGCCGCGGAGCGGCTGGGCCCGTGAGCCATGGCCGCTGGGCCTGCGCGTCCGGAGCCTGTGCTCCGCAGCGGGAGGGGCCACAGCAGTGAGAGGCCCGCGTACCGCAAAAAAATAATAATAATAAAAAATAAAATAAAATAAATAAGGATTAGGAGTGCATTATAACATCACCATTACTCATTATAGGCTTCTCCATTGCTATGACTCTGTCTTAACCCAGGTGTCTTTCAGAACCTGTAGCATATCTTAAAGATTAGCTTCTCATAACCCAAATTGGAGAGCGTATCAGAATTCATTCAGACTGAAAGTGTACTAGATGATGGGATGAGTAATAAAATGCGCAGGAGAAAATTCTCTCGATAATAATCCTCCCCCAACAGCTTCAAGGGAAAGAAAAACAGCTCACTGCAAAAAAGTACATCTTCTCTTGGTTTCCCAGCTAGGAGATTATTTGAAGAATACCTGTTATTTGACACCAATGCAGAATCTCTCCTTATCCTTTTCATATTTCTTTTTCCTTTGTCTGCCTCCTATTGTAATCCAGGATGAAAATGAAAATAGATAACTTGTGTAAATCAAGTCAGTTGCAAGTAATAACAAAATCAACAAAAACTCAGCTCAGACTAGATTATAAAGTGACTGATTTATTGGCTTATGTAACTAGAAAGTTCAAAGGAAATCAGGCATGGTTTAGTTTAGGGACGCAAAGGATGCTAGTGTCTTTATGTCTGTGGGCGTCTGTCACTCAGGACTACTGTTCTCCATATTGGTCTTGTTCTGAGGCAGACTCTTCCCTGGAAGTGAGATTTATTGAACCCAGTTTCCAATATACCAGTTTATCAAGCTTAGGGAAAATTTCTATTGGATCTTTTCCAATAAATCCAGAGAAGCACTTAGACTCCCATTGGGCCAGCTTGTGTGGAACTCCCCACCCTGAATCAATCACTGAAGCTAAGGGGATAGACTGTGTTAACGGTCAACCCTGGGGGTCATGGGACTACCATGGTTGAGAGGAGTGGGGCAAAGAGGTGAGGTCAGCTGATGTGATCCACACGGACTGAAAGCAGGGGAGGAGAGCCATGTTTTCTGTTACTGGAAAAAGAGATGGGCAGGCAAAAGCTATTGATATTTACTGTATAACCTGCTGGTTACCATGTTTTGAACCCAAAAGTGTTCCCTAGGGCTCAGAGCATTTCCTATGACATTGCTCCTGAGGGGCAAAATGGATCCTCCTCTCAGCAGCCTCTGCTGTGCCTCCATCTTGGTCCCAAATTCTCTCTTAATAGCCTGCCCCTTGCTGGTTTCATCACAGCCCAATTTGCCTACAAAAGAACCATTTTCTTTAACCTGCCTGGAGTATATCACTATTAAACTTGAGAGGAAAGAAGCTTAGCAGAGAGTGAAGAGGAAAAATACTTTTTTCTTTCCAATATTATAGGAATTCATGTTGATTACATTTCCTTTTCTCAAAGAGTCAAATTCCCCCATCACTCTGGACTTATTAACACAAGTACAAGAGACTGTAGTGGCTAAAGGATTAGATACGGGATGGTAGCATGATTTGCCTTTGTTTACAGTCCTGATGTGCCAGACTTACCTGTGTCTAATAGATGTTGAAACATTTTTCTTAGATTTAAAAGAATTAAATCCTTTCAAGAAATAGAGCTCAAAATCAAATGAGACAGTTGGAGCAGCTGAATTAATAAAATCTCTGCTTATGGTTATACTTTTACTCCTAAGGGATTTATGGGGAGCTGAAATTCTCTGGTCTGGAAATGGAAAACAGATTGATGAATATTGATATTTACTTAACATCTAGTTCATGTTTTCTGTGCAAACCAGAATTCAGCTCACTGTTCAGATAATGTCTGCTTTGTTACATCCCTGCTGTCTTAAATGTTTGGCAATTGAATTGAATTCACAGTGAAGGTGCTAAGGCATTTTGCTCATCTGGAAACTGAATACAAAACCACAGAGATGACAATTTTTAATTTCTTTTGGTGTAGCTTCCAAGATTGTCATGTTCTATGTATACAGATGCCAAGTACCTTCTCCCAAAGTAAAGGATGAACTGGGCAGGTGGCCAGTGGGTCGAACTGGAAGATTCTTCCTACGTTGCACTGAGATGAGGCCCCAATCACTGGTATAACATTGGAACTTGATTTGAGTGATGACTTATAAAGAGACAATCTTAAACAACTGACTCACGGAGTGAGTCACCCTTGCTGAGCTGTGTACTTTCATTATCCTCAGAAAACTATCAAGAAATTGTCTCGTCACTTGCCTAATGCAAATGGAAATATCTAGCATATCGATTCCACTCCCAGTTTATGCTCTGGATAGAGACCAATTTACACCTGGGGAATGTGCCAGGATCCTGCTGGGGCAAAACTGTGAAACAGGCAGAAATTGTCTTCCCGCAGCAGTTCTCAAGCCCCCTTCTAGTGCATATGTACCCCTTTCCTCTCAGAACCCAAGCTCTTCCCCTCTCCTCCCCTCTTCCCTCTCTCTCTGTGTCTCCCCTCTCTCTCTGTCCCTCTATCTCTCACCCCATGCATTCACACGCACACACACACACATACAGACACACACACACACTCTCCCAGTCACTTCCTGGGTTCTGATGGCGGGACATTGTGGTTCTCTCACCAGATGACACCTTCTGCCCTGAAACTTTCCCCAGTCCCTGCTCCCTTCCTCTGCACCAAACTAATCCTCTAAGTTCCTCTCCCTTGGGCCTTGCTAAGTGGTTGAAGTTAATCTGATAAACATGGATTTGCGTATTGAGCTAGGTAGTTGACAAGAGATATTTACATAATATCAGAAAAACCTAATTTATGGAAGACTCAAAACTTTCCTTCCGGCCAATATTTGCATACTTGGCACCGGAATAACTACTATTTGGAAAAGCATCACGGTTTGGTACAAAGTATGGACCAGGAGTTAGACAGATTGTCTTCTCCATCTGGGTAATCTTGAATAAGTCTTTAAACTTTTTTGAGATTAGGTATTCTTACCTCTAAAAAAGGAAGAACCAGTGCTTTCTTTTCTCACTACAGTGGCCATCTGCTGGTTATGCCTGCTTGGCAGATATTTCCCCTCCTTCCCGATTTTCCTTTGCACAAACACCTCTTCCCACACTCAGTCCATGTGCTTTGCTTTATGGTACCCTGGACCCTACTCAATTCAAAACAGTTTGAGTTAGTCTGGGGGCTTTTGCTGCAACTACTAGAAAAGAAGTCAGCTCTTTCCACTGGTAACTTCACGTGCCCAGTGGCCACATTCGCCACCACTTGCGGAGAACTACAGGCCTAAGACACCAGGTTGGCAACACCAGCAGAAGGGTGTGATCAGCTTCTTTCTCTGGGGATCTGCCTGTCAGTCATAGGAAAGGTCACTGGCTGGCCCTGATTGGGTCAGGAGCCCGCCATCCTTGAATCTGGCCATGCTTGTTGCCAGATCTATTCCGAAGCAATAATAAATCCTCCTGTTTGCTTAAACTGTATTTGAGTTGGGTTTTGTCACTTATGGACAAGAGAGTTCCAGCGAATCCAGCTTGAAAGTAATAAAAAGAATTCCATGAACAACTGGCTGCTGTTCTATAGCAGGGTTTGGCAAACTTTTTCTGTCGGGGGGCCAGGTAGGAAATATTTCAGAATTTGTGGGCTACAGAATCTGTCACAACTCTCCATGTCTACCACTGTAGTAAGAGCAGTCCTAGGCAATACAGAGGTGATGTGTGGCTGTGTCAGACTTATTTGTTTTTATGTAGAAGAAACCATATTTCATCTCTAAATACTGTTGTTTTTTTAAACATCTTTATTGGAGTATAGTTGCTTTACAATGGTGTGTTAGTTTCTGCTGTATAACAAAGTGAATCAGCTATACATATACATATATCCCCATATCCCCTCCCTCTTGTATCTCCCTCCCATCCTCCCTATCCCACCCCTATAGGTGGTCACAAAGCACTGAGCTGATCTCCCTGTGCTATGCAGCTGCTTCCCACTAGCTATCTATTTTACATTTGGTAGTGTATATATGTCCATGCCACTCTCTCACTTTGTCCCAGCTTACCTGTCCCCCTCCCCATGTCCTCAAGTCCATTCTCTACGTCTGTGTCTTTATTTCTTTCCTGCCCCTAGGTTCTTCAGAACCTTTTTTTTTTTTTTTTAGATTCCATATATATGTGTTAGCATACGGTATTTGTTTTTCTCTTTCTGACTTACTTCACTCTGTATGACAGACTCTAGGTCCATCCACCTCACTACAAATAACTCAATTTCATTTCTTTTTATGGCTGAGTAATATTCCATTGTATATATGTGCCACATCTTCTTTATCCATTCATCTGTCAGTGGACACTTAGGTTGCTTCCATGTCCTGGCTATTGTAAATAGTGCTGTAATGAACATTGTGGTACATGACTCTTTTTGAATTATGGTTCTCTCAGGGTATATGCCCAGTCAAAAAATCTATAAATACTGTTTATGGACGCTGAAATTTGAATTTCATGTACCTTGAAATATTATTCTTTTGATTTTTTTCAACCATTTAAAAATGTAAAAATCACTCTTAGTATGAAAACAAGAGGCATGCAGTGGTTTTCTCACTCTTGCTCTACCAGAATAGTTGACTGCAAGACTCCCAGCAACTGCCTTTCTGGAGATTAAAAAAAAAAGTTTCAGTTGACAAAGAACACTTACAGACCTCTGTACAGTCACTGAATCAATCATTTTCAGTGACTCTGGGTTCTTTGTTTTTGTTTTCTTTGGCTATCCTGACAGGTAATGTCTGCCTAGTTAATAGAATTGGGCACAGAGTGAATTTGATATGAATGTTAAATTATCCAACCATTAGATTTTCTATATATTTGTCAAATTATATTTTTCCCTAAGGGACCTTTTTTTTTTTTTTTTTCTTTTTGCGGTATGCGGGCCTCTCACTGTTGTGGCCTCTCCCGTTGCGGAGCACAGGCTCCGGACGCGCAGGCCCAGCGGCCATGGCCCACGGGCCCAGCCGCTCCGCGGCATATGGGATCCTCCCAGACCGGGGCACGAACCCGTATCCCCTGCATCGGCAGGCGGACTCTCAACCACTGCGCCACCAGGGAGGCCCCCTAAGGGACCTTTTAAATTATGTAATCTACTCAGACATTGAATTGAAGAGATCCCTAAGTTAAGTAATTGATCCATGTAGTCAATAAAAAATAGACTCACCTAATAGAGAATACATTAAGGAGTACTTATCCATAGAGAGGAATGATTGCAACTGATTTATGGTCAAGACATGAGTATAAAGATGGTGGCTAAGAGAGGAAGGTAAAATGTGGTATAAGAAACTCCAGATACTGAAATAGCATATGTACCAATGTAAAGTGTGCTTTATCATCATCATTAACACTTTCCTGTTATAGGCATGCCTATGTGCTAGGGGCTATTTACTTATTTTATATATCTATAACAGAAATTATGTGGACATCATTTTATGTTAGTAAATTAAGTGATGCCAGTAGAAAGTTGCTCAAGGACAAGAAGCAACAAAAATATTAAAAGTTTCAGGTGATGTTCAGGCATTTGAGAGTAAGTGACCAACACCCCATTAGCTCTCTTTTCAAATTGTTCTGGGTACAGTGATTATTTTATTTATTTATTTATTTTTTGCGGTACGCGGGCCTCTCACTGTTGTGGCCTCCCCCGTTGTGGAGCACAGGCTCCGGACGCGCAGGCTCAGCGGCCATGGCTCACGGGCCCAGCTGCTCCGCGGCATGTGGGATCTTCCCGGACCGGAGCACGAACCTGTGTCCCCTGCATCGGCAGGCAGACTCTCAACCACTGAGCCACCAGGGAAGCCCACAGTGATTATTTTTTAACACTATAGATTATTACCTAAAATAATTATTGCCCATGGATTACCAAATCACTCTGAGTGAATATAATTGAAAGACACTCCAAATACTTGAAATGACTTTCAAGTAATCTTCAAGAGCTAACCCTAAGGTCCTCCTTTCATATAGAAGAGTTCCTTAGCTGAAATACACCTTTAGAATGACTATGTGAGAACAGCGAGGCAAAAATATACCTGAATGTCCAATCACCCTGACACCAAAATGAGCAGCAATTTCATTTAAAAACAAAAACCCTGTATCTTCTGTGCAGCACTTAAATTTTATTGAGATAGATGTATTCTGTACACCAAATCTAACCTGATTCTCGTAAACAAAGTTGAGTGGGAAAATACAATCCTCCACTTTATTTTGCTGCAGAGAAGAACTGATTCATGAGAATTGGTGGTTTTCTGTTCTGTTTTGATTTGATTTTTTAGTTTAGCACAGTTTTCAGACACCCAGACCTACAAGCTTAATTCCTGTTGGGACAAAGAGACCTAGAGAGGTAGCCATCAGTAACATCCGTGTCAGGCTATAGTGTCTCCAAGTGAAGATGGCTCCAAGCCAAAGAGATTCTTACACGTGCAATAAAAAAGGCATGCCCTTTCAAGCAGGATGAAAGTAGTGATAAAATAATTCTCACTACCAACATCTTTCCATCTGGTTTTCTATTATTTCTAGACCTCAGTGCTTAAAGCACTTTTTCAAGAAAATAATTTCACCTAAAGTTGCCTTCTCTCTCTATTCTATTTATTTCTCCCCTATTCTCTTCTACTTTCTGTTCTAAAATCACTGCTCTGACATTTATTCCCCCATTGAAAAACTCTCAGGGGCTCCCAAAGCCACAGAGCACATGAAGTTCAAACTCTTAGCGTAATATTCGAGGTGGTAATTTTGAATATTCAAGGATTCAGATCTCCACAGGAGATTTAAACTTGCCTTCCCAACCTTTATTCCCACCAGTGCCCTTCAGACATTGTTAAAATTGTTAAACAATCAGGAAGTTTCACAATTTCTGATTCATGCTCTTTCTTTTTCTTCCCCAAACCTTTTCACAAACTGTTTCTTCTCACACCATCTGCTGAAATTCTCTCTGTTCTTCAAATGTAGTCAGTTTTTCTAAGAAACCTTCCAGTGTCCCCAGTGGGGTTTGGATATTATTGTGTTCCCACAGCACTGTTTTAGAGCACTCATTCTAATGAGTGCTGTAATATCCATTAAGCAGTCATTATATTGATTATATTAATGTTTATATGTTTACATGTCATCTTTCCTAGTAGAGAACAAAGGTGTTTACAGAGAATAACTAGATTTTTTTCAATCATTGTATCCCTAGGATTTTGCTTTAAAACACAAAGGCAGTTCATAATATGTTTGCTGTATTAGAAAATAAAATAATATTTCTCTCTTTCTTTCTCCTTCCTTTTCTTTACTTCCTTCATGTTGTCTCTCAATTTTTTGGGCTCTCTTTTTTCCCTCTGTAATTCTACAAACTTTCTTCTTTTCCCTTTTCCTCTTTTTCTTTCCATTTTTTTCCTTCATTCATTTTTCCATTCCTTCACTTGCTGCTTCTTTTGCTGCTCCTTATTTTCATCTTCACTATTGGGGATTTAACATGTCTTTCCCACCATTTATTCACCTGTCCTTTTGTATTTTTATTGTAAAATGTTGAACATGTTCTAAAGCAAATTTTGGCAATGCATAATTATTTAATAACTCACTCATTTGTTTTATTGCATTTTCTTAAGTAAATATTTTGCTGTTTAATCACTAGTGCCAGGCCCTGTTCTAAGCACTGGAGATCCGAATTGGCTAACAGAGTCACTGCTCTCACGGAGATTATGTTATTGTCGGGGGAGACAGGAAAAAATAAATCTCACAGAAAGCAAAAAATGTTCTGTAATGATGAATGTTAGGTACAGAATTTGAAAATAGACATCGAATGGCAAATGCTTAATCCCGGCAATGACAGTTATGAGTGTCAGACTCACCTTTTAGCCACACACAAATATGAAAGTCAAAAAGATAATAGGCAGCAACTCTTTTCAGGCATTTAACAATAGACCTACTGAACAGTTATCCTTAAAAACACACACACACACACACACACACACACACACACACATGAGGTGAACAACACATTTACCCTCGCTTTCTGGTTAGGAGCACTTTCCAAACCATAGCATGGTGAACTAGAAAACAGAGATCAGCAGTGTCCAAGGTAGGAGTTTAGAGATTTGTGGTAGATGGAATTTGTGAAGCAGGTGAGTAGAGAGAAGGTAGCTGTTTAAAGATGGAACTTCATAAATCTTTACCAAGATTCCCTTGAGCCACTGGCTCTGCACTCAGGGCCAAGACTCCATGAGACTCAGAAGAGAATTACTTACGGGCTGTGAGATGAATGGAGATTCTAGAGGTTGAATAGTGCTGAGAAACATTAAAGGTCCATTGCAGCAGAGTAATGGGACCTTGTTCTGAATGAATATATTGGGTGTTGGGAATTCAGTTGAGATGCCAAGAAAACCACATATTAGGGCTTTCGTCTATTCTTGCCCTGGAGCAAGAATTCCTCTAGACATGTTCTAACAGCCTAAAACCAAGCCTCAAAAGGATCAGATGGAGCCACCACCAGCCAGAAAGAAACTCAGTACTCTTCAAGAAAAAAACAAAACAAAACCATAGAGATTTAAAACAAAAATTATGGTAAATCTGAGGCTGTACACCTAAAACTAACATGATATTGTAAATCAACTATAATAAAAAAAAACCTCAAAAAATGTTTTAAAAATTGTGGTAAAAACCACATAACATAAAACGTGCTATCTTTACCATTTTTTCAGTGTACAGTTAAGTAGGGCTTACTATATTCACATTGTTGTGCAACAAATCTCTAGAAATTTTTCATTGTGCAAAACTGAAAACTGTACCATTTGAATATTTTTCCATTTCTGCCTTCTCTCAATCCCTGACAACTATTATTTCTGTTTCTATGAGATTGATTTAGATTCTTAGTTAAGAGTGGAATATTACAATATGTGTCTTGTTGTGACTTATTTCACTTGGAAAAGTGTCCTCAAGATTCATCAATGTTGTATGTGACAAGATTTCTTTCTTTTTAAAAGCTGAATAATATTCCAGTATATGCTAATACACGCTTTCTTTTTTCATACTTTTTATTGAATAAACATTCTTTGAATTCTGTAGTGCTTTACAATTTTCAAAAGTTTCACATGCATGATTTCATATAGTACCATAATAACCCTTATTTTCCCATCCCTTTTTTGCCCCTTTCCTTTCCCTCTCCCCACTGGTAACCACTAGTTTGTTCTCTAAATCTGTGAGTCTGCTTCTTTTTTGTTTTATTCAGTAGTTTGTTGTACTTTTTAGATTCTACATAAATGATATCATACAGTATTTGTCATTCTCTGCCTGACTTATTTCACTTAGCACAATGCCCTCCAAGCCCACCCATGTTGCTGCAAATGGCATTATTTCATTCATTTTTATGGCTGAGTAGTATTCCAGTGTTTGTGTGTGTGCATACCACATCTTCTTTATCCACTCATCTGTTGATGGACATTTTTTAGGTTGCTTCCATACTTTGACAACTATAAATAATGCTGCTATGAACATGGGGATGCATGTGTCTTTTTGAATTAATGTTTTAGTTTTTTTCTGATACATACTCAGGAGTGGAATTTCTGGGTCATATGGTAGTTATATTTTTAGCTTTTTTGGGAAACATCCATACTGTTTTTCATAGTGGTTGCACCAATTTACATTTCCATGAACAGTGTAAGAGGGTTCCCTTTTCTCCACATCCTTGCCAATATTTGTTATTTGTGTTCTTCTTGATGATAGCCATTCTGACAGGTGTGAGGTGATATCTCATTGTTTTGATTTGCATTTCCCTGATGATTAGTGATGTTGAGCATCTTTTCTTGTGCCTATTGGCCATCTGCATTTCCTCTTTGGAAAAATGTTTATTCAGTTCTTCTCCCCATTTTTAATTAGGCTGTTTGTTTTTTTGATGTTTGGGTTCTGTGAGCTGTTTATATGTGTTGGATTTTAATCTCTTATTGGCCATATTGTTTACAAATATCTTCTCAGTAGGTTGTATTTTTGTTTTGCTGAAAGTTTTTGCTGTGCAAAAGCTTTTAAGTTTAATCATGTCCCTTTTTTTTTGCTTTTGTTTCCTTTGCTTTAAGAGACAGATCCAAAAAATATTGCTACAGTTTATGTCAAAGACTGTTCTGCTCTAGGAATGTTTGTTTTCCTCTAGAAGTTTTATAGTATCTGCTCTTACATTTAGATCTTTAATTCATTTTGAGTTTATTTTTGTATCTGTTGTTAGAGAATGTTCTAATTTCATTCTTTTACATGTAGCTGTTCAGTTTTCCCAGTACCACTTATTTATATGCATATTTTTTTTGGCCGTGCCACGCAGTTTTTGGAATCTTAGTTCCCTGACCCGGGATCGAACCTGGGCCCTCCGTAGTGAGAGTGAGGACTCCTCACCACTGGACCACCAGAGAACTCCCCCCAGTACCACTTATTGAAGAGACTGTCTTTTCTCCATTGTATATTCTTGCCTCTTTTGTCATAGATTGACCATAAGTATGTGGGTTTATCTCTGGGCTCTCTATTCTGTTCCATTGATCTCTGTGTCTGTTTTTGTGCCAATACCGTAATATTTTGATTACTGTAGCTTTGTAGTGTAGTCCAAAGTCAGGAAGTGTGATTCCTCCATCTCTGTTCTTCTTTCTCAAGATCATTTTGGCTATTCAGGGTCTTTTGTGTTTCCATATAATTTTTAAAATTATTTGTTCTTGTTCTATGAAAAATACCTTTGCTATTTTGATAGGGATTGCATTGAATCTGTAGATTGCCTTGGGTAGTATAGTCATTTTCACAGTGTTGATTCTTCCAATCCAAGAACATTGTATACATCTCCATCTGTTTGTATCATCTTTAATTTCTTTCATCAGTGTCTTATAATTTCCTGAGTACGGGTCTTTTACCTCCTTAAGTTTATTCCTAGTTATTTTATTCTTTTTGATGCAATGGTAAATTAGATTGCTTCCTTAATTTCCCTTTCTGATAGTTCATTGTTAGTGTATAGAAATACAACAGATTTATGTATATTAATTTTGTATCCTACAACTTTATAAAATTCATTGATGAGCCCTAGTAGTTTTCTGGTGGCATCTTTAGGATTTTCTATGTATAATATCGTCATCTGCAAACAGTGACAGTTTTACTTCTTTTCCAATTTGGATTACTTTTTCTTTTTTTTCTCTGATTGCTGTGGCTAACACATCCAAAACCATGTTGAGTAAAAGTGGCAAATCTAGATATCCTTTTCTTGTTTCTGATCTTAGAGGGAATGCTTTTAGCTTTTCACCACTGAGCATGATGTTAGTGGTGGGTTTGTCATATATGGCTTTTATTATGTTGAGATATGTTCCCTCTATGCCCACTTTCTGGAGAGTTTTTTAATTATAAATAGATGTTGAACTTTATCAAAAGCTTTTTCTGCATCTGTTGAGATAATCATATGGTTTATATTCTTCAATTTGTTAACATAGTGTATCATATTGATTGATTTGCAGACAGTGAAAAATTTTTGCATCCCTGGGATAAATCCCACTTGATCTCAGTGTTTGATTCTTTTTTTTTTTTTTTTTTTTTTTTTGTGCGGTACGCGGGCCTCTCACCGCTGCGGCCTCTCCCGTTGCGGAGCACAGGCTCCGGACGCGCAGGCTCAGCAGCCATGGCTCACGGGCCCAGCCGCTCCGCGGCATATGGGATCCTCCCGGACCGGGGCACGAACCCGCATCCCCTGCATCGGCAGGCGGACTCTCAACCACTGCACCACCAGGGAGGCCCAGTGTTTGATTCTTTGAATATATTGTTGGATTTGATTTGCTACTATTTTATTGAGGATTTTTACATCTATGTTCATCAGTGATACTAGCCTGTAATTTTCTTTTTTGTGTGTTATCTTTGTCTGGTATTGGTATCAGGGTGATGCTGGCCTCATAGAGTGAGTTTGGAAGTGTTCCTTCATCTGCAATTTTTTGGAATAGTTTGAGAAGGATAGGGGTTAACTCTTCTGTAAATGTTTGGTAGAATTTACTTGAGAAGCCATTTGGTCCTGGACTTCGGTTGTTGGGAGTTTTAAAATTACTGATTCAGGGCTTCCCTGGTGGTGCAGTGGTTGAGAGTCCGCCTGCCGATGCAGAGGACACGGGTTCATGCCCCAGTCCGGGAAGATCCCACATGCCATGGAGTGGCTGGGCCCGTGAGCCATGGCCACTGAGCCTGCGCATCCGGAGACTGTGCTCTGCAACGGGAGAGGCCACAACAGTGAGAGGCCACAACAGTGAGAGGCCCGTGTACTGCAAAAAAAAAAAAAAAAAAAAATTACTGATTCAATTTCAGTACTGGTAATTGATCTGTTCATATTTTCTATTTCTTCCTGGTTCACTCTTGGGAGATTGTACGTTTCTAAGAATTTGTCCATTTCTTCTAGGTTGTCCATTTTATTGGTGTATAGTTGTTTGTAGTAGTCTCTTATGATCGTTTATGTTTCTGTGGTGTTGGTTGTAATTTCTCTTTTGCATTTCTAATTTCAGTGATTTTTTTTCTGATGAGTCTGGCTGAAGGTTTATCAATTTTGTTTATATTTTCAAAGAATCAGGTTTTAGTTTCATTGATCTTTTCCGTTGTTTTCTTTAGTCTCCATTACATCTATTTCTGCTCTGATCTTTATGATTTTTTCTACAAACTTTAGGTTCTGTTTGTTCTTCTTTCTCTAGTTCCTTTAGGTGTAAGGTAGGGTTGTTTATTTGAGATTTTTCTCATTTCCTGAAGTTAGCTTCTATCACTATAAACTTCTCTGTTAGAACTGCTTTTGCCCTGTCCCATATATTTTGTATCATCATGTTTTCATTTTCATTTGTCTCTAGGTAGTTCTTTATTTCCACCTTGCTTTCTTAAGTGATCCATTGATTGTTTAGTAGCGTATTGGTTAGCCTCCATGTGTTTATGATTTTTGAAAATTTTTTCTTGTAGTTGATTTCTAGTCTCATAGCATTGTGGTTGGAAAAGATGCTTGATAAGATTTCAGTTTTCTTAAATTTACCAAGGCTTGTTTTGTGTCCTATCATGTGATCTATCCTTGAGAATATTCCATGTGCACTCAAAAAGAACATGTATTCTGATGGAATGCTCCCTATATATAAATTAACTCCATCTTGTCTAATTTATCATGAAACGCCAGTGCTTCCTCACTGATTTTCTGTCTGGATGATCTATGCCCTGATGTTAGTGGGGTGTTAAAGTCCCCTACTATTTGTGTTATTGTCACTTTCTCCTTTGATGTCCATTAATATTTGCCTTATCCTATATCGGGTGCATATATATTTACAATTGTTATATCTTTTTGGTTTGATCCCTTGATCATCTCATGTCCTTCTTTGTCTCTTGTAACATTTTTTATTTTAAGTCTTTTTCCATCCCCTCACTTTCAGTCTGTGTGTGTCTCTAGATCTGAAGTGAGTCTCTTGTAGGTAGAATACATACAGGTCTTGTTTCTGTATCCATTCAGCCACTTTATATCTTTTGGTTGAAGCATTTAGTCTGTTCACATTTAAAGTAATTATTGATATGTATATCTTATTGCCTTTTAAAAATTGTTTTATATTTGTTTTTGTCGGTCTTTTAAAAATCTTTCTTCTTTTGTTCTCTTGTGATTTGGTGACCAACTTTACTGTTATATTTGGATTCCTTTTTCTTTTTTTTTTTTTTTTCTTTTTGCGGTATGCGGGCCTCTCACTGTTGTGGCCTCTCCCGTTGCGGAGCACAGGCTCCGGATGCGCAGGCCCAGCGGCCATGGCTCACGGGCCCAGCTGCTCCGCGGCATATGGGATCCTCCCAGACCGGGGCACGAACCCGTATCCCCTGCATCGGCAGGCGGACTCTCAACCACTGCGCCACCAGGGAGGCCCCCTTTTTCTTTTTTATGTGTATATCTATTATAGATTTTTGCTTTGTGGTTACCATGAGGTTTTTGTATAACAGTCTCTCTCTCTCTCTCTCTCTCTCTCTCTCTCTCTATATATATATATATATATATATATATATATATATGTATATATGTATGTGCATATATATATATGTGATTGTTTTAAGTTGTTGATGTCTTCATTTCAAGTGAATTTTTAAAGCCCTGCATTTGTACTCTCCTCCTCTCATGATTACTATTTCTGATGTCGTATTTTACACTTAATTGTTTTGTGTATCCCTTATCTGCTTATTGTGGTTATAGATGATTTTACTACTTTTGACTTTTAACTTCCCTACTAGCTTTGTGTTTGGGTGATATCCTACCGTTACGGTATGTTTGCTTTTTCCAGTCAGCTTCTGAATTTCTTAATTTTTTTGTTTCTAGTTGTGGCCTTTTCTTTTTTTTTTTTGCCTAGAGAAGTTCCTTTAAGTTTTGTTGTGAAGCTGTTTTGGTGGTGCTGAACTCTTTTATTAACTTTTGCTTATCTGTAAAGCTTTTGATTTCTCCATCAAATCTGAATGAGCACCTTGCTGGGTAGAGTAGTCTTGTTTGTAAGTTTTTCCTTTTCATCACTTTGAATATAAATATCATGCCACTGCCTTTTGGCCTGCAGAGTTTCTGCTGAAAAATCAACTGATAGCCTATGCAAGTTCCCTTGTGTGTTGTTTGTTGCTTTTCCCTTGCTGCTTTTAATATTTAGTTGTTTGGCCTGAGGCATCCCAGCAGTGGCACATACAGGCTGTTGGGTGGGGACAGGTTTTGGTGCTAATGAACTAGTTGTGCCCGCCATCACTGGCTTCTGTGTGGTAGGATGAGTTCCCAAATGTGGCTGCTGCCAGTGTCTTATTTCCTCAGGGTGAGCCACAGCCACCCCCTACCTCTCCAGGAGACTCTTCAAGACCAGCAGGTAGGTCTGGCCCAGTTTCCTATCGAATTATTGCTTTTGGCCTGGGTCCCAGAGTGTGTGAGATTTTGTGTATGCCCTCTAAGAGTGAAGTCCCTATTTCCCGCAGTCCTTTGGGACTCCTAGAATTAAGCCCCACTGTCCTTCAAAGCCAAGTGCTCTGGGGGCTCCTCTTCCTGGTGCAGGACCCCTGGGCTGGGGAGCCTGATGTGGGGCTCAGAAGTCTCACTCCTGTGGGAGAATCTCTGTATTATAATTATTCTCCAATTCATGGGTCACCCACCCAGGGGTATGAGATTTAATTATATCATGAATCTATTCCTCCTACCCATCTCATTGTGGTACCTTCATTATATCTTTAGTTGTAGAAGATATTTTCTGGTATCTTTTGGTCTTTTTCATAGATATTGTTCTGCAGATTTGTTCTGCAGATAGTTGTGGTTTTGGTGTGCTCGAGAGTGGAGGTGAGCTCAGTGTCTTTCTACTTCACCATCTTGGCCCAAACCCTCTAAATACATATTTACTTTATCCATTCATTCTTTGATGGACTTCTGGGTTACTTCAACCTCTTGGCTATTGTGAATAATGCTACAATGAACATGGGTGTGCAAATACCTCTTCAAGATTATGTTTTCAGTTCTTTTGGATATGTACCCAGAAGCAGAATTGCTGGATCATATGGCACTTCTATTTTTAATTTTTTGAGGGACCTTGCTTTTTGCATCTCTTCCATCTGGCTGTTCCTGAGTCATATTCTTTTATAATAAACCACTAATTAGTAAACTAGTTTCCTGAGTTTTATGAGGCACTCTAGCAAATTGATTGAACCCAAGGAAGGGGTCATTGGAACCTCCAGCCTATAGCCAGTCAGTCAGAAGTACAGGTAAAAGCCTAGGCTTGTTCTTGGCACCTGAAGTGAAGGGCAGTTTTGTGGGACTGAACTCTTTACCTGTGGAATCTGATCGTCTCTCCAGGTAGATAGTGCCAGAATTGAGTTTTGTTGTAGGATACCCAGCTGGTGCCTGGGGATTGCTTGGTGGTATTGGAAATTACAATTGCACATTGTAATTGATGATTAGAATTCTTAAGGAGTTGTTTATATATTCTGGAGATTAACTCTTTTATCAACTTTATGATTCACAAATATTTTCTCCCATTGCATTGGTTGCCTTTGCACTCTGATTATTTCCTTTAATGCATAGATGTTTTTAAATTCAACATAGTTCCATTTGTCTATTTTTGCTTTTGTTGTGTGTGCTTTTGTGGTCATATCCAAGAAATAATTGCCAAATCCAAGTCATGAAGTTTTTCTCCTGTTTTCTTCTAGAACTTTTATAGTTTTATGTCTTATGTTTAGATATTTAATCCCTTTTGAGTTAATTTTTGTGTATGGTGTAAGGTAAGAATCCAAGTTCATGCTTTGGCATGTGGATATCCTGTTCTCCCAACAGAGAAAAAACTGTTTTTCCCCATTGTGTGATCTTGGCACCCTTGTCTAAAATCTTTCAACCATAACATAAGGATTTATTACTGGGTTCTTTATTGTCCTCCGTTGGTCTATATATATATATATATATATATGTATGCCAGTACTATACTGTTTTAATTTCTGTATCTTTGTAATATGCTTTGAAATAAGGAATTATAAGGCCTCCAGTTTAGTTGTTCTTGTTCAAAATTGCTTTGACTATTGGGGGTGCCTTGATGTACCATATGAATTTTTGGATTTTTTTTCTATTTCTGCAAAAAGCACTTCTGGGATTTTGCTGGGTATTGGATTAAACCTGTAGATCACTTTAGAAACCATGGATATTTTACTAACATTAAGCCTTCCTATCCATGTACTTGGGATGTGTTTTCATTTATTTGAGTTTTATTTAATTTCTTTCAGCAATGTTTTGTAGTTTTCAATGTATATATCTTTTGATTCTTTAAATTTATTCCTAAGTGTTTCATTCTTTTTGATGATATTTTAAATGAGATTGTTTTCTTAGTTTTCTTTTCAGATTGTTCATTGTTAGTGTATAGAAACATAATGGAGTTTTGTATGTTGATTTTATATCCTGCAACTTTATAGAATTTGTTTATTAGCTCTAATAGTTTTTTGGGTGGAATATATAGGGTTATTTATATATAAGATCATGTCCTATGTGAATAGAAATAACTTTATGTTTTCTTTCCAATTTAGATGTCTTTTTTTTTTTCTTACCTAATGCTTTGGATTGGACTTCCAGTAATATGTTAAATAGAAGTGTCCAGAGAGGGAATCTGCTATAGACTGAATGTTTGTGTCTCCTCAAAATGCATGTGTTGAAACCTAATCCCCAATGTGAGAGTATTTACATTTTGGCCTTTAGGAGGTGATTAGATCATGAGTTCTCCTGAATGGGATTAGTGCCCTTATAAATGAGGCCCCAGAGGGATCCTTCATCTCTTTTGTTGTGTGAGGATACAGTGAAAAGACTGCCATCTATGAACCAGAAACTGGGCTCTCATGAGACACCGAATTTGCTGGTGCCTTGATCTTAGACTTTCCAGACTTCAGAACTATAAGAAGTAAATGTTTTTTCTTTATAAGCCACCCAATCTATGGTATTCTGTTAGAGCAGCCTGAACACACTAAGACAGCATGTTTGCCTTGTTCCTGATCTTACAGGGAAACCTTTCAGTCTTCCACAATAGAATATAGTGTTAGCTGTGGGTTTTTCATATAGGGTCTTTATTATGTTTAGGTAATTTTCTTTCATTCGTTTTTTTTTTTTAATCTTGAAATGTTGTTAAGTTTTGTTAGATCCTTTCTCTGCATCTATTCAGATGATCTTGTGGTTTTTATCCTTCATTATGTTAATATGGTGTATTACATTGATTGATTTTTGTGTGTTGAACAATCCTTATATCCCAGAAATAAATCCTGATTGGTCAAGGTATATAATCCTTTTAATGTGCTGGTGAATTCTGTTTGCTCATACTTTGCTGGGAATTTTTGCATCAGTATTCATCAGTGGCATTGGTTTTTAGTTGTTTTTTTTTTTCATGTAGTATCTTTGTCTGGCTTTAGTATCAGAGTAATGCTGGGCTTATAAAGTTAGTTTGGAAGTATTCCCTCATCATCCATTTTTGGGAAGAGCTTGAAGAGAATTTGTGTTAATTCTCTTTGGTAGAATTCTCCAGAGAAGGCATTTGGACCTGAGGTTTTCTTTGTTGGGAATTTTTTGATTACTGTTTCAATCTCTTTACTGTTTATGGGCTGTTCCAATTTTTTATTCCTTCATGATTACATCTTATTAGGTTGTATGTTGTCATGAATTTGTCCATTTTTTCTAGTTTATTCAATTTATTGTTATACAGTTGTTCATAGTATTTTCTTATAATCCTTCTTATTTCTGTGGCATCAGTTATGTCTTCTCTTTCATTTTTAATTTTAGTTATTTGAATCCTCTTTCTCTTTTCCATAGTTAATCTACCTAAGGTTTTGTTAATTTAATTGATCTTAAAAGAACTTAGTTTTGTTGATTTTTTTCTATTCTCTACCTCATTTATTTCTGCTCTGATCTTTATTATTTCCTTCCTTCTGCTAACCTTGGGTTTAGTTTTTTCTTCTTTTTCTAGATCCTTGCAATATAAAGTTAGGCTTTTGACTTGAGATCTTTCTTCTTTTTTTTAATATAATCACTCACCACTATAAACTTAGCTCTTAGTGCTGCTTTTGCTGCAGCTCTTAAGTTTTAGTATGTCGTGCTTTCATTTTCATTTGTCTCAAGATACGCTATAATTTCTCTTGTGATTTCTTCTTTCACTCATTGGTTGTTTAAAATTGTGTTGTTTAATTTCCATATTTGTAGATGTTTCTATTTTCTTTCTTGTTATTGATTTCTAGTTTCATTCCATTGTGATTGGAAACATACTTTATATGATTACAATCTTAAATTTGCTAAAACCTGTTTTGTGGCCTAGTGTATGGTCTGTCCTGTAGAATGTTCCATATGTGCTTGAGAAAATGTGTATTCTGCTACTGTGGGTGGAGTGTTCTGTATATGTCTGTTGGATCTAATTGGTCTATAATGTTCAAGTTGCCTGTTTCCTAATTAGACTTTTGTCTGATTGTTCTATCCATTATTGAAAGTGGGTTACTGAAGTCTACTACTATTATTGTGTTGATGTCTATTTCTCCCTTTGATTCTGTCAGTTTGCTTCATATATTTAGGAGCTCTGATGTTAGGTGCTTTTATATTTATAATTGTTATATCTTCCTGGTGAACTGACCTTTTAATCATTATATAATGTCTTTTATTGTGTCTTGTGACTATTTTTGAGTTAAAGTCTATTTTATATAAGTATGACCAGTTTTGCTGTCATTTGGTTATCATTTTCTTGGAATTTGTTTTTCCATCCTTTGACTTTCAGCCTATGTGTGTCCTGAGATCTAAAGTGAGTCTCTTGTAGGTAACATACAGTTGGGTCTTAGTTTTTTAACCATTCAGTCCATCTATATCTTTTGATTGGGGAGTTTAATCCATTTATATATATATATATTTTTTATTTTTTATTTTTTTATTTTTTTGCGGTATATGGGCCTCTCACTGCTGCGGCCTCTCCCATTGTGGAGCACAGGCTCCGGATGTACAGGCTCAGCGGCCATGGCACATGGGCCCAGCCGCTCCGCGGCATGTGGGATCCTCCCGGACCAGGGCACAAACCCACGCCCCCTGCATTGGCAGGTGAACCCTCAACCACTGCGCCACCAGGGAAGCCCAAATCCATTTATATTTTAAGTAATTATTCATAGGCAAGGACTTACTGTTGCCATTTTGTTAATTGTTTTCTGTATGTCTTGTAGGTATTTTGTTTCTCTTTTTCTCCCTCACTTCCTTCTTTTGTGTTTTGATTTTTTTGCAGTGACATACTTTCTGTAGGTATTTTCTTGTGTAGATACTGTGGAGATACATATAACATCTTAAAGTTATAACTTTAATTTTTTTTTTTTCGGTACATGGGCCTCTCACTATTGTGGCCTCTCCCGTTGCAGAGCACAGGCTCCAGATGCGCAGGCTCAGCAACCATGGCTCATGGGCCCAGCCGCTCCACGGCATGTGGGATCTTCCTGGACCGAGGCACGAGCCTGTGTCCCCTGCATTGGCAGGTGGACTCTCAACCACTGCGCCACCAGGGAAGCCCTATAACTTTAAGTTTTAAGTGATAACTTAAAGTTATAACAATCTATCCTAAAGTGATGACTTATTTTCAAACACATACAAAATATTCCTTCACATCTCTGCTTCTCTCACTTTATGTTATTGATGTCACAAATTACATCTTTTTTTTTCTCTCTAATCTTTACTTCTTTTTTTGTGTGTGTGTTAGTTTCTGCTTTATAACAAAATGAATCAGTTATACATATACATATGTTCCCATAGCCTCTCCCTTTTGCGTCTCCCTCTCACCCTCCCTATCCCACCCCGCCAGGCGGTCACAAAGCACCGAGCTGATTTCCCTGTGCTATGCGGCTGCTTCCCACTAGCTATCTACCTTACGTTTGGTAGTGTATATACAAATTACATCTTTTTTTATTATGAATCCATTAACAT
This sequence comes from Mesoplodon bidens, assembly GCF_964165515.1. Taxonomy (NCBI): domain Eukaryota; kingdom Metazoa; phylum Chordata; class Mammalia; order Artiodactyla; family Ziphiidae; genus Mesoplodon; species Mesoplodon bidens. Next base: position 119,512,245 of record NC_138176.1, on the reverse strand, counting down.
AGGTTTATAGTTATTTTTTAGGCTTTTGACTTTTAAACTCTATATCAGAATTAAGAGTGATTTATGCACCAACATTAAAACCCTGTAGGATTCTATATATGTCTAATATTTGTCTTCAACAGAGAGCTTTATGTTTTCATATGGCTTAATTTTGTTATGTAGCATCCTTTTGTTTCAAATTGAAGGGCTTCCTTCAAGTGCATGTCTAGTGGTGATGATCTCCCTCACCTTTTATCTTGGAAAGTCTTCATTTCTCCTTCATTTTTGAAGAATGGTTTTGCCTGATACAATATTATTAGTTCACAGTTATTTTTTTCCTCCCAGTATTTTAAATATAATATCCCACTCCCTTCTGGCCTGCAAGACTTCTGCTGAGAAATCTGCTTATAATCTTATAGCAACTCCCTTATATTAATGAGTACTTTTCTCCTGCTGCATTCAACATTCTCGTTTTGTCTATGACATTTGAAAGTTTGAAAGACATTTGAAAGTGTCCTGATAAACATTTCTTTGGGTTTATCCTAGCTGGAGTATATTGAGCCTGTTGAATTTCTACATTTCTGTCCTCAAATTTAAGAAGTTTTGGGGTCATTATTTGTACAAATAGACTCTTTTCCCTTTTGTCTCTTTCTTCTCATTATGTGTCTCCCATGATGTGTATATTGGTCTGCTTGAAGATACCTCATAAGTTTCTTAGGCTCTTTTAACTTTTCTTCATTCTTCTTTCTTTTGCCTCTCTGACTCTGTAATTACAAAGGACTTCTCTTAATGTTTGCTGATTCCTTCTTCTGCTTGGTTTAGTCTTCTGTTGAAACCTTCTAGAGAATTTTTCAGTGCAATGATGGTATTCCTCAGATCTAGAATTTCTGTTTGGTTCTATTTAACAGCTTTTATCTCTTTGTTAATATACTTACTTTGTTTGAGCACTGTTGTCCCAATTTTGTTTAGTTTTCCATCTGTGTTCTTTTGGCTCATTGAGCATCTTTAAGACGGTTATTTTTAAATTCTTTGTCAGGTAATTCATTAATCTCTTTCTTCAGGGTTAGTCTCTGGAGATTCATTTTGATATTCTGGTTGAGCCATATATCCCTGTTTCTTTGTATGCTTTGTGATATTTGTTGAGATTTGGGCATTTGAAAACACAGCCACTTCTCCCAGTCTTTATGGACTGGTTTCATATGGGAGAAGACCTTCCATCAGCCCAGTTAGGGATTATCTTAAATATGTTCAGGTATATATCCTTTTTGGACTTACATGTTTAATTACATCATTTAACAGATTTCCTTTTTTGCTTCCCGAAGAACACCGTGATGGTTAATTTTATGTGTCAAATTGACTAGCCACAGAGTGTATAGTTATATTATGGTATTTCTGAGAGGGTTTTTTGGATGAAATTAACATTTAAGTCAGTAGATTGAGTAAAGAAGATTGAGTTCTCTATGTGAGTGGGACTCATGCAATCAGCTGAACCCCTAAATAGAACAAAAAGCCTGATCCTCCCCCTAGTAAGAGAGAATTTCTCTGGCCTGACTGCCTTCAAATTTGGACATGGGCTTTTTCCTCCCTTTGGATTCTCACAGAAACATCAGCTTTTCCTGGGTCTCAAGCCTCTCAGCTTTCAGACTGGAATTACACCATCAGCTCTCCTGGGTCACCATCAGCTCTCTTGGATCTACCCTGTAGACCTTCAGAGTTATCAGCCCCAATAATTGTGCAAGCCAATTTCTTATAATAAATATCTTTATATCTATATATCCAGTTACTTCTGTTTCTAGGGAGAACTCCAATATAAACCTGTAATCTCTTGCTCACCTGGATGTCTGTCTGCAGTATTATAGTCTCTCTGGTGCTGTCATAAGCTCTAATGCTCATCTTTGTTCTCAGCAGCCCCCAACCTGTCATCGAAAGTATATTTCCATTTCCTTCAGCCCTCTAAGTAAGACAATTCAGAAACCAGTCCCTTGGGCATCTCTCCCAAAATCCCAAATGTTTGACTCACTTTTCACTCTTCCCATTTCTTCCTGAGGGAGAGCTTGAGAATTGGGAGTTTTTTCATCAATCACAACCACATTGTACCAGGGAAGGAAAGGGACTATGGTGGACAAGTGCAGTAAACTTTCCTGTCCACTTTGATGCAGCTCTTCTTGGCTTTGTGTTCACCTGGGGTACTGAAGTCTCTTCACTGGTTCCAGGCAGTCTCAAAAAAGCAATTTGTCTCACATATTATTGCTAATTTGGTGTCTCCGTAGGAAAACAAAGCCTGGGTCTTTCTCTTCTGCCATCTTGCTGATGTCAGAATTGTTTGCATCTCCATAATTACTTTAAGCAGTATAGCATCTACAGTGTCTCCCATAGAATAAAAAATTACTACATACACAAAGACTATTAAATTGGGTTGCATACTCAAGAGGAAAAATAGGTAATTGAATCAGAAATGATACACATGTTGAAATTAGCTTCAAGGTCCTTGAAACAACTATTGTAAACATGTTTAAGAGTATTTAAAAAAAAGCAAACAAATGTAGAATATCAACTGAAAAATGCAAACAATATAAAAGAAGCAAATTAAAATTATAGAAATGAAAAATAAAATAACTGAAATGAAAAATTCAGTAGATGGGTTAACAGCTGAAGAAAAATATCATTGACAAAGACAAGACAATAGAAACTAACCTTTTTTTTAAAGAAGAGAACCATTATAATATATGGAAAAATACCAAGAAAACTAACATACAGGTAATTGAGTTCCAGAGAGAGAGGAGAGAGAAAAAAAATCCATAAAAAAATTGATAACTTGGACTTTATCAAAATTTTAAACTTCTGAGTTTTGCTATTCCTTGAAAGACTCTTATAGGATGATGAAGTAGCAAGCCATACATTGGGAGGAAATATTTCCATATCATATATCTGAAAATGTCTTTATCCAAAATTTTTCTTAATGGACAAAAGATTTGAACATACACTTCACCTTTGAAGATATAAAGACAGCAAATAAGCACATGAAGGAATATTAACATCAGTAGGCATTAAGGAAATGCAAATTAAATCCACAATAATATACTATTACACTTTCACTAGAATGGCTAAAATTGAAAAGACTGACCGTAACAAGTGTTGTTGAACATGTGGAGAAACTCAAACTCTCACACACTGCTGGTCAGGATGAAAAATGGTAGAAGCACTTTGGAATGCCTTGTGATAACTACCTCATAAATTAAAAGTATATCTACTGTAGGATCCAGCCATTCTATTTGTAAACATTTACCCAAGCATAACACTGAAAACATTTTTTTAAACTATAGCTTTCGTCTATTCAAGCCTTATATGTCCCCATGCAGAAAAGCGACCTCTGCCCTTACTTCTTTCCACTTTGAGAATTCCCTTGACCAATTTTGTATTATATATTTTATCATTGAAAAGATAAAATAGACAAATGGCACAAATGAACAGACAAAATAGAATTTGAGATAAAAACTGTTACTAGGGAACAAAGGAAGACATTTTATAATGATAAATGGGTCAATCCATCAAGAAGGTATAACAATTATAAACATACATGTAACTCACAACAAAGCCTCAAAATAGAGGAAGTGAAAACTGACAGAATTGAAGGGAGAAAAAGATGAACAATAACAGTTGGAGACTTCAGTACCCCACTTTCAATAACAGATAGGACAACTAGGCAGAAGATTGACAAGGAAACAGAAGACTTGAAAATACTATAAACCTATTAGACTTAACAGATATCTATAGAGCCCAACAATAGCAGAATACACATTACTCTTAGGTACACACAAAATATTCTTCAGGATAGGTATGTTACACTATAAAACAAGTGTCAATAAATTTAAAAGGACTAAAATTATGTAAAATATGTTTTCTGATCACCAAAGAATAATAGAAATCTATAACAAAAGGAAATTTTGGAAATTCACAGATATGTGGAAATTAAATAATACACTCCTAAATAACAAATGGGTCAGAAAAGAAATCACAAGAGAATTTAGAAAATACTTTGAGGTGAATGAAAATAAAAACACAACATGCTAAACTTACAGGATGCAGCTAAAACAGTTATTAGAAAGTTATAGTTGTAGACACCTGTATTTAAAAAGAAGAAAGATCTTAAATCAATAATCTAATGTACCATCTTAAAAAAAAACCAGAAAAAGAAGAAAAAACTCAACTCAAAGCAACATGAAAGAAAAAAAAATATTATAGCTGAAATAAAATAGAGAATAGAAGAACAATAGAAAATAGATGAAATCAAAAGTTAGTTCTTTGAAAAGATCGATAGACTCAACAAGCCTTTATTTAGTTAGATTGACAAAATAAGAGCTAATGCTCAAATTACTAAGGTCAGAAATGACAGTGGGGACATTAATTCTGACTTTATAGAAATAAATCTAGTGATGAAGCTTCCATAAGTTTACTTCTGTCTTGGGCCAGCCAAGCTTAGGTAAGACTTAACGCTGACCCTTTCACAGAGGTGTAATGACTAAAGTATTACAAATCAGTAGAGTTTGTAAACAGTGATCCACAAGCCAAACTGAACTAGCAGATAATTTTTAGCTGAATCACTCAGTGCTTTTTAAATTTTTAAATAAGTTAATGATATGTAAAAATCAGGAGATTTCACATTTAAAAATTTCTTACTTCTGTAGAAAAATCTGAAGATTTAGCTGCCTACATTTCAACATGACAACTATTAGGCACAGCTGAGAAGGACCCTGACCATCAGAGGAGACGTGTATTTCTAGTTGTTCATAGCCTTGTTGTCTTATGCCTGATCATTTCTTCCATTTACTCAAGTTTCCAGCCCTTCTAAGAATTATATTAATCCCTGTTAACAGACCTAGATCCATGACCCTTCAGTCCAATATTCAGTGTATGACAAAAACTCATTTTCTAAATATTAGCCTCAAATGTTAGTTTTAGAGAATATCAAATCCAACCCTTTTTATTCCTCTTGCAGATGTATAAGTAAAGTAAGATGCAAGAATATAAAATGCTTTACTGAAGTTCACAAAGCCAGCTAATGGCAGAGCTGGAACTAGAACATAGGCATGTCTTCCAATTCTTTTACATTCCACTCTGAAAACTTTGCATCTTCCAAATCTTTTTGACAACTAAATATTTAAATATTATGTATACTAATTTTTTGAGCTATGAGTTCCATGTTTGTTAACCTCTGTGTGAAAATGCCTTCTCATAACTTGTCTTAATTTTGCCTCTTTACAAGGATGGTATAAAGAGGTTTGGTTTAAAAAAATCTATATTCACCCTTTCTCTATGACCTCTTTTTAAAAATATGCTTTGGTCATTTCTCCTCCAGCCTTTGTCTTCTTTTCTTTTAAGATTTATTTTTATTTATTTATTTAGGCTGCACTGGATCTTAGTTGCGGCATGTGAACTCTTAGTTGCGTCATGCATGCGGGATGTAGTTCCCTGACCAGGGGTCAGACCTGGGCCCCCTGCATTGGGGACGTGGAGACTTATCCATGGACCATCAGGGAGGTGCCCAGCCTTTGTCTTTTGAAGAACATTAACCTCTCTTTGGGGCTTGGCTTGGAAGTATCTAGAGGTCAATCTGCTATAGGTTTCTTTTTTATGCTTTAGGATGACTCAAGGAATATGTTTGCAAGATATCTCCAGCCTACCTGTAAAGACCACCCCACTTAAAGGGAAGCTCCTTATGAGGGCAAAAAGGCTCAGCCCAAGAGCTGCTGATAGTTTCCACATCACCCTCCACTAGGTACACTCTCACGCTCTACCATTTCTTTCCAATGATTTTTCTAAACTTCAACTTTTCATTTTCAGACCTTTACACATAATTTCCCTTAATCCCTTTATAGTGATGTTTTTCCATATATATATATTTTTAATTCATTTTATTTTATTTATTTTATTTTTGGCTGCATTGGGTCCTTGTTGCTGTGCACGGGCTCTTCTCTGGTCGCAGCGAGCAGGGGCCACTCTTCATTGTGGTGTGCGGGCTTCTCATTGCAGTGGCTTCTCTTGTGGAGCGCGGGCTCTGGGTGTGCAGGCTCAGTAGTTGTGGCACACAGGCTTAGTTGCTCTGCGGCATGTGGGATCTTCCCAGGCCAGGGCTCGAACTCGTGTCCACTGCATTGGCAGGCAGATTCTTAACCACTGCGCCACCAGGGAAGCCCTCTGTGTATTTTTTACTTTGACTTTTTTTATCTCCTAACTCCTGCTCTTAATCTTTAATCTCCTATATTTATATGGGTTTTGTCTAAAATTTTATTTCATGGATTTTTATCCTTTATCTCTTGTGCTTTTAGGTTTTTAGTCTTTAATCTCATTGACCTCTAGCCTTTTATACTTTATTTTAAACATCGTTTATTTTCTTTTATTATTTTTGACTGTTAATCTTTTGCCTTTGTTAGGCTTTTTAGTCTCCCATTTTAATCTGTATTTTATTCCTTTTTCTTTTTATTTCCCTTCTCAGTGTTATAATGTTACTGTTTTTCTAACCTCCCATTCTTCCTTAATTATTAAAAATTGATCATATATTTTTCCTTAATTAATTTTTAAAATCCTGGCTGAAGGAGTGTGATTATAGAGGTAGGAGCCACAGACAAGACCTGTACTAGAAGTGGGGGGAATGGGAAGCTTTCCTTTCTGCCCATGCTGCCTTCACGGGTCTCCTCTTAGTAACATCATTTGCTTCTTTCTCCTGAACGGTTCATCGTTTTTTCTTATGATTACATAATAGTGTTCAACATTTATTTATTTCAATTTCCTGCAGCAGATTTATTTTTCTCTGGGGAAGTGAATTTTGAAGTTAGCAGTGGTCTTGCAGGGCTCACCTAGAATCAAGGGGAACAAGAAGATTGATTCCCTATGGAACATAGGGAATATGTTCCATAGGGAATATGGAATACTTCATCTTTAATGTGTAATTCATCATTTTTGAAAACGTGAACAAAAGGTTTTTAAATTTTAATATCTTCTGAATGCAGTATTATAAGAGAAGTAAATAATTTTAGTTTTTTTCTCTCTTACTTTTGTTTTACCCTTGCTTTCATTCTTTTCTCATCTGTAAAAATGAGTATTATAATTCTAACTCTATAAGCTTGCAGTGAGAGTTAAATGAGAAAATGTATGTAACTATGAATAGCATAATGCATAAACTATAGTGGCTTCTCAACGGAAATTTCCCTTTTTCTTCCTAGCCAATTAAAAATCATATTAAATAAATTGCATATATATTGATCAGAAGAATTAATTTTGAACTTCATAGCTTATAGAAACAACCAAAGCATATGCTTATTATTAAATACAAATAGTCTATGGATATAAAAGACCTAACAAACACACAGCAATTGATTTTGTTAATAGTTATTCCCTCACTTTGAAATATATTCTTTTACTGATGATTGATGTCCTTATTAGGGACTATACCAGACCAGAACAAAATTTTTCTCCCTCCAAGTAACCTTAAGAATCAGAGAACCAGTGTAGGAACATTTTTTACCATAAGATGCATTACTTTAAATGAAAAATGTCTCAAGGTGGTTCCATGATGCAGTGGATAGGGCTTTGGACTTCTAAATGAAAAATCTCTCACAAAATACATCTAAGAACCGATGATGGTGGTATGTATGGTAGCTTAAGAAAAAATTCCAGAGAATTTCCATCCCAGGGCCACTACATTAGAGAACTTCCAGGGTGTGTCATCCACACAGGCTATAACGTAAGTGATGCCTCCTGGGCTCATGTGATTCCAGCGACCTGTGTATCTAATTTTGATGTCAGCACCATTTATTGTGCCAGGTTGCCCTCTCTACTTATCTTCATCTCAGTATGATTTATTTTTTTCCTGGGAAAAATAAACACAACATTTTACATATATAGCCTAACACTCCCAGAGTCTATTACTCACTCTCAGGCCAGGAGCTGAAAGAAGTAAGGTGGACCAAAGCTTTAAAACTCTGTTCTGGGGACTTCCTGGGGCCAGTGGTTAAGATTCCATGCTTCCACGGCAGGGGTCACGGGTTCCATCCCCAATAGGGGAACTAGGATCCTGTATGCCTTGCAGCACTGCCAAACTGCACTCCCCCCCAGAACCCCATAAACTCTGTTCTGACCTGTTGCCATTCAAAGCCTGTTTAAAACTCTGCCCTGGATGCCTCAATGGAAAGTCTGTTCCTTCCCCTTTTATCAGTGATTTATTTGAGCTTAAATAGGCCCATCTTCATTATGTCACAGCAAACGTGGGTCATCCAAGTGCCTGTTTTAAAATAAATGGTGGCCGGTTTAGAGGGACCTGAAAAGACTTTCACATTCTTTTAAGTCAAATTTAAATGTTATTACAATTTTCTTATCACTTTAAGAAACCCTCAGGTTTAATAAATGGAAATAGTGAGCACTGAATTTGGGTAGCTTCGTTGGCCACTGGGAACAGGTACTGGACGTGTGAAGCTAAGGTCTTGACGACTGCCTGGCAGGAGGGGTTCATTTTCTCAGTTTCGCAGATCAAACTCAGAACTCCAAACACTGAGGATCAGAAGCTGCTCACTAATCAGCTGTCATCATTTTATTATCATGAACCAGCAGCGCTCTACTAGGTAACCAGACTGGCTCTGGAATTACTGCTGAGAAAAAAGAAGGAACTCAGATCAAATATTTTAATACCAAAGATTTTATTTTGGGAGGGTGAGATTTACCCTGACATTTAACTGTGTTTTAGTTGACATTTCTATACGGCAAGTTTTAATTTTTCAGTTACGTTATATTATATTTTGCAACTGGTTTATTTTGGAGGAGATATCAAAGTGCACAATTTAAATATTTTCTGGCTTTCCTGACAGTTATGTTTTTAATTGCACAGGTGGGTATCTGTTTCTTTAACTGTTTTCCCGGCTAACAATATTTTGGCTCTAATCCGTGGTGTAGAATTTGGGGTCTTAACCACCTTTTCTTGTCTGTACTAAAGACGAACCAACACAACTTTTTTCCCATTTTATATTGAAGTATATTTGATTTCCAATATTATACTAGTTTCAGGTGTACAGCATAGTGATTCAGTATTTTTGCAGATTATACTTCGCTATAGGTTATTACAAGATAATGGCTATAATTAATTCCCTGTGCCATGCAGTATATCCTGTTTTATACATAGTAGTTTGTGTCTGTTAATACCATACCCTTAATTTGTCCCTTCCCCTTTCCCTCTCTGCTTTGGTACCACAAGTTTGCTTTCTCTATCTGTGAGTCTGTTTAGAGCCATTATATGATCCAGCAATTCCAATACAACATTTTGAGGGGCTGCTTGGCCAGTGTAAACATCCTCTCTCAGCTCGGAAGTAGAGCAATACATGTGTGTCAGTCTCCACATTTTTCATTGGAGAAAATTAGCCCCACTCCATCTCAGTTGGTTGTTAAAATATACACTTCCACATTTAATCCACGTCTTGACAGCAGGCACCAGGCCATCTATTGCTTTGTCTGTCAAGCACTGTTCCCCTATTCTGGGAGTAGCAACCTTCTTTATTAGAAAATTACTGGCCCGCCCTGTTATAGAATGAATGTTTGAGTCCCCCCCCCAGATTTATATGTTGAAGCCCTAACCACCCAGTGTGGCTATTTTTGGAGATGGAGGCACTAAGGAAGTAATTAAGGTTAAATGAAGTCATAGGGTGGGACCTTTAAGATGAAGTAGTTCCCAGTGGTCAGGATCTAGGCAAAAGAAATCAGTCTGAAAGAATGAAGCTAATATTCCTGGAAAAGCAGAGATGAGAGAGGGAGGGGGTATTGATTGTGGTCAAGGCCTTGATTCCAGTTGTTTTGCAGGCCCAACTGCACCTCTTTCCTTCTGGTAATTTCATGGATGAGCCTATTAATTCCATTTAGCCTAAGCTAGTTTAAGTTGGGTCTGTGTCACTTCCAATTTTAAGTTCTGCCTCATATAGGGAGCATGACTTCCAAGCTTAATGGAACTCAAGACTCATAAACATTTGGTGAAATAAGCACACTGCCTGATGGGTATGCAGCCCATTCATCCCCCCAGAAACTTGCATAAAATTGTGCTCCAGCATGATATCAGGAGCAACCCGTTAACACTGTTGTAATTATCTTAAGAATCTCAGGGAAATTGTACATGACATAGAATCTCTTTTCTTAAGATGAACAAGATAAATGGAGGCACTAAGTCTGTTTCTGGGGAATGACATCATGCTTTAGTGAAAGAGCATAGGATTGAATTTGAAACCCTAGAGTTCAAATGAGGCTCTGGCGCTTAGAAAAGTTGTAAGTTCTTCATGGGTAAGCTTGGAGGGCATTATGCTAAGTGAAGTAAGTCAGAGAAAAAAACTGTACAATATCACTTATATGTGGAAACTTAAAAAAATACAAAAAACTAGTGAATATAACAAAGAAGAAGCAGGCTCACAAATATAGAGAACAAACTAACAGTGATCAGTGGGGAAAGGGAAGGGGGAGGGGCAATAGAGGGGGGATTAGGAGGTACAAACTACTATGTATAACATAAGCTAGAAGGATGTATTATACAACATGAGGAATATAGCCAATATCTTATAATAACTATAAATGGAGTATAACCTTTAAAAACTGTGAATTACTATATTGTATACCTATAACAGATAATACTGTACATCAACTACACTTAAAAAAGAAAAAAGTTGTGAGTTCTTACAAAAAGTAAGTACGTTTGTGAAGTAATGATACATAACGTATGCTTACATATCTCACATTGTGGTTATAAGCCAGTATATGTGCAAAGTGCTTTCTGAATTAGTAACCATAAATCATAAATGTGATTCATTAATTCCAATCTCACTTTTATCATGTGAATTTCAAGGTACCTTGTTCAATCCTTTTTTTCTTGCTGCACTAGAGCTCTGAATATTGCTGCTTGTGGAAATCTGCACCTTGACAAGAGGAGTAGGTTGTGGGAAAAAAGTCAAGAATGTTGGCAAGATGGGTCAGCAATTCCATTGGCCTGGGCTGATGGAGATCTTTTATCTGCCATCTAGCTCCAAGCCCAGGGCTCTGGGTGCTTTGTGCAGATGAAAACCAAGGTCAGCCAAGGGTTTGAGTGTTCACAACAGAATCATTTAATTGGGCTCATCCAAGGGTTTATTTGGTTATCTGCATGTTGTCTGCTTCCAATTTAAATCTATTCTGTTCCAACTTTGGATTTCTCCCTTTAGGGTTGTGTGTGTGTGTGTGTGTGTGAGAGAGAGAGAGAGAGACAGACAGACAGACAGACAGAGAAGAAAGATTTTAATTTTTTTCCTTCTGATAAGTGTTCATTAAAAATTATGGGATAGGGCTTCCCTGGTGGCGCAGTGGTTGAGAGTCCGCCTGCCGATGCAGGGGACATGGGTTCGTGCCCCGGTCTGGGAAGATCCCACATGCCACGGAGCGGCTGGGCCCATGAGCCATGGCCGCTGAGCCTGCGCTTCCGGAGCCTGTGCTCCGCAACGGGAGAGGCCACAACAGTGAGAGGCCTGCGTACTGCAAAAAAAAAAAAAAAAAAAAAAAAAAAATTATGGGATATAGATTCAAAAAATTATGGGATATAGAGAAAATATTCATTAAAAAATTTATCCCATTACTCTCCTGTGTAGAAACAATCACTGCTGGTTGTAAATTTCTTTTCTGTGCATAATATATTTGTATAGTTGAGCTTATATGTATATACAATTTTGCATCCTGGCTTTTTTAAATAGCATAATATCTTGATAATTTCCCAGAGTCATTAAAATTCTTAGCAAATATAACTGACTGTGTAATAACTCATAATCTAGGCATACCTTTTATCTTTCATCATTATCCCATTTTTAGATATTTAGGTGAATTCCAATTTTTTGCTCTTATAAATAACATTGTGATTAATTTTTTCATTAAAATCAGTACTAGTACTCTTTATAAAGAATTTCCTGTTTATTTGTGGCACTTCTTTTGCCATATTTGGAGATTGTCCTACTTAAAGACAGGTTAGTTCTGAAGATTGTAAGTCCACTTGTTTTTACGTCCAAAAAACCCAGCAAAAACTAGTGCTATCTGTTGCCAGTGGGCAAAGACAAGGGACCTTGCTCTGGCTGGTGGTTTTATTTATTTTTGTCTAGGTCTCTAGGCTGAACATTCATGTGTTGGTGAGTTTATGTTCTAATTTCTTAGGTATTGAATTTGCTTTTGTGCTATTCACTAGTGCTCCCCAGTTATCCAATTTTGTACCTTATTTTTATTCAACTAGCATGTTCTGATTGTATACACACAGAACACATTTATTGCAAAAATATGAAAAACATTGGAAATTCTGAAGAAGAAAGTTAAAGTTAAAATGATCAGTAACTGTACTGCATTCAAGCTTTTGATATATTTTTATCTCAGCGGGTATTTGTGTGTGTTTGTAATTTGCCCCACATAATCAGACTTGTACTTTATATACATTGTATTCATGGAAGTCATCCTGGAGTGATCAGTCCTGGTGGTATCAGTTTCACATCTGGGTGTGTGAGTAACTCTTGTTTTCTGTGGACCATCTCTTTGCACTGTGTCCTATCACTTTGCCAATCATACGATTGGGTGACAATGATAATGAAATTGGTGCATGAAGTATATTTCGTGGTCCATGAAGAAGGCAGAGGTAAATTGAAACTCCATGTCACATCTACTAACTCTGTGGCCTTGGACAAAGTTTAACCCCTCAGAGCCTTTGTTTCTAGGCCTATAAAACAGAATAAATAATAATAGCTACTTTACAGGGTTGACATGTGGTTCAAATGGAATAATGGATACGAAAAGCAAAATGTGACCTGTTCAGCCCTGTAGCCCAGTTGGCTAAGAACTAAAAGATTTTTTAAAGTGGAAAAATAGTGGAGCAGCATGTGAAAACAAATATCAGGACACTCTTAGCTACAAAAGCCTCGAATCCAATACTTTCTTCCATTTAGGGGAAGGTTTGAGTTTTGCAGTACTGGCTCACCTTTTAGACCTTGTCCACTTTCAGCACTGGTTTAGAATCTTACGGAAATTTTACCTTTGTAAGCAACAGCAGCAGAGTTACATAGTATACATTAACTCATTTGTTCATTTACTCATGTATTCATTAAATAAAATATTATGCATATCTTACTGTGTGTCAGTTACTGTGCAAAACTCTAGGGATACGATGTAAGTAAGGCATAGAAATTGATCTTCAGGAGTACACACAGGTGTAGGAAACAGTTATATAAACACAATCTTATGTTCATAGTACTGATGCAAACGACCTTCTGGGGAAATGAAGGTAAGGAAGCAGTCAATTCTGAGTGGTAGTGGTGGGGAGGAGGGCTTGGAAGATCCCCAAAAAAGCGACACTGGAATAAGTCTTACATATACAAAGAATGAAGAGTTGTCCTTCTTGGCTTGGAGAACAATGTATGCAAAGGCCAGAGAAACCATGCTTGGAGAAGAAAGAGGGAATAATGGGGAAGCCTAGAACAGAGCAGGTAAAAGAAAATTTTGCAGGAAATGAGAGATTTGGGGTGGATGTCTGGGGTTTGGGGTGGATGTGTTTTTGTCTGCCCAGCAACTCAGTGAACTCTCCTATTCTTAGTTCAAGTCATTTCAATAGAGCTGACCCATCTCCTGCCTCCAGTGACAGTAGATGTGACTTTAAGAAAAATTGGGAAAATTAGTTATTTAATAAAAATATCTTGTAAAATTCACAACCTTGTGCAATATAAGATTTATGGAGAAAATTAATAAAAGGAACTCCTGGCCTTGACAAAGTTTAGGAAACACTAACCCATATGATAAGAAACATGCCTCCAATGCTAATATTCAATTCAGTATCATCTGAACCAGGTCATGGATGCAGTTCTACCAGCAAACATGAGATATTTTCCTGGTGGAAGAGACAGTATAAAGTCATATTGACTAGATAACTAAAACATTTGCTCTTGTGTGAAAGTCTTTAAAAATAATAGGCCAACCAATGGGAAGTGTGTTCTCAAAGGCTAAACATTTATTTTGTCAACTGTTTAAATGATTTGGGTTAGACTCATTATTTTTCCTGCAATTTGTGTGTCCTAGAGTCAACGTACATTTCTTTAGGCTTTGCTTAATTTGCAGTGATCAACTGGTGAATATGTTATTGGCAGTGTAATATGGAAGGGAAGAATATATTTTTAGCGAATATTCTTGGGTCGCCTTAGAATGCTGTTGGCTATTTCTACAAACCCTGATTCTACCAACTGTGAAATAGAGACATTGCTAAGCTGTGGGAGACCTTTAGTGTGTTTTGTTTGTTTGTTTTGTGGTACGTGGGCCTCTCACTGTTGTGGCCTCTCCCGTTGCGGAGCACAGGCTCCGGACGCGCAGGCTCAGCGGCCATGGCTCACGGGCCCAGCCGCTCCGTGGCATGTGGGATCCTCCCGGACCGGGGCATGAACCCGCATCCCCTGCATCCGCAGGCGGACTCTCAACCACTGCGCCACCAGGGAAGCCCCGACCTTTAGTGTTTTGATACCATCTTGGAAGCAAACAAGAGTGAGGAATACTTGATTGCTACAGTCTGCCTTGTCTTGTACATTCAAATGTGGAGCCCGCCTCCCACCTCACAAGACAGAACACTGGTGAGAAGAAGCAGCTCCAGTAGTCAGTGGAAGAAAGGAGTTTGAGGTACAGAGTGCCGGCTGGGTGGGAACCCCCGATGGGTTAGAATTAGGAGGAAGGAGCCTCCAGCCTGGAATGCTTACTTTTCCATTAATAATGAAACTGTTGATGTTATCATTATCTTGACTCTTATCACGGTTATTAATCTTAAGGTTTCTCAGCTGTCTGCTGCTGGAGGCAATAAACCGAGTGGTTCTTTTTGTGTGGGATTGGAGCTAGGTCTTAGTTCGGAGGAACCGTTCCTAATGCCATCAATTTGAAGTCTAGTTGAAAGGTTTTCTAGGCATCTCACCCAGCAGCTACATGGAAATAAAAGTGTTTTATCTGGAAGATGTGTGAAGCTAGAAGAAAAATGTATAGGTACAAAGCATACTTTAACATGTTAGAGTTTTAGGTGGGGGAAAGAGATTCTCTGTGTTCCTGAGTCACACTATTTTGCCGATTTCTTTTAAAAAAGGAGAAAATGGGACATTCTAGCTTGACACAACTGAGAGGAAATCAGCTTGATCCAGCTGTCTGCAGCATCAGAACTGATTGCAGCTGGCTCACCTCTAATTATAGAATCTCTGTTATTGGTGATGTAAGTGGCCAAATCTGTGGTTTGACTTTCATGATCCCTGGCTTTTGAAAAGCTGGGATTTTGAGATTATGTTTTTCTCTCTGCATAATCAACTAAACAAATTTAAATTAACTCTTGGGGCAAATATAATTAGGGAGCTGCAGATGATATTTTTGTTCCTTTGGCTGACTAGAGTATGAACTAACTGTGCCTTTGGATGAAAGTATTAAATCCTGTTTCCGTGGGATTCAGTCTAGAGCATTCAGCTCTGATGTCCTAAGGTATTTGGAGAGGCCAGGGTCAACATAAGCAATTCTGAGTTTCAGAGAAAGTTTATTTCTCTAATGGTTTGTGTTTAGAGAAGATTTCAGCAGAATTACTGCGTCTTAACTTTACTCTGAACCCCTCATTGATCATTTGCCTTTCTTGCTCTCATTCTCTCAATTAATTCTGTTTTTGCAGACTGGTTTAGAGAGAAACAAGTGGTGAGATAATTTATCAGTGTCAATGTATTCATCTACTCAGGCTGCTATAAAAAGTAGCATAGACTGGGGGACTTAACAGACATTTATTTCCCACAGTTCTGGAGGCTGAGAAGTCCAAGGTCAATGTGCTGGCTGATTCCTGTTCCTACTGAGAGCCCTATTTCTGGCTTGTGGATGGTTGTCTTCTTGCTGTGTACTTAAATGGTGGATAGTTCTCTGGTCTCTTCTTTTTTAAAAAAATAATTAATTAATTAATTAATTATTTTTGGCAGTGTTGGGTCTTTGTTGCTGTGCACGGGCTTTCTCTAGTTGCGGTGAGCAGGGGCTTCTCTTCGTTGCAGTGCACGGGCTTCTCATTGCGGTGGCTTCTCTTGTGGAGTATGGGCTCTAGGCACATGGGCTTCAGTAGTTGTGGCACAGGGCTCAGTACTTGTGGCGCATGGGCTTAGTTGCTCTGCGGCATGTGGGATCTTCCTGGAACAGGGATTGAACCCATGTCCCCTGCATTGGCAGGCAGATTCTTAGCCACTGTTCCACCAGGGAAGTCCCTCTGGCCTCTTCTTATAAGGACACTGATCCCATCATGAGGATCCCACCCTCATGACCTCATCCAAACCTAGTTACTTCCAAAGGCCCCATCTCCAAATACCATCACATTGGGTGTTAGAGCTTCAACGTATGAACTTCAGGGGGCACAAATATTTAACCCATAATAGTCAGGAAAACCTTGGTTAGTTAGAACTTAACAAACTAACTCTCAACTTGTCACTTTAAGAGAAGGAGACACATCACAGATTGACTTGGCTAGAAGGTATCTTAAGTAGCCCTAAGATGGTCATCCACCCAGCAGCAGGTATCACCTTTGTGTTTGGTAGCAAGCCATCATGATTAATGGTGAGAACGTTGCTCAAACACTGAAATATCTTAAGATATTCATCAGTCAAATACAGTATGTTTTCTAAACACATTCATAAACCCAGACTCATAAACCACAAAGGTTTTCAATTTGTTTTGGAGTGAAAAGATTTTAATTACAAGCAAGCTGGGAATTTTATATACACAGTATCCTTCATTCTCTGAATATTTAAGCAAGATATTATCTGGCTATTATAAAAATATCCAACTTCTATTTTGATTTTTCAGATACATAGTTGTTGGACAAATTTAACTGTTCTTTACCTCCACACCGATCTGTTATTAAGCGATCATCAATCCTAACTCAGAAAATGTCTCTTTTCCTTGATCCATTAGCAAGCAGAGCCTAAGGCGAGAACTGAAGTGCTGAAACTTTTGGAGGTATAAATCTAGGGCGGCAAGGCTGAGGAAGAAGGCAAGTGGGCCAAAGAAAGATGTAATGCTGTGTGACGTGATATATTTTCATACTGGCTACCATGTCTCAATGAGTCACAAAGAGAATTGGCAAGTCATTCAGGAAGCATGCTCATTTAGCATGAAGGACCCTCCCAAAGGGCTATGAGGAGGACATGCTCCTCAAGGTGGTCCAGACAAGTGGGAAAGGAAGACAGATTATCCATCTGACACTCTCCTGTCCCCCATTTCCCACTGGTCAAGTTTCACTGTGTAGGGACTTAACTCTCCACATTTCTGGATTGTGCCATCAGTCCCCTGGGAAGCAGAGGAAGCCACTGCGTGGCATTCATGTCCTAAAAGGCAGGAGTAATTTGCATGAGGGTCATGGGGCCATGGAGGCCTGAGAATTTAACTCATACCTTCCATCTCGGAGAATTTAGTGGAGCAGTGGTGTGGTCCAGGAGATAGCCGTCGCCTTGGAAAGCAGAGGGCAGTCAGCCCATTGGAGTTGGCATACAAGGTTCAACGTGATACAAAATCCTACTGTCCAATGTGAAACTTTGTAACATGAGAACTTTAGAAAAAGTAAAAATATAGAAGAAAAAGCATGAAAATGATTACTGTTTAGGAAAATAGACTTATTCATAAACAGGATTCTCCATAGAAACAGAGCCAATAGGAGATATCTGTATCTACATCTACATCTATCTGTATGTCTGTCTATCAACATACATATAAGTACAGAGATTTATTATAAAGAATTGGCTTATACAATCACAGAGGCTGGTAAATCCAAAATCTGTCCAGTGGTGCAGGAGACCTACAGAGAGTTAATGTTTCAGTTCGAGATTGTCAGGCAGAAAGCGCAAATGTCACATGAAGTCTGAAGGCAGTCAGCTAGAAAATTCTCTCTTACCTTGGGGGAGGGTCTTTTTGTTCTATTCAGGCTTTCAACTGATTGGATGAGACCCACCCACATTACTGAGGGCAATCTGCTTACTCTTACTATTAAAATGTTAATCTACTGGAATGTTAAAGTCTAGCAATTTAAATGTTAATCTCATCTAAAAAACACCCTCCAGAAACCCTCAGAATAATGTTTGACCAAATATCTGGGCATCCTGTGACCCCATCAAGTTGACCCATAAAATTAACCATCAAAAGTGGTCATCTGTCTTACTGGAAAGTTCTCTGTGAAACAGTAGGAAGGTATTAAAGCTAAGCAGTTCTGAATTCAAGCCCAGGCTCTGCCAGTTATTAGCTTTTGACCCTAGGTAAGTCAATTTATGCCTTTGGGTCTTGGGCTCCTCATCTATAAAATGTGGGGTTAGATGTCTAAGGACTTGATAAGTCCAAAATTTTCTGATTATATAATTCTTGGTACTTACCTACAAAAGCTGTGTTATAAAGAGATTAGAGGCCATAGTCTACCTACAGTTAAAGCCAAACACAAGAAATCTATGTAAACTTGTAAAGCAAGATAAATTTATGTCAGCTAGCTGGCAGAACCTCCTGATTTACTGAATGGGTTGAGAAAGACTGAAAATGGAACTAGATTTGAAAAGGACAACTGTTGGAACATTAAGTGAGATGCAGTTTTCCTCTCCTTTTCTGTCTTTTGTGACCACACTATATGACCAATGGCATTTAGTTTGCCAATTCTTTCTGGGTTCGTGATAATTTTCTTCACACCTTTCTCTTCTTGTCCCAGTTGTTTTCTGTCCTGTTGCCTTTGTGTGGGAGTAGATGTGTTAGTGCACAGAATCTAGCCCTAAATGTACTGCCAGCTATAAGAAAGAATACATCTTCTTAGATGATGATCATCAGGTCTGAGTATATGTAACAATTATAAGGAGATTATACCGTAGGTGGTACGCATACATGAATAATAATAAGTATTGGTATTGGTATTAATATGGCAAGTTGGCTCTGTTATTCCAGTCTGAGAATATGTGAGATTGATAGGTTTGGTAACTTTGCATATAAAATAGTAAACTTGAGAAATAGCAGATACTTGGTCATTTGGGTGCACAAATTTATTTTTATTTTATTTATTTATTTTTTTTGCGGTACGTGGGCCTCCCACTGTTGTGGCCTCTCCCGTCGCGGAGCACAGGCTCCGGACGCGCAGGCTCAGTGGCCATGGCTCACGGGCCCAGCCGCTCTGCGGCATGTGGGATCTCCCCAGACCGGGGCATGAACCCGTGTCCCCTGCATCGGCAGGTGGACTCTCAACCACTGCGCCACCAGGGAAGCCCCAGTGATAAGCCTTTTAACATTTATATCTTTGTAAGTTAATTCTAGATATTCTATTTTTGCTCACTAGATTGACCATTTCTGGTCAGTTTTGTGGTAGTAATTCATATCCTCTTGTTCCAGGATTTGATATTTACTGTTGTAGCTGAGAGGCACAGTATCACACATGAATTTTTAATGATTTCTTGAGGACCATTAAGAAGTTAGGTGGTTTCTGTGCAAAGTCCAGTCCAGTGACAACACACCCAGCAGTGATCTGAGTTGAATCCTGTACTGAGGTATTGATACCAAATATAGATACAGAGCAGCCCTGACTTCTCCAGGGCCCAAGGGAATGCATTCTCTCTGGATGTATGTAAACCACTTGCAAATGACAGGCAGCTCACAAGGTCCATGGAAGGTGGAGCTAAACCCTTGTCTCAAGGAGGTGATAAGGGCAAATTTTATTTTATAACAGTATGTCCTTAGTAATTAGAAATAGTTGTAGAGTGAGACATTATGCTTTTGGAACTATAAATATCTGCTGTTTTTAGTATTAGCAAACAGTATTCCTGCCCAATCTTAGCAATGTATGACTTTTGAGTTATTTTTTTTCCAGTATGATTGGTAGCTGGTACATTTTATTAAGTTTCACTAGCCTACATTTGTGAGCCCACTGGGGAAAGTGCTGGGAGAAGGAGAGTAAAGGCCAAAGAGACAAGGGAGTATATGACTAGAAGGTTTTTCTTTGTTGCTACCGAGCAAAAGAAAATTCAAAATTGCTTCATGTTTGGATTTTACCCAGCTTTTATCTAGCTAGCTAATACTGGCTTCATTAGCAACATGCTCTAAGCTGGGAGTTCTTAATCTTTTTTTTTTTTCCTCTAAGCCATGCAGGATGCGTGATGGCTGGGGTGTGGAATTTTCCCATCGTGTGCCAGGGTTATGAGCAGTTCCCAGTGGAAGAGCTGCAACAACTCCACCCCTTAATCTCTACCAAAGAATGCAGCTGGGAATGCGTGGGAGAGAGTGATGCCGTTAGAGAAAAAAGCGTGGATCGGCTCTAATTTATTATTTAGAAATTCAGTTATTCACAACTGTCAATATTTGACAAATGACTTGCAAGTTGCAACATGCCAGGGTGTTGAAACAACACTGTGAGGACTGTTGCTTGAATTAGCTAAATTAAGTAGCCAGACATTTTGTTCCTTGGGAATATCAGAAATCTTGTCTCTCTTCTTAATTAATAATTATATCATACCCCATATCATATATATGTGATATATCCCCCCAAATTATAGATTAATGGTCCATTGAAGTGAGAAGTATAACTATCTACTGTCATGAGTCTAAGGATGAGGAAACTAATAATCAATGTAAATGTCTGTGGCAGATTAAAAATGGATACACATTCTTTGACACTCCTCTCATTAGGAGGTGGGTCTATTATCCTGCCCTTGAAAGTGAGCTGACTCATATCTGCTTTGAGTGATAGAGTATGGTGGAAGTGATGTTATACCAGTCCAGGGTAAGCCTTTCAGTGGACTGGCACCTTCTACCCTGGTCTCTTGGAGGTCAGCCACCATGTAAAAAGATAGATGACCCTGAGACTGCTGTGCTGTGGGAAGTTCAAGGCACATGGAGAGGCCCTTAACGAAGAGATGCCATGTGGAGACAAAGGCTGGGAACATAGATCTGTTGGCTATTGGAGTGAAGGAGCCAGCTTGGAACGTGATCCTCCCATCCCACCTGCCCCAGCTGACACCACATGGATCAGAACTGCCCAGCTGAACTCTTTTGGAATTTCTGACCCTCAAAATCATGAGCAAAAATAAATTTTTTTAAAAAGCCATTAAAACAATAGATAATCAGAACAACCTAGGTTGAGAATTTTAAAGAGACACAGAATATTGTGTTGTAAGCACTGGCATTTATATAAGGAGATTACCAGTGGAAATGTGAGCAGATTTATATGGACCAAAGCTCAGAGAACATGTACAAAGAAAGGGGATGCTACTGAGACTGAAAAGCAGAGTAGTTAAATGGAACTGTGGGAGGAGAAAGAAAAACTTAGAAATTTCTCTTGGAAAGTGTAGGAAGAATTACGTGGAGAAAAATACACTTTCCCCTTCCTAGAACAAAGGAGGTTTCACTGAGTGGGCCCCAGGTAGCTGAGATGTGTTCTGCTTATGGGTACCCATGGAAGTGTGGGGCTGTCCTTCTTCAACGGGATGACTCATGAAATTGCTATCTGTGTCTGACTAGAGCTTCAGCTATACCACTTTTTAAAAAAATTTTCTTTAATTTTATTTACTTTTTAAAATTTCTAAATTTTTTAAAACATCTTTATTGGAGTATAATTGCTTTACAACTAACAGCTATACCACTCTGCTGGGAGGAAGAGGGTGCTGAAGAGGGTGGAACTGCCCCTCCTACCTTGAATCAGTTTACCACTTCAGGCTGCTACCTGGTAACCGTGGGGCCCCTACTCTGCTGTCTCTTACCCTAGTAGCACCCCAAATATTGGGCTCAAGCCCTTATTCTCATTTCTTCTCTGCCCACCTACCCTACTCTGTCCATAAAGTAACATAACTTCAAATATTCTAAGTTTTACTATGTTAAATAATTATTTAATACATTTCTCCTGATTTATATAAATGAAAAAATTGCAAATTAACTAAAAATATATTTATTGTATGCTTCAGTTTTTGGGAGGGGTGTATCTACAACATACTGATTCCATGACACTGGAAAAGAGAGCCAACGTAACTTTTGCTAAAAATATATATTCTAAAAAGATGTGAAAGGTTGGATTTGATTGTATGCAATGTCAGACGAAACAACATAGAATTTCACAGGAACGTATGCAAAGCTGGGACTTGGGTTCCGCACACCAGTTGCTCTCTTTTGGAAGGCACAGATGTGGATCTGGAGTAGCAGCTGACTCCAACAATCTGGGTCCATGGGGTGATGTAACCACCAGAACCACGCACAGTTATCTTGGGCCACATCTAAAGAGTATAATGTTAAAAGGAGGAGGCGCAAATCCCATTTCAGTCTTCACTGAACAAACCATGCCTGGAGTAATAACATGTTCAGGGTAGTAGGTGCACTTTAAGAGGACATTTTCACAGTTTATCCAGTGCTACACAACCCAGAAAGATGCTGAAGGGATTCTAAATCACACCATGTGAAAATGTACTGAAGGAATGGGGAAGATTTGGCCAGGAGACCAGAAGATGGAGTAGATTCATTTTTAGGGGTGTTCATTCAGGGTTGAAAGTAACAAGAGGCGGGGGAGGGCTCAAGTGGAAAGAAAGTTTTTTCAAGAATTAGAGGAGTCCAATAAAGGAGCTTGTGGAGTGTAAATTTCTTGTTCCTGAAGGTTTCAAGCAGCAGTTGGGGGATTGTCCTGGTACAAGTTTAGATATTAAAAAAGAATTAGACCAGTTAACTCCTGAGGTTCTTAAGAATCCCATCAATAGGAAGGATGTATTTGATCATCTGAAAATTAATTCAAGCTAAGGTGTTAATAATGAAATGTGTTTCTTCCCAAGAAAATTTTTGTTTTAATAAGGCATTCTGAATCAATAATTCTACTACCATGCCCCCATCTTGTCCCATAGCAAACACTGGTGATTGATCGATCCCCTATTGTCTTTCTGGCTAGACTGGGACCACACCTCAGGAACAAACAATGTTCTGGGCAACTGGTACCATCAACTGTGTTGGCATAACAGCATGAAATCTGTTTGTTATCCCTGAAAAGCCAAGGAAGAAAGGTCTGAAACAGGAAAGCCTCATTACCCGAAGTTAACTTGTCTTGGAAAAAGCCCACTTAAGGTGAGTCACTTAAAACAGGAGCTAACATTTCAAAGTAAATAGAAAAAATAAGGGGTGAATAGAGCTTTACCTTGAAAACAAAAAAGTGGAAGTGAATATTCACTCATTTCATTTCACAAGCATTTACCGGGTAGCTACCATGGTAGACACCATTTTCAGCCCTGGGGGTACAGTAGTGAATAAGACCCACAAATCTTTGTCTTCAAAGAGCTCCCATTCTAGTGGGGGAGGCAATTATAACACAAATAGACGAACAGTTATTAAACGTCAGGTCTTATGAAGAAAATAAGACAGAATAAAGTGATGGGAGCTGCTAATTTAGGGAGTGTGGTCAGGGACATATTCCTCAAGGAACACATTTGAGCAGATCTGGGGGTGGTGTTCCCAGCAAAGGGAATAGCAAGTGCAAAGGGCCTAGGGAAGGATCAAGTTCACCTATTGTAATAAGAGCAGGGAGGCCAATATGATTGGAGGGAAGTTCAGAGTTGTCTCAGGGCCAGGGTGCATAGGGCCTGGTAGGTCATGGTAAACAGCAAATATGTTATAAAAATGTTCTTACTTTCCATTATGGATATAATTGTCATAGTGAGCTAATTCTTAGAAACAATGAAGAATAAATTATGCCCATTGGAGGGGATTTATATACAATTTTTCTGTAAAAATTTTAATAGCTCAGAATGATCACCTTCACTTGACATTTGACATGTACTCCATAATTATAAAAAGGTAACATTTACAAAATTAATTAAGGGCTTTATACATTTTTCCAAGAACCACTCTTAATCCTTTGATATTTAACTCATTCCCTTCGGTATTGACATGTCACCATCCTTGTCAATTTTTTATTCTTGTTAATGCCAAAACCTCGTTTATCACTGGTTTTGAATGTGATTCAAACCAGTCTCCACCATCACTCCCACTGACTTCATGGAATCCTGAATCTTTTACACAAATTAAAACTTTGATTAGCAATCCATTTATATATCTGCATTTTGTTGTCAGATGAATCAGAGAGAGATTGTCACACAGAGGTGGACTTGCTGTACACTAGAATTAATTGGAGGGTGGGGGGATGTTTGAATGGAAACCAATATCATAACCAGTCCTCCATTGGTTTATATTTTTGGTATCTCAACTTTGCCTCACTGGACATCTTTGAATCTTCGGGAGCTCAGAGAGGTCGATCACTCAGATAATGAAGCCTCTTTGGTTGCCACATCAGGTATTGGCGCTGGAGAGGGAAAGGACAAGAGGACAGAGAATTAGGGAGAGTTTCCTTTACGGAACATTATCTTTTCAGGCAAGAGTTCTCTCTTTGCACAGGGAAGCCTGCTCACTCCCAAGGGCGCGGGCAGGAAGCTACAAGTCGCTGTGTGCCTACCAGTGGAGCAGGCCTCTGCTGACTTCCTGGCATTGTTAGGATGCTGGCTGCTTGCCGCAGGAGCTTGCAGAAGGTGATTTCTCAGAATAGAATGTTCTTCCAGGGATGTGTGGGTATTTTACATCAAAGAACTGTAAAGTGAGCACAGAGCCAGTCTGGATGGAGCTCATTTCATTTTTAAGAGCAGCCCATCTACATTTAGTAAAGTTTTCATTTTTATTGTTCTTAAAAAAACCCAAAACCCTATATAAATACTGTGCCATTATGAGAAATAGAAAGAAAATATCATCTTTTAAACCTACTACCCAAGCACAGCAGTTTGTTCATCCTGTTCCAAACTTTGTTTATATGTTCTTATTTATTGTAATAATAATAAAAATTATAGTGATGAGAACATTTATTGACTTTTTTCTGTCATTTTCAGTTACACCATTTAGTCTCCATTAAAATCCATGAGATAAGTCATTATTACCTCCAATTTTACAGTTGAGAAAACTGAGGCATGGAGTGGTTGTCCAAGTTCAAACTACTAGTAACTAGTGGGTCTTGAACCCTGGCAACTCTAGACATTTCTTTCTTGACCACTATATTATTGCTGTATATTTTGCATATAGCCAAGTCCATACATTAGAATTAATTTATCTTCAATTATAATAAAGACTATTAAGTCTGAAATTCAGATGTTGATTTTAAGAGTACTGATAGAAAAAGTAAAACATTGAAACTTTTAACATTTAAGTGAATTAACCATATTCAAATCTAGCATCTTTATTTCCCCCTTATTCTACTTATATTGTATAAAATAGGGTTGTACATAAAATATATACTATATATTATATGTGTATACATACATTCATAATTACTCTAAAAACATCATGATGACAGGGACAGTGTCTGGCTTGTTCATAGCTATGGAATAGTGACAACCATGTGGCATCATTTGTTCAATTAATAAGTATACCAGTTAATCTGTTTTGCATTTTTTTTCCCTGATACACTCTGGAACTTTTTCCTCAAAATTCCCAGTTCAACATGATGTTAATAGATAACACTGAACAAAAAGCTGTTTGTTCTTCATTGAGTTTGAGAAATGTTGGTTGAAAAACAAAATACTGCCTAATATGCATTGTGAAGTTATACATCCTTTCAAAAACTTATTTCTGATCATGTAACTCTCTTTTTTTCTTTTCTTTTCTT
Organism: Mesoplodon bidens; assembly: GCF_964165515.1. Taxonomy (NCBI): domain Eukaryota; kingdom Metazoa; phylum Chordata; class Mammalia; order Artiodactyla; family Ziphiidae; genus Mesoplodon; species Mesoplodon bidens. Next base: position 119,486,582 of record NC_138176.1, on the reverse strand, counting down.
AGACCATCTGGGAGACTAGAATTCCACTGAGGACACTTTGGGAAACACTGGTCTACAACTTACTTCTAGAACTCCAGGACTGTAGGTTTTCTGCTTCTCTTTTTAAACTCATCTTGAACTACTATTTAGTCAATTAGTGTCTCCAAAATAACTGGATGTTGTATGATTATTCACCAGTATTTTCTTATTCCAAGTTGAATAATACAAAATATCAGAACAAAACAAAGCTATCAGAACAAAACAAAGCCCCAGATGCTTTAAACTTTAAACCTGATTTAAAATGAAAACAAATAATGTTAGAAGAATTGGTTAAAAATAAGAATTAAAATGGTTGAGTTTTCTACCTCCCGTGAAAAACAAGTATTTTTATTTTCTGGGACATTTTTGTGTTTTTTTTAACCATAATCAACTATGTCAAAAAATTGTTTCATTGAATGAGAATACTACCTAAAAGCTAATTATAGTTCATACTATTCATGGAGCCACTGAAAATCCTTATTTCTTATCCGTAGACATTATTGAATACCTGCACTTATTTTATACAGTTGTTATTTCATGTTATTTTTGAAGGGCCCACATTGCTTCATATACTTGTCCAAGTCCTGTTTCAAAGTTGAGAGCATTATATTTTTCCATTCCAAATAGATCACTAGGAATACTTAAATGAGAAAAGTATGATCTTTCTTTGCATTAGAACATTTGGAATCAGCACCATAGACAATGAGTAAAAGAGGTTTCTGAAAACTGGCAACCTTTGAATTTTTAGAGCCAAGAATGCTGAATATAAACTTACCTTTTTTAGTCTCAATAAAACAGAATGAATAAACCTCATTTTGTGATTTTTAAATAATGTGTACATATACATAGTGAAGAGGCCACGTCTGACACTCCTGAACATACCTCGTATGAGGCAGTAGGTGGCTTAGGAATGTATTCACACTATATATTAAATCATTCAAGGGCTGAATACTTCTAAAGTTATTTCAGTCCATAGAGTTCAAATCTGAGACCATATAGACATACCTCATTTTATTGTGCTTCCCTTTATTGCTCTTTGCAGACACTGCGTTTTTTTGTTTTGTTTTGTTTTGTTTATTTGCGGTACATGGGCCTCTCACTGTTGTGGCCTCTCCCGTTGCGGTCCGGACGCACAGGCTCAGCGGCCATGGCTCACGGCCCGGCCGCTCCGTGGCATGTGGGATCTTCCCGGACCGGGGCACGAACCCACGCCCCCTGCATCGGCAGGCGGACTCTCAACCACTGTGCCACCAGGGAAGCCCAGACACTCATTTTTTTTTAACAAATTGAAGGTTTGTGGCAACCCTGTGTCAAGTAAGTTTTTTGGCACCATTTTTCTAACAGCATTTGTTCATCTTGTGACTCTGTGTCACATTTTGATAGTTCTCACAATATAGCAAACTTTTTCATTATTATTATATTTGTTAAGGTGATCCGTGATTAGTGCTCTTTGATGTTACTGTTGTATTTGTTTTGGGGCACCACGAATTGTGCCCGTAGAAGATGATGAACTTAATTGATAAATGTTCTGTGTGTTCTGACTGCTCCACCAATTGGCCATTCCCTGTCTCTCTCCCTTTCCTTGGGTCTCCCTATTCCCTGAGACACGACATTATTGAAAGTAGTCCAGCTAATAACTCTACAATTGCCTCCAAGTGTTCAAGTGAAAGGAAGAATTGCACATCTCTCACTAGCATCAAAAGCTAGAAATGATTAAGCTCAGTGAGGAGGACATGTGAAAGCTATAGGCCTCTTGTGCCGAACAGCCAAGCTGTGAATGCAAAGGAGATGTTCCTGTAGGAAATTAAAACACAGCATCCATTCTGCAGCCCATGAATCTAGGAGTACTTTAGACTTTCAAGCCTTGTTGTCTAAGAAATAGATCTTGTAAGGCTGTAGCTGCCCTAGGTTGTGATTCCTCTGATGGATCTGGGCGAAGTAAGTTGAAAACCTTCTGGAAAGGATTCACCATTCTAGATGCCATTAAGAACATTGGTGATTCATGGGAAGAGGTCAAAATATCAACATTAACAGCAGGTTGGATGAAGTTGATTCCAACCTTCACGGATGACTTTGAGGGGTTCAAGACTTCAGGTGAGGCAGTAACTGAAAATATGGTGGAAATAGCAAGAGAACTAGAATTAGAAGTGAGCCTGAAGATGTGACTGAACTGCTGCAATCTCATGATTAACGAAAGAGTTGCTTCTTATGGTTAATAAAGACAGTGGTTTCTTGAGATGTAATCTACTCCTGGTAAAGATGCTGTGAAGATTATTGAAGTGGCAGCAAAAGATTTAGAATACTACACACACTTGGTTGAGAAAACAGTGGCAGGGTTTGAGAGGACTGACTCCAATTTGAAGTTTTGTTGTGGGGAAAATGCTATCAAACAGCATTGCATGCTCCAGAGAAATCATTCGTGAATGGAAGCTTAAGTTGACGTGGCAGACTTCCTTGTCTTATTTTAAGAAATGACCACAGCCTCCCACCCTTCAGCAACCTGACCAGTCAGCAGCCATCAACATTGGGGCAAGACCCTCCCCCCCACCAGCAAAAAGATTACAACCTGCTAAAAGCTCAGGTGATGGTTAGCATTTTTTAGGAATGACGTATTTTTTAATTAAGGTATGTACATTGTTTTTTCAGACATAATGCTATTGCACACGTAGTAGACTACAGTATAGTGTAAACATAACTTTTATACATACTGGGAAACCGAAAAATTCGTGTGATGAGCTTTATTGCAACATTTGCTTTATTGTGGTGGTCTGGAAGCAAACCTGCAATATTTCCATGGAATGCCTGTATTAGGCTTTTTTTCAGCTACTTTTAAAAATATTTAGAGAGAGGAAAGGAAAACTGCAAAGGACCTTAAGGAAATCTGTTGTTCTTTGAAAACTCTATTTTGATTTTTCAAAGTATAACTTTGAAAGTTAAAGATATGACTCTGATACAAATATAGGGACATATCAGAGATCTGTTAACTTTAATAAGGGGATCCATAAGAGGGCATCTATAAGATGATGATTATGAGGGGATCTATAAGATGATGATGCTCTTGGTTCCAAGAGCGTTTTGAGGATCTGAACATTTGCAGGCATTTAGAAAGAATGTTGGTATAAGATTGTTAGGTTAGATGCAAAATTGGTGAAAGCTGCACAATGCAATAAAACCATCAATGCTGAGGTTATCTTTTCCTCTGGACAGATTGGACAAAATGTGCCATGTTAACACGTAACTCCACAGGGTCAGGAATCTAACTAAGAGTGAATAGCATGTCAAACACAAGTCCATTTTTTTTAGAGAATTAAGCAGTCCTTGGGTGGACCTGTGAAAAATGTCTCGTGACACTGAAAGGTCTCGCTCTTTCCCCTTAGTACCAAGTTTTGAGTAATTTTTCTGATAATCTGAAAATGAAATTTTTTGCTATCGTTTAACTCACCGTCGGATATAATTTTGACCAAAAATCATCTCGGCTGCTTCTGGGAGTGGAGAGATTAAAAGAAGGGAATGGGGAATCTTCTTAATTCGAAATTCAAAATAAGCATCTTTCCCAGGTGACTGTTCACTCCATATCAAGGTCAACGGGCAGCAGAAATTAACAATGGAAAGAGTGCAGGACAAACATCTCCAGGGGAACGAAGCAAGTAGGGGCTAACAGCCTTCCGCTCCCCCAGCAAGGCTGCCTTTATTTAAAGGCAGTAGCGTGGGTGCATTTGCTCTCTCATCTTTTGTAAAGGTGGTTGGGAGTGGAGCTCGGGCGGGCTGCTCCTGCAGAGGAAACCCCATCTCGCGCATGGTCCCCGCCAGTCACCAGCTAATGCCTGGAACAAATTCTTCACCCGCCCTGCGTGGGCTCATTCACAGCTCTGCAGTCCGGGGCTGGGCGCTTCCTCTTCGGGACTGAAATAACAGAGTGCAGACAGATCTGGTGTGATGCAGCTGCCCTCTTTCAGAGGCTTTTCTTTTTCCTGGGCAATAAACACACACCCACACATCCACACCCCCAAAACAGCAGCTACGTTTCCCTCCCCCTTCTCGTTCCCTTCCAGCTTTTTCTGAACGGTCTCTGAATCTCTGCGAGCCTCCATCCCTAGAGGGAGGTAGCTCTGTAAAACTGGTAGGAGACGTCTGGAAGAAAGCAAGTCGCCCGCGGATTTCAGCACCTAGGCAGAAACAGTCAGGCTTTCCCGGGGGTGGCGGGCACCGGGAGGCCCGGATTAAACGCGGCGCCCGGCTGGCGAGATTGGGGTCGCGCGGTCACGCTCCAGGTGCTCCTCGAGGGGGTCCCGGGGTCCCGGCCCCGCCGCCGTGCCCCGCCCATCTCTGTCCCCGCAGCCTCGCGGGCTGCCGGGCTTTGTGGTTCGCCCGTGCGGCCGGGCCCCTGCTGGGGGTGTCGTTACGAGCATGTGCAGACAGCAGCCCAAGGTAGAGCGAGTGTGCCGGGGAGCCCTGAGACTTGCCTTGCAATGCCATGTTTGTGTATGTGCTCTAACTCCCGGAGAGCAGTCAGGGAGACGGCTCCCCGGCCGGACTTGGCTGATGTTTTCTTGTTTCTGTTTCAGCCTTCAGGATAATTCCTTCAGCAGCACCGCTGTAACAGAGTAAGTGATTCTTGTCACTAAAATAAGATTTGCATGCCTTTCTCAGGAAGCGACTATCGGGAAGGTATCCTCTACCGTTTCCAGCCGCTCTGGGTACTAGATGCATTGTCTCCTGTAATCTGGGGTTGTGAAGACCGCGAGACGTGGGGACTGATGGGGCCCAGAAATCTTTACAGGTTGAAATCAGTCTTTTAGCAACTACGGGAGAGTGATTAAAACAAACTGATGGCCTGCGGGAGCTCAGTGCTCCAAAATATGTGTTCTTGGAGTTCAGATTTAAAAAAAATAAATCTCTTTGACATGTCAGTAGGGAAGCTTTGTTGTATTTTGCCAACGTTGGTGTCTGTTTTCATGGAGCATGCTGTGTACATTTACGGCAAATAGGAGATGGATGTGAAATGAGTTGGATTCCAGTATGTGATAAATAGGCTAAACTTAGTCTCACCCTCTGCTGTGTACAGACTTTTAAGGCACAGTAGAGTAAACTTTTCTTGCATGCCCTTTGTCAATTTTGTCTTCTGCCCTCAGAGATCTGGCTATAGGAGGAATGCATTATCTAGTCTCATGGTTAAAGCTTTCGATTGGGACGACTAACACCGTTCAAACATGGAATGAAGGAGTGAATATTTTACTCAAGGCCAGCATGCATGGTATTTTTTTATTAGATATTTATAGTTTGTGGTTTTAATTCTTGTCATCCCTTCCTTAATATGTTTTTCTAATACTATGTTATATGTATATGTTAAAAATTAACAGGTAGTATATTATGCTAATACTATATGTAACTGATATATAATTTACATATATCCATATATGTATGAAATATCTATACTTTATTTAGTAGTCTTTCTCTAGGCTAACTCATTATGTTTACTTCCGGGACCTTATGATAGAAGTCACTCTAAACATTTTTTCAGGAAAAAGGGGGTATAAGGTTGTATACTCAACTACATTTTAAAACGCTGCAAGTTTGATACAGAAGTCCCGGTAACTTGGGAGTTATTTGCTAAAGTTCCCTAAAAGGCAAATAAATTATGTGAGTTTCAAGTCACTGTCACAATGACTTGGTGATGGAGGGCTACAGGACTTCCCAGGCCCTCTGTTTTTCACATTCCTTTGTTTCTCTGTTTGGATATGCTGCTCTCTCAGTGTTGAGCTTTGGGCTCACTTAAGTTTAGTTAATTTTTTTAAAAAAAGGCCCAGGGTTGATTTTAGAAGATCCGATGTAAAATACTCATTGGGACCTGCTGTGTCCCATTAATGAGATTGCTTGGTAACGGTGCTACAACTTTGCTTTTCTAAAAGCCTAAGAGTGGGGAGAGATGCAGGCCAAAGTATGCAGGCCAAAGATGAGGCTGTGACTCCCTGGTTCAGGTGCACAGGTATTGCTTTCCTCCGTTTGCTGTGCTTACAGCACCAGATGCATCCTGGGCCTGATTCTCAGGACCTCTGTGTGGCTGAATCCCCAAAGTCAGCCATAGGCATAGCAGCTTCAAAATGGAGTTACTTAATTCTAGATTTCACATGGACAATTTTTTAAAAAATGGTTTTTATAGTTAAATGCTGGGGAAAGTCTGGTACCTTGTCTTTGGACACTCCCCAAGGAGTTCTGATTGCATAAGATCCTGTTGTTGTTTTCACAGAAGTGACAATGATTTATTTTAAAAGGCACTGAGTGACAATGGGAATGCCATCTGGCTAATCTAAAAATCTGAGGAGAACATTTGAAGCATACCAAATCTTCATAGGTGTAACAGTACAGACGAGGGTCATTTAAAACTAGTCATCATCTAATATAGTAGTATCTTCTCCTCCCCTCAGTAATATGAACCGTTTTCCGTGGTTCTCTGGGCATGACCCTAAAGTCAGCAGGACCAGGAGGCACTACACTGAGACAAAGAAGTAGCATGTAATCAGTAAATGTTCACGTCTGGTCTCAGCATGCACAGAGGAGGCACTTGCCTCTCTTATATGTTTTAGATACGAGAAAACGTCCCCTTTCTCCTATCCCCACCCCACTCCTACTTCCTCCTACCCACATGTACTTATCTTTTTTAGTGCCTGAAATTCTACCTAGAGATGATTTTGTTTTTGGATGAAGAACTCTGGTGGCGACCCTTATTAAAATGGAAATTAAAAAGTCTGTGCCCCTGGGAGGTGGATTCAAATTGTCATCAATACTTTAATATAAATTATGTTATCAGCTAGTCTAACCTAAGAGGGTTCTGCGTGGCCAGCTGGGGGTCTTATAAGGGTCAAAGCGAAGGGGAATTGGGAGGAACTCAAGGACGTATTTTATGCTTTTCTCAGTTTCTCGCGTGCCTGGCCCTGTCTGTGCAGCTCTGGACCAATTCAATTTCTTTTGCTACCCAAATTCTTCTGAGATCAGAATGGCCTTGGCCTTCCCTTCTGTATCTGCAGCGCCCTTTCATCTGTTATTTTTCCATGGTCATTTCCTCTGTTGCCCTGGCTAACCCGTTATTTGAAATGAAGCCTGCCCAGCAATGAATTCTGCAACAAATTAGTTATCATTGCAAAGCAGTAATTCTCAAAACCAACTGATTATCAATATCAACTGGGGAAGGGAATGGGGGCTTGTGAAAAATCCAGCTTCCCAGGCTTTATTCCCAAATGGGAGCCAGCCCACTTGCCAGTCTGGGTTTTTAAACCTTTAGGTCAGTGTTGAACTGTTTAGAAGCACACTAGTTATGTGGGGAGAAAGGCAGTCTAATTTAAAAACTCGCATTCCTGGGCTCCACCCCCAGAGAGTTGATCTAGTGGGGGTGGGGATGAGGCTGGAACTTGCTATTTTTTTTCCATTTTTTAAATTAATTAATTTTTTTTTTTATTATTTTATTTTTTTTCTTTTTGCGGTATGCGGGCCTCTCACTCTTGTGGCCTCTCCCGTTGCGGAGCACAGGCTCCGGATGCGCAGGCCCAGCGGCCATGGCTCACGGGCCCAGCCGCTCCGTGGCATATGGGATCCTCCCAGACCGGGGCACGAACCCGTATCCCCTGCATCGGCAGGCGGACTCTCAACCACTGCGCCACCAGGGAGGCCCAAATTAATTTATTTTTAAAAATTGAAGTATAGTTGATTTACAATGTTGTGTTAATTTCTGTGCAGCAAAGTGATTCAATTATATATATATACACACACACACACACACACACACACATTCTTTTTCATATTCTTTTCCATTATGGTTTATCCCAGGATATTGCATATAGTGGAACCTGTATTTTAATCAGACACACTTTGAGAAATCCCACAGGATTGCAGGCTATACCCCTGCAACTTTGCCTTCAAGGGACATGGTACTGCAGGGAATAGAAGTCCCCTTCGGGGTACAACTACATTTTATCTAATCGCCAGTCTGAGATCTCTCTTCTTATTTACCCCAAGACAAAAAAGAGAACCTCTCATGGGTACTTCTTTCTGCACCATTATTCTAAGAAACAAGTCTTTCTCTCTCTTGTGAACCCCTGGGAACATAGACTGAAGAGACTGTTCAGTGGGCTTAGTGTGGTGGAGCAGAAGTGACACAGGCATCATTGCTTTACGCCTCGGAATCCTGGGAAATTCCTTAGCCCCTATGTGAAGGTAGTTCCTGCCTCACACCACTGTCAGGCTTAATTGAGATCATATGAAAGAGAAGGTGAGCTATAAAGTACCATCTAACTTTTTCTTGTTTGTGGTTGATAGAGGAAGCAAAAGTCCAAATAGAGAGAAAAGTTACAACCCTGAGCATTTCACAGAGAAATGATGGCAAGGACAAATTATCCATGTATTGTCTGGGCAACCACAAATTAAGAACTCTAGGAACTTAGACTCTAGTTCATGAGAACCTCAAAGGAAGTCATTTAATAGATGTGTCTTCACATTTTTTTACTGTGAACAACAATAAACACATTTTATGTTGCAATCCAGCACAAATGTATAGACATGGTTTATTTAAACAAGTTTCGTGAAATAACACTTAACCCTCACTATATTAACATTTTCTATTCTGTTTCTCTACCAATAGTAGCAATAAAATGCTGGTAGCTGCTGTCTAATTTCAGGACCGCCTAATAGGTCACAATTTATAGTTTGAAAAAGTTTGTACTAGAAGATGCCTGGTTTTGATAATTTACAGAGAACATCATTAAAGGGTTGGTCTTTGAATTCTTTTATTGGAATAACATGTAGGAAGAGAATCTCATGCCCAAGACCAGTTGGACACTTGATCTGAGTTGATATTTTTTCCAGGAGTAGGCATATTTGGATATAGGTTCCCAGTGTGGAATCCAGTTTTATAATTGGGCCAGTATTGTGCATTTGCGGGGGGCTCCTGGACGAGGAATCAGTAGAACAATCAGAAAGATGTTAATTGAGTAGAGCTTGATGGTCTTCATCAAAGCAAATGAAAATTGAACTAAAAGAGCTTGTATATGTGTGCCACGGAAGCCATAAGGAGATCTATTTCATCACCATGTCTGCAAGCTAGGAATTGTGTTTTCTTGAGTGATGACTGGAGTTGTTCAGTAGTCCTTAAAATCGGATCAGCTAATTAGGTCTGGCTTCATATTTCAGAAAGCATCTGCAACTTTGTATGTTCTGGTGCCAATTTCTTATTTTTAACTAATTGTACTTTGGGAAGAAAAAATAATAAATCAAATGAGGGGGAGAAAAAAAAGTTCTTGCCAAATTCCCAAACAATAGGTATTGTTGAGCTCTAAGGTTGAAACTCTGTTTGAACCCTAGTTCTTTGGAAGCAACAATTCTAGATTTCTGTTCTTCATTGGCTTTTCTACTTAGCTAGGTTGTTTTTATTGGGAAACATTTTTATTCGTTACACAGCTCAGATGATCTATTACAGTAAATGCCTCTAATGGAGGAGAACAAGACAACGTTTAGGAATTTAATTGTTGTTTTCTATGAGATGGACAAAGTGGGTTATTGAGAGTCAAAAAAAAAAGGGGGGGAAAGCAAGGAAATTGAGTTCATTTTGTTAAGGAGAGCATTTTGTTAAGTCGATGCATTTTTTTTCCCCCAGCTGCCAGCAGGTAAAGAGGGTTAGAGTCTGTAGGTGGACTTTGTTTAGTTCCTTACAAAATCATGATTTAAAAGGGATAGTAAGGGAAGAGGACTGAAGCTTCCGTCAATTTGTTTTGTGGGTAAGTTATACACCATTGCTGGTAAGGAATATTTTACAGTTTTACACGATCTCATGTGGTATAGATACTGTATTATGGTTGTATTTACGTATGCAGACATTTCTTTATTTGTGTCCACTCAGTACACTGGGACTCTTTCAGAGCAGGGTCTAGGTCTTTCTCAACTTTCTGTCCTTTAGCAGTAGTGCTGCTCAAAGTGTTCGCAAATTGTCTGTAACTTGTCTGAGACAAGAACAGTACAGAAACAGGGAGTATGCCTTTAATAACTTTTATAGAAATTTGATATTCCTGCGACCTTTTTACCAAATTATCTCTCCACAGTGGGTTGGAAATAGAAAACCAACTGGTCAGTCGTGAGTCCCAAAAAGTTTGAGAAGCACAGCTCCAATGCCTAAGGCAGTACTTGGAAGGCAGCGAGTGCTCAATAAATGCTTGTTCAATTATGCCAGGGAACAGACTTGCTGAGGGGCCCGAGTTAATGATTTGATTCAAGCATTTATTGAGGGTCTACTCTGGGGTAACATTGTAGGCACTGTGGCAGTGTATCTAGAAAAAGAAATGATGGTTGTTTCTTTTCATGGAATTAACAACTAATTTAAAAGATCTCAGAGGTACAAAGGAATTACATAAGAGTGCTAGGCAAGATCTAGTTGGTTGCTAAAACCTCAGAATGAAGAGTAAACCATTCTGTACTAAGGTTAAAATGGGAACATGGCACGTGGGTGAACTTGGCAAGAAAAGTTCACAGAGCTTGTGAGGCTGGAGCAGTGAAGGCTGAGTAGGAGTTGAAGATGGAAAAAAGCATTCCAGGCTGGAGTGGGGTGGGGTGGGGTGAGGTGGGGTGGGAAGGGCTGAGAATAGGAACGAAGGCTCACTCATACACTAGAGTGAGAGAATGGTCCTCCTCCAGAGGCACTTAGGCAGTGTGGAACACTGGAGAGTTTCCAATATGGAAGAGCCAAGAATTTTTCACAAGGTTATTTCAGAAGTTTTGTGAAAAGGAAGGATGTCAAGAAAGTCTGGAGGCCAATGGAGTGAGCCAAAGGGCAGCTGGTGTGGTTTAGGACTGCCTTGAGGCAGAAGAGATGCCAAGAGGCATGTAGCGGAGTCTCTTTTGAGCCAACAACAATCCACCAGTGTTGGTGTCACATGTTCCCTCAAGTGCTGTGAACACTTAGATCCTTGCTAAGATCTTGTTTGCTTAGGTGATGCAGAGTAGTGGATGAAAAAGGAGTGTTACCTCTGGTTCTAAGCATTTAAGCTCACATGATATGACAATATTGGTATCATTCATTACCTGGCAGACACTGGGGAATTGACGCTGGTTTGAGTGAGAGTGGTAAAGATTGTTCCATTTTTTAGTTTCTGTGCTAATCTTCAGATAATTTTAGACTGTTGCTGCTTCTGCTGCAGCAGACAGTTGGATCTGATGTGGTTTTATCTCCTCTCTCCAGGTGTGAAGAAGACACAGTCTCTCTGCATGAAGATCAGACTGACTGCTCTAGTCTCAGGTAGGACTCACCATTGCTTGGTTCTTAATTATGAAGGATAGAAACCATCTGGGTCTGGTATCTTAAGTCTCTTCTTTGAATTCTAATACTTTGTTCTCACGTTCTGTTTCTTCTAATAGATTATCAGCTGTTGAAGGAAGTTTTGTCTTGTCCACTTTTGTATACCCCCCTTAGCACTCAGGACGGTACCTTTTCTATGGAGAATGCTCAGTAAATGCCTATTGAATTCAACATTGATTAGCACATCTGTTCCCATCATAGACCTTAAGGAAGAGCTTCTAGATTTATTCACCAAATGTGGCATTGAGTGTCTGGAGTGTGATCTTGGTCATCACCGGGTTCATGATATGATGGCAGAACCTTCACGTTAACCATTTCTTCTACATTTGCTTCACTCAAGCACTTTCACATGCATTTTATTATTTAATCGAAACGACTGAAAGGAAGCTGATGTTTCCCTTCTCATCCTAGATGGAGAAACTGAGGCTCAGAGGGATTATAGCTCATCCAAGATAACACAGCCGCTATGAGGCAGAATTTGGACACTGGTCTGTGTGACACTTGTTGGATAACAGACGTTTGTTGAAGGCCTTTGTTTCATACATTTTTGTGTGCCAGAAACCAGTGGAGATACGGGATGGAGGAAGACAAACCAATCCCTGCTCCCAGGAATTCAGTTCACTGGAGGAGATAGGCAAGAATATAGATGATGATGCTACAGCGCATTAAGTGCTATTTTACTAGCGGGAAACAGAGGACTCACTTAGAATGACCAAATAGTCCAGGGAAGTTTCTGGGATGGATTCCTGAAGAAAATTACACATGGCACATGACTCTTTTTTTTGGTGGAATATAATAAAGCCAAAAAACCAAGCAGAGGAAAAAAAAAAAAAAAAAAAACCAAGCAGAGGGAGCAACTTACTGGCAAGCCAACAGAGGGCAGAGAAATAATTTACCTTGAAGGTATAGCAGGCAGTTCAGGATGGCAGGAACCCTGAGAGCTGAGGATGCCAGGAGTGGTAAGAAATAAAGTTCCAGGGGCTTCCCTGGTGGCGCAGTGGTTGAGAGTCCGCCTTCCGATGCAGGGGACACGGGTTCATGCCCCAGTCCGGGAAGATCCCACATGCCGCGGAGCAACTAAGCCCATGCGCCATGGCCGCTGGGCCTGCGCGTCCGGAGCCTGTGCTCCGCAGCGGGAGAGGCCACAACAGTGAGAGGCCCACGTACCGCAAAAAAAAAAAAAAAAAAAAAAAAAAAAAAATGAAATAAAGTTCCAGAGATAAACAAAGACCTGATTACAAAGGGTTCATATACCCTGCTCAGGAGTTTGGAATTTATCCTGGAGGTATTGGGAAGACTAAAAATAACCTTCAGTTTTTCTTTGCAAATAACCACTCGCCCAAGGCCCCAAGTGAGAGTAGCCCCCATTTATTGGATTGTGGTCTTGAGCCACCTTTCTTTGGTAGGCATTTCACAGAGACTGTACTGCCTCTGTCACGTAGAGATGCCGGCATCTTATGGATGAGGGTCACAGAGGTGAGGTGTTGTGGCTCCGGCTGCATTTCTAACAAGTAGGAAGATATTTTGGACTCTTGTTCTTTTCAGAACACAGTGCTCATTCTCAGTTATGACTGATTCCAGTAAGCGGTGACATAAATTACATTACCTATATTCTGTTTTGGGAATCCTGAGGAACCAGTAATAGGTTGGAAATGTATTTCTACAGATGACTTTTCTATTTAGGTTTTATATTTGTGTAATGAGAGAAAGATGCTTTTTGCCCCGTTTTTCAAGTCCAGGATGACATTTATACCTTTGGGGCACCTTGAAAATATGATATATAAAACAAAATTCAGGTATTATTTTAGGAAGGAGTCTATCAAAAGCGTCATTTTAGATTTGAAAAATCATTTTTATGCTTGAGTGTTCTAGAATTCTCCTCGAATGAAGAACATTTAGGTTATGGTAGAGATCACTGTTGTTTCTTTCATTGCTCACCCAGGAGCATAGGGTGTGTGGATGAGCAGTATTGTCACTAGTGAAAGACATGCATTTCACATGAACTAGTGTAGTTCCAACTCATGGTTTGATATTGGTTTCCAAACCCATTAGTGACATACAATTTTTTTTTTAATTATAGATGATCTTAACGGAAAATATTAACCAGTGTCACTGACATTGTTTTTTTGTTTGTTTTGTTTTGTTTTTGCGGTACGCGGGCCTCTCACTGTTGTGGCCTCTCCCATAGTGGAGCGCAGGCTCAGCGGCCATGGCTCACGGGCCCAGCCGCTCCGCTTCATGTGGGATCTTCCCAGACCGGGGCACAAACCCGTGTCCCCTGCATCAGCAGGCAGACTCTCAACCACTGCGCCACCAGGGAAGCCCACTGACATTGTTTTATTGTTTGTTTTGTTTTTGTTTTCAGTTACTATCATGAAGAATTATTTCACCTGTTAGGTTTTCCTTTACCAGATACTAAGTTTGTCCTGAAGCTTAAGTTTAACTCTTTCACATAATTTTATTTCCACATCTTGTCCAACTGCATGCACCCCGGCCATGCTCCAGACGTCCTGGCCCAATGTTTTCTTTGTTCTTATCCCAGAGACTAACTGGAACTCATCTTCCTGATATCAGCTTAGTGAGTTTAATCTTTTATTTGTAAAAAGGCCTGCTGAGCAGTCGACATAGAAATCCTTCTTTTGCTGATCTTGTCTATTGGCTTTGTGTATCCTTGAGCCATGAGGAATTGCTTGCTAGCTGACCTTGCCAAAATCTCTTTTATGGGTACTGCTGGTCAGGGCACAGGAGGGAAAAACACCACCTGGGGGAAGTGGCCAGTCCTACAGAATTGCATGATCTAGTACTGAATGATTGCCAATGGGTTAAGGACAATCATATTGATCGTATAAAGGGAATGCTCCATCTGGCTATGGTAGTTGCTGAATTCTTAGCAAAATAAAATAAAATGCATCTAGATTTAAGAGGGGCAAATGACTTCAAATAAGAGTGTTATTATGTCACTATTTTTGAGGCAATGGAAGGGGCAGGGCGATGTTGTGTTAAATTTGATTGATGTGTGAAAATGAACACTGCCCTCCCAGTGCTGAGTCTGTGGAGGTAACTCCAGCCAGGTCAGTCTTCTCCAGCTGTTCCACACCCTCAGGACCCAGATACTGGGATCTTTGGCTTTTCATTGAGAGGGTTGTTCAGATAGATGGCTTGGCTGGGTAAAACTTGGCTCTTGTCTTAATTCTAATCCGGTAGTATGTATTCTATTAAGATAGACCCCAGTTAGACTTTTAAATGCATCTGAAAGTTGTAAGGAGATGGTTAGAGACTTGCCAGTGAGGAGGAAGCATCATGCCTTGAACCAAGGACACATGCATGAGAGACTGGGGACCCACCTGACCACTCCAGGTCTGGGTGAATTAGCCCTTTATTTAATCTCTGGGGTTTAGAGTGTTAATCTATAATGTAGGAATGACAGTAGCTAACTGGAATATCTCACATTATTATTGGTGAGAAAAAAACCTGACATATGTGAAACTATCTTGAAGTGAAAAATGAAAAACAAATATGATAGTATGTGCAAAGCTACAACTACAGAAAGTATGTATCCACTAGCAAAGATGGGAAGGGAATGTGGCGTGATCTAAAAAGTGACATTCAGTACTTCTGAAGCAGTCTACACTAAAAAGTTTGCTAGGTACCGTGTAAATGAGCAGCAGTGAGTATCGCCAGCCTCTCTTTCCCAGGGGGGATTATTAGACTCTTTTTGTTTTTGTTTTCAATTTGAAAGCAGTCACTGTTTATTAACTGACCAGATTACAGAAATAATCATGGTAGATACCTTAGTTCATCCTTCCAGTAAGCCTGTTGATCTGGTCTTCCCTGTTGCCAGCATGTCCACCTTCTACAAAATGGGTGCTTTCTAAATTGGGTCTTTCCTGTTCTAGAGATGAAGACAATAAAGAAAATTATCCCGATGCCGGGGCTCCGCTAGAGGAGCCCGCACCGTCCCGTGAGCCGCCGCAGCATGTAGAGCCGCCCGCGAGGCTGGACGTGCTGCGACCCAGCATGGGCAACTTCAAGTCCCGGAAGCCCAAGTCCATCTTCAAGGCCGAGAACGGGAGGAGCCACGGAGAAAGTCAGGTAGCGGGCTCCACCTCCTCAGACCTTGGCCAAGAAGGGTGCTCCTCTGGCGAGAGCACCATTCCGGTGACGGTGATGGTCTGAGCACGTTATTTTGCAGGCGGAGATTAGCGTGACTTGTCATTGCACACCTGCGACTTGGGACGTGTGCGTGTGCCCCTCCCGTGGGTTAATAGAGGAGTGCGCTGGGCAGGCTGCTCATTTAGTGCTCTTTCAAATTGGTAGTCTTAAATGCCGGACTTTGACATTGATTTAGGGGAGCTGCTGCGTCCTTTGTGGGGGAGGGTGGAGGAGGATTTCCAATGAGTTTCACTTATCCAGGGTGTGTAACTCTGGCCCCAAACTTGGAGCCTCTTCTCAGCAAATCAGAAGTCCCAGGTTTATACAGAGCCATTCTTCTTAGGCTGCAGTTTAGTGGCTTTGGGAAAACACTCAAGCGTGTATGTGCATGATTGTACGTGTGTGTAGAATCTGGTTCTTTGAGGTAGATAAGTATTTAAATGTATGAATGAAGCATCTTTCCAACTTCATTCAAGTAATACATTTTATACACACTTATTTATTTTACTTTTCTAGTCGTAGAGGGATGTATCAAAGAATGTGATTTTTAAAACTCTTAAATACCCCGCAAATAATTTATGGTGCTTTTAAAAGAGATGAAACGAATATAATCCATTTTAATCTTACTGGGAGGTTAATGGTCCCAACATTAAGATTATACTTGTAATGCACCTAACACAGTTTTGGGGACATAGGTGCTTCATTAATGTGACCTTTGCTTTTTTGTTAACAGCTAACTGTTAACTTTAAGAATAATGTGGGAGGCTCTCAGTGTAATATGTTAATTATCTAATAATTTGAAGTCCAGTCCAACTTTGCAAATGGGCACCAGGTGATCTTCCTGCTAGAACAACTTTGGCTGGGCAGTTTATTTGACCTTGTAATTTTCTTATTTGCCTTGTGTTTTTTTATCTCATTTCTTTTTTGGCATTGTGACCTCTTATTTAGTCAGTTAATTTTGCAGTGAGATGATATGCCGTGAGCATTTATGAAGTTCTGTTGTAATTTTCTGAAACTGCGTTGAATTGTAGAGAGAGGTTAAGTGTGAAATATCATTTGAGTTATGATTAACTTGAGACCCTGCCTATTACTAAGTGTACCCAACACTTGTTTGATTAGGAGTCTGGTGCTGGGGAGGACACAGGTACCCAAAGGGCTGCCTGCAGAGTCTGACTGGGTCCGGAGAGACTCTGACCTTGAATCTCTTACTAAAGGTCACCTGTGACACTGTGGGCTTTGGGTGACCAGCCGTCTCTCCTAGAATGCCCTCTTTCTTGTCATCCTGTAGTCTGGCCTCAGAGGAATTACACAGTCGTCACTTGTAATAAGGTGCTAATGGGGCATGTAATTTCCAGCATGTTGCTCATGCACAGGAAGATTCCAGGAGAGTGAGATGCTTGTACAGTCTTTGCAGATAATACAGCATTGGAATCCGGGACTGCACTTAAAATTTCCAGTTCATTCCAAACATCCCTGTGTACACAATGAGATTGTTTTCCCCGTAATGACTAAGAGAACTTCGATAATATCATTTTAGGTCTTCCATATTTTGGAGAAATTTGAAACAGATTTCATTCTTCCCATTGTCTTTGGAGAGATATAATTAACACTGGTTGAGTACTGATCAAGAACTGAGCATCTATAAATAATATTATTATTAAAATCAGCTGACACTTATTTAAGCATTTACTGTGCTCCAGGCATGTACCATGTTTACAACAATCCCATGGAATGGCTATTATTATCTTTTTGTACAAATGGGAAAATGAAGGCTCAGAGGGATTACATAACCTCTTTAGTCAGATTTGGAAGAACTTGAGTGGAATGTCTTTTCCATAAAAGCACAATATTTCTAACAAGAGGTACCCAGAACTTCCAAGTATGATTCTGCTGATTTACTTAACCCCTTTTTATACAAAACCTTTTATTTCACTCTGGAATTCTTTTCCTTTGGTCATATATTGTGTTGCTAAGCAGTAATTAGTTATTGAGAAAGGATTACTTTGGAGAGAATTTTATAAGTGTTTTTCTTCTCTGCCTTAAAGCTTTGTGATGTTGGTCACATAAGCTAGACAAACCTTGTTTGAGTGAATGTTAGCTCCACTAGGACTTAGGTTTGTTGAAGTCAGTGAGTCAGTCTTTCTTGTCCACCTTTGGATCTCTGGCACTCAGTCACTCAGTATTATTCAATGAATGACTCAAAACTGTTAATATACACACACACACACACACACACACACACACGCGTTATATATACAATTACATATATAATTTTTTTGTAAAATGGTATATATATATATTTTTTTCTGTAAAATGGAAGCATTATATCTTTACTCAGTTATAAAAAGTCACATTTCAAAAGAACATACAGGGCTTCCCTGGTGGCGCAGTGGTTGGGAGTCCGCCTGCCGATGCAGGGGACACGGGTTCGTGCCCCAGTCCGGGAAGATCCCACATGCCGCGGAGCGGCTGGGCCCATCAGCCATGGCCGCTGAGCCTGCGCGTCCAGAGCCTGTGCTCCGCAGCGGGAGAGGCCACAACAGTGAGAGGCCTGTGTACCGCAAAAAAAAAAAAAGAACATACAGAGAGATTGGTTCAAGATGGCAGAGTAGAAGGACGTGCTCTCCCTCTTTTGAGAACACTGGAATCACAACTGCTGAACAATCATTGACAGGAAGACACTGGAACTCACCAAAAAGATACCCCACATCCAAAGACAAAGGAGAAGCTACAATGACATGGTATGAGGGGCACAATCACAATAAGATCAAATCCCATAACTGCTGGATGGGTGACTCACAAACTGGAGAACACATACCACAGAAGTCCACCCACTGGAGTGAAGGTTCTGAGCCCCACATCAGGCTTTGAAACCTGGGGGTCCGGCAATGGGAGGAGGAATTCCTAGAGAATCAGACTTTGACGGCTAGCGGGATTTTATTGCAGAACTTTGACAGGACTGGAGGAAACAGAGACTCCACTCTTGGAGAGCACACACAAAGTAGTGTGAGCATTGGGACTCACAGAAAGGAGCAGTGACCCCATAGGAGACTGAACCAGACTTACCTGCTAGTGTTGGAGGGTCTCCTGCAGAGGCGGGGTGGGGGGGGGTGGCTGTGCCTCACCATGAGGACAGGGACACTGGCAGCAGAAGCTCTGGGAAGTACTCCTTGGCGTGAACCCTCCCAGAGTCTGTCATTAGCCCCACCAAAGAGCCCTGATAGGCTCCAGTGCTGGGTTACCTTAGGCCAAACAACCAACAGGGAGGGAACCCAGCCCAACCCATCAGCAGACAAACAGATTAAAGTTTTACTGAGCTCTGCCTACCAGAGCAACAGCTCTACCCACCACCAGTCCCTCCCATCAGGAAACTTGCACAAGCCTCTTAGATAGCTTCATCCACCAGAGGGTAGACAGCAGAAGCAAGAAGAACTATAATCCTGCAGCCTGTGGAACAAAATCCACATTGACAGATAGATAGACAAGATGAAAAGGCAGAGGGCTATGTACCAGATGAAGGAACAAGGTAAAACCCCAGAAAAACAACTAAATGAAATGGAGATGGACAATCTTCCAGAAAAAGAATTCAGAGCAATGATAGTGAAGATGATCCAGGACCTCGGAAAAATAATGGAGGCAAAGATCAACAAATGCAAGAAATGCTTAACAAAGCTCTAGAAGAATTAAAGAACAAACAAACAGAGATGAACAATACAATAATTGAAATGAAAACTACACTAGAAGGAATCAGTAGAAGAATAACTGAGGCAGAAGAATGGATAAGTGACCTGGAAGACAGAATGGTGGAATTCACTGCTGTGGAACAGAATAAAGAAAAAAGAATGAAAAGAAATGAAGACAGCCTAAGAGACCTCTGGGACAACATTAAATGCAACAACATTCGCATTATAGGGGTCCCAGAAGGAGAAGACAGAGAGAAAGGACCCAGGAAAATATTTGAAGAGATTATAGTTGAAAACTTCCCTAACATGGGAAAGGAAATAGCCACCCAAGTCGAGGAAGTGCAGAGAGTCCCATACAGGATAAACCCAAGGAGAAACATGCTGAGACACATAGTAATCAAATTTGCAAAAATTAAAGACAAAGAAAAATTATTGAAAGTAGCAAGGGAAAAACGACAAAATACAAGGGAACTCCTATAAGGCTAACAGCCAATTTCTCAGCAGAAACTCTACAAGCCAGAAGCAAGTTGCATGATATACTTAAAGTGCTGAAAGGGAAGAACCTACAACCAAGATTACTCTACCCGTCAAGGATCTCATTCAGATTCGATGGAGAAATCAAAAGCTTTACAGACAAACAAAAGCTAAGAGAATTCAGCACCACCAAACCAGCTCTACAACAAATGCTAAAGAACTTCACCAAGTGAGAAACACAAGAGAAGAAAAGGACCTACAAAAACAAACCCAAAACAATTAAGAACATGGTAGTAGGAACATACATATCAATAATTATCTTAAACGTAAATGGATTAAATGCCCCAACCAAAAGACACAGGCTTGCTGAATGGATACAAAAACAAAACCCATATATATATCTTGTCTACAAGAGCCTCATTTCAGACCTAGGGACACATACAGACTGAAAGTGAGGGGATGAAAAAAGATATTCCATGAAAATGGAAATCAAAAGAAAGCTGGAGTAGCAATACTCATATCAGATAAAATAGACTTTAAAATAAAGAATGTTACAAGAGAAAAGGAAAGACACTACATAATGATCACGGGATCAATCCAAGAAGAAGATATAACAACTATAAATATATATGGACCCAACATAGGAGCACCTCAATACATAAGGCAACTGCTAACAGCTCTAAAAGAGTAAATCGACAGTAACACAATAATAGTGGGGAATTTAACACCTCATTTACACCAATGGACAGTTCATCCAAACAGAAAATTAATGAGGAAACACAAGCTTTAAATGACACAAGACCAGATAGATTTAATTGATATTTATAGGAAATTCTGTCCAAAAACAGCAGATAACACTTTCTTCTCAAGTGTACACAGAACATTCTCCAGGATAAATCACATCTTGGGTCACAAATCAAGCCTCAGTAACTTTCAGAAAATTGAAATCATATCAAGCATCTTTTCTGACCACAGCACTATGAGATTAGAAATCAATTACAGGGATAAAAAACGTAAAAAACACAAACACATGGAGGCTAAACAATACATTACTAAATAACCAAGAGATCACTGAAAAAATCAAAGAGGAAATCAAAAAATACCTAGAGACAAATAACAATGAAAACACGATGATGCAAAAACTATGGGATACAGCAAAAGCAGTTCTAAGAGGGAACTTTATGGCTATACAAGCCTACCTCAAGAAACAAGAAAAATCTCAAAAAAAACCAATCTAACGTTACATGTAAAGGAACTAGAGAAAGAAGAACAAACAAAACCCAAAGTTACAGAAGGAAAGAAATCATAAAGATCAGAGCAGAAATAAATGAAATAGAAACAAAACAATAGCAAAGATCAATAAAACTAAAAGCTGGTTCTTTGAGAAGATAAACAAAATTGATAAACCATTAGTCAGACTCATCAAGAAAAAAGAGGGAGAGGACTCAAATCAATAAAATTAGAAATGAAAAAGGAGAAGTTACAACAGACACTGCAGAAATATACAGCATCCTAAGAGACTGTTACAAGCAACTCTATGCCAATAAAATGGACAACCTGGAAGAAATGGACAAATTCTTAGAAAGGTATAACCTTCTGAGACCGAACCAGGAAGAAATAGAAAATATGAACAGACCACTCACAAGTAATAAAATTGAAACTGTGATTAAAAATCTTCCAACAAACAAAAGTCCAGGACCAGATGGCTTCACAGGTGAATTCTATCAAACATTTAGAGAAGATCTAACACCCATCCTTCTCAAACTCTTCCAAAAAATTGCAGAGGAAGGAATACTCCCAAACTCATTGTATGAGGCCACCATCACCCTGATACCAAAACCAGACAAAGATACTACAAAAAAATAAAATTACAGATCAATATAACTGATGAATATAGATGCAGAAATCCTCAGCAAAATATTAGCAAGCAGAATCCAACAGCACATTAAAAGGATCATACACCATGATCAAGTGGGATTTATCCCAGGAATGCAAGGATTCCTCGATATATGCAAATCAATAAATGTGATACACCATGTTAACAAATTGAAGAGTAAAAACCATATGATCATCTCAGTAGATGCAGAAAAAGCTTTTGACAGAATGCCACACCCATTTATGATAAAAACTCTCCAGAAAGTGGGCATAGAGGGAACCTACCTCAACATCATAAAGGCCATATACAACAAACCCACAGCAAACATCATTCTCCATGGTGAGAAACTGAAAGCATTTCCTCTAAGATCAGGAACAAGACAGGGATGTCCACTCTCACCACTATTATTCGACATAGTTTTGGAAGTCCTAGCCATGGCACTCAGAGAAGAAAAAGAAATAAAACGAATCCAAATTGAAAAGAAGAAGTAAAACTGTCACTATTTGCAGATGACATGATACTATATAGAGAGAATCCTAAAGACGCCACCAGAAAACTACTAGAGCTAATCAATGAATTTGGTAAAGTGGCAGGATACATAATTAATGCACAGAAATCTCCTGCATTCCTATACACTAATGATGAAAAATCTGACAGAGAAATTAAGGAAACATTCCCATTTACCATTGCATCAAAAAGAATAAAATACCTAGTAATAAACCTACCTAGGGAGACAAAAGACCTGTATGCAGAAAACCATAAGACAGTGATGAAAGAAATTAAAGTTGTTACCAGCAGATGGAGAGATATACCATGTTCTTGGATTGGAAGAATCAATATTGTGAAAATGACTATACTACCCAAAGCAATATACAGATTCATTGCAATCCCTATCAAGTTACCAGTAGCATTTTTTACAGGACTAGAACAAAAAATCTTAAAATTTGTATGGAGACAAAAAAGACCCCAAATAGCCAGAGCAGTCTTGAGGGAAAAAAACGGAGCTGGAGGAATCAGATTCCCTGATTTCAGACTATACTACAAAGCTACAGTAATCAAGACAATATGGTACCGGCACAAAACCAGAAATATAGATCAACAGAACAAGGTAGAAAGCCCAGAGATAAACCCACGCTCTGATGGCCAACTAGTCTATGACAAAGGAGGGAAGGATATACAATGGAGAAAAGACAAGTCTCTTCAGTAAGTGGTGCTGGGAAAACTGGACAGCTACATGGAAAAGAAAGAAATTAGAACACTCCTTAACACCATACACAAAAATAAACTCAAAATGGATTCAAGACCTAAATGTAAGACCGGACACTATAAAACTCTTAGAGGAAAACATAGGAAGAACACTCTATGACATAAATCACAGCAAGATCTTTTTTGATCCACCTCCTAGAGTAATGGAAGTAAAACCAAAAATAAACAAATGGGACCTAATGAAACTTCAAAGCTTTTGCACAGCAAAGGAAACCATAAACAAGATGAAACGACAACCCTCAGGATGGGAGAAAATATTTGCAAATGAATCATCGGACAGAGGATTAATCTCCAAAATATATAAACAGCTCATGCAGCTCAATATTAGAAAAACAAACAACTCAATCAAAAAATGTGCAGAAGACCTAAATAGACATTTTTCCAGAGAAGACATACAGATGGCCAAGAAGCACATGAAAAGCTACTCAGCATCAGTAGTTATTAGAGAAATGCAAATCAAAATATTGTAATTTTGTGAGGTATCACCTCACACCAGTTAGAATGGGCATCATCAGAAAATCTACAAACAACAAATTCTGGAGAGGGTGTGGAGAAAACGGAACCCTCTTGCACTGTTGGTGGGAATGTAAATTGATATAGCCACTATGGAGAACAGTATGGAGGTTCCTTAAAAAAAACTAAAAGTAGAATTAGCATATGACCCAGCAATCCCACTACTGGGCATATACCCAGCGAAAACCATAATTCAAAAAGACACATGCACCCCAATGTTTATTGCAGCACTATTTACAATAGCTGGGTCATGGAAGCAACCTAAATGCCTATCGACAGACAAATGGATAAAGAACATGTGGTACATATATACAGTGGAATATTAGCCATAAAAAGGAACAGAATTGGGTGATTTGTAGAGACGTGGATGCGTCTAGAGACTGTCATATAGAGTGAAGTAAGTCAGAAAGAGAAAAACAAATATTGTATATTAACGCGTATATCTGGAACCTAGAAAATGGTACAGATGAACCGGTTTGCAGGGCAGAAATTGAGACACAGATGTAGAGAACAAACGTATGGACACCAAGGGGGGAAAGCGGCAGGGGGTGATGGTGGTGGTGTGATGAACTGGGCGATTGGGATTGACATGTATACACTGATGTCTATAAAGTTGATGAGTAATAAGGACGTGCTGTATAAAAAAATAAAATATAAAAAAAGAAAAAAGAGCATATAATCATGACTCATACAGATATGAAGTGAGACATATCAAAAATTTCATTTAAATCATGAATTAATGAGGGAACAAATAAGATATTACAACCGGTTCAAAAAAGAATGCAAAGTATTGCACATTTATAGTCTGACAGGGAATGGTGAGATAAATTTTTAGATGCACACAAAATTGGCAAAACTTGGAATATCTATAGGGTGATAACTACTTTCCTGGGGACACAGTTTGCATTTCTGTGGAGGGAAATTATTTGCACTGCCATTGGTTTCTGCAAGCTAACTGCTGTCTGCATAACCTTGTAAATTAGCCTAGTGATAGACAAACAAAAGCTGAGATTATCCACATGGGTGAGCTAGCCAGAACATCCACTAAATTTCAAAGTCTTTTATAATTTTTTCTTATATTCTCTTCCTCCCTCCCTCCCTTCCTCCTTCTTCCTTGTTGTCATAACAATCTCAAAGAGATATTAACCTTGATCACAAGGTAAGACTAGTCTCATTAGGTTTGGCCTTATTATTTACCTAAGTGTAGCAAGAGTGTTCATTTATCATGTATGTATTCTTACATATGCTTTGCAAAATCTAGAGCCATATGGTTTTGAATAATTACAAAATTAACTTCTCTTTGGAGGTTTTCATAAGGAATCTCAACTTGGACCTTAAATGCCTCTATTATTTGCACTCCTAAGGCAAATCAAGTTCAAGAAATTCTCTCCACCTTATTTCACCTGCAGTACTTATGCATTTGGGTAAATTCCTCTTTTCTTAAAGTCCCCAAAATAACTTCATGTTCCTGGACTGCCAGGGAGTGATGGTCCTCACCGCCTGTAAGGTTGGACCCTGTGAACTAGATAGCAGGGCAGTTATCCTGAGAGTCCTTTGTAGGCATTGATGCCATAATAAAGCCACATTAGTTCCTCACAATCGGCCTGTTCTACCTGATCCAAGGAGCATCATTCTCAATATGACATCCTAGGCGAGATGGCAGTTATGCAACAGATTCCTCCAATTATATCCTGGTAAAAAGGAAGACATTATTATTGAATAGATTAAATAACCTGATCACCGTTGAAAGTAAGGATACTTGGTATGAGTTTCTGAACTCGGGGGGTCAGTGAGACTCAGATATCATTTTTAAATATTTCATTTCAGTTTATATAAACAGAATGGTTTTTAAATGTAGGTTCTGTTATCATTCAGGTATGATGAGGCCAACAGAACAGAAGATGACTACCATTTGGAAAGGTTTCTACTTGCAGTTCTTAAGAGGGATGGGGCATGCCATGTCATGCAGGGCCACATGGGGAAGCACCAGGGTTGATCCAGGAGGAAGATGGGGCAAGGAGACAGCGTGGGTGGAGACTTTATTGTGGTTTTTATTGGAAAGGTGAGGCAAGGCAGAGTAAGCAGGTTTAAAATTGGCTGGTTTGAATGATTTCAGTGGACTCTGAGGTATGGGGTTCTCACTCGTGGTCTGGTACCTGGCCCTGGGTGATAAGGTAGAGGAGAATTACCTCTTGGAACATATGAACCAGATAAAGGAGGTGGTTGAGAGTATGGATTCTGGACTGGTTAGTTTGCATATGAAAGGCACACTCTGGGGCAAGTTATTTGTCATGTTTGCTATCCCTAAGAATTGGTTAGTCCTGGGAGAGACAGTCTCTCCCCAGTCACTGAAGCTGGAAATGCCAGAGCATCAAGAATAAGGAAAATCATCAAAAACCGTTAATACAAGAATCTACTAAATTGTATGGGTAGCAAATCATTGAAGTAGAGTGAAAGGACTTTCTTATAGATCCAGAAGAGAGAACATTAAAACAACTATATTCCAGTCAGATAACCACTGTAAAATTTCCCTTATCAGTCCATTCACTATGGACTGTGTAATTCTTGTTCCACTTGATCTTGGGTTAGCAGTAGCATGAAGTTGTCTGCTTCTTGAATGAAATTCTGCAAGTCCTGACTCAGCCCATTGGTGTCATCAGATGCCTATACCCAAGAGTCTGTTCCTTGACATGTCAATTATTTAAAATATCTGGGCCTTTACCATGGGACTCCTGAGAGTATTCTTCTTTGTTGAAGACACAAACTCTGGCGTGAAGCTGATAATAGAACCTTCAGGCAAGTATCTGAGGAAAACAAAGATCTGTAGATGACAGAAACTGAAAGTGATTTTGGTTAATTTACTACTAGTAATTTTCAAATGTGAAAAGTCTAATGACATTTCATAATAAAAATGATACATTAATGTGACATGCAAAACACGATAATAAAACCATTCCCCCCAAGTTAGAATGTTTCAAAGGATAATAAATAAGCCTGTTTTTAAAGAACTCAGGAAATTTAGTTCTGGTTTTACAAAAATGGAGGAATATAATTCTTACAGATGAGAAAAACCTTGAAATATAGAATAATAATCCTAAAAGAAGATGCCAAGAATATGAAGTAAAAAATTCATTAAGTCTGGTGTGGGTCTTAGACATCTGCATTGTTATTAAACTCCACAGACAAGTCTGCAGTGCATCCCTAATTGAAAACCACTGGCCTGGATGGTGCTGGATTCAAATGAAAGAAGTAAGGCCATGGACAAGTCAATGTTTAAATAATAACCACAGTTATCTCTGATAATATTAGAGTGTTGCTGTCTAATATCATCATGCAAAGCTCCACAGGACCAGAACGGATATACAAGAGTTTGATAGAACTATGTATTTCATAAGAGCTTTGATCAAAGGGTAAGTGAACCATTAACTACATTTACCATCCACTGTGGTAGAGAGAGTAGTTCTATTCATAAAGCTGGATTTATTTGGGGAACTTGAGCTTATGCTACAAATCCTGCCTGAGACTTGTTGCCATCATCAAAACACAGTTCTAACTGGTCTGTTTTGAAAGCATAATTCCCCAAAAGTACCTGTGAAGAACCGATGGTCACAACTTTTATAACTTAGAAGCAACCCTCTTTGAAGCTGAAGGTTTAGCTAGTGCCATTTCTGGGTTCTGTTGTCACAAAGTTTGTATTCAGGACCCCAGAGTGGATCTTCAGTCTGATCCTAACCAGGTTGGGAATGACAGTATGGGCAAGGGAGAAATGGCCAGATAGGAACCATTGAAAGTTTTGATCAGTCTTACCTTCCTGATCAACCCCAAAGCCAGAATCAGAAATTCTACTTATAGAGGGTCAGATTAAATCTAATTTAGAGCAACTTTCCTTTAATCCATAGAGTAGCAGAATCTGAGGTTTTTTGTGTGTGTCTGAATGTGATTCCAGTTTTGTACCTACTGTGAATGATGTAAAAGGGGGGCTTTAGGTGTATTTGCTGATCCAATAAAAGTTCAGGAACCAGGAAGGCAAGGCAAGAGTCTCCTCAAAGAAATTAAGATATTTAATATCTCAACATAATAAAAGCCATTTATGGCAAACCAACACCAACGTAGTACTAAACGGTGAATATCTGAAAGCCTTCCCACTGAATTCTGGAATAAGACAAGGATGCCCACTCTAACCACTTCTATTCAACCTAGTTTTAGAAGTTCTAGCCACAGCAATCAGACAAGAAAAATAAAATTATCCAAATTGGAAAGGAAGAGGTAAAATTATCTTTATATACAGTTGACATGATACTCTGTGTAGAAAACCCTAAAAATGCCACATAAAAACTATTAGCACTGATAAATGAACTCAGCAAGGCAGCAGGATACAAGATTAATATACACAAATCTGTTGCATTTCTTTACACTAGCAGTGAAGTATCAGAAAGAGAAAGTAAAAAACAATCCCATTTAAAATCACATTAAAAAATTATCTAAGAATAAACCTAACCAAGGAAGTAAAAGACTTATACGCTGAGAACTATAAAACATTCATAAAGAAAATCAAAGATGATTCAAGGAAATGGGAAGATGGAACAATATCCCATGCTCTTGGATTAGAAGAATTAATATTGTTAAAATGGCCATATTACCCATAGCAATCTACAAATTTAATGTGATCCCTATCAAATCTCCTATGACATTTTTCACGACATGAGAACAAATAATCCTAAAATTTATATGGAACCATAAAAGACCCAGAATTGCCAAAGCAATCCTGAGGAAAAGAACAAAGCTGGAGGCATAACCCTCCCAGACTTCAGACACAGTACCACAAAGGTACAGCAATCAAAATGGGGCAGTATTGGCACAAAAACAGACATATGGATCAATCGAACAGAATAGACAGCCCATAAATAAACACACACACCTGTGGTCAATTAATCTTCAACAAAGGAGGCAAGAATATACAATGGAGAAAAGGCAGTCTTTTCAGCAAATGGTGTTGGGAAAGCTGGACAGCCGCATGTAAATTAATGAAATTAGAATACTCCCTCACACCATAGATCAATACAAAAATAAACTCAAACTGGCTTAAAGACTTAAATATAAGGCATGACACCATATAACTCCTAGAAGAGAATGTAGGCAAAACATTCTCTGACATAAATCTTAGCAATATTTTCTTAGATCAGTCTCCCAAGACAGTAGAAATAAAAGCAAAAATAAACAAATGGGACCTAATCAAACTTAAAAGCTTTTGCACAGCAAAGGAGACCATAAACAAAATGAAAAGACAGCCTGTGGACTGGGAGAATATATTTGCAAATGATGCAACCGATGAGGGATTAATTTCCAAAATATATAAACAGCTCATGAAACTCAATATCAGAAAAACAAACAACCCAATCAAAAAATGGGCAGAAGACTTAAATCGACATTTCTGCAAAGAGGCCATACAGTTGGCCAACAGGCACATGGAAATATGCTCAACGTGGCTAATTATTAGAGAAATGCAAATCAAAACTACTATGAGGTATCACCTCACACCGGTCAGAACGGCCATCATCAAAAAGTCTACAAATAATAAATGCTGGAGGGGGTGTGGAGAAAAGGGAATCCTCCTACACTGTTGGTGGGAATGTATATTGGTGCAGCCACTATGGAAAACAGTATGGAGGTTCCTTAAAAAACTAAGAATATAGTTACCATATGATCCAGCTATCCCATTCCTGGGCATATATCCAAAAAAGACAAAAACTCTAATTAAAAAAGATACATGCACCCCAATGTTCATAGCAGCACTATTCACAGTAGCCAAGACATGGAAGCAACCTATGTGTCCATCAACAAATGAATGGATAAAGAAGATGTAGTGTGTGTGT
The DNA here is from genome assembly GCF_964165515.1 of Mesoplodon bidens. Lineage (NCBI taxonomy): Eukaryota > Metazoa > Chordata > Mammalia > Artiodactyla > Ziphiidae > Mesoplodon > Mesoplodon bidens. Next base: position 119,457,392 of record NC_138176.1, on the reverse strand, counting down.
GTGTGTGTATACATACATATATATACACAGACATATGTATGTAATGAAATATTACTCAGCCATAAAAAGGAATGAAATAGTGCCATTTGCAGCAACATGGATGGACCTAGAGATGATCATACTAAGTGAAGTAAGTCACAGAGACAAATATTATATGATATGTGGAATCTAAAATGTAATACAAATGAACTCATTTCCAAAGCACAAAGACTCACAGACAGAAAACAAACTTATAGGACTTCACTGGTAGTGCAGTGGTTAAGAATCCGCCTGCCGGGCTTCCCTGGTGGTGCAGTGGTTGAGAGTCCTCCTGCCGATGCAGGGGGCACAGGTTCGTGCCCCGGTCCGGGAGGATCCCACATGCCGCGGAGTGGCTGGGCCTGTGAGCCGTGGCCGCCGAGCCTGCGCGTCCAGAGCCAGTGCTCCGTGACAGGGGAGGCCGCAGCAGTGAGAAGCCCGCGTATAGCAAAAAAAAAAAAAAAAAAAAAATCCGCCTGCCAATGCAGGGGACACGGGTTCGAGCCCTGGTCCGGGAACATCCCACATGCCGTGGAGCAACTAAGCCCATGCGCCACAGCTACTGAGCCTGCACTGTAGAGGCTGCAAGCCACAACTACTGAGCCCTCGTGCCACAACTACTGAAGCCTACACACCCAGAGCCTGTGCTCTGCAGCAAGAGAAGCCACCTCAATGAGAAGCCCACACACCACAACGAAGAGTAGCCCCTGCTCACCGCAACTAGAGAAAGCCCGTGTGCAGCACTGAAGACCCAATGCAGCCATAAATAAATAAATAAATAAATAAATGTATTTAAAAAAACAAACAAAACTTATGGTTACCAAAGGGGAAGGGAGGAAGGGTAAATTAGGAATATGGGATTAACAGATACATACTACCATATATAAAATAGATAAACAATAAGGATTTACTATATAGCACAGGGAACTATATTCAAGATCTTGTAATAACTGATAATGGACAAGAATTGAAAAAAAGAATATATTGATGTATATATATATTTGAATCACTGTGCTGTACATCTGAAACTAACACAGTATTGTGAATCAACTATACTTCAAGAAAAGAAAAAAAGTTGAGATATTTAGAATAAGGAGAATGTTCATTTGACCAGGATCAGTTGCAGATTGCCTTTCTGCTTTTGTATTCCTGTCTTCCTTAGAGGGCTTTGTGAAAGAATGGCTTGGATAAGGACCATTTAATGACCTGTCTCCTGAAAGGCCAAGTTTTATTGATGCTGATATTAGAGTTTACTGATACGATGAAGTTAAAACAAGACTTGTGAATTTGTGCTGACCAAGAATGGTTCATCAAAGTAGAATCCAGTGAACAGTTTGCTATCCTGTGGAATGTCATATTAAATAGCAAACATTTTTTCTAGGGAGGAGAACTAACTGAAGGCAGTAGAGTATATATGTTGTAATATTTTGTGAAAAATTACACAAAATGTGGCGAGTGGGTGAAATGGGTGAAGGTGGTCAAAAGATACAAACTTCCAGATATAAGATAAATAAGTCCTGGGAATGTAATGTACAGCCTGGTGACTGTAGTGAATAATACTGTGTTGTATATTTGAAAGTTGCTAAGAGATTAGCTCTTAAAGGTTCTCATCACGAGAAAAAATATTTGTGACTGTGTGGTGATGAATGTTAACTTGACTTATTTTGATCATTTCACACTATATACATATACCAATTCATTATGTTATAATGTTATGTCAATTATATCTCTATAAAAAATATGTGTGCCTTATCTCATGATGAACAATGAGCTCTGGAAGTTTCATCTCTCCCCTTTAGAATATCTAGGTAATTCTTCATCTTGGAAAACTTTGGAATTGATTGACTGTGAGACCCTCACCCCTGCCCCCAAAAGCCCCAACACATATACTTTTTATTTATTTTGTGTCACCACCAGTCTTGATCAGTCTTTCCTGTTTTGGGTGCAGTTTCTACCATTTTCTAGAACTATTTGTCTCACATTAATCTTTTTTATTTACAGTTTCCCGATTACCTAGTAAAAAAAATGTAGAAACCTACTATTTAATTTAAAAAATCCCTATTTATTGACATTCTTCTGCTGATTAAATTAACATATCCTAAACAGGAGTTTGTGGTTAACATATACACGCTACTATACACAAAATAGAAAATCAACAAGGACCTACTGTATAGCACAGGGAACTCTACTCAATATTCTGTAATAACGTAAATGGGAAAAGAATCTGAAAAAGAATAGATATATGTATATATATATAACTGGTTCATTTTGCTGTACACCTGAAACTAACAAACAATTGTGAATCAACTATACTCCAAAGTAAAGTAAAAATTTTAAAAAAATAGGGAATTCCCTGGCCTTCCAGTGGTTAGGACTCGGCACTTTCATACCGAGGCCTGGGTTCAACCCCTGGTCGGGGAACTAAGATCCCGCAAGGCGCGTGGCATGGCCAAAAAAAAAAAAGGCAAACAAAACTAAATAAGTACAATTTATCATTATTCCAACAACAGTAAAATAAAATGAACATATACTGGTTTTTAAAAACGCAATAGATTTTATATGTTGTAATACTTTGTGAAAAATTAAAATCACTTCTGTATTGCTATAGTGTTAATCCCTAATAACCTGATTTGGGGATGATTAGATTTGACTAACAGAGCCAACTTCTTGTATTGGACCTCGTAAGTGTCCAGAGGGCATTTAGAGTTAGCCCTGGTAGATCGAGTCTAACCATCTTCACTTTGTTCCAGCTGGCATCAGGCTATGCACCATCCTTCTGTCCTCCCCCTCTGGTGACTATTTTAGCAGAAGACAAAAAGTAGGAGGCTATATAGAGAGTTTTCTGCAGTGAGCTGTGTACTGTGATCGTGCTGCTAATGCACTTCCTTGGGGAGACCAGCTGTTCGGTCTGGTATACATCAGCATTAGGTTTCTTCCACTTGGCTCTAGTAGATGTGTTAAGAAGCTGGAAAGGGATCTAGGTCTGATTGTGAAAACTGCATTTTAATCTTTTTTGCAGAAATGAAAACCCCCTAAACACTTTTCAGGCAAAATAACCTAACTGAAGTACTTACTACATTTCTGTTTTTGGAGAGTATAGCCCTTATTCTTACTGTGTTCGACTCTTAATTAAAAGAAAGACAATAGTTAATTCTGCATCATTTTTTTACCCAAAAAGGAACTAGAGTTCTGTTTCCAATTGTAAATCTGCTTTATGTACTTTGTTCTTAATATATTACTGAACCGCTGAGCTAGTGCAAATGGTAAAAGCAAGAAAACTGGTACAGCTGATTGACTTTGAAATTGAGAACCCTGGAAAGCTAAAATGACCTTCAAACAGAATTTCACCTGCTTTTCAGTAAAAGGAAGACGTCTGGGTTCTGAATATGCCTTTGAAGGCTTTTTGCAGTGTGTCAAAAGCATGATTTCACTGTGATTCTAACAATTGGTCTTAGTTAGATAGTTGTTTTGACACATTAGTTAGTGTTGCATTATTTCTCTTGTGTGGTTTTGCAGCTCTGGTGTAGAGGTTTTACTTCAATTCTTGTTGAGGTATGGTTTTTGGGAAGACTTGTTACTGGTCAGGATGAAAGGTGGTCCTCTGGATTTTTTTTTCCAGGTTCCCCATCACTCCTCCGAGAGTCAAATGGTTGAGATTCAGGGGGATAGAGTGTTGAGAAATTCAGGGTCCTTGAAAGTGAGCCCATCAGAGTCAATGTTTGGATTTACTTGTTTCTCATGGTGTATCAGATTCTGATTCTCCTCCTTGAAATAACAACCAGCGTATTCTTAGTGATTAAGCTGATGAAGAAAGATATTTTTAGGAAGGAATCTGCAAAGTCTGTAATATAACTTGATTACTTTTTTCAAGTAAACGACTATATTCAGTTTAATACTGAGAAGAAGGAATCTTAAAATTAAGCGATGTGCCTTTTTTGCCTGGGCACTGAATCTCAAAAGTTAAAAAAAATTGTCAGTCAGAGGGAATCTGTGTTTACGTAACTGGTTTGAGACAAGCTTATGAGCAATGGGACATTTTAAATGTTGGCATTGTAGTGCTCAAGGCCACATTATCTAATTGATATTCCACTTATGATGGAAGTAATAGAATAATTCCCCTTAAAAACATGAACAAGATGGTATTGATGGTGTTGGTTCTTCTGAGTATAGCAATGGAAGATGGCAAGGAATGATCTCCACTGACACGCTGACTATACTATTTAGCAGAGATGCAGATGGCTCCCATATAGGATGGCTCTTAAACTCGTTTATCTTCTTCTTCTGCATCCTTTGCATAGGTAAATAAATTCTGGTTTAAAGAATCTCTGATTCCCTTACATAGTTCCAAAGGTGGTTTCTAACATTATACATGTAGCCCTATAAACTCAGCCCATAGTCAAGACCTATCAACATATAGAAAGGGGAGTAAAACATCCATGGGATACCATTGTCCCTGTTGGCACCTGCTGCCCTTCCATGGCGTTCCAAGACTTGCTCCTTCTACTATGGAGGATTTTCGTTTAATAACTCCCAGAGATAAACAGTTGAATGGCAGTATAGTGTGGTAGTAGAAAGCATGGTCTATAGTTCCTGATGGATATGGGTTCAGATTCCTTCTCAGTCACTTACTTTCTGTGTGGATTTAAGCATCTACGTACTAGCTTGTTGTGTTAATTTTCCATCTATAAAGCAGAGATGATAATTTGTATTTACCTTAAGAGTTTGTTGAGAAAAGTGATAACCATACAACCTTAACTGTTCAGCAAGTTTCAGGGGGCTAAAAAGGTATATAGAATGTTTTCTCATAGACTTATTTGGCTGGATATACACTAAAACTTCAATAATTGCATGTCTCCTGAGTTAGGCTAGGCTGGGCTCTGCTGCAATAACAGATAATCTCAAACCTTTGTAGTTTAAACCAACAAAAGTACATTGCTTATACATGTTATATATCCATCATTGGTTACCAGGAAGTGTGTTCATGGCAGTCAGTTAAGGACTCAAACTAACCAAACAGTGACAAACTTCAACGTGCTGCTTTTGAGTCAGAGGGAAAAGAGCTCTGGAGGATTCTGGACCAATAATTAGAAGATTTAGCCCTGAAGCCACACGCAGTATTTCCATTCTCTACTAATTGGCCAGAGCTGGTCATGTATTTCCCCTATGACCACAGCTTTGTAACATAGGGACAAGGCAGTCTAATCCTACAATGTGTCCCCAGGGGGAGACTGAAATCCTGGCCAGCAGCACTAATGACTTCCACATCTCCTCTCCAACTAGCATATAACCTAAGGCAAGAAGAAGTTAATTGGTCTTTTTCTCTTCCAGCTCTTCAAAATACTGAGGTATTAATGTTCTTAATGTCAAAGACTGGAAGAAGAAAGAGAGCACTAATTAGGCTAATTCACCAAAGGAGATACATGGCATTATATTATTGTTTTGAACAGGAATTGGAGTTTTAGATAAGCATCCCATCTGCTAAACACCTGCTTCATTATTATCAGGAAAAAAAAGTAAGTTTAGTTATTGATTTTTCCTCTATTGCCAAATGAAACTTCAGAGTTCATCAACTGTCTTTTATTTAGGAATAATTTTGGTTTTAGTCTTGCCAGAAATGGTAGTGACTTTGGGTTATGCTTGCTAAACGTGTGGTACTATGATTAAGAGGCATTTTAAAATTTGATCCCCAAATAATCCTTTGTATAGAAAGTGGATTTGACAATTGGGATCTTGTCAGCTGGGTTTCTCCATACACACAGATATGCAAATTCACATCCTCATGTATTCAGTGGTACTTATCCAAGAGCAGAGTGTTCTATAGGCAAAGAAAACAGCTTAGTGAGGACTTAGCCAGCCTGTTTTGGAGCTTGGAAGCGAAGCTGTTTGAGAAGTCTGGAGAGCAGAAACATAATGAACTGACATTTTGGGGAACTAAGAATTGCCAATCTAAACTTTATCAAACATGGTTAAATATCACTTTGGGACTGAGACATAACATATCAACCTCAAGCCTGCAATTTTAGGCTCCATATTTTGCAAGAGATGTAGTTGCTGGATAGAATATGGGCTGCACAGTTAAATTTGAATTTCAGATACACAATGAATAATTTTGCAGTGTAAGTATGTCCCACGTAGATATTGCTTTGAACAGGGATGGGAGTTTTGTGCAAGCAAATATCTATATGGGATATACTTATACTACAGTGTTATTCATTGTTTATCTGAAATTCAAATTTAACTGGACATTATAAGTTTTTATTTACTAATATGGTGACTGTATCAAGAATGAATGGCATGAACATTTAACCTCATTCACCTCCTCTTCCAAGGTAGAAGTAACAGTTGCTCCCATGTGGCCTGAGAGTATGAGGACTAAATTTTGTTTTTTAGTTCAATCCTTCTAAGATAGTTAAAACAGGCATAGGAAGGGAAGTCAGCATCCTGTCCAGATCTCGAGGCTTATTGCTGTATATATTTTACATCTATAGCTATTTTTCAAATAGCTTGAAACATTCTGGAAAAAGCAGATGATAAAGCCTTAAAAACTGGATAGAAGTGCAAAAAAGTTTGAAAATCTGCCCTCAAAGTCTGCAGACTATCTCACTGGACCCTCCTTGCCATGAGTAGTAGCTGTCATCAAGTCAATAGAAAGGCTGACTTTGATGAGCCCGTTTCTATGTTAAAATGATCGAAAACAACATAATTGATGTCAGATGCAGACAGAACAATACTGCTGTGTTTTGAGGATTAATCCTCCTGGAGATAAGCAGAGACAGAGGATTGCTGCCTTGAACATTGTTGCTCTAGCCTGAGGCTACTGCCACATATAAGAATGGCTTTTCTATCTCAAGCATTCTTTTATCATGTAGTTGGTTGACTCTGGCACAGGTAACTGGTGGTTTTTGAGTCATGATGGCACTTTGCCTTCCCACCCAATTATAAACCCTGCTTAGTTTTGTTATGAATCTTTTTTTATTTTTTAAATAGCTGAGTCCTCTGCATTGTTAACTATTGCTTAATAAGTTGTAGCCACAATTAGGGGATTTCTTGCAGGAACAGAGATGTTCAACTCTGCATCGTTTGTTCCTTAACACGCAGAACTACAATATGATGATTTGCTTGGCTTGGTAATGTTGCTGTGTGCCAGGGAAATTTCCAGTAGAAAAGGTCATCCCAGTGTTAGATTTTCAGACTTTTCAGCTGTAACTAACATTAAATGACCAAAGGGATACTGTCAAGCTTTAAAAAGCTCTCTTAATCAGTCTGCCAGTGCCGTGGGCGTAAGGGGTTGGCTTTTAGTGTGGTTTAATCCAGAAAACGCCAACTGTACTGAAGTTATGACCTACCAGATTTAAAATCCACCAGGGGAAAATTGTTGAATGTTGTGCATGTGGATCCATAGAAGGGCACTTCCCCACCCCCCTGACCTCTTCTCTGTTCTCTCTGCTGTCTTCTCAGTTGTACTGAAATGGACATTTGATTTAGACACCGGGACAGCCTGGTCCAGATACCGCTCCCTCTGAAAGACAAGAGGACTAAAAAAAAGACTGAATTAGTTTACCTCTAAATACAAAACAGGCAGATACTCATGATTTAAGGCTCCTTTAAAAATTCTATTTATTTGTTTTTTTGCTGGTTACTTATAAAGACTTCAACAACTGTAATCTTTTCTACCTGATGTGAAACATCAAGATGGAAATAGAGAACAAATCAAAACATAACAGCCTATTAAATCTCTGACTGTCTCACTTCCACCTAATGCTAAAAAAGAGGATGGGAAGTCAGTGATTGGTTCCCAATGTGATAGAGTTTGGAGGAACTAGGGTCTTGATGTTAGAGCCTTCCCTGGGCCATCTACAGGGCAGGAATCTGGTGAGCTCTGCTATAGCTGATGCAGTCTTGGGTCTCTAGGGTTTAGAGGCAAGTGAGGGACCCAGCAGACAGTTCCCCCAGAGGAAAGCAGATACTGGGGTGGGCTTGAAGTAAGCATCAGGATGAGAGGGCAGCAGGGAGCTCACCCTAGAAGAGAGACAGGGATCTAACCTCTGGAAGTGGAGATAAAATTCTAATTCACAAAACAATGGAAGTCTTTGCAGATACTATTTTAAAAGACTTTTAAATCAGAAAATGCAGTAGCTGCAACTGTACGTGAGCATTATTTTCCTGTCATTTGAAAATTCCATTATTTGATTAAAATTTCTGAAATGACACTTCTAGAATTTATTACATTGTCTGATTGCAATGCTCTAACTCTGAACACATTTTGTCATAGACTAGGGTACTTTTGAAGTTTGTTTATTTTGGCTTCCTCTTACTTGTGACCTAACTGCTAAAAGCGATTTATCTCAGAGCCTTTTAGAGTTGTATTCTTTAGAAGGAGGTTTTTCCATTGCAAACAGTACTAAAGAGTCTTTAACACACTTACAAATGATCCTCTATCTCTTTCTTTCCTTCTTTTTTTTTTGGCTGCATGGCGCCACATGGGGGATCTTAGTTCCCTGACCAGGGATTGAACCTATGCCCCCTGCAGTGGAAACACGGAGTCCTAACCACTGGACTACCAGGGAAGTCCCTCTTTATTTCTAAGTGGATGATTTTAATGTCATCTTCTTTAGCCTTAGCGATTTCAGGACCTACATTCTATTTCAAAGATGGCCTTATCTATGCAGACTGACCTGGCCTTTTCTTTCACTTCCCAGGCTGTCGGTTTCAATAATAGTCCCTTCCTGGGTAACATCATCTATCAGTTTTGCTTGATTTGCCAAACCAGGCTCAGTAACATGGTGTTTCATCAGTGATGCTGGGCTGAGTATGCCAGAGGGGGCCTCTGTTTCCCCTCTTGTAACTCGAGGAGTGTAATGGGTTGGATACTGTCTCCCCAAAATTCATGTCCACGTGGAACCTTAGGATGTGACCTTATTTGGAAATATGGCAGTTGCAGATGTAATTAAGGTAAGAATTCAGATGAGATCATCATGGATATAGGATGGGACCCTAAAGCCAATGACTGGTGTCCTTCTAAGAAGGCGGGGGGCTGGGGAAGAGAGAGACACACGGGGAAGAGGCCGTGGCAAGGTAGAGGCAGAGATTGGAGTGATACTGCCACAAACCAAAGAACACCAGGAGCCCTCCAGGCCTAGAAAAGGCAAGGAAGGATTCTCCCCTAGAGCCTTTGGAGAGAGCGTGACCCTGCTGACACCATAACTTTGGACTTCTGGCCCCTACAACTGTGAGAGAATAAGTGCTATGTAAAGCCACCAAGTTATGTTCATTTTTACAGCAGCCCTAGGAAACAAACACAAGAGGCTTCCTGAAGTTAGACTCTGTTAGGCTGGCTTCTCTGTGCTCCAGGGGACCTGGCCAGAGCTGGATGGGATGCCAGTCCAGGTGGTTTTGGGGCACCGAGCAGACTGGCAGGGCAGAGACGCAGATATAGAGTGTTACGACTGGGATCCACTTACTACAGTGGGGTACAGAGTGGCATTTGGAGACAGGAGCAAGGCAGGCAGAGGGAGTAAAACTTCAGAGCAGTAGCTGCAGCAGGACACATCTGTTGCTGTGTTACCCACACTGACTTTCCTTTCCTTTGACAGAGGACAGATTTGCCCTGGGTCCTATTAGAACTGAACCTGACAGAGGCCAAGGGGGAGATGGGCCCTTCTAGGGGTAGAGCAAGGGGGCCAAGCAGCTCATCACAAGAAACAGTGGGATAACTGGAAGTTTTTGGATGTACAATCAAGTGTTCACTACTTGCACAGTTGCTTAGTGCTGTGTGTATACCGTGCGTTTTTAGAAGTGGATAGTGGATGAGTTGAAGGCTTTTGTCCTCAACCCCAGAGTGTTGCTCCCAGGTGTCCTTTTCTTGACAATATTACTGCAGCAGCCCTGGTTCAGACCTTCTAGGTCATACTGGAGATCTGTACTAATTATGAAAATATTACTTCTGTGGTAATGACCATGCACAGCCTTGTCTTTTAAAAAAAATTTATTGAGGAATAATTGACAAATATAACTGTATACATTTAAAGGGTACAGTGTGATGATTTAAAATACATGTACATGGGCTTCCCTGGTGGCGCAGTGGTTGAGAGTCCGCCTGCCGATGCAGGGGACACGGGTTCGTGCCCCTATCCCGGAAGATCCCACATGCCGTGGAGCAGCTGGGCCCACGAGCCATGGCCGCGGAGCCTGTGTGTCCGGAGCCTGTGCTCCGCAACGGGAGAGGCCACAGCAGTGAGAGGCCCGCGTACAGAAAAAAATAAAAAAAATAAAAAAAATAAAATACATGTACATTGTGGAATGATTGCCAAGGTCAAGAGAACTAATATATCCATCATCTCACGTAGTTAAAGCTGTGTGTGTGTGTGTGTGTGTGTGTGTGTGTGTGATGCGAACGCTTACGATCTACTCTCAGCAGCTTTCAAGTTTACAACACTGCATTATTCTTTAAAATTTTATCGAATTGATTTACAATGTTGTGTTAATTTCTGCTGTACAGCAAAGTGATTCAGTTATACATATATATATTCTTTTTCATATTCTTTTCCATTATAGTTTAGCACAGGATATTGAATATATCAATAGTTCCCTGTGCTATACAGTAGGACTTTGTTGTTTATCCATCTTATATATAATAGTGTACATCTGCTAATCCCAAACTCCCAATCCTCCCCCACCCCCCGCCCCACCAGGGCAACCACAAGTCTGTTCTTTATGTCTGTGAGTCTGTTTTGTAGACATGTTCATTTGTGTCATATTTTAGATTCTATGTATAAGTGATATCATATGGTATTTGTCTTTCTCTTTCTGACCTACTTCGCTTAGTATAATAATTTCTGGGTCCATCCATGTTGCTGCACATGGCATTATTTCATTCTTTTTAATGGCTGAGTAATATTTCATTGTATATATATATATGTACTACATCTTCTTTATCCATTCATCTGTCAATGGGCACTTACATTGTTTCCATGTCTTGGCTATTGTAAATAGTGCTGCTGCGAACATAAGTGTTCATATATCTTTTCAAATTATAGTTTTGTCTGGGTATATGCCCAGGAGTGGGATTGCTGGATCATATGGTAACTCTATCTTTAGTTTTTTGAGGAACCTCCATACTGTTTTCTATAGTGGCTGCACCAACTTACATTCCCTCCAACTGTTTGAGGGTTCCCTTTTCTCCACACCCTCTTCAGCATTTACTATTTGTAGACTTTTTAATGATGGCCACTCTGACCAGTACAACACTATACTATTAGCTATAGTCACCATGAGAACAGCCTGGTCATGAGTGCTTTATCATAGTAATAACTTTATATTTAATATTTATATGATATTTATTATATAATAAACAATATATAAGAATTCATTTAATTCTCATAACAACCCTATGAGGTGCCGGTACTCATTCCTTTTTACAGAAGAGGAAACTGAGGCACAGAGAAGTTAAGTAACTTGCTCAAGACTACAAAAATGGAATGACTAACTGAATGGTATTGCTAGGTATTAATTATGGTTGTATTAAAATTGATTTATGTTTTTTATTGATTGAGGAGTGGATTAACCACATTTGGGCCCTCAATATACGCAGCAAATAGGTTACTGCAGATTTTGAATGTGTCCGGGGCCTTGGAGGATAAGACCTGGCTGGGCTCAAGGAAAGGAGGGATCCAACATTCCTCTAACTTGTTGGGATAAGAAGAATATATAATTTTTAATAAAGGAATCAACTGCAGAGGGATTTCCTCGTACTTACTGAGGAGTGATGGGAGGGAAATAGAGATATTTTAATGGCATCTCTTTGTCGTTAATGACAGGGCCTTTGTCAGGTGAGTGCTGTGGTTTGGATGCCGGTTGGTATGTTTCATACGACTTAATTTTTTCAGGGTGTGTGGGAGTGCTTTTCTTTAGGCATGTGATTGGGGCAGGCCTGCTTGGGTGTAGGCATGTGAGCAGAGAGTGGCAAGGCAGTCAGCTGCCACTTTGCTGCAACTGGTGTTTCTGACTGTGTTTGGGTTTCTGGAACCTTGCCACCTTGGGGAATCTGAGGCATGTTGGTGACCCATCTTTTAGGCTTAGCAGTTGCATCAGAGATGGAGAATTGGCTCCAAAGTAATTAGAAACCAGGTAGAATATGTTATCTTCAAGCCTGGCTTTCTTTTAATTAATTAATTTGGCTGCACCATTTGTGGAATCTTAGCTCCCCTACCAGGGATCGAACCTGGGCCCACAACAGTGAAAGCCCATGTCTTTTTTTTTTTTTTTTTTTTTTTTAATTTATGGCTGTGTTGGCTCTTTGTTTCTGTGCGAGGGTTTTCTCCAGTTGCGGCAAGCGGGGGCCACTCCTCATCGCGGTGCGCAGGCCTCTCACTTCACGGCCTCTCTTGTTGCGGAGCACAGGCTCCAGACGCGCAGGCTCAGTAATTGTGGCTCACGGGCCTAGTTGCTCCACGGCATGTGGGATCTTCCCAGACCAGGGCTCGAACCCGTGTGCCCTGCATTGGCAGGCAGATTCTCAACCACTGCGCCACCAGGGAAGCCCTGAAAGCCCATGTCTTAACCACTGGAGCGCCAGGGAATTCCCAAGCCTGGGTTTCTTAACATCACAGATGTTGCTGACAGTTTGTACCAGGTGTTGGTTTATTGTCCACCTTGGCTGTGGTTGGATGGCAAGATGCAGAGCTTTTGACGTTCAGATCAGGCTGTTAACACATGGAGTGATTCAGGACCCTCTCTTTCTTCCTATAACAGCAGGCATTGAGGGTTCCTCTGCAGGAGAGGCCCCGAACCAGGGTAATTGTGGGACTACTTTGCTTGAGGTGAATGTATTATAACTGGGGAGAGGGCGACAGGAGCCACAGTGGGGTCTCTATAGTGCCCTGGGTGAGAGTGCAGCCTCTGTTGTCATTCTGTGTGTACTTGGATCCCAGTGAGGCCCCTAAGGTTACCCATAGGTGAAATGGTGGATAATAGTTTCCTCCCCCACCGATAAGGTTGTTCAAGGATTGAGATAATCCTTGTGAAGTACTTACTGGAATGCCTGGTACATAGTAAAAGCTCAATACATATTAGCATGTCAGCTGTCAGTATGGTTCTTACACCTAATACATTGCTGTAATAGAATGAAAAGTTCCTATCCTTTTAGGAAAAGACTGATTGTTCTGTGGCCATGGTTACTGGTAACCATCAGAACCTGTTTTTTTTTTTAATTAATTTATTTATTTATTTATTTATTTTGGCTGCGTTGGGTCTTCGTTGCTGCGTGCGGGCTTTCTCTAGTTGAGGCAAGAGGGGGCTACTCTTCGTTGTGGTGCGTGGGCTTCTCGTTGTGGATCACGGGCTCTAGGCGGGCAGGCTTCAGTAGTTGTGGCTCGCAGGCTTTAGAGCGCAGGCTCAGTAGTTGTGGTGCACGGGCTTAGTTGCTCCGCGGCATGTGGGATCTTCCCAGACCAGGACTCGAACCCATGTCCCCTGCGTTGGCAGGCGGATTCTTAACCACTGCACCACCAGGGAAGCCCCAGAACCCGTTTTTATATTTGTTTAAACTGATCAGTTTAAACAGCAGCTCACCAGCCTGCTAACACACCAAGTTGTAAAGCCAGTCAGCAACGACTTAACTCAAGTGAGCCGGTCAGCTCCGTTCTCACCCCAGCTTTGCTTCTGCACCTAAAGGTCAGCCGATGCCTTCATATGCTAGCCTCTGGAAGTCTCCCAACCCTCGAACTCAGAGTCTCCAAATCCTATATAAGACCAGCTCTCCGTGCATTGCTTAGGGAGAGGGTCTGTTAAAGTGCAGCTCTCCCATGCACGGCAAGCTATCAATTTGGCTTTTTGTTCAGATATTGAGTTTAGATCTCTGCCTTCAGCAGTCGAGATGTGTGTTATGTGCTAAGGGATCATAAAGATGGGGATATAAGGAAGAGTTCACATGAGGGGTGATTTCTGGTCCAAGTTGTCTGATAGGAGTTAAATAGAGAAAAACCACGGGAGGAGGGAAGTCTTCTGACTTGAGGGGACACACCATGAGTGATAACGGCAGTTGAAGGGTTGCTACCACATTTGTCATCCCTGGACTGTAGGGTGTGCAAAGGGTAGGGTCATGGACACTAGGACTGGAACAGTTTGTAGGGGCTGGATTGTAAGGGCCTTGGATCCCGGCCGAAGCAGTTTTCCTGTTCCTCTCAAACATATTTCTGACTTTCTAAGTCCTAACCACAGAAGAGACTGAACTTTTTCCATAAGAGGGTGTTTCTTTGAAATCTCCCTATATGGCATATTTGTCATTCTATTTTGACTTTCCAGCATCTGAACTCTGTTCTTGAGCTTGGAGAATTTCCCACATGAGGGAAAACAGCAGAATCTTTTTTTCCACTATAGAAGTTAAAAATGCCAGTATTTGCTTTTCCATCCTCCCTTTCGGCTAGGAGACGGGCAGAACCTGGGGTGGGAGCTGACACAACAGGACAGGAGACCTGGGCTGTGTGCTGTGGTCATGGCGGTGGTGCCCACTGCTACTATGTGGGTGAGCCTTGCACGCTGTGGAATCCAGTGCTCTTCATCAATCCAGAAATTCACATATTCCCAAAATTTTAGTATTGTTGAAATCAGGGTGATCCTGAAAATCAGTATTGTGATAGAGTTTGATAAGCTGTATTATCTACTTTTTTCCTTAAGAAAATAAAATAATAACATAATGGTCTTAGGGTCAGCAGCATTGGAGATGCTCAGTGGTGGCAGAAGTGTCCATGTTGGACCAGTTCTGAGCACAGTTTTGGCCTCATAGCCCCACAACTCATTCTCCAGGCCTTTAGGTTATTTTCTAAGCTTCCCAAGAAATTTATTCTTTGATTAAATTAGAGTTTCTTTTTATTGTTTGAAGCCAAGAATCCTGACTGGTACATGCAAGTCATCTTAAAAAGTCTTAAGAATGCTACAGTTTATTAATATAATGGTTTTCATGGAAGCAGGGTTTTTTCTCCCCAAATCTTCACTTAAATTTGATGTCCCAAGAAACTATGCCATGTTAATAGCTCATCATTCAACCAATATTTATTGACAACCTCTGTGTGATATTATGGAGAATGAGCTCATAATGGAGCTTTTATTCCAACATGTATCTTGTGGGTTTGCATCCCTCTGGCACAGCACCTAATACCTGTCATTCCTATCCTGGGGGATTTGACCCAGGTTAAGAAGCACAGTGCAGTCAATGGAGAGCTGGTAGATGCTTTAACTTAAAGAACTGATGTGACCTGATTTGTAGAATTGCTTCTTAGGGGCTTTCTTCAGTTATTCTCATCATCACTCATTTGGTAGAATCCTGTCTTTCTTCAGGGTTTCCTGTATCTTGAAGCTCTATGGAAACAAATTCTGAGCAGGGATTTATGACTTTTGGGTCTGATACGCCAGATATCTGTGGAGCTCCAAATGCTTTTGAGTTCAAATGTTCTGGATGTTAAGCTCTTTTTTCTTTCCAGGTAATTGCTGGGTTTCCAAATTAAAAACTTCCTCAAGCATGAGTGGTGCTACAGTAAGTGTTTGGGTTTAACAGCTCCTTAGACTTCTCCCAGGTCCACATAAAAGCTTTTTCATGAGTTACTTTTACTTGGAATATTCAGTTCAGTCCATGTGTGTCATCTGATCTTATTGTGTGGAAGGAAACATTCTTCCTAAATAGAGCCCCCCTTTGAAGCAAAAACTTTACTTATTCTACAGTGGCTAAAAAGTCTGATAAAGGACTTAGAAATAAACAGTCATAGTTTATCAGTCTAAGTTCACTGAGAAATTAAACATGGAGATTGCTTGTGTGGCCTTTGATAGGACAAGTCTTGGCTTCTAGAGAGTTGGTCTTGGTTTGTACTAACATTGGAGATCTTTTAAGAGGGAGCTAATATTTTACACCTTTGTGGGATCCCCTAAAGTCTGGTATGTGGGGTATTACCAAGGAAAGCTAGCATCAAAGACTTGGCATTTTCAACCACTGTTAAAATGGACCAGAAGCCACAATGCAAGTGGATGTTAGGTATTCACAAGATAGCACTATTTTCGATGTGTCTGTTCTCTTTAGCTATCTTAGAATAATTTTGTTGGGATTTATTGTCTTACTGCTATTATTTTAAATTTGAGTTAGTATAGTACATCATAGTATTTCATTTTCACTTCAGCTTATTTTAATTCCAGTTGTAAAATGCTTTTTAAAATAAGTTTCTGTGAAATTAAAATCCATCCAGGCATTTCTGGTTTCTGAGATAACATTATTTCTCTTCCTCTTTCCACTGCCTTCTACAGCCTCCCTCAAAAGAAAAAAAAAAAAAAGCCTAAAACAGAACCATATGTTTCAAAGATGGGAGAGATCTGGTGCTTCCACAAAGTCTTTAAAAGGAGAATGTTGGAATGACATGATTCTCCTTTCTGTTAACTGCCCCACATTTTGTGAAAATAGTTAGACTTCCCTAAAAGTCCTCAATGACTGGTTCAACAGGATGAAAGACACATGTTCCTTGTTAATACCAGAAGGTGCTTAGAGCCTGGTGTTGAAAGCTGTGAAACACCCTTGTCGAATACTGTGTTTTGTTCAGCAGTTGGATAGCAGTTCAGTGTTCCATAGGAAGACCTGAAGTTTTCATTTGTTCAGAATTTGTAAGAAAAATTCTGGGTTGAATTCGACATGACCATCAGCTCTGAAAAGCTATTCAGGGGCTTCCCAGGTGGCGCAGTGGTTGAGAGTCCGCCTGCCGATGCAGGGGACACGGGTTCATGCCCCGGTCCGGGAGGATCCCACATGCTGCGGAGCAGCTGGGCCCGTGAGCCATGTCCGCTGAGTCTGCACGTCTGGAGCCTGTGCTCCACAATGGGAGAGGCCACAACAGTGAGAGGCCCGTGTACCACAAAAAAAAAAAAAAAAAAAAGCTATTCAACATAATGATGTAGACAGGATTATAGTAATTACAATATTATAACATTATTATAAACATTATAATAGTAATGTGTAAAACGGATTCTTTTCAAGTACTTAGATGCCCTTATTTTAAGAAACATACTTGATAAATTGTGCTAATGGATGGGAAAACAATCTGAGAAGTTTACATACTGCAAATGCAAGCTGCTGTTAGTGTTTGGCAGTCTCTGATTTATGCAGTGAGACAGCTGTTCAAGGCCCTTCCCTAGGCCAAACTCTCTTAGCCTCATTCCGGTTACAGAAATGAGCACGCAAGCTGTAAGACACTGGCATTTCAGTAAGAATATTTAGTTCTTTATGTTGTGGAGGGTGGTGTGTGTGTGTTTAGATTTCCCAAATCCACAAACGACTGATCCTCAGCATCAGGCTCTGGTGCTTCATGGACATGTTATGACTGAATGAATGAATCAACAGAATTTTGTACAGTGCTGAAACACTTTGAGAGACTGAAAGAAATGCGAGACACAGACATCCTCTCTTGGGGTGCTTGCTTACACTTTAACTTGAGGGATGTAAGCTAAGCACACATTCTGCGTAGACTGTGAAACAAGGCTGTACTGGATTAAGCATACAGAGAACGAGAGGAGAGTCCAGAAGGAGAGAGATAGGGCTACTGATGCAGCCTAAAGTCATCAGAGGACATGGGATTGGAGGAGGACCACCCAGGATCCATGGGATATGGTATGGATTGTATATTTGTGTGCCCCCCAAATGTGTATGTTGAAACCCTAATCTTTAATGTGATGGTATTTGGAGATGGAACCTTTGGGAGATGGATTAGTGCCCTTGTAAGAAGAGAAAAGAGAGGGCTTGCGTCCTCTCCCTCTGCCACAGAGCAAGAAGACATCCATCTGTAAACCAGGAAGAGGGCTCTCACTAGGAACCCAATTGGCTGACCCCTTGATCTTGGACTTCCCAGCCTCCAGAACGGTGAGAAATAAATCCCTGTTGTTTAGGCCACCTAGTCTATGGTATTCATGTTACATCTACCTGAACTAAGACAGGATATAGATAATACTGGAATGAGGCAGACATCCTGGGAATGAGGAAACTGCATTGAGAGGGCAAAGGATATGAGTTGAAAGGTGATCAGGGCACAGAGGGATCTTCTCAGAAGATATTATGTACCTTGTGGTGCTCTTAGGCTTATTGATTTGATCATCTGTTATTACAGTAGAAGGTTGGAAATGGGGAGGAATATGCATTGACTTGGCAAAAACTAGAACTGTCTTCTCCTTTTTTTCTTTCTCTTCTTCTTCTTCTTTTCTTTTTTTGTTGTTATTTTCCTGAGTGATGATCTGTTTTATTTTCCACTATGGTCCCACGGCTAGAACCATCCCTGGCACTGTAGAAAGTATTCATTATGTATTTGAATAAGTAGCTATCAAGAAACCACAGAGTTTAGGCCCCCTTTGCCATCTGCACATTGAGTATGGAACTTTTTCTGAATTTGAGTAGCCCTAGTTCTCCTGTGCTTGACATCAGTGGGGAAGCTTGAGGAGCTGGGGTCATTTTTGTGATGGTAATTTTGGATTTTTCTCATGGCTGCTGTGGGAACTGAAGAATAATTTGATTCTTGCTAAACTACATAAAATAAACAAGGGAGCTTGTGAAATGGAACACTGAGGGATATTTGAAAGCAAAGAATAACAGACATAGTTTCATCATTTCAGAAAATAACATGGTAGAGTTTCCATATCAACAGGCTGCTCACTTTCTCTGTGAAAAGGGGAATAAAAGGTGATTTTTTTTCCTGGGAAGGAAGTATTCTATAGTAAAAAAGAGGCATTTAGAGGAGTTTAAATCTCAACTCAGAGGGAGATGATTTAAAATATGCATAAATATTTAATTTATATTAAAATCACAGAAATTATAGTAATCTTTTAATGTCAAAATGAGGCACTAGCTTAAGTCATAGGCTTAAGAGGCAATGGGACAGAGAAGGGAGTGTAAACTTTATAAAGGTGCCATCATGTCTTTCTTTCATGCCTCTGCCCTGTGGATATGACCGGGTTCTAGTAGGAGGGCTTATGCTTGTGTCACCATATTTATAGGTGCTGACCCACTGCACCCCTTGTCCCATTTGCTCATAATTTTTGATTCCTTGCTGGTGGAAATTGTGTATCTTTATTAAAATATAACATACCTAGAATGTAATAAACAGTGGCATCTATTTTAGAGAACATTATTTATAACATTTTCAAACAGAAGTCATATGGTTGGGTGAACTCTTACTAATATTTATTGTTTCTTTTTTCACCTTACCCTGATTTCCCACATAGAGTTAAAATCCTTTAGCATTACAGAGAGATAAGACGTAAGTAGGGTCAGGCAATAAGCCTCCTTCTCTGCATTTTCTTCCCATTTCTCTTTCTTGGTCTTCTTCGCAGTTTCCTTCCCATCTGCCTGTTTCTTAAAGGTTTGTAAAATGAAATACTGTTATGTTAAATTATAAAAACAATATATACTCATTAAACAATTCAAGCAATAGAGTATATATTAACACATACCACAAAAAAATAAGTACACAACAGTACACACACTGTCAGATACACACACATAATTGATCATCCCCTCCACCTTTCCCATGGACGCTTACTGGTTTTTTTTGTTTTTTTTGGCCGACCTGCATGGCTTGTGGGATCTTAGTTCCCTGACCAGGGATTGAACCCATGCCCTTGGCAGTGAAAGAGTGGAGTCCTAGCCACTGGACCACCAGGGAATTCCCTTCCATGGGGTCTTATTGTATATACTACTTTGCAGCTTAATTTTTTAATTAATTAATTAATTTTTTAACATCTTTATTGGAGTATAATTGCTTTACAAGGGTGTGTTACTTTCTGCTGTATAACAAAGTGAATCAGCTATACATATACATATATCCCCATATCCCCTCCCTCTTGCATCTCCCTCCCACCCTCCCTATCCCACCCCTCTAGGTGGTCACAAAGCACCGAGCTGATCTCCCTGTGCTATGCAGCTGCTTCCCAGTAGCTAGCTATTTTACATTTGGTAGAGTATATATGTCCATGCCACTCTCTCACTTCGTCCCAGCTTACCCTTCCCCCTTCCCCCTCCCCGTGTCCTCAAGTCCATTCTCTACATCTGTGCCTTTATTCCTGTCCTGGCCCTAGGTTCTTCAGAATCATTTTTTTCTTTTTTATTTTTTTAGATTCCATATATATGTGTTAGCATACAGTATTTGTTTTTCTCTTTCTGACTTACTTCACTCTGTATGACAGACTCTAGGTCCATCCACCTCACTACAAATAGCTCAATTTCGTTTCTTTTTATGGCTGAGTAATATTCCATTGTATATATGTGCCACATCTTTATCCATTCATCTGTCGATGGACACTTAGACTCTTAGCTTAGTTTTTAATTTAACAATATATCATCAGTCCCGTAAATACTGGTGTTTCTCAGGGTTCTCTTCTAGGTTTTCTCTTCTCTCTCTGCACATACTGAATGGAATTCTTCCACTTGTAGTTTTAGTCACCTTCATGCTTATTTCCAAACATATATTCCCAGCCCCTATCTGCCTCTGGGACCCCAGCCCATCTATTTATCATTGCCTGCTTGGGTGCTGCACAGGCATGACACCCGACTTTTCCTGAATACCGTTTCTCTTCCTGTTTCCATCTCAGGGAGCAGCGATGTTATTCACCCCATTTCCCAAGCTCAAGATTTGGCCTCATCTTCAGTCCATCCTCTTTTTCATTCAACCACATCCTGTCAATCACCAGGCCTATTGTTTCCACCGATTCAATGTCTTTTAAACCAAGCAGTCTTTCTCCATTCTGACTGCCATCTCTGTAATGCCAAGTGACAGTCATCTCTTGCTTGGGGTGCTCTATTGTCTAACTGTCCTCCTTTCTGTCCCTTTCCCTCCTCACCTTCTAATTCACTTGCCTCACAGGTCCCACATGATCTTTCTCCACTGTGAATCTAAACATGTCTTACTTATAATATTCAGAGACTTGCCAGTGCCTTCAGAATAAAGCCCGAACTCTCCTAGGGCTCATACGATCTGGCCTCTGCCTGTGCCTTGCCCGCCTCATTGGTCTCACCTCCCCACCCGTGTGACTCTCACCGCAAACACCGCCAACCGCTCTGAGTTCCTGGAACATGCCAATTTCTAGCTGACACCTGTTTGCTTTGGTACCTTCTGCCTCCCTGTTTCTGCTTCATCCTTTAGACCACTTCAGGGATGCTTCTCCCATGAACTGGGTTTGGTATCATTCCCACATGTTCCCAGAGCATCTCACACAAACCTGTATCCTATGGTAGCACTGCTCATACTGTACTGTAGTAGCTTGTATGTGGCTGCCACCCCCATGGCCACCACTAGACTGCGAGCTCCCTGAGGGCAAGAATGAGAAGGAGCACAGAATGTAGCCCCTGATAGAAGCCGCATATGTGAACGATAAATGAATGTACATATGACCTTGAACAGCATGGGTTGGGCCACTTATATGCAGATCTTTTTCAAAAAATATAGTACCTCCGTTTTCATTTTACAGATCTTTAAATGAGCTAAAGTGTGGAGAAAAGTTTGTGTTCATTAGAGAGCGCAATATGTGGAATCAAAAGAACTAGGGTTCAAGTCCTCATTCTATCCAAATGGTTTCAACTCCCCGCCCTTGGGTGAGTCACTTATCAATGCCTAGGTTTTTGAGGCAGAGAGGATAGTACACAGATTTTCGACTGGGGGTGGGCGTAGTGGGCCAGGTGCCCCTAACCCCTGTGTTGTTCAAGGGTCCACTGGAGCCAGAAACCCAGGAAGCCCCTAACACTGAAGACGTGGCCTGTCCCTGAATCGTAGGAGGTAGAATGGTCAAGTCAGAAGCTTCACACGCCTTGAGGGATCAGGCGGGTTCAAAGGTCAGCATAAGCACTTTTCAGGGCCTGGGTGTGGCAGTTTGAGATACCAGCGCTACTAGGGAGAAGAACGAAGTAATGGTGAGCAGAATCTGCCCTCTGCTTTCCTTCGAGCTTCATCCTGTTTGCGGCCTTCTGTAGACTCAGCGACATGTTACAGTTGGAGTGAGTGGGAGAGATGGAGGCTTGTACAAGGTCTAACTCCTCAGTGGGGCAGGAGCAGACGTGAGGCTTCCTGGAACGGGGTACTTGGATTTGGGGCAGTCACAACAGCCAAGGCGGCTAATCTTGCCTTTCGTGCAGCTGGTTAAACCTGCCACTCCTCGCTGGCTACAACCTGTGTAAACTCATGATCGGAAGACCTTCATTTCCTATGAACCTCTCTCACTTTGGAGTCCCGTGTCCTTTATCCACATGCTGCAGAGGAACAAAAATCAGTACCACTGAGAACCCAAATGCCTGGAGACCCTCTTTGATACTCTATTGTATGCTCTCTTGATTTTACACTTGAATACCACCCACCCCAGCTGTTACATGTTGTTAAATGTGACTGCTTGCACGCTGATTTGCATGGGATACTTCTCGGGTCTGCAGTGATAACGTTAATTTTTTTTATCGGGACCCATAAAATAGAGGCAGCCCAGGGGCCCAGATCACCTCACAAACCTAAACCTGCCCTTATGGGAAACACCTGTCAAGGAAATTGAGCACAAACCAATCACAATCTTCTAACTCAGCTTTAGCTAGTTTATCTTACCCTAGAAAATAGGACCCACCAGCCTTATAAGGAATACCCGTCCGCCTAGCCGATCATGCGCCCCTTCCACGTTGCTGTTTCGAGCGCTCTTTGAAACCCACGCTTGCCCAGTATCCTTTGGGAAGAGCGGTCCACTGATTGTGAGGCGCTGTACTTTCCCAATCCACGGTTTGTAGTCCCTTGGATGAAAGATATCATGCTCGTTACTGAGTTGTTTTAGTTTGGTCATTGGACAGTGGTGATGAAATGGGACTGGAAGACAGGTGCTGAAGATTCCGGGGACGGCTCCTAGATGCAGATGAAGGTACCAACAGAGCCCTCTTGATTTGCTGCCTTTTGGGCCTCTCTGCGGGATCTCCAGGAAGCTTCTCTCAGGTGGAGCTCTGCTTCTCTTGCATTCTGAACTCTTTGAGTTTGTTTGTCCTACTTTTTCCAGGTGGAAAATTGGGGTGTGAGAGACTCTAGGTTTTCATGGTGAGGCTTAAGGTCTCAGGAACTGTGCACAGGCAGCCAGAAACAGTAAATCTGGTTGAATTAGGGAGGATTATTTCAAGGGAAAATAATAGTTACCCCTCAATCTAAAGAAAGCAAGATGGAAGCTGTTAGGGAACTCACAAAGCTGCCAGGTAAGCCTCCACAGCATAAACTGCTGGGGGATTTGGGGAAATAAAGAGAAGAAATTCAGACTTTTTTGACCAAGGGAACATCAAAATCTAAGTAGGCACAAGTCAGCTATTAAAAACCATCAGGGAATCCTCCACTATAAAGAAATCTTTTTTTTTCAATTGAGGTAAATTTGGTATATAACATATTAGTTTCAGAGTATAACATAATAATTCGACCTTGGCATACACTACAGAGTGATCACTACAGTAAGTCTAGTTTCCATCCATCACCATAAAACTGACCTCCTTCACCATTTTTGCTCACCTCCAACCCCCTTCCCTTCTGTTAATCATTGATCTGTTCTTTGTATTTGAGTTTTGTATGTTTGTTGGTTTGGTTTTTAGCTTCCACACATAAGTAAAATCATGCAGTATTAGTCTTTCTCTGCCTGACTCATCTCACTTAGCAAAATACCCTCAAGGTCCATCCATGTTATTGTAAATGTCAAGATTTCATTCTTTTTTATGGCTGAGTAGTATTCCATTGTATATATGTACCACATCTTCTTTATCCGTTCATCTGTCAGTGGATACTTAGGTTGCTTCCATATCTTGGCTATTGTGAATAACGCTACTATGTACATTGGGGTGCATACATCTTTTCAAGTTAGTGTTTTCCTTTTCTTCAGGTAAATACCCAGGAGTGAAATGGTTGGACCATTAGATAGTTCTATTTTTAGTTTTTGGAGTAACCTCCATACTGTTTTCTAGAGTGGCTGCACCACTTTATGTTCCCACCTATAATACCCAAAGGTTCCCTTTTTTCCACTTCCTCCTCAACACTTGTTACCTGTCTTTCTAATAATAGCCATTCTGACAGGTGTGAGATATTATCTTGTTGTTTTTACTTGCATTTCCCTGAGATTTAGTGAAGTTGAGCATCTTTTCATGTGCTTTTTGGCCATTTTTATGTCTTCCTTGGAAAAATATCTTCTCAGATCCTCTGCCCACTGTTTAATTGGGTTTTTTTTTTTTTTTGTTATTGAGTTGTATGTGTTCTTTATATTTTGGATATTAGCCCCTTATAGATTCATGATTGGCAAATATCTTGTCCCATTCAGTAGGTTGACTTTTTATTTTGTTGGTGGTTTCCTTCACTGTAAAGATGCTTTTTAGTGTGATGTAGTCTCATTTGATTACTTTTGCTTTTGTTACCATTGTCTTTGGAGTAGATCCAAAAAAATATGGCTAAGAGTGATGTCATGAAACTTACATGTATGTTTTCTTCTAGTTGTTTGATGGTTTCTGGTCTTACATTCAAGTCTTTAATCAATTTTGAGTTAATTTTTGTGTGTGGTGTAAGATAGTGGTCTAGTTTCATTCTTCTACACATGGCTGTCCAGTTTTCCCAACACCATTTATTCTTTTGCACATGGCTGTCCAGTTTTCCCAAAGGAGACGTTCTTGTCTCCTTTGTCATAAAATAACTGACTACATATGCATAGGTTTATTTCTTGGCTCTGTTCTGTTCCATTGATCTATGTGTCCGTTTTTATGCCAATACCATACTGTTTCGATTAGTAAAGATTTGCAATATAGTTTGAAATCAGGGAGCGTGATACCTCCAGCCTTGTTCTTCTTTCTCAAGATTTCTTTGGCTATTTGGTGTCTTTTGTGGTTCCATACAAATTTTAGAATTACTTGTTTTAGTTCTGTGAAAAATGCCATTGAAATTTTGACAGGATTGCATTGAATTTGTAGATTGCTTCGGGTGATGTGGAAATTTTAGCACTATTAATTCTTCTAGTCTATGAGCATTGAATATGTTTCCATTTATTTGTGTCTTTTTCAGTTTCTTTCATCAGTATCTTATTAAGGTATAGGTCTTTCACTTCCTTGGTTAAATTTATTCCTAGGTATTTTATTCTTTTTGATGCAATTGTAAATGGGATTGTTTTCTTAATTTATCTAATAGTTTCTTACTAGTGTATAGAAACACAACAGATTTTTGTGTATTGATTTTTCATCCTGCACCTTTACTGAATTTGTTTATTAGTTCTATTTCTTTGTAGAGTCTTTTAAAAAATATTTTTTAACATATTTATTGGAGTATAATTGCTTTAAAATGGTGTGTTAGTTTCTGCTTTATAACAAAGTCAATCAGCTATACATATACATATATCCCCATATCCCCTTCCTCTTGCATCTCCCTCCCACCCTCCATATCCCACCCATCAAGGTGGTCACAAAGCACCGAGCTGATCTCCCTGTGCTATGCAGCTGTTCCCACTAGCTATCTATTTTACATTTGACAGAATATATAAGTCCATGCCACTCTTTCACTTTGTGCCAGCTTACCCTTCCCCCTCCCCGTGTCCTCAAGTCCATTCTCTACGTCTGTGTCTTTATTCCTGTCCTGGCCCTAGGTTCTTCAGAACCATTTTTTTCTTTTCTTTTTTTTTTTAGACTCCATATGTATGTGTTAGCATATGGTATTTGTTTTTCTCTTTCTGACTTACTTCACTCTGTATGACAGACTCCAGATCCATCAACATCACTACAAATAACTCAATTTCGTTTCTTTTTATAGCTGAGTAGTATTCCATTGTATATATGTGCCACATCTTCTTTATCCATTCATCTGTTGATGGACACGTAGGTTGCTTCTACGTCCTGGCTGTTGTAAATAGAGCTGCAATGAACATCGTGGTACATGACTCTTTTTGAATTGTGGTTTTTCAAGGAGTATGCCCAGTAGTGGGAGTGCTGGGTTGTATGATAGTTTTATTTTTAGCTTTTTAAGGAACCTCCATACTGTTCTCCATAGTGCCTGTATCAATTTACATTCCTACCAACAGTGCAGGAGGGTTCCCTTTTCTCCACACCCTCTGCAGCATTTATCGTTGGTAGATTTTTTTTTTTTTTTTTTTTTTTTTTTTGCAGTGCGCAGGCCTCTCACTGTTGTGGCCGCTCCTGTTGTGGAGCACAGGCTCCAGACGCACAGGCTTAGCGGCCATGGCTCACAGACCCAGCTGCTCTGTGGCATGTGGGATCTTCCCAGATGGGGGCATGAACCCACGTCCCCTGCATCGGCAGGTGGACTTTCAACCACTGTGCCACCAGGGAAGCCCCCTGTTTGTAGATTTTTTGATGAGGGCCATTCTGACTGGTGTGAGGTGATACCTCATTGTACTTTTGATTTGCATTTCTCTAATGATTAGTGATGTTGAGCATTCTTTCATATGTTTGTTGGCAATATGTATATCTTCTTTGGAGAGATGTCTATTTAGGTCTTCTGCCCATTTTTGGATTGGGTTGTTTGTTTTTTTGATATTGAGCTGCATGAGCTGTTTGTAAATTTTGGAGATTAATCCTTTGTCAGTTGCTTCATTTGCAAATATTTTCTCCCATTCTGAGAGTTGTCTTTTGGTCTTGTTTATGGTTTCCTTTGCTGTGCAAAGCTTTTACATTTCATTAGGTCCCATTTGTTTATTTTTGTTTTTATTTCCATTTCTCTAGGAGGTGGGTCAAAAAGGATCTTGCTGTGATTTATGTCATAGAGTGTTCTGTGTGTATTTTCCTCTAAGAGTTTTATAGTGCCTGGCCTTACATATAGGTCTTTAATCCATTTTGAGTTTATTTTTGTGTATAGTGTTAGGGAGTGTTCTAATTTCATTCTTTTACATGTAGCTGTCCAGTTTTCCCAGTACCACTTATTGAGGAGGCTGTCTTTTCTCCATTGTATATTCTCACCACCTTTATCAAAAATAAAGTGACACAGGCTCCGGACGCACAGGCTCAGTGGCCATGGCTCACGGGCACAGCCGCTCCGCGGCATATGGGATCTTCCCAGACTGGGGCATGAACCCGTGTCCCCTGCATTGGCAGGTGGACTCTCAACCACTGCGCCACCAGGGAAGCCCTGTTTGTATCATCTTTAATTTCTTTCATCAGTGTCTTATAGTTTTCTGCATTCAGGTCTTTTGTCTCCTTAAGTAGGTTTATTCCTAAGTATTTTATTCTTTTTGTTGCAGTGGTAAATGGGAGTGTTTTCTTAATTTCACTTTCAGGTTTTTCATCATTAGTGTATAGGAATGCAAGAGATTTCTGTGCATTAATTTTGTATCCTGCTACTTTACCAAATTCATTGATTAGCTCTAGTAGTTTTCTGATAGCGTCTTTAGGATTCTCTATGTATAGTATCATGTCATCTGCAAACAGTGACACCTTTACTTCTTCTTTTTTGATTTGAATTCCTTTTATTTCTTTTTCTTCTCTGATTGCTGTGGCTAAAACTTCCATAACTATGTTGATTAATAGTGGTAAGAGTGGACAACCTTGTCTGGCTCCTGATCTTAGAGGAAATGGTTTCAGTTTTTCACCCTTGAGAATGGTGTTGGGTGTGGGTTTGTCATATATGGCCTTTATTATGTTGAGGTAAGTTCCCTCTATGCCGACTTTCTGGAGGGATTTTATCATAAATGGGTGTTGAATTTTGTCGAAAGCTTTTTCTTCATTTATTAAGATGATCATATGGTTTTTATCCTTCTATTTGTTAATATGGTGTATCACATTAATTGATTTGCATATATTGAAGAATCCTTGCATTCCTGGGATAAACACCACTTGATCTTGGTGTGTGAGCCTTTTAATGTGCTGTTGGATTCTTTTTGCTACTGTTTTGTTGAGGATTTTTGCATCTATGTCCATCAGTGATATTGGCCTGCAGTTTTCTTTCTTTGTGACATCTTTGTCTGGTTTTGGTATCAGGGTGATGGTGGCCTTGTAGAATGAGTTTGGGAGTGTTCCTCTCTCTGCTATATTTTGGAAGAGGTTGAGAAGGATAGGTGTTAGCTCTTCTCTAAATGTTTGATAGAATTCAACTGTGAAGCCATCTGGTCCTGGCCTTTTGTGTGTTGGAAGATTTTTAATCACAGTCTCAATTTCAGTGCTTGTGATTGGTTTGTTTATATATTCTGTTTCTTCCTGGTTCAGTCTTGGAAGGTTGTGCTTTTCTAAGAATGTGTCCATTTCTTCCAGGTTGTCCATTTTATTGGCATATAGATGCTTGTAGTAATCTCTCATGATCCTTTGTATTTCTGCAGTGTCAGTTGCTACTTCTTCTTTTTCATTTCTAATTCTATTGATTTGAATCTTCTCCCTTTTTTTATTGATGCATCTGACTAATGGTTATCAATTTTGTTTATCTTCTCAAAGAAGCAGCTTTTAGTTTTATTGATCTTTGCTATCGTTTCCTTCATTTCTTTTTCATTTATTTCTGATCTGATCTTTATGATTTCTTTCCTTCTGCTAACTTTGTGGGTTTCTTTAACTCCTTTTGATTTAAGGTTTGTTTATTTGAGATGTTTTCTTGTTTCTTGAGTTAGGATTGTATTTGCTCTAAACTTCCCTCTTAGAACTGCTTTTGCTGCATCCCATAGGTTTTGGGTCATTGTGTTTTCATTGTCATTTGTTTCTAGGTATTTTTTGATTTCCTCTTTGATTTCTTCAGTGATCAGTTGGTTATTAAGTAGTGTATTGTTTAGCCTCCATGTGTTTGTATTCTTTACAGATTTTTTTCTGTAATTGATATCTAGTCTCATAGCATTGTTGTCGGAAAAGATCCTTGATAGGATTTCAATTTTCTTAAATTTACCAAGGCTTGATTTGTGACCCAAGATATGATCTATCCTGGAGAATGTTCCATGAGCACTTGAGAAGAAAATGTATTGTGTTGTTTTGGGATGGAATGTCCTATAAATATCAATTAAGTCCATCTTGTTTAATGTATCATTTAAAACTTGTGTTTCCTTATTTATTTTTATTTTGGATGATCTATCCATTGGTGAAAGTGCGGTGTTAAAGTACTCTACTATGATTGTGTTATTGTCGATTTCCCCTTTTATGGTTGTTAGCATTTGCCTTGTGTACTGAGGTGCTCCTATGTTGGATGCGTAAATATTTACAATTGTTATATCTTCTTCTTGGATTGATCCCCTGATCATTATGTAGTGTCCTTCCTTGTCTCTTGTAATAGTCTTTATTTTAAAGTCTGTTTTGTCTCATTTGAGAATTGCTACTCCAGCTTTCTTTTGATTTCCATTTGCATGGAATATCTTTTTCCATCCCCTCACTTTCTGTCTGTATGTGTCCCTAGGTCTGAAATGTGTCTCTTGTAGACAGCATATATATGGGTCTTGTTTTTGTGTCCATTCAACCAGTCTTTGTCTTTTGGTTGGAGCATTTAATCCATTTACATTCAAGGTAATTATCGATATGTATGTTTCTATTACCATTTTCTTAATTATTTTGGGTTTGTTTTTGTAGATCTTTTCCTTCTCTTGTGTTTCCTGCCTAGAGAAGTTTCTTTAGCGTTTGTTGTAAAGCTGGTTTGGTGGTGCTGAATTCTCTCAGCTTTTGCTTGTCTGTGAAGGTTTTAATTTCTCCATCCAATCTGAATGAGATCCTTGTTGGGCAGATTGGTTGTAGGTTTTTCCCTTTCATCACTTTAAATATGTCCTGACACTCCCTTCTGGCTTGCAGAGTTTCTGCTGAAAGATCAGCTGTTAACCTTATGGGGATTCCCTTGTATGTTATTTGTTGTTTTTCCCTTGCTGCTTTTAATATTTTTCTTTGTATTGAATTTTTGATAGTTTGATTAGTGTGTGTCTTGGCATGTTTCTCCTTGGATTTATTCTGTATGGGACGCTCTGTGTTTCCTGGACTTGATTAACTATTTCCTTTCCCATATTAGGGAAATTTTCAACTTTAATCTCTTCAAATATTTTCTCAGTCCCTTTCTTTTTCTCTTCTTCTTCTGGAACCCCTATAATTCGAATGTTGGTGCGTTTAATGTTGTCCCAGAGGTCTCTGAGGCTGTCCTCTGTTCTTTTCATTCTTTTTTCTTTATTCTACCCTGTGGTAGTTATTTCCACTCTTTTATCTTCCAGGTCACTTATCCGTTTTTCTGCCTCAGTTATTCTGCTCTTGATTCCTTCTAGAGAATTTTTAATTTCATTTATTGTGTTGTTCATCACTGTTTGTTTGCTCTTTAGTTCTTCTAGGCCCGTCTTAAACGTTTCTTGTATTTTCTACATTCTGTTTCCATGTTTTTGGATCATCTTTACTATCATTCCTCTGAATTCTTTTTCAAGTAGACTGCCTATTTCCTCTTCATTTGTTTGGTCTAGTGGGTGTTTACCTTGCTCCGTCATCTGCTGTGTCTGTCTCTTTCTTCTCATTTTGCTTAACTTACTGAGTTTGGGGTCTCCTTTCTCAGGCTGCAAGTTCATAGTTCCGATTGTTTTTGGTGTCTGCCCCCAGTGGCTAGGGTTGGTTCAGTAGGTTGCACAGGATTCCTGGTGGAGGGGACTAGTGCCTGTGTTCTGGTGGATGAGGCTGGATCTTGTCTTTCTGGTGGGCAGGACCGCATCCGGTGGTGTGTTGTAGGGTGTCTGTGAGCTTATTATGATTTTAGGCAGCCTCTCTGCTAATGGGTGGGGTTGTGTTCCTGTCTTGCTAGTTGTTTGTCATAGGGTGTCCAGCACTGTGGCTTGCTGGTCGTTGAGTGGAGCTGGGTCTTAACATTGAGATGGTGATCTCTTGGTGGGCTTTTGCTGTTTGATATTACATGGAGCTGGGAGATCTCTGGTGGACTAATGTCCACCAGAGGCACAGGCCTGACAGTCCACCAGAGCACCAAGACCCTGTCAACCACACGGCTCAGAAGAAAAGGGAGAAAAAAAGAATGAAATAAAATAAAATAAAATAAAGTTATTAAAATAAAAAAATGAAGAAATTGTTAAAAATAAAAAAAATTTAAAGTAAGAAATAAAAGAACGAAAGAAAGAAGAGAGTAACCAAACCAAAAAACAAATCTACCAATGATAACAAGTGCTAACAACTATGCTAAAAAAAAAAAGAATAAAAATGGACAGAGAGAATCCTAGGACAAATTATAAAAGCAAAGCTATACAGACAGAATCACACAAAGAAGCATACATATACACACTTAGAAAGAGAGAAAAAATGAAAGAATATATATATAAAAATAAAGGAACAGAGCAACCAAATCAGTAAACAAATCTACCAATGATAATAAATTGTAAATACTAAACTAAGATAAACATAAAACCAGAAAAAAATTAGATGCTGAAAGCAAACCCCAAGTCTACAGTTGCTCCCAAAGTCCACCACCTCAATTTTGGGATGATTCATTGTCTATTCAGGTATTCCCCAGATGAAGGGTACATCAAATTGATTGTGGAGATTTAATCTGCTGCTCCTGAGGCTGCTGGAAGAGATTTCCCTTTCTCTTCTTTGTTCACACAGCTCCCAGGGTTCAGCTTTGGATATGGCCCCTCCTCTGTGTGTAGGTCGCCTGAGGGTGTCTGTTCTTCGCTCAGACAGGACGGGGTTAAAGGAGCAGCTGATGAGAGGGCTCTGGCTCACTCAGGCCATGGGGACTGGGGAGGGGGTATGGAATGTGGGGCGAGCCTGAGGCTGCAGAGGCCGTCCTGACGTTGCACCAGCCTGAGGTGTGCCGTGTGTTCTCCTGGGGAAGTTGTCCCTGGATCCCGGGACCCTGTCAGTGGCAGGCTGCACAGGCTCCCGGGAGGGGAGGTGTGGAGAGTGACCTGTGCTCACACACAGGCTTCTTGGTGGCGGCAG
Source organism: Mesoplodon bidens (assembly GCF_964165515.1). Lineage (NCBI taxonomy): Eukaryota > Metazoa > Chordata > Mammalia > Artiodactyla > Ziphiidae > Mesoplodon > Mesoplodon bidens. The sequence goes on along the minus strand of NC_138176.1, from coordinate 119,425,504 downwards.
TAGCAGCCTTGGCGTCCCATGCCCATCTCTGGGGTCCGCGCTGATAGCCGTGGCTCGTGCCCGTCTCTGGGGCTCATTTAGGCGGTGCTCTGACTTCTGTGGGCAGACAGGGAAGGAATCCCCTCTCCTCATGAGCCCCAAAACAATGGTCTCTTGCCTCTTCGGCAGCTCCAGACCTTTTCCCGGACTCCCTCCTGGCTAGCTATGGTGCAGTAGCCCCCTTCAGGCTGTGATCACGCAGCCAACCCCAGTCCTCTCCCTGCGCTCCGACCGAAGCCCGAGCCTCACCTCCCAGACCCTGCCCGCCCTGGCTGGTGAGCAGACAAGCCTCTCGGGCTGGTGAGTGCCAGTCGGCACAGATCCTCTGTGCGGGAACCTCTCCACTTTGCCCTCCGCACCATTGTAGCAGCGCTCTCCTCCGTGGCTCTGAAGCTTCCCCACTCCCACCCCCACCCCCCGTCTCCGCCAGCAAAGGGGCTTCCTAGTGTGTGGAAACCTTTCCTCCTTCACAGCTCCCTCCCTGACATGCAGGTCCCGTCCCTATTCTTTTGTCTCTGTTTTTTCCTTTTTCCTTTGCCCTACCCAGGTACGTGGGGAGTTTCTTGCCTTTTGGGAGGTCTGAGGTCTCCTGCCAGCGTTCAGTGGGTGTTCTGCAGGAGTTGTTCCACGTGTAGATGTATTTCTGATGTATTTGTGAGGAGGAAGATGATCTCCACATCTTACTCCTATGCCATCTTGAAGGTTTCCCCTTTTTGTAGAGTCTATAGTGTTTTCTCTGTATAATGTCATCTGCAAATAGTGACAGTTTTACTTCTTCCTTCCCAATTTAGATGACTTCCATTTCTTTTTTTTTTTTGCCTAATGGCTCTGGCCAGGACTTCCAATGCCTAAGTCAGCCTGCACTTACTGGAAGCACCTGTCCAGGAAACCTAACACACATCAATTACAATCCTCCAACTCATCTTTAGTTAGTTTACCTTACACAAGAAGGTAGGCCCTGCTAGCCTTATAAGCAAATCCCCATCCTGTTAGCCAATCATGTCCTGCTTCTGTGTTCCCTCTTCTAATGCTCTGTAATACTCACTCTTGCCTAAAATCCCTCAGGAACAGTGTTCTGTTGCTTAATAGGTACTGTATTCCCCAAGCCATGGTTTGTTTCCTCTTGAGTAAAGGACATCAAACTAATTACAAATTGTTTTAGTTTTGTCATTTGACAATAATAAATTTGGGATGTTGAAACATAGTGGACAGAACTCCAAATTCGGATTTAGGAGATTGGGATTAGCTCAAGTGGAACAGTATGGTCCTATTTCATGCAATTTTGAATTAAATATTGAATGTAAAATATTAAGTCTCTCAATGCAAACAATTTGAAATAGTGTAATTCTCCCCCCAGATTTATCAAGATTTGCATAATTTCAAAGCTGTTTGGGTCTATTGAATTATAAGCTGTGTTTATTTTATTGAAATATTTCCACTTTAGCTAGTGAACAGAAATACCCAATATCTTCTGTTATGGGAATGGTCTTAAAATATATAAATCTCAGTTAGATTTTGCAGGGTCTTCAGGAGGGCATCTCTTGTGTAAAAGACAATCTTTCTGTCCTAGGTAAGTCATCTGTCCTGTCTTCTCTTGATTATTCTTATTCTCACTGCAGAAAACTGGGAGAGTAAAATCCACCTCCTAGTTTTAAATGAGGAAATACAGGTTAGACGTGCCTAGTTTAGTGTTGGTACAGATCAGGCACTCTGAATGTTATTTGGAAAGTGGACAAGATAGACAATATAATTTGAGTGTGATTTGGAAAGTGGACAAGATAGACAATATAATTTGAATGTCTGTTTTCTACTAGAAATTCTTACAACTCTAAGCAGTAAACTAGGTGATATCTCTGTATTACAAGTAAGGAAATAGGATCAGAGGAGATTCTACTTCGGGGATATGTGTGGACTTTGAACTGATGCCTTCCTTCCTACATGACTTACTTTACTCTGTGTTGAAATAGTGACTAAGGTAGGCAGAAATTATTTTAAAAGTGGGACTGATAGGTCTGAAGAAATAGTGATCTACGTTCCCTGTTTCTTAAGGGGTCAGAACATTAATAATCAGATGCACATTTTTTTTAAGAAATTTAAATAATCTCTTCCAGGGCTTCCTTTCCCCCAATTATGAAATGAATGTGATAATAACAAATAGTTCTTTTTTTTTTTTTTTTTTTTTGCTGTACGCGGGCCTCTCACTGCCGTGGCCTCTCCCGTTGCAGAGCACAGCCTCCGGACGTGCAGGCTCCGCGGCCATGGCTCACGGGCCCAGCCGCTCCGCGGCATGTGGGATCCTCCCAGACCGGGGCACAAACCCGTGTCCCCTGCACCGGCAGGCGGACTCTCAACCACCGCACCACCAGGAAAGCCCACAAATAGTTCTTTTAATCAGGGGTGAAAGTCTTTAAAACTCCCAATTATTCGGAAGGACTTTAAGTCACTTTCACAGACATATGCAGTTTTAAGATAATAGAAACTTTAGGGTGATATAGGATAGGGTGTATTTATAACACTTTTCCTGTTTGTTCTAAGAGCTGAAAATACGTGTTCTTCTGAACTATGGAGATATCAGATGCATTAATCATGTAGTAATTAGAGCTCTTGGGAAGAACACGCTCTCATAAATGCAAGCCATTTTTATTAACAATGGAGTGATTAGTTGTAAAGCCATTTAATTTAAAATTTAAGCCAGCAATCGGAGGAAATAACATTATAAATCAATTTCAGAATAGAATGGTCATAGATAAACCTCAAGTGTGAGAAGATTGAAAGAAGTGACTGTTTTGACTCACCACATCTTGGAAGGAAGATTTAGAGGATGCATATGTCTTTGAGGCCCAAGGGTAATACTCTGGGCGTACTAGAGCAGATGGGCAAAAACTGGAATGAGGATGGAAAATTCGTTCTTCTGGGTCATGGATTTGTACAAATTGGAAAACTTGGAAGGGCCTGAAGCAGTGGAGATGCCATTGGATTAAAACTAGATTCTCTCAAGTTCTTTATGAACTCACTAAAATCCCAACAAGGACAAAATATCATATTTCACCACTTCTACTTAGAGACACCTGTTTTTTTCCTTAACCCAGCTGGGGTTTTGAGCCTCTGAACCTGATTAGTAGACAGCTTTGCTCTTGTCATTGTGTATACTATCCTAGCCTCTGCTCATGGATCAGAATATAACCAAAGTAACATTTGTTTTAGTATGAAATATCTTTTTTCTGAGAAATATCTTTCTTCTGAAATATCTCAGATCTTAATCAATTTGTTTGTTCCTGCATATAAGCAGAAAACCCACAAATCACTTTACTGAGGCTGGGCTTGGAACATGCAGGAGGTGAGGTTGAAGAGTAGAAAAGCATGGTTGGGAGCAGGAAAAGATGTAGGATGACTCCTCTTACAGGTGCCCCATCCAGACTATGCTTGACCAGGTGGCAGGAAGACAGACCTGGAGGAGAAGTTCTTGGCTTCTACTTCCCTTGTTCCCTTGGTCACTTTGGACCTGCCCATTTGACAAGCACGTTAACACAGAAGTAGGCAAGTTAGTGTCTGCCCTCTCACACTTTAGTTTTTGTTAGAAACAGATTTTAAAGTTCTTTGGGGCAGGGATGTCTTATTTACTTTTATATAACCCTCTTAACTATCAACATCCTTGGTATGTAGTAGGTGATTGCTTTTTTTATTGAAGTATAGTTGACATTTTATGTTGTATTAGTTTCAGGTGTACACCATAGTGGTTCAACATCTGTATGTGTAACACATTGATCACCATGATATGTCTACTAACCATCTGTTACCATACAAAGTTGCTACAGTATTGTTGAATATATTCCCTATGTTGTACATAACTTACCTGTGACTTATAACTGGAAGTTTATACCTCTTGAATCCCCTTCACCTACATTGCACGACCTCCCACCCACCTTTCTTCTGGTGATCATCAGTGCTGTTCTCTGTATCCATGTGTCTGTTTCTGTTTTGTTTTGCTTGTTCATTTGTTTTGTTGTTTAGATTCCATATGTAAGTGAAATCATACAGTATTTGTCCTTCTCTGTCTGACTTATTTCACTTAGTGTAATGCCCTCTAGGTCCATCCATGTTGCTGCAAATGACAAGATTTCATTCTTTTCTTATGACTGGGTAATATTCAGTGTGTGTGTGTGTGTGTGTGTGTGTGTGTTTATACCATCCTTTTTATCCCTTCTTCTATTGATGGACACTTAGATTGCTTTCATATCTTGGCTATTATAAATAATGCTGCAATGAACATAGGGGTGCATATATCTTTTCAAATTACTATTTTCATTTTCTCTGGATAAATACCCAGAGGTGGAATCACTGAGTCATAAGGTGGTTCTAGTTTTAATCTTTTGAGAAAACTCCATACTGTTTTCCATAGTGGCTGAACCAATTTACATTCCCACCAAAAGTGCATGAGGGTCCCCTTTTCTCTACATCCTCACCAACATTTATTTGTTGGCTATTATCAAAAAGACATTCTGACAGGTGTGAGATGATATCTCATTGTGGTTTTGATTTGCGTTTCCCTGATGATTAGTGATGTTGAGCATCTTTTCCTGTGTCTGTTGGCCATCTGTATGTCTTCCTTGGAAAAATGTCTATTCAGGTCCCCTGCCCATTTCTTAATCAGATTTCTTTTTGTTACTGAGTTGTGTGAGCTCTTTGTATATTTTGGATATTAGCCCCTTATTGGATACATGATTTGCAAATATCTATTCCCATTCAGTAGGCTGCCTTTTCATTTTGTTGATCATTTTCTTTGCTGTACAAAAGCTTTTTAGTTTGACATATTGCCATTTATTTATTTTTGCTTTTGTTTGTAAAATCCATGGGAATCCAGCAGTGTGTGGCCTGTAACCCTTCTCAACCTCCGTGGGTTCAAAGGATTAGATAAAACACTGTCTTTGGGGGAAAAAAAACTACTCTTTCTTAAAAGGGTTAAATTTTAAAGGAATGGAAATTTCTGGTTTAAATTGTTTAGAAATGAGAAGGGCCATTTCTTTACATCTACAAGTAAGGTGGCTTCTAAATATGATGTTTAAAATAATATTATTAGTATAGAAACCTGAAACAAGCATCCCACCACAAAAATAAGTTTGATTTTGCTGAACTCACTTGGGTTAAGTCTCCAAGGATTTCCTTAACACCAGTTTCAGAATACTGAGCTTCGAGGGAATTTTTGTAAAAGGACTATTATCATCATCAATAGCTCCCATCCACTCTGTGCCTCCAGCTGGTAAGTACTGAAAGAGCATCTTGTTCAACAACCTTGTGAGCTTGGAGTATTATCTCCATTTTACAGACAAGGAAACTGAGGTCCAGATAATGGATGTGATTTGCCTAAGGTCACATACCTAGTATACTTGCAAGCAGTGCTGTCTCACTTGAAAACCATTGTTTGGGGAAACTTGGCCAGTATTTGAATAGCTGTAGAATTTTTCACAAGCAACTACTATGTCTAGGGAAGTACTGCATACTAATGGAACCCTTTCATGTGGTGTGTCTTCTTGCCTGAAGCTGGAGGCTTAGAAAAATTAAAGAAAGGATCTTGGTGGTTCTAATTCATTCCTTTTCCTCAGCTCTGCTCTCACTTTCCATTTTACCCCTCTCATAGGAAGGCATTCCTATGATTTTGCTCTAGAAGCTTGTGATGGCTACTTGACAAATAGCCCCACCAAATTATGCTAGTACAATATTTTAGAAAAATGATTTCTGACATATTGAGACACCTGACATATTGGCACTTGTACTGACTTCAACCTATACCCCTAAGAGAGGAGCTTGGTCTGTATTGTCTCCACAGTACAGTACACTGTACACTGCACCGTCAGACCCAAGTTCACTGTATCACATGAATATTTTGACTGCATGACAGTAGCCATCTGGATTTTCTGAGTTTCTCACTGAATTTGGTTTTAGTATTTCATTTTTCAGGTAAAGAGAAGTTGTTTTATCCTACGGAAAATTTGTCAGAGCTTTGGCATTGTTCAAATACTGTAGTGGTTCAACTGCTGAGCATATAAAAATCTTTCATTTTGGGTTTGTGTGTCCTTGTATTGAATACAGATTCATTTTAGCTTTGGTGTGTTGATGATACTCTCTAGAATTAGCTACTGGAGTTTTTGTAAATTAATGAGTGGAGTTTATTATGGGATAATGGGACCAACATAGTGATTTCTTTGGATTCAGTGTAACCCATGACAGGTGTAGGGGGGATGTGCGCATGTGTTTGGGGGGGGGAGGGGAGAGTACCAAGCATACTTGTGATTTGGATTTTATAAAAATGACTTGTTCCTTGGTTTTCAGATTAACTTAAAGTTCTTTCTTATTATGGGAATAATGTATGATTATTGTATAAAAAAATATAGATGAGTACACGAAAGAAAAAAAAATGACATCTTAAGTGTTAGTCACTGTTAAGATTTTGGTTTACTTGATGCCAATTTGTGTGTGTGTGTGTGTGTGTGTGTGTGTTTTTCTGTGTCTGTGTACATTCATACATGTTTGTGCAAAAATGAGCTTATGCTGTAAATATTCTAGAAATTGTATTTGCACATCTATTCATTAAATACTCTTCTCTCATATTTTTAATATAAAAAATAAGTTGTAAATTTTAGGTTATTATTATTTTTTCTTTATTCTGAAATCTTGCAGCAAATGACTGTTAGAAAGGGGCTTTTTAAGTTTCGGATCACTCATGGGCCCCCTTCCCCACAGCCCTTGGTAGCGTGTGTTTTGCATGGCTGCTGCCCTCCCCTGTGACCCACACCCCGCTGGAGAACACTGTGGAACTGATGGCTGCTGACAGTTCATCTGCTTTTCCTATTTTTCTTGCAGGAGACAGAGCATGTGGTACCCAGCCAGTCAGAGTGTCGGGGGAGAACAGGAACGCCAGCTCAGGAGAGTCCGCAAAACCACACCTTCAGGTGCCAGGAAACCGTGCGAGCTCAACGAAGGTGGGCCCTTTGTTGTCAGAAGTTGCACTTGGCCTTGGGTTCCTTTCCCAGAAATGCTAACACCTGTGCTTGCTACCCCTGCACAAGAGGAAAGGCTTTCTGACTTTCGTTGGCATCTCTTGAAGTCAGAGAAGCTCCTTAAAGGGACCTAGAGGGAGAATCATTGAATCTAAGAGAAATGTAAATAACCTACTTTCTCTGCCTTCAGTTTGAAGATAATCAGCCTTAAGGCTCAGAGAGGAGCGGAGACTCTCCTACCCTGAGAGAGAGAAACGCTGATTTCATTTTGTCCTCTTTCATTCCACACTAGAGAGGACTGGGTTTTCTTCTGTGATAATGGTAATTGGTCATGACAGTGTAGAAGTCAGGCCAGCTGCTTTTCGCATATTCTGTCATTTAGCCCTCACCCCTTCCCCAAAAAGTGGGTACTCCTAGCCCCATTTTATGGAGAAGGAGCCCGAGGCTGAGAGGTCAAGGCACTTGACTGATATTGTACAAGTAAAACAGGCTGAGCCAGAATTTGAACCTACAAATGTCTGATTAGAGCATAGCAGCCGTGGCTCCTGTGCTGATCCAGGTGGTGTCTCTAAGCCCTGAAGTGGCCCTGGGGCTGACCCCTCTGGTCTCCGGGACCTGCTAGAGACGGCCCTGGGTCAGGGCAAGAATGTGGGTGGGAGGCTGTCCGAAGCAGGGTTGGCATGGCATTCGGATGGGAGCCTGGCCTTGCAGCTGTCTATGGAAAGTCTCTTCTGGAAATAAACAGAAGAAAGAATTCAACTGCTAGTTGTGTCAGCTGTCTTTGTAGGATCTTGTGTACAGTGTAATCATAGCTCTCACTCAGTGGAAAGGGAGGGCTATGCTTCTGGGCATGACTTTTCAAAATTTTTTCTAAGGCAGCAGAGTCTAAATGAATCAACAACAACAGACAAGATTGGCTGTGCTATGAAACTGTGCTTTTTAAAAAATTTTTGTCAGAGTAGAGTTGAGCTAAAATGTTGTGTTAGTTTCTGCTGTACAGCAAAGTGAGCCAGTTATACATATACATATATCCACTCCTTTTTAGCTTCTTTTCCCATATACAATACAGAGTATTGAGAAGAGTGTCCTGTGCTATACAGTAGGTCCTTATTAGTTATCTATTTTATATATAGTGAAATTGTGCTTTAAAATATTCAACGTACTAAATTTAGAATCAGAGAGCCCCAAAGGGTTAATGGAGACCCCAAAAGTAAGGTGATCCATTATCCAGTTGGACTCTTCAACACCTTTTCTCACCTCCTCGCTGGTTGCCATCTATTGTCTGTTTATTCTTACTTGACCTCAGATCGGGTAAGACTCAGCCCTGTCATTTCTCTGCTAATCAGGACACTCACCTTCCTATTGGAGGCCTTACTATAACAAAGCTGTTTTAGGTTGACTAGAATCAATTTAGGCAGTGACCCTGTCTTCCCCACCAGCCTGGTGCCTACATCTCTCAGCAACAATAAGGCCAACTATATTCCCATGCATATTTCAAAATCATAAAAAAGACAGAAAAAAACACACAAAAAAAACAAGACGAAATCCTTCCTGCTTGCGTATGCAAGGCATGGTGCCCTTTGGTCTGGATACTCCACAGAGGCTGATAGGGGAAAATGACATTAGCAATCTACCTTCTCAAAGACGCTCGATGTTTGGTAAACTTAAAACCGATCTGTTTCCCATCTGCAGTGGTAATATTACTGTTATCAGAGGGCAAGTCGGAAATTTAATAGGATTCTGCTCTGGGGATCATTCACATATGACTAGGGAGAGCTAAGTGTATTGAATTAGAAAAGTCCTCATGAGGAAACATACAGAGCAGCAACTCCTACACTTGGGGGTGTGGAGTTACAGTTCATTCAGATTCTCAGATCTATGGCACTTTTCCTCAGAAAAAAAGAGATGCACATACACACAAAAGTTTGTGTAACATTTTAGGCTGTTCCTAGACTTCTTCTGCATGTCAGGAGAAGGAACCGAATACATGGTCACTGGGCAGCCTTCCTCCTTGAGTCAGGCTTGTCTCCTCCAAAACAGATCTGGCCTGTCTTCCTCTATGCTTTAGCAAACCTCCATAGGACCCCAAATACCTTCTTGTTCTCTTCTTCTTTTTCCTTTCTAGCCTCCATGTTCTACTTTGACAGGATCTAGCATTCTGAGCTAGCAGCATTCCAGAATTGCCTGTGCACCAGAGTTGACAGTCACAGCGTCTGGTGTTAAGTTGCAGATCAGGAGTTGTGAGGCCAGTTATGTCTGGTATATTAGGTTGAGTACTTAGATCAGGATGGTAACCTTTAAACTACAGAGGTTTTTTTTTGTCACAGCCATGGTGGCGTCACCTAGGATCACTCTAATGGAACTTAAAAAGAAAACTCTAAATATTACAGGGATTGTGAAATTTGATGAACTGGTGAAATGAGAGCTGAGGCTAAAAACAACTTTGAGTCAGGTAGCTCACATTCCTGATAACATTGCTCTTCCATTTTAAAACCAGCAAACGGCCAGGTGCAGGCATATTGTGTCCAATAAGATCTCGATAGAGACATGAGGACTGTAATAAAACACTCCAGACCTAAGTCTGGCTCAAAGTGAGGGAAGAAGCCAGGCTAAATCTTAGCAGGTGTAAAATGCCACCTTCTTGGGGAAGGGGGCTGGGGAGGAGCATGTTCTTATCATAATGAGCACTTTGAGAAAGGAAGGAAAGATCTTTCTACAGCAAGGAGCTGTCAAGGGGTCACATGTGGTTTGGGTGGGACTCAAAAGGGTAGTTAGTGTTCAGAGAATGAATCCATCCTTGTAGAAGGGAGGTTTTGGAGCTGCTTGTGTTGTGGGGTGGTATTGATCTTCTCACGCGTGCCAGAGAGAAATAGTTTCATACCTTCAGCTCAGAGAGCATGTTGTTGAGCTTTTCCTAGTGCAAGGGACGTTTATCTGTGTGTCTAAATGCACTTTAGGGAAGTCTATGAATGTTTTTGCCAAAGTTTGAGTGTCTGTATACTATATTGGTTTTCTGTTGCTACTGTAACAAATGACCACAAACCTGTGACTTAAAACAACACAAATTTATAATCTTATACTTCTGTAGGATAGATGACCAATATGGGTCTCATGGGGTAAAATAAAGGTGTCAGCAGGCCTACATTCCTTTCTGGAGGTTCGAGGGGAGAATGGATATATTTCCTTGCCTTTTCCAGTTTCTGGGTGCTGCGTACATTGCTTGGCTTATGGTCTTTTCCTCCATTTTCAAAGCTAGCAACGTTGCATCTCTCTTAGCATTCTTCCATATGTTTCCTTCTGACCGTATTACCGAGTCCAAACTCCTACTGCTTGTCTCATGAGAGGCCGCTAAATCAAGAATGAGGTGTTGGGGCAAGGAAGAGTGACTTTATTTGGAAAGCCAGCAGACTGAGAAGAAGGTGGACTCTTGTCCCAAAGAACCATCTTCCCTGAGTTAGAATTCAGGCTTCTTTTGTACTAAAAGGGGAGAGGATGTGGCTGGTTGCTGCGCACTTCTTGGTGCCAGAATCCTTTGCTCTTGCAGCTGTCCACGTAGGTCTGATCACAGTGTTCCCATAAACCTCCAACAAGACAAAGGTTATTCTCTGTTCTGCAACTTTTAATCTCTGTATGAATGGAAAAGTGTTAAACCTTTAAAGGTCAGAGCCTTGAGAATGGGCTACCGTGAATATTTCAGGCTATGGGCAACATTTTTTTTTTTTTTTTACAAAAGTGCAGAGCCAACATGACTAAGCACAGCCAACAGAGCACAAGGGTTAGAGCTAAAGGAACAGATTCAATATGGGGTCAGGTTTGTTCTTTTCTTACAACCAAGGGCAGGAAAATTGTTCTGATTTTAAGGATTCAAGTGATTAGATTGGGTCCACTCAGATAGCCCACTATAATCTCTCCATCTCAAGGTCCTTAGCTTAATCACATCAGCAGAATCCCTTTTGTCATGTAAGGTAACAAGGGAAGGGGGACAAGGAATAAGCACATAGACATCTGCGTGGGCCACATTATTCTGCCTACTACATATGTTTTTCCAGGGAAGAATCTCTAAAGCATTTATCAGAATTTCCTATGCTACCCATTATCCCCCAAAAGGTTTATTTAGACTCACTGTATTAATTTCTTCCTACCTCCAAGTTTGCTTGCTCTTCTGAATTCCCTCAACAGAGCCAACCTCAGATATTGATGTAGCCCACTCTGTCCTGTTTCTTTGCAACCTTCCTTCTATTTACCAGCTCCCCTCATGTTTCTATTATATTCCTTGGCAGTATAGTGCCCCACATCAGAGATCTCAAACTCAGTGTCCTGCACATGTATCTAGTGTGGAGGTATATTTGACTTGTAGACTGTTGTAAAAATATTTGATTCAATGTTTAAATATTAGAGTCTTTATGGCTTTTTTACATTGTTTTGAAAAATGTGAAAATGGGATAACCCAGGATGTACATTCCTACAAGGCAGCAGGTAGCTGGAGTTGAGAAGCAGCTCTCCGTTTTTTCACAGCTCCTACCCAGATCTCTTTATTAATTTATGCTTTTGCCTGGCTCCTATAGGCATTTGATTTAAAATGCCTGCTTCCATCCTTTTCTTCCCAGCAACTGCTCATCCTTAGGACTCTAGCTGCCTGGAGCTAAGCCCTAATAAGGTGACGGCTGATAATACCTTAATGCCTCCTTCTGCAAGATGATGTGTTTACATTTTTTTTAACAGCTTTATTGGAGTATAATTGCTTTACAATGGTGTGTTAGTTTCTTTTTAATAACAAAGTGAATCAGTTATACATATATCCGGATGTGTTTACATTTTAACTTGGATTTTCAGTGTATCTAAGTGGTGAGGCTGCATATTACCCTTCTCTGGCATGCTCCTACGTACCTGGAGCTTTTCAAAACACAAAAGTATAGAACTGCATTTAGTTAGAGCCAGAATGAAGCCTTAGTAATCATTAAATACAACCCTCTCATTTTCTAGTTTGACCCCCAGTGAGGCTGTGATTTGGTTAAGCCCCCACTTCCCTTGTAATAGAACCAAGATAAGCACCATCAATCTGTTTAGAGCAGTCAGTTGATGAATATGCATCAATTTGATTGATTTTTATGGCTAACGCCAAACGCCAGTGCCAATTCTGTAAACACTCAGATATGACAAAGGGGACTTTATGAATGTAAGAGAATACAGTGAAGTTGGGGATTTCTTACCCAGCTAAGTAAATTTACTTTTGAGAGTGATTAACTCCCTTGTGTTTAAGATATTGTATTAAAATTTATGACAGCATTAAGCCTTTTAGTGTCATTAAAACCTCGCCTGTATAAACAGGAGCTATCCTATAGCAATGTGTTGCTACTAATTAAGTTGGTGGTTACATTTGTGAATTGGAGTTCATTAGCCTCTTCATCCGGAAGTCCCCAGTTAGAGGGGGTTGAAGATTGGGGTATTAGCAAGGATAATGGCCTTTGATGGCTTTGACTATTTTTGTAACATTCCAGATAAAAGAAAAGGCTTTGTTGCTTTATGGAAAGAGGAAGTTTTGTTGGCAGCAACTTTTCCATGGGGGATAAATCCTTTCATCTTTTGTTTTTGAGATAGACAACTTGTGTGTGTTTTAATAGCTACTTGTTTCTTGTTCAAATGTTTTTTGAGAAGTAGGCAGAGTCTAAATGGGCTCTGCTAAAAAGAGAAAGAATGACTAAGGGAATGAGCATCCAGAGAGTTTTAATAATAAAGAGCTTAAGATCTGCCTTCTTGGACCGTACCAGAGCAGGAGCTCTGCGTGCTGTCAGTGTGTTCTTCTTGTTAGTGTGCTTTTAGGATTTTTTAAATGGGGGGTAGGGGTATAGTAGAGATAAAAACATTAGTTTGTCTTGACAATATTTTGAGAGTCCCTGGTATGCAGTTGGGCAATGAGTGGGTTCTAAAAATAGCTTTCTTTGCTTATACTGCATAGGAAGGCAGCTGTATAGTGAGGGCTCTTCTCATCCCCCCATCCTGCCTTCACCCCCATGGGTGCAGAAGCAAGCTGGTGGAATGGAAAAAACATTCAAATTAAGAAATGCAGGGTCTTATATTTAAGACCATATGATATCACGTATATGTGGAATCTAAAATATGACACAGATGAACCTATCTGTGAAACAGAAACAGACGCACAGACATAGAGAACAGACTTGTGGTTGCCAAAGGGGAGGTTGGTGGGGGGGAGGAATGGATTGGGAGTTTGGGATTAGCAGATGCAAACAATTACATATAGGATGGCTAAACAACAAGGTCCTACTGTATAGCACAGGGAACTATATTCAATATCCTGTGATAAACCATAACGGAAAATAATATGAAAAAGGATGCATATATATAACTGAATCACTTTGCTGTACAGCAGAAACTAACACAACATTGTAAATCAACTGTACTTCAATAAAATGAATTTAAAAAAAAAAGAAATGCAGGGTCTTATCCCACGTCTATCAGGTGACCTTGGTCACGTCACTGAAATCCCTAAGTCCCCTCCCCAAACACAAGTTTGGGTAAGGTGATTTCTAAAGCCCCCTCTGGCTCTAACACTGAAAACGCTCAACACTCTGGATGTTTGAAGGATTAGACACAGGAAGACTTTAGCTTAATAATACAAGCTCTTGCAGTCACAGATAAAAATAATTCATCCTCCCTGCTGTAGAGCACAAAAAAATCCCACACCAAATCCTTAAACTGTTGATTGAAAAAGAGCCCACACTTGATTATTCTGGGAACGAAGCCCTCTTCTTCTTCTTTTCTTTTTCTTTTTTTCTGAAGGAGTCTGCCCTTGATCACTTGATAAAATGTTAGCTCGTTCGCTGGACAATGTTTAGCATAAAGATAAAAGGGAAACTCATTCTTTCATTAAAAATAATAATAATAAAATAAGTGAAACATGGTTTTTTTGGAAAATACAGTAAATTCCAAGGAAATAAAAATTTCTTGTAATTGTACCACTCATATATAACCTCTGTTACCATTGTAGTATATGTTTTTATGTCATTGCTGTTGTTTTAATGTGGGCATAAAAAAGAATGGTGTGTGAAAGGGACTTCCTGATTCCTTAGGGTTTGAGTCTGTTAGAAGTACTGTTTATTTAAAGCAGGCCCCAGAGTATAAAGCTAGATGAGAATGCATTCTGACGATAGTCTTTATACAGAAGCTAATAGAGTAATGGTTTAATTATCACAAGACTGCTGAGTTCATTTATAACTAAGGTGAACAAATTTGATTTTCTATAACAAATACTTTAACATACAATTTTCTGTAAGAGACTTGTTTTACAAACTTTGCTGTCATTACAGCCCTGTGTTAGAAATGATATTTCTAGGAGATTGAACAAAAAACTTTGCCCTTAACATCTCAATATCTTGGAAAGCTTCTTGGCCTAATCTGGAATAGATTTAAGAGAGAAATTTCAATAATGATTATAGGAGACAGTATGTGTTTAAACTTAAATCTAATTTAGAACTTTGACTAGCTGTTTAAGTGTGCCGTGTTCCTGAGGCCATAGGCTGTTCTTCAGCTTACTCTTCATCTTCCCAATGAGGCAATGGTTCTGTGATGTATTATCACACACACACACACACACACACCTATATAAGGACACACACAGCTCCCACCACCCCCCTCTATTTTTTTCCTTTATCAATGCTAGATAAAACATTTTTGATGTAATTTATACATATGTATATATATGAAATATATATATATATCAATTTTCTTCATATGTGAAATCTTAGAGACATATTTCTGTGTAACATGTTTGTCCTACTTAATACTGTATTTTTCAACATCATAAAAATTTTAAAAATATTCATGGCTGGGAATATTCTATTCTATGGATATACCATCATTGATTTAACTAATTCCAAATTATTTGATATTTTGGTTAGTTCTAGGATTTATATCTGTAGATATTTCTGTAGTAACAATTGTTGAAAAATATTTTTAAGTACATCCATTGTAGTTTCCTTGGTTTGTACTTAAGGGTAATAGCTGTCTAGGTGTAGGATTTGAAATGGGTAACCCAGCTGAGACTTAGAATGTAAATTTTTCAATTATCTGATCGTGGAAGGAGATAGGAATATAATGGATAATTGATACCTCTGAGAGAACTAGATAGAAAGTCACGTGGCTGGATTCCTATGTATGGTGGAATCATAGGATAGTGGCTCTGGGTGAAACACTTGAGACAGTCCAATCCAACCCCCTTCTCCATTCTCGGGTACTCTAGATACTTCTATTTCATCCACTAGCCGTCATCGTTTTCTAGTTCAGATTGTGCTGAGCACAAGTGCCCATGACTCTCACATTCCCAGAGGACATTTGGAAGTTCTGTGGGGGTGGAACAATTCTTTGTTGTGTGGGGCTTCCCCACGCATGTCAGGGGCGCCCCAGCATCAGTGCCCATCACAAATAACCCTCAATTGCCTAAATGCTCCCTAGAGGGCATACTACCACCCGCTTAAGAAATGCCAATCTGCATGATAGATATTTAAAACCACATTTTGTGGGAGTCTTTACTTACATGGGCACATGTTCATGATCTAGTGTGGAAAAAAGCAATTACATAACAGTATTACATTGTGATCCTCAAAGTCCTCAGACGTATCCCTCTGAAAGCTGGGGATCACAATGTTTATCCACACGCTCTCCTCCGTGTTCCGCTGGCTAAGGATTGCCCCCAGCAGAGGTTAACTCTCCCACACTTTCAGGCTAAGGGATTGAGCTCTGCCTTGAAAAAACCTTGAGGCAGAAAAATGAAGAGACTTGGCAGGTGCTTGAGGCAGATAATGCGAGTGAGCAGAGCTGTCCGTGGAACGGAAGCGTCTGCTGAGATCACTGTGCCCCCTGGGCTGAGCATTGCTCGCCCCAGGAGCAGGTGTCTGATCATTCTGTACTAAGTGAGTGGAATAGTGCGATGATGGAAGCAGAGAGCTTTGTGTCCTGCTCAGCAAACCAGGTGGTGCTATCATCATTATTAATGAAAATGCATTATTAGGACGTCTGCTCCTGCTGGGTCTCCTGTCCTAAATATCCTGTCCCAACTTTACCTTCTTACCTCTCCCAGTACCGATATTGTGGGCCTGACTCACTGCTCAGTTATTCTCCAGGCATTAGTGTGGTTCTGGCTGTTTCTGGGCTCTGTTCCAGCCCACCAAGGAGGGGTGCCTATTCCAGTGTGGCTGGGCTGCCTTATGTTTTGAGTTTCTCAGAGCATCTCCAGGGACTTAGCCTTTCCCTCTTCTGGAATATGTCCCCTGGGAGGCCAGGCCAGAAACACCCAGGTCACTGCCATACTCTCAGGATTCCCTCACCTGCACCCTTCAGCCGTTGGTCTTCTCCCATGTGGTTGCACCTGAACCTTTAGGGTGATGTTTTCCGGTTGGGGATGCCCTGAAGTACTTGTTAATTTCACATTACCAGTCCACGCCTCGGGAAATCCTGACCTAGTGAGTGTGGGTCCAGGAATTTCTGTTTGTTTGTTTTTTTAAATTAATTTTTATTGCAGTATAGTTGCTTTACAATGTGTTAGTTTCTTCTGTACAGCAAAGTGAATCAGCTATCCGTATACACACATCCCCTCTTCTTTGGAGTTCCTTCCCATTTAGGTCACCACAGAGCACTGAGTAGAGTTCCCTGAGCTATACAGTAGGTTCTCATTAGTTATCTATTTCATACATAGTATCAATAGTTTATATATGTCACTCCCAGTCTCCCAGTTCATCCCACACCCCCCTTTTCTCCCTTGGTGTCCCTATGTTTGTTCTCTACGTCTGTGTCTCTGTTTCCGCTTTGCAAATAAGATCATCTGTACCATTTTTCTAGATTCCACATATATGGGTTAATATACAATATTTGGTATTCTCTTTTTTAAAATTAATTAATTAATTTATGGCTGCGTTGGGTCTTCATTGCTGCACGCGGGCTTTCTCTAGTTGGAGCGAGCGGGGGCTACTCTTCATTGCAGTGCACTGGCTTCTCATTGCAGTGGCTTCTCTTGTCGTGGAGCATGGGCTCTACGCACCAGTGCTTCAGTAGTTGTAGCGCACAGGCTTAGTTGCTCCACGGCATGTGGGATCTTCCCAGACCAGGGCTCGAATCTGTGTCCCTTGCATTGGCAGGCGGATTCTTAACCACTGCGCCACCAGCAAAGTCCCTGTTTCTCTCTTTCTGACTTCCTTCACTCTGTATGACAGTCTCTAGGTCCATCCACGTCTCTACAGATGACCCAGTTTCGTTTCTTTTTATGGCTGAATAATAAGGAATCTGTTGTTAATAACACTGGTTGATTCTAGTCTTCAGAGAAGTGCAGTGGAAGGAGGGAGCCAAGCTTGGGTCCCCGCTACTGGGGGGCCTATACCTGGGGGTCAGCATTCCACCTCCAGCCCCAACACCCTTGTCCGCCTCTGAGAGTTCACTGGCCTGGACAAGGAGCTACATGGGTGGAAAAGTGAGCTCTTGACATCTAGTTTTGTTTTCTGTCAGCCATCTCTTTGAAAGCCATTTTGAACTCTGTGCCTCGGTTTCTTTCTCTTTGGAGTTGGCTGCCCAGTATTTGATCTCAGTCGTTTAGTGTAGAAATTTGGTAAAAAACCAGTAAGGGAATGTCTTTAATAGAGTCTACAGGGAAAGGAGCTTTATATTTGCTGGTATCGAGGGCTGTTACTATTTGTAATAATATTACTGGAATTCCTTGGCGTCCTGCCTGTGTCTGCATATAGAGCGATTGTTTGTATATAATGAATATTGTGCTCAGAGGGTTGTCCTCTTGGGATATACCTTTTGTTTTCAAAAGAGTTTCAGGAAACAACAGTCGTCCAGCCAGCAGACGGTCATCCGGGTATACATTAGTGTATCCTGTGTTGTTTTCTATTACAGAGGCTCATCCGAGGCAGTGGAATATCTTGAACTCTTAAGATGTGACCCGTGGTAGACACTGTTTAGCTTTCAGGTTCTGGTTCTTTATGAAGGACTCTGAGAAGTGTGTTGGATCCTCTGCTTTTACTTTCTGCCCAGATTTTCTAAACATGGGTTGGAAGGCCACTTGCTCAACTTTAGCAGGTCTCCTCAGGCAAGAAATGCATCTGCTTGTGGGAATGAGAGTCATGCCGTCCTGGCAGTCCTGCTACGTGCCACAGGTGGAGGAGGGAGTATGAGTCTTATCCTAATCATTAAACACATTCCGGAATATACTGGAATTGATAGCAGCCCATGACCCTGGGATTAATCCTTTATTAGCAAACATGTGAGTGCCTACTATCTGCCAACTGCCAGGCTTAGCTCTAGAGAGAAAACATTGAGCAAGACTTATATGATCCCTGCCCCATAGAGCTTGCCATCATGAGAAAGAGACAATCAAATAACTAGACAAATACACAATTAGGGACTGAGACGTGCTACTCGGCAGATGTGAAAGATCAGAATACAGTAATAAGTCCTGTGAAAGGGAGGCCTGATTGGTTTGGTACCTGGTGTCTAGAGGATGCATGAGTTAATTGGGAGGGAAAGTGGAGACAGAAGAGCGTTACGGGCACAGGGACAGCACGTAGAAGGCCTGCGGCGGAAGGGAGCGTGGAGGAGGAGAATGACGTGAGTTGAGGTTGAAGAAGTGGACAGATGTAACTCCTTCAGGATGTCACAGGATGCTGGAAGAATTTTGATCTTTATTTTAAGTGTGCAGAAGGGTAGCGACAAGGTTGCTGTGTGGGCAGTGGTTTGGAGAAGGTAGAGGAGAAGTAGAGAGACCAGGAAGGTAGCCCAGAAGACAGATGATGGCGACTTGGCCTAAGGTGGCGGTGGGAGGAGAGAGGACAGATCTAAACGTGATTTGGGATAAGAAATTGAAGGACTTGGTAATGGCTTGGCTGTTGGACTTGAGAGAGAGGAGAGTGTCAGATAACTCTCACATATCTTCCATGAGCAATTGGATAGGTGGGGAAGCTTTTTACTGAGACAGGGAACATTTTAATCTGCTAAATTAATTACAGTAAGTTGATATAAATCAAATATCCTATGCTAAAATACTGCTTCACAAATTATGACATCTGGGGTTTGACATTATCTGTAGGCCAAGAAAAGTATCTTAATGCTTTGTTCACTTTGCTGTTTTGAATTCCAGTCCACCTCCCAAGGGAAGGTCACTGCAGGATGAGCCTACAGGCTGGCTCAGCACAGGCTTTGGGGTTCCAGCAATGTGGGAACACCAACAAGTTTTAGAAAAGTTGCACTTCCATGAGCTAGCCTCAGTTTTGCAGCCACAGAGTCCAGGAAAAAGCTCGTTTAATATCAGCACACAATTATGTTTTATGTTCCTCTGTTAAGAAGTGTTTTGTTTTGAATTATGTCATGGTGGTGGTCGTCACGGTGGCAACGGTGGTGTTGATGGTGGTGATGGTCATAGTGATGGTGGTGACAGTGATGGTGTGGTGGTGATGGGGGTGTTGGAGGGGGTGGTGATTGGAGGCATCGGTGCTGAGAGCTCTGAGTCCAGGCTGCAATTTCCCGCTTCCTGGGCCTGGGCTAGAGAGCAGGGTTGTATTGGAGTTGGCAGGATTGTAAATGGTTCAAACACTACCCTTAAAGATCTTAAGAAGAAGGGAATTTGAGACACCTAGCTCCTGTTCCAGTTCTTCTCTTTTCATTGCTAAACTTCTCTAGTGAGAAGCTTCCGTTTCTGTTTCCTCTTCTGCCATGACCTTTATCTTTTCTGATCCAGTGGCCTTTTTATTTCTCTGCTTTCATTCTCATTATCTCCGGATGACTGCGATTTTCTAGCAGCATGAGCTTGCGCAGTCCTCCTGCACGTCCTGTTCTCCTTACTTTGCTTTCTTTTTCTCCATAATATTTAGCATCTGGTGCACCAGGTTTATTTCTTTATGGTCTCCCTGCTTCTATGACAGTGAGGCAGAGACTTGTTTTATTCCCTGCTTTATTCCCAGCACCTGCAGTCATACTTGACGTAAGTTGCTGTTTAATAAATATTTGTTTATTCATGGATAAAATTATTTAATTGCCTTAACTGTTTCCTATTAGGTCACATGGACCTAATAATGCTAATCTCATGTGGCTACCATGAGGATTAGATGAAATAATGTAAGTAAAGTGCCTGGCATTTACCTGAAATTGTTAGGCTCTTCTTTTTTTTTTTTTTTTTTTTTAAATCTTATTGAAGTATACTGGGTTTTTTTTTTAACATCTTTATTGGAGTATAATTGCTTTACAATGGTGTGTTAGTTTCTACTGTGTAACAAAGTGAATCAGCTATACATATACATACATCCCCATATCCCCTCACTCTTGCTTCTCCCTCCCACCCTCCGTATCCCACCCCTCTAGGTGGTCACAAAGCACCGAGCTGATCTCCCTGTGCTATGCGGCTGCTTCCCACTAGCTATCTATTTTACCTTTGGTAGTGTATATATGTCCATGCCACTCTCTCACTTTGTCCCAGCTTACCCTTCCCCCTCCCCGTGTCCTCAAGTCAGTTCTCTATGTCTCTGTCTTTATTCCTGTCCTGCTGAAGTATAGTTGATTTACAATGTTGTGTTTAATTTCTGCTGTACAGCAAAGTGACTCAGTTAAACATATATTCTTCTTCATATTTTTTCCCATTATGGTTTATCATAGGATACTGAATATAGTTCCCTGTGCTATACAGTAGGACCTTGTTGTTTATCCATCCTATATATAATAGTTTGCATCTGCTAATCCCAAACTCCCAACCCTTCCCTCCCCCAACACCTCTCCCTTTGGCAACCACAAGTCTGTTCTCTATGTTTGTGAGTCTGTTTCTGTTTCGTAGATAAGTTCATTTGTGTCATATTTTAGATTCCACATATAAGTGATATCATATGATATTTGTCTTTATCTGGCTTACTTCACTTAGTATGATGATCTCTAGGTCCATCCATGATGCTGCAAATGGCATTATTTCATTCTTTTTAATGGCTGAATATATTTCTGTTAGGCTCTTCTTGACACTCTTTTTTCTTATAACATCTTTCTCTTCACTATTCAAAGTGCTGTTCTGGTTGCCTTCTTATCTCCTTAGTGATGCGTCTGTATTTTCTTCATGGCCCTTCTTTCTTCTGTCCCCTAAATGGCCAATTTCAGAAACCTGCCCAGTGGTCCTGAGTAAGGATGACTCAGCTTTTTATCTCTTACAGCTTATTCACAAGGCTTCAATTATTATAATTAAGTATACCTTTAATTATCATCATTTATAATTCTATTATGGTATTTTTTACATTTG
Organism: Mesoplodon bidens; assembly: GCF_964165515.1. Classification (NCBI taxonomy): domain Eukaryota; kingdom Metazoa; phylum Chordata; class Mammalia; order Artiodactyla; family Ziphiidae; genus Mesoplodon; species Mesoplodon bidens. The sequence continues at coordinate 119,404,192 of NC_138176.1, read as the reverse complement.
ATTATAGAATTCATGTGTTATTTATTTTATTTATTTTATTTTTTTTGTGGTACATGGGCCTCTCACTGTTGTGGCCTCTCCCATTGCGGAGCACAGGCTCCGGACGCGCAGGCTCAGTGGCCATGGCTCACGGGCCCAGCTGCTCCGCGGCATGTGGGATCTTCCCGGACCGGGGCACGAACCCGTGTCCCCTGTATCGGCAGGCGGACTCTCAACCACTGCGCCACCAGGGAAGCCCCCATGTGTTATTTTTAATACAGCCAACAGTAGTCATAAACATTTTTCATGAACTGTCCTTCACATCCTGAATTATCCTGTGCAGTAGCTGATATTATCTTCACTTGACAGATGAGGAAACTGAGGCTGAGAGAGGTTAATATCTTGCCAGTGGGTACACAAACCTAGTAAGTGGTAGATCAACAAGTCATTCTTGGGTCTGGGTCCTTCTATTTCTTCATCTTTTCATCCATCTGAAAGGCATGTAGAGAGCATGTGACATGTGCCAAGCAGTGTGCTAGGCTCTGGCCACACAGCAAGTGAAAAACTGATGGAGAACCAGTGACCACTGTGAGTCACTATTGTTATCCCTGCCCTCACTCTCTGGAACACACTGTCGAGTGCCCCATGCCACAGTGAGCCCGGCTCAGGTATTTTCACTTCCCTATTTTATCCTCAGTTCAAGTTTCAAATGTCTAAATCAAAACTCATGCCAGCTGCCTGCTCTCCCCTCCCAAATGACCTATTTTTCTTTCTCCACTGGAAAAGCCATCATCTATCATCTTTCTTGTCACACAGGCTCAAAACTTTGGATTACTTTTCATTACACCATCTCTTTCATTCCATACTTTCAATACAAACCCAACACCTCTTGTTATTTTTCTCATTGAAAATGTCTCTTTCATCTGTCTCTATTTCCCCAGTCCCTCTCCACCATTCTAATATCAACTCCTGTGCACTCATTCCTTGATTTATGGAAAGAACCTCAAGACTGGGTTTTAATTAGTTTTATTCTCTGCTTCAGGATCCACTAGACGGTAAATTTCCTAAAGGCCTAGAGTCTGCTCATTGATTCTTATTTCCCCAACACTGTACCAGTCACATAGGAGACATTCAGATGGCTATTAAATTAAAGCATCTTTGATGCTTAGACCACAGTTCTTAAACTTGGTCTGGAGGTTTATCTGGAGATGACAAGTAGTTTTCATTGAAGGTCATGTGAGTGTATTACATGTAGCTATTCTCTGCATCTCAATAATACATACTATATATTTTAAACAAAGTCTTATTTCTGCTTTCTTCCATTAATGTTTGCTGCCATCTATTTGTTTTACCATTTGCTGGCATCAGAGCCCTGGAGAAATTTACGGTTGAAAACTGTAAACTGGTAAATATTCTCTCCATTAGAGAACATGATTCTTTCATTTTTCTGGTGCTACTATAACTCTATAAAAACACAATTTGAGAACCACTTTAGGTTACAGGGAAATTATGAGCCATTCAGAACTTTAGATGTTACTGAATAGGTCAGATTAACCCCTCTCTGTGAGAGGGTTTCTCCCATTTTGCAGGAAAGAGCTACTTGGTATTTTCTGAAGCCCTGGAGTCACTATTTGTGGCCCAGCGAACTCATGGGCAGAGGATGGGTGTGCCAGCGCTTTCTTCCCCTAACTAACTTTCTCACTTGGGCCATCTCTCCCTGGGCTCATGGTTGGGACCCTTAGTCTTCTCTCGCACCTAGGAGGGACGTTTGTGCAGACGTGGTCAACATCAGTGTGACCGTCCATTCTGTTTTAACATCTCCTCAATTTCTCATTAGAAGTGAGTTGTTTGCACAGTTAGCAGTACTCATGAACTGAAAGGACTTTTCATTCTTAAGAATACTTTGAAGAAGTTAGGCTCATGGCATTTCTAAATGTGCATCATTACTTTCAGAAATCATTCATCTTGATGACCATCCAGAGGACATATATACTTTTTTCAGGACTCAAACCAAAGCAGAATAATAACTGTAAATAATTATATCCCAAAATAAATCTTTTTATAAATGACTTAATACTGACTAAAGCTTTTATTCCTTACGATAGCAGGCCTTTTAAAAAGAATAATTATAACTTAATATATTTATTATATAATAGCCTGCAAACTGCTGCAGAAAAACTTGAATGTTATGTGGGAGATGCCATTGGACCATAGCATTTGATGAATCATGATTTGGAGCTGAGCATCTGCCAGTAGTGGAGTTTTGTTTTTTTGTTTTTAACCTAAAAAAATTTATTCAGAGTAGATTTGCCTTAAGTCCTTTTTCTTCTGTTGGAAGCTATGAAATGGCAAAACCTAGCTTTACCGTGTTACCCAGAAATTGCTGTTACTTTTTTTTGTTAGGTAAGCGATAGAATGAAATTTCCAAAAGCTATCTTCAGTGCACAAATGGTATCTTTCTGTAACAACTGTGTCAGATCACATTTGGTCCTAAAAATACTGACTTTGCACTGGGTACTGAGGATTCAGCAGTGTAGAAGATGGACAGAATCACTGATTTCTTGGAGCTTACATTTTAGCATGGAAGTGCAAATAAACACCATAACTTTAGGTAGTGACAGTGCTCAGAAGAAAATCTAAAGACAGTGCAATAGAGAGTGAAGGGGAGGGATGGTTTGATTAGAGAGACCTGGAAGGACTCATTGGGAGGTGATGTAGGAGCTGAGCTGATGCTCCGTGCTGGGCAGAGTCAGCTTTGTGAAAATCGGGGCGAAAAGCAAATGTGAAGATTTGAACAGGGAGCCAGCACTGTGTGTTCAAGAAACTGAAGGCCAGAGAGGCTGGAGGGTAGAGGACAAGGGTGAGAGTGATAGGAGGTGGGACAGGAGGACTGGCAGAGTTCAGACACTAATGTGTTGCAGACCATTTAAGGAGTCTGGATTTTGTTCTTCGGGCAGTGGGACACCACTGAGGGTTTTTAACAGGGGTGTGGTCAGATCTATAGCTGTCAACTTCACATGTACATTGTTGAAAGGTTTCTTTTAATGGAAATACTTTTTCTTTGTGTTTTATAGAATAGACCAGAGGGCGGCCGTGTGGCCAAAGGATGAAACTCAGCAGGACCTCAATGAGGTAGGTGCAGTCATTGCTGGTTGTATGAACATGAATTAGCCAATCGCGAAATTTATTATTCTTTTTCCTAGTACTAGGAATTTATTCTGATTAAAACTTTAAATGTTTTTGCTCTTAAGTGAACGTGTTTTCCTTGCACTTCTTTGGGTGCTGTTTCTCCTTGCTCTGGAGCAAATACATTTAAAATATAATTTGCAAGACTGCACAGTATGTCTTGGAACTAAACCAAGTCCAGCAGTCATTTCATTACGCTTCTTTCAACTTTGCTTCAGGATTATATAACCATGGCTGTGACAGTTACATTCGTAAAATTTTCTCTTAATTTTATTTTATCTTCCCAACCCCTGTTTTTTCTAATGCCCTTTGCAGTCTCAAATATGATCATGCTTACCATTTTTCCATGGAGTGTGATGTACTTTGGTATTTGCAAAATGGTCCTCTAGTATGCTTTGAGACGTTGAAGCCACATTTTCCAATGCAAATGGTTTCCCACTGAACTGGACATCACAATGCTAATAAGCTTGTTCTAGATTTTCTTTGAAATATATAATGTAATTCTCCCACTGGAAATCAGTATAATATAATTAGGATCCCTGTTGTTGTGAATGCCTTAGCTTAAGACATTGGTTTGGAATACTCTAATTTCTCTTGCCCTCATTGTATAATTAAGGAGCAGTGGGTGGTATGTCTGACTAAGATAATGGCAAAAAGAATGAAAAGACTTGACGTTCAGACGCCAGGAAGAGAAATGATGGGCTTCAGGCACATTGTTCGTCATTTGATGCCATCTCTCCTCCGCCTCCAAAAATATGACAGCTAATTGAACTTAGATGATTTACCTTTTTCTTTTTTACTGTAGAACTTGGCATAAATGAGTAGCCAAAGGTAAACCAGGTGCCTAATTAAACCCAGTTAAATAAGTTACTGAAGTTGTGGAAAATGTCCTAAAGATAACAACACAGAACCCTGCTTGTTATTCCTTTGTGCATTGGAGAAAGTCTTCAGATTCCATAATCTTGCCTGTGGTAAAAAGAGTGAAAAAAGGTTTGAGAGAAAAAAGGCAAGAGCCTGAATCAGTGAGCACAGCTGTTGCCCCACTGGGAATAAGCAAAATGCTGGTTGTAAAGAAGCACTGACTTGTTTTGACATAAGTGACTAGAAAAATGAGGTGATTGTAAGAGTCAAGTTGTGATAGGTTTCAAGTATTTGGGAGAAACTCTGATTTGTGAGCTGCAACCCCATGAGAATGTGAAGATGACTTGAGCATTCTTAAATTACAGTTGCATAATGCTCTCTTTGAAAATCTGCTTTTCTGTATTCCTTCATGCTATTGTACTTGCAAATAACATGAAATGTGCTAGTTCACTGCTCTGGGATTACATGGGTGCAAGAGTGCTGATTGGAGACAGGCCTCTGAAAGAGCAGTCAGCACCATATTGTAAATATGCGTTCTTCCATGAAAAAGTAGTGATGCTGATCCAGACTGGTTGATAACAGTGTGTGCTCAAGTGGAATTGTTCCAGTCGGGATAAATCAGATGTGCAGATCATATTGTGGCTAAGATTTGGGGGCTGGAGGAAACCTTAGGAAAGCTTGAACAGGGGCAGCTCATGGTCCACGGCCATGGAGGGCGGGTTGACTCATTCAGCCTCATTGATGGAGACATCCTATAGAGTGGGAACATATTAAACTTGGTCTTGCCTAGCATTTCGCAAACTTAAGAGAACACCAAACTCTTTCATGGAGTAACCCCATAATAACATTGCTTTAGGCAACAGACTCTTATGGAATAAAGGTGGGAAATACTACCTTAATATTTTTAATGCAAATAGAAAATACATATAGAAAAGTGCACGTATCATAAGTGTATGGCTGGATGAATTCGCACAAAGTGTGTAACCAGCATCAAGAAATAGAACATTATTAGCGTCCAGGCACCCTTATTTAATTCCTTCCGGTCACTCTTCCCCTATAAGGATAACTATTCTTTGGACTTAAGTAGATTTGTTTTGTCTCTTTTTGAATTTTTTATAAATGGGCTGTATGTACTCTTTTGTGTCTGGTTTCATTTACTCAGTATTATTTTTATGAGATTCATACATGTTTGGCATGTAGTTTTAGCTTTCATTCTCCTTGCTGTAACCCAGTGTATGGTTGTTTCTAGTTTTTTTTTTTTTTTTTTTTTTTTTTTTCTGTTTTCTTGTTTCTAGTTTTTGACTCATGATCAGTTGCTACTGATTGTACTTTTAAAAAATGAACTCTCTTTCAGTCTCTTTGTACAGCTGATTTTTTATAGGAGTATTCCTTCCATCTCCAAGTGGATATGTAAGGTAGAATTTTTTGTTATGTTACCTATCTTCATTGCTCTTTGCCCCTTTCATTTATTTATTAAAATTTATTTATTTATTTATTTTTGGCTGCGTTAGGTCTTTGTTGCTGCGCGCGGGCTTTCTCTAGTTGCGACGGGAGGGGGGCTACTCTGTTGCGGTGTGCGGGCTTCTCTTGTTGCAGAGCACGAGCTCCAGGCACGTGGGCTCAGCAGTTGCAGCGCATGGGCTCAGTAGTTGTGGCCCACAGGCTTAATTGCTCCGTGGCATGTGGGATCCTCCCAGACCAGGGCTCAAACCCGTGTCCTCTGCATTGGCAGGCGGATTCTTAACCCCTGCGCCACCAAGGAAGCCCCTGTCCCTTTTATTTATATACCACAGCTTCCAACACACAGCCTTCTAGTTCTTTAAAAGGAACCCACTAGTTCCATATCTGCTCTCTTCCTTCCATTCCAACTTGCAAGTCTAAAGTAAAAAAACAGTTTCTTGAGCATTGTAAGAAGCGTGGTCCACAAATACTTTCCAGATGTTTCTATGGACCCTAATGTTGTAATTGTCAATTATAGCAATTTTAAGATGTTACATATGTGCTTTATATTTTCTCCAAATTTCACATCTCGTATTTCACATCTACTTTTTAAACTTCTTAATTCCACTTGCTCTGTCACAGATAGATGGGGCTCAGCTATATTTGATTGCAGAGCTGGTGCTTGACCCGAGCTCTCCTCCGTGTAGTAAGGTGATACATGATGTGACATAGCTACCTATGAGCATCTGTCTCTGGGTGTGTTCCCAGTACTTTCCCAGTGAACTGAAAAACTCATTTCTTATTTCTACTGGGTGTGAGTATAGATCTGATTCCTGCCAGCCTCACTTTTCTTCTGCCAGTCTCAAGCTCCTAGTTTTTGACCTTGGGTCATTTGATAGGACTTGCCTCTCCATTCCATGAGTTTTGGTGTCTCTGGGAGTATATTATAGGAGTTGGTTTCTGAAAACCTGATTAAGTGTCCATTCTGGCATTGAGCTGAACTTTCACACTACCTCTATAAGACATCAGGAGATTTTATTTGTTGGGGTCCCCTGGATCCTGGTTGGAAAATATCTGCCTCTGTAAAACATCTGAAGATATTATTTGTTGGGGTGTCATAGATCCTGATTAGAAAATATTCTAGACTTGAGATTGTCAATGTCTAATCCACCTTGATCCTTGGTTTTAGTCATTTCCCCGTGTCCATATAAGCAGTCAATAGTTCAAAAAGTTGCTTGAAGGATAAAATGAGAAAAAATATTGTTTTCCCTCTCCACATCCTAGTAGATCCCATTCCTAGCTTCAGTTTCATTTAAGTAAAATAACAGATGTATGAAGAAAATGAATGGATCTCCCCTTCCCTGAGAAAACATGCCATATTGGGTCCTCCTACTATTTCCAACTCCCAGACTGCATATCATAAAGCATCCCATCAACTTCTTGTAGTCTTTCATTTGTGAAATTGAGGCAGGTTTTGAATTGGGTTAACTCTAGGACTGCTTTCAGTTTTAACACTCACTGATTCCACCTTTTTTTGTTTTTCTTCATTTTCCCAACCCTTGTAGAATTTAGTCATAGGTTCCCATGACGGATGGAATGAGGCAAATTGTGCCCCTTTTTGAGTGTATGTGCACATGTCTACGTGTGGGTCTCCATGTGAAGGATTTGATTGTCTTTTTATTACCATCCATAGTTTAGCATATAGATATGTTTTGGCATCAAGCCATATCAGACCTCCAGATGGTACTTACTGTTTTGTTTGAGATGTGTTTCTCCTTCAAAATTGTTTTAATTTTGAGAAAATGGTCTAGCAAGAGGCTTTTTCAAGCCCTTGATACTCCTGAGTTGGCTGAATGGTATTTCTTTCTGTAGGAATAGGCAGCTGTCTTTTTCTATTGAAATGCAAACCCAATCTATAGGGTTGGGCCTTAGATCAGAATTGACTGAGAATTTTTTTTCCAGTATCTGGGATTTTTTCCTTGTGACTGAAAGTCAATTCAAGCTGGCTTTCATAAATAACAGGATTTTATTGATTCAAACGCCTGAAACTTTAGGATCAGGATAGGCTTCACAAATGGCTAGATCCAGGGATTAAAGACTCGTCATGTAGATGCCGTCTCTTTCCATTTTGACTCTGCTTTCCTATATTGACCTTATCTTTGGGTTGACCCCTCTCTAGGGACACACTGTTCTTACAGCTAGTAATTCCAGTGTATATTAGTTTTCTATTACTGTGAAGCAAACTTCCAAAAACTTAACAGCTTCAAACACCCATTTATTAGCTCACAGTTCTGTAGGTCATAAATTTGAGTAGACTCCATTGGATTCTCCGCTCAAGGTCTCACAAAAATGAAAACCAGGTATTGGCTGTGACAGACTCTTATCTGGAGGTTCCAGAGAAGAGTCCATGTCCAAGCTCATTCAGGTCATTGCCTGAATTTACTTCCTTGAGGTTGTAGGACTGTAGACCCCATTTCCTTGTTGGTCAGCATCTGGGGGGTAGCTCTCAGCTTCTAGACGCTGCCTGCATTCCCGCTCACACGGGCCCCTTCATCTTTGAGCCAGCAGCACCTAATCCTTCTGTGCTCCAAAGCTCTGTAATGTTGTATTCTGCCAGCTGGAAGAAACACTCTGCTTTTAAAAGGTTCACCTGATTGGGTCAGGCCCATCCAAGCAATCTCTGTATCCTTGGTCACCTGTGTTAGGACTTTAATTATATCTGCAAAATCTCTTCATAGCAGCATCTAAATTCGTGTTTGATTGAGTAACCAGGGTACAGGAATCCTGGGGGCCATCTTTAAGATTCTGCCTATCACACAGTAGAAATGGAGTCCTTTCTAGATCCATAAAGTTCCATATCTGAGTCTCATTTATCTGGCTTGTGACTTGTAGCCCATTCTTGAACCAATCACTATGACCTTGGGAAACTATTGAAGTCCATTCCATGAGTTGAAAATGAGACATATTCTGTTTTTCGAAAATCCACATCTTATCATGTAGAAAAGCTCAGAGTCTTGTATTAAAACGTGAGTGTATAGAACTGTATTATTCTCTCCCAAACATCTTGTTTTTATTGTTTATTTAATAAAGTAAACATATTGAGGATATCACAAACAGGTAGAACTAAGTACATGACTCCCTCTTCCTAGGTTGAAATCAAATCATCTGGCTGGAAGGAAATTTGGTTTGGGTTATCATGTGTGGTGGCAAGATTGCCCTTGTTTAAAAAAGAAGTGCTGCTATTATCAGAATAGGACCTGGATCCTCTTGTCAACAGAGGACTACTTGAAGTGAATAGCTTGTTCTCTTATATTGAATCTCTCCATTGGGTAGTTCAGGACAGTGAGGGCTGACCATCCTGAGGAAGCTGGGATGGGCTGAGCCGAGGTGTGCTGGTCTTCAGTTAGACTTGGCTGCAAAGCACACTGGGACATAAGCAACACAGACCCTACAGGGATTAACCAAATGCCCAGTGTCCCTAGGGATGGGGTGAATTTGGCGTTTTTTTGTAGCCATCACCATTGGAGGAAGTTCCACTTCTTTTGGCAAGAACATCCAGAGGACGGCAGCAGCAGCTCAGGAGGTAACACTGCCTTGCTTCTGAGCACCCCATACTTTATACTTCCTGATGTGGAGGTCCTGTTCCAAGGAGGGGGGTACCCGGGCTGGAGGCCAGTGAGGCTGTCAGAAGGCTGGAGGTCAGGGAAAAGCTATTGTTCCTGGGACAGGTAGCGCTAAACAGGCAACCAAGGCAGCATTTAGGGTGGGTCAAGTCCCTAGGGAATAGGGCAGTATTTCTCAAAGTGTGGACCTTGGACCTCCTGCATCTAAGTGACCCTGCCCCAGGCCATAGAATCCGAGTCTGTCCCTGCCTGGGAGCGTACATCTTTAACAAACTCCTCAGTGATTCGTAAGCGTTTTAAAATTTCTGAACCAGGGCAGCAAGGAGGCTTGAAATTGGATACTCAGAAGGGCCTCCCAAGTACTGCCTAAAGGGTCCAGGCAAACAAAACGAATATTCAAAGGCAGGCTTTTTATGGTTGGCTCCTGTTCTACTCATTGTGCTAGGTACAGCCGTGAACAATGGCAGCATGCTTCCAGCCCTTCTGGAGCTGGAAAGAGCCAATAAACAAGTAGAGAAGTAAATAAAATTCTATATTATAGTGAGTGTTGGGAAGGAAAAAAACAAGATGCTAAAAGAGAAGTTGGGGGGCCCTCTTTGGATGAGGTAATCAGAACTGGCTCAAGATTTGATGGAAATTTGTGAAGCAACTACAGCTGAATTCAAGGCCTGGGGAGGTAGGGGTAGGGAGTAGATGGAAGGGAGGGGTGGGGTGCGTGCGTGTGTGTGTGTGTGTGCGCGTGCGTGTGTGTGTGTGTGTGTGTTGGGGTGGAGCCTACACAGGAAGCAGGAAAGCTCAGGGAAGAGAGTGGTAAGTAGAAATGGGGTTGTTTGGGGCCCCTGTTGTATCCTCTGTTTTGAGCAGATTTCCAGTTTGATTTTGCCAAAGAGAATCTATGCACAGTTCTTGGATAGATAGAGGGATGGGAGAGGGTCACGAAACCGCTTCACAGAAATTAAAAGTAAGCTGTCTCTGCTCTGCAACTGGTGAATTGCAGACAAAGGCATCCTAAAATAGTATTCCACCATCCAGCCTGTGTGGGTGTTCTCCATTCCAACCAACTAAAGTGGGACCTGGTAATTGTAGAGGAGAGAAAATGAGTAGAGTATTTTCTAAAACAAGTTGCATATTTTCCATTATGTAAAAGAGAAAAATTAGCTTGTAGAAAACCACACCTAGGTTTCACGGACGTCTCTCTGGTTTCTTTGATGACCAGATGGGAGAACTGGGGAAGCAGAGGTAGGCATTGTTCTTTAGAGGATTCATCAGCCTTTGTTCAGTTTTCCTGCAGATCGTAGAGACCCATTCAGGGAGACTTTGGATGTAAACCTGGAAGAGCCAGCTGGCAGGCTGGCCTCAAGGGAGGGGCTGGGGGCAGCCTGACAGGGACCAGGACCCCCCCACACATCCCGGCCCCCGAGCAGGAGAAGGGCCGGAGGTAGCACTAGGCCCACAGGGGTTGGCTGCCCTTCATTTTTCCATAGGGGTGAAGCTTATTCCTGCATAAAAGGTCACCAAGTCAGGCAAGGTTGGAGAGTGAAACAGCTGCTTATTCACTCTGTCCGCAGGCTTGTGGTGTCTTTCCTCCATCACCCTATGACAGTAATAGCTGGCATTATTGTTTTGATTTGTTTGCTTGTGTAGTAGCCATCTCCCCACTAGACTGGAGCCCCACGAGGAAGGGACTGACATCAGTCTAATGCTCCAGAGCCCAGTGTATCTCTTTGTGCATTGAGAGCTGCCGGAGCCTGGGAGCTGCACGTGTGCTGGTACAGCTGCTGGGGGCGTGACCCTCACGTGTGTGGTGCAAGCTGTGCTCCAGCCTTCTCAGGGGAGGCTCTGTGGGGCTCAGCCCTGATGGGACAGGCTGGATTCCTCCTGTTGCCCACTGGAAGAACATGTACGTGACAGTGGCATAGATTGCCCATAGGTGAAGCCTCCAGCTTCCCCTGTCGTGCGTTCTTTGGTCACCAGGCTCCATCCCACACAAGGCGTCCAAGCCTCCACTCTCTGTCCCTGTGCTGAGGAACAGCAGGTGGTCCTCAGGTAAGGGGTCAGTGAGGGTTGGGGAGGGACATAGTTGATGACAGTTGGTGTGCAGAGTTTCTTCCATTCTGCCTCCTGGTCCTCAATTCCAGCAGTTTGTGTTTTCCCTTCTCCTTGGATGTTTTCTTGTCCCTCAAGACCTTCATCTCCTCTCTCCTGTTCCATTTGCCACTCTGTTCTCCCCCATTCCTTTAAGCTTCCTCCTACCTGGTGTCTGAGAGAGGAACAAACCAGCCGTGCAAATGGATCTCCTTCGACGCTCGGAGCGTCGGTTCGGCTTCAGTTTGAGTACAAGTGTGGGAGGAGGAGGAGGGCGGGGAAGACGGGTGAGAACCACCTGTGACTACTCCCAGTGGTAACTGGGTCTCAGCATTACACCCCACTCTCTGGGGGGAGCAGAGAGTCCTCTGAACGTGACCTGACAAGCTCCTCTGCAGTGAGATTCTTTGCTGTTGATTTGTGTTGTGTGAACACTTGGTTCAGTTCCACAAACACCTTCCAAGCATCCATTCTGTCAGGTTCTGTGCACCAGCCTCAGTACACGGACATGTTTGCTTTTCTTTCCTGGAAAGTTGGAAGGGAACTTTCAAGTCACGTAGTCTCAGGTCCTTCCTGGGCAGATGCAGAGTGAGGCCCTGGGAGTAGAGTGATGAGTCAAGGTCAAGAGATGCTATGGGGTCTGGCCTCCCACACCACCAGCCCTCTGCCCAGCAGCCCCTGGGGTTTGGAGATGAACGTAATAACCACAGAGTCCAGTGCTTGAGTGTTTCCTATGTGCTGATGCTGTGCAGAGTGCTCTCTGTGCCTTCCCTTGTTTAACTCTTCGAGCAGGTGCCACTGTCACTGTCATTATTGCCTCTTTTTATGCATGAGGAAATTAAGGCTTAGAATAGCCAAGACTCTTGCCCCAAGTTAGCTGCATAGTATGTAGCAGAGATGGCCTCTGGTTCGGTGTGAAGGCCGTGTCCTCCTCTGCTTTGTAGAATCTACAAGAGCACATAGAGTTTACAGGAGGTGGCTGGTTCCACGTCCTCCCTCTAAATGTAGAGAAGGACTGGTTTTCTTTCTTTTTTACTTTTTGTTTTTTAAAATTGTGGTAAAATAGATACAACATAAAATTTAACATTTTAACCGTTTTAAAGTATACAGTTCAGTGGCATTAAGCACATTCACATTGTTGTGCAACCATCACCACTATCCGGCTCCAGAACTTTATTTATCTTCCCAACCTCAAACTCTGTACCCATTAAACACTAACTCCCTTTCCTTCCCCACCAGCCTCTGGCAACCACCATACTACTTGCCATCTCTATGAATTTTACTGCTCTAGATACTTGTCCTTTTGTGACTGTCTTATTTCACTTAGCATAATATCCTCAAGGTTAATTCATGTCGTAGCGTGTATTAAAATTTTCTTCCTCTTTAAGGCTAAATAATATTCCACTGTATGTATATATCACATTTTATTTATCAGTACATCTGCCGATGGACATTTGGGTTGCTTCCAACTTGTGTTAATCTGCTAATACCCTATTAGGACTGCCATTAAAACAAAGATACCAGAGGCTCGGTGGCCAAAACAGCATTTATTATCTCACAGTTCTGGAGGTAAGAAGTCCAAGATTAAGGTGCCGGCAAAATTGGTTTCTCCTGAAGCCTCCTCCTTGGCTTGCAGATGGCTGCCTTTTCACTGTGTCCTCACATGGCATTTCCTCTGTATATGTGCATCCCTGGTGTCTCTCTTTCTCTATAAGGGCACTGGTCATATTGGATTAGGGCCTCACCCTTATGACCGTATTTTACCTTGATTGCATCTTAAAAGCCCTGTCTCCAAATATAGTTACATTGTGGGTTAGGGCTTCAGTATATGAATTTGGGGGAGACAACACAGTCCATAGTACATTTCTTGGTTATTGTGAATAATGTTCCCATGAACATGGGTATCTGTTGGAGCCACTGCTTTCAGTTCTTTCAGTGGGTTTGCTGGATCACACAGTAGTTCTATTTTCAGAATTACCATATTTGAGGAACTACCTCTTTTTAGAAACACCTATTTGTGGAACCACCATACTGTTTGTTGTTGCAGCTGTACCGTCTTACATTCTCACAGCATTATTTCTTAATTTTCAGAATAGTTTTGCTCTTTTTGAGAGGTCACTCCAATGTCCAAAGTCCTTCAGTAGGAAGCTTGCCTGGAACCATTCTTTTTGCTTCCCAGATGCTTGGGTACTAAATCTTTCCAGAAACTTGGTGCCCTTGCTCCTTCTGTACCTCCTGCCAGTAGCCTTGGGCTCTTGCTTCCACACTTAGCTTCTGGGAAGACATCCCAGAGAGGAAGAAGAAGCTATAAAAAAATGGCCTGGTGTCAGGCAGATGCTTCATCCAAGCTGTGGGCCCCCAGGCAGCAGCCCCTGAGCACAGGGAGGTTTGTACTAGGTCTTGCTCCAACTTTGAGCTGAGCAGAGGAGGGGTTCTGAGCCTGTGAGGGACCTGCCACTTTCAAACTGGCCAGGAGACAACAGATTTAAGACATTCCTCAGTGAGCAGCTGTTTTTTAAAATTTTTTACTTTTTTTTAACATCTTTATTGGAGTATAATTGCTTTACATTGGTGTGTTAGTTTCTGCTGTATAACAAAGTGAATCAGCTATACATACACATATATCCCCATTATCTCCTCCCTCTTGCGTCTCCCTTCCACCCTCCCTATCCCACCCCTCTAAGGTAGTCACAAAACACCGAGCTGATCTCCCTGTGCTATGCGGCTGCTTCCCACTAGCTATGTATTTTACGTTTGGTAGTGTATATATGTCCATGCCACTCTCTCACTTTGTCCCACTTTACCCTTCCCCCTCCCCACATCTTCAAGTCCATGCTCTAGTAGGTCTGTGTCTTTATTCCCGTCTTGCTCCTAGGTTCTTCTGACCATTTTTTTTCTTTTTCTTTTTTCTTTTTTTTTTTAGATTCCATATATATGTGTTAGCATACGGTGTTTGTTTTTCTCTTCTTAGTGAGCAGCTTTTAAAACACCACTGTGGGTTCATATGTACTCACATCAACAGCATGATGAGGGTATGTGTGCGGGGAGGGGTTGGGACGGGAGGAGGTGTGGGGCGTGGGTGTGTATGTGAGGTAAGGTGTGAGGGTGTCAGGGCACGAGGGATGGGGTAGGGTGTGAGAGTGGGAGATGGGAATGAGGGTGCATCTGGGGCAGAGTGTGTGTGTGATAGGGCATGAGGGTATGTGTGGGCCACGGGCTGGGGGTGTGTGTCTGGAATGGGATGTGGTGGTGGTTATGAGGGTGTGTGGGGAATAGGTAATATGAAGGTGGGCTGTCAGCAGGTGCTTAGGTGCCTTGTGCGCATGTGTGTGTTTCAGGGTCAGAGCAGGGAAAAGGACACACGGCTCCACTCCGGGTAGCCCCCCACCCCCCACCAGGAGCTCTGGGGCCTGCAGAGCTGCCCTGTTGCAGGGGACTGGGGCCCAGCCAGGGACTCGGCATGACTCACTTTCACCTGGTTGGGGGAATGCATTTGCCGGGGCGTCTGCATCACGGCAGCATACGCATACGTGCGTCAGTCTGTCTGACTTTGCTCTTATTAAGAACCGCTGGAGGAATTTAAAATGAGAAAGGAGGAGGGGGAGTGGGGAGTTTGTGCTGGCAGTGATGAACCGTAAACTGCTTCTCCCGCAGTGGCTGGGTCAGACTAAGGGACCAAGGTCATCTCCCTCCATCCCTCCACTCTGTTCTTGGTAAAAGGCAGCTGTATCCATTCCATGTGAGAAAAGTAACTTCAGAAGACACACGTACAGACACACACGCACACCCCTACACACCTACAGGCACGCACACACCCCACACGCAGATGCAGATAAGGGAGCCCCGAAGCACCTCCCAGCTGCCAGGCAGCCTCTGCAGCAGTCACTGTGCACTGCGGGCTTTTATGAATGGTAGCCTGGGAGGGGCCTAATGTCATTCGCTCCTGATGTCAGCACAATGAATGAAACACTTGCAAAGCGTAAAGGCTCAACCACTGGGGAAGCAGATACCTTCTCAGACTGGTTCTCCGGGTGCAGTGTCTCTTGCTGACGAAATCACCAGTCCCATGTGGCACAGATAATCAATATACGTTAGGATTGATATGAAGCAGAAACAGAGACTGCCTGTGGAAGAACACGCCTCTGATGCTGGCACAACCAGCCCTGCCTGGAGCAGCTGAGGCCGAGACCCCTTTCCTGCCAGGCGCCGGAGAAAGGAGCTGCAGACCCAGCGTTGCTTCAGGATCTAACTGAGCCAGCCCGATGTTCTGCTTTTGCTGGCAGAATCCCTTGCTGAAGCTCCAAGCCCTGGAAACTGATCTGTGCTCTGCCTTTTTGACACACCAGGAAGAAGCCGCTCAGGTGCACGGAGTCAAGGATCCAGCCCCAGCGTCCAGCCAGAGTGCACCTGCTGAGGGGGCAGATGCCACAGGTAAGAGCCTGGGCTCGAGGGGGCGGGGTCCCCGTCTGTACTGTCAGGGTAGTTCTACGTCTTGCTGCTTCCTCCTAAACCTGGCCCCGTGGGAAACGGTGCCTTGTGCACCGGGGAGCTGAGGGGTGGGCAGGAGGAATGAAGATGTGCTGGAATCTACATCTGCCTCTCTAGCTGGGGGCCAAGGGTCAGACTTCCAGAGGTGGTGTCAGGTGAAAAGCACCCGTAATACCTGGTTTTCATTTTCCTATTTGGTCTTCTGTGACACACAAGTAGCATGTTTATATATCGCTGGATTTAGATCATCTGTGCTGTCTTGAGACTCAGCTCATGATATTTTTGAGGGATTAGGGGAGTTTCAACATAGCCACTTCGTTTCTTCTGTTAACTGCTTGTAAGATGATCCATCACCCCAGGGAAGGTGGAGGTGAGTGACACAGCTCCTTCCAATGCTATATTGTCTTTTTCTGTCTCATTTTTTTTTAGCATTAATTTCTGTGTTGAAAAGTCTCAAACTTGGGTCTCGTTTGGCTGTTAGTTTCTCTAGTTTTAATCTTGAGGATAGTAGGTTGGCTAGCAAGCAGAAGGCAAATCAGTGCTCCCAGGAAGACTTTGATGGGAAAGAAGTACTAAATTTATATGGGCAGAAATGAGAGCACAGCTTATCTTTTCTAACATCAGTGGGTCAGAGGTTTGCACACTGGTTTCTGAGTGGATGGTAGACATAGGCTTAGGTGAGCTTGCTTCATGAGATGTCCTTTATCTCCAGGAGTTGAAGGAAGTGATTTACAAAGGTAATCTATATCCATACCATTAGCAATAGTGCATTGAAGATATTACTGTTTAAAACAGACCCACATGGTCTAAGTAGGCAAAACAGCCATCTCCAGTGTTTGAATATGTATTAATAATAGTGGCTAGTAATAGCTAGTAATAGTAGCTACTATTATTATGGAAGACTTTCTGTGATCCAGACACTGTTCTAAGCACTTCATAGCTATTAATTTAAATCCTTTAACCTGTGAAGTAATACTGTTCATAGTAAGGACGCTGAAGCCTAGTGTGGCCCTGCTGGTAAGTGGTAAATTACTTCCCTGTGGATGCAGGTGGCCAGTTGGCTGTCCTTGTCGCCTGGTGAGCGCCTCTGCTCTGTTGGCCATTGTGTCTGGATGAGATGCAAGTACAATCAGGTAGGAGCCAGTGTCAAGCCAGTTAGGGATTGGAGTCAGGTTATTAGACCATGCCCTTCTTCTTCTACCAACCCCCTATTCCACACCCTGTAAACAGCATACAAAACACATAGAGAAGTCCCAAGCCAAATACAAATTAACTTTTGAACTATCTGATGCTTTGTATAGCTTCACAAGTATCTGGCAAAGACTGTTTAATAAAATATTTGCTGCATGTTGGATATGGAGATACATATATAGATATATATACACACACATATACATATATGTGTATATATACATATTTTATCATGACTTTCATGTGTATGTGTCTTATTTTTTCCAAAGGTCAATAGTAGTTTTACGTTTTCTCATTCTGGATGGACGGGATTTTGAATAAACTTATTAACACATTCTTTATAAAATAGAAATATGTACTAAGTTTATGTAGGGATCACCCACACAAAGGAACCATCAATATATTCCATGTTAGGTGTCAAATGGCAGAAATGGGCAAAAGGCTCTTTATAGAGGAGGCCTGTATGCTGGATGCTGGATTTTCCAAAATGTAGGTGAATCTGAGATACGCCAAAGTCCTTCCAAGAAAGTTTATGAAAAAGAGAGGTTTCCACTCTGTGTGTGTGTGTATGTGTGCGCGCACACACACACACACGTGCACACGTGCGCTAAGAAAGAACAGCTCCTGCAAGTTTTCAAAGATAAAACCTATCCTGATGTTTTTGGCCTTTGCAGAGCTTATGAATAAGGAGTCTCGTTTAGCTAAACTGACTGCATGGGAATTGATGCAGGGAAATTGAAGAAGTCCCAGCCCCGATTTTGGACCTTGGAATGCTTTATTTCACCCATGTTTCACTGTAATTTTATTAAAAAAAATACCTTTGACACAGTCTATAAACCACCTACTAGATGTTTTCAGGGACCTAAGGAGTTTCTTCATTTGGCAGGAATTTTGCCAAAGTGATAAGCATTTGAAAGAGGCTTTCACAGTTCAATTTATGGGATAGTGTGGTCTCATTGGCTTCCAAGACATACTCTTCTAGGAAGGCCCTGCATTTTCTAGTCCACGTGTCACTCAGAAGGGAGAAATTTATGCTCATATTAGATCAGCTGTTCTTAACTCAGGGCCTGTGAATGGATTTCTTGAGTGATCTTTGAACACCTGGAAACTATAGTTTTGTGTGTGTGTGCATAAAGCCCTGATGATAGTGTGACTGCATAGATTAGCACAGATGTCGTAAGTCTGTAAAAGATTACAGTAACTTAAAATTTTTTTTTTTCTCTTAAAGTCTAGAATCTAGCCCTGGGCCTTAGATGTCTATAAATATTGGATTAGTAATTGTTGATGTGAATATTTGGTATAAGAAGGACAAAATCCAACAAGGGATTTTTACAGGAATATCTGGATATAATATGCTGCTAATTAACCATTCAAAGCAAACATTCAGAAATATAACTTGTGATTTAAGTAGGTTTCAACCTTACTTTCGACTTGATTTAAGGCATGACTTAAGTAAAGTTGTTTAACTTTTCTTTAAACATCAAGGTTAGATTTTTAATTTTTAAATTTATTTTAATTTTTATTTTTTTGGGCCGTGTCACATGGCTTATGGCATCTTAGGTCTCCAACCAGGGATTGAATCCAGGCCCTCGGCAGTGGAAGTGCCAGGTCCCTAACCACTGGACCACCAGGGAAGTCCCTGAAGTTGTTTAACTTTTGCAGGGGGCATCTGAACTGCTGGTCTGAGCAAAGTACCGTATTCTCTATGTCTTGAGATCAAATATTGTGTTTTAACTTGAGTTTACAGGATACAAAGATTAGTCTCACCTAGCAAAATACCTGAGATGCTCCCTTGTTCTAGAAATCCAATTACAAACTGCACTTGCAGCAAGAGCAGATTTTATGGCACCCCGAAAGGACACTGTGTTCTAGAGAGTGTTCCTGAACCTTCCCGCACATCACAATTATCAGCAAGCTTTTATACCTGGGGGTTTTCAGTCCTCATCTCTAGACCATCTAGGGTTGGAAGTCCTGGAATCTTTATATTTTGTAAACATTCTTGAGTATTGAGAGCCACTATTTAAGTGGACAGTGTCTTGAATTAAGAGAGAAAGAAGGTCAGGTTCTCTTAGGTTTTCTTTGACTCAGTTTCATCAATGGGAAGCTCACAGACCACATGGACTTATACCTTAGGGTCTGTGACCAGTTGGCTCAGTCCATTCACTTCAGGAGAAAGGTGCTCAAGCTAGAGCTCTAGATGGGCGGGGTGGGCACAGGGACAGATCTGAGGGATGTAGAGGGCTTTAGAGAAAAGCAATACAGAAGGTACCAGCTGCAAGGCAGCTTCGGGACTGTACAGAGGGTAACCAACTGCCCTAGTTTTAGCACTAAAAATTCCACATGCTGGGAAGTCCTCAATTCCAGGCAATCCAGGACAGCTGGTCACGCTACCTCTAGGTTGCAAACTGCATAATGCGAGATGGAAACCCACATGATAGTGAGGCTCAAATTCCTCTAACTGAATCAGCAGCCCTCTCTTACTGCTGAAGCAAATGTTTCCACCGGACATTAGTAAGCATCTATTCTGGTGTTGTTGATGGGAAAGTGGAATGAGGATTGTCTTTTTCACCTGCTTGTCATTTTCAGTGTATGTACAAGGACCATTTGACGTTGCCCCCCCATGGCTAAGCATAGTAACCCCTGTTCTGTCTGAGCACAGGTGATGGAATTTTTAGCAAAAGCTGTCACTGGAGATAACTGAAGACTTATTACTGTAAGTAATAATTCTAAAGCAATACCTAATTAATTATTTTATTATAAAATCTTGACTTTCACATTGAACTTTCCATTTGGGTAAAAGCCTTGTTGCTAACGTTGATTGACAGCACTAAGGTAGTATCTCTAGGTACAAGTCTATACTTGTTCCCATAAAGAATACTGTATGGTCTGCAGGTCTCTTCCTAAGGTTGAAGTTGAAATGGGGCAGACTCAAAGAGAGCCTGACCTTCTCTGTCGTATTTTAAGACACTGTCTACCTGGCCAGATGTTCCCAATTACTTGGCAGTGCTTATTAAATGTACAGATGTCTGGGCTCCCCACCCTAAGATGCAAAAGTAAAATGTAGAGATGAGGCCTGAAACTTTCCATGTTTGAAAAGCTCCCCTTGATGATTCTGATGTGCAGGGAGATTCAGGAACACTTTGTAGAACTCAGTACCCTCCAAGGGCTCCACGCAAGGTGTTTTTGCTGCAGGTGCAGTTTATAATTGGGTTTCAGGAACAGGGAGCATCTCGGGTCTCCTACTAGGTGGGTCTGATCATCCACATAATGTCTCATCCTATCTGGCAGCAGCCCCAGACAGTCTTTTAGAGTCAGTAAGAGGGAGTCTACATTACCTCAGTGTCAGAAGTACCCAGACTCCAAATGTCTTTTAGAAACTTTATACATTGAGTTTGTGTGTGTGTGTGTTATTTTTAAATCCTTCTTGAATCTTTTTATGTTTTTAGTATATAGCACTGGTTGCTTTAACTAGAAAATGGCTATCACTGTAGAAAGTAGTACTTCATCTTCTTGTTCTAAATTGGTTCCTTTACAACAGTGGTCAGTGGTTTTCAACCTGGGTGTTTTTGTTTGTCTGTTTGTTTGTTGGTTGGTTTTTTGCCCCCTTCGGAACATTTGGCAACATCTGGAGACATTATTTTCTTGTCACAGCTGGAGTGTGAGTGCTACTGGCATCTAGTGGGTAGAGTCCAGGGGTGCTGGTAAACACCCTGCAATGTACAAGACACCCCTTGCCCCAACACTGCCACAACAAACTGTTATCTGGTCCAAAATGTCAAGAGTGCCAAAGTTTAGAAACCGTGCTTTAAAGGTCTTTAAATGAATAATATCAACCTTAGCTAACAATAACCTCTTCCTTTGCACCAGGCATTGTTGCATGAATTTTCTTACTTTATGGCCATAACCACCCTAGGAGGAAGGTGCCATTATTATCCCCAGATTAAAGATGAGGAAATGAACTTAGGGAGTTAATGTAACTTGTGGGCGGTCCCACAGTACTGGGAGGAAAGGGGAGGAGTTGGGGGAGTTTCCTCAATCAGACTTCGTGGTCTGAGTGTTTCACACGATATCATTTGCCATCCTGTCTAAATGTTAAGTCCACATGATTCTAATGTTCTAGAATCTGAAATTAAGCCCAAAGACAGCCTATGTGCCCTCTGTATAACTAATAGGTTTTAAAGTCATTTTAAAAATCCATCCCTGGCTTTGTTTTGTTAGACTGGAGGCATCTAGATTTGTAGTTGATTAACCTATTGCAGCCCCTCTGTTCCTATAGTCATTTCAGACTGATCTTAATAGTCTCTAGGCTCCTGTGATCTTAACCATCTCTAGGCCCCTGTGCCTTTCTTGATGTGTATTTCCCTGACCTGCATAGTGTTTTCCAGATGGAGTCGAATAGTAGAATTTTGTTTGTAAATATGGGCATAGGTCCTATACTTTTGCAAAATGATACTATTGGGGGAAACTGGGCAAAGCGTACAAGGGATCTGTCTATTGTTTCTCACAGCTACATGTGAAACTACAGTGATCTCAATAAAAGATGAATTAATACCTAAAAAATATGGGCAGCGGGAGTGTTTCATAAACTAGTTACAAAGTAATTATGCTTGTTGGATTGCTTTCCATACTCTTCCTAGAAATGTACACTACCTTCTAGACCTTTTTGTCATATCAATATAGTCTATAAGAGCTCCAAAAATCCCATTTCCCATAAAACTAATAGTCCAGTGCTTCTTGTGTGTTAAGTGTAGATGGCTTAGTGTTGTCCAGCCGAAGAGCCTGCTGGCCCACAATGAAGGTCATCTGCCACTGTGGAGCCACCTCATGGTTTGTGAGCTTCTTCCGTGGTTGCTTTGCCTTTTACTCTTTGAAAAATACTAACGTCATCCACAAACTTAGACTTGGGACTCTATTTCCACTTCAGTGTTATTTCTGAAATGTGAAATAAGGTTAATCCAGGATCCATCTGCAAGGATTAGTACTGACACATCTGTCATCAAGATACTAATTCAGCTCTTTCTTTGGGGCATATTATTAAGTGAATTTTTTATCCATTACAAAACATTTAGCCCAATCATCATTTGGTTTTGTTTTTAAATAACTCTTGGTATGAACACCATGCCATAGACTTCTTGAAAGCCCAAATAAATTATATTCATTGGCTCTACTTTGTTCAGAAACATAGCTCTTTGTAGAACTTGATGTGCTCATTGGGTGATCTTGTACAGGTTATTTGACCTCTCTGCCACAGTTT
Organism: Mesoplodon bidens; assembly: GCF_964165515.1. Taxonomy (NCBI): domain Eukaryota; kingdom Metazoa; phylum Chordata; class Mammalia; order Artiodactyla; family Ziphiidae; genus Mesoplodon; species Mesoplodon bidens. Next base: position 119,382,085 of record NC_138176.1, on the reverse strand, counting down.
CCTTTTCTTTAAAAAGGGAAAAAGGATAGTATCTACTTTTTAGAGTTGTTGTGAGGATGACATAGCATAATACCTATCAGGGTCTTAACACATCACCTTTGGTAATTGCTCAATAAATGTCAGCCATCATTATTTTAAAAGCTGGGCATTCAGAGCTTATATGCCTTTCCTCCAGTTGATAATGCTTGCATTTGTCTTTAAATGTCTATTCTATCATAATTTCTAATGACTTGCAAGGTGTGGAAATGACCTTTAGTACTGTTTATTCCCTAGGTCCTCTCTAGAGTCCTGCATTTGATTGACATTATGCTATTTCTCTTAAGCAAAAGGTATTTATAACAGTGATAATCTACAATGCTGATGGTTGAGTAACTACCTCTTATTAAAGGTGAAACTACATTTGTTACCATAAAATCTATCCTGTGCTAAACCTATGACATAACTTGGCTGGAAAAGATCTTTACTGTTAATAATTTTTCTCTGATGCTTTTATCGCCATCTTCATAGTTTCTGAAAGAGGGAGCTTCACATTAACCCCTTGTTTCCCAAAGAAAGCATTTTAAAAAATCATTTCAAAATTCATAGATGACAGTATAATCCTCTGATGCCACTTCTATAACTGCCTTATAAGGAAGGAAAATATCAGTCCTGTGGCCTAAACCACCAGGTGATTATTAAAAAAATTTTTTTTTAATTCAGTTGTTAAGACAGGCCAAGGACTGTGGTGTATGTATTGTCCTATTTGTCTTCGCCACACTTTTTACAAAGGATTCTGAGTGTGAAGAGGCTCATCTGGCCAATAGCTAATAGCTAATAGCTGACCTAATAGCTGTTAGTAAGTGGCATCTTGGACCAAGCCCAGGGCTCTGACTCCATAGCCCAGGCTTTTAACCAGTGGACTTATAGACATGTTAGTTTTTTAATTAATAGATTTTATTTTTAAGAGGTTTTAGGTTTATAGAAAATCAAGCATACAGTACAGAGAGTTCTCACATGCCCCCTTTCCCCTGCACATAATTTCTCGTATATTACAGTCATTTAAAAACCTTTCTTTCTGGTTATTCTTTCATGCTTATGAAGGAGAGTCTAGAAGTGATCAGTTTGCCTGGATGCTCAGTGTCTGACACTGCTCTGAACAGCCCCCAGGCCCAAAGTGGACAACCTCTTCTGACTCTTCCAGGAACCTAGAATTATACTTTTCCATGTCTCTTTGTGGAACTGTGGGTCCAACTTTTTCTGATTAATTTTTCTTTACTGACATTGAATGAGCCTGTGAAGATATGGCCTGCAGCAAAGGTTGGAATTTCTTTCTGTAGTCTTCCTGTTTGCTTTGTATATAAGTTCCCTTTTGCTTTTCAAAGCACGTCTGCTCGTAAATGAAAACCCTCTTTTGAAAATGGCTCTTGTTACCTTCCTAGCAGATTTTTCTCAGCTTTCCCACTGAGGTGATCAGTTGCACAGGAATCAACTAGAAGACACGGAAAGTTGTTTGGACTGAAAAATGATCAGCATCCCGACACCCGGCTTCCTCTCTGTACCGGCAGGGTGCTTCTGAATTTTGGACACTATCACGGGTGATATTTGCTCTTTCTTCCCCTTCCCCATCCTCACAGCTTAGCTGAGCACTCGGCTCCACTTTTGTGACACAGGGAGGGGAAAAGATGTTTTCAGAGATTAGACACCATCGGCCCTTTATTTCCCTTGGATATTTCTCAGTGGTTCTTCGACAGTGTGCATATAGGCAAAGAAGTTAAGTCTTGAATAATCAGAGGGAAGTGCAGACATTCATGTAGTCGCTCAGTAGCTTTGTCTAGAAGATCATTTCTTCTTTTCCCCCCAAGTGGTGCATTTGGTTTGGTGTTATGTAGAAACTGCTTCCAAAAATATGAATGATCCCTGCCTCATATGTGCTTCTCCAGAACAATGCAAAGAATAGACTTCTTCCCTTTCCCCATACAACAGAGACCTGGCGACCTGACCCTGTCCTCAGTGTGGCTCACACTACTGTAGCCCACAGCACGCTTCTGAGTTCTGGTAGAAGTCACTAATGTCCAAAGACCTCAGTCTGCCTCAGGCTAGAAGTTTGCTTCCACCGCATGTTTCCTGAGAACGAACTCAGCCTTTGTCACCCTGCGGCACCTGCCTTCTCACCCCGCCTCACCATGGTGGTGTCTGTGTTTTTCTTCTTCTTCCCCCACAGCTTTCCAGCTCCTCCTCTTTCTCACCCACTGCCTTGCCGCTTTGTCTTCCTCGTCTCCATTCAATCTAGTGGTCTCTACGCCCTCCTTTTCCCTTGGCACTTTACTTTGCTAAGCCAGTTTCCATGTGAAATGAAAGCATATTTAAGATAGTTATTGAATTTCATCTAGACACTTAAATTTATTGAATATCACTATAATACTGAAAATTTGAGTGAGTTCAAATCGTTTACACCTCCCAAAATGATAATGTGATCTTCCTTTGCTTGGGCCTTTGTTGATACTACCTTTTTTAAACTGGAGGTCATTTATTCCTTATTTCTACCATTGAGACAGTGAAAATACTTAAAAAGAACTGCAAAAGTCTCTTTATCAGACTTCATAGAAGTTATTATTGGACTTCTAAAATAATCAGTGACAGTATACCCTGAAGAGTTATGTATTTATGTATGTCTGTGATTTAAATGTTAACGTTTACTTGGCAAAAAGTGTTGCATATGTTAGAAATAATAGCAGTGACTCAAGAAAACAATATTCCAAAATTGTCTTTCCATAATTCTCTAGGGAACAGGAATGATAGTATTAAGTTTGTCTTAAGAACTACTCAAAAACCTAAAACCTGGATCTGTATTTACTGATGGAAATTTAAATAGAAGATTGTAATAAAAAGTGCAGAAGTAAGGAATAAGTTTAGATCTGAGCTGGGGCTTCTTGATCCATGTAGCTTTCTGGTTTTCAGGAAGGATTTTGGAATTTCTCATCGCCCAGCTAACCCAGTGCCCTAATCTCCCGGTTGTTCATTTTAATTGAAATCAGTACAGTGGCTCCTTCAAAATAAAAATGATGCTCACCGTCCCACCCCCTACTCTGGAATGGGCGTTTAAACGGGGAAGTTAATGATGAGGTCAGACCCACTTAGATTATGTCTCTTGAGCTCCATACCTACACGTATATAGGGGCTATTGGGCACCTCCACCTGGATGTCCAAAAGTGCCTCTTAACTCAGTGCATCCAGAACTGAACTCATTTTCCCCTTCGGCTCCCCTCTTTAATTCCCTAACTAGGTCAAAGGTACCACCGTAAATATAAACAACAACAGCTATCATTTATTGATGAGTTATTATGCCCTCTCCCCCAGGCACTAGATGAAGCACTTGAGATTCCTTATCTTTTTAAAGTCCTTCCAGCAATTTATTTATACTGATGTCATTGTCACTGAGACAGATGGGAGAACTGAGATTGAAAAAGATTGAATAATGGGTCCCAGGTCACACATCTGACAAATTGGGACTTGAATCCAGGTGTTTCTGAAACTATAGCCCAGGCTTTTATTCATGATGTCAAACTGCCTCTTGGGATCTGCAGGATGCTTGCCATGGAGCCAACCCCTGTTTTCACGGTGACAGATTCCTCACCCCTCCAGCTCACTGATGTTTCTGGTGGTCCTCCACGGAAGCTGGCACGCAGAAGCCTGCTTGGAGTGCCACCCTTGTCCCCCTCGGTGGCTCGGTCGGCCTCATCTACCAGAAATCCGTCTTCATCTGCCCTCATTCCTACCCACCCATCCTAACCTCAGAGATACTGCTTTCCTCTCAGTGGTCTCTGAGCAGGCAAGCCCATCTGTTTCCCCAGGCTTAGTTACTGGGATGACTTCAGGCTACCTATATTCTCTCTCTTGTGAACCATTAGTACCTTAGGTTAAATTCAACTTAAATTCAACACACCTACAACTAAATCCATTGTGTATCCATCAGATGTTTCTGAGTTGTTTTTTGGTTTTATTTTGGTGGCCCTTTTTGTGTGAGGCTGGCCGAGAACTCTGATGCTGAGCCTCATGAAAATCATGTACATGTTTCTGACTCATTTAGTTTTTAATACCATCAAAGGCATGGTGTTGTAATACCATCAAAGGCATGATGTTTGGCATTTTGGAATGTATCTGAATGCTACCTATGGGCCCACCATGATGGGTAAACCCAAAAGTGCAAATTAACAAACCCACAAGCCTGTGGCTAATTTGTGACTCATCTCAGCAGTCCATCTCAAATGGTTGCAGATAGAGATTTATTTAAACTTTAAATCACTTAATTTATTAATTTACTTTTTCATTAAATTTTTTTTATTGAAGTATAGTTGATTTACATTTGAATCACTTAAAAATTCACATTAGAAAAATGTTTCTTAAAATCTGACTGATTGGGCTTCCCTGGTGGAGCAGTGGTTGAGAGTCCGCCTGCCGATGCAGGGGACACGGGTTCGTGCCCCGGTCAGGGAAGATCCCACATGCCGCGGAGCGGCTGGGCCCGTGAGCCATGGCCACTGAGCCTGCGCGTCTGGAGCCTGTGCTCCGCAACGGGAGAGGCCACAGCAGTGAGAGGCCCGCGTACCGCAAAAAAAAAAAAAAGAAAAAAATCTGACTGATTCATTTAACAGCTGTCATACAGCATCTGTTCCTGCCTGGGGTTGCAGCCAGATCAGAAGTGGGCTCTGGCCTTCACACCTGATGACAATGACTTCTCTAAGCTGTGGTCCCTGTTGCTCAGTGAGTGGCCTGCTAGAAAGACTCTCTGGCCTCCAAGGTCGGAGGTGTGGAGTCTTCTACCACGGGCATTGGTCAAACCCTCCCTGACCGGAGCTCACATAGTCATACCACCTTCCCTCCTGAAATTAAAACGAAGATCACATTACTGCCAGCCTCCTTCGGTTATTATGAAGATTAAATACTTGGCAAAAACTCTTATTATAAGCTTGAGGACATAGTGACTCACTGCATAAGTATTAGATATGATGATTATTCTTACTTATTTACAAATAACTGGTAGGAGGTACAATATGTCGAGGGTGTATTGGTTCTCATTTCCCACATTAACCCCATAAGGAATCCTAGTGGAGATGGCGGTCAGTAAGGGAAGATAATCTTCAGCTTCCTTATGTTGATATTAATAGTTGTTAAAATGATGGTTCTCATGGTTACCGATTTAGCGGTTTCTGCGCCTTTTCTCAATGTTTCGCCAAATATGCTGTACAAAGGATGCATGGGTGAGCGTTGTTTTAACAGGAATTTATTTTAATGTGTATTGGTCGGAGACATGGAACTAGCACATCTCATTTATGATTTCTTGGCCATTATTGCCTAAGATGAAGCTGACATTTTGGAAAACTGTAGATTGAAATTAAGCTTGTATTTAATATATAATCTTATATATATATTATAAGGGAGGAGGGATAAATTAGGAATTTGGGAGTAACATATACATGCTACTATATATAAAATAGATAACCAACAAGGACCTACTATATAGCACAGGGGACTATACTCAATACTTTGTAATAACCTGGATGGGAAAAGAATCTGAAAAAGAATAACTGAATCACTGCTGTACACCTAAAAGGAACACAACCTTGTGAATCAACTATACTTCAATAAAAAAGAAATTAAAACGAAGAAATTAAGATTATATATATACACATAAACACATATATGCACACATAACATACATATATACATATATATTAAAAATAGGTTTATGTGGATATGGCAAAAATTTGTAGGGGATAGAGTTTTCCTATTTCATCCTTCCTTAGTCTTGAGAGGCAGGGAGAGGCCTCCCTTAGTCTTATTCTCCCCATTTTACAGATGAAGAAACTGGGGTTTAAAAAGGCCCATTTTTTCTCAAGTGCCTCTTAACAGGTGGTGGACCTGGGATTCAAATTCACAATCTTTGTTCTCTCTTGTTCTGCCTGTGGGGTTGTTTCTCACTTCTCTTCCGAGGAATGCATTTCTTTTTCCAAATTTTTATATTAACTTTTATTGGTTTTTTCTTCCTATACAATTAAGACATTCATTACAGAAATTGTAGAAAATACAAAGAAGGATAAAAGAAAATTTTTTTTATTGTGGTAAGAACACTTAACATGAGATGTACATTCCTAACAACTTTTTACGTGTATAATACAATACTGTTAACTAAAGGCATGAGGTTGTACAGCAGATCTCCTTTGACTTTCCTGTCACAGCCTTGTCAGGTGGTCCAAACAAGGACACAGAGGGAGGTCAGTGAACTTGCTGGAGCCCCACAAGAAAGTATGAGCACCCCGAGCCCTGGCTCCCAGGCCCTCCCTCTAAAGCATAGCACATCACAGCATGGGCTCTGGCAAGTTGCGCCTTTCTTTGGAAGAAAAAGCAGTGTGCTCCCAGGGTCCCATCAGAAGCCACCCGAGTTTAATATTGCCATAAGCTTCTCCCTGTTGGGGAGCATGGTCTCTAAGTGGTGGCCTGGGCTCTGTTCCCAGGATGGCAGCAACGCTGGTTGGCTCTGAATCTACCCTGGTCTCTTCTGAGCAAAGAGCTCAATAATCCTGTCTACACAAATGCGCACACATAGGCATGCGCCCACTGATTTAATTAAGCCACTTCTCAACTCAAATGGTTAGTTTAGACAAAGAGCTCAGGCATTACCAGATTACCAGGTTTTTTTTAACTTTTTTTTTTTTTTTTTTTTTTGTGGTACGTGGGCCTCTCACTTCTGTGGCCTCTCCCGTTGTGGAGCACAGGCTCTGGATGTGCAGGCTCAGCGGCCACGGCTCACGGGCCCAGCCGCTCCGCGGCATGTGGGATCTTCCCGGACCGGGGCACGAACCCGTGTCCCCTGCATCAGCAGGCAGACTGTCAACCACTGCGCCACCAGGGAAGCCCTAACATCTTTATTGGAGTATAATTGCTTTACAATGGTGTGTTAGTTTCTGCTTTGTCACAAAGTGAATAAGTTATACATATACATATGTTCCCATATCTCCTCCCTCTTGCGTCTCCCTCCCACCCTCCCTATCCCACCCCTCTAGGTGGTCACAGAGCACCGAGCTGATCTCCCTGTGCTATACGACTGCTTTCCACTAGCTATCTATTTTACGTTTGGTAGTGTATATAGGTCCATGCCACTCTCACTTCGTCCCGGCTTACCCTTCCCCCTCCCCGTGTCGTCAAGTCCATTCTCTACGTCTGCGTCTTTATTCCTGTCCTGGCCCTAGGTTCTTCAGAACCCTTTTTTTTTAGATTCCGTATATATGTGTTAGCATACGGTATTTGTTTTTCTCTTTCTGACTTACTTCACTCTGTATGACAAACTCTAGGTCCATCCACCTCACTACAAATAACTCAATTTCATTTCTTTTTATGAGTGAGTAATATTCCATTGTATATATGTGCCACATCTTCTTTATCCATTCATCTGTCGATGGACACTTAGGTTGACTTTTCAACTGGTCACTTTGGGATCTTTCAGGCTCACAGCTTCCTTTAGTGGTGAATTGGGGGGAAGAAAGGTCAGAATGTTAGTTAGGCAGCGCTGGTTTTTTGAGTGCCCCAAAAAACAGATGCCATGTAAATGGAGGTTTACAGTTACTATTGCAATGGCGTTCATAGTGGCCTGTGATTCTGTGAAGTCATATCTTAGGTCTCTGTGGGTTTCCGAAGCTAAGCTCTTAGATCCACGTTAGTCATATGGCTAGGAACCCAAGTGCCCCCATTTTGTCATTACAAGACAGCACCAAGAGACTCCTTTTAGTTTTGACCCTGGCACCACAGATGAGCTAAAGAGAAGACCTCCAGTCTTTACAATTTCAACAAAAACATGCTGGTCCCAGGTGCTTGCTAAAGATCTTTTTCTTCCCCATCATTATTACCAAAAGATGCTGCCCAGAAAAGGGTAGCATGAATAAAATGCATTCCTTCTTAGAGTCTAATGGTTTAAGCAAAGGGTTTGGTGAGGCACTCAGACACTTCCTGGTGGGTGTTGAAGGTCATTGTTAGTATATGCTGTCGTTTACTGGTTAGGAACAATCATTCGTGTTTCTTCTTAGGGTTCCCTCCAAATGGCAGTGTTCTCTGGCTAAATTATTCTTAGCCAGGGTGTTGCCTGTGGCGAGCTGTGTCGGGCGCACCAGCACACTTGCCTGTGTGTCTGGGCTTTGGCATTCATGTGGCTCCAGCTTTCCCCAGTCCTCACCCCATCCACTTTTGACCAGCCTCAGCCTCTGACAGAGGTGCTGTCGATCGGCTTCAAAGGCCCGATGGGAGGCACTGTCCACCCTCCCAGTCTACAGCACAAAAGGGGAGAAGCCAACTGAAAGCACACAAGGACCTAATCAGAACTTTGATGTTACGCAAAGGAAACTGCATTTCAAGCTCTAGAGAGCTCGAGCCATTCTAAACCTGATTAAGATTTATCCAGTGCCAAATTGTGATAAATGTTATTTTGGAAAAGTGGATTGTCGGTATTTTCAGATTTACTTCTTCACCCAGAAAATCTGTGTTTTTTCCTTTCTTTAGGGTAGTCAGGATAAGAGAAAGCCTTGGGTTGTCCTCACTTGTTTGCTGGGCAAAATTGAGAAGGTTTTGGCTGCTCCATGAGTAGCTCTGTACAGCACGCCGGGATGGAGAGACTCTCACTCAGGCCACCGTGACTCAGCGTCCTGATGTTTCTCATTCCCCTGCCCTCACCTCTGTAGCACAAGGGTGTCCACTTTCTGGACTGACCTGGTTGGGGAGCCAGTGAGCTCATTTAAAAGGGGAATGATCGGGCTTCCCTGGTGGCGCAGTGGTTGAGAGTCCGCCTGCCGATGCGGGGGACGCAGGTTCGTGCCCCGGTCCGGGAAGATCCCACGTGCCGCGGAGCGGCTGGGCCCATGAGCCATGGCCGCTGAGCCTGTGCGTCCGGAGCCTGTGCTCCACAACGGAAGAGGCCGTGACAGTGAGAGGCCCGCGTACGGCAAAAAAAAAAAAAAAGGGGAATGATCACAGTGAGAATTCAGGCAGACAGCTGCCAAGCTGGGGATAGGGTTTAGAGCAGGTTTTGTTGTTGGTTTTTGTTTTTGTCCCAAATAAAATGCTACATAAAATTTTGGAGAAGAAATAGAATCTTTCCTAATTCCACCATGCTTTGTAGTTGCTATGTAGCTTCTTTGATCTTTTAGTGCGTTTATTTGTAGACATAAATGTATGCTGCTTATAGCAAATGGAATCACTACTGTTCTGTGTTGAAATGTGTGGTTTTCATTTAGTATATTCAGAACATCATTCCATATTGATGTTGAGTCCTCCAACATTTTTAATGAGTGCTGAGTAATTTTCTATGTGGGGACCCCTCGCCTCTCTCCTCCTCCTTTGTTTTCTCTTCTCTCTTTTCCTCCCTACCCCCTCCTCTCCCTTCCTTCACTGGCAGTTCTGTTATAACTATTCTCCCTCATAATCTATCATCTTTTTCTCCAGTTCCATGTAATTGTTTTCTTTTTTTCACTCTAACATGTTGTTATATACTCTCTGACATATGCAAATAATATGAAATAAAGAGAGGATTTTTGTAGTTTTGGACCATGACGACTTCTGTAACTCAGACCGAAACAATCTGTGTTTCCATCTTTTGGTGTGTGTTGGCTTTGTAATACTTTGTGTCCAGATTCTGTGAGAATGAACATGACAGAATTTTGAAAGGCTTTCATATCCCCAGAAGGAAGAAATGACAAAGAGGCAAGACATTATAATGAATGTTTATAATCTTTGTTTAAGAACATGACAGTCTCAAGCCCTCTGTCACTTCTGAGTCTCGATGATTTATCTTGTTTCCTCAGACCCTGTGCCAGTGCACACAGACGTGCAGGATGAAGCAGACAGTGCACCTGAAGACCTCCAGTCTGTTGAGACTAGCAGGCTGCTCTGTCACATCACTGATGGTGACAACCCGCTTCTGTCACCACGATGCTCCATCTTTAGCCAAAGCCAGAGATTCAACTCAGACCCTGAATCAGCCCCTTCTCCACCCAGCACTCAGCAGTTTATGATGTAAGAAAACCTGGTTTTGTTCGTCTTCATTTCATGCAGTTTTTTAAAATATTATTTACAATACAACCCAATACTTTTATAAATTCAGTGAAGTGTGTGTCCAAAATAGAGCAGACATGCCTACCAAAAGCAACTGTAAGCCCTGAACAATAAATGGCAAAAAAATCAGAGTACTTTCTAGTTAAGAATGCTGTTTCAGGGCTTCCCTGGTGGCGCAGTGGTTGGGGGTCTGCCTGCCGATGCAGGGGACGCGGGTTCGTGCCCCGGTCCGGGAAGATCCCACGTGCCGCGGAGCGGCTGGGCCTGTGAGCCATGGCCGCTGAGCCTGCACGTCCGGAGCCTGTGCTCCGCAACGGGAGAGGCCACAGCAGTGAGAGGTCCGCGTACCACAAAAAAAAAAAAAAAAAAAAAGAATGCTGTTTCAGGCCTTCCTGAAACAGGAGGAGATGGTCTCGAGACACAGGCTGCCCTACAGCTCACATGTCTGAACATTTTTGGTGAAATGACCAGAATCCTAAGAAAGTCTATGTACATGCAAGTACCAGGAACTCTGGATGAGCTCATAAGTATTCCTTCCGTGTTCAGCAGTGGCCTCGATGGATGGATTGTAGCAATGCTTGTGAGTTGTACATCTCAATTTCTTCTTAGATTCTAGAAAAGTGGTAGCTTACGGTAGCTCCCCCAGACAAAAAAAATGTGAAACTATGTGTTTTTCTTTTTTTTTAAGCTGCGTAAGTAGTTTTGACGTGTAGCTAAAATGAGTCTCAGAGGGAAGGGATGGGGGAACAGATGTATATGTATGACTGATTCACTTTGTTATAAAGCAGAAACTAATAAAAAAAAACAATAAAATGAGTCTCCCTTGACCAAAATACGTGCAGGGAATTCCTAGTTTCTCTTTAATAACTCCTGCTGTTACTCATGAGTTTATCTAGACCAGGGTCCATGGACATCTGTCTACTGGTGGACTTGAGGGATTTAGTGCATTATTACTATTGTAAAGTGTGTCAGGTGAGAAGGTGAATGTGTTTTCTGGAGAGGGGGTCCATTCCTTTCATTAGATTCACAAAGGCTCTGTTACATAAAGAAGAGTTAACTACTCTTCTAAATCTTCCTTGAAATTGTTTTTAGGTGGAGCTCATGCAACTTATTGAGGATAACGGTACAATAGGGCTCTCTCATTAGTCTGAAATTGGTATCCTCCAAGCTTTAGGAAATACATTTCCTAGACTAATATTCTGACATATGTAGACTAAAGTCCCTGATGACATTTGCCCATAATAGAGTTCTGTGATCAGGGATCTCCAGTAATGAGCAGATGCTACCACAGTAGACTCATCAAATAATGAACTGGCCTCTGGACTTCTCTGATAATCTAGGAAGCTTGGTTTGTAGATCAGCAGCAGTGTTTACTGGAGGAACATTTTTTAAAAATTTATATCTTTAAAAAAATTTTTATTGGAATATAGTTGATTTATAATGTTGTATTAGTATGTGCTGTACAGCAAAGTGAATCAGTTTTACATATATCCACTCTTTTTCTCATATAGGCCATTACAGAGTATTGAGTAGAGTTCCCTGTGCTATACAGTAGGTCTTTATTAGTTACCTCTTTTATATATAGTACTGTTTTTGATGATTCTTTCCCTCTCTGGAATCATTGCAGGCCCCGAAGTTCTTCACGGTGCAGCTGTGGTGATGGCAAAGAGCCACAGACCATTACCCAACTCACCAAGCACATCCAGAGCCTCAAGCGGAAAATTCGGAAATTTGAAGAAAAATTTGAACAAGAAAAGAAATACCGGGTAAGGACGCTGTGGTTTGAAATGAGTGGATTGTGTCAGAAATGCATGGGCTTTTCTGTCCTTCCTTTTTGAGTACATCTCTGTGCCAGGGGACAGCTCAGTTTTCATTGGCCACCCCAGGACCTATCATAAATTAAGTTTCCATCCTGGGTCTGTCTTGTTCTCACATGCTGTTAGCTGCTCTCTGCTAAGATAATTCCTAGTAGCAAATTACAACTCTTATTTCTAAACTGATTTGATTATTGATCTCTTCTTTTTTTTTTTTTTTTCCTGAGGAACCTTACTATCATTCGTGTTCCTAAAATTTGGAAAGCTTTTGAATTATGGTCTTATTTTTTCTTTAGCCTTTTCTCATTTGCATTTGATAAGAACCTATTTAGGACTCAAAGGACAGAATCTCTCATTGTGGAACAGAATGAGGGAGAGTTGTCTTTGACAATAAGGTACTTTCTGGTTGATGGGTGAGGACCTATCAAGTGACATCTATTCAGGCCACTCTTAAGAACAAGCCCTGATCCCATCCTTTCCTGTCAGAGAGACACCAGCCTTCTTGCTGGTGCTGCAGTGTTACAGTCATGAACCTTTCCTTTTCTTACTTGAGAAACAATAGAGTCAGAGGTAAGTGTCCTGATGGCCAGTGCTAGTTTTATTTATTGTCTCTACTGGTGACCGTGGCATAGAGAAGAATCATATCCATGTAGAATTGCACAAAGGTACTGGGTCTTTGGCAGAGGGTCCAGAGCAGCTTGTTATTAAAATAAATGAGACCAGGGAGTGTCTCAAACATCTTAAAATATTTAAAGGCTCACTAAGCTCTTGGTGCAGAGGCAATCTGCAGGTCCCTGTAGTGTGGGTAAGTTCTGGGGAGGGAGGTGAGGGTAGGTAATATTCCACTCTCCTGTTCTTCCTGTCCTGTGTTGCCCACAGTGACTTCAAATTCACTAAAAGAGGGGTTTTAAGGAGGGAGTTTTAGCTTTGCTAAAAATGGAAAAAAAAATCAGATTGGCTTTCAAGACAACCTTAAGGTGTTGAAGATTCTTCTCTTCCTTGAGGTCAGGCAGTCACAGCTACTTACTGTCTTTTATAGAGCAGGACGGTGCTCTACACAGTGTGAGTACAGGCCTTTATTTTATAGATAAGGAGATGGGGGCCCAGCAAAGACTTATAACCTTCTTAAGGTGGTTGTGTTCTATCAGCTCAGGCTTGGGGTGGTTAAAGATGAGTAGTTTTTGCAATGGAGAAGTACAAGTAAAATTCATTAAGTGTCCACTGGAAGTTGAAAGCTCCAGATAGCCTGAGAGAAGTTGATTTTCCTTACTTGCTGCTGGAGTTTTATTGGATCTGTGATGCCCTCATATTGGAATCTGTAGAGAAACAGTTAGGGGCTCCATCCCCAGGGCCTATTAATATTTCTTACCTGGAGGTTCTTGAATCAGACTGATCTGGATTTGAATCCGCCCAGCCACTTAGGAACTCTGTGACTTTGGACTTGTTACTTTATCTTTCTTCTTAGTTTGTCCATCTGTAAAGTGGAGTTAATATTAGTAGTGACTTCTTAAGTTTGTGAGTATTAAATGAAGGAGTGCATATATAATGCTTTTTACAGTTTTGGCACAAAAGAAGTAAGTGGTCTTAGATATTATTAACTTTTTAGTCTGTTTGAGTGATATTTGAATAGGCTATCCCATGGCAACCTCTGCCTTGTCAAAAAATAAAGGAAAATTATAGACATTAATTTTCCATTGGATTTTTCTACCTGCAGCTGCAGACTCTGGATTACTTTTCTCAACTGTAACAGCCACCCAGCAGCTGAGTATTTTAGAAAAGAATTTCTCCTGGCACCTCCTGCCTTTGTCTGCAGAAGCTTTAGGGCCAGAGTAGACACATGCCCGCACACTTAAACATGCAGATGGATGAATTTGGGAGCAGTAAAGGAAGAAGGTTTCATGGTCACTGCTTCTGTGTGTATTAAAGTCTTTGAAGTAATCAGAACCTTCTACGTCTCAGGAAACAGGGCTTCCCCTCGCCCTTCCTGTCTGGGTGCCAGGCTGTGGTTAGAGGTTTGACATGTTAATGGGCTTTAATTGGTTGCTTTAAGGAGCAACAATAGAGTGTATGGCTTTCCTTCCTGGCAGCCTGAAGGTGGGGTTAATAGCACCCGCTGCTAATTTTTGAATCCGAGCTGCTGGGCCTCCATGCTAGTCTGATGCCCTGGTATAATATACGTCTTTCCTTCTCTATTGAATGTAACCATTTCACTTCATATCCAGAACTGTATTTATTCCCTACAATTGATTTTACATTTAACTATTGTTAGACTCATGGACTTAGAAAGGCTGTTTCAGTAGAATTAGAGAATGTTAGAATTAGAAGGGATCAATTAGTCTTCCTTATTTAACCATTGAAGAAACTGAGGCCCAGAGAAGGGAAGTAACTTCTCCAGGTTCATACAGCAAAGAATTGATGTAGCCAAGACAGCAACATAGGTCCTTTCATTCCTGATCCATAAATCTTCTAAAGTGTCTTTTGAATCATCTTTGGCAGACCACAAATCTGGTCCAGTAGTACCCTCAGTTATGTGACTCATGAGCTCCATTTTAATTACACTGAATGAAATCTACACTGTGTAATTTTGGGGAGTATGGCCCTTGGGGCCTATTAAACTGAAATAGTTCAGACGTTAGAAGGCTTGAAGATCCACAGCTTGTATATAAAAACTTTCCATATGATCTGAGAGCTGCCATCCTTGTGAGCTTGATTGAACCTCTTTTGAAAGCTCTCCCAAGAGCAGGGAAATACAAAATTCATTTCAGAAAATGATTTCAGGCTTTAAAATATTTTGTCAGAAAATTCAGCCTTAAATTTCTATTAAGTCCTGTTTGCAGTAGTGAAAGCTCCTTTGATGGTCATTGGCTTAGGGTCTTGGGTTTTCATTTTTGTTTTTAACAGTGTTTCAGAAGATTGCATTAACTGTGTGGAACATATCCAGTGAAAGAGATGTGTTCCAGAGAACAAGATGTGTTTTCAGATCAGAGTGAAGAATTCTGTGAGGATTTCGAGAAATCGCGTGTAAAACATTGACTGTTCATATAACCAGACTGTTACCCAAAGCCAAAATACTAAACGTTATATCAGGGAAGTAGTACAGTGCATCATTCTAGCAGACCATGGGTCGGACCAGGCACAGCAGTTTGGAGGTGTGCCCTCTGTGTCACTGTCCATGGTCCTGAAACCAGGGCTTCCCTACTGGAAACCAGAGTCTCCCTTCTGGGCTACCCTAGGGGAAAAATCACTGTCATTTCCCCTCAGTGTTATTTTCCATCTTGATTTTAAACTGTATGGTTTTTACATCACTATAGAAGTGACAGAACCATGTATTGTGTTTCACAATTAAAACATCTAATCCCATGTACATTTGATGATCCTTTTACACAAGCACTGTTTTTTCCTTCGAACTTGAGGAGCACACTCCTCTCCCTATGTCTCTCTCTCACCAACATCTTGCTGATGTTATATGGATTTAATGGATTCTTAAACATGGCAGAGCCACTAGACTTGTCACTAATATTGTACACATTTCTGGCTACTATTACAGTGTTTGTGATGTCTTCTTGAGCATGCTTATATAGCTCTTTGTATGTCCCCAATTCAAAGTAACCACTAATCTTCTTGAGCCCCCATTTAAGTTACCAGGGTGGCCTCAACTTGTTTAAGAAAGTTTCCTACTGACCTGTGGGGCTGGAGGCTAGGTATGTCTGGCTATTCTTCTCTCCCAGTTTCTCTTTCTGTAGAAAATTTACTTTTAGGCTCTGAAAAGAAATCCAGAAATTAAGGTGAATGATTCGTATGAACAGAGTCATATCCTTCTAAAAGTAAAACTATATTCTTATTGCCACATCCAAGTGCGATTAGCTGCTAGGTAGGACATACATACCCCTACGCTATGTTTGTTAGTGAAGACTTATTCACCATTCCTTTGAAGGTCTGCTAGTTAACACTACTACTACTACTGCTATCACCTATGCCAGTAATAATAACTACCGTAATAATATTTTTAATTCTAGCTAACACCTCTATAGTGTTTAGCATGTGCCTGGAACTCTTTTCAGTGTTAAACGTATATTCACTAATTCATTCCTCACAGCAACCCTATGAGGGAGATGGTATTATAATCCTCATTTGGTAGATGAAACTGAGGCATGGAGAGGCTAAATAATTTGCCCAAGTCCATACTCATATAGTTAATTTTTACTTTAATGCTAGCCCAGTAGAATACTGAGTCTGTAAACAGTGAGAGCAGTTGAACTCTGGGTATCCCCCTTACATACTGACTTCTCAGACTGTTGTCAGGTTTTAGAGATCCTGGGGTCTCCTTTCTTCAGCTTGGAGGATATGACTGATAGGAGCTAAAGCTTCCAGTTTATCAGTGTTTCCCAGGCAGGTTTTGGTCATAAGTCATGAGCAGAGGCAAGGGAGGAAGTGCTGCTTTGTATCAGTAGAGCCATCTATATTGATACAAAGAATGACCTGGCAATGGGGTGTCAGGTATGGGTAGCCCACAAGGTGACTGAGGGTTAGACTGTAGGGGGCACTGACATAGTTAGGACTATGTAAAAAATGCTGGGTGACCAGGTGTGTTTAGAAACAATGTCCATGGCAAGGATGAAAGAGTGGAGGAGGTCAGGAATGTTCACTGTTTTTCAGAGGCAACTCCATCACCTGGAGGTATCACGCCTGAATCTCTCTCCCAGCTTTATATGTTCCTGAACTACCTTCGTGTGCCTTAGCTGTTTAAAATTTTGTTTTTCCTTTTCTCTCTTTCTTCTCTCCCTCCCTCCCTTTACCTCCTTCCATCCCCATTTTTCCCTCCCTTGCAGCCTTCACATGGTGACAAGACATCTAATCCTGAAGTCCTGAAATGGATGAATGATTTGGCTAAAGGTCGTAAACAGCTCAAAGGTAAATGCCAGCCAAGGGTCTCCTTTCTCAGGAAGGAAGCAGATAAAATCGTGATAATGTGCTCCAAGGAGTTCTTGATTCTCTTCCACCTGTGCCCTCTTTAACCTTGTCTCCTGCCTAGATCAGAGGCCCCATCTTGAAATAAAGGGTCCTGGGTCCCCTTCATTGTTTGATCCCATTTAATACATCTCCTTATAAAGAGACTGAGGAACTCCAGACTCCCAGGTGGAATGATTCACTTCAGTGCCAGGAACATTTCAACATGTGGAGTATTCATTTCCCTGGGTTATTGGTTTCTTGGATGTTAGAAACAGAAGAGGCCTGAGCAATCATTTACTCCACACACCCCATTGCACAGATGAGGACATTTATGTCCAGAGAGAGGGAAAGGTGACGTAGCTGGGAGGTGGTGACCTAGGAGTAAAACTTGCTTCTCCTTCCTCCTAATCCAGTGTTCTTCTTTCTCTGTCTCTCTGGAGATGGTGATGTGAGTATTAATTAACTCTAAAATCTATCTTAAGAGATGATGGTTATTTACCAATAAAAAATTATTTTCTTCCTCTCTCTACACTTTTTATTTCAATACTTAGAGACATGGGAGTTTTTCCAGATTTCTAGAAGGATGGTGATAAAGAACTGAAAGGAATATTAATTCAGTGGTATTGAAGTGTAGTGATGTAGCAGGTTTATAATATATGCGGTGTTTAAACACCACGCCAGAGCCTAACTAAAAAACAAACATCAAACAGAGAAGATGAGCTATGTATGTAATTGAGAAATTGATATAAATGGCCTCATTCAAACGAGCAGTCCCCTAGCATATTCTGAAATCTAATTTCTTGATAAGTCCCAGGTGGCCTTTTTATTTTTAATTACGTAGGTTTATATAAAGTCACATTGCAATAATGGTGATTTCTGGATTTTAAATACTGGCATTAGACAAAATTGTGAAACCTTGTCAAGTTGGGGCTGGCATTCCCAGGTCCCCTTCCCCACCCCTCCTATGTATCCTCAGACGTCTGCACTGTGTAATGCCTTCCAGAAGTACTTGCATTTCTGCAGGGGCTCTTAATGGCTGCACAACTTTCAAAACCCAAGTAAATGAATCTTTGAGTATAGAATTTCAGGTGTCATGATAGATAACAGGTGAAAACTTTGGGGCCGGGTACCACTGGTCTTCCTCCAGGAATCCCCCTCAGAAATCTAGACCACTGAGTTACTCCCACAGATGATCCTCCACCTCCATGAGATCCCAGCCTCAGGAGCTGTCTGTTTTCACATCTGGGGAACCATCATCAGCACTGTTCATTTCCACTCACTTGGCATCAGGGAAGGAATTCCTGAAAGGGTCTCTGCTCTTATTAGGGCCAATGAGTCCTCCTTGCTCCTGGTAACTCATGGCATTTCTCTTAGAACTAAAGCTGAAGCTGTCAGAAGAACAAGGGAGTGCTCCCAAAGGCCCAGCTAGAAATCCATCCTGTGAGCAACCCGCAGTCCCCCGAGAGAATGGGAAGCCGGAAGCTGTGGGCCCTGAGCCAGGCTCCTCTGGAGATGAGACTCCAGATGCTGTGTTGACATGCGTGAAGGAGAAGAGAGAGCAGCTTCCTTCTCAGGAGGTTTCTAAGGTATCTCGCCAACCTTCACAGGGTCCCACCACTCCACATGGTGCCACTGAGATCATGATTTTGACCAATTTGTAAGAGCACTTTGGTACTACATAAATATCTTTAGGAAACTGGCTCTGAACTTTCAGTCAGATGAGGTCCTAGTGGGTTATTAGCTATGACCTAGGGCATTGCCATTCTGGAGGTTACAGTGTCGCATGCTGATGGGAGAC
This sequence comes from Mesoplodon bidens, assembly GCF_964165515.1. Lineage (NCBI taxonomy): Eukaryota > Metazoa > Chordata > Mammalia > Artiodactyla > Ziphiidae > Mesoplodon > Mesoplodon bidens. Next base: position 119,363,449 of record NC_138176.1, on the reverse strand, counting down.
GCATGGTAAAGACACTAGGGCATTTCATATTCCTTTCTCCCCAACTTCCCCCGATAAGTTAGCAAATGAACCCAAGACTAGGATTACAATCTCATTTTACTGTATGTTTTATTAAGAAATAGTAAAGCAGGGATGAGGTATAAATAGTAAGGAAAGTGGTTTAGTATTTTATATGATAAGAATAGAGACGTAGGGTTTCTTGAGGAATGTTAGGTGAGATGTCTAAAGACTTCAGCTTAGACATCTTGGTTTTGAAATCTTTGTGAGATACCCAGATAGAGTTGTCAATTATGCATTTGGATATGGGCGCCTGGAGCTCAAAGAAAAGATTATATGTTACCAGGGCTTCCCTGGTGGCGCAGTGGTTGAGAGTCCGCCTGCCGATGCAGGGGACATGGGTTCGTGCCCCGGTCCGGGAAGATCCCACATGCCGCGGAGCGGCTGGGCCCGTGAGCCATGGCCACTGAGCCTGCACGTCCGGAGCCTGTGCTCCGCAACGGGAGAGACCACAACAGTGAGAGGCCCGTGTACCGAAAAAAAGATTATATTTTACAAAAATGATGATGAAAGCAATTAGTATTTAGTATTTACCTGGTTAATCCCTCCTCCTGCATATCTATGCTTACATTTTACTTACGCCAAGGAACCTTCCTTGTAGTCCTTCCTGTCTGAACTCTGAGTGATGTGGTTGCCTTTCATTTCTTGAATAATCTGTAGCTACCTTAACATAGCTCTAACTATGCTCTGTGCCATTTTCTGTCTCTCATTGTAGTACTTGAAACTTCTTGAGTAGAGTTTAGGTTGTTTATTGTTCATGATCCTCAGTGTCTGTACAAAGTAAGTATTGAATAAATGTTGGCAGAGTGAATGGATATATGAAAGAACAAACTAGCATGTTTGACTTTGAAATGAAGTCTTCCTGAGGAGAATGCTGGCTTCACCTGTTCTATTGTACCTTATCTAGTCTTGATCATAAGGTGGCAACATTTACCAAATCCCAAAAGGCTTACCATATGCCCCTGGACTAGTCCCTTACATTGGTACACATGATCTACAAGTAGAAATGGGCCCTTGGCTACCTCTGTCTTTGTGAAATACCTTTAAACTTAAAAATAACCAATATATGTTGTGACTAGTGGTTTTCATCCACTCAGCCAACCTGTCCCCTCCTCCCACCCCCCAATATTCTAGACTTTGTGATAGTCAGTGGATAAGTGGATAACTTCTCTCTCTCTCTCTCTCTCTCTCTGTGTGTGTATAAACACACACACACACACACACACATAGTCAGGCACATCTGTGGTTTTCTGTCCTTCAGTGCTTCTGATGGTCTTTCCTGTATTTTATAGTTACTTTGACCACATCTATAAAAGCAGCTTGGTTATGGGCTTCCCTGGTGGTGCAGTGGTTGAGAGTCCGCCTGCTGATGCAGGGGACACGGGTTCGTGCCCCGGTCCGGGAAGATCCCACATGCTGCGGAGTGGCTGGGCCTGTGAGCCATGGCCGCTGAGCCTGCGCATCTGGAGCCTGTGCTCCGCAACGGGAGAGGCCACAACAGTGAGAGGCAGGCGTACTGCAAAAAAAAAAAAAAAAAAAAAAAAGCAGTTTGGTCAACACCCAAGTCCTAATTCTGTGTTCTACTCAGTTGACTAAGGAGTGAGGGATGAGTTGGGACTGGTATAATAAACTTAGAGCAGGACTCAGTCCTTGAACAAGACACTTTCTAATCATACACACTTGGCAAGTGAACTAATTCTCTGATATTCAACTTCCTCATCTATCAAATACAGATAATACCTATTTATATAATTATTGTGACAATAAAAGGAGATGCCTGGTGAACAGTGGGTAATCATTCATTTGCAAAAAGATTTGAGTGCCTACTATGTGTTGTGAACTATGATCCATGCTGGATATAAAAAATAAACAAGATAGAGAAGTGATGTGGGTTACCGCCTTCACGTAGCTCGTGTTTTTCTGGAAGCTGGGATACAACAAGAAATAACTCAATAGACAAAATCATTAAAATTTTTTATAAGTACTGTGCAAAGAAACAAATGATATGATAGAAAATAATGAGTATGGATGGTTTCTATTTTATATAGGGTGATTAGGAAAGCCAATAAGATGACATTTAATGCAGAAGAATCAGCAGGCCAAGAGAGCAGCAAAGAGCATTCTAGATGGAACTGCAAGTATGAAGGCCTTTGAAGGAAGAGCTTGTTTGTAGCTGGAGTTCTCAGATCTGAGGGCTGGAGCACAGGATGGCATGTGATGAAGTCAGAAAAGATAGATCAGGGCACATAACACAGGACCTTTTAGGCCACTGAAAGTATTGGGAAGCTGTTGAATGGTTGTAAGTGCAAAAGTGACATGGTGTGATTTACACTTCAAAGATCTTTTTGATTGCTGTATGGAGAATTAATCATAGGGGAAAAGAGTGGAAAAGGGAAGATGAAATGGGTGGCTTGGACTAGTATGGTAGCCTTGGAGATGGAAAGAAGTAGACACATTCAAAGTATATTTTGGATATAGAATCAAAAGGATGTGCTGAATCATTGGATGGTAGGGAGTGAAGGAAAGGAAGATGGATCCATTTACTGAGATGGGGAAAAACTAAAGGAGGAGAAGATTGAGGGTGAGAGTGAAAACTCAGGAGGTCTGTTTTGGACATGTTTGTTTTAAGATCTTTCAGGAATAGGGTGACCGACCATGCCAGGTTTCCCTAGACTTTCTAACTTTAGCACTGAAAATTCCATGGCCCACCAAAAGCCTCAGTCCTGGGAAAACTGGGATGGTCGATCACCCTACTGAGGTATTCAAGTCAAATAAAAACATGTAAATGAAAATCTGAAGGTCAGAGAAAAACTCTGAGCTCTTTAGAAGTCATCTTTATTTTTTTTTTATTTTTATTTTTTTTTTGCTGTACGCGGGCCTCTCACTGCTGTGGCCTCTCCCGTTGCGGAGCACAGGCTCCGGACACACAGGCTCCACGGCCATGGCTCGCGGGCCCAGCCGCTGCGTGGCATGTGGGATCCTCCGGGATAGGGGCACGAACCCGTGTCCCCTGCATCGGCAGGCGGACTCCCAACCACTGCGCCACCAGGGAAGCCCCATCTTTATTTAAACGGCAATTTATTTCTGTTATTTTAAAAGAAATAGCCGTTAAACTGTTTAGCATCAGAAACCCCTTCAAATAAACCTATCTTTGCAATAGGCTAAAGTGAGGCCCTTTAAGTAGAGAGCATCTGCAGTAGAACATGTATGTCTCAGTATCTAAAGCTGCAGTATTGTTCCTGGGAGAGCTTAACACAGCAGACCATGAAGTGGCTAGGCAGCTATTAGGTGGTTCCTAAGGGGGAGTCCAGAAGCCACAGAAGAAGCAAAGGGAGGATTGAAAATTTCCACAATAGTATTATTCCTGGCTCCTCAGTGAGCTTATTCACGTTTGAGATTATCTCATTAGGTCCCAATTCTTTAAACTCAAATTGATGGATGATTTTCATCTGGAGTCTTTGCTCTACTGCTTAAAATGCATTAAATATTAAGCTTCCAAGATGAGGTTATTTCTTTTATAAAGAGACCTTCGTTATGACTCCTCTTGAAATTTTTGCATTTGGTGTTTAGTCAGAGCTCATACTAAAGCTGATAAACCCTACAGCATTGCCTTGTCAGTTCAGATACTGCTACCGAGTAATCTTCTTCCTCCATCATCTATGGATGATTTTTGGAGATAATCACTTTTCGATCACAGGGCATCCGTTGAGCACTGGAAATGAATGAATCAACCCTAGGTCTGATTGTGGTGCTTATGTATGTTCTTTTCTTTTGAAAATCGTGAATTGGTACTGGCATATATCCCCTTTTTATTGTCCTTTCCAAGAACTGTAGGTGGAGTCAGGTGCACAGCACAAATTACCAACTGGATGAGTAATGGCAGTTACTTCTTCTGGCCCTTCATTAACTGCAGCATCTTTGAGGAGAAAAGGTTGGTTTTTTTTTAACATCTTTATCGGAATATAATTGCTTTACAATGGTGTGTTAGTTTCTGCTTTGTAACAAAGTGAATCAGCTATACGTATACATATATCCCCATATCCCCTCCCTCTTACATCCCCCTCCCACCCTCCCTATCCCACCCTTCTAGGTGGTCACAAACCACCTAGCTGATCTCCCTGTGCTATGCAGCTGCTTCCCACTAGCTATCTATTTTACAATTTTGTAGTATATGTAAGTCAATGCCACTCTCACTTCATCCCAGCTTACCCTTCCCCCTCCCCGTGTCCTCAAGTCCATTCTCTATGTCTGTGTCTTTATTCCTGTCCTGCCCCTAGATTCTTCAGAATGATTTGTTTGTTTGTTTTTAGATTCCATATACATGTGTTAGCATACGGTATTTACTTTTCTCTTTCTCCCTTACTTCACTCTGTATGACAGTCTCTAGGTCCATCCACCTCACTACAAATAACTCAATTTCATTTCTCTTTATGGCTGAGTAATATTCCATTGTATTTATGTGTCACATCTTCTTTATTCATTCATCTGTCGATGGACACTTAGGTTGCTTCCACGTCCTGGCTATTGTAAATAGAGCTGCAGTGAACATTGTGGTACATGACTCTTTTTGGATTATGGTTTTCTCAGGGGATATGTCCAGTAGTGGAATTGCTGGGTTGTATGGTAGTCCTATTTTTAAGTTTTTTAAGGAACCTCCATACTGCTTTTCATTTCTAAGTCTATTGATTTGAATCTTCTCCCTTTATTTCTTGATGAGTCTGGCTAATGGTTTATCAATTTTGTTTATCTTCTCAAAGAACCAGCTTTTAGTTTTATTGATCTTTGCTATCATTTCCTTCATTTCTTTCTGATCAACCTGATCTTTATGATTTCTTTCCTTCTGCTAACTTTGGGGTTTTTTTTGTTGTTGTTGTTCTTCTTTCTCTAATTGCTTTAGGTGTAAGGTTAGGCTGTTTGAGATGTTTCTTGTTTCTTGAGGTAGGATTGTATTGCTATAAACTTCCCTCTTAGTACTGCTTTTGCTGCATCCCATAGGTTTTGGGTCATCATGTAGAAAAGCAGATTTTTAAAAAACATAATAATTCATTTTATTTTTTTAAATCAAGTAAAAATTTGATAACTGATTAGTGAGTAGTTGTGCATTGGAGAGAGGGAAGACTTACAGGTAAAATGCACCAAAAGGAAGATCCCGTCAAGTTCTTCTACTTACCCTTTTAACAAAAATTTAATTTTCTGAATAGGTAATACTTTCTCACATAGCTCAAAAAATATAAAAGGTTACACATTAAAAAGACTCCTTCCCACCCCATCTGCCAGGTCCAGTTCTGAGGTCTCCCACTCTAAGCAGGTGTAACTATTGCTATGAATGTTTTAGGTGTCCTTTTGGAGTTTCTATATTTAGCATATACAAGAAAGTATTGATACACATTCTTAATTTGCCCCTTTTGAAAAAACGTAGCAGGCTACATAATTATGTATCCTTTTTTCACTTTGCATATTCTAGATGGCTTTTTATATCAAGACATAGAGTGCTTCTCAATTTTTTTATCTTTAAAATTTATGCTTTAATAGCACGATGGTATTCCTTTATTAGTAATTTACAACATTGATAGTAACCTCAAATCAACTAGTTTGATAGCTTAAATAACATTTAGTATGCCTGACTCTGTGCCAGGGACATTTACATAAGATAATTAAAAATGATCCTCATTCTGCATATTAAGAATTTGCAAATTAAGAATCTAAGGTTCAGAGATTCCATAATTTTCCAAATTAAAAATAGTGTGTAATTCTTGAAGCCAGTTATCTGAACTCATGACCTCTGTTTTCAAGGTCAATATTAATTTGCAGTATGCTTAGAAATCTGAATTGACCAAGCCATTCTCTTCAGCAGTTGCTTTGTATGATTATGTTTGTTATTGACTTCCCATGTTGTTGGACTGACTGGTTAGTTCAAGCTGTCAGACTTGTTCCACGTATACTTTCTCCCTCAGTGAGGGGCTGGGGAGACTTAGACACAGGGAAAGTTTGGCAAGACTTGAGTCCCTAAAGCTAAAGAGTAATAGATTCTTGTCACTCACTGTCCAGAGAGGAGAATGTCAGTTTTACCTCCCTCTCAAGGAGAGAGCTTGTTTATGGTGACGGTTCGACTAATTTTTATGTTTCCATGGTTTACTGTGAAAGAATACATGGGACCGGTGCCATGGGGAGAACGGAAAACAAGCATGGTGGTAAAAACACTTAAGCTGTGGCAGTTTTTTCTCCAAACAACTTTCTGACCAGGGCCTAGAAAGAAATAACACTTGGACTGACCACTCAGCAGCAGTTCTGCTTGGAAAGCCAGCTTGTTTGGGGGGTACTATTCCAGATCTTGATAATTCGAGTAACCTACTGGATAGGGGGCCAGGAGTTTTTCATGACGGAATTGTCAAGCTATCAACAAAGTATATCAAATTTTGTTCTATGCACAGTCCCTTCTTGCTCAACCTCCTTTAAGTTACATTTCTTCTGATGCCATATAAAATGGAGCAGGAAGTAAGGATAATTAGCTTTGGGGTTTACCTCCTTATATTTATTTATCTTTAAAGTCTGACAACCCATTCATGTGCTGGATATCTGTCTCTGGCTCTTTCAGGTTATTCAACACAGTCCTTGTTTTCTCCATTTAAATAAAAATCATAAGTTAGATACTACTAACATACCACAGTCAGCCACCAATATGCAGAATTAGGGAGGGAGGATGCATTTCAGAAACAGAGCCATTGAATTAAGAGGAGAGAATGGTCTGATTCTTAGTAGAAAGTGGCCGAGGAATAGCAAAGTCTAATGTATTTCTGCCCCTTAGATTTGAGGTACCTATCCTGCAGAACCTACGTCTTGACTCATTTTCCACCATGAAGATTGACATTGCAGGCCTCATAATAGCTGGTGTCCATAGGCCCCTGAGTAGAAGACAGCTCCTGGCACATAATCTCACCACTAACCCTTCTTCTTCAGGCAGCATGCCTTCCTGTGCACATATATTTGAGGATAAACACTTATGGCATTGAAGTCCTGTACTTACGGCCATTGAACCCTCACATCTGTCTTTGGGAATTACTTTAATAATGACCCTAAAAGTAAAATCATAGAATCATGAGAGTGAAAGATGAGTGCCATACATTGTACCTGTACCCCGACTTTTATCTAGCATTTGTGGAAGGAACTTTTCTATAATGGCATTCATCATTCTAACTTGCTTTTTGGTCACTCTTTTCTCTCTTTTAAGTCTAAATTTAGCTTTTCTAGAATCCAGACAATATACTAAAAATAAATAAAACCAAAAAAAATCAAACTGCAATAGAGATGCCAATAATAGTTAAATGCATCATTTTCTGAAGAGCTTTCTATGGAATATAAGTCCCAAAAAGATACTGAATAAAAAACATTATTTCACTGTTTACTGAACTTAGAGATTTCTTTGTCACCTATTAAAATCCCATGGAATACATGAAAGAATTTTTTATTTTCTGTGTAAACATGTGTCATGACTAAGAAACTGTTTAAGGAATGATTGAGCTAGAAAATGAAAGGCTCTTGGAGTTACTTAACCAATACTTAAAATGCTCTACAGAGAGAGGTGGTCTTTCTTTCTACTGAAAATAAAAGAGCCTTGGGCTATATAGCCTGTGGAATTTACATGAAGACCTCTAAATATTAGACTACTTTTGCATATAAACCTGGGTTTTTAGATGGGTAGTAAGAAAGGGGATACATTGGGTACTGTGAGAATTTGAAGAAATATGTGATATAATTTATTTGGGCAGACAAGACTGAAACACAGAAAACAGTTAAGGCCCAGACAGTGAGACACAGAGAAGTTCAGAGAAAAGGAAGATCAATATGGGCCAGACACTTAGGTTGCTTCCATCTCCTGGCTATTGTAAATAGAGCTGCAATGAACATTTAGGTACATGACTCTTTTTGAATTATGGTTTTCTCAGGGTATATGCCCAGTAGTGGGATTGCTGGGTCATATGGTAGTTCTATTTGTAGTTTTTTAAGGAACCTCCATAGTGGATGTATCAATTCACATTCCCACCAGCAGTGCAAGAAGGTTCCCTTTTCTCCACACCCTCTCCAGCATTTATTGTTTCTAGATTTTTTGATGATGGCCATTCTGACCGGTGTGAGATGATATCTCATTGTAGTTTTCATTTGCATTTCTCTAATGATTAATGATGTTGAGCATTCTTTCATGTGTTTGTTGGCAGTCTGTATATCTTCTTTGGAGAAATGTCTATTTAGGTCTTCTGCCCATTTTTGGATTGGGTTGTTTGTTTTTTTGTTATTGAGCTGCATGAGCTGCTTGTAAATTTTGGAGATTAATCCTTTGTCAGTTGCTTCATTTGCAAATATTTTCTCCCATTCTGAGGGTTGTCTTTTGGTCTTGTTTATGGTTTCCTTTGCTGTGCAAAAGCTTTGAAGTTTCACTAGGTCCCATTTGTTTATTTTTGTTTTTATTTCCATTTCTCTAGAAGGTGGGTCAAAAAGGATCTTGCTGTGATTTATGTCATAGAGTGTTCTGCCTGTTTTCCTCTAAGAGTTTGATAGTTTCTGGCCTTACATTTAGGTCTTTAATCCATTTTGAGCTTATTTTTGTGTGTGGTGTTTGGGAGTGTTCTAATCTCATACTTTTCCATGTACCTGTCCAGTTTTCCCAGCACCACTTACTGAAGAGGCTGTCTTTTCTCCACTGTATATTCTTGCCTCCTTTATCAAAGATAAGGTGACCATATGTGCGTGGGTTTATCTCTGGGCTTTCTATCCTGTACCATTGATCTATATTTCTGTTTTTGTGCCAGTACCATACTGTCTTGATTACTGTAGCTTTGTAAATGAAATTGAGTTATTTGTAGTGAGGTGGAATGGACGTAGAGTCTGTCATACAGAGTGAAGTAAGTCAGAAAGAGAAAAACAAATACCGTATGCTAACACATATATATGGAATCTAAGAAAAAAAAAATGGTCATGAAGAACCTAGGGGTAAGACGGGAATAAAGACACAGACCTCCTAGAGAATGGACTTGAGCATATGGGGAGGGGGAAGAGTAAGCTGTGACAAAGTGAGAGAGTGGCATGGACATATATACACTACCAAACGTAAAACAGATAGCTAGTGGGAAGCAGCCGCATAGCACAGGGAGATCAGCTCGGTGCTTTGTGACCATCTAGTGGGGTGGGATAGGGAGGGTGGGAGGGAGGGAGACGCAAGAGGGAAGAGATATGGGGACATACGTATAACTGATTCACTTTGTTATAGAGCAGAAACTAACACACCATTGTAAAGCAATTATACTCCAATAAAGATGTTAAAAAAAAAAAAAAAAAAGGCCCAGAATGGTTTTCAACTGGGATGGGGGTAAGGTAGCATGAGAATAACTTGAAAGCTTTAAAAATACACCTGCTTGAGTCATTTTCTTTTCCTTCAGGATTCTCAGAGGGGATCTGGAAGGCAGAGTCAGATAGGACACTTGGGCAATTATGCTATGTGCTATTTCTACCATTTCCTTCCCACTACCTGCTGAGTGAGAACCATTGGACTAGAATGAAAAGGAGGTTGTTTGTGGTAAATATGTAGAAAACTTAATGCAGGACACACATCAGGGAGGAAAACGAAGGCAATCAGAGGAGTTTGGTCATTTTGGCTGGAGAGGTAGATAGGTTGGGATAGGTAGGTAGGTAGATGATTAATAGATAAGTAGAAACTGTTTAAAATTTTATGTACTTTGTGACATGTTAGAAATGGTGCTTAGGGATGAGTCAAAGAGCAGCAGGGTAATAGAATACATTAGTAAACAAGAGGTTATGAAATTTTTTTGTTGGAAGGAACTTTTTAACTCCAACTTCCTTGTTGTATAGGTAGGAAATTGAGAATTCAGAGTTGTTAACTGTTTTATCCAAAATATTTAGTTTATGTCAGACTTAGCCAGTAAGCTAGCATATAATCCAAGTATGTAGTGATAAAGACCTGGAGAAGGTTGGTGTCTGTGGATATAAAAGATCTTGAAAGTCAGATAAAATACATGTTTCAGAAGAAAAATAAATAGCTCTTGGATCACCCATTGGTTTTTTAAGAATGAAGAAGTAATTAAAGAACAGGGTCCTTACCATTTAAACATTGAGGACTCCTTCAGTAAGCTTTAAAAACGTATTTCTAAACTTGGACCTATCCTTTAAGAAACTTTCCTAGAAGAAAATTGGCATGTGCTTCATACAGTGTCTTATAAATGACTTACCTTTTTAAAATTACTGTTGCATTTTAGTATTGTAATCCCTTAGAGGCTTCAAAACTTTTTTTTTTTGGCCTCCTAAAAACATTGATGTGTTTTCATTCTTGTTCGAGAAAGGAACAATAATTAATTTCATGTTTTCCAGGTAACTAAGCAAGACAAGAACCTCATAAAGCCTCTTTATGACAGATACAGAATTATCAAGCAAATCTTGTCCACGCCTTCCCTTATTCCAACAATTGTAAGTTGGGATGTTTGCATTAACTAGAAATGTGTCCTTGTGCTTTGTATTGATGTTTAGTTAGGGAGGTAGCACCATGAGAGTTATAAAGGAGCCTTCTTTGCAGGATGTGCTGCTAACAAGGCCAGTTGTTATTTCACAAAGTAGAAACGTGGTCTCCCTCAACTCCAATACTATACTTAACAGTGGCTGATAATTAAAACTATTGTGAAACAGGAATAGATAGCAATTCTATTTTTGAAGCCAGTTATTACACTTGCTTTCATTGCTTGGGTGAGGAGAACAACTGATGGATTTTAGTTTGGCATTACCTAATTTACAACAACACAGCTAGACAGAACAGAGCTGTTCTAGTCTGTGTGTTGTTAATTTTTCCCCTTTAATAAGAAAATTGATAGTATGTTCCTTGATATAATGCAGCATTTGTTTTTGGTACCATTTGACCATCTCTGTGCAAGATAGAAGTAGAATTATTTCAATAGAAAATATGAATACTGAAACTGAGTTAGACTACTTTTAATAAAGAATGATTTATGGGAATACAGAACTTGAAAAGCACCACACATCCTACTCCATCAATATTAGAACAGTCACTTGCTCAAGATATCAGTATTAAAAGAAATATTAACAAATTCAAATTTAAGTATACTTCAGTACATTTATATTTCCACAACTCTAAAGACAAAGACAATAGTGGTTCATACTCTTCGAAATTTTCCAATTAAGGAAGCATAATTTAAAATGGGGTATGATTTTCAGATTTCCTTGCAAGAAAATCTTTTGTTTGTGATAAGCATTACCTGAACAGGTTAAGCAGTAATTCCATTTTGTTTTGGCCTTCATAGAGCTCTTCCCTGAATTTGTCAATTATCTGAGTATTCTCTGTATCTGAAAGTGGCCCACACCAGGACCTGATTTGGGGTATTTCTGGATGACAAAAGAAGTCTATGGTCCATTTCATCCTAACCCATATAACTGTTAAGAAGCTGGGGCCCAGAAGGCCTGGGTGAAAGGGAAGAATTACTAGGCAGTGCAGCCCAGATTGGAACATATCCTAGATGTCTGTGCCTGCTTTGGCCCAGCAGAGAGATCTGAGCTTGGTGAGCATTTTAGCCCAGGATGGGTGCTTCTTTGCTCATTAACTTCTGCAAGTTTTTTGATGCAACTGAGCAAGAGTTTCTCTTGGTTGCTTTCTTCTTGGTTCTCAGTAGCCACAGGGATCATCTACTGTTTTCATTGTGTTTATTTATGGTTCCCCTTCCTGGTTTTGCTTCCTCAAGAGGCACTTAGCATTTTGTAACTTTACTTCTTCCTATGATAAGCAGGAGGAAGAAGACTCTGATGAAGACTGTCCACAGGGAAGCCAACAACTTTCTTTGCCAAACCCAGCATCCCACCTTCCTGTTGGCGACCACCTCACCTACTCTAATGAGACTGAGCCTGTTAGGCTCCTGCTACCAGATGAAAAGAAAGAAATCAAACCACCAGCTCTCTCCATGTCCAATTTACATGAGGCCACCATGTGAGTGTGAATCCTCAGTGTGGAGTCTCCTTTTAACTCCTTCTGGTCTGGGGGACATTATATGTCTGTACACACAAAATTCAGAAGAGCTATTACATGCTCTAAAAAATGCTATCCAGCAGAAAGCATAATCTGGTTATCCTTTTAACAGGAAAATTGAGAAGACAAAGCCATGAGGAACCCAGGCTCCCAATAAGGTCCCAAGGATGTCATAAATGCTAATGGTCCATTTGTTACACTTGCACATTCTTTTCAGCAGGGTCTGGCACCAATCTAATGCTTGACAGTGTGTAAAGCAGAGTTGGCCTTTGAAAATGATGGACCAAAAGGAATTGGGATCCTGTGTTGGGTCAGCAGTTGTCAGGGCCTTTATCCTAGTCTATTCTATTTAGATAAAATGGTTTCTCCAGACTGGGACTTAAGTAAATGAGCTGACCTTTTTCTCCTAATGGCCACTCAGTCAGGAGCCATTTGGATTTTCATTAGTATTATCATTATTGTTATTATCATTATTCAGTAGCTGGCACTCCTCTTGATCATTTGGCCTTCTTTGGTTTGTATATTACAGGCCAGATCATGAGATTTTCTTTAACATGTATAATAGTGTGGTGAGTATATGCCCCAAGATAGGGATGGAATCCCCATAAATATGAGGCAAGACCAAGCAGTAAGTTGCAAGCTGAGATTTTAGTGTGCTTGTATCAGTTGGTACCCCAATTTCAGCTCAGAGAAGAGTGACCTGTTTGGAAGCAGAACATCAATCCTTCCTTATTCCCTCCCTTTCCTCCTCTTTCCCTCCCTCCCTGGTTCCCTCTCTCCTCTTTTCCCCTCCTTTTCTTCTCTTTCTTTCTTGGTTGGTAGGCTGGCTGGCTGGCTGGCTGTTCTAAAGCAGCTGTTCTTAACTTCTTGGGGGGTGTTGGACTTTTTTGAAAGCAATGGAATTTTTTTACTTTTTAGAAAATGCCCATATATAATTTCAGGGAGTTCACAAACTTTCTGGAACCAGACACAAGTTCCCCAGATAAAAATTCCTGCTCTGAAGTATGTGACTTTTCTCTCTTGTCTTAGAATGAAGTGAGTAGAATCTGTGACATAATTATAGCTTTCTCTGTGTCTTTGTTTCATTCCCAAGGGTTTTGCCATTCCCCCTATACTCTAGATTAAGGGTAGAATTTTCTTTCAAATCTCTCCCTTTTGTGCCTCTTATGTTTAGTCTATCACCAAATACTGATGAGTATTCCTCCAAAATGTCTGTCTCTCCCTCATGTATTCATGTGGCCTTTACCCTCACCACTTATTATAATGGACTCAGTCTGCTTGCCTCCTGTCTGCCCTTTCCATTTTCCTAGGACATTATTTTCATCAAGTAATGTCCTCAGTGATGTGCTCCCCTATGGTCACGCTCTACATGTGTCATATTTATTCAAAAGACACACTTTTAGGCAGAACACTTCTGTATCATAATATGCTTTTGCTAAATCGGTAACTCTGCTCATGATGAGCTCTCAGTTATGCCAGAGCATATATATTTTACCTGATACAGGCCTGTACTTCTTGACCATCTCCGAGAAACTAGGGCTGACAAGAAGAGACTTCGGAAAGCCTTAAGAGAATTTGAGGAACAGTTTTTTAAACAAACAGGAAGGTAAGTGTGGGCAGAGATATTTTTTTAAGCTAATATTTCCTAGAGAACTGCTGTTAAGAGTGAGCTGTAATTTTTTCAGGAACAGTGACTTTATACAAGACATAAATAATTTCCAAAGTGACTTAGACCCAGGATTTGTCTAATGCAACATTTGGGTAGTACCATTATTGGGTATGTTTTATGGGAGGCTGTAGCTATCAAGTATGAGACAGCAAAGCTTTAAAAAATAAAAGATGAACTCCCCAAATCCCTAACTTTGCACAATAAATCTCATTACAATCGAATGTACCTAAACCTTTAAAAAAAAACTATAATATTTAATTTTTCAGCCCATATAACTTCTTTGTTCTTGGTTACTTAGTTCTACAGGTTACTCCCTACTTTATTAAATAATTCTTCATTTGCTTTAAATATATATTCTTTAAGCTTCAGGATCTGGCCTTAATTATTTTATTTCAGGATTTGGTCAAGAGTTCATTTCTATTCTTTCTATCCCTTAAATGTTTAGCTATATCCTCTCTTTTTCTGTGTCAACCCAGTCTCACTATGCAGTCCATTAGTTTCTTCTAAATTTTGGTATACTGTGAACAAAATTATATATATGCATATATATAAAATCATGAGAAAAGAATTATTAATCTACTTCTGGAAGAGACAGAGACCAGCCAATTAGCTATCCTGAGCCTGTTTCCACAGTTGTAAGAGGAAATAATTAGAGTTCCTGGGATACTTTGGGAAGCTATAGTTATCGTGTAGGATGTCAGTCTTTAAAAAAAGTTTTAGGGCTTCCCTGGTGGCGCAGTGGTTGAGAGTCCGCCTGCCGATGCAGGGGACACGGGTTCGTGCCCCGGTCTGGGAGGATCCCGCATGCCGCGGAGCGGCTGGGCCCGTGAGCCATGGCCGTTGGGCCTGCGCGTCCGGAGCCTGTGCTCCGCGGCGGGAGAGGCCACAACAGTGAGAGGCCCACATACCGCAAAAAAAAAAAAAAAAAAAAAAAAAAAAGTTTTAAAGGGTGTAACTTTGCCAAAGTCACGGAGTTATTAGGGTGGCAGAGGTAGGAGTCTGTGATACACTGGCTCCTCAGTATTCTTCTCCATCTAGGTATCTGCCTTTCTTGAACTGCTTTGATTTCAGCAGCCTGAGGGCTGCCCTGATGGAGAAGAGACTGTTTTCTAAAAACATCCTGAAAGTTTGGTCTACTCACCTCTTAGGAACTTTCTATTTCAGTCCTCCAGGGCTGTTCAGTAGGACTGGACCTCTCAAACTTTTTGCATTTAGCAAGTACAGGTGTAACACACATAGTTTTCTAGTGGAATCTTCAAGTTGACTGTTATAAGTCCAAGTTACTTACCTTTCTGCTGATGTTATCTAGTGAGAAATGTTAAACGGTTGTTAAATTTAGAATATAAAACATAATTTCTTGTCTTCTTTTTCCATTTCCATTTTTTCCTTTACAAAATTTCCATACAACTTTTACATTTTTTTTAACCTATCTGAACCCAGAAATTTACTTTAAAGAGTTTGAGAACTTCCCAGTGTGTTAACTAGTCCTGCCAAATGGGTCTGCAATGGTACTTGGCATGCCTTTGCCATACAGGGAAGTTAGTTATGTTATGTGTATAGTATTCTAATGCACCAGTGAGTCCTAAACTCACTTCAGATATGCCTAATACTTGATTGAGGTTATATGCCCTCTTGTGGTAATACACTTAAACTAAATGCAGAAGTAGTGCTATATTACAAGTAAAATCAAATAGTTGAATGGCTAGGAAATATGGATCTTGTTTTCCTAAAACATTTCATTGGGAAGGGTTAACTGTACATAGCTAAAATAACCAGGCAAATGGATTACTAAAAATTTTAAGGTACTATAAGTGTTCTTGGTAATATTCACCATGTGAGAAGCATAATTATCTAGATATGACATTAACAGTTATGAGCCAGAAACTGTGCTAAACACTTTAGTATGTTTTATATAATGAGAAAACTGCTTAAGGAAATACTTAGCAAAAATTTTCACTCTGGCCAATGAACTCTTGTTTATTAGCTAAAATGGAGTATGCAGGACCAGGGACAATTGCATAATGGCTTATAGTATTTCCCTATAAATTAGAACATTTATTCACTTAGATATGTTTACACAAATTAAGGTGGTATTTAGACACCCAGTTATGATAAGTTTGGCTCAGAATACTGAAGGGAGGCAAAGCAATTATGTTAAATAATTGAGACAACATTTAAGAGGAACCCTGTCTAAAGATTTGTGTGCTGTTCTGAGTTCTGAACTAGAAATTTCAGGGCAGTATATGTAGTGTTAAAACATAAGTAGGTAACTACATTCGTAGGGAATCTTTATAGATTAGCTGTTCTTTTATTTGGAAGTAATAGAAATGTATCTTTATCAGTACTGGGAAAAGAGAAGGGGTATAGGTAAAATATTAAGTGTTTTCAGCCATACATATTCTCCTATTACCATACATATTGGAGAATACTGGAGAGAATATTGGAGAGTATCTGTATTTATACTCAGCGGCAATTGTGGTGACCTCACCTGTGTACCCACCCCTTGTATTTCAAAGACATGGGTGGAAATATTTTAAAAGCAGTTGGCCATCTTTATTAACAAAGGAGGAAAGACCCTTCTGAGATCCTGAAGTAACTACTTTCCTTTAGAAAACATATCCTGGCAATGTATTTTTTCTGGGAAGGCAATGGTTTTAACTCCAGATGCTATCCAATTATTCTTCAAAATAAGTGTCAAGAACATCTGGTAGTTAGAAGGCATATGTATAAAAATATGTGCATCATCATATGCCTAGTCTTAGTGCAATTAGTGTGCAAAGAGAACCACTGAAATTTAGACTCAAATTCCTTAAAAAAACTTCTCAGTGATTCTTCTACTATACATTAGCAGAGTTAGGTATGATAATTACAGGAAAACTTAGAAATATTTCATGTTTGTAAGGTTAACTACTTAGTTTCTTCTCCTATTACCATACATTTATACGTTATTTCTGTTATGTAATTTCTGTTGTATCTTTAGGTTGATATTTTAAAATACAACTATCACTGTAAGGGCTGAACATTCTACACAGGCATGGATCATGGGAGAATGACTAGATAAAATGCCTTGAGGGTTCTGGTTTTTATTTCCCTCGGAACTTTTCACTTGCCCCAACGTTATATGTTTATGCACTGGATATATTTGCAAAACATTTAGATTTTTAACTTCTCAGAGTACTGTTACATTGAAACCTAGTAACATGTGGAAGAGGGAGTGAATGAAGGTAAAAGGGAAGGGAAAAAAAGACATGATGAAAAAATCAAGTGGAAACTGCTACCCTGTACTTTTCTCATGTAAGAGTTAGAAAAGGATTTTTAATGACTGGTTGGTTCATTATTAACTAATGGACAATATTTTCTTTTTTGCAGAAGTCCACAAAAGGAAGATAGGATACCAATGGCAGATGAGTACTACGAATACAAGCATATAAAAGCCAAACTGAGACTATTAGAGGTCCTCATCAGCAAGCAAGATGTGGCCAAAACTATTTGAGGTTCAGGAAATGTTTGTGATCACTTTGACCCAAGATAAGTCAAGTTTATTTTCATCTGCTGTTCTTGCTAAGTAGTTATGACAAATGAAAATTGAAGCACTTTAGTGTATTAGCTGTTTTTAAGAATGGATGGCAAGTGTAATTATAAATGAGTAGAAGGGATTAAAAGGGAGGAGATACAACAAGGAACAGTATAATTAGAAAATAAAATTTAGCCTTCTCCATGCCAGGGAGAAAATGCACAGTCAGTATAATTATTTCAGAAAACATCTATTTTATCAAATCTAAATAACACAAAGCATCCACCTGTTAAATGGGCTACTGGTTAAGAAAGTCTACTTAGTGTCCAAAGATTGCTTATATTGACATATGGAAAAGAGCATAATTTTAAAAAATCAGTAAGAGGAAGAAAAGAAACTTTATTTTATGTAGGAAGGAATACAGCTAGTAAGAATGTAATTTATTTGAAACTTCTAATAGATTTTTAAGTGATTAAAAAAAATCTACTACCTTGTTCCTTAAATCTGCTAGGCTTTCAGCACCCTAAAATATATGAGAATGTGTCACTGATAATTTTTTATTTCTATATAAAAATAGCACATTATTTTATCTGTTACTTAAAATTTTACATTTCTGATTACCAAAGTTCATTCTGATAGCATGTACTTTGTGAATTATCTTTGTCTATATAACAGATGTTTATATTAAAATAAAATATTGTATTAAAATTTGAAAATAGGTATTTTGGATAGATGTGTCTGTAGTATATAATCTAATGTGATCAGTTATGATTGCTAATATTTGTTTACTATAAGATTATATAACTATTTTTCCATTGGAAATTTTTTTTTTAATGTTCCAAGGTCTATACTTTATGAAGTCAAAAAACTTTCCCATGAACTATATAGTTGTTCTCCATTCTGTATATAATGAAAGGTTTAGAAATTGTTGCTACGACACCTTGGGAAAGAAGCCAGGATATTTTATTTGCTTCATTCACTTTAGTGTGTGCAGTTATTTTGTACTAAACCAACCACCTGTTTATTACTTTTGCTTTTGTAAAAATAAGTAAAAGGTCCACATTTTCTCTTGTACCAACCATGTTTATATTTCTCTTTTCTGTAATGTTTGAGCATGATGTTGAACAAATTCACATTTTCACATAGTTTGGATGGGAAGAACATTGACTATTTCTGAAGCAGACTATTTCAGAGGCTTATTGTTTTCTCTGTATTTACCTGATATTTTATAAATCAGAATAATGTCCTTCATAAATTTGTTTAATTAAAGTCATCTACTTAGAACAGATACACAACTATTTGAGGTTTACAAACTACATCTTTGATAAGGGAAATGGTTTCGTGACATGTATACAATTGCTATTAAAATGTAACTATATATTCTATAAGACTGTAAATATTTTATACAATACAAATAAAATATTTTTCTATTATATTTATTATGTTGAAACACAGTAGTTGTTTCCTGTTAGCTAATATAAATAATATAAATAACACTGTCAAACAACAAGTTGGAAGTGCTGACAATTCTAGGCTTCAAGATTTAATTCATGCTGCAATTACACCCTTTCATGCGGTTTGGAATAATCCCAATATTTGCTCAGTAGATTAAAATGAGTGCATATTTAAACACCATTTATAAGCCATTATTTTCCATTATTTTGTATTTTGCTAAAGCAGTTTATATAATTGGTTATGTTTGGCTTAAAGAAAAAATTAAACCATTGCAGCATCTAGGCAACAGAGTGTCAGAAGGACAACTTAGGATATTTCAGCATTGAAAGGAGGGGGAAGGGTAGGGAATAGGAAACACTAAAACAGCTCTGAATGAAATTTGGTAAGTGGCAGTTTGCTTTTGGTGAGAGCGGCATGTGCATGCTTCAGTGGAAAACATCTGGTGATGAAAATGGACAACAGAGGATCAATGCTCCTAAGGGAAGAAAGGGGACTAAGAATAAGAAAAGTGGGCATTAACGTCCAACACTAATATTACAGGTTTTGCAGCTGGGATCTTTCTTTGCATTTGCAGTAGATAAACTCATGAGCTGATGACCAGTGATTTCTGCCACGGTACCTAGAGAAAGATCCACAGGGTCAGTGTAAATGACTTCTAAAATGACATCCTGAGCATGGTGGTAAACCAGCATCCCATCTTCTTCTCTGCAGGTCAAAAATTTATTATCCTTGGAATTTAGTTGAGGAAGGCGCTGCTTACAAAATTCATCTCCTGGTGATCCCACAGGGGCAATGACAAGAATCACATAATGATAAGCAGTGTACATACAATAGAAGTCCCCAAAGTATAAGTTAGTATTGGGGTTGAAAAGTTTTTCTGCTGCAATCTCAAACCTGTATCTTCCATAAGGTGAATCCTGGGGTGGCTTCCCAGTATTGAATTCAGTGCTGCAGCTGAAGAAGATGCCTTCTAATTTTCCACTGATAGGAGAGCCATGGCTACCACTGTTATCCTTGACAGAGGGCTGCATAGCATTCCCATGATGTTCTCTGCAAGAGAAAATAAATGGTCACTGCTTGGTACGACAGTGGTAAAGCTACTGATTTACAGAATTTAATGGTGATAGGCCTAAAGGTCAACTGTCTACTATTAAAAGCCTGAGTGCTCATCCATCCTACCATCAGATCAAGAAGAATGCATCTTTTAACATTTCCTATAGAAGGCTAAATTTTAGCCTTGACCCTAAGGTAAGGATGCTCTGCTACAAACCTCAGAGGTCTTTTACATAATAAATTTCCTGACCAGGAAAACCAAAGTGAAATTAGAAATCTTATGGCTGAAATCACATCCATTATATGCCTACTGGATTTTAGAAGTGGCTTGGTGAAGAGAAAACTGGATTAACAATACTGGTTAAATATGTTGAATGTTTCTTTAAAGTATGCCAGAATTTAGATCTAAAATGAATGTTGTCCATGTACATTGGTACAAAAGCATCTTGTTTCTTTTTTTGCTTTAGTTTTTTTTTTTAACCCAGACACAGTTTACTAATCAGGCCCTCTTGCCTGCATTTTCCTTGGAATAGAGCTGGTTATCTCCCTTTACCCCACTCTCAGATCTATTCTCTACCCTTCTCACCTTCCACTGTGGGCTAGGACTGTATCATCCAGCTCTTCCTGTTCCTTGGTCCCTTCCATTTCAGTTATACCAATGGGAGGCACAGTAAGAAAAATGGAAGGGTATCCCATGCTCTTGGATTGGAAGAATTAATATTGTTAAAATGGCCATACTATCCAAAGCCATCTACAGATTTAATGCGATCTCTATCAAATTACCCATGACATTTTTCACAGAACTGTAACAAATAATCCTAAAATTTATATGGAACCATAAAAGACCCAGAATTGCCAAAGCAACCCTGAGGAAAAAGAACAAAGCTGGAGGC
Source organism: Mesoplodon bidens (assembly GCF_964165515.1). Classification (NCBI taxonomy): domain Eukaryota; kingdom Metazoa; phylum Chordata; class Mammalia; order Artiodactyla; family Ziphiidae; genus Mesoplodon; species Mesoplodon bidens. Next base: position 119,342,774 of record NC_138176.1, on the reverse strand, counting down.
ATAACCCTCCCACACTTCAGACAATACTACAAAGCTACAGTAATCAGAACAGCATGGTATTGGCATAAAAACAGACATATGGATCAATGGAAGAGAATAGAGACCCCAGAAATAAACCCACACACCTACGGTCAATTAATCTTTGACACAGGAGGCAAGAATACATAATGCAGAAAAGAGTCTCTTCAGCAAGTGGTGTTGGGAAAGCTCGACAGGCTCATGTAAATCAATGAAGTGAGAACACTGCCTCACACCATACACAAAAATAAATGCAAAGTGGCTTAAAGACTTAAATATAAGACAGGACACCATAAAACTACTAGAAGAGATCATAGGCAAAACATTCTCTGATGTAAATTGTACCAATGCTTTCCTATGTCAGTCTCCCAAGGCAATAGAAATAAAAGCAAAGATAAACAAATGGGACCTAATCAAACTTATAAGCTTTTGCACAGCAAAGGAAACCAAAAACAAAATGAAAAGACAACCTACAGACTGGGAAAAAAATATTTGCAAACAATGCGACTGACAAGGGCTTAATTTCCAAAATATACAAACAGCTCATACAACTCAACAATAAAAAACAAACAACCCAATCAAAAAATAGGCAGAAGATCTGAATAGACATTTCTCCAAAGAAGCATACAGATGGCCAATAGGCACATGAACATATGCTCAATGACACTAATTATCAGAGAAATGCAAATCAAAACTACAATGAGATATCACCTCACACCAGTCAGAATGGCCATCATCAAAATGTCTATAAACAATAAATGGTGGTGAGGGTGTGGAGAAGAGGGAACCCTTCTACTCTGTTGGTGGGAATGTAAATTGGTACAGCCACTATGGAGAACAATATGGAGGTTCCTTAAAAAACTAAAAACAGAGTTAGCATATGATCCAGCAATCCCACTTCTGGGCATATAACTGGAAAAGATGAAAAAAATATTTTATACCCGAAGACAAAGAAGAAGCCACAACGAGTCGGTAGGAGGGGCGCTTCCGTGATATAATCAAATCCCATACCCTTTGGGTGAGAGACCCACAAATTGGAAAATAATTATATCCCAGAGATTCTCCCACAGTAGTGATAGCTCTGAGCCCCAAGTCAGGCTCCATAGCCTGAAGGTCTGGCAACAGAAGGAGGAGCCTCCAGAGCATTTGGCTTTGAAGGCCAGCAGGGCTTGAGTGCAGGAGCTCCACAGGACTGGGGGAAATAGAAACTGCACTCTTGGAGGGTGCACACAAGGTTTCACGTACACTGGGACCCAGAACAAAGCAGTGACTCCACAGGAGCCTGGGCTAGACCACCCTGTGTGTTGTGGAGGGTCTCCTGGGGGAGGTGTGGGTTGGCTGTGGTGCAGAGGGTGGGCAAGGAGACTGGAGGTGGAGGCCCCATAAAATATTGATTGGCACAAGCTCTCCGAGAGGTGGCCATTTTGGCACTGAGACCTGGCTCCACCCAACAGCCTGCAGGCTCCAGTGCTGGGATGCCTCAGTCCAAACAACCAGCAAAGGGGGAACACAGCCCCAACCATCAGCAGACAGGCTGCCTAAAGTTGTACTGAGCTCACAGCCACTTCTAAACACAGCCCTTGACATGGCCCTGTCAACCAGAGGGACAACACCCAGTTCCACACACCAGTGGGAAGGCACCAGTCCCCCCCTCCAGGAAACCTGCACAAGCCCCTGACCCAAACTCACCCACAAGGGTGCAAACACCAGAAGTAAGAGAAACTGCGATCCTGCAGCCTGCGGAAAGGGGACTGCAAACACAGAAAAGTCAGACAAAATGAGACGGCAGAGGAGTATATTCCAGATGAAGGAACAAGATAAAGACCCAGAAGAACAAGTAAGTGAAGTGGAGTTAGGAAATCTTCCCCAAAAATAATTCAGAGTAAAGATGATCCAAGATCTTAGAAAAAGAATGGAGGCACAGATCGAAAAGACACAAGAAGTGTTCAACAAGTCCTAGAAGATTTAAAGAAAATCAAGATCCACTGATGCTAATATGGCTTCAGTTAATAGAGCTTTTTTAAAAAGCAATGTTGAAAAACTGTTCCCATGCCTTGGCAAGTATATTTTTTTATGTATATATACTGCAGTATGTGTATATATACTGCATCAAAATATAACTTGCATGAATTTTACAACTATCATAGAAAATCCAACAAAGGTAAATTTCCTTGTTAGTAAATACATCTTTTATACTAGTATATTGGAATCAATCATACAATATATACAATACTTTTTTTCCATTTTCCATGCTCCCCATCTTTATTTTTTTCTTCTTGGAAGAATTTTTGAAGACAGATGGAGCAAATTCTAGAGTATCTAAGGACCCAAAAACAGAAGGCCAATTCCCACCCAAAGGACAGAGAAAAATCAGAGAAATAGTGACCTCCAGTGGCCACCTAAAATAGACATTTGCAATGTTCTGGGAATCTAAACCTAGTACCAAACATGTATTTATTTATTCTATTGATGTATTATTTATTATTATACAAAATAGCAACTGTGGATCTTTTTTATTTCTAATTTTATGCTTAACAAATATAAAGAAGTACCTTTTTTTGTTAAGTCATATATGGTCATTCCCATTCAACAATTGACAAGTATAATAATTTGTGTTCTGTCTCTCAGCTCATGTTCACTTAATTTAGTGAATGGCATCTACTATGAATTATATAGACTGAAGGGTAAATAATTTGCCAGCAAAGAGAATTATGGGCTGAACTCTATTTACAGGATATTCAAACATAAGGCAGGAATAGTTTTCACGATCAAAATATATCAAACTACATGATATTGCAAAGTACTTAATTTGAAGAACACACATGCCTAAATTCACCTTTCTCTCTTTGATTCTCTCTGCATTTTCCACAGCTTGGAGTTTATTTAGATCTGTAACCATGATCTTGATTTAAGAAAAACTGGAGAGTTATGAAACAAAAAAACCACAACAGAACTTCCTAATTTTTTTTCACATAAAATCCTGTCAAGAATACTTTATAGAGTTTACAAAGTGAGATCAAGGCTTTTAAAATGACAAATTATAGGGACTGCTGTGTAAAAGTTTTAGAACCTGTATCAATTTAAAAGCTTCAGTCTCACTTTAAAACACAAATCTGCCTATTTACGCTCTTGAAATTTTCTTCTACAAATATGAAAGGGCTGTAAGTATTAAAACTACTTGTGACATGGAATTCTTGGAAACTGCTTTCAGGGACAAACATAGGATATCTTAGAAATACTACTGAACACTAGAATTCAAAGGTAAACAAAGGAGATTTTCCTCATGAATAATTAACCCAAGATAATGGCTGAGAGATTTCTACGTAGGCAGAAGCCCGAAAATCCCACCTGATTCACCATGTTTCATGAACCAGTCACCCTTTTATTCTCTCATTTTCAATGACCCACAGGAAGAGGAGAAAATTTAGTAGTTGGTATGAGACAGAAGGCACTGAGTTATTGGGAATTAGAGGAGTGCGTATCTGTACAAGACATGCTCACCAATCTTCACCCTGGAGGTTTAAGATCTTCCACTCAAATAGACAGGAACTGGTATTACAAGTGATCATGGAAAGGAATCTAAGTGAAGTGGAAAAAAATTCCATGATCTGATTTTTTCCTACTTAATTTTTCTGGGAAATAAAGTCATAGTATAATTATTTTGAGAAGAAAACTAATTGCTATTTCACAGAAGCAGACTCAAGAGAAACCTGAGCCTAGAATTTGGAATGGCACTTAGTAAAGCAAATCAGTATATATATTTTTTGATTCTTACTGAATATAGTCAAAATATTCTTTGTGCTGGTTACGATAAAAAACAGAAAATTTAAGCATCCGTCCTGCAATCACTTCGGCTTTCTCCAACAGTTGTGTTAGATGAACTTTTGAATAGTCTGAAAAAACCAAAAAGCAGTCTGTTATTAAAAATACATTATCAAAAGTATCAACTACATGCTTAATAAATTGTAGATTATTAAAATTTACTTTTAGGAAATTCATCTTAGTGAATAGGAAACTGCACTTAAAAAAGAAAACATTCATTGTCTTTGGCACATTTTTTCCTTCTACAAAAATATTTTTTTATAGTTTACAGTTGCTTTTATGAATACCCTTGCATTTTTTTCACTCGTTGAAATTAAACATCCTGAAACCAAAATGTTAAATAAGGAATACAGACTGCATAACCCGAGTAATGTCAATCAGCACCATAGTAGCCTTTCTTCAATCAGCTGATGAATCAAATAAAAGAAGCTTGTAACCTGCAAGCAATAGCAAATAGAATTTAAAGGAGTAATAATAATAATGTTCATTTAATTTACTCCCTAAATCTATGAGGTTGGCAAGGTAGATTAAGTATGACCATTTAACTGATGCAGAGATTGAGGCTTGTTACAGTTTAGTGATTTGCCAAATGTTCATAAAGCTAGTAACTTAGAGACTAGGTCTCTGGCTCCTAGCTGGTAGTTTTTGAGTACATAAGACTCGTGAAAGTTTAAAGCATCTCTCAAAGTAATCTGATCTTTTCATCAACTTTTTTTTTTTTTTTTTTTTGCTGTACGTGGGCCTCTCACTGCTGTGGCCTCTCCCGCTGCGGAGCACAGGCTCCGGACGCGCAGGCTCAACGGCCATGGCCCACGGGCCCAACCGCTCCGCGGCACGTGGGATCCTCCCAGACCGGGGCACGAACCCGCGTCCCCTGCACCGGCAGGCGGACTCCCAACCACCGCGCCACCAGGGAAGCCCTTCACCAACTTTTTGTTTTGAAAATTGAGGACTGTTGCCAAACTCCTGTACTAGAATCTAAGCAAATATTTTGGTCTATAAAGATTTTAAGACTTTTCAAACAAAAGCAACCTAGTTGAACTACTCATGGCAGCAGAGTTTGTTTACTCATTGCTTCAGTGGCTCAACAAATATTTATTTAGATCAGAACATGATGTACAAGGCATCATGCAAAATTAAATGATCAGGTTAAAAGATAAAAAAAATTATTCTTCTTTCAAAGAATTCATAGTCTAAGGGAAGAAGTAAATATATAGACAACTATGACTTATTATGGGGTTTCATCTCTGTCATAGATTAGCCTAGAAGTAGTCAGTGGCATTGTTTTATCTCCAATACTTTGCACAGTACATAGCATACAATATGTGCTCAATAAATTTTGAGTGAATTAGATGTCTAGATTAAAAGACAATATATATAAAATAGCTTTCTCAAAATTTAGAGTCAATGTTATTGATAAAGCTTAGGTGAAACAGGCTCTGAATTATTTTAATAAACTGAAACAACAAGCTTTGAACAGCCTAAGTTCCCCTTAGATTTTACTCATAAAAATGCAAAATAATTTATAGAAAAATATTGTGGAACATTTTAAATAAGCTGGCATTTTCCTTATTATTTACCCCATAAATTCCTTAGAAGAATTATGGGATGTGTTTGAATAAAAGAGCAATAGGGAGATCAATCTAAAGGAAAGAAAGAAGACAAAAAGGTTTTTCTTTATATACATAGAAATAAAACATGTATGCATGTAGTTATATAGATTATAGAAAAGAGTGAATGTGTGCATCTAGATAGATGGATATTTCTGAACTGAAAATGCCAAAGGTCTCCCTTAAGCTAAAGAAAAAATACTATTTCATGCCTTTCCCTAATGTCAAATGGGGTTTTAGCAGGTAAATAGTAGCTCTTTTTTTAAAAAAAATGAACAAATACTATGATGCTGTTTGGTGCTGTCCTATGGAAAATAGCATGTATTAAAATAATGTCAAAAGATACCATGTCTTTTACTGTGTCTACCTCCCTGGTAGGATGCAATAAAAGTAAATGGAAAGATGTGAAACATAAGGTAGATTCCAAGGAGGAATTTTTTTTTTTTTTTTTTGCGGTACGCGGGCCTCTCACTGTTGTGGCCTCTCCCGTTGCGGAGCACAGGCTCCGGACCCGCAGGCTCAGCGGCCATGGCTCACAGGCCCAATGACATCTTAGGAAGAAATATAGTACCAGAGAGATACTATTTTCCTTGCTCTAATACACTGAGATCCTTAGCAATAAAGAATGTTGCAATCCTTAGCAACTTCCTCATAGAATAAACAAAAGGGGTTTGAAGATAAATTCACAGTAACTTAGAATTAAACTCTCATCCGTTCTACATATCCACATGAGAAGCTTTATACTGAGTTTGAAATTAAGAAGAAAACAGAAGATATTGAGATAAAGCAGTAGCTAAGCACATCCTGAGTCTGAAATAAATCTAGTGTGAGGCTATGGGAAAAAAATAGCTGATTTATCTGAAGGATGCCTCAGCTGGGGAAAGTTGCTAGGCAACCTGCAATAGGTGAGGCAAACTGTTTTTATGACTTTTTCTACAAGCTCCTGTGTGTTGAAACAGCCTCTCTCTCTAAGAGACAAAAAGAGTGGATGACAGATGTGTTCAGGTAGAGATATCTTTGTGTCCCTTCACCACCTATTTAAGTGCTCGATAAATATTTGTTTCTTGATTGAATGAATTTAAAAAATAGATAAATGCATATGAATGGTAACATTTACAACCCAGTGGGCTATTAAGGTACAGTTCAAAATCAAAGGGGATGGGCTTTCTACATCAGATAACCCAATCCTAAATGGCTATGAGGTACTTTTTTTTTTTTAAACATCTTTATTAGAATATAATTGCTTTACAATGGTGTGTTAGTTTCTGCTTTATAACAAAGTGAATCAGCTATACATATACATATATCCTCATATTTCCTCCCTCTTGCGTCTCCCTCCCACCTTCCCTAGGCCACCCCTCTAGGTGGTCACAGAGCATGGAGCTGATCTCCCTGTGATATGCAGCTGCTTCCCACTAGCTATCGATTTTACATTTGGTAGTGTATATATGTCCATGCCACTCTCTCACTTCGTCCCAGCTTACCCTTCCCCCTCCCCGTGTCCTCAAGTCCATTCTCTACGTCTGCATCTTTATTCCTGTCCTGCCCCTAGGTTCTTCAGAAGCATTTTTTTTTTTAGATTCCATATATATATGTGTTAGCATACTGTATTTGTTTTTCTCTTTCTGACTTACTTCACTCTGTATGACAGACTCTAGGTCCATCCACCTCCCTATAAATAATTCAATTTTGTTTCTTTTTATGAGTGAGTAATATTCCATTGTATATATGTGCCACATCTTCTTTATCCATTCATCTGTCGCTGGACACTTAGGTTGCTTCCATGTCCTGGCTATTGTAAACAGAGCTGCAATGAACATTGTGGTACATGACTCTTTTTGAATTATGGTTTTCTCAGGGTATATGCCCAGTAGTGGGATTGCTGGGTCGTATGGTAGTTCTATTTTTAGTTTTTTAAGGAACCTATGCAGTACTTTCTAATGAAGCAAAGACACACACACACACACTCTCTCTCTCTCTCTCTCACATGACACTAGTTTAGAGATAGATTATCAGCATTCAAGTGAAAAATCCAGTAACACATTTGCTAGGTAAAGTCATTGCAATCTACCTCCATTCCCTTAAATTAGAGAATGATGTTCCCGGCTTTTTTCTTTCAAGACAGTGAAAGTAAAAAATGAAAAAAAAAAGAGGAAGGAAAAAGCTCTCTCTCTCTCAAAATGAATCTGAAAATATGCTGAGTATATTTTTATACTGCATCAATTTTTATTTGCAAAGCATTTACTTTGAAAAATCAGACTGTGCATGTAGCACAGAAGTAATTTAATGCCATTGCCCAGTTTTTGCTGAGAACCTCCGCTCCTTCTAATCAATTTGTTCTGTCACACGATGCTACTGGCAATGCAAAAATGACCAATGCAATACATATCACTTCATAATTATAAAAAAGAATGTATTTTCTATAATTAGTTTTTCTAGGAACTATTAAATAAGGTGGTGTTTTTTTTCTGTATTTATACCCAATTCTCTTACCTGCTGTGCAGAATTCTATAATTTCACTCCATTCAGACACCACATAATCACCATCAACTTGTTTTGAGGCAGTCTGCACTGCTACTGTATACTCAGTTCTTGGGCTCAAAAACCAGTGTCCACGGACAGTCATAGGCAAGGGAACAGCTTTTGCCACCAGTTTTGTTGGAACATCCTAAGAAAGGAAGAAAGAAAAGTAGAAAGAAAGGAAGGAAGGGAGGGAGGAAGGAAATGAATTAATTTAGTAGTATAACTTGAATCAATTGTAAACAATGTGGAGTAACTTATTAAATTCCTGGCTGATGACACAAGTTTCCTTTTTAAAGATATTTAGCAATTACTATATTCAAATCTCTTATTCTTCAGATGTAAAAATTAAGGCCCAATTTGATCAAGAGACATGCCAAGATCATACAGCTAAGCTAATGACATAAATGTACTTGGATTTGTTTTCTTGATTTCTAGTGTAATGTTATTCTCTGTACACTCCTTAATATGCTTAAAATGCAATATTCTAATACTAAATGATAAAACAACATAAAAAACAGAAATGTGAAATAAAAATTCAACAGATTTAGCATTTTAAAATATTATAGGGCTTCCGTGGTGGCGCAGTGGTTGAGAGTCCGCCTGCCGATGCAGGGGATATGGGTTCGTGCCCCGGTCTGGGAAGATCCCACATGCCGCGGAGCGGCTGGGCCCGTGAGCCATGGGCCATGGCCACTGAGCCTGCGCGTCCAGAGCCTGTGCTCCGCAATGGGAGAGGCCACTACAGTGAGAGGCCCGCGTACCGCAAAAAAAAAATAAATAAATAAATAAAAATAAAATAAAAAAAAATAAAATATTATATTTGTTTAATATATACTATGCAATAATTTTATCAGAGTAGCCCATTACTAAATATTTTATATGTCAAGGGACAGAATTTTTTTAATAAATATTTTTAAATGATTCAGTTTTACATACAAATGAGGTAACATTTGCTTTACTTGTATTCAAGTGTGGAGCCTATGTGTGACAGAAAAGTTTAGGTATTTTTAAACAATGATTAATAAGGTAAATAAACCTGCTAGTTGAGTATTCACTATATTTCCAAAGATATGGTATTCTAAGTGTGGAATGAAGAAAGGGGGTCAAATCTTGACTCCTCACCATTTAATACTAAATATTTCAAAGCTAATTTAAGAAAGCAAATGTCAGCAAAGAGGATATCCAACACTAGAAGGAATAATTAAAACTGGAACATGGGAAAATAATGACATCAATCTTGTTCTCTCTATCACACTTATCTGTGTGTATAAGCCTCACTTACCATTAGTATGTGTAATTACACATCTAGTAAAATGCATAATTTCCAGACAAGATAAGACAATTCTTTCAAAAGATTTGCCAAGTTAAAATTTATTATCAGTATTAAAATAAGATCAGTTTCATATCAGTGAAAATACTGAAACATAAGAAAGAATTCTTAAGCCAGATAACTATTATCCTCTCTACAGCTACTTCTGAAGGGAGGTATGTATCAGAAAGATATGTGATAAGCAGACAGGTAAGAGAATAAATATCAGAGAATTGTTACATGTCTAAAACACTTAAAGGTTAACTTTTATTCTCAAACCATAAAATAAAATTGACCACATAAAGCAATTTTCAGCCCTTAAGTATTTTAACAAATATCCTACAGTTTATAAGCTGCCATCACATTCTTCATCTGGCAGTTTTAGGGAAAAATGTGTGCTTCAGTGGAAAACTATGAACTGTCTACAGCACACTCTTCTGGCTATCCTCTGATTTTGTGGAATCTACAACTCTGTAATTTGTAGACAACTGATAACAATTCAGCTATTCTTGTCTAAGTACATGCAAGTGAATTTTGCCCAGTGGAAGTAAAACCCTCCTTGCCTGCCCTTGCTCTTCCCCCACCCCATACCAGTTCTGCCTCCACTTAAACATTTATTTCAATATCCTGATCCATAAAAATGTCTTTTTCTGGATCATCCTTTGAATTGGCTGTAATACCTCATCAGTTACCTCATTAATGTGTTAAAGAAAATCTTTAACACATGTTAATTTTTATGTCTGTATGAGAGTCAAGATTTCAGCTTTCCCAGAAAAAAATGTATTTTACCCATATATTTGCATTTCATTTTCTTACACAATTTCTTGAAGGAATAGGGCTTTTAAATGACATATAATTTTTATTCTTCCCAATGTCAAATATATCATATTAGTAATTAATAGAACATTATTCCTTCTTTCAAAATGTCCTCATACTTAGAAAGTTTTAAGATAGAAATGAATATAAGGATGTGTTAGAATTTTACCTTGTGTTTAAATTTATTGGAGTTCTTGTTCTCTTTCTTATTGAGGTCAATGAAATAGTGCGTAATACGGTCTTTTGATTTGGAATCCATTTCCCATGAAATCTTGAATGAGTCACATGTAATGTTGCTTATTTTGATGTTATGTGGTACGGGAAGTTCTTCCATCTCTGCTATGCCACTGTCTTGTGATTTGTTCCCTGCAAGAAAACAATGCACAGATAATTTCCAACTAATGGATTTTTTCTAGTTTGCAAGACCATTAGCTGTGTACCTGTTTCTGAACTCACCTAATTACTAAATTTGAGATTTCATTTTGTTCATGAAGTAATTTGAGTGTTAATGATAGTAAAACTATCATTACAAGATCATATTACCAACAAAATGCATAAATGAATTAGTCCTTATCACCTCTATGTTTTCAATTCCTTTTCCAATTTCTGCGTTCACAGAAATAAAAACAAGAACACTGGTGATCCATCTTTCTAATCTACGAAAGATTAGCCTTACATGGTAGGTTCTGTTGAAAGGCCCCAAGCGACCATTTTTCTTACAAGACCAATCAATTCTGCTCTAAAGTAATACTAGGTGTTTTAAGCCAGATGAAATCAGAAATGTTGATGATGAAATGAAACAGTCCAGTCAAATAAAGGCAATGTTTCTTTAAAAAAAAAATCTGAGGTATCAGTAAGTCTATAAAAATTGCTCTCCCTTCCCCCTTTTGGAAATTTATATATAGAAATAGCATGTAATGTTTATGCTACATACATAAGTAATATCAAAGACCATTCTCTTAACAGTTACTATGTCAAGGATTACTCTAGGAATCTTTTTACCTGTTCTATCTTCCTAAATTTAATTTTGAATGCTGAAACAATACGGTTAAAAGAAAGAAAATGACTGCCATGTTGATTGATACCATTAAAATCTTGAAGAACACATCTGATGTCTAGTTACTTTACAGACTATGTCCTACATTTCCAATTAGAGAAAATGTTATCACTTTGGCTAATATTATAGAGCAGAATATGATGGATGACAGGACAAAAAGAGAAAATATAGACTTGCCAAGTTTGTTTCATATGTAGGAAAGACATACTGAGTGAAATTTTACTCCACTTCTCCTTCCTATGTTCCCTTCCCCCAAGCCAACATAAAATTCAGTGCCCAAGAAAAAAAAGTGTAACTGTTATTTATATTATAAATGTTGTAGGTCATAAATCAGCTACATAATTTGTTCCTTAAAAGAATAAACAGGGACTTCCCTGGTGGCACAGTAGTTAAGAATCCGCCTGCCAATGCAAGGGACATGGGTTCGATCCCTGGTTCGGGAAGATCCCACATACCACGGAGCAACTAAGCCTGTGTGCCACAACTACTGAGCTTGCACTCTAGAGCCCCTGAGCCACAACTACTGAGACTGCATGCCATAACTACTGACGCCCACGCACCTAGAGCCCGTGCTCCACAACAAGAGAAGCTACCACAGTGAGAAGCCCGCACACTGCAATGAAGAGTAGCCCCTGATCGCCACAACTAGAGAAAGCCCTCGTGCAGCAACGAAGACTCAACAGAGCCAAAAATAAATAAATTTAAAAAAAGAATAAACAAATCTTGATCGACAATAACTGAAAGGAACAACAATCAATGTAGCAACACCTTCCACTTCCATATTGGCTTGTGCTCTCTGCCCCCACAGTCCCATCTCAATTACTGATATAAATCTTTTGATATTCCCAGTCTTATTAAATCATTCACCTATGTTCTCTCATCCCAAGCTGTGTTGTGGCCAGAGGAACCCGATGACAGTCAAAGACTAATTTCGAAATAACTGAAGTTCTTTATTGTCATTTCTTGAACAATACTTTTAAAAATCCTTCTTTCTTCTCTCATGTACTCCCTCACACCCAGGCTTTCCCAGATTCCCACTCCATAAAACTCCCAGAAAAATTACTCCCTCACCCTTTCTTCCCTCCCCACCCGCCCTCATATAATCCCAAAATTGCTTCCTGCTAAAGCCTTTCAGAAGTCAAGTGTAGGGAAGAAACAAAGTGGAATCTCTTTAGTGGCCTTGGGAAAGGGAAAGGCAATAAATATACAAACAGTAATTTTTGTTCTATTTATAAAAGCTCACATTTTAACCTATTATTCTGACTGCAGTTATCTTTAAAATGTAAGCAACGTTAAATGAAAAACTTTCTGGACTAAGAGCAGAAATCTCTGTATAAATTATATGCATTATGAGGAGGAATCAAGATGCCTGAGGAGTAGGATGTGGAGCTCACCTCCTTCCACAAACACATCCAAAACACATCTTCAAGTGGAACAATTTGCACAGAACATCTACTGAACACTGGCAGAAGACCTCAGACTTCTGAAAGGGCAAGAAAACCTCCACATAACCAGGTAGGACAAAAGAAAAAAAAAAAAAGAAAAAGGAGTTGGGATGGGACCTGTGCCCCAGGGAGGGAGTTGTGAAGGAGGAAAGGTTCTCACACCCTAGAAAGTCCCCTCACCGGCAGGGAGATCAGCCTGGACGGAGGGGGAGCTTCAGAGCCTCTGAGGAGAGTGCAGCAACCAGTTTGTGGAAGGCAAAACGGAGTGACCTACTGCCACCCTGTGCTCCCTAGCCTGAGATGCTCATCCACTGGTATGGGCGGGGGCTGTGTGCTGAAACTTGGGCTTCAGAGGCCAAACCCAGGGAGAGGAACAGCGTTGCCTGTGGGGAGACAGCCTGAAGAGGCTGGACTGTGGCAACTGAGGGTGTACTTGGAAGAACCTGGGCATGCCAGAGCAGCAAGTCACCATTACTGGGGGGCGCATGAGGACAGGGGTGGGACTGCCATAGGAGCTTCTTTCCCTGTGTGCATGCTCTCAGGCAACAGAACACCAACTATATGAGCTCTTGGGGTGGGCATGAGCTGTCGCTGTCATCGTGGGCTCCAGAAGTGGCCATGGGCTGCTACCGAAACTAGGGGACCTGTGAGCAGGCGCCAATAGGTGTCCCCACTGTCCTGGGGGTGAGTGGGCCCTGCCACAGCTAGGAGACCTGGGAACAGAAGCTAGTTGCTGCCCCTGCCGTATGGGGAGCACGCATGGGGGGTGAGCAGGCACCAATCACTGCCCCTGCTGTCCCGGGAATGCGTGGGCCGTAGCCACCACTGGGAGACCCAGGAGCAGGTGCCAATCGATGCCCCTGCTGTCCTGGGGGCACATGGCCAGTGCTGCCACTGAGAGACCCATGGTTGGGGGAGGACCACTGCCCATGCCATACCAGGAGAGCACGCAAGGGCTGCTGCACCTATGCACCCCATATCAAGGGGATAATGGCCAGTACAAACTGATGGAAGAGGCAGAAAGCATCCAAACTAAAAGTAGCCCCTCAATTCTGGACAAGATGGTGAAGTAGAAGAACTTGAGCTCACCTCCTCTTACAAAAACACCAAAATCACAACTAACTGCTGAATGACCATCAACAAAAAAGACTGGAACCTACCAAAAAAAAAATTTTACACCCAAAGACAAAGAAGAAGCCACAACGAGTCGGTAGGAGGGGCGCTTCCGTGATATAATCAAATCCCATACCCTTTGGGTGAGAGACCCACAAATTGGAAAATAATTATATCCCAGAGGTTCTCCCACAGTAGTGATAGTTCTGAGCCCCAGGTCAGGCTCCATAGCCTGAAGGTCTGGCAACAGAAGGAGGAGCCTCCAGAGCATTTGGCTTTGAAGGCCAGCAGGGCTTGAGTGCAGGAGCTCCACAGGACTGGGGGAAATAGAAACTGCACTCTTGGAGGGTGCACACAAGGTTTCACGTACACTGGGACCCAGAACAAAGCAGTGACTCCACAGGAGCCTGGGCTAGACCACCCTGTGTGTTGTGGAGGGTCTCCTGGGGGAGGTGTGGGTTGGCTGTGGTGCAGAGGGTGGGCAAGGAGACTGGAGGTGGAGGCCCCATAAAATATTGATTGGCACAAGCTCTCCGAGAGGTGGCCATTTTGGCACTGAGACCTGGCTCCACCCAACAGCCTGCAGGCTCCAGTGCTGGGATGCCTCAGTCCAAACAACCAGCAAAGGGGGAACACAGCCCCAACCATCAGCAGACAGGCTGCCTAAAGTTGTACTGAGCTCACAGCCACTTCTAAACACAGCCCTTGACATGGCCCTGTCAACCAGAGGGACAACACCCAGTTCCACACACCAGTGGGAAGGCACCAGTCCCCCCCTCCAGGAAACCTGCACAAGCCCCTGACCCAAACTCACCCACAAGGGTGCAAACACCAGAAGTAAGAGAAACTGCGATCCTGCAGCCTGCGGAAAGGGGACTGCAAACACAGAAAAGTCAGACAAAATGAGACGGCAGAGGAGTATATTCCAGATGAAGGAACAAGATAAAGACCCAGAAGAACAAGTAAGTGAAGTGGAGTTAGGAAATCTTCCCCAAAAATAATTCAGAGTAAAGATGATCCAAGATCTTAGAAAAAGAATGGAGGCACAGATCGATAAGACACAAGAAATGTTTAACAAGTCCTAGAAGATTTAAAGAACAAACACAGATGAACAATACAATAACTGGAATGAAAAATACACTAGAAGGAATCTATAGTGGAATAAATGAGGCAGAAAAATGGGTAAGTGAGCAGTATCAGAGACCTCTGGGGCAGCATTAAATGCAATAAATTCACATTATAGGGGTCCCAGAAGGCAAAGAGAAAGAGAAAGGTCCAAGAAATTATTTGAAGAGATTATAGCCAAAAACTTCCCTAATGTGGGAGAGGAAAACATTCAGTCTCCAAAGCATAGAGTCCCATGCAGGATAAACCCAAGTAGCAACAGGCTGAGACACATGTTAATCAAATTGACAAAAATTAAAGACAAAGAAAAAATATTAAAAGCAACAAGAGAAAGCACAAATAACATACAAGGGGTGGTGACTTCGCCTTGGCCGCTGTGCAGTACTACCGTTAGAGGCTCTAACTCCCTGAGACTTTAGAGTCTCAGGCCACTTGAGGCATGTGAGGCGAAATGGTTCTGGGTGAGAGGATCAGATGGTGGCAATGGAGGGGCCGCTGCCATCTCAGGATACCTGTAGGGAAAAAGCCTGAGGGGCCCTCTCAGTCGTTGGAGACTGCACTTTCTTCCTTTGCCGGGCCCCGCCTTCCGCAAAGATGAGTTTGGCCTGGGTCACTTCTTTTGAGAAGGAGCGTCTCTGGATGTATTTGCAGGCACTCAGCTTCTAGCCAGGCTCAGCGACTGTAGCCGGTGTAAAGATCGTGTCGCACATGCACCTCGGACTGAACATGTCTGACAAGTTGAACAGTGATGCCTTTCAGATAGCTTCTTATTTTTTGTTTCAAACGCTTGAACAGTCTCTCACTAAAGAAGTTTTCAAACTTTGTTGGCCTCCATTTGACCAAAAATGTGATACTGAATTCCGAAAACATTGCTGTGAATGGTTAAAAAAGATTTCTGCTGAATGTGGAAGTAGCTTTCCTCAAGTTGTTGGTTCACTATTTCTTTCTCCTGGTGGTCCTAAGTTTATTCATCTGATGTATCACTTTGCAAGATTTGTTGCAATAAATTATATAAAAACCCATTCTAAAAATCCTTCTGTACATTTTACAGAGACATTTAACCTAAAGCCACAAGAGTTGTGCAAGTGCATTGCCAGATGCCATGTAGCACATAACAGAGTTTAAAAAATTTTGCAAAGAGAAGATTGTGTTACCCGAAAATACCAGGAAAATGCACAACTCTCAGTTAAACAAATACGAAATTTGAGATCAGAATGTACAGGACAGCAAAACCAAATAAAAAAATGGAACCCTATGATGACCAAAGTAATATACAAGAGAAAATTCAAAAGGTTCGGTCTTTGTGGGCTTCAGTGAATGAAACACTCACGGCTTTGGAAAAAGAGAGAGAAGTTGTTAGTTCAGTCCTTAGTCTGGTTAACCAATATACTTTAGATGGAACTAATGTTGCTATCAATATTCCAAGGCTCTTACTTGACAAAACTGAGAAACAAATGTGTCAGCTGCACATAGGAAATGTTTAAGAGGCTGGAAAATTGAATCTCTTAACTGTTATTCAGTTATTAAATGAAGTCTTGAAAGTAATGAAATATGAACATTGTCAGGCTAACCAAGCAAGACTGGCAATAGACCTTCACTTCCTTGAAAAAGAGACCAAATTTCAGAGAGAAAGACTGTCAGATCTGAAGCATATGAGGTATAAAATAAAAGAAGATCTCACAACTATAAGACATTCTATTGTTGAAAAACAAGAATAGCATAAAAATTGGAACGAATTTCTCGGCCTCCTTTCAGTCTAATTAAAGATTGGACTCCAGCTGTGGATCTTTTATCACCTATGTCTACCCTTTCATTTGATCCTGCCTCAGAAGAAGCATTTGCGAAGAGTGTTCTTTTGCTGTACCCTGCTTCACTTCCAGATACACCTAAGCAACATATCCAGGAAAATGATTGCAGAAGGGCAAGTGATATAGTGGAAACTAAATGTGATCTAGCCAACAGCCCTGCTTCTTTCCTGTTGCAGCCCATTTCACCATCAGGTAGAAACAGTGTTACACTACTTGAAAAGGACACAAAGTTGACAACTCCTAGAGAGAAAAATGAAATAGTTTCTAAGAAAACACCAGAACTTGAAGTGTAAGACTCTTCATCATCAAATATTGCAAAGAGTAGTGCATTTGGAGGGTCTCTGCCAGCTAAGAAAAGTGATCCATTCCAAAAAGAGCAAGATCATCTGGTAGAAGAGGTTGCAAGGGCAGTTTTATCTGATTCACCAGTCTTCTAAAGGAAAAGAAGTAATATTAGAGGAACTAATTGACTCTCTAACCCATTCCTAACAAGGAATCAAATCCCTCGAACTCCAGAAAACTTGATAAGTGAAAGCAGGAGCTCATGGAGAAAAGCTGTTAAAATAGAAGATAACAGAAGTACAGAACCAATTCAAATGGATACTGAACATACAGAAGTATTGCCAGAATCCTTACCTGTGGTGCATAATCAAAAAGAGTTTAACATGGCCAGTTTTTTCTCAGCAACCACTGTGTCCGATTCTAGCCATTCTCATTTGCCTGAAGAGAAAGTTGTTTCAGATTGCCTCAAGTGTGTGCTTCAGAAACCTGTGCTGACCAGTTGCACAGGTGAACCAACAACACAAAATCTGTCAGATTTGTTAAATAAGGACATAATTTGTAAGCAAGATTTCGAATGTACAGCTTTACAGAACAAGCTTTTAGAAACTAGCCAAATAGAGACATTCTCCCCTGCTGTAGGCAATAGGAGATGTGATAGGTAGCAGTGAAGAAGAGTATATTAAAATATCAGACCACTCGAAAGCTTCTTACAAAGATCTTTCCATGCATAAAAGTATGTTATGGAACTCTTTTCAGATATCAAGTGGAATTAGTTCCAGTTTTAAAGATAGTGATTTTGGCATATTACATGAAACTCTTCCATAAGAAGTTGGTCACTTAAGTCTTAATAGCTCCAGTAGTACAGAGGCCAATTTTAAACTGGAACCAAATAGTCCTATGCACAGTGGCATTTCCCCAGAAGGTGTTGTGGGAGGAAGACAGAATACTCCAGAATCAGACTTTAATTTACAGGCTACTTGCAGTGGATATGAGGCTCTGAAGAAATCTCTGTCCAAGCAAAGGGAAGAAATTTGCCTCTCTAATCCTGAAACACTTGAAAGACACAAACCAGAATTGAGCCTTACTTCCCAATACATGGAAACTGATGATATGCTTAACTTTTTGGGCACTCATGATTTGCACATTGACTATACAAAACCATCTTCATGCATGTCCCTTGGTGAAAGAAAATGGTCTCTTTCACCACTAATTAGGTTTTCTCCAGTGGAACAAAGATTGAGAACCACAATACCATGTAGTCTTGGAGAACTTCTACCTAATTTAACAGTCAATTTTGCTGAAGAAGAAATCTTGAATAAGAGGCTTGATGCAAAAGAATCTCCATCTGACTTGAAAGATGGAGCAGTAGCCCAGTCAATTTAACTATGATGAACTTAAGTTGAAGCAATGTCACAGGATAAAAACTGATTTGTAATTTAAATACACATTGGAAGTGTAACTGTTTTTCAAGGTCTAAAAAAGTCCTAAATAATGCTTTTTAGCCCTCTCTACCGATTTTAGGTAAGGAGAGTATGGTTGGATTTTCTCTCTCTGTCTAGATATGGGGTTGAAATGTGAAGTATTTGGAAAGCAAACAAGTTATGAGAAGCCATTTTGGTTTCTTGCATAATCTTGTAAGCATGAAGTAAATGGCAAAGTATTAGATTAACTAATTCATTATGTTCTAATTTCAGATAATTAACATAAGGATGAGTAGTTTTTGATGTGTTTTATTAAGTGGTTAACTTAATAGCCATTGGATATACTGATCTTTCTTTTTAGGGAAATAAACAACTTTTATTGTTTCTTTTTAGACCATTCTGGTACTAAACAAAAGAAGTGAGGAAAGTAATGCTTTGGGGTGTATAATCAAAATGACAATATTTAAGTTTGGGAAAGCTCTAAAGAGGCTTAATGATTATTCAGGTAGGTTGATCCTGAAAAATGATGTTTGATGGAATAAAGTGCATGTGATGATAGTGAAGACTGGAGCAGAATGAATTTAGAAAAAAAGGAAAAAGGTGGAAGATGACTAGATACTTTTGAGGGACACTAACTATAAATCCATTCAGTGGGTTGTATAGCAGTTTTACATTTAGTCTAATTTAGACTTTGAGAATTTAACTCTAGTTTTTAATTTTAACAGAAAAAATGTAAATTAAAAAATTAGTCTGTGTTTGTTTTTTTTTTGGAGGGCCACTGTTTTGGGGAAGGGAGCTAATTTTTTTTTAATTTTTTAATTTTTAAAAATTTTTTGTTGGAGTATGGTTGCTTTGCAATGTTGTGTTAGTTTCTGCTGCACAGTGAAGTGAATCGGCCATAATCATACACACATCCCCTCCCTCTTGGGCCTCCCTCCCCCCCACCCCCCATCCCACCCAACTGGGCCATCACAGAGTGCTGAGCTGAGCTCCCTGTGCTATACAGCAGGTTAAGGGAGCTAACTTTTTTTTTTTTAAATAGTGATCTTAGGGTCTTATTTATTTATTTATTTTTATTTTATTTATTTTTGGCTGTGTTGGGTCTTCGTTTCTGTGCAAGGGCTTTCTCTAGTTGTGGCAAGTGGGGGCCACTCTTCATCGCAGCGCGCCGGCCTCTCACTATCGCGGCCTCTCTTGTTGTGGAGCACAGGCTCCAGATGCGCAGGCTCAGTAGTTGTGGCTCACGGGCCTAGTTGCTCCACGGCATGTGGGATCTTCCCAGACCAGGGCTCGAACCCGTGTCCCCTGCATTAGCATGCAGATTCTCAACCACTGCGCCACCAGGGAAGCCCAAGGGAGCTAATTTTGATTGTTACTTTCCTCCTCAAAAACCATCAGTTCCCCACTGCCTACAGAACAGCTTCAAATTAACTTGAGAAAATTGAATTTGGGGTTAAATAACTTGTTCAGTGTTACACAGCTAAGTCAGTGCTGAAGCTAGGATTTGACTCTATTTTCCTTCCTTAATATACCAACAAGACGTCCTAGAAGTAACTAAAGGGCCAGGATGTAGGATATGGCTGCAAGAGTGGGCCTTCTGTACTCTAAATGGGAGTCAGATGTGAGGCCTCTTGTACAGTGTCCTGCCTCATGTAATCAGACCCCCTGGCCAAGAAACAGGCTTGTCTTTAGCATCCAAGTGAATACATGCCATTGCCCTCTGTGAACCAGGAGGTTAAGCACACTCTAGAAGGGTGATAGCACCTACAGCACTCCTGTGTCTAGCCTCAGCTCTTAACCATCACAGCCTTGTCCAATTTGCCAAGAAACTGGCAAAAAGAGGAGAAAAGTTTTGGGGAAGAGTTCTGGAAGTGGATGGGCTTAGTAGTTCATCTTCCCTCACTCATTTTGGCTTACTTTCTCTGTGTTGCTTGTTTGATCCAAGTTTGAAGTCCAGTCTTTTTTTTGTGAGAAAAGACAGAAGAAAACCACAAATAACTACCTTCTTTGCAGTGGAAAAGAAAGATGAAGAGAAAAGCTTCTCCTAAGGTGCCATATTCTTTTGTTAGTTAATAGAACAAATAGGGACTCTGTAAGTCTACTGGGAAACTATCCTCTAGTCTTAAGAAACCTAGTATCGGTAAATCCAAAATTAACACGTTAAAGAGAAGGTAGAGCTATCATATTAGCATCTACAAAGTGCCAGAGCTATTCCTGGATACTTAATAATACATATTATATCATTTAACTCTTACACCTCTGTAAGATAGTGATATTGTACCTATGTTACAGGTAATGATACCAAAGCTAGGGAGCTTAAATGACTTGTCTAAGATGGACTCGAGGAATTACCTGGGATACATCTTTAAAAAACATATATTCTGTAGGTCTAAAATGAGGATTAGAAATCTGCATTTTAAATAGCTTCTCTGGTAATTCTTTGGCTCAATAAAAAGCTTGAGAGCCACTGCTAGGGGGTACAGATTCACATTTAGCCCTGGGGTATCTTCAAGAAGCTAGGTACACTATTACATACATACTGCTTTAGAGATTTTAGCTCTCTGATGAGGAAGCTGAAGTTCACCCATAAGTGTGGGCCCTGAATTACTGAGAATCAAAAGATCAAAATATCTTTGGATATTAATGGATTTACAAAAACCACACTGCTGTTAAGTGAGTCATACCTGTGATAGGCTGAGAGTTTTTGGCATTCTTCCCTGTCCTTTGTATGCCAGTAGTATAAACAAAAGTATATTAAATGTCACTTTCTCCTAAACCATTTTGATTACGACTTACTGCCTTCAGCCTCTTCCTTATTCAATATTGCCTGCATACCTGCCTTTTGACCTTAAGGGACTGCTTTGACCATATCACTTCTTTGTTTAAAATTCCACTAATGGTTCATTGTTAATTCCAGAATCGAGTTCAAATTTAAAGGCGTATAAGGTCTCCTCCATAGATTGCTCTTTTCCCCCTTCCACTATGATCTCCCCCCCCCTTTTTTTTTTTTTTACTGAAATGCTTTGGTGGGCATGCGTCTTTAAAAATCTTAATTCACAGTTCTGAAGCTGGAATATCCTACCTTCATTTCCCAGCCTTTCACAGTTATAGTTGTCCTTTAGGATTCAGAACAAATCTCACTTTCACCTTGAAGTCTTAATCTCTTATCCATGGGCCTGTCCCTTCTCTGAAATCTCCTATGGCTTATGTTAACTTTTATTCACTTAGTATTTTTCATTTATTGCTTTTATTGTATTTTTTCATGGTTGTATGTGACTTCTCCAGTTGTACTGATTAAATACATACAGACATACATACTTATGTAGATGTGTGTGGGGGTGTGTCCATACATACACATACTCCAAGGGCCATAGATCATCCTTTGCAGATATTGAAGTATTGGAATTGTTTTCTTTGCCTTCTGTGTGATGGAATTCAAGTAATGGTAAAGAGGGAGGGCTACTTTATTGCTATAAGAGTACTTTTTCTCATTACATTCACAGCAGAATATACCTTATTTTATTCACTATTCATAAGATGGAGGTGTGTAAACTGACTTCTCTGTCAGTTTGAAACTTTAGATAATGCCCCATGTCCTAATTGTTTTAAATGTTTAAAGAGGACAAGCATATAATGTTGCTTAACATGAAAAATGTTATCAAGTGGAATAAAGACTATTCGTTGTTAAAGAAAATCAATTTGGGGAAATTTAATTGAAAACAAAAATATAAGTATTTTGAAACCATACTTTACCATGTGTTTCTTAACCCTGATCTATGGAGTCAATTTTATTTAATTCTTGAGACCTGTATAAAAGGAAACTCTGTTTTCTCCCTACTCTGAGTATACTAAAATTAAAGAAGATATGTTTAAGGACATTTTCCTCAATGTAAAGAAAGTATTTGCTAAAGTAAAATTCTCTTTCACATTAAGTTGCAGATACATAGTTGATATACCTTTCGCCTTATGCACTGTGAATGTTAAACCCACATCCTGAATTTAAAATATTTGTGAATCCTCCATGGGACTATTTGTAAATGTTTTACATACTAGTCTTTTTTTTTGTTGTTGTTGTTGTTGTACGCGGGCCTCTCACTGTTGTGGCCTCTCCCATTACGTAGCACAGGCTCAGGACGCGCAGGCTCAGTGGCCATGGCTCACGGGCCCAGCTGCTCTGCGCCATGTGGGATCTTCCCGGACCGGGGCACGAACCCGTGTCCCCTGCGTCAGCAGGCGGACTCTCAACCACTGCGCCACCAGGGAAGCCCTACATACTAGTCTTGAATAAACATTCAGTATTATACCAGAAAGACAAAAAACAAAAAACAAAAACCATACAAGGGAACTCCCATAAGGTTATCAGCTGATTTTTCAGCAGAAACTCTGCAGGCCAGAAAGGAGTGGCACAATATATTTACAACCAAGAATATTCTACCCAGCAAGGCTCTCGTTCAGATTCAACAGAAAAATCATAAGCTTTACAGATAAGCAAAAGCTAAGAGAATTCAGCACCACCAAACCAGCTTTACAACAAATGCTCAAGGAACTTCTCTTGATGGAAAAGAAAAGGCCACGAATAGAGCAAGAAAATTACGAATAGGAAAGCTCAACAATAAAGGCAAACATACAGGAAGGAAAGGAAATCAACCACACACAAATACGATATCAAAACCAGCAACTGTGAGAAGAGGAGAGTACAACTGCAGGATATTGGAAATGCATTTGAAATTAAAAGACTAGCGACTTAAAACAATCTTGTTTACATATAGACTACTATATCAAAACCTCAGGGTAACCACAAACCAAAAAACTACGATATATACACACTAAAAAGAAAAAGGAATCCAAACATACACTAAAGATAGTCATAAATCACAAGAGAAAAGGACAAAAGAGGAAGGGAAGAAAAAAGACCTACAAAAACAATCCCAAAACAATTAACAAAATGGCAATAAGATCATACAAATCAATAATTGCCTTAAAGGTAAATGGATTATTGGGCTCCAACCAAAAGACACAGACTGGATGAATAGATTTAAAAAAACCAAGACTTGTATATATACTGTCTACAAGAGACCCACTTCAGACCTAGGGACACATACAGACTGAAAGTGAAGGGATGGAAAAAGGTATTCTATGAAAATGGAAATCAAAGAAAGCTGGAGTAGCAAGACTCATATCAGACAAAATAGACTTTAAAATAAAGACTGTTATAAGAGACAAGGAAGCACACTACATAATGATCAAGGGATCAATCCAGGAATAAAATGATACAATTGTAAATATATATGCACCCAACAGAGGAGCACCTCTATATGTAAGGCAAATGCTAATGGCCATAAAAGGGGAAATCGACAGTAACACAATAATACTGGGGGACTTTAACACCCCACTTACAACAGTGGACACGATCATCCAAACAGAAAATAAGGAAACACAAGCCTTAAATGACACATTAGACCAGATAGACTTAATTGATATTTATAGGATATTCCATCCAAAACCAGCAGAATACACTTTCTTCTCAAATGCACATGGAATATTCTCCAGGATAGATCACATCTTGGGTCCCAAATCAAGGCTCTATAAATTTAAGAAAACTGAAATCATTTCAAGCATCTTTTCTGACCACAACACTATGGGAGTAGAAATCAATTACAGACAATAAAATGTAAAAAACACAAACACCTGGAGACTAAACAATATGTTACTAAATAACCAATGGATCACTGAAGAAATCAAAGAGGAAATCAAAAAGTACCTAGAGACAAATGACAATGAAAACACGATGATCCAAAACCTATGTGACACACCAAAAGCAGTACTAAAAGGGAAGTTTATAGCAATACAATCTTACCTCAAGAAATAAGAAAAATCTCATATCATTGAAACTAAAAGCTGGTTCTTTGAGAAGATAAACAAAATTGATAAGCCTTTAGCAAGACTCATAAGAAAAAAAGGGAGAGGGCTCAAATCAACAAAATTAGAATAGAAAAAGGATAAGTTACAACGGACACCACAGAAATACAAAGGACCATAAGAGGCTACTACAACTACACGCCAATAAAATGGACAACCTAGAAGATATGGACACATTCTTAGAAACATACAACCTTCCAAGACTGAACCAGGAAGAAATAGACAATATGAACAGACCAACCACAAGTTCTGAAATTGAAACTGTGATTAAAAATCCAACAAACAAACGTCCAGGACCAGATAACTTCACAGGCAAATTCTATCAAACATTACAGAAGGGTTAACACCTACTCTTCTGAAACTCTTCCAAAAAATTGCAGAGAAGGGAACACTCCCAAGATGGTGGCTACGAGGCCACCATCACCCTGATACCAAAACCAGACAAAGATACCACAAAAAAAGAAAATTACAGGCCAATATCACAGATGAACACAGATGCAAAAATCCTCAACAAAATACTAGCAAACTGAATCCAACAATGCATTAAAAGGATCATACACCATGACCAAGTGGGATTTATCCCAGGGATGCAAGGATTTTTCAATATCCACAAAAATCAGTGTGATATACCACATCAACAAATTAAAGAATAAAAACAATATAATTATCTCAATAGATGCAGAAAATACTTTTGACAAAATTCAACACCCGATTATGATAAAAGCTCTCCAGAACATGGGCATAGAGGGAACATACCTCAACATAATAAAGGTCATATATGACAAAGCCACAGCAAACATCACTGTCAATGGTGAAAAACTGAAAGCATTTCCTTTAAGATCAGGAATGAGACAAGGATGTCCACTCTTGCCACTATTATTCAACATAGTTTGGAAATCCTAGCCATGGCAATCAGAGAAGAAAAAGAAATAAAAGGAATCCAAATGGGAAGGGAAGAAGTAAAATTGTCACTGTTTGCAGATGACCTGATACTATGCATAGAAAATCCTAAAGATGCTACCAGAAAACTACTACAGCTTATCAATGAATCTGGTAAAGTTGCAGGATACAAAATTAATACACAGAAATCTCTTGCATTCCTATACACTAACAATGAAAGATCAGAAAGAGAAATCAAGGAAACAATCCCATTTACCATCACATCAAAAAGAATAAAATACCTAGGAATAAACCTACCCAAGGAAGCAAAAGATCTGTACTCAGAAAACTGTAAGATACTGATGAAAGAAACTGAAGATGACACAAACAGATGGAGAGATATACCATGTTCTTGGATTGGAAGAATCAATATTGTGAAAATGACTATACTACCCAAAGCAATCTACGGATTCAATGCAATCCCTATCAGATTAACAATGGCATTTTTCACAGAAATAGAACAAAAAAATTTTTTAATTTGTATGGAAACATAAAAGACCCAGAATAGCCAAAGTAATCTTGAGAAAGAAAAACGGAGCTGGAGGAATCAGGCGCCCTGATTTCAAACTATACTACAAAGCTATAGTCATCAAAACAGTATGGTACTAACACAAACACAGAAATACAGATCAATGGAACAGGATAGAAAGCCCAGAGATAAACTCACACACCTATCGTCACCTAATTTATGACAATGGAGGCAAGAATATACAATGAAGAAAAGACAGCCTCTTCAATAAGTGGTGCTGGGAAAACTGGACAGCTACATGTAAATGAATGAAATTAGAACACTCCCTAACACCTTTCACAAACATAAACTCAAAATGGATTAAAGACCCAAATGTAAGGCCGGATACTATAAAACCCTTAAAGGAAAACATAGGCAGAACACTCTATGACATAAATTGCAGCAATATCTTTTTTGATCCACCTCCTGGAGTAATGAAAGTAAAAACAAAGATAAACAAATGCGACCTAATTAAACTGAAAATCTTTTACACAGCAAAGGAAACCATAAACAAAATGAAAAGACAACCCTCAGAATGGAAGAAAATATTTGCAAATGAAGCAACTGACAAGGGATTAATTTTCAAATTATACAAACAGCTTATGCAGCTCAATATAAAAAAACAAACGACCCAATCAAAAAATGGGCAAGAGATCTAAACTGACATTTCTCCAAAGAAGACATACAAAAAAAAAAAGAAAAAGACATACAGATGGCCAAGAGGCACATAAAAAGATGCTCAACAACACTAATTATCAGAGAAATGCAAATCAAAACTACAATGTGGTATCACTTCATACCAGTCAGAATGGCCATCATCAAAAGTATATAAACAATAAATGCTGGAGAGGGTGTGGAGAAAAGGGAACCCTTCTACACTTTTGGTGGGAATGTAAATTGGTACAGCCACTCTGGAGAACAGTATGGAGGTTCCTTAAAAAACTAAAAATAGAGGGACTTCCCTGGTGGTCCTGTGGTAAAACTCTGCACTCCCAATGCAGGGGGCCCGGGTTCAATCTCTGGTCAGGGAACTAGATCCCACATGCCGCAGCTAAGAGTTCACATGCCACAACTAAATATTCTGCATGCCACAATTAAAAAAAAAAAAAAAAAAAGAAAAAACCCAAAAAAGATCCCGCACGCCACAACAAAGATCCTGCACATTGCAACAAATATCCCGTGTGCTGCAACTAGGACCCCATGTAGCCAAATAAACAAATAAATAAAATAAAGATTTAAAAAAACGCTAAAAATAGAGCTACCATAAGATCTAGCAATCCCACTCCTGGGCATATATCTGGAGAAAATCATGCTTCGAAAAGATAAATGCACCCCAATGTTCACTGCAACACTATTTACAATAGCCAAGACATGGAAGCAACCTAAATGTCCACTGACAGAGGAATGACTAAAGAAGATATGGTATATACATTCAACAGAATATTACTCAGAAATAAAAAAGAATGAAATAATTCCATTTGCAGCAACATGGATGAACCTAGAGATTATCATCCTATGTGAAGTAAGTCAGAGAAAGACAAATATCATATGATATCACTTATACGTGGAAACTAATTCAAAAAATGATACAAATGAGCTTATTTACAAAATAGAGACTCACAGACTTAGAAAACAAACTTATGGTTACCAAAGGGGAAAGGTGGTAGGGAGGCATACGTTGGGAGGTTGTGATTAACATTTACGCACTACTATGGATAAAATAGATAACAAGGACCTACTGTATAGCACAGGGAACTCTACTCAAATATTCTGAAATAGCCTATATGGGAAAAGAATCTGAAAAAGAATCGATATATGTATACGTATAATTGACTCACTTCGCTCTATTCCTGAAACTAACATAACATTGTAAATCAACTATACTCCAATATAAAATAAAAATTAAATTAAAAAAGAAATCGTATGCATTATGACTGTCTACATAATTTCAAACAACAGTGAAAAAATTGTTTTTTAAGAAAAAAATAAAGCTATTTAGCATTTGATCCAATTTAATGAAAATACAACTTCAATATATTGATTGTATCTAAAATACTATAATTTGCCATTTAAACTTCCAGTATTGTTATCTTTTCAACCTTAAAGTTATAAACAATTATTTTCTAGAATATAATACTTTGTTTTATATGGTTTTTCTTCTACTTGTTAAAACTTGATTAAAATTTTGTTACCTTTATTGAAAGGTGGAAACTTTTGCTCATATCATATTTTGCTATTCAGAACAATATAAAGCTCAAACCTATAAAGGATATGCTATATCAAGAACCCTCATTTTCAAGCTACTTAACATAATCCCAGTTCTTTACAAAACTACTTAGCCTCTATGCAGCTTTCTTACTTGGGAAGAAAAAGATAAGAATTTAATTTAATAATTCCTACCAGTTTACATGTAACTTGCTTCCTACTCATGCTGTGTGAATCAATTTTTAACTGAGATTCTGAGATAAGTGACAGAAGACAATGATTCTGTCTTTAAAACTGGTGAAACAACAGTGATCCACATGATGTTAATATTCAATAACCAGCCAATACTATCTTAGATCTATATGATCAAGTATACTTCCAAATGCAGCTTCCCATTTTTAGTAAGACTTCATCTTAAAGGTAATTCTAGCTACATTTCTCTACTTTACACACCAAATAATTCTAATAACTCTGGCTGTGCTGCTCACTGGTAATACTGAAAGGAGAACAAATAAGTGGCACTTACTATCCATCCAAAAGACGAAAACTGCTTTTTCAGAACAAACATTTCAAAAGCACTTTTCCAACAACAGCAATTATTAAAACGTAAACTGAAAACATAGCCAAATTATACTGATATATTTTATATGTTTGGCTCTTCTCTCAATGAACTTAAGGTGTCTTGCAAAAAATCATCAGATATTAAAAAAAACAGATTTATTGAAATATAATTCACATACCATACAGCCATTCGTTTTAAGTGTACAAGTCAATGGCTTTTAGTAGATTCAGAGTTGTGCATCCACCCCCACAATCAATCACAGAACATCTTTTTTTTTTTTTTTTAAATAGCAGAAGAAACCCTATACACCTTAGTTGTCACTCTCCAAGCCCAACCTCTCCATGTCCCCTCTTCCCTCAACTACTGATCAGTCTCCTGTCTCTGGATTTGCCTATACTGGGTATTTCATTTAAATGGTATCATATAATAAGTGGTCCTTTGTGACTGGCTTCTTTCACTTAGCATAATATTTTCAAGGTTCATCCATGTTGTAAAAAGACTTTATTTCTTTTTATTGCTGAAAAATGTTTCATTGTATGGATATACCAGCTTTTGTTTATTTACTTGTCAGCTGATGGACATTTGATTTGCTACTACTTTTTGGCTATTATATATAGTGTTACTATGAACATTCATGTACAACTTTTTTTAAAAATAAATTTATCTATCTATCTACCTATCTATCTATTTTTGGCTGCATTGGGTCTTCGTTGCTGTGTGGACTTTCCCCAGTTGTGGCGTGCAGAGACTACTCTTCATTGCAGTGCACAGGCTTCTCATTGCGGTGGCTCCTCTTGTTGCAGAGCATGGGCTCTAGGCACACAGGCTTCAGTAGTTGTGGCACGTGGGCTTAGTTGCTCTGCGGCGTGTGGGATCTTCCCGACCAGGGCTCGAACCCATGTCCCCTGCATTGCTTAACCACTGCGCAACCTGGGAAGTCCTCATGTACAAGTTTTTGTGTGAATGTACATTTTCTCTTGAGTGTATGCCTAGGAGTTGAACTGTTGGTTCATATGGTAACTCTGCGTTTAACTCGCTAAGGAACTGCCAAACTGTTTTCCAAAGTGGCTACGCCATTTTACAATCCCACCAGCAGTGTACGTGGGTTCCAATTTCTCCACATCCTCATCCACACTTCTTACTATCTAACTTGTACTTTTGGTGTCATATCCAGGAGACCATTGCCTAATTCAAGGTCACAAAGATTTACACCTAAGTTTTCTTCTAAGAGTTTTATAGTTGTAACACTTAAATTTAAGTTTTGGATCCATAATCAGTTAATTTTTATACATGGTGTACAGTAGGGGTCCAAGTTCATTCTTTTTCATGTGGATATGCAGTGATCTCAGCATCGTTTATTTAAAAAGATTATTTTTTCCTCATTTAATTGCTTTGGCACTATTGTCAAAAATCAATTGGCTATTGTATGATTTATTTCTAGATTCTCAAATCTATTCCATTACCACATTGTCTTGAATACTGTAGTAGCATTGTAGTATATTTTGAAATTGAGTAGTGTGAGTCCTCTAATTTTCTTCTTTTTCAAGACTATTTTGGCTATTCTGGGTCCCTTGACTTTCTACGTGAATTTTAGGATCAACTTTTCAATTTCTGCAAAGAAGTTAGGTGAAACTTTGATAGAGGTTGAGTTGAACCTACAGATCAATTTGAGTGATACTGTCATCTTAATGATATTGTCTTCTAATCCATAAAGATGACTGCCATTTATTTAGGTCTTTAGTTTATTTCAACATGACCAGATCTAAATGCCTTAAAAGTATTTAATGAGGAAGTAAATTTACATTATCAATGAAAAGATCACTGTAAATTCATTCTTTGTTAAAAGTCTTTCTATTATGGAAGTTAACAAGCATACACCAAGTTTAGAAACGAATATAATGAATCCCCATGTACATATCACCCAGCTTCAACAATTATTAACATTTTGCCAGTTTTGTTTCATCTATTTACCACCTACTTATATTCACCTTTTAATTTTTTGATGGTATTTTAAAATATAATTTCAGACTTACAGAAAAGTTGCAAGAATAGTACTAAGTGCTCCCGTATCTTTCCTAAAGATTCTCCAATTATTCCATCTTAGACCCTCCATTCTCTTTTCTCATTCCTCAAGTTTCGCTCGATCTCCCCTTCTCTTTCCAGTTGCTCTAGGGATGGACTTTGGAAAGGAGTTTGAGAAATAGTTGCACTGATTTTTTTTTTTAACTTAGAGGTAATTTGAAGGTTATACATTCTCAGTTTAAAGTTATTCTAAAGGTGTGGGATTTAGGTCATGATATATATTTTTTGTAGTTGTTGCTGTTAATCTCTACCTAATATCTGGGTTGGGAGATTCAGATTCAGCTATTTAGAAATCAGATTCATTCACTTATTTTTATCTTGTGTTAAGTTGAATCATTGTTGGAAAGAATTTTTTGTATTTTTAATTTTAGTAAAACTTCCTGAAAGGAAGATTTTGAAGTAAAATCTCTACCTTGGATGATTTTTAGCTATATTTTTAGCAGGTGGTTGAACTGTCTTCTCATACTGACTTTGACAAATCATTCAGATTTGTAAAACTGGTAGAGGATGCATACCATTCTGCTACTTAAATGTGTATCCCTTCATGTTTTTTTTTTTTTTACTTATTACAACTTTTATTAAGTACCAATTATTTACATATCAAGAGCATGCAATAGAAGAGGTGCAAAGATGTATAAACTAGCTACTGTCTCAAGAATATAAAATGGGGAAGAATGTGGAAAATGCAATACTAAAAGTTATCACATAATCTAACTGAAAGACAACATTAAGGGAATCAAGAAGTGTTTCAGAAAATATGTGACACTCTTCCTTGTAGGAGAAGTAAAAACAATTTATTAATATCAATATATAATTGACATGTAACATTGTTTCAGGTGTACAACTGTGTTGATTTGATACATATGTTAATATAATTTATATATTGCAATATGATTACCACTGCAGAGTCAGCTAATACTCCATCATGTCCCATAATTATCATTTCCTTTCTGTGGTGAAAACAATTAAGACCTAGCCTCTCAGCAACTCTGAAGTATATAACAGTATTATTAGCTATAATAACAATGCTGTGGGAGAAGCAGAATTTCAACAGGTGAAGACAGTAGTGAAAAAGCTGAGGACATGGCATTCTAAATGGAGGCAACAGAAAAAGCATTAAGAAAAAGTGTATTTTCATTTTAGTTAATTCAGCATATTGTATATGAAGAAAATACTGAGTTAGAATTCTAAAAGAGACTAGAAATGTTGTCAACAAAGTTGAGGAATTATTTCTAAGAGAAAAAACTAATGGTTGCTTAACATGAAGTTCAACAGGTACAGCACAAAAGATAAAGTTTCACTAAAATGTATCCTCAGATTCATAGTTAGTTCAAATGTGCCCTTCAAATATACCAAGAAAGCAATTTTTAAATATCCATGAATATCCAGTGTAATTCCTTGTATTTAAGAAGATATCTGAAGTGCACACACAAACTTTGTATCTAAAGAAACGTAAAAGGATCTAGACTCACTAAAACCTTTTAAGTGTACAAAAGGATGATAAACCCACCTTGCATCTACCTTTAGTATCACATACTACAATCTATGCATATAAAACCAGTGTTATTGCAGCATTATGAATTTATATATATCGCTAGAATACTGTCAGTATATTCCATAAATTATCCATTTTATAAGAAAGAGATTCTTCAAGTTTGCATATTTTTCCTTTTCCCTCTCAAGAATTAGAAAAGTTACTCTAAACAAACATTACGCATTATAATCCTTATTCCTTCATTTTAGGGCCATGTTCAGAATAGAAATCTTGCAACATAATCTTTTTGTTTCATTATATACATGTATACACATTCATTTGTTTGAATATATAATACACACATATGTAATACTTTTTCTTTTTGATAGCTTTGGACAGAGATTTAAATTATTTACCTATCAAAAAAGTCCTTAGCTAAATTCCTTACAACTTGAGATGTCTTTATCTTTTTGAAAGATATATAAAAGAAAAAAGTTACGTGGTTATCAAGATTACCTCGTGAAGTATATCCCCCAATTTGATTAATCCAAAAATGCAGTTTTATCTTGAATAAAGATTAAAAATTTCACCCACCTAATAAACAGATGTACTTGGACAAACATTGCAACAGAACATGTTTCTATTTATTGAGGACCTTTATGTTTTTAGCAAGAATTTTACACCATTGTCCCTTGGCCCCCAAAGTTTCATAAAAATGAGTAATTTTTCTTCCTCATATTATCTTCTCTAGAGTGCTATAATAAAAGCCAATCTAAAATCTTAGTTCCAGTAGATAAAAGGGCATAAGTGACTCAGTTTGAATAAAGTAAGAGTGTTTTAAAAAGTTAATAAATGTAGTTACTTTTATAAGTAAGTGTTAGGCTGTCCTTCTAAGAAAAAAATTGCAGGTGTTAGGTTCACTTCCCTTAAAAACAGCAATTAGGAGCAATTTCCTCATACTATATCTTTTTTTCCTTCTTAAAGTTTTAGTGATGAAAAATCAGCTAACATAGTACAAAAAGAAAGACTTTTTATAATTTTATAATTAAAATTATATATGTATATATGTTTAAATAAATATATATGTTAATAATTTTCATTATAAAAATAAGAGATACAGTCTGCTGGGGTAAAAATACTTTCCTCTTCATAAAAACAACTTTAAAATGTTGCATTATCGGGCTTCCCTGGTGGCGCAGTGGTTGAGAGTCCGCCTGCCGATGCAGGGGACACGGGTTCGTGCCCCGGTCTGGGAAGATCCCACATGCCGCAGAGCGGCTAGGCCCGTGAGCCATGGCTGCTGAGCCTGCGCATCCGGAGCCTGTGCTCTGCAAGGGGAGAGGCCACAACAGTGAGAGGCCCGCCTACCGCAAAAAAAAAAAAAAAAAAAAAAAAAAAAAAAAAAAAAAAAAAAAATGTTGCATTACTTTTAAAGTCATGAAAGAAAAACTCATTAAGACAGTAATAAAACTCAAAATAGTAACCACAACAAAACCTGAAACTGTTCTCTGCTTTATTCACAATAAACTCCCCCAATAAAAATACTCTTAGTGGTAACATTGAATATTGTTGGAACTCTTAAGAAAAAATACAAAGAAGAAAATAAAAATCATTTGTAATTCTCTATACTATTAACATACTATAGAATATTGTTTTGTAACTTGTTTTTCACTTACTATATTATGAACAATTTCCTATGGCTACATATCATTCTAATCTTGTGTATTCTATTCTACCAATCAGTCATCCTAACACTGGACATGTAGATTGATTGTTTCCAGTGTTTTCCTGTAATAACACTCAGTTAACACTATTCTATGTAAATTTTTGTGCATATCTATGATTATTTATTTTTGGATAAATCCCACAAACTGCAAATGTTGAATCACATTAGGTTTCATCAATTTGTATTTGCAACTACAGTTTTTGAGTGTCTGTTTTTTGCACCATTATCAATTCCATTTACTGCTAGTTACAATGTCCACATGTTTTGATGGGCAAAAATTGGAATCTTTATCTTAAAAAAACAAAAAATGAGACTTTACTTAACCTGCACACCTTACACAAAAATTAGCTCAAATTAATTAAAAAACTTAAATGTAAAACATAAAAACCACAGAAGTGCCCTTCTACCATTGTTTTAGCTAATTTCTCCTTTTTACTTTCTATATCTTGATGCCACATTGTGTTTGTGTGTGTGTGTGTGTGTTTGCGTATAATTATAGCTTCATTGGGCATTACAGCCTTTTTAATTAAAAATGACCATTTTCATCTTAATAAGTGTAATATATTA
The DNA here is from genome assembly GCF_964165515.1 of Mesoplodon bidens. Lineage (NCBI taxonomy): Eukaryota > Metazoa > Chordata > Mammalia > Artiodactyla > Ziphiidae > Mesoplodon > Mesoplodon bidens. The sequence continues at coordinate 119,308,443 of NC_138176.1, read as the reverse complement.
ATTATACTCTGAAATAATTTATATCCTGTTTTATTTCAACTTGCATGTGTATGAAAATTTTTGCTCATTCCTGCATTTTATTTTTCACTTTAAATCTTTTTGGCTAAATTTGTTTTAGATGTATCTTTTGTTTAGGTGTATCTGTTTCTGACCTCCATATATATACTATCTTCTATTTTCATTTTTGACTTTCCCTTTACATTCTCAGCAAAAAATTCTAAGTGTTTCCTCCATATCTCTGATTTATTTTCTTCAGTGTGCCTTCCATTCTTTGCTGCTAATGGAATTTTAGTTGTTATAGCATTATTAATTTTCTTATATTCTCTCCTGTTCACAATTAGGTCTCTTTATATGTTGGTTTATTATCTAATCTTTCATTTTTTTGTTTTATTAAATCTAATTTTGAATTTTACTGAGAATATATAAATCAGAATCTATAAAATTTACATGGTTTTACTACAGAAAATCTTTCTCATAAATGCTATTCTGCTTATTGCTAAATTTTTCTCCACCTATTTCTTTGTAGAATCTTTTCATAGCTAGGTCTCATTTTAACTTTTCTGTGTATTTATCCTTGAACAAGAACGCATCTTTAGGTTTGGCATAGGACAGATCTCCTCACTTGCTGTAAGAGAACACTATCAAAATTTTGCTCTTAGATCTTAATCTGAAGGGCAATTGTACGTTTATTTTTCTGGTTAAGGAATTCTGAAGTCTGTGTGAAGGAGAAAAGAACCAGAGACATGGATAACGCAAGGACAGAAACTTCATCTTAGATTATTTTCTTGGTTTTGGCTAACCAATGAGCAGGGGCAGGTTTGCCACCTCTAGCATTCTGTGTGGTCTGACTGTTTCCTCCAGTTACAATATATAGCTAAGTTTGGATTCTTTTTATTAAATTGCTGGTTCTCACATTAGAAGTGTCTTACTACTTTAGGGATATGCCTCATTATCCACCAGGTGGTACTGGTGGGTAACTTCACTTTCTGTGGCCCCAGCACACTTGCTTTCAAGAACTACTGATCCACAGCAACAAGGGAAAATTCAAGTGCAGTTGTGCTCCCTATCCATCCCTCTATCCACCAAATCAGGGGGTTCTAGAACAGGTCCCTTCTAAGAGCTTCTCCACTATTTTTCCTGCATACCACATGGTTTTCTGAGGAAAAGGAGTCAAAATGATAAGCTCCTTTCTACAATGGGGATTTCATGTGTAAATTATATAACAGAGACACCCCAGTGAGTGGAATGCCGATGGAAGTTTTCCATAATGTTTAGTATTAAAGACATTTTTCCTCTATTTTAATTTTTCCTTATTCATTTTGGCCAAGATCTTGTAGACAAGATTAGTTTGATATTTATGCTCAAAATGACCATCTTATTGAGATTCTTTAATTCACTTAAAAAGTAGTAACTTCTCATCCTTTTTGTCTTTTTAACTTAAATTCTTTGTGGCAGCATTCACCAGACTACCCTTATGCAATTTATTATAATATTATCAGATAAAAGTAAACATTAGAGCTATATTTACATGTTTGTAGAATTATACACTCTTCTTTCTGAGCCTGGCCTTGGAGATCCAGTCAATAGTTCTCAAATCTTTTCATTCAACAGATTAGCAAAATTTCATACAAAACTAAGAGAATTGTTTTTATTTTGTGAAGAGTAAAAACAAAACTGTAGTTTATTAGAACCACAATTATAATAAATGAAATTACATTTTAACATCAAATGTCAAAATACCTGATCTCAGAATAAAAAGTCTTCTATAATTGAATAAATTAACTTTATGCAGAACTGACTAAATTTTCTATATTTTCTAATTTAACAGAAGACTAATGAAAACTTCTCTATGGCCTGGTACTAGTTCTAAGGACTGATATTTGAAAACCATTTGATACATAGTTCAATTTCCCTTCTTTGTAGATAAATAACCTAGGGCTCAGGGAAACTAAATGATGTGGCTACAGTTAAAGACTGGGTAATTAAATGAACAACAAAAAAAGTAAATCCATGTTTTTTGCTTTTTTTTTTAATCCAAGTCCATGGACTTTTTTCATTACATTATGTTGTCTTTCCCAGTTTAGTTTCTTGCTGGTTTTCTAGTTTGAACATTGTGTGTTATATGTGTGATCAGGGAAGTGGGGGCAAAGATGCCAGTGGTAAGATCAACTAAATTATTTGGGTGCTCTAGAAGCTGTTTTGCATGAAGCCTGAAAGATGGTCACAGCCCTTAACATCCTTGCAATCTAACTGAACAGCTTAATGGTAATTCATACTGAACTCATCTAATTTCACATGGTACTGTTTCTCTGACTCTTTCACTGAATTCATTAATTTAAGTCTGGAATTAAATTGAATGAGTTTCTAATAAAAATGTATATTAGTCTATACCTTTACTAATTTTGACCCCTCAGCCCCCACCCAGGGGATATTTGGCAATGTCTGGAGGTATTTTTGATCAGTACAACATGGGGAGGGTGCTGTTGGCATCTGGTGAGTTTACATTGTGAAGCTTCATCAGCCTATGACATAAAATATCTAATCAATTCAGTCAGTTAAGTTAGAAACCTCAAATAAGTCAATTGATCAATGTTAATGTATATATCCTTTGGAAAATAAACTAAACAGTTAACAATTTAACTGATGTTTTTGATATCATTGAACTCATTATTATTTTTTAATATTATTATTGTTTTACTATAAATTATTTAGTGGTAGCCCATCTACCTGAATATGCGTTTTTCAGATTTAAGATAAATTACAATTCTGGATATCCAACTTCCAGAATTAAAGGAATCTAGGAACTGAGGATAAATGTTCCTTAGTTATTAAAATAGACAGAAGATAAGATGCGGGACAGAAGGCAAGGATTATGCTACACTACACAAGAGAGGTAAGAATAGGCTTGCATATTGAGGCAGCATTCAAAAGGGGATAAAGGGGAAGAGCCAAGAATGAATTGCAGGACTGATCCAGGAAGGGAAATGTGAAACAGGACACAGTTAAGAAAAGAAATAGAACCCATGAGCAATCTCAGAGGTGGGCCAAAAGCAATTCAAATTTTTTAAGTCTCATTTTCAATAAGGTAAACTGCATTTGTTTGTGTATCTCTGAACATTTATCACAAATTACGCACCTCCATTATGCTAATACTCAAATTAATTTCCTATGTTGATAGCTATATCTCACATAAATAAGTATACAACTATTAATTACAGATTGGCTAAGATCATTTATACTAGTTAGACAGACAAGGGTTTGAATTCTAGCTATGCCACAAGGAATTGTCTGACCTTGTGTAAATATTATAACCTGCTAAGCCTCCATTTCCTCAGAGGGTCAATGAGTGTTAAATGAGGCAATGTAGACATACATTTAATATAGTATCTAGCATGTAGTAGACAATAAATGTTAGCTAATTTAACATTACTTTGATAGAAAAAGCAACACTAATTGACTCTGTCCTTTAGTCTAATTAATGCATAACTTTTCTAATTCACTCCAGAATGTCAGTCTTGAATGATTATTCCTTCAAGTCTTGAATGATTATTTTCTTTCGAAATCCTTTAAATATGCTGACATTCATTAGTGTCCAGATATATGCAAGTATTTTTGAATAAATACATATATGCTGAAAGAGGCTATAATTTCCTAATCTTGATGTGATATTTGAGTATAAATAATCTCTAAATTACCTCATGCTTCCCGCTCAAATATACTCTTAACCATTTTTTAAAACCAAATCAGTGTAGATCACATCTAATTTCCTGTTTTTTTTTTGTTGTTGTTTGTTTGTTTTTTTTGCGGTACGCGGGCCTCTCACTGTTTGTGGCCTCTCTCGTTGCAGAGCACAGGCTCCGGACGCCCAGGCCCAGCCTGGCTCACAGGCCCAGCCTGGCTCACGGGCCCAGCCGCTCCGTGGCATGTGGGATCCTCCTGGACCGGGGCACGACCCCACGTCCCCTGTATTGGCAGGTGGACCCTCAACCACTGTGCCACCAGGGAAGCCCCTAATTTCCTGTTTTTAAAGTGTTATTTAATCTTATAGCTTGTCACCCTGCTTGCAGTATTCTTTCTTTCCACAGGCCTCTAGTTTTTATTTTTTCACAGTATATCACTTTTTTATTAACTTCTTTTCTATGCACCTAATCCTTAAACCTCTCTGAATTATTTCTCTTAGATTAATGTTTATAGCACACCCTAATTATCTGTACATTTTTCATGGTTATTTCACATCCAAATCATTAATAAAGATTTTTTGAAAGCATATTTCCCAATAACCATAGTATCCAAATAGCATTTCACCCCAATTTTGGATCTTAAATCTCTTTTCTGTGATTATCATTCCTGGGGTTGTTTTAAATCCATGTAACAGCACTTTTTTATTAAGGGAATTCCAGTTCACTTTTCAAGAAACTTTTATAAAAACTATTTTATTCTTCACCAATGATGAAACTGCATTTACTGAACCAGCTGCAGGGCTACTGAAACCTCTTGATAGCAATACTTTTTCACAGCTTCTCATTACTCTAGAGGTTAGGAGTTACAGATGGAGGACACAAAAATTCAACTGTCACAATATTAGGAAAACTATTCTACAGGGAACACTGGCACCTGAATATTAATGAAAACTTTTCCTCTTTGTAAAGGCAATCTATGTGGTCAAAAGCAGGGGAATATGACCACCCTGGAATCTCAGACTCTGAAGTCCAAGTCACCAATATTCAAAAGAATCTGAATGTAGTTTAATTACAATGCTCATGGACTTTACAGAGTTTTGATCTTTTGTGTAAAACCAAGAAAACTGGTTGATCTCTGTGGTGCTGACCCTTCACAGATAGCACTGGATACTCTAGTTCACAGCAGAAGCACAAGATGCTGGCTTTCACTGACATAAGAAGCAGCACAAGATTAATGTTTCACACTATTTGTGGGCTTATCTCTTTTGGCCATATCCAGTGTTAAATTCCAAATTAAATTGTCTAATCAGTTTTAAAATGGATGTGATCCCTGCCACTAAAGTTGAACTGAAACACTAGTAAATGAGTAGTAAATGAAAAAGTGAAACTGATTCGGTATCTACTGTGCAGTTACTCAAAATATATATAAATGGTCTAAAAATAGTAAATAAAATACCAAGATTTCGTTTGTCATTTCTCCTTATAAAAGCCAAAATGGCAATGAGAAAATGAGTGCACTTTGTTAAACAAGTTTTAAAGATAAGATAAATTTGTTTCTCACTACTCAAATGTTAAAAGTATTCAGAGAGTAAAACTGAAAAAAACCTTGGCAAATGATTACGTGATAAAACAAGTCTGTAACAAAAGAAACAATTTTATATGATTGAAAAGAAAAACACTAGATGACAACTGTAGACATCAAGGGTCTAGCCTAGGTTCTCCCAATAACTAGGCAAATCAAGGTATAAAAGGTTTTTTGGTTAACTAAAATAGACTATATTTAAATAAAGCATTCAATCAAAATCTTTTAGTAATAGAAACATTTATTGAACACATACCTGCTATGCAGTGTTCTGAATATATTTTTTAATCTTCATAAAATTTATGAATTAGTAAGTATTATTATTATCGTCATCCCATTTTAACAGATGAGGAAACTAAGATAAAGAGTTTACAGGATTTGCACAAGGTCAAATAACTGATGTAGAAGCCAAAATTTCAACACAGGAGGCAGGCATTGAATTGTAGGCTCTGAACCACTGTAACTACAGCTGCCTTCTGATAGTTGCTCCAGAATTATTTGTATTGTTTTGGGCAAATCACCTAACCATTGTTTCCTCATTTGTAAAATAAGAGAACTGATCTGCAATAGATTCTCTCTAAAGTCTCCCCATTTGTAAAATAAGAGAACTGATCTGCAATAGATTCTCTCTAAAGTCTCCCCATTTGTAAAATAAGAGAACTGATCTGCAATAGATTCTCTCTAAAGTCTCCCCATTTGTAAAATAAGAGAACTGATCTGCAATAGATTCTCTCTAAAGTCACTTACAACTCCACACTTAGCTATCACAATTTTTCTCAAGTGCAATTTTAAGCTTCTTGTATGTATTATTAGTTAACGGTATTTTCCATTACCTCATGACCAAATTAAATATCTTTATATCCAGGAACTCAATTCTTTTCTGATTATATTTCCTTGCCATAGGGCAACTAATTGGGACACCATGGTGTAATGCAGTAGGAATAGAGAAGCTTAGTATCTAGTCCAAGCTCTCTTACTGACAAAGATCTTCGTTAGCTAAGTCACTTAACTTCTCTCGAACTCAAGTTCCTCTTTAAGTTGAGGGGACTTGTCAGTGTGTTCCATTGTTTTTAGAGGTATTATATTGTTGTTCTTGATTTGAAAAATCTTAAATGACAAAAAACAGAACTAATCAACTTTAATTTACTTAAAAGTTGACCATTTATGCCTAACTTTTTGCCATTTTATAGTATTAAATACTCTACAAGGACACCCAGGGGCCGATAAAATAGGCAAGAGGCATATCAGTTTATTTTGTTAGTTATTAGCAATTCGGCATAAAAATGGTGTGAAAAGAGGCAGAATCTACATTAAACTTAAGGTCTGAACTGCTTTTGCTGCTCCTTTTGCCAAGACTACAGAACAAACACAACTTGTTTGCATAATCCTATTCTCTGCTTTTTTCAATTTACCTGGCCCTTTGTTATTTTTATATGAATTCAGTAAGGCCTGTGTTTTGTGCTTAATATCTTGTAGTATACTAGAAACTCAGAGGAAGATATGCATTTGAAGTGGAATTATTGCATGAAATAATCCTTTCTTAGGGAAATAGATACTGTCCAGTAAGGATGCCAACTAAGAGTTCTTCCCTCCTTCCCTTTCTCTAGTAATGACCCTTGTTCCCCCCGTGTATTAGTAATCTTGAAAAATTATCAATCTATAAGCAAATTCATTTAACTGACATATATGAAGGTACTTCTATGTAGTAAAATAATGAGCATCAAGTCTAAAACTTCCAGCAAAATAGTGGTCACAATTCATATCAAAATGAAAATAAATTAATAACTTTACATATAAATGGATCCAATTAGCATTATGTTGTGACTTATAAAAGCAATTATGGATAGAACAGTTTGGGGTATAAAATAAGCCTGCTGCATGAAACTATGTGGAGAGACTAGTTAGTGAGCCAAATTTTAATTTACTTATTCTCACCTAGGTAACTAAAAGCACTTTTATTGTAGGAAACCTATACATGGATACTTCAGTTTTACATATCACACTTCAGAACATAAATATAAAACTACCTAAAAAATACCTACATATGCAAGGCATTAAGCTATTAACACTATAATTTATTCATAACTCTATTTATTTGGCTTTCTACTTTTTATCATTTTTTAAATAGTACTTTCTTATTTATTTATGGATACATGCAGGAAACAGTCCCAACATGACAAAGGGATATCAAAAAGTCTCTTAAAATACTTAGAATATAATTTTTCTGCATGTGGTCAACACCAGCTAATTTCAAGCAAGCTTACACAGTATGATAATTCCACAGCTTCCCTGCCCCCTCCCCAAAATACTGCATACAAAATCTGTACTTCTACATTGTAATCAGATGCTTTATCATAAGGTTAATGAAGCTTAATATTCAGGGCCCCTCATTCGCATGGTCCTCTTACATGGCCCAATACATAATATTTTATTTATAATTATGTATTCTTTTTTTCTAAAGAGGGTCTTCTAAATTATAACATTGAAGTGACACAATATTTAGATCCACTCCTCCAGAGTAGGATTAAATGTTTTTTGAAAGAATCCAGCCAATTTTTAACCTATTCTATTTTTTATTTTAAAATAAAAATACACCTTTATACAACTGTATACAAGGTGTATACTTTAATACACTTTTATATAAGGTATACAACATGATTATTTGATACACATAGACATAGTGAAATGATAATTACAGTTAAGCTAATTAACATAACATCTCATAGTTACCTCTTTTTTTTAATGGTGAAACACCTGAAATCTTCTCTTAGCAAATTTCCAGTACTTGATATAGTATTGTTAACTATAGTCATCATGCTGTACATTAGATCTCTAGATTTATTCATCCTACATAACACTAACTTTTTACTCTTTGACCAGTATCTCTCCATTTCCCTTACCTTCCTGCCCCTGGTAACCATCATTCCTTCTACTCTCTGCTTCTATGTATTCAACTTTTTTAGATTCCACATATAAGTGAGATCATATACAAATCTTTGTCGACTTACAATGGGATTACGTACTGATAAATCCATTGTAAACTGAAAATGTTGTAAACTGAAAATGCATTTAATATGCCTAACCTATCGGACATCATAGCTTAGCCACCTTAAACATGCTCAGAAAAATTAGCCTACAGCTGGGAAAAATCATCTAACAGAAGGCTAATTTTATAATAAAGTGTTGAATATCTCATGTAACTTACTGAATACTGTACTGAAAGTGAAAAACAGAATGGTTTTAAGTGTAGGGAGCTGTGGCTCACTGCTACTGCCCAACATCGTAAGAGTGTACAGTACTGCATATGGGTAGCCCAGGAAATGATTGAAATTCAAAATTTGAAGTACAGCTTCTACTGAATGTATATTGCTTTTGCACCATCATAATGTAAAAAAAAATCCTAAATTGAACCACTGAAAGTTGGAGACAATCTGTAGTTATTTTCTTTATGTGTCTGGCTTATTTCACTTAGCATAATGTCCTTCAAGTTCATCAATGTTTTTGCAAATGACAAGATCTCCTCCTTTAAGGCTAACATTCCATTGTTTATATGTATAGCACAATTATTTTATCCATTTATTCACTGACAAACACTTAGGGTGTGTCCATAACTTAGCTACTGTGAGTAAGGCTGCAATAAATATGGGAATGTGGATACCTCTTTGAGGTACTGATTTCATTTCCTCTGGGTATATACCCAAGAGAAGAATTGCTGGATCATACAGTATCAAGAGCAACCAGACAAGAAAAAATAAAATGCATCCAAATCAGAAAGAAAGAAGTAAAGTTACTTCTGTTTACAAATGACAAAATCCTATATGTAGAAAATCCTAAAGGATCAACAAAAAGATGGTTCAAACTAATAAATGAATTTAGTATAGTTATAGGACATAAAAATCAATATACAAAAACCAGATGCATTTCTTTACACCAATAATGACCTATCTGAAAAGAAAAGCAAAAAAAAATCTCATTTATAATACCATCAAAAAGAACAGAATACTTAGGAATAATCTTAACCAAGGAAGTGAAATATCTGTACACTGAAGACTATAAAACACTGACGAAAGAAATTGAAGAAGACACAAATAAATGGAAAGATATACTGTGGTCAAGAATTTAAAGAATATTGCTAAAACATACACACTACCAAAAACAATACGCAGATTCAAAATAATCCCTATCAAATTTCCATTGGCAGTTTTCACAGTAATAGAAAAAACAATCCTAAAATTCATTCAGAACAACAAAAGACCCCAAACAGCCAAAACAATCCTGAGAAAAAAGAACAGGGTTGGAGGAATCACACTTCCTGATTTCAAGTTATATCACAAAGCTTGAGTAATCAAAACAGTATGGTAATGGCATCAAAACAGACACACAGGGCTTCCCTGGGGGTGCAGTGGTTGAGGGTCTGCCTGCCGATGCAGGGGACACGGGTTTGTGCCCCGGTCTGGGAAGATCCCACATGCCGCGGAGCAGCTAGGCCCGTGAGCCATGGCCGCTGAGCCTGTGAGTCCGGAGCCTGTGCTCCGCAATGGGAGAGGCCACAACAGTGAGAGGCCTGCGTACTGCAAAAAACAAACAAACAAACAACAACAACAAAAAAACAGACACACAGATCAACAGAACAGAGGAGAGAGCCCAGGAATAAACCCAAGCACATACAGCCAACTAATTTTCCACAAGGGCATGAAGAATATACAATGAGGAAAAGGTAGTCTCTTTAACAAATGGCGCTGGGAAAACTGAATATCCACATGCAAAAGAACAAAACTGGACCCTTATCTTAAATCATACAAAAAAATCAACTCAAAGTGGATTAAAGACTTACACATAAGACCTGAAGCCATAAAACTCCTAGAAGGAAACACAGGGAAAAAGCTCCTTGACACTGGCCTTGGCAATTATTTTTGAATATGACACCAAAAGCTCAGGTAACAAAAGCAAAAATAAACAAGTGGAACTATATTCAATGAAAAAGCTTCTGAACAACAAAGAAAACATTCAACAAAATGAAAAGGCAACCTACAGATAGGGAGGAAATATTTGCAAACCATGTATCTGATAAGGGGTTAATATTCAAAACACATAAAGAACTCATAATAGGAAAACAACAAACAAAATCCCAAAAACAAACAAATAAAAAATCCAAGTAATTCCATTAAAAATGAGCAAAGGACCTGAATAGACATTTTCCAAAGAAGACACACTTAACGGACAGGTAGACGAAAAGGTGCTCAATTATCACTAATCATCAGGGAAATGGAAATCAAAACCACAATGAGATATTATCTCATACCTGTTAGGATGGTTACTATGAAAAAGTAAAAAGATAAGTGTTAGTAAGGATATAGAGAAAAGGGAATCCTTCTAAACTGTTGGTGGGAATATAAATTGGTACAGCCATTATGAAAAACAGTAAGGGGTTCCTCAAAAAATGTAACCTATTCTTCAAAGTTGATCTTATACCACATCTCTGAAAGTCTATCCTGATGACTCCAGGATCTACAAAAGGCTTCTCTCCAAACTCTTATAGAAATTTCTGTTGTAACTGTGTAGTCCACAGATTTTTCTAGGCTACCCTATTTCTCTATTATATGGGCTTTGATATCAGACAAGACTTTGATATCTCTGTCACTTCTAGTTCTGTGATCTTGGGGATATTAAATTATTTGTCCTCAAGTGATTCACCTTGAAAATGGGGAGAATAATACTACATCATGAGAGGAATTTACCAGGAAACTAATGAAACTTAAGCTTCTAGGGCCCTTTACTTGTTCTTGTTTCTGTACTTGATTTTACACCCATAATTTCATATTGTTTTTTCTCAAATAAGACATCTAAACTTGTATAAACTTCAGTCACCATGAAATCTGGATCCATGCCTGTCTAGAGTAAAAAAATATATATATATATAAATATGTAAACCCAACATGTTCAAAAACAAGGAGAGCTAGTTAAGCAAAAATCCTTAGCTCAGGGACTTGGATGACTCAGAGCATTGGCAGTGAGTGGCACCCTTGGTTTAGATTTCAATAAAACTTATGTTAATGTTAGAAAATTACTCTTTTTATTTTTTTATACAGCAGGTCCTTATTAGTCATGAATTTTATACACATCAGTGTATACATGTCAATCCCAATCGCCCAATGCATCACACCACCACATCCACCACCCCATGGCTTTCCCCCCTTGGTGTCCATACATTTGTTCTCTACAACTGTGTCTCAATTTCTGCCCTGCAAAGTGGTTCATCTGTACCATTTTTCTAGGTTCCACATATATGTGTTAATATATGATATTTGTTTTTCTCTTTCTGACTTACTTCACTCTGTATGACAGTCTCTAGATCCACCCACATCTCAACAAATGACCCAATTTTGTTCGTTTTGATGGCTGAGTAATATTCCATTATATATATGTACCACACCTTCTTTAATGGGCATTTAGGTTGCTTCCATGACCTGGCCATTGTAAATAGTGCTAAATGAACATTGGGGTGCAAATGTCTTTTTGAATTGTGGTTTTCTCTGGGTATATGCCCAGTAGTGGGATTGCTGGATCATATGGTAATTCTATTTTTAGTTTTTTAAGGAACCTCCATACTGTTCTCCATAGTGGCTGTGTCAATTTATATTCCCACCAACAATGCAAGAGGGTTTCCTTTTCTCCACACCCTCTCCAGCATTTGTTGTTTGTAGATATTCTCATGATGCCCATACTAACTAGTGTGAGGTGATACCTCATTGTAGTTTTGATTTGAATTTCTCTAATAATTAGTGATGCTGACCAGCTTTTCATGTGCTTCTTGGCCATCTGTATGTCTTCTTTGGAGAAATGTCTATTTAGATCTTCTGCCCATTTTTGGATTGGGTTGTTTGTTTCTTTAACATTGAGCTGCAGGAGATGTTTTTGGAGATTAATCCTTTGTCCGTTGATTCGTTTGCAAATATCTTCTCCCATTCTGAGGGTTGTCTTTTCGCCTTGTTTATGGTTTCCTTTGCTGTGCAAAAGCTTTGAAGTTTTATTAGGTTCCATTTGTTTATTTCTGTTTTTATTTCCATTACTCTAGGAGGTGGATCAAAAAAGATCTTGCTGTGATTTATGTCGTATGTTTTCCTCTAAGAGTTTATAGTGTCCGGTCTTACATTTAGGTCTCGAATCCATTTTGAGTTTATTTTTGTGTATGGTGTTAGGAAGTGTTCTAATTTCATTCTTTTTGATGTAGCTGTCCGGTTTTCCCAGCACCACTTATTGAAGAGACTGTCTTTTCTCCATTGTATATCCTTGCCTCCTTTGTCATAGATTAGTTGACCATAGGTGTGTGGGTTTACCTCTGGGCTTTCTATCTTGTTCCATTGATCTATGTTTCTGTTTTTGTGCCAGTAACATATTGTCTTGATTACTGTAGCTTTGTAGTATAGTCTGAAGTCAGGGAGTCTGATTCCTCCTGCTCCGCTTTTTCCCCTCAAGACTGCTTTGGCTATTCTGGGTCTTTTGTGTCTCTATACAAATTTTAAGATTTTTTGCTCCAGTTCCGTAAAAAAATACCATTGGTAATTTGATAGGGATTGCATTGAATCCGTAGATTGCTTTGGGTAGTATAGTCATTTTCACAATATTGATTCTTCCAATCCAAGAAAATGGTATATGTCTGCAGCTGTTGGTTTCATCTTTAATTTATTTCATTAGTGTCTTATAGTTTTCTGCATACAGGTCTTTTGTCTCCCTAGGTAGGTTTATTCCTAGGTAGTTTATTCTTTTTGTTGCAGTGGTAAATGGGAGTGTTTCCTTAATTTCTCTTTCAGATTTTTCATCATTAGTGTACAGGAATGCAAGAGTTTTCTGTGTATTAATTTTGTATCCTGCGACTTTACCAAATTCATTGATTAGCTCTAGTTTTCTGGTGGCATCTTTAGGATTCTCTATGTATAGTATCGTGTCATCTTCAAACAGTGACAGTTTTACTTCTTCTTTTCCAATATCTATTCCTTTTATTTATTCTTCTTCTCTGATTGCCGTGGCTAGGACTTCCAAAACTATGTTGAATAATAGTGGTGAGAGTGGACATCCTTGTCTTGTTCCTGATTTTAGAGGAAATGCTTTCAGTTTTTCACCATTGAGAATGATGTTTGCTGTGGGTTTGTTGTATATGGCCTTTATTATGTTGAGGTAGGTTCCCTCTATGCCCACTTTCTGGAGAGTTTTTATCATAAATGGGTGTTGAATTTTGTCAAAAGCTTTTTCTGCATCTATTGAGATGATCATATGGTTTTTATACTTCAATTTGTTATTATGGTGTATCACATTGATTGATTTGCGTATATTGAAGAATCGTGGCATCCCTGGGATAAATCCCACTTGATCATGGTGTATGATCCTTTTAATGTGTTGTTGGATTCTGTTTGCTAGTATTTTGTTGAGGATTTTTGCATCTATATTCATCAGTGATATTGGTCTGTAATTTTCTTTTTTTGTGTTACCTTTGTCTGGTTTTGGTATCAGGGTGATGGTTGCCTCATACAATGAGTTTGGGAGTGTTCCTTCCTCTGCAATTTTTTGGAAGAGTTTGAGAAGGATGGGTGCTAGATCTTCTCTAAATGTTTGACAGAATTCACCTGTGAAGATATCTGGTCCTGGACTTTTGTTTGTTGGAAGATTTTGTTGTTGGAAGATTCTGCTCACAAGAGCAGAAAACAAAAGAGGAAGGAAGAAAAAGACCTAAGAAAATAATCCCAAGACAATTAACAAAATGGCAATAAGAAAATACATATTGGTAATTACCTTAAATGTAAATGGATTAAATGCTACAACCAAAAGATAGACTGGCTGAATGGATATAAAAACAGGACCCATATATATGCTGTCTAAAAAGACCCACTTCAGACCTAGGGACACATACAGACTGAAAGTGAGGGGATGGAAAAAGGTATTCCATGAAAATGGAAATTTAAAGAAAGCTAGAGTAGCAAGAGTCATATCAGACAAAATAGACCTTAAAACAAAGAATGTTACAAGAGACAAAGAAGAACACTCCATAATGATCAAGGGATCAATCCAAGAAGCAGATATAACAATTGTAAATATATATGCAACTAATATAGGAGCACCTCAATATGTAAGGCAAATGCTAACAGCCATTAAAGGAAAAATCGACAGTAACACAATAATAGTGGGGGATTTAACACCCCACTTTGATTAGTGGACAGATCATCCAGATAGAAAATCAAAAAGGAAACATAGGCCTTAAATGACACATTAGATCAAATGAACTTAAGTGATATTTATAGAGCATTCCATATGAAAGCAGCAGGATACACTTTTTTCTCAAGTGCACATGGGACATCCTCCAGGATAGATCACATGCTGGACCATAAAGTGAGCCTTGATAAATTTAAGAAAACTGAAATTATATCAAGCATCTTTTCTGACCACAACGCTATGAGATTTGAAATCAATTACAAGAAGAAAGCTGTAAAGAACACAAACACATGGAGGCTAAACAACATGCTACTAAACAACGAATGGATCAATGAAGAAATCAAAGAGGAAATCAAAATATACCTAGAGACAAACGACAAGAAAAACATGATAATCCAAAACCTATGGGATGCACCATAAGAGGGAAGTTTATAGCAATACAGTCTTACCTCAGGAAACAAGAAAAATCCCCAATAAACAACCTAAACTTAAACCTAAACCAACTAGAGAAAGAAGAACAAAGAAAATCCAAAGTTAGCAGAAGGAAAGAAATCATAAACATCAGAGCAGAAATAAGTTAAATAGAGACAAAGAAAACAATGGAAAAGATCAATGAAACTAAAAGTTGGTTCTCTGAAAAGATAAACAAAATTGATGAACCTTTAGCCAGACTCATCAAGGAAAAAAAAGGGAGAGGGCTGAAATCAATAAAATTAGAAATGGAAAAGGAGAAGTTACAACGGACATCACAGAAATACAAAGGATCATAAGAGAGTACTACAAGCAACTATATGCCAATAAAATAGACAACCTAGAAGAAATAAACAAATTCTGAGAAAGGTAAAAACTTCCAAGACTGAAACAGGAAGAAATAGAAAATATGAACAGACCAATTACAAGTACTGAAATTGAAACTGGGATTAAAAAAATCCCAACAAACAAAAGTCCGGGACCAGATGACTTCACAGGCAAGTTCTATCAAACATTTAGAGAAGAGTTAACACCTGTCCTTCACAAACTCTTCTAAAAAACTGCATAGGAAGTAACACTCCCTAACTAATTCTATGAGGTCACCATCACCCTGATACCAAAACCAGACAAAGGTAACACACAAAAAAGAAAATTACAGGCCAATACCGCTGATAAACACAGACGCAAAATCCTCAACAAAATACTAGCAAACAGAATCCAACAATACATTAAAAGGATCATACACCATGATCAAGTCGGATTTATCCCAGGGATGTAAGGGTTCTTCAGTATCCACAAATCAATCAGTGTGATATACCACAGTAACAAACTGAAGAATAAAAGCGATATGATCATCTCAATAGATGCAGAAAAGGCTTTTGAGAAAAACCAACATCTGTTTATGATAAAAACTCTCCAGAAAGTCTGCATAGAGGGAAACTACCTCAACATAATAAAGGCCATATATGACAAACCCACAGCTAAAATTATACTCAATGGTGAAAAGCTGAAAGCATTTCCTCTAAGATCAGGAATGAGACAAGGATGTCCACTCTCGCCACTTTTATTCAATATAGTTTTGGAAGTCCTAGCCACAGCAATCAGAGAAGAAAAAGAAATAAAAGGAATACAAATGGGAAAAGAAGAAGTAAAAATGTCACTCTTTGCAGATGACATGATATTATACATAGGAAGTCCTAAAGATGCCACCAGAAAACAACTAGAGCTTATAAATGAATTTGGTAAAGTTGCAGAATACAAAATTAATACACAGAAATCTCTTGCATTCCTATACACTAACAATGAAAGATCACAAAGAGAAATTAAGGAAACAATCCATTTACCATCACATCAAAAAGAAATAAAATACCTAGGAATAAACCTACCCATTGAGGCCAAAGACTTGTACTCTGAAAGTCAGGCTCCCTGACTTTAGACTACTCTCAGAATGGGAGAAAATATTTGCAAACGGAGCCACCGAAAAGGGATTAATCTCCAAAATATACAAACAGCTCATGCAGCTCAATATCAAAGAAACAAACCAATTGAAAAATGGGCAGAAGTCCTAAATAGACATTTCTCCAAAGAAGACAGAGCAGGCCAAAGATGGCCAAGAGGCACACAGAAAGATGCTCAACATCACTAATTATTAGAGCAATGCAAATCAAAACTACAATGAGATATCGCCTCACACCAGTCAGAACGGCCATCATCAAAACATCTACAAACAGTAAATGCTGGAGGAGGTGTGGAGAAAAGGGAAACTTCCTACACTGTTGGTGGGAACATAAATTGGTACAACCACTGTGGAGAACAGTATGCAGGTCCTTACAAAACTAAACATAGAACTACCATATGACCCAGCAATCCCACTCCTGGGCATATATCTAGAGAAAACCATACTTCAAAAAGATACATGCACCTGAATGTTCACTGCAGCACTATTTACAATAGCCAAGACATGGAAGCAACCAAAATGTCCATTGACAGAGGAATGGATAAAGAAGATGTGGTACATATACACAATGGAGTATTACTCAGCCATAAAAAAGAATGAATTATTGCCATCTACAGCAACATGGATGGATCTAGAGATTATCATACTAAGTGAAGTCAGACAGAGAAAGACAAATATCATATCACTTATATGTGGAATCAAAAAAATGATACAAGTGAATTTATTTACAAAGCAGAAACAGACTCACAGACTTAGAAAACAAACTTATGCTTACCAAAGGGGAAAGGTTGGGATGGGGAGGGATAAATTAGGAGCTTGGGATTAACATATGTACATTACTATAAATAAAATAATCAACAAGGACATACTGTATAGCACAGGGAACTCTACTCAATACTTTGCAATATCCTCTATGGGAAAACAAACTGAAAAAGAATAGATATAACTAAATCACATTGCTGTACACCTGAAACTGACACAACATTGTAAATCAAATATACTCCAATATAAAATAAAATTTAAAAAAACATGATTCAGGGCTTCCCTTCCCTGGTGGCACAGTGGTTGAGAGTCCTCCTGCTGATGCAGGGGACATGGGTTCGGGCCCCGGTCCGGGAATATCCCACATGCCGCGGAGCAGCTGGGCCCGTGAGCCATGGCCGCTGAGCCTGCGCGTCCGGAGTCTGTGCTCCGCAACAGGAGAGGCCACAGCAGTGAGAGGCTCGCGTACCCCCCAACCCCCCCCAAAAAAAACCATGATTCAATGAGACACTAGAGTTCATTCTTTCAAGGAGCTTACATTACAATCTAGTAGACACATATGTATGCATATATATGTACATAAGTGTTTGTATGTTTAGTTATAAATATATATGTCAATTTTTAAAGCTCTTACTCCTATATACCCTTTCAGATAGTGATCTATTTCATTGCTTCCCTTCATAACCAAACTTCTCTGAACTGCCAAAATATGCTATCTCCATTTCTTCACCATCTATTCACTTTTAAACCCAGTTAAATCTAGTTTCTGCCTCTACCAGCTCAGACAAGTCCTCTTGTCATGTTGCCAATAAACTACATGGTAGCAAATCCAATGGAGACTCCCTCTGACTTTTCCTCTCAACAGCATTTAACACAGTTGACCATTTGCTGCTTCTTAAAACATGCTCTTAGTTTTTCTCCTTTTTCACTACTCCTTCATATTCTCCAGACCTTTGTGCCTAACCAGAAGTTAGTGTTTCTCAGGGATCTACACTAGTGCTGTCCGAAAGAACTTTCTGCAGTGATGAAAATGTTTTTATATGTGCTGTTTAGTATGGTTGCTACCAACCACATGTGACTGTTAAGCACTTGGAATGTGGCTACTGTTGATGAAGAAATACACTAAGTTTGACGTAATTTTAATTAATTTAAATTTGAAGAGCCATTTGACCCTAATGGCTACTACACTGGACAACACAGCTCTAAAGAATGCCTGCTTTTCTTTCCTCTCCTTAAAAGTGATCTATCATGTTTGCTTATAATTTCCAAATTTATATCTCAAAATCTAAAGTGTATTTAAACCTCCACTTGGATGTCACACAGACATCTAAAATTTAAAATATCTGAAACAGAACTCTTGATTTTCCTTCTCAGACTATGCTCCAACCCAGTATTCTCCCATTTTAGTAAACAGCATCAGCATCTACCCAGATGCTCCATCTAGAAATTTTATACTTCAACAACTAATAAAGGTTAACTAATCTTTTTTCAATTCTTTAAAAATCTAAGCTCCTTTCTCCCTGAAGGCTGATTCTCCTGTCTTATAATGCTTTACCTCCAGTTATTTAAAAGCTACTTCTCATCCTTCAGGTCTCTTAACTAAACTAAGTTTGTCCCCATAGTACTGATACTCTCCATAAGCTCCTTATTTATTTTCTTCACAGCACTTCCATAATTTGTATTTGTCTATTTTTATCTTTAATCTGTTTTTCCAACTTGATCATAAGATATAAATGCAGGGATCATGTCCATCTTGTTACCAATATTTTCACAGTGTTAAAATAAATATTTATTGAATACATGACTACTTAAGTAAAGGAATCCATCCATTCCTCAAATTCAGAAATAAGACATTATTTTTACGGTTCTAAAATACCACTTTATTAATTGACAAGGGAAATTTTAATTATTAATCATTTGATTCCCAAAGGTTCATAATAAAGTATCCAAATTTTTTCTTGTACTACTCATGTGTTAACCTATTAGAAGGTAATGCTCACTTCTGTAGATCCAATAAAGAAGTTAATAAGCATACTTTAAAACACACATATGACACTACAATGTTTTTCTATCACATTATATGGGTAAATCCTGCCAACCTCAACCCCAAGTAACATGCTCTTTCAGGCAGACAATAACAATAAGTAAGAATTTATCTCTCCAAATAATTTTTAATGATTTTATCATGCTGAAAACAAAGAATGCACAATATGCAAAAAAGGATAGAGAGCCCTCAATTCCCCTCCCCAGCAACAACCATTATTAACAGTTTTTCTGCGTATTCTTCCAGAATATTCTACACACATAGCCTTGTTATCTGCCCTTTCCAGGTCTGGAATCAACCATTTTTTCTAGGATCCCTAGAGGTTTTTCATGGAAAATGACAGTTTAAGAGCATAATCTGGGCACTAAGGATGTTCGTTCCTATTGGATTGATCTTTGTTTCTAGGATTTTTCATTTGACAAAGCTAGGAAATAATTGTTTTATTCTTAAAGAGAAAAGTTATTATAAGTTCTACTAATACTTCTAATTCAAGTTCAGTACTACAGGGTTTTAATTTAACCCTTCCATCTTATATTCATATTTCCTTTCTCCCATGCCTGGTTCTCAAGGGGACCAGAATGATAAAATTAGAATACTGCTTATTTACTCATTTTTTAAAAATCCCACAATCCACACATAACAGTCTGAGAATAACAATACTAACATTACTATCAAATATATGATTTCTGTAAATAGTTGTTAAAGTTTATTTTTTCAGTTCTTTTTTCTGTAGGGTATATGTCACTTAGGGAGGTGCATTCTAACAGCTGTGTTTTTAAATCACTTGGAATACTTCCTCTCTGTGTGATTAGGCCACCAATTGGATACATTTTGAGGTTCAAGTTGATTTACTTTATTTTAAATTTTAGGGCTCTTTTTGTTTTTGTTTTTACTGTAGTAAAAGGTACCTTTCTTACGATTTCTTGGTTTGTGTCATCCCTGAGTGTCTTCTTCATTCCAAGAGTATATATTTAAAAATATTCATTCATGTTTTCTTCCTTGTACTTTTATGATTTTATTCTCTAAACGTTTAAAACTTTGATCTGTATGGAATTACAGTAGAGGAGGAATCCATTTTATTCATTTTTTTTTTTGTCCAAATGGCTATCTAGTTTATTTTATTGAATAATCCATATTTTTCCTCATAGATTAGAGATATCACCATTTATTAGGAGTCCAGACTCACAGCAGGAGTTTCTAGTGGCAGGAGAGTTAGTGACAATGGCTGAGAGTATCTACTGGCAATGGCACTAGTAGTAGTACCTAAAGTAGACTATTGCTGTGGCAGAATCTTAGCTGTGTTTCATCCTTTGTTTTCTGCCCAACCTAGATCCTCTGGATTTAACACTGATTAAGAGTCACTTTAATTTTTTCTAATATATTGTGGGGTTTTTTTTTTTTTTTTTGAGGTACGTGGGCCTCTCACTGTTGTGGCCTCTCCCGTTGCGGAGCACAGGCTCCGGACGTGCAGGCTCAGCGGCCATGGCTCACGGGCCCAGCCACGCCGTGGCATGTGGGATCTTCCTGGAGCGGGGCATAAGCCCGCGTCCCCTGCATCAGCAGGCGGACTCTCAACCACCGTGCCACCAGGGAAGCCCTGTGTGTTTTGTTTTTTAATCAAAGTAGTTTTGGCTGTATGCAGCCAAGAAGCCTAACTTACACAATACAATTTTTCTCCCATAATTCAATGGTGAGTATTCCCAAAACTCTAGCCTATGGGTTTCTGCTCTACATTCTACAGCTGAAACTCATGTCTGTAATTATAATTACCAGAATTTTCACTACTATCTTTAGTAATTGACTCTTAACATGTATCACTAACCATAAGCTCATATCACCTCATTTTATATATATATATATATTCATATCAGAGGGTAATCTTAACATTTGAAACTACCTTTTAAATATTATTTTTCTAGAAATATTCTGAAGCTTTAAAAAGATAGCATGGGGTGTTGAAGGCAAAGCAAGCATTATTATATGGTTAGAAAAAGACAGGAGAAATGGCAGGAAATAAGGCTGGTTTAGGAGACAAGGGTAAAATCGCAGAGTATTTTTAATGTTACAGAGTTAATATTTAAGAATATAGACAATAAGCAACCAGTGAATAATTTTGAGTAGTAAACGAAATGATTAGATTTCTGTTAGAAAAATCACTCTGGCAGCACGGAAGCAAGTGCACAAGACATGAGATTACTTTTTTTTTCCTTCTTTCTTTTTCTTTTTTTAACAAAGCCCTTTTATCCAAATAGATTTAGGGCCTTACTACACATTCTAAATAGTCTTCTACAAATTATTAACCAAAAGCTATAATTTAGAACCATATACACAAGTATGGATTCCAATTAATTTATAAAATTATTTGAGTTGACAGATAATATGAATACAAGATTGTTTACCAAGTGTCATCTTGAAAATGATAGACAACAAATATGGTCTCTAATCAAATAAAATCATTAATGGAATTATCATTTATCATTAATTTTTTATCTATGATGCACAACTTGATAAGCAGATAAAATCTGCATTTAGAAAATTATTACAGTATTTGGAGTACATACAGGTTATGTATCAAATAATATTAAGTGTTACGTTGAGATGACTAATTAATTATATGAGAGCCCATAAACTACAGGGTCCATAGCTACTTAGGGATACACTCACAGTTTGGGTTTACTATTATGGAAACAATAATATAAGACCTTTCTTTGAAAAAGGAAAATATGAAATCAGAAATACAAGTTTCACTTTAAGAAAGGGATCAGCTTTTATTTAAAGACAAACTATAAACAAAATCAGTTGACCTTAAAAAGTACTTTGGTTTATTCAGATGCTGTGCTGTAAGGCGGCTAAATATATATTTAATGAGCTAAATAAAAAACCTATTTGTGATATTCTTAAGGTACATTTAAGCTATGCCCTATTCTTTAAGTAAACTGTCTCTACTGTGTTAGCCTATGGTTCACAGAGAAAATGACTATTTTGCTGTACTGTTTTACTAAAGAAGCCTGTCTTTATCTATTTGAAGTGTTAACTACTATGTTAATGAATTATGTCATACTTCCCAAAATTTTGATAAATTGTAAAACATGACTCACACAGGAGACAAACTACACTTACGGTTAGTCACTTAAAATGTTAGAACTTACCATGAACTAACAGGTGCTTTTATCCTTTTCTTTCCACTTTGAATTTAGTTCTCCAAAAACTACTAAAAAATAAATAAAACAGAAACCCAGAGCAGCTTAGAGTTACTTACTAGTAGCTTTTACAATTTTCTATCCCCTTATGCAGTATACAAGTTTGACTCAGATAAATGTGTTTCTGAATGTTTCTAAACCTAAACACAATGTGGAGTTACATTCAACAGGCTTGGTTGGTCCACTGGATTTTCAGAATTAGCCAATTTTTGTGCAGAATTTTCATGTAACTACTGTAAAAACAGAGACTCAGATTAAGAATGGATTACGCTGTTGACAGTAAATACGCAGAGACCCAGAGATTAGACAGACCTTTGAAGTGGAGATGACAATCACTGGGAGATTCTAAGCAGCAGGAAGGGAGAGGTAATCCAGACTATCAGAGAAATGTGGAAGTCTACAAATGGTCAAAGTCCCATTCAATAGGCAAAGCACGACACAGAATAAGAGGAAGTAATCTAATAGTAGGCAACAGGAAGAGTACAGGTGATGAGGCTGTTGCACCAGGGAGGTTTAACAGAAAGTTGCTGAATTCGACCTTTAAGGAATCATGAAATCTTGGTATTCAAAACAGCACTTTAGGCTGGAACTAGGATAATGTGCAAGAAAACATAAATTCATTTATAGATGAAAACACGGATTCAACTGCTAGAGACAGACATAAGAAGGGCTTGAAAGAGGTCAAAGCAAGAGCTTAACGACTGCAACCAACGAACCAAGACAAAGTAATGCAAACGAGTTGATACTAAGGTCATAAAATCCTGACCGTGAGTTCCTCACAGTATCTGTTCTTTTTTTTTTTTTTTTTTGTGAGTTAAGTTTTATTTGGTGTTCTTAAACATAGAACTGTTACCAGTAACTGGAGAAGGGCTAAACTTAAATGTGGTATTAAGGAACTCAAGTTGTGAAATCCAGAAGAATTATCAAGCTAAAGTTTATAGTTTAATACTAATAATTCAAATCCCATTGTTGTAGCCGTCACTCCAGAAATCAAGCCTTAAACGTGACTGCTTCCTCTGCCTGAAAAAAATTAGCTGAAGCAGAATCAAGGACACAGGTTGCCCACGGAACTCTGCAATTCTCCAGCATACTGGCAACTAGAATGTCAGGCCATTCTTCTGGCAGGGGATATGATCATAAATACATGATAAGAACATTCTCTCTCTGGTGAGATGACAAAATAGGTGACTATATTAAGGATGCACAGCAATGAAGACCCAACGCAGCCATAAATAAATAAATTTTTAAAAATAAATGCATGAATGAGGAATATGAAAACATGAATATACAACTAAAGCATACTGGAGATGGCACTCCCTACCAAGGCTGGCAGTACTTAATATGTTAAGAAAAAGATTTCAGATTAAAAGCCAATAAAAAGTCACACAGAAGATATTTACTCAAAAGGGAAAGAAATCTACATTAAGTGAGAAGCTGGGCCTCCAGTTCCCCCAGATGACATGGGAACAGAACCAAATTAAATTTGTACTAACCCAGGGACTTTAAAATTAATGAAACTCTTCATCCTTCTCCTTCTTTTTTAAATAAATGAATTCTCAATTGACTGACAGGGGAAATTTAAAGCCTCATAAAAAAGGGATCTGTTAAAAGTCATCACACCTAGACTCACTATATAATAAAATATGACTTTTAACATTGTAACTACTTAGACTATTTAGAGTGGTTATGAACTGGCCTGTCAAAAAATACCATGTACCTTAATAGTTACATACAATTTAAATAGCAGCAGTTAGTTATGAATTTTCATATTTCAGGTTTAACTTAAGGTCTGGTCTCCCAGCAAGTTAGAACTTTTAATATTTAATATTTGGATATACTGAAAGCATATTTTGTGACTTGTTTTACCTTCTTTTGATAGGTCTTTTTATAAAGTTTATCAGAAACTTGGTTTATTGGCATAAACCCTATCAACATTCTATAAACACTACACATTCTATAGCTATATAAAGACTTTTCATGGAATTTGACCTTGATGTAGATTTCTGTAACAATGAAACCGTTTAGCCCTCTTTTGCTCCCTTTCCAGTCACCGGAAAGGAGTTCTTCTCCATGCAGCCAACTGATCAATTTACTGTAATCTATGGTCTCTTAAGTAATTACTAGTCTGTCAAAGTTGAGATGCGTACTGCAGTTTATGTTAGTGTGACTTTTAATCTGTGAACTACAATATGTAAATAGTGATGTAAATTGCAAAATAAAATCATATTAATAAAATAGTTTGAAAAAAATGTCTGAAGTATACCTATTACTGATTTTATTTTGTGGGATGATAATATTGGTTAAGAGCATAGGAATTAGATAAAACCGATACAAATCCTGACTCTGCTATTTACTAGCTATACAACATTAGAAAGGTTACTTAACTTCAGTAGTCCTTGATTTTCACATCTAAAAAATGGAAGTTTGAATTAGATAATTTTTAAGGTATTCTCTAAGCTCTAAAGTTGTTTCCTTAATTCTAGTTATAAATTTAATACTACTTAAGCATTCAATGCACCAAAATGGTATAAAAGTGAAGTAGTATCATTCAGAACAGGGAAACACAAACACACACACACACACACACACACACATCCCTAAATTAGCTAAGTCATTTAGCAAAGACTTAGTTTTAATTATCTGAACAATTATTTAAATTCTCCTCTTAACCATTCATGTGAAGATAATGTTACTCTCATTCTTTAAATCCTTCGTTGGATAACTTTGTGATATAGTTATTAATATGGGATAACTATCTAAATTGGCCCTTCAAGTTCTGGTATATTGTCCTCTCTGCCTTCCTAATCTCTACTCATCCTTCAAGTTACTTTACTCTCCTGACCCTCCCCCAACAAGTCACCTAGGAGACCTTCCTACCTATTTCTCTGTTAGATGAATAAAGAATAAATGATAAAACTTTAACCTTCAAATAAGATTTCACATACTTTTTTTTTTTTTAAGATGTTGGGGGTGGGAGTTTATTAATTAATTTATTTATTTTTGCTGTGTTGGGTCTTCGTTTCTGTGCGAGGGCTTTCTCTAGTTGTGGCAAGCGGGGGCCACTCTTCATCGCAGTGTGTGGGCCTCTCACTATCGCGGCCTCTCTTGTTGCAGAGCACAGGCTCCAGATGCGCAGGCTCAGTAGTTATGGCTTACGGGCCTAGTTGCTCCGTGGCATGTGGGATCCTTCCAGACCAGGGCTCGAACCCATGCCCCCTGCATTAGCAAGCAGATTCTCAACCACTGTGCCACCAGCGAAGCCCCTCACATACATTTTTAAGTAAAAAACAGAGGCCCAGATTTACCTCCAATATTTTCAGTTTATAATTTTCATAAATCATTAAGTTTTTCAGTTTAATTTCAACTTTCATTATTCAAAGGCTAAAACTGGAATGGGAAAGGCTTTATGACATTCTGATTTCTCACAATCATTGTATCATAGCCAGATTAGTTCAAGGGAGATCTGGCATCTACAAAAACGAGAAGGCAAGTATCATACAGATCCAATTCCAACTCTTCTTCCTATGCTCACTCTTCCTTAGTGTCTCATCCCACAAGAGGAAACAAATGCAAATCAAGCCTCAGGTACAACCCTGAGTACTTAGCAACAAAAACACACAAATGCAACTGTATTTGACCTAAGATAAAATAAAAAGTGATGAATACAAGTAAGGTGCAAGAGGGGCACAAAATAATTTTGGCAATAGAATAAATGATAATTAAAATAGGGGTAACTGTGTTTTAAGACTGAATTTAAAGGAAAGCAGCCTCTTGAGTTATGGAGGGGATCCAACATGTACAATCCCACAGAAGTAGGAAGTAAAGCCTTAAGCAAAAGAAAATAAATCTGGTAGCACAGCCAGAATAGAAGACGACATTGGTAAATTGTGGGACAAGAGTGAAAGTAGGGAATGCTGGCCCTGGCAGTGTGGTACAATGACTTGTACACAGTAAAGCAGTTCACTTCGAACTTGGCAAAATTTTGGAAGAAAACACATGGAATGTAGGGGGAAAAACAGTACAGGTGACTAGTCAGCTAGGTGAGCTTGGTGAACAATGGGGTGACATGTGCCCAAACCAAATAACCCTAAGAGAGGGAAGGTTGAAATAGCCTTCATGAAACTCTGCAAGTGTTTTGCAGTTCAATTAAAGTTTGTTAACAGGGAAGACACATACTGAAAATCTCTTGCCAAAAAAAAGATTACTAGATTACTTTTAGACCAAGAATAAGATGCGATTGGAAGAAAGACTAGTGATATTAGATCATCAAGGAGGCTTTCAAAGTTATTCAGTTATAAGGTTATGAAAGATAAAATCAGATTAGGCCAATGAAGAGAAATAATTCAAGGGATATTATCTTAAGATTTTATATTAAAAATGTCTCTAAATATCAATGCCTTGGTAGTTGGGGAGGATAATGAGAACATCTGGAAAAGAGAACTATTAATGGGAGTAGTGGATAGCAAGATGTTTCTAAATTTGTTGTGGTGTTTTAGTTCCTTGATGAGCACCTAAACTTTGATTTCAAACACATAACTTTTTTTTTAAACCCAGGGAATTCATCATACAGCATCATGTTAAAAAACACACATTTAAAGTTCCGGTTCAAGATGGTGATGTAGGAGGATCCTAGGCTCACCTCCTCCCATAAACAGACCAAACTTGCAGGTAATATAGAACAACTTCCTCTGGAAAAAATCTAAAAGCTGTCTGAGTGACTCCTGTGCATCTGATGAATGAAAGAAGTCTCTCATCAAAGTTGGTAGGAGAGTCTGGGACACAATTTTGCCATGAAATCCATCCCTGTTGCAGTGACCAACAATCAGGAGGGAACTTAGAACCTAGAGCTTCTCCCTGAGCAGTAAAGGGTTTGAACCCTACACTGAGCACCCCAACTTATAAGTGCTGCACCTGAGAGATGAGCCCCAAAGCCTCTAGCTTTGAAAACCAACAGGGCTTGCATCCACAAGACTGTAATTACTTGAGAAATGGCTCTTAAAGGGCTCAAGTGTTCAGACTCACCCACCCCAGGGCTCAGAGCAAGTGGCAGCCACTAGAGAAGCACCTAGACTTTACGTGAATGACATTCATTTGCTAGTCATAAAGCTCTGGCCTGAGTTTTAGATGCAGGCATCTAATTTACCACACATCTAGGGGCCTGCCAGCTGGGGGTCACCATCTTCACACTCTACCTCAGCTTTGCTCTAGCTACTGGGTACCATCTTTTTTTTCTTAAGCTACGCTTTTTTTCTTTTTTTTTTCTGTTGGCACCATCTATATGCTCTCCTTTTGTCTCATTCCAGGCAGCAAGTGTTATCTTTGTGCTCTCTCTAGCCAGCAAGTACCATCTTTCTATTACCCTCTTTACTGGTGGGTGCCATCTATATGCCTCATTCCAGTCAGTGGGTGCCATTTTCACACTCTCCCTCTGTTGTGCTCCAGACCATGAGTATCTCCCTGAGGTGAGCTTTTACACAATTCTGATGCCCCAATTTTTGCAGCTGCCACCCAGTGGATGCTCCTTGATGATCTGGCTCTGGTGGCCAAGGGGGTTTGTGTTCTTGGGTCCTATGGGATTGTTCCAATAAGAGAGACAGTTCTTGGCAGGCCAGTACTCCCAGGGTACCGTGCAGACAGTTGACTGAAACACTCCAGTCTTTCTCTGAAAGATGCTTATTTGTCCTAGGGCTTTGACCTAAGGGGCAAGCTTCAGGACTGGCACACAACAGGGACCTACGGAGGTGTTCACAGGGAACAAAAGCCAATGGATGCCACCTTTGCAGTCTCCCTCTACCTTCCTACACGTCACCAATATGTCCTAGAAAGGAGGTTATACACTCATCTGGAGCCCCAACTTTTGTGACTGCCATTGAGGTCACACCTCCAGATCACCTGGTTCTGGGGGCCAGTGGGGTTTACACTAGTGGTCCCACAGGACTGTATATATTTGCATACTCTAAAAGCTGCTTTTTGAGGGTCTGGCTTCCAAATCAGCCTGAATCTAGGTGCTGACTGAAATCCTCCCCTTTGGGACACTGACAGGTCTTGGCACACCCTCAACTACTGGGAGCCATTAAAAATAAAATAGTCTACTTGAAAAATCACAAAGATTTGAGAAACAACCAAGAGCTAGGGCATGGTTGGATGACAGCGTTCATCTCCCGCATGACACCACTCCTACGAGACTGGAAGAGGTAGCTGTTTAATCTAATGCTTAAAAGCCAACACAGACAGTCAAGCAAATTGAAGAAACACAGGGATATGCTCCAAACAAAGTAACTAGATAAAATGTTAAAAAATCGTAATGAAACAAAGATAAGTAATTTATCTGATAAAGAGTTCAAAGTAATAATCAGACAAATGTGAACTAAACGTGGGAAAAGAATAGATAAATGTAGTGAGAACTTCAACAAAGAGAGATAATGTAAGATAGTACCAAATAGAAGTCATAGAGGTGAAGCATACAATGGCTGAACTGAAAAATACACTAGAGGGGTTCAAAAGCAGACCAGATGAAACAAAGAAAGGATCAGTGAACTCAAGGACAGGACAGTGGAACTCACCCAATCAGGGCAGGAAAAAAAGAATGAAAAAAAAGTGAAGCTAGCTTAAAAACCCATCTATATGCTGCCTACTAGAGACTCACTTCAGATGTAAGGACACACACAGATTGAAAGTTAAGGAATGGAAAAAAGATGTTCCATGCAAATGGAAACGAAAAAAGCTGAAGTAGTTATAGTTATGTCAGACAAAATAAACTTTATAACAAAGACTATATTAAGAGACAAAGAAGAGTGTTACAAAATGATGCAAGGGTCAACCCAACAAAAAGATATAACATTTGTAAATATTTATGCACCCAACATAGGAACATCTAGATATATAATGCAAATATTAACAGACCTAAAGGGAGAAATAGATTGCAATACAATAATTGTAGGGGACTTTAATACCCCACTTATATCAATGAATAGATCATCCAAACAGAAAAATAATAAGGAAGCATCAGCCTAAATGACACCTTCTACCAGATAGATGTAACAGATATACACAGAACATTCCAACCAAAAGCAACAGAATACACATTCTTCTCAAGTGTACATGTAACATTCTCTAGGATAGATCATATGTTAGCCCATAAAACAAGTCTTCATAAATTTAAAAAGACTGAAACCATAATCAAGCATCTCCTACCACAATGGTATGAAATCAGAAAACAATTAGAAGAAGAAAACTGAAAAATTCAAATATGTGGAGATTAAACAACATGCTACTGAATAACTAATGGGTCAAAGAAGAAATCAAAAGAGAAAGTAGGGCTTCCCTGGTGGCACAGTGGTTGAGAATCCACCTGCCAACGCAGAGGACATGGGTTCAAGCCCTGGTCCGGGAAGATCCAACATGCTGCGGAGCAACTAAGCCCATTCAACACTACTGCTGAGCCTGTGCTCTAGAGCCCATGAGCCACAACTAATGAGCCCACATGCTGCGACTACTGAAGCCTGCATGCTGTGACTATTGAAGCCCATGTGCCTAGAGCTCATGCTCCACAAGAGAAGCCACCACAATGAGAAGCCCGTGCACCACAACGAAGAGTAGCCCCTGCTCACCGCAATTAGAGAAAGCCCATGCTCAGCAACAAAGACCCAACACAGCCAAAAATAAATAAATAAATAAAATAAATTTATTTAAAAAAAAAGAGAAAGTAAAAAGTACCTTGAGAGTAATGAAGATGGAAATACAGGATGCCAAAACTTACAGATTCAGCAAAAGCAGTTCTAAGATGGAAGTTCATAGCAATAACTACCTATATCAATAAACAAGAAAAATTTCAAATAAACATCCTAACTTCACATCTCAAGGAACTAGAAAAGGAAGAATAAATGAAGTCAAAAGTTATGATGAAAGGAAATAAAGATCAGAGCAGAAATGAAGTAGAGACTAAAAAGACAGAAAAGATTAATGAAACTAAGCTGGTTATTTGAAAAGATAAACAGAACTGACAAAACTTTAGCTAGACTCACCAAGAAAAAAAGAGAACACAAATAAATAAAATCAGAAATGAAAGAGGTGACATTACAGTGGATCCCACAAAAATACAAAGGATAGTAAGTGACCACTGTAAACAATTATATGCCAATAAATTTGAAAACTTAGAAAAAATGGGTAAATTCCTAGGAACATACAATCTACCAAGACTGAATCATGAGAGATAGGAAATCTGAACAGACTGATTACTAGTAAGGAGATTGAATAAGTAATCAAAAACCTCTCAGCAAACAGAAGTCCAGGACCAGATGGGTTCACTGGTGGATTCTACCAAACATTCAAATAATTAATAACAATCCTTCTCAAATTTCTCCAAAGAACAGAAGAGGAGAGAACACTTCCAAACTCATTTTACAAAGCCAGCATTACCCTGATACCAAAACCAGACAAGGATGCCACAAGAAAAGATAATTACAGGCCAGTACCACTGATGAACATAGATACAAAAATCATCAGCAAAATATTTTTAAACCAAATTCAACAATACATTAAAAGAATCATATACCATTCAAGAATGTATCAACATTCACAAATCAATATAATATACCACATTAACAAAATTAAGGATAAAAATAGTATGATATTAATAGATGTACAAAAAGTGTTTGACAAAATTCAACATCCACTTATGACAAAAACTCTCAACAAAGTGCATATAGAGGAAACACACCTCAAAAATAATAAAGCCATATATAATAAGTCCACAGCTAGCATCATACTCAATGGTGAAATCCTGAAAGCTTTACCTCTAAGGTCAGGAATAAGACAAGGATGCCCACTCTTGCCACTTTTATTCAACATAATATTGGAAATCCTTGCCTGAGAAATTAGGCAAGAAAAAGAAATAAAAGGCATCTAAATTGTAATGGAACAAGGAAACCTATCACTATTTGCAGATGACATGATATTATATATAGAAAACACCAAAAAACTGTTAGAACTAATAAACGAATTCACTAAGGTTGCAGGATGCAAAGTCAATATACAGAAATCTGTTGTGTTTCTATACATTAATAACACACTATCAGAAAGAGGAATTAAGAAAACAATCCCCTTTCCAACTGCATCAAAAAGAATAAAATGTCTAGAAATAAATCTAACCAAGGAGGTGAAAGATGTGTACACTGAAAACTATAAAATGTTAATGAAAGAAATTTAAGACACCTTTTATTTCTTTCTCTAGTCTGATTGCCGTGGCTAGGACTTCCAATACTATGTTGTATACAGGTGGGAATCCTCTTCTTCCAGATATTAGCAGGAAGGCTTTCAGCTTTTCACCTTTTAGTATTATGTTGGCTGTGAGTTTGTCATAAATAACTTTTATTATGTTGAGATATGTTACTCCTTTTCACCTTTTAGTATTATGTTGGCTGTGAGTTTGTCATAAATAACTTTTATTATGTTGAGATATGTTACTCCTATACCCACTTTGGTAAGAGTTTCTATCATGAATGAATGTTGAATTTTATCAAATGCTTTTTCTACATCTCTTGAGATGATCATGTGGTTTTTGTCTTTTGTTGATATGGTGTATCACACTGATTGATTTACATATGTTGAACCATCCTTGTGACTCTGGGATGAATCCAACTTGATTGTGATGTATGATCTTTGTTACATGTTGTTGGACTCAGTTTGCTAATATTTTGTTGAGAATTTTTGCATCTATATTCAAAGATATTGGCCTGTAATTTTCTTTTTTGGAGGTGTCTTTGGTTTTGGTATCAGGGTAATGGTGGCTTCATAGAATGAATTTGGGAGTGTTCCCTCCTCTTCAATATTTTGGAAGAGTTTGGGAAGAATCGGTATAAGTTCTTTGTATGTTTGGTAGAATTCCCCAGTGAAGCCACAAACCCCCCCCCCCAAGAATTGTTAAAGCAATCCTGAGGAAAAAGAACAAAGCTGGAGGCATAACTCTCCCACACTTCAGACAATACTACAAAGCTACAGTAAACAAAACAGTGTGATATTGACACAAAAACAGACATATGGATCAGTGGAACAGAACAGAGAGCCCAGAAATAAACTCATACGCCTATGGTCAATCTTCAACAAAGGAAGCAAGAATATGCAATGGAGAAAAGACAGTATCTTCAGCAAGTGGTGTTGGGAAAGCTGGAGAGCCGCATGTAAATCAATGAAGTTAGAACACACTCTC
Source organism: Mesoplodon bidens (assembly GCF_964165515.1). Classification (NCBI taxonomy): domain Eukaryota; kingdom Metazoa; phylum Chordata; class Mammalia; order Artiodactyla; family Ziphiidae; genus Mesoplodon; species Mesoplodon bidens. Next base: position 119,275,837 of record NC_138176.1, on the reverse strand, counting down.
ACACCTTACACAAAAATAAACTCAAATGGCTTAAAGATTTAAATATAACACATGACACCATAAAACTCCTAGAAGGGAACATAAGCAAATATTCTCTGACATAAATTGTACCAATGTTTTCGTAGGTCTATCAAGGCCATAGAAATAAAAGCAAAAATAAACAAGTGGGACTTAATCAAACTAACAAGCTTTTGCACAGCAAAGGAAACCATAAACAAAACGAAAAGACAACCTATGGACTGGGAGAAAATACCTGCAAATAATGCCACTAACAAGGGCTTAATTTTCAAAATATACAAACAGCTCATACAACTCAGTAATAAAAAACAAACAAACCAATCAAAAATTGGGTAGAAGACCTAAGTAGACATTTCTTCAAACAAGACGTACAGATGGCCAACAGGCACATAAAAAGATGCTTGACATCACTAATTATTAGAGAAATGCAAATCAAAACTACAACGAGGTATCACTCACACCAGTCAGAATGGCCATCATGAAAAAGTCCACACACAATAAATGCTGGAGACTGTGCAGAGAAAAGGGAACTCTCTCACACTGTTGGTGGGAATGTAGTGGTGCAGTCACTAGGGAAAACAGCATGGAGGTTCCTGAAAAAACTAAAAATAAAGTTGCCATATGATCCAGTAATCACACTCCTGGGCATGTATCTGGACAAAACTCTAATCTGAAAAGATATATGCACCCCTACGTTCATACCAGCACTACTTACAATAGCCGAGACATGGAAACAACCTAAATGTCCATCAAAAGGTGAGTGGATAAAGAAAATGTGGTATATTTACACTATGGAATATTACTCAGACATAAAAAAAAGAATGAAATAATGCCATTAGCAGCAAAATGGATGGACCTAGAGATTATCACACTAAGTGAAGTAAGTCAGAAAAAGAAAGACAAATACCATATGGTATCACTTATATGTGGAATCTAAAATATGACACAAATAAACTTATCTATGAAACAGAAACAGACTCACACATATAGAGAACAGACTTGTGGTTGCCAAGGGGGAGGGAGGGTGGGGGGAAGGATGGATTGAGCATTTGGGATTAGCAGATGCAAAATATTATATACAGAATGGATAAACAACAAGGTCCTACTGTATAGCACAGGGAACTATATTCAATAAAACATAATGATAAAGAATATGAGAAAGAATATATGTATATACATATACATATATATATAAAACTGAAGCACTTTGCAGTATACTAGAAACTAACACAACACTGTAAGTCAACTATACTTCAATAAAATAAATTAAAACAAAACAAAACAAAAAAGAAATTTAAGACAATACAAATAAAGGAAAGGCAATCTCTACTCATAGATTGAAATAATTAATTTTGTTAAAATGTTCACACTACCCAAAGCAATCTGCAGATTCAATGCATTCCCTATGAAAATATCAATGGCATTTTTCACAGAAATAGAAAAAAACAGTCCTAAAATTTACATGGAACCACAAAAGAATTTGAGTAATCAAAGCAATCTTGAGAAAGAACAACAAAGCTGGAGGCATAATGCTCCCTGATTTCAAACTATATAACAAAGCTATAGAGATCAAAACAGTATGATATTGAGCATAAAAAGATACAGATCAATCGACCAGCATACAGAGCCCAGAAATAAACACATGCATATACTGTCAATTAGTTTATGACAAAGGGGTCAACAATATACAATCAGAAAAAGACAGTCTCTTCCATAAATGGTGTTGGCAAAATGGACAGCCTAAACTACTATCTTTAACCATACATAAAAATTAACTCAGAATGGATTAAAAACTTGAATGTAAGACCTGAAATCCTAACACTTTACAAGAAAACATAGGCTGTAAGCACCTTGAGAGCCATCTTGACAAGGATTTTTTTGATTTGGTAATGGAGGCAAAAATAAATAAGCAGGACTACATCAAACTAAAAAGCTTCTGGGAATTCCTTGGTGGTCCAGTGGTTAGGACTCTGCGCTTTCACTGCCAAGGGCCTGGGTTCAATCCCTGGTCGGGGAGCTAAGATCCCACAAGTCATGCAGAGCATCCAAAAATAAATAAATAAATAAATAAACAAAAGCTTCTTCACAGCAAAGAAAACCATCAACAAAATGAAAAAGGCACTGTACTGAATGGGAGATAAAACCTGCAAATCATATATTTGATAAGGTATCTGATAAAATATATAAAAAACTCACAAAGTTCAATAGCAAAACAATAAACAATACAAATTAAAAATGGGCAGAGAGTCTCAATAGGCATTTTTCTAAAGAAGACATACAAATAACCAAGAGGTACATGAAAAGATGCTCAACATCACAATTCATCAGGGAAATGCAAATCAAAACCATAATGAGATATTGCCTCACGTCTGTCAGAATGGTTATTATCAAAAAGACAAGAAATAACATGGGTTTGTGAGGATGTGGAGAAAAGGGAGCTCTTGGGCACTGTTGGTAGGAATGCAAATTGGTGTAACCACTATGGAAACAGTATTGAGATTCCTCAAAAATTAAAAATAGAATTAAAAAATTAAAAATAGAATACTATATGATCCAGCAATTCCATTTCTGAGAATTTATCTGAAGAAAACAAAACCACTAATTCAAAGAGATATATGCATCACCATGTTCACTGCAGCATTATTTACAATAGTCAACAACCTAAATGTCCATCAATGGATGAGTGGATAAAGAAAATGTGTGTACACACATACACAGACACACAGTGGAATATTATTCAGCCATAAAAAAGAATGAAATCTTGCCATTTGCAACAACACAGATGGACTGTGAGGGCATTATGCTTAGTGAAGTAGATCTGATAGAAAACAACAAATACTATATCTCACTTTTATGTGGAATCTAAAAAACAAAAACAAAACCAAAAAGCAAACAAACAAAAAACTGACTGTAGTTAATAATAGTCTATTGCATATTTGAAAATAGCTAGATCAGGACTTCCAAGGTCGTCCAGTGGTAAAGAATCCGTCTTACAATGCGGGGATAAAGGTTCGATCCCTGGTCAGGGAACTAAGATCCCACATGTTGCCGGGCAACTAAGCCTGTGCACCACAACTACTGAGCTCGCTCTCCTCAACTAGAGAGCCTGCATGCCACAAACTACAGAGCCCACGCACTCTGGAACCCGCACGACACTACAGAGCCCACACACCCTGGAGCCCGCAGGCCACAACTAGAGAGAGAGAAAAGAAAAAAAAAACAAAAAACCCGCACGCCATAACTAGAGAGAAGCCCGTGCACCGCAACAAAGAGCCTGTGCCGCAGTGAAAGATCCTGCATGCCTCAGTGAAGATCCCACATGCCGCAACTAAGACCAGATGCAGTCAAAAATAAATATAATAAATAAATAATATGATAAAATCTAAAAAGAAAAAGAAAGTAGCTAGATCTTGAAAGTTCTCATCACAAGAAAAAAAGTATAACTAAGTATGGTGATGGATGTTAACTGGACTTATTTTGTGATCATTTTCCAATATATACAAATATGAAATCATTACATTGTATTCCTGAAACTAATATAATGTTATGTCAACTATACCTCTATAAAATACATTTAAGGAATGTTTTTGATGGTAAAGAATACTTAATTATATTATGTAATCTTAATATCCACCTTTGAACATTGAGTGGATTTATACAGATATACCTTGCTATGTAAAGCAAGATGTGTAAAAACAGAATATAATAAAAATTCATTCTTAAAACTTTTTTTGATCTTATACTCCTATACAAAAAAGCGCTGAGAGTGTACTCATAAGTGCAGGTATTTCTTCATAAATTATACACAAATACTACTGTATGAAATATAGTCATCCCTTGGTATCTCAAGGAGACTCATTCCAGGACCCACTGTGGATATCAAAATCCACAGATGCTGAAGTCCCAGAGTCAGCCCTCTGTATCTGAGGTTTCACATCTGGGATTCAACCAACTGTGGATGGTATAGAACTGTAGTATTTACTGAAAAAAATCTGTGTATAAGTGGACCTGTGTAGTTCAAACCTGAGTTGTTCAAGGGTCAACCGTATTACAAACATTAAAGATTAAGGACAAAATAGAAATTTAAAATAATAAAATACATATTTAAAAATTTTTATTACTAAAATAAGTATTTAAGTATTGTGTTATTTTGATAATCTATTTTAATATTTTGTGACATAGCAATTCAAATGACAACCTCTAAACTTGATTTATTTTTTACCTGTTTTGAGAGCTGTCACATTTGCAAAAGATATCACACAAGAATGGGTACATCAGAATGGAGAAAGTGTATCAGTAGGTGTCTTACTAAATATTAATATTTTTTTATTTCTCAATTCCATACACCAATCATATAAAGGCACCCCAGGCACATACAGTATAGATGACAGTTTGATATACCAAGTACTAATCTATATAAGTAAAATTAATCAAACTTATTTTTTCTTATATAAGATAAAAATAAATATTACTAGAAGTTCTATTACTTTCTTCCACAGCCCAATTAATTATCTTATATGACCTCTAGCGTTCATACACAATATACCCATAGCATTTACACAACACTCTTGAAAGTCCTTACATTGTAGAAACAAACCATATAACTTTCCCATAAAAAGTAGCAGAGTATAACAGAAAAATGGAAGTAAGCCATTTGCAGACTCTTAATGATAATACAGGACTGTGAAAGTCATTTTAAAAGCAACTAAAGTAAATTTTGACACCATAATAAATTATGATACCTTATACTGTTAGTATAATAACATTAGTCAATGCAAAAATTTTACAAAACTACTTTTCAATTTAACAAAAACTATTCTGGGTAAAAATCCCTCTTCTCCTTTCTGCTTTCTTACATCATCACACTTCGCTTTCTTAGGAGTCATTTTTTACTTAAAAACAATGTTTATGACATTTCACAAGAGTTCTGTGTGCTCAGAGGAAAAATTAAAGAAATGTTGATAGAAATGCTGGGCAAAAAACTTTGCAAACTCATAGGTAAATGATACAAATGCAGCATTCTAGAGTGTTTTTGAAATTTAACTATCAGCACAGTAACAATTTAGCTATCTTTGACATGGTCTATAAATAGATGAAGATAAAAATGTTATATCTTTGTATTTCCAATGTCTACTATTTACTTTCCCTCATAAAAATTTCATAAATAATTTAAGAAAGCATAGTTTAAGACAATTTAGTTGGTATTACATTTCACTGCCATTTTGCCCTTCTGTCAAATTTTTCAGAATGAAACAAGAACACTAGAGAAATGGCAGCGAGCACTATTGTGGTTGATTAATGTGCTTTATAAGTTTAGATTGCATATTTTAGATTTTCTTAAAGGACAGCATATCTGCATTTTAAAGTGTAATTAATATAAGTAAGTACACACACATACATACATTTTGTTTGTGCTAAATAGCATCATGCATGTATCCAGGAAAATACATTTAATTTTTTCATTAAAATATTAATACATCATAATGAAACTAAGTGGTCTTTGTATGTCAAAAAATTTAAATAGTAATATATTAATACTAAAAGCAAAAAATCTGGTAAAAATATTTTTCAAATTACTGCGAAATCAGTGAAGAAAAAAGTTCAGTGACTGCTGACCCATATGAAGCTTTTAGAAATATTTGTGAAGCTCTTAAAAATATTTATATAAATGAAGATACACTTCATTCTACACACAGTGCAGAATAAAAACTCTGGTAGAGGTGGCTAGATTGTATTTGGAACATTTATCATTATTTCAACCTCAAATTTTATTACTGTAAATTTTATCATTATTATTTGAATGAATAAAAGCTTTTAGCAAAACAAATAGTGCAAACAGCAAATTCCAGAATCACTGCCTTTTTAGTCATTAGGCTTTCCTGTTTTTATTTTTCTTTAATCACTAAAAATAACAACCAAAAAAGCATAGCAAGCTCCAGGGAAATTAATATTGGACATACTGAACTGTACTAAAATATGTAAAAATAGGCTCAAATACGCAACCTTAGCACAGCTCAAAAAAGTTATACAAAAACTATTTGTATTAAAATGGTAGGTTTAGGGCTTCCCTAGTGGTGCAGTGGTTGAGAGTACGCCTGCCGATGCAGGGGACACGGGTTCGTGCCCCGGTCTGGGAAGATCCCACATGCCGCGGAGCGGCTGGGCCCGTGAGCCACAGCCGCTGAGCCTGCGCATCCGGAGCCCGTGCTCTGCAACGGGAGAGGCCACAACAGTGAGAGGCCCGTGTACCGCAAAAAAAAAAAAAAAAAAAAAAAGGTAGGTTTACCTAAACTTATACCAAAAAATCTGCAAAGAACAAAAATTAAGTGAAAAAAGACAATGTCTTATTTAGGCTAGCATTCAATACATACCATAGCAAACATTAAATTTAGTAGGTTCGAAGTTAAAAGAAAATCTTGGAAATACATATTCAGTATGAAAATTTTAGAAATAGCTTTGGTGAAGATTTTAGTTTCTGTAGGCTCAGGTGTTTACTTTATGCACTGTAGACTGTTGTCAAGGAGGGAAAAATTAGTCCAGTGTATTTCCACAGTAAGCACAGAAAATCATATACTTAACCCTCTTTCCAGTGGATATAAGGGAGAGAAATCTATCAAGTATAGAGCTTAGGTCAACTGTATTTCCTCCATGTTAACTGCCCCAAATAACTACTCCTAAGCCAAATTTAATTATATAAAAGTAATTAATTTTCAAATGCTCCTTTTAGACACCACAAAAAAGGACACCAACATTTGAATTTATTCATTCTAATGAGCAGTTCAACAATTTGGCATGAGTCTAAAAGACCGACTAGAAGATGAAGGGAAAAACACTTGATAAAGGAGCAATAGAAAACAGCTTGAAAAGGACTACCAAATTCCATCTTTATCCTCAAACGCACTCCCTATGAGACATAGATAGATATTTCTAACAGCCTCCTGGATGTTTCCATCTAGGTATTCCACAAATATCTGAAACCTAGCTTGTCCAGAAAAGACTTTAATAGCTTGTTAATAGCTTGTTAACAAGGCTTCGCCTTCACATTCACTCCAACCAACAATTACTACTTTATTTACTGGCATCAAAATGTACCCAGTCTCCCAATCTAGAAAATTTAGCCATCAACAACTCCTTTCTCACGTCTCACACTTCCAATTTAATCACAAAGTCAACAGATTTTTACTTCAAAAATGTTATTCAATTCCACCCCCAATTTTTATCTTCTTTTTCTTAACAATCCTATTATCTATAACTGCCCTGTAAGTGGTTAGATTCCTGAGCTCAATATGCCAGTTCATTCCTCAAATGAGTATATTTATTAAAACAAAATATGCAATATCTCTTCCTTACCTAAGAACTTCTTTGGTCGTACTACCTACTGCAGTGATTCTCCAAGTGTGGTCTCCGAATCACCAACATCAGCATCACCTGGAAACTTGTTAGAAATGCAAATTCTTGGGCTCCACCCCAGAACTAAGGGATCAGAAACTCTAGCGGGTGGGGCCGAGCAATCTGTTTTAAGAAGCCCTCTTGGTAATAAATGTTGAGATCCCATGGTTTAAGTTGGTTCTGACAAATGATTTATTTATTTTTAACACAAAGGTGATTAAGATGTTCAGCAAGCATTATCATTTAACTTCCTTCTTAATTTTTGAACTATTTTGAAAACTGAATACAAATAGCATACATTAAATTGTGCTGTATCATGTGATTTGGGTTAAACATCAAAATAAAAATTTGCCTGCTACTTCAGTGCACGAAATGGCACAATGTATAAAAAGGTTACGGCTCTGATCATGTTTCATGTTTGTATTTTTAATTCAAGTCAGCAAGTATATACTCAAGAAAAATTTTGCAAACATTATGTGTTTGCATGCAGTGTTCAATTAGTTGCAGGCAAGGCTCAGGTGCATCTCTTTGTCCCTTCAGCTCAACAGAACAAATTAAATAGAAGGGCTTATTATGAATTTTGTGTACTTCTTGATGTTTGTGATAAAGTTATTCTAAGTTTGGGTTATAGTTACACTTTTTTCCAGTATAGGTTATGAAATAATTACCTATAAAACTAGAAACAGATCCCTAGTTAAAAGCAGGAATGTTGAATAAATGTTAACATGGATGTATTGAGACTGATTTGGCTCAAGACGTCTCAAAGTCTTACTACTAATTAGTAACAGCTGATCTTTCAGCTAACATTTGGAAGCTCTCACCAAAGCTAAAATATGATGCTAAATTTCAATGATAGTCATCTGGTCAGTAGAATTTACACTGTAGTGATAAATTTTAAATGATAAATTTTCATTGGGTTTCATACGTCAAGGTATGCAAATAAAGATACCCTCTGCTTTCCAAAAGTTTGCTTTATGTCACTTCACTTTTACGAAATATCTACACTAGTACCTGTTTTTGCCAACCAAAAAAAATCCAAAGAGGATTTTTCCCTTCTACAAAAAGAGGCAAAAAGCAAAGAATAGCTTTCAGCGTTTGTTTTGCAGGGAGCCATTACTGAGGCAGTGTGTACCCCAAACCAAGAGAGCTGCACCGCCAAGTTCCTTCCCTGAGAACTACACTCTGAATCTCAGCACCAAGCTTCCAGAGCTCTGAACTGTGTCTGTGAGCATCTGTGCTTTATCTGGATTTATTTTGTGCATCATTAGCAAGATGTGTCCTAAGGTAACTGCTTCTTCACTTTACACCATTTTGGCTTACTAAAGCTTTCAGAAGAAAGCTCTACTTTTAGATATCGAGAGGAACCTGTAATGATACAGTCTTTGACAAGTTCCATAATTTTGAAAAAAAGTGTGCCTGAAGTTATTGTAAATCTAGGAATTAAAATAAAATGTGCTCAGAAAAAAGTCACCATATTACCCATGAACAACAGCATATACGACTGGAGAAAAATCTTATTAAATCCTGCATGACAGTGTAACAAATATGATAAATTAGTAAACTTATCAAAAAACTGAAATAAATATTGGTACATGTCTAAAAATGCAGAGAATACAATATTATTCATCACATATGCTTGATTAATTCAAATACTGAAATTATATAAAATCTTTCCAACTTAACGGCATTAGAATACGAATGTGGCAGATCTCTCCATTTACTTTTGTAGAAGTTTCTCAAATAGGTCATTTCAAGGATGCTAAAAGAACACACAATGGACAAGACAATTTTAATGTCTACATCAGGTTTTTACACATCATCAACTAAACTGTCAGAATTGTTGAGACAACTCTATTAAGGGAAGCAGGTAAAATTTTTAAAATCTCAGGAGTGGTAGCTCCTATAAAAGCTGTTGTCAGATTTCATTAGGTAGCAACTGTTCACTAATAAGGACTGGATATTAAGATACTTCAAAATAACTTTGCCTCATCACATACAGACTACCATTTAAATTGATGGATTTTTCTCCTTTTTTTTTCTGAAGTTAGCTGTAATGTTACAGATAGAAAATTTCAAAATTCATTTTTTTTCACACCAAACTTAGGTAGGTGTCCTGAAGCAAGGTATAAATATTTCAAAAGAAACAAGAAATACTTTATTTATTCATTAAAAAGCCCTTTTATAAATCTTTCAAATGTAAATAATAGGCACACTAATATGATTATATAGCTTTGTAACAAGTTGAAAAACTCAAACTGACAAAACAGTCACAAACGTTACCAAGCTTATAAATGCAGATAAAGTATCAGTAATGAAACTGATCCTTACAGTTAAGAGTCATCATCCAAGTAAATTAAATTAAGCTGCTCTGAAATTTTAAGAGATCAGTGCAAACATATGAGCATTTAAAAATGTTGTCAATGAATATCTTAGAATATTATAAGATACATTATTTTTGCACTGAACAATGAAAAAATGAACTGATGGATGAATCAATTCTATCACTTCCCTCCAAAAGGATTTATTCAATTGGGACTTAATTTGATTCATTTTGGGGGAAAAAATCTTACTATTTCTCTAAAGTCTTAATCAATTTATTTTAAGAGTATCCTGAGAAGGCAAAATAAGTTTTAAAAAAAATTACCATTTGCCACTACTTATCTGTATGAACCAGAATTTCCTAGGGACAATGCAATAAAAATAAAATTCAGAAATAAAGTGGATGCTGAGGCTGACATTAACAATTTTCAAGTACAACTGCTAATTTTAAGTTCTCACTTAATCGACTTAATTTGAAAAACGATGCATGTTTGAAATTCCAGGATAAATGTATACTAGTAAAATGCTACTTTTACTTGTTAGAGTTTTGTAAAATGTGGTATTTTTGTTTTAAAAGGTTTTCTACAAATTAGAAAATCTGAAATCTACCAATAAGATTTCAAACTAGATAAATCCAAACTATAGATCATGGCATAATCTAGCTAGCCCTAACTAGCGTTTAGTTTATTTTCTCACAAGTAACACTTCTTTCCTTCAGCAATACTAAATGCTATGTATTCCTAGGACATACATGGTGTTATGCCTTTATATATGCACTTATCCTGCCGGAAATGCCCTTATCTCGCTTCTAGAAATTTTTTACTTTACTTTTAATACCCAGAAAAAATGTTGCTTCTCTCTGTGAAGCAATCTGAGAGACTCAGGACAGAATTACCCACTTTTTCTTCTCTACTCTTATTTATTTATTTTTTAATATCTTTATTGGAGTATAATTGCTTTACAGTGGGGGGTTAGTTTCTGCTTTATAACAAAGTGAATCAGTTATACATCTACATATGTCCCCATATCTCTTCCCTCTTGCATCTCCCTCCCTCTCACCCTCCCTATCCCACCACTCTCGGTGGTCATAAAGCACCGAGCTGATCTCCCTGTGCTATGCGGCTGCTTCCTACTAGCTATCTATTTTACATTTGGTAGTGTATATATGTCCATGCCACTCTCTCACTTTCTCCCAGCTTACCCTTCCCGCTCCCCGTATCCTCAAGTCCATTCTCTATAGGTAAGCATCTTTATTCCCATCTTGCCCCTAGGTCCTTCTGACCAATTTTTTTTTCTTTTTAGATTCCATATATATGTGTTAGCATATGGTATTTGTTTTTCTCTTTCTGACTTACTTCACTCTGTATGACAGTCTCAAGGTCCATCCACCTCAATACAAATAACTCAGTTTCGTTCCTTTTTATGGCTGAGTAATATTCCATTGTATATATGTGCCACACCTTCTTTATCCATTCATCTGTTGATGGACACTTAGGTTGCTTCCATGTCCTGGCTAATAGAGCTGCAATGAACATTGTGGTACATGACTCTTTTTGAATTATGGTTTTCTCAGGGTATATGCCCAGTAGTGGGATTGCTGGGTCGTATGGTAGTTCTATTTTTAGTTTTTTAAGGAACCTCCATACTGTTCTCCATAGCGGCTGTATCAATTTATATTCCCACCAACAGTGCAAGAGGGTTCCCTTTTCTCCACACCCTCCAGCATTTATTGTTTGTAGATTTTTTGATGATGGCCATTCTGACCGGTGTGAGATGTTATCTCATTGTAGTTTTTTTGGTTTTTTTTTTTTTTTTTTTTTTTGCGGTACGGGGGCCTCTCACTGTTGTGGCCTCTCCCGTTGCAGAGCACAGGCTCCGGACGCGCAGGCTCAGCAGCCATGGCTCACGGGCCCAGACGTTCCGCAGCATGTGGGATCCTCTGGGACCAGGGCACAAACCCGCGTCTCCTGCATCGGCAGGCAGACTCTCAACCACTGCGCCACCAGGGAAGCCCCTCATTGTAGTTTTGATATGCATTTCTCTAATGATTAATGATGCTGAACGTTCTTTCATGTGTTCATTGGCAATCTGTATATCTTCTTTGGAGAAATGTCTATTTAGGTCTTCTGCCCATTTTTGGATTGGGTTGCTTGTTTTTTTTTGATACTGAGTTGCATCTACTCTTATTATATCCTTATTGTGTATTATATTCATCTATTTAAATATATCATCTCCCTAATTGTCAGCAAATCCTTTGAATGCAGGATCCAAGTTACATTCATTCTTGGGTCCTTTCTCCCCCTGTTCTTAATATAGACCCTAAAGTTGCGATACATGTATAAACAGTAAAAATACCAGGAAAGTAAAAAAAAAAAAACAGAAGGAAACAAAGTGTGAATATTAACTGGTTAAGTTTAGTACCTAAAAATTAACCTTTGAACAAGAATAGAATGGCACTGTCCTCTAGCTATTGTATTCAAAGTGAGGTCTGCAAACTATTTACCAGTCTGTGATGAGATAAATATAAAAATTAGGATTGAGCATTTAGAAACTTTTACAGGAATCTGACAGTAAGTTTTATGTCTGCTGAATCTTTTTGGATCTTTTAAATTTCATTTTTCTAATAATTCATTTTTATTGTATTTTTCTAATGTCTAAGTGATAGATTGAATATTGAAAAAACCCCAACAAAATAGAGATAGATTGGGAAGCAGTGTATGAAACTATGGAAATAGAAAGATGAGTAAGATCTTGACTCTTTTTCAATGAGAATTTAGTTTAGAAGAATATGATATACACATAAAATTTTATAGTACGTATCAATATAACTATCAGTATTTCTCAAAGTTCATGTTATCATCTTTGATACTTTAAAACATATTTATTAACTGAATTGTAAGCATACCTGGAAATACTAATGTATAACTAGTATTTCTTTCTAAATGATGTGTTAGTAAGAAAATAGCCATAGACAATATATAAACAAATGAGCATGGCTTTATTCCAGTAAAATTACTTTAAAACCTGGCAGCAGGTTTTTGGATTTGGCCCAAGGACTGTAACTTGCTGATACCTCTTCTACATCATAGATATAACTCTAAAATGCAATCATAAAGAACATATCACATACCTGATGCTCAAAAACTGTCATTTTTCTTTGCATTTATCAACAGCTTTAAAAACTTTAAAGACTGAGAGATTTACCAACATTCAGTCTTAGAGAAGGTAAGACACTATTTTTCAAGAAAAATCACAGTAAGTATATTGAAAAATATTTTGCGGCTTGTCTTTAATGGCATATGTCTAGGAAAGTTATAAGCCTTTCATACCATTATTAGATAGCAACACTCGCATAGGCTATAGAAAACAAAAAGACAGATTTATTTCCAGTAGTTGCCACTACCACTGCAACTAGTAGTGTATATGCAAAACTCCCACAACCCCTTTAAAATGAACCACAAACTTGGCCCAGATAGTCATAATATCACAAAAAAAACTAACCACGATTCAGAGTATGATGCTTTTTGTTCAACTCACATCTAGTGAGGGACTTCAAAATGTAGAGCACTTGTTTGCATTAACAAGCCTGGATCGTAGATTTATTTCATCTTTGGGGTTCAAAATGGGCCTTCCCCAGGATGTGATAATTCCTTACCTTCAAGGGGTGAGGCACAAAGCTCATCAGAGGCCACTCTAAAACTGAAGTCAAATTCTAGACATCCTTTTTCACCTAAGTTCTAGCCTCCCCAGTGAAATATATAGTTCTATGAACAATTCTCTTGCTCATTCTAGAACTCTTTTCCCCGGAACATAAGAGGAATTGCTAAAGGTTTAATATAAGTTTCCAAGGAAGTCTCTTATGTTAGATTTCAAATGTCTTAATGTACATGTTCTTTTCACTTTATACTAAATCCCTGTGAAAAGTCTCCTAAGACTCCAAAACTACCTTTATGCAGATGACTCAAAAATCTCTATTTCATAATCCTCTATAAGGTATCAAGTGGTTTAGTAATGATTCTCAAAATATTATCACTGGATGGTAAGTAGCCCTAAAGAGTGGGAATCAAGAAAAAGGAGAGTCTAAGAAGAATGTAAATGGGCTCTCTTGTGGGGATCCACACTGAAACAATAATGAGAAGGCAGTATATAATACTGTTCTGGGAATGATTTTTCTGAGAGGGAAGCACCCCTGGAAAAGGGTTAGGGACATATTTAGATGTCCACTGAGACCTAAAATTTGAGATGTAAAATACTGTCATCACAATGTCTAAATACTCTTTCCTTTCTCCTTTTTTTCATTCTTGTCAATGATTCTTCAGATTTCCTAGACTTAAAATCCTAAAGTTACCCCCCGTCTTTTTTTTTTTTTTTTTTTTTTTTTTTGCGTTACACGGGCCTCTCACTGTTGTGGCGTCTCCCGTTGCGGAGCACAGGCTCTGGACACGCAGGCTCAGCGGCCATGGCTCACGGGCCTAGCCGCTCCGCGGCATGTGGGATCTTCCAGACCAGGGCACGAACCCGTGTCCCCTGCATCTGCAGGCAGACTCTCAACCACTGCGCCACCAGGGAAGCCCTGTCACTTTTCATTTTGCTTGAAAATTCAATCAGTCACAAATTATTGGTAATTATTTTTAGATTTTTCTTATACCATTGCCACTCACTATCCTCCCATAGAGAACAGGCTGAGGCTGCCTATTTTTCTTGTTGAGACTCATCAAATCTTCTAATACATTTCTGCTAGAAGTCCTCCCCCAATACTAATTTTACTTCTCAAATGTATGTGTATAAAATACAGTCTTCTTAATAAGATAGTTTAACTATTGTCTAGTAATAATAAAATACTTTAAACAGTTAAAAATGGGCAAATACTTTATAGTAGTAAAGATAGAATTTAAATAATTTATAAATAATAAAAAGATTCTTTATAGAGAAAGTTAAAAGAAATGTAAAACAAACCCAAGAAAGAGGCAAATGCTATAAGGAGAACTTAAATCATACATTTAAGGGTAGAGAAGGAAAACCAAAAACTAGAAGGATCATGCTTACTGCAGTAACTGATGCAGCTGCTGTTATTACCGAAGCCCAGGATAAAACATAAACGTCATCATGAAACTATACTCACATAAGTTAAGGGAAAAATCAAGCTTAGGCCTAAAGAGGGAAACATCAGCAGCAATTTTTTTTTTTAAAGTGACTTGGAAGTTGCCTAGATAGTGTTCTATAGAGTGAATTTCTAATTGGCTTACTTACCTAGGCAAGAATGTTACCACTTATGACATATCGGTCATTCTACCACTGGAGGGAGCCTGGTCACATATCCTTTGATGTGACTTTTACTCTAAAAACTTCCTGGTCTCCTCTGGGAATGAATCAGAACCCCTACCAAGAATATAAATTTGTTTAACATAATGTGATGGTTTTCAAGCTTTTTGCTTGTTTCTTTTAGTTTTTCTTTTCTTTTTGTTTTGTTTCATACTCACTAATGAAAATTTACAGCATCTCTATAGTCAGATCAGGGTCAAAGAAATGAACCCGGAGATCACATGTGTTGGTATAGATCTATACTTAGAAAAAAATCATAAAGAAAACAATTGCTAAATCAAGAACAGAGAAGGGCTCTGATGCAAATACCTACCAAAGCAGGTATCAAGGTCACAAGGTACATGAAAAACAGCAAACAGTAGGTTCAAAATAGAAGCTGAAAATAGCTTTTAGGATTAATGCTGAGAAGGATATTACTGATGCGATAGAAAAATATAAGCAAAGGATAGAGTACTATAAGTGTGATTTTACTGTTCTTTTCAAATTCAGAATTTACAGTTTCCATTGACTACTCATGAAGTTGAAGTGACATAAGAAGGATTTACTATGTAAACAAAACACAACTGAAATTTTAAAAAAAAGATCTAAACATTGGCCAAAAAATAAGAATTAAGAAGCAGTTCAACTCAAGAAGGTATGTGGAGAATAACAGTCCATTAAAAATAATTATTATTCTCTATTTTGTGTCAAGAACTGTGAGAAATGGTATATAATACTTTACTGAACATCTCAGCAATCCTACAGGACTGACATTATTATACCCATATTACATGAGAAAGCTTGAGGGTAAAAAATGGTTAAGTAATTTGCCTAAGATAACATATCTATCAAGAGTAAATATTGTATGAGAGGTCTGATTCTAAAATGGTATTACCACCATGCTATTTGCATGTCAGTGAGACTGAGTAATGCCTACCTTACATTTTTGTACTATGAAAGGTAATAATTAAGGGTATTTGTCCTAGACATCTGCTTTAAAAAATATCTCCAAGAATTATCTAATACAGTGTTGTGTTACTAAGCACTCCTGTATTACCATGTTTCCAAAATTAAAATTTGTTTAATTCACACATCAATAAGCATAAAGAAGAAAGTCTCAACTGATTTATAATTTAAACAAATATGATAGAGTCCAAATACAAAGGAATTTATCTTTTAAAATATGTTAAAAAAAGAAAACCTTTTCCCTTTTCTTCCGCAAACTACTGGTAGACAAAGACAGGGAAATGTCAGCTTCTGCCTGTGAAATTCCTTTAAATTGTGTTCCCTTGCTGACTAGCATCATACACTCCACAAACTGTATCTAGGCAGTCATAAAATGCCCGAATCATGGAAATAATACTTATTAAAGCTAGAAAGCCTTGGGGGTGGATTAAATGCTATACAACAAATTAACTTT
This sequence comes from Mesoplodon bidens, assembly GCF_964165515.1. Classification (NCBI taxonomy): domain Eukaryota; kingdom Metazoa; phylum Chordata; class Mammalia; order Artiodactyla; family Ziphiidae; genus Mesoplodon; species Mesoplodon bidens. The sequence goes on along the minus strand of NC_138176.1, from coordinate 119,259,390 downwards.
GTATTTTCTTCTTTACTATTATAACAAGAGTGCAGGGAGCTTGGATACATATAAAGCAACATAAAGATAAATCTTTCCTTCTCGGCAAGGAAATAAAGCTTCAATATGTATATGCATGATGAGAAAAGATGAAGAGAAGTAACGTAGAATTCTATGTGTGGGGTCAGAGCTGTTTTGTCGTGTCACAGGTCAGGGAGGGTCTGAAGTACCTATGTGAAGAAACAAACTGGAAATAAGTTCCCATATTACTAATGCTTCCCGATGACAAATTTATGTTTTTTTCTTGGATTTTTTTTGAAAAGCCACAATTAAAGTACATCATATACGCAACTTGAGGCTACTTCAGCACAGCAGAGGCAAATAACAGAAACACTCTTTTACTTATAGATTATAGAAACTACTAGATTTACAGCACATCTTCAGAGGTTTCCTAATAGAAGTCGATCCAGAATCCTCATGTTGAACCACAAGTAACATCTAGGCAGGGCCATGTATTAGCAACCAAAGCACACATGCCTAGGATAAAAGCACACATGAGATAATGTGTGTGTATAAGAACCCTCTTGCTTAATTAAAAAATCCAATTATATGACCACTTGGACTCTATTCCATATTCTTCAGAGACTATAAATATTTTGAGGAACGATGAGAAAAAGAAGCATTGTGAATTGTTGCTAATAATGTAAACAGACTGTAAGAAAAAAGGCAAGTGACAGAAAACAAACAAACATAAAAGAGGAGAGCCAGGGAAGCATAAGACATACAGTTATGTTTACCAGCAGCTACAGATCTTAGTTGATGCAATATGCAAAACATTATAAAATTAAAAATGTCTATCAGTGGAGAAGGTAAAAGGAAATGTTTATTAAACAATCATATGATACTTTCTCTTATTCTACTTTATTCCACTTCTAAGGAATTAATATTGCTCTAATTTTTCCCATCATCAGATTAATATTAGGGTAAAATAAAGAGCAAACAAGACAAATCTATTTCTATAATAAAATTATGAAAATATAGCACTTATTATGTACTTAAGCACATAATACATCTACCACATACTAATTTTTCTATGTTATATATTTTCAGCAGTAAAATAATGAGACCTGAGAGGAAGTGAAAGTAAGGGAGTGAAGGTAGCAAATGCATCTAGCTGAAAATTTCTCAATATAAAATTATGATAAATAAGATCTGGTTGAAAAACTTAATGTAGCATTTAAAAATTGTTCTGTAAAAATAACCATATCACCTCCTCTAAATTATTCCTATGACACTAACTTAACATTTTTGGAATTGATATAGAGTCACAAAATGAAAAGTTAGGCATTTAACAACATCTTTACACTAGCTATCTTCAAATTTTACACATCTTTTAATAGAAGAGTTAGCCCTCTGTATTTGTTGGCATAAGCTATTTTATAAAATGAAACCCTATTTAATTAATCTGTGTTGACTCAGAAGTCTGCAAATAAGTATTAATTTTCATAGATACTGCCTAGTGCCAATACCCCCCCCATTAAATGTTACATAATTTGCTCATTTTGCAAGGATTAGTAATGTGAACTAAAACAACTAAAAAATATTACCAAAATAAAATAACTTCTACTCTAGGAGGAGAGACCATGGTAAATGCAGCACATTAATTTTTGTACTCTGCATTATTAACTCTGTAAAGGTCATTTAAAAAACTTTACTTTTCTTAGTATCTTTGAAACAGGTGGTAAATGCAATTTTGAGTATTGATTACTGGCTTCTGAGGAGCAACCATGAATTGCCCATTTCCAATAACTACAGTAATGAGCTTTTGATAAATCACTTAAGTAAATGAAAATAAAATCTGCCTTTACTTTATTAGATTCTTGGTTTTCTGTCAAACCAGTCTAGGAAGATAAAAATATTTACAGTGGTAACATTACAACAAGTCATTTCACAAAAGTATAAACAAACCCATAGGACTACAGGACTTCCTATGTGCTATGTTAAAAATAATCTGTATAGTCTAATAATGTAACCTTATATATGGAATACCAAAACAATGAATCTTTTTAATGCCATAAATATGTGCACTTAATACTATGGTGACCAAAACAATTTAAGGATAAAGAAAATATAAGCAGCTTTTGCAAGAATATTTATCATCCATACTACACCTGTTTCAGAATTATTCAAAGCAGCTCTGGCTTCAAAGAGCAATTAATCAAAGACCCATTGTCCTAAATTTATTATTAAACGGAAACTCGGTGTTCAGTTGACCTAAACCGTACTGTATAGCAACGCCTAACCAAGTTATTACTATTTAAATGGAATGGAAACAAAACCTCTGCTCTCTACTTGGATTACATACTGATCAATTTTATGACCTTATTGTGAGTATACTAGTATATCTACATAACCTTGGCTAAAAAACCATTTTAAAATCATCGTCTCTATATACAGTTAAACATTAATTTCATGTATAGCCAAAACTGTTCAGGATCATCTTGACAACACATAAATTGTTTTTCCTTTGTCACATGTATCATTTTTACAATTATTAGACCAATCAGTACGAATCAGATGACTTCTTTACAAATGAAGTTTTTTTCCGCATTACTGAAATAGCACTGACTCTCCAACTAATACAGAAGCAGTGTGACTACCCGTGCTGCACGTAGTACCGGTTTCTCTCTAACGCTCAGACGGACGTTTAATCAACGTCCTTCTTCAGGAGACTGCCAACTTTAACAACAGAATAAGCGGTATAATATATCAAGACACAATGGCGAGTACTCGCCCCATATTCTGAATCACGGCAGATGTACGAGGCCACTTCCTTCACAGATTTTTGACAGTTTCTGAATCACAGCCCCAAACGGCGAAGCCGGTGGCTGTCCGTGGTGCTGAAATGCACTCTTTTTCTGCCCCCTCACTGAAAAAACTGTCACCCCCATCCCATTTTGAGAGGATAAAAAGACTTCTAAATGTAGATGTTCGAAAAAGGAACTGGTAAGTTTCTGGGCAGAGACCGCTAACTAGTGTGTGTGCGGGGTGAGGCGACGGGGCGAGCAGGCTGGAAACCCCCTGAGGGCATCTCCCCTTCGATGCCGGGAGACCCAGAACGGCGGGACTGCGGCAAAGATCAAAAGCGCCGCGTCCCGGGCAGGAGCCGCGGGCGGGAACGGCGCCCTCGCGAGGGCAGCCCTCGGCCGGGGCCAGGCGGGCAAGGCCGGCGAGGGGCGCCGAGGCCGGGGACGACGGCGACTCTCCCCGCCAACGCGCGAGCCCCGGGGTGCTTTTGTTTTTGGGGTCTGAGGGGCGGAGGGGGTGGGCGAAGGGGAGCCCCCACCGGCATTCATTTGCACAGGTGGGACAACAAAAGACCCTGCCGCCCGGGCGGGCAGGGGCGGCTGGGCCAGAGCGGCCGCGGTGCCTGGCCGTGGGCTCGACCCCCACTCCTCACCGTCCCGGCCACTCTTACCGTCCCGGTCGCACAGCTGAATGGCCTCCAGGCTGAGGTTTTTGATCACCTCCTCACAGGGGCTGGTGGGGCTGCTGAGGGCATGATCCAGGCGCGGCACCTCCATTTTTCCAACCCCCTTCTCACGTCCGCCTGCTTCGTATCCAGGCTCTCTCCGTGGACCGTGTGAGAGAGAAGGGCGGGAAAGGGAAAGGGAGTGGCGGAGGAGGGGAGGAGACCTGGGACGCGGCACCGAGGAGCCGAGGCGACGGCAGTGGCGGGAGCTCCACAGAGCGTGCGGCTCTGAGAAGCCGAGACAGACCCGGCGCGAGGGCGGGAGGCGGCGCGCTCCCGGAGGGGAGGGGACGCGGCGCGCGGGGAACGTGAGGGAGAAGGCACGGGGCGCGCACGCGCGCGAGAGGACGCGCCCACCTGCTGGCGCGCGGCGCTCCCTCGGCCTTACGAGTGTACGCGGCCCGGGGGGCCCTCGCGCCTCGGCGCCCGCAACCCCGCGCGTGAGGCGTCGGACGGCTGAGCGCGCCGGAACGGCGGGTGTCGCGGGGCGTGGCGGAGGCGCTCGCCTGTCCTTCTCTGCTGGTGAGGGTGGTTTGGCGTTCCTTCCCTCCTCACAGTGTTAGTCGGAACCAGGTTGGCACTGCGGCGTCTGCACGAGGAGGTGAGAGTGAGCAGTTTGTTTGTTTATCAAGGATTGGAAGAATGAGGGTCCAGACGCTTTTATATAGGGTTTTGGAGCCAGCGGGCTGCCTTCGCCCCCTCAAGGTCCCGGGCTACTCGCAGCCCAGACTTAACGTGTTCCGCCAGCCATTCCTCAGAAACAGCTGCGTCTGTGTGAGAAATGAGCGGATTAACTGAGGAGTGGCATGGTTTAGGGACAGGATTTTGGTCGTCCCGAAGGAGGGGCAAACAGGGGAATTCAGACCTGCCAGGAAAGTGAGGGAATGAGGAGATGCCCGCCAGCCTGCTGGAAAGGCAACAGACGTGCTTCGGGGGCCCCAGCTTCCCACCCCAGACTTCTCAGTCTAGCTTCATTCATTCATCCATTTATTCACCCAACAAATAAGTAATAAGCGCTTACTCTGTGCCAGGCTTTGTTCTGGGCGCCAGTGAAGGTGGAAGAGATGATGCCCTCAAGGATATGGAAGGAACCTTTTCCACGTGGAAAATGCGCTTCCTTAAGTTATCCTAAACTTGTCTGCCCATTTTTTTTTAAATGTCACTTAAGATTTAGCAATAAATCACTCAGGGGAGGTGCAAATGATTTTTAAAAAGAAAACAGAGGTCACAGCCTGTTGATCTCTGTTGCCATTTGCATCTTTAGAATAGTTTTTAGTTTTGTAGCTATTTGGGGATCAAAAGTAGTGCCCGCTCCCCTTTTGAGTGTGGATTCCTATTTGAAATTAAAGTTTCTTTTCACTGATTTCCCAACTTCAAACCTAAATGTTAACCAGTAGAGTAACAACTTACATAAAGATTGCTGTATGCTACCCTTTCTAGTCACATCCATTTAGCCATGACAGGACTAAGTCTAGTTAATTGAAGCCTCATAAAACAGATGAACCAGCTTAGGGTAAAACAAGCCTGTGAGACAATTTGGCACGACTGCAAGTTGTTAAAAATCTGTGGAAGATAACTGGGTCTCTTAAAGGGAAACGTCCTCATTATGAATTTAGGTATTAACGAAGATGGATCTCCTTCGTGTAGTTTGAGAAAACTTTTGTGTCAAGTGAGGAGTGTCCCCAAGGAGAGGATAAAATTTTACTTGTCAAGAAATATGACAAGATAGGGCTTATTAATGAATTTCCTGTGTTCCAAAGAGGAACACAGTTTCAACTAGAAATTGATATTGTCAGCCCAACCACAGTGGGTTCATCTTTCAGAGTGGTGGTAAATTTACAAATCTTAAAAGGAACTATGTAAGATAGATTACCAATTTATTGATTTACAGATGAGACATATAATTCATGCATATAATTAAAATTATAACTTACACAGATATTTAGGAAGCACCTGCCATGTCCAAGGACAATACACTAGATGTTGGAAATTTTGAGTTCATATCTATGAGGAAAGATAGACATTGAAAAAGTAAAATGATGAGTGTTACGGGGAAGAGGAAGTATGGGAGCTTGTGGAAGTGCACACAGGGACCCCACCGTAGTTTGGTTAGTTAGGAAAGCCTCTAAAAGGATTTTATGTTAAAGGAACAGGCAATGTGTGAAAGCCTTTAAGAAGGAAATTACCATGATCAGATTTTTTTACCATTACACAGAAAATTTGTGTAATGAGAAAGGGGGTAATGTTTTGAGAAATAGTAATGTGATTTTCTGGGCATAAGACCTCTTCAATCCCAATCACCTTTCTGCTGAGGAGTTAGATTATTACATAAGAAAATGAAAACTCTTTTCTTCTCATACCTAAGTTGCAGTGGGAGTGATTGTAATCCCCATACACTTACATCATTTAATTGTTAGCTTGAGGTGCCCACTATTACAGTCAAGATCCTACCAATCATTCAAGCTCAAACTCAAATGGTACATTCTTTATAAAGATTATTCCCACTGCCAAAAATCTTTTTGTTTTATTTACATGGGGCTTTATATTTATCTACAGACATAGTCACACTATAATTTATAAGTTATTATTATACACGAAAAATCAGGCTCAAATTTGAAAAGGATCTTAAATATATCCTAATTCAATCCCTTATCCAGTGTTGAAGCCCTTGACAAGAAGTTGTTTACCTTTGAATAAATGGTAAATTAAAATCCTAATGAAGTAATCTAAAGTCTTACTCATTCTGAGCCCAAACATGCCTACTGTAAGGTCAGTACAAAGGCCTTAATTTTCCCCTCTGTCGGTCATACACAATAATGATAATCCTGCTTCCTTCTGCACATATATATTCAATTCTCTGGGTAAATGCTGCTAGTTCTTTCAAACATTTCTGATATCACATTGCTTTGAGTCCCTCTCTCACTCTGGACGCTGTCCTCTGGATAGCTCTAATTTTTGTAAGAGTTCATAGGTGAACACACTAGGGGTAGAAATATAATAATATATAATACAAATATTATAAATTATATTACAAATATATGTAGGGAAATACACAGTAGTCTTATCACTGTCTTTGCTCTATATGCCAGACATCTTGTAACACAGCCCAGGAACACATTAGCTTTTCTGACAGTGTTATCACTCTGCTTACACGTCCTGAGCTTACAGTCACATAAAACCTATCCTTCCCTGAACATTTCTTAATTCCCCCTTGACGTTGTAAGTTTTGAGTACATATTATAGTATTTGCATAGAGAAGATACTCAGTACAGTTTGCTAAATTATTTGATTGAAGTTCATTCAGTACTTTTAATGTGTTTAATTATATTGTTGCAGCTAGCCTAGGATTTTCTCAAACCCAAAGAAGAAGTAGGTTACAAAAGTCCTTTAGGTAAGTTTTTAAGTGCAGAGGTCATTCTTAATAGGACCCACAGCTGTAGGCACAACCCAGTTTTTTATTATTAGTCAGAAGGCAAAGCGTAAGAACCAAAACCATAGGTAGAAGCAAACTCCAAAAAATGCATAGTAAATGAAGGAGTGTTTTTTCTTTATCTCATAACATTACCGAAACTTTTCCTAAGCTCTTATAAATGGTAGCATGAAAGAAAACTCATGATTGATAGAGACAAACTTGAAAGCAACTCACATACTCTAAATTCTTTAATTTGATTCAAGTTGAGTAGAGTCTGGACTTGTGAAGATCAAATGAGATAATGCATATGAAAGTGTTGTGTGAGCTGTGAGGCACTTCAGAAAGTTAGGATGTTGTTATTACTGGGCACTAAGAATGCCATTAAGAAAAGATTTCTTGTCAATTTTACAGTACAAATTTCTGCATATATTTTAATAGCTATTTCAAAACATTAAGAACTTGCATATTTAGAATATCTTTATGATTCCGTGTTTTTGGGCCCTTAAAAATTATGCCTCGTTTTGTTTGCTTTGGGTTTTATCTCAATGATAGATTTTTGCCAAACCCATAAGCAAATATTCAGCATTGAATCTCTGCCCAGTATTTGATTTCTACACTCCTGATTCTGTATCACCAAACACCGATGGGAGAAGGTAGAGAACTATAATGACTTGATCCATTATAAATCCATGCTGTCAAAATTCAGCTTGCTTAACAATTCAATGGCTGTTGCAGACCACTTCTCTTTGAAATCCCCCATCTCTACTCTCACTTTCAAAAGATGATGTCTCCATCTCTCTTTCCTGGAGAAAAAAAGGAAGGCAGAGTGAAGTTTCTCTTTTGTTCTTACCTTTAGCTCAGTAGGTCCTGGTAAAACTTGCTACCTTGCCTTGCTTCATCTGTGCTCTCCATTCAGTGCCTGTGTATTGCAGAATATAGTTAATTCCCTATTTTTACCCCCTCCAGCTGTTTTGGTCTTTTTCTTTCCTCTGATTCTCTTTTTTGTTTTTAAACATTACCAAATCTCCTTGATTTTTTTTCTTGATTAAACATCATTTTATTTTAAATTAAGGTTTAACAGATAAATTATTTCTGAATGGTCACAACTAAATCCCTTGCTAGTATGTTAGCATTATACATAAACATAAAATATACCCTTGCCAGAAACACTTCAACGTTTAAAACTAGGTACCATGAAGCACTGACACAGTATGCTGGATTATAACTGAATTTTGATTCCCACAACACACTTCAGGTCAGTTCACTCTGCCTTGCTCTCCAGGGCTGAATGGAAGGGGACATACCACACACGGGTCAGTGGAAATGTTTCATCTTCAGCGCTGGCCCTAATGCTCATCAGATCTTATAAATCCGAAGATAAACGTGGAAGAACATCAAACTCATTTAGGGGAGCTGCTCTTTCCCAAGGTTTCAGTTCCAAAAGCTTCTTCCTCAGATGGAAAATAACACAGGCAGGGTTTCTTTTTAGAACTCAGTTAATATTTCAGTGTGTTTTCTGCCAGCATCTCATAGATATGTGTGTATAAATATATGCACATTTATAAATACACACACACACACACACAAAATTTGCTCCACTATCTAATGTCATCTAATGTCACCTTGCTTTATTTTTCTCAAACAAAGCCTAGCTCTGAGTATGTGTTTACTAACAGTATTTGCTACAAATCTCCTGGATTTAAAAAATTATCTTACTTGAGCCAACCAGTTACTATCCAGTTTTTTAATTTTCTTAGGTAAATAAGGATCCCATTATAAATTGTGAAGTGTCATAAAAGTGTTATTCATTGCCTTTATTTCCTTTTAATCCTCATACAGTTTATCACCCATCTCTACCACTCTGATTCTTACTCTTCAAAATCATCTTTGGATTTCGTGAGATTTTTCTTTTTTTTTTTCTTCTGGAAGATTTTTCATATCACCAAGTATAACGGCCTTTTATCATCTGCATCCTCTTTGATATTTCAGCAGTTTACTTCTGCTGAACTTCTTTAGCACTGAACTCTATTGGATCTCTTCCTTCACATGTGCTTAATGTTTATCTGGCTTCTAAGCTACCCTCTTGAGTGTAGGTGTTTGTTAAAGTTCAGCCTCTGACATTATGTTCTTCCCTGTTTCAAGCCATTTCCTCTGAGAATGCATGCATTCCCATGAATTTTAATGTCTTCTTAATGTTTAAATTCTCACCTTTAACATCAAATCTGTATCTCAAGTTCCCAACTATAAACGAAAGCCATTGCCCTATTTCCAGTTAATGAACATTTTTATTTACATTCCCATAACCATTTCTAATTGATCTGTTCATCCCGAAAACTGATTACCTTTTCTGATTTCTTCCATTATAATCACTGGCAACAGTATCCTTTTAGTCACCCAGTGTTACCCAATTTTCTGATTTTCTCTTTTCCTCTTTAAATGAAACTATCCTGAAGATAATTACAATTTTGCAATAGTTCTTGGATGTGTGATTTTTTTCTGAATTATAAGTACTGCTAACACATTAAGTTCTCATCATTTTGACCAGATTTTTGAAATTACCATGTGAATAGTCTTCCTACCTCCCTTCTTCAATCATGCTGCTACTAAGATTGACCCGCTAAAGCACTTTATTGATCAGAACTTGCTCAATAAATTACAGTGGCAACTTATTTTTGTTCTTCAGTTACTGAAGTTTTTTAGGCAGTTATATGACAATTGCAAAGCAATGTTGTAAGAAGATTAATCTGTCCATGTTTCGTGGGATAAACATAATGGAGGCAGACAAGCATTTAGGAGATTATTATAGTCCAGGCAAAAAGCATAATGTATTATAGACTAAGACATTAGAAATGGGAATGTAAAGGAAACAATGGATTTGAGAGAGTAGTGTTATACTGTTGTTTTCTGAGGTTATTTTTTAAAATCATAAAAAGGAGAGGTCCTTCAATATTTTGACACTTTAAAAGATTAAATTGTTCACTCATATTATTGATGGCTATATACTATAAATATTAATATTATAGTACAGCATCCTATAGCAAATGAAGCAAGAAAAATGTATTGAACATACTTCGTCCATCTTTAAACCCAAGTCAGTGCACATTATTGAGCGCCATTAGATTTTCTGTGATGATACAAAGACACTGCCCATGTCAACATTTCCCCTTACACCATGTTATTGCTGTTATCCTATAATACAGATAAATGGAGTTGCTTCTAGCTAATTTTAGCAAGCGTAGGTGGCATCATAAAAATTAGCGCAGCAGCTATTCACAGGAGGGGCTTCAACTAGAAAATGGCAATAGTGAGGCCATGGAGACAGATAGCTATCACCTTCTGCTCTTCCTAATAAATCCCCATCATTCAGACACATAAATGAGATTATTTATTGTCCCAATATGTGTTCATATTCATTGTATAATATTCATAAAGGTGTTAAATGCTTTAAAGATTGGAATATTTGTTTTACCATTTCCTTGTTTGAAACTTCTCCACAATAGCTAAGCCAAATTGTATGTGATTATGCCTTGCAGCTTGAAAACTGTTTCCTTTTGAAGTAGTCTGTTGTATCTAGAGAGAGCTCCAGAGTCAGCATTGTATGGAATCCAAAACTTCCTCCACTGTCAATGTTTCCCCACTTATCTTGAAGACACAGAGAACAGTTAATTCTTCTTCACATGACAGCCGTATGTGTATAATGCAAAACATTGTTGTCTCTTCTGATTCGTCTTTTCTCTAGTCTGAATCTTCTCATATTGCAGCTTGACTCAAAGCATATTGAGTCCTTGGTTTCCTCTGAATATGCTCTAAAGTTATATATTTCATTCTGAAAATACAATGTCCAGGACTAAACACAATATAATGGAGGAGGTCTGATTACAATAGAGCAACTTATCTGAACTGTTTAATTATAAATACGTACATAAATTGCCAGTGCATTCACATTAAAAATGTTATTTGATTATTATTTGACAGTGTATGTCTATTCATATTTGGAAAGTCCTTCACAGTAACTTTCATTTATTATTCCTCACAGCAACTTTCTTGAACTTTTGTTTTTTAAGCTGAAAGAAATGCCTACTGTTCTCATTTTTAGAAATCACAGATGATATTAAAGCTAATATGCATAACATATAAAAATGGGATAACTACTGAAATATAGTTATATTTTATGTAGTCTTTGATTACTCTGTGGTCCTTAAGACCTTTAAATGACACAGTATGTCATGAAATTTGATAATAAGATTTTCTGTTTATGATAAGTGTCATATAACCACACAGTATCTGTGGATTCACACATTTTGTGGGCCAGATCATGGGCTTATCTTCCATGGTGTGGAAGGTGTTGACAGTTCATGAAATGCAATAAAGAAGCCTTATTTCAGATATTCACAGGAAAAACCTGACAGCCTTATAAAGATTTAGTTGTTACTGTTATAATGATAAGGGAGAATATTTCTTTGGTCTCTTATGTGATGCTTATTTATTACAGTGTAGTCCAACAGTGCATTTACTTTTTCCTCCACAAAAATGTTGCTCAACTAAACTAGTAGTTTGACTGTTTAAGATATCACAGAACTGAGGAATAAAGGGAATAATCAAACATAGCCAAGAGAGAGACTAAGTCTACAGAGACACTACATAGACAGTAAGCCTACTGAAAAGGTCCTAACACCCCCCGGAACCAGACTGATACAAATACAAAGTTAAAGTCTAAGCCATCACCTGGCAAAATTGAGCTTTTAAGAGACTAGGCACATTTAGTTTTATTCTTGCCACACACTACATTTTGTTGCCCTGGTTTCTATTCCATATTATTTCACTGTTTTACATCCATGCATCTATCACTCTTTCTAGATCTTTTTCTTTCTTTCTTTCTTTAATATCATAGAAACTAAATATCCCTAGTGGTATGGGGGCGGGGGAGGAAAAGACGACAAAACAAAACAGATATGATACTTAATAGGACCATTGTAGGCCCTCAGTAGTCAGCTCCTCTATTTCTCTTTCTTAAGGATGTCTTTATAGGTGGCCCAAACAACTGTTTACTTCAGGAAATATATTAATATGTATTCAGTCAAACTAATTTGTCTGGTGTCATATGAACAAATCAAGTATCTAATTTGTTTTATAGTTTTAAAATACTTTTTTGGACATCTTATTGAAACTGTGCTGGAGTTTCTTAAGACACAGCTCATAATGACTTTGTCTCATGTCTTCATAAGAGGCTGAGAATCTATAGTAGTAAATGGTACAAATGATATTTTTACTGGTATCATTCACCTTATGGATGAGCAGAAAAACCCTTATGGGTCAAAACCTATGATTGATTTTTTTCTTCTGCCACCTCACATGAAGACTTAATTTGGATATATTAAGTTTCTATTTCAAGACACTCTTCTTTCTCACTACTAAGGCTTCAGTGCCTTTATCAAGATAATGACCTCTGAATGATTTGAAAGGGTAAACTTGTGGAATTGTTTTTATAGCTGAGTTATAAGATAATTTAGCTTTCAGGTTTCATCCTTGACCCCTTGACTATATCTATCTGCTCTCTATCCTTTAGTTCCTCAGACTGCAAAGAAAGACAGCTAAAGCTAAATCAGTTAAACACTTTTTTTGTTTGTTTGTTTTTATTTTTTGTTTTGGATGGTAGTGGCCTGTGGATACTGAGTAGAAGGAGAATGTTTGCCAGATCATTGCTTATAGACTAGAATCAACAAAAGTAAACTCCATAGGTTTGATTAATGCAATTTAACAAAGACTTTTAGTACTTCCTATGTAGGGCACTAAGAACTAGGACACAGAGTATAAGACTTTATTCTGAGATTGAATTTACTCTTGAGAAGGTAACAGTCTCCTGCTATTGAAGAGACCTCAAATTCACACAAATAATTTTCTTTTCATGGTATAGTATATGCTATAACCAATTTTTGGTCAGAAAGAAAGACATTAATAGTTTTCTGGTATGCCAGTGTATAGCCTAAAATATATATAAAATACGACACTTCATCCTAATTCACTCTTTCATTTTCCATGTTGTTGGTATGTTTTATAGTGGTAATAATTGATCTATACTTGAATTCTGTGTAGCAAGCATGTGCTTTATAATGCTGATTTAGAGGAGAAGGGCATATGGTGAAGGAGGGAAGATACAGAAAAACCTTAAAATTTTTATCAAGATATTTGTAAGTATTGATGTTTCACCTTTTTACACAAAAAAGTAGAGCTTAGAATAAGGCAAAATGTGGCAAATGCTGTAGGAGGGGAAGAAATTGTGTGCTGTGCAAGCACAAAGAAGGAAGAAATTAATTGCAGCTAGGGGAAATCTTTGTGAATAAAATGCTTGTCCTGAGTGCCGTTAAGTACAATAAACTAAAGTGCCATCAGGTTGCTTCTCTAGGCTCTATGTTTGTACTCAGAGTGCTGCTGAGTCAACCGTTTAATCTGTAGAGGTATCCACAGAAGCATTCATCTTATCCCCAAAACATTTTTTTCTTTTTTATAGATATATCAGGAAAAAACAGTTTGATTAAATGGCCCATTGTCAATGTACCTGATATGTTCTTTCAGGTTGGGTCCTTTTAATGAGTAGGGAGAATGAGCGCTCTATGTGCAGAGGCCATTTAACAGTGATGAATAATGAGGGCAGTTATACCGACAACTTTAATCTCATTTAATGTAATGAAAGTACTTGTATATACCATAAAATACCTCCATACTATTATAAAGCCTTATATTTAAAGTCTTTATTTTCTTGTTTCACCTATAAGGATTGCATTACATTACATTATAAGATTGGTCTGGCAGTGCTATTTGAAAATCTGGGCTTCTGAATATTGACTCAACTCTGGTTGATTCTGAGTGATAACCTGTGATACCATAAGTTTTAATTTTTAAATTAAAGTTATCAAATATTGTTTTCTTATGATATATTTTGTGACTTATAATAAAAGTGTCTGAAGCTATTTAATCTCCTATAAATATAAATATGATTTATATTTCTCTTAACTAATATATAAGAATAAATGTATATTCTATAATTTAGATAAACATATATTATATATCTATATATAATTCTATATACCACATGAGTATATATTTATATTAATTAAAACCATAGCAATTTACATGTTTATAACCTCAATAATTCTGTTCTCTGCCCATGTCTTCAAATAAAGCCTTGAAAAACAAATAGGATCTGTTTTATAGATGCTACCTAATAGTGCCACAGCACATGACTTCCAAACAGATTTATAAATAGCATCACTAGTCTATATTTTGCTCTAACTGCAAGCAGTGTATAATAAAATAATTTTAGAGGATATAAACTTTCAATTGGCAAGTTTTACCTCAGTGAGTTTTTCATTGAGATATGCATGTCTTTGTCTTACATGTGAGATTTCCAACTATCTATTCTATATAGTTAAGCTCCACACTTACAAAATATAAAACAGTCTTTTTTATCTCAGCTCAGTACATTATAAAATTGTAAAATCATCTTTTATAATAATTCATATTCTGTTACCAGGACCATTCACTTCTCTTCACACTTCTTCTCTTTTCCCATTATGTCTTCTGGGCTTTTGCCAAGCATATACCATCAAGAGATAACAGTTCACACTTTCTCTTTGACCCCAGTGTGAAGTTACATTTATGAAAAGATAAAAATACATGTAAATATTTCTAATACGTCTAAGATTTTTTTCCTAGTTAAAATATAGCTAAAGTAAGAATAAATAATAAGCACACATAGATCTATTCTGTATCCTATAATTTCAGGGTTATAAGATTATAAAGTGACACAGATATCACATGTTTTCATAAAGTCTTTATTATATATACTTCTGTATATATTAATATACATGACCATCAAAGCTGAAGTGGGAGGTCCTTGTCTTTACCCTGAGTCTGAGCTGCTGATGCCCTCCTCAGACTGTGTCTACACATTCCTAAACTATAGTGGTGTAACACAGAGAACTAAAGAAATATTGAGAAATAAAGAATTATTGAGGAATAAAGAAATATCTTTAAAAATGACAACTAATATGATTAAAGTTTCAGAGTTTTTTCTTAATTTAATTTTTATTTTATATTGGGGTATAGTTGATTTGCAATGTATTAGTTTCATGTGTACAGCAAAGTGATTCAGTTATAAATATACATATATCCATTCTTTTTCAGATTCTTTTCCCATATAGGTTATTACAGAACATTGAGTTCCCTGCGTTATACAGTAGGTCCTCATTGTTTATTTTGTATACAGTAGTGTGTATATGTTAATCCTAAACTACTAATTTATCCCTACCCCCCACCTTTCCCCTTTGGTAACCATAAGTTTTTTCGAAGTCTGTGAGTCTGTTTCTGTTTTGTAAATAAGTTCATTTGTATTTGTATCATATTTTTAGATTCCACATATGAGTTATGTGATATTTGTCTTTCTCTATCTGACTTACTTCACTTAGTATGATAATGTCATCCATGTTGCTGCAAATGGCGTTATTTCATTCTTTGTTTATGGCTGAGTAATATCCCATTGTATACGTACATCTTCTTTATCTATTCCTCTGTCAATGGACATTTAGGTTGCTTCCATATCCTGGCTATTGTAAATAATGCTGCAGTGAAAGTTGGGGTGCATGTATCTTTTCTAAGTAAGGTTTTCTCTGGATATATGCCCAGAAGTGGGATTGCTGGATCACATGGTAGTTCTATTTTTAGTTTTTTAAGGAAGCTCTATACTCTTCTCCATAGTGGCTGTACCAGTTTACATTCCCACCAACAGTGTAGGAGGGTTCCCTTTTCTCCACACCCTCTCTAGCATTTATTGTTCATAGACTTTTTGATGATGGCCATTCTGACCAGTGTGAGGTGATACCTCATCGTAGTTTTGGTTTGCAATTCTCTGATAATCAGCGATGTTGAACATCTTTTCATGTGCTTTTTGGCCATCTGTATGTCTTCCCTGGAGAAATGTTTATTTAGGTCTTCTGCGCATGTTTTGATTGGGTTATTTTTTTTTTTTGATATTGAGCTGCTTGTATATTTTGCAGATTAATCCCTTGTCGGTTGCTTCATTTGCAAATATTTTCTCCCGTTCTGTGGGTTGTCTTTACATTTTGTTTATGGTTTCCTTTGCTGTGCAAAAGGTTTTAAGTTTAATTAAGTCCCATTTGTTTATTTTTATTTTCATTACTCTAGGAGGTGGTTCAAAAAAGATATTGCTGCGATTTATGTCGAAGAGCGTTCTGCCTGTGTTTTCCTCTAAGGGTTTTATAGTATCTGGTCTTACATTTAGGTCTTTAATCCATTTTGAGGTTATTTTTGTGTGTGGTGTTAGAGAATGTTCTAGTTTGATTCATTTTTTAAAACTGACTTGAATGAAAATGGTTTGGGTATCATATAATGCATGCAACATTTTTTCAGAATTTATAGGCACTGTTCTAAATACTTTATATGTATTTATTCTTTTAATACTCATAACAACCCTTGAAGTGAATACTATTTTTATCCACATTTTACAGATGAAGAAAATGAACACAGAAGTTAAATACTTGCTCAGAGTCCCAGAGCTTGAATCTGAACTGAGATAGTTTGGCTTCAGGCATAATTTTTAAAAAATTTTTTATTGGGGTATAGTTGCTTTACAATATTGTGTTAGTTTATACTGCACAGCGAAGTGAATCAGCTATACGTATACATATACCCCCTCTTCTTTGGATTTCCTTCTCATTTAGGTCACCACAGAGCACTGAGTAGAGTTCCCTGTGCTATACAATAGGTTCTCATTAGATACTGTATTTTATACATAGTATCAATAGTGTATGTATGTCAATCCCAATCTCTCAATTCATCCCACCCACTGCCTTCCCCCTTGGTATCCATACATTTGTTCTCTATGTCTGTGTCTTTGTTTCTGCTTTGTAAATAAGATCGTCTATACCATTTTTTTCAGATTCCACATATGTGCATTAATATACAATATTTGTTTTTCTCTTTCTGACTTACTTTACTATGTATGACAGTCTCTAGGTCCACCCATGTCTCTACAAGTGACCCAAAATATTCCATTGTATACATGTACCACATCTTTATCCATTCCTCTGTTGATGGACATTTAGGTTGCTTCCGTTGTCTTGGCTATTGTAAATAGTGCTGCATGAACATTGGGGTGCATGTGTCTTTTTGAATTATGGTTTTCTCTGGGTATATCAGGCATAATTTTTATCTTTATATTCAAAAAAGGGAAGAAAAGAAAAGATACACACACATATAGGCAGAGAAAGAGAAAGAAAGGGAGGAAGAGAGAATATGTATATGTGCTCAAACTCAGTGTTTTCATTTCTTAATAAGAAAGAAATACCGGGTACAGTTTCATAACTTCCTACCATAGTTAAAATTTTCATAGAGAAAGAAGACTCACGTCACACTTTCCTTACCCACTGAGGAAAGAAAAACACTAATACATAGTCATTTTCAACTCTTTTTAGTATTATTTAATGTTTTGAATTGCGGCCTGTTGGCAATTTTCTTCTCTTTTCTTTCCCCTTCCCTTTCTCCCTTCCCCCTCTTCCTTCCTTCCTTCCTTGATGATGACAGTGATGGTATACTAGAAACTTGGGGAATGGCTAAAAGGCTAGAAAAGTTTTCATTTCCTGCCTCCCCAGCTTCATCAGGCACAGTCTGTGAAACAGTTTTACTTGTATTTCAACTAGAATGAATTTTTATTTTGTTTATGAAGAAAGACACACCTATGTGCAAAGCCTTGAGTGATAGAAGGAACTACACATATGACCTGTGATTCTAAGTCAGTCTAAATTACCATTTCAACTGTCTTCAAACAAAATTAATAGATTCTGTAACCTAATGCTGCCCCTGGGATTATCTACAGCAGATTTGCTGAAAACACAGAATGAATGAGAATTAAAATACCCTTAAAAATAGCAAATTGGAATCTTTAGACTCATAAGTAATTTCTTTGATGATGTTTACTTAATTACTGTTGTTACCCTACCTTTTCAAGGAATGATGAGCCATCTATCTTTAGAACTATCTTAAGCTGTCTGCGTACATAAAAGGTAACTAAGGAAAAGAAAATATAACAGCAACCTGATAATAATACATATATAATTTTTTGATGCAAAATAGAAATGTAACTTGATCACATAATCACTTGAATTTTTCTATACATAGGAGAAGCATTAGACTTAAAGTTTTGAGATGCATACAGAAGTGTGCTGGTAAATTGGCTATACAAAGCCTTGATTTGTAACATTTGACTAGTTTTGTGGTATAAATACTCTTATCATGGGTTGATTTCAAGCTACTAATGGTTTAGCAACTGCCTTGCAAAATTTATGAAAATTTAGTACTCAGCTCTCTCATACAACAAAATGTACAATTATATGACTTGGTTACTTAGTCCCAATGATATAACTGTAGTAGACTGATTATGTTATGGCCCCAGTGCTTCATCCCTTGTGTATCCACATCCTTTGCCATGTGGCCTTTGTAATGTGCTCCCACTGATATTCTTTTTTTTTTGTAAAATATTTATTTTGCTATTTTTTTATTAGTTTCTGCTTTATAACAAAGTGAATCAGTCATACATATACATCTGTTCCCACATCCCTTCCCTCTTGCATCTCCCTCCCTCCCACCCTCCCTATCCCACCCCTCCAGGCAGTCACAAAGCACCGAGCTGATCTCCCTGTGCTATGCGGCTGCTTCCCACTATCTATCTACCTTACATTTGGTAGTGTATATATGTCCATGCCTCTCTCGCGCTTTGTCACAGCTTACCCTTCCCCCTCCCCATATCCTCAAGTCCATTCTCAAGTAGGTCTGTGTCTTTATTCCTGTTTTACCCCTAGGTTCTTCATGACATTTTTTTCCTTAAATTCCATATATATGTATTAGCATACGGTATTTGTCTTTCTCTTTCTGACTTACTTCACTCTGTATGACAGACTCTAGGTCTATCCACCTCATTACAAATAGCTCAGTTTCGTTTCTTTTTATGGATGAGTAATATTATTCCATTGTATATATGTGCCACATCTTCTTTATCCATTCATCCGATGATGGACACTTAGGTTGTTTCCATCCCTGGCTATTGTGAATAGAGCTGCAATGAACATTTTGGTACATGTCTTTTTTCGAATTATGGTTTTCTCAGGGTATATGCCTAGTAGTGGGATTGCTGGGTCATATGGTAGTTCTATTTGTAGTTTTTTAAGGAACCTCCATACTGTTCTCCATAGCGGCTGTACCAATTTACATTCCCACCAGCAGTGTAAGAGTGTTCCCTTTTCTCCACACCCTCTCCAGCATTTATTGTTTCTAGATTTCTTGATGATGGCCATTCTGACTGATGTGAGATGATATCTCATTGTAGTTTTGATTTGCACTTCTCTAATGATTAATGATGTTGAGCATTCTTTCATGTGTTTGTTGGCAGTCTGTATATCTTCTTTGGAGAAATGCCTATTTAAGTCTTCTGCCCATTTTTGGATTGGGTTGTTTGTTTTTTTGCTATTGAGCTGCATGAGCTGTTTATAAATTTTGGAGATTAATCCTTTGTCAGTTGCTTCATTTGCAAATATTTTCTCCCATTCTGAGGGTTCTCTTTTGGTCTTGTTTATGGTTTCCTTTGCTGTGCAAAAGCTTTGAAGTTTCATTAGGTCCCATTTGTTTATCTTTGTTTTTATTTCCATTTCTCTAGGAGGTGGGTCCAAAAGGATCTTGCTGTGATTTATGTCATAGAGTGTTCTGCCTATGTTTTCCTCTAAGAGTTTGATAGTTTCTGGCCTTACATTTAGGTCTTTAATCCATTTTGAGCTTATTTTTGTGTATGGTGTTAGGGAATGATCTAATCTCATACTTTTACATGTCCCTGTCCAGTTTTCCCAGCACCACTTATTGAAGAGGCTGTCCTTTCTCCACTGTACATTCCTGCCTCCTTTATCAAAGATAAGTTGACCATATGTGCGTGGGTTTATCTCTGGGCTTTCTATCCTGTTCCATTGATCTATCTTTCTGTTTTTGTGCCAGTACCACACTGTCTTGATTACTGTAGCTTTGTAGTATAGTCTGAAGTCAGGGAGCCTGATTCCTCCAGCTCCGTTTTTCGTTCTCAAGATTGCTTTGGGTATTCGGGGTCTTTTGTTTTTCCAAACAAATTTTGAAATTTTTTGTTCTAGTTCGGTGAAAAATGCCAGTAGTAGTTTGATAGGGATTGCATTGAATCTGTAGATTGCTTTGGGTAGTAGAGTCATTTTCACAATATTGATTCTTCCAATCCAGGAACATGGTATATCTCTCCATCTATTTGTATCATCTTTAATTTCTTTCATCAGTGTCTTATGATTTTCTGCATACAGGTCTTTTGTCTCCTTAGGTAGGTTTATTCCTAGATATTTTATTCTTTTTGTTGCAATGGTAAATGGGAGTGTTTCCTTGATTTCACTTTCAGATTTTTCATCATTAGTGTACAGGAATGTCAGAGATTTCTGTGCATTAATTTTGTATCCTGCAACTTTACCAAATTCATTGATTAGCTCTAGTAGTTTTCTGGTAGCATCTTTAGGATTCTCTATGTATAGTATCATGTCATCTGCAAACAGTGACAGCTTTACTTCTTCTTTTCCAATTTGGATTCCTTTTATTTCCTTTTCTTCTCTGATTGCTGTGGCTAAAACTTCCAAAACTAAGTTGAATAAGAGTGGTGAGAGTGGGCAGCCTTGTCTTGTTCCTGATCTTAGTGGAAATGGTTTCAGTTTTTCACCATTGAGGACGATGTTGGCTGTGGGTGTGTCATATATGGTCTTTATTATGTTGAGGAAAGTTCCCTCTATGCCTACTTTCTGCAGGGTTTTTATCATAAATGGGTGTTGAATTTTGTCGAAAGCTTTCTCTGCATCTATTGAGATGATCATATGGTTTTTCTCCTTCAATTTGTTAATATGGTGTATCACATTGATTGATTTGCATATATTGAAGAATCCTTGCATTCCTGGAATAAACCCCACTTGATCATGGTGTATGATCCTTTTAAGTGCTGTTGGATTCTGTTTGCTAGTATTTTGTTGAGGATTTTTGCATCTATGTTCATCAGTGATATTGGCCTGTAGTTTTCTTTCTTTGTGACATCCTTGTCTGGTTTTGGTATCAAGGTGATGGTGGCCTCGTACAATGAGTTTGGGAGTGCTCCTCCCTCTGCTATATTTTGGAAGAGTTTGAGAAGGATAGGTGTTAGCTCTTCTATAAATGTTTGAGAGAATTCGCCTGTGAAGCCATCTGGTCCTGGGCTTTTGTTTGTTGGAAGATTTTTAATCACAGTTTCAATTTCATTGCTTGTGATTGGTCTGTTCATAGTTTCTATTTCTTCCTGATTCAGTCTTGGCAGGTTGTGCATTTCTAAGAATTTGTCCATTTCTTCCAGGTTGTCCATTTTATTGGCATAGAGTTGCTTGTAGTAATCTCTCATGATCTTTTGTATTTCTGCAGTGTCAGTTGTTACTTCTCCTTTTTCATTTCTAATTCTATTGACTTGAGTCTTCTCCCTTATTTTCTTGATGAGTCTGGCTAATAGTTTATCAATTTTGTTTATCTTCTCAAAGAAGCAGCTTTTAGGTTTATTGATCTTTGCTATCGTTTCCTTCATTTCTTTTTCATTTATTTCTGATCTGATCTTTATGATTTCTTTCCTTCTGCTAACTTTGGGAGTTTTTTGTTCTTCTTTCTCTAATTGCTTTAGGTGCAAGGTCAGGTTGTTTACTCGAGATGTTTCCTGTTTCTTAAGGTGGGATTGTATTGCTATAAACTTCCCCCTTAGAACTGCTTTTGTTGCGTCCCATAGGTTTTGGGTCGTCGTGTCTCCATTGTCATTTGTTTCTAGGTATTTTTTGATTTACTCTTTGATTTCTTCAGGGATCACTTCGTTATTAAGTAGTGTGTTGTTTAGCCTCCATGTGTTTGTATTTTTTTACAGATCTTTTCCTGTAATTGATGTCTAGTCTCATAGCATTGTGGTCGGAAAAGATACTTGATACAATTTCAATTTTCTTAAATTTACCGAGGCTTGATTTGTGACCCAAGATATGATCTATCCTGGAGAATGTTCCATGAGCACTTGAGAAGAAAATGTATTGTGTTGTTTTGGGATGGAATGTCCTATAAATATCAATTAAGTCCATCTTGTTTAATGTATCATTTAAAGCTTGTGTTTCCTTATTTATTTTCATTTTGGATGATCTGTCCATTGGTGAAAGTGGGATGTTAAAGTCCCCTACTATGAGTGTGTTACTGTTGATTTCCCCTTTTATGGCTGTTAGTATTTGCCTTATGTATTGAGGTGCTCCTATGTTGGGTGCATAAATATTTACAATTGTTATATCTTCTTCTTCAAGGGATCAAGGGATTGATCCCTTGATCATTATGTAGTGTCCTTCTTTGTCTCTTCTAATAGTCTTTATTTTAAAGTCTATTTTGTCTGATATAAGAATTGTTACTTCTGCTTTCTTTTGATTTCCATTTGCATGGAATATCTTTTTCCATTCCCTTACTTTCAATCTGTATGTGTCTCTAGGTGTGAAGTGGGTCTCTTGTAGACAGCATATATATGGGTCTTGTTTTTGTATCCATTCAGCCAATCTCTGTCTTTTGGTGGGAGCATTTAGTCCATTTACATTTAAGGTAATTATTGATATGTATGTTCCTATTCCCATTTCCTTAATTGTTTTGGGTTCGTTATTGTAGGTATTTTCCTTCTGTTGTGTTTCTTGCCTAGAGAAGTTCCTTTAGCATTTGTTGTAAAGCTGGTTTGGTGGTGCTGAACTCTCTCAGCTTTTGCTTGTCTGTAAACGTTTTAATTTCTCCATCAAATCTGAATGAGATCCTTGCTGGGTAGAGTAATCTTGGTTGCAGGTTTTTCTCTTTCATCACTTTAATTATGTCCTGACACTCCCTTCTGGCTTGTAGAGGTTCTGCTGAGATGTCAGCTGTTATCCTGATGGGGATTTCCTTGTGTGTTATTTGTTGTTTTTCTCTTGCTGCTTTTTTTTTTTTTTTTTTGTGGTATGCAGGCCTTTCACTGTTATGGGCTCTTCTGTTGCGGAGCACAGGCTCCGGATGCGCAGGCTCAGCAGCCATGGCTCACGGGCCCAGCTGCTCTGCGGCATGTGGGATCCTCCTGGACCCGGGCACAAACCCATGTCCCCTTCATCGGCAGGCAGACTCTCAACCACTGTGCCACCAGGGAAGCCCCTCTTGCTGCTTTTAATATGATTTCTTTGTATTTAATTTTTGACAGTTTGATTAATATGTGTCTTGGTGTATTTCTCCTTGGATTTATTCTGTATGGGACTCTCTGTGCCTCCTGGACTTGATTAACTATTTCCTTTCCCATGTTAGGGAAGTTTTCAACTATAATCTCTTCAAATATTTTCTCAGTCCCTTTCTTTTTCTCTTCTTCTTCTGGAACCCCTATAATTCGAATGTTGGTGCATTTAATGTTGTCCCAGAGGTCTCTGAGACTGTCCTCTGTTCTTTTCATTCTTTTTTCTTTAGTTTGCTCTGCAGCCGTTATTTCCACTATTTTATCTTCCACCTCACTTATCTGTTCTTCTGCCTCAGTTATTCTGCTATTGATCCCATCTAGAGTATTTTTCATTTCATTTATTGTGTTTTTAATCGATGCTTGATTCATCTTTAGTTCTTCTAGGTCCTTGTTAACTGTTTCTTGCATTTTGTCTATTCTATTTCCAAGATTTTGGATCATCTTTACTATCATTATTCTGAATTCTTTTTCAGGTAGACTGCCTATTACCTCTTCATTTGTTAGGTCTGGTAGGTTTTTATCTTGCTCCTTCACCTGCTGTGTGCTTTTCTGTCTTCTCATTTTGCTTATCTTATTGTGTTTGGGGTCTCCTTTTTGCAGGCTGCAGATTCGTAGTTCCCGTTGTTTTTAGTGTCTGTCCCCAGTGGCTAAGGTTGTTTCAGTAAGTTGTGTAGGCTTCCTGGTGGGGGGGACTAGTGCCTGTGTTCTGGTGGTTGAGGCTGGATCTTGTCTTTCTGGTGGACAGGTCCACGTCTGGTGGTGTGTTTTGGGGTACCTGTGGCCTTATTATGTTTTTAGGCAGCCTCTCTGCTAATGGGTGGGGTTGTGTTCCTGTCTTGCTAGTTGCTTAGCTTAGGGTGACCAGTACTATAGCTTGCTGGTCGTTGACTGAAGCTGGGTGCTGGTGTTGAGAAGGAGATCTCTGGGAGATTTTCGCCGCTTGATATTATGTGGAGCTGGGAGGTCTCTTGTGGACCCGTGTCCTGAAGTTGGCTCTCCCACTTCAGAGGCACAGCACTGACTCCTGGCTGCAGCACCAAGAGCCTTTCATCTACCCGGCTCAGAATAAAAGGGAGAAAAAGTAGAAAGAAAGAATTAGTAGAAGTAAGAAAGAGAGAAAGAAAGAAAGGAAGGAAGAAAGAAAGAAAAAGAAGAGGGAGGGAGTAAGGAAGGAAAGAAAGAAAGAAAGGAGGGAGGGAGGAAGGAAGGAAAGAAATTAAGAAAGGATGGAGGGAGGGAGGAAGGAAAGAAAGAAAGAGACAGGAGGGAGGAAGGAAAGAAAGAAAGAAAGACAGGGAGGGAGGAAGGAAAGAAAGAAAGAAAAGGAAAGACAGGAGGGAGGGAGGGAGGAAGGAAAGAAAGAAAGAAAGAAAGGAGGGGTGGAGGGAGGGAGGGAGGAAGGGAAAGTAGGAAAAAAGAAAGAGAGAAGATAAAGTAAAATAGAATAAATTATGATAAAATATAGTAGCGTTATTAAAATAAAAAAGTAATTATTAAAAAAATTTTAAAAAAAGACGGACGGATGGTGGAAGCAAAGCTATACAGAGAAAATCTCACACCGAAGCATACACATACACATTCACAAAAAGAGAACAGGGGGAAAAAATCGTAAATCTTGCTCTCAAAATCCACCTCTTCAATTTGGGATAATTCGTTGTAAAAAGAGGAAAAGGGGGAAAAGTCTTAAATCTTGCTCTCAAAGTCCACCTCCTCAATTTGGGATAATTCGTTGTAAAAAGAGGAAAAGGGGAAAAAATCTTAAATCTTGTCCTCAAAGTCCACCGCCTCAATTTGGATGATTTGTTGTCTATTCATGTATTCCACAGATGCAGGGTACATCAAGTTGATTGTGGAGCTTTAATCCGCTGCTTCTGAGGCTGCACAGAGAGATTTCCCTGTCTCTTCTTTGTTCTCACAGCTCCCGGGGCTCAGCTTTGGATTTGGCCCCGCCTCTGTGTGTAGGTCGCCGGAGGGCGTCTGTTCTTCGCTCAGACAGGACGGGTTTAAAGGAGCCGCTGATTCGGGGGCTCTGGCTCACTCAGGCCGAGGGGAGGGAGGGGCACTGTGTGCGGGGCGAGCCTGCGGCGGCAGAGGCCGGCGTGACGTTGCACCAGCCCGAGGCGCTCCGTGCACTTTCCCGGGGAAGCCGTCCCTGGATCCCGGGACCCTAGCAGTGGCGGGCCTCACAGGCTCCCCTGAAGGGGGGCGTGGACAGTGACCTGCGCTCGCACACAGGCCTCGTGGCTGTGGCAGCAGCAGCCCCAGTGTCCCACGCCCGTCTCCGGGGTCCGCGCCTTTAGCCGCGGCTCACACCCATCTCTGGAGCTCCTTTAAGCAGCGCTCTTAATTCCCTCTCCTCGCGCACCAGGAAACGGAGAGGGAAGAAAAAGTCTCTTGCCTCTTTGGCAGCTCCAGACCCTTTCCCCGGACTCCCTCCGGGCTAGCCGTGGTGCACTAACCCCTTCAGGCTCTCTTCCTGCTGTCAGCCCCAGTCCTTTCCCTGCGCTCCAACTGAAACCCGATCCCACTGATATTCTTGAACCAGCCCAGTGACTTGCTTTGACCAATGGGATGTTATCAATCATGATACAAGTGGAAGCTTGAAAAAGACCATATTTCCACTCTTTCTCTTGAACTTCTGCTATTGTCATTAGAACATATTCAGTCTAGCAAAAGCCAAATTTTCCTGCATTGAAACTAATACCATCGTAAGTCAGTTGACAGTCAGCCAGTCCCAAGACATGTGAGTGAGCCCAGCCAGAATCACAAATCTGTTTACCTGACCTACTGATGAGTACAGATGCATGAACAAGCCCAGCCCAAGTACATGAGCCATAGGGACATAGATAAATACATTTTTAATGTATTCACTGAGGTTTTGTGGTTGTTCGTTATGTAGCAATATTTTGTTAATAGATAACTGATACAATGATGCTCTTAGTTGTCCAGTTTTAATTAGGAATAAAACAATTTATACAAGAGGCAATATGCTTGTGGAAAGAGATCAGTGAAACCTAGGTTTGAATCTGAGATCTACCACTTATAGTTGGACGACCCTGAGAAATTTATTCAACCTCTCTCTGCTTAAGTTTTCTCATTTTTAAATTGTGGATAACTAGCCTTGCAGGGTTATTGTGAAAATTAAATATATATCAGTGATTAAGAGCACAGATCTGGAATCTGACTGGTTTTGATTTCCAGCTCCACCATTTTAATACTTGAAAGCATTTAGAATTATGTAGTTTTCACTTACAGCAAACATTGTAAGAGCTATCTAAACTAGAATTTGATAAATAAAGTACCTGGGACACAGTAGGTATTCATTAAATGTCAGAATCATGTAACATAGCTATTTGTTTACTAAGGAAAAATGAAGTTGATGTTCTGGTAAAATTAGTTATAATAGTTATTTTTAAGTGTTAGCAGAGATTATCTGGAAGGGGAGCAGAGTGGCCAGGCAAGGTTAAGGCAATGTTTGTAGAGTCCCTTTGATCTCCAGAAAACAGGCCCCCAAATCGTTACTCTTAACAGTTTCTAAGGAGAAAATTTCAACTTGGGATCCTTAAGTGTAAATTTAGGGGATCTATTTAAATTACTAACAGAGATACTAATTTTTGCCTTTCTATCTAGCATATTTATGCAAGCTAGCTTTCTTGCTAAGGGCGAAATTGAGGGAATTGAGGGATGCCTGTAAACACCTGATTTACATGTTAAGACAAAGACTTCTTAGATAAGATGGGAAAACCATCAGAAAGCAAGTGAGAAAGAAGAAAGATTCAAGGAGATAAAAAGCAATCAACCTCAGTGCCAAGAGGGTAACATGGAGTAGAACCTGCCACAGGCTAGAAGGAGGGGTAGAAGTGCAATACGTTAATTGTGAATTTGTACATTCTGAAGATGACTCGACATTCCTTGCTTCACAGACCAAGAAAAGGAGGGCCATGGGCAATAACAGGTATTTGGAATCAAGTTACCACTTCTTGGAGGAAGAGAAAAATACTGTAGTATGTAGCTCTTTAATGGAAAGTGGAGTGTGGTAGGCATATATAGGCCTGAAATTGAATTGTCATTTGGTATGTGTGCCCCCTTCCTGGAGTAAGCACCTAAGATGTATGAGAAAGCTTGCCAGGATACATGGAACCTGCCAACTGCTCTTCATGGAGACAAGTTTACACAAGTATTGAGGGAGCCAGAAGGAACCTGGAACATAGTTGTAGTGACTTGGAGATTTGCAGAGGGAATCTGGAAGACTAAGGGGAGCACAGATGGATTTAGATATCAAGTTGAAGGTTGTGACTTTGGCACAAAAAACAGAATGCAAAAGTCGTATACTGCTTATGCAGATGCTATTGAAAAATAGGGTTTTATTTTCTTTGTGATGATTTGTTATGGTATTATGATGGATTCTGATTTGGTGTAGGATAGTAGGCAGTGAAAGACTGAAAAAAGAGCATACATGAAAAAAAATTTAATCTGATTAGGAAAGATCAAATTTGAGGAAGAAAATATATGAAGAAAAAAACTATAAAATCTGATACTTTGGTAAATACCAAGGAAAAACAAACATATTGCATGTCTAGTAATTCTTAAGAGAAAATAATAGAGATGAGAATCAGGAGCAAGGCTAGTTCAGATGTCCCACGTTTCCTGACATAATAGGTGCTCAATAACTATTTATAGTTATTAATGTAAATGTATATATAGAGCTTCAAAAAACTTTTAAAATATCAATAAAGCCTATTTTTAAAGGCCTATACAAAAGCAAATCTAAACATTTAAACTAAGGGGAGAAACACAGTCTCATAAATACCAAGATTTGGTGAGATTGAGTTTATAACTAGAAAATGGAGATTGTTAGGAGAGCCATCTGCCATGGGCCATGAAGATTCCTGTACTTTCTGACTTGGTATGCAAAGAATGCAAGCCCCTGACTGCACTTTGCTCAGGCCATTCCTCAGCTTTGTGTTTGCAGTGAACAACGTTGAGGGATGAGGTGATGTCTTTCTTCACACGAAGAACAAGTTTACTTTTACCTACTATGAAAGTAGTAAATTCCCCAAGCTCTGTGTTCCTCTCCAGAAATGCAGCACCTGTTTATGAAGGCATCCATTTAGGCCCACTTGCATTATCCCTGTGGGATTTGGAAGGGCATGGGGAGTGAAAGCAAACCAACAGGAAGTTCTGGCTACTGCTTTGTCATGAGTAATAAAGTCCTTTGTCTCTGATCTAGGAATCTTGTGTCTTCTGCTAGCATCCGTGAAACAGTATCAGATTAGCTTATTAGCTTGTAAGCAGGGTAAAATCTCAGGGCTTTTGTACTTTTTGACAGTAATAGCATATATCTCTCCATAAGAAGCAGTTCTAATAGAATGGAACAGTGTGTGTCAAAAAGAAGTTACTGAACATGAGTAATTTTGTTCAATCTATGTCCTGAAAGCTATCAATGGATTAGGTGGAGTGAGGGTCTTTCAAAAATTATTGGTGCCCTTTTGCTGTATGAGATTCAACTGAAATGCTATCTTTGGTAATTTATGTTTTTCAGTGGAGTATTGCTAAATTATATTGAGCTCTGCCTATTCTGTTTGGATAAAATTGAATTTTAACATCTAGTTCTTGATTTTATAATCTTTAGTCAAACTCTTAAAAAAAAGTACAATGCCCTTAGTAACTCATTTATAATAAAATTTAAATCACATGAGTTAAATAAATTATGGTGGTAATAAACTATAGAATGATGCTCACAATATAATAAATTTAAAAGCCTATAGAATTATATACAGCATTAACTTCCAAATTACAGATATATGTCTATTTATTGATATAGTGTAGCTTGGGATGAGACGTATCAAAATGTTCATAGTGGTGGGATTGAGTATGGGTTTAATGCTTTCTTTGCATTTTTCAAATTTCTACAATTAATGTGTTACTTTATAATCATGAAAGTTCTTTAAAATATTGAATCAATATAATCCATACTTGAAACTCATCTCTAGTTGTTGAGCATAATATATGGCATGTAAAGTAAAAAGAAACTTCCAGGGGTTAATATCCAAAATATATAAGGAACTCACACAACTCAACAACAACAACAACAAAAAAAAAAACAATTAAAAAATGGGCAAAGGATATGAATAGGCATTTTGCCAAAGAAGACATAATATAGATGGCCAACAGATGCATTAAAAGATGTTCAACATCACTAACTATTAGGGAAATGCAAATCCAAACCACAATGAAGTATCACCTCACACCTGTTAGAATAGTTATTATTGAAAAGACAAGAAATAATAAATGTTGGAGAGGATGTGAAGAAAAGAGAACCCTCATACACCATGGGTGGGACTGTAAATTTGTGCAACCAGTATGGAAGACAGTATGGAGATTGCTCAAAAAATTAAGAAGTACCATATGGCCCAGCTATTCCACTTCTGGGTATTTATCTGAAGAACATTAAAATTTTAATTTGAAGAGATATATTAATCCTTATGTTCATAACAGCATTATTTACAATAGCCAAGAAGTGGAAAAACCTAACTGCTCATCAACTGATGAATGGATAAACAAGATGTGATATTTATATACAATGGAATATCATGCAGCCATAAAAAAGAATGAAATCCTGCCATTTGCAACAACATGGATGGACCTTGAAGGTATTATGCTAAGTGAAATAACTCAGACGAGAAAGATAAATACTGTATTTTTTACTCATGTGGAATCTAAAAAAACAAAACAAACAGAACTTTAAAAAATAAACTTATAGATACAGGGAGTTGATTAGTGGTTACCAGAAGGGAAGGGGATTGGGAGGTGGACAAAATGGGTGAAGGGGGTCAACTGTATGGTGATGAATGGTCATTAGGCTTGTGATGATCACTTTGTAGTGTATACAGATGTCAAATTATAATGCTGTACACTTGAAAGTTATAAAAAGTAAAAAAGAAACTTCTGTATTTATACTTCCATATTCATTTTATCTTCACATTTATTATTTTATATATCTAGTCTATCCATTTTGCTATATTTTAAATAATTGCTAATTCAGTTTGGAAGAAGTAGGATGTAAGTAAACAATTGAGAAGTTTACTTTTTTTGCATATCTATATATTTTTAAATGAAAGCCCAGATAAAAAGCATGGGTAGACAATAAAATCCCAAAGAGAAAATTGTGATTGTGAGAAAATAAGTATAGGGGTAAGCATTGCTATAGGTTGAATGGTATCTCCCCTAAAAAATTCATATGTTGAAATCATAACCCCCAGTACCTCAAAATGTGACCTTATTTGAAAATAGGGTCTCTGTAGATGTAGTCAAGTTAAGATTATTAGAGTGAGCCCTAGTCTGATATGAATGCTGTCCTTATAAAAAAGGACAAATTTGGACACAGAGATAGACATGCACGCAGTAAACACCATGTGAACATGGTTTATAATGTGTGGCTATGACTCACCGAGATAGGGATGATTAGGTAGAAATAGAGTCAGGAGAATCAGGAAAAATTGTGTCACAGCAACCATGGAAAGAATATTTCAAGAATTAGGTTGTGATCAAGAGCATCAAATTATGGGATATTATAGAGAGGCAGTGTTAAATAGGGAAAAGGTACATTCAGTCTTTGGAGGCAGAGAGAACTGAATTTAAATTATCTTCACCACCTACTAGCTGCATCAGCTGTGAAAGTCATGTTACCTCACTAAAGCTCATTTTTTCTCACCTATAAAGAAGAGGTAATATATGTTTTTCTTAAGTTTGGTTGTAAATTATGAGCAACCATGCACAAATACACTCGTGACACACACATATATACATAAAAGTCTTAGCAAAAATAGGTGCTCAGTCAGTGGTGGCTGTTACTACTGCTGTATGACACTAAATGAAGAAAAAAGATCAGAAAAAATGTTAAAAAATGGTACAAGGATATATTTTCTTTTCTTAACAGTAGGCGATCACTAAATGAGTGCTTACTATGTGCCAGGTACTTTTTTCAGAACTTACAAGTATTATTTAATTCTGACGACAGTCTTTTGCAGTAGATACAATACTATGTTGATTCCCACCTGACAGGTGAAAAAAATAGACACAATTATTTGCTCAACTCCAAAAAGATAATAAGTGCAAGAAACAGGATTTGAAGCCAGTTTATCTAACTCTGGTGTTTGTGGTTTTCAATACTATGCTACACTTTGTCTCTTTTAGAATCAGTGGTGTGTTATCAGCCAGTTATATAGTCTGTGATAGCAAATATATATTCCTTTTCTAGTGATTATAGAATTTCTAAACACTGAGTTGTTTCAGTTAAGACAATTCTGGAAAATAGTTTTCTACCAAACAGCATCTTCTACATTAAATATTCTTGGCTAGGAGAACATTCTTAATAAACATTTTTGCCTTCTCAGGGATTGATTATAATACGGAATTTGTTCTTGGATTCCAGAGTAAGACAACTAGGAGATGTGTCCTACCTATAATTAGGTACTTGATATCAGGCCTATGAAATTTAGTGGACTTTTATTTTTTGACATTATGCCCTGTAAAGTCATCTATACATTTTTTGGTGGCAGCAGAGTGTTGTAGTCAGTTCATATCAGCTCCCAAGAGCTGATTAGTAAATTTTTAGGAATTTTGCAAGCTGGTTGCTAAACAAGCCATTATTAAAAACTAAATTATATAAACATACAAATAAAGTATACACAAAGGTTATAAATACTCAAAAAACATTATTTTGGGGGCTTCCCTGGTGGCGCAGTGGTTGAGAGTCCGCCTGCCGATGCAGGGGACACGGGTTCGTGCCCTGGTCCGGGAGGATCCCACGTGCCACGGAGCGGCTGGGCCCGTGAGCCATGGCCGCTGGGCCTGCACATCCAGAACCTGTGCTCCGCAATGGGAGAGGCCACAACAGTGAGAGGCCCGCGTACCGCAAAAAAAGAAAAAACACAAAACATTATTTTGGTACATTTTACTATTATCTTTGTTTTTGAGTTTATTGACATCTATTTTATCTGTGTGGAGGGAGCACTGTATTTTTATCTGTAAAATACAGATTTTATCTGTATGGAGGAAGCACCATAAAACAGTGTGCTGTTGCACATCTCTTCTAAACTCTGTGTTCAGTGATGTCAAGTTAGTAGCTTGAAACTGGCCATAGTGGGAGCATTTATTCCACAGAAATCAGTTAACTAATGCTACAAATCAGGAATCCTCCTGCTCCCTCCCAGCTAGTTGTTAAAACCTTTATCAACACACCACTGCAAGGCTAATCGGCTGTTGCTCTATGCCACTGCTAATCCTGCACCCTTGTACTGTCACTTGAACTACCAATTGTAGGATTTCAGAAATGTATTTAAAACATGATTTGCCAGTGGTGGTGTTTTTAGAGATTCACATTGCTTAATGAGGATTTCTGTGCCATCCCAGGGATCTCAGATAGAATATTAAATTGCCCATGTTATGTTCTTTCAAATCCAGGGAGATAGTGTATCCTCTTGTTTGGAGAAACTAATCTCCAACTTTTTTGACTGCCTAAAACTTTTGCCATTGCTACCCTTTAAAATTTCACTATCTATTATTAGCTCCTTATATTAATTAATAAAAACTGTTTTTGATCGTTGAGCTCATTTCTTCTCAATAGTTGGGTTCTCAACCCAACTATTTTCTGGCCCATCCCCACCCCATCCTGTATGCAAGAGGGCACGTTGATAAAGGGATAGCAGTGGTGAAAAGTCTCTTTGGAAATCAGAGTGAAGCTTAAACTTAGAAAGAGGGAAATTAGAAGAAGGAGGCAAAAGGAAAGAGAGACAGTGTTGCCTAATGGTTGAGGGCACAGGCTCAGAAGTCAAACTGTTAAGATCCAAATTCCAGCTCTGCCAGTTACTACTGTGAGACTTTGAGCAAGTTATTTAATCTCTTTGTGCCTTGGTGTCCACCTCTGTAAAATGGGACAATAATTGGATCCATTTCATATAGTTGTGCAATAATGAATGTAATGAATGTAAAATGTGTAGAAAATTACCTGGTACATGGTAGGTATTATGTAACTGTTTGTAGCTATTCCCTCTTTGTATCAAAAGATAGGGGTTTTCTTCCCCAAAGCAACAGAAAGGTTGGTCTGTCATTTCTTACACATTTTCAGTCAAGACTTTGTTTAGTTAATAATATTTAAAGTAGCTTATATTTTTATTCTTCAGAAAAATTTAAACTTTGGGGCAAGTGTATCCCAAACTATTATTCCTCAATTTTTAATTATGCACACATTGCACGAGCTTCTGGCAGTTGAAAAATGACCAAACATAATGGAACTGGGGAATTTATTCAACCTATTTGAATGTGTCTCATACAAATCAATTGTGCAGTGACCTATTTGGATCATTAAGAGAGCCAACTAAATGATGTCCTGTGTGAGCAGGTGGCTGTTTGGCCAAAGCCCTTGGGATGACCTAGTTGGGATCAAAACCCAAAAGGGCACCTTGCCCTAAGGTGTATGGTGCTTATATTTTTAAAATACGATTAAAGAACTATGAGTCTTTTATTGTATAATTAAATATACAGGATCCCAAAGGAGTTGTCCCTGATTTTTTACATGTCTCTTTATCTAGTGACTCAGAAGTAATTATGGGTGAGAATAATTTGATTTGAGGTTTTAGATGTAACCAAGTTTTAAAAACATAAAAAACTGTATAAAGCAAAGGACAATTTAGTTGTGTTTTATAAAATACTAATGATAATTGCAGTGTACTGTTACTTTTGCTCTAGGCTATTGATAAACCCATTGGCTGCGACTATAAACTGTTTTTATTCTCTTATTTAGCAAATATGATTATTAGTATGGCTTGAGTGTATGTAGCTTCCTAGTATGTAGTTTCCATAGGAGGAAAACTATGGACATTTGCTCACTAAGTTGTATCAAATATGAATCTCATGCATTGTTATTCTGATCTTATAACTATCACCTAAGTTTACATATAAAAATAGTAGGCCAGGGCTTCCCTGGTGGCGCAGTGGTTGAGAGTCCGCCTGCCAATGCAGGGGAGACGGGTTCATGCCCCATTCTGGGAAGATCCCACATGCCGCGGAGCGGCTAGGCCCATGAGCCATGGCCTCTGAGCCTGCGCGTCCGGAGCCTGTGCTCCGCAACAGGAGAGGCCACAACAGTGAGAGGCCCGTGTACCGCAAAAAAAAAAAAAAAAAATAGTAGGCCAACTCATTATCATTATTGATTTCTAATGATAATGCAAGATTTTAAAATTCTGACCCCCTCCCCTCAGCTTTTCGTGGTAAGGAGCAAAAGTACCTTACATGATGAAAACCATAGATAAGAAAAAAACCCCACACAAATCAATTAGTTTAGGGCAGAATTTATAAGTACAGCCATTGACTCATGTGGATGACTTAGGGAAGGGTTAGTTATGTTATTTACATAGAGTCTTTTCCACTGGTACCAGCATTTAGCAGATAATAAGAATTAAAGAAATTATTTAATTTGTTTCACCTGTTGGGTTCTGTAATTATTTCTTTATGGGTATATTTGAGGTATATTCAAATACCTTATCAAGTAGGTATTTGAATATAAGGAGAAAATGTTTTTAAAAATATGAATAAGGGGACTTCCTTGGTGGCGCAGTGGTTAAGAATCCACTTGCCAATGCAGGGGACACGGGTTCGAGCCCTGGTCTGGGAAGATGCCACATGCCATGGAGCAACTAAGCCTGTGTGCCACAACTACTAAGCCTGAGCTCTAGAGTCCGTGAGCCACAACTTCTGAGCCCACATGCCACAACTACTGAAACCCGCGTGCCTAGAGCCCATGCTCTGCAACAAGAGAAGCCACCGCAATGAGAAACCCGCGCACTGCAAAGAAGAGTAGCCCCTGCTCACCGCAACTAGAGAAAGCCCACGTGCAGCAATGAAGACCCAATGCAGCCAAAAATAAAATAAAATAAATTTATTAAAAAATATATGAATAAGATATAGCAGTATGGAAAAGACCCTGAAAACCAGTTAGCTATCAATTTAATGTCATTGTTAGAATTTTACCTTAAGTGACTCAGCAGCTTTCTTGTGAGTCAAAGCTAAATGATTGTTTCAGAAACTCAGTCTAGGTTGTGTGTGAGTGTGTGCACATAGGTATTCTGAATGGTGTCTGTTAGTAGCCTCATGATCTGGTCATTGTCCTGTGAAAGGTTGAATATTTACATGTGCTATCAGGGATTGCTGATTCTCTAGGAATAGACTAGTAGGAGAATAGTAGTAGTAATACTACTAGTATTAGAATAGTAGTAGTAATAGAATAGTAGTAATACTACTAGTAGTAATACTACTAGTAATAGAATAGTAGGAGAACATACTCTAGGGATAGGCACAATCCTACCATTGCCCCTATTATTGTCTTTGTCTTTCTTTTTTTGTACCTTTCTTCCTACTTCTCTGTCCACAAGCTTTTAATTCTGTGCATGTTTTTGTCCTGTCCTGATAAAGGGGGACTCATCTGCCTGGCTGGTTCAGGCACAGTAGACGTGTAGAAAGTTTCATGAAATGTGTACCCTCCTGCCATTTCAGCCTGATTTTTCTGAAGAGACGTTACATGTGCACAAGAGGGTTTTTTTGTGTGTGTGTGGTACGTGGGCCTCTCACTGCTGCGGCCTCTCCCATTGTGGAGCACAGGCTCCGGACGCGCAGGCTCAGCAGCCATGGCTCACGGGCCCAGCCGCTCCGCGGCACGTGGGATCCTCCCGGATCAGGGCACGAACCCGCGTCCCCTGCATCGACAGGCGGACTCTCAACGACTGCGCCATCAGGGAAGCCCCACAAGAGGGTTTTTGATGCCTTACTTAGTTTGTGTCTCACTGACGAATGATGGACTTGGTACCTCAGTTATAATCATATACATGGGGGCAACAATTTCCCAATTGTTGTATTTTTAAAGACAAGTAATAAAACAACAAACAGTACCAAAAGCAAACAGAATTAAAGTCGGCAATAGACTGTTGGTTTTCATTCTTCTCACTCCCAACCTGGAAAAATATCCATCATTGTATTGTGACCAGGGAATAACAATTGAAATAACTAGTGTGTTTACCTAGGGATAAGAAAGAAGATCAAGAGGGAAATCAGAAAATTTATGAGCTAAAAGATTGGAAAGCAACTGTCTCATTTTTCTGACAGTAATTGATCTACATATATTTGGGAAACTGATTTTAGACTGTGGCTAAAATGTAATTCAGTGGAGAAAGGATAGTCTTTTTAACAAAAGATGCCAGAACAATTAGAAGTTTATATCCCCCCCCACAAAGAAAGGAACCTCAATCCATACCTTGTCTTAATTAAAAATTAAGTCAAAATGGATCATAAATTTAAATGTAAAAACGGAAACTATAATACTTCTAGAAGAAAACTTCAGAGAAAATCTTTGTGATCTCATGTTAGGCAAACATTTCCTCAACATGACATCAAAAGTACAATCCAGGAAAACTGAGCTTCATCAAAATGAAAAACTTCAGATCTTCAAAAGGCACTTTTAGGCAAATGAAAAGAAAAGCCACAGACTGAAAAAATATTTTAAATTCATATGCCTGATAAAAGACTTGTATCCAGAATATAAAAATTACTTTCTAAAACTCAGTAGTAAGGAAACTGACAACTAAATAAAGATGTACAAATGCTAAGTAAGTATTCAAAAAGATGCTCAACATCATGAATTGTTATGGAAATGAAAATTTAAACCACAATGAGTTACCATTACACACTTGTGAGAATGGCTGAAATCAAAAAGACTAATTGTACTAAGTGTTGACAAGTATGTGGATGTATTGGAACTCTGATACACTGCTAATGAGAATGTAAAATGGTACAACCACTTTGAAAAATGGGCAATTTATTAAAAAATTAACCATTCATGTACTATATGATTCAGCCACTCTACTTCTCTTTACCTAAGTTGAACTAAAGGATTTGAGCGTATGAAGACTTGTGGCAAATGTTCGCAGCAGCGCTATTTAAAATAGCCCAGCTGAAAATAACCCAAATGTTCATGAACAGGTGAATTGATAAAGAAACTGTGATATATTACAGCACGGGTGAATCTCAAAATAATTATTCTAAGTGAAAGAAAACAGACAAAAAAGGAATACTGATTATATATATATAATACATTTATATTACAAGCAAATTTATAGGGACAGAAAGCAAATCAGTAATGGCCAAGGGATGAGTTGGCAGTGGGAGAGTGGGGAGAGGAGTGGAAGAGAGGGATTACAAATGGGCATGAGAAAACCATTGGGAATGATATTTTATTATGTTGATGGTTTCATGGGGAATATATACATATGTCAAAATGTGTGAAGTATGTTTCCAGTTTGTACATTTATTGTATGTTGACTATACCTCAAAAAAGCTACTAAATTATGCATTTTGATCTTGCGAATGTTATTTTTGACAACAGATATTTTATTTGTAGGAGATAAACAATGATTCTTTAAATGGACCCCAGCTATAGGGCATTACAGATTTGTTTACGTTTGTAGTTATGAAAACAGTAGTGATGAATAAAGTCTCTGAAAAGTTTATTACTATAGAATAGTTGTTATTTTAGAAAATATATTTCCCATTAGTAAATAAGGAAATGTCAACTAGAGAGCAATTTTGTAAAACACAGTGATTTTGTCAGAATTATGAAAGATGTTTTGGCTTATTGCTAGCCCTGCAATTCACAATGTTAAATGGAATAAATGCAAATATAATCTAAAACTTTGCTAAGCTTACATTTGCATTGCAATCCTAACAAATTTATGAGCATAATATAGACCCTTGGACACCTGGGAAAATTTATGAATAAACTTAACTTAGCAAATATAATTTGAAAAAAATGGGGCTGGGTCATGACCAACTGATTTAGGTTCAACGATTGAAGAGAGAAACCCATTATGATGATATTAATAGGAATTCAACCTAGAGAAATTAATTTTATTTCTCCTAAGGATAACAGGCATGGGAGATGCTATTACTAGAAGAGATTTAAGTCTCAATGGAGAAAGCCAAATGCAGGTACATACATTTAGCTAATGAAGAAACTCTGGGCAGGGGCCAAGCTTTGGGAGTCTTATCTGTAGTCACTTTTAAGGACACCTTCTCATCTGTCCCGCTGAGTCATGTTCCAAGTGTTTTATTTCCCACAATAATTTGTCAAGGCAATTCAGTGTACAACTCACTACTATGACAGTTCTAAACCTCTGTTGAGTTGGTGATAATAAATTATATAGCCTGTAGAATAAGAATTCAATGCAGTTACTAAATTCTTTTCACTAAATCTTATCATTTACTCTTAAACTGAAATTATGCAAAAAAAATAACTATGACCAGCATTTGTTAGGTACCTAGAAAAAGCAATGCATGCTGCTATGGACTTCCTGATATTTAAATTTAATCTTTACAAGATTAGGGAGCTCTGTGTTGTTTGCCTTCTATTTTTTTTAAATTTGAATTTTATTTAATTTTTTTATACAGCAGGTTCTTATTAGTTAGCAATTTTATAAATATTGGTGTATATATGTCAATCCCAATCTCCCAATTCATCCACCACCACCCTGCTTTCCCCCTTCGGTGTTCATATGATTGTTCTCTACATCTGTGTCTCTATTTTTGCCTTGCAAACCGATTCACCTGTACCATTTTTCTAGATTCCACATATGTTCATTAATATACAAAATTTGTTTTTCTAACTTACTTCACTCTGTGTGACAGTCTCTAGGTTGATCCATGTCTACAAATGACCCAATTTCATTCCTTTTTATGGCTGAGTAATATTCCAGTGTATATATGTACCACATCTTCTTTATCCATTCATCTGTTGATGGGAATTTAAATTGCTTCCATGACCTGGCTATTGTAAATAGTGCTGCAATGAACATTGGGGTGCATGTGTCTTTTTGAATTACAGTTTTTCTCTGGGTGTATGCCCAGTAGTGGGATTGCTGGGTCATATGATAATTCTGTTTTTAGTTTTTTAAGGAACCTCCATACTCTTCTGCATAGTGGCTGTAACAATTTACATACCCACCAACAGTGCAAGGGGGTTCCCTTTTCTCCACACCCTCTCCAGCATTTATTGTTTGTAGCTTTTCTGATGATGCCCATTCTAACAGGTGTGAGGTGATACCTCATTGTAGCTTTGATTTGCATTTCTCTAACAAATAGTGATGTTGAGCAGCTTTTCATGTGCCCCTTGGCCATCTGTATGTCTTCTTTGGAGAAAGGTCTATTTAGGTCTTCTGCCATTTTTGGATTGGGTTGTTTGTTTTTTTAATATTGAGCTCCTTGTATATTTTGGAGATTAATCCTTTGTCAGTTGCTTTGTTTGCAAATATTTTCTCCCATTCTGAAGGATTGTCCTTTCGTCTTGTTTATGGTTTCCGTTGCTGTGCAAAAGCTTTGAAGTTTCATTAGGTCCCATTTGTTTATTTTTGTTTTTATTTCCATTTCTCTAGGAGGTGGGTCAAAAAGGATCTTGCTGTGATTTATATCGTAGAGTGTTCTTCCTGTGTTTTCCTCTAAGAGTTTGATGGTGTCTGGCCTTACATTTAGGTCTTTGATCCAATTTGAGTTTATTTTTGTATATGTTATTAGGGAGTGTTCTAATTTCATTCTTTTTGATGTAGCTGTCCAGTTTTCCCAGCACCACTTATTGAAGAGACTGTCTTTTCTCCATTGTATATCCTTACCTCCTTTGTCATAGATTAGTTCACCATAGGTGTGTGGGTTTATCTCAGGGCTTTCTATCCTGTTCCATTGATCTATATTTCTGTTTCTGTGCCAGTACCATATTGTCTTGATTACCGTAGCTTTATAGTATAGTCTGAAGTCAGGGAGTCTGATTCTTCCAGCACCGTTTTTTTCCCTCAAGATTTCTTTGGCTATTCAGGTTCTTTTGTGTCTCCATACAGATTTTTAGATGTTTTTTGTTCTAGTTCTGTAAAAAGTGCCATTGGTAATTTGATAGGGATTTCATTGAACCTGTAGATTGCTTTGGGTAGTATAAGTCATTTTCACAATGTTGATTCTTCCAATCCAAGAACATGGTATATCTGTCCATCTGTTTGTGTCATCTTTGATTTCTTTCATCAGTGTCTTATAGTTTTCTGAGTACAGGTTTTTTACCTCCTTAGGTAGGTTTATTCCTAGGTATTTTGTTCTTTTTGTTGCAGTGGTGA
This sequence comes from Mesoplodon bidens, assembly GCF_964165515.1. Classification (NCBI taxonomy): domain Eukaryota; kingdom Metazoa; phylum Chordata; class Mammalia; order Artiodactyla; family Ziphiidae; genus Mesoplodon; species Mesoplodon bidens. The sequence goes on along the minus strand of NC_138176.1, from coordinate 119,218,930 downwards.
ATGGGATTGTTTCCTTAATTTCCCTTTCTGATCTTTTGTTGTTAGTGCATAGGAATGCAAGAGATTTCTGTGCATTAATTTTGTATCCCACAACCTAACCAAATTCACTGATTAGCTGTAGTATTTTTCTGGTGGCATCTTTAGGGTTTTCTATGTATAGTATCATGTCATCTGCAAACAGTGACAGTTTTACTTCTATTCCAATTTGTATTCCTTTTATTTCTTTTTCTTCTCTGATTGCTGTGGCTAGGACTTCCAAAACTATGTTGAATAATAGTGACGAGGTTGGACATCGTTGTCTTGTTCCTGATCTTAGAGGGAATTCTTTCAGTTTTTCACCATTGAGAATGATGTTGGGTGTGGGTTTGTCATATGTGGCCTTTATTATGTTGAGGTAGTTTCCCTCTATGCCCACTTTCTAGAGTTTTTATCCTAAATCAGTGTTGACTTTTGTCAAAAGCTTTTTCTGCATCTATTGAGATGATCATATGGTTTTTATTCTTCAATTTGTTAGTATGGTGTATCACATTGATTGATATACTGAAGAATCCTTGCATCCCTGTAATAAACCCCACTTGATCATGGTGTATGTTCCTTTTAATGTGTTGTTGCATTCTATTTGCTAGTATTTTGTAGAGGATTTTTGCATCTATATTCATGAACGATATTGGTGTGCAATTTTCATTGTTTTGTAGTATCTTTGTCTGGTTTTGGTATCAGGGTGATAGTGGCCTCATAGAATGAATTTGGAAGTGTTCCTTCCTCTGCAGTTTTTGGAAGAGTTTGAGAAGGATGGGTGTTAGCTCTTCTCTAAATGTTTGATAGAATTCACCTGTGGAGCCATCTGGTCATGGACTTTTGTTTGTTGGAAGATTTTTAATCACAGTTTCAATCTCAGTGCTTGTGATTGGTCTATTCATATTTTCTATTTCTTCCTGGTTCAGTCTTCGAAGGTTGTGCTTTTCTAAGAATGTGTCCATTTCTTCCAGGTTGTCCATTTTATTGGCATAGAGTTGCTTGTACTAGTTTCTTATGATGCTTTGTATTTCTGTGGTGTCTGTTGTAACTTCTTTTTCATTTCTACTTTTATTGATCTGAGTCCTCTCCCTCTGCTTCTTTTTTTTTTTTTGCGGTACGCGGGCCTCTCGTTGTGGCCTCTCCCGTTGCAGCACACAGGCTCCGGACACGCAGGCTCAGCAGCCATGGCTCACGGGCCCAGCCGCATGTGGGATCTTCCCGGCCCAGGGCACGAACCCGCGTCCCCTACATCGGCAGGCGGACTCTCAACCACTGCGCCACCAGGGAAGCCCCCCTCTGTTTCTTGATGAGTCTGGCTAAAGGTTTATCAGTTTTGTTTATCTTCTCAAAGACCCAACTTTTAGTTTTATTGATCTTTGCTGTTGTTTTCGTTGTTTCTATTTCATTTATTTCTGCTCTGATCTTTATTATTTATTTCCTTCTACTAATTTTGGGTTTTGTTTTTCTTCTTTCTCTAGTTCCTTAGGTGTAAGGTTAGATTGTTTATTTGAGATTTTTCTTATTTCTTTTTTTTTTTTTTTTTTTTTTAATAAATTTATTTATTTATTTATTTTTGGCTGTGTTGGGTCTTCGTTTCTGTGCGAGGGCTTTCTCTAGTTGTGGCAAGCGGGGGCCATTCTTCATCGCGGTGCGCGGGCCTCTCACTGTTGCGGCCTCTCTTGTTGAGGAGCACAGGCTCCAGACGCACAGGCTCAGTAGTTGTGGCTCACGGGCCTAGTTGCTCCGTGGCATGTGGGATCTTCCCAGACCAGGGCTCGAACCCGTGTCCCCTGCATTAGCAGGCAGATTCTCAACCACTGCGCCACCAGGGAAGCCCCAGATTTTTCTTATTTATTGAGGTAGGATTGTATTGCTATAAACTTCCTTCTTAGAACTGCTTTTGCTGCATCCCATAGGTTTTGGATCGTTGTGTTTTTGTTGTCATTTGTCTCTAGGTATATTTTGATTCTCTCTTTGATTTTTTCAGTGATCTCTTGGTTATTTAGTAACATATTGTTTAGCCTCCATGTATTTATGTTTTTTACATTTTTCCCCTGTAATTGATTTCTAATCTCAAAACGTTGTGGTCAGAAAAGGTGCTTGATATGGTTTCAGTTTTCTTAAATTTACCAAGGCCTGATTTGTGACCCAAGATGTGATGTATCCTGGAGAATGTTCCATGTGCCCTTGAGAAGAAAGTGTAATCTGCAACTTTTGGATGGAATGTCCTATAAATATCAATTAAATCTGTCTGTTGTGTCATTTAAAGCTTGTGTTGCCTTATTAATTTTCTGTCTGGATGATCTGTCCATTGGTGTAAGTGAGGTGTTAACGTCCCCCACTATTACTGTGTTACTGTTGATCTCCTCTTTTATAGCTGTTAGCATTTGCCTTATGTATTGAGGTGCTCCTATGTTGGGTGCATATATATTTATAATTGTTATATGTTCTTGGATTGACGTAGTGTTCTTACTTGATCATTATGTAGTGTTCTTCCTTGTCTCTTGTAACGTTCTCTATTTTAAAGTCTATTTTATCTGATATGAGTATTGCTACTCTAGTTTTCTTTTGATTTCCATTTGCATGGAATATCTTTTTCCATCCCCTCACTTTCAGTCTGCATGTGTCCCTAGGTCTGAAGTGGGTCTCTTGTAGACAGCATATTTATGGGTCTTGTTTTTGTATCCATTCAGGGAGCCTGTGTCTTTTGGTTGGAGCAATTAATCCATTCACATTTAAGGTAATTATCGATATGTATATTCCTATTACCATTTTCTTAATTGTTTTGGGTTTGTTTTTGTAGGTCCTTTTCTTCTCTTGTGTTTCCCACTTAGAGAAGTTCCTTTAGCATTTGTTGTAGAGCTGGTTTGGTGGTGCTGAATTCTCTTAGCTTTTGCTTGTCTGTAAAGCTCTTGATTTCTCCATCGAATCTGAATGAGATCCTTGCCAGGTAGAGTAATCTTGGTTGTAGTTTCTTCCCTTTCATCACTTTAAATATATCATGCCACTCCCTTCTGGCTTGTAGAGTTGCTGCTGAGAAACGGCTGTTAACCATATGAGAGTTCCCTTGTATGTTATTTGTTGTTTTCCCCTTGTTGCTTTTAATAATTTTTCTTTGTCTTTTATTTTTGTCAATTTGATTACTATGTGTCTTGGTGTGTTTCTCTTTGGGTTTATCCTGCCTGGGACTCTCTGCACTTCCTGGACTTGGGTGGCTATTTCCTTTCCCATGTTAGGGAAGTTTTCGACTGTAATTTCTTCACATATTTTCTCGGGTCCTTTCTCTCTCTCTTCACCTTCTGGGACCCCTATAATTCGAATGTTCATGCATTTAATGTTGTCCCAGAGGTCTCTTAGGCTGTCTTCATTTCTTCTCATTCTTTTTTCTTTATTCTGTTCAGTGGCCGTGAATTCCACCATTCTGTCTTCCAGGTCACTTATCCATTCCTCTGCCTCAGTTATTCTGCTATTTATTCCTTCTCGTGTATTTTTAATTTCAATTATTGTATTGTTCATCTCTGTTCTTTAATTCTTCTAGGTCTTTGTTAAACATATCTTGCATCTTCTGGATCTTTGCCTCCATTGTTTTTCCGAGGTCCTGGATCATCTTCACTATCATTATTCTGAATTCTTTTTCTGTAAGGTTGCCTATCTCCACTTCATTTAATTGTTTTTCTGGGGTTTTATCTTGTTCCTTCATCTGGTACATAGTCCTCTGCCTTTTCATTTTGTCTGTTTTTCTGTGAATGTGGTTTTCGTTTCACAGGCTGCAGGATTGTAGTTCTTTCTTCTGCTGTCTGCCCTCTGGTGGATGAGGCTATCTAAGAGGCTTGTGCAAGCTTCCTGATGGGAGGGACTGGTGGTGGATAGAGCTGGGTGTTGCTTTGGTGGGTAGAGCTCAGTAAAACTTTAATCTGCTTGTGTGCTGAAGGGTGGGGCTGAGTTCCCTCCCTGTTGGGTGTTGGGCCTGAGGTGACCCAGCACTGGAGGCTGCAGGCCCTTTGGTGGGGCTAATTGTGGACTCCGGGAAGGCTCATGCCAAGGAGTACTTCCCAGAACTTCTGCTGCTAGTGTCCTTGTCCCCGCGGTGAGCCACAGCCACCCCCCGCCTCTGCAGCAGACCCTCTGACACTAGCAGGTAAGTCTGGTTCAGTCTCCTGTGGGGTCACTGATCCTTTCCCCTGGGTCCTGATGTGTGCACTACTTTGTGTGTTCCCTCCAGGAGTGGAGTCTCTGTTTCCCCCAGTCCTGTCAAAGTCCATTTCATTGCGGCTTCTCCTTTGTCTTTGCATGTGGGATATCTTTTTTGGTGAGTTCCAGTGTCATCCTGTCAATGACTGTTCAGCAGTTAGTTGTGATTCCACTGCTCTCGCAAGAGTGAGTAAGAGCACATCCTTCTACTCCACCATCTTGAACCAGTCTCTCTATGAATTTGTTTCTTAGGGAAGCCTTCAGTCAAACAGAAACATTGCTAATGGAGAGCACGCCTGTAGAAACCGTCTGGTAGTTTCCATTCTGTTTGCCTTCTTTTTACAGAGAATGAACCTGGGCACAGAGAAACTAAGTAGTAATTTGTTCTGGGTTAGACTGCTGCTGAGTTAAAGTCATGATATGAGTGCAGATCTCTGACTTTCAACTACATGCTTTTCCCATTACGTAATTCTCCTTTTCCTCTACCTCTATCAGTAAGTACCCTTTGATTGTTTGGGTCAGTCAGGAAGAGATATACAAATGAATATCCATAAAAGATATTTTTGAGCTGTGGGTAGAAAGCTAAAATCATGTCAAAAACCTGAATTGAGGTAGCTGTGAAGTGTTGGCAAGAAATCAAAGGAGGTGTGGATGTTATAACTGAAATTTGATTTTACTTTCCTTTGCTCTGTTGTGGGGGCAACTTCTTTGGGCATCTACTAAATAAGAGAAAGTGGGGACAACTACCTAAGATATTTTTTTCTGTATTATTGCATAAGGTGGTATGTAAGTTCTTAGTACTGGGTCTAGTATAACATGACAAACAATAGAGTCACTACTGTTTTCTACATTAAGAAAGAAACATACCTTTTAAACACCCAAGAGAAGTGAAAACATATGTCTACCCAAAAGTTTGTACATAAATGTTCTGTTCATAGTAGTAGTATTCATAATAGCAAAAAGTGGAAACAACCAAAATACCCATCATCCATCAAAATATCCATGATAAATTGATAAATGACATACATACAGAATATCTATATAATGGAATATTCATATAGCAGAATATTTTTAATTAATAACTTTTATTTAGAATGAGAAGGCACTTAGTAAATATATGTTGAACTGGAAATGTTTTACTAATTCTTTTTTATTGAAATATAGTTGGTATGCAATATTACATTAATTTCAGATGTACAGCCTAGTGATTTGTCATTTAAATGCACTGTGAAATCACCACAATAAGTCCAGTAACTATCTTTAACAATATTAATTCTACCAATCCATGAGCACAGTATGTCTTTCCATTTGCTTGTATCGTCTTCAGTTTCTCTCATCAGTATCTTATAATTTTCAGTTATAGGTCTTTTACTTCCTTGGTTAGATTTATTTATTTATTTATTTATTTATTTATTTATTTATTTATTTATTTATTTATTTATTTATTGGTACGCGGGCCTCTCACCATTGTGGTCTTTCGTTTAAGTTACTAATTTGGGAGTAGTTTGCAATGCAGTAACATTGCATTAGAAAACCTGATGTACACATGATAAAACAACCAGAGGTACTGGCCTCTGTGAGTCTGTAACCTATACTTAAGCCTGATTTAAACCCCACAAAAAAATGCCGATAAACTAATGGACACAGTTTACATATTGAACCAATAAGCATTTGCTTCACCATTTAACTAGCTACAGATATGTGAAGTTTGAGGAAAGAGTCATAACACTGAATCCAAAGACACCCTGCAAGGACTTACTCTTTGGGTTTGAGTGGGTGAGATGGTCCCTACCTGGATTAATCTTAAGTCTTACACAATCGCACACAGTTGAGAGGAACAGAGACATGGCTATAAAGTAGCCTTCTCTTTCTGATGTGTTGAGATGGTGGGACATTAACACTGTACAGTTTTCTTTTTTTCTTTTATTTCTCAAAAAGAGAAAGATGTGGGTATTAAATAATATCATAGGATTTAGAAAAATTTCCAGGGACAAAAGAAATACAGTCCTCTATATTTAAGGAACCATGACCATGTGTACTTTCATTTCTAGTATTCCCACACTTATTATCCAGGTGAAACACCACATGATGTTATATTCTTAGCGGTGGTGGTTGTTGTCATCATCACCATCACCACCATTTCAGGAAGGAGGACCCAAGTGGGACATAATGAATCCAAAGAGAGAAGATAAGGATGCAGAGAAGGGGACATAACAAAGGAAGAGAAGAGGTGGAGAAAGGAATGGAATGATAACGCTCAGTAAAGAGTGAGAGAGGTGGTAGTGGGGGTAATATGATAAAAATAAAGTGACATAAGATTTGCAAAACAATTTGCTGATTATAAAGAACATTAATGTGTGTTATCTAAGTTAATCTTTTTAATACTTGCTAATGATGTTTTATTATCCACATTATGTAGATGAGGAAATATAGAGTTGAAAGAATACAACTGATCATTAATTTTTTCCATTAAAAATATTTACTGAATGCATACTTTGTGTCAGTCACTATGCTGAGTACTGGAAATATAATTGTTAGGAAAATAAACATGCTATCTGCACTTAAAACTTAAAGTCTAGTAGAGTGGAAAAGTATTACTCAAATAATCATAAAAACAACTCTAAAATTGCAACCAATTCCAGGAACATGGTACTATGGAAATGTAGAAAAGGTTTGATCCAGTCAGATAATGCTGATGGCAGGTTTTTAAGGCAAACAAATTGCAGTTACCTTGCTCAAATCTGTCTTATGAATATATTTCACCCAGATATGGTTGTACATTAAGTACTCAATAACCACTTTCAAACCACTCTTACTTTTTTAAATTAAACGAGTTTTCTAAGGAAGAAATGAAAATTTTGCTTTATTTTTTTTCTTTTACTTTTTTAGATTTTTTTAAAATTGGAGTATAATTTCTTTAAAATCTTGTGTTAGTTTCTGCTGTACAGAGAAGTGAATCAGCTATATGTATACATACATATGTCCCCTCCTTCTTGGACCTCCCTCCCTCCACCATCCCACCCATCTAGGTCATCACAGAGCACTGAACTGAGCCCCCTGTGCTATACAGCAGGTTCCCATTAGCTATCTGTTTTACGCATGATAGTGTATTTATGTCAATCCTAATCTCCCAGTTCATCTCACCCTTCTCTTCCCCCCCACCGTGTCCACACGTCTGTGTCCACGTTTCTATTCCTGCCCTGCAGATAGGTTCATGCATAGCACTGTGTGCTTCTGATGCCATAATTTATTGAATCAGGAGTCTGTACTTTGTAACCTTTAGTCAACAACTAGCTAACAAGGTTGCTTGGGGAGGTGGAGGCTGGTGGAGCCCATTTTAGTCATGAGAATTTAACCACCACTTACTTGCTCAGCTCTGAAAGTACCACTCATAGCCTATCAGCTAGGAGATGATTAAAGTCTGTGCCTCTAATCCCTAGGGTATCCCTTTTTTTTAGACTTCTTGGTGTAAATGTTAGCTTTATGCACTACCAGATAGAAGGGACTGTGATCAGATAAGAATTGTATTCACAGACTTCAGCTCTAGAGGAAAAGCATACAATATAACCACTGAACATCCAGTAGTACTTGTACTCTAAGGACATAAAACCCAAATGAACACCATCTTCTCAAATAACCTGAAATGGTTTCAGTTTGTTAATTCATTAATTCTTCTAAGATCTCATGACCAAGGTTGAAAAGAATAAACAGGAAAGTAAAATACAAAGAGTTGAATTGATGCCCTCTAGTTTCCCCAGATTGAACAGGAGCCAGTTGTGAAGCTCCTTTTTCTAAATATAGACACTCTACAAGGGCTTCTGAATGAAATGGCCACATTTGTCCTTTCCTAGAAATGTACATTTTTTATCATAAGTTCTAATTAATCTTTTTGATAGTTTCTCTTCCTTCGATATTTAATTTGGGAATCTTCGTATTTTGATATCCCTTGCTTTGATTATTACCTAAAATTGGAGTTTGGGCATTTTATAATACTTCTGTATTATTTTGATCAAAAATAATTCCAGGTGACAATATTTGAACATATGTTTCAACACTACTATCTTTCAGTCCATCCTGTAGTAGCTTGTGTTCTCATATCCATCTGGTCTCCCCCCAGTAAATTCTTAGATGTCTTACAGATATTGATTTCTTTTTAAATTCTGTTGTGGTCAGAAAACATGCTTTGTATAACTTATTTCCTTTATTATTGAACATACCATGTACACTTGAAAATAATGTGTATTCTGTAGATATTGGGGGTATCATGTAAGTCCAGGTAATTCATATCACTTATATCTTTATCGAATTTTGCCTAGATCATCAAATGCCGAAAGAAGCGTGTTGATATCTCTTACTATGGTAATGAAATTGTCTGTTTATGTCTCCCTTTAATTCTGTCAATTTTTGCTTCATATACAGTTGACCCTTGAACAACCCAGGTTTGAACTGTGTGGGTCCACTTTTATGCAGATTTTTTTTCCAGTAAATATATAGTACAGTACTACATGATCCACGTTTGGTTGAATCCACAGATGTGGAACTGCAGGTGCCAAGCACCAACTATAAAGCTATATACAGATTTTTGACTGCTCTGGGTCAGCTCCCCTGCATTATTCAAGGGTCCACTGTATTTTGAAACTCTATTATCAGGTATACACATATTTATGATTGTTATTTCTTACGAGCTTTATCATTATGAAATGTCCTTTTTATCTCTGGCTGTATTCTGTCTTAAAGCTTATTTTAATGCTTTCTAATGCTTACTGTTTGCACAGTAAATTTTTCCCATCCATTTACTTTCAACCTATTTATGTCTGTATTTTAAAGTTCATTCTTGTAGAGAGCATATATTTATGCCTTTTTTGGTTAATCCTTTATGGTTTTTTGCTAATTTTTAATTGGATCATTTAGTTCATTGACACTTATTGTAATTATTGATATGATTGAATTTGGATCTCATATTTTATTATTTGATTTTTGCTTTTCCCTTCTGTTTTGTTTTCCTTTGTTTCTCCTTTGCTACCTTCTTTTAGATTACTTGAATTTTTTTAGAATTCCATTTTAGTTTATTTATTGACTTTTTAGCTATATTTTTAAATATAGACAGTAAACATTTTACAGTATGCTTAGAGTTAACATTATTTTGTATAAAATGTAGTAATCTTGTACCTATATAGGCCATTTATTGTAACTCTCCATCCTTTATACTTAGGCATCATTATTACATCTACAGAATTAAACCCCATAACAGAATGGTATAATTTTTTAGTCATTTATTTTAATAAATAAGAGAATATAGTCTTTTATATTTACCAATATATTTACAGTTTCAGTTTTTTTTCACTTCTTCCTCAAGTTCTGAGCTTCCATCTGATTTTGCAACCCTCCTACCCCCACCTCAGATACTCATAGCTACTTTCTAGTGGCTGTGGTTGTCCTCGACTTTGTCCTCTGGTTCTTCATGCCAGAAACAGTATGGGTTCTCTGTAGAGTTTTAGTCACTCCATGAAGTGCCTACTGTGGTTTGACCCCAAGTGAAAAGCTTTTCTTTGCCTTGCTAATTTTTACTCATTGATCAAGACTCAGATTATTCATCAACTTTTCCAAGAAGTTTCTTTGAATTCTAGATCCAACTGAATGTGTCCATGAGTTTGAAATGCATTTGGCTTCATTTAACAGGAAATCATACTACAGTGACTTGAACAAAACCAGGTTGGATTTCCTCACCTAATATGAAATTTAGAGGTAGCCGATTGAAAGCTGATATGGCTGCTCAGATAGGGAATTAGGGACCTAGGTTTTTCCCTATCTGTTTTTACTTCTGTCTGCATAAAGCTTTTGCCCTTATCGTCTCAAGATGAAAGCTATATCCCTAGACATTACATTCATTTCTGGGATAGGAGAAGAGGCAAGGATAATTAGTAGGGTGACCAACTCAACCCATTTTGCCTGGGACTTGCTCATTTTTAACACTGAAAGCCACAAGTGTCATTAGTTGAACCAAAAAAATCACATGAGAGTCACCCATGATTTTTGCATTTCATGTTTAGAAAATATCCTTGGGATTACAAAATAGCAACCAGAGCCTGCTCATCTTTCTGCAGAGATAGGATCTGACCAAGCTGTGGTCATGGCTCCTGTTCACCATTTTGCATCATTATTTGACATAGCTAGATTCCCTAGGTTATGGCATTAACAGTCTAGCTGATTATCTCCAGAGAATGCTATTCCAGAATTTACATAAGTAACTTATTCCTAGGATCTTTCTCTAAGAATGGCTTAGTTAAATATTATCACTCATGGTTATTTTACCAAGTTTTTAAAGTAGTAGTTCAATATTTGTGTTACAAAACAAAGTGTATCTGGTAAAAAGCAAAATCAAAATACATATTGCTTTAATGTTTTCAAATGTAAGTAAATAAAACCAAATAAGCTCAAAGAAATCTTAGAGTTCTGATAGATCCAGTTAATAAGTCAAAAAGTTGAAATACAGATATACTGAAATTAAAACATAGGATCATTGATATTTATGTTAAACATACTAGAACAAAATTTAAATGTTGTTTTAGAAAGGAAACCTGTCTTTTATGTGGGTGAAGTTGCTTTAATTAGACTTTCTGTTATCAGAGGAGTTGGAGGAATCCAACAAATCATCAGTATTAGTTATGAATTCCAAGGAAATTAAAATGTATTTCTATCCTGTTCATTACTTGCTTTTTCTAAGGCATAAAATATCATTTCATAGCCTAAGGAGCAGAATATAGATCTTGCCATGGTAAACATAAGACTACATAATCTGGCTAATGATCATGTAAGATTTTATATAACCTGATATTATGTAAGCGTAGTTAGGGATGTGTAGCATGTGTACAGTGTTGTAAAAACACAAAACAAACATAACAACCATTAGCATTTTCTTTTTCCTTGCCTCATATTTTTCTTCCCAGTTTTTCTATGAACCAATGATTGCAAAGAGTGAATATTAGTAAAATAACCCATACCTTTTTTTTGTACCTTTTTTTTTAATTTAATTTTTATTTTACATTGGAGTATAGTTGATTTACAATCTTGTGTTAGCTTCAGGTGTGTAGCAAAGTGATTCATTTACACATATACATATATCTTTTCTTTTTCATATTCTTTTCCCACTTAAGTTATTACATAATATTGAGTAGAGTTCCCTGTACTATACAGTAGGTCCTTGTTGATTATCTATTTTATATAAGGTAGTGTGTATATGTTACATCGCAAACGCCTATTTTTTTTAATCGTTACTGGAGTATAATTGCTTCACAGTACTGTGTTAGTTTCTGTTGTACACCAAAGTGAATCATCCATATGCATACATATGTCCCCAAATTCTCTCCCTTTTGAGCCTCCCTCCCATCCTCCCTATCTCACCCCTCTAGGTCATTGCAAAGTACCAAGCTGATCTCCCTGTGCTATGCTGCTGCTTCCCACTAGCTAACTATTTTACATTCGGTAGTGTATATATGTCGATGCTACTCTCACTTTGCCCCAGCTTCCCCCTCCCACCCTGTGCCCTCAAGTCCATTGTCTATGTCTACAGCTTTATTCCTGCCCTGCAACTAGGTTCATCAGTACCATATATATGCGTTATATGAGTTAGCATACAGTATTTGTTTTTCTCTTTCTGACTTTTTCTCTTTCTCTTTCTGACTTTTCTCTTTCACTCTGTATGACAGACTCTAGGTCCATCCACCTCACTACAAATAACTCAATTTCGTTTCTTTTTATGACGGAGTAATATTCCATTGTATATATGTGCCACATCTTCTTTATCCATTCATCTCTCGATGGACACTTAGGTTGCTTCCATGTCCTGGCTATTGTAAATAGTGCTGCAGTGAACATTGTGGTACATGTCCCTTTTTGAATTATGGTTTTCTCAGTTTATATGCCCAGTAGTGGGATTGCTGGGTCATATGGTAGTTCTGTTTTTAGTTTTTTAAGGAACCTCCATAGTGTTTTCCATAGTGGTTGTATCAATTTACATTCCCACCAACAGTGAAAGAGGGTTCCCTTTTCACCATACCCTTTGCAACATTTATTGTTTCTAGATTTTTTGATAATAGCCATTCGGACCTGTGTGAGGTGATACCTCACTGTAGTTTTTGATTTGCATTTCTCTAATAATTAGTGATGTTGAGCATCTTTTCATGTGTTTCTTGGCCATCTGTATGTCTTCCTTGGTGAAATGTCTATTTAGGTCTTCCGCCCACCTTTTAATTGGATTGGCAAACTCCTAATTTTTAATGAAGGTACTTTTCATACATTTTCTCTTATGCCTAAGAATTATTTGATACAGATGTCTCTCAACTGTGTTTCAGCAATGTAAAATGTGTTTTTTCTTATAAGTGAAACCAAGTAATTCTTTTTAATGCTAAGGGTCCTTTGGGCCAGAAATGAGATATATATTTAGCAATACTCCCTGACCCCAAGACTCCCATGGAGCCATTCCTCTGACTTCAGTTGCCAAATTAACATAAGAATGTAATTGTCTTGCCTGAAGGACTTGGGAATAAACCCTGCTAGAAAGCTTGGTTTAGACATGTGGAGGTATTTGAACAGAATGTGGTCTTCCTCAGTAAATTTTAACAAGTGATTAATTGAGGATATATGAGAGTTCCCAATTATATAGCCTCATTGGTGACCCCTATCTCAAATCCAGGCCATCCCTTCCTGTCAGCCCTATGCCACAGCCTGGTCCAGGCCCAGAGAGCTTTCACTCTTCTCAGCTTGTTAAATTTAAGTCTCGAATTCAGTGTTCTACTTCCAAATCCAACTCTATTTTGATCCCATGATTTCAGACATCATCATGTCTCCCCAGTCAGTGCTCTTAACTACTAAGCTATTCTTTTCTCAAGATCCCTATATTTTCAGTTCTCTATTAATAATGAAGAGAAATATCATTTAGGAACTGTCTTTCTCAACTTTTCCCAGCTACAGATAGCTCAAACAGCAGAAATGCTGTACAGTAATTATACTGGTACACGGTATGTTCAACTCCAAGTGGTCTAACATGCAAAGATTAGGTGATCTTTCTATCACATCAAAACAGTAATGTTATGGAATCTCCTTTAGTGAATTATTCTTATTTGTGAAATTGCTCTATTTCATTAGAACTTCTCTCATGCCTACCATCATTGGATAGGTGCCAGCACAACCAAGACTTTATCTTTACCATCTATCATTTTACATTAGCCTAATAGCACAAAGCAGCCAGTTCCCATGTATAAGAGCCAAGCAGCCACCACATAAAATAAATACATATACTATACCTTTCCTGTTTATATTTACCTTTTACCACATCTTTAAATCAGTGCATACCTATAAGTAAAATCTAAGTAATGTCAAAGAAGGCATCTTTTATCTCATAGCATGTGGAAGGGGTAGAAATTAGGAAGACTAAAAATTAGTAAGGTGGGTAAGTGAGGGCAAAATATTATCAACTAGTGGAAACTTCAGTTTTACAAACATACCTATGGATTCATAGTTGCTTTGTAGAGAAGGATCTTGCAGTGACTCGGATACGGTTAACATAAACTCAAAGCCCAGTCCAGGTGTATAATAAGTATTCAGTAAATGCTTATGAAATAATATGGTTGGCTGAAGAAAAATACTTTCATTTTCCATTTGAAAATGGTATTTATGTGGACTGAAGAGTAGAATTTACTGTTAAGACAGGTAGAGTAGAAAGGATGGATTCAGTCTTTGCCGTTTACTAGTGATGTAGCTTCGAGCAAGTCATTTCACCTCTCTGGACTCAGTTACCTTGTCTGAAAATGGAGACTAAAATCCTTCTCACAGAGTGTAGTGAGAAAAAATATAAAATGAGAGAAATTTCTTTTTAAAGCCTAAAATATACGCAAAAGTGAAATGTTTTTTAGGTTAGAACAGTAAGAAAATAGGTTTAAAGTTTTATCTAATAATAAAGATTCCCTGAAGTCTTTTTACACTTATAACTTTGATCACATAAAAAACATTGTCTTAAAATTCATTGGAATCTTAGATATCAGATTTTAGTTTAACATCCTTGTTTTACGGTCAAAGAATCTAATGACTAGTGATGATAAGTCCATTGTTCAAATGTATGAGCTGTATTTGTTTTTGTGTTAGGGTCCCTTTTTCCCTAGTTGGAAAAAATCATTCTTTATTAATGTATTATGTTACTCTGTCTCAATGTGATAAGTTATGGGAAAATGTTTGTTAATGCCATTCTGCTTAATGAATATGGAGGCCTAGACACAGAGAAGTTAAAATATTCCCCCTTCGGGCACTCTGCACATTCAGGATATAACTGGGGGAACACACACACACACACACACACACACACACACACACACACCCATAGCTCCTCTTAAGACGCCTTTAAACATGCTTCCAAAGCTACTTTCAGAAATTCATCAACATATTACTTTAATTCAAATATAAGTTTAGAAAGTTACTATTTCTCAGATTTTTAAATACTCTCTTGGAGAATATTATTCTTCTAGTAGCACCTTCTTTGCATCCACTGCATTTTTTCTAGCCCTAATTCAACCACTACATTGCTTCCTATCATGTGTGATATGTGGGTTTCCCAGGACACACTGTTCTTTCTGACACTCAGGAAGGTACGCCTGAGGCACTGACATCTCCAGAGATGTTGCTGTAGTTGACACTGCTTTTAGAACATGTGCACCCAGAACTAACTTGCTAACCTATAGTCTTCTATTCTTTCCGACTGATGCTGTGCGTTCTTCAGCCCCCCCACAACTCCCTCTTCTTTTGTAAGTTGTTAAGAACTGACTGTGTCCCCCTCAGATTCATATGTGGAAGCCCTAACCTCCAGTGTGGCTATATTTGGAGAAAAGCCTTTAAGGAAATAATTAAGGTTAAATGAGGTTATAAGGGTAGGGCCCTGATCTGAAAGGATTAATGTCCTTGTGAGAGGAGGTACCAGAGAGCTACCCCAGTTCACACAGAAGAGGCCATGTGAGCACACAGTGAGATGACAGCTGCCTACAAGCCAAGAGAAGAGGCCTCAGAATGAACCTTTCTTCCCAGCGCCTTGATCTTGGACTTCTCAGCCTCCAGAACTGTGAGAAAGAAATTTCTGTTTAATCTGCCTAGTCTGTGGTATTTTGTTGTGGCATCCAAAGTGGCCATAACAAAATCGCATAGATACATGAATAGTAGTTCCAGATTTTTATTCATTATATTAAAATATTAATATATTTTCCTTGGTTGAATTAGTGGTGGTGGTAGGAGAAATTACTGTGCATAGACACATGTGAAATCTTATTATGGCTGCTTTGTTGGCTTCTTGATTGACTACATACTGTTGGAGCACCTGAATACAGTTGAATAGTTTTTTTGTGTTAAACTCTGGCTGACTTTTTTTTTCCTCAGTGGTTCCAGCTAGTTGGCACAGTTGGTGCTATTAACTTATTGAGAAACACAGATGCCTTTTCCTGGTATTCAGAAGCAACTGAGTTTCTATGTTCTTTTTGTTGGTTCCTTTTTTACCCTGCTAAATCAATGATGCATGGTTGCCTTTTCATTGTTTTGCTGAGGTTTATTTCATTGCCTCACACTTTTTGTTCATTAGACAAACATAGAGCAGATGATAAATAGTCATTGGGAAAATAACGTGTGAGACAAAAATGCAACCATGTGTTTCACAGAAAACGGCATGTCATAGGTGCATTGTGTCTAGTGTAGAACAATTTAAAGATCCTTTGTGTGTAGGGAAAAAGCACCTGTTTTTTAAAAAAGCCATGGGAAAGACACCATTTTAATCTGTTTTACAGGTATTTTAACACTGGGCAAAAGAATGATTAAACGTGCATTTGGCCATAGTCCCTACACCTTTCTCGTACAATCCCATGAGACCCTATATGTACTTCTCTGATAGCACTTAATATATTGAAATTACCTCTTTCCCTCTCTGTGTTCTCCCCCAAATGGAGTCTCCTTGAAGTCAGGGATTTCATTTTAGTCAGCCTTGTTTTCCCATCACTCAGCTCAGCACATGGCTCATAAAAGGCTCTCAATAAACATTTGTTGTATTGGATTGCATAGAAATGTTCAATGGATCTGTTTTTAGTAAGCCAGACAATATATTGCTTAAACATTGAAAAGGCAGTATTTTCTTCCTCGACTGCTCACACTCCAAGTCATCCATTTAATAACATATGTTAGATATTTTCCCACCTAATTAAACTGAGCGTGCATAGATAGGATCTTAGGACAAACTGTCATTTTGAAGCAAGTTTGAACAGCATGGATACGATTAATTGCTAGGTTACTTTAGTTTCTAAAAAAGGTTAAAAAGGAATCTTTTTGCTCCAAGAAATAGAAGCACTAACTCAAAAATATGAAAGGCTGAATCATGGTCATCCAAGCATTCTGCTTTCCCCGTGAGAGAAAAGAAACCTGGTCAGAGGGACACCAAGGTAAATGTAGAGGAGGACTATGATAATAAGGGAGATGAAATGGGAGAGAGTAGACTTACTGAGGAACCAGGTGGAATCTTTCTTTCAAAGTGGGATGGGTCAGCACTTAGTTTTCTAAAATCATATTTGAAGATTTGATGATTTTTTTTCAAGATCTATTTTAGTTCCTCCATTTAGGATTCTTTAAAAAAAAATTTTTAACCTCTCAGTTTGGATTTTAGATTTACAGAAGTGTTGCAAAGATAGTACTCAGCTTCCCCAATCTCAACATCTTATATGACCATATTTATGAAAATTAATAAATTAACCTTGGCACAATACTATTCACTAAACCATAGACTTTATTCAGATTTCCCCAGTTCTTCCATTGATTAACTATTTTTGTTCTAGGATCCAACCTAGAATCCTACATTTCATTTAGTAGTTTGTGTTTCTTCAAAGCAAATACCGCATGCTAACACATATATATGGAATCTAAAAAAAAAAAAAAAAGTCATGAAGAACCTAGGGGCAAAATGGGAATAAAGATGCAGACCTACTAGAAAATGGACTTGAGGACACGGCGAGGGGGAAGTGTAAGCTGGGACGAAGTGAGAGAGTGGCATGGACATATATACACTACCAAAGGTAATATAGATAGCTAGTGGGAAGCACCTGCATAGCACAGGGAGATCAGCTCGGTGCTCTGTGACCACCTAGAGGGGTGGGATAGGTAGAGTGGGAGGGAGGGAGATGCAAGAGGGAAGAGATATGGGGACATATGTAGATGTATAACTGATTCACTTTGTTATAAAGCAGAAACTAATGCACCATTGTAAAGCAACTATACTCCAAAAAAGACGTTAAAAAAAATCTCACTTTTGAGTCTTAAGGTTTATGTTCTACAGAGCCCTTATATCAAGTCAATTGTGTGTTTTGGAGATTTCCTGATTTTAATTCTCTGAATTTTTTGTGTTTATCATTTATTCACCATATACAGTAGGTTTTTAAATCTTTCTCCAATTCACAGTCCCTCTCTGTCCCCCTTTCTTTCTGCCCTGCCTCTTATCTCTGAAGATCCTGTGCCTCTGACCAGGCAAGCAATGTACATAAAGTAGTCAGCTGAAATATACAGGTTTCACTTTACTGGACACAATTCAGACCCTTATAGAAAACACTTAAGCAGAGGTTGCCAAGTCAATCTGAAAGCCTTGTTAATGTTATATTTAATTTGTATTATAAACAGGGTGAAGGTTTGAATACTGTCTTAAAGTTTGGGACTAAGTAAACTTTCTGTCCTTCCCATTATTTACCATCTGAGAATATCATGATTCTTTTCTGAAAATGATGATTTCTTTTATCTAAGACATCAGTCAAATGAGGGTAAAAGATGTTATTCCAGTTACTTTATCTGAGAATATTGGAGTCCATGAATAAGCTTTATCATGTCCATATGCATAAATGAATAAAATTCTGTGTGTAATATTTTGTTTATAAGTGTGGGTTTTTTCTAAGGAGGAGGGTCCACAACTCTCATCAGATTCTTAAAAGCATCTCATGGCTCCAAAAAGCTGAAGAGCCATTTCTCTGGACTAGGAGTTGTAGTGGAATCTGTATCATCAGATTTGAATTCCAAATTTTAATGCAAAAAATATTTGGAGCTATGAAATAACTTCAAATGCCTTAAATTCACAAAATAAATATTCCTTCTTCTCCACATAATGATTTAGGAGCTTAAAGTTCATTGTGATTCATCTTTGTATTAATAATTATTGTATTTTTATCCTGATGTTCTTTTATGGTAAATTCTTCTTCCCTTTATTTCCAGAGTCCTTTTAAGCCTGGTCATTATTCCTCCTGCCTTTGCTTGTCTCTGTTTCACAAGCCATTCTTTCATCTCTCATTCCTACCCCATTACTGTCCCTTGACAAGACTGCTTGCTGGGCATTTGCCCACCACCTCCTCTCTGATTCCTACTCCTCTGCTTGCTCACAGGAAGTGCTCTGGCTAACAGAGTGTGTAACCATAGGGACTGTCAGTGCCAATAGCATACCAAAAACACAGTTCTGGAGAAAACATTAGCCTGACCCTTTCATGGGATCTTCTTAACAGAAAGCAGCCCATGTCCCAAGGTAGAGTTAGAAATTTATAGCATGGAACTAAATTTAAACCTAAGGAAAACAGACTCTCCCTTTTTATTTGAGAAGGCATACTTTTCCTAGTCATTGGAAGGGAAAGGGTGGGAGGTTAAGGGGATAAAGAGTGAGATATTGCCTCTCACTCATCCATATTCAGGTAAAATGCTTCTATGCCGGTTCCCATAGAATGGGTAACTCCCCTACCCACCCCAACCCCTATCAAAAACCATGTGGTATATAAGCAACTGCATTTAGTTGTGCATTACTTTTAACAGCAATAAAGCATTAATCTCAAATATGGTTTCCAAACATAAAGTGTAAAATATGACTCAGTACTATGTGATATATTATGATGATTATCATTAGCATAGTTCTGTTTACTGAGCAGTACTTCTGTATCAGATACTCTGTTATGTGCATTATATACATTACCTCTAAATCTAACAATAGTCCTAAGAAAGAAACACTATTCTTATTTCAGCTTTGCCAATGAGGAAGCCAAGGCTGAATTGGCCAGTGGTTACTGTGCTGGCAAGTAGTAGAGCTGGCCCTGCTTGTAGTTGAGTCCCAAGGTTGCAAACCCAAAGCTACAGTGCATTTTAATGGCCAGTTGAAAATGAGCTGTTGTTGTTAGGAATTGGAGACCAATAATGGTGGCCAGGCGAGGGAGAAGGGACAGCAGAAATAGTAGGAGGCATGTTCCAGACACTTACTGAAGATAATAACATGTCTGTGTTCCATTTGTTTAGTTAGATTTTCTTTTCCTTGAGGTCAGTAATTTGATTCCTTTTGAGTGTCTTACACATAATAGGTGCTTAATAAACAATCTAAAAATGGGAAGGGAAAAGGGGAAGAAGAAGGGACAGATGGGCTAAAAAGGAAGTGAAGAGAGAATGAGAGATA
The DNA here is from genome assembly GCF_964165515.1 of Mesoplodon bidens. Classification (NCBI taxonomy): domain Eukaryota; kingdom Metazoa; phylum Chordata; class Mammalia; order Artiodactyla; family Ziphiidae; genus Mesoplodon; species Mesoplodon bidens. The sequence goes on along the minus strand of NC_138176.1, from coordinate 119,199,240 downwards.
GCTATGAAGAAGGAAGGAAGAAAACGATGGGGAATGAGTATGTATGTGGGGAAAGAGTAGAGAAAAGAAGCTGGCAAAAGGAGAAAGACAAAAAGTGAGACGGGAAGATGAAGGGAGTAAAGCCCAGTTCATCTAACTTCCTGACCCAGACAACTTACTGTCCACTTAAGAGTCTGAACTTCAGGGAATTGTCTTTATGACATTCAGTCCTTTGACATATTAGCTAGAGAACCTCTAAGTGCAGCTTTTCAATGATGATTTCATCCTTCAAATAATCCACAATCAACAAGGATCCCTAAGTCCTCTAGGACTGGCACAGCAGTGGAGGAGATAACCAGGAGTTTACAATATATACATAGGTAGCAATAGCCCAAAGGGAAAGGTCTTGCAAGTACCGTAAGTGGGCTGAAGAGGGGAAATGACCTCTGGTTTGGATGGAGAGGGATAATAAAAGACTTTTCCAGTGCAGAAGTAATTCATTATTTGCCAAGTGGATAAAATTACAAGGTTAGCAGTGAAACTGAGGGGGAAGATTCTTTAAGAAGAGGGATCATCGTCAGCAGTAGTGCAGAAGGGGAAAAACTTGTGGAATTACTCCTTTTGCTAGAATGTAGCATACCTATCTATTTGCTTGCCACTCCCCACCTTCAAGCCCTCCCCACCCCCACCTTTCTAGCAGTTTGACAGCCTTTTTAATATCCTTTACCACTTAATTTCCTCTGCCCATCCCCCTGGTTATGGTGTTTGCTACATTCTGTCCTAGAGTGTACAGACACTTTTTATAAACCAGCTTAAGCCTTCTTGACTTCACTGGTCTCTGAAGTCCTTGCCCAATTTTCTCAGCCCTGCCACTCTGTAGTGACCAACTCCGGGTGGGCTTTGCCAGCTGCTACACTACTGACTTCACATGAGTGCGACCTGCAGTGCCTTGCCTCATGCCCACTGTGTGCCTCTTGCCTCCCAATCTGGGGCTTCCTTATGGCCAGTGACTCATAAGATACCACAGAGATCCTGGTGGTCACCTATGCAAGGAGCAACCCAGAAGTGGAGGAGATGTATGTATTGGAGTGTGAGAAAGGTGGAAGGTTAAAGTCACTGGGGCAAACCTTTGACCAGTGGGAGGTGGGAGCTATGATTTGAGGTTGATGTATTTTTCTTCTCTTTCACTCCTCCCCCACACAGCGCTGCTCTCCAGTCTCCTGAAAAATAGTCCAATTTGATATTAAGCGATAGCCAGCTGGGTAAAGCAAACTCCTATTAGTCTTTCTTTCTTCCTTGACTCATTTCCCTTTTTCAGCTCATGCTTTCATTGGATTGTACACGCTAAAAACGTAGTAGCACAGAAGCTTCTGCCTGAGTTCTACTTTCTGGAGAACTAAGGCTAAGACAAATATTCTCTCTCTCTTTCTCTCTCTTTCTCTCCCCCTCTCCCTCTCCTCCTTTCCCTATGCCTCTCTACCTCTCTCTCTCTCTCTCTCTCCCTCTACCTCTGTCTCTCTCCATCTGTAATTAGCAGCCTCATCCACTCCCCTGGTTTCAGATACCATCTATGTACAGACATATTTCCAAACTATAGCAAACCCTTCTATTTTTAATAGCCAGGTACAGCTGTTTAAATGTCTTACTAGTACTTCTACGTGAATTTCTGACAGGTACTTCAAACTTCTCTAAAGTCAAATTAACCACCTTCCACCATCCAACTGCCTAAACTACATACCTGAGGGTCAGTCTTAGCAAGTCCCTCTCCCTTACCCTTTGATTCTATTTATTCTATTTATTACTAAAGCTTGCCATTTCTCCTACCTGGAATCCTTCCTCATTCATCCATTCATCCATTTCTCCCCATTCCTACTGCCCATGTTCAGGCAAATATGTCTTTCCCAGATTTCTACAACATCCTCCTATAGGTCTTGGCCACATGTCTTAATTTCCCTTAAATCCCTACTCTGTATGTGAGCCAGATTGATCTTTCCAAAATTATAAATTTTATCTTGCTACAGTCCTGCGAGAAATCCTTCGATAGCTTTGAGATAAAGTTCAAACTCCTTAGTGTGACTTCTAAGGCTCCCAATGCCCTGCACTGTCTTCCTCTTTAAACGCTTGATTCTACTCCCTCGTCTTTACCCTGCTATGTTGAGTGTCTTTCAGTTTCTTAAAAGAGCAGGGCTCTCTTTCATTCACTGGTGATTCTTTAGAGATGCAGATCCCTTTCCCTCAATTGTTATTCCTTTGGGATCTCTGATTTTATTCATTCTTTATATCTCAATGTGAATGACACTTCACATACTGGAGTTTGAGGTTCAGGATCTGAAGCAGTTTTTAATAATTTTGACCTCTAAATTGGGGATTACAATTTAGATGGTTTAGGCCAGATTTGGAAGAGTTATCAAAACTTATTATGAAGATGAAAGGGAAGATGGTGGCAGAGGGAAAAACTGAGCCACCTGCCTGACAGGCATTTGAGGAAGGTGAGAGAATGTCTTGGAGATTAGTATATAACAAAGTGAAGATTCTGTTTTCATATGGGATTGCCATTACAGATTACCACAGAAGAGGTTATTCCTGAGCTGCCAAGTCAGCAACTACTACAGCAATGAGATTGAAACAAGTCTAGCTCTGATCCTTGGGTAATGATCCACTTCCATCAGAGCCTCAGCTATGTCCAGAGGGAACTCAGTAGCTACAGTTGGATTCCTATGTAGTTCCAGTGGCACAATACAACAAAACTCTGGAGGTAGGCAGAGACTATTGCTGTTGTGTATACTTAAGTGCACATTGGAAAAAATTAGATGCTTCCACCTACAAGACTGATTAGAGGCCAGATTGAGGGGCATGGGTATATTTTATTGATGATTCAATTCTGTGAACCTAACCCAATTCAGACCTCCAATCTAATTAGCCTATGTAAATAGAGTCTTTTATTTATATTTTTATACCTCAGGTTCAACATTTGTAGGCTATGTAAATTCCACTTAGAACACTTAAACACCAAAAAAAATTAAAAAACAAAAAACCCAGAAACCTTCCATCTCACTAAAGATAAGACCAACTACCTCTAAAAAAATCTGTGCCTTCCTGCACACACCAAATGGTAGTTGTCAGCTGTGCCAACAACACTTGACAAGTAGAATTGAATGTTCAACTCCTGAGTATTTTGGAATCCCTGACAAAGCAAAATCCTGATAATCAGTTTTACTTTTAAACCATATTTTGGCTGTTTAATTAAAAAGTCATTTTTTCACTTATTCATTTAACAGATATATGTGGAACACAACAGGACACCAACTCTGCTTTGATGGCACTTACAGTCTATTAGCAAGATAGGTATTAAATCATCTGTTCATTAATTACAGTGTCACTCAGTGGTACAAGGAGAAATATCCTTAAATTCTTTTGGCCGTATGGGCTCCAGGCTAGATTAACCCAATTTTGTAACATCATAAGTTATGCTAAACTGAAATTTAGCTAACACATTTTATATAAAACTTTTAAAAGTTTCTATGTGTAAGTTCTGTTGCCTGAAAGAATTGACTCGTTTATGATTTAGTTAAAATTCTTTTTCTAGGTTCCATGTGTGAGTTCTGTTGCCTAGAACAATTGACTCAACCTATGAGTGATGTGTGATGATATCCAGAGAGCCATTTCCCTCTTTTTTAGCTCAGGTTCCTGACAATGGATGAGCTACAAAACACAATATGTTAGGGAAGTGATTTAGCAGTTTATTCCTCAACTGAAACCTGAGAGGCAGTTCATCCTCACTTAACAGGCAATGTATTTCTAGATGGCTTTTTTGAGGTCCTGTCATGAGTCAACAACAGAATTAGGACTAGAATGTGTCTGTGCTTGGAGTGCCAACCTTTTATCATAAAGTCTCTCAGGCCATCCTTCCTCTTAAAGAATATTAGCTCTTATTTCCAGAAAGAATAGATCAAAATAATTGACTCCAAAGAACCTTCCTGATGCAGTGTACCATAGAAATGACCCTATAATGAAGCAAATGGAAAATGGAAGCATTCTTATTGCATTTATCATTTATTGAACAGTAGGGCCCTCAATTTAGGATTAGACTTAAATGGCTTTAAATAAGTAATCCATAGTGTATATTGACACAGAAGTGATCAAAGATAGCTGAGAAAGGTATGAAATAAGTTAGGAAGAAACTAATTGAAAACTTACTGTAATCTGGAGGAAAAGAAAAGTAACTCAAGCGAGACTCAAATGTGACTTGCGGAGTTTACCTAACAGTGCTGCCAAGGCTCAAAGTTGAGAAATGTGTCTTTAGGGCTGGCAACAAATTGAGATGAAATCATCAGTGGAGGAAGGCAAAATTGGAGGAGCTCTGTGAGGGCCTTCAGAGGTCACAAAGAGAAAAATAGCCCCTTCAGCCTTGGCAAGCCTTGCCTGGCTGAGAGTGGGAAGTGTCCTTGACTCGAAGCCTGAGGCTAAGGTTTGCGGAGAGTTGGAGGCGGTATGAGATACAAAAGAAGACCAGAGATTAGGAGGCCTGGAATTGAGAGTCCTTCAAGTCTCAGGAGGAAGCAAATAGGGAGAGAATAATGTTCATAATTCCAAAGTGCCGAGGGGAAACTAGAGAAGGCCAGGGGAACAGAGGGACTTGTTGGGGGAGGATGACTGATAGGAGGCAAGGTGTCCTAGCAGGATTTTAAGTCTGTGGCTATAAATGCACCTCAAGTTTCTGGCACTTATATCAATACAAACCATGAAGGGTCTCTCTCAATTTTATGGAACCCTTTGGTGGGATTGATGCCCAATAATTCAGTTTCCCTCTATTTATCTGTATGTATCACATTGTTTCCTGTAGTGAAGGGACCACTGAATTTTCAGACAGCACAGAAAAGTTACACTTTTCAACTGCAAATGCAATACTTTTTTTTTAACAACAGTCAAAAATCCATTATTGGGAAATCAATTCTACACCCCATTTCCAACAACAGATTAGAGATACCCAGCAAGTGACTTTCAGCACACCACGGAGTGTATTTTCTTATTTTTGGACCAGGCAATTCTTCCAGAATCTTTATTGAATCTCCTTGTTTCTTCTCACATCCACGGACCATCAAGTTGAGAGTCATACTGCCAACATTGCTATACTATTTACCTCCTGGAAAGAAATATTTTTTGTCTCTTTAGTGTGAAACCTAATACCCTTTTCATGAGAGTGTTAGCTTGATTTGCATTTTCCTAATGATTAATGATGTTCAGCATCTTTTTGTGTGCTTTATTACTATCCATACTATACACACCTATTATAGAATGTCTAAGTTAAAAAATATAGTAACAAAATACTCCAAAATTGGCACTTTCAAGGTCTGGCAGCGGTGAGGAACTCTGGGGACTTTCCTACATTGCTTGGGGCACAGCCACTCTAGAAAATGGTTCAGTGGCTTCTTGGGAGGTTGAATGTACGCTCACCATTATCATCAGCAGTCTCACTCCTGGGTATTTACCAGAGAGAAATGAACACTTACATTCACAAAAAAACTTTTACAAAAATATTTAGGCAGCATTACTTATGATCACCCCAAACTAGAAACAACCCAAATGTCTTCAACAGGTAAAAGACTAAACAAACTATAATAAATTCATACAATGGAATATTACTCAGCATTAAGCAGAAGCAAACTACTGATACCTGTAACAACATGGATCAACTTCACATGTATTCTGCTAAGTGAAACAAGCTAGTCTCAAAAAAGTACATACTGTACAATTGCTTTATATGATATTCTAGAAAAGGAAAAGCTATAGTGATGGAAACAGATCAGTGGCTGCTGGGGTTACAAGATTGGGGAAAGGTATGATTATAAGAGGTAGCACAAGGGAATTTGAGGAATGATGGCACTGTCTGTTCTGATCATCATGCTTGTGTGATCCAGACATGTCAAAACTCATAGAACTGTATACGCCTCAAGAGTGGATGAATTTTAATGTACATACGTTATAAATAAATAAATAATGTTGAAGAAGTTTGTCTTTACCAAGTAAGTAGAAGTGGTCCCCACACAGGTTAGTTCCTTAATTGTGGATATTCACACATTATCTAGACTTAACATTCTAACTTGGAATGCTGATTTAAGGCCTTGTAAAGGTGGAACCCAGATTCAGGTGTTCTGTTGTCATTATACTTATATCTTTCATGAACAGAGAACTAATGGGTGATTTCATTATTACATAGAAAACAGCTCCATTTGAAACAAAAATTTTAATATATTCTTTTAAAACAAAATTACATCACATGTTTGATTTGCTTTGTTTTTGGTATAGACCAGTGTGTGTCCTGGTGGGCTAGAGCAGAGAGTGGGCAAGTCCACAATCATAGTGAAGTGACACCCCTCTCCACCCAACCCTTGCCCCCGCTCGGGTATCTCTTTGCATCTGTTGAGTCTTCTGGAGGTGGGTGGAATGCTGACTGGAGGGATGGATAGGTGCTAGCTGAAGCTTGGCTGGAAGGAATGATAGGGACTCTGAAATCCAGTTTATCTTTAGATAAGAAAAATCTGGTCCAGTGAGAGTCAGCAACAGGACCTGAGGGTAGGAGAGGAGCAGTTGGTCGGAGTACAGACCAGTGGCTGAAACGTACTCCAATGTGGAGAACACTGAAAGAATCATCTTTAGGCCCAGGGAACTGCTTTGTCCCTCTACCAGCACCTGAGTGTTACACAGAGGAGAGAATTTTCTCCTCTGGCATCACAAGGACTGCAAAGCTGTGCATCATTAAGTAAATTTGGAGTGATTAAGCCAGGTTAACAAAGTGACTGGAGGCAGAGGCTGGGTAAATGCTAAGAAGAGGGTAGAAGGGACAAAACAAGAAATGGAAATTCTGGCAATGTTGGGACTGACATGACACTGAGGGGCCCTCTCTCCCCTCCCACTTCCATGGCTCCAAACACATCGAAACACTGGGTAAAAATATAATTAAAAAATTAGAATGAAATACAATCAAAAAGAAAAAATATTAGATGTTGAAAATAAAGAAGAAACATGAAAACAAAATGCTAAGCACATGAGCTGATGCCATGATGACTGACCAATGAGGTACTGTTTCCAAATATACTCCTAATAGCCAGGAAATTGGGTTTTAGTGCCCAGGCAAGGGGCAGAAATCTAGTCTTGGCCCTATCAAAGGCAGAGAGCTAGAACTGAGATTCTTGCACAGATTTCAAAGATGGTATGCCATAAGGGTTTGTCCCTCTGTAAAACTGAGTCTGGAAGTGGCAAGGAATCTTATAATTAGTCTGGGACTCTGGGTAAAAAAGAAAATTAGGGGACAAAATTAAGATAAGGTAGAAATAAAATACTAGGAAATAATTTCAAGGAAGTTAGGTGAGCAAGCTTGAGAGAGAGGCAGTAAGTGTGCAGTTAAGAACATGTACCCTGAAGACAGATTTCTGTGTTCAAATCCTAGTTCTACCATTTACTAGCTGTGTGGTCTTCAACAAGTTACTTCCCTTAATTTTCTCATTGGTAAAATTAGATAATAACAGTCCTTACTTAATCAAGTGCCTGCTTCATCATCTTATTAATATCTTATCTCTAAAATGTTTAGTATGTACATTGATTTAAAGAATTCTTTTAGAAAAAAAATAGGATTTGAAGCCTATTTTCTTAATCTCATTAAGGTTATTTATAGCTTTCTCTTTGAAGTTGAGAACAGAATAGGAATGCCAACTATTGCTGCATCTATTCAATTTTGTGCTTTATTGTCATAGCTAAGAAAAAAGAAATAGCAGTGATGATATTTTTCTCTACTTGAAAATTCCAAGTGAATTTACAGACAAATGGAATATTTCTTATTAGTGAAAGAATAAGAATTTACTTATACATATACATGTATCTATTCTTTTTCAGGTTCTTTTCCCATATAGGTTATTACATAGTATTGAGTAGAGTAACCTGTGCTATACAGTAGGCCCTTTTTGATTATCTATTTTATATATAGTAGTGTGTATATATATGTCAATCCCAACCTCCAAACTTATCCCTCCCCCCACCCACCTTTCCCTTTTGGTAACCATAAGTTTATTTTCTAAGTCTGTGATTCTGTTTCTGTTTTATAAATAAGTTCATTTGTATCATATTTTTAGATTCCACATATAAGTGATATCAAATGATATTTGTCTTTCTCTGTCTGACTTACTTCACTTAGTATGATAATCGCTAGGTTTATCCATGTTGCTGCAAGGCATTATTTCATTCTTTTTTTATAGCTAAGTAATATTCCATTATGTATATGTACCACATCTTCTTTATCCATTCATCTGTCAGTGAACATTTAGGTTGCTTCCATGTCTTGGCTACTGTAAACAGTGTTGCAATGAACATTGGCGTGCATGTATCTTTTCTAAGTATGGTTTTCTCTGGATATATGCCAAGGAGTGGGATTGCTAGGTCATATGGTATTTGTATTTTTCTTTTTTTAAGGAACGTCCATACTGTTCTCCACAGTGGTTGTACAATTTATGTTCCCACCAACAGTGTAGAAGTGTTCCCTTTTCTCCACACCCTCTCCAGAATTTATTATTTATAGACATTTTGATGATGGACATTTTGACTGGTGTGAGGTGGTACCTCATTGTAGTTTTGATTTGCATTTCTCTAATAATTAGAGATGTTAAGCATCTTTTCATGTGCTTTTTGGCCATCTGTATGTCTTCTTTGGGGAAATGTTTACTTAGATCTTCTGGCCAGTTTTTGATTGGGGCTGTTTGGTTTTTTGATATTGAGTTGTATGGGCTGTTTTTGTACATTCTGAGAGTTAATCCCCTGTGGGTTGCTTCGTCTGCAAATATTTTCTCCCATTCTGTAGGTTGTCTTTTTGTTTTTTTTATGCCTTCCTTTGCTGTGCAAAAGCTTTTAAGTTCAGTTAGGTCCCATTTGTTTTTGTTTTTATTTTCATTATGATAGAAGGTGGATCCAAAAATGTGTTGCTCTGGTTTATGTCAAAGAGTGTTCTGCTTACATTTTCCTCTAGGACTTTGATAGTATCTGGTCTTACACTTAGGTCTTTTTTTTTTTTTTTTTTTTTTTTGCGGTACGCGGGCCTCTCACCGCTGCGGCCTCTCCCGTTGCGGAGCACAGGCTCCGGACGCACAGGCTCAGCAGCCATGGCTCACGGGCCCAGCCGCTCCGCAGCATGTGGGATCCTCCCAGACTGGGGCACGAACCCGCGTCCCCTGCATCGGCAGGCGGACTCTCAACCACTGCGCCACCAGGGAAGCCACACTTAGGTCTTTAATCCATTTTTAGTTTATTTTTGTGTATGGTGTTAGACAGTGTTCTAATTTCATTCCTTTATATGTAGCTGTCCAGTTTTCCCAGCGCCATTTACTGAAGAGACTGTCTTTTTTCCATTGTATATTCTTGCCTACTTTGTCGTAGATTAATTGAACATAGGTATGTGGGTTTATTTCTGGACTTTCAATGCTGTTTCATTGATCTGTATTTCTGTTTTTGTAGCAGTACCTTACTCTTTTGATTACTGTAGCTTTGCAGTATAGTCTGAAGTCAGGGAGCCTGATTCCTCCAGCACTGTTTTTCTTTCTGAGGATTGCTTTGGCTATTTGGGGTCTTTTGTATTTCCATACAAATTGTAAAAATTTTAGTTCTAGTTCTGTGAAAAATGCCATTGGTAATCTGATAGGGATTGCTTTGAATCTGTAGATTACCTTGGGTATTATAGTCATTTTGACAGTATTGATTCTTCCAATCGAAGAATATGGTATATCTTTCCATCTGTTTTGTCATCTTTGATTTCTTTTATCAGCATCTTATAGTTTTCTGAGTACAGATCTTTTGGCTCCTTAGGTAGGTTTATTCCTAGATATTTTATTCTTTTTGAAATGATGGTAAATGGGCTTCTTTCTTTTTCTTTTTCTTTCTTTTTTTTTTGGCTGGGGCAAGGAATAGCAACTTTATTCGGAAGCCAGCAGACTGAGAAGATGGTGGGCTTGTGTCCCAAAGAACCATCTTCAAATGGGTTCTTTAATTTCTCTTTCTGAACTTTTGTTGTTGTTGTTAGTGTATAGGAATGCAGGAGATTTCTGTGTATTAATTTTGTATCCTGCAACTTTACCAAATTCATTGATGAGCTCTAGTAGTTTTCTGGTAGCATCTTTAGGATTTTCTATGTATAGTATCATGTCATCTGCAAAGAGTGAGTTTTACTTCTTTTCCAATTTGGATTCCTTTTATTTCTTCTTTTGTTTTCTCTGACTGCAGTGGCTAGGACTTCCAAAACTCTGTTGAATAAAAGTGGTGAGAGTGGACATCTTTGTGTCATTCCTGATCTTAAAGGATATGCTTTCAGCTTTTCACCATTGAATATGATGCTAGCTGTAGGTTTGTCATATATGGCCTTTATTATATTGAGGTAAGTTCCCTCTATGACAGTTTCCAGAGAGTTTTTATCATAAATGGGTATTGCATTTTGTCAGAAGCTTTTTCTGCATCTATAGAGATGATCATATGGTTTTTATTCTTCAATTTGTTGATGTGGTGTATCACAGCAATTGATATGCAGATGTTGAAATATCCTTCCATCCCTGGGATAAATACCACTTGATCATGGTGTATGAGCCTTTTAATGTATTGTTGGATTTAGTTTGCTAGTATTTTGTGGAGGATTTTTGCATCTATATTCATCAGTGATATTGGCCTCTAGTTTTCCTTTTTTGTGTGTGGTATCTATGTCTGGGTTTGGTATCAGGGTGATGGTGGCCTCATAAAATGATCTTGAGAGTGTTCCTTCCTCTGCAATCTTTTGGAAGAGTTTCAGAAGATAGGTGTTAACTCTTCTCTAAATGTTTGATAGAATTTGCCTGTGAAGCCATCTGGTCCTGGACTTTTGTTTGTTGGAAGTTTTTAAATCACAGTTTCAATTTCAGTACTTGTGATTGGTCTGTTCATATTTTCTGTTTCTTCCTAGTTCAGTCTTGGAAGATTGTACCTTTCTCAGAATGTGTCCATTTCTTCTAGGTTGTCCATTTTATTGCATATAGTTGCTTGTAGTAGTCTCTTATGACCCTTTGTAAGTCTGTTATAACTTCTCCTTTTTCATTTCTAATTTTATTGATTTGAGCCCTCTCCCTTTTTTTCTTAATGAGTCTGGCTAAAGATTTGTCAGTTTTGTTTACCTTTTCAAAGAACCAGCTTTTAGTTTCATTGCTCTTTTCTATTGTTTTCTTTTTCTCTATTTCATTTATTTCTGCTCTGATCTTAATGATTTCTTACCTTCTACTAACTTTGGGTTTTGTTTATGCTTTCTCTAGTTGCTTTAGGTGTAAGTTTAGGTTGTTTATTTGGAATTTTTCTTGTATACCGAGGTAAGATTGTACTGCTGTAAACTTCCCTCTTAAAACTGCTTTTGCTGCATCCGATAGGTTTTGGATCATCATGTTTTCATTATCATTTGTTTCTAGATATTTTCTGATTTCCTCAGTGATCCATTGGGAGTTTAGTAATACATTGTTTTGCCTCCACGTGTTTGTCATTTTTACAGTTTTTTTCTTGTAGTTGATTTCTAATCTCATAGCATTGTGGTCGGGAAAGATGCTAGATATGATTTCAGTTTTCTTACATTTACTGAGGCTTGCTTTATGGTCCAACATGTGATCTGTCTTGTAGAATGCTCCATGTGCACTTGAAAAGAATGTGTATTTTGCTACCTTTGGATGGAATGCTAAGGGTTTAATGTGTCATTTAAGGTTTGTGTTTCCTTATTCATTTTCTGTCTGGATGATCTTTCCATTGATATAAGTGGGGTGTTAAAGTCCCCCACTATTATTGTGTTACTGTTGATATCTCCTTTTATGGCTGTTAGCATTTGCCTTATATACTGTGGTGCTCCTATGTTGGGTGCATATATATTTTTAATTGTTATTTCTTCTTTTTGGATTGATCCCTTGATTGTTACGGAATGTCCTTTGTCTCCTGTAACAGTATTTTAAAGTCTGTTTTGTGTGAACAAGTATTGTTACTCCGGCTTTCTTTTGATTTCCATTTTCATGAAAAACCTTTTTCCTTCCCCTCACTTTCAGTCTGTGTGTGTCCCTAGATCTGAAGTGGGTCTCTTGTAGATAGCATATATATGGGTCTTGTTTTTGTGTCCATTCAGCCAGTCTGTGTCTTTTTTTTTGGAGTATTTAATCCATTTACATTTAAGGTAATTACCGATATGCATGTTCTTATTGCCATTTTCTTAATTGTTTGGGAATTGCTTTTGTAGATCTTTTTTCGTACCTCCCTCTTTTGTTCTTTTCTCTTGTGATTGATGACTATCTTTAGTGTTGTGTTTGGATTTGTTTTTCTTTTCAGTGTGAGTATCTGTTGTATATTTTTCGTTTGCAGTTATCATGAGTTTTTTGTCTTTTTTTTTTTTTGCGGCACGCGGGCCTCTCACTGTTGTGGCCTCTCCCATTGCGGAGCACAGGCTCCGGACACGCAGGCTCAGCGGCCATGGCTCATGGGCCCAACCGCTCCGTGGCATGTGGGATCTTCCCAGACTGGGGCACGAACCCATGTCCCCTGCATCGGCAGGCAGACTCTCAACCACTGCGCCACCAGGGAAGCCCTATCGTGAGTTTTTGATATAGCAGTCTATATATATACAAGATTGTTTTAAAATTTCAAATACATTTCCAATATCCTGCATTTGTACTCTCCTCTTCTCATGATTGCTGGTTTTCATATCATATCTGTGTGAAGATGATTTCCTACCTTTACTGTATGTTTGCATTTACAGGTGAGCTTTCCCATTTCTCATTTTCTTGTTCCTAGTTATGGCCTTTCTTTTTCCTCCTAGAGAAGTTCCTTTAGCATTTGTTGTAAAACTGGTTTGGTGGTGCAAATTCTCTTAGCTTTTGCTTATCTGTAAATCATTTGATTTCTCCATTGAATCTGAATGAGAGCCTTTCTGGGTAGAGTATTCTTGGTTGTAGGTTTTTCCCTTGCCTCACTTTAAATATAACATGCCACTTCTGGCCTGCAGGGTTTCTGCTGAAAAATAAGCTGATAACCTTGTGGGGTTCCCTTGTATGTTATTTGTTGCTTTTCCCTTGTTGCTTTCATATTTTCTCTGTCTTTAATTTTTGTCAATTTGAATAATATGTGTCTCAGTGTGTTCCTCCTTAGGTTTATCCTCTATGGAACTCTCTGTTCTTTCTGGACTTGGGTGACTGTTTCCTTTCCCATATTAGGGAAGTTTTCAGCTATTATCTCTTCAGATATTTTCTCAGGTACTTTCTCTTTTTAATCTCCTTCTGGGACCCCTATAATGTGAATGTTGGTGCATTTAATGTTGTCCCAGAGATCTCTTAAACTGTCCTCATTTCTTCTTCTTTTTCTTTATTCTGTTCCACAGTAGTGATTTCCACCCTTCTGTTTTCCAGCTCACTTATGCGCTCTTCTGCCTCATTTATTCTGCTATTGATTCTTTCTAGTGTATTTTTCATTTCAGTTGTGTATTGTTCAACTCTGTTTGTTCTTTCTGTCTTTTAGCTCTTTGTTAAACATTTCTTGTATCTTCTTGGTCTGTGTCTCCCTTCTTTTTCCGAGATCTTGGATCATCTTTACTATCATTACTCTGCATTCTTTTTCAGGTAGATTGCCTGTTTCCACTTCATTTAGTTGTTCTTCTGGGGTTTTATCTTGTTCCTTCGTCTGGAACATATTTCTCTACCATCGCATTTTGTCTAACTTTCTGTATGTGCGGTCCCACAGGCTGCAGGCCTGTAGTTCTTCTTGCTTCTGGTGTCTGTGCCCTGCTGGGTGAGGCTGGTCTAAGAAGCTTGTGTAGGCTTGCTGGTGGGAGGGACTGGTGCCTGCCCACTGGTGGGTAGAGCTGGGCCTTGTCTCTCTGATGGGCAGGTCCATTTCAAGGGGTCTGATAAGACAGGGCTGTGGGCTCAGGAAGGCTTTAAGCAGCCTGTGTGCTGATGGATGGGGCTGTGTTCCTGCACTGTTGGTTGTTTGGCCAGCCCTGGAGCCTACAGGCCGTTGGGTGGAGCCAGGTCTTAGCATCAAAATAGCAGCCTCCAGGACAGCTCATGTCAATTAGTACTCCCCAGTACCTCTGTTACCAGTGTCCCCTCCCCGCAGTGAGCCACAGCTGTCCCCTGCCTCTCCAGGAGACCTCCAAAACCAGCTGGTAGGTCTGGCCCAAGCTCCTTTGAAATCACTGCTTTTTCCTCTGGGTCCCAGTGCACACAAGACTTTGTGTGTGCTCTACAAGAGTAGAGTATCTGTTTCCCCCAGTCCTGTGGAGTTCCTGTGCTTAAGCCCTGCTGGCCTTCAGAGCCAAATGCTCTAGGGCTCCTACTCCCAATGCCAGACCCCCAGACTGGGGAGCCTGACATGGGGCTCAGAACTCTCACTTCTGTGGGAGAACCCCTGCAATATAATTATTTTCCAGTTTGTGGGTCACCGACTGCAGCAGGTATGGGATTTGATTGTGTCATGAATGCTACCCTCCTACCATCTTGTTGTGGCCTCTTCTATGTCTTTAGAAGTAGAATAACTTTTTTGATAGGTTACAGTCTTTTTGTTGATGGTTGTTCAGTAGCTAGTTGTGATTTTGGCGTTTTCATGAGAGGAGGTGAGCTCAGGTCCTTCTACTCTGCCATCTCATTCACATCAAAGATCGAAGAATTATTTGAAATCTTATATATCATTTTAAACAAATTTTAAATGTAATAATAATAAAAAACAATCACAATTCAAAAAGCAACAAAAACTGATATGCCTAGGCATAAACTTAACAAATGATGTACAAGACCATTATGGAAAATATTGTAAAATATTACTGCAAGACATAAAAGAAGACTTAATCATAAAGTGAATGGGGAAAGTCTATATCATAAATATCATCTCACTGCAAATAATTTATGCATTCTAAATTCCAGTCATACCCAAACAGGTGTTGTTTTTATTTTGTGCAGTTTTATGAGATAAATGTAATATTCATATCAGCAGTAAAGTGCCAAGAATAGTTGAAGTAACTGTGAATAAGAGAAAAAGGGAGGATATGATGTGCCACATTGATCCCTCTTTAGGAATGAAGGAATTCATTTCTCAAATGCTGAGTGCTGCTGACAGATACTTTTTAGTTGTCAGCTGCCTTTGGACATTGCCCCAGTTGAAAAGAGCCAACCAGCCCAAGGCCATGCCCCTTGTCCAATGTGTTTTACTGATCAATGCTAGGGTATAAAGGCCACGCCTCTGACAACTCTGAAAATCTATCCCAGCTCCAGAGCTCCCTGTGAGGTTTGCTGAGACCTTCAGTGGTACTGCATCATAGCTCAAATTCTCCTTCTGCCAAATTCAGCTTCTTTCCTTTCCCTTCCACATGTTTTAATTCCAAGAGGGATCTGTTACAAACCTCCTGCATGCTAATATCTATCTCAGGGTTTTCCTTGCCCCTGGAATCCAACCAAAGACTGAGGACCTTTTCAGATTTCAAAGCCTATTTATTATAAAGCTGTAGTCCTTAAGAAAGCATGGTACTGACTTCAGAATAAATGAATAGATATGTGAAACAGAAAAAGAGTACAGCAACAGAACTTGGTGTATGTGAGAGGTGACCTTATATTAAATTGGAAAAAAACGCACTGTTTAACAACAGTTGCTCTGACAATTATTCACATGGGAAAAAATAGGTCTGTTGTCAAAAAATTCCCACAAAGAACAACTACATAAACGTAAAGAGCAAAAAAAAGTAAAATTATTAATAAAATATAGAATAATGTCTTTGTGACAAGTCAGGAAAGAAGTTCTTAAATAAGATGCAAAGGTAGAAACCATAAAGAAGAGATTGATAAATTTAGTTATGTGTACGTTAAAATTTTTTATTATGTGTCTATGTATAATCAAAAGAGTAGAACTCAGAATATATAAAGAATTTCCACAAATTAGTAAGAGGGACGAACAACAGACAGAAAATGGGCAGAAGTTATGAACTAATTTGCAGAGGAAGAAACACAAATGGCCAAAACCTTAAGAAAAGATGGTCACACTCACTAATAATTAATGAAATATAAAATCGGGAGATAAAAATAAAGAGTATAAATAATATAAATGTGGGAGAACATGTGAGAAAATAGCAATGACCTCTTTGGAGAGGCATTTGGTAATATCTTAACAATTTTATTTCACGTGTACATTTTTGAGAAATTCAAAGAAATGTGCATATCATGACATAACAGTGATGATGACTGCTATCTTTTTTGCAGTAGCGAATATTTGGAAGCAATGTACGTGTCCATCAATAAGGGATGGATAAACACTTGTATATACATATGATGGAATAGTATACAGCAGTTAAACTGAATTAATAAGTACATTTACCTGTTTCAAAAAAAATCTTGAAAAGATAATATGGAATAAAAATTTGTGTGTGGTAGGATATCATTTATCAAATTTAAACTTGTGGGGGGCGGAGTCAAAATGGCATAATAGGAGGATGTGGAATTTGCGTCTCCTTGCAACTAGGGTACCTACCAGGCACCGGTGGGGGACCATGGACACCTAAGGGGACGGGAGGAACCCCCAGTGACTGGGTAGGACATGGGGCATGGGGGGGTGAAGGGGGAGGAGAAGTGGAGGAGGGACAGGACTGGCACCCCTGAGGGGCGGCTAGGGGAGGGGAAGGGATCCCAAGCCCGAAGGGGGAAATTGGGGAACCATTGGGAGGGCAGAGGATCAAAAGGGAGCGTGGCCAGGTTTCCCTTGCCCACTTGGACACCCAAGAACCTGTTGAGATCCTGGGCCTGATCCTCTGCCCACTTAGGCCCCCTCCAACTGCCCGGGTCCTGAGGGAGTGGGGAGGGGGGAAAGGGGGAGCGAAAGTAAAGGCCAGACCTCCGCAACCAGCACCCCTGAGGGGTGGCTGGGGGAGGGAAGGAGGTCCTATGCCCAGTGGGACCCACCCATGGTTAGGGGTCCAGCGGCAACAGGGGAGACCCTGGGGGAGATGGTGGGGGAGGGGTGTAAGGGAATGGAAGGGAACAGGGCCAATGCTTTCCCTGTCCACTTAGGCACCAGGAACCCTGTTGGGCTCCCAGGCCTAATCCTCTGCCCTCGGAGCCTCCCTCCTGCCCACAGAACCCAAGCCCTGCCCCTACACCGCCACTCAGGGCCCTGCCTCTGCAGTTGGAGACTCCATCCCATGAGCTAGGCCTAAACCACACCCTCACTCAGGGCCGTAGGTCTAAACTCTGGAACTCCACACTCCAGAGAGCCTCCTTTCCACATGCTGACTCTCCCCTTCTGCACAGGTCCTAAACAGAGGTCTGCCCCATGCTTGAACATCACCCTGCCTAGGCCCCACGCCGTGCTCAAACGTCACCCCCCCACCCGCCTAGGTCCTGCCCCACCCAAAACCCCACCCCTGCCTAAGTTCCACCCGCTATCAAAACTCTGCCCCCAGAGCCAAGGCTTTTTTTTTTTTCTCTCTCTTTTTTCCTCCTTTAGATTGGGGTCCTGTTTTACCTTGTTGATTGATTGTTGTTGATTCTTTTATATTTTTATTTTTCTTAGTAAATCTTTTATTTTTCTAATTTTATTTTATTCTTTATACTTTGTTAGTAATCTCTCCTTTTGGCTTGTTCCCCAACCCCCCCCCTTTTTTTTTTTTCTTTTTTCTGTTGTGGTTTTATTTTACCTTGTTGCAGTTGTTTCAAATATAGTTTTATTTTTCCTAATATATTTTTTATCTTTCTAATTTTATTTTGTTTTTTATTCTTTGATATTGTACTGCTCCTTTTTTTCTTTCTTCCTTTCTTTTTTTTTTTTTTTTTTTTACCATGCCACGAAGCTTAAAGGATACTGGTTCCCAGGCCAGACGTCAGGCCTGCACTCCTGTGGTGGGAGCTCCGAGTACAAAGTGCTGGACTAACAGAGAACCTCAGACCCGAGGGAATATCAATCAGAGTGAGGCCACCTGGCGGTCCTCATCTCCGCACCAAGACCCAGTTCTATCCAACTGTCTGCAAACTCCAGTGCTGGACGTCTCAGACCAAACATCCAGTAAGACAGGAATACAGCACCACCCATCAAAAAAAAAAATGAAAAGATAAAAAATTTGTTACAGGCGAAGGAGCAAGGTTAAAACCTACAAGACCAAATACATGAAGACAAAATAGACAACCTACCTGAAAAAGACTTCAGAGTAAAGATAGTAAAGATGATCCAAAATCTCTGAAACAGAATGGAGAAAATACAAGAAACATACCAAGGATCTAGAAAAGACACAGAGCAAACAAACTGTAATGAACAACACACTCACTGAAATTAACAATACTCTAGAAGGAATCAATAACAGAATAGCTGAGGCAGAAGAACGTGTAAGTGAGCTGGAAGATAAAATGGTGGAAATAACTGCCAGGGATCAGAGTAAAGAAAAAAGAATGAAAAGAATTGAGGACAATCTCACAGACCTCTGGGACAACATTAAACACAACAACATTCGAATTGTAGGGGTCGCAGAAGAAGAGAAAACCAAAGAGTCTGAGAAAATATTTGAACAGATGATAGTTGAAAACTTCCCTAACATGGAAAAGGAAATAGTCAATCAAGTCCAGGAAGCACAGAGAGTCCCATACAGGATAAACACAAACTGAAACATGCTGAGACACATATTAATCAAACTATCAAAAATTAAATACAAAGAAAAAATATTAAAAGCAGCAAGAGAAAAGCAACTAATAACATACAAGGGACTCTCTGTAAGGTTAACAGTTGATTTTTCAGCAGAAACTCTGCAAGCCAAAAGGGAGTTGCAGGACATATTTAAAGTGAGGAATCGGAAAAACCTGCAACCAAGATTACTCTACCCAGCAAGGATCTCATTCAGATTGGACAGAGAAATTAATAATTTTACAGATAAGCAAAAGTTTAGAGAATTCAGCACCACCAAACCAGCTTTACAACAATGCTAAAGGAACTTCTCTAGGCAGGAAACTCAGGAGAAGGAAAAGAACTACAATAACAAACCCAAAACAATTAAGAAAATGGTAATAGGAACATACATATTGATAATTACCTTAAATGTAAATGGATTAAATGCTCCAACCAAAAGACATAGACTGGCTGAATGGATGAAAAAAAACAAGATCCGGGGTTTCCCTGGTGGCGCAGCGGTTGAAAATCTGCTTGGCAATGCAGGGGACATGGGTTCGAGCCCTGGCCTGGGAAGATCCCACATGCCACGGAGCAACTAGGCCCGTGAGCCACAATTACTGAGCCTGCGCGTCTGGAGCCTGTGCTCCGCAACAAGAGAGGCCGCAATAGTGAGAGGCCAGCACACCACGATGAAGAGTGGCCCCCGCTTGCCACAACTAGAGAAAGCCCTCGCTCAGAAACAAAGACCCAACACAGCCATAATTAATTAATTAATTAATTAATTAATTAAAAAACCCAATAAGACCCGTATATATGCTGTCTACAAGAGACCCACTTCAGACCTAGGGACACATATAGACTGAAAGTGAGGGGATGGAAAAAGATATTCCATGCAAATGGAAATCAAAAGAAAGCTGGAGTAGCAACTCTCATATCAGACAAAATAGGCTTTAAAATAAAGACTATTACAAGAGACAAGGACACTACATAATGATCAAGGGATGAATCCAAGAAGAAGATATAACAATTGTAAATATTTATGCACCAAACATAGGAGCACCTCAATACATAAGGCAAATGCTAACACCCATAAAAGGGGAAATCAACAGTAACACAATAAATAGGGGACTTTAACACCCAACTTTCACCAATGGACAGATCATCCAAAATGAAAATAAATAAGGAAACACAAGCTTTAAATGACACATTAAACAAGATGGAGTTAATAGATATTTATAGGACATTCCATCCAAAAACCACACAATACGCTTTCTTCTCAAGTGCTCATGGAACATTCTCCAGGATAGATCATATCTTGGGTCACAAATCAAGCCTTGGTAAATTTAAGAAAATTGAAATTGTATCAAGTATCTTTTCCAACCACAACGCTATGAGACTAGAAATCGATTACAGGAAAAAGAACTGTAAAAAATACAAACACATGGAGGCTAAACAATATGCTACTAAATAACCAAGAGATCACTGAGGAAATCAAACGGGAAATCTAAAAATACCTAGAAACAAATGACGATGAAAAGGCAATGACCAAAAACGAATGGGATGCAGCAAAAGCAGTTCTAAGAGGGAAGTTTATAACAATACAGTCCTATCTCTAGAAACAAGAAACATCTCAAATAAACAACATAACCTTACACCTAAAGCAATTAGAGAAAGAAGAACAAAAAAACTCCAAAGTTAGCAGAAGGAAAGAAATCATAAAGATCTGATCAGAAATAAATGAAAGAAATGAAGAAAACAATAGCAAAGATCAATAAAACTAAAAGCTGGTTCTTTGAGAAGATAAACAAAATTGATAAACCAGACTCAAGAAAAAAGGGGGGAAGACTCATATCAACAGAATTAGAAATGAAAAAGGAGAAGTAACAACTGGCATGGCAGAAATACAAAGGATCATGAAAGATTACTACAAGCAATTATATGCCAATAAAATGGACAACCTGGAAGAAATGGACACCTTCTCAGAAAAGCACAACCTTCTGAGACTGAACCAGGAAGAAATAGAAAATACAAACACACATTTCACAAGCACTCAAATTGAAACTGTGATTAAAAACCTTCCAACAAACAAAAGCCCAGGACCAGATGGCTTCACAGGTGAATTCTATCAAACATTTAGAGAAGCGCTAACACCTGTCCTTCTCCAACTCTTCCAAAATATAGCAGAGGT
The DNA here is from genome assembly GCF_964165515.1 of Mesoplodon bidens. Taxonomy (NCBI): domain Eukaryota; kingdom Metazoa; phylum Chordata; class Mammalia; order Artiodactyla; family Ziphiidae; genus Mesoplodon; species Mesoplodon bidens. The sequence continues at coordinate 119,178,419 of NC_138176.1, read as the reverse complement.
AGAAACACTCCCAAACTCATTCTGCGAGGCCACCATCACCCTTATATCAAAACCAGAAAAAGATGTCACAAAAAAAGAAAACTACAGGCCAATATCACTGATGAGCATAGGTGCAAAAGTCCTCAACAAAATACTAGCAAACAGAATCCAACAGCACATTAAAAGGATCATACACCATGATCAAGTGAGGTTTATCCCAGGAATGCAAGGATCCTTCAGTATACGCAAATCAATCAATGTGATACACCATATTAACAAACTGAAGGAGAAAAACCATATGATCCCCTCAATAGATGTAGAAAAAGGTTTTGACAAAATTCAACACCCATTTGTGATAAAAAAAAAAACTTTCCAGAAAGTACACATAGAGGGAACCTACCTCAACATAATAGAGACCATATATGACAAACTCACACCCAACATCGTTCTCAAGTGTGAAAAAGTGAAACCATTTCCACTAAGATCAGGAACAAGACAAGGTTGCCCACTCTCACCACTATTATTCAATATAGTTTTGGAAGTTTTAGCCACAGCAATCAGAGAAGAAAAAGAATTAAAAGGAACCCAAATTGGAAACAAAGAAGGAAAACTGTCACTGTTTGCAGATGACATGATACTATGCATAGAGAATCCTAAATATGCTACCAGAAAACTACTAGAGCTAATCAATGAATTTGGTAGAGTAGCAGGATACAAAATTAATGAACAGAAATCTCTTGTATTCCTATACACTAATGATGAAAAATTTGAAAGAGAAATTAAGGAAACACTCCCGTTTACCACTGCAACAAAAAGAATAAAATACCTAGGAATAAACCTACCTAAAGAGACAAAAGAACTGTATGCAGGAAACTATAAGACACTGGTGAAAGAAATTAAAGATTATACCACAGATGGAGAGATATACTATGTTCTTGGATTGGAAGAATCAGCATTGTGAAAATGACTCTACTACCCAAAGCAATCTACAGATTCAATGCAATCCCTGTCAAACTACCAATGGCATTTTTCACAGAACCAGAACAAGAAATTTCACAGTTTGAATGCAAACACAAAATACCCTCAATAGCCAAAACAATCTTGAGAAAGAAAAACGGAAATGGAGGAATCAGGCTCCCAAACTTCAGACTATACTACAAAGCTACAGTCATCAAGGCAGTATGGTACTCGCACAAAAACAGAAATATAGATCAATGGAACAGGATAAAAAGTCCAGAGTAAACCCACGCATATATGGTCACCTTATCTTTGATAAAGTAAGCAAGTGTATACAATGGAGAAAAGACAGCCTCTTCAATAAGTGGTGCTGGAAAAACTGGACAGCTACATGGAAAAGAATGAAATTAGAGCACTCCCTAACACCATACACAAAAATAAACTCAAAATGGATTAAAGAACTAAATGTAAGTCTAGACAATATAAAACTCTTAGAGGAAAACATAGGCAGAACACTCTATGACATAAACCACAGCAAGATCCTTTTGGCCCACCTCCTGGAGCAATGGAAATAAAAACAAAAATAAACAAATGGGACCTAATGAAACTTCAAAGCTTTTGCACAGCAAAGGAAACCATAAACAAGATGAAAAGACAACCCTTCAGAATGAGAGAAAAAATTTGCAACTGACAGAGGATTAATCTCCAAAATCTACAAGCAGCTCATGCAGCTCAATATCAAAAAAACAAACAACCCAATTCAAAAATGGTCAGAAGACCTAAATAGACATTTCTCCAAAGAACATATCCAGATTGCCAAGAAACACATGAAAACATGCTCAGCGTCACTAATCATTAGGGAAATGCAAATCAAAACTGCAGTGAGGTATCACCTCACACCAGTCAGAATGGCCATCATCAAATAATCTACAAACAATTAATGCTGGAGAGGGTGTGGAGAAAAGGGAACCCTCTTGCACTATTGGTGGCAAAGTAAATTGGTACAGCCACTATGGAGAACAGTATGGAGGTTCCTTAAAAAACTAAAACTAGAACTACTATATGACCCAGCAGTCCCACTACTGGGCATATACCCTGAGAAAACCATAATTTAAAAAGACACATACACCCCAATGTTCATTGCAGCACTATTTACAATAGCCAGGACATGGAAGCAACCTAAGTGCCCATCAACAGATGAATGGATAAAGAAGATGTGGCATGTATATACAGTGGAATATTACTCAGTCATAAAAAGAAATGAAATTGAGTTGTTCTTAGTGAGGTGGATGGACCTAGAGTCTGTCATACAGAGTGAAGTAAGTCAGAAAGAGAAAAACAAATAGCATATGCTAACACATATGTAGCAAATCTAAAGGAAGAATGGTTCTGATGAACCTAGGGGCAGTACAGAAATAAAGACACAGACATAGAGAATGGACTTGAGGACACGGGGAGGGGGAAGGGTAAGCTGGTGCGAAGTAAGAGAGTAGCATTGACATATATACACTACCAAATGTAAAGTAGATCGCTAGTGGGAAGCAGCCGCATAGCACAGGGTGATCAGCTCAGTGCTTTGCGACCACCTAGAGGGGTGGGATAAGGAGGGTGGGAGGGAGATGCAAGAAGGAGGGTATATGGGGACATACGTATGTATATAGCTGGTTCACTTTGTTATACAGCAGAAACTATCACAACACTGTAAAGCAATTATACGCCAATAACGATGTTTAAAAAAAAATTTAAACTTGTGAAATGGTATTGTATACAATCTGTGAAAAAACTTACATGTGGTTAATATTTTTAAATGTGTTACAGAAGGAAAGCATAACAATTTCAGAAAAATCGCTGTGTTTGGAGAGAGCAGAGAATGAGATGGGGAAAGTCTTCAACTGTAAGTTACATTTGATTTTTAATGGAAAAAAACTTAAGTGAAAATAATCTGAAACTGGCAAAATGTTAATAATTCTTGATTTTTGGTGGTGATATGATTCTGGATGGTGGATATTTTGTGCAGTTTTCTGCATGTCTGAATTATTTTATTGGATTTTTAAAAATTTGAAAAGCAGTGACATGTAGTAGAAGCCAGAAGTGAGCAAGCGTGTTGGACTCTTTTTGTAAGCATTTTAAAAACATCCTTTGAGTTTTGAAAATGTTTTTAGGGAATGTTTTTTTTTTTAGATAAAATTTACATAATGTAAGATTCAGCATTTTAATAGTTTTAAAGTGTACACTTGTGACTTTTAGTATATTCTTAATGTTGTGCAACCTTCACTACTATCTAATTCCACACTTTCCATCACCTTTTTGAGGAATCTTGCAAGGAACCAGAAGTCTCCATTAGCAGTTGCAGCTTGGGACAAATGATGAAAATATTAATATTAAGTGATTTTATATGAATTCACAGAGAGAGACCTGGGATCGTTGAACTTACATGTTTAAATTGCTGTGTAATTAGAGATTTAGGGTCTTAATACTTCCCTCATAGACAAGAATAGCCCTTACCAACTTTGAGAGTCAGTAATGCCTTTTCCTGGGTGGTAACTTCACCCTCTACCCTTTGTGATTTTATCTTTTTTGTAGCACTTCCCAGAAGAGAGAAATAGAGACATGTCTTCTGCCTAAGCCTTCTATGGATATTCTCTCTTGCCTTCCCAGACTGTGTTGGAAGACTTAGGAACTGCTATAGACTAAATGTTGTCTTCCCCCTCAAGGTTCATGTTTTGAAATCCTGATCCCCAATGTGATGGTATTTGGAGCTGGAGCCTTTAGGAGGTGATGAGGTCATCAAGGCAGAGCCCTCATGAATGAGATTAATGCCCTTATAAAAGAGGCTCTGGAGAGCTCCCGTGTCCCTTCCACCATGTTAGGACACAGAAGACAGCTGTCTGTAAAACAGAAAGTGGGCCCTCACCAGACGCCAAATCTGCTGGCACCTTAACCTTGAACTCCCGGGCTCCAGAAATGTGAGAAATGAGTTTTTATTGTTTATAAGCCACCCAGTCTATGGTATCCTTTTATCGCCCTGATGGACTAGGGCAGGAACCCGTCTTCTGATACTTGCACCGCAGGGTGTATTGATTTCTATGATAACAATTACCCTTAGTTTTGTTATTACTTATGATGCAATCAGCCTGTCACTTGAGGAAGCTCTTGAATTCTGTGATCATATCATTTTACCTTTGAATCCTCAAAACTTAGCATCATTTCTAGAACTTAGTAGGTGTTCAAATAAATGTCATTTGAATGAATGGCTTTAATGGATGAAGTGTCTGTGACTCAGTTCAGGTCTTTGCAAATCCAACAACAGAAGTTGGTCAGACTTCTCATTTTTGATCAACTATTGAAGATGGGACAGTTGGCCTAAGATTTGGCATACCTCCAGTAAACAAGCCCAAGAGAACAACTAAATGTTAAAATCCCTGCCCTCCCTGCAAGGGTCAGCTTGATCAAGGGCCTTTGATTAGTGGTTGATTTCTGCAGTAAGTTGTCTCTCAATCTTACATCAGATGTCCTTTCACATGTTTTGTGGATTTTTAGCAAAACTGAAGAAAGAATAAGAATTCTTTAGAATTTTTATGTATTGTCCCATAATTGCGTTCTTAATACTGAGGAACATACAAATCCAGGTGAAGATTCTTCTGTTCGGCCCTGGAACAACTGAAAGTAGATTACTGTAGTGATTAGAAGTTTGGCTTGCAATCAGATGGATTGTGCTTCAAATCTCTGCTCTGTCACTTTCTAGCCAGAAGTCCCTAGGCAAATTACTTAACTTCTCTAAGACTCGATTTTCTTATCTGCAAAGTAGGGATAATAAAAGAATGAACTTCATAAGCTTTCTTTGAGTACTAAGTGAGGTAATACACATAAGAAACTAAGCATATAGCCTAGTGCATAAGTGTTCCCTTAATATTAGTGATTTTTATCTGGAACTTTGAGTGATAGTTTTTGGTCATGGAAAGGGTCTCTGAAGAACTGCCGGGGTTGTGTGCAGTGCAGGAGAGTGTAATGTGAATCAGGTCAAGGAATTCAGGATTCAAAATTCAATTTCACCTGAAAGACCTTTGGCAACTCACTTACTTGGCCTCCTTTTTCACGTCTGTCACTATGTATTTTCTTTCTTTTTTCCCCTCTTTATACAAACTTCCCTGAGAAAATAATCTGTTGATGCTTGATGACACCTTAACCAAGAATTCCTTCTCTCCACAGGAATTTGTTTTTTGATATAGTCATTCAGTGAGTAATGATAAGCTATAGACCTACTAAAGGAATGTCACATATCAAGACCTGATAATGAGAGAAGGGTTTTTAAGTGGGTGGAGACTTCCAATGACTCTGAAATACTTTTATATGTATATTCTTCTTTTCTGCCTCTATATAAAGCTGGATAAGAAAAAAACAAAAAGAAAAACAAGCAAACAAACATTTCATGCTACCCTTTCTTTCTGGGTTGCTTGACAAACAAGATTAGTTTCTAAATCAGTTGAAAATCTTTTTGTTCTTTTGGTAAATTTTCAGTCTGGCAACAAGCAGAACAGGATGAAAGTCTCTTAATCTTTCTTTCCAGGCCAGCTCTGTCATCTTGTTTCTACATATCTACTTTGTCATTGTGTATTCACATGAAAATATTTGGCCCTCTAGGACTATGGAGACATTCTGGAATGACTGTGCTCAGAGTTAGGGATCAGTCTAAGCCCTGTAGCTGCTTGGAAGCCTCTGTTCCCATATCTGTAACAGTAAGAGAATGGACTAGGTGCTGAATTGCAAATAGGATTTATTTTACAGTCCTACTTTGAGTGGTTGGTAGTAGCTAACTGGGATACTGAGTTGAGACAGTGAAGATGAAACCTGATGCAGTGGGAGAATGTTTTGTGATAAATTAGCCGTAAGCATGGGATAGAGGAATGAGGGCCCTTATGCCAGAACCTTACCATCTCTAGACCACGAAATCACTAAGGTGTTTATAGTTCTAGAATCACATTAAGCTATGACTGATTCTCTAGTTGCTGAAGATGTGAAGTGTCTGCCCTCCAAACAGGTCAGCCACCTGCTATAATAGACTAGAATGCTGTTTACATGCAGTGCATGTATTATTGTCCATTTCTTTCCTAAAGAATTTGAGGTACCATAAATACTTTTTAAAAGATAAAAAAAGAATTCAGAAAAGGTAATGGGAAATGAGAATAAATATATGAAAAGCAGAAAGGAAGTGTAAGAACCAACTATGAAATTCGAGGTTTAATTTTAATATCCCTAACTTTATTCTCTAGTACTCTTTCTTTCTATTTAATGCCCATAGACCATGGCATAGAAAAAAGAGTCATTTTGGCCTGGTGGTAATATGTGAAACTCTGGATATTTTTCATATTTTCTCATGAAAATGTCTGGTAGAATCCTGAGATTTGTTGAGGATTCAGCATGATGGGAGAAATGCTTTTGCAGGCTTACTGAGTCAGACTTAAGCAATCAAAATGATTGTTCTATTTAAAATTCATCAACAGTAATGAGCTCTTGCGTCATTCTGCAAAGATGAGACTTGGGTCTCGTGAAGGCTTTCAAAACCTCATTGCCAAAACTGAAAGAGAAATTAAGGAAACACTCCCATTTACCACTGCAACAAAAAGAATAAAATACCTAGGAATAAACCTACCTAAGGAGACAAAAGACCTGTCTGCAGAAAACTATAAGACACTGATGAAAAATTAAAGATGATACACACAGATGGAGAGATATACCATGTTCTTGGATTGCAAGACTCAACATTGTGAAAATGACTATACTACCCAAAGCAATCTACAGATTCAATGCAATCCCTATCAAACTACCAATGGCATTTTTCACAGAACTAGAACAAAACAATTCACAATTTGTATGGAAACACAAAAGACCCTGAATAGCCAAAGCAGTCTTGAGAAAGAGAAACGGAACTGGAGGAATCCAGCTCCCTGACTTCAGACTATATTACAAAGCTGCAGTCATCAAGACTGTATGGTACTCATAATTCAAAAAGACACATGCACTCCAATGTTCATTGCAGCACTGTTTACAACAGCCAGGTCATAGAAGCAACCTAAATGCCCATCCACAGACAAATGGATAAAGAAGATGTGATACATATATACAATGGAATATTACTCAGCCGTAAAAAGGGACAAAACTGGATCATTTGTAGAGACGTGGATGGATCTAGGGACTGTCATACAGAAGGAAGGAAGTCAGAAAGAGAAAAACAAATATCATATATTAATGCATATATGTGGAACCTAGAAAAATGGTACAGATGAACCGGTTTGCACAGCAGAAATTGAGACACAGATGTAGAGAACAAACGTATGGACACCCAGGGGGGAAAGCGGTAGGGGGTGGGGGTGGGGGTGTGATGAATTGGGAGATTGGGATTGACATGTATACACTGATGTGTATGAAATGGATGACTAGTAAGAACCTGCTTTATAAAAAAATAAATAAAATTAAATTAAAAACAAAAGACAGTATGGTACTGGCACAAAAACAGAAATATAGATGAGTGAAACAGGATAGAAAGCCCAGAGATAAACCCACACACATATGGTCACCTTATCTTTGATAAAGGAGGCAAGAATATACAATGGAGAAAAGACAGCCTCTTCAATAAGTGGTGCTGGGAAAACTGGACAGCTACATGGAAAACAATGAAATTAGAACACTCCCTAACACCATACACAAAAATAAACTCAAAATGGATTAAAGACCTAAAGGTAAGGCCAGACACTATCAAACTCTTAGAGGAAAGCATAGGCAGAACACTCTATGACATAAATCACAGCAAGATCCTTTTTGACCCACCTCCTAGAGCAATGGAAATAAAAAGAAAAATAAACAAATGGGACCTAATGAAACTTCAAAGCTTTTGCACAGCAAAGGAAACCATAAACAAGACGAAAAGACAACCCATCAGAATGAGAGAAAAAATTTGCAACTGACAGAGGATTAATCTCCAAAATCTACAAGCAGCTCATGCAGCTCAATATCAAAAAAACAAACAACCCAATCCAAAAATGGGCAGAAGACCTAAATAGACATTTCTCCAAAGAACATATCCAGATTGCCAACAAACACATGAAAGGATGCTCAACATCACTAATCATTAGAGAAATGCAAATCAAAACTACAATGAAGTATCACCTCACACCGGTTAGAATGGCCATCATCAAAAAGTCTACAAACAATAAATGGAGGAGAGGGTGTGGAGAAAAGGGAGCCCTCTTGCTCTGTTGATGGGAATGTAAATTGGTACAGCCACTATGGAGAACAGTATGGAGGTTCCTTAAAAAACTAAAAGTAGAACTACCATATGACCCAGCAATACCACTACTGGGTATATACCCTGAGAAAACAGTAATTCAAAAAGAGTCATGGGGCTTCCCTGGTGGTGCAGTGGTTGAGAGTCCGCCTGCCGATGCAGGGGACACGGGTTCGTGCCCTGGTCCGGGAAGATCCCACGTGCCGCGGAGCAGCTGGGCCCGTGAGCCATGGCTGCTGAGCCTGCACGTCCGGAGCTTGTGCTCCGCAACGGGAGAGGCCACAACAGTGAGAGGCCCGCGTACCGCAAAAAAAAAAAAAAAAAAAAAAAGAGTCATGTACCACAATATTCATTGCAGCACTATTTACATTAGCCAGGACATGGTAGCAACCTAAGTATCCATCAACAAATGAATGGATAAAGAAGATATGGCACATAAATACATGGAATGTTATTCAGCCATAAAAAGAAACAAAACTAAATTTGAGTTATTTTTAGTGAGGTGGATAGACCTAGAGTCTGTCATAGAGAGTGAATTAAGTCAGAAAGAGAAAAACAAATACTGTGTGCTAACACATATATACGGAATCTAAAAAAAAATTGGTTCTGAAGAACCTAGGGGCAGGACAGGAATAAAGATTCAGGCATAGAGAATGGACGTGAGGACACCGGGAGGGGAAAGAGTAAGCTGGGATGAAGTGAGAAAGTGGCATGGACATATATACACTACGAAATGTAAAATCAGTAGCTAGTGGGAAGCAGCTGCATAGCACAGGGAGATCAGCTCAGTCCTTTGTGTCCACCTAAAGGGGTGGGATAGGGAGGGTGGGAGGGAGACACAAAGAGGTAGGAGATATGGGGATATATGTATACGTATAGCTGATTCACTTTGTTATACAGCAGGAAGTAACACAACATTGTAAAGCAATTATACTCCAATAAAGATGTTAAAGAAAACAAAAACCTCATTGTCATCTGCAGTGCCCTTAGATGCAGTTACCCAGTGCATAGTAAATGGATCCACACAGCCACATTGGGGCAGGGGAAATAGTCACATGTTTTAAGACTACACAGAGCTTTATGACTGGGATGATATTTTCCCTCTTCTATTTTGCATTGAGAATATATAAAAATAATGATATTGGCATGCTTGTAAATGGTATATTTCTGGAAGCTACTCTTGAGCCTTTCTGCAAGATGGAGTTCCAAAGTCTTTCCTGTTTCATTTATATATTTTAACAAACATTTGCTCATTTATACTAATTAGGGTTATTTCTTTCTCCAAAATGCTGTAGAATTTTTTTCCTAAGTGATTTCTGTGCTCCTACCTTCTCTTCTATTTAGTATAGTCAGGTTGCTCTTTTTTAAAAGAACGAAAGCAGAGAAGACTTCTGGTTCTGGCTAAGAAGTAGTAATAAGAATTGAATTTATGCCCTTGCCTGAAACAAACAAACAAAAAATAAAATCAGAGTAAGTTAAGAAATTATTTTCAAGTTATTGGATATCAGGCAATGAAAGATAGTGATCTCAAAGAGATGGCAAACAAATGAGGGAGCCCTAGGATTGCCAAGATTTGTTGCTTTGAGAGAGTTTCTGGACCATTGCACACTGAGGAGAAACACAGGCAGAGTCTGCAAAGCTCTGGAGTTGAGATGGAACTGAGAATCTAGAGAAACCAAGGCACTTACATTTGGAAGGCAGAATACTGGAGAGGAGAGGTCTGCAAAGAGAGTTCTCTCTAGATTGGCAGAGGGTCTTCCTCAAGTATTCAGCCAAATAATGATCAGGGCATACATGTGCAGAAACTGTTTTGAATCTAGGAAAAGAAATACTCAAAAAGATTAGAGACAACAGCACTCAGATCCCAAAATGGGGCCAGGACCAGCAGGATAAACTAGGGAATAGGACTAGATCATCCTCTACCGGAGAGGAAAAACTCATAATTCATGAACCATTGGATAGAATACTGAGAATAGTCTTGCTTCAGTAGTTGAAAATAATTAGACTTAGGCAAAACACTTCTCAGGTCTTGCCTGATAAATCTTGTAAGCAGTGACAGAAAGGATCAAATGATTTCCATATTACTTAACTGTGTCCCAGAACAAAACCCCAAAATAGTTATAGGAATACAGAAATATCCAGCATCCAGCAAGGTAAAACACAGTATCTTGCATCCAATCAAAAATTGCCAGGCATGAAAAGAAACAGGAAAACCTATAATAAGGAGAAAAACTAAGCCAAAACTGACCCAGAACTGACAGAGATGTTAAAATTAACTGACAAGGACATTGGAAAATCATTACACTATATTTCCTATGTTCAAAAAGCAAGAGGAAAAATTAAACATTCTAAATAGAGAGATGAAGGTATTAAAAAAGACCCATATCAAACTTCTAGTGACAAAAAAACAGAAAAATGAATCCTAGAAGTAAAACCTAGATGAAAAAAACATTAATGGGGTTATTACAGATTAAACAGTGTGGAAGTTTAATGAATTTAGGATTAAGTTTAATGAATTTAGGATTAAGTTTAATGAACATAGTAATAGATATCCAAAATGAAACAGAGAGAAAAAAAGACTAAAAAATTACAGACAGTAAAATCAGTAAACTGTGGTACAACTTCAAGTGACTTAATATATGCATAATTGGAGTTTGCGGGAAGGTAGGAACCAGAAAAAGATAAAGAAATGGTGAACAAAAAATTTTCAAATTTATGAAAACTATAAACCTTCACAAAGTTCAAAAACCCCAAGAATGAGAAATGGAAAGAATACTACCCCAAGGTACATCATAACCAAATTGCCCAAGAACTGGTGATAATGAGGAAATTTTATAAGCAGCCAGAGAAAAGTGTTACATTATATACAGAGGAATGCAGATAAGGATGATAGCAGCTTTCTTGTCAAAAACAATGCCAGTGGAAACACAGCGAAGCACGATTTTTAAATTTCTGAAAGAGCAAAAGAACTCTGTCCATCTTGAATTCCATACCCAGTGAAAATATCTTTCCAAAAATAAATGTTACATAAAGGCTTTTTCCAATATCCAAAAACTGAAATAATTCATAAGCAGTAATCTTGTACTACAAGAAGTGTTTTAAGAAGCCCTTCAGGTCAAAGAAAAATGATACCAACTGGAAATTGAGATCTACACAAAGGCAATAAAGGTATTTTATTATTTAAATATCTTTAAAAGATAATTGCGGGGCTTCCCTGGTGGCGCAGTGGTTGAGAGTCTGCCTGCCGATGCAGGGGACACGGGTTCGTGCCCCAGTCTGGGAGGATCCCACATGCTGCAGAGCGGCTGGGCCCGTGAGCCATGGCCACTGAGCCTGCGCGTCCAGAGCCTGTGCTCCGCAACGGGAGAGGCCACAACAGTGAGAGGCCCGCATACCGCAAAAAAAAAAAAAAAAAAAGATAATTGCGTAAGTAAAAATAATAACAGTGGGATGTTGGATTTATAAGATACGTAGAAATAAAATGTATAACTGTAATAGCACACAGACTAATAGGGAGGTAATGGAAGTAAACTGTTATGAGGTCCTTATAAAATCATTTGAAATGATATATTATCACTTGAAGATAAATGTGGTAAGTTAAACATGTATACTATAAATCCTAAAGAATCCCTTAAAATAACAGAACACAGAATAAGAATTGTTATCAAAAAAGCTAACAAAGGAGATAAACTGGAATCAAAGAAAATACCCAGCTTATCCGAAAGAAGGCAGAAAAAGAGGAAAAGGGGAACAAAAAGCATATAGGACAAAGAGAAATTAAATAGGAGGTTGATTTAAATCTTGCCATATTAATGATGTACATGATGTATAAATAATCTAAATACCTCAATTAAAAGGCAGAGATTATCATATTGAATAAAAATTTGAGACCCAAGTATGTGATGCATACCAAAAACCTACTTGAAATATAAAGACACAAATAAGTTAAAAGTAAAAAAAAGTATGGAAAAAGATATGCCATACTCACACTATCGTTTCATAATGATAAATGGATCACACATTGCTGGTGGAAATGTTAAATGCAACAGTCCCTTTGGAAAACAGCTTGGAAGTTCTTTATAAAGTTAAACATATACCTGCCATATGACCCAGCCATTTCACTCCTTGGTGTTTATTTATCCAAGAGAAATGAAAGTATATGTCCATATAAAGACTTGTATACAGATGTCCATAACAGCTGTATTTGTAACAGCCCCAAACTGTCATCAACCCAAATGTCCGTCAATAGGTCAATAGAAAAACAAAATATATTATATCCATACAATGAAGTACTATTTACCAATAAAAGGAATGAATGCTTGATGCATGCAACAGTATGGATGAATCTCAAAATAAGTGCTCAGCTTAAGACACCAGACAAAAAAAGAATACAAACTACTATGTAATTCTATTTACATAAAATTCTAATAAATGCAAACTAATGTATAGTGACAGAAAGCAGATCACTGGCTGCCAGGTGGGTGAGCAGGATGGGGTGTTGTGGGGAAGGGTGGGAGAGATGACAAAGGGACAAAAGGGTTCTTTTGAGAGTGCTGTACATGTTCAGTATCTTTAGTGTAGTGATGGATTCATAGGTCATATTTAACGTGTGGACATATGTCATATGTCAAAACTTATAAGATTGTACACTTTAAATATGTGCAGTTTATGGTACATCAATAAAACTCTCTGTACATCAATAAATACCTCAAAAAAGCTGTTCAGAAACAACTGGAATATAATAGTATGCACAGGAGGTTTCACCTCAGGGTGATCAGGATGCAAATATTTTACCACTTTCTCCTATCCACTTTACACATTAAACATTAGCATTTTATTTTATTAGCAGAACAACTAACTTGATAACTGTCTCAGAAACAGATGCTGACTAGGAGCCTTGATTGGACTCCTATTAACTGAACATATTATCTAAAATAATCACTATCAACTTGGCTTTAAGTATCTTCTGGTACAATTATAATTTTTCATCAGTGTAAACAAACTATAATAACCTCACTCAGAATCTCCTAATCCACCAAAGAAAATATTCAGACTTTCCTTGTGGCACAATTGTAAATGCAGACACAGACTCACAGAGCTTGAAAGAGCCTCAGTACTATCTGCTTTACTTTCACAGAGAAAGCGATTGAGGGTCAGAGGAAATGAGTGACCATTTTGAAGTCATACAACTAATTGAGATTAGAACTGGTGTGTCCTGATTCCCTGAGTAGGAGTTCAGTATTTCAAAATTCAGAGGACTTTAATATAGAAGCCATGCAATAAATATTTGTTAAATTCAGAATGAATATCCCAGATTGAACTGGTAACCTTACACTCTCCTATTTTAAAATACACTGAGTTATTAGAAAAGGAAACCCAAACTGGTACCAAAATCTAAACCTCCCATCTTTCTACATTAACAAGTTTCCCTTTTTGGAAAGGGACACAGTAGGAAGAGAATACATTGCCCTTATCTCTTTTCATCCTGTTGTTTCTGCTCTGTTATATTTAGGGCATGGCCCTTTTATTTGGGTTTGTGGAAAAAATGGCCCAGTACAAACTCTCCCATTGTTTTCACCCCCTTTCCTATGTTTTCTTAACTTTGCCTTGCACTTGATTTCTGTCTGTATTTAGGTTTTTCTTAAATTTCTGGTAATAACCTTTCCAGGGGTTCTGGAAACTTTCATTCAGTCTTCTCAAATTCTAAGCTATTCAAGGAATAACCTATGCATAAGCACAGAAGAAAGAGAAAGAAAGAATAAAATAGGACTAGCACACAGCCATTGATCCATCAGAATGGGTGGGGAGAAAATCTATGCTTGTATGTTAAAACAAGTATCAGTAGTTAAGAGGCCACAGTAAACAGATGCAGCACAGTCATGGTTCTTACCCTGAATGCACACACAGAAAATTCCTCAGCTCTTATTCTTCCCACTCTGCTGTTGTTTTGTATGACTACCCCATAAACTTAGTCTAAGGAGAAAATGCTAGTTCTTTGTGACCCCATTTGAGTCTAAAGTGTGATCTTCTGATATTTTCTGTATGTAGTTCCCAAAAATTGTGACTGCATACATGGAGAATGAGAAATAGAAGTGATAAAACAAGGCTAATCTTGAAGGAAGTTTGATTGAAGGGTAATACCATGTATTCTGCAAAATATTTGGAGCACAGTTTACAATTACCATATAGTGGTTCTCAAACTCTGGGGTACATAATAGTCACCGGGTATTCCCTGGCCTTTCTCCCAGAAATTCTGATTTAGTAGGTTGGGAATGGAGCCCTACAATTTCCACTTTTACTTATTTATTTATTTATTGCGGTATGCGGGCCTCTCACTGTTGCGGCCTCTCCTGTTGCGGAGCACAGGCTCCGGACGCGCAGGCTCAGCGGCCATGGCTCACAGGCCCAGCCGCTCCACGGCATGTGGGATCTTCCCGGACCGGGGCACGAACCCGCGTCCCCTGCATCGGCAGGCGGACTCTCAACCACTGCGCCACCGGGGAAGCCGTACAATTTCCACTTTTTAACAGGTTTTACAAGTGATTTTGTTGCAAGTGGACTTATGTTGGTAAAAATTGTTCAACGTCTTTCTTTTTTGGTTTCTAGCCAAACTTTGTTTAAAATTCGAGCTCCGAAACTTACTAGCTAGAAGTCCTTAGAAAAGTCACATGACCTTTCCGGTTCTTGACTTTAAGAATAATTCAGGGGTTTTGTGGGGATTAATGAAATAATATATGTAAAGTGCCTGGCACGTTGTAGACATTTAACTAATGTTCATTTCTTTCCCCAAACACATATCATGTTCCTTCTTAATCTGAGCCTAAACTAGAATGTGTTTCTCCTTTAATTCTTAACCTGAGTGTAAACAACTCCACTGTTTCAGATCATTAAAAAATCACATACCTCAACTCAAATGACCAGTTTACAGTCCCAGAAGCATTTTTGCTGTGTTTGAGTGACTAAGGCATGACAGAACATTAATGCATGCATATAATTAGCCATGCTACAAAAGCCAGCTGATATAAGATTTTGAAACTTATTCAAGTGAAAAAAATGTCATTACTAACCCAAACTTATCACCATGCCTTGGGTGCTCTTTTGCAAACTGAGAAAAATTGCTTTAAGGATGAATAAGAAGGTATAGAGCATGTCTGCTCACACACAGGTGTTCAAGATAAATCCTTGTCCTTTTTTTTTCAAAATGTGTTCTAGTTCCTCAACCTCTGGTATCCATATTCATCCAAAGACCTTATATCTAGCAAGGTGCTTTGACACATCCAAGAGTTAAACACAAGCCCATTGCACACCCAGGCGGCCTGGAAGAACATTTTTCATAATGAGAATTATGTTTGGGCCAATAGCTAATAATGGCAAGGAAAAGCTCAGCAGCCCAGAGGAACACACAGAACTCAGCCCTCTGAGGTTGATGAAATCCTCTCTCCTTATTCATCAGGGCTGGATCAATGCCAACAGAGGTTATTAACAAAATTTGACCAGGGCTCTTCCAGACAGAACCCCAGTCCTAAGGCTCTTCCTCCATCCTACCAATCCCACCAAAGTTTTGCTAGGCCATATGCTTAAAAAGCCAATCCCCTCCTTCAGCACTGCTCCACGAACATTGAGGAAAACATGCCAAGCTTGTACTTATGCTAAAAGGGCTAGAAATACAAAGTTGTATTTTAAATGTTTAATTTTTAAATCAAAATCATAGAGGTACAAAGTTTTATAAGTTTTGTATTAGCTTACACTAATACAAAACAAACAAACAAACAGCTGCTCCTCCAACCCTAGCAACATGAACCCCATTTTCCAAAGGCAACTACTTTCAAGTATCTTATCTGTTTCTTATGGTATTTATGTCCATGTTTTTAAGAATTAACTTTATGTTAATGTAATTATATAAATATGATTCACTGCTGTGCCAAGTCATGATACTATTTTCTTTCTCTGAACATAATTTTTGCTTTTCCTAGAGTTATTTATTGCCTCTTCTCAAAGAATTCACTTGGTTTTCTTTGTGTTTACATTTAAAGTCTTTTTACATCCTCTAGCAGCCAGCATTTCAATAGAATTGCTCACAAATGCAACCTGTCACAAATAAACCTACTTTATTTCCATTTTTTTCTAGACTTTCCTTCTAGAGTCAATTTGGGCCTCCTGTTTCAATTTGAATTGGTTTCCTGAAAGGGCAACTTCACAGCTCTTATCCTTTGTCATTCCCCTGGGTTGAATCCTGTAACCAGGGTACGTGTCTTCATTTTTGTTTTACTTTTTTTTTTTTTGTGGAGGAGACTAACTCATTTTTTTAATTAAAAAATTTTTATTTTTTATACAATTTTGAGATTTACTATGCATTTACAGTTATTTCAAAATATTGGTATATTTCCCATTTTATACAATGCATCCTTGAGTCTATCTTATAGTTTATTCCTCCCACTCTCCCACCCCTGTATTGCCCTACTCCACCTTCCCCACTGGTAACCACTAGTTTGTTCTCTATATCTGTGAGTCTGCTGCTTTTTTGTTATATTCACTAGCTTGTTGTATTTTTTAGATTCCACATATAAGTGATATCATACAGTATTTTTCTTTCTCTTATTTCACTTAGCATAATGCCCTCCAAGTTCATCCATGTTGCTGCAAATGGCAGAATTTCATTCTTTTTAGTGGCTGAGTAGTATTCCATTGTGTATGTGTGTGTATATATATATACACACACACACACACCACATCTTCTTTATCCATTCATCTGTTGATGGATACTTAGGTTGTTTCCATATCTTGACAATTGTAAATAAT
Source organism: Mesoplodon bidens (assembly GCF_964165515.1). NCBI lineage: Eukaryota > Metazoa > Chordata > Mammalia > Artiodactyla > Ziphiidae > Mesoplodon > Mesoplodon bidens. The sequence goes on along the minus strand of NC_138176.1, from coordinate 119,161,402 downwards.
GCTGCTACTATGAACATTGGGGCTCATGTATCTTTACAAGTTACTGTTTTGGGGTTTTTTTGGGATATATACTCAGGAGAAGGATTGCTGGGTCATATGGTAGTTCTATTTTTAGCTTTTTGAGAAACCTCCATACTGTTTTCCATAGTGGCTACCCAATTTTTGTTGTTGTTGTTGTTGTTTTACTTTTTTCTTTTGGTGGAAGCTAACTCTCTTTTTTTTTTTTTGGCGGTACGCGGGCCTCTCACCATTGTGGCCTCGCCCATTGTGGAGCACAGGCTCCGGACGCGCAGGCTCAGCGGCCATGGCTCACAGGTCCAACCACTCCGCGGCATGCGGGATCCTCCCAGACTGGGGCACGAACCCGCGTCGCCTGCATCGGCAGGCAAACTCCCACCCACTGCGCCACCAGGGAAGCCCGAGGCTAACTCATTTTTAATAGCCTGATTTAAAGATCAACTCCAAAGGACCCCTGAAAAAAAATTACTCCATTTATAATTTAGAGATACCCCCAAATAGAAAATTAAACCAATTTACACATTACTGTTAATAGTGGCAACTGATATGTTCTCAAAAAAGGCAAGATCAAAACTACCTGATAGAGCAACCGAAAATTGTGACAAGCTTTCCAGAATAGAAAGCCAAGGGCTGGGATGTTATCCATGGATAAGGCTTAAAGGAGGCAGGGATGTACAGTGGAGAAAGGACAGCCTCTTCAATAAGTGGTGCTGGGAAAACTGGACAGCTACATGTAAAAGTATGAGATTAGATCACTCCCTAACACCATACACAAAAATAAGCTCAAAATGGATTAAAGACCTAAATGTAAGGCCAGACACTATCAAACTCTTAGAGGAAAACATAGGCAGAACACTCTATGACAAAAATCACAGCAAGATCCTTTTGGACCCACCTCCTAGAGCAATGGAAATAAAAAGAAAAAAAACCAAATGGGACCTAATGAAACTTCAAAGCTTTTGCACAGCAAAGGAAACCATAAACAAGACCAAAAGACAACCCTCAGAATGGGAGAAAATATTTGCAAATGAAGCAACTGACAAAGGATTAATCTCCAAAATTTACAAGCAGCTCATGCAGCTCAATAACAAAAAAACAAACAACCCAATCCAAAAATGGGCAGAAGACCTAAATAGACATTTCTCCAAAGAAGATATACAGATTGCCAACAAACACATGAAAGAATGCTCAACATCATTAATCATTAGAGAAATGCAAATCAAAACTACAATGAGATACCATCTCACACCAGTCAGAATGGCCATCATCAAAAAATCTAGAAACAATAAATGCTGGAGAGGGTGTGGAGAAAAGGGAACACTCTTGCACTGCTGGTGGGAATGTGAATTGGTACAGCCACTATGGAGTACAGTATGGAGGTTCCTTAAAAAACTACAAATAGAACTACCATATGACCCAGCAATCCCACTACTGGGCATATACCCTGAGAAAACCATAATTCAAAAAGTCATGTACCAAAATGTTCATTGCAGTTCTATTTACAATAGCCCGGAGCTGGAAGCAACCTAAGTGTCCATCATCGGATGAATGGATAAAGGAGATGTGGCACATATATACAATGGAATATTACTCAGCCATAAAAAGAAACGGAATTGAGCTATTTGTAATGAGGTGGATAGATCTAGAGTCTGTCATACAGAGTGAAGTAAGTCAGAAAGAGAAAGACAAATACCGTATGCTAACACATATATATGGAATTTAAGAAAAAGAAAATGTCATGAAGAACCTAGGGTAAGACAGGAATAAAGATACAGACCTACTAGAGAATGGAATTGAGGATATGGGGAGCGGGAAGGGTAAGCTGTGACAAAGCGAGAGAGAGAGGCATGGACATATATACACTACCAAGCGTAAGGTAGATAGCTAGTGGGAAGCAGCCGCATAGCACAGGGAGATCAGCTCGGTGTTTTGTGACCGCCTGGAGAGGTGGGATAGGGAGGGTGGGAGGGAGGGAGACGCAGGAGGGAAGAGATTTGGGAACATATGTATATGTATAATTGATTCACTTTGTTATAAAGCAGAAACTAACACACAGTTGTAAAGCAACTATACTCCAATAAAGATGTAAAAAATTTTTTTTTTATTTTCCCTTCAAGTTCTACAGTTTCTCTGATAGCAGGTTGTCATCTGATTCTGGCAGTGCACTATAATTGAATGCCAAGCAACAAGGAAAAATCAATTCAGTGACCATGAAAAATAGAGAAATGAGCTATAGACTCACTAGGGAAGTTTATAAACCTTCTCTGTAGGGTTGAGTTACTGGTTTTTATTCTGAAACAGCAGCACTGAAGCACAAAACATGCCAGTAATTGGGGTCAGTGTTCAGTCAGACCCCCCAAAAAAAGGATCTTAAGCCAACCCTGTTAGAATAAAACTTCAAATAAGCATGTGATGCCTCTAACATTTCCATTAGGAAAAGTTAATGAGTTTCTTTTGACAAAAGTGTTACAAAGGTGTGATTCTCAGAAGTGAAAGTCTAGATATCTTAAACTCCATGTGTAAAAAAGGATACTCTTGAAAGGAGACAAAATGTACATTAATATCAATGCTTTTTCTTTTCTGTATAAAACCCTTAGGTCCAATAGCAAAGAAACTGTGTCTAAATGAGTAGAAATGAAATTACTGGTTCTTACCGAGAGAACAGTTAAGGACTAACTTCAATTCCACATACAGAGAAGGAGGCTGTAGGCTGCTAGATGGAGGATCAGGCCATTAGAGCTTTGCCCAGCTGCTTATGGGAAAGTTTGTTCTTCCTGTGTGACCTAGGAAGAGACCAAAAAGGCAAAAGGAACACTGACTTTTCTGAGAAACATTGGCAAGTTGCCTGAATATAAGATCCTCAGAGGTTACATGCTTTTTCCCTCAAGTCTAATATGCACCTGCCTATATACCACACTTTCGTAAAGCTATCACTTACTTCTACGTGTCAGTTTCTTAAACAGAGAATAACAGTAGCATTGCATTCAGGAGCTGTTCTGAGAATTGAAATTTTACAGAAATAAATTATATTTACAAAGGTTTTGTGATGTCTTAAAAATTTAGGCCACAAACATATGAGAGTTTCAAGAAGCACCCCATACTCCTGAAAATATGTCCCAAAGTTGATGTGAAAAAGTCAAGGATGGCATTTCTTGACTTCATATCCCTCTTAATCTTCAGTGACCTCCATCCTCTGCCATGAGACCTTTGGCTATTCCAACTTCCATTGACTTCTCACCTCTAAATTTCTGCAGCATTTAGTTTTTACCCACACATACACCCACCACTTGTAGCCTTTGGCTATTTATTTTTTTCCCAGTGGAAGTTTTCTCCTACAAGTAGCTGAAAGCTCCTTGAGTACAGAGACAAGTTTTGGTTGTTTTTTGTATCCTCTGTGGTACCTAGAACAATGCCCTGCAATGAAGGTTTGTTCACTGCCTGTTGATTCTTAGTCAAAGGAGCATCTCCTTGTAGTTAGTGATTGCCAAAAATCTACCCACACATTACTTTCACCTGAGGACATTACATAAAATACCAATGTCCAACCCCATGTCTAAAGATTCTAATATTTTTTGTTTGTTTTTTTCTTTTGTTTTTTGGGTTTTTTTAATTTTTAAATTTTATTTTATTTTTTTATACAGCAGGTTCTTATTAGTCATCAATTTTATATACATCGGTGTATAAATGTCAATCCCAATCACCCAATTCATCACACCACCATCTCCAGACCCCTCTGGCTTTCCCACCTTGGTGTCCATACGTTTGTTCTGTACATCTGTGTCTCAACTTCTGCCCTGCAAACCAGTTCATCTGTACCACTTTTCTAGGTTCCACATAAATGCATTAATATACGATATTTGTTTTTCTTTTTCTGACTTACTTCACTCTGTATGACAGTTGCTACAGCCATCCACGTCTCAAGAAACGACCCAATTTTCTTCCTTTTATGGCTAAGTAATGTTCCATTGTATATATATACCACACCTTCTTTGTCCATTCGTCTGTGGATGGGAATTTAGGTTGCTTCCATGACCTGGCTATTGTAAATAGTGCTGCAATGAACATTCGGGTGCATGCGTCTTGTTGAATTATGGTTTTTTCTGGGTATATGCCCAGGAGTAGGATTGCTGGATCATATGGTAATTGTATTTTTAGTTTTTTAAGGAAACTCCATACTGTTCTCCATAGTGGCTGTACCAATTTACATTTCCACCAATAGTGCAAGAGGGTTCCCTTTTCTCCACACCCTCTCCAGCATTTGTTGTTTGTAGATTTTCTGATGATGCCCATTCTAACTGGTGTGAGGTGATACCTCACTGTAGTTTTGATTTGCATTTCTCTAATAATCAGTTATGTTGAGCAGCTTTTCATGTGCTTCTTGGCCATCTGTATGTCTTCTTTGGAGAAATGTCTATTTAGGTCTTCTGCCCATTTTTCGATTGGGATGTTTGTTTCTTTAATATTGAGCTGCATGAGCTTATATATTTTGGAGATTAATCCTTTGTCCATTGATTCATTTGCAAATATTCTCCCATTCTGAGGGTTGTCTTTTTGTCTTGTTTATGGTTTCCTTTGCTGTGCAACAGCTTTGAAGTTTCGTTAGGTCCCATTTGTTTATTTTTGTTTTTATTTCCATTACTCTAGGAGGTGGATCAAAAAAGATCTTGCTGTGATTTATGTCAAAGAGTGTTCTTCCTATGTTTATCTCTAAGAGTTTTATAGTGTCCGGTCTTAGATTTAGGTCTCGAATCCATTTTGAGTTTATTTTTGTGTATGCTGTTAGGGAGTGTTCTAATTTCATTCTTTTACATGTAACTGTCCAGTTTTCCCAGCACCACTTTTGGAAGGGACTGTCTTTTCTCCATTGTATATCCTTGCCTCCTTTGTCATATATTAGTTGACCATAGGTGTGTGGGTTTACTTCTGGGCATTCTATCTTGTTCCATTGATCTATGTTTCTGTTTTTGTGCCAGTACCATATTGTCTTGATTACTTTAGCTTTGCAGTATAGTCTGAAATCAAGGAGTCTTGATTCCTCCAGCTCCGTTTTTTTCCCTCAAGACTGCTTTGGCTATTCGAGGTCTTTTCTGTCTCCATAAAAATTTTAAGATTTTTTTGTTCTAGTTCTGTAAAAAATGCCATTGGTAATTTGATAGGGTGTGCATTGAATCTGTAGCTTGTTTTGGGTAGTATAGTCATTTTCACAATATTGATTCTTCCAATCCAAGAAATTGGTATATCTCTCCATCTGTTGGTATCATCTTTAATTTCCTTCATGAGTGTCTTATAGTTTTCTGCATACAGGTCTTTTGTCTCCCTAGGTAGGTTTATTCCTAGGTATTTTATTCTTTTTGTTGTAATAGTAAATGGGAGTGTTTCCTCAATTTCTCTTTCAAATTTTTCATCATTAGTGTTTGGGAATGCAAGAGATTTCTGTGCATTAATTTTGTATCCTGCAACTTTACCAAATTCATTGATTATTTCTAGTAGTTTTCTGGTGGCATTTTTAGGATTCTCTATGTATAGTATCATGTCATCTTCAAACAGTGACAGTTTTACTTCTTCTTTTCCAATTTGTATTCTTTTATTTCTTTTTCTTCTCTGATCGCTGTGGCTAGGACTTCCAAACTATGTTGAATAATAGTGGTGAGAGTGGACATCCTTGTCTTGTTCCTGATCTTAGAGGAAGTGCTTTCAGTTTTTCACCATTGAGAATGATGTTTGCTGTGGGTTTGTCGTATATGGCCTTTATTATGTTGAGGTAGGTTCCCTCTATGCCCACTTTCTGGAGAGTTTTTTATCATAAATGGGTGTTGAATTTTCACAAAAGCTTTTTCTGCATCTATTGAGATGATCATATGGTTTTTATTCTTCAATTTGTTAATATGGTGTATCACATTGATTGAATTGCATATATTGAAGAATCCTTGCATCCCTAGGATAAATCTCATTTGATCATGGTGTATGACCCTTTTAATGTGTTATTGGATTCTGTTTGCTAGTATTTTGTTGAGGATTTTTGCATCTATATTCATCAGTGATATTGGTCTGTAATTTTCTTTTTTTGTAGTGTCTGTCTGGTTTTGGTATCAGGGTGATGGTGGCCTCATAGAATGAGTTTGGGAGTGTTCCTTCCTCTGCAATTTTTTGGAAGAGTTTGAGAAGGATGGGTGTTAGCTCTTCTCTAAATGTTTGATAGAATTCACCTGTGGAGCCATCTGGTCCTGGACTTTTGTTTGTTGGAAGATTTTTAATCACAGTTTCAATTTCATTACTTGTGAGTGGTCTGTTCATGTTTTCTGTTTCTTCCTGGTTCAGTCTTTGAAGGTTGTGCTTTTCTAAGAATGTGTCCATTTCTTCCAGGTTGTCCATTTTATTGGCATAGAGTTGCTTGTAGTAATCTCTTAGGATGCTTTGTATTTCTGCAGTGTCTGTTGTAACTTTTCCTTTTTCATTTCTAGTTTTATTGATTTGAGTCCTCTCCCTCTTTTTCTTGATGAGTGTGGCTAATGGTTTATCAAATTGTTTATCTTCACAAAGAACCAGCTTTTAGTTTTATTGATCTTTGCTATTGTTCTCTTTGTTTCTATTTTATTCATTTCTACTCTGATCTTTATGATTTCTTTCCTTCTGCTAACTTTGGGTTTTGTTTGTTCTTCTTTCTCTAGTTCCTTTAGGTGTAAGGGTAGACTGTTTATTTGAAACTTCTCTTGTTTCTTGAGGTAGGCTTGTATAGCTATAAACTTCCCTCTTAGAACTGCTTTCACTGCATCCCATAGGTTTTGGATAATCCTGTTTTCATTGTCATTTGTCTCTAGGTATTTGTTGATTTCCTCTTTGATTTCTTCAGTGATCTCTTGGTTATTTAGTAATATATTGTTTAACCTCCATGTGTTCATGTTATTTTATGTTTTTTTCCCTGTAATTCATTTCTAATCTTGTAGTGTTGTGGTCAGAAAAGATGCTTGATATGATTTCAATTTTCTTAAATTTACTGAGGCTTGATTTGTGACCCAAGATGTGATCTATCCTGGAGAATGTTCTGTGCGCACTTGAGAAGAAAGTGTAATCTGCTGTTTTTGGTCGGAATGTACTATAAATATCAACTAAATCTCTCTGGTCTATTGTGTCATTTAAAGCTTGTGTTTCCTTATTAATTTTCTGTTTGGATGAACTGTCCATTGGTGTAAGTGAAGCGTTAAAATCCCCCACTATTATTGTGTTACTGTCGATTTCCTCTTTTAGAGCTGTTAGCAGTTGCCTTATGTATTGAGGTGCTCCTATGTTGGGTGCATATATATTTATAATTGTTATATCTTCTTCTTGGATTGATCCCTTGATCATTATGTAGTGTACTTCCTTGTCTCTTGTAACATTCTTTATTTTAAAGTGTGTTTTATCTGATATGAGTATTGCTACCCCAGCTTTCTTTTGATTTCTATTTGCATGGAATACCTTTTTCCATCCCCTCACTTTCAGTCTGTATGTGTCCCTAGGTCTGAAGTGGGTCTCTTGTAGACAGCATATTTATGGGTCTTGTTTTTGTATCCATTCAGTAAGCCTGTGTCTTTTGTTTGGAGCATTTAATCCATTCACGTTTAAGGTAATTATCGATATGTGTGTTCCTATGACCATTTTCTTAATTGTTTTGGGTTTTTTATTTTATTTTATTTTATTTTATTTTTTGCGTTATGCGGGCCTCTCACTGTTGTGGCCTCTCCCCTTGCGGAGCGCAGGCTCCGGACGCACAGGCTCAGCGGCCATGGCTCACGGGCCTAGCCGCTCTGCGGCATGTGGGATCTTCCCGGACCGGGGCACGAACCCGTGTCCCCTGCATCGGCAGGCGGACTCTCAACCACTGCGCCACCAGGGAAGCCCCTGGGTTTGTTTTTGTACATCCTTTTCTTCTCTTGTGTTTCCCACTTAGAGAAGTTCCTTTAGCCTTTGTTGTAGAGCTGGTTTGGAGGTGCTGAATTCTCTTAGCTTTTGCTTGTCTGTAAAGCTTTTGATTTCTCCATGGAATCTGAATGAGATCCTTGCCGGGTAGAGTAATCTTGGTTGTAGGTTCTTCCCTTTCATCACTTTAAATATATCATGGCACTCCCTTCCGGCTTGTAGAGTTTCTGCTGAAAAATCGGCTGTTAACCTTATGGGAGTTCCCTTATATGTTATTTTTCATTTTTCTGTTGCTGCTTTCAATAATTTTTCTTTGTCTTTAATTTTTCCCAATTTGATTACCACGTGTCTCGGCATGTTTCTTCTTGGATTTATCCTGTATGGGACTTGCTGCGCTTCCTGGACTTGGGTGGCTATTTCCTTTCCCATGTTAGGGAAGTTTTCGACTATAATCTCTTCCAATATTTTTTCTGGTCCTTTCTCTCTTCTCCTTCTGGGACCCCTATAATGTGAATGTTGTTGCATTTAATGTTGTCCCAGAGGTCTCTTAGGCTGTCTTCATTTCTTTTCATTCTTTTTTCTTTATTCTGTTCTGCAGCAGTGAATTCCACCATTTTGTCTTGCAGGTCACTCATCCATTCTTCTGCCTCAGTTATTCTGGTATTGATTCCTTCTAGTGTAGTTTTCATTTCAGTTACCGTATTGTTCATCTCTGTTTGTTTGTTCTTTAATTCTTCTAGGTCTTTGTTAAACATTTCTTTCATCTTCTGGATCTTTGCCTCCATTCTTTTTCCGAGGTCCTGGATCATCTTTACTATCATTATTCTGAATTTCTTTTCTGGAAGGTTGCCTATCTCCACTTCATTTAGTTGTGTTTCTGAGGTTTTATCTTGTTCCTTCATTTGGTACATAGCCCTCTGCCTTCTCATCTTGTCTATCTTTCTGTGAATGTGGTTTTTGTTCCACAGGCTGCAGGATTGTAGTTCTTCTTGCTTCTGCTGTCTGCCCTGTGGTCTTTAATTTTTTTTTAAATGAAGTTCTATTTTTTTAAATTAATTAATTAATTTTATTTTTGGCTGCATTGGGTCTTCATTGTTGCACACAGGCTTTCTCTAGTTGTGACGTGTGGGGGCTACTCTTCATTGCAGTGCGTGGGCTTCATTGTGGTAGCTTCTCTTGTTGCAGAGCACAGGTTCTAGGCATGCGGGCTTCAGTAGTTGTGGCACACAGGCTCAGTAGTTGTGGCTCATGGGCTCTAGAGCGCAGGCTCAGTAGCTGTGGCGCACAGGCTTTGTTCCTCTGTGGCATGTGGGATCTTCCCAGACCAGGGCTCGAATGCATGGCCCCTGCATTGATAGGTGGATTCTTGACCACTGCACCACCAGGGAAATCCCTAAAGATTCTAATTTAATTGGTCTTAGATAAAATCTGAGCATTTGTATTTTCTAAATGTTCCTCAGGTGATCCTAGTCTGCCACTGCTGCATGCCCTTTTTTAAAAGAACAACTTCTGTAAAATTGGATAGAGAAAGAAACATGGTGAATGGTGAGAGGAAAGCAGTCTGAGTTTTTTCATATTGACCTGGAAGAAAAGGCTTCTCTTATTTACTTGCTGATTATATGGCTGTCTTAAAAGTTCTCTGACACCTCATTGACCTCTCAATACACTCAGATATCTCAGCCTGTCTCAGAGGTCTCAGGTAGTAAATTTAACAAAGTTAAATAGGTTTCTTTGTTGTAGGCCTTCTCAGAATCTCCACTAATCCAATGTTTAGTGAGTCTCCAAGAGGTATGTTGTGTTCAGTAATCTGAAGTTACTTCTGCACAGAGCTTATAGAGACTCTCACGTTTCTCATTTAGGAAATACTGCTTGTATGTAAGTAAGTGTAGCAGGGACTAGATGGGTGGGGAATGTTGAAGTGGGGGGTGAGTAGAATAATTTTGTTCTAGAAGTTACGAAGATTGATAATAAATCTTCTAAAATCCAGAGATCATTTTAATCTCTGCAGGATTTTGAAAGGGACCTCAAATTGGAATTAATGGCTATTTACATAAATGGCATGTAATACCACACAGTAATATATTTTGTTTTGGCAACTGGCTCTTCACCACTTAAAGAATTATTTAATTATTTATTCCAGTTTCCCCCCAAAAAAGAGGCTTGTTTCAATATTTCTAAATGTAAAAGGCAAAGTATAATTGTAGGAGGAATTAATTATATTCATGATTGGAGCTAGAATTAAGGATAAGTATTACTAATCTTTTGAGGACAGCCTGTGTTCTTAGTGCACTGAAAAATAACTCCTAGTTAATGTGCACTAGATGAAAATTTAGAGGAAGAACTTCAGGAAAACTTAGAGAGAGGAAATGCATGAAATTGACTTTTATGGGTGTCTTCCTGTACAAATGTGACTGCAAAGATTACTCACTGATTAACCTTTGCATATTAACTATGCCCTAACTGGAATTTGAAAGTCATTAACCTGTTTCATTTATATGATTTTGGAAAACATTTTGACCTATTTATGTAGTTGAGTCATAAGCCTTAAAGTAGGAACTTTAGAGGTTTAAAAAAAGAGAAGTCACATTCAGTGTACTTCCTGGATATTGATAGAATGGGTCTTCTACTTTATTGCTGTTACACAGTAGGCAGTTCATACCCTGGCTCTGCTAATTCCTTAAAAACCATTTTTCAATTGTTGTTGAGTGTGTCGAGGTAAAAGTAATTAATGGTCAATCTAAGAAAGAAATAGATCAGTCTATTCTAGTCAACCTGAGGATTATAACCTGGGAGACAGTCCTTTAGAAAGCTCTGAAGACTGTTCTGAAGAGGTAAGGGGAGAGGGAGGCATATATGTCATTTTGGTAAAAAGGTACATGCAGTCAAACACACGTCTTAATAGAAGGTTACTACTGTTCGTGAGGAACAGATATCTTAGTTAATGGTTTTAGTACTCTCCTAAGTATGGGAAGATGCAAGAAACTGGGTTCGTAAAATTTTCTCCTGAAAATATTTAACTATTTGAGGGCTAGTTGTGCCAGTTTTCCTAGAGCACAAAGTAACTCATCTTGATCTTCACCCTGAATTCCCGTCAGGGTGTATCGTAGGTCGGCAACTACAGTGGCTAATGACTTGATCCTTATAGAACTGAATGGTGGGCAGTATTCTTTATTTTACAATCCCCTCCCTTTTTGCCTTCATTTTGTCCAAGGTTTGGGAGACATTTTGTGACCGACGTGTTCCATGGTGCTAGGAATGCTCATTCCCAGGTCAAGCAAGTGTTTCATTGATAGTCCACTTAGTGTCCTATTACTGGACTAGGCCCTCTTAACAGTAGCCCAAAGCCTCTGGACCCCCTGTTTTACTCGTCTATTATGTTCCAGGATATGGTTCCCTCTTGTTGCTTCTTCCCATATCTAGAGTTACACTATTACAGTTATTGATCTTATAAAATTATATATTTGGTCAATCATTTCAAGTCACCTGGTCATCATTATTTTTATGAGAGACTCAGTCACATATCTGGTAATGCAAGGAACAATAATCTTATAAAATAGGCAGAATGCAAGTAACATAGCTAGTGACATTAATAAGGTCATAAGTAAGTATTTAAGCTGAGAACTTCCATTAGGTGGGGTCCAGAATTTCCCCAGGTTGTCTGACCCAGTCTGTTCTACACCAGCCGCTATCTTTAAGGGAAATGATATGTTGGCATAGTACGTAAGTTTTTTTTTAACATCTTTATTGGAGTATAATTGCTTTACAATGGTGTGTTAGTTTCTGCTTTATAACAAAGTGAATCAGCTATACATATACATATATCCCCATATCTCTTCCCTCTTGCGTCTCCCTCCCTCCCATCCTCCCTATCCCACCCCTCTAGGTGGTCACAAAGCACTGAGCTGATCTCCCTGTGCTGTGTGGCTGCTTCCCACTAGCTATCTGTTTTACATTTGGTAGTGTATATATGTCCATGCCACTTTCTCACTTCGTCCCAGCTTACCCTGGGAACCCTCCCCGTGTCCTCAGGTCCATTCTCTACATCTGCGTCTTTATACCTGTACGTAAGTTTCACCAGAGATATCTGCACATACAAGGCAAGTGGTGGGCCATCGGGACCCCTTACAAGATTGATAAAGGAGTGTTGTCTTCTCGGGAGTTACATCGTTGGCATCCAAAGAAGAAAAATGGATCTTTATGGTTGAGCAGGTATTTCTGCCATTGGGGAGGTCTGGTTAATGCATAATGCAGATGCACAATGCACACTACAGGGGAGGGAGGAGGCCCAAACAGGCAAAGAAAAAAAATCTGTGTTTAAATTTATCTTGCCTTACACGTGACAAGGTGCTTAACATCATTAATTATCAGAGAAACGCAGATAAAAACTACGATGGAGTACTACCTCACACTGGTCGGAATGACCATCATTAAAAAGTCTACAAATAACAAATGCTGCAGAGGGTGTGGAGAAAAAGGAGCCCTCCTACTCTATTGGTTAGAATGTTGGTGCAGCCACTATGGAAAACAGTATGGAGGTTCCCCAAAAAACTAAGAATAGAGGTGCCATATGATCCAGAAATCCCACTCCTGGACATATATCCAGACAAAACTATAATTTAAAAAGATGCATGCACCCCTGTGTTCATAGCAGCACTATTCACAATAGCCAAGACGTAGAAACAACCTAAATGTCCATCAACAGATGAATGGATAAAGAAGATGTGGTACATATATATATATATATATACAATAGAATACTACTCAGCTGTAAAAAAGAATGAAATAATGACATTTGCAGGAACATGGATGGACCTAGAGATTATCATACTAAGTGAAGTACGTCAGAGAAAGATAAATACCATACATCACTTATACATGGAAACTAAAATATTATACAAATCAACTTATCTGTGAAAGAGAAACAGACTCACAGACATAGAGAACAGACTTGTGGTTGCCAAGAGGTGTGGGGGAGGGATGGGTTGGGAGTTTGGGATTAGCAGATGCAAACTATCAATATTATATATAGAATGGATAAACAACAAGGTCTTACTCTGTAGCACAGTATTCAATATCCTGTGATAAACCATATATGGAAAAGAATATGAAAAAGAATGTGTGTGTTTGTATGTGTGTGTGTGTGTATATATATATATATATATATATATAAAACTGAATCACTTTGCTATACAGCAGAAATTAACATTGTAAATCAACTATATTTCTTTTTTTAAAAAAATTCTTTTGCCTTAAAATGCAAATTTTATTTCACCACGTATATCTTAAGTTTCAGAATAGAAGTAACATGTCACATAATCCCACAACAGTTTAATGAGGCAGGTATTATTAATAGGGAGGGTAATTTTTTGCCTAATGTTACACAGCTAGTAATAGCTAAACTAGGATTAGGATCTATGACTGACTGACTCTAGAGCCTAAACGCATGTTAAGGGATCATTTTTTAACAAGTATACCATGAACACATGTCAGAGATTTTTATCTAACTCATTAAATAAATAAGAGAACTGGTAACATGTTTTAACCAGTTCAAAAAAGTGTCTGAAGAATAGACATTATTATAATAAGATCAGGAATGTTGAAATGAATTTGCAAATTTCCACTATGGAAACAGCCGCAACTGGCCTCCGTAGTGGAGTAGGGAAGTCTTTGAACTTACACTGGACAGAATTTATATACATATCTATAGAGAATTCTTTTGTACTGCCTTCATTTATCTACAACTTATTGTATCTACAGTTGTATCAACTTATTGTAGATTAACTGTTATTTTATAAGTGTTATAGTTCAAAGGCAATAAAAGACTCACAGTCCCCATAGAATAGGATAAGCTGGGATATGTGCTTTAAGCAATGCATATATACTGGCAAGGGGCCCTGTTCGTGAAGAGAGTAAACTTTGTTACAGCGAGGTTTATGCTTCTTAAAAATAGAGATGTTATCTTTCTAATATCTATTTTATAGTTCTCATAGCAGGGCTTAATAAACACATGTTGATGTTCACTTATTGCTGGCCTTTAGAGTTTTGCTTTTATTTTGTTTTCAGGAATGACTGGTGTTTATATTTTATTTTATTATTTTTAAAATAAATTTATTTATTTATTTATTTTTGGCTGCGTTGGGTCTTCATTGCTGCATGCAGGCTTTCTCTAGTTGCGGCGAGCAGGGGCTACTCTATGTTGTGGTGCGTGGGCTTCTCATTGTGGTGGCTTCTCTTGTTGCAGAGCAGGGGTTCTAGGCACGCAGGCTTCAGTATATATTTTAAAAGATATGTTTACATCACACAGTTGTTGACTTCCAAACCAGGGTCTAAAACTTAGTAGCATTTTCAGAGTCCTACTTAGTGTTAAGGCATAGATCAGTATTTAAATTGAGTCGTGAGCTATACAACAATATAGCTAGCTGTGCTTATCAAAAACATTATCAAAATCTGTCTGAGGGTTTAGCCCTATCTAATAGATAGATGCAAAAGGTTTGATGAATTTATATTCTTTTCTCTTTGAGATAATGTAGAACACGTCTTTCTTATAAATTCTTTGAGTGGTAGTTGTCTGGAATTGGTAATAAATAAGTTTAACAAATGCCCTACTCTTAGCCACTATCATCTCTTCCCTTTCTCATCAAAAAAAAAAAAAAAAAGGAAAGAATTGGAAAACCATGGACATACCTACTGATAATCAGCAAGGTTTATCTCTGAGTTTTAAGATTATGATTGATATCTGTGTGTTCCACTAACACTTTATTGACAAAAACAAGTGGCAGGGCCAGATTTGGCTTTTGGGGTGTAATTTGATGACTCTTGGTTTACAGTATGGGCTCTGGAGTCAGACTGCTGGGTTTGAATTCAGGTCCTGTCCCTTACTAGTTTTGTGACCCTGGGCGAATTACTAAACATCTTTGACATTTGTTATCTCTATGATAGGGATAACAGTACCTATCTGGGGTTGCACAGTGGTCAGAACAATGTCTGGCACATGGTAAGCTCTCAGTGAGGGTTAGCTCTTATTATTCTATGTTCAACTGGACCCTTTTAAAGCACTATCACATCACTTATCTGATTTATTATTTTTTTAATATTTATTTGTTTGGTTGCACCAAGTCTTAGTTGTGGCAGGTAGGCTCCTTAGTCTCGGCTTGCTGGCTCCTTAGTTGCAGCTCCTGGGCTCCTTAGTTGTGGCACGTGGGCTCCTTAGTTGCGGCATGCATGTGGGATCTAGTTCCCTGATGAGGTATCGAACCCAGGTCCCTGCATTGGGAGTGTGGAATCTGAGCCACTGCCCCACCAGGGAAGTCCCCACTTACCTGATTTAGTCTTCACTGGTCAGTAAGGTAAGGTCAGCAAGGATGACGATAAACCCCATGGTTAGTCCAAGTTGATTGCTTTTTTCATCTTATTTCATTTCTGTTGAGCAATAAACATAATATGTTTCTACTAAAACCACATACCATCTTTGTAATAATACTTTAAAATATTTTTTAAAGAAATTAGGAAAATACAAAATTAAAGTTTGATGATGGGGAAGAAAACTAATGAAAATCTATTTTTCAGCTACTAAATCAGACTAAGCCTCCTAGAAGAGTGGTTTTGGCAAAAAAAAAATATATATTCTTGATGCTTTTAGGTTTTCAGTGCTCATGTGCTGGTTTTGTGTTTGCTTTTTTTGTTTGTTTGTTTTTTGTCTATTTATCTTCCTCTGACTTCCCAAAGGAGCAAGACTGGTGCTGAGTCTAATATAAATGGAGATACGGAATCTTTTCACCCCTCCTACTGCAAGCTGCCTAACGAACACTTGACCGTTTTTCAGAAACACACTGCATGTCCCAAATTTCCAAATATTTGGTCATGAAATGAGGATGGCTACAAATATCTTTATAAGAGCAAACTCTGTGCAGAGTCACTACGTTTCCTAACTAATGCCAGAATCAGCTAAATGCACACTATTATTTAATCCAAGATTCCCCTAATTGAAGCTGGTTCCCCTCAGCCACAGCTGGGTAATTGCATGCTATCTGCAGATTATTTTTCTCTCATTTGAACTGTTTTGGAATCCTCATCCCAATATGGAATCAGTAATAACTCTTTGACTTCCTGTGTGCATGCCTGAATATTTCAACTTCTGAAACCTGAGGGAAATAGGAAGGAGAGAGGAAGTCTGCAAATAAAGGCAAACTCTACTTGCATGATTGAGTGCTGCTATGGCTCAGGGAGGTTATACAGAGATACTAGACTCCAAAATTAGAGCCTCAAAATATCCTGGTCACCATTTTTGGTCCAACCAAGTAGTAACAAACGACAAAGAGGTTTAATTATCATATATTGATAAAAGTTGTTAAAAACAACAATCACCACAAACATGGTTTAAATTCCGCAGTACTATAATAATAATAATAAAAGAATCTTTTGCATTCGGAGGTGATTTGTGCTTTTTGAAATATTACCTGATCTCCAAAGTAAAAGTAAAACTCAGTGAGGTACCAGAGGAGATATTCTTTTCTTTTGATAAAAGAAAAACATAGGGACTTCCCTGGTGGCACAGTGGTTAAGAATCCGCCTGCCAATGCAGGGGACACAGGTTCAATCCCTGGTCTGGGAAGATCCCACATGCCATGGAGCAACTAAACCCGTGCGCCACAACTACTGAGCCTGCACTCTAGAGCCCCCAAGTCACAATTGCTGAGCCCGCGTGCCACAACTACTGGAGCCCGCGTGCCTAGAGCCCGTGCTCCGCAACAAGACAAGCCACCGCAATGAGAAGCCTGCGCACCGCAACGAAGAGTAGCCCCCACTCACCTCAACTAGAGAAAGCCCGCGCGCAGCAACCAAGACCCAACGCAGGAAAAATAAATAAATTTAAAAAAAATTTTTTAAAGAAAAACATAGAGTGAGAGGTTAGTGACAGAGGCCAGAGAGAAACCAGAATTCCTGACTCCAAATTTGAGGTTCTTTCCATTAAAGCTAATTCTCCTCAGCAATGCTGCTACCAGCATATCTACACAGTGCACTAATTAAATCCAGATGGCTTGTGAACTTCCTTCAGTTCCATCTGAGTTAATGTAGAAAATGGAGGAGAAGCAGTTCCTTTTCTTGGGTATTTTAAGGGGGAGTGCTAAGTTTTGATTATCAAAGAAATTTAGAATCATCTCTTTCTTTACTATAAAAAGTCAGTATCCTTACATAAGTACATTAATGCTCCTAGCAAGCCACAGCTGCACAAGTCAAAATATTTTAAAAAATAAATGCATAAAACTCCAGAGTACAAATACACTTACTAAACTCCCATTGAGAATTAAGATCATTTCCTTATGGATCTTCATAAACCAACGATGAGGTTTCCTTACTAATGTTTATGTAACAGGCATTCCAAGCAACTTAACCAGCCGGTGGGCAAATTGCAGAACTCAGGAAACAAGAATACCCAGCAAACTTCCAGGATTCACTGAGCATTGGAACATGGGGGTCTGGTACTCTGGTTCAAAACCAATCTGCCTGAGTTCAAACTCCCCCTCTGCTGCTTAATAGTCACGTGATGTTAGACAAATTGTTGTCTCTCTCTAAGCCTCAGGGCTTTATTTTTCCTAAGTATTACTGTAAGTGGGGATAACAGCATAACCTTCTTCAGAGAGCTATGGTAGGTTCAAATGGGATACAGCTCATATTCCCATGCATTGCATGAAAGCATTAATGCTTAGTATTCAGGGAATATTAATTTGAGCATCTCCTTAAACTAGATGACACATATGAAATGTCCCCATTTTTACAATCAGAGGAAACGAAATTTGAAGCTTAGAATTTTATATAGGTCACAGGCATTCTGTCCACTGAAGAGGAATTTGGGTATATTTTAACCCATAAATATCAGAAGAAAATCCTCTATGTGTTAGGAAATAAGAAATAAACCCTCACTGAGCACACTCTCAGTGTACTATAAAAGCTGGAAAAGTTCCTAGCTCTAATGTATAGCACACAATATAAGAGATACTACCAGACTTTATAGAGTTTATTGCCAAATGAGTGGTATTTAACAGTGTTTCTCAAAAGCGGGATCCATGAACCTCTGTATAATCCATGGTTATATTATTATGGAAGGTCCCTGTGTGATTTTTTAATATTTTTGTGAAAATCTTTTAAAATTAATATATTCTGGATCATTTGGGGGATAACATATAATTGGGTACTGTCACAACATTTCAGTGCCAAAGTTTATATTTGTAGTTGTGATTATAATAACATGGAGTCCAAGTTGTATCACTTTTTTGTGCTTACTAGTCAGGAGTTAACAAACAAATGAAGTATTCAAGTCAGTTAAAATGCAAATAAATTGCAGAAAGCTGTATAAATAGCTGAAATAGAAAGAGCGGAAGAAGAATTGGAGTTATCACATGGAACAGGGTAATAGACATGCTCATCTCAAAACAATGTAGGATGATATAGTGGTCTGATATTCATGATAAAGCAAAGAAAAAAAGAACCCATCCCATAAAAATGAGGCTGTTAATTGTTAATTTTATTATATTTTGTTTTTATTTCATTTGTAAATGTATTTTGATCCCATTGTTATGTAAGTGTCATAAGCTGAAAGTTTATATATATGTGTGTGTATATATATATATTCTATGGCCTTTCTAAATTCACTTCTTGGTTCTCATAGGGTTTTTTGTGGATTCATTAGGACTTTCTACATAGATAAGCATGTCTTCTGCAAATAGTTTTACTTCTTCCATCCTAATTTGAATACCTTTATTTATTTTTTTTCTCATATTGCATTGGCTAGGAACTACAGTACAGTGTTGAATAGAAGTTTCCATTTTGATGGAAACTGACTTCTATCCTTGGTATGAGTTTTGTCTTTTTTTGCCTATAGGTCCTCAGTCAACACCACTATCTGCAGGCTTACAGCCTGATCCATTGACCACAAGACATTACACAGATCAAGGGACCTATTTTAAAGCAAAGAAAGTGCAGCAATGGGCTTATTACAATGGGATCTACTAGTCCCATCACAGTGTACCACCTTGGACCTGCTGGCCTGAAGGAGTGACAGAACTTCCAGTTATAGTGCCAGCTTAGAAATGATACCCAATGAGGATGGGATGCCATTTCCAAGAACAGTATATATCCTAAATCAATGACTATTACATAGTTCTGTTTCTTCAATTAGCAAAATACTGGGGTCCAGGAACCAATAAATAGACACAGAAATGGTCCTGATTACCTGTTTCTCATCACTCCTAGTGACCCAGTCAGAGAAGTTTTGCTTACCGTTCCTACAGCTCTGGATTCTGTAAGTTTATAGAAGGAATAGCAAGAGTCCCATTTAACTCCTTCTTCCAAGGCTACTTCTGTCAAGGGATCAGCTGGCAAAAAGAGGAATTACCATTCTGGCAGGAATATCGACACTAATCAGGAAGAGATTAGGGCTGTTATTACACTTAGAAGAAACACAAAAAACCAACAAGAAAATCTTTAGTCTAAAACACTGTATCAGTTTGAGTTCAGACACCTTTTTAATCATAATTTTTACCTGTTGAGTGCTTCCATTAGGGTCTGAGGGTCACTCTGCATATCTAGACCTGTTAAGAACACAGATGCAAGACACCAAACATTTGCCTGCACATCTAGGGAAGTAGGGAGGGAGGAAGAGCAGCAGAAAGGTTACCAAACCAGGGGTAGGAATGATTGGAGATGTTCAAGTTTGTATAAAAATTTAAATTCTTCCATCATTCATTAAGTAGTATAATGATAACTGAATGGAGAAAAACATAGATCAATAGGACATCAGCTGGTCTTCAGCACTAGCTACTCTTCACTTCTCTATTCTCATTTGTCTTGTCTAACCTGGCTGCCAAGGCCTGTTTTCCTAGAGGGTGTTAGGCTATTGCCTAGTCTCTCCTACTTTATTTATTTTCTTTGTTGGTCTCTCAAACTTCATTACGCAGTTTCTTGCCCACTTATCTTCTTCATATTTTATCCCTAGCACCTAGCACAGTGCCTGACACATAGAGGTTTACTATATTTATTAAATGAATTAATGACTCACTAATTGTAAAGCCATACAGTGGAATGCTATTCTATTTAAAATTATGCTGTAGGTGGATAACTAAATTTTATATATTATTACTTCAAAAGTAATCAAGTTTCTAAGCAATATGTACAATATAATTTCATTTTGAAGTTTGATCAAAAAGATTAATACATAAATAATATTGCTGGTTGTTTCTGAAACATGGAAAAAGAGTGAGTAAATACTTTCTGATAGTTTTACTTGTATTTCTGCTTTTATCTGCAATGGACATATATTGCTTTTTCTTTTAACAAAGATAATTTTTTTTAATAATAATGATGGTGACAGACTTGTCCATTGAGTCTTATTCTTATAGACATTTGTCACATGGAAAAACAAATAATATCATTTTGTCTGTGACTGAAAGTGGAATAATATAGTCTTGTCTCTGGGGCTGTGGTTCTCAATTGGAGGCAGTTTTGCCTCCTTGGGGGTCATCTAGAGACATTTTTATTATCATAATTTTGGAAAAGTAGGGGGCAGTTGCCTCTGGCATTTAGTGGGGAGAGGCCAGAAATGCTGCCAAACATCCTACAATGCACAGGACAGCTAATTCCCTACAACAAAGAATTGTCTGGTCCAAAATGACAATTGGAGTGTCAAGTTTGAGAAACCCCACTCTAGAGTAATCAGCATTTTGATACTGCAAGCCTCTCTGATGGCAAAATACAAGACTTCAGTGTCAGATTAGTGGAGGAAATGTTTTTAGTGGCCAACAATTTAACTTATTAGTTATAGAGAAGTCATTCAAAATGGAGTTCATAGACATATATATTTTAAATATATTCCTTTATTTTACAGCTGTTTTGTACACATGGTTCACTATGGAGAAGGGAGTGGCAGTATAAAAGAAAGAGCTAAATAATACAAGATTATATTGGCTATTTTTATTTAGTAGATTCATGATAAGGCTAAATTATTGAGATGATAATGATTCCTTCAGAGCCAACATAATGCACACCAACCAAAGGCTCAGTTTTATTCAGATATCCAAAAGCAAGTCCTGGCAGTCAGGATTGTGGAACATTTTGCAAAGCACGTTTCTCAATTTAGCTATCTAGAAGTCTTTAAAATAGAGACTAGATGGGTGTTTGGACATTATCCCTGAATTCAAGTGCTTTTAATTTATTTATAAATGACATTTATTAAAGGGAAAGTACAAGGTATGTTCCAGATGAGTCATAAGAACATGTTTGCACATTTTGTTGCAATTTAACTGGATTAATTGATTTCTGTAATATGCCATTTGGTGCAAAAACAACATCGTAGACTCTTTCCAAAAGATTTACTTCTGTCCATTCTTACAGAAAAATAATTCCTCTCAGCTAGGTTACTGCAAAGGAGTCCTAACTGGCCTCCTTACCTCTGCTTTATATTGTAAACATTGTGCATGAATCCAGGTTAACCTCTCTGTTAATTCCCTCAAATGCAAAATGAGGATAACATCTTTTCCCCAGGATAATGGAAGAATTAAATGAAATGGCATATACAAAGCACCTAAACACTATGTGTGTGTTGAACACATAGTGGATGCTCAGTAATAAGAATTTAAAACAAAATAAAAATGTCCATGCTTATGGAGTGATGCCTTTCACCACCTCCTCAACTGGCCACTGGTATTTATGTTTATATACTAACATATTTATATATGACTGTGTCTGAAATTCTAGGGATTTACCAAACTGCAAGTACAATAAGCTTTTAGCTCACAGGAGCATGAAAATTACTCGCTCCAACCTCTTTCTGCCTCTTCCATTTTCTAGGAAGTAATATATCTTGGGCTAGTGCAAACCCTCATCTGGAGTAGAGATATCTTTTTTCCAAGCTGTTTGTTCCCTGGCCAGCAAGGGTAACTAAATGAATGAGAAAATAACTCTTCTTCCAGTCACTTCCAGAGACAATGGAAATATAGACAGTGCTGAGTCTTAGAAAACAATGTGTTCATCAGAAATTTAAAACTACTATTTATTGAGGTTTATCTTTTTGCACTTACCTCTCATGCCAACCCTAATAGCCTTTTTGCACTTACCTCTCATGCCAACCCTAATAGCCTTGATACAATAGCCTTGATTTATGCTATTTAACAGATGAGGAAATTGAGGTTTAGAGAGATTGTGATTTGCTTAAAGTCACATGGCTCTAAACTACACGGTTTGGATTTAATTCCAGGTTTCTTGGACTTGTATGCAAACTGCTTCTCAGCAGCAAAGTATTAGAAAGAAACTAGATAAACTAAATCTATTTAACCTGCCACAGGTAATTGAGAGGAAGTTGAAGTTTTTCTCTGAACCAAATATAGTTCTTTGCTTTTTTAAAAAACTCAGAATCGTTGACTGATTTATGAGCTCTCCTTCATCGTGCTAAATTTTCTTTTGCTTCATTTTTAAACACAAGGTATTGTTTTTGCCTAAATTTTCTCTCCTCAATGCTAATGTTTCCCTCCTCAATGATAATGTAGTTTTGTGTTATCCCAAGGAAGGAAAGAATCACCCAAAAGGATATGGACCTGTAGCCTAAATCTAGACTCTATGTCTGTTTGCTCAAATTCACATTCCCTGGCCCAACTATGTCTTTCTCTTTATCTTCTCAGTGGGAGACCGTATCCCTTGAAGTCACTTGCAATAAAAACACACTTCATTGCTCAGATGAGCTACATGCTACTAAGGAATAATCAGTATCATAGTTAACATGAACCCTTAAAATATCTAACTGAACGGAGTGTGTAAACATTCTGAAAAGAAATTACTGCTTCCTTACTTTCCCCTCTAATCATGAGAATCATTCCCCCATCTTTGCTTGCCTTGGCAGCTAGTCAAGACCATCTTTCATTGCTATTCATTCTCTTTGTTATATCTGTAATATGTTTCAATAGTCATGGTTCTATGCTCAGCTTTGTAATTAGATGAAGTGATGAAAATAACTTTTACTTGAGTCCAATTTTCTCTGCATAAAAATAACTCAGTCTTCTGATGTTATAAATTATAGGAAACTTTAGGTAGGACTATGTATAAAATTGGAGTCTGATTAGGGCCAGATACTTCTAAGCAGTATCAGAACCATCTTTTATATTGCATTCTTTCATTGCAAGCTCAGATGCTATACCATAATTATTCTAATGGGTTCAGCAATTTGGAGATTTCTAATTGATGACCAGGAGGACACTATTGTCATCACATGCACTAACTCATATCCAGTAATTACTCTGGGTTATAAATAAGATAGCTTATTTATAAAGTCAAGGATTGGGGATCAAATTGCAAAGCTCTTTTCAGTCCTGCTGTTTGCAATTCTACTTACCTCAATTTCCATATCCAGGTATCTAACATAACTAGTCACAGTGGAATATGGAATTTGGGTCTTGCACTTTTTAAAATCTCACATTTTCTAATACTGTGTCAGGAAGGAATGGAAAACTCCCTTCACTTAGCTTACTGGAGGCATTACATGGTACTGGAATTAATACCTGAATTCATACTGTAAAGCACTTCAACTTGATCCAGCAGTAACAACAATGGTGAACAATTTACATCTTCCTAGCCCTGTAATTTACAAATTCAGTTTGAGATGGCAAACCGTAATCCCTATAAGCCTGGTCAGTTGACCTAAATGAATGAAGCTAGGTGGGGACTAATGTAAATGAGACATGGCATGTGTGAGATGCATTGGAACATTTGTTACAGTTCAGCAATACACAAAATAGCACTTCTTTTTTTTTTCCCCAAGATTCAAAGCTATGAAATCTGAATGAGTAGCAAACCTCTCAATGGCTGGAAAGCCATCTATAAAAGTCCCTGGGAAGAGAGGAGTGACCCCAAAGAGTCAAATTCCCTTTATTCCCTACAAACCCCCTCTGTGTGCCAAGGACACTAGGGCTGCTGGGCTGCTTTCATTAGGAAAGTGCAAAAGAACTGGAACATTTCCTTGCTGAAGTACAAAGGCCCTTTGCCTCTTTTTGTTGGCTTAGAAGCTTCAATCAGCCTCAGAGTTTCAAAGGTTCAACCAGCGGAGTTCCAGCTAGGCTGGAATTGAGTAGTGCCCTGGGTACTGAGTAGGGAAGCAAGTGTCTCTGCCCACTCAGTAACCCTGGACTGATGAGATCTCCCTACAAAGGTTGAAACACAATGTTTTATGATTTGAGCCATCACTACAACACCAGAGAACAGAGTGATGAAATACCACTTTACCCTTCACTTTCAGACAACTATTTATTACTTGGCAACCTTTGAAAGAATATAAACAACTGTTCTTAAGGACTTACCAAACCCATTCTCTAGCATCACACATTCAGAGCAGGCAGCTTCCTTTGAAAGTTAAAAAAGAACCAGGCCATCCTAGCTGGTAGTTAGAGAGTCAGTGATGGACAGATGTATAAAAGCTGAGTTAAGTGAAAGGGAAAGAGAAATGAACCATTAGAAAGGGGCATGGCAGCTCAGAAGGAAAGTCATAGAGGAAGGACTAAGGAGAGTAAGCTCCATTGTGTGTTACCCCCAGATCTCAGCCAATCAGGGGGGTGATAGAAGATGATCAGCATACAGAGAACCCACTTATTGTCAGTTTTTATTACACTCCATTATGGTTAAGAGACCAGATAAGCTTTTTTTCCCCTCTATGATGCTAAGAGGAGGACCATTATTTATAAAGGACAGTTACACAGAGGAGGCTTAGTGCCAGATAAAATTCACTAACATCCCCTGGCTCGTTCTCATTACTCAATCTCCACTCACATAAATTAAACTATTAAATTATTTTGTTAATTTTGTTAATTCCACAAATATCTGTTATCTACTATATCTGCTATGGGGAAGCCACTTCACAAAGCACTGGTGATATAAATGAAATGTTAACCTTGTAGTCAAGTAGACCACAATCTAGTGGATGAGACACAATAATGCAATAATGGTAGCCAGCAAAAGGAGGAAGAGCTCAGCCTTGAGACCCTGACAGAATTGGATTTGAATCTTTGCCCTGGTTCCTCCTTTCCTTCCTCTCTACCTTCTTTCCACAATTAAACACATATTTTCCAGGAGCCTTAATATGCAGGCCTGTGCTAAGTACACAAGAGTATAATGCTGATGATACATAAAACCTGTACTCAAGGATGACTAATCACAAAACAAAACAAAAGCAATAAAAAGAGAATAATACATGTATGGCTTGCTTTAGATGATGTCGCCTCCGAACTGAAATGGCTCTGGCTTCTCAGAGCTGAGCCTTTTAACACAGTGCTGGACTCTCAGTACCCAACTGCCAAATTAGAAAAATGTGGGTTTGGTTGTGTAGGTAGTGATTTTTCCCAAAATAGAATCTCTCAAGAGAAGATTCAGTGGGTCCCCCACCAAGGCCAAACCTTCATGGAACATGGTGTCAGAAGAGGTGATCTTTAAAGTCCCTTCTAGCTCTGACATCCTAAGATTTTATGTTCCCAAAACTAAGCAGAGCCAGGAAACCAGGTAAGAAGGCTGGGCAGGAACCAGGAATAACATGTGAATGAGAGTTAGCCACAGCAGGTTGGAATTTAGGAGTAAGAGCTGGCAGAATGGAGAGCCTATATCAGGACAGTGACTTGGGAGCTATTAAATAAATACTGGCTTATGGTGGTTAAGTAGTTGAGTGGATCTTCACAGCACTTCGAACACTGTGCCTGGACTCCAAAATATGTAGAAGTCCTTAAACTTTGGAGTACATAAGAATCTTACCAGGAACTTGTTTAAAATGCAGATTCCCTGTGCAGAATTTCTGATTCCATATATTAAGGGCAGGAACTAGGAATGTGTGTTTTTAACAAGAACTTCTGGGTGATTGTGTCTCAGAAACCTTGAAGTTGAGATTACATGTCCCAAACAGCTACTGACTACAGTGAGGAAGTTCAGAGGAGTCAGGCATCCCAGGCCTTTTCTGTCCTGTAAGGTGTCCTGTGGCAGACCAGTGTTGATCAGCGTCCTGATCAATTTTTTAATTTGAAGCATATTAGTGCAATGGCTTGCCATACTTTGCTGCCAGCATTTGCAGAGTAGTTATGAGAAAAGGGAAGATTGCAGACATACTTTCCAGCTGGATCTTGGTGTTGGCACACATCTGGATAAAAATTAGAAGAGACAAATCAATCTAAGAGACAGCTGTTTCCCAACATCTCCCTGTGGACAACACACCTGGATTCAGGGCTCTTTATTCCCATTTGAATGGAAAGTTTAGTATCACAGAGGCGGTGTTTTTCTTACTTTAAACAGTTTGCAAAAGTACTCTCCTAGTAAGGTTGACTTGTACTCAGAGCTGCCCTGGGGGATGGAAAATTAGGTCCATTCCCACATACCACAGACTTAGGCCACCTAGAGCTGCAGATGCTGAAAAGAAGTTCCTGCACGTGACCACATGGTATGCAGCTGACCTTCCTCCTCCTTCCAAATTTATCAGACTATGTTTGAAAAAAATTTTTTATTTTCCTTTCAGGGATTGCCCTAGACCCTATTGTAGCCCAGCTTCACCTGGAAACAGATGCTAACGGTGGGGGCCAGGACATTTCTAGAACCATCAGATCCACAGCATAGTCAAGAAAAACATCTAGAACCTCAGATCCCACCCAGCAGTTCCAATTACAGTACACCTTCTTCTTGGTAAAATTCCTTTTTGGCTTCAATTTCATAATATGAACCGACTGCTATGGTAGAACCCTAAGTGAATGAGTCCACATACACAGGGAAATGATGCCTTGTAAACTGTGGATTCTGAAAATATAACCCTTTTGTGTTACACCTGTGTCTCTGAAAGAGAAAATATTTAAGTGAAGTTTTAGCTTTTTTCAGAGATTGCCAACTTTCCTTTTGACTGTTGCAGACTCCACAGTTAATTGGGGCCTCCGATGACTAATGGGGAGGATCATCCCATCAAGTTGTGGGATCTCTGGGTTTTGAAAACATAAGGATCTGGCTGCAATCCAAATGCAAGTAAAAGGAAATTATCCAGAAAGAATACCTCAAATGAGGACAAATCTTAGCATGTTATTTTTTTCTTTACTGAGAAATTGGTTGTATCCTTCTCACAATTCACATTGATCTATGTGGCATTTATGCCAAGTGGGATGGGTGGCCAGCACCCAGGACCACTCCAGAGACAAGGCGAGCAGAATCTTCAAGTTCTCATATTGTCCTATTCATTAGGGGGTGGGCAGACAAGGGAACAATATGGAACATGTGGGAAACCCCTACATTTGAATCTCTGACTGTCATCCTCAGCTCAGGAAGTAATATTACATAGATTATTATGATTCAGAAAGCAACAGACCCGGGAGCACCTCCCCATCCTGTATCTACAATGGCAACCAGTGTCTAGCCATGGTCAAAGTAACATTTTTACAAGATGTTAGCTTCTGTAATGAGAGATAGGACCATACCTTCCACTGAGTCTTGAGACTAGGAACAGAAGAGCAAAGGGAGGATGGGCAAATGAATGGAGAATGAGATACAGTGATGCCTAATTTGGCCTAAGTTAAAATTTTGTGTACGGAGAGCTTTGAGTTTATTCATTCATCCATTTAATAGGTATTTATTAAGTGTGTTTTATGAACCAAGTACTATACCAGGCATTGAGAATATAGTCGTAAACAAGCCTCGTTTGTGGAGCATTGTGGGTATCATAATCTAGTGTGTTAATTGCTATTATTGGTGCTATGGGGGTCCATAGGATGGGCAGCTAATGGAGATTTGAGAGATCAGATCAAGAAGGCCTTCCAGGGGGGCTTCCCTGGTGGTGCAGTGGTTGAGAGTCCGCCTGCCGATGCAGGGGACATGGGTTCGTGGCCCGGTCCGGGAAGATCCCACATGCCGCGGAGCGGCTGGGCCCGTGAGCCATGGCCGCTGAGCCTGCACGTCCGGAGCCTGTGCTCTGCAATGGGAGAGGCCACAACAGTGAGAGGCCCACGTACCACAAAAAAAAAAAAAAAAAAAAAAAAAAAAAAAAAGACCTTCCAGGAGGAAATAACTTTGGATGAGTCACTTTTGGGGGCCTCTGTTTCTTTGTGTTTAAAACAGGAATGATAATACTACCTTATAAAATTGAGGTGAAGATTAAATGAGATTACATATGTAAAGCTCTTGGCATAGTTGCTGGACATAGTAAGCTCTGCCAAGACATAGTTGATACCATTATTTTTGTTAAACTATTATTTCTTAAACTATTATTACTAATATACTATTACTATTGTTTTATTGCTCTTAATTATTTGGGACTTGAAGGATGAGTAGGTGAGAACCAGGGGAAGGGTGGAGATCATCAGACAGAGAAACAGAATGTGTGAGAGATACAGTCAAGAGTCATCAGAGCTTGGGATAACTGAACATTTAATATTTATAGAAAATATATATAGTATACAGTATAAGTGACAAGAGATGAGATGGAGACATAAACCACATCTGATCTTGAACAGTTTTATAAGCCAAATCTGAAGAGCTTGGATTTTACCCCAAGAGCTGCTGAAGGATGTTATATCGTGGAGTAATACGATCACACACAAACAACCCCCCATCCACTCCACACACACCCCGCACACACACTCATATCCATAATTTACAAATAATCATGGCATAATACAGCTAGGGCTTACAGACAGTATAATTCAAGCCTTTTATTTTAATGTTGAGGAAATTGAGTCCAAAGGGGTAATGTGATTTAACCAGGATAATACAAGTAGTTACTACATGTCTTTTGACTCCAAATATTTTGGGTTTTTTGCCATCATACAACACCACTTTCTTTAACATTTTTTCCATTGTTATTACTCTGCTGTTGGCCAAGCTGGAAAACTTTCAGGTTGAGAGTATTCCAACTAAGCTTTTTCCTCAAAAAGTCTGTAGGTACCTATAGAAAATTCTGGCACTGATGAATTGCCTCTAAAATCCAGGCTCAAATTTCACAAAGCATACCACAATGGGTCCTTGGGAATCCAATGTTTTAAATTTTTAAGGACTCAGAATCAGCTCCACAAGGGTGTGGATCTGGGGCAAAATTTCACTGCATGACCATTTTTCAAACCACCTCCATTCCCATGTAGATAAAATTAAGTACAAAGTGAACATAAAGACCAGAGGGGAAATTGTCCCAAAGGAGTACCCTGCAGATTTCAGGAGGAAAAAAAATCTTGCTGGGGAATGACTTTGCCTTAGTATTGATCCTGGGCAGTTTTAGGGCTTGGTTGTGTATAACTGTTCTTTGCTAGCCCATGGCGACAAAGTCCTTGCTACTCTTAGATGCCTTCCTCAATCACTGACCATCAGATTGTGAATTTGATCCATCTTGCTCGCACAAATCTGCCCTTGCCTCACAAACAGTTCAAGGGTTACTGTCATGATTTTCCATATATTAAGAACAACTTTGAATACACCACCAAAATGTGTCTGTACTAGACATCTCCCTATAGAAATGCCTTTACTGAACCACAATTTAATATTGTATTTTTAAGAATTGTGGATTCATGTGAGAAATGGCCCTCAAAAATCATCCTCTGAGTAACTGCTATCGAAGATATTTCACATGATTTGGCTTGTGACACTCTTATGATTAATTTCTACAAAACTCAGTGTCAGAAAGAAAGTTCATTTCTTCTGAAATCAGGTATTTTTTCCTTTTATTAGAATGGGAGTTATATCTAACTTTGTTTATCTCCCCTCCCCTTTTTTTTCTTTCTTGGTTTGGCTCTCAAGAGCTTGGAGTTAACTCAGTACCTGTTTAGAGTCAATACCTGTTAATAGCTCATCCTCAGTTTAATTCTCTACTTCTTTATCTTGTTCCCACTAACTTCCCAGATGACCTGGGTGAAGAAGGGGTCATCTATGGAGTGATCATCTAGTTGAGGCTGGGAGTCAGCCAAGGCCCCATAAGTGGCAATTGTTTTTTGGATGATCATCTGGACTGCCACATGAAGGCAGCTTTTATTCTCTCAGTGAAGCCCTTGGAGACTTGGGACCTTTCTCTGTGTGACATTTGCTGTCCTTTTCTTATTTATTTTAAACTCCATGTAAGTATATATTCATTTTTATTGCAAGATGCTTAAAATTACTTTTGGAAGAAAAAGGATTATAAATTATAAATAAATGGTCATGAATTATAAATATATTTCAGCAAACATAAGTTATCTCCCTGAGACATGCATTCAACCCACCACCAAAACAAAGTGGCCATGAAGGAGTGCCAAAAAGCACTAAGCTGCTACAGCTGTTACCTCGTGAACAAATTATTTGTACCTTGGGTGGCACTCAGACGCAGTAACCCAATGTGAGCATGGAGACAGAGCCATGAAATTGTACATCTTAACCTTTTTCCCCCTGCAAAGGAAAGCAGAAAACTGTGGCTTTATCTTCTCCTCAAATTAAATGAATACAGTTTCACAGTTTTTAGAACTGCTTCTAAGATGAACAGGAGTGAAATGAGAACAATAGCTGGCATGTTCTTCAGCCTGGGCAGCTTTCTTTAAGATGTTTTTGTTTGGTGAGCAATTACTTCTTATTTCAACTCCTGCTGTTAGACTGAATGGCTATGTGAAATTGAAATGAAAATGAAGATAAGTTACTCTAACTTCCCCACACTTAGGTGACCTCTTGTCACTGTTCCTTGGTGCTATCCCAGTGCCCTAACACTGAGCCCTGGGAGAATGGGCCTTAACTGTGGACGCTTAGGCATCTAACCATGTACAAATGCAGGGGGAGTTATAGGAGGGAGAGACTAGAGGAGTAGTTGAAGATGGTGGCAATTGGGAAATGAGAACACTATAGTTTGATAAGGAAAGAGAAGAACATTCCAGATGAGAGAACTTGAGGAAAGAATAGTCAGTAAAGAAAGTGTCTGGGAGGAGTGTGAGGATGGGCGGGGAGGAGTGAGCATACAAAATTTGGGTATCTAGTGTGATCGGAAATGGAGAATGTGTGAAAAATAGAATTTGAAGTAGTGAAAAATGAAGTCGCATATGTAGGTTGGGACTAGATTATCAAAGGCCATAAAAATGCAGTATTGTTTCCAGAAGGGTCTGTGGAGTATACAGTATGGATTAAAGGCCATAAAGGTAACAGCAAGGAAAGAAACGAAAAGCTGTTGTGAAAGTATAGCAAGAGATGAGGTGAGGAGGCGAGGAGGTCTTGGACCAGGGTGACAACAATAAAAATGGAGAGAAAGGGCATATTTTTCAGTGAAGGAAAGAACCAGCATTTATTGAGCATCTCTCATGTGCCTGACCCTTTACATGCATTATCTTATGTACTGCTCATGACAACCTTGAAAGGTAGGTAAGATTATCCCAAGTCTACAGATGAAGTAGAAGAGGAAACACTTTTAGAAATTCATTCAGCTACTATGAACAGCCAAGATTTAAATTCACTGCTTTCTAACTCCAAAAACTATGACCTTCCCATTTCAACTTTTGCTCTCTTGAGAGACAAAAAAAAGAAAAAATGAAATTTGCTCTCAAAGCTGATATCTTCCTCAAAATAAAAAGATGATTCCTAGCTGTATAGACAGACTTTATTACTTCTCCATTAACCTGCTATCCCAAGAACAAACTCCTTTATTTTGATAAATTTTTACAAATAATTGTTTCTTTTTCTAAAAATGATATATAAACAGCCTGCTTTGGCTACTTCAGGAATCCCATTTCTATGAGACCTCTGAGTGTACAAATTAAATAGTTTTTTTCTCCTTTTTAAAAAAAAGATGATTTCTAGAGACTACCTGTAATATAAGAAATAAAAATGGTGTCATAGATGGAGACAAAATAGTTCTGAAAAATTAAGGAAAGATATAAAAACAACCTGTGTCTATCAATGGATGAATGGATAAAGAAAATGTGGTGTGTGTATGTGTATAAAACTCAGCCATAAAAAAGAATGAAATCTTGCCATTTGTGAAAACATGGATGGATCTTGAGGGCATTACGGTAAGTGAAATGTCAGACAGAGAAAGACAGATACCATATGATCTCACTCATATGTGGAATCTAAAAACAAACAATAAAACCTCATAAGTTCATAAATACAGAGAACAGATTCTAGTTATAAAATAGGTCATGGGGATGTTATGTATGGTGTGGTGACTATAGTTAATAATACTGTATTAAATATTTGAAAGTTGCTGAGTAGATTTTAAAAGTTATCACAAAAAAAATCCTTTTCTCTAACTATGTATGGTGACAGATGCTAATGAGACATATTGTGGTAATCATTTCACAATATATAAAAATATCAAATTATTAATGCTGAAGAGGGTGTGGAGAAAAGGGAACCTTCCTACATTGGTGGTGGGAGTGTAAATTGGTACAACCACTATGGAGAACAGTATGGAGGTTCCTTAAAAAACTAAAAATTGAACTCCATATGATCCAGCAATCCCACTCATGGGCAAATATTTGGAGAAAATTCTAATTTGAAAAGATACATGCACCCCAATGTTCATAGCAGCACTATTTACAATAGCCAGGACATGGAAGCAACCTAAGTGTGTCCATTGACAGATGGATAAAGAAGATATGGTGTATGAGTATATGTATATGTGTATATATACTCCTGTAACTCCCTCTGCATTTGTACATGGTTATGTACACACACACACACACACACACACACAATGGAATACTACTCAGCCATAAAAAAGAATGAAATAATACCATTCGCAGCAACATGGATGGACCTAGAGATTATCACACTAATGAAGTAAGTCAGACAGAGAAAGACAAATATAATATGATATAACTTATATGTGGAATCTGAAAAATGATACAAATGAACTTCTTTATAAAACAGAAACAGACTCATAGACATAGAAAACAAACTATGGTTACCAAAGGGAAAAGGGGGGGATAAATTAGGAGTTTTGGATTAGCAGATACACACTACTGTATATAAAATAGATAAGCAACAAGGACCTGCTGTATAGTACAGGGAACTATATTCAATATCTTGTAATAAACTATAATGGAAAAGAATCTGGAAAAGAATATATATATTTTGATTTTGGATCCTACAGTGAATTTTGAAAGGCTTTATTTAGACTACATGTGAACTTATTATATGTTGATTAATAAAACTGAATGGTTTTTAAGGAAAAAAAAACTGAATCACTTTGCCATACACCAGAATCTACACAACATTGTAAACCAACTATATTTCAATTTTAAAAAATCAGTTTCCAGCACCACTTATTGAAGAGACTGTCTTTTTCTCCATTGTATATTCTTGCCCCATTTGTCCTAGATTAATTGGCCAGAGGTGTGTGGGTTTATTTCTGGGCTTTCTATCCTGTTCCTTTGTTCTGTATTTCTGTTTTTGTGCCAGAACCAGACTGTTTGGATGACTGTAGCTTTTTAGTATAGCCTGAAGTCAGGGAGCCTGATTCCTCCAGCTCCATTTTTCTTTCTCAGGATTGCTGTGGCTGTTGGTGTCTATTGCTGTGGCTATTTGTGTCTCCATACAAATTAAAAAATTTTTTTGTTCTAGTTATGTGAAAAATGCCATTCATAATTTGATAGGGATTGCATTGAATCTGTAGATTGCCTTGGGTAGTATAGTCATTTTGACAGCATCAGTTCTTTCAATCCAAGGATATGGTTTATCTTTCCATCTGTGTCATCTTCGATTTCCTTCATCATCATCTTATAGTTTTTGGAGTACAGGTCTTTTGCCTCCTTAGGTAGGTTTATTCCTAAGTATTTTATTCTTTTTGATGCGACGATATATGGGATTGTTTCTTTAATTTCTCTTTCTGATATTTCGTTGTTGGTGTATAGAAATGCAACAGATTTCTGTGTATTAATTTGGTATCCTGCAACTTTACCAAATTCATTGATGAGCTCTAGTAATTTTCTGGTAGCATCTTTAGTATTTTCTATGTATAATATCATGTCATCTGCAAACAGTGACAGTTGTACACCTGAAACCAATATAATGTTATATGTTAATTATACTTCAATAAAAAATTTTAAAAATAAAAAAATTAAAGGAAGAAGGGAATAATAGTAACCCTAACTTTAGTTGATCCTCACTTTGTTCTTGGTGCTCTTATAGGCACTTCACCTTCATTATCACACTCAGAAAAAGCTTATAAGGTAAATGTAAGTATTATGCTCATTCATGTTAGAAAGCTGAGGCTTGTTTGAAGAAGTGAAGAAACTTGCCTAATGCCTTAGGCTGGGATCCCCCAAGAGCAAAATCTGAAACAAGTGCTTGCCTGTCAAGTACTTTATTTTGGAAAGTGACCCCAAGGAACAGGAATGGAAGACTGAGAAAAATTAGAGAGGGAAGCAGGGAAAGCCAGTCCAAGCTGTATAACTGACATGGTAACCGAGTGGGCAACAGAGCCTCAATTAACCTGGGAGGAGGAGCTGAGGAGAAGAAGGCACAAAATTGTCCTCAAAGGACAGAAGAAGGGACTATTCAATAACTGGCTCCCATCTTCCCACTGGTCGAAGTTCTCTTCATAAGTGTTTCGCTCCCCTGCACTTTCAGGTTTGCACATGCATTAGAAAGTTGAACAGCTTCTAACAGCTGTCCCATGAGGGTAATGACAGAGCAGAAAGAAAGAGGTAAGAGTGCAGCTGAGGCAAAGTGTGGTCAAGATAGTTATCACAGAAATGCAAGAGTTACCATGCAAGCCAGGAGGATATGAGGTGGGGCACAGAGGTGTCAGAAAACACACAAGGTACAGAGGCAGAATGAGGATTTGGATCTAGGTAGTCTGACTCCAAACTCTTACAGAAGTGATTCTCAAATGTCAACAAGTATCAGACTCATCTGGAGGGCTTGTTGAGACACAGTCTACAGAGTTCCACTTCTAGAGTTTTCTATTCTGTAAGTCCGAGGTGGGACCAGAGAATTTACATTTTTCTCAGTTCCCAAGTGATGCTGCCAGTGCTGCTCCAGGGACCACACTTTGAGAATTGCTGTCTTACACGTACACTGTGCTATCTTGCCAAGAGTCTCTGAGATAAGCAAAGGAGAAACGCCTCACTATGGGGGAAGCTGTGTCCAATTCACTGACTTTCAAGTTCTTGAGAAACAGCTTGGATGCCTCTCAAAAGGAAAAACTTCTCTTCTGCATGAAAACAAGGTTTAGATCATATGCACTTGTATGAGAAGTGATAAGCCTGGTTCAAGAGGCTCTAGATGATCAAAGAAGTGGTATGATGGACTGTCACATTTCAGGCAGGAGTCCTAAAGAAATAATTGTGAAACTTGGCAAGTCACGAAAATCTAAGAGATTTAAGTGTGACGAAGCTTCACTTCAAAATGAGAGCGCATGAGAGAGAAAATAGAGAAGCTGCTATAGCTAAATCTTTATCTCTGAGGTGCTTCATAGCAAGCTCTCAGTTTTTGCTACATTTAATGAACACCTATCAAAAACAAGACTATACATAAATGAAAAAGTATGTAAGCGTTCTTATTTTCAAGGAGTTTATAGTCTAGTGAGGATGAGAAACAAGACAGCAATTAATTAAAAAGCTATCTGGTAAACCTATAGAGAGAGGATCAAAAATCTATAAGAGCATAAAAAATAAAGTAGCCAACTTTGCCTCAGAGAGCTTAAAAGGTGTTCTTAAGGATGTAGTAATTAAACTGGGTGTGAAGGAGGAATGGAGTTTGACATACAAAGAAGGGAGGACAGAATATTCTGGGCAGAGGAACACCATGCACTAAGGAATCATGAAGGACCTGGAATGTGCTGGGAACCATGTTGAGCTCAGCTTCATTGGAGAGTATCAAGATATATGTTGGAACCAGAGTGTGAGGTTTTTTTGTGCCAACTAAAAAGTTGAACTTCATCTAGTCAGTAGCAAAGAGATAGTAGAGGTGTTAAAATGAAATGTGGCACAAGCAGATGTGTTTTTTTTTTAAGATTTAATTTTCTAGAAAGATGTCGAGATGAAGTGTAGAAAATGAAGTTGATTGGAAAAGTGAAGCGTGGAAGATGAAATGTAGAAATGAAGATTCTGAAACAAAGCATTGGCAACAGGGATACTCTATTCTTACTGAACAGGTCAGATTTGAGGGCATAGAAAGATCAGAAGCTAGAGTCCAAATGGATCAGGAAGTGGGAGAGAGGGAAGTGGGAGTTCAGGAGTTAGTTATTACCCTGAAGATCCTTCACAAATGTGTGTCTTTTATCTGGCTGTCAGGGTAATGCTCCGTGGTTTTCCCATAATGCTTAAGGTGTTTTGTTATGAAGCATCCAGACATAAGTAACTCAAGGAAGTTAAGACAAGGCTCCCTATAGAGTTCTTTAAAATACTAAATATAGGTAGAAAAATGTTTCGAGGTCAAAGAAGTTCTCGAGGTCTTCTTAAATGTGTATTGGGACATTGTTTTCTGAGTTATCCAGCCCTAGGATCCATTTTTCACAGAGGATGTCTCAAGACCAGTGTTCCATTAAGCACAGTCTGGGAAATCCTGGTTTAAGAGGTCCAGGAACTCTTCCTCTTCACAGTGAGGTTACTCTTGGCAGACAGAAAAATGGAAGGAGACCCCCTTCCTCAAAAGACCATTATGGTAGAGTGGACAGGTCATGGGCTTCAGAGACAGTCAAATCTGGGACAGTATTCTAATTCTGCCCTTGGTATGTCAAAATTGGGGCAAGTTAGGTAAACTCTAGGTCTCAGTGTGCTCATCTGTGAAGAACAAATAATGATGCCCACCTTGCAGGGTGGTTAGGGAGTTTGGGGAAATATATATAAAGTGTGTAGTACTTAAGCAACAAATTATAGCTGCTAATTTTACATTAGGGAGGCTCAAGAATTTTAACTTGTAAGGGTTTTTGGGGAAATATATAAAAAGTGTCTAGTACTTAAGCAGCAAATTATAGCTGCTAATTTTGCATTAGGGAGGCTCAGAATTTTAACTTATAATATTGCCACTGCTCCTGTTTTACCCTTTGAGTGGGTTGAGAAGGTCCTTATTCCCCTTCATCTTCTGATGCTTCACCTTTTGTTTCTGATTCTTCACATTGTTCATAACTATTATTTCTGCCTACCACCTATTGGTGTCTGATGTTGGTTGATTTGGCTTTTGTTTGCTAACTCAGGTGGCCAGTTCATTGAAAACATGGTATGGATCAAATGGTGCGGATCTAGACTTGGTTCTTTTAGGGTCAAATCATAGTTAGGAGAGTTTGCTTTTCAAAAAAAGAGTCAAAGCAGAGTGAGAGATCTGGGAAGGTGAACCATGAGCTATTTCTGTACATTTCCATGGCTCTGGATCCAGTTTCTGTTTTGATGAGAAGGATGACTCATAAGACTAAATCATAAGCATGTCAGAAAAACTAACTCTTATGACCTCTTCAGGTTGTGGTTGAAAATGATTAACATGCAATTGTGAGGATACTTCCTCTGGCAGGAGGGTTAGGGTTAGGTTAGATGCTGGTTTAACTGGAACACATAATTTGTTGTAGCTGTATTCTGTTCTCGATGATAAGATTTTAAACCAGTTAATTTTTTAAAATGGTGCATGATATTTGCTCTAATAGAAAATTATCAGCTTCTACTCAGATTCTCTCTCAAGCCAAAGCAATTTAGAAAACTTAGTGCAACAAGATTACTATTGGTCATCAAAATGAACAAATTTCAGCTATGTGCTCTTTTACTCTGCTGCTCGGAAATTTTCCATGACTCCCTGTTTACTGAATAACCACAAACTTATTAATGTGCAATTTAAAACTCTCTGTAGACACCATGAAGCAAAGGGAAACTAAATTATGTGTCTTCAGCCAGTGCTTCTCAAACTTTAATACACATATGCATATCTGGGGATCTTGATAAAATGTTGTTCTGATTCAGTAGGCCTGGGGTGGTATTGTTCAGAGCAGGGCCATGGCAAGATCTTAGGTGATGAGAATTAAGGAAGCAAAGAAGAGCCTTAAGCATTAAATCCCTGGGGGTGGGGTAGGTGCAGGTAGGAAAAAAAAAAAAAAAAAAAAAAAGCCAGTGAAGGGCTCCAGTGGAAACTAGGAGTAAGAGATGAGCAAGTCCAGAGAGATTCCCAAGAGATTTTCCCTCTAAATGTGACATTCTTTCAGACACATATGGTTCACATTTCTCTCTGTCCGGGTACTTCATACCAAGTTTGGAACTAATAGCCTGAGACGACTTGAGCCTTTTTCATGAACCTTAAAGCAGTATTCTAAGATAGGGAGTATATGCCTTGACTCTCTTATACTTTAGAAAAGACCTGCTTCTTCCTGAAGTGGAGGTTGGGGCAGTCATCTTTCTTTGGTTTGAGAATTTTAATTGTGTTATTTAGGAGCCTGGCCATCAGTCACAAAGTCTAGTGCAAGTTCACCTGAGAGCTTTCATGCATATCAGACTTGTTATAAGATTCCAGAATCCTAAGGTTTTTTTTTTCCCCTGAGAAAATATTGACATTTTTTTTTCCTTTTTGAATTTCAACCCCCAAAATATTCCAGCAAAAAATGGGGGAGAAGTTGGGCTGGGTCTCCTTCAATGGGCATCCACTGCCAAGGATGGTGGACTTGCCCACAGCGAGACCACCCCCAGCCCATGCCCCCCCTGCTCAGCCTGGGATGGGAAGGGAGACAGTACAGCTAGTGGGGGAGCCGAGAGGTGGGCCAGGGGAGCAGTGCTTTGGGGTAAGAAGTTAGGCTGAGGCTGAGGGGTGGGGGAGAGCTGCCCAAGTCCAGTCATCTTTGCTCAGTGACGGAGCCTCAAAGCTTGGCCGCGGCTGAAAGAAGTGCACAGGTGTGAGTGAGGTGGACTAGGTGGGATGGCTGCAGCCAGTGATCTGGGCAAGGGCAGGGTTGGGGGCTGGCCCTCCCCCCCTAACTGATGCTGTGCTGAGGTCATCTGCAGCCTGTCATGCCATCCCAGGAGGCCCCTCTGTTGATGCCTATCTGTAGGCCAATCTAGGCTAATTTATTAAACACTTAATATACAAGGGATACCATGATAAGGTAGAAATTATCTCATATGAATTATAGTAAATAAGCACCAGATGAATTATCTGTTCAATTAAATTGAATGTTTAATAAGATAATATTAAAACTTTCTGCAGGGTTGTAGTTTTAGCCTGTCCTTTTTATAAATGGTACCTAGTTGTGGTTTTTCTTTATTTTGGATATTGATGTTTAGCTTCTCTTCATAACTTTGAGAGTAATAATTACAGAAGTAATTACTGAAGAGTCTTTGTCTATAACTGGAGGTGATTTTGAGCATTAGTGATGCATTTGAATTATTCTTATTTGGTGCTAGGTGAACATACTGCTCTAAAACGTTTGAGTCCCTGGCACCATTATTCCTTTTGGGATTTCACTTAGCTCCCTAATTGAGTCATTTTCATTTTAATCAACCTGTTGCTTGGAGCTATGATAATACCATAGGAAATCCTAGTATGGATCTCACTTTGGCCTTTACATAGCTGATACTCCATGTTGAAATTCAATCCATGGGTTATGTTTCCCTTCACTGACTTCTGTGAAAAAGAAACATTAACAAGTACCAAATTGTTACTTGCTTACTTGCCATTTCCAGAGGTTAAAAAAATGGAACTGTTTTCTCAACAAAGCTCGGTTGTAATATTTAACTTCCAGTTTGTTTGTGAGATCACATCCACAAGGAAAGCTTTCCCCACTGTGTGGCATTATTTAAACATGGCTGCTCTTGGTCCTGGCCTCTGCTGCAGAGGTTCTAGTCATGGCTGTGTGTAGAACAACCTTGGGAGGTTTTTGAAAGTATAGATGTTCAGTTCCCACCACAGCGGTAGTGAATATGAGTCTCTAAGGTGAGACCTAAGCATCTGTATTTTAAAACCACCAGGACCACTAACCACCAGCTTACTGAGTAATTCTTGTACCCAGCCGGGTTTGGGAACCACTGCCCGGAGCAATGAAATGGTCCCAGCTGGTCAAAAAGTGAGGAGAGCCATGCCTTTACTTTGCCAAACACTTTAGAAAGTCAGAAGTGTGCTCTGGGGAACGTAAGACTCTCCTGTTAAGCTAATTTAAAAGGCCAATTCTAGGACTCTAACCTGGGCTTACTGAATCTGAATTTCAGTGTCTCAGACGTCTCTTCTCTATGAGGTTCTCCAAGAGATTTCCATGCATGCCAAGGTTGTAGAACCTCTCTATATATGAATGAATGAACAATCAATTGCCTGGATGGATACTCTATTTAGAGTTCTCTGACCATATTTAATTCTATCCCTGATCTCAGGAACCATCAGAATCATTCTAAGGAATTGTTCTCAAATTTTTCTGAATAATGAGTCCCCTTTAGTGAAATCTATGAATTCTCTCCCTAAGAAATTTCACACAGGTACATATGCACATTTACGTTTTATATTTCATGAGGTTCACAGACTTAAGGCCAATTCATATATGCCAGATTAAGAGCCGTTGCCCTGGGAAAGATAACTGAGTCAACCAACTTCAGTAAACATTTTGTCTTGATGAGTCACAGGACACAGTAGGGTTAAGGAAATCTGGAGAAGTCTGGCTTAGAGAGCTAGAGTGGGCTGAGAACTGGGGGGAGGAAGCTCATCCCTGAGTTAGGGCCCTGGTTAATGAGGAGTATAGTCTGAATGGAAGCTAGTTTTTAAGACCCCTAGACCCAAGAGTGTGCAGAAACTCTTCTTCTCTCTGGCCCAAAAAGATTGTAATAGGTAATAGAGGTTACTTCAATGCAGTACACATTTTTTTAGCACCTATGGTATGCTAGGTACTGCCAAGAGCTGGAAGTATAAAGATAGATTAGACACATGTTCTGATTTCAAGCAGCTCACAGCTAGTGACATATCCCATATTGCTGGGGTTTTATACCCAGCTGGCCCTCTCATAAATATCACTATCATGGTCATGAAATATCCAGCCAAATATATTAACTGCAGTTTCAGAGAATTTCCTGACTGCTATCCTATTTTGTCTTTCAGCCCAATGCTCAGTACATTCTTCTATTAGTCCTCAGCTCCCCAGCCCCATCCCTAGTTCTCCATACCTGTATCTCCCCATTTGAGTCTGATGACTCATTTGGATTTCTTTCTCTGGCATACCAACTTCATATTTCCCCTGGACATTTGGCTCTAAATGCTCCCATGGCTTTGGTGCCCCTGGGGCTCTGGCCTTCAACATCAACAGTCCTGGCCTTCAGAACCTTCAGTAGGACTGCATTTCCCAACCTGGAGAGAAAAGCACCTTCAGTCAGCAGTATTGAGCGTGACAGGCACTATTCTAGACACTGGGAATACATCAGTGAGATAAACAGACAAAAATCCTCAGGCTCATAGAGTTTACATTTTAGTAGGAGGAAACACAATAAATACATAATAGTTATATACACAAACATGTAACTAATATATGTGGTAAACACAGTCCATTCCCATTTTTCGAGGATTCCATATTTGCAAATCCGCCTATTTGCTAAAAATTTATTTGTAATTCCCAAATCAGTACTTAGAGCATTTCATGGTCATCTGTAAACATGCCAGAGGAGTGAAAAACTTGAGTCGCCTGACAGGCATGTTCCTAGGTGAGGTCAAACAAGACAACACTCTGCCTTCTTGTTTCCACTTTCATACTATCTCATACTAACAAGTGTACTTTTATTGGTCTATTTAGCACCACATTTTTCTCATTTTTGTGTTCTTAGTAGTTTCGCTGTTTAAAATAGCCCCACAAACATCGTGCCAAGGTGCCGTCTATTGTTTCCTAGTGCAAGGAGGTTGTGATATCCCTTTCAGAGAAAATACATGTGTTAGATAAGCTTTGTTCAGGCATAAGTTGTAAGTTCAGTGTTAATGAATCTACAATATATATTAAGTAAAGTGACCATAAACAGAAGCACACATAAAACAAAGTTATGCATTAGTGGTTGAAGAAAGTATTACAACTGAGGCTCACAGTAAGAACAAGGACTCAGTGTTTGCTAATTAGCGTCCACAGTGATGTTACTACATGAATAACAAGAACCAACTGTATATATTAGATCAGGTTTTGCTTAATGTTACGGATAAAAAATTAAGGTTACAAGTTGTTTAGGAAGTGTTCAGAGCGGGGGCGTGCTTTTCATTTACAGTTAAATGTTCAGGTGACATTTGAGCAAAGATGTAAAAGAGGTGAGGGAAGGGACTATCAGAATATCTGGGAGAAAGAGCACAATAGGCAGAGAGGAGAGTAAGCACAAAGGCCATAAGGCAGGAGCGTGGCTGAGGATGGGGAATGGAGAGGGGCCAGCGGAGTAAAAGGGCAAGTGGTAGAAGCTGGAGTTGAAGACTTGATGGGGAGCAGAAGATCCTGTAAAGGCTGGCATCTTCTCTGAATGGGAAGCCAGTGGAGAGTTTTGAATGAGGTGAGTGATATGGTCTGACATATATATATATATATATATATATATATATATTTTTTTTTTTTTTTTTTTTTTTTGCGGTACGCCGGCCTCTCACTGCTGTGGCCTCTTCCGTTGTGGAGCACAGGCTCCAGATGCGCAGGCTCAGCGGCCATGGCCCATGGGCCCAGCCGCTCCGCGGCACATGGGATCCTCCTGGACCAGGGCACGAACCCACGTTCCTGCATCGGCAGGCGGACTCTCAACCCCTGCGCCACCAGGGAAGCCCTGACTTATATTTTTTAACAACGTCCTCTATGTTGAGCCTAGAGTGAAAGAAAACAAGAGTGGAAGCAGGTGCCCATTTGGGAGGCTCATATAATAATCCAGGGAAGAAGTCATGGTGGCTTCGTCCGGGGTGGTAACAGTGGAGGTGCTAAATAATGATTGGGTTGGTGCTATATTTTGAAGGCAGAGCCAACAGGATTTGGTGC
The DNA here is from genome assembly GCF_964165515.1 of Mesoplodon bidens. NCBI lineage: Eukaryota > Metazoa > Chordata > Mammalia > Artiodactyla > Ziphiidae > Mesoplodon > Mesoplodon bidens. The sequence goes on along the minus strand of NC_138176.1, from coordinate 119,118,624 downwards.
TGATAAAATGTGAAATATAAGAGATAAAGAAGAAGCATGAATAGTGCCAAGGATTTTGGCCTAAGAAACTGGAATAATAGAGTTGCCATTTGACGAGATGGGCAAGCTTATGGGAGGGGCAGGTTTAGGGGTAGGATAGTCAGGAGTTGTGTATTATACCCATTAGGTTTGAGATGTCTAGGAGACACTCAAGAGGAAATATGGAATAGGCCATCAGATTATTAGTCTGGCTTTCAGAGGACAGGCCCAGACTGGAGAGTCATCATCTCATTGATGGTTTTAAAGTCATAATTCTGAATTCTCAAGGGTGATATATATTCAATCCTGGTTATATATGCTGGACATAGATATCCTTCTATATCCTGGTAAATAAAAAAAGAGAAGGGGCTCTAGTTCCGACCCTGGAAGCTCCAGCATTATGGAAGATGAAAAAAAAAAAAAGCCAAGAAAACTGAGAAGGTACAATAGGTGAAGTAGAAGGCAAAAATAGGAAAGTAATTAATGTTGTCCTAGAATTTCAGGGAAGGTGCTTCAGTGAGGAGGGAGTGATCAGCAGTGTCAAATTCTGCAGATGGGTCAAGAAATATGAAAAGAGAATTGAGCTTTGGATTTAGTACACAAATATCATCAGTGGCCTTGACAAAGCAGTGTAGGGATGAAAGCCTGATGGTAGTGTGTTCAAGAGAGAACAGGAGGAGATAAGTCTGAGTCAGCAATCATGGGCAAGTTGTTTGAGGATTGTCCCTATAAAGAGGAGCAGAGAAATGGGGTGGTGGGTAGACAGAATATGAGGGTCAAGAAAGATGTTTTTTATTAATGATGGGAGAAATTAAAGCACGCTGTTGTTGGAAGGCAAATTTCCATGTGTCTCTTGCATTTCTGTATGTATTGTGAGCAGAAATACTGTTGCTTCTCTTCTGGACTTTCTTTTCAAGGATACTTGCATAATGGACAGCTTTTGAAGACAAAGAGGGTGTTTCCCTCTAAAACAAAGAGCAGGCATGTTTACTGTCTAGTATAATAAATAATTCAAGTTCCCTAAGCTCAGGGTTCCTCTCCTGTAATGCAGTTCACTGTGTGTGCAGGGGTTACCTGGCTCTTTTTGCATCACCCTGTCAGGATTGGGGCTCATGGAACCAGCACAATAAAATGCTGATCCTCTGGCTACTGCTGTTGCTGTCAGTAATAAAGTCCCTTGTTTCTGACCCAGGAGTCTTGTGGCTCCTGCCAGCAGCCATGAAACTGTGGCAAGCTAATTTGTGATTTGCAAGTAGGGTAAAATCACAGAACTTTCATAGTTCTTGATATTTGTGTATTGATAAGAACAAATAAGTAGAGAAGAAAAAGCCACTGATGGAGGAGCAAGAAAGGAGAATTTTTTTTTTTTTTTTTTTTTTTTTTGCGGTATGTGGGCCTCTCACTGTTGTGGCCTCTCCCGTTGCGGAGCATAGGCTCCGGACGCGCAGGCTCAGTGGCCATGGCTCACGGGCCCAGCCACTCCGCGGCATGTGGGATCTTCCCGGACCGGGGCACGAACCCGTGTCCCCTGCATCGGCAGGTGGACTCTCAACCACTGCGCCACCAGGGAAGCCCGAGAATTTTTAAAGTAATACCTGGTGTAGGTAAAAGGGCCTAGAATCTAGTGTACAAGCAGAGTCTCAGACATTTCATTCATAGTAATAGAAGAGAAGGCAGAATAAATGGGAACTGATGCAGGTAGGTGAATTAGTGTGGTTATGGGAGTGTGTGGACATTCTCTCGTCATTGCTCTTGTTTCTTCAGTGAAATCAGAAGCATCATCATTAGCTGAGAATGAAGTTGGAGAGGAGGTATTCGAGGCTAAAGAGAGAGAAAAAGTTTACAGAAGAGTCATCTACGTGTGTGGAGAGAGAAGGAACAAGAGAAAAATAGTTGGATTGATGAGCTTCACTATAGTCCTAGTTCTAAGAGTGAGAAGTCTTAGCAGGCTACACTCCTACTTGCCCTTCATGAGTCAGTCATAATAAATGAATGCTGATAAATGTTGCCCTCTGGGCATCAGTGACCCACTGTGGTCAGTAAGTCCCCTTTCTCATCCCAGGAACATCCAATGCACAGTCAAGTAAAGTGAATCCAGTTCACCATTTAGGCCCTTGAACTTTTGCCCAAATGTTCTGAGGTTTATGTCTCTGTGCAAATAAAGCTTTAGATTCATATCTTAGTAACAAGTGGCTCTCCTGTTTACATTGTGAAATTTTAATTGTGTTACTAGAAAATGCCTGCTCAATTTGTGTCTTTTATTGGCGATGTTCTGTTTTCTAGCTTACTAGACATTTACTTTACTTCCAGATAATTACTGTGGCTTAGATTTTAATGTCTTAATTAACTGTCCTTATTAACTTTATGGAGAGAGCTGCAGCATAACAATAATTTCTTACAAAGACATGCTTGATGATAAAAAAATATTATACCCCTTTCACCTGCAGGGAGAGGAAGACAGCAAAGCAGGCAGCATTCAATTGAGTTTGGTCCCACTGAACTAATTTCTTTTAAAGCCCAAGCAACATGAACCAGTTCAGTGTCATGACGAGACAGCCTCACCACAGCAGCTGTCTTGGCTGGGCAGCTTCTTCTCAATCAAAACATTCAAGCTCCAGACACTTTTTAAAACTAGCAAAGCATGCCAAGAGGAAACATAAAGATGCCTGTTTTTCTCAAACAGTCTTTATTCAGTCAGGACTCTCTGATATTTTTATTTGTTGTGATGATTTAATTAGCCAACCAACAGGGACTTCTTGGTACCTCTCCTGTGTCCATGTTGCTTTGTACATTAGTCAAGATAGGCTAGGTTCTGCCGTGGTCATAAATACTGCCTCCCCCCCAAATCTCAGTGGTTAATATAGTAAAAGTTTATTTCTCACTCATGTAGAGTCCTACGTAGATTGAGTCAAGCTCCTTCATCTTGTATCTAACTTAGTCTGTGGGCCCCCAAGTTTGGCATGGGGTTCCCAAGGTTGCCATGGCATGGGAAGGAGCCCCTGGAGGGTTAAGAGGACAGATTGGGCTAATATCACTTCTATCTATAGCAAACTGACCAGAATCTAGTACAAGACCCTAACCCTAAATGCCAGGGAAGCTGGAGAATATGGGGGAGCACGTGGATGGTTGGGGAGCCCCAGTGGTCTTTGTTGAATTGTTCATGTGCTGAGAAGGAGTACAAGGAAGACAAAGGCCAAGTCCTTGCCCCTGAGCAGATTTTAACTGTTAGGGTGGTGAAAGGGAAAGCAATTGACATTCACCAAGTATTTCTTCGTGTCAGATAGTTTGCTAGAGGTTTTAAAATATTTTAGTTCATTTTTATATTAATGGACTTATCATTTACCAGCTAATTATTGGACACCTACTAAGGACTGAGATGTGCATGGGATTTCAAAGATGTCTCAGACTCAATACCACCTTTCAATGAGGAAAGAAGGAGATAAGCAAAAATGCCCAGTCAATATAATATAATACAGTAAGTCCCACAATGGGAGTATATTAGTTTCCTAGGGCTGTTATAACAAAGTGCTGGATGGCTTAAAAAACAAATGTATTCTCTCACAGTTCTAGAGGCCAGAAGTCTGAAATCAAGGTGTCAGCAGAGCTATGTGTCCTCTGAGGCTCTGGGTAGAATCCTTCCTTGCTTCTTCCTAGCTTCTAATGGTGGCCATCAATCCTTGGCATTCCTTAACTTGCAGGTGAATCACTCCAGTCTCTGCTTCTGTCATCATATAACATTCACCCTGTGTGTCTATGTCTTCACATGGAATATTTCTCTTCTTATAAAGACACTGATCATGGGTTGTGTTGGAACAGGGCCCACCCTAATGATCTTGTATTAACTTGATTATATCTGCAATGACCCTATTTCCAAATAAGGTCATGTTACAGGTACCAAAGGTTAACACTTCAACATATCTTTCGGGGGGGTAAAATTCAATCTGTAACAAGGAGTAAGCCCAGAATGTTAGAAAAATACAAAGGAGTGACACTTGGCTCAGAGAAATTTCCTAGAAGAGATAACGTCTAAGCTAAATCCTCTAAAACCAACAGTGGACAGTCAAGCGAAAGCATGAAAGAGGTATTTTAGGCAGAGGAACCAGCATGTGCAAAGGTCCAGCAGCAGTGGAGAATCTGATGTACTGTACAAGCAGTTCAGTCTGGCTGGAGATGAAATTCAAAATGGGAAAGAAGGAAGACATGGGGCTGGAAGGCTGGAAAGGGACTTGATCATGAAAGGGCTTTGAACAGATTGGACTTTTATCCTGAGAGCCAAAAGGTTTAAGCAGGGAATTAATAGTGTGAAGGACAGTGATAGTATGAGATTTTAAGAATGATCATCCTGGTTGCAGAATGGAGCAAAATTGTTAGGAAGTTCTTAAAATAATCTAGGTAAGAAGGGGTGGCAGCCCTAAGAATGGTAGCAGGAGTAGTGGTGAGAGAAGTGGGTGGGTTCTGGCGATGTTTAGGAGGGAAAATTATTCTTTATAATTATCACTATGTGAGGGAGAGATGATGGTTAAAGATGACCCCTAGTTTTGGCTAGATGTGGCACATAATTTAGTGAGACAGGGAAAAGAGAGGAGGAGCAGCTTTGTCAGGGTGTATGGAGGGTGGGAGAGTTGCAGAGCTGGGGACGCCTGTTAGACGTACCACAGGGGCCCCAGGCACTTAGTGACGTCGGCTTCAATCCCTGTGCTCTTGCAACCACATCCTTTTACCTACCAAAGCCACACTAGCAAAATTCTAACTAATGGACAACAAAAATACCAGTATGTTATTTAGTACCGAGTATAACAGGAGTTCACTGAAGAGAAAGTCCTGAGATCCGAGAAGAGACAACAGTCTCAAAGAAGGAGGCACGCTCTCAAGCTTGGTCTTTGAGTGACAGAACTTAGAGAACCAAAGAGAGGTTGGGAAGGCATACCAGGTGGAGCATAGCAGGAAGCAAGGTGAAGAGGGAGAATGGGCCTGGCCTCCTGGGGCAGACAGTTCTATTTGAGAAAAAGTAAGAGAAGACAGGTAGGTGAAGACAGGTGAGGGAGGCCTTGGCAGCCAAATAGCAAGCTCTCTGCAGTGTCGTCTTCCCTAAATGTCACTGCCTCTCTCTTGAGAGCATTTCCTGCTCTCTCTAGGTATGAGGAGAACTATCATTCCACAATACTTATTGAATGAATGAATAAATGATTTAATGACTATTTCAGCCTGAGATCATCAAATCATTTAAGTTTCCTTTTGGTCCGTGAGTCAGCATATTTGTTTATATTTTTTATTTTAATGACTTTTTCAGTGAGAGGGTGAGGCTACTTGTTAAGGGGGAAAAGATTATTTTACCTTTTTAGTAGTGGGAATTTATTCTAGTCTGAGAGGAGGCACCATAGAAAGAACCCTAGGCCAGAAGCCTGGACACTTTGGTTCTCAGCCACTAATGAGCAGTACGGCCTTGGTCACTAGTCCTTTCCAGGCTCTGGTTTCTTCATTTGTAAAATGAAACACCAGACGAGGCCATTTCTAAGGCCTCTTCCAGCTCTGTTGTTTTATAATTCCTTCTTAGTCTTTATGAGCCATGTTTGATTTATTAGTCACCCCAAAACAGCTCCAATGATGCAAGGCATTATAAAGAGCTGAATGTTGACTGTGTTTTCAGAATATCAAAATAACTTGATTCTTTTTACTCACTTAACTAAATATTCGGGTATTTTTACAGCTGGCCTGTTCTATTCATTTCCTTAATGAAACTGCACCTGGTTAGGGGCCAATTCTGTTCAACTTTCATACCAGTTCTGTCCCATCAGATTGGTCCCAGAGTGGGTTCCTAGTTCAAGTATCTTACTTCAACAGTACCTGAAGAGGGCTGTTTAACCAGAAACTTGAGAATAGGAGTTCTTCAGCTTCCATGTGCATAAGAATCAACCTGTGTGAGCTTATGAAAATGCATATTCCTGGGCCCTAACCTGAGAGAGTCTGATTCTGAAGGCTGGAGTTGGCACCCAAGTCTCTGCATTTTAACAAGCTCAGGTAAGAGTCTGATGGAGGAGTTCTTTGGTGATTATATGAGAAATATTACCTTTGTTCGGGGGAAAGTTTTTGTCAAGAAACACTGTCAACACCGACTGAATTGTGTATCAATTCTAAGCCAGTATAGCTTAACTGCAGGTATTTGTGTGTGCAATTATTGGGGTTATAGGTAGCTAGGACTACAGTATGGTCTGAAATCAGCAAATCTCTCTGAGAACAGCTTGGGAAAGCACAAAGCTCTGAGTAGCTACCAATATTTGCCTCATTCTGGCTTTACTGCGCTGCTTTGCCTGACTCAGGTTGTCCGCTTCTTATCTGAGATCACCAGTTTGCCCTGATGCTGATGCACTCATGGAGAAAAGGCCCATCTCTCTCTGAAGCATCCAGTCCTCCTAGTCCAGGCTCTGTGCCTCAGACAAGGAAGTGCATCAACTTCCCAGCTTGCTCTCTGCCTTCCTCACAGCGACTCCACTGTCACACAGGCCTGTGTCGTGATACAACTGAGCTCAAGGATGGAAGGACTCGGGTGAGCAACTCTGTGGTGAATCACTTTTGAGATCCCTTGAGAGAGTTTAGTGCTGCTGAACAGGGAGAGATTTTACTCATGATTCCCGCTATTATATGAGAAGAAGATTCTCTTTGGAGCTGAGAACAGTCTGGAAAACATTTTCCCATTTTCATACAGGCTCAGCTGGATATTTGCCTTTTGACTCCTTCAATTTACAGTAAGTGCGCTTCTGTTTACAGAAGTTTTACAATTTACAATAATAAATTTACAAACAGTGAATTCTGTTTGTTTGATTGAACACATTTGGAACTGAATTGACCAATCTGACAGTATATAGGCACATAACCACAGTACAAATTGGAGTCATAAATCAGTGTCCTTCCCTGTATTCCCTCCCCTATACCTAGAACAGCCTAAATCAGATGATCCTTAGCCTTTACTCATCACACTCTCGGGGGGCGGGGATGAACTTCTAAAATTCAGATTCCTGATTCCCACTTTCAGATATTCTGATTCACTGGGTTTGGACTGAGGCTAAAGAAGCTGAAACATTAAACAAATACCCCCAAATGATAGTGATGCTGATGACCACACTTGGCAAAATATTACCCAGGGGTCTAACCCTTCAGGTTTACAAGTTCTTTGGACATGCCACGCACTTCCATGTCTCGAGGACTTTATTAAGTTTGCCTCTGCTGAAATACCCTTTCCATCCTGGTCCAACCAGGAAAATTGCAGTTCACCTTCTGAAGGCCTGCAAAAGTGTCATTTCTCCTATAGGTTTCTGTCAGACTTTCTCCTCTTCTTCACCACAGTTCTCTGCTACCTCATCTGTAATCCTATTGCAGTTTCTAAATAACTAAACACAGTGTTCTACAGCTAGTGTTTCATATACCTACCTTTCTAGTGTGTGAAATTCTGGACTACAGGGGCCCAGTCATCTTTGTTTCCTCAGTACCCAGCATCGTATCGGGTATGTTAGGTACTTTAAAATGCATTAATTCTAATAAACTCCTACAGCTACAGGTATATGATACACCTGCACAAACAGATACAAAAGTAAAGTTTTTTTTCTTCCAAGTATTATAAAGTATAAGTTAGACCTTTAGAGTTCTCTTAGCAACATAGAGGCACAACAGGAGATGATGAAATCTTAAAGTAATCAGGAGGCCCCATCTTTGTGTAGATCACGTTTTCCACTTTGGTTGTGTTGATCAAAATTGGGTTATAGAATCAATATTTTCTCTATTGTATGTGTTGCCTTCTGAGGGAGCGGGTGCTTCTGGGGGTGCACAGTAAAGAAGATCAGAGGCAGAAGAGGGAGATTTTAGTGACAAGACCTGAGAACTGACTTCCTCATCAGGACAGCTGCTTCTTCTCTCCAGCCAGAGGCCATTTTCTGCCTTGTCTTTGTCTGTTGTGAGCTTCCTTGGAAGCAGCGACCCCGTGGGAACAGGCATTGCCGTCACATGTCAGGCATTTAGGCATCTATTAAAGGGAGATGAAAAGGCTATTAGATGTGGCAGGCAGAGTAGAGGCAATGGAGAAAAGTGCAGAGGACAGGATTTTGATTGGGGATAGACCTCTCGCTAGTGGGAGCGATGTGTGTGTGGCTGGAGGGGGACGCAGTGGCATCTATTATTAGTTCTCTTAAGATTCAATTATCAAAGGACCCAAAGCTGTCCCTCCTTTACTCCAATCAGCTGCAAAGATCCCAGTGTGAGGAGCACCAAGCAGAGAGGTTTCAAAATTTGAAAGTGACACAGCACTTGAAAAATTTCAGGTTAATTCTATAGTCTGCTTCCCTCCTATATTCCTCTAAAGGTCTGAAACTCAGCTTGATTTCAGCCCAGAATCAAAATATGTCTGAATCTCTCCTCCAGTAAGTATTTTTAGAAGATATTTACATCTACTACATCCCTCTTCACAACCATGCTTAAAGGAGACAGGCACAGTAAGAAGTTTTGCAAACGAAGAATCCAAGGTTCAGTCATTTTCCTGAGGTCCCTCAATGATGGCAGAACTATGTCTGAGTGAAATCTCCCCTCTTCTAGCCATGCTTAGAAGGTGCAGGCTTGGAATGTGCAGAGGTGGAGGCCTATTATTTTCCCTCCCAGAGAGAAAGCATGAAAGAATAATAAAAGTAAGAAACTATATGTCCAGCTCAGTCATTTCAAAGATTGTGGCCCGCTACTCACTAGGCTGTTGATGGCAGATCTGTAAACACTGAAGTCAGGAAAGGGGGCTTTAATCTGAGGGTAATGACAAACCCAGTGTGGGAAGAATCAATAGATTATTATGTGAATCATTGAGCTTTGTCATGCACAGCAGACTTTCACAGCAAGCACCCTCTTGCCACCACACAGCAAGATAAACAGGGCTTCTTAGTCTCCAGATCATAGGAATTAAAGCTATTGCCATGTTAGGCAGAAATTATTTTTAAAAGGATTTGTTTATCACCTATCTCCCAGCTATTGGGTACAGAGAACAAAGGCAAGCATTCTCTTACACACCTCTAAGTGCAGACTATCCGGCACCAGTTGGTATTTCCCCAAACCTCTTGTAGGAATTGGTATTGGACTACCCACCTCTGAGCCTTTTGGGGGTTAGATAGTGGTAGGAGTTTAAAGTGCTGAACCTCAAGAAAATGATCCTTTTTTAAATCAGCACACATTTATCAGAGCCTGAACCATACATTGTATTGTTTCTTTTGATGGAACTGAATGGGTACATAGGAGTACCAGACTAATGATAATCTATTTAGACTTTAGTGAAGCTCTTGGCACTGTTTTGGGATGAAAGTCAGTGAAAATGACATAGTTACTTGGGTAATATAGCTGAAAGTGACATAGTAACTAACTAATTGGTTTCTAAAAAAGCCTAGATTAACAACAGTGCTGCTGCCTATTACCTTTCTCCTTTTAAAAAATGACTTTATTAGGCATATTTTACATATCATATAATTCACTCACATCAAGTGTACGATTCAATGATTTCTTAGTACATTTCCCAAGTTGGGCAACCATCAGCATAAATCTATTTTAGAACATTTCTATCACCCCAGTAAGATTGCTCATGCAATTTTATGGGTTAATTCCCCTCCACCATTCACCATCCCCATCCTACCCAGGCAATCACTAACCTACTTCCTGTCTCTATAGATTTGCCTTTTCTGGACATTTCCTATAAATGGGATCATACAATACGTGGTCTCTTGTGTCTGGTATCTTTCACCTAGCGTAATGTTTTTGAAGTTCATCAACATTATGGGATATATCGTTAGTCCATTCCTTATTACTGCTCAATAGTATCCCACTGTGAGGATATATACATTTTGTTCATCTACTCACCAGTTGATGGGTCTGCAGGTTGTTTCCAATTTGGACCTATTATGAATAATGTTGTTAAGAAACTACCATGCAAGTCTTTGTGTGGATATACATTTTCATTTCTCTCCGGTATATGCCTAGGAGTGAAATTGTTTTTCTTGAGTTATCCTCACCTCCTTTACCATGGAATTCCTTTAACATGGTGAATCACTCTATGTGCCATCTGACTCCTCCTTTTGAAAGTCAAAGTGAAAAAGGGGGGTGGATCAGGTAGCCAAAAGATATTTGGGGGCAGAATTCCCCCAAGGTGCTAGAAATAAATTTTCCCTGAGAAAAAAACAGCCAGAAATGGGTAAAACATTTTATCATAAAGTTGAATACTGAAACAGTTCCATTGTATTATGGTAACATTTGCTGTTCCTCATGTCCTCTCATTTGTTTCTCTTGTCCAGTGTCCACACTGGGACCACTCATTTTCCTTAAACACAATGTTCCCAACATTAAAGCATAAAATACAAACTCCTTAGCATGTTTTTCAAGGTCCTATGATGTAATTTCAACACCCAACTCAGTCAGGATCTAGTCAGAAGCAGAGAGTCCTTACGAGGTCGTTCAAACGAGGGAGATTTAATACAGGAAACTTTTTACATAGGTGTTGAAAAGAACTGAAAGACCAAAAGAGGTGGTGGTTAGGCAACATAGATGTTAGCACACAGTCATAGATAGAAGCTGCCACCATCCCTGGTGCTGGTGGGACAGTGGGAAGAACAGTGCTATTAGAGTCAAGAGGTAACTGTGCTCTTTTGTCCCCAGCTGGCTGGCTCTGGAATGAGGGAAGAGACAGCCTCTGTCTTCCTGAGACATCACCCAACACAGAGAAAGAGGATTGAAATGTTCTGGTTTACATTTTTTCCTGTCTTGCAGTCTCCTGCCAGTGCATCATTTTGGCCAAACCTAGCTGGCAGCAAGTTGGCAAGTGCACCTGAAAAACAGAGCAGGGCAGGGAAAAGATAAGATAGAAAGCAGGTAAAAGTCCAGCTCTGTCTGCCTACTTGCCTGAATTCACAGTCCTCAGAATATATATACCGTGAAAGTTCCAGCCTCCTGAATAGAGCCAGTACAAAGCTATTAAATTTTTCTGTGCCTTGAACAGAATTCTAGTGCTAGAAGGGACATTATCAACCATCCGGGCCAGTGGTTTCTGAAATCCTGTAGGGGCTGCTGAGCAGAAATCAAAGCAGAGCTGGTTTTTTTTGTTTTACATGTTAAAGCTTCCAAGTAAAATTCTCATTGAATAAAGGAGTCTGTGATTGGTCCGGCTTGGCATTTTACAAATGGGAAAAATGAAGTGTGAAGAGTTTACTGACCCTTTCAAGATCCTGCCGAGTTTCCTCCTGCAGCACAGAAATATTTGTGGAAGCAGAGCAAGGACTCAGGTTGCCAGGGCTCTGTCCAGTCACCACTGACCTCCACGCTAAAGCAGTGGCTCTCAGCCTCTGATGTCCCTAAGAGTCACCTGAAGAATTTTAAGTACATATATAGATACCTCCCCTTCCCCACATCATAATATCCTGGGTCAGGGCCAAGGAATACTTTATATTTTTCAAGGTCTACAGGCATTTAGGTACAACCCCTAGAACAACTGCTCTAAAGAGAACTGTTCACTAATCACCAAGGCTCCTCAGTCAAGAGCAAATTCAATTACAATCAGTCCACCTTACATTTTTATAGCACTTTCCCATTTATTACTTAATTTAATCGTAGCAGAACCCTAGGTGGTAGAACACAAAGGAAACTAAGGCTTGCTCAAAGTTGCACAGCAGAAAATGAGTCCCAGGATTAGAGCCCAAAATTAGAATACTAGGTTCTGATGTCCAGTCTGATGTTCTGTCTTATCACTGCAAGTTGACCTACTTTATTACGCCAATTACTATGGTAGGAACACAGCATTTTAGAATGATTTCCAACAAAGAAACCATGGACAATCCCTATTTCCTTAGGCATTATTAATCTCAGGAAGACAGTGACAAAGGAGTACTTCCCCAGTTTGATGCACATCTACTATCCACAAGAAAACCACCCACTCCAAAAATCTCCCCCAAGGATTTCAGAAAGTCCCTAGCACTTACATGTCATGTGCTAGGAAGAATGTTATCCTTTCAGCATCTCACAGGGCTCACTATGCTCTTCCCTTCAAATTCTAGCCACAGTGGACTTTCTTCTGACTTTCTCAGTGTTCATATGTGTGAATCCCCTCCCACTTCTCCATCTTGGTGAAGGCAAGCAGAAGCCACCATTCTCTTTGTGCTATAGTGTGCATTTAACCAGCTCCCTCAACGTTAAAAATCAACCATATTTACTGTTTTTCATTTTTTGGTGAATAAAGGTCTTATTTTTGTGTATAAAACTCTTATTTTTACCTCCTCCCTCTCCTTGCTTGCCCTCCCTTCTGGCATGAGCCCATTGCCTTTGGACCAAGTTTGGGTTTTTCAACTTCTCTTTCTTAAAGGTGGTCTTTCCTGGGAGGCTCATGGGTTCTGCTTGTAAATAAAAGCATGGTAGGCCTGTTCTGGAAATTTTGGAAATTTCAGAATTTATGATTAGGCACAGAAGATGGGAGCCCTCTTTGTTCAGTTAAGGATGAATTTGCCGCAAAATTAAATTTACTACAGTTCCCAATTCTCTGAGCATTCTGGTTAATCAAGATTCTATATATATATTATTAGCCATCAATACTTATTGATTCTAAATCAGAAATGTAGTAGTTGTGAGTCCCAAACCCATGCATTCTCATGGAGGGCATGAGATTTACCTGGGGAATATATTTAAAATGCAGATTCTTGAACTTTCCATACAGAAGCTCTGATTCAATAGGCCCCAGGCAGGACCTGAGAATCAGCTTTCTCTTAAGCATTCAGATAACTCTGATTGGGTTAGATCAGAACCATATCCTGAGAAACTCTGGTTTATGAGCGCAGTCCTCTGGATTGGAACTGCCTGGGAAGCTTTTCTTAAATGCCTTCACATAGGTCCCACTCCAGAGCTATCTAGAGCCAGAATCTAGTGAGAACAGGAGGTAGGATACTGGTAGAGTATCTCTTCAGTAGACTTAAAAGATCTTCTAGGATTAGGAACCACCATTTTTAGTTTCATTTTTCCCCAAAATTAAAAATCATTATCAACATGTGGAAATTCTTTGATTTGGGGTCCAGGCTTCCAATAAGTCTGGCAAAAACAGAAGGAAACAATAGGCTTTTCTTCATGAAAATGAGTGTTTATTTAAGATATCAAGTACCTCAGTAAAATGTGATACCCTGATGCTTTATCATTAAATGATAACATTGGATGTTTAATAATTTACATAAATTTGCTTCTCTCTGCCTCGTATCAACAGACTATTCTACTAGCTGAAAGGTTCAAATTAGGAGAAATTCGTATCATTCCCTTCAGTCCCTTTATGCCTTCACTTTCATGCCTCTCTTTTCTTTTTTAGCAACTAGACAGAGAGATTTATTTTACATATTGTTACCATATTTCCCTGCCCAGATATCAGAACAACAATTAACAGAAACTAGTATGTTTATGGAGACAATGGGACAGAATGTTTAAAATGAGAATGGCCCTGGAAAATGCAAAACATATGCTTTTCTCTGTCTGAAATCCTGTGATTTTCTTATCCTCAATTACATCTCTCAGTTGCTTCAAGCTGCCTCCCCTGCTGTCCTACCCCCAGCACACCAGCTGCTAGGTGTAGCTTAATTATTTAAACACAATGTTGGGGATTGCCCTGCAACTACTGCCCTGCAATTTACAAACATGGCTTCAATACAAACTGCTTTGATGATGTAAGCTTTGGAATTATAGAACTTTCTATAAATTCTTTTCTAAAGCACTTACAAACCTGGTCAGATTTCAAGGGTTTTCCTTTTTCCCTCCCTCACCTTCCATTAATTTATTCACCTGCACATTTTACAGACATCTAGGAAGTGCCAGTTAACTGTGTTAGACCCTGAATACAAAGATGAATATATCCCTTGGTCTGTAGGAAGAGAGAGAGTAAAACACATAAACAAATGATTATGAGTCCTAAGAACTACAGTAATGTGAACAGTAAGCCATGGTGACCCACAGGATGAAGAGTTGCAGGAATGTCTCTCCAAGGAAGTGACACTGGAATGGAATCTTCAAAGTTACACAGGAGTGTGCTTAACGGATGAGACAGAGGAGTGCAGAGGGGAACAGAATGGCTTGACTGAGGAACTGAAATTCTTTCAGAACCACAGAGGAAGGCATGAAAATACAAAGGCAGACCCAGAGAAAGACAAGCATGCTTGTGAGGAAGATTCTGTAGAGTGGGGAGCCACTGAAGGGTCTTCTGTAGGAGAGTTGCAGAGGACTTTTGGAGTCCATCCAGCACTACCCTGCTCCTGGGGAACCCCTTTAACAAGTCCTTGCAATGAGAGCACAAGAAATAAAATCTTCTCACAAGACCTCATGACCCTGCCTCCTTGGCCCCCGTGATTGGTCTGGAGGTGGAGGACTGACCAGCAATGCACCATTCACAGGACCTCAGCTCCCCTGCCTCAGTGATTGACCAGGGGCTTGGTGCATAGTTACACAGGCAGGCTCAGAGGAGGCATTCTTTACTTGATCCTGAGAAAGCTTGGAACACAGGGTTGTGCTGCCAGAGGACATTCCCCTACCTGGTAGGGAAAGTCATTTCTGTCTAGAAGAGAATATACAGTTTGGGGCACACACAGAGAAGCAGAAACATGAGCCACTGAGAGAGAGAGAATTGTGACAACTTTTAATGCCCTCCTTCTAGACTGGGTGGTCTCCAAAGCTGCCTTGTTTTCCCCTTCCTAAAACTTAGTTCTTCAGGGATTTTTTCTACACTATGTCACCTCCTCCCCCAAACCCCTTCCCCAAGTCTTCTAATTGCTTGAGCTACTTTGAGTCCATATTTGTCAGGGGCACCCAGGCTCACTGACCAGTGATGAGGTCCTCATTCACCCTCCTCTACTAGAAGTGCCCACAGCTCCCCACCCTGCAAGGAAAGAGGGGTTTTACCTAAAGCTCCTATATGTCTTAATAAATCCATGTCCAAAAGTTCCATGTCAAAAGAATACTTAGGGAAAAAAATGCCATTCTTGGAAAGAGGCCCCTAACAACAAAAAGCAACAGCTATCGTAAGGATAGCCCTGATCGTTTCCTTAAGCTACTAAATCAGTTGCACAAGAAGCAAAAGTACAATTGTAACTCCAAAACACCAAGCAGACAGGGACACAGGGTTAAAAAATTAAAATTAAACTTAAAAATGAAGTTTGATAGGGGAAAAAAACACCCATTCTTATTTCCAAAGAAACACTGACCAATACAGAAATAAGTATTGAGAATATATATTAAGATGTCAAATCAAAGTGCATTCGTTTTCTATGCTAAAGACCAATTGCTTGAAAAAGTGCCCTGGAACTAAACTTGGCTTCTTGTTCATTTAGAAAGAAATAGGTGATCTCTGTCAACATTAGGGGTCAGGTTGGAAAGGCCTTTGCAAGCAAAGTGCTGAATTACCCAACTGAGCTGACTGGAGCCTGGCTGTCTCGAGCCTTGGGCAGATAACACACCAAAGCACTGGCCTCAGATTCTCAAGGGCAAACCCCAAAGAGACCACATTCCTGTAACTTGGCCTGAGTGTTCCCACAGCACAGAGGGAAGTGAGACTATCTCTGACTTGCCAAATCCATCTGAAAAGGCATACCCCACTGGCAGCAGCCTCTTCTCCTAAGAATTCTGGGAGAAGATCCAGACAGAAGCACTTTATATGGGGCAACGAGGCACTACTTTAGCATCCTGTTTCCTCTCCTGGCAGGCGGACATTTTTCTTTTTGTCTGTTGTAGAAACAAGAACTGGATTATGTGCCTAGGTTACCTAAAAGATGGAAATCGGTGACTGAGGGAAAAACTGCAAAGGAGGTTATTGGGGGGCAGAGAGAGAGGAAGGAGGGTGAAGATGACTTTAGATCAGCAAAGCATATCCCATGAGACAAGCTAATACTGACAAAGGACCTCTACAAAGAGGACGAGGTGGATCTAGCTTGCTCAAGGGATTTCCATTGACACAGGAAAGCAGGCTTTGGGAACTGTTGGCACCACGTGCCATGTTTAGGGTGAAGGTCTCCTATTTTTCCTGAGGATGAAGTGGTTACCTTTTTTGGTGGCAAGAGAGCACTGATCTACCATTGAAATGAAAACCCATTCTTGCTGGTTGGCTGTGTGAAGCCCTTCCTGCTCAGGCTTGGACTACTCTGGGATCTCTCACACATCCCCCACATCTGACCAATCTTCATCCAGCTACAAAGCTTTTATTTATTAAAAATAGCTTCGTTATTGTTTTTCCAATTATACATGCTCCATGGAGGAAAAAAATCAAGGACCTATAGAAAAGTACAATGTTAAAAGTAAAAACAACCCAAAGCCTATAAACCAATATAAACATTTTGACAAATAATTTTTCCATTCCTTCCTCCTCCCCTCCCTTTTCCTCCCTCACATACTTATTTAATGCCTACTATGTGACAGGTACTGCAAGAGAGAATAGTGTCTCTGTCCTCATGCCTTAGAATCTAACGGTCCTCGAGGATCTCCACCTCTCTGTGCATAAGCACACACATACAGTTATATATATATAATGTTATATACATATATCATTTTAATAATTATACACAAATGAAATTGCTTTAAAATCAGCCTATAATCTACTTATTTTCTCCATTCAGTAATAAGCCATAAACATTCCATCAATATATATCACCATATTAATGATGCCAAGATGAGATTGGTCAGTAAATGAACGTTTTATATTTTGGCACAAAGTGCTACACTGTTCTCCACAAAGGCTGTACCAGTTATAGCAGGCAACAACTATGGTTAGAGAACTTAGTGCCCCACACTCAGTTGACCATTGTCTTTCAGTCGTATTTGTAATGTTTTTTCTTTTTACATTCATGTATTTTTCCCCCCATGGAATCAAATTTATCCATCTTTTCTTTCATAGTTTCTTTTTTTGTGATGTTTAGAAAGGCTTTCCATATGATCACCTTATCTTAAAAGGTATTTTCTTTTAACATTTTTCTGGTTTCTTTTTTTATATTTAAACCTTTGATCCATCTGGAATTTAGTGTAATGATTTACTTAAGGCTACAGATTTATTCTTTCCTAAATATACTTAAGAATTGTTATTTCACAGGGCTTTTTTAATGTATAGAGTGCAAGCTTCATGGTGTCATTTTGTTTTTATTTCACATGCACACTAATGCTAGAAATTCCACAATTAGAGACTAGTGTTTCAGTCTCCGTTAAAATATAAACATCCTATGAAGAGGAAATACCTCAAGGTTTTAGCAACCATTTCTTTGACTTAGTGTAAACTGAAACTTTTCTAGGAGCAGAGCAGGACATATGAGATGGATTTTGAAGTGAGAAAGTGGAAGATACAGCACTTTTTGAGGAAAAGAGACACTAGGAAGAAAATTCGGCATTGGAGTGTGGAGATAGTAGTGAAAATAATGAGCAATGAGGCCAAATGGGAGGACAAAAAAGCCAGACACTGGTGGGTCTTATATGCTATTTTCAGAGGCTTAGGCTTTCTTTTAGAGGAGACGGGGAAATGGAAATAGAAATGGTTAAACATGGCAGAAACATGGCAGATTCTGGTTTAGAGTAGATCATCCTGATGGCTTTATGGATGATGTATTTGGGGACTAAGAGAAGGGAAACTACTTAGGAGGCCATGGAGGTAAACAAATTGAGAAGTAATGAAGCTCTGAATGAAGGTTTTGGAATTAATTGATAGCAGTGGGCTGAAGGATTTGAGAAGTATTTATGTGGTAAAATTAGCATATGAGGGTAAGGGAAGGAGAGAGTCATAGATGAGGCCCAGATTTCTAGTTCTAGTACCAATCTAATGAAAAAGAACTTGCAAAAATGATTAGTGATTAGTTTTCAGGAAAATGGAAATTAAATGCACACCCACCAGAATGGCTGAAATGAAAAAAAAGACAAGCAATATCAAGTGTTGATGAGGATGGGAAAATTGGAACTTGCGTATGCTGCTGGTAGTAGTATAAATCGGCACAATCCTTTGGAAAAGTGTTTGGAAATATCCACTAAGGTCAGACTTACACATAACCTTGAGCCAGAAATCCCACTTCTAGATATGTGCCTAACAAAAATATGTAATATGTTCGCCAAAAATCATGTGTGACAATTTTACAGCTTCACTAGTCATAATAGCCCCAAAGTTGAAATAACAAAAAAGTCCATCAGTAGCAGAATAGAAAAATAAATTGTGATTTACTAATATAATAGAATATCACATAATTATGAGAATAAACATGCTACAGCTACATACAACAACATGAATGAATCTCATAAACATACTATTGAGTTACAGAAGCCAGGTACAAATGGAACATGTACTCTATGGTTCCATTTATATGATATTCAAAAACAAGCAAAATTAATCTATGGCATTAGGGGTCAGGATAGCAATACTTTTAAAATGCGGAGGATAGTGATTAGAAGCGGTCATGAGGAGGGCTACTGGCTGCCGGTATTTATTGGCCTATTTTTTTTGATGTGGGTGCTGCTTACATGGGTGTGTTTACTTTCTGGAAGTTCATTGATATGTGATCCAAGCTTATGACTTGTGCTCTTTTCAGGATGTATATTTCAATAAAAAGTTTAATAGATTCCTTTCAAATGTAAAGTAGTTCCGTACATGTGTGTGAATGGTTAGTTCTGTTTGGGGTATGTTGCATATTGAAGTAATGGATCAGTGGGTAGGTGTGTGTGAATCTCTGGGCAGGAAAAGCAAACAGCAGGTAAGAGGTCATAGCAACCCTGTGGGAAAAGAGTATGAATGAGGGGAGCAGTAGGCCTTGGATATAACTCTGGAGAATATCAGCATTTAAAGTGTAGGCAGAAGAAGGACTTGTGTAGAGGATAGAAAAGAAATAGCATGTAGAATCATGAGCAGGAATTGCTACTCCTGGTAGCCAAGGTAGTAAAATTCTCAAGAAGGGAGTGATCAGTCTCATCAAATGAAGGTGAGAGACTTTAAAATCAGGAGTGAGAATGTCTATTGGAGTTAGTTGCAGCAGGTCATAGCATACCTCAGCTAGACTGATTTCTGTGGAGCAGTAGGTTTAGTAGGGATAACAGTGGTAGAGACCATCTGGTTTGTACTATGGCTCCAACATTACCTGTGATGATTGTTTAAAATGCAGGTTTCTGAGATACACCCTCGAAGATTTTGGTCCCATAGATCTTGCTTGAGGCTCTGATGATTCTGAAAGTCTATAGCATCTGGAACACACCTTGAGAAACTCTGGATTAGAAAGGAGCATGTGTCTTCCTGTAAAACCTGAAGCTTCCCTCAAAGCTGGACAGGTCAACCGATCTCTCTGAATTTTGGCTTACTCATTTTATTAAAATGAGGGTGCCAATACCTAATAGGACTATATGTGTGAGAATAAAATAACTTAATGTTCATTTCATAATGAACATTTCATAATATATAAATATATCAAATCATCATGTTGTATACCTTAAACTAATATAATGTTTTATGTCAATTATATCTCAATAGAACTGGAAAAAAATGAGTTAATGTAGGTAAGTGCCTATTATTGTGTGTTTTTCCCTCCCTCCTCTATTATATGTATAAGCCCATGACATTCTCTTTCCTGAAGGGAAATGTAAAAATAAAAATGACAATGTATACACTGCCAGAAAACAATGTCTAATGGGAATCTGGCCTGGAGACAGTTCTTGATTTTGGACAATTCACAATTGTTATTGGCAGTAATTCTTGAACTAGAATTTACTGTATCTTATAAAAGTATCTGATGAAGGAACTCTGAGAAAACCCAGAATAAAGTGCTTTTAATAAGAGAAAATGGAAATTTTCTGATTAGAATAAAGAAATAATTGAACCATGAATTGATAAATAGATAGATTATCAGTAGGACCTTGCAGGCATAAGGTGGCATTAGGGCCATCGGTTATTGCTTGATAACTCTTGGAGGACTGAAAGAAGCCCTGGGCACTGGGAAAGGTAATATTATGCCTTAGGGTGGGTATGTCCATTAGATACCAGTTAATTTAGCTTCCTTGATAGGAAAGATACTACAAAAACAAAACAAAACAAAAGCTACAATGAATCGAATACTGGTGTATAGCGTATTCCATTGTGAAACCATAAGAAATAATCAACTACCAGAGCTTTCTATGTGCCAGGAATGGCGTTAGGTACTTTTGCCTAAATTTTACAGTTGAGAAAATTGAGACTCATAAAGATTAAGTGAATTATTCAAGGTTGTACCTGACTCTGTTTGATCTGTTGCTTCTGCAAGGACTTTAATAAAGCTTAAGGATCTGTGCTATTTGCACACTAAGGAGATATGGTACAGACTAGGTTCTGACCTTATCTTATTAAGTACAATTCTTGCTCAATGTGCCAAGCAAATAGTGTAGAAAAATCACTTCTGTGGCATAGAATGCCTAGGTGTTCACCAAACCTATTTCCTCTTCTTTCTGGAACTACAGCTAGACTGCATTTCCAAAACTTCTTTCAGGAGGTGTGGTCATACAACTAAATTCTGGCCAATAGATGATGGCTGGACATGATGTGTACCATCTCCATGCCTAGCCTAATTACAATAAGGTGAAATAAAATTAGGTCTCTCGATCGCTCCTCAGAGGAGAGTCAACCTGCTGGTTAGGAATAACTATTTTAGTTTTGACCGAAGTAAAAAAAAAAAAAAAAAAAAAAACACAACTTCTATTTTGTTAAATCACTGAGATTTGAGAGTTTATCTGTTATGGCAATTAGAGTGACCTTGGAAGGCTTCTTCATTGGTGTCACACTAAGCAGTCCTGTGATTGATATCGACAACTATTAATTAAGATGCCATCTGGATTAACTTGACAAGGATTACCAACACTTTAAAAGATAGGAATCAACTTTACTGTAAATTGTTTTTGAAAAAATCCTTCAAAAAATAAAATGGAAATTCAATAGTTATATAGAGTACAATTAGGAGCAAACACACACATACTGAGATATAAGATGAGCAAGTGACTGACCACTTTATTGCTGAAAAAAAAATCCCATGGTCAAAATAGAACATAAAATGGATATGAATAAGCAATGATGTTGCTAGTTTAGATGTAATTTTCGGTAAATAGACATACACACAAACACCTAAGGTATGGGTAGGAGAAAGTCACATTGGTACAGGAATTGGCAGGGGTTGGGGGGGCAGAGGGCTTTTTTAAATTTGAGAGCCCACAGCTCTCACCCAAATCTAAAAATTAGTCATAAGTGTCACCAAAAAGCCACCTGAAATTAGATAGGATAACATTAGGTTTTTAGTATAATCAGCCATCCTTGGCCTTTAACTCCATGTGAAGAATTGGTTATGGGTAGTGTGACCGTGTGTCCCAGCTTGCCCAGAACAGTCCCAGTTTATGACTGTTGTCTAGGCCGAATTATTAATAGTGCCCCCTTTCTTTCTCCAGAATGCCCCAATTTGAATGATAGATTATAAAATCACCCTTGTTTGGGGCCAAACTTTAGGAGCTCAGTGCAGGCTTTCCTCCCTGCTCCGACAACCAATACTCATGGAGAGCTACTGATACCACTAATACTACCATGAAATTAGGGTGATGAAGCAGAAAACATTTTCCTTCTCTTTTAACTTCACACTATTGTTGCAAACTCAGAATGAGCTTAACAGCCACTTCTTCCATAATATTTAATTATTACCACAATGAAAGGCAACAACAGATCAATCATTTTAAAATGACAATCATCATTTTAGGTAGATGTCCCTAAAATTTTGCCTAGATTATTCTAAACAACCCCATACCATAGGCACTGAGTTATACTAGCAGGTATTTCGCAAACAGTGTATATTAGAGGGCACATAAGGATGTAATTCTGAGTGATGCTTGATCTCTTATGGTGCTTTGCTAAGATGATTGGGGAGGGGGTTCTAAGGAAAAGCATTACAACTTCTTTGAAATATTTCCCATGCTAAAGTTATTGTAGCCAGTGCCATGGCTCTAATTCTCCATTTGGGCTTCCTGTAGTCCTAGAGAACTCAAAGTGTCATAAATATGATGTACCTTTTTGGAGATTCAATTTTACTTTGGTGTTTGTAATTTTAACTTTTTTATATTTGAATAAACATGAATGTATTATTAAATGGAATACAAGATATACATGAACTTTTAAAAGAAAAGATGAGTTCTCCAAGAATCTCTCCCATTTCTGATAGACTACGTAGTGATTCTCCCCATCTTCTGAATACTAGGGTGGGAAAAATGGGAGAAGCACTGCTCTAAGGTAGATCATTTGGGGGCCTTGATAATCCAGTCATCTGTTTATTACCATGGTCCCAAACTCAACAGACTAGAATGTAACATGGGGGTTAAAAGCACAGGTTTTGGTATTGAACAGACCTAGTAACTGTCCTGTGTATCAATTTACTAGCTCTGAAACTTTGCATACATTCGAAATAGGGATAATAATAGTTAATTCATAGAAGTATTTTGACTACTAAAGGATGTATGTAAATTGTTCAGCACAATACCTGGGACATAATAAGCACTCCACAATTGTTCATTATTATTATTTCTTGAGAGGCCTCTTGACCTATTCATGGGAACTCCCTATGATCACCTACTCTGTATAATTTTGTTCTAGTAAGTATAAAAGGGGATGTGGAGAAACTGAAAGTGATCCCAAAATAAAGCAACAACAACGGCATTTTTAAAAGCTGGGAAGCTGTAAAGAAAGATGAAAGGAGCCAGGGTGTTTTTAGCTTGGAGAGGAGGAAGCCAAAAAGTGACAATAGCATTCAAGTGTAAGAATTATTATGAGGAGGAGGCTGACAGGTTGTTTTCCATTTCTACAGGGGTTAGCAATGTAAATACTACAGCAGAATAACTTGATTTGACACAAATAAGGATGTCTTGTCAGGGAGAGTGACAACACTAGAACAGCGAGCTAGAGAGGGTATGGTTATATCAACCTGGTGCATCTAAAAATATCCTGGCTAATTTAGGTGAAAATCTAGTTATAGCTGCCCTGGCTGCCCTTTTAAATCTGAGTCCCAGAGATCAGTTTTCAATCAGTTCAGGGACACAGTCTTTGGCAGATGTTGATATCAGACTCTATAACATATAAAGCAGAGATATATACTCTTGGAGACATATAAAAATCCATGTGATATATAATTAGAAGAATAGTTTTATAATGATGATAATAATGTTAATAACAATAGTTAAGTTTTTTAAGTACTTACTGTGGGAAAGACTGTATTCTAAGTATGCTATATGTCTTATCTTTTGCTGTTCAATAATTAGTATTTGCACTTAATTCCAGGAACAATTCTAACCTTGGAACTTCTATTTTTTTTTAACATCTTTATTAGAGTATAATTGCTTTACAATGGTGTGTTAGTTTCTGCTTTATAACAAAATGAATCAGCTATACATATACATATATCCCCATATCTCCTCCCTCTTGCATCTCCCTCCCTCCCACCCTCCCTATCCCACCCCTCTAGGTGGTCAAAAAGCACCAAGCTGATCTCCCTGTGCTATGTGGCTGCTTCCCACTAGCTATCTGTTTTACATTTGGTAGTGTATATATGTCCATGCCACTCTCTCACTTTGTCCCAGCTTACCCTTCCCCCTCCCCATGTCCTCAAGTGGACATTCTATTTTAAATCTATCCAGGAGTGAATACCTGATGAACAACACCCCACCTAGTCAAATTCTACTCATCCTACCATGCCCAGCTTAAATTGCTCTTTCTCTGTGAGAGCTGCCTGAGTTTCCCTAGTCACTTATTTTTCTCTAAACTCACAGCTTTTATCCTCAGTATGACTATTTATGCAATATATGAGATTTAATCAGACCATTACTTTGAGGTATTTGTGCTGATAATTTGTTTGGCTATTCAACCCTTATCCCTTTAACTCTTCATGAGCATATGTGAGATCTTCCAAGCCCAATTGTAAAATCTTCAGGGAAACCAGCTGTAGTAGTCATATGTTGGTTTTTGGCAACAATATCCATTTTCCTACTTTAGAAACAGTAGCTTTTTTCTCTTTTGGGAAGTTATCTTTCTTCCATTGTGTGTGGTCTTGATAGCACAGTCTGTCAAAGTTTTCTGCACTTCCTCTCCCTAAGGGTAAGTAAGTGACTCAAAGGCTAGTTGGAATTCTTTCCCAGGGCTTTGAAACTTGAACAAAGTGTCACAAACATAGGGAAAAACAGTTGATTTGTTCTAGTGGCAGTGTCCTGGGGAAGTTGTCTATCTTCTGCTAACTTGGCCCCCTAGATCTACCAGATCATGTTCTAGTCAAGCCTGCTACTCTAGCTTTTCTTTGAACAACATGATAGCCTTGCAACAAGTTAGTCAATTTTTCTGTTGCTGGCAACCCAAACATTCTAACTGTTACAGGGGCAAACCCTATACTTGTTTGCATGGCCCATCACACAAATCACAGGGCTTGTCACAGGGTAAGTGTTCATTAGTGACATTCTAAAGAACTTAAATGGAAAAACAAGCACTGACCAAAAGAAAAAGGATCTATGGAAGCATTTCATAAATAGATAAGACGTATAAAAATTCCACTGGAGAGCTCAGGAATGCTATATTAATGATCAAATTATTAACTAGTGAATTTACATAATCCCAACATCCACCCTAGCTGCCTTTGCTTTGCTTATTAAAGTACTTGGGAGGGGCAAGTGGCACATTCTGCAAAATCCCACAAAGAAGCCCCAAGCATACTGATTGTACATTCTTACTTGTAGAACTCTCAGCACTTCCTGACCCAGAAGGCCCTCCTTTAAGTAATGCTAAAGAAGTTGACCTGAGCCAAGATGAATGACAGTCACTGCATCACACCAGGAATTCATCCTATTTTTATATTTTCAAATGAATGTAGTAGAGTCATACAGATGTGCACTACTCAGAGCTGGAAAGAAATGAGGTCAGAGCTCAGAGAAGTCAAGCACGGGGGCCAAGCATGAGACCAAAATAGAAAGCAATACCCACAGTAGTTGTACTGTTGTTTGCAGTACAGGGAGTTGGATCAGATGACCTCTAAAGCCTTCTCCAACTTGGGCATTCTTTGTTTCTACTTCTTTCAGGTTTTCATTGTTGTAAGTCTAGAATCAGCCCCACTAAGAGGCACTGGTAATTGTAGAAAGATCTAAGAATGTGGAAAATGATGTTTCAGCAGTTGGCTTAAAAAAAAAAACTCTACTAGCCTACAAATAGAATTTTCATTCAGTAAACATTTGTTACTAGCATATTGTGTACAAATAACTGTGCTAGGTGCTAAGAGGAAGAGCAAGCAGAGATGCAAAGAAAACTAGTTACAGCTGCTGCCTTTCAGGAGCTTATAACTTACTGAAAATGATGCCGTGCTACTTTGCACTTTTTGCACCAAGACCATTCTTTGTAAATAGTAGCCTTTCACAAATTGATCAGTGACAAAGAACTCTTCTTGCCTTCAAGGAGCTTTTAGTTCTTTATTTGATCACTGATTAATTCAACAGTCTGCACTGTATTAGGCTCTGTGCTAGGTGCTGTGGACACCATCAAGAGAAAGATTTATAAGGTCTCTCCTTCAAGGAGCTCAAAGGGAAATGGGATGACCTAAGGCTCCTACTTAGTTTTTTTTTTTTTTTTTTTTTCATTTTTTTAAAGTTTATTGTTTTTATGTTTTTTTTTTTGCTTTATAACAAATTTAATCAGTTATACATATACATATGTTCCCATATCCCCTCCCTTTTGCGTCTCCCTCCCACCCTCCCTATCCCACCCCTCCAGGCGGTCACAAAGCACCGAGCTGATCTCCCTGTGCTATGCGGCTGCTTCCCACTAGCTATCTACCTTACGTTTGGTAGTGTATATATGTCCATGCCGCTCTTTCACTTTGTCACAGCTTACCCTTCCCCCTCCCCATATCCTCAAGTCCATTCTCTAGTAGGTCTGTATCTTTATTCCTGTCTTACCCTAGGTTCTTCATGACATTTTCTTTTTCTTAAATTCCATATATATGTGTTAGCATACGGTATTTGTCTTTCTCTTTCTGACTTACTTCACTCTGTATGACAGACTCTAGGTCTATCCACCTCATTACAAATAGCTCAATTCCGTTTCTTTTTATGGCTGAGTAATATTCCATTGTATATATGTGCCACATCTTCTTTACCCATTCATCCGATGATGGACACTTAGGTTGTTTCCATCTCCGGGCTATTGTAAATAGGGCTGCTATGAACATTTTGGTACATGTCTCTTTTTGAATTATGGTTTTCTCAGGGTATATGCCCAGTAGTGGGATTGCTGGGTCATATGGTAGTTCTATTTGCAGTTTTTTAAGGAACATCCATACTGTTCTCCATAGTGGCTGTATCAATTTACATTCCCACCAACAGTGCAAGAGGGTTCCCTTTTCTCCACACCCTCTCCAGCATTTATTGTTTATAGATTTTTTGATGATGGCCATTCTGACTGGTGTGAGATGATATCTCATTGTAGTTTTGATTTGCATTTCTCTAATGAGTAAAGATGTTGAGCATCCTTTCATGTGTTTGTTGGCAGTCTGTATATCTTCTGTGGAGAAATGTCTATTTAGGTCTTCTGCCCATTTTTGGATTGGGTTGTTTGGTTTTTTGTTATTGAGCTGCATGAGCTGCTTATAAATTTTGGAGATTAATCCTTTGTCAGTTGCTTCATTTGCAAATATTTTCTCCCATTCTGAGGGTTGTCTTTTGGTCTTGTTGATGGTTTCCTTTGCTGTGCAAAAGCTTTTAAGTTTCATTAGGTCCCATGTGTTTATTTTTGTCTTTATTTCCATTGCTCTAGGAGGTGGGTCCAAAAGGATCTTGCTGTGATTTATGTCATAGAGTGTTCTGCCTATGTTTTCCTCTAAGAGTTTGATAGTGTCTGGCCTTACATTTAGGTCTTTAATCCATTTTGAGCTTATTTTTGTGTATGGTGTTAGGGAGTGATCTAATCTCATACTTTTACATGTCCCTATCCAGTTTTCCCAGCACCACTTATTGAAGAGACTGTCCTTTCTCCACTGTACATTCCTGCCTCCTTTATCAAAGATAAGGTGACCATATGTCCGTGGGTTTATCTCTGGGCTTTCTATCCTGTTCCATTGATCTATCTTTCTGTTTTTGTGCCAGTACCATACTATCTTGATTACTGTAGCTTTGTAGTATAGTCTGAAGTCAGGGAGCCTGATTCCTCCAGCTCCATTTTTCGTTCTCAAGATTGCTTTGGCTATTTGGGGTCTTTTGTGTTTCCATACAGATTGCGAAATTTTTTGCTCTAGTTCTGTGAAAAATGCCAGGGGTAGTTTGATAGGGATTGCATTGAATCTGTAGATTGCTTTGGGTAGTAGAGTCATTTTCACAATGTTGATTCTTCCAATCCAAGAACATGGTACATCTCTCCATCTATTTGTATCATCTTTAATTTCTTTCATCAGTGTCTTATAATTTTCTGCATACAGGTCTTTTGTCTCCTTAGGTAGGTTTATTCCTAGATATTTTATTCTTTTTGTTGCAATGGTAAATGGGAGTGTTTCCTTGATTTCACTTTCAGATTTTTCATCATTAGTATATAGGAATGCCAGAGATTTCTGTGCATTAATTTTGTATCCTGCAACTTTACCAAATTCATTGATTAGCTCTAGTAGTTTTCTGGTAGCATCTTTAGGATTCTCTATGTATAGTATCATGTCATCTGCAAACAGTGACTGCTTTACTTCTTCTTTTCCGATTTGGATTCCTTTTATTTCCTTTTCTTCTCTGATTGCTGTGGCTAAAACTTCCAAAACTATGTTGAATAAGAGTGGTGAGAGTGGGCAACCTTGTCTTGTTCCTGATCTTAGTGGAAATGGTTTCAGATTTTCACCATTGAGGACGATGCTGGCTGTGGGTTTGTCATAAATGGCTTTTATTATGTTGAGGAAAGTTCCCTCTATGCCTACTTTCTGCAGGGTTTTTATCATAAATGGGTGTTGAATTTTGTTGAAAGCTTTCTCTGCATCTATTGAGATGATCATATGGTTTTTCTCCTTCAATTTGTTAATATGGTGTATCACGTTGATTGATTTGCGTATATTGAAGAATCCTTGCATTCCTGGAATAAACCCCACTTGATCATGGTGTATGATCCTTTTAATGTGTTGTTGGATTCTGTTTGCTAGTATTTTGTTGAGGATTTTTGCATCTATGTTCATCAGTGATATTGGCCTGTAGTTTTCTTTCTTTGTGACATCCTTGTCTGGTTTTGGTATCAAGGTGATGGTGGCCTCGTAGAATGAGTTTGGGAGTGTTCCTCCCTCTGCTATATTTTGGAAGAGTTTGAGAAGGATAGGTGTTAGCTCCTCTCTAAATGCTTGATAGAATTCACCTGTGAAGCCATCTGGTCCTGGGCTTTTGTTTGTTGGAAGATTTTTTATCACAGTTTCAATTTCAGTGCTTGTGAATGGTCTGTTCATATTTTCTATTTCTTCCTGATTCAGTCTTGGCAGGTTGTGCATTTCTAAGAATTTGTCCATTTCTTCCAGGTTGTCCATTTTATTGGCATAGAGTTGCTTGTAGTAATCTCTCATGATCTTTTGTATTTCTTCAGTGTCAGTTGTTACTTCTCCTTTTTCATTTCTAATTCTGTTGATTTGAGTCTTCTCCCTTTTTTTCTTGATGAGTCTGGCTAATGGTTTGTCAATTTTGTTTATCTTCTCAAAGAACCAGCTTTTAGTTTTATTGATCTTTGCTATCGTTTCCTTCATTTCTTTTTCATTTATTTCTGATCTGATTTTTATGATTTCTTTCCTTCTGCTAACTTTGGGATGTTTTTGTTCTTCTTTCTCTAATTGCTTTAGGTGCAAGGTTAGGTTGTTTATTCGAGATGTTTCCTGTTTCTTAAGGTGGGATTGTATTGCTATAAACTTCCCTCTTAGAACTGCTTTTGCTGCATCCCATAGGTTTTGGGTCGTCGTGTCTCCATTGTCATTTGTTTCTAGGTATTTTTTAATTTCCCCTTTGATTTCTTCAGTGATCACTTTGTTGTTAAGTAGTGTATTGTTTAGCCTCCATGTGTTTGTATTTTTTACAGATCTTTTCCTGTAATTGATATCTAGTCTCATAGCAGTGTGGTCGGAAAAGATACTTGATACAATTTCAATTTTCTTAAATTTACCAAGGCTTGATTTGTGACCCAAGATATGATCTATCCTGGAGAATATTCCATGAGCACTCTCCTACTTAGTTTTACTCTGCCAGTTCTGAATCTTCTCTAAGCCTGTTACTCCCGTAGTCATAGTGCCATTTTGGAAAATCAAATCTGATCAGGACATATTTCCCCTGCTTCAAACTCTAATGGTTTCCCTCAGTGTGTAATTCAAACTAATGCAAATAGGGTCCTGCATCATCTGGCTCTTGGCCATTTTCATTTGCAGGGCCTTTAAATGGCAGGGTGGTAGCCCCTTATAATCTAATTCAGCCTGGACAGATTGCAGTTGTTGGAATAAGCAGGCTGAAGTGCTATCACCAAGCTTATCATAAATACCCATAAGTATAAAGTAATCATCTCTACCCACCGAATCCAGAGGGGATGTGGTAAAGATCCAGAATTGAAGCCTATGGAGAAGTAGATCAAAAGCAATGCAATAATCTAGCACAAATGATTTAACTTTTATTGCTCCAAGGTAAGCACTCTAGCCTCAGTGAAATAGATACATGGGTGGAAGGAGACTTAAGAAATGAGAAAACATGATATCCTGAAAGGATAATAGTGGCAAGGATTTTTATCACCTTGCTAATCTTTGAAGCACTGTCTGAACAGTTACTTGAGATGTTCTTGGATCCTCTTAGGCTGCCATTAAAGATCATGGGCAGAATTTGTCTCTTTATCTGAGAGATGTTCTAAACAATAAAAGTGCTTCAAAGGGTCTGTGACTTCTGCTGCCATCCATACAACATTCATCACATTCCCTAAGGAATCTGTAATTCAATAAAGGTTAAGAACCATGATAAACCAAGGCTATGGACATAATTCCAATACCTAATTCAGTTCTCTTTGTTAATAAGAAGGGCAAACCAGATTCTTAGGTTAGTATATGAGCCAAGTGGTCACTGAAAATTTTGTGTCTGAAACTCAGTTTCCTTAGCTATAATTTGGACTATTAATACAGTTTCCTTAGCTATAATTTGGACTATTAATACTTATTTCACAGGGTTATTGTAAGGATGAAATGAAATAATGTTTGTACAGCACTAAGCACAGTGCTTGAAACTTGTTAGGCACTCAAATGGTTGTTCATGCTGTTATTATTTCTCTGATTCTCACATAGTGTTAGTGCCCACGATACTGTGAATTTTCATATTGGGGCCCTCCTATGCGCTTTCTATGCTCCTTTTGTCCCTCATGAAAAACACTCTTCTAGGTCTTCAGAGGCTATGTAAAAATATAGAATATTCAACCTGGAAAGAATTTGGAGGAAACTCTTTATTTTAAGGAAGAATATGCTAAGGCCTGAAGGCTTATCCAAGGTCACATGGCTAATTAGTGGCAAAACTAGGTCTTGACCCAAGTCTCCTGACTCCTAGTCAGTGGCTTTACTGCATTATTATTATTATCTGAAATTGTGAGGGGCACCCCAAATCAATACATTAGTATGTATTTACTGAGCACCTACCTAAATGAACCTAGAACTGCTAAAAACTTTGGAAAGTATTAAATAAGTATGAGGCACATTCTCACAATAAAATTATTATAATTTATTACACAAATGAATCAAATTGCTCCTCTCATTGCAGATGTCTTTCCTCATTAATTTTACATTAATTTTGAATTCTACTTTTTATGTTTCTATCTTCAACAATGAGAAGAGAGAAAAGCAATTGTATACATTAATCCTTGCTAAGCGACTTATGGCTGATTATTGCTATGCAGAAAACTCCATTATTAGGGTGAGGCCCACATTCACACATCGTCCAATTATATCTCCCAATAATCCTATTTTATAGGTGAAATAAAAAAGGCATGGAGACATGAAGTAACTTGCCCAAGTTCCTCTCAGATGCCAAAGCCCATGTTTACACCATGCAGATTCCTTTGAACTTTTTAACTTCAATATTAATCCCTAGAAGCAAAATAAATAAAAAAGGACAATACGCAAGTATGATACATATAAATTGCTTAATTAGTAGAAATTTATTCCACAAACATTTGTTAGGTGCAGATTATTTCCGAGGCTACATCTTAAGAGGGTAAAATTAGCATCACAGCAACAGCCACAAATGGCATTTCCTTCACTCCATCCATACCCCCAGCACAGCAGCTCCCACCCCTGGGTCTTGCCTGTGTTTGTGAACTGGTCCTCCCAGCCACAAGGGCCCTCACCTGTTTCTCCTTCTGCTGTTTCAGTTTCTTAGTGATCAAGTGCACTGCTCAGGCTACCGTGTCCTTGACGTGTTTAGGTTCTAGGAGTTTTCTCGAGGCGAAAAGTTTAGTTCACCCTGATTTGTAATATTAAGCTGGCTACAAAGCCATGTGGCCTTGTGCTCTGAATGTCCAACAAAGGTGTAAATGAAGGTCATTTATCTTTTAATCTTAGTCTAAGCATGAGACCCACAATCTGGACCACAGGATGTTTGAGTAGCAGATGCATTCAATATCGCCTTCCTTACTGAGCCTGGCCTGCAGCTTCCAGTCACTCAAACCTGGAAGAATTCTTGCCCAGGAGCCTCCTCAGGCCTTCATGCAAATAGACAGTGGTGGACCAGCCCCTGAGACCTTCAGATGTGCTCAATCCCAAGTGTAAAGAATGTGCCGGCTCTCAAACTGTTAATTCTGTCACACTCTCCTATGTGATGCAAAAGAGAGCTTGACCCCATTTCCACCAGCAAGTAGTCCACTATTTTCCCCTGCTAAACCAGGCTCCCAGATCTCTCTTGGGTTTATCCGCATATTAAACTCTTCTTCTATCTCGACATCTGAAACAGAGATGCTGAACAGTGTGGCTGAGAAGTCACTCTCCTCACCAAAACACCTTTTTTGAACTAACATTAATTAGCCTTTGCTATGTGTCAGATACTAATGGTGCATTCTTTGCATGTATCATTTACACCTCAAAAGAGCATAATAGCATATATGAAAAGGAGGGCTCAGAAGGGTTAAATAATTTCCCCCAGGTCACCTAGGTCCTAGGTAATAGAACTGGCAATAAGACACAAGTCTGACCACAAAACCCCTTTCCTGACTACTAAGTTACATCGCTTTCCTATAACTGCCTTAGTTTAATACTAATTTCTAAAATGCAAAATAGATAAAAGAACAACATAAATAAGAGGACTACAGATGCGTAATCAGGATGAGTAAAGTGTGCATTATCATTTTTATGTCAAGCCCATTTCTGTGAGTGTTCCATTATAAGAGCATTTTAGTTGATAAAAATTCAAAGATGCACATTTGCTAGTTGAAGCAAGAAAATGTCAATAATCCCACTTTATTTTATTAATTTAGATATGGCTCAGGCAAGTACATCTGGTACTGCTATTCTTAGAACTGGAAGGAATGGGGTGGGGGGGAGCGGAGTATTTCTGTTAACAGATAGACTCAATCAGGTTCAGGAGAAGACTCCACTACTCCAAATCTCTAGTCATCTCCCATCCCGCTCTGCCCCTAGCAAATCATCCACTGCAAACTGTGCCAGAGAGATGAATGTGAGAATGGAATTAATCAGAATAAGATGAGGGACCAGCAGTCTATCACAGGTGGCAGTTTGATTAATGAAAGCCAGAAAGCAGCAAGTACAACTTGGGAAATCAATGAGACCCAGCCAAAGGCAAAAACAACAGGAAAGCTCTAGCTCTCCCTAGAAAAAAATAAAAAATCTTTGGTATTTGTTTAGATCCTTTGTCCTAAGGATGTCAAGGCATTTCACAAGCAATTTCTTTTATTCTTGTCTCTGTTATGGAGAAATCCACAAGGACATTAATGAAACTTTCCCTCTGAGCTAAGAAAGGAAATAGGAGCAGAGACGAGAGAAAACGAGTCAGGGTTCTCACAACTTTCCTTATAATTAATGCCTCCATGAATAGGCAACTAAATCTTTGTTTAGTCACTTTGATTAAGGTTGAAGTAGATATCTTTGGGGACTGAGCAGTTCTTCTCTGAGAACTACTACCTTTATTCACAGAAGTGAATCATGGTTTCCACTTTTGTTCTGGGTATCTTCCTTTATCCGCCCCCCCCACCATGGCCATGGTTGATTGGATTATAGGTGGACACCTGACCCAACTGGGGCCAATCAGATTCTTTTTCTAATGACTTGGAACTGGGATTCAGAGAACTACTCAATAGGTAAATCAGACACTGTGAGGTGGGCAAAAGCAAAGAGTCTGCAGGGAGATAAATGAAGCACTTGCTTAGAGAACTGAGCAGATATCCCCCTTGCTGCCTGACAGCTGTCCAGTTCCTGATTCTAGCCCCCTGTGAGGCCCAGCCACACGGTCTGCCTTTAGATTGAGTGAAACACTCCTGAATCCATTTATTAAATTCTCCTCTTCCACTTAAGTTAGTTCAAGTGGATTTCTGCTACTTGCAACTGAAAGTATCATAAGTATTTTATTGATGGGTGTGTCGGGTGCACATTCTCCTAGAAATGTCTGCCTTTCAGTCTCTTTTAGTTCTTCTCCTACCTCTCCATCTATTTCTCAACCTCCATTAATTGTGCCTTTTTTCTGCCTACCCCTTAAATGTAGGAATTCCCTAATGCTTTGTGCTCAACACATCTCTTTGTCTCTCTGACCTTTACAGAGAATCTCACCTCCTCCAGTTTTAGTTAATACCTGCAAGCGCCTGAATCCCACATTTATATCTCTAGCCCATACCTCTTGACAAGTATTGCCAAGCCACTCTGGAAAGCTTCACAGGCTGCTTAAATTCAGAAAATCTGAAATCATTCATTGTCCTGTTTCTCATCTCAAAAAATCTGCTCTTTCTCCCATATTTTCTGTTAGAAAATGTCATTACCCTATTAGCAGTCACCCAAGCTAGAAGCCACAGAGTTATTTTCGGTGGTTCCTCTCTCTTACCCCTTGTCACAGTTCAGTCTTCTTCATCTCTCAATTGGATAATTTAGTATAGTTTCTTAAGAATTTTTCCTCTACAATCTCATATAATCATCTCTAACCATTGTCAGTCCAGTCTCTATACTCTGCCAGAGTGTAGAGAACTTTCATTTCTGTTCCATTAATCTATATGTCTCTCCTTATGCCTGTACCATACTGGCACTGACTCCTGTAGCTTTCTAGTAAGTTTTGAAATTGGAACATATGAGAATCATTTTTAAAATGTAGATTCCTGGACCCCACCTTCAGAGATTCTGATTCAATCAGTATGAGGTAGAATATGAGTTTCATTTTTCACAAGTTCCCCAAAAGTGTCTGTTGCAGAGTTCCAAGGATGCCATAGAGCAATGGTTAAGAATGACTGAATTCTGGTTCTGCTCGTACTTGCTGGGTGACACTGGGGAAGGATATATGCTTCTCCTTCAGTAAAATATGGATGATAATTATAGTACTTTTCACATGAATTAAATTCATGTGGACTAGAAGAGTGCCTGGGACTCCATAAATGTTATGTAATTATTTTTTTACTAAAAGTCATTCAGAGGGTTAGACAATGGGGAAATGCAGAAAGCGAAAAGAAAATGTGTGCCCATCTGATGACATCAAAAAAATTTCCAATGACTTGGCAGAATCTAAAAAGGCTGCTTGTGAATAGCAAGGAAAATGAATGCTCACTGATTAACTGATCTTTTTTTGCATGTGGTAAAATATATATGGCCTAAAAGTTGTTGTATTAACCATTTCTAAGGGTACAATTCAGTGGCATGAATTACATTCACAATGTTGTATGACCATCACCTCTATTTCCAAAACTTTCTCAGCGCTCCAAATAGAAACTCTGTAATAATTAAACCATTAACTCCCCATTCCTCTCTGCCCTCAGCCCCTAGTAACCTTTAATCTACTTTTATTTATTTATTTATTTATTTATTTTTTTGCGGTACGCGGGCCTCTCACTGTTGTGGCCTCTCCCGTTGCGGAGCACAGGCTCCAGACGTGCAGGCTCAGCGGCCATGGCCCACGGGCCCAGCCGCTCCGCGGCACGTGGGATCCTCCCAGACCGGGGCACAAACCCGTGTCCCCTGCATCGGCAGGCGGACTCAACCACTGCGCCACCAAGGAAGCCCTTTAATCTACTTTTGTCTATGATTTTGACTATTCTAGATATTTCACATAAGTGGAACCATGAAATTCGTGTTCTTTTGTGTCTGGCTTATTTCACTTAAAACAAAGTTTTTGATGTTTATCCATATTGTAACGTATATTAGAACTTCATTCCTTTATATGGCTGAAAAATATTCCATTGTATATACATACCACAGTTTATTTCATTCAGCTGTTGATGGACTTTTGTGTTGTTTCTGCATTTTAGTTATTATGAATAATGCTGCAGTGAACACTAACATACATGTATCTGTTTTAGTCCCTGTTTTCAGTTCTTTCAGGTATGTATCTAAGTGTAGAATTTGAGTAACTGATCTTTTAATAGAAATAAAATTCTGCTTTGGAGTAGAGAAAGCCTTTGGCGCTCTCTGTCTCACACACCCTGTCCTTAGGACATGAAACTAATCTTGTCAGTCCTCCCTTGACCCCCATGTCGGCAGCTCATTGTAGTTGCTGTCTGGGCCATAGAGCTGTGAGTGCCTCTGGAGGAGGGCAGGCTGGGAAAGGGGGAATTCAGACTATTGCAAGGTGACAGACATCAGTGACAAGGCTTGAGGGAATGAGGGAGTCTGCCCTGTAACTCTTCTTTGCCTCCTTTTCTCTGATCCCTTTTGCTTTTGACAGGATTTCTGTTCAGCCCAAGAGACTATGAGATTATGTAAGGACTCAGAAAGGAGTGAAGAGAGACTGTATAACTGTGCACATCTCTTGACCCTGCCAGCTGCCAAGGCTATCATTCCAGCAGTGGGAGCCACTGAGGGAAAAATAAAGGGCATTGGGATGAGGCTGGTAGGGCAAGGCAGCTATGGCCTGCTAAGGACACTCCCACGGAGGGAGGAAGTTCCTGATATAGATGTCCCTCCCACCCACCTCAGCACTGAAGGCCCACCTCGGGAACTGTCCCAGTGCCACTGCTTTTATCCCTGTCCCACCCCCCGGGCACTGCACCTTCTGGTGCTGCTGTCACCTTCCTGGCTCATAGCAACCTTTCCCCTCAGCTTGGTAAAGACGAATGCAGATGGCAGTGGTGCTATTTATTGTATCCTGAGATAGAGAGATTGTTACTCTAAGCAATACAAAGAGAAATGTATGTTCTCTCCATAAAAGGCATGATTCGTGTTGGTTGTTCATGACTGGAAATAATTTATGTTATATTTTTGGGTAGAATAAAATATATTAAGGAGGTAGAATTAAGCAAAAAATTAGCTCATCAGTAATAAGAACATATCTCTCCCACCTATACGGGTACACAGGCTTATTAAAGAAGAAGGATTATATAGAGGACTTGAAGAGCTGTGGTAGGTTTGGGGAGAGTTTGGGCTCCATTACCGAGAGTTGATAGAGAACATATGGGGCTGTGAATAAAAGGATGCCCGGAGTGACATACTTGAGACCTTCTGGGCATCATGCCTGCCTATTATTTGTCCATCAGCTTAAGGAACAGCATAAGTACAGTGGTATCTGTAATTTCCTGTCCTACCTGCCACCATCATTGGATGGCAGAAACCTTGGAGTGAAGATAGGAAACTGATCCTCCCGGTGGCTCTTGGTAGATGGCTTGGGTTGCTGGCCTTCTTGGTAGCTCACTTACTGGAATGCTTGTCTTGTTCCTTGCTTGTATCAGAGAGCCAGGCCCAGCTAGAAAGGGTAGATCAACAGAGACAAAGGGGAAAAATACAAACTGAGCAAATAAAAATTTTAAAAATGTCTAAGAGATCATGGATTTTATAGAGTATAGGACTTTATTGCCAAGATTATTAAATATTGCCAAAGACATTTGGCCAACATACATTAAAAGATCCCTCTTGGGGCTTCCCTGGTGGTGCAGTGGTTGAGAGTCCACCTGCCGATGCAGGGGACATGGGTTCATGCCCCGGTCCGGGAAGATCCCACATGCCGCGGAGTGGCTGGGCCCGTGAGCCATGGCCGCTGAGCCTGCGTGTCCGGAGCCTGTGCTCCGCAACAGGAGAGGCCACAACAGTGAGAGGCCCGCGTACCGCAAAAAAAAAAAAAGTTCATACTCTTGTTGGGAGGCCTTTGAAAATTATGTTTTCTTGAAGCATATTTAATTATATGAGGAAATGAACAGAATATATTAGTGAAAGAGGAGATAAAGTGTACAATATAAGTATAGTTCTCAGAAAATACTATATGTCTATACATTTATGTACGTGATACTTGTTGGCGTCATATTTGCCTTCACCTGGATATTACGTGGTAGCTGTTCAGCAAGATACCAGCCTTTTATTTCTGATTGTGGTATTTGTAAGCAGAGAAGAGAAGCAGAACTTCCTACGTGGGGGAAAATACAGTGGGAGAGAGGATTTAGCTAGGAGCTAAATAGAGGAAAGGAATTTTTAAAGCAAAATTCTGCATGCTCTCTGAGGCAGTTTCTACCCTTTTATCTCATCTGCTTGAAATTATCAGTAAAATAGAAATTGCTCATCGTGTGTGGAATGCTACATACAAGATGAGTGTGGGGAAAGCCACAGGCTGCTGATGGGCTCCAACTATGAGAGAGAATAGTCACACACACATGCACACACACACCACACACACACACATGCATTGAAAAAAGATTAGGAAAAAACAAAAATGTTAACAGTGATCGTTTCTGCATAGTGATACCTCCTATTGAATTGTACTTTCCAAGTTTAAAAATGCCTCTTGGACTTAGATTATTTCACAAGCAGAAATAATGGATCTACCATGAGACCCAGGAAAAACCAAAGCTGTCAGAGGTCAGCATTCCCATCCCTTCGCTTTCCAGGTACTTTGTGCTCTTGATGGCTTCTCAGCAGAATTGTGTTGTCTAATTTTGAATTTACAGTTTTTCAACACCCAGTCTTTCTGAACATACAGCAACATACTACTTGAAGAGGAGGTCACTTTTCAGAAAGACTTGCCCAAGGCCACACATAATTAGTGGCAGAATGAACCTGGAAGCCTTGACTCCATGTTACCTCTGGGCTTCTCCTTCTCCCCTTGTTGCTTTTGGTATTGGTATGCACGAGCCTTAGAAAAAACAATGTGTGTGTGAACATGTGCATATGTGTGTGCATGTGTATAGAAAGAGAGAAAAAAAAGTGAGAGAAATTACATATATATTCATCAATACATACATACTTGAGTATATATGTATTTTTTTCCTTAAGGATGCTACAGTCTGTACTTCCATGTGCCAGAAATGTCTCAGAACATCTAAACCTCTATCAGGTTTACCCCATGATTGAGCTGGCTCTTAGGAAGCCAATCAGGAAGATGGGATCAAGAAGCAATTCTTAGGACTTAATCTTTCAAATAAAGGCCTCAGACATCATGTGAACCCTCAGGGCCCAGTCTCGGAAAGAGCCGATTTCCTCTTCAGGGATTGCCAGTAATCAGTCTCTGCTTGGTTTGATTACTCCATCAGGCACGGGCCCTAGTGGAGTCTCACGCAGACATTCAGTCTCATTTTCAGCCATGGATCCAGCCCCCTTCTGTGGGTAGGCCCAGCCAGTCCCTTACACGAGAATTCCCCTGTCCAAAGGGAGACTGACTGGGTTGGAGAGGCTCAGTTGCTTAGTCCAGCCCTCTTTCATGCCTGGACCAATAGCTAAATCCAGTGGTCATCTCTCCACTTTTTGCTTCACCCACTCCAAACTTCACCTGGGTTTATATTATGATTATGTTACAAGACAAACCTCTAAGAGAAGGTTAGGGCCCTAGAAGGAAAACTAAGAAGGGTAACCTATCTGCCCTTCTAAAAATAGGGACTATCCTATATTAATAATTAAAGATCAGCAAAGGACAGATGCAGGTTTAATGCTGAAAAGTCCTTAATTAGAGATGATCTAGATAGGAATTTTCAAAACTGTTTTGTGGTGCTCAAGCCCTTCTTGGATGCTTGCTAGGGATCTGTGAGTTGTTTTGCAAAAAGACTTAGGCTTTTGGCATTTTTGTGAAATTACAAATCTTTAATAAATTATATATTTGTGCAAGGGCTCTTGTTCTGTTCACAGCCTCATTCTCCTCTTCAATTCCCAAATTACGCTCTTGCCTTTCTTTCTTTCGCTATATTTCCAGTGTTGAAGCTGCATGGCACAGTGGAAGGAACATAGGCTTGAAGGCAAGAAAACCAGGCTCCGTTTTCCAGGCTGCCATTCATTAGCCTGGTACTGCTAATTCTGCACCTCAGTTTCCCTGTCTGTAAGATGGTGTGTGTTTTGGGGGGAGGGTATGTGAAGATTAAGTGAGATCATTGTTTAGGAGAGTGCCTGCTATATGGTAAGAAATGTCTGCCATTATTATTACTGTTGGCCCAGGTGTCTGAGTCAGATCACTATACATTGCCACCTGGAAGTGGAAAATCAGTGCCTAATTTGACATACCTCAGAAAAGGAATGACATGAAAAGGAAGGAGAAAAATATTACAACATCCACCCCTAACCTTATACTTAGTACTTCATTAACATTGTTGTTATTATTTTTGGAGTCTCCCAACCATTTCTGCAGAATTTTTTTTTAATTCATGGATCATTGGATTCAAACTGGTATAATTCTTGCTTCATTATAATTTGCCATATGTGAGCATGTTGTCTATATTTAGCCTATGAATATAAAAACTTTACCATGTTGCCAAAGTGCCAGGATTTTAAAAAATTTGAATCTAGTCAAAAGTGTTTGGTTTGCAGAGGAATCAGCAGGCCCAGAAAATTTAAGATACTTGCCAAAATAGATTGCAGACTAGAATTTGGATTTTCTCATTCCTTAACAACTAGTTTATGGAAAACTTACATAAGACTCAAAGAGCCTCAACTTTAGTAAGATACCTAAGAAACACATTTAATTGTGATGTGAGTTTGAAACAGATGTAAATTTAAATGGAAATGAAGCTGTCCTTCACCCAGATGGTATCAGCTAAGTCCCTCATTTTCCCTCAAGGGTTGCCAGAAGAAGTAGCCTGAAGAACTAGGATCCAGTGCTCCTTTCTTAAGTCCAGGCCAGGTTTTTCTTTTCAAAATCTGGATTTAAAAAAAAAAAGAAAGAAAAAGGAAAATGGGGTGGGGGAAAGCCCTTTATTGTTATCTGGCTGATTTCCTCACAGTCTTTTCCTAAGAATATTCCTTGGTTAGTCACTCTTCACAGTGTTGCATTTATTTTCTCATATGATGAAAGGTTAGGAAGATCCTACATATTATAAAGATGATGTCTAAATAACCACTCCATTGAAAATCTAGTCTCCCTTTTTTTTTTTTTTTTTTTTTTTTTTGCTGTACGCGGGCCTCTCACTGCTGTGGCCTCTCCCGTTGCGGAGCACAGGCTCCGGACACACAGGCTCCGCGGCCATGGCTCGCGGGCCCAGCCGCTCCGCGGCATGTGGGATCTTCCGGGATAGGGGCACGAACCCGTGTCCCCTGCATCGGCAGGCGGACTCTCAACCACTGCGCCACCAGGGAAGCCCTAGTCTCCCTTTTTTAAAAAAGGGCTTTTTATTTTTATTGTAATGATTGATTTGGGTGAGGGTTTTAAAATTTATTCTTATTGTTATTGTTGGTTGTTTGCTTGCAAGTAATGAGCTTATTTTTCTAAAGAATCATCTTG
Organism: Mesoplodon bidens; assembly: GCF_964165515.1. NCBI lineage: Eukaryota > Metazoa > Chordata > Mammalia > Artiodactyla > Ziphiidae > Mesoplodon > Mesoplodon bidens. The sequence continues at coordinate 119,077,755 of NC_138176.1, read as the reverse complement.
ATAAGGTAGCTGTCGACATGTTTTAGGAATCCAAAGGAAGCTTAGGAAGGTTACATTCTAAAAATAGCTTCATACACCCTAGAAGATTGATTAACACCACAAACGTGTACACATACACACATTCCCTCTCTCTCTCTCTCTCTTTCTGTCTCTCTCTGTCTCTGTCTCCCTCTCTCTCTCTGTCTCTCTCTGTCTCTCTCTGTCTCTCTCTGTCTCTCTCTGTCTCTCTCTCTCTCTCTCTCTCGGGATTGCTAAGCCAGCAGTTTACTGTCATCAATAAACGTGACTGGTATAACTTGCCTGGTGCCTTCTCCCACTGCCCTTCTCTCCCTCCTCTTAGTGCAGCACCTGATGCCCAGCTGCATCTCGGTATCCCCCAGGCTGGTCAGAGCTCTCTGGGTGACAGGGAATCATGCCATGCTTCCTTGCTAGCCCATTTCTAAATCTGAGCTACAATTTAGTTGCTTGGATTCTGCCTTGTTTCTGAGTTCATTTCCACTTTGTGACACTTTTCCGGAACCCAGGGCCTTATTTTGGTCTCCTGTGCTACAGTCATTATGTCTATAACCTGTAAGATGTCACAGCTTTCCAGGATGGAGACTCACTTTTATTCCTGTCAAAATCTCCTAAGAACTAGATTTTCACCACGCACCTGGGATTTTGCTTCAATCCTCCCTAATATCAGTGACTGGCCGGTTGCCTGGATCACTGCAAATCACCTGCTCCTGGACTTAGTGCTGATAATTCTGCCCTGCAATTTCTTGAGCATCAATTATGTATCAGACACCAAAACTGGTGATTACCTCACTATAGGTAGTATACAGTCATGTGATTGAGAACACTGACTCTGCAGGGGAGGTTCAAATTGTAGCTGCATGAATGATTAGCTATATGAGAGCAAGACACTTAATACTTCAGTGCCTTAGTTTCCTTATCTATAAACCTAAGTGTGTGGGGGGGAGGGTATTATTATTATCCTCAAAATCATTACTATCTCACATAGTTACAGACACATAAATTTTAATACTATATTCTTTTAGAACCAGTTCTGGGCACACAGTAGGTTCTTAATAAATAGTTGCAGAATGAATAGATAACCCATTGTTGCAAACCAGACTTTGTTTGCTTGTGTGTTTATTGTGATCAAAGAAAAAACAAATCCCAACCACAGTTAGTCTCAGTAAACTAAAGGAGGAGAATAGAAAATCAAAAGCAGATGATCATATCTCAAAAAATATTATTTTAGCTTCAGAATATCTTTTTGCTTTCAGCAGATCCTCATTTATAAAAGGATAACTACTGGGGTCATAACCTTAAGATACAAGCCCCACATTATATCTGATTTACTTCCTAAATTAAATTTAGAATAGATTGGTTTTAAAAAGACATTTACAAACTGTGACCCACTCATACTTCCTTGGTCTCTTATATTGGTTGTAGAAAGGGAGGGGATAAAGGAAAGAGGGAGCAAGGACAAGTCAGGGATTACCAGCTGAAAGGCCAGGCAAAGCATCACAGTGTGACTTTGAGGGGCATGGTGGATATTTATTGTGTTTTACCTGCCTAGCTTCCATTCTTCCTTCACCTGGCGTTAGTACCTCTACTTTCTATTTGAGAACTCCCCTTCCCCTAATTCCTCATGTATTGGAAGAGGCCATCCAACCCTCCGGCAGCAGTGGAGGTCTAGGATCCAAATCTCAGGCCAACTGGCACATTCTGTTTCCCTAGCCCCAGTGATTAGTTCAAGCTTAGTCGCTTGACCCAAGTCAAGCCAGTTAGATATGGGTCCAGGATTTGGGGGTAACTTTTGGAAACAGGGATTCATTTCTCACTGGAATGTCTTAGAATTTAGGACTAATTTAGATCTGTTGACAACCATTTTATCAAGACAGAAAGAAAGCCTGAATAAAAATGGAGCTAATGGGGCTTCCCTGGTGGCGCAGTGGTTGAGAGTCCGCCTGCCGATGCAGGGGACACAGGTTCATGCCCCGGTCCGGGAAGATCCCACATGCCGCAGAGCGGCTGGGCCTGTGAGCCATGGCCGCTGAGCCTGCGCGTCCAGAGCCTGTGCTCTACAACGGGAGAGGCCACAGCAGTGAGAGGCCTGCGTAACGCAAAAAAAAAAAAAAAAAAAAAAAAAATGGAGGGTAAAGCAGAGCCTAGCAATGATGATTGCAATATTCCTAACCAAATTATTCAAGCCTCTGGATCCAGCTTGTCTGAAGGATGTGTCACCTTGAACTTCTAAGTGAAATGAGCCAGTAAATTCCTGCTTTTGCTTAAGCAAGTTTGAGTTGTGTTTCTGTCACTTGAAAACTAAAAATTGAGGTAAGGTTCATAATAGTGAAATGTATAGATCCTGAGCATATAATTCAATGCATTTTGACAAATGTGTACACCCATACGGCCAACACCCAAATCATGAAACAGAACATTTTCATAACTCCAGGAAGTTCACAGGGGTTCACTTTAATATCCAAAGTTTCACAGAGTCCAAACAGTATTAGTTGTATTCTCAGTATTCATTGATTGAGAAAATACATATTGACAGAAAATTGTTAGTAATTCAGTCACGTTTTTACATAATTATTTGTTTTAGTAATCATAATCATTTGGAAATATTTGAGTAATCAAAGAACTGTTCACATGTATTTGAGATCTTACTTTTTTCGTGTTATGGACTGAACGTTTGTGTCCCCTCAAATTTATATGTTGAAATTCCTAACCCCCAATGTTATGGTATTAGGAGGTGGGGCCTTTGGGAGGTATAATTAGTTAATTAACGGGATTAATGTCCTTATAAAAAGAGACCCTAGAGAGCTTTCTCTACTCTCCAGCAGACTGCAGCCTCGAAGAGGGCTCTCACCAGTACGCGATTATACTGGTACGGTACCCTCATCTCCTGCCTGCAGAACAGTAAGAAAAGAGTTTCTGTTGTTCATAAGACACCCAATCTATGGTACTTCGTTACAGCAGCTTGAACTGACTAAGACATTTAATGAACAGATATTTCTTAGTGTCCGTGAGGATTCACATGCCTTCAGAAATAACCTTCCAACAACCTCCCCAGCGGTCTGCGTCTTACAGATTAACAGCTTCTGCCTTAGCTCTTCCAAAATGTGTATGATCAGGAGCATTTGGTTGAAAGGCACATGGCAAAATACAAAAAGATTCCTAGTATCATCATGACCACTGGCATTTCACAGTGGGGTAAAAATCAAGAGCATGAATGCTAAGGTCCGTCTCTGCTACTTATTAATTATGTAAATATTGGCAAGAAATTAATCCTTTTACACTCTCACTTTCTTCTGTTAAACTGGAAAGATGACTTACCTTATAGAGTTTTTATGAGGATCAGATAATGTGTGAAAATCTTGAAAACTCTAGTTTTTATTTTCATTGCTACTCATTAATAAATATAGTATTTGAAAGGATATATTTTATTGAAGTATTCCATACATGATTCTTTTACGTGGCAAATCGCATGCTGACTTATAGGAGTAGAGTCCCTCAGCACAGTGCAAAAGGTTCCTTCTTTTTGAGAAAGGTTAATGGAGTTTAATCTCAGTCAAAAAATCTCAGCTTGATCACATGAGACTTTCAGAATCTCAGACAAATAATATTAGAACTGGACTCTATATTCCATGGATATGAATCTGAAATTTACGAATAAGGGGAAAAAAAGACTAAAACCTAAGTGATTTACTCAGGTCAACACAAAGCATTGTAGTAGGATCAGGGCTCAAATTCCATTCTCCCAACTTCAGTGCTTTTTACTGCTACTTGTTAATAAACTATTTAAGGGCATATGTTTTACTAAAGCATTTATTACTGTATCACCAAACACACTAAAAGTTCCCAGGATCCTCTTTGATATATGGAATCATATTCCTACTTAAGAAAATATATGTGTGTAAAATTGCCTTTCTGACAGTTTCCACTCTCCTGGTAGTTTTGTCTCAGGAGTAATTTAGTGCCCAAGAGGCTAAAACATGCGTTCTCCCTGCATCTCTATAATTCACCTGCAGGATGGAGTTTCTCCAGGGTTGATTGGGCACCTAAGAACATTAACAGTGCATCCCAACTTCATAAACTTTGCCATCACCATTCTCTACCTATGTATGAACCTTTAAGAATCACAGCTGTACTCCACTTCTGATGTCCAGAGGTTTAGTAACCACCTAACACACCATGGAGTCCACAGGGGAAATATTAAACGGAATGATTTCATAGTAATCAGAGCGGGTTGCAGTTGAAGCAACATGCCTACTTTAAGTCGTAAACCATACCTTCATTTGTACCCTAAGGAGCAAGAAATTTGGCTTTCTCAATCGTCAGATCCACAAGGGTAGAAATGAGAGGGGACATAAACAGAAGCCAACTTTATATTTTCTAGTATTTGATTCAACTTTGGTCCCAAGGCTTGAAGAGCAGGCAGCAGAGTTGGTAATTAAACTACGATGGAAATGAATAGTGCTGCCAAGTTGGCCCCATTGTCATTTGGTGCTGTGTAATAACTTGTAAAGTCCTGGTGTCTCCTGGTGAGGCAAATGTACTTTACATTAACCCTGGAAAGCTAAACAGTATTGCTAGTAACTCGGAAGAGATTATGTTGGACAAACTCTACTACCAGAAGTATAATCAGTAGCTGCAGTCTCAGTGTCACTCACAGTCATTCTATTTGGAACTGCTCAAGATGATTAATGATAAAAGTTATCAGACCCATTCATACAGTATATTTTCACCTGTGCTCTCTATATGGCTACAAATTACATCTATTGAAACCTACAAATTACAAATGTAATTAAGCCCTAGGTAAGAGATTAAATTCCAACACATATACCCTCTAAGCAAATTCTATCAAATAAAAGTAGCTTACATTTTTTGAGCACCTATATGCCAGACAATAAAAAAATGTATCTCATTGTGTAGCTCATTATTCATGAGAACTCTGCACAGTTGGTCTTATCAGTAGCATAAACCTGAGGAAACTGAGGCTCAGGGAGGCTATGTAAAGTTGCATCCAGTTACTAAGGTGGCAAATGGTAGACCAAGGATGGAACCCAGATGTGGCTGATCCCAAACTCCACCTTCTTTCAACCATGGGCAATAGCATTTGGGCATAGGTGTTATACAATTCGCTCATCTTTCAAAGCCCACCTCAAGTCCCACCATTTCCATGGAGGCTTCTTCGAGTATTTCCTTAAAAATAAAACAAAACAAAACACAGGCCTCAGTCAGTCAAACAGACCTGGTTTGAGTACCCCAGCTCTGCCATTTGTTGACCATTTGGCCCTGGATGATTTATTTAACCTCTCTTAACATTACTTTCCTTACTGTAAAATGGGGGTGATAATACTACATCATGAGACTTTCCAGAGGATAAAAGGAGATGCCTGACAAGTATGCATGTAGTGTCTGGTACATGCTAGTGGCTAATGTTTTTTGAGGATTTTCTCTGTGCCAGACACTGTGGTAAGAGATTTCCACTCATTATTTCACTTAGTTCTCACAGCCACCCTATGATGTAGGTACTAACACTATCCCCATTTTGTAGATGAGGCAGTGAGGCTCCACAACATTGGATGTTGGGCCAATGTCACACCACCAGTAAGTGGCAGAGCGAGTGGGCAGTCTGACTCTAAAACCCACACTCCTCACTGCTATTAGGGACTTCTTCAGAACTATGAGAGAAATATGAGATCAATTTAGTTGGTCATGACCAGCATTTTTAAATGAAATATAAGAGAAAGAGTAAAATAGATTAGAAGAGAAATATCAGTATATCCCACACAGTAAAAGTAAATATTCTGTGAAAATTTTGTTTAAGCTGTGTGTGCACGTGTACTGGGTATTGCTGTAGAGTATACTTTTTACTGTAGGTTACGAAAAATTTTACATACTCTGCATTATACTCTTTCTAAATAACAGGTACTCAGTAAATGATCATTCTCTTCCTTTCCAAGTAATATGTCACATTGTTTTATCCTTAAGGGCAAGGATATTGTTACTGTTGCTGTCGCTGTTGTTTTTAGTTTCACCTGGTCACATATAGTTTGATAACTACTTATTGATCCATGCTAATATTCAATGACAGTGACTTAATTTGAGCTGTTTCATTATTTGTTCACTTATTCAACAACTATTTATTAAGTGCTTACTATGTCCCTAGTATTATACTAGGGACAGGGGGTTCAATGGTGAACAAAAGACACAGTTCCTGCCCTTACAGAGTTTACAACCCCATGGGGAGACCAGACATCAAACACACAATAACAACTAAAGCAGTAAGTTCTCCATCAGCATATGTGAGGGGTCCTGTAGTATTGGGTTGGCCGAATTCATTTGGTTTTAGGTAAAAATGAAAGACATTTGTCATTTTCATGAAGAATTTTATTGAACAACGTATTTACTAGCCAAATGAACTTTTTGGCCAACCCAATATATTATAACCTAGTTTTTAGGGTAAAAGTAAAAAGACACTACAGCCAAATGTACCAAAAACAAACAAACAAACAAACAAAACAGTTGAATTAGTTCAGGAGTAACAAAAATCTTCATAGAGAAAAAAAACATTTAAACTTTATAAAGTTTATAACAACTTTAAACTCAAACTTTGTTTAATCCTATGCAAAGATCACTGAAGAAAAATTATCTTACTTGGTTGCATATTAAGCAGTGCAAGGAGACCCCAAAATCAAAACTAAGCCATGTCTAATTAAGCTAAGGAAGACAGTTTAATCTTTATCAGTGGGTTGCAATATTACTGTCCCTCTTTTTCCCTTATATACAAATATCCCCACTTGTTTTTTCTTTTCCTAGGATGGAATGGTGTATGATGAGGGTTTTCAAGTACTAGTGAAATTGAAGTATTTTCCTACATAATGTACCACAAACAGATTTAGAAATGTCGGTTTTAGATGCTATGATGCATATTCAAATTTTTCATGCAACGGATTAGAAAGTAGCATGACTAAGTTGAAGAGCCAGTGAGCTAAAATACCTCCTATGTGTTTCATAAACTGAAATATTAATAAAGTGGAAAATCAAAATAAGGGAAATTTAGGGATTCTCATGTCCCCTTATTACAGGCTTATTTCTGTGGGTCCAGTTTCAAACAAAGAAAAGAGTTATAATGGAAAAGAACACAGCGGGGTAAACAAGAATGAAAAAAGGAACAGAAAAAAAGAATAAAAGCAAAACTGAAGAGTCAGCATCAAAATACCCCATCTTCAATAAAACAATGCTTATTATAGTCTTCCCTCTTAGTAGAATCTCCAGCTGAGCTACTGGGCTGCTCTATCAAAAATTGGCAACCTTTGTATACTGCAGTGCATCATTCACTGTTTATTGCCAATTGGAAAGAAATCTTCAGTTACATTTAAAATATTCTAGTTTGAGGTGACTTTTCCGTGACATCTGAGAGCTGAGTTTTTCAGAACTACAGGGTCTCTGCTTCTCACCAGTTTTTTTGGACCCTATCAGGGCTGTGATTGCCTTGTCCCTACGAGTCAGCTGGTGAGCTAGAGGAAAAGTCTTTCTGCTCCACACTGAGAGGGTCCATAATGGAGTAAGGCTAGAGCAGTCCTGACATGGCAGAGTGTAGTTTTCTTGGACTTCGAATGTGGAAAACAATAGTGCAAAGAGAATGGTCAATTCCATTGGAGGCTGAAGGACAACCCTGCCTTAATCAGGTTTCTTTATGGTGCCAGTGACAATACCCTAACTCAAACATGTAAGAAGCAAAGTAAACTTGATTGTCTCACATTACCCAAAAGTCAAAATCAGAATACCTGGATCAGATGTTCAAATGTTACTTTTTTTGGACTCTCTCCACCTTTGGGTCAGTTGTCCCCTATGTTGCTTTATTCTTGGGCAGGCTCTTCCCAGTGACGGTGAAAATGACTATAAGCAGCACTAAACTGGCTTCAAAACTTCATCCAGAGGAATTCACCTCTTTCTTAGTAATTCTAGCAGCAGTTTTGAGACTAAATCTGAGCCATGCGCCAGCAATGGATATGGAAATTTCTCTAAAGGAAAACAGATTCTGTTACCAGAAGCAGGAGAGATTAAATTGGGGCTGTAAAAACCAACAAAACCACTTATCTGCTATGCCCCTTGGATGATCCTTTTGATCATCAACTAAAGCAGAAATTTCACAATCAGAGATAGCCTTTATTCTCCCTTTTGTACATTGACTCGTAATCTATGATTTTTCCTCAGGAAAATGTCAAAGACACTGTGATATACTAGGGTACCTGAGTGCCGTGCCATTTTGAAGCTTAGACAGAATACCAGTAGAATTGACAAGTTCTTCCTGTGAGTTTGCTGACACAGGATACTTTAACACCCGTGGTAAATCAAGCAGCAGGCTTCCATAGCTCCAAAGTAATGCAAGGATGTGTCAGCCAATTTCCTGACAGGAATTGATAGCTTTGGGTAGGGACCTCCTGCTCTTTTTTATTGTGGAAATGCCTTCATATTTCTGACCTCTTTCACGTTTCTTCCCATTTTGCTGATCACATGGGAACCATCATTATGTAGATTAGTGATTCCCAATTGTTTTAAAAATGAGAACTCCTTTCGAACATAAGAGTTTATAAATGTCTCATGATAGCAGTTGAATGTCTTGCCTATATTGATATATTGACTAAAAATACATAATATCAAGTAAATTTAGTAAAATTAATATTTTTAAAACAATTTGTATAACATTGATTACAACACATGTGAAAATAAATAGTATATGCATGTGCAAGATATAATATTTATTCAATCTACATAGGGATGTATAGATTTCTTATAATAATTCCATAAACCCTTTCTTTAATAGGGTCAAGAAATTGGGGACAGATGGCTTAGAATGATTCTTTTTATAGCTCTGCTGTTTGTCTTAACTGTAAAGGCCCAGGCCTCCAAATGTAAGATCAGAGTCCCACATTCAGCATCCTCTAACCCTCTGTTTACATTTCCTTTAAACAACTAGCTCAAACTCTAATTTCAATTGGGAGAGAACTGACTAGCTGCCAAGGGAATTTACACTGACCATCACTGCCAAGATAATGAGTTACAACCAATTCTAGACGATGAAAATGAAAGTGACCGACTCAACATGTACTCCATGTTGAAGGCATCTGCCAAAAAGAAAAATAGGACACGTTGATTTAAGACCTGTCTTTCAAAGAATAATGATGAATCTCATCAGAGGCATAGCATTTTACTTTCAATCAGGATTCAAAGCTAGTACAGAAGCACTTATACCAAAAGGTAAATTTGTTCAAAAGGTAGACATTTAATATAAAGATCATTTTGGAGATTGTATACTCGACAGAGGAGCCACCAGCTGCATTTGGAGTTCCTTACACACGCTCTGTGTACCATTCATCGCTGTCACGCTCTGAGGAGCTCCTAATCTGCCTCCTAAAGCCTTCCTCCAGCCTCCCAGAGGAGAGGAGTGAGCTACTCAGAGGGAACGCACTCAAGATTATAACTCCGGGCCACAGAATTTCCTCTGATCTTTCAGGAGGAAAACAGTAAATAGAATTAATTAATGAATTAATTAAAAATTTTAATTGCCTCCCCAAGTCGCAAGCATTTATAGTTGGGAAGTTCTAGTGCTAATTTGTAGACAACTGTCCAATGTTTGGTAACTAGTATGCTAATTCAGATCTGGATTGGATCCATGTTACATTCAGCTAAAAAATCGTGTAAAAAGGAAAAAAAATTTAAAGGATGGCATTAAATTATATTTCTTATGTACAAACCAGTGTCACTGTGTTTAAGTGATTGCTTTATTCTCAGTATAACTTCAGCCATTGGGGATGCTGATCCCTGAACTTGTGCTGGTTAAGAACAGGGGCTTTGGAAGGAGACTAAGGCCAAGAAATCCTAGTTCTGCCATTAACCAGCTATGTAACCTTGGGCAAGTCACTCTCTTGCCCCTTAAACTACAGTTTCCTTGTATTTACAGTGCTACTACAAATCTGTAAAATATTAGACTTATTATGACATAATTAATGTAAAAACATTAGCAAAATAAGTGGAACATGTTAACTACTAATAAATGTTGGCTCTTATTACAGATTGTGTTAGGGACAAGATATCTTAGAAGTAATTTCATATTCCTGGTCCCACCCCAGCTAATAAGAAAACTTTGTCTTTATCTGCTCAGATTCTTCCCTTGCCCTTGCCTTAAGCTCTAAGAGAATTTCGCCAAAGTAGTTCCTAACCTTTTTGTAAGTATAAGCAGAACCACATTAAACAAAAGATAGAATTTAAAAAAAAAAGAAAAGGGCTTCCCTGGTGGTGCAGTGGTTGAGAGTCTGCCTGCCGATGCAGGGGACACGGGTTCGGGCCCCGGTCCGGGAAGATCCCACATGCCGCGGAGTGGCTGGGCCCATGAGCCATGGCCGCTGAGCCTGCGCGTCCGGAGCCTGTGCTCCGCAACGGGAGAGGCCACAACAGTGAGAGGCCCGCGTACTGCAAAAAAAAAAAAAAAAAAAAAAAACAGGCTGAGTAAACCTGCAGAATGAAGAGCTGAAGGGGTGGGGTTGGGGATGAAAGTCCATGTGTTACCTGAGAAAAGCATTTGGGGGGGGTCTCAGCAATATATTTGGAGTCTGAGACACTGAGATGGAAGCAAAGGGAATTTTGAAAGATATTTTACTGTGGATTATAAATTGAATCTACTTTCATGATCTTTAAGAGATGAAAGTAACAGTTAGCTTTCTGTTGTAATTTGGTTTGGGGACCATGAATTTTTTTAAAGATTTTTTTTCATGTGGACCATTTTTAAAGTCTTCATTGAATTTGTTACAATATTGCTTCCATTTTATGTTTTGGCTTTTTGGGCACGAGGCTTGTGGGATCCTAGCTCCCTGACTAGGGATTGAACCCGCACCCCCTGCATTAGAAGGCAAAGTCTTAACCACTGGACTGGCAGGGAAGTCCCTGAACCATGCTTTTTAGTGAAGCATCATGTGGACATTAGGCCATGTGGGGCTCCAGTTTGTACTTCATGCCATCACATTTTCTGAATTATCAAGTGGTACTTCTCTAACAGTGCTGTGACAGGTTTACCCTGACATGATTGCTCCTCCTCACAGCTTCTAATGTGTTAGGGGAACTACACCTTAAACTTAAAGAAGTGAGCCTTTAGTCTCCCACCTTCACCAACAAGATCTTTTCCACCAGCAACTCCCCATAGAATAGCACTGGCGCATCAAAGGAACAAACAGTAGTCAGTGGACCAGTTCTAGACACCCAATCTTTATTGCCACTAACCCAGATCCCAAACCTAGCTTTAGCCAGGTTGGAGAAAGTGATTAGAGAAGGCAGAATAATACAACTGTTCCTCTCCGATTCCTTGTATGACAGTGAAGTGCTCAAAATAATCACTGGCATCATAGTTTTGAGTTAACTTCCAAAAGATACAGTTGATGTTTCTCTTCAGAAACACACATCAGAACTCTTTTTTATGAATCTGTTCCAGGTAATTACTATTTTTCTCAGAACAAAATATCACCTGTTAGAGAGCTTTGGGTACTACTGAATACTTTAAATTCACATAGTGACCAATATGATATCGGGGGTTACAGAAGGAAGAGATCACTTTCATATATTTCAAATACACAACTGAATAGTCAACACAATTCAAATGTTTCAAACATTTAAATCGGTGCCACTCTGATTCATCCTTCAAATAGCAGTCTCAAGACTGGTGGTTATTACATCAGCCTCTAAATCACTCTTGTGTAATCAATTAACCTCATCACATTCATATATTCAAACAGCTTCCACCAATATACAATTTTAGCATCACCAATACAATTTGTTTTCAATTACCAGCTTCACTAATGGCCTTCTGAAATTAATGCTTAGGGAAGTATTGGAAAGTTTCCTGTGTTGTCTGAGGGCTGTATACATTTTCTACACAGCAGCAAAATGATTTGATACTATTACATTTTAAGGCTTGGGGATTTTATCTTCTCATATAAAAATGTGCAAGTCAAACAACCCAACCTACCCCATTCTACACAGGGAACTTCAAGTACCCACTCTATTTTCCAAACAAATCAGAAGGTCTATACAGGTTCCTAACACCACGGACTTTGTGCTGTGCATTGTAAATAAGTCAGTGGATAATCATAAAACACTTCTTGGCAGTAACTAAATCAAGGAGATCAGTGATGGCTGGCCTAAGCCAGCTATAAATTTTAAGGTAATTTTTTAATGAGTCAAAGGAAGGGAGCTTATTAGCATTTTGTGTTTCAGGGTCAAAGGAAAGAAAGCAGGAGAGAGACAGAGAAAGGAATCTAGAGTACCTGGTATTTGGGAGAAGAGGGGAAAGAGTGAGTAAAATAGGAAAAGAAAATAAAGCCAAACAGAAGCCAAGTACCTCGAAGTTTATACAGCTTTTAGCTTCAGGGCAGAAAGTTTCCGTTTGATTTAGTCCTCTAGAGAAACCTGCAGAAAGATTTCTGTGCCAATGTGACCTTGGCAAACATAAAGAAGGCTCACAGCTTTGGCATTTTGGGTGAAATATAGGGGAAAAAAGAGGGAGATAAGAAATAGATTGGGGAGAAAGAGCAAATAGTGGAAGAGAAACCGTGCCTAAAAAGATAATAACCAGAACCAGGTCATGATTATTACAACTCATAGCTCTTTGACCAATTCTAACCACTATGGGACCTCCTCTGGAAACTGGTTTGAAAACCTCTTTGATAATAGAAGCCCTTTGCCACCTTGATGGAGAAAGTTCGCATTTCCATTAGGGACTATGAAAATGTATTCTGATTCAATAAAAGAACAAACCAAAATAGAATTGAGGTTCACTGTTCCAAATTAAATTAGACATTTCATTAGTCCAGTTAGATGTCATTGGCTAAATATAAGCCCATTATGGTGATTTTTGAAGGAAAAGAGGTGGGAACAGGGACAAATGCCCTGAGAATCTAGCCTTCCTTTGTAGCTGCATAGACAAAGCCAGGTGGATAGGAGCTTTGGCAAAGGGACGCAGATAACACGGACGTGTCTTTGGTGAGTTAGCAAGTAATCCTTAAAGCAAGAAGAACTTGTGTCAATGCAGAAAGCAACCAGCCTCTACACAGCAAGAACTCTACCTGGATTCAAGCATTAGTGTTCAGTTAGCTTAACCTTTATGCAAAGCTGAGCTCTGTTCCTCATGACATCACCACTGGCTTTCATGTGTGTTCTCACAGTTGTTTCTCATCTCTGACTTTTGCCTTTAGTGATACCTTTATCATTTAAGACCTTGCCTTGTCACTTTCATTGTCTTTAAAAAAAAAGGAGGTCACAAAAACCTTGTCTTTTCTCAAAGAAAGTTTTTAAATTCACAGACTCATCTCTGTAACCTGGGGCCCTTTTGAATTCCCCCTGATGAAAGAATGAGAAAAAACTTAGAAAGCCCAGTTCTATTTTCTTTTTAATTAATTATAAAATAAAATAATGGAGATGGGTTTCCTACAGAAACAAAGATTCGAATAACACTTAACTGCAGGGTCTTGCATAAGTCAAAGAGAAGAGTGTTCAAAGTAGTGACAGAGTTGGTTAAGGATAGGGTAACGCACATACTAAGCTACCATTGTTCCAGAGCTCTAAAGGAAAGAGAGGAGTTCAGAGCTGTTGGAAAATTATTAATGTCATAAGTAAGGCAAAACTTAGGAGAAATAAAAAAATTAAATCATTATTTAACACCTGAGAATTTTTTACTTACACAAAAAGAGAAAAAAGAAGAAAAAGAAAGCAAAGACAGGAAAAGAAATAGCTAACTAGACAATTCAAGTAATTTATTTTAATGAACAGCAGTCAACTTCCACAAAGAAAATATCATAAAGATATAATTGGACACAGCAAATATTCAATGTAAGAATTCTAATTTCCGACTTTCCTTGCTTGAATCCAAAGTCCCATGCTTCAGCACATCCCATGAAGAATTATAAATTTTTCCCTCTGAGTCAGACCCCAAGCCAGCCATACTGTTTCTGGTTCAGATTTTCTTTCTATCAGTCTGTCAAAAAATGAAGAAAGTAAATCACTGGAGTAGGAACTGGAGTCCTTAGATTCTTGCCTTACACCTTGAACTAGCTATTAACAAATAAGTTTTAAGTTTTGGCAAAAAGTAAACAGATGGACTTTTGAAGGGGCATTATTAAACCAATTGCTTAACTCCAGGCTGGCTTCAGAGCTGAAGTACGGCCCACGAGTCGCAGAAGTGTCCCACACCTAGAAGGGACAAGCACTTGGTTCAGAGCTCTGCTGTCACAGTCTTAAAATTCTTAATTTTTAACAAGGGACGTTACATTTTCGTCTTGCACTGGGTCCCTCAAATTTTGAGGTCGATTCTTCCTTAACGCTGCCTAGCCTCTGTTCGCATATCTTGTTGATTCAGGATTGGAAGATTTCCAGCATCATTTCAACTTCACTGTGTGATGACACAAATGCCTCAGGATCATCTGGCATTGAGGGAGCACAAGACCACAATGGCTCTGAGCAGATTTTTCTGGAATTCCATTTCCAGCGCATATTCTTATCCTCTAAATTGGCCACTATTCCCAAATGCTGGAAACTGAAAGATTAAACACGGGGGATTATCCTGCTCCTTCCTTCTCTCCTCAGTGACCGACCTCTCATTACAGCGCCACTGACTAGTTACGTATTGCCACAAACAAACTACCCCAAAGCTGAGAGGCTTAGAACAATATCCATTATTATTGCTGACAATCCACAGTTGGCTGGCTGCTTCTGCTGATCTTGGTCAGGCCTGGCTGGGCATTTGTCTGGTTACAGAGAGGGATACAGAGGGGAAAAATTAGAGCCACTTTTGCAATAAATCTGCCACACTCACTTGAACCAGGAGTTCTACTTGCTGTAAAAACTCTACCCTAACAACATACCATTGTGTGACCCTAAGCAAATCACTTGGGGTCTCCCTCCACTGCCTGATCTGTATAAATGAGGGCATCCAGCCCAATTACCTCTGAAACCCCTTCTGCTCTGACATCCTCATAGTCATCCCATTTCAGCCAGAGTTTCCAACCTCCTCTTCATCCTCTGGACCAGGCACTCATCTCTATATCCTACAGGGCATTGAATCGCAGATGGATCAAAGTGATCAATTTTTAACCAATTTGGATCATTATAGTTTTGTCAGGCCCTGAAAACATAATGCCAAAAACAAGAGTTCAGAATTCTCAGGGGAAAAGTTTAAGTTCTCAGCCATGCCAGAGATCTTCTTGCTTCATCAGGAAGGGCAGCAAACTGTGAATCCTCCAGGTCCAGTGTCCATGGCTCTGTGGCTCCTTTGTCTCTACAGAGCAGAATCCTTTCTCATTTGAATGCTCTCTGTGCCACTCCACCCTCCCACCAGACTGCATCAAGCACTCGTGGCCCAAGCAGAACGCTCTGGCACGGCTCACTGGAGGCCTTTGAGCAGGGGCAGCGTTCTCTTACATAAATGAGGGACAGCGTGTTCTCTGTGAAGCCTGCAGGTCCTGTCAGCTTTCTGCTGGCCAATACACATGGCTTTTAAAAGACAAAAAACCATGAAACGTCACTCCAGAATGAACTCTGGACAGTCAGATCTTTGCCCAGGCTGGACAATGTTCATTTATCAAAGTGACTAACCAATAGTTTAATTGTGTTGGGATCCCCTTTGCTTTTCATAACTCATGATACAGCTCTTACTCTCAGTAAGCTCTCTGATAGGACTCTCTAGGGATCAAGATCTTGTTTTATTTTTCTGTAAAAAATCATTATAGCACAGGAACAGTTCCTACCAATATCTGCAGTCCAAACGTACAGGGCCAGCAAATGCACCCCAGAGATGGATCGGCATGCTGGATGTGGCTTGCTGGGCACGTGCAGTGGCTGCTTTTTCAGCTGGTTCAGGGAATGGGAGCTAAATTTGGTTTGTGTCATTGTGTTTTAAACTGCAAACTGCTTCTTATGCTGCCAGATACGCCTCTTGTTTGTGCATTCATTTGTGTTTCACTGTCTCCAAAATAAACCTGTCTCTTCAAATCAGGAAATCTTCCACTAAGCCAAAAAAAAAAAAAATGAGGGATGGTGATAGAAGGCCAGCTAGTCTGTCTTTCACACGATGGCATGCCTGTTTTCTCTTCAATGGTTTTTGTCATTTTGCTGAAAATGCCCATGTTGGCATTAGGTTGGAGCAACACAGTGAATTCTTTGGTTGGCCCTCAAGGTGTCTTTTGAAGGTCACGGATGTTTGGTCATTGACCTTGCCTACCCTTCAGTCAGTGTTGCTTCTTTTTCCTGTGCGGTCTAATGCTTTGTTTCTCCACTAATTAAACAAGAAAACAGGATTTCCAAAGCTCCTGGATCAGGGCCTATTAGGATGGATGGGTAGGAAGGGCAGGGGGTGGGGTGGCAGTTTGCCCTAGCCTTACACTTAAAAAAGTCCTCATATTTTCACTTTTTGTCTATAAATTGGGTTATATATACAACCACGGAGATACAGAATTGAAAGCATGCATTAATCTTATGCCCCATTCTGCTTCTAATGTACTTTAATGTTTATAAAACTATAATTATCTCTAAAATAGCATACACTTGTGGTCTACTTGTTATGGTAAATGTTTTAATTCTTCAAGGGAATATTTAAAATATACTATAAACTTGTCACCTTATTTTGACTCGTGTTTTTTTTTTTTTTTTAATAAATCAGAAAACTCAAATATTGGAAGCTGCTGGAGCTTCTCTTAACCTCTGAGAGGCCCTACTCTGGGCATTACATCCTCTTTTAAAGAAAATCATTGGAGCAGCAGAGCTTTCCATGTTTGGGTAGGGCTGGGGAGTGGGTACCAACTCAGATAGAATAAGCAAGGGCTGAAGTCCTAGAAAGGAGTCGCCATGGTCATATGCAAGTGAGAGGGCAAGGTGGAGGACGCACCAGTTAGATAGGGGACCTCTGAGCTGTTTCTGGATTCCCCTCCCCACCTCACCTTAGCTTTCAGGATGTTATGCTTAGCACACAAGGCCCTCCGGACCTGGCCCCTGACCACTGTGCAGCTCTTTTTCCCTCCACACTTCTACCCAGAGCCTGTGCTTTGACCAAATACAAGACTTAAAACAACCTTTAGGATGCTATTGAACACTTCCAGACCTTCACACATACTGTTTCTCCTGCCTGAATTGCCCTATCCCTTCACTCCCCACAACAACTTATTTATCAAGGAAACTCTTATCCATCCCTCATAAATTGGCATGCATTCTATACCTCTAGGCTCAGAAAGAAGCTTGAGAATAGTTCTGTCAATCACGAAGTTATAATCTTTGTTTTACCTCTCCTCCTCTTGAGGGATAGGCTGTATTTTAGTCATTATTTTATCCCCAGTTTATAGCACAATGCATGGTGTGTGGCAGATTCAATAATGAACAAATGCATGAATAAACGAACTGGACCAGAAGCTTGTTAGAAATGCAGAATCTTGGGTCCCACCCCAGACCTACCAAATCAGAATCTGCATCCTAACAGATGCTAGGGAGATTTGATTGCACATTAAAGTTTGAGTAACACTAATCCACCTTACCCTGATTTCTCACTCGTGTAAACATCTGAAGCATTGACTGTCCAAGGCTCTGGGTTTGGTAACCATGAATGTACCTGCCCTGCACCGTGCTGATACATATGCCTGTGCGTTTGTGTATACTCACACATTTCCATTCTTGCCTCCTCTCCCAGGCGACCATAAGGGGACTCTTGGCATTCTCTCACTATTCTTCTTGGCACCCAGCACAAGGCTATGCCCAGAGTAGGTGCTAGGTACAAATTGATGCAAAAAGCCAAGGGCCACTGAAAAAAATAGGTTTTATAAAACTGTATCATGCATGTCTCTACCACAGAACAGACAATGTCAAATTAAATCTGATGCTGTTGGGAAGGAGAATGAGGTAAATTACCTTGCCTCTAGAAAGCATCAAGTAAAATATAAATTCTTAGTAGACACTACTGGTAGCTCTCACCAACTTGGTCCCCATATTCCACTGCTGTCCTTGAAGGGACATCTGGCAATCCTTTAGCATCACATTTCCTGCTTCACATTCTATATTTCACTTTCCTTAATTCTGTCATGCCTAAAGATTTAGTGCTGTTCAACAACCCATATTTTTCCTTGGGACCTTCAGGAAATGCTTGTCTACTTCATTTCATCCCACATTCCTTGAGTCCATACTTTGCAATCTAATGGCCTCAAGAGTTAATGCTGAATAAAGGTAACTGTTAGTTTATTACTCATTGCACTAGGTAGACCACAACACATATGCACACCAGCTAACTAATGAGGGGCAAGAGAAGCAAGCTCAATTATGTGGGCAATATTTTTTTACCTCGTGGAAAATTTTTCCATAGGAAGATAAAATCTGATACCAAAGCAGTGGGGAAAGGAATTGCTGGAGGAAAGTGATAGAAGTGGGAAGAGAACACTAGCTTTTATTGAGATTCTACTGGTGGGAAGTACTGTACTTGGCACTTTATCTACATTATCTCATTTAACCTAATCAATCTAATGAGGTTAGAATCCTAACCCTGATTTTAACAATGAAGGAAACAAGGCTTCTAGGCATTCTCAGATTCACACACTTAGTCATGGAGCTAGGTTTTTAATGACTTTTTCTTCTTTTTTAAATTCTTTAATTATGGTAAAAAAACCCCACATAACATCAAATTTACCATTTTAACTATTTTTAAGTATCTAGCTCAGTAGTGTTAAGTATATTCACTGAAAAAGCTCTCTAAAACTTTTTTATCTTGCAAAACTGAAACCCTATACCCATTGAACACCACCTACCCATCCTTCCCCCAATTTCTTTGTCAACTAATCAAAGGCAGTATTTTTGCTCATCTTTTTCTCTTTCCTTACCTTTCTTCCACTTTCTCCACCTTCTCATGGTACCATATACTTTTTGCAGCTCTGGTATATCTCAACAATGAGGAAAGTGGCCTAAAGATTCTAAAGTCGCAGGGTGTTACGTTCCCTATGGAGTCTCTGAAGCAAGCAACAAAGAATGGATTGCCAGTGGAAGAAAATCAAGAGAAGACTATTTGGATCTTGTAATTCTGGAAATCTACCTGCACATTCTGCCTGTGTTAAGGGAAGCTCTCTCCATTGACCATTATTGCATTGAGAAATCAGTTGTTCCTGTCCAAAATTCTCAATTTGCCACTCCACACACCTGCAACCAGGATCTCAGTACTGCAGCCTCAGCAACAGCACCGTTCCAAATCTCCATGAGAGTAACATACACATGCTCTGCCTCGTGGCCATTCCCATGGAGTGATGCTGTCTGTCCCTGGCATCAGACATGCATTCCATGAAGATGAGACAGTGAGAAAGCATTGTGGCCTGAAGTGCAGGTTCACACAACTTTGAATCTGGGAACTTTGTAACTTTGTCTTATACAATCTTTGCATAGTTCTGTTTAAATGAGTTTGTTAAATATTCAAAGAAAGGAAAACATTTACATTGATGTATTAGAAAGCAATCACCAACAAACCAGCTTTACGAAAAATGCTAAAGGAACTTCTCCAGGCAGGAAACACAAGAGAAGGAAAAGACCTACAAAAACAAACCCAAAACAATTAAGAAAATGGTAATAGGAACATACATATTGATAATTACCTTAAATGTAAATGGACTAAATGCTCCAACCAAAAGACATAGACTGGCTGAATGGATACAAAAACAAGACCCGGATATATGCTGTCTACAAGAGACCCATTTCAGACCTAGGGACACATACAGACTGAAAGTGAGGGGATGGAAAAAGATAGTCCATGCAAATAGAAATCAAAAGAGAGCTGGAGTAGCAAGTCTTATATCACACAAAATAAACTTTAAAACAAAGACTATTACAAGAGACAAGGAAGGACACTACATAATGATCAAGGGATGAATCCAAGAAGAAGATATAACAGTTGTAGATACTTATGCACCCAACATAGGAGGACCTCGATACATAAGACAAATGCCAACAGCCATAAAAGGGGAAATCAGCAGTAACCAACAATAGTAGGGGACTTTAACACCCCACTTTCACCAATGGACAGATGATCCAAAATGAAAATAAATAAGGAAACACAGACTTTAAATGACACATTAAACAAGATGGACATTCCATCCAAAAACATAGAACATTCCATCCAAAAACAACAGACTACACTTTCTTCTCAAGTGCTCATGGAATATTCTCCAGGATAGATCATATCTTGGGTCACAAAGCAAGCCTGGGTAAATTTAAGAAAATAGAAATTGTATCAAGTATGTCTTCCATCCACAACGCTATGAGACTAGATATCGATTGCAGGAAAAAAACTAAAAAATACAAACACATGGAGGCTAAACAATATGCTACTAAATAACCAAGAGATCACTGAAGAAATCAAAGAGGAAATCAAAAAATACCTAGAAACAAATGACAATGAAAACACTACGACCCAAAACCTATGGGGTGAAGCATAAGCAGTTCTAAGAGGGAAGTTTATAGCAATATAATCCTACCTTTAGAAACAAGAAACATCTCAAATAAACAACCTAACCTTATACCTAAAGCAATTAGAGAAAGAACAACAAAACTCCAAAGTTAGCAGAAGGAAAGAAATCATAATGATCAGATCAGAAATAAATGAAGAAGAAATGTAGGAAATGATAGCAAAGATCAATAAAACTAAAAGCTAGTTCTTTGAGAAGATAAACAAAATTGATAAACCATTAGCCAGACTCATCAAGTAAAAAGGGAGAAGACTCAAATCAATAGAATTAGAAATGAAAAAGGAGAAGTAACAACTGATACGGCAGAAATACAAAGGGTCATGAGAGATTACTACAAACAACTCTATGCCAATAAAATGGACAACCTGGAAGAAATGGACAAATTCTCAGAAAAGCACACCCTTCCGAGAGTGAACCAGGAAGAAATAGAAAATATAAACAGGCCAGTCACAAGCACTGAAATTGAAACCGTGATTAAAAATCTTCCAACAAACAGAAGCCCAGGACCAGATGGCTTCACAGGCGAATTCTATCAAACATTTAGAGAAGAGCTAACACCTATCTTTCTTAAACTCTTCCAAAATATAGCAGAGGGAGGAACACTCCGAAACTCATTCTACGAGGCCACCATCACCCTGATACCAAAACGAGACAAAGGTGTCACAAAGAAAGAAAACGACAGGCCAATATCACTGATGAACATAGATGCAAAAATCCTCAACAGGGCTTCCCTGGTGGCGCAGTGGTTGAGGGTCCGCCTGTCAATGCGGGGGACGCGGGTTCGTGCCCCGGTCCGGGAGGATCCCGCATGCCGCGGAGTGGCTGGGCCCGTGGGCCGCGGCCGCTGGGCCTGCGCGGCCGGAGCCTGTGCTCCGCGGCGGGAAAGGCCGCGGCAGTGAGAGGCCCGCGTACCGCCAAAAAAAAAAAAAATCCTCAACAAAATACTAGCAAACAGAATGCAACAGCACATTAAAAGGATCATACACCATGATCAAGTGGGGTTTATCGCAGGAATGCAAGGATTCTTCAATATACACAAATTAATCAATGTGATACGCCATATGAACAAACTGTACAATAAAAAACATATGATCATCTCAATAGATGCAGAGAAAGCTTTCCACAAAATTCAACACCGACTTATGATAAAAACCCTCCAGAATGTAGGCATAGAGGGAACTGACCTCAACATAATAAAGGCCATATATGACAAACCCACAGCCAGCATCATCCTCAATGGTGAAAAACTGAAACCATTTCCACTAAGATCAGGAACAAGAAAAGGTTGCCCACTCTCACCACTGTTATTCAACATTGTTTTGGAAGTGTTAGCCACAGCAATCAGAGAAGAAAAAGAAATAAAAGGAATCCAAATCAGAGAAGAAGAAATAAAGCTGTCACTGCTTGCAGTTGACATGATACTATACATAGAGAATCCTAAAGATGCTACCAGAAAACTATTAGACCTAATCAATGAATTTGGTAAAGTAGCAGGATACAAAATTAATGCACAGAAATCTCTTGCATTCCTATACACTAATGATGAAAAACATGAAAATGAAACTAAAAAACACTCCCATTTACCATTGCAACAAAAAGAATAAAATACCTAGAAATAAAACTACCTAAGGAGACAGAAGACCTGTATGCAGAAAACTATAAGACACTGATGAAAGAAATTAAAGATGATACAAATAGATGGAGAGTTATACCATGTTCTTGGATTGGAAGAATCAACATTGTGAAAATGACTGTACTACCCAAAGCAACCTACAGATTGAATGCAATCCCTATCAAACTACCACTGGCATTTTTCACAGAACTAGAACAAAAACTTTCACAATTTGTATGGAAACACATAAGACCCTGAATAGCCAAAGCAATCTTGAGAAGGAAAAACGAAGCTGGAGGAATCAGGCTCCTGGACTTCAGACTATACTACAAAGCTACAGTAATCAAGACAGTATGGTACTGGCACAAAAAGAAATATAGATCAATGGAACAGGGTAGAAAGCCCAGAGATAAACCCACGCACATATGGTCACCTTATCTTTGATACATGAGGCAAGAATACACAATGGAGAAAAGACAATCTCTTCAATAAGTGGTGCTGGGAAAACTGGACAGCTACATGAAAAGATGAGATTAGAACACTCTCTAACACCGTACACAAAAATAAACTCAAAATGGATTAAAGACCTAAATGTAAGGCCAGACACTATAAAATTCTTAGAGGAAAACAGGCAGAACACTCTATGATATAAATCACAGAAAGATCCTTTTTGACCCACCTCTTAGAGAAATGGAAATAAAAACAAAAATAAACAGATGGGACCTAATGAAACTTAAAAGCTTTTGCACAGCAAAGGAAACCATAAACAACCCTCAGAATGGAAGAAAATATTTGCCAATGAAGCAGCTGACAAAGGATTAATCTCCAAAATTTACAAGCAACTCATGCAGCTCAATATTAAAAAAAACAAACAACCCAATCCAAAAATGGGCAGAAGACCTAAATAGACATTTCTCCAAAGAAATTATACCGATGGCTAACAAACACATGAAAGAATGCTCAACATCGTTAATCATTAGAGAAATGCAAATCAAAACTGCAATGAGATATCATCTCAAACCAGTCAGAATGGCCATCATCAAAAAATCTACAAACAATAAATGCTGGAGAGGGTGTGGAGAAAAGGGAACCCTCTTGCACTGTTGGTGGGAATGTAAATTGATACAGCCACTATGGAGAACAGTATGGATGTTCCTTAAAAAACTAAAAATAGAACTACCATATGACCCAGGCATCCCACTACTGGGCATATACCCTGAGAAAACCATAATTCAAAAAGAGTCATGTACCACAATTTCCATTGCAGCTCTATTTACAATAGCCAGGACATGGAAGCAACCTAAGTGTCCATCAACAGATGAATGGATAAGAAGATGTGGCACATATGTACAATGGAATATTACTCAGCCATAAAAAGAAACGAAATTGAGTGATTTGTAGCGAGGTGGATGGACCCAGAGTCTGTCATACAGAGTGAAGTAAGTTAGAGAAAAACAAATACCGTATGCTAAAACATATATATGGAATCTTAAAAAAAAAGGTCATGAAGAACCTAGGGGCAAGATGGGAATAAAGACGCAGACCTACTAGAGAATGGACTTGAGGACACGGTGGGGGGGTTAATCTGGGACAAAGTGAGAGAGTGGCATGGACATATACACTACCAAATGTAAAAGAGATAGCTAGTGGGAAGCAGCTGCATAGCACAGGGAGGTCAGCTCAGTGCTTTGTGACCACCTAGAGGGGTGGCATAGGGAGGGTGGGAGGGAGGGAGACGCAAGAGGGAAGAGAAATGGGGATATATGTATATGTGTAGCTGATTCACTTTGCTATAAAGCAGAAACTAACACACGATTGTAAAGCAATTATACTCCAATAAAGATGTTAAAAAAATTTTTTAAGAAAGAAAGAAAGCAATTAGAGCCCAGAGAGAATAGTTAATAAATCCCAGGAGGAGCAGCAAACATCCACCAAAGCCTGCTCTCTCCAGAGTCCTCTGTCACCCTAGGACACATTATGCAGCTGTGGGCTCATGCTAGGCAGCCAGTATCCACATGCTCCAGCCTATGGGAACACAAGGCATCATTTCACCCTGAGTTTCATGTCACTGAAGATGATGGACTCTGTTCTTTCAGATTCTACAGCACAGTTTTTTGAGCTTGGTGAGGGAAGGAGCTTCCTACCATAGTTCCAAAGCATTGAGGGCTTGCTGAAGTAGGCAGACTTGGTTTAAACCCAGCTCTACTACTAATAGCTCAATGACCTTGAATGAATGGGATAACTTTTCTGTACATAGGTTTATTAAATGAGATAAATTGGATGAAGCACAGGTGTTTCCTGAATTGCATAATAAATGTGCTGTTGTTGTTTTTATTGACTTACTATTTCCATTTCTCATAATATTGCCTGGACAATGGCAGAATTGACACGCTGTATGATGGAGATCATATGGCCCGCAAAACCCTAAATATTTACTCTCTGGTCCTTCACAGAAAGATTGCTGACATGTAAAGGATAAAGGATTTTCTGGAATAAGATCAACGTAGGAGCAGAAGTAAATTCTAAGGACAGGGATTTGATATTATGAGGACTTAGAAATCGCCTAGACTTAGGAATGAAAAGATAGGATTCAAGTTTCACCTTTTCTCTCCTTAGCTGGATAACATTGGACAAATCATTGCAATATGCACGTAAAGTTCTTTCTCTGTAAAACGAGATAATAACATATACATTGCATATCGGTAGTGAGAATTAAATTAAACAACTTACATTCAAGTCCTGTATAAATATTCAAGTCCTGTGAGAATTCATTCATTCATTCATTCATCCATTCATTCATGTGACAGACACCAAACCTGATACAGTGAAAAAACACTTTCTCTGACCTTATAGTACTTATATTCTGGCTGGGAAGACAGGGTGCTTGATGTAAGGTGTATTTCCTAGTTAAGCAATCTTTTTGTAGTAACTTCTTAAGATATCCAGTTTAAATTGTGAAGTCATACACTACAGAAAAATGCTAATATTTTATAACTCTGCCTTTGACACAGCATAGGTCAGAAATATTAAGTTGTACATCTTTCAGTATAAAGCTTGTTCTTTGCTTTTATTCACAAGATGGCTCAGCTGAATCCCTCAGAAGAAACACATTCACAGAGTTAGACAAGTTGTCTGGTGAATGTGACACATGCAGAGATGCCCACAGGATGATTTAAGCCTTTGTGCATTTACAGAACAAAGTTCAACCAAGCAAAATGGTGCTCTGTAGCAGAAACCCACAGACCACATACAAATACACATCCATCTGGCTCAGACTCATAGAACTCAACTATGAAAAGAAAATAGATGTCATCAGATTTTTTTTGTGGATGTTTTTAGTTTTTTCATTTAGATAGCATTACTTTTTTGAAAATTACAAAGAATAAGCAGGCAAAATATAACTGATTTTAAATGTTCACCTCTAAATCACGATTCAGATGAATGATAAAGAACTGCTTATTTGTTCTAACACCAGGCCAATGTCCTATGATGCTTCTTTTTTTGGTGGGGGGGAGTGTGTTGGGTCTTCACTGCTGCATTCGAGCTTTCTCTAGTTGTGGCAAGCGGGGGCTACTCTTCGTTGCGGTGCGAAGTCTTCTCATTGCGGTGGCTTCTCCTGTTGCAGGTCACGGGCTCTAGGCACGTGGGCTTCAGTAGTTGTGGCATGTGGGCTCAGTAGTTGTGGCTCATGGGCTCTAGAGCGCAGGCTCAGCAGTTGTGGCACATGGGCTTAGTTGCTCTGCGGCATGTGGGATCTTCCCAGACCAGGGCTCAAATCCGTGTCCCCTGCATTGGCAGGCAGATTCTTAACCACTGTGCCACCAGGGAAGCCCCTCTGACACTTTTATAGGTCAATTTATCTAGAGTAAATATGCATTAAGAACACATCACTCCTCACTAATTTTATTAAAAAGTTTCTTCTCATTGAGTTTTCACTGCAATGTGGAAAGACTAATGTTAAAGATTTATAGTCTAGTATAAGATCTACCAATTTCCCTATGTAAAGGGTATCACTTTCTTCTAAAGAAAAAAGAAGGCTCTCAAATGCTGGTCAGTCTACAGGCATGTCTCCCAATTCAGTCATCTGACCATGGTTTTTACACCCTGTGCACAAAAGGGATATTTAGTATGAAAGCAGTAAATGAAAAGTAGAGGCTGTTGTCAAATTGTCAGCCATTATGCTCATATTAATAACCACTGCAGCTGTCTGAGGCTCAAATTAGCATATCTGAAACAAGTTATACACTTCTAGCACTATTTAGAGCCATTTCAAAGAGAACAAAAGTTTATGTTGAAATTTTTTGCTAGATGGCCTTTAAAATAAAAATATCTTCAGAAACCTAAATTACCCTTTTTTTAAGATGCTACTATGAAATTACCTGATAAATCCTCACTTCCAATTAACTAAATATTCCAGAATCTGGACTCATAGGCACATAATTAATGCGCATATGATCACATGAGCTCATGTAAATTCTTGTAATTTTAAGATAGACTAGAACTTCCCCTAGGACAGGCACACTTCTCACTTACCAGATACCCCAATAGAGCAGTATTATTCCTGGCTGCTTACCCCGGCATTGGAAGAGAATAACCATTTCTAGCAAAGACAGCAATTCAGGTTAGAGCCAAGTGAGTGTGCCTCTCTGGATCTCCTGGATTGAGGAAGAAGACTAGCATCCCTTCAAAAGAACTGTTCCAAATGCACAATAACTGCACAAAAAAATGAGTCCCTACTGGGAGTTGAGAAAACCTGTGACTTGATATAGATGAGCTGGCAATGAGTAAGTCAGTCACTGTGTCAGCTGCCCCAGAGGAGCCTGACAGCGCTAACTTCAAGCTATACTGCTTGATTTTTCATATGGCCTCTCGGGACTTATACAGGGGAAACTTGCTGTGCTAAGCTCCTGAAATGCGCTTCCCAAATTGGACAGTGGTAAGACATAGCCCAATACCTGGGAGCGAATGAATTTATTTACCAAATAAGGAGAGACAGCTGAATATTTTATTCAAATGGCCAGTCTATTTACCCTCTGTCTCAATCTAACTTTTTAATTTTCTAAGTAATTAAGTAGATGGATATGCTATCCCGTTATTCCCATTACATTTACACTATTGGGAAACACCAGATCTACTCCTGGGAAGTCAGAAGTCCTGGATCCTAATCTTGGTCCTGCCCTCATTACCCTGCCTATCTCATTGGAGACTTAGAAGAATAGTGGATAATATATATAAAAGCCTTTTGAAAAATGTAAAGTGATGATTATTTATTAGATAAATATTTGTCAACTCCCTACTATGTTCCAGGCATAGCTACACGTGTGTCATCTCATCCTTAGAACAATGCTGTGAGATACATATTTTACAGATGAAGAAAACGAGCATCAAAAAAGTTACGTAACTTGCCCCAGATCATTACAGCCACGACGTGAAAAGCTGAGGTTTAAAATCAGGCCTTTTCAGTCCAAGTCTATATCCACTTGCTTCTATGTCAAGTCGCTTCTAAATTTACACTAATATATTAAAGATTGCTAAGCCTTAAATGTTTTATATGAAGTTATCTGGTGATTTAAATGCATTAACTCAAGGAGCCCTTTCTTGTATAGAAGTTTCTATTCATTTCCTTAAAACCTGGAGGGATGGTGCTCACAGGAGCTGGGCAATAGAACAAATGAGAGGGCAGTGCTGTCCTGCACGGCACTCCCTGAGATTTCCAACCAGGGAAGACAGAACAGCAGTGAAGATGGTGATGGCAACTGGCTTGGAGAGCTATCATTTAGGCTGCAAAGTTTATTGGTAGCTTTACATCTCTTAATTGGGGAGCCCTGCCTTTCTGCAAGGAAATGCAAGCTGTGAGAATTTTGTGGAGCCCTAGTGGAAAAATTTTGCAGGGACCTTTTCTTAGGACGTCTTAAACTTCAGTATGTAGGAAACTCCCAATTCTTAATAAGTAATGCCAACGTAGTTGCAACCTAAAACTTTTGAGTATATTCATCCCATATGAGTCATATAGTCATATGGGCATGAGGGTATCGTTGTGTATTTTTTCCTTTTCCCATACAGCTCAATAACCTTTCTTCTGATTTTCATATGTGTTGCTCCTGACCTCCCTTTCTCTTTATTATCTCTACTTCTCCTCTACTCTATACATCTTTATCTCTTTGATCCTGATCCTAGATCCTGGCAACCTCTCTTCATTGAGAGCTTGGAATTAGAGTTGTCCACTTAAAATGTATCATGCCTACAAATCCCAGTGGAAATAAAAGCTCTTTGAGTAAGAACTCAGTCTATTCCTAGTCAATGACCAAATAGCAAAGATGTTTCTTTGTTTCGAGTATTAACATGGACTTAAAAGCAGTTGGGTTAGGGCTTCCCTGGTGGCGCAGTGGTTGAGAGTCCGCCTGCCAATGCAGGTGACACGGGTTCGTGCCCCGGTCCGAGAAGATCCCACGTGCCGCGGAGCGGCTGGGCCCATGAGCCATGGCCGCTGAGCTTGCGCGTCCGGAGCCTGTGCTCCGCAACGGCTAAGGCCACAACAGTGAGAGGCCCACATACTGCTAAAAAAAAAAAAAAAAAAAAAAAAAAAGCAGTTGGGTTAGAACTAGATTTAACAATTCTTTTAACAGAAAAAATAATAATAATAATAACCAGATCAAAATGTTCCCAAGGAATCCCAAGGGGCCACTTAACCTGCTTCTCTGGAATTCTGTGCCTTTTCACATTGACATTCAGGTATTGAGGACAGAAAAAAACTGATGACTGTGTGGCTCTGTGAAGCCAAATAATGTCTTGTGGTCAAATAAGTATTCCAATGTGTGGGCAGGAAAAAGAGCTCTAAAATGAGCTGTCTTTACATGGACTTTGATTGCTACTCTTTTTTCCCTACAAACTGGCCATATGCTCCCAGGGCATCTGTCTTGTCAATGTAATTTAATGCCTGTCAGTCTGGTGATGGAGAAAATGATGAGGCGTCACCATCCCTTGTTACTCAGCTATTCTTTTACCAAGTAGAAGTACAACTCTAGAAAGAATAATTTATAGGTCTGTAAATGAAGAGGTGGGAAAAATGGATCTCAAAAGTGTGGCCACGGCTGGTCTCATGGGTAAAATAGCTTTAAGCAAAATGGAAGACAGCTTTGCACAAGATATCTGTAGAGCGTTGAACTGTGTTCCCCAAAAAAGATATGTTGGAGTCTTAACCCTGGTACCTGTGAATGTGACCTTATGTGGAAAGAGGGTCCTTGCTGATGCAATAAAATTAAGATGAAATCATAGTGGATTAGAATGGGCCCTTAATCCAATGACTTGTGTGCCTGACTCAGCTAGGTTTACCATTGAAAAATGGATGTCGTTAGGCTTCGATTTTCACATGAAGCCCCGCAATTTCATGGGGTTGTTTAGGCAAAATATAAGAAGCCTACACAAGTTCCTCTGCTTAGTCCAAGTTTCCTTGATAATGGAATCCTCTGTTCCATCGCCCTTCACCAGTTAGCACATGATCCCTATCTGCTCTCTCATTGATTTTACTTTAAATGGGTATCCTAATGGATCTGAGCTTTCAAACTTAAAGTGTGCATAAAAATCAACTCAGAAGTTTATAATCTTCTGAAGATTTTTAGGTTCTGTGCTCAAAGATTCTGGAGTGAGTCTGGAGTGAAGAACTCATCATTTCCCCTTCACTCCCTTTTTCTTTTAAATTTCTTTGTCCAATTGTTCTTTTCAATTATTCTTTCCCTTTTTCTGTTTGCCTCTTTCTCTTAAGCCTGATGAGAGACCCAAATGAGTTTGGGGAATAATAGAAATGGAGCTCACAAACGTTAAACATTTCTATACACAAGCATTATTGAGCATAGAAAAAAAAGATATAAGAGCACAGTCCCAAGATTCTCAGACTTTGTAGAGTCACCTGAGGAACACTCAGTTCACAATAGAATCATCTGGGAAACATTTAACAAATACCAACACCTGGCCTCACCCCCGACCACTTAAATCAGAACCACTGGTGTGGGATCCTAGTCAGTGGTAAATTTTTATTAGCAACCCAAGTGATTCCCCAGGTAAGGAGGAGGCAGGGTTGAGACTGAGAACCCTTGGAGTAATCAAAGGATATGTCTGCATAAATGTGGGTCCACAGTGTCCTCCTGTTCCCCACAGGGATGCTCCCAGCATAGTGACATTGGACAGCTGCTGAGGGGTAAGGAGTCAACCAAGGCTGAGAAGCTCTCTGCAAAGGAATCTCAGACTTTCACCCCTTGCCCCTCCTCCCATCCACATCAGCACCTGGAAATATCTTAGGCTACCAGGAAGGCAAGCATTGTGCTTCCAGCAAGCCATGGCCCCTAGGCCTAACTTCTGGAGTCCAGGTCCTGACAGTTTGCTATGCCGTATTGAGGCCACCTCTCTTCTTTTTGTGTTGCAGGTTATACAACCTCTTATACAATTGGACCTAGGGATTTTCCATTTATGTCTCCTTAGGGATTTTCCAGGAACATTTCTGACTATGACATACCTCTTTTTCATCCTCTCCTTGTCACTCACAGGGATGTACATTAAAGGACAGGCACAATCTATGCATTCTGCCTGTCTAAAATTTAATGAATTATCCTTCTAATGAATTATTATTTATTATAATGAATTTAACTGGAGAGAGAAGTTACCACTCATAGTCCCTCCCATCTTCCTGATAACTTTTTGAGATTTTGACAAAAAGAAAAGAGACCTTGGAGCTGTGCAGTGGTCAAAACAGAGCTAATATTTAAAATTCATTAATTTTAATAAATTTTAATAACTGCACATTATATGCATCCACCAAGTTTAATTAACCAGCACCATACTGCCAGACATGTAGGTTGTTTCAATCTCTATTATAAACCATCATGGAATGAATATGTTTCTACATATTCTACATATGTATGTGCTGGTATATCTGTAGGACAAATTCTTAGAAGTGGAATTCTGAGGCAAAGGGAATGTGCATTTATAATTTTGAAAGATATTGCAGATTACTTTTCCACAGAATTGTACCACTCACTGTCCCACCACTGATGTCTGATGTGGACTACTCCTCATATCTTCACTAATGCAATGCAATAGCAGGCTATATCATTGCCATTCTGATGGGGGAAGAAGAAATATCACTGTAGTTTTGATTTGCATTTCTCTTGTGATCAGTGAGACTGGACATCTTTCTAAATGTTTAAGAATGATTTTCCCATGAACTATTTTTTCATCTTTTCCAATTTTTCTATTGAATTTTTAGTTTTTTCTCATATTGACTTATACTTAATAAATTAGGAAAATGAGTATGATATGATACAAATACTTTTTCTTGGATGGCCATTTAATATTATTGTGCTGTTTTTTTCTTGCAGATTAAAGATTTATTTCAATAAATATATTGGTAGTTTTTATGATTTCTGGATTTTTGTTTCATACCTAACAAAGCCTACCCCTCTCTGCAAATATATAGTAATATATATTATATATAATAACTTACATAGAGACTATATTTTATACATTTTATATATGTTTTTATATATATACTGTTATCTTCTAGTACTTCTTTTTTTAATTGAAGTATAGTTGATTTACAATGTTGTGTTAATTTCTGCTGTACAGCAAACTGATTCAGTTACAAATATATATACATTCTTTTTTTTATATTATTTTCCATTATGATTTATCATAGGATACTGAATATAGTTCTCTGTGCTATACAGTAGGACCTTGTTGCTTATCCGTTCCATATATAATAGCTTACATCTGCTGACCCCAACCTCCCATCCCATCCCTCCCCCAACCCCCTCCCATTTTTCATATTCTTTTCCATTATGGTTTATCACAGGATATTGATACTGGGCTATACATTAAGACCTTGTTGTTTATCCATTCTATAAATAATATTGATAGTTTGCATCTGCCAGTCCCAAACTTCCAACCCATCCCTCCCCTGCTACCCCTTGGCAACCACAGGTCTGTTTTCTATGTCTGTGAGTCTGTTTCTGTTTCATAGATAGGTTCATTTGTGTCATATTTTAGATTCCACATATAAGTGATATCATCTGGTATTTGTCTTTCTCTTTGTGACTTACTTCCCTTAGTATGATAATCTCTAGTTGCATACATGTTGCTGCAAATGGCATTATTTCATTCTTTTTTTATGGCTGAGTAGTATTCCATTGTATATATGTACCACATCTTTATCCATTCACCTGTCGATGGACATTTACGTTGTTTCAATATCTTGGCTACTGTGAATACTTCTGCTATGAACATAGGGGTGCATGTATCTTTTTGGATGAGAGTTTTGCCTGGATATATGCCCAGGAGTGGGATTTCTGGATCATATGGTAATTCTATTTTAGTTTTCTGAGGAACCTCCATACTGTTTTCCATAGTGGTGGTATGAACTTACATTCCTACCAACAGTGTAAGAAGGTTCCCTTTTCTCTACATCCTCTCCAGCGTTTGTTATTTGTAGAGTTTTTAATTATGGCCATTCTGACCAGTGTGAGGTGGTACCCCATTGTAGTTTTGATTTGCATTTCTCTAATAATTAGTAATGTTGAACTTTCTTCTAGTACTTCTGATTTCTTTTTCTACTCTTCAGTGTTTACTGAACAATCCCTTTTTCTTATTGATAAGCAATGCCACTTTTATCATATACTACATATGTATTGGGTTCTATTTCTGAACTATAGTCTATTAATTATTCTATTTTAATTATTTTCTTTTTATAATTTAAATCTGATAGGACTAGGCCTAACTCATTACTATTCTATTTCATAATTTATCCTGGCCATTATTGCTTTCTAGTTCTTCCATATGAATTTAGAGTCAGCTTATCTAGTTCTTGAAAAAAGTCCTGAGAATATTTTGATCATGAATTACATTAAATGTATACATTAAGTTAAAAGAAATTGATACATTTATGATGAGTCTTTCCAAAAACAAGGTATATATGTATTTTCATTTGTTCAAGTCATATTTTGTATCCCTCTTTAACATTTAAAAACGTTCTTCACATAAATCTTATACATATCTTGTTTAAGCCTAGTTTTTAGTTATTTCATGGATTTGGGTTCTTTTCCTTCTTTGATATTTTGAAAGGGATAATTTCTTCCCTTATAAAATTTAACTTGCTGGAATTTGTATATATGAACCTTATTGATTTTCATATATTAAATTTTACTCAGTATTCTTATTTTCCAGAAAAAACAATAGCCCCAAGATATAGCAACATAAAAAGTCACTAGGGGAGTAAAAGGAAAAGATAGACACATTTGCCAACTAAAGAACATCAGATTTCTCCTTTCTACCATTCTTAAAAGGTATTATTATTTGCTGCAAATGGCATCATTTCATTCTTTTTATGGCTGAGTAGTATTTCATTGTATATATCTACAATGGAATACTACTTGGTAAGGCAAGGCAATTTAGACAGTGACCATATTTGACAAACTGAAAATATAAATTGATTCCAAAAGGGTTTAGATAAAATCACAGATTATAGCTCAATAATCAAAACAAGTAATGCATCATGCTTGGCCTTGCATTCAGAACTTTCCCTGCAGGATAGCTTCCTTGTCCACTCATCTCCTGATACTCCTCAGCATCCCTATGTGATCTCCCATACAGTCACGGCAGGCTCCATGCTGTGGCTGATACCCACCACCACCACTTGCCATGCCCACAAAGTTGAACTTCCATACCATTGCCCACGTTTCCTTGCCTAGAATGCTATCCTGCTGGGTCTTGTCAATTCCAAATCTTATCCTCTCTTTGAAGACTGGCTTCTCCGCTATGAAGAATTCATGTGCCATGATCGTCTATAGTCTTCTCCCTGATATTACTTACTAATGGTAGCATTTGTTTCTAAATAATCGCCAGATTTTGGAGTTGGATATCTCAGTCTTCAAGTTCCAGCTATACCACTTACTGATTCTACCATCATAGATAAATTCATTAACCTCTCATTCATTAACCAAGAGCCTTGGTTTTCTCCTGTATACAATGAGGGTAATACTGTGTTAACCCACTTCTCACCCATGGTCATTATTAGGGTTAAGTGCACTTTAAAATATTACATAAACTGTGAAGTGGTATCCAAATATCAGATATAAGGAATCATCTACAGACTAAAAAGTCACTCTACAAAGAGAAAGAAACAGAGTCCTTTCCTCTTGCTTTAAGAGGGATTCAGGAAGGGTACAGAAGAATAGCAGCTGTTCTCCTTTTCAGATTCAACTGATCAGGTCAGTCAGGCAGTGGGCTGCACTATTCTGCTGGAATAGCAGATATCACACATGCCACCACTAACAGGCTATGAATGGCTGCCCAAATGCTGCATTCAGGAATCTGAGGACCCATCTGGGTAAAGAGAGGAGATAGCTGTTGTTACTTAGTAATGACTACATGTGCAGGAAGAGAAATGGCAGAACAAATGGCAGATGTCCGCTTTTCTTTGCTCAGCTTTGGAATCCCATCATGGGAAAGCAAGGAGCTGACTCCTACCACTATTGACCCTGTGATGTTTCTCCAGCATCTCTATTGCCATTAGCCTGATTGGGTCTTAAATCTGATTTGAGTTCCACTTGTTTCTTCAGTGTCTAACTAGAAAATTTAGGCAACCCCCTTAGGGAACTCATCTCAAGGACACACTTCTGTCACATCAACAATTATCTGTTGTTCTTACACTATGTAGGACACTCTGTGCTGGGGGGCATGGGAAAACCAATAGCATTTATTGAATACTTCCTATGTGCCAGGCCCTGTATCAAGGTACTCTCTGACCTTTTTCTTTTCATCCTCAATAGACTCTGTCCATTTTACAGATGAGGAAACTGAAATAATTGAGGTCAAACATAATGTCCTTGAACCTGCAGAACTCTTTTCACTACAGTATAATGTCCCACCCTCAAGGGGCCTCTGAGTGTGCTATATCCATTCATCCACTGCAAACTGAAAGAAATTTATTGACTGTTAGGTCAGCTGACATATAATTCTTCTACCTGCTAATAACAGGGCTGAAACTCTTCAGATCTTCCAATTATGAGACTTAGTAATTTTTCTGTTGTCTTCACACAGAGAGAGAGAAGATCAAACCAGAACAAACCTTGGGACATTTGCAAGATTACCTGATGATCTAAATTTATATTGCAGGAACTGCTAATTGTTATTTTATTTACGTCACTCTGGATCGCAATCTCCTTAGTTTCATTACTCCCAATTAAGCTTATGTGTACTCACAAAGCATCATTACATGATTTAATGACAGAGTATTTTGAATTAATTATATGCAGACATTTTATAACATATTCTAGGTGCCTCACTAAAATTGGACCTGTTTTTTATAGATGCACAAATGAGGGTGGATATGTTACTGAAGTTCCATTTCTGAGAATTATCCCCTGCTTAAGGTAAAATGTACATACCTCTGTATGTATGTTTTTAGAATTTCATGATTTAACACATAGCTGTTTACACTCAGTAAATACTTAACTAGAAAGAGAAGCCTGCCCAGGCTGAATAAATTAAAGCATATTCAGATATTTATTAATTACTATCCTTATCCTTTTGCTGGTTATTGATGATGGATGAGGTTAAAGGTAGATCATCATTCCACAGTGGCCACAACTACATTTGAGGCAGGAAGTTTATTAAGGCTCTCAAAAAAACGGAGGGGGACTTCCCTGGTGGCGCAGTCATTAAGAATCTGCCTGCCAGGGCAGGGGACATGGGTTCAAGCCCTGGTCCAGGAAGATCCCACATGCTGTGGAGCAACTAAGCCCGTGCGCCACAACTACTGAGCCTGTGCTCTAGAGCCCACAAGCCGCAACTACTGAGCCCATGAGCCACAGCGACTGAAGCCCATGCACCTAGAGCCCGTGCTCTGCAACAAGAGAAGCCACTGCAATGAGAAGCCCGCGCACTGCAAAGCAGAGTAGCCCCCGATCGTGGCAACTAGAGAAAGCCCACGCACAGCAATGAAGACCCAACGCAGCCAAAAATAATAAATAAATAAATAAATAGATTTATTTTTTAAAAATCACCTGTCCTATATCCTATTCTTTCAGGGTTCTCCTCTCTAGCAGAAAATGTGACCAACACGTTAATGCTAGGTACAGATAACTGATGATAGATCAATGTTTATATTTCAACAAGTAATTTTATTTTTTTACATAGTTATTGCAGTATAATTGCTTTACAATGGTGTGTTAGTTTCTGCTTTATGACAAAGTGAATCAGCTATACATATACATATATCCCCATATCCCCTCCCTCTTGCATCTCCCTCCCATCCTCCCTATCCCATGCCTCTAGGTGGACACAAAACACTGAGCTGATCTCCCTGTGCTATGCTGCTGCTTCCCACTAGCTACCTATTTTACATTTGGTAGTGTATATATGTCCATGCCACTCTCTCACTTCATCCCAGATTACCCTTTCCCCTCCCCGTGTCCTCAAGTCCACTGTCTACGTCTGCATCTTTATTCCTGTCCTGCCCCTAGGTTCTTCAGAACCATTTTTTTTTTTAGGTTCCATATATATGTGTTAGCATACACTATTTGTTTTTCTCTTTCTGACTTCACTCTGTATGACAGACTCTAAGTCCACCCACCTCACTACAAATAACTCAATTTCATTTCTTTTTATGGCTGAGTAATATTCCATTGTATATATGTGCCACATCTTTATCCATTCATCTGTCGATGGACACTTAGGTTGCTTCCATGTCCTGGCTATTGTAAATAGAGCTGCAATGAACATTGTGGTACATGACTCTTTTTGAATTATGGTTTTCTCAGGGTATATGCCCAGTAGTGGGATGCCTGGGTCATATGGAAGTTCTATTTTTAGTTTTTTAAGGAAGCTCCATACTGTTCTCCATAGTGGCTGTACCAATTTACATTCCCCCCAACAGCGTAGGAGGGTTCCCTTTTCTCCACACCCTCTCCAGCATTTATTGTTTGTAGATTTTTTGATGATGGCCATTCTGACCGGTGTGAGGTGATAACTCATTGTAGTTTTAATTTGTATTTCTCTAATGATTAACGATGTTGAGCATCCTTTCATGTATTTGTTGGCAATCTGTGTATCTTCTTTGGAGAAATGTCTATTTAGGTCTTTTTCCCATTTTTGCATTGGACTGTTTGCTTTATTGATATTGAGTTGCATGAGTTGCTTGTAAGTTTTGGAGATTAATCCTTTGTCAGTTGCTTCATTTGCAAATATTTTCTCCCATTCTGAGGGTTGTCGTTTTGTCTTGTTTATGGTATCCTTTGCTGTGCAAAAGCTTTTAAGTTTCATTAGGTTCCGTTTGTTTATTTTTGTTTTTATTTCCATTACTCTAGGAGGTGGGTCAAAAAGGATCTTACTGCGATTTATGTCATAGAGTATAGAGTGTTCTGCTTATGTTTTCCTCTAAGAGTTTGATAGTGTCTGGCCTTACATTTAGGTCTTTAATCCATTTTGAGTTTATTTTTGTGTATGGTGATAGGAAGTGTTCTAATTTCATTCTTTAATATGTAGCTCTCCAGTCTTCCCAGCACCACTTAAGGAAGAGGCTGTCTTTTCTCCATTGTATATTCTCGCCTCCTTTGTCAAAGATAAGGTGACCATATGTGTGTGGGTTTATCTCTGGGCTTTCTATCCTGTTCCATTGATCTATATTTCTGTTTTTGTGCCAGTACCATATTGTCTTGATGACTGTTGCTTTGTAGTATAGTCTGAAGTCCAGGAGCCTGATTCCTCCAGCTCCGTTTTTCTTTCTCAAGATTGCTTTGGCTATTCGGGGTCTTTTGTGTTTCCATACAAATTGTGAAATTTTTTGTTGTAGTTCTGTGAAAAATGCCATTGGTAGTTTTAATAGTGATTGCATTGAATCTGTAGATTGCTTTGGGTAGTAGAGTCATTTTCACAATGTTGATTCTTGCAATCCAAGAATATGGTATATCTCTCCATCTCTTTGTATCATCTTTAATTTCTTTCATCAGTGTCTTATAGCTTTCTGCATACAGGTCTTTTGTCTCCTTAGGTAGGTTTATTCCTCGGTATTTCATTCTTTTTGTTGCAGTGATGAATGGGAGTGTTTCCTTAATTTCTCTTTCAGATTTTTCATCATTAGTGTATAGGTGAATGCAAGAGATTTCTGTGCATTGATTTTGTATCCTGCTACTTTACCAAATTCATTGATTAGCTCTAACAAATTATCTTAAATAAAAAAACACATACACTGACTATGTAAAACACAATACATGTGATGGAGAAAAGCAAAGATAAATAAGAAGTCATCTTGTCCTTTATCTCTCTTATTTTTTTTAGTACAAATAACAAAAATGACATCATGTAATGTGGTCATCCACTCAGTCTTGACTTCAAATGACCTTGACTCTCCACAATTAAATCTACTTAGAAAGAACAATGATCTGCTACCAGGGGAGTTATTTAAAAGAATATGCCACCAATTCTGAAGTTAAATTTCAAAAGAGATAGCTTCTTTAGTTGAAAGAGCACAGATTTTGGCATATCTGGACAGATATCAGCTCAAATTTAAGCTTGCTAAATGGCTAAGTTTAGGTAACTCAGCAAATATTTCCAAGGCTCAGATTCCCCATCTGCATAAAGAGTATAAAATTACCTACCTCATAGATTAAATAGACAAAAATTAAATGGTAGGTAGAATATTTTAAGCAAAGGCAGCATCTTAAGTATGTGAAAAGTTTCCCAAGGGTCAACCTTCTTTTTTACAATTACTTTCTTGTATGTTCATTTATACAACAAAAAAGTTGATATTCTTTATAGTTATGCCTACTACAAGTGACCAAAGACCCATATGTTGGCAACCTGCTACTTAACGGCTCATTCAAAAAATCATTAACTCCTCCGAAAACTCCCCACAGAGCAGAACAGCTGGTCTTCTGTGAAATTCTTTGAGCCCACAAATATTGGCACTGGAGGGTAGTGACAGAATGTCATCTTGTAGCAATAGAATGCCTACATTCTAGCTCTCCCCTGGGTGAATCTAGAAATGGGCAGTTCTGTGCTTTCAGGTAGGATCCATACTCTTTTTAAAGATGGCTCAATGCCTGCTGTAATCTATGCTTGTGCTAGTGAAGATTTTCAGTTTGGGGCTTTTGGATACATTCTCAATGACCATATGAGGGCTAATGGCTTTTAAAGGCTTTATGAGGGATGGAAGGTTGCTGCTGCTTTCCAAGGCATTCCAGGGCACAGTCCTGCTGTGTCGTGGTACCATCAGGAGGAGAGCCTACCAGGGATCAGCGGAACCTGTTTAAATTCCATTTCAGCCCCTTACTATTTGGGGGCAAGTTGCTGAAAATTCTAAAGGCTCATTGTCCACATTGGGAGAGTAATAATCACAACTTAGGCTGTTATGAAAAATAACAGAGTGATTAGGTAGTTAGAGGACAAAATGACTGGGGTCAAAGTGAGTATAGGCCCTGGCACATAATAAGAACTCGGCAAACTCTGGTTTCCTTCTTTCATCTAGCCCTAATCTCAGATTCAAGATCAGTCTTACCCTTAGCCAAGTAAATTTGCATCTATTGATATAATTTTAGAGGTAACAGGAAATGCCCAGAAAAATAAATATTCCAACAAAACATGACTGATTTGCTGATCCTTTCCAACAGAGTCTTACCTGACTCACTCCCTTTTTCACGCAAAGCTCTGTGCATATGTCCACTCCTTAGAGATATCTTCCCTGACCATCTTATCTAAAATAGTCCTCCTCTATATCACTCTTTTTCTCCTTACCTTGCTTATTTTTCCTCATAGCACTTAGTAGTACCTGAAATTATATTATACATGCATTTGTTTACTCCCTGCCTTCCCCCACTAATATGTAGGCTCAGTAATGGCAGAGTTTGTCCATCTTGTTCATAGCTGTTCTCCCAGCCCAGCCCTTAGAACAGGGTGTGGAAGTATTTGACGGGTGCTCAATAAGAACTTGTTGAATAAATAAATAATGATGTTTTAAATTCCACAATTAGGGCCTCCCTGGTGGCGCAGTGGTTGAGAGTCCGCCTGCCGATGCAGGGGATACGGGTTCGTGCCCCGATCTGGGAGGATCCCATATGCCGCGGAGCGGCTGGGCCCGTGAGCCATGGCCGCTGGGCCTGCGCATCCGGAGCCTGTGCTCCGCAACGGGAGAGGCCACAACAGTGAGAGGCCCGCATACCGCAAAAAGAAAAAAAAAAAAAAAAAAAAAAAAATTCCACAATTAGTCTTAATTTCTTTCCCTTAAAGCTTTATTTATAGCAAGAACCATCATTTATTAGGCATTCACTTGATCCCTTGACACTTTGTATGGATAATATAATTTAATCTTTTGAACATCCTCTACGAGATAGGAATAATTATGTTCCCCTAATATGGGTAAGAAAATTAAAGTTTAAGGAGGTTTAGTATCTTGCCCAAAGGCAAGAGTGCAGATGGGATTCATTCTAGGTTATTGGACTATAGAATCATCTGCATTTTCAATTCCTCCCATCCCTTACTGCTTCTACACTTAAATTCTACTGTATTTTAAACTGCCTTTCTATGGCATGTCAAAATGCAAACACCTGTGGGGATAGGTAACATTAAACTGTTGTTAGTCATTTACACTCTTTGGTGCATTGACATGCTAGGAAATACAGGTGGGGAGAAGGAGACAGAGGTTGGAAATCTGAGCACCTGAGATGGGAAATCTTAGAATACTACCATATAAGAATATTGAGATCTTGCAGCATTTTTCCAAAGGTTACTCTACCTTATAATCATTCCACACCCAGAGCGCTCTTCTTCCTTAACAGTAAGCTGTTTTTCCTTTTCAATTTAGCATCTCCAAGACAACACGGCTCTGGGGGATTGCTGCTTTGACAATACCTCCCTTGGGTGTAAAAGAAGCCAATCAGACACAAGATGAGAAATTGCCATAGGTTGTTTTATTTTGTTTTAACTCCAGTGTCAATTCTTTCTGCATTAATGAGAGTCCAGGAAAAGGTACTAGCTAATTGGATTTGAATATCACCTGTACAGTCACAGCACTCAGTACCTCTCCATAGGATAGACCACAGCCAGCATGTCACTGTTATCACAGCACATAGGACATAGTTGTTTAGCAAAAGGAAAGAACAGGAATAACAGGTACCAGGTTGGCTATACATGTAGGTAGGAAGGAAGACTGCTTCCATGTGGTAATTTGAGAGGTACCACAGGCTACCTGTTTCAAAATATCAGTCTTAACTTTTAGTTTGAGATTCCCCCATTAGTGTCATTTCACTTCCAGGAAGAGATGTCTCCAGAAGTCTCCCTTGCCTGAGAAGGCAGGAAGGGCACATTAAGCTCGGATTAGCTAGCTGTTACCTTAGCAACTAGAAGCATGGCCCTTGGGGGAGGGGGATGAAACTTACCCTGGGCTGGTAAGTTTTAATGAGGAGGAAAAGGGACAGAATGAGAGGTTAGATGAGGTGGCACTGTAATTGGTAGCCCTGGGCAGCTATGCAACACTCATCTGTAAAACAAAAAGTTACTACTCATTTTAGTCAGGTACAGTCTTAAAGTTCTCCATCAGGAAGTTAGCTATGGTTCACCTTGAAATGGTTTACCGCTCACTCTCTTTTTTTTTTTTTTTT
The DNA here is from genome assembly GCF_964165515.1 of Mesoplodon bidens. Lineage (NCBI taxonomy): Eukaryota > Metazoa > Chordata > Mammalia > Artiodactyla > Ziphiidae > Mesoplodon > Mesoplodon bidens. Next base: position 119,035,972 of record NC_138176.1, on the reverse strand, counting down.
TGCGGTACACGGGCCTCTCACTGCTGTGGCCTCTCCCGTTGCGGAGCACAGGCTCCGGACGTGCAGGCTCAGCGGCCATGGCTCACGGGCCCAGCCGCTCCGCGACATGTGGGATTTTCCGGGTCTGGGGCATGAACCCGTGTCCCCTGCATCGGCAGGCGGACTCTCAACCACTGTGCCACCAGGGAAGCTCCCGCTCACTCTCTTGAACAATACATGGGTTTTTAAAATTCTTAGCCCTCCTCACTCGTTAGTCCATTTCCAAGACAAATACAATTTAATTTTCTCAAGCAACAACAACAAAAATTAGATTCTGCCTCTAGCCTTGTACATGAGATCCAAAGACAATTGACCAGATACCAGCATCTTTCTTATTATGTTCCCAGATTCATCTGGGACAATTGATTGTAGTAGGGAATAGATTGTAGTTCTTTTTTTTTAAAGTGAAATTTACAGAAGTATCTTTCAAAAGAAGGTTTCCAATGAAAAAACACATAACATCTTAGAGCAGGGAGGAATCTTAAATGTTTTCCAAATTCCATCCCCTTCTCTTACAGAGAAGAGTGCTGAGAGTCAGAGAGGTTAATTATGTCCTCATAATTTATTCTCTTTACACATTTATTCTCTTACAGTTCTGGAGGTCAGAAGTCTAAAATGGGTCTGCAGGACTGTGTTCCTTCTGGAGGGGCTAGGAGAGAATCTGTTTTTACCTTTTCCAGCTTCTAGAGGCTCCCCACATTCTTTGGCTCACAGCCCAGGTTGCTCTGACCTCTGCTTCCATTATCACATCTCTTTCACTGACAGCGGTCTTCATGTCTCCCTCTTATTAGGAACCTTGTGACTACAGTGGGCCCATTCAGATAATCCAGGATAATTTTACCATCTCAAGAAACTTAATCATACCTGCAGAGTCCCTTTTACCACGTACAGGGACCAGGGATTAGGACCTGGATGTCTTTGGGGGGGTCATTATTTGGCCTACAACAGGCTATAATGACAAGCTTGAGTATCTCATATTTTTGTCGCGGTGGGGCTGTCTGCAGTAAGGATTTGAGTCCCTCCCGCATACTTTTCTCTCTCTTCTCTCCACAGTCCCTCTCCTGTCCTTCTACTCAGCTCTGTCTGGATTCAAATACTGAGTCATCCTTTCTGGGTTTTTCCTTCCTCCCGCCTGCAGCAAGACATTGGTAACAGAGTTCTGTTCCAGCTACTCTTCCTTATTTATTTCACCGTGACCATTATTATTGCTTGAGAACCCCAAGGACACATTGAGTAATTGGATTTGTGCTCAAAACTACCTACATAAGACTCTTGAAAGGACACTTAGTCACTGAACATTTATTTTAGCCATATAATTGCAAATTTCTGGTTGCTTAATTTTGGGAAGATGAGCCTAAGTATGGAGATCCGTTTAATTTTCAGAGGACGAACCTACCAACAAAGGTGTGTTCCCTCTTGAAAAAGGTCTGCAGACATTTTGGTAACTGAGGCAAGCCAGTGGAAGAGCATTTCAATGCCACATGAATCATACACTGGTCAGTTCCTTAAAGGACCTAGAAAAAATACCATTGCTGACTTCCCTTTTAGATTGAAAGCTCCTTAGCAGAAGAGTCTAAAGCAAAGATCATTACATCGAGATTATTACATTAGTGTCCATGGTGGTGGTGCCCCTACAGAAGGAAAAGCATCCCAAAGCAGAGGTGACAAATAGGAAGCCCATGCACTGCCTTTATCATTCAACACCAAAGACAGACATCAGTAATCAATCAAGCACTATTCCTCCACAGAGCCTGGATCTGCCTTTAAAACCATTCCTGACTGAATATTCCAGCCAGCCACAGCCATTCAAGTGGAATTAGCAAGTAAATGGAGCTTTATCTGACGTCCCTACGTTAGAGAGCCAATGCCTTCTTGTTTCCAGACATTCAGGAAAATTCCTTCTACAACAATCTAGCCATAAAACACTCTGGTGCCTAGAGCACCACTTGAACTCAATTTCTGGAGCTGGCCAAATCCTGAGAGAGACTGATTTCAAAGTGAAGCAGATGCTTCCCCTTCCCGGCTCCGTTTTCTGTTTGGAGACCTTAGGTGGGGATCCTATCTCAATGTCTCCAGCTCCTCCTCTGGGGATACTGGGTAATGGAACTTTGGTCCCTGTCCCCTCCATGGAACTTCTGTGCTTTGAATTCCTGCATTAAATGTGCAGCCCTGCCCCCAATTTCTGCTTTTTCTTCCTTAATTATGTGGCTCTTCTCTTCTTTCCTCAAACCAGAAGCCTGCTAGGTCCCCAAGAGTACCCTCCCCAAGGAGTACTCAGCAGTATTGTCAAACTCTTCAAATGCAAGGAGGGGAGAGAAGCACAAGCTCATCCATCCCTGTCACCTTTTTCACCTGTGGTTTCCACTCACAATAAGCAGCCTTAGAGGTTATCAGACACCCCACTGTGCTTTGACAGCTATTCATCCATTAAAGCCTCTGATTGCCTGACATAATTGCAACCGTCTTCCGCTCCATGAACATGGCCCCTCAACTGTTCTCGGGCATAGGCTTCCTTTTACACCGGAGCTGGCTAGGAAAGAGGAAAAACCCTTTCCTAGCAATGGGAAAAACCCATTCGAACAGCTCAGTGACAGGTGAGCCAGCCACATCAGATGTGGGAGGGGAGTAAAGCCACGTGCTACCGTGTGCTTGCTTTTAATTAAGAGAAAATTATTTATGCAGCTCACTCTCCCAAATTTCAGCTTAGGATCATAGGGAGATGTTTGCTTTGCACCAGAGCCATCAAGAGTCTGCAAAATCCTGGAAATCCGAATCAAAAGAGCAGATCTCTTCAGTCTCCTGATTTCAACGCCTTTCTCAGCCCCAGTCAATAATGCAGCTGCACGCTCTGCCATGAAGCACGTTCATCCAGCTTTGTATCTGAATCACTGCCTTCAGAGGGGGCTTTTCAGCGTAGATACAAACCACCTGATTGCCTTCCTTGCGGCATTCCCGCCTGCGAACGACCACCTGAGCGCCGGCTCTGCGAGGCAACTGCTGCAGCCTGGCCACGGTGTCAGGAAGCCGAGCTGCCCAGAAGGATGCACCGGGCTGGGGCTCCGAGCGTACCGCCGCTGCCGCACCCCCCGTGCTGGACAGGCACCAAGAGGGAGAAAGTAGCCTGCAGCCGCCCCTGCGTCAGGGAGGCTGTAATGTCTGTCAGAGGAGGCAGTTAAGGGGATGCTGAGATGGCGCGCTGAGAAGGGATTTCCCGGCAGTACCACCTGTGACTCAGCAGAGGTCAATGGCAGAGCCCTCTGGTGGGAGTCCAGAGGCCCAGGCCCTGCCCCTGACATGGTTACCACTTCAGGTACTCTTCAGGGCCTCATACTTCTCATTGAGAAAAACCTAGGTGCTAGATCTTTATTCTTTAATTAATTATCATTTTTGTCTTGAGAACGTTTAAAAAAAATAGGAAAGTACAAAGAATATAATTATGTACATACCTTCCAGCCCAAAGAGAACATTGGTAACATTTTGTAATGTTTGTTTCAAGACCTGTTCTTAAAATAGAAATGAAGTACAGCAGGAAGATGGACACCCCTTCTAGCCTATTATCCTCCCTCCTTAGCCCTTTCTTCTCCCTCAGAGAAAACCACCTGAAAGGAATTAAAGCACTTCCATCTAATCCACTTGCAGACTTTGTTTTTTACCTATACAAAAAAAAGAATATATAATATTGGGGGTGCATTTTATAATTTGTCTCTTTCTGTACTTCTGCACCTTGCTTTTTTCCACTCTGTACTGTAATGTTTTGTTCTGTGTAGAGAACTCATGTGCACCACTGTATGGCATTGGGTCAGGTGATTTCTAAGCCCCTACCTGGTCTTAACACCAAGCCAGTGGTTCTCTAGCTGCATATTAAAGTCACCAGGGGAACTTTAAAAATGCAGATGCCCAAGCCCTGTTCTTAGAGATTCTGAATTTGTTGGTATAGGCATTTGCCTTGGGATTCCGTGATTCCAGGGAGGAGAATTATGGATGCCCACTATGTCTCTCCTGGTAGATTAGAAGCAATTTCACATCTTCCAACAGAATTATACCAACCAAAATGAATTTGCTAGGGATGCTCCCTGAAACCTGCTGATAGCTGTGTCTGAGGGACGGCAAGTGTCTCTCTCCCTATATCTTACTGCTAAAAAAATGATGTTTATGGTCCCTAGCAATCGACACATCCCCACCTCTGTTCCCTGGCAGAAATGGAGATGTTCCTATTGAGAGAACAATCAGGGAGATGACCGCATCAGGTAAGGGAGAAAACCTCAGAGAGTGGAGTGTGAAAGGAATCTGAATCACTCTTTCTTTTCATCATGTTGCAGCATAAGAGGGAAGAAACTACTGCCATGTTGCTCAGAAAATCTATCTGACAACTGCCCCTCCCCCTTCCCCAATTTTTATTATTGCCAGACTCAGCCTCCTCACAGAAAGACATTTGTTCAACTGCCATTTGTAGTTCTCTCAAGTGTTCTGCTTGAGAGAGGAATTATGGAAATCTGAGCCCTACCCTCTAAGGGCCAGTCTTTGGAACAGAGTGCAGGCACCAAGGTAACCTTGATGGCATTTTATAATCTGTTCTTTCTCTTCATTCTTTATGCAAGCCACAGAGGAAACTACCTGGAAGGAATGACACAATAATGTGCATTTAACTTTCTATCCTTATGTAATACATTCTACAAATATGTGTTGAGTGCTTATTAGGGCCTGCCACTGAGCTGCGAGGCCATGGGGATCCCAAGGGCCCAACAATACAGACTTTTCCCTCCATGGGATTACAGGGCAATGACCAGACAACTAAATAGTATGTATAAAATGTGCGACAGCAGAGGGGAGCACAGAATGCTCTGAAAAAAAGCAGAGGAGGCTGGAAAGAGAGAGAAATCAACTTAATCTTGGGGTTGCAGAAATATTTCCTAGAGGAGCAGTTCTCAAAGATGAGTGTGCATAGGATGACCTGGAGGCCTTGTTAAAACACAGACTGCTGGTCCTCACCCCAGAGTTTCTGATTCAGTAGTTCTGGGGCAAAACATGAGAATTTGCATTTCGAATACATTTCCAAGCAGTACTGATGCTGTTGGTCTAGAGATGACACTTTGAGAACCACAGTCCTAGAGAAACCAAAGCCTCGACCTGCACTACTCAGAGCATGGTCTGCAGACCAGCAGCCTCACAACGTGGGCTTCACCAGGAAACCTGTTAGAAATGTGGAATTTCAAGTCTCACCCCAGATCGACTGAGTCAGAGTCTGCATCAAGACCCCGGGTGATACCTCTGCACTCTAAAGTATGGAAACCACTGGTTCTCCAACTTGACTGCACACTGGAATCACCTAGGCAGGTTAAAAAACTAGTGATGCTAGGCTTCCACCCCTAGCAAATCTGGTTTAATTGGTATAGGGTGTGAAAAGTTTCCCCAGATGATTCTAATATTCAGCAAATTTTGAGAACCACTGACCTAAGGTAAATGCAGCCTGAGTAGGAGTTAGCCCCATACAGAAAGGCAGGAAGATTGTTATAGAAAACAGACTATGCAAAGGCTCACTGGCAGAGAGAGCAAAGTGGGTTTGGTGACTGGAAAGGGGTTTGGTGAGCTCACAGTGGAGTGTTAGAAATAGAGGAGAAGTGATGAGTTTTGAGGCTAGAGGGTTACAGAGGCCAGTGGTTGAAAAGCCCAGAACCTTTCCAAGGACTTTGGGTTTTCCCTGAGGGCTGGACAGACTCAGATTTGCATTTTAAAAGTGATCATTCTGTTGGCTGTATGGGAACAATATGCCTGGTGTTAGGCTGGGATTTCTTTGATTATAATGAAACATATTATTGCTCTAACTGAAAAACTCTGCTGTTTAAAAATGGGGTCAAAAGGATGGGAGTGGGGACAAAGAAAAACAGTATTGAGGGGTAGCAGAATATGTTACCCCGATATATGCCACTTCGGCATGAGAATTGTTTTGAGAGGAAGCAATTGAGAAGAAGCAGATACAAGAAAAGCTCTCTGCCCTCTCCCTATTTGCCTAAAAGCGGGGTATAAATTTGTAAAAGTGCTCCCATAACCAAGAAGGACAGAAGTTAATCAATAGAGACAACTCTAGACCATTATCAGCCCAGAGACAGCACCAGAGGAATCCACATAACAAACCTTACTAAAACTAGCACTCATCTGCCGTTAGTTAGTTTCCCCACGTATTTGCCTTCTCACAATTTGCCACCGCTGGAAACAGTCTTATTCCTTTGTCTTGTCCTTTCTCTAAAATGTATTGTTCTTTAGTCAAGATGATTTATAAGCTCAAGTTCTAACCACTCCTTTGAGTTACTCATCTCTGAGTATTCTGCGTGTATGCGTGATGCACATGTTAATAAACTTGTGTTTGTTTTTCTCTTGTTTATCTGTCTTTTGTCAGTCTAATTTACAGGGCTCCAGCCAGAAAAGCTAAAATAGGTACAGGAAAAAGACTTCTTTTCCCTCCCCTAGAGTCCCAACCAATGTGTAAGACTTTATTTTGGCACTTTGGCTTAAATCATTTTGTTTAACCAACATTTACGGAGCACTGTGTACCAAGCCCAGTGTTGGCACTGTGGGGCAAAGCCCTGATCCCTGATACTCTCTCTTGCAGAGTTGCAAGGTGGGGAACTCAGACAAGCTAGCGATTTTTCCAAAGAGCATTAGTTTGAGGCTGGTTGAAGATTTGACAGTGCTGTTAAATGGGAGGATTCTGTGCCATCCAACTCCACTTAAGCCCTCAGCTAAACCATCCAATGGCCCCATTCATCCTGCAGCTGCAGGATTCCTGAGGTCATGCCAGTGGGTGCCGGGAATGCAAACGAGGGCTCAATCTTAGCTTCTAACACCCTATGAGCTTTGAGGAAGAACAAGTAGGCATTTGTTAGGGAAAGGCCCACAAAGGCACCACAGGAGAGGGGATTGAATGCCCCATGGGATCCCAGGCCAAATGCAAAAAACTGGTGTAATCTCTGCCACCACAGCTTGTGTGACCTCACTTGCTCACTGGCTGTGGAGGCAGGTGATGGCCCAGCAACCGAAGCAGGGTCCCTAAGCAGAGTGAGGATGGCAGCTGTTCAAGAATGGAGTTGGTACTTTGTCATGCACAAGGTGAGGACTGTTAGGCCAAGCCAGGTTAAGGAAACAAAGGCTCTGCAAGGCAAGGGGAAGATAAAGGCATCTTTTGCTGGGGTCCCTGGACCATTCCTCTTCACATGTACCCAAGAGGGAGACAGTGAAGAAAGAATACAGGTGGCAGGGTAGAATTCCCTTAAAAAGCCTATAGAGAGAAGCAAAAATTCAAACTCTTTCAAGATCATTTTTTGTGGAACTCAATTACCCCAGTAACTCAGATTGTTAATTTGCTCCTAAAATTTGATTCTGCTACCATTATTAGTGATACAGTTGCTTATGTTACTCAAAGGCCATGTCCAGGCATCACTTAATCAACTGCCCATTACCCTCTGGGTATTAGCACTTTTATATACTGTAGTGTGATTTAGACCATGAGTATAGCGCAGGATTACTCAACCTCAGCACTACTGATGTTTTGGACCACATGATTTTTTTGTCATAGGGGGCTGTCCTGTGCATAGTAGTATGTTGAAGTAGTATCCTGGCCTCTATCCATTAGATGCCAATGGCATCTCCTAATCATGTTGCTGAAAATATCTCCAGGCAATGCCGCATGTCTCCTGGGGGTAAAATACGCCCCCCCGACATCCGCCCCGCCGTTGAGAAATACTGGCATAGAGTAAAGGTAGAAGAAAGTTTTGATAGGAAATTTTCTAAGAAAACACAAGAGGGATCAATAGTCTTTGTTGCTTAGAATTAGCAGTTTCCATACAGGAAAGATGCCTCAAGTGACCATGTCTTGAGAAGGATTTTAACCTTCAACATAAAATAAAAGACCTATGTAATACTAAAACAGCAAGCCACGTATCCAGTCGGTCAATTCAGTAACATCAAGGGTTTATTAAATTACATTCAGTAGGTATCATCTGTGCTTTGACTATGTGCTTAGTATTGTCTAGGTCCTCATGCAGCCCACACACTATTGGAATGAGGTGATTAAACAATAATGCCCAAAACAACTGCCTATGGGAGAGATTTAATGGTGCTATACAGAAAGTATCATGAAGCAGCAGAACACAGTAGTTCCAGCTGAACTCTGAGATGGAAATGACTTTTTCCATGTCCAAAATGTTCAAAAGACTTCTCTCGTTGTCATAGTTCACAAAAAATGGCTGATCCAGGACTTCCCTGGTGGCACAGTGGATAAGAATCCGCCTGCCAGTGCAGGGGACACAGGTTTGATCACTGGTCTGGGAAGATACCACATGCCGCATAACAACTAAGCCTGTGTGACCCAACTACTGAGCCTGCACTCCAGAGTTCACATGCCACAACTACTGAGCCCACGTGCTGCAACTACTGAAGCCTGCACACCTAGAGCCCATGCTCCGCAACAAGAGAAGCCACTGCAATCAGAAGCCCGCACACTGCTACAAAGAGTAGCCCCTGCTCACCACAACTAGAGAAAGCCTGCACGCAGCAACAAAGACCCAATGCAGCCAAAAATAAAAATTAATTTTAAAAGTGATTAAAAAAAAACCTCAGGAGATGAAAGAGATACAAACAGAGACAGAAAGAGACAATCTCTGGCAATAAGAAGCCATCTTAATTAAGAAAGAAGCAAACAGCCTGCATTTTTTTTAAACATCTTTATTGGAGTATAATTGCTTTACAATGGTGTGTTAGTTTCTGCTTTATAACAAAGTGAATCAGTTATACATATACACATGTCCCCATATGTCTTCCATCTTCCATCTCCCTCCCTCCCACTCTCCCTATCCCACCCATCTAGGTGGTCACAAAGCACCGAGCTGATCACTCTGTGCTATGTGGCTACTTCCCACTAGCTATCTATTTTACCTTTGGTAGTGTATATATGTCCATGCCACTCTCTCACTTTGTCCCAGCTAACCCTTCCCCCTCCCCGTGTCCTCAAGTCCATTCTCTAGTAGGTCTGTGTCTTTATTGCCATCTTGCTCCTAGGTTCTTCATGACCATTTTTTTTTAGATTCCATACATATATGTTAGCATACAGTATTTGTTTTCCTCTTTCTGACTTACTTCACTCTGGTTGACAGACTCTTGGTCCATCCACCTCACTACAAATCACTCAATTTCATTTCTTTTTATGGCTGAGTAATATTCCATGGTATATATGTGCCACATTTTCTTTATCCATTCATCTGTTAATGGACACTTAGCTTCCTTCCATGTCCTAGCTATTGTAAATAGAGCTGCAGTGAACACTTTGGTACATGACTCTATTTGAATTAATGGTTTTCTCAGGGTATATGCCCAGTAGGGGGATTGCTGGGTCATATGGTAGTTCTATTTTTAGTTTTTTAAGGAACCTCCATACTGTTCTCCATAGTGGCTGTATCAATTTACATTCCCACCAACAGTGCAAGAGGGTTCCCTTTTCTCCACACCCTCTCCAGCATTCATTGTTTGTAGATTTTTTGATGATGGCCATTCTGACTGGTGTGAGATGATATCTCATTGTAGTTTTGATTTGCATTTCTCTAATGATTAATGATGTTGAGCATTCTTTCATGTGTTTGTTGGCAATCTGTATATCTTCTTTGGAGACATGTCTATTTAGATCTTCTGCCCATTTTTGGCTTGAGTTGTTTGTTTTTTTGATATTGAGCTCCATGGACTGCTTGTAAATTTTGGAGATTAATCCTTTGTCAGCTGCTTCATTGACAAATATTTTCTTGCATTCTGAGGGTTGTCTTTTCGTCTTGTTTATGGTATCCTTTGCTGTGCAAAAGCTTTTAAGTTTCATTAGGTCCCATATGTTTATTTTTGTTTTTATTTCCATTTCTCTAGGAGGTGGGTCAAAAAGGACCTTGCTGTGATTTATGTCATAGAGTGTTCTTCCTGTGTTTTCCACTAAGAGTTTGATAGTGTCTGGCCTTATACTTAGGTCTTTAATCCATTTTGAGTTTATTTTTGTGTATGGTGTTAGGGAGTGTTCTACTTTCATTCTTTTCTACATAGCTGTCCAAGTTTCCCAGCACCACTTATTGAAGAGGCTGTCTTTTCTCCACTGTATATTCTTGCCTCCTTTATCAAAGATAAGGTGACCATATGTGTATGGGTTTATCTCTGGGCTTTCTCTCCTGTTCCACTGATCTATATTTCTGTTTCTGTGCCACTACCATACTGTCTTGATTACTGTAGCTTTGTAGTATAGTCTGAAGTCAGGGAGCCTGATTCCTCCAGCTCCATTTTTCTTTCTCAAGATTGCTTTGGCTATTCGGGGTCTTTTGCGTTTCCATACAAATTGTGAAATTTTTTGTTCTAGTTCTGTGAAAAATGCCAGTGGTAGTTTGATAGGAATTGCATTGAATCTGTAGATTGCTTTGAGTAGTAGAGTCATTTTCACAATGTTGATTCTTCCAATCCAAGAACATGGTATATCTCTCCATCCATTTGTATCATCTTTAATTTCTTTCATCAGTGTCTTATAATTTTCTGCATACAGGTCTTTTGTCTCCTTAGGTAGGTTTATTCCTAGATATTTTATTCTTTTTGTTGCAGTGGTGAATGGGAATGTTTCCTTCATTTCTCTTTCAGGTTTTTCATCATTACTGAATAGGAATGCAAGAGATTTCTGTGCATTAATTTTGTATCGTGCTACTTTACCAAATTCATTGATTAGCGCTAGTAGTTTTCTGGTAGCATCTTTACGATTCCCTATGTATAGTATCATGTCATCTGCAGTGACAGCTTTACTTCTTCTTTTCTGATTTGGATTCCTTTTATTTCTTTTTCTTCTCTGATTGCTGTGGCTAAAACTTCCAAAACTATGTTGAATAAGAGTGGTGAGAGTGGGCAACCTTGTCTTATTCCTGATCTTAGAGGAAATGGTTTCAGTTTTTCACCATTGAGGATGATGTTGGCTGTGGTTTTGTCATATATGACCTTTATTATGTTGAGGAAAGTTCCCTCTATGCCTACTTTCTGGAGGGTTTTTATCATAAATGGGTGTTGAATTTTGTGGAAAGCTTTGTCTGCATCTATTGAGATGATCATATGGTTTTTCTCCTTCAATTTGTTAATATGGTGTATCACATTGATTGATTTGCATATATTAAAGAATCCTAGCATTCCTGGAATAAACCCCACTTGATCATGGTGTATGATCCTTTTAATGTGCTGTTGCATTCTGTTTGCTAGTATTTTGTTGAGGATTTTTGCCTCTATGTTCATCAGTGATATTGGCCTGTAGTTTTCTTTCTTTGTGACATCTTTGTCTGGTTTTGGTATCAGGGTGATGGTGGCCTCGTACAATGAGTTTGGGAGTGTTCCTCCGTCTGCAATATTTTGGAAGAGTTTAAGAAGGATAGGTGTTAGCTCTTCTCTAAATGTTTGATAGAATTCGCCTGTGAAGCCATCTGGTCCTGGGGTTTTCTTTGTTGCAAGATTTTTAATCACAGTTTCAATTTCAGTGCTTGTGATTGGTCTGTTTATATTTTCTATTTCTTCCTGGTTCAGTCTCGGAAGGTTGTGCTTTTCTGAGAGTTTGTCCATTTCTTCCAGGTTGTCCATTTTATTGGCATATAGTTGCTTGTAGTAATCTCTCATGATCCTTTGTATTTCTGCCATGCCAGTTGTTACTTCTCCTTTTTCATTTCTAATTCTATTGATTTGAGTCTTCTCCCTTTTTTTCTTGATGAGTCTGGCTAATGGTTTATCAATTTTGTTTATCTTCTCAAAGAACCAGGTTTTAGTGTTATTGATATTTTCTATCATTTCCTTCACTTCTTTTTCATTTATTTCTGATCTGATCTTTATGATTTCTTTCCTTCTGCTAACTTTGGGGTTTTTATGTTCTTCTTTCACTAATTGCTTTAGGTGTAAGGTTAGGTTGTTTATTTGAGGTGTTTCTTATTTCTTAAGGTAGGGTTGTTTTGCTCTAAACTTCTCTCTTAGAACTGCTTTTGCTGCATCCCATAGGTTTTGGGTCGTCGTGTTTTCATTGTCATTTGTTTCTAGGTATTTTTTTATTTCCTCTTTGATTTCTTCAGTGATCTCCTGGTTATGAAGTAGTGTATTGTTTAGCCTCCATGTGTTTGTATTTTTTACAGATTTTTTCCTGTAATTGATATCTAGTCTCATAGCGTTGTGGTCGGAAAAGATACTTGATACAATTTCAGTTTTCTTAAATTTACCAAGGCTTGATTTGTGACCCAAGATATGATCTATCCTGGAGAATGTTCCATGAGCACTTGAGAAGAAAGTGTATTTTGTTGTTTTCGGATGGAATGTCCTATAAATATCAATTCGGTCCATCTTATTTAATGTACCATTTAAAGCTTGTGTTTCCTTATTTATTTTCGTTTTGGTTGATCTGTCCTTTGGTGAAAGTGGGATGTTAAAGTCCCCTGCTATGTTTGTGTTACTGTTGATTTCCCCTTTTATGGCTGTTAGCATTTGCCTTATGTATTGAGGTGCTCCTATGTTGGGTTCATAAATATTTACAATTGTTATATCTTCTTCTTCAAGGGATCAAGGGATTCATCCCTTGATCATTATGTAGAGTCCTTCTTTGTCTCTTGTAATAGTCTTTGTTTTAAAGTCTGTATTGTCTGATATGACAATTGCTACTCCAGCTTTCTTTTGATTTCCATTTGCATGGAATACCTTTTTCCATCCCTTCACTTTCAGTCTGTATGTGTCCCTGGGTCTAAAGTGGGTCTCTTGTAGATAGCATATATATGGGTGTTGTTTTTGTATCCTTTCAGCCAGTCTGTGTCTTTTGATTGGAGCATTTAAGCCATTTACATTTAAGGTAATTATCGATATGTATGTTCCAATTACCATTTTCTTAAATGTTTTGTGTTTGTTATTGTAGGTCTTTTCCTTCTCTTGTGTTTCCTACCTAGAGAAGTTCCTTTAGCATTTGTGTAAAGCTGGTTTGGCGGTGCTGAATGCTCTTAGCTCTTGCTTGTCTGTAAAGGTTTTAATTTCTCCGTCAAATCTGAATGAGATCCTTGCTGGGTAGAGTAATCTTGGTTGTAGTTTTTTCTCCGTCATCACTTTAAATATGTCCTGCCACTCCCTTCTGGCTTGCAGAGTTTCTGTTGAAAGATTAGCTGTTAACCTTATGGGGATTCCCTTGTTTATTATTTGTTGTTTTTCCCTTGCTGCTTTTAATATTTTTTCTTTGTATTTAATTTTTGATAGTTTGATTAATATGTGTCTTGGCGTGTTTCTCCTTGCATTTATCCTATATGGGACTCTCTATTCTTCCTGGACTTGATTAACTATTTCCTTTCCCATATTAGGGAAGTTTTCAACTATAATCTCTTCAGTCCCTTTCTTTTTCTCTTCTTCTTCTGGTACCCCTATAATTGAATGCTGGTGCATTTAACATTGTTCCAGAGGTCTCTGCAAACATCCTCAATTTTTTTCATTCTTTTTTCTATATTCTGCTCTGCAGTAGTTATTTCCACTATTTTATCTTCCAGGCCACTTATCCATTCTTCTCCCTCAGTTATTCTGCTATTGATCCCTTCTAGAGAATTTTTAATTTCATTTATTGTGTTGTTCATCGGTGTTTGTTTGCTCTTTAGTTCTTCTGGGTCCTTGTTAAATGTTTCTTGTATTTTCTCCATTCTATTTCCAAGATTTTGGATCATCTTTGCTATCATTACTCTGAATTCTTTATCAGGTAGACTGCCTATTTCCTCTTCATTTGTTAGGTCTGGTGGGTTTTTGCCTTTCTCCTTCATCTGCTGTGAGTTTCTCTGTCTTCTCATTTTGCTTAACTTACTGTGTTTGGGGTCTCCTTTTTGCAGGCTGCAGGTTTGGAGTTCCCATTGTTTTTGGTGTCTGTCCCCAGTGGCTAAGGTTGGTTCCGTGGGTTGTGTAGGCTTCCTGGTGGAGGGGACTGGTGCCTGTGTTCTAGTGGATGAGGCTGGATCTTGTTTTTCTGGTGGGCAGATCCACGTCTGGTGGTGTGTTTTGGGGGTGTCTGTGGCCTTATTATGATTTTAGGCAGCCTCTGTGCTAATGGATGGGGTTGTGTTCCTGTCTTGCTAGTTGTGTGGCATAGGGTGTCCAGCACTGTAGCTTGCTGGTCATTGAGTGGAGCTGTGTCTTGGCGTTGAGATGGAGATATCTGGGAAATTTTCGCTGTTTGATATTACGTGGAGCTGGGAAGTCTCTTGTGGACCAGTGTTCTGAACTTGGCTCTCCCACCTCAGAGGCACAGCCCTGATGCCTGGCTGGAGCATCAAGAGCCTGTCATCCACATGGCTCAGAATAAAAGGCAGAAAAAGAAAGAAAGAAAGAAAGAGAAGAGAAGATAAAATAAAATAAAATAAATTTTTAAAAATAAAAAATTATGAAAAGAAATTTTTTAAGTAATAAAAAAAAGAAAGAAAGAAGACAGCCACCAAACCAAAAAACAAATCCACCAATGATAAGCGCTAAAAACTATACTAAGAAAAAGAAAGAAAAGAAAAACGGACAGACAGAACCTTAGGACAAATGGTAAAAGCAAAGCTATACAGACAAAATCACACGCAGAAGCATACACATACACAATCACAAAAAGAGAAAAAGGGAAAAATATATATATATCATTGCTCCCAAAGTCCACCTCCTCAATTTGGGATGATTCATTGTCTGTTCAGGTATTCCAGAGATGCAGGGTACATCAAGTTGATTGTGGAGATTTAATCCACTGCTCCTGAGGCTGCTGGGAGAAATTTCCCTTTCTCTTTTTTGTTCGCACAACTTCTGGGTTTCAGCTTTGGATGTGGATCCGCCTCTGCGTGTAGGTCGCCTGAGGATGTCTGTTATTCGCTCAGACAGGATGGGGTTAAAGGAGCAGCTGATTCGGGGGCTCTGGCTCACTCAGGCCGGGGGGTTGGGCAGGGAGGGGTATGGAGTGCGGGGTGAGCCTGCGATGGCAGAGGCCGGCGTGACGTTGCACCAGCCTGAGGCAGGCCATGCGTTCTCCCGGGGAAGTTGTCCCCGTATCATGGGACCCTGGCAGTGGCGGGCTGCACAGGCTCCCGGGAGGGGAGTTGTGGAGAGTGACCTGTGCTTGCACACAGGCTTCTTGATGGCTGCAGCAGCAGCCTTGGCATCTCATGCCTGTCTCTGGGGTCCGCGCTGATAGCCGGGGCTCGCGCCCATCTCTGGAGCTCCTTTAAGTGGCACTCTTAATCCCCTCTCCTCGCGCACCACGAAACAAAGAAGCAAGAAAAAGTCTCTTGCCTCTTCGTCAACTCCAGACTTTTTCCCAGACTGCCTCCCGGCTAGCTGTGGCGCACTAACCCCCTTCACGCTGTGTTCACGCAGGCAACCCCAGTCCTCTCCAAACAGGCTGCATTTTATTTATTTATTTATTTTTGGCTGCGTTGGGTCTTCGTTGCTGCGTGCGGGCTTACTCTAGTTGTGGCAAGCAGGGGCTACTCTTCGTTGCCGTGCACGAGCTTCTTATTACGGTAGCTTCTCTTGTTGCAGAGCACGGGCTCTAGGCGTGCGGGCTTCAGTAGTTGTGGCACAGGGCTCAGTAGTTGTGGCTCGCGGGCTCTAGAGTGCCGGCTCAGTAGTCGTGGCGCATAGGCTTAGTTGCTCTGCGGCATGTGGGATCTTCCTGGACCAGGGCTCGAACCCGTGTCCCCTGCATTGGAAGGCGGATTCTTAACCACTGCACCACCAGGGAAGCCCAGGTTGCATTTGAAAAAGCAGAACACAAAATCTCTACAGAAGCAGAAGATGAAGCCTTGGTCTTTTGAACAACATGAAAAGCTATGTAAGCAAAATGTGAGAACGTTCTCACTAGAATGTAAATTCTATAGCATCAGGGATTTTTTTTTCCCTCTTTCTTCACATTTTTGTCTAGGCCTGTATTCCAGTGCCTACAACGATGCTTAGTGCTTATAGGTACCCAATAAATATTTATTTAAAGGAATTTTGCAATTATTAATAAGGGATCTGAAGCAAGAAACAGAAATCCCAGTGCTGAATAGATCTCTGGGGGATCCACAGAGCAGACCTAGGCTGAACCAGCATTAAGATTATTCCCTCAAAATGCTCAAAGATCATTGTGGATATTTCCAAATGACACAGGAGATATTTCTTAAAAGCAGGATTGTTCTCAGTTAAAGGACACCAAAGAGAAACAACCAAATGTAATGTTTGATCCTTGATTTGATCCTTGAATGAGAAAAAAAAAAAAAGCCATGAAAGACATTTGGGGGACAGTTGGGATAATTTGAATATAGACTGTGTATTAGGCAATATTGTATCAATGTCCATGAAACTTTGTACAAGAATGTTCATTAAAAAAGAAAAAAGAATGTTCATAATAGCCTAAGAACTCAAAACAGTCCAGATGAGATAGATAATAAACTGAGCTATGTAGATAATATAATACTAATCAACAATATAAAGGAATGAACCACTCATACGCCATAAAACATGAATGAATCTCAGAAATATTATGAGATAAAAAAAGCTAAACTAAAATATGTATACTGTATGACTCCATTTATATGAAGTTCTAGATGAGGTGAAATGAATTTATGGCGATAGAAATCAGATCAGTGGTTGCTTCTACGGGTGAAGAGGATTGACTGGAAAAGGGCATGAGGGAATTTTCTAGGGTGATGGAAATGCCCTTTATCTTGATAGAGGCATATCTTGATAGGGGCATGGATTATATGCATTTGTAAAAACCAACTGAACTGTACACATATTTATATATTTCTCTCTGTATAAATTTTATCACGATAAAAATTTATTGAAAAATATATCAGTGTCAAATGACATAGATATAACAATGATATTGAGGTTAGGAGAAATACCGTAAAGTTTTTGTGGGTAAAGCAGCATCACGATGTCTATTTTCGATCATTCTGAGGAAAAGGGGGAAATATAAAGGGAGAGATCAAGCAAATGTGGCAAAATTTAACAATTAGTAAATTTGGGTGAACAATAGACAGTAATTCATTTTACTTTTTATAAACTTTTCTGTATGTCTGAAAATTTTCAAAATGAAAATTTGAGGTAAAAATAATTCAAAATAATTTAAAAATTCCCTTAGCCATCATTTCCTCAGTAAGAGGAATGAAAAACTAAAATTGACTACCACTACACATTCTCTCTAATTTACTGTATGTAGGAATGTTTAATCCATCTCTGCGTTCTTTTTATGGAATGTTGTTTAGCTATTCAGCCCATCCTTTTTTTTTTCTAACATCTTTATTGAAGTATAATTGCTTTACAATGGTGTGTTAGTTTCTGCTTTATAACAAAGTGAATCAGTTATACATATTCATATGTTCCCATATCTCTTCCCTCTTGCGTCTCCTCTCCCTCCCTCCCACCCTCCCTATCCCACCCCTCTAGGTGGTCACAAAGCACCGAGCTGATCTCCTTGTGCTATGCAGCTGCTC
The DNA here is from genome assembly GCF_964165515.1 of Mesoplodon bidens. Taxonomy (NCBI): domain Eukaryota; kingdom Metazoa; phylum Chordata; class Mammalia; order Artiodactyla; family Ziphiidae; genus Mesoplodon; species Mesoplodon bidens. Next base: position 119,018,441 of record NC_138176.1, on the reverse strand, counting down.
CCCACTAGCTATCTACTTTATGTTTGGTATTGTATATATGTCCATGCCACTCTCTCACTTTGTCACAGCTTACCCTTCCCCCTCCCCATATCCTCAAATCCATTCTCTAGTAGGTCTGTGTCTTTATTCCCGTCTTAACAGCCCATCCTTTTGACAGGGCAAAAAAATTTAAAAATCATAGTCTCGGAGGAACCCTGATCAAAGGTAATAGGAGATATGGGATGCTTTCTGGCAATTTTCTGGGCAACTACCTGATCTTAAACAGGTCCCCTCTAACATTTACTGGACACACATTTACCTAAACTTTTAATATTTTTCAAATCCTTTCCTCTCCCTGGAAATGTCTATTTCCCAAGGGTTCCACACAACTGAGTTCAGATGATCTGCCAAGTGATCAACACTTGATCTGATTTGTATTCCAAGATTTTCCAGCATAAACTGGATCTGGAAGGAGGTAAACACAATTAGTTGATCTCTTTCCATAAATGTCACAGGTAAGAAAGGGGAAGGTGCATGGCCTGTGTTTCAGATGGCATCCCATGGAGGGTAAAGACAGAGCAGATTTAATTCACTATGTAAATTACACCATCTGTCAGGATTTCAGATGGGTGAGAAAACAAAGCTGTGAGTTTATAGGGTAAATGTGTGAAAAGAAACGGATATGCCAGATTCAAGAGAGATTTACTACAAAAATTTGTTTCAGAGGAAATTTGTTCGGAGAATGCCAACACCAAAGTTTGGTACTCTGGGCTCAAAAGGCAATGAGAAAAAAACATTTTTCTTCACTGTACACGTGACAGGTGAAGAAGTGGAGATAGTAGATGAAGTTTCTGTCAAAGAATTAGCAAGATAGTCAAGGAGGCCACAGGAAAGTTTTTAGGCATCAGACAAACATCTTCTGGAAAAATACTGTAAGGACAACCCACATGGTTTCCTGATAGGAAAAGTTGGTTCTTTCATGAATCACCTCTGCTTCTGGGTTAGTAGCAGCAGTGGGAAGAGGCGATCTCTGTGTATTAGGGATGGTGTAATATTGTGTATCTCCACAAAGATGGTGATTCTCTTAGTCAGAAAACTTAGAAGCACAGCTGACTCTGTGTTCAGGTTGAGCAGGGAGTCACCACAGCCTGGATCTTAAGAATACTTAGGAGTTCTCCACACCTGGCTGCAGATTCCTACCACGGCATGACTCCTAGGAGCTACTAATAATGCATTGAATCCACAAGGTGCTTTAAGTTTACCAAAGCACTTTCACATATCTCTCCACATTGGGACCCCACCGCTCTGTAACGCATGGCAAGTGGGGGGTTTTAATCTGTGTTTTATAGATGAGAACATTAAAACTCAAAGACATTGAGTCTTGCCAAAGGTCATTATAGCTAAGACTCAAGTTCTATCTTCCAATTCCTTTTTCCATTCTGCTGCTGGACATATAGGCAGGGCATGAAAGCTAAGTAGCGAAGGATGGCTCTAGGAATGCCATTTAGACCCCCTCAGCATGGTGATTTGAACAGGATTAATAGCCTACATAGCTAGAGACTTGCTGGGCAAAAGACATCTGGCCTTGAAGGATAAAATTGAAAAGATGTTATGTTTCAGATGGAAGCAACTATTTGTTTTGGCCAAATGAAGGAAGAGATCAGGCATAGGTGGGGAATTCCAGCAGACACATGGGGTCCAGGATGGTGTGAGTATGAACAGGTGGACAAAGAGAACTGGTCCTAGACCGGGGGCTAACTTAGGAGAGGACTGTAACCAACAGCTCACACCAAAGGTTTGGTGTCCATTATGTCATTTAGCCAAGGGTAATCTGAGGATTGCATTTTACTGTTTCTTCTGAAAGCATCCATTTCAGCAAGCTAAGGAAATCCTGGCCATGCCACTAAACTGTGGTTTCTTTATTCTCCTTGCTTCTCCTGCTTGCTTTAATATGCAGTGTGAAGGAAATTGGACCTCACTGGTAGTTAAGAGAAGCTGGTTCAAGCCACAGCCCTAGCAGCTCTGTGTCACAACCCCTGTGTGACCATCAGCCTCTCTGGATTTGGTTCAATTATCTGGAGAGTGAGGGAGACTTCTTAAAATAAGTCCCCCCTAGCTCTAATGTTCTGTCAGCCTTGGTGAAACAAGATGTAGAAAATAGCTCTCCTTGGTCCCTTCTGTATCCAACCTTTCAAAGTCATCTGGTCACTGCATGTGCCCCCATTTTGTCCAGCCAGGGACTCCTGGACATATACAGAGAAAACTCCACTGTCTTGATGATCACAGTTCTGCTGGGAAATTTCTCTGATCTTCATTTCTGTTTTTTAAGAAGCTACCCAGTGCTGCTTCTGTCTCTGCCCCCTCAGCATTCTAGTGACAGTAACTGCTACGAAGTTATTCATTGTTCATTATTCTTCAGATAGTCAGTGAAGCCCTTTAGGCTCCTTTCTGGAATCTTATCTTGGTCTTGAAGACCCTGACCTGGCATCAATAACATGGGATATATTAGAGATTATTATTCTTTTTTTTTTTTGCGGTACGCGGGCCTCTCACGGCTGTGGCCTCTCCCGTTGCGGAGCACAGGCTCCAGACGCGCAGGCTCAGCGGCCATGGCTCACGGGCCCAGCTGCTCCACGGCATGCGGGATCCTCCCGGACCGGGATACGAACCCGTGACCCCTGCATCGGCAGGCGGACTCTCAACCACTGCGCCACCAGGGAAGCCCCTAACAGTTCACTTTTTATGTAAATGAGAGTGAACACAATTATATTTTTTGAGTGGGAAAGAAAGAAAGTGGCGTTTAATTAACGCACTGAGAAGTGTGCATAACTTTAGATAACCCATAGTTGTGTGTAATACAAGGGAAGGTCATCCCTCATGTCTCCTCCAGTGGAAAAACAGTCTCTTAACTGATGGTACTGTCCATGATTGTCTCTAAAGGTGATTTCAGGCCAGGAAGAAGAGTGATATGGGGAGAGGAGGGCGTTTTGATCCACCAGTGGGTCAGGCTGACCCTAAGCACTATGGTTCTATTAAAAATGGGTTCTATTTGAAGCATTGTGGCCAACATACTGATAGGTCTTCATTTTTATCATCTCTAATATATTTTTCTGCCTAGGAGTGGGGGCATGGTTGAGTTAATAAAATTAGTAGCCTGTGAATTTTATGTGCATATATACAAAACTATAATAATATGATTATATCTGGAACATAAACATTTATGAATACTAATAAAACTGTCTAAGACTCTGGGCTCACATTGCCAAGTGGTCCTCATTATATTTATAGTAACCTGCAGTTAGATGTACGGTTAGATCAAGCAAGGAGATGGGCAAAAATAAATGGCTGCCCACTGTATTCTGCCAAACTGCAGTCAGGCCCTGAAAATAAATAGTTCTTGATTTTTTGCTGCATGGTCTAAGAATGTCACGACAAGCTAAATGAAAATTTTCCAGTAGCCCCAAAGCATCTCTGATTTCTCACACACAGAATTGCGTTATGTAAATGTGCTTTAGTTCCACATAAAGGCAGTGGAGAAAGATTCATTGACTTTGGATTTTGCATGCCTTCAAGCAAATGTCTAGGTACACAATACTCACTATTCTGGGCATTTAAACAGACCTGGGGGAGGAGCCGTGAATGGACTAGTCATTTGAGTTCACAGATATAACTTTGTCTACCTTCAGCTTTGTGGCCATTCCAAGACTCATAGCAGATTACAAACCTAACTTGGCTTTTTAAACTAAGGGATTGCCTGTCTGCAGCCTGTAATTCTTTAAAATCTAATACCTGTCTTGGTTTTACGGCCAGAAAATCTATACCGACATGTTGTTTGTTCCCTCTACTGCGTAGAAACACTTCAGGAGCTAAATCACAGTGTCATTTGCTAAGCAACCATGCTATTAAAGAACTGAGATTTACAGAGAAAAACAGTTGCTTAATTGATACCGAGTTATGATGAGTGAGGGGATGGTGAGCAAATGAGGGGTGACACAGGCCTCTTCAGCCAACCTCTGTGGTTCCACAGTGCTGCAAATTCTTGCACTGCAAATGTCAATCCCAGTGTCTGGCACACAGGTAGCTGTGATTAGTGTTAAGGAGAATAGAGCCAAGAGTACACAGACATTATAGAGTTGGTTGTGTCACTTTAACAGGCTAACTGCTGCCATCTTGGGTGTTGGCCAGCAAGGGATAGATTAATGAATCCCAGAAATACAATCAATATTCTTTTGATCTAAACTGATACAAGCCAGTTTTGATTCTCAGATCTCCATGTTCCTCTCTTCTACTTCCCAGTCAAAATGAACCTGTTCTCTCTTTTACTATCATTGGACCAGGCTTCTCTCTCCACCAAGATGCCAGCTAACTAGTCTGACAAAATCACCCTTGCCAATGGAGTCATGGGGCAGTGAAGAATTCTGTGAAACCAGTTTTCTTCTTTTCATCAATATATCACCCTCTGCCTGGTTCTATGCCACAAGCGTTCTGGCTTCTTTTGCTTCTGGAACGCTCCTCACCCTCTCTTGCCTATGAATCTTGGCACATGCTGTTCTTCTGCCTGGACCACTTCTTTCCCCAACTAATTTTTTTGTTTGTTAAATCAGACTTTTCTTGTTCTCAAATATCCAGTACTTCACCAAGGAAGTTATTCTCAACACTCTTTAGCTCTCAGCACCCATGTTACATATTCTACCTATAGACTTCTCTGTAGACTTTTGCCTCAATAAGTACTTGTTCAATGGTAAAACTCTCTGGAGGATGAACTTCCTGAGTGCTGATATTATATTGTCTTTGTTTATCTCTGTGCCCTCAGGATTATCCCAGGACCTGGAACATACTGGACTTGACAAATAGTCGTTGAATTAATTAATAAATGAGAGTGAGTAAGAGAAGAAATACATAATTTGCTCCAGTGGATATATTGCCTTTCAAAATATAGTTTGAAAAGATGTCAATTGTCTAAGTGTGGAGTCCCCATCGGGTTTAATGGTAACCAAGGATCTTTGCCTAGGGGTCCATGAATCTGCTGGTTAAGAACAACCTTTTATTTATTTATTTATTTATTTATTTACTAGTCGTTATACTGTACCTACCTTGATAAGCTTCATTACCATTAGGATTACCAGTATCACATCATAGTATCCATTTCAGATTACAATGCGAATCTGCCATCTACTGGTGATATGGGGTAGCACTGTGAAACCTGTGACAAGGTATTTTCATTTTCTCCGGAATCTTCTGGGTCTAAAAGCTATGAGAGGCTTAGATTCCAACATACCCAACCATTTCATTTTACCAAAGGGGAAGCCATTTCCCATGAAGAGTATATGATCACCCAGGGCCATACAGCTTAGTCAGTGAAAGGGCTTGAACTCTAATCTAGGCTTCCTGACAAAACCAGGCTCCTTTTTGTTCCAGATGTTCACAGCATTACATCTGGTCAACAATGCTGACTTTTTCCAAAAAGAAATAAAACAATTCAAACTTGTTCCAGGTTACATACCAGCAATCTCTTACCCCCTTGTATAAAGCTCCTCACATTCCAAAAAGCAGAGTATCTGATTTTCTGCTTTCTGTCCATAGATTTCCTGGATCTGAGGACAGCTGTATGGGATGATGTGGGAAAGACTAGACTCACAAAACTTGGAATTCCACATCAAGAAGTTAGGCAAAGATATGGAGCGGGTGTGTTGCATGCCATTGGATTGCCTGCCATCAGCAAGACTTGGGAGGGATTAGAAACACACCAGAAGTTTGTGTTCTGAGAAGCTGTGATCTTTAATGGAAAAACTGACAAACCATAACTGAAAAAGCTAGGAACTGCCACTCTAATCAGAATAGACAGGATTGGTGTAAAAACCTTCCAGAAAGCCCCCCTCTGTGAACCTGGCAGAATTGGCTACAGAAGCATTAGTTTTTCCAACATATACATATTTTTATTTTTTAGCTACCCCATGGGACTGGATCTAACCATAGTCATCATTTTTATTAAAGTGTGGTTTGCATGAAAACATGCCTCTTAACATTCCTGGGATCAATGCAGAGTCAAAACAAACCAGACATCTCAGTACCTGCCAGAAAGAGTTTCATCTTTTCCTAACGATTCTTAGAACCAAGCACTTCAGGGACTGGGCTTCTAAAACAAAGGAAAAAAGATGTGGCTATCTGGAGTTCTCACTGGGTACTTCAGAAAAATTTCCCTGGAATTCTTTGGCTCTGAATGTATTTTTTAAAATCTTCTTTACTTAAGATAGTACCACCAGCTCATGAGCATGTTCAGGCTGATCATTTCATTCCATAAATTGGAAAAGTAACTCTTTTACTTCATATTCCTGGGACAAGCCTGGTGAGGAAAATAGTACAGGGTCCTGAAGGGTTAAGGATCAGAGCTGAGGTACCATTTTAGTCCCTCAGTGATGGGACCAAAAAAAATTTTCCCCTTGAAAAACAAAAAGAAAACAATGCTAAGGAAAATGTCAATACTCAATTAATTCTTTCCTTTGATCATCTCTCCTCCAGTCTCAACCACTAGTGTGGGGAGTAGTGCTCACCACTACACCATCCCTAGATGTGATCTAGAACGTCCTTAGTTTGAATGTGAATCCTTGTGCACCCTTTCCATCTCCCCACAGTGCCCATGGCTGAGGGCACAATCCTGATGGCAGAATTCTAGAGCAGAGCATTGAGGTACTGAAGACTTTTCTCCTGAGAGAAGGAAAGAATGAGAACATTTACCCAGAATTTCAGTGTGGCGGTTATATGAGGACTAGGAGGTCCAAATGAGTGCTCAAGGCCAGGTGAAAGTTCTTGTGACTTGATCATGAATTACCACTGCCAACTTTTCCCTCCTAGGGATAAACTCAGAGTTCTTGGAATCCCTGGACTATAAATAAATTATGCTTGGATATCCCCAGTAGCCTAGAGACACTGCTCAATGCAAGTGACAATTCTCCCCTTACAAGATCCATGAGGAATGGAACAACACCTCCCCTTTCTCTGATCCACGTTAAGGAGATGCAGGCAACTAGAACCCCTGGTTCTTCCTTTCTAGCCCTCCCATCATTCCACACCTGCCAGAATAGTTCCTTTTATTTCCACCTACTCCAACTATCAGCTACATTTACTCCAAATTCATTTTCATCTCTTCCCTGACTTCATCTCTTCCCTGACTTCCCTGTTATTTCAGAGTCATCATTCATGATCAAACAGTCCAAAATAGCTTTGCAGACTTGCCTTGAGGCACAAAGCTCAAAAAAATTAACTGGCCTTAATCCCCCTTCCTGGCCCTATAAATAGGGTATGATGGTAGTGTGATTTTCATACTGAAAATAACATAAACACTACAATTTTGAGAATTTTTATATTTACCCCCAAATTTTGCCTAACTTAATTTAAGCTAAGTTTAAGTGATTTCAAAAGAAATTCCTTTCTTGAGTTCATTCATATGTAACAACATGATAAAGCTGTTTTCAAAACAAATAGTCAGCTTATACTAGTGTTTAAAAGTGTGGGCTCTGACCTCAGACTGCTGGGATTCACATTTGATACCTCTGAGCTGGGAGACCTGTGCAAGTTACTTAACCCCTCAGAAACCCAGCTTCTTCATTTTTAGAATACAGATAATAATAGTGTTTGCCTATCCAACTATTAGGATTAAATGAGATAATGCACAAAATGTACTTAGCATAGTATCATGTGCATTGTAAATTGTATTTTATTTATTTATTTATTTATTTTGAGGTACGCAGGCCTCTCACTGCTGTGGCCTCTCCCGTTGCGGAGCACAGGCTCCGGACGTGCAGGCTCAGCGGCCATGGCTCACGGGCCCAGCCGCTTTGCGGCATGTGGGATCTTCCTGGACCGGGGCACGAACCCACATCCCCTGCATCGGCAGACGGACTCTCAACCACTGCGCCACCAGGGAAGCCTGTAAATTGTATTTTTTAATAAATAAAACCATTATTTTATATGACAGGCATTTCCACATACACTATCGCATTTAATCCTGGTAACTCCATAATGTAGGTACAGCCCTCCCTCGGTTTCTGCAGGAATTAGGGCCAAGACCCCCATGGATACCAAAATCCCTGGATGCTTAAGTCGGTTATATAAGATTGTGAAGTACAGTCAGTGGGCAGGCCCTCCAAAATCCACACATTTCACATCCCAGTATTCAACCAACCGTGGATCAATCCGTGGTTGGTTGGCCCTGTGAATAGAGAGGGCCAACTGTATTTTGTTTCCATTTTGTAGAATGCTGGCTCACTCCTGAAGATAAAACTTTCTACAGAGCTTTCCCAAGGAGAATTTGCTCAACCGCATATCCTAGAGTCTGGAGGGGCCTCCTTTTCCCACATTCCTGTTCTCACACCCTCTTGTAAAAACCCCTGCTCCATTGAGACTCTTCCTTTTGGCTCTACCATCCCTCTACTCCTCTTTGTCACTATTATCCACCAAATCTTGGTCTCTATACCCAGATTCTAACGTCAGCATCTCGTGTGACTTCATTTAAGTTAATACCCAGTATCCTGGCTGCTGGGTTCCTTGAACTCTTCGTCTCCAGTCACCTTTACTTCACCCCCAACTTTGGTCATGTGTTTTTATGGCCACTCTCTGGACTTTGTTATCACCCAGAACAGTTCTACCTTCAAAATCAACAACTCAGACACCTTACAACTCTTATCCTTCCATGTGGCTCATTCAATTATTTCTGTTAAACCAGCTCCTTGAATTCATTGGACTACCCTTACAATTTCTCCTTACCAGTGTCCTCCTTTCTTCACTTCCTTCCCTATCCTACTTATATTCAATGTTCTGTTACTTCGACCACTCTCACTAATTTCCTCAATTCCCTTGCCCCATTGTCCTTTAAACACACCTACTTGGCCTTTCTCAGTGAATCCAACTATTGACCAAGGTTGCTGAGCATCACTGCAGAAAAAGCAGCAGGGCAGAGTGTTGTCATTATGTGTTCATGGTCAGCATATTCAACAGGACATGATACACTGCCAAGAAATTCTGTTAACTTTTTAAAAATATTTTTAGTTGAAGTATAGTTGATTTAAAAAGTTGTGTTTCAGGTGTACAGCAAAGTGATTCAGTTATATATATATATATTCTTTTTCAGATTCTTTGCCATTATAGGTTATTACAAGATATTGAATATAGTTCCCTGTTCTGTACAGTAGGTCCTTGTTGTTTATCTGTTTTATATATAGTAGTGCTTATATGTTCATCCCAAACTCCCAGTTTATCCTTCCCCTTTGGTAACCTTAACTTCGTATGCTATGTCTATGAATCTGTTTCTGTTTTGTAAATATGTTCATTTGTATCATTTTTTAGATTCTACATATAAGTGATATCATGGTATTTGTCTTTCTCTGACTGACTTACTTCACTTACTGTGATAATCTCTAGGTCCATCCATGTTGCAGCAAATGGCATTATTTCATTCTTTTATATTGCTGAGTAATATTCCACTATATATATATATACCACACCTTCTTTATCCATTCACCTGTCAATGGACATTTAAGTTGTTTCCATGTCTTGGAAATAGTGCTGCTATGAACACTGGGGTGCATGTATCTTTTTGACTTATGGTTTTCTCTGAATATATGCCCAAGAGTAGGATTGTACGATCTTATGGTAGCTCTATTTTTAGTTTTTTAAGGAACCTGCATGCTATTCTTCACAATGGCTGCATCAATTTACATTCCCACTAACAATGTAGCAGGATTCCCTTTTCTCCACACCCTCTCCAAGATTTATTATTTGTAGACTTTGTGATGATGGCCATTCTAACCAGTGTAAGGTGATACCTCATTGTAGTTTTGATTTGCATTTCTCTTTTATTGAGTTTTTATCAGTTCTTTCTCCTCTTCTCTACAGTGAGGATTTCTCCATTGTCCTTAATCCTCCAATTTCCTCACATCCCTCCATACTCAAAGCAGGTGGCACCAACTCCTACCTCATGGAGAAGATAGAGACCCTCAGAGGGGGCATTCTTCAACTTCCCACCATCACATTTACAAACCCATGTGCTTATGCAGCTGTTCTTCCCCCTTGTCTCCTGATGCTATATAAGAAGCACCCTTCATTTCTAATTAGGGTTTAACTCTCCACCGGTCCCCTGCCATGCTTTATCCAGGATGGACCAAGCTTTATAAATATCCCTCTCTCTTCTATCTTAACCTTTTGCTCTCTACTGAATCTTTCTCCTCAGCTTTTAAATACGTCCAAGACTTTTTTTTATCACTTAAACCTGAAAACAATCATGAAATGCATATTGCCTTTCTCGATTTCACAGATGAGAAAATGGAGGCTCATGGAGATTAATGAGGAAAAGATAGAGTAGGGTCCAAACCCAGGACATTACAGCCATATACAATGCCTTTCATTATATGTCATGCCATGTTCTGTAGCAGCTGGTCCTGCCTAAGCTCTCATATTGTGGGCTGTGTAGATCTCTCACTTTAGGTATATTCATTACAGGATTGGATTGGCTTCTTGGCAAGCCAATCTGCTGATCAATGCTCCAGCATTATGGCTTCCCTTAAGGGCCTAAAGGGAAATAGTTGGGTAGACCCAATCTGTACGTGGGTTGCTCCATCAGTAAAGTGTAACTGATAATATACCTTCTTCCCACCTTCTAGAAGCATTCTCCTTCTATTTCCTGCCTCCATTTCTCATCTGCAACTTAATAAAGATGGCTAATCCCTCTCCCATGGAAGGTTTTCAATAGCTGAGGTGGAAGGTGCTACATAAATGCTCGATATAGCCATCTTTTTTGGGAAGCTAACTCCTTGCCTGAGCTGACAGAAAACTGTGATGTGGATGGGGCTGGGTACATTTTCTTTAGAAGAGAAAAAATAGAGCAAGGAGGAGGAAAATTAGGTAAGCATCTGGAGGAAAGACTCAGAGAAGACCCAAGTAAGAACATGGTCAAGCAACTAAATCAACATCCACTGCTGCAGCTATTTGTATCTGCCCTTTGTTAGTCTTAGACCAGGGGGAAGTGAGGAGGCATGTAGAGTGTGGAATATTATTAAAGAAAGAGAACTAGAAGTGAAGAGGAAGTGAGGGGAATGTGAGTCTTACAAGGAAGATTAAAAGAACAGATAAAAAAAGAAACATGGGCCAACAAAGCTAATCTCTCCTTGTAAAAAGAGGTGATGTGTGTAGAAAGAGACTACATGTCAATGTTTGGTCCTTGAATGTTACTTTTCCAGCAAAGATTGTAAAGCCTCTAAAATATAGGACTAAGCCAAAAAAACAAAAAACCCAAGAAACTTAAATGAAAAATTATTTTACTTTAAACAAAGGAATAATTAAAATCCTGAGATAAAATTAAATTTGGATCGAAATCGATGTGGAGTCTAAAGCTTGAAAGTGCAGATAGAAGTTGTATTGGGGTCAAATCCTGGATTTTGAGCTAAGTGGCTATGTGATATTGGTCAAGTTGCACTTAACCTATCTGAGTATCAGTTTCCTAGTTCATAAAATTATGGAGATTGACTAGATCCACTATTCTCAAGCTGTGATTCCATTCAGAAGCACTTATTTTAATGAGAGATGTTACTGAGGAAGATTGACTGAGCATGGGACCAATGTGTAAAGAGGACAGAAGTTTGAGAAATACTGGACTGTCTCAAAGATTTCTTCTATGTGATAGAGAATAAGATAATTTAAAGAACTGGTTTGGGACCAATTTCACCTTTAGAAATTCACATAATTAAGTCAGTTAAAGGGGATATGTATAGAATCTATCATATGTTTTTATGTGCAATTAACTGAAAAGCAAATATAAGGAAAGTATGGCAGTAGCTGGCAGAAACAAAGGCTTCGCAGAATCTGGAGGAAGTCAAAGTCCCTTTTATCTTGCTGTGTGTCTTCAGATAAGCAGTGAAAAGGAGACTAATTGGTTTTTTTTAACATCTTTATTGGAATATAATTGCTTTACAATGGTGTGTTAGTTTCTGCTTTATAAAAAAGTGAATCAGTTATACATATACATATGTCCCCATATCTCTTCCCTCTTGCATCTCCCTCCCTCCCACCCTCCCTATCCCACCCTTCTAGGTGGTCACAAAGCACCAAGCTGATCTCCCTGTGCTATGCGGCTGCTTCCCACTAGCTATCTCTTTTACGTTTGGTACTGTATATATGTCCATGCCACTCTCTCACTTTGTCCAAGCTTACCCTTCCCCCTCCCCATATCCTCAAGTCCATTCTCTAGTAGGTCTGCATCTTTTTTTTTTTAATTTTTTTGCTTTATAACAAATTTAGTCAGTTATACATATACATATGTTTCCATATCCCCTCCCTTTTGCGTCTCCCTCCCACCCTCCCTATCCCACCCCTCCAGGCGGTCACAAAGCACCGAGCTGATCTCCCTGTGCTATGCGGCTGCTTCCCACTAGCTATCTACCTTACGTTTGGTAGTGTATATATGTCCATGCCGCTCTTTCACTTTGTCACAGCTTACCCTTCCCCCTCCCCATATCCTCAAGTCCATTCTCTAGTAGGTCTGCATCTTTATTCCCGTCTTGCCCCTAGGTTCTTCATGACCTTTTTTTTTTTTTTTAGATTCCATATACAGGTGTTAGCATATAGTATTTGTTTTTCTCTTTCTGACTTACTTCACTCTCTCTAGGTCCATCCACCTCACTACAAATAACTCAGTTTCATTCTTTTTTATGGCTGAGTAATATTCCATGGTATATATGTGCCACATCTTCTTTATCCATTCATCTGTTGATGGACACTTAGGTTGCTTCCATGTCCTGGCTATTGTAAACAGAGCTGCAATGAATATTGTGGTACATGACTCTTTTTGAATTATGGTTTTCTCAGGGTATATGCCCAGTAGTGAGATGGCTGGGTCATATGGTAGTTCTATTTTTAGTTTTTTAAGGAACTTCCATGCTGTTCTCCATAGTGGCGGTACCAATTTACATTCCCATCAACAGTGCAAGAGGGTTCCCTTTTCTCCACACCCTCTCCAGCATTTATTGTTTCTAGATTTTTTGATGATGGCCATTCTGACTGGTGTGAGATGATACCTCATTGTAGTTTTGATTTGCATTTCGCTAATGATTAAAGATGTTGAGCATTCTTTCATGTGTTTGTTGGCAATCTGTATATATTCCTTGGAGACATGTCTATTTAGGTCTTCTGCCCATTTTTGGATTGGGTTGTTTGTTTTTTTGATACTGAGCTGCATGGGCTGCTTGTAAATTTTGGAGATAAATCCTTTGTCAGCTGCTTCATTGGCAAATATTTTCTTCCATTCTGAGGGTTGTCTTTTCATCTAGTTTATGGTTTTCTTTGCTGTGCAAAAGATTTTAAGTTTCATTAGGTCCCATTTGTTTATTTTTATTTCCATTTCTGTAGGAGGTGGGTCAAAAAGGATCTTGCTGTGACTTATGTCATAGAGTGTTCTTCCTGTGTTTTCCTCTAAGAGTTTGATAGTGTCTGGCCTTACATTTAGCTCTTTAATCCATTTTGAGTTTATTTTTGTGTATGGTGTTAGGAAGTGTTCCAATTTCATTCTTTTCCATGTAGCTGTCCAGTTTTCCCAGCACCACTTATTAAAGATGCTGTCTTTTCTCCATTGTATATTCTTGCCTCCATTATCAAAGATAAGGTGACCGTATGTGCATTGGTTTATCTCTGGGCTTTCTCTCCTGTTCCACTGATCTATCTTTCTGTTTCTGTGCCACTACCATACTGTCTTGATTACTGTAGCTTTGTAGTATAGTCTGAAGTCAGGGAGCCTGATTCCTCCAGCTCCATTTTTCTTTCTCAAGATTGCTTTGGCTATTCGGGGTCTTTTGTGTTTCCATACAAATTGTGAAATTTTTTGTTCTAGTTCTGTGAAAAATGCCAGTGCTAGTTTGATAGGGATTGCATTGAATGTGTAGATTGCTGTGGGTAGTAGAGTCATTTTCACAGTGTTGATTCTTCCAATCCAAAAACATGGTATATCTCTCCATCTATTTGTATCATCTTTAATTTCTTGCATCAGTGTCTTATAATTTTCTGCATACAGGTCTTTTGTCTCCTTAGGTAGGTTTATTCCTAGATATTTTATTCTTTTTGTTGCAATGGTAAATGGGAGTGTTTTCTTAGTTTCACTTTCAGATTTTTCATCATTAGTGTATACGAATGCAAGAGATATCTGTGCATTAATTTTGTATCATGCTACTTTACCAAATTCATTGATTAGCTCTGGTAGTTTTCTGCTAGCATCTTTAGGATTCTCTATGTATAGTATCATGTCATCTGCAAACAGTGAAGCTTTCCTTCTTCTTTTCCAGTTTGGATTCCTTTTATTTCCTTTTCTTCTCTGATTGCTGTGGCTAAAACTTCCAAAACTATGTTGAATAATAGTGGTGAGAGTGGGCAACCTTGTCTTGTTCCTGATCTTAGTGGAAATGGTTTCAGTTTTTCACCATTGAGGACAGTGTTGGCTGTGGGTTTGTCATATATGGCCTTTATTATGTGGAGGAAAGTTCCCTCTATGCCTACTTTCTGGAGGGCTTTTATCATAAATGGGTATTGAATTTTGTGGAAAGCTTTGTCTGCATCTATTGAGATGATCATATGGTTTTTCTCCTTCAATTTGTTAATATGATGTATCACGTTGATTGATTTGCATATATTGAAGAATCCTTGCATTCCTGGGATAAACCCCACTTGATCGTAGTGTATGATCCTTTTAATATGCTGTTGCATTCTGTTTGCTAGTATTTTGTTGAGGATTTTTGCATCTATGTTCATCAGTCATATTGGCATGTAACTTATCTTTCTTTGTGACACTGTTGTCTGGTTTTGGTATCAGGGTGATGGTGGCCTCACAGAATGAGTTTGGGAATACTCCTGCCTCTGCTATATTTTGGAAGATTTTGAGAAGGATAGGTGTTAGCTCTTCTCTAAATATTTGATAGAATTCGCCTGTGAAGCCATCTGGTCCTGGGCTTTTGTTTGTTGGAAGATTTTTAATCACAATTTCAATTTCAGTGCTTGTGACTGGTCTGTTTATATTTTCTATTTCTTCCTGGTTCACTCTTAGAAGGGTGTGCATTTCTAAGAATTTTTCCATTTCTTCCAGGTTGTCCATTTTATTGGCATACAGTTGCTTGTAGTAATCTCTCATGATCCTTTGTATTTCTGCCGTGCCAGTTGTTCCTTCTCCATTTTCATTTCTAATTCTGTTGATCTGAGACTTATCCCCTTTTTTCTTGATGAGTCTGGCTAATGGTTTATCAATTTTGTTTATCTTCTCAAAGAATCAGCTTTTAGTTTTATTGATCTTTCCTGTTGTTTCCTTCATTTCTTTTTCATTTATTTCTAATCTGATCTTTATGATTTTTTTCCTTCTGTTAACTTTGGGGTTTTTTGTTCTTCTTTCTCTAATTGCTTTAGGTGTAAGGTTAGGTTGTTTATTTGAGATGTTTCTTGTTTCTTAAGGTAGGATTATACTACTATAAACTTCCCTCTTAGAACTGCTTTTGCTGCATCCCATAGGTTTTGGGTCGTCGTGTCTCCACTGTCATTTGTTTCTAGGTATTTTTTGCTTTCCTCTTTGATTTCTTCAGTGATCTCTTGGTTATTAAGCACTGTGATGTTTAGCCTCCATGTGTTTGTATTTCTTACAGGTTTATTTCCTGTAATTGATATCTAGTCTCATAGCATTGTGGTTGGAAAAGATACTTGATACGATTTCAATATTCTTAAATTTACCAAGGCTTGATTTGTGACCCAAGATATGATCTATCCTGGAGAATGTTCCATGAGCACTTGAGAAGAATGTGTATTCTGTTATTTTTGGATGGAATGTCCTATAAATATCAATTATGTCCATCTTGTTTAATGTATCATTTAAAGCTTGTGTTTCCTTATTTATTTCCATTTTGGATGATCTGTCCATTGGTGAAAGTGGGGTGTTAAAGTCCCCTACTATGATTGTGTTACTGTCAATTTCCCCTTTTATGGCTGTTAGCATTCGCCTTATGTAATGAGGTGCTCCTATGTTGGGTGCATAAATACTTAAAATTGTTATATCTTCTTCTTGGATTCATCCCTTGATCATTATGTAGTGTCCTTCTTTGTCTCTTGTAATAGTCTTTTTTTTTTAAGTCTATTTTGTCTGGTATGAGAATTGCTACTCCAGCTTTCTTTTGATTTCCATTTGCATGGAATATCTTTTTCCATTCCCTCAGTTTCAGTCTGTATGTGTCCCTAGGTCTGAAGTGGATATCTTGTAGGCAGCATATATACGCGTCCTGTTTTTGTATCCATTCAGCCAGTCTATGTCTTTTGGTTGGAGCATTTAATCCATTTACATTTAAGGTAATTATCGATATGCATGTTCCTTTTACCATTTTCTTAATTGTTTGGGGTTTATTATTATAGGTCTTTTCCTTCACTTGTGTTTCCTGCCTGGAGAAGCTCCTTTAGCACTGTTTTAAAGCTGGTTTGGTGGTGCTGAATTCTCTTAACTTTTGCTTCTTTGTAAAGGTTTTAATTTCTCCATCAAATCTGAATGAGATCCTTGCTGAGCAGAGTAACCTTGGTCGTCATTTTTTCTCCTTCATCACTTTGAATATGTCCTGCCACTCCCTTCTGGCTTGCAGAGTTTCTGTTGAAAGATCAGCTCTGAACCTTATGGGGATTCCCTTGTGTGTTATTTGTTGTTTTTCCCTTGCTGCTATTAATATTTTTTCTTTGTACTTAATTTTTGATAGTTTGATTAATATGTGTCTTGGCGTGTTTCTCCTTGCATTTATCCTGTATGGGACTCTCTGTGCTTCCTGGACTTGATTAACTATTTCCTTTTCCATATTAGGGAAGTTTTCAACTATAATCTCTTTAAGTATTTTCTCAGTCCCTTTCTTTTTCTCTTCTTCTTCTGTGACCCCTATAATTTGAATGTTGGTGCGTTTAGTGTTGTCCCAGAGATCTCTGAGACCATCCTCAATTCTTTTCATTCTTTTTTTCTTTATTCTGCTCTGCAGTAGTTTTTTCCACTATTTTATCTTCCAGGTCACTTATCCGTTGTTCTGCCTCAGTTGTTCTGCTATAGATCCCTTCTAGAGAATTTTTAATTTCATTTATTGTATTGTTCATCAGTGTTTGCTTGCTCTTTAGTTCTTCTAGGTCCTTGTTAAACATTTCTTGTATTTTCTCCATTCTATTTCCAAGATTTTCTATCATCTTTACTATCATTATTCTGAATTATTTTTCAGGTAGACTGCCTATTTCCTCTTCATTTGTTAGGTCTGGTGGGTTTTTGCCTTTCTCCTTCATCTGCTGTGTGTTTCTTTGTCTTCTCATTTTGATTATCTTACTGTGTTTGGGGTCTCCTTTTCATAGGCTGCAGGTTCGTAGTTTCCATTGTTTTTGGTGTCTGTCCCCAGTGGCTAAGGTTGGTTCAGTGGGTTGTGTAGGCTTCCTGGTGGAGAGGACTAGTTCTTTTGTTCTGGTGGATGAGGCTGGATCTTGTTTTTCTGGTGGGCAGGTCCACGTCTGGTGGTGTGTTTTGGGGTGTCTGTGGCCTTATTATGATTTTAGGCAGCCTCTGTGCCTACTGATGGGGTTTTCTTCCTGTCTTGCTAGTTGTTTGGCATAGGGTGTCCAGCACTGTAGCTTGCTGGTCATTGAGTGGAGCTAGATCTTGGTGTTGAGATGGAGATCCCTGAGAGATTTTCACCGTTTGATATTACATGGAGCTGGGAGGTATCTATTGGACCAGTGTCCTGAACTTGGCTCTCCCACCTCAGTGGCACAGCCCTGACGCCTGGCTGGAGCACCAAGAGCCTGTCCTCCACGTGGCTTTCGCGCCACCATAGTCTCCAAGCTCTAATTGCTTTTTAATAAATGTCGTACCGGGGTTAAGTCACCTGGGGTCGGGGGCACCCTTGAGGGTAATGAAACGCAATCAGTCCTCAATCACTCACTTTGTCAATGAGCCACAGAGACCAGAAACCAGCTTCAGCCCCCAAATATCAGAGCACTGGCAATTGAGTCAATCCAAACTGGGAAAGAAAACCAGAACCTTGTTCGAACACATGGCAGCCACACAGGGCCTTCCATCCATGATGTGGTCCTTGCATACCTCATCAGAGTCATCCCTGCCTGTGGTAGGCAGAATAATGACCCACCCATCCCCCCAACCCACCCAAAAATGCCCACACCCTAATCCCCAGAACCTGTTACCTTGCATGGAAATAGGGATTTTTCAGATATGATTAAGGTTACAGACACTGAAATAAGTACATTATCCTGGATTATCCAGGTAGGCCTTTTCTAATCACATGAATCAGTAAAAGTGGGGAACCTTTCCTGGCTTTGGTCAGAGAAAGATATGTACCAAAAGCAGGGTCACATTGCTGGCTTTGAAGATCAAGGAAGGGGGCCACAAGCCAAGGAATGTGGGTGAACTCTAGAAGCTGAACAAGACTTAACTCAAGCATCCCCTCTCTAGAGACCCATTTCTAAAAACCCAAAACAATCTCTTTCTTCCCCAAACCCAGGGTGGACTCCATCACTCCCATCTGTTTGCTCCCACCACACAAAGCACAAATGCCTATCACAAGACTATATTCAAAGTGTCTATTTATAGTCTGTCTCTACTTCTTGAAATGGATATCCTTCCAGGACTGGCATCCTAGCAGACTGCCCATCAGCAGGCCCATGATGAAAGATGAATGAGAACCAAGCTTTGGGGAATCACATGTCTTTAATTATATCCTCAAACCAAATGGGGATTATCAGATATTAAATACCCCCACTTTACTAGAAATACTGAATTTTATTAATTGAGTGGGTTTTTGTTATTTTGTTTTGTTTACATTTTTGAAACACTTCCTTAGTACAGCTCTGTTTGGCTTTGAACTCTGTTAGAAGACAAGATACCACCACCCTCCATGCCTGAAGGTACATGATAATTCACAGAAACAGCATAGTCTTATAAGCAGATCTGTTTCTAGAGTTTATGTTTAAGATCAAAGTTGAAAAAGAACTAAACTGAGCCACTTTTGTTCCCAGAGTAATTTCTTCACTCTCTCACAATTTTGAGAGCTACCAGTGTTCTTTTCAGCTCAGACTGTCTTCTCCATTCAATGTGTCCCATGCTCCCAGACCATACTTATGAGATACTTACCAGACCGTTTGACCCACACCCTCTAGTATTTTAATGATTTCCTTCACTCTTGGAATAACTAGCCTGATTGTGTACTTGGCACAATTCTCTGGTCTTCTACACACCCTCTGAACATTCTTCATATTTGGGACAGATTCCTGGCTGCACAGCCACCAAATTGGGAGTCTGTCTACAAAATCATCTTCTTCATATTTGTTGGTCAGCTTGATGAGGCTCGGTCATACATCATGAAGGAGAAGGTAAAGCCAAAACTCTTTTTAACATAGGTTGTAGGCATCAATAATCAATTAAGAGCAGAGTCAAGATTGCAGACTAGGAGGATGTGGAATTCCTGTCTCTGCACTAGAGTACCTACCAGGCAATGGTGGGGGACCATGGACACCTAAGGGGATGGGAGGAACCCCCAGCGACCAGCTTGCAGGATCTTGGTTCCCAGGCCAGAGGTCGGCCCAAGCTCCTGTGTTGGGAGCTCCAAGTCCAAACCTCTGGACTAACAGGCAACCACAGGGCCCAGGGAATATTAATTGGACTGAGCCCCCTGGAGGTCCTAATCTCAACACAAACTATATCCAACTGCCTGCAAACTACAGTGCTGAACACCTCAGGCCAAACAACCAGTAAGACAGGAATCCAGTCCCACCCATCAAAAAAAAAAAAAAGAAGAAAAAGAAAAAAGAAAGGAAAAGAAACAACCAAAAAAATGTTACAGATGAAAGGGCAAGGTAAAAACCTACAAGACCAAATAAATGAAGATGAAATACTCAATCTACCTGAAAAAGACTTCAGAGTAATGATAGTAAAGATGATCCAAAATCTCGGAATCAGAATGGAGAAAATATAAGAAACATTTACTAAGGATCTAGAAAACTAAAGAGCAAACAAACAGTGATGAACAACACAATTACTGAAATTAAAAATACTCTAAAAAGAATCAATAACAGAATAACTGAGGCAGAAGAACGCATAAGTGAGCTGGAAGATAAAATGGTGGAAATAACTGCCATGGAGCAGAATAAAGAAAAAAGAATGAAAAGAATTCAGGACAGTCTCAGAGACCTGTGAGACAACATTAAACACACCAATATTCGAATTATAGGGGTCCCAGAAGAAGAGAAAAAGAAAGGGACTGAGAAAATACTTGAAGAGATTATAGTCGAAAACTTCCTTAACATGGGAAAGGAAATAGGCAATCAATTCCAGGAACACAGAGAGTCCCATACAGAATAAACCCAAAGAGAAACACGCCAAGACACATATTAATCAAACTATCAAAAATTAAATACAAAGAAAAAATATTAAAAGCAGCAAGGGAAGAGCAACTAATAAAATACAAGAGAATCTCCATAAGGTTAACAGCTGATTTTTCAGCAGAAACTCTGCAAGCCAGAAGGGAGAGGTAGGACATATTTAAAGTGTTGAAGGAGAAAAACATACAACCAAGATTACTCTACCCAGCAAGGATCTTATTCAGATTGGATGGAGAAATTAAAACCTTTACAGATAAGCAAAAGTTAAGAGAATTCAGCACCACCAAACCAGCTTTACAACAGATGCTAAAGGAACTTCTCTAGGCAGGAAACACAAGAGAAGGAAAAGACCTACAAAAACAAACCCAAAACAATTAAGAAAATGGTAATAGGAACATACATATTGATAATTACCTTAAATGTAAATGGATTAAATGCTCCAACCAAAAGACATAGACTAGCTGAATGGTTACAAAAACAGGACCCATACATATGCTGTCTATAAGAGACCCACTTCAGACCTAGGGACACATACAGACTGAAAGTGAGGGGATGGAAAAAGATAGTCCATGCAAATGGAAATCAAAAGAAAGCTGGAGTAGCAATTCTCATACCAGACAAAATAGACTTTAAAACAAAGACTATTACAAGAGACAAAGAAGGACACTACATAATGATCAAGGGATGAATCCAAGAAGAAGATATAACAATTTTAAGTATTTATGCACCCAACATAGGAGCACCTCAATACATAAGGCAAATGCTAACAGCCACAAAAGGGGAAATGAACAGTAACACAATCATAGTAGGGGACTTTAACACCCCACTTTCACCAATGGACAGATCATCCAAAATGAAAATAAATGAGGAAACACAAAGTTTAAATGATGCATTAAACAAGATGGACTTAATTGATATTTATAAGACATTCCATCCAAAAACAACAGACTACACTTTCTTCCCAACTGCTCATGGGACATTCTCCAGGATAGATCATATCTTGGGTCACAAATCAAGCCTTGGTAAATTTAAGAAAATTGAAATCGTATCAAGTATCTTTTCCGACCACAACACTATGAGACTAGATATCAATTACAGGAGAAAAACTATAAAAAATACAAACACATGGAGACTAAACAATACACTACTAAATAACCAAGAGATCACTGAAGAAATCAAAGAGGAAATCGAAAAATACCTAGAAACAAATAACAATGAAAACACGATGATGCAAAAGCTATGGGATACAGCAAAAGCAGTTCTAAGAGGGAAGTTTATAGCAATACAATCCTACCTCAAGAAACAAGGAAAATCTCTAATAAAAAACAATCTAACCTTACCCCTAAAGCAATAGAGAAAGAAGAACAAAAAAATACCCAAGTTAGCAGAAGGAAAGAAATCATAAAGATCAGATCAGAAATAAATGAAAAAAAAAGGTGGAAGAAACAATAACAAAGATCAATAAAACTAAAAGCTGGTTCTTTGAGAAGATAAACAAAATTGATAAACCATTAGCCAGACTCATCAAGAAAAAAAGGGAGAAGACTCAAATCAACAGTATTAGAAATGAAAAAGGAGAAGGAACAACTGACACTTAAGAAATACAAAGGATCATGAAAGATTACTACAAGCAACTATATGCCAATAAAATGGAAAACCTGGAAGAAATGGACCAATTCTTAGAAAATAACAACCATCTGAGACTGAACCAGGAAGAAATAGAAAATATAAACAGACCATTCACAAGCACTGAAATTGAAACTGTGATTAAAAATCTTCCAACAAACAAAAGCCCAGGACCAGATGGCTTCACAAGCAAATTCTATCAAACATTTAGAGAAGAGCTACCACCTGTCCTTCTCAAACTCTTCCAAAAATATAGCAGAGGGAGGAGTACTCCCAAACTCATTTTGTGAGGCCACCATCACCCTGATACCAAAACCATACAAAGATGTCACAAAAAAAGAAAACAACAGGCCAATATCTCTGATGAACATAGATGCAAAAATCCTCAACATAACACTAGCAAACAGAATCCAACAGCACATTAAAGGGTCATATCAAGTGGGGTTTATCCCAGGAATGAAAGGATTCTTCAATATACGCAAATCAATCAATGTGATATACCATATTAACAAATTGAAGAATAAAAATGATATGATCGTCTCAATAGATGCAGAAAAAGCTTTTGACAAAATTCAACACCCATTTATGATAAAAACTCTCCAGAAAGTGGGCATAGAGGGAACCTACCTCAACATAATAAAAGCCATATATGAAAAAATAAATAAAGTATACCTATCGTGATAAAATATCTCTTAAAATATCTCTTTATCTCTAGTAATGCTATTGCCTTACAATTTACATTGTCTTATATTGGAATAGTTATATAAGCTTTCTTTTGGTTAGTGTTGCATGACATACTTTTTCCATATTTTTACCTGTGCTTTACATTTAATGTTTGTTTCATGTAAGAAGCATATATATGGATTTTGTTTTGTTTTATACACTCTAGCAATCTCTGTGTCTTCATTGAAGTATTTACCTCACATTTAATATAATTACTAATAAATTTAGGTATAAATCTACGATATGATATTTCTTTTCTCTTCATTGCATCTATTTTTGTTGTTTTTGTCCTTTCTTGCCTTTTTTTGAATCAAATATCTTTAAAACCATTTTTCTGTTTTCTTCCTTAATAGTGGTTTTAGAGGTTATCTTAGACATTTCAAGGTGCATTCTTAAGTTATGATAGTCTTCCTAACATTAGCTCTTTTACTACCTCCCAGTCAGGGCAGTCTTTTTTTTTTTTTTTTTTTCTATTATGACAGGGCAGTCTTATATCACTTCAACTCTCTTTATCATTCCCCATTGCTGTCTGTGCTATTGTTCTCCTGCATTATAAGACTCCATATATTTAAAACCATAAACCATTTTATAATTCTTTTTCTCACTCATCAATATTTATTTAGATTTCTCTACTCTCTCCCCACCCACAGTGATCTTCATTTCTTCTTGCATTATTTTGTTTCCATATGAGGTCATATTTTTCTTTTTCTGCGTAAAATAAATTTTTTTTAGTAGTTCTTTTAGTGCAGGTCTTCTGAAGACAATTTCTCTCATTTTTATTTGTCTAAATCTGTCTTTATTTGATGAGGACATCTTTACGATACATAACATTTTAAATTGACTGTTATCATCTTCTAGCTCTTTAAAGATATCAGTCATTTTATTGAATCCTGGCATTCAACATTTCTGTTGAAAAGTCAACTGTCAATCTTTTTGTTTTGTAGGAGAATGTCTTTTTTGATTACTTTAAAGATTTTTCTCTTTGTATTTTGTTTTTATCAGTTTGAATATATTGTCTCTAGAAATGGTCTTCTTTGTGTTAATCCGCTTGGGGTTTATAGCACTTCTTGACTCTGTAAACTTAATGTTTTCCAACTTATGGAAAATTTCTGGCCAGTATTTTTTCAAATGAATTGTTTTTGTTTTCTTCCTTCTTTTCTTCTCCTGGAACTCCAACCATATATGGTAGTCATCTTAACCATCTACCACATATTTCTTACATTCATTCTGTATTTTCAATTCTTTTCTTATCTGTTTGATATTTTCTTAGATCTGGATATTTTCTACTAGTCTATATTTTAGTTTAATGATCTATTTTTATTCCATGTTTGAATTCATACTATCTGATACTGTATTTTTAACTTTTAGAATTTCTACTTGACTTTATTCTTTTTTATAGATACCAGTTTTCTGGAAAAACTATCTTTTAAAAACTCTTGATCATATTAATCATAGTTATTTTAAGTTTCATATATTATAGTTGTTGTAAATTTCCTATATCATAGTTATTTTAAATTTCCTGTATTATAACTCCAACATCTGGACCCATTTCTATTTTTTGCTTTTTAGTCTGTTCCTATTTCTTGGCATTCCTAGTAATTTTTCATTGAATATCAAACATTTTGCATGAACAACTTGTAAGGTCTCTGGGTGGAGTAATCTTTCTCCTTGGAGGATTTAATTTTGTCTGACAGGCAAGTGAGTATGTGAAGATCAACTTCAGTCAAGGCTGGGCTCAAAGCTTTGTAAGAGCTAGTTTGTGGCATAATAAAGATGACCTCAGATTCTTTGACACTCCTCTCACTGAGTTGACACTCCCCTCACTCTCTCCTCCCCTTACAACTGGGTAGGTCTGGGGACTGCTTTGACCAATATAATATGGCAGAAGTGATGCTGTGCCGTTTTAGGGCCCAGGTCTTAAAAGACCTCCAGCTCTGCTTCCTGTCTCTTAAAATGCCCACTCTGATATAAGCCAGTCACCACATAAGAAGTCCACTGAGACTTCCAAGTGTGAGGAAGCCCAAACTAGTCATGTGGAAAGGACACCTATAGAGTTGAATGCTCAACCACTCCCCACCTATTCCATATTTCCCAGCCCAGGCTCCAGACACTTGAGTGAAGATGCTTTCAAATGAGCCCAGCTTCAAACACTATCTGGCTGCACATGAAGGACATGAAACAAGAAACACCCCACTGAATTTGTCAACCTCTAGAACTATGAGAGATAATTAGTTATTGTCTTATGTCTCTTGGTTCTGAGAAGGTTTGCAAAACAGTAATAGGTAATGGGAACATTGTCTACTTCAGGATTGCCTTTAATGCTATTGTTTAGTCCTAGCCCTTAGGGCAGTTACTCCCCAGTATCTTCAGGCTATTGTTTTATCTAGCTTTTATAATTTGTCCTGGCAAGAGAGTTAGTTTGATACAAGTCATTCTATAATGCCAGAAACAGAAGTTCTAATGATCACACAACCTTCCTGACCCACTGCTTATAACTAGCAGACATTCAAATACTCTTAGTAGTCTTCGATACTCTTTCTTTCAATCACATATGGACTGAACTTCTGACACTGCCTACTTACTTCTATACCCCTCCAACATATTCAAAACTTTCAGAGCACAGAGACTCACAACTGGATGCTAGTTTGGGTGAAATTCCAACCATGATGAGGTTGAAAAGAGAGAATTGCTTATCATATTTCACTTCTCCTCCTTTTGCTGGTGGATCCCATGATGCCTTCTGCCTTGCTAATCACCACACCACACTGGTAAACTATTCTGAATCCAAATAGCATATCTTTCATCCATTTTGTGCAGTGGGAAACAGTTTTCCAGGAATTATTCAGAAAAGTCTTAATTAGCATCACCATCACCACCACCACCACCACCACCATCATCATCATCATTATCACCATCTTCTCACTGAAAATATGTGGAGACTACAAATAGCTTTTTCTAGAAGTGACTCAAAAGAAGTCTCCATTTGACCTCGTCGAACCAGGAAGGAGCTGGGCCTGCTCTGGAAATGGAAACAGAATATTGCAACATATGAGTTTTTTGGTTCTGTTATTTTCAATTTTGGCAAACACAAACATCCCTACCCTGTGACTTGTAGAAAGCAGAAGCCCAAAAGGCAGGGCTTGAAACTCTGCCCAAATCCACAAGTTGTTAAAAAAAAAAAAAGTAGTCTGAAACTCTCTTGCTTACCAAAAAATAAAAAAGGAAGAAATCCACAGTGTTCTATTTAAGGGAATTTCAACTGACACCTAGGACTTGATAAATTGATTTGCCTTTAGTTTCCAATTTAAAAAGTGATAGCCTACCACAATAATAAATGGGTATTAAGTTATACTTTCTTCTTTAAAGGTATACAATTTTTAATAATACATTTACCAGGTATTCAATTATCATAATTAATTTTAAAGCTCATCATGCAGTCTGTCACATAAAAAAGGATGGTTTGGGAAATGTTACAAAGTTATTATATTTAACTTGCTACGTTGCCTTCATTGAGAGACAGGGAAGTAGTAAGCAAAAAGAAATGTAGAGAGCAAATAAGGGAGAAGGAGAAAAGGGTGACAATTATAGAAAGAAAAGAAGTTGGCAGGTTTAGAAATAAGAGCATGTTCAAATTTTAAAGATATCTCAGAGCTTTCTAGATTTCTTGCTATATTAATTTCTCACTACTAACCAACTATGTTTTTTCTTTAGTTGATCAAAATAGATTTGCCTTAAATTCTGTTAGTTGCTTTCCTGTTTCCATATCCATCTTTGCCCCAAGGCCATGTCTTTCTGATACACCCTGTATTTGATCTTTGTCTGGCTTGAGAGGCTAGAGATGAGAAACATTTTTGTTTTCCGATCTTCACATTTTGCAACCTGACCAGTTGTTGTTGTTGTGTTGTTGTTTTAAGCTTATCTTCTTTTTCTGTACCTTATCTTTTCCATCAGGCAGCAACTAACTGATACCTTAAACATTGTACCTTAGAGATCTTCTTAGCCAAATCCAAAAGGTTGTTAGGGACACGTTCTATATTCCAAGTTTGCTAGTCATTTCATTGCTATATAACACGAGTTGCTATTTTTCCAGGCTCCCCTAAAAATTTCCTCATCATTTTTTCCAGCCAGAGTTTACAGTTGCCCATCATTTTTCTAGCTGCCACTCGCCACTCAGACACAAAGCCAATGCACATACTTTAGGATGTTGTTATGGGCATCAATTTCTGTATCCTTTAGTAATTGCTGTACAATATATCATCTGCAAACTTAGCAGCTTAAAACAATAACCATTTTTTATTTCTTGTGACTCCAGGTTGACTAGGCAGACTTGACTTGTTGATCTGGCCAGACTTGATAGTTCTCTTCTGGACTCCTTCCTACATCTGTGATCAACTGGTGGGTTAGCCAAGAGCTCTATTTCTGGAGGTTGGCTCAGCTCTCTTCCATGTGCTTCCTCGCCCTCTAACAGGGCATCCCAGCCTGTACACATGGAAAAGGCAGGGCTCTAAGACACTAGGAGTCACAAGATCTCTAGATGTCCAGGCTGAAATTGGCCCATCATCAGTCAAACCACTATCTACTGGATAGAGCAAGTCACAAGGCCAGCCCATGCTCAAAGGTCAGGGGAAATAGAGCCCACCTCCTGATAGGGCTGCAAAGGTATGTGGCAAAGTGCATGAATACAGAGAGAGGTGGATGATTGGGGGCATTTTTTGCAACCAGTCTACCATGAGCTATGTCAGAAGTCAGCACAGGGTGAGCAGAGAGCAATAAACCAAGAGCATTGCATGCAAGGAAGTCTTCAAAACAAGATAGTATCCAAGCTAAGTGGTTTTTTTTTCCAAGCTAAGTTTTATAAGACGAACAGAAATCAGTCAAATGAATAAAAAGGAGAAAGCATTCCAAGTACAGAAACTACCATGTGCAAAAACATTAAGCTGAGACATTAGGTTCTTGGAGCTTGGGTACAGAGTATTTTCTTGATTTGGAATGCCTTCTCCCATCCAGTCATCGGGCTTATGTCCTCCATTGCTTAAAGAAATTACAAACCTCCCTCCAGGAAACCTTTCTTAATCCACTCCTTTTCTTTTCTGATCTATCAATGTAGCCTCAAGTGGCCTTAGTACTGGCATCAGAATGGCTGGATTTGAATCCTGTTTCTTCCACCTACCATCTGAATAGCCTCTCTGTAACTTAACATCTGTAAATGGTGATAACAACTTATAGGGACATTGTAAGAATTAATTAAAATAATGCGTATAAGTGCTTAGAGCAATACCTGGCACTTAGTAAGCTCTTATAACTATTATTGGTTTTTAATGTTGTTGTTATTAATATTGTTAATATTATGGCAAAGTGCCAGTTAGCAATTCTGAGTAGAACTTGTTCTGTATGTTACTTGGTATGTGTTCCTTTCTCCCTTCCTGGACAAACAAGGCCACAGAGGAGGCGGAGGTTATAGGAGCCTGGGACTGCCAGTGAATGCAGAGTAAAGGCCAAAGGCAGATCCAGGGGGCCATCCTGTGGGATGAATCAGGACTGAGATCAAAGTGTTACTATGAAGAGTCTTACTTTTGATGCATCAAAGCAGGAATTGCTGCCTCTGAGGCAGAGCAAATGGGTTTGGGAGGAAAGATAGCAGGTAAGGGCTGAAGAGATCCCCTCCTTTGTTATAGGGCAGTCTCAAGGACTGTTTGTAGGATGAAGCTTAACTGACTTAAGCTGCTTTCTCAATTAAAATAAAATTCCTTTGAAGGGTGGAAATAGGGACTGGAGACTGAGTTCAGTCCCCCAGTGACCAATTATTTAATCAATCGTTCCTACATAATTAGACCTCCATAAAAATGACTAAATGACAGGTGGTCTGGGGAGCTTCCAAGCTGATGAACATATTAAAGTGTTAGGAAGGTGGCATACTCCAGTTCCATGGAGATAAAGGCTCCTGCGCTCAGGACCCTTTTGGTGCTCACCCTCTGTACATCTTAATCTGACTGTTTATTTTTATCCTTTATAATAAACTGTAATAGTAAGTACAGTAGTGCCCCCTTACCCATGGGGTATAAGTTCTAAGACTCCCAGTGGATGCTTGAAACAGTGGATATTACCAAACCCTATACATACTATGGTTTTCCCAGCATCACTACTCTTGTATTTTGGGGCCATTTTAAAGTAAAGTATGAGTTACTTAAACACAGTTCCTGTGATACTGCAAAAGTCAATCTGATAACCAAGATGGCTACTAACTTGACTAAGAGACAGGTAACATATACAGTGTGGATTCACTGGACAAAAGGACGATTCATCACACTACTCAGAACAGCATGCAATTTTTTTTTTAAACTTAAACTTATGAATTGTTTATTTCTAGAATTTTCCATTTAATATTTTTGGATTGAGGTTGAACACAGGTAACTAAAACTACAGAAAATGAAACTGTGGATATGGGGGGACTACTGTATAGAATTTTCCTAAGTTCTCTGACTCATTCCAGCCAAGCTAGACAGAAGTGCAGGTATCCTGGGCACCCCATTGCAATTGGCATCTGAAGTAGGGGGCAGTCTTGTGAGACTAAACCCTTAACCTGTGGGGTGTGATGCTAAATCTGGGAGTTAGCATCAGAATTGAATTGAAATGTTGGACACCCAGTTTGTGTCAGAGAACTGGGAAATAAGAGATATTCATTTATTCATGATGCTCAACACTTTCCTCAGGCTTTCAGTTTGGGACTCTGAGTCCTCCTCCCCTTTCCAAAATTAGCCTTTAATGTGGCCAGCCAAAATCTGTAGTAGTGTTAGATATCAAACTTTTATCTGGTAAAAACTTGACTTTGTCACTTCTCTCCCCAAAGTATGTCTATGTCAAATCCTACTCACTTCACAGACTTCCGTGTTTCTCACCATAGTCCATTGCTCCCTTTCTCTACCTAATCAGAGAAGTTGATGAGGCTGGAGTTCCTCAATACCCAGCTCAGAGACTTTACAGTGAATTTCCACAACTTTGCAGATTTGGAACTATAATCCATCTTCCCTGCCTTTTCTCCTCCCCTCCCTGCCCAAAAGACTGGAACTACTGCTTTAATCCACTGACTTCAAACATGGAAGCAACTCTGGAAATAATTAAACCCAAATATAACAAAAAGACATTCCCCAAATAACCAGTCCTTAAGGCCTACAATCCTATTCAACATTTTATATTTTCTCAAGAGGTGAGTTAGTTGATATAAACGGGGAGATCCAGAATCCACCACCTGCCATTTAATTTGCTGGTTGGAAATATGAGATCTTCCACAAATATTTTAAGCCTTCTGTGATGAATCAAGATTATCAGAATATTTATTATAGATAAACTTAATGTCCAGTTATAAAAGAATGGTTAATTAAAATATAGTGCATAAATAAAGGTAGCATTATGTAAACATTAAATTTATGTATTGAAGATATTTTAATAGCATTGGGAAATGCTTATAATCTAGAAGTGAGTGGAAAAAGGCAGTTTACAGAGGAATTATAAAATATGATGTCAAAAAACATATACATGTACACATAGAAAACTGGCTGGAAGTATACGCATTAAAATGTTAATAATAATATTATTTTTCTTTTATAATTTTGTGTATTTTCCAAGTTTTTCTGTGTTAACATCTGCTCACCTCCTCATGTGATTTATTTTTTTTCTTTAGGAACCACCAGGCAAATTGAAAATGCCAATAAGTTGGCTTCAACAGTTCATAAATTGGCTCATTAAATTGCTCCCTATCAGAATAATAGCAAGCAGTCTATACTTTTCATAATGAGTTATTTCATTTTTCTCTAAGATGGGCACAATGTAAAATTTATCTTAATCAATTTCCTCAAATTAAGCTGCAGCAAGACCTACTTTCCTCTGGCTTGTTACAAGTGTTATCTCTAATGAAAAATACAATTTAACAAATGCAAAGGATGGGACGCCTGAGCAGTGGTGAGCGTGCGACTTGCTTGAGCTCCCAAAACTCAAAATAAGACTTTCTAGAATCACACTCCCATGCCCTCCATTAGAAGTCAGCCAATAGGCTCACACATGACAATGGGCCTCACCCTCCTAGAAAAGGCACCAGACAGGTTTTCAACACATTTAATTTTTCTTCTATTATCTGAGACCATAATGCCATTCCCAGTTGTACTTAGCAAAAGCTAAATGGCAAATGAAGTAAAAAAGAAAATGCATTTGATGGGGTAAGTATTTGGGGGTGGATATGATGACAGTGTATCCCAAGGTTCCTCACTAAAGAAAAGGCTAAAATCTGAGGAAAAAGCAAAAGACAATACAGTATAGTGGTGATAACCAAACTGAGTTCACATTTTCCCTTTCTGGTTTCATAATAATTGTTATTTACATGTGAGAAACTAAATTGTTTTTTACATCAACCTTCTAAACATTTCACATTTTCTAAATATTTTCACATTCAGTCAGGACCCCACTGAATATAACTCAGTAGTCTAAAGAAAATACAGTGGGGGAAGGATGAAAACTGAAACAGCTCCACTGCAGGGCCACATGTTGAGGTTTCTATCCAGTGCTTCAAGAGAGAGATCCACATGGCTGCCCAGGGATCCATTGCCACTTCTTAGCTGCAGAATGCAATTACAGTAGGTGCTTCAAGCTTCGAAGAGCTTGGCGTTTACCAAATGAATTGCATTAGTGGCCAGAATATGAATGACTATTATCATACTTGGCCCATAATAACTCTCCAGTGAATCATTTCACAAAACTTGTCATTTACAAAAAAGAAAAAAAAAAGGAGTCAATGAAAGGGAGAGTCATTTTCAAAGCTAGATTTTCTCCCGTTCTATTCTAGCAAGCTCTCTTTTGCCTCACAGTGTCTGCATTGGTGAAGTTCAATGTCTATGCTAGTTTTCAGTTACAGGACATGAATAAACACAAAATTCTCAGGGATGATCTTCTTACCAGGATTTTTAAGTGGGTCTTCTATGGTCCTGGCTGCATTAGAATCATGGAAAGGTACTTATTTAAAAATATAGATTTGGGGGACTCACCCCAACGTTAACTACATACAATCTCTGGTGGTGGGAGGTCAAGGATCTACATTTTAATAACTTCTTCCCTAGGTGATTTTTATGCCCACTAAAATCTGAATATCATCACTCTAATAGGAGATTTCCTTAGAAACAAACTGATGAGCAAATCATAAACTAAATATTAGAAGAATTAACTTACCACAACTTATCCACCTTTAGTGGGTTTGCCTGAAGGTCTATCCTGAATGAAGAGGCATGTCCAAGTGCCTCTTGCTCCTGGAGCAGTGCTCAAATGTGTATTAACTTCATCAATGTAGAATTTATAAAGACAAGTCAAGATGCGTTTTTATTTAATGATCTTTTAAAGCAAATTTTTACATTCCATATTTTGTCTTTCAAGAGATGTGCATGCTTGATAAGCCAAATCTAAATCTATAGGTGCCAAGAAAGAATAGAATACACAGAAGTAACAAAAGGAACAGAAGTGAAATATCCAGCTGCCTGTAGGCTGCCAATACACACACCAGAAAGCCACCATAAATTCAAAGGAATGTGAGTGACCCTGGGGTTTAGATTTATATTTCATAGCCAACTCTAATCTAAGACAGAAGGGTAGTTTTGATTTTCAGATAAGTGAGAGAGGAGGCCATTGAAGAGAGGTTTCCAAACTTGGTTGTATGTTTGAATCACCTACAGAGCTAAAATATCAGTTATTGGTTGTCTTATTATTGAATTTTGTGAATTGTTTATATTTTATAGATACAGGCCTTTGTCAGAAATGTGATTTGCAAATATTTTCTTCCAGTCTTTAGCTTAACTTTTTATGCACTTAACAGTGTCTTTCACAGATCAGTTTTCAAATTGGATAATATCCAACTTACAGTTTTTTTCTTTTATGGATCATGTTTCGGGTATAATATTTTCAAATTCCTTGCCTCACCTGAGGTCACAAATATTTTCTCCTAAGTTTTCTTCTAGAGGTTTTATAGTTTTATGTTTTATATTTATGTCTATAAAACATTTTGAGTTAGCTTTTGTATAAGATATGAGATATGGTTTCGAGTTGTTTTCGCCTATGGATGTACAGTTGCATGTAATGTGTCTCTTTTAACTTTAAAATTTTTCTTGTCTTTTGTTTTCAACTGTTTAATTATGATATATTTAGGTGTGTGCTGTTGTTTGTTTGGTTAGTATTTATCCTGTTTGGTGTTCTCTGAACTTCTTGAATCTGTGGTTTGGTATCTGCCATTAATTTTTGAAAATTGTCAGCGATGACAGAAGAAATATTTCTTCTGTCCATTTTTCTCTTTTCTCCTTCTGGCATTCCAATAATGCATATAGACAATTTGATATTATCCCACAGTTCTTGGATGCCTGGGGTTTTTTCCTGCACTTATTCCTCTTTTGTTTCAGATTGGGTAATTTCTATTGACATATCTTCAAGTTTACTGATTCTTTCCTTGGCTGTGTCCAGTCTACTGATCAGTCCATAGAAAGCAGTCCATACCTTTGTTATTATGTTTTTCATTTCTCTCATTTCCATTTTGATTCTTTCTTATAATTTTCATGTCCTGGTTGAAATTACTCATATAATCTAACCCATTGTCCAACTTTGCCACTGAGCCTTTTCCTTATTAATCACAGTTATTCTAAATTCTCTGTTAGACAATTCCAGCATCTCTATAATAGCCACATCTGGTTCTGTTGACTCTTCTGCTTCTTGGGAGTGTGTGTGTGTGTGTTTGACTTGTGTAGGACAATAGAGACTGAAGTAAGTAAGCTTTGAGCTTGGAAATGGGTGCAGCTTTCCTTCTGCTAGGCCTTTAGTATTTAGGCTTTAGGTTTGTGTTAATCAGAGTCAACTTGAATTTGAGGTTTTTTGTTGCTTGTTTACTCTCAATGCATGCAAGGTTTCTCTAATGATAACTTGTGTTTAGATTGAGGGCTGGTTGCCAAGGTGGTGTTTCTCATTATCTGTTCTACCCTCAGCTTTAGGTCTTCTTTTATACTTTACTGTATAGAGGGCCTGAATGTTACAGCTCTCCTGGCAGTAGTCCATTGTTTCTATTACTCAGTGGTTTTTAGTGTTGTGAAGGCAGTGCAGTAGGGGTGGTGTGCTCTGATATCCTGATTAAACCTTAGTCTTAGATAGGTACTATTTCCCTGAGTTCGGTGAATGTAGCCTTTAAAATCCTCTTGCCTATTCTCCAACTGTAGTTCTGGACCCAGCATATATTCAAGCTCCTCCCTCAGGGTAGAAGGTACTTTTCCTATTTCCTTCTTTCAGCTACAAGGAGTTTTTACCATTACTCTAGGGGCAACAATTTTTGTTGCCCTCCTCCCCCTACTCTGTATAGTAAGGCTTTGTTCCATAGAGGAAATAGGGGAAATAGAAGAGAAAGATCTAGGCAGAGTTTTGTGCCCCTTCCACAGCAGCTGCTCTTCTCCTCCCCTGACCTACACCATGAAGGAATCTTTCTCAGGATTCTCCTTAGCCTTCCTGGTGAGTAGTTGTGATTTGTAGAGAAAAAACTTGCAAGAGGATGTAAATTCCTCCCCTCTCCCATATCTGTGGACCTCAAGGTCTTCCAACTATCTCTCTAGCCCACACTCACTTTTGCCAATTTATCAACTATTGTAGCTGAATTCTTCTTACTGGTGTCTGGCTGCATCTGCCCAGGTAAGCAAGCTCTCGTGTCCCATCTCTGTCCATATTTCAGCTTTAGTTTCTCACCATGCAGTGTTAGCATTCTGTTGGGTTCAAGGAAAGTCGTGAACTTGAAAATTGCCCAGCTTTTTTTTTTTTTTTTTTTTTTGGGTCTTAGTTGCGGCACATGGGATCTTTAGTTGTGGCACATGGGATCTTTATTTGCAGCACGTGGGATCTTTAGTTGCGGCATGTGGGATCTTTTAGTTGTGGCATGTGGAATCTAGTTCCCTGACCAGGGATCAAACCCAGGCCCCCTGCATTGACAGGCAGATTCTTTTCTTTTTTTTTTTTTTTTTTGTGGTACGCGGGCCTCTCACTGTTGTGGCCTCTCCCGTTGCGGAGCACAGGCTCCGGACACGCAGGCTCAGCGGCCATGGCTCACAGGCCCAGCCGCTCCGTGGCATGTGGGATCCTCCTGGACCGGAGCACAAACCCGTGTCCCCTGCATCGGCAGGCGGACTCTCAATCACTGCGCCACCAGGGAAGCCCGACAGGCAGATTCTTAACCACTGTGCCACAGGGGAAGTCCTGAAAATTGCCCAGCTTTTTATGTTCTTATTGTAAGTGTGGGAGTAGCACTCTTTGTAGTCTCAAGATCCCCAAGCCCATCCTTTCATTTTTGACTTTTCTGTAATGTTATTTAAAATTAAAATGTTTTACTCATAAGAAGCATATAGTTGGGTTTTGTGTTTTTAATCTAATTAATCTTCATTATTTAAATGAAGTGTTAATCCATTTACATTTAATTACTGATATAACTGATTTTTTAGCTATAATTTTTCATTTGTTTCGTTTCCCATCTGTTTTATATTTCCTTTTTTCTTCTTTCTATCGTTTTGGATCAATCCCTTTTTTATTATTTCAGCTTTCCTCTTTTAAACAGTAAATATGTACTAAACATTATTTTTTATTCCTTTAATGACTACTTTAGAGATTGCAGTATGCATTTTTAAAAATTTATTTATTTTATTTATTTATTTTTGGTTGCATTGGGTCTTCGTTGTTGCGCGCGGGCTTTCTCTAGTTGCAGCGAGTGGGGGCTACTCTTTGTTGTGGTGCTCAGGTGTCTCATTGAGGCGGCCCCTCCCACTGCAGAGCACAGGCTCCAGGCATGCAGGCTCAGTAGTGTGGCTCACAGGCTCTAGAATGCAGGCTCAGTAGTTGTGGTGCACAAGCTTAGTTGCGTCGTGGCATGTGGTATCTTCCTGGACCAGGGCTCGAACCCGTGTCCCCTGCATTGGCAGGTGGATTTTTAACCACTGTGCCACCATGGAAGCCCCCCCTTTTTTTTGTATTTTTGATTTATTATAGCTAGCTCAAATAATTATCACTTCCCAAATTCTACTTTAGAACATTTTCACTCCTTTAATCCCCCTTTATCAAATTTTTTATTATTGTTCTCATGCATTTAGTTCTAATTATATTTTAAACTATATAACATTACAATTATTTTATAATATTCAATATTTATTTCTATTTCTTGGATATTTACTCTTTTTGATATTCTTCATTTTCTCCTACATTTCCATGTTTTTGTCTGTGTTTATTTTCCTTCTGCTGGAAAATATCCTTTTCTTATTTTTTTAATACAGTCATAATAACAGTGATTTCCCTCAGTACTTGTCTAAAAAGGTCTTCCCTTTCATTTTTGAAGGATATTTTTGCTATGTACGGAATTCCAGTTTGGCACTTAATTTTCTTTCAGCACTTTAAAGGCATTTTCCTATTTTCTTCTGGCTTCCATTGTTTCTGTTCAGAAATCAGCTTTTCAGCTTGTCAGTCCTTGAAATTAATTTGTCTTTTAAGTTCTGGCAACTTTTAAATTTGTTTCTTTACCTTTGTTTTTCAGTATTTTGACTGAGATATGTCTAGGGTTTTTGGTGGGGGTTTTTTTGTTTGTTTTTTGTTTTTTTGTTTTTTAATCCTGCTTGACATTTGCTAAACTTCTTAAATCTGTGAGTTGATTTTTATCAGTTTAGGGAAATTCTTGGATAAAACACCTAAGACTATTGCTACTATTCCCCTCCCTTTTCTTTACTCTGATGCTGCAATTACATGTACATTAGACCTTTTGGGTGTGTCTCACCTGCCTTTTATGTCACATCTGAGTTTTCCCCCATTTTTTTTCTCTTTCAATCTGTTTGGATATTTGCTACTTACCTATTTTATTCACTGATCCTGGGTTCTTCATTGTCCAATCTGCTGTTAAATCCATCCATTCAGTTCTCAATTTCAATTATATTTTATAGTTCTGAAATATCCGTTAGATTCCTTTTTTAAATTACAGTAGCCTGGTGAAATTCTTCATCCTTTCATCTATTTTATCTATCTTTTCTTTCTTTTTTTCTTGAACATATTTATCAAGCTCATTTATACTCTCATCTGCTAACTCTAATATCTGATCTTTTTTTATTGTAGTATAATTGCTTTACGATGTTGTGTTAGTTTCTGCTGTACAGTGAAGTGAATGAATCACCTATACGTATACATATATCCCCTCCCTCTTGGAACCCCCAACCTCCACCCCCCATCCCACCCATCTAGGTCATCACAGAGCACCGAGCTGAGCTCCCTGTGCTCTACAGCAGGTTCCCACTAGCTATCTGTTTTACACATGGTAGTGTATTTATGTCAAACATAATCTCCCAGTTCATCCTACCCTCTCCTTCCCCACCCTGTGTCCACCCATCTGTTCTCTAGGTCTGCATTTCTATTCCTGCCCAATATCTGGTTTTCTATTGTCTGTGTTGTTGGGGTTTTGTTTTTTTTTTTTTTGATTATCTATTGTATGGTATTACCTCTTCACATGTTTCATACTTTTTCTTGTTACAAAGTGTGTATGAAAGAACCGGAAAGTCCCCAACTGATGTTATGTCTCACCACAAAGGTGTTTTCCTTTGTTAGATAGGGTAAGGGACTACTCACCTGAATCCATTCAGGAATTGAGATGCGTACTCTTTGGACTTCAGTTTTTCTAAAGTCTAGTCTACCTCGTATTTGCCAGTATTTCTAGGATGTGGTCCACTAGGATTTTTATTTTAAAGCTGCTGAGTCTTTGTCTTCTTGGCTCTATAAAACTCCAGTAGTTCTACTCTTCCGAGTTTTTCAATTTAGCTTATTATCCTCCTGATATAGCTTCAAATACATCAGATGTTTGAGAGGGAGACCAGCAATGTGTCTGAGGCTTCTCTACTCACTAGTCCCTACATAAACAACAAAATCTATGCTAATCTCCCCCAACAGCAGCCTTTAGCCAGGGCCAAACCTAGGTTTTCAGCCTCTAGCTGTGTCCTCCCTCCCACTCCCCACAGAGGTGTCCCCAGGTAAAAAAAGTATATAGATCCTCAATGTGAATTCACTGCTTCCTCTAGGGGTTTCATCTCTTGCCTATTTTAATTTCAAGATTGCCCTGGTTGATCTTTGTTTCTTAAGCACTGCAAGAGATTTCACTCTGCCTGTCAGATGTTTTTCCCTTATCTCTTAACACCCTATGCCACTTCAGATTACTGCAAATATCTTTTGCAGAAAACTGATCAAGTAGTTGGGGCCTCTAAAATCTGAAGTTTTAAAAGATTTAATGATTTCTCTATCAGCCTTATACATGGGTCAAGCTCCATTTATCAGCCTACACCTAAAATTGACAAGGGCCCCAGGGAAAAACTGGTAGCTAATTGTCTACTCACCTCTAAATGATCCTCCCACTCTGGAATTTTAGTCCAAGTAGTTCCTTAGATTTCCACATCTCTCTGATTTTTTTTTTTTTTTTTTTTTTTTTCTTTTTGCGGTATGCGGGCCTCTCACTGTTGTGGCCTCTCCCGCTGCGGAGCACAGGCTCCGGATGCGCAGGCCCAGCGGCCATGGCTCACGGGCCCAGCCGCTCCGCGGCATATGGGATCCTCCCAGACCGGGGCACGAACCCGTATCCCCTGCATCGGCAGGCGGACTCTCAACCACTGCGCCACCAGGGAGGCCCTCTCTGATTTTTAAAATATGACTTTTATTATTCATCTGGCTTTTTCTAGTTGTTGTCTATTGGAGCATAACTTACTACATCCTGACATGACCTATCATGAACTACTTAACTACATCCTGTTTGGAAATGGAAGACACCTGACTCATTCTTTAGACCATAATCATAATTGGCCATTTAGAAATGCTCTGGTAAATGAGAATCTCCACAGGATTCACCTTTATCTAGACATTTACTTTCTTTACCCTTCAACAACATATCTTTATGTGCACACCACTTAAGTATATTTACCCAATATTCATCTGAATATAATTTTTACATGAGCATGCTAACCAATGAATATGAAAGCATCCAGTAACCACTTGAAAATCACATGGGTTAATTAAGAAATGATGATACTGCTATTGACAGATGAAGGTAGTCAGTGGCCACTTATGAGAACTCGTTTCTGAACATTTTTTTGCTCAGTTCTTCTATTGGGTTGTTTGTCTTCTTATTATTTCATTATAAAAATTATTTATTCTTAGTAAGTCCTTGATCTGCTGTGTGTTTTGCAAATATCTTTTTCAAGTATGTGGCTTGTCTTTTCATTGCCCTAAGTTTATCTTTTGAAAAGCAAAAGTTTAGAATTTTGATGTGGTACAATTTACCAATTTTTTTGGATCATACTTCTAATGTATATCTATGAGATGTTTGCCTAACCCAAGTTTGCAAATTTTTCTGCAATGTTTCCTTGTAGAAGTTTTATAGTTTGAGCTCTTACATTTAGGTCTATCAATGATTCATTTTCAGTTAATTTTTGTGTTTGGTACAAATTATGAGTGAAAGTTTTTGTATGTATTATATGGATATCCAATATTCCTGCACTACTTGTTGAAAAGACTCTCCTTTCTCCACTGCATTGCCTTGGCACCTTTGTTGAATATCATATTGATTTGTTTCTGGACTCTTTATTCTCTTCAATTGATCTATATTTCTATCCTTATGCCAGCACCCCATTGTATTAATGCTTAATATTTTTGAAATGAAGGTTAAAATGTCTATAAATTAATGTATTTCACATACTTTGAAATCAGTAGTTTGTTGGGTTACAAAATTTTAAGGCTTAAAGACTTAAATGACTCAAGTAACATTTTAAAAGTCATTAAATTTAAAACTCTGATAACCCATAAACAGATGCTAACAAAACATAGAAAAGAGTCTTTTAAGTTAAAAAAATAATAAAGCTCTATGATCATACAGAACTGCAGAGAACTCTAGAAAAAAAATGTTATTGAAATTGTGGAAAAGGGAGAATTTATGGAAGACTTACCAGAGTTGTCCACATTAGTTACACAGGAGACCATTAGATTTTTAAAGTATCAATACCTGATCTGCAACCCCAAAGATATGGATTATTTTGGAACAGGGCTAGTTTGAGAATCATAACAACCAAACAGATAGTCCAGATACCAATAAATAAAACACATTTTATCATTTTGGAAGACGCATAAGAAAATAAATATGCAATACAGAAATGAGGACTACAATGTAAGATATTTGAGAATGAGCTAAATATCAGAGAATACACTATTACTTTTAATAATTATTAACACATTTTTGACCGGAGACGTATTACGGCCACAAGCATTAGTTTCTGAAAAATCCCCCGGTCAATAACATGTTAAGTTCTGTAGAATAGCCCACATTTACACAAGTACAGTTATTTTATATTAAAAGTTCTGAATTCTACCTAGTAGACTAGAAGAAGTCATTACATAGTAATAGCTACCATTTTTAAAATCTTAGTTGAGTTCCCCCAGAAGCAGATCCTAAGACAATAATTCAATGCAATTATTTTATTGGGAAACAACAGGAGAAGTGGAGAAATGATCAAAGAAAGAGAAAGCAGTCAATAAAGGATGTGTGGTCAAGCCAGCTATCACTGTGACTGGCTAGAGCTTAATCTTGTAGAGAAACACTGGGAAGCCTCAGAGTTATCCCAGGTGTCTAGGGAATTGGAGTATTTATGCACCAACACCCAGGAGTCACAATTTGAGGGCTTCTGGGGTGGGAATGTTATTTCCCAGTCACTTCTGTCCTTCCAGGTCTTCAGAAATAGTCCTCAGACAAGGAGCAGCATACATTGGTAGTTGGAAATCCACCAGAGTACAGACAATTGGTAAAGTCTGAAGGAAAATGACGAGCACAGACAGATCTGCTGCAATGAACTAAAGGACTTTGAGATTCCATTTAATACATTATTCAATATCTTTACAAACACTACAAGGAGGTTTCTTCTGTCTTCACTTTAAAGAGAAAGAAACCAAGACACATCTGATAATTATTGCGTGCCTTTTATGTACTAGACACTGTTCTAGACATTTGGGATAGAGTGATGAACAAAACAGACTAGAAATATGCCCATGTGGAGTTTATATTGTAGTTGGGGAAACTGGCAACCATATAAATGAATACACCTACAGACAGAGATAAGAGCTGAGAAGAAAAATAAAGCAAAGTAAGGTAATTGAGAATGACAAGAGGTCCTTTTTTTAGATAAATAATTTTGGGAAGCCTGATATTAAGAGATGAAATTGAGAAGAGAACCAAATGCAGTGAAGGAGCCAGCCAAGTAAAAATTGCAGGCAGAGGAAACAGCAAGTCCACAGCCCCAAGGTGGATCTGGGCTTGGTGTGTGTAAAGAACAAGGAAGCCAGTGTGGCCAGAGCAGAGGGAGAAGGGGGACTAATTAGAAGTAAGGTGAGAGAGGCTGATCCTCATGGGACATAGAAAGTACTTCATATTTAACTTTAGTTAATAAGTGTGACAGTTAAGGGTAGAAGAAGGAAAACAAGTTAGGAGTCGATTGTGCTAATTCAGAAACAGTGATGGTATTAAATGACTCTCCCAAGAAGATAGAATTGTTAATTGTTCAATCGTCAGTTCAGACACAAGTCTTCCTTCCAAGCTGATGATCTTTGCACTATATTACACTGCCTCTCCTTTACAACATGACATTTTTATTTCTCTAGAACTCTTCATGAATGTGTGCACTTGGTGATGTCTGTTTGGCAAATCAAAACAAGGGAAATACCCCCAAATTGATAAATTTTTAAAAATTCCATTGATAGCCCAAATTTAATAAGCTATGACTGCTTATGTTTTCAAATCCTGGGAAGTATGAACATTTTAAATTTGCAGCACCAACACTTCACTAGTACCTTAGACTGCCAGCCTCCCACACAAGCACTGTCTCGTGAGACTCCTAGACTCACTGAATTCTCAAATTGCTGCTTTTCTGTCTGCTGTGTGCTGTGAGTTGAAAAGAACCCAGAGTCATTTGTTTCCTCCAGAAGTCTGAGGTATTTCATGAATCCGCATTTCAGGGATGCTTTCTTTCCCTTGTGGGAGACTTTTAAGTCTCAAAGATCAACAGAAAGCCTTGGAATACAAAGCCTTTTTCATCTTGTTAACAGCAGGGAAAGAGTAGAAACAAAGAACCTAACGGTAAGAGGACACAAAGAACAAAAGGAATGGCATCGTAATTTCATTCATGTTTTTCAGTCAGAGAAAGAAAACAAGAATAGCCCTAGCAGTAATAATTACCTGGTTAGCATTCTGGAACCTTGCTGTTTTTTTTATGCTACAGAAATATTGATGGTCCTGACTCTGGGGCAGTTTGGTCCAACTAATGACAGGGTCATGGCTCCTCTTCACAAACTGCAGATTGGCTTTTACAGACTTCTGAGTCAGTCCTCACCAATGCTAGGCCTCCTGAATCTCCATTGAGGTACTGGAATTAGGGAGGTGACCATTTCTCCTTCTCCGCTTTCTTCTCTCAGAGAAGCAAACAACGTCTTTTGTTTCCTACATCAATAATAAACCCATCGGCCATTACCAAACACTTGAAGAACACTGGTGGAGGGTCCCGGATAATAATTCACAAGGTAAATACATGGTTTGTCCTTGAGAATCATGGGTTAGACAAAAATAAAAGGGGCAGTAGAGTCAGACTGCCTGGGTTAGAATCCCAGCACCTCCACTTACTAGTTAAGGTGGGCAAATTGCTCAGCCTTCGTTGCCTCAGTTTACTGGTTTGAAAAATGAGAGAATAATAATAGTATTTACCTTGGGATTTTAGTGAGTTAATATAGAAAATAATTCCTGGAATAACTCTCCACGTGATAATAATGCACATTCGCACATAACCTGATTCACTCCCATCCTCTGTCCAGCCCATGTCCCCAGAATTCTACTGGCCCCATATCCCAGGGTTGGGCTAAAGAAATGGGTGTCACCTAATTAAGAGATTCCTGGAATCATTCATGCTGTCTTGGAAGTCTCAGCAAGGATTTCATGACCCAAAATGATAGCTCCCAGATGGCATCAATCCATAGCCAGAAATAAGAATAGATTATAATTGTCCCAGGGAATTCCTAGCCAGCTAACAATAAACTTTTAATCATGCTTCTCTGGCATATTGAATTATTTGGCCCCCACTAACTGCATTAGAAAAGGATTTTGGAATATAAATAAAGCACTTAGAACACAAAGTAGAACTACATATATAACTGTTCATTACTGCCATTGCTGTGCATCCTCTGGGAAAAAGAGACAATGTTGAGGCTAATACTCACAACTTCTGTATGTCCATCTCATTGCAACAACAAAAGAAAAGCAGTCAAATAAACTATTGTGTAACATTAAGACTGAAAAAGGGATTCTTGATCTATAAAACGAGAGAGCAAGAGATGACCACGTAAATTTTCACATTTTAACTAGTTGTGTGGTATGAAGAAGGGAGAAGTAACTGGAATTTGGAAGAGAATTTGTATAAAGTTCGTATCTTAACTGAAATGTACGTCTTGTAAAAAAATGAATTTTTAAAATGATAGTCCTTGCATCTTATTCGCCTCCTCTGGGCTCAGTAAGATAACTAGGATATCTCTGAGGCTATCAGTAGAGTTGTCCTTTTTTCTTAGCTACATTTATTTTTATCACATTTTTGTGGCCAAGCTTTTTAGCATTAAGTATTAAGAAGTTAGCAGGATGATGGTGGGGTGAGAGGGGCGAGTATCACAAAGGGAGTGCTTGCCAATTTCCCAAGCAGTCTTTCTGCTTCTTGAGTGAAGGGAGTTCATCTCTTCAACCTGAGTGTCCTCATATATAAATAAGAGTGCTCTGACCTGCCCATGGAGTTACTGTGAGTTAAATATCTTACTGTTTGGTACTCAAAACAAATCACTTGCTGCCCCTCTCAGATCTGTAAAGCAAACTTAGAAAATGAAGTATCACTGGCACAAATAGACTGGAGCCCCCCTTACATTTATAGCGACCTGTAATCCCAGCAGGGTCAGGCAAGTGGGATCAAAGGCTCCTAAATCCAAAGAGAACATGGATTGCCATGAGTGTAGGAAGCACTTAACACACTCAGTGAGGCCTGAGTGACATGAACTGTATGGCTTCTTCTTATAAAGGGTATCTTTCTCCATTAGAACTCAGGTCTCTTACTTTG
Organism: Mesoplodon bidens; assembly: GCF_964165515.1. Lineage (NCBI taxonomy): Eukaryota > Metazoa > Chordata > Mammalia > Artiodactyla > Ziphiidae > Mesoplodon > Mesoplodon bidens. Next base: position 118,974,507 of record NC_138176.1, on the reverse strand, counting down.
TACTAGTTTAGGGTAAATAATTAGTCTTTTCTGGCGTTCGTTGGATGATTGGCCTTTTAAATCAAAATCATATTTTTCATTTTTTAATCCTCATTACCATAAACCAATATCAAGTAATTTTTCATCCTGACTTTTCCTGTCATTCATGGTAGCAGCTTTTTCATTACTTATGTATCACCAACCACATACACATTTGCTTATGCATTTACATATTTTTAAGCATAAACTTGTTTTATATATTCACATCCAATCTGATAGCCTCAGGTATGCATTCCAAATCTCAAAAAATAGAAGTTCAGCTTGATAATTCAGATATTTATGAAAACAGAAAACTAACTCATTAGTGGGCAGAAGAGAAGGCAGCAAAAAAAGTAAAGAGCTTTGTTTTCCAGTGAGGGCTTTAACACTTAGCCTAAACTACTAAATTTATGAAAGTTTAAATCTGTATTTCTGAATGTTTGGAGATTCAGCCCCAAAAGCAGAACACAGCTTTTAGTTTTATTTATATAAATAAATTTTTATATAATTTAATTATATATAATTTTAGTTATATATATGAATCAGAACTTAAAATTAAAGTAAAATTAAAATATTTTCTGAAAAGTTTTCTAAGAAGAAGACTATTTTATTAATTTTATTTTAATAATAAAACATATTTGTTAATAACATATAATATAGAGGAAGATACTACTAACAGTCTTCCACCAAGGTACCTTGGGTATATGTGCATGTAAAAATGCCAGAAATATACAGAGTTTAAGAGTGTGAGTTTTAGAGACGGGACCTGTGTTTCAATTTTAGTTCTGCCAGTTACTTAACTTGAGTAAGTTACTTACCTTCTTTGTTCCTCAGTCTCCTCATTGATGAAATGAATAAAATAGTGTACCTACTGCACAGCATTGTTACAAAGACTAAATTCAACCAATGAGGAAAAATTCCTGGCATAAAACAAGTACTCAGTAAACATCACCTATTGATGTAAAAGGCATATCAATGAAAAGTTCTCCTACTTTCAGTTAATTTAATAGACTCAAAGAATGCATTCACCATCCTACTTATTTCAGTTCAATAAAATCAATTTTAGACACAGTTGGTACTTAAGTTGCTCTAAGTTGCTTTCTAGTTAGAGTTAACCCAAAACATACATGAAAAGATTTTCAACCTTACCAATATTTGAGCAAATTGAAATATCAAAATTCCTTCTTTACCTCTCAAATTAGCAAAGGTAAAAGGTATTCTAAATCTCATTGTTGGTATGGGGTACGCTGTGAGGAAAGGGTCTTCTACTGTTTCTAGGAGTCTAAATAGGCACAGACTTTCTGGAAGGCAATTTGGCAGTATACATCCAAATCCATAAAATTTATATTCTTTTCATCCAGAAATTCAACATAGAGAAATTAACCCTAAGAAAGTGTTAGACAAAGGGGCAAAGATGAATAAACAGGACAGTCACTGCAGTGTTATTTATAACAGCTTCAAATTAGAAGCTACTTAAAAAGGGATACAAGTTATTGATATTGGATCAGGTCCATAAAGTAGAATTCAATGGAATCATTCATGAAGATAATAGATTTCATATAGAAAAGATGATCAAGAGAAAACAGCATTATTACAGTATGGTTCAATTTTTTTGTAATGTGCATACATGTGCGTGCATAGAAAACATTAGAAAGGCTATACACCAAAGTATTACCAGTTGTTGTCTCTGAAAGATAGAATAAGTGATTTATTTTATGCTTTTCAGTAAACTATGGGCATTTTACAAAGAAAATATATATCTTTCATAATCATAGAAACACCTGTGAAACTGGTTAATAAAAACTTAAATCAAGTGAAACTCCTAAATCTACAGAAAAACATCATGGTGTTAAACTACTGGACAACCGAGGCATTCAAAAATATAGCTTTAAAAAATATATATATATATAGCTTTATATGTACTTTAGTTTTTTTTTTATTCCCCTAGCCAAGGGGCCTTCAGTATGGGCAGAATAACTGGAATAGAATTGTGGCTTTTTGTTTTGTCTCCCCCATACTACCCATACCCTCAGGGCAGTTGATTTCAGTTAATGCTCCTTCAGTCTGGCTGCTAGGTATAATTTGGAATTCATTGAATTGTTGACATGGTTGACTTGGGCCAATGTGATTCAAGGTTAACAGGACTAAAAGTCAAAATGAAAAAGAAGTTCTATGGTATACAAGAAAGGCAATCATAGAAGGGCTATTCCAGAACAATGGAGTTAATGAAGAGCTATCTGTCTTCTGTCAGTAACACCAAAATTCCAAAGATCCATGTATTTAACCAGTCCTAAATAATGGTTAAAATGGATATGGAAGTTTTACAAAAGGAGATTGACAGTCAAAATCAATGGTCCAAATTTTATGCTTGGTAAGGAAGGGGCATCAGGAGTAGGCAAGTGTTTAAATAAAAGAGAATTTTAGTTTGGGTAACCTGAAAAGTATTAAATTTCTGAAGATTAGTTAATATAGGATCCTAAAAATTTTTTAAAGTTATCTGAAGGCATCAGAATCAAACAGCACTTTAAGAGTTTTCTGTGATTAGACTATTGTAAAAAAAAAGCCACATATAAACTAATATATTTTGTATATTATTCATAGATATTGTGTATTTAAATTATGGTCAACAGGGAGGCCCTTTTCAGAAAATATTCCAAATAGAAATTTATCTCAGCCACTGATATTTGATAAGGCCAAGTTAGAATGTGCCAAGATGAATGTTTTAACAGAATTATCCCTGTGGTGATGTCTATGTGTGAGGGGGGAAGCAAATGAGAGTGAGTTGAAGAGAGAAACATTTAGTAAGTAGAGGAGAAGATAAAGACAGGAAGTTAGAACTCTGAGTTCTTCTCCCATCTCTGTGGATCAATCTCCAGATCTGTCTCTCATTTATCATTATAAATAAAAGATGCGAACTATAGATGTCTAAAGGTCTTCATCACTCCAGTCTGTCCTTATTTTCTGCTTCTGTAGACTGCCATTTTATTTGAGATGACAAACTACAAAATGTCAAATTTCAGTCAGAGTTTGAATAAATAAGCCATTCATGAAAATGCATTTCTCTTCATCAGACCACTAGGATCCCCACACTAACATGATACAAATAGGGTCCAAAAACTAAGAGATTTAAGTAAACAAATGAAATGCAAGTGACCAAGCAGCTGGAAAGAACTCAGTCACCCACCCATTGAAGAAAACCTATTCCAGAGAGTAATAACCATGAAAAAGGTTTAGAGGTTTATAGCTTAGATTACAGAGACTACTACTTTTAGATGATCAATAATTTTAAATGGTTGAGATTAGAGAATATGCCGATCCATGGTTCCAAATGGCATTTCTTTAAGTCATGTTCCATATTTTCTCAGTTTAATCAGTATTCAAACAATAAAAGGCTATATTTTAATTTTTTTAAGATATGCTTGAACACAGAAGTGTACACTTTGGTGTCTGTCAGTTACCCTCCATGCCTGGAATAGTTTGAAAAGGGAAATTTATTCTACCCTAAAAAGACAGAATCTTCCACCAGATGTCTTTCAACCAAATTCCATGAATATTGCCTAAGGAAAACTAGCACTAAAAGATAAATCTGCTAATGCAGCCTTAATATATAATGACCAACACACAACCATACGTGAGGCAAAATAGCAGGGGCTTGATAGATTCCATGTCAGACATGACTTTTCTTTACCTCTTTTTCTCTCCCTCCCTCCCTATCTCTTTTCCTCTTCCTTCCCTCTCTTCCTTCCTCCCTTCCTCCCTTCCTTCAAGCAAAAGCTGCTATTAAGTTTCAGGACATTTTTAAAGTAATACTTTTATTCACAAATTATATATTCTAAAGAATATGTAAGCCTGGGAAATTAATATAATAGGGTGCATATTTTTAACATATGATAAACAACCAGTTTGGTTGATGAGGTAATTTCTAAGTATTGTTTTAGACATTGACCATTCTAAATTTCAATAGCCTTTTAAAGCTTTACCCCAGAAAAGTTTAGTGAAAATGCACAGAAAGAAAGAATAATAATTAGATAAAAAAGAGCTCACTGCAATTGCAGAGTGATGATCATTATAAATAGAAATATACCCAGCCAGTGAGAAAGATCTGATGAAGTAGGTCAAAGATAGATGCTAAGTGCCATTTTCATCACATCTTCATAGATGAGCTGCAACATACAGAAGAAATAGAGAAAATACATTAATTTTATCCTCAAATGATGTAGGACTAGGCATCATCATAAAAGCTGCACACATAAAGGAAAAATACAGGGAAATCTTAAAATGCACTGAATGATTTATCTTAATGAGTGGAGGTGCCTTGGAAATATTGTGTAGGGACAGGGGTAAATGATGGAGCTAGAAATAGCACATGACTGCCTCCAATGCATGAAACTTTTCAGTGACTCCTCATTTCTTACCATAGCAAATCATCCACTGCTCTTCAACATACACTCTACCAGAGTTTCTGGTGGAATCTGTTTCCTCTGTGTCCATAAGCTCACCAGACTCAACATTGTCTCTAGGCCTTCAATCCACTTGACCTTCTGCACCCCACCTCTTCTCTACAACCACCCCAACTTCACCCATTCTGCCCCGTGTCCTCTCTTGTCATTTAAACACACCCCAAATCCATCCTACTTCCTCCTGGAAGCCTTCATGGCCATTTCAACCTACATTGTTCTTCAAAGTCTCTGATCTATAGAACACTTAATATGCTCTTGTCTTGCTCTCTTTTGTTCTCTTACTGTCTTTGCTGTGACTCTAGTTTCTCCAATTATAGTCTCTAATCTCTTCAAGGGTAGAGATTAAAAATCACGTGTTAATTTTTGATTGAATTGAGTTGACTCTACAATGGTAAGCATGTGGATTAATTGTTTCCAAGGTACTTTTAATATTAAATATAAGTATTTTAACTCATGTCATCCACATATCTGAGTTTTTTGGCATATTAATAATCAATTTTCACAGTCACTTAATCAACAAACCTTTATTAAGTCCCTTGTACATTCCAGGCACTGTGCTATTTGACTAAGATACAGAGTTAATATGGCTCAGTCTCATAACTTAATAATAACAATCCTAGACAATTTATATGAATAGCATTTATAGTTTATGAAACAATTTGACATTTTATGTAACTAAATACTTACAGTAACTCTTTATTACTGACATTGAATGGAATCTAGGAATGTACTAATCACTCTCAGAAATCACTCTTCTATCAACTTCATTGCCATCAAGGGGCCCAGTTCTACATAACATCTCTTACTGTCAGCTTGACCTACAGAGGAAGATCATAACTAAGCATTTCATCAGTGCTATTCCCCATTTACTGGTGCATTCCTTATGACATTGATAAGTGGGGCACCTTCTGGGCCCTACCACAGAACATATTGGGCTGGTGGGTTTTCCTAAATTATATAATATGATACATCCACTCAAGCATGTCCAGTTCACTTAGCTTTTTGATATCTTTTCTAGTTTTTGCCATGGTAGGTGTGGCATTTTTTACTTGGCGTTGTCTTCCTCCAAGCTTCTAAGAGCCATCCTCCAAGATAGCATCAACATCATCTCCTAAGGGACCTTCCAGGGTGCTAAATCCTGTATTACTGAAAAGTGCTCCTACATAAACTCTCTCTTCTCTGCCTTTATGTTCTCCCCTGCTTGATCCAGCAACCTCAGCATGAAGTTCCATATATGTTCTCCCAATTCCTGGGGCACGTGTTGGGCTGGAACGCACAGCACCTCACAGTATAGCCCCTTTCCTTTCTCATCAGTCCCTGCACTTCCACAGCAAGACTGAGTGGTGACTCAGTGCCAGTTACTCACCCAGTGGCCAAGGATGAAAGTGAAAGAAAGGCAGAGGACTCCAGCAAGTGGAGAGAACTGAACTTTAACAGAGCAGTTTGGACCACTTTTCCAGGCCCAAAGGGTTAAGGAGAATATGGGGAATCAAGATTTTTTAGAGTATCAACTCAGATTTCCCTGTGCCATGTCTCAGGGTCTTACATCTCTAAATATAGCCCTGCCATTGGCATAGAAAACATGCCGAATTTGAGAACTCTGTCTCTATAGTTCTGCTACTTTTATAATTAAGGTTTGGGATGCAATCCTCAGCTTTCTGGAGATAAGAGTCTCTTTATATGCTGCCACCAAGAACCTCTGGCTTTCAGACTCACTTTTTAATTTGGTGATTAAACGTCCTCAATTTTCATTATCTTTTCCAGTGTATTGATTGCCTCCATGCTATAGTCATCCAGTTCCACAGTTATTATAACTATTCTTTCTCTCTTGCTCAGGTTATCTAATACTGTGTTTAAAAACACCCCCAAAACTACTGGTGTAAACAACAACAATTTTAGTATATTTACAGATTCTGCAGGATGGGAATTTGGAGATGGCACGATAGGGAGGAATTGCTTTTCTCTGTTTCATGATGTCTGGGATATATACTGGGAAGGCTCACATATCTTAAGGTTACTCAAAGGCCTGAGAGCTGAATTTATTTGAAGGAGTGGTTCCTAACTGGGAGTAATTTTGTCCCCATGGAATACAGCAATGTCAGAAACATTTTTGTTTGTCACAGCTGCAGGAAAGGGAGTACTACTGATAATAGTAGATAGAGGTCAGAGATACTGCTAACCATCCTACAATGTACAGGATAGTCCTGTACACTGATACAACTTCCCACAATGAAGAATTGTCTGGCTTCAAATGTGAATAGTACTGAGGTTGAGAAATCCTAATCTGGAGGCTTCTTCCACCATATACTGGGCACTTGGGTGAGGACAACTAAAAAGTTGGGCTATTCTGGGACCTCTCCAGATGACAGGCTCCCTCATAGCATGGCAACCTCAGGGCAGCTGAATTTTTACGTAGCGGCACAAAGTTTCGAGAATAAACAAGGTTGTCACTGAACCATACACTTTAAATGATTAAAATGGTAAAATTAAATAAACAAGTAAATAAAAATCTGTTGTTTGAAAAAAGAGTAAACAAGTCTAGTAAAAGCTACATGGGGGCTTCCCTGGTGGCACAGTGGTTGAGAGTCCGCCTGCCGATGCAGGGGACATGGGTTCGTGCCCCGGTTCGGGAAGATCCTACTTGCCGCGGAGCGGCTGGGCCCGTGAGCCACGGCTACTGAGCCTGCGCATCCGGAGCCTGTGCTCCGCAATGGGAGAGGCCACAACAGTGAGAGGCCCGCATACCGCAAAAAGAAAAGCTACATGGCCTTTTATGATAGATTCTCATAAATCACATAGGATCACTTCTACCATAATCTATTGATCAAAGCAGTCAAAGGTTCATTCAAATTCAGGGATAGAAGACATAGTTCCTACTTATTAATGGAAGGAGTATAAAAAAATTTCCAGCCATGTTCTGAAGACACCATAACCCATATCTCCTATAACTCTGAGATATACCTCTCAATGCATTTTGTTCTATCAGTATCATATCCCAGTTCCGTACCAATTAATCATTAACAATTGCATTCCTATAGCATGTCAGGCACTACTCATCCTCCATCTACCACTAGTGATGGAGTTCCCTCTGCTACTCAACTAGGGGATCAGCCAGCTCCAAAATCTCAAAATCTCTTAGGATAACTTCTGGTTCCAATAGTCACAGATCAGATTCCCAGGAAGTAAATACTGAAATTCTGACATCCACATGTGCGAGAGTTTTTGAGGGATGCTTTCAGGAACAGCACCTCTGAGGACATAAGGTAAAAAGAACTGGGCAGAGGGAGAAGTTGAACTGTGTTGCAATTACAATACCTTCGTGGATCCTACAGGTTGCTCCGAAGATGGGATGATCCTTTAAATATGCTTGTACCAGAGGTAAAAGTTTCAGTCTTTTGTTCCCCTGCTTCAGCCGGTTATTGAATGCAGGCTGCTCCCTTGGAAGGGGCATAACCTTGGGCTAAGCAGTGTAAGTAAACAGAGGGCAATTACCCCAATAAGGACATAGTCATGAGCCTTCAGCAGCTAACACTCTTGACAGCTGGAGGAATGAATTCCTAAAGGGGGAATCTGGTTGGTGCATTCACTACAGGTCTTATTTTTTTTTTTTTTTACCAAAGTAAGTTTTTATGATCCACATTTAATTTACTAGGGAAGAAAATTGCCACTTACCCTTAGTGCTTGCTCTGCAATTGCTATTTGGTTTACTTTCAAGTCCAGTATGTTTGAGATGTGCCACTTGATGTATTATATAATGACTCGTCTCTGTAGGAATACAACAGATACTGGTAACAGCTTATAGCCTGATGCAAATAATTCTAGTTGCACACCACACTATTCAAATTTGAAGCAATCCATCGGGGGAAAAATTTTCCATGTTTTTCTGTTCTGTGAAAAATAGTTGACCCTCCACCCACAAGATATTTCATTCTTCACCTTGGAAAGAGAGTTCAGGTTTGTACAGTTCACTGAAGCTCAGATCAGAAAATAACTACATGGGCTGTTTGTTATAATCCTTTAAATACAGAAAGGAACAAAATTGATGATAAAATTTCTAAACTATTTTCGTTAATTAACATTTATCAAGGTGAAACAAAACCTGTGGTTGATCTTTTTTTTTTTTTTTCTTTAGGATTCATTTAGGAAGACTTACCAATTGTTACCTCTCCATAGAAAATGCAACCCTATGGTCAGGTTTTTGGAACTCCTATGGATTTTTGTCTTTAAAATACCAGTATTAGTGGTAGACACACCATTAAAACTCAAGTAATAGATGGTAAAAGGAAGTCAAAACAGAAGAAACTGCCTCTCAATAGCATGGCAAGGACTAGGGTGAGGCAAATGAAGTGCTCGGGTACAAAATTTAAGGAGGCATTCACTCTTAGCCATTGATTCTGCCCTTTCAGGTCCCTGAAAATGAGTGCCTTCTAAAATTCTTCACCCAGGCCTCTCTTGCCTTATCCTAATCCAGCCCTGCTCAGTAGGACATCTGAATAGTAATCAGGTATGAAGTTGGTGGAATGGGCATGTGTCTACATGGAGTGTGTATTTAACAGTTCATACTGAGTGCCTGTCATTCTTCTAATCCCCTTTTTGGTGGTTCTTTGACCAAAAGTCACCCCCACTTTATACCATGGGTTCCAGCTAGCTTAATCGTACCCACTTTGACCAGGAGTTAACACCTGAGCTAGAGACAGTTGTCTGTGGTCTGTGCCCTTTGATGTGATCTGTCTTGAGACCTCTGCCCAGCAGGGGCATTTTATACCAGATAGTAACAGTTCAAATCAATCTGATCATGTTTTGGAGAATTTGAATGGAATTTACAGTGAGAGTAAGCAGAGACCAAAGTAGTACCAAGTAGGAACTCTCAGAAAGAGAAGGTCACAAGTAGAAGTAGAGAGAGTCAACAAAGAAGTAGCTGGCAGCAGAACCAGAAGAAGCAGCCCATGGAGAGTAACAGGTTGAAGAGTTAACTCTAGAGCATCAAGCACTATTTGAGTCGTGTTCAGACCACTGGCTTCAGACTCCTGTGTCTACTCTTCTATCTTAAACTGTGATGATGACACCCTTGCTTTCACTGAAGCCTGACTACTCAATACTAAAATGTTTCTCATCTTTCTTATCTTTTCCTTCTAATAAACTACTATTCATAGAAATAAACTGTGCATTTTCCTGTATATTTCAGGGCTACAATTCCAGAGGCTCGCAATAAAAGTGTTTTGTCCTAAAATATCTTCCCCAGCTGCTGACCATAGTTTCTAAAATTCCATAATAGGTGATTCATTTGTTTGGGTCCTGAATGTATTTCAAGCTTGATGAATTCCCTGTTAAAAGGCAAGTACACCTGGAAGGGGGACATTTGAACTGCTGCCAAACAACCTCTTTGTTTTATTTGCTAGTGACACTCATGAGAATGAGATGGAAAAAAATCCTCCTAATGGGAGGATTAACTGAGGGGGGGAAGGGAAGGAGGACTCTCCTGGGTCAGCTCCATCCTATAAACTTTGGCCTCAGCAAACACCAGAGCTGGGTCCATCCGCAGGTCATATTTTCACCTAGCTTGCATGATTTGGCTTAAAATACATTTTTCTCTTCTAAGAGCTGACAGCTTACAAAATAAGGTGTTTAAGTGACCGTTGACCAAACCAGAACTGAGTTGCCATCCTGGTCCTAGCATATGCAAAGAGCACAGGAGTCAGAGCCAGACTTGAGTTCAAATCTTGGTTCTGCCCTTTAGGCACTAGGTAACCTTTAGATGATAAGGTAATTTTGCTTCCTGAGGTGTGTCCTCATTTGTCAAATTTTAATAAGAAGATTTTGTAGGGTTATTTTGAGGATTATAAATAACTTAGGTATCTGATCATAGCTATTATACAGGAATATTTTCAATAACCTGATGAGTAATACAAAACTTCTGCTTTAAGTTGAAACTTCAATGCCAAATACTGAGGAGCCAATAAATCTTTGTTTTTCACTATTTCCCATCACAATCAAGGTGTCTTTGTTCTATCACTTCCACACACAGTAGGCTCTCTTTAGCCTCTCTGCCTTCATTGGGACAATGAATGATGATAACATCATCACATCATTTATTATATAGTATTCTATAGTTTAGAGAGGAATTTTCGTGTATTATCTCATTTGATCCAGTGAAACAGGTTTTATAATCCCTAGTTTTCAGATGAGGAAACTGAGGGCCAGAAAGTTTAAATAACTTGCTAAGGTTACATAGTGTTGAGCTGCACTCTGAAGCCTAGGAGCCTTGTAATTGCCCAGCCACAAAAGTGAAGAAAGAACCCAGAGACAGTGACAGTGACATTCATGATTCATTGCATAAGGAATCTTACAAGTCAGAAGCAAAAGGTCCCAGAGCGATACCCCACCACCTAAGGCAGAGGGCGGGCAGGCGGGTGGGCAGGACACAACAACAGTCTTCACTGCTTGGAGGAGAGGGAGGCTACCATTTATGGAGGGAATTGACCTGAGATTGGCTCATCAGTTATCTGGGAAACCAGCGGCTGGGGCAGGTGGCAAGCTTGTAGGTAGTTACTGATTAAGCTCTATGATTAGAAGGATTGGATATTCATGTGAGTAGGGTGTAGGTGAAGCAGGAAGTGGTCGAGAAGGGGATGTACAGAGAGCAAGAGAACCACCATCTTGAGTGACCTGATCATACACATGGTGAGTAAGCAGTAGGGTTAGGCCTAAATTTCTTTTTTCTAAATTATTTTTATTTTTATTTTATATTGGAGTATAGTTGATTAGCAATGTTGTGTTAGTTTCAGGTGTACAGCAACATGATTCAGTTATACATATACATGTATCTATTTTCCAAATTCTTTTCCCACTTAGGTTATTATAGAGTACTGAGCAGAGTTCCCTGTGCTATACAGTAGGTCCTTGGTGGTTATCTAGTTTTAATATAGCAGTGTGTACATGTCAATCCCAAACTCCCAATCTATCCCCTCTGCTACCCTTCCCCACTGGTAACCACAAGTTTGTTCTCTAATTCTATGAGCCTGTTTCTGTTTTGTAAATAAGTTCATTTGTATCATTTTTATTAGATTCCACATATAAGCGATATCATAATTGTCTTTCTCTGTCTGACTTACTTCACTTAGTTTGATAATCTCCAGGGCCATACATGTTGCTGCAAATGGCATTATTTCATTCTTTTTAATGGCTGAGTAATATTCCATTGTATATATGTACCACATCTCCTTTATCCATTCATCTGTCGATGGACATTTAGGTCGCTTCCATGTCTTGGCTATTGTAAACAGTGCTGCAGTGAACACTGGGGTGTGTGTATCCTTTCGAACCATGTTTTTCTCCAGATATATGCCCAGGAGTGGGATTCCTGGATCATATAGTAGCTCTACTTTTAGTGTCTTAAGAAACCTCCATACTGTTCTCCATAGTGGCTGTACCTATTTACATTCCCACCAATAGTGTAGGAGGGTTCCCTTTCTCCACACCATCTCCAGCATTTATCGTTTGTAGATTTCTTGATGATGGCCATTCTGACTGGTGTGAAGTGATATCTCATTGTAGTTTTGATTTGCATTTCTCTAATAATTAGCAATGTTGAGCATCTTTTCATGTGCCTCTTGGCCATCTGTATGTCTTCTTTGGAGAAATGTCTATTTAGGTCTTCTGCCCATTTTCTGATTGGGTTCTTTGTTCTTTTGATATTTAGCCACAAGAAAGTTTGGAGATTAATCCCTTGTCAGCCGCATCGTTTGCAAATATTTTCTCATGTTCTGTGGGTTGTCTTTTCATTTTGTTTAAGGTTTCAAACTTTCTGATTTCAAAGCCCATGAGGTTTCCACAATGGTTCTCAGCCCTGGCTATTCATTTGAATCACCTGGGTGCTGTAAACTATCTATGTCAGGGCTCCAACCCAGACCAATTAAATGAGAATGGCACTGACCTGAGCCTTGGGAATTTTTTAAACTCACCAGGACATTCTTAGACTGATATAAACCAGTTCCAGTGAGAGTCCTGACTCTGCTATGAAACTTTCCTCAACAAAGTTAAGCCATCTTATCTCTCTAATGAATCTCTTATTGTGTTCATTAAAAATTCTACATAATTAGTACTTTATCTTTGAAGTCAGATAATGTAAATTCTGGCAGGAACTTCATATCCTTAATTAGTCTGGTTCCAAAACTTCGGTCTGAGGACTGGTCAGCAGAAAAGTAAGGACAGCATAGCAGATGCAAGCTGATTTTCTTTTGGAAGAATTGATCATTATTTTAAAATTTGTTTGTGTTAAATATCCATTCTTTTCAGAAATAATGGTGGTTTGTTTTGCTCATATCGTCGTTTAGAAACATAAAATTTTGACAACCCTTTAATGCATACCAAATTGTTTTTGGAAATTTTACTGGCTTGTAAAATCCAACAATTTCTGGAAACCACTGATCTTTCCCAGTCCCCTCACTTTGCAGATAAGGAAACTGAGGCCCAGAGAGAAGTTCCAGTACTCAAGTTCTGCTCTATGTAATGCCTCAGTGATTTTAAACTTATTTTTTAAAGTAAAGTTTAATTGTGCCTTTTAATCTACATGTCATTCTGATGAATGCAGAGAAAGGAAACATGATTGGAAAAGAGAAAATAGAAGGGTAAAAAAAAAAGCTGTAACTCAAGGACTCTGGAATTGTGACATAACAGATTCGAAAATAAGCCGAAGAGAAATTCTACAACTGTAAAATACAATAACCCAAATTAAGAATTCAGTGACAATAATAACAACAAATTGATCACAGCTGAAGAAATAATCAGACAACTGGGAAGCAGACCAGAGAAAATAACACAACAGTAGACAAAAGTTATAAAATACAGAAGAAAGAGTGAAAGATGTAGGGCATAGAGTGAGAAGGTTCCTGAAAGAAATAAGATAATGGAGTGGAGGCAAAATTTGAAGAGAATTTTCAGAGAATTCTTCCAAAACTATTGAAAGACATCAAGCCATAGCTTCAAGAAGCCAAACAAATCAAAAAAGAGAAAAAAACACATCTAAATCCAATTCACTGAAAATGAAAAACAAAAGAACTACTTAATAGTAGTTTTAAAAAGGAGTATATCTTCAGTCGTGAAAATTAGATTAGCAGTGACATCTCAGTAGCAATCATGAAAGCCAAAACACAGTGGATAGATATATTCCACATGCTGAAAGAAATAATAGCCAACTTAGAGTTTAATATCCAGCAAAAAAAAAAGAATTTCCAAAAACAAAGGCAAGAGGAAAACATTTTCAGACAAATGAAACTGCATAAAAATCTCTCAGAGTTCTTAACCTTTTCTTGTGTCATGGCCCCTTTGGCACTCTGGTGAGACCTGTGACTACTTTCTCAGAATAAGGTCCTTAAAAACATAAAATAAAATATGTAAAATCACAAAGGAAACCAATTTTAATCAAATACAAAATATCTAAAAAATCAAATTCATGATATAGTGATATGTTTATCAATGTGCTGAATAACAAGACCTACATATAGATCTAAACAAGAAGATCTAAATAACAAGTGTGTATGGTAATTTTGTAGTTAATTACAGTAATTTCCAAGTAGGATAAGTTTGTAAAAAGTTTATCTCCTAGAGTTTAGTCAGAAAGCTAACTGCGCTAAGTTCTCTCATGCAGCAAGGAGGTGGAACAAAGCAATCAGCAGGAAAGCTGATACCTCCCTAAGGCATATCCAAGAGGCAGGGGCTGGGGTCACCCATATTACAAAGTGGTTGGTACAGATCTTTAATAAAGAGAATAATAAACAAATAAATAATAATAAACAGTCAATCAATGCTTCTGCATAAAAAGAATATGTAGGTTACATGGGTGTGTACCATTTCTATTAAAAAAATACTGACAAAGAAATGTCATCTTTCTTTTTATTGAAGTATAGTTGATTTACAATGTTGTGTTAATTACTGCTATACAGCAAAGTAATTCAGTTATACATATATACATATATATGTTCTTTTTTTAATATTCTCTTTCATTATGGTTTATCATAGGATATTGTGCTATAGGACCTTGTTATTTATCCATTCTATTTAGAAAAGCTTACATCTGCTAACCTCAACCGCCCACTCCATCCCTCCCCCAGCCCCTCCCTCTTGGTAACCACCAGTCTGTCCCCTATGTCTGTGAGTCTGTTTCTGTTTTATAGATAGGTTCATTTGTATCATATTTTAGATTCCACATATAAGTGATATCATATGATAGTTGTCTTTCTCTTTCTGACTTACTTCCCTTAGTATGATAATCTCTAGTTGCATCCATGTTGCTGCAAATGGCATTATTTCATTCTTTTTTATGGCTGAGTAGTATTCCATTGTATATATGTACCACATCTTCTTTACCCATTCATCTGTTGATGGACATTTAGGTCGTTTCCATGTCTTGGCTGTTGTGAATAGTGCTGCTATGAACATAGGGTTGCATGTATCTTTTTGAATTATAGTTTTGTCTGGATATATGCCCAGAAGTGGTATTGCTGGATCATATGTTAATTCTATTTTTAGTTTTCTGAGGAACCTCCATACTGTTTTCTACAGTTGCTGCACCAACTTACATTCCCACCAACAGTGTAGGAGGGTTTCCTTTTCTCCACACCCTCTCCAGCATTTGTTATTTGTAGAGAAATGTCATCTTTCAACATTTTCTCTTTGAAAGTATATATGCAACAAAGTCAAGCTTTAAATAAATACTCACTGCTTCCTTCCATCTTATTTAAAGAAATTAAGAATTCTGCCTTTGATTTCCAAATGTTTTTGTTTGCTTTGGGTAGGAATGAATCTTCTCAAAGCAGTTAGTGTCTCCATATGAGAATTTCATCTTTAAGCTGTTATTAATGCTGTTTCTGAGAAAGCAGGTTGTTGGTATTCTTGTTCAGATTATAGGGGGAAAAGATATATTGTATCAATGCAAAGAGACACTAGTTATTTAAAGTATTCCCTTAAACAGAGCATCTTTAATGTACTATGATAATCGCCAATCTGTGGGCTTCATTTAGCCATGAGGTACTTCTTCCTATTGGCATAAGCATTAATAGGAAGAATAGGTGGTTGGGGGAATACCTGAAGATGATAAATAATTTGAAAAGCTTTTAAAGCTCTGAAGTGTTGAGTTTATTATTTTGCCAAGAATAAAAACTGGTATTCCATCTGCTTGTGCTCATAGCTGGAACTTCTGCCCTTGCTCAGACAACATGACCAACGTGATCACCACCTGCAGGTGTATGTTACACATCTGGCATTCTCCCCAGTGGTTTTTAACTAGCTCATCTTCTTCCCCTGTGAAACCACATGGAACAAAATAATTGACTTCCCAATTTTGCTGGCCCAGATCTACACTGTGCATCATTTCCCCCTCATGAATGCTCTATCCAGGTGGCAGAAAATCAACTTTAGAATCAGAAATAAGGGTCTTTATTTCCTTGCTTCCTTTATTTCCTCAATCCAACCCTCGAAACATTTTAAGATTCCTGTAAAGCCAATATTGAAATGTCCATATTAGAGCTTCCAAAGTACCTTTGTGCCAGAGGCAGAATAAAAATCAAATTGGCTCTAAATGCTTCGAGAAGGAGGCCCAGCAATAATACTGTTACTCATCGTGGGTTCTGATAGCTCTGGATTATCAGGCTGTGCCACAGCCCTCATGGTAAGTGGGCAGCCTTCTTCCTGGGACTTCATTAACCCAGTGAAGCCTGCCAGGTGAGGAAGAGGGAGTTAATTTCACACCCAGACTTCCAAAGAAATTCTGAGTTGTTTCAGATCAAGCTACCAAATCCATATAATGGGAGTAACAATCTCCTTTCTTAAATGTTACCTGTATTACTTGTGAGATTTGGATTTATTATAAAGGTTTGAGCAAGCAGAACCATGTTCATAGATTCTATTAATGATTTATTTTCCATTTCACTTTATCTTGGAATAATGCATAACTAATATCTGGGGGTATATACCCACAGAGATTTACTAAGAAATTAATGCTAAAATGCTCAGATGAATTTCAGAATGTCTTCTTCCCTTTTGTGAGAAGAAAGATATTTTTAAATGATTTTGTTCACCCGCCCACATTGTTCTCCCTAGGGTGTCCTTCTGTTCAGCATTAGAAGGCCATTAGACAGGACCAGGGTGGCAATGATGCAGGTTATCTACATTGAGGCTGACCAAACTTAGTGGAAGATATAAAAAGTTCTGCTACACTGAGAGGTTCCTGAATAGGCAGCCCTAACGTTGCCCTTGTTATTCACAATGAGTTCTTTGTCTCCTGTCCTCATCTGATCCCTACCACACAAGGTAGTGCCCCCAAGGTAGTGCTAGCTAGGTCACCTGTTGCTCCACTGCCAACTACCGCTTACTTCATTTGCGTGTGTAATAAGTTGCCTGTAACCAAGGCAACCAGGGATGGCACTTGTGCAGTCAGTCAAGCATTTCTCCCATCTGCAATAGCATTCTTACTCACCTCACTCTTGTGGCAGCAAGAAATACACGTTCATCAGAATCCTTCTCCATATGTCATCAGTTTCTCCACAAGGACTCAGGAACTATACAGTTTTCTCTAGGTTTATTAATTAACTTATTTCTTCAAATGAATCTTGGTATTTTTTCCTCCTCCAGTAGATTACACTTCCAACAAGTTGGTACACTCAACATATTTCAAAATCAGAAGAAAAAATGTACAAACATACAGACTCACAGACAACACACACCTGTTCTTGGATCACCACCAGTGAATGTGTGTGTTCTGTGGAAATTTAAAAAAAAACCTTCAACAGGATGTTTATTCTCTGGGCATTTTCCCTTAAAGCAAGGACAGACTGCTATGCCAGTGAGACTTTTACAGTAACGGGACATAATCCATGAAAACTCTTGGGTGGATTAGACTACTATCCGTGAACCTCCTCTCCTTTTAAGCTACACTCTTACTCTTTTGGAAATTTCATTCGTTCTCCCATATTTAAATACTATATATAATGAGGATTCTTATATTTGTATATGCAATCTGGAACACTCCCCTGAATTCCAGATCCATAAATTCACCTGCCTACTTGACATCTATATCTGGAGAGCTATTAGGAATCCCAGTGTGACTATATCCAAAGAAACTGAGCTCCTGATCTTGTTCTTATCACAAATTTGTTCTACCTTCAGCCATTCCCTTTTCAGCTAGTGGCAACTCCTTTCTTCCAGTTTATTATGCCAAAATCTTGGATTCACCCATTACCTCTCTTTCCCTCATCATCACCCATCAAATTGGTTATCAGATCCTGTGGGCTCCCCTCTCAAAATACATCCAGAATCCAAACAATTCTTTAATCTCTTTAACTGCTAGTAACTTGGTCCAAGTCACCATTATCCCTTTCCTAGATTATTTCAGTTGGCTCCCACCCTTGTACCTTCCTTTGATCTTTGTTGGTCATAATATTATTCTCAACATATCTGCTAGTGTGGGTGAGCTTTTAAAGATAAAGATTAAACCTGATCAACATCCTCCAGGGGCTTTCCATCTCACTCAGAGTGAAAAACCAAAGCCCCTTCATAGCTTATAAAGGTCTAGTTGATTTCTGACTTCATCTTTTCTACCCTCTTGTTCTTGCTCAATCTATGCCAGACATGCCATGCTCCTTTTCAAGGATTTGAACTTGCTGTTTCCTCTTCAGGAAAGTTTTCTTACCAGATATTTATCCCTATGGTTGGCTCTCTTATCTCCTTTAGGTCTTTACCAGATAAAGGAGAAGGGAGAGAAAACTAATGTAAGAAAGGGGAAGTGAGCAAAACATTGTATAAATGTTTATTTAATACAATAAAATCAGGCAGCCATATCATTGTGTAGGAGATATACCATTGCTAAGAGATATATCATTGTCTAAGTGATAGACAAGAATCAGAGAAATGAATGAGGATCTAGAGGAATAAAAATGAAAGTAGAGTGAAATCTAGGAGAGTGAATAAAAATAAAATGCAAAGACTTTATCTCCAAGTCCATGAGGGGTCCAGATGGCATAACCTCAGAAGTTCCCTTCTTGTCCTGATGAGCATTAAATTGGAGAACTCCATATAGGTAGCCATTTCCGTTGTTTCTACTATGTTCATTCTGGGTAAACTTTTTACGAGACTGGAACTCTGACGATCAAACAGAAAAACATGATCCCAAAGGTAAGCCAGAAAATAGTGATTCAAAAGGTTAGGCTAAGAATTAAAATATTAAAAAGACCCAGGAGGATTAAAATATTTTTCCAAAGAATCATTTAAAAGACAAGAAAGTCCTTTTCTAAGTATAAATGTAGTGGCGGTAGAAATATTTGCTTGTTCACCGAATTGTGTTAGCTTGTAAGAAAGTTATTCCAGAGTGAAATCCAAGTGTTTATTCTCTTCCTTCTCATAGATCCTAACTCAGAATATTCTGGAAATGAAGCAGGACGAAGAATACCACTTTTATCCAAATATTTACGCTAGTAGACTATCCTTAACCAAAATTATTCAAATGTGCCTTAAAATTGTTTGAAACTGGACAGCCTCTCAAGGTCTTATTTGATTGTATTTATTAATTTATTTTTGTGAGGAAGATGCCAGTGGAGGATGAAAATTTAAAACATCAAATGACAATTTAAGTGCAGATTTTTTATTCTGTAGCAAAATTTCTGTAACAGAATTTGTCTTTGGGAATGGCCACTTGGGCAGGGTCTTTTACTTATGCAGATATAATACAGGTACTCACCCATTTCTCTTCTAGAACACTGCTTCTGACCAGCAATTAGTAATATAAACCAGATGTATGATTGTACCTTTACAGATTAAGACTTTTTTTTGTTTTTATCTGGACATCCCTGTCTACAAAGAAGTACTGTGTTGTTCTTATGAGGGGTATGTGTGTATGTGTGTGTGTGTGGTTAAGAAAGAAATTAGAAGCTAAGACTCCTTGATGGCAGGAAAGATGAGATAGCAATTCTGGCATGTCTTCACCTCATGCTGGTGGTTGGGTCATTAAGAATGGATGTCCCTGCCAAAGTGAGAGAGTGGCATGGATATATATACACTACCAAACATAAAATAGCTAGCTAATGGGAAGCAGCCACATAACACAGGGAGACCAACTCGGTACTTTGTGACCACCTAGAGGGGTGAGATAAGGAGGATGGGAGGGAGGGAGATGCAAGAGGGAAGAGATATGGGGACATATGTATATGTATAACTGATTCACTTTGTTATAAAGCAGAAACTGACACACCATTGTAAAGCAATTATACTCTAATACAGATGTTAAAAAAAAAAGAGGAAAAAAAAAAAGAATGGATGTCCCTGCTAATCTTCTAAAACCCCCAAAAGTGACATACTTCCAACTGTAACAACTCTTGTCAAATATTTTACTTGCTCTATTCCATGACTTGGGAGCTAGACCAAATCTTATAAACAAGGGCGGGGCATTCCCCTACAGAAAAATATGTCTCCTCTGTCAAATCACCTGAAGGAGAAAAGGGGGAAGGCTTTAGTCTGGAGGAGGAAATGGGCTGTGAGCTGATGAGCCTAATTTGGGAACTTCTGATAAAAGGCATTTTTCTGAGAGGGGGTAGGCTTAGTTTTGAACCTGGTGGCTGGACAATGTCAAGCAAAGAACCTTGTGGAAGGGCATTTCCAAGAGGTCTAGAAAGAGTGATGTCTATATCCAGTTCCAAGCTTTTTATTCTGCATTGTAGTTCTCTTCTCAGGTGAAAAACAACCAGAATATTTAATTGTTCCTTGGAAATTCCCAGGAAATACTTGGAAAGTATGGATTCCATTCTGAAAAAATAAATGGATTTCTCAGAGTTCACCAGATGGGAGATGAGAATATTGGTTTGGGGAAAGGATTCCTTCTGAAGGCTGGAGAACCCATGGAAATCTGGGGCACGCTTAATTATGTGAAGGTTGCCAAGTTTAGAGTCCTGAAGTCCTTCAGCCTCCATATATTAGAAGAGGGGCAATACCCAGCAATAAGTCTTATCTCTGACACAGAATACCACCTCAGGGCCATGATCACTGGACAGATTCAGTCTCTAGCCTCAGTGATCAAATGCAAAGTCAGGAGTCACTTTGTGCCAGAGCAGTAGTTTAACTGTGTAACCTAAATTCTGTAAGTCATAATAGCATCATTAAAAGAATAACAAAACAGTATTTCTCTGGTTCTGCCCTCACTGGTATTTTTGCGATGCCAGCCTGTCCCACTTCTGACTGCCTCTGCAAACTTCCTTACAGAATGCATCACATGCTCCTTAGCCTAAACTCTGGGCCGCAGTCTAACTTCTGTCCTCTCTCTGCTCCTGTTCAAGCTATTGCAGTCGGCTGTCTCTTCTTGTGTGGCAGCTGCCCCAAGGTTTAAGTCCAAGCCTTCTGTCTCCAGTCCAAATGTAAGCCGAACTGCTCCATGTGCCAAAGGTCTCCAGAAGGCAAGAAGGTTCCCTTCATCCCCACTTGCACATTTGCACACACTCTGCTACACAGCACCGCCTTCTGCTCTCCCAGTCTTATTGAGGTTTTATTAGAGTTGTTTTCTTTTTCCCTTAAACTGCATCTGTATTGAAATAGTCTCTTTCCAGAAACAATCCATGACTGTGCAAGAGATGATCCAGAGGACATATTAAGAGGCAGACACTACACTGGACTCAAAGTTACCTTTGACCTCTGACTCCAACCTATTTTTCTTGGCTTGAATTTGTGAACCCGACTGCCGCCTTCCAGTTGGATGAGTCTTTCCTATTCAGCGCCCTGGAGATCAGCCCTTCAGGCCCTCTGGACAGGCCCAGACTCTAAGCAAAGTGACGTTCTTTTGGTGCTGGGCGTGAGAGCACTTTGGGTTGGGAGCAAGCACATAAAACAGCCACCACCCTTTGATTGCATGTCTCACTATCTAACCGTTAATGTTTTATTGCATATTTCATGTAGTTTCTTCTAGAGCTTTTTTGATGGTTATCTTAAAAATCATTAAAAGATGATGATTTGGGGGAAAGTTTTTCAGAAATGCAATCGCTGTCCTTCTCCCTCCCAAGCTACCTCCCTCTGACTCAAAATCATCTGTATCCTTAGGCACACTGAGCTGGAAACCCTGCCATAGGAAATATGAAAGTCTCTTCCCGATTAAACTTCTTTCTTCCATTGGATTGTTCACTAAGGGAAGGTGGTAGATGGCACATATACCCTTTAACCCCCTGAATCCAGTCTTTCAAAGAGTTAAGCCCTCAGGTTACATGGCAGATTCTTCAAACCTTGAGCCCAATGGCCTTCAAATGAGCTAAGAAAGCATGAGAAGAAAAAGGCCCGAGGAATATGGATAGACTTCAACATTTTACTGGCCATTGAAAAGAAATTGTGCGCTGCACTATTTAGAAATTCACCCACTATTACATTTTGTAAATGGATATGCCTACATTTATAGATGTACAAATAATTTATGCTAAGTAAAGTTATGTTTGTTTCATGGGCAGGGACACTCACTAGGTCCTAGGAAATCCACAGAACAAGCTGTAAAAATAATTTCAAAGACTCTTTTGCTGGACCTTGGAACAGAAATATCTGATGGTGGTAGCAGTTGTAGCATTTTGCCAGTGAGATCAGAAGTTCCCCGAAGCACAGGGCTTCATTCCCTGTTAATTTCCTGCAAAACTACATCTGAACCATGTTTTTGGTTCTAATTAGAAAAGTAACTCATGATCAGAATAAAAACACTTTGAAAACACATAAAAGTATGAAGAAAACAAAAATAACTTACAATTCCAAAATCTACTGATAAGTCATCAATATTTTGGTGTATTCTATTCTATTATTTTCTATACTCTTTTACTGATACACATTTTTTTCACATTTTAACATCTTTGAAACAGGTGCATCTTATAATTGGTGACTTGGTAAAATAATTATTGAAAGAGTTTTTGTCTTTCTTAAATGTAGGTATATGAAATGATGATGCATCTTAAAATCAATAACCACAGATTAGGTAATCATTTCAGACATGAAATACAGAATATATATGTATGCATTTGTGAAGCTCTAATTATATTTAGGAGGATTTATCATGGCTCTCTCTTATTACTATTTTGTATTCAAAGGAAAACACTCTAGTAATAAAAACTAATCAAAATTTTCATTCCATTCTCTCAAAGGACATCAATATATAACCCCAGTTTACTTCTTAAAATTCTCTTTCCCAATTCCGTGATTCCAAAGCTTGCTCTCAACCATTCCCTCTTCTCCCTTTTTCCCCAGTCTTCTTCATTACTCCTTTCTTTAACCTCCATCATTTTCCCTGAAATTATTACTCTTGAGAGTGAAACTGACCATATCTGATGCAGTTCCTTTCTGCATTACAAAGACCCAGAAACTCGGCACGCAAAGAGAATTTTCATTAGAGGCTAATAAGTGAGAGAAAGAGAGACGGGGGCAAGGGGGAGAGAGAGAGATGGAATATTAATATTAATTATTATTATCCCTGAGAAAACAAATACACAGATACAGAGATATATGTAATAATATCCTTCTTCTAGTTGTAAAAGAATATTAGCTTGATGGAGCTTATTGATTTTAAGTAGTAAAAACAATACAAAACAAAAGAAACAAAACCTTTAGTTTGTACATAAGGTTTACATTTCCTTTAATTCTTGCTCTTATACTTGGCTTGTAATAATGAAATTTAAGTTAATAAGCATGTATCCTTTTCTAAATAAGTAATTCTTTTATATAAAAAACACCTCTGAGAATATGTTATAACCTTGATTTTCTCACCTATCCACCTGAACAGAACCTATCCACTGCTCCCTTGGTACCTTTGATAGATCCCACTTTAGCAGACACAGGGGCTTGGAGGAGTTAATCAACTTTCATCGGACTTGACTTGTACCTCTTATCTTTTACTAAATACTTTCTCAGGGTATTCTCTTTTGACACAAAATGAGAAATGAAGTTCAAAATTCCAGCAAATTGCTAACACAAAGACTTCCATTCACTTCCATTCCATGCCTGATATCAGTTCCTTCCAAGGGGGAGGTCTTGGTGAAGACAAGAGTACTTTGGAGGAGAAAGGGAGCATAGAAAGGGAAAACCAGGAGGAAGCAAACAGCCAAACTTACTACTTCATCCTCTGGACTCTGGTCACCCCTAGACCTAGATTACGGAGAGTTCACCAAAAAATGTGGCTGGTTACACCAGGACTTTATTCTTTAAATATCGAAATTACATGGGTTCCAAACTGTTTATACACAAGCCTAAATTTTAGATTCTTCAGAAAGCAGGGGAATCTTCCCCCACATTTGTTCCTCAAATTATAGTAATCATACAGAAAAGTCTCCAGACAACGTTCCTCCCCATTATCATTCTTCACCTCTGTTTTCTTCAGATATTTTACTTACAAAAGAAACAAGAGTGAGAATGAGAGAAAGAGAGAGGCTTAATGTAGATAAACATCAGACAAATCAGAGCTGAGACTTAATCCAAGCAGAAAGGGAATCAGCAGGGTGTAGCATAAATTGCTCTGTACACAACAGTACATTCACAAATAATGAAGTTTAAACATTCTTTAATGTCAAACAACATTCTCCCCAGGCTTCTTTATCCTGCTGAGCACCAAGAGGTTGGCATCAAGCCCCAGGTGACACCACCTCTAAGGCTAAAAAAGAAATGAAAGACAAAGAAGAAAGAAAATACCAAAGTCAATGTTTGTGCTAGATACATTTCACCAGCAAAGCCAACAGTATTCTGCAATCAATTGGGCTGGGAAACAGCTTTTCTTATAATATTGTTGTAAGTATCTGTAATAGCTACCAAAACTTAATAGGATTTTAATTATACATGGGGTTGCATACAAGAAAAGAACATAGGGCACTGTCAATTCAAAGAGATAGTGTAAATCTCCCTTTTCTCACTGATGTCTGGGTAAGCTGAGAAAAGCACTCGAACAAGGACTGTGAAGAACTGGAAGAAAGATTCACTGAGAAAGGCACATTTGTCAACTCCTGGCTGATGTGGATAAGCAGACAGAGTTAAATGAACCTTGGATAAGTTAAGAAGAAGTCTCATTTAGGCTCAACTGACCTACAGATTTCAGTCAGTTCTTCATGTGACAAAAGGACAAAGGCTTTGTCAGAGTTCACTGCAAGATGCGACAGACCCAAGAATAATGTGTAGGTAAACTCTAACAAACCTGAATAAAACAATGAAATAATATAACAATGATAAACAAAAAGAAGGAAATAAAACTGTCCATAATCTCCACCCCACAGTTATAAACACCACAGACTTTTAACAGTTGGATCCATCCACTTATCCATCCACAACTTACTATGGAGTTTTGTGTCCTATTTTTGTAGTAAAGCTCTCATTTACGACTGACCACCTGACCTGAAGAGTCACCTCCTTCTCTGCTTGTCACCCCAAATGCATCTCTTTTTTAATGTCATGCTGATAATGTCTCCTTGTCTTCACATTTCCCTCCCTTCCTCAGCTACTCTTATTCATTGATCCCACAAATATTTATAGAGTACATATTGCTGGTGTAAGGCAGACACTCTTCCCTCCAAAGAGCCAGACCACTAGCCCTGTTGATGAACTTAACCCCTGAAGCTGAAGACACACAAGGTCCCTACAAAAAGCTGCCTGCCCACCCCCATCACCCAGATTCTGCCTGTGCACCAGCAAAAGACCCTCAAGTGAATGTTTCTACCTCCTTCCAATCTTACCTGACCCTTAGCATCCTAACCAGACTCCACCCTTAAGTGCTCTGTCAGGTTCACCTTGTCCCTCAAATTCCCTGCTCACATTTTCACAGCTACACCTGGAACAGTGTCACACTATATCATGTTGGACTAACCCAGTTGAATGTTGTCATGTAGCAACCTCAACATGTACAATGATGAAGTGGAACCTTAGACCAGAATCTCTCAGACAGATTTCAGAAAGGGTGTCCTACTGCACATCATCACAGAAAAAGCCAAGGACATTTAAAACTATTTTAGCCTCTGGATTTGGTGAGATACAACTAGGATGAAAAGAAGTCAAAAAACAGAAGGCTAATGAGTCAGGTGTGTTTACTTTTTTGAGACTCTGGTATCAGCAGGGGTTTTAAATGCCTGGAAGGTATGTCTGTTCCATTTGCCTAGTTTTTATTTAGAAAAACAAAAAAGAAGGGCTTTTGTGGGCAGCAAGACTGACCTTGGGAGTCTGAACATGGGAGACAACATAGAATGGTATTGAGAGCCTCAGGGATCAAGGCCAGCAGTCTGACCTTGGGCAAGTGATGGAACCTGACGAAACCTCCAAGTCCTCAGCTGTAAAGCAAGGAGATAATAATAATAATAGTTACAGTGAACATTAAATACCAGACTTTAACACATAGTCAATATTCAAACAATGTTAGGTGATATTAGTATTAATGTTAATTAATGGAAATAACACTCTAAAGCAAAAACTGCATAATCCCTTATCTGAAATGCTTTGTGCCTTTTAAACAGAGTAGGATTAGAAAACTTTACATCCCCTTCAATTCTATGGCTCTCTGATTCCCTATGACATTCTTAGTGTAAGAATAATCACAATAACCAAATTCGTGATGCTTAATGGAGCCTTGGTAAGTCAGGCAGTGGACTAGATCCTTTACACATGTCATTTTTTATTCAAGCCCAAACCCTATGAAGTATGAATTATCAATATTATCTTCATTTTACAGATGAGAAAACTAAAGCTCAGGAGAGCAAATAAGTGCTAGAGGCCATACTCCTGGGAAGTGGCAGAGGTTTAATCTTAACCTGAGTCCTTCAAACCTCAAAACCTGCACTCTTTCCAATATGTTGCACTTCTATACAGAAACAGGAAATGAGTCATTTGTCCTCAGATGGTATTCCAGGGGAGGAGTGTCTTTCCTCTCATTGGTCTACACTCATTTGTTGAGCTCCTTTTGTGACCAATAGTAATACAAAAGTAGCACCCATCTTCAAATTGATTGACTGGGCTGGGGCTGCCAGCTATGGCTGAGGATCACATCTGACTAGACACTCATCTAATGCACTTAGTAGTCTCAGGGAAATCTACGACAGATACTTAGATGGTAAAAAAAAGTCAATTACCATTTCAATACAGTGGGTTTGACATGAACCAATAACTTTTTTTTTTTTTTTTTTGCGGTATGCGGGCCTCTCACTGTTGTGGTCTCTCCCGTTGCGGAGCACAGGCTCCGGATGCGCAGGCTCAGCGGCCATGGCTCACGGGCCCAGCCACTCTGCGGCACGTGGGATCTTCCCAGACCGGGGCACGAACCCGTGTCTCCTGCATCAGCAGGCAGACTCTCAACCACTGCGCCACCAGGGAAGCCCTCCGAACCAATAACTTTTTTAAACTTCTGTAAAACTGCAGGATAAGTATCTTCAGTGTTTTCAGCTTTGAATAGGGAAAAAGTGACATTTGAACTCATATTTAATGCTGGCTCTGCTATCTATGGAGCCACTACTTCCTAGACCTTAGAAGCTGTGGGGAGATATTGAAGATCCCGGGGTAACAATAACAATGGAAAATATCTTTGACCAAGTCTCCACCAATTATAGTCACTAGGAACTAGAGTATCCTCCCTTCATTTAGCATGATCCCAAACGTCTCAGTGTACCCCTTGAGAGCCCGTTACCTTTATTTACTGTCAACATCAAGGTCATGTTTCACCAAACTGCCTGCTAGCCTGACTGGTGAGCCACTAGTTCTGCCAGTAATAGTCCTTCAGTGCCACAGCTGTGGCTCCTACTGCCATACGACTGCAACTCTCAGAGGCTAGGACTCCCAGACTAGGGTTTATGTATGTTTATATTGGGCTCTCCAAAGTGTGGTTGCCTGTTTTCTTTTAATCCACTCTTGAGGCAAATGGACAAGTTTACTTAGGAATGAGTTGGATTACACTTGAGTGGCACAGCCCAGATCACAACCAAAACCGTACTGCCAAGCTGACCATAAGAGAGTATCCTCGGAGAGAATTTTGCTACAGAGCAGGTGTCTGGTCCAATCAGAATATTCCTTTTGGAGCATGATTCTTGATGCCCCGTAAATGTTCGCTTCATGAATGAATGAACAGATGTTGTGGAAAGGAAGGGAAGACAGCAGGGGACTCAAGAATGAGCATTAACAGAGATAAGGGGCAATCACAACAGGCAGGGGCACAGAGGTCTGGTGAATGATGCTAAATGATGCAGAGATATTGATAAGACTGGAAACTAAAGGAGGCTATTAGATTCACTGGGGGAAGACTCAGTGAATGCCATAGAGGATAAGTGGCTTGGTGGTTTGGAAAAAAGTTTTATGTGTAGAAATTTTAATGATGCTGGCTGTACTAGCTGAGACAGCATCACAAAGAACTTGCCATCTGATCTGGGACTTAGAAGGTAGAACCTGAGTAGGTGTGTGCTGGGTGGCTGAGGGCGGGGGGTGAGGGCAACTGTGATGAAATGGCAGGCAAAGAAGGACTACATCTTTAAAGTAAGTAGGGAGCCTGTCAAAGACATTGGAGAGTAATTGGGTAGCCCAGGTATGGAAGAAAACAATATAACTTGAAACAAAACATTATTCCCCTCATTCCCTGGCAGGGTTCTTTGCCTCCTTGACAGCTCACCACCCATCAGCAAATAGGGAAGAGTGGATCTCAGCTCTCTAATATTCAGATCACTGTGGTATATAATTTGTGTATATAATTCCTCTGATGAAAAGTGCAGTAAGAACAGTAATGAGTTTAGACGTATTTCAAATGATGAAAATACCAAATCTGGTAACAACTCATCTGTTTTGCTTCTGTCATTTCCTAGCCAATTCAAACGTGACCTAGACACTAAACATTTTTTTCCTCTGCTTACCTTTGGAGCCTCAGAATAAATTTGCAATGGATAACAAATGATAGTCTCTCATTGAGAAATAAAAAAAATGGCATGCTACCAGTTGAGGCTGGTTAACCATTTCACATTCCTAAACTTACACTAGAAATGAAACATCACTTGATATTATAATTCTAAAGAAATGTGCTGCCTTAAATACATGCTTTAGCTTTTAGCTCAACCACTGCATTTCTTTAATACTCTCTAACACAAGCTCTTTGAGCCAACTGCATTTCATCAGAAAGAACAGTGAGAGATGGGAGGCCTTCGAGCCTTCTGCCAAATTACAGGGCAGAGATCAATCAATTCACTGTGCTAAGTGGGGTCATTTTTGTAGTACTAGTGGAAATTATGCTTTTTTGGGAACCTGGCATTTCCATAGCAACTGCACAAGGTCCCAACAACACACAGATCATAGCAAATACTGGAGTAGGATTCGTTTACTTCTTACACAGAGGCAGTAGAAATTATTTTGTTTGAGGGTTTTGTCTTCTACACATAATGCCTTCCGTGCTACAAATGTTTCATGCAAAACTAGACTTCAGTATGCAACATAGTGTCTAAATATAATCTGCTAGATGTTGTGGGTTTAACAACCAGAGCCCAGCTGACCTTTGAAAAGAGAGCTGGTTTCCTTTGTTTTCAACTTTTTCAGCCTCTGTTGGTCACTTAGGAAAAGAGAACTTTATACTGAGCTTCCTCTGTGGCTAAATGGGCTGCAAAGGCTCACAGAGGAATTCTTCCCATCCACAGTTGACCTAATGAGAATCAGCACTTCTGCCAGAGCACCCTTGTTTTCTGGGGTATCTCTCCAGCCTGTTATGAAATATAGCTGGTGCCTGGTTTGCTAAACTTACAGATGGACACCTCTGGGCAAAATTGTTTTCTTCAGGCTTGATGAGAAAATTTAAATGCAATTTACATTTCATATTCAACTATGACATGACAAATATTTAAAAGTCTCTTCTAATACACCAGTGACTTACAAAATACATGATTTACAATGACCTCCTTTGCCCTGAACGCTTATAAACCTAAAAGTGATGGAAAACAATGCAGCTGCTTCTCATTATTTCCACTGTGTCTTCAGTTGAGGGCTTGAGAGCCCAGAGCCCCATGCTTTGGGAGTTCAAAGTCATTAGATTTTTTGGCTTTTACTCTAGTTCCCACACCTGTGCTCCCAGAACCCAATGGGCAAAATACTGTCCAAGTAGCCTCAGCAACAGCAAGAAACACAGGTGGCCCTTGCTGACATGAAATTAGCAGTGGATATGCAGATTTGGTTACCAAGGGCTAAAAGTTTAAAAATACCCATTACTTATGGCCCCTTCTGCCAAATAAATCAAGTTCCAATTTAACCACATCTTAAACTGAGCACTGAAGAGAGGGAAAGATGTGGATTTGAATTAGTAGGAAGTCTTGAGTTCAGACTCTCACTCCTTCACTCATTGAGTTGATATTGAAATTTTTTTTGAATTTTTACATTAAATATTATTATACTGAATTTACATTGAATTTTTATATTGCTGAGGCTTTTTTCACATCTTTAAAATCCCTTTCCCACTAGGGTGTTGGGAGGATTGAATGACATAATGTATTAGAGGCACCTGGAATGTGCCTCCCAAGTCAGACGCTTAATAAACAACTAGGCCCATCTGAACCTCTAAAGGAGATTGGGTATCCATACTCACTCATTAAGAAAGAAGAAACCATAGTCCCATGGTAACATCCAATCAAGGCTTTTATAGAATCTCAGAGTTAGAAAACAGCACAGATGTGTTCTAGTCCTTCCTGATGAATGATTTGTCTCTACATCATCTCTGTCAGTAATTACTCATTCCAGCCCCTCAGGTGTGAATATTTCCAAATACAGAAGAATTGCTGCTTCATCAATCAGCCATTTAATGGCGAAAAATCAACCATTTTGAGGATCAACTGTACACCCAGCACTAGACTGATATTATACTTAGTCATATGACTACTCTGTAAGGTAGGTATTATCCCAGTTTTACAGACTAGGAAACTGAGGCTCAGAGGATAAATAATTTCACAAGCTCCCACAGCTTTATTTAAAACAGCAGTGATCACACAAATATATGGAATTTTAAAAAAAAAGGTTCTGAAGAACCTAGGGGCAGGACAGGAATAAAGACGCAGACGTAGAGAATGGACTTGAGGACACGGGGAAGGGGAAGGGTAAGCTGGGACGAAGTGAGAGAGTGACATGGACATATATACACTACCAAATGTAAGACAGCTAGCTAGTGGGAAGCAGCCGCATAGCACAGGGAGATCAGCTCAGTGCTTTGTGACCACCTAGAGGGGTGGGATAGGGAGGGTGGGAGGGAGACACAAGAGGGAGAGGATAAGGGGATATAAATATACGTATAGCTGATTCAGTTTGTTATAGAGCAGAAACTAACACAACAATGTAAAGCAATTATACTCCAATAAAGATGTTAAAAAAAAAAGCAATGATCTCCAAAGGTGATATACTCACTCTAAAATGTAAGAGACCAGTCAAGTTTAGTAGAACTGTTCTTACCATTTGCACAATTCCAACATGTCTGGGTTCTTAATGGAGATGGATAGAGACATATGTTTCATCTTTTTATAACTCACACCTTCTCTCCAAGTATAACATTTATGATTACGTCAGAATCCCAGACGCGCACTACCAGAAATTTGGAGCTATACTTTCTACAGATTCTGAAATGAGAGCTAAATCCATGTCATTCTCAAAGATTCTTTTGCTAATTGGGAGATAACTACAAGTTAGGAAAGCAGAGATGATGTTCTTTCTTGTTTGCCCTAGTATCCCCTGTGCCTCATACAGTGCCTGAGACATAGTGGATAGTCAACAAATAATTATTGATTAATAAAGCCTAGTATTGAAGCTCCATTGTGATTTAATATAATCTTTTATTGAATTTTTAAGCATGCCAAATTGCCTTCAGAAAAAGGGAGATAGGATACTTTGAACCAAGGAATTGAGCTTTTAGTTTAATTTTAAAAAGAAATTACCTTCTTGCAGTTTGTCCTGAAAGAAGACACTGACTCATATCCATTGGATTCTCATATTGTTATTCAGACTTCACCAGTGATTCCATACACCTGACAGTCATTTAGCCCTCAGCCCTCCGTTTAACTCACTTACCTGACCTATAAAGAACCACTTATTATTTTTTAAATTTCTAAGAGGATAAATTTGTTCTGTGTTCTTATTACAAAATAATAACAGAAGGCAGAAGGAAATTTGGGAGTTTATGGATAGGTTTGTGGCATAGATTGTGGTGATGGTTTCATGGAAGTATACTTAACTCCAAACTTGCCAAATTGTATACATTTATTATACACAGCTTTTTGTATGTCAAAAAAATGCCAGTAGTGAAAAAAAAGGAACCATTTATTAGATCTCATTTCTGATAACGAAAGATTTTTCCATTATGGTCAAGATCTGGGAAAACAAATTCTACAATGCTTGGTTTGAGGTTGATAAATACACCCATTGTTCCCTCCTTTCATCCTTGGGTTACATTTTCCATCCCTCCAGCTTCCCACATTTTCCCTGTGTGCTCGATGTGCTTGGGAATTTGGGGAGTGGGCACCGTATGAGCACTTCTATTTGTGGTGAACCTACCTTGCCTCAATCCTCTTTTTCTCAGCTCAAAATACAAAAGGCTGGACTTCCCTGGTGGCGCAGTGGTTGAGAGTCCGTATGCCGATGCAGGGTACGTGGGTTCGTGCCCCGGTCTGGCCGCGGAGAAGCTGGGCCCGTGAGCCATGGCCGCTGAGCCTGCATGTCCAGAGCCTGTGCTCTGCAACACGAGAGGCCACAACAGTGAGAGGCCTGCATCCCTCAAAAAAAAAAAAACAAAAAAAAACAAAAAAAAACGCTCTGGGGGAATGACAAATTCCAGATATCTTTTTCCTTGTTTAACTTTTATAAAATATTTTCCTTGGAGAGGTCCTAGACCAAATCTTCTCAAGGCATGTTCCTTGCCCCTTGTCCTTTCCACACCTCCTCTGAGGCCAGGACCAGTTTCCCTGATGAATGGCTGACTCTTAATTCTCCTTTGGAACCGTCTGGTTCTTCCTGCTTCACAGCTCACCACTCATTCCTAAATCACTCTCCCTCCTCTTTCTTCTTTCCTCTCTCTGAGGTATTTTCATCTTGTTTCTCCCCAAGAAAACATAAGCCATGATATCATCTGCCAAGATGGGTTTGGCCTTTGGAATAAAGTTTTTAAGTGTCCTACCACATTTCCCACGGGATGGCAAGAATTCTTAAGCTCTAAGAAAGTGTATTTTTCACTGATATATAAAGAGGGAGGGTTGTGCTTTCTGAAAATACCTCTGTACCTCAGGAAGTGAAATTAAATAAATTCTTGGGGGAAGAAAAAGGAGCTTTTCCTCATCTTAAGAGCATTTCTTCTTTCCCCCATAAAACAGTACATAATTACAAAGGTTGGCTGAAGTAGTATAAATAGAACATTATTACGCATTTCTAACATGCCAGACTGTACATCTTTTTAAAGTGCATGCTGCCATTTTATCTCATGTGTAATGTCCTTGTGATTCAAGTTCAGGAAATCTTTTTTTTTCTAATCTCTTGCACTGACCACTGGAAGACGTTAAGCCATTTATTCAGTAAATGTGCATTAAATGCTCTCTACGTGCCATGACAAGAAAACGTTAACCACTGGACACACACAGAGCATACTCCTTCATTCTGTTTCTCTAAAACCTGCTTAAATTGCTGAAATGAATATCTCCTTACTATCAATACTGTTTCCCACTGCAAGCCAGTGCTGATTTAATTCTGAGTTCTCCTATGTTTTCCTAAATATGCCTGAAGAGCCTATCAGTTAAAAACAAGAAAAATTAAATGTCTACAACTCTCAGTGTTCCTCCACAACCCTGACATAGATTGCTGGCCTGTGTAGTAAGTAGTTCAAGGACCTTATATTCACTTCCCTAAGCCTCCTCCTCTTTCTGCATCAACAGGGAGAAGTGTTTGGTCAAAATCAGAGATAAATCATTCGGTCACATGTTCTAGTGACAGAACTTTCAAAGGGGTTGAAACAGGGATTCTCAAAGTTAGTTGCTATTTGAATCATGTGAGGTGTTTGCTTTTCCCACTTTATCAGAACTTTATTAAGATCATTGTGCACATCTCTACTTATTCTTCTGGCATGGGCATTTTTTGGTCAATACTTAATCTGCTTTGTTGTCATTTTTGTTGTTGGTGTTTAAATAAAATTTTATTTTGGGATAATTTTAGATTCCCAGAAAAGTAGCAGACATAATGCAGAGAGTTCTCCTATACCCCTGACCCCCTTTCAGTTTCCTCTCATGTTATCATCTTAGATTATTGTGGTACATTTGTCAAAATTAGGAAACTAACATTGGTAAATTACTATTAACTATAATCCACACTTCACTCAGATATCACCAGGTTTTACTTTTTCTCTTCTAGGATCCAATCCACTGCATTGAGATTTTATGTCTCCCAATTTCCTCTGGTCTATAAGTCTCTCTTTCCTTGCTTTCCTTGAAAGTCTTGAGGAGTACTAGTAGGTCATCTAGTACTAGTTCTAATACTAGTGGAACATCCTTCAATTTGGGTATGTCTGATATTTTTCTCACAATTAGACTAGAATTATAGTTTATGAAAAGGGTACCACAGGGGTGAAATGCCCTTCTCATTTCACCAGAGGATCCTTAAAAGCCACATGACATCACAGGCAATGTTAACCTTCATCACTTAGTGTTTTCCGGGTTCCTCCACTTAAATAGGTATTATTTTTCCCTTTCCCTACTTTATTCTTTGGAAACAAGTCACAAAGTCTAGCGCACCCTCAAGCAGGTGAGAGAAGAATTCAAGCTCCATCTCCTGCAAGGGATGGTATCTAAATAAATTACTTGGAACTATTCTGTAAGAAAGATTTGTCTTTTTCTCCTCACTTATTAATTCATTTGTTTAATTGTATCAGTATGGACTCATGTGTGTTCATTTCACACTTGGAGTCATAATCTAACACTATGTTGTTTATTTTGTTTCTTAAATATTTCCAGCTTTAGCCATTGGGAGTTCTTTCAGGTTGGTTCCTATGTCCCTTTAGCATGACCCCATCCTTTTATTTTTTGAACACTGCCTGACTTTGTGGCAGTACAAAATGCCCTAGGTTTATTTTGCATTTTCCCTACCCTTTCTTTAAAGTGACATAGTTGCTTTTATAGGGGGAATGATAATTAGAAATCAAGATCTAGGAACTGGGAATGCTCATTGCCCTCAGCGAACAGAACTAATACGTATTTGTATATTATTCTATGTATAAACACATATCTGTAATTCTGTACTGTTCACCTGTCTCTGTGTGTGTGTGCTGTATGTAGCTAAACATGACTTCATAGTGATGTCTCCAACTCCAGCCCACAAGATTCATTCTAGCCTTCCCTTCTTGCTTATCTATAACTTTCCTCTCCGACTGAGAAAAGTAACAGCCACCATCCACCAAATTTACTTATTTTTTTGACTCCAGTATACAGAAAAAAGCAGTTTCAGAATTGTCAACCCATACCCCACCTGGGGAAATTTTAACACGCCTAATGTCCAAGGCACCTGAGAACAATTAAATCAACTTCTGGTATATAGCCCAGACCTTAGCTTAAAGTTTCCCAGGTGATTACTATGAGAACCAGGCTGAGAACCATTGGGTAAAACAGTTGCAACACGTGATTGGGATCTTTCTTGCCTTTCTCTTCCTGCTGTTTGCTTCCGCGTGACTGAAACTGGAAGGGCTGGAAGCCGCTTCAAAGTGGAGGAGGTACAGGCGGCTCGCTCTCCCAGGTAAGCTTCACCTCCCTACATCAGTTTGGCAGGAGGGGAATTATTTTTCTCTTGGGCTCTTGACTCTGAGGCTTCCAATTCTCTGGTGATGGCAAGTGGGCTTGGGATTGAACTTCTGTTGCATCAGCGTGTATGATCTGACTCTGACATAGGTAGGGAAAAACAGAACAAGCCTGCCTCACAGCCTGTTTGACTGATTCCCAGATTATTTAAGGAAGGAAGTGTCTACCAGGTATGTCACAGCCCAGATAGCTAGCGTCACCATGTTGAGTACTTGTCTGTAGAATAAGACCACAGCTGAGACTAAAGTGTTACTTTGCCTTCTGTTTGCTTTGCTTTGCCTCTTGTATGCCTATTTCCTACTTGTGGACCCTTGGGGAAGAGTCATTGGTCAAGAATGAAGTTTCTGGATATCCTAGCCTAAACTGATATAATTTCTTATTTAAAACATAAACATAGGGCTTCCCTGGTGGCGCAGTGGTTGAGAGTCCGCCTGCCGATGCAGGGGACACGGGTTCGTGCCCCGGTCTGGGAAGATCCCACATGCCGCGGAGTGGCTGGGCCTGTGAGCCATGGCCGCTGAGCCTGCGCGTCTGGAGCCTGTGCTCCGCAACGGGAGAGGCCACAACAGTGAGAGACCTGCGTACCGCAAAAAAAAAAAAAAACCCAAAAACATAAACATAGGGGACTTGAGGACACGGGGAGGGGGAAGGATAAGCTGGGAGGAAGTGAGAGAGTATCATGGACATATATACACTACCAAATGTAAAATAGCTAGCTAGTGGAAGCAGCTGCATAGCACAGGGAGATCAGCTCAGTGCTTTGTGACCACCTAGAGGGGTGGGATAGGGAGGGTGGGAGGGAGATGCAAGAGGGAGGAGATATGGGGATATATGTATATGTATAGCTGATTCAATTTGTTATAGATCAGACCCTAACACAGCAATGTAAAGCAATTATACTCCAATAAAGATGTTAAAAAAATTAAAAACTAAACATAAGCAGGTGTAAACTAGTAACATGCATCATTTGTATAATACAAGTTATGTTTTAACATTTAAACTAGGTTTAATTTTTTTTTTGGAGTAAAATTGCTTTACAATGTTGTCTTAGTTTCTGCTGTACAATGAAGTGAATCAGGTATATGTATATCTATATACCCTCCCTCTTGGACCTCCCTCCCCCCTTCCCACCCCCATGTAGGTCATCACAGAGCACCGAGCTGAGCTCCCTGTGCTTTTCTCTTTCTGGCTTACTTCAATCTGTATGACAGACTCTAGGTCCATCCACATCTCTACAAATGACCCATTAAATTAATAGCTAGATGTAGTTTGAAAAACTCAAACCATGCAAAGGAGTCTACAGTTTAAAATCCTCCTCTTTTTCCCACCTTCAAATCCATGTCTCCCTGAAGTAGTTGTTTTAGGCAGTTCCTGGTTTCTAGATTTTTCTGGTGTTGACTATTACAAGTTTAAATAACATAGTAGTACTTCTCTGGCTTGAATTTCAATATCAAGGAGTTTTTATAATTCTCTTAAAAACTTTGTGTTTCCCTGTGAATCTGATTGGAAGTCACTATGTGCCCCAACATGCCACATGCATAATTTCTCAAGACAGTCTCCTCTCTACCTTGCACAGAATGTGAGGGCTGTGGGATGACATTCTTAAGAGTCTTAGAAGACTTTTTGTCTAGCTGAGAGGAGCTACTAGGTGTCGACTGAAAAAAATGCACCACCTAGAAGTTGAGAGTTATGTTTTATTTGGTGGGCAAAACTGAGGACTTAAGCCAGAGACGTGGCATCTCAGATAACTCTGACTGCTCCGAAAAGGCAAAGGCAGCAGCCAGGATATATAGGAGTTTCTGCAACAAAGACCAGATAGTTGGAACATCAAAAGATTACTGTTAATTAAAGAAAAACAGATATCTCAAGGTAAAAAAAAATGAGTTTGCTGACTTCCCACTACAAAAGACTGAACACATTTTATACATCCAACCAATTCCATCTCTTTAGCCTTATTTTTGTTAGTTATATGTATTTTTTCACAGTCAAGGTTGTAATACTTATTTTATGTTTTATAATCATAACTTCATCTTTTGTGCTTTTGTTAAGTCTGAGGTCAGTTTTTCTTTTTGCTCATCTTGGTTAATAACTTTTTGCTGTTAGTTTTCTCCAATTGTTGTATGATCTTCATTCAGTTCAGGTGTTTTTAATGATTGAAGAGTTAGGTTGATTACCATAGATGCCTGGATTGGTTTTCTGTGAAGTTAGGATATTTTGGTTACAAGGAAAAGGTTAACTTAAGAAGAATAAGGAATTCACTAGGAAGATTCAGAGTGATATACAGAACTGAAGATAGAAGATTGCCTGTGAAGGAGAGGTACAAGGCAGCCATACTACGGAGTGTGGGTGCTACAGACTGAATATTTGTGTCCCCCACAAAATTTACATGTTGAAACCTAGTCCCTACTGTGTTGGTATTTTGAGGTGAGGCCTTTGGAAAGTGATAAGTGTCCTTATAAAAGGCCCCAGAGAGCTCTTTCTCCTCTTCCACCATTAACTAGGAGGCATGCCCTCACCAGACACTGAATCTCCTGATGCCTTGATCTTGGACTTTCCAGCCTTTAGAACTGTGAGAGATAAATGTTTATTGTTTGAGCCACCTTGTCTAAGGTATTTGTTATAGCAGCCCAAACAAACTAACACAGTGAGTCTATAAATAATTATCCAGCACTTTGCTGACTTTGAGCTTGGAGTAGTAAGGGTACTCCTCAAAGAAGGAGTATTTATGCCTCTGTTTGGGGGAAAACTGTGTGGTATTCCCTGATCTTTTTCCTTTTCTTTCATTAATCTGATTCCATCTACTTTATAGTTTCCAGGATTTCCTCACAATTTTCTGGTTTACTGCTAATTCTTTTTTATTCCAGAACTCTTATTATCACATGAATTTTCAATTCACTCTCTTGTTTCAGTAGAAACTTGGGATGTTTGAGGTAGATGTAGCTGCTCAGTGCAGAATTTTGACAAGATTCCAAAAATATTATCTTAATATTATTTTCTATTTCTTAAAAGCACCCTCTTTTCCATAATCTCTAACAGAAATAACAGGTTATTTATTGGCCAGTTGACTAAACTTGCACATCTTTATATTAGAGTGTTCTTACAATACATGATAATAATACTACATTGAGAAATATTTTTTCATTATTAATACTAACTGGAATAAATTGCTTTTACTTTCTCTTACTTTAGTACATTATTTTTTATTTTAACCAAAGACTGCCAAAACCGAGTATCTCCTTTCTTTCAAAATTCTCTTAATTGGCATTTTCAAACATCTGCTGTATGACTATTTGTTCATCTTGGCCCTAAGAAAAATTTAAGTCTTTCAAATGAATTTTAAATTCAAGGAATACTGTTTAATCTGTAGTTTAATTCAGCATAATTTTATATGCCTTTTAGTATATTTTTATTTTTGGAAAAAAGTTCAGATATATTAAGAGTGATAAATAAAACTATGACATTATAAGGAAGTAGTGGAACACATTAATGAACTTTTAATAGGAGAAGTCATAACAGGTCATAAAGTATAAATCAAAAAAATACATAAAAATTTTTAGATTCTATATGGCAAAAGACAACATCAACAGAATGAAAAAAAAATAAGCCACAGATGAGGAAAAGGTGTTTGTAGTATATATTAGACATAGGGTTATATCCAGAATATGTAAAGAATTTTGACCAACTGAGAAAATAATATAATAGAAAAATGGGCAAAGAACATAAATTCGAAAAGAAAGGGACTTCCCTGGTGGTCCAGTGGTAAAGAATCTGCTTTGCAATGCAAGGGACGCAGGTTCAACCCCTGATAAGGGAACTAAGATCCCACATGCCCTGGGACAACGAAGCCTGCATGCCACAATTACTGAGCTCGTGCACCTCAACTAGAGCTGCGTGCCACAAACTACGGAGCCCATGCACTCTGGAACCAGCACACCACAACTACAGAGCCCA
Organism: Mesoplodon bidens; assembly: GCF_964165515.1. Taxonomy (NCBI): domain Eukaryota; kingdom Metazoa; phylum Chordata; class Mammalia; order Artiodactyla; family Ziphiidae; genus Mesoplodon; species Mesoplodon bidens. Next base: position 118,935,290 of record NC_138176.1, on the reverse strand, counting down.
CGTGACCTGGAGCCTGTGCGCCACAACTAGAGAAGAGAAAACCTGCATGCCACAAAAAAACCCACACGCCCCAACGAAAGATCCTGCATGCCTCAACGAAGATCCCTCATGCCACACTTAAGACCCAACACAGCAAAAAATAAATAAAATGAATAAATAATAAAATAAATCATTAAAAAAAAGGAAAAGGAGAGAGATTGGAATGACAAATATACGACAATATGTTCACCTTCACTGGAAATCAGATAAATGTTATTGAAAACGAAACCAAAGAATATTCCATTTTTCACCCATTAAATCAGCAAAAATGGAAAAGTGGCAATATTAAGTATTTGGTCAGATTAAAAGGGAAATTAGTTGTTTTTGTATGTTGATGGTGTAAATTAAATTGATATGGTCACTTTGGAGAATAATTCAGCTCTACAGTGGATAATTCACATACACTATGATCCAGCAATTTCACATCTAGTTGTATACCCTTGAACAGTGTTTCTCAAGCTTTGGTAAGCATCACCTGGGTTATTTGTTAAAACCACCAGTTCCCAGGTTCCATCCCAGCTATACTGTCTTAGAATAGTGAATGGAAGCCTCCTAGATACCTTCTCTTCATTCCTCCAAACCCACTCTCCACTTTGCCCACCCTACTGTCTGTTCCAGAAGGCTGGACTACTTGGTGGCATAACAGGACTCTTGCCCCTGGCATCAGGGTTGGCATAGCCGAATGGGGAGCACTGGCAGGAACTCAGAGGAGAGAGGTTCAGATATTTAATTCCTTCCTGGAAGGTCTCCATAGGCAGGCTCTCTCACAGTTCCCCTCAAGCCATGTATCCAGAGGATACCCTTTCTCTTTTCAAGTCCCAGTAACCTGTCTCTTCCCTTCAGATCTGGGTAGTAAAACCTCAGTTGCTACTGATTCCAAATAACTGTACTATTCCTCACTCCACCAAACCAGGGGTCAGCAAACTACCAGCATGTTTTTGCAGAGCCCTTTTAAGTTCAGAATTTTTTTTCACATTTTTGAAGTGTTGTAAAAGAGAAAACAAGGAAGACTAGAGCAGACTGTGGCCCACGAAACTTAAAATATTTACTGTTTGGCCCTTTACAGAAAAAGTTATCCCACCCACGACCTATACCTTTACTTTTTAAAATAGTCTCCTTGTAATTTAACCTGTTGCAGCTTTTTTTTTTTTTAGTTTTCCAAGTTTCCTCCTTGCCCCTTGACTGTTATGGAGGAGCCTGGGAAGCTATATTTGTAATAAATAGCCTTAGGTGATTTTACCTCCAGGGAATTTTCTTTTTCAGTTATTTGTGTAAATATGCCCAAGGAAATATGTATAATGATATTAAGTTTACCAGTTTTTATAATAATAAAAAGATAAACTATCCAGCAAAAGTGAATGAAAAAATGGGATACATTTAGATGGAGTTTACCAAAGAATAATATATCATAATGAATAGGTCTAAAATATGTGAAAAAGAGAAATCCAATTATAGAAACATGTAAACAAAATGCAGTGTATGTACATTTAAAATGTATATTATTTACAGATTAATGTGTACATTGGTTACTTCTGTGAGAGGGAAGGTACAGGATTACAGGGAAAAAGGGACTAGTAGTGATGATCAAAGGGACTAGAGAAATACTGTTGATTGGCTGCTCCACACTCATGTTATCCATTTCTAGTTTGTCTTGCAGCTGATATTATTTGTATGACCTAGGTTCTGCCAAGCAGAGACCCTGTGTGCAGTTGCAGCAGGGGAGGGAGCTTTGTGAGATGGCAGTTCTGCCTGGGGAAATGCATGATGGTGAACGCATGTGATTCTTCTGAGGCATTTTAGCAAAATTTTAACTTCAAATCTCTAACATCATAGGTACTGAGTAACAGGTGGTAACAGCAGTAATGCTTCTGCTATAAGAGCCCTGTGGTATGGCTGGTCAGGTATTCTAGTTGCATTGATCCTGGCTATGTAGCACCCAAGCCTGGTACTCCACCCACTGTGAGGTTCTGTGAACTACCTTATTACCCTTTTAAAAACCCCTTTCTGTTTAAACTCAATAGAGTGGGTTCTGTTGTCTACAAATAAGAACAGTGAACACATGGAGACTTTCGTTTTATCTATATTGTTTAATTTCTTTAAAAAGCAAACATAACAAAACATTGTTATCTATGTGTTATGAACATACAGTTTTGTTTAATTTTTCTTTATAATTAAATTTTTTTTTATATTCTTCCTCAAAAAAATCTAATCTCTACATGGAACATGTATTAATTCTCTACTATTACTCTATCACAGATTAATCAATCATTCATGACAGCAAGCTATTTGTCAACACAACACAAAACACAACAATTACATTCCTATATTTAATAAGATCCTAAATACTATCTGCTCTTACCTGTCTTCTCATCTTTTCCTGTAACATTTCTAATTTATTAATAATTTCCCCAAATTAAAACATCCTAAGTATGTTCCTTTTTATTGAGATATAATTTACATATAGCATGATATTAGTTTCAGGTGTACAATGTGAGAATTAAATATTGGTATATATTGCAAAATGATCACCACAATAAGTGAACATTCCTCACCACGCATAGTTGCAAATCTCTCTTGTGATGAGAATTTTAAGATCTAATCTCTTGACAACTTTCAAATATTCAATACAGGATTCTTAACTCTAGTCACTATGATGTACATTACATTTCCAGGACTTATTTATTTTAAAACTGGAAGTTTATACCTTCTGACCTTCATCCATTCTGCCCACCTTCTAAACCTCACCTCTGGCAACCGCAAATCTGTTCTCTCTATGAGTTCAGGGGTGGGAGAGTTGTTTGTTTTGGGAGTGTTGGATTTTTTAAGATAGTCCATGTATAAATGAGATATACGGTATTTGTCTTTGTCTAACTTATTTCACTTAGTATAATGCCTTCATGGTCCATCCATGTTGTCACAGATGGCAAGATTTCATTCTTTTTATGACTGAGTAGTATTCGTGTGTGTGTGTGTGTGTGTCACATTTTATTCATCCGTTCATATGTTGATGGATATTTAGGTTATTTTTATATCTTGGATATTGTAAATAATGCTTCAGTGAGCAAGGGCTTTATATATCTCTTCTAGTTAGCATTTTTGTTTTCACCTAATAAATACCCAGATGAGGAGCTGCTGGATCATATAGTAGTTCTATTTTTAATTTTTTGTCGAACCTCAATAGTGTGTTCCATAATGGCTGCACCAATTTACATTTCCACCAACAGTGTATTAGGGTCCTTTCTCCCTGTTCTTGCCAAAATTTATTTCTTGCCTTTCTGAGAATAGCCATTCTAACAGGTGTGAGGTGATGAGATATCACCACTGGTGGTTTTAATTTGAATTTCCCTGATGATTAGTGATGTTGAGCTTTTTTTTTCATGTACCTCTCGGTCCTCTGTATGTCTTCTTTGGAAAAATGTCTATTCACATCCTCTGTCCAGTTTTTAATTGGATTGTTTGAGTTTTTATATGTTTTATGAGTTCTTTATATATTTTGGATATTACCCCCTTATAAGATGTCTCATTTGCAAATATTGTCTCCCATTTGGTAGCTACCTTTTCATTCTGTGGACTGTTTTCTTTTCTGTGCAAAAGCTTTTTAATTTGAAATGGTCCCCTTTGTTTATTTTTTCTTCTATTGCTTTTGGTTTTGGTGTCAGATTGAAAACTCATCACCAAGACTTATGACAAGGAGCTTACCACGTATGCTTTCTTGTAGAGTGTTATGGTTTCAGCTCTTCCATTCAAATCTTTAATCAATTTTGAGTTAATTTTTGTGTATGGTGTTAGGTAGTGGTCCAGTTTCATTCTTTTGCATGTGGCTGTCCAGATTTCCCAACCCCATTTATTGAAGAGACTGTCCTTCTCCATTGCATATTCTTGGCTCCTCTGTCATAAATTAATTGGCCATACATGCTTGGGTTTACCTCTGGGTTCTCTATTCTGTTACATTTTTCTATGTGTCTGTTTTTATGCCAATACCATACTCTTTTGGTTACAATAGGTTTGTAAAATAGTTTGAAATAAGGGAGAATAATTCCTGTAGTTTTGTTCTTCTTAAGATGACTTTAACTATTAGCAGTCTTTCATGGTTCCATACAAATTTTAGGGTTGTTTTTTCTATTTCTGTGAAAAATGCCATTGGAATTTTGATAGGGATTGCACTGAATCTGTAGATCACTTTGGGTAGTATGGACATTTTAATAATATTAATCCTTCCAGTCCATGAGCATGGAATATCTTTCCATGTATTTGTATCTACTTCAATTTCTTTCATCAGTGTCTTGTAGTTTTCACTGAACAGGTCTTTCATCTCCTTGATTAAATTTATTCCTAGGTATTTTATCCTTTTTGATGCAATTGTAAATGGGCTTTCTGATAGTTTGCTATTAGCATACAGAAGCATAACAGACTTTTGTTTATTGATTTTGTGTATTGCAACTTTATTGAATTTGTTTATTAGTTCCAACAGTTTTTTGGTGAACTCTGTAGGATTTTCTATATATAATATCATGTCATTTGCAAATAGTGATGGTTTTACGTTTTCCATTCCAATTTGGAGGACTTTTTTCTTGCCTAATTGCTTTGTCTAGGACTTCTAAGACTATGTTGAGGTGAGAGTGCACATTGTAAGGATGTCCATTTTAAAAATGTATACATGTATGTATTTTAATTGCCTTCACTCATTTAAATATTATAATTCCCACCAGATTCACTCATGGAAATCAGAATTTCAACAACCTTTCTCATCACTGCACCAGTAATTTTACTGTTAGAGAGTGATGATCAGTTCTGAATGGGGTTGTAATCCATACATTCATGATATATTTAACCAATGATGACAAATGTCAAGGCCTATTTTTTTTCATTAAATTCTTGGATCTCGTGACTTTGTCAAATTACTTGATTTTGGCAAAGTATCATCATCCCTGTCTGTAAAATTAGGGCTTAACTTGTGCAGATGGCTGAAAGCAAATAATTATTTTTGATTTTTGACATGTTGAGTTTGAGGAGCCTTTACTAATTGGAGATACTTAGTAGGTAGTTTTGTGTATATATAAGATGAGGTTCATATGAAATTTCACAGCAAGAGATAGAAATTTGAAATTTATTTTTACATTAATGTATTTGAGACCACAGGCATAAATGATATTCCTTAGGGATATAGAGTAAAGTGAGAGAAGGACCAACCACCAAACTTTTAAGAAATCCACTATTAAGTGGCCGGATATATGAGCCTGCACTGAAGGCTGAGAAGAGAAGGCCAGATAGAAAGGGGAAACCCAGCAGATATAGTATTATAAACTCAAGAAAGAGAGAATGTTATAAGTGGGAATAATGAACACACTTAGAGGTCAAATAAGTGGAAGATTGAAATTCTCTGATAATTTTAATGGAATGGAAGTTAGTTGGCAGAAGCCAGGTGTAAGTGAATAGAGGGGAAAGTGGGCCTTTCTTCTAAGATGTGAGTGAATTGAGAATGTTTGAATGTAAATGGAAAGGTTCCAGTTCCTCTGTTTCTACTGTTCTCTTTTCCTAAAATATCTTACCCCATCTCTACCTATTTAAATTTACACATCCTTCATGCTCCATTTCTTCATTTTTTGAATGATATTTTATGAGTCGAGCTTTAATTGCTGGGACCTGAATATATTTTAGCTACTATAAGCAGAAAGGGATTTATGTAGGATATTATATGGATTACAAAATCATTGTTGAAAAAAAACAGATGAAAACCTTAGCTTCCTGGAATAATTTCAAACAAAACACCACAGAGCTACATTTTGAAGACAGCTGCTCCTTAAGCCACAATCAGATATCTATGTACTGAACAAATATCTTAGGAAATAAAACTGTAAATATATGCTATTCTGAAAATGTATCTGATTAACATGTTTCAGTTGGATGCTTATCATTCTAATAGAAGTTTTTATACTCATTCTCCATGTGTAGGTATTCAAAATTAGTATATAGTATTGATTTGCCTCTTTCTGAAACATTTATCTTGTATGATAATATATATTAATCTACAACTTTTTCACTTTTACTAAGTGGAGATAAAGGAGGCAGCTGTATGTATTTCTCTAGTGCTCAAAATTGTATGTGATATTTTTTATTAAAATTCAGGCTATAGTGTATATCACTATATGATTATCTGAAAATGTCTTTATTTATTCTCCTGACATGGGCAGTTTGTTCTCTTTACAATTTTCTCTGTTGAAAATGCTGCAATATCACTTCTACTTCCATCAAAGATAGAGTACTGGATTTACCCGCTCCCCTGCCCTTAACAATTAAAACACTAGACAAGATATATGACATTGGACACAGTGGTCCCTGAGATACAAGAAAATAATGAGGTGAGCCCTCTGATGCCATAGTTTATTGCTTTTAGAGAATTTTCATGTTGTGGCACAGTAAGGACTAACTCAGGCAAAGCTTGGTGTGCTCCCTAAGCTGAGGAATCAGAGCTGAGGGTACAGGGAGATCCTAAGTAGCTAGGATTCATAGCACAAAATACCAGAGGACAGAAATATAAACAGAGCGAGAACTGTGGAGATTTGCAAAGAGATACAAGAGAATACTAATCAGTGCATGCTTGTGATGAAAATACCCAAGGCTGGGGAACAAATATGCAAAAGGATTAAAAGAAATGTACTCAGAGCTCACACAGTACTGGGAATCGTGCCTATTATTAAGTTTTTATATCTATATTTATGAATTTTTTTGACAGGAAACATGAGGTTTCTGGATCAGAGAAAAATGTTTAATTACTCAGAGAACATATGTTGTCAGTCTCTCATGCTCCAATTCCCCATAGGGCAATGCAGTGAGGGCAGAAATCTCCTGTGTGTACATAGGACCTATACAAGAGAGCTGACACATCTGCTCCCACAACTCCTCCAGAGAGAGGGAGAGAGACTTTTGCCTTTTAACATAAACAAATGCTCTTTGGGGGGTAAAGTGTGAAGGTCCCTAAGTCAATTACATAAATAACACCAAGAGTCTTTAACTCCCAAGGCTTGTTTATCATTCAAACATCCATTCATCCAGGTACCAGCAATCTTTGTTAAGAAAGCCCTTATCATTTAGCATTGTTTTCCTGACTCCTGTTCCCACCAGCCAGACTGGAGAATCTTATAATTCAGAAGAAATTGGATAGTCAGAAGGCTCTTACCTCAGCAGTAGGGATTAATAATCCCAAAATGAATGTGGTTATGTTCACACCTAAAAATTTTAAAGGGAGGCCTAAAATGATCAAACTTTCCAACAGGAATACAAAAGTATCTCGCACTTATCAAGGTAAAATTCACAAAGTCTGTCATCTAATTAAATAATTTCCAGGCAATAAATAAAAACAATAGAAAAACCCTCAATAAGAAGAAAAATTAAATATTGAAACTGACCCACACATAAATGCTTCAATTAGCATACAAGCAATTGAAAAAAAAGCTTTTATAACTGTATTCCATATTTTCAGAAAACTAGAGGAAAATGAAACATTATAAGTATGGAAGACATAAAAAAATACCCTGACTGAAATTCTAGAGGTGAAAATTATAATGCAGGAGACGAAAAATGCACTGGATGGAATTAATAGCAGACTAAATATTGTGGACAAAAAGATAACTAAACTTGAAGACATAACAATAGGAACTATCCAAAATGATATAAAGAAAACGGCTCATTTAAAAAAAGAAAAATAAATAAATAAACCATTAGTGAGTTATGCAATAATTTCAAGCAACTTTGAAATGAAACCCAAGAAACACAAAGGAACCTATAACAAGGCAAATAGTAAATATCTTAGAATCAGCAATAAACAGAATAGCTTAAGCATCCGGAGCAAAAACATTTTATCGACAGAGGAACAAAGGATGACAGCAGATTTCATCTGGAAATAATGCAAGTGACAAGAAAGTGGAGCAACATTGTTAAAGTACTAAAAGGAAAAAAAAAAGTAGACTTCTATATCCAATGAATATGTATTTCAAAGACAAAGGTGAAACAAAGATTTGTTGGGTCATACAAAAGCTGAAATATTTTATTAGCAGACCTAACTGTAAGAAATGTTAAAAGAAGTCCTTTGGACTGGAAGAAAATGATAGCTGATGATGTCATATTTCTGAGCAAAGGAATAAAGAGCACCCAAAATGGTAATATGTATGTAAATAAATAATATTTTTTTCTTCTTATTTACATCTATAAAAGATCATTGACTTCTTAAACAGCAATGAAATGTGGGGTTTAGAACAATGAAGAAGTAAAATGTATAACAATAACACAAAGGTCAAGAGGAGAAAAGGGGAAATATACTGTTTCTACATGACTTACAGGTGTTCTGTCCACATTCCAGATGCTAATCCTCTGTCAAGTGTATGTTTTGCTAACATTTTTCCAAGGATTATGGTTGGTTTTATTTTGCCTCCAGTGTATTTCTTTTAGATTTTATTAAAGTATAGTTGATTTACAATGTTGTGTTAATTTCTTCTGTACAGCAGAGTGACTCAGTTATACACATACATACTCTTTTTCATATTCTTTTGCATTATGGTTTGTCACAGGATATCAAGTATAGTTCCCAGTGCTATACAGTAGGACCTTGTTGTTTATCAATCCCATATATAATAGTTTGCTTCTGCTAATCCCAAACTCCCATTCCTTCCCTCCCTTAACACCCCCTTGGCAACCACAAGTCCACAAGTCTGTTTTCTATATCTGTGAGTCTGTTTTCATTTTGTAGATATATTGATTTGTATCAAATTTTAAATTTTTTATTGGAGTATAGTTGATTTACAATGTTATGTTTATGCTGTACAGCAAATGAATCAGTTATTCATATACATATATCAACTCATTTTTTAGCTTCTTTCCCCATAAAGGTCATTACAGAGTATTGAGTAGAGTTCCCTATGCTATACGGTATGTCTTTATTAGTTATCTGGGTTTTTTTTGTGTTTTTTTTTGTTTTTTTCTGTACATGGGCCTCTCACTGTTGTGGCATCTCCCGTTGCGGAGCACAGGCCCCGGAAGCGCAGGCTCAGTGGCCATGGCTCACGGGCCCAGCCGCTCCGCAGCATGTGGGATCTTCCCAGACCGGGGCACAAACCTGTGTCCCCTGCAGCGGCAGGCAGACTCTCAACCACTGCACCACCAGGGAAGGCCAGTTATCTGTTTTATATAGAGTAGTGTGTATATGTCAATCCCAATCTCCCAATTTATTCCCCCCTTACCCTCTGCTAACCATAAGTTTGTTTTCTACATCTGTAACTCTATTTCTATTTTGTATATAAGTTTATTTACACCTTTTTTAAAGATTCCACATATAAGCAATATCATATGATATTTGTCTTTCTCTGTCTGACTTACTTCACTCAGTATGACAATCTCTAGGTCCATCCACGTTGCTGCAAATGGCATTATTTTGTTCTTTTTATGGCTGAGTAATATTCCATTGTGTATATGTACCACATCTTCTTTATCCATTCCTCTGTTGATGGACATTTATATTGCTTCCATGTCCTGGCTATTGTAAATAGTACTGCAGTGAACATTGGGGTGTATGTATCTTTTTGAATTATGGTTTTCTCCAGATATATGCCTAGGAGTGGGATTGCGGATCATATTGTAGCTCTATTTTTAGTTTTTTAAGGAGTCTCTATATTGTTCTCCATAGTAGTTGTACAAATTTACATTCCCACAAATAGTGTAGGAGAGTTCCCTTTTCTCCACACCCTCTCCAGCATTTATTGTTTGTAGAATTTTTAATGATGGCCATTCTGACTGGTGTGAGGTGGTACCTCATTGTAGTTTTGATTTGTGTTTCTCTAATAATTAACGATGTTGAGCATCTGTTCATGTGCCTCTTGCCCATCTGTATGTCTTCTTTGGAGAAATGTCTATTTATGTCTTCTGTCCATTTTTTGCTTGGGTTCTTTGTTTTTTTTTTGTTGAGTCGTGTGTGCTATTTGTATATTTTGGAAATTAAGCCCTTGTCGGTCGCATCATTTGGTTGATCACTGGAGGTTGTCTTTTCATTTTGTTTGTGGTTTTCTTTGATGTGCAAAAGCTTGTAAGTTTCACTAGGTCCCATTTGTTTATTTTTCCTTTTATTTCTATTGCCTTGGGAGACAGACCTAGGAAAACATTTGTATGATTTATGTCAGAGAATGTTTTGCCTATGATCTCTTCTAGGAGTTTTATGATGTCATATCTTAGATTTAAGTCTTTAAAACATTTTGAGTTTATTTTTGTGCAGGGTGTGAAGGTGTGTTCTAACTTCATTGATTTACATGCAGCTGTCCAACTTTCCCAGCACCATTTCCTGAAGAGACTTTTTCCCATTTTATATTCTTACTCTTTTGTCAAAGGTTAATAGACCGTAGATGTGTGAGGTTTTTTCTGGGCTCTCTACTCTGTTCTATTGATTTGCATATCTGTTTTTGTGCCAATACCGCACCATTTTGTTTACTGTAGCTTTGTAGCATTGTCTGAGGTCTGGGAGGGTTATGCCTCCTGCTTTGTTCTTTTTCCAGGGGATTGCTTTGGCAATTCTGGGTCTTTTATGGTTCCATATAAATTTTAGGATTATTCTAGTTCTGTGAAAAATGCAATGGGTAGTTTGATAGGGATCACACTAAATCTGGAGATGGCTCTGGGTAGTATTGCCATTTTAACAATATTAATTCTTCCAATCCAAGAGCAGGGATTATCTCTCCATTTCTCTAAATCATGTTTAATTTCCTTTATTAATGTTTTATAGTTCTCAGCAAAATAAGTCTTTCACTTCCTTGGTGAGGCTTATTCCTAAGTATTTCATTTTATTTTTTGTATGCAATTTTAAAAGAGACTGTTTGTTTACATTCCCTTTCTGATATTTCATTATCAGTGTAAAGAAATACAACCGATTTCTGTATGTTAATATTGTATCCTTCTACCTTCTTGAATTCATTTATCAGTTCTAGTAGCTTTTGTGTGGAGTCTTTAGGGTTTTCTATATATGGTATCATGTCGTCTGCATCTAATGGCAATTTTACCTCTTCCCTACCAGTTTGAATACCTTTTTATTTCTTTTTCTTTTCTGATTGTTGTGGCTAGGACTTCCAATACTATGTTGAAGAGAAGCGGTGAGAGTGGGCTTCCTTGTCTTATTTCACATTTTAGCAGGAAGGCTTTCAGCTTTTCACTGTTGAGTATTATATTGGCTGTAGGTTTGTCATAAATAGCTTTCATCATGTTAAGATATGTTCCTTCTATACCCATTTTCATAAGGGTTTTATCATGAATGGATGTTGAATTTTATCAAATGCTTTTTCTGCATCTACTGTGATGATCATATGGTTTTTGTCCTTTCCTTTGTTGATGCAGTGTATCACATTGATTTGCATAGGTTGAACCACCCTTGTGACCCTGGGATGAATTCAGCTTGGTTGTGGTGTATGACCTTTTTTATGTGTTGTTGGATTTAGTTTGCTAATATTTTTGTTGAGAATTTTTGCGTGTCTATATTCATCAGATATTGGCCTTTAATTTTCATTTTTAGTAGTGTCTTTGTTTGTTTTTGGTATCATGGTGATGGTTGCTTCATAGAATGCCTTTGGGAGTGTTCCTTCCTCTTCAGTCTTTTGGAACAGTTAGAGAAGGAGCGGTATAAGTTCTTCTTTGTGTGTTTGGTAGAATTCCCCAGTGAAGCTATCTGGTCCTGGACTTCTGTTTGTAGGAGTTTTATTTATTTATTTATTTATTTTACATAGTCTATTTCATTTCTAGTGATTGGTCTGTTCATGTTATCTATTTCTTCTTGATTCAGTTTTGGTGGGCTGTATGTTTGTAGAAAGTTGTCCATTTCTTCTAGGTTGTCAAATTTGCTGGCATGTAATTATTCATAGTATTCTCTTATGGTTTTTTGTATTTCTGTGGTATCAGTTGTGATACCTCCTCTTTCATTTTTTATTTTGTTTATTTGAGTCTTCTCTCTTTTCTTGGTGAGCCTGGCCAGAGGTCTGTCAATTTGGTTAACCAAGAACCAGCTCTTGGTTTTATTGATTTTTTCTACTGTTTATTAATCTCTATTTTATTTGTTTCCTCTCTGATTTTATCATCTCCTTCCTTCTGCTGACCTTAGGTTTTATTTTTTCTTCTTTTTCTAATTCTTTTAGGTGATGGGTTAGACTGTTTATCTGAGATTTTTCTTATTTCTTAAAGAAGGCCTGTATCACTGTGAACTTCCCTCTAAGAACTGCTTTTGCTGCATCATATAGATTGTGCGTTTTCATTGTCATTTACCTCAAGGTATTTTTTAATTTCTTCTTTGATTTCATCATTGACCCATTGGTTTTTCAGTAGCATGTTGTTTAGTCTCCATGTAAGTGTTGTTGTTTTTTTCTTGTTTCTTTTTCTGTGGTTGATTTCTAATTTCATGCCATTGTGGTCAGAAAAGACGCTTGAAATAATTTCTGTACTCTTAAATGTCTGTTAGTTTTTGTTTTATGTATTTGTGTGCTCCTATATTGTGTGCATATATGTTGACAAGTGTAATATCCTCTCCTTGTTTTGATCCTTTTATCATTATATAGTGTTCTTCTCTACCTTTCTTCATAGCCTTTGTTTTGAAGTCTATTTTGTCTGATAAGAGTATTGTGACCCCTGCTTTCTTGTCATTTCTATTTGCATGAGATACCTTTTCTATCCCTTCACTTTCAATCTATGTGTGTCCTTTGCCCTAAAGTGGGTCTATCCTAGGCAGCATATTATAGGCTTTTGTGGGTTTTTTTAAAATCCAATCTGCCACTCTATGTCTTTTGATTGGAGCATTTAGTCCACTGACATTTAAGGTAATTATTGATAGATATGTATTTATTGCCATTTTAAACCTTGTTTTCTCATTGATTTTATATTTCTTCTTTGTCCCTTTTTTTTCCTTTTGTGGTTTGATGATTTTCTTTTGTATTATGCTTATGTTCTCTTCTTTATGGTTTTGTGAATCTATTGTATGTTTTTGATTTGTGGTTGCCCTGTTTTTCAAGTATGTTAACCTGTTTCTATATATACTTACTTTAGACTGGTGGTCATATAGGCTTAAACACATTCTAGAAAAATAATCTACATTGTCTTACTCTCCTCCCTTGCATTTTATAATTTTGATGTCCTCTTTTGCATCTTCATGTTCATCTTTCTGCTGTTCTTTGTGATTATCATTGCTTTCACAGAAATTTTTTGATTTTTTTTAAATGTGTGTAATGGCTTATTTAAGTGATTTACTTTCCAAATGTGATTTTCTCTTTCCTATAGATTCTTACTTCTTTTCTATTTAGAGAAGACCTTTCAATATTTCCTTTAGGATAGGTTTAGTATTGCTGTATTCTTTTAGTTTTTGCTTGTCTGAGAAATTCTTTATCTCTCCTTCTATTCTAAATGATAATCTTGATGGATAGAGTGTCCTAGGTTGCAGAGTTTTCCCTTTCAGGACTTTGAATATATCTTGCCACTCCCATCTGGCCTGCAATATTTCTGTAAAGAAATCAGCTGATAGCCTTATGGGGGTTCCCTTGTAATTTACTCTTTGTTTTTCTCTTGCTACCTTTAGAATCCTCTCTTTAACTTCTGCCGTTTTTATTATAATATGTCTTGGTATAGGTCTTTTGGGGTTTATCTTGTTCAGGACCCTCTGTGCTTCTTGTATCTGGATATCTGTTTCCTTCTTTAGGTTTGAGAAGTTTACAGCCATAATTTCTTCAAATACATTTTAAGTCCCCTTTTCTCTTTCTTCTCCTTCTGGGATCCCTATTATGCATAGATTGGCACACTTTATATTTATCTCATAGGTCTCTTATTTTGCTTTTATTCTGTTTTTTTTTATTTGGGTTTCTGTCTGACATTCTAGTGGGGTGATTTCCATTCTATCTTCCAGATCACTTATTCATTCCTCTGCATTATTCATTCTGCTATTCACAACCTTTAGTTCAGCTTTGGTCTCTTCAAATGAATTCTCTAATTTTTCTTGGCTCCTCCTTATAGTTTCTAGTTCCTTTTTACAATAATCTGCATTTCTGTCAATAGCCTTTCTTAATTCCTTCAGTATTTTTATTATCTCCTTTTTAACATCTTTATTGGAGTATAATTGCTTTACAATGGTGTGCTAGTTTCTGCTTTATTACAAAGTGAATCAGTTATACATATACATATGTTCCCATATCTCTTCCCTCTTGCGTCTCCCTCCCTCCCACCCTCCCTATCCCACCCCTCTAGGTGGTCACAAACCACCTAGCTGATCTCCCTGTGCTATGCAGCTGCTTCCCACTAGCTCTCTATTTTACGTTTGGTAGTGTATATATGTCCATGCCACTCTCTCACTTTGTCACAGCTTACCCTTCTGCCTCCCCATATCCTCAAGTCCATGCTCTAGTAGCTCCTTTTTGAATTTGGTGTCTATTAGACTGAAGAGGTCTGTTTCATTGTTTGTTTTTTCAAGGGAATTCTCTCAATCTTTTAATTGAAATGGGTTCCTCTGCTTCTTCATTTTACATACTTTTCTCTTGCTCAATGAGTTGAGAAGAAACAATTATTTACTGTGGTCTTGGAGGGGTTTTTTTTATGTGGGAACGTCCCTGTGTAGTCTCTATGGGTTTAATGTTTTTTAGTGCGGGGGCTGTTTTTAGTATGGATGCCTGCCACCTCTTTCCTCAGTACATGCTGGACGTTATCCCCTTGATAGGAGGTGTGACTGGTGTTGTGGTGACCAGAGTCTGCACTGGATATCAAGTGACTCCAGTGGCTTTTGATACAGATTTTAATTACATTTTTATGTAGTCAAATTTATCATTTTGTGTAGTTTGTGCTTTGTCTTGAATTAGAAATCTTTCCTCACTATTTCCAAAATCATGAATATATTCTTTTACATTCTCATCTAAAAATATTCCCCCCCAAAAAAATAATAAAATAAAATAAAAAATAAAAATATTCCCAATACCCTCATAATAAGCACCATTTCTGCTTAAATGAGCCAACTGATACAAAGTTCATTACAGGGGAGTGCTGTGATTACTTTCCTTTTATTGAAAAATAATCCTCTACTTGCAAAAGTCATCCTTTCAGAACTTCAGGAGGATTCCTCATGGTGTGAGGAGTAAGGAAGAGGATATGCCAGCCAGATCAGTCACATCAACCCTAGCAATCAGAGGGCTGACAGCTGTCTCATTTTCAAGTCCTTGTAATTACTGGAGGTGCCCAGCCAGGAAGAAAAGTAGTTATGCCCATGAAAGAGTTCTGGATACATGAGAAGGAAAGAGATAACATCCAGTGAGAGCTCAGCTTTCCCAGGTCCATCAGCCTATGTTTGAGAAATCATTTCACCAATGATAATAAATAAGGGCTTGCTGTTTTCAGTGTCTGAGCAGGAGCTGCTTAAATTTCCCCAGTCAATATATTTCTGCCATTATTCAAGGTACTCCCCATTTTATTTTCTAACTCATCTTCTTTTGGAGGTCACACTCAGTTCTTATGTTCAGCTAGCTTCGTAATTCCTCTTTAAATAAATAGATAATTAGAAGAGGGGATGAAATCTTTATTCAGTGTCTAGGACAGACTCTGACAGAAGCGAAAATGGAGCAGAACAGGTTCTGGAGGCGCTGAAATGTCAGCTATAGCTATTCCCTTAGATTGATAACTCTGATTCTGTTTTTGAAACACTCTTTGAAAATTTCTTACAGAAATATGCTACTTACTTTTAAACTATCTTATTTCTGTTTTTTCTTGCATAATCATAATTTATATTACAGTACTTTAAATTTAGTATCCCAAGTAATTTCATAGTTATTATCAACATTATTGTGCAATATTCTTTTGATTGGATTATTCTTCAAAAGGGAAATTATTTTTTCACCCACTGTTTCCTCCCTGTGTTGCTTAAAATAATTAGAATAGTTATCAGTTATGTAGTTTTGAAGTACATACAGTGGAAAAAGTTACTTTGACTAAAATTTTAAAAGTAAATTATCTTCTCTTCAAACATATTCTGCTAATGATTACAATAAGTTTTATTTCTCAGTATAATGGAATAAATTGCATTTTGTTTTTCATTTGAGTAGACTACGTACCAGAACAATATTAAGTAATCACAAACAGTCTGTGGTTTTTGTTTTGGACTTACTGCAGCATGAACTGTGAGGGGTGATGCAACATTTTCTCTAATTGGCCCTTGTCTGAAATTCTAGCACTGTACTCAAAATTCCATTCCAGCTCTGAATTTTGGGTAAGGTTATGTGAGGTTCTGCGGCTCAGATAATGGTTGGTTATGATAATAAACAGCTGGTGAAGCCTTGGCAAGAAGCTGGTGTTAAAGAACTTAGAGTGAAATCAAACCCTAGTGGACAGGGGTACCCCACACCCCAGCTGCTAGTTCATCCCATCCTGACCTATAGCTCAGCAGCACAGAAACTTCAGACCCAGTTAGGCCTAGAAAACTGCAGGAACAATTAATCTTCCAGGAACAATAGATACTTCCAGAAAATAAGGTCTGGTATTTTTGAATAGGAGTCCTTGCAATTCCACTACAAGTGCTGGTGTTGCTAAGGCCTGATTATCTCTTGAGAAATGTGATATTTCATTTCCTGTTGGCCAGAGCAGCTTAGTTAAGGACCTAATCAGAACCCCACAGAAATGCCCCAGGGAAGACCAAGTTTGTATTTGAAGCTACCTCATTTCCCTTGTAAGTTCCCTCTTTGTCACTTGCTACATTCTCCTTGAATCCCAAACCCTTATACTGTTCTCTGACAACCCAGACATTTCTCCTGCCACTTACACAGGCCTGAACTCTCCAAGCAGAAAACTCTTCCCTCATGATGTTTTCTTGTCCCATTTCCATGATTACAGACTCCCTGAGCAGGGCCAAAGATGAGGATGCAGGGCATTGTAGAAATGGTATGTCTTCTAAAGTTCAGAGATCCAGGGTAATCTACTCCAGCTGCAACCCTAGTATCATGATGTGTTGGTTCAGAACAAACCAAAAACTAAAATTACAGGCCATGCCTGAATATAGGGTGAAGCAAAACTACCCTAAACAGTCACTGTTTCCTAAAGGATAGAGATTTTACTTTTTAAATTACACTGTGAGAAGCAGGGATTTGCATTCCTTTATGGCTTTATGTGACAATTCCAGAGTCCCTGATGCACAGAGAGAATGGGGATAAAGTATAGTCTATGGTGACAAAATCAGAAGGGACAAAGGACTAAGGGAGTTGTAGATCTCTCTCCCACCTGCCTTCATCCATCCAGCTTTTACCCACTGCTCCAGTCAGCTTAGTGTGAGTGTTCCAAAATGTCCTCCTTGTCCTATTCCCCCCACCCCGCCTCCAACTAGGACTCAACGTGCTCCCCTCAGTATGTCTTTGTCATAGATTTTTACTATGTCCTGTCATCACTGATAACTTTCTCTCTCTCTCTCACCATAATGCAAGTGTCATGCACATATGTCATATCTTTTGTGAATTTTTCTCACAGGACTTGGCACAAACATGGCATGCTGTAGGTGACTACTAAAAGTTCAAACATTAGGGTAAAAAGGCATGATCTCATACCCATGAAACAACCATGTTGTTTATTCACCTTTACATTCATATCAGATAACCAGAAGTATGAACTGTTTAACATAATGAAAGGATGCAAATGGTATCACCTGGACATGACCTGCTATATTTAAGACTCAAGAATATGACTTAGAACAGTTGGCTAGAATCCATGATCCACTTATCTGACCTTCTGATAAAAATGGAAGCTAGTGAAAATAATGAGAGTATACATATACAGTAAAGATAGTTATACCATTGGCCTTTCTTATGTGGTGACTGGCACTGGGCCCATTCATGCCTCATGTGTGCCCCAGGACCACTTTGGACTTTCCTTAGAACCATGGTAGAGGCATGAACCCTACTCATGGATCAGGAAGGGTCTCATTTCTTGGCCACTCAAGAAGTAAGAGATCAAGCCTGAAAGCTAGATTCTTCCGAGAAATAAGAGCAAGAGGGCTTCCCTGGTGGCGCAGTGGTTGGGAGCCCGCCTGCCGATGCAGGGGACACGGGTTCGTGCCCCGGTCCAGGAAGATCCCACATGCCGCGGAGCGGCTGGGCCCGTGAGCCATGGCCATTGAGCCTGCACGTCCAGAGCCTGTGCTCTGCAACGGGAGAGGCCACAACAGCGTGAGGCCCACATACCACAAAAAAAAAAAAAAAAAAAAGAGCAAGAGGAGCAAATAGACAATGTGATGCTATGAGGAAGCTGCCTTGTGTGGGGGGCGTGGTCAGGGAGGGCTGGGGATGTGCTTTTGTGAGCCAGAAAAGGTATCAGAGGAAAAAAGCAGGGGGAATGTAAGGCCATGCCATGTAAGCAGGGGATAAAAGGGACAGAAGACACAAGGCAATGTTCTGGAACCAGGCAAGCAGTGATGGCACCATCTGGGGAAAGATCTCAGTGCCCTAGTTGGCATTCCTCCAGATACTGCGTGGTAGTGAGGTGACTCCAGTGAGACAAAAGCATTCATCTATGGCTGGTAAGCAATCTTGGGGCTGTAACCAAATCCTCCAGGAGCTGGTAAACAATTTCCATGCGTCTTATGAAAATACACTTTGTTCTGAAGTGAGACTGTATATTCTCAGGAGCTACGGGGTTCACAGAAATATTTTCAGTAGCCCTTGCCATTGAAGTTACAAAGAGACCTTGGATGTTAATTTTAATCAAGCTTAACGGTTAGCACATACTGCACCCAACCAGAACAGTGACAATCCAAGGACCAGCTTTGATCATCCCTATTAGTGCCTTGTATGTAATTACCTGAATAATGTGACTAAATGATTCTGGCACCAAATCTATGTTAACTTACTATGGATAGAAAAGTATCAACATGTATTGAGCAAGCAGAATGCCAGACATTTTGCTGGATACTTTAACTAGTTATCTCACTGAGTTCTCATAACAAACCTATGAGGTATGACTTTACAGATGAGAAAACCAAGACCCTGAAAGGTGAAATAAATTGCCTAAACCATACAGCTACCAAATAGTAAAGGTATATTCTGGACCCATGTCTGCTAAACTCTTTCCACTTGCAACATTAACAGTAATCATTGTTATAGTTAGAGCAAATGTTTATATAGAACTCATTCTGTGCTCTAAGCATTTTATACACATTCTTGGAGGTGACATCACTCCAGCCTCCATTTCCTCACAAAGTTCAACAACTAGACAGCTATCCATGAACAAAAGCAGTTCTGGGAAAGCTCTGGAGTCTGCTTAAGGAACTTTAGCAACACAGTGGGAGGAAACCCTGAGAATAACCACACAAGAAGAGAAGAAAGACAGCTTCATTTTGCCTGAATCGTCCCATCCCCCAAGCGAGCATTGCTCCATGCCAAGAGGGAACTTCCCAGGTAGAAAGAGTACCCCTTGCCAGGAGAAGTAGAGCAGGATGAGCAACCAGCTTCCCCAGCCTTTCCAGGTACCACATGAAAGTCTCAATTCAGTATTACCCCACCCAGACTGCCAAAGATGAGATGTATAGAGCCAGCTAAGAAAAGAAGAGCCAAGGAAGAAAAGCAGGGGCTACCAATAGCAGCCACATAGGAGGAGCCATTTCGGTTCACAGTGACCTGCTTTGTGGACAAACTGAGCAGATTTTGCTGCTGAAGAAGCCAGTGGTCAGCACAACTGATGTGGATCCCCCTTACAGATTTCACCAGAATTTGCCCCACAGGTATTCATGTTCATTGATGCCAGCTGCCAGAGTACCTCCCTGCTCCCTCCCTCCTGTCCCTGCTAGAGCCCAGGGACTGCACCTGCAGCCAGCCCAGACCTCTGTGGCTATGCCAATGCAAAACTCCAGCCTAGACTCCCACAGAGGAACCCCATCACTGTGCATATGCTTGGGAATCACCCTCCAGATATGTACTGGTATGCTACTTGCCTGACACCTGTCACCAGCCTCCACTACTGTGAGCACACCTTGGGGGAGACTGTGCAGCTACAGGATGGCATGCTGACAGCCAGGGCCCCTGCAATTGCAGCAGGCCCAGATCAGGCCATTTTCTGTCCTGGCCTGCACTACCATGTTCACCTGCAGAAAGCCCCTCTAGCTGTGTACATGAATGGCCCTGGCCCAACCCTCATCACAGGCCCCCAGTGCAGGGCCTGGCTGTGGAGGGACAACTATGCAGTCACAAGTGAGCACACTGACAGCAAAGCCCCTACAGCTTCCAGTAAGCCCATAGTGTGCCCTGGGCTGCACCACTACATTTGTCTGTAACCAGACCCTGCCACTACATAGGCACCTGTAGCTGGCCCCACAGCCAAGTGTGTGCACACCACCAGAGCCAGGCGCCACCATTGCCTGCCCTCCTAGTCCATACTAGCTGGACCTGAAGGTGCCACTGAGGATCCCCAAAGCTCTTGCAGACACTGAAGACACCCTGCAGTCCTCACCAAGAACCATACATTCATCAATGCTGTGGACCTCAGCAGACTGAGCCTAATGGACATCATGCCACCTTGGACCCAGTGTCATCACATGTAGCACTTTGTACCGTTGGACCTGGTGTCATGCTCCAGGATGCCCCCTCCTATAGGTGAAAGTCTTTCTTTATCAAATTCAGTCCATAAAGCCTGGAAGAGATGACTGCTTCTTCAGATGTACAGACACCTAAGCAAAGCTATAGGGATCATGAAGAATCAGGAAAACATGACTCTACCAAAGGAATATAGTAAGTCTCCAGTTACTGGCCCCAAAGAAGTAGAGATCCAGGAGTTTCCCAACAAAGAATTCTAAATGATGTTCAGAGAGCTATAAGAGAACACAGATAAACAATTTAACAATATCAGGAAAACAGTACAAGAACAAAATGAGAAGTTCAACAAAGAGATAAAAAAGGACCAAACAAATCTTGGAGCTGGTGAATATAATGACTGAATCTAAGAATTCAATAGAGAGCTTCAACAGTAGGCTTGATGAATCAGAAGAAAGAATCAGTGAACAAGAAAACAGACCGATTGAAATTATCCAATCAGAGGAGCAAAAGGAAAAAATGAAAAGGAATAAAGAAAGCCTACTGTACATATGTGACACCATTAAAAGAAAAAGTTTTGCATCATTTCCGTCCCAGAAGGAAGAGAGAGAAATTAGTAGAAAGCTTATTTAAATAAATAATGGCTAATAACTTCCCAAATCTGGGGAGAGATATATATTTCCAAGTTCATGAAGCTAATTGGTCACCACAAAATTTCAATCCAAAACAATCCTTTCCAAGACACATTGTAATAAAACTGTCAAAAATCAAAGGTGAAGAATTTTAAAAGCAGCAAGAGAAAAAAATTATCTGATAAAGAGAACCCCCATAAGGCTAAACCCTAACTTATCAGAAGGAAGGAAATAACAAAGATGAGAGCAAGCAGTAATAAAATAGAGATCAGAAAAACAACAGAAAAGATTAATGAAACTAAGAGTTGATTTTTGAAAAGAGAAACAAAATTGACAAACTTTAGCTAGACTAAGGGAAAAAAAAAGACTCAAATAAAATCAGAAATGAAAGAATAGACATTACAACTCATACCACAGAAATACAAAGGATCGTACGAAACTACTATTCCAGGGAGGAGAGGGGTGGGGGAAGGATTGATTGGGAGTTTGGGATTAGCAGAAGCAAACTATTACATATATATATATATATATATATATATATATATATATATATATATATATATATATATATATATATATATATATATGTATGTATATATGTATGTATGTATATGTATATATATTATAATGGATAAACAACAAGGTCCTACTGTTCCCTGAATAAAGTACAGGGAACTTTATTTAATATCCTGTGATAAACCATAATGGAGAAGAATACACACACACACACACACACACAAAAGTGTGTGTGTGTTTATAATTGAATCACTTTCCTGTACAGCAGAAATTAACATAGTAAATAAACTATACTTCAATGAAATAAATTTTTTTAAAAAAAGAAACTATTATGAACAATTTTATGCCAAGAAAATGGGCAACCTAGAAGAAATAGAAAAATTACTAGAAACATACAACCTACCAAGACTAAATAATGCAAAAACAGAGAATTGGAACAGACCAATAATGAGTGAGGAGATTGAATCAGTAATCAAAAACCTCCCAACAAAGAAAAGGATCAGATGGTTTTGATAGTGAATTCAACCAAACATTTAAAAAATTACCATCAATCCTTCTAAAACTCTTCCCCAAAATTGAGGAGAAGGAGGGAACACTCCCAAACTCATTCTAGGAGTCCAGCTTTACATTGATACCAAAGCCAGATAAGGACACTGCAAGAAAAGAAAACTATACCAATATTCCTGATGAATAAAGATGCAAACATTCTCAAAAAATGTTAACAAACTGAATTCAACAGCACATTAAAAAGATCGTACACCATGATTAAGGGGGATTTATCCCAGGGATGCAAAGATGGTTCAACATCTACAAATCAATCAATATTCCACCACATTAGTAAAAAGAAAGATAAAAGTCATATGATCATCTCAGTAGATGCAGAGAAAACATTTGACAAAATTGAACATCCTCTTGGGACTTCCCTGATGGTCCAGTGGTAAAGGATCCACCTTACAATGCAGGGGATGTGGTTTCGATCCCTGGTCAGGGAACTAACATCCGACATGCCATGGGGCAACTAAGCCTGCGTGCCACAACTACTGAGCTCGCATGCCTCAACTAGAGCCCACATGCTGCAAACTACAGAGCCCACACTCTCTGGAACCCACGCACCACAGCTTCAGAGCCCATGCGCCCCAGGGCCTGTGTGCCACAACTAGAGAAGAGAAAACCTGCACACCACAACTAGAGAGAAGCCCGTGCACCACAACAGAGAGCCCATGCGCTGCAACGAAAGACCCCACGTGCCTCAACGAAGATCCTGCATGCCACAACTAAGACCTGACACAGCCAAAAATAAATAAAATAATTTTTTTAATTGAACATCCTCTCAAGGAACATATTTCAACATAATAAAAGCTTTGGGCAAACCCACAGCTAACATCATACTCAGTGGTAAAATGTTTAAAGCTTTTCCTCTAAGATCAGGAACAAGAAAAGAATATCCATTCTCACCACTCCTGTTCAGCATAGTACTGGAAGTCCTAGCTAGAGCAATCAGGCAAGAAAAAGAAATAAAAAGCATCAAAATCAAAGAGGAAGAAGTAAAATTTTCTTTATTTGCAAATTTTATGATCTTATATGTAGAAAAGCTTAAAAGCGTCACCAAAAAATGTTAGAACTAATCAATGAATTCAGTAAAGTTGCAGGATACAAAATCAGCATACAGAAATCACTTGCATTTCTACACACTAACAATAAAGCATCTGAAAGAGAAATAAAAACAATCCCATTCACAATAATATAAAAAATAATGGAATACTTAGGAATAAATTTAACAAAGGAGGTGAAAGATCTGTACACTGAAAACCATGAGACTTTGATGAAAGAAATTAAATAAGAAAGATATTCTGTACTCAAGGATTGGCAGAATTAATATTGTTTAAAATAGCCATACTACCCAAAGCCGTCTATAGAGTTAATGCAATCCCTATCAAATTTCTAATGGCATTTTTCACAGAAATAGAAAAAAAGATCCTAAAATTAGTATGAAACCACAGAAAACCCTGAATAGTCAAAGCAATCATAAGAAAGAAGAAAATACTGGAAACATTACACTTCCTAATTTCAAAGCCATAGTAATCCAAACAGTATGGTACTGGCATAAAAATAGACATATAGACCAATGGACCAGAAGAGAGAACCAGAAATAAATCCTAGCATATACAGTCCACTAATATTTCCCAAGGAAGCCATGAATACTCAATGGGTGAAGGATAGTCTCTTCAATAAATAGTGCTGGGAAAATTGGATAACTACCTGTAGAAGAAAGAAATTGAACCCCTTACACCACTCACAAAAATTAACTTGAAATGGATTAAATACTTAAGCATACGACTTGAAACAATAAAACTCCTACAAGAAAACATAAGAAAAACCTTCTTGAAATTGGTTTTGGCAGAAATTTTTTGTATGTAACACCAAAAGCACGAGCAACAAAAGCAAAAATTAAAAAGTGGAACTACATCAAATTTCTGCACAGCAAAAGAAATGCTTCTTTTCAACAAAATGAACACTAACAAAATGAAAAGGAAACCTGTGGAATGGGAGAAAATATTTGCAAATCATATCTAAAAGGGGTTAATATCTAAATAAAATTCTCATACACCTCAATAGCAGAAAAAAATCTGATTAAAAATGGGCAGAGGAACTGAATAGACATTTTTCCAAAGAAGACAAGACCTACAAATGGCCAACAGATACATGAAAAGAAGCTCAACATCATTAATCAACAGAGAGATGCAAGTCGAAACCACAATGAGCTATCACCACATTCCTGTTAGAATGGCTGTCACTAAAAAGACAGAAGATAAGTGTTGGTGAGGATATGGAGAAAAGGAAACCTTGTGCACTGTTGGTGGGAAAGTAAATTATTGCAGCCACTATGAAACACAGTATGGAGGTTTCTCAAGAAATTAAAAATAGAACTACCACCATATGATCCAGTGATTCCACTTCTGGGTATGTATCCAAAGGAAGTGAAAACAGGATCTTGAAGGGATATCTTCACTCCCATGTTCATTGGAGCATTATTCACAGTAGCCAAGATATGGAAACAACCTAAGTGTCCCTCAAGGGATGAGTTGATAAAGAAGTTGTAGTATACATACATACAATGGAAAAATATTCACTTATGAGAAAGAAGGAAATGCTACTATTTGAGATAATATGAATGGACCTTGAGAACATTATGCTAAGTGAAATAAATCAGAGAAAGAGAAATGCTGCATGATAACACTTATGTGGAATCTAAAAAAGCCAAACTCATAGAAACAGAGAGTAGAGTGGTGGTTCCAAGGGCTGAGAGGTAGGAGAAATGGGGAGATGTTAGTCAAGAGTACTGTTTTATGCCGGTCTCAACCTATCAGTACCTAGTGTTGTTGCTGGACCCTTGTGGTTCTTATCATGATTGTAAGATGCCCTCAGCAATAACCAACAGGGAACTTTGGAAAAAAAGTTTATTATTCAAAGGTTCTGGAAATTACACAGCACACCTCGGGCCGCCCGGTGAAGTCAGGGTTAGAGAAAGAGAGGCAGCAGGCCTAGGGTTCTGCTTTTATTGGGATCAAGTATGGGGACCTCGGGTTTCAAGGGCCTTCTTTTTATTGGTGAATTTAAAACACAGAATGGGAATTTAAAACGTGGGAAGAGAATAAACAAGCAGCCCAAATGGTCAGTTATTGAAATCAATCAAGATCTCTGAAACCAGCTGTCACATCCTCTCAATGACCTCCTCCAGTAGTTAAGATGGATATAAAAGAGTATTTTGGTATTATGGAATAGTTCCTTATCTGATTGTGGCAGTGTATGTTACAATTCATAGAAATGTATATTCCCCCGAAAAAGTCAGTTTTATTGTATAATAATTTTTAATGAAAAATAATGTGCAGGCTTTGCAGACAGACTTCCCAAGTTTGAATCACATACTAGCTCTTTATCTTGAGATATGTTACTTAATCTCCCTATTTCCTAATTTCCTCATAAAAATAATGGGAATAATAGTGACAGCACCCTCACAGGTTTGAAGTGAACGTTAAATGGGATAAAACATATAAGCATTTAGAACAACCCCTGGTATATAGTAAGTGCTCAATAAATATTAGCAATCATTATTAGTACACATATACATTATGTGGGATTGTTTTATGCTGTGTAATTTTAAAAGAGTATTTTCAACAATTCAGGTGTTCCTTAGTTGATGAGTAGATAAACAAATGTGGTCTAGCAATACAATGAAATAGTATTCAGAAGTAAAAAGGAAGTAAATACTGACCCATGCTACAATATGGGCAAACCTTGAAAACATTATGCTAATTGAAAGAAGCCAGACACGAAAGGTCACATATTGTATGATTCCACTTACATGAAATGTCCAAAATAGGCAAATAACTAGAGACTTAAAGTCAATTAGTGATTGCCAGGGGATGGGAGAAAGGGAATTGGGACTGACTGACTGCTAATAGGTATGGGATTTTTTTTTGGAATGACAGAAATGTTCTGGAATAGATAACGGTGATGGTTGCTCAACTCTGTAAATATACTAAAAACCACTGAATTGTATACATTAAAGTGTGAACTTTATAGTATGTGAATTATGGCTCAATAAAGCTGTTATTTTTTTAAAGCTCTGAAACAAAGGAGGCTGGGGCAGTTGGGGGCAGCTTAGCCTGGCTCTTTATCTAGTCACGTGGCTGGCAAGGTGTTTATAAGAGATAGCTGTCTTTGAAGTGGATGCCTCTTTGAAGTGGCTCCCTTGGCAATCAAGGCTTAAGTCAGACACTTGCATCAGAAAAAGAAAAACCAACTGTCAGGGCTTATGCTACAGGTACAAACTGTCCGTCATAAGATAAATAAGGTGCTCTCTTCAGCAGCACATATACTAAAATTGGAATGATACAGAGAAGATTAGCATGGCCCCTGCACGAGGATGACACTCACATTCGTGAAGCGTTCCATATTTTTCATCCACATTTGTCAGACTCAAAATCCCAGTATTTTCTAGTATACCTTGACTATAAATTAAAAATTGTTAAAATAAATGTTTTTATGGCATTATATTATGTTAGTAATTTGTTAGTTTATATCAGATATTTATGGTAACTCTGATATCTTGATGGCTATTATAAATCATGTAGAAATTAAATTTGAGTTATAAATTACCACTTTGCAAATTCAGTTGTGGATATTATAAATCTATAAAATATAAATTCATGTAAGTAATAAACTAACGCTACCTTAATATGCATATGGAAAGAGTTAAATAATAAATTTCTTAGAACTAAAAAAAAATGAGATGAATAAGTTCGAGGGAATCTAATGTACAGCATGGTGATTATCATTAATAACACTGTATTATATACCTGAAAGTTGCTAAGAGAGTAAGTCTTAAATGTTCTCATCACAAAAAAGCAATGGTAACGATGTGCTGGAAGCGTTAACTAACACTATGGTGGTAATCATTTTGCAATATATAAGTATATCAAATCAACACACTGAACACCTTAAACTTATAAAACATTAATGTCAATTATATCTCAGTAAAGCTGGAAGAGATCTTTTTAATTAAAAAATCACTGTTTTGGGCTTCCCTGGTGGCGCAGTGGTTGGGAGTCCGCCTGCCGATGCAGGGGACGCGGGTTCGTGCCCCGGTCCAGAAGGATCCCACGTGCCGCGGAGCGGCTGGGCCCGTGAGCCATGGCCGCTGAGCCTGCGCGTCCGGAGCCTGCGCACGTCTGGAGCCTGTGCTCCGCCAGCGGGAGAGGCCACAACGGTGAGAGGCCCGCGTACAGCAAAAAAAAAAAAAAAAATCACTGTTTTATAAATTAGCTCATTTTATTCTCACAGCAACTTTATGAGAAAGACACCATTACTATCCCTGTTTTATAGGTAAGGAAACTAAGGTCAGAGAATTTGAATAACTTGCCCAAGGTCATACATACTAAAAAGGGAAAGAAATGGGATTCAAACCTAGGAAGTCTGACTCCAGAAACCCTACTCTCAACACATTCTACTGTTCTGTTTTCAAATATTCTGGAACTAAGTGCTTTTCAGAACTTTAGACTTTCTAGCCAGACAATGTCAAAACTCCAAAATGACATTGATAAGTCCTTAAAGGAAAACATGCCTGACCAGAATCCTAGGGATGAGGGAGGTGACTCATCGTCCTTAAGTAACTAAGTGGGAAAGACACCGAAACTTCTTGAAACATTGTAATACACATCCCCCACTGTGACACCTCACCTCACCCAATACCTCTTGCTGAAACCCCAGAAGTTAAGGGCAGGCACCTGGAAAAGCCTCAAGGGACCTAGGGAAGTCTGGCTTCCAGTGTTGAGGCAGACTCTACTTCCAACACGAGTAGCTGACCCACTTTAGGACCACCATACCTGCTGCTTCCTGGCCTTAGATCTGAGAGGTAGGAAAAACATAAAATCTTCATACGCTGAGCACACACTTCATAGGGAGAAGCAAAGTTCAGATCAAAACAGCTGACTTGGCTTTCTTATTTTCCAGAGCTGCCTAAAATGTATCTTGTGAGGAATTCAGCCATCTCTGAAGGACTTCTTTGGGAAGAGAGTATGAGTCAAGACCTCTGGAAGGTAGGGTGATCCACCATCTTGGTTTGCCAGGGACTGGGGGACTTTTAGGGACACGGACTTCGATTGCTAAAACCAGGACAGTTGATCACCGTTCACTCTTGTTAGGGTCAGCAAGGACCCCTAGGATTCTTCTTTATTCCAGCTCATTCCATTCATGCCAAGCTGTGCTACTCACAGATACAGAGGCATCCAGTCATACAAATGTGTTTTCTGATGGTGAGCATTTTATTTTGACTCCCCCTTCAGCTATTACTGCTGTAACCCCAGCACCCATTTCCTTAGAATGGCTGCTTTATTCACTGAGCTGGGCTGCTTAAATAAGATGGGATTATTTTCACTAGTTGGTGCCTCCCAGCCAGAGGGGATGTAAAGCTTCCTGGCTTGTTTAGAATTTAACTCCATCTCCTTGAGCTGCTGACTCTCTGAACTGGTCACCAGATAGGCTGCTATCAACCTGGGATAAAGATGCCAGACATGAATAATGATGCATTTTACCATTTTAAAACTTCTCAGTTACCAAGCAGTAGCTGGAACTGGCCCCAATGAAGAGTTTTGACTAATTGTTTTTCATTAAGTTTTTCAATCCCTTACATAATCAGCTTCTCAGAAGCATGTGTCTTGTGGGCAGGACCACCCAATGTTCCCTCGGAAACCTGAAGATGGGGTACCTTAGTGCATGAACGTTTTGAGTGCAGTCAGTCCCATTTAAAATTCCCCGTTATAAGTAAAGCTAAGCATGTAGTGACAGGCACAGCCCCTGCTTATAAGAGATGGTGCAGTCTAATTAAGGAACTGCACACACACACACACACACTCCTGCAAGCCCCAGGGATTACAGATGTCAGGAGCTGTTAGTACAGAAACTCATTTCTGACAGAGGAGGAGGGGAACCAGGTGTGAGTTCAAGCACCAAAGTCTCTGCCAACTGCAGCAGTTCCCATCCAAATTGACCTCCTGACTTTGTGTCTTCTACACTTTGGGAAGGCATCTGGATGCCCTGGGGTTGTCCCATGTGGAGGACTGAGTGACTCAGCCTTGGAAGGTGTGTGCAACCCCCCACCTTCTCCTCTACTCTGCTCACATCCACCCATGCAGTTCAGCCCCAGGGATGTTGCTGCTCTTCTGTCTGGCAAAGGTGCCTGCTAGAGCCCCATGGTCTCTGATTATACTAATAAGATCCATCCCTGAACAGATGGCCACCTCACTTACAGTGGACTTCATATCTGGCCAAGATAGGCCATTATCTATCTAATGAGCAATCCAGCAAATGAGGTTGAACATGCAAGCATCATTCTTCATTTAATCATCCAAGCTGTTGGCTCATAGGCCATGGATGGTCAGGCAGACTGAGTTGGGCCTTAGTATATATAAAGGTGTGGGCATGGGAAGAGCCTCTCAGAGACCAACCAGGGCACCAGATGGAGTTAGATAGCATTACATGCATTTAGATTGAGAAGGTTCCCAACCTCTTATGAACAAAGAGCAGACTGCCCAACTCCCACCTGAGAGATGCCATTGTAGAGGGAATGTCTAGAAAATAGCAATTTTCATGCTGATGAGAGCAGTGTTTGTTCATTTTTATTGTCGGCTGCAGTCATTCTTTTTTTTTATTTTAATTTTATTGGAATATAGTTGATTTACAGTGTTGTGTTAGTTTCAGGTCTACAGCAAAGTGATTCAGTTACACATATACATATATTCATTCTTTGTTAGATTCTTTTCTCATATAGGTTATCACAGAATACTGAGTAGAGTTCCCTATGCTATACAGTAGGTCCTTGTTGGTTATCTGTCTTATATACAGTAGTGTGTGTATGTTCATCCCAAGCTTCTGATTTATCCCTCCCCCCAATGTTTCCCCTTGGGTAACCATAAGTTTGTTTTCGATATCTGTAAGTCTGTTTCTGTTTTGTAAATAAGTTCATGTGTATCATTTTTAAAAAATTAGATTCCCCATATAAGTGATAGCACATGATATTTGTCTTTCTGTCTCTGACTTACTTCACTTCCTGTGATAATCTCTAGGTCCATCCATGTTGCTGCAAATGGCATTATTTTATTCTTTTTTATGGCTGAGCAATATTCCATTGTATATATGTACCACATCTTCTTTATCCATTCCTCTTTCGATGGGCATTTAGGTTGCTTCTGTGTCTTGGCTATTGTAAATAGTGCTGCAGTGAACACTGGGGTGCATATATCCTTTCAGATTATGGCTTTATCTGGATATATGCCCAGGAGTCAGTGTGCTGGATCATATGGTAGCTCTATTTTTAGTTTTTTAAGGAACCTTCATATTGTTCTCCATAGTGGCTGTACCAATCTACATTCCCACCAACAGTATAGGAAGGTTCCCTTTTCTCCACAGCCTCTCCAGCATTTATTGTTTGTAGACAGTCATTCTTAAATTTTAGCTTTCAGAAGATCACTTGGAAGGATTTTAAAACACAAAGTAGGTCCAGGTGTGGGACCAGAGAATTTGCATTTTTAACAAGTTCACAGGTGGAGACCATGGGTTCCGGAAGCACACTTTAAAAGGCATGGGTCTACAGGAAATAATCTATATAACAGTAAGTTCCTTCTGCAGACCCAGCCCACATAGAAATTGTTGTGAAGTGTCATATACCAACACACCCAGATAGTTGTTGGAAAAAGAGGGATGGAAACTCACAACCAACATTCATTCAACTAACTACAAAGTACTTATTACACAGCTACCATGTGTAAAACTAGGTCCTAAATTCTGTAAAGGTTAAAAAGAAATGTCAAATTTAAATTGGAAAAATCTTTCTAGAGGCCATTTAGTCAATATATATAAAGAGCCTTAAAGCTTGCCACTTTTTCACCAAGCAGTTCTGTCTAGGAATTTATCACAAGAAAATATTTTTAAATGCTGACAAAGATTAAACTAAGGAAATGTTTACTGAAGCTTTTTTAAAGTGAAAAGGTGAAAATCTAAATGATCAACCAACATAAATGTAAATAACTAACAGATACATTATATTCTCTCTCATGCACATCCTCTCTCTGTCTCTCTCTCTGTCTCTCTGTCTCTCTCTCTGTCTCTCTCTCATACACACACACACACACACACATGCACACACATACATGTGCACAGGCACACTTTCTCCCTTGTTTCTCTGGACCAATGGTTCTCAAAATGTCTCATCACATTTTGAGATTTTTAAATGTCTTTACTTGTCACAGCTCAGGAGAAGGAGTACTACCAGCATCTAGTGAATAGAAGCCAGGGATGCTGCTAAATATCCCACAATGCACTGGATGGCTCTCACAACAAAGAATCGTCTGGCCCAAAGGATCAATAGTGCCGACCATGAGAAACCCTGATCTAACCTCACTTGCCAGAGGATTCTAGCAGAGCCACATTGACTATGATGACTATTTCATAGAATCAGGCCCCGGCTGCATAGTGAAGGACTTTATTCCCCTCAGAGTCTCATGCTGTTATTTCTGTGTCTCAGGGACTGTCTCAAGTGAATTCATGCATGGTTCATGTAGGTTTTCTCCCTCAGCTTCTGCCCGTGTTGTGGCAGCTGAGAGAGAAATCTCTTGGGAGCAGCCACTCACCTCGCACAGCTGCTCACGCCCCCCCCAGGGGATGATGATGAGGCCCAGTGCACTACCATCTGGTGCCCCCATAGCTGGCTGATGCTGTCCTCAGTGTTAACATGGCCATAGCTCTGTGGAGTCTAGTTACCTGGAAACCAAAGCACTGCCATTGGTTGGTCTCGCACAACACCCTATGAGAAGAGTTCCTCTGGTTTCTGCCTGCAGCTGCTCTCCAATACAAGCCTGTGGGGCCTGGCCAGCAGATGAAGACCTGGAAGAAGACTGCATTATCCTCTCATATCTCAGGTACCTAAGCCAACCACTTTTCTCCTCCTATGGACAAAATTCTGCAAGCAAATAAACATTTGCAAATCGATATAC
Organism: Mesoplodon bidens; assembly: GCF_964165515.1. Classification (NCBI taxonomy): domain Eukaryota; kingdom Metazoa; phylum Chordata; class Mammalia; order Artiodactyla; family Ziphiidae; genus Mesoplodon; species Mesoplodon bidens. The sequence continues at coordinate 118,903,007 of NC_138176.1, read as the reverse complement.
ACACACGAAGAGTAAATACTGTGAGTTCAGAGAAAGAGAAAATTATTCCAGTTGACATTCTCCATGGCAGCCTGGAGAGTCCCCTCGCCACCAGCCACACGGGCCAAGCTAATTCCCATTCCTTTGCCTTAGCTTATCCTCCAACAGAAGATCTCCCTACCTCCTTTCTGCCTATGTAAATTTTACTATCTTTTAAGACCTGGTTCTCATCTCCTCCAGGAAGTTTTCAAAATCAGCTTGAATGATTTTCGCTGTAGGTAGTAGAATGTTTAAAACAATTAGTGGTCTTATTATTTCACATAAAAAGATGCATGAGGGCCTCCCTGGTGGCGCAGTGGTTGAGAGTCCGCCTGCCGATGCAGGGGATACGGGTTCGTGCCCCGGTCTGGGAGGATCCCATATGCCGCGGAGCGGCTGGGCCCGTGAGCCATGGCCTCTGGGCCTGCGCGTCTGGAGCCTGTGCTCCGCAACGGGAGAGGCCACAACAGTGAGAGGCCCGCGTACCGCAAAAAGAAAAAAAAAAAAAAAAAAAAAAAGATGCATGAAACTAGAGAGTTCCCGAGTTGAGCAATTCAACAATGCAGTGGTTTCTCTCCAATTCTCTTGATTTTGTCTCATGATCACAATATGGCTGTCACAGCATCTTATCATCATGAAAATATCAAAAGACAGGAAGTAAACAAGAGGTTCCCTGCCTCTCCCTTGCCTGGGGTATAAAAAGGAATTTGATTAGAAGCCTTTTTCTTTCTTGTCAGAGAGGAAATTCTTTCCCACATGTCCCCAACAGATTTATCTTTATATTTCATTGGCCAAAATTAAGCCAGTCATTGAGATGATTGTGATTGCTTCAGACATATCATGGGTCATTCCTTGGGCCTGGAGGAGGGACCCATCTTACCTTATTGCATTGCTGCTCAATGAAAAGAAAAGCACAGGTGCTTTGGGAGTACACAGAAGGAGACTGGCCAGGCCCTTTAGAATGCAGAGTAGAACCATACTATCTTGGATGCTACACATAGTAGCAGCAGAATTATTTGAACCTGTTGATGACAAAACATATCAAGAGAGATACATATTTAAGACCACCAAGTTCTACTTTCTTTCCCATCATTGACCATGCAAGAAGCTCAGTGAAAGGTGCCACAATAGAGAGAATATTGAGAATTAACATTGAGCTAGTATTGAGAATAGTGAGAGTTAAGAAACTTAGATTTGAGTTCCAATCCTGGCACTGATGAATGACCTTGGACAAGTCATTTACTCTCTCTGAGTCTTAATTTTTGTCACTTCTGGCAGTCTGTTATTCTCAAATACAGAAAATGGCACCTTGGGAAAGCTGGAAGCTGAAAACAAAAGTGTCTCTCATGGGCTGCCCCCCACTCAACCCTTCACCCTTCCTCAGCCTCCTCCATCATGGGATATTACCATGAACCACAGTCATGTCTATTCAAAGTTCCAGCAGAAGCTGGACACTCAACATTGAAACACTGAATCCTGGCCCTTAGGAACACTGAACATAGCAGCAAGGGTCAGCCAAGAGTAGAAATATTTAGAATGTCAAAGTCACCAAACTCAAGAAAAGGATCCTATTCAGGGCATTGGGATTTTTTTTAAAGACTTCATCTTTTTTAGAGTAGTTTTAGGTTCACAACAAAATCGATAAGAAGGTGAGAGATTTCCCATATCCCTCCTGCCCTCACACATGAAGAACCTCCCTGATCACTCACCAGAATGGCGCATTCGTTATTAATGATAAGCCTACATTGACACATCGTTATTACCCAAAGTCTACCGATTACCTTAGAGTTTACCTTGCTGTTGTACATTCTATGGATTTGGAAAAATATATAATGACATGTAGTCATCACTATAATATCATATAAAGTATTTTTACTGCCCTAAAGATTCTCTGTGCTCCACCTGTATATCGCTCTTGCCTCTCCCCCACCTCTGGCAACCACTGATCTTTTTATGGTCTCCATAGTTTTGACTTTTCCAGAAAGTCATATAGTTGGAATCATATAGTATGTAGCCTTTTCAAATTGGCTTATTTCACTTAGTAATATGCATTTAAGTTTCCTACATGTCTTTTCATGGCTATAGCTCTTTTTTATGAGAACTGTTAGGATTTACTCTCTTAGTAACTTTCATATATATATCATACAGTGGTGATGACTATAGTTATCACATTGTACATTACATCCCTAGTACTTATTTATTAGTACTGGGGGGATCTAATAACTGGAAGTTTGTACGTTTTGACCACCTTCCTTCAATTCCCACTCCTCCAACCCCTGCCTCTGGTAGCCATAAATCTCATCTCTTTTGCTATGAGTTCTTAAAATTTTAATTAGATTCTACATGTAAATGAGACCATACAATATTTGTCTTTCTCTGTCTGACTTATTTCACTTAGCATAATGCACTAAAGCTTCTTCCATGTTGTCGCAAATGATGGGATTTCCTCATTTTGTAGCTGAATAATATTTCATTGTATGTATAAAACAATTTCTTAATCCATTTGTCCGTCAATGGACACTTAGGTTGCTTCCATGTAATGGCTGTTGTAAATAATGCTGCTATGAAGATGGGGATGTAAATATCTTTTTGAGTTAGCTTTCTTTTCCTTTGGACATATTCCCAGAAGTGGGATTTCTGGATTATATGGTAGTTTTATTTTTAACTTTTGAGGATCCTCCATACTGTTTTTCATAGCAGCTGCACTAGTTTACAACAGTGCACAAGGGTTCCTTTTTCTCCACATCCTCGCAAGCAATTTTTTTCTCTTGTCTTTTTGATGATGGACATTCTAATAGGCATGAGGTGATATCTCATTGTGGTTTTGACTGGCATTTCCCTAATTACTAGTGATGGTGAGCATCTTTTCAGGTATCTGTGAACTATTCACATATCTTCTTTGGAAAAATGTTGTTTAGTTTTTTCTACCCTATTTTAATTGAATTATTTGGTTTTTTGCTGATGTTATTTGAGTTCTTGATATATTTTGGATATTAATCTCTTATAAGATATGTAATTTTTTGCTTTTGTTGCTTGTGCTTTAGAAGTCATATCCAAAAAAATCATTGCCAAGATCCATGTCAAGGAGCTTTTTTCCTATATTTTCTTCTGGGAGTTTCATGGCTTCAGTTTCAGGTCTTATGTTTAAGTCTTTAATCCATTTTGAGCTAATTTTTGTGAGTTTCATTTTTTGACATATGAATATCCAATTTTGAGGATCATTTATTTATTAAACTCTTTTTTCCATTGAGAATTCTTGGATTCCTTGTCAAATATTAGTTGATGTATGTTTGGGTTTACTTGTGGGTTCTCAATCCTGTTCCATTGATTTATTTGTTTGTTTTTATCCAGGATCATACTATTTGATTTCTATACCTTAAGAGCATAGCTTGAAATCAAGAAGAGTGATGCCTCCTGCTTTGTTCTTTTTCAGGATTGCTTTGGCTGTTCTGGGTCTCTGTGGTTCTCTATAAAATTTAGGATTGTTTATTCTACTTATGCAGAGTATGCCATTGGAATCTCAATAGGGATTATATCGAATCCATAGGTGGCTTTGGGTAATATGGACATTTTAACAATATTAATTCTCCAATTCATGAACCCAGTATACCTTTCCATTTTTGTGTTTTCGTTTATTTCTTTCATCAATGTCTTGTAACTTTCAGAGTAGAGATCTTTCACCGCCTTGGTTAAATTTATTCCTAAGTATTTTTGTTTGTTTGTTTTTGATGCTGTTGTAAATGGGATCAATTTCTTTATTTCTTTGGCAGAAATTTCATTTTCAGTGTATAGAAACATTACTGATTTTTGTATTTAATTTTGTATCCTGCAACTTTACTGAATCCTTTGATTAGATATACAGTAGTCCCTCCTCATTCACAGTATCACTTTCTGTGGTTTCAGTTAACCACAGTAAACCATGGTCTTAAATATTAAATGGAAAATTCCAGAAACAAATAATTCATAAATTATAAATTGTGCACTGCTCTGAGTAATGTGATGAAGTCTTGTGCCATCTGTCTCTGTGCTACCTGGGACAGTATTCTGCCCTTTGTCCGGCGTATCCATTCTGTAGACACAATCCACCCATTAGTACGTGAATAGGAAAAAAAAAAAGCATAATAAGTATACTTAGGATTCAGTACAATCTGAAGCATCAGGCATCCGCTAAGGGTCATGGAACATATCCCCTACAAATAAGGGTGGGGGGACTACTATAACAGCTTTTGGTGGAGTCTTGGGGATTTTCTATATATAAAATCATATCTTCTGCAAACAGAGACAATTTTATTTCTTCCTTTCTAAGTCTGATGGATTTTCGTTCTTTTTCTGGTTTGATTGCTTTGGCTAGAACTTCCAGTACTATGTTGAATAGGAATGGTGAGAGAGTGGGCAACCTTGTCTTGTTCCTGATGTTAGAGGAAAAGCTTTCTATCTTCCTTCATTGAGGATGATGTTAGCTGTGGGCTTCTCATATATGGCCTTAATTATACTGAGGTATGTTCCTTCTATACTTAATTTGTTAAGTGCTTTTATCATGAATGGATATTGAATTTTGTCAAATGTTCTTTCTGCTCTATTGAGATGTTCATATGATTCTTTTCCTTCACTGTATTAATGTGATGAAACACATTGATTGACTTGCGAATGTTGAAACATCCTTTCATCCCAGGGGTAAATCCCACTATATCATAGTGAATGATCCTTTTAATGTGCTAATGAATTTTGTTTGCATGTATTTTGTTGAGAATTTTTGCATCTATATTTATCAGAGATATTGGCCTGTAGTTTTCTTTTCTAGTTGTGTCATTTTCTGCTTTTGGTATCATGATAATGCTGGCCTTGTAAAATGAGTTTGGGAGTGTTCCTTCCTCTTTGATTTTTTTTGGAAGAGTTTGAGAAAGACTGGTGTTAATTCTTCTTTAAATGTTTGGTAAAATTCACCAGTGAAGCCATCTGGTCATGGGATTTTCTTTGTTGGGAGGTTTTTGATTACTGATGAAATCTCCTACTAGTAATTCTATTCAGATTTTCTATTTCTTCCTGATTCAGGCTTAGTAAGTTGTATGTTCCTAAGAATTTTTCCATTTGTTCTAGGTTGTCCAGTTTGTTGACATATAGCTGTTTATAACAGCTTCTTGTGATCCTTTGTATTTCTGTGGTATCTGTTGTAATGTCTCCTTTTTTATTTATAATTTTGTTGATTTGGGTCCTCTCTCTTATTTCCTTGGTTAGTCTAGCTAAAGGTTGGTCAATTTTCCTTGTATTTTCAAAGAACCAATTCTTAGTTTTATTAACATTTTCTAATGTTTTCCTGTTCTCTATTTCATTTATTTCTTTGCTAATCTTTATTATTTTTTTCCTTCTGCCAACTTTGGGCTCAGTGTGTTCTTTTTCTAGTTCCTTAAGGAGTAGAGTTAAGTTGTTTATTTGGAATAATTTTTGCTTCTTTTTTTCCCCACATTTTCTTTATTTTATTTTATTTTTTTGGAGTATAGTTGATTTACAATGTTTTGTTAATTTCAGGTGTAGAGCAAAGTGATTCAGTTATACATATACATATATTCATTTTCAGATTCTTTTCCAATATTGGTTATTACAGAATATTGAGTAGAATTCCCTGTGCCATACAGTAGGTCCTTGTTGGTTATCTAGTTTATATATAGTAGTGTGTATATGTTAATCCCATACTCCTGCTTTATCCCTCCTGCTCAACATTTCCCCTTTAGTAACTATAAGTTTTCAAATCTATGCATCTATTTCTGTTTGTAAATAAGTTCATTTGTATCATTTTTTAAATTAGATTCCACATAAGACTGATATATTTGTTTTTCCCTGTCTGACTTACTTCACCTAGTATAATAATCTCTAGATCCATCCATGTTGCTGCAAATGGCATTATTTCATTCTTTTTTATGGCTGAGTAATATTCCATTGTATATATGTACCACATCTTCATTATCCATTCCTCTCTCGATAGACACTTAGGTTGCTTCTGTGTCTTGGCTATTGTAAACAGTGCTGCAGTGAACTCTGGAGTGTATATATCTGTTTGAAATATGGTTTTCTCTGGATATATACCCAGGAGTGGGATTGCTGGATCATACTGTAGTTCCATTTTTAGTTTTTTAAGGAACCTGCATACTGTTCTCCGTAGTGGTTGTACCAATTAACAGTCCTACCACTGGTGTAGGAAGGTTCCCTTTTCTCCACACCCTCTCCAGCATCTATTGTTTATAGATTTCTTGATGATGGCCATTCTGACTGGTGTGAGGTGATATCTCATTTGTAGTTTTGATTTGCATTTCTCTAATAATTAGCAATGTTGAGCATCTTTTCATGTGCCTCTTGGCCATCTGTATGTCTTCTTTGGAGCAATGTCTATTTAGATCTTCTGCCCATTTTTTGATTGGGTTATTTGTTTTTTTGATAATGAGCTGCATGAACTGTTTGGATATTTTGGAGATTAATCCCTTGTCAGTTGCTTCTTTTGCAAATATTTTCTCCCATTCTGTGGGTTATCTTTTCATTTTATTTATGGTTTCCTTTGCTGTGCAAAAGCTTGTAAGTTTAATTAGTTTGTTTATTTTTTGTTTTTATTTTCACTGCTCTAGGAGGTGGATCCAAAAATATATTGCTGTGATTTATGTCAAAGTGTTCTGCCTATGTTTTCCTCTAACAGTTTTATAGAGTCTGGCCTTACATTTTGACTTTGTTTTTGTGTATGGTGTTAGAGAATGTTCTAATTTCATTCTTTTACGTGTAGCTGTCCAGTTTTACCAGCACCACTTATTGAAGAGGCTGTCTTTTCTCAGTTGTGTATTCTTGCCTCCGTTGTCATGGATTAATTGACTAGAGGTGTGTGGGCTAATTTCCGGGCTTTCTATCCTATTCCATTGATCTATCCTCCAGCTCTGTTTTTCTTTCTCAGGATTGCTTTGGCTATTTGGGGTCATTTGTGTTTCCATACAAATGTTTAAAACTTTTGTTCTAGTTCTGTGAAAAATGCCACTGGTAATTTGATAGGGATTGCATTGAATCTGTAGATTGCCTTGGGTAGTATTGATTCTTCCAATCCAAGAATTTAGTATATCGTTCCATCTGTTTGTATCTTTCTTTCAGCAGCGTCTTATAGTTTTCAGAGTATAGGTCTTTTGCCTCCTTAGGGAGATTTATTCCTAGGTAGTTTATTCTTTTTGATGCAGTGGTAAAGAGGATTGTTTCCTTAATTTCTCTGTCTGATTGTTCATTCCTAGTGTATAGGAATGCAAGAGATTTCTATGTATTAATTTTATATCCTGCAACTTTACCAAATTCGTTGATGAGCTCTAATAGTTTTCTGGTAGCATCTTTAGGATTTTTTATGTATAGTATCATGTCATCTTCAAACAGTGACAGTTTTAGTTCTTCTTTTCCAATTTGTATTCTTTTATTTCTTTTTCTTCTCTGATTGCTGTGCCTAGGGCTTCCAAAACTATGTTGAATAAAAGCAGAGACAGTGGATACCCTTGGCTTGCTCCTGAACTTAGAAGGAATGCTTTCAGCTTTTCACCACTGAGAATGATGTTAGCAGTGTGTTTCTCATATATGGCCTTCATTATGTTGAGGTAAGTTCCATCTATGCCCACTTCCTGGAGAGTTTTTGTCATAAATGAGTGTTCAGTTTTGTCAAAAGCTTTTCTGCATCTATTGAGATGATCATGTGGTTTTTATTCTTTAGTTTGTTAATGTGATGTATCACACTGATTGATTTACATATGTTGAAGGGTCCTTGCATCCCTGGGGTAAATCCTACTTGATCATGGTGTATGATCCTTTTAATGTATTGTTGGATTTGGTTTGCTAATATTTTGTTGAGGATTTTTGCGTCTATGTTCATCTGTGATATTGGCCTGTAATTTTGTTTTTTTTGTGGTATCTTTGTCTGGTTTTGCTATCAGGGTGATGGCGGCCTCATAGAATGAGTTTGGGAGTGTTCCTTTCTCTGCAACTTTTTGGAAGGATTTCAGAAGAATAGCTGTTAACTCTTCTCTAAATATTTGATAGACCTCGCCTGTGAAGCCATCTAGTCCTGACTTATGTTGGAAGTATTTTAATTACTGTTTCAATTTCAGTAGTTGTGATTGTTCTGTTCAGATTTTCTGTGTCCTCTTGGTTCAGTCTTGGAAGTTTGCACCTTTCTAAGAATTTGTCCATTTCTTCTGTGTTGTCCATTTTATTGGCATACAGTTGTTTGTAGTAGTCTCTTATGATCCTTTGTATTTCTGTGTTGTCCGTTGTAACTTCTCCTTTTTCATTTCTAATTTTATTGATTTGAGCCCTCTCCCTTTTTTTCTTGATGAGTCTGGCTAAAGGTTTATCAGTTTTGTTTATCTTTTCAAAGAACCAGTTTTTAGTTTCATTGCTCTTTTCTATTGTTTTCTTTGTCTCTATTTCATTTATTTCTGCTCTGATCTTTATGATTTCTTTCCTTCCACTAACTTTGGGTTTTGTTTGTTCTTTTTCTAGTTGCTTTAGGTGTAAGGTTAGGTTGTTTATTTGAGATGTTTCTTGTTTCTTAAGGTGGGATTGTATTGCTATAAACTTCCCTCTTAGAGCTACTTTTGCTGCATCCCATAGGTTTTGGATCATCATGTGTTCATTGCCATTTGTCTCTAGGTATTTTTTTATTTCCTCTTTAATTTCTTCAGTGATTCATTGGTTGTTTATTAGCCTCCACATGTTTGTGTCTTTTACCATTTTTTTTCTTGTAATTGATTTCTAGTCTCATAGCATTGTGGTCAAAAAAGATGCTTACTATGATTTCAGTTTTCTTAAATTTACTGAGGCTTGATTTGTGGCCCCAGGCGTGATCTATCCTGGAGAATGTTCCATGTGCACTTGAGAAGAAAGTGTATTCTGCTGCTTTTGGATGGAGTGCTCTATAAATATCAATTATGTTCATTTGGTCTAATGTGTCATTTAGGGCCTGTGTTTCCTTATTGATTTTCTTTCTGGATGATCTGTCCATTGATGAAAGTGGGGAGTTAAAGTCCCCCACTATTATTGCGTTACTGTCAATTTCTCCTTTTATGGCTGTTAGCATTTGCCTTATATAATGAGGTGCTCCTATGTTGGGTGCATATATATTTTCAGTTGTTATATCTTCTTCTTGGATTGATCCATTGATCATTATGTACTGCCCTTCTTTGTCTCTTCTAACAGTCTTTATTTTAAAGTCTACTTTATCCGATATTGCCACTCCAGCTTTCTTTTGATTTCCATATGCATGGAATACCTTTTTTCATCTCCTCACTTTAAATCTGTATGTGTCCCTAGATCTGTAGTTGATCTCTTGTGGACAGCATATATATGGGTCTTATTTTTTTATCCATTCAGCCAGTCTGTGTCTTTTGGTTGGTGCATTTAATCCATTTACATTTAAGGTAATTAACGATATGTATGTTCTTATTGCCGTGTGTTACTTGTTTTGGATTTGTTTTTGTAGATCTTTTTTCTTCCCTTCCTCTTTTGTTCTCTTCTCTTGTGTTGTGATGACTATCTTTAGTGTTGTGTTTGGATTGCTTTTTCTTTGTTGTGTGTGTATCTATTGTAGATTTTTTGGTTTGCGATTACCATGAGGTTATGATATAGCAGTTGCTACATATACAAGATTGTTTTAAGTTGCTGATCTCTTAATTTCCAATGCATTTCCAATATCCTGCATTTGTACTCTCCTCTTCTCACAATTGCTGGTTTTGATATCATATTTCTGAGTGAATGATTTCCTACCTTTACTTTATGTTTGCTTTTACTGGTGAGCTTTCCCATTCATAATTTTCTTGTTTCTAGTGTGGGCTTTTCTTTTCTGCCCAGAGAAGTTCCTTCAGGATTCATTGTAAAGCTGGTTTTGTGGTGGTGGATTCTCTAAGCTTTAGCTTGTCTGTAAAGCTTTTGATTTCTCCATTGAATCTGAATGAAAGTCTTCCTGGGTAGAGTGTTCTTGGTTGTAGGTTTTTCCCTTTCATCACTTGAAATGTATCATGCCACTCCCTTCTGGCCTGCAGAGTTTCTGCTGAAAAATCAGCCAGTAGTCTTGTGGGGATTCCCTTGTATGTTATTTGTTGCTTTTAATATTTTTTTCTTTGTCTTTAACTCTGTCAGTTTGGTTTATATGTGTCTTGGTGTGTTCTTCCTTGGGTTCATCCTGTACGGGATTCTCTGCACTTCCTGGACTTGAGTGAGTGTTTGCTTTCTCATGTTGGAACTTTTCAGCTATAGTATCTTCAAATATATATTTTCTCAAGCCCTTTTCTTTCTCTTCTTCTTCTGGGACCCCTATAATGCAAATGTCATTGTGTCCTATATTGTCCCAGAGGTCTCTGAGACTGTCCTCATTTCTTTTCATTCTTTTTATTCTGTTACACAGCAGTGATTTCCACCATGCTCTCTTCCAGCTCACTTATCCATTCTTCTGCCTCATTTATTCTGCTGTTCATTCCTTCTAGTGTATTTTTCATTTTAGTCATTGTATTGTTCTGCTCTGTTTGTTCTTTCTATCTTCTAGGTCTTTGTTAAACATCTCTTGTATCTTCTCAGTCTGTTCCTCCATTCTTTTTCCGAGATCTTGGATCATCTTTACTATCATTACTCTAAATTCTTTTTCAGGTAGATTGCCTATCTCTACTTCACTTAGTTGTTCTTCTGGGTTTTTATCTTGTTCCTTCTTCTGGAAAATATTTCTCTGCCATCTCATTTTGTCTAACTTTCTCTGTGGTCTCCTTTCTGCAGGCTGCAGGATCATACATAGCTCCTCTTGCTTCTGGTTTCTGCCCCATGGTGGGTGAGGTTGGTGCTGGGGCTTGTGCTGGCTTCCTGGTGGGAGGGACTGGTGCCTGCCCAATGGTGGGTGGAGCTGGGTCTTATCCCTCTGGTGGGCAGAGCTGTGTCAAAGGGTGTGTTTAGAGGTGGCTGTGAGCTCAGTATGGCTTTAAGGCAGTCTGTGTGCTGATGGGTGGGGCTGTGTTGCTATCCTGCTGGTTGTTTGGCCTGAGGTGTTACAGCACTAAAGCCTCCAGGCTATTGGGTAGGGCCAGGTCTTGGTGTCAAAATGGCAATCTTTGGGGGAGCTCACACCAATCCATATTCCCTGGGGTCTCTGCCGCCAGTGTCCTTGCCCCTGCAGTGAGCCACAGCTGACCCCCGCCTCCCCAGGAGACCCTCCAAGACCTGCAGGTAGGACTGTCCCAGGCTCCTATGGATTACTGCTTTGTGCTGGGTCCCAGTGCACGTGAAAATTTGTGTGCACCCTCCAAGTGTGGAGTTTCTGGTGCCCCCCCCAGTCCTGTGGAGCTCCTGCATTCAAGCCCCACTGGCCTTCAGTGCCAAATGATCTGGGGGTTCCTCCTCCTGATGCCAGACCCTCAGGCTGGGTAGCCTGACGTGGGGCTCAGAGCTCTCACTTTTGTGGGAGAACCTCTGCAATATAATTATTTCCCAGTTTGTGGGTCACCCACCCAGTGGGTATGGGATTTGATTATGTTGCAAAAGCATTCCTCCTACCATCTTGTTGTGGCTTGTCTCTGAATTTGAAATATCTTTTTTGGTAAGTCCCAGTCTTTTTTGTCGATGGTTGTTCAGCAATTAGTTGTGATTTTGATGTTTTCATGAGAAGAGGTGAGCTCAAGTCCTTCTACTCCACCATCTTGTCTGGATTCAAGGGGCTGCTCTTAGTTTGGATGCTTGCTTCCAATTTCTCAGTGTGTGCTGGCCATTATCCCCTTGATATGGGGTGTGCAGGTGCAGTGGCCCTTGCATGCCCCCAGGATGGTGGGGCCAGCACTTGGTGCCTGCTCACAGGTCTCGTAGCAGCAGCTGTGGCCTGTGCATTCCCAGGACAGTGGGGGCAGAGCTTGGTGCCTGCTCATGGGTCTCCTAGGGGCAGCTGCAGCCTGAGCAGTCCCAGGACAGTGGGGGCAGGGCTTGCCGCCTGCTCACAGATCTCTTAGGGACGTCTGCAGCCCACGCACTCCTGGGACAGTGGGGGCAGTGCTTGGTGCCTGTTCATGGGTCTCGTAGTGGTGGCAGCAGCCCGTGCCCACCTCTGGAGCCCACAGTGGTGTCAGCAACTCATGCCTGCCCCTGGAGCTCCTGTAGGCAGTGTCCTGTTGCCTGAGAGCACACACACGGGGAAGGAAGATCTTATGGTGGTCCCACCCCTCTCCTTGTACACCCGCCAACAATGGCACTTTGCCTCTCTGGTGGGCCCAGGCTTCTTCTGAGTGTACCCTCAGTTCCTCAGGCTGTCACTGCACAGCCAACCCTGGTCCTCTCCCTGGGTCTGATCTCTGACACCTAAGCTTCAGCACCCAGACCCCACCATCACCAATGGACTAGCGTCTCGGGCTGGGGAGTGCAGGGTGGTGGTGCTGACCTTCTGTCCAGTTACTCTCCATTTTGCCTTCCACAGACTAGTTGCTGTGCTCTCCTCCGAGGCTCCAAAGCTCCCCCTTCATCCAGGCTGATCTCCCCACCTGTGAGGTGCCTTTGCAGGATGCAGGAACATTTCCTTCTTCAAAGCTCCCTCCCTGGGAGGAGGGCCCTGTCCTGCTTCCTTTCTTTTACCTTTTCCTTTTGTCCTACCTGGTTACGTGGAGGTTTTCTTGCCCTTTTGGAAATCTGAGGTCTTCTTCCAGCATTCACTAGATGTTCTGTGTGAATCGTTCCACTTGTAGATGTATTTTTAATGTTTTTGTGGGAGGAGGTGAGCTCCACATCCTACTCCTCCATCATCTTCATCCCGTCTTCCCATTTTTGCTTCTTAATGTAGGTTTATTGCTACAAACTTCTTTCTTAGAACTGCTTTTGCTGTGTCACGTAAGTTTTGGTATGTTGTGTTTCCATTTTCATTTGTTTCAACACTTTTTAATTTTCCTTTTCATGTCTTCTTTGATACGTTGGTTGTTAAGAAGAGTGTTGTTTAATTTCCATGTATTTGTGAATTTTCCAGTTTTCCTCTTGCTATTAATTTCTAGTCTCTTATTGTTGTGGTCAGAGAATACACTTGGTATGATTTAAATCTTCTTGAATTTCCTAAGACTTGTTTTGTGGCCTAACATATGGTCTGTTCTAAAAAGTGTCTCAGGTATGCTTGAGAAGAATGTGTGCTCTGCTGTTGTCAGATAGATTGTTCTGAATTTGTCTGTTAGGTCAATTTCACCTATAGTGTTGTTTGAATCTGCTATTTCCTTATAGATTCTCTGTCTGGATCATTTATCCATTGTTGAGAGTGAGATATTAAAGTCCCCATCTATTATTGTATTCCTGTTTATTTCTCCTTTAACTTTTGGTTTTCTGCTTTATGTATTTAGATGCTTCAATGTGAGACACAGAAATATTTACAATTGCTATATCATTTTGATGGATTGACCTCTTTATCATGATGTAGTAACCTTCTTTGTTTCTCTTTAGCATTTTTAGTTTAAAGTCTATTTTGCCTGATGTAAGTATAGCAACCCTGGCTTTTTGTTGTTAACATTTGCTTGAAATTTCTTTTCCCATCCTGCAATCTCAGGCTATATCTGTCTTTAAGGCTAAAGTGAGTCTCTTATAGGCAGCACATTGTTGTATTTTGTTTTTTTAATCCATTTAGCCATTTTATGTCTTTTGATTGGAGATTTTAATACATTTACACTTAAAGTAATTATTGTTAGGCAAGGACTTACTATTACCATTTTATTCTTTTCTGGTTGTTTTATAGATCCATTGTTTCTTGTTTCTTATCCTGCTGTCTTTTTGTGTGTTTTGATGTCTTTTGGTATCAATACGCTTTGACTTCCTTATCATGTTCTTTTATGTAATTACTATAGGTTTTTCCCTTATGTTTACCACGAGGCTTACATTATATATCTTAGGTTGTTATCAGTTTACAATGGTGTGTTAAATTTTAACTTCAACAGAATTCTTAAACTTTATACTTTTACTTCCCCTCCCCCATACTTTAGGTTATTGATGTTACAATTTACTTTTTTTTTTTTGCCACACTTCATGGCTTGCAGGATCTTAGTTCCCTGACCAGGGATTGAGCCCGGGCCAAGGCAGTGAAAGTGCCAAATACTAACGACTGGACTGCCAGGGAATTCCCTACATATTTTTATATTGTGCAACTAATAAGAGACTATTGTTATTATGGATATTTTGACTTTTAAACTAGAGCTGGAATTGAATACTGCACCATCATTCCCATATTACAGAATCTAACATTGACTATATATTTACTATTACCAGTGAGTGTTATGCTACGTTCTTATGTTTTTATGATGTTAATTAGTGTCCTTTTACTTTCACTCAAATAACTCCCTTTAGAATTTCTTTTTTTTTTTCCTTAACATCTTTATTGGAGTATAATTGCTTTACATTGTTGGGTTAGTTGCTGCTGTACAACAAAGTGAATCAGCTAAATGTATACATATATCCCCATATCCCCTCCCTCTTGCACCTCCCTTCCACCCTCCCTATCCCACCCCTACAGGTGGTCACAAAGCACTGAGCTGATTTCCCTTTGCTTTGCAGCTGCTTCCCACTAGCTATGTCTTTTACATTTGACAGTGTATATATGTCAATGCCACTCTTTCACTTTGTCCCAGCTTACCTTTCCCCACCCTGTGTCCTTAAGTCCACTCACTACATCTGCGTCTTTATTCCTGTCCTGCCTGTAGGTTCCTCAGAACCTTTTGCTTTGTTTAGATTCCATATATATGTGTTAGCATACAGTATTTGTTTTCCTCTTTCTGACTTACTTCACTCTGTATGACAGATTCTATGTCCATCCACCTCACTACAAATCACTCAGTTTTGTTTCTTTTTATGGCTGAGTAATATTCCATTGTATATATGCGCCACATCTTCTTTATCCATTCATCTATTGATGGACACTTAGGTTGCTTCCATGTCCTGGCTATTGTAAATAGAGCTGCAATGAACATTGTGGTACATGACTCTTTTTGAATTATGGTTTTCTCAGGGTATATGCCCAGTAGTGGGATTGCTGAGTCATATGGTAGTTCTATTATTAGTTTTTTAAGGAACCTCCATACTGTTCTCCATAGTGGCTGTATCAATTTACATTCCCACCAACAGTGCAAGAGGGTTCCCTTTTCTCCACACCCTCTCCGTCATTTATTGTTTGCAAATTTCTTGATGATGGCCATTCTCACTGGTGTGAGATGATACCCCACTGTACTTTTGATTTGCATTTCTCTAAGGATTAATGATGTTGAACATTCTTTGATGTGTTTGTTGGCAATCTGTGTATCTTCTTTGGAGAAATGTCTATTTAGGTCTTCTGCCCATTTTTGGATTGGGTTGTTTGTTTTTTTGATATTGAGCTGCATGAGCTGCTTATAAATTTTGGAGATTAATCTTTTGTCAGTTGCTTCGTCTGCAAATATTTTCTCCCATTCTGAGGGTTGTCTTTTCATCTTGTTTATGGTTTCCTTTGCTGTGCAAAAGCTTTTAAGTTTCATTAGGTCCCATTTGTTTATTTTTGTTTTTATTTCCATTTCTGTAGGAGGTGAGTCAAAAAGGATCTTGCTGTGATTTATGTCATAGAGTGTTCTGCCTATGTTTTCCTCTAAGAGTTTTATAGTGTCTGGCCTTACATTTAGGTCTTTAATACATCTTGAGTTTATTTTTGTGTATGGTGTTAGGGAGTGTTCTAATTTCATTCTTTTCCATGTAGCTATCCAGTTTTCCCAGAACCAATTATTGAAAAGGCTATCTTTACTCCACTGTATATTCTTGCCTCCTTTATCAAAGATAAGGTGACCATATGTGAATGGGTTTATCTCTGGGCTTTCTACCCTGTTCCATTGGTGTATATTTCTATTTTTGTGCCAGTACCATACTGTCTTGATGACTGTAGCTTTGTAGTATAGTCTGAAGTCCAGGAGCCTGATTCCTCCAGCTCTGTTTTTCATTCTCAAGATTGCTTTGGCTACTTGGGGTCTTTTGTGTTTCCATACAAATTGTGAAATTTTTTGTTCTAGTTCTATGAAAACTGCCAGTGGTAGTGTAATAGGGATTGTATTGAATCTGTAGATTGCTTTGGGTAGTATAGTTATTTTCACAATGTTGATTCTTCCAATCCACGAATATGGTATATCTCTCCATCTGTTTGTATCATCTTTAATTTCTTTCATCAGTGTCTTATAATTTTCTGCATACAGGACTTTTTTCTCCTTAGGTAGGTTTATTCCTAGGTATTTTATCCTTTTTGTTGCAATGGTAAATGGGAGTGTTTTCTTAATTTCACTTTCAGGTTTTTCATCATTAGTGTATAGGAATGCAAGAGATTTCTGTGCATTAATTTTGTATCCTTAGGGCTTCCCTGGTGGTGCAGTGGTTGAGAGTCTGCCTGCCAATGCAGGGGACACGGGTTCGAGCCCTGGTTTGGGAAGATCCCACATGCCGCGGAGCAACTGGGCCCGTGAGCCACAACTACTGAGCCTGCATGTCTGGAGCCTGTGCTCCGCAACAAGAGAGGCCACAACAGTGAGAGGCCCACGCACCGCGATGAAGAGTGGCCCCCGCTTGCCACAACTAGAGAAAGCCCTTGCACAGAAACAAAGACCCAACACAGCCAAAAATAAATAAATAAATTTATAATTTTGTATCCTTCAACTTTACCAAATTCATTGATTATTTCTAGTAGTTTTCTGGTGGCATTTTTAGGATTCTCTATGTATAGTATCATGTCATCTGCAAACAGTGACAGCTTTACTTCTTCTTTTCCTATTTGGGTTCCTTTTTTTTCTTTTTCTTCTCTGACTGCTGTGGCTAAAACTTCCAAAATTATGTTCTATAATAGTGGTGAGAGTGGGCAACCTTTTCTTGTTCCAGATCTTAGTGGAAATGGTTTCAGTTTTTCACCACTGAGGATGACGTTGGCTGTGGGTTTGTCATATATGGCCTTTATTATGTTGAGGTAAGTTCCCTCTATGCCTATTTTCTCGAGGGTTTTTATCATATATAGGTGTTGAATTTTGTTGAGCGCTTTCTCTGCATCTATTGAGAAGATCATATGGTTTTTCTCCTTCAATTTGTTAATATGGTGTATCACATTGATTGATTTGTGTATATTGAAGATTCCTTGCATTCCTGGAATAAACCCCACTTGATCATGGTGTATGATCCTTTTAATTGCTGTTGGATTCTGTTTGCTAGTATTTTGTTGAGGATTTTTGCATCTATGTTTCTCAGTGATATTGGCCTGTAGATTTCTTTGTGACATCTTTGTCTGGTTTTGGTATCAGGGTGATGGTGGCCTCATAGAATGAGTTTTGGAGTGTCCTCCCTCTGCTGTATTTTGGAAGGTTTCAGAAGGATAGGTGTTAGCTCTTCGCTAAATGTTTGATAGAATTCACCTGTGAAGCCATCTGGTCCTGGGCTTTTGTTTGTTGCAAGATTTTTAATCAGAGTTTCAATTTCAGTGCTTGTGATTGGTCTGTTCATATTTTTTATTTCTTCCTGGTTCAATCTCAGAATGTTGTGGATTTTTAAGAATGTGTCCATTTCTTCCGGGTTGACCATTTTATTGGCATAGAGTTGCTTGTAGTAATCTCTCAGAATCCTTTGTATTTCTGCAGTGTCAGTTGTTACTTCCACTTTTTCATTTCTAATTCTATTGATTTGAGTCTTCTCCCTTTTTTTCTTGATGAGTCTGGCTAATGGTTTATCAATTTTGTTTATCTTCTCAAAGAACCAGCTTTTAGTTTTATTGATCTTTGCTATCGTTTCCTTCATTTCTTTTTCATTTATATCTGATCTGACTTTTATGATTTCTTTCCTTTTGCTAACTTTGGGGGGTTTTTTTGTTCTTCTTTCTCTAATTGCTTTAGGTGTAAGGTTAGGTTGTTTATTTGAGATGTTTCTTCTTTCTTAAGGTGGGATTGTATTGCTATAAACTTCCCTCTTAGAATTGCTTTTGCTGCATCCCATAGGTTTTCCGTCATCATGTTTTCATTGTCATTTGTTTCTAGGTATTTTTTGATTTCCTCTTTGATTTCTTCAGTAATCTCTTGGTTATTAAATAGTGTATTGTTTAGCCTCCGTGCGTTTGTATTTTTTACAGATTTTTTTCATGTAATTGATATCTAGTCTCATAGCACTGTGGTTGGAAAAGATACTTGATATGATTCCAATTTTCTTAAATATACCAAAGCTTGATTTCTAACCCATGATATGATCTATCCTGGAGAATGTTCCATGAGCACTTGAGAAGAAAATGTATTCTGTTATTTTTGGATGGAATGTCCTATAAATATCAATTAAGTCCATCTTGTTTAATGTATCACTTAAAGCTTGTGTTTCCTTATTTATTTTCATTTTGGATGATCTGCCCATTGGTGAAAGTGGGGTGTTAAAGTCCCCTACTATGATTTTGTTACTGTCAATTTCCCCTTTTATGGCTGTTAGAATTTGCGTTGTGCATTGAGATGCTCCTATATTGGGTGCATAAATATTTACAATTGTTATACCTTCTTCTAGGATTGATCCCTTGATCATTATGTAGTGTCCTTCTTTGTCTCTTGTAATAGTCTTTATTTTAAAGTCAATTTTGTCTGATATAAGAATAGCTACTCCAGCTTTCTTTTGATTTCCATTTGCATGGAATATCTTTTTCCATCCCCTCATTTTCAGTCTGTATGTGTCCCTAAGTCTGAAGTGGGTCTCTTGTAGACAGCATATATACGGGTCTTGTTTTTGTATCCATTCAGCCAGTCTGTGTCTTTTGGTTGGAGCATTTACTCCATTTACACTTAAGGTAATTATCGATATGCATGTTCCTTTTACCGTTTTCTTAATTGTTTTGGGTTTATTATTGTAGGTCTTTTCCTTCTCTTGTGTTTCCTGCCTTAAGAAGTTCCTTTTGCACTGTTGTAAAGCTGGTTTGGTGGTGCTGAATTCTCTTAGCTTTTGCTTGTCTGTAAAGGTTTTAATTTCTCCATCAAATCTGAACGAGATCCTTGCTGGGTAGAGTAATCTTGGTTGTAGTTTTTTCTCCTTCATCATTTTATATATGTCCTGCCACTCCCTTCTGGCTTGCAGAGTTTCCGCTGAAAGATCAGCTGTTAACTGTGTGGGGATTCCCTTATGTGTTATTTGTTGTTTTTCCCTAGCTGCTTTTAATATTTTTTCTTTGTATTTAATTTTTGATAGTTTGATTAATATGTGTTTTGGCATGTTTCTCCTTGGCTTTATCCTGTATGGGACTCTCTGTGCTTCCTGGGCTTGATTAACTCTTTCCTTTCCTGTATTAGGGAAGTTTTCAACTATAATCTCTTCAAATATATTCTCAGTCCCTTTCTTTTTCTCTTCTTCTTCTGGGACCCCTATAATGTGAATGTTGGTGCATTTAATGTTGTCCCAGAGGTCTCTGAGACTGTCCTCAGTTCTTTTCATTCTTTTTTCTTTATTCTGCTCTGCAGTCATTATTTCCACTATTTTATCTTCCCGGTCACTTATCCGTTCTTCTGCCTCAGTTATTCTGCTATTGATCCCTTCTAGAGAATTTTTAATTTCATTTATTGTGTTGTTCATCACTGTTTGTTTGCTCTTTCGTTCTTCTAGGTCCTTGTTAAACGTTTCTTGTATTTTCTCCTTTCTATTTCCAAGATTTTGGATCATCTTTACTATCATTATTCTGAATTCTTTTTCATGTAGACTGCCTGTTTCCTCTTCATTTGTTTGCTCCTTCATGTGTGTGTGTTTCTCTGTCTTCTCATTTTGCTTAACTTACTGTGTTTGGGGTCTCCTTTTCGCAGGCTGCAGGTTCGTAGTTCCCATTGTTTTTGGTGGCTAAGTTGGTTCCGTGTGTTGTGTAGGCTTCCTGGTGGAGGGGACTAGTGCCTGTGTTGTGGGGGATGAGGCTGGATCTTGTCTTTCTGGTGGGCAGGTCCACGTCTGGTGGTGTATTTTGGGGTGTCTGTGACCTTATTATGATTTTAGGCAGCCTCTCTACTAATGGGTGGGGTTGTGTTCCTGTCCTGCTAGTTGTTTGGCACAGGGTGTCCAGCACTGTAGGTTGCTGCTCGTTGAGTGGAGCTGGGTTTTGGCGTTGAGATGGAGATCTCTGGGAGACTTTCGCCATTTGATATTATGTGGATCTGGGAGGTCTCTTGTGGACCAATGTCATGAACTTTGCTCTCCCACCACAGAGGCACAGCCCTGATGCCTGTCTGGAGCACCAAGAGCCTGTCATCCACACGGCTCAGAATAAAAGGAAGGAAGGGAGGGAGGGAGGGAGGGAGGGAGGGATAAAATAAAATAAATTTATTAAAATAAAAAATAATTATTAAAAAATTTAAAAGTAATAAAAAAAAGAAAGAAGAGAGCAACCATACCACAAAACTAATCCACCAATGATAACTAGCACTAAAAACTATACTAAAAAAATAAAAATAACTGGACAGAGAGAACCCTAGGACAAATGGTAAAAGCAAAGCTATACAGACATATCACACACACAAGCATACACATACACAGTCACAAAAAGAGAAAAAGGGGAAAAAATAATATATCTTTGCTCCGAAAATCCACCTCCTCAATTTTGGATGATTTGTTATCTATTCAGGTATTCCACAGATGCAGGGTACATCAAGTTTATTGTGGAGATTTAATCCACTGCTCCTGAGGCTGCTGGGAGAAATTTCCCTTTCTCTTCTTTGTTCGCACAGCTCCCGGGGCTCAGCTTTGGATTTGAACCCGCCTCTGCGTGTAGGTCGCCTGAAGGCGTCTGTTCTTCGCTCAGATAGGACGGGGTTAAAGGAGCCGCTGATTCGGGGGCTCTGGCTCACTCAGGCCCGAGGGGAGGGAGGGGTACGGATGTGGGGCGAGCCTGCGGCGGCAGAGGCTGGCGTGACGTTGCACCAGCCTGAGGCGCGCCGTGCGTTTTCCCCGGGAAGTTGTCCCTGGATCACGGGACCCTGGCAGTGGCGGGCTGCACAGGCTCCCAGGAGGAGAGGTGTGGAGAGTGACCTGTGCTTGCACACAGGCTTCTTGGTGGCGGCAGCAGCAGCCTTAGTGTCCCATGCCCGTCTCTGGGGTCCGTGCTAATAGCCGCGGCTCGCGCCCGTCTCTGGAGCTCCTTTAAGCAGCGCTCTTAATCCCCTCTCCTCGCACACCACGAAACAAAGAGGCAAGAAAGTCTGTTGTCTGTTGGGCAGCCCCAGACTTTTCCCCGGACTCCCTCCCGGCCAGCCGTGGTGCACTAACCCCTTCACGCTGTGTTCACGCCGCCAACCCCAATCCTCTCCCTGTGCTCCGACCAAAGCCCGAGCCTCAGCTCCCGGCCCCGCCCGCCCCGGCGGGTGAGCAGACAAGCCTCTCAGGCTGGTGAGTGCTGGTCGGCACCGATCCTCTGTGCGGGAGTCTCCCTGCTTTGCCCTCTGCACCCCTGTGGCTGTGCTCTCCTCCAGGGCTCCGAAGCTCTCCACCTCTGCCACCCGCAGTCTCCGCCCACAAAAGGGCTTCTAGTGTGTGGAAACCTTTCCTCCTTCACAGCTCCCTCCCAGAGGTGCAGGTCCCGTCCCTATTCTTTTGTCTCTGTTTATTCTTTTTTCTTTTGCCCTACCCAGGTACGTGGGGAGTTTCTTGCCTTTTGGGAGGTCTGAGGTCTTCTGCCCACGTTCAGTAGGTGTTCTGTAGGAGTTGTTCCACGTGTAGATATATTTCTGATGTATTTGTGGGGAGGAGGGTGATCTCCGCGTCTTACTCTTCCGCCATCTTGAAGCTCCTCCTGCGTGGAATTCTTAAGTTCAATTATTCTATTTTTCAACCCTTGGATCTCTGTTTTTATTTTTTTATGGTTTCTCTTTGTTGAACTTCTCGTTTTGTTTATTCATTGTTTTTTAATTTTTACTTGTCCATGTGTTCTTGTAGTTCACTATACTTCTTTAAGAGGATTATTCTGAATTTCTTGTCTGATAGTTCATAGATCTCCATTTTTTGAGGGTCATTTACTGGAGCCTTATTAGTTTCCTTTGGTAGTATCATATTTATCTAATTTTTTATGATCCTTGATTCCTTACACTGGTATCTATGTATTCTCTTCCAGACTTTACAGGTTCACTTTGACAGAGACAGTTTTTGACCAGTCAACTCAGATTGGGTTCTGGGTGTGTCTGCTAGCAATTTCCTTGGGCAGATGGGGCCTGCTATTAGGATGTAATTTTGGTTAAGGCAACTATTTGAGCTCTGAGTTTGGTATGAGGGCTGTGCCACTGGCTGAGAACAGCTGGATAAGACTCTACCTTGGTTCCCTGCCCAAGTGAGGCTGTAGGATGGGCTCTGCAGTTGCCTGATTTCTCTGGTAATGCTTACTTAGATGGTCATGACTGGGTACTATACTCACTGGTAGGTGGGGCTATGAATTAGCTTCCCTTCCCTGGCAGGGCAGGAGGACAAGACACAGGGCCTGTACAGCTTGTTGTTTGGAGACTGGAAGCAGGCAGGTGTGTGCACTGAACTTCCTGACAGGTGAGGCCACTGGTTTTTGCTCTGCAGATGGGCAAACTAGATACAGTGCTCTCTGTTCAAGTGCCACTGTAAGCAGGACTGTTGGATGGGCTATGCAACCTCCTATGTGCTCTGGTTAAGTTCCCTGATTGGGCAGTTGGAAAGCTGTTTTCAGCAATAAGTGGGGCTGTGAATTAGTTTCCCTGCCTAGGCATAGCAGTAGAAGCAGCTCTAAGGGCTTTTTGTTTGTGGTCTTACCTCAAGCTGACCCATGCCCCAAGTTCCCTGGTTGAATAGGGCCACTGTCTTGGCTTTGCAGACTATCAGCTCTGCCTGCCCATCTCTTGGCTTGAGCATTGCTGGGTTACCAACTTCCAGGTGTTCTCTCTGGCACTTCTGGTCAGATGGGGCCAGAAGCCAGGCCCCCCAGCAGATGAGACCATGACTCATTTCCCTGCCTGGATGGGACAAGGAGGGTCCACTCCAGGAAACTCACAATTTTTCTGAACTGGCTTTCCAGTCAGGAGGCGCCAGGAGCTACCCCCTACCTCGGGTGAGGCTATGGATTAATTCCCCTGCCTGGGTGTGGAAGGGGAACCCTCTACACCTGATACTGGCTTTGCTCTGGGGACATCAGCTCTGCCCAGTCACCTTTCAGCTGAAGTGTTGCTAAGTTACACAGGTCTCCCCAGCCCTTCTGGTTTCTTGGGGCCTGCAGCAGGTGGGGCTGTGATTCAGCCCTCTTGCCTGGATGTGGGCAAACCAGTCTCTAGGGCCAGCAAAATTCCTTGTTTGAGGACCTAAATCAGGCAAACCTGCACCCCACTGAGTTCCCTGGTCAAAGTGTACCCCTGACTTGACTCTTCAGATGAGCAAAGCTGCTGTTTTGGGGCTTTACAGGAAGGAACTTGGTCTGCCAAGACTTGAGTGCTGGTTATTGCAAGCCCCTCCCCTCTTCTCCCTCACAGTCAGATTCCCAGTGGTTGAGCCCTGCAGTCCCCATGGGGCAAGACCAGACAGTAGTGGCTCCCACCAAGCAACCCACAGCACTGGGGAGGCCGGGTGAATGTCCCTCCCAGATTCTCTCTTTCCCCTGGAGGAATGGTAGACTCAGGGGAGACCTCTCCACATGGTGCAGCACTGACCTGGGGGTGGGGGGGCAGTGTGGTCAGCATGCAGCCACTTCTTCCCTTTCTGTGCAGTCTTTCTTGGTCTCTGTGATGCAGGGTGTGCTTCAGCCTCATCCCCATGATCTAGGATTCTCTCAGTGGTTTGTTGTCAATGAATAGTTTTCAGTTTTTTCTTCTGTGAGAGGGAATGAAATCAGGGGTGACCTATGTTACCATCTTGGTGAAGTCACTGTCCAGCTCATTTCTTTTCAGCACTGATTAATATTATATTTTCTGAATGTACCATGGTTTATCTGAGTTTTTAAAGCTATCATGTGACTGATTCAGATTGATCTCTATGCCTCCCTCCAGATACCTGTTTCTCTGTCGCTCAGACGTAGTCACACGATTATCATCGTCACTGGTCCCATTTGTTAGTGACCCCCTATGTGCCAGACATTCTGCTGAGAGCTTTGCACATCTTCATGTTATACGATCCTCACAGCAGTCCTTTAAGTTGAATTTTATCATCAGCTCATTTTTATATATGAGGAAGCAAGTTTAGTGATGGTGAGCAAGGTGCCCAGTGTCACACACCTAAAGTGGACTTGGCTAGAATCGTATCAAATGCTATTTGGTCTCAAAAGGTGTCTGTCTTGTTCATTTTTCCATTCCCAGAACATGCTGCACAGTGTGGCACACAAGAGCTACTTATGAAATAATTTTGTAATGGATTGATACAAATTGTACTTGTCCTGGTTGAGCTGTTGTTCTAATAGAATTAAAAGTGAGCGTGTGTTCCATATTGTCTGGGAGATAGATGCTTTGTGGCATATCATTTCCATCTATCTGTTTCAAAGGCAGAAAACTTGAGGTCAATTGAAGTTAATTGCTAGAGGAGATTAGAGCTGTGAAAAGAGCTTAGACTTCCTGGTTTCTAGTACCAACCCCTTCTCGGGCCAGTGAAAGTCCTCACTGCTAAGTCTATTATTTAGCAGATCTGACTCCCAGTACACTCCAGAATGAACTTCACCTGCCAGCTACTACCCCAATTGCTCTATTGATGTTTCATTTTTGTTCTATATCGCCTTTCCAGTTTGAGGCTATTCTCACTAATTCTTACCAGTTTGATCATTTGGTCTTTGACACACATCAAACCAAATATCAGAACAAATATTCACAGAGCAATTATAGCAGATGGGCCATGCTGTGAAATGACACAGAGCTGCAGCAGAGCATGCTTTTTGTCCATTTCAAGAACAACAGATTCTGCATTTGGAAAAAAAAATAATTGTATTTCATATGTCTTGCATCCTTCTACTTCCTGCCTTAGTTCAGTCACCTCCAGGGTCTCCTCCACTATAACTGGGTATGAAATGATATATACTGAACAGCAGCACAAGAGAAATGCTGGTCATTTCCACTTCTCTGTAGCCTCTCCTTATTTTCCATCAAGTACCCTTGAACTCAGTTCATGTTGGCAAATATTTGCTGGACATTTACTCTTCCACTCATTATCTTAGGCACCATCCTAGGCACCAATGAGGAAATAGAAAGAAGAATGAAAGCTAGCATCTATCCTCAAATTGTAATACAAGGCAGCATTTGATCAACCATGTGAGAGAGGTACACAGAGCGACAGGAATTCAAAGGAGGAGTGAGATGCTTCTACCCAGGTAATCAAGAAATCTGCCTGGTGGAGCTGCCTTTTGAATTGGGCCCTCAGAGACAGATAAGATTTCTCCAACCAGTGAGTGTCAGGGAGGGCATTTCAGGCTGAGGGAACATGGTCATGGACTCATAGACATGGAGAATGTGCTCAAGAAATGTCCAGCTGTTTAATTAGGCTGAACAGAAGTGTGTGTGTCATGAGTCTTGGAAGGTAAGACTAGAAACAAAGTGTGGAGCATCTTAAAAACTGTGATAAAGGACTTGAACTGTGATCTGAGGAACTGGGAAGTGTTGAGGTGGAGATAACTTTCCTGTCCATCACTTTATATTTCTAGGTCAGCAAACATCTGGGGAAAAAGTGTTATTGGATGTTCTTCCCCGTATACTCCTCCCTGTAGCTCCTCCCAACAAGAGGAAAAGTTAGAAATCTAATTGCAGAGTCTTTTATCACTCGTTGGATCTGTTATTTCTAGTGGGCTAGTGCTGAGCTTCACAGATGGAATCCAGACTTCGGCTTGCCTCTTGTTATTTCTGGTCCCTGCCCAGCGGGCCCTCTTTTCACTTCCTCTTCCCACTTTCTGTGATGTGTACCCAGGGCTCGGCCCCTAGGAATGAACTCAGACTGTGCTCCATCAACCCAGCCATCCAGTGTCAAGGGGGGGAAGGAATACATACCTCACTTTACCTCTTGGTTCAACCATGTTCCCAAACTCAGTTTTATCAGAGAATCCTTTTTGGGAAGGGGAATTGGAGTTAATATTAGGCATGTACTCAGCTGTTAATAAAAAGAAGCACTTCATTTCCCATCTAGATACTATTCCCTGAGGCCTTCCTCTTCTGTTCTCACTTTCCTTTCTGAGTGAGCCAAACCATCCTCCTGATAATAAAAGCAGGGAAATCTAAGCATCAGTGTCTGTACTTCCCATTCGTCTTTCACTGCAACCCAGAGAGTACGTGTCTATCACTTCCTCATCCCAGGGTTCCTTCAGGCAGCAATGCTGTTAAGTATAACTGGGAAGCAATATGGATAAGCAACTGCATAGTATTCTTAATACCTTCCCTGACTTCTATAAAAGTGGTAAAAAAGAAAAGAAAAAAAAAGGCTGTGAGATGTACCCAGGAACCCTATGATCACACATCCATTTAACTCTGTTTACAGAACTCATATTATTTCCCTCAACGTCATTTTTTTCTATCTGCCGATAAATGACTCTTAAATCCTAGAATTCCCATCTCTGGCAACACCTCTAATGCCTGTTTACTTCATTTCTGTGTAGGCGATTTTCTCACAGTCACGTTGGTAACGTGGAGGGGCACCACTTGTCACCCGTGTCCTACCCTTATGGCAGAAGCACATCTATTCCATTAACCTTCACGGTGTCCTCGGCTTACCTTAGTTTGTGGTTGCACAGCTCAAACATTCTGCAGATCCCTCTCCTTACTTTGTTTCTCCACAAGGTCTTCTGTAATCTGTACACATTACTCTGATTCCACAGGCTTCACTCATTCTTTTCTTCTTACTAACCCTGGTACATTTCTCCTTCCAACTCAGGATTATCAGTCTGATCAACACTACCTTCTCAGTAGTGCGCACCTATCTTCCTAAATACCTTAGCTTCCTCCAAAAAGGTGCCGTTCATGATATTTTCCTATTTATTCTTCTTCTTGTCTTTTTCTGTTATATTACATTGCAAAAAGAATATAATACTAATAGGATAATTATTAAGATCCTGTTATTATAATCCCTCCCTCTAAATTCTTTAAAATATTAACTGTCCCAACCCCGTCTTCCAAATGGTGCTCTGGAGTGACCTCAGAGCACTGCAAGGAGGGCTTCACTTCCCCCAAAGTGATCCAGTGAAAACCTCATCTCCCTGATAATTATGTCAGAATTGGGCCATGACTTGCCTCAAATCCACATAGATCTCTATAAAAGTGTCTGGTTCGAGGCATCTATGATGTGTGTCCAATGTGAGTTTCTGAGGCTCTGTTAATTTCTGTCCTGGATGGCATTCACACAGTATCTTAGCTCAGATTGTCAAAGCCTAAGTTACCAGGGTCATATACTAATAAAAAGTGATTTGGATCACATGGTCGGTTACAAAAAGCACAGCAAGGTCCAAACATACACCAAGTTGTCCTGTGAGGACAGGGTACCCTGGAGTGGGTGAGGGGCACATGGCCCTCCCACACATTACACCTATCCTGAATCTCTTACTCTATAAGGTCATGACTCAACTTGCAGGCTCAGTTGCTTGAGACCACGCTACCTATATCAGCAGTAACCAAAGCATGTAAAGAGCAATTTAATAGATCATAATGATTATGGCTGCCTTTCATTAACCACTAACCATGTGGCAGAAACTGTGATAAGTACTTCACATATCCATTATTTAACTTAATGATGATCATCTATCCTCCACAGAGAAGACCTCTTATGGGGATAAAGCAAGTACCTGGTTCCCTGGTACCATTCAAAGTTTTATGAAAACCATACTGAAAATATTTTCTAGAAAGGGCAATGCCGATGCCTAATATGCCACCATTGGTTCTTCATTCCTTTAGATTAAGTCATTATTTCTGGACAAGTTACCAACAGCCACTTTGAGAATTAAAAGAAATTCTTGCCATTCACACCTAAGCAGCATTTTTTTCCCTCTCTTCCCCAGGTGACCTTATTTGATTTGAAAGCAAAACTAATTTGTTGAGGAAGGGGACAGACGCATGTTGGGGAGCCTATAAAAGTAGATGTAGGAGGGGAAACTGGAGGCTCTAGAAGACCAAGGGAAACCTGAGTGCAGAGCCTGTCAGGGATGAAGTATTTATTCTACAGCTTTTCCCACAGATAACTTTGCTTCTCTCCTAGGCAAAAAAACTAAGCATGCAAAGAGGAGGTGAATTAGTTACAACAGGAGAGATTTAACTGGGATATAAAGAAGATCTCCCTCCTAGTAGTTTTTGTTCACTGATGTTTGACCACTGGGAAGCAGAATCCCAAGTCTCTACCAGCTTTGAGCTCATCTTTTCCATTTCCACATGTGTTTCCCACTTCCTTTTGGGTCTTTGCATTTTTTCTTCTAGAGAAATACTACAAACAGCAGAGCTTGTTAATAGTCTTAGATTATAGCTTTAGGAGGCATCTTGATTATAATTCCTTTGGAGCATGCACTGCCAAGAGAAATCTCAAGCAAATGCCACGCTGTCCATAAATTGACCATGTAAAGATGGATCTGACTCTTTCCACTCTCTCTGACCTCAGTGTCAAAACAGTATTCAGCCATCCCAGCCTAATCAGTTCATCTTCCGCTCTGTCACTCTGGTTGAGCAACACCTGGAATTGTTGCAGCGCTCTCTGGGATGGGGACGTCTCATCCCATTTGTTCAGGTGTTGGCAACACAGGCAGAGTGCTGGCTGGTGGGAGGCTGTAATACTTGACCTGCCCTCAAGATTCACTCTCTCCCTCGCCAACAACTAACCTGAGAGAGTGACCTGTATCTTGCTTTGGTATAAACAGGTGTCAGGGTGCAGATTCTTCCACGCAGGTGCAGCAGAGAAGGGAGACTGTCGACTGCCCACAGGTGGCCTGGCAATGTCTGGGTTACTCACACTCACACACACACACATACACTGTGTGCACACAGTAGGTACTAAGTAAGGAATTTTGAATAAATAAACGTACAGAATCCTGGGTCAATGATGGGATGAGAAGGGCTAAAGGAGAGTGAAATTCAAAAAATAACTTTTACAAAAAACCATAGTTCGACCATGAGAACTTTTTGTGGTTAATATTCTTTCTGTCCCTCTCTGGCCTCTCTCTCCCAAGCTGTTCCAGGACTGGTTCTCAAGAGTCATTCCCAGATATCAGGGCACTAGAGAAGTGCCCCCTCAAAATCTCTTCCCTCTTGTATGTACTGCAGGAGCCATCCCGAAGGGCAGGCAGGTAAAGTTCATGGGGTAGTGCAGGGTGAGGGGTTGCTGAAAGGACCCTGATGACTGCCTTCTAGGATAAACACAACTTGCCTTCACTGGTCACTCTTAGGAGCCCTGACTCATGAGCCAGATTGCTTGGGATTGAATTCCAGCTCTGTCATCCACGAGCTGTGGGAAATTTGTTGGGCAAGTTATTTCAACTCTCTGATCCTCAGTTTCTTCATCTGCAAAACGGGGCTAAAAAAAGGCTAATCTCTTCAGAGTATTGTGGGATTAAATGTGTTGATATCTGGAAAGCTCTCAGAACAATCCCTGGCAAGTACTAAATAGTCAATGCTATAAGTAAATTAGTTAAATAAATTGTTTAACTAGAAAAAAAATTGAAAAGTCATGAGAAAGAGAAAGGCAGCCCCCTAATATGTGGGACAGCTGCCTGGAACTCACAGCCAGAACTTGGTGTTCTCCTGTGCAACATAAACAGTTTTGCACAACATCAACATTAGACAAGGCCACTCAATGACTGTGATGGATCAAGACAAAAACAAGACCATTCCATCACCATGTCTAAACACAGACAAAACATGAACATTGTCCAAGCCTCAAAATTCCAAACATCCCACTCTCCTAGCTAATGTGAGTCACTGCTTGTTGCATTTTTACATACCACAGCTTTATCCTATCCTGCATCCTTCTAGATCAAATGCATTAAGAAACCCAATCAGAATTACCCCTGCTTCCTGACAGCATCCAACCCAGAGCAAAACCTCTCTTCCTTTAAACTCTTCCCCCAAATCACCTAACACCAGCCCAAATCCTAAGAAGGCCTTTTTTTTTTTTTTTTGAGGTACATGGGCCTCTCACTGTTGTGGCCTCTCCTGTTGCGGAGCACAGGCTCCAGATGCGCAGGCCCAGTGGCCATGGCTCACGGGCCCAGCTGCTCCACAGCATGTGGAATCTTCCCGGACCGGGGCACGAACCCGTGTCCCCTGCATCGGCAGGCGGACTCTCAACCACTGTGCCACCAGGGAAGCCCAAGAAGGCCTTTTTAATACCACTTACTGAGGTGCCCTCACTGATCCCCACAGGTGCTTTCTCCCTCTCTGAAAGGGAGAATAAACCCAGTTGTCAGCTCCAGGTGTGCTCCTGGTGAGTCTGGCTGGAGAGCACCAACAACGACCTTATGTGAAAAATTCACTTCAGGAGAGGCAAGGAACCCTGCATGTCAGATTATGAAGCATGTCATTCTATGCAGATAGCTTTAGTTATTGTTTTTCCAACAGTATTTGAAGTGTTACCCTGGAAAGATTACTGGGACAGGAGGGAGGAAGAAATGCACAGTTACTGAGCAATGCTAATTGAAAGGTACTAGGTTAACCCCAATTCTTTTACTTAATCTTCAGGATAACCCTGGGCAGTAGATATTTGTTAACTACATTTTACAGACAAGGAGCTTGAGTGTCAGAGAAGCCAAATAACTTGCCCCAAAGTAATGACAAGCTGATAAGTAAGCTAAATCCAATGGTCAATATTTAGTCAGTAGCAAAGCTCAGTTCCATCAGATCTCTAGGAAGAGCACAGCAGAATATTTGTGATCAAACACTTTCCCAAAAGCACCACTAGAGGAATTCAAAGATACATCAGACATGTTCCCCCACCCCGAAGGAGGGTCGGGAATGGGGGGTGGGAGTGTAAGTGGGATGGGGAGACCTGGCTCATTCCATGTCCTCTTCCCCCTTCCTGTTATAATTGCAATTTCTTCTTGATTAGTTGAGAATGAGGCATGTGGGAGCCACAGCCTTTACACTATTTTCCATGTCAAGGCTTCTTTAGGTTCTGTGGCGGTTAGAGAAATCAGAGCCTGCAAATGTCCCAAGAGGGCTGAAGTGTCGGGCAAGCACATTTCCACATTTATTCCCCATGTGACTCTCCCAGGTCAAGTGTTTTCAACACACAGTCTCGAGGAGGTGCTGCCGCATCAAAGCTGCGCATGCTCAGCTGTGATCCTCTCTTGTACAAGATGCTCTCACAGCACTTCTCAGCATTGCCTGGAGAGGGCAGGCTGCACAGAATCCCACCATCCTGTCTGCTCCCAGAGACAGAAAGATGTTCTCTTTTCAAGTCAGTCTTCTGACCACAGTTTCCCTCTAAAAACAAATAGGCAACTTATGATCAGCCAAATCAGCCCACGTTGCCCCAGATCTTTTGCAGCTCAGCCGACTGGAGAAGAGCCTATGTTTAATCCCCCACTGGCTATATGACCCCTAGCAAATTAGGTAACATGACTCTGCACCAGTTTTTACCATCTGCAAGAGGGAATAACAATAGTGCCTCCCTATAATGGAAGTTTTCTGTTTTCCCTGCTACTTCTTCCACCTTCTTCGAACAATATCCCCTCTTTTTGGGGGAGCTGCTCCTCCCCATTTCAATCCATGTGGCTCTTTGGGATGCACCCACTGGTAGGCTTCATGGGTGGGCATGTAATCCAAGCCTGGCTAATTAAAGTCAAAGACTGGGTCAGAAATCATCATGTGATCCAATGTAAGCCAGTAAGAGTCTGCTTCAGGACTTTTGCTAGAATAATGTGAAAGACATCTTTCCATAGGCTATACACTTGGAGGTGCTAATAGCCATCTTGAGGAGAACTAATGAATAAAGCCCACAGAAAGAACGGCAAACCTGAGAGTTGGAGAAAACCAGATTCCTAAGAATATTAAGTACAGGGATCTAGCCATGCCTGAAGCATCCCCTGGTCTTTCCAGTTGTATGTATCAATGCATTCCCTTTTTTGCTTTGAATACATTTGAGATGAGTTTCTGTCACTTGCAACCTAAGGAGTGCTGACTAATACCTTCTTAAGGTTATCATGAGGTGTAAATGAGGTAATCTATGTCAAGTACTTAGCACAGTGCATGCATGGTACATGGTGAGAGCTCAATAAATAGTTGAAAGCCAGCCAACCCATTTTCAGATCCTGGTGAGTGCAAAGCTGTCTGGAAGAGACTGACTCCCCTCTGCAGGAAATCCTCAGCACTTGGTAAATACCAAAACACTTCCATCACCCTTTTCTCCTTTGAATCGCTTCTGATCTCCGCAACTTTCAGAATGTAGCCAGGTACTGTTCCTCTCAGCACCATGACTTCTTGTCATGTTGACTATTTCATCTGACCTTTCTACTCCCTGACACATGTCATGCCAAATCCAGGATATCTTAGAACATAAAGATAAAGTGGGCTACTTAAAGGGTTCAGAAAGCAATTCCGGGTGAGGGTTTGAACCTTCATTTGATTAAACACTACCTCCTTCCTGCCAATGCCCTAGGCAAGAGAAAAGTTTTCCTTCTCCTCTCACCTGCTCTGTCCTA
This sequence comes from Mesoplodon bidens, assembly GCF_964165515.1. Classification (NCBI taxonomy): domain Eukaryota; kingdom Metazoa; phylum Chordata; class Mammalia; order Artiodactyla; family Ziphiidae; genus Mesoplodon; species Mesoplodon bidens. The sequence continues at coordinate 118,870,423 of NC_138176.1, read as the reverse complement.
GTCTAACATCTCTTTCCACCCCCACCCCCCCGCACCCCATACTGCCACCTTGAATTTTATTCTTGAGGACCCATTTGATATTTGCTGAGAGTATGAAGCTGGTTAGGAGAAAAAGAAGTGAGTTTTAGCTTAAAGATCACAAAAAAGCAGATGATCCAAGGAGGAAGAAGAGTAGACACACAGGCTCCTTTGCAAAGGCCCTAGGCAGAGTGAGCAAGAATTTAATGGCAGTCACTGGCCAGACCACATGGCCCTTAAGTCAATCATTAACTTCACACACACACATGGCCCAGCCTAAGCAGGAGGCAAGGGAGAAAGGATTCTTTTATGATTCTGGCTTCCCTAAAACTCTCCACAAAAACAATAATGATAAAATTATATGCCGAATTGGCTGTTTATTGAATGGAGCCCAGTCTGTGGGCCAAGTGTGGCTCAGAGGGAGCTCTATGTGTCTTGCCAAGAAGGGGCAATGGGCCAAAGGAAGCATTCTCCCCATCACTGTTCCAGTGAGAAGACCTATGTCTAATCCCCCAAATCAGGTCACCTCTCCTCATTTATCTTGCTGCACAGTTTAATGTGACAGCCACAAAAATGGAAAGGAAGTTGGACTGGCCAAATGTTTCTGAGCATTCACAGGGAGCTGGATCAACCTTAGAGGCAGGAACAGCTGCATAATTTGTGGGCCCAGTGCAAAATGAAAATGAGGAGTCTCTTATTCAAAATTTATTAAGAATTTCAAAATGGCAATAGCAGAGCATTAAACCAAGTGCAAGGCCCATCTGAGCATGTCCGTGAAGCTGACTGTGCCCAGAATCAAGGGATCCAGCAAGGTAGGAAGGATAAAAGGAGGCACGGTGGAACATATTTCCAGTCTCTGCATCTTACTTTTGTTTGTTAGGGAACATACCTGTCTTAGCCCAAAGAGGCAGATTTAATGGTGGACTTCAGGTACCATGACAGTCCAGGAAGAGGAATGTTTTAAGCCCCAGGGGAGTGTGGGCTCCCAGATCCACAATGGGAGCTGCCTTCTCAGCGTTTTCAGCACCCAGATGCCATTTTCTGCTATAGGTCACAACTAGCCTCTCCCCTTCACAGGAAGAAAATTGTTGGTGTACAGAAGAAGAGAAAGAATATGGCAATGACAGAATATGGCAAATCATTACTTCTAATGATGAACTTTAGGACATGAGAGGTTCGATTTAGCTTACAAAAAGAACTTTAATAATGTGAACTTCAGTTTTAAAGTGGTAGAATGGGCACTTCACGCACTGGGGGAAGGACAGAATTCTAATAATGCAATTTTATTCCTTCCAAGGACGGTGTCCAACCCACTAATCTGTTCTTCAAACCACTGCCTTATACAAATCTTTAGGAAATCTGTGACTGATTACTGGATTATCTTGCAACTGATGTGTACATAGTAAATGTTTTTTAAAGTTTGAGGGAGTTAAAAGTGCATTTTCCTCAGGATTGTCCCATTTAGAGCTCTTAGTTGCCCCTTGTTATGTTGCCCACTTTGAAGAATGGATTTGCCAAACGAAAGCAAATTACAGTTCATCCCCTACTCAAAATCTTTCAATATTATTCAGAAGATGGCGTTAGACGTCAATTTAGAATAGAAAAGTGTTAAACTGGAAATGATTATTTAACAATGATCTGGTCCATTGGTTACAAAGACTGGGCTTCCAGCCCTGATGTGACAGAACCACCTGGGAAATGTAGAAAAATAGATTCCCTGAAATTTTCCCCAGAAATTTTTCAGTCATTAGAGTGGAGCTGAGAAATCTGTATTTCTATAAAACTATTGGTTTCAATTTAGTAATCATTAAAAAGAAGTACACAGGCATAAGCATCGCAAGTCACAAAACCAAGCACAAAGTAGGAATTAATCTTTGTAACTCGTAGACGGACCTGGGTCTGAGAGCCAGGAGTGAAAGTATCACCCCACAGGACCCTCCAAGCTGGCATGGGCACTATATACACACAAGCCCACACAACCCAGCAAGACTGTCTATGTGTGGCTGCAGGATACAGATATATCTATTTACAAAGGAAGACTTTGTGTCCAAGCTCTGATCATCACATAACTTCAAACTTGCCGTGGCGTCTTCCCCATTCCTCCCATCATGAAGACAGTGGTGCTCTTGTCTGTCCCCTCTCCCCCAGCTAACTGGGAGAAATCGTGGAAGGACTGAGCAGCCCTTGGAAAGGAAGCCTCTTCCTGGAGCCTTGTCATTTCAGGAGTTCCTTTTTTGACTGAAGCAGTTTCCGCTGCATGGCTGGAGGGTCTGGAAGCAGAACACATCCAGGGTCCACAGACAAACCCAGGGATTTCATTCTCTTTTGCTGTGGCATGTAGGCCTTACTGTAGCATGTTCCCCCAATTTCCCTCTTTCCCTTTTTAGTGTTTTCTTTGGTTCCTTTCCCTTCTGTGTGAGCAGTTGGTCCTCATAATCCCCAGGTGGCTTGTAGTTGGTTTGTTACCGTCATTCCACATGGTCGCTCCGTTCGGTTCCGGCAGGCACATTGGTTTAGACATCCTCTTCACGTAGCTGTCGACTCGTTTCTCTAGGCCGTAGGCTGGAGTGGCCACTGTTTGGGATTTGGTTTCCCTCTTTGCTGCTGAAAGTGTATCTGTGTCACTGCCTGCTGTGGGTATTGGGATGATTCCTTTGCTTTAGCAGAATGTTGAAATCAATTCCCAAGAGCATCCTAAACAGGTAAAGTTCTAACGTCTGCTACTAAAGAATGGCTCCGAACAAAGTGGCCTGGATTAGCCTTGCAAGGGTGAAAATGAAAATGGGCCTCCTTCCAAAATGCTGTAATATTACATGCGTGCCCTGCCAGCCTCTGCATTGGAACCCTACAAGCCACCATCTTGAAAACATCAAAGGAAATATTTTTCACTTCTAGAGCGTGCCAGATCCTAGAGGTACTGCCACACAAAATAAACTCTCCTCCAAGTGACTGAAAATGCTATTTCCCCTAAATTGTGGGAAAGCATAAATAAATGGGACAGCGTGAGATGGAGAAACCAGCAGAGAGAGAATTTGATACACTAAACACATGGGAAGCAGCAGTAGTAGCCACAGGGCTGGCAAAAGAACAGAAATCAAAAGCAAATCACGTTGACACTGAGTACATGGGAGGCACATTCGCTGTTTCTCCAGGAGATTTATTCAACTTACTGCATCTTAAAGATGCTTGAAAGCACATCCAAGTTCTTTCTAGGCTGTTGCAGCTGCTAAAACATGTGGACGACACTCAGTAATTCCATGTGTATCTTTTTTTTTTTTTTTTTTGCCGTACGCGGGCCTCTCACTGTTGTGGCCTCTCCCGTTGCGGAGCACAGGCTCTGGACGCACAGGCTCAGCGGCCGTGGCTCATGGGCCCAGCTGCTCCGCGGCATGTGGGATCTTCCCGGACCGGGGCACGAACCCGTGTCCCCTGCATCGGCAGGCAGACTCTCAACCACTGCGCCAACAGGGAAGCCCCATGTGTATCTTTTTAAATACATTTTAAAGCTTTCTATTACAAAAAACTTATAATTGAGTCCTCCTCTAAGAGTGGTCTGTGGAGAGGCGTGCATTTGAGAACTGTTTATTCCTGGTCTACAATAAGTACAGGAAGTGAGAGTAAGCATTTAGAAATGATTATAATAACTTTATACTGCCACATTGTTTTCACTATATTTTACAACTGTATTAGTTAAATGCATTCATTTTATCAAATGAATTTTTTAAAACTGGCGTTTTAATCACATATGGTCTGGGAAGCACCGGTATAACGCCCATGTTTGTACACCTAGATTTAATTGTTTTTAACAAACTGGGAGAAATACAGAATACTTCATAGAGAAATACTATATGAAGAGGACATAAAGTTATGCACCTAAGATTTGCTTTTAGATTATTTCTTTAACTTTCTAACTAGCTTCTCTGTCTTGTTAGCTTATCATTGCCTTGAAAGTAGTGTGACCGAAAGTAAGGGATCCATTTTTCATATTTCCACTTCCTAATACATGGATATTCCAAAAAGTTTGTATATACTAGGCTTTTAAAAATGCAAGGAAAATAAGTATTACCTTTATCATTCCTGCAATACTCAGTTTCTAACTCAGTTCTGTGTTCTCTGATATTTTTAACACGTCAGTTCTTTAAAGACATCATTATAGTGGAGTGCCTGATTTAAAATTTATTTTATGACAAGTAAAAGCTGTAACTTGGGCTTCCCTGGTGGCGCAGTGGTTGAGGGTCCGCCTGCCGATGCAGGGGACATGGGTTCGTGCCCTGGTCCGGGAGGATCCCACATGCCGCCGAGCGGCTGGACCCGTGAGGCTGGGCCCGTGAGCCATGGCCGCTAAGCCTGCGCGTCCGGAGCCTGTGCTCCACAACGGGAGAGGCCACAACAGTGAGAGGCCCACGTACGGCAAAAAAAAAAAAAAAAAAAAGCTGTAACTTTCCTTAAAGCTACCTTGTCCCAACATGTTTTATGGAAAATTTTAACATAGTTTTATGTGTTCTTAAAAGATTTTAAATATAGAAAAAATGTAATAGGATGGACTTACCCCCCTCATTTAGGAATTTAATTCAGATTTGTGAAACAGAAGGTAGCCTGACTTTTCACTGTGGAGACTCTTTCAGCCCATAGGAAGAATTTAAGTAGAGCAACTTCATTTGGTTGTTATTAGTGTCAGTTAAAGATTCTGGCAAAGAGGGGGAAAAATAAAGGAAGTGTCACCCACCCACATCACCAAACTTAAAAAGCTGGAGAACTTTATTCACAGTGACTTTATATCAAATTGCATCAGCCATTTGGACAAAGAGTCAGTAGTGCTTCAGTGAAAATTTTGTTTGAAAACAAATTGTTTTCTAGATGTTTTGCTAAAGTCTTTTAATGTCCAATTCCCACAACCTCTCTATGAGGGATTAAGAACCAGTGAACACAGTGAGTTCAGAGTCATTTGTTTCCTCTGGCCTTGAAAAAAGAAGGGGGCCACACACACCAAATTATTGAGCTACTCTTTTTTTTTCCCTCTTGTAGCTCATCCAAATAGTCTATTGTGAAGTTGAACATTTCAGTTACTGTAATTTTTTCCTAAAGATTCTGGTTCCCACACTGAAATTCTGCCTTCACAGTCAGATTCAGAATCCAGTTCCCAAAATCTGTTCCAAAACACATTCATGGCCTAACCCTTGAGAAAGGAAACTTCAAGCTCCACTTGTCTCCTTGAAGAATGAGTCAAAGTATTTTAAAAAGCAACAAAAATGTGAAATCCCTTGATGAAGTGTTTTTGAAGTGTCCTGGCCACATCTGTAGAAATGGTCAAATATTATCTAACTCAGTTCACTTTTTAAAGTGGAAAACAACTAAACTTAGCACAAATCCAGGCAAATGACTCCTTCCAAAAGAGAAGAAAAGCTCATTATACACACACAAAGGAAACTGGTATTAAACCCTGGGGTGGTGTGGGCCCAAAGGAATGAGAGTGGGAAAAATTGGGCAAAACCAGGGAGTAGCATTGACTTTAGGGGGGAGAAATGCCATCAGGAAGTAATGAGAACTCTCTGGGAACATGACAATTGGGCCCAAAGTATATGACTATTAGAATTAACTACTAATCCTCTCCACACATTTGAAGAATTCTGTTATCAATGTTCTGGTGAGTCAGATTTAAAAGAATCAAAATAAAGAGCAATCAAATACAGTACAGATTTCTGTACAAAGTGTAAGGCCCTCGACCTTCACCTTCAGGAAAGTATTCTGACTTGATCTTAATCAGTCTTGGAGGCAGGTCCCTGAGACTGGAGTTTACAGTTCTCATGAATAATGTTCTGGCACAGGAAATGGGAGTCTCCTCCTGATGCAGAAGGCAGTTGAACACAGTGAAGATCCCTGATGGGCAAAGAAACACCCATGCAGTGAAAGGAACACCCAGTTAGTAATAATAGTAGCTGCTATTGATTCACTGCTCACTATGTGTCACATATTATGTGGGATGATTAACACAGGGCCTCTCTTTACCCTTTCAACCATTCTAGAAGGTAGGTATTATTTCCATTTTACAGGTGAGGACTCTGAGGCAAAGAGGGATTCTCCTGAGATCTAAAGACAGGATCTAATGCATGTTTGTCAAACTACAAAGTCCAACCTCTTCACCATTCAGCCAAACTTACCTAAAATTTATCTGAATGGCTGTTTGAGGTGAGGAAAGGGAGTGACTTGCCTGGAGCAGAATTATAAGAGAAAAAACAGGCTCATGGCCTCTGGCGATGACTGGAATTGTATAATATTGAAAAAACTTCAGTGTATTCTCAAAATTAGCTTAAATGCACATTAACATAATCAAATATATTTAATTGATAAGTACTCAAGACAGGACAAATCCTAAGCCAATTTAATAATGTATAACAAGTTTTACATAGCCAAGAGAGTGAAAGTTCCTTGGAAACAGTCATCCAAGGAGACTCCATTTATTCCATTGTCCAGTGTCTTTTGGGAGGTCTATTTTTTTCTTATTATAAGATATTGACTACATTCCCTGTGTTGTACAATATATCCTTGTAGCTTATTCTATACCTAATAGTTTGTACCTCTTAATCCCCTACCCCTATATTGCCCCTCTTCCCCTTCTGTCTCACCACTGGTAACCACTAGTTTGCTTTCAGTATCTGTGGGTCTGCTTCTTTTTTGTTATATTCACTAGTTCGCTGTGCTTTTAGATTCCACATACAAGTGATGTCATACAGTATTTGTCTTTCTCTGACTTATTTCACTTAGCATAATACCTTCCAAGTCCATCCATGTTGGTGCAAATGGCAAAATATCATTCTTTTTTATGGCTGAGGGGTATTCTATTGTGTATATGTACCACATCTTCTTTATCCATTCATCTGTTGATGGACACTTAGGTTGCTTCCATATCTTGACAATTGTAAATAATGCTGTTATGAACACTGGGGTTCATGTATTTTTTTGAATTAGTGCTTTTGGAGTTTGGGGATATATACCCAGGAATGGAATTTCTGGATCATTTGGTAGTTCTATTTTTAGTTTTTGAAGAAACCTCCATAGTGTTTTCCACAGTGGCTGCACCAATGTACATTCCCACCAACAGTGCACCAGGGCTCCCTTTTCTCCACATCTTCGCCAACATTTGTTATTTGATGTTAGCCATTCTGACAGGTGCAAGGTGATATCTCATTGCGGTTTTGATTTCCATTTCCCTGATGATTAGCGATATTGAGCATCTTTTCATGTGCCTGTTGGCCATCTGCATATCCTCTTTGGAAAAATGTCTATTCAGGTCTTCTGCCCACTTTTTAGTCAGGTTGTTTGTTTTTTTGATGTTGAGTTGTATGATCTGTTATATATTTTGGATTTTTAACCCCTTACTGGTCATATCATTTGCAAATGTTTTTCTCCCATTCAGTAGGTTGTCTTTTCATTTTATTGACGGTTTTCTTTGCTGTGCTTAGGTCCCGTATGTTCATTTTTGCTTTTATTTCTTTTGTTTTAGGAGACAGATCCAAAAAAACATTGCTGTGATTAATGTCAAACAGTGTTCTGCCTGTGTTTTCCTCTAGGAGTTTTATGGTTTCCAGTCTTACATTTAGGTCTTTAATCCATTTTGAGTGTATTTTTCTATATGGTGTTAGAGAATTTCTAACTTCATTTTTTTACATGTAGCTGTCCAGTTTTCCCAGCACCACTTATTGAAGAGACTGTCTTTTCTCCATTGTGTATTCTTGCCTCCTTTGTTGTAGATTAATTGACCATAAGTGCATGGGTTTATTTCTGGGCTTTCTATTCTGTTTCATTGATCTATGTTTCTGTTTTTGTCCCAGTACCATACTGTTTTGATTACTGTAGCTTTGTAATATAGTTCAAAGTCAGCTTGATTCCTCCAGCTCTATTTTTCTTTCTCAAGATTGTTTTGGCTATTCAGGGTCTTTTGTGTTTCCATACAAATTTTTAAATTATTTGTTCTAGTTCTGTAAGATTGGTAATTTGATAGGGATTGCATAGAATCTATAGATTGCCTTGGGTAGTATGGTCATTTTAGCAATATTAATTCTTTGGGACTTCCCTGGTGGTCCAGTGGTTGAGACTTCGCCTTCCAATGCCGGGGGTGCGGGTTTGATCCCTAGTTGGGAGCTAAGATCCCACATGCCTCATGGTCAAAAAACCAAAACATAAAACCGAAGCAGTGTTGTAACAAATTCAATAAAGACTTTAAAAATGGTCCACATCAAAAAAAATCTTTTGGGGCTTCCCTGGTGGCGCAGTGGTTGAGAGTCCGCCTGCCGATGCAGGGGACACGGGTTCATGCCCCGGTCTGGGAAGATCCCACATGCCGCAGAGCGGCTAGGCCCGTGAGCCATGGCTGCTGAGCCTGCGCATCCGGAGCCTGTGCTCTGCAAGGGGAGAGGCCACAACAGTGAGAGGCCCGCCTACCGCAAAAAAAAAAAAAAAAAAAAAAAAAAAAATCTTTAAAAAATATTAATTCTTTCAATTCAAGAACACAGCATATCTTTCAATCTGGGTTGTCTTCAATTTCTTTCTTCAGTGTCTTACAGTTTTTTGAGTACAGGTCGTATATCTCCTTTGGTAGGTTTATTCCTAGGTGTTTTATTCCTTACAATGCAATGGCAAATAGGATTGTTTTCTTAATTTCTCTTTCTTATAGATCATTGTTAGCATATAAAAATGCAACAGGTTTCTGTATATTAAATTTGTATCTTGCAACTTTACTGAATTTATTGATGAGCTCTAGTAGTTTTCTGATGGGGTCTTTAGGATTTCCTATGTATAGTATCATCATCTGCAAACAGTAACAGTTACTTCTTCCTTCCCAATTTGGATTCATTTTACTTTTTTCTTGTCTGATTGCTGTGGCTAGGACTCCCAATACTGTGTTGAATAAAAATGGGGAGAGTGGACATCCTTGTCTCGTTCCTAATCGTAGAGGAAATTTTTTCAGCTTTTCATCATTGAGTATAATGTTAGCTGTGGGTTTGTCATATATGGCCTTTATTATGTTGCACAATTTCTGGAGAGTTTTTATCATAAATGTATGTTGAATTTTGTCAAAAGCTTTTTCTAAATCTCTTAGGTGGTCATTTGATTTTTATTCTTCAGTTTACTGGTGTGGTATATCACATTGATTGATTTGCAGATATTGAAAAACACTTGCATCCCTGAGATATAAATCCTAGTTGAACATGGTGTATGATCCTTTTAATGTATTGTTGGATTCGGTTTGCTAATATTGTGTTGAGGATTTTTGCATCTATGTTCATCAGTGATATTGGCCTGTAACTTTCTTTTTTGTGATATCTTTGTCGAGTTTTGGTATCAGGGTGATGCTGGCCTCATAGAATGAGTTCAGAAGTGTTCCTTCCTTCACAATTTTTGGAAAAGTTTGAGAAGAATAGGTGTTAACTCTTCTCTTTATGTTTGGTAGAATTTACCTGTGAGGCATCCAATCTTGGAATTTTGTTTTTTGGGTGTTTTTAAATTACTGATGCAATTTCATTACTGGTAATTGGTCTGTTCATATTTTCTGTGTCTTCTGGCTCAGTCTTAGGAGATTGTACATTTCTAACACTTTGTCCATTTCTCCTCCAAATAGGTTTTCCATTTTATTGGCATATAGTTGTTCATAGCAGTCTCCTATGATCTTTTGTATTTCATGGTGTAAGTTGTAACTTCTTTTTCACTTCTGATTTTATTGATTTGGGCCCTCTTCCTCTTTTTCTTGATGACTCTGGTTAAAGCTTTATCAATTTTATCTTTTCAGAGAGCCAGCTTTTAATTTCATTGATCTTTTCTATTATTTTCTTAGTCTCTAATTTATTTGTTTATGCTCTGATCTTTATGATTTCTTTCTTTCTACTAACTTTGGGTTTTGTTTGTTCTTCTTTCTCTGGTTGCTTTAGGTATAAGTTTCGGTTGTTTATTAGAGATTTTTCTTATTTCCTGAGGTAAGCTTGTATCGTTATATATTGATACTATTGATACTTCCCTCTTAGAACTGCTTTTGCTGTGTCCCATAGGTTTGAATTATCGCATTTTCACTTTAATTTTTCTCTAGGTATTTTTTTAGTTTCCTCTTTGATTTCTTCAGTGATCCATTGGTTGTTCGGTAACATATTGTTTAGTCTCCTCTTGTTTGTTTTTTTTTTTTGCAGTTTTGTTTTTTGGAGTTTTTTTTTTTTTGTAGTTGATTCTAGTCTCATAGGGTTGTGGTTGAAAAAGATGCTTGATATGATTTCAATTTTCTTAAGTTTACTGAGGCTTGCCTAGCATGTGATCTGTCTTGGATAATGTTCCATGTGCACTTGAAAAGAAAGTTCATTCTGCTGCTTTTGGATGGAAAGCTCTATAAATATCAATTACGTCCATCTGGTCTAATGTGTTATTTAAGGCCAGTGTTTCCTTATTAATTTTCTGTCTGGGTGATCTCTTCATTGATGTAAGTGGGGTGTTAAAGTCTCCTACTATTATTGTGTTACTGTCAACTTCTTCTTTTATGTCTGTTAATATTCCCTTATATATATAGATGCTCCTATGTTGGGTGTAAATATATTTACAATTGTTATATTTTCTTCTTGGACTCATCACTTAATCATTATGTAGTGTCCTTCTTTGTTTCTTGTAACAGTCTTTATTTTGAAGTTTATTTTGTCTAATGTAAGTATTTTTACTCCAACTTTTTTTCTTTTTTTTCTTTTTTTGGCAGTATGCGGGGCTCTCACTGTTGTGGCCTCTCCCATTGCAAAGCACAGGCTCTGGACGCGCAGGCTCAGTGGCCATGGCTCACGGGCCTAGCCGCTCCGCGGCATGTGGGATCTTCCCAGACCGGGGCATGAACCTGTGTCCCCTGCATCGGCAGGCGGACTCTCAACCACTGCGCTACCAGGGAAGCCCTCCAACTTTCTTTTGATTTCCATTTGCATGGAATACCTTTTTCCATCCCCTCACTTTCAGTTTGTATGTTTCTCTAGATCTGAAGTGAGTCTCTTGTAGGCAGTATACAGGTCTTATTTTTTAATCCATTCAGCCATTCTGTGTCTTTTGATTAGAGCATTTAGTCCATTTACTTTTAAGGTAATTATTGCTATGTATGTTCTTATTTTGTTACTTGTTTGGGAACTGTTTTATGGATCTCTTTTCCCCTTTCTTCTTCTTTTGTTCTCTTATGATTTAATGACTATTTTTAGTGTTACGTTTGGATTCCGTTTTCTTTTTGTCTGTGTATACCTATGATAGATTTTTGGTTTGTGGTTACCGTGAGGTTTTTATATAGAAATCTACATACATACATTATTGTTTTAAGTTGCTGGTCTCTTATTTTCAAATGCATTTAAAAATCCCTGCATTTTACTCTCCTCCCCTCATTACTGCCACAACTAGAAACAAGAAAATTACAAATGAAAAGCTCATTGGTAAAGGCAAACATACAGTAAAGGTAGGAAATTATCCATGCAAAAAGCTAGTAGGAAGGTTAAAAGACCAAAGTACTAAAATAATCTATATCCACAATAAGCAGTTAAGAGATACACAAAACAATTGGGAGGTTTATTTTTGGAATTAACTTCTAAATGTTACTGTATTTTTCCAGTTTTATTGATATGTAATTGACATATCACTGAATAAGTTTAAGATGTACAGCATAATGGTTTAACTTTCATATATTGTGAAATGATTACTGCAGTAAGTTTGTGTAGCAGCCATCCTCTTTATATAGATACAATAGAAAGAAAAAGAAAAAAAGTTTATTTCCTTGTGAAGATAACTCGGGATTTACTCTCTTGACAACTTTCCTATATATCATACAGCAGTGTTAACTAAAGTCATCATGTTGTGCATTATATTGCTAGTAATTTTTTTTTTTTTTTTTTTTTTTTTGCGGTACGCGGGCCTCTCACTGTTGTGGCCTCTCCCGCTGCGGAGCACAGGCTCCGGACGCGCAGGCTCAGCGGCCATGGCTCACGGGCCCAGCTGCTCCGCGGCATGTGGGATCTTCCCGGACCGGGGCACGAACCCGCGTCCCCTGCATCGGCAGGTGGACTCTCAACCACTGCGCCACCAGGGAAGCCCTATTGCTAGTAATTATTTATCTTATAACTGAAAATTTGTATCTTTTAACCACCTTCCTCCAAATTCCTCTCCCCTACCCCTGCCTCTGACTATCAATCTCTTTTTCTATGAGTTTTTTAAAATTGGATTCTACATGTGAGATCATACTGCATTTGTTGTTCTTCATTTGACTTATTTCACTTAGCAAGATCAATCCATGTTGTTGCAAATGACAGGATTTTCTCATTTTTATGGCTGAATAATAGTCCACTGTATATATTTACTACAACTTCTTAATCCATTCATCCATTGATGGACCCCTAGGTTGCTTTCATGCCCTGGCTATTGTAAATAATATTGCTGCTATGAACATGGGGGTGCAGGTACCTTTTCAAGTGAACGTCTTTGTTTCTTTCAGATATATTTCCAGAAGTGGAATTGTTGGATCATATGGTAGTTTTATTTGTAATACTTTGAGAATCCTCCATACTGTTTTCCACACTGGCTATACTAGTTTACAGTCCTACCCAGAATGTTCAAGGATTCCCTTTTCTCCACATTCTTGCCACATTTGCTTTCTCTTGTCTTTTTCATTATGGCCATTCTAACAGTCATGAGGTGATATCTCATTGTGGTTTTGATTGTCATTTCCCTAATGACTAGTGATGTTAAGTGTCCTTTCCTGTATGTTGGCCATTCCTGTATCTTCTTTGGAAAAATGTCTGTTCAGGTCTTTTACCCTATTTTAATTGAATTATTTGGTGTGTTGGTTTTTTTTTTTTTCTGCTGTTGAGTTGTATGAGTTCTTTATATATTTTAGATATTAACTTCTTATCAGATATATGGATTACAAATACCTTTTCTCATTCCTAGGTGATCTTTTCACTTTGTTGATTGTTTCTTTTGCTCTGCAGAAGCATTTTAGTTTCATGTAGTCTCACTTTTTAATTTTTGCTTTTATTGCTTGGACTCTAGGAATCATAGCAAAAAATCATTGCCAAGACGCATGTCAAGGAGTTTTTTTCCTGGATTTTATTCTGGGAGTTTTATGGTTTTAGTTTCAGTTCTTACATTTAAGTCCTAATCCATTCTGAGTTAATTTCTGTGAGTGGTGTAAGACAGGGGTCTAGTTAAATTCTTTTACATGTGAATGTCCAATTTTCTGAGGATCATCTATTAAAGAGACAACCTTTTCTCCATTGAGTATTGTTGGCTCCATTTTCAAATGTTGGTTGGCCGTATATATTTTGGTTTATTTATGAGCTATCAATTCTGTTCCATTGATTCCTCTGTTTTTATCCAAAACCATACTGTTTTGATTACTATAGCTTTAGAGTATAGCTTGAAATCAAGAAGAGTGATGCCTCCTGTTCTGTTCTTCTTTCTCAGGATTGCTTTGGCTATTTGGAGTCTTTGTAGTCCTATGTAAAATTTAGGATTGTTTTTCCTACTTCTGTAAAATGGAATTGGAATGCCATTGGAATCTTGATAGGGGTTACACTGAATCTATAGATGGTTGGCAGTAGTTATGAACATTTGAATAATATGAGTTCTTCTAATCCATGAACGTAGTGTACCTATCCATATATTTGTGTCTTCAATTTCTTTCATCAATATCTTCTAATTTTCAGAGTAGAGATCTTTCACCTCCTACTTTAAGTTTATTCCTAAGTATCTTACTGTTTTTGATTGCTATTGTAAATGAGATCAACTTCTTTATTTCTTTTTCAGGCAATTTGTTATTAATATATAGAAATACAAAATTAACCTATAAAAATAGCATCTTGCAGCTTTACTGAATTCATTGATTAGGCCTAACAGTTTTTTGGTAGGGTCTTTAGGATTTTCTACATATAAAATCATGTCATCTGCAGAGACAGACAATTTTACTTCATTAAACAATTTTGATGACTTTTATTTCTTTTTCTTGCCTGATGTTTTGGCTATGATTTCCCATACTATGTTGAATAGGAGTGGTGAGGGTGGGCACCCTTGTCTTGTTTCTGATCTTAGAGAAAGAGCTTTTAATCTTTCTCCACTGAGTGTGATATTAGCTGTGGGCTTATCACATGTGGGCTTTATTATGTTCAGATATGTTTCCTTCATACCTAATTTGTTAAGACTTTTTATCACGAAAAGATGTTGAGTTTGTCAAATGCTTTTTCTGCATCTATTGAGACGATCATATAGTTTTTTCCCTTTCATTTTATTCATGTGATATATCACATTGATCAGTTTATGTATTTTGAATCATCCTTGCATCCAGGGATAAATTCCACTTGACCATGGTGAGTGATAGTTTTAATGTGCTGCTGAATTTGGTTTGCTTGTATGTTACTGAGCATTTTTGCATCTATATTGATCAGAGATATTAGTCACTAGTTTTCTTTTCTGATAGTGTCTTTTTCTGTTTGGGTATCAGGTAATGCTGGCCTTGTGAAATGAGTCTGGCCATGTTCCCTCCTCTTCAATATTGTGGTATAGTTTGAAAAGGATAAATATTAGTTCTTCTTTAAGTGTTTGGTAGAATTCCCCTGTGAAGCCATCTGGTCCTAGACTTTTATTTGGGGCGGGGGGTGGGGGAATGACTACCAGTTCAATTTCATTACTAGTGATAGCTCTGTTCAGATTTTCTATTTCTTCCTGACTCAGTCTTGGAATATTTTATGTTTCTAGGAATTTGTCCATTTGTTCTAGGTTGTCCACTCTGTTGGCATATAATTGTTTGTAGTATTCTCTTATGATTGTTTGTATTTCTGTGATATAAGTTGTAACTTCTCCTCTTTCATTTCTAATTTTATTTATTTGGGCCTTCTCTCTTCTTGATGAGTCTGGGTAAAGGTTTGTGTATTTTGTTTATCTTTTAAAAACCAGTTCTTAGTTTCACTGATCTTTTCTATTGTATTTTAGTCTCTATTTTATTTATTTCTGCCCTGGTGTTTATTATTTCCTTCCCTCTACTAACTTTGGGCTTTGTTTGTTCTTCTTTTTCTAATTCCTTTAGATGTAAAATTAGGTAGTTTATTTGACATTTTTCTTGCTTTTTTGAGATTGGCCTGTATCACTATGAACTTCCCTCTTAGAGCTGCTTAGATTTTGGAAATTTATGTTTCTATTTTCATTCATGTCAAGGTATGTTTTTATTTCCTCTGATTTTTTTTGTTGACCCATTTGTTTATTAGTTGCATGCTATTTCGTCTCACTATGTGTTTTTTCCAGTTTTCTTCCTATAATTAATTTTAAGTTTCATACTGCTGTGGGCAGAAAAGATGCTTGATATGATTTAGTCTTAAATTTTTGAGACTTGTTTTGTGGCCTAGCCTGTGATCTGTTCTGGAGAATGCTCCATGTGCATTTGAAAAGAAGGTGCATTCTGCTGTTTTTGGATGTAATGTTCTCTCTCTCTCTAAATATATAAATAATATAAATAAACAAATATATATAGAGAGTCCATCTGATCTAACATGTCATTAAAAGCCACTGTTTCCTTATTGATTTTCTTTCCAGATGATCTATCCATTGATGTAAGTGGAGTGTTGAAGTCCCCTGCTACTATTGTACTACTATCAATTTTTCCCTTTATGTCTGTTAATATTGGCTTTATATATTTAAATGCTCTTATATTATGTGCATATATGTTGACCAGTGTTATATTTTCTTATAGGGTTGACCCCTTTATTATTTGTCTCTTGTCATAGTCTTTGTCTTAAAGTCTATTTTGTCTGATATGAGTATTGCTACCACAGATTTAATTTCCATTTGCATAGAGTATCTTTTTCTATTTCTTCACTTTCTGTCTGTGTGTCTTTAGCTCTGAAGTGAGTCTCTTATAGGCAGCATATAGATGGGTCTTGTTTTTTTTTCATCCATTTACCCACTCTGTATCTTTTGATTGGGGCATTTAGTTCATTTATATTTAAAGTGATTATTGATAGGTATATACGTATTGCCATTTTGTTATTTTCTAGTTGTTCTTCTCTGTCCTTTTCTTCTTTTAGGCTCTTCCCTTGTGGTTTGATAGTTTTCTTTAGTGCTATGTTTGGGTTCCTTTCTCTTTGTTTTTTGTGTATCTGTTATAGGTTTTTGGTTTGTGATTACCACACGGTCCATATATATAGACATATATATGTTTATTTTAAGCTGTTGTTTAAGTTTGAACACACTCTATAAGCTCTACATTTTTTTTACACCACTGCAAATATGCTTTTGACATCATATTTTACATTTTATTTTGTCTATTCCTTAACTGTTTATTGTAGTTATGGTTGATTTTACAACTTTTTTCTTTTACCTTCCAACTAGATTTGTAAGTGGTTGATCCACTGCCTTTACTACATGTTTGCCTTTACCAGTGAGATTTTTTTTCTTTCATATATTTTCTTATTTCTAGTTATGACCTTTTCTTTTCACTTAAAGAAGATCCTTTAACATTTTTGTAAGCCTGGTTTAGTGGCAATGAACTCTCAGTTTTTACTTTCTGGGAAACTCTTTATTTCTCCATTAATTCTGAATGATAACTTTGCTGAGTAGAGTATCCTTGGTTGTAGGTTTTCTCCTTTGAGCACTTTAAATATATTATGCCACTCCCTGCTGGCCTGCAAAGTATCTGCTGAAAAATCAGCTGATAGCTTTATGGGGCTGTAAGTATGTAAGTCCTTATTTTTCTCTTCCTGCCTTTAAAATTCTCTTTAACTTTTGCCATTTTAATTATGATATGCCTTGGTGTGGCTCTCTTTGCGTTCATGTTGTTTGGGAATCTCTGTGCTTCCTGGATCTAGATATCTATTCCTTTCCCCAGGTTAGGAAAGTTTTCAGCCACTATTTCATCAAATACATCTTCTGCCCCTTTCTTTCTCTCCTTCTGGAACCTCTATAATGCTACTGTTAGTATGTTTGGTGCTGTCCCATAGGTCCCTTAAATTATTCTCATTTTTATTTTAATTTTTTTTCAAATACCCAAAATAGTCTTATTTTAAACATTTACCAAATTTAAGTTTTGCTAACTTCTGATACACAGACATGTATATCTACATGACTGTTTATATATGCATATATAAATACATATGTAATTCACATCTATGGTAATATTTTGAGCTTTACCTATGAAATTAATTTCAATTGGGGTCAAATATTTTATCTTTTGCAAGAAACCTAATTTGTTCATGAAAATCTTGAATCCATCCAAGGTAAGGAATAGAATCCCGGGTAGGACTGGGATATGGGAGTGGGGTGGTCAGACATGCCACTAGCCCATACAGGGTGTATTGGTGCAAATTAGAAAAAGGAGCCACATCATCTGGGCAGACACGGCCATGCACCAATAAACTCAGCTTGGTGAGTGGAGCAGGACTTCAGCTCCCATTCCCTGATGCAGCTGGATGCCTTGCGCTGGGTGCAACCAGCATGTAGGTGGCAGTCCTAGAGGGACGGCTCAGTGATGGTGCAAGCAGAAGATGGTGTTCTGGCCACCCTTGTACCGCTCCATTCCTTGCTAGACTGATTTAATTTGTCTGGAGGAGGTTGGTCGGGTAGGGATCTTTTCTTCTCACCACTTCTGATGATTTAGCTGAAGAAGGAGAGCTCCCCAATTGAAAAAGTCCATTTTTCAGGTTCAAGTGTGCAGATGGCCATGCAGCCTCCAAGTGGGCTTTCATGGTTTAATCTTAGGAAATAGCCCAGTGTTGATTCTTGATTCCTAAAAAAATATATGCTGTCGATCTGGCTGTAGATGAGCTTTGCAATTTCCCTTTTCTCCCGGAGCCTCAGCTTGGCCGCCTCACGCCCGGGGTCGTACGGAGGGGCTGCGCGAGGAGCGAGGAGTGGGCGGGGAGCCACCGGGCCGCGCCCCAGTCCCAGGCGGGCCGGCTGGGGGATCAGGGCCATGCACGCCCCCACCCAGACGGCATGGCCAAGCTGGCATGCAGCGGCGTCCCACGCCCTCCAGGCTTGCTCCGAGGACTCCTATTCTCGTTTGTAAAAACTCTTTTTCCTTTTTGCCATTGTGATTGGCTGATTTCCACTATTCTTTCTTCCAAATCACCTGTGCATTCTTCTGTCTTATCTAATCTGCTGTTGATTCCCTGTAGTGTATTTTTATTTCACTGATTATATTCTTCAGCTCTGACTGGCTCTTTTCTATATTTTCTAATTTTTTGAAGTTATTGCCGTATTCTCCATTTTTCTCCCAAGATCAGTAAGCATTTTTATGACCACTGATTCAAACTCTTTATCAGGTAAATCACTTATCTCTGATTCATTAGGGGGGGTTGTGGAGTTCTATCGTGTTCTTTCATTTGTAACACATCCTCTGTCTTCTCATTGTTTGACTTTCTGTATTTATGAATTAGATGAAACAGTTCCAGTCTTGAAAGCATGTCCTTGTGTAGGAGCACCCTTATGCAGACTGCATGTGTCTTGTGGCTTTGGCAGGAGGACTGGAGGTGAAGTGGTCATGGGCCAGGGCTTCTCCCAGGGCATGCAAGGGCAGCCACCTTGGTGGGTGGGTCAGTGGGTGGGAGCAGCTGGGGCCAGAGCCTGGTGCAAGCCAGGGCTTCTCCCAGGTTACACTGGGAGCCACCACCTAGATGGGTGTGGGGAACACTGGAGCCCAGCACGGACCAGGACTTCTCCTGTGGTGCACCAGGGGCTACTGCCTTGGTGGGCAGGAGGGACTGGAGCTGGAGCTCAGAACAGGCTGGGGGGCATGCTATCTTAGCAGGCTGGCTAGAGTGCCAGGTGCTTTTCAGTCTGCTGCCTCTATGCTGGGACTCAGAGCAAGTAACCCCTTTAAGAGCAAGTTTTGGTTTTTTGTTGTCCTCTGGCTCTCCTGGTTGTAAGCCCCACTGGTTTTCAGAATTAGTTAAGGGGGCTCATATTCCCAGTTCTAGTCCCTAGGGCTAAGGTGCTCTATTTGGGGTTTGAACCCCTCATTTCTTAGGGAGGACTTCCAAGTTTGTGATATCCCCTTCTGCTTGTGGGTCACCCATTGGGGTGTTGGTCCTGACTAGATTGCATCTGTGCCCCTCCTACCTGTCTCGATGGGTTTTTCCTTTATATCCTTAATTGTATAAGAGATATTCTGCTAGCCTTCAGGTTGCTCTCAGAGAAAGTTGTTCTGTATGTGGTTGTAGTTTGGGTGTGTCCATGGGAGGAGTTGAGCTCAGAATCTTCCTGCTCTGACATCCTGCCTCTCTTTCATTCTTTTTGCTCCTATGGCTAGATAAGGTCCTATCTTCCAGGTTGCTGATTCTTTGCATGGTCAAGTGGGCTTTTGAGGCTCTCTATTGAAATATCAATTCATTTATTCTGTTTTTCAGCCCTAGGATTTCCATTTTGAGTTTTTTGTTTGTTTTTGTTGTTTTGCTTTTGTTACTGGTTTCTATTTCTTTGTTAAACTTATTTGGTTCATGCATTACTTTCTTAATTCTATTGAGTTGCCTGTGTTTTCTTGTAGTTCAGTAACTTCTTTAAGAGGATTATTCTGAATTCTTTGCCTGACATTTAATAGTGCTCCATTTTTTTAGGATCCTTTATTAGTGCCTTATTAATTTCCTTGCATAGTGTCATATTTACATGATGTTTTATGGTCCTTGATTTCTTACACTGGTATATTTGAATAAGTGATCTCCTCCTATAGACTTTGCTGGTTCACCTTGGCAGAGAAAATTTTTCACCAGTCAGCTCAGTTGGGTTTCCAGGCGTGTCTGCTGGTAATATCCTTGGGCAGGTGGGGAGCTGCTAAGGGTCTATTTTGGGGCAAGACAACTGTTTGAGCTCTAAGGTCAGGGTGAGGTACGTGCCCCTGGCTGAGAACAGCTGGATAGATAGCTGCTTGGTTCCCTGCCCAAGGGAGGCTATAGGATGTGCTCCACATTTGCTTGGATTCTATGGTGATGCTTGTTAGGTGGTCATGACTGGCTTCTTTACTCAGCAGTAGGTAGGGCTATGTATTAGCTTGCCTTGCAGGACAGCAGGACAGGACCCAGGAGCTGCACAGCTTGTTGTTTGGGGACCTGAATCAGGCAAGAGTGTAAAATGAGTATCTTGGTCAGGCAAGGCCACCAGTTTTGCTCTGCAGATGGGAAAAGCCATGGATTGTGCTCATGTGTTTTAAGTGACACTGTAAGCAGAGCTATTGGAGCAGCTACGCAGTGTGCTCTAGTTAGGCTCCCCCATCAGGAAGCCTGAAGGAGCTATGAATGGAATTATGAATTCATTTCCCTTCCCCAGTGCAGTGGGAGAAGCAACTCCAAGACCATGATAAGTCTCTTTGTTTGTGGTGGTGACTCAAGCCAATCCATGCCCCAAGTTCCCTGGCCAAAGAGAGCCACTTGCTTTGCCCTGGAGGTCAGCTCTGCCTGCCTGCCTCTCAGTTTGTGCATTACTGGGTTATGCAGCAGCTTCCAGGTATTCTGCCAGTCCTTCCTGGCAGATGGGGTGGGGACCCACAATCCACAGAGGGTGAGGCTATGGCTCAGCTCCCTTGCCTGGGTGTGGGCAGACCAGGCTCCAGGGCCTGAAAAACTCCTCATTTGAGGACTTGAATCAGGCAGACCTGCACTCCTCTAAGTTCCCTGGTCAGACTGTGCTACCGTCTTGGTTCTGCAGATAAGCAAAGCCGCTGCTTGGGACTACTACTTGGGCACTGCAGGTAGGAACTCAGACTGCCAAGATCCGAGGGCTGGTTGTTGCAAGCCCCTCCTTAGTGGTGTCTCATCCATGAACAGTTGCTGTTTTTTCTTTTAGTTAGGGGAAGTGACATCAGTAATGACCTGTCACCATCTTGGTGACATCATTCTCTATGATTGCATTCTTGGAGTATCCTCAGGGGTAGCAACCTCATGTTCTTTCAAGGTAAATCTCATTTCTGAATACTGCAAAGTCACTGGGAGTCAAATCTAGGAAGTGATGGGTCATCATACAAAGCTGTGTGATAACCCTTTTGGCTTACACACTCCTTTCAAGAATGTGATTAAATTTATGAAAAGGAGAAAGGGAGGCTGTGAATAATATTTTGCATCGAAAGCATAGGCCTGTTTCTATGAGATGGGTACTTTCAACCATTTTGTCAAAAACCAGGGTTTCTAGACAGCACTCAAGAGCTCCCTTGGCATGCTGTAAATGCAAGGAGGCCTGTGTTGAAGGGTAGGGTATTCCATCCTTCATTCACTCTTCATCAGTTCCATCTTTCTCCAGTTTGAATGTAAGCTTAGGGAGAACAAGGGTTTATGTTTCATTTACTGGAGTTCCTCAAACAGGGCCTAGTACTTAGCCCTCATTTAAGTATTTATATAATGAATGAATGAGTGAATGGATGAATAATATTGGGTTCACAAGTAATATTTCAGTTATCAAAAGAACTATTTGCTAGAAACAATTTTTAAGAACCACTAGCACAGGTAATTCAAGTGGAGATAACTCTGGGAGCATAATGGGTAGAGGGCTAGGGTTTCTTTGAGATTCAGACAAATCTCAGGATTAATAGTATAGTGCCAATTCCATTTGAGAATAAGTTCAGATACAATCTCAGAGTCAGGCACAGTAACCATTCAGTGTGATAGCACAGTCGGCCTCTGAAATGGGAATATGGGTCAAGAAACCCTGCATCACTTTAGTAAGGAACTCCTTTGCTTATGGATGAGGTCGTCAAAGCAGTCATAGACTCGAGTCTTTATTAAAAAAGAGAATGAACAAGAATAAAGCCTGTTCCATAATCTTACTCTTTTTCTATATACCTGTGGGTGGCCACAGAAACAATGATTGATTACTGGTCCTGGATTCTCTGGCTAAATTAAAGTGCCTTAGCTTCTGGTTGAAAATGAGGACGGTCAATGCAAAACAACAGAACAGGGAGTGTATATATAATTCTACTTCAGAAATGTCTTTCAATTCTGCTGAAAATATTTTTTAAAAAGCTAGAAACAAAGACACATTTCATCTAGCAAGGGCAATACAAAGGGGTTATATAAATTTATTTTTCATATAACAATTGATTAGTTTAGAAAAGAATTCCCATTTTCAATGTTTAATTCCATCTCTCATTTTTTTAAAAAAATCACTAAAAGGACAAAAACCCACACAAAAATACAATCTGTATCTGTTCTATATTTACAGATAACCGGTCACTATTAAGGCACAGATTGATTAAAAACATTTATTCAAATAATCCAAATATCTTGTGCATCATATAACACTGACAACACCGTATACTGTAGTGTCATAATCCCTTCATTGCATCAAGAGAAAGTGAGAAACGTAATTTCCAGTGTTTTTTATTTACTTTTTTAGCCACCCTATTTAATCTGGTTTAATTGGGACAGTTTTCCTTTTGGCATAATATCAAAGCACTGTTCATAAAACCTATATCAACTCAATACTGCAAACCATTCCATTTTCCTCCTGTTGCAAATGCATGGTAGGGAGCTGGGGGGAAAGACTCCAAATGATTATTTTTTATTTGGGGAGGAGGTCTTATTAAAGAAATGATAAAATTTAGAGCACTGAGTTGTTGCACAGGAAACAGATCTGGAATTCTTACTCTATTGCTAAGTGTGTAGCATGATGTGTTCATATAGCCATATAAGGCAGGGAGCTCCATGTGATGACCTGCATACATGTGACATACATGCAGGATCATTCCATTGTACTTGTGAAGGGAGTGATTTAGTTCTACATCCATAAGCACATACAGTTCTGTTTGGGAACAGGCATCTCCTTAGTGCTGTTATAATTGATAATTTTATGACAGGCCCATTATTTATGCCTTCACGGTAACCAATACTCTTTTTTTTTTTTAAGTGAAAATTTTTCGGTGTGCAAAATTTCTCTCCGATTCTTGTTCTAACTTTAATGATAAGACTTAACCATGGAAAAACTCAGACAAGTATTTCTGATCCCACATTTGTATGAAAGTCCCCAATTATTGTGTATGAATCTAATGCCTTCTGTGGAGAGCACGTGACAGTGGTTTATGTCCATGTAGAAAGTCTTGAATACTGAACATAAATAAGTCATTACAGTACAGGTAAGTCACCACATGTCCTATGGGAAAGTTTTCCAACAAATTAATACACTTGGAAATAATATTGCTTTGAAGAAAGAGAGGCACTTAGTGATTGTCTTCATGGATTGAAAACCCTTCATAAATCCATAATAAGATGTCTGAAAAGACCTAGGAAACAATGTTGCCTGATTTCTTGGACTTTCACAGTATCAAGATTGTAACAATGAGTTTAGCCACTTACAAAATAGTCTTTTATTTTTCCTCCTTCAGAACTCTGCTGTCTTTGTAAACTGTCACCCTGGAGACTTAAATAAAGCCTTTCCATTCTCAACAAACCCAAGTCTACTTCAAGCAGACAGATATGGTTTTAGGCAAGTCCTGTGACCACATGGAGCACAGCTAATGTGTACATAAGGACAGTGATGTATTTCTCCTCCTCATGGCAACAGTGCTGTCTTGTCAGATGATTATTTATCTTTTTTAAATAAAGTGACAATCTAGGGCTCCAGTTATTGAATGCCGTCCATTCTCTACCATAAATCTCTAGTAGATATCAATTTAATCAGTTATGTACGGTATGCTTATAATATCTAAAAATAAAAGTTTGATATAAATAAGTGTCCTTTAGTGGCAGTATACTAAAAATAGCCCTTTGCCTTCAGACAACCATTAAAAACATTTTAGCAATAAAGGCAGCAGCTAAATATGACTGAAAAGGGTTAATATTGCAAAGTCCATTTGGTCTTTCTTTGCTCGCACCTGTTACAGTGAACTAGGTTCATTGCTAAGTGTTTCTAGGATGCTGACATAAATGAACAGAACTGGTCCATAACCAAGTGGAGTCACTTACATTTCCCAAAGTCACAGACTATTCTGCACAAAAACTAATCATCCAGTACTACTATGTCAAATAAAAATTTAACGCAGTCTGATTTGTACCAATACATCAGGTGACAAAAACGAGAGGAGGAGAGATAATTTCCACAGGACAAGAAGTAAGAAAGTGTAAAGTGCTGAAAGACCTCAATAATTATTTTAAAGCAGTACCAGAAAATCCCACTTTGATTATTTTTTTTAAAAAAAATCCCCAAATACCAAAACAAAATAAGCAAACAAACAAAATAACTTCTGTGTTTTCTGGCATCCCAGATGTCAACTCAGCCTTCATGTTAAGTAAAAAAAATCAGTGCATATGTTATTATATAGGTAAATAAAAAAAGGAAATAAAGCCCTACCCTCATATTGCAAATTCTGTCCAACTGCCGTTAGGAAAAAAAAAAGTAATCCTCGTGTGGCATTCTGTATGATGACATAAGAACATCATCATCATCTCTCTCTTCGGCACAAAGTTCAGGTGCGAATAAGATGCTTTGGTCCTGATACCAGACACCCGAGTGCTGAGGACGGTGTGCAGTGAAGGCCGTTCACAGATCTCCTGCGTCCAACTTGACAGAGTTGGCGGGCGTGTGCCTGGACGGTATCGCTACCAGCGGCCACTGACACTAGCAATGTCTGAGTGATACTGACGGGGTAGCCTCCCACTTGCTCCGCCTTCCAGGAAAGAGGTGCGTGTATTTGGCGGTTCAAAGAGCTTTCTTCGGTTTTTATTTAGTTCTGGAGAGAGAGAGAGAGAATCAGCACATGGCAGTAGAGCTCAGCTCAGAAAATGGTGATGTGGTAGGTTTGGGGGGGAAGGTCAAGCAGGGAGCAAAAGGAAAACCTTTAAGTTGACCGTCAAGACATTTTTGAAATGCTAGAAAGTCTGATATGAAAGGTAGCCATTTGTAGCTGAGAGAACCAAGGACAGCAAATCATTTTTACTGCAGTTCGTAAAGTATCTGGGGAATATGTCATCCTCAGAACACTCTCAAGTCCAAATATACAAAATAGTTTCACTGATCCCAAGTGTCATTTCAGAGGCAAAGGGAGAGGGACCATCAAAGCTGGTGAAAGGCATATGAGAGGATGTATTACCAGTGATATAGAAAATTATTATAGCTCATTAAACTCATCCATGTCAAACACAGTGACCATTAAATTATTTAAGTCGACATGAAAAGAGGATCCCACTTCTAAACACCAGAATACTGGAGAAGCACACTGATCTGTTAATCCACAGCCCCGGGTACGAGGGAGACGCAAGAGGGAGGAGATACGGGGACATATGTATATGTATGGCTGATTCACTTTGTTATACAGCAGAAACTAACACAACATTATAAAGCAATTATACTCCAATAAAGATGTTAAAAAAAAAAAATCCACAGCCCCGTGGCTCCACTGACTCATGATGCCTATGCTCCTTGAGTCAGAAAGGGTTATATGAAGAAGCATATCGCATCAGCAGGAGGTTTCTTTGAATAAAAAATCAACTTAGTAAACATACCAACAGTTAAGGAAATTAATACAATTGAAAACAACCAATACGTGAATCCAAATTTTCAGGGAAAAACTAAGATCCTCGATTTTCATTTTAAACAAACCAGAGTACTGGTGGTTTAGTTTATGTCTTTTCCCAACTAAAAATTATTCACCAGAAAGGTGAAAAATGGAAGCAGCCTACCTTGTTTATGACTATGCAATACCCCATCCTCCCCTCCATACACACATTCACAAATTCTCAAGTCAACTGATGTAATTATTACTAACAAACTCATACAAGTAAATTGAATTGTCAGACTCCAGAAAGCAGCGTTTCTGATAGCCACCAAATGCAAATATAGTTGACCTTTGAATAGCACGGATTTGAACTGAGTGGGTCTACTTATACATGGATATTTTTCAATAGTAAATACTACAGTATTACACAGTTGGTGGAATCTGCACATGCAGAGGAACTGTGGCTACAAAGGGTGACTATAAGTTACATGGGGGTTAACTCCTGTGTGGTTCAAGGGTCAACTGTATCTTCAAACTTATTCAATCTCAAGTAGACGGAATATATAGTTGATGTGTTTAAAGCTGTTGTCTTTTTCTCTGGGAGGGTAGTGAAGCAAGTGATTCAGCACCTTTAATTATCTGCATGAAACTCAGGACTTTTTCAACCATATATACACACAACCCCATTCTGAGCGCTAAGATTACACAGCAAGCTATGGCCTGCTACAGTAATGCTGAGGATGAGAACAGAGGCTCAGGCAGGTTGCAGTGGGTCGTAGGTGGCCAGGGACAGCCATATGGCCAGATGTGCTCTTGTCTCCCAAGTGCTAGAAGGGGGATCAATACCCTTAACATTTCACCCCACTGCTTTCCAAAATGTAACTGTCTGCCCTATAGGGGTGACGCATGAGTGAAGACACCTCTTTTCTGTTCACATTTAAGTCTTAGGGGAGAAGAGAACCAACAGTAATTTATTAGAGCCTATTATACAAAAAGCACTTTACATTCGTTGTGTCCTATTTAAGTCCTCCTTAAGGGGTAGATAATATTACCATCCTCCATTTTATAGATAAGGAACCTGAGTTTTAAAAATAGATGAAGTAACTTGCCCACATGCCTGTTAAGTGACAGAGTTGAAACCCTGCCTGCCTGATGCAAAGGTCTATGCTATGGGCTTCAGTGGTCGGTCCATCCATTGGGCGGAGATCAACCAAGTTATCAGGAATACAAATTTGAGAAACTGGTAGTTTCAGGTATGTAGATAACAGAGCTTTCCTTCATATTTTATATGGATATCAAATTTACTTTTTAAATAGATAAAGCTTAGAAACTCTGAAGAAGCAAGGAAGATATTACAAGCAAAAGACACATGCAGGCATGCGTATAGATGGCTATTGTTTCAAGTTCCTGAAGAAATGCAGTAGCAATGACATTCCTATCACATGTATCGTGTTTAAAAAACAAACACATAAAATTCAGAGATCAAGACAGAATTGAATATATTTAAAGGCAAACTTATAGGAGAGTTGAATGAATCCCCTTTAACACAGCCTGGGAAAGTTTTATCACCTTCAAATGAGGAGACTTTCTTTGGCCTCCGTTTTCTCATGGGGAAATAACCCATGAATCAGGAGGACATTCCCACACTATAGAGAAGGAGAAGAAAGGAGTAAGTCAAACACCATTCTCCATGAGCACTTGAAAACAGTCGGGCCACTGAAGACAAAAACTTTTAACAGACATTGAAAACTTCATTCTGAAAAGTCACATCAGCTAGATTTTTGAGAGGACAAATGATCATGAAGAAATTCAGCCACTCCCTAAAGATGTAATTTCTAAGAGTTCATATATAGAGATATTTCAAGTGTGAAGCACAGAGATAAGTCTTTAAGATTATCAAGGATCAAGTCCTACTGAAGAGACTTTTGTTCTTGTTGTTGTTTTTTAAATTAGAAAGCAAACTCCCTCTTCTGATTTTTTTCAGTAAGCCTAAGGGATAGTTTGAGAAAATACCAACCTTTTTCTTTGAAATTCCAAGGTTCACACAATCCTGGCAGCTCTCAGGATCTTGTTGCGGATCTGAACAGAGTCACAAACTAAAAGAATAGGTCAGGAAATGTTAGATCTACCTGAGGCTGTGGCGGAAAGCCTGTCAACAGGATGCTAAACTTCCTTTCACTGAGTCCCTGAAATTTAGTTAACCAATCACTAAAATACTCAGAGAGAAATCCATGAATTTTCAAAAAATCGTGGATTTGAAAAAAAGATGAAATTTTTTCTCTGATTCATTCCTATTAGAGATAAATCTCATCTCCTCCTATAACATTAAAATAAATGTCTTCTGGCCCAAGATTAAAAGCAAACCAAAACCTTATACTGAAAGAACAACTCCGATTATAAGTTAAAAATCGACAAAATTTTAAAAAGTAGTTTGAGCAAACTCTGTATCTAATCAAACTATGTAACCACAAGACAAACCTAAGTCAAGGCTGACCTGATATCCTGCCTCTATCTGGAAATGAAGTATTCTGAGACTTTAAATGAATGTCTTTGTTATCAGAGGAATTGAACTGGAAAAAGAAACTTTTTGATGAAGGGTTTCTCCATAAAAACTTATTCCCTGCAGAGAAAATGATTTACCAAGTTCAAACAAATGCACTTCAACAAAGTAAGGCAAAATCATCCTTAAATAATCAAATACTTCCCACTGTACAGAGCATTCATAAGGCATCTTATTCAAAGTCTCTAGTTCCCTTTAAAAGCAAGAGGACCTGTGAACCTCACTGAGAGAGGCAGTCTATAGAAATAAGATATAACCTCAAAAGAACACATTGAAGATGATGATTAGAGAAAACAGTTTTTTAAACGAGGACTCAAAACCCCTCCTACTCCCCAAAACCCACCTAGAATATGTCACCAATGTCTCCCAGAGTAAAAGTACTGTACTGAAGATCCACTTGGAATCTATGAAAATATTTAAAGATATTTGCTTGTTGCTGGAAGCTTTAGAGAGTTTGGAATTGGGTTGGTACACAAAGAAAAGACGTAATTTTCATTGTACTGTCACGGATATTCCACAAAACTCTAGTGAAAGATTATGGAGTTCTGAAACATACACTTCTGTGGTATAAATGTGCGGCCCCATAGACATATTTTAACAGTATAGGCATGGTGATTGAGTTAATAAAATTTCAAGTAGTATATCCATTCCATTTGCAAATTAATAAAATAATGTAAAAATATATAAAGTTAATTTGGGTCCAGAAGTAACCCTCTGAGACTGAGCTTTAGGGTAAAGAAGTTGAAAACTATCCTATTGCCACAGATAGTAAAAAAAAAAAAAAAAAAAGAAAGAACAATAATAATACATATCATTAAAACTGTAGGTTATTTTCACTGTGCCTGACGATATACCACATGGAAGGACAGATTTTAGAAATGGAAGGTGACCTTACACAATCATCTACTCCAATCCACCTTCACAGTTAAGAAACCACAACCAAAAGAGGTTTGGAAACTCTCCCAAAGGTACATGACTTGGAGAGGCAAATCTCAGATCTCGTTATGTGAATATAGTGTTCTTTCCACTATAACCAAGCTGATCTGATGAGTGAATAGGCAACAGTGGCTGCCCTGTGGAGCACCGTCAATGCAGCCGCTTGGGTATATAGGGTGGAGGAAGACTTCTCAAACTGATGTGTGCAGGACTGTATCCATACAGAAGCCTAACGGGCTACTCAATGGCTGAATTTCTACACCTATTTCAAGGCTACTCTGCTTATATCTGCTTCAGATATATACGATTTCCTGTGGGGAGGTGGGCAGGGTTGATCAGCTGCTATAAAATAATGCAAGAGCAATCTGTTGCTGAAAGAAAACGGAAAACCACTGAGGCTTTTAGTTTGATGGTTCAATTAGTGAATGCTGTTTAGAAAGGGCTTTCACCAGTTGGATGCCACTGCTGGCCTCATAAAAGCACAGCCTACAAATTCAGTGTTTTGAAAAGCAACGTCATTTTCTCACCACAGCTGACGTTTGGCTCTGTCTTTTTGAGAGACTGGCACACATATAAAATTGGCATTCATGAACTTGATCAGAAAGACTTCAAAAAGTAACCTCATTTTTCTGCCCCCCCCCAATTCCTTCCTCATATTTCTCTAAACACCTTTTTGAGGTACATTGTTATGTATTTGCCAACTCATCATCTGCCCATTCCTTCCACGTGGGAGGTACCTAGTAAATACGTGTAGAGCATTTTCTTATACATAGAACATGCAAAAGATGCACAAAGGCGGTGGTCTGGGAGACAGACCTTCAGACTTTCCTTCATTCTGTGACTACTTTTACTATACTACCCTCTTCTGTGACACACAAATTCTATTAAAACTTGGGGTAGGGCTTCCCTGGTGGCGCAGTGGTTGAGTCCGCCTGCCGATGCAGGGGACACGGGTTCGTGCCCCGGTCTGGGAAGATCCCCCATGCTGTGGAGCGGCTGGGCCCGTGAGCCATGGCCACTGAGCCTGCACGTCTGGAGCCTGTGCTCCGCAACGGGAGAGGCCACAACGGTGAGAGGCCCGCGTACCGCAAAAAACAAAACCAAAAACAAAAAAACAAAACTTGGGGTAAAGTTAAAAAGCATTAAGACAAGAAATACCAATTCTCTTTTTCTCTGGTGCAATGATCTCAGCTGCTATGCAGGAACACATGCATTTAAAGCATGACAGCCAGTCCAGAATAATTATTCACGAACGCAATGATCATTGCTTAATACAACCGCAAAATGGAGAATTAAACTGCTCCCTCATCCCCACATTCTGCAAAGGGCAGTTTTGGTTAGATCTTTCCGAAGAGATCTGTTTTAAGGAAAGACACTGTCAAGGCAGGTTTTCAGGCAATGCCTTGACGAAGCAGTGGGCATGTTCTTGGCATTTGTCACACTGTTAGTGGGAAACACTCTGAAACCACAACCCCAAAGCTGCCAGGTAGTAAGCAAGGGGTTGATGGGCAGAACCAGCCCCATTGGCTGGAGACCAATGGCAGAGGTTCTTCAGACTTTAAAATATGAACAAGAACATTTCTATTCACCTGAGATTGCAAGCAGCATTTTCCTCCTGGCACCGAAAGTTGTAATGCCCAGCTCCTTCAGATCCTGATCTGTGAGAGTGAGGAATGTCTGAAGATCGATCTGTGGGTGAACAAGTCATCTATAATCAATATATTAAGTATCTTTCTTCTTCAGCATAAATTCTACTCATTGCTACACTTATTTTATTTATTAATTATGCTCTGCCTACTTTCACAAAAGAGTGGTGGGGACAATACAAACCTAAGGGACAAGAGTTAAGTAACAAAGGTGGTAAAATGAAAGTGATGATTCTAGCAGAAGACTTAATCTAAGCCAGTCATTTACTGCAATTGAAATATAAACTTAGGCATCCTAAGGTCCTGGCATCCTAAGGTCCTAGCATCCTGGCAGCCAGGGCAAAAAGGGAAACAGAAATTGCAGTTTTGTGATCTGATGAAAAGAAGAATACATACTTGTCCAGAAGAGAGAAAATAATTCTTAGTTTTAGATTCTGACTTGGTTAAGTATATCTCCATAAAAAGAGACTGAATAATACCATAAGGGGCATCTTCCATTGTGTTCTACATAAAAATGATAGCAGAATTCACAGTCTACCTCAATTTGCTTAACCCAGCAGACTATCTCTGAAAGTGGCATACATGAAGTATTTCTAGCAACAGTATAAATGTAGTTCCTGGCAACAATGTGTGGAGGGAAGTAGCCCAAGAATCCCACTGTTCCTCGTGAAGACTGTGAGGAACAGAAAGGCAATGGGCTCTGAGGCCAGAGAGACTTGGGTTCGGGTTCTGACTCTGCCATTACTAGTTGAGGGCACTGAGAGTTGACAATCCTATACCTCACAGGGTTGTTTGGGGCCTTAAATATGATCTTAGATATAATGCAATGTGCTAACCAAAGGGGTAAAATAGTTGGCAGCTATAGTTAGTAATAATGTATACAGACATATCATCTGTGAAAATTGCTAAATAAAGCTTCATCCTGGTTACAATATATTAAATCTCACAAGGTTACTTAATGGGGGATTCTTATTAAGTCATATCTGTATGTGAGAAAATATCCTACATAAAGGGAATAGTACCAAATTTCAACAAACCTAAAAACAGTAAAATATACTTTTTATTCAAATTATATAGAAATTAATTTGAAATTTTCTGTTTTGATTTTGAAGGTTACATCCAGATCTTGAAAAACCTTTTCATTTACCATTTATCACAAATCTAGAGATATGTTTTTTAGAAATTCTGTCCAGTGGAGACTATTTCAGGGATCCTCAAGCTCTTTTTAAAGGGCCAGAGAATAACTATTTTAGGGTTAGTGGGCGGACTGTCTCTGTTCCAACTACTCAACTCTGCTGTTTAGCTTGAAAGCAACCACAGGCAATATGAGGTAATTGAGTTAGTGGGGCTGTGTTCCAATGAAGCTTTATTTACACAATTAGTCAGCAGGTCTGCAGGCCGCAGTTCACTGACCCCTGCTCCAGTTAATATTAGATGAAGCCAGTCTGACTTTATATTATTACGCTTTCTTCCTTTTTGAAGTAACTAGATAAGAAGTACCCATAATAAATTTCTATGCTTCTTCAAATAGGAAATAGAGATTTAAAGCAAACCCAGACTATCACTGAATAACATCCAGTCACTTACTTCTAAAACCTTCTGTGCATGAGCAAGTTAAAATACCTCAGCCCTGAGCTTCTCAATCAGCCACCTGCATCTAACCAGGAAGACTAAATAAGTAAATGCAGTTCTTTAATGCACTGATGATGAACGTGTTATTCAACTTAGAAAATCCTTGGTTAAATGAACACTAATTTAGGTTTAGGGAAAAGAAAACAAAATCATTGTCCTAAAGTCCAAAATACACATGACAACATGTTTCTTGGTGTTAAAGAACAAAAAAAGTTCAGCAATTAAACTTAAGTTATGGGCAATACATTAGATTTATGATATAAAGTACCTAATAAAAATCTTAGATTATTTACTGACTGATGCATGCCAGGGAATTACTGGCATGTAATCTAACATGAAATGAAGCCAACTAGCATGAAACTTGGACCATGTCAGGATTTGAAAAACAGATACATTTAGAGAACTATTCTAACTTTCTGTTGCCTTGAGTTAGCTGTGCCCTGGTAATATGACAACACAATTAGAAAGAACCACGCTTAGGGGCTCTTTTCTTTACGCCAGTGCGTCACGGCCACAGCTGATCAGTCTGGCCAAAATCCATGGTAGGGATGTTTCAGAAGACATCTTAGTTCTGCCTCAGTTCAGGCAAAACCCAAACAGTAAATTAATGAATAAGTTAACATGTATAAATAGTGCATTATCTTCTGTGAGAACTTCAGTAACATGATTAGGATGGTGTCACAAACAACCATAGTTATTTATTTCAGACCCTGTTATTTACTTTTAAGTGCCACAAATAAAGATAAGAACAGATGAAGGAGTAAAATCTGATTAAATATGGAGTTGTTGCTGACCTTAGGGAATTTGTGAATCAAAAGTTCCTATAAATCAAGACACTCATTAGGTCTTTTAGCTAAAACTGGTGAAGGTGTTTTTGCAAACACAGTTTCCTACATTTCTGCGATCCTGTGTTTACCAGTTGCACTAAATAAGAAATAAGATGGCGACAATTTTCTTGGCAGCAAAAATAAGCTATGAGACTTGGATAAATGCTCAGTGAAAACAGTCATAGGTAAATGAGTGATTTCATTCTAGAAGTCATCATACACAAAACCAAAACAAAGATGCCTGGGAAGATAAATAAATAACCACCCACCTCTTGTTGCTGGAAGACATCTGTGTATTTGCCCAGGCCCAGTTTGCTGAAGAGCTCAGGGAGGTCAGAGCCTTTGAAAGAGCTGTTCAGGTTACAGCCATTGCTTCCTGTCAGCGAGGAAATGCAGTCCATGTAATTGCTACTGCTGAGATAGTGCTCCGCTGAAAGGCAGAGGAAAGACAAGTGTAAATGCCCAGAGAGAGCATGGTTTAATTAAAAGTGTTAATCACTCAAATAGTTCAGATTCAGTGTTTTGGGCTGGACAGACCAGTAGCTGCAGAAATGCAGCAGTCCTTTACTGAAACACTGGCTTTTCATTAAGGAAATGCTGGTTACGGCTTTCAGGGAGGCTCTCGCCATTTAAAAGGTTACACTTGGGAGGGAGCAATTCGGCGGCAACAGGGCCTCTGTAGTTAATAATCATTAAGCATATTCTCCCTGAGCATTCACGAACATTGGCTCTTCACAACTGATTTGATGTGAATTAAATGAGGAAGTGGAAGCAGGACCCCTAGGACACAATAAAGGTAAGGAAAGTTACAGGCTCCTTTTAGATGCAGGCTGGCCCTCTGTATCCACACTTGTGCTTTCCTGTGGTGAAAGAAATACTATGATATTATCACATATAAATCTCATTTCCCTCAAACATAACTGGGCAGTGAGTTCATGAAATGGAGTGCTTCCAAAATTAAGAGTAACATATGAATGAAAAGAATGATGCTGGAGTTCCTGGATTTAACTTACAACAAAAACAAATCCATCTCTTAGGGGAAATTCTGAGACAGCCATGCCGAGCTTTGCCTTGGCTCTGCTACTGATCTGGTGGGCGAAGATTTCTCCATGTTGTCTGTGGTTCTCAGACCCAAGGACATGCACAGCTGGGTGACAGACTAGTGAGCCACACCAAGTACTTGACCAAATATTCAAACACTCTTCAGGAGCTGCTTTGGAGAATCTAGCAGAGCTATGTAGCCATTCCTACCACCCTGACCAACAACTGACTCTCATCCATGTGGAAATTCTATCCTCTTATACTAAAGATGCAGCTTCAGGGGGATTCCCAGATTGATGAGGGCAGAGGACACTCACCTAGGTATCAGATCCATCTAATCTCCTCTGGGATCAGTGCATTCAGCAAAGCTAAGACTTTTGTTCTGCGTTGCACTGGGTGCCACTAATCACATTCTCTGGTTGTTTTCATCTCCCAATTGAGAAATCCTATGTATGTTTCAACTGGAAGGAATTTCTTGATAAGGTTTCTCTTTCTTTTAAAAACAGGTATTTTATCTCTTGTAGGAAGAATGTGTAGGGAAAAGGACCCAGGACCAAGCCCTGATGCGCTGAGCCCTGGAACACTCCACCAATTGAAGGTAAGGCCCCAAAGTCACCAAAAAAGATTGAGGAATGACCAGTGAGGTACCAGTTTGAGGATATCACAAAGCAGAGTATGATGAGCACACTGGAGTGACCACTGGACTTGACAACATGGAGGTTACTGTCAGGCTGACCACATAGTTTACTGTCCAAATGATAAATTTACTTTCTTTGAGGAAAAAAAAAAGAGGGAGTTACTGAGGAATTACAGTGGAACAACTGGTGAAACAGGGATACCCAGAGAAAACCTAGACATTGGTGACCTTGACATGGGTGTCAAGAAAACTTTTCCAAAACTTTGTTGTTCAATACACTAGCCATTGGCAACATGTGGCTGTTGAGCACCTAAAATGTGCTAGTGCAGATTAAAAATGTACTCTAAGTGTAAAATACCACACACCATATTTTAAAGACTTAGTACAAAAAAAAAGACAATGTAAAATATCTTTACATTGATTACATGTTTAAATGATAATAATTTACATATGTCGAGTTAAGCAAACAGATCAGCAAAAAGTGAAAAAAATATTTTAAAATGTTCTTAGTGATAAATATTTATTATGGTACACAACTTTTTTTTACAATTCTTTTCATCTTAACTACTTATAGTATCTATATTCTCTTTTAAACTCCCTAGGCTCTTAAAACATCGGACAAAGGCCAAGGAACAGTGCTTTTTTAATCAATCTTTTTAAATTAATGAATCCCCTATCTTAACCCTAATCCTGAATTTCAATGCAGCTAAGTCACACAGTCAATTTTAATCATCCAGGCTTCAGTGCAGGGAAAGGGGATAAAGATAGAAGAAGAGAGGCACAAAGCTAATTGATGCTGGAATATAAAACGGAGATCATTTCCACCCCGAGATGTGCACCTGGCACCAGCCTGCCTCTCAGCTCCATTGTCCTGTCAGCGGTGGAGGACCTAGCCCAGGATTAACAGGAAGACTCCAGGCTGCTATTGACAGTACGCTTGGGAATGAAAGAGTTGACCATGCTTTCTTATTTAGACTTGGCCGACACCATGACTGGTCTTTTCAAATCTGAGACTCTTGACAACATGGCTCACTTGATTGATGGTAACAACTGGCTGTTACTGTTTACTAGGCTCATTTAGATTGCCTTTCTCCAAGTATTCTTCAAATACTCCAGGGTATGTGTTTCAGGATTCCAAATTCATCAAAAACCCTGAAATAAGGCATTAGGGGAATATCTTGTGATTACTGTGTCAGTTCTTGTCTGTTTACCTATTTATACAGACATGTGGGTGCTGTCACAGACACAACCACTGGACTCGTGCTGCGTCTTAATCATATTTGTTCAAAGCCTATGCTTTAAACGTTTTTTTTTTTCCTGATAATTTCATTTAGCTGCATCTTGTCAATTTGAAAAATCTTGCTCTTCACCTTCGGTAGCCAAAGGTGACTGGGCAGACTTCTATTGTCTAAGATACTAATTTGATCACATTCTGCTCAACTCCTTTACATCCCTGCCTTTTCCTCATCATTCTGATGTTTGTGTGTGCGTGACTCATTCGTATATTCATTCCACAAACATTTACCAAGCACCACTAGGTGTCAGACACTGTTAGACATTTGAGAAGGAATAATAAATTAAGAAAGAAGGCACAGCCTCCTGTTAGTGGGATTGTAAATTGATGAAGACACTACGGGAAACAGTATGAAGATTCCTCAAAAAATTAAAAATAGGGCTTCCCTGTGGCGCAGTGGTTGAGAGCCCGCCTGCCGATGCAGGGGACACGGGTTCGTGCCCCAGTCCGGGAAGATCCCACATGCCGCGGAGCAGCTGGGCCCGTGAGCCATGGCCGTTGAGCCTGCGCGTCCAGAGCCTGTGCTCTGCAACGGGAGAGGCCACAACAGCGTGAGGCCCACATACCACAAAAAAAAAAAAAAAAAAAAAAAAATTAAAAATAGAATTGCCATATCCAGCAATTTCACTTTTATTTACCCAAGAAAACAAAAACACTAATTCAAAAGGATATATGCACCCTGTGTCCACTGCAGCATTATTTGCAATAGTCAAGATATGAATGCAACCTAAGTGTCCATCAACAGATGAACGGATAAAGAAAAGGTGGTGTGTATATATATATATAGTCATAAAAGAAAATGAAATCTTGCCATGTGCGACAACATGGAGGGATCTAGAGGGTATTTTGGTAAGTGAAACAAGTCAGAAAGAGAAAGGCAAACGCTGTATGATCTCACTCATATGTGGACTCCAAAAACAAAAACAAAACAAAGTGAAAACAGACTCACAGATACAGAGAACAAATGGGTGGTTGCCAGAGGGGAAGTGGGGGTGAGAGTGAGATGAAGAGGATTAAGAGGTGCAAACCTCCTTAGTTATAAAATAAATAAGCTACAGGAGTGTCACACACAGCGTAAGGAATATGGTCAATAATACTGTAATACCTGTACAGAAACAGTTTCTAGACTTATAGTGGCGATCATTTCATAATGCCTGCAAATGTAAAATCACTAGGTAGTACACCTGAAACTAACATAATATTGTACACCAACTGTATTTCAATTAAGAAAAAAGAAAGAAGGCACAGCCTAAAAGAATGCTCAGTACATGGGCACTAAATAAGTGTTTACTGCATGAATGTAGTCCCTGAGTTGTGGAGCTCAAATTCTACAGGAAAAGACAGTTATGTAACTAAGTAATTGTACTTCAGTACGACAAATGCTAAAATGAAAGCATATACAAAATGCAGTGAAAGCAGAGACCCACGTGCCCTGCTTCACTGGAAAAAAAACAGGGAAGGCTTCTCAGAAGAGGTGGCCTGTGAGTAATCCAAAACATTTGGAGTCCAGAGTTTATATTCGAACATTACCCTAAACCGACTAAACAAATTCCATGCTGATTACATCTAAAAGTATGACGAAAAGTCAAAGCTCACTTGATTTGTTCTGTTTACGCTTGGGGCTGCCAATAGAAGCTGCAAATTCACTATGACTTGCGGGTCCTATTCCATTTCGGTCTCTCCAGTTATCGGATTCACTTCCACTTCCCAGGTGTTCACGACTGTTGGACCTCGAGAGGGACATTGATGAACCCTGAAAACAATCAAAGCCAGATACAGAAATGTTTAGTAAGGTAGGTTTCCCGGGGTGGGAGGAGAAAAGAATACACATTAGACCACTTATCATTTATTTCGATTGCTGGCCAATGCAGTTACCCACGAATGCTGATTCCCAAGAAGAGGCTATGGGACCTGCCTACAGTCTTTGTCTTCCAGCTACCAAGGACACTTGGAAATACACACAGTGAAGTGTTTTTCCTTCGTTATGAGGGAGTTGATAATGAGGGTGCCCAGAGGAGTTCTGAGAGCCCCCAGTATAAAGATTCATTCCTATAAGATTTAGAGGATTCCTATTTTGGGGAACAAGACAAATCCTCCATCTGGTATAGCAGGGATTCTCTGCCTTGTATCACACAGGACGAGTAGGGAAGTGGTGCAGCTACACCCAATGCTTTGACAGGAATCGAGCTCCCAGGCTCACAGAGTGGAAGGGTGGAGAGGAATCTGGCATTATGTCCTGTGTTACTCTCATTCAAATAAGTACATGATCTCTCCAACAAATTACAAGTACCTGGAAATTTTAACTGTTTTAATTCCCCCAAATCAAAATAAAAATAGTAATTTAAAAGATCTCACAGTTTGCACTGAACTTGCATTTATTCCTTCTTTATTCATTTATTTAATCACTGTATTACAGGTACCATACTTTGTACTATATCTACAGTATTAATGTCAAGATTCTCTGATCCTAAAAGTTTGATGTTTACTGGGTAATTCCAAGAGAACCCTTTACTATTCAGGTCACTAAACTCACTTAATTCAATCCCGCAGCAGCATAACCACAGCTGACCACGCGGGGCTGTAATGCTTCTTTCTTCAGGGCATTATAATACCACTCTCGAGGCTTTCTACCTACCTCACTGTAGCCACTGTAGGATCTTCCTCCCCTTTTCTACTCCAAATGTCAGATTACCCTGGGACTTGGTCCTCGCATTCCTATCATCTCGCTCTACACTTTCTCCTTAAGTAATCAGTAATCGCAACCTCTGTCAAGGCTTAACAACAGCCATGACTCAAATTTTTACCTCTGGGTTTGAATTCCCTACTGAAATTTAGCATCACAGAGTTGCCAATCTGACACCTCCATTTTACCGTCTCATAGGTATTTTAAACTTAGAGTGCTTGAAATCGTATTGTTGATGACCATCTCCCCAGCTGCACCCAAACACACCCCTCTCCCAGAATTCCTAAATCTCAGTGACGACCATTCATCCAGTTGCTCAAGCCAACTTCTAAGAGTCATATTCGTTCCTCCTCCCCTCACTACATCCAATCTATCAGTTAGTTTTATCAATGTCATAGCTAAACATACCCCAAATCTACCTACTTTTCTCCATCTCCACGACTGTCACCAATAGCCTCCTTAATGGACATTTTGATTCTATCTTGCCTCCCACCCCAATAATCCATGAAGCAACTAGGTTGTTTTTTTAAATGCAAATTAGAACAAAATCATGCCTCTCATAAGTATGAAGTCTTGCCATGCTTTTCTAGTACTTTACCATGGGCTGAGGTGCTCCGTAACTGAGTCTCTGCCTCTCTCTCCAACCTTATCTTCAATGTCCCACCACCCCATCCACCTTCTGCTCCATGAACTTACCAGTCTGTTCTGACTTCAAGATGATAATGCCAGCTGTTTCCCTGGCCTAATACTCTTTTCCTAGATCTTCACAAGGCTGGCCCTTTCTTGCCATCTAGGTCTTACCTTAAACATCATCTGCTCATTAAAGCCAGCTAAGACTACCCAATATAAAGCAGCCTCTGTTTCACATTTATCAGGGACTTTTATTACTTAATGCCTTCTTGATAACTTGTTACATATTTCTCTCTACCCACCAAACAGAAAGCTCCGTCCATGAAAGGAAGAATCTATATTCAAGCATTGTATCTCTAGTGTCTAGAACTGTGTCTGAAACACAGAAGGTCCTTAATAATAAATATTTGCAGAATACTGGATCTCACAGATACCTTTTCCTACATCTATGGGATCCCCTTTGCTGAATTGTGGGGAGGGGCATAGGGAAAGGAAGGCTCCTAAGACCAAAAAAATGGTCTTTTTCAATTAAAGCCATCTTTAACATTATACTTCAACCAGATAAATCCCATGCAGCAAGGGAAATAAGAACATGCTCAAAATTGGTAATTACCAGAAGCATTAATGAGATTATTATGTAGTATTTCTATATATTTTAAAACGTCCGTATCTAAACTCTTTTTTGAGTACAAAAAACCCACTCATCTGAGATCTAAGCTGATTTAATTCACACAGCTATATCAGACGTGGCTAAACGATGTTTTCTAAAAACATTAAGTAAAACATAATTTTTGATATTTACTACTTCGTTATCTACTAACTACAGTATCACAAAGAGCAGCTCACCTCCACTCTTAGATCTGTAAGACTTAAAATAACCAGACAACCTCATTACTCTCAGTGCTGGGGAAATTAAAAACCATTTTTTGATTCCCAATGCAGGTTTTATTTGCTCCAGAGAATATGTAACCATTCCTAATGCCTTTAAGAGATGACTAGCAAAAAGAAAAGGAAAATCCAAAACCTTTTGTAGTTCTGTTGATGTGACAAAAATATTGCAGGTTAAGTGGCCTTTTGTTTGACCTTTGCTGTCCCAGTATATCATCAAGTGGATAGGGTCATACTTTTGAGTCTTGAAGAAAACAAAAATAAGCCTCAAGCTACCTAACTTCTTCTCTAAAGGAGCTCTTTGGAAAAGGCTAATTTCTCAAAAATGCCTTAAAACTGGAAACAACTGCTCAAATCTGGTTTCTCAGAAATCTGAACAAGATGTTCAAAGCCTCGGTTTCTTGCCTTAAGCAAGCTTCCCATAGCAGGAAACTCATGTGCCTTGATCCCTGACACAACGAACAGCCCTCACCCATCAGGACCTACTGGCTAAGTGTGCTTCTCTAGAGCAGCATTCTACTTGTCTATTTGGTTTTGTTTTTCTTTGGAAAAGATGAAGGAAAAAGAGTGTTTCTAGCTACCCTCCAATTTAAAAATAGTGCTACAAGCAGAGATGTGGTCAATCTTTTAATAAAAATTGTTTAGCTTAAGCTCTCTTCATTTTTCCCCAGGTCCTTCTCAACCCAACCCTGTCCCTGTGTTCTAACCCAAAGAAACAATCTTCACTAACTGCCCAGTTTTTAATCCCTCTGAGCTATAACAGAATAAAGAGAAGGGAAGGTACCTGCAGATAGCAGCTGCTTCAGAATATCAGATCATGCTATGTAAGGGCCCTTTCACCTCCTTTCAATGGCTTTCAGATGCATGAAGAAAAGTTCAAGTCCTACACACCTGGGACAATCTAGAACCATTCCCTAAGAAAGCCTGGTTATATTTCTTCATCAGCAGTGTTTAAAGGGGCCGTGAATAAAAGCAGATTACATGGTGAATGCCCTTGCACTGATCTCGCTGGTTACATCCTCTCCCCTACCTTTCAATGTGAATGAGCTGTTAGACATTAGCCAGGAAGGTAGAACAGGCTAGCCCAAGAAAGCCAAAGCAAGAAAAGCCACAGGAGGGGATTCAGCCACTGAGTCAGGACCCTGCACGTTCCTGCCCACAGAAAGTGGTCTACCTGTCCTTGGACAAGTGCCAGAGCAGAAGAGTCTTTCAGCTTCTGACATGATTTCTGTGCCATCCCCCTTATGTTACGTCCCTGTAGAGCAATGTTTCCAGAAGGGAGGCTGCATCAGAAACAGACTAGACTTCTGCTGAAAATGTGGATTACTGGTTCCTGCTGGCTCCCTCCCTGAGGAGTTGAGATCCTGGGGGAAGAATTTGCATTTTTAAGCGCTCCAAATGATTCTTTTGTCTTTTAAGGTACATTAACATGGCTCTAGAGCATTTATATATCGCCTTGCTATGTACCCTCTTGAGTTAAACCATTAGGAAGAGGAGTATAAAGAAATTTTGTAAAATGAATTCAAGTCCTCTCTCTGACAACTACTACCATGACCTCAAGTAAAACACTTAACTGATCTGGGCCCCTTTCCCTCACTGGGAGTTTATAGGTATCAAATAAGCTTGTGGATGAAAATGTAGCATATAAACCCGTAAAAAAAAAATGAGTGTGATCTGATAATTATTACTAGCACATTATGTGTTCACATAACACTCTAAGGTATTTCTTTGGATATAAAATGCATATCTAGTTTGAATGTGCAGAAATACTTCCAGCAATAAGCATTCATATATGTATATGAATCACATCTTTCATCAGGCTCTTGGTTTTCTTCAGGGTAAAGTTCTTCAGTGGAAATAACAGTAGCTGCTAAATATTGCTGAGAACTTCCTGCACACTATGCTGAGCACTGGATGCCCTCTCCCACATCATCCTGAAACAACTGCAATGAGAAAATGGGCTCAGAGGTATGAAGTCACTCATCAAAGCTGTACATGTGTTGGTGGTAGCCATCAGGCCCCATAGCCCCTGCACTTGACAACTACGTTATTAGAATGATCATCATTTCAACCTGTCACACTGTTGGTCTTTGAGAAGAGAAGTGAATTAGCATTTCTAAAGTGAAATATTTCATCTCTG
The DNA here is from genome assembly GCF_964165515.1 of Mesoplodon bidens. Classification (NCBI taxonomy): domain Eukaryota; kingdom Metazoa; phylum Chordata; class Mammalia; order Artiodactyla; family Ziphiidae; genus Mesoplodon; species Mesoplodon bidens. Next base: position 118,828,044 of record NC_138176.1, on the reverse strand, counting down.
AAACTACAGAAGCACAATCAACCACCTAACACTCCACTCCGCCAAAGGTGAGGGTGAGCAGAATGGAAGACTGCAGGTATTCAATATATCAGTGGAAGCCTAAGAATTAGCACAGCAGTTTTAAGGTCTCTGCCAGTGAAAGGAGATATTTATTTTCTCTCAAAGCTACAATGGCAGAAAGAGGGGTGTACCTCCTAGAGCCTCAAATTTTTCACAATGGTTCCTACATTCTAGCTGCTGACAGTAACTTCAATCTTTAAATACAGCCAGCTAGGTTGCTACTTTAAGTCTGACAATGAAATTCACAGGAGACTGTTCTTTGTAGTATTTCAATAGTATTTTCTTTTTCACTTACTCAGAGAGACAAAGGAAAAAATGTCATGTTTGCTTCTGCCTTTCATCAACGTTCTAATTTATTACAAAGAAAATGGGTGGAGAAAAGGTCAATCTACAAATGCTAGTTATTAGACTAACAATTATGAAACCCTTAACCACTATTTGTTTTTCAGCCTACAGTGTTCTGGTTGAACACTGTGATTCTTGGATTAATCATTTTCATCCACGTTCGGGTTTGCACAGCCTCACCAGTAGTGTGTGTGCATATGCTCTAAGTCCACCCCACTCGCAAAAGGCTTACAGCCAAAATCTGACACTCTCCAACTGAAAAGGCCTTGCCGAGTGAGTCGTACAGCCTAGCTGAGAAGCAAGGAACCCTGGATCTCTTCTCCATGTGGTGAGGATACCAGCTTCCCAGTCTCACCCTGAGCACTACAGCCAACATCTAGGAAGCATAACATTTTGGAGCTCTCATTTGTGATACTTCCTGCTGTGTTCCTGGCACATCTGAACACACTGAATTTTTAACTCATATCTGAGAATTTGTTTTTGTTGGATACTTGCCTTTTCCTCCTATGCTGGGCTTGCAAGTGATACCCTTGGATAAAGGCATTCTTTATACATTTTTTATGGAATGTTACATCTGTCCTTTGCTTAATCTCAGCCCTGCTCTATCACTTATGACACTCTCCCCCTAACAAAAACAAGTTTATCCAAATTTACACCTCCTTCACAGCTGATCAACAACTTTGAGAGAAGACGCATAAAAGATCATAATATATTGGATTGTATCAATTTCATAGCAATATGTTTACAGGAATAGAAATTAAAACCACCATTAATAGATTGTCCTTATATAAATAGAGAATGGGAGAGGAGAGAAGATTGTTCTCTTCTGCTGAGAGAACAGACAGGAAGAATAGGTAGGGCATGACTCTACAAACCTCAAAAGTGGTTGTCATTGTGGGCTTATAGGACACATGGTTGGCCCTTCTCAGCTCCTTGATAGTTTCAGCGGGCATGGATTTAGAAAACCCGAGGCCACTCCAGGTATTTGTGGGTGTTCTGACCTCCGTCACCACTGGTTTCTTTAACATAGCTTTGGAAAACAGAACATAAAACAAATGCTTGGTATTTTTAATGAATTTCTTAAATAAGACATTGATGAGTGTTGTTTCTTTGATATATGTAAAGAAATTATCACTGAATATTATTTCTTAACACAAAATGCCTTAAAATATCCTCATAAAACATTTTATACAAAGTAATGGTAAACTTTAAAATGATACATTATTTCTTAATTGATCTAATGCTAATCTACTCAACCTCAACTAAGTTTGTGCAACTTGAACCTAAACATTCTGGGATTCCTTTTATGAAGGTCCAATTTCTCAGTTCAACATCAACACTGAAAAACCTTTTATGTGTTTACTGAAAAAAAAATCAAAGTATAGATTATTAATGTGTCACATACCTTTGGTTGCTAATAGCTTTTTTTGTTCATAGTCAAATGCCTGAAAAAAAAAACAGAGAAAATATCTTTATTGTCAGTCTATCCAAACGTTATGCCAATACTTCATGAAAAGATTTGGCCTACAGCCCAGGAATCTGCCTGAGACAAACGCTAAGCTCTGCACCATAATGTGACAGTAATCCATGCAAGTCTGACAAACTTAAACATGTTTTCAAAACTGATGCATTATAATAATAAAGTACGACTTCCAATTTTAATTTGTGACAGTGACAAGTTAGAAATTTTCCTTCAAAAAGAAAAAAATTCCTATTTACTATGAAATATTTAACACACCAGGACCAATATATGCTAACGTATAGTGAATAACCCAATAACAGTTATGCTAAGTTTCAAAATAATGCATTATCAGCATGCTTAAGCAGTACATTAAAATTAAACCTAAATAAAAATATAAACCTAAATTAAAAAAATAAAACTTAGTTATCTTTTATTGCACAGGACTAGGATGGCACCATTTATTCTTCCCATTCACATTGAATAAGTGACTATGACACAGTCGGGTCTACATAGGGACCAAGGTAGGTCATTTTTAAGAAAGAAGTCCAGATATAGATACATCTCAAGTGCTAACCCAGGATTCTCAACTCACCAATTCAGGAACTAGCTTAGACTTGATTTAAGAATGTCTCTTGTAATAAACTATAACGGAAAAGAATTTTTAAAAAAGTATATAGATATATACATATATGTATAACCAAAATCACTTTGCTGTACAACTGAAACTAATACAATATTGTAAATCAACTATACTTCAATAAGTTAAAAAAAAAAAAACAAGAATGTCTCAAAGGCCTATCAGATGGGTCAAGAACCCACTGGCAAGAGCTCTTTGGACCTTCCTCCCAGGAGGACTATACCATCATATGTAGGGTGTCCATATAATTTGTGGTCTGAAACAGGATACTTCTGAAAGTGAAATGTACTACAAATGATTAGGCCAAAATAATAAAAGTAAACAGGCTGACCTAGACCAACCAGAAGGAACATGGCAGTAAACTGGGAGAGTCAGATTTTTAGATAACACAGTTTGATAATGTTTTTGAAATCCTAGGTCTAAAATGATTCTGGGAGTTAAAAATCAACTTGTAATGACTAATGTCTAAGGGCAAGATGTGGGGAGATGCTAAAGTTACTTGTTCAGTAAATATTTATTGAGTGCCTTCTGGCTAAAGGGACTGTGCTGCACTTTGTGTAAGAATATTACAATGAATCAAAAATAATCTATAGCCTCAAATCATACAGAGGCTTAGCAGGGGTGAGTAAGAAAAATAACCACAAAATAAATTAGAAAGTGAGATAAGTGTGAAGAGAAAGCTGGAGATATAGAAGTCCAAGAATGATCAGGAGACACAGAGATCATCTCAGGAGACGGAGATCATCTTCAGCTAAAGCAATCAGGGAAGTCTTCAAACGATTATCATTGATTTCTTGGTGATTTTAAGAGTCACTTCTTCACTAATGGCATAAATACATCTATTTAAATTGAAACTCTATCACCAAGAACATTTACATCCATCCTAAAAGAAAGGAACATGAAAGTGGTTCACTATAGGTATATACCTGATGGAAAAGATGAGAATCACAAGATGGATGAAAACCATAAAGGGATCATAAAGGAATTTGATACTTCTTAGATGAGAGAACTTTAATTTATAATAAATGAAAATAAATCCACCAGAGAAAATGTAATAAATGTCTTTTTTTTTAACTTTGCACTTTATAAAGGCTATGGCTTTTGTAAAAAAACATTCATCTAAAAACTCTTGAAAATGTTCAAATGCAAAGGATTAGAAAAACAGACAAGCAGGATTGTACTGTAGTTTTCACTGGAATTACAGAAGTATAATTTAGTCCCATGAATTAATTTGTTTGACATATCTGTGACAACTTTATTTCTAGGATTTTGTGAAGTTATTCCCTTTTTTGGAAGTGGGGGGATGGGGGATGATAAATCTCTTACTACAAAGTAGGTAAGTCTACCCAGTAATTCAGATACTGAAATCAAATGTTTAGAGGCATCTCTAAAAGCACAAAATCCTTATCTTTCATATTGTGATCTATATGAAAATCAGATTTCTGAATTTCATGATCAATAGTCTATTTTGAGTAATTAGCCTAATACTTTGAAAATGGATACAGAGAAAATCCCTGCTGAGGAAATTGTTCAAAATAATCATAAAAATCTGTGAACCAACATAACCATCAATAATATTTAGCATCTCCTTTCAAAACACTAAAGCTTCACATTAGTTATTTTTATAACTGTCTAAGGAACACCAAATTTATCTTCTCCATTTCACAGATAGAAGAATATTATATCTATTTATCCAAGACTATGTCATGAGATAGTAAATGTTTAGAAATAACAGCTCTCATATTTATCTACATTTTTTTAAACAGATGAAAAATGTCATTTGCATAATACACAGTGACATAGACCATACTATGTCATTTTTAATATTATATTTTAAAGAATTCTTCTCAAACTAAATCCTGCATTTCATTTTTTTTTTTTTTTTTTTTTTTGGCAGTACACGGGCCTCTCACTGTTGTGGCCTCTCCCGTTGTGGAGCACAGGCTCCGGACGCGCAGGCTCAGCGGCCATGGCTCACAGGCCCAGCCGCTCCGCGGCATGTGGGATCTTCCCGGACCGGGGCACGAACCCGTGTCCCCTGCATCAGCAGGCGGACTCTCAACCACTGTGCCACCAGGGAAGCCCTGCATTTCATTTTTAATGTTTATAACAAAACCAATTCCTAACTACTGCATATATATTTAAATTTAATTTCTGCTCTACTGCTAAAAGCTCACTGAATTCCCCATTCCCTAACCTAGGCAGCCTACATTTGGATGACTTGTCCTTTTTTTTTTTTTATCATTACCTGCATGTTGACATATGATGGCCGTGGGGCAAGGCGGGCCCTTTCATTGTTCTGCTGGGCAGCAGCAGCCCTCTCTGCAGCACGCTCACTCCCTGGAGCCTTCTTGTCAGCCAAAGGGCTTTCTGCAGTACTCAGCTCAGGATCTGAGAGCAACCTGTCAGTGCTGCTGTGAAAGAGAGTTTGGGATTGAACACTCCACCATTACATACAAATGTAGCACACATTTCCTAGGTGCCACATTGACTATGTAGCTTTACCACTGTCAACCATTTACATGTATTATCTTATTTAATCATCATGGTACTGCTATGAGGAAGGCAGTCTTATTATCCCTATTTTTCAGATGAGGGGAGTACCTTGTCCAAGGTCATACCTCTGGTAAATGGTAGAGCTGGGATTTGAACCCAGACTTTCTGACTCTAGAGATGGTGCCGAAACTATTTCATGATCTATATTCACACACATTAAACATAGCACGTATGATACACTGTATGCAGTACATATGAAATAGACATACAGACATGATATCTAATTTACATACATCAAGAAGATATCCCTGACCCATGTTTACGCAGTCTAAACAAACTGAGTCAGTCTGAAGGCATGCAGATGATCCAATTCATTTGTGTGCAATATATATGATATTGCTAACAAATCTGCTATGATAAAGGCAGCAGGTAAATATTCTTTAACATCTGTTCAGGGTGCAGGGAAAGAACATGAAAGTGCTTCTTAAAATGGTGGGCAATTATCTGAATTATAAGAATTTGTAATGCCCTATACATGCACCTCAAGTTCACATCCAACTGCATGTTAGGCTCAAGTAAAACAGAAATAACAAAGAGTATTAGTCAAAGAGCTGATTTGCTCACACGTTCTTCTTTTTATCATTCACTCTTCAGTTGTACCAGGGGAATTCAGAGGAATTTAGAAAGGACTATTAGAATACAAAAGGAGGAGCAAAGAACTTTGTTTGGCAAAAGTTCAGAAAGGCTTCACACAGGCGTGTGACCTGGAATTTAAAGGGCAGCTGCAGGTTTGCCATTGTGTAACAGCAACTCAGAGGGAACAGCATAAGCAAAGGAAAGGAAGTGTGCAGTCACTGGTGGTTTTAAAGCCAGAGTGTGACAAAAATTACTGGAACAAAATAAAGGATTGATAGAGCTGATAAGAGATTGGAGGCAGGGAGACCATTCTGGAGGTTGCAGCTTAATTCAGATGAGAGATAATCAGTTCACACTTATACACTCAATGAACACGTTCAATGATGAAAGGAACAGGTATATACTTCAAATGCATCAACACAGAAGGAAAACAACATCATTTCTCTAACCTATAATAAATAATGTTAATTTGGCATATTAGTATCATGTTAAGAAAAACACAAGTAAAGCAGATTTGGACAAAATGGGAACAATGGTAGTTAATCAAAGAGTTTATAAAAATAAAACAGATTTTGCTTTTTATAAAAGCAAAACAGATTTTGCTGAGAAAAAGAGGAAATAAGAATATATATTAACACAACACTGGAAATCAACTATACTTCAATAAAAACAATTTTTTAGTTAAAAAAATATACATATATGTTATATTTGCCTAAACACACTCTATTCTGTAACGATATAAAAGACAGTAGGGGAAATTGGGTAGATGAAGTGGATGGGAACAAAACCTTTCGATGTAGAAGCATTCCACTGTTCTGCGTTTTTAAAATGTGAATAGACTGCCTATTTGAAAAAAATAAAATAAATGGAAGAAGTAAGGATAACACATTTGTTATCCCTAATGGTGCTATGGTAAGGGGGAATTATATTTAATATAACATATGCATTTATACTCACTGTGATTTGTAATAAGTAAAATCATGATACTGCCAAGTATTTATTACCAAAGTGAACAATTCACTACCTTGGAACAAGGGAGCCATAGTTTAAGTTGGAAATTCAAAGTCAAATGAAGGGGAATTCACACCAAGAAAATGTCTTACAGCAAAAATTGGAGAGTTAAAATTGCCCTGCTGATTACGGAAGAGCAGAGAGAATGCTAAAGTTTCAGAGCAAAAGAGATGGTTTAGAGAATCCAAAAATAAACCCAACCAGCTAAAGGAAGGGGAGAGATGACAGAGAAGATTTGAGGGTACTAAAAAGGAGACAACAGGCCCAAAATGGAGTCACTTGTGCTAACCCCCACATCAACAAACCAAGACTTGATACCTAACCTAACTGCAGTTTCAGCCTCTCCTAGGAATGTAATCTTAACCAGTCCTGTCTGGAATTTCCTGGCCAACACTAGTGAGGTAACCCACCAGAGAGACCGCTGCCTTCTCCCAAGGGAAGGTAACCATGCCTGAAATAATCCTTTCTTTTCTTTATGACTTCCTTGTCCCTCCTTTTTTCTCCTTTTAAAATGTTTTCTTTCCTGCAGCATTTTGTAGCTCCTTTCTATTTGCTAGATGGGATTCTGCCGATTCATGAATTGTTGAATAAAGTAAATTTGATCTTTAAACTTAGTCAGTTGAATTTTTTTTAACAGATTTGATAGCAGTAATAGGACTGAAGGAAACTTCCAATAACTTTGGGAATGAGAAACACAGGTGTGGCACCTGTAAACCCTTTTGAGTTCTCTCTCTCACTGCTTCTGAGGACTGCAGGTAACTTCCTCTCAGTTCTGAGCTCTGCTCTCTTTACACTGAGCTCCCAATCTAATTGGCTTTCCAATACAGGGCAGGTTAGCTGGATCCGGCAGATGATTCTGCCTGGAGCTCAAGCCCCTAGCCTTTATTTCAGACCACAATAGTCAATTAATTGGTGGAAGCCCCCAGGCCTTGATTCTGTCCCAAGATCCATGTGGGAACTATTAGTTCTCCATGTATGTGGAGCCCCTAGTCCTCAGTCTCCATTTGTTGAGGTCTTCTGGTTCAATTCTTTCCCCAGGCCAAGGTCCCGTGGCAGGAATTGTTGGTGGTATACACGAGACCTTTACCTGGCTGGGACACAGCAAAATCCTTTGGTTACTGCCAATTTGTTAAGGTGCATGTGTGTGTTTATCTTGTTTTCTGTAGATAAAAGCTACCACTAATAGGAATCTCAGAAACCAAAAAGCCACAAAAATTCGTGGGCATGGGTGAAGCACTTAAAAGCTGATAAAGTACTCTCCACCTAACTCAAGGACTCCCATGTTCAAATAAGCTGGTCATGGAACAGGTTAGCTTGACACTAGGTCATCCACCGACCTCAAGAAGATTTCCGTGCAACAAGGTTCACTGTAAAACACCACACAATCCCCAAGCCCACAGCACATCCTTCTTAGATATTGCTCTGGCTCCCCAAAACCCAAAACGGCTTAGCTGAAAGAAATGGGATCCTTAAAATTCAAAGAGTTAAGCACTCCACCTTCTGGTATACTTGCTTATTTTACATCTAAGAACTATGGTCCTGGAAGCTATTAATATCTATAAAAATGGCAAAGTGTTACTAAAGATGACCTACAATTAGAATGGCCATTATGAGGAATGTTCCAATTATATAAGATGATTTAAGAAGTGCACTTAGGGCTTCCCTGGTGGTGCAGTGGTTGAGAATCTTCCTGCCAATGCAGGGGACACAGGTTCGAGCCCTGGTCTGGGAAGATCCCACATGCCACGGAGCAACTGGGCCCATGAGCCACAACTATTGAGCCTGCGCATCTGGAGCTTGTGCTCCGCAACAAGAGAGGCCACGACAGTGAGAGGCCCGTGCACCGCAATGAAGAGTGGCCCCCGCTCGCTGCAACTAGAGAAAGCCCACGCACAGAAACGAAGACCCAACACAGCCAAAAAAAGAAGTGCACTTAAAAGCAAGGGGTCCCCACTCCCCACCTCCAAAAAAAAATGAGATACCTATTTTAATTGGCATGCAGAAGACTCCAAAAGGCTTCAAAATTCCAAAATAGCTTCAATGAAAGATTCATTGCAAAAAGGCTAATGAAAAATTAAAGACACAAGAGGTACCTAAAACAAGAGACAATAAGACTGACATAACTACTACTGCTCCCCTCTATCCTCTTTTTTTTTTTTTTTGGCCATTCTGCACATGTGGGATTTTAGTTCCCCAATGAGGGATCAAACCCCAGGCCCTCAGCAGTGAGAGCACAGAGTCCTAACCACCAGGGAACTCCCAATCCTCTTTTATATGAGTACTCACTCCAGTAATCCTGTCTAAATTGCCTTTCCACTCTGAAGAGACTAGAAGATCACAAACAAATGTCTGACATGTTAGTGGTCATGCAGTGAAACCATCAGGACCCTGTGGGACTCCTGGGCATGGAAGCCTTTCTGTGTCCCCTGTTTCTTGTTTGTAGGGAATAGACTCCAGCCTCTATGACCTTCCCTGGGTTCCAAAGGGCAGATTTGAACAGTTGCTAAGTAGGGAAGGGAGGGCTACAGAGACAAGGGAGGAGCAGTCAAGAAACAATAGTGCAGCCTTGGGACAGAGTGCTGATTCTGCGTCAAGGGATACACATACAACATCTTTGAGCTCTTCTACGGAACTAAAGACTCCAACAACTGGAAGATGAACTGCCAGATGAAGCAATCCTCATTCCAGAGAGAAGCTCACAGTTTGACAGCCTTGAGAACCAGAGAAGCTCATCAGGAGACCACCTGAGGCCAGATTAAAGGAGTGCAGGCCCCACACACACCCTGCTCCTATCAGCAACTCTGCCCTTGAACCACTGCTATAAAAGTCCTCACCAAATCCTCCCAGGTTAGGACACACAGTTTTTCAGGGCACAAGCCTGCTGTGGCCCCCTTTGCCTGGCAAAGCAATAAAGCTGTTCTCTTCTACTTCACCCCACACTCTTGTCTCCAAGATTCGATTCAGCACTAGTGCACAGAGGCTGAGTTTTCAGCATCAATAGACATCCTCATACCTACCCTCAAAGGAGGGCCCCTGAATGAGCCCCTCCCAGAATTGATGAGATTCTGAGGGATTTTCTTATAAACTGCTACATTATTCCCTTAAATAGCTAAGGAAAACTAAATTAAAATTCATGAAAAACCTTGCCAAATTCTGGTAGATACTAGAGCCACACCCTCTATTTTAAACCTCACTTGGAGCCTGTAGGTGGGATCCTGGGAAAACTGGCAGAAGCCCACAAAGGGAGAAAATTCTTACCAGAGTCAGCTCTCCTGGGTCTCTGTCTGTAGTACCCAATAAAGAGAGGAAAATAAAATATTTTTTGCACCCTCTTCTGCAATACCTCTTAAGTCTAAGGGGTTGTTCAATACTGCCAGAAATATTTACTGCTTGTCCACAACGAAAACTGACAAGATAGTTAAAAGATTTTTTTTCCAGTAGCTCTGCAGTCAACAGTTGGTCAAAAATTGGAAGCTGATATTCAGAGGCTGATGGGAATTTTTTTTACAACTCCTCCCTTAAACTAAAATTAAACTATGCATTCAGAGGGGAAGAAAAACCCTCTAAAGCCTCTGTGAAAGGATTTACTAAAACATTCCAAAGGCAAACAGCTCTAAATCCAGAACACAGAAATCTTGTGGTTCCCACCTTAGTTAGAAATATTCTCCCTAAAACCTATGGGATGCAGCAAAAGCAGTTCTAAGAGGGAAGTTTATAGCAATACAATCCCACCTTAAGAAACAGGAAACATCTCGAATAAACAACCTAACCTTGCACCTAAAGCAATTAGAGAAAGAAGAACAAAAACATCCCAAAGTTAGCAGAAGGAAAGAAATCATAAAAATCAGATCAGAAATAAATGAAAAAGAAATGAAGGAAACGATAGCAAAGATCAATAAAACTAAAAGCTGGTTCTTTGAGAAGATAAACAAAATTGATAAACCATTAGCCAGACTCATCAAGAAAAAAAGGGAGAAGACTCAAATCAATAGAATTAGAAATGAAAAAGGAGAAGTAACAACTGACACTGCAGAAATACAAAAGATCATGAGAGATTACTACAAGCAACTCTATGCCAATAAAATGGACAACCTGGAAGAAATGGACAAATTCTTAGAAATGTACAACCTGCCAAGACTGAATCAGGAAGAAATAGAAAATATGAACAGACCAATCACAAGCACTGAAATTGAAACTGTGATAAAAAAATCTTCCAACAAACAAAAGCCCAGGACCAGATGGCTTCACAGGCGAATTCTATCAAGCATTTAGAGAAGAGCTAACACCTGTCCTTCTCAAACTCTTCCAAAATATAGCAGAGGGAGGAACACTCCCAAACTCATTCTACGAGGCCACCATCACCTTGATACCAAAACCAGACAAGGATGTCACAAAGAAAGAAAACTACAGGCCAATATCACTGATGAACATAGATGCAAAAATCCTCAACAAAATACTAGCAAACAGAATCCAACAGCACATTAAAAGGATCATACACCATGATCAAGTGGGGTTTATTCCAGGAATGAAGGGATTCTTCAATATACGCAAATCAATCAACGTGATACACCATATTAACAAATTGAAGGAGAAAAACCATATGATCATCTCAATAGATGCAGAGAAAGCTTTCGACAAAATTCAACACCCATTTATGATAAAAACCCTGCAGAAAGTAGGCATAGAGGGAACTTTCCTCAACATAGTAAAGGCCATATATGACAAACCCACAGCCAGCATCGTCCTCAATGGTGAAAAACTGAAACTATTTCCACTAAGATCAGGAACAAGACAAGGTTGCCCACTCTCACCACTCTTATTCAACATAGTTTTGGAAGTTTTAGCCACAGCAATCAGAGAAGAAAAGGAAATAAAAGGAATCCAAATCAGAAAAGAAGAAGTAAAGCTGTCACTGTTTGCAGATGACATGATACTCTACATAGAGAATCCTAAAGATGCTACCAGAAAACTACTAGAGCTAATCAATGAATTTGGTAAAGTTGCAGGATACAAAATTAAAGCACAGAAATCTCTGGCATTCCTATATACTAATGATGAAAAATCTGAAAGTGAAATCAAGGAAACACTCCCATTTACCATTGCAACAAAAAGAATAAAATATCTAGGAATAAACCTACCTAAGGAGACAAAAGACCTGTATGCAGAAAATTATAAGACACTGATGAAAGAAATTAAAGATGATACAAATAGATGGAGAGATGTACCATGTTCTTGGATTGGAAGAATCAACATTGTGAAAATGACTCTACTACCCAAAGCAATCTACAGATTCAATGCAATCCCTATCAAACTACCACTGGCATTTTTCACAGAACTAGAACAAAAAATTTCACAATTTGTATGGAAACACAGAAGACCGCCAATAGCCAAAGCAATCTTGAGAACGAAAAATGGAGCTGGAGGAATCAGGCTCCCTGATTTCAGACTATACTACAAAGCTATAGTAATCAAGGCAGTATGGTACTGGCACAAAAACAGAAAGATAGATCAATGGAACAGGATAGAAAGCCCAGAGATAAACCCACGGACATATGGTCACCTTATCTTTGATAAAGGAGGCAGGAATGTACAGTGGAGAAAGGACAGTCTCTTCAAAAAGTGGTGCTGGGAAAACTGGATAGGGACATGTAAAAGTATGAGATTAGATCACTCCCTAACACCATACACAAAAATAAGCTCAAAATGGATTAAAGACCTAAATGTAAGGCCAGACACTATCAAACTCTTAGAGGAAAACATAGGCAGAACACTCTATGACATAAATCACAGCAAGATCCTTTTTGACCCACCTCCTAGAGAAATGGAAATAAAGACAAAAATAAACACATGGGACCTAATGAAACTTAAAAGCTTTTGCACAGCAAAGGAAACCATAAACAAGACCAAAAGACAACCCTCAGAATGGGAGAAAATATTTGCCAATGAAGCAACTGACAAAGGATTAATCTCCAAAATTTATAAGCAGCTCATGCAGCTCAATAACAAAAAAACAAACAACCCAATCCAAAAATGGGCAGAAGACCTAAACAGACATTTCTCCATAGAAGATATACAGATTGCCAACAAACACATGAAAGAATGCTCAACATCATTAATCATTAGAGAAATGCAAATCAAAACTACAATGAGATATCATCTCACACCAGTCAGAATGGCCATCAGCAAAAAATCTAGAAACAATAAATGCTGGAGAAGGTGTGGAAAAAAGGGAACACTCTTGCACTGCTGCTGGGAATGTGAATGGGTACAGCCACTATGGAGAACGGTATGGAGGTTCCTTAAAAAACTACAAATAGAACTACCATATGACCCAGCAATCCCACTACTGGGCATATACCCTGAGAAAACCATAATTCGAAAAGAGACATGTACCAAAATGTTCATAGCAGCCCTATTTACAATAGCCTGGAGATGGAAACAACCTAAGTGTCCATCATTGGATGAATGGGTAAAGAAGATGTGGCACATATATACAGTGGAATATTACTCAGCCATAAAAAGAAACAAAATTGAGCTATTTGTAATGAGGTGGATGGACCTAGAGCCTGTCATACAGAGTGAATTAAGTCAGAAAGAGAAAGACAAATACTGTATGCTGACACATATATATGGAATTTAAGGGAAAAAAATGTCATGAAGAACCTAGGGGTAAGACAGGAATAAAGACACAGACCTACTAGAGAATGGACTTGAGGATATGGGGAGGGGGAAGGGTAAGCTGTGACAAAGCGAAAGAGCGGCATGGACATATATACACTACCAAATGTAAGGTAGATAGCTAGTGGGAAGCAGCCGCATAGCACAGGGAGATCAGCTCGGTGCTTTGTGACCGCCTGGAGGGGTGGGATAGGGAGGGTGGGAGGGAGACGCAAAAGGGAGGGGATATGGGAACATATGTATATGTATAACTGATTAAATTTGTTATAAAGCAAAAAAAAAAAAAGATGACAAAAAAAAAGAAAAAGAAATCTTCTCCCTGATATTTAAAAAAAAAAAAAAAGCAAATTAAGGATAATGTAGTTGGATGGGTGGCTCAAACTATAATGTCATTTAGGCTGCAACCCAATTCTTTGAGGAATTGAGAGCAACTGTCCTTATCTTAGAAATCTTTGCAAAACTAGAAACTAGCTGTAGAGGCAGTTCAAAGTCCACCTATTCCTTTTACCAATCCTAAAACCTCCCCTATTCAGAAGGCCTGTAAGTATTGTAGAAATTCTGGCCTTATAGGAAGAAACCAAAGTCCTTGGAGGAACTTGCATTCTTTCCCTGTACCTTTTTTTTTTTTTTTTTTTTTTTTTTTTTTTCTGGTACACGGGCCTCTCCCGTTGTGGAGCACAGGCTCCGGACGCGCAGGCTCAGCGGCCATGGCGCACGGGCCCAGCCGCTCCGCGGCATGTGGGATCCTCCCAGACGGGGGCACGAACCTATGTCCCCTGCATCGGCAGGCGGACTCTCAACCACTGCGCCACCAGGGAAGCCCTCCCTGTACCTTTGAGATGTAAATGTTCTACAAACTTTAGGGAGGTAATTCTTTTTCTTTTCTAAGGGAGGTAATTCTTATCAGAAGATGAACAAAAGGGAAAAGGTCATTTGAAACTTAGGTGGACAAAAAAATTTTTAAGTGTCTTCCCCACAAATACAGTAAAAAGCTTCAGCCATCTGAGCAGGTAAACTTAACTTATTCCATCTACCAGAAAACAACTTAAATCCAACTTTTTTCTTTATAACTAGTGAAATTTTTTTTATTACTGTACCTGATTCACAGCAGTAATTTAAAAATGGAACCCAAAAGGTCTCTGTTTATGACTGTCCGTTTATGTGTGTCTATGTATGTGTTGCAGATGTATTGAATTTTCCACTTCTGGATGGTATTGCCAAAATTAATTTGTAAAAGAGCTCTATGTAAGTGGTTTTAAAAGATTAAGTGCTTATATAAATTAAGTAAATTGAATCCAGTAGTCCCCCTTTATCTGTGGATTCACTTTCCATGGTTTCAGTTACCCACAGTCAACCTCAGTCTGAAAATATTAAATGAAAAATGCCAGAAATAAATAAGTCATACATTTTAAATTGTTTGCTATTCTGAGTAGTGTGATGAAATTTCTTGCCACCCACTCCACCCCATCATGGAATTCCCCAACCATCAACATCATCATAGCTCAATGATCCAGGATCAGATCCTCCATCTGATATATCATCAGAAGGTCAATAGCAGCCTACCACTACATCACAAGGCCTACATCACTCACCTCACTTCAGTTCATCACATAGGCATTTTAATCATCTCACATCATCACAAGAAGAGGAAGGGTGAGTACAGTACAATAAGACATTTAGAGAGAGAGAGAAAGTGAGAGAGAGATACCACATTCACATAACTTTTATTATAATATATTGTTATAATTGTTCATTAGTTATTGTTGTTAACCTCTAATTAAATTTTATCATAGGTATATATGTATAGGAAAAACCATAGTATACATAGGAATTCAGGACTATCCATGGTTTCAGGCATCCACTGAGAGTCTTGGAACACATCCCCAACAGAAAAAAGGGGATTACTACAGATGTAAATGGGATAAAAATTTTTCAGTAAACATTTTTTTTTTTTTTTTTTTTTTTTGCGGTACGCAGGCCTCTCACCATTGTGGCCTCTCCCGCTGCAGAGCAAGGCTCTGGACGCGCAGGCTCAGCGGCCATGGCTCACGAGCCCAGCCGCTCCGCGGCACGTGGGATCTTCCCAGACCGGGGCACAAACCCGCATCCCCTGCATCGTCAGGCAGACGTTCAACCACTGCGCCACCAGGGAAGCCCTTTCAGTAAACTTTTAAAATAGTTTCTCTAAAATCTTTTTGGTAACCTAAAACCTTAAAGTTTTGCTAAATTAAAGTAAATGATGGATAGTCATTGAATATCCAGATCATTTCCAAATAAGATAAAATACTAAAACATTAATTACTGAACACAGGTTTACTACTTTTGGCCTTTTTATTTTTTTACAGAGAAACTAAAGATATTTGGATACATTAATAAACGTGTTTTGTGCCACACTGAGAAATTTACTATGGAAAAGCGTATGTTTCTAGACATTGTAAAAAATATTAATTTGTAAAGCCAAACAATTGTTTACTTTTTTTCACTAAAAAGGTTGTTTAGGGTTAAAAATTAAATATATATTATATAAATATGTTTATAATATATATATGTGTATATATATATATATAAAATTAAAGTTACTAGAAATAATAAGGAAACATTTCCATATGCAAGGAAAGTAGGATGTGTGTTTTCAGTAAAAGAAGGTATGAGGAATGGAGAGGAATTTTTGTTGATGAAAATGAAACTAATTTTGTCCTGAAGTGAGACTGGTTACTTCAGAATGGGAAAGAAGAAAACATAAGACCAAACTGTAGAAGGTTTGTGGGAAAGGAAGCCTGGGAAAGGAATTTTATGTGTGGTCAAGCAGGCTAAAATTAGAATGAATTTATTTAAGTGGGAAAAAAATGAGTTTTAATATCAAAAGTACATCAGTGCAAAATCAGAATTGATTTTCTCTCTGTTAAAAGAACAAGTGATTTTGAATTACTGGTCTGCTCTTAGTAAGAGATTGTAAAAGGTTGTTATTTACCTTTAAGTAATCTGCCTAGAAAGGAAGTATTTTGTGCTTTACCAAAATAATTTCCTGTAACAACTATTTAACTTTCTATATTTGCCTGTGTAGTCTTCAATTGTCACTTTGGTTAAATGGGTAACTAAATGTTGTTTCACAGTGACCTATGATCCTATTTGACCAAGTGTTTTTAAACCTTTTGATATTTTTGACAAACTTCCCCCAAATCAAATCCCAAATGAAATCTTTCTGACCTCAAACTAATTTTGAGATTTTCCAGAGGGCTCCTGGGACACATCTCAAAAGATTTGTTCCCTCTTCTTATAAAAGGAGAGATCTTAAACTAATTAGGCTTCTTTGATGTGTTAAATTACACGGGAAGTATTGTCAAATAAAAGTAATACTAAGCCCTCTCTATTTTGTATTTGTATAGGTATATACGTGTTCCAGAGCTGTGTGAAATTCCTAGAGACGTGATATGTCCAGGTATAATGTTATCAGTCATAATTAATATTAACGTAAACTGGTGTATATCACAGAAATAACTACATTTCTTTATCAAATGAAATCTCATCAGATCTTGAACGGGCATTTTTAAGTCTTTGTCATTTACAGAGACTTACTGTCTTAGATGCTTCTGCAAAAGTGTTCTTACAAAAGTGCTTCATCTTCAAGGAGATTCATGGAAAGGATTTTAACAAGTGCATGTTTCTGATAACATAAAGGTCATAAAACTGAACTGGATTCAAGCAGAACAAATATCAATTATTGTACATGGGACTAAATGAACTGAGGAGGAGAATGATTATAATTTTTTAATGATTTTTTTTGTTTGAAAAATTGCCAGTTCCTTAATGTTTTGTTTTTTCCAGATTTAAGGAAACCTTTTTTCCTAAGTTATCGATGACATACAGCAATCTGGTAAAGTATACCTTTGTAAACAAAGACAAAACATTTACTTTTCTCCCTACCTGATCCCTCCAGAAACTCTCTGGAAACTCTTCTGTATTCTTTGCACAGCAATACAGTTAGTTATTTGCAAAGGTCAATAAGAATCTGTTCTTCTTGTAACAGAACACATTGGAAACATTGGCTATATTACCAAAGCTTTGACTGAAATGTCATATTTGAGAGAGATGTACACAGACTCAGATATCATCTGACAGCTTTAAGGAACTAAGGTTAACTTAATAAAGCCAATAAAGCCCCTTAAAAAAATTGGCCTGGTACTCTGCTTACAGGGTTCCTGGCAGCCTTACCCAGTGAGTAAGGAAGGTCATTTCCGGGCAGGCCCAGGAACCTCAGGTTATTTTTGGGACCTTATGAAGAGAGGAATTCACCCAAACTATAGATAGGTATTGTAGGTAAAATCTGATGGCGCGTCCTTGGCTTGGCTTTCTGGCCTCAGAGGCTTTTAAGAGTTCAATCTGAGATTCCTTATGGAAAGTTCCTGCAAAGCAGTTTTAAAAAGTACTCATACAATACAATCACTATTCTTGCTGCACTTATGTAAATAATCAGGTCAATTTTAAAGCAAACAACTTAGTTTAACTGCAATTATCTTTTGCTTTAAAAAAATGGAAGTAACTGTAGAGAGAAAAATGTTTGTACTTTTGTAGCTATTAGATTCTAGTGCTATTATTTTTCTTTGAGGTTTTGTTATATTCCTGTAAACTGGACTGGATCCTGAATTCTTCTAGTTCCCTTCAAATAACTAGCCACAGTTCTCCAAACTTATGTTTCCAATTTTCTCCCACCCTTCTGATTTGGAATCACTAAGAACAAAGGCGGTCCTTGAGTCTCCTTGGAAGGGACGATATCAGATCCTCTTCACTACTTAGATGGCAGCCAAACTTCAGAGACTTAGGTACACATCTCACAGCTGAAGAAGTCTCCACCTGACCATGTGGTCCTGTACACCAGCTGGAGACCTCAAAATCAAACTGACTAGTTGGAGAAGTAGCTGACACTGAGGTAGACTGCTTCCTCCTGAGACCCCAGATCAAGACTTCAATTAAATATGAAACCTTTTTCTTCTCTTTGTGTTTCCTTTACTCTGTCTGGCATTGATCCAGAAAGACAGTACAGTCATCTGAATCTCTCAGGCCATTGCTAAGGGAGGTAACCTCTGTAATTAAGAACTTTTTATTTCAGGTTAGGATATTTACTTCCCAAATGCACTGAAAACTTAAATGACTCATGGTTTGAATGGGCAAATGCAACAATCCCTGCAAATGAATCTATGAACAGCACCACTTTAGTGGAAGTGGTTTGTGCCCCAACAGTATTTATCTTTGTCTGTGGTGGTTATCATTCTCCTCGGGCGTATGGAAGCCTAGATGGCTGGCGCATAACAGGGCAATGCCTCTTGAGTTATCTAACTGTGCCCCTAACTATTTACAAACAAACTGGAACACTTCATTGGACAACTCCCCTGAATTTATATTGCAGAGTTAGAAAAGTCCAGGAGGCTTTCTTGGTTCACGATTCACATTCCATAGCAGGGCCCTACTCCCAGGGTTAAGAGTAAATGTAAATGAAACTATAACCAGGAATCTCTCCTTAACTCTTGAAAATACTGCAAAATCGACAAAGACAGTAGCTGCCCAACAAAATTCCTTAGATTCTCTGGCCAAAGTTGTTCTTTTTTTTTTTTTTTTTTTGCAGTACGCGGGCCTCTCACTGTTGTGGCCTCTCCCGTTGTGGAGCACAGGCTCCGGATGTGCAGGCTCAGCGGCCATGGCTCACGGGCCCAGCCGCTCCGTGGCATGTGGGATCTTCCCAGATCGGGGCACGAACCCGTGTCCCCTGCATCAGCAGGCGGACCCTCAACCACTGCGCCACCAGGGAAGCCCCCAAAGTTGTTCTTGATAGTAGAATAGCCTTTGATTATCTTTTAGTTGAACAAGGGAGTGTCTGTGCTGTGGCCAACACTACATGCTGAACCTGGATTAACATTCTGGGCAAGTGGAGACTCAGTTAACCAAGATCACTGAGCAAGCCACCTGGCTTAAAAAAATGACTGCTTCAGCAGGGTCTTTCTTTGACTTATTTGATTTTGATTGGTTTGAGTCTGGGGGACTATGGCTCCAAACTGCCCTCCAAACACTGGAAATTATTCTACTTATAACAGTCATAGTAGTCTCCCTGGTGCATTGTATTCTCTCAAAAGCTTTAAATGTATGTTTGCAGCCACTAACCACTGAGCAAATGACCTCCCTAAAACTGGAATGCCAGGAAAGAAAGGAAGAAAATGACTGACTAAAACATTTGTGAGCCTGAAGTCATGACCTGTGAATACCACAGAGATTCAATAGCAAAAAAAAGAATCATGACCTGTGAACACCACACAGAGGATCAGTAAAAGCTATAAGAACTAAACTATAGAGAGGTAGCTGAGAGTGGTGCTAATGCCTTAAATTTTGATCACATCTCTCACTTGGGCTGAAAGTCTGATCAAAAGGAGAGAATTGTGAAAAAAGGGACAACAGGCCCAAAATGGAGTCACTTGTACTAAGCCCCATATCCGCAAACCAAGACCTGATACCTAACCTAACTGCAGTTTCAGCCTCTCCTAGGAATGTAATCTTAACCAGTCCTGTCTGGAATTTCCTAGCGAACACTAGTGAGGTAATCCACCTGATAGACCCCTGCCTTCTCCCAAAGGAAGGTGACCTTGCCTGAAATAATCCTTTCTTTATGACTTCCTTGTCCCACACCCTTTCTGCCTTTAAAAACCTCTTCTTTCTGCAGCATTTTGTAGCTCCTTTCTATTTGCTAAATGGGATGCTGCCAATTCATGAATTGTTGAATAAAGTCAATTTGACCTTTACATTTACTCAGTTGAATTTTGTTTTATAACAAGGGTGAAAGTTATCAGATACTATTCCTAATAAAATTTTTAAAAGTAAAAAGAGAAGGTAATCATAAAGAGACATGAAAAAACCCATGGATAATGTCAAATGCACTTGAACCAAAGAGCACTAACTATTGAGTTTAACACAAACCCAGCCTGTTATACACTTTCTTTCAAAGGATCAAGGGGTTTTAAAATTAAAATACATACTGTAAGTGTGAGTTTTTTGTGCCTTGCAATAGTTCTACTGTCTGCCTCTTGGCACAGGAAACTTTGGAGGGACCCATCATCTGTTTCAAGTCACCAGCATTTCCAGAATGGGAAGGACTTCGGGGCATGCCTACTTCAACAAAAGCATCATTACAACCTGCAGAAGAGGAGAGAAAAAAGCAAAAATCCAGACATCACCTTACTATCAACAATCACCTACAATGGAAACAAATCAGAATCCAATTCTATGGAGACAAAAGCATAACAGCTTTCAGCTACAGAGAAGATGCCTTAAATTCAGGCTACCTCAAAAACTCTTGATGAAATTTGAAGACCCTCCTGTTTCTTTAAAGATTGTTAAGGATGAAGGTGTTATTAAAAGAAATACTCTACTTGGGAAAAAATTACACACACACACACACACACACACACTTCGTAAGTTAATGCTTTCCTGCTGCACAATTACATTCACTTTAATCTAGGAAGGTCCAATGTAATGGGAAAGTGGTTCTTTCTATGGCAAAGTGCTCTTTCACCATGTTCTTTGGAATTTCATTCAAGATACTGTCTCTCTGCAGTCTTGAGGCAGGGTGAATCATGACTAGCTAGAAAAACCCACTCCAAATCACTGCACAGACTTTCTACAATCCCCTTTATCCAATCAACAGAGCAGGCTGAAATTCAGAAAGAAAGATACCTTCTGCAGGGTTTGATTTGGGAGATGCCTGCTCAGATGCAGTTGTTTGTCTGGATGGATCACCATGATTCGCACTCAGCACTTTTTCTCCAAGTGATGAAGTGGATATTGCACCATATTTTATATTCGGAGACTGAAATAATAATAGAAAACAACACAGAGATATGGTCACAATTCTAAAATTCATCTCAGGTGAAAGTTTAAATGCGTTACCAGTGGCTTATCTCTTACAAACAGCATAGATCACATGATTCTTGCGGAAGGGCATTACCTGTGTGTGTCCATTTAATGAAGCAGAGATTTTTTTGCTTTCTGTCTGCATACTGTTGATATGGACATCAACAGGAGTCAAGCCAGGAGGGGGAGATGGAGCTGTGTGCCCGTAGGTGGGCACTCCAGACAACAAAATATTGGTTAATGTGGCTTGGGCAGTAGATGGAATCATAAGGTGTGGTATAGCAGAAAAACCTACAACAGCATTTCATGAAGACAGACATTAGACAGGAATAAACTCAGAATCAAGAAGCATTATTTTATTATTTTCAGTAACAACAAAAAACATTTTTGTTGCTGCAAACTGAGAATTCAATTTTGATACCTCTCTGTTAACAGGTTTAACACATTACTATAAAAACATAGAAGAAGTATTAAAGTGGAACAACATTTTAGAGAGTATTTAGTCCAAGCTCTTCACTGTACAAATGAGGAAACTAGCTAGATTTAGCATGTGCATATGACTACCAAGCAAACTTGTCAAACTAGAATGTGCATTTCCTAATTACCAGGTCAGTGACCCTCGTGTGCTTTTGTCACTGCTCCCTGCACATCATGCTCTTTTTCCTGATCTGCTTGTCGCGTTTGAAGATTACATATTACTTTTATGAAAATCTCACTGCTTTATTATGCTTCATTTTAGTTGATTTACACTTTGGAGAATTTGTTTGGCTGCAGTATTCTTTGAACCATAGTTCTTCCCTACGGAAACGGAACCACTAGTAAATTTTACTGAAAAACTGATTAATACCTAAGAATACACACCCTTGATTGTACTTAAATAATACTGACCTGTGGCACTTGAAGTACTAGCAAGTGGAGGTGCCCACAATGTGGGGCTAGGGGTACCAGAACTCGGACTTTGCAAAGGACTGACTGAGCTATTAAGAGCATTCAAAAGTGAGTTCGGGGTTGTCGAAGTATTGAGAGATAAGGCAGTGGGTCCCAAAAGACCTGTAATGAATGAATGTAAAGTCAATACACATCAGCTCAAGATTTAAAAATACAGATGGCATCAATACTGCCATTTGGAATGCACATTCATATAATCTGATATTTTCCAAATATAAGATATGAGTGACAGATTACCTTCTTTCAAATATTCATGTGAAATATTGCATGATACAACTCCAACACAGGACCCCACTTGCCCACAAACAGAAATGGAAGACAGATATGCCCAGACCAGGACAGTAGTCAGGGGCCTGGAGCACCAGTCAGTTGCTTCATAATCACTTCAACTAGCCAGGATGAACAAAATTGTGCTCACGTGGAGACCCATTTTGTATTTCTCTGCATAATTCACTTGTCATCTGCTTCCAAACAAACTCTTTTTAAACCACTTGCAATTAGCAGTGACTAGGGGGACGTTTTCCTGCAACAGAATATCTCCCTTCGGTCCATTTGCAGAGGCTGGCCCACCTGGAACAGTTTTCATACCGTGTATGACTGTCCATACATGACGTCTTTGGGTCCATCTCAATGCGTATGAAGACTTTTCTCAGAAAAAAGAATTGTTTTTCCGCTTTTTGCTTGTTTTAAGGATTTAATGTTTGATTTAGTAATGAAATTTCCCTTCGGGCATTTCAAATATGTTCTAAAGTGAAATGTGAGTTTGTATAAATAAGTTCCCAGGAATACTTAAAGCATTAAGTATTAGAGGCTAGAGATAGCCATGAAAACATCTTAAAATTAAATCACTCCGATCTTTGCTCACTTTTTTTCTCTCTAGTGCAGGAAAAACTCAGTTCCTGCTAAGTTGCCTGATTGGCGTTTCCTGACTCACATGCATTGCTGTGTTATTACAACTCTGTTCAGAATCTCCAGTGGAAAGGACAACTTTGGGAGATTAGGGGCCAAGGGGGAAAATCTGTCTTTACTTGTAATGGTGTCTGGGCAGGGATACTTGGACTTTTAATTATATTATAACCATATTACATTTTTAAAAAGCAAGATAGCTATTAAAAATTTTAAAGACTGCTGAGAGTATTTTTTTCTGTCTCACCACTGAACATGGTAGAATGATCTGCGAGGGTTATTGCATTAACTTTTTATATAATGGCTACTGAAAAATGTGCAAAAAAGTAGTGAACCTAGAATAACTGTAATATAGCAATGAACTTCATCCTACAAGATGGGAATCCGTAAATGAGGCAATACATATCACACCATGCCTACTAAGTGGCTCACCCTGCTTTCTTAAAGAACTAAAGCACCAAGATGATGTTGTTCTTTCATCTTTCTCTTCTTCACCTTAGATATAAATGCAGGTTGGTTTGCTTCCCATGGTGGCCGCAGGCTAGATCTCCTTTGTGTTTGGGCAAGGCAGGCCTAACCACTAGGACTGAGGGTTCTGCTTCCTTTCTCCTCCCCCCTCCCCACCCCTCATGCAGGTCTGCAATTACTTTTTGAAAAGCAAACTGGATAATCTTCATCTCTAGGGACTAATGGTAATATTGCAAATGCAAGAGAGAACAAACACATAAATTATAGTCAGCCGGCTCACTTCACTCTCAATGGCATTCTTAATTTAGAAGAACAAACACAGCCACCGAAAATACAACAGCCAGACCTTGATTATTTATGCCAAAATCAAAAGAATCTGGGAAACAGAAATCCATAGAGTCTAACAAAAAAATCAAAATGGATTGATTCGAGTTTTGTTGCTTTTCACCTGATCATAGGGCCTGAAGAGGAAAAAAACAGCCTTTAAAATGTAGCCCCAAACAGTAGAAAGAAAGGAAACTGGATAAGCAATCCCCCAGTGGCTGAGAAGGGCTATAATAATAAATTTTATACCTAGTCCAGTGAGTCCGAGGCCTGCGGAAGCTAAGATATCCAGGCTGGGACATGCCAGGCCGGCAGGGCATGATGCTGGGGATGGACTGGTTGCTATGGTAACCCCACTGCTTTCAAGTCCGAGGAGACATTTCCTTGCTTCATACATATTTAACGCATTTCGCTCAACACTTTTCACAATCACAGACTATGAAAACACATAATGAGAAAGAAAAAAGTGACATGCAAGTAGTCTACAATGAATTGGGGAGGGGGCTGAGAAATGAATATGGTAATAAGAATTCCACTCAGGGAATGGATGAATGATGATTTAAAATCAACTGCAAATTCTAACCACATAGTTCCTAAGTTTACTCCTCTTGGTAAAACCATAAAATGTTAGTTACCATTTATTGGGTGTGTCCTGTGTCCCAGGCACTGTGATGGAAGCTGCACATATATTCTAATTCCTGCAAAACCTCATGGGGTGGAATTATTATTCAGGTTCAGTGAGGACAAGGGCCTCACCCAAGGTCACAGCACAGCTGTGGAGGAGCAGCTAGAGGACTGGAACTTGGGTCCTCTGTCTCTACAGCCCATTCTCGTTTACAACCTCTTGTCTCTACATTAAAGCTTTCCCCCCTTTATCTCATCTTTACAAATCAAACATGTCACCATATACAGACTGCATAATAATAGTCACTTACATTTGACATTTACAGTCTACTAGTTAACTAATGGACCTTGAGGCACCACTCTCCCTCACTGATGACATATCTGTGGCAAAGCTTATAGTAAAATAAATTTCCAAACAATAAATCTTTTTTTCTTCAATGGACTCATCTGGAAAATTGGAAATGTGAACCCAAGGGGGAAAGCCTCCAGTGGACAATAAAGAAAATGTGTGGCTGAGACGGCAGTTAAAGCAGTAGTCAGCCTCGGGGCCTGTGAGGCGTAATTAAACAGCCCTGGGATGCTGCTGCAAGGTTTCAGGGTTCTCACTTAAAATCTCTTTTCCCCCGACCTCTGCTCACTTCTTGCTGAACTCCAGAAATCTTCCTGTGCCTGTCTATCTTTACATGCAAAGTCTCTTCTGACTGTATCTTTTCGTTCTGGTACGTACAGTGACTCTAGTCAACTCAAATTAGTAAAGTACAAAGCTTCACAATACATAAAATTAATGTTCTATTCTCTAACTTTAAGCTCAATATATCAAGTTCATTTAGACTCAATCCTATCTTCTCCTTTAAAGTTTTCTTTTGAAGAACGCATGATTCTTTTTCTTATGTTGGACACTAAATACCACATTATTTACATACAGACAAAATTGTATATAGTAATCCATGTTATACATATACCATATGCATATATGATAAAATTCAGTTTAGGAATTTTAAAAATGCAAGGCACAACCGTTTGGTGTTTTACCTACTATAATTAAAAATATACATAAATGTTATCATTTAGTACATGTTACTATGCAACTTGCTTTGTTTGTTTGTTTGTTTGTTTGCGATAAGCGGGCCTCTCACTGTTGTGGCCTCTCCCGTTGCGGAGCACAGGATCTGGACGCGCAGGCCCAGCAGCCATGGCCGACGGGCCCAGCCGCTCCGCGGCATGTGGGATCCTCCCGGACCAGAGCACGAACCCGTGTCCCCTGCATCAGCAGGTGGACTCTCAACCACTGCGCCACCAGGGAAGCCCTTTTTTTTTTTTTTTTTTTTTTTTAACTTTTGGCTGCGTTGGGTCTTTGTTGCTGTGCACGGGTTTTCTCTAGTTGCAAGGAGCAGGGGTTACTCTTTGTTGAGGTACACGGGCTTCTCATTACGGTGGCTTCTCTTGTTGCGGAGCATGGGCTCTAGCCATGCGGGCTTCAGTAGTTGTGGCTCATGGGCTCTAGAGCGCAGGCTCAGTAGTTGTGGCGCACGGGCTTAGTTGCTCCACGGCATGTGGGATCTTCCCGGACCAGGGCTCAAACCCGTGTCCCCTGCATTGGCAGGCAGACTCTTAACCACTGCGCCACCAGGGAAGTCCACAACTTGCTTTTTTTATTCAACACCATTCTTGTCCTTTGGCTTCTGATACAAAGGTTTCTTCGGCATGTATAAGTAGAAGTAGTATTGCTAAGGGTAAGGTATCCGTGTTTTCAGTGTGAGCAGATGATCACAAGTTGCTTTTCAAAGTGGCTGTGTCAACTTACATGCTTTAATGTAGGAACACTCCTCTTTCCTCAAACTCGCACTAGCGCTTAATAACGCCAGAATTATCCCATTAAACTTTGCAGCATCTTAGAGGAGAAGTTCCAAGAAGGCTGAACTGGGGATACTTCATTATTTAAACTATATATGACAGACAATGGCGCTTATTCTTTAAATCTCCAGGGCTAGCACAGTGGCTCACAATTAGTAAGTAAACTAAGTATTTTTTTAATTGCCTTGGATATGTACACATACACATATGCACATAACACAACATTTAGCCTTACCAACTCTCCGGCAAGTTACTAACGTTTAAAGTTACCAGATTGCAAATTAATAAGAAAATGTTTTCTCTTTCCTTCCCATATATGTAATTAAAATAATGGTCACAAATGGACTCCAAAAACCAACACATATATAAAAAAAAATCAATAATGAATGCTGTTACAAATTTACATTTATATAAAATAACTAAATATGATATATAACTGTACATTATATAGAATATTTAGTTCCATGTATATGCAAATACACATTTATATGAAAATAACACGATACAGAATGTGAGATGATACATGGTTCTCTTTGCGCCCAGACTCTGAACCAACCTTGCTCGGCTGTTTTGGCTTTGGTTTAATACTGATGAAGACGTCGAGCTGTTCCATCAACTGAGCAATGAACTGTGGATCAACTTCAATTTCTTCCTTCATATCAAACATTAGCACAAGAGGAAGACAACCCTAGGAAACGTCACAATGGAAAGGGTGAGAGGTAAAAAAGTTACTCATTTAAACATCCAATAATTTAACATGCCTACAGATAATACAATCTTTTATAGATTTAAAGAGTAAACCAAAGTATTAAAGCTAAATTATATACCTTCACATAGCTTAGAAAGCTGGTGTGCAAATAACGTTGAGGGGTAGAAACTATTTTTTGGATGACAAAAACATGTGTCTTATGTTTATTTTTGGCCCTGAATTCTTTATCTACTCTCCACCTTGGAAAATTCCTCCATTCTCTGACTTCAGTTTTGTTAGTGACACCAGAAACTAGATTCTCAGCCACATCAAGTATACTGATCTTGTGCCCTGGCTCAAAGACTTACAGTGGAGGCTTTTTATTGTCTCCTGAATGAAATCTAAACATGTATCAGCCTTTAAAAACCTCCACATTTCAGCTCGGCTTTGCTGGTGCAGTCACAGGTTTATGTGTACATGTCTACCCCTTCCTCCAGGCTAGACCAGCCTCTTGACTATCTTTTAAACAGGTTCTGACATTGGTCTCTTAACTCATCGAAAGGCTTCTTTGCCAACCCAATTCCTACTTCTCTTCTGACACAACTCAAACCTTACCTCCTTCCTGGAGTAAAATGCTGCTATCACCCCTTCTTTTCACGATCTTACTCTTTAGCATGGCAGAGCTTAGCACTTTGTTTCTCTGATGCTGTCTTCCTGGCCCCTAATCTACTTAGTATAGGAACCAGATCCCATACATTTTTACGATGTACAGGTTGATGGATTTGTATATAATTATCAGAAGAAGTTACTATCAAACATACTAAAATTAAAATGAAATCACCATGTTCCATTTCTCTTCTGGATAATGGATGTTTGTAAGGACACTGCTATAAAAAAATGGTGATGGTATTTAAAATGTAAGTTAAAGACATTGAATTTATCTCTCCCTCACGTCTTTCAGTATTGTTTAATAATAATAATACGTCTCACTGCACACCTGTATTTTTGGCAGGTGTGATCAAAGTATGAATATGAATTCGTAACTGTGCTGATCGCTTGAAAAGTTTACTAACTCAAAATAATATCTAAAGAACTTGAAAAGCGCAAAAAAGAAAATATGAAGAGTAATCATAATAATCTTTGAATACAAATATGCTCTCTAACTAGCCATATATTAAAAGTAGCCTAAGTAAGCCTGGCTTTTAAGAAAATTAAAAATTAATTTCTTAAAATTATATATCATAATCCTTAATGATTATAACAAGTTCTCATCTGTCAGAGGAATGGAATCAACAATACAAATCTGGATCTTCTGAAAGTTTCTCAAGAACAGATTCTTCAAGTTAATAATAGCAAATGTCACACCTGAAGCTTATGGATTCAAATGTCACTAAAGGTCTAGCCTGAACAGGAGAATATAATGGTGTTTTTAATAAGAATACTTGTGAGTCCACAGTATGTCAGTCCATTTTGTTACTATACATCAATCTACACACTGGGTTTTTAAATGAATATAGTAAGGATATAAATATTGAAAATTATAAACTGGAAGCAGTAGTAAATTATCTGTTATTTTTCTTCAATGCATGACACTCAAATTCATGGCTTAAACAGCATTTTTAAAATTGTATCAGAGATTTATGAAATGTTCAAACGTTTCATGCTACCAAAATTTATATCTTTGAGGGTAAAATTTTCAATGTGTTAATTTTTAACTTTTCTGTTTAAACAGAAGACTTTTTTGGCAAATGCAAACTAATACTACACGTCAAATACAAATAACCACCTTCAAACTAATATTACACATCAAATAAAAATAACCACCTTCCACAAAATACAGCCAGTTATTTCAGTGTAACCTCTTCTGTTGCTTAGTGTAAGTTAAAAAAATACTAAAAGGAAATTACTCACCTATCTAATGAAATTAAGTCTGTGAGGCACTATGTACCTTATTCTTTTATTTCCTTTTACCAAGTAAGTTGCTTATTTGACAACCAGGATTCCAAAGTGCTTCCATAAATACCACATTTGTACAGAATGGGCAGCAACAAACACTGTACCCAAAGAGGTAAAAAAAAAAAAAAAAAATCGTACCATTAACTTCAGTAAACCTACCATGAGATATTGCCTTGCAAGACAGACAGACTCAATGGTGCCCTGGAGGTAGACGGTGGATTTCTTTTGTGGATTACTGGGATCGGGAAAGTGGATCTGAGCACCCGTTCTCTGCATGATATGTTTGATGTTGCTTCCATTTCGACCCATCATAAAGAGATGATGCTGAGCTGCGATATCTAGTTGCGTGCTCACGGGGATAGCTGATGCCAAGCTCCCGGCGAGATGTTCCAATAGCATGGCAGTTCCTTCCTAGGAGAAAAGGGTGGGAAAGAAGTAGGCCTATACAGTAACCGTCCACGTTGAAGGGAAAGATTCTACTGCACTTCTGACAGCTATGGAGAAACTCAACACATTCTAAGAACCAGAATGTACTATGAGAAAAAATTCTGGAAAACAAATTACTTTTAAAATCCTTTAAAAATAAAACTTGCATGATTTCTACACCTACAATGGTCGGAATTACCTAAACCACTTACCTTCACAGCACTTGTGTTATTCTGAGACCCTCGTACTATCACAGTAGCACCATACATTCGGGACCGCTGTTTAAATGACACTGAAATGTTGTACGTTTGTGATATGTGCTGAATAGAGGGGGAATTAGGATCGGGCACTGGTTGAAGAATTCCAGCAATCGGCAGCTCAAACATCAGCACCAAAGGAAGCAGCTCCTAAAATGAAATTACACAACCCAGGGCAGATAGTTAAGTCATTGTACATTTAGAGATGTGTGTAGTTCATTCATTCTTTTCTGAAGATGGAATTTTAAAACATAATGCTTTTAATACAGCCACAAGCTTGGGTAGACTGTATAAACTTTTTTAAATGAAAGGAGCCTTTTGTGAAACCTGAGAGTTTGTAACTTAAGCTGCCTGTGGCATTTTTCCTCAGGTGTCTTTTTGATCATTTCAAAATCATCAGAGAAATCAAGCCAGACAAAATCCAGAACGTCTCTAAGAAACACCTCCGATACATTAATACAATTTCTGTCACTATTTCCTACATGTTGAACATATGATTTGGTTATAAATTGATAAATTATGGTAATTTTATTGCCTTAGAGTGCAGACATCGCTGACACTGATTTACAGTACTAAAGGTAATAAATAGTTACCCGAATTCTAACTCGGGCCGATTCTACTCCTGCCGGTTGTCCTGCTATAGATACCTGCAAAAAAAGAAAACACAGAGTTAGATTTATTGTACTTGAACCCACATCTGCTTTCCCAGTTATCTGCACCCTCACTACTCAAAGTGTCGTCCAGAATAAAACAGCTTCGCCTATCTGGGAGTTTGTTAAAGATGAGGGATCTCAGGCACCAACCCAGAGCTACTTAATCAGAATTTGGATTTTAACAGGCTCTGGTGATGTGTGTCAACTGATCAATGTCACCTCCCGGACTTACCTAAAACCTCCTAGCCCCCATGAGCCCATCCTGCCCTCTTCACAATTTCTCGTGTTCACTGCATTTTCTCCCTTTTTATAAAAACTCTCTGAATACGAGATGGATATCAACGTGCAATGATAGTGCCACACTAAGTTCTCAAAATAATGAACTACTTCCACGCTAGTTGGCAAAAAAACTGCTGCTCCAGGCTTCCCTGGTGGCGCAGTGGTTGAGAGTCCGCCTGCCGATGCAGGGGACACGGGTTCGTGCCCCGGTCCGGGAAGATCCTACATGCCGCGGAGCGGCTGGGCCCGTGAGCCATGGCCGCTGAGCCTGCGCGTCCAGAGCCTGTGCTCCGCAACGCGAGAGGCCACGGCAGTGAGAGGCCCGCATACCGCAAAAAAAAAAAACAAAAAAAACAAAAACCTGCTGCTCCAACAGCCCTCTCCTGGGATCTCCTGGGCTTTCCTATGATCCATCAACTAAAGAATTACTCCTGGCGTTAGGGCAAGGGGGTGGGGCTCCAGGACAGTGCTCTCTCATGGGCCATGCCCATGCCGTATCAGCCATCAAATATTTTGATTACTGCTCTTGCTTTTTATCATGGCTTCCTATCTAGTTCTTTATGTATGTGTCCCACTGTCACCATTAGTCCCCACAGAGAAAAAACTATATCATATTCATCTTTGTGGCCAACATAGTTTCTATATTGTGATTAGAGGAGAGAAAACTTCCAAATAACACAAAGAACACCAGCTGTTCTTCAAGTACTGACAGGGTTTTCATGTAGACAGGTGAGTTCTATTTGTTTCCAAACACAAGAATGAGAAAAAAATGTGTATAAAACAGAGCCATAGGGCTTCCCTGGTGGCGCAGTGGTTGAGAGTCCACCTGCCGATGCAGGAGACACGGGTTCGTGCCCCGGTCCGGGAAGATCCCACGTGCCGTGGAGCGGCTGCGCCCATGAGCCATGGCCGCTGAGCCTGTGCGTCCGGAGCCTGTGCTCCGCAACGGGAGAGGCCACGACAGTGAGGCCTGCGTACCGCAAAAAAAAAAAAAAAAAACCCAAAAAAACAAAAAAAAAAACCCAAAAAACAGAGCCATAATTCAGTCAATGTGAGGAAGTCAGACACTCATACATTGCCTCTCAGAAGGTGATCCAGTGTAGCCTGGAGGACCACTTGTGCAATGCTGCAGACAGAATCCCAGCTATTAATAGGTGCTTGGACTAGGCAAGCTTTCAGGTCCTTTCCTAACTCACATGCCTTCCGAGCCTTTCGTAGGGACTTCGTTTTATATTGCCACGATAACCTTCCCTCTCTTCTACAAACCATTTAGAGATCAAGGATTTATGGCCCATCTACAACTCATCTCTTTAAAAAAAGAAGAGCACCTTCAGTCTCCTTGGAGAGGGACATACAATCCATACTCAATGCCATCTTCATGATTACTCTTTTGCTCTCATCTCCCAAAAAAGTTATGCATACAGAAAATTCAAGCTTTAATTTGTCCCATAAAAATTCATGTGAAAAGACAAAGCACCTGGTTGCTTTTTTCTGCTTGATTATTCCTGTTGGAATCTGGAAAGTGGATGTGGCATCCTGTTTCTTCCATCACCTTCTTAATATTGTTGCCACCTTTGCCGATTACATGAGAATGTTCTGTATGTGAAACATCCATCTTCAAGGTGACCCTATTGCTCTACATGGAAATAATGTATTATTTCTTGATTCATGAAAAAGGAAGGAACAACTCCTAAAAAACACTTTTCCCCCAAAGGAATAGGATTAACAAAAAGTGACCCAGTGGGAAAGCTTACAGATTTCTTAATAAGATCATCTTAATCTATAAATTTTTCAATTTCTATCTATTTCTCCTTGGCTAATAAAAAAGAAAATTTTCATTTAAAGACAGATTTGTCAGAAAAAATAGAAAGATACACTTTTTACCAAGATAATTTTTGGGACAGTAGTATTTAAGTAAAATTACTCGTTTTTCCTTTAATAGATATTATTCATGAAACAGAATTCAAATAACTAAAAACAGATGAAAACAATTACAAGAGTGAATACATGTATGTTAGTAGAAATGTTGAACAATGATAGAAAACTAGAAATAACAATAAAATTCAAAACGGAATAAAAAAGTATTTACAAACATTTCACAAATTCTCTATCACTGTATGCCAAATTTTACAAAGTAGATAATTATTCTTGCCGGTAGGAGTAAGAGTGAGGAAGATACCACAAAGTATGCATCTCTAGCAGTAAAATGGCTTAAGTAAACCAATACGGAGTATAAGATTTGTTATTTACATTAAAGCAAAATGTAAAATTCTAAAACATAATGAATAATTACAGTCAGACTGGAATCCATGTATTTAATTTGGGAAAATGCAGTGCTGTAAAATTATAAAGACTGACATGAAATGTCTTCTCATTTTTAAAATTGATATTGAAATTCTTCAGTCCTTACAAAGTAAAATTAAAAAGTCAAATACGACAAGATGTTAAAAGTATCAATAGGTTTACATTTTCTGAATTCTTAAATTTTAGACTTATATCCTTTAAATACTTTGGTTTTTAAACTTAGTTCTTCTTTTAGTTTAACCTCTAAAAAGAGAAAAAAAGATATCCTTTTTCAGATGTCCTAAAATATTTAATAATTATAAGGTGAATATTTCTTAAAAATTAAAAAAACAACAACAAACAGGAAAGGAAATAAAGAGGAAGAGATCAGAAACCATTTCAGTGAAATACCAGGTGGCAAAACATAGTGGTTAAGAGCCAGACAGCCTGGATTTGAATCCCACCTCCCCACTTTTCAGCTATTGGATCCTGTGCAAATTCCCTAATATCTCTGTGCTGATAGTTATAAGGATTAAACCAATTAATATGTGTAAAGGGTGTAGCTAAGTGCCTGGCATAAAGTAAGTGATTTTGACGTGTTTATTAAAATAAATTCTCACAAACCAGTATACATTTTTACATATTGTAATTTCTCTATTGTCTCTCTCTACATGTACTTGTAGAGAGACAGAATGTTCAAGACAAATTGTCAAATTTCATGCCATCACACACCCAGAGCTATACAGAAGATTATTCTGGTTTTCTACTGATATCATAAAGGCAAATATGCTAATTCTTGCAATCTTTATTACTTGCCCTATACTAATCCGGGTCAATATTTTTTAATATATATATATATATGGGGGGAGAGAATATTATTCAATTACCCAGCATGAGAGAACCTATTCAAATTTTAAACAGATTTTTAATCCACTGTAGAATCACACATGCTTATTTCAAAACCCACCATTACTTTCTCCTGGTTTTTCTTCTCCAAATGGTTCTTTCACAACAGCATGAAGTAGCCCTTGCAGAGACAAGGTTCTGACATCTGAGTGTCCTTAACATTCACTTACTTTTGTGTCTAAGACAGACATGATCATTTCCTTGGCTTCCTTAACATCTTCTTTCTTTCCAGAAACCTTAATATGGGGATCTATAAGAAATCAAAAACAGAGGACTCATATGAAACTCCCAGGCTCTGTTTTAAAACTGCTGTTACACTATAAGAAAAGAGATTACATAATAAATTTAATATTCAATTCATTCCAGGTGTGTTGTCACTGTAATAAAAACAGGAATATGGAAAATACCCAAACTGTGCATTTATCGATGCTTTTTTTCCTTCTGAACACTGGCTAACCTATTTAAATTTAATTGCAAAATATCATATAATTATTTTTTTATTTTTATTTTTTTTTGTGGTACGCGGGCCTCTCACTGCCGTGGCCTCTCCCGTTGAGGAGCACAGGCTCCGGACGCGCAGGCTCAGCGGCCATGGCTCACGGGCCCAGCCGCTCCGCGGCATGTGGGATCTTCCCGGACCGGGGCACAAACCTGTGTCCCCTGCACCGGCAGGCGGACTCTCAACCACTGCGCCACCAGGGAAGCCCCATATAATTATTTTTTAAATGAGTAAAGAGTCTATAAATTCAATTTATTAATTCATCTCTTGCTACATTCCAAGCCCTGTTCTAAGGCTTGAAATGCATGGACTCATTTACTCTACACCACAGTTTTGTGAGGTTGTTTACAGAGGAAACTAAGGCACAGAGCAGTTTAGTAACTTGTCCCAGAAAACCATTCAGGCCATGTTTATTGTAATCCAATGTCTTCCAACTCTGGATTCAAACTTTAAAACACGTGATAATTTAGAAGATATTCTTACCAGTCAAGGTTAATAGAAAAAAAAAACCTTAATCTTCATTCAGGAATATTTAATATTTATTCAGAATTAGTACTACCTGACTAAATATTTGCTATGTCTATTGCTTATTAGTGCCAGGGAATGTTGCACAGGAAAGCATTCATTCATTCAGCAAATATTTTCTGAACCTCTACTATGTACCAGGCACTATTCCAGGGGCTGGGGGATATGTTAGTGACAAAAAAAGACCCTTGTCTGCATGAAGCTTACAGTCTTGTGCAGGGAGGCAAAAATCAATCAAATAAATAAATGACCTAGTATATTAGAAGATAAATATTATGACAAAAAGGAAAAGGAGAACAAAACGAAGGATCGAGAAGACCAGCTGTGGACGGGGCAGGGGCGTCAGGCCGCACTGAGAAAGGAAGGCTTAAAGGGCAGGAGGCAGCTGGCCAAGCTCTGATCTTCCAGGAGTAGGAGACATCAGAGCCATCGCCTGCGTGGGGACGTGCCTCTCGGGTTCTCTCTTGAATCAGGTTTTCAAGTCTCCCCAACAATCTGAGTGTTTTATTACCCCACAGGTCAGACTGAGAGAGACCAAGACCATCCTGGGGGGTAAGCTGAACATTCTATGCGATTAGCTTTAGTGAGAAAGCTGAATAACAGAGAATGCATCATCATCCCCACCAACATCGTTAATAACGCCAAGCTTACTGACTGCTTACAACATACTGCCTTCTCTGCTGAGTACACTTCATAGACTCAGGTCAGCGACAGAGGCAGCCAGTGTTTGCTGAGCAACTTTCACAATTAGCAAGCAGTTGTGCCTGAGTCCTTCTAAACCAGGACAAACTAGGATAAGAAAGTAAACTGACCTGGTGTAGATTTTATCGAACTACACGTGCATCCTCATATTGTGATGTAACCTACACATCTGTACCTCACAGTCATCAAGGCCATGACTCATAAGGTGTGATTGAAAGAGAGAGGGAGGGAGAGAGACAGAGAAAGGGATGAAGGATGGGAAGAGGGAGGAAACCATTTTCTAAAGCTCCCCGTTCTTAGGACAGGATGGAGCAAACCTCGTCAACAAGAGTGCACGTGGAGCCTCAGAGTTCGGGACCATCTGGCCTCCTGGGGAGGCCTCCCAGGAGCAGTGCCTAATTGGAGACGGTGCCCACACCTCCGGCCCCCGCCCTCTCCCCAGACTGTGTCTCCTGGTGGCTGCTCCTGGCTCAGGCACTTTTCCTTAGTCTGTTCTTTAATCCCTCTTCTGACAGTTGCCCTGTCAAAGGGATGTTGTGAAGATCAAAGACCTAAATGCTGGTTAAAACTTTCTAAAGTGTTTAAGTATCAGGTATTACAAGGCGAGGGGCTAAATAAACGTAGGGCAAAATGGCTGTCCAACCACCACAAGCTGGGAGAGCCTCCGTGCTATTGCTGCATGACGTGGTGTCCACTTGCTCCTTCAGGCGTCCGAACAGGGACTGCCTTTTCTGTGCAAGACTCTCGCCAACTTTAGCATACTTAAGTAACTAAACATTCTCTTTAATAATTCTTATTATATCCATTATGGCTCCTAGAGGCAATATTTACATAAAGAGCTGTCTACATTCAAAATTTTGGTCTCAACTCTCTTGAACTTTGGTTTGAATTACTGTAGGCTCTGACATTAATGTCTACTAGAAATGCTCACTGCTGCAGTGGGGGATTAGAGCTTGGTGCTGCTCTAATCCAGACTCACATGTCTGCTCATCAGACTCACTTGTAGCACTTACTAAAATATAGGTTCCTGGGTCTCCAGGACCCGGCAATCAGCATTTTGTTGTTTTCCCAAGTGATTCCTAAATCAAGAATAGGACACAGCAGATCAAGCCACACAAAACGTGTAATTGGGGCTTCCCTGGTGGCGCAGTGGTTGAGAGTCCGCCTGCCGACACAGGGAACACGGGTTCGTGCCCTGGTCCGGGAAGATCCCACATGCCGCAGAGCGGCTGGGCCCGTGAGCCATGGCCACTGAGCCTGCGCATCCGGAGCCTGTGCTCCGCAACGGGAGAGGCCACAACAGTGAGAGGCCCGCGTACCACAAAAACAAAACAAAACAAAAAAAACCCGTGTAATTGTAATCTCTTACGTATCAGCCAAGTATATATAATATAAAATGCTTCTATAGGGAAAAAGGGTATTTTCTCACAAAATAAATTAACACTATGTATTGAGTGGTATGATAATCTGAAAACCTATTACTTTACAGGCTGGATAATCACATTATAATTCCTATGCATCTGTAGAGGGACAGGAAACCTCAGATCCAATTTAAGAAGGAATTTGATTTTCCACCATCTCTGCATCAAAGGAACAATAAACAAAATAAAAAGCAAAAGACTCAATCAAAATATATGTATACATTTTATTTCAAAGTGAGACAGCACCATCTAGTGGCCAAAAATATAAACTATCGATGGACACAAAAGAGAGACAGTCACCAACAGCATCAAACTCTCTCCAGGACCCAAATCAGCACTCATTTGGAAAATGGTGCTTTAAATAATCAAGTCTCGTAAGTACAGAGCAAAACATGACAAAATTCTGGTTTAGACTGCTGAAGTAGCCTGTAGTATTGTAGTTTTCATTCCCTCTTTGCTCTTGCTTAAAAGGTATCTACAGGATGTGAGTGGGCTCTTCTTCCAGGTTGAACTTAATGCACTCATCTCAAATCCTGAAATACTATTCTCTGCTTTCAGTAAGTGCTACAGTTTACCCTTCAAGCTTGTCCGTAGCACCACAAGGGACTAAGGTTTCATTCAGACCCATTCTGGAAATACTTGATGGAGAGATGAAAAATCAAAGTATGAACTATATTAATAAACATAAAAACAAGGAAAAGAACTTAGAAGATGGCGGAGAAACAGGAAATAAGTATGCAGTCTCCTCCTCCCCAAAACTAATTGCTTTGAAGGACAACTCTGATTTGGGCATGAAAGTTTTAAGACATTGCTCTAAAAATAATATTGACTGCTGTTGAAACAACCCTCAAGCTCTCTGAACACAGGAATTGTCTTAACTGGTTCTGTAACTTCCACAGTTCGAAATTAGTAGTAGATACTCAGTAAACTGTTGTGGAATAGATTGATGGCGCCCCTATTTTTGGAGATGGCAAAATACAGAGAGAGGAGATCCAAATCTGTGGCAAGAGCTAAACCTCACAACCAAGGTGACCGTATGTCCTGCACTTCCCAAAATATTCCCAATAGTTTTAATTTCAAATATTCTGATTTCAGTACCTCTATAAAAATACAGAGAACTGTCAGATATTCATCCAGATTTTGGGTTTTTAGATTCCTGTCCCATCAACCTGCTCTCATCTCTCTGGTGTCATCCTATGAAGACCAGACAGTGATCCAACCTTCAATAAGTAATATGAAGCTGAACGGACATGGGTATGATATGGGTATTTTATATGTGTACCCTGCAAAAGAGCTAAACCTTTGGGAAAAAAGAGGTTTTTTTATGACTCCATATGGAAATTCATAAGGACTTGGTAAGGCAACAAATGTTTTCATAAGAACATGCTAAAAACCGTATTGTCAGAAAGATAAATATTTCAAAGCGTTGGGATGTTTATACGAGCTTAAATTATGGTTTTAAAAGATTATCTCTTCAAACTCTGGTTTCTCCTCTTCTGGTTTTCTATCCTTGGAAACATTCCCATTCCTGGAAGCATTAGTGAATATTTTATTGTCTTTGCCTTCTCTCAAGATTAAATATCCTTTCCGTTTCATACCTATCCCACAGCAAAAATCTATAGAGAATACTCATGTTAGGCATTTCATCGTATTTATTATGCTACAGAAAGTAAGATACTACTGACACGTGATGAATTTAAGCCATTAATGTTTCACCAATGATCTATTTGTAACTACCTTCCTGCCTCAGAAAAATTCAAAGTAATGCTTTCACTCTCAGCATGTTCTCTTGGAGAGAGAAAATAATAGAAAATCCCTTGTTTGACTAAACTCACTCCTCCCACCCTCAACACCCCAAAATAAAAGACATCATATTAAAATTGGGGTTTTTTGTTTATGGGGAAAAGTTCCATATCATGGCCTAAAATCAGGATGGCTTTTGGTACATTTATGCATATAAACAAAAGTATCAAACTGGCCTTAAATCCATAAGAAGAGACCACTGGACAGAATTCACTTTCTCCTGGCTTGGAACTCTTTTCACTTTTATTTCATGTTCTTCCTAAAGAGTCTTAGCCTTTAAACCTGTCTAACCAAGGACACTGGCTGGGGCCAGGTCTGTCAACACTGTTAGGAGTGGTCAGTGTTGACAGGCAGAGAATTTCAACTTCCTCCGAAATTCCCTCCAACCACTGGGACTATATCTTCCGCTGGCAGGTAGTTCCCGAGTAGTACGGCCAAGTGTTTTATGTAAGGAAGACTCGGGCTTTAGAGTAGGAATTCTGTCGAACAGCCAATATACATCGTCTCAGAAAAATCCCCACCCATCTCAAGGGCACTGGCTGACTTGGATCACATAGGGAGATGCTAGGAAAAGAGAGCAGATACCACAGAGAAGGGATTAAGTTTCAATATCTTCTACCTAGGCTACAGATTACCTTCATGCTGTGGGGAGAATACGTGGATTCTACTGCCATGATACTAAGTTCTGAATCCCGATTCAGCATAAACAAGCTTTGTTACCTTGGAAAGATCACTGAATCTCTGGAGTATACCTTCTTCCAAAAAAAAAAAAATGAGGGAGTTTGGTCAGATCATTTTTACACTGTTATAAATCTGAATTTCTTTGGTGTAAAGCAGTACTGTCAGGTTCTTAACTAAAACTAACCTCATAAACAGGTGTATTTTCCCATTTTTTTGGTATCTCATGAAGTGGCTCACACCAAAGACACCACCGTCTAAAATGTTTCCAAGAACCTGAAGATGCAGGGAGCAACACAAATATGTCTGAAATTGCAACCTGCTTCTAAGTGGAGGAAGATGAGCTTCGCAGATGGCAGCTCAGGCTTTCCTTTTGTTCAGTACACCCTAGGAATGTGGAATTGTGTATCAAAGCAGGTGAAATTCAGTGCTCACCCCACTGCCACCTCCTGCAGAAGGTGCTTGTAGGCATAAAAGGAAGGCAGTGACGACCACAGAGGGAGATGGGATTCTACCTCAAACCCTACTGAGCCATGTCACCATTCAAAGTTGGACACCATCCAATACGTCTGCTATTTTGATCACTTTTCCTTTAGGCTGGAAAGTCGCTTTGCTGATCAGCGAAAGTGAACTAAACTTACAGTCAACTGGCCACAGCCCTTATTTTCCTGTGAAATTAAAGAGTTTCCCTCTAAGTTCTTGAGAAATAGGCTTTCCTTTTTAGACAAAAATGTGATACGGGTCAAATAACATACCAATATCACTTTTTTTGAAGTAAAGATATATATTTTATCAAGAGATAGGGAAAACCTGAACTGACTCATTAAACCTGACTGGAAATGACTTTAGAAGAATGAAACAGAGTAACAGGAAATCAATGCACTTTAAGCTTATTTTGTAGCCAGTAATACAGACTCACATTATTTCCAGGAATGCTCCTTTGACAACAAGAATTCCAATAAACTGAGTTAGAATAAAAATAAAAGAGCAAGGAGTATATTTGGACAGGGGGTGGAAAAGCCCAAGCTCTGAGTACTTAAGGCAAAGTGTTGGTGAACAGCCATAACAGTCAAATATTGTAACTGGGATCAAGAGGAACAAGCCCACCCGTTGCAGGCATTCCCTAAACCAACTATGCTGCTTTAGGATGTGGCGTAAGCTCATCCTGATTTACCTTATTTTAAAACAAAAAATTAATCTCTTTACTACTCAACTAGAAGAGAAGAGGGATGGATGGTGAGACATGAAAAAGCAAATGTATTTTAAATGAAAAAACCTAGTTTTCACAAGAAAAAAGTATCTCCACTGGTCCCCACCATCAGTTTATATACCATGATGCCCCTAGACAACTTCCTATCAAAATTCCATTTGGAAGGATGAAACAATACTCAACAGAGAAAGTGTGTTCTTGACTTTACAGTGGCATGAATGACACAAGCAAATCAAAAGACAAGAACGCATGGCAAGTTCCTCAAGACACTTTTCAGTTCAACTATTTGGCAATGATTGGAAGGAAGTGCCCTCACCACTATGGTAATGAGCACTTCAAGCAAGTTCTTGCTGAACATAAGGAAAGGGTGTGTTCACATACCAAGATGGACCATATGGACTTTTTATCAAGTTGGTAGGAAAGAGCTATCAGCTTGAGAACATCCAAAGCTAGCTAGAAGATATACAAGAGCTTTTGCTGATGAAATACCAGCATTTCCAACAAAATCAGCAATAAAAGAATTCAAAATACAACAATAATGCTGTTATAATTGTTCTCTACTGATGTTTCAACTTTAGGAGGAAATAAGGCATAAGAGAGGAAGGAAGTATACCAGGCACCTCTTTCTTTTCTGTTAAAATTCCTATGCGCTTTATCAAAGCTATTTATTTAATCAGAAACAGAGTTTTAGGAGCTCAGTAAAAATGCAGAAATAATCTTCAGAGAAAAATAACGAAATGCAAACAAAGTATAAAGCAGGCTCGAAGCATAAGAGATGAGAAAATCAAGGACAGATGTATTTGAGGAGTGTGAGAACTGGGAAAGGGTTACTGACTGTGTTTTATCAACCACCTTATCTTACTCAGTGTAACCTCAACTGCATGCATAACTGCAGAGTTGCTGTTCAGGTAGAGCGAGGGAGAAAAAATCCAAAGCACAAGAGGAATCTCACTTTGGAATATGGAGGGTAAAAAAGAAAGTTAAAAACACAAAGCCTAACTCAATTAGTTTCCTGAAGCCTTTGGCATCCGAGCTCTATACTTCAGAAGTAAGAGGACTCTGAGAAGAGAGAGGAAAGGAAACTAAGTGTCAGGAAGAGATCTGGAATCCTGTGAAGCGTTGGTACATAACAGGTCTACAGCAAGCATGAGCACTTCTAGGTTACTCCGAGAGAGAACGTTCACACGGGTATGGACAACTCTTGTGACAGCAGGAACAAAGCCCAAGCCGCAGGGCATGACAAAAGCAATAATGCAAGGACCCGGGAGGAGGAAGGGGCATGTAAAAGAGAGCTGGACTGAATACCGGCCCTCTGGAGTGCAACTCGAGTTCCAGTCCGATACTCAGTGGTCCATTTGATAGAAGAGGGAGCACTGAAGTGGAGACGGAGGCTTGTGCCAGGATAAAGCATCCCCAGGAAACTGCACTGAGATAAAAGCAAGTTATGCAAGAATTTCTCAGAGCCAGAAGTGACTAATCTTCATTCTTTCTCCAAGGAATACTGATGATCACAGTGTACATGGCAGGTCCCAGCGGTACTGCCTGTGGTCTAAACCCCAAAACTCTGTAATCTGTGGCCAGGGCAGACTGTTCCATCTTATAACAGCTGGGACCATTCGTGCAGTCTTAACACATAGCTGCTAGTTGCAGCCACAGAAAAGTAACCATGCATTGAGTTCACACACAGTACATGAGGGGAAGTCCCGTAAATGAAGATGTGACCCTGTCACACCACAAACATGGTCTCTTTGGTTTACTTCTGGCCTACTGAGAGGAGATATTTAAAAAACAGAAACTGTTTTATGAAGATATTTGAGGCACAATTAAGGGTTTACATAAAAAATAGCAAAACTCTTAGGAGTTCAGTTCTAAAAATAACTTACCAGCTTGAGGGTGGCATTACAATTCTCCACCTTTCTCATCTGTGTTGTAAGATCTAGTGAGGAAGTTTTACAGAATGCACTGAAGAGCAGTTAATTAAGCGTTCGTAAAACTCTGGGGGTTAAAGACTGTTTCAATCTTGTTCATGATCTCGAGAAAGTAATTCTCACAAAAACTGAAAGTACCTAATATTTGGTAAATAAGCTTGAAAGAAAATTATCTGGAAAATGCCTACCTACCAATCCCTTCTTCTTCCCACTTTCTACAGACTAGCTGAATTGTTAATAGTTTTTTATGCACACACATTGAAACAACAGTCATACCCGTCTCCAACTCAGGATCATTCTGTATAGTGCTTGTTTTTCTCATACATTTTTGGTAACTGTTTCTCAAGTAAGTAGGAACCAAGGGTCTTAATCTCTCAGTCCTAAGAGATTTATATCTTCCGGAGGGAAATATAATTTCAATAATCAAATAACTTTAAAATGGTCCTTTATTATTCTTAATAAAAAGATCTAAACTTACCTTGAGGCCCAACAATTTCTAAATCAGGATTCACTAAACATTTATCCAAAGGTAATACTCCTGCTTAAATATCTTAATTAATGAAAAAGTTGAAAGTTCAGTATTTTAAAACAGGCTTGTGTTTTGAGAGCAAGAATGTAGGGCCTTCTCACCAAAAATCACAGAAAATGAACATC
The DNA here is from genome assembly GCF_964165515.1 of Mesoplodon bidens. Lineage (NCBI taxonomy): Eukaryota > Metazoa > Chordata > Mammalia > Artiodactyla > Ziphiidae > Mesoplodon > Mesoplodon bidens. The sequence continues at coordinate 118,784,834 of NC_138176.1, read as the reverse complement.
ACCTGATAAGGGTGACCAATATGTCCTATTTTTTCTAACAAGAAATTTGATCTTCTTAATTTGTTTCCATACAAAGAGGTCCTCTAGAGCAAGGGGGAAAAAACAAACAAAAACAACACTAATTGTCCCGCAGGAAAATGGGCAGAAGACGTGGGTAAATAATTTAATAGAAAAATGGCCAATAAAGGTATGAACATGAATAAAATTCAACTTTATTAAATAATATTTTATTTATAAAATTGGGAAAGATTTTTGAAATTATAAGTCTAATAAGGATTTAGTTAGACAAACTAACATATTCTTTTTTCTTTTTTCTTTTTTTTTTTTTTAAGCGGTACACGGCCCTGTCACTGTTGTGGCCTCTCCCGTTGCGGAGCACAGGCTCTGGACGTGCAGGCTCAGCGGCCATGGCTCACGGGTCCAGCCGCTCCGCGGCATGTGGGATCTTCCCGGACCGGGGCACGAACCCGTATCCCCTGCATCGGCAGGGGGACTCTCAACCACTGCGCCACCAGGGAAGCCCTAACATATTCTTGATGGAAATAAAAATTGATGCAAAATGCCTGGAGAGCAATTTGGAAATGCTAGGGGAAACACTGATTGAAACCGCCCACCCTGGCCAGGCACCACAGTAACCACTTGCATGAGTTATCTTAAACAGGATGTCCTGGTAAGGAATGTGGAACTAACAAGCTACCACCAACTGGAAGAATTCAGGAAAGGTCAAAAGGAAATAGGAGACTCCAGTCCATATGTCCTACCAACCTCCCAGAATCCTTCTCACTGGAATCCACCTTGGCTGAGTGATGCGTGCACCACCAGGAAGGACCCTGAATCAGAGTGACTGGCCAGAGACAACCTGGAAACTAATCCCATCACCATAAAACCCGAGGCTGCCAACCACATGACAGAGCAGTCCTCCTGGGTTCCCTTACCCTCCTGCTCTCCACCCGGGCGCCCCTTCCCAATAAAGTCTCTTGCTTTGTCAGCATGTGTGTCTCCTCGGACCATTCATTTCCGAGTGTTAGACAAGAGCCCACTCTCGGGCCCTGGAAGGGGTCCCCCTTCCTGCAACAGAAATATAAACAAAGATTCATAATACCCTAATTTCATTTTTAAAGATACACATATATTCAGTGGAATAAAAAGGAAAACAACCAAATTGATAGTGATTACTTCTAAGTAACAGGGTCACCGGTAATTTTTATTTCATTTTATGCTTCAAACTTTTCTGTAATTTCTTCCATGAAGAAGTATACATTTATAATGTGGAAGAATACTCATACCTTAAAAGGTTATCTGGATGAGTAAAATCTGAAATCTATTTGCTCCAATTAGATCCTTATACTTTAAAACAAAACGTATTTAAGTCAGAGCTCCCTGTTTTCCAATCACAATATTTCAAAAGAATTCTCTTAAAAATTGAGACCTTTAAAAATGTTAACGATAACAACAAAGTGCTTTCTCAATTAGAAAAGTTCCTTCTTTCTCCTTTACAATTCTGCGACAGGCTTCTTGCCAGGCATTTTCTGAACTTTACCTCTTTTTTTTTTGTTGTGCTATTACCCTTAATATTTTATCAGCGTACTTTGGCTCTGAACACAGACTTCCCCCATGAAACTGAAGCAAGAATATGATGAGAGGGTTGACTGAAGTTGAAAGACACAGCTGGAACAGCATCCAGATAGTCGGGCGAAGCCCATATGTTTATGGCCACCACTAACGACACATGGAATTCCTTCAAACAATTATGGCCACATCTCTCTTTTTCTTCAGCAGTTGTTTCCAAAATAAATGGAAACGAGCAATCCTGGTAGTGGGAGTACAGTGCTCTTTCTTGAAAGAGTTCTCCCATGTCCTCCACCGAGCAAGGACACATCATTCTCAGGGGTGATTAAACCACCCATTAATATAAGTAAATAATAACCTCAAAAGACAGCGTCCTCCAGACAGAGAGTTTCACCAGCATGGCAGTAACAATTTGTCTTCTCAGGAGAGAAGTCGAAGAGTTGGAAATGGGACGTGGATGTGCTCCGCTTGCCCCGCCCGGGCCTGCCCTCTGTCTCTCCTCCCCACTGCTTCGCGCCCGGGACGCTGACCCAGCGCCTGTGGCAGTCGCTGCCTGGCTCCATGGCCAGGGCCGTGCTGAGCAGCCTCTGGTCATGGTCCCCCTCTCACGGGGCTCCTGCCCTACTCGGTCCTCCCCTTGCCCCTTCAGCCCCTGGGCGCTCATGGCTTCCAGCTGTTGCCAGTTTCTGTGCCTCGGCACCTAACCCTTGACTCTGTCTGCTGTACGTAGCTCCTTCATTCAAGTTCATTTAAAGCATCTGGAGTTCATTCTGTTCCCCCTCAGACCAAGACTGATAGAACACCTGCCCCACCAAGTCCTCCTCTTCTCTTGATGGGACAGCACGCCTGAGGCTGGGGTGGTGGAGAACCCCGTATTCAGTACCTGGGCTGCCTCCTTCTCCACAAAAGCACCAACTTTGGGCTTCCCTGGTGGCGCAGTGGTTGAGAGTCCGCCTGCCGATGCAGGGGACACGGGTTCGTGCCCCGGTCCGGGAAGATCCCACATGCCGCGGAGCGGCTGGGCCCGTGAGCCATGGCCGCTGAGCCTGCGCGTCCGGAGCCCGTGCTCCTCAACGGGAGAGGCCACAACGGTGAGAGGCCCGCGTACCGCAAAAACAAACAAACAAAAAAAAGCACTAACTTTTAGTGGGTGGGCTCCATGCCTTACATAGGTTAAAAATCATATTCCTTAGATCTTCGCAGACATTGTTTTGAAAAGACTGACTTCTGATTGTTCAACACAAGTCAATTTTACAACTACAGTAGAACCGTAATACAGTTTTCTCTTTATTTTCTTTTTCTTTCCTCTTCCCTCTCTCTCCCCACCCTACCCCCATTTCTGTCTCTGTCTCTCTCTCTCTCCCCGCCCACCGGCTCTGCCAATGCATTTTCACCACATGGTCATGTTTACTCTGGTACATTACTGGAAGTATCTTGGCACCTTGTGATGTTCCTTGATAAATGTGCTGTAATGTTTATCAGACCTTTGAGAAATATGTGTGGATTCAGCAGCACTTAAAACTTTCTTTAGTATTTCCTTAGCTTCTATACAACTTTTACCTCTAAAGGCCTTTGTTTGCATGCTCTTCCCCAAAAACCACTGTTTTAAATACATACACGCATCTGTTTTCGTGCCAACTTCAAATCTACGGAAGTGGGATTTCTGTAAACCACGGCCTCATTCTAAAGTCAGAGTTCCTTATTAGGGAGGAGAGGTCGATGGATTACCCTTGTGGAGCCTGTGGACCTACCTGCAATTGCATTCAAAGAATGTGTACACATGCTTTGGTAAAATTTTAGAATACAGTTTCAGGAATATTTAACACATGAATGCTAACCAATAAGATGACAACAAATTTGTGTTCAGCATTACTTTCTTTCAGTTATCATAAGAGACACAGGAGAAAATAGTAACAAAGAATGGAAGGTCTGTGAAAGAAGACACAGCTGAATCAAGTTCTCTTTCTTTAAAAATCCTATATATTTTATTAGAGTAAAAATCCTTTTATCATTCTGCTACAGAAATAGATCTTCATTCAACAGAAGATATGAAATCTTATTTCAGGAGAACTCCTAGAATTCTATCAAAGAACTTCACACCTGGAATGGAAGAGACTTCTGGCCTTCCTTCCTGTCCTTCATCACGGTTCACTGAGGGTCCCCACTGGGCCGGGCACATCTTACAGAGCCCAGTTGCAGTGGAGATGACACCACAGTCCGAGCCGTGTAGGTGACCACAGATTCTAGAACTTCCCACTCCCAGGATGCTTTCTCTGTAGAACACGCCTCCCAAACTGTCATCAAGACTGCCACATTTTTAGTGACAGAAAGTGTACTTTCTTACATAGCAGAAGTTAGCTGTTAAAAATAATTCTCTTCAAACCACCTTTCTCATCACAAACCTCCAATGATTCTCTAACCTTACAGAATTAAAAGCATGGACTGTTGGCTGTACTCTCCAAAGCCCTCGTGATTGGGACCACACCCAGCCGTTTCTCTTTCTCTTCCCTTCTTTCCCTGTATATAACCTGCACTACAGCCCAGCCTGAACACTCACCATTACACCAGCATGTCCTACGACCTCCCATCTCCAAGCCTCTGTGCCTGAAGCCATCGGACACTGCACTGTTCCTCCTTTCAGCTCCACCTGGCCAATCCGCGCCACCTAAGGTCAACCCAAATTTCACTTTTCATCAGGTCCCTCCAGCACGAAGTATACATGTCACCGTTGATCCCCGAAGAGCCCTGTCACAGGCTCCGCTATCATCCACACACCTACCATTCTCGTGAAGTCTGCAGGCTCCTTGATCTGATGGGACACACTGTGTCCCCTTTTTATATCCTCTGCAGAACATACTGTTCACTGCATCTTAGAATACAGGTGTTATATGACTCTGGATTTCACTAGAGTGACCGGCATCTGCTTCCCGACCTCTCTTAAGCATTTACCCCTCTTCCTCTACACCGCACAGCCCACTCCCCTTGGTTCACCCATCACGGCCCTCCAGACTCTGGCACAGATTTTGGGGCAGTCGCCCCTGCTTGTTCGGCTAGGAACTGACTTTAAGAGAAGCAACTTTAATTTTTTGAATCCTCAATCTCTGGAACAAAGTAGGTGTCCCCCCCACACAGTTGTGAGGAGGAGATGATAGTAAGTGGGACAGCATAACGGATTTAGGTCTGTGGAACCTTTCCATCCCTCTGTTAAAGCTGACAGCATTGGCTTTTGTAACAGCACCAAGGACACATCACGGCTGGCGAAGTGACTGTAAGCAACCGAAACCCCAGAGCCTTCTCACATCAACTGGGGTGAGCTCTTCATTTCCCTTCCCCGGACTGTGCCAACAAGTGCAAACAACTTCTCTTCTTTTTCACTATGGTTTTAATATAAACTATATTAAAATGTCTCTGATTCGCTTTATTCTGTTAGTATTTGTCTTTCAATGGGAAACTTCTATTGGACTGTTAGCATCACCCCGAGAACGGGAGAAGATAAACAACGTGATAAACTCTTATTCCTGGCTTTTTAGAAAAACTTTTACACGCGATGTGACATTTGATCTGTTTGTTTTCCCTCACTTTTAAGGAGTATTAGGAACGTACGGCATAGCAGCATGGTAACTCCCTAGTGAGGACAGATGTTCTCCGCAGCTGGTGAGAGGATAACACTTGAAAAGAGAAAAGGCAAGAATTAAAATGAGATGTATTCACTTTGCCATCACTTCACTGTTCCTCTCAAAAAAAACAAAAGGGCAAAATATCAGCTTAGATCGTTATGGCCACAAGAGAAATTCTAAAACCTGGAAATCAATGACAGCAAATTTAGCATAAACTCGTCACATCTCTACAAGTTATATTTTTCACAGCAGAGTCTCTCAATGATACTTATAAATTAGAAAATACAGCAAAGGAGTTTGAAGCTAGGCTTCTGAAACTTAAACTAGGTCATATCTGCTAAATATTATAAATGATTCCTCAGGAAATTTTAGGAATTTTCATTTTGCAACTGTAATTAAAAACTTAACCGCTAGTTTAGACAGCTTGGAAAGAACATATAATAAAGACACAGAAACGTGAAAGTTCTTGCAAGTCCTATTTTCAAAATTCTCCTATGTTCATACTAATCAGTACAAAAGTCTCCAACCCACACTACTTTATTTAATATTTCCTATTTTACTGCCCACTTTTAGGAGTTTAGGTGACAAATCTTAAATACCCTCTCAGCTTCCTAGCTACTAAAATATAAACCATGGCATATTGTTACTGAAGTAAAATATATGATGAAGGTAAAACCTCAAAACAAAAAGCCATCAATATCCACAAAAATATTTTCCAAAGACAAATAACAATTACTGAATTCTCAGGTTCAGAACTCTTCATGTATATACAGTTGGGCCAACAGTACTTCAGAGAATACGTGTTAAAAGACAGAGGCAAATAAGAAATTAAAAATCAAAGAAAATATGTGGCATGGTACTTATGTGCCTAATGGTATAAAACCCTTCCCTAATGAAATATGAGCAGGAAAGGGGGGATTGCTTTGAAAATTATGAGATTTTAGTTGAAGAAGATATCTTATTAGCACCTTCAGTTGATAACTCTGAGATGATCCAAATTTTATTATGATTTACATAACATACAAACATATTATGTGCTACCGACGTGAAACATTTCCCTGCACCAACACTCAATTACTCTCCCTACTCCATTTCAAGGGGAGCAATGAAGTTTAAAAATACACACATGGGGTCATTCTTCTACTGTATAGTTCCAGCAAGTTCCAGCTGTCCTGCCAGCCAGTGGCCCTGCCACCCCGCTCTTCTCCCACCCCACTGCCCGACATCCAAGAGTAGATTTGGCCTTAATCTGGTTCCCAGATTGGTCTCCTTGGAACATAGTGCAGCATGGACCACCTCTGCAACTAGCAGACACTAAACAGCAATATGACTGGAGAGCAGTCCTACTGTCCGACCAGAAATGACCAAGATTTTCAAAGCAGCAGGAGGCAGCTTTGGGGACTGGGGCTGTGAGGTTGACTCATAACTCAGCCAAAAGGGAACATTTCCGTGCTGCATCCAGCAACACACACACTCTAACGTTACTGTGGACTAGAAAGACTTCGTGTGCCCTGTGGACTAACTTTATTGTGTGCCTGGAAAAGAGACGGGAGTTGGATTGGCTGGCAGCTTTCAACAGACCTACTCTTCTCTGTAACACCTGCTTCCATTGATTAAACTTTTAACGGGGCTTTTTTCTCTTGATAGAGTTCAAGAGGAGACATGGGGCTTCCCTGGTGGCGCAGTGGTTGAGAGTCCGCCTGCCGATGCAGGGGACATGGGTTCATGCCCCGATCCGGGAAGATCCCACATGCCGCGGAGCGGCTGGGCCCGTGAGCCATGGCCGCTGAGCCTGTGCGTCCAGAGCCTGTGCTCCGCAACGGGAGAGGCCACGACGGTGAGAGGCCCGCATACCACACACACACACAAAAAAGAGGAGACATGGAACAGGCACAAGCTTTTCTGACGTAAGTATTAATAAGCACAGAAGCATTAGAAGTACCCTTTCAGAGCAGGAGAAAAGTCCTTTCCCCTCTGACTCGTTACCTTAGAATCCAAGATTTTAGTTGGAGAAAGGTTAGATTGCTTCATTTGTGCCCTGGCCTATCCGGAATTGCTGCTTAGGTAAGTTTTCAAACCTTAGACAGCAAGGGGATTCTCATGGCCTCGACGAAGAACATGTTTCAGGATTCCCACTGGGAGTTTATTATGTGCAACCTCATTCATGTGGCTGTCACTCATTCACAATATCAACGTTTTGAGCTAGGCTGGGCTTTACTTGGGGAATGAAGAAGGTGTTTAATAAGTAAATGAATGTGAATAAAAATGTTTGGGCAAGGGAAATGCTATCCACACACCAGCAGGTCCTTTAGAAGCCAAATTTACACATTTTAAACCATATAATACCTATAAAAACATAATAGCGAATCATTAAACTGGCCTCCTCAAGAATATTAGGTCATAATTTGATAATGCAATCCAGAGGGAAAGAAAGCTTTCTTCTAATAAGAGCTTTTGGATTCAAGTTTTCCCCTAGATAACACAGATACCCCCACTGGTTATTCTAGATCAGCAGTGATTTACTGAAATGTTTGCTCTCACATCATCTGTGGATGATTCCCAGACAGGCTAATGTACTTGCCCAGTTTTATTCCATTTTTGTTTCCTCAGGGTCCCTGAATTCCAGTTCAATGATTTTATATTTTTATCTCCATCAAACAAGGATTAAAGAAAATTAAAGGCAGAAAATTTAAAACCAACTCATTTTCCTGTTTTAGGAAGAAAGTGGAAAACACCCTACCTGGAACCCAAAAATATGGGAATTACGGATCAATTTCAAGGCTTTATGTTTCTCTTCCCTGAGTCTGGAGTGGGTTTTATGCTTACTCAGATCTTTTTGCCCTTCTGCTACATCAGCACATACACATGTATCACCTTCTCCACTTTCTGTATGCTTTTGCTGCCTTAAGCATTTCTTTTGCTTTTTCATCCACAAGCGAATTACAGGTCCCTTCCAAGTTAATGGCTCTCTCTGCCAATAAGGTGTCCGGAAAAGGATACAGCATTCCAAGTACAGATTTTCCCCACAGTCACATAAACTAGATTTTTTCCACATCTGCTGATCACGTCTAAAGTCTCTGGGTAAGTAAGCTAAATTCTTATGGATCCTTGATGGAATTGTGTTTCTGGTAATCTGTGGTCACTTCCAGCTCTCTTTGTTGGATCAACTTCCAGCTCTCTTTGTTTGATCATTTATTTAATAACATTCAAAAGCTTAAGGTGGGCAAATGGTTATTATCAAAGTAAAATCACTATGAGTCCTGGTTGTACTGATGTGAACTCTGTTTCCTCACTCACAAAATGGTTTTGATAAATTGCCTATTTCCTAATACATGTTGAGTAAACATCAGTATGTGTTACTACACCTGTACCCCCAAACATCACTAAACTTACAGCAATTTTATGACTGAGTCTTCGCTTGGTATCCCTCCTCAGTCTCTTTTCCTGCCTTCTCTGCCTCTGCTCCCAGGGTATCCCCTTTGGCATCTGTCTGTGTCTTTTGCCTGGATAATCCATCTCCTCATTCAGCTTTAACTTCTCCCAACACCCTGACGCTTTCCAGTTCTGGTTTCCCAGCTTTGGCCTCCCTACAGTTCCAGCCACCCAGTAAACAACTTCTCACTCTTCAATTTCAACATGGCAGGTCCAAAATGTATTACTGTCCTCTCTCCTTTTGTGAGAAATGGGGATCTCAGCTTAGGAAGGAACATGCTTGTGCAAAAAGCAATTCAAAGATTAACAGATCACCAGCATGTGATCCTGTCCTACTTGACAAGGTCTGTGCTCAGAACTAAGGTCCTCCTGGTTCTCTCCCATGTGAGTGATTCCTCTTCAGCAATACCAGCCAGTGTGGCACTGTCCACTACTAGGAATCATCATGATTACTTTTTGCTTTGAATAATTCCAAAATTTACGAGCTTCATTTATATCTGAAAACGTTTCCTTTCTTCATCTAAACCAGATTTAACTTGTCCTTTGGGGATGCTGTCTTAGGGAAAGCTCAGGACTATACAGTCATAGTTTTAAAATCACCTTTAAAAGTTGACCAACTCATGCTACCAGCTACAGTGGCTGGTATTAGGTACTAACATTGAAAAAAAAAGATTAAATATATGTTAGGCAATAACTTTCCCAAGACCTCCAATATTTTTAAAGTAACTATCCTGTCTTTTCAGGGTTTATTCATTATTGGATAACTATTACTTTTATCCTTGGTAGAGGTGGTCAGGATTGTGCAAGTCTGAAGATCTGACAGAGCTACATCCGGGTATTAGGAGGGAAATCATGTCATGTTAACAACTCAATACTCAATGGCTTCCTCTATCTTTCCTCATTCAAAAAAGTATTGATGAAAGATGACAGGGGGCTTCCCTGGTGGCACAGTGGTTAAGAATCCGCCTGCCAATGCAGGGGACACGGGTTCGAGCCCTGGTCCGGAAAGCTCCCACATACCGCGGAGCAACTAAGCCCGTGCGCCACAACTACCAAGCCTGTGCTCTAGAGCCCGCAAGCTGCAACTACTGCAGCCCGCGCACCAAGAGCCAGTGCTCCACAGCAAGAGGAGCCACTGCAATGAGAAGCCCGTGCACCGCAATGAAGAGTAGCCCCCACTCGCCGCAATTACAGAAAGCCCACGCGCAGCAACAAAGACCCAAAGCAGACAAAACATTTTTAAAAATTAAAAAGATCACAGGGCCTTGAAACAACAAACATAATAGAGCTGGCTTCATTTCACATTTAGAACCTATGGAATTCTGATAGACTTTTTATTCCGCTGAGTCTGACCAATACATGGGGATGCGCTGTGGCAATGAAGAATATGCTGAGTTCATCCTTTGTTTATAAGGATGAAATCACTCAAATACTGCAATATACTTATAGGGGCTAATCTAGAAAGAGATTAATACTCTGTTTTTTAAAGTTCCAAAGTACACTTGCAAGTTTGGCCAATGCCTTTTGACTTCCATCTCACAATAAAAACTCAAGTCAATTGCCATGTAAAGAAAATTTTGAAAAGAGAAATGTACAGAAGCTTAATGCCACGTCCACCTCCTGGCACAAATGGCCCATCACGACAATCAATCCACTCATTTAACCAGACAGGCTGGACCTTACCTGCAGCGGCTGACCACAGACCCCAGAGTTTGTAAAAAAGAATGCCAGCCACTTAATAACCTATCCCTCTTTCTTTTACCATATGATGTGGAAGCAAAAGAAAACAAAGTGGACTACATTTTTTGGCCAGATACCACAATATAAATATATCATGTAAAACGTTATGGATCTTGATTTTGGCACTTCCACTGTATACTTTAGACATTTTTTGCCGTATTCAGCAAAACTGACAAGTGCATTCTCCAATATTTCACAGACATTCCCATCAAGCTTGGCTGCAAATCAGATCTCAATGTCTGACCAGATTTCCTCGCTTCGGTGGCACCTCTTACAGTCTCTTGTTCTCTTCAAGTTTCCATGATTTTTGTTTTCCTATGTTTGTACATTCTTCAGCTTTCACTTACTTGGCCTTGAATTTGATCAGCTCTGAGAGTCTCCTGGCCACAAAGTTCTCTTAGAGTGAGGAGGAACTGGCCCATCCCAGGTTGGGAACACAGCACGTACAGGCACTTTCTGACATAAATCAACAAAAAAAGACACATGGGGAAACCAGTGTCATGAGGGAAAGCAGTGCCAACTTAAAAACAAACACTTGAAAAAGAGTTTGGTTTCCAACTGAATCCTGGACTCACACCTACAAAAAGTTGACTTCTACCATTAGACCTATTTTCATCCGACTGTAGGCTCCCAATTCTTTCCTGATGGAAATATTTCCTAAGAAAAATTTTCCAGTCATTATGGAAATGGTTGCTTTTATCAGTGGCTGATATGAAGTTCAAAACCCATGAGTTCTGGAAGTGTGTTGATGAAAAGGATTATACAGGCACTTACTCCAGACTCCTGGAAGATGAGGACGTGCTCCCAGGAATCAGAGTCCCACGCCAACGCTTGCTCTGCAGTCTCCAGAAGAGTAGCCCAGCCACCTCCTTCAGTTAGTACTTATTTTCTAAGACAGACTTAAGGAATCAATAGCCTGAACCATCTGTTAATCATCTACTCTCGACAACCCTTACCCATAGGAGCACAATGCCTTTTATAATATTTAAGCACACAAACACTTCTAAATTTTTCTAAGTGATTTTATCAAAATAAATAGAGAGACAGATGGAACTAATTAACACACAAGGGAAATCACAATAAGTCATCTTTAAAACTCTGTATTCGGGCTTCCCTGGTGGCGCTGTGGTTAAGAATCCGCCTGCCAATGCAGGGGACACGGGTTCAAGCCCTGGTCCAGGAGGATCCCACATGCTGCAGAGCAACTAAGCCCATGTGCCACAACTACTGAGCCTGCGCTCTAGAGCCCAAGAGCCATAACTACTGAGCCCACGTGGCACAACTACTGAAGTCCACGTGCCTACAGCCCGTGCTCTGCAACAAAAGAAGCCACCACAGTGAGAAGCCCGTGCACCACAATGAAGAGAAGCCCCCACTCGCCGCAACTAGAGAAAAGCCTGTACACAGCAACAAAGACCCAAAGCAGCCCCCAAAATTAATTAATTAATTTAATTAAATAATAAATAAATAAATTTATTTTTAAAACTCTATACTGATGGGTTTCTCTGCTGGTTCCTTCCAATGGGAACTGATTTAGGCCCCAGGGAGCTTAAAGTCCTTCACTGGCTCATTTTTTAGTGTTTATCTCACATAGATTTTAAACTTTGTCAGTGTCTCCTCCTCTAGGATTTGTGCATCTCCTCTTGTCATTACAAAGGAAACAACTTTCTTCCCAGCCCCATCTATAGACAGCTGGTACAGAGTTAGCGACTTCCATCTGTGTCTCGGCATCATCTAGTTTCACACAAACTCATCATTCTGTTCATAAATCCTTAGCATCTTACCTTACAAAATCTTAAATCATACCCCTAAAGAATGAACTTGACATCTTTTATAACAGAGAATGAAGAAGTCTTTGTCTGTAAAGGAATTTAAATAACCTTTGACCTTTCAGGAAAAAACCTAAGGAAGGCTGCGTGTTACTTCTCAGCAAGTTCCTCTGGTTCCAACAAATGTTCATTTATGTCGATCATAACTAATGTAAGGAAATGATAAGCAAAACAGATTACCGGAGTCTCCAGTGGAAACCTATGCATGGTTTAGAGCTCATCTTTCCAGGTTCTCTGATGCTAGCCTTTCACTGCCTTTGAACTACTTATAACTCCTTAAATTTTATATAATTAAGAGCAAAGCAAAATAAGTGTTGTCTACAGACATGCAAATAAATTCTGTCCCCTGGTGATCCAATTAACTTCATTTCTCCTTCCCATTAGAAAAAGCCAGCATCAGATAACATTTGTAAATTCATATGACATTCCTTTATTCCATATAAATTTGTGCTTCTCCTGCGAGAGCTTACAACATCTGTCTGGTTCTCTCACTAATAATTAGATAAATAAAATCTCTAACACATGTTCAATTTATATCTGTATGAGAGTCAGGATTTTCCATTTGGGGGTAAAATTATCCTTGAACTCTAAAACAAGTAATTCCCAAGGCCATTAATAAAGACAACTTAAATCCCATTAAAATAGATTCTGAAAAGCATTTTTTGCAACAGAAATTTCTCTGCGTTCAATTTTACTTTAAATAAATGTATTTAAAGACTTAGAAAATGTATTCTATGGTGTTTGGTGGTGATGTATTATTTACGGTGATGAGATTTCACCTGGAATGAACATGTGAGCTTCTCTGTGGAAGGTAACATAATATATGAGTTCTACAATTTAACAAGCAAAACTATTAGGTACAGACACACCACGGAGCTGGAAAATAGTGGAAACTGTCACTTGGGGACTCACCAATCTGCTGCAAGAATGTAACCTACAGTAATTTAACACCCTTGATGGAATACGGGTTCCTTGAGAAAACCAATCCCGTTCTCACACCTGGCAACAACCAGGCTTCTTTTAGCATCATTAGCTCTTCCCACAATATATGAATTCACAGTGGACTTACGATCAAAACCAAAAACAGAGCTAAGAATGTGTTTGCTTAAAACGTGCTGATGAAAAACAGCTAGCATTATGTCATGTTTCAAATGACCACAATTCCCTCAAAAATGAACAATTTTTCTCACTCCTTTGCCCTTCTTCTTAGTATAATTTTATTTTTAGTTTCCATAAAACAGAGGGCCAACACTGAGTTTCTTTCACACTATAGAAAAAGAGGAAACAGAAAGTATTGTCTTAACAATTAAAGAACAAGTTAGCAGTTTCCATTCTTTCCCTACTGTGATTTGTAACTGGGTGAAGAATGTTCTATGGCACTATACCAATATATATGGTGAATACCCAAAGCTGTTCATACCAATTAATCCTTTCCATGTACCAGCAAAAGGGCTGAAATGCCTACTTCCCAGATATTTAGCCTGATGATTTTCCTCTAGAAAATTTCACAAAGATTTCAGATTTTACAGATATCTTGTTCATATTGAAAATATTTACAGTTCTATTTTAATGCCCGAAGCTATTGTCCTTGGAATCTAAGTTGGGCTTTCAGTAAGTGGCCAGCTTTTATTTTTAAAAAAATCCCATTGGAACAAATGCTCGGTTTTTATTTTAATTTCAGTTTCTTTTCTCTGATCACACTTTACAGAACTTAATAGTTTTTATTCCCAAGAGCAACAGAAATTTTCAACAAGTAAGAAATAATAGAAGCTAGTCCCATTTGTTTCATTATCTTGGACCTACAGATAGTGAGAAGAAATGGCTGATGAAATATTTCTGATGCTTGACAGCTTTTGGTAATGATCTAAAGGGTTGAAATGGAATTATTATCTAGTCCAATAGTTTGGTTATTAGAAGTAAACTTGCCTTTGCCAGATGAGGGACAGGAAGGAATAATGGGCTGACTTTTTGTCACAGCTCTCAAAGGGGAGGGGGAAAAGAAGTAAATGAACCATGTGCCAGGAACTGCTTCGTTACTGAGTGTCATACTCATGACAGCAGTATAATTGCCGCTACCAGGATCTGCCACAAATTCCATTTTTTACTCAGTAGAATTCATAGAATGTGGTACGCAGGAGGGCATGAGAAACGATCCAGCAACCTTTAGGTACCTATTGTGAGGGCCCCTACATAATCTAATATCTAATATGCGGCCCATGCTCAACACACAACTGGGGACTACAAACTTTGGAACAGGTAACATTCTATAAGTGTTTTTCTGGACTCGTACGAAATATGCAATATATTTTGCCAGTCAAAAAAGAATTTTTTTTTTACATGATGGCTCTGGTCCCAGTTAAAAAAAAACCTGGATATATAATTTTTTAAGACAGTAGAGAAAACATATTGCAAATGCATGTCAGGACATTTTGTCTTCTACCGAATGGCATTGAAAACCAAGCACCATTCATAAGGTTCTCTCCTGGGGTTGTTTCTGACACAGGGAGTGCTGCTTCTCAGTGTTGCCAACTTCCAAGAACTTCAAACCTTTTGCTGTGCCAGCAAAAAGAAAAGCCTTTGATGTGAGAGCCAGTTGCTCACAGCTGATCTGAGGTGGAGGTTTTAGGCTTAAGGACAGACTACATCGCTATTTATGGCACCTCGGTTCTAACAAACTTTACCCACGAGCAAGCTAAATCAAAAATAATCTTTGACGAAAGTCTTATACTGGTCCCTGTCCTGCCACCTCCTTTTTTCCTCAGAAAACCTGGGAACGACTGACCTGAATGGGGTTCCAGCCTCTCTGATAGGGCGAGAAGTGACTTAGGTGTGTGGAGTTAAGAAAAGGCCCGTCGTCATCAAAAAAATCTACAAACAATAAATGCTGGAGAGGGTGTGGAGAAAAGGGAACCCTCTTGCACTGTTGGTGGGAATGTAAATTGGTACAGCCACTATGGAGAACAGTATGAAGGTTCCTTAAAAAACTAAAAATAGAAATACCATACAACCCAGCAATACCACTACTGGGCATATACCCAGAGAAAAGCATAATTCAAAAAGAGTCATGTACCACAATGTTCACTGCAGCGCTATTTACAAGAGCCAGGACATGGAAGCAACCTAAGTGTCCATCGACAGATGAATGGATAAAGAAGATGTGGCACATATATACAATGGAATATTACTCAGCCATAAAAAGAAACGAAATTGAGCTATTTGTAGTGAGGTGGATGGACCTAGAGTCTGTCATTCAGAATGAAGTAAGTCAGAAAGAGAAAAATAAATACTGTATGCTAACACATATATATGGAATCTAAAAAAAAAAAGGTTCTCATGAACCTAGGGGCAAGACGGGAATAATGACGCAGACGTAGAGAATGGACTTGAGGACATGGGGAGGGGGAAGGGTAAGCTGGGACAAAGTGAGAGAGTATCATGGACATATATACACTACCAAATGTAAAATAGATAGCTAGTGGGAAGCAGCTGCATCACACGGTGAGATCAGCTCAGTGCTTTGTGACCACCTAGAGGGGTGGGATAGGGAGGGTGGAAGGGAGATGCAAGAGGGAGGGGATATGGGGATATATGTATACATATAGCTGATTCACTTTGTTATACAGCAGAAACCAACACAATATTGTAAAGCAATTATACTCCAATAAAGATGTTAAAAAAAAAAAAAAGTCCTGTACCCTTCCTGCCCCTCTCTGTGCACAAGACCTCTTGAAGCAACTGAAACCTAAGTCAGAAATCCTGAATATTCATCCTCCGAAACAAAACATCCATTTATTAATCATAAGCTACACTCTGGCAATGGAAGCTATGATATTTATTTTTGTATCTTTCAAGCATAAATCAAGGCCCACACAGAGGCACTTTAATATTTGTTGTACTTTTCACCACTCACATCTCAATTAGGGGTGCATTTTCCAACAGAAACACAGAAATGCAATAGTCGGGCAATGAATTGGTAAAGCCAAATACTCTTCCTACAGATAACGTGCTATGATTTCAAAGCACTTACTGAAATCTATATTTCACAACTGAGAAATGTCCACACTCATAAGCAAATATAAATCCACAGACCACAATATTCAGGTAGTGTAACATCCAACGTGGAGGCGAATTTCACACCAGGGCCAGAGAATTGACATTATTTTATATGCACCCCTTGTATATTCTAAAGTGAGGTATCTAATTATACACGTGAATTATGTTCAGCAGTGTGTACTTTAATTACATATGGTTATTTCAATGCAAAATAAGTTTTCTTATCACAGCAATTAAGAAATTAAAGCACCAAGAAAATAAATTGCAATTTTTAATGTGAGCACCTATGAAAATTCTTTGCAAATACCATACAAGCATTCCTCACTATCAAAATCTTATAAATTCATGTTATCTGACTCTATTAGGTCCCAGAGTTTCAGACAGGTAAGTTTTGATAGCATGGTTTACACAGTACAGTACAAAGGCTAGAAAGTTATTTCTTTTCTTTGTGAGATGAAGCCATTTTAGAAGGCATCTCAATGTTGCCAGAGTGTTAAATCAGATATATTTGCACAAATATGATTTTGTTGATTAACTACCTGCTTTTCTTCACAAAGGAATTAACTGCTAACTTAATATGTGACTAGAGGTATTATGGAAAACATTCTGGCAAAAACACTAGTAGGCGCTAAAGAGTCCTGATGACCAAGAACCTCTGTGGAAAGAGATGTGATCATATGGAAAACGTCTGGGGTAGAACCAGGGCAAGAGAAAAAAGCAAACCAACAGGGCCCTTGGGTGTCCTGCTAGAAAGAGAACCAGAGGTTAACTCAGGAAACTAGTCCCAAATATAGGAATAGCTTAACATCAACAAAATGTTAATGAAAAACCTATGGGAGGTAGAGGCCAGAGGCTCCAAATGTTACCATGTCCCCCCTCTTCTAACCCCACACACAATCTCAAAACAGCGAGTTTAATTTCACACAGGAATGCTTGTGGTTTCTAAGTAAGTAACAACCCAATCCACTTAGGAGAAGCAAGAAGAAGCCTTTCCAACTGGTCTTCAAGAGAGAAGAGCTACTCATTTCCACACGATGAAAGGGAATTGAAAAAAAGGTCTCCATCTTGATGATGTCGAAACAGGCCACGGAGGAAAAAAGGAACGTTTTTTCAAAGGAAAAGATGCAAGACTTGAAGACACAAGTGAAAATGGAACAAGAAGGGTGATGACCTTGGAAGGGTGAGAAGCAAAGGTATACGGAAATGTGAGGGGAACAAAATCTAGAGGGAAAACGGAAAAAACAAAGGCGGGCAAAAACAGACAGAGGGCTCATGAGCACCAACAGGGAAAGTGAGATCATCTCACGACGAAAACGGCAGAACTGAGAGGTGACCCATTAGCACAGTGTCCACAGGCACAGTCTCTCAGGTTGTTCAAGAGACAGGAGTGGCCGGGGCAGGGAAGCTGCCGCTGGAAACCCCAGAGTCTAATCCAGACTCAACCGCCACTGCAAAGGTTTCCCCAAAACTCAATTGAAATTCACCTTCCAGAATGGCATTTAATACTCACACCAAAAAGGAAAAAAATTAAAAAGAAAAAAACATATCCAATCCAGGAATGTAACGGAAAAACATCCATTCAAACCTAAAGTGTTTCTTCCTTTGTCCATTCAGAATTGTGAGTTTCCACAAACTCTGTGTAATTCTTCCTGAAGACCTTGGATGGAAAATCCCCAACATGGAGGAAGCGGTGCAGAGTTGCCAGAGCCCAGGAAATAATTCCCCAAACGTACTGTAATGTGAAACCCAACCAAGTGTAAAACGAAATCACATGAAGAGTCTCAGCTATCCACTGAGCAACCAGCTTTTCTGTTTTTAAGTTGACAGCCCCACTGACTTTGGGACCACAGAGGCTGAGTACAAGTTAAGTACAAATGCTCTCACCTCCCTCTTTCCCCAAACACAAAACAGTAGAGCTGGAGGTCAAAAGCAGGGTAGACACTAAAACGTGTGCCCTGGCAGTTTAGAAAAAAAAAAAAAAAAAAAGGAATCAAACAAACCAAAGTTCATAAGGCTAAAATAAGGCTGCCTACTTAGCTCCCTGCATTTGTACTTGGTTTAAATAAACAGTCACCAAACCCAGAACAATTCCTCCATGAAAACAAAAACAAAGAAAAATCCTGTGATCTGGACACAGCTGCTTTTCAAAATTTTCAGAGTCAGGCTTCTACTCAATAGCAGTTTCGGTTTACCAAGGAACTTTAAGAGAAAGCAGATGTAACCTAAATACAGTGACTGCAATACATACTGTAATTCGTCTGGAATTGCAAGCAATAAACCTCAGGTCTGCAGGAGACCCATTCGCAATTCTGATCTGCTACAAGAAAAGCATTTACACATCCAGAGTCCCTTTTCAGGCTTCCTCTTTTTTCTCTCGATTATTTGGAAGGTAAACAATTTCAACTTGGAAATTCGAGTTCAACTAGAGTGTTACACACACACACACACACACACACACACGTACACGTTCATCCCTAAAGCCGGTACAGTACAGACAGCCACAGAAGGAATATCTCCCAGCCACGCCTGAGGTATCCCTGGGCTCCTCTGGGGGGACCACCCACCCCAGGCACAGATGAGACATCCCTCCGCTCCCTGCAGCGTGTGCCATCAGCTGAGCAGAGGCTGCCAACCTTCGGCAACTTACGAAGAAATCAGAATAGAACTCGGAGAGATTCTGGACTTCTCTCCAAGAGGAAACGCCCACTTTAAAACAGCTGCAGGGTTTGGTGGTGCTGCTTTTTTCTAAACAACTTGTGACCAAAGGTACTTTATTCCTCCGTGACTAAATTTTACAGACCCCCACGTTTCCAACCTCAGGATTATCCAGTTTGCTGATGGAACTGACTAAATTTATTCAGCATCTTTCAAGTACTATTCAACAGAATCAAAAAAGTCACTTTGTCCTTGGAATACAAGAACATAAGCACTTCCTCTCAAAGTTCTTCACTCTCAATTCCCAACACAATAATTATTTTTAGTCAGATAAGGGGTGACAGAGACAAAAGTCTAAAATGGCAACACTGTTCAGGGCTATGTTGTAGTTTTAGGTGAACACACTGTTCCACCTGGCAGTAAAAGGACAAAGCAAAACCAAACCGAGCCACAAACTTCTGTGGTGGACAGTGTATTAAGATTTTCATATTACTGTTTTTAGTGTGCGACCGTTGAATCTAGGCTTCTTACATACCTAGTACCTCAAAACTGCTTTTTAAACTGGTGATCCATGAAACAGAAACACAAACATTAATAAGCTCTTTCACATGGTGCGTACGCAGAGACATCTCCACTGCACTGTCAATGATAAAATGGGAAAAGCAAGAAACAGAAAAAAGGAAAAGAAAACATCAGTACAGAAGAGAATAGAAAATGGGAAGGGTAAGGACAGGACAAGAAAAGAAGAAAAGGCCTTTGCCTACCACAAACTAAGACATATTATGATATCTAAGAGACGAAAAGAACAAGTTCCAGAAAAATACAAAGGAAGGAGGAAAAGCGTGCATGTGTACGTGTGTGTGTGTGTGTGTGTACATCAACTTGGTTAACAAGGGAAATCACAAATCAGTGAGAAAGCACAGATTACCTAGAAACGTGCTGAGAAAACTGACTCCTTTTATGGAAATAAATTTGGATCCCTATCTCATGTCATATACAAAAACACACTCCAGAGGGATCAAAGATCTACACCTGAAAGGTAAAATCAAATAGAAAATAACAAGATAACTCTGAGCCACCGGGCTGGGGGGAGACCAGCACAGGCCATCGAACTTTCCATCAGCAGAGGAAGGAGTGATGAACACCAGGCGGGCCTTCCTCCCCTCCCTCCCGACCACACGTGACAGAGAGAATGCCAGCACCTGGGTCCCAGCTGCTACTAATGAAAGTCTCAGTTAAAATTTCAGGAAATCATCTATGGTGGACATAGTTTTTTTGATATCTATATTTTTATTACAAATATTTACCAATAACATCCCCAAACTGATAGCACATTAGGCTGTGTGACATCTATCAAAATCACAGGAGAGACATTAGGAAATGGGTGTGACCAATATTTTGGCAACTGTACCATTTATGTTAGAATCACTTTACTAGTAGAGAAATTTAAAAGGAGATTTTACATAAGTTATGGGAATAGATAATTTTAAAAAATTAGTGTAGAAGAGAAAAACAACTTTAATCATTTGGAGCCCACGGCCCTTTGTGAATTAAGAATCATTTCTGGAAGCCTGTAGCCCTGTTACACTTCTATTGCTATTGATATGGGTGTGTGCATCTTCCATTTTAAACCTCTTCAATGAGCCCTGTGATTAATAGTTTATTCTCTAGAGTTGTGTTTCTATTTCACAAAGGCTTAACATTTCTTTTTAGAGAGAAAGAGAAAAGAATTGGGGAAGCAAAGGTCTTTTCCAAAAAAGAAGACAAACATGAAATAGAAATCAGCTGTGTTCAGTGAGAACCCTTCACGTAAGAAAATATTTGTGGCTTCAAAAGAATAAAGACTGATTCCAGTTAAAAAGCAGGTGCCCTTCAGATTGTAGAACTTAGGTCTTCCTTAAAAAAACTTTTCACATGGAAGTGCTAACAGCTGGATGGTAATGTTAGTTATGATCGACCTGTTTCGTTTCAAAAATCTTCTCAATCCAGTTTATGGGCAGGAACATAATATCTAGCACATAGAATTTTTTATCTATTGTATTTAATTGACTATAAGATGTACATTTCAACACCAACAAAGTTGTCATGGCCGTGATGTGTCTTAAAATTGACAGCTGTCAAAACTACAATGAGGGGCTCCCCTGGTGGCGCAGTGGTTAAGAATCCGCCTGCCAATGCAGGGGACACGGGTTCCAGCCCTGGTCCGGGAAGATCCCACATGCCACAAGCAACTAAGCCCGTGTGCCACAACTACTGAAGCCCGTGTGCCTAGAGCCCGTGCTCTGCAGCAAAGAGGAAGGAGCCACCGCAATGAGAAGCCTGCACACCACAACGAAGAGTAGCCCCCGCTCGCCGCAACTAGAGAAAGCCCGCATGCAGCAACGATGATACAACACAGCCCAAAATAAAAATAAATGAATTTATTTTAAAAACCACAAAAAACTACAATGAGGTACCATCTCACACCAGTCAGAATGGCCATCATTAAAAAGTCTACAAATAATAAATGCTGGGAAGGGTGCAGAGAAAAGGGAACCCTCCTACACTGTTGGTGGGAATGTAAATTGCTGCAGCCACTACAGAAAACCGTATGGAGGCTCCTCAAAAAACTAAAAACAGGGCTTCCCTGGTGGCGCAGTGGTTGAGAGTCTGCCTGCCAATGCAGGGGACACGGGTTTGTGCCCCGGTCCGGTAAGATCCCACATGCCGCGGAGCTGCTGGGCCCGTGAGCCATGGCCGCTGAGCCTGCGCGTCTGGAGCCTGTGCTCCGCAATGGGAGAGGCCACAACAGTGAGAGGCCCGCATACTGCAAAAAAACAACAACAACAACAACTAAAAATAGAGTTGTCATATGATCCAGTAATCCCACTACAGGGCATATACTCAGATAAAACTATAATTCGAAAGGATACATGCAACCCTATGTTCACAGCAGCACTATTCACAATAGCCAGACATGGAAACAACCTTAATGTCCATCAACAGATGAATGGAAAAAGAGGATGTGGTACATATATATATACAATGGAATATCAATCAGCCATAAAAAAGAATGAAACAATGTCATTTGCAGCAACACGGATGTACCTAGAGATTATCATATTAAGAGAAGTCAGTCAGAAAGAGAAAGACAAATACCATATGATATCACTTATATGTGGAATCTAAACTATGACACAAATGAACATATCTACAAAACAGAAACAGACTCACAGACATTGAGAACAAACTTGTGGTTGCCAAGGGCTCGGGGAGAGGGATGGATTGGGAGTTCGGGGTTAGCAGATGCAAACTAGTATATATAGGATGCATACACAACAAAGTCCTACTGTACAGCACAGGGAACTATATATTCAAGGTCATAGGATAAACCATAATAGAAAAGAATAAGAAAAAGTATATACATATATAACTGAATCATTTTGCTGTACATCAGAAATTAACACAACACTGTAAATCAACTATACTTCAATAAAATTTTTTATAAAATCGACAGCCATAATAGCTCTTGGTCCTGCAGTGATCATGGATGGCACAGTTGCATTGTCTGTGCAAACTGGGACACAGAGGTTCATATTTTCATATTTCTTGTGTCAAAACACTTCTTACAGTTTGCAGACACAGAATACATGTTATGAACAGTTTTAGAGTTCTGGCACCCAGTGGAATTAATGCTCCTTAATTCTCAATGGAATTTTACAGAAAACCAGCAGCAACTCAGGAAGATGACCTTAAGAAGCATTAAGGGGGGGCAGGGGGGCAGATAAATTGGTAGACTGGAATTGACACATACACACTACTATTTATAAAATAGATAATAAGGACCTACTGTATAGCACAGGGAACTCTACTCAATACTCTGTAATGACCTATATGGGAAAAGAAACTAAAAAAGAGTGGATAGATATATATGTACAACTGATTCACTTCACTGTACACCTGAAACTAACACAACATTGTAAATCAACTAGACTCCAATAAAAATTAAAAAAAAGCATTCTGTCCCCTAAGTTTACGGTCAATTAAACATATTAGTACAGAGCATTTACTGCACCTGTGGACTGGGGGATACAAACAGAAAATCATGAACAACCATGGCCTCCACCCTTAGAATTGAGCGTGCATTAATTTTCCCAAAGAAGCTATATAAAATTTACTAAATGCACATCAATCCATGTGACCATAAGAAGAGATTTTAGGATTCTCACTTCTTTGGAAGCTTTTCCTCAGTAAACAGTCCTGAATATTAAGTAGTCACCTTGGTCAAATCATTAGTGGGAACTTCTAGTCTCCTTCAAAGAGCTATAAAGCTTTCTCAGGGAGTTTAAAAATGCTGGAGGAACTGCACGGGCCTCCAGGATCCTGGAGGGCAGCAGTTCTCTAAGTGCGGTTTCCCAGGCCAGCAGCAGAGCTGGCCTCACCCGGGACTATGTGAGAAATGAAAATTCTCAGGCACCACCCCAGACCGACTGAATCAGAAACTCAGGGGGCGGGACAGCAATCTATGCTTTAACAAACCCTCCAGATGATTCTGATACACACTCAACTTTGAGAAGCACTAAGAGAGTACAGTCCCCTCCATGTTGCAGAGAAGTTAAGAACCCTTAAAGGCCATTCAACCAAAAAGAGACAGAACAAGGACTAATACAACAGGTTTCCTGTTGCCTAATCATATTTTCCCCTACCATACCAAAACACGTATATCTTATTTGCCATGTTATATCCATGTATAAATGTAATTTTGAACCATATGTAAAAAGCTCAGAGAATTACTGGTTTGAGATATTTTCATTCTCCATCCCCCCCTTTTTTAAAAATCTGAACTTCATTGGAAATTCAGATATTAGGGAAAATTAACCAATTTATTGCTAATGACAAATAAGACCATTAGCGTGCCCTCAATAATACATAAAAATATAGCACATTCCAAGCATTACACGATATGTTCATCTCTTTATTATCTGCCTGCTCTACTAGGCTGCAAGCTCCATGAGGGCAGACATTTTGTCTTCTTTGTTTACTTCTCCTTCTTTCACTTTAGAACAATGCCTGGCTCCCTGGAGGCAGTCAAAAATCACTCGATTTGAGTTAATGAAAAAATGAATTTAAATTTGACTTGTGCCATCACTTAAACTCAGGGATATCTTTTCTCCAACTATATACTAAGTTACTAGAGACTCACCCTTTAATAATTTTTGAAGCCACATCACCTAGTATGGTGTGACGTACCTTACCTGTCTAATAGTTGACACCATTTTTTCTGTAAAGGGCCAGAGAGTAAATATCTTTGGCTTTGCAAGACATAAGGTCTTTATTTCAACTACTCAACTCTGCCTCTGTGGCAGGAAAGTAACCACAGACAATTCGTAAATGATGGATGTGGCTGCATCCCAATAAAACTTTATTTACAAAAACCGGCCTGCGGCAGGGCAGATGTGGCCTGTGGAATGTAGTTAGCTGATCCCTGATCACAGCAAAAGAGCTAACAACTGTTATTACTTTTATATTTTAAAGACTAATTAAATTGACAGATACAAATTAAAGGCTATAAGCAGCTTTCCAATACCTATTTTTAGAAAGAGCACATTAGTGCCTGTTATTTAAAATTTATATACTCTCAGAAAATGAAAAAAGTTGTAGAGACTTACATCAATTATTTATTGACTTAGAAGCTGGTCAACATGAAGTTCATCCCGGTATCTTTTAACATCTTTAATACACAGCTATAACCAAGGTGAACATTAAGGAAGGACTGCCTCCTTCATTTCATTGACCTTCTAAGTTTCAGGGCCAAGGAAGACAGTAGGAAAATGGGCATGACTTTATTACACACAATTTACTCCAGCACCCCAAGGCTATAAGGGTAATCTTCTCCACGGCACCCCAAAAGGCTTTAATAACAAATATGTCACTTTGTATTTCTCTTTTTTTTAAAAAAAAGAGTACTTCCTTTGTAATTACAGCCACAGGAATACAGACCTGGCCGACGAACCACACTGTGTGGTCCCTCGAACCTCAGCGGCTGACATGAGCAAGGATAAATCACTTGGTGCTATTGTTGGGGAGAATGTCCTTTGGAAACGGAGGGAAAGAAGAGAGCCAAGAGCTGAAAGTCACCCTCTGGAGCATGTTCCGTTGCCAGAATCATGGCTATTGTTATTGGCATTCACTTTTCAAAGAGAGAATGAATTATTTCGCTGCTGTTGACACATCAGCTGACTTAAAATTTTTTGTTTAGCGAGTTCTATGAACTCAGAACACATTTTTCCCTCCATCCCCTTTTTATTAAATGTAATCATTGAGTGTGCTGGTAAATTCACACTGCACTAGAAAACAATGGCTTAATATATTCCTGGCCTGGTTTAGCAAAGAAGAATGCTTCTCTCTCCCACCCCACCCGTGCAAACTGAATCACATCAAGGACCAAAGAGAACCAGACTGACATAGAAACACAGGCACAAACAATGAGCAGCCATCACATTTGTCCCCGTAGTTTCCTGGGCTGTAGAAATGGGAACTCATTTTTCCCTCTTCCCATTGATCCTACCTCTGCCAAATTTTAATTAAGGAAGAAGGTAGGTGTTTTTCCTACCTCATCCTCTGGCAGAAGCAAGGAGCAGGCACATCTCTAGAGATGACTTTGTTGTCTGAACGATTTGGACTGCTTTACTTCTCAAAATGCTGACAGACGTCATAAAATAATTTTTATAAAAACATTTGTAAACTATGAGCCACCTCGCAAATGTTAATACATTTTATTTCATTGTTTTCAGTCTCTACCCACTCTAAATCATAATATTTGATGTAATTCAGTCATATTTTATGGATATAAGCAAAAAAAAGTTTCAGTAGGGAAACGACCTCTCACGGATAAATGGATTAAATGTTGTTCGTATCTTCTTAGCTGCTGTTAGCAAACCTTCAGAGGCACTAACCAAAGGGGAAGGTCAATTTGGATGGTTATAAAGATATGACAACAGAATTACCTCGAATCTATGTAGATGCAAAAAAGAGCATCAGCACATAATTCTTCCCACTTATCTCTCTTTCTTTGGCCCCTCTCTTCTGCCTGTGGTAACATACCTGCTCCGAATTGAAAAAAATTGTGGGAAACTATAAGCATCTACTCTGTAACACTAGGATAGCATGAGATGAAAAGGGAAGAGGGACAGAATAATTACCCACCCACCATAGATCTCCACCTCCTAACTCCCCGGATCCCGTGAAGGTGTCAGGTTACATGGCAAAGGCTATTTAAGGTTGCAGATGGAATCAAAGTTGCTAATCAGCTGATCTTAAAAACAGGGAGATTATCTTGGATTATCTAAGTGGGCTCAATATAACCACAAGGGTCCTTAAAATTAGAAGAGGGAGGCAGAAGAGGAGAGTCGGATGGAGATGTCACCATAGAAAGGCTTTAAGGGTGGACGAACGGGCCATGAGTCAAGGAATGTGGGTGGCCTCTTGGAACCAGAAAAGGCAAGAAAATGAATTCTCCTCTAGCGACCCCACAAGGGAACACAGTCCTGCCGACACCTTGATTTTAGCCCAGTGAGACCCGTGTGGGAACTGTGACCTATAAAACCACAAGGAAATAAATTTTTGTGGTTTTAAGCCACTCAGTTTGTGGTGACATGTTACAGCAGCAATAGAAAACTAACATATTACACAATTCTGATATATCAATTCTTCTTTTTTTTTCTTTCTGGCTGCATTGGGTCTTCATTGCTGCATGCGGGCCTTCCCTAGTTGCAGCAAGCGGGGGCTACTCTTCGTTACGGTGCGTGGGCTTCTCATCGCGGTGGCTTCTCTTGTTGTGGAGCACGGGCTCTTGGCGCCCAGGCTTCAGTAGGTGTGGCTCGCAGGGTCTAGAGTGCAGGCTCAGTAGTTGTGGCACACGGGCTTAGCTGCTCCCCGGCATGTGGGATCTTCCCGGACCAGGGCTCAAACCCGTGTCCCCTGCACTGGCAGGCAGATTCTTAACCAGGGAAGTCCCTATCAATTCTTATATAATTGTATGAAGCAGGTACCATTACTATTCCCATTTCACAGAGGAAGATACTCTGACAAGAGAAGTTAATAACCTGTCCAAGGTCACAGAGCTAGTAAGTGGCAGGGCCAGGATTCCAACCCAGGTAGTCAGGCTCCAGTGACCACACTGTCAGCAATAGTTTATGCTGTGAAAGATGTGAAGCTGCAGAGAACACCTCATGGACAACCACATCCTGTGGCTAAAATTTAAGGTTTTGAGACGAAGAGTCATTGGAAGATTAGTCATCATGTGGTCAAAGGAAGTGAAGTGGTTTGTTATGACATTTAATCAAGAATGTGGATGTATCAAAATAGGGTCATAACCGGAGACAAGAGACAATCCAATTTAAGGCCTGACTGAATCTGGGAAATAGACCAAATAAAAACACCCTTGTAAGATCTCTCAGGATTAGTCCAGCTTTCTCATTTCTTCCAGGCCATCAATCCCATCCATTTGCTGTAATTAATTTTCTTTCCGTGGTTCAGCTCTTAGGAGGTTACCCTTGCTCACCTTCAAATGTCCTCCATCTCCCAGTATCTTTGCCATGACTCCCTGCACCCTTCTCCTGGGATCATGGTCCAGAAGTGGACACTGTCCTGAGCACCAGAGACATATGGATTTCACAAAGGGGGACTTAGCAAATGGTTTCTTACCCAAGATAAGAATAAAGATGCCAAATCATGAAAAGTTCATCATGGAATTTAAGATTTCATGCTTTCCCCTCAATGGTCATTAAATAAAACAGAATACTTAAATTATTAAGAATAATTGTCACTTTTGGGGAAAAAAAGTGATCCTATTAAAATTCAAGTGATATTGGTTAATGAATAAAACAGCTTATTCCTTAAATGGCACTTCATTCATTATACCCGGGTAACAGTTTAAATCCTTCACAAAGCTTCAAAGAGCACATATTACAATGGCCACTGAACTAAAACACTAAAACTATTTTTCAATTACATCTTTTAATAAATATATGGCTTCATCAGGTATTAACTTGAAAATGAAATTTTTCTTTGGTGGAAAAATTAGGGGGAGAGGGTGTATGCCAGAACATGGAGAGACATTATTTATCACACTACAAAATCGCCAATATTAAAACAGAAATTTTTTGCTATGCTTAAGAAATTTAAATTTTTTAATCATAAATTTATTTATGATATATATTTTCCAATTGGCAATTGAAATAACATTTACTTGTTTTTAAGTGAACAAAACATCAATTTAACATCACTCAATTTTTTTAACAGTTCACTTATAATTGTAATTTTATTAAGCTCTTAACAACAAAAGAAGAATTTGAAATATTTGTCCATATAACACCTTGAACTAGCTAAAGTCTTCTGCCTCAGCTTATTAGGTAGCGATAAGAACTGAAGGCATTTTTGTGACAAATATTTTACAGCAAAGATGATACTCAATACCTGCAAGCAGTTTTGTTGTCATGGGGACCATATAGGAGAAACCATTTAAATGCCAGAATTTCAAAGCCCTTGAAACACTACCTTCAAGTCTGGCTTCACTTATAACTTGGAAATCAAAACTGCAGTGACCATTTTTATTTTTTAAAAATGTATAACCCATCTGCTTTACAGAAAAAGAAGTACTGACTTCACTCTTTGAAAAGTCTTAAATTTCCTTTCCATGAAAATTCTGATGCTAGAGCATACCAACCAGAGGGATTCTGCTGCCTAGCAGGTAGTCATGGCAACTGAAGTGCACATTGTGAGCCTGCAATGAAGCTAGCATGATAAGACCACAGTTGAGAAGTCTGGCACATGTTTTCACAGCTGCTGTCTCCTTGTTTTATTTCTGTTGATATTTTAAAAGAAATTCAGCAACCTTCATCTTTTCCTTTAAGCCTACCTGAAAATCACCAGCAAAATAACAATTTGCCCAAATGGTGAAATTAAATGGCATCAGAGAAACAAAAATTCAAGCGGGGAGAAGGGGAGAGGCCCTGATCCCCAACTAGCTGGACGCATGTATGCACCATACTATGAGCTGGCCTGGTAGTCTCACACCAGCCCATGGAAGCATCCTAGCCAGGCTGGTACTAAGAGACTGGGAGAGTGTACTTTCTTAAGAAATCAGATATTATAGTCCTCCTCAGTTTGGTTGCAAGCCACCTTATTTGAAGCCTGTCTCTAACTACATTATTCCATGAACTCTGCATTCCAGCCAAATCTGCCTGATTGTCATTCTATAAATATGCTGTGTACCTTTCTGACACACCTTTTGCCATACCCACCACCTAAATACCCTCTGAGCCATCATCCTACAAGGAGTAAATGATCTATAAAACCATGACCAGGGACTTTGCTGGCAGTCCAGTGGTTAAGACTTCGCCTTCCAATGCAGGGGGTGCGGGTTCAATCCCTGGTCAGGGAGCTAAGGTCCCACATGCCTCACGACCAAAAAACAAAAACGTTATGAAACAGAAGCAATATTGTAACAAATTCAATAAAGACTCTAAAAATGGTCCACATCAAAAAAAATCTTAAAAAAAAAGAAACCATGAAGATGGCGGAAGAGTAAGACGCAGAGATCACCTTCCTCCCCACGGATACACCAGAAATACAGCTACACGTGGAACAACTCCTACAGAACACCTACTGAATGCTGGCAGAAGACCCCAGACCTCCCAAAAGGCAAGAAACTCCCCACGTACCTGGGTAGGGCAAAGCGGAGAGATTCCCGCACAGAGGATCGGTGCCGAGCGGCACTCACCAGCCCGAGAGGCTTGTCTGCTCGCCCGCCGGGGCAGGCGGCGCTGGAAGCTGAGGCTCGGGCTTCGGTCAGAGCGCAGGGAGAGGACTGGGGCTGGCGGGGAGAACTCAGCCTGAAGGGGGCTGGTGTGCCACAGCTAGCCGGGAGGGAGTCCGGGAAAACTCTGGAGCTGCCGAAGAGGCAAGAGACTTTTTCTTCCCGCTTGGTTTCCTGGTGCGCGAGGAGAGGGGATTAAGAGCGCTGCTTAAAGGGGCTCCACAGACGGGCGCGAGTCACGACTGAAAGCGCGGAGACCAGTGACGGGCGTGGGACGCTGGGGCTGCTGCTGCCGCCACCGGGAGGCCTATGTGCGAGCGCAGGTCACTGTCCACACCGCCCTTCCGGGAGCCTGTGCAGCCCGCCACTGCCGGGGTCCTGGGATCCAGGGGCGGCTTCCCTGGGAGAACGCACGGCGCGCCTCGGGCTGGTGCAACGTCACGCCGACCTCTGCCGCTGCAGGCTCGCCCCGCACTCCGTGCCCCTCCCTCCCACCCGGCCTCAGTGAGCCAGAGTCCCCGAAGAGGCTGCTCCTTTAACCCTGTCCTGTCTGAGCGAAGAACAGACGCCCTCCGGCGACCTACACGCAGAGGCGGGGCCAAATCCAAAGCTGAGACCCAGGACCTGTGAGAACAAAGAAGAGAAAGGGAAACCTCTCCCAGCAGCCTCAGAAGCAGCGGATTAAAGCTCCACAATCAACTTGATGTACCCTGCATCTGTGGAATACATGAATAGACAACAAATCATCCCAAATTGAGGAGCCAGGAGTCAGTGCTGAGCCTCTGAGGTGGGAGAGCCAACTTCAGGACACTGGTCCACAAGAGACCTCCCAGCTCCACATAATATCAAACGGCGAAAATCTTCCAGAGATCTCCATCTCAACACCAGCACCCAGCTTCACTCAACGACCAGCAAGCTACAGTGCTGGACACCCTATGCCAAACAACTAGCAAGACAGGAACACAATGCCACCCATTAGCAGAGAGGCGGCCTAAAATCATAAAAAGTCCACAGACACCCCAAAACACACCACCAGACGTGGACCTGCCCACCAGAAAGACAAGATCCAGCCTCATCCACCAGAACACAGGCACTAGTCCCCTCCACCAGGAAGCCTACACAACCCACTAAACCAACCTTAGCCACTGGGGACAGACACCAAAAACAACGGGAACTACGAACCTGCAGCCTGCAAAAAGGAGACCCCAAACACAGTAACATAAGCAAAATGAGAAGACAGAAAAACACACAGCAGGAGAAGGAGCAAGATAAAAACCCACCAGACCTAACAAATGAAGAGGTAATAGGCAGTCTACCTGAAAAAGAATTCAGAATAATGATGGTAAAGATGATCCAAGATTCTATTTCCCAGATCCAAAATCTTGGAAATAGAATAGACAAAATGCAAGAAACAGTTAACAAGGACCTAGAAGAACTAAAGATGAATCAAGCATCGATTAAAAACACAATACATGAAATAAAAAATACTCTAGATGGGATCAATAGCAGAATAACTGAGGCAGAAGAACGGATAAGTGAGGTGGAAGATAAAATAGTGGAAATAACGGCTGCAGAGCAAAATAAAGAAAAAAGAATGAAAAGAACAGAGGACAGCCTCAGAGACCTCTGGGACAACATTAAACGCACCAACATTCGAATTATAGGGGTTCCAGAAGAAGAAGAGAAAAAGAAAGGGACTGAGAAACTATTTGAAGAGATTATAGTTGAAAACTTCCCTAATATGGGAAAGGAAATAGTTAATCAAGTCCAGGAGGCACAGAGAGTCCCATACAGAATAAATCCAAGGAGAAATACGCCAAGACACATATTAATCAAGCTGTCAAAAATTAAACACAAAGAAATCATATTAAAAGCAGCAAGGCAAAAACAACAAATAACACACAAGGGAATCCCCATCAGGATAACAGCTGATCTCTCAGCAGAAACTCTACAAGCCAGAAGGGAGTAGCAGGACATAATTAAAGTGATGAAGGAGAAAAACCTGCAACCAAGATTACTCTACCCAGCAAGGATCTCATTCAGATTTGATGGAGAAATTAAAACGTTTACAGACAAGCAAAAGCTGAGAGAGTTCAGCACCACCAAACCAGCTTTACAACAAATGCTAAAGGAACTTCTCTAGGCAAGAAACACAATGAAGGAAAAGACCTACAATAACGAACCCAAAACAATTAAGAAAATGGGAATAGGAACATACATATCGATAATTACCTTAAATGTAAATGGACTAAATGCTCCCACCAAAAGACACACATTGGCTGAATGGATACAAAAACAAGACCCATATATATGCTGTCTACAAGAGACCCACTTCAGACCTAGAGACACATACAGACTGAAAGTAAGGGGATGGAAAAAGATATTCCATGCAAATGGAAACCAAAAGAAAGCTGGAGTAGCAATTCTCTTATCAGACAAAATAGACTTTAAAATAAAGACTACTAGAAGAGACAAAGAAGGACACTACATAATGATCAAGGGATCGATCCAAGAAGAAGATATAACAATTGTAAATATTTATGCACCAAACATAGGAGCACCTCAATACATAAGGCAAATACTAACAGCCATAAAAGGAGAAATCGACAGCAACACAATCATAGTAGGGGACTTTAACACCCCACTTGCACCACTGGACAGATCATCCAAAATGAAAATAAATAAGGAAACACAAGCTTTAAATGATACATTAACCAAGATGGACTTAATTGATATTTATAGGACATTCCATCCAAAAACAACAGAATACACATTTTTCTCAAGTGCTCATGGAACATTCTCCAGGATAGATCATATCTTGGGTCACAAATCAAGCCTTGGTAAATTTAAGAAAATTGAAATTGTATCAAGTATCTTTTCTGACCACAACGCTATGAGACTACATATCAATTACAGGAAAAGAGCTGTAAAAAATACAAACACATGGAGGCTAAACAATACACTACTTAATAACAAAGTGATCACTGAAGAAATCAAAGAGGAAATTAAAAAATACCTAGAAACAAATGACAATGGAGACACGACGACCCAAAACCTATGGGATGCAGCAAAAGCAGTTCTAAGAGGGAAGTTTATAGCAATACAATCCCACCTTAAGAAACAGGAAACATCTTGAATAAACAACCTAACCTTGCACCTAAAGCAATTACAGAAAGAAGAACAAAAACATCCCAAAGTTAGCAGAAGTAAAGAAATCATAAAAATCAGATCAGAAATAAATGAAAAAGAAGTGAAGGAAACGATAGCAAAGATCAATAAAACTAAAAGCTGGTTCTTTGAGAAGATAAACAAAATTGATAAACCATTAGCCAGACTCATCAAGAAAAAAAGGGAGAAGACTCAAATCAATAGAATTAGAAATGAAAAAGGAGAAGTAACAACTGACACTGCAGAAATACAAAAGATCATGAGAGATTACTACAAGCAACTCTATGCCAATAAAATGGACAACCTGGAAGAAATGGACAAATTCTTAGAAATGCACAACCTGCCAAGACTGAGTCAGGAAGAAATAGAAAATATGAACAGACCAATCACAAGCACTGAAATTGAAACTGTGATAAAAAATCTTCCAACAAACAAAAGCCCAGGACCAGATGGCTTCACAGGTGAATTCTATCAAGCATTTAGAGAAGAGCTAACACCTAGCCTTCTCAAACTCTTCCAAAATGTAGCAGAGGGGGGAACACTCCCAAACTCATTCTACGAGGCCACCATCACCTTAATACCAAAACCAGACAAGGATGTCACAAAGAAAGAAAACTACAGGCCAATATCACTGATGAACATAGATGCAAAAATCCTCAACAAAATACTAGCAAACAGAATCCAACGGCACATTAAAAGGATCATACACCATGATCAAGTGGGGTTTATTCCAGGAATGCAAGGATTCTTCAATATACGCAAATCAATCAACGTGATACACCATATTAACAAATTGAAGGAGAAAAACCATATGATCATCTCAATAGATGCAGAGAAAGCTTTCGACAAAATTCAACACCCATTTATGATAAAAAACCTGCAGAAAGTAGGCACACAGGGAACTTTCCTCAACATAATAAAGGCCATATATGACAAACCCACAGCCAGCATCGTCCTCAATGGTGAAAAACTGAAACCATTTCCACTAAGATCAGGAACAAGACAAGGTTGCCCACTCTCACCACTCTTATTCAACCTAGTTTTAAAGTTTTAGCCACAGCAATCAGAGAAGAAAAGGAAATAAAAGGAATCTAAATCGGAAAAGATGAAGTAAAGCTGTCACTGTTTGCAGATGACATGATACTCTACATAGAGAATCCTAAAGATGCTACCAGAAAACTACTAGAGCTAATCAATGAATTTGGTAAAGTTGCAGGAGACAAAATTAAAGCACAGAAATCTCTGGCACTCCTATATACTAATGATGAAAAATCTGAAAGTGAAATCAAGGAAACACTCCCATTTACCATTGCAACAAAAAGAATAAAATATCTAGGAATAAACCTACTTAAGGAGACAAAAGACCTGTATGCAGAAAATTATAAGACACTGATAAAAGAAATTAAAGATGATACAAATAGATGGAGAGATGTACCATGTTCTTGGATTGGAAGAATCAACATTGTGAAAATGACTCTACTACCCAAAGCAATCTACAGATTCAATGCAATCCCTATCAAACTACCACTGGCATTTTTCACAGAACTAGAGCAAAAAATTTCACAATTTGTATGGAAACACAAAAGACCCCGAATAGCCAAAGCAATCTTGAGAACGAAAAATGGAGCTGGAGGAATCAGGCTCCCTGACTTCAGACTATACTACAAAGCTACAGTCATCAAGACAGTATATGGTACTGGCACAAAAACAGAAAGATAGATCAATGGAACAGGATAGAAAGCCCAGAGATAAACCCACACACATATGGTCACCTTATCTTTGATAAAGGAGGCAGGAATGTACAGTGGAGAAAGGACAGTCTCTTCAATAAGTGGTGCTGGGAAAACTGGATAGGGACATGTAAAAGTATGAGATTAGATCACTCCCTAACACCATACACAAAAATAAGCTCAAAATGGATTAAAGACCTAAATGTAAGGCCAGAAACTATCAAACTCTTAGAGGAAAACATAGGCAGAACACTCTATGACATAAATCACAGCAAGATCCTTTTTGACCCACCTCCTAGAGAAATGGAAATAAAGACAAAAATAAACACATGGGACCTAATGAAACTTAAAAGCTTTTGCACAGCAAAGGAAACCATAAACAAGACCACAAGAGAACCCTCAGAATAGGAGAAAATATTTGCAAATGAAGCAACTGACAAAGGATTAATCTCCAAAATTCATAAGCAGCTCAGACAGCTCAATAACAAAAAAACAAACAACCCAATCCAAAAATGGGCAGAAGACCTAAATAGACATTTCTCCACAGAAGATATACAGACTGCCAACAAACACATGAAAGGATGCTCAACATCTTTACTCATTGGAGAAATGCAAATCAAAACTACAATGAGATATCATCTCACACCAGTCAGAATGGCCATCATCAAAAAATCTAGAAACAATAAATGCTGGAGAGGGTGTGGAAAAAAGGGAACACTCTTGCACTGCTGGTGGGAATGTGAATTGGTACAGCCACTATGGAGAACGGTATGGAGGTTCCTTAAAAAACTACAAATAGAACTACCGTATGACCCAGCAATCCCACTACTGGGCATATACCCTGAGAAAACCATAATTCAAAAAGAGACATGTACCAAAATGTTCATAGCAGCCCTATTTACAGTAGCCCGGAGATGGAAACAACCTAAGTGTCCATCATCGGATGAATGGATAAAGAAGATGTGGCACATATATACAATGGCATATTACTCAGCCATAAAAAGAAACGAAATTGAGCTATTTGTAATGAGGTGGATGGACCTAGAGTCTGTCATACAGAGTGAAGTAAGTCAGAAAGAGAAAGACAAATACTGTATGCTGACACATATATATGGAATTTAAGAAAAAAAATGTCATGAAGAACCTAGGGGTAAGACAGGAATAAAGACACAGACCTACTAAAGAATGGACTTGAGGATATGGGGAGGGGGAAGGGTAAGCTGTGACAAAGCAAAAGAGCGGCATGGACATATATACACTACCAAACGTAAGGTAGATAGCTAGTGGGAAGCAGCCACATAGCACAGGGAGATCAGCTCGGTGCTTTGTGACCGCCTGGAGGGGTGGGATAGGGAGGGTGGGAGGGAGACGCAAAAGGGAGGCGATATGGGAACATATGTATATGTATAACTGATTTCATAAAAAAAATAAATAAATAAAATAAAAAATAAAAAAAAGAAACCATGACCAATCCCCATCCAGCAAAAGTGCCTTCTGCATTGATATAACTCTTTTATTCATATTGCTTGTTTGACATTAACTTTATGCCTCCCAGAGTGTTCCAGGGTCTAGCTCACCTCCCCATACTCTGAGAAGCCCGTAACATAAGAAGGCAGTAATAGTTCTTGATCTAATAGCTGGTTCTCCACTTATTTGGACAACAACAGTAGAAGGAATGGCAGAAAATTAAAGAATATTGATAGCAGCCAGCATCTAATAATACTGATGTATAAACCTTTAAGCAGATGAAGCCAGAGTTGTATGAGACACACTATCAGAACAGAAATTTTAAAAAAATCATACATGTAACTTCATGGCAGAGATGAAGAACTCTTGAAAACACCACTGAGATACAACAATCCATTAACATGGATACTTACTGGTATCAGGAAATCCTTAAAATACTCCCAGGAGCTAGAGATAGTATACTTCTCTCTAAAGAAAATAATTAAAGATATTTTTCTCCTAAAGCTTTTTTCCCAGACAGCTTTCTGACAAAATATACACATACAAAATGAAGTATGATACTTCGGCATGAAGTATCAATAATACTGCAGCTAGAAAAAAAAAAGAAACAGAAATTTTCAAAGTGACTACTTTGGCCACTTGGGACATCAGCTTAGAAACTTTTATTTAAAGCCATAATAAAATTGAATATCCATAAAGATGATACAAACAGATGGAGAGATATACCATGTTCTTGGATTGGAAGAATCAACATTATAAAATTGACTCTTCTACCCAAAGCAATCTACAGATTCAACGCAATCCATATCAAACAACCAATGGCATTTTTCAAAGAACGAGAAGAAAAAATTTCACAATTTGTATGGAAACACAAAAGATCCCAAATAGCCAAAGCAATGTTGAGAAAGAAAAATAGAGCTGGAGGAATCAGGCTCCCTGACTTCAGACTATACTACTAAGCTACAGTAATTAAGACAGTATGGTACTGGCACAAAAACAGAAATATAGACCAACGGAACAGGATAGAAGGCCCAGAGATAAACCCACACACATATGGTCACCGTATCTTTGATCAAGGAGGCAAGAATATACAATGGAGAAAAGACAGCCTCTTCAATAAGTGGTGCTGGGAAAACTGGACAGCTACATGTAAAAGGATGAAATTAGAACACTTCCTAACACCATACACAAAAATAAACTCAAAATGGATTAAAGACCTAAATGTAAAGCCAGATACTATAAAACTCTTAGAGGGGGACTTCCCTGGTGACACAGTGGTTAAGAATCTGCCTGCCAATGCAGGGGACACAGGTTTGATCCCTGGTCCAGGAAGATCCCACATGCCGTGGAGCAACTAAGCCCGTGTGCCACAACTACTGAGCCCGTGCCCAAGAGCCCATGAGCCGTAACTACTGAGCCCATGTGCTGCAACTACTGAAGCCTGTGTGCCTAGAGCCCATGCTCCACAACAAGAGAAGCAACTGCAATGAGAAGCCTGTGCACTGAAACAAAAGAGTAGCCCTCACTCGCCACAACTAGAGAAAGCCTGTGTGCAGCAACAAACACCCAATGCAACCAAAAATAAACAATAAATTAATTAATTAATTAAAAAATAAATAAAAATAAAACTCCTAGAGGAAAAAAGAGGCAGAACACTCTATAACATAAATCACAGCAAGATCCTTTTTGACCCACCTCCTAGAGAAATGGAAATAAAAACAAAGATAAACAAATGGGACCTAATGAAACTTCAAAGCTTTTGCACAGCAAAGGAAACCATAAAGAAGACCAAAAGACAACCCTCAGAATGGTAGAAAATATTTGCAAATGAATCAACGGACAAAGGATTAATCTCCAAAATATATAAACAGCTCATGCAGCTCAATATTAAAAAAAACAAACAACCCAATCCAAAAATGGGCAGAAGGCCTAAATAGACATTTCTCCAAAGAAGACATATAGATTACCAACAAACACATGAAAAGATGCTCAACATCATGAATCATTAGAGAAATACAAATCAAAACTACAATGAGGTATCACCTCACACCGGTCAGAATGGCCATCATCAAAAAATCTACAAACAATAAATGCTGGAGAGGGTGTGGAAAAAAAGGAACCCTCCTGCACTGTTGGTGGGAATGTAATACAGCCACTATGGAGAACAGTATGGAGTTCCCTTAAAAAACTAAAAACAGAACTATGATATGACCCAGCAATCCCACTCCTGGGCATATACCCTGAAAAAAACATAATTCAAGAAGAGTCATGTACCACAGTGTTCACTGCAGTGCTATCTAAAATAGCCAGGACATGGAAGCAACCTAAGTGTCCATCAACAGATGAATGGATAAAGAAGATGTGGCACATATATACAGTGGAATATTACTCAGCCATAAAAAGGAATGAAACTGAGTTATTTGTAGTGAGGCGGATGGACCTAGAGTCTGTCATACAGAGTGAAGTTAGTCAGAAAGAGAAAAACAAATACCGTATGTTAACACATATATATGGAATCTAAAAAAAAAAATGGTACTGATGAACCTAGTTGCAGGGCAGGAATAAAGAGGTAGACGTAGAGAATGGACTTGAAGACATGGGGTGGGAGGGTGAAGCTAGGGCGAAGTGAGAGTGGCATGGACATATATACACTAACGAATGTAAAATAGGTAGCTAGTGGGAAGCAGCTGCATAGCACAGGGAGATCTGCTCGGTGCTTTGTGACCGCCTAGAGGGGTGGGGTAGGGAGGGCGGGAGGGAGATGCAAGAGGGAGGGGATATGGGGATATACGTATACGTATAGCTGACTCACTTTGTTATACAGCAGAAACCAACACACAATTGTAAAGCAATTACACTCCAATAAAGATGTTAAAAAATTTTTGAATATCCAAACTTTAATGGCCTGTTTTATAATAGAAAAACTTACAGTTCTCTCAGGTCCAAAATATGCTTTTCGTGTCTTTTTTGTATTCCAACGGCTTGCCCAACATCTCCACCAACCACCTCAAACGCAACAAGTCCAAACCCAAATGGCTTCCACACACACAAAACAAAACCAGAACTGCTCCTTCACTCTTATTTCCTATTTCAGTTAGAAGCACCAGCAACTGTGGTCAGTCAGACCAGAAGCCGTTAAGTCAGCCTTGACTTGTTTCTCGGCCTCAAACCCTAAATCCAACAATTTCAATAAGGGAACAGTATCACATAAAATAAACAGCACGGATTTAAATATAAGGGCTTCTTATTAACTATAAAATCCTTGGACAACATATTTAATCTTTTTAACTCTCAGTGAAGATATGATTCGTGTAAGACTTTAAAAAAACTGGTTTTGAGATAGATTTCTATTATGCTATTATTGTTCTCTTGTAGCTCACAGAGCATCTTAACAGATTAAAGGTGATGGGAAATAACATAATGAGAACAAAAGCTGTTTCACTTTAATTACTCTTTCGCAAATTTACTTGACTTCTTTAACATCTTTATTGGAGTATAATTGCTTTACATTGTTGTGTTAGTTTCTGCTGTATGACAAAGTGAATCAGCTGTACGTATACTTATATTCCCATATCCCCTCCCTCTTGTGTCTCCCTCCCTCCCTCCCTATCCCACCCTTCTAGGTGGTCACAAAGCACCGAGCTGATCTCCCTGTGCTATGCGGCTGCTTCCCACTAGCTATCTATTTTACCTTTGGTAGTGTATATATGTCCATGACACTCTCTCACTTCGTCCCAGCTTACCCTTCCCCTCCCCATACTTGACTTATTTTTAAGGAATAAACTGACATTTTTTCTTTTTAAAAAAATCACTTGTGAAATACTTTACTAACCTCTTTCGTAGGCTTGGCTCTGTGACTGTGTGTGGGGAAACGTAGGTCTTTTGGAATGTCACTCTGTGCTGCGTCCCCTCCCAGATGTCCCACCAGGCCTAGGGTGTCTGGGGGCTCTGTGGTACGTGCCCACCCTTTCTCCCCATTAGCCTTTCACTTTGGGTCCAAAACGCTGCTCAGGGCAGCTTCTGCCCAGGGTGGGACTAAACAGGACGGGTTTGCACGCGCGCGCGTGTGTGTGTGTGTGTGTTTTCTTTCTTTTATTTTTTTTTATTTTCTTTAAATTTTTTTAATTAACAAATTTAATCAGTTATACATATACATATGTTCCCATATCCCCTCCCTTTTGCGCCTCCCTCCCACCCTCCCTATCCCACCCCTCCAGGCGGTCACAAAGCACCGAGCTGATCTCCCTGTGCTATGCGGCTGCTTCCCACTAGCTATCTACCTTACGTTTGGTAGTGTATATATGTCCATGCCGCTCTTTTGCTTTGTCACAGCTTACCCTTCCCCCTCCCCATATCCTCAAGTCCATTCTCTAGTAGGTCTGTGTCTTTATTCCTGTCTTACCCCTATGTTCTTCATGACATTTTTTTCCCTTAAATTCCATATATATGTGTCAGCATACGGTATTTGTCTTTCTCTTTCTGACTTACTTCACTCTGTATGACAGACTCTAGGTCCATCCACCTCATTACAAATAGCTCAATTTCGTTTCTTTTTATGGCTGAGTAATATTCCATTGTATATATGTGCCACATCTTCTTTATCCATTC
Organism: Mesoplodon bidens; assembly: GCF_964165515.1. Lineage (NCBI taxonomy): Eukaryota > Metazoa > Chordata > Mammalia > Artiodactyla > Ziphiidae > Mesoplodon > Mesoplodon bidens. Next base: position 118,744,168 of record NC_138176.1, on the reverse strand, counting down.
ATCCGATGATGGACACTTAGGTTGTTTCCATCTCCGGGCTATTGTAAATAGGGCTGCTATGAACATTTTGGTACATGTCTCTTTTTGAATTATGGTTTTCTCAGGGTATATGCCCAGTAGTGGGATTGCTGGGTCATACGGTAGTTCTATTTGTAGTTTTTTAAGGAACCTCCATACCGTTCTCCATAGTGGCTGTACCAATTCACATTCCCACCAGCAGTGCAAGAGTGTTCCCTTTTTTCCACACCCTCTCCAGCATTTATTGTTTCTAGATTTTTTGATGATGGCCATTCTGACTGGTGTGAGATGATATCTCATTGTAGTTTTGGTTTGCATTTCTCCAATGAGTAAAGATGTTGAGCATCCTTTCATGTGTTTGTTGGCAGTCTGTATATCTTCTGTGGAGAAATGTCTATTTAGGTCTTCTGCCCATTTTTGGATTGGGTTGTTTGTTTTTTTGTTATTGAGCTGTCTGAGCTGCTTATAAATTTTGGAGATTAATCCTTTGTCAGTTGCTTCATTTGCAAATATTTTCTCCCATTCTGAGGGTTGTCTTTTGGTCTTGTTCTTTCTTTTTTTTAAATGAAGTATAGTTGAATTACAATGTTGTGCCCATCTCTGCTGTACAGCAAAGTGACTCAGTTATACACATAAAGATATTCTTTTTTTATATTCTTTTCCATTATGGTTTATCACAGGATATTGAACATAGTTCCCTGTGCTATACAGTAGTATAGTTATATATATATATATATATATATATATATATAATAGTTTACATCTGCTAACCCCAAACTCCTGGTCTTTCCCTCCTTAGCAGTACTATTCACAATAGCCAAAACATGGCAACAACCTAAATGTCCATTGATAGATGAATGGATAAAGAAGATGTGGTACATACATACAATGGACTACTACTCAGCCATAAAAAAGGATGGAACAATGCCATTTGCAGCAACATGGATGCAACTAGGATGGATTTTCTTTTGATGAAAGAGTCAGATGCCAGAAAGAGAAACCATTCCCTTGAGTGTGTAATGCACATTAGAGAATAAAGCTCCTGTTTCTATGCTTAAAAAAAAGGTTTAAATATGAGGGTAAAGTTCATGTAATATCATGCACATCCCATATTAATTAAAATCCTTTCTCCTGCAAACCAATCCTATTGCCTAAGTATCCCACTCTTAACCTCTTTTGTTCCTATTTCTGTCACCACGTCTCATCTCTCATCTATATCTATCCTCTCGCCTCCTCCACTCCTCCTCCACCCAGACACCTCTCTAAAATATAGATGTGGGGCGTCCCTGGTGGTCCAGTGGCTAAGATTCTGCACTCCCAATGCAGGGGGCCCAGGTTCCATCCCTGGTCATGGAACTAGATCCCACATGCCGCAACTAAGAGCCCGCATGCCGCAACTAAAGGATCCCACGTGCAGCAACTAAGACCTGGCACAGCCAAATAAATAAATAATTTTAAAAATAAAATAAAATTTTTAAAAAGTGCAGATGTGAACACTGCCTTCCAGGTGAAGAACACACTCCTTAAGATACACACCCTTCTCAATTTGGCCCAAATCCTCTTCCAGTATCTTGACACACCGTTGCCCACTAGTGGCCACTCTCGCACAGGTCTGGGGGCAGCTTTCACACTGTCATTTCTTATGGTCCCAGCAGCTAATTTTTTTTTTTTTTTTTTTTACCGTTAATGAAATACATGTGCTCTCAGGGCTCTGCCTTTTCACGTATAGCTCCCTTGGTCTGTAAAAGCCACCCCACACCCATCCTGTTCTCTATCTGGCAAACAATTCATCCTTCAAAGCCAACCCAAATGTCACTTCTTCTATGAGGTCTTCCAGAATGAGTCAGTCACTCCTTCTGTGGACTCCCATGGCACTCTGTTCTCAGCTCTGTCCTGGGGAGCTATTAAAACTCAAGAACAAAAGTGAAAGACATCAACACTGATTTCAAAATTATTAATTCCTGATGAGTTTTTTCCACCAAAATCCCACGCACTCCATATCTTCTCTTGATTACACACACGCACGTGCGTGCACACACACACACACACACACAATCCAGGGAAATAGTGGGAACAAAAAGCCTCAATATAATCAAATAAATTCAGGAACCACCAGAATCATCCAAATGAATCAGACCTGATCTCATTTTGAAATACCTGCAACTCTTAAATGTCAAAGGAGTTTCAGGGAACAGCCAAAATATTTTAAGACTCTAAATTTCCAAAATATAATTTCTAAATTGTAACAGTCTTTTCTTTACACATGTGTAAAACTTTTAGAATTCAATGGGGAAATAAACCTTCATTTCAAAAGTTAACTTTGAAGTTGGGAAATCAAAACATATGCTATTTCCAGGCACTGGTCATAATAATAATCGCTACCATTTGCTGGGGCCCTTGTGCTAGGGCTCCTCAGGGGACTTCCTGCAGATTCCTGCACGTGAATCCTGCAGCTACTCCATGCAGTAGAAGTCATAACTCCTATTTTACAGATAAGGAAGTTGGTCAAAAAGATTAAGGGAACCCAAACAGACATTATCCAGTGCGGACTCAAATCCAGGCCCTCTGACTCCCTAGCCCAGACACACATTCTATAAGCTACGATACAGAATCAAAGCTAGGCCAACTGGATGACTTCTCTATGGAGCAAATAACCAAACACCTGCTCAGACTGTCCACTTCAAAGGGGCAGCCTTCTGTAACCAGGGGGCTTTAACATGAGCCACTCACCTAGGATTTATATACTAATCTCCCAGAGTACTAAAAAATGTTATCAAAAGTATTTTTATTTCCTCTTAAAGGGAGAAACTTTAAAATTTCCTTAGAAAATGATATATAAATTTTTTTAATTTGACAAAACTATAATCTCAATTTAAGGAAGATCGATTCTAAGAACCAAGGAGTTTGCTGAGCTAAGATTTATATTATCTCAAAAACAAACAAGAGGGGGAAAATCTTGCAGTTCATGTAAGAATTGTTGGAAATAAAGTCTAGAAAATATTAAACCAAGGTTTTGTAAATCCAGTTCTATTTTTCTTTACTTCTCCAATCAAATCAATGTTTCTCATCTTGGCTGAACATGACAAAAAATTTAGACTTACATTTCCCTCATACCACTCGGCTCACTTCTCTTTTGTCAAGTACTAGGTAATCATAAAGAGTACAGTGCTTTAGTAAGTCTCCCATTAACACGAGAATTCTATATCATAACACTGACCTTGATTGTAACTACTCTGTAAATACATATTTATCTTCATACACAGTCTTTCTTTAATAAGAATGGAGATAATTTTAAAATTTGTTTGCTTATTTATACTTTCCAGAAAATGCATCAATAAATCACAGATATATACACTGGAAAGACAGCACTGTAGTCTTCCTGAATTTTATGGAAATTTAGTCAGTCATAAATGCTCCAAACTGACCAATATTTTCACCTCTGTGATGACTCACACAAGTTATCTGGTACTTGATTTTTCACAAGAATAAGAAGTGCAAGAAAAAAGGAGCATGCTACGTTCGATGAAGTAATGAATAAAGCAAGTACCAAATGTAATCACAGAATTCTACATATTATTTAAATTATTTATGAGAGAAGAAATATATGATAAGCAAAGTAATAAAAAAAATTTTAACACTCTGTCCCATTTTAGTGAGTCAACACCTATTGTTGAATGCCTGGTATGTACCACATACCACCCTTCAGGGATGTAGTGGGCTATGCCTCTCATAGAGAATAAAGACAGTAAACAAATAATGATAAGTGTGATATGGAAAGCACAAAGGAGGAGAAATATAGGGTGCTTTGGGTTTTGCATAAGGTAAGATCTGAAGAGTAAACAGAAGTAGGCAGAGTAGCAAACAAGAAGTTTCCAGGTGAAAGAAATAATGAAACTGAGCAGGACCCTGTGGTGCTCCTGGGCACAAAAGCCTTTCTGTGCCCCTTTCCCTGAGTTCCAAAGGGCGGGTTCAAACAGTTGCTAATCAGGAAAAGGAGGGAATGCGGAGACGAGGGAGGAGCAGTCAAGAAACAAGAGTGCAGCCTTGGGGCAGGGTCCTGGCGCCTCCTCAAGGGATACACATAACGATTTCTTTGAGCTCTTCTCCAGAACTAAAACACCCACCAAATGGAAGATGTTCCAGAGAGAAGGTCACAGTTCAGTAACCTCGAGAACCACAGATCAGAAGACCACATGACGCCAGAAGATCTCTAGACTGAAGGAATGCAGGCCCTGCACGCACCCTGATCCTTATTAGCAACCCAACTCCTTGACTGTAAAACTCCTCACAAATGCCCCTGGGTTAGGACACAGTTTTTTTTTGGGGGGGGGGTTTGTCTTTTTTTTTTTGCGGTACGCGGGCCTCTCATTGTCGTGGCCTCCCCCGTCATGGAACACAGGCTCCAGACGTGCAGGCCCAGCGGCCATAGCCCACGGCCCAGCTGCTCCGCGGCACGTGAGATCCTCCCGGACCGGGGCATGAACCCGCGCCCCCTGCATCGGCAGGCGGACTCCCAACCACTGCGCCACCAGGGAAGCCCTAGGACACAGTTTTGAGGGCATTAGCCTGCTGTGGCCCCCTTTGCCTGGCAAAGCAATAAAGCTATTCTTTTCTACTTCACCCAGAACTCTGTCTCCGAGATTCAATTCGGTACCAGGGTACAGAGGCCAAATTTCGGCATCAATAACAGGCAAGCAGGCCCAGAGGCTGCAGGGAGACGTCATGCGTGGCTGGAAAGGAGCCCACGCAGGGAGCCGAGCAGATCTCCCTTCAGGATCGAAGGACTCACTCCCCTAAAATGCGGGGAGGGGTCAGCCCCCTCTGCCTCCACTTCAGCCTCTACTGAGGAAAACTCCCCTGCCTGGTCATAGCTTCTTCCTATGGCATTGAGGGACTACCCACCTCATGGTCTAGAGGCCTGGCCCTTTGACCCAACTTGGGACAGCTCTGAAAGGCCTCCCAATGCCAAAGCTTTCACTGAGGGTGGGGGGACATGTCATGGGCCCTGCACTGCAGTGCCCTCCTCCCTGCACCCAGGCAGGCCTTCTTCTCCACCCCTCCCTCCCACACGGGTTGATCTCAAGGGCAAGGGCATTCCTCGACAAATGTATCAACCAGGAAACACCCTCTAAGAGGGAGATCCCAACTCTGGGATCTAGTGTGAGCTGGGATGAGAGTTGAAAAGGTAGACAGAGGACAGCTCCCTCAGGACCCCACCTGGAATTTAGCCTATGGGTTTAAAATAAAGGTGTGACAAGATCACTAATTACATCATTAGAGGTGAGTCCTAAAGCAGGACAAGAGAATGCAGAGAGGGAACATCAGGGGGAAAAAAAGCAAAATTACCCACTAGGGAATTTCTCCCCAGACCTTGGGGCCTGGTGATCATGGAAAGGAAATTATCTTGAAATTCTGATATAATAGGATTATACCTCAGTTTGTGTACTGGTGGTCATCCAACCCTGGCTTCATACAGGGATTGTGATGCTCAAAAGCCTTAGGTTAGAAATACTAGAGCCCCAGGATAGCATTCATTTAAAAAATTCTTATTTGGAACCACATAAGAATAAAAAATATCCCATTCTATGTGTCACAGCAGCTGTATTCTAGTGGAAACACTGAAACAAAAAGAAAAAGGAAAAAGAAGGACAACGAAACAAATCCTCTAGTGTTAAGGAAGACTTTGCAATTTGAATATTTCCTGTGGTGTAAAAGTCACACCAGAGAAAATTTATTGAAAATATCTCCCTGTTGCCACCTTTTGGTATTTTTGTATGTAACTCCTTTGGGGGCTCTATTTCTTGGTTGACAAGTTACCTAAAAGGTGGTAGCAAATAAGCCATAATTCTGCCAAAGATAATTCATTCAATGTGACGTGTACAAATCCATTTTAAATACCGTCTTACCTCTAGACGTAGCCTATCAAGAAGAAGCAACTTTTAAATTTGCGTTTGTTGGATAAAGCCACCTTCTGAAAAATCAAAACAAAGCGGCTGTAGGGATGGATCAGAGTGGAACCAGAGCAGTCGCAGTACCATATAGTCCAGGTGAGAGGGGAAGGCAGCTGACTGGGATGTGGGTGAAGAAACTGGGCTCAGGTGGACAGACTGGAGCAAAGGTGGTGGCCACTGGGGGGGCGCTGTTCAGACCTCCCTTTCAGATAGAACTTGCAGTACAGCTGCAACAGTGTAGTTAGCCGACTGCCTCCGGCTGCAGGGCCTCAGGATTTACCTCAGCTTTTCAGCCCAGGCCACACTCTTCCCCAGGAGCCCCCAGCCAAAGACTAAGTCCAGAGGCATATTAGGATCCTGTCAATTCTGCTCAAAATGGGATTTCTATAACAGGCAACTTTCCCTCCAGAGCCGCTGTTGGACCAGCAGAGGTATTGCCAGGTCTGCATCGCCATCTAAGGCTCCCCTGGCCCCATCTCCTCTCCCCGTATGCTTCCTTTCACAGGTGTCAGAGCTAAATTGGGCCTCCACCCTGCTTCTTTCCCAGGCATTCCTCCAACTGACACAGCGATGCTTAACAGGTAAAATCAATGGTACTTTGTGCCTGACAGAATGTGGAGGGTGAGACAGAAAGAGGGTTCAAGGATAACTCCTGGGATTCTGGCTTGAGCATCTGAAATGGGAACTCTGAAAGGGGGACAAATTTAGGGAGATCATAAAGTCACTGTGAGTCAGGATAAGAATGAGGTACCTTGGAGAAATGCATTTTCATCCAGGGACCTAATGGTGCAAAGAACCCAGTTTGGGACCTAGATTGGAATTTTGTGAATTTCTTTCCAGCCTGACAATATTCACTGATGATCTTGAATGTTTCACTTCACAATAGAATTCAGTGAGGTGACTGGTGTGGTAGGCAGGCTTTAGAGTCTAAAAGATACAGGTTTAAATACCAGCACATATTAGCTGGATAGTTTCCCAAGAGTGCCGCAAGGGTCCGTTTCCAAATCTTCACCTGGGGTGGTAATCCCTGCCTGGCTGGGTGGCTGTGATCTAGCAAAATGACTGAGATATACCAGGTACTTTCAAAGGTGTATTTCGTATTCTTTTTCCTATCTCAGTGGACACATTTGTTAAGCACAAGCAACACTAACCCCTTCATTAGATAGACATGCACATGGAAGGGTTAGCTGAAAAACATCCTAGAAGGCTCTGTGCCCTGTGAAACTTGGCTGGCTTCAAAGGTTTGAACCGTGTGTGGCATGTCCCAGTTGAAGGCACCTCCACTTGCGTGGCAGCTAATGCAGAAAGAGTGGGTGTTTCCAGTAACACTGGGAGCAGGAAGGAAAAAAGAGCCCCAGACAACGGAATCCAAACAGGAGACCACATGTTCCAAGTAGACCCTGCCGCAGGGAGAAATTTAAAAAAACAGTCATGAAGAGAACATAGCCTATCGCATCTCAGACAATGCATGTTTAGGGAAAAAAAAAGTTTTCTTTTTCACAGTACAAAAGAAATTTAAAAAGCAATTTACTTCCGCTTAAGACTGGATGTACTATATCCTCATATAATTTTTCACCGTCTACCTCCATCAGAAAGGCCACTGTGATTTATTTCCTGGAGAACCAGAATTTGTATGGCAACTAGTGAGGGAATGCAAATTCATTCCATAAGATCTGCTTGACTGACAGTTATAGAAACCAAATCTGCTTGCAGATGTGGAAATACACATGGCCGACTGTTTTCCTGCCCTTGCACCACATACCATATACTACCCAGCCTTCCTCAAATATTGATTTAATATTGAGACAAAGAAAACAATTTCTTGATGTGCCAAAAGGCCAAGTACTGCCTAAAGCCACTGCAGACAACTTGGCAGCAAATTCCCTTGAAAAAGGAGTTTTTCCTATGAAAAATGAATCATTTGCCTCTTCACTGAGAATTTTAAAATTCAGTTTTCTCAGCTAATGTAAAGTTACCACCAATTTCCTGAAAATCCAAACACAATTTTGAAACCCCAAAATTATGATGCCAAAGAAATATTTCCAATTCACTTCGGTATCAAGCTAAATGAAGAAAAATGTTCAGGATTCCCCAAATCATAATCGTTCCTCTTCATCCAGTTGATACATGCAGTGAGCAGAAGCAAAGTATTTATCGAGTCCATATGGACGCTTAGAAATGTTAGCAATTGTATTTAAAACAAAAATAAATTCAACTCTGTCAGCATTTCAGGAATTTATAGCCAAAAACCACAGTCAACACATGCCAAAAATCTCATGCTAACAAGAAATCATTTTCAAACTTTTCCAGAATGAACATTTTTATCGTAATGATCACAGATTCTGAAGAGCTTAATTAAACACTGGCTCCTAGACGGAACAGTGACCTGAAGTCCTTGCCAAGCTTACAAGTCACAGACAGGGGGTGTTTGCTCTCCAACAGGTTCAGATGACCAGAGGCAGGGTGGCAGGTGAATAATTAAATATAGCCCTGGCTATGTGTTAGAATCACCCTCATTTTTGTCCAGACCCCTGTGCACGTTAGCAACCACGCTCAAAAACTTTTCCCATGGTTGGAAGTGAAGCTTTCACAATCTGAGGTAGACATCAATACAAATCCCCTACGAGGTAGCTACTACTTTGTGTTCCCATTTTACAGATGAGGAATCTAGAGGTTTAACGGGGCCTACTGCCCACTGTTTCATGACTAGTAAGTAGCTGAGCCAGGATTCCAACATAGGCAGTTCTGGATTAAGACATCATGCTCCGAACCATTGCCCTGTACTAGAGTAGAGATCTTTAGAGCATAAAAGAAAGTCCTTCCAAGATAATCAAGGCCAACCTGACACACATTTACCCGGCCAGGCTGACGGACCACGTAGCAGCTGCAGCAGCCAATGAGCCACTTGACTCTCTCGGCTTTAGCTGAATCTGGGAAGGCAGGGAAGCAGGTCTGATGGTGTCAGGGACTGATAATGTCTAGAATACTGAAGCTATCAATCTCCACCGAAATTTATTTGGACTTTGTGCCTGGGATTATTATTCTAGTTTTAATCCAGCATGTTCTCTAAATATACCAGAGTAAGGAGGTAGGGGATAGAAGAGGAACCACTGGTTGTTTATTAGAATCCTAAGAAATTGCACTGACAGCAAAAGGAGGGGTTAAGCTCGTGTATTCACACATCAACCCACTGATCCAGGCATCAACCACACATGCACCAGTTCTCTCTCTCTCTCTCTCTCTCTCTCTCACACACACACACACACACACACACACAACATTCTGAACACCTACTATGCATGAGGCACTACCTCAAGAGCTGGTAACTGCTTCACAAAGTCCTATTCTCAGCGATCCATAAAAATTAGAAGAATTACAGGTGTTTACAGAGTTATGCTTATTTTAGCTACATCATGATTGTCTATCTAATCTCCCTATACATTACTAGTTTATTACTTGATTAAAAAGCTGTTAACTGGTATCACTCAGGTGTACTGCTAAGTAAATATAAATCCATTTTCTAAAGACTATATTTTCAATACAAAAAGAGACTCACTTTTTCATAGAACTTTGCTATGAATCCTTTTGCAATTGTAAAGTATGAAAACGTTTTTTTTTAACTATCCAGTTAGAGACATTGGACACTTAGGCATTAAGTTTTCTCAAGGAGAAGTAAATACGTAAAACATAGCCAGAATCAGCATTCTAATCATGTCTATATTACCTTGTTACTGTTCCATGGAAAATTCCATTTTCTCTCAGTAAAATTCAGTTGGGTTTTGTACCGAAAAGAGCAACAATAAATTCTATCACCTTTTAAAGGCAAGTATTAACATGAGTGAGATAAAGTTATAAAGCTCTGTGAGGTTAACATTTCTGCTTATTTTTTAATCAACTGCTTACATTTCTCAGTCACCTTCTTCACATTTTCTCAGTCTCCCACCCACACACATATTCTTTTCCTCCTGGACTTTAAACCCTGCCAAGTTCCAGGAGGAAAAAAAAGTTGCATTTTACATAACAACAGTCTGAAGATCTGATTTTCCCTGGAGTAAACTTGTTCCTTTGTACACTGATTAAAAGATATTTACCATCAACTGAGTTATTCAACCTTAAGAAACAACTGCAGAACATTCCGTGGTAATAGGTGTATATTTTTAAGATGATGACCCAAAGAAAAAAAAAAAAAGTACGAGGCCAATGTTAGTTGTTCCAGAAGAAAAGGCTACCAGTTAATGTCTTGTGTGTAAGTAAGAGACACAGGATGAATGGGGGTCGCACAGCCACCTCTAATCTATGCTTATGACATGTAATAAAAACATCATCTTCTAAAATCAGAAAGATTTAACTATTAAAGTGCTCAAAAATATACACGTGTCATCCAAGTACAAAAGCTCAGGTCCAGGGTTCTATACCAGAAGCCCTAAGCACCGTCAAGAGGATGGACTACCGGCTAAATGAACTATAGGTGCAAATTTCCAGTCAGGACGCGTACTAACTGCATAACCCTAAGCCTCTGTTCCTGCATTTGAGATGAGATGTTTAGGTCATAGAATTCATTAGAGTGAGATAAATTAGAAAACATATATACTGTAATCCAATGCCTGACTTAGTAATAGGTGTTCAATAAATGATAGTTGTTATTGAAACGGGTTAAAAGATTAAACCCATTGTGGATAGTCTTGTCTGGATGAAAATAGACATGCTTATTACCTGATCTCATTTTTAATTCTTCCCATTCGAGGGTACAAAGACTTAATTTTAATGGGCAGGAAGAGTTGGTCAAATCACTGAATTTTCAGTCTAATTAAAATTATATTATGCAAGGAACAGATTCTCATCCATTGTGAATATGAGAGAGAAAGCGGTAGAAATTTTTTAAATAATTAAATTTTTAAAGTAAAAATGCCACTAACAATCTACATTTAAAGTTGATGTTGGCCTCCCCAATTATAAAGGGCATTTATAATGCACTGAGTGTGCAACCAATTCCCCACAAAGTTGTTAAGACACATCAATCAAAACAATAAGGCAGGGCTTCCCTGGTGGCGCAGTGGTTTAGAGTCCACCTGCCGATGCAGGGGACACGGGTTCGTGCCCCGGTCCGGGAGGATCCCACATGCGGCGGAGCAGCTGGGCCCGTGAGCCATGGCCGCTGAGCCTGTGCGTCCGGAGCCTGTACTCCGCAACGGGAGAGTCCACAACAGTGAGAGGCCCGCGTACCGCAAAAAAATAAAGGGCCCAGGACAGGAAATTCGGCCATACTTTAAATAAGGTAGAAATGACTAGAAGCAAGTCTCCCGAAATCCACACCCAGCAAATTGCTCTAGAGAACTACGGATTCTCTCTCACTGCAAATGGGGAGGGATTTGAGCAAAATGTATTTGCGTTTCAAAGGGAATAGTGGACTTCAGCTTATACCTACACCAGGCAGGGATCTGAGTTCAAATAAGACTCTGGCTAGTAAAGGGAGAAACACAGACAGCCAGGACAGGCAACCAGATCCTTAGAGACTCTTATCTGCCTTCACCCCTTGAACTCACTGCTCAGTAAGGGAGGCCAGACCCCATGATGAGTAACTGGGGGTACAAGAATCAGAGACCTGAAGGTGTGCTGTCTGCCTCATCAGAACAGAGGCAGCCATGGCTTTGGGCAGACATGCTCCAGAGACTGCCAGTCTGTAAGCCAAAGCCTCCACATCCTGGAAGTCACCAACAGACCCTGCTGCTACAGCAATTCAGGGGATGCTGCGGGGGGAGGAGGGCTGAGCATAAATGGCCACTCAGGCAGAGTCAAAGGCCTGTAATAGAAGGAATGGCTGGGAGGGTGGAGAACACTCCCTGTGCCTCCAAGGAATCCTGTGCATAGCTCCAGGCTGGCACAGGTCACAGCTTTTGATGTTCTGGAACTGAAAGGTGACCTAGATGGTCACTGGGGTGATCCAGAGGGAGCAGCCAGAGAGATGGTCAGATCAGTTCAATTCTAATTAATACCTGAGTATTTGCAAAAGTCCATGCACACACCCACACACCCACACACAAATGTTCTTCAGCCAATCATCCTGTTGAATTTCTATAAGAAATATAACTTTTTCCCCCTTGTAAGGAGCCATGAGATTACATAATGACTTCAAATTATATAACTACGAAGTTATGAAGTTCCTAGATTATGTAACATCTAAGAATCATGGATGCCTTTATTTTCTTTCGACCTATGATGTAATTCTCACTGGAAAACATGCATAAGTTATGAGGTGTTTGCACATGTAACATTTTTTTTTTTTTTTCAGTATGCGGGCCTCTCACTGTTGTGGCCTCTCCCATTGTGGAGCACAGGCTTCGGACGCGCAGGCTCAGCGGCCATGGCTCACGGGCCCAGCCACTCTGTGGCATGTGGGATCTTCCCGGACCGGGGCACGAACCCGTGTCCCCTGCATCGGCAGGTGGACTCTCAACCACTGCACCACCAGGGAAGCCCTGCACATGTAACATTTTAAAACTGGCTAGCAAAAGCATTGATCGGCTGTTACATAAGTCATTTTCCCATACATGAAAGTCAATGACTAAAGGAGGATGAGCTTGGCTGCCCAGCTTTGAAATCACACAGAATTCAGTAAACTAGAGTCATATTGACACTGTTTCCATCTTACTTGGTTTTAACTCCTTAACAAGTTTCTTTTTTGCTTGTTTAAAGAATCCAATTTAATTCTGCTAAACAATCCTAAAGGTGCTAAGAATTATTAAATTGTGAAACTAAGTATACATTAGTAACCCACAAACCCAGCCATAAATTGGATCTCATCACAACCCAGACTATGCCACTTCTAAGACTTCTTCTAACTGGTCGTTTCTTCCTGTGGCTACAATCTCCTACCAATGCAATTCTTGAATGCCCTCAACCCTGCAAGATCTCTAGGATATTATGTCTCCCAGTGCCCTGCCCTCTCTCTAGCTTCCTGCTGGCTTCAATTCTCCCTGTGTCATCCCACCCCCAGGTCGACCATTTCACCCTCTCATCATATACCCTAAAATCCCCCTAAATCTGTGTTCTCCACTTCTGAGTGACCAAAAGAACTGGGAAAAGGCATATAACTGTCCTAAGAAATCTGCCTACAAATTCATACTGTGCAGCCTCGACTGTATACTAATTTGGTTTGGCAAGTTTTTTATTCATCTCTATTGCATTTTCCATAAGCAGCTGTTCTGAACGCTCCCCAGTTTCTTCAGGTCTCCAAAGCATCCTCCTATGTTCCCAAGAGATGACTTCATCTCCAAACAGACTGAGCAAAGTTGAGGAAATTTACACTCAATTTTCTCCCCTGTCTCTTAAATCCATCACAATCTTTACTCTTCTCTCCTTCTTCTCACCAAACTCAGGAAAAATATGTTCAAACCCGTTTAACAGACATTTATCGGGGACATACTCCAAGCCAAGCTTTCTACAAGGCATGTATCTGGCAGAATCAACGACCTCAGGCATTAAACTTGTGACCATACCTAGCAGAGTCTATTGAGGACTACAGATAGGAAGCAAACATTGAAACAGGTCATTGACTAAAATGAACATAGTAATATCAGTGAAAGGGCTCACAAAGTGCGGTGAATAGCCCAAGGCTAACTAACTTCAGCCCCAACACCTGTCATCTTAAATCTAGCCCTGCTCTCCTATTTTCCCTAGTGTCACTCTTTTCTCTACACTTTCTCAGCCTAGAAGTTCACTCAACTGACTTTTATAAGAAATGAATGAAACAGTGAAAGAAAAATAAACTCAATTCACCTCAACCCACGGACGTGTCAAGCAACCACTCCAACTATTACCATTTTCTTTCATTTCATAGACAGACATCCTTCTATACTACTTGCTGCCTCCTCCTTTCCTGCTTGTTGTATTCTAGAGTCTGCTGTTCTCTCAAAGGTCACTAATGTGATCATTACTTAATTTTACTTTCCTATACATGATGTTTTATTCAATGGAGGTGACGGTCTTCTGAATTAAAAAAAAAATACATGTTCCTAAAAAGTATTCAAGTTTTATTTTATTCCTTAATTCATATGACTGATGAGATTATAAAGTAATAATGCATATGAGCTCTCCAAAATTTATTAAATGGTAAACAAACAATCCATGCTTTACATACACTTCAATAAAATTAATAGATTTTAGGAGAAAAAGATCAGTAAATACTTTCTTTCCCTTCTAGAATAAGGTCCAACACAGAACACAGGGCTAAGTAAAGCCAGGGTTTCATTTTCTAAGGCAGTGTGATAGACAGGACCACCCCTGTGCAGGCATCTTTTCAGTCAACCATCAAGTTCCAAATGCTGAAGAGTGCAGGTATGATTGTTCATGGAAACTGGATGGATTCACTGCTTCCTTTAGTTATAAGCAATTTTCTTGCCATTTGTCTATAAAACTCCATCAAGGGCTGACTTTTAAAATAGTTGGAGGCTAATGTGATCATGAAGAAAAAATAGGAAAAGAATGAAATTCTTTTGATTACTGTCAAGTAAATATTTCAGAATCCCCATGGAGCATAGCTAACAACTATCTTGTTAGGAACGGAAATATTTTCCCTAACTTGGCTGAAGCCACTCAGCGTGACTTTCAGGAGAACACGACAAATGGACAGAAATGATCCTATGGTGGGTCCTCTCCCTGTGACTGATTGTCAGTGCTAACCTGGCAAGAATCACATCACAGCTGCCAATGGCCTAGGATTCCTAAGCCACCAGGATGACACCCAGGTGAGGAAGCTCAGGGCTCCTGATCTGCTCACCCACTGACATTCTTTTTCCTGACCTGCTAAAATCATGGGTTTCCAGACCCTTTCTCTCTTCTTGCTTCTCCCCACAGTGTATATTTTTTCTCTCTGTTGACAACAATCTAATGTGCCTGGAAACTGCTTCAAGTGCCTATGTGCTACTTGGGATCATTTTAATACTTTTGCAGATGGTTTGGAGCATTTTTTTCTCAAAATGAGCTCTGAACTCTAAATCATTTTGCCATATTTCTGCACTGATATATAAAATACACTTGAGATGAACGCAGTCATTTTTCCACTAAAAAACAGAGTTGTTAATTAATGACTGGGAGAGAATGCCAACTCCACTTTTCCATGGCATAATGACTGTTCAGTCGACCAGGAGAGCCATCTTAGCTTGGGTTCCCCCAAAAAGGACCCTGAGACAAGAACCTGGGTTAGTGTGTGTTACTTGCAACAGTTTATTCGGGAGGTGATCCCAGGGAGCACAAGGTAGGGAGTAAGGAAAACATGGGTGAGGAGAGAGGAGAGCCAATAAAGGGAGTGGTATGGATCAGGCACTGTGGGGGCTCCATCCCCCTGGGGCATCCTGAGGAGACATGAATAAGATGTCGCAGCACTGTCCCACAGAGAGAAGGGGAAACTGGACAGGTGTTTTCTGACTCCAGTCCTTCACTGACGTTGAAGGCTGTCCCTGGGAGAGTTCACTTCCAGCATCACTGCCAGCACTTCTAAGCTGCTTTGCACCAGAGGAGGAAGTTCCCACAGGGCTGACCCCGGGGCGGGGGAGAAGGGCAGCAGCCCAGCACTCGAGAAGGGCAGCTCTCAGCACGCACGGGAGATGCCCCCCACAGGTAAACTGAGAGGGAGGCCGAGAGCCAAAGAACACCATTGGCTACAGCAGCCCCAGTTCCTTGCTTTTATCAAGCCACCATGTTCCGCTGCCTCACCTTTCAAGAAGTCTCCTTGATCCCATTTATCAAATATGATCCACTACCCTCGTCTCCCAGTCTTTAACCCTTCCTACCACATTTAGCAATTATCTCCTGCGACCATCCCCTACTCCAGGCTTTCCACTGACTACAGGATGGATGAGGTTCACGTGAGGTCATGGCCCTCACTGATCTGCCCGACCTGCCCGGCCAACTCTTCCCACTCTCTCCCTTTCACCTTCTCTTCCTCTAACAAACAATGATCCTTCTCAGCTTTGAGCCTTTCCCACACAGAATGCCTCAAGCCTACCTGCCCTTTGGAAATCCACACTAGGAAGCAGCGACTCCTAAGGAATATTTTCCTTGGCTGTGGCTTGCCCTCTTCTCCTCCTCCTCTGAACTATTCTAGTCTTGACAGCAAACAATGCCATTTTTAAAAATGTGTTTAAAGTGAGAGGGCAGGAAACTCTGGCCAAACTGTAAGGTTCCAAGGGGCAGAGACTGAGATCAATGCTCCTTTAAATTCTTCCAACACTCCCTATAGGGCCCACTAGCTAAAGACCACCAGGAACACAACTGTAGTCAATAAATCGAGCTTTCTTTAGCTTGCTACAGCAAGGGAGAGAGAGTGCACCAAAGGGACTGGGGCATCCGAAAAGGAAACTGAAGGAAGCTTATTATAGAACCTGGGTTTGTTCTGGGTGATTCCAAGGAGGTCTTAGGTAAGTGGTGGCCAGATTTGGGCTGGAAGCTGTCAGGAAGTGGGGGAAATGTACTGAGTAAGTATCTTGGCAAATTTAACACAGAAGGCAGAGGATGAAAGCAGAGTTGGAGTCATCATTGGTAAAGCAGCAGCAATCAATCACTCAGGTCAGTCAAAAGAGAGGGATGTTCAATTACTTTTGTGGCTGCAGAGTGTCCTTGTCTCAGTCTTGCTTCAGACATACTGCAGGAGTAGCCTTGTCTGATTATTTATACTCTGCAAGAGGTATTTATGTTCCACTGGGGACACTGCGGCCAAGCTGCCAGGGACATTTTTCACTTTCTCCAAAGTGACTCAAAAGATACCAGAATGACTTAAATCACTGTTGAATTAATTTCAAATTTGTTCTAAACCTAAATGATAATGTAAACTTTAACTCCTAAGTTATAACTTCACTCCTGGCACGCACTGTGCACACGGAAGGGAATAAGACACGCTGGCCCTTGACACAGGTCCATGAGCTCGCAGTCCAGGAGGAAAGGCAAAAGTCTAGGCTGATACAACACGAGCCTGGAAAGTGCCAAAATGTAAAACTGCTTAAGGTACTGACAGTGTAGGGAACTGAGTATAAACTGCATGTAGAGTACAGGTGAAGCTTTCCAGGAAGATGTGTCATCTGAGATGGATGTGGAAGGATGAGTAGGACTTGACCAGTTGGAAAATGAAGGGTGGAGACGCAGCAGACACAGCAGATGCAAAAGTGTGAAATGGCTTTATGGGTTGGGGAACAGAACAGAAGGCAATGTGGCTGAAAAAAACTTTACTGAAAACTAAAATTTTGCAAGGAACTCGAATGAATTTCCAAACCTAGACTGGACAGATACTACATTTTGCAGGTGTGGAAAGAGAGAGTGTTACATAACTTGCCTATGATGTAAAAATCGACTCGGCATTGACCTAGGGAGAAAATCCGAGAGGATTAGATTAAAATATACCCACTTGATGGTGAAAGCAAAGGAAATAGGGGCATATAGTTTGATCTCAAACATGTATACCCTCAGTGGCTGAAAGTCTTTTTTCCTTTCTTCAGCCTCACTTTGCTGAGTTCATATATATCTCCCAGCTAAGTGAAATAAATCTGGACTCCTTGGTGCTGTATCAGAGTTGAGAAGGAGTGAGGACCACCCAAAGAAAGCAAAGGGGCACTTCTGAAACAGTGCAATGCATAAGGAGACTGTAGTTCTGTTAAGTCAACTGAAGGTTGAAGAGGAAGTAAATTTTAACAAAAACTAAATACTCTTATTTATGGATCCCACTCTAAAAGTGGAGACAGTGTAGAAACAGAATACAAGTCAATCCAAAATAACATATTTAGATGTCCTTCCCTTGAATATAAGGGGGAATGGAAAAACTTTCAGAAACTTTTCCCACTAAAATACAAAACTAAAGCTCAATACATGCAAATACAGGCAAATGACTTACTGGGTCTTATTTCTGTTACACCAAGAAAACTCAGGAGTTCAATGATTTCTTGAATAATATTATAATTATTTCTCATGCCTTGCCAAATAACACACACACACATCCGTATACATACATATATATCTATATGTATGTGTGCATATATGTGTGAGTATATCTATATAATTATACAATTTCCACACTCTTAATATTGACAACCCAATCTTTAAATCGGTTACTTTGGAAATCCAATGTCTTAAAAGTTCACGCATACTTTTGTACAGTCCTTCAAAAATTAATACATTATTACTACTTCAGGTCAATTAATTTCTTTCTAGTTTCGAATAGAAATGATCCATGAATTACTGTAAATAAATATTAATAGTGAGAAATGAGCCATTTGGACACTACCGTTAGAGAGAAGCATAAGTAATCTTAAATTTCCAAGTAGAAAAAACAATGTAAAGGTCTTTATTTCATTAGAAAGAAAAGATGAACTACTCACTAGAATAGGTAGATGATGTGACTCAACCAACAAAAGGTAAGGACAAGCAATTCACAGAGTGATACAAACAAGTGTTCCATGAACAGACGAAACATGCTTACCTTTTCTGTTAATTAAGGAAGGGTACGAGACAATGTATTTTTCACTATTTAGGCTGCTGAAGATGGGAAAGCACAGTGTTGGCAAAGATGGGAGGGAAGAGTTGTTTCCTTTCCAGAAGCCAGTCCCTTCTGGTAGGAGTTCAACAGTCATTGGGAGGACAAGATGGCAATCCGAAAAATTATCAAAGTTGTTCATTGCCTGTGGCCTAGGAACTCTGCTTATAAGAAGTTATGCAACGAAAAAGCCTGTACAAATGGACGAATAAATCTGACATTCATTGTAGGAAAGAAAAAGAACATAGGCCAAAGTCTATTAAAACAGATGTGTCAACATATATATGGAATTTAGGGGAAAAAAATGTCATGAAGAACCTAGGGGTAAAACAGGAATAAAGACACAGACCTACTTGAGAATGGACTTGAGGATATGGGGAGGGGGAAGGGTAAGCTGGGACAAAGCGAGAGAGGGGCATGGACATATATACACTACCAAACGTAAGGTAGCTAGCTAGTGGGAAGCAGCCGCAGAGCACAGGGAGATCAGCTCGGTGCTTTGTGACCGCCTGGAGGGGTGGGATAGGGAGGGTGGGAGGGAGGGAGACGCAAGAGGGAAGGGATATGGGAACAGATGTATATGTATAACTGATTCAATTTGTTATAAAGCAGAAACTAATAAAATAAATAAATAAATACATAAAAAAGAAGCCAGATGCAAAAGGCAGCACAGCCTATGATTCCCTGTATACGAAGTGTCCGGAACACGCGATTCCATAGAGACCCCAATTCGTGGGATCGGTGGATGGGAAGTTGTTGAAGTTATGGTTTAATGGGTACAGGGTTTTATTCTGGGGTGATGGAAATGTTTTGTATCTTGACAGAAGGGGTACTTGCACAGCGTTGTGAATATACTAAATGCTACTGAATGGTATACTTTAAAATGGTTAGTTTTATGTTATGTGATTTTCACCTCAATTAAAAAAAAATCAATTCAACACCTTTAAAAAAAACCCAGTAGTCCACATGATTATTAAAATAACCTCCTAACAGGCATAGATTCTTTGCAGTTTTTCTTCAGCTAGTATAAAGAAGACCTTTGCCTGTGAAATACTGATCAACCAGGAAATAATTATTTCTGACTCAAACGTTATTCTTAAAAAGATATAATAACAAATTATCTGATGTCAATAATAAAAGCTAAGGGTGTCTTCTGAGTTTAAAAAAAAATAAAAAAATAAAAAAACAGATGTGTCAAAACACATTATGGTATATCCATACCCCACATACACACAATGGCACTTCATACCGCTACAAAAAAAGAATATTACCATTTATGTGCCTACACAGAAGACATCCTCTTAGTTTTTAAGAGGAAAAGTCCAATTGCAAAAATGCTTGTGTGTATAGAATGAGCCCATTTTCATAAAGTGATAATATATAATTCTGCATAGACCAAATAGCCAAAAACATACATATGCTGTGTTCTTGTTTTATTTTTATTTCGGGCAAGACTTATTTGCTTTAAGAGTAATTTCTGGCAACAAGATATAAAGAGAATGTAACTCCTCATTCCTGAAATCTCTCTGATATCTTTTGATAAAGACGACTGTTAGGGGCTTCCCTGGTGGCACAGTGGTTGAGAGTCCGCCTGCTGATGCAGGGGACACGGGTTCGTGCCCCGGTCCGGGAAGATCCCACATGCCGCGGAGCGGCTGAGCCTGTGAGCCATGGCCGCTGAGCCTGCGCGCCCGGAGCCTGTGCTCCGCAACGGGAGAGGCCACAACAGTGAGAGGCCCGCATACCGCAAACAAAAACAAAAACAAAAAACAGTTCCGGTCTGGAAGACAACCAGGAGGCTGCGTCTTAAGTCTCATTTACACACCCACTAAGAATAGTACCAGAGTTTTACTCATTCAAGGGCCCCATGGTGACAACCATCAGATCATTTTCCTTAAGTTTCTTTCCCAAATTATTAGTCAATAATTTTCTCAATAGTGAATGCCACTCCTCTGTAAAGGCTGTGATTCTAAATCTTTTCCCTACACAATACACCTTAGTGATATACATTCCCATCTCTACTCATAGTTCCACTATACCCACGACTGGGTTGAGTTGAGGGACCAATCGCCAACTATATACCGGTTACAGTGCTAGAAACACAGTGATGAACAAAATGCATGTACCCTTTGAGGAACTAACTGCATAGAACAGTGTTCTTTGACTTTTATCACCCATTTTACATCATGACCTAGTAATATATGGGTGTATTTGTTTGTATATATTAACAGTGACATATATGACTAAAGGTTTCATGAAACAATACTCTTACACTCTGATGTTTTCTAATCTAGAAGTGGTTTTTTTACATGCTGGTTGTGACCCCTAAATTAATTTTTGATACACTAATAGGTCACAACCCACCACTGGAAATACTGTGGTCCATATGCTATGCCAGGCCTCCTTTCTGCCCTCTGCCCTTTGAGCAATAAATACCACGTTAAAATCCTTATCTAGTCCAATGTGAACACACAACAAAAGTTTAAGTACACTCAGCAAAACATTTTCCTCTGGAAAAAATAAAGTGAAAAGTCTACAATTTTTCTCATGCTAAGATTTTGTATTAGATATTGCTTGATCTGATGGAAGACAACCAAAAATAATAAAACTTCATGGAATTTTGATGATCCTCTTGTTTACTCTAGGAGGAAGAGAACGGCCAAACTTGGTGCCAAATGGCTTCCAAAACAGGATATATCAAAGCAACCCAGTCAACACCTTTCATTCCCTCTGTCTTGGGGCATCGAATGTCGCAAGAGAAACACTTGCAGACAACAGTTTCTATCACTAAACTCTGCAGGACAACTCTTCCCAGAACAAAAGACAATAAAGCTTCATTAACGCTGACCTTAGTTATTTGGAATTTGGCATGAAACTTTAAACATTTTTAGCCACATTTACCTTTGCCAGTCTAAGAAGGAAGAGATTGATGAGCAAATTAAGAGCAAGAAGAAGACTGTAAGAAAAATGTTTACCTTATTTGAGAGAAAAAACTCCATCTAACATCACGGAGCATCAGCACAATAATACCAGTGTGATAAATTCTCATTACCAATCACTTTTATCTACTTGTTAAGGCAACTTTGGCAGGGCTTGTATTTGGCAAAACGGTCAAACTTGTTCAAAATATTATTTGTACTTCAGTAAAGCTGCATTTACTTTAAAATAGGCTGTGATTCAGAAAAACATTCAAAATTTTAGTGAGTGCCTGAAGTTATTCTGTTAGTAAGCTCTTACAGTATTATACACCTTAATTTTCTTCTTTTTTTTTTTTTTGGCCACACCATGCAGCTTGTTGATCTCAGTTGATCTCAGGGACTGAACCTGGGCCGCAGCAGTGAAAGCCTGGAATCCTAACCACTAGACCACCAAGGAACTCCCAGCACCTTCTCCTTTTTTTTTTTTTTTAGTATTTACTTATTTATTTAGCTGCGCCGGGTCTTAGTTGCAGCATGCGGGACCTAGTTCCCTGATCAGGGATTGAACCCAGGCCCCCTGCATTGGAAGCACAGAGTTTTAACCACTGGGCCACCAGGGAAGTCCCCACCTTAATTCATAAATACTGCTCTCACAGGCACAAACCTCAGGTCTTTCTATGGAAAGCAGAATGTTCTAGTATTCTGACTCCAACAGCTGGAAAGTTTTATTTTCTTCCACTCAAAATAAATTTATGTTATACAGAAGAAACACTAAGTATTGCTTTATTTTTCTTCATCATGACCCCCATTAAGACAATCCTAGACTTCCCTATTTAAATGCCATTATACTGAATCTTAAAGTCTTAGTTCTTTTTGACTCTAATAAGGATTCGATCTCCCGATAATTTCAAATACTAGGGAATTTTTTAAAAAAATTCTATAGTCCCTGAGTTTATACCATAAAATGTGCACTTCCCCAAAATGCCCTGCTTACTAAATGACAATGTTCCTAGTACCTTTTTTCCAGTGTATTCTCTATGGTTAAAGGGGAATGGAAGAAAGGGAAAGGGAAGGTGAGGGGGGAGAAGGAAGGGGGAGAAGGGTGGCACGGAAGAGGGGTAGAGGGAGGGGACAAACACCAGATGGTCTTTTACCCAAAATTACATTTCACACAGGCGCTGAACAATGAGGCTACCATCGTTCTAAACTCATTCACGTTAACTCATTGCAAAGATGACAGAAACTTAAGACTAATGAATCCATACAGGTGCAGTTCTTTAGACACCAAGATGGACAGTATCCAAGAGAAATGACTGCTGAAGGATTCTGCCTGTTTCCCCCCACCCACCCCCCAAAGATGAAACGTTTATTTTAACCGGGCACCAGAATATAACCTGATCGCAGGGGCAGATAGGGGAAGACAGCAGAGGAAGACTCCAGGAGTAGTTTACCTTCAAACAGTTCTGCCTCTTTTTCAATCGCAGTCATCATCCATCCATTGCTTTCTGGACGCATGGTCTCCTTAGTGACTAAATCATGATATTTCCATGTCGGATGGTGAGATTTTTGTTTCCCAAACTCAACCTTAACAACCACCAGGGGAACTTGTTAAATATATTGATTCCCAGTCCCACCCCAGACTTGCTGAGCCAGAATCTCTAGAGAAGAATCTTAAGTTTCTAAATGATGTCAAATTCAGGCTGTTGGCTCTTTGCCTTTCTGCCGGGCGGGATCCTACCAGCACATCAATCAAAGGAGCCACACAGCTGCTCTGATAAAGGATTGATGACTTAAAAATTACAGTTTGGACAGGACTACTAGAAGTTTATTTGAAAAACACAGGACTAATTCCAGTAAGGTAAAGAAGGGGACAGACTATGGTAACAGTAGCCATGAAAAATGTTTGTCTAGGTTCAAATATTCAGCCAATAAGCATTATAAATCTAGAAGGTGAAATACAACACAAACAGATGGCTGCATTGCCTCTCTGGCACACTAGGGATCATCTGTATATTCTAAACCTTCACATCACCATGGGATTTAGAATTGAATAATCACCCAAAACATGGCATGAGTCCCTAGATACTTTTATATTCTTTGGTCTATTGAATAATAATAGTTTGGAATGAAGACGTCTTAAAATAAAGACCACCAACTCTTCCCTCTACAACATTCAGAGATAAGAAAGGATCAGATGAAAGAGTAAATAATTACCTTCTAGAATTCCCCCTGCCGTCTTCATTTTACTTTTACTAAATATGAATTGTAGTCAAACAAACTTCATCTCTGAATTAGACCATTTAGAAAACAATATAGGAAAACACATATCAGGGATGTTAGTCAAGATCTGATTCAGCAGCTGTGTCTTCAAGTAATAAGGGCAACTCAAGTCAACTCTCAACAGTAATTTCCTCTGAGGAAACCTTTTCATTTTTTTCTTTATTCCTTGAGCTCCACCTCTCTCTTCTGGCACATTCTGCTCATCATACAGTACTGTGTACATTTATAGCACTTCATAAACAATAAAAAATAAATGATGTCTGTAGACCTAAGGCCTGGAGGGATCAATTCTTAGGCACAATTCCAAAGGTTAACTTTTAACCATATGGAAATTATGCTAAATGCCCTCAGATGTAGTGCTGAGATATTCTTATTTTCAAAGCAAAGTATATAATCATAATGTGGAATATAGTTGGCCATTCTGAATGGGTTTAATGTGTCAATGACTGGAAACTAAAACATTATCTTAATCTATCCATCTCTGTGTTATCTAACATCTCTAAAGTTGTAACCACATTTTAAACTAAAAAAATTAATCAATTCTCAGTTTCTCCTGATAGTGGGGGGAAAACCGTAGCGTGGATAATGCAAGAGAATAAGCCATCCAAAATTATCTGGGATTGTTTTAATATTCATGTTTCCTAGGGGGGTTTCTTTAGGGACCAATCAAATTACATTTTTATTAAGCTAGTAATGAAGCTCATGTCATTCTTTAAGTAAAAATACTTGACAACAGGGAAAGGCTCCAGTTCATGTTCAAGTTCCAATTTACTCAAGTGGCTGACCAGGGATTTTTGTACGGCAGCAAACAACCAAATAGGTAGATAGCCCACTAACAGCAGTTTCTCCTTGTGCATAATGAGTATAAAACATCTCAACACACTGAAGATTAATTGAGAATATATCCTATAGCACTTAGCAAATGCAAGGTTTCTATAAAGTTGTGAATTCCACTTGGAAATTCACCGTTTAGCACATAAGCTTCACTTTCCCTCGCCACTATGGTCACAAATAAGAAAGTAACAAGATCAGAGTTTCAGTAGGAATTCCAGTCCACTGTTATCCAGTTAATCACACTCATAACAAGAACTGCAAAATAATTTACATTCCATGTGATGAGTAGCTCTAATAAAATGAGATTAAAAGAAGGCAATCTGGATGAAAAGAAACAAGAAAATTGACCAATCTTGTGGTGTTTAGTATCATTTAGCAATAAAAGTCATAGGGAGAAGGGGCAGCAAACACAAAACTCAACAGCAACAACCAAAAAGCTAGACCACAAGAGAAAACGCTCAGCTCACACAATCACTGCTTTTTTAATTGCTTGGTGATAGTTTTCCATTATCTCCTAGTGACTACATGCATTTTTAATGAAGTATACACAACAAAGTTTCTTGACACTGAGGTTATCCTTGAAAAAGAAAAGCTATCCATAAAAGTATATACTGGTAGATCATTAGAAAATACTATGTAATTTTGGAAGAAATAAGGGTCCTATATTTCCCTTTCTGACCATCCACACATTAGTGAGTGTCCTCTAGGTTAAAGCAGAGGAAAGGCCAGACAAGGGAAATGCTCGGCCTAAAAGAGTAATCAAGTGTGTCCTTCACTGTGTAACAGACGAAGAGGAGAAGCAGCAGTCAAAAAAGGAAATCTAAGTTCCTAGCATATTGGAGGGGAAAATAATCACCTGTTAAATCTGGTACATAAACAAGAAGCCTAAAGTGTACACAGTGGGAGTTTATGTGTTGAAAACACATTATTACACGTGGAGAGGGTGACCATGACTCACAGCCACCGAATGAATCGTCATCCTTGACATTGTTAAGTTGCCACGATATCTTCTATAATAACATTTCTATTACAGCAGAATACTTAAAAATATTATTCTGTTGTTGGATAAAAGGTTGTACATTATTTTTCATTATGATAATCCTCCCCAAATATTGCTATTTAACAAATATTTGGGGACAAATATGATAGGGATAAAGGTTGATTTTTCTCCCCAGGAAACCTGCAGGAATTCCGCAGTCTCCGTTACCAAAAATTTCTTCCTCTCTCAGGATTTACCTTTCTTGGATTTGGCGCCAATCTTCAGTTTTGATGGCCAAGCAATCTGCGTATTTGTTTCCTCCATGATCTGTAGCAAAAATTAAGAGAAAATTATTGATTCCATTAAGAACTTGTATTTACAGACTTTTTTCCTGGAAAAAAAATTATTTTCAAGTCCTTAGCCTCATGTTGATGCAACAAAATGATCTCCTTTTAAAACAATGCAAAAAAAAAAAAAAAAAAACCTTGGGGGAAGGAAAGAGATGCATTTTTATAAGCCTTTAATCTATTAGAAATATTCACATATATTTTGTTACTCCCAGCGTTCCTCTCTGTGATGCTCCAGAATTCTAATGTACAGACGAAACCAAAAAGTACATGAACAAGTAATTAACCCAACTTGTTGCCAAACCATCCGAGATGCTTGTGCTGAATAAAACAATCACCAACAGATTGAAACACACCAAACATGATCCTTGTAATACAAAACGATGTGGGTTAGGCCTTCCTAAATGAAGCTTTTTTTTTTCTGGGGAAAAAAAAAATTAGCTTGCTTTGGACACATTTGTGTTTCATTAAAACTGATGAAAAGCCTCTAAACGGGACATCACGTCATAAGGCTGCATGTCCCATCATCCTTCGCCTCTCTAAGATGGCATTTTTGCCACACTTCTTTTGCAGTTACACGCACCTAACGCTGGCCAGAAGGACTTGAGACCCAAACGTGCTGAAGCACAAGAACAAGTGATTCAGGCATCTGCAGAGCAAAGGAAGTCGACAGTAAATGTGAGAAAAATGAGTAACCGAGAAAGGCTAACCCTTCATTCTTCTCCACTGTTATCACTTAAATTAGCCTAGTTCAATGTCTACTTTCATACCATGAATATAAAATTCACCCAACAACTGAATAAAAGCAAAGAACTGAACAAATCAGTAGGCAAATGACAGCAACTACCACTTATGGATTTAGAGGTAACTAAACAAATTCATGGTGAAGGCAATAAAACGCATGAACAGCGCAATTAATAAAAAGTACCTCCGTATTGGTTAGGTTCTGGGCACAAGGCTAAATGGTTAACATGTTAACGTGCATCATACTTCACTTAATCCCCTTTATCACAGCAGCAAAGGGCTTGCAGCAGATGTTTCGGCCTGTCAGCCCACAGATGCATTCTTACGCAATCCGCCATAAGTTTTTTTTAAATGTAAGCCAACATTTTTAAATCTGGGAATTTCACAGAGACATTTCTGTTTCTCTGGAAAACGTGGCAGATTTAGCACCTGGAGCCCACATTCCCACATGGCAACACTTGGCTGGCACTGAGGGCCAGATGCCCCCTTTAGTCAGGGTCAAGAGACCCTGGGCTGCCCTCCAACCCCCACTGGGTCTCCCACAATGAGATCAGGAGCCACTTGCCATTCTCATCACTGTGTCTGTATTACTCACTGGCCATTTATCATGGTGCCTGCATTGGTGTTTTTCTTAAGAGAAATAGCTCCCTACACCCATATCTCTATTAAAAATTGAAAAACAGGGCCTTCCCTGGTGGCGCAGTGGTTGGGAGTCCGCCTGCCGATGCAGGGGACACGGGTTCGTGCCCCGGTCCGGGAAGATCCCACATGCCGCGGAGCAGCTGGGCCCGTGAGCCATGGCCGCTGAGCCTGCGCGTCCGGAGCCTGTGCTCCGCAACGGGAGAGGTCACAGCAGTGAGAGGCCCACATACCGCAAAAAAAAAAAAAATTGAAAAACAAAAGTGAGGTCTTTACAAAGCCAAGGGACTGGCCTGACCCTGGAGGTTGTTTGCCCCAGCTCTCCGGATCTGGCCCCTGCCCCTTCTCCTCCCATCTATGCTGTCCTTGTTCATGTGTTTCATTGTCTTCTCCATGAAATTGCTTAGTTAACTGTAAATCCATATCTTTAGTTTTTATTGGAGTATAGTTGATTAACAACGTTAATTTCTACTACACAGCAAAGTGAATCAGGTATACATATACATATATCCACTCATTTTTAGATTCTTTTCCCATGTAGGTCGTTACAGAATACTGAATAGAGCTCCCCGTGCTATACAGCAGGTCCTTATGAGTTATCTATAGAGAAAGACAAATACCATATGAAGTCGCTTCTATGTGGAATCTTAAAAAAGGGTACAAATGAACTTATTTGTGAAACAGAAACAGAGTCACAGATGTAGAAAACAAACTTACGGGTACCAGGGGAAAAGGGGAGAGGAGGGATACATTGGGAGACTGGGGTTGACACATAAATCCGTATTTTAAAATAAAATAAATTATTATCACCCCCCTCCACTTCCTCGACTGCGGCCATACAGCCTCCCCAGGAAGGCGCCCAGCGGACCCCCCTCAGGGCCCCAGCTGCCCCCCTTCCCCAGCTCCCCCTCCGGCTCGGGCACCCTCCCAAGCAGCTCACTGTGTTCGCTTCCCTCCTAACCCTTACCACAGTCTGAAATTCTCCTGTTTTCTGTGTTTACTTGTTTATAGTTTGTCTCTGCAAAATAAAAGCGCTCTACCCTGCACACAGCAAGCGCAGATCTATTTGGGCAAATGAACCTACATAACACCCTTAGGAAGTGGATTCCTTTATTCCTCAAACAGCTGGGAAGCAGCAGAGTGGGGATAAAAACCCCAGACTGCTGACAAAAACTGTCCTTTTAACCACCATACTGTACTGAATATAGGGCCTCTATCTTTAAAGAATGTGTATATACACATTTGAAAACATGCTTTAGGATTTGTGCAGACTGACTGGTTTTAAGAACCTACAAATATTTGTCAAAAGCCTCCCTAGGTGCCCCAAGTGCCAGTACCCATAGCAATGAATAAGAAACAATTCCTGGTGCTCACGAGCTTACAGTCAAGTCAGGGACACAGACAGACAAAAAAGGCAACTACCTGACAATGGGGTGGGTGCTGGCACAGGGCCAGCTCACAGAGGTGGCTCTCGCTCCTATCACGAAAGGTCGGGGTCGGGGGAAGGTTAGTAAAGGGCTTCCCAAAATATAACCTGCAAAGTCACTCAAGTCCTGAAAGCCAAGTTAAAGCAAATTTATGAATGAGTTCATCAGCCACTAAACGAGGGCAGGAAGGCCCATTTAGGAGGGCTTTATCATTAGTCACATTTTGTCACCTGTTAGCTCTAGCTACTGTACACATAACTTCAAAGTGACTAAAATTTGACGGCACGTTTTCCTCTAAGGTGACTCAGGCACCTTAAGAGATAAAGTGGGAAATTAAGATCTTACTATTTATAATGCTATTGGTGGGGAGGCAGAAAGAAAATAATCTATATACTTTTTGTGAATGAAATAATTTGGCCATTTAATCCAGTAAATTACATCAGGTTCCATAACTATAAGACTTAATAAAGAAGCTTCCTTGTCAAATACGGTTGGAAGACATAACTTCCTGAAATCTTAATATCTGGAGAGCTTCCCAGAAATCACCGTGAATATGATCATCTCTTTTTATTAAACAGCAATAGAGGGACTTCCCTGGTGGCACAGTGGTTAAGAATCCGCCTGCCAATGCAGGGGACACGGGTTTGATTCGTGGTCCAGGAAGATCCCACATGCCGTGAAGTAACAAAGCCCGTGAGCCACAACTACTAAGCCTGTGCTCTAGAGCCCGCAAGCCACAACTACTGAGCCCACGTGCCACAACTACTGAAGCCCACGTGCCACAACTACTGAGCCCGTGTGCCACAACTACTGAAGCCCGCGTGCCTAGAGCCCGTGCTCCACAACAAGAGAAGCCACCGCGATGAGAAGCCTGCGCATGGCAAGGAAAAGTAGCCCGTGCTCACCGCAACTAGAGAAAGCCCACACACAGCAACGAGGACCCAACGCAGCCATAAATAAATAAACACCAACAGATGCTCCATAACAGAAAATCATTTGCCACAGAAAATATCCTATTAGCAGGTAACAGCCATCAAGTTGAAATGACTGCTTTACACACACTCCCTCTAGACCTCACACCAGTCCAGTGTCTCTATTGTGTAGTGAAGTGATGGGGCCCCCCAAAATTACATTCAACCTACCCACATCCACACTGTCTTTGAGAGGAAGAGACAATATCCTAAGCTTAGTATCCTTAATTCTAAAACCAGAGTTCTATCTTCTGTACCACATGATCTGCAAAGTCCAATGAGCTGCAATAAATGTCAAATTTTTTAGAGAAAAAAAATTATTAGTGATTGGAATTTGGCACCTGGAGCTGACCTTTCCCATATGACTAGGGAAAAAAAAAAAAGGCAATTCCATTGACTGTGGCCAGCCAAGGCCAACCTCACAGGTCATTCACCAGGCTGCAGCCCCCACACGGAGCTCTGCTGCAGTCCCCACATGGAGCTCTGCATGGATGCCTTCTCCAGGATCCCTTTATACGCTCATCACTGTGTTGAATCTAGTCATGAAGGGCAGGTGGCTCGAGAATCAAGGACCAGCTCTGCCGCTTTCTAGCTATCATGTTGGGCAAATTACTTTCAGCAGCCTCACTTTCTTCTCTGTACCATTAATGACTCACAGAGTTGTTGTGCTTCACGAAGAAAATATGTGAAAAACCCAAAGCACAGAGCATGGCATGTATTGATTGCTTGGTAATACCATTGTTGTGTTCATTCCACATTGATGACCTCTGGCCAGACACTGTCCTAGACACTAGGGATACAAGAGCAAACAAGACTGGGCTGCCCTCCAGGAGCTCGTGGTCTAGCAAGGAGAATACTAGTTAACCCACCATTAGGTACTGGGTGCCAAGCTGCAGAATGGGGAAGGGCAACAAGAGTGTACTGAAGGGATCCTAACCCAGCAGTGGACTGTCAAGAAAAGTTATCTCAAGGAAATGCCTATTAACACTGTGACCTAAAGGAGAAGGAAAAGTTGGCTAGTTGGGGAAAGAGGGGAGAAAGTGACCAAGGCAGAAGAGGAGTGTGTGTGTAGAGAGTTCTAGAAGGAGGGAGAGCAGGTACCCTGGAGGTCTGAGGGGGATTCAGTGCAGCAGAGGCGCTTCGAAGCCCCCTCACGCGGCCGAGCCAGGGACCTTGTCGCGCGTTTTCTCCAGCTGCCCACGTCTCCGCACACGGGCATGCACAGTAGAGACTTGAAGACACGACACAAAGTCAGCCAGGTCCTGTGCTCGTCTATCACCTGCTACAGGTAAACTCTGAGAACCAGCGCGGTAACCACCCACAGGCAGTCAGAGTCCCCACAGGAAGTTATCAATGAAGCTTTTTAAACCAGCCTCTCTGGTGACTCCAAGTCAGTTCCCACAGCTCAGACATTGCACACTGTTCATTGGTTTTCACCTCAGCCAATTACGGGAGCAGCACTAGCAGAAGAGCAGAGTAGCAGTAGGGCGCATGCTCAGGAGGAGGCGGTGGAAGCGCAGTTCTCTCCTGGGGGTGTGGGTGGAGACTGCTCCAGGAATCCCAGGACTGAAGCCGAATTACTGCAACAGGGGGCTGACAAGCGTGTCCCCTGGTAGCAGTAGGATACGGGTGGGGGTCGGGGAGCTGAAAGGCAGAAACCACGGCACTCAGCAAGTCCGAGGCTCTGTCTCTACCATGTTATGCTTAAAAAGATGTCCTAAATGGTCATCAAGACAAGTATTGTAGATAGGGGAACTGGAAAAGGTGAGGTCAGGAAGCTTGTGGCTGAAATTAAAGAAGCCACAAAACCTCTGGGGAAAAAATGACTATCTTACATCTCAAAAAAAAGAAAAAAAAATCCTAAAGTGAGTTCCATCGAGTTTTTTTTTTTACTCTTATTATGGCCCCTGTTTCCACCTTCACAAAACCAAAGCTTAAACAACAAACTACTAATTTTGAATCATGTTCTATAAACATCAAATCACACCTTAAATATTTTAAATACTTGTTTTAACTCATAATTCTTGATGCTGTAACCTTAATAAAGCAGCTAATGAATGGAGGTCAGAGATAAAGCTAGGATTTCTCCTAGAGGCAAAAAAAAAAAGAGCTAGAAAGCTTACAGGTGAATTCTACATGTTTTTAAAAAGATGTCCCAGGGCTACCAGACGACCCTGACCTAAAGGCTTACTTTCCTTTTCACAGATGCCATGTCCTTGAGTTGAACAACAGCTTGGGTGTGGACACAAGTCATGTCAAAGTCGCTGAGAAGACTGGGCTGTGGATGTAACAAGTTCCTAGTGCATCTGAAGGGTCAGCACGTTGGGAAAGCAGATGAACAGGAGTGACTGTCACAGGAGCTGCGGGCCATCTCTCACTGTCTTCAGGAAATCCAGACAGGTTTAAGAGAGAAGTGAGAATTAAAGTGACATTTTTTAAAAAAGCATGGAAATAGGAACACTGGAGCAGTTCATTCTGTGGATCTTATAATGTATGAAAACACTGACACCTTTTCAAAAGGATAATATACACTTCCCACAATCCAATTAATTCCTGTAAAACTTCACAATTAAATCAATTATCAGAAACCCATGATATGCCCTAATTTTTAAGCAAATCAGGATGATGTCCAAAAACTTCAGTTTGCATTCAAGAAATAATTCAATTAAGTGGCTAACACTGACCAACCCCTCTCCAAAAAATAAGTTGTTGATGTCCCTCAATTGTGTGACATTTGAATTGAAATTTGGGAAACATGCTTAAAATGAACTAGTGCTTCCCTGTGAAACAAAATCTATAAATACCCTGATGTCAGTTAAGCTAGGAATG
This sequence comes from Mesoplodon bidens, assembly GCF_964165515.1. Lineage (NCBI taxonomy): Eukaryota > Metazoa > Chordata > Mammalia > Artiodactyla > Ziphiidae > Mesoplodon > Mesoplodon bidens. Next base: position 118,711,714 of record NC_138176.1, on the reverse strand, counting down.
CCTAGGTATACAAAGCCACAAAACCTCTGAGAAGGAAATGACTATCCTCGGTCTTAGGAAAAAAGAAACCTAAAGTGAGTTCCAGCTAGTGTTTTTTTCCTAAATTGTATTATTGTTCTGGCGTCCACCTTCACAAAATGAAAGCTTGAAGAACAAATATCTGATGTTGAGTCATTTTCAATAAACATTAAATGATACCTTGAATATTTTAAAGACTTGTTCTAACTCATAATTCTGGATGCTGTATGTTTAAAGCATCTCAAATAGGTCAGTGTCAACTTCTGGACGGCTTCACTCTCAAAAGAATCTCTTCTCAATCCTACCAATTTCTGCTAGGTTTCTTTAGCTGCTCTCATAATAGGCAGCAATTCTACATGTCATAAGGAGAGAGGAGATTTTGGAGGAGTCCATCTAAAAATATAATTATTTAAGGACTTCCCTGGTGGCGCAGTGGTTGAGAGTCCGCCTGCCGATGCAGGGGACGCGGGTTCGTGCCCCGGTCCGGGAAGATCCCACATGCCGCAGAGCGGCTGGGCCCGTGAGCCATGGCCGCTGAGCCTGCGCGTCCAGAGCCTGTGCTCCGCAACGGGAGAGGCCACAACAGTGAGAGGCCCATGTACCGCAAAAAATAATAATAATTATTATTTGAAAAATAACTTTTAAATTTCTGTTGTTAGGCTTACTGTACTCATTACTTACAGCGGACTAATTATTAAAATGTAACCTAATTCTTATGCTAATCTCAGATATAATGAATTGCAAATACTTATATTAACACGAGTATTTGACCTAAGAATACCAATTTTGAAATATATGAAGCAATTAAAATTAAGATTGTGGATATTAGGAAGAATACCTATTTTTATAGTTTATCTTTAAAGGGTACTTCATCATGAAAAATATGATGAAGATAGAAGCTGATAATAGCTTTGGAAACTAAAGAGCCATCTTAACATTCTAATTCATATTTGCTTTTCATAAACAGGGAGTAGTTTCCCTGATCAAAGAGTAATAGCACTGCTTCTTATATTAAAAAGGTACCTAATAAACATGGAAGCATATATTCTTATTTTGGTTTTAGTTTCGGTGGAGTAAGGGAGGGAAAGAAGGAAAGGAGGGTAATGTTTATATAAGCTGGAATATAGAAGCTTTTTTTTGATTGGAAGAAACTTCTATCAGCTATTGAAAAAAATTATCACAGATTTACATGGAATCATTTAAATAATTTCACTGTCCTTAAATAACCTGCCAAAATTAGAATAAAATAAACAAGCATAACTTAAATTACACATGTAGTTTCACCCATGATAAAAATAATTTCCATTTATATTCCTCAATGCTCAAGTCATAGTAGATTTTTTCCATCTCCAACAAATTCCAGATTAGCACACCATGTGGAAAGAGAACACATCTATGAATGTTCACTATACTACAACATTCTAAAAGTCTACAGCAATTATAGGATAATATCTTACAGATGAAGGAAACCTTTGCCAAACCAACAGCATTCTACTAATGTGCTCATTTTACCAAATTCTTCAATCCAGACGTAAAGTTAAAAATCCAAAGGTAAGTAATCAGCATGTCAGATCAACCTGAAACAAGTCTATTTATGCTGACTTTACTTGAAATATTTATTCTTGGACCAGGAAAAGAATGCTCGACATTTATACTCGAAACTACTGAAAATTCATCATTCAAAATGGCTACCAGCTGGGCGCCATCGGCAGCCTGATTCTCCAAGAAACCAACTCTTGTGTGCTTTATTTTCCTTGTACCAACAGAGAAATAAGGTCTATCTTCAGGGAGGAAGCTGTTTCAAGGTACTTCACATACTGATGGATTAGGAGTCAATTTGCTGGACTTCACCATGAGGGGAGCAAAGCGAGAAAAGAGCAACTAGAAGACACTGAAAAGTGGAGATGGGAAAGTAGTGAACTTCTCACACAAGGGGGTGTCTAAAAGCTGAGGATACTGATTTTGCTGAGACATTACAGGCCTCTGATATATTTCATTTTAAATCCAAGAAATGCATCTCAGTGATTCGGTTATTCATCGTCAGAACAACTGCTCACATTTGCCTGATGTTCACATACACTTGCCATGTACTCACAATAATCTTGTAAACCTTTTTTTATAGATAAGGAAATCAGGATTCAAAGAGGTTAAGCAGCAGATAGGCATGTGGCAAAGCCCCACTAGACGATTAGTCACGTGACTCCCCAGGCAAGGGCAATTTTTGCCTCACTTGGCTTACGAAGGAAGGGAAGGCACCACGTACTCATGGGGAGATCACTCCGGAACTCTGCCATGAACACTGAAGTGCTCACCAGCAGCAGAGGGGCTGTCCCTCAACATTCCAATTAACTAATGACAGAGTGACCCTATCCCCACCCCAAGCACATATGGAGAATGTGGGAAGCATTTTGCTTGTCACAGTGACACAAAAGAGGGCCACACTGGCACTCAGTGGCCAGCACTACAGATGCTGTACTTCCCACAAAGGGCAGGAAAATCCACTCAAGATATCCATAGAGACAGTCCTGGCTTTGCAAAGTTTTGATACGCATGGATTTTAGTTACCACAGCTCAGTTCAACACCACCAATTCCCCAATATTACATTCCAGTTACCAAATTCTATTAATTGTGATTGTGAGTAGTTGCATCAAATAGAAATTCCACTGCCAGCTCTTCAGCGCACAAATCACTTCATATATAACAGATGCTCATGTTGATCAGTGATCAGTCATGTTGCTTCTTTCAAAGTCTGTCTCTGGTTACTCATGGGACGTCTGTAATCAGTTCATGCATAGACACCAAAGCAAGGAATTGTGCTGACTTCCTGTCTTCCAATGATAAAACCAAGTGACATGAAAATGGATAACCCAAAGTGAAAATTGGCCAATGAAGATGAAAGTGCAGCAAAGAAATAAAAAGTTATACTGCTGGAATTGGAATTTGAATCCAATGTCGTAGAATCAATAGCTGAGGGCTTCCCTGGCGGCACAGTGGTTAAGAATCCGCTTGCCAATGCAGGGGACACGGCTTCGAGCCCTGGTCCAGGAAGATCCCACATGCTGTGGAGCAACTAAGCCCGTGCGCCACAACTACTGAGCCTGTGCTCTAGAGCCCACGCACCACAAGTACTAAGCCCACGCACCACAACTATTGAAGCCCACACACCTGGAGCCCGTGCTCTGCAACAAGAGAAGCCACCGCAATGAGACGCCTGCACACTGCAGTGAAGAGTAGCCCCCGCTCGCCACAACTAGAGAAAGCCTGCACAGCAACGAAGACCCAGTGCAGCCAAAAATAAATAAATTAAATTAAATTAAAAAGAATCAATAGGTGACAGCAGGAATAATGAGACTGTCGCTGTGTGTGAGACTCTGAATACACAGCCAGAGGAACTTAGTGAAGACAAAGGTATTGAAATTAAAAAATGAAAGCTGTAGTCACAAAAAGGATGAAGATGTCCCAGGGGAGATGATGCCAGCACAATAACTCACATTAAAAAAACTCTGGGAGACATTTCACAACTTTCAAAGTACAAAAGATGAAATGTTGGAATTTGATACAGACTTACGATTCTGACAATTCAAGGCACAGAAAAGATGCTCTCTCCATACTGTAAGTCAGGGGTCCCCAACCCTCGGGCCATGGACCAGTACTGGTCCATGGCCTGTTAGGAACCAGGCCGCACAGCAGGTGGTGAGCGGCGGGCGAGCGAGCGAAGCTTCATCTGTATTTACAGCCGCTCCCCATTGCTCGCATTACCGCCTGAGCTCCGCCTCCTGTCAGATCAGCCACAGCATTAGATTCTCATAGGAGCGCGAACCCTACTGTGAACGGCACATGCGAGGGATCTAGGTTGCACGCTCCTTATGAGAATCTAATGCCTGATGATCTGAGGGGGAGCTGAGGGGGTGACGCTAGCACTGGGGAGTGGCCGCAAACACAGATTATCATTAGCAGAGAGGTGTGACTGCACAGAGACCATAATAAGTCAATTGCTTCCAGACTCATATCAACACCCTATCAGTGAGTGGCAACTGAAAACAAGCTCAGGGCTCCCACTGATTCTGCATTATGGTGAGCTGTATAATTATTTCATCATATATTACAATATATAATAAGATAAATAAGAGATAATAATAATAAGAGAAATAAAGTGCACAATAAATGTAATGCACTTGAATCATCCCGAAACCATCCCCCCACTCCCAGTCCGTGGCAAAACTGTCTTCCGTGAAACCGGTCCCTGGTGCCAAAAAGGTTGGGGACTGCTGCTTTAAGTTATACAACAAAAAGAAAGCTAGCGCTGTTGCAACTTGACAAGCTTTTTACAAAGAAATGAAACACGTTAATTCTCGATATTTCTGTTTAAATATAGTGTTCTGAATAAACATTAATTTTACTGTTTTTTCATTTTCCTATACATTTACGACTGTTAGGAAGAGATTTTTTAAATTTTTTGACAAAAATTTTTAAAGGTTGCATATCATTCCATTTTCCCATTGATCACTAAAAGGGCTTTGCACAGTTTCAGCTTGCAAGGTCGCTTTTAGGGTCCCACATCACTATGCAAGGTGAAGACTACCTTTTTCACCCCATTGAAAATCACTGATAAGGAGTTTCAAACTGTTCACACTATAGGCAGGTTTAGCTCATTTATTTCAGAAAGTTCAGAGAACACTTACTTACCAATCAAAACCTAGCTCAAATGTGCCCTCCACTGTAAAAACTCCTCCAACTTTCCCAGGCAGATGTCAGCTCTCTCTCTCCCTCCTCATCCTCACTTCGGTGTGGCAACACCATCGTGCTGATTTCTTTGCTTAGGCTGCCAATCCCACCAGTGAATTGGGCTCCTGGTGACCAACAACTGTATCTTGCGCATTTTCAAACATTAGAATCTAGCACTTAGGATCTCAATAAGCATTGGTAAAGGAATTAGCAGTGACAAGGAAGAGATCATGAAGGGAAAAGGAGACTTTCTTTTTCCGGACATAGAAAGTATTTTTCCTCCTCATCTTTCATTAATATTTTCTGCACTTATTTTCTCTATTAAGACAGATCTTTCTTTGACTTCCTTCATCTGCCTTCTTTCTCTTATCATTTTCCTCAGCTTTTGAAAATGACTTTTCTCAGGAAAACCTCCTGCACTGTTTGTGGGAATGTAAATTGGTACAGCCACTATGGAGAACAGTAGGGAAGTTCCTTAAAAAACTAAAAATAGGGCTTCCCTGGTGGTGCAGTGGTTGAGAGTCCGCCTGCCGATGCAGGGGACACGGGTTCGTGCCCTGGTCCGGGAAGATCCCACATGCCACAGAGCGGCTGGGCCGTGAGCCATGGCCACTGAGCCTGTGCGTCCAGAGCCTGTGCTCTGCAATGGGAGAGGCCACAACAGTGAGAGGCCCACGTACCACAAAAAAAAAGAATGAAGTAATGCCATTTGCAGCAACATGGATGGACCTAGAGATTATCACACTAAGTGAAGGAAGCCAAAGACAAATATTGTATGATACTGCATATATGTGGAATCAAAAAAAAAAGATACAAATGAACTTATTTATAAAACAGAAATAGATTCACAGACATAGAAAACAGACTTGTGGTTGTCAAGGGAGGGGGTGGGGGAGGGAAGGGTTGGGAGTTTGGGGTTAGCAGATGCAAACTAGTATATATAGAATGGATAAACAACAAGGTCCTACTGCATAGCACAGGGAACTATATTCAATATGCCCTGTAGTAAACCATAATGGGAAAGAATATGAAAAAGAATGTATATATATATATATATATATATATATATATATATATGTATTAAAAACTGGGTCACTTTGCTGTACAACAGAAATTAACACAACACTGTAAATCAACTATACTTCAATAAAATAAACTTTAAAAAAAGTTAAGTAAATAAATAATAAAATTCAATCAAAAACAAAAACAAAAGAAGACTTTCCAATTATACAACACATGGTGTAGCACAGAGTGCAGCCATTCCATCTACAAAGTCTCCTTTAACTCAAAGCATGGCATTTTTGAAGAGTATGCTTATAGAATAAATGAACTGAGTGAATAGTCATTAAATGAAAGTAAACACTAAATCACTGACAAGATTCATTCTCCCAGGGGATATCTGCATTATAATAAACAAACTCTCCAGCCACAATGTCTGAGGTGGCGGGGTAAGTACAGTGCGTGGCAAGTTGGGCCAAGTGTAGGTGGGAAGTTCTGTCATTTCTGTTCCAGCCTATGGTTGGCACAGGCTTGGGGGGACGGGTCACACCCACCCATTTTAAAATATGATTTCTAATTGTTGGCACCTATTTCAATAATGTAAAAAACACTTTGTGGCACAAAAAAAAGCATGGCTCCCACTTCCCCATCTGTGCTCCAAACCAAGGAGAATTTTCATGGGGTATGAGTGGGTTATTCACAATCACCTATAATGTTAGTGAAAAACCAGTTTCTTGGTTCCCCTGGGACATAAGGACTTGTGATTCTTAATGCTCTTCCATTCTCCAAGTATCACTTTATTATAATTCCTCGGAAAGATGAACCAGATCTCTACCTGACATCAGGAGTAACTATAAAGAGATTTGTTAAACTTGAACTATCAGAGTATAACTTTCGTGTAACTTGAGTGAAACAGTATATAAATAGGGGGAAAATGTAATACTATTGATATGTTTAATAAAATCAAGTTACCAACCTTTGATTGTTAATTTTCTAGCCTCTGATTTTTCATATGCCTAGTGACTCCAGTTACATGAATCCACTTTTATGCTTTTTTAGGCAATACATTTTACCACCCAGTTCATCTTAACCTTCTCAAAGTCAACCATCTTACTTAGATCAGTAATCCCCAAAGGCATTGATGCTGATGAGGAATAACAGATCAGCACAACAGCAGCTCTATAATGGCATCCCTGAGACATCAAAAAGAGATAAAATTCCATGCAGGCTATGCTACGGCAACAACTCCAAATGGAGTGTGTTCAGGAGGTGAACACAACAAAACCTGATTCCTCTCTCATGTTAAATGGCCTGCATGAGTCGGCAAGGGGCCTGGCTCTACACACTTAGGGACCCAAGCTAAACGGAGGCCCTTGCATTTTACAGTCGCCCATCTGGAATCCATGGCCTCCTCAGTCTCCCTTTGGGAGAAAAACAGGAAGAATCCTGCATCACTCTTTTACTGCCTTGGCCTAGAAGAGAAACACACTACCTCTCCCACAGCCCATTGGCCATGACTACATATGTATCTCTGCCAACTCAAAGGGATCAGGGACATGCAAGGGGCAATCAGAATATTTGGTGGGCATGACTGCCTCTGCCAGATAGTTCTTTAAAAGCTTCAACATCAGTTAGCTGAAGAACTTATTCTGAAGTAAAACCTCCCTCTGCTCTTTCTTTTCAGAATCCAGACTCATACATATAGCCTTTTAAGCTCTCTCTACCTGGATATCTCACTAGCTCCTCAGACATGTTTAAACTGAGCACAATCTTCTCCATGCAACTTGACACTGTACATCGTCTACCCAGGACCCAAAATCGACCCAATTATGTACGAGGGATACCACTCCCATTGCCAGGGGTTAGTTTAAAAACAGTCATGTTAAAACTCAACAACAAAGAAACAAACAACTTCATCCAAAAATGGGCAAAGAACTCGAAAAGACACTTCTCCAACAAAGATATATAAATGGCTAATAAGCACATGAAAAGATACTCAACATCAGTGATCGTTAGGGAAATGCAAATCAAAAGTACAATGAGATACCACCTCATACCCATTAGGATAGCTACTATCAAAAAAACAAAAAACACAGAAGGTAAGAAGTGCTGGCAAGGATGTGGATAAAATGGAACCCTCATGCACTACTGGTGAGAATGTAAAATGGTACAGCTGCTGTGGAAAACACTATGGTAGCTCCTCAAAAACGTAAAAATAAAATTAACATATGATTTAGCACTTCTGGGTATATATCCAAAAGAAGTGAAGTCAGGGTCTCAAAGAGATATGTGTACAACTATCAACCATGTTCACAGCAGCACTGTTCAAAGTAGCCAAAATGTGGAAGCAACCCAAGTGTCCATCATAGAATGAATGGATAAGCAAAATGTGGTTTATACATACAATGGAATATTATCCAGTCTTAAAAAGGAAGGAAATTCTAACATATGCTACAACATGGATGAACCTTGAAAACGTAACACTAGGTGAAATAAGCCAGTCACAAAAATACAAATACTGTGTGATTCCATATATATGAGAAAAGGAGAGAGTCAAAATTAGAGAGGCACAAAATAGAATGGTGGTTTCCAGGCACTACGGGGAGAAAGCAATGGGGAGTTATTGTTTCAGTTGTACAAGATGAAAAGAACTATGGACACGGATGGTGGTGAAGGCTGAATGACATTAATGAATGTACAATTAAAAATGGTTAAAATGAAGTGATGTCAGCATCATGGCGGCATGAGACACTCCCTTTGTCTCTCCCCTTTAATCTACAACTAGTGAAACATCCATAACTCAAACAAAGGTTCCTCTGCCCAACACACCAGGATGCCAGAGACTTCCACACATCTGTATACCTATAGGTGGGTGGACTGGAACACATGGAGGAGGTGGAACCAGGGGAACAGCAGAGGCAGTGACCATGATCCTGGCCCCCCAGCCATGGCAGCTGAGCCTGCAATCCCAGAGAACCTAGTAGCAGGAGGGGAAGCAGGGTATATGGCCCTGGCCTCCCAGCTGCAACAGCACCTGCAGCCAGGGAACTGGGCAGCAGCAGCAATCGCAGCAGCAGCAGCAGGACCTGCGACCCTGGTTCTTCCAGCTGCTGCAGTGTCCACGTCTCCAGCCCCCTCCCACTCACAGCAACAGGGCCCATGAACCCAACAGCCCTGGATGTAGCAGAGGCACCCAACTCATCTCCCCATCCTTCCTACTTGCCCTGCCACAGCAGCTGCCTGCAATGCAGGCGACCCTAGACATGGTGGTGACACCCACCATCCCAGTGTTCCCAGCAGTGACACCAGCAGCGGCAAGGCACCACCAACCCCAAAGGCACAAGCAGTTACAATGAGGGCCCCAGGAAACACATGTGACAGAGAGGCAGTGGAGGATGGAAAGTGCCAATTCTCAAATATTGCCAGAGGCAGCTCAGGTAAGAGAAATCCAAAACTTGTACTATGGCACCACCTACTGAAAAACAAAAGAAAAGCCTCTAATTACCAACCTGCTGAATTGTTAGACTCAAATGAAAAAAGCTTTACCTAAAGAAGAAAGGTGTTTGCTACTTCAAAAGTGCCAGCAGAAGAACAACTCACCGAGCACCATGAAAAACCATAGCATCGTAGTATCACACACACACACACAAAAAAAAATGACAATTCTCCAAAACTCAAACTTAAAGTCATCAAATACTGCAATCTAAATGACAGACAATTCAAAATAGCTGTCATGAAGAAACTTAGTGAGCTATAAGAAAAATCAGAAAGGCAGTTCAATGAGCTCAGGAATAAAATTAATGAACAGAAACAATACTTTGCCAAAGAGACTGAAACTGGAAAATTTTAAAGACCCAAACAGAAATTCTGGAGCTGAAGAACTCAATAAATGACATTTTTCAATGCGTTAGAAAGCACTGGAGGGACTTCCCTGGTGGTCCAGTGGTTAAGACTCCTCACTTCCACTGCAGAGGGCATGGGTTCAATCCTGGTTGGGGAACTAAGATCCCACATGCCACATGACACAGTCAGGAAAAAAAAGAAAAAGAAGAAGAAAAGAAAGCACTGGAAACAGAGCAGACCATATGAGAGACAGAATTAGTGAACTTGAATATACAAACCTAGAAATGACTCAGGAGAGAGAGCTATGGTTTTTTAAAATGAGGAAATTCTAAAAGAACTATCCATTAGGAAGGGCAAGACGTGTTGGAAAGGCAAAATAAGAATAATGGTATCTGAGAAGGAGAAGGGAGCAGAGAGTTTATTGAAAGAAATAATAGCTGAGAACTCCCCAAATCTGGGGAAGAAACTAGATATGAAGTCAATGAAGCCAAAAGAATATCTAAATCTGTTGACGCAAAAAGACCTTCACCAAGACACACTATATTAAAACTGTCAAAAGTCAATGACAAAGAATGAATTTTAACAGCAGCCAGGAAAGAAAAAGACAGCAACCTACAAAGAATCCCCATTAGGCTATCAGCAGATTTCTCATCAGAAACTCTACAAGCCAAGAGACAGTAGAATGACATACTCAAAATACTCAAAGATAAAATACTGTCAGCCAAGAATATTCTATCCAGCAAAGTTATCCTTCAGATTTTTAGGAGAAATAAAGGCTTTCTCAGTAAACATACTTCAAGGGAGTTCATTACCACTAGACCTGCCTTACAAGAAATGTTGAAAGGAGCTCTTCTACCTGAAATAAGGCAAAAGTACACAAAACTGACTAAGGTAATAATCAGAAAGGAAAAATCAGAAAAATTCAACTCTATGTCAGAGTAGGTTGTTAAGCACTTAATTATAACATAAAGGTTAAAGGGAAAAAAGCAGTAAAAAAAAAAACTATAGCTACTCAATTTGGTAACAAACTCACAACATAAAAAGAGAGAACTTGCAACAACAAAAACATAAAAAGAAAGAACAGAACCCCTAGATGTAAATGAAGATAAGATGCTATCTCAGCATAAAAAGAACTATTTTAGCTTTGAGACATTTCGTACAAATCTCACAATAACCACAAAAATAAATCTAGAGCAGAGACATGAAACATCAAAGAGAAAACTGAGAAAAACATTATAGAAAACTGCCAAACTAAAATGGTAGACAGAAACACAAGGAAAAAGAAAAAAAGGAGAAATAGAGCAACCAGAAAACAAAAGATTGAATGGCAGTACTAAGTTCTTATTTATCAATAATCACCCTAAATGTAAATTGATTGAATTCACCAATACAAAGAGACAAGTGACTGGGTGGATTAAAAACAACACCAAACCATATGTGGCCCCCAAGAGAATCATCTGGGGCTCTAAAGACAAACATAGGCACAAAGTAAAGGGATGAAAGATGACACTCCAACCAAATGGCAGCCAAAAGAAAGAGAACAGGGTCATATTCATATCAGATAAAACGGACTGCAAGCCAAAAAAGGGCAACAAGAGACAAAACTGGACATTATATAATTTAAAAAAAGGTGACAATCCATCAAAAAGACATAACATTTAATATATATGAACCTAACTTAGGAGCACCAAAATATATAGAGCAATCATTTACAGATCTAAAGGGGAAAATTGTCAGCAATGCAATAATGGTAGGGAACTCTGATACTCCCCTTACATCAAGGGATAGATCATCCAGAGAGAAAGTCAACAAGGAAACATCAGCCTTAGATAAAACATTAGACCAAATGGACTTAACAGATTTAAACAGAACAGTCCATCCAAATGCAGCAGAATACATATTCTTCTCAAGTGCATATTCTCAAGGATAGACCATATGTTGGGACACAAAACAATTCTTAATAAATTTAGACTGAAATCTTTGACTTTATGACTGAAATCTATGACTGAAATTTATGACTGAAATCATATCAAGCATCTTTTCTGGTCACAGTCGTATGAAACTAGAAATCAACTATAAGAAGAAACCTAGAAAAATCACAAATGTGTGAAGACTAAACAATATGCTACTGAACAAACATTGGGCCAATTAAGAAACCAAAGGAAAAATTTAAAAATGCCTGAAGGCAAATGAAAATACCAAAATCTATGGGATACAGCAAAAGAGGAAGCAAGAGAAAAGTTTACTGCAATACAGGCCCACCTCAAAAAACAAACAAAAAAATCACAAATAAACAATCTAATCTTACACCTGAAAGAACTAGAAAAAAAACAAAGCCCAGAATTAGTAGAAGGATAGAAATAATAAATATCAGAGAAGAAATAAATGAAATAGAGACTAAAAAGACAATGGAAAACATCAACGAAACTAAAAGCTGGTTCTTTGAAAAGATAAACAAAATTAACGAACCTTTAGCTATACTAAGAAAAAGAGACTCTGATAAAGAAAATCAGAAACAACAGAGGAGAAATTACAACAGATACCCCATAAACACAAAAGATTATAAGAGAATACTATGAACAGCTATATACCAACAAACTGGACAACCAAGAAGAAATGGATAAATTCTTAGAACCATACCACCTTCCAAGACCAAATCATGAAGAAAAGGAAAATCTGAATAAACCAATCACCAGTAAGGAGATTAAAACAGTAATCAAAAACCTCCCCAAAGGGCTTCCCTGGTGGCGCAGTGGTTGACAGTCCGCCTGCCGATGCAGGGGACACAGGTTCGTGCCCCGGTCCGGGAGAATCCCACGTGCCGCAGAGCGGTTGGGCCCGTGAGCCATGGCCGCTGGGCCTGTGCATCCGGAGCCTGTGCTCCGCAATGGGAGAGGCCACAACAGTGAGAGGCCAGTGTACTGGGGGGAAAAAAAAAAAAAAACTCCCCAAAAACAAAAGTCCAGGACCAGGCAGCTTCACAGGTGAACTTTATCAAACATTCATATGAGATTTAATACCTGTCCTTCTTAAACTCTTCCAAAAAATTGAAGAGGAGGGAATGCTTCCTAACTCATTTTACATGATGCCAAAAGCAGACAAAGACAACACACAAAAAAGAAAATTACAGGCCAATCAATATCTCTGATGAATACAGATGCAAAAATCCTCAACAAAATGACAACAAACCAAATACAACAATACATTAAAAGGATCATACACCATGATCAAGTGGGATTTACTCCAGGGATGCAAGGATGTTTCAGCATCTGCAAATCATTCAACATGATGTACCACATTAACAAAATAAAGGCTAAAAATAATATGATCATCCAAATACATGCATATAAAGCATTCAACAAGATTCAATATCCATTTACGTTTAAAAAACTCAATAAAATGGGTATAAAAGGAACGTATCTCAACATGTATATATGCCATATATGCCAAACCTACAGCTAACATCGAACTCACTGGTGAAAAACTAAAAGTTATGTCAAGAACAAAACACAGATGCCCACTCTCATCACTCTTATTCAGCAAAGTACTGGAAGTCCTAGCCAGAGCAATTAGGCAATAAAAAGAAATAAAAGGCATCTAAATTGAAAAGGAAGAAGTAAAACTGGCACTATTTGTGGATGACAAGATTTTATACATAGAAAACCATAAAGACTCTACTAAAAAACTACTAGAAACAATACACAAATACAGTAAAGTTGCTGGGTACAAAATCAATATACAAAAATCTGTTGCATTTCTGTATATTAACAATGAACTAGGAAAAAGACAAATTGAGAAAACAATCCCATTTACAATCACAACAAAAAGAATAAAATACCTCAGAATAAATTTAACCAAGGAGGTGAAAGACCTGTACACTGAAAACTGTAAGACATTGTTGAAAGAAACTGAAGACGATACAAGGAAATGGAAAGATAGTCCATGCTCACTGGATTGGAAAAATTAACTTTGTTAAAATGTCTATATTACCCAAAGTATAATCTAAACACTCAACACAATCTCAACATTTTTCACAGGTCTAGGACAAACAATCCTAAAATTTTTATGGAGCCACAGAAAACCCCAAATTGCCAAAGCAATTCTGAGAAAACAGAACAAAGCTGGAGGTAGCACACTCCCTGATTTCAAATTATACTATCACAAAGCCATAGTAATCAAAACACCATGGTATTGGTGGAAAAACAAACACACAGATCAAGCAAGAACTGGGAGCCCAGAAATAAACCCACACATATACAGACAGTAAATTTATGACAAAGGAGCAAAGAACATACAATGGAGAAAGGAGAGCCTCTTCAATAAATGGTGTTGGAGAAACTGGGCAGCTACATGCAAAAGAATGAAACCAGACCTATCTTACACATACACAAAAATTAACTCAAAATGGATAAAAAACTTGAATGTAACACCTGAAACCATAAAAATCCTATAAGAAAACATAGGCAGTATGCTGTTTGACATCAGTGTTGGGAATATCTTTCTAGTATGTCTCCTCAGGCAAGGGAAACAAAGCAAAAATAAACAAATGAGACTACATCAAAAAGCTCCTACACAACAAAGGAAACCACCAAAAAATGAGAAGATGACCTACCAAATGGAAGAAAATATTTGCAAATCATATCCTCAATACGGGGTTAATATCCAAAATATATAAAGAACTCACACAATTCAACAACAACAACAAAAAAACCAGATTGAAAAATGGGCAGAGGATTTGAATAGACATTCTTCCAAAGACAATATACAGATGGCCAACAGGCACATGAAAAGATGTTCAACATCACTAATTATTAGGAAAATGCAAATCAAAACCACAATGATATATCACCTCATGCCCATCAGAATGGATAGTATCAAAATGGCAAGAAATAGCAAGTGTTGGAGAAGATGTGGAGAAAGGGAACCCTCATACACTGGTGGCGGAATGTAAATTGGTAGCAGCCACTATGGAAAACAATACAGAGATTACTCAAAAATTTAAGAATAGAACTACCATATGATCCAGCTTTTCCACTTCTAGGTATTCATCCAAAGAATATGAAACACTAATTCAAAAAGATAAACTCACCCCTATGTTCATGGTAGCATTATTTACAATAACCAAGATATAAAAACAACCTAAGTGCCCATGGACAGAAGAATGGATAAAGAAGATGTGGTATTTATATGCAATGGAATACTACTCAGCCAGAAAAAAAGAGAACGTACTTATCTCCGACAACATGGATGGAGCTTGAGGGTATTACCCTAAGTGAAATAAGTCAGACAGAAAAAGACAAATACCGTAAGATTTCACTTGTATATGGAACATAAAGGAACAAAAACAAAATAAACAAACCAATCTAAACCCCAAAACCACATAGATACAAAGAATAGGTTAGTGGTTACCAGAGCAGAAGGGGGTGGGGGGAATGGTGAAATGGCTACAGTGGGTCAACTGTATAGTGACAGAAAATTTAAACTTTTGATGGTGAGCATGCTGTAGCATACACAGAAGTCAAAACGTAATGTTGTACCCATGAAACTTACCTAAAGTTATACACCAATGTTACCTCAAAAAAAGGTTAAGATATTAAATTTTATACCACAATTAATAAAAAGAATAGTCAGTCATGTAATCTAATTTGGGCCAAAGACAAGTGGGAAGTGGTCTAATGGAAGCTTTTGAGAATGAAGCTTTCAGGCTTTTGTAAGAGAATTTCTGAAAACGTTTTCTCTATCCCACTAGATGTGAACAAAGACAAATGGAGCCCGACTCCTACAGGGTGCCACCCGTGACCATGAGGAGGATCAGCTTCCGGATAAAGCCATCCATGTGGAAGGCAGAGCTGAGAGTCAGGGAACATCTGAGCTTTGGATGACATCATGAAGCTTCTTGATCAACCATTCCTGAAGCCCACTTACCTCTGCACTCTTCAGTAACATTAAGCCCACACATGTTCATGTTGTCGGAGCCAACCTGTTACTTGAAACTGAAAGCATCCTATCAGATACACCTTCCAAACGAGGTCCTCCTTCAGACATCCATACTCGACTCCATCTGTTCAAAACCTTATTCCCTCCCCTCCCCTCCAGCTCTCCCTCCCCACTGCCCATCCCCCCACACTACCATAACCAAGAAGCTGCAGAGACCTAGTGATTCTCTCTCCAAATCTGTGCCCAGAATCTAAGACAAGTTTCCATCCAGATCATCGCCCCTCGTGAACACTTCCACATTGGGTTTCACCACTGGTGGCAGCACTTCCAGCCTTTTCCCCTTCAAGTCAAAGTCCCTCCCCTAATTCAAAAGTCAGCCAGTGCTTATTCATTATCCCTTAAGTTAGGTGCAAACTTCTTGGCCTAGCATTTAAGACTGTCCATAACCAGGCCTCAACCCACCTTTTTGGTTTTGCTTTTCCTCAGTTTCCTCTACTTTCATCAACACCTCTAGCCACTGTCCTATCCAAACCTGATCCCTACAATTTTTTTCCTTTATTCAAACTGTTCTATGGTTTCATTGTCTCCTGCTGCTGATTTTCTACCTGTTGTTCAAGGCGAAACGTAAAAGCAACTTCAAGATCCCCTCAATCAGATGTAATCTTTCCCTCCTCAGAGCTGCTATATTGTCTCTCTTAAGCCAGTTATGTGACATTACTATTTTTAAAAATGGTTCAATCCCCTTTTTATAATATACAATCCTTACGGCAAAGTTTGTTTTACTTATACTGAACTTGCCACGTCCTATAAGGCCTAATTATTGGGAAAGCCAGAAACAGCTACCCTCTTGACAAGTCACAGACAGGATACCTGGGAATTTCACTCCAAGAGAGTCCTAAATTTCAAGGAAATCAATATACTGTCCTCTGAGGGACCCAAAGGTGGAGTCACTTTCTTTTTATAGGATCATACATCTAATCCAAAGTCCCTGATTCATATGTCTATAGGAGCCAGGAAAGGAACTGTTAACAATGAAGGGGCACAGTGCATGCTTTTAATTCAAAGATACATTCCACAAAAGAAAACAATAGACATATAAAAGTTATTCATTTCCCCAAACAAATACACCTTCTCTCATTTTCTTGGAATTCACTTTCTACCCCCTCACTCACATTTCCCCTAGACTGACAGACGGGGTACAAGAATTATTTTATTGTACCATGAGAAAACCAATAGTACAACAAGGATAAATGGTAACTAACTGACACTTGACCTCAGCGTCAGGGAAACAACAGGGAGTGGTAGAGGGTGTACCAAACAGGAGACCACCTGTCCTGCCCAAGGTGGCTGCTTGATATCACCAGCTCCAACTAGCATGTGCAGGAACCGGCCCACAACAGCCAGCCTTCCAGATTTTTCAAGAAAAGCTACCAAAACAGATTGGTTATGTAAAATCTCCTTAATTTTAAAATGTTGGCAGACACATCATTTATATCAAAATCACTGTCTGAATGAATATGATATGGCCTAAACTAAACACACTGTATGCCAAATATAACCAGCAAGTGATCCATTCGTCTTCTGTTTACCTGAAATGGGTTCAAGGAAAAATATCAGGACTGTGGTAATACTCAAAAGCGTAAGTAAACAGTACTTCTACCAGAATCAGAAAAGCTGGGGCCCCAGGCATTTTATAACTAGCTAGGCTTTGATCTTAGGAAGAAGGAATGAACAGACAGCTTTATAGCCCAGCACCTGACTTTTGGTTGAGTGTATGTGGTGGAGAGGCCTAGGGCTAAAAGCTGATGGGAAACTGAGGCCAATTAACACAAGGTGATAGGCAAATCCCCTTGCACATGGTAGGATTTTTAAAACCACTAGACTTTCCTGAATTAATGTTGGAAATCATTCCTTCCAAGAACATGACAGAAAAATAAAGTGTTACCCCACTGAATTTATATGGCACGGTAGAAAATATCTACTGTACTCCAAATGTATTTTTCTGCAAAAGTAATTTTAAATCTTTCTGATATAGGAAAATGTGTGATGCCCATAAAAAGTTATGAGTAACATTCAAAGAATTTACACATTTCAAAAATGAATTTAATTGATTATGAAAATTTCCAAAGAAGCTTCTCTGGAGGCTTAAGCTCACTAATGATGTCACAAGGGAGACTTGGAAAGACAAACATGCAGATGGACCAGGATTTCGTTAATCCTCAACAGTGCAGAATTGCACTTGGCAATATTTCACATGTCTTCATGTAATGCTCAGGATGAAAGTTTCAAAACAGTTTTTCTCTTGCAAATTTTTAGGTTCTTAACATCTAAGGAGAATCCAATTAAAAATCACTCAACTCTCCAAATGCTGGTTTCAAGAAATTAAGATTCTCTCCATACATCCTTAATCTCCAGCACCTAGTCACATCTGATAAAATGGTATATAACTATCAGAGTATGAAATGTCAACCAGTTGGTGAGGTATATTTTCACCACTATGAGCTCATTTACGAAACAAGATGAGTGTGGAGCAAGATGCTCATCTGATGGGAAACAATGATTGACGAAAACAGCCACGGCCACTGCTCTCATGAGGCTGACGGTACAGTCAGGGAAACAAACAACCAAACAACACTGCCCAATGTATAATTAGAAAGTGTAAGAATTTTCAAGAAAGAAACTTAAAAGTTGCAATGATACCACCTGATACAGAGATGCCATGTAGTCTATTAATCAGGGAAGGCAGCCTTCAAAAAAGTGAGCCACAATATGAAGCATGGTAACACAAACCATGGGGGTAACACAAGGGGGTAACACAAACCATGCCAAGGAGAGGGATAGGCTTTCATTCATTTACAAATATGTACTGCCTGCCAAATATGTGTCAGTCATTGTGTTTAAACATTAGGTATGTCATAGGAATTTATTTACATAGGTTAGGAATTTAAACAGTCCCTGGTAACATTTACAATCTACTGGGGAAAAGGAACAAATTTTTTTAAATAATAATAAAATAAACCTACTGGGGGAAATGAAGAAAGAAGGGGAAGAAATCATTGTTTAACATGGGGGAGGGGTTAAGAAAGAACAGGATGCTCTGAATCAGAACAATAAGAGGGTTTCTACTTAATATTGGCTGGGGCAATCCCTCCGGGTCTCTAAAGGGTCATTTAAGCCAAGTCCTGAAGGATGTCAAAAATAATACAGAACATTGCAGGAGGGGAGTACCATACAGCCCAAAAGCCCTGAAGCAGGAGGGAACTCAGTGTTAAAGGAACTGAAAGAAGACCAGACTGGAAGGAGAAAGTGGCAACACGTGAGGTGGAGAGGACAGTAAGGGCCAACTCATCAAAGCCTGGAAAGCCATGGTAAGGAGTTTAGATGTTATTCTAAGTGTACTAGGAAGGCAAAGAAGGGTTTTAAGACTTGGAGGAACATGACTCTATTTGTGTTTAAAAGAACACATTGAAGGGATCCGGGCTGGGAGGAGAGAGATGAGTTAGGAGGACATTGCAATTGTCAGGCAAGAGATGATGGGAGCATGGTGAAGGTTAGGAAGGTAGAATGAAGAAAAGTGAATCAAATCAACATGTACTGAGGGTAGAACTCAGAAGCCTAATGACTGATTTGATTGGCGGGGGGCGGTGGAGGGAAAGGAAGTTATTAAGTTATCAGGCATATCTCTGGTTTAAATAACTGGATGGCTGAGCTTGGAAGAAAGGAGAAGAACAAATGAGACTGAGAAAATAAAAGTTTTAGATAAGTTATATATTTTTTAAAGTCTATGAGCTGTTGAAGTGGATTTCCATCCAAGTGTTAATATCAAGCTAAAGCTTTAAGAATCTAGTGATTGAAAGGAAAAAATCTGATCAAAAATATAAATTTGGAATTTTACAGATGATATTTAAGGTCATGAAAACCGAGGGTCTCGCACAGGAAGGGCACAAAGAAGAGATAAAGGTGCTCCCAATTTATTTTTATTTATTTATTTATTTTGGGTTTTTTGGCCATGCCACTCGGCTTGTGGGATGGGATCTTAGTTCCCTGACCAGGGACTGAACCTAGGCCCTCAGCGTGAGAGCGTGGAGCCCTAACCACTGGACTGCCGGGGAATTCCCAAGGTGCTCCCAATTTAGATGCAAAACCAGCCTTGAGAATTCAAAGGGACAAAGTAGAAAGGTAGTTGTAAGGAACTGGGGGTGGGGAAAATGACTAGTTATTGTTTAATGGTTACAGAGTTTCACTTTGGGAAGCTGAAAAAGTACTACATGTGGATGGTGAGGATGGTTGCACAACAATGTGACTATACTTAATGTCACTTAAAAACGGTGAAATTTTTATGGTAAATTTTATGCTTTGTATCTATTACTACAATTAAAAAACAAAACAAAAAAAAAACAGAAAAACTAAACCTCGAGAAATTCCAGCATTCACGCATTGGGTAGAATAGGAGATGCTGAAAAAATAAGAGGATAATGAGTTTCCAGAAGAATGGCAGATGATGAAGTCACAGAAGATGAATGAAAAGCTCAAGACTGATCCACATACAGGGAAAGTCCTTCAAGGGAAAAAGAACTGAAAGCTACTGAGAAATGACATCAGATAAGACTTGTACATATTCCTTATATTCTTGAAACACCGAGATCACAGGTAACCTTGACACAACCAGCTAGGGTGAGCACAGGAGTTGGGGTGAGTTGAGAAGAGAAGGGGCTTTGAAGAAGTAGAATATCATTAATAGACAACTCTTTCAAGTTTTGATTCTAAAAAGAAGCAGAAAAACACGACAGTGGCTGGAGAGGAATGTGGGGGTCTAGGGAGGTATGGCAATGGCAAATACCTACCCCAGTTGTCCACTTTCCCCAAATTAGAACCTCCGATTTTTAGCTGCCTTCCTTGAAAAATAGGTGTGGCCAGGTAACTCAGTTCTGCCCAGGGAAATGTGAGCAGATTCTGAGAAATCTCATCATCCAATGAGTGGATGTCTTTTGTCCTTTCTTCCATCCTGCTGATTGGACTGTGATTTCTGAAGTTCCAACTTGGATTATGAAGATAAAAAGGCCATAACCTAGGAGTGGGAAACTGTACAGGGAGAATCGATTTGGTTTACTGAGGTCTTGGGGGAGCACTGGCACCACCCCAGACCTGCACTGTCCTGCTACACAGTTCTTCCAGGAGAAATAATCTTCCAACTTATTTTAAAAACAATCAGTTTGCTTTGATTTGATTTTCTGCTGCCACAGACAATTCTAATCCCAACTAATACAGGCAGTTTTTGTCTGTCTTTAAAATGGGAGACACCAGAACAGAACTGTGGGTCAATGGGAACGACCCAATTAGAGAGACTGAGCCAAGACAGAGGAGGATAAAGCCTAAGGCGCGAAGCATATGCGATGTGCAAACCCAGTGTGGTTAGAAAGATGAGAACCAGGGAAGAGACAAGAGTCAAATCATGCAGAGCCTTGCAAACTATGGTAAGGATTTTACTTTTTTTTATCCTAAGAGCAATGGGAAACAACCAGACATTTTTCAATAGGTAAGTAACATGATCTAATGTGTGCTTTTTCAAAGATCCCTGACAGTAGTTTGGAGAAAGTAATAGAGGGAGAGCCAAGAGAGGTGGCAAGAAAACTAGTTAGGAGGTTACTTTGGCAATGCAGATGAACATGGTGATGGCTTCAAACAGGATCATGATTCGGCACTATGGCAAAGTGAGTAAATGTGATGAAGACAGTACTGGCAGGACTTTGTATATGATGACGTGTGAGAGCTCAGGGACACGAAGCAGTCAAGGTTATGACTCGGACAGCACTTTGAAGGGTGGTGCCATTCACTGACACAGGGACTTGGGGAGAAGACACAGTTGGGTAACCTCAATTTTGAATATACTAACTTTTAAGCTCCTGAGTTAATCAGATGGAAATACCCAGCAAGTAAATGGCTTGTTCTCAGCAGTTTTACTCATATTACCCAAAAATGGGAAACAGTCAGGAAATAGATTAACTGTGGTGGGTTTCATATGATGTAATACAACTTATTAATAAAAAGGAATGAATTACGGATATACATAACAATACAGATGAAACCCCAAAACATTATGCTAAGTGAAAGAAGTCCTACACCACAGAGTACATACTGTATGTTTCAAGATATGTTCTAGAACAAAAAATACTCATCTTTGATCTAAAAAAAAACTCAGGAGAGTGGTTTCCAGAACAGTTGGGGTGTGATATTCAAGTGGGCTGAGGGGAAGGGGTAGGAGGATACTTTCTCAAGTCACGGTTTATATCTTCATAAGAGTTTGTGTTACATGGATTTATATTATACATCTGTCAAAACACAGTGAATGCTACATTTATTTTAAATTTAAAAGCAACAAAACACCATGAACAAATACTGAATGCCAGTTATTGGTATGCATGTGCTGTCTGCACATCCGTCTGAAATGCAGCAAAAAGATGGATTCATGAATAAATAGAAGGCTGGATAGATGATCCATGTGTGATGAAGCAAATATTTAAAAACCGTAGAATGTAAGTAGTGGGTATATGGTATTCCCTGCATAATCCTTTCAACATTTTTGTATTTTTATAATAAAATGGTAGAAAAGCCTTAAGTAACCAAACAGTGCATTTCTATAAAAGCATTAACTAAAAGTTTACAATAGTATAGACAAATGTACTCTTCCTTACTTTCCTTCACATCTTCACTTTTATTGTGAATCCATGAATGTTGACTACTAAGGAATTTGTAACCAATACAATCACCAAGAAAATTAATATTTTATGCCATATGAAATCATTATCAAGGGCCCAAAATATGGACTTTGCAGAAAAAGGGTTAAGCAGAACTACTGTAATGCATTTTAAGCAATGAAACCATGATAATTCAAGAAAAAAACAGGGAAACTTCCAGCTAATACAGGGAAAATAATGGTCATTCTGAATTATGTAACATTTTAATGGATACTGTTTTCTTCCTTTTTTTTTTTAAATTTTTGGCTGTGCTGGGTCTTTGATGCTGCCCAGGCTTTCTCTAGTTGCAGCGAGCGGGGGCTACTCTTCGTTGCAGTGCGCGGGCTTCTCACTGCAGTGGCTTCTGTTGCGGAGCATGGGCTCTAGGCACGCGGTCTTCAGCAGTTGTGGCATGCAGGCTCAGTAGTTGTGGCACGCGGGCTCAGTAGTTGTGGCTCGTGGGCTCTGGAGCGCAGGCTCAACAGTTGTGGCGCAGGGGTTTAGTTGCTCTGTGGCATGTGGGATCTTCCCAGACCAGGGCTCGAGCCCATGTCCCCTGCACTGGCAGGCGGATTCCCAACCACTGTGCCACCAAGGAAGTTCCTGGATACTGTTTTCTTATTTTCATACATTGGTAGGTCTTTAGGACCTATTTAAGAAGTAGGTAACTAACACTGGCATACCAAATGTCACACTGTGTTACTCATTAATTTTTTTTTAATGTTTCCCTAGGAATACTGCTTATATCCTTAATTTCCACTACCAAACACAAGTGTTTTACTTAAGGAAAATTCCTAGGTCATTCTTTGCAAAAATTAATAACTATAAAATTATTAAAAGCTTAGTTAAATTTTACTAAAAATATACCTTCAAAAAAAAAAAAAGTCGAATTGTCCCCTTTTTTCCCCCCCTGCAAAGGGTTGACGGGAGATGATTCAACAAAAGAAGTCCAGGAACTTGATTCTTGAGGAGCCAGATAGAGCTCCAGGGCTGGCTGAGGGGAGCCGATGGCATGCAGGGGCAAAGACGTGACTTCCAGAGAGCGCAGAGGACGATCCAGGCCTGGTCTGAAACTGCATAGAAGGACTGGGTTAAAAACAAGGTGGCTGCCAGGGCTGGGGGCTGGGATCTGGACAGGCATGAGCGCCTGACCAGTTTCCAGAGGCAAGAGAAGCTCCAGACTAGGGTTGGCACGTGGACACCTGCTGAGGTGTTCCAGAAGACAATGACCATGATGATGGAAGAGGCTGAGAAGAGCAGGGAGAGGTGAAAGAGAAGGGAACCCATCATGTGGCTCAACAGCACCCACAAGCCCACCAAGTGCTGCTTCTGAGTCTCACATTTCTACTGGCCCTTGCTGATGCAAGGCATCCATTTAACTCTGCCTCTCCGGTACCTGGCAACTTCCCTACCAACTCCACTGGCTCCTTCAGGCCAGGCAGGTAAGCAGGGGTGAGACCTAGACCCTTATTTCCTTTCTGGGGTGCAATAGGGCAGCATTTTCTTGGGCTGGTGCAGTGCAGAAGCAGAAAATAGAGCTACCGAGGCATGGGTGGGAGCCAGGTACAGCAAGTAGGTGATGAACATGGTCTCCGGCAGGCTGAGATAGACAGGACAAATCAGACATTGATGAGGGGGTGCCAGTGGCCAGGAATAAGTCATACATCATGAGCAGAAAGGTGGTGTAGCCAGGAGAAGTGTCATCATCTTCCTGCCAACAGGAAGAAGCTGAAGGCACTGATGACAAACAGAAAACCACCAGGCACCAGCAGGTTCATCATGCAGAGACTGGACCTGTGCCTGATGGCCACCTGTTTAGATGAAAGGGCCGAAGAGGAGTGTGAAGTTCTGTTCATCAAAGGGGAAATAGAAGATGTCCAGGTTACAGATGGGAACCTCTCACAGTGGCTTCTTGTATTTGATGGACCTTCACTGTTGACATAAACCATGAGACCTGTAGGTGCCTGATCCACATCCATGAACTCCTCAACAAAGGTATCTAGAAGCCACAGGCTCTCAGTTGCCATGCTGAGCTTCCTGATGTCCTCATATTCCTCTGGGTTCCACCTGATGAATGGATTGTATGAGATCATATTTAGTCACAGGAACGACATCATCAGTTGAAGCTGTGCATCCACTTCCAGGATGGTGGACAGGGTGAAGGAGATGTTGACATGAGTGGGATGCTGTAGCTGATGACCGGATGGAAGCCTTTCTGTCAAACAGGATCTACACCATGCTGGTCAGAGCCTGAGTGACTGACAGTCAAAGTGTTTCCTTTTTCTTGAAGCAGCAGGTAGAGAAGGAGGCAGAGGAAAAATCCTTCCCATGGAGCCAACCTCTTTCCATCTTCCTCTCCTAGGCTCTTCTCTGGAGACAGTGATGATGTTGACTTTAACAGACCACAGGCCACACCTTGAGCCCTAGCTCAAATTATCTTTTTAATTAAAACTTTTAATTAAACTGTATTTTCAAAACCAACAACAAATTAAAACACTCAATATCAACTCTCATTCATTTATTCAACCAATCCTTACAGAAAGCTTCTTATGTGGCAAGCACTACTGTCAATACTATATATGAAAAGAGTTTTCATTTAGTAGCATAAGTATTTTAATTACATACTCACTGCTTGGGAAACTATAATTTATTGCTCATTTTCAGCAGTGAAGTTTTTAACATATAGTCTGGGGAATATTATAAGACAAGTAGCTTTCCTTACTGTACATGCTATCAGCTTGGACCCTTCCTGTATAAAACTTTTGATAATCCTTTTAAACTCCAAAAGAAAGGTTTACTAATCCCTCAAGTAAACATCTAGCCACTATCTCTTCTTAGAGCCCCATTGTTAAAGTAAAGGAAAAAGAAACAGCTAAGTGAGCACAAGGCTGGTCCCAAGTCCTCAGTTTGTAAATTCTTCTCTGGTCTGATCAGGAAAACTATTGAACTAGTTACACCCCCTAGTTTTAGAGAAGGAAGAGAAATCTTATTTTACAAGTTGATGGGTCCTGGTTTGCATGCTGAAACTGGCCCAAAGCAAAGTGCTTTCAATAAATGTGGTAAACAAACACCAGGACTCAATGTCATCAATAAAACTGAGTTTTCCCAAACAAGAGAATGTCGAGTTACACACGCCAGCCATTTAAACTGATGCAATGCTTGGAATGTGTGTTCATTAAAAGGGCAAATGAAGTCATGTAAAGCTCAAATGTGGCTACCGGGGTACAGGCTGTCGTGCTAAAGGAAAATGTCAAGACTGTTTGCGACGAGGGTCAGACCCAAAGGTGAGACTCAGAGCGCTGTGAATTCATCTGGAAAAACACTGAGCGGAAAGTTGAAGTGTGAAACTTTATCGATATTTTCCCTTTCTTTTATAAGGACATTCGGTGAAGATCAGAAGCCCACAACAAGAGGACTTCACAGAAGAAAACACAAGGAAAAGTCGTTACAACAGCTTTTTGCAAAAATTGATGTACCTGACCCAAGGCAATAATATGCATTGACTGAAATCAGAGCATCTAAAGATGATATAAAACTCCATTTTCTCAAGCTAAAATGATTCAGGCAATCTTCCAAAAGAAGTTTTACTTCCAGTCTGCACCCTGTGCATTTTGTTAAAAAGTGGAAGACCATAAAATATTTAATTCTGTGCTTACTGCCAATTTTCTATTTATTATGTTCACACCAAAAAGTAATTTACAGTAAGTCAAGATGAGACAAAGGAAAAAAACATTGACGGAGCACCTGGTATACATCAGCACTTCATAAACACGCACACGAGCTCCACTTCATCCATATAACCTTATAAAGCAGGCGTGACCCCCTTTAACACTTGAAAAGGAAGTTTAGGGAGATTAAAGAGCTTGCTTGGATCATGTAGCTGTGAGTCAGGAGTATCCTTCGCTCCTGGTTTTGCCGTTAACTAGCTATAAATCCTATATATTTATAAGTCACCTCTCTGACACTCTATTCTCTCATATGCAAAATAAAAAGACTCAGCTAAACATTTCCATTACGTTAAAAGGTGAATTTGGTTTTTGAGGGACTGATGATGGATGCCCAGACTTCTTTCTCCCCCCACCCCTCCTCCACCTCTACCCTGTCTTCCATGCCTTGGTCCCATTTCACTTTTCTTCACCCATTCCACAAGAAGGCAGTAAAAGGAAGAGCTCTCCTACCCTAAAAGAGTACTTAAAAGTTTTGATACTTGACAACACATCTAATTTTTAAAGGAAAAAACATCGTGAACAGAGAAATTAAAACTACTTCCACTTTTTGCTATATTTTTTTCATGATTACAGTGAACAAATGAGAACTGACTTCATAAAATTCCCTCAAGGGCCTCACATCTTCACTACAAAAAATAAATAAATCATTATAGTGATTTCACAGTAACGAGTTTGGTAGACATGGAAGCAACCTAAATGTCCATCAGCAGAGGAATGGATAAAGAAGATGTGGTGTATATATACAATGAAATGTTAATATTACTCAGCCATAAAAAAAGAGAAACAATGCCATTTGCAGCAACATGGATGGACCTGGAGATTGTCATACTGAGTGAAGTCAGTCAGACAGAGAAAGACAAATATCATATGATATCACTTATATGTGGAATCTAAAAAAATGTACAAATGAAGTTATCTACAAGACAGAAATAGAGTTACAGATGTAGAAAATAAACTTATGGTTACCAGGGGATGGAGGGGAGGGATAAACTGGGAGACTGGGATATACACACTACTATATATAAAATAGATAACTAATAAAGACCTACTGTATAGCACAGGGAACTCTACTCAATACACTGTAATGGCCTATATGGGAAAAGAATCTAAAAAAGAGTGGATATATGTATAAGAGATTCACTTCACTGTACACCTGAAACTAACATGTTGTAAATCAATTATACTCCAATAAAAAAAATTTTTTTTAAAGTTTGGTAAAGAAGCATCATTAATAGCAAGTGAGACATTGTATATCTAGGCTCTATTTAAATGTCATTCTTTGCGAGTTAACTCTTAAAGAACTAGAAGGCCAAAGGGAATACATGAGTAGTTTCTTCTGTATCCTGTTTATAATCCACAGAAGTATAAAACTCATCACAATTAGGAAGAAAATAAAATTCTAGGTTGGCAAGTAGTCATCTGTGCCTTCCTTGAAACTGTCAAGCTGCACTGAATTGAGATCTTTCCATCTGGCCTAATGGTGAACCTCTCTTTCTAGTTCATTATTGAAAAGGCAGAATAAGCTATCACTTCCAATATATCTGTCAAAAGGGCTTAAATATTAAATAGAGAGGACAGGAGCAAATAGGAGCAAATGGCTGAGATTTTTGTATTTTAAGTTCCTTGCAGAGGGGAACTCAAGGGAAAAACGAGTGTATACTGAGTAATTCACTGGGCATTTGAGAGGAAGCATGATCTTAACATTTGAATGCCTAATATGGGAAACGCCAAGTGGGAGGTTTTCTGTAGGTTGCTTCATTTAAACAGGTCTTTAGTCTTGTAAAAGGGAGGCATTACTATCCCATTTAACAGGTAAAGAAAGAGACTCAAAAACTAGGTAATTTGCCCAGTGTCACACAGCTAATAAATACTGATGATGTGTCTCCAGCTCAAATACATTTGAAAATAAACGGAATGAAAAGTCTTTATACTACCTCCTCCCACCTTTTCTGTGCTTGGCTAAGGATTCAGAACTACACGATTATGACACAGTTTATCAACTGCTACAGCAAGAGGGATGAGAAGACAGCATAGAGAGCTTGCACTCCCAGCAGTAAGGTAAACCGGATACTCCGATAAAGCCATTTAAGTAGAAAACATCTTAAAAAATAAAAATGTATTTTGGAATGTAAGGAAATTCTTTAGAGATCAGAAATGATAAAGAAAGAGATAAGCAGAAGCTGGAGTAAGCATTTGCCACAGAAATGTCCATTATGACCTGGTAGCCTTTAGCCTGGATTTTGACACACCACGATCACAGAACAGAAAATAAAGGTCACATCAAAAACACTCACATAAAGCCCCAGAGGTTGAAATAAAATAAAACTCCCCCTTAACGATGGACTGTGGTGATGAGTGCCTGGCTTTTCCTTGGTGGAACAAGGGAAAAGAGAGAAAGTCTCCCCGATAATTTTTTTTTTATTTTATTGAACTATAATTGCTTTACAATGTTGTGTTAATTTCTGATGTACAGCAAAGTGACTCAGTTATATATATATATTTTTTCATATTCTTTTCCATTACGGTTTATCACAAGATATGGAATATAGTTCCCTGTGCTGTACAGTAGGACCTTGTTGTTTATCCACCCTATACACACTAGCTTGCATCTAAAACAGCATTTTCTTTTGTCCAAGCCCAAGGCCGCTGGTGGCTTTAAGCTCATGGTTCTGTTTGTATGACCAGCAGAGTTAAGAACTGCAGTGTGCCTGGGACTCCCCTCTAAGTAGCACACTTCCCACTGCCCAGCACAAAGACACAACACCAGAGTACAACAAACATTATCAACAGCGTTTTTTTCTCCAGTGTATTCATCTAGCAGTTCAAATTCATTTTTCAAGTTTCCTATAAGCAGTTTCTCTGTTAAATTTGACTCCTCAGACCTCACGTGAACTCATCACTCTTTTTTCTTTCCCTAGTAAATTAGGTTTTTATTTTGTTTTGGAAATAGGATTTTGATTAAATTTTGTTTCCTTTGAAAGAATAAAGCAGTGTTCACACTTTTTTCTTTGAAGTATAGCTGACTTACAATGTTGTGTTAATTTCTGCTATACAGCAAAAGTGATTCAGTTATACATATATACATTCTTTTTTAAATACTCTTTTCCATCATGATTTATCATAAGATATTGAATTAAGTTCTCTGTGCCGTACAGTAGGAACTTGTTGTTATCCAGTCTACATGTAAAAGCTTACTTCTGCTAACCCCAACCTCCCGCCCCCTCCCTCCCCTATCCCCTGAGAACTCTTAAACCCAAGTCTATATTCATGCACCCTTGGTGACAGAATTCACAAACAAAACAAATTAGTTTAAAACGGCCTTAGGCTAAGGCTGTGCTCCCAGGCAGAGAGACAAATACTATCTGGAGCAAAGCATAGTCTTCAAAAAAATCTCATGGATAAAATTCCAATGAATATGAGCTCACAATTAAAAAAAAAATCACTAAAGATGTGAGAGGAAAACCTATGAGTAGTGAGGAATAACAGAAACAATAAGCTACAGAAAAAGACCACCAAAATAATACAGATATTATAATAATTGACATAGGCCATTTATGCTTAAAGATGTAAAAGAATTCATCAAAAGTATGTTGAAGGAACAAGATACTAACAAAATTAATCATACAGATTTCAAAAATAATTAAAATGAGAGGGCAGGAACACTGAGAAAGCCCCTTTCCTGAGGCTCAGGCACAGAGGGCCTGCCTAAAACTGAGGCTGAGGGAGAAGGGAGAGTATCAACTCACCCTCTATCCCACTGTGAACCTTGAACCAAGTAACAAGCAACAGCAGTCTACTGCAGGGAAAGAGGCAAGAACACAGAGAGCGCCCTGCGGCCCAGGTATGCAGTACTGACCTGAAAATCGAGGTGGATCAGGAACACTGAGAAAACCTTCCTGCCCCCCAGACCTCATCCTAAGCTCAAGTTAGCAGCAAGCCACCACTGGGGAAATTTGAAGCCTGTTTTGTACTCATAGTAAATATAGCAACAACAAAATTCAAATTCAGCTCAACTACTGACAATATTGACACAAATACCTACATTAAGGGGCTGAAGGAAAAAGGGAAGTTACCATTTATTGATATTAATATTATTTACCTCAGTCTCCGTTGTCCTTTAGCGCACAATACCTGACATTCAATTTAAAAATTACTAGACACAAAATGAAAAAAATAGAGCCACTGTTAGTAGATGACATAGTCAACAGAACCAGACTCCAAGATGACCCAGATTTTCTTAAGTATCAAGGGTATTTAAAATAGTTATAAATATGATAAGGATCTAACTGAAAAAAAATGATCAACATGTACATAAGCGGGGGAGGTAGATTTACTACAGAGATGAAAATTATATAAAAAGAGTCAAATGAAAATGCTTAAAATGCAGAACAAAGACACAGGCTGGGAAAAAAACGTTTACAAAACATATTTCCAACAAAGGGCCTGTGTCCAGAACACTTACTACTCAATAAATAACTCAGTAAAAAGCTAGCAAAATGTTGAACAGATACTGATGCCACATGAATGGCCAATAGCACATGAAAAACTGCTCGGCAACACTGGTGATCAGAAAAATGTAAATAAATCCACAAGGAAAAATTACTAAGGTATCCACTAGAATGGCTAACATTAAAAAGATGGACAATATCAGATGTTGACAAGGATGTGGAACAACTGAAACTCTCATGCATTGCTGGTGGGAAGCCAAAATCGTACAGCCACTTTACAACACAATTTGGCAGTTTCTGATAAAGTGAAACATACACTTACCATATGAGCCAGCAATTCCACTCCAAGGCACTTACCCTAGAGAAACAAAAACATATGTCCACACAAAGACCTGTACGTGAATTTTATAGAACCTTCATTTATAACAGCCATCAAATGTAAACAACTCAAATGCCTAAGGACTGGTGAATGAACAACAAAAAAGAAGTATACCACAGACATCGACTCAGAACAAAAACAATAAACTACCAATATACCCAACCACCTAGATGAATCTCACAAGATTTACTGTACATGAAAGAAGACATAAGACTAAATACGACAAGATTCTAATTAAATGACATTCTGAAAAAGGCAAAACTGTAGGGAGAGAAACAGATCAGGGGTTGTCAGGTGCTGGAAGCTGAGGGGAAGGAAACTGCTCTTTTAACTAAAATTTATAAACTGAATTTTCAAAACCAACTTACAAATAAAAATATCTTTCATTTATTTACTCAACAAACACTTACTGAGTACCTACAATGGGGCAGGCAGTACTCTAGGCACCGCACAAAAAGAGGTTCTTTTAGTTGCACATGTTTGAATTTTCGGAAAAGTAACCGATGATTCAGGTTTTCCATATGTGTTGACAATGTTTATCAGTCAGAACTCTTAATATCTTCTCCAACTTCTTACCAGATCATTACAAACATCCTGTATTTTATCATAATTTATTATACATTAGAGTTAACCATATGAAACTGCAGTATAATCAACAAAATCGTTCTTTTCCTATGTCCCACAGACAAGAATTCAAATAGGAAAGCTGTAAAAGTAATCAGTGGTCACATCACACCTTCTCATTGTAATGCAAAATAATCAATGACTGAATTTCAAGTCAAAACACCAGATATTTTGGGCTAACTTTTTTTCACTTTTCAAGAATTCTTCCCAAAATCCAGACTGAAATGTGTTATTCATCTCATAAACAGAGATGATTGCTATGGAGACTTAGCTGACTTCTGGTTTCCTATTTCTAATGTAAGAACTAAAGGACAATAAAATTACTCCCATTTTTAGTTAAAAGCCTTATATTTAACCTCCTTCTTTATCCTTAGTGGAAAACATGTGACAATCCTTCTTAAAAGGTTTATTTCATTGAGGCATTTTAAAATGGA
Organism: Mesoplodon bidens; assembly: GCF_964165515.1. Classification (NCBI taxonomy): domain Eukaryota; kingdom Metazoa; phylum Chordata; class Mammalia; order Artiodactyla; family Ziphiidae; genus Mesoplodon; species Mesoplodon bidens. The sequence goes on along the minus strand of NC_138176.1, from coordinate 118,679,844 downwards.
ATATACCTATAAAAAATTAATGTATTTTCCAGAATCAGAAAAATCAAATGGAATATCCTTTTGTTGAGAAGCAATTTTATGTGGCATAATTCATGCAGATAACTTTAGAAAAAAATTTCAAAGTTCATGCTTTAACACTATCTTAATATTTTTTTTACAAGCCATTGGGACATTTATACACTTCTAGTAGATTATTTCCATGAACTGTGTGGACAGTATTTTGGCCTGGAGGGACCACCCACACACCAAGACAACAGAGCTGTAGGACAGTGCGTCTCACAAAGAACCTCATCACAGAGAAAACACAATGAACAGAAATTCAGAACATAAGGGATGAAACTTTTTTTATCCCTTGCTCCTAACAATTTTTTAGAATTCCAAAATATCCAAATTCTCAAAGTTAAAAGTTTAGTTCTCTTTGTTTCCAATTTTTTTCTTCAAACTATACTCTAATTTTTATGCTTTTGTTTCTTTATTTCTTCATCATTTATAACTATATTAAATCTTCAAGCTATGGAATTTAATCTTTAGTCAAATGAATGCTACTACAAAGCCTAATATTTAAAAATCTAAATTATATCATATTTGAAATTCATATAAATTCTATAATACTTAATCCATTTTTTTAAGTCAAAGTGAAATTTTACATAAAGTACTCTGTTACCCTCCAACTGACTTCAGATATTTTCCACTATGTAAGAGATCATCTGAAGTAAACTTGTGCCATATAACTTTTGCAGAATGAATATATGCCAACAAATGAGCAAAATCGGAACACAGCATACGTAGGTAACTCTATACCTTGATTTTAATTGTTTAAACCTAAACACTGTCGATAATAGCAACCAACTTAACAATCTGCAGAAAATGAAAAACAGATGAAAAGTCTTAGATCATCATGAATCACAAAGCAACGGAACTTAGCTTTAGATCACTCCTAGGATTCTTCTGACTATAATCAGGTTTGGGGCTTTGATTTTTATAATCTAGGCCACTGGCTTCCAACTACTTCTCCCTCCAGATTTCCCAAAAGGGATGGGGCTGGTCTAGGAGATGCGTTACCTCTTTAAAATGCCATTTCTAAACTGAAGGGAGAAAAGACATGGGACCATCTTGATATCAGTGCTTCTGAATTTAATGAAAAAGCAGAAGCAGAGAGAAGCATGAGAGAACTTCAGAGACTAAGAGAGAAATCCAAGCTCAATATGCGAGCCCTTGTAAAGTCACACATTTAAATAACACACTACTAGGGACTTCTCCGGTGGCGCAGTGGTTATGAATCCGCCTACCAACACAGAGGACAAGGGTTTGACCTCTGGTCCAGGAAGATCCCACATGCTGAGGAGCAACTAAGCCCGTGTACCACAACTACTGAGCCTTCACTCCAGAGCCTGCAAGCCACAACTACTGAGCCCACGTGCCACAACTACTGAAGCCTATGTGCCTAGAGCCTGTGCTCTGCAACAAGAGAAGCCACCGCAATGAGAAGCCTGTGCACCACAACGAAGAGTAGCCCCTGTTCGCCTCAACTAGAGAAAGCCCGCAGGCAGCAACAAAGACCCAACGCAGCCAAAAATAAATAAATAAAAATTTTAAAAAAAATAATAAAATTTTCTAAAAAAAGAACACAGTACTATATATAAGATAGATAACTAATAAGGACCTACTATACAGCACAGGGAACTCTACACAATACTCTGTAATGACCTATATGGGAATAGAATCTTAAAAAAAAGAGTGGATATATGTATATATATAACAGATCCACTTTGCTGTACACCTGAAACTAACACAACATTGTAAATCAACTATACCCCAATAACATTTTTTAAAAAAAGAAAAGAAAAGCATCTCCCCCCCCCTTAAAAACATTGACAGTACCAGGTTGCTACCAATATACCAGATCAGGCCATTTTGGAAACCACATCCTACTACCACAAAGGAAATTAAAAACATCAGAATAAAATCCAGCTACCAATACCCTGCTAGAGTCTCACAATTAGTAAGAATTTATCTCTATTCCACTTATGGAAGAAATTAGAAAAAGACAGGATGATAACAAAGATACATCTCTCAAACCTCAACTACTTCATGAGAAAAGAATATATGGTTTGAAATATTTAAATCAGACATAATGTATGCAATGTGTTAAGTACAGTGATTTTCAACCTTGACAGCACATGAAATCACGGCGGGGGTGGGGGTCCTCTCTTTACATTCCCTTTCCCTCACTCCTGGCATGAAGATACTGAAATCTGAGGAAGTGGGACCATGACGGGGAGGGAATGCCATGCAGAGACATGGGTGGCAGCGTGACTGCCTGCCAGGATGAGAGGAGAATGGGGGAGCACAATGGGGGCAGAAAAGAGGATTTCTGAGCGGCTGGAATACTGGCTACATTAAGCAGAATTAATTAATTAATTGGGCATAAAATTAATTTACTGAGGATAATGGAAGCCAGCTTTCTCAATTTCCGGAGAAGAAGGAAGGCTAGAAAGAATACCGAGGAATTGGATTACAAATTGAACTATCAGAATAAACTCATTTTTCTAAAGTTATACAGACAGATAAATATAGAAATAGTCATAGATATACATGTGTGTATGAATGTAGACCCATATATATTTTCTAGTTCTGCCTGCTGAGAGGGCCTGGAAACAACAGCACCACTGATGCCCAGATCATGATTCTAGCTACCATCTTCCACTCAAAAGAACAAGGGCTGGGGTCAGGGTCGGGAACGTACAAGATAAGCCTGGAACATCTTTTTGTGCCTGAAAATAGGAAAAAGCTCAAGGAATGACGGGAAGTTGTCAAAAGAACACAGGGGTCAATGTGAAAGATCCCAAATCTAGGACAATCTGAGTATCAAAATAATGAAATTATCAGATTAAAACCCATGAATAAAATGAGAATTCATAAATCCATACTAAGTTAAATGGATAAATTAATTGACAAATAAGGAAGAAAAGAAATCTCTTACAGAATGTCAACTAATAAATGTAGACAGGATCATGAAAATAAATAATCACCATTCAGCAGCTATCAAGTGGTAGTCTAAAAAGGAAGGTGTCATGAATGAATGCTAGGGCTTACAGGCGGAGATTTGATGAAGAATAGGATATTGGCACAATATGGGAACACCTCCTCACAAAATATAACTAAATACAATGGGGATGATGGTGGCTTCACAGTGGACAGACTCAGCATTCGCCAACCTCATCAGGTGATCACAGTTAACACCACCAGTGGTAGGACAGACCGACAGTCCTTTTCTTGACCTGATAACACTTGAAAGAGCCTGGCATCATTCCTGCCAAGAACGCATGGCCTGAGTCTGGTCATGGGAAAACACTGAGTGATGCCAGTTGAGGGTTTCCCTATAGAATGAATGGCCTGTCAAGGGCATGAGAAACAGGGGAGAGACGTAGGAATGGGTTCCATACTGAAGAAGACTGATGCGTATGACAACTAAATTCAACCTATGTTCATATATACAATCCTGGACCAGAAAGGGAAAGATAGACATTACTGGGGCATTTGGTGAAATTTGAACAGGGTGTGTGGACTGTATGGTGGTTTTGTAAAATGTTGATCTCCTGATGGCTGATAGACAATTTTTCCATTCCTTCCCATCCTCCCTTACTTTCCTTTGTCTTACCCTCCCAGCATGGTGACACTGACACCCAAGGAAGTGGGGCAGGAAAGGGGATAGAGTGCAAATCTAACAGCCCAGGGAGGGGGGAGGGCAGTGAAGGGGAAGCATGGTGGTGAAGGGGGAAGGAGACTCCAGGGTCATTACAAATATATATGTATGTAGGGGAAGGCTCTTCTTTGCGGAAGGTACACACCACAGCGTTTAAGGGTGATGGAGCATTATTTCAAAAAAAGATTACATTAGACAGGTTAATAAAAAGGGAAGAAAATTCAGTAAAAGGTTAACAACTAGGTATCTAGGTGACAGGAGTGTTAAGAGTTCTTGGCAACATTTTTGGAGATCCAACATTATTTAAGAGGAAAACTTACTCTATTAACAAAGAATCCCCTGGGGAGCTTGTTAAAAAGCCCAATACCCCAAGCTTCCCCTTCCACCAACTAAATCTTTGGGTGGGGCGAATCCAGGGCCAGTATTTAATGCTCCTAGGAGAATCCACCAACTTGGCACTCTATGATACACAGTGATTGCTAAACAAATGGTTGATACTGCTGCTCCAACTATTATATTTAGCATAAACTCACATGTCTATATGCAGAACATAATCCACATATTGAAAACTATTCTTTAAGACAGCAATCCTGAAAGCTGTAACCTCCTATCTTAAGCAGCAAAGTTCCAACACAAGTGATGAGGTGGCTACTGTGAGCAGAGACAGCACTAAGAAAACTCTAAGTAAGATATTAGTAGTGACGGCAAAGCAAGTCTTTAATCTCTCAAATGCTTATTACATCCCAAAACAATTACTAAATTTGATCTCAGATAAGGATATAAATTACAAACATTATTTGCCTATAGAATCCTTGGAAATAAATAAAATATCAACTTAAATTGGAAACAAAAAGAAGCATATTCAACTAAGAGCTACTTGTACCAAATGGGTTTTTAAGTGGCTCTTTAAAACTTAAATTTTGTTATTTTGTTCACTAAAAAAAGAATTTATATAAAACAAACTGTAGCTATTAAAATTGTCTCTATGTTCAAAGAATACTCTTCTCTTTGTTTAAGATCTTATACTTCTTCTAGTTTATTTTCCCTCCTCCTCTAGTTTTGCAAATGCCTGAAAATTCATCTCTGTTACAATAAATAGTTGTAAACAACGTAAAGGTTCCCCAGTCGGGGACAGGTGAACAATTACGCTGCCTCCATATAACGTAATAACACGTTAACATGCAGCAGGAAGAAAAAACAAGGGTCATCTTTATGTATTCAATTGTAATAAGTTCCCAGATATATTGTTAAACGACAAAAGGCAAGTTGCAAAACTGGAAATATTAATTACATGCTGGGAAGGGAAAAGAGACTGAAGATCTTTTAACTTCATATGTGCATTTTTGTATGTTTCGAATCCTGAATCCTGTAAGCATATTAATTAAGCCAAAATTTAAATTAACTTATACACAGAACTGTTTTATTTTCAAGAAATCCTCCAGCACTAAGGTAACTTGCATGGACCCAGACCCACTCTTCTCCAAAATCACTGTGTACATTAAGTGGGTGCCACTTAAATCACAGGAATGTTCATTCATTCAATGACACTGAGCTCCTACCGTGACATAAGAATTACCACAGTGCATGTTCCTTTCAAACATATCAAAAATGCAAAAACAACCACCTCTGCCTTTATCTGGATATAGCATGTCTATTATATTGCAATGCAGTGTTGCATGCAAACAAAAACTCCAAGGAGGGATAGATGGTGCATATAGCACGTTTGTAAGGATCAGTTCCAGTTCCCCGTGATCAGGGATGATTTCACTAAAAAAACATGGCAGGTGGCCTTTCAAGAATAATCCATCAATAGGCAAAAAGAGGGATAGAAGGAGAGCATTCAGGTAGATGAAATGGAAAGACTGCTGCATTTGGGGGCAGCTAGCAGCCCATTTGGCAACAGCACATGATTAGTATACAAAAGCTGAGATTGAAGAAGCTGGAAAGTGAGGCTAGTGCAGAAAGCAGAGGCACTTAAATTCCAGGCAAATCCAAGGCCCAGGTTAGGGTCTAGCTCACAATAGATGTTCAACAAATGTTTAACATGGTAAGTCACGGTGGAGACATTGTCAAGATTATAAATTGTACACCCAGATGCAGTCAACCGTCTGCAATATACTGAAGGTTGGAAGTAGTCCTGGTAGTGTGTGTGGAGATGTCCTTTACTTTAATTCGTTCAGCTGGTTGTGAATTCTAGAGTTGTATTCTCAGATCAAGGAACTTTAAGAATTCTGAAAGACCAAACTTATTAGGACTTCTACAATTTAAACAACTATGTTTTCTTACTGAAGTCACAATCTATACAGGCTAAACGTGTACTTGCTGGAACAAAGCAGGGGCGGTGACACTTGGTTAAGGATACACAGTACCCTGATTCAAACAGACCTGTGGATTGAACACATGGCAAATGAAGGCTGGACTCCAGCGTTTTCCATGCTGGACTATTTTGAGTTCAAACTTTGAAGAAATGCTGAACGACGTTTTCACGGAAATAAAGCGATCCTTCAGAAGAGAAGTGCGTACTTCAACGCTCACGAAAAGGGCTTTCAGGTTCTGCTACTGCCTCTGGGGTGCACCATCTTTGTGTGGGCGTGAGTCCCTGAGCCTCTGTCCCACCAGTGGGGCTCAGTTTCAAAAAGGACTGAAAACTAACCAGACCCATGAAGATGATGCAATACCCCTGGAATTTTGGAGACAACTCTATGAATCCCCAACTATTTCTGGCTACTTAGCCAAACTCAGGGCCAAGTGTTTGTGTCTGCCCATCTCAGTGAAAACGCAATCTCTTACATGAAATAGGGCAGCTACTATTAGCAGGACAAATCATCAAAATCATTCACCCTGACTAAATATACACCAAATTGTAGAGAATAACCAGCCTTTTAAATACAACATTTCAACAACCTTATTAAAAGTACTCAATGATTAGCTCTAAGGCTATAACTATGCACTACTGTGACTAGTCTATTAGTTTCCTGTTTGTCTCTTGTATTAGTGGTTAAAATCTTTATTTGGCATGGCCCAAATGTTCTAGTGTATGTAACAGGCCGTCAGGGAAACCTGTGCTCAGCCTCCCTATGTACAGATTTCAAATTACAAAGCCTTCCACTAATAGCAAACACTCATTTGAGGCAAGGAGGAAAAAACTTAACACTTATTAAGCTCCAACTGTGTGCTAGGCGAAGTGCTTGTTCTCTTCTACCCAACATACAGAATATGTTTAAGAGTTCTTTAATAAGTAAATAAAAACAAGCTACCTCCTGCCAGACAACAACCACATTAAAGATCCTTCTCCCCAAAATCATAAAACAAAAACGTTTAACAAGGTAGACTCTAAGGTATCCTCCAAGGTTAAAATGGTGTGTCCTTATAAAATGTTTTCAAATGAATTCTAAGGTAAGGTAGCAAGGCATTATGTAACTGACCATTTTTAATGGACGATACTATAAAATTCCAAGTCAGAACAATCAACGCTTATTAAATAGCTACAATGGGCATATCAAAACTCACCAAGAATATGACTATGAGTAAGTAACCTTCTTGGTAACTTATAATCACAGCTGCATGCATGTGTGTGCATACACAATTACTTCCATTTGCTTTACTCCAAATTATGAGGAAAACACCTGTCTGCTGGGTCTGAACGCTGGTCATTCTGCCAAGAGACTGCAATGACGGTGTGAGGATTAATGTTAATTCAGCCAACACTAAGGACCTCAAATCTCAGGACTCCCAAAGTTCTACTTACACACGTTGTGACGGTGAATGCTCTTTTCAAGGTTCTATTTTAACTGCATTTGGAAAATCACAGAACTTTATAGAGTTGGCAGAGTTATGTTCGTTTTGTCTAGCTCCTTCATTTTATAGAGGGGAAGACTAATTTAGAAAAGGGGAAACGGCTTCTCAAAGTAACATCACTGGCTAACAGTTCTCTTGCTTCTCAGGATCAACACCTCACACTCCACCCGCTTCTTCTGATATATTAAGTATATATATATATATATATATTTTTTTTTTTTGGCACTGCACAGCTTGCGAGATCTTAGTTCCCAGACCAGGGATCAAACCTGCGCCCTCAGCAGTGAAAGCGCAGGGTACCAACCACTGGACTGCTAGGGAATTCCCAAGTATGAATTTTTAATATGCTTTCGGTCCCAATTCATTACTGAATATGGAATGGCCCTGGGGATGGTTCCTTAAAATCTCATATCAGCTAACTCTATTGAGTAATTAAGATGACCCTTCAATCATCTTCATCCTGCTATCTCAAGAAAAATCCACTTTTATCTTAGTCACACCTACCCTTGCCAAACCTAGAACAAGAGTTCAAGGTCTACAGAAAACCTGTGGTCCTGCTCTCCCACTATAAATTTGGAGCCATAACTTGTTTTCAATTACAACCACTATTTAAGGCAGTAGATAAGCAAAGCTAAAGCTTTCAAAACACACATTACATTTACTTGGTAATGGCACTCCGGATGTACGTGATTCACGATGAGAACTGGAGGTGTCTTAAAGAGCACGTATGAAACAAAAGTATCCCATGAAGAATCGAGAGAATCCCAGAAGGAAAACTAGGATGGGAGAAGAATAAAACCAAGGGAAGGATTGGGACACAGAATTTCATACCACAGGGCTTGAATGGTCACTGTCCTGGGCTGCAAATTTGATCCCTGCTTCCCTCAAGCAAAGAGAGAAACCACATTTGTACACTACTCAACAGTGTCCATAAAGCTTAAAAAGTATGCCAATTTTTCAGGGCAGGAGCACCAAGGTTGCGGGTATTAAGATCTGTAAGCAATTTCCCCAGCAGTTCCTCATCTAAAGTCCAGTCTGTGATCCAGTGGCTGTCCTCCACAATACTGGCGTGTGTGGCTCTTTTCTGCTCATCGTCTCTCAGTACAGGATGATGGCCTAGAGCCAAGTAAAGGAGAGACCAACAACCCATCTCACTGGGGTGCACAAGTACACGTGAAGAAAGCCAAAACCTCCCTTAGAGAAGAGTCTGGCTTCACTCCAACTCTGAGACAAATGGGCGATTAAGGTCACAAAGCTCAGAGCCTGGTCACAATCATTTTAGCCTGGAAAGTGTTCAAGGCAGGCATTCCTCATCGCCTCCAGAAGTAATTTGTAAATTGGGGGTGGGGTGAAGAGGGAGCCCAGTAATTTTCTGATCTCTAGAAAGCATGATTCAATGAACGCTAACAGAAGTTCTGCCATTAACACTTGTACTTCTTTTTCAAGGACTAACTGCCATTGGTTTCATCTTTTCCTACCGAGACGTTTTTTCATCTTGACTTATTTTTAACAAAGGGAGTTCCAGGTTGACTTCAAAAGCTTATTTAAAGGATATATTTTAAAAAGGATATAAAGAGGCTGAGTTTTATTGAAAATAAATTATAAACCAAGGAGGAATGAATGAATATGATGTGCTGTAAGTAATAAATGCAGTCATAAGTCTGAACTAGCAAAATAAGTCATTTCAATAAAATCTGCTCTGGGCTAGTAATACAAAATAGATAGAGGTCTGAAATTAGCACCCCAATAGCCCCACATTAGCAGTGAATAAGAAGAGGATAGCCTATGTTCCATGGATGACAGGCAAGACCCACAGAGGACAAGGTCATCCTACTTGAATTGCAAGCCCCTCACACTGTCGTTTAGTCAAAGGCTGATATAACCAGCTCACAAAGAAATCACGGATTGGGGGGGCAGTAACATGAACCCCGACATCACTACTTTGAACTGTGCTCTCTGGAATCCCTCTTCCCCATCTCTTACCAGGAAGGTAAGAATCCATCAATTTCTGGTCACTTTCAGTATTACAATCTCAGTCCAGTGCAGTGTAACTCTCCACTCTCATAACCAACTCTGTTAACCCCACTCTCCGTGACCAGCCAGATTTACAGCTCAGGAAACTCAGGGTGGTGTGGAAAGGGGAGAGGAGAAGAGAGAGCTACAGAAAGAAGGCACACAGGGAATGGGTGCTATTCTTTCCTCCCTCCAGACCTCTTCTAAGCTCCAGAGCATCTACTCAGTAGGTGGTAACTAGCATTTTTTTAATGAAACAGAAAAGAACAGAAAAAATTCAGGTTGTATTACATGTAAATGTTATTTCATTAACTTTTTTCCATTTATTTATTTTTATGTAGGTGTATACTGGGTCAGGATGTAAAATGTATTTCTTCCTGCTGGTGACAGTAAAAAACTGAAAGTCACATCTTTTGATCTCAGATGGTATGACAAGATGGTGGTTATAGCATGGCCTTGGGAGCCGGACCATCTCGATCCAAATTCCAGATACTAAATCTCTCTGTGCCTTAGTTTCCTGTGTATGTAAAATATGAACAATAATAGAACCTATATCATAGGGTCATGTTGGGAGGATCAGATGAAATAACACATGGAAACTGCAGCATATGCCAGTGAAGATTAGCTATTTAGGGGGAAAAAAGGATGAAAGAAAAAGCAAATGCCTCCTTACTGACCTGGGTGCATCAGCAATCCTCCCATCACTGCTTTCCAGTGCTTCTCTGACTAATGCTAACCAGCTGCTGACAACCTCTCAGGTAAGGTCTGCAGGTGTGGCTCTCCTGTGGGGAGTCTATATGAGTTTTCTAGAGGCAGCCATAAGGATTCCACTGCACACTTCCTTGACATGAGAAAACCAACATCCTCCATGTCTCCTTAACCACCGACACCAGGAGAATACCCAGTGGTCTCTAGATGCTGGGCTCTCCTCACCTAGCGATCAGGCTTCATGGGTGGGTGAACAGAGAGACAGCTCTCCAGCCCAACTACTTTCAGTGGTATGAACATGACCCACAGTAAACTTTGGGAGAGTTTCTCCCCAGTGCTCTTTTCAAATCTCACACAGACACTGGGGCACATCAGCAAGACTGTTGCTTATGTAGTTAAGACACTAGTCTTCCTCTTGCAGACATGCCCAATGTTTATGAGAGATTTCCTTGGAACGACCCTTCTCCCAAGGGATCATCTTGTTTTTATGGGGACCACCCCCATTTCGCACCAGCCCAACGTGCTCAATGACTCTCTAACTCTTCCTTCCCACTTTAACCTTCTTATTGGGTAGGGGGTTTGCAGGGAAGAGGGGTGGCTTGTCATGGTGGCTGTTGGTATTAACAGCAGTTTCTGCCACCTCTTAACAAATGTGAAGAAGTGTACAGATTCACGTGTTGGCAATTCTTCTGACACTCTCTTCAGAGTGCCAGGGCCACAGAGCCCTCCACTCTTGAGTCCTAGTTGCCAACTGTGGGGTAACAGGAAAAGGTCCTGCTCAAATCTCGTGTAGTGCAACTACCAAGAAAAAAAGAAAAGCAAAAAGGAAAGAGAGAAGCAAAGAGATCAGAAGTCATCTTGAGTAGGAGGAAAGGCAAGAGTAACAAGTAGCTTTATCCTCAGACAATGGAGAGGATTTCCAACAACACTGAGCCATTCTGTCCCTCAGCGCTCTGGCAGTTAAAGATATAGCATGGTGTGGGTGTGTGGGTGTGTGCACGCGCGCACGCGCTGGGGTATTTTTGTATATTGTGAGCATCTAAAACCTCCAAGTACCACACACTGCTACAGCAGATGACTTCAACCATGTTCTACTGTAGAAGGTCTCAGTCAAAAGAGCTGACACCGCCTTTCAGGATGTCCTCGTGGCTTGCTGAATAAGAGAAGGGCTTCTTTAATGCAGTTGGCTGTGCCATGTTTATTTCTGAAAACCTTTTCAAATTAAAATAAGGCATGAAGACCCTAGCTAGATCAAGTTGCAAAAGAACTCAAGGTGCCCTAAAGATGGGGGTGGAAAATGTGATTTCTGGAAAATACATTGCTGAATGCAGTGTGTCCTCAGAACAGTTTACAGCACTTTATAAAATCAGTCAATCATGGCAACATTTGTCAACTTTTCTCTGTAGTTCTGGTCAAAGCAAAGCACCAAAGGGAGCTGGAGAAAACTTCAGCTAGTTTCATGTTTGCAGAGCTGTGCTTCTCTCCCATGATTACACACACACTCTTTTTTTTTTTTTTTTTGATAGAGCACTCCCCAAATCCCTTAAGCACACATTCTTGTAATGGTGAGGGATAATCCTTTATACCCCATCAACAAGACATAAAAGTAGTCGTGAACAGCCAAAGAGGGTTGTGTGACTTGGAAAAGTCTTATGTTTTCAAAGTGCTGACAAGCCAAAAGACACAGATTATGGTGAAGATGATGGTTTTCAGGAGTGTAGAAAGTCACCTTGGGAAAAATCACTCCTTCACAGTCTTTGATACTATAACCACTATGACGCATTCCTCTGGATTCCAGATAACTAGTATCTTATGGTATTAAAATACTTCCTAAACTCATGAATGATCTTTAAGGTCTTTCAAATTTCTGAACTAAGCTAAAGGCCAAGGATTTCTGATTCTCTAAAGCAGCAAAGAGATTTTGACATTTCTGCTCTTTCCTAAAACGGTATCCTTTCCATACTTTTATAGACTAAACTTTTTTTTTTTTTTGCGGTACGCGGGCCTCTCACTGTTGTGGCCTCTCCCGTTGCAGAGCACAGGCTCCGGACACGCAGGCTCAGCAGCCATGGCTCACGGGCCCAGCCGCTCCGCGGCATGTGGGATCTTCCTGGACTGGGGCACGAACCCGTGTCCCCTGCATCAGCAGGTGGACTCTCAACCACTGCGCCACCAGGGAAGCTCTAGACTAAACTTCTTACAGCAGAAAGTTGGCGTCCTCTCTTTCAACCTTTACTATAGACAAATATTCAACATTTAATGCTAATTTTCTAATTAAATAAAACATTTTCATATTCTAATGAGAAAATTATTAAGTGATTCCATGATCATCAAACAGGATACTGTCAACCGATATTTATGAACAAGAAAAGTTGATGACTATAAAAAACACAATACAGACTATTTGGCAGAGTAAATGACAATGAAATTAAATTATATATATAGGCTTATCTATGATAGGAAGATGACTAGAGAGATACTTCCAACATGCATGTAGTATCTTTAGGCAGGAATGTGGCTTTTCTTTAGTTTCTGCCCTGTAATTCTCTGCACTCTTTTTTTCTGTCAACGAGTACATAGCATTTTTACTGGAGAAAAAAAAAAAAGAAAAAGCTATTTCTCCAAATAGAATATAAACTTATAAAAAGAAACATTTTCTGTTGTATTTAAAACTAACATGTGAACTCCCTAAAACAGACAAGGCAAGAGAGACCCTGTATCTCCCAAAGGCAGCACTACCTGTTGCATTTTTCACAGAAGTGTCTCCCACGGCCTGAAACAGAATTGTGAACTTCCATTACTTCTACTGTGAGTTTCCTAAGAGGTTCTGTGCAAGAGGCGCACAGATACCATGAGAGTCTCAATCAAAATGTTCTAGACACATGAGGCCAAATTAAAAAGGGTTATTAGCAATGAGCGTTTATACGCAGAAGGATGTCGATCTTTACAGTAATCGCCACAGCCTCATCTCCATGTAATGATATCCAAACAGATAATGCAGGCAGCTTGCGAGACCCTAAGCCTTTTTGGAAGCATATATGATAGTCATACCTCACCAGGAAGTATGGTAAAGCTAATTCTGTTTGTGTATTATGGAGAATTTTAGCCCAATGGGTTATTCATATATACTTCTTTTACAGGTAAAGGTAAATTTCATATTTCACATTCTTATAAACATCCCAAATGTGCATACTGACTCTATTTGGGAAAGTGGAAAGTTATATTTATCAGCATCTTGCCCCCAGCATGACTGACACATTTAAAAGGTGTTGTCTTTGAAACATTTAGCCTTCGTAATTGGTCTACATTTTCCATCTCATAGTAAATAGCACAGTACTGTTCTTGGCCCGAAGAGTCAGTACAAAACAAAAACAAAGATAAGTAAATGTACAGACCTATGGTTCAACAATTATTTTTCAACAGCTTTGCACGTCTAATCACTAGTCCAGAAAAACATGTATTTCTTCAGTTTCACTGGCATTGCTCCAAATTCATCTAGAAAAGCTGCTTAAGTAAAGGACTTAAGTGTACCTGAGTGTGTGAAAATTTTGTTCATTTGCCAGAAGAAAGAGATTAAGAAAAAAAAAAAAGCCAGCATATCTCCAGCAGGAAAATCCAGTCATCAGAAAGGAGAGCACCAAAGGAAAAGGCTACTCCTCCTGGCAAGATGGAGTTGTTTTCTTTATATAGTTTCTCTTCACCTTTGAGGCAGTTCAAATGACCTGGCCCACAGTCTTGGACAGCACGCCCTTACTTCAAGTCAGTCACCTGGCCTCGGAAGAAAACTCACTTCACTACTGACTCAAATGACAGTGTGACTGCTGGCAAAATTCTGTATTCCAAATTCAAACGGTAATAGAGTTGACTACATTTTGAGCCAGGATCACAAAACTCAAATTGAGAAACCAGCCAGGTTGGATGCTTGGGTAATGTCCTTTGTGTTTGTTGAAGTCTGCCTAGCAACCACTGGCAATTTCTGAAAGCACGTTCACCCTGGAAAAATAAATAACTGCCAAAATGCCAATGTGGTTCTAATTGCATACCCTCTTTAAAACTTACCATCAGCTTCTCCACCTTGACCTAAGGTACCACAAATTGTGTGTGTGTGTTGGGGGGCAGTGGTTGGGGGCGGGGGGTCCCTTTCTGTCCATATAAAGCAAATGCTTTGTTTCAACACACATTCAACCTTTTAGAGTGTAGACATAATACTATCCTATGAACGTCGTTACTAAAAATTGACATTTAAAAGTAACTTTGCCTCTGGCTTAAAATATATATAGGCATATTAAAGCTAGTTTTCAACATATGCTATACTGTCAAAATGACAGAAGGAGAGAACCTATACACGGTTTTTCACTTAAATTTTTAATCAAGAGGACGTGGTAGAAATATTATCAGATCTCAAATATCTTTACCTGGAAGGCTTTTTCTTTTTCCTCCTTAAAAGACTGCCCTTCCTGACAACATTAGACGAATTAAACTTAATTATGTTTTCAAAGCTTAAGAATATTTTAAAAATCAAAGCAAGAAAATACTTGTTCTTATCTAATTTTTCCAATCACTCTCATGTGGCTCTGGATGCACAGCTCTGAGTCTTAAAGGGAGCCAGCTGTGGAATGCCACAAAGCACGCCTGCGACACACAGGGGGCCACAAAGAAACCAGGGGCGCCCAGGTGCAGGGGCAGCCGGGGGTCTATATCTGTGCTGCATGGGCTAATGTGAAAAAAAGGCTACTCCCTGGACTGTTTTTAAGATTTGGCTGAAAAGAGCTCAACTGCCCTCTCTTCACAACTTCTTGGTCTCAGGTGGTGGAATCTGTACAAGGCGCACGGGCCAAGTCAGTCAAATTGTCTGAGCCAGTTTCCTTTCCCTGAAGTCGGAATAAAGCTTCTGCCAGGTTTCTGCAAGGATTACGAGATGTCTTCTACAGCAAGTGCCTCAATACCATGTCTGACACATTATAGGGACTAGGAAAAGGGTAGCCACGTGTTAGAAAGTGGTGCTATTGCTAGAATTATTAGTAAGGATAAAAATGAATAAGTATTAATAAAAGCTCGATCACCACCTTATCTAACTCAGTTGGGAGAAGGAATATTCATCGAGGATTGTCTCACAGCTGTACAGGTCATCCTAGATTTTTTTTTAAATAAATTTATTTATTTCTTTTTGGCTGCGTTGGGTCTTCGCGGCTGCGCAGGCTTTCTCTAGTTGCGGCAAGCGGGGGCTACTCTTCATTGCGGTGCTCAAGCTTCTCATTGCAGGGACTTCTCTTCTTGCGGAGCATGGGCTCTAGGCACGTGGGCTTCAGTAGTTGTTGTGGCACTCAGGCTCCAGTAGTTCTGGCTCCCAGGCTCTAGAGCACAGCCTCAGTAGTTGTGGCGCACGGGCCTAGTTGCTCCACGGCATGTGGGATCTTCCCGGGCCAGGGCTCGAACCCGTGGTCCCCTGCACTGGCAGGCAGACTCCTAACCACTGTGCCACCAGGGAAGCCCCCATCCTAGATACTTTAAATTCCTAATTTTTGTAGAATTGCTTTAACTCATAGTAGCACAAAAGCAACTCTATTTCTCCCACACTGAGATGTAACCAGAAATAATCATACAGCAGCTGGGAGTAGTTGCTGTTGACAACACAGTCTACCAGACACATACTGCAGGGTCTCCTTTAGCAAATTCACAAAAGATCTTCTGAGGTTGAGGCTCCTATAGCCATAAAACCTGTGATCTTCCTGAGCCACTGACACAGTTTTAATCTTCTGAAACTTGTGTTTCTTATAACCGGTCAGCTTTTCAGCTTTGGCCATAGGGGAAGCTCCAATTCTGAGGTGTGTTTTGTATACAAACCCTAATGCTCCTCACCTCAGATTATTTCCAAACTCTTATTTTCCCTTCACACTTTGTGAAACAAGGGATGACACAGTGTACCTTAAAGCTTGACCACTGTGCCATTCAGAACTCACCCTGAAAACAGAAGAGTGCCGTGTTCAATGCAGGCCAGCCCAGTTTGCATCTGGAGGTAATGGAAAGGTTTCTCTGATGGACAGATGGTGACAGATGACTACGGAGGAAACCGCTTCAGGAAATATCTGGGAAGCTTGACAAAATCAGAGGCAAAGGAAGAAGACGGCAAAGAGCTCTGTAATCAAGGGAGGGTGCTTCAAACACTGGATGCAGCCAAATGCTTTTGGATGCACAAGGATGTCACGTAAGCGAGACTATCACCCCTCCCTCAAAGGCTCACATCCGGATCTGAGATTGGCACCATCACAAAGCCTTCAGAAGACAGACCAACCACAGGGATTTAAACTCTCCAGTTTTTAAGCTGAGAAATTCAACTCGGCTTTCCTTTAAGTAACCGGTTGGTTGAGAAAGCCAGACAACACAAAATTTTGTTCAGTGGTATCTAAGAGAGACCTGGTTGACAAGCCCCAAAAGTAAATGTCACCTCGTAGGCATTATGGTCTAAGAATAATACAAATGAATGGTCCATATTTTCAGGAGCGTAGGTGTTTTTGCTGATGTGTCCAATTAGGTCATGGGTCGTGCAGTCAACCACACTTTCCTGCAAGACCACGGGCTGCGGAGAGGACAAAGGGCCAGACTGGTGGAACAGAAATGGTGACTGCGCAGCCCAGACTTGAGGGAAAGGTTTTGCAGGTGTTCTCAAATCACCAGGAACTCATTAGAGAAAACGTTCCACCAAGTTCCAGGAATAACTCCAGCCTAGAACTCCTCTCTCTGACCTCCTCCTCTGCCCTAGCAGAGTCACTACTCTCCATCCTGGAACACGACACACACACAGACTTAATAAACATTTCAGGGAAGATGGACTGAGCTCCACACAAGTGCTGTTTCCCACAAGCATCTTTCACAATGAGGAGTAAGAAATAACACAGTAAACACTGTGAAATGTAGAAACATGTCATAGGACCAAAAAAGAAACAAAATTGCTGATATAGCGTGGATTAAAAATTGAAGTGATCAGATCTGCTGAAGTCTGAGAAACAAGTCTGGAAATTACCCGCTTCCCCATGAAGCACGGGCACACCTGTGTGCATGCAGCTGCTGTGCTCACCCAGCCACTGAGGAATTGTAACCTACTTGCGTGTATACATGGATATCTACAAATACAGAAGACATTCCAGTTCACTGGTTATTAAAGTGCATCAAATAAAAGAAAAAAAAAAAAGAAGCCACAGTCAGCAGCTGCTGTGCCTTTTCGCTCACTCCTGAAGCGCAGAGTATCTAACCCCTCCCAAAATGCAAAGAACTCCCTGTGCTTTTTCCTAGGCACCCAGCATCTATCAACTATTTAGTAATTCTAAATGCTGGCTTTAGAGTGACTAGATACTGTTCAGTGAAATGTGCAAAGCTGACCTCTAAGAATCCTGGCTATTCCAGATAAATATGCAGCAAAGCTATTACAACTTCAAATTTTATCTTTCCAGCAAAATATTTCGCTTCTGTGATTCAACATGAAGTTTTTTTCCCTATAAACAAGTGACTATCTTAATGTCAAAATACAATTCAGATGGGGTGATTTTTCACAGCAAGAATTTAAGCAGTACAAAAACGTGAATGTACTTAATGCCACTGAACTATACACTTAAACATGGCTAAAAGGATAAATTTTATGGTATATGTATTTTACCACAGTTAACAAAAAACAAAGAATGCCTAGAGTGACGTTTCCTCTGTCTAACCATATTATTAACCATGTGTCCAACTCATTCGTCATTAGAAAGTATAGAAGCTATTGGTTTCCTAAAATACAAGTGATAAGCTTTACTATATTATTAGAACTTAAAATTATAAATGATTCGTCTCTTTAAGACTAATCAAGACTTAACTAGCTCGGGGCATGAAGACACCACCATACACTTCCTCCCAGCAGTTGTCACTGCTTGAAATTATTCAGCAACAGTGTTCTTCCAGGGAAAGCAAAAGATCAACCTAGATGGCGCCAAATCATCCCCGAACCTCAGGAAGACAAACATCTGCCTTGGAATTTGCAACAAGCCCTAGAAAAATTCCGACATGAAGAAAGGGCACGACAGCAAAACCACAATCCAAGTGTTGCCCTGATTTAAAAGGCAAACAAAACCCCGAGTCTGTCCAACACAGAGGAGATAATGAATAGCAGCCATCACATGATAAAGCTTCCCTAAATCATTTCCTCGGGATCTGACTGTTTAGATTGGCTTAAATCGGTTTTTCTCTCCCTCCCCCTTCCCACCCTTTGGTTGCTCTATAAAAAGAAATTTTTTACCAACTGTCTTGACATCATAGGTAATGGAATAATACATCAAATGAGATGCTTCATTATTCCTGCTGAGGCTTAGCTCTAAGGAATGTAGTACTGTTTTGGAAGAACTGTAAAAGAATTCCAATAAAGACAACTAAAGAAAACACAATCATATCCTTCATGGGTAAGATTTCTTAAATGTGCTAGTGTAAGTGGGAGGGTAAAGAATTGCTTTTGAAAGCTGAAGTAAATACTATAAAAAGCTTTTTGTATATTCCAAGGAAATGATTAAAATTTAGCTGTCCCCTGAAATTACTTCGCTTAAAAAAACTGAGTTATTTTTTACTTGATATGTTCATCCATTTAATAAGCCTTTCCCCATTTTAGTACTTTGCATGTTTCTTTCACAGATGGATTACAATCAATCATGGTTTTATCTGCTTATTTTCTTGTACTGTGTTTGTATCCTTCAGTAAAATGTGTTTGCTCCATAATGGCAGAACTTACATCTAAATCATTCACCACTGATGCCCAACACAGTACCTGGCACACATTAAAAAATTCGAAAAAAATTTTAATGAGTAAATCATTTCATTCACTCAATCAACAAATATGTATTGAATAACTTTACTCCAGGGCTTCAACAACCATCTTAAGATTTAAGCAAATGTCTATAAGCTACGTATGTAAACTTTTTTGGTCTCTGGAATTAAAAACTCACAAAAAGGAGAGAGAAGCAGTTTGTAATTTCTTTAGAATCTAATGACTGAAAACACCTTAAAGTTTCACATGTAAAGAAGTCACAATTCAGCATTCCTCAGTATGAATCAAGACTAGTTATTACATTTCATGACACTCCTACCTATTTACAGGTAAACATTTTGGTACAAGTAACAAATAGTAAACAAAATCTGCAAGGAATGTCATCACTAAACAAAGGTAGGGCATATGTTGTGAACCTACAACAAAAACTAGGCTGTGGATTCAATTCTTTTTCTCACCCAGTCCTTTCTGAGACACTTATATTGCTTAACTTACTATGTATTGCCTCAACCAGAAAGGGGAGTACAAAATAATGTTTCCTTATGCTTAATGAGAAATTTACCATTTCTGTCCAAAATTCAGTTAACGAGAACTAGTCATGAGGCTCAGGGCAAATCATAAAGCTTTTCGTACGTGCTCCCATTTCTCATTACCACATGGTTTCCAAGAAGATGAACCTGGATTAATTTCAATGGTGGGCTTGCTTACTGAGACCACTTTAACAATTGAAGACCTTCCTCCTGCCCTATCTTTCTGGGGAGTTCAGGAAAATAAAAGCCTTGGCAAATATAAGAGTGCTACATAAATCTCCCATGACGAACAAATATACTCTATGAACTGCTACTTGGACCCTGTCTTGATTTATTGGGAACACTTATAGTATGGATATGGATCTTACTTCTGTGCGCTAAAAAAGCAGAATATCACAGCTTTCGAGACCAGATGTTTCTGCCCCTTCCTTAATGAATAAGGACCCAGAGACTCAGAAAAGACATCCAACACTGGGATTATCTCCCTCTTCTTTCTCCACATCTAATGCTCTTTTCCCAATAACCAGCTGTTAATAAGCTGGTACAGTAGCCTTGGGCCTCCTTTCTCATTACGACCACGCCACAAAACCACTTGGGAGGCTGATGTGACACAAGTGACTCTTTGGAAGAAGGACCTTTCAAGTCTGTGAACTCGGGGTGACCACATATTGATGCATATGTGGCAGTGAGACACTGGTCTACATCTCAGAAGCACTGAGACCAAAATGAGGGCAGGGGAGTTAGGGGAGAGGAGCCCGAGACAGGAAGAGAGCAACGAAGGCAGGAGACAAAGAACTGAAGCTTTCTTCCTTTCACTGCAGCTTGAGGGCTTCCAAATACAGACCCACATTTCAAAAAGAATACACATATGCTCGCATTTCCTATTGGATATCTTCTAGCTATTTTTTTCAAATCTCCTTTAAACAAAAAAAAAACTCCGTAATTACTTACCATAAAATGTAATGGTTATTTTCCATAATGTTAAGGAGATGGTTAAGAAAACTCCTAGCTTATAGGCCATTTTACATAAACCACTTCACTATTGCTGGAATAATGCAAGTGATTCCAAACAAGTCACTATTTTCAGCCCTGATCTCTCTGCTACACTCTACCAAACATCTCCACCTTGGTTTCAAAGTCAACATGCTTCTCCAAAACAGCTCTTCTGCTAGATGGTACTATGTCTGTCCTTTTCGTATTTGAAACTTTGAAGTCATCCTTAATTCTTTCATGTTCTTCTTCTCCACACCACTAGATGCTAGCAAGACTCTTCATTCTCATTTCCTTATATCCGCCCTTTTATCATCCTGTCTCATATCCGCCCGAAGTTCCCGGTCTTCTTCACCTTACAGGTCCTATGTAAGTGGCTCCCCCTGGCCCTCACAGCACAGGCCCACCATGCCTGTACCAATTTAACTGTCAGTTACAATATCCAAACCTATACTGATCCCCAAATAAATACCTCCACTTACAATCAACAACCAAGAGAATCACTGTCTTATCATGTCCCTGCAGAGGCCTAACAGTGTCCCACATTAAATATTCAATAAATCTTTCAAAACAATCATGATGCATGGCTCCCACTACCCCTACCAAGAGGCCAACAAGCTGTAGAAAAAGGAGTTCATGAGTGGTCTTCAAAGGACTCTCATGGCTCAGAGCCAAGAGCCACGAAGCCACAAGCTGCAAGCAGAGAAGCCATTAGGAGGGAAGACAGTGCACATCTGAACCAAAATGGCAAATTCTTGTGGCTGAGACATGAAACGTTCCTTGCACCCAGAGAGAACTGGCAGCCCCTGGATCAAAAAGTTGCTTGGATTTTCTTTTTATCCTCTTCTGCCAAGCAGAACAGAAATATTTTTTCATCCAAAATGAAACTTCGGTTTGCCCTGATGATTTTTTAAAAATTTATTTATTTATTTATTTTTGGGTGTGTTGGGTCTTCATTTCTGTGCAAGGGCTTTCTCTAGCTGCGGTGAGCAGGGGCCACTCTTCATCGTGGTGTGCGGGCCTCTCACTGTCGCGGCCTCTCTTGTTGCGGAGCATAGGTTCCAGACGTGCAGGCTCAGTAGTCGTGGCTCACAGGACTAGCTGCTCCGCGGCATGTGGGATCTTCCCAGACCAGGGCTCGAACCCATGTCCCCTGCATTGGCAGGCAGATTCTCAACCACTGTGCCACCAGGGAAGCCTTCTGATGATTCTTTATTGGTAACAAACCTCACCCAGCCACAGGCCATCATTCCCTGACAATTCTCCATCCCATAACAAAGGAGGACTAGGATTTCTAATAGTGCAAACTATTCCATTGCATGAGCACTTAACACCATCAACATCACCTCAAGAAAAAGAAAGTCACTAAGGAAGAAAATATTTTTACTGTCAAATACCAAAAAAATTTAACATAGTTCAATAAAAAAAACAAACCAACAAATGGGATCTTTTCTCAACATAAGAATCCAGAAAGTAGTATCCCCAAATAAAAGTTACTATCACTCAATTCTAAACTGAAAAGAGTTACCAACGATATTATAGATGCATGTGTGGTTTTTGCCCCAAGCAATTAAAGACATGAGGTCCCATCCCAGGAATTCCCTGGTGGTCCAGTGGTTAGGACTCCTTGATTTCACTGCCATGGGCCCAGGTTCAATCCCTGGTCAGGGAACTAAGATCCCACAAGCCGTGGCATGGCCAAAAAAATAACAATAATAAAAACAAGGGGTCCCATCCTAAAACAATAAGGCCCTGCAGGCTTCCCTCAACCTCAAAGATGCAAGCACTGACATGGAAAGGTCTCAGAAGAATCCCATCATCTCTCAACTTTGCTCAAAGCTTTTCAATTTCAACCAATTTAAAATTGCTCAGATTCAACTGATCTTAACACTAATTCTACGAGGAACTGTCTCCATTTTTTTTTTTTTTTTGCGGTACGCGGGCCTCTCACTGCTGTGGCCTCTCCCGTTGCGGAGCACAGGCTCCGGACATGCAGGCTCAGCGGCCATGGCTCACGGGCCCAGCCACTCCACGGCATGTGGGATCTTCCCAGACCAGGGCACGAACCCGTGTCCCCTGCATCGGCAGGCAGACTCTCAACCACTGCGCCACCAGGGAAGCCCTGTCTCCATTTTTAAGTGAGTACTAGTCTCAACAACCAAATGACTTGCATAAGATTTCATCGCTGGTGACTGCACTGGGACTTGAACTCAGATCTCATGGTACCTAGTTTAGTGTTCTTCATAATATTGACATCTCTTATTTGTTTCCTTCACTGATTGATTCAGAATGAGGGCACAGCATCAGGAAAGGGAGGAAGGGATAAGCAGGAGATGGTATGAAGGAATGCACACTGTAATCACCTCTGGGACATCCAAGGTTTAACAACCCAGCTTCCTAAACACCATCTCAAACAAGTGTTCCCTAAGAACCTCCAAAGCATCAAAATTTGGGGGTAGGTTGGAAGAGCGAGGAACAAGACAGCACTTTCTCTCATTACTTTGATCTGTTTTAAGTAACGATATTTACTGTTCTGCCATTAACAAGAAAGAAGGCCATGAGATTTTAATTTTTCTTGAAAGAGCACATGGATTTTTTTAAAAGATATAAACGGTCAGTGCAGTGAAAAGAAGAGTGACTTGGGTTTCCTCTCCAGCTTCAACAATTAGAAAGTTATATGACTTGGACAAATGGCTTAAATTCTCTAGGTCTTTCTTCATTTCTATGCTAAACTAGAAAATCTCTTAAGGTCCCTTTCAGTCCTACAGTAACATGATTCTAAGAAGTTACTTAGCCCCAACCATGCACAGAGACCAATGGGTTAGACCCCAAAATACTTGACTCTCTCAATTCAGAAGTCAGAAACTAGTTGGACTATTAGTATATCAACTCTAAAGAACAGAACAACAACACAAGAAAATTAACTTTTTAATAAAATCCAAAGTGATGCAGGTGTGTAACGTATAAAGAAATGAAAACTGTCCACGGAGGCTGGACCAGCCCAGAACATGCCACAGAATGGTGGGACTTTTAGCTATACAACTGGAAAGTGTCAGAGACAAGGCGAGAAAAAGACTTTCTAGGTGGGTAGATATTTTTATCTCCAGCCACAAAAGTCAGGAATGAACACGGCTTGGGGATCCCACTGGTTGATACCAGGGGGTTGGTTTAAGGAGCACCAGGAGACAAAGGTCAATAAGCAGGAAGGAACCAGACTGTAATGAACGTTCAATGCCAAAGCTTAAAGACATGTATGCTTTAACTGGGAGGCAATGGAAAGATGTTTAAAAATTCTGAGCACAGTTATCAAATGATAACAGCTGTGTTTTAGGAAAGAATCATGTACTCTGCAATGATTTACACTCTTCACCCTATCATGAGGCTCACTGAGGAAATAAACTTTTTAAGAAAGTCTCCGTTGTGTAAGTGCATCATGTCCAGACCTAACACAAATCTTGGTCAGTGGAAAAAAAGGAATTTCTAAATAATTCACTGATTGTTTAATTCTATAGACTATCTTATCACCAAAAGGAAAAAAATGATCAAATAGTTTTATGAAGTGCTGCATAATATATATTCCTCTAACAAATTCACAAAATGCAAATAACACACACATTAGTGGCTGCAAGCAGTTCTGAAGAGCCTTTTTTAACTGTATATAACAGCATTCCTCAAACTTACCTAATCATGGAACTTTCAAAAGTACAGTATTTATTAACATAATACAGAACTAGTGTTCCACAGTATATCCTTTTGGAAATTGTACCATGGAACACTTAGTCCTAAGAGAATGAAACTCAACAAAAAGTGAAATCCATTCATAATTGACACAAACGCACAAAAATACATACAATTCCTTCCTTTTAATCAGCATTAGGGACCAACACAAATTTAGAATTTCTCTCTGCACTTGCCCACATGCTGTATCAGTGGTTCCAAATCTTGGCTGCATATTTAAGTCACTTGGGCAATTTAAAAAATAATAATAATGCTCAAGCTTTACTTCCAGAACAATTAAATCAGAATCTCTAGTTTGGACATCAATAGCTTTTAAAAGATCCACAGGCAAACCTACACCAATGAGGGGTAAGAATACTTCTGTAGATTAAGAATTTACTAACTCTAAAATGGTTCATGGTAGAGTTAGGGAAATGGGAAAGGGAACATGAATTCCGCTTCTTTCAGTTAGAAAACCTTGCCCTGAAAAAATGAGACTTGGCTATATTTATTCTGCATACAATACTGGATCTCGAATATTCTTGGCTTCTCTGTACGTGTTCATCATTGTATAATGGTGGTTTAATGCTAACACTAGAACATGCTAAATGGTTGATAGCCAACAATTTCTTTAAGAGAAGCATTAATTTTGAACAAATAGAACCAAATTTTCTATTATTTGCCAAATTGGAATCATTGGTCTCAGAAGTTTTAGTCTGATTCCCATAAAACACAGCCAGAAGTAAACTGCAAAGCCAACATTTTCAACTGTCCTCCTGGAAAATACATTCTTTAAAAACTGCCTATCATAGAATGTTTGGGATTTAGTCAAATGATGCTATTTATTTTATAGCCATCATTCCAAACTTGGAAGTTTTATCGTCCAAAATGCAATGAAGGTATTGCAACAGTTGAAAACTCATGTTTCAAAGCATAGTTAAAAGTTAATCTTCCTGGGAATGCATTTTTCCTCCAAGAAAGTAGAGGGAAGAAAAAAGTAATAATATATCCCTAAAGCCAGCACTTAACAAAGAAGTCAGAAGCTGCAAAACAAGCTATAACACAAAATGTTTGGTTATCCTGGCTATCGTCTTTAATTCTCATCATCTTTCAGTAGACAATGAATACAAACAGTATGATCTCCTAAATTTAATCTGGATTTCCAAACCTTCTATTCATCCTCTCAACCGTCCACTTGACTCTGAGTAATTAGCTCAGAAAAAGATGATATAATGATATATATCACTTTTAACTCATTTGCTTTCTAGGCCACAGGACAGAAAAACATTCTCCACTGTCTCTTACTTTGCCTTTGCAAAGGCACTCAGGGGGTTCTTTCCATGAGGAATGCCTTTCCATCTTGCCTCCATTAAGACACTTAGATCACTTTATCACAGGTCTAGAAGACATCTTCACCTAATCTCAACCCTGCTCTCTGCTCAGAAACTCTTCCACAAAGCCTGACCTAATCTTACCCAACATACTAATCATGTGTTACCTTTCCCTCAAATTCCTGCTCCAACACTTTCTCCTGAGGGCAGCCTTTCTTGATGCCTCAAAGGAGAACAAATCACTCCTTCTGTTTCCTCTGTTACATGCTCTCGCCACCCTGGGTGGCACTTCCGTGCCACTTCTCCTTTAGAGAGAGTGTGACCCCTTTGAGGACAGGGGCCAGATGTCGCCCATTTCCCCTCCACGATCCTGCACCTGCACAGTGTATAGCTCACAGGGAGGGTGGTAACTTTCTCATGAATGGCCTCCTTGGCATCTTTGTAAAGCCTGTGTACTTCATCATTCATTCTAACCCTTTCTTATAAACATCTTTCTCCTTCTGCTTGAAAGCTCTTTGAAGGTAGAAATTATTTCTTCTTTAGTATTCCCATGAAACTAGAAGACAGAGTTTCCAGATTGACAGAGTATGAGGTAGCACGCCATATTTTCTTTTTATTCATTTATTTTTTGGGCTGCGTTGGGCCTTCGTTGCTGTGTGCGTGCTTTCTCTAGTTGCGACGAGCAGGGGCTACTCTTCGTTGTGGTGCGCAGGCTTCTCATTGCGGTGGCTTCTCTTGTTGCGGAGCATGGGCTCTAGGCATGCAGGCTTCAGTAGTTGTGGCACGCAGGCTCAATAGTTGTGGCTCGCGGGCTCTAGAGCGCAGGCTCAGTAGTTGTGGCGCACGAGCTTACTTGCTCTGTGGCATGGGGGATCTTCCCGGACCAAGGCTCGAACCCATGTCCCCTGCATTGGCAGGCAAATTCTTAACCACTGCGCCACCAGGGAAGTCCTAGCACACCATATTTTCAATGTGTGAGAGGGATGCTTAAGTGAAGTGGTACTCACAAATGAAAAGAAAACACAACATCCATGTTCCAAATAAATACTAAAATATACTACTTCCTCAATTTTGTTAATAACTCCCTCTCAACATACTGGCTGAAACCAGGAAACATTTAGGCTCTCCCAACCTACCAACCTAAGGACCATGCCACAGAGCTTCTCAAACAGCATCTCCTATTGACTTACACATGGATTTGCACAATTGTCTTGGAAAATCCCATAGACAAATATAACAGGAAGAAGTTCTATTTAAGAAAACAACTCCAAGCTAACTGAGTTTAAAGTTTTCTTATTCACATGGGATTAAGGTTTCTTGGCAACTCCAAAGTAAACAGCCACATGGGAATTGAAGCTGGGTTTTTTCTCTCTCTCTCTCAAAAAAGTAATTGGTGGAAAACTCAAGAAAGAAAACTGAGAAGGAAACACAGAAGCCTCTATATTTGCCTGTAGTTGGTTTCATCTCTGGCTAAATTCCTTCATTCCCAATCGTCATCACTTTAACTATTAAGAAGCAGAAAATTTGAATGACTGAATGATAATTTAGAATGACAAGAGTACTAATGGTAATAAATGCTAAGGAAGGAAAGACATACTTATACACTTATCCTAAATCATTTTGATTTCACCAAGGGGGAAAAAATGGTAATGAAATCTATTTTTTCACCTCTTAAAGTGACAAAAGGCAGCTCCTTTCAAGAAGGAACTTGCCTCCAAAGAAATAAAAACCTGCAAAAGAACTAGTTTGGGACAATCCACAACTGTTGAACATACAAAATAAGAGAGTAACATTCAGGATATTTAATAATTTAATAATTTAATTCAAGGATCATGTTACTTAAAGAGGCAAAGAGTAACAAAGCGTTCTCCCTAACCACTACTAAGAAAAACAGAAAATGTTGTATGCTGTACTAACCCCTCCTCACGTTGGCTGACTACAAACTTCCCACAAAAAGCATAACACTGACTAAAACAATATATTAGTGCCAATGTCCAAGGAGGAGGAGGAAATCCTAAAACGTACAATAAAAGCCCACAGCTAAATCTTTTTGGAAAATAAGGCCAGCACAAGCTTTTTCCACTGAAGATATTAACAGCAATTATGACCTTATGATTCCTTGAATAATGCTGGCAACTGACGAGCAAAGAGAAACACACCCTGAATAAGAATACTATTCATACATATACACACACACACACACACACACACACCCCATATATATATGTATATATACAAACACATATATATACACACATATATATGAATTTTATTCAGAGAGAGTGTTCATCATATACTGGTATGTTATATTTTCATGTTTTACAATACACTGTGGTATATGTTGCAAAACATGAAAATATACTATACCAGTATATGATGAACACTCTCTCTGAACAGAATTCATATATATATATATGTGTGTGTGTGTGTGCTGCTGTATACATACCTTAATGGCCCATTTGGGGAGAATGCCTTACGTCTTATCTAGGGAGCACTGCTCCTTTAATAATATAACCTAATTTGAGATACTCATCGAGGGGTTAAACTATACTACACACAGACACCAAAGTTTCTCAAGCACATCAAGGGAAGGGAAGAAGTGTGCAAAAGCACCTACTGAGCCAAACTTGAGAAGCACCACAAACTGTGCCAGCTCCCCCAAGAGGCATTGCTCACTTCTGGCATATCTGCTTCTCTATCACTCGCTCTCTCTCTCACTCGCTCTCTCTCGTTCTCTCGCTCTCTCGCTCTCTCGCTCTCTCTTTTTTTTTTTTTTTGGTTGCTGTTGTTGTTCCATGTTCCCTTCTGTGGATGGGTTTCTTCTGCTGACTCACAGCTGCTTCTCCCTGTGACCCCAGAATTTTCCCATGGCCCACACAGTCACCCCTGGCTTCTCCCCGACCCCACCCGACACCACGACCTTTCCCTCTGTGTCCCCACTACCACTCTAGGTCTAAGTTTCCCCAATTTGTTAGAGAAAAGTCTCACTCAGTGAGTTTTCAGAGCCAGTCACACAGGTCGTGGCCAGTGTCTCCAGAAGGTTCCTCATTGGGTCTGGTGCCACATCTAGGCCTGTCAGCTGTGGCTGGAAGAGCAGGGAAACAGGTGATGCACAACACACCTGGCTCCTCTCCTTTTTCCATGGGAGGGTATGTGGAAAGGCAGGCATATAATCACATAAATGACAAAGTCCATAAGTTTAAAGGTATTATTCAGAGACAAAAGGTAAGAGTTGAATTAGCCAAAGTACAAATTCTAAAGCAATCTATTTTGTCTAAATAAAATGCAAAATGTTAAACGTCATCAAGCAAAAGGCTGTTTTTTAAAAAACAGCAAGAGTTCCTAAATTGAGGAAAGGATTGATTCATGAGATGACAATAAGCCACTATTATAACTCTCCTGGATAAAATAAAATAGTGAAATATCAGACCAACCAACCTTAATATGATTTTGAAATCTGACTGTTTAAACAAAATACAAAGGACTACAAAATCCATACCATTTATTTTACTGTATTAATTTGCTTCAGCCCTTTGGCTGTCCCTCTAATGCACCACAATGACTCTAATTCAGAGTCCTACTCAGCAAAACTTACAGCTTTAGACAGAACTTTTCTCACTATAGGAGCACAGTCCACCCAAGAGGGCATGATAATCACCGATTTACAGAAAATGATTTATATTTTATGAACAACAGTCAAAGTCAGAAAAGCACTCTTCAAGTCCTGGCTGCCACCAACTAGGTCTCTGACCCTGAAAAAAAAAATTAATCCAAGACTATTCAGATCCTTGTCTAGAAGAAAAGGATATCACCACCACACCCAATTTTTAAATGTACTAATGCTTCTGTAAACCCATTTTAAAGCAGTAAAGCTTAAAGCTCTTTACTAAATGTCACAGCATTCACTGGAGTCACCCTAAAAGTCACTGCACTGGCCTCATCATTTTATGGGCTGTCATGCTGTGGTTGAGTCCTTTTCCCAGGTAACCTTGGGAAGTCCATAATAAAGAAAGAAAATCATTCAGGAGTTCTGACTACACAGTCCCAGAACCAGGTGAACTCTTTCAAAGGGATGCTTCCCACACTTTCATGTTCTGGCCACCTTAACTGCCACATGGTCTCCAGGCCAAATGTCAGGTCAAGAGTTTAGAGTGACAGATCATGTGAGCTATCTATAAGTGGGCTTTAACCTGCCAGTCAGGATTCTAGTATCCTTAATTTATATTATACACCTAGTAATGACAGTTGGAGCCAAACATTCCTCTTCAGTTGGATGAAGAATGCCCCCCCCAAAAAAAGCCAATTCTTCACATCTGTGACCAATTAACAGTGCCTGAAAATTATATAATCTTTAGCTGCTTCTGGATCACATCCATATCATGGATATCATGGCCTCACTACAGCCGTACTCATCAGGCTATACCCAAAATACTGTACCCAGATATTGTTGCCACATGTAAAATCTTGCTCCTAAAAGTGAACAGAATGGTAAGGGATCTGAAAATTGAGTTATACGATAAATAAAATCTAAATATCTTTAGTCTGAAGAAAAGAAAACATACAGATTTTATAAAAAAAATCTTCAAAAAAATTTTTATACCTCCAAATGGCAAAACAAGAAGATCACATGGATGTAAAGAAAGGGGGAAATTTTCTGAAAATCAGCACTGACTAAAAATGATCTGCTTTGTATATACATCTGAGACCTGTACTGTCTTTATACCTGTTGTAGAAGATACAGAAGGAACTTCCATACTTCATGGATGGCAGAACCAAATGACCTTTTACACTTCTTTCAACAAAATACTTTATGTTCTACAAACTGGCAATAATTTATGCATTCATGGGCAACCTCAACCTACTTTAGCCATTACGGTCTGTTTCTCTCCATGAGGTGGTGGTGATGATTAATCTTGGTTTTAAAAATAATAGGGGTTCACAGCATAATAAGTATAGAGAAAGAATACAAATCAACCATAATCTCATCACTGAGACAGAGACTTAACATTTTGGAATAATTTCTGCCCTAGTAATGTTTACATGATTTTTTAAGGCCTATATAGTAATCCAATCATAAACTCAATGTGATTTTCCACATGATCCAATGCTTTGAGTTTGGGTTCAAGAGACATTTTAACCAGTAATGACTAAACTTTCATAGGGTATTGATTTAAATTAACTATGATTATTCACTTTAAAAAATCATAATAGCTATTAGGGTATATTCACTGCCATCAAACACACAGTTTAAAGGAACCCCAATGACATCCCCTACCTCTATGGATGCAGAAAGAGGAATAAAACAGCAAATGTGGTTTTCATAAAGCAGTTGTGTGAAATGACTGCTGAAAGAAAAGCCAAGTACCTGATATGATGACAGAACTCAACAGGTGACTGTACAACATGCTCGAGAATATGGGCTTGACACCCAGGCTCCTCGTATTCAAGTCAACACAAAGACAGAACTTAGAAAAGAAAAAGAGAGAATGAGCAAATCACTTAAGACAGTCTTTTTCTTAATCTTTTCTCACTAACCCTTATCTGCTCGACTCTGATGGAAGACACAGAGCAAATCAGAAGATATAAAAACAGGACAGATTCTTACCCTTAACAACTTTCTGAAAGATGACCATATGATAAAAGAATCTAAAACAGAGTAGATATAT
This sequence comes from Mesoplodon bidens, assembly GCF_964165515.1. Classification (NCBI taxonomy): domain Eukaryota; kingdom Metazoa; phylum Chordata; class Mammalia; order Artiodactyla; family Ziphiidae; genus Mesoplodon; species Mesoplodon bidens. The sequence continues at coordinate 118,648,597 of NC_138176.1, read as the reverse complement.
GTATCTGTATAACTGATTCACTTTGCTGTACAGCAGAAACTAACACAACACTGTAAATCAACTATACTCCAATAAAAATTAATTTTTAAAATAAATATAATTAATTAATTAAGAGATGACCAGAAGAACCTGTTTGGGGGGTTGTCCATTTTTTCTAAGTCTTGTACGTGCCAGTTACCCCTATTTAGCCAGTTGTAGGAGAAAACAGTGATCACAGACTCTCTCAATGAAACTTATGCTCAAGTCCATAACGCTGTCATCAGAAATAAGAACTCAGGGTCCCTGAATGTTGGCTTGAAGGCCTAACTGTCCATTCGTGATGACATCCAGTGGTGACAACATTTAAGTCTGGAATCAAAATCAACACTCATTCTACAGCCTCCTCAGCCCATCTTCAGAACTGTGACATCAAATACTCTTCACTGTATATACACGTCCTTTTGGAATGTCTGAATTGTGAACCATGTGAATATATTACCTATTAAAACACATACTGAGATTAAAACCTTAAATATCCTAATTTCATTTAAATCAAATTTGATTTTAAATGTTTAAGCATAAAGACTCAGTGCTAGAGAAAGTATATCATGGGCTATAATGAAGTGAATTCACTTTTAAATAATTAAATCAAAACTTATTTCTATGACCAGAGGACTATGATCTATTCAACCTATACAAAACAATGGTCAGTGGAGGAAGTAGAAGCAATTATACTTAGAGATTTCTGCCTCCCCCCTCCAATAAAAAGATTCAAGTGGTCCCCATCTAAGACCAACTAATGCACTCATTTTGAGGTACAAAGGGAGACAGATATTCCTCCAAGCAATTTACCCCAGAAGACAACACTTGCTACCTTCCCGTCTCAAAATGACAAAAGAAATCTATTTGCCTAACAAGATGAGCTTGAGGGTAATAAAAATATACCACATAAACCATCAAACAGTTTCTTATGTATATTAGTCTTAGTGATAAGCCCTTCTGAAAAACCATAGTTTAAAGGTCACTTTTCTAAACTGAAATATTTTAAGGGTATAAAATATCCCTACTTTAAAATATGTGATGTGTACTTTGTGGTGAAACGATGTATATAACCCAATGTAATGGAAAACTTGGCTTTCATCAATTATGATGCTGAATGGATTTTCTCTTCTTCAGCCACTGGGATTCAAGATTCCAAAAGCATTTTGCTTTGATGAATCACATTTGTAACACAATCACTTTACTCATCCCCACCTAATACACTGTAACACATTTTCCCCTCCAAGATCTTGCCATAGTCATTTCACAAGAGAAAGAAAAAAAGTAGTCATTTCACAAGAGAGAGAAAAAAATAAGTGATTAAAGGAAACAGGACAGACAGTGAGTAAGCCATGAACAACTGGCCAAAGAACTGTAAAACTCCTGGCAGATCATTTCCATGTGTTTCAATTAAGGTTCCATGAGAAGTGGACAAAGAACTAGAGAGAAAAGCAATAGTTGTATCCATTCCCTCCTTTTGTAAATATAGTTAGAGCCAAAGAATAAAAAGTACAATTACTGGAGAACTTGCAATTTTCAACACAGAAAAACATTTGGGATGTATCCAATACAGAGTCAAATTTGTAATCTCATCAGCCAATCAGAATATTAAAAAGCACTTTACATTTTTAATATACATAGAAAAAAGGACTAAGGGTGTATAAATAGTAGTTCTCCTTCAAAGGTGGGATGACTACGTAGATTTTTTTTTTCTTTCTTGCATGTTAGTTATGTATTTGTTATAGACAACTTAAAAATGACTTGCTATAAGGAAAGAAAACAATTTAGTACAAATGATTAGGAAGTTAAAATCTATAGATCAAATTAAGTATCAAAACATGATAACAATTCTACCAAATTTTTCTAATTATAGTAAATGTTCTACAAACTTTATTTCCTCCATTAAAAGGTATTAGTAGTTTAATTGTGTCCCCCAGAATTCATATATTGAAATCCTAACCACCAGTACCTCAAATGCGACCTTATTTGGAAACGGGGTCACTGCAGATGTAATTAGAGAGATGAAATCATTAGAGTGAGCCCTAATCCAATAGGACTGGTGTCCTTACAAAAAGAGGATGTTTGGACACAGCAAGACACACACAAGGAGAATGCCATGTGAAGAAGGCAGAGATGGGGACGATGCTTCTACAAGCCAGGAACACCAAAGACGGCAAGCAAACCTCCAGGAGCCAGGAGAGGGGCATGGACCAGATTCTCTCTCGCAGCCCTAGGAAGGAACCAACCCTGTCCACACCTCGATCCTGGGCTTCCAGCCTCCAGAAAGGTGAGACAACCCATTTTTAGTGTGGAAGCCACTCAATTTGTGGTACAAATTTTTAGAGCTGCCCCCAAAAGATAATACAAAACATTTCAAAGCTTTAACACACAGAGATATTACCCTCCGACCACATTCATTTTTCCTTAATCTGTCTTTTGGTAAATAGCGCTTGCAAAATCAGTATTTCCTCCAGAGGCTCCTCCTCCCACCCCTATGACTGCAGTTACATAAGGCCTCTTACAGGAGTTTTCTCCAGGAGAACGTGAGAACAACTGACACATGCCAGACCCAGACCTGACCTGCCTTAAGACCACGGCGCACTCCCTCCTCACCAGCTCCCATCTGGCCATGGTGATGACCCAGTTTTAACCATACAGATGAGATTGTGCCTTAAGGAACAGCAGGGCTCTGTCTTGGAAGGAATCTGGGTCTCTCACTGACAGCATGGGACAATGCCACCCACCAAGCGGGAATATTCTCCTTAGAATGTTACATGAAAGTAAAATAAAGAACTGTTCTTTTTTTTTCCTTTTTGTTATTGTTTCATTAAAAATTTTACAAAAGATGTACACACTTACTTAAAAATCGTACTATGTGGGAAGGACAAAATAAAAAGGTGTGATCTCTGTTGATGGTTTTACTTATCTGAAATGTATACCATTTCAGACCTATATTTTATCTTGTTTTTATATGTACTTTGCAAAACAGAAATCATACTATTTACATGTTTGCTTTTTGATTCAGCAATACATTGCAAGTATCTTTCTGTGTCAATGGGTAAAGATTTACTCAGTTTTTTTTAAACATTGCATATAATTTCATGATGTGAATACACCAAAATTTATTCAACCATTCCCCTATTTTCGAATTTTTAAGATGCTTCTAATTTTAAAGAACTGTTCTTTAAGGCACGATATTGTTGGCATTATCTGCTGTAACAGGTTAGTCTTTTACCCTAATAGAATATCAGTGGAAATAAAACATTTTAAACACATACAGTAGAACAGTACACAGAAAACCAGGGAGATCTCTGAAACAAACAATAGGCATGACGCCTGGGAGAAGTCTAAGTGTACAGTAAACTGAACAACTGCAAATCATAGCTCCAAATTTGAGACAATACATTTGATGATCCCAGTAGTGATTTTACCTATATCTTGATGGTCCAAAAAAACCAAAGTAACCTATACAAGTCTCATCCTCCTCTTCCAATCCTCTCCTTAGGGAGAGGCAGTATGAATCCGGGAGGTATCCTTCCAGACTTAGATATTTTTAAAGTCAGGATAGTCAAATTTTAAACTCAGCTCAAAGAGAGATTCTAATTTTGGTTTGTGATACACACCCCAGAGTAAAAAACCAAAATATATTCTAATAATAAGCATATAGAACCTTCATATTTGCATTTCCCTGGAAGAAGAAAAGCATTTTTTCAAACATGCTAATGACGAGCAACGTGGTTTATTTTTTGTTCCCAAATGTTTCCCAAAATGCCATTAATTTTAATGGAAGATGTGTAACTAGAAGAAAGTTCCTGGAGGAGAATTCAATACTTCTCTGCTCCTTCATTCTACTGGAGACAGACCATAATGTCTACTTCTGTCTGGTCAAAACACTGAAAATTACTTTTCTGAAATTTGGGATGCTTGCCTTTTAGTAAGCTGCAGGGTTTTTTCCAGGGTAAGTATCCAAATTTTATATTGACACTTGTCCATCAGGAAGATACTTTATTGAACAAAAGAAGAAAATGAGGAGATTAAAAAGTATTCCATTTAGTCAGAGACTTCATTAACCTGTGACCAAGAATGTAATCTATGATTCCAACTCACAGTTTGTGGGATGCACACATGTTCCTGGATTCAAACATGTGTTTCCATTTAAACTGCTGGAATGTATATATGGCTCTGCAAAGAGTGATAAATATTAGCAAATCTTCTAAGAATGAAGGTCCTTTATGACCACATACACTGTGTTTCGATTCAGGTTTTAAAATGTCTGAGTCACACAAAGCTGAACAGGCTGCTTTTTACATCTCTTTGCAAGTTAAAGAAGAACTCAAAAACAGAAAAAAAAGAAACAAAAATCCTTCCATAGATTGCATCTATTTGTACCACCACAGCCAACCCAAGGCAAATCTGCGATTTCTGCTATTTGTCTTCTCTTTCCTTCCCCTTGTGGCAAGCCTGCCCCAACTAAAAGCAGAGTATTCTGAATTGCCCAAGTATTGAGTACAAGTTGGACATGAACCAATGTCAGACAATGCCAAGGAAGGCGGATTCAGGCATAGTACGTAAACTTCAACAGTATGAGCCTAAAAAGCAGGGGTGGAAAACTGTGGTCTGGCACATTCTATTTGGCCAGCACAGCACTTTTAAATTTTTAAAATTTAAATCCCTTTAAGAAAGGCCGCCTAAACAAAGAAGGTACCTCATCATATAGGAGAGTACACCTCACCTTGCACTACGAACTCTCCGATGTCATATGCCAGCCAAATGTTTGAAGTATGAATGCTGCATGAATTCTTCCACATCTGAGCCTTTTTCCATTCTGTTTCTTCACCTAGAATGCCCTTCCCACCCACCCAAGCCTACCTCCACTTGGCTAATTTCTACTCTTCTAAAGACCTCAACAAGTGCTTTTTAATCTCCTCAAGTCCCAGTCAAGTGCTTAATCCTGTACGGCCCAGACTTTCCTGCTGTTTATGCAGCTTTATCATCAAACACCAGACTAATTCTTTTAGGGCAGGGACTACGCCTTGCTCATTTTGGTCTTTCCAGTGTGTTGCACAACACAGCAGGTGGTAAACAAATATTTTCAGAATGAAGAAATGGCAATGCCAGCATCAGCTCTGAAAATATTCGCTTTCAATATCCTTGGAAGAGAACGCAGATGAATGATGAAGTTGACCAAAAAAAAAAAAAAAAAAAAAATCAGATCACACAGAAGGCAAGAGAATGAGGAAGACTGTAAAAGCCACATCTGGTCACACAGGTGTTTTCCAGAAGTTTGATGACCCTCTACCATGATATTTAACCTCATCCGTAGTTGCTGCTGTATTTCACCCTGGGACAAACTGTGTTATTTCTTCCTACACACATGCCTTCTGGAAACCAACAACAAACACACAAATATAATAAATTCAACTGAACAAAAGAAAGAACAGGAACTCGAGTCAATTTCTTTGAAAAGACACACATCTTCCCTTACATAAAACACTTGTTTTAAAATAGAGCTAACCAGAATTAATCAACTGCTCTCCACACTATCTCAAATCATTTTCCATCAGTTCCTATTTCCCCTCTATGACTGGCCAGGCTGGCTTCACTGAAGGTCAGAACTTACGGAGGGCAGCCGGGGACAGAATGGACATGGTTACCAGTTGTGAGCAAGCGGTCTAATGGTGCATCTTTTGTCAATTTTATCACCTCGCCCACGGTCATGCTTACCAGAAATGAAGAAGCTGTGAGGGACTCCTTCTCTCCAGCCCCCTAGGTCAGGTATGTGTTTGGGGAAGGAGGAAACAGGCGGTAAAGAAGATAATCTGGGCAGCAGATCTGGCAGCCCTCACTGCCTCCTTGCCTCCAAGGGAAAACTTCATTAAATTTGCCTTGTGACAAAGCAAGAGAGAGGCATGGACATATACACACTACCAAACGTAAAATAGATAGCTAGTGGGAAGCAGCCACATAGCACAGGGAGATCAGCTCGGTGCTTTGTGACCACCTAGAGGGGTGTGAGAGGGAGGGTGGGAGGGAGGGAGACGCAAGAGGGAAGAGATATGGGAACATATGTATATGTATAACTGATTCACTTTGTTATAAAGCAGAAACTAACACACCATTGTAAAGCAATTATACTCCAATAAAGAAGTAAAAAAAAAAATAAAAAAAAAATTTGCCTAGAAGGAGCGGCCTTTGAATGGTTACGTCCCAAACAGCCTACCACACTTTCCTTGCCCCAAGCGTCTCCAGCTATCTTATCAAAACCTACTTTCCTTCCTATGGAAGGGACATTTTCAGGGGCTTCTAGTGTAGCTGCTGAGACAGGTACATTTCTCCATAATTATCGCCAAGGCACGAGTAAAAAGTGACTTACCTTCTGAAAAAAGTCTTCCCCACTTTTGCCTTTTCCTTCAGCAGCAGCTGTAAATAAAAATGTATACATTTAAAATAGTTTCATTTTTCAATCTATGTATTCAAAAAATTCTCGAGTATCAGGTATGAGAATATAAAGGTAAACAAGACACCAGCCTTGCTCCCCCAAAGCTCAGTGCCTGTCGATAGGCCTCATCTGTAATGCAAAATGGATACAGAATAAAATACTAATCCAATCAATCAGACATCTTTAGATAACTTCACACTCCATTTTCTTGTCTGAAAGCCTCACAAGTCTCTATTTTCACACGTAGATGAAAGTACTCTTGTTTTCTCATAGTCAAGGAACTACATACTTAAACAAATGCAACTACCAGTAGAATCAGCTGTAGTGCTGTGAGCACCTCCTGTCTATAATCAGTCCCAGGCGTGAGGTCGCCTTTTCAAGTGATGGCTCATCTGACAAGGCCTATTCAGAGCAATTTCAGTTTTATGCTTTGCAATGACTGTATAATCTACTTGGATTTCAGCTGGCATCACACACTACACTTTAACTCACTTCTTTATTCACATTTACAAAGAGAGAGACAAAACAATGAGAGTTAAAAAGTCATGGTGAAGGTCCCAGACAACAAAATTTCACCTGAGATTAATGTGAAGGTCATTGCATTTGAACAATCGTTTTCATGTCTGAATGGTAGCCTATAAATAAAGGACAAGCCCAGTTCTTTATGTGCAAAAGTTTTATGGTTCTGTGAACATTTTCTTTTTAATCTGTGGAGACACAGGAACAAAGAGCTAAGGGCATCTTGCTTGCAATAGCATCAAATTGCACCTTTCAGAAGGCAAACACCAGGTCTCAGATTCAGGCACAGGGTGGAAGAGTTCCCTCCCTACCCAGGACAGAGAAATGAGCAGGAGCAAGAACTTCTGGAAATTGAAACCCGGAAGACCGTGGTACCCCAAACACCTAGTGGGAGATACCGTCAAGGGGCCTGCCTGTAGGTGCACGAGTGTGTGTGTGTGTGTGTGTGTGTGTGTAACAAGGGCACTTGCTAAAATTATTAAAGATCCAGTAAGTGTGTCAGACATTTCATTAAGTAGAGAATTCAAAATTCAAAGAAATCCTCTCTGCCCTCAAAAAGTAGTAAGTGTTAATGTCTAAATTCTTTTGTCACCAACTTTAATCTCACAGTTAAATGTAAGATATCTTCTATAATTTTGTAAAAATGTGTATTTTTATTGACATGTTTTCATTTAAAAAACAGAGCAGAGTACATGTTTCTGTGATTTCCAAAGAGAGTTTGGGGAAACGTATGAAAACAAGAGCTAGAAAGAAATAATAAATTAAAAACTGTATTCTAATATGTGGCAGCTAAACAGCCCCTCAAAGATGGCATGTTCTAATCCCTGGAACCTGTGAATATATTACCTTACATATGCAGAAGGCATTTTGCAGGTGTGATTAAATTAAGGGTCTTGCAGTGGGAAGTGTATCCCGAATTATTCAGGTGGACCCACTGTAATCACAAGGGGCCCTTTAAAGAAGGGAGCATGAAGGTCAGAGTCCAAGAAGGCAATGTGACAACAGAAGTAGAGGGAGAAAGAAGGACATGTGATGGCAAAAGGAGAGGGTCAGAGCAGAGAAAGATACAGAGATGCTACACTGATGGTTTTGAAGGTGGAAAAAGGGGCCACAAGCCAAGAAATATAGGTGCCCTCCAGAAGCTGGCAAAGGCAAGGAAATGGATTCTTCCCTGGAGTCTTTGGGGGAAGTGCAGCCCTGCCAACACCTTGGTAGAGCCCAATGAAACACATTTCTGACTTCTGACCTCCAGAACAGTAAGATAATAAATTTATGTTGTTGTAAGCCACTATACCTGTGATTTGTTACAGCAGCAAAAGGAAACTAACGCACAATTCCAATACCATTTTAACTTTACTCTTTGCACAAAAACCACATCATCAACAGCATGAACCAAGCACAGAAACCGATGTGAGCATTTGAGTCACACACTTCCACAAATAGATTCTTTGTAGTTAACTCTAAAAATTATGATTTTCACTCCAACTCAGAAATATACCAAAAGTAAAGCTTTTGAAAGAACATAAAAAGCAATTTTGAACAACAACAAAATAAGTAAAGCTCACTCTTTCTAAATAAACTGGCAAACTTGGTTGGTCCTAGCCAGAGGGGCCAGGAAGATAAAAGGTCGGCACCCTAACCTAATGACACAAATGCCTTGAGGGTACTTCAACTCAGCTACCTCTTGGGCTGGCTTTATCTCTAAAGCCAAAAATAGCTTAAAGGCACCCCTGCTCGATGACACAATTGCTTGGCAATGAAAATTGCATACTAGGGCACAAAGATTGGAAAAAAAATTCTAGTGACATCGAGCGAACTCTTCTTTAAAAAGAAATTTTAGAATCAAAGGTATTTTCAAAGGCCTATCAAGCAAGGCAGATAAAGACCCCTTTCACCCACAGGGAACCTCTTCACAAATTAAAATTCATCAGTTTAAATTTCATGATACAATTAACGCCTTATTATAGAAACTTCCTTTAGATACTTATTTTGCTCATGACAAACGCATTATGTCACAACCCTGAAATGCCCCTTCATGCCAAGTCCAGCTAAACAGACTTCATAGAATGGCCTTTCAATCCCTGGATGAACAAAATGGGGTGAACTTCCTTAGTTAGACCCAAATTATAATTATGTTCCCAGAAAAACATCTAAAACTTAACCAGAAACCTGTACCTTTAGCAACCTTATGATTTGAGGGGGAACAGGAGGGAGGGAGCCAGAGATGGCACACTCGTTGACACCAAAATTCTCTGGCTTTTTTCATTCCAAATGTTTATGCACAAGAAACTCCAAATTTGAGCCTGATTTTCCCCTAAATCCTGAGACGTGTCCATTTCCCAAGCCCACAAGGACCTGGTAAAAGCCTCTAGTTGGACTCTTGGGTAGTCACTGTCTCCAGTGCAAACCATGGTGAGTCTGTCATCAGTCCTTGCTGGGAGCATGCTAACCTCATTCCCAGGTTGCTGGGTCTCCTGCACAGCTTTTACTGACTCCACCCAAACAAAGCTGTCAAGGCCACAGAAGCCAATCAAGGGAGAGCAACATTTCACCAAAAGTATTATCTCCCCTCCCCAAGAGGGATCCTTCTGAACTCAAATTTGAGAGTTGCATTCTCAAACTTACTCTAAATTCCTCAGTATTAAAATATCAACTCCTCTTGAAGAAGTGAGAGACTGGGAGGGAGGAGGTTTGTGGAGTTATTTCTTTCTCAGTATAAACTCAGGCATGTAAGATGTTCATTCTACAGACCCAGAAAAGAAAGAGAAGTTCACTTTCATTCCACAAATATTTAAGTCCCATTCTGGTGACTCAAAATAGGCAATATAGACCTTCATTCAACTCACAACCTTGGCCCATATATTCAAAGCCACCCAACAAGTGAGATCAAGACAGAATTAAAATTCCGTTCTAGAAACAACTTTCCCTAAGACCTTTCCACATTCACAACTCTATCCAAATTAAATGTATTAGAAATTTAATTTAGCTATTCTTATTCTGGACAACGCACTAAAGAGCTAGTCATTTTACTCTTAACCCAACACTAGAGCTGGGTAGCTACTGTTAGGACTAAAGAAGAAAGCGTGCTTCCAGGGAGACCATTTGAGAGTTGGATTGCAAGAAAAAATAGGATGGTAATTTCTTGACCCAATGGTTTTCTTTTCATTATGTTTGGAGGGGGAAACATCACCTGTGGAATGAGCCAACCCATACTTGATGTCATGGCATTCCCTGACCTTTGAAGTCTGATTGTATTCTGTGGTAGAACAGTTCTATCGAGCCTTCATTCTTATACACTGATACACCCTCATCTTTTTTACTCACAGTAACATAAACGCACACATAACGATGTAGCAGGCTTTTTCTAACTGTCTTTACAATATGACTTCTGCCTGATGTTCCAAAAGTTAATCGTTTGATTGTAAAAACCCTGGATTATTCCTGCCAATGAAAGCAACTGTCTTTATTTTCACGACACAGAACTCCAGGAATAAATTACTTCAATACTACTGAAACATGGCTTCATGGATTGTGCAGGTAAAGCATTTCATATTTTAAGCTGAACGATTCATTTTTTATGTTTATTATAATTTCTCCAATGCTTTGCCCTATTTTACTTCATATTTTTGCTTCATAAGAAATATGGGATGGCAAAACCCATGGCCAATAAAAACAGCAAAAGTTGAAACAGGTGTAAACTATTACGGTCTCCCAAACTACAGGGAAAGTCTAGTTAATTACTGAATTAAAGATGGGGGAAAAAAGCTCGATTTTCAGTTCTTCAGAGGGCAAACGGAAACTTATTTAAATTCATTCTGAAATGCTTTTCCATAACATCTGATGCTTTCTTTACACAGCCAAATCTAAAAACACAAGAGCTATGTATTTCATATTTAAAATATAGTATGGAATATCTTTAAACATTCCTTTGAAAAGCAATGGGTTTTTTTTTCACCCTTGTGGAACTTGAGCAAGAAAAAAACCAAATTCAAATTACAAAAACAAATTGAGAAATAATTCTTCAAATCTGTGAAGAGGCCATCTTGAACTGCAGTGTGGGTGCAGCCATTTCGCAAGAGGAACTCTGGTCTGAAGCGCTGGAGGCGAGACCTCTGCACGAGGCACCCTGTGAACAACTGAAACTAGACGAAGCACTGAGGAAAGAAAAAAGCTGCCCCCAGCCTCCCCAGGAGACCCTCCAAGACCAGCAGGTGCACAGGGGACTTGTGGTCAGCATTTTGGACAGCACAGGTCTGGAGAGCAGGAGAGGAACAGGAAAACTACCCAGGGTTAAATTAGATGAAATGATTTTGAAGGAGACCTAATAAAAAGAGGACTGGAGAGGGCAGACAGCAGAAGCAAGAAGAACTACAATCCTGAAGCCTATGGAACAAAAACCACATTCACAGAAAGATAGACAAGATGAAAAGGCAGAGGGCTATGTACCAGATGAAGGAATAAGATAAAACCCCAGAAAAACAACTAAATGAAGTGCAGATAGGCAACCTTCCAGAAAAAGAATTCAGAATAATGATAGTGCAGATGATCCAGGACCTCGGGAAAAAATGGAGGCAAAGAACGAGAAGATGCAAGAAATGTTTAACAAAGACCTAGAAGAATTAAAGAACAAACAAACAAAGATGAACAATACAATAACTGAAATGAAAACTACACTAGAAGGAATCAATACCAGAATAACTGAGGCAGAAGAACGGATAAGTGACCTGAAAGACAGAATGTGGAATTCACTGCTGCAGGTCAGACTAAAGAAAAAAGAATGAAAAGAAATGAAGACAGCCTAAGAGACCTCTGGGACAACATTAAACGCAACAACATTTGCATTATAGGGGTCCCAGAAGGAAAGAGAGAGAGAAAGGACCAGAGAAAATATTTGAAGAGATTATAGTAGAAAACTTCCCTAACATGGGAAAGGAAATAGCCACCCAGGTCCAGAAAGCACAGCAAGTCCCATACAAGATAAACCCAAGGAGAAACACACTGAGACACATAGTAAGCAAATTGGCAAAAATTAAAGACAAAGAAAAATTATTGAAAGCAGCAAGGGAAAAATGACAACATACAAGGGAACTCCCTTAAGGTTAACAGCTGACTTCTCAGCAGAAACTCTACAAGCCAGAAGGGAGTGGCATGATATACTTAAAGTGATGAAAGGGAAGAACCTAAACCAAGATTACTCTACCCAGCAAGGATCTCATTCAGATTCGATGGAGAAATCAAAAGCTTCACAGACAAGCAAAAGCTAAGAGAATTCAGCACCACCAAACCAGCTCTACAACAAACGCTAAAGGAACTTCTCTAAGTGGGAAACACAAGAGAAGAAAAGGACCTACAAAAACAAACCCAAAACAATTAAGAAAATGGTCATAGTAACATACATATCGATAATTACCTTAAACCTGAATGGATTAAATGCTCCAACCAAAAGACACAGGCTTGCTGAATGGATACAAAACAAGACCCATATATATGCTGTCTACAAGAGACCCACTTCAGACTTAGGGACACATACAGACTGAAAGTGAGGGGATGGAAAAAGATATTCCATGCAAGTGGAAATCAAAAGAAAGCTGGAGTAGCAATACTCATATCAGATAAAATAGACTTTAAAATAAAGAATATTACAAGAGACAAGGAAGGACACTACATAATGATCAAGGGATCAACCCAAGAAGAAGATATAACAATTATAAATATATATGCACCCAACATAGGAGCACCTCAATACATAAGGCAACTGCTAACAGCTATAAAAGAGAAAATCGACAGTAACACAATAATAGTGGGGGATTTTAACGCTTCACTTACACCAATGGACAGTTCATCCAAACAGAAAATTAATAAGGAAACACAAGCTTTAAATGACACAATAGACCAGAGAGATTTAGTTGATATTTATAGGACATTCCATCCAAAAACAGCAGACTACACTTTCTTCTCAAGTGTGCAGGGAACATTCTCCAGGATAGATCACATCTTGGGTCACAAATCAAGCCTCAGTAAATTTAAGAAAACTGAAATCATATAAAGCATCTTTTCTGACCATAATGATATAAGATTAGAAATGAATTACAGGGGGAAAAAACATTAAAAACACAAACACATGGAGGCTAAACAATACATTACTAAATAACCAAGAGGTCACTGAAGAAATCAAAGAGGAAATCAAAAAATACCTAGAGACAAATGACAATGAAAACACGACGATACAACACCTATGGGATGCAGAAAAAGCAGTTCTAAGAGGGAAGTTTATAGCTACACAAGCCTACCTCAAGAAACAAGAAAAATCTCAAGTAAACAATCTAACCTTACACCTAAAGGAACGAGAGAAAGAAGAAGAAACAAAACCCAAAGTTAGCAGAAGGAAAGAAATCATAAAGATCAGAGCACAAATAAATGAAATAGAAACAAAGAAAACAATAGCAAAGATCAATGAAACTAAAAGCTGGTTCTTTGAGAAGATAAACAAAATTGATAAACCATTAGCCAGACTCATCAAGAAAAAGAGGGAGAGGACTCAAATCAATAAAATTAGAAATGAAAAAGACGTTACAACAGACACCGCAGAAATACAAAGCATCCTAAGATACTGCTACCAGCAACTCTATGCCAATAAAATGGACAACCTGGAAGAAATGGACAAATTCTTAAAAAGGTATAACCTTCCAAGACTGAACCAGGAAGAAACAGAAAATATGAACAGACCAATCACAAGTAATGAAATTGAAACTGTGATTAAAAATCTTCCAACAAACAAAAGTCCAGGACCAGATGGCTTCACAGGTGAATTCTATCAAACATTTAGAGAAGAGCTAACACCCATCCTTCTCAAACTCTTCCAAAAAATTGCAGAGGGAGACTTCCGGGTAAGATGGCGGAAGAGTAAGACGCCGAGATCACCTTCCTCCCCACGGATACACCAGAAATACAGCTACACGTGGAACAACTCCTACAGAACACCTACTGAATGCTGGCAGAAGACCCCACACCTCCCAAAAGGCAAGAAACTCCCCACATACCTGGGTAGGGCAAAGCGGAGAGATTCCCGCACAGAGGATCGGTGCCGAGCGGCACTCACCAGCCCGAGAGGCTTGTCTGCTCGCCCACCAGGGCGGGCGGCGCTGGAAGCTGAGGCTCGGGCTACGGTCAGAGCGCAGGGAGAGGACTGGAGCTGGCGGCGAGAACTCAGCCTGAAGGGGGCTAATGTGCCACAGCTAGCCGGCAGGGAGTCCAGGAAAACTCTGGAGCTGCCGAAGAGGCAAGAGACTTTTTCTTCCCTCTTGGTTTCCTGGTGCGCGAGGAGAGGGGATTAAGAGCGCTGCTTAAAGGGGCTCCACAGACGGGCGCGAGTCACGACTGAAAGCGCGGAGACCAGTGACAGGCGTGGGACGCTGGGGCTGCTGCTGCCGCCGCCAAGAAGCCTGTGTGCGAGCGCAGGTCACTGTCCACACCGCCCTTCCGGGAGCCTGTGCAGCCCGCCACTGCCGGGGTCCCGGGATCCAGGGGCTGCTTCCCTGGGAGAACGCACGGCGCGCCTCGGGCTGGTGCAACGTCACGCCGACTTCTGCCGCTGCAGGCTCGCCCCGCACTCCGTGCCCCTCCCTCCCGCCCGGCCTGAGTGAGCAAGAGTCCCCGAAGTGGCTGCTCCTTTAACCCTGTCCTGTCTGAGCGAAGAACAGACGCCCTCCAGCAACCTACACGCAGAGGCGGGGCCAAATCCAAAGCTGAGACCCAGGAGCTGTGAGAACAAAGAAGAGAAAGGGAAACCTCTCCCAGCAGCCTCAGAAGCAGCGGATTAAAGCTCCACAATCAACTTGATGGACCCTGCATCTGTGGAATACATGAATAGACAGCAAATCATCCCAAATTGAGGAGCCAGGAGTCAGTGCTGTGCCTCTGAGGTGGGAGAGCCAACTTCAGGACACTGGTCCACAAGAGACCTCCCAGCCCCACATAATATCAAACGGCGAAAATCTTCCAGAGATCTCCATCTCAACACCAGCACCCAGCTTCACTCAATGACCAGCAAGCTACAGTGCTGGACACCCTATGCCAAACAACTAGCAAGACAGGAACACAACGCCACCCATTAGCAGAGAGGCGGCCTAAAATCATAAAAAGTCTGCAGACACCCCAAAACACACCACCAGACGTGGACCTGCCCACCAGAAAGACAAGATCCAGCCTCATCCACCAGAACACAGGCACTAGCCCCCTCCACCAGGAAGCCTACACAACCCACTAAACCAACCTTAGCCACTGGGGACAGACACCAAAAACAACGGGAACTACGAACCTGCAGCCTGCAAGAAGGAGACCCCAAACACAGTAACATAAGCAAAATGAGAAGACAGAAAAACACACAGCAGGAGAAGGAGCAAGATAAAAACCCACCAGACCTAACAAATGAAGAGGTAATAGGCAGTCTACCTGAAAAAGAATTCAGAATAATGATGGTAAAGATGATCCAAGATTCTATTTCCCAGATCCAAAATCTTGGAAATAGAATAGACAAAATGCAAGAAACAGTTAACAAGGATCTAGAAGAACTAAAGATGAATCAAGCATCGATTAAAAACACAATAAATGAAATAAAAAATACTCTAGATGGGATCAATAGCAGAATAACTGAGGCAGAAGAACGGATAAGTGAGGTGGAAGATAAAATAGTGGAAATAACTGCTGCAGAGCAAAATAAAGAAAAAAGAATGAAAAGAACAGAGGACAGTCTCAGAGACCTCTGGGACAACATTAAACGCACCAACATTCGAATTATAGGGGTTCCAGAAGAAGAAGAGAAAAAGAAAGGGACTGAGAAAATATTTGAAGAGATTATAGTTGAAAACTTCCCTAATATGGGAAAGGAAATAGTTAATCAAGTCCAGGAGGCACAGAGAGTCCCATACAGAATAAATCCAAGGAGAAATACGGCAAGACACATATTAATCAAACTGTCAAAAATTAAACACAAAGAAATCATATTAAAAGCAGCAAGGGAAAAACAACAAATAACACACAAGGGAATCCCCATCAGGATAACAGCTGATCTCTCAGCAGAAACTCTACAAGCCAGAAGGGAGTGGCAGGACATAATTAAAGTGATGAAGGAGAAAAACCTGCAACCAAGATTACTCTACCCAGCAAGGATCTCATTCAGATTTGATGGAGAAATTAAAACCTTTACAGACAAGCAAAAGCTGAGAGAGTTCAGCACCACCAAACCAGCTTTACAACAAATGCTAAAGGAACTTCTCTAGGCAAGAAACACAATGAAGGAAAAGACCTACAATAACGAACCCAAAACAATTAAGAAAATGGGAATAGGAACATACATATCGATAATTACCTTAAATGTAAATGGACTAAATGCTCCCACCAAAAGACACACATTGGCTGAATGGATACAAAAACAAGACCCATATATATGCTGTCTACAAGAGACCCACTTCAGACCTACAGACACATACAGACTGAAAGTAAGGGGATGGAAAAAGATATTCCATGCAAATGGAAACCAAAAGAAAGCTGGAGTAGCAATTCTCATATCAGACAAAATAGACTTTAAAATAAAGACTACTAGAAGAGACAAAGAAGGACACTACCTAATGATCAAGGGATCGATCCAAGAAGAAGATATAACAATTGTAAATATTTATGCACCCAACATAGGAGCACCTCAATACATAAGGCAAATACTAACAGCCATAAAAGGAGAAATCGACAATAACACAATCATAGTAGGGGACTTTAACACCCCACTTTCACCAATGGACAGATCTTCCAAAATGAAAATAAATAAGGAAACACAAGCTTTAAATGATACATTAAACAAGATGGACTTAATTGATATTTATAGGACATTCCATCCAAAAACAACAGAATACACATTTTTCTCAAGTGCTCATGGAACATTCTCCAGGATAGATCATATCTTGGGTCACAAATCAAGCCTTGGTAAATTTAAGAAAATTGAAATTGTATCAAGTATCTTCTCTGACCACAATGCTATGAGGCTAGATATCAATTACAGGAAAAGAGCTGTAAAAAATACAAACACATGGAGGCTAAACAATACACTACTTAATAACGAAGTGATCACTGAAGAAATCAAAGAGGAAATTAAAAAATACCTAGAAACAAATGACAATGGAGACACGACGACCCAAAACCTATGGGATGCAGCAAAAGCAGTTCTAAGAGGGAAGTTTATAGCAATACAATCCCACCTTAAGAAACAGGAAACATCTCGAATAAACAACCTAACCTTGCACCTAAAGCAATTAGAGAAAGAAGAACAAAAACATCCCAAAGTTAGCAGAAGGAAAGAAATCATAAAAATCAGATCAGAAATAAATGAAAAAGAAATGAAGGAAACAATAGCAAAGATCAATAAAACTAAAAGCTGGTTCTTTGAGAAGATAAACAAAATTGATAAACCATTAGCCAGACTCATCAAGAAAAGAAGGGAGAAGACTCAAATCAATAGAATTAGAAATGAAAAAGGAGAAGTAACAACTGACACTGCAGAAATACAAAAGATCATGAGAGATTACTATAAGCAACTCTATGCCCATAAAATGGACAACCTGGAAGAAATGGACACATACTTAGAAATGCACAACCTGCCAAGACTGACTCAGGAAGAAATAGAAAATATGAATAGACCTATCACAAGCACTGAAATTGAAACTGTGATTAAAAATCTTCCATCAAACAAAAGCCCAGGACCAGATGGCTTCACAGGTGAATTCTATCAAACATTTAGAGAAGAGCTAACACCCATCCTTCTCAAACTCTTCCAAACAATATCAGAGGAAGGAACACTCCCAAACTCATTCTACGAGGCCACCATCACCTTGATACCAAAACCAGGCAAGGATGTCACAAAGAAAGAAAACTACAGGCCAATATCACTGATGAACATAGATGCAAAAATCCTCAACAAAATACTAGCAAACAGAATCCAACAGCACATTAAAAGGATCATACACCACGATCAAGTGGGGTTTATTCCAGGAATGCAAGGATTCTTCAATATACGCAAATCAATCAATGTGATACACCATATTAACAAGTTGAAGGAGAAAAACCATATGATCATCTCAATAGATGCAGAGAAAGCTTTTGACAAAATTCAACACCCATTTATGATAAAAACCCTGCAGAAAGTAGGCATAGAGGGAACTTTCCTCAACATAATAAAGGCCATATATGACAAACCCACAGCCAACATTGTCCTCAATGGTGAAAAACTGAAACCATTTCCACTAAGATCAGGAACAAGACAAGGCTGCCCACTCTCACCACTCTTATTCAACATAGTTTTGGAAGTTTTAGCCACAGCAATCAGAGAAGAAAAGGAAATAAAAGGAATCCAAATTGGAAAAGAAGAAGTAAAGCTGTCACTGTTTGCAGATGACATGATACTATACATAGAGAATCCTAAAGATGCTACCGAAAAACTACTAGAGCTAATCAATGAATTTGGTAAAGTAGCAGGATACAAAATTAATGTACAGAAATCTCTGGCATTCCTATACACTAAGGATGAAAAATCTGAAAATGAAATCAAGAAAACACTCCCATTTACCATCGCAACAAAAAGAATAAAATATCTAGGAATAAACCTACCTAAGGAGACAAAAGACCTGTATGCAGAAAATTATAAGACACTGATGAGGGCCTCCCTGGTGGCGCAGTGGTTGAGAGTCCGCCTGCCGATGCAAGGGATACGGGTTCGTGCCCCGGTCTGGGAGGATCCCATATGCCGCGGAGCGGCTGGGCCCGTGAGCCGTGGCCGCTGGGCCTGCGCGTCCGGAGCCTGTGCTCCGCAACAGGAGAGGCCACAACAGTGAGAGGCCCGCATACCACAAAAAGAAAAAAAAAAAAAAAGACACTGATGAAAGAAATTAAAGATGATACAAATAGATGGAGAGATATACCATGCTCCTGGATTGGAAGAATCAATATTGTGAAAATGACTCTACTACCCAAAGCAATCTACAGATTCAATGCAATCCCTATCAAACTACCACTGGCATTTTTCACAGAACTAGAACAAAAAATTTCAAAATTTGTTTGGAAACACAAAAGGCCCCGAATAGCCAAAGCAATCTTGAGAACAAAAAACGGAGCTGGAGGAATCAGGCTCCCTGACTTCAGACTATACTACAAAGCTACAGTAATCAAGACAGTGTGGTACTGGCATAAAAACAGAAAGATAGATCAGTGGATCAGGATAGAAAGCCCAGAGATAAACCCACGCACATATGGCCAACTTATCTTTGATAAAGGAGGCAGGAATGTACAGTGGAGAAAGGACAGCCTCTTCAATAAGTGGTGCTGGGAAAACTGGACAGCGACATGTAAAAGTTTGAGATTAGATCATTCCCTAACACCATACACAAAAATAAGCTCAAAATGGATTAAAGACTTAAATATAAGGCCAGAAACTATCAAACTCTTAGAGGAAAACATAGGTAGAACACTCTATGACATAAATCACAGCAAGATCCTTTTGGACCCACCTCCTAGAGAAATGGAAATAAAAACAAAGATAAACAAATGGGACCTAATGAAACTTAAAAGCTTTTGCACAGCAAAGGAAACCATAAACAAGACCAAAAGACAACCCTCAGAATGGGAGAAAATATTTGCAAATGAAGCAACTGACAAAGGATTAATCTCCAAAATTTATAAACAGCTCATGCAGCTCAATAGCAAAAAAACAAACAACCCAATCCAAAAATGGGCAGAAGACTTAAATAGGCATTTCTCCAAAGAAGATATACAGACTGCCAACAAACACATGAAAGAATGCTCAACATCATTAATCATTAGAGAAATGCAAATCAAAACTACAATGAGATGTCATCTCACACCAGTCAGAATGGCCATCATCAAGAAATCTAGAAACAATAAATGCTGGAGAGGGTGTGGAGAAAAGGGAACACTCTTGCACTGCTGGTGGGAATGTGAATGGGTACAGCCACTATGGAGAACAGTATGGAGGTTCCTTAAAAAACTAAAAATAGAACTACCATATGACCCAGCAATCCCACTACTAGGCATATACCCTGAGAAAACCATAATTCCAAAAGAGACATGTACCAAAATGTTCATTGCAGCTCTATTCACAATAGCCCGGAGCTGGAAACAACCTAAGTGTCCATCATCGGATGAATGGATAAAGATGATGTGGCACATATATACAATGGAATATTACTCAGCCATAAAAAGAAACGAAACTGAGCTATTTGTAATGAGATGGATAGACCTAGAGTCTGTCATACAGAGTGAAGTAAGTCAGAAAGAGAAAGACAAATACCGTATGCTAACACATATATACGGAATTTTAAAAAAAAATGTCATGAAGAACCTAGGGGTAAAACAGGAATAAAGACACAGACCTACTTGAGAATGGACTTGTGGATATGGGGAGGGGGAAGGGTAAGCAGTGACAAAGCGAAAGAGAGGCATGGACATATATACACTACCAAACGTAAGGTAGATAGATAGTGGGAAGCAGCCGCAGAGCACAGGGAGATCAGCTCGGTGCTTTGTGACCGCCTGGAGGGGTAGGATGGGGAGGGTGGGAGGGAGGGAGATGCATGAGGGAAGGGATGTGGGAACAGATGTATATGTATGACTGATTCACTTTGTTATAAAGCAGAAACTAATAAAAAATAATAATATTAAAAAAAAAATGGGAGGAATAAAAAGCATATTACCAAAAAAAAAAAAAAAATTGCAGAGGAAGGAATACTCCCAAACTCATTCTATGAGGCCACCATCACCCTGATACCAAAACCAGACAGATACTACAAAAAAAGAAAATTACAGACCAGTATCACTGATGAATATAGATGCAAAAATCCTCAACAAAATACTAGCAAACAGAATCCAACAACACATTAAAAGGATCATACACCATGATCAAGTGGGATTTATTCCAGGAATGCAAGGATTCTTCAGTATATGCAAATCAATCAATGTGGTACACCATATTAACAAATTGAAGAATAAAAACCATATGATCATCTCAATAGATGCAGAGAAAGCTTTTGACAAAATTCAACACCCATTTATGATAAAAACTCTCCAGAAAGTGGGCATAGAGGGAACCTATCTCAACATAATAAAGGCCATATACGACAAACCCACAGCAAACATCAATCTCAATGGTGAAAAACTGAAAGCATTTCCTCTAAGATCAGGAACAAGACAAGGATGTCCACTCTCACCACTATTATGCAACATAGTTTGGGATGTCCTAGCCACGGCAATCAAAGAAGAAAAAGAAACAAAAGGAATACAGATTGGAAAAGAAGAAATAAAACTGTCACTGTTTGCAGATGACATGACACTATATATAGAGAATGCTAAAGATGCTACCAGAAAACTACTAGAGCTTATCAATGAATTTGGTAAAGTTGCAGGATACAAAATTAATGCACAGAAATCTCTGGCATTCCTATATACTAATGATGAA
The DNA here is from genome assembly GCF_964165515.1 of Mesoplodon bidens. Lineage (NCBI taxonomy): Eukaryota > Metazoa > Chordata > Mammalia > Artiodactyla > Ziphiidae > Mesoplodon > Mesoplodon bidens. Next base: position 118,627,109 of record NC_138176.1, on the reverse strand, counting down.
AAATCTGAAAGAGAAATTAAGGAAACACTCCCATTTACCATTGCAACAAAAAGAATAAAATACCTAGGAATAAACCTACCTAGGGAGACAAAATACCTGTATGCAGAAAACTATAAGACACTAATGAAAGAAATTAAAGATGATACCAACAGACGGAGAGATATACCATGTTCTTGGATTGGAAGAATCAATATTGTGAAAATGACTATACTACCCAAAGCAATCTACAGAATCAATGCAATCCCTATCAAATTACCAATGGCATTTTTTACGGAACTAGAACAAATCATCTTAAAATTTGTATGGAGACACAAAAGACCCTGAATAGCCAAAGCAGACTTGAGGGAAAAAACCAGAGCGGAAGGAAACAGACTCCCTGACTTCAGACTATACTACAAAGCTACAGTCATCAAGACAATATGGTACTGGCACAAAAACAGAAACATAGATCAATGGAACAAGATAGAAAGCCCAGAGATAAACCCACGCACCTATGGTCAACTAATCTATGACAAAGGAGGCAAAGATATACAATGGAGAAAAGACCGTCCTTCAATAAGTGGTGCTAGGAAAACTGGACAGCTACATGGAAAAGAATGAAATTAGAACATTCCCTAACACCATACAAAAAAATAAACTCAAAATGGATGAAAGACCTAAATGTAAGACCGGACACTATAAAACTCTTAGAGGAAAACACAGGAAGAACACTCTTGGACATAAATCACAGCAAGATCTTTTTTGATCCACCTCCTAGAGTAATGGAAATAAAAACAAAAATAAACAAATGGGACCTAATGAAACTTCAAAGCTTTTGCACAGCATAGGAAACCATAAACAAGACAAAAAGACAACCCTCAGAATGGGAGAAAATATTTGCAAATGAATCAATGGACAAAGGATTAATCTCTAAAATATATAAACATTATTTATTTGTTTGTTTGTTTTGCTTTTGGCTGCTTTGGGTCTTCGTTGTTTTCTCATGCAGCTCAATATTAAAGAAACAAACAACCCAATCCAAATATGGGCAGAAGACCTAAATAGACATTTCTCCAAAGAAGACATACAGATGGCCAAAAAGCACATGAAAAGCTGCTCAACATCACTGATTATTAGAGAAATGCAAATCAAAGCTACAATGAGGTGTCACCTCACACCAGTTAGAATGGGCATCATCAGAAAATCTACAAACAACAAATGCTGGTGAGGGTGCGAAAAAAAGGGAACCCTCTTGCACTGCTGGTGGGAATGTAAATTGATACAGCCACTATGAAGAACAGTATGGAGGTTCCTTAAAAAACTAAAAGTAGAATTACCATATGATCCAGCAATCCCACTACTGGGCACATACCCAAAGAAAACCATAATTCAAAAAGACACATGCACCCCAATGTTCATTGCAGCACTATTTACAATAGCCAGGTCGTAGAAGCAACCTAAATGCCCATCAACAGACGAATGGATAAAGAAGTTGTGGTACATATATACAATGGAATATTACCCAGCCATAAAAAGAACGAAATTGAGTCATCTGTTGAGACATGGATGGATCTAGAGACTGTCATACCGAGTGAAGTAAGTCAGAAAGAGAAAAACAAATATCGTATATTAACGCATGTATGTGGAACCAGAAAAATGGTACAGATGAACCGGTCTGCAGGGCAGAAGTCGAGACACAGATGCAGAGAACAAAAGTATGGACATCAAGGGGGGAAAACCGCAGTGGGGTGGGGAGGGTGGTGTGCTGAATTGGGCGATTGGGATTGACATGTATACACTGATATGTATAAAATTGATGACTAATAAGAACCTGCAGTATAAAAAAACAAACAAAAAAACCAACTAATACTAAACTTTCTTTGGGTTATTTGTATGGAAATATGTTAATATAAATGTTTCAGACATTACATGAAATTTCTAAAAATCTTGTATGTTCTGATATAATGTTATAAGTCATAATTCTAGTTATTACTTTAAAATATATATCTCAGAAATAACTAAAAAAAAATAAAAATAAGAATCTAAAAAAAAAAATCTGTGAAGATTCAGGGCATTCCTCCCTTTTTTTTTTCCACACAACCCAACTGTAGCACATTTGCAACTTAGAAGGTTGCTGCACCTTAAGTTCACCTGAAAGATAAATGTAACCATTTAGCTAGTCTGATTCTCCTGCAAAAATATTTTACTAACAACTTTTTAAAACATTCACTTATTGTATCGATGTAATCCATATGCTAAAAGAGCTTTACCATATATTTTATTTGTCTATTACTGTTTTCAGAAAACTTCCATACAAGTCTACTGAAAGAAGAATCAGCAAAAGATGTAGAACGTGCAGTTTCTATATACTCCCAGAGAACTTATGTTCAGCAATCATATCTAACACTCTAGACTGGCATGCAAAGCTCTGAGAATTGATTGAAGAAATAGTGGACATTAAGTCAATTTATAAAGTTTCTTCAATTCTCAGTTAAAAACATTTAAATACTCTAGCCAACTGAAGAACATCTCCAAGTTTAAACTCCAGTAGTAAATAGTGTCATTTGAAGGTTGTATATCACAGTAAGTGGGAGGATGTTCAGACCTCACCATTCCTAAAACTCCCTACCTGCTTCCCAGAGTCGACTGAGAACAAAATCAAATTCACTCACCCTGAAAAAAAAAAAATCATGTACACCTACAGAGAAACATCAAGAAACAGACAAAAATTAAATTTATCTTAACAGTGGCTGGATATTTAAGGATGGTTTTTCTCATTTTCTTATTTTTTCTTTAAATACTGTTTTATTTTTGCAGTTAAAAAAATTCCCATGTTCAAAAATGCAATAAATTGTGTATATTTGAGGGGGCTATAAAACAAGACGTACAAAATGATCAATTCTGTATTGAAGTATCATGTGTGCATATACATATAATGTATACGCTAGGGGAAAAAATGACTTAAAGAATAAACACAAAATATGAACAAGTGTTATTTGAGTGGTTGAATTATTGGGTCATTTATGGCTTCCTCCTTTGCATTTTTCATTTATTTATTTATTTGTTTGTTTGTTTGTTTTGTTTTTGGCTGCTTTGGGTCTTCATTGCTTTCTCTAGTTGCAGCAAGCGGGGGCTACTCTTCGTTGCGGTGCGCGGGCTTCTCACTGCGGTGGCTTCTTGTTATGGAACACAGGCTCTAGGTGCGTGGGCTTCAGTAGTTGGGGCACGCAGGCTCAGTAGTTGTGACTCGCGAGCTCTAGAGCGCAGGCTCAGTAGTTGTGGCACACGGGCTTAGCTGCTCCGCGGCATGTGGGATCTTCCCGGACCAGGGCTCGAACCTGTGTCCCCTGCATTGGCAGGCAGATGCTCAACCAGTGCACCACCAGGGAAGCCCTGCATTTTTCAGAATGCCTTTAAATAGTATGAATAAATAGCTTTTAATAGCCTCCAATTAGGAAAAAAATCAGTTAAAATCATTTGAAATACTTCTGCCTATTTGAGAGTGAACCAAGTTTTTACCATTACGGGTTTGTCACAGCCTCATTTTCAGCCCACAGTGTAAGGTAATCTGGCAAAAGTCTAAAGGTCAAATGCAGACATAAGCTACCAAAGGAGACAAATCACTAACAGCTAACAGTCCATAAAGTCATGCCCAGTGTTGAACATCATATGCCTTAATCAACCTAGCACTATCTAGATTGAAATTCTGATTATGTGCAACTAACTCTGAGTAAAGAAGTTTTAACAACGTAACGCCTAGAGTAAGAAATTTCACAGCTGATAGAGCTATGGATGTGGAGAGCAAACTTACGGTTACCAGGGGGTAGAGGGGCGGGGAGGGATAAATTGGAAGACTGCGATTGGCGTGTACACACTACTATATATAGAATGGATGGCTGATGGGGACCTACTACTGTATAGCACAGGTGTCTTGTGATGGCCTAAATGGGTGGGGGGGGTCTGGAAAGGGATGGATACTGTATATGTATATGAATATGTATGGCTGATTCACTGTGCTGTACACCTGAGACTAACACAACATTGTACATCAACTACTCCAATAAACATTAAATAAAATTTAAAAAGTGGATGGAATGCCAAGAAAGAAAGAAAGAAAGAGAGAGAGAGAGAGAGAGAGAGAGAGAGAAAGAAGGAAAGAGAGAAAGAAAGAAAGAGAAAACTTCATAGCTGAAAACACTAAACAATCCAATATTTGGAAAACCTCTGTGAGTCACATCCAAATTTAATAGCTAGCCAAAAGACAGAAAGAGATGCTCTCTAAAATGCATGAATCAAAAGGAGAAAATTTTTACTATATAGTTCTCATTATACACAAATTATACATTAAAAGAAGGCCATTTTTACTGAAACGTCACATCAAATAAAACATGAAATAAAAAGGATAACACCTATTATATTTCTATGTTATATTTAGATTTACCACATTCTAAAAGGGCTCAATGGCTAAGAGTTTGAAAGAAAAGAGATGGATTATTGATGATAATTTGAGCTAAGAGCATGGGCCACTTACACCAAAAATCTAAGACATCCACTGAGGCTTTTTTTTTTTTTCATTTCCCATCAAATTTTCAATAGAACTAACAGAAATGACATCGATAATGATGGGGGTGAGGAGAGGAGTCCTGATCTCTTCTAACAATGGGGGCCATTGCTGCCTCTTTAAAGTTTATACCTGCTAACTCTAACAATTAAGTCCTAGCCAGACTACATGTCTCAAAATTCAGATTTCAGGGGATTTTTTTTCCACATTAAATCTCTCAGGGCAATAAACCTCTGGTAATATTCCAGTGCTGGGGACAATCTAAGCTGGTGGTGGCCCTGCCACACTCAGGGCACAGCAGGAGCCTGGAGCAAAGGCCAGCGTTCTGTAATCTACAGGCTATATAGTTTCAGAAAGCATCTGTTTCTGTCAAACGTAAGAAAACAAATATTCACCAAAATCTGAGAACATCTAAATTACATTGTTCATTGCTTCAAGCCAACTTGAACTCTTCAAGTAATTCTGGCTAAGAGTTTATTCAGACTTCAAATTTATTGGCCTGCAATGAAGACTTCCTTGTGGGCTAATGACCCTGACATACATCAATGGACTTTGAGTCCAACTGATTAACAGAAACTTTGGTCATGTCAAATGTCTTGTATTCACACCCTATTTCTTCATACATAAGCAACCTCTGAAGCACCATTTAGTCTGGCCTGTGGTCACAAACACTATTTGACAACTTTGGAGCATTTACATAATATTAGTTTTTTTTTTTTAAAGCAACACTCTTCTAGCTTTATGAAAAGCTAAAGGGTGTTCATGGCCTTTATATAGCTTACATGGGTCTTGCCATTGAGCTGTGCTGTCTAAAATGATAACTATTGGCTGCTGTGGCTACTGAGTGCTTGAAATATGGCTGGTCTGAACCAGATGTGCTGAAAGAATAAGCACAGTGGATTTCAAAGACAGTACAAAAGAAAGTAAAACCTCATTAATAATTTTTGATTATATGTTGAAATGATACCATTTTCATATATTGGATTAAAGAAAACTATATTAAAATTAACCTCACCTGTTTTGTTTCTTTCTCACGTGGTTGTAAAATTTTAAATTACACCATGGTTCACATTACATTTCCACGTCACTGTGTTACTATAGGGGATAATAACTTTGCTACCACCCAAAGAGGGTTGCAAAGATTCAAGTAGAGAGCATAGTGACAGGTCCGAAGGACCGAAAACAAGGAATACTTCCAAAAAGAGGGAGTCAGCAGCTTGAAATCCAAGCTGTATCTGTCTTAAACCCCTGGGAACATTTTGAGGGAAAAAGAAAAAGGTTGCCTGGTGTTTGTGGAGGTGCTGGGAGGGTTAAGGAATTAGAGTAGTTTGAATAAAATATGTAACATTAATAACCATTTCCTTAATATCCAGCTTTGGCCCAACCCAAAACTATTTAAGAGTTTATGTGGACGGTTATTTAACAGAATGACGTTTATATTTCTTTTGTGTTTGTAATAACATGGCAATGGAGCAAGCCAACTTGTTTTAAATCAGAACCAAATGTGTTCCAGGCATGTTTAAAGTTCAGGTTATGTGCAGAAATCGGATACAGGGCAATCTGTTTGCTATTCTCCTCCACCAAACTGGGTGCAGGGGTGGGAGGGGGCAAAGATGTGCTTCCTTCCATCAGGGCTACTCCAATTCATTTTAACGCTGAAAGACTCATTTACTGATTCATTTAAACAATACTTATTTCGCACCTGAGGCACATAAAGAGATCAACGCTGTGGAGTCAGAGAAAACTAGGTCACCTCTAGGTTTGCCACTGACTGGCAGTATAACTCCAAGTGACTGAGCCTCCCAAAGGCTCTATTTTCACCTCCAAAAATGCAAATAGGCACTCCATAAGAATTTAATAAACGGAAGCCTGAAACTTTGACCTCAAAGAACTTATGGTCTTACCTGTAAGTTCTTTAAAGTTAGCAATTTAACATGACAAGACTCTGAAAGGTTGAACATCATATGGGAGTCACAGGTAACAGGAATTCAAAGTATGGACACGGTAGGGAGCTTCTGAGCTGACCGTTTAACATGGGAAAGGACTGAGACATGGGGAGATGTGGCAAGTAAAATCCGGTCAGGGAGAATGCTGTGAATACCCATGTCTGTCTGTCAGAAACTTCAGTTTCCCTTTTATGTGCCTCAGAGCACTTAAAAGAGCCCCTCTTCCTAAAAGGAGCTGTAGGTGCAGGACAGCAGAGAGGAAGGGAGCTCTCCAGGGACTGGGGGCAGGAATTCCTTAAGTCGGCTCACAGGGATGCTCCTGAGGAAGCACCACTCCTCAGAGGCGTGTTCGGAAATATGTGGGTGTTTTCTGTCGTCACAGGATGGGGCAGTGGTGCAGACATTTAGCATCCATCCAGGGTAGTCACAAAGAATCCAGCTCGATAAAGAAGTGTCCCACCCACTAATGCCAAGACCCTTAGCTGAGCAATACTGGTAAGGGTGTTTCTTTTTCAAATGTTCTTTTTTTCAGTAAATGATCTAAAGAGTGCATATCTATGCCTCTTCTCCTTTCTATACTGTCAGTGACTTAGACTTACTCAAGGACCATGCACTGCCAGGAAAACTGTTCCTACTTAGGGTTAGAATTTCCTCCTAGGTGCTCCACATGTGTGGTTCTAATGCATGATATTCTAATTCAGGACCTTAGCTGAGGTACTGCTCTACATGGTGGGGACCGCACTGTGATAAGACGGCCATAGAGCAGTAATTTACCTTGAAATGTATATCAGAGTACAAGGTCACTCCCTTGTTGGCAAGGACCACCAGTCAACAAATCCCACCAATGCAAAATGTTTTAGTGCCTCACTCTAAAATATGAACAAGAGCAAAACAAAATGACAGAAGGAGGAGGAAGAGGAGATGAAGGGGAAGGAGAAGAAGGGAAAAGAAGAGGAGGACAAGGAAGAGGGGAGAGGAGGAGAGGAGGAAAGGAGACCAGGGCAGGAGGAGGATGTGGGGAGGAGGAGAAAGACGAAGGAGGAGGTGACAGGAAGGAAGGACAGGGTAGGGAACAGGGGAAGATAGAGGAAGGAGAAGGGGGATTTTTTTTTAACCCACAGTATTATCATAATGAGAAGAAAAACTACCGCATTCCAAAAAATGGGATACTATTTTTAAAAGAAAAATATTTAGCGAACAAGAAAAAATCTTGTAAACTAAAAATAAACAAAAATAACACAACAGTATCCAAAATTTGGAAAAATTTTTAAATCTCCCAGAAAGGAGAACAAGAGGACATACGTATGTAAAATAAAGGAGGAAAGATAATATAACTTTTTTTTTAAGTTCAATCCAAGAGTCCAAAACCAACTAACCAAATTTCCAGAAAGAAAGAAAACAGATAGACTATAAACTGGGTAGGGGATTCCCTGGTGGCACAGTGGTTAAGAATCTGCCTGCCAATGCAGGGGGACACGGGTTCGAGCCCTGGTCCGGGAAGATCCCACATGCCGCAGAGCAACTAAGCCCGTGTGCCACCACTACTGAGCCTGCATTCTAGAGCCCATGAGCCACAACTACTGAGCCCACATGCCACAACTACTGAAGCACCGGTACGTAGAGCCCGTGCTCTGCAACAAGAGAAGCCACTGCAATGAGAAGCCCGCGCACCGCAACGAAGAGTAGTCCCCACTCACTGCAACTAGAGGAAGCCCACACACAGCAACGAAGACCCAACGCAGCCAAAAAAAAAAAAAAAAAAAGAATATAAACTGGATAGAAAATATCAAAGAAATATACCAGAAAATTTCCAGAATTAAAATGTTTCTATATTGATAAAGCAAATTAAGTATCTAAGCTGATATGAATGAATGAAAAAATACCCTTATCAAGGCACAGCCTACTGAAATTTCACACCTGAACTAAAAGCATCTTAAAATCTTCCAGAGAGACTATAACAAGTCATAGACAATTACAATACTATCATAATTCTCATTCATGCCATAGAAAGGTACATTATAACGAAGTAAAGCCTTAAATTCTAAGGGAAAATGATTTTCAACCCAAAATTCTTTATATGGCTAAAATTTCAGTCAAGCAGAAGGAAACAGTGACATTTTCAGGCATGTGAAGTTGAAAAAAAAATTACTTCCCTACTACTTCCTGGCACTATTCAAAGTTGCATGCTACCAAAATGGGGAACTCAGCCAAGGAAGTAAGAGACTTTCCTGAATATAGAAAACTGAGAGTTAAAGACAGAAAAGAGGGGGGAAAAAAAGAATTCCCAGGATGGAAGCAGAAAACATTCCTCGGATGGTAAGGGCATCCCAAGATGACAGCTATACAGCCAGCCCAGAAGGCAAATGGTAAAGGATGGATCATGACAACCAACTTCAGGCAGAAGATTATCAGGGAAAAAAAAAAAAAAGGAACTAATTATCTGACATCTTGACCATGGAGAAAACTATACTGAGAGGATACAGAGGTTGTGGAAAGAACCTGTGATAAGTATAAAAAATATTAAGCTCAAGGAAAAAAACAAGGCAATTGTTAACTCCAGGGAAAACAAAATTCTGTCAAAAAAGGAAACGAAATCTTTGTATATTCCTGGGCTTGTCAGGGAACAGCAACAGCATACATAATATAAACACTGAATATTGAATACTGATTTAACCAAAACTTGTGATTTAACTTTATTGGGAAGAGAAGGGAGGAGAAAAGTGAACAACTAAATCCTTTCTACCACACAAGAGTACAGCAGAATATGTATGAAAGATATGAATCAAGAGAAAGCGATAAAAATAGATTATTTAGAAAATGGAGAAACAATACTAGGAGAAACAGCTCAAAGAGTAAAAAGTGGCTTCATCTAAGCAACAGAACATGGTGTTGTAGATAAGGGTACTATGATTTTTTAATAAGCCTTTTTATACAATTTCATTTTTAAACCATATGTATGTATTATTTGATGATCATTTTTAATATACTGGCCAATTTCAGTACTCTGGCCACGGAAAGAACATAAAGGACAAGTGTGAAAATCTGGCGTAAGGCCATTACAACTACACTTGCTAAGTACAAAGTCAACCTAATGTTCTTCCATGATTTGTAAAGGTAGTAATTATGCTTTTGCTTATTTTTTTTTATCTTGACCTCATAGTATTTATGCTGACATCTTATTTTAAAAGATTCTGGTTAAAGTTGAGTGGTCTAAGTATCAGACAATGAAAGAACAGCAGCAAAAAGAAAATGTTACTTTTTCACTGCAGCCTTCAAGACAGCAGTAGCAGGAATTCCCTGGTGGTCCAGCAGTTAGGGCTCCGTGCTTCCACTGGAGGAGGCACGGGTTCAATCCCTGGTTGGGGAACAAAGATCCCACATGCTGCGTGGCGCAGCCAGCCAAAAAAAAAAAAAAAAAAAAGACAGCAGTAGCAAGGCTTCTTGCAAGTGGGTTCCGCTTTCCCACCTCCCCAGAGTGGGACTGGGCGGCACCACACTAGGAATGTAGGGGGACAATGGTGGCATTAAGTGAACCACTCAAGGGGCAACAGACTGGAGGAGCCCTTTTGCTTCGAAGCCTTCTTGGCAGTGCAGAATCCAGTGGGAAGACAGAGCAGAAAACGGTGAGACAAATGGAAAGGCAGTGGGGCAGACGACGCCCGCAGCAGTCAAAAAACAAGACAGGTCTTTGCACATAACAGACAGATCTGAACGTATCTGAAGATCATTAAGAACAATTACACAGGCCTACCCAATATTGGTGATGCTTCATATTACTTATGCACTAAATCAAGTACTAAATGAGTGTCTAGTTGTCCACTCTTCTATGACTTCAGAAATTGTACCAAGAGAATGCTGTTGTCTTCCCACTCTAATATCTATTACGGAAGATTGTCATTTTCACTACAAGGAGGACTCCACCTCTGTCAATGTACCATCTATATACTTTCACTTGCTCCACAAAAGTAACCCATGAACTACCAAATGGACAATTAATTCACATGGTCTTTCCATAATCTTTTAAGTTGTCGATACATTTAACTATATCACAAAATTTACCTTTTTTCACTGGATGCTCCCACTAGCTCAAATGATCTGCTGAAGCAAACAAACCAACTGGACAAGGACTTTCCAATATTCCAGTGGACTGTAGTTATATCAACTCAAAGACACACGGGAGGAGACGGGTGCTCATGGAAAAAAATCATATTCGTGGGCCCTACGTTCAGATCCCAGTGAATCTTAATCATTGTGGGGGCCTGGGAATCTGCATTTTTATAAACACATCAGATAATTCTCACACACAGTTAAGTCTCGAGCATTGAGACATGGCCAAAATCACGTGGTGATGTCAGTGTTTTTCTTTCCAAACTCTCAGTCAAATTGGTTTTCTATCATCCTAGCCAGCTGCCCATCGCCATCCACTGCACTTTTCACCTGAACCCCAGGGCTACAGAGAAATGCAATTATTCTGAGGCAAGTAAAGGATTTAAATCTGACAACCTAAGTCATTCTCGGCATTAAGGCCACGCCAGTGCTCTGGATATGCAGCATAATTCACTACAGCCTTGAGAAGTTTTCAGGGCTAACTAAAGGATGGTAGAAGCAGTCACAGACTTACATGTTCCTGTGGAAACTGCTTCCAGCTTTTTCTAAACTTGCTCTAATCAAGGCCTGTTCAGCCAACACTGCCTCACACTGTATCTCATTAGAAGAGGTCTCAAGTGCTAATATAATCAGCAGGTGTTCAGTAGGCCTGGAGAACGTTTTCCTCCACTCAAGAGGACTGGGTCTATAATCTACAGGTTTATGGAACGAGTTCAGATATGCAAGACAGCAAAGGAAGTCATTCAGAGAGGATCTGACCTACGACCCCACCAGGTCCTTCCTCCACAGCCAGCTGCACCATTCCACCTTCTGTAAAACGTGGCTTTGCATAATCAAGTTACTACAGATCAAGGCATCCTCATTCGGAATGCCTAGGAAAACATTTAGGGGAGCTCTTATTTCTGAAACTCAGCAGTTTGCTGCCAATAAATCACAAGCCTGTTTTTAAGAAATTAAGCAGATGCCCTCCTCTCAAGACATTTAGCCTGAAAAAAGATAAACTCTTTGAGGGCTAAGCCATCAATTCTCATCTCTGAAAAGAATCATTTGTTTTTGTTAAAGCTGATCAAAATCTAACATCTGATTATAATTTATTCCATTTAAAGGCCTTGGTTGGTTAACATGAATTCATTTTTCATCAGTAGGCAGAAAACTACCTTTAAATGTGGTTTTCATCTCAAACAATGCTTGAGGAGTAATTTTAAGGTAATAGTCTTTGGCCTAGGATAAAAGTTATAACCGATATCGTTACCTCGATTTCCTTTCATAAAATATGTGCGTATATTTACGATGCAAACATGGTGGTCATATTCTAAGCCATAGCTTTATTTTTCTTCCCAGAATTGTAACTTTGGTTAAGGATCACATTCTATCTCAATTAAAATGAATCTGCTGTAATAGCAACGTGGGCCTGGATGTATTCATTTTCTTCTATCTTCTCAGCAGCTTTTTGTACTGTTTACTTTGGGAAGTTTAAACTCATTTTTCTTAAGCTCAAGGAACTTAAATGTCTCAGGCCTTGATTATTCACCAGTCTCAAAATATTCAAGCTTTTCTAAAAAGGTAATGAAAATTTCTTTTCCAGCCCTGGGTTGACAGTTGGCAATGCTCTGTCAAGCTCTGGGTGTTCATGCTTAAAGCACCTATCCTGAAACATAAAGTGTAAAATACTCTAGATTATCTTTCTGATTTTGCTAAATCTGTTCAGGTTAATTTCAGAATGGTTTGAAAATAAATTCTTGATATGTAAGCGGTCAGATATAATACCTGAATCCATCCTTTTTTTTAAATGGTGTTTTTTCCCAGAGAATTTAAAGATTTTATCTCACGGTTTTATAATTTCTAAAACGATGTTATAATAACCATGAAATTCAGTAATACCATGAGCGTCAGTAAGAATATAGTGCTTGCAGAGTGAAGTATAAATTAACATAATCGTTTTGGAAAGTAATTTGCTTTACATAAAGAATAACTGTAGGGCTTGCCTGGTGGCACAGTGGTGAAGAATCTGCCTGCCAATTCAGGGAACACGGGTTCGAGCCCTGGTCCGGGAGGATCCCACATGCCGCGGAGCAACCAAGCCCGTGCACCACAACTACTGAGCCTACACTCTAGAGCCTGCGAGCCACAACTACTGAGCCCACATGCCACAACTACTGACACCCATGTGCCTAGAGCCCGTGCTCCACAAGAGAAGCGACCACCATAAGAAGCCCATGCTCCGCCACGAAGAGAAGCACCCGCTCACTGCAACTAGAGAAAGCCTGGGCGCAGCAACAAAGACCCAGTGCAGCAATCAATCAATCAATCAATCAATCAATTTATTAAAAAAAAAACTGTTATTCTATTTCTAGGAGACTAGGTCCTAAGAATATAATCCAATACATGAAATAAAGAGGAAAAACTGGGCTTCCCTGGTGGCGCAGTGGTTGAGAGTCCGCCTGCCGATGCAGGGGACGTGGGTTCGTGCCCTGGTCCGGGAAGATCCCACATGCCGCGGAGCGGCTGGGCCCATGAGCCATGGCCGCTGAGCCTGTGCGTCCAGAGCCTGTGCTCTGCAACGGGAGAGGCCACGACAATGAGAGGCCCGCGTACCGCCAAAAAAAAAAAAAGAGGAAAAACTATCAGCACAAACGTGTTCATTTTAGTAATATTTAAAATAAGCAAAAGGCATGGCAAAAGCAATATGAGAATTAAGAAAATTTAGGTATACGCACTTATTCAAACATTTTAAAGTTATTTGAAAAGATGGTTTTGATGATTAGCAAAGGGGAAGCAGTAAAGAAAAAATGATTATAATAAACTATCCAGTAAAAATAAAAACTTTAAATAGGCATGATTTTTAAATGGGTCATAAAATTGTATGTGAAATATGATTACAACTATTATTTTTTATTTTTATTTATTTTATTTTATTTATTTATTTTTTTTTTTTTGCGGTATGCGGGCCTCTCACTGTTGTGGCCTCTCCCATTGCAGAGCACAGGCTCCGGACGTGCAGGCTCAGCGGCCATGGCTCACGGGCCTAGCCGCTCCACGGCATGTGGGATCTTCCCAGACCGGGGCACGAACCCGCATCCCCTGCATCGGCAGGTGGACTCTCAACCACTGCGCCACCAGGGAAGCCCAACTATTATTTTTTAAATATACACACAAAAACTAGGGATGTTCATCAAAAGGCCAAAATGTGTATGCTATGAAAGAACATGATTACTATATTATAGTATTATTTTTTTCATTTCCCAATTTTTCTTGGGCTACAGCTGCAGTACTCTGAAAATGACCCCAAAAAAGTATAGACACAAACATACCTAAAAGTAAAAACCACTTAAGAATTTTTATCGTAAGTCTAATCATTTTTTAAATTATCTCCTTTGAAGAAATAAGAACTTTATGAATTTGTATTAACTCATATATCTAACTAAACCCAGTAAAGCCTGTATTTACAAAGGCTATTTAAGATTAACAACGTCAAGCAGAGGGATAAACTAGGAGACCAGAATTGACATATACACACTACTATATATAAAACAGATAACTAATAAGGACCTACTGTATGGCACAAGGAACTCTACTCAGTACTGTAATGGCCTATATGGGGAAAGAATCTAAAGAAGAGTGGATGTATGTATATGTATAACTGATTCACTTTACTGTACAGCAGAAACTAACATAACATTGTCAATCAACTATACTCCAATTAAAAAAAAAAGGTTAACAAAGTCAAAAAAAATGTACCAAACAGTACATCTTGCCCAAATTCTTCAAAAGTCTACACAAGCTAGAATGCCTGCCTTCTAGTAGGTGCTGCCAAGCTCCTCCCACTGTTGTGAGGTAGAGACAGCCTCCACCTTCCCATTCCCTGGTCCTGATTCCACACAGACTCTTCTCCTGTACAAGGCAGTCAGCTTAACTGTACCTGCTCAGTGTCTATAAACAGAACTCTACAGCTGTGGGGCTTCCAAATAAGCACGTTATACGAGCACAAATCACGAGCCAACAATAACGGTTTTGAAAAATGGGGTGCTATGTTACATGCCTGTTATAGCAGCAAGGGCTGAGCGTCAACTTCTCAAAATAGCGCTGCTGTTCACACCAAGAGAAACCCCCCTCACACTCACGAGCAGCGACAATGAGGGCCAAGGGAAGAGCAAAGAGTTCACCTCCAGCACTGAAGAAAGAATATCTCAAGCTTCAGTGGATGTATCTTGAAGCAATTCGTAACCAATCTTTGCCCAAAGAACGTCTCAAAGTGTAAGGAATCACAAAACAGAAGCGCGGATGTTCCTTCCCATCCCTGTTCTACTAGATTTTGCGAAAGACAATCAAAATTGCATTGGTTCAAGCAAGAATGCTCTCTGGGAGGCACTCAAGTGGCTACAGTGTATGAAGAAATATTCCCATCAGAAAAAAGTCTCCTATACTTGTCACCGTCCTGCCCCTGAAATACAGGGAAACTGGTCTCAAATTTTTTAAATGGAGATGCCCCTTGGTCAAGCAATCCACATTGATCTGCTACTGTGTCCTTCCCTCTTCCAGGTGGAAATGATGGGAGAAGAAGAGGACAGGTAAGTAAAAGAAAATTAAGAATTGTTTAAAAATTATTTGAAGGACTTATAGTTAGGAAGAAAATCAACATCACTGCAGACTATTCTCTAAAGATAGTTGATACTGACCAGGGTTCTTGGTCTTCCCCAATCAATAGAAATTGCCTAGAGGCCAGACAAGAAATTCAGACAAGGCTTTATTGGGGCTTTCCCCATATGCTCAACAGTTACAGACGTGCCCCCAAAGTTAACCTGGTTCCTTCCCTTTCTAGGCTCCCCCAACTTTTTTTTAGTATTTATTTATTTATTTATTTGGTTGCACCAGGTCTTAGTTGCGGCAGGCGGGCTCCTTAGTTTTGGCATGAGAACTCTCAGTTGTGGCATGCGTGTGGGATCTAGTTCCCTGGCCAGGGGTCAAACCCGGGCCCCCTGCCTTGGGAGCGTGCAGTCTTAACTACTGCGCCACCTTAACTACTGTGCCACCACGGAAGTCCCTGAAGGCCCTTTAATGGCTATTGTTGTTGTTCTCCTTTTTAGCCCTTGTTTATTTAAACTTTTGATTGAGTTTGTGTCTTCTAGGCTGCAACAGTTTGAAGCAAGGCTCATGATGGCTCAAGGAATTCAATCCATTCCAGCAGAGGGTGGCCCAGGTCCCTATGGACCTGGAACAGTTAGCAAGGGACTTCTACACCTCTAGGGTAGGCTAGGGTCTGTGGGCCCTGTCCAGCAGAAAGAAGATTCAGAAGAAGAGACCTTCGGTCCCTTACCCCTTAAGAATAAGGATGTAGAGCCTCTCAGGGGAGAATGAGACAGGCTGGGACCTGGAACCCTTTGCTGCAGCGCTTGCACCTGGATGAACCTCTCCTTCAGCAACAAAATACAAAGAAACTATAAGCGATTAAAAATAACCACATCTACCCCCGGAGGAAGATGGTGGAAGAGTAAGACGCGGAGATCACCTTCCTCCCCACAGATACATCAGAAATTCATCTACACGTGGAACAACTCCTACAGAACACCTACTGAACGCTGACAGAAGACCTCAGACCCCCCAAAAGGCAAGAAGCTCCCCACATACCTGGGTAGGGCAAAAGAAAAAAAGAATAAACAGAGACAATAGGATAGGGACGGGACCTGCACCAGTGGGAGGGAGCCGTGAAGGGGGGAAGGTTTCTACACACTACAAGCCCCTTCGCGGGCGGAGACTGCAGGTGGCGGAGGGGGAAAGCTTCGGAGTAGCGGAGGAGAGCACAGCAACAGGGGTGCGGAGGGCAAAGAGGAGAGATTCTGGCACAGAGGACCGGTGCCCTCAGGCACACACCAGCCCGAGAGGCTTGTCTGCTCGGCCGCCGTGGCGGGCGGGGCTGGGAGCTGAGGCTCGGGTATCGGCTTTCAGTCGGAGCGCAGGGAGAGGACTGGGGCTGGCGGCAGGAAGAGAGCCTGAAGGGGTTAGTGCACCACGGCTAGCCCGGAGGGAGTCCGGGGAAAGGGTCTGGAGCTGCTGAAGAGGCAAGAGACTTTTTTCCCTTTTGTTTCCTGGTGCGCGAGGAGAGGGCATTAAGAGGGCTGCTTGGGGAAGCGCCGGAGACAGGCACGAGCCGCGGGTAAGGCACGGACCTCGGAGACGGGCGTGGGCCGCCGCCGCCGCCGCCCGCCGCCGCCCGCCGCCGCGGCCCGCCGCCGCCACCGCCGCCCGCCGCGGCCCGCCGCGGCCCGCCGCCGCCGCCGCCGCCGCCGCCGCGGGGCCTGTGTGCGAGCGCGGGTCACTGTCCGCCCCGCCTTCCGGGGGGCCTGTGCACCCCGCCACTGCCGGGGTCCCCGAGACCCGGGGACGGCTTTCCCGGGAAAGCGCACGGAGCGCCTCGGGCTGCTGCAACGTCACGCCGGCCTCCGCCGCCGCAGGCCCGCCCCACACTGCGCGCCCCTCCCTCCCCTCTGCCTGAGTGAGCCAGAGCCCCCGAATCAGCGGCTCCTTTAAACCCGTCCTGTCTGAGCGAAGAACGGACGCCCTCCGGCGACCTACGCGCAGAGGCGGGGCCAGGTGCAAGGCTGAGACCCGGGAGCTGTGAGAGCAGAGGCAGGGAAATCTCTCTGTGCAGCCTCGGAGGCAGCGGATTAAAGTTCCACGGTCCATTTGATGTGCCCTGCGTCTGTGGTGTGCATGAATGGACAGCGAATCATCCCAAATTGAGGAAGTGGACTTTGAGGACAAGATTTAAGACTTTCCCCCCTTTTCCTCTTTTTACAACGAATTATTCCAAATTAAGGAGGTGGACTTAGCAAGATTTCAGACTTCTCGCCCTTTTCCTCTTTTTACAACGAATTATCCCAAATTGAGGAGGTGGACTTGGAGAGCAAGATTTTTGATTTTTCCCCCTGCTCTCTTTTTGTGAATGTGTATGTGTAATCTTCTGTGTAAGATTCTCTCTGTATAGCTTTGCTTCCACCATATGTCCCAGGGTTCTATCGGTCCGATTTTTTTTTTCAATAATTACTTTCTAATTTTAATAACGCTACTATATTTCATACTTTATTCTATTTTACTTTACCTGCTCTTTCTTTTTTTCCTACTCTCCCTTCCTCCCTCCCTCCCTCCGCTCCTCCTTTCCTTCTTTCTTTTTCTTTCCTCCCTCCCACCCTTCTTCTTTCCACTTTCTTTTTCTTTCCTTCCTCCCTCCCTCCTGTCTTTCTTCCTTTCCTTCCTCCCTCCCTCCCTCCTTTCTTTCCTTCTTTCTTTCCATCCTTCCTCCCTCCCTCCCTTTCTTTCTTCCTTCCTTCCTTCCTTTCTTCCCTTCTTCCTTTCTTTCCCTCTCTCTTTCTTTCTTCTACTAATTCTTTCTTTCTACTTTTTCTCCCTGTTACTCTGAGCCGGGTGGATGAAAGGCTCTTGGTGCTGCAGCCAGGAGCCAGTGCTGTGCCTCTGAAGTGGGAGAGCCAACTTCAGGACACGGGTCCACAAGAGACCTCCCAGCTCCACATAATATCAAGCAGCGAAAATCTCCCAGAGATCTCCATCCCAACACCAGCACCCAGCTTCAGTCAACGACCAGCAAGCTACAGTGCGGGTCACCCTATGCCAAGCAACTAGCAAGGCAGGAACACAACCCCACCCATTAGCAGAGAGGCTACCTAAAAACATAATAAGGCCATAGGCACCCCAAAACACACCACCAGACGTGGACCTGTCCACCAGAAAGACAAGATCCAGCCTCAACCACCAGAGCACAGGAATTAGTCCCCCCCACCAGGAAGCCTACACAACCTACTGAAACAACCTTAGCCACTGGGGTCAGACACCAAAAACAACGGGAACTACGAATCTGCAGCCGGCAAAAAGGAGACCCCAAACACAGTAACATAAGCAAAATGAGAAGGCAGAAAAACACACAGCAGGTGAAGGAGCAAGATAAACACCTACCAGACCTAACAAATGAAGAGGTAATAGGCAGTCTACCTGAAAAAGAATTCAGAATAATGATAGTAAAGCTGATCCAAGATTCTATTTCCAAGATCCATAATCTTGGAAATAGAATAGACAACATGCAAGAAACAGTTAACAAGGACCTAGAAGAACTAAAGATGAATCAAGCATCGATTAAAAACACAATAAATGAAATGAAAAATACTCTAGATGGGATCAATAGCAGAATAACTGAGGCAGAAGAACAGATAAGTGAGGTGGAAGATAAAATAGTGGAAATAACCGATGCAGAGCAAAATAAAGAAAAAAGAATGAAAAGAACAGAGGACAGTCTCAGAGACCTCTGGGACAACATTAAACGCACCAACATTCGAATTATAGGGGTTCCAGAAGAAGAAGAGAAAAAGAAAGGGACTGAGAAAATATTTGAAGAGATTATAGTTGAAAACTTCCCCAATATGGGAAAGGAAATAGTTAATCAAGTCCAGGAGGCACAGAGAGTCCCATACAGAATAAATCCAAGGAGAAATACACCAAGACACATATTAATCAAACTGTCAAAAATTAAACACAAAGAAATCATATTAAAAGCAGCAAGGCAAAAACAACAAATAACACACAAGGGAATCCCCATCAGGTTAACAGCTGATCTCTCAGCAGAAACCCTACAAGCCAGAAGGGAGTGGCAGGACATAATTAAAGTGATGAAGGAGAGAAACCTGCAACCTAGATTACTCTACCCAGCAAGGATCTCATTCAGATTTGATGGAGAAATTAAAACCTTTACAGACAAGCAAAAGCTGAGAGAGTTCAGCACCACCAAACCAGCTTTACAACAAATGCTAAAGGAACTTCTCTAGGCAAGAAACACAACAGAAGGAATATACCTACAATAACGAACCCAAAGCAATTAAGGAAATGGGAATAGGAACATACATATCAATAATTACCTTAAATGTAAATGGACTAAATGCTCCCACCAAAAGACACAGAGTGGCTGAATGGATACAAAAACAAGACCCATATATATGCTGTCTACAAGAGACACACTTCAGACCTAGAGACACATACAGATTGAAAGTAAAGAGATGGAAAAAGATATTCCATGCAAATGGAAATCAAAAGAAAGCTGGAGTAGCAATTCTTATATCAGACAAAATAGACTTTAAAATAAAGACTATTAGAAGAGACAAGGAAGGACACTACATAACGATAAAGGGATCGATCCAAGAAGAAGATATAACAATTGTAAATATTTATGCACCCAACATAGGAGCACCTCAATACATAAGGCAAATACTAACAGCCATAAAAGGGGAAATCGACAGTAACACAATCATAGTAGGGGACTTTAACACCCCACTTTCACCAATGGACAGATCATCCAAAATGAAAATAAATAAGGAAACACAAGCTTTAAATGATACATTAAACGAGATGGACTTAGTTGATATTTATAGGACATTCCATCCAAAAACAACAGAATACACATTTTTCTCAAGTGCTCATGGAACATTCTCCAGGATAGATCATATCTTGGGTCACAAATCAAGCCTCGGTAATTTTAAGGAAATTGAAATTGTATCAAGTATCTTCTCCGACCACAATGCTATGAGACTAGACATCAATTACAGGAAAAGATGTGTAAAAAATACAAACACATGGAGGCTAAACAATACACTACTCAATAACGAAGTGATCACTGAAGAAATCAAAGAGGAAATTAAAAAATACCTAGAAACAAATGACAATGGAGACACGACGACCCAAAACCTATGGGACGCAGCAAAAGCAGTTCTAAGGGGGAAGTTTATAGCAATACAATCCCACCTTAAGAAACAGGAAGCATTTCGAGTAAACAGCCTGACCCTGCACCTAAAGCAATTAGAGAAAGAAGAACAAAAATACCCCAAAGCTAGCAGAAGGAAATAAATCATAAAGATCAGATCAGAAATAAATGAAAAAGAAATGAAGGAAACGATAGCAAAGATCAACCAAACTAAAAGCTGGTTCTTTGAGAAGATAAACAAAATTGACAAACCATTAGCCAGACTCATCAAGAAAAAAAGGGAGAAGACTCAAATCAATAGAATTAGAAATGAAAAAGGAGAAGTAACAACTGACACTGCAGAAATACAAAAGATTATGAGAGATTACTATAAGCAACTCTATTCCAATAAAATGGACAACCTGGAAGAAATGGACACATACTTAGAAATGCACAACCTGCCAAGACTGAATCAGGAAGAAATAGAAAATATGAACAGACCAATCACAAGCACTGAAATTGAAACTGTGATTAAAAATCTTCCATCAAACAAAAGCCCAGGACCAGATGGCTTCACAGGTGAATTCTATCAAACATTTAGAGAAGAGCTAACACCTATCCTTCTCAAACTCTTCCAAAATATAGCAGAGGGAGGAACACTCCCAAACTCATTCTACGAGGCCGACATCACCTTGATACCAAAACCAGGCAAGGATGTCACAAAGAAAGAAAACTACAGGCCAATATCACTGATGAACATAGATGCAAAAATCCTCAACAAAATACTAGCAAACAGAATCCAACAGCACATTAAAAGGATCATACACCATGATCAAGTGGGGTTTATCCCAGGAATGCAAGGATTCTTCAATATACGCAAATCAATCAATGTAATTCACCATATTAACAAGTTGAAGGAGAAAAACCATATGATCATCTCAATAGATGCAGAGAAAGCTTTCGACAAAATTCAACACCCATTTATGATAAAAACCCTGCAGAAAGTAGGTATAGAGGGATCTTTCCTCAACATAATAAAGGCCATATATGACAAACCCACAGCCAACATTGTCCTCAATGGTGAAAAACTGAAACCATTTCCACTAAGATCAGGAACAAGACAAGGCTGCCCACTCTCACCACTCTTATTCAACATAGTTTTGGAAGTTTTAGCCACAGCAATCAGAGAAGAAAAGGAAATAAAAGGAATCCAAATTGGAAAAGAAGAAGTAAAGCTGTCACTGTTTGCAGATGACATGATACTATACATAGAGAATCCTAAAGATGCTACCGAAAAACTACTAGAGCTAATCAATGAATTTGGTAAAGTAGCAGGATATAAAATTAATGTACAGAAATCTGTGGCATTCCTGTACACTAATGATGAAAAATCTGAAAATGAAATCAAGAAAACACTCCCATTTACCATCGCAACAAAAAGAATAAAATATCTAGGAATAAACCTACCTAAGGAGACAAAAGACCTGTATGCAGAAAACTATAAGACACTGATGAAAGAAATTAAAGATGATACAAATAGATGGAGAGATATACCATGCTCCTGGATTGGAAGAATCAATATTGTGAAAATGACTCTACTACCCAAAGCAATCTACAGATTCAATGCAATCCCTATCAAACTACCAATGGCATTTTTCACAGAACTAGAACAAAAAATTTCAAAATTTGTTTGGAAAAACAAAAGGCCCCGAATAGCTAAAGCAATCTTGAGAACGAAAAACGGAGCTGGAGGAATCAGGCTCCCTGACTTCAGACTATACTACAAAGCTACAGTAATTAAGACAGTCTGGTACTGGCATAAAAACAGAAAGATAGATCAGTGGATCAGGATAGAAAGCCCAGAGATAAACCCACGCACATATGGCCAACTTATCTTTGATAAAGGAGCCAGGAATGTACAGTGGAGAAAGGACAGCCTCTTCAATAAGTGGTGCTGGGAAAACTGGACAGGGACATGTAAAAGTTTGAGATTAGATCATTCCCTAACACCATACACAAAAATAAGCTCAAAATGGATTAAAGACTTAAATGTAAGGCCAGAAACTATCAAACTCTTAGAGGAAAACATAGGTAGAACACTCTATGACATAAATCACAGCAAGATCCTTTTGGACCCACCTCCTAGAGAAATGGAAATAAAAACAAAGATAAACAAATGGGACCTAATGAAACTTAAAAGCTTTTGCACAGCAAAGGAAACCATAAAGAAGACCAAAAGACAACCCTCAGAATGGGAGAAAATATTTGCAAATGAAGCAACTGACAAAGGATTAATCTCCAAAATTTATAAACAGCTCATGCAGCTCAATAGCAAAAAAACAGACAACCCAATCCAAAAATGGGCAGAAGACTTAAATAGGCATTTCTCCAAAGAAGATATACAGACTGCCAACAAACACATGAAAGAATGCTCAACATCATTAATCATTAGAGAAATGCAAATCAAAACTACAATGAGATATCATCTCACACCAGTCAGAATGGCCATCATCAAGAAATCTAGAAACAATAAATGCTGGAGAGGGTGTGGAGAAAAGGGAACACTCTTGCACTGCTGGTGGGAATGTGAATTGGTACAGCCACTATGGAGAACGGTATGGAGGTTCCTTAAAAAACTACAAATAGAACTACCATATGACCCAGCAATCCCACTACTGGGCATATACCCTGAGAAAACCATAATTCCAAAAGAGACATGTACCAAAATGTTCATTGCAGCTCTATTCACAATAGCCCGGAGCTGGAAACAACCTAAGTGTCCATCATCGGATGAATGGATAAAGAAGATGTGGCACATATATACAATGGAATATTACTCAGCCATAAAAAGAAACGAAACTGAGCTATTTGTAATGAGGTGGATGGACCTAGAGTCTGTCATACAGAGTGAAGTTAGTCAGAAAGAGAAAGACAAATACCGTATGCTAACACATATATACGGAATTAAAAAAAAAAAATGTCATGAAGAACCTAGGGGCAAAACGGGAATAAAGACACAGACCTACTTGAGAATGGACTTGAGGATATGGGGAGGGGGAAGGGTAAGCTGTGACAAAGCGAAAGAGAGGCATGGACATATATACACTACCAAACGTAAGGTAGATAGATAGTGGGAAGCAGCCGCAGAGCACAGGGAGATCAGCTCGGTGCTTTGTGACCGCCTGGAGGGGTGGGATGGGGAGGGTGGGAGGGAGGGAGATGCATGAGGGAAGGGATGTGGGAACAGATGTATATGTATGACTGATTCACTTTGTTATAAAGCAGAAACTAATTAAAAAAATAAATAAATAAACTTTTAAAAAAAAGTCAAAAAAATAAAAAATAAAAAAATAACCACATGCACGCCAGCAAATTCTGGACGAAGGATACAATAAGACCAAAAAACCTCAACTGCCACTTAGGAAGAGCTGGGAGCAAAAGCAGGGAACTGCGCACGCCCCCTGCACATACCACCACCAGAGGGGTGGGCAGACCACCTAAGCAGCCCCTCCAGCCCTACCCCCAGACACGCCCCTACCACCCCATACAAGGAACAAGCTGGTCCCCCCTCAAGTGGGGACACGCAAGGGAGACTCACTCCCCCCTGCTGCAGCAGGGGACCCAATAAAGCCTTGACTGAATTTCCTGTCTGGCCTCTGGTCAATTTCTATTGACTGGGGAAGGCCAAGAACCCTGGTCGGTATCAAGTGACTCAAAATCTAACTGTCCCCAACTTTCTCCACCATCTTCCCCCCAGCCCTCACCAAAGAAAAAAATGAACAATGACAAAAGAGAGAGCAAAGAATATTATCCCAAACTAACAGCCATATGTGGAATACTGCGTGTATTTCTCATCATGACACCTGAAGAAAGGACTGTGTCCAGATAAGACCAATTAATGTAATGAACAAGATATTTATTAGAGACTACTTATCCTCTAACAAAGTTTTCTGTGGAAACTTTCATTCTAGGGAGGAGAAGTTGAGGACATCATAAAATCGCATCTATAAAATTATAAAAGGTATGTCACATTCTGGGAAATATACTCTATGTATTCTAGAAATACATGCACCACCACCTCTTTTTTTTTTTTTTTTTTTTTTTTTTTGCGGTACGCAGGCCTCTCACTGTTGTGGCCTCTCCCGTTGCGGAGCACAGGCTCCGGACACGCAGGCTCAGCAGCCAGCAGCTGGGCTCACGGGCCCAGCTGCTCCGCGGCATGTGGGATCTTCCCGGACCGGGGCACGAACCCGTGTCCCCTGCATCGGCAGGCGGACTCTCAACCACTGCGCCACCAGGGAAGCCCCACCACCACCTCATCTTGAGAAACACTGCTAAGCACTACTTTTTACGCGGTTAGCAAACCTATGAAACTTGGTGGCAGACCTGAGAAACAGAACTGGGTGCGAAAAGAATTCAGAGCAATTCATTCACTCCACAGTCCACAAGGAGGGAGTGTGTTTTGAGAAGCTAGGGGTCCACGGGGTCAAAGAGCAGACAGCTCGACTCCTGAGGACACATCAGCCTTTCTGAGCCTTTCTGAGACAACTCTAGGCGCCTCATATTCAGAGAACCGGCATCTTCTTGCTGCATCTTACAACCTCCGCACCAGTTCAGCTTACTTTCCCATTCTCTCCACTCTGCAACAACAGGTAAAAGGAATCTGCTTTTCCGTCTCACCAAGGGAAGAGGCCCCCAAGTCACACTCACACTGGGTTTAATCCTTCCCAGCATTTCTTATCTTCTTACAACTCAACAGCACCTAAAGCAATGTGAACAAGCACGCGTGTGTGTGGCACCTTCAGGGGACAGGATGTGAAGCAGATGTGAAGCTGGGAAATGAGGAGCCAGATGTGATGAATGAATGAAAGCATATTTCCCAAAACCGGGGAGTGTCTGTTTAGATCTTTGAGGGAAGGCAGAAGTGCACTAGTAGGAAGGGTTAGTAGACTGGAAAGGGCAAGCGAGCACTTATGGTCAAAGGTCAGTTTCTCAAAGGCAAAATTCTTCTAGGTCTATTTTCAAGTGAACTATTTCCCACTGATTCCTAAACATGGGCATTGGTTATACTCTACACTTCTGCATAATCTCATTTTATTTCTGGGGATCATCTGCCAGGCAGTTGCCTTTTTTTCAATGGGTAATCTAAAGAGCCTATAAAACTACAAGGGATTGAGAACAATGGGAAAGAAACTTAAATGCTCAGAGATGGGAGTCACTTTTATTAGAGAAACGGAGCGCTTTCAGTTAGGCTGTAGGTTTGCCATGAAAGGAGTTTTAAGTCTGTTATGGTTCCCAAGCCTCTCGCTTTCAAATAAGAGGGAAATACGCTCATTCCCCAAAGCATCCATCTTTACAAGAAATTCAAGTACCATAAGTATCCCAGCCATTCTCAATGCACACTACGCTTCTTGGCAGCAACTAGAACTGAAAGCAGCAAAATTCTTTAATTAAAGAGAAATTTTTAGAGATGCTCTAAAACAGGGAGGGATTTGTTTTTAACAGACTTCCTTATAATGAGTCATTTCATAGATAGAAGGCTCCAGGCTGAGAGCCAAGAAGCAGCAGACACAACTCCTCAGCACAAGCAGGCCGTTTACATCCAATCTGGTCGGAGACGTCAAAGTCCTGCTTCCAGCCAAGGCCAGGCTGAGCATCACTAGGGCAAGGGATAAGCACTGCGTCCTTAGTCAGCAACTCCCTGGGGTTTGGGAAACTGTGTATGAAAGATGGATTTCTCCTTAGTCAAAACAGCTCCAAACTCCTCCACAATGAGTTTTCTGCTCCACGTTCAATCCTCTGACATGAAGTGTAGCACAGATAAAATATCATACCATCCATCAACCCACTGGGCTGACAGCTGCTTATTGTTAATTCCACAGGAATAAATAAAATTTTAGATTTTCTGGAAATAGCTGCCAGTGGGCAAGGATGGAAACAAAGCCGTACACGACGTGATAATGAAAAGTTCTTCATTAGCTCAACGGTGCACCCACCGAACGACTCTGAGCAAGATGACTTAACCTCCCCCACGTGAAAAGGGGGCAAAAAGAGTTCCCAGCCCTATGTCTTTAATTGGATTCTCCCAGAAGCAGACTCTGTGACAAGCAGCTGAGTGAAAGTCATGTATGCAGAAGCAGATCCCAGGGGTCACTGGAAGCGGGGAGGGAAAGACAGCAAAGGAGGAAGCTGGTCCAGGTGTGTGAGCGGGGCCCTCTGCCGGCCTCAGGGCCAGTTCTGCAGGGAACCTCTCAGGGCTGTCCCTCAAGGGGCTTGGAGGCGGACATTCACCGCCCCCATTTCTAGGCTGTCACTGGTGGAGGGCAGCTTCTGCTCTGAGCAAACTCCTTGGGCTGCAGGGCCCTCAGGCAGGAGTCACAGGCTGGAGGACCAACTCATCAAAGGGTTTTTATCGCTGGAAGTCCAGGCTCCCGGAAAAACCCTCAGGTGCAGGCAAACTAAGACAACTGGTCACCCTACCTGGTGCTTGAGTGGCGAGGGGTAGGGGCACAGCACTGCCAGCATCTGCTCAGCCGTCCAACGTCACGAGGGTCAGATGTGCTCCGCCAGGCAGAGCACGCAGCCCAGGGTGTAGCACTCAGAGTGGGATGTTAGCTACTTCTGCGTATTCAAAGCAGCATTAAGAGTAATGGGCTCTGCTCTTCCCACACAGGACACACGTGGGGCCCGTGCCCTCTGGAGCTGGGTCCGCTGGACACCACTGCTCAGGCTGCCAGGCCCTGCCTGCTTAGGTGGCTCCAGAATAACACAAAGGAGAGCCTCCGATACAAGAAATGCCTTTCTCACCTGCTCTGTCTCTGATTTGGAGCAGAGAAGCTCAGCTTGAAATTCAAGTTAGACATAAAAGAGAACTGAAGATGTCACACCAATAGGAGCAGCTCTCCTAATCAACCTCCACATCTCCATCGCTCTCCCTGCCCTTCTGCAAGACGAAGGGACCCACACACTGGAGGGCCCTGAACCCTCGAGGCTGATGAGATACACGCGTGCACCCTGGGCACCTCTGCTCCCATCAACTCTGCTGTCTGTTACCAAGACCCAGCTGTATTTGTTCCCAAATGTCTGTCAAATAAATAATCCTAAAAAACGTGACTGCTTCTAATCCCACATATTCAGAAAAGGCCTTGGCCCTGTAACAACAACAAAAAATGTAAATGGATATTTATATTTTAAGGGTATAATAAAATATTTATAATGTGTATATTTTTTGATGATTTCCCCAATTTATCCAAGTTTATTTGGTTTCAATCACTTTGGAAAAGCACCTTTTAAAAAAAAAGGCAAATTTCTTCTCTTTTTTTAAAATTTTTTTAAAAGTTATTTATTTTCTTTATGTTTTTGGCTACATCGGGTCTTAGTTGCAGCATGCGGGGTCTTCACTGAGGCGTGTGGGATCTTTCATTGAGGTGCGTTGGCTTCTCTCTAGTTGTGGCATGCGGGTTTTCTCTCTAGTTGTGGCGCTCGAGCTCCATAGCACGTGGACTCTGTAGTTTGCAGCGCCTCTCACTGAGGCGCATGAGCTCAGTAGTAGTGGCGCGCAGGCTTAGTTGCCCCGAGGCATGTGGGATCTTAGTTCCCTGACCAGGGATCGAATTCACGTCCCCTGCCTTGGAAGGTGGACTCCTTACCACTGGACCACCGGGGAAGTCCCTGGGAAAGCCCTTCTACTGTATACAACCACTTCTCTAGGTAGTATATGTTGGGTGGCTGGGGAGTCTCTTACAAAGATGGCTTCTCCAACAATCTAGAGGAGATCCTCTCTGAAGGTGGCAGAGAAGACACCTGACCAGTTATTAATGAAAAGGAATGAATTGCTTCCCATAATACACAGAAAATGCAAACAATCCTATCAATTACTGCTAACCTTAAACATGCTCCCAGGTTTACTCAAAAGCCAGGAGTTAGATCATGAATATCTAACTCTTGGTTAGAATGAAATGGAGCTTCTTAGCCACCCAAAACCTATTTACCTTAGTCTAACACTTTTTCTTACAAAATAACATTTCCATACACTATAACTTTGGACCACACTATATTAAAAATGTTTACAACACAGAGGAATGAAACTGGCAAGTCCAAATTCAAAACCCTGAGGACAGAAAGGAATTTCAAACAGCACTGCCATCTGCGTCCACAAACTTCATGATACTGACCTGAAATTTTGAATATGAAAAATATTTTTCCAAGGGGGTGGGAGGGTGGGAGAGGGTTGGATTGGGAGTTTGGGATTAGCAGATGCAAACTATGATATATAGGATGGATAAACAACAAGGCCCTACTGTATAGCACAGGGAATTATATTCAATATCCTGTGATAAACCATAATGGAGAAGAATATGAAAAAGAATATATATTTGTACAACTGAGCCCATTGCTGTATAGCAGTAATTAACACAACATTGTAATTCAACTATACTTCAATAAAAAATAAAGTAAAAAAAGAAAAAGAAACAATAAAAAGATATTTTTCTTTTCCCTGAAGCTTCTGGTACAAGGCTCAGGGAACTTTACAACTGGACATCTGTGATGTACACCTACTGTATTGTTTGAGAAAATTCAATTCTGCTCAACAGGGCTGGAAATTCTGCTCAATAACAGAAGAAAATAGATGCATAGATGAAACTCCTCAGACGTGTTAAGCATAGCTAAGTAATGAGACACGACAAAGTAAGTTGAACATTTGCATGTGAACACAGAAAGGGATGGAAGGACCAAAACACACCTAAAATTCATGAAACACTAAATATGCAAAAGACAGCTAATATTCATAAGGCACTAAGGCACTAAATGTGCAGAAGACACCTGAGGCACACTAAGTATTCATGATACGCAAATTATACATGAGCCATGTGGCACTCACTATTCATGAGGTCTTAATTAGGCCACCGAGGTAACATTCTTCTGCACAATACACACAAGTAAAACCCATAGCTGTGAAGAGGCTGACTGGCAGATCCCTGTGTCTCTCCCACAGAGAAGCAGTCGGCAAACCCGACCAGAGAAGACCCTGGCTGCAAGTTAAAAATGTTTGGTTGATGCCTGTTTGCTGAAGTCAACCTCAACTGAGTGAACATACATACACACACACACACACACACACACACACACAAAATTTCCAAATGATATATACATGTTTGTATGCAACTGCATGCTTCTATACCTATACAAATATAGGTACTTGCGTATATTGGGTTGGCCAAAAAGTTCGTTCGGGTTACAGAAAAACCCGAACCAACTTTTTGGCCAGCCCAATATATACACATACATAGTGTGTAGCGTGCGTATGTCTGTGTATAGTGTATGTGTGTGTCTACATCTACTATATGACATGTGAGTGTAAGAAATCTGTGCAGATCTTTTTCACATTGTATTTCAGGCACAGGGTCTGACACTAAGTACTCAGCAAATATTTGTGAAGCTAACTGCTTGTCAGTAGGAGTTACCAAGAACATTCAACTACAGACCTTGAATTTCACCCAGACAGAAACTGGATTTTAATCACTTTATTTTTTTACCCATCAATCCCCCAATCTACATATCTGAAATATAGCAGACATATAAAACACATTAAATGGATGGATGGATGGATGGATGGATGGATGGATGGATGGATGGATGAATAAATGGGTTAAGAAACCAAAGAATAAAAGAAATAAGTAGTATTTTTTTAGTTACTCTACTTAAGAGTATTTAATCCTCATAGAGAAAATTGCATGTGACTACATTTTGATTACTAGCATGTATAAACTCATTCTACATTTACAGAAAAATTTAAATAATAAGGTGAGGACATCTCTTAAATGATAAAGCTTAACTGGAGTAAATGAATATTAGCAATATTGTGTATTTTGTGTGTAGCAGACCAACCCCTACCTTTCAGAACAAAAGTTGTATGTCTGTTAACATATAGTAACAATACGTCTTAACCACCTCTCTGAAAATATATCATTATCTGTCTGGTAGAATGATACCTACACTGTCTAGGGTTTTGATGATTAAATGAACTAATGAGTTAATAATAATTATTGTGAAAACAGAATCATGGCTGATTTTTTTAAAACTGGATTTCAAAATGACCACACAAAGGTTATGTCATATGGTCCTGGATAGGAACAGACCACTAAGACTACCTGATCCTTATTTGCTAATGCAAAACACTCTTCAAAATCAAAAGAAAAAAATGCAATACTGAAATGCTATATAAACACATGACTCCAGTCTTATTTAATATCACAAATTACTAATCTGCTTCACAAAGCACTGAGTCAACTGAATTCCACTTTTCATACTCTACCTCTATAACTCATTAACACTTGCCAAGTACAACTGTAAGCTAGAGATCTAAGGTGAAGGAAATTAATAACTGTACAGGTGAGGTTGTACAATGACTAGCTGTATTTATTCTGAATATTTACTAACTGAGTGAAACAGAAACACTTGCAAACATCTTGCAATCACGTTAGCCTTTGTCAAACTCTTCTGTACTCATTTACTCAAAAGCCGTTTTATACCCACTTTGTCAGTCACTATGCTAAGAAAACACTGAAATACACTAATTCACCCCAATTTGCCCAGGAGTTTCCCATTTTTAGCACTGAAAGTCCTATTTCCTCAGAAACTCTTCAGTCCTAAACTAATAGTTGGAATAGCTGGACACCCACACTGAGAAATAAACGAAGAGGAAAAACAGATATGATTACTACCCATGAACCTTACTGCCCAATGAAGGAGAGAGAAATTAATTAACCATCACAAAGAGAAATTACATAATAGCATCACAGCAATGATCCCTGAATCCTAAATTATGACTAAGGCCCAGAGATAAGTACACCACAGCACATGTTCAGAGGGCAGCCTTCAGAGCACCAGATATTGGGGAAACCCTCCTCCCAGATTTTACTAAGAGACACCAGGACCGGCCTTAACTCCGCCCTGCATCATACCATCCACCCAACCCTGGGGAATACAAAAGGGGGACTGAGAACACAGCGACGGTCACATTTTAAGGAGACTAGAATTCATGGAGGAAGAAGTTATTTCTTCCCATTCCTGATTTGAAGACAAAAGATGTAAAAAGAACAAGATTGAGACTTAAACACAGAAATGAGAAAGGAAAGTTATAATATCTGATTGAAACATGGTTCAGGAACATGTTATATTCTACCTCGCAGAAAAGGGAATTTCAACATAGCAGAGCTAAGAACAGTTACTGAAAAATTATGTGTGTACACATGTGTGGTGTGTATATGACAGTTTTGTGTTTACATTCAGAGTAGAGATACTTATTGCAAACTGTGACAACAGTTATGAAGAAAAACTACAGGGAAGTCTGAGAACACTCAGCTGGAGTCCTTGACACAGAGCAAAGAGCACAAGGAAGGTTTTCTGTAAGGAAGGGTATTGATCAAAATATGAAGAATGAATGTGAGTTAACAAAGTAAAGATGATGAGCAGTCAGGGAGATGGGAGAGCTTCATAGCAGAGAGAAGAGTCCACATAAAGGCCCTGAGGCAGAGTGGGAACTGGAAAGAGGACCACAGAGAATGACGGGATCAATCTTGAGACCACATCACAAACTTTTTTTTGTCTTGAAGCTTTTAAGAAGAGAAATGACACTAGCATATTTTTGCATTTTTAAGGACCACTCTAGCTAAAGTGTGGGAAACGTCTAGAGGTCAAAAGAATATACCCAAATGCTGTACACTTTAAAAAAATAATCATGTTGTACAACCTCAATATATACACTCACCCCTCAGTATCAACAGGGAGATTGGTTCCAGGACCCCTGCCAATACCAAAATCCACAGATGCTCAAGCCCCTTGTATAAAATGGCATAGTATTTGCATATAACCTAATGCATCCTCCAATATATTTAAGTCATCTCTAGACTACTTATAATACCTAATACAATGTAAATGCTATGTAAATAGTTGCCTGCAAGCTGCAAATTCAAGTTTTGCTTTTTGGAACTTTCTGGAATTATTTTACAAATATTTTCAGTCTGCGTTTGGTCAAATCTGTGATGTGAACCTGTGGATACAGAGGACCAACTGCACAATTTTTATGCAACAATCATACCTCAATAAAGCAGAAAAAAAAAAAACATTATGGGAGAGTAGTTAGGAAGTTCCTACTATACCAGGGTAGCTACTCCTAAAAGGTACCCTAGTACAGGTATGGCAGAGACAGATGTCTTTCTTTGATCTGAAAGCTATCTTGGAAGCAAAATACACAAAGTTGATGATAGATTACATATTAAGAAAACAATGGAATCAAAGATAACTCTGAAGTATCTATTTGCTCAACTGATAGATAGGGGAGTGATTTACTAAGACACAGAGCAGAGGAAGACTAAGTTTACGGTAGGAAAACTGAATTTTGTGTTGGCTACGTGCAGTTTAAGTGGTACAATAGGCAGGATAACGGCCCCCATATCCTGATCATTGAAACCCGTGAATAGGTCAGGTTACAGGGGGAAGGAGAATAAGGGTTGCAGATGGGATTAGGGTTGCTAACAGCTGAGTTAAAATAAGGAGATTATCCCTGATTCTCTGAGTGGGCCCAGTGTAATCACAAAGGTCCTTAAAAGATGGAAGACTTAGAGTCAGAGATTTGACGAGGTTTCTCTGCTGGCTTTAAAGGTGGAAGGCGCCGTGAGCCAAGGAACAGAACGCAGGCAGCCTCGAGAAGCCGGAGGAGGCAAGGAAAGGGATCCTCCCCTAGAGCCTCTGGAAGTAACACAGCCCTGCCGAA
Organism: Mesoplodon bidens; assembly: GCF_964165515.1. Taxonomy (NCBI): domain Eukaryota; kingdom Metazoa; phylum Chordata; class Mammalia; order Artiodactyla; family Ziphiidae; genus Mesoplodon; species Mesoplodon bidens. The sequence goes on along the minus strand of NC_138176.1, from coordinate 118,594,005 downwards.
GCACTGATATTTAGGCCAGACAGGTCTATTTTGGACTTCTGACCTCCAGAACTGTAAGATAATAATTTAGTGTTGTTTTAAACCACCAAGTTTGTGGCAGTTTATTACAGAAGCAATCAGAAGCAAATACAAGTGCCCTTTGAGACATCTAAATAGACGGTAATTGAATAGGAATATATAACATCATCACACCACACCACAAAACAGAGGCACATGAAAAGTTGAAATATCCTCTTTAAAAAACTTGCAGTATTTTTCATATATGCTCCCAAGAACCATATCAATCAATATCTGTGGATCAAGAAAAACAAGATATTTTAAAACAGTATTCAACATGTATACCTATGATGATAAAGAAGTTGATCATGAATAACTTATTATAATAAACTGATAAATATTCTAAATACAAATATTACCACTACCACTTAGGATTTTTTGTGGCTCTGTGAAGTACTCGAATTTAGGAAACCACCATTATTAAAAAATAGTTCAATTAACACTTCAAAAGATGTCTCAACATATGAAATCTTCAATATTTATTTTTTTTATTTTTTTGACCATGACACGTGGCATGCGGGATCTTAGTTCCCAGACCAGTGATTGAACCTATGCCCCGGTGGTGGAAGCGTGGAGTCCTAACCACTGCACTGCCAAGGAATTCCCAAACCTTCAATATTATTAAGCACAATTATCTGAGACTTTGCATTACCCTTATAAAAACAAAACTATAAAGAGATTCTTATTCCTCCTGTAATTAATAAGTATGAACAGTAGAAAGATTTCACTGATTTTTAGGACAAGAAATAAAGTTACCATTTATTTTCTAAAAGGAAAATAATACAGCATAGTGACTACAGTTAATAATACTGTATTGCATATTTGAAAGTTGCTAAGAGAATAGATCTTAAAAGTCCTTCTCACAAGAAAAAAAAAATCTGGGACTTCCCTGGTGGTGCAATGGTTAAGAATCCGCCTGCCAATGCAGGAGACATGGGTTCAAGCCCTGGTCCGGGAAGATCCCACATGCTGCAGAGCAACTAAGCCCGTGCGCCACAATTACTGAGCTTGCGCTCTACAGCCCGCGAGCCACAACTACTGAGCCCATGTACCACAACTCTTGAAGCCCACACACTCTAGGGCCCGCGCACCGCAATGATGAGTAGCCCCCACTCACCACGACTAGAGAAAAGCCCACACGCAGCAACAAAGACCCAACGCAGCCATAAATAAATAAATAAATAAATAAATAAATAACTTTTATTTAAAAAAAAATTTTGTAGCTATGTATAGTGACAGATGGTAACTAGACGTATTGTGGTGATCATTTCACAACATATACAAATATCACATCATTATGTTGTACACCTGAAACTAATACAATGTTACATGTAAACTATACCTCAATTTAAAAACAAGAAACAAACCAAACAAATTAAAACCCTAGGACACTTCTAGGAACTTTCTGTGCACAACTTCAAACTCTGAATACCACATCTCTCTCCCTGATTAAACCCTTTCCTATAATCAAATACAATAGCTGTCACGTAAATTCTTCTGTTCTTACTCCCATCCTAAGCAGACACAAAATTCCTCTCACACTGTTTGAACTTGAAAAACCACCACCTCGGTTATACACTGAGGTTCATTTCTCTTGTATGTACTCCATTTGGAAGAGGTTTTCAAATTTAATGGAAATGTTGCTTGACGCTGGGAAGGGGAGGCTGGTGGCAGGGAGTGCCAAAAAATCCAGAGCATAAAATTCAGAGAAAAATACGATAGAATCAGTTCTCACATAGCCGCGGAACTCAACTGGAGTGATTAAGAGTGAGCAACAGTGACTTCCCTGGTGGCGCAGCGGTTAAGAATCCGCCTGCCACGTGGAATCTAAAAAAAAAAAGGTTCTGAAGAACCTAGGGGCAGGACAGAAATAAAGATGCAGACGTAGAGAATGGACTTGAGGATACGGGGAGGGGGAAGGGTAAGCTGGGACGAAGTGAGAGAGTGGCATGGACATATATACACTACCAAACGTAAAATAGATAGCTAGTGGGAAACAGCCACGTAGCACAGGGAGATCAGCTCGGTGCTTTGTGACCACCTAGAGGGGTGGGATAGGGAGGGTGGGAGGGAGACGCAAGAGGGAGATGATATGGGGATATATGGATACATATAGCTGATTCACTTTGTTATAAAGCAGAAACTAACACACCATTGTAAACCAATTATACTCCAATAAAGATCTTAAAAAAAAAAAAAAAGAATCTGCCTGCCAATGCATGGGACTTGGGTTCGAGCCCTGGTCCAGGAATATCCCACATGCCACGGAGCAACTAAGCCCGTGCACCACAACAACTGAGCCTGCGCTCTAGAGCCCGTGCTCTGCAACAAGAGAAGCCACCGCAATGAGAAGCCCGCTCACCACAATGAAGAGTAGCCCCCACTCGCCGCAACTAGAGAAAGCCCGCGCACAGCAGTGAAGACCCAATGCAACCAAAAATAAATAATTGATTAATTTTTTAAAAAAGTGAGTGACAGTGTAAACGGCCTATTATCCAAAATAATGGATAATCCAAAAGGCTGTTCTTTTATACTTCGGAAAACATCCATGGCTTTCTTTGCTCTGTAGACTTACCTTTCTAATCATACTCCCTTTAAGCTAAGTTAGCCTGCATTCCCTCTGAGAACACACCGACTCAACGGAGGGGGCAGAGTAGGTGGCAATGGGGAGGTGCCAGTGCTTCACAACCGGCTCAGGGGTGGGGAATTTAAAAACTCCCATCACTTCAAACGTTAGGAAGGCTTAGGAATGAGCACTTCCCATCCAACCTCCCTCCTGAGAGAAGGAAATAATCACCTGGCAATGAGAGGATGACATTCAGTGACAGTGCTGAATTTCTCTGCCTGGGATGGACTGTAAAACAAGAGCAATGCAGCCAGGGAAACACTCTTCCCCGCCAGGCCAGACTCTGGGGTGTGACCACTGCTACATGGATCACCACTGTTACAGTGCTGGCCACCAATGAGCGCCCACACACAGACAACTACTCCTGAGGAAGGAAAGTTCTCCTTTTAACCATGGGTGTGAGACCACCCCAGCAAAACCTGAGAGTCAGGTCAAAGTGTCTTCTCTCCAGCACGGAGCAGCCCATCCCCAACCACGGAAGCTTACCCACTAAGCTTCACTTTCAAACGTGTTGTAAGGGAAGTTCCAATGAAGCCAGAGGCATGACCGAGTCAGGGCAGCAGTTAAGGCCTTGGGTCCCAGGAGAGCGCAGCGGGGCTCGGAGGGGTTGACCATCCGTGGCACAGTGTGAGGGGAGCTCTGGGTGCTGCAGCAGGTCCTCATCAGCCAGAACTTCCATGAGGAATCGACTCAAGAAAGGTAGGTGTCATGAGGATTTACTGCAAAATAGCCGCTTCCTGGCCATTCAGGGTCTTTTTTTTTTTTTAACATCTTTATTGGAGTATAATTGCTTTACAATGGTGTGTTAATTTCTGCTTTATAACAAAGTGAATCACTTATACATATCACTTATACATATACATATGTTCCCATATCTCCTCCCTCTTGCATCTCCCTCCCTCCCACCCTCCCTATCCCACCCCTCTAGGTGGTCACAAAGCATGGAGCTGATCTCCCTGTGCTATGCGGCTGCTTCCCACTAGCTACCTATTTTACATTTGGTAGTGTATGTAAGTCCATGCCACTCTCTCACTTCGTCCCAGCCTACCCTTCCCCCTTCCCATATCCTCAAGTCCATTCTCTAGTAGGTCTGTGTCTTTATTCCTGTCTTACCCCTAGGTTCTTCATGACATTTTTTTTCTTAAATTCCATATACATGTGTTAGCATACGGTATTTGTCTTTAGAGGCACTGCCGAGGCAGGCCTCCCCTCCTCACGTGTACAAGAGCGGAGTGGATGCTGGCGCTCGGTGAGGAGCAGCACGGGGGCACGGAGAGAATTCTGCACACTTGTCACTCCTCCACACACGGGGGAGGGAAGCCCGGCGCCCACGGGATCCTGAGCTCCTCTCTGAGGGAGGGGACGGGGACACAGCACCCGGACCCCTGGCCTCTGGCAACTATGCCAGAAGCTGTTTACCCCACCTCCTTTCAAATTTCCATTTCCCACACATCGAAAGAGAAGTGGTATCAGGAAAAGCCGCTCTCAAACACTACGAAGTGTTCAGCCATCAGGAGGCAATCATTTCCACTGTGCTCACAGAGGCAAGAATGTGGGCTATTATTTTAGGAACATTTTCAACAGCCTGAGTCAAAAAGAAAAGTTTCTGCATCCCTCCTTATTAAGAAGAAAGAGAGATTAAGCGGAATAATCCATTCCAAGTTTTCTATCAATTAGGGAAGTGTACTGGAGTACAATGTGGGTGCTAAACCACGGGCTGTTGGATTGTATTGGGGAATAGAGAGGCAGGCTGCAGAATGTTCCGGTAGAAAAAAACAAAGCAAACAATTCGAAGAGATTCTCTGACTCAAGTCTCAGGAACAAAAAATAGTAACTTGAAAACACTCTCTAAATGAAAAGAAAAAAATGATCAAAAATAAAGATATTAAAGTTGGAATGTTACTGAAAATGTCATACAGGGAAAAAAGCATAATTAGGGAGAACTGAGGTTACAAATCAATAGTTCTTTTTACAAGAGAACATTTTAGTTGCCCTTAGCCTCCCACATCCACCTCTCCATACCCATTACTGGGGACTATGTCATTATTTGTTGCCTTATGACTGAATATAAAAGCTTTTGTTATCACTTAGGTAGAAAAGTCAAAGACAGCTACAGTGAAACCTCCTCTGGGCCTTCCATTAAGGAACAATAATTAAACATTTAAGTAGGAAACATTCCATGTGTATGTAGTAAGGGAGCGCTAAATGTAATCTTTCTTTAAAGCAAAAACACAGCTTACTCTAGCTGAAACAGTTGCCAGTTCAGAAATATTTTTTCCACTTGGAATAAAATACTACTTCAAATAATCATTTGGAGTGATTCCTTCTGTGCTTCCACCATTGTTATTACAAAGAATTTAGGGTTTTAAGAGCATATTTTGGATTAAATGACCACGGTTTCAAATTCAGGTACGTATATTTTTAAAACTCAAAGCAGCTTCAGAAAGATTGCAGAGAACTAGCAGAGATCCAGAAAGTATTGCAACGTAGCCAAAAACCTTTGGATAAATAACATCTGGCATTAGTGGTTTGCTATCCTTGAGTTTCTCAACTTCCTCTCTGGAGAAACTTAAGTCCCTTTTGGCTTCTCTCTGATTTCCTTCAAAATGTTTCTGGAAACAGATACTTCATTATCCAGCTTCTTTATCTGGAGAAGTACTGGAGGAATTGGTAGGAAACTATACTGGAGCGAGTAAGCACCCACATGCTCCAGCTCTCGGGTGGGCCCACGTCAGTCTCACCTCCCGATCTTTTCAATTTGCAGCTGATCTGGGAAGAGCAAGAGGCTGCGGCATCACACTGACGTGGGTTCCAATCCCAGCCTCACTGCTCCCTAGCAGTGTGTCCCTGAACAAATACTTTACCTCCATGGGCTTCATTGTCCTCTTATCCGCCTTCTTGGATCTGTCATGAGGATGAAGGGAGGTTCCATGAAAAGAAACCAGCCCCTGCCTGGCACATGGTTGGCACCCAGTAAATGTTAAGTGCCCAGAGAAATCCCAGCCCTGACCGTGACAATCACAGCTCCAGCTGAGAGCTGGGAAATCAACCTCATCTCTCTCTATCTGCTAGATCCTCCTCTAGCCCTGGCCGACCTGTTGGATTCTGTTTGCCCTCTTTTTCTCAGCTGCGGCCCCTTCTGACTGACTGTACCTCTGTTGCTCCCCTCACCCACAAGTCTTCAGTAAAATGACTCTAAGAACCCGGTAAAGAAAAAATAAGCAACCACTCATTCCTTCCCTTAACTCAAGCCATCTGGGATAAGCTCTTTCTCTCGCTAACTTGTTATTTTGTCCCCCTCAAACTAGTAAGCCAGTGCTGGTATCTTGTTCAGTGAGAAAATAAGGTCCCGAACAATGTTATTTGAACTTATGTTTGAGTATATTTTGGGAACAGTAGTGTTCCTTTTTAATAATATACTTTGAATATACATACCTTACTTTTGCAACATCATTTCCAAGGTACAACACTATTTAAATATTATTTGAGAAGGCAGAGAAGAATATATAAGAATTCTCTAGTTTAAACTGAGGTTAAGGATGGAAGGCAGGATTTAAAATGACTAAAATCCAGGTTTGAACTACATGAGAAGACACAGCAGTTATAATGGACATGGGTGCTACTTGAAGTGTGGTCTGCTCCCAGACAGCAAGGTGATGACACTGAATAATACAGAATTGAGGGTAAGCACTTAGAAACTCTTACAGAAACTTGAAAGGGTAGTCATATGCGCATGTAATAAAATAGTAAAAATTGGGACCCGCCTTTGCTGCTTTTCTAGCAATTTGCACTGTCCTCACAATTCATTTTCACTGACTATTAAAGGAATAGTACATGGAATAAAAAGTCTACCACGAGTTTAAAATTTCAAAACACAGATCCTATACAATAGATCTGTTCCTGAAAGGCTTGGGAGAGAGACTTGCTTTGACCTCCATAGACGGCACAAGTTTGTGGAGAGTATAAATATAGTTAATTAGGGCTAGGTGACACTCGGCAAGTCCACTCTCCTTTCTAACGTGTGAAATATAATCCACATAAGGTGAGAAAGTACAATGACTGCCCTGAAATAACCTATTTAAAGCACACACTCAAAAAACCATAGTAAATAGTACCCTGTCTTCTTATCATAAATGCTCATCAAGCATTAAAATATTACAGTGAAAACTTCATATACGAACATTTGGAAAATCACCCAAAGCAACAACTCTCTGCAAACAACTCATCTCTTATCATGAAGTTGCCTCAATAATGGTGGATGCTTCCCTCTCCCTGAAATCTAAGTTTGATTAGAAAGTAGACACAAGTTATGGTAAACAAGGACATACACTGAAAAAGAACAAATCACACAAGCAGAACCATCAGAAAACCCTCATTTAAAAACTGGCTGCACCGTTACAGAAAACAGTATGAAGGTTCCTCAAAAAACTAAAAATAGAGTTACCATATGATTCAGCAATCCCACCCCTGGGCATAGATCTGGACAAAACTACAATTCAAAAAGGTATATGCCCCCCAATGTTCACAGCAGCACTATTTACAATAGCCAAGACATGGAAACAACCTAAATGTCCATCAACAGATGAATGGATAAAGAAGATCTGGTACATATATACAATGGAATATTACTCAGCCATTAAAAAGAATGAGATAATGCCACTTGCAGCAACATGGATGGACCTAGAGATTATCACACTAAGTGAAGTAAGTCAGAAAGAGAAAGACAAATACCATATGGTATCACTTATATGTGGAATCTAAAATATGACACAAATGAACACATCCACGAAAAAGAAACAGACTCACAGACATAGAGAACAGACTTGTGGCTGTCAAGGGGTAGGGGGGCTGGGAGAGGAATGGATTGGGAGTTTGGGGTTAGCAGATGCAAACTATTATATATAGAAAGGATAAACAACAAGGTCTCAGTGTATAGTACAGGGAACTATATTCAATATCCTGCAATAAACCCATAATGGAAAAGAATATGAAAAAGAATGTATATATATAACTGGGTCACTTTGCTGTACAACAGAAATTAACACAACACTGTAAATCAACTATATGTCAAAAAAATAAAAGTAAAAATTGGCTGCACTAGCAGCGGAGGAACTTTCACAATGCTGCGTACTCAAGGGCAGGTCTACAGGAACCTCAGTTTTCCTCCACTATAAAATGGAGCTATAACTGATGCCTCAGGGAGAGCATCAGGACCAAATCAAGTCATGGTTGGGAGGGCACTTGTTGAAACTTTGGAGCAGAAGTTCTCAAAGTGTTGTCAGGACCCTTGGGGATCCTTGATATCCTTTCTAGGGGCAGTGAGGGTGGGAGGTCTGAGAGATCAAAACTATTTTCCTAATACTACTAACTATTTTCCAGTACAGCAGGCATTAGAATCCAGCTGTTTCCCAGTATGTGAGATACTACAGAGATCTGAAAAAATATAAAACAGGGCTTCCCTGGTGGCGCAGTGGTTAAGAATCCACCTGCCAATGCAGGGGACACGGGTTCGAGCCCTGGTCCCAGAAGATCCCCCATGCTGCGGAGCAACTAAGCCCGTGTGCCACAACTACTGAGCCTGTGCTCTAGAGCCCGGGAGCCACAACTACTGAGCCAATGTGCTGCAAATGCTGACACTCACGTGCCTAGAGCCTGTGCACCGCAACAAGAGAAGCCACTGCAATGAGGCCGCTGCACCACAACGAAGAGTAGCCCCCGCTCACCGCAACTAGAGAAAGCCCACATGCAGCAACGAAGACCCAATGCAGCCAAAAATAAATGAAATAAAATTAATTAATTAAAATATATATATATATATATATATATATATATAAAACAACGTCACTCACTTTCTCACTGCAAGTCTTGTTTTGGAAAAGACAGAATTTCTCATGAAAAAAATTTTTTTATTAACATGCAATGGGTTTGGAGTTATGTTTAAACTCTGATAAACTGTTAAACTCTGTTAAACATAGAATTTACATTTAAACTCTATGTACCGATAAATACATTAAAATTTCTCAATGTTAATTTCTTTCTTTTTCTTAAAGATTTATTTATTTTTTATTTATTTTTGGCTGCATCGGGTCTTAGTTGCGGGATATTCATTGAGACATGCGGGATCTTTCGTTGTGGCGCACGGGCTTCTCTCTAGTTGTAGCACGCAGGCTCCAGGGTGCGTGGGCTCTGTAGCTGTGGCACACGGGTTCCAGGGCGTGTGGGCTCTGCAGTTTGCGGCACATGGGCTCTCTCGTTGAGGCACGTGAGCTCAGTAGCTGTGGCACGCAGGCTTAGTTGCCCCGCAGCATGTAGGATCTTAGTTCCCTGACGTGGGATCGAACCCACGTCCCCTGCATTTTAAGGTGGATGTTTTACCACTGGACCACCAGGGAAGTCCCTCAATGTTAATTTCTAATACAGTCAGTATCAACAGCTATAACCCACACAAATGACATCTCTTTTGGGGTCCTCAAATAATTTTTTAAATGTAAAAGGGGCATGAGACCAAATGTTTAAAAACTGTTGCTGAAGGTGAAAGGGTTGTGTACACTCTAATATGTGATCCATACATAAAATCAACTTTGTATTTATAAGTATACCTTGCTTCAGTATGCATTTCTATTTTATGCAAAGAAGAAGTTTATTAGACTGCATTCTGTGATTGTATCTCACTTCCAAGTTGCCTATGCCCAGGAAAAAGCACTGAACGAGCCTGTTCTCTGGCAACCATGTGTCCAGGTTTTCCAAGCCCATCTTAACATCAAATGTGTTTCCAATTTTTCCCATCAACCACAAAAATGTTCCTTATATTTCAGTTTTTTTGTGTCCAAATGCATCTCCCAACCTGGTTCTCACATAAAAGAAAAATCACAAAACATCCTCCTAATGTGTTGTCTGTAATTATATTTTAAATACTTCAGCACAGCTCGTGTGACAAATGCATATCAGCTGTTTCTGACCCACACCCCAGGAATGGTTGATTACTCCAGCTGAGAACACTCCAGGTGTGTTTCCTTAGCATCTGAAGGCCTCCACTCAGAAGGACACACTCCAGGGTCAGCCAGTAGGTGTCTGAATCTTTCTTTCTCTTTCGTAAATACCAAAGGCTTCGTTAGTTAGCAAAATGAATGTTAAAAATTATTTTCATGGGTAAAATAGTGATGTTTTTAACATGTGGACTGACTACAAAGACTGTAGGGTATTCCAACCCTTGACCAAACACAGCACGTGAACTGAGAAAGTCCAGTGGCCCAATCCCTCTGGACCAGGACTCTCAGCTCAGGGTTTCCAGTGTAAGGGTTGACCAGAAGTCAGTCATGCTGCTTGCACAACTTCCCTTCTGGCTCAAGGAACGTCTCATACAAGGACTGTAGGAGTGCCAGAAGGACAGAGAGCTAGGACTTCACTGAGCTTATGAAATAGCATTACTGAGCCCTGCTCATGAATAAGGACTTGCACGTGAGGCAGAATTTCTTGTAAAAATTTTTTTTAGTAGTTACACATTACCTGGCAGTAAGGCTGTTGAAGAGGAAACCTACAGCCCTCACCTATGCTATCTGTTAGGTTATGAAGACTTTCAAAAAAGAACCGAAAAATTATAAACCATCCAATTAGTTTAGAAGTGTTAGCAAAACCTCTTTCAGACCATTGGGGCCTCAGAAATGCCTAGTCCTTCTTGTCCAGCTCTATCATCTAACTGCTAAGAACTGCCTAGACGGGCTCAAAAGCTGCAAGGAGATTCCCCCTTACAAAGCCAGTCTCCTCAGTAATGACAAAGGCTAGATATGATTTTTCAATGACTGAAATGCAGAGTCTAGTTACCTTTTTTTTTTTTTTTTTTGCGGTACGCGGGCCTCTCACTGTTGTGGCCTCTCCCGTTGCGGAGCACAGGCTCTGGACGCGCAGGCTCAGTGGCCATGGCTCACGGGCCCAGCCGCTCCACGGCATGTGGGATCTTCCCAGACCGGGGCACGAACCCGTGTCCCCTGCATCGGCAGGCGGACTCTCAACAACTGCGCCACCAGGGAAGCCCTAGTTACCTTTTGATGAGCAATCTAGCTACATCTTCTTGCAAGAAAAGTAGTTAATGGAACAAACATCCATTGACTACTTTCACATGCCAACACTGAGCTACACCTTATAAAAATGCTATAAACTGGACCCAATGCCAGAGAAGATGGGAAGGCAATCAGCTCAGGGCATCACGACACAATCACTAAGACAGCCCCACCTACAACTGGAGGAAGCAGGGAAGGGAGAAGAGAAAGTATCGTAAGAGCGGGAGGGAGCAGAGAAGGGAAAATATGCAGTTTCCAAAATTCAAGCCACACCCAGGTGTTGTGTTATCATTTTGCTTGAGGTAAAACTTCAGATAATACAGAATCCAAAGTCAGATGTGAATTATCTCCTTGGGCTTCCTTCCATTAATCCTGATGAAGAATTATTAAGAGTAAGCACCAAATCTTCTCTCTCACCCCCCAAATAACCAAAGCAAACCAAACATCCATAGGATGGAATACCACAAAATAACAGAAAAACATGCTATCAAAATATTCACCATATTTTATATTCCTCTCCTCCCAAAATGGGGGGGGGGGGATGGCAGGCAGCTATGTACAGCATGGTGTTTTCTTCCTCTGGCAGTTTATTCTTGTACTTCCCAACACCAGAGATAATCCTTTTTGACATACTGTCCCTCTAGTTTTCTCTACATCTTTAAATATAAATATATATGCTAAATATCTATCTACAGGTACAGATATGAGATATAAATGTTTAAGGGTGACTTTTTGTGCTTTTCAGTTTTATGCATATATTAAAAATTATAACATTATTTTTAATGAAATTTGTTCAAATTGACAAATAATGTTTTCATATTAGATTAATAAGAAAGTCCCACAGCAGTCATATATTCTTGCCTCTAGGTAATCTCCATAAATCTGGCCTCCATCAAGACCATCTATAAAAATAATGGACTGCTTGGCTGTATCAGTTCTATTCAACAAGTTTTTAATTAAGCATTTCCACTAGCTAGGTCCTTTGACAGGCCCAGTGGAAAGACAAAGGTTCCTTCCAATAAAGTTATGCACGTCTCTGAATTCTCATTATTCCACTCAGAGCTAACCAGAGTGCCTTCCTAAAAACTTTCAGTCTATGAAGAAGAAATTTTAAAAAAAGAAAACCTGGGAAGTCAGATTCACAATTCAAATTGTTTAATGTACTGCTTACAAACAAATCTAGAATGTCCTGGATACAAAGACATGACAGATGAAGGTAAAAGCAATGAGAAATTGGTGACGTGGATACCTCTGCTGGGTACTGAAAATGGCCAGAGTCAAGAAAATCTTTCTATGCAAGAAGAACAACAACAAAAAAAATCAGCAGCAGTATTTTTACAAACCCCAAACGGAAATGGTGTCATGAAACATTTCACAAACAAAGGTGATTCAGATCCTTCTTTATGATTCACATAAAGCAAGAGCATCTGGAAGAGTCTGACCAAAACTACAGTTACTACCCATTTGTTTCTGTTTAGGCTGGGCCCATGCTCAATTACCAGTTGGCTTAGTGATTTCAGGTTAAATGGGTTCAGGTCTGGGAAATACACACACAGTTAAGGTTTAAGTTAAATTTTCTATTGACACATAACTTTCCTAACCTTAAGTTTCCAAACTGTATTTGCACAAATGAAGCATGAATTCTAAGTTCTGCTGGCTCAAATCTAGTATGGCTAGAAAGTTAAAGGAAAGATAAACACACAAAGCCAAAGTAAGAAGCAGTTCAAAAGTTTGAAAAGAAGCCTACAAAGATGGGATCAATTGCAGTAAGTCACTCTGCATCTGTTCGTAATAGCTCCACTTCATCCTCTTTCAACACCAGAATCCTAGCTCCAATTATCTTGGCTGCTCCTGCCATCGCCCCCAGCCTATCACGTTCAAAGAGTTCATCATGAGGGTTGGCCAACTTGGAGAACCTTTAAGTCTACCAGGGCCAAACTTACGAGAGCAGCAAGCCAGGAAAAGCACATGCGGGGCATCATGCTCCAGCATGCATTTCAATGTTACAAGGCAAGATAGAAGATAACCTTAGCCAAAGATAATTTCTCTACTCTGCCATCAGAACTAGACGCTGTGACTATTGTTTTCAACTAAATTTTCCTACGAAGGCGCTTTGAGCTTCCCAGAACCAACAAACACATAAACATTCATCTTATCATTGCTCTCGAGCTAAGCAGTCATGTGGCTTCTTTACTCATTACTGCAGTGGATCAAGAAATCATCTTCAGTTATAATTCCCAAGGCTACAGGTTTGAAGGATACTCATAAAAAATAAATACTCCCCCAAGAAAAATTCCTGACATTCCATTCCAATTGCAGTATAGATCCCTCAAGACGTTTAAATGTTATGACATGGACACTTGTTCCCGGTGCTGAGGGGAACAGCAACGAGTAGAAGAATGCAATATTGTGTAATTAAAGAGGTTTGAGACTGGAGAACCTCCAGGAAACAGTGTAGACAAATACTGAGCTACAACATCTCCAAACAAATGCCACTGGCTATATAAACTCTATCAACTGTATTCTACACCTAACTCACTTGAGGTGCTCCTTTCCTCTTTCAGTGTAACTTGAAAAACACTTGTTTTCAAGTTAAAAGAGCACTTGTACTTCTCTTTTACCAAGCCCATCCAGATTTATTTCCCTACCTGTGTTTTTTGGAGAAGGAAAAAAAAAATGTTAAAGCCCAAACGGAGAATTCTTAAGCATAACCTAAGAAGTGCAATGTCTCGACTCATCTTTTTGCAAAAATCCTTCCGTAGGAACACAAAAAAACAGGGGCAACCTGAGCAGTCTCTGCCTCTCACTGCTTGGTGAGCCCACAGCCCAGCAGCTCTGGGGTAAAATTCCCCTTCTTTAGGAAGGCCCCGGTATTGTCATGTAGTTCTGACAAAAAGTAGTCAGATGTGATTCCTACCTCTCTCTTTTATGATAATCCACTGAGCTGAGAGAGGACAGGGGAGGTGGGGAGAAGGGGATGGAGCACCAGGAGTAGGAAAGAATATAAAGAACTCCAAGCCCAACCCTTAGGACTTCCCTGGGGGCGCAGTGGTTAAGAATCCGCCTGCCAATGTAGGGAACACAGGTTCAAGCCCTGGTCCAGGAAGATCCCACATGCCGCGGAGCAACGAAGCCTGTGCACCGCAACTACTGAGTCTGCACTCTAGAGCCTGCGAGCCGTAACAACTGAGCCCATGCACTGCATCTACTGAAGCCCACGCTCCGCAACAAGAGAAGCCACCGCAATGAGAAACCTGCGCACCACAACAAAGAGTAGCCCCCACTCGCCACAACTAAAAAGCCTGCGCACAGCAACGAAGACCAAACGCAGCCAAATAAAATAAATAAATCATAAAAAACAAATAAACAAACTAACAAAAAAGACCAACCCTTACCTAAAAAAATCCCTGGCTGGATTTTGGGGATTGAGAAACCTCCTGCCTCCTTGGAGTGGATGTGGGGTGCTGATGTGGGCGATCTCTGCACAAGTTTCTTTTCTATTCTGTTTTTGCTGGCCAGCAACCCTTCTTCCTTTCCTTTCATCCTTGCCAGAAGGATTTCTCAGTTTAAACTTTGGGGTTAAGAGATAACCCGCTGGAACATTTAAATAAGTGCTATGTGATACAGAATGAGATTTAGAAGGCCTTGGAACAAATTTGACCCAGGTTTACGGTGTGATGCTCTCAAGGGGAACTCTTTGAAGGGAACAAACCAAATGTTGCTTATGCAAGGGCATTCCCAAGCCAGACTTTTCCCATAGAGGTCTGGGGCTCTGTTTGGCACCTGCCAGTTTGGTCTGGCCTGCTGAAAGTACCAGGGATGGTTGCCTGGGGTCCTGAGGAGATTGAAGAAAGAGAGGGATATCCCATGTAGAGGACTTAATTCCAGGAAGTGTCCTAGAGGCTTCTGTATCTTCTCTGCTAGTCCTTATGAAAGCTCTCCTAGAGAGCAACACTATTAGCACCATTAATTGTGCAGATGAGGAAACCAAGGTAGAGGATGGGGTACATTACCGAAACTCACATGGCCAGAAAGTTGTTGGGATTAGAATGTCATTGGCTGCAAAATTCCCACTCCAGGAAAGAAGACTAATCTTTTCTTTCTTTTCTTGCCCCAGATTTCCTCCCTGCAGTATTTTGATCACATAACACCTCTCAGTATTCTCCGAGGACACCATACCCTTTCTAACACCCAAGCCTTTATGCTAAAAGGTGCCTCTGCCTGAATGTTCTTAAGAAGCTCACTTCAGAATCAGATGATGTTAACTCCTCCCCTGGGCAGCCTTCAGCACCTCTCCAGGCACAGGTGGTCAGGGGATCCTTGGACACTAAGGACTTGAAAAATGCTACTATAAACTATCCATTAGTTCATCTGTCTATCTACCACTGCCAGTGGCTGTCTTAGGTCCTAGTTGGCTATACAACTCTGGTTATAGCACTGAGGAGTTTAAAAAAGTAAATTAAAAAAAAAGTCAAATACTGAAGCATCAAAGTCAAATAAGCCAATTACGGGGGGAGGAAAAGGAAATACATATATTTTTTATATATTATTATATATATTTTATAGAGATTATATATATTCTCTTTTAAGAAACGACAAATCACTTTTCCTTCTCTTCACAGCTCTCCTAAAGGGAGAAAAGAGTTCAGTTTTTTTTTTTTTTCTGGCCGTGCCACTCAGCATGCGGGATCTTAGTTCCCCAACCAGGGATCAAACCCGTGCCCCGTGCAGTGGAAGGGGGGAGTCTTAACAACTAGACCGCCAGGGAATTCCCAAGTTCAAATTATTTTTGAGGGCTTATGGTAAAGGCTGACTCAAGAGATCTGTACTAAAACTTCAGCTTTATGGCACTTCTAGGCAATGAGTCACCATAGAACACTAAAGTTTATATTCTTGAGCAAAAGAACTACAACAAAATTTGAGTTAACCACTGAGTATAGAACATGTTCTATGAACATGTTAAACACTTTTTCCACATCTTTCACGGCACAAGAGACATGGTCTAATCCAGGTCATCACCATGAACATGAACGACAATGCTACACAGCCTCCAGAGATGTGAGTGGCAGCAGCCCCAGACAACGATCCGTTTTTGCACCTTTTTATAATTCTCCCATCAGGGTTTCAACTGTGTTTCATGCTGATGATGTCAGAGCAGCTGGCCTAAGTATCCCTTCTCCAAGCTTCTAATGTGCCACTTCTAGTTGGCCATAGATGTAAGCGCCAGGTAAGCAAACTTCTGAAACTGAGTAACAGAAGAAAACACACAGGTTCCAAGGAAGTGCCTTGCTCATAAATACATGGACTGGAAAGGGTTATCTTCCAACAAAGCAAGCAGAGGCAGCACAGTATGTGACTGCCAGGAAGAATGGCCATGTCAAGATGGCACTGTCGCCCGTACATTACTTCTCTAGGCAGCCAGAATCTCAAGGGCATGGATGGTTACTACAGACATAGAACTTTGTGCTTAGCTAATTCAAATGACCTATGAAATAGGAGAATGTCTTGAGCTGCTTTTTCCGGCTAAAGCTTTTGATAGTGATTCTGCACCAGCTGGCAATGAGAAGGTAAGTTCCGTTCTCGATGTCCCTGGCCACTTCCTGGTAAGACTTGAGAAGATTCATTATTAAGATGACTTTCTCCCCTGAAAAAAGTGTTTCACGGACTTCCCTGGTGGCGCAGTGGTTAAGAATCTGCCTGCCAATACACGGGACACGGGTTCGAGCCCTGGGCTGGGAAGATCCAACATGCCGTGGAGCAACTAAGCCCATGAACCACAACTACTGAGCCTGCGCTCTAGAGCCCATGAGCCACAACTACTGAGCCCGTGTGTCACAACTACTAAAGCTTGCGGGCCTAGAGCCCGTACGTCACAACTACTAAAGCCTGCGTGCCTAGAGCCCGTGCTCCGCAACAAGAGAAGCCACCACAATGAGACATCCACGCACTGCAATGAAGAGTAGCCCCTGCTCACCGCAACTAGAGAAAGCCCGTGCGCAGCAACAAGGACCCAACACAGCCAAAAATTAATTAATTAATTAATTTTAAAAAAAAAAGTTTCACTTGTTGTGCTGCAAGGGCATTGTAAAACTCATAAGCACTGTTTAATTAAGTAGGGAATTTATCCCTGAGCACAACTGAGTTGTAATAAATTAACAGATACCTGTGAGTAATTCCTCAAAATTTAGGGAAGGCTATTTTTTTTTTTTTTTTTTTTTTTTGTGGTATGTGGGCCTCACGCTGTTGTGGCCTCTCCCGTTGCAGAGCACAGGCTCTGGACGCGCAGGCTCAACGGCCATGGCTCACGGGCCCAGCTGCTCCATGGCATGTGGGATCTTCCCGGACTGGGGCACGAACCCGTGTCCCCTGCATCGGCAGGCGGGCTCTCAACCACTGCGCCACCAGGGAAGCCCTAGGGAAGGCTATTTTTTTAAACCTACTACCTCAAGATTTCATTCCAGTCAATTCTGACAAACCCTAGACTATAAGTTTAAAAACTCAAGTGCTGGGCTTCCCTGGCGGCACAGTGGTTCAGAGTCCGCCTGCTGATGCAGAGGACACAGGTTCGTGCCCCGGTCCGGGAAGATCCCACATGCCGCGGAGCGGCTGGGCCCGTGAGCCATGGCCGCTGAGCCTGCGTGTCCGGAGCCTGTGCTCCGCAATAGGAGAGGCCACAATAGTGAGAGGCCCACGTACCACAAAAAAAAAAAAAAAAAAAAAAAACTCAAGTGCTGCAGTCAGTATTCATTTACTTATTCGTTCATTCTTCCCTTCGTTTGTACCTTTAGTTAGCATGCGTTGTATTCTGTATTGGATTTTAAAACGTAAGAGATACAGTTCTGCCCTCCAAAAACCTCACCGTTCGGGGGATGTATTATCAATAGTTTCCTAAGGCTGCTGTAACAAATTACCACAAACTCAGTGGCTTAAAACAACACAGATTTATCATCTAGATGTTCCAGAGGTCAGAAATCCTAAATGAGTCTTACAGGCTAAAATCACAGCGTTGGCCAGGCTACATTCCTTCCGGAGGCTCTAGGGAGAATCATTCCCTTGTCTTTTCCAGTTACTAGAGGCCATCCACCACATTCCTTGGCTCACAGCCTCTTCCTTCATCTTCAAAGCATATCATTTCAACCTCTGCTTCTATCCTCCTATCTCCTTCTCTGTTATTATGACCTTTCTTCTTATAAGGACCCTGATGACTACACAGGGCCCACTGGATAATCCAGGACAATCTCCCAGCTCAAGGCCCTTAATTTAATCACATCTGCACAGTCCCTTTACCATATATGGTAATATATTCACACGTTTGGGGATTAGGACATGGATGTCTTTGGGGGAGCCATTAATCAGCCTCCCATAAGGAGACTGATGGAAATAAAACCATGAATCTCAGCAAGAGATTCCACTCTTTATTCTTTAAGTCCCCTCTCTGAATCTTAACTGACTCTTAACAAAATTCCTAAAAAGCTTAGTTACCTGCTAAACGATGTCACAGCACGGTGCACCACAATGTAGAAGAATGGAGGACATATTAGGGTCCTAACTTCAGGATATATATTAATACTGGAACAGGAAACATACAAATAAAATGCAGACTTGCTACAGTACAAAACCGTAATCTTAAAAAAAAAACAAGAAAGTCAGTATATTCAAGAAGGCAGAAAAGTGTATGAAGAATTTTAGAAGCACTTAAACTTTTAAATGTTTTACAATATGCTCAATCTGATACTGATTTTTAAAGTGCATAAGCCTATGTGTATAGTCACAGAAAAAAATGTAAAGATAAACCAAGGATTAACAGTGATTATCAACTAAAAAGTATTGCTGAAGAGTTAAAAATAGGGGTACTTTTTTTTCTTACCCTTCCTTTTTAACTTTTTCTATAATGAACACACATTATCATTTCAACCAGAAAAAATAAATGCTGAGATATAATTTTTAATGATTTGGTAGTTAAAAGTATAGGCTTCAGTTCCCTGGAAATATTCAATTAAATTAGAATACACCTTTCGGCTATAAGGCCGCATCTATTTTTAAGTCTTCATTGAATTTGTTGTAGTACTACTTCTGTTTTATGTTTTGTTTTTCTGGCCGCAAGGCATGTGGATCTTAGCTCCCCGACCAGGGATGGAACCCGCACCCCCTGCACTGGAAGGCGAAGTCTTAACCACTGGAGCTCCAGGGAAGTCCCCACATTTGTTTGTTAACTCTTTTATTTATTAATTAAAGATCTGTTCTATAATGTTACGAAGTAACATTCTGATTATTAATTGACCCTCTCAGCTGTAAGGAAATGGATATCCTGGAATTAGTACTTTAATCACTAACGATTTACAGATTTTTTTTTTTTTTTTGGTCATTGTAAGTTTATTTCATATTTGTGGCCTACACATGATTGGGCGCATTGGATAGTTTTTTTTTTTTTTTTTTTTTTTTTATTTTTTGCTTTACAACAAATTAAATCAGTTATACATATACATATATTCCCATATCCACTCCCTTTTGCGTCTCCATCCCACCCTCCCTATCCCAACCCTCCAGGCGGTCACAAAGCACCGAGCTGATCTCCCTGTGCTATGCGGCTGCTTCCCACTAGCTATCTACCTTACGTTTGGTAGTGTATATATGTCCATGCCTCTCTTTCGCTTTGTCACAGCTTACCCTTCCCCCTCCCCATATCCTCAAGTCCATTCTCTAGTAGGTCTGTGTCTTTATTCCTGTCTTAGCCCTATGTTCTTCATGACATTTTTTTTCTTAAATTCCATATATATGTGTCAGCATACAGTATTTGTCTTTCTCTTTCTGACTTACTTCACTCTGTATGACAGACTCTAGGTCCATCCACCTCATTACAAATAGCTCAATTTCATTTCTTTTTATGGCTGAGTAATATTCCATTGTATATATGTGCCACATCTTCATTACCCATTCATCCGATGATGGACACTTAGGTTGTTTCCATCTCTGGGCTATTGTAAATAGGGCTGCTATGAACATTTTGGTACATGTCTCTTTTTGAATTATGGTTTTCTCAGGGTATATGCCCAGTAGTGGGATTGCTGGGTCATATGGTAGTTCTATTTGTAGTTTTTTAAGGAACCTCCATACCATTCTCCATAGTGGCTGTACCCATTCACATTCCCACCAGCAGTGCAAGAGTGTTCCCTTTTTTCCACACCCTCTCCAGCATTTATTGTTTCTAGATTTTTTGATGATGGCCATTCTGACTGGTGTGAGATGATATCTCATTGTAGTTTTGATTTGCATTTCTCTGATGAGTAAAGATGTTGAGCATCCTTTCATGTGTTTGTTGGCAGTCTGTATATCTTCTGTGGAGAAATGTCTATTTAGGTCTTCTGCCCATTTTTGGATTGGGTTGTTTGTTTTTTTGTTATTGAGCTGCCTGAGCTGCTTATAAATTTTGGAGATTAATCCTTTGTCAGTTGCTTCATTGGCAAATATTTTCTCCCATTCTGAGGGTTGTCTTTTGGTCTTGTTTATGGTTTCCTTTGCTGTGCAAAAGCTTTGAAGTTTCATTAGGTCCCATGTGTTTATTTTTGTCCTTATTTCCATTTCTCTAGGAGGTGAGTCAAAAAGGATCTTGCTGTGATTTATGTCATAGAGTGTTCTGCCTATGTTTTCCTCTAAGAGTTTGATAGTTTCTGGCCTTACATTTAGGTCTTTAATCCATTTTGAGCTTATTTTTGTGTATGGTGTTAGGGAGTGATCTAATCTCATACTTTTACATGTCCCTATCCAGTTTTCCCAGCACCACTTATTGAAGAGACTGTCCTTTCTCCACTGTACATTCCTGCCTCCTTTATCAAAGATAAGGTGACCATAAGTCCGTGGGTTTATCTCTGGGCTTTCTATCCTGTTCCATTGATCTATCTTTCTGTTTTTGTGCCAGTACCATACTGTCTTGATGACTGTAGCTTTGTAGTATAGTCTGAAGTCAGGGAGCCTGATTCCTGCAGCTCCATTTTTCGTTCTCAAGATTGCTTTGGCTATTCGGGGTCTTTTGTGTTTCCATACAAATTGTGAAATTTTTTGCTCTAGTTCTGTGAAAAATGCCAGTGGTAGTTTGATAGGGATTGCATTGAATCTGTAGATTGCTTTGGGTAGTAGAGTCATTTTCACTATGTTGATTCTTCCAATCCAAGAGCATGGTACATCTCTCCATCTATTTGTATCATCTTTAATTTCTTTCATCAGTGTCTTATAATTTTCTGCATACAGGTCTTTTGTCTCCTTAGGTAGGTTTATTCCTAGATATTTTATTCTTTTTGTTGCAATGGTAAATGGGAGTGTTTTCTTGATTTCACTTTCAGATTTTTCATCATTAGTATATAGGAATGCCAGAGATTTCTGTGCATTAATTTTGTATCCGGCAACTTTACCAAATTCATTGATTAGCTCTAGTAGTTTTCTGGTAGCATCTTTAGGATTCTCTATGTATAGTATCATGTCATCTGCAAACAATGACAGCTTTACTTCTTCTTTTCCGATTTGGATTCCTTTTATTTCCTTCTCTGATTGCTGTGGCTAAAACTTCCAAAACTATGTTGAATAAGAGTGGTGAGAGTGGGCAACCTTGTCTTGTTCCTGATCTTAGTGGAAATGGTTTCAGTTTTTCACCATTGAAGACGATGCTGGCTGTGGGTTTGTCATATATGGCATTTATTATGTTGAGGAAAGTTCCCTCTATGCCTACTTTCTGCAGGGTTTTTATCATAAATGGGTGTTGAATTTTGTCGAAAGCTTTCTCTGCATCTATTGAGATGATCATATGGTTTTTCTCCTTCAATTTGTTAATATGGTGTATCACGTTGATTGATTTGCGTATATTGAAGAATCCTTGCATTCCTGGAAAAAACCCCACTTGATCATGGTGTATGATCCTTTTAATGTGCTGTTGGATTCTGTTTGCTAGTATTTTGTTGAGGATTTTTGCATCTATGTTCATCAGTGATATTGGCCTGTAGTTTTCTTTCTTTGTGACATCCTTGTCTGGTTTTGGTATCAAGGAGATGGTGGTCTCGTAGAATGAGTTTGGGAGTGTTCCCCCCTCTGCTATATTTTGGAAGAGTTTGAGAAGGATAGGTGTTAGCTCTTCTCTAAATGCTTGATAGAATTCACCTGTGAAGCCATCTGGTCCTGGGCTTTTGTTTGTTGGAAGATTTTTTATCACAGTTTCAATTTCAGTGCTTGTGATTGGTCTGTTCATATTTTCTATTTCTTCCTGACTCAGTCTTGGCAGGTTGTGCATTTCTAAGAATTTGTCCATTTCTTCCAGGTTGTCCATTTTATTGGCATAGAGTTGCTTGTAGTAATCTCTCATGATCTTTTGTATTTCTGCAGTGTCAGTTGTTACTTCTCCTTTTTCATTTCTAATTCTATTGATTTGAGTCTTCTCCCTTTTTTTCTTGATGAGTCTGGCTAATGGTTTATCAATTTTGTTTATCTTCTCAAAGAACCAGCTTTTAGTTTTATTGATCTTTGCTATCGTTTCCTTCATTTCTTTTTCATTTATTTCTGATCTGATTTTTATGATTTCTTTCCTTCTGCTAACTTCGGGATGTTTTTGTTCTTCTTTCTCTAATTGCTTTAGGTGCAAGGTTAGGTTGTTTATTCGAGATGTTTCCTGTTTCTTAAGGTGGGATTGTATTGCTATAAACTTCCCTCTTAGAACTGCTTTTGCTGCATCCTATAGGTTTTGGGTCGTCGTGTCTCCATTGTCATTTGTTTCTAGGTATTTTTTAATTTCCTCTTTGATTTCTTCAGTGATCACTTCGTTATTAAGTAGTGTATTGTTTAGCCTCCATGTGTTTGTATTTTTTACAGCTCTTTTCCTGTAATTGATATCTAGTCTCATAGCATTGTGGTCAGAAAAGATACTTGATACAATTTCAATTTTCTTAAATTTACCAAGGCTTGATTTGTGACCCAAGATATGATCTATCCTGGAGAATGTTCCATGAGCACTTGAGAAAAATGTGTATTCTGTTGTTTTTGGATTTCCTATAAATATCAGTTAAGTCCATCTTGTTTAATGTATCATTTAAAGCTTGTGTTTCCTTATTTATTTTCATTTTGGATGATCTGTCCATTGGTGAAAGTGGGGTGTTAAAGTCCCCTACTATGATTGTGTTACTGTCGATTTCCCCTTTTATGGCTGTTAGTATTTGCCTTATGTATTGAGGTGCTCCTATGTTGGGTGCATAAATATTTACAATTGTTATAACTTCTTCTTGGATCGATCCCTGTCCTTCTTTGTCTCTTCTAGTAGTCTTTATTTTAAAGTCTATTTTGTCTGATATGAGAATTGCTACTCCAGCTTTCTTTTGGTTTCCATTTGCATGGAATATCTTTTTCCATCCCCTTACTTTCAGTCTGTATGTGTCTCTAGGTCTGAAGTGGGTCTCTTGTAGACAGCATATATATGGGTCTTGTTTTTGTATCCATTCAGCCAATGTGTGTCTTTTGGTGGGAGCATTTAGTCCATTTACATTTAAGGTAATTATCGATATGTATGTTCCTATTCCCATTTTCTTAATTGTTTTGGGTTCGTTATTGTAGGTCTTTTCCTTCTGTTGTGTTTCTTGCCTAGAGAAGTTCCTTTAGCATTTGTTGTAAAGCTGGTTTGGTGGTGCTGAACTCTCTCAGCTTTTGCTTGTCTGTAAACGTTTTAATATCTCCATCAAATCTGAATGAGATCCTTGCTGGGTAGAGTAATCTTGGTTGCAGGTTTTTCTCCTTCATCACTTTAATTATGTCCTGCTACTCCCTTCTGGCTTGTAGAGTTTCTGCTGAGAGATCAGCTGTTATCCTGATGGGGATTCCCTTGTGTGTTATTTGTTGTTTTTGCCTTGCTGCTTTTAATATGATTTCTTTGTGTTTAATTTTTGACAGCTTGATTAATATGTGTCTTGGCGTATTTCTCCTTGGATTTATTCTGTATGGGACTCTCTGTGCCTCCTGGACTTGATTAACTATTTCCTTTCCCATATTAGGGAAGTTTTAAACTATAATCTCTTCAAATAGTTTCTCAGTCCCTTTCTTTTTCTCTTCTTCTTCTGGAACCCCTATAATTCGAATGTTGGTGCGTTTAATGTTGTCCCAGAGGTCTCTGAGACTGTCCTCTGTTCTTTTCATTCTTTTTTCTTTATTTTGCTCTGCAGCAGTTATTTCCACTATTTTATCTTCCACCTCACTTATCCGTTCTTCTGCCTCAGTTATTCTGCTATTGATCCCATCTAGAGTATTTTTTATTTCATTTATTGTGTTTTTAATCGATGCTTGATGCATCTTTAGTTCTTCTAGGTCCTTGTTAACTGTTTCTTGCATTTTGTCTATTCTATTTCCAAGATTTTGGATCTGGGAAATAGAATCTTGGATCATCTTTACCATCATTATTCTGAATTCTTTTTCAGGTAGACTGCCTATTACCTCTTCATTTGTTAGGTCTGGTGGGTTTTTATCTTGCTCCTTCTCCTGCTGTGTGTTTTTCTGTCTTCTCATTTTGCTTATGTTACTGTGTTTGGGGTCTCCTTTTTGCAGGCTGCAGGTTCGTAGTTCCCGTTGTTTTTGGTGTCTGTCCCCAGTGGCTAAGGTTGGTTCAGTGGGTTGTGTAGGCTTCCTGGTGGAGGGGACTAGTGCCTGTGTTCTGGTGGATGAGGCTGGATCTTGTCTTTCTGGTGGGCAGGTCCACGTCTGGTGGTGTGTTTTGGGGTGTCTGCGGACTTTTTATGATTTTAGGCCGCCTCTCTGCTAATGGGTGGTGTTGTGTTCCTGTCTTGCTAGTTGTTTGGCATAGGGTGTCCAGCACTGTAGCTTGCTGGTCGTTGAGTGAAGCTGGGTGCTGGTGTTGAGATGGAGATCTCTGGAAGATTTTCGCCGTTTGATATTATGTGGAGCTGGGAGGTCTCTTGTGGACCAGTGTCCTGAAGTTGGCTCTCCCACCTCAGAGGCTCAGCACTGACTCCTGGCTCCTCAATTTGGGATGATTTGTTGTCTATTCATGTATTCCACAGATGCATGGTACATCAAGTTGATTGTGGAGCTTTAATCCGCTGCTTCTGAGGCTGCTGGGAGAGGTTTCCCTTTCTCTTCTTTGTTCTCACAGCTCCTGGGTCTCAGCTTTGGATTTGGCCCCGCCTCTGCGTGTAGGTCGCCGGAGGGCGTCTGTTCTTCGCTCAGACAGGACAGGGTTAAAGGAGCAGCCTCTTCGGGGACTCTGGCTCACTCAGGCCGGGCGGGAGGGAGGGGCACAGAGTGTGGGGCGAGCCTTTTGGGAGGTCTGGGGTCTTCTGCCAGCATTCAGTAGGTGTTCTGTAGGAGTTGTTCCACGTGTAGGTGTATCCGTGGGGAGGAAGGTGATCTCCGCGTCTTACTGTTCCGCCATCTTACCCGGAAGTCTCCATTTACAGATTTTTAATGCATTTTAATATGGTTAAAATCAGACTTATGTACACATATACACACAATAGTTAACAGTTTTATGTGTGTAAGTCACAAAATCAATCGACAATTATGATCCAAAGAAGGACAACACAGGTAAGCTTAGCATTAGTATGTTCACACCCCCAAAAGATAATAAAAGCAATACTCTACATTTTTACTCATTGAAATTTCATTCATATATGCACACTTTTCCATTCATAGATGGGAAATTTAAACAGCACATTTTTCATGCATTTCTCATTCCTCCTGCTTTATGGGGGAAAAAAGAAAGAGGAAGGGAGAGAAAAAGGAAGAAAAACAGGAAAAGGAGAAAAATTAAAAAGGCAGGCAAGAGAAAAATCAAGCTTTGCCCTGGATACTTACCTGGACCAGCGTTACACAGCAACACTTCATTTTAAAAACACCATCTCCCCTTCCTTTGATAGATTAGTCAAAGAAGCTACCACAGATTTCGCAAGGACTTTCAGAATATTAATCAACTTTACAACTAAACGAAAGAGAGATCTACATAATATTGATATGACAAAGGGCTCCCTGCTAAAGTATGTTTTCTTTCCAAAAAAATTCTAATTTTCTTAGAATTTAGTACTATCCTCTGAAGGCAGGTAATTTGGAGTGGGCGACAGTATTTTCCAGCTACGGTGAGGATCGGGGGTAGTCTGCTCCCTCACTCAGAGGCTTGTTCTCTTTCTCAAACCCCCAACGGACATGGTGTACAGAGGCAGGGCTTTTCAGACCACGTAACTGACCAGCTCCCCTGAGGGCAGGAGGAAAAGAGGCTTCCCTCAGCAACTATTCAAGGTTCCCAGACTCCTGCAATCCTTGACGGCAAGCCCTTGGAGATGAGAGCCCAGGTCTGTCCCGTTTACACTGTGTCCCTAGAATCGGGGACATAATAGACATAACAGAGGTCCTTCACATGCATCTATCTGCTGAAATGCCACCTATTAATAAGCATAAGGGCCAATAAAATCCTAAATTTAAAGTGCATATTTCTATCGATTTGCAAGTTATGTCACCTTCTAACTCAAGAATATAAACTAAATATTCATATTATGCCGAAGAGATGAATCAGTAACTCTGAAAAGTGTTGGAAAGATTTGGCTTTTATAATAAAATGAGGCGAAAATTGTACATAGGTAAATCAGATAAGAATCAAAAAGAAGAGGGTGTCAGAAATGGCCGGCACCCAGATTCTTAAATAGTTCCTTCTTTCCTAGTCCCCTTTTCTGCTGATATTACTGATATTTAAAATGGAAAGGACAAAATTATACATGAAATTTATCATTTCATAGATACTTTTTAATTATTCCTAAAAGTACTTCAACAGCCAGAGCCATGCACAGCCACATTTTCTAAAGTCATATAAAACGGTTATTATAGCCCATTTTTTATAAAGTGGTAGAAATTCCCTACAGACAGTTCAAGACTGTAATTGACAGACTGCAACTGCCTGCATCCTGGATGAGGGTACAATGACCTCTGACAATGGACAAGGGCACTAGAACAGCCAATAGTTGCCTCTACCAGTCCAAGGGGTTGGGTTGGAAGACAGCATAATGTCGTGTGTGCTATGGAGTCCAAGAGTCAGCCCTTTGTTCGTCGGGTGACTTGAGGGACAGCTTCCTGTGACCTCACTGAGGATCAGGTCCCTCATCTGTAACACTGCTGCATGTGCTCCCCATGCTTTTGAGATGATCAATATAAAGTGCCTGCCGCCTGCAAACCCCAGGAGAGCCCCAGGAGTTCAAATGCAGCAATCGGCACTTCTGGCCTCACTCAGGGAGCCAAAACCATTTTCTCATTTATGGACTTGATTTAGAGCCATGGCAAATAAACAATAACCGAGAGCAAAGCACTTTGCGAAAGACTTTGCTTCAAAACCATTTTGTTTTTTTTAACAGCCCACAAAGACAAAGGGAAAAAGATTGAAAAGGACCCAAAATTATTAGATATACAACAAAAGTATAAAGCTAAAACAAAGAGATTTTTACGTGAAATCAGCTTAAAATAAGTCAGCTTTCACTCACCTCAAACTTTGATCACATTGTTATCACAAAATAGCACACAGCTTTTATTTTATTTTTCTATTTGAAAGCCAAAAGCAAAAGTTGTATGTAATAAAATGTGGAATAGGACTCTATTAGTAACTAAATAAATGCATTTGGGTGTTCAAATATGCAACCTGTTTCTTATAGCAAACATTAGGGGAAATTTTGGCAACTGTTTTCCAAGAAATTTCAATAACTTCATCACATCACTAAAAATTTTATCACACATAAAAATGCAATCCAAAGAAAATTATTTGTTTGCTGTCACTAAGAGACACCAAAGGAAACACTCCATTGTTTCTGAATTTAAATTTCCATGTATTCCAGAAAACAGTTACATACCACCCATGTAATGGCTGCACTTCAATATTAAAGTTTTTAAAGAAAAACACAAAAAGTGAATAAGTGTGCTACCATTTTTCAGTTTTGTAAGTTGTTTAGAACTTGAAGTTTAATGTATTTCAGGATTATGACTGAACTGAAGATTCCTACTGTATTTTATACGCCTTCTGATAAGTCATCATCAATCATCCTAAATATATAAAGACATAATATTTTTCAAGCCCTAAGTAAAACAATAAAAGTCTGGGTGTTTTTATTAAACAAGATGCATTATGAAGTTAACAAGAACAACAAGGCAATCCTATGAATGTTGCCTGGAGATGATTAAGATCTCACAGGAAAGAGAAAGAGGGACCTGGTTTATCCACACGATTTTAACTCAAAAGTGGACAAAATATTTTAAACAATGGTTTTTAAAACACTGGACATTAAGCAACAAAGGACAGTGATTCCTGAAAGACAGGAAACAAGCAAGGTAACCATATGAAGCTTACTACCTGGATAGAATTTTCAGACTGTGGCCCAAAGAATGGGGAGCCAGGCAGAGCCTGGTGCTCTCCCTGAGTTGAGAAGATGGAGCCAGGAGTTCAAGGAGGCCAAGATGCCTGAAGTTTGCAGGGCAGAGTACCAGAGAGGAGAAGGCTGCAAAGACCGAGAACTCTGGAGATGTGCTGGGGTCCCCCCTTGAGTCTTCGGCTGACCAACCCACATGTGTGAGGAAACTACTCAAGAACTACCTGAAAGGATGAGAGGGAATAATCCCCAAAGCTCACATAGGCTGGAAAGGGCTCCTTCTGCTCCCACTAGTCAGAGTGGAAAACCTCATAACTAACAGGACATTAGGTAGAGTATTTAGAAGGGTTTTACCTCAGTAGGCAGTAAAATTAGAGTACATGCTGCTCTGGTTCTACCTAAGAAAGCTTAAAAGCAAGACATGAAAAGGTCAAACCCTTTCCAAGTGACTTAATTACATCCCATAACAAAGCTCAAGAATACAAAAATACTCAGCACCCAACAAGATAAAATTTGCAATGTCTGGCATCTAATCAGAAAAAAATACAATCCACAACAAGGAGATAAATCAATTAGTAAAACTGACCCAGAACTAGCACTAACATGTTAGAATTAACACAAAAAGACATAAAAAAGGGTTACTATGTTTTCAAAAAACTCAAGGAAAACTTGAAATTTTTAAGATATTCAAATATCTTAGATACATATATATATATATATATATTTTTTTTTTTTTTTTTTTTGCAGTACGCGGGCCTCTCACTGCTGTGGCCTCTCCCGTTGCGGAGCACAGGCTCCAGACGCGCAGGCTCAGCAGCCATGGCTCACGGGCCCAGCCTCTCCGCGGCATGTGGGATCTTCCCGGACCAGGGCACGAACCCGTGTCCCCTGCATCAGCAGGCAGACTCTCAACCACTGTGCCACCAGGGAAGCCCATCTTAGGTATTTGATTAGATCAAATATCAAAGATATCCTAACTGAACTTCTAGAGATGAAAACTACAATGTCTGGGGTGAAACACACATTGGGTGGGATAAATAGTACATTAGACAATCACAGACTGCCAACTCTATGTCAGCATTCTATAAGTAATATTTCTTGATAACTTTCTTTTCCCCTTCATACTCTTAACCAATTTGCAGGAGAAAAAAAAAAAGATTAGTGTATTTAAAGTGATAGAGACTAAAAGGAATCACAGTGGTAAAAAAATACTGGAAAAAAATGAACAGAGCATCAGTGGAACAACTTCAAACTGTCTAATGTGATGTAAATGGAGTCTCCAAAGGAGGAGGAACAGAAAAAATATTTGAAGAAATAATGGTTGAAAATTTTCTAAATCAAATGAAAACTATACATGCATAAATTTAAGAAGCTCAATGAACTCCAAGCATAAGACACATGAATAAAACAACACAGACATACACATCAAATTGCTTAAGACCAGCGTTCAAGAGAAAATCTTTAAAACAACTAAAGAAAAAAAATACACATTATTTACAGAGCAACAAAGATAAAGATGATTACCAATTTCTCACCAAAGACATAGTAAGCCAGAAGACAGTGGAATATCTTAAAAGTAATGAAAGAAAAAACAAAAATGGCCAACCTATAATTATTTATCCAATGACACTATCTTTAAAAATGAAGTCAAAATAAGAATATTCAAGGGTAAGAAATGTTAAAAGAAATTCTTCAAACAGGAGAAAAGTAATTACCCAGGATGATCTCACCATCTCAAGATCCTTAACTTCATCACATTTGTGACAAACCTTCTGTCATGTAAGGTAACACTCACAGGGTCCAGGAATAAGGACATGGACACGTTTGGAGGCTATTATTCTGCCTACTATACACCCCATATGAAGAAATTACTAAAAATGTTACATTAAAAAATAATGCAAGATAATACATAATTTTAAAAAAATCAATGGAAACTGAGTATGACTGAGAGGAAACAAAGATATAAAAAAATTTTAGACTCCTTTGGACTTTGATTCCTGGAACATTCTCCTTTAACCTGCAGATTTAGTAATTTAAGATTGTTTTTTTTCTTAGAATACTGCTCAATTATTATGTAATAATGGTACTTTAAATGTGTAGATAGTACCAAATTAATTTTTTTAGTTAGTTCATTATCTTATCTATATCCCCAAATATTCATATGTTCAAGATAGAGGGAAAAAATCCAAGAATCCTCTCAATAACAATGCTTTCTGTTCAAGGGCAACTAATATTTGGGCATCTGCACTGAATCTCCAAATCTCTGCCATACACCAAGTTATGGAGTTCAGCCCAGCAAAACGAGCGATCATGCCATCTGCCCCAGAAGCAGCAGTAACTCTGAAAGATCATGAAGGAATTGCAAACACAGCCAGGTGTAGGACATTTCTGCAGGTTTCAAGTACAATCTTTTGTTTGATTCACTTTCCTGAACAAAGGTATTTGTGATATTAATAATGGGAGCTATAAAAATTACTGAGTTGAATTTAAATAAATTAAAGGAGACTAGATATTCAAGCAATGACCATCCAAAAAAAAAAAACTGTCTTTTTCTTAACCACTCCAAGCATACTATTTGATTCTGCAGCAAACAATATTTACATATTTATAATATTGCAAATGTTGTTTTTTAAAAAAGAACTCAAAAGCAATCAAGAAGAGTGATCTGAAAAAAGCCCAAGGCTCCTGCCTTCTTACATCAAGTGCTCTATCAATCAAATTAATTTTAAGGACAAATTGAAATTAAGCTAACTTAACTCTATGACAATATTCTGTATGTAGTATTTCTTGATAAATTTCTTTTCCCTTTCATACTCTTAACCAATTTGCAGACTTTTATGCTAAGTGGATTTATGGCCCATCAAGAATTTCAGTAACTCTAATATACATTTTTTTCCTTATATGAAATGCTGCAATGCATGACCAAATTGACCTATTATAACATTTTTAGAATTAGTAATGCAATTTCAGAATTTGAGAGGCTGCAAATGAGTAAAATTAATCTTCTTCTACTTGCGTGCATATACCCATGCCAGTAAAAATTAGAATCAAGGCTTCCCATTCAACAGTAAAGTCACATTTTTAACACAACCTTGGAGGTATAACTTTCATCCCAAGTTAATAATTTGTCATAGTATTAACCATCCCGCAACACATCTAAATAGAAGTTACACAGTCTTACAAATAGGCTTTCTCATCCTATAATTTATAAATTATCTAAATAACCATAATTAAGCAAATAAATGGAAGACATTTTTTTAAAACATACAATTTAATATTACTTCTCCATCCAAATGCTACCTAACTGGGAATAACAGTTCTCATCCTTAGTGTAGAACACCACATTTAGAGAAACAAGGACCATCTACAGAACTAATTCTCTTTACTGATAACACCAGGTTCACCACTGGTGAAATATTTCACTTGACTCTCCTCCAAGCAAAGTTAGGGGCTACTTAAAAACCAAAATCAGGGCTTTGAAGCCACTGTATTTGTTCACCGACTTCATCTATTTCCATTTAATGATTAAAACTCTGTTTAACAGAGGCCAAACCCATTTGGCCATCGTTTGAGTTCCAGAGATGCCAGGCCAACATTTAGTTTCACATGAGAGACCCCACTGACAAGCACACACTGAAACTTCCTTTACCAGGGGCTGCTAATCATTATCATGAGAAGAGATGAGAATGCTGATGGGCTCGCTGAAAATTAACTGACTCCACATACAGAGAACCTCATTACCTCGACCTCAGCTTCCCTTTTTCGAGCTTGATGATCACAAGAGAAAGTGTGCCCGTTTACACTGATGTTTCTAGGACTCCTGCCAGGACTACTGATTACTATACAATTTTTTTTTAATTTTTATTGGAGTATAATTGATTTACAATGTTGTGTTAGTTTCTGCTGTACAGCAAAGTGAATCAGTTATACGTATACATACATCCACTCTTTTTTCTTTTCTTTTTTGGCCACGCCGCACGGCACATGGGATCCTAGTCCCCGACCAGGGATCGAACCCGCGCCCCCTGCATTTGAAGCGTGGAGTCTTAACCACTGGACCGCCAGGGAAGTCCCTGGCCACTCGTTTTTAGACTCTTTTCCCATATAGGCCATTACAGAGGATTGAGAAGAGTTCCCTGTGCTTATTAGTTATCTATTTTATATATAGTAGTAGTGTGTATATGTCAATCCCAATCTCCCAATTTATCCCTCCCCCAACCCTTTCCCCCCTGGTGGCCAACCCCTTCCCTGCTGGTAGCCATAAATTTGTTTTCTATATCTGTGACTCTATTTCTATTTTGTAAATAAGTTCATTTGTACCACTTTTTTAGATTCTACATATAAGCGATATCATGATATTTGTCTTTCTCTGACTTACTTCACTCAGTATGACAATCTCTAGGTCCTACTTTCTAACCAACTCTCTCCCAGACACGACACAAAGGTAATGCTGCAAAGGAGTAATTAATCAAATAGGTGAACTATCTAGGGCCACAAGTTGCAGTATTCAGTATGCTGCTCATGTCCTAGGGCCAACCACCTCAAAGAGTCCAACAGCCTCTACTGCATTCAACTATAAAATAGAAATCTGAATATCCATGAAGTTGTCACAACAGAAATCAAGAAAGTACATTATACCAAGTTTCAGAAGTTTGCACCATCTAAAGATAATTCAAACAAAAATATGCTTTTAAAAATCTAAAAAATGCACTTTTCCCCAAGTAATTATTCTAGATCTAAACAATTTTAACTAAAACAACCATTTTTACTTTCCCCACTTTGTGTGAGTTAGTTATTATTTGTTCCTTTAGCTTTGAAAGGACTCAAGTATCTATCACAAAATCTGGTCAAACATGCCAGCTGAAAATAATCAATTCAGAGTTTACACATTTAGTCATGTTCTTGATCAGACACAAAGCCAAAAAAGAAACAAACATAATGGAATTAAGCTTATAAGGAAATAAAAGAGTATATTAATATACATTATAGAAAAAGAGGTAAGTATATGTAGCAGAATTTATACCAAAATTAAACATAATTCTAACAAAGTTGGAGAAGCAAAAAATCCACATGTAATTCATATAAGAACTTTACAAATCACATAGTTAACCCAACATTAATATTAAACTTTAGAAATTAGGTCCTTCGTTTTTGGCATATCAAATATTCATATTTCATGGGTCCAAAGCACAAGTAATTCTTATCTTGTATATGCTGTCCTGGCAAACAAATCAGCATTTAACTGATTCTTGGCCCTTCCTTTATACTTCCTTTATACTTTCAAAACTACTGCTATTTAGGGTTGCATCACAAGAACAAACAAACAAAAGGAGAAAATTCAGAAACTGAACGTTAAGAATATGCCTGAAAAATAAGAATGCCTGTTTGTCTGACATGTTTATAATGGCTGCTGCATTTTAAAAGAGAATACTGCAGTCTCTTTATAAAAAGTATATAACTTCAGAATTGACTGAAACAATTAAGTTCAACTTTAAGAGCTTAAAATTGTCTCATTTTCACGGAAAAAGAAGAGTGGATTTAGAGCCCAGAGATTTAAGTTCTGCTCAGGGTTCTAAAATAAACCAGGTGAGCTAACTTGAGCTAATTCCTTAAACTACCCTCTCTGAACCTCAGCTTTCCTTAATTGTGGAATTATTATGACCTCAACAAATCTTCATAGCTCCTTCTGCTTCTTATAAGGGATTAACAACTCTGAATTCAATCAATCCTGCCTCCCATTTGCCACCCGATAAGAAATCTGTCCATTCAAATGTTGAGAAAATGGAATTCATTTTAAAACTAGCTATTTTTAAATACACATAATATAAATTATAGTTATTTTTTAAAATAAAACCCTTATTCTAAACCATCCAACGTAGTCCAAATTCAAATACAAATTATTCAATGTTTTTAATTCTATAGGTCAGGGACTTCCCTGGTGGTCCAGTGGCTAAAACTCCACACTTCCAATGCAGGGGGCCTGGGTTCGATCCATGGTCAGGGAACTAGATCCCACATGCCACAACTAAGAGTTCGCATGCCGCAACTAAGACCCCGTGCAGCCAAATAAATACATAAATAAAAATATACTTTTT
Source organism: Mesoplodon bidens (assembly GCF_964165515.1). Taxonomy (NCBI): domain Eukaryota; kingdom Metazoa; phylum Chordata; class Mammalia; order Artiodactyla; family Ziphiidae; genus Mesoplodon; species Mesoplodon bidens. The sequence goes on along the minus strand of NC_138176.1, from coordinate 118,559,795 downwards.
AAAATTCTATAGGTCAGCATTCCTCTCAAATATTGTAGGTAACCAAGAAGCTAAAACTCTTATCTCATGGGGACTGGACCCCCTCTCATCCAGACCCAGTAGACTGACACCTTCAAATTTCTTAAAATTTTTGTACTTTACTGCCAAAACTTCTAGAAAGCTAACCTTGAAAATGACACAAGAAGTTTTAGCATTAAAAATGAGTATTATAATTCATGATGCTCATTAAAGAAACCTAAAAATAGGGGCCCCACTCCCAAAATTATTTGTCTTGATATACTTTATGTTTTCAGAATGTTAATTTCTAAAATTGATTTACACAGTGCTCTCTGCACTAGACACCTGTATTTTCATTAGTTTCCTATTGCTGCTATAACAAATTACCACAAACTTAATGGCTTAAAACAACACAAATTCATAATCTTACAGTTTTCAAGGCCAGAAGTCCAAAATGAGTTTTAAAGGGCTAAAATCAAGGTGTTGGCAGGGGTGCATTCTTTCTGGAAGCTCCAGTGCAAAATTTTTCTTTGCGTTTTCCAGCTCTAGAGGCTACACACATTCCTTGGCTCGCAGTCCCCTCCATCTTTAAAGCCAATCAAGGTCAACTGCGTTTTCTCACATATGTACCTCTAACTCTCCTGTCTCCCTGTTTCACTTATCACCTTTGTGATTACAATGGGCTCACCTGGATAATCCAGCGTAATCCCCCGACTTCAAAGTCAGCAGTTTAACAAACTTACTTTCACCTGTAACCCTAATTTTCCCTTGTCATGGTAACAGAGTCACAGGTTCTGGGGATTAGGATGTGGACACCTTCAGGAGACTTCCACCTAGCACAACATCTATTATCTAGTGCTGGGAGAGCCTCCCAACAGACTGCAAGACGGACAAGCCCTGTGGGAATCAATTTAACGGGGATGACAAAGTAGATAAAACTATAATTCAGTGGGAAAAAATATAAACACAAGAACACTTAGCAACAAAAGGCAGATGCATAGGGAATATTTTTTAATAGTAATTTAAAATATGCTGTTATGAAGCCACATGCTGTTAGAGATAAGAGTCCTACATACTTGAACATTATTTTGAGGAAAGACCTAGTATAATATGCCACAAGAAATGACGTCATTATCAGTCACAACTTTAGGAACTGATGGGATCTTATGAGATCATCTAGTCACTGAAACTAGTGGTCCACTGAGACGCAGGGAAATTATAACTCTTATAAGATCACTTGGTTAGGTCATTTCACAAAAAGGCCTTTCGCCCAATTTCTTGATTTCTGGTCAAAATATTATATGAGACGGCACAAAGAATAAATTCAGTTCAGTATAGTGTATTTAAGAAATCAAAGTAACATTTGAAAATACTGACTGCAGACTTTTCCAATTATAATTTCTGCTTAATGCTTAAATGGTTAGAATGTTTAGCCATTTAGCAAATTCACCTTTGTACAATAACCTGTTGCTCAAAGACGTTATACATTTGAGACCCTGTATTTCATTCATCTAGTTTACACTACATCACTGAGATCTTACTACATGCCAGGCAAGTCCTAGGCAAAAGACATACAGCAGTGAACAGCAACAACTAAGTCCTGCTCTCATGCATCTTCAATTCTTGTAAAGAATCAGGAAACAGATGAAAAACAGCTAAATAAGTGTATCATATGTCAGGGAGAGGTTCTATTTACTATTACAGGGATATGAAGGAAGACTACAGACACGCATGCTCAACATCACTTGAAAACAAACATGATGTGCAATGTTAAGAGTTTATGACAAGATAGAGATAAAAGATCTAATGTTTTAAGAAAACTCAAACACACAAGCATTGTTATAAAACTGACTCCTTTCTCAACTCCTAACTAAAAATTAATACTAATTAAAATCAAAATCAAGACAGAGTGGAATGGGCAAAAGAACAGACATATAGATAAATGGAACAGAATAAAAAGCCCAGAAACAGACCCACACAAATATAAACAACTGACTTTTGGAAAAGGCACAAAGGCAATTCAATGGAAAAAGAACAGTCTTTTCAACAAATGGTGCTAGTACAACTGGATATCCAATTAGATATCCAATATCTATCTAACCTAGACTTAGATCTTACAACTTAACAAAAAAATTAACACAAAATGAGTCATAGACCTAAATATAAAATGCAAAACTATAAAGTTTCCAGAAGAAAAGATAGGAGAAACTCTACATGACCTTGGGTTTAGCGGTGAGTTTTTTTTTTTTCCAAATTTATGTTTTTACTGGCTTCTCTTTTTATTTATTTATTTGCTTGCTTGTTTGTTTGTTTTTGGCTGCGCTGGGTCTTTGTCGTTGCGCGTGGGCCTTCTCTAGTTGTGGCGAGCAGGTTCGTTGCGGTTCATGGGCTTCTCATTGCAGTGGTTTCTCTTGTTGCAGAGCACAGGCTCTAGGCACACAGGCTTCAGTAGTTGTGGCACATGGACTTAGTTGCTCTGTGGCATGTGGGATCTTCCCAGACCAGGGATTGAACCCATGTCCCCTGCATTGGCAGGCGGATTCTTAACCACTGCACCACCAGGGAAGTCCCTAGCGGTGAGTTTTTTACATGCCAAAACATAATCTAAGAAAGAAAACATAGGGAAGTTGGACTTAATAAAATTTAAAACTTCTCTGTGAAGGATACAATTAAGAAAACAAAGAAACAAGCCAAAGATTGGGAGAAAATATTTGCAGAACACATATCTGATAAGGGAGTTGTATACAACGTACGCAAAGAATTCTTTTTTAATTTATTTATTTTTGGCTGCTTTGGTTCTTCGTTGCTGTGCGTGGCTTTCTCTAGTTGCGGTGAGAGGGGCTACTCTTTGCTGCAGTGCACAGGTTTCTCACTGCGGTAGCTTCTCTTGTTGTGGAGCATGGGCTCTAGGCACACGGGCTTCAGTAGTTGCGGCATGTAGCCTCAGTAGTTGTGGCTCACGGGCTCCAGGGCGCAGGCTCAGTAGTGGTGGCACACAGGCTTAGTTGCTCCACGGCATGTGGGATCTTCCTGGACCACGGCTCGAACCGGTGTCCCCTGCATTGGCAGGAGGATTCTTAACCACTGCGCCACCAGGGAAGCCCTTGCAAAGAATTTTTAAAACTCAACAATAAGAAAACAGCCCAATTTAAAAATGGACGAAAGATTTGACAAACACCTCACCAAAGAAGATATATAGATGGCAAATAAACATATGAAAAGTTGGTCAACATCATACATCAACAGGAAAACACAAATTAAAACAATAATGAGGTGCCATTACACATCTACTAGAATGGCTAAAATCCAAAACACTTTCAATGTGAAGTTCTGATGAAAATGTAGAACAACAGGAATTCTCAGTCACTGCTGGTAGGAAGGCAAAATGGCACACAGCCACTTTGGAATATGGCTTGGCGTGTCATAAAGCTGAATGTGGTCTTAACATACAACCCAGAAATCTTGCTCCTAGGAATTTATCCAATTCATTTGAAAATATATGTCCATACAAACACCTGCATGAGAATGTTTATACAAGTTTTATTCATAATGGTCAAAAAATAAAAACAATCTCAACAGATAAATGTATAAAAAAAATTGTCTTCCATATAATGGAATACTACTAAGAAAAAAAAAGAGTGAACTATGTAAAGCCATGCAAAAACATACAGCTAAGTAAAAGAAGCCAGTCAGAAAAGGCCACGTACTATGTGATTACATTTATGTGACCTTCTGAAAAAGGTAATATTATAAAGATAATAAACACACCAGTCATTGTCAGGAGGTTGGGAAGAGGTGAGTGTTGAACAGGTAACATACATGGGATTTTTAGGATGGTGAAACTATTCTGTATATTATAATGGTGGACACATGACATTGTGCATTTGTCAAAACCCATACAACTGTACAGCATACACAGAAAACCTAATGTATGCAAATTTTAAATTATTTATGAGGATGGATAATCCCAGGATGGAATGCAGACTGTGACAAAGGAATCTAACAAATGTGTGAAATAAACTCACTTAAGGGGGAAGAGGGAAGTGCTGACCTTAGAAATAACCGCAGTGTTTATGGGTAAAAGCAAAAGGAACTGCACATAAGCTCTGTTGATAAAATTATTTCTCACGGAGTGGGGGCGCGGTATTAGTAAACAATTCTAAAACCACTATATACTGTATACTGGAATTGAACAATTACATAAATGAATGGTGGATCCTAAGAGCCAGATTTCTCATTGTTGGAGGTGTTTGCCAACAAGGGAAAAAAGCTCCAATGACCCATGTGGTAATAGATGAGAGTTGGAGCTATCAGTTCTGAGCTCATGTTTAGCTTCAACAGAAACACATAAATACGAGTGTATACGGGTTACTATACGCAATATAGCTCCTTGCTTGCTCTGTCAGCTGAGAGAGCCTAGAAGCAACACAGCTCAGTGGAATGAGCACACCAGATCTTGGTTTCTAATACCATTCTCCAATAAAAGAAACTAGGGCTCCTCAGAGAAATGGCTGGTTCTAGGGCTGACCAAGGAATATAACAGATGAGCATAGCCATCTTGCAGTGCTAGAAAGTAAGAAAGTGCTCAAAAAAAAAAAAAAAAAAGGCGCAACAATGGGGGTATGTGAAAGGGACACAGGTGCCAAGTCAAAGAGCTCCCAATGGCCAAAGCCAAAACAATCTGAGCACCAAGATAAACAAGTATTGCCTTCTACCCCAAAGTATAAAATAAATATACATGGTCTATACTGATATAAATAAATGACTGAATAAAGAAATAAAAGGGGGAGAAGAGACCAATCACCCACACGAAAGAATTCCAAAATATTACACGGGCTCTCCCCTCTCAGGGAGGTGCAGCAGAAGTCCCTACTGAAGTGTGGACTGCACACTGGGGCTTCCTTCCAGTATCCAGTATGGAAAGGGGAAATGTTTAAAAGAATAATATTACAGTGGAGAAACCTGACAAATACTACGTCAGCCAGGTGATCAGGATTAGCATCAACAGTGACAGGTCATACTGATGGTATGTGATGAGAGCGGTACTTCACCTCTCTGGTCTTCCTCCCCAAAACTCATCACCCCAGCCGAACCATGAGAAAAAACTTAGACAAAGCCCAGCTGAGGGACATTCTACAAAATACCTAACCAGTACTCCTCAAAACTGTCAAAATCATCAACAACGAGGGAAGCCTGATAAACTGTCAGCCGAAAGGAGCCTAAGGAGACGTGACAATTAACGTAACATGGTATTGTGGATGGGATCCTGGAACAGAAAAAGTACATTAGGTAAAAAAGAAGGAAATCTGATTAAAATAAGGACTCTGGGTCAAAATAATACATCATTATTGGTTCACTAACTATGAAAATATACCACACTGTTGTAAGATGTTAATAATTTAACAAGGGGAAACTGGGTGTGGGATATACAGGAACTCTGTACTATATTCACAACTATGCTGTAAATCTAAAATTGCTCTAAAATAAAAAGTTGACTTTAAAAACTTCGACTAAAATGTATTAAAAATTCTCACCAGTGGGGAAAAAAAGAATCCTCCATTATTTCCCTAGGTATCAATTGAAACACATCTAAAAGTCTGACACATTCCTTACATATTAAAAATAAAATAAAAGCTGATACATTTACAAGGCAGGAGGCCAATACATTATCATTTTTTAAAGCCTATCATTTTCTAATAAGTACAAACATCCTCTGGATTGCAAAACTGATACTTTAATATTGATTTTTTTCTTAAGTATTTGAAACCACTGATAACAGGACAACAAATTAAATTACAATAATAAGAGGACCATTCATTTTAGGTAAAACTGTGGTCAACTGTGGGTGTCATTTGGAGCTAGGTTTTTCCTGCAGCTACAAGAGCCATTGAATACTAAGTCCCAGAGGTGACTCCTCCAGGACTGGTCACCAGGGTACCTCAGTGGAAGTGATGTTCTACAAGCATCACCCACTACCTGGAGGGGCAACAAGCCAGCTTCCTACACTCTACACTGAAGTCTGAGAACAGGTACTGTATTATTTGGCCCATAAATATTTCTTTTGAATCTGGACTTGGTACCAATAATAAAAATCGGGAGACTGTTAAACTATATATTCTTCGATAAAATTTTTTAAAAATTGAGAGACTGCATGTAAAACAAATCAAATTTCTACCTTTCTGTTTGAACATTAGGAAGATCTGGCCACACCTGGCTGCATTTCCACAGGGCAGCAACCTGATGCAGCAGAGCAGAGCTGTCCCCTGTAGGCCAGGCACCGCCTCTATAGTTCACCTGGACCCCCAGCACTCCCTATTTTTAATATCTCAACACACTTCACTGATTACTTACAGCTCTACAACCGGCCACCCTGTTACTCCCGAAATTTGAATAACAATAACCTTGGAGACACAGCAATGATATCCATAAACTAATACAAATATTATTATTTTGGGGGTGTCATGACCCAGAAGTATCCTGAATTATACTGGTAATAATGGGCAACCCTACCAAAATATGCCAAAACAGCATTAATTGTTTAATTCTGGTTCAAGAAAGAAATCATGGATTAGGAAGGATATGTAATAGATAAGACAAGATACAAATACACACACTCTGCTAATTCCCAATTTACCTTTAGGAATCTAGAATAAATAATGGGATGGTCATGGGCTCATTAAGTGAGACAAAGAGGAACAAGGCTCCAGGCACTGTGTGGACTTCTTGTCTTGGAGCTGAAATAAGGGACAACCCAACTGGGTTGCTCCCTAGAGGGCTAACCCTCCAGAGACTCTAAAACCTCTAGGGCACTAAAACATCATCCAATGTAATAAGATGGAGAAAACAGTATTGACCAGAACCCGGCTGAGAGAGGATGCTGCACGTTTCAGAGAAAATAACTTGATAACCTTCTTTGCATAAACAGTGAACTCCACAAAGGACAGGTAAAGAGTCTTCTAGAGAGAGCAGGACTGACGAGTGGATGGGTTTGTTTCACTAAGGTGGAATATGCAAGTTTGGGCAGCAGCAAAATTTCCTGAAACAAGAAAGAGGCCTGGAGCTGCCACCAGAGGGCTGACTTCACCCTTCCCCCATGCACTGCCCTGCCTCTCCAGGCACTATCCATACAACAAATATCTAAAGAATCTGGGCCAAACCATGAGCCTGACTGGAGCACTCACTTTTCTTGACATTTTCTATTTCCATTACATATATCCAGTAAATTTAAAGAAAAACTTTGAAGTCAAGCTAGTTCAAGTTAGTCACAACCATTCAAATCCAAGAGACAAGATCATGAGCAAACCTCAGATACAGAAGAACACTACAAGTTACTATCAAACCTTATACTCGTATCTAATACAGGAGTCACAAAACAGCCAAAAAGGTCACAGCCATAGTGATATATACTCTAAGGATAAATCAAAGTTGAAAGTTTCCATTTGAACTTTAAGAACGAAATTACTCTTCAAAATATATCCAAAGGATAACTTTTGAATCAACCTGCAATAGATCTATGAAAGTGTAAATATAAGCAATGAATTAAAAACCAATACTACAATAGCAAACCTATACATTTTAAACTAAAAGATGACTAAAATAATCTAAAAGGCAAAGATAAAGTAAGCAGCGTAATTGCCATATATTACTGTTACAGTAAAACAAGTGTCATTTATAAAAAGCCTGCAGTACCTAAGAACGCTCTTAATAATTCAGCTATATTTTCAAATTGTCTCCAAGCCTTTAATTTGGTGCTGAATAATCTGGATCAACAAAATTTGTTTTCCAATTATTTATTCATTTGCTTAGTCTGTATAAAGTTTCTCCTGAAAAGTACTGTGGTTAGGAAAACTACGACTGCACATCCTACACAATCCTTTCTACAGCCATATCATGTTTAAGAATGCACATTTACAATATTCATTGGATAATTTACAATCTAGAATAAAATGAGCTTTTTGTAATAATTTACAAGTAGTCAAGGACTTACTTTATTAGATGGAGAAGGCTCCATCACCTAAAAAAGCTGTATGTCATATCAAGACAATGGGTCCCAGTAACAGAAACTAAATACATAAAACTCTAAATCTATAGAAACAAAACTCAGGCATGAGCTTCCATTCCAAAAGTAGGCTTCACTTTAGGAAAACAGTTCACTATATGATTTCTTTGAATAGCTACATCATCTAATACATTCAAATTGTGGCTTAATTTTGATATTTGAGGAACAAGAGTTAATGATTTCCAGTGCTGTGTATCACTACATTATTTATTTTTAATTGTGGTAAAATATGCATAACATAAAATTTACCATTTTAACCATTTTTAAGTGTGCAGTTCACTGTCACTGAGTACATTTCACACTGTTGGGCAGCCATCACCACCATCCACCAGGTGGTTTTCACCTAGGACTATTTCATCTTTCCAGTCTGAAGCTACTCATTAAACAGTAACGCTCAACTTCCCTTCCCCTCCCCATACCCTGACAACCACCATTCTACTATCTGTCTCCTTTAATTTGACTACTCTGGGTGCCTCACATAAGAGGAGTCATACAATATTTGTCCTTTTGTGACTGGCTTATTTCACTTAGCATAATATCATCAAGGGTTCATCGATGCTGTAGCATGTGTCAGACACCAGAGTTCCAAAACAGTTACCTCAGATTCTGCCAGGGAAACAGTTGTCTAGGTGGGAAGACAGATCCCTGGAGCTTTCTACTCTGCCATCTTCTCTCTAGCTCCCCCAGTCCATTGCACTCCATTTCGTAAATTCTATGAGAACACAATCCACGTTTACCCAAAGAACCACTCTATTTATTGCAAATCAACTGAAAGGGCAGATATTTTGATATTTAAGAAGTTACTGTGAGAGAATATGCTTTCTTACTTGTTGCCATAATTATATATCTAGACTATTTTAAAGTATTTTTCTCTTAAAACATCAAGGAGTAATATTGCAAAATGAAAACCAAAAATGTAAGTACAGCTCTTGTATGAAAAATTCACTGAAAGCCAAGGAATAATTTGCAACAAAACCACAAATGAAGTTCCATACAAATTACCTTAAAAGTTATTCCCTCTAAAACTTAACGTCTCATGGCATGTTTTCCTCCATATCCTTAAAATTAAAATTAGAAAAATAGGAATCATTTGATAAAAAAAAAAAAAACAAGAACTCTGAGAAATTCCACTTCCAGTAGTGGCAGACCAAGTATAGAGACCCTCCCATTGTGGTTAACTAAAAAAGATGGACATATTTTTTTTTAATCTGCTTGGAGGCACTAGAGCATTAACAAGAGATGGAAGAATTGCCAAGCCAGGATACAGTGGGGAACAGAAGTCCAGGAACAGGAGGGTAGCACGTGGGGCCTTCTCCATGGGAACATGTGCTGATTTCAAGAGGAGCATCTGAGAACTCACATCATGGGCTGAACAACCTCTCAACTAGAAGCTAGAGAGTCAGGCACTGGAGTTATGCAAGATGGCATACTGAATAGATGTGTCACAAAAGTGACCATCCAAATAACCAGGAAACGTGAAAAGATGCTCAACCTCATTAGTAATCAAGGATGTGCAAACTTGAACCACAATGAAATACTACACACTCACCAGAATGACTACAACATAAAAGATTGACAACTATTATTGGCAAAGTTCCGGAGCAACTGGAAAACTCTTAGATTGCAAATAGAGTGCAAGGTGGTATGACCACTTTGGAAAACTAATTGGCAATATCTTCTAAAACTAAACATTTTCTTACCATATATTATTTTCATCCCAAGGCACACATCCAAGAGAAATTAGTCCATCAAACGACATGCACAACAACATTCACAGCAGCTTTATTCACAATAGCCAACAGTAAATTAGTCCATCAAACAACATACACAACAACATTCACAGCAGCTTTATTCACAATAGCCAACAGAGAAAAATAACATAAATGATTGTCAGTACAGTAAATTGTGATATGTGCATACAATGGAATACTCCAGGGTAAAAAAAAAAAAAAAAAAGAACAAATATGCAGCAATTAACATGTTCAAATAAAACTAAGAAAACTGGTCTCCAGCAAAATTGTACTACAAGTAATCTTAAGGCGATTTTTTTTTCAGGATGAAGGTAAACATTACATAGAAACTTGAGTGTTAAGGAAGAAATGAAGAGCTCAAAAAAGGCAAATAATGTAAATAGATTCACAAATAAATTTATCTTCTTGATTTCTTTAAAATACATAGCTGTTTAAAACAAAAACTTGTAACACTGTACTGTGGGGTTTATAATTTAAGTAGCCATAACACATAGAGGAACTATATAATAAAGGATGGAGGATGGTGGTAAATGCATGTGTACGGTTGCAAGGCCTTTCCTTTTACATGAAGTGCTCAAAAATTACTCTAAATAGATTGTGACAACATGAGGATTCACAGTGTAATACTACAGTCATCATTAAAAAAATAAGGAAAAGAGCTATTGCTAAAAAGCTATTAGATAAGTTAAATGGAAATTTTATAAGTAATCAATTAAGCCAAGAGGGCTGGACAGGAAAAATCAAAGAACTTGCCATTATATTTTTGTTCAAACCCATACAATGTACAACATCAAAAGTGAGCCCTAGGGCTTCCCTGGTGGCGCAGTGGTTGAGAGTCCGCCTGCCGACGCAGGGGACACGGGTTCGTGCCCCGGTCCGGGAAGATCCCACGTGCCGCGCAGCAGCTGGGCCCGTGAGCCATGGCCGCTGAGCTGCGCGTCCGGACCCTGTGCTCCTCAACGGGAGAGGCCACAATAGTGAGAGGCCCACGTACCGCAGAAAAAAAAAAAAAAAAAAAAAAAAAAAAGAGCCCTAATGTAAACTACAGACTTTGGGTGATTATGATGTGCCAGTGTAGGTTCAGCAACTGGAACCACTGTACTACTCTGGTGGGAGATGTTGTTAATGACTCTGCATATGTGGGTTCAGGGAATGGATGGGAAAGCTCTGTACCATCTGCTCAATTTTCCTGTGAACCTAAAACTGCTCTAAAAAATAAAATCTACTGAAAATAAAATTAAAAAGAGATGAAACAAAGAAATAGTAAAATTATAGATCTAAATCCAACTATATCAATAATCACATTAAATATCTGTGGAACTAAGCAGTCCAATTAAAAGGCAAGGATTGTCAGAGTGGAAAGGATAAACTATGATATGTTCACACCACAGAAAATATTCAGCAGTGAAAATCAATAAACTTTAGTATATACAACATGGATGAATTTCAAATTTTGACAGAGAAAGCCAGACGCAACAGATTATATATTGTATAACTGTATCTCCACGAAGTTTAAAAGAAGGCAAAACCCAACAAAGTATACAAGGATCCCTCTGTGTGTGTGTGTGTGTGTGTGTGTGTGTGTATACACATATACACACATACATACATGTGGTAAAACTATATGGCAAGCTAAGACAGATACTACCATCCAAATGAGGAGAGTTGTGACTTCAAAGGAGTGGGCATGAAGGGAGTGCTTCTGAGATGCTGATAATGTTTTCTTTGTTGACCTGAGTGGTGTAAATAATTTATAATTCATTTTTGGTACATTTCTTGTATCTCTATTACACTTCACAATTTAAAAGCTTAACAATAAAAACAAAAACAAAAATTACTCTTAACTGACTGACTAGATTATTTTATAACTAAAAACTGTGGGTTTGAAGTGTTAGGATGGAAACAGACATAATAAAAGCACCCAGAAAAAAAGTGTATTTTGAAAAGACACTCATGGTGATAACACACAGGAAAAGTCTATCCCAAAAATTCAGTGTCACAAAATTATCAAATTCATAAATATGACAGATCATAGAGTGTCCCCTGATTAGTTATTTTCTAAACATGAAATTCATTTTTGGAGTAGATAATAAAAGTTTACCAATGACTAAGTCAATTTTTGCAAAAGGTCTGAGTTCTTCATTACTCCAAAAACTGTATAGTCTTATCTTCAACACTAAGCGTAAAACCTTTTCAGTGACATACCTTGGTATATTTTGAGCTACTAGATAACTGGACAACATAGTCAATAACATGACTGAAAGAATGCTAGCTTCATAGAACATAGTTTCTTTTGTCTTCTTAATTAAAAATTACTGTGACGGTATAGAGAACAGACTTGTGGTTGCCAAGGGGGAGAAGGGTAGGGGAGGAATGGATTGGGAGTTTGGGATTAGCAGAGGCAAACTACCATATATAGGATGGATAAACAACAAGGTCCTACTGTATAGCACAGGGAACTATATTCAGTACCGTGTGATAAACCATAATGGAAAAGAATATGAAAAAGAATATATATACACATAACTGAATCACTTCGCTGTACAGCAGAAATTAACACAACATTGTCAATCAACTTCAATACAATTTTTTTTTAAAGTTACTGTGGGGCTTCCCTGGTGGTGCAGTGATTAAGACTCCACCTGCCAATGCAGGGGACATGGGTTCAAGCCCTGGTCCGTGAAGATCCCACATGCTGAGGAGCAACGAAACCCATGCACCACAACTACTGAGCTTGCGCTCTAGAGCTGGCGAGCCACAACTACTGAGCCCACGTGCCTAGAGCCCGTGCTCCGCAACAAGAGAAGCCACCGCAGTGAGAAGCCCGCGCACCGCAACGAACAGTAGCCCCCGCTGGCTGCCCCATGCACAGCAACAAAGACCCAACGCAGCCAAAAATAAAATAAATTTTTTTTTAAAGTTACTGTGAAAATCATTGATCAGGCCAGTTTAACAGCTTTTTTTAACACTATCTTAATCTATAAAATTCAAGTAGGTATAAAACTTTTTCACCCAAAGATTAACCTCTCTCAACCTCCATGGCAACAATAAAAGTATCAATACCTAAGCTTTCTTCTTCTCTATCACTAACTCCAATTCTCCCCAGTCAGAGATTTGGGTAAGCCAGGTAGTGAACTCGGATATGGGTTCACTTGGATATGGGAAATGGGAAACCTGGGTATGCCATGGATTGCAGAGGGAAAAAGCTGAAGGAACGCTTCCTCTGCCACTTTTCCTAGCGCTGAACTCAGTCCCTTCTACTGATGACAAAATGAGCACAAGAAAAAGGGATGTACACCTTGGGGCAGTGGAAAAAAATGGTCATTTGAAGACAGCTGTTGCTAATCTCCAGAAAATTTAATTCCAGTATGTGTAATTTTGAGGAGTTTTTGTTTGTTTTTTGGTGCTGAATAACAATAGATTTGTTTAGGTTTCTAGTGGACTCTGGCACTGCTACAAACTGCACACATTCATAAACTCCTGAATAATGTCTGATTTGTATTTATACAGTACAGGGTCAGAGGTTCTAGATCCACTTTCCAAATCTAACTGCTTCATCATCATGGCCAACCTTAATTTCTCTACCTGCATGGGAAACTAATTTCTTAAGAGTGCTTCAGATACACTAAGAAATGTTAAAATGTTCAAAGACTAATCATGTATTACAGCTAAATAAGTATATCCTGATGTGTTGCATAACAGGGAAACATATTATATTAGCTTTCTACTGCTGCCATAAGTACCGCAGACTGGGTGGCCGAAACAACAGAAATTTACTGGCTCACAGTTCTACAGGCTAGAATTCCAAAATAAAGGTGCTGCAGGGTTGGATTCTTCTGAGGGCTGTGAGGGATGGCCAGGTTCTCCCTATGTGTCATCACATTGTCTACCCTCTATGTGTCTCCGTGTCCAAATTTCCCCAATTTTTGTAAATACCTCAGTTATACTGGATTAGGGTCCACCCTAATGACTTCACTTTAATTTGATTACCTATGGGAACACCCTATCTCCAAACAAGGTCACATTCTGAGATTCTAGGGGTTAGAACATCAACATACGGATTTTGGGTGGACACAATTCATTCTACAACATATACATAGATATGTATGTATGTGTACATTATATATATATGCATGTATATATGCTACATGTATGTATATAACTAGAACCATTCTAATCAATTATCAAGACAATTTAATTGTACTGAATATTTTTCATTCCACTTCTAAAGTGTCTCATAGCCCTAGTAATGTGTATTTGTAACACAGTGTATGACATTTTAAATTCTTTCCTTTTTAGGTTCATAATGCAGATCACACACATATATCCATGCTTCACCACTAACCAGAGGTGTTTCAAGCCAAGCAGCCTGAAACAAACATTCAAAATAGGGCATATTTTCCAATGGAGGTAAAGATTATAGTGTAACCAACAGGAATGTGCAAGCAGGCAATAATTTAATTTAGTACCTGAGCCAAACCATGATAGTCCACTTGAAAAATAAGGAAATTTGAGAAAGTGATACTGCTACAATTGTTAACTATGGAATGCAAGAATATTTAAACTTCAAGTCATACAAATCCGTTTCGTACATTTATTTTTTTAAAGAAATGTTTATTCAGCACATTTGGGACTTGAGAGCTTGAAAATAACTGAATCCTTTTTCCTGTTATGTGCATGTTAACACCAAATGTAAATGCTATTACAAGGTTCCAGTTACCACAGGACTCTGCCTTCGTGCTGACTTATTTTTATGCATCTCTCAGAAGGAAATACTCATGGTTCAGGTTTCAATGGATGAATGCTTTCACCCTTATGAAATACACAAAGTGTTCCCCTCTTGAAACTTTTAACGAAAGATAAAGAACTAGTTAGGATTCTTCAAGTGCCTTTGCTGTTTCATTTTGAAAACTTTTAAAGAGTTTTTAAAAGATCATGACTGTTCATAAAGGTTTACCTAAGGCGAATCTGTCATATTAGGTTAAAAATCACATGACAGCACACAGGATTTTGTTCTTTTTTGGTTTTTTATTGTGGTCAATAAAACATAAAATTTACCATCTTAACCTTTTGTAAGTGTACAGTACAGCAGTGTTAACTATATGCACATTGTCGTGCATCAGATCTCTAGAAGTTCCTCATCTTGCAAAATGGACACAATAACCACTGAACAACGACTCTCCATTTCCCTCACCCCAGCCTCTGGTCCCACCATTCTACTTTCTGTTTCTAAGACTTTGACTATTTTAGATACCTCATATAAGTGGACTCATGCAGTATATATTTGTCTCTTCATGACTGGCTTACTTCACTTTTTCACTTAGTATAATGTTCTCAAGCTTCATCCACGTTGTAGCATGTGGCAAGATTTCCCTCCTTTTAAGCCTGAATAACATTATTCTATATGTACATACCATATTTTGTCCATTCACCTACTGATGAACATTTAGGCTGCTTCCAACTCTTGGCCATTGCAAATAATGCTGCAATGAACATGGGTGTGAAGCTATCTCTTTGAGATACTGTTTTCAATTCTTTTGTATATATACCCAGAAGTAGGACTGCTGGATCATATGACAATTCTATTTATAATTTTTCAAGGAAACTTCATACTGTTTTCCATACCAACTGCTCCATTTTACATTCCCACCGAGAGTGCACAAGTGTTCTAATTTCTCCACATCCTCAGCAATACTTGTTATTTCCCAGTTTTTTGATAACGGCCAACCTAATGGATGTGAGGTGATACCTCACTGTGGTTTTAAATTGCATTTCCCTAACGATTATTTGAGGTTGAACATATTTTCATCATTTTTGGCCACTTGAATATCTTCTTTGGAAAAGGGGCTATTAAAGTCCTTTATCCACTTTTTAATTATATTGGTTTTTGTTCTTTATTATGGATATGAGTCCCTCAATCAGATATATGGTTTGCAACTACTTTCTCCCATTCCATAGGCTACCTTTTCACTCAGCTGATTGCTTCCTTTGCTGCACAGAAGACCCAAAGTTTGATCTATTTGATCTAGATCAAACAGATCAAACATTTGTCTATTATTGCTTTTGGTGTTTGTGCTTTTCATGTTATATCCAAGAAATAATTGCCAAATCCAGGGTCATAAAGCTTTTCCCCTGTTTTCTCCCAGGATATTCAGGTCTTACATTTAGGTGTTTAATCCCTTTTTTACTGAAGTATAGTTGATTTACAATATTGTGTTAGTTTCAGGTGTACAGCAAAGTGGTTCAGACGTAGAGAATGGACTTGAGGACACAGGGAGGGGGAAGGGTAAGCTGGGATGAAGTGAGAGAGTAGCACTGACATATATACACTACCAAATGTAAAATAGATAGCTAGTGGGAAGCAGCTACATAGCACAGGGAGATCAGCTCGGTGCTTTGTGACCACCTAGACGGGTGGGATAGGGAGGGTGGGAGGGAGACACAAGAGGGAGGGGATATGGGGATATATGTATATGTACAGCTGATTCACTTTGTTATAAAGCAGAAATTAACACACCATTGTAAAGCAATTATACTTCAATAAAGATGTTTAAAAAAAGTGGTTCAGTTATATATTTTTTCAGATTATTTTCCATTACAGGTTATTACAAAATATTGAATATAATTCCCTATGTTATACAATAAATCCTTGTTGTTTATCTATTCATATGTAGTAGTTTGTATCTGTTAATCCCATACTCCTAACTTATCCCTCTCCCCTCCCTTTCTGCTTTGGTAACCATAAGTTTGTTTTCTATGTCTGTGAGTCTATTTCTATTTTGTATATAGGTTCCTTTGTATTGTGTTTTAGAATCCACACATAAGTGATTTATTTCTCTTTGTCTGCCTTACTTCACTAAGTATAATATTCTCTAGGTTCATCCATGTTGCTGCAAATGGTAGTATTTCATCCTTTTTTATGGCTAAGATTCCATTGTGTGAGATATAGATAGATAGATAGGTAGATAGACAGATAGGTAGATAGGTAGATAGATAGATAGGTGTCAGATCTTCTTAAGCCAAACTTCTATTAATGGGCACTTGGGTTGTTTCCATGTCCTGGCTATTGTAAATAGTGCTATGAACATTAGGGTGCACATTTCTTTTCAAATTAGAGTTTTTGCCTTTCCCAGACAAACACCTAAGAGTAGGATTTCTGGATCATATAATAGCTCTATTTTTAGTTTTTTAAGTAACCTACATACCATTTTGCATAGTGGCCGCACCAATATACACTCCCACCACCAATATAGGAAGGTTCCCTTTTCTCCACAACTTCTCCAGTATTTATTACTTCTAGACTTTCTGATAATAACCATTCTGACCAGTGTGAGGTGATACCTCACTGTGGTTCTGATTTGCATTTCTCTAATGATTAGTGATGTTGAACATCTTGTCACATGCCTGTTGGACAACTGTATGTCTTCTTCAAAGAAACGTCTATTTAGGTCTTCTGCCCATTTTTCAGTTGGGTTGTATTTTTGCTCTTGAGTTGTGTGAGCTGTATGTATATTTTGGAAATTATGCCCTTGTCAGTCGCATTGTTTGCAAATATTTTCTCCCAGTCTGCAGGCTGTCTTTTCATTTTGTTTATGGTTTCCTTTGCTGTGCAAAAGCTTTTAAGTTTGATTAGGTCCCATTTGTTTATTTTTGCTTTTATTTCTTTTGCCTTGGGAGACTGATCGAAGAAAATATTGCTACAATTTATGTCAGAGAATGTGTTGCCTGCCTGTGTTCTTTTCTAGGAGTTTTATGCTGTCATGTCTAATATTTAGGTCTTTAAACCATTTTGAGTTTGTTTTTGTATATGGCGTAAGGGAGTGTTCCAATTTCACTGATTTACATGTAGCTGACTGGCTTTCCCAGCACCACTTGTTGAAGGGACTGTCTTTTTTCTATTGTATATTTATGCCTCCTTTGCTGTAGATTAATTGACCACAGGTGTATGGGTTTATTTCTGGGCTCTCTATTCTGTTCCATTGATCAATATGTCTGTTTTTGTGCCAATACCATGGTGGTTTTTTTAAATTAATTTTTATTGGAGTATAGTTGCTTCACAATGTTGTGTTAGTTTCTACTGTAGAGCAAAATGAATCAGCTTTACATATACATATATTCCCTCTTTTTTGGATTTCCTTCCCATTTTAGTCACCACAGTGCATTAAGTAGAGTTCCCGCTGCTATACAGTATGTTCTCATTAGTTATCTATTTTATGCATAATATCAATAGTGTGTATGTGTAAATCCCAATCTCCCAATTCCTCCCACCTCCCCCCCCATGGCGTTTTGATTACTGTAGCTTTGTAGTACAATCTGAAGTCTAGAAGGGTTATGCCTCCAGTTTTGTTCTTTTTCCTCAGGATCGCTTTAGCAATTCTGAGTCTTTTGTGGTTCCATATAAATTTTAGGATTATTTGTTCTAGTTCTGTGGAAACTGTCATGGGTATGTTAACAGGGATTCCATTAAATCTCTAGATTGCTTCAGGTAGCATAGCCATTTTAAAAATATTAATTCTTCCAATCCAAGAGCATGGGGATATCTTTCCATTTCTTTGAATCATCTTCAATTTCCTTTATTAAAGTCTTATAGTTTTCAGCATATAGGTCCTTCACCTCCTTGGTTAAGTTTATTCCTAGGTATTTTATTACTTTTGATGCAATTTTAAATAGGATTTTTTTTTACTTTCTCTGATATTTCATTGTTAGACTAAACAAATGCAACAGATTTCTGTATGCTAATTTTGTATCCTACTACCTTGCTGAATTCATTTGTTAGTTCTAATTAGGGCTCTCTACATAGAGTATCATGTCAACTGCAAATAATGACAGTTTTACTTCTTCCTTTCCAATTTGGATAATTTTATTTCTTTTTCTTGTCTGACTGCTGTGGCTAGGGCTTCCAATACTATGTTAAATAGAAGTGGTGAGAGTGAGCATCCTTTTCTTTTTCCTGAATTTAGCAGGAAAGCTTTCAGCTTTTCACCACTGAGTATTATATTGGCTGTGGGTTTATCATAAATGGCTTTTATTATATTGGGACATGTTCCCTCTACACCTACTTTGGGGAGAGTTTTTATCAGGAATATAGGTTGAATTGTGTCAAATGCTTTCTCTGCATCTATTAAGATGATCGTGTGGTTTTTGTCTTTCCTTTCGTTAATGTGGTGTATCACATTGATTGATTTGCATATGTTGAACCATCCTTGAGACTCTGGAATGAATCCAACCTGATCATGGTGTATGATCTTTTTTTATGTAATTTTGGATTCAGTTTGCTAATATTTTGTTGAGGATTTTTGCATCCATATTCCTCAAAGATATCGGCCTATAATTTTCTTTTTTGTACTGTCTTTGTCTGGTTTTCAGGGTGATGGTGGCTTCACAGAATGAATTTGGGAGTATTTCCTCCTCTGCAATTTTTTGGAAGAATTTGAGAAAGATAGTTTTAACTTCTTCTTTGTATGTTTTGTAGAATTCCCCAGTGAAGCCATCCAGTCTTGGACTTTTGTTTGCAGGGAATTTTTAATTACAGCTTCTATGTCACTTCTAGTGATCAGTCTGTTCAAATTATCTCTTTTTTCTTGACTCAGTTTTGGCAGGCTCTATGTTTCTAGAGACTTGTCCATTAATTCTAGGTTGTCCAATTTGTTGGCAAATAACTGTTCATAGTATCCTCTTATGATTTTTTGTATTTCTGTGGTATTGGTTATTACTTCTCCTCTTTCATTTCTTATTTTGTTTATTTGGGTCCTCTCTCTTTCCTTCCTGGTGAGCCTGGCTTGAGGTTTGTCAATTTTGTTTATTTTCTCAAAAAACTAGCTCTTGGGCTTCCCTGGTGGCGCAGTGGTTGAGAGTCCGCCTGCCGATGCAGGGGACATGGGTTCGTGCCCCGGTCTGGGAAGATCCCACATGCCGCGGAGTGGCTAGGCCCATGAGCCATGGCCACTGAGCCTGTGCATCCAGAGCCTGTGCCCCACAACGGGAGAGGCCACAACAGTGAGAGGCCCGTGTACCGCAAAAAAAAAAAAAAACAACAACTAGCTCTTGGTTTTATTGATCTTTCCTATTGTTTTTTCCCTCTATTTTATTTACTTCCTCTCTGATCTTTATCATTTCCTTCCTTCTCCAATTTTGAGTTTTCTTTGTTCTTTTTCTAATTATTTTATCAGTAGGTTAGGTTGCTTATTTGAGATTTTTCTTGTTTCTTGAGGAAATCTAGTATTGCTATGAACTTCCCTTTTAGAACTGCTTTTGCTGCATCCCATAGACTTTGTGAGGTTGTGTTTTCATTTTCATTTGTCTCAAGGTATTTTCTGCTGTCTTCACTGATTTCATTGTTGACCCATTGGTTTTTTAGTAGCATGTTGTTTAGTCTCCATGTGTTTGTGCTTTTCCCATTTTTCTTTCTGTGTTTGATTTCTAGTTTCATACCACTGTGGTCAGAAAAGATGCTTGAAATAATTTCTATCCTCCTAAGTCTTTAATCCATTTTGAGTTAATTTTTATATATGGTGAAAGGTAAGGGTCCAAGTTAATTCTTTTCAACGTGGATATCCAGTTTTCCTATCATCACTTGCTGAAGAGACTATCCTTTTCCTGTTGTATAGCCTTGTCACCTTTGTCAATGAGAAGGTTTATTTCTGGGTTCTCTATTTTTTATATGTCTGTCTTTATGTTAGTACCATTGTGGTTTGATTACTGTAGCTTTGTAATATGTTTTGAAGTCAGGAAGTGTGAGGTCTCCAACTTTGTTCTTCTTTCTCAAGACTGGTTTCACTATCTGGGGTCCTTTGAGATTCCATATGAATTTTTACTTTTTTTCTATTTCTTCAAACATGACATTGAGATTTTGATAGAGTTTGCAATGAATCTGTAGATCATTTTGGGTAATATAAACATTTTAACAATATGAAGTGTTCCAATCTATGAAAACAATATGTCTTTCCATTTGTTTGTCTTTTTGCCAACAATTTTTGTAGTTCTCAATGTTCAAGTCTTTCACCTCCTAATTAAATTGATTCCTGTTTTATTCTTTTTGATGCTATTGTAAATGGTACTGTTTTTCTTAATTTCCTTTGTGGATTGGTCATTATTATTTTTTTTATTTTTTTTTTCTTTTTGCGGTATGCGGGCCTCTCACTGTTGTGGCCTCTCCCGTTGCGGAGCACAGGCTCCGGACGTGCAGGCCCAGCGGCCATGGCTCACGGGCCCAGCCGCTCCGCTGCATATGGGATCCTCCCAGACCGGGGCACGAACCCGTATCCCCTGCATCCGCAGGCGGACTCTCAACCACTGCGCCACCAGGGAGGCCCCGATTGGTCATTATTAATGTATAGAAACACAACTGACTTCTGTGTGTTCATTTTATATCCTGCAACTTTGAATTCATTTATTAGCTCTAACAGGGTTTCATGGAATCTTTAGGGTTTACACAATATCAAGTATATATAAGATCATGTCATCTGCAAACATAAATAATTTTACTTCTTCCTTATCTATTTGGATGTCTTTTGTTTTTCTTGTTTGATTGTTCAAGCTAGGATTTCCAGTACTATTTTGAATAGAAGTAGTGAGCGTGGGCATCCTTGCCTATTTCTTGATCTCAGAGGAAAAGCTTTCAGTTTTTCACCATTGAGTGATATTAACTGTGGGCTTTTCATATATGTCCTTTATTATTACACTGAGGTAATTTCCTTCTATTGTGTTTGTTGTACATTTTTATCATAAAAGGATGTTAAATATTGTCAAATGTTCTTACTGCATCAATTGAGGTGCTCATGTGGGTTTTGTCCTTCATTCTGTTAATGTGGTATACTACACTGACTAATTTTCATATGCTGAACCATATTTGCATTCCAGGAATAAATCCCACTTGGTCATAATGTATAATCTTTTTAACTTGCTAGAATTTAGTCTCCTAATATTTTGTTGAGGAGTTTTGCATCAATATTCATCAGGGATATTGGTATGTAGCTTTTCTTGTAAAAATAAAACCTTTTCTTGTAAAAATCAAAATCTTTGATTTTGTCATCAGGATAATGGGGACCTCATAGAATGAGTCTGGAAGTGTTTGCTCCTCCTCAATTTTTAGGAAGAGTTTGAGAAGAACTGATGTCAATTCTTCTTTAAATATTTGGTATCATTCTCCAATGAAGCCATCTGGTTCTGGGCTTTTCTTTGTTGCAAGGTTCTTGATTACTGATCCTATTATTCTAGGAATTTCCCCATTTCTTCTAGACTATCCAATTTGTTGGCATATAATTGTTCACAGAAGTGTTTTATCACCCTTTTTATTTATGTGGCATCACTTGTAATGCTTCCTCTTTCATTTCTGATTTTTGTTACATGAGACTTCATTTATTCTTAGTCTAGCTAAGAACTTTTCAATTGTATTGATCTTTTCAAAGAGCCAATTCCTAATTCATTGATTTTTTTCTATTGTTTTTCTCTCCTCTTTGATTTCTGCTCTAGTCTTTATTATTTCCTTCCTTCTGCTAACTTAGGGTTTAGTTTATTCTTCTTTTTCTAGTTCTTTGAGTTGTAAAGTTAAGATGTTGATTTGAATATTTCTTCTTTTTTAATGAGGCATTTACCACTATAAACTTCCCTCTTACTACTGCTTTTGCTGCATCCCATAGTTTTGGTACATAATTATTTTCATTTTAATTTGTCTCAAGATATTTTCTAATTTCCCCTGTGTTTTCTTCTTTGATCCACTGATTATTCAGAAGTGTGTTGTTTAATTTCCATATATTTGTGGGGTTTTCTATTTTGTTTTTTTTTTTTGGGGGGGGGGTAGGCTATTGATTCACTGTTTCATCCATTACAATCAGAAAAGATACCAGCTATGATTTCAATTTTCTTAAAGTTGTTAATACCAGTTTTGCAGCATAACATGTGATCTATCCCAGAAAATGGTCTATGCATACTTAAGAAGAATGTGTATTCTGCTGTTGTTGAGTCGAGTGTTCTATATTTGTTAGGTCCAACTGGTGTATCATATTGTTCAAGTCCTCTGTTTCCTTGTTAACCTCTGCATGACTGATCTCTTATTAAAAGTGGGGTGTTGAAATCTCCTCCTATTATTGTGTTACTGCCTATTTCTCCTTTCAATTCTGTCAGTGTTGGCTTCATATAACTGGATGCTTTGATGTTAGGTGCATATATTTTAATTGTTATAATTTCTTAGGGAATTAAGCCTTTCATATTATATAATGATCTTCTTTGTCTCATGTCAGTTTTTGACTCAAAGTTTATTTTGTCTGATATAAGTATGACAACCCCTACTCTCTTTTGGTTACCATTTGCATGGAATACCTTTTTCCATCCTTTCACTTTCAGCTTGAGCATGTCCTTATACCTAAAGTGAGACTCTGGTAGACAGCATATAATTGGCCTTTTTTTTTCTTTTTTATCCATTCAGCCACTCTACGTCTTCTGATTGGGGAGTTTAATCTGTTTACATTTAAAGTAATTACCAATAGGGAAGGACTTAGTATTACCATTTTGTTAACTATTTTCTGTAAGCCTTGTCAGTATTTTGTCCCTCTTTTCCTCTTTTGCTGCCTTTCCTTGTGTATTGTTGATTTTTTATAGTGACATGCTTTGATTCCTTTCTCATTTTCTTTTGTGCATCTTCTATAGGGATTTTCTTTACCAGAGAGCTTTATATTTTCATATGCTTTAGTGATTATGAACTCCCTCAGTTTTTATTTATCCAAGAAGGTCTTTATTTCTCCTTAACTTCTGAAGGACAGTTTTGCTGAACATAGCATTTTTGGTTGAGAAGTTTTTTTCTTTCAGTACGTTGAATAGGTCATCCCACTCCCTTCTGACCCATAATGTTTCTGCTGAGAAATCTGCTAGTTATCTTATAGGAGCTCCCTTGTAACACAACAAGTTATTTTTCTCTTGCTTCTCTCAAGGTTCTCTGTCTTTGATTTTTTTTGTTTGTTTTTTGTTTTTTGCGGTACACGGGCCTCTCAGTGTTGTGGCCTCTCCCGTTGTGGAGCACAGGCTCTGGATGCGCAGGCTCAGTGGCCATGGCTCATGGGCCTAGCTGCTCCGTGGCATGTGGGATCTTCCCGGACCGGGGCACGAACCCATGTCCCCTGCATCGGCAGGCAGACTCTCAACCACTGCACCACCAGGGAAGCCCCTGTCTTTGACTTTTGATTGATTATTTTGTATGGACTTCGTTGGGTTCTTCCTAGTTGGACTCTTTCAAGCTTCTTGAATTTGGATGTTCATTTCCTTCGTTAGATTTGGGGAGTTTCCTGCCATTATTTCTTCAAAGAAGCTCTCTGCTTATCCCTCTCTTCTCTTCAGGGACACCCATATAGTATATATAGTCCTTCTGATAGTGTCCCGTAAGTCCCTTAGGCTTTTTTCACTTTTCTTCATTTTTTTCCCTATCATTCCTCTGATTCAATAATTTCAAATGAACTGTCTTCAAATTCACTGATTCTTTCTTCTGCTTGACCGAGTCTGATATTGATCCCCTCTGGTGAATTTTTCAATTCAGTACTGTATTCTTCAGCTCCAGAATTTCTGTTTGGTTCTTTTTTATAGTTTCTCTTTTTTGATGTTCTCATTTTGTTCATATATTGCTTTCCTTATTTAATTTACTGTGTTCTCTTACAGCACACTGAGTTTCTTTAAAATGATTATTTTGAATTCTTTGTCAGGTAATTCATAGATCTTTATTCCTTTAGGGTCAGCTTCTTGAGATTTATTTTGTTCCTTTGATTGAGCCATGTTTTCTTGCTTTTTTGTGTGCCTTGTTCTCTTTGTTATGATTTTTGCACTTAAAAAACAGCCACCTCTCCCAACCTTTATAGACTGGCTTCGTACAGAGGAAGACTTCCGTATCAATCAGCCTAGCTAGAGATTCTGGGGGCCTTTCAAACCTTTTACAAGCATGCCTCTTCTCCAGGCATGCTGGGTGAAGGGAGGTCTGCTGGTTTCTTTTTCATGAGTCTCTCACTCCCTCTGATGTCTGTCTGCAGTACTGCAGGTTCTCTGGCACTGCCATAGGCTGCTAAGCTCTCTTTGGTTCTCAACAACCTCCAGGCATCAAAACTATGCCAGTTCTCCCATCAGTACTCCAAGTCAGGCAAAATAGAAACCAATCCCTTGGGTAGTCCCCAGAAAAGCTGGAAGGTTGAAGTATGTTCCACTATTCTCTTTGCCTTCCAAGGGAGAAGCAGCATATTGGGCTTTTTCTCTCAATTGCTAGCTCTGCTGGCTTGGGAAAGGGGCTGGTGTAGGTGAAATGAAACCATTTTTCTAACCCATTTCACTGCAGCTGTTCTTGCCTTTGAGCTTGCCTGGGCATTCTCATAATGGCTTTTTGAACTGTATATTGTTGTTAAGTCAGTGTTTCTGTCAGGCAGTGAGTTCTGGAGCTCCTTACTCCACCATCTTTCTGGCCACAGAAAGGTTTATTTCTGTAATCTCACATTACAGCAAACTCAACAGAAACATACACAATAGAAGTCATCAAAAATTTACGGTAAAGACTTTTCTTTGATTTAGAACAAAGAGTATGTCACATTTTAAACATCCACTTCTCTGTCTCCCCTTTTCTTTTTGCATTCAAAGTATATAAAGATATTATACTGTAGGGACTTCTCTGGTGGCGCAGTGGTTAAAAATCTGCCTGCCAATGCAGGGGACATGGGTTTGAGCCCTGGTCCAGGCAGATTCCACATGCCGCGGAGCAACTAAGCCCAGGCACCACAACTATTGAGCCTGCGCTCTAGAGCCTGTGAGCCACAACTACTGAAGCCTGTGCCTAGAGCCTGCGCTCTGTGACAAGAGAAGCCACTGCAATGAAAAGCCCGTGTACCACAACAAAGAGTAGGCCCCGCTTGCCGCAACTAGAGAAAACCCACACACAGCAATGAAGACCCAATGCAGCCAAAAATGAAAAATAAATTTTAATTAATTAATTAATTAATTAAAGATATTGTACCATATACACCATCTCACCCCCACTACATTTCATCTCTGATTCCAGTCAGGCTACAGTAAATGGCTCTGCTCATATGTAAACCCACTTTGTACTGACAGTGCCTCACCTCAAGCTTACAGCAGACATACTTCTCATGTCCTGCTCTGGGAGTTTGCTGGATGTATTCAGGGGCTGATAGGTGTCACATGTATGTAACCCAGAAGTACAGAAGGGGCACACCT
This sequence comes from Mesoplodon bidens, assembly GCF_964165515.1. NCBI lineage: Eukaryota > Metazoa > Chordata > Mammalia > Artiodactyla > Ziphiidae > Mesoplodon > Mesoplodon bidens. The sequence goes on along the minus strand of NC_138176.1, from coordinate 118,533,791 downwards.
CATGGGGCAACCCTCAATCCTCTTCAAATAGGCACAGAAGCTGATAGACAAATGATTCTTTGAGTCCCTTATATGGATGATTTATGGATACAGACTCTGCGACTCACCAGAAATAGCAATCACCCTCAAAGGTAACCAACTCAATTATACATCATTGTAGAGGCTTTGCCTTCTTCCCCATGTGACTCTCCTTATTCCCTCACTTCCTCTCCTTGAGAGTACTTCCCAAATAAACTAGCTTTCGCAAGCCCTCATCTTGTGGGAGAGAGGTAGGCAACCCCAGACAACGATGCACATTAAGTAAGCACAGCCTTATTCTATGGGATCTCCTTTTCTTTTCTATTAACAAATTCAGGTAGGTTTCCTCTCTTCCACTAGATTGTATGCCTCTTAAAGGTAAAGGGCCTCATTCACTTATGCAGTCCCATTACATGACTTCATGATTTTAACACATACAGTAATTTCCCACTGGGTTTTTCAAATGGCTTCACTATTCCTGAATAATTTATAATGAGAGACAAATTTCACAAGGTTGAAAGCTAATGATTCATACAGAACTTCAAAATCAAATCCATTTTAATAATATTTTTTGCTCAAGCCTACTTGTTTCGACTTGGTCAAATAAACTTTCATAGATAATGCATCCCAGATATTCATTCACTGATAGTGAATTTTTTTTTTTTTGGCCACGTCGTGTGGCTTGCAGGATCTTAGTTCCCCGACCAAGGATTAAACCCAACCCCAGCAGTGAAAGTGCTGAGTCCTAACCACTGGACCACCAGAGAATTCCCAGTAAATATATTTTTGAAGCTATCTTTCTGTTTAGGTGACAGTATGACTGCCAGCAATGTTTTACTAAATTACAGATCCCTGTAAAATAAATTAAAACTCTATAGATCTATGCTAATCTTGGGTTCCTATTTCCCATATAAATTTTTTTTTAATTTAAGAAAAACAGTTCCCCGGACTAAAATAAACATTTCTTTATAGGATTGCTCCTGCAATACTAAAGCTAAACATATATTTTCCTGACGTTTTAAAATTAAATCATTATAATCAAGCAATTTAAAAGATTATAAAAGCTTGTCAGAATATTGACTTTGGGACTTCCCTGACAGTCCAGTGGTAAAAACTCTGTGCTTCCAATACAAGGGGCATGGGTTCAATCCCTGGTTGGGGAACTAACATCCCACATGCCACACGGCCCAAAAAAAAAAAAAGACAAATATGCAAAATATTGACTTTGTTTGAATGGCACTTCAAAAGCTCAGCATATGATAAAGGAATCAATTCAAAACATAGACAAAACAAGCTTTAGTGGTATTCTGTACAACACAAAAGAAATATTTTGCTAGTTCTGAATAACTGATAAGCAATTAAAGTGATTCTGAAAATACTTAAAATCTGGACATACAGATGTCTTTTCAATTGAGATTTTACTCTAATGAATACTACTATGTTTCCCTGCTACATTTCTCTAGTGGTTTACATGACAGATATAAACCCTGGCATGTGGAACTTGATAACTGGACACACTGGCAAAGGAGGAAGGAAAATGTGACAAAAAGATGCTACTTGGGGAAGCATACGATCTCCTTTGTTCATCTAACACAGTGTGTCAACACCAGCAAGTCTCAACTATGGTTTACACTGTCATTCCTGCTCAGTTACTGCAGAAAACCTTAAATTAGCTAACATCCAGCCCACAGAATAGAGGGCACTGTAAACCTGACTGCCAAGATGTCAGAAAGCAGAGCTTGTGGTCAGCTGCGTGGGAATACTTGCTCCTCCAAAGATACTCCAACTGTCTTCATTCCAGCATCTTCCCCGTTTGCTGTGAATGCTCATGTGCGTGTTTCAGATCAAGGCAAATTCGTACCAAAACTACTCATGGATGTAGAGCTGAGTCAGACCCTAACGCCACATGCCAAGTACTATTGGGCTTGTACTGTATACTGTGCAAAAGACTCAGAATACTGGAGTTGGAAAGGATTTTAGCGGACATCTAATCCAAACCCTAAAAAGTTAAATAACTTATATAAGATGACAGTGTCAGTGGAAAGACCAGGTCATGAACTCAAGTTGCCTTGGGTTCCCAGTCACTCACTCTGCTGCGAGGAGTGGTTTATTTCCCTTAACCCAAAATACCTCAGTGAGTATCCTAGTGCAATGAACAAACTAACATAAAAAAACATCACTTATCTGAGATGCTTTAAAAGCATATTTAAACAAGTATCTGGAGATGTATTATTCTAAGAATAAGACAATCTGTAACCGAATAAATTGAAAAATTATATTCACCATGACAAACTTCAATTTATAAAACTAATCAGACACAGCCATAAATTATCCCACATTAACATCACTTGAATTAAGTTTTGCATATCCTCATTCAAAACACCACGCTAATGCACTAATAACACAACATTCTACACAAGCCCTAGACTGAGGGTGAAGAAAGACTACCTTGCACGTAGGGAATTACTCTGCCTTACTTACTTATGTAAGGCAGAACTATTTGGTGTTTCTTAAGGCCAAGCACATGCCCTAGCTTTAAAGTTCCGTCCTATGAGGTCAATGCCAGGTCCACCAGCCCAAAATGGTACAGTCTTTAATCCAGATCCATTATGAGCCATTTACTGTGCAAACACACACAGGTATTTTCATAGCACTGGGCTGGAGGCTGCACAGGAATAAGAAATGAACTTGAAACATGTAGACCAAGTACAGGGCACCAACTGCGAGCCAACTTCACATACATTCTCATATGATCTTCAAAAAAACCCTAGGAGAGAGGTATTATTATCCCAGTTTCACAAAGGAAGAAACAGAGAAAACTTAACCAAAGCTAGCAGAAGGCAGCACTCTGGAACATCTGCATTCTCACCAAGAATTCTAACCACCTCTCTGCCTACCACCACAGCCCTGTGCATTTCGGCAGGGAACTGAGGAAGCAATAAAACCCTTTCTGGAGTACAGTTTATCATCCTAGACTCAGATTTGATATGTCTCCACACTACGTAACAGCTATGACTCTGTAACAACCCCAAGAGGAAAACCAGTGTCTAGGTCTACTCAGAATTCCAAAAAGAAACCCAGGTCCCAGATTTAAAGGACTTACAGACACAAACTAGAGGACAAACATATGGACACCAAGTGGTGGGGGGGATGAACTGGGAGATTGGGATTGACATATATACACTACTGATACTATGTATAAAATAGATAAGTAATGAGAACCTACTGTATAGCACAGGGAACTGTACTCAGTGCTCTGTGGTGACCTAAATGGGAAGGAAATCCAAAAAGAGGGGATATATGTATATATCTAGCTGCTTCGCTTTGCTGTACAGTGTAAACTAACACAATACTGTAAAGCAACTATACTCCAATAAAAGTTAATTAATTAAAAAATAAGATTAAATAAAAGAGTTACAGCTTTTGTGTCTATAAAACAAAGACCCAAACAGCATCTGTATCTATTGGGTTGTTGCATGAGAGGCTGAGATGACTGAACAGGCATAAAGCACCAGAACAGTGTCTCACACATAGTAAGTGCTCAATTAAAGTTGGCCACTGCTTTCAAAATCGCCGCTATTCCTCAAAACTTTTTCCTCAGAATATAGTTTCAAAGGAGAAAAAAGCTATGTAATTCGCATTCACCATAAGGTGGTCTATAACTGCAAAAAAAAATTTTTTTGATCAAAGGTACAATTATCTAACCATAAAATTTTAATTCTGAAAACTTGCTTAGAAACACAAAAACACTTAATATATTAGATTAATGCTGAATACAAAACAGTAGTCAATGCTACAACAACAGCTACATAACCCCTATGCCAATAGTCAAGGACTGTATTTCAAGGACTACATTTCAAGGCAGAAAAATGAAATAGCTGTTAGGGAAGGTGAGATTACCAATGATTATTTTTCTTTTTAAAAGTTCCCCTTCATACTGCTTTAGAAATTTCTGTAATAATAAATGTGTGCTCTTAACTTATTTGATAATATATTAAACAGATGTCTGTTACACCTGACTTTATAGGAGTCTGCAGGACAACTAAATGCATTCTGAGTCTGCTGTGCCATAATAAAGACAGTATATCCTTTCCACAGAAATATATAGGGTTGTGCTCTTCCCCCAAGTTCCTTACAAGCCACTCTCTAAACAACGTTGTGCCAGTTATAAATTATGCTCCTAGACTAAAATACTTCAAGGTGGTTTAATAACATGGAGAAAGTACTAGGTTCAAGGGTAAAGGGAATCAGGGCCTCCCTGGTGGTGCAGTGGTTAAGAATCCGCCTGACAATGCAGGGGACACGCGTTCGAGCCCTGGTCCGGGAAGATCCCACATGCCGCGCAGCAACTAAGCCTCTGCGCCACAACTACTGAAGCCCACGTGCTTAGAACCCATGCTCCGCAACAAGAGAAGCCACTGCAATGAGAAGCCCGTGCACCGCAACAAAGGGTAGCCCCCACTCACCACAACTAGAGAAAGCCTGCGCGCAGCAACAAAGACCCAACACAGCCAAAAATAAATAAGTTTTTTTTAAAAAAAAGGGGTAAAGGGAATCAAAGAAAGAAAAGGACCTGAACATTCTTAATTTTGATCACCATCATCTAACTATCTAGCAATATTTCTCAAAGTGTATTCTTGGCAACACCTACATTAGACTCACACGAGATTCTTTTCAAAATACAGATTCCTACCACAAAATACAGATTCAAACCTACAGAGTTGGAATCTCTTGAGAGGCCCAGAGTTTGCCACTTTGTACAATCTCCCCAGGTGATTTCTATGCACACAGATTTTTTTTTAATATAATGTAAATTTTATTCTAATTTTCTCAATTACACAGATTTTAAGAACTAGTGATTCCCAGACATGCTACTCAGGTATGATAAACATAATTCAAAGTTTGCTATGAAAGAAACAAACAGAACTCTAATTCTGGATTGGTGATTCAATTTATCCTAATTTCTCACAACCGCCAGCTCAAATAAGTGAGGATGTGGGATCACAGGTACAAGGGGAAGAGAGCCAACAAATTTGTCTCTTCTGCCTACCATATGAATTTTTCCAGAAAAATTTTTTGCAAACTTTATCAAAAGCCTTAAAAATATCTATCCCCTTTGAGCTAAAATTTTCACTAGTAAGAATTTTTCCTCTGAGAATAATTAAGGATGGGAAAAAAAAGGTTTTTAGGTAAAAGTATTTGGGGCAGCAGTGTTAACATTCATCACCTGCCAATTCTTGAGTATATGCACTACATTTGGCACTGGTGCATGCCTGACATATAGTATTTTTAACCCTCACAACCTAGAAATTATATTCATTCCATTTTAGAGATGAGAAGACTGAGGTTCAAAGAAATTATTAACTTGCCCCAGGCCACACAACCAATAAATGATAGAGCCAGGACCTGACTCTGGGACATTCTGAGTAGAAACATTAGGTTTTTTCCACTGCCCGGCCACCTAAAAATATTATAAAATATCATAATGTTTAAGCAAATCATGACATGTCAAGGTAATATTATATAGCTATTTAAAACCATGTTCTTCCTTATCTACAAAACAGAAACAGAGTTAAAGATGTAGAAAATAAACTCATGGTTACCAATGAGTAAGGGGCGGGGGAGGGATAACTTGGAAAATTGGGATTGACATTACACACTACTACATTTAAAAAGATAACTAATACGACCCTACTGTATAGCACAGGGAACTCTACTCAATACTCTGTAATGGCCTATATGGGAAGAGAATATAAAAAAGACTGGATATATGTATATGTATAACTGGTTCACTTTGCTGTACACCTGAAACTAACACAACATTGTAAGTCAACTCTACTCCAATAAAACTTTTTAAAATAATAAAACCATGTTCTTCAAGAATCTTTAATGAAATGAAAAATATCCGTGATACTTCCCTTCTTTTTCACTTTACATTGTATGATCCCAGTTTAGAATTTAAGGGGCACAAGTCACACAAGGGTAGGAACCATATCTATCTTGGTTTTGTCTGCACCCCCAAAGCCCAACACTGTACCTGACATATACTAGGAACTCAATATCTGTTGCAAAAACAAATTATGTGTGAGCGTACTTTTTAAAGACCAGGAAAAAATTCCCAAAATATTATCAGTGGTTATTGCTGGATTCTGGACTTAGGGGTGACTTTTGTTTTTTCTTTTTTGCATCTGTTTGTATTTTCAAGTATTCTATAATAAGTTTGATTACTTTCGTAACCTGAATAAAAAATACAATGGCTAATTTTCAAATCTTATGTTTAAGCATCTTCCTATACAAGAGAGTTAAGCTCCAGATCAACTCAGTATGCAGACTAATATGTGGTTTATCTTATTCACTGTAACAGAGAAACTACTTTATAGCTAGAAAGTGAGCATTATCTTTTTATATGCCAGCATCATAAATGGGAACAGGATTTAATATGTGTTACAAATATAAATGCTTTCATCAACTATAGTTATTAGTAGCTTATTAGGTAGTAAATGGATTTTTAAGTGTATAACATCTACAAAATGTTTCTATTAATGGTTTGTGCATTTTGGATACTTCCCTAAATACTAATACCCTAAGGATTAAAAATCAAATGTGGTGGCTTTTGCAGCATAACAACAAGGGTTTCTTGCCAAGATCATCCCCACACTGCAAAAGACATTATAGGTTAGCATTAATATTGTGCCTTAGGACTTCCCTCGTGGCTCAGTGGTTAAGAATCTGCCTGCCAATGCAGGGAACACGGGTTCGAGCTCTGGTCTGGGAAGATCCCACATGCCCCGGAGCAACTAAGCCCATGTGCCACAACTACTGAGCCTGCGCTCTAGAGCTCACGAACCACAACTACTGAGCCCACATGCCTAAAGCCTGTGCTCTGCAACAAGAGAAGCCACCGCGATGAGAAGCCCGCGCACCACAACGAAGAGCAGCCCCCGCTCGCCGCAACTAGAGAAAGCCTGTGTGCAGCAATGAAGACCCAGCGCAGCCAAAAAAATAAAATACAAATTTAAAAAAAAATTGTGCCTCATCCCAGGTAGTTTATTAAGCATTTTACATAAAGGAATATTCATAGTCACTATTATCCCATGCATTTTTAAAGAACTAGATTTTTAAATAAAGAGAATGAACCAAGGATGAGCCAACCGGTATTTTTATTAGCTCATCATTCTGGACAATTTCAAACAGCAAAACACGGCACAATTCTGGTGATAATTCTATTATCAAACTGCCTCCAAAATGACTTCATCTTCTGAACAAATTCTGGCTTCGTTGGCCAGATGCTATTGCAGTGGCCACTCCAAGAAAACCCTAAAGAAGGGCAGAAGCGTGAGCTACACTGAAACTGTCTATTCTAAAAGCGACTTGAGATGGGTGGTGGGAGGGGAGGAAGTAGGAGGGGAGAAAGGATATCTTAGGGTAAGAAAAGGTAAAATGTCGGGGAGAGAAGGACTGAGAGTCTGGGGTTAGTAGATGCAAACTATTACATATAGGATGGATAAACCACGAGGTCCTACTGTACAGCACTGGGAACTATATTCAGTATCCTGGGAGAAACCATAATGGAAAAGAATATAAAAAAGAATGAATATATGTGTATAACTGAGTCACTTTGCTGTACAGCAGAAATTAACACAACACTATAAATCAACCATACTTCAATAAAAAATTAAATAAATTAAAATAATAAAATTTTTTAAAAAGGTAAAATGGACGTTTGTATTGTGTTGTATGATTTTCAATGAAAAAACACCTGACAGGCAGAAAACAGTGGAGGAGAAAAAGACAGTTACAGTACTTGGGGGCCCTAGGTCTTGTTTGTAAAAGGAGTAACAACATGAGAACTGCTTTCCATGATCAAAGCTGTTTTCTCTCTGGGAATTAGGTTTATTCCCAGACTATGCCAAGAAGAAATTCCACCCACATAAGCATTACCAAATCATCTAGATTTCTAGGGGTTATCAAGGCAGGCCAAAGTCTCTGACACAGGGAAGCTTTTGCATCAGGCACAACTTGGAATTTCTGTCACAGTGCCCTCTGCTTTGCCCTTTGTGGGGAAACTATGGGTTGGATCACTTGGCATCCATTCTGACTCCCTTCTTCCTTGCCTACTTCTACAAAAGAAGCTAGAAAAGAAGTCGCTTTCCCAGAATCTCTTGTAGCAAAGAGTGGCCAAAGAAATACAGATGGAAGTTCCAGGAGAGAGAATTCTTTGTCACACAAAAAGGCAAAATCTTGAATAAAAAAACAAAACAAAACATTTTTGTTTCCCTCCCTTTTCCTTGCAGAGACCACAGGCGCATCTCAAGGCATAGCCTTGGCCAGACTGCACCAATGAGGCCAAAGCCATCAGCTGGGATGGCCGAGGTCAGGGGGTAGGTTGCTGGGCTCCCTGAAGCCCCTGAGCAGCTCTTGGGGCCTGGCCCTCTTAGTCCCAGATTTTTTTGTTTCAACAGGAAAATAAACCCCTGGCTTGTTTAAGTCACTCTGTGTTGGGTTTTCTGTTAGTCACAGCCAAATAAATACATTCCTGCCTGTTAAAATCATCGATATAACAAGCCCTTTCTATGTTTTAACTTATCAATGATCAACTTAAGCAAAACCCCAGAAGTCTTCACAGAGATAAGACTGACAGAGAGCACTGACCCCCTGCCCACGAGTGCAGGGCTGTAACACCCTCTCACAGCATCCTAGCGGGGCTCTGCAAGAGGTGAAGTTAGGACCCCAACCCAGGCCAGCCTGATAGCAGTTCCTGAACTCTTCACTGCCAGGCTACACAACCTCTGATGGATTTTATTCATTTAGTTTCTAAAACAATCTGAACCTTCAGTTCTGCTCTCTGAGCCTACTACACTTGTCCTAATAAACTTTTCTGATTGGAGGAAGACTTTCACTGAAGAAAAAAAAGAAAAGATTAATATGCAGTTGTTTTAAAAAACAAAAACAAAAAACCTGACAAGCATTTGCTTTCCAGTGTTTTGAAATCCTTATGCATCACATGGCACGGGGCTGCTAGGACTGCTGCAGTACCATCTACCAAACACCACGTGCCTGGCACTGAGCTCCACTTTTCACACACATCATCTCGTTCTGTGCTCACAACACCCCTGGAAGATAGGACCTTCATGGTCCCCATTTTACAGGTGAGCAAACAGAACACGTTAGCCCAGGCGCAACATTTTCTTTGAAAAAGTCTTCCAAGAGACCAATGAATGACAAGTTCAGAGCAACATCAAACTACAATGGAGATTAAAGGATTTTTGCGGCTAGTCTTTAGTAAAAATATTAGAAGTGACAGGCTCCGGACTGTTCAAAGAATGAAAAATACTCAAAGCAAGAACAATGACAGCTAAAGAGAGTGCAAAGCCCTCTCCTCCTGCACAAAAATCTAAAACTCCACAGTCGTGTCCAATACAGCTTTACTTGGTACATACTCATCCACCTTTACAAGGGGCTAATACACTGGGCATACGGTGAGCTACCAGGAAGCCCAATAAAAATATTTAGATAGCTGTGAATGTTCATTTATTATAAACCATTTAATTCATTTTCAAATATATTTGATTTTCATTTTCAATAGAAGAATGTGCATTTTATGAACTATGGTCTATAATAAATATGGTTATTAGTGATTTATTCAGCACTTACTCTGTGGCCAGCGCTGTGATGTTTTACATCCATCTTTTTTTCTCTTAATGGTCACAACCACCTCAGATGTAGGCACGATGATTAACACCCCCTTTCACAAATGGGGCTGCAGGTAATGAATTTTCCCAAGCTCCCTATTTAAAGGTAGGACCAAGACTCAAATCCAGATCTGGCCAAGAACACTTTGCTTTCAACCATTAAGCTTCATAAAGTTATTGGATTTGTTCTTATTGTTTATTAGCCTTAATCAAGCCATAGCTACAAAACTACATTCAGCTTAGCTCTTGTTTACTTTCAGTTTCAGCACTCCCCCATTCTCATATATTTTTATTTCATCTCTCTCCCTGATCCCACAAGAGCATCTAAAAGATTATTCTCTATTTACCAAATTATAAGACAATCTTCACTAAAGTTTGCCAAATTAAAAAGATATGTAGGGACTTCCCTGGTGGTGCAGTGGTTAAGAATCCACCTGCCAATGCAGGGGACATGGGTTCGAGCCCTGGTCCAGGAAGATCCCACATGCTGCAGAGCAACTAGGCTCCACAACTACCGAGCCTGCGCTCTAGAGCCCGCGAGTCACAACTACTGGAGCCTGCGCGCCTAGAGTCTGTGCTCTGCGACAAGAGAAGCCACCGCAATGAGAAGCCCGCACACCGTAATGGAGAGTAGGCTCCGCTCGCCACAACTAGAGAAAAGCCCATGCGCAGCAACGAAGACCTAGCCAAAAAAATAAATAAGTTAATTAATTTTAAAAAGAAATTAATTTAAAAATTAAAAAAGAAAAATTAAAAAAAAATTTTAAGATATGTAATTATATAACTGCTGCTCTTGCTTTTAATCACTGTGTGATCAGCTGTTTTAGTGGCTAGTTCTACTCAAGCAAGCAGTGATCAGTGATTCCTGTTCTGCCCATCCTGTGAACATGTAAAAACATGTTTGTTTATTTTTTATTTTTTGGCCACGCCGCGTGACATCTTAGTTCCCCAACCAGGGATCCAACCTGTGCCCCCTGCATTGGAAGCACAGAGTCTTAACCACTGGGCCAACAGGGAATTCCCCAAAACATGGTTCTTAATGTCTTTAACAGCAATATCCTAAAAGCCCACCAGACATCAACCTCAATTCATAAAAACAGGCCACTGCCCCCAGCCCATAATTCTTTCTATGATGAAATACAAGGGATTCCAAACCTTGAAAATGCCTATGAGTCTAAATTTTATGTAGGGATTTTTAACTGTACAGCACGTGTATATGTTTTTCAGTGTAAAAATAAAAGTATAATCATAAGATGTAAACAACCCCAAAAGAAGAAAAAGGAAAAGTATAAATGTACAAATTCCATGTTTCTCTCTCAGGACACTGGCCAACACCAAGGCTGTATTTCTGACTCTTGACCCATTTATTTGCTACCTGCTCCCAGACTTTCCTCTAGACCACTCTTCTCCCTATTTGCATACCATAAATCACATTTAATTGACTGAAATGAATCAATACTACTATCCCACATGAAATATGAAGTCTAAATTCTGAAGATCAGTATTAAGTAAAACAAGAACAATTTTTCTTCATTATTATGTTGTCTGTCATATCTATTCCAAGGCCTACTATCCCCATCAAAAACCTAAACTAAACTTGAAAATCAATTCCCATTTACAAAACTGTTGACTAATATAATCAATAATCTTCATTTAGATTCAAACAGAAGTGTCAGATACTCTGCATGGCTGTTCCAAAGTAGTTATTAGATTAAAAAACAAAAGCAAAAAATAAAAAACTAGTGATCTTTTTCCCTACATTTTTGGCCTGGTGGATTTTTTTTTTTTTTTCTTTTTGTGGTATGCGGGCCTCTCACTGTTGTGGCCTCTCCCGTTGCGGAGCACAGGCTCCGGACGCGCAGGCCCAGCGGCCACGGCTCACGGGCCCAGCCGCTCCGCGGCATATGGGATCCTCCCAGACCGGGGCACGAACCCGTATCCCCTGCATCGGCAGGCGGACTCTCAACCACTGCGCCACCAGGGAGGCCCGGCCTGGTGGATTTTATGTGTATCAATTCTTTGGGGATTCATCCAAGAATGGTATTTCATTTCTTTGACCACTACCCTAACTGCCCATATTTTAACCTCACTGAATTTTTGGTCCATTGCGTAGAAGAATTTCTCTACTAATAAAAATGCAACCCATTAAAGATTAACTTACCCCCAGGACAGTCTCTCTGGAAACAAATTCCAAGCATTATAATCACCAATTTGCACTATGTAGACTTAAAGGCAGAGAATCTTATTTATCCTGATTTAAATTGGAAACCTGCACATATTTTAAGGCGACTGTGTAAGGAAAAACGGCAAATCCAAATTCACAATAATCAGAAACCCAACCAGGCAAATACAGACTTTTCTTAATTGGCACTTTTCAAATGAAAAACTTTCCACCCAAGGATATCTAACAATATTAGAATATTGACTTTCCAAACTTCCTACCTTGTTCTCTATTTTACTTCTGCAATTATGGAACTGCAAAATTCTTTTGTTCTCTAGATATTTAGATATAGACTACTGTCAGAAATTGTGATAGGCATTGTAAGTCATTTGAATCCATGTTATAATATTTATTAATAGTAATAATAAAATCAACTGATATATATTAAGCTGTTAGCATTTATAAAAGTGTGGCAAGTTTTAGCTTATTAGGCTTTATCTCTGTTAATTCTCATGAAACTCTAAGAGAAAGGTACTAATATCAGTCCCATTTTACAGACGGACAAACTGAGACGGGGAGGTGCCCAGGAACTGTCCCAAGGTTCCACAGGGAAACTAGGTCTGAGTGATTCCAGTTGCCCACGCTTGCTTTAACCACCTAGTATCGAGCAATGAGACACATGATTATGTTTGGTTCAGAAACTAGTCTTATTCCTTCAAACATGGTGGTTCTAACAAAATTTGACACTAGGAAGCATGAATGACAAAATGCCTTGGTACACAGTGCACTGGGTGCTATTGTCAAATGTGTTCAAACTTACTATCTGAGAAGGCATAATTCACTTATTAGTGATTCTGGAAAGTTAATCAAAGCACTATGTTCAATTATTCAAGAAATCTTTGGAGTTGAAGTGTGAATACTTCATTAATTCATAGGTTGTTGAAGAAATACTAACTTAAGAGTTTCTGTAAAAGAAAATTCATCACAGCAAAGCAGTTTTAAACTATCTCATGTCAGAATATCATATCTACAAAGGGAATGGCCTTCAAATTTTAAAAAATGTCTTACCTATATTTCATTTTATTCTAAATGGAAATTAATTAATTCAAAAAAGAAATCCACTTCTAAAGCTCAGGTTATGCAAGAGGGCTTCCTAGGAGCTAACATCACTGTCTTTACTTGCATGTGCATAGGCAAGACAGGGAAGGAGGACGTAGAAGATCCATCTTTCACAACCCTCCAAATGTACAAAATAAACCAGAAACTTGTTGAAAGGATAGGTATATGTGTTATCAGTTCAACCCAAACAATCTCACAACAATATTTTTCTGAATAAATTTAATATTTTGTTTTATAATAGGAACTAGGCAAAAAAGAACCACGGAACAAATGGAATAACTAAAATAGGTTACTGAAAGGCAACTGGGGCTTTAATTTCCAAATCCACTTTGCAATATTCCTATTTGAACAGTTTATCACAGAAGTAACTCTCCTAGAAAGTTACATAATTTAAGGAGGAAAAAAGGAGGGAGTAAGACAGAGACATGATAAGCACTGGGGATGTTTATCAATAAAAATAAGCAACAAGAGAGATAAGTTTGTAACTCATCCAAAAACGCCTACCAAACACTCTTGCTATTTGTTTCCACCAAGTTATTGTTTTGGAAAACATCTTGTTCTGTCTTAAAATAACCTGCTTAATTGTTCTAAAAAACCACTGCATTTCCACGGAGGGCTAAATAGCTCCCACACTGAGATGCACTGACTGATCAAGTCAAAGTAAATTAGGCACCAAGCCACAAAAGAAAGTTGGAAAGCTCCAATCCTCCCTTCATATAAGGATACGAGCTACTGAATGAATCCACCACTGCACCCTTAGTGAAAGTAATGCCTGGTCCCTCTACTATTTTAAGAATAACAGTCATTCAAATTACCTTATTTCTGTGGATGATGGAAATGAACCACACCGGGGACTACAGGTAAGCTAGTAATTAACATTTTTAGGGAAGATCAAAATTACGTTGGACACTTTAGCATTCACTCTGAGAACTCCAATCCTCCCATTAAAAGTCAAAATTTGTTCCCAGTCCTGTATGGTTAAAGCTGTTACGCCTGGGAAAGTCCCAGAGAAACGAGGGAGTTTAAAACAAAACAAAACAAAACAAAACAATTGTGAAAGACAAAGTCAGATAAATACCCATAATACGGGAAGACTCTTATGAACCGAGTGTAACTCAAGATGTGTTTTATAAGCCTGTCAGGCGATGAACACGCACTGTCCCCCAACCCAGCAGCACTGCCCCCCAACCCAGCAGCACTGCCCTGACACAATCCCCACACTTTGGCCGCTCACCCCCATGCCGGCCCCTCTTACTCCGGGTGCGGGGCGGGAACTCCTGTCTTAAGCTTTGACATCTGCAGAGCGTTTCCCAATAGCGAGACAAGGCCCCTCAGCTGGAGGAAGTGGATACTGACAAGAGGAGGGAGAGAAACAGAGACAGAGCTAGAATTCCAGAGTGCCAGAGAGTGGGGAGGGAGTCACGCATACTCTGCGCGGTCCGACTGGGTCCGGATGGCACAGCCCAGGTGTCCGGACTAAAGCTGGCATCTCCAAAGTCCAAGAACGCAACTTGGACGCGCGGGTACAAACACGGCCTTCGGCTTTTCTGAAGCCGGTCAAGTTAGCACAGGGTTCTCGGTGCCCGGAGACCTGGGAGGCGTGGAAGGGTGGAGACTCCCGCGAGGTCTGCACTCCCTGGGTGTCCTCCGGCTCCGCGGGGGAAGGGACGGGGGAACTAAGTCGTCTTTGGGCCGGAGCGGCGGGCGCCGGGACGCGGGGCGGGGATGTCCGGGAAGGAGTCGCGGGCGCAGCCCGGGAGTCCGAGAACGCGGGGTGGATGCCTACCTTGTAACATGGCCTCAAGTTTCTTCCTGTCCACGCGGAAGCGCTCCTCGCTCCACTCGGGGCTGTGCAGGGGCGCTCCGGCGACCAGGTCGTCCTCCGAGCCGGGCATGGGCGAGTCGGTGCTGCGCTCGCTGTTGGAGCCCGGGTCCGACTGCGCCGCCAGGTAGCCGGGCTCGCCTTGAGCGGCCATGGTGGGCGCGCGGCGCTCGGGCTCCGGCTGCGGCCGCCGCTCTGCCTGCGCCGCCGCCTCCGCTCGCCCGCCGGGCTCGACTGGCTCCCCGCGCCGCGGCGCTAGCTCGTGCCCCCGCGGCCGCCGACGCCGCCGCCAACGCCGCCGCCACGGAGCCCCCTGCGCATCCCAGCCCCGGGCGCCGCCTACGCCGCCCGCCGCCCCTGGTCCGGGCCCCGGTCCCCGGCCGGTGGCTGCGCCGCCCCCCGCCAGCAACGCCCGCGCGGAATGAGCGCGCCGCGCCGCCCGCGCCTCCACCCGCAGGGCCCCTGCGCCCCCTCCCCGCCCGCCGCCCCTGCAGCCGCGCGCTCATTGGCCGGGCCTGCCCACGGGGAGCCGCGGCGGGCGGGCGGCCGGCCCCTGGCTCGCGCACTCACTCGCGCGCACACACTCACCACGTACACGCTACCACTTTCCTGCGCTTACACGTCTAAATCTTGTCCCACACACATGCTTTCATAGTTCTTCCGTCACAGACACTCGCAAGTTCAAGCACAGCACCCTCCTGAACGCGCTCGAAGTACACACACAATGCCCCTTCTATTGACGTACACACACTACACCCTAAAAGTCACAGCCCCAGTCGGTCCCACAAGTTTGAAACAGGAGGAAGGAGAAAAAAGAGAAGGATTGCGGAAGAAACAACGTCCATCTCTCTCAGACATCACTGTGGTCCTTGCTTCCAGGCAGCTCATTCGTCCACCAAACGTTAAAACCAGATTTCTCCTCTCATCTCAGCAAAGTGGCCAGCTGCACAATAGGAGGTCAAGAGGCTTACTTTTTTTATTGTGAGGAATGGGATTTTTTTTCTTGAATGAGGTGAGGAGGGAGTCATTTTCTATGTGATTCTCAAGGAATGGATTCAGCTGATTTAAAAAAAAAAAAAAAAAAAGGAGGGCTCAGGAGAAAAGAGGCTCTGAGATTGCAGTGGAGGTTAGCTGGATCCCGCTGGCATCTGGGCAGGGCTGTCTTGTCAGGGACTGAGGGCTTTTCTCTGTTCCCAAGGTCAGTCCCTCCAGCAAACGAACCTCTGATCCTACCTGACCAAGCCAGCTCACCCACTGCCACTCTCAAACCTGAACTTGAAGCACCAGGAAATCCTGTTGGAACTCTGTTTTTCCAGTCCTCATTGATTCTTACTCTCTCGTGACCAAAAGCACAAATTTTTTTTGACATTTTTAGGGGCTGGGGATGGGATAGCTGTTTGTCACCGACCACAGAAGGAGACTTACTGGCCTACATAAGGGGCAAGCCGTATCGTTGGCATGAGCCTGTGGATAATCATGTACTGTGCTTAATTAAGTGAAATTCTTATCAGTTCCGTTGCCTAGTTAACAAGAATTGACTCTGCTCTGAGTACTGTGATGTGATTTGACAGATGAGGACACTCGGACTGTAAGAAGTCAAGTGACATGATTAAGGTCACACAGCAGCAGATAATGGAGCCAAGAATTGAACCCAGGTCTGGGTATCCGGCACATAATCTCCACAGAACCCTGCCTTGTTGAACAGGGAACCCTCCTGCTCGGAGCCACCTCCTGAAGAACCAGGAGCAGATGTACAGCTTAACTGGTCTTTGATTCACCATCCGTGTGCCTTCTCAGAACTTATTACTTACTGTGCAGAGCACTAATTTAAGCAGCAAAAGAGGTTATCAAAGGGCCTCCATCAGAGATGTTGACCAGTTTTTGTGTCAACAAACATTTTGAGGGGGAAACCCACTAAGTAATAAACACTGTGTTAGGCATGAAGAATAGTGACAAAAAACAAACACTATCCCTAGGTTCCTGGAGCTGACATTTCAGTGAGAAAGACAGAATGTTAACCAAAAATAAATACATAAGTCACTCAGAAAAATACAAAATTGCACCTATATTAAGCATTCCAAATAAGAGACTCAACATCCGAGAAAAGCTGTAAAGAAGTAATTGGATTCAGTCAGAGAGGTCAGTGGAGGCTTCTCTGAGAAAGTGACTCTGGAGCTGAGAACAGAAGTTTGAGAAGAAATTAACTGGGCAAGAAAGGGGAGGAAAGAGCCTTCCCTGAAAATGATCATTTGATTATAATATCACAATTATGACCAAATCTATTACAATTATCCTTATTTTCCAGTTGAGGAAACTGAGGCATAGGAGATAAAGTAACTTGCCCAAGTTTGCACAAATAAGTAAGTTGTAGAATCGGGATTTGAACCCAGGCAATCTCCCTTGAAAATTAGGCGTGAAGTGTGCCATGCTCAGCCGCCAAGCTGTATTGGCTCTCAGTTGGATCACAGTGTAATCAAAGCTCATGTAGTTAGAGGTGGCGGCATGGGGAATTAAAAGAAAACCAGCACAGCTGGTACAAGAGAATGAGAAATTAGATGGTGTTTGCCAAGATAGGAGAGGTATGTAAGGAGTACAGCTTGTAAGCCCTTCAGGCCAAGTTAGGGAGTTTTTGTGTTTATCCCTAGAGCAGAAGGAAGCCATGTAGAGGCTTTAAGCAAAGGATGATGTACTTAGATTTACATTTTTAAAAGATGGGGCTTCCCTGGTGGCGCAGTGGTTGAGAGTCCGCCTGCCGGTGCAGGGGACGCGGGTTCGTGCCCCAGTCTGGGAGGATCCCACATGCCGCGGAGCGGCTGGGCCCGTGAGCCATGGCCGCTGGGCCTGTGCGTCCGGGGCCTGTGCTCCGCAGCGGGAGAGGCCGCAACAGTGAGAGGCCCACATGCCGCAAAAAAAAAAAAAAAAAGGATGACAGTGGCTATAATATGGAAAACAGATTGAGAGACCTGATAGAAGTAGTTAGGTCAATTAAGAGACTACCCGGGAAGTTTAGATAAGAAATGCTGGTAGCTTACCTAGAGTGGTGAAGATGGAGAAATGTCAGAGGATTTGAGAAACACTTTGATTGTAAATATCATCAGCTAGATGGGTGACGGATTGGATATGGAGTAGTAGGAAGGGAAATGCTAAGAATGACTCTAGGGTTCTGGCTAACATAATTGGAGAGAGAGAGGTACCATTAACTTAAATAGGAAACACTGGAAAAGGACTACATTGGAGGAAAGATGACCTTGAATTGGATATATTGAGATTACGGTGCCATTGAAACCTCCAAAAAGATATGTCAAGTAAGCAATTGGATATATGGGTCTGGAGTTCAGAAAAGAGATCTTGGCTATAGATTAAAATGTGTTATTTGTTTATTGGTAGTAATTCTAGTCATATGCACGGGTACGACCGTCTAAGGAATGAGAAGAAAATTAAAGAGAAGCAAGCAAAGAGCCTTTCACAAATTCTAACATTAAGTGATCAAGTAGATGACAGTATAACGGGAAACGTAATAGAAAAAGTAATGAGAAGAAAAAACAAAACAAAGTTTTATCATGTAAGCCCAGGAATGATTGTTTCAAACAAGAAAGTGTGATCATCTTTGTACACTGAGAGGTCAAAAAGTTTTGATGGAGGTCACTGGAACCTTAGCAAGAAAGCCAGAATGGAGTGGTAAAGAAGTGAATAGAGCTAATGAAATGAGGAGTAAAGATAGCAATCTGGGAGAAGTTTGGCTAAGAACGGGAGGAAATAGTAGTAGCTGAAGGATAATGTGGGTAGATGTTTCTTGTTTATCGGGTTGGTTGGCTGTTAGGTTGGATGATGATTTAGTGGGTGAGATTTGAGCACTGGAAAAACCACTATACATGGTCCAGTTGACAGAAATGGAATGTATAAAAAAAAAGGAGTCATCATTATTATAGGGCTTTGAAAACAGGAACAGAATAGACTTTAAGATACAAGTAGAGGAGAAACATCATCTCTGGAACACAAGGGCATCCCATCTGATGGCTTTTATTTTCCAAAAAAAGTAAAAGTCAAAGTTATCTGTTGAGAGTGTGGGAGAAGAGCTGCCAGAGGTTTGAGAAAAGTAGAGAGAGGTGTGCATGTGCATGTGTGCGTGTGTGTGTGTGTGTGTTTAGAGGTTTTTAAATAGCTTTTGCATCTGTAAAAGAATGAATTGGAATGCTGCTGCTTTAAATCAACTATACTTCAATAAAATTTTTTAAAAGAATAAATTGGTACTGTTGAGAGTCCAGTTCATGTTGGTAGTCATAAATTTATAATAGGATCAGTCTGCTTGTCCTGACTTTCTCCACCAGTGCTAAGCTTCATGGGTGCAGGCACAGAGAAAACATAGGAATCCTGCCAAATAGGTGAAACACCAGGAGCTAGAAGGCAATGGAAGAGTGCCTGATGGCAAACAATTTCCAATGTAGAAGTTGAAACTTCTCCAACGTAGAAGTAGAATCCAGCAAAACTATCAAACATGAGGATGAATTCATGCATCCATATGAGGGGTCTCAAAAACCTCTCCTTATACTCTGTCTGAACAAGCTGCTGAAGGTTGTGTGCCACCAAAACAAAAGAGTAAATCAAGATGAAGAGAAAAACATGGAACATGGGAAATAAGAGATCTAGCACATGATAGAGGCAAAGGGCCTCCTCAGAATGATGGTGAAAGGAGAACAAACATTGGAATAGGTCAGACATCTCCAGGGTTGAGATTTCTTCTAGATTAAATAGATAGAATTCTTGACTGTGAACATATTCAGAGATTAAGAAAGTTTTTGGAGACTTTGGGGTTAAATTCATGATTGGTTCGTAGAAAACTATTAATAACTCCCAAGTATTGATATAACAAAACATTGTGCTGAAACATGACAGTATTCTCCATGGCTGTGCTGTAACTAGTATTTACGTAGTTGTAAGGATGTAAACTCTGGATACTGATCTAACCTAAATTATAAATATAACTGGATTAGGAAGTTGAGGATTGGGAAGTATACATGTGGGTAGTGGGGGCTCTGGGGAGGCAGCAGTAAACAAGTGAGACCTCACCTGCTCTAGGGGAACACGAATAGATAATGACTAAAGCTGTTTTAAAAGCAAGAAGTAGCAATATAAGCATGGTATTCGGAGAGGTGAGGTAAAAACAGAATGGAGCTGAAAGTGTTGGAAGTGGTTGCCTGTAGGAAATGGGAAATGGGGGGAAGGCATATGTTATACTTCTGGTTATTACACAAGTCTTCTAGAACAAGTTGATTCTTTAAACCATATGGATGTATAACTTTGATTATAGAAAAGTAATGAAGTAATACATAATACCATTATTGAAATGGTATATAAATAACGGAACCTTGAATTCACAACTTGGAGTGCTGTGCTCTTTCTACAAAAATTGAACGACAGTTTGAATAATTGAAAATCTTTGTTTCCAGTAAGTATATTTGTTTTGTTTGTCTTTATCTTCCTATATCATTCAAAAAAAGAATAAATTTCAGGAAGGATAGGAACAGATCAGATGCCAGGTAATCAATTGTGCAGATTTTTTCTTTTTAATAGAGTAAAGCTCTCAAAAAGAAAAATCCGGGACTTCCCTGGTGGAGCAGTGTATAAGACTCCACACTCCCAGTGCAGGGGGCCCAGGGTTCGATCCCTGGTCAGGGAACTAGATCCCACATGCATGCTGCAACTAAGAGTTCGCATGCCACAACTAAGGAGCCTGCCTGCTGCAACTAAGACCCACAGCAACCAAATAAATAAATAAATTATTTTTTTTAATCCCTGGGAAAAACTTAAATAACTAAGATCACCTTAAATCTTCAAGTTTACAAAATATGAAAATCCATAAGACTTTAAAAAGAAAAAAAAACAAGAAGTGGGTGTTATCTTACATTTACTTTAGAAATGTACGCCAAACTTTGATTAGTGGTCATCTAATGAAAAAACTCCTCTGAGAACTTTTAAAGTAAAATGGATTGGTGTTCTTTTCCAGATTCTCTTAATTAGTTTCCCTGAATTCGTTTCTTCTAAGACAAAATACAAAACTATTGATCCTAAACTGATGTATTTTTGTAAGAGTTTCAGAAATTTATATTAATAACTACTTTTCAATTTTAATTTAAAACCTTGGCATTTCACTTACATTTGAATAATCTCAATACGTGGACAGATATTACTCAATTAAATGGCCTACAAAGCTCTTAGAAGTCCCTTCACTTAGCATTCCCAACTCATTCTCTTTGTACATTTCACACTCCAACAGTGCAGAGCAATTTGTAATTCCTGGTCTAGTCCTGCTCTCTCATCTGGAGCTCTGTGCTTTGCAAATAGTATTCCTCCAGCTGGAACACTCTCTCCCCTTTTGTTTGCCTGACCTTCACAAACACCTCACAATCCGGCTGATGTAGGTTCTCTTTACCTTTTGTTTTCAATGAATACTGTGCTCATTCCCATTAAAGCAATTATCTTTGCATTTATTGTCTTTATCATCATCATTATTATACATCTGACTGAGTTCCTGAAGGCAAGAAATGTATCTTTACATCACTGTGTCTCCAACACCCAGCAATTGCCTGGTACTATATAGTCTAACAAGCTTTTAACCATGCACATAGAAACATATGTTTAGAAATTATTTTGTGATACAGTTTGGACGATTATGTAACCAGAGAGTAACCGAGTTGAAGAAGAGCATAAATAGAAAAGTTAGAAAACTCTAATGCTAGAATTAAAACCAGCTGATAGGGAGGAACGTTCTCTTCTTAATTTGCAGCTGAGGAAACAGAGGTCTGGAGAAATGAGACAAATTGATTAGAGTGCCACATTATGTAAAAATCAACTTAGAAGCATCAATGTTGAACCTGAAAAATTATCTGGTCCAGTCCTTTTACTTCACAGTTCAAAAAATTGAAACCTAAAAACTGAAAGAGGGCTTCCCTGGTGGCGCAGTGGTTGAGAGTCCACCTGCCAATGAAGGGGACACGGGTTCGTGCCCCGGTCCGGGAAGATCCCACACGCCGTGCAGCGGCTAGGCCCGTGAGCCATGGCCGCTGAGCCTGTGCATCCGGAGCCTGTGATCTGCAACGGGAGAGACCACAACAGTGAGAGGTCCGTGTACCGCAAAAAAAAAAAAAAAAAAAAACCTCAAAGAAAAACGAAGTTGTGCAAAGATATGCTTAAAACTTATGAAAAAGTTGATTTTCAGCAAAGCATCATCCAAGAAACTATTTGCTTCATCTCATTTCTTTTCACTTTAACTTTTCACTGCAACTTTTTGGCCCAAAATTATAGCCATGGTATGGTACAATATATTTTAGAGATCTTAAGTGAACATTCTAAAATTATATAAAATTTCTTGTAGTGCCAAATTAAAAGAGCAGCAAAGTATTTGATATTCTATTTTTATACCTTTATATTTGGTTCTAGGAGGAGGCTTACTTGACATAAACACAAATGAAGTAATAAAGGAAGATGAGCATGCCATGTAGCGTGTCTTTTAGCCTTTTCAGACTAACAATAACGCCTAACACTTATTGAGTATTTATAATTTGCTGGACACTGTTAATTATCTCATTTGTTTCTCACCACAATCCTGTAAGGTTGGTACAACTAGCATCTCCATTTTACAGAAGAGAATAGCTAATATCTCACGAGGATAACACGCCAGGAGACCCACAGTCTGGAGTGGTTGTGACTGAAACACAGAGACACCTGACAGAAATGATGCTCCATCACACTGGCTTTCTCTCCTGTCGGGGCCTGATTACATGTAGGTAATGCAAACTGTTAGAGGTGGAAGGAACCTGAGGCTCATCGATGCTGGTAGTTTTCACAATTAAAAAACAGAATCTGTGTTTCACATAAACTCTAATGCAGAAAGCTCTTATAGAAAACTAATAATAACAGAGTTATTCTGGTCCAAAAAGGACAGGGGATTCTTACTAGCTCAATTTTCACCTTTTCCTTCCATGATCCCAGGGTTCCAAAGGCTCACAAAACTACTGATCTCTCTTTCTCTCTCTCACACACACACACACATACACACACACACACAGGCACACACACACAGGCAGACACATTTATATCTGGGTACAAATAAAGCATACAGAACCACAGTGACCTGCCTAAATTCCACAGCCCAAAACATCAAGGCATGTTCAGGTTTTTACAGTTTTCTCATCAGAAAAGGAATGGTTTTGTGTTTTCCAGAAGTCAAGGGCAGAGAATATCTAGTTGCCAGAGGGCATGTTGGATTCTCTTACTATTTCAATAAAATAGGCTTCTGATAAAGAATATTAAGAAAAGTAAAAATTTTCATTGGGGTTTCAACACCCCAATGCTGAAAAGGAAAAGAGAAAACGTAGGTCATTGAAAAGAGAATAGAATGAATCCAAATCGAAGAAGAAAGTTAAACAGCAGACAGAAGAATAGAAGAAGGAAACAAACTTTCCCAGTCACTGAATTCCAACATTGTCCAATACTCCACTTACCAAAATGGAAAAGGAAAAAAAAAAAAAAAAAGCTAGCAGTGCCATGTTGAAACTACCACCCATGGAGATGTATAAGCCTCAGCCTCACAGCTCCTATAAGTTTCTGCCCAAGTTTCAAGGCACATGTTAATTGTGCTTTTGATCTACAATACCAATATTTTACCCTGTCGTTCAGGATAACTGGACTAACACTAATGTGCAAATTTATCCTCATGAGCCCCTGGGACTGAAGAAGCTGGAATGTCTAGCAAAAGACAACAGAGTAAGCATGTGCAAAATTGTACCTTCCTGCATTTTTTTTTTTTTGATGGACTGGCAGGTTGCTGGCAATGTGATTTTCAGATCTAGCCAGAAATGGAGCCATAAAAGCATCCAGCCTTCAGGGATGTGAGAACTGGCTCCTCTTCTAACACTATACTCAGTTACAAGGTAAATTTCACCAATGTCACTTATGTGCTAAACCTCACATCAAATGAGAAGAAAAAGATCCCAGAAACGAGGGCCTTCCTGGGCAGCTTGTGTGGCAAGAATGGTTCATAGCAGGAAAAGCATGGGTCATCAAAGGAAGGACCAGGCCCCAAAACTACAGAAACGCCAGCAGGCAAATACATGGCACAAAGTCTACCACACCCTCAACCTCCACTCATGGCTGACATTACTAGTTGATCACAGCCCCTTCCACTCCAGCTCAGGAAATGCTTCTCAACGAGTCCAAAGAGCCAAGACAAATCATTTGGAGTTGGCTCTGAATATGAAACTTCATTGCCGTGTTGGAGCCAGTGCTGTGGTTAAGGGATTGGAAGACAAATAGTCATTCAGTTGGACCCAGACTGTTGACCTCCCCTTCAGAGAAGGTGAGCCTAAGAGCAAAGGAAGTAAATATCCTACTCATCATTGGCTGTTCCCTTCATGATCCCTCTGTTTTTGTACAGAGAAAATGAATGGGAATCAAACTGAATCTACTCCAAGTTCAGAATGTGGTAGTGAGCTACGACCATGTAGAACTACCAGTATGTACCTGCCCACAGTCCTAAACTGGACATCAGGAGACCTGGATTTTAATCCCCATTCTTTCACTAATTCTGTAACTTTAGGCAAGTCTCTTAGTTTTGCTGGACCTAATTTCCTTACCTGTAAAAACTGAGAACAGGTTGGTTTTGGACTATATGAATTTCCAAGTTCAAATTTCCATGACTTAAATAAAGTGCTCACTTATTACTCAGTTCAGCAACAGGCAGTTTCTACATAGAAAAGGTTCTTTTAAAGAAAAATTAATAGAACAAAGGAAGAGCAGGAAGACCGTCAAATTCAATGTGGTATAAATAGTAGCTCATAAAGTTAAAGGCTACTCAAAGTCAGTGTCACAAAGAGGTGAATATAGACCCTGGAATGAGAACCCCTGTGTTCAAGGTCAACTGGAACACTTACTACTTCTATGACCTGTGCATTAATTATTTCTTGTTGTATAATAAATTACCTCCAAATTAACAGCTTAAAACAACAAACATTATCTGTGGATTTTTGTGGGTCCAGAATCCTAGTATAACTTAGCCAGGTGCCTCTGGCTCAAAATCTCTCACAAGACTGCAATCAAAATGGCAGCTGGATGTATATGTATGGCTGATTCATTTTGCTGTACAGCAGAAACTAACACAACATTGTAAAGCAACTATATTCCAATAAAAGTTAATTTAAAAAAATTGTCAGCTGGAGTTGTGGTCTCATTCAAAGGCTCCATGATCCACTTCCAAGTCATTCATGTGGTTGTTAGCTGTATTCAGTTCCTCAGGGGCTGTTGGGCAGAGGGCTTCAGTTCCTTGCTGGCTGTTGTCTGGAAGCGTCCCCCAGATCCTTCTACATGGGCCTCTCCTAAGGCAACACACAACATGGCAGCTGGCTTCCATCAGGATGAGCAAGCAAGGAAGCAAGAGAGAGTGAGTGCTTGAGCCACAGTCTTCTTGTGGGCTAATTTCAGAAGTGACATACCATCATATTTTCCATACCCTGTTTATTACAAGCAAGTCACTTGATCCCGTCCACATGGAGGGAGAGGGATCACATAAGCACATGAATACCAGGAGGCAGGGATCATTAGTGCCATCTTAGAAGCTGCCTACTCCAACCTGGGATCAAATATTTTAGCTTTTTAAACCGTGGTTACCCTTATTTAATGGGCATAAAGTAACTACATCCAAAGGTTGTTGTAAAAATCAATGAACACTTTATAAAATATTTAATTCATTCAGTACCTGGAATGTAGTGAGTACTCAATAAATGGTGGATATTATTTCTAAAAATTGTTTTCTGTAGAGAAATTGAGAAATCTACTTGAGAAGACATATTCACATACCTGAAAAATATAAATAAAAGAAGATTGAGGTGGGGTTAGTGGTTTATTTTCTGAAACTCTGTGAATGCTCTTCCCTGCCCTGCTCCCCCCGCAAAAAAAACCCATACAGAACAATTAGTCTGCAAAATCAAAAACTCACCAAGAATATACACAAGAAAACTAGATGACTACGTATTCCCTCAAACCTCAGAATAGAGGCTAGTGGGGACAGCATCAGGAGAACCGCAAAACTACCATCAAGGACTCATTAGAAAGTACGGAAAGTTAATCTGAACTCAGCTGAAACCAGGTGGGAGTCCTGCAGGATCCAGTCTGTAGGTGAGTGCAATGGGATAGTGATAGGTCTGAGTGTTGGTGCTGAAGCAGTCTGGCCCCTGTGAACAAAACTCTCTTTCAAGTCAAACCCCTGTATTGAGGAGAAACTTCTGGAAATAGGATCAAATTAAGGAGGACGGAGAAATGGGGCAAAGGAAAGAGAAGTTCAAGACACAAATGGAAAAAGGGAACAGAGGAAGCAAATCTTAAGAGTATGGGGCCATGTGTTTTTACCTCTTTGCTAAAGAAATCTACTTTCACTTTAAAATGAGCAACAGAAATAAATTGAGATTGAATTATGATGGGAAAAAAAAGGAAAGAGAATTCAAATAATGTAGAAGATAACCCTAGAGATAATGAAAACATGTCAGACATCCCTACAAAAAGCTGAAAACTGGAACTTAAAATTTCAAAACAAGTGAAAAGAAATGTTTTTAAATAATAGGAACTATAAAAGAAGAAACAAATCAGAATTGAAAAAACTCTAATATGAATGGAGGAAATGGAGGTTTGAAAGAGAGGATAAAGGACTCAGGAAAGAATCAAACAAGTTTAAGAAATTAACACTAAACTAGAAGAAACTAAAGAGTAAATGAACACAATGAATAATGCCTGAAGAAAAATGAAAAATGGAAAGAGAAAAATATTTTAGGTAAAAAATAAAAATATGTTTTTAAAGAGATTTGACAGAAAGTGATAGAACAAGGGGAGGGGGACTTCTACATAATAGGAGTCTCTGAAGAAGAAAAGCAAAGCAATGGGGAAGAACAACACTAAAAACTGTAATTTAAGAAAATGTTGCATGCCACAACAAAGATCCCACATGCCACAACTAAGACCCAGTGCAGCCATAAATAAATAAATAAATAAATTTAAAGAAATGCTCACAAAATAAAAGATGATATAAATCTACATATTTAAATCAAATTTCCAGAACTTAGGGCAGTCAACTTAGAATAGCCAACCCTGAGACTATTCTAGTAAAAGGTATTATATTTTAAATGAAAAGATAAAAATTCTTTGGACTACCAAGCAAAAAAGATGAAGTCATTTATAAGGAAAAACAATAACATTGTAATTAGACTTTCCAACAGCTATACTTATGCCACAAGACAAAGAAATAATATATTTTAAGTATTCAAGAAGAGAAAAATTGAGGCATTCAAGAAAAAATAAGATAATTCCCATATCAAGGATTCTGTATCCAGCTAAACTTGTTCACTAGTATAACAAGGCTACAGATAAACTGTTATGAATATACTTAGGAAATATTGCTCCCATGAGCCCTTCTTACAGAGTCTTCTAAAGAATCTACTTTAAGCTCTCATCACACAAAATGATTTGGGAGATATCCAACATAAGGACTGAACATTAAATTATGATTAAGACCTAAGGCTAAATTATGATTATAAAGGAGATAGTATAATATGCAATGTCTCTATATACTTTCAATGTAGATACAGAACAACTGAAAGACAGGAGGAAAAATCAGGAGAGGATATGAAAAATAGAAAAATCTTTAAAAAGAGAGAGGGAGAAAGAGAGAAGAAAAAGTACAGGATAACTAACAATACCATATATAATCATCACCCTCATGCTTACAGGCATTAAGTTAGGGAAGTCATCTTTCTTTAGCAGAAGTCAGTAAGAAGAATATCTATAAGAACTGCTCCAAGCCTTTTGCCTTCTAATAGCTCTATATTCTGCATTATGAAATTTCATATATGAAAAATTTCAGAATGAAATTTCTATGGTCCCTTTTTTTTTTTTTCTTTTGGCTGCACTGCACGGCTTGTGGGATCTTAGTTCCCTGACCAGGGACTGAAGCCGGGGCCACAGCAGTGAAAGTGCCGAGTCCTAACCACTGGACCACCAGGAATTCCCTACGGTGCCTTTCTTAAAGAATAATCCAAGGTCATCTATATCAGAATCACTTGGAGTACTTATTAAAAATGCAGATTTATGGGACTCTTTCCAGACCAGCTGTATCTGAATCTCACAGTGGGAGATGGAAGAGTGCTTGAAAATCTACACATTAACATGTTTTCCGGAAGATCCAGAAGTCATTTGAAAATCACTATTCTAAATTCTTACTCCAACAAAACATAATCTCTATGTGCAGGTGTAATCCCTTTTCTCTACAGTTGGGTCTTGGTGACTGGAACACAAATGACAGTGGAATATAGTCAGTCCCTGCATATGCCTTTCACTGAAGTAATAAGGTATCCAATTACATATTCTTTTCTTTAATAAGAAGATAAATTAAACACTTAGATGATATTTTTCCTCTTAAAAATCAACAAAAGGGGCTTCCCTGGTGGCGCAGTGGTTGGGAGTCCGCCTGCCGATGCAGGGGACACGGGTTCGTGCCCCGGTCCGGGAGGATTCCACATGCCGCGGAGCGGCTGGGCCCGTCCGTGTGCCATGGCCGCTGAGCCTGCGCGTCCAGAGCCTGTGCTCCGCGGTGGGAGGGGCCGCGGCGGTGAGGGGCTCGCGTACCGCAAAAAAAAAAAAAAAAAAAAAAATCAACAAAAATACTCCCAGACCCATCCTTCAACCCATGTTCAAATACATTATTCAAAAATCCAAACCACCCAAACCCCACATATTTGTGACTGAATTCCTCCCTCAAATATGTTTCAGTTTCTGCCATATTTTAACTCCAAGCTAAATTCTACCATCAGTTATACCGATCAATATTCCCTGATTATAGCACATACTTAGTGAAAACAAATGGAGTCTGTATTTAATTCCTATATTAAAATTGATTTTGCATAGTATAATTTGCATTTCATAAGGCCAAAGGCAATATGGCTACAATAACATTTAAGGGGAGCATGTGATCAGTAGATAGAACAGGAAATAGTGTATTGTAAAAGCTCAAGGTCAAAACAACAATAAAAAAATTTGCTCATCTTGGCAAAAATCTTTATATTTTTGAATTCTTCTTTCTTTTGGCCCTGTTACCACTGTGGTTTGTTCTTACTCTTCCATTGGTACATCTCTGACATTTCCACACACTATATCTGATCGACAAAACAAAAAAAAAAAATGGCAGGGGATGGAAAGAAAAAGAATCAATGTGGGCTTCCCTGGTGGCACAGTGGTTGAGAGTCCGCCTGCCGATGCAGGGGACATGGGTTCGTGCCCCGGTCCGGGAGGATCCCACATGCCGCAGAGCGGCTGGGCCCATGAGCCATGGCTGCTGAGCCTGCGCGTCTGGAGCCTGTGCTCCACAACGGGAGAGGCCACGGCAGTGAGAGGCCCATGTACCGCACAAAAAAAAAAAAAAAAAAAAAAATCAATGGAGGCTGTTTACCTATGTTCACTGTCTACTTGATTGATCTCCATGTTCACACTTTTAAGACTCAAATGTCACTTCCTCAGGGGAGACTTTCCTATCCATCCCCATCCCAAAGGAAGAAGTGACCACTCCTCAAGTGTCTTTATGGCACTGACTACCTGATTCTATCATGGTATCTGATAATTCAGTTACTGTATACATACCCATCTTTGTCTATTAATCATTAAATCCCTTAAGAACAGGCTCAGGACTTCAATGGCCGCCCAGTGGTTAAGAATCCATGCTTCCACTGCAGCGGGCACAGGTTCGATCCTAGCTGGGGAACTAAGATCAAGCATGATGTGCGGTAGTGTAGCCAAAAAAAAAAAGCAGACTCAATCTCTCTATCTTTATTTCCCCAGCACTAAACAAAGTTAACACACTGGAGGCACTAAATAAAGTGAATGAATTAATGTTCTACTTTCCAACAAAACGGAATAAAAAGTGAAAAAAACAAAACAATCAGGAGTTCTGCTCAAGCACAAAATAACCAACATGATTTCTCTCCTGCCCTTTTTTTTAAGTGACTGGCTGTTTTGACATATATACATGGTTTTTACATGATTGTTTTCAAGGACTTTAAAAGGAGAGCTACTTCAAGGAAGGGATTAAATAATAGAAGCAGAAAAAAAGGACTAGCCCTTGATATATGGTGTCTATTTACACTTTACAGCCATTTACTACCAGTTTGATACTGGTTCTAAATATGTCTGGTAGAATGCAGAGTTGTTCAAATTCTCAAGTGAATTTCCGCCAAATTTATTTAAAAATACCAAATTGATATATGAATTTCTTCAGTTTTAAGTTTTTCTCTCAGAAAGGTTTTTTAAATAATTTTGGAAACTACAGCTATTTGCTTATTGACAAAATCAATTGGATTTCCTTCCTAAGCATAGATTATTGGAGAACTCAATTACCATGAACTTAGGCTTACTTAGTTAGACAACTTGTCTTTTTCATAGGCTTCTTTGCTTGTGGTTATGGATTAATAACTCATAACCAGAGAAACAGGAATGTCCAGATCTCATTTAGCACTCTCTGTGAGGGATTAAGCTCCCGTCTCTTAGGTACAAACCCACCCTTGTATACATGCTCCATGATGCTGGGACTGGCATTTCTCTTTTGCAAGAGCATTTTCTGTTAGGTTCCGCGAATGGAAACAATAGAGGGAGACAAAAAACCTGGAGGAGGAAGAAGGGATTTGCTCCATCCCTTTGCCACTGTCATCACTGCCCAGTAATGTCCTTTGGCCCCAACAGCACAGGTTAGTTGCAGTTTCAAGCTCCTCCCATCACTGCTGGAACCAGCCTCAGCCTCAGAGGTACCAAGAGCAGGTGGCGGCACCCCCTCTGTGGAGGTCGTATACCCATCTTCTTAGGGCCCCTCCAAGCTTGCGGATTTTGCACATCTAACTCTTCCTTTTGTTCCCCCCAGCCATGGGGGTCACAGTTGCTCCCTGAAAGTGTTTACCTGCATTACCTTAATGTTCCCTTTTTGCCTACATCCAATACTATTTAATCAATTTCCTTTATTAAATTTTCTCTTTTGGAGTGGTGGGCAAGATGGTGGAGTAGGAAGACCCTGGGCTCACCTCCTCTCATGGGCACACCAAAATTACAACTATTTACATAGCAACTATTGACGAGAAAGACTAGGAAAAAGCAGAAAAGGTCTTCTACAACTAAGGATATAAAGAAGGAAACACAACAAGATGGGTAGGAGACACTGTATAGTCAAGACCCATACCCCCAGGTGACTCACATATGGGAGGAGAATTACAACTGCAGAGGTTCTCCCCCAAAGAGTGAGGGGTATGAGCCCCCCACTGGGCTCCCCAGTCCAGGGGTCCTGCACCAGGAAGATGAACCCCCAGAATGTTTGGATTTGAAGGCCGCAGCAGGGCTTACTTTGGGGAGAGCCAGAGGGCTGTGGGAAGTAGAGACTCCACTCTTAAAGGATGCACACAAAATCCACATGCTCCAGGACCCAGAACAGAAGTAATAATTTGAAAGGAGCCTGGGTCAGAGCCACCTCCTGATCTTGGAGAGCCTCCTGGAGAGGCAGGAGGCACCTAGAGGTCACCCCAGGGACACAGACACTGGCTGCAGCCATTTGGGGAGCTCCTACTACCAGGTGGACAGTGGTGCTGGGGAGGTCATTTTGGAACCCTCCCTCGAGCCTATCAGCACCAGGACCCAGCCCCACCCAGCAGTCTGTCCTCACTGATACTGGGATGCCCCAGGCCAAGGAATTAGCCCTGCAAGGACATACCCTATTCCCTAGTAAGCAGGCTGCTTTTTAAGACCCCTGATCCCACTCTGGGGCACTGCCCTGTCCACTAGAGGGCCTAGGACCTGGCCACACACACCAGTGCACTAACCCTAGCTCCCAAACCCCAGGGCCCCACAGCCAGATATAACAGGACCCAGTTCCACCCACCAGTGACAGCACTAGCCCCATGACCCCCAGGCCTCAGCCCCACCCACCACCAGACCAACACCAGCTCTGAGACACCTTAGACCCCTTGGCCAGCTGCCCTGAGATACAGCCTTACTCACCAGCAGGCCAGCACCAGTTTTGAGACACCCCAGAACCCAGAGCCAGCTGTGTCAGGAACTGGCTCCGCCCACCAGCAGGCAGCCACTGGGAACCCCGGCCCTGTAACCACCTATCCCAGGATAGTGGGCCAGCAGAATAAGGCAGCTGTGGGGCCCTGCAGCCATCTGCCTTGTGAACCTGGCCATG
This sequence comes from Mesoplodon bidens, assembly GCF_964165515.1. Classification (NCBI taxonomy): domain Eukaryota; kingdom Metazoa; phylum Chordata; class Mammalia; order Artiodactyla; family Ziphiidae; genus Mesoplodon; species Mesoplodon bidens. The sequence goes on along the minus strand of NC_138176.1, from coordinate 118,501,725 downwards.
CCAACCAGCAGCCAACAACCTCTGCAGAAGGCAGAGCCCAGCAATCAACCAGACTGGGGGCCAGCCACATCTACCAGCCTGCCCACAGTAGTCAGCCTGCTGCAACAGAAGGACCCATGCAGCCCATATAGGGCTTATAACTCTGGTGACCAGGGAGGAGTGCACTGCTGGGACACACAGGACATCTCCTACAAGAGGCTACTTCTTCAAGGTCGGAAAACATAACAAACCTACCAAATACATAGAAATAAAAATAGCAAATTAGACAAAATGGGGCAACAAAGGAACATGTTCCAAATGAAGGAACAAGATAAAACCCCGGAAGAACTAAGTGAAGTGGAGATAGGCAATCTACCTGATAAAGACTTCAAGGTAATGATGGTAAAGATGATCAGAGAACTCAGGAGAAGATTGAATGAAGAGAGTAAGAAGTTAAAAGACAACCTATGGAATTGGAGAAAATATTGGCAAATGATGCAACCTACAAGGTGTTAATATCCAAAATATACAAACAGCTCATATGACTCAATATATATATTAAAAGAAAAGCCCCAATCAAAAAATAGGCAGAAGACCTAAATCAACATTTTCCCAAAGAAGACATACAGATGGCTAACAAGCACATGAAAAGATGCTCAACATTGCTAATTATTAGAGAAATGCAAATCAAAATCTCAATGAGGTAATCACCTCACACTGGTCAGAATGGCTATCATCAAAAAGTCTACAGATAATGAAAGCTGGAGAGGATGTGAAGAAAAGGGAACCCTCATACACTGTTGGTGGAAATGTAAATTGGTGCAGGCACTATGGAAAATAGCATGGAGATTCCTCAAAAACTAAAAATAGAGTTACCATATGATCCAGTGATTCCTCTCCTGGGTATATACCTGAAGAAAACAAAAACACTAATTTGAAAAGATACATGAACCCAATGTTCATAGTAGCCAGCATTATTTACAATAGTCAAGCTATGAAAACAACCTAAGTGTCCATCAAGAGATGAATGGATAAAGAAGATGGATAAAGATAAAGAAGATATATACATACACACACACACATATTTACATACATATACATATACATACCTACATAATGGAATATTACTCAGCCATTAAAAAAAAGAACGGAGAGGCCGTCTTTTATCCATTGTATATTCTTGCCTGCTTTATCAAAGATAAAGTGACCATATGTCCGTGGGTTTATCTCTGGGCTTTCTATCCTGTTCCATTGATCTATATTTCTGTTTTTGTGCCAGTACCATACTGTCTTGATTACTGTAGCTTGGTAGTATAGTCTGAAGTCAGGGAGCCTGATTCCTCCAGCTCCGTTTTTCGTTCTCAAGATTGCTTTGGCTATTCAGGGTCTTTTGTGTTTCCATAGAAATTGTGAAATTTTTTGTTCTAGTTCTGTGAAAAATGCCATTGGTAGTTTGATAGGGATTGAATTGAATGAAGGGTAAGCTGGGACGAAGTGAGACAGTGGCATGGACATAAACACACTACCAAATGTAAAATAGATAGCTAGTGGGAAGCAGCCGCATAGCACAGGGAGATCAGCTCAGTGCTTTGTGACCACCTAGAGGGGTGGGATAGGGAGGGAAGGAGGGAGACACAAGAGGGAGGAGATATGGGGATATATGTATATGTATAGCTGATCCACTTTGTTATACAGCAGAAACTAACACACCATTGTAAAGCAATTATACTCCAATAAAGATGTTTAAAAAAAAGGAATGGAATTTTGCCATTTGCAACAACATGGATTGACTTGGAGGATATTATGTTTAGTGAAATAAGTCAGAAAAAGACAAATACCAAATGTCATCACTTATATGTGAAGTCTAACATATGAGATGAATGAATATAACAAAACAGAAACAGAGTTACAGATATAGAGAACAAACTAGTGGTTACAGGGTGGGGGGTAGAGAGAAGCTGGGAGGTACAAGACAGGTGAAGGGGATTAAGAGGCACAAACTACTGTGTATAAAATAAATAAGCTACAAGGATATATTCTACAGCACAGGAAATAATAGCCAACATTTTATAATAACTTTAAATGGAATATAATCTATGAAGGTATTAAGGGACTTCCCCAGTGGTACAGTGGTTAAGACTCTGCACTCCCAATGGAGGGGGCCCAGGTTTGATCCCTGGTCAGGGAACTAGATCCCAGATGCATGCCACAACTAAGAGTTCGCATGCCACAACTAAGGAGCTGGCGAGCCGCAACTAAGGAGCCCGCCAGCCACAAGAAGCCTGCCTACTGCAACTGAGACCCAGCACAACACAAATAAATAAATATTTTGAAAAAAACATTGAATCACTGTTGTACACCTGAAATTCATATAGATAAATAAATAAATAGGAAAAATACTTAGGTTACAGGGTTGTTATGATGATTAAATATGAAATGTATGAAAAATAATCTGTGGAGTGCTCTAGCAGATCTTCAATAAATAAAATACCTATTGGATGAGATGGTCAAAAAAATTCTCTTTGTTAAAAATAACTAGTGTATGGGCTTCCCTGGTGGTGCAGTGGTTGGGAGTCTGCCTGCCGATGCAGGAGACACGGGTTCGTGCCCTCACCCGGGAGGATCCCACATGCCGCGGAGCAGCTGGGCCCGTGAGCCCTGGCCGCTGAGCCTGCGCGTCCGGAGCCTGTGCTCCGCAATGGGAGAGGCCGCAGCAGTGAGAGGCCCGCGTACCGCAAAAAAAAAATAAATAAATAAAATTAAAAAAAATAACTAGTGTGTTTTTTGTTTTCTTGACCGAGTTTTGATGTCTTGTTTGACTGTGGTGGTTAATGTATCGTTCACACTTAAGGAAACAAGGATATCTGCTTCCCCTTCATCAGACTGTGACTGCAAATAAGGGTTACGTCTATCTTTAGCCAAGCACTTTTTTACCAGCTAAAGCAGCAGTTTAGTGCCACCTCAAAGGAATCCTCAAAGAGGACATTATACATTGTCACACATCAATCTATTAGCACAATCCATTATGAGACATCCACAAAGTAATGTTCCAACTCCCACTTATTCATTTCCACTTCTCATAAAACTGCTCTGAAGACATCTCAATGCCAATGTCTTTGCCAAGTCTACAGTAACTGGATGCCTCCAAAGCCATCAATTCTCCTGGACTGGCTGGGTCCTACACATAAATAAGAAATACCAGAACTTCTGAAGATTGACATGGAAACATGTCTATTCTATATACTGTTAGGTTAAAAAAGCCGCTTTCAGAACAATATTTATTTCAGAACAACATTATATACATGCTATTCCTTTAAAAATCTTGATTGTAAATGGTGGGGGAATAAGAGGTGGGGTACATTCATATTGAAGATAATAGTTAAGAGTGATTATCTCTGGGTGAAAAATATTATAAATTAAAAAATATTAGACATTTCTCACAATCATAATTATTGGGCATCTTCCTACCAAAGAGAATTTAAAGTTGAATTAAAATTTAAATTGAATTAAATTTTTCTCCTGAGATGAAAACAAAACAAAAACCCAAAAAGCAAAAACAAAAAATCTCAAGATATCAATCAAGAAAGTAGCTTCCGGGCTTCCCTGGTGGTGCAGTGGTTGAGAGTCCGCCTGCCGATGCAGGGGATACGGGTTCGTGCCCCGGTCTGGGAGGATCCCACATGCCGCGGAGCGGCTGGGCCCGTGAGCCATGGCCGCTGAGCCTGCGCGTCCGGAGCCTGTGCTCCGCAACGGGAGGGGCCACAACAGTGGGAGGCCCGCGTACCATAAAAAAAAAAAAAAAAAGAAAGTAGCTTCCTACTCTATTTTATAACTTGTACAAAGGTTAGCTTTAAGTTGCTTGGTATTTAAAGTCCTAAAAGTAGTATCCCAAAGTCTGGTCAATTTATTCCATTAAATATGTGACTACACTATTTCATGGAATGAAGTATATAATACTAACTCTTGTACCTCAATTTTTAAATAAAGAATTTGGATCTATCAATAAAGATCATAAAACTGAAAGTAAAAGAAACTACTTCTTAAAAAATCAGCCAAATTCATTTGTCTGGGAAGCTGTTTACCCAGTACATGATTTCTGGTCTGGTTCCATTTTTCTGTTTTTGGCATCTATGGAGCCCTTTATTGTATACCACATAATTACAACCATTCCTAGCTAGCCAACATATTATTTATGCCAAGGGAAAATAGGTACCTTGGTTTTTGAGTCATAAATGTAACAAGGTTTTTTGTTACATTTAAGGGATTTAACCCAAAATTTTCATCTTTTATTTTCTCAGGCTTGGTATTGTCTCTAATCACTAATTTTAGGGTTATAAAATTTGAGACATTATCTACCTTTGAAATTTATTTTCTATTTGCCTCCTGATGGTGAAATAAACATATTTATAAGTATGCCCTGACTTGAAGACAACCTATCCTTGGGAATTAAAATTTGCAAGCAGTACACTGGGGGGCAGCTGATTATTCAAAAGAGATGCCCACATACCATTAATTTATTACAGTTAAGAGGGAGTGGGTGTTAGAAAGCTGTGAAATCGGAGGTGTTAGAAAGCTGTGAAATTGGAAGAGGGAAGAAACACCTAAACCTTAAGTGTTAAATATCTGTAGATGAGTAAAAAGATATCTGAAATTATAAGTCTATGAAAAAGGCAATATGAATATTCAATTGATAAAAAATTAGTTGACAGCACAAATTTTAGGAACATATATAACATGGAAATCAACATTCACCTGTAGTGGAAATCTGTCCTTCACTTATTACACATTGAACAAATCGAGTGTCTGCCTTGTTTCCAGGCACTTTGTGAAATGGTCACTGATGGTAAGTGTGGAGCTCTGGCCTAGCCAGCCTTAAAATGAAATACCAGGAATCCATTAGCATCATACAAAAGAAGTGTATTAAGCCATTTAAAAACTGTTGGTGGGGGCTTCCCTGGTGGCGCAGTGGTTGGGAGTCTGCCTGCCGATGCAGGGGACACGAGTTCGTGCCCCGGTCCAGGGGGATCCTGCATGGCGCGGAGCGGCTGGGCCCGTGAGTCATGGCCGCTGGGCCTGCGCGTCTGGGGCCTGTGCTCCGCAATGGGATGAGGCCACAGCTGTGGGAGGCCCGCATACCGCCAAAAAAAAAAAAAAAAAAACTGTTGGTGGCATCACAGTGATACCCCACGTTGTATGGTTCTTAGGCAAAGCTAACACTGGGGGTGGTGGGGTGTGGATGGGCCGAGGAGGATCTGCTGGGAGCCAACAGAATCTACTATTTCTACATGAGTCATCTTTTGTTTTTCCAGAGACATATCAAATGTCAGAAAGAGTATCTCCAAATGTGCTGTCCAGTGAGTAGCATGGAATTTTTACTATGCATATTGAATGCTCATACTCAGAAACTGTCCCATTTCCAAATGGCCCAATCCATCTGCATTTGACAGGTCGCTTCAACTGCAAAGAAACACTTGAAATCATTGAAATAAGAAAAAAATTTTTCAATTGAGTTTGAAAATAATGAGTTGAAACACCAAGTGATCACTAAAATGGCAATGCTGATTTCCTAATTAAGTGGTATTTGTAGCTATCTTTTTTTTATACATTTATTTATTTGTTTTTATTTTTGGCTGTGTTGGGTCTTCGCTGCTGCACGTGGGCCTTCTTGACTTTTGGCGAGCAGGGGTTACTCTTCATTGCAGTGCGCAGGCTTCTCATTGTTGTGGCTTCTCTTGTTGCAGAGCACGGGCTGTAGGCGCACAGGCTTCAGTACTTGTGGCTTGTGGGCTCAGTAGTTGTGGCTCGCAGGCTCAGTAGTTGTGGCTCCCAGGCTCTAGAGCGCAGGCTCAGTAGTTGTGGCGCATGGGCTTAGCTGCTCCACGGCATGTGGGATCTTCCAGGATCAGGGCTCGAACCCGTGTCCCCTGCATTGGCACGCAGATCCTTAACCACTGGGGCACCAGGGAAGCTCTGTAGCTATCTTAAGGTGGTCTCAATGTAATGAATAGAAAACAATTTATCGATAGCTTATAATGTGCCACTTACTGTTCTATGTGCTTTGGGTTTATTATCTGATTTATTGCTCACAACAATCTTTTGAAATAAGTTCTTTTATTATCACGGTCTTATGAGAAACCTAAAACACAGAAAGGGGAAGGAATTCAACCACACACAGCTAATAAGCATCAAAGCTGACCCACTATATATGCTGCCTCAATAATTTGCTTGAAGGCTCTGTTTTGCCAATTCATGGGTGCTTTAAAGATTAACTATTTTTTAAATCTTGATTCAAGTTTTTTCTGGATTTTAATAGATTCATTCTGCCAGTTTTCCAGTTGATGAATTTCTATATATAGGCCTTATGTGGGCCTCTCACATAGTTTGAAAAGTTTACTCACCTAAGCAAATACAAAAGTAGCTATTTTCAGGACTGATCTAAGAAGAACTTTTTTCCATAAGCTACTTTTTCAGCAGATCATGAGACTCTCAAAATAGAATAAAAATAGTAAAGTTCAAACCCATTTGGGTAATGGAAGCTAGAAGTATGCAAAACAGAAGATGGTTTAGCTTTTCCTCTTTGTACACCTCAAAAACATCTGAAAAGATTTAACCTTCTCAAAAAAATGCTCACCTTTGGGCTGAAACCAAACAGAAGGAACTTCAATTCCAAAGGAAGCATTAAAAAAAATTTCTGAGTGAATTAGACGAGGCAATTGCCTGGAATTTGGTGGCATACAAAGCTACATTTTGTGCCCACACGTGCTCTAGTGTTGGTTTCCTGCTCAGTCAGCACTGATAGTTATTATTCTATAAAATAAATGTTTGCTTCTCAGGGCTATAAATCCTGAGACCACCTCAGAATCTTTAATGAACTTCATCTCTTATAGCAAAGAGGAAAACAGCCTCCTTTTTCTTTTGGTGCAGGATTTAAGGTGTGGTGGAGGGTTTCCCTGGTGGCACAGTGGTTAAGAATTCGCCTGCCAATGCAGGGCAGGGGACACGGGTTTGAGCCCTGGTCCGGGAAGATCCCACATGCCCCGGAGCAACTAAGCCCCTGCGCCACAAATACTGAGCTTGAGCGCTAGAGCCCACGAACCACAACTACTGAGCCTGTGAGCCACAACTACTGAGCCCACAAGCCACAACTACTGAGCCTGCGCACCTAGAGCCCGTGTTCCGCAAGAAGAGAAGCCACCGTGATGAGAAGCCCGCGCACCGCAACGAAGAGTAGCCCCTGCTCACCACAACTAGAGAAAGCCTGCGTGCAGCAATGAAGACACAATGCAGCCAAAAACAAATTAATTAATTGATTTTAAACAATAAAAGTGTGGCGCTGTCATTTAAAAAAAAAAAAGATGTGGTGGAAAGAAGACACTGTAATATTTCCCCATCTTCCAACCCTGCCCCATACTAGGGGCATTATATCCTCCATGGAAAGCAATGGATGCCCTGTCGATAATATATGCAATATTCCCTCAGTTTAAAAATCTCATCAGTGGACTTCCGGGGAAGATGGCGGAAGAGTAAGACGTGGAGATCACCCTCCTCCCCACAGATACACCAGAAATACAGCTACACCTGGAACAACTCCTACAAAACACCTACTGAACGCTGGCAGGAGACCTCAGACCTCCCAAAAGGCAAGAAACTCCCCACGTACCTGGGAAGGGCAAAGCGGAGAGATTCCCGCACAGAGAATTGGTGCGAACCGGCACTCACCAGCCCGAGAGGCTTTGATCGCCCGCCGGGGCAGGCGGCACTGGGAGCTGAGGCTAGGGCTTCAGTCGGAGCACAGGGAGAGGACTGGGGCTGGCGGCGTGAACACAGCCTGAAGGGGCTAATGCACCACAGCTAGCCAGGAGGGAGTCCGGGAAAAAGTCTGGACCTGCCGAAGAGGCAAGAGACTTTTTCTTCCCTCTTTGTTTCCTGGTGCGCGAGGAGAAGGGATTAAGAGCACTGCTTAAAGGAGCTCCAGAGACGGGCGCGAGCCGCGGCTGAAAGCGCGGACCCCAGAGACAGGCGTGGGACGCTGGGGCTGCTGCCACTGCCACAAGGCCTGTGTGCGAGCGCAGGTCACTGTCCACGCCCCCCTTCTGGGGAGCCTGTGCAGCCCGTCACTGCCGGGGTCGCGGGATCCAGGGACAGCTCCCCTGGGAGAACGCACGGCGCGCCTCAGGCGGGTGCAACGTCACGCCGGCCTCTGCCGCTGCAGGCTGGCCCCGCACTCCGTGCCACTCCCTCCCCACCGGCCTGAGTGAGCCAGTGTCCCCGACGCGGCTGCTCCTTTAACCCTGTCCTGTCTGAGCAAAGAACAGATGCCCTCCGGCCACCTACATGGAGAGGCGGGGCCAAATCCAAAGCTGAGACCCGGGAGCTGTGAGAGCAAAGAAGAGAAAGGGAAATCTCTCCCAGCAGCATCAGAAGCAACGGATTAAAGCTCCACAATCAACTTGATGTACCCTGCATCTGTGGAATACATGAATAGACAACGAATCATCCCAAATTGAGGAGCCAGGAGTCAGTGCTGTGCCTCTGAGGTGGGAGAGCCAACTTCAGGACACTGGTCCACAAGAGACCTCTCAGCTCCACATAATATCAAATGGCGAAAATCTTCCAGAGATCTCCATCTCAACACCAGCACCCAGCTTCACTCAACGACCAGCAATCTACAGTGCTGGACACCCTACACCAAACAACTAGCAAGACAGGAACACAATGCCACCCATTAGCAGAGAGGCTGCCTAAAATCATAAAAAGTCCACAGACACCCCAAAACACACCACCAGACGTGGACCTGCCCACCAGAAAGACAAGATCCAGCCTAATCCACCAGAACACAGGCACTAGTCCCCTCCACCAGGAAGCCTACACAACCCACTGAACCAACTTAGCCACTGGGGACAGACACCAAAAACAACGGGAACTACGAACCTGCAGCCTGCAAAAAGGAGACCCCAAACACAGTAAGATAAGCATAATGAGAAGGCAGAAAAACACACAGCAGGAGAAGGAGCAAGATAAAAACCTACCAGACCTAACAAATGAAGAGGTAATAGGCAGTCTACCTGAAAAAGAATTCAGAATAATGATGGTAAAGATGATCCAAAATCTTAGAAACAGAACAGACAAAATGCAAGAAATAGTTAACAAGGACCTAGAAGAACTAAAGATGAATCAAACATCGATTAAAAACACAATAAATGAAATGAAAAATACTCTAGATGGGATCAATAGCAGAATAACTGAGGCAGAAGAATGGATAAGTGACGTGGAAGATAAAATAGTGGAAATAACTACTGCAGAGCAGAAGAAAGAAAAAAGAATGAAAAGAACTGAGGACAGTCTCAGAGTCCTCTGGGACAACATTAAACGCACCAACATTCGAATTATAGGGGTTCCAGAAGAAGAAGAGAAAAAGAAAGGGACTGAGAAAATATTTGAAGAGATTATAGTTGAAAACTTCCCTAATATGGGAAAGGAAATAGTCAAGTCCAGGAGGCACAGAGAGTCCCATACAGGATAAATCCAAGCAGAAATATGCCAAGACACATATTAATCAAACTATCAAAAATTAAATACAAAGAAAACATATTAAAAGCAGCAAGGGAAAAACAACAAATAACACACAAGGGAATCCCCATAAGGTTAACAGCTGATCTTTCAGCAGAAACTCTGCAAGCCAGAAGGGACTGGCAGGACATAATTAAAGTGATGAAGGAGAAAAACCTGCAACCAAGATTACTCTACCCAGCAAGGATCTCATTCAGATTTGATGGAGAAATTAAAACGTTTACAGACAAGCAAAAGCTGAGAGAGTTCAGCACCACCAAACCAGCTTTACAACAAATGCTAAAGGAACTTCTCTAGGCAAGAAACACAACAGAAGGAAAAGATCTACAATAACAAACCCAAAACAATTAAGAAAATGGGAATAGGAACATACATATCAATAATTACCTTAAATGTAAATGGACTAAATGCTCCCACCAAAAGACACAGATTGGCTGAATGGATACAAAAACAGGACCCATATATATGCTGTCTACAAGAGACCCACTTCAGACCTAGAGACACATACAGACTGAAAGTAAGGGGATGGAAAAAGATATTCCATGCAAGTGGAAACCAAAAGAAAGCTGGAGTAGCAATTCTCATATCACACAAAATAGACTTTAAAATAAAGACTACTAGAAGAGACAAAGAAGGACACTACCTAATGATCAACGGATCAATCCAAGAAGAAGATATAACAATTGTAAATATTTATGCACCCAACATAGGAGCACCTCAATACATAAGGCAAATACTAACAGCCATAAAAGGGGAAATCGACAGTAACACATTCATAGTAGGGGACTTTAACACCCCACTTTCACCAATGGACAGATCATCCAAAATGAAAATAAATAAGGAAACACAAGTTTAAATGATACATTAAACAAGATGGACTTAATTGATATTTATAGGACATTCCATCCAAAAACAACAGAATACACATTTTTCTCAAGTGCTCATGGAATATTCTCCAGGATAGATCATATCTTGGGTCACAAATCAAGCCTTGGTAAATTTAAGAAAATTGAAATTGTATCAAGTATCTTTTCTGACCACAATGCTATGAGACTAGATATCAATTACAGGAAAAGAGCTGTAAAAAATACAAACACATGGAGGCTAAACAATACACTACTTAATAACGAAGTGATCACTGAAGAAAACAAAGAGGAAATTAAAAAATACCTAGAAACAAATGACAATGGAGACACGACGACCCAAAACCTATGGGATGCAGCAAAAGCAGTTCTAAGAGGGAAGTTTATAGCAATACAATCCCACCTTAAGAAACAGGAAACATCTCGAATAAACAACCTAAACTTGCACCTAAAGCAATTAGAGAAAGAAGAACAAAAACACCCCAAAGTTAGCAGAAGGAAAGAAATCATAAAAATCAGATCAGAAATAAATGAAAAAGAAATGAAGGAAATGATAGCAAAGATCAATAAAACTAAAAGCTGGTTCTTTGAGAAGATAAACAAAATTGATAAACCATTAGCCAGACTCATCAAGAAAAAAAGGGAGAAGACTCAAATCAATAGAATTAGAAATGAAAAAGGAGAAGTAACAACTGACACTGCAGAAATACAAAAGATCATGAGAGATTACTACAAGCAACTCTATGCCAATAAAATGGACAACCTGGAAGAAATGGACAAATTCTTAGAAATGCACAACCTGCCAAGACTGAATCAGGAAGAAATAGAAAATATGAATAGACCAATCACAAGCAATGAAATTGAAACTGTGATAAAAAATCTTCCAACAAACAAAAGCCCAGGACCAGATGGCTTCACAGGTGAATTTTATCAAACATTTAGAGAAGAGCTAACACCCATCCTTCTCAAACTCTTGCAAAATATAGCAGAGGGAAGAACACTCCCAAACTCATTCTACGAGACCACCATCACCTTGATACCAAAACCAGACAAGGATGTCACAAAGAAAGAAAACTACAGGCCAATATCACTGATGAACATAGATGCAAAAATCCTCAACAAAATACTAGCAAACAGAATCCAACAACACATTAAAAGGATCATACACCATGATCAAGTGGGGTTTATTCCAGGAATGCAAGGATTCTTCAATATACGCAAATCAATCAACGTGATACACCATATTAACAAATTGAAGGAGAAAAACCAAATGATCATCTCAATAGACGCAGAGAAAGCTTTCGACAAAATTCAACACCCTTTTATGATAAAAACCCTGCAGAAAGTAGGTGTAGAGGGAACTTTCCTCCACATAATAAAGGCCATATATGACAAACCCACAGCCAACATTGTCCTCAATGGTGAAAAACTGAAACCATTTCCACTTACATCAGGAACAAGACAAGGTTGCCCACTCTCACCACTCTTATTCAACCTAGTTTTAAAGTTTTAGCCACAGCAATCAGAGAAGAAAAGGAAATAAAAGGAATCCAAATCGGAAAAGAAGAAATAAAGCTGTCACTGTTTGCAGATGACATGATACTATACATAGAGAATCCTAAAGATGCTACCAGAAAACTACTAGAGCTAATCAATGAATTTGGTAAAGTTGCAGGATACAAAATTAATGCACAGAAATGTCTGGCATTCCTATACACTAATGATGAAAAATCTGAAAGTGAAATCAAGAAAACACTCCCATTTACCATTGCAACAAAAAGAATAAAATATCTAGGAATAAACCTACCTAAGGAGACAAAAGACCTGTATGCAGAAAATTATAAGACACTGATGAAAGAAATTAAAGATGATACAAATAGATGGAGAGATAGACCATGTTCTTGGATTGGAAGAATCAACATAGTGAAAATGACTCTACTACCCAAAGCAATCTACAGATTCAATGCAATCCCTATCAAACTACCACTGGCATTTTTCACAGAACTAGAACGAAAAATTTCACAATTTGTATGGAAACACAAAAGACCCCAAATAGCCAAAGCAATCTTGAGAATGAAAAACGGAGCTGGAAGAATCAGGCTCCCTGACTTCAGACTATACTACAAAGCTACAGTCATCAAGACAGTATGGTACTGGCACAAAAACAGAAAGATAGATCAATGGAAAAGGATAGAAAGCCCAGAGATAAACCCACGGACATATGGTCACCTTATCTTTGATAAAGGAGGCAGGAATGTACAGTGCAGAAAGGACAGTCTCTTCAATAAGTGGTGCTGGGAAAACTGGACAGGGACATGTAAAAGTATGAGATTAGATCACTCCCTAACACCATACACAAAAATAAGCTCAAAATGGATTAAAGACCTAAATGTAAGGCCAGACACTATCAAACTCTTAGAGGAAAACGTAGGCAGAACACTCTATGACATAAATCACAGCAAGATCCTTTTTGACCCACCTCCTAGAGAAATGGAAATAAAAACAAAAATAAACACATGGGACCTAATGAAACGTAAAAGCTTTTGCACAGCAAAGGAAACCATAAACAAGACAAAAAGACAACCCTTAGAATGGGAGAAAATATTTGCAAATGAAGCAACTGACAAAGGATTAATCTCCAAAATTTATAAGCAGCTCATGCAGCTCAATAACAAAAAAACAAACAACCCAATCCAAAAATGGGCAGAAGACCTAAATAGACATTTCTCCACAGAAGATATACAGACTGCCAACAAACACATGAGAGGATGCTCAACATCTTTAATCATTAGAGAAATGCAAATCAAAGCTACAATGAGATATCATCTCACACCAGTCAGAATGGCCATCATCAAAAAATCTAGAAACAATAAATGCTGGAGAGGGTGTGGAAAAAAGGGAACACTCTTGCACTGCTGGTGGGAATGTGAATGGGTACAGCCACTATGGAGAACGGTATGGAGGTTCCTTAAAAAACTACAAATAGAACTACCATATGACCCAGGAATCCCACTACTGGGCATATACCCTGAGAAAACCATAATTCAAAAAGAGTCATGTACCAAAATGTTCATAGCAGCCCTATTTACAATAGCCCGGAGATGGAAACAACCTAAGTGTCCATCATCGGATGAATGGGTAAAGAAGATGTGGCACATATATACAATGGAATATTACTCAGCCATAAAAAGAAATGAAATTGAGCTATTTGTAATGAGGTGGATGGACCTAGAGTCTGTCATACAGAGTGAAGTCAGTCAGAAGGAGAAAGACAAATACTGTATGCTGACACATATATATGGAATTTAAGGGAAAAAATGTCATGAAGAACATAGGGGTAAGACAGGAATAAAGACACAGACCTACTAGAGAATGGACTTGAGGATATGGGGAGGGGGAAGGGTAAGCTGTGACAAAGCGAAAGAGAGGCATGTACATATATACACTACCAAACGTAAGGTAGATAGCTAGTGGGAAGCAGCCGCATAGCACAGGGAGATCAGCTCGGTGCTTTGTGACCGCCTGGAGGCGTGGGAAAGGGAGGGTGGGTGGGAGACGCAAGAGGGAGGGGATATGGGAACGTATGTATATGTATAACTGATTAATTTTGTTATAAAGCAGAAACTAACACAGCATTGTTAAGCAATTATACTCCAATAAAGATGTAAAAAAAAAAAAAAACCAGATAGCCAACAAGGTTGGTTACTTGTTACTACTGTATAACACAGGGAACTATACTCAATATCTTGTAGTAACCTATAATGGAAAAGAATCTAAAAAAGAATATATATATAACAATCACTTTGCTGTACACCTGACACTGAGACAACATTGTAAATCAACTATATATCAATAAAATTTTTTAAAACATAAAAAAAAGAAATCTCATCAGTTTAATAATAGTTTTTGGCTGTGGGAGAGGAGGAGGGAGAAGAAATACTGCAACATATATCATTTAATGAGCACAATGATTGTGGGGCATGACTAGATATCAGATACATTAACTTATGAAAAAGCATGTCTTTAGAATTGAAGAGATTTGAGTATTTTCTGAATGGAATTAAATTGAAATAAAAGCTGTCAAGGAACAATTAGACGTTACAAAGCCCCATTTCTTTTCCTGTTATGTCAAAGATGGCAGCCAGTGCTGCCACAGCTTTTTCTGAGAGAATCTACTCCCAACCCCAGTGCTTACTGCATCTCCAGTTACAGCTGATTGGATGATGGAGGGACACTTGACAATAATCTGGGCCAATCAGATTTTTCCATTCTGGGAATTTGCCATTGGGACACTGAAAGACAGGCTCAATTAGCTGGGGGAGACAAGTTTCAAGGACATTAAAATTTGGCTCAGAGTCAAGCTCACAGCCAGACCCATCACCTGGAAGGCAAAATTATGGGAGAGCAGCGATAGCCAGTGTTCAGAGAAGAGCAAAAGAATGCAGATCCTGCTGCCTTTGAAAAGTAATGGAATAGCCTCAATTCCTCAGTTTTCACTTTCACTGCCTGTTTAACTCAGCTGTTCTTAATTTGCTGCCCTTTGCTAGTGTTAGCCCTAAAAATCAACTCTTTTTTTCTCTAAAATAACTTGACTGCACTTTTTTTTAACAAAACAGTCCCATTTTCCATTCTCAAGCCATTATTTGTTGCCTTCCTGGCAGCCACAATGCAATGTTCATGCATACAGCTGATATCTGCTACAATATTACCTAGCAAGGTCCAGACAGCCAAGCAAAGTTCACTGACTTGCCCAAGGTTTTATCATCTAAGCCAGAGCTGGATCCTAAGCCAGGTTTCCTTTACCACCTAATGAAGTGAAATCTGCTCCAAATCTGGTCCTTTTCTGCATGCTTCTGACCAAAATCTTCGTTCCCTTTGAAGTAAATACTAGCTGTTCCCAAATTATCTTCCCAAAATTTGTTGGTACACATTTTCTTACAGAAATAATATTTTAATGGTGGCCAAGTTTCAAGATTAGGCCTGTTTTACCTATCATGAATCTGAACGCCACTTTGTTTATTAAGAAAATAGTGCAATACAATACTTTAGCAATGGTAGTTATTAAACAAAATAGTAAATTAAATAAGAATTCTTTTTATGTATTTTGAATATTCAGTTTGAGGAAGACCAGATTTTACTGGAGATTTAATGCAGATTCCTAAGAGGTCTGGGTATTTTCAAAGGCTTTTTAGAGTTTCAGGAAACCAACTCTCCTTCATTATGCCTAAATACACCTCAAAATTTAACGCCACCAGGAAAACAAAACAAAACAAAAACAAAAACCTGAACCAATATGCCCCAAACTGTTATCAGAGGTTGCCTCTTGTAGGTGAAGTTATAAGAGACTCTCTTTCATACATTTTTTAAATCCGTCAAACTTTTTAAGCCACCCTGTCTTACTTTTACAATCTGAATAAATGCAATAAAAAGACAAAAATCTTTACAGCTTCCTTTTACTGGATACTGTTGTCTCCTATACTTATGATTTATGATCATAGTCATTTTTGGATTCACAAATAGAAGAAAGAGTACATTTTATTATACAGACATGGGAAGAGAGAGAGATCTAACAAGGATTTGAGACATGGGAGAGAGTTGTCCGAGGTGGAAATATCCGAAATGTAGCTTGGCTGGGGTATCCAACGTATCACTACCAGGAGAAAGGAAGGAGGTGATAGTAAGGAAAAAAAAGAGAGAGAGAGAGAGAGAGAGAGAGAAGGGAAGGAAGGAAGGAAGGGAGGGAGGAAAGAAAAGAAAGGAAGAGAGAGAGAGAGAAAGAAAGAAAGGAGGGAGGGAGGGAAGAAGGAAGGAAGGAAGGAAAGAAAGAAAGAAAAAAGAAAAGAGTCCCTGCTTTCAAAGGTGTAGAATGGTTTTCTGGAACAGGTAAGTTAAATGGGACGGACCTTCAGGAAGACCACGACTAGAATCAGTGTACACAAGACTGGGATTGTCACAGAGAGGGCATTTAGAACCAGGGGAAATGCTTATATAGACAATAAGATCAGCCTTAACTAAAGGTGGAAGTAGGAGAGAAAGGGGATAGGAAGGCATCCCTCCTCTCCTCCCCATTAGCATACCCCATGAAATGACTTCACTGAACTTCTTTCAATATAAGAAGGGCTGGGGTTTCCCTGGTGGCACAGTGGTTGAGAGTCCGCCTGCCGATGCAGGGGACACGGGTTCGTGCCCCAGTCCGGGAAGATCCCACATGCCACGGAGCAGCTGGGCCCGTGAGCCATGGCCGCTGAGCCTGCGCGTCCGGAGCCTGTGCTCCGCGACAGGAGAGGCCACAACAGAGAGAGGCCCGCGTACCGCAAAAAAATATATATATATAAGAAGGTCCATTACGCTCTGCAAAAAATAAAATTGAAGTGAAGAATGCAAACACTCTTGGGAGAGTAACAACTCAAAATTACACAAATACCATGAATTAATATTAAAAGCTATAATTTATAGAGAATAAATTTGCTATAATGGTGAAAGAATTGTAATATAGTGCTTGATGAAGGGGAAGTGGGGCTACCACAAAAATAATAAAAATTGCTATCATTTACTGAATATTAGTGATGTCTGACATTGAGAAACAAAAAGACTTCATGTGCATTATTTCATTTCATCTTCTCACTATCCCTACATGTGATGAGCAAACTGTGGTTCAACATTCCCAAGGTCACATGGCTCAAATGGCAGCATCAAGACTCAAAGAAGATCGTGACTGGAAAAGAGTTCCTGAAAATACTACTCAGCTGTGTCCCAATTAGACCTGAGGATGGTCAGAACATCATTTAATTGGAGAGAGAGAAAATTGTGGGAAGGGAGTGTAAAATATCAGTAAGGGGGCTAAAAATGAGGTGGAACAATTTTAGGGCCTTCAGGAGGGAAAAATGTGACCAGTCTGCTTCGTCCAGGCCCACCTGAACACAAATCTATACTTAAATAACAAGTGCAACTCTGATTCCCATAAGTTAGGTAGAGAACACAGAACAGGTGTCTCTTCCATGGCCAAGAAGGCAAGAGGCATCCTCCTCATTCAAAGGGATAACTGAATTCATTATCTTATGCCTCACAGCCTTTTAAAGTGAGGGGGATGGAGAAGGGAGGGAGGAAGGGAGGGAAGGGAGGGAAGGGAGGGAAGGAGGAAGGAGTAAAAGTCAGTAAAACGGAACCACTCTTTTTTTTTTTTTTGGCTGCGTTGGGTCTTCGTTGCTGTGCACGGGCTTTCTCTAGTTGTGTTGAGCGGGGGTTACTCTTCATTGCGGTGTGGGGGCTTCTCATTGTGGTGGCTTCTCTTGTGGAGCACGGGCCCTAGGCACCCGGGCTTCAGTAGTTGTGACACGTGGGCTCAGTAGCTGTGGTTCGCAGGCTCTAGAGCGCAGGCTCAGTAGTTGCACACGGGCTTAGTTGCTCCGCGGCATGTGGGATCTTCCAGGACCAGGGATCCAACCCATGTCCCCTGCCTGCATTGGCAGGCGGATTCTTACCCACTGTGCCACCAGGGAAGTTCCCACCACTCTCATACTTACTGACTGCCCCAGGCCATGATCAGTGTCTTCGTCTCCCTCCCCTTCGGTGGCTTGCTGCTATCAAGGAGCACTTTCCACACAGCACAGCCCTCACCACTCTTGGTCCTTCCAGCTCCAAACAGATCCTATTGCTTGGGGCTCCCGACCCCCTGTAATTCATAAGTCATTTCTGAGAAGTGATGCTCTGAATGCTCACCCAGACCACTGCTCCCAAAACACATGTGATAGGGACAAAGTCACCTAATACCTCAGAGACATTTCCTCTTCGGTAGAATGAAGACACCAGGTTCAGTGATCTATAAGGTTCTTTCTCAAAAAAAAAAAAAAAGAATAAATGAAAACTAAGAGGATAGCAACTATTAATGTAAATGGAATAAGTAGTCAATATATATTCTGTCAGACATTTCCTGTTTTGAAGAGTATTCTCTCTCTCTCACCCTCTCTCTCTCTCACACACACACACACACACACACATGTGCACACACACACAAGTTGAAGACATCATAGATTTTAATATGCACCATTCCTTTATGTACTACCAATAAACAAAAAACTGCTGCCAAATGACACACCATTGATTGTAAGATGTATCCCACTTTCAAAGATATTGAGCTGGATCCTAAAATCAGTGAAATACACTGAGGTGCTGGGAGACTCACTTCTCACATTAAACCCTGACATATTACTAGCATTTGCTACAACATACCTGTACTACTCTATCAAATAGTGCAAAGTTCATTCTTATTTCTCCCTGTGATACATCCCACTTCCTATCTATTGATGGCTCTCCTTACCCTCACTCCAGGCTCCCTGAAGCCTCAAGCTCCCATCTGTTTCCCAAATGTCTCCAGAACTTCCTAGAAGTATCTCTTCCTCCTCATTATGATAATTTTAACTTTTCTAGCTCCCCTGTCCCTTTGAAAATAATTCAGTCCTGTATCTCATTCTCTTAGGTCTTGTTAAATGATTGGAATAAAATTTATGACATAATTACAGCTAGAGTTTTCATGATGGGCAATAAAATTTTCAGATGTCAGCTTTTCATCTTAATGTAGGCGTTCTTACAAAAGAAACCAATGTGTATTTATTGAGGAATAAAAAGGGTGTTATATGGAGAAGAAGAGTTTTGTTCCCTTTAAGTCATACTGTTTGATCACCATTTATTGCCTCAAATATGTAAGTCTGGGTGGCCTCGCTGCCTTCTTACCACAGGGGCTACCAAAAGTCTGAGAAACCTCACTTTCCTTTGTCTCCTGCAGGAATGCAGATGCAAAGCCTCAGAAATAAAGAAAATCTAAGCAGCTACTATGACCATCCGCCTCTCCCTCCTCCCCTCTATCATCGTCATCATCATGATCATCCTCCTGCTTCCCTCTTTGATTTCGCTCCTTTAAAAAAACCCTCAAAATTAATTTCCTTTCTCCAAGGATCTGTATAGGAACCCAATGCCTACACTTTGAATACTAACTGCATTTCGGGTTGTACCTTAATTTGGATCCTTATTTATTTTTATTTCTATATTATTTCCCTGTGGTAGATATAACTTAGAAGTGCATTTTACCTTTTTTAAAAATAAGAGGGGCATTAATTTATGAGCTCTTTGTAACTTTTTAGCAATTTTCCCCATTGAAAAACCCTTTCGTTGGTACCCAAACACAATGCTTAATGGGAACAAAACTTGATAAGATTTCTCTGATGGGCACTGTGTCAATATGCATCAAAAACCTTAATATTATGCAGGAATTTTAAACCCAGAAGTTTCATATCTAAGATCTTATTTTAAGGAGAAAATTTGAGATAGGTAGAAAAGTAAAGTTTAAGAATATTCATTAAGTGCATTTTATAATTCAATCAATATGAATTTGGTTAGGTAAGTGTTAGTGAATCCAAACAATGGATTATTAGGCAGCCATTATTGTCATATTGTTCAAGAATATTATTGACATGGAGATGTTCATAATAAATTTCTAAACCAAAAACACAGGTTACAAAACAAAACTCTCACTATTATACCATTTTCACATAGTATAAAGGTTAAAATGTTTAGAGTCAAAGACATCTTGGTTCAAACCTTGGTTCCTTGGTTCCCAGTTCTGTCACTTGCTCCTTACACAAATGTGGGTAGGTTATTCAGCCTCACAAACCCTCAGTTTCCTCATATGTTATGTAGAAATAATAATGTCCAGTTCTTAGGAAGATTAGTTTAAAGAATGGATGCAGAGCCCTAAGTACATGGCCCTACATATAATAAGTGCTCCATAAATGGTTCTCAGCATGTGTGTCATTTGGGGTTTTTGATTACAGGTAACAGAAATAAATTTTGACCAACTTAAACAAAATTTATTGAAAATAATGCAGGAAAGTTGGAGAGCTAGGCCTCCAACCAGAAATAGGCAGAAACCAATTTAGCTTCAGGGGCTAGAAAGCAGGAATTACAGGACTGGTCTTGTAGTGGAGCAGCCTGGTAGAGACGTTGCTGCCCTGATAAAAGAATGCCATTCCTTTCACTGACCAATTTCACACACTCAAAATCAAAGTCCCAGCAGAGAGCTTCTATGGGCTGAGCTGAAGCCACAGCCCACCTTCTGGCCACAGGAGGCAGGAAAGAAACAATCTGCACCCCAATGTTCACAGCAGCACTAGTTACAACAGCCAGGACATGGAAGCAACTTACATGTCCATTGGCAGAGGAGTGGATAAAGAAGATGTGGTACATACATACAATGGAATACTACTCAGCCATCAAAAAGAACAATGCCATTTGTAGCAACATGGATGGACCTAGAGATGATCATACTAAGTGAAGTAAGTCAGACAGACAAAGACAAATATCATATGATATCACTTATATGTGGAATCTAAAAAAATGATACAAATGAACTTATTTACAAAACAGAAATAGAGTCACAGATATAGAGAACAAACTTATGGTTACCAGGGGGGAAAGGGGGGAGGGATAAGTTGAGAGTTTGGGATTGACATATACACACGACTATATAAAAAACAGATAACTAATAAGGACCTACTGTATAGCACAAGGAACACTACTCACTACTCTGTAATGGCCTATATGGGAAAAGAATCTAAAAAAGAGTGGATACAGGTATATGTATGGCTGATTCACTTTGCTGTACACCTGAAACTAACACAATGTTGTAAATCAACTATACTCCAATAAAAATTTTAAAAAGAAAGAAAGAAAGAAAGAATCTGGGCCTTCAGAGTACAGGCAGCTGAATTTTTTTAATCTCATCAAGATGATACACAATGGTTGTAGGCTGACTCTCCCAGAGGAAATCAGGGTGTGTAATGAAGGGTGTGTATGCTGCTGGGTGGCCATAAAATGACACGTTCTTATAGCACATAATCATCAGGCAATTTTTTTCATATTCTTTTCTATTATGGTTTGTCACAGAATACTGAATATAGTTCCCTGTGCTATACAGTAGAAGCTTGTTGTTTATCCATCCTATATGTAATAGTTTCCCTCTGCTAATTCCAAACTCCCACTCCTTCCCTCCCCCACCCCCTCCCCCTTGGCAACCACAAGTCTGTTCTCTATGTCTGTGAGTCTATTTTTGTTTCACAGATATGTTGATATGTTTCGTATTTTAGATTCCACATATAAGTGATATCATATGGTATTTGTCTTTTTCTTTCTGACTTACCTCACTTAGTATGATAATCTCTAGGTTATGTTGCTGCAAATGGCATTATTTCATTCCTTTTGATGGCTGAATAATATTCCATTGAGCATGAGGTAATTTTGAAATGGAAAAAATATAAATCAAACATTTATTTTAAAAAGAAAAAGGAAAAAAGCTCTTTCACATACATGTGACCTGCATAAAGCCCTGTGAGGAGAGCAGGAAAGGAACTGTTTTCATTTTACACAGAGAAACTGAGACTCAGGGAAGATAAGGGACTAGCCCAAGGACTTCGCACTGGGTTTGGGGCAGAGCTGAGACAGGGTCATGACTCACTGTCTAAGGCTGTTCCCTAGGTGCTCAATGGAAATCGGCAAACATCTCCCAGCCTTCCCTGCTTCCCAATCCAAAAGTTCAAAGGACACAAGATTACTGGTTGGTGGTATTTCCCTTTCATAGGACTTGCTGGTCCCCCTGCTGCTGGGAGTTCAGGCCCTGAGCTGGAGGCCCTGCTGGAGGCAAGACAGTTGGCATAGCTGAGGGAGGCCAGGAGACTTGGCAGCCCATCTTCATCACATTTGGGGGAGGGAGTGGAGAACCAAGGGCTGAGAAACCATTGGAGAATAAGTCAGGCTAGAGGAAGACAAAAAGTCAGGGGCCAGCCTGGAGAGGAAGTGTTATGGAGGGCAGGCAGTGAGGAGACAGAAGAATGGGGTTTTTTGAAGCCAAAGAATTGGCGAAATTGTTAAATCAGCCAGGAAGGGGCCCAGTGGTTACCAAGATCTCCTGCACCTGGCTGCAGAGAGAAAAAAGTAAAAGCCTCACAAAACTGCCCTCCCCCTCTCTGATAAATCGCTTCTCGTGATTTCACATGATATTTGACATCTGAGTCACTGAGGGTTGTCTTCTGCTTTTTCTCTCTCCTTACAGCTTATAGAAGAGCCCACCAGAAAGAACAAACCAACTGCAAATTCCACAAGTTGCAATAATAACTGAATAGTTCTAGAAAGATCCTATTTAGGTGTCATCTTACCTAATATATGCATTTTTCAGTTAGAGAAACTGAGACACAGAATTACAAATTTGTCCACATCTATTTATTTATATACCTTAAGACACTTAAAATATGACTATCTAGACCAGGGCTTGGCAAAGGGCCATCTAGTGAATATTTTTGGGGTCGAGGGCCATATGGTCTCTGTTGTAATACTCAACTCTGCCACTGTAGAACAAAAGCAGCCATAGACAATATATAAACACATGGATATGGCTTTATTCCAATAAAACTTTATTTACAAATACAAGGTGTGGGCCAGACTTGGCCAGTAGGTTGCAGTTTGTCAACACCTGATCTAGACTTAGTTATTTATTAAACACCATGTGAACATCCCAGAAAAACATATGAGCAAATAGTGGGCATCAATTAAATTCCCACAGGAGTGATAGTAATAATGGCTACTATTTATAAAGCACTTCCTCTGTGACTTTCCTCACTTAATTGCTCCACCGGTCCTGTGAGATGGATACTATATGCTCTCCATGTTTTCCGATAAGAAAATGAAAAACACAGGCAGGTCAAATAACCTGCCAATGGTCAGACAGCTAGGAGGTGGTAGTTTCTATACTTGAACCCAGATCCATCTCACTTAAGGACTCAAGTGTGCTTAACAACATCAGATAAAAGAATATAAATACCTAGAAGGCAGAATAGAAACTGTGTGAAGTTTCTCACAAAGCATTTAATGTTTCCATGTTATTCTGAAGGAAACTTCCAGTAGTTTATATATTTTAACAATGCATCTATATCAGCAATTTGGATGAGGCATGGGTCTGCCCCCCCCCCCCTCTCTCTCTCTCTCTCTGTAACATTCATTTTGTTACCTCTTTCTTACGATCATTCTGTGGGGCTCTCTCTAGCACACATACTAAGATTTAAGGAAGGATATTAGCTGGAGCCCACCCACCTCACACACTGGGAAGCGAAAGGTCTCAAACACTGAGAGGAATTTAAGCCTGAAGGGGAGAAGAGGACAGCTCTTGATGATTATCCTAAATTTTTGAAGCCAAACCAGGGAAGACTTGAGGAAATGACTCACTGAACGCAGGAGAAAGAAAAACAGCTGAGTGATGGCAGGAGAAAATGAGGATAATATAGCCTTACTGTTAAAGTGAGGGTTAGAAGTCCACAGAGACCCAGAAAGGAAACACTGAAATGGCTGAGTTACATTCCTGAAACTAACATGCAATATTGTTTTATCAGGCTTATGGCTGTTTGGGCCAAGAATGAGGCAGGAACAGATTTCTTCTTAACAGAGACATCATCTCATGTTCTTTACTGTCCCTAGATTGTCTCCTCGGCTAGAGCCCTAAGCGGAAACCACAGCCATCTCTGTCCCTTCTATTCCTGAATCACAAAACT
Organism: Mesoplodon bidens; assembly: GCF_964165515.1. Taxonomy (NCBI): domain Eukaryota; kingdom Metazoa; phylum Chordata; class Mammalia; order Artiodactyla; family Ziphiidae; genus Mesoplodon; species Mesoplodon bidens. The sequence continues at coordinate 118,477,724 of NC_138176.1, read as the reverse complement.
GGTTGTTCCTGACTCCAGTGCTGAGATTGGCGTGACAAACAGATGTACTATACTGCAGCCATTAAAAAACCTCCTAACATTTGTATTGAGTCCATGAAAAGACTTTGAGCCATCAACTCTTCAGCTAAAAAGAAGCCTGATAGGAAAAGTTTGGGAATGTGTTCAAGCATGAATACAGTCGGCTTTCACTTGGTAGATCAGTAGAAACAAAATGAAACTATGGGGTAAGTAAACTGTCCTTAGCCTTTTCCTATCCATCTATCAAACTGTCACTGAATTAACCTTCTTAATGCAAAGCTCTGGTCATGTCATTCTGTGCACAAAGACCTGTAAAGTTAACACACAGTATTGGTAACAGTGCTGTGAAACAGGTACTTTCATATATTGCTGGTGGAAGTGTAAATTGGTACAGTCTCTAAGGAGAGGATTTCTAAATGTCTATTAAAATTATGAATTGTACATATCTTTGATCTAAGAATTTGTTCTATAGCTGTACCACATTTGTATGAAATGAAGCATTATAAGATTCTTTGTTGTGATACTATTAGTAAGAATAACAGGTTATAGACACTTCTGCTCCTGGTTACAATGTAGGAGAGGTCACAGGAGGTCAAAGCTCTTGCTGCAACAACTGAAAACAAATGAATAAATGGAAAGAAACATGTTAAAGGCATCAAAGAGCTGTGGAGAATTGGATGAAGTAAAAGTCCAGAGGGAAAAGCCCTTCTTAGGGCTGGGAAGACATAGATACTCCAGGCTCTCAATCAAAAGCCTGTCCTAAAGGACAGAGACAAACCAGGGACTGATAGAATCTTGCTAAAATTGTAAATCCAGCCCTACCACAACTCAGTCTTTGACTGAATTGAGGTAATTAGCCCCTGGCCTTACTTTCCTAAAAAAGAAAAAAGAAGATACCTCTCTAGTGAAAGATATCATCAGAAGGGTATGCTGTTCTTTTATACACAATGCCCAGCATACAGTCAAAATGTATCATATATTGAAAAAAGCAGGAACAGTGATCAACAATCAAAAAATAAAATAGGGGCTTCCCTGGTAGTGCAGTGGACAGGACTCCATGCTCTCAATGCAGGAGGCCCAGGTTCAATCCCTGGTTAGGGAACCAGATCCCACATGTGTGCCATGACTAGGAGTTCACATGCCACAACTAAGGAGCTGGTGTGCTGCAGCTGGGGGGCCCACCTGCCTCAACTAAGAGCTGGTGCAACCAAATAAATAAATAAATAAATAAATATTTTAAGAAATAAATAAAATAAAATAAACACAAACCCACAGAGGATTAGGATAATGAAGTTATAATTAAAGTACAATATAATAAGTATGCCTAATATGTTAAAGAAAACAAAAGAAATGACAAAGGATTTAAAGAGAGAACCAGAATCCACAAAATAAAACAAATGTATATTTTAGACCTGAAAAATAGAATTTCTGGATTTAAGAACTCATTGGGTTGCCTTAAGAGCAAACAGGACATAAAAGTCAAGATTGGTGAATTCAAAGGTTAATCAATAGTAACTATGCAAACTGAACCACAGAGAGAAACTAAACTGGAAAGAAAGAGTATGTCCATATATACAATGGAATATTACTCAGCCATAAAAAGGAATGAAATTGGGTCATTTGTAGAGATGTGGATGCATCTAGAGACTGTCATACAGAGTGAAGTAAGTCAGAAAGAGAAAAACAAGTATCATATATTAACCCATATATGTGGAACCTAGAAATTGACAGATGAACTGGTTTGCAGAGCAGAAATTGAGACACAGAAGTAGAGAAAAAAACGTATGGACACTAAGCAGGGGAAGTGGTAGGGGGTGGGGGGGGTTGATTAATTGGGAGATTGGGATTGACATGTATACACTGATGTGTATAAAATGGATGACTAATAAGAAAAAAAAAGAAAGAAACAGTATGTCCAAATGTGAGACATACTCAAATAGTGTAATATACATGGAATGGAGTCCCAAAACGAGAGGTGGGAGAGAGAATGGAGCAAAAGAATATTTGAAAACATATGACTGAGAAATTTCCAGTATTGAAGAAAGACATAAACCCACCAATTCAAGAAGCTCAATAATCCCCAAACATGATAAATACAAAGAAAACTCATACCTGGACATATTATAAAAGCTGTTGAAAAAAAATGAGAAATTCTTAAAAGCTAGAGAGAGAAACACACGTTATCTTAAGATTAACAGCTAACTTTTCAAAAGAAACTATGTGTGGTGGCCATGGACTTGCACTCCTCAGACCTTCTTTCAAGAAAGGCTGCTGCAGGGAGCATACCTGATTGACAGCTGCTGCACTTTCAGATCCACTGAAACCTTCATGCCAAGTCACACTCCCTCTGGGCTGCTTCCAGCCAATGAATGACCACAATGAAGGTATTAGAACCAAGCCGCATCCATAGATGCGGATTTCTCTAACAGACAACTTAAGCTCGGGAGATCTCCACCGGCCTGGCCAAGCATTTCTTACAACTGTTCCATAGTCTGAGGCTTTTATGACCCAGTTCTTTCTTCCTTCTCTTCTTTCACAGGTATCAGAACTTCCTGGCTGTCTGAAGTTTCTCCCTACCTACACCTCTCCTTCTTCATTTATCTGTCACAGGCATTTTTCCTCCAATAAATCTTCTTTGCGTTTTTAATCCCATCTTGGTGTTTCCTTCTCATAGAACACACTACGGAAGTCAGAAGACAATGTAATGATTTCTTTAAAGTGGTGAAAGAAAAAAAAAACTTGCCAATCTAGAATTATTTACCAGTGAAAATATTTTTGTCAAACAAAAACAAAGAAAATTTATTGCCAGCAGCACGCCATTGATGTAAGTACTACAGAGACTTCTTTAGACAGATGGGAAACTTTCCCAGGTAGAAACAAAGAAAATTGTGAGGAAATGAAAAGCACTGAAAAGAGTATACACTTGTGGAAAAACATAAAAGAATACTAACCCTTTAAATCAACAGTGATAGTAACACCTTTTAGAGTTTAAAACATATAATATAAAATATATGACAACAACAGCACAAAAGGTAGGACGTGGCAAATGGAATCTTGTTAGAAGATTCTTACATTCTTCAGGAAATGTACTGGCAAGGGAGACTGTAATGAATTAAGGATGTGTATTGAAGTCTCCAGGGCAATGGCACTCAACTGGGAGCAATCTTACCCATCAAGAGACATTTGGCAGATAGATAGGTAGATAGATACATAGATAGATAGATAGATAGGTAGATAGATAGCTGACAGAGAAGGAGAGAGAGAGAAGTATTGAGAGAGAGGGAGAGAGATTTGGCAGTATCTGGAGAAACTTTGGGTTGTCACACCTATGTCACAAAATCATCTTCAGTTGAGACACACTAACTAAAAAAAAGAGAATGACAGAGTAGATGAAAAAATATAACCCAACTCTATGCTGTCTCTCAGAAACTTACTTCAAATGTATTGACATAGGCAGGTTAAAAGAAAAAGGATGGAAAAAGAGGTTCTAGGCAAACTCTAATCAAAAGAAAGCTGGAGTGGCTGCATTAATATAAAAGTAAACTGCAAAGCAAAATAATTTACTAGGGATCAAGAAGGGCACCCCATAATGATAAAAGGCTCATTTCACCAAGAAGACATAGCAATTCTAAATATGTTTGTACCTTTATCTGGACTTCAAAAGGCATGAATCAAAAACTGATGGAACTATGATAGAAATAGACAAATCCACAAGTATAGTTAAAGACTTCAATTTGCCTCTCTCAGTAACCGATAGAACTAATAGGAAATCAGCAAGGATGTAGATGAACCCAAAACTATCAAACAAGTGGATCTCACTGAAATTTTTAGAATCTTCTGCCTCCGACAGCAAAATACACATTTTTTTCAAGTGCATGTGGCACAGTTTCTAAGATAGACTATATTTCTGGTCATGAAGCAAACTGCAACACATTTAAAAGAACTGAAATCAAATAAAGTATGCTCTCTGACTATAACAGAATAAAAATAGAAATAATTATAGAAAGATAACAGGAAACCTCCTAACACTTGGAAATTTGAAACATCCTTCTAAATAAACCCATGCATCAAATAAATCTCAAGGGAAACTAGAAAATATTTTTAACTGAACAAAAATGAAAATACAACACATCAAAATTTGTGTGATGATTAAAAACAATGCTTAGAGTGAAATTTATACCATTAAATGCTTACAGAAAGGACCTTAAGAAACTAGACAAAGAAGAGCAAACTAAACCCAATGCAAGCAGAAAGAATGAAATCATAAAGGCAGACGTAAATAAAATTGAAAAAAAGAAAAATAAAGTCAAAACAACCAAAATCTTGTTCAGTAAAAACAATAAAATACAAATTAACCTATAGCGAAACATACAAAAAAAGAAAGAAGACATAAATCCTGATATCGGGAATAGAAGAGAAAATATCACTATAGACCGGGCACATAAGAAAAAGTAAAGCAATACTGTGAGCAACTCTACACACAAAAATTTGACAACTTAGATGAAACTGACCAGTTCCTCAAAAACCACAAATACTATGACCAGTTCCTCAAAAACCACAAATACTAAAACTCATCCATGATGAAACAAATAATGTGAATAGTCCAAAACTATTTAAGAAATTGAATTCATGGTTTAAAATCTAGAAACAAGTTATCCAGCACTTCTTTTTGTTTGTAGTGGGAAGATTTCAGGTTCTCTTAGTTCACTGTATTACCAGCAGTGAAACTGCAGTGGTTTTTCTTTTTTTTAAACACCAATTTGAGCTGAATTTTCTGTTACTTAAAGACAGGCTTTTTTTTTTTTTTTTTTTTTGCGGTATGCGGGCCTCTCTCTGCTGTGGCCTCTCCCGTTGCGGAACACAGGCTCCGGACGCGCAGGCCCAGCGGCCATGGCTCACGGGCCCAGCCTCCACGGCTCACGGGCCCAGCCGCTCTGCGGCATGTGGGATCCTCCCGGACCGGGGCATGAACCCGTGTCCCCTACATTGGCAGGCAGACTCTCAACCACTGCGCCACCAGGGAAGCCCACGCTTTTTTTTTTTTTTTTTTGGCTGCGTTGGGTTTCATTGCTGCACGTGGGCTTTCCCTAGTTGCGGTGAGCGGGGGCTACTCTTTGTTGTGGTGTTCGGGCCTCCCACCACGGTGGCTTCTCTTGTTGCAGAGCACGGCCTCTAGGCACGCAGGCTTCAGTAGCTGTGGCACGCGGGCTCAGCAGTTGTGGCTCACGGGCCCTAGAGCGCAGGCTCAGTAGTTATGGCACACGGACTTAGTTGCTCCGCGGCATGTGGGATCCTCCCAGACCAGGGCTCAAACCCGTGTCCCCTGCACTGGCAGGCGGATTCTTAACCACTGTGCCACAGGGAAGCACAAAGACAGACTTCTAAAACATAATTTTCTGGGGTTCAAAGTAATACTATAGTTGTTGAGTGTCCAAATACAATATTGAGATGACCCAGACTGGTAATTATAAAAGAGTGGCAGCAATCATTAGTGGTGGTGTGTGGTCGTAGTATTAGAGTATAATAATAATAACTGTGGGACTTCCCTGGCAGTCCAGTGGTTAAGGCTCTGCATTCCCAATGCAGGGGCCACATGTTCAATCCCTGGCTGGGGAACTAAGATCCCACATGCTGTGTGGTGCAGCCAAAAAAAAAAAAAAGAATTGTGGCTAAGAGATACAAAGCACTTATGTGCGGCACTCTGCAAAACACTTACATTTGCAGTGGGCAGCACAGTATTGTATTGGGTTGGCCAAAAAGTTCGTTCAGGTTTTCTGTAATTTTTTTGGTGAGACCTTACGGAAAAACCCGAACTAACGTTTTGGCCAGCCCAATAGAAGAAACAGAAGTACAGACACGAGGTCAAAACAAAACAAAACAGTAAAATGGAGTATCAAGTGGGATTTTCTGAAGAACAGTTTTCTTCCCAGCCTACTGTTTGGCTGTGATCCTCTTGTTCTGGATAGACTAAAACTAAAAACATTGCCATTTTTTCCCACCCATAGGAAAATGCCTGAAATGGCACATAATTGGTCTCCAGTGAAGTGCTCCCAGCCTGCAAAAAACCAAGTCCTACCAAAAGAGGGGTGCAGATTGTGCTTCTCCAGTTAGGACTCGTCTTTTTTTACCAGTTAGACCACAGATCCATCACCTGTACTTGCTGAGGTCTCCCAGGGCCTTCTGAAACACACACACACACACACACACGTGGGCTTTCTCTAGTTGAGGTGAGCGGGGGCTACTCTTCGTTGTGGTGTTCGGGCCTCCCACCGCAATGGCCTTCTGAAACACACACACACACACACACACACACACACACAAAATCATGAGCAGTGAATGGACACAGAGTGCCTGGGAGAGCTACCAGCTTAACAGGAGGAATGCCTCAGTGAGATGGTCAGTCTTTATGCTGATGTAACAATGATCTTCCAAAAAAGTATGCAGGGCTTCCCTGGTGGCGCAGTGGTTGAGAGTCCGCCTGCCGATGCAGGGGACGCGGGTTCGTGCCCCGATCTGGGAAGATCCCACATGCCGCGGAGCGGCTGGGCCCATGAGCCATGGCCGCTGAGCCCGCGCGTCCGGAGCCTGTGCTCCGCGATGGGAGAAGCCACAACAGTGAGAGGCCCACGTACCGCAAAAAAAAAAAAAAAAGTATGCAGATTCACCTTGTTTACTTATTGAAATAAGACCCTGAAAGGGCTACTATGCAGTGTTTAGAACTATGCCCATAAACTTACTAATTTCAAGTAACTACTATCCAATAATCTCCTGAAAGTTGAAACAAAAGCGTACATGCAAGGGAACTGAAAAAACAAACAGATGAGCACCACTTATTTCTACACATTCTCCATTTTAATGAGGTCCAAGAAAACACATTCCTGCCTTTATTAATCAGCTGCCAACATGAATGGGATTCTTCAGCTATGAGAAAATGTCTTTTGAAGGGTACAGGTTGGTTAATATTGGAAATTCTTATGTACTTTGGGAGATAACACTATTTGCACTGATAAGGACCAGTACTTTTTTTGCTATGATAATGACCAGTGCTTTTTTCTTCCTTTTTATCTGGACTTGTCAAGAATCAGTCATGTCATTTTGCATTTTTCCTTTTTCTCTCCCTCAACCTTGCCCTCTTTGGGATTAATGCCAGCAACATGTTTTCCTGATAGGGTGGTGGATATAATCCAGTATTGACATTCCCTATGTTAAATAAAATCTTGAGATTTAAGAGATGTTCTCATTTAGGAATAATAAATAAAAGTCACAATGTGGAGCAGCTGCAAACTGTGCCAATGCAAGTGTTCAGCTTTATGACTTGGAAATACTATTGTAAATCAATTTACTGGTATTGTTTTACACATCAGGTAGAAAGAAGATGGATGAATAGAAACAAAGAAGAGAGAAAAGAATGGAGGGAGGGAGAGAGAGAGAGGGAGTAAGATATCCAAGTTGGGACTCAGGTACTTGGAGGAGTAAGACAACTTCGAAAGGCAGAAAGAAAATAAAGCCAACTCTGGAATTTCCAGCTACCTATTGGTTACTGTTTGGAAAGAATTGCTCACTGACAGATGGAAATTAACTCTCAGCAAAAAGATCCCATTCTAGGGGCTTCCCTGGTGGTCTGGCAGTTAAGGCTCTGCACTCCCAGTGCAGTGGGCCTGGGTTCAATCCCTGGTCAGGGAACTAGATTCCACATGCCCCAACCAAAGATCCCGCGTGCCACAACTAAAAGATCCCACACGTGGCAACAAAGATCCTGCATGCCTCAACTAAAGACCTGGCGCAGCCAAATAAATAAATAAACATTTTTTAAAAAACGATCCTATTCTAGATACATGTATATGTATAACTGAACCACTTTGCTGTACACCTGAAACTAACACAACATTGTTAATCACCTATACTTCAATATAAAATTAAAAGTTAAAAAAAAGATCCTATTCTGAGTTCTATACACCTAGGATATAGACAGTTCTCAGTAAATATTTGATAAATAAATAATGAACGAATAAATGTGTAAGTTTCTTTTCGTATGTTAGCAAAACTGAAGCCTGCGTATGTTTAGTGAGTTGCCCAAAATCATATTGAAGACTTAGGTGCCTAAAGTATAATAGATGGAAAATGTAAGAAAGATCACCAATTGGGACCTAAAAGATCTGGATTCTGGTTTGGGGTTTGTTTTGTCATTTTGCCTCCTGGGTCTCTAGATTGCAGAGGGCAGGGACTCATCTATATTATTTTTTGATCTTCCTTCAATGCCTAGCTCAGTCTCTAGTACTAGATATTCCATGGATGTTTAAATATCTACCATTGCCTCTTCTGTAAAATTTAGTTTCCCCATGTGAAAACTGAGGAGACTGGCACCAAGGCTTTCTGGGTACTCCTTCCAGTTCTATGTCACTGTGAGAGGATCTATGCTCTCAGTCCTCATTTCATCACCCACTTTCCAACTTCCACTGCTCAAGTTGTACGGGAAGGCAAATACAGGTGTGTGAGGTTCCAACATCCTTTCTCCAATGTTATACCATCATCCCTCTGAGCTCTTATTTCCACAAGAAAAACCACAAAAATGCAGTCTTAATGGAAAACAGTGAATCAATCAATTACTTCATTGTCTATTTTGTAAAATGAGTTCCAGAATCACCACAGACCTCCCAATCTCTCAACCTCAGCAACCAAAGATTCCCCAAACTTTCACATTAGGTGGCTCCAGCTACTCTTCCCTAGAGGGGAAGCCAAGTAACATTACTTCTCCACGTCTTCCGGGGGTGCTCAACAGGAATAAACAGCCTGGGAAAAAAAAAACAGCAGCTCCGCGGATTATAGGATCGAGTCCTGGAGAGAGAGAAGAATTCTCCCACACTCCTAATGCAAACCCTTCCCCTTCCTTTCATGACACCCCTCTGGCAAGAAAAATGGTTGCAACCCTGAAGCATGGACAAGAGAATCCGTGGAATTGGCAGTGTGCTTCCTGTTTGCCCAGAGAGGGAGGGAGGGAGGGAACCCATCCACCCAGAAGATACATGTTTTTCTTCTGTGGGGGACTCCTTTCCTGAGGAGGGGCAGTCCCGGCACTGCCTCACCCTGGGTGACTATGGGGTCATTTAGAGTATCCTGAGGAGTGTCCTGACCAGGGAGTTAAGAATTCCAATTTGACCTCTGACAGACTGCATGACTTGGGAAAAGTCACTTTCCTCTCTGAGTTTCAGATTCTGAAATATTTTAAATGCATTTGCCCTTTTAAGTGGTTACAAGATTCCTTTTTTAAAAATACTTTTCTTAAATCATTATGTTATACAGCTGAAACTAACATAATGTTATATGTCAATTACATCTCAATTAAAAAGTACTTTTCTTATTATAAAACTAACAATATTGTAGCCACTTAAAAATACAGATACATTTAAAGAAAAATAACAATCATAATCACTGTTAACACTTTTGTGTATTCCTTTGGTGAGACTGCTGGGCTTTTAGTATCGCTGAATATACAATTCCCAGTGAGGGTTGCCCCTTTAATATCTCTCTGTTGCTCACACCTGTGCCAACAACGCTGTCCATAGAGTAGGAAGTTGGCAAATCCCCATCGATAACTAAGTCCCTGTAGACTGTGACATAGTCTTTTTTTTTAATAGATCTTTATTGGAGTCTAATTGCTTCACAATACTGTGTTAGCTTCTGTTGTACAACAAAGAGAATTAGTCATATGCATACATATGTCCCCATATCCCCTCCCTCCTGAGCCTCCCTCCCACCCTCCCTATCCCACCCCTCTAGGTCATCGCAAAGCACCAAGCTGATCTCCCTATGCTATGCAGCTGCTTCCCACTAGCTATCTACTTTACATTTGGTAGTGTATATATTGTGACATAGTCTTTTGAATGCCCTTGGTGATAAGTCATGTGAGGCTAGTTTTGAATACTGGAAAAGTCACTTGAAGACAAATCTGATTTGATTTGTCTTTACTTGATTAGAAGAATGATCAAGCTAGGTACCTCCATTTGGTATAGATGAGGATCATTATCGTCACTATAAAGACTTTTTCATCTTTCTCTGAAGTTTCCAAAATTTTTGATGCTTAAATGTACAGAAGGAGAAGGATAAATTTCATTATTTTAGACCCAGATTTCCCAAAATGTGTTCTGTGACAACTGCTGCAGATGTTCCCCTGGAAAAGAGTTCTGTACTCAAAGGGGTCTGGGGAGAGCTACCCACATTACTCCCTTAATGACTCACTGTGCTCATTTAATATATTAAAGGCTCGGAGATTCCTCTGCAAAGAAGGCCCTTTAATTTTAACTAACTGTGTTTCCTAAACATATTTGAGTTCAAGACATTGATTGAGAATGTCACATCAGTTTGCCTATCAGTCATGACAAACAGTACAGTTTGGTGGACAAGCACACAGACTTCTACGGGCACATAGCTTAACTTTTCTGAACCTCAGGCTCCTCTTCCACAAGATAAAGATTAAAACTTTACCTACATCACAGGACTGCTCTAAATTCTAAATGAAATAAAACATGTAAGGAACTTACAGCAGTGACTGGCACATAGCAAGCATTCAGATAAATGGGAGCTCTTATTATTTATTAGTTGGGATAGATAAGATAATGAGGAGAGGATGAGGATGAATAAAATTTGTGGAGGAGGGGAAAGGTAATAAGGGCAGTGATTCCTCTTAACTGGGATGGCAAGTTGTTGCCTGGACACAGGAAATCTATTTTTGGCCCTAAGGCAATTTGGATTCCAGACAGGATCTCCAAGTACAGAACACCTGAAAACTTTTTCTAAAATATAAAATTCTTATTTTTAAATACATAGCTGAACTGGTGAGAAAGAGGAAGAAATAACAAGAAAGTACAAGTCCAAAGAAGAAAGTAAGCACTGGAACCACCTTTCACTGAAGGTCATTTTACAAGTCTCTAGTAGATGACAGTTTGGGTTTAATGGCCTATGCTCAAGTGCCAAAAGACAAATCCTGGACCACTGCAATGTAAGAGGTTGTATTATAGACCACTGTATAAATTCAGGAGCCCCTAAAACATAATGAGGTCAGTGGATAAACAGGAAAAAAATATTCATAAGAGGATGGGTAGTGGGAACACTATAGAGCTAATGCTATTTCAGCCTTAGCTCTAGATGAAGCAGAACAAAAGAAAAAAAATCTCCCCTGATAATTCCTAACTCACCATGAGCCCACCCTCATGCAGGTTTGGAGCTAAGACTCATACCATTTAAGCAGCTTCAGGTTGACAGCATCATTAAACACCTGACAGAAGCAAAAACTAATCCTCTCTTGAAGAACACACTTAAAGACAGGCCTTAAGGATGCCAGAGGAACTGGTACACAATTTTAAAAGTCGCTGAGCATATTTGGAAACAAGTCATCATCATCATCATCATGAAATAAATAAACTGTAGGATCAGCTTTAAACAAACAGCAGATGCTGGAATTACCAGATACCAAATACAAACTAAGTTTAAAGAACTGTACAAAAGTATTTAAAGTATCAAAATTGATGAGACAAAGTGGAAAAAGACCAAATTTTTAAATGTCTAAAGATTCAAAATTAATAGTTAAAATTTGAACCTCAATGGAAGGTTTAAATATTGGTTTAGACACAGATGAAAGGAAAACTAGTGACCTGGAAAATAGACCTGAAAAAATTACACAGAATGAAGCACTTTATTTGAAGGAGAGACTGACAAATCTACTACTATAGTAAGATATTAATGTACATTTCTCAGTAATTGATAAAGAAGCAAATAAAAAAAATGGTAAAGCTCTAGAAGATTTTACTGCATAGTCCCCCTGTTTGGATTTTCAGTTCCTGGGAGGGATGGTGTCATCAGCTGCCAGTCACTCAGCCCTTAGTGTAAACTATTTTACGTGGTTCTTCCCCTGTGATACCTAGCTTAAAATGACTATAAGGGAAAGAGATTTTGAATGTACCTCAAGCCTCTTTTCCTTCAAGAAGCCTTCCCACAAGACTCTCCTGAAACTAGACTTCAATAAGGCTTATGTTTCTGTGCCTTCTGTCTCTTAATGTGTGCTACTTTGCATAATTCCAGTTGTTTTTTCTTTTATTTTTGTCTTCCAACATAATACAAGCACATTATTAAAATTTTGCAAAATACAGATAAGGGGAGAAGAAGTAGAAGAAGAAAAAGGAGGTGAAGGGAAAGGGGAGGGGAAGGGGAAGAGGAGGAGGAAGAGGAAGAACAAGAGAAGAAGGAGAAGGAGAGGAAGAGGAAGAAGAAGGAAAAAGAAAGAAGGAGAGGAAGAAGGACAAGAAGGAAAAACAAGAAGAAGAAGAAGGGAGAAGGAGAGGAAGAGGAGGAGGAAGAAGAAGGGGAAGAAGAAGGAGAGGAAGAAGGAGAAGGGAGAAGGAGAGGAAGAGGAAGAAAAAGAAAGAGAAGAAGAGGAGGAGGAGGAAGAAGAAGAGGAGGAAGAGGAAGGATAAAATTAAAATGACCCATGATCCCACTATTCATAGATAAGCATTGTTAGTGTTTTAGTATATTCTTTTCAGTTTTTTAATCTGTAATGAAGTTCATTCACTGTTTAACACCTACCACATGCCTCACCCTATTCTAGCATTTGGGCAGAAGTAGTGAAAAGTAAAGTTCCTATCCTCATGGCACTTACATTTTTTCTGTACTTTCATATATGTAAATATGTATACTTCTAATTTTAAAACAAATCGAGAAAAAAACAAATAAGGTTATCAGTTAACAATTATTCATGTTATTCATGTACCTGTTACTTCCTCGTGAGGAATTAGATGGCAGTAATCATAGTATTCTTCATATCACCTGGCAGAGTATCTGCTTATAGAAGGCACTTAACAAAGTTCTGTGGGTCCAAAATTTGAGAGGGTCAAAGGGAGCAGGGAAAAGGCAAGAGGCAACTGGAATCACGTGTCCCTCACATCTTTGGGCAGACCCTAGCATACTGGCAAGCCAGCTCCTTGGTGGGGGGCAGGGGTCCTAATTTGTAGTGTCAGCTGATTTCCATAGTGTAAACACTCCCACTTGGCCAATTTCAAGTTTCCAGTGTTACGTCTCTAAACACAAAGTTTAGAAAACATACTCGTTATTGACACTTGTGAAGTGGTACAAACGAGCTCCAGCATATCAATGTCTGGCCCTGATAGAACCCTTATATCTTTCTGCCTCCCAGTTCTGATGGTGCACTGGAGAATGGGACCTTCTCTCAGGAAGAAAAGAGGAGCGCAGAGAGAGGCTGGGATGCCAGAGATCAATCTCACCAAATCCTCCTTTTGGTCTAGTATGCTTTCCTTTTCAGAATCCTGTGCTGATCTCCAGATAATCAGAGAGCTGCCTAGAACAAATGAAGACCTACTCTGAGCAAGACCACGGTGTTGCATGGGATATAGAAAATACAGAGTCATGATCCCCACTCTCACGATGTAGTTAGGGAAGAGGTCAGAACGATTGCTAGGTGATTAGTTTTAAAACTGGTAGAGAATGTATAACTGATTCACTTTGCTGTACACCTGAAACTAATACAACATTGTAAATCAACTATACTCCAACAAAATTTTTAAAAAATATATTATGAGGGCCTCCCTGGTGGCGCAGTGGTTGAGAGTCCGCCTGCCGATGCAGGGGACGCGGGTTCGTGCCCCGGTCTGGGAGGATCCCACATGCCGCGGAGCGGCTGGGCCCGTGAGCCATGGCCGCTGGGCCTGCGCGTCCGGAGCCTGTGCTCCGCAACGGGAGAGGCCACAGCAGTGAGAGGCCCACATACCGCAAAAAGAAAAAAAAAAAAATATATATATATATATATATATTATGAAAGTATTTTACTGTATAGCCATTCAGCTAAATTATAGCACTGATGCTTTGGATTAACCTTTTCTTGTCTTTTCTGCTGATTTACTTTTTCCTTTACATTTCAGCCACCTCATAAATGCATTCAAAAAGACAATTAACAAATAAAATTACATATTATAAAAAAAAAAAGGTAGAGAAAATGATCTCTCTCAGAGATAAGATTTTTTTTTTTTTTTGCGGTACGCGGGCCTCTCACTGTTGTGGCCTCTCCCGTTGCAGAGCACAGGCTCTGGATGCGCAGGCTCAACTGCCATGGCTCATGGGCCCAGCCGCTCCGCGGCATGTGGGATCTTCCCAGACCGGGGCACGAACCCGTGTCCCCTGCATCGGCAGGCGGACAGAGATAAGATTTTTTATAGAAGTCCAGATGCAGTATAATGAGGGCTCTCATGTCAGACATATGACATGAGAGAATCAAAATCCTTACTCTGCCACTTGCAGGTTCTGTGATCTTAAGCAATTAAATAGTAAGTCTGTGTCCAGATTGTTATGAGAATTAAATAAGACAATGCATGGACAGTCATCACATGGTGCCTGGCACACAGTCAGTACTCAACACTAGAGTTAATAACTGTACCAATATCCATAGTGTTTGTCATACGGCATGAACAAAGACAACAAAATGAAAAGATAGGGGCTGTTTCATGGACTAGCCAGTAATCTAGTTTTCTCAGAATCTGTGTGATTAATGGAAGATAAGATTGGAATAATTATTTGGGGAGGGTATTGAGAGCCAGGCTGAGGAGTTTGCACTTAATTTTATAAATGATGGAGAACCGGTAAAAATTCAGCGACTTCATCTGAGCTGCATTTTGGGAAGATCAAGCTTGAACTTTTGCCACTTTCACAGACAGGCTTGGTAGTTTCTGCTAATATCTGAGCAGATGAAGAAAGTGTTGAGTGTGGTCACAGGACCTGGGCGGTCAGGACTTTGCTCTCCGGGATCTCCCTGTGGCCTCATCCCTGGGGATAACTTGCCTCCAAAGCAGGCAGCAACTATTTTCCTGGAATGATGCAAAGTCCTCTTTTCCCTCTCTTACTCTGTTATTTTTTGGCTCATGGAGTCACTAAATATAAACATCCTTGAAAAGGATCCCAAGCCAATTCATTCCAATGAGTATAAGAGTTATCTAGGAACTGAAGGGACATACTAAGACCCATCAAGATAAGCCCACTTCCATGTCACAGTCTGTAATATCTTTGACCAAGTTTTGGGGGGAACCAGGTCACTAACAATAGCTTTTCACATTTCTCATTATCTTATGTAAGAGGCTAGTTTTTCAAGTTTGTTGACACATGAAGCAAATAAGCTGTTAGAGAAGTCTGTTGCAAAACTCGAAACAAAATGTATCTTAAATAGTTTACAACCGCTGAGAATCAGGGGTTGGGAGGTGGCCCAAAAATTCCTGCTTCCTGTGGAAAGCACACTCAGCTCAGTGGGATACGTTCATCTGGTTGTGATATGTAAATGATCTCCGTTGTGTATTTACACTTGAAATTTTCACTGATTCCTGTTATTTCAGACCACATACGCCCACACAACTATGGTTACTTGGAATCCTTGACTGGAATACATCAAGAGTAATCGGGCTGGTATGCCATCTTTTGTTGATAACTGGAAACTTTTGGACACAACACAAGAAGTTAACAGATTGCCCTGAACCTAGCCATATGCTTGAGGAGTTACAGCAACAATAATTTTCTGCATATTTCTAGCTGGAACTCAAGAAGAACTTTGTGACTACTGCACAGGTCTAGCCCTAACGGTCTCCAGAATAGTATTTCATAAACAGAAACAAGATCCTTGCCTAATAAATTATTCATAGACCTGGTTGGGACCCCACATTGCACAAGACCTATTCAAAGGGCCTTTCTTTTATTAAACTACAGTCAGGCCACAGGGCAAAGATAAAGGTTTCCACTGCAAGGCAAATTAAACACCCCCATGCAATTTATCATGTGTACTGATTGAAACTGGAGGACTCAATGGGATGTTAAATATTTTCCACATCTGATTATAAAAGTGAGAGAAGAAACACACATGGAGATGATTATATTTTGGATGAAATTTGGGAAACCAAGGAGGCTTATTTTTTTTAATGTTATACCACATTTTCCTCCCCTAAATACTAGTGAAAGAGTCGTTTCTCTAGAAAAACCTATTGGATCAAAAATAGTCAAGATGGGGAGGCAAATTTGATGCACAGGATACAGAAGCAAAACTCTAATTAAACACTGAAGATAAACACAATAAAAGCTTTTTAAAAACACCCCACAATACTGGGTATACATCAGAGAAAGCAAAATTTACGTAAAGAAAACATGGTGTAGGAATTCTTCAGATAATGTGAAATAACGGCATTATTAATATCAGATGAGGTCAGTAAAAGCCAGGATGGTGAAAACCTTAGCTGGGCTTTGGGTAGGGCCATAACTTAATGGAAGGGAGGGACCATGATTAGTCTAGAGAGCTTAAGACTGGAAAACCAGAGATGAAGCTTCCAATCTCGCTTTGCCACTAACAAGCTATGTGATGTTATTCTTATTCTCTCTAATCTCAGTTTCCTTCTCAGTAAAATGAGAAGGCCAGCAATAGACACATGACAAGATGCTCATCATCACTAATTATTAGAGAAATGCAAATAAAAAATTACAATGAGGTACCACCTCATGCTGGTCAGAATGGCCATCATTAAAAAGTCTACAAATAACAAATGCTGGAGAGGGTGTGGAGAAAAGGGAACCCTCCTACACTGTTGGTGGGAATGTAAATTGGTGCAGCCACTATGGAAAACAGTATGGAGGTTCCTTAAAAACTAAAAATAGGGCTTCCCTGGTGGCGCAGTGGTTGAGAGTCCGCCTGCCGATGCAGGGGACACGGGTTCGTGCCCCGGTCCGGGAAGACCCCACATGCCACGGAGCGGCTGGGCCCATGAGCCATGGCCGTTGAGCCTGCGCGTCCAGAGCCTGTGCTCTGCAACGGGAGAGGCCACAACAGTGAGAGGCCCGCGTACAGCAAAAAAAAAACCCCAAAAAACAAAAAACAAAACTGAAAATAAAGCTACCATATGATCCAGCAATCCCACTCCTGGGCATATATCTGGAGAAAACCATACTTCAAAAAGATACACACACCCCAACGTTCACTGCAGCACTATTTACAATGGTCAGAATATGGAAGTAACCTAAATATCCATCAACAGAGGAATGGATAAAGAAGATGTGGTACATATATACAATGGAATATTACTCAGCCATAAAAAAGAACAAAATAATGCCATTTGTAGCAACATGGATGGACCTAGAGATGTGTGAAGTAAGTCAGAGAGAGAAAGACAAATATCATATGATATTGCTTATATGTGAAATCTAAAAAATGGGTACAGGGACTTTCCTGGTGTAACAGTGGTTAAGAATCTGCCTGCCAATGCAGGGGACATGGGTTCGAGCCCTGGTCCGGGAAGATACCACATGCCATGGAGCAACTAAGCCCATGTGCCACAACTACTGAGCCTGCGCTCTAGAGCCCACATGCCACAACTACTGAAGCCCACACACCCAGAGCCCATGCTCTGCGACAAGAGAAGCCACCGCAATGAGAAGCCCGCACACTGCAACGAAGAGTAGCCCCTGCTCGCCGCAACTAGAGAAAGCCTGCACACAGCAATGAAGACCCAATGCAGCCAAAAATAAACAAATAAAAATAAGTAAAATTTTTTTAAATGGTACAAATGAACTTATTCACAAAACAGAAATAGCGTCACAGATGTAGAAAACAAACTCATGGTTCCCAGGGGGGAAAGGGAGGGGAGGGATAAACTGGGAGATTGGGATTGACATATACACACTGCTATATATAAAACAGATAACTAATAAGGACCTACTGTATGGCACAGGGAACTCTACTCAATACTCTGTAATGACCTATATGGGAAAAGAATCTAAAAAAGAGTGGATATATGTATATGTATAACTGATTCACTTTGCTGTACACCTAAAACTAACAAAACATTGTAAATCAACTATACTCCAGTAAAAATTTAAAAAGAACTTCCCTGGAGGTACAGTGGTTAAGAATCTACCTGCCAATGCAGGAGAAACGGGTTCAATCCCTGGTCCGGGAAGATCCCACATGCCGTGAAGCAACAAAGCCTGTCTGCCACAACTACTGAGCCTGCACTCTAGAGCCCACGAGCCACAACTACTGAGCCCGCGTGCCAACTACTGAAGCCCGCAAGCCTAGATCTCGTGCTCCGCAACAGGAGAAGCCACCACAATGAGAAGCCTGCACACCACAATGAAGAGTCGCCCCACTCACCGCAACTGAGAAAAGCCCACATGCAGCAACGAAGACCCAACATGGCCAGAAATAAATAAATAAATAAATAAATAAATAAATATTTAAAAAATTAAAAAGAAAAGAAGATCTGGTATATATACAATGGAATACTACTCAGACATTAAAAATAATGAAATAATGCCATTTGCAGCAACACGGATGGACCTAGAGATTATCATACTAAGTGAAGTAAGTCAGAAAGAGAAAGACAAATACCATATGATATTACTTATATGTGGAATCTAAAATATGACACAAATGAACTTATCTACGAAACAGAAACAGACTCACAGACATAGAGAACAGATTTGTGGTTGCCAAGGCAGAGGGGAGTGGGGGAAGAAGGGGTTGGGAGTTTGGAGTTAGCAGATGCAAACTATTATATATAGAATGGATAAACAACGAGGTCTTACTGTATAGCATAGGGAATTGTATTCAGTATCCTGTAACAAACCATAATGAAAAGAAAAAACAATGAGGAGGCCAGGCTATATTATCTTTTTCTCTCTCTACCCACGCTAAAATTCAACTTCTCTCTCTCTCTCTCTCTTTCCTTGTATTTCTGGTCTTACCTCACATGAAATAAATGTTTTTAAGAAAATCAAGAGTATTATCATTAATAGACTTTTAAAAAAATTTTTTTGGCCAGCCTGCACAGCATGCGGGATCTTAGTTCCCTGACCAGGGATTGAACTCACGCCCCCTGCTGTGGAAGCATGGAGTCTTAACCTCTGGACTGCCAGGAAAGTCCCAAAGGGATTTTATATTGAAAGCTTTCTGCAAACAAATGGCTTCATTCTTCTTTTTTTTAAATTAATTTATTTTATTTTTGGTTGAGATGGGTCTTCGTGGCTGTACACGGGCTTTCTCTAGTTGCAGCTAGAGGGGGCTACTCTTTGCTGCAGTGTGTGGGCTTCTCACGGTGGTGGCTTCTCTTGTTGCAGAGCATGGGCTCCAGGCATGCAGGCTTCAGTAGTTGTGACACGCGGGCTCTAGAGCACAGGCTCAGTACTTGCAGCACATGGGCTTAGTTGCTCCGCAGCATGTGGGATCTTCCAGGACCGGGGCTCGAACCTGTGTCCCCTGAATTGGCAGGTGGACTCTTAACCACTGCGCCACCAGGGAAGCCCCATTCTTTTATTCATTCAACAAAAACTGATTTCAAAGCCCAGTACCAGGCTTCCCTGGTGGCACAGTGGTTGAGAGTCCGCCTGCCGATGCAGGGGACGCAGGTTCATGACCCGGTCCAGGAAGATCCCACATGCTGCGGAGTGGCTGGGCCCGTGAGCCATGGCAGCTGAGCCTGCGCATCCGGAGCCTGTGCTCCGCAACGGGAGAGGCCACGACAGTGAGAGGCCCGCGTACCACAGAAAAAAAAAAAAAAAAAAGCCCAGTACCTGTTGTGAACCAGATACTCTACTATTCCATAAAAGGCTTCCCATGTAAAGTGTAAAAGTGAATAGGACAAATTACCTGCCCTCACAGAGTTGATAGTCTGCTGGTGGAGACACACATAATCTTAATAAAAGGTACAAGTAAATGATAGAGGTAAGCAACAGCAAGCTTTGGGAGGATGAAGAAATGATATCCCCTCATTAGATGGGGAAGGCTTCCTAAAGGAGGAGACACCTGAGCTAAAGGATGAGGAGGGCTTAGCTCTTCTACTTAGAGAAGAAAGATGGCCAAAGTACAGAAGAGCAGAAGCAGAGAGAATTACACACAGCTAGGAGTCGCTAGAACATAAAGCACAGGGTAAGGAAGGACAGGACAAGAAGTAAGCAAGGACTAAGATAATGGAAATCCTGGTTTTTTATTTTAATCTAGATCTACTGATTCAGAATCTCTTGGGATGAGGTCTGGGGTTCTGCATTTTAAGAGAAATATGCCAGTATTTCAGATACCACCTAAAGTTTGAGAATCATTTGTGTTAGGTGATTTTTTTTTTTTTTTGCGGTACGCGGGCCTCTCACCATTGTGGCCTCTCTCATTGCGGAGCACAGGGTCCGGACGCGCAGGTCCAGCAGCCATGGCTCACAGGCCCAGCCACTCCGCGGCATGCGGGATCCTCCCGGACCGGGGCACGAACCCACGTCCCCTGCATCGGCAGGCGGACTCTCAACCACTGCGCCACCAGGGAAGCCCCGTGTTAGGTGCTTTTACATCCATTATTTTTACTTAATTTCCACCACAATACTATGAGATATGGGAGTTGGGGTTCAAGGAAAGATTTCATTCCCTAGGAGAACTGATGAGAACAACACAGATATTATGCACTGAATAAACACTGGGATAGATAATAGATGACTATCTCAGGAACAGAGAATAAAACTGGGACTTGGGTGCCAGAAATATGCTTCAAAATGGAGATTTAATCTCTAAAAGGCAGAATATCCAGGCAACAGACTGAAGTATAAAATCAGATGTAATAAATACGAGCAGTTGAAAACACCTGCAATAACCTCAGTTTCTATTCTGTAAAATGGGAATAATAAAATCTTTCAAAGACCATGTAGACTCTGAGACACTGCTCTACTTGCAAACTAATAGATTAGCCTGCCACAGTTTCATGGGTGCTAGTAGAAGACATAAAATTCCTGGGTCAGAGGCAAAGGACAGTTACTTAACAGCAACAGCAGTAGCCAGAGGATCAGCCATTTCTGTGCTGGCTCCCCAAGCCCCATTTCCCACATGGAGATGCAAAGAAGGTTGTGTTACAAAAGAAGAACCCTGAGTTTAAGGAACCTGAATCATTTATAATGGTCAATAAACACGTCTGTCCTTCGCTCTGAGAGGAAACACCATCTCTGTCTTCCAAGGCTGTTTGTTATACAAGCATCCTTCAAAAGTTAGTCTGGGAGACTTCCCTGGTGGCGCAGTGGTTGCGAATCTGCCTGCCAATGCAGGGGACACGGTTTGAGCCCTGGTCCGGAAGATCCCAAATGCCCCGGAGCAACTAAGCCCGGGCACCACAACTACCGAGCCTGCGCTCCAGAGGCTGGGAGCCACAACTACTGAGCCCACGTGCCACAACTACTGAAGCCCACATGCCTAGAGCCCGTGCTCCGCAACAAGAGAAGCCACCCCAATAAGAAGCCTGTGCACTGCAACAAAGAGTAGCCCCCGCTCACCGCAACTAGAGAAAGCCCGTGCGCAACAACGAAGACCCAAGGCAGCCAAAAATAAGTAAATAAAAAATAAAAATTAAAAAAAGTTAGTCTGGAACAGAGGGGAGCCAGTGCCTTGCTCACAAGATGTGCAGAAATGCAAGATACCCTCAGAGAATTTTCTCCTCATAATATAGACTTTACAGGATGATAAAATAGTTAAATGGTTTAAAGCATGTAAGTTATTTAACAAAGTGTTTAGAATGCAGAAATAGCTCAGTAAAAGTAACTGTTGTTATTACTGTTATAGCAATTGTCATTTTGGTTTTTGTTGCTGTTATTACACATTACTCCCATTACAGCTGGTTCATGGTTTACCCACCAGTCTATAACTTACCCTGATCAGGAAGAAGACTGATCCAGGAACTTGGAGTAGGGAGGCTAAATGGTCTGCAGTGGGGCTAAATGGCCGAGGAAAGGAGAGTAAAAAGGGCAGAGTGGTCATTAGAGATCCGGCCCTTGGGCATCTCAGTGGTGACAGCATGATCAGTCCTCTGCAACCTGTGATAACAGGGTAAGTGATAAATCTGGTGACTGTTGTCAGAGGCTTCAACCTCTATTATTTTGTTTCCTTCTCTATCCAAACAGAATCTGAAATTTCCTAACACAGCATCCCCCTACCTGGAATACCTTCCCCACCCCTCTCTACCATGTGTTTTCTGGAAGGTGACATATAGTAGAGAGAACCCAAGAAGTCCTGGACTTGATTCCAAGCTTTGCAACTTATGAACACTTTTTTTAAAAAAAAATACAAAACAGAATAACTGACATTTAAATCTTTTGTATTTCCACTACCCAGGATAAGCTTTAGGCAAAGTGATGAGTTTTGACATGGTGCTTCAGTCTCTTTGAGGTCCAGCCCTTGGTGGCCACTGCCCAGGAGACAGTGGGCCTAGATCTGCCCTCCAAGGCCTAGAATACAGGTCTTCCTGCTCCTTTTCTCTGCCCAGGCCATTTGGAATTTGTACTCTTTGTTTAGCTTCCTCACAGGATTCAATCCTTCCCATAAAAATACCTAACAGTGCTTTCGAGTAGCTCTAGTATGCTGCTAATGGCCAAAACTTTCAACCTACCTAAGCAGCACAGGTCAAATGTTTGGTGATAGTCTGGCCTATTTATAATTTATTTTCTGGCCTATTTATAATCTATCACAATGTATTATCTTCAGAAGTTATTCCTGGACTTGTAAGTCATTTCCCAGTAGGAATGGTTCTTTTCTTCTTGGTTCATCGTGACATATTTGCTTGCTTCCATTGCATGTAGCAGGGTCTGTGCCTCTGACATAGTATAACATTTTAGAATGGCCAGTAGGCTTGGAGTCAGTCTGGATTCAAGACCCAACTTTATCACTTCCTAGTTCTCTGGGAGGCAGCATCTAGAAGGGACGTACTCAGGCAGCCATGGGTGTGAATTCTAGCTATTCACTAAGTAGGTGGCTTCCGGCTGACCACATAACCTTTCTGAGCCTTGCTTTTCCCATTTATAAAATAGGAAGGATAATACCTACCTAGTAGAGTCTTCTGTGAGTAGTCAATGAGCTGTTGTGCCTGCCACAGTGCTTGTCACACTTCCTCTGAGGACTGTGGCAAACTGGGGAGTGTGTGTTTCACCTAACACACCCACCTCTCCAGCCCATAGTTACCCGACACGAGGACAAACACATATTAGTAGACCTTCCATTTTTTTTCAGGAGTCAGAAATCTGGATTTTTAGATAAATGCTCTCAGTTTTTAAATATTGGGTCACTAAAAAGCAAGCACATAAAGAAGCAAACTTGTAGCCCAAACAAAATATTTCTCTGTTTAGTCCCATATAACCGACTAGGAGACTGTTCGACTAGGAGACTCTTCAACTAGGAGACTGTTCAATCACATTCACTTGATATCACTTAAGACCTGAGTTTATATTACTCCTTAGCTCTTTTTATTTTATTGTGTAATTTTCGGCACTCAAGCTCTGTCTCCAGTTATGTCTTGTTAAGCTATTTGAATAAGATATTTGAGAGCAGGGTTGGTGTCCTGCTCAGGAAATAGCCTCAGTTGGTAAACTCTACTTTGGGTTATTTCCTTTACGCTTTTGAAATGGCTTGCTTCCCTCCAGAAGACTTCTCTCTGCCATGACACAGGAATACAACAGCTGGCTGCCTCTGGGAGGTTGAAAATAAACAGGTTCAGAAGCTCCAAGGACAGCAAATGGGCGTTGTAGGTGGAGAAACAGCCCAAAATAAATACAGCTGTTGAGGCAGAAAATTCTATTTACTTTGACTCTTTTGAGGTCTACACTGGAGGAGGGAGAGTTGCTAATCCTGAGACTTTTCATAGACTGACCATGGAGACCCCACTCAGGGGCTGTTCCCAGTGCTAAGCACATTTATATTAGTCACTCAGTACATACTTGATGATTAACAGATCGACTAGGTATCTCATATGATGGAGGACATTTTAACACAATGAAGATGATGAGTTAAATGTCTCTGCACTGGAGGGACTGTGTTAATGTCTTTTCTGGTTTGGAATATAACTCACATTGAATATTCTTTAACAACTAGCTTTTGTTTGCCATGTAGACGTAATAAGAAAGACACTAGCTTGGGAGGCAGAAAATCTGGGCTCTAGTCTTAGTTTGCTAGCCCGCTGTATGACCTTGGTAAATCACTGAAATACTCTGGGCCCCAGTTTCCTCAACTATAATGGGAAGATTCAGAGAGATCTCCAGGGGGAGCAGTGGAAAGGGTATGGGACAGGGAACCAGACAGTCCACATGTACAGCCTGGCTCTTATCATTCTTTCCTGTGAGAACTTGGATGGCAAAGAACATGATCTCTGAATCTCTGTCTCCACCTCTGCCTCACAGGACTAATCAGTCTCCTTCCTGATGCTGCAGCTGTGATTTAGAGAGCAGAATCAAAAGGAAAGTGCTTTGCAAATGGATTTACAGGCATGAACACTGGTATCAGCCAGACCTATTTTTGAATCCTTACTCCACCACTTGTGTGTGCTTATGAAAAGGTGACTTAAGATCTTTAAGCACAGGGAACTATATTCAATATCTTGGGATAAACCATAATGGAAAAGAATATAAAAGAGAATGTATATAGGTGTATAACTGAGTCACTCTGCCATAGAGCAGAAATTAACAAAACATTGTAAATCAACTATACTTCAAGTAAAAATAAAATCTTTGAGCATTTTCCTAATTTACAGAGTGGAAATCATAATACCTACTTCATCAGGCTGGGTTGTTGTGATGATTAAATTAAGTGAAGTCATGTAAGGAAAGTGCTAGAACAAGGCCTGGCACAAAATGCCATAAGTAGTCATTATTATTTTTAGTAAAAGAAAAATGACATCGATAGAAGCTCTCTATTCTATAATTCTATGATTCTGATTACCAACCTTCTTTTTTACACATTGATCTGAACCAAAATTGTTTCGCTCCCTTTACAAAAAAAAGAAAAAAAAAAAAAAAAAAGCATCAACAACAAAACAGAAACTTATCCAGTCTAAGCTGAGCGTGATCCCAGTTGTTTTCTGAAGCCAAGGAGAGAATTGAGTCAAGATTTCCAAACGTTCTGGCCCAAGTTTAGCCTGCCCTACAAGGACCTGTCCCACTGAGGTAGAAACTAATGGGAAAGTTTCCTCCAGAAAGAAAAGAGCACATTCTTTTTTTGTTTTCCAGAAGGAAGTCCATGGAAATACTTGGGTCTGTAGTGATCCAGGAAGCAAAAGTAAAAATCCCAGACAGAGGCTGTTGCAGATTGTGTTCTCAGGGCAACATTCCAGACTTCTGTAAAATCCAGATCACAGGAGTGACTATCTAAATGGCTCTCCAGACCTTGCCAATAGCACAGGGTACACCTGAAATCAAACTGCATCCAGATGGCGAGAAATGAGTTCAACTCTCCACAGAAGACAACTGAACTAATTTATTCACTGATTTACTCATTCAAAACACAGCTCTTATGACTCTTAATAATAGGCACTACGCTAGATGCTACAGCCATCAACAGGCAAAGTCCCTTCTCTTAGTAATGATCTAGAATATAAAGATTCTCACACATATCACTCTAAGGGCTCTGTAATGTCAGGGCTCTAGTGAGTAAATATTAAAATACATGAAACAATATTAAATGTATCAACTCTACTACAGATACCTTAATGCTGACAATCTATCTCCCACAAAAGGGAAAGGCTAATTATATACATAAACATGTTCATGGAGCTTTTTTTTTTCCTTTGGCTGCGCTGCGCAGCTTGTGGGATCTGTTTCCCGATGAGGGAGCAAGCTCTGGCCCCATGCAGCGGAAGCACGGAGTCCTCACCACTGGACCGCCAGGGAATTCCCATGGAGTATTATTTACAGTGGTGTTAGTAGCAATTTAAATGTCCAAGAAATTGAATAATGGTACAGAAAGTTGAGGTGTGTGAAATAACGGAATAATATGCAGACATTAAAAATGATGTAATTATGAAGACCAGCAAGATGAAATTTTCTTATTCACTGAGATGACAGAAATAATACAAAATTATGATGTATCAAGGACATTCAACATGGGGTATGATTACATATTTTAAAAATATACCTTTGTTTCTGAATAAAGTCTGGAAGGGAATATAAAATATTTGTTATTTTATAAGGATAGTGGAATTTGGGGTGATTTTTCCTCTTTTTCTAGACTTTCTAGAGTGTTATTACATGTGTAAGCCGAGTAAGAGGTTAATGCATGCTGTGATTTGAGTAATGGAGAAAATGTATCTTACCCTTATAAATATTTCCTTCAGCACCATATCACTGAATACAAGGTTTATCAGTTTTTAATTCTCTTTCAAATCTGGTCCCTTTCTGCATTCTGATTGACACTGCTTTGGTTCAGCTTCTCAGTTCACCTGACTCCTGCCATAGCCTATTAAATCACCCATGTCTTCATTTGAAGACTTCCCAAGTGTTTCTGCATTCAACTAAAATACTTACTGTCCTCAAATATTCTGTCCTGGTGATTAAATGACCTTTCCTCAACACACCAGACATGCACATGTATATCATGCCTGTGTCTCAGGTTGCCATCATCCCTGACATTAGAGTTACAGGTACAATGCATAAACAAACAACTTCCTTCCCTATATTTCACATATCCTTTCTTTGGCATGACTAATTCTGAAGTCCTTCCATTCATACTTGGGAGGCAGAAGCATTACTATGTAAGTCTTCAGGTTCTACACAAGAACATCTAATACATTTCTGAAGAATTAGACTAAGGTGAGGGGACTTGTTATACAAGATATAAGTTTAATTAAAAGCCAAAATAAATAAAATAGTGTGGGTACTCTGTTCCTAATAATGACTGAGTAGCTCCTATCAGACTAACTCTCTGTATATACGAACTAAAATTCTAGAATAAATATAAAAGACAACTTCCTGAAAGAACTGGAAAGCAACTAAAAGCAGGTAGCTTATATGTGGAATCTAAAAAATGGTACAAATGGACCTATTTACAAAACTCCACTTTTTGTGAAATAGAGCCACAGATGTAGAAAACATACTTATAGTTACCAAGGGGGAAAGGGGGAGGGGAGGGATAAATTGGGAGATTGGGATTGACATATACACAGTACTATATATAAAATAGCTAACTAATAAGAACCTACTGTATAGCACAGGAAACTGTACTCAGTACTCTGTAATGACCTCTATGGAAACAGAATCTAAAAAAGAGTGGATATATGTATATGCATAACTGATTCACTTTGCTGTGCACCTGAAACTAACACAACATTGTAAATCAACTATACTCCGATAAAAATTAATTTAAAAAAAGAAATGTCTTTCAAAATAAAAAATAATAACAAAATAAAAGCAGGCAGAAACTGGGTAGGAGTCTACACTTAGATAAAAGTAACAGAACTGGGTGAGTTTTCCATTTTCAAGTGGATTTTTATTTGAGGGCAGGAATTAGTTGGCTGAAACTCAGTCTGTAATGTCAGTGGCTTGAAAAACCAAAGGACAGAGTTTGGGCAGAAACAATAGCTAAAAACTGAGGGGAGAAATCCAGCAAAGAAGAGAGCTGAAAAGGGAAAGTCCCAAATTCTGTATATAAATTCTTCCCAAATCTCTGGCTGATCCCTGAACTGTGCATGTGTGGAGCAGACTCTAAGTAGCTCTGCTAAGGCTAGAGTAGTTAAGCAGAGATTTCACCTGCAAAGTAGACATATTTAGGAGTCTGAGTTCAGCAAAGTTAATTGCCTGAAAAATCAACATTCTCAGAGGAATATAACAGAATTCAGAGTCTACAAAATATCTTTACAGCATCCAGGATATAATTCAAAATTGCTAGACATAAAAAGAAATAGAATGATGTGATGCACATTCAAGAGAAAAGGTAATCAGTGGAGACTGACTGACCATTTGTTAGAATTAGCAAAGATTTTATTGTAAGTATCCTCAAGAACATAGAAGAAAAACATTCAAATGAATGAACAGTAGAAAATCCCCCAGCAGAGAAACAGTAACTATTTTTAAAAATGAAAATAGTAGATTGAAAAAATATGTCTGAAATTTAAAATAAGAGATTTTTCTCAGAAATAGATGAAATGACAGGTAAAACAGAAAAAAACAAAAAGGCCAGGGCTTCCCTGGTGGCACAGTGGTTAAGAATCCGCCGCCAATGCAGGGGCCACAGGTTCAAGCCCTGGTCCTGGAAGATCCCAGATCCGCCGAGCAACTAAGCCCATGTGCCACAACTACTGAGCCTGCGCTCTAAAGCCCACGAGCCACAACTATTGAGCCCATGTGCTGCATCTACTGAAGCCCGCACACTCTAGAGCCCGTGCTCCGCAACAAGAGAAGACACCGCAATGAGAAGCCCGCGCACTGCAAAGAGGAGTAGGCCCCACTCGCTGCAACTAGAGAAAGCCCACGTGCAGCAACGAAGACCCAACACAGCAAAGATAATAAGTAAATAAAAATAAGTAGGGCTTCCTTGGTGGCGCAGTGGTTAAGAATCCGCCTGCCGATGCAGGGGACACCGGTTCGTACCCCGGTCCGGGAAGATCCCACATGCCGCGGGGCAGCTGGGCCCGTGAGCCATGGCCGCTGGGCCTGTGCGTCCAGAGCCTGTGCTCCGCAATGGGAGAGGCCACAACAGTGAGAGGCCCGCGTACCGCAAAAAAAAAAAAAAAAAAAGTAAATTTATAAAAAAGCCCAGAAGCAAATCCATGAAAGTGCATCAACTTGACATATAACTAAACCGACATTAAAGATCAGTGGGTAAAAACAGACTACTCAACAAACTATATGGGATAAATGGACATTCATACCGAAAAACAAAATAAACAACAGCAAAAAAAAAAAAAGGATCGCTCTCTCACACCATATGTAAAATCAATTCTAGATTGATTAAAGACTTAAATGAAAGAGGCAAAACTTTAAAAATTTAAAGGATGATATAGTAGAAAATTTTCATGACCTTTGGGAAGTTAAGGGATTCTTAAACAAGAAACAAAAAGTACTAAAGTTATAAATTGATAAATTCAAACATATTTTTTAAAGTTTAAAGCTAGGTACAATAGGGTGAGTATGGACTATTCTACCATTTTTATAAGAAAGAAGAAAAAAGAGTGTGTGTACAGAAGCAGAGAAAAGATACACAACAGATGAAAATGATTATCTATATGGAGTGGAGTAGTTGGAAACTGGGTGAAGAGTGAAGAAATAGGGATCAGGACTTCTCTGAGTAAATATATATATTCACCCATAAAACATGTAAATATTATAAATATTTTTAAGTTAAATCAAAATGGATTTTTAAAACTCAAACTCTAAAGTTGAATACAAACAAAAACAAATGACTCTACCTATAAATCAAGTTGATAGAACACTTAATCACACAGGGAAAATAATTAATTCAAGTGAATTTTGAACACAATTCTCTGACTGTTCACACTTACTATGATATAGTCTAAGGATAAAAAAAGAACCACAAAGAAAATTTGAACTCTGTTTAGTAGTTTGTTTTTGTTTTCGTTTTTTTGCGGTACGCAGGCCTCTCACTGCCGTGGCCTCTCCTGTTGCAGAGCACAGGCTCCGGACGCACAGGCTCAGTGGCCATGGCTCATGGGCCCAGCCGCTCCGCGGCACGTGGGAGCTTCCCAGACCAGGGCACGAACCCGTGTCCCCTGCATTGGCAGGCGAACTCTCAACCACTGCGCCACCAGAGAAGCCCAGTAGTTTTGTTTTGAATAAGAGTACTGGTGGCATTGTTCTAATACTGTTTTGTGTGCATTTCAGGATAGAGAAAATGAGTAAATACTGTTTGCAGTGTTATTTGGGAAGCAGGGTTTTCATAACGGGAGAAGGGCAATACAAAAATGGAATGGGAGAAGATAAGAAACACTGTGGCATTGGATTTGAATTAGATGTATCAGTAAAAACTCGGGATTTTTTAAAAAGGTAATTTCCTAATACTGTCCCTGAAAAGAGTTAGAAATAATGAGGCACCAGTAGCAATAAGCACACCTAGAGCCCAGATATTATATTCTAAATCTCATTCCCCACAAAAGGAACCAGAACTCCTTAGAGAAATGGTTGATACCAAGTCTAGGACAAGGAAGGTACAAAGTAAAACTGAAACATCACATAGTGCCAGAAAGAAATTATGTGCTTAAAGATTAGTAAATTCAGGTTGTAATCAGCAACAGAGCTATTTTCAGAAAGAAAAATTATTTGGAACACTAACATGTAAAGGGGACAAAAGCAGAACTGTGAGAGAGGTGGAGGGCTCAGGTCCCTGATCATTCATCCTCCATCTTATCTCCCATCCCCATTCAGTGCCAACCCCTGAGACACACAGTTTCAGAACCACTGGTCTACTGAGAAAAGCCCAAGTTTAAATGGCTGGAGACCTGGATTCTAACCCAAATTTGGCCAAACATTAGCCAAATGGTCTTGGATAAACATTTAGTCTCCCTGGGCCCTATTTACTTATGTGTAAAGCAAGGCTAGAGCTAGTAATTTACCTATTTCACAGTTGCTGTGATGATCAAAGAAGAGGATAATTGTGAAAATGCTTTGAAAGATTAAATAGAATGGTTCTATACTAGTGTAATTTACTACACCTCATGGGGCATTTAAACCCATTCTTGTACACCATTTGGCAGCTGTCATTCTTAGCAGTCAGCAAATGGTAATGTGGCAGTAAGGGATTTTTTTTTTTTTTTTTTTTTTTTTTTTTTTTTTTGCGGTACGCAGGCCTCTCACTGCTGTGGCCTCTCCGGTTGTGGAGCACAGGCCCCGGACGCGCAGGCTCAGCGGCCATGGCTCACGGGCCCAGCCGCTCCTTGGCATGTGGGATCTTCCCGGACCGGGGCACGAACCCGTGTCCCCTGCATCGGCAGGCAGATTCTCAACCACTGCGCCACCAGGGAAGCCCAATAAGGGATTTTTTTGATACATATCAGGGAAAGATGGAGTTTCCTGTCCAGGCTTCCTTTCATCAAAATTTACTAGACATGTACTGTGTGAGGCATCTGATAGCATAAAGACAAAGAGGCAAGACTGGGATCTCAAGGAGTTCACTCCCAATAAAGGAAAATTAGCACAAATAAAATATTTGCAATGTAGTATAAGCACAATGCTGGGAACATTCATATTACATTCACAACCAGAAGACAATGCAAATAGCAATGGCAGGATTCGGGGTAGAAGGGTGGCAAGGAATACTGCATAGAAGTGAAGGTGCCAACATAGTAAATTAGCTGGCAAAAATTACTGACTATTGCATGTAAAGATGGCACACTGAAAAAAAAAAAAAAAAAAAGATGGCACACTGAAAACATGCACCTACTTTCACTCATCCTTGAAACCTCACTAAAGTGGCAACCTGAACTGGCAGTATAGCTAAATGATATAAACCAGGAAGGGTTTATACCAGCAATTCACACTGTGTTTTGGTTTAACACTTGAAAATAATCAACCAATGTAATTTGCCATTTTAAAAAGTTCAAGAAGGAAAACAAAAATTCAATAGACGGAGAAAAAAGGGAAATTCAATATTCTTTTGTAGTTAAAAAGAACAAGTTCAGCACACTAGGATTAGAATGTATCCTCCTTACGAGAAAATAATAAATAAAAATAAATTTTAAAAATCCATAAGCAGGGACTTCCCTGGAAGTCCAGTGGGTAAGACTCTGCACTCCCAATGCAGCGGGCCTGGATTCAATCCCTGTTTGAGGAACTAGATCCCACATGCATGCCGCAACCAATAAGTCCACAGGCCACAACTAAGAACCCCACATGCTGCAACTAAAGATCCCACATGCCACAATGAAGATCCCACGTGCCTCAACTAAGACCCGGCACAGCCAAAACTAAATAAATAAATATTTTTAAAAATAAAAATAAAGGGCTTCCCTGGTGGCGCAGTGGTTGAGAATCCGCCTGCCGATGCAGGGGACACGGGTTCGTGCCCCGGTCCGGGAAGATCCCACATGCCATGGAGCGGCTGGGCCCGTGCGCCATGGCCGCTGAGCCTGTGCGTCCACAGCCTGTGCTCCGCAAGGGGAGAGGCCACAATAGTGAGAGGCCTGTGTACAGCAAAATAAATAAATAAATAAAAATAAAAACCCATAAGCAAACAAGTTTTAATGAGGAAACACTGAAAATTATCTGCTTAATGTAAGGAACAAAATAAGGAGGTCACTGTCCCACTTCTTGTCAACATTGCCCTAGGAGTCCTAGCCAAAACTATTAAGCAAGACAAAGAAATATGATATACAGAGGGCAGACAGCAGAAGCAAGAAGAACTACAGTCCTGCAGCCTATGGAACAAAAACCACATTCACAGAAAGACAGACAAGATGAAAAGGCAGAGGGCTATGTACCAAATGAAGGACCAAGATAAAACCTCAGAAAAACAACTAAATGAAGTGGAGATAGGAAACATTCCAGAAAAAGAATTCAGAATAATCATAGTGAAGATGATCCAGGATCTCGGAAAAAGAATGGAGGCAAAGATTGAGAAGATGCAAGAAATGTTTAACAAACATCCAGAAGAATTAAAGAACAAACAAACAGAGATGAACAACACAATAACTGAAGTGAAAAATACACTAGAAGGAAAAAATAGCAGAAAAACTGAGGCAGAAGAACGGATAAGTGACCTGGAAGACAGAATGGTGGAATTCACTGCTGCAGAACAGAATAAAGAAAAACAAATGAAAAGAAATGAAGACAACCTAAGAGACCACTGGGACAACATTAAATGCAACAACATTCACATTATAGGGGTCCCAGAAGGAGAAGAGAGAGAGAAAGGACAGAGAAAATATTTGAAGAGATTATAGTCAAAAACTTCCCTAAAATGGGAAAGGAAATAGCCACCCAAGACCAGGAAGTGCAGAGAGTCCCATACAGGATAAACTCAAGGAGAAACACGCCAAGACACATAGTAAGCAAATTGGCAAAAATTAAAGACAAAGAAAAATTATTGAAAGCAGCAAGGGAAAACTGAAAAATAACATACAAGGGAACTCTCATAAGGTTAACAGCTTATTTCTCAGCAGAAATTCTACAAGCCAGATGGGAGTGGCATGATATACTTAAAGTGCTGAAAGGGAAGAACCTACAACCAAGATCACTCTACCTGGCAAGGATCACATTCAGATTCCATGGAGAAATCAAAAGCTTTACGGACAAGCAATAGCTAAGAGAATTCAGCAACACCAAACCAGCTCTACACCAAATGCTAAAGGAACTTCTCTAAGTGGGAAACACAAGAGAAGAAAAGGACCTACAGAAACAAACCCAAAACAATTAAGAAAATGGTCATAGGAACATACATATTGATAATTACCTTAAACCTGAATGGATTAAATGTTCCAACCGAAAGACACAGGCTCGCTGAATGGATACAAAAACAAGACCCATCTATATGCTGTCTACAAGAGACCCACTTCAGACTTAGGGACACATACAGACTGAAAGTGAGGGGATGGAAACAGATATTCCATGCAAATGGAAATCAAAAGAAAGCTGGAGTAGCAATATTCATATAAAAAATAGATTTTAAAATAAAGAATGTTACAAGAGACAAGGAAGAACACTACATAATGATCAAGGGGTCAATCCAAGAAGAAGATACAACAATTATAAATATATATGCACCCAACATAGGAGCACCTCAATACATAAGGCAACTGCTAACAGCTATAAAAGAGGAAATCGACAGTAACACAATAATAGTGGGGGACTTTAACACCTCACGTACACCAATAGACAGATCATCCAAACAGAAAATTAATAAGGAAACACAAGCTTTAAATGACACAATAGACCAGAGAGATTTAATTGATATTTATAGGACATTCCATCCAAAAACAGCAGATTACACTTTCTTCTCAAGTGTGAAGGGAACATTCTCCAGGATAGATCACATCTTGGGTCACAAATCAAGCCTCAGTAAATTTAAGAAAATTGAAATCATATCAAGCATCTTTTCTAACCACAACGCTATGAGATTACAAATCAATTACAGGGGAAAAAATGTCAAAAACACAAACACATGGAGGCTAAACAATACATTACTAAATAACCAAGAGATCACTGAAGAAATCAAAGAAGAAACCAAAAATTACCTAGAGACAAATGACAATGAAAACACAATGATCCAAACCCTAGGGGATGCAGCAAAAGCAGTTCTAACAGGGAATTTTATAGCAATATAAGCCTACCTCAAGAAACAAGAAAAATCTCAAATAAACAATATAACCTTACACCTAAAGGAACTAGAGAAAGAAGAACAAACAAAACCCAAAGTTAGTAGAAGGAAAGAAATCATAAAGATCAGAGCAGAAATAAATGAAGTAGAAACAAAGAAAACAATAGCACAGATCAATAAAACTAAAAGCTGGTTCTTTGAGAAGATAAACAAAATTGATAAACCATTAGCCAGACTCATCAAGAAAAAGAGGGAGAGGACTCAAATCAATAAAACTAGACATGAAAAGGGAGAAGTTACAAGAGAAACTGCAGAAATACAAAGCATCCTAAGAAACTGCTACAAGCAACTCTATGCCAATAAAATGGACAACCTGGAAGAAATGGACAAATTCTTAGAAAGATATAACCTTCCAAGACTGAACCAGGAAGAAACAGAAAATATGAACAGACCAATCACAAGTAATGAAATTGAAACTGTGATTAAAAATCTTCCAACAAACAAAAGTCCAGGACCAGATGGCTTCACAGGTGAATTCTATCAAACATTTAGAGAAGAGCTAACACCCATCGTTCTCAAACTCTTCCAAAAAATTGCAGAGGAAGGAATACTCCCAAACTCATTCTATGAGGCCACCATCACCCTGATACCAAAACCAGACAGATACTACAAAAAAAGAAAATTACAGACCAGTATCACTGATGAATATAGATGCAAAAATCC
The DNA here is from genome assembly GCF_964165515.1 of Mesoplodon bidens. Taxonomy (NCBI): domain Eukaryota; kingdom Metazoa; phylum Chordata; class Mammalia; order Artiodactyla; family Ziphiidae; genus Mesoplodon; species Mesoplodon bidens. Next base: position 118,442,908 of record NC_138176.1, on the reverse strand, counting down.
TCAACAAAATACTAGCAAACAGAATCCAACAACACATTAAAAGGATCATACACCATGATCAAGTGGGATTTATCCCAGGGATGCAAGGATTCTTCAGTATATGCAAATCAATCAATGTGGTACACCATATTAACAAATTGAAGAATAAAAACCATATGATCATCTCAATAGATGCAGAAAAAGCTTTTGACAAAATTCAACACCCATTTATGATAAAAACTCTCCAGAAAGTGGGCATAGAGGGAACCTACCTCAACATAATAAAGGCCATATACGACAAACCCACAGCAAACATCAATCTCAATGGTGAAAAACTGAAAGCATTTCCTCTAAGATCAGGAACAAGACAAGGATGTCCACTCTCACCACTATTATGCAACATAGTTTGGGATGTCCTAGCCATGGCAATCAAAAAAGAAAAAGAAATAAAAGGAATACAGATTGGAAAACAAGAAATAAAACTGTCACTATTTGCAGATGACATGACACTATACATAGAGAATGCTAAAGATGCTACCAGAAAACTACTAGAGTTAATCAATGAATTTGGTAAAGTTGAAGGATACAAAATTAATGCACAGAAATCTCTTGCATTCCTGTACACTAATGATGAAAAATCTGAAAGAGAAATTAAGGAAACACTCCCATTTACCATTGCAACAAAAAGAATAAAATACCTAGGAATAAACCTACCTAGGGAGACAAAAAACCTGTATGCAGAAAACTATAAGACACTGATGAAAGAAATGAAAGATGCTACAAACAGATGGAGAGATATACCATGTTCTTGGATTGGAAGAATCAATATTATGAAAATTACTACACTACCCAAAGCAATCTACAGATTCAATGCAATCCCTATCAAATTACCAATGGCATTTTTTACAGAACTAGAACAAAAAGTCTTAAAATTTGTATGAAGACACAAAAGACCCCGAATAGCCTAAGCAGTCTTCAGGGAAAAAACGGAGCTGGAAGAATCAGACTCCCTGACTCCAGACTATTCTACAAAGCTACAGTCATCAAGACAATATGGTACTGGCACAAAAACAGAAATATAGATCAATGGAACAGGATAGAAAGCCCAGAGATAAACCCACGCCCTATGGACAACTAATCGATGACAAAGGAGGCAAGGATATACAATGGAGAAAAGACAGTCTCTTCAATAAGTGGTGCTGGGAAAACTGGAGAACTACATGGAAAAGAATGAAATTAGAACACTCCCTAACACCATACACAAAAATAAACTCAAAATGGATTACATTTGTAAGACTGGACACTAAAAAACTCTTAGAGGAAAACACAGGAAGAACACTCTTTGACATAAATCACAGCAAGATCTTTTTTGATCCACCTCCTAGAGTAATGGAAATAAAAACAAAAATAAACAAATGGGACCTAATGAAACTTAAAAGCTTTTGCAAAGCAAAGGAAACTACAAACAAGATGAAAAGACAACCCTCAGAATGGGAGAAAATATTTGCAAACAAATCAACAGACAAAAGATTAATCTCCAAAATATATAAACAGCTCATGCAGCTCAATATTAAAAAACAAACAACCCAATCCAAAAATGGGCAGAAGACCTAAATAGATATTTCTCCAAAGAAGACATACAGATGGACAAGAAGCACATGAAAAGCTGCTCAACATCACTAATTATTAGAGGAATGCAAATCAAAACTACAATGAGGTATTACCTCACACAAGTTAGAATGGGCAACATCAGAAAAGCTACAAACAACAAAGGCTGGAGAGGGTGGGGAGAAAAGGGAACCCTGTTGCACTGTTGGTGGGAATGTATATTGATAGAGTCACTATGGAGAACAGTATGGAGGTTCCTTAAAAAACTAAAAATAGAACTACCATATGACCCAGCAATCCCACTACTGGACATATACCCAGACAAAACCATAATTCAAAAAGACACATGCACCCCAATGTTCATTTCAGCACTATTCACAATAGCCAGGTCATGGAAACAACCTAAATGTCCATCGACAGACGAATGGATAAAGAAGATGTGGTACATATATACAATGGAATATTACTTGGCCATAAAAAGGAACGAAATTGGGTCATTTGTAGAGATGTGGATGAATCTAGAGGCTGTCATACAGAGTGAAGTAAGTCAGAAAGAGAAAAACAAATATCATATATTAATGCATATATGAGGAACCTAGAAAAATGGTACAGATGAACCGGTTTGCAGGGCAGAAATTGAGACACAGATGTAGAGAACAAATGTATGGACACCAAGGGGGAAAAGTGGTGGGGGTGGTGTGATGAATTGGGAGATTGGGATTAACATATATACACTAATATGTATAAAATGGATAATTAATAAGAACCTGCTGTATAAAAAAATAAATAAAATAAAATTTAAAAATTCAAAAAAAAGGAAATATATTTGGGTTGGACACAAAAATGTCATTATTTGCAGGTGATATGATTTTATATATAGAAATACAAAAATAATCTAGAAATAAATTATTAATTCAGTTTAGCAAGATTGCTAGGTACAAAATCAATACAAAAATCTGTTATTTCATAGAAAATCTGAATAGACAAATTACTAGTAAGGAAATTGAAACAGTAATCAAACATCTCCCGACAAACAAAAGCCCAGAACCAGATAGCTTCACTGGCAAATTCTACAAAACACGCAAAGAAGATTTAATACCTATCCTTCTCAAAGTCTTTCAAAGAAAAAACTGAAGAAAAGGGAAACCTTCCAAACACATTTTATGAAGCCAGTACTACCCTGACACCAAAACCAGCCAAGGATACCGAAAAAAAAAAAAAAAAAAGAAAATTACTAGCCAATATCCTTGATGAACCTCAATGCAAAATACTCAACAAAATATTAGCAAACTGAATCCAAAAATACATTAAAAAGATCATACACCACATTCAAGTCGGATGCAAGGATGGTTCAACATCTGCAAATCAATCAATGTGATACATCACATTAACAAAATGAAAGACAAAAATCATATGATCATCTCAACAGATGCAAAACAAAAGCATTTTATAAATTCAACATCCATTTATGATGAAAAATCTCAACAATGTGGGTATAGAGAGAATATACCTCAACATAATAAAGGCCATATAGGACAAGCTGACTGCTAACATCATACTCAATGGTGAAAAGCTGAAAGATTTTCCTCTAATCAGGAACAAGACCAGGTTGCCCACTCTCACCACTTCTATTCAACACAGTACTGGAAGTCCTAGACTCAGCAATTAGTCAAGAAAAAGAAATAAAAGTCATCCAAATCAGAAAGAAAGAAGTAAATGTCACTATTTACAGATAACATGGTACTATATGTAGAAAACCCTAAAGACTTCACCAAAAAACTCTCAGGAATAATAAATGAATTCAGTAAAATGGCAGGACACAAAATCAATATACAGAAATTTGTGGTATTTCTATACACTAATAATGCACTATCAGCAAGAGAAAAAAATGTAATTCCACTTATAATTGCATTAAAAAGAATAAATTACCTAGGAATAAATTTAACCAAGAGGTGAAAGATCTGTACTCTGAAAACTATAAGGCACTGATGAAAGAAGCTGAAGAAGACACAAATAAAAGGAAATCCATGATCATGGATTGGAAGAATTAATATTGTTAAAATGTCCATACTACCCAAAGCAATCTACAGATTCAGTATGATCCCTATCAAAATCCCTACGACATTTTTCACAGAACTAGAATGAATAATTTTAAAATTTGTATGAACCACAGATGATTCCAAATAGCCAAAACAATCTTGAGAGAAAAATGAACACAGCTGGTGGTATCATACTCCCTGATTTCAAACTGTACTTAAAAGCTGCAGTAATCAAAACAGTATGGTACTGGCACAAAATCAGACACAACGATCAATGGAACAGAATTGAGAGCCCAGAAATATGCCCACAATTATATGGACAATTTATGACAAAGGAGCAAAGAACATAAAATGGAGAAAGGACAATCTTTTCATTTAATGGTGTTGGGAAAACTAAAGAGCCACACACAAAAGAATGAAAGTAGACCACTATCTTACACCATGCACAAAAATTAACTAAGAATGGATTAAAGACTTGAATGTAAGACCTGAAACCATAAAATTCCTAGAAGAAAACATAGGCAGTAACCTCACTGACATCTGTTTTAGTGATGTTTTTATGGATCTGACTACAAAGGCAAAGGAAACAAAAGCAAAAATAAACAAATGGGACTATATCAAACTAAAAAGCTTATGCACAACAAAGGAAACCATCAACAAAGTGAAAAGATGACTACTGAATGGAAGAAAACATTTGCAAATCATACATTTTATAAGGGAATAATATCCAAAATGTATAAAGAACTCATATAACTTAACAACAAAAAATAACCCAATTTAAAAATAGGCAGAAAATCTGAATGAACATTTTTCCAAAGAAGACGTACAGATGGGCAACAGACACATGAAAAGATGTTCAACATCACTAATCATTAGGGAAACGCAAATCAAAACCACAGTGAGATATCACCTCACAGCTAATACCTGTTAGAATGGCATTTTGCCATAAAAAAAAGAAAGAAAGAAGAAATGTAGGAGACGATATGGGAAAAAGGCAACCCTAGTGCACTGCTGGTGGAACTATAAGTTGGTTTAGCCACTATGGAAAACAGTATGGAGATTCCTAAAAAAATTAAGAATAGAGCTACCATATGATCCAGTTATTCCACTTCTAGGTGTGTATACAAAACACATGAAAAGATATATGCACCCCTATGTTCACAGCAGCATTATTTACATTAGCCAAGATAGGGAAACAACTTAAGTGTCCATTGATGGATGAGTGTATAAAAAAAGATGTGACAGTGATACACACACACAATGGAATACGACTCTCCCTTAAAAAAGGATGATATTCTGATACTTGCAACAACATGGATGGAACTTGAGAGCATTATGCTAAGTGAAATAAGTCAGATGGAGAAAGACAAATACCATATATGTTCACTCATGTGGAATCTAAAACAAAAACAAAAACAAAATGAACAAATAAAATAAAACAAAAACAAACTCATAGATACAGAGATCACATTAGTGGTTACCAGAGAGGAAGGGAACTGGGGGATGCATGAAATTGGTAAAGGGGGTCAACTGTTGGTGATGGATGGTAACTAGACTTGTGCTGGTGATCAATTTGTAGTGTTATAGATGTCAAATTATAATGCTGTACCTGAAACTTATACAACAATTTTTGTTACTTCTGTATATAAGCAGCAAACATTTAGAAAACAGAAGTTAAAAGAATATTCCATTTATTATAATATCAAAATATTAAGTAACTAGGAATATCTATAACTGAAGATTTGTACAATTTATACAGCAAAAGCTGCAAAATTTTAATAAAGAAAATTAAAAGAGACCTAAAGAAATAAAGAGGTATATGTACATGGATTGGAAGATGCAAAAGCATAAAGAAAACAGTTCTCAACAATTTTATCTAAAATTTCAATGCAATCCAATAAAAATCTCCATAGGTTTTCAGAGAGATATTAACAAACCAATTCTAAAATATGTATAAAATACAAAAAGCCTAGAATACACAAGAAATAATTACAGTAAGAAGATTGACTCTACTGGAAATTGACATTAAACTATAATAGTGGTGCACAGACAGACAACTAGACCAATAGCATAAAGTATGTGTGCTCCAGAAACTGACCTACACATATATGGATAGATGATTTAGAACAAAGGTAGTACTGCAGAGTAATTAGAAATGGGTGAACTTTTCAATACATAATGACAGGAAAGTTGAGCAGTATTTGGGAGGAAAATTATATTGGAACACTTACCATGCAACGAAATCAATACCAGTTAGCTCATGGCACTAAGTACGAAAGGCAGGACAATAAACCATTTGAGAAGATGATATAGGAGAACATTTTTAGAACTTCAGGGTAAGAAAATATTCTCAAACAAGACACACACAAAAAAGATAAGGTTAATATTAAGAAAAATATGGGGAGACTTCCCTGGTGGCTCAGTGGTTAAGAATCCACCTGCCAATGCAGAGGACACGGGTTCGAGCCCTGGTCCCGGAAGATCCCACATGCCGCAGAGCAACTAAGCCCGTGTGCCACAGCTACTGAAGCTGCGCTCTACAGCCCACAAGCCACAACTACTGAAGCCCACGTCTAGAGCCTGTGCTCCGCAACAAGAGAAGCCACTGCAATGAGAAGTCCACGCACCGCAACGAAAAGTAGGCCCCGCTCACTGCAAATAGAGAAAGCCTATGTGCAGCAATGAAGGCCCAACGCAGCCAAAATTTAATTAATTAATTTTTTTTAAAAAGAAAAATATGGGGAATTCCCTGGCCGTCCAGTGGTTAGGACTCCGTGCTTTCACTCCAGTGGCCTGGATTCAATCCCTAGTTGGGGAAATAAGATCCCTCAAGACATGTGGCACAACACCTCCCCAAAAATTAATAAATCTGACAAAATTTAAATTAAATACTTCTGCTTATGAACATTCACCATTGAAAGAAACAATGACCATCCCAGAGCAATGAGTGCCTCTAGCATCTAGATTGTGATCTCTCTATACCATTTCTCCAAGAAGGGACCCAGGGCACCTTATAGGAATGGCAGTTCCAAATCTGTAATAGGAAATATGCAGGATGAATCTGAGACATCTTGTCTGGCCTGAAAGCAAGAAAGTTATCAGTTACTACTAGAGTCATACTGAAAGAACACAGGAGCCAATTAGAAGGGGTCTCATACTGGCCAAGATGGGACAAATTCCAGCATCTAAACTATAATAGCTTTGATAAGCTGAAGTATGTGAAGTATATACAAAAACATGTGTTCATAATGATAATCCAAAAGTAAAAACTCATTCATCACTTTATTTTTATTTTTTAATATTTATTTATTTTTGGCTGTGACGGGTTTAGTTGTGGAACACAGGATCTTTTGTTGAGGCATGTGGGCTTCTCTCTAGTTGTGGCATGCAGGCTCCAGAGCACATGGGCTCTGTAGTTGCAGCACACGGGCTCTCTAGTTGTAGTGCGTGGGATCTTAGTTCCCTGACCAAGGATCGAACCCACGTCCCCTGCATTGGAAGGCAGATTCTTAACCACTGGACCACTAAGGAAGTCCCCATTCATCACTTTTAGAAGTTGCTAGAGCATGAAATCTTTATTCTAAAAATGATCAATAAAAAGAAAGAATCAAGTTTTTATATTGTTTCCTGGTACACTACTTCAGGCTAACAAAATAAATGACCAAGGAAATTTCTTCTTTATAAATGAATCACAGCTAGTAAATGCAAGAAGAACAATAGCATTAGAATATCATCAGCTTGCAACCCCTAATGAAAATAGATCACTTAGGCAATGTTTTTTGGTCCAGAAATATTAGGTGAAAGGTTGATGGATAACATTTTCACGGATACTGTAGATCATACTGATTACACTATCTCATTTCAAATCTTAGCATGACTGGGACTTCCCTGGTGGTACAGTGGTTAAGAATCCGCCTGCCAGTGCAGGGGACACAGGTTCGAGCCCTGGTCCAGGAAGATCCCACATGTTGCAGAGCAACTAAGCCCGTGAGCCACAACTACTGAGCCTGCATGCCACAACTACTGAAGCCTGCGTGCCTAGAGCCCATGCTCCACAACAAGAGAAGCCACCGCAATGAGAAGTCTGCACACTGCAACAAAGAGTAGCCTCCGCTTGCCACAACTAGAGAAAGCCTGCACGTGGCAACAAAGACCCAACACAGCCAAAAATAAAAACAAATAAATAAATAAATATAAATTTATTTTTTTTTAAATCTTAGCATGACTAAGAGTGGGAAACCAGTCATTATGTGCCTCCAAACACGATGGAGAGGAACTAAATAGCATTACATCTATATACTAGCAACAAAGATCTGGATATTGAAATTGAAAAGGCTTACCATTTATAACAGCAGCAAAAATATTCAATACTTATGGTGAACATGGGTTAAGTAAAGATTTCTTATATATGATGCCAAAAAGATAATTCATAACAAGGAAATTCATAAACTGGACTTCATCAAAGTTTAAAATTTTTTGCTCTTTAAGAAACATTCTTGGGCTTCCCTGGTGGCGCAGTGGTTGAGAATCTGCCTGCCGATGCAGGGGACACGGGTTCGAGCCCTGGTCTGGGAAGATCCCACATGCCGCGGAGCAACTAGGCCTGTGAGCCACAACTACTGAGCCTGCGCATCTGCAGCCTGTGCTCCGCAACAAGAGAGGCCGCGATAGTGAGAGGCCCGCACATCGCGATGAAGAGTGACCCCCGCTCGCCGCAACTAGAGAAAGCCCTCGCACAGAAACGAAGACCCAACACAGCCAAAAATAAATAATAAATAATAAATAAATAAAATTTAAAAAAAGAAACATTCTTAAGTGAAAGAATGAAAATGAAATGAAATTAACAAATGAGAATGAAAAAGCAAGCCACATACTGGGAAAAATCTTTGCAAAGTATATACCTGATAAAACACTTGTAACCAGAATATACAAAGAACTCTCAAAACTCAACTACAAGAGAACAAACAACAAAACTAAAAATTAGGCAAAAGATTTAATCAAATACTTCACCAAAGAAGATATACAGGGACTTCCCTGGTGGTCCAGTGGATAAGACCCCACACTCCCAATGCAGGGGGCCTGAGTTCCATTCCTGGTCAGGGAACTAGATCCCACATGCCACAACTAAAAAAAAAATAAAGATCCCACATGCCTCAACAAAGATCTCGCGTGCTGCAACTAAGCCCCGGCACAGCCAAATAAATATATCAATATTTTTTTAAAAAAAGAAGAAGATATACAGAGGGCATATGAAAATAAGTTCAACATCATTAGTCATTAGGGAAATGCAAATTAAAAGCACAATGAGGTACTACATACCTATTACAATGGCTAAAATTAAAAAAGACTGACCTTGGGACTTCCCTGGTGGTGCAGTGGTTAAGAATCCTCCTGCCAGAGAGTGGCATGGACATATATACACTGCCAAACGTAAAATAAATAGCTAGTGGGAAGTAGCCGCATAGCACAGGGAGATCAGCTAGGTGGTTTGTGACTACCTAGAGGGGTGGGATAGGGAGGGTGGGAGGGAGGGAGACACAAGAGGGAAGAGATATGGGAACATATGTATATGTATAACTGATTCACTTTGTTATAAAGCAGAAACTAACATGACATTGTAAAGCAATTATACTCCAATAAAGATGTTAATAAAAAAAAAAAAAGAATCCTCCTGCCAACGCAGGGGACACAGGTTTGATCGCTGGTCGGGGAAGATCTCACATGCCACGGAGCAACTAAGCCTGTGCGCCACAACTACTGAGCCTGCGCTCTACAGCCCACAAGCCACAACTATTGAAGCCTGTGCACCTAGAGCCCATGCTCCACAACAAGAGAAGCCACTGCAATGAGAAGCCTGTGCACTGCAATGAAGAGTAGCCCCCGCTCACTGCAACTAGAGAAAGCCCGCATGCAGCAACAAAGACCCAATGCAGCCAAAAATAAATAAATACATAAATTTACTAAAAAAAAAAAAAAAAGACTGACCTTACTGAGTTTGGACAAGGATGTAGAAAACCTGAAACTTTCACACACTGCTGGTAGAAATGTAAATGATACACCACTTTGGAAAATATTTTGACAGTTTCTTTAGAAGTTAAACATATACCTATAATATTATCTAGTCATCTGATTCATAGGTATATATCCAAGAAAAAAGGAGATATATATCCATACAAAGACTTGCACATGAAAGTTTATGGCAGCTTTATTTTTATTAGACAAAAAGTGGAAACAACACAAATGTCCATCAACAGGTGAATAGATAAACAAATTTTTTGTGTATCCATACAATGGTATACAGCTCTGCAATAACAAGGAATGAACTAGTAACACAACAACATGGATAAATCTTAAATTAATTAGGCTGAATGAAAGAGTACACACTATGATTCCACTTACAGTGGAAAATTTGAACTAATCTACTGAGATAGAAATAAGTGGTTACTTAGGAAAGAGCAAGTTGGAGGGATTACAAAGGGTCATAAGGGTGGTCACAGGCCCATTGCATGGTGTCAGAGCACCAGTAAAATGATGAGAGCAGAAGAGTAGGGGAGGGACCAGCAGCTGTGATGGGAGATTGGTTGTACACAAAGGATTCACTGATTAAGTAAATTTGTTAAGAATAATGGGAAGCAGCTTTCTAACTGTTCAGAGAAAGGGAGTAAAAATGTGGAAAAGGAAAACTAGAATAAACCCTGTGGTATTGAATTAAAATTAGAGTTATCATTGTGGACTCATAGTTTTTAACACATAGATTGATAGAGAAATAAATACAGATATAAATGAGTATTGTTATGTGTGAATATTATATATATACATATGATGTATATATGCATATATACATACAAATGTATGTATACACATACATATACTCTCGAGCTATGTCCACTGAAAGAGCATGGGAGCAGCAGTACCCTCAGTAGCAGTGAGCGCACATAGTGCCCGGATCTTGTTCTCTAAATATCCATTAAATGGAATCTGGGAGTTAAATTTCTCAGAGGTATAGCTGGTTCCAGGGTAGAGGCAGGGAAAGTAGAAGACAATCCTGGAACATTCTTTCTTCTTGTGCCAGAAAATGAGAAATTTCTCAAAGAATGATGGTGATATGTCAAAGGGGCAAAGAACTATCTTGAAGGGACCCCTGTCTGGGATGATTTAAGCATCACAATAAATAATATATTAAAGCATTATAACCCATTGAGTAAAACTGGAAACCATGACCCAAATTTAATATACATTTTAAAATGAATAAACTGAAAGTTTTGTGGTATATTTAAATGAGGTACTTCAATATCATAAAAAATCTTCCCATAAAATATCTATTAATTATAAAGGGGAAAAGACTAAATCTACAGCTGAGAAGCCTAGCAGACTTAGCTTAATCAAATGACCAAAATCAACAACATCAATAACGGAACAAATTGAAATTATGTGCCACCTGGTAGAATGCAAAGAACATAATATCACTTCTATAGTTTTTCTGCCAAGATACATAAATTAAATCTGATCAAGAGGAAACATCAGATAAGCTCCAATTAAGGGACATTCCACAAAATAACTGACCTATAATCTGTAAAAGTGTCATGGTCCTGAAAGTCAAGGAGAATTTGAGGAACTATTTTGGATTGCACAAGACTAAAGATACAGGACAAATAAATGCAACATGTGATTCTGAATGGGGTCTATTAGCTATATATGACTTTATTAGGACAATTTACAAAACTTAAATGGAATCTAAGGAGTAGATGTTACTGCACCAAGACTAATTGCCTGCTTTTGATGGTTGCATTGAGGTTATGCAGCAGAATGTTCTTGTTTATAAAAAAACTAAAAAATTCTAAAATGACGGGGCATTATGTTAGCAATCTATCTCAAATAGTGCAGGAAAAAAAAAGTTTTGACCCATATTTTCAGCTTTTCTATAAATTTGAGTTTATTTCAAAAAAATTTATGTGGAGAAAGAAAGTCAACCAAAATAAAATAGGTAGTGTGTGATTTTACTTATATAAAGTTCAAAGATAAAAATATATTGTTTAGGTATATGTAACTGGGTGGCAAAACTAAAATGAAAATCAAGGTAATGAACGCATAAAAGTTACTTCAATGGTTACCTCCAATGGTATGGAAGAGTGTTATGATTGGAAAGGGAAATACTAGGAGAGTTAAGAGTCAGAATAGAATGTGATGACAAAAGCAAAGTTAGAGATATATGATGCGAAAAAGAGTCAACCAGCCATTGCTGGCTTTGAAGATGAAAGGAAGCTTATAGAAACTAGCAAAGACAAGATAATGGATTCTCCCCTAGAGTCTCCAGAAAGCAACACAGCCCTGCTGACTTTGATTTTAACACAATGAGACCATTTCAGACTTCTGACCTCCAGAAGTGTAAAATAATAAATTTGTGCTGTTTTAAGCCCTAAGTTTGTAGGAACTTGTTTGCAACAATAGGAAACTGAAATAGTGGGGAAGTGTAAAATTGGGGGGAAAAATACCAAAACAGGTAGCAATATTGGGCCAAGTAGGGCAGACCAAATAGCGCTCCACAGTGGTGAACTCTGGGCCTCTATAGGGCAGTAGGAAAATTCTGAGCACGGGAAGATAATAACAGATCCGGGAAGGGGAAAAGGGTCCTGAGAGAAAACAGTCTATGACAAACTTGACTTAGTTCATTGTGTTCCTAAACACAAACCCTGGACTTGGATCCTCAGAGAAAGAAAGGAGAGAGAGCAGGTTTTCTTGGCAGAAAGATTCTCAAGACTTGCTGAATAGCCCAAGGGTATCAATCCCTTTATTGTTCCCATCAGGTCCTCTCATTTTCCTAGCTTGAGCCTGGCCAGCATCTTACCTGAATTAACGTTGAGGGGCAGCCTTCCCAACCAGAGCATGAGCTGCAAACCTGGGACATTTTTGAGGTTTGACTCCAAGCTATTCCCGCAATCCTTGAATAATCTCCATCCCTACTCAAACCAATGCAAGTTTTATTTGTGTAAAAACTCTTAGCCAGAGTCCTTTATTACTCTCAGTTATGTGATTGATGACCTTAAACCACCCTAGCGGTAGACTAAGGCATCAAAAACAGAAAAATCTGCTTACAGTCTTTGGATTTGAAAACCAAAAGGAAACATTAATATCTTAAAGCTGAAAGCAGTTACTGGATAAAACTCCTAAGGAACCTTGAACAATCTATTGAACCAAAATAACATCCTGTCCCACAAATGCTTTCAATTCATGTTGTGAAATAAAACAGACATCATGTTTTTACCCTTAGAACATAAAACATAGTATTGAGCTTCCAGTGCTCTGAAATAGATATACAGTTTCAAAAACTAGGATGAATGTCTCTAGTTCTGTTGAAAAATAATTATGGCTTCATGTTTATTTTTTTCAGGTTGAACCTATTGCCAGATAATTATTTCAAAATGAATCTCTTTCCCAATCCTCTGAAGAAGAATGCTTGGTATGTTTTGATTGGTCAGTGTGCCATCAAGCATTTTATGAGCTCTTTGCTTAATCTGAGGTTAATGTATTCTTTTCAGGCAAAGGAGAAAGACATGCCCAGAGGTGACAACAGTAGCACGTGGATCGCTCAACAGATATTCATATGGTTTAATATGCCAAAGAAAGGAAGGCAACTCTGTCCTCTTTTATTTAAAATCATATTCTTCCTAAAGCCTTCCCTGACTGACTAGCTTCAATAGCACCATGCACTTCTCCATCATAACTCTCAATGCACACATTCAATGTCTGAATGAGTAATAACCTACTCAATGTCTGCTTTCCCTATTACATTGTAAGCTACATGAGGGTAAGGACCATGTTAGCCTTTTTTTTTTTTTTTTTTTTTTGTTGTACCCGGGCCTCTCGCTGTTGTGGCCTCTCCCGTTGTGGGGCACAGGCTCTGGACGCGCAGGCTTAGCGGCCATGGCTCACGGGCCCAGCCGCTCCGCGGCATGTGGGATCCTCCCGGACCGGGGCACGAACCCACGTCCCCTGCATCAGCAGGCAGACTCTCAACCACTGCATCACCAGGGAAGCCCCATGTTAGTCTATTTTTATGTATATAAATTTATTTATTTATTTATTTATTTTTGGCTGTGTTGGGTCTTCGCCCACTGCGCGCGGGCTTTCTCTCTAGTTGCAGCGAGCGGGGGCTACCCTTCGTTGCGGTGCACGGGCTTCTCATTGCAGTGGCTTCTCTTTTTGCCGAGCACAAGCTCTAGGCACAAGGGCTTCAGTAGTTGTGGCTCGCAGGCTCTAGAGCACAGGCTCAGTAGTTGTGGCCCGCGGGCTTAGTTGCTCCGTGGCATGTAGGACCTTCCTGGACCAGGGCTCGAACCCGTGTCCCCAACATTAGCAGGCAGATTCTTAACCATTGCGCCACCAGGGAAGTCCCCCATGTTATTCTCTGTCCTACTCCTAGTACCTAATACTGTGCTTGGTACATGGTGAATTCTATTTAAATATATTTTGAGTTAATGAATGAGTGAACAGGCAATTGCTTCTTTCTCCAAGGGCAGAGAAGTTTAATCTCAAGACAGCTAGATGCTTTTTAAATAGCTCTTTCTAGACAAGTACAAATGACATGGAAATTTTCTAAATATACTCTTCATTGAGGAAGTATTTTTTTGTTCTGTCACACTATAAAAACTCTTATCTAACAATCTCTTAGGAATGTTGAGTATATATTGAGTATGTATTTAGTATTTTTTCTAGTCTAACTTTTTGTCATGCTTTTATCTTATCAAATCATATACTTATATGTTTTCTTTTCTTTGTTTTATTTTTGGCTGTATTGGGTCTTTGCTGCGTGCAGGCTTTCTCTAGTTGCAGCGAGTGGAGGCTACTCTTCATTGTGGTGCGCGGGCTTCTCATTGCGGTGGCTTCTCTTGCTGCAGAGCATGGGCTCTAGGTGTGCGGGCTCAATAGTTGTGGCTTCCAGGCTCTAGAGTGCAGGCTCAGTAGTTGTGGCCTGCAGGCTTAGTTGCTCCGTGGTATAGGGGAGCTTCCCAGACCAGGGCTCGAACCCTGCACTGGCAGGCAGATTCTTAACCACTGCACCACCAGGAAAGTCCAGATACTGTTTGATTTTAATAGAGGAATGAGTCTTAATGAAGAAACTCTCAGGCATTAGACATGAGATACCAGAGAAATGGCTAAACTTGACCTTGAAATTCTGTTCTCTCCCTTTTAGGTTTCTTCTTCTGATCAAATAACCATCAAAAAGTAGCCACATTTCCAAGTGGATGGTTTATTGGTTTATGATTATCAGGTTTCAAGAAATGGGGCTTCCAGGGAAATGTATGAGCATATGTGATGTCAACAGAGGAGAGGAAGAGGTGGATCTAGGCAGAATTATTTCTCTGCTCAAAGCTGTTGCTCATCTTGTTCCACATTTCAACTCTTTCCTTCATCCCTTCCTGTTACATGGATTATATTAAAAATTACTGAGCAAGCGGCGCCAAAATCATTAATGTATAAGAGTTTACAACTTTGCCCCTCTGTGACTGTGTGCTTGTCTCCAGGCCTTCTGTGAAGCTAATCAGAACAATGAACAGAAAGATCTAGAATACTACTCAGCCATAAAAAAGAATGAAATAATGCCATTTGCAGCAACATGGATGGACCTAGAGATTATCATGCTAAGCCAGTAAGTCAGAAAGAGAAAGACAAATACCAAATGATATCACTTGTGTGTGGAATCTAAAATATGACACATATGAACATACCTATGAAATGGACTCACAGATATAGAGAACAGACTTGTGATTGCCAAGGGGGAGGCGGGAAGGGGAGGGAAGGACTGGGAGTTTGGGATTAGCAGATGCAAACATATATAGGATGGATAAACAACAAGGTCCTACTATATAGCACAGGGAACTGTATTCAACAACCTGTGACAAACCATAATGGAAAAGAATATGAAAAAGAATATATATATGTATAAATGAATCACTTTGCTGTACAGCAGAAATTAACACATTGTAAATCAACTATACTTCAATAAAATTTTAAAAAAGAAAGATCTGAATATTAGAAGACAATAGACAAACTGAGGATGTATATAATTTTAACCTTAGAAATGGGGGGGGCAGAAACTTACTTTGTTGGGGGAGAAAAAAGGGGGAAAAGACAAGAACTCTGAGTGCATGCAGGGATGAGAAAGAGATTTGGTGAGTTGAGAAAGTCTTTGGAAAGAACTTTAGAGTGGCTGGGAAATAGAACAAGAGATGAAGAAATAATTTTAAGGATTTCTACTCTTTTGACATTCTTTGAGAGTCTCAGTAAATGTATGAATTACCTTCTGATTTGTCTCAGATGTCAAACCTGTGTTTAGTTGAATGTGACATGTCATACAGACTGGACCACATGGGGCCGCATGTTTAAATGGGCCATTTCTCCCTCTCTTCTTTCCTTTATGCCTATAGAAGGAAACTGATATAAGTGAAACTCAACTAATCAGAATTTTCTTAGCTAATTTAACCATTATTTCCCAGAAAACTCTTAGGGAAAACAAATAAATGAAAGAGACTTATCTCATACAAGAAATTTTCTTAGAACACACATACACACAACTGTGACAGGATATATACATTCCAGTCTTTAATGCTTTCTACATCTACAGCTCTAATCTATAAACATGAACACACAACTAAAGTTCAAAATGATGAGCCTGTGATACTTCTAAAATCTCATTTTTTGTACCTACTAAATAAAGAAAAATAACCAAAAGAGATTTTGGCATAAGACTCAGCCCTTTATAGCCCTGGGCACTGTGACTTAAGGGCAGTTTGCTGCACACCTGCTTAGCCACTTTAAAGACACTGCATGCAGTTCAGAAAAGGATCAGTCACTTGTGGCCACACGTGTGTAAAAGGAAACCTCACCTTGACGCACCAATCATTTTTACTGTTTCTTTTCTTTAAAAGACAGGACTTTATGAGCACCATCTGAAAGCAGCACACTGGTATCTCTCTGTACCCAGAGGAAACTCTAAAACACTGGAGGGCAAAGCAACTAGACTCTTTTTTCACACTGGAAACTTTTTCCCAAAATGACCCATTTCTACTAGTTTTGTTCATACTTCCTGAACCAGGACAAAGAGGCAGGGCCTCACACCCACACACCATTTACAGGCATTACTGTGGCCAGGTTTTTGTTTTTTTGTTTTTTTTTCTGCCTCCTTTCATTTCTGTTGAGAAGAAAGCCCAAATTCCAACTTCTATTGATGGCTTTCCTCCCAGGCCACACATTTGGCCAAGCCCTGAGTCCCAAGACCTCCCCAAAACATAGAGATGCCTGGGAATCTGAGACAGGTACCATGGGTTATTTTAGCAGTCGGACCTTTTGTTTTCATTTGCCACTGTTACTTAATTCTTTAGACGTGAATTTCAGGTCCCTAGCTTGGTCTTTTTCCCACTGACATATTTACCCCAGTTCTCTCCTCTTCTCGGGCCTTGGCTCTTGACATCTCTGCGAGAATGGACAGCAACACGTGTTGTGATTCTGTCTCCCCCTCAGTGCCAGGCTTACTGATGTGGTGAGTGGAGCTCTGGGAAGTGGAGCCAGGGAGGCTGAGTCATCAGTCATCATCTCCTGTCGCCCTGAGTCTGACCAAAATAACAGAGGCTCCTCTCACCAAAGTGTCACTGGGAGACCACAGCAGAAAGGAGGTGGAGGACTTCTCCTGTTTGGTCTAACCACTTTAAGAAAGGACACTTTTTTGGCAGAACAGTCGTGGAGATGTTAGGAGAGAAATCTCAATGCAGCTTGCATCCCCCTTTGTCCTTCGGGCCTCTGCTGGAATGTGATCCTTTCTAAACGGGTAAAGCACTTTGGAAAGCTCCTAAAGCTGAACATACACATATTCTGGGGCCCAGCATTTCCACTGAATAAGTATGTATATTGCATATACAGATATCCCCCATTTTAGAAAGTTTGTTTTACACCCCTTCACTTTAATCAAAGAGCTACATTAGTACCTGTTTTTGCTAACTGAAAGAAATCTGAAGAGGATTCTTGCTTTTGAAAAAAAAAAGGTGAAAAGTGAAAACAGTGTCCAGTGTTTGTTTTACAGGGAGCCATTCTAGAGGCAGTGCTCGCCTGAGTAACGAGAGTGGCCCCGCCAAGCTCCTTCCCTGGGAGCTACACTCAGCATCTCAGCATCAAGCCGCCATAGCTTTGAACTGTGTTTGTGAGCATCTGTGCTTTAGTTCCATTTATCTTGTGCATCCATTAGCAAGATGTGTCCTTAGGTAATTGTTTCTTCACTTCGCCATTTTGGCTTACAAAAGGTTTCATAAGAATGCTCTGCTTTCAGATAATAGGGGAAACCTGTATATAGGTTCATATTACATATTCACATTATATACCATATATTCAACATATATTACATATGCATATAAGTAATATAAATCTATTCATGGGTTCACCAAAAGACATGTTCAAGAATGTTCATAGCAGGGCTTCCCTGGTGGCTCAGTGGCTGAGAGTCCGCCTGCCGATGCAGGGGACACGGGTTTGTGCCCCGGTCCAGGAAGATCCCACATGCCGCGGAGCGGCTAGGCCCATGAGCCGTGGCCACTGAGCCTGAGCGTCTGAAGCCTGTGCTCCACAACGGGAGAGGCCACAACAGTGAGAGGCCTGCGTACTGAAAAAAAAAAAAAAAAAAAAAGAATGTTCATAGCAGCACCATTTATAAGAGCTAAAAACAGAAACTACCTAAGTACCATCGACAGTATAAAGGGTAAATAAGTTGTGGTATATTCATACAACAGAATGAGACTTTTCACACATAGCAATGAGAATATTCATACATTGCAACAAGAATAAAAGAACTATAACTATACACAACAATATGGATGAATGCCACAAACATAATACTGAGCAAAAGAAAGCAGACAGAAAAAGAATAAATACTGCATGGTTTCATTTATATAAAGTTTAAAACTAGGTGAAATTAATCTGTATTCTTAGAAGTCAGGATAGAGCTTATCACTGGGGTTAGGACTGGAAGGGAGCATGGGGGGGTCTTCTGTGGTGCCAGTCACTAGGTTTCTTATCTAGGTGCTGCTTACCCTGATGTGTTCAGCTTGGGAGGAGTTACTCACTTTTCTCTTTGTATGTTATACTTCAATTAAAAGCTTTCTAAAAAGTCATTTTCTCATACATGCTACAACATGGATGAACACTGAAGACATTATGCTAAGTGAAATAAGCCAGATACAGAAGAACAAATATTGTGTTATTTGTCACTTATATGAGTTACCTAGAACAGGTGAATTCACAGAGATGGAAAGTAGAATAATGGTTACCAGGGTTTGAGGGAAGGGAGAAAGGGCGAGTTATTGCTTAACGGGTACAGGGTTTCAGTTTGTGATGATAAAAGCAGTTCTGGAAATGGACGGTGGTCATGGGTGTACAACAATGTGAATATACTTAATACCACTGAACTGTACATTTTTAAATGGTTAAATGGTGAATTTTATGTTATGTATATTTTACAATTAAAAAATGTTTTTCTCATTGCAGACTTTCCTGACCACCTCACATAAAGAACCACACTCTCAGTTACTCCTATTACAAAAATCATGTTATTTCCACCATATGCACCTGGACTATTTGCTACTTTCCTGTTCCCTATCTATTCTCAGTATCCTTATTATCAATGTATACTACAATGCAAGCTCCATAAGGGTAGGTATCTTGTCTGGTTACTAAACTCTATCTCCCAACTCCTAGACTAGTACTTAACATAGTTAAGTTCTCAATAAATGTTTGATGAGTCAACAGATCTTCTGGGTTATCCGAAGCAAGTTATGAAACACTTCTGCGAACCTTTCTTTCTTCATTCATTCATTCTCCAAGAATTTACTGATTATTTATATACATGTTCTGGAGGTTTCAAAGGTCAAATGAGGCAGCATGTTTTTACAGGAATGAAGCTAGCTCTTGCAAGTAGCAATGAAATTCCCAGTCTTTGGCTAGCTCTTGGGTACAGGGTAGATCAGAACGACACATAGGTTTCAACCCAATGTGGAAGATCAGATGGTTTAGTGTTAGCTGCTTCCGGTTTTGTTGAAAAGGATTCTGAGGCCCCGTTTGGACTCAGCATAGAAAGAAATGTCATTAAAAAAAGGGGGGGGGGGCTTCCCTGGTGGCGCAGTGGTTGAGAGTCCGCCTGCCAATGCAAGGGACACGGGTTCGTGCCCCGGTCCGGGAGGATCCCACATGCCGCGGAGCGGCTGGGCCCGTGAGCCAGGGCCGCTGAGCCTGCGCGTCCGGAGCCTGTGCTCCGCAACGGAAGAGGCCACAACAGTGAGAGGCCCGTGTACCGCAAAAAAAAAAAAAAAAAAAAAAAAGTGGTATCTACCATGAGATCTTAAAAGGGGAATAATAATGGCATTGGTATCATAGATTTTGTCATCCTTGGGTTTATCTCTTTTTAAGGGTGCTGTTGATGTGAATCCGGAATCAGATTAAACCTGAACAGATGACTTCTGAGTCTCCTCCAACCTAAGAGTCTGTAAGTCCATCAGTGAGTCAGATTTGGAGGGCATGGCTAGGGAGCACCTGAGCCACAGTCTTAAAGCCCTACACAGTATAGCATCCAATCAGGTAGGGAAAAGGAGGTATGGGAGGGGCCAAGACCATGAGATCCAATGGTCATATCATATATTGCTCCATCTAGAAGCTGCCAACCTGTTAGAATAATGAAATGACCTACAGAAGTACTAACTCCTAGGTAATACTCTGCAAGGATGGGGTACCATCCTCCAGGATGCAGTGCACACACTGAATCAGAGACCTATTGATTCCACGTCCCCAATAGGAAGAATTCGTGGATCCAGGAACCAAGCAGGAGTGGCCCCACTTAACATCATTTGCAATGACCCATCAGGGGACTTTGTGCTTTCTGTCCAAACAACTCTGGGCTCTGCGGGATTACAGGTCCTGATTCCAAAAGGGGACATACCCTTGCAAAGAGACATAGTAAGGTTTCCATTGATCTGTAAGACACGGCTGCCTGGGAACTTTGGTCTCCTTATATTTAGGATCAGCAGGCAAGAACAGGAGTTACTGCCTTAACAGAAGTTATTGAGCTCGATCCATAGGAGGCAGGGCTGCTGTGACACAACTGGGACAGGGAGGAACATGTGTGGAACTCAGATGACCCACTGGGGTACTTCTGGTTATTCCCTTGTCCAATCGTAACTGTAAATGGACAAGCGCAGCCACCCTGATCTGAGAAGACAAAGAGTATGATTCCTAGGGGTTCAGAGTCCTTAGAATTAGCACATGGGTCAAACCAATCGATAAGCCACTAAGGACAGAGAGGGGGTAGATGAGGGAGAAGGGAATTTAGAATGGCCACTGGAGGGGAACAGTGAACACCAGTTGGAACCCATAACTTCGCCATTAGGAGGAGAGGCTCATTGAAACCCTAGAGAAGCTGCTGCCATGCAGCACAAGGGGTGGACCACGACAGCCATGGAGGCTGACCACTCAGAACTCCCTTCAAGGAAGAACTTGCTGGCAGCCTCAGCTGTTCATGCTTTTGGGATCTGCCATTAACTTGCAGGCTGAAACCATTCTCTTCCAAGGCATCCCCCAGCCAATGACAGCACAGCAGGGACATCAGGGCCTGGCCATTTCTGCATATTCCTCTGAGAGCAATCTTTGCTCTAGAGCTCCGCATTGGGTTGGCTGAAGTTCTGTCATCTCTGCATCGCAGTCTGAGGCTCTCCTTCCCCAGTCCTGCTTCCTCCTCCTCTCCCCTTGCTGCCACCAGAGTTTACATCACAGTCTGAAGGTGATCCCACTTCTTTTATTACCTCCCAATAAACCTCTTGCATTCCCAACTTTGTGTCAAGGTCTGCTCACTCTAGGACTAACACAAACGATTTCAAGCATAAGCTCCAAATTTAACGCCATGAGGGCCGACACTGCAAAGTACAAGTGCTCATTCGGAAACAACTTATTTATTACCTCAACAACTCTACATGGTGGACTCCAGGGTGAGAGGCAGCAGGGATTTATTTAATGATCATTATGATTCTTTCAAGAAATGAAGGGCCAGCTAGAAATAAAATTATAATTAAAATCTACCAAATTGTTACCACGTACCAAAACTTCAAATGGAATTGCCCACTTGTTCTTCACAAGGCCTTATGAAGTTTGTAGTATTTTTATTATTCCCTTTTGCAGAGAGCAAATGGAGATTAGTTTGATTGTCCAGTGACAATTAGTAAGTCGGAGAGTCAGAATTTGTACCTTAGGAAAGCCTAAGCTATTAACCACTACAACAATCCAGTTATCCAGAGTTGATTTATGTTGTTCACAACTGAAGAATCCTAACAGATACGAAAATTGGTTCCAGGGAGCAAGTTGTAGGGTAAAGACCATCAGGGAATTGTCACCCCTGGAAACAAATTTAACCCCATCTGAAAGTATCAGCCACACTTCTGAGCCAAACAGCCTCAACATCAATTAGTAAAAAGTTTGCTTTTTATTTTTTTGGTTGATAAAAATTAAGCAATTCTTGCAATGTTTTCAAAACATAAACTTCCTTTTGAAATGTCTGCTTTTGCATATGACCCCAGGGGAAAATGGGACCTGGTCCTAGTCCCTGGTCTGCTGACAGCAGATGTGAGGGGGAGTATCAGCTTCCTCCTGGAAGAGAGCTCTCAGGATGGCAAAAAACAGTTTCTATGGACAAAGAAGGTAGAGGGCTTCCTTATGCAGTGAAATTTCAATGGTGGGTTTTTAAGAGAGATTGAGTACTTGGAAACCTCTGATTCCTTTTCTAATTCTTATAACAATCTCAGCCCTGCAGCTACAAAAGTTAGGGATTCCGGTAGCATACTGGTCATAGAAAATTGAGGAATTTCAGTTTGTGACTCCCTGAAAATCAAACTCTGAGGTTAATTTTGTACACTGTAGGTTCAGTTTGAAATCTTGTCAAGTATCTTATGTGAAAATCTGGACATTTATCAGTGAAGAATCCACTTACCAGAGACTCTGTATTTGATACACCATCTGGAGTAACAATGTCATTCTAAGAGTGGCTGGTATACTGCATATTCATGTAAAGTGCCCTTGGACTGGAAATACCCCAAGAGCAGTTGTTGAAAAGCATAAATAAGTAGAATGTGTCTTGTTTACAGCCAATCCTATGAGGTTGAAAGGGCTTAGATATTTCTCATACTAGTGTGTGGATAATGTCAGGGAACCCATCCCAGCTGTGCCTCATTCACAAGGAAAGTATGCAGAATAGTTGAGGAACTTGGCAGGCATCCTCAGATCTGTAGATTCCTTAAGCCAGTGATATCAGAATGCATCAGCCAGTGGGTCTGTGGGACCAGGGAAGCCACACTACACTAATGTTAGTGTGGTTAGTTCCTAACAGGCCTTTCTAGACTGGCTCACTGTCACCTGCTAGGTAAATGATATTTGAATGAATTATGGCTGTGAGCTTGATTGCCAACACGCAGACCAAGAGATTACCACCTCACATCCATTATAATAGTAACAGTGGTGGGATCATAATTATGTACTTTAGAAGTGGGGCAAGGAACACAGGAAGAAGTAACTCATTACTCCTGAGATTTCATGGTGGTTTTTCATCAGTTCACCTGAAGGCTACAAAGATCATAGAGATATGCATGACAGTGCTATTCTTGGGCCGTAGCCTTTGCTTACCTTCAGCCAATGTATCATTCATGGGTCACTTTTAGAAAAACAGAAACTAGTTTAGCTATTTTAAGCAGGAAGGCATTTAAGAACTGCAGAGAGGGCTTCCCTGGTGGCGCAGTGGTTGAGAGTCCGCCTGCCGATGCAGGGGACACGGGTTTGTGCCCCGGTCCGGGAGGATCCCACATGCCACGGAGCGGCTGGGCCCGTGAGCCATGGCTGCTGAGCCTGCACATCGGGAGCCTGTGCTCCACAACGGGAGAGGCCACAGCAGTGAGAGGCCCACGTACCGCAAAAAAAAAAAAAAAAAAAAAAAAAAAGAACTGCAGAGAATTGGGTGAGTATAAAACACTGAAAAACTCTAATTTGAAAAGATACATGCACCCCAATGTTCATAGCAGCATTATTTACAATAGCCGAGACATGGAAGCAACCTAAAGATGTGCTATATGTACACAATAGAATATTACTCAGCCATAAAAAAATGAAATAATGCCATTTGCAGCAACATGGATAGACCTAGAGATTATCATACTAAGTGAAGTAAGTCAGACAGAGAAAGACAAATACCATATGACATCATTTATATGTGGAATCTAAAAAAATGATACAAATGAACTTATTTACAAAACAGAAATAGACTCACAGACAGCAAAAACAAACTTATGGTTACCAAAGGGGAAGCAAGGGTGAAGAATAAATTAGGAGTCTGGGATTAACAGACACACACTACTATATATAAAACCAATAAACAACAAGGACCTACTGTATAGCACAGGGAACTATATTCAATAACCTATAATGGAAAATAATCTGGGGGCTTCCCTGGTGGCACAGTGGTTAAGAATCCGCCTGCCAATGCAGAGGACACGGGCTCGAGTCCTGGTCCGGGAAGATCCCACATGCCGCGGAGCAACTAAGCCCATGAGCCACAACTACTGAAGCCTGCGAGCCACATCTACTGAAGCCCACGTGCCTAGAGCCCGTGCTCCGCAACAAGAGAAGCCACTGCAATGAGAAGCCCGCACACTGCAACGAAGAGTAGCCCCCGCTTGCCACAACTACAGAAAGCAGCAACGAAGACCCAACACAGCCAAAAATAATAAATAAAATAAATAAATTTACTTTTTTTAAAAAAGAAAAGAGGGCTTCCCTGGTGGCGCAGTGGTTGAGAGTCCGCCTGCCGATGCGGGGGACGCGGGTTCATGCCCCGGTCTGGGAGGATCCCACGTGCCGCGGAGCGGCTGGGCCCGTGAGCCATGGCCGTTGGGCCTGCGCGTCCGGAGCCTGTGCTCCGCAACGGGAGAGGCCACAGCAGTGAGAGGCCCACATACCGCAAAAAAAAAAAAAAGAAAAGAATCTGAAAAAGAATATAAATACATACACATATATATACATATATGTACGTGTGTGTGTGTATATATATATATATATATATAAAACTGAATCACTTTGCTGTACACCAGAAACTAACACAACATTGTAAACCAACTATACTTCAATTTTAAGTAAATAAATAAACTGTATGATAAATCTCACAGAAGAGTATGGGCGTAAAGAGAACTGACCTAAGTAACTTTGAGAATGAGTAGAAACTGCAAGTCTAAAGACAAGTGTACATAAACAATTCTGAAACTACTACATGTATACAGGTATTAAATAAATAAATGAATGAAAGAAAAAAAAAGGAAAAACCTGGAAGATCTGGAGAAGCAAATTTGAGGCAAGGCCTCCAGAAATGGCTCCCAGACAATAGAACTGTCTGCCAAGGAACCAGGTAAAATCAAGAAGATACGATCAGAAACTGCCCTGGAACTGTTAGCTACAGAAACTCACAGCCTAAACAGCAATCTGGGAATCACAATGCCCCACCGCTGCTGCTGTTGCTTTCAAAGTCACACTGCTACACTGGCATCAGCAAAAGCTGCATGCTCAGACCCCTCGCCATGACCCCCATGAAGCTAGTGACTGGACGTGGTCACGCTACTCCAGAAAGCCCAAGCCCTCCGCACCAGGCGTGCCTGCAGGAAACAGAAGCAGCAACAGTGCCTCTCCAGGTACATATCTGTCTTCCAAATGTCCCAAAAGCGCATCTGACTGGACAAACTTAAATCACATCTGGAATCTTAACTATAAGGGAATTGGGAGATAGAGTTTTTGGCGTTCCTTTGGCCCCATCCTAAAAGGAGGGAAAAGAGATGCTGAGCACTAATCCACTATGAACCCCAGCCAGCTCACTGTGTCCCTTGAGGAAGAAGAGGGCAGTGGGCAGTGAAAACCACAGGGAAAGGCATTTCCTGGCTTGAAATCAAAGTGGAACCAGAAGAAGAGAGAAAAGCCTAGCCCAATGGAGCATTCAGGCGGGTTTGATGTGGAGAATTCTTTCGGTCTTTTTGAAATCCCTATCAAATGCTGCCCTCTAATGTTTGTGGAATAAACTACTTTTGAGAAACGCTGAAACAGAACACATGTAGCTGCAGTTTTCCAGGGTGAACAGCTATGGATATCTGTATTTCATGGAAACTGGAAAAAATCCACTGAACTGGACACCAAAACTGCTTCCAAATGATGCGGCCAATTGACATTCAGATCAAGTTTTGCCAAGATATTATTGACTCAGACCTCTTGATATGGGTTATTTTTTTCTCCATAACAGAGTGGGATAGTTTTAAGTATTCCTTGTGGTTCATGTAATAATCAGGAAAGCAGATGATCAATTAAATTATAAATCATTTATACAAATTATGAATCCGAGAGACTTCCAACAAAGTATTTAATTTATTGCCAGTATTAATTTGATTTTATTTGTTTGTTATCTATCTTTACAAGGTCCCCCCCAACCATACCACCATCACAGTTGGTGATTAGGAAAAGAATGATATCACTGATGTTCAGAATTTTATATGCCAAGAGGAATAAGTGTATGTCAGCAAAACAAAACAAAGTTCTTAACAGTCCTGGTGCAACTGAGAAATTAAGGCTACTACATTTAAAATTATTAAATCCACAGCTATCAATTGCAATCCAAAACACCTGCCAGAATCATGGATTAAATAATAAAATCCACAGATTAGAAGCTGTCCCTTGGGCATACCAAGCATGTTTGTGCCTTGGTGCCCTTACCTTCTCCCTGCTTAGGACATGCTTTTTCCCAGTAGTGCATCCATAGAAGTGTGGCTATTTTGTCTTCTTTGCGGTACACAGGCCTCTCACTGTTGTGGCCTCTCCCGTTGTGGAGCACAGGCTCCAGATGCGCAGGCTCAGCGGCCATGGCTCACAGGCCCAGCCGCTCTGAGGCATGTGGGATCTTCCCGGACCGGGGCACGAATCCGTGTCCCCTGCATCGGCAAGCGGACTCTCAACCACTGTGCCACCAGGGAAGCCCTATTTTGTCTTCTTTCCAAGCTGCTAAAGTGATAAGGTCCAGGGTCCATGCTCACAGGAAGTAAGTTGTAGTCATATCCTTCTCTTCCTTCTTATTTCCTCATGGCCATTTCATGGTACACCGGTACTACGGTTTGGGATCTTTGGATGGTGAAGTTGGGTGGGAATAGGCCTCCTCTTTATAGACAACTTCATGTGAGTTGTCTATATTGGGATTAGGGGCCAAAAGCACATTTACCAATTAAGTGTTACTCTGCTTTCCTTTGCTAACCTTCCTTGACTATATGCCTTTCTTGGTTATTCTTTGGTAGGATTAAATATTCATGTGTCTCTGGCCAAAATAATTTCTAGTAGCATTTCAATCCCACTCTGACTTCTAACCATATACAGGATAGAGAAAACAAGGAGATTAACGAGAAAAGGCCATCATGGCTGGAATTGTAGCACTCTTTTCGGAGAAGTGTCTCCACCCCAAGACCACCATCTCTGAGAACCTCTAAATATTTTAGAACTCTTTCACAAACAATACGAAACTATCCAAGTTTGAGGCTAGAGCAGTACTAAAATACAACAAGCTGGAGATGTTGAGCAGAAACCACTTCGTATATTGCTTCACGCAGATAAACCTTCAGTTTCCAGGTGCCAGAGCTGTCCCCACTCCCACTTCTCTCTTGGGTCCTCTGGCATGAAGGGAAAGGCATTTGCAAACAAGTCACTGCAGAGGTCAGAGTGTTCCCCCTTTGCATAGCCTGGGGGACGTGCATCACCACTCTTCCCACTCCACTGTTTGCTTTCCCACTGGGGAAGAAATGGACTCATCTTCAGGATGCAGGGATGAAAGGCTGCAGAAAACAACAAGCTTGAAGCTGTGTAGGGTCAGAGCTGTGTGTAATCAGTCATTAGGGGGCCCTGATCTGCTGATCTGCTTCAAAGCTTTGGAATTTGACTTAAGGGATGTCATCCTGCTGGGTTCACAGAAGAAATTCCCAGGGGCTAGAGGTGAGGTCTAGCCACAGAAGTGAGATCATAGGTGGAGTCACACTTAGACGTTTGTAGTGCTGTTGTTACGATAATCGCAACAATAATAAGTCAACCACAAGGATCCTCCCAAGATTGTCAAATCCCTCATGCTGGGTAGTTTAGTCATAGGACAGACAAATAGTGTGCCTCTGAGAGCTAAAGAAATGTGGGATAGAGAAACAATTTCAATGTTCACAGACAGCAGACAGATTAAACAAATTATGGTAATCCCTACAATAGAATAATACGCAGCCATTAAAAAATAATGTAGGACACACATATTCCTGGTGGGTATGTAATTGGTACTACGTCTATGGAGGGTAACTTGGCACCACAGATGGAAACTGCAAATGCATATACCTCTAACCCAGCATATTCCACTTGGAGGAATTTATCCTCCAGATATATTCAAAGAGGTGCAAAATGATATGTACATACATGCATGTACAAGATTATTTATGGCAGCATTTTTTGTAATGGCAAATATTTAGGAACCATCATTAGGGAACATATTTTAAAAGTTATGGGGGACTTCCCTGGTAGTCCAGTGGTAAAGAATCCGACTGCCAATGCAGGGGACACGGGTTTGATCACTGGTCGGGGAACTAGGTTCCCACATGCTGTGGGTCAGCTAAGCCCATGCGCCACAACTACTGAGCTCGCGGGCCTCAACAAGAGAGCCTGCATGCCGCAAACTACAGAGCCCATGTGCCCTGGAGCCTGTGCACCAAACTAGAGAAAGAAAACCTGCACACCACAACTGGAGAGAAGCCAGAGCGCCGCAACGAAGACCTGACACAGCTAAAAAAATCAAGAAAATAAATATTTTTAAAATAAATAAATAAATAAAAGTTTTGGTGCAGCCATACAGTGGAATACAGGGCAGTTTAAAAAAAAAAAAGTTCTCTATGTCCCAATACATTGCTAAATGCAAAACAATAGCAAATAAAATAAAATAAAATAAAGCTGCAGAACAATATGTGTATTACACGACCATTTGAGGTTAATAAAGCAAGGAAGAGGGGGGAAGAGTATTTGCTGGAAGGAAGTATTTGTTGTCAGCCTCTGATGCCTTCACCTCACCCAGCTGGGTACTGAGTTATTCCTGAACTGGGCAGCCTCATCTGAGGAAGAAGCATGTCTATGTGCTCTAGTGAAGTAGATTTTAAATTTTAGTGGGCATAGGAATCATCTGAGGTACTTGCTGACAATGAAAATTTAAGGGATCTATCCTTTTTTTTTTTTTTTGGCTGCACCACCGTGTGGCATGCGGGATCTTAGTTCCCTGATCAGGGATCAAACCCATGCCCCCTGCAATGGAAGCACGGAGTTTTACCACTGGACCACCAGGGAAGTCCCAAGGGATTTATCCTTAGAGACTGTGACTCAGTAGGTCTGGGGTTGGACCCTGGAATTGGTAGGGATTTTTGTCTTTTAAATAGACTTTCTAGGCTTCCCTGGTGGCGCAGTGGTTAAGAATCTGTCTGTCAATGCAGGGGACGAGGGTTCGATCCCTGATCCAGGAAGATCCCACATGCCGCGGAGCAGCTAAGCCCTTGCGTCACAACTACTGAGTCTGTGCTCTAGGGCCCACAAGCCACAACTACTGAAGCCCGCGCACCAATAGCCTGCGCTCCGCAACAAGAGAAGCCACCGCAATGAGAAGCCCGTGCACCGCAACCAAGAGGAGCCCCCGCTCGCCACAACTAGAGAAAGCCCGCACGCAACAACCAAGACCCAACGCAGCCAAATAAATAAATAATAAATAGACTTTCTATTTAGAGCAGTTTTAGGTTCACAGAAGAATTGAGAGGAAGGTATGGCGGTTTTCCATATACTTCCTTCTCCAACTCATGCACAGCCTCCCCCATTATTAACATTCCCTGCCAGAGTGGTATTTTTGTTATAACTGATAAACAAACATTGACACATCAGTCATTATCACCCAAAGTCTATAGTTTACATTACAGTTCAGTCTTGGTGTTGCACATTCTATAGGTTTGAACAAATGTATAATAATGTGTATCCACCATTATAGTATCATACAGAGCTGTTTCACTGCCCCAACAATCCTCTATGCTCTACCTTTTTATCCCTCCTAACCCCTGGAAACTGATCTTTTTTTTTTTTTTTTTTTTTGCGGTACGCGGGCCTCTCACTGTTGTGGCCTCTCCTGTTGCGGAGCACAGGCTCCGGACGCGCAGGCTCAGCGGGCCCAGCCGCTCCGTGGCATGTGGGATCTTCCCGGACCAGGGCACGAACCCGTGTCCTCTGCATCGGCAGGCGGACTCTCAACCACTGCGCCACCAGGGAAGCCCTGGAAACTGATCTTTTAACTGTCTCCATAGTTTTCCCTTTTCCAGAATGTCATGTAGTTGGAATCATACAGTATGTAGCCTTTTCAGATTCTAGTAGTTACATAGTGATATCTCATTGTTTTATTTTGCATCTCCCTGAAGACGTATAATGAGGAGCATCTTTTCACGGGCTTATTTACCATGTGTGTATCTTCTTTGGTGTGGTATCTGTTAAGGTCTTTGGCCCACTAGCACTTTTTTTTTAACAAGCACAAAAGGTGATTCTGATGCAGCAGATCCTTGGTCCAGTCTCTGAGAAACTGTGCTATAGTAACCAGAGAACCAGCATCTGGGATGAACTAAAGTCTTCTCACTGTGCTGAATCGATGAGGATCTATGAGAGGGAACACAGCCAACCCATTTACCCTCAAGCTCAAGCTGAAAAGAGCCCTAAAATTTGGCTATTGTTCTCTGACAAATTTGTTCACAGAAACAAGCCCTTCCACAAATATTCATATTTTGGTCCTTTTGAGCTTGAGGCTATCTATATCATTTTCTAATAATTAAAATGGAAATCCAACAGAGGTAATTGCTGGTCACCCAGAGTTATTCACAGATGGAAAGCTGGATTTATGAGCACAAAACAATTGGCTGCCTAGTTTATGGCACCGTATAGCACAGGGACCTCTACTCAGTACTCTGTAATGGCCTATATAGGAAAAGAATCTAAAAAAAGAGTGGATATATGTACATGTATAACTGATTCACTTTGCTGTACACCTGAAACTAACACAACATTGTAAATCAACTATACTCCAATAAAAATTTTTTTTAAACTGTAATATATTATGCTGCTTTTATTAATTATGTTTTAGTAGGTATTATAATGATCCCACAATCCAGAAACGTTAAGTACTTAAAGCCTGTGGACACAGGAAATCTTAAAAGTTCAATCCAAATTTATATACATATTTTTGTTCTAGAGAATTATGAGAGGGTCATAAAAGACACTAAAGCATGAAAATGTTATATTAGTAGGATAAAATTCTATGGAGGGAGTGGAATGGAAAAGAATGATGGGAAATTTCCCAGTGGTAAGAAGTTTATTACATGTTGCACTATGGTAATTACAACCTATTATTTACATTTAAAGAAGTAATGTGACTTTTATCTTTTGAAGTCAATACTTACAATATGCCAGAAATTTAATACTTTACAACTCTTTAAACTTATAAAATTTTAGGTATCAATTTTAAAATGTGAATGTGAAAATTAAAAAATAGTAGTAAAAAATTTGAGTACCCCTTCTCTCAGTCCTGTTCCTAAAGGTTGCTCTTTCATTGATCTAGGGTGGGCAGGAACATCATGGTTTTTAAAGTTCCCCAGGTGATTCTAAAGTGCACCCAAAGTTGAGAACAGCTAGTCTGAAAATAGTTCTCTCTCGGTAGACAAGGAGTAGAAAAAATGAGAGCTACACAGTTTACTGCTTGAAAGTATTAGTCATCTGGCAAATAACTATTTTCGAGGTTTATAAAAATATCAAACCAATAGTCCTTATAGAACTTAACCACAAAAATGTTAACTGATAACCATGGCTGGTACCTATGGTGCCTTCCAATGATGAAATGCTATTATTTGCAAGGCATTGAGCCAACTGTTCTAAGTAAATGGTAGTATTATCTCCACCGTAGATAGTTACCGGCCTGAAACATTAACCCACAGATGTGGTGACAAAGAAAACCCCCAGAGGGCAGTAATTATTCATTAATGGCAACTGCCCCTGGGCTCATCTACTGGCCTTTTTTCACAGCACTATTTCTTTTGTCTTACTGTCCAAAATCTCAAGTCTGCAATTTAATTTTATTTTCTACTTCTCTATTTCTACTCTGTTCTCCTTTTGTGCCTTAGCTATTATTTTTCTCACTCTTGTTTCTTGTTATGATTTACAGTATAGTCATAAAAGATGGGACTAAGATTTGGGCTTAAAGCCAAATTCCACAATTAATTAGCCACGTGACCTAGTAAAATAATGTAAAATGCGGGTCACTGTTGCCCTGTGTAGTGGACTGAATTGTACTCTTCTGAAGGAAAAGTTCACATCCTAATCCCTGGGGCCCATGAATATTACCTTACATGGCAAAAGATTTGATTAAGTTAAGGATCTGGAGAGGAGAACCTTATCCTGAATTATCTGAGTAGACCATAAATGCAATCACATGTTTGCCGGTGAGAGAAAGGTAGAGGGAGTTTTGAAACATACACATAAGAAAAGGTGATAAGAAGACAGAGCAGAGAGAGATACAGCTACTACATGCCAAAACATGCTGACAGCCACCAGAAGCTGGAAGAAGCAAGGAACAGATTCTCCCCTAAAGATTTCAGAGGGATTGAAGCCCCACCAAACCCTTGATTTCAGACTTCTAGCCCCCAGTGCTATTAGAGAATAAATTTCTATCGTTTTCAATTGTCAAGTGTGGTAATTTGTTACAGCAGCCACAAGAAACTGATATACTCTGGTTACCTCCCAAGGAAAAGAAGCTAAGGAATGTATAAGTGCTTCATAAACCTACGTGCTTTACAAATACAAGCTCTCCTTGCTGGTCGCCTTCTACAAGGACCTCCAAGACCATGCAAATAGTCATCAACATGGATCAGTCTTCACAGAACGGATGTAAGGGGAGCTCCTGGGGCTTTCCTGGGCCACTGTATACTCTTCCCTTAATTCTTCTCTTGCCACAAAGCTTAGTATTTCTTTTGGTGGTGGTGTGGGTATTGCTAATGGTAGCAACTCCCAAAGAAAATGAGTTAGAACTACTTTAGCCATGTCTCTTAAATCTTGCCAGCAATTACTCTTCTCTTTATTCCAAGATCTTTTGTTAGTCCAGGTGTAAGAAGATTGGGTAGGGGATCCTGGGAGAAAAAGAACTAGGCATGGCTTTCTTGTCATAAGACAAGCCATTTTTGGCCTAAGCCATTTTGGAATCTAAGCCTGGCCACAATGCTTGCCCTTGAACAGGTCTCAGTAATAATGACTTAAGGGAACAAAAGAACAACCTGTTATCAGGCAAGAGAGATAACAATAGCAAAGATAGTAAATCAGTTGCAAAGACTCCCAGTTCTGTTTCAATGACAAAGATTAGCCTGAGGCACTTTCTTGAACTGCTTTGTTGAATTTAAACCCCGCTTGAGAGCTCAACCACCAGATCAACTGGAACCTAAGGGATGATGATGTTGACCTTTTCTGACCTTCACAACTTCAATCAACTAAAGTTTGGACTTTCTCACCCTGTGCCCCAATTCTATGCTGAATTCACCTGTTCAAGCCCCTTCAAGGATATGCATGTACCCTTAGCTTAAAACTTTCCCAGTTTTGCTGTTTAGGGGGACACTGCTTTGGGAAAGATCCCCGGTGTTCTCCTTACTTGCTGCAAGTAATAAATCCTTCCTTCTCCCGATCTTTGGCTTGGTTGTGTCTTTTGGCTCAACACCCACCAAGAGGAGAACCCAGTTTTCAGGTAACACAGGATTTAGAGTAGGCTTTCTCAACAGCAGCAAAATTGACACTTGGGACCAGATAATTTTTTTGTTTGAGGGACTGTCCTGCACAATGTATGTTTAGCAGCAACCTTGTGCTCTATCCACTGAATACCAATAGTACTGCCTGTAGCCATGACAATCAAAATGTCTACAAAAGCCAAATGTCCTAAGGGGGAAATTGCTAGCCTTCCCTCTCAACTATACCAGATCAACAACCACTTTTTTACACAGGACTAACTAAAGATCTATCTGGTACGGCTCTACTCCTGGCAGATAACCCCAATCTCCATTCATATATTAAGATCTGTCCTAGGGACTTCCCTGGCTGTCCAGTAGAAGACTTCGGCTTCCAACACAGGGAGTGCGGGTTCAATCCCTGGTCAGGGAGCTAGGATCCCATATGCCTTGGGGCCAAAAAAAACAGAACAAAAAACAGAAGCAATATTGTAACAAATTCAATAAAGACTTTAAAAATGGTCCATACCAAATAAAAAAAAATCTGTCCTAAAACGAGAGAATGTATCTCCTAGGAGCCTGCTGATTCTTCATTAAATTGGTCTTTTTGATAGTCTCATTGGTATTTCTCAAATTACAATCAATATTTCATTTGCAGCAGAATCATTTGAGCTTCTTGCTGACCTACTGAGACACCCAGGAATTTGTATTTTACGTGTTTTGCAGATGATTCTTATTTTAATTTGCTGAAGACGGGTTCTGGGGGAATTCCCTGGCGGTCGAGTGGTTAGGACTCCTTGCTTCCACTGCAGGGGGCATGGATTCAATCCCCGATTGGGAAACTAAGGTACCACAAGCCACATGGTGCAGCTGCAGGGGCAGGGGATGAACTTCAGATTCCAGGTGGATGATGTTCTTTACTCTAATCTCTTGGTTCTGGAATCTGATCTTGGTTTTGTAACTGAGCAGGACTCTGTGGGGCTCCCAAGCACAAAAGTCTTTCTGTGTCCCCCATTTCTTATTTGTAGGAAATAGGCTTCATTCAGCCTCCATGACTTTCCCTGAGTTCCAAAGGGCAGGTTCAAACAACTGCTCATCAGGGAAGGGAGGGGATTCAGACAAGGGAGGAGCAGTCAAGAAACAACAGTGCAGCCCTGGGGCAGGGTCCTGGTTCCCCATCAAGGGATACATGTAACAATATCTTTGAGCTGTTTTGCAGATACCAAAACCCCCACCAGGTGGAAGAAGTTAAAGGTATGCTGCCCACAAGCACGTAGACCCCAGACCGGTTGGAACCAGAAGTTTGATGATGCTGACTCCCAATTACCTCACCACCAACCAATGAGAAGAACGTCCACAAGCTGATCATGCCCTCCTCTGTGAACCATTACTATAAAACTCCTCACTACCACCTGTGGGTTGGACACACAGTTTTGAGGGCATTAGCC
Source organism: Mesoplodon bidens (assembly GCF_964165515.1). Taxonomy (NCBI): domain Eukaryota; kingdom Metazoa; phylum Chordata; class Mammalia; order Artiodactyla; family Ziphiidae; genus Mesoplodon; species Mesoplodon bidens. The sequence goes on along the minus strand of NC_138176.1, from coordinate 118,407,952 downwards.
TGCTGTGGCCCCCTTTGCCTGGCAAAGCAATAAAGCTATACTTCTGTACTTTGCCCAAAACTCTGTCTCCAAGATTCAGTTCGGTACCAGCACACAAACACTGAATTTCAGCTATGCTACCTCACCACCAACCAATCAGAAGAAAGTCACACACCCTGCAGCCCTCACCCAAATTTTGCCTATAAAAACGTCTCCCCTAAAACGATGGGGAACTTCAGGGCTTTTGAGCATTAGCCACCCGTTCTCCTTGCTTGGTTCTGCAATAAACCTTTCCCTGCTCCAAACTCCAACATTTTGATTTGTTTGGCCTCACTCTGTGTCAGGCACACGAACTCTGTTCAGTAACAAAACAATGGCCTAAAACTTTCCACACTTAAAAAAACCTATAAACCTACAGTTCCAAGAAGCTCAATGAACCCTAATCTAAAGAAACAAAAAAAACTACACCAAATAACATCAGAATCAAATTGCTCAAAACAAGTGATTTGGGCTTCCCTGGTGGCGCAGTGGTTGAGGGTTTGCCTGCCGATGCAGGGGACACGGGTTCGTGCCCTGGTCTGGGAAGATCCCACATGCCGCGGAGCAGCTGGGCCTGTGAGCCACGGCCGCTGAGCCTGCGCGTCCGGAGCCTGTGCTCCGCAACGGGAGAGGCCACAACAGTGAGAGGCCCGTGTACCGCAAAAACAACAACAACAACAACAAAAAGTGATTTTAAAAAAATCTTAGCCAGAAAAACAGACATGTTAAATAAAGAACATATATAAGGATGACTTAAGATTTTTCACCGGAAACAGTACAACAGAGAAGACTGTGGAATGACATCTTTAAAGTCCTGAAAGAAAAAACTGTCAGACTCTAATTTCAGAGAGAGCAAAAATACCTTTCAAAACTGAAGGCAAAGCTTCCAGTTCAGGACAAGATAAAGAAGGTGCGCTTCATATTCCTCCCATTAAATACAGCTAAACATCCTGAATATTATATAAATAAACATAACAAGGTGGAGAGAAAACAGCAGACCAAGAAGGGATCTTGGGGCCCAAGAAATGACATGACATTGGGCTCCTGGGTTTTCTTTTTGCCTCATATATTCTACACTGAGAAGCCAGCAGTCTGAAAACGTCAATGGGTGCTAAGAGAAGCCTGCTCTTCTGAGCCAAAGGATGAGGAAAGGGGCAGCCTTGTAAGACAAAACTTTTAGACAATAACCACCCTACTCCAGCCAAGCTCCACAGAAAAAAAGTGTGATGCCACCCTCACCCACGTCAGCCAAGGCCCAACAAGAAGCCTAGACTTCCCCTCACCAGGCTGCAACACACACATCTCACCCTCCCAGCCAAGCTGCTGTCATTGAAGGTCCAGTAGAGAACCTGACAGCCGCCCCAGGCCCCTAGAATGAGGCACCTCTCCCATTGCCCATCCCCAGACAGTCAACAGAAGCCGAATGGAGAACCTGAACTTCCACCCTACCTGGCAGTAATGAGGTAGCATCTCCCTTTCCTTTGCCAGTGTGGTGTCAGAGAAAACCTGCAAAAAAGAGCAGATTTGGGTAAGAGCCAGAGTCTCATGAAAATGCTGGAAGTGTCCAGCATCAAAAAAAATCATCAGGGACTTCCCTGGTGGTGCAGTGGATAAGACTCCACACTCCCAATGCAAGGGGCCCGGGTTTGATCCCTGATCAGGGAACTAGATACCACAAGCCACGTGGCATGGCCAAAAAAAAAAAAAAAAAAGGAAACCAGAAGACATGAACACCAATATTTGGAATATCTGACAAGGAATTTAAAGCAGCCATCACAAAAATGCTTCAATGAGCAATTATGAACATGTTTGAAACAAGTGAAAAGGTACAACTCATCAAAGAAAGAGAAGATTTAAAGAACCAAGTAAAAATTCTAGAACTGAAAAATGTAATTACCAAAATTAAAAACTCACTAGATGGGCTCAAAAGCAGAATGGAGGCAACAGAGGGGGGAATGTCAGAGAACTTGAATAAAGAACAATAGAAATTATCCAATCTGAATGAGAGAGAAAATAGAGCATCAAAAGTGAACAACGCCTCCAGAACCTGTGGGACTATAACAAAAGAGTTAACGTTCACATCATGGGATACCAGGAGGGAAAAAAAAAGAGTGTGGGCCTGGAAAGTATCCGAACAAATAATGACTGAAAATATTCCAATTTTGGCAAAACAACCTCAAAGGGTAATATGGGAACACTATAAAGAACTCTACTCACATAAATTTGGCAACTTAGATGAAATGTATCAATTCCTCAAAAAGCTACTACCACAGCTCCCCCAATATGAAATAGGTAATTCGAACAGCTCTATAACTATTAAGTAATTGAATTTGCAGACTTCCCTGGTGGTGCAGTGGTTAAGAATCTGCCTGCCAATGCAGGGGACATGGGTTCAAGCCCTGGTCCAGGAAGATCCCACATGCCACAGAGCAACTAAGCCCGTGCGCCACAACTACTGAAGCCTGTGTGCCACAACTACTGAAGCCTGCGTGCTTAGAGCCCATGCTCCACAACAAAAGAAGCCACCGCAATGAGAAGCCCACCCACCACAACGAAGAGTAGCCCCCACTCGCCGCAACTAGAGAAAGCCCACGTGCAGCAACAAAGACCCAGCACAGCCGAAAACAAATAAATAAATTCATTTTAAAAAGAGCTGTAGGGCTTCCCTGGTGGCGCAGTGGTTCAGAGTCCGCCTGCTGATGCAGGGGACACGGGTTCGTGCCCCGGTCTGGGAAGATCCCACATGCCGCAGAGCGGCTAGGCCCGTGAGCCATGGCTGCTGAGCCTGCACGTCCGGAGCCTGTGCTCTGCAATGGGAGAGGCCACAACAGTGAGAGGCCCGCGTACTGCAAAAAAAAAAAAAAAAAAAAAAAAGAGCTGTAAACATATAATAGTGACTGTACTTAGATTTTTTAAAATAAATAAATAATAAATTAAAAATTGAATTTGTAATTTAAAAACTCTCCCCAAAATCTCTAGACCAGATGGTTTTGCTGAAAAGATATGCCAAATATTTAGAGAAGAATTAAAACCAACTTTAAACAATAACTTTCAGAAAGTGGAAGAGGAGGAAACACTGCCCCAACTCATTTAATGAGGTCAGGTACACCCTTATACCAAACCCAAAAACATAAAAAATGAACAGTAGAGCAATATCCCTCATGTAATGACATGACATTGCATTACATGTATAGACCCAAAAGTAAGTCTGGCACATGTGCCCCAGAAGATATGTGCTCATTCGAAGCACCACTGTTTATAATACCAAAAACTGGAAACAACCTACATATAAGTCCCTTAACAGAATACTGGAGAAATAAGTTGTTGACCATTTACTAAATGGAATACTATAAAACAGCAAAAATTGGGACTTCCCTGGTGGCGCAGTGGTTAAGCATCCACCTGCCAATGTAGGGGACATGGGTTCGAGCCCTAGTCCAGGAAGCCTGTGCACTGCAACGAAGAGTAGCCCCTGCTCGCCGCAACTAGAGAAAGCCCGCGCGCAGCAACGAAGACCCAACATGGCCGAAAATAAATAAATTTATTTATTTATTTATTTATATAAATAAATAAATAAAACAGCAAAAATTACTATAGCTTTACGCTTGGTCTTGGAATACTCTTGTGAAGACAACAGACAAGGTTAAGACAAGGTTTTAAGTAAAGACAAGGTTAAGACAAGGTCTTAACTAAAGAAAGGCACAGAAGAAAACATAAAGTATGGAAACAACATACACAGAATCCAAAGACATGCAAAACTTTTCAATACATTTTTCTGTGGGATACAATTTTAGTCAAATTATAAAGAAAAGCAAGTAATTGACAAACATAAAATTCAAGACAGTGATGAGGGGAGCTGTGATGATCGGGATCACACAAAGGGTCATAAGAAAAAAGGTGGAGTTCTATTTCTTTCTTTCTTTTTTACAGCCAGGAGTCTTTTATTGGTTCACTTATATGCCAGGTACCAACATTAACAACAACAACAACAACAACAACAACAAAAACCCACAAAGGTCAAGGTTTCCACATAAAAGAAGCTATTAACTCTTAGCTTGTCTTCCCATAAAGTTTCCCTCGCAACTCTGTAGATCCACAGTCACAGATGAATGCAGCTTTACTGGTAGCAGATCTTAGGAAAAAGGAACACTCTCAATCAAGCGTCAAGAAAGCCATTGATAAATCCCTCCCAAATACAGAAATACCAGTCAGCAATCACTGTACCAACTGCCCAAGCTTCACATACAGCCTCCCTTTAAGCCTAAGATTATGCCATTTTACAGGGGAGGAGGAAACAAGTTCTAAGAGAATTACACCTTGTTTGAAACTAGCCCACATGCTAGTTGTAGCAGACTACAAGCACTGTGAGGACAGCTTCATTCCTACTATTCCTCCTTTTATGACCACTAAGAGCAGTGTTCAGATATAATGGGAAAGGGGACCGGATAGAGTACTACTTCTTAAGATTAGTGGTGGATACACAGATCTCGGATTGAGTAGTATTCTTTACACCTTCGAGATATGTTTTACAATATATCTCGTATATGTCATATTTTTAAAGTGGGAAAATATAACTACAATCAAATCTTTATAATAAAGAAAAATATGAGAGCGTGAGACAAAGCCCTGGACCCACTCCCACAACCTGCTGAATTCAGGCTCATTCCAAAACGAGATGTCAAAAAGGAACCAGTGCAAAATGTAGTCAAGGGTATGACTAGAAAAAGAAGAGCAAATGGCTGACTACACACATGCTGCAGCAAAGTGTGACCAGGAGGCAAAGGATATCAATCAGGAAATATTTCAGATTGAAGTATTCAAATTTAGTGAAGCTGATGAAGGAAAAATACAGAGAAGAGATGCAGATACAAAAGGAAGAAATAAAACTTCTGGAGAAGAAAAATTCAAAGGTTTGAAAATATTTCCTCAGGGAACAGGAAATGGGTAGAAGAAAACTTTCTGAGTAAGCAAGTTTGTGAGTCTTTAAATATGTGAATGTACTGCCTTAAGAAATAAAACAAACTAAAGTAAAAAGAGCTTTCTTCCAACCACGTCTACACCCTTAAAAGCGTCCCTACATGTTGGCGCAGACCTCTCATACCCCCAGGTCCTAAAATGCGGACCCGTCCAGGACTCTCCGACATCCATGCCCTAAAAAAGGGATTTTCCCCAAACTCGTCCCCTTCTGTCCCGCCCCCGTCCCACCCTTCACTTAGGGTTCCGAGTCTCCATGCTCCCGCTCTTCACATCCAGCACCTCGGTCGTCCCTATCCCTCTGAGAACCTAGAGGAGGGTGAAACGCGGGGAACTCTGCAGTCGCAGTTGAGGCCGGTTTACCATCACCATGGAAACCCCTGGGCGAGGCTTACGAGGGGCGTAAGTCTCGGCGGGCCGGAGTCTACAACTCCCGCACGTCTTGCGCATGCATCGCCTCCGGAAGCCCTTCGGCTCTCGGCGTGTTCTGCCCCCTGTCGGTCCTGTGCCCAAGCATCAGGGAACTACAGCCCCAGGAACCCGCGCCCCCGCCCCGCTTCCGGGTTCTCGCCAAACCCCACCTTCTTCTCCAGGAAGACGCGGCGCAATCCTACTTCCGAAAACGAGCCGGAAGGACGCAAAGACCGCGCCGGGACGGGGTCTCCAAGGAGGGCGTCTGGGGACGGGGCCACGAGGGCGCCATTGTGACGCGTCCGGAGCGGAGCCGGGGATTGGTCGGCCAGGCGCAGGGCGGGGCCGGGGCTTGCAGAGCCGGGCGCTGCTGGGAAGGGAGGAGCGGGACCTATGTGATCCCTGCTCGTGGGGAGGGGAGGGCTTGTGAGGCACGCCTGAGCTTCTAAAGATACTGACTGGGAGAGTCCCCCAAACAGTGAGCCCAAAGGATGCGTGGATTGAAGACCAGCGTGGTAGAAGGAAATGAGAGTCATTTCCTGCTGAGAAGGAAGGAGGGAACCGGGAACAGCGGAGACCGATAATGGCGGCTCCAGAGGCAGAACTTGAGGAGCGGCCGCAGGCTGTGCTGTCAGGTCTTGGGTCGCTGCTCCGCAGGGTCACGGGACCTCGCCTGGCTCCCTCGGGTTGTTCCTTCAGACCAGTGGTCCCCAACCTTTTTGGCACCAGGGACTGTTTAAGACAATTTTGGGGGGGTGGAGTTTCAGGCGGTAATGCGAGTGGTGGGGGGGGGATGGTTCAGGCAGTAATTCCAGCGATGGTTCAGGCGGTAATGTGAGCGATGGGGAGCAGCAGATGAAGTTTCGTTGCCTGCCGCTCACCTCCTGCTGTGTGGCCGGGTTCCTAACAGGCTAGGGACTGGTAGCGGCCCCAGGGGGTTGGTGACCCCTGCTTCAGGTCCGCAGGGCTTTCGGTTCAGGCCTGGTCCTCAGAGACAAAGTGCTGGGGCAGAGGATGTCACCACTAAGACCTTCACTTCTGGAAGAAATACGCACGCCAGTTCAGTGTCATTTGAGTTCCTGCTACATCCAAACCAGCCGTGTTTCTGCTCTGAAAAAAACAGATCGAACCTTCCAGCCCTTGGCGACGAGTTATTTGTTAAGCACAAGAACAGTGTCGAATTAGCAGTGTCAGGGACCAACAGTTGTCATATCCTGTAGCAAAAGCTGCTAAGCAATCTCCTTTTGTTTTCCATCTTAATTATGATCAGGTTCAGCTCTAAGAAGTTTAGGAGCCCCTAGAGCCACCGTTGGTAGCTGGCCTGAATGCCCTGATATACATAAACGATGTCATGGAATTTTGATGTCAGATGAGGTCTCTGACGAGATGGAAGGTGAAGAAAATAAGACTAATCGTGCCTAAACAGATGGACACTGCAACCACAAAAAGATGACCAAATATCCCTTCCCTAGCTAACATGAGTGACTATTGCTTCACTAATGATCCACTTTTCTTGCTTTCCAGATAAAAACTATTAAGCGAATCACTGAATTGCCCCGCTTTCTGACAGCACCAGAGCAGACCCCTGTTTCCTTGGGCCTGCCCCCAAACCACCTAACACAAGCCCAAGCACTATAATACGCCCTCTTTAACACCCCTTTCCTGAGATGCATGGTTGCCCATAGTGTCAGGTCTCCCTCACTATAGCAGTTAACCCTTCATTGTTTGACCATAACTATGTTTCGGTAGTCTTTGGTGGGCATCACCAGTATGAATAAACTTACATTTATGAATTATACATAACCATACAAAACTTTAGAGCCTATACTCTAACGAGAAATCAAAACAAACATTAATGTGAATGATAAAATGGGGCAAGGTCTTGGTATGTGAAAGGCTTGTATGCTAAATGCCATGTGGGATTGTGGTTTGGATTCTAGAACAGTAGAAGGACATAAACGGTAAAATCAGACTAAAGTCTATAGTTTAATTAAGAGTATTATACCAATGTGAATTTCTTAGTCTTGACAAATGTGCCATGGTTATATAGACATTAAATACAGGAAAAAAAGTAAAGGGTATACAGGAGCTCCCTGTACTATCTTGGCAACTTATCTGGAGGCTTAAAATTATTCCAAAACAAAAATTTTATTTAAAAAAAGCTTATGCCCAGGGACTTCCCTGGTGGTCCAGTGGTTAAGAATCTGCCTTCCAGGGCTTTCCTGGTGGCGCAGTGGTTGAGAGTCCGCCTGCCGATGCAGGGGACGCGGGTTCGTGCCCCGGTCCGGGGGGATCCCACATGCCGCAGAGCGGCTGGGTCCGTGAGCCATGGCCACTGAGCCTGCGCGTCCGGAGCCTGTGCTCCGCAACGGGAGAGGCCACAACAGTGAGAGGCCCGCGTACCGCAAAAAAAAAAAAAAAGAGAATCCGCCTTCCAATACAGGGGACACAGGTTTGATCCCTGGTTGGGGAACTAAGATCTCACAAGCTGTGAGGCAGCTAAGCCTGTGCGCTCTGGAGCCTTCACGCCACAAGAGCCCACGTGCCGCAACTAAGACCTGATGCAGCCAAATAAATTTTTAAAAAAACATTAAAAAAAAAAGCTTATGCCCAATTTACCCTTTAGGGAGAAGGCTTATTTTTGCTTTGAACTGGGGTGATGGTTATTGTATCTAGAGTGACCCCAGTATGAGCAACAGAAATGAGAAGAGGTGTAGTCAAGAGCAACAGCTCTAGTCACAACAGCTCTTCTGCCTCAATTCCAGCTTCTGGATCTTCCCTACCTGACATTTCAGGGTTCCTTCCTGGGGCCCTATAGCCCCCCCCTTCCCCTCCCCTCAATCCCTCTGGGATTGTAGCCACAGTCACTGAAAGTGACCACACCTAGTCTAGGTCCTGCTCCACTATCTTGTCATCACATAGACAAAAGTAAGATTCCTGACTGCTTTCAGAGTGGAAATAAGCTGTAAGTGGGTAAGAATCACAAAGATACAGGAGGAGAAGTGTCAAGGAAGCACTGTCAAGTCGAAGGAGAAGAAATTAAAATGCCTCTTTCGACTCTGCAAACACATGGACACATCTTCTGAGCTTTCTGTGGTGTGGTGTTGTCACACAGCCCCCAGCCATGACGCAGGCACAGGAGTTAATTGATACTGTAATGGAAGGCATCAGGCTATGATACACCAACAAAACAGAGAAAATAGGATACTCAAGCCTGGACCCCAGATAGTCACTGAGGGACTAAGTATAATAGCCCAGCTTTTCACAGTAACAGTGGATAGAAATTTTCATTCAGGTAATCCTCCTGTAGTAAAAGAAAGATGCATATAGATAACAAGGGCAGAAGAGAGGTTGAAAAGGGCTTGCTTGGGGACTTCCCTGGTGGCGCAGTGGTTAAGAATCCGCCTACCAATGCAGGGAACACAGGTTGGAACCCTGGTGCGGGCGGAGCAACTAAGCCTGTGCGACACGACTACTGAGCCTGCGCTCTAGAACCTGCAAGCCACAACTACTGAGCCCGTGTGCCACAACTACTGAAGCCCATGCACCACAAGAAGAGAAGCCACTGCAATGAGAAGCCGGCGCAGAGCAACAAAGAGTAGCCCCCACTCGCCGCAACTAAGGAAAGCCTGTGCGCAGCAACGAAAACCCAGCACAGCCATAAATAAATAAATAAATAAATAAATAAATAAATTTTTTTAAAAAAGAAAAAAAGGTCTTGCTTGACTTACAACAATTTGGACTGCAGAAGGAGCTTGTCTTCCAGAATCTGATGCCTTTTATTATGTGGTATGAGTGGTAGTAGCTACCTCTATAGCAGTGCTGTCCAATAGAAATATAATGTGAGCTGCAAATGTAATTTAAATTTTTTCTAGTAGCCACATTTACAAAAGTAAAAGCACAGGTAATATTAATTTTAATAGTATTATTTGGATCAACATATCCAAAATAACATCTCGTATGTAGTCAATATATAACATTATCAATAAGCCAGTTTATGTTCTTTTTTTCTTCTTTGAAGCCTGGTGTGTGTTTTCCACTTACAGCACATCTCCATATATTCTTTTAAGTCAGGAAGTTTAATTTTTATTAGGAATACTTAATGTATGTTTAGATTTCATAAAATTTACAGTTGAAAAAGCAGATTCCTATATCCATGTTGGTCCAAACATACTTAAAAGTTTTTCCATAACTGAATTATGAGTTTTAAATTTACATTAAGGCAAGGATGTGGAGAAATTGGAACTCTGTGTGCTGCTGATAGGAATGTAAAATGGTGCAGCTGCTGTGGAAAACAGTATGATAACTCCTCAAAAATTTAAAAAGAATTACCATATGATCCAGCAGTTCTGTTTTCTGGATATGTAACCGAAAGAATTGAAGACACGGTCTCTAGAGATACTTGTACACCAATGTTCATAGCAGCATTATTTACAATAGTCAAAAGTTGGAAGCAACCCAAGTGTCCATTGCCAGATGAATGAATAAACAAAATGTGGTGTAGACAGACAAGGGAACATTATTCAGCCTTTTTACAAAGGGAGGAAATTCTGGAACATGAATTTGAGGACCTTATGCTACGTGAAATAAGCCAGTCACAAAAAGAAAAGTATTGTATGATTCCACTTACATGAAGTATCAAAAGTAGTCAGATTCATAGAGCCAGAAATTAGAATGGTGATGCTGCCAGACACGGGGGAGGCAGGAAATGGGAAGTTGTTAATAAGCAGAGAGTTTCAGGTTTTCAAGATAAAAATGAACTATGGAGATTGGTTGCACAATACCGAATGTACTTACTACTGAACTTAGAAATGGTTAAGATGGTAAATGTTATGTTGTGTACTTGACAAAGTAAAAAGTCAGGTCCTCAGTCATACTAGCCACATTTCCAGTGTTCAACAAGCCTAAGTGGCTAAATGGCCCCCTTATCACACAGTGCAGCTTTAGATGAAGGGAAAAGAGAACCAGAAATCCTACTATCTTCAGCTACCACTCTGAAAGGGCTGCCCTGGGGCTCTGTCTCTGCTCTAAGCCACTGCCTTTCTTCACTCCACCTGGAGGGTTAGAACCTGTTATTTAAGTCTTAGGTGTGGTACTCAACACTAATCATTTCAGAAAAAGAGCTTCCGTTTCCTTGAGGCAGTTTCACTTGTATACCAAAGGAAGTGTAGCCTTCTGAGGTGCTAGCCATCCACTGTAACTCTGTGGGTGTAGTATTTCTCAGAAGGAAGGCACCAGAGACATCCTTAACTCCATTTGTCACCCCTGTGAATTTTTATCCCACAGTGGATTATTTCACACTGAATTTACTGTGATCCAATGTCTGAAATTTAAAAGCAGCTTTTATAAAGTCTCATTTGTGAAGAGCACAGACATTCAAAGTCTTAGGGTGAAGGAGTAACAGGAAGCATTATCAAGGTTTGCTCATGACTTTCCCTCTAGGGCCTAAGTGTACTGTGGTTTTCAGTACAATTTAGGGCTGCTCACAGGTGCTTGATAATATACTTTAGGCAAGGATTGACTGGAACTGTATTGTTTTTGTAGTAATCTTTGTACTTGATTACTATGTGATTTAATCAAATTTTCTATTCTCAGAGTCTTTAATTACATGTGACTCCTGAGAATTTTTATTCGTTTTTTTTTTCCTTGGCTGCGCCACACAGCTTGTGGGATCTTAGTTCCCAGACCAGGGATTGAACCCGGGCCCTCGGCAGTGAAAGCATGGAGTCCTAACCACTGGACTGCCAGGGAACTCCCGAGAATTTTTATTCTTAAGAATAAAAATCCCTGGGCTTCCCTGGTGGCGCAGTAGTTGAGAGTCCGCCTGCCGATGCAGGGGACAGGGGTTTGTGCCCTGGTCCGGGAGGATCTCACATGCCGCGGAGAGGCTGGGCCCGTGAGCCATGGCCACTGAGCCTGCGCGTCTGGAGCCTGTGCTCCGCAACGGGAGAGGCCACAACAGTGAGAGGCCCGCGTACCGCAAAAAAAAAAAAAAAAAAGAATAAAAATCCCCGAGCTTGGGCTTCCCTGGTGGCGCAGTGGTTGAGAGTCTGCCTACCGATGCAGGGGGACACGGGTTCATGCCCCGGTCCGGGAAGATCCCACATGCCGCGGAGCGGCTGGGCCCGTGAGCCATGGCCGCTGAGCCTGTGCTCCGCAACGGGAGAGACCACGACGGTGAGAGGCCCGTGTGCCGCAAAAAAAAAAAAAAAAAAAAAAAAAAAAAAAATCCCAGAGCTTTATGGTACACTCTCTAAACGCAAGAACAGAACAATTTAATTCTCTTTAACTTCTGTGCACTTTCTCCAGCTTTGCCCCTATGGTTGATGCACTAACAGTGACCTGGAGGTGGGGATGTCTGAGCAGTTTGTTTTCGACTACCATGTGGATCCCTTCAAACCCATGAGTGGGCGTTTCAAGGACCAGGTGGTCTGGGATGGGAACCCCGAGCCGGTATGATGTCTCCGTCATCCTCTGGAAGCTGCAGTTTGATGACAGTGGGACATAAACCTGCCGGGTGAAGAACCCATCTGATGTTGATGTGCTGATAGGGGAGATCTGGCTCAGCATCGTGCACACTGTACGTGTCTCTGAGATCCACTTCCTTGCTCTGGCCATCGGCTCAGCTTGTGCACTGATGGTCAGAATAGTAATTGTGATGGTCCTCTTCCAGCATTTCTGGAAAAAGTGGTGGGCTGAAAGAGCTTGTAGAGTGGTGGAGATAAAATCAAAAGAAAAAGAAAAGCTCAACCAAGAAAAATAGTCTCCTTTTGGAAGACACAGACCAACATTCTTAGATGGAAGCTGAAGAGTTCCAAGAGCCAGAACCCTAAAATAAGATGAAGTTAATGGAAGCTTTTCTTTGGCTTTTCCAGTTGTAACCTGTCTTCCAACCAGCTCTGCAGTATAAAAACACCTAGACAAGCAATGTTCCTCTGGCGCCAGCATAGGGCCCTTCTTGAGCAGATATCACCAGACTCACACACAGCCCTGTTACTAAGGTTTTATTTAATTTCCAAGTGCAAATATTTTTCAAATGCTCATTAGCTTTTGTATACTAAGAAGCTGCCTTTTTGCCCTTAAACACTCCTTGTGGATTATGACTTGTATACACATATATTGGCATCAAATGGGATAAAAGCCAACTTGTCTTTCATAATCCTTAGAGCAGCATTCTTGCCGCTAAAGTTAACATGTTTACTCTTTCCTTCTCACACTCTCATTTAAAAGGTGAGCTAATTCTCCCCACACCAAAAAAAAAAAGTGTATTGGGAAATTAAAACAATACGAAAAATGATATTTATTTTGTATTCTATAGCTTATAAGAAAACTTGAGCATTAACGTGGGGTTTTTTGTTAACATCTTTATTGGAGTATAATTGCTTTACAATGGTGTGTTACTTTCTGCTGTATAACAAAGTGAATCAGCTATACATATACATACATCCCCATATCCCCTCCCTCTTGCGTCTCCCTCCCATCCTCCCTATCCCACCCCTCTAGGTGGTCACAAAGCACCGAGCTGATCTCCCTGTGCTATGCAGCTGCTTCCCACTAGCTAACTATTTTACATTTGGTAGTGTATATATGTCAATGCTACTCTCTCACTTGGTCCCAGTTGACCCTTCCCCCTCCCCATGTCCTCAAGTCCATTCTCTACGTCTGCGTTAAAGTGGGGTTTTTTTAAACTTTTTTTTTGGGGGGTGGCACTCCATGTGGCATGCGGGATCTTAATTCCCTGACCCGGAATTGAACCATGCCCCCTGCAGTGGAAGCTCGGGGTCCTAACCACTGGACCGCCAGGGAACTCCCTAAAGTGTTTTATTTGTAAAAACTTCCCAAGAGTAGTCTGAAGAATGCTTGCTTCTTCTTTTCATTGTGTAATTTACAATAATAGAGCAAGCATCTTTTCAATGCCTTGGTGAACTGTCATACTCCTTTATAAATTTGGATCAGCTTGCAACATTGTATCCTTTCCACTTTTTAAAATATTTATTTATTTATTATTTTTGTCTATGTTGGGTCTTTGTTGCTGTTCACAACAACAATTCGTTGCGGTGCGCGGGCTCCTCATTGCGGTGGCTTCTCTTATTGCAGAGCACGGGGTCTAAGTGAGCAGGCTCAGTAGTTGTGGCTCGTGGGCTCTAGAGCGCAGGCTCAGTAGTTGCGGTGCATGGGCTTAGTTGCTCCGAGGCATGTGGGATCTTCCTGGACCAGGGCTCGAACCCCTGTCCCCTGCATTGGCAGGCAGATTCTTAGCCTCTGTGCCACCAGGGAAGCCCGGGGATTTTTATTCTTACGAATAAAAATTCTCGGGAGTTCCCTGGCAGTCCAGTGGTTAGGACTCCATGCTTTCACTGCCGAGGGCCTGGGTTCAATCCCTGGGCTTCCTTTCCACTTTTTAAAAAATTTATTTTATTCAAGTACATTTGATTTACAATGTTGTGTATCCTTTCCACTTTTTATGTCATGAAATATCTCCAAGAATCCCTTAATGTGAAGTTTTTTTGCCAGCATCACAACCTCTAGGACACCTTCATCCTTTTCATTACACTTTCCTCATTTCTGTTGATCAGTTCCCCTTCAACAAGTTCTTCTGGCTGCAGATCTAGTCTCCTGAACAGCGGCAGTGTCAACATTCCCCCATTTAGCTAGTTCTTCTGTAACTCCATTTATACTCTATTCCAGTTTCACTCCCAGCATTATCACTTTTCATTTATTTGCTGCATTCTCATCTTTGTTGGTCAGGTCTCTCTCTTTTTTAAAAATTATACTATTCTCTTTATTTTTCTGTATTTTTGAAATTTTCCATAATAAAACAAGTTTTTTTAAATGAGTTTTGTTTTGATATTATTGTATTATAAAACATCAAAAATATCCTTTTTTAAAATCAATTTATTTTATTTATTTATTTTTGGCTGTGTTGGGTCTTCGTTGCTGTGCACAGACTTTCTCTAGTTGCAGTGAGCAGGGGCTACTCTTCGTTGTGGTGCGCGGGCTTCTCATTGTTGTGGCTTCTCGTTGCAGAGCACGGGCTCTAGATGTGTGGGCTTCAGTAGTTGTGGCATGTGGGCTCAGTAGTTGTGGCTTATGGACTCTAGAGCGCAGAGGTCAGTAGTTGTGGCACACAGACTTAGTTGCTCCGCGGCATGTGGGATCTTCTCAGACCAGTGCTCGAACCCATGTCCCTTACACTGGCAGGCAGATTCTTAACCACTGCGCCACCAGGGAAGCCCCTTTCCTTTTTTAAAAATATTTATTTTGGGGGCTTCCCTGGTGGCGCAGTGGTTGAGAGTCTGCCTGCCGATGCAGGGGACGCGGGTTCGTGCCCCGGTCCGGGAGGATCCCATGTGTCGCGGAGCGGCTGGGCCCATGAGCCATGGCCACTGATCCTGTGCATCCAAAGCCTGTGCTCTGCAACAGGAGAGGTTACAACAGCGAGAGACCCGCGTACTGAAAAAATATTTATTTATTTATTTATTTTTGTTACGCTGGGTCTTAGTTGCAGCAGGCAGCCTCCTTAGTTGCGGCATGTGGGCTCCTTAGAATTGTGGCATGCAAACTCTTAGTTACAGCATGCATGTAGGATCTAGTTCCCTGACCAGGAATCGAACCTGGATCCCCTGCATTGGGAGTGCAGAGTCTTAACCACTGCACACCAGGGAAGTTCCCCCCCAAAAATCTCCTTTTTTTTAATGAAGACTTCCAGGCAGAAGAATATAATCTTCTGATAGACCATTAACTGGTACATTAAGTTAAATCTTACACAGTAACTTAGAAACTGATAAAAATATTTTTTTAATATTGTGCAAATTACTGAATATTTCTATATCAATAAAAGACCACTAAAAGTTGGGATTTGAAGCCAAAAGCAAATCAAAGGACCATGGATTGTCAGTGAAATTTGTTGTAGCCAATATGCTTGTTCCCTAATTTTATGTACAGGCATACCTCGTTTTACTGCACTTCACTTTATTGTGCTTTGTAGATATAGAGTTTTTTTGTTTTTTGTTTTTTTTTTTGCAAATTGAAGGTTTATGGCAACTCTGCATTGAGCAAGTCTATTGGCCCCATTTTTCTGACAGCATGTGCTCATTTTTTGTCTCTATGTCACATTTTGGTAATTCTCACAATGTTTCAAACCTTCCACCAGCAAAACGATTATGACTCACTGAAGGCTCAGATGACGGTTAACATTCTTTTACAATAAAGTGTTTTTTAATTAAGGTATGTACATTGGTTTTTAGACATAATGCTATTGTACACCGAACATACTACAGTAGTGTAAACATAACTTTTATATGCACTGGGAAATCAAAATTTATGTAACATGTTTTATTGCAATAGTCACATTCTTACGGTGGTCTAGAACCAAACCCAAAATATATCTAAGGTATGCCTATGGGGCTTCTACTTCTCCAGAAGAATTTATCCATGCACAGTAGGTGATGTTTGCGATCACACAAATGCTGGGTAATTAAGATTTAAGCGATTATCCAAAACTACTCTGGCCAATGAGTCAAGTAATTGTTGTTGGGCTGCTATTGCCTTATTGGTAGAATCATCAAGTTTTCCCAATTCCAGATAGACTTCTTTTTTCTTTCTTTCTTTCTTTCTTTCTTTTTTTTTTTTTTTTTTTGACTACGCTGTGTAGCATGTGGGATCTTAGTTCCCTTAACCACTGAACTGCCAGGGAAGTTCCTCCAGAGAGATTTCTAATCATTTGTTCATTGGCATGAATAAGTGCCCTTCCACTGAAAGCAAATCTAGAGTCATGTATACCTTCTGGGAATTCCCATTTAAGTTGGCAATGAAGGTTTAATGGAGAAGATGAATGACAGGACCAATGGGAGACTTCAGATTTATTATGAATGTCCAAGGGGACAGTTAGAAATACTAGTAACTAACATTGGCCTCCAATCTGCCAACTGTCTAAACATTCATAAGCCCATCAGGAAGCCCGTTGGTTACAAAGACAAGATCAGGTGGTGCGTGTAAGACTACTGCTAGGGTTTGATTATTAATAGTGCCATTAATTGGGATTATTCTATTGGCCCTTTCAGTGGGTCAGTGGTGTTTGGCGAACAATTAGGGAGAAACCATCATGTTCTGTGGACTTTGTTCTCAAAGGCCATACAGAAGGGAGTTGTTTTGCCATGGCAAGCAGACCTAACCTAGTGTTGAGAACTGTACAGGTGGAATAGGTATGGTTAGCTGCATTGAGAGTTATGACACGGAAGAAGTCAAAGCAAAATACAGGAAAATCTGGTTGTAGAAGTTCTGACTTGATGAAAAATATCCAAAGGGGTGTGGCTATAGTTAGCTGTCACAGTGGAGATGAAGACTAAAGGGTCATGGCTGTCATGGACAGATTGGGTTTTCTGATGACAGATCCAACGATCAGAAGGGTCCAGATTCCTTTGGACCATGACCATTTGAGGGCAGCATTTTTTTTTTTTTTGGCCATGCTGTGCAGCATTCAGGATCTTAGTTCCCTGACCAGGAATCGAACCCGAGCCCCCTGCATTGGAAGCTCAGAGCCTTAACCACTGAACCTCCAGGGAAGTCCCGAAAGGGCAGCTTTTTGTGTGTGGAAATATCAACAAGGTGATTTCCTTTAGCTTCTAAAGAGTCAAGCGTAGCATGCCTCAGAACCTTAATAATAGACAAAGCAGCAGGTAAGAATATGGTTTCTAATAATTCCTGAACATAAAGGCTGTTTTTAATTTGATCTCTGCTGGAAGTAAGGAAGCCATGCTGTTTCTATAACGTTCCCAAATCGTGAGCCACGCCAAAGGCGTAGCTACTGTCAGTGTAAATGTTGGCAGTTTTGCCCTTGACTAAGATACAGGCCCATGTGCGTGCACATAGTTTGGCTTATTGGGCCAAAGTAGTCAAAGGCAAAGGTGCCACTTCAGTTACTTAAAGAAGTGTTGACATTGCATATCCAGCACAATAGTGACCATGTTCATCTTTTAAATAAGAACCATCAGTGAACCATGAGAGGTCAACATTATCTAAGGGCATTTCCTATAAGCAGTCACAGGGTGTGTGTGTGTGTGTCATCTGTAAAAGAGGGGAGAAGAGTAGCAGGGTTAAGTTTATTAAAGTAGGAAAAGTGATTTAAAGGGCAGTTAACAGGAGAATTTCATAGGAAGTGAGATGGCTTACTGAAAAATGTTGATTATGATGAGGGTTAAGAGCTTCAACAGCATGTGGCACAAAGATGGTTAAAGAGGATCCCATGACTATTTCTTCAGTCTTTACAAAGAGGGCAGTAGCAGGTACAGCTCTGAGGTGGGGGTTAGGAGGTATCCCCAGGTTCCAGGTTCTAGTTGTTGGCTGTAATACCCTATGGGTCAGTGATGATCCCATACTTCTGGGTGAGTACCCCAAGGGCATTCCCTTCTTTTTTCATACACAAAAAGGAAGAGAAGAAGTTGATAATTGGGGTGTCCAAGGACAGGGGAAGGTATTAAATTTTCCTTTAAGATTTAGAAAGTCCTGTCACCTGAATCTTCCCAGGTGATAAGAGTCAGGTTTAGTAGTTTTTAACAAGGGATATAAAGGTTGGGCTGTAAGGGAAATTTGGGGGAATCCAGCTGAGAAAATACCCTGCCAATCCAAGAAAACATTGCAGTTTGCATTTGATTTGGGGCTTTGGGAAGTTCAAGATTCCATGAAGTCTGTCTGGATCTAGATGCAGTCCTTGTTCTGAGAATAGATGCCCTAAATATCAAACTTGAATTTGAACAAATTGTAATTTTTTCCTTAGAGAGTTTACGTCCCTTTTTGGCTAGGAGTTTCAGCAAACGGGTGTTTTCTTCTTGTGAGGAGGCTTAAGATGGGGGCAAAGAACTAAGTCATCCACACATTCTATTAAAGTGGAGCCTCCAGAGAACTTGATATCATCTAGATCAGCCTTTTTCTTGTTTTTTTGTTTGGCTGTGTTGGGTCTTCATTGCTGTGCTTGGGCTTTCTCTAGTTGCGATGAACGGGGGCTACTCTTCGTTGCGGTAGGCAGGCTTCTCCTTGCAGTGGCTTCTGTTGCTGTGGAACACAGGCTCTAGGTGTGGGGGTTTCAGCAGTTGTGGCTCACGGGCTCTAGAGCGCAGGCTCAGTAGTTGTGGCGCACGGGCTTAGTTGCTCTGTGGCATGCGGGATCTTCCCGGACCAGGGCTCGAACCCGCGTCCCCTGCATTGGCAGGCGGATTCTTAACCACTGCACCACCAGGGACGTCCCAGATCAGCCTTTAAATATTGTGAGGGGACTTCCCTGGTGGTCCAGTGGTTAGGACTCTGTGCTTCCAATGCAGGGGGCACGGGTTCCCTCCCTGGTGGGGGAACTAAGCTGCCTGGTGTGGCAAAAAATAAATAAATAAATGAAGTTTGTGAGAAATAAGAAGGGCTTTCAGTGAAAACCTGGGTCATTCCTATAAAGGTATATTGCTGGCCTTCCCAAGTAAAGACAGAAAGATACTATATTGACTTATCTACTGGGATACTTTAAAAAAGCACTGCAGAAATTAAACCACACCAAAAAATTTGCTCTCAGTAGGGATGGAGGCTAGTGAAGCATGGGGATTGGGGCAACAGGGTGTTGAGGGATGACAACACTGTTTATGGCTCGCAGGTCCTAGACAAGCCTCCGTCCACAACTATTTGGTTTCTTCACAGGTAAAATGCGAGTGTTGCACTGACTAGTGCGGGGGTAATGAGGCCCTGGGCCTTATGTTATTGGCTTAATGTCTTGAAGGGCCTCTTTATTTGGGGGTATTGATTAATCCTGTGGAGAAGTTTTGAGGGACCTATTTGGATCTTAATAGGAGGTGCATGTGGGTACTGCGAATATCAGTTGAGGATTTTGCCCATAAGGAGAGTGGTAGCTGACCGAATAGGGACAAATGATTAGTGTTCTTGGAATTAGCTCCAGTGTCAGAGATGGAGAAAAAAAAAAGCTGTTGAAGGGCCATTTGATTCACCTAATTGGCTATTTTGGTTGCTGCTCTCAAATTCTAGAATTGTTTCTCCCTTTTGGGAGAAAGAACTTCCAGCATATTATTTTTCTAAGACATCTTGGGTCAATAAATAGAGGTGGAGGAACAAAGGAAAAAACAGTGAGTACCTCTTAGAGGGCCTAAGCAAAAGGGGATAGTTTTAGAGATAAAAACCTATTGAGGTTTATTAGAGACCCCCACTATTTGAAGCATTTTAGTACTCTGAGGCAGGGGCTTTTTAATGGTAGTGGGGCTGAGCATCAAGAGTGTAGCTCTGATGCAAAAAGGACAGAAAGAGATTTGTCCCCAATCTAAAGAGTAGTTTCTTCGAGTCAATTAAGAGAAAGAACTGGGGAAATCCCTTGTAGTTCCTCAGCGTCCTTGGGGATGAGGAGGACATTGGTAAAGCTGGTTAGAGGATTGAAGGTGCTTGGAGTACTGAAACTTGTAGCAGTAATTTTTCCAGTGTCCTAGCTTTTAGAAATTATGATGGAGACCAGAAGGGTTTTGGTTTTGTTTAGAGGCCTCTAATTCTGGAATTGAAGATTAAGGATTTTAGTAGTCTTCCTTTAAGTTGAATCATCTAGGGTTTGGGTGAGTTGGGTTTCTAAACTAACTAAATCTATAGTGGACATAATTTCCCATTATATCCTGGTCCTTTTAACTAGAAGAGAAAGATCTCAGTTCAGCCTGTTAATGGACATAGATTTAAAGGTAACTCAAGTAGACTCAGCATCCAAAGGAAGACCAGAATTTTCTTTAAAGATGGTTTGGAGCTGGCTGTAATAATCATGCATGAGCTCATTGGGCTTGTGGATACAAGCTTGAATCTTATTCTGATCAACTGGTTTTGGGAAAGTCCTAAGAATTGCCAAATGGTGTCACTCGGTGATTCCATGAGCCTGATAATAAGGCAACAGGGGTTTCTTTGTCCCCAGGTTGTAATTCTAAAGATTTCTCAGGATCATCTCAATTGGCAGTTTTCATTCAGTGTGGGCCTGGCCTTTACTGACAAGGATATGAATTAGTTGATATAAGTCAGAGAAGCCCAGTTGATAAGTTTGAATGACTATATTAAATTCCTCAGCAAATCTCTGGGGATCCTCAGTTATTTCGGGAAAATCTTTGACTATGGCTCATAGTTCAGCTTTAGTACAGTGAACATAAGAAATTAGAGACAGCATTTTTTTAATTAAAGCATTTTAAAATTAATTTTTATTGGAGTATGGTTGCTTTACAATGTTGTGTTAGTAGAGGCTTAGCATTTGGATCCTCAGAGGGTCTGATTTAAGAGGCGCAGATTTTAATAGGTTCAGGAAAGGAGGAGACATGGAGAGGTTCAGAGAAAAAGGAAAGTTCAGTGAGGGGATTAGAATGAGGAAGTGAAGTGTATAGAGGAGTTAGGGACAGTACAGAAGGGAAAGAGGAAGCTGGCTCCAGAGACAAAGAGGATGGGGGAAGGGAGAAAAGAGGCCTCAGAAGATTTTTATGGTCCTCTTTCAATTGTTTTTTCACCGTGGTTAATTTAGAAATGGTATTTTGTAAAGAGGCAATTTTAGAATCTTGGATACATTTGGAAGCCTCCAGGTACCAATTAAAATATGCATCCTATTCAAGCCACAGTCTTCTAATTTCATTCTGAGAAAAAACAGTTTGGGGAGGTCGGAAGTTTCTCTTAATGGCCATTGGAGTGCTAAATTATCTGTGGTTAAGTTGATCCATTTAGTTAAGAATGTGCATGAGGAGGGACCACAGTTTTGTTTTTGTTTTTTAATTAAATTATTTTATTTATTTATTTTTGGCTGTGTTGGGTCTTGGTTGCTGCGCGGGGGCTTTCCTCTAGTTGTAGAGAGTGGAGGCTACTCTTCGTTGTGGTGCGCAGTCTTCTCATTGCGGTGCCTTCTCGCTGGAGCACAGGCTCTAGGTGCACGGGCTTCAGTAGTTGTGGCTCGCGGGCTCAGTGGTTGTGGCTTGCGGGCTCTAGAGCGCAGGCTCAGTAGTTGTGGCGCACCGGCTTAGTTGCTCCACGGCATGTGGGATCTTCCCGGACCAGGGCTCGAACCTGTGTCCCCTGCATTGGCAGGTGGATTCTTAACCACTGCACCACCAGGGAAGTCCCCCTGGTTTCTTTATAGCACCCGATGTGGCCTGCCTCTTGGGATACCCTGACAAGAGCAAGAGTTTAGGTAGTTTTAATGATTCCTGATATGAGGCTGTCTGTGATGCAGGAAAGTTTTGGTTTCTCTTTCACTATACAGAAGAGGAATAAGTCCTATCCTTTCCTTCTCTCTCTCTCTCTGTTTTTCCTCTGTCTCTCTCATTACCACCCACACATCAAACCACTTTAGTCAACTGATTAATTTACAAACCCCAATCCCCCTTTTTCATCTGTTGTAGGTCAGAAACTTTCAAAGTCAACGTTATTGAGCACTCCTATTATGAGGATAAAGATCTCAAATTTGTTCCATTTTTCCAGGATAAAACTTGGGGTTTATCTTTTCATAAATAAAGTGGTCAAAATGAAAATGTTAGGACACATTGCTGCTTAATAAATCCCAAGTGATAGAAAAGCGAACTTCCGACAAAAACATAGGTAATGAAAATGCTTAGCATTTAGCGAGCTCTCAGAAGGAGGATTGCAACCCACATGGCCTGGGCCCACACTTCTGTCCTATCCTAACATCTTTTCCACATGGAGTGAGGCTCAAGAATCACTGGCCAATGGACTTCCCTGGTGGCACAGTGGTTAAGAATCCACCTGCCAATGCAGGGGACACAGATTCGAGCCCTGGTCTGGGAAGATCCCACATGCCGCGGAGCAACTAAGCCCATGCACCACAACAGCTGAGCCTGTGCTCTAGAGCTCACAAGCCACAACTACTGAGCCCAGGTGCCACAACTACTGAAGCCTGCGCACACCTAGAGCCCGTGCTCCGCAACAAAGAGGAGCCACTGCAATGAGAGGTCCGCGTACTGCCACAAAGAGTAGCCCCCACTAGCCACAACTAGAGAAAGCCCACATGCAGCAACGAAGACCCAACGCAAGATCAGCTCGGTGCTTTGTGACCACCTAGAGGGGTGGGATCGGGGGTGGCTGGGAGGGAGATGCAAGACGGAGGAGATATGGAGATATATGTATACGTATAGTTGATTCACTTTGTTATACAGCAGAAACTAACACACCATTGTAAAGCAATTATACTCCAATAAAGATGTTAAAAAAAAAAGATAAGCTGAAATATCAAGACCAAAAAAAAAAGTTTGTACCAGCATTCACTTGTACTAAATATCATTGTGCTTAATAATGAGTAAATATTTTCTGTTATGAATTTTAAAAAAAGACCCAGAGTTGCCTTGGTACAGCTTGCAGACCGCTGGGAGTCTGGGCTGCTATCCTGCGTGAGTCCTCCCGCAGCTTTCCCTGCTGTCCGACCCACCGGCATTGCCGGTGGACCTCAGCAAGTGGTCCGGGCCTTTGAGCCTGCAGGAAGTGGACGAGAGGCCGCAGCACCCACTGCAGGTCAAATATGGCGGGGCGGAGGTTGACGAGCTGGGCAAAGTGCTGACACCCACCCAGGTTAAGAACCGGCCCACCAGCATTGCATGGGATGGCCTTGATCCAGGTAAGCTGTATACCTTGGTCTTGACAGACCCGGATGCTCCCAACAGGAAGGACCCCAAATACAGGGAATGGCACCATTTCCTGGTGGTCAACATGAAGGGCAACGACATCAGCAGTGGCACGGTCCTCTCCGATTATGTGGGCTCTGTGCCTCCCAAGGGCACAGGCCTTCACCGCTACATCTGGCTGGTTTACGAGCAGGACAGGCCACTGAAGTGTGACGAACCCATTCTCAGCAACCGATCTGGAGACCACCGTGGCAAATTCAAGGTGGCAAAGTTCCGCAAAAAGTACAAGCTCGGGGCTCTGGTGGCCGGCACGTGTTACCAGGCCGAATGTGATGACTATGTGCCCAAGCTCTACGAGCAGCTGTCTGGGGAGTAGAGGAAAGCCAGGAGACGGACACGGTCCCAGAGTTCCCAAGCAGTGTTTCAGTTTAGTGATGCATGTAGGTTTCTCCCCTTCCCCCTGCCTGAGCCCTGAGCACTCAGATTTAGGTTTAGGGTGACTTTTCCTTCTGCCTGTCCTCTGTAATTCTAGGGGGTTTATGTTTTGATCAAACTTGAACTCCGTTTTGGTGGGGGATATTTTGGTACTAGGATGGGGTCATCAAAATGTTAATATAAGAATAACAACCCAGACGTTAAAGAAGAATAAGATTCTGGTAAAAAGACCAGGTCTGCAGTATTAGAACAGAGCATCAAAGAATCTTTAAGAGAGGTTGAAAAAAAGAAAAGGTTGATTGCCTCTGCCTTTGTGAGCCCGAGCCCAGGATTGTCTGTGACGGCATCTTCTGGCATGTGTTTTCACGGCCCTGTCTCTCACGAAGACAACCAGGGGTCAGCACGTCCGCTAGCCCACCATGTGATACATCTCAGGCTGGTTATTGGGTGTCAGTGTCCTGCTCTGGCTCCTTTAAAGAGCAATACTGAAAAAAGCAATAAGGAGAGAGTTGCTGTTAAAGCTTGGCCATCTAGATGAGCTGCAGGGCTGAGTGAGAGGTCATCAGAAATCCAAAAGTCTGTGCCTGTTAAACTGATCACTCTTCGGTGTAAGAAAAGCCGGTCTGGAGTTGCTGAATGTTGTGTTAATTCTGCTATTTGCTTATAGTTGAATAAAAATAAAAACATTGCGTAGTTAAAAAAAAAAAAAGACTCAACGCAGCCATAAATAAATAAATAAATAAATTTATTAAAAAAAAAAAAAAGAATCACTTGCCATCCCTGGCCTCCTTGCCCATTGGCCCTTGGGGAGCACAAACTCTGCTGTGAAGAATCAGAGGCAGGAGGGACTGCTCCCCAGAAGGTGCTAGTATTCAGGGGCACTGGGGGACAGATGCGTGGAATTTAGTGACAGGCTCCCTCCCACCTACACAGCCATGATGGTTTTGAACTAGAAGGCACAGTGGGAAGGAACTGTTTTAACCATATTACCTTGGATGAGGCATGGCTCCGTCAGATGCAGATCAAGAGAAAAAAAACGGAAAGAGTTTTACAGTGTTTTGTACTCACAGCTCTCCAGGGAGAACACAGCATGCCACCCATGGCCACTCAAGGGAAGTACCAGGCCAGTCGCACAGCAGAGCAAGGGGGAACTAAGCAAGCATCTTTACTGTGGTTTTGCTGGAAGGAAAGAGAGCAAACAGGTGTAGCACTGGCTAATTTGAATAATTTCAAAAGGTTCTGGGGCACAGGGGCTGTCCCTGGTTGTCTGATATCTAGTCCTGGAGCAATTAGGGTAAGCATATGAAGGCCCCAGAGTGTGAGAGCCCAATAAGGGTGGTGTTTGGTGGTATGGACTTAATGGGCTGTTCAAGAAGAGGAACTGATCAGCTTCTAGCTAGGGCCTCAAAACTGGATCAAGATAGCACACACCTACCCACACAAACTATACTACAGGAAGCAATATTCTTTAAAAAAAATATGTAAATGGACTACACATTTTGTTTCTTCTCTGCCCCCAAGACTTCATTACTCCACACTGACTGTATGTACTTATTATCTTCAAAATTTTTTTCAAATTTTGAAATATTTCATCATTCAAAAATTGTATTATAGAACTTCCCTAGTGGCGCAGTGGTTAAGAATCTGCCTGCCAATGCAGGAGACACCAGTTCGATCCCTGGTCTGGGAAGATCTCACATATCGCAGAGCAACTAAGCTCGCATGCCACAACTACTGAGCCTGCATGCTGCAACTACTGAAGTCCACATGCCTAGAGCCCGTGCTCTGCGCCAAAAGAGAAGCCACCGCAATGAGAAGCCCACGCACCGCAACGAAGGTAGCCCCCGCTCGCCGCAACTAGAGAAAGCCTGCATGCAGCAAGAAAGACCCAACACAGCCAAAAATTTTTTTAAAAAAATTGTATTATAGGGCCTCCCTGGTGGCGCAGTGGTTGAGAGTCCGCCTGCCGATGCAGGGGATACGGGTTCGTGCCCCGGTCCGGGAGGATCCCATATGCCGCGGAGCGGCTGGGCCCGTGAGCCATGGCCGCTGAGCCTGCGCATCCGGAGCCTGTGCTCCGCAACGGGAGAGGCCACAACAGTGAGAGGCCCGCATACCGCAAAAAAAAAAAAAAAAAAAAATTGTATTATAGTAATTGCTTTTTTTTTGGCTGCACCGCGGGGCATGTGGGATCTTAGTTCCCCCACCAGGGATTAAACTTGTGCCCCACTGCAGTGGAAGTGCAGAGTCTTAACCACTGGACCACCAGGGAATTCAAGTCATTGCTTTTTTTTTTTTAATTAGTTTCTGCTTTATAACAAAGTGAATCAGTCATACATATACATCTGTTCCCACATCCCTTCCCTCATGCATCTCCCTCCCTCCAAGTCATTGCTTTTTAAAGAGTTGAAGAGTTGAAAAGCATCTCAGACACTGGTTTATCTGTAATTTTTGGTCCAAAAACAATGAAAGGAAGTAGTCAATATATCAAATGGCACTACCTCTTAGATTTTTACAATATCTGTAATTTCCTGTATGTTTTAAATATTCCATAATTTCTATAAAATGGAGGTTAATGAGAGAGAAGGAGAAAAGCTGCAAGCTGCCCTGCACCCAGCACATCTTTTTTTCCCCTAGGTTTATTGAGATATAATTGACACATAATAGCACATCTTGATGCAAATGAAGTTTTCTGCCTCTCCTGAGGCCCCCGCAGAAGTGAAGGAGCCTAACTGTACATATTTTTGGTTGGGAAAGCCCATTATCAAGCTAAAGGGGAACAACTCAGCATGGTGAAAGAGCTAGACATAGCTTAAGTCAGGCCTTGTTGCTGGCCAGGCCTGCTGTGGAAATGGTCAAAGTAAGGGCAGCCACACAACACTGCCCAGTACCACCCAGTCCCCCTGCAGTCTTTGGTGAGGCAAAGAAACCAATTCAAGCAAGTAACCATCAAACTCATTAGGTGCCATAACCCCTCTTTTACTGTTTAACACAAAGTGCTGTTTGAAAGAACTGAAAAGTATCTTAGAAGAACAGCAAATAACCCAGGGGTCCAGACTTCTGTGGTGGTGACTTTTTTTTTTTAACATCTTTATTGGAGTATAATTGCTTTACAATGTTGTGTTAGTTTCTGCTGTATAACAAAGTGAATCAGCTATACATATACATATATCCCCATATCTCCTCCCTCTTGCATCTCCCTCCCACCCTCCCTATCCCACCCCTCTAGGTGGTCACAAAGCATCGAGCTGATCTCCTTGTGCTATGCAGCTGCTTCCAACTACCTATCTACTTTACATTTGGTAGTGTATATATGTCCATGCCACTCTCTCACTTCATTCCAGCTTACCCTTCCCCCTCCCCATGTCCTCAAGTCCATTCTCTACATCTGTGTCTTTATTCCTGTCCTGCCCCTAGGTTCATCAGAAACTTTTTTTTTTTTTAGATTCCATTTGTATGTGTTAGCATACAGTATTTGTTTTTCTCTTTCTGACTTACTTCACTCTGTATGACAGACTCTAGGTCCATCCACCTCACTACAAATAACTCAATCTCGTTTCTTTTTATGGCTAATATTCCATTGTATATATGTGCCACATCTTCTTTATCCATTCATCTGTCAGTGGACACTTAGGTTGCTTCCATGTCCTGGATATTGTGACTTATTTCTTGAATAAGCATTGGTGCTGCTTCAAAGGTACATTTTTCTATATTGGTCAAGAAAATTAATCACACAAGGCTGTGACCGCTGAGCCTGCTGGCGTCTCACCTAGGTTATCTTATCCTTCATCTCTGGCTACTACAGCACCAAAGGAGAATCATTACATTTGGACTGGACCTATATTGTGGCTGGGCAGTTCAATTGTTTTCTCACTTCATTCTTTCCTTCTTTCAGATGGGAAAGGGAGGCAGAGAAGGGGCTTGGGAGCCAGCCTGAAAGACCTATCTCTCACTGCACTTGAGAGTGCAGCAAAGAGTGCAAGACCCTGGAAATAGAGTGCTTTAGCCCAATGGCCAGACCTGCTATCCACAAGCTGAGTGACCTTAGGAAAGTTACCTTAACAACTCTATACCTCAGTATCCTTCTACTAAGTGGTGATGATAATAGTAACGTCTACTGGTGGGTTGCTATGAGGCTTAAATGAGATTAAGTACTCCTAATAGTGCAAAGCACAGTGAAGGTGCAATACATATTCACTATTGTTACTGCCACTGCTATTTGACAGATAACGTGATTTTGAGTAAGAGCCTCCTCTGAACCTTGGTGACCCTGCCTATCCAGGCGCACTCCTGGGAAAGAAGGGGAGGAGGGTATCAAAGCTTAAAGGGCAAATTGTTCTTTCAAGGGATACCAGTTGTAAAATTCTAGACAATACAAACCTCTGTACCATTTGTTGTGGACGAGTGGTTTCCAGAGATAAGCTTATTTTTTAAAAGTTAAAATACTTATTAAAAGGCATTAAATCTGTGATAATAATCTATATTAACAACAGGGAATAAGCAGGCAGGTCAATCTGTAAGAGGATACAACTTGGGGTGATTTTCATTTGTGCTGAATTCAATTGTTTTTACTTCACTTTATTTTTAAAATATTTATTTATTTATTTGGCTGCATCAGGTCTTAGTTGAGGCACGCGGGACCTTCGTTCCTGCATATGCAGCATGTGGGATTTAGCTCCCTGACCAGGAATTGAACCCGGGCCTCCTGCATTGGGAGGGCAGAGTCTTAGCCATTGGACCACCAGGGAAGTCCCTCAACTGTTTTTAAACCAGATGGTAGAGGTGCACCTCGGTGCAGGTACTCTTAAGAATGGAACAAATGTGTCTTTTTCGATTTCAGAGCTTAGGTGAGACACTTTTGCAGACACAGAGGTGAAAAGAAAAGGTGGAGGCCTCTAAAGTCCCACAGCTGAGGAGGTAGTCCAAGTGGACGAGGTGTGCGCAAGCATCCTCCAGTTGGTGAGGTGAGATGGCTATCTGTGGAAAAGGTCTGGGACCTGTGGCACCAGTCTGAGCTATCCCAACCCTTACTGTGGACGAGGGCCAACATGTGACTATGCTGGTGCTCACCTGCAAAAGATACTGTAGTGGACTCCCAAGGAGCAGGGGAAGGCTCATCATCAGGCCAAAGCCTTATTCTTTCATTTAAGAAGGCTTCAAAGATTATTGCATCATTTATGAATGCTGGAGAACTGTCAGACTTGCTGAGGGGATCAAAAAGCCCCCATGCCACAACAGTGAGAGGCCCACGTACCGAGAAAGAAAAAAAAAAAAGCCCCCATGGCTCAGAGGCCCTCTTAGTGGACTGCATGAATATGTCTTCTTGGACCTGGTTTCAGTCCCTAAATTCTGAAGTCTTTTTTTTTGGGGGGGTATAATTTGAATATTTGCCTCAGATTAGCTACTTGCATTTTCTCTCCAGAAACAGACTTTTCTACAGCCTGAGTTGTGATGGAGTCATTGGGTTTCTTATGAATACCTATTTGATTTTTGTAGGACCTGTTCTCTGAAATTATGCCTCATCAGTTTTCTAGTACATTTTCACCTCCTCCTTTTACTCTTCCATTTTTTTTTTCCTGGAATCAGCTTCTTTTCACAAACTGCTCCTTCCTTTACTATAGTTGCCCATTCATAATCTGGCCCTATTCCAAGCACCCCCTTAACTTAACTGGTGATTTAAAAAATAATCTTCTGCTTCACCAGTGTTGAGTGCATTTATATCTTCCTCTTTATGGAGACTCCAAAAATAAAATGGTAAGAATTATTAATCCCAGAACACATTAAAGAATCTGTTCCACTGCCTCAGGCAGGGTAGCCATTTCAGCTACCATTCAGCCAGTCGGCTCAGGGGCTCTGACTGAACACTGTGCATTGCCTCGGCGTCTTGAGGGTCACCTTCAGACACCTTGGGGCTTCTCACCCTAAGTGATAGTCACGTAAGCAACCTCAGTCAACCTGCTAATCCCTTCCTAAACCCTGCCCTCGGAGCCGCCTTCATCGGTCTCCGATGTTCTCGGTTCCCTCTTTCTTCACTCTCATCCGGAAATGACTCTCATTTCCTTCTGTCACCCTGGTCTTCAACCCAGGCGTCCATTGGGCTCACTGTTCGGGGCACTCTCCCAGTCAGTATCTTTAGAGGTTCAGCCGTGCTCCACAATTCCTCCCCTCCCCCGACCAGGGCTCGCCCACGTCCCACCCCTCCCCTTCCCGCAGCGCTTCCGGTCCTCAGGCCCTGGCCCCGCCCTACTCCTGGCCGGCCAATCCCTGGCTCCGCTCCGGGAGCGTCACAATGAGCCCTCGCGGCCCCACCCACAGACGACCGCCTCAGAGACCCCGCCCAGCCGTGGTCTTTGCGTCTTTCCGGCTCCGTCTTAGAAGTGGAAGTAGGCCGCGTCTTCCTGAAGAAAAAGGTAGGGTTTTGCAGGGAAACCGGGCCGCGGTTACGCTGGCAGCCGGGAGCGGGCCGGGGGCACGGGTTCCTGGGGCTGCTGTTCCCGGGTGCTAGGGCGCAGGGCCGAGGGAGGGCAGGGCACTCCGAGAGCCGAAGGTCTTCCGGAAGCGCCGCGTGCGCACGACGGACGGGAGTTGTGGCCTCGGGCCCGCCGCGCGCCTGACCCAGCCTCTCCGGGGGGCCCTCCCGGGGCGCGCTGCCAGGGGTTTCCATAGTGATGGTAAACAAGCCTTAACTGCCTCAGCTACAACTGCCAAGTCCCCCGCGTTCCACCCTCCTCTAGGTGCTCAGAGGGACGACCGAGGTGCCGGATGTGAAGAAAAGCGGGGGCGTGGAGACTTGGACCCCGAGGTGAGGGGTGGGACGGGCGGCGTGTCCGAGGCCCGCATACCGGGGAGCGGCCGGGAAATGGGGCCCCTAGTATGGAGGACCGAGGGGTTGAGATTTGGGGGTCAGGGGAGGCAGGATCGGAGGTGAAGGCCCGCACACCCGGGACCAATTAGGAACTGGGCCTACTGGGGGTTGGGGACTGCGGGGCTAAGCTTTGGGTTTTGGGGAGGTGGGTCTGAGGTCAAGGGCCTTACGTTCCGGGACTGGACCGCGGGGCTGAGATTTGGGGTCGGGGAGGCAGAGTCCGAAGCGACGAAGGGAAGAAGAGCCTCGTGCGGACTCCTGAGGGAGCAGAGCCGAGCGCCCCTGCCAGGAGTAGGGTGAGAAAACCAGGCGACCGTGCGAGGGGGTTCATTTTAAAAATGAAAGCGGTACTTTCACGTGGCTGAACGCGTCCGCGAGTTGCACAAGACTGGTTGGGTACCTGACTCCTCCCCCCTCCCACGTTCCCGCTCGCCGAGCCTTCACTTTGGAGCTTTGCGGCCTTTTCTTTCTCTGCGTGCGGCGTGAGTGCCCTGAGCCCTTGTCTGCATTTGTCTCCTACTCTCAGAGGTATCGTGTCTGTATTTTGGCTGAAACTCTTTGGTTCTCGTTGTCCTTGCCTGATGACCACACTTCTGCTAAGCGAACTTAATTTGGCCGTTTCTTTTTCCTTGTCCCGTGCTGCTTTTATCTTTGAACGTACTTTTGCTGATTCTTGACTGCGCCCAAGAAACTTCTGGACGCTGCCGGCGCTCGCGCCGCGCCTTCGCCGCCCTGTTCCCGCGTGGCTCACGGAAGGCGGTGCCGGGCGGCCTGGGGGAGGCTGCGCGAGTCTCGGGGACGCGACCGGCCCTGGGCCCCTGTCTTTTACGGAATCGCTTGGGGGTTGCAGCCCCTCCCCGTTAATCTGTACCTTAAAGGGTCTCCCGGAGGACCCCCACAGGTTCCCGCCAGACAACCCCAGGCCCAGGCGAGCCCCCCCGATCCCTTCCCCGGCCACCGGCGAGCCCCGCGCGTCCCGCGGGACGCCCTTCGCGGCAGTTTTTTTCCCCCGAGGCCCTGACGAGCCATCATGCTTCACAAGTGTTCTCGAGGCTCCAGGGGGCCCACGAGCGGCCGCTTCCCGGAACCGCCTGGGTCGCTCGGCGGTGGAGGTGGGGGAGGGGCCCCGGGCGGCAGACGTTAGGGGCGGGCCTCGGCTAGTCGGTCCCTCGTGGAACCCGGAGAGTGGAAGGCTGCAAATAATCTTTTAGTGAAGGACATCATCGAAACTATCGATCTTAATATAATTCTCACTCTTATTTTTAGTCACGTTTTTAAAAGTTAACTATTTGTTTCTGAATTTC
The DNA here is from genome assembly GCF_964165515.1 of Mesoplodon bidens. Taxonomy (NCBI): domain Eukaryota; kingdom Metazoa; phylum Chordata; class Mammalia; order Artiodactyla; family Ziphiidae; genus Mesoplodon; species Mesoplodon bidens. The sequence continues at coordinate 118,376,318 of NC_138176.1, read as the reverse complement.
TAGTAAGAATGAAAATATCTCGAGTTCTCCGGTTAGACAAAAATGTCAGGGTCTATCAGTGAAAAGTGATGTTTTCAGTGCTAATTTTTAGACAAGATTTCTTCATTTTCAAGTGAGTAAATTTCTGCTCTTAATGAACATTGAGAGAGACTGCTTTATAACTAGTGTTAAGCAGGTCCAGCCTTTCCCTTGGGGATCTCATCTTCCTATATGCATTTCTGTAAATTAATTAGGTTTATGATTTCCATATTATGGTCTCCTTTTTATTTTTAGTTTTGTCTTTTAGTAACATTCTTTTTGTAGTATTTGCTTTTTGTTTTAACTGGCAGGTGGCTGGTTTTCACTTGAGTATTGTTACAAGGTTCCTTTAAACATAAAATAACTCGAATAAAAATGTGAATTGATTTAAGGGAAAGGATGGATTAGGAGGAGAGTTAGTCCTTGAATATGGCCCAAACTGAGGGAGAGTGGAGACACGTGGTGCGTGCCCTTTGGAGTAGGTGCCTGAAGGGGGTACAGAAATGGGAGGGGGCCTCCTTCCACAGAGGTGACTTTCCCACCAACCTGCCCTCTCCAGTCTGAGCTCTGGCTCTCAGGCTCTTTGTAGAAACACATTAATTGACCCTTACTGGATCCACACACAGAGCTAGGTGTTTGACCACATTTTCTAATCACGTGCTCATGACCAGTGTACAAGGAGGTATTACTGTATTCCCATCGTGCAGATGTGTCCTAGGGACACAGTTGGGACTGGAACTCAGATCTATCTGACAGGGACAGTCCTCTCTGCCAGGGCCCCTGCCCTAATTAGTTGCCCTGAGCAAAGATTCTTGTGGAAGACAAAAAACTGCGCAAAGGGAGAAACAGGTTCATCTAAGACCAGCCTGGCTTATTTTAACTGTTTGTATTTCTAAGGACTTTTAAAATATAATCACAATACCATTATCACATCTAAAGAAATAATAATTCCTTGATATCATCAAATACCCAGTGTTCAAATGTACCCGATTGTGTAATAAATATTTTTATATAGCTGGTTGGTTTGATTTGGGATCCAAACAAGGTCATTATATGTTTAGTAGATACATGTCTCAAGTTATGTTTTAAGACAGAGCAGCACTGTCCAACAGAAATATAATGCAAGCCACATAATTTTACATTTTCTGATAAAAAGAAACAGTTCACTTTAATAATTTAGTTTAACATGTTATATATCTAAAATAGACCCAAAATAATCACTTCATGTAATAAATTATTGTAATTAATTTATTATTTTTTTAAATTTTTGGCTGCGTTGGGTCTTCGTTGCTGTGCTCAGGCTTTCTCTAGTTGCGGTGAGTGGGGGCTACTCTTCGTTGTGGTGCTCGGGCTTCTCATCGTGGTGGCTTCTCTTGTTGAGGAGCGCGGGCTCAGTAGTTGTGGCGCACAGGCTTAGTTGCTCTGCGGCATGTGGAATCTTCCTGGACCAGGGCTCGAACCCGTGTCCCCTGCATTGGCAGGCAGATTCTTAACCACTGTGCCCGCCACGAGGGAAGTCCCCCAGTAAATTTTTTTTTCCCCCGTAAATTTTTAAATTCTATTTTTCATGCTTTTTTTTTGAACTAAGCTTTCAAAATGCAGTGTGTGCTTATTTTATAGCACATCTCAATTTGTACCAGCCACATGTCAAGTATGACAAGAGGCTACCTTATTAGACAGTGACGATCTAAAGGTTCTCTATTCTTAAAAGTTTTTTCTTTGAACAAATCAGGTTGTGTGTCACGTAGGTTTCCTTCCCCACACTCTGGGTTTTTCTGACTGCATTCCCATGGTGGTGTTTGAATCTCTGTCCTCTGCATTTCCTGTAAAATGGTAGTTATCCTCTACAGGCTGTCCTGATTCCGTTGAGATTTTATTTTGAAATACTGCATGGGAGGTGCTGTGTACTCCTGCCAGAGGCACATATTGGTTGGTGTTCCTTCTTTGTGATGTTAGCAGCTGTTGATGTTCGTTCTCTAAATGCATTATTTTGTTGATTGTTTCCAGATCAGTGATATTTTAATTCAATATTCCTTCTCAGTTATTAGCAGGTGTACTTCTGTAGAGAGGAAATTTTCTTTGTTAATCATTTGATTACTCTAAGATGTACTTTATAGAAGGCAGGTTAAGTTTTTGATTCCTTTTTTATATTTAGTATCCATATCCAGCATAATGGATTGAATCCTTAGACACTAATTTTTCTGGTATCGTTATGAAGTCATGGATTTTAACATATAGGATGTGCTTTAATCCACTGTAGCTTTTATTCTCTTTGATGCTCCAATTCAATTTTTGGCCAGTGGGAGCCTTTCAGATTGGTTCCTTTCTTGACACAGTTTCAGTGGTCTTTGGCTTCCTTGGTTTAAGGCCTAATACTTCATTAGGTGGATCCGTCAAGGTTTATTCATCTAGATCTCTAGTGATGGGCAATTGGGTTGTGCTTCAATGGATAGCCTCTGCAGGCGTCTTTTCACTTTCTTGGTCATAGGGGTTGAACCATTTAATATTTCCACAAACAGTCTCTGAGAGTGTCTGCTGATCTACAGCCTCTCCAAGCGGGTTTGTTGTCAAACTTTTGTATTTTTGCCAGTGTGATAGGTATTTTAAATGTTGTTTCATTTAAAATTCTAATTTATCTTACATGGTGATGTTGAGCATCTTTTCGTGTTTAAAGGCATTTCTTTTTCTGTCAAGTGTCCATACCTCTAGCCCATTTTCTTTTTTGGATTGTTGGACTTTTTGTTTCTCTCTTTAGAAGCTCTCTGTGTACCTTAAGGGTATTAACACTTAGGAAATAAATTGCAAATGTCTTTCCCATTTTATCATGGGTATTTTGCTTAGCTTATGGTATTTTTAGCCATGCATAAGAGGTTTGGGGTGTTTTGTTTGTGTGTGTGTATTTGTGTATTTTTCGATATTATGGGGTTTGAGTCATGGTCAGGAAAGTTTTCCCTACTGCCAGTGTAAAGACAATTCATGTCTATTTTTCTTCTGTTATTTAGGGTATCTCTTAGAAACATGAAAAATTTTTAGTTAACCCATATTTTACCTTCATCAATATGTTAATGTGACAGTATCAGTGATTGACTTTGAAATGATGAATTACAGTTGCATTCCTGGAATAAATCCAACTTGGTCATGTTGTATTAAATAGCTTTGTGTATTGCTGGATTTGGTTGGCTAATGTTTATTTAGGAATTTTTCATGTGAGTTCATGAATGAAATTAGCCTGTGAAACTTGATAAACTAATTCTAAAACTCTTGGAAAATCAATTCCAAGTTTATTGTAGATCAAAATGTTAGAAAACATAGATGGAAACAACAGAGCTTTAAGTTAAAAAAAATCCATATGGCCTTGGGCTAGGAAAAAGGTCTCAAACAGGACACAAAAAGCGATAATCATTTAAGGGGAAAAAATGACAAGAATGAAGAAAATTCTAAACTATTATGTTTCCCTTACAGTATGCCTTTTACAAAAATCCTCATATAGTATAAATATTTTACAAATTCCTACCACACTCTCTCCTTTTAAGTTTATCTACATGCAAAGATGGTCCATCATTGACATCTCCATTCTTCATCTTCCCCTAATTGAGGTCTCTTCTGCTTTACATGAATATTTGGTTAGAATAGTGCTGTCCACAGTAAGCCTAGAAGACCGGCCACAGCCCGCAGTTTAAAATTATAATTACTTTGCTTTAAGAAAATCAGCTTCATGGTGCTGGTTTTAAATCTTTTTTAAGTTTGTTTGTTTTTCATTTTAACCATCTTCTTTTATAGATTCTTTTTCAGAAGTTTAAAATTTTGTACATATGTACATGTACATATCTGTTTGGGTTCATTTCTATAGTATTTTGTAAGTATTAAAATAAACATTTGATCACCCGGTAAAGAAAAAAGAATAGTGCTGTCCAATAGAATTATGATGTGAATGATTTTTAAAATTTTTTAATAATTGATGTAATTCACATACCATACAGTTCACCTTTTTAAAGGGTACAGTTCAGAGGTGCTTTTTTTTGTGAAAAAGTTGTAAAAACCATCCCCACTATCTAATTTCAGTATGTTTTCTTTCTTTAATTAAATTGAAGTATAGTTGATTTACAATATATATTAGTTTCAGGTGTACAGCACCGTGACTCAGTTATACGTATGTGTATTCTTTCTCAGATTCTTTTCCCTTAGAGGATATTACAAAATATTGAGTATAGTTCCCTTTGCTATACAGTAGGTCCCTGTTGGTTATCTATTTTATATACAGGAGTGTGTATATGTTAATTTCAACTTGCTAATTTACACACACACACACACCCTTTGGTAACCATAAGTTTGTTTTCTATGTCTGTGAGTCTCTTTCTGCTTTGTAAATAAGTTGTTTTTGTTTTGTTTTTAGATTCCACATATATCATATTTGTCTTTCTTGTCTGGCTTACTTCACTTAGTGAGATGATCTCTAGGTCTATCCATGTGGCTGCAGGTGGCCCAGTACCTTTCCTTATGTTGAAACACCCTTAAGCATTCTTAAGCATTCCTAGGATAAATCCCACTTGGTCACGGTGTATAATCCTTTTTACAGGTTGCTGGATTCAGTTTGTTAGTATTTTGTTGGGATTTTGTGTCTATACTCCTAAGCGGTTATCTTGCGATGTCTGTCTGGTTTTGATGTCTACAAGTGTATTAGTTTACTAGGGATACCATAACAAAGTCCTACAGACTAGGTTACTTAAACAATTTATTGTCTCATAGTTCTGGAGGCCAGAAGTCCTACATCAAGGTGTCAGCAGGTTTGGTTCCCTCTAAGAAGCTTAAGGAAAGGGATATGTTCCAGACCTCTCTCTGTGGTTTATAGATGGCTGTCTTCCCTCTGCTTATCTGTGTCCAAATTTCCCCTTCTTCATGTTGGAATACAGCCCATCTTAATTATGTCATTTTTAACTTAATTACCTCTGTAAAGACTATATCACCTCTGTAAAGACTATATCCAAACCTGGTCACATTCTGAGGTACTAGGGGTTAGGACTTTAACATGTGAATTTTGGGGACACAATGTTCAGCCCATAACGGGGTAATTAATACTGGCCTTGTATATAGAATGCGTTGGAAAATATTTTAATAAAGTATATTTTAATACATATTTTGATTGGTTCAACACATCCAAAGCATCACTTCAGTAGGTAATCAGTATTTTTATTTATTTATTTATTTATTTTGCGGTATGCGGGCCTCTCACTGTTGTGGCCTCTCCAGTTGTGGAACGCAGGCTCAGCAGCCACGGCTCACGAGCCCAGCTGCTCCGTGGCATGTGGGATCTTCCCGGACCGGGGCACGAACCCGTGTCCCCTCATCGGCAGGTGGACTCTCAACCACTGTGCCACCAGGGAAGCCCCCTGTAATCAATATTTTGAAGTTGAGGTTTTAGGTTCTTGTTTTTGATGTTCGCAATTCATTTTAATTTTTTAAATTTAAATTAAATTATTATTATTATTATTATTATTTTGGCTGCTCTGAGAGGCTTGTGGGATGTTAGTTCCCCCACTAGGGATCGAACCCGTATCCTTGGCCTTGAGAGCACAGAGCCCTAACCACTGGACTTCCAGGGAATTCCCTGCAATTCACTTTATATGTACTAAATTTTATCACTTAGGGCACATCTCAGTTTGTACTTGCCACATTTCAAGTGCTCAGTAGCAGTGTGTGACTATTGGTACCATATTTTTATCCTTTGTACCTAACTTGTTCTCTTTCCAAAGCAGTTTTTCTCTGTACTTTAAATATTTTTTTTACCATCGTATGCCTGGGTTGTGTGTTTTTACAGATCTGTTGGGAACTACACCACTGAGTTTATCTTAAGCCAGGAAAGTTTCCTTCCATTCTTTATCTGTTCTGGCCTCCATTTTGTCTTTTTCTCCTTCTGGAATTCCTATCATTCACATGTTGTTTCTCCTGTCTCATGTTATCTCTTACTCCTCTGAATTTCATCTTTTTCCCCTCATTGTTTCTGGGTTTTTTTCTTTGTTTTGAGCTATTTCTTCCACTTGGTTTTCCAAGCAACTACCCTTTCTTTCAATTCATTACTAACTTTATAAATTCAAAACTCAGTTTTTAGCACTGGAAAGTTTTTTATTCTGTAATCAAGTATCTGAGAGTGCTTGTTATTTTTCCTGTTAAAATATTTACAGTTTTGTACAGTACTACTTGTTCCCAGAAAACTGTCTGCTGTTCTAAGCCGTTGTCCGATTTGTGGTATTCTGGTGCTGGAACCCCTCTCAAGTACATTGTCATGTTCCTTTCCTCCTCTTGGCTCTGTTCTCTAGCCCGCCCCCTGCCCCTGCCCCCACCCCCCACCCCCACCCCGGCCCGCCTCCCTGGAGCAGTGTGCTACCGTCCCCTGAGCAGCAAACATGGAGCACAAGGAGCTACAGCTGCCTCCACTCCTATGGCAGCTGCAGGGGACCTGACAAGATGTCAGCTCTCCACCAAGACCCAAGAGGAAGCTCTAGGCCTACTGAAGGGGCTGTGGGCATTCATTAATACAGATGACGATATATTTCCCTCAGTTGGGGAGAACAGATTTTTATCTTTAACACTGGAGGTTTCTTTTTCTTTTTTCTTAAAAATTAATTATTTTATTTATTTTGGCTGCACTGGGCCTTAGTTGCAGCATGCAGGATTTTTAGTTGCGGCATGCAGACTTAGTTGCGGCATGCATGTGGGATCTAGTTCCCCGACCAGGGATCGAACCCCGGCCCTCTGCACTTGATGCGCAGAGTCCTACCCACTGAACCACCAGGGAAGTCCCTGGAGGTTTCTTTTTATGAACACCCCACCTGATACTTTTTCTGTTGTAACTTTAGATCTTGATTCTTGAGTCACTAATGCAATCAATAATACAGAGCAATGACTGCTTGTTCTATGGTGGCTAATAATTTGTCCCTTGTATTAATTTCAGTACAAGCATTATAGACATAATTTATCTAACATTACACTATTTTTGCTTTTTAGTTAACACACCTTTTGAGAAATGAACACTGAGGAAAACAGTGTATTATTACCCCAGACTTAGCTACAGTAAGCTAAAGAGCCTAATAGCTAAAAGATAATGGAAAACAGCTTTCCTATTGCTTACAAATTATGATATATTTTCTTAGATGGATAAAAATATAGTAATAGCAACGAACATTTAAAATGTCATTTATTTTAATCACCCCACCTGTAGCTTTTTTTAATTGAAATTGATTTACAATGTTGTGTTAGTTTCTGGTGTACAGCAAAGTGATTCATTTATGCATATATGTATTTTTCATATTCCTTTCCATTTATGGTTTATTACAGGATATTGAATATAGTTCCCTGTGTTATACAGTAGGACCTTGTGTATCTATTTTATATATAGTACTTTGTATCTTAAAGCTTCTCTTTTCTTTAATAGCCCTTAGGTAGTTTTATGTGTTGAACTTGGTATGTTGTACAAATTAGGTCAGAGTTCTCACACTTGAGAGGCATGAGCTGCTTGAAAATTTAGGTACAGTTGTGTGTGTGGGGTAGACTTTTTTAAAAAGTTGATCCAGACCTGCATCATATTCTCAGGTGGAGTCCCTGACAGCAAAAAAAAAAAATGTTTAAGAACCACTGAATTGGGACTTTATAAAATTGCTGGGTTGGAAGAGACTTGAGGTTTCTAATGTAGTTTCTAATAGAACAGGAAAACATCCATAACAAATAGGAATCTGGGCTCTACTCATATACTGTCCCATGACTGGGAATTGCTTCTTTCCCAGACCCCATGTGTGCTCCTCAAGTGGAAAACAGACAGCAGCAGAAACGATATCTAAAATTCTTTTTTGAATTTAGTAAGAACTGAGTATAAAGATTAAAAGGATTCACCACAAAATAAAAATATTTTTACAAAGCAACCAACACCAAAACATATCCTGACAAGCGGCTGCATTTTAAAAACGTAAATAATTTGAACAAGTATCTGGGGGAAATAAGTAGGTAATGTACAAAGGAAAAATAGAATAATATGGTCTTCTAATTTCTACTTTTAAACCGTAGCTTTTTACCAGGGGGAGAAAGTTTAACATTTCCACCCCTGTTCATGCTTCTGATCTGTTTAAATGTCACTTCCTCAGAACCCCAATGTGTTAATCCCTGTTTTCTTAATTTGAGTTTTCAGAATTTGTCATACGTTTGTTTGTTTCTTTATTGATTTCCTAGTCCGCTGTTCTGTGGACTTAGCACAGTACCTGCATCTTGTAAGTGCACAATATTTCTGGGTTAATGAATGACTTGAAATTGGGTACATTTTATCTACTGCACATCACTCAAATCCTTTCACATGCTTCAGTTTCCACCACAATGTCTTTGTTGCAGGGTACGTACCGTACCATCAGTTCTTCCTAAACTTGTCTCACTTCTTCCCATCCCATCTCCATGCATCTGTTCCCATCATTCATTTTCCAGAGAGCAGCTAGACTGTTCTGTTGAAAAGCAAAACTCTATACTACATTCCATTTTGAAATAGTTAAGTATCTTCCCTTAGAGTAAATAAAGTCCAAAATACCGAATCAGGCCTTCAGGGCTTTGGAGGATCTTACTCTGCTTCCCCCTTTTGTGGATCTCCCCGCTGGCTGCAGGTGTTTTGAGGTGCTTTCTGTCTCAGCATTACACTTTCCCCTGTGTCTTCTGTACATGTTGTTCCTTCACCCGGCAGGAACCCTATCATGACTGATCAATTATTAACACTCGACTAGCCAGTTAGCCAGTGTCACCAACCAGTTAAGCCAAGAAAGAACATGTAACGCTACTTAACTGCAACAAATACATGCAAATAAAATAAGTGAGAAAATGGATGCCAGTCGTTTAAATTACCAAGAATGTATTTTGAAGAGGATTTTAAGAAGTGAAATAAGTGCTTGTGAAGCAGTCAAGATACTCATTTCCATAGATACTCTTTCCAAAAACAAGTCAATTTTGTGGCTTAATTTTTCTTCAGAATATTGTTTTATTTCTTTTGAATGTATGCGTTTTTAGTGTCTTTCTCACTTTCTGTGGGATGGCTGGATTTTGAATTAGATAATTTTGAAGCAGATCCCAGCCATCACACCATTTCACCTACAAACAAGTATTTAAAATATCTCTAAAAATTAATTCCTTTATTTTTAAACATAACTGCAATTCTATCATATCTGACATAAGTAAAATCAGTGTTCAAGTATCTCCTAAATTGTCTCAAATGTTGACCAACTTGTTTGAATCAAGATCCAGATATGTCCCATGCATTGTGAATCCTTGATAATTCTCTTAACTTTCTTTTATTCAATAAGTGCTCCCTTGGAGATATTTTGTTGAATGCCTGGCTATTGTCATTGTCGAGTTACCCAGTCTGGCTTTGTAGGCTGCATTATCATATTCTCACCTAGAACCATTCCTTTTCCCTGTAAATTCTGTAGTTTGTTCGTTATTTCTAGTAAATAGATTAAGACTTTTTCCTCTTAGATAATTTTATTACTAAAAGTATTAAACATACACAAAAGTAGAGACAAAAGTATGCAACGCCATGTACCCATCCCCCAGCTTCAGTAATTACTAAATCATGGCCCATGTTGTTTCATCCGTACTCCGACTCGCTGCAGATTATTTAGAAACAGATTCTAGGCATCAGATGTATATCTAATGACTTAAAAAAAATCACAGCATAGCTACAACTAAAATTTTATCATTTCTTAATGTAAAGTCAGTCACTGCTAAGATTACTGCAATTGCCTTATAATTGTTTTCCAGTTCATTTGAATTAGGAGTCAAAAGTTAATAAAACGTAACTGCTTGTTAGGTTATGAAGTTTAGGAATTGCGTGTTTTAAAATTAATCTTTTTGAAATTGTGCAAAAATATTTACATGATTAGGCTCAAATCTACAAAACAAGGTACTGTATACACAAAGACGTTCTACCTTTTGTTCATTAGTTTCCATTCTGAATCCTTTCCTGCCTTCAGAGATGACTTTTTTTTTTAATTTAAATTTTATGGTTTCTCCTTCCACATGCGTGGTGCCGGTCACCCCTCCCCTCCGCCCGTACTCTGGACTTTTCTCCACCCTGGCACCTCTCCTGAGAGCACACTCAGAACGGTCTTCCTCGTTGCTTTCCTTCCCTCCTCCTCCCACTTCCTGCCTTGGCCGACCGCGCGGGCCGCACCTGCAGGACGCGTTTCCATTGGTGACATCTTGGCGGGCCCGTCGGTGGCACTTCCTCCTTTACACCCCGTGACCCACGTCCGGCTCGCCGCCCTCCCAGTCACGCGGCCTCTGCCTCTGGGACGCAGCCCCGCGCGCCGGCCTTCCGGACTCCAGGCCCCGGACCCGTCGTGGTGAGCCGCCGCGAGCGGACGACCCCCGCCCGCACTCCCCCCAACCCCCGCGGGTCTCGGGCACTCTTCCCCACCTCCTCCCGCACAGCCGCCCCCCTACCCGCGGAACTCTTTCTTCCCCCTCGCTGCCCCGGGAATTCCCCTCCCCCCCCAACCCTACGGCCTCAGGAAGTCCCCCCGACCCGACCCGGGAGCTCCGCCCCCAGCCCGGGGAGGCGACCGCCGACCTCGGGTCCCGCGAACTCTTCCTCCCCGCCCCTAGAAGCCCCTCTGACTCGGGAGCTCCGCCTCCCCTTCCCCCCCGCGGTTCCAGGAAGCCCGGCCGGAGAACTCTTCCCCACCTCGCCGCCAACACTTCCCCCCTCCCTCCCCGGTCTAGAATCTCTTCCTTCTGCCACTCCAGTGAGCCCCCTGCCCCGGGAACTCCCCTCCACCTCCGGGCTCGGGGAGCCTTAGCCTCGTGACCTCCTTCCCCTCCCCCCAACTCTTCGCAGCCCGGGAAGCCTCTCCTCCCTCCCCCCACCCGTAGGTCGCCCCGCCCCGGAAGCTCCCGCTGACCCCGCCCAGGCCCGGGGATGGGGCGCCCTGTTGTCGCGTGTTCCTGTAGGGCTTGGTCGACCCGAGACCGTCGGATCGCCCGGTGGAGGCCGAGCGAACCCCTTCACCTTGTCCCAGTGCCTCCGCCAGGAGCCTGGTGTCCGGGACCCATACAGCGCTTCCCGCCGAAATCGCTCAGACGCGCCCCTGATGGCCCGCGATTTTGAGAGCGCACTTTCAAGCCTCGTTTGAAGCGTTTCCCCACAGCCAGTTGAGTTTCAGTTTCAGGTTAATAACAAAAGGAGATGCACCTGGCCTTTCCCCGGAATCCTCTGCGTTTTTAAGCGTCGGGTGGAATTGGGGGTCCTTTGGCTGTGAACCGCGCTTGCTTCATGAAGATAGAAATCGGTCCTGCTCCTTTCAGCGGTAAGTCTTAGGGCCAAAGAGTCAACCGCGTAATCGTGAGGCGGGGTCTCACGCGGACCGTGGTTTAAGAGGTAGAACTTTCTGAGTGATTAAGACAGCCAGAACAGTCTGAGTGCTGCCAGCTGTGGGTTAAAATTCATTTACAAATGAGGACGAAATGCTCTTCAGGCCTCACTGGAACACAAAGGGGGTGAAGCCGGGGACCCGCCGAGTTCCCGTCTCTGAAGAGAGACGGTGCGGGTGCAGTTTAAAGCGCCCTGTGTGCTCTCTCGAGAAACCTAATCAGCCGTGCGTTCAGGCGCGCCCTGTTTATCTTGATTGGTCCACCTGGATCCGAACTAAATCCTGCCTAACCTGTATAGTAGAGTGAGGAAGAGCACGTTCTGGAGACCGTCCCAGGAGTCCTGGGAGCCTGTTAGAAATGCTGAGTCTCGACCCCGGCCGAGATCTTTTGTTTTAGGATCTGAATTTTAACAAGATCCTCGGGTGGTCCGTGTGCGCACTTACGTCATAGTCCAGTTGCGGACGTGTGTGCGGGTGTGTGCGCGCGCGCGCGCAAGATCCTTGGTTGTCCCTCCGTTCGGTACGTTCAGTTCAGTCGGTCTCCAGTTGCAGCACTCGAGAGCAGTATTTTGTTCGCCGCCGCCGTCGCCAGCAGCGATTGCAGGGTGCTGCCGGGGAGCGGGGTGGGCGACCAGTGTTCCCCCTCAGCGCTTCAACTGTGTGTGCGCTGCGGTTCAGTCTCGTGAGAATCGGCTTCCTTGCTTCTGGCCGCCCCCGAGTGTGCGTGCCCGAGGAGGCGCCTCAGCCGTTGGTGTGCGGACCACACTGGAGTGAGCCAGGAGCAGGGATAAACCTAGGCAGAAGGGGTTCGGCCCATTAGGATGACTGGGTTCTATCTACCCTTTAGATGTCACTCTTTTCTGGGGGCAGAGGAGAGGGACGGTTGATGAAGCCTCTTGAAAACCCTCTTCTAGAGAATTTGAAACTATTACTTCTTAAGTTGTAGTACTTTACATTTATATAGGTCTTTCCCCAAAAATAGTATCTCGTGTAATAATTACAGGACGCTAATAAGGCAAGGCAGATAATACCTCTAAGACAACAGGCTCAGAAATTAACTTGACTTTCTCAGTTCTACGTTTCTAAAACTAAGAATGTGCTTTAATTCTCAAACTAATTCTCTGGACATATGTATTTTGGGGACAGCTTTGTCCTGTGGCTGTGGTTGATGGTACTGATGTTTTTCCTATTGAAAAGCATATTTCAACATTTCCTCCCCTCACTCTTTCTCAGTTAAAAGATTAATGTTAGACCAAATACATTAGGTCTCAAGAAGTGAAGCTATCACATAAAACTGGGAAAGAAAGTCTTGAGTATCTCCAGCCAGTCCTCCAGGAATGCTTGTAAATTGTAAATACTGTTGGAACAGTGTCCAGCAAACCACCTTTCTCTGGAGCCCATCCCTGTGAAAATCTGGCCACGCCTCTGGCCTCCCGTGCGGGTCGGCGCCGCAGCTCCTCGCCGCCCGCGGCTTCCCGGAACTGCGCTGACATTGCTCCCGCTCCATCCAGATAGTGCCCCTCCCGCCCTCGCCTCGGTATTTAAATTGCCTTAGCGCGCTCAGGTATTCGTGTATAGAACTCGCGTTTTGAGTACATCTCTCAGGGCGAAGTGGGAGGGTTCCAGCCTGGTACTCTCGGCGTTACCCTAGGGAAGAGGTAAAGCGTTTCAAAGCTGTGGGGGCGGGCGGGCGTGCACTTTCTTGAAGGGAGCCCCGCGGTTTTGTAAACGGCCTCCCACAGCCCGGGCTTTGGCTTTTCCGGAGGAAGGGAGCCCGGAGCCCGGAGCCCAGCCCAGCCGGGGAACCGCTGGCTCTGCTCACTCTGGGAGTGCTGGGGCACTGCGGCAAGACGGCCTTATCGCTTTTTTTTAGGACAGTTCGTTACCTGCCTGGAGTGTCTTCGACTGTGGGCATCCCCCGCTGTTCTTTAAGGTGAGCTATTTTAAGAAAACTAATTTCTCAGTTTATAATTGATTTATTTTATTGACACAGAAAACTTTCTTGAGTGTGAAGATTTCACTAGCTGTAAATCTAATGTTGAGCAGAACTCCAGCTTTTTTAACTTTCTCAAGTGTTAGTTAATGTTCTAAGTACTGTAAGTCTGCAAAGAATCCAAATGTAGAGGATTCTGAGGGCAAAGATGAGGATATTGCATTACATACATTAGAAATATAGATAGGTGTTTTGGAAGAGTTCTCTCCTCACATTGCCTTCAGAGGAGAAGTCACTTTATTTTTGAAACATTATTTTCTGAAACAAAAAACATTTATAATTGTTTTATATTGGGCGTTTTAAGTAGTCCTTACATGAAATGTCTGTGTTCTTTTATGTTTCCTGCTTTTTTTTTTTAATTTTTTCCCCCTGCTTGTCTTTTTTAACCTAACGAGGCTGCCATATTCTAGAGGGTGGTGTTGACCCCACCTGGCCATCAGTTAATCTCTTGCTAATCTTGGGCCTGCTGTGCTGGGGGTGGGACCACAGTGACCTACGGGCACAGATCAGTCTGTCCTTGCTAGGCTCTCTTGCATTTTTGAAGAGTTTTAAACAAATCATGAATTTGTTTTCCTAGAATGCTCTGGGATCACAGAACTGTAAGACTTAATTTGTGGAAGGGGAAGATTTTATGGGAAAGGTGGTATATTTGAGCTGAGACCTTAAGGATTAGTGGGATTTAGCTAGACAGAAGGTTGGGTGGAGTATATTTGGAGAGATAATTACCACATGTGTCACACCCAAGGCAGCAGAGAGCCTGGCACACTCCAGGCACAGAGAATAGGAATAAGAGGATGTATATTTTTTTAATGCAAGTGATGTGAGCGTGTGTTGCAGGTCAGAGCTGCAAGGCCTGAGCGCCCCCTTAGCCCCGTGGTTTGTGTTCCAGGCAGTGGGAAGCCACTGAGGTCTTAGAACAGGAGAGTGACATAAAGTCACTTTAAAAGAGCTACAGATCAGGTTGCAGTAAGGGTTGGAAAAGTTTTAAGGATCAGATGTGAATGTGTCCTGGAAAGGGCTATTGGTACTGGGATTAGAAAGAAAGAGGAGGTAGAAAGAGATATGAGGACAATGCACAAAGAAGATGATGATTTGATAATTCAAATCATAATGCCAAGCAGTGTGCTAGGGACTGAGAAGAGATGTGAGAAACCTTTATTGCTTGTTGGAGTCAAGAGTTACTGAATAGAATTTAGGTATGGGTTAGGAATAGGATTAGGGTGGAGAATGGGATGACCCCCAAAGAAATGATGAGCTCATTGGATTTAAGGGCTTGGGAGTTGTTCAAGGATTACTTTAGTTTCATTCTAGAGCTTCTGGATGACAGGTAAGGCTGACCAGGGTGCTGCTATAGAAGAGTTACAGGAAAAAGGCTGTTCATTTGTGGTACATAGGTGGTACTATGGAGTAGTTTGTGTATACCAGTCTTGGCCTCAGGGAGCCTAAAGCTGGGAACTTGGGTTCCGGAGCCCAGACTTGGCCCTGGACATACAAGGATCAGGTGAGGCTGCCTACAAAGCAGGGGTGGGGGGGCATGAAAAGAAAGAAGGGCCAGTGATTGCATACAATTGAACCTTGAGGGAGGGCTCAGAGAGGCAGAGTGCCTAAGGAATTAACAGGAAAACCAAGAGCAACGGGGAGAAAGGATCTCCAGAGAGAATGGTTAAATCCTGCTGTGGGAACTGAGAAGGTGGAGATAAAAAAATGTTCCTTTCTTGCCGTGGAGGTCCTTGGCAGAGTGAGATCATGCCCTTCTTTTTATGGTGGGGGTGGGTAGAGGCCTTTTGAGGATGAGATTTTCCTGAAAGGGAAAGCAAATCGGCAAGTAGCTGGAGGCAAACTTGGTATCAGGGAAGGTGTATATTACAGGGTTGGTTAGAAATGAGAAAATCTCCTTAATTGATAAGGAAAATAGTATTCTGTGAAGCGTTTGTGAAGATGGGGATTTCTTGGGGCAGGTGGAGTTGACGGAGCAGAGCTGCAGATAACAAGCTCAGCTATGAGAAGAAGCAGCTCCTTGTTTATAAATTCCTAAATCTTGTTCCAGTTTGCTTCACTGTGTCTCTTTTAGCAGGTTGCTTTTCTTTTTCTTATCTTCACCATTCATGCTTTCTAATTTGTTTAAATTGTGGGGTTTTTAGAAATCTGTCTATTTTGCTCTAATAGTGTAAATACCCCATTCCATCTGGGATAGTTTTGGGATTCATCTGAGGTAGGATTCTGCCTTATATTTTTCTACATAATGACCAACGTGCCCAGATTTCTTGAAAAGGGGGCTCTTACCTTTAACAGCTACATCTGTTACACTTGATGTGAAATGACAATTTCATGAAACAATTTCCTTGTACTAGCGCCTGTTTTGAGCATTGTCACTAAGAATGTAGTTTGGGTCCTATCTGTATTTTTATTGTCTCTCTATTATGTGTATATTGCTATCTGATGACTCAACTCCTACTCTTCACAATACAGCCCTTTACATGGATTTGACCTTTACTCTTTTTCAGTTTGGACTCTTGGGTGTCAGATGCCACTTGCACTTCATGACACCCTGTCAGGAAGGGCACCTGTCATGCCTCTTGTACACTGAGGAGTTCATTCCCTTTGTAGTCCTCAATGAAACACAGCAAAGTATGTGTGTTACATTGATCAACATGATGTGTTCTTTTTAAGATTTTTTTCCTTTTTTTTTTTTTGATGTGGACCATTTTTAAAGCCTTTATTGAATTTGTTACAATATTGCTTCTGTTTTACGTTTTTTGGGCCTCGAGACATGTGGGATCTTTGCTCCCTGACCAGGGATCGAACCCTCACCCCCTGCACTGGAAGGCGAAGTCTTAACCACTGGACATCCAGGGAAGTCCCCATAGTGTGTTTTATGATCTTCTCCCCTCCCCACTTTTCTTTTCTTTTCTTTTTTTTTTTTGGCCGCACTGTGCTGCTTACGGGATCTTAGTTCCCCAACCAGGGATTGAACCCGGGCCATGGCAGTGAAAGTGCCAAGTCTTGAACACTGGATCACCAGAGAATTCCCAGTTGATCCTTTTTTAATATATGAAACTGAGAAGCATATAATATGATTTTTACATTTGCATCACACTTAACTGATATTCTGCTGATGCACTAATCTGCTTGTTTGGATATGTCTTAATTTGACCTCACACTTGACTCAGGTTTTGTTTGAGTTGACAATAGGAATAATGATACCTCCTTAGGCTCTGGAAGCCATTGCTCTCTTGTATCCTTGCATCATTGTTGCTGTTAAAAACACTGATTCTGGTTCACCCCAGTGTCACAGGAAATGTTATTCTGTATTGTGATTTAAAATAACCTGTGTTTGTCACGTCGTTTTGCTTCTGTAGTGTCTTGCCACAAACAAGCAGATTGGTTAAATGTAGGGCTTATAGTTGAAGAATCACACAGGAGCTGTTTTAAATGAACCACCAAATTTCATCACAACAGATAACGTGGACTAAATAAAACAAGAAAATGCCCTGCCCAATACTTAGATTCTTCTGTGTTCAAAGTACCAGGTCACACCTACCCTCTCTTGCCTTTTACCTTAGCGATGCAACAATACAGCTTATCTGTTTTCCTGTAGTTGTGACAAGTTCTTAGTATTTCTGAATGTTGCCTCAATTCATTCTCTTGTTTTTCCTTCTAGAACTCATAGTAATTGACCATAAGAATTTGTAGATTTTGTCTTATTGATTGAAGCTTCCAGATCACTATTTTGCTCTTCAAATTTTACTCTCCATTTTCTTTTTTTTAAGACCCCCGAATTTGTTAATTTGTTATTTTCAGTCTATCTGTGAGTAATGTAACTATTTTGGGAGAGACGTAGGATTGAATCTCCGCTCATATATCTTAACATCTTTAATTTCACTCATCTTTCCTCATCTGTAAAATGGAAACTATTTACTGTATATTCTTGTTATACATATTAAATGAAAATTTATGTAAAGTAGTTTTTGCTTTCTTTTCAGCCACAAAAAGCCGCATCCAAGTTTGTTTGACGTCTGCTCTGTCAAGTGTCCATGATGTTGGGCCCCGAGGGAGGTGAAGGCTTTGTAGTCAAGCTCCGTGGCCTGCCCTGGTCCTGCTCTGTTGAGGATGTGCAGAATTT
Source organism: Mesoplodon bidens (assembly GCF_964165515.1). Lineage (NCBI taxonomy): Eukaryota > Metazoa > Chordata > Mammalia > Artiodactyla > Ziphiidae > Mesoplodon > Mesoplodon bidens. The sequence goes on along the minus strand of NC_138176.1, from coordinate 118,358,791 downwards.
CCTCTCCGACTGCACAATTCATGATGGGGTCGCAGGCGTTCATTTTATCTACACTAGAGAAGGCAGGCAGAGTGGTGAGGCTTTTGTTGAACTTGAATCAGAAGATGATGTAAAGATGGCCCTTAAAAAAGACAGGGAAAGCATGGGACATCGGTACATTGAGGTGTTCAAGTCCCACAGAACCGAGATGGATTGGGTGTTGAAGCATAGTGGTCCAAACAGTGCTGATACCGCCAATGATGGTTTCGTGCGACTTCGAGGACTCCCGTTTGGATGCACCAAGGAAGAAATCATTCAGTTCTTCTCAGGGTTGGAAATCGTGCCAAACGGGATCACATTGCCTGTGGACCCCGAGGGCAAGATTACAGGGGAAGCCTTTGTGCAGTTTGCCTCACAGGAGTTAGCTGAGAAGGCTCTAGGGAAGCACAAGGAGAGAATAGGGCACAGGTATATTGAGGTGTTCAAGAGCAGTCAGGAAGAAGTTAGGTCTTACTCGGATCCCCCTCTGAAGTTCATGTCAGTGCAGCGGCCGGGGCCCTATGACCGGCCTGGCACAGCCAGGAGGTATATCGGCATTGTCAAGCAAGCAGGCCTGGAGAGGATGAGGTCTGGTGCCTACAGTGCAGGCTATGGGGGCTATGAGGAGTACAGTGGCCTCAGCGATGGCTACGGCTTCACCACCGACATGTTTGGAAGAGACCTCAGTTACTGTCTCTCTGGGATGTATGACCAAAGGTATGGAGATGGCGAGTTCACTGTCCAGAGCACCACTGGACACTGCGTCCACATGAGGGGGCTGCCCTACAAAGCCACGGAGAACGACATTTACAACTTCTTCTCTCCACTCAACCCAGTGAGAGTCCATATTGAGATTGGCCCTGATGGAAGAGTGACCGGCGAAGCTGATGTCGAATTTGCCACTCACGAAGAAGCTGTGGCAGCCATGTCCAAAGACAGGGCCAACATGCAGCACAGATACATAGAACTTTTCTTGAATTCCACGACAGGGTCCAGCAACGGGGCATATAGCAGCCAGATGATTCAAGGCATAGGGGTGTCAACCCAGTCCACTTACAGTGGCCTTGAGAGCCAGTCCGTGAGTGGCTGTTATGGGGCGGCTGGCTATGGTGGCCAGAACAGCATGAGTGGATATGACTAGTTTTGTAGTAGCTTTTGAGTTATTTTCAATCAAATTTTCACAGGCAGCCAACAAGCAGTGAAAAGCAGTTATTACTCTAGAGGAAGCTGTGGGACCCATTTTGCACCATGAGTTTGTAAAATCTGGATTAAAAAATTACCTCTTCAGTGTTTTCTCATGCAAACTTTCTTCTAGCATGTTATATTGAGTAAACTAAAACCATTTTCAGCTTTTCTCAACATTTTGGTAGTGTACTTTCTGGAGTGATGTTATCTGAGTTAAAGTAGTTTTAAGTACATTAAATGTGGATCTTTTACACCACATCATCGTGAACACATTGGGGAGGTGTGCTTTTTTGGAAAACTCAAGGTGCTAGATCCCTGATTCAAAGAGGAACATTTCTCATGTTTGTTCATTCTAGTTTATTTTCATTTAAAATCTTTTAGGTTAAGTTTAAGCTTTTTAAAAGTTAGTTTTGAAAATTGAGACACATTACTAATACTGTAGGAATTGGTGAGGCCTTGACTTAAAACTTTCTTTGTACTGTGATTTCCTTTTGGGTGTATTTTGCTAAGTGAAACTTGTTAAAATTTTTTTTGTTGACTAAATTTTTTTCTTAAAATAAAAAGACTTTTTCACAATGACTGGCACAGACTATATACTCACCAAAAAATAGCAAAATGACTGGGTGTTTGAAAATCTCATTTTACTACTGTATTTCAGTGTGAATTTTAAAATTTAGCACTATGATTTCCCTTGTATTCTTAAAATGAGGCTAAATTAAACATTCAGATTTAAAAACATTAAATATATGAGTGGAAATGGTGACTACAAAGTATGAGAATAGAAGTCCCATCTTCCTATGACTTGTGTTCTGTTCATCAGCCATTTGTAATGTCCTGCTGTTCCCTTCCTTTATGCCGGGTGGCACCTGTTCATAGCTAGAGATTTTTAGTTTTGCGTGCTACATACATTGAGTCATTAGTCACAGTTTTTATGTTTTTTTTTTTATATAAGATGTGCTGATTTAAACAGTCTTTCTTCCATACTTAGGATTATTTCTGTAGCACACGCTGCTGGGTGAAACAAGTTCCAATTTCACGTAGCTCTGCACACAGCGATCCATCATTTTAAACTTAACACATACACTAAAACCATCAAGACTTTAAAATGTGAATGAAGTTTATTAAAAAGAGCTTTGATAGCAATTAACTTTCCCAGCTTTATTTTCCCACTTTAATAACTATACAGTGTAGCCCAGTTATTCAAGTTTCACCAGTATTAATAGGATCTTTGTATGGTATCTTCATTTTAAGGCACTGGCCTCCTTCACAGAGAAGCTGCTGTGTTAGCCAAGCCTCTGATGGTTTTATAGGTAGATTGGAGAGTCTTAGGCCTTTCCTGGCTTTTTTGGGCTTCACAACCCCACCCTGCCATTCTTCCCGCCAGTGTTCTACAGACTCAGATGGCTGGAGATAGGGCAGCAGCATAACCCAGTAATGCCAGAGGCAGAACTGGGAAGGTCAACTGGGAAGACTGGATAGCATGAGAATTGGGGGGCAGGTGAGTTGTGCAGAGACCACGCATCAGTTCTAGGCTGTGTTCACAGTCTGCTCATCTCATGAGTGACAGTCCACTGTAGGGAAGCAAAGGCCATGTGGGTTGTGAGAAAGACCCAGAGAATCCCAGGCGGAAGACCTGGGAGTTCATGAAACCTGTGATGGCAAGGGCTAGGATGTGATTAAAAGACCAAGGCTTAATAGGGCAGTGAAGTTTCAAGGAGTGCATTTATTCCCCATAGATCTTTGCTAATTTTGAGGTTCAGATATGGAAGGAGTGGGCTCCAGGAACCTGGGGTGGGAAATTGGGAATGTGCTAGATGCCCTTAAATCCCACAGTGACTCAGTTTTCTGGGCGAGCAGCAGTAGCTACGGTGCCTCTTATTAGAAGAAAGGCTTATCCAGAGGCATCACCTGGGGTATGTGGTTGATCAGATAATATCTGCTCTCAAAGTCTGCTCGAAGAATGAGCTGGCAAACTGCTGGTAAGCCAAATCCAGCCTGCCATATGATTTAGTATATAGTATTACTCATGAGCTAAGAATGTTTTCCAGTTGAATCAATTTGATGGCAGGAAACCCCAATTAATTAGAATCTCTCCCAAAAGAATTCCATTCTTACTAGTAGACCTGTAGTACAAAATACTGCACTTAGTTTTTTAGTTTTAGCAGAAATTTGTGAAAACTTCAAATTTGCCTTGGCCTGCAGAATTTTTACTATTTCTGGCCCCTTATAGGAAATGACTGACTCCTGTTTCAGAAAACTAGTATCTGGACTGAGTGTGGCACAGAAGGAAACTGCAGGGCCTGATTAGTATGTATGAACAGGAGCCGTAGCATACAAGGGTATTTTGAGGATGCTGGGCCAGAGGGTTGAGTATAAAACGATTGATGTGGGGCATCTCTTGTGACTCCGTATATAAATTCTAAGCATTCTTGGAGCCCATCCTAATCTAGAGTTGACCCTTGAAGCTTGGAGACAATGGCCTATAGGAGGGAGAGATGCTGGGTATTGAGAAAGGGCGTTGGGGGACTCAGGTGGGCATGCTAGAGATGAGTATTTAAGGCCAGAAAAAACACCAGCTAAAAGTTCTCCTGGAAGGATCCAAGGACATTCCACTAAATTTGATGAGGTGCACCAGCATTTTGAGACATTAATGGGAGCTCTTGGCCAGGGTTGGCAGTAGGAGAAAAGGGATAAAAAGATTCCAGAAGAGCAGAGATGAGGTGGTGGCAGTCGTCAGATGGTGAGGTAAGCATAATTGTCATGATGGGCAGCAAAACCAGAAAGGCAGGAGCCTTGACTCGGCCAGATCTGTGGTGAAGGCTGTCGGACTTCTGTGTGTCCAGGGGTCATACAGGCAGAGCTCTGAGGTCTGTTTTATTTCCAGAATAGAGCCAGGTCTCAGGCCCAGAGACCAGCAACTGGAGTGGAGGAAGGGCCTGACAGCACTGCAACAAGTATGTAATAAAGATTCTATACATCTTCCCCTCTGCGGCCAAGGGTAGGAAATGACCCAAGTCTCATGCTGTTGGATAGGGGGTCTGAGTTGATACTGATACCAGGGGATCCGAAGTGCCATCATGGTCCTTCTGTTAAGATTGGGAGCATAGGAAGTCCAGGTGACATGGATTCCCAGGCCAAGTTCATTTCATTGTGGGTTAAACAGGTTTGCAGACCCCTTAGGTTATCTCCCTGAGTGAGTGGGAAGGGGTACCCTAGGCAGTTGACAGATATCCCACACTGGGTCCCTGGCTTGTGAAGAGTCATAATGGTAGGAAAGGCCAAGAGGAACCTCTCAGAAGGCATTCCCCATCCAAGACAGTGAACAAAGATTCTGTGATGTGTGTGCAACGTCTGGGGTTAGGGCCATGCTGAAACGCGTAAAAAAAGGCAAGCCTAGCCCTTTTTATTTGCCTGCCTGTTCCCCAGAAAGAGCAGATGGATTCCAGCAGATGATAGCGAACGACCAGGAACTTAACCGCGTAGTTGCCCCAGTCACAGCTCAGTGCTTAATGTGGCGTGTTTGCCCAGAGAGATCAACAAGCCTCTGGAACTTGGGAAGCCCCTGACCTAGCGAATATGTTCTTTTCAAACAGAGTCAAGCAAAAGATTTTTTTTAAATGACCTTATAACATGGACATCAGAACACATTCCCTGTCTTTCTCCAAGTGTGTAGTAACTCCTGTTCTCTTACAATACAGTCTGGAGAGACATTGATCACCTTGCCATGATCCACTATATTGATGACATGCTCATTGGTCTTGGTGAGGAGGAAGCAGTGAGTACTTGGGATGCCTTAGGAAGACACCTACCTGTGTGCTAGGGGGTGGAAGAATTCAGGGCTCTGCCATATCAGGGATGTTTTCAGGGTCCAGTGGTCTTGGGCAGGGATTGGCTAACTAGGGTCCATGGGCCAAATCTGGCCTGCCTGTTTTTGTAAATAATGTTTTGTTGGTACATAGCCATGTGCATTCATTTATTTTGTCTAGCCTGCTCTTGTGCTACACCAGCAGATAGATGAGTGAGTAGTTCATCAGAGACCATATGGCCCACAAAGCCTAGCAGACACTAACTCTCTGAGCCTTCATAGGAAATGTTTGCTGACCTCTGGACCTGGGCAGCACTGGAACATTTCCTCCAATGGAAAGGTCAAGATAACTGCATCACTAAGAAAGAGGCATAACTGTTGGCAGGACCTTTTGGATTTGGAGAAACCTTATTTTACACTTGAAAATAGTGCTCCTACCCAATTACCAGGTGACTAGAAGGCTGCCTGGATTCTGCAAGCTGCCCTGCCATCTGCTACAAAGGACAGAGTAGGCGCCATCATCCAGGTATCTGTGTTCTAAATGGTTTTGTGTGGTGTCTCTGATGTCTCACTACACAGTGGCAGCTCAGCCCCTGAGTGGTAGGAATCAACGCCACGTCCTCTGCAGCAGGGAGCCGTTTACTATTCAAAGCAGCTCCTGGAGCTACTGTGCTCACCCTGCACTGAGTGTTAGCAGTTGCATCAAGTCCTGAGGCTCTTTTACGGTATCTCAGTTTTGGTTTTAGTTTTTGTGTAAAAATTACTGGACATTTTGTTAGACTTGTTTCTAGGTATTTTATTATATTTTAAATGGTGTCTTTTAAATTTCTTTTGCTGAGAGTTTGTTCCTGGGACTAGAAATACAAGGATTAAAAAAAAAAAACAAAACTGGATTTTTATATTGACCTTTGTGGTCTTGCTAAAATCCTTACATAATGTGCTGATTTAAATGTAGATTCTTTGGATTTTCTACATACAAAGTCATGCCATTTGCAAATAATGACATTTTGATTAATTTCTTTCTAATCCTTATGTACTTTTTTCTTTGCCTTGTCGCAAAGAAAGGTAAGTTTATTTTTTATCATTAGGAAATGTGATGCTGAACATTTGGGGTCAGAGGGCATCTTATTGAAAGCTTTCAATAATATTTCTCCATTAAAATACTCACTGGTTTTTGGTTGCATATCCTTTATTTAGGAGATTTCCATTTACTTAAGGTTTAGTATAAATTTATTTTTTAATCGCTAGTAAATGTTGGATTTTATTTAATACTTTTTCCTTCTTGTGTGTCTTTATTCCTTTTATCTATCTTCCAATCACTCATTCTCTTCAGCTAAGTCTAATTGGTTGTTAAACATCCGTTATGTTTAAAAACTGATGAACTTTTAGTTGTAAAATTTTCTTAATTTTTTTTTTTTACATAATATAGAAAAATTAATTTTTTCACAGTTCTGGTGGCAAGAAGCCAAAATTAAGGTGCAGGCAAGGCCGTTCTTCCTCTGAAGTCCCCGAGGAAGAATCCTTGCCTCTTCTAGTCTTGGTGGCTGCCGGCAGTCTTGGTGTTCCTTGGCTTGCAGCTGCATTCTTCCCTCTCTGCCTGGGGTGGCACACGGCCTTCTCCCTGTGTCCAAATTGTCCTCCTTTTAGGGGGACACCTGTCATTGGATTAGGGTCCATCCTAATCCAATATGACCTCTTTTTTAAATGATTATATCTGCAAAGATTCTATTTCCAAATAAGGTCACAGTCTCAAGTACTGGGGATTAGGAATTGAACATACCTTTTTGGAGGACACAATTTAACCAAAACCACATAGGTTTAATTTTCTTCTGAAAGTCTCCATATAGCTCATTCGTTGAACACATTACTCACAGTTTTTAAAGTCTGATCGTTCCAACATCTGCATTTCTGTGTTTATGTTGTCTCTCTGGCTCAAGTTTGTCTTCTATGCATGGATATTTTTGGTAGGGTACCGGATATTGTGTACTTAAGTTGTAGGCATAGGATGACTACAAGACCTATGTGTTGTTATCTGTGAGGGGATTGGTGGAAGGAATGCAACCAGATTTCTTAAAATTACCCTGAGAACATGAGAAGCCTAAAATGACCGATATGCATTCGGTGGGAATCATAAAACAACAATGTGAAAACAAGTAAACCTGTGAGCCCAAACTCAGAAAATTTTGCAGGTGCCAATTTGAATTTACATTATTGTAGGGGTAGGAGACCATATCAAATAAATCAGTAAAATATAAGTAGTATGTGAATTAGGGCCGAGTACAAAGAGAAGCAGCAGTGAACAGTGATGAGAGGTCGCATGTTGGTGGTACAGCTATAGAGTGGCCCTGCCCGGAGGCCTCCTGAAAGGGCCTAAAGGAGGAAGGGAATTGGTGATGCAGGGATGCTGGGGAATTGGGACAATGTCCAGCAGAGGGAGGGAAGCACAGTGCCCTGAGGTAAGGCTGCAGCCCAAGCTGTGCTCATTAATACAACACTGCCTGGGACTACTACTCAGCAAAACAAAGTAATGAACTATTGGTTCATGTAACAATCTGGAGCCCCGGAGAATTATAGAATACTCTGATTGTATAACAGACTTTTATCCTTGATTATTTCTGAGTGCTGGATTAGAATTTGGTTTATCTTCTAAGTGAGCTATCTCTGTAATGTTCCAGTTTTCTGTAATAAGCATGAAAGGTGCTTGCATTTGGAAAAAAAATTAGATTGTTTAAATAAAAAGTGGGGAGGGATACATCGTCCCCAAGAAGGTACAGTCCTTGGGGTCTCTCTCAGATAGTGATAAATACCAGAAAAGGCAGTATAGCCTAGTCGTTCAGAAACGGCTCAGGAGTAAGATGACCTGTAAGAACCTAGGTCCCTTCTTAGGCACAGTGGGCATAATATGAATCCACATCACATAGGCTCCTGGGAAAATCAACGTGTGTGAAGCGTTTGTAACAGTGCCCATAAAGTACTAAGTGTTCAATTAAGTGGAAATTACCCTTTGCTTTCTGTGGTTCTTTCCTGGTCAGCCCCTCATCTAGGAGATGACAAGAGGCGGGAATTGAGACAAAGCCAGCCTCCCTACTCCCCCCCACCCCATCCCGTTCCCCAGGGAAAACAGGCCCAAGGAAGGGGTCTTTGAGGCACAGCAAGTAATTCCACACGGTGAAGCCTGGGCAGAGGCTCCTCCTCCCGTCCTATGACTGACTACCTTTCCCACTCCCTACTCCTGGGAGGGGAGAGAGGAGAGCTTATTTCCCTTGGGAATCAGCAGCCCAACTCCAGGGCCCATGCGCCAGCCTCACAGGCTAACACCGACTCAATCCTGCATGCCTCTCTCCTGCCACCTTCCCATCACAGACCGTGACTTTTCCCAACCATGATTAACCCAGGCTCCCAGATGTCCTCCATGAGCCCCTTGCCCCAGCCTTGGACAGGTAGAATCAGCCTAAACCACCAGGCAGGAGCCTGTACTGTAGAAAGCCAGGCTCACTGACTTGACAATGATGGAGCTGCACACGTTGGGGGTATGGGGGCCGTGGGGCCCTTCGGTTGCTTATGGGACGTGAGGAAACTGGCGTTTGTTCAGGCGAAATTGGACAGGCTGTTTGGCAGGCTGAAAGCAGATCATGACTGTGTGTAACTGGTCTCCACCGCAAAGTGGAGCTGGGAAACCAAAACGTTAAGATGGATGTGGAATATTGCGTCCAGAAACCCCTCCTCCGGGGCTGGGCGCCCGGGTAGGAATTGAGGCTGAATCTCCCGTCAAAGTGATTTAGGTTACCCTGGCAGCATGGGGTTTTCTTACTGATTGGATTTCAAACAGCAGAGCATCTCACCGTTTGTGATGGTAGGAACCCGAGTTTCTAAGAGAAAGCAGTTGTCGGTCACTCAGAAGGGGGCGTTCTGCCAAGATCGCTTCCGCGTCTGCCACTCTAGCCCCACGTAAAGCCACAGACTTTGCTTTCTTAGGCGGAGCTCATTTTTACATTCTCCAATGCAACCTATTCACACCAGCATCCTCCTGTGTCCAAGGAGGAGAGGGACATGCACCCCACTCCCCAGGACGAAAAGGCGGGGTCGGAAGCCGCATTTGGGCGGATGACGCTGCGGCGCGGCCGGGCTGCGCCGTCCCTTGGGCTGCGCGCGCCTGCGCTCCTGCCTTCTTCCTGCTCCCGCCGCGTGCGCGCAGATCCGGGTCCCTCGATTGATTCCCAGCTCAGGATGGGGCAAAATTGTCCCTGCAGTGGCCGCACCTGCTTCCTCGTTGATCTCATCACCTACGTGCCAGTCACACCGACGTTCTTCTGGTCCTCAAAAGGCAAGAAACCAGTGTTCCCTCTACCAGGAAAGATGTTTGCGCAGCTGGCCCCTCCCCCCATTCACCTTTGAGGATTCAGCTCAGATGTCACTTCTTGACCTGACCACATCACCCACTGCTGCCCATGCACCCCAGCCACTGCAGCACGCCTGTTTTACTTTCTTCATAGCATGCATCTGGTTCAGAATGCTGGGATCTTAAAGGCCTAAGAGGCCCCCCGTAGGTCCCTGCCACACTTCCCTCACCTACCTTGGACCGTGAGTGGCTGCAATTTCAGCCAGGTATCCTGAGTCCCACTCAGGTTCTTGGAGTTCCTGCTGTAGCTCTGGGCCAGCCTTGGAACTGTCCCCTCATCTTGCTTATGTGTCCTATTCAAGGGCCCTAAACGGGCCTATGATCCTCATTTTAATTAATTAATTTGTTTATTTATTTAGGCCACACTGGGTCTTAGTTGCAGCACACGAGATCTTTGTTGCGGCATGCGTGTGGGATATAGTTCCCCGACCAGGGATTGAACCCGGGCCCCCTGCATTGGGAGTGCGGAGTCTTACCCACTGGACCACCAGGGAAGTTCCTGTGATCCTCATTTTTAGATCTCAGGGCCTGGGAGGGCTGCAGACCAGGAAGTGGGGTCCTCAGCCTCTAGAATCCCTTGCGCTGGCCTCCTGACTACAGCCAACAAGTCTTGGATCCACTATACTTTCCAGAGGATCTAGTACCACCCTGGGAAATGGGTGGAAGGTTTGGAGCAGGGCACCATTAGAGAGCTGGCTTGAAGCAACACCAAGACAGGTGGCTGCCCCCTCAGCCCAGACCCAGACTGTGAGCCACTTCCTGGCAGGGACAGGGCAGACGTCTGCTGCCCCAGCCTGTCTCCACCCCGGGGTCTCTGCCAGTATGCCTCAGCTCCTCCCACCTTAGGATATGGAGGTTGGCAAGTGGGGTGAGGCTGCAGGATGAACAGGCTGCCCAGGTGGGAGAGCCATTTCCCCAGCCCCACCCCGTGCATGCTGGGGCTTTTCAAGTGAGGTATTCCAGGAATGGACTTTGGACATACTGAGACCCAGATTGGCATGGATGGGTTTTGGTTCTAAAATGCACTATGCAGGGCTTGCTGGGATGTTGCTTATAGTGGGGTCTCACGGGACATTACCTAGAGTGGGGGAAGGGTCCATGGGTTGGTCTGAGAATTTCATAGGGTTTTACTGGGGTGAGTTAGTGAAGAAATTGCTTCATTTCCTGGGCTGTGTGAGCACTCAGTGAGGTGGGGTCTTAGCAGAGGGCAAAAGACTGGGGATCATTCTAGGTTACAGGGTGTCATGGGTATCTGGGTCATCGGGACTTATAAGGTCTCCAACCAAGGTGTGGAAATTGTAAGGTTCTTTGATATAACGTTGAGGCCTCTTGCATCATGCATGGGTGAGGCAGGAGATCAATTATCAGGAGGTCCTCAAAGTGGGGGGCGTGCTGGGAATGGCTTCAGGACAGACATGTGGCCACCCTATGGGACCCCTCCCCCCCACTGCTGAGGGGCCTGGACTTTCCTGAGCAAGATTTCCTTGTCCCTTTCCAGCCTGCCTGTCCCTAACCAGACCCACAGAAGGTCATGAGACCACAGGAGGGAGGAGAAAAGTTTAATTTAGAAATAAGCTCTGGGCAGCCTCCTGAGCATAAGGGAGCCTAAGGGCCCACCCTCGGAGAGAAATACCATCATGAAGGGTAAAGTCCCCCAATGGGGAGGAGACAGTATGGGAGCTGGTGCAGGAAGTGCCGTGAAGCCGGTCCTGTGCTCAGCAGGTACTGGCAGAGCCTGTGGAGAGAATGGAGGTCAGGTCCTCACAAACTGGGTCACTCCACAGACACCCCCCCACACCCACCTCAGGTGACCCCAAGGCAGGCTGGCTCAGGACAGTCTGCCTTACAGCATAACATTTATTAATTCTCAAATTATATGGCTATCCTGCCTGAGTGCCTGGAAGCCTCTCGAAGCCTGTCTCACCTGGAGTGATGAGTGGAACTGCCTTCTCGGGTAAGGAGCTGAGAAAGGAACACGTCAGATTAGCATCCTCAAGCTTTCTGTCCTTTTCCCTCACCAAGATTCCTGGTGCCACTTTACACAATATGAAGGGTCAAAGCTTTCCCTGATTTGGGGCCCTTCAGAGTTGATAATCTGTGAATAACAAATCCCACTGCAAGCCCAGGGACAGCCAGGGGGCTGTCCTCTTTCTCCAAATTGTAGGGCTTTACCACCAAATAGCTCTGTTCTGCTCAAGGTGCACACAACAGGGCCCTGTCTCACCTGTGCTTATGATCTTGCTTGCATTTGCATTTGCCACCTGTGAAGGAAGAGACAGCCAGTGCAAAGAGCCTGGGGAGCCTGAGCCACCACCTTCCCCACCCGCTCCCCACCCCCACCCCGGCCCCACCAGTCCCACTGCTCACTCAGGGCAAACAAGATTCCAGCGATGCACAGGAGCGCCGCACAGATCACCCCGCCCAGCTGCAGGCCTTCCCAGTCTAGGGGAGCATAGAGAGCGAGCTGGCACCAGCCTGGCTCCAGTCTAGTCGTTCAACAGATAGTCATGACCAACTGCTTGTACAGGTGCACTTACATTCCAGGCAACAAGAAAGACAAGCCAGTAAATACATCATGTAATATCTGGTGGGAACAAGTGCTAGGAAGAAAAAACAAGCAGAAGAGCACAGAAAAAGAAAGGGCTTTGAAGAATGATCCAGGAAGGCTTTTCTGAAAGGTGGCATTTGAGCTGAGACCTGGAGCACATGAGGGCTGTGCTGGGGGACAGTGCCAGGCAGAGGGAGAGGAAACCTGCTTGGGGCATTGTCGGGCAGCAAGGAGCTGGTCCTGGGGAAGGCAAGAGAGAGTGAGTTGAAGAAAGGAGATTAGCCAGGTGCCTCTAGCCCCTTTCCCAGGAAGTCTTCCTAAACATCCTGTGGGCACCTTACCTCCCTGCTGGAATGAAGTTCTCCCAAAGACCATGTTATGTGTCGGCCTGTCACTCTTTTAGTCAACGACGACGACGATGCTGGTTCTTTAATCCCCAGTCTTAGCCCCATCCTGCCCCTCCTTCCCCGTTCCCTCAAGCCCCTTTCTGTCTACACTGGGCTCCACATCACCCCTCACCAACCTCTAGCAAAGAGGTCCAGGATAGGCAAGGGTAGGGGTGGGGGGCAAGGATATCAGCTCTTACCATAGTAGAAGGGACTGTCTTTATCTGCAGGAAAGAAAACATTAAATAAATAAATAAATAAGGACCAGAGCCAGGAGGCAGGATGTGGGGTCTTAGAGGGAAAACGTGGAGGCAGGGCCAGCAGGGCAGTTTGGGGCCTTACTCACCAACCAGGTCATTGGCTTCCAGGACGGGCAGGCCTGGGTGAGAGAAGCAGAGGGACTGGCTGTTAATTCATGGCACTGGTCTCAAAATGAATCAGCAGCCAGGACCCCAGCCCAGAGGCGCAAGGACAGCCAGCTCCGTTGGGACTCTGGGGAGGTGGGATGGAGGGACCCTGAGGTCACCGGTTCCTTTCCTCACACCTTCCCCAGCCCCAAACAGACCTGGGATTTTGTCTCCTACTTCCTGGTCTTTGTGCTCCCCCCTTCCAGCCCTCCGTCCCCACCCCCCAGCCCTTCCAGCTATTTCTCAGGCTTCCTGCTATTCTTTCTCACACTCCAAATGGGATGGTGTGTTGGTATCTTTACACCCTCTCCTGAAAAGCTTCCTACACAGGTCCTGGCTAATGCTCTGCCTCCTAAAGAAGTAGGGAACGCTGTTCTCTTCACGCCAACAGATGGTTAGCTCCCAAAGTTCCATTAACCAGGGTAACTTTTGCAATAGCTACTTCCTACCTGTACCATTACTTCCTTTATGTTTCTCTTTAAGTTGACAGTTTAAATAAAAACACGTTCATTCAACATCAGGCCCCCTTTGTGAGAAACTGTCCTGGTTTTCACAGCCTTGGTGGGTGGGTGGGTGGGTGAGTGACAGCAGGGTCACCTCTGGGAGGACTCACCTGCCAGCAGGAGGAGAAGGCCCCGGACCACTCCCTCCATGACACAGCGGCAGGACTAGGCTGCAGGGGAAGGGGGCAGGCTGGGGTCAGACAGCCCCGACTGGCCCCAGGCTCACGGCACTTGGTGACACAAATCTCAAGGCTGCCCTTGCTTATGGGGTAGACTTGGAAAAGTTACTAATTTGTTTCCTTGTCTAGAGTTGATAATGGTAATGCCTTGTGGAGTTAAGTGCTTAGAGCAGTGCCTGCGCGTAGTAAGTGCCATATGAGGTTTTGTTAAAATCTGGTAATCAGATGTCTGACACACCATCGGGAGAGCAGGACTGCTGTTCTAACTCAGGCTTTGGTGCCTGCCTTCCTGACCGCCGGCTCAAAGGGCTACGGTTGTCAGGCCTCAGGCTATCCAAAGGTCTGGGCCTGGGGCACTACCAGGCTGAATTCCAAGATAGCCTCCACCTAGGGCATGCCCAGGACTCCTCTGAGTGAACAGCTGGGCAGGGGAAGGGGAGGCGTTGGGGGCAGGTGCCAGGGACAGGCAAGAGCCTCCCACCGCAGCCCTGGCCAAGCCCTGCTCCAGGTAGCCCCAAATTCCACTCTCAGAGTACAGACTGCTGTTGGCAGGAAACTGCCTGGTGGGTGGGACATGGCTCCTTCTTTCTCCTTAGGGTGGGAACTATCCATATCTTCATTTACTAGTCCCTAGGGTGGCTGTGTCCTTGAGATAAGACCAGCTTTCTACCAGCTTTCTGCCTTTTGTTAGCCTCAGGCAGGCATAGGGATTGTCAGTGTTCCAGACTGCAACCCCAGTTATTACATGCCAGAGAATTCCTCTCTCAGCCACTTAACAGCTGTGTGACTCAGCTGGGTTACTTAACCTCTCTGTGCTTCAGTGCCCTGTAAAAATGAGGATAATTATAATAGCAACCTCACAAGGTTATGACTGAATTACATGAGTTACTATATGTTAAGCCTAAGAATAGCGCATAGCACATAGTAAGTACTGAAACGTGTTACAATAAGTACATGTACAAGTACACGGGTCCTTTTGCCATAGGAAGGAGGGACTATTAACACGCTCCTTGGGAACATGGGGGTCTGTTGGCTCTGAGCAATTGCCAAACCTGGCCCTCCTTTGGCCAATCTGTCTCTCCCTGCCCCTTCCACCACCCTGGAATTCCTGGATCGTGAGGGTCACAACTGCACTTTACATATTCTTTAGCCAAAGACTGGCTCCTGTTTCCTCCAGCCTCCACCCCACCTTCCTTCCATATGACAGTGGGCACAGAGCAGGCAGCCTCCAGTCCTCCAATCCCCCAAACACACACGCGTTACTGAGAATACTCAGGCAGCTACCACCCCTTCCTCAGACTGGTACCCGCTCTGCCCCCACCCCTTTTCCTAGGAGCCCCGAAGTCCTGGTGGAAACATGCTCACCTGAGAGATGAGTGCAGAGAGCTGGTCTGAGGAGGCTCCTGGAGCTGCGTCCAGCCCAGGTGGGTTCCAGCTTTTTAAGCCCAGCAGCCCCGCCCAGGGCAACAATACTCTCGCGCCGAAGGAACTGGTCAGATTCCTTAAGATTCCTGCAGTTCCCTCTCCCCAGTGCACTCTTAAAGGAGACGGCTCACCTGCCACACCCACCGAGCAGAGGGCCCCAGGCCCTCTCAGAGGCTAAGCGAAGGGAGGGGAGGGGGATGGGCCTCAGACCCGTCTCTTGAGGAGAAGGGGGCTTTCAGTTTCCTTAGCTCACCTAGATCCTAAACGAGGGGCCCAGAAATGTGTGGAAGGGGACAGGATATTTCTGGGTACTTGGGCCAGAAGTGCGGGTTCCAGGACTTCTGGGGGGCGGGCGTTCGGGGAACATCGTGTCATCGAGGCGGTGGGGCTGGCCTTGAGGCTCCATTTGCTCGGCCGTCGCATCGCTTTTCCTTGGACTGGGTTTCATGGGAGGAGAGCTGGGGCTGATGGGCACCCCACAGGATTGCCCACCCTCTGACCACGTCCTGACAACCACTTAGCCCTTGGGGACCAGAAGCTGGAGTCAGAAGCCCCCCACCTTGCCCTCGCTTTCCTGCCTGCTGCCTGTGGGCAGGGGTGTGAGATGGGGTGGTGGGGTGAGGGGAGGACCACCAGCCCTGGGATGAGGAGTGGGCCGCCTCCCTCGGCGGACCCCCGCGCCTGCCTTGTGCACCACCGGCCAAGCTCTTCCTGTCCCTCACCCCACCACGTGCCTTCGACCTGTGCCCTTGACGCTGGACGACCACGGGCCCCTCTATTCTGCTGTCCCCCCTCCCTGATTCCTCTCTTTTCACCCTCTTCTCCCACTGCGCAGTGACCAACTGAAGCAGGACTGTTGCCGCCCTTATTCCCAATACTGATAAATAGATTTTGATTGAATTGTTGAGGACAGGAAGCCACCAGCAGCTCCCAGTGCTGGGGGTCAGAGGGCAGGACAGAGCCCTGAAAGACAGGATGGGGAGGATTCAGGTGAGTAGGAAGCCGGAGGGCCTTCCTAGTGCAAACATGTTGCACCTCCTCACGAAAACCTTCCATGGTGCTTCCTATTTTCAAGATTCGGTTCTTGCTCAGAGCTTAAGACCGGGGCTCCCGGACCAGAAAGAGCTGGATGTGAAGCCTAGCTTGCCACTTGCTCACTGGGAGATCTCAGGCAGCTCCTTCATTCTGAGCCTCAGGAGTAACGGGACTTCCCTGGTGGCGCAGTGGCTAAGAATCTGCCTACCAAAGCAGGGGACACAGGTTCGAGCCCTGGTCCAGGAAGATCCCACATGCCGCGGAGCAAGCCCATGCGCCACAACTACTGAGCCTGTGCTCTAGAGCCTGTGAGCCACAACTACTGAGCCTCCATGCCACAGCTACTGAGCCTGCGCGCCTAGAGCCTGTGCTCTGCAGCAAGAGAAGCCACCATGATGAGAAGCCCGCGCACCGCAAAGAAGAGTAGCCCCCCCCGCCCTGCTCTCCGTAACTAGAGAAAGCCTGCACACAGCAACAAAGACCCAGTGCAGCCAAAAATAAATAAATAAATTTATTTATTTTAAAAAAATAAAATGAAGTAATAACAGGACATACCTTTGAGGTTTGGGGTGGAGGGGCTGCAGTGGCACGGGGCCAACCCATGGCCAGCCCTCAATTTGTATGTGTGGAATGAATGCTTTCCAGGCCCTGTGTGAGGAGAGTTTGTGAACCTCGAGAGTCAGAAGAACCATTAATAGCACATACTTTGGAGTCAAATCCAGGCTCTGTTAGTTACTTGCTATGTGCACTTGAGCAACTGACTTACCGTCTTCCTGCCTATTTGCTCATCCATGAAGTGGGAACCATGACTGAGCCGACTTTGAATGTTTGTTGTGATGATGACATTTGATTATGCTGCTCAGTTCACAGGGGCTGTTCGTGTAGCTGGGAATGGCCCTGATATACACCCAGTAAGATCTGCAGCATGAGAGAAAGGGGGGTCATCATTAGAGAGACCCCATGGGGTAACTGTGCTCCAGAGAAGATAATGGTCTTGCTCAAGGTAGCAGAATGGAGACTCAGCTCAAGTTTCCAGACTCCTCCTGTGGGGAATAAGCAGCAAGAAAGCAGGCATTTGAGGAAGAGGACCCTTTAAGTCCCAGGTGCTTTGGAAGGTCTCCAGGAAGTATGAAAAGGACCTCAGATCCACTTCTCCAGAAGGTTCTAGTGCTTTTGCCCCATCCTGAAGCTTCTGCCCTTTTTAGGGATCCTCCACTCCCACCTCTTATCACCATGAGGTATTTCACCTTTAACAGGAAGAAAGAAAACTTCACCTGAGCCAGGTGGTATTGACACTGGTTCAAGGTAGAGGACAGGTTGAGCCCAGGGCAGAACCAGGGAGAGGGAGCCCAGCTACCTGTGTGTAGCTTCTGCAAGCACAACAGTAAGTCACCACCTCATCTCCCCCGTTTGCCAAAGTTCAGTATAGGTGCATCAGGGCTGAGTATCGCATCTGTCCCGTCTAAGAGACCCCAAAGCCCGGCCACACACTCAGCAGCGGGCAACAATGCCTTCCACACTGGAAGTGGCACAAGTCAGGTCCCAAGCTAATGAATTTAGCTTCTTAGATATTAAACCCAGCGCTTATAAATAGTCATGAAACTGGGTATAGAAAACTTTAAAAGCTTTGTGTATTAAGAAGTGTCTTATTTGTTAGGAGTATTTAGGATGAACAACTGTGCTCTCAAGGTGTGATTCCTGAGGGGCTAGACTGGCAGTGAAGGCTGTTTTCAGGAAGTCACTTTCGAGGAGGACTGGCCACTTGCCCTGCTTCTTGGGCATGCATTCCTTATCAGAATTTCTGGAGCCATCCATTTGGGTCTGATTTCTTTTCTTTTTTGGGGGGCTCGCCAGGCGGCCTGCAGGATCTTAGTTCCCCCACCAGGGGGAATGCCCTCGGCATTGGGAGCACGGAGTCTTAACCACTAGACGGGCCAGGGAAGCCCCTGGGTCTGACTTCTTACCTACCAGATGGGAGAGTTGGGTGAGAGGCACTGAGACCTACAGGGAAATCAAAACTCCAATGATGAAAGGCTGGGAGGAGTGGGTGATGGAGAGCCAGCCTGAGTTGGGTGGTGCAGATGAGAACCTAGAGGTATCAAAAAGAGAGAAAGCTGCAAGATCCAGCTCTGAACTCTCTCTTCCCCTTCTGGACTCAGTGCTGCAAATGATACAAAAGACCTTGTGTGGAAGGAGGGAAGTCTGTTGCCAAGAGTGGCCGCCTGAAATCGGCACTCACACGCAGGACTCTCTCTTCTGCTCACGTCAATCACTGCCACAGCCCCTCACACTCCCAAATGGTGCTTTACCCCTTCTCTAAGCACTACCGATTGCTCTGCGAAGAACATAGATGCATCCTCAAAGTCATTAATTTCCCTGAGGAAAGATAATAAAACAGGAATTATCTAAGATTGACCAGAGATAAAGGGAAGAGGATAGCATCATGCCTGGCACATAATGGGAACATGATGTGTTTTCTTCCTAACTTCCAAGATGGACTGAATGTCACAGGCATCAGTAGGAAGCTGAGATTGTCTGTTTTGAAGGGTCTGGTAGAGTAGGGAAAAGACCCCATTCATGAAAGAACAAGGGCAGAGGGAATCTCTGCCCTCTGAGGCTTCTGCCAGTTTCTGAGACTTACTGAACTCCCACCTGGACCACTTCCTGTGCTGTCTCCCTCAGGAGCCCCCTGTTCTTCTTCCCCCTCTCTCTGACGTGTTCTGCAGGTCCCCCTCTGTGTGCTCAGGGTGCTGGGCTCCTTGCCCACAGATCTGGGACTCACTCCCTGTGAGGACCGTGGGGAAGGAGGCAGCCTGACTCTGCTCACCTGCCTGCCAGTGTTAGAGCAGGAGGTGAGTGGGTGTAAGACAGGGTACAAGGAGGGCCATCTGAAGGGTAGCGGCAGTTTGAGAGATGAAGGGCTTTTGCCGGATCTCGGCCTTGGCTGACTCTTGTGCCCTGGGGAGGCGGCGGGAGGGGCCCTTCACGCTGCAAGATCTAAGAGCCTTCTAGACGAGGGGATACAGAAACGGTGTGAGGGAGTGTCTCAAGAATGGGGATATGGAGGTCTCTGGGGCAGCCACTCCCCCTCGGAGTCTAGAGTGAAGGCCCGGATCACTTTGGCTGACTCCGGCCAGAAAAGACCTCATAGGCTTCTAGGAGGCCCCTTCCAAGAAGCCATCCGTACCCACTCTCTCTCCTGCAGGCAGTGTGGGCAGGGCTTTCCCGTCGCGAAGCGGTCCCGCCCCCTCTTCGTGCGGATTGGCTGCTCTGGTTCACCCGAGGACCTGTCAAGCAGCCGCCCTATTACGCCTGCGCAGCTCTTCTTCCCCTCCCCCTCCCCACCGGTATATCCTCTTGTAATGGTTGGGGCTCTGGTTGAGTCACTTCTGGAGCCTTTGTCCACCCATTTATCCATTCGCGCCTCCGTGATGGCCACGATCTTCCGGAGGTCGTGGGCTTCAGGACCTGGGACCTTAGAGGCTGTGAGGGATAGCTGAGGTGAAGGGACAGAGCATCGGGAGGCCAGGAAGGAGGGGGACGAGCGGAGGAGGCGGGCCGCGTGGAGTGAGGCCAGAAAGCCGGCAGTGGACCTTGGAGGGAGGGCTTCAACCCGGGGAAAGACATTGTTAGATTTGTATTTGAGAAAGTCCTTCGAAGAGTGAGGGTGGGAACCTGTGCATAGAGGAGAGAAGCGCAAGGGTTCAGAAAACTGAGATGCCAGGCGACGTCATTTCTCTTCGACCTTTCATTCTGCTTCTCTTAGAGCTCAGAGATGCTTTCCTCCTCCCCCAAGGGTGTCTTAGCTCCCTTGTCCAACTACTGCTCATGTCTCTCAACCAGACTACTCAGCCCTCGATCTTATCATTGAAGTACCTCTTGGGCACACCTCCCAGTCAACAACTTCTGAAATAAACCTTCATGTTGTGTCACCTCCCCTATACCCACCCTTCTCTATTTCAGAGTTCCCTATCTCAGGTCACTCCCGTATCCACCTGGTCACACAGGCCACCACCGAGCACATCATATGGGGATTATCATTGATGTGTGTCACTCCCTCAGACTATGACCCCCTTAGGGGACTAGCTCCCCGAACTCTGGGTGCATCCACAATGGCAGCCTTGGTGAGAGCTTGCTACCTGGCAGGCTGCTTTCCAGGACTGACTTTCCATGTGTTAACTCATGTCATCCTCACAACAACCTTTCCAGGGAGGACTCTCACCCCATTTCAGGATGAGGAAATGAGGCAAAGAGAGATTAAGAGAAGCACCCGGCCTCATAGCTGGAAGCGGTGGCCCCAGAACCAGCTCTTAATCACCACTCTCCATGTTAAATTGTGCATGTGATTTATTTTGAATGGGATTTAAAAACAGCTTTGTTGAGATATGAATTCACGTACCAACCAATTCTCCCACTTAAATTGTACAATTTCAATGTTTTTTAGGGTGTGTACAGGGTGTGTACATATAATATATATATATTATATTATATATATTTCTCTTTGGTGTGCATGCATGTGTGTGAATTTTAAGCTGATGGCTATCTATTTAGACATTTTGTGTCAATAAATGTACATTTTATTTTCACTAAGGTGCCAATTGTGTAAAAGTTTGTATCACTATGCATGTACTATGTGTACCATGCTTTTTTTTTTTTTTTTTTTTTTGGCCCATGCCACGTGGCGTGTGGGATCTGAGTTCCCCGACCAGGGATCAAACCCATGCCCCCTGCTGTGGAAGCTCGGAGTCTTAACCACTGGACGGAGAGGGAAGTCTCCTGTACCATGCTTTTTAAATTTAATACATTATAATTTGATTTTACAACTTTCAAAGTATTTTCATTTTAGTATAATTACTTGATATTTATTTACTGATTCAACATATATTTTGAATTTTACTACTGTTCTGGCACTTCTCCAGGAACTGAAGGTTCCAACCGGGTAATGCAAAGCTCCTGCCTTGAATGGCTGATATTATGATGGGGACAAGTAAGAAAGAGAAATAGATGGTATAATGTTTCAAGTATTGATTGACAAATGTAGTGAAGACACATAAAGTGGCTGAGATGTAGAACGATGGGGTAGAGAGACTGCTTTCTTAGATTGGGAGGTTAGAGTTGGTCAGTGTTAGAAACAGGTTTAAAACATTTGCATGACATAGTGATAAATTTCCCTTTGCCCTTTTCCCCTTGTTAAACTGAACCAATGAAGTCAAATACATCCCCAGGTTTCATATTAGAGCATAATTTATGAAAAGTGTCTCTTATCTAGAACCAGTTGCTCTCGTTCCAAGAAATGTGTCTCCTCTACATCTTTGTATAAGTTAGTTATAATAAGATTAAGTGTCTGATTAGGAGAATTACTTATTTGGCAATAATAGAATAAAAGAATGTTTTTACTGGCACTGAATGTTAGGGTTGAAAACCTGAAAACAGTGGCTGAACAGACGAGAGGCACTATGATTGGAAAGGGTCTTAATTCTGTGTTTGTTAGCATTGAACATAACTATGAATGTCAGTAGTTTCTAGAACCTCGTCTGTTCCATAAATAATGCATTGAATTTGTGGCCGCCTGAAATCTGGATTCAAATGCAATCAAAGCTTGACAAAGTCTTTGTTGTCTCCACTGCAGTAGCTCATCTAAAAGCACTGCAACGTTTTGCAGTTATTTGTTATGCAGCTTTACCAATAAACAAAGGGAGCTAGTGTTCTGTTCTACTCCAATCAGACTACAAAAGAGAATAACAAGTACCTCCAAGCAATGTTTACCAAATTAAAACGAACTCCTGAAGTTGAAGTTTAGTAAACAATGGGAAATAAATCATATTTTAAAAATTGAGTAGCAGTTTTAACTTTTTTCCTGTCATGTAGAACGTCTTGTAGTTTCATGGGTAAAGTCTTGAGAGCTATTACTTGCCTTCAAGTTCTTAATAAACTAGTAAAATATTAATATATTAATTTCTAATGATAAACATTGGAATTTTCCACAGTGAGGGTCTGAAGCCATCCCCCTTCCACCACAGAGCACTTGGAGAACCAGTTTTGCAGCTAGAGCTGGGTGGAGTTTGCTGTATTCTATTTTTTCATCCATGGTGACTAAGACCTTCTAGGCTCCTAGGCTTGGGCAGAGCGGGATGCACCGCATCTCAGTTCCATATCTAAATCGGCACACCTGCCTTGGGAAAGAGGCATTGCTTCTGAAAACTGAAAGAGTGCAAACATGGTGCCCAGCAGCGATGTAATGACCCAGGTGTGGCGCTCAGAGCACATACACACCTGTCCCAGAAGAGGGGCGAGGGCAGATCCCGGAAGCAGGAGCTGAAGCTGGCCCAGAGCCAGAAGAAAAGAACACAAAATTATGAACATAATATGTTTTTTGTTTTTTTGGCGGTACACGGGCCTCTCACTGTTGTGGCCTCTCCCGTTGCAGAGCACAGGCTCCAGATGCGCAGGCTCAGCGGCCATGGCTCACGGGCCTAGCCGCTCCGCGGCATGTGGGATCTTCCCGGACCGGGGTACAAACCCGTGTCCCCTGCATGGGCAGGCGGACTCTCAACCACTGCGCCACCAGGGCAGCCCAAAAATAATATGTTTGTGTGAAAGTTTATATTTCTTTAGAATGACAAAGCAAAATAATTGCAAAATTTTAAAAGCTGACAACAAAATTTCAAGTATAACAAATTTAAAATTAATTGCCTTTTAAAATATTAATCTTAGTGGTAACATTAACTGCATAACCATAGCCACTGCTTCCTATGATAGTGACTTAAATATTTTATTTTATTTTATTTCTTTTGGCCGCACCTGCTCAGCTTGTAGGATCTTAGCTCCCCGACCAGGAATTGAACCCGTGCCCTTGGTAGTGAAAGCTCAGAGTCTTAACCACTGGACCACCAGGGAATTCCCTGGAATATTTAAAATCAGAATATGTAAAATTAGAATCATTTCTATGAGAAAGAATGTAAGATACTGAGTCTTCTAGCATGACTGACCCAGTCTTAAAAAATTTTTTTTACTAATAGTTTAGAAAACTCACTTTCAGCTTCACAATGTATTACTGCTAATGTCCTGTAAAATTCTGGGGTGTTGTCAAATTCGGGAAAACGTCTATTGAGGGTTTTTCACGTAGGAGCAGCAAGATTTCAGAGTGTTTCACGTTTTGCTTCACAGCGCCCAGTCAAATACTCTTTGAATCGACGATGCTCTTTGACCACATTGCTGCCACCAAGCCTCCAGAGGCCTTGGATGGGGCCCTGGTGTGTGTGTGTCGGGGGGAGGTGTGGAGCCTGGATAGAGCATGTGTGTAGCTCTGGCCGTGGCAGGCGCGGGCGGGGGGCCCTGAGGAAGGGACGCGGCTGTGAGGGAACAGATGTCGGGGAGGCCCCCAAGTGTGGGGAGGGGCCGGACCTTGCGGCGGGGGGCTGGGACGTGTGGGTGGGCCGCCAGGGCTTGGGCGGGGCAGGGGTGTGGACTGCGGAGATCGGGATAATGCGGGGCACTGGAGAGGGTCTCAGGTGTGGGTGGAGACCCAGGTGTGGGCGGGCTGGGCTCGTGAGGGAGCTCGGGCGGTGAGGTGGGAGGGGCTCGGGGCTGTGGGTGGGAGCTGGCCTTGGGCGGAGGGCCCGGTCGTGGGGCAGGAAGCCCCTCAGAGCGTGGGGAGTGGCTAGAGTAGGGAGGGGGGACTTTGAGGCGTTGTGACGGCGGGAGATGGCAGGAAATGAGGGAGTCTGGGCGCAGATGGGGAACTCAGCTTGGGGGGCTGGCGGGGAAGGGGCATCTGGCAGTGGATGGAGGCCTGGGCAGGTGAGGCTGGAGCGTGGGACCCTAAGCTTCAGCTTCAGCAGCTTCTGTAGTGCAGAAATGTTCCCACCAGGACTGTTTTTAATAGAAAAACACTAGAAACAATGTTAATCTCCACCGACGGGAGAAAGATAAGTACACATCTTTGTGGGTTAGAACTTTATTCCACAGTGAAGTGAGTGAACTAGTACATATACATACATGGGTTAAGGTGAATACCAGCGAATCAAATGAAGCAAAGTTGTAGAGGAAAAACATTTATATATAGTCCAAGGCTGTACTGTGTAGTAAAACTATAAATGAAACTACTAGAATAGATAACAATTTAAAAGGTAAGCGCCCAATTCAGCCTGGAAGACTTTCTTACCTACCTCTGGAAGGCAAGAAAGGGAGGCTCCACCTGTCCCAGTAACAATGGGTCTGTTAAACTGGGTGCTGCCTGTCCACTTTTTATTGCTTTATATTGTGCAAGAAAACCAGCCAAAGCTCTGCTGTCATAGTTAAGACTCTTCTGGAATGCTGGGTAGGAGGAGGCTCTGAGGGAGCAAAGGGACTCTTAATTTGAGGAAAGTGTTTTATGGGAAAGGTAGCTCTGGTTTCTGAAATGGGAATAGAGGCATTGTTCTGAGGATCTGCAGCCACAGGCTAGGTGGGCTGGGGTTTACGGGGAGGGGTGAAGAGGAAGAGGTAGGGACTAAGTGGTGGAGGGGTAAAGAAGCACAGCTGCAGGGACAGGACATTTGAAAGCCACAGTGGCCCAGTCTCACATCTCAGGTCCTTCAGGGCCTCTCACAACATTTAATTAGATACTCCCAACCTTGTGAATTTAAGTCACTGTGTCCATTTTACAGAGAAACGGAAATTTGGAGGGATTAAGTGAATTCCCCAAGGCCAGTCTGACTCCAAAGTCCTTGATTTTAACTCGGTTCAGTGCCACACTTTGCAATATTAACTCATTGCATCCTCGCAACAGCACTATGAAATTGACCCTATCAATATTCTATTTTATACTTGGGGAAGTGGAGGCAAGGAGAGCCAGATGGTAAGTGGTGAGATCAGAATTAGAATCCAGAAGGTCAGGGTCCATAATCTAGGCCTTGGGGCCATAGACATTGGCAGTGTTTGTGGAAGAAACCTGAATGTGGCCTCAGCGTGAGGCTGGGTGGGGGAGGGTAAGAGGAGAATGCAGGAGAACGGTGGATTGAATTTGGCAGTTGAAGTTTCCTACCTTCCCAAGTCCCTCTGCTGTTAACTCACCCCACATTCTCCAGGAGCTTGCTAAATGCCAGCAGGGAGGTGGTCCTGGAATACAGGAGTGAATTTAGCAGATTGCACAGGGTAGATGAGGCCACGAGCTGGCCACAGTGTGTTAGAACAGGTCCCGTTGTTCATCAGCCAGGCAGGGGTCTTCAGCAAGACAGGAAAGGTCACTGGGCCTCCAAATTCACAGCTCGTTATTAGCCTACTCAGGACAGAGCCAGCTGGGGAGGAAACCCACAGTCAGTTTTGTTTTCTCCAGGCAAGTGCTATAGAAGTTTTTATGCATAGGAAGATATGCCTAATGTATATGAAGGAGAACTGGGAAATACACACACCAGGAGAAAGAGAAGGGCAAAGAGAGAATGGCAGCTCGGTTTTAGAAGCTGTAAAGCTGGACCTACCACAGCAGAAGTAGCAACCCAGGCTGTCCTGGGGAAAACTCTGAAATAAGCTATTCTTACCAGTGAATCCCAGAAAGGATTAAGAATTAGAGTGCCCAGGACCTCCTGAAGAGGGTGTTTGGATGGGGCTGGAGGACTGCCTGGACGTCCATGGGAAGAGCAGGGGTAAGGGCTCTTCCTGTTGGAGATCCTCCCCCCCCCACCCCGCCCTCAGCCTTCTGTGTCTGTGTCTCTGAATCCTTTGGTATTGCTTTCTGGGTCTGTCTGGGACTCTCTCTCTTTCTGTCTCTTTCTCTCATCCCTCCAGGTCTCTGCGTTGTTGACATCTTTATTTCTGTATCTTTGCTATATCCACATGTCTCTCAATGCCTCCCTGCCTTTGCTTCTCTGTGACATTACTGTAGCTCCAGGTGTTTCTGTGTCTCCCTCCAAGCCAGGCCCAGAAACTACCCGCCTCAGCCCACAGCCCCACCAGGCGTGAAGCCAGTGGTTAGTTCATCATTTTACCCACCCCAGGGCCTTTTCGGTGGCCACACCTCTGAGTCAGACAAGAAAGGGTGTGGGATCCCAAGGCGGTTTTCTTTTGTGGGAGACAGGCTGGAGTCCACCCCCAGTAGCCACTAGGTGGCAGTCAAGGACTGTTTCAGCCTTGGTCCTTCCCATCTGCAGCTCTCACTGAGCCGACACCCAGGTTAGCGGGGAGTAGATCTTGGGTACAGCAAATTTACTCTAACCTGAAATTTCCTTTAAAAATAAGGAGTAGGGACTTCCCTGGTGGTCCAGTGGATAAGACTCCACGCTCCCAATGCAGGGGACCTGGGTTCGATCCCTGGTCGGGGAAGCTAGATCCCGCATGCATGCCCAAACTAAGAGTCTGCATGCTGCAACTAAAAATCCCGCATGCTGCAACTAAGACCCGGCATAGCCTACATTAATTAATTAATTTTTAAAAATCAGGAGTAAAGAATTCCCTGGCTGTCCAGTGGTTAGGGCTTCTTTCACTGCTGAGGGCGCTGGTTCAATCCCTGGTTGGGGAACTAAGATTCTGCAAGCCGCACGGTGCAGCCAAAAAAAAAAAAAAAAAAAAAAAAAATCTGAAGTATCCCATTAGTTCTCATGACAATTAAAAGGTTTATAGTTACCAGTGTGCCACATGTTCCTTTGTTGGGCCTCAGTTTCCTCTACTCTAACTTGGGGTTAATGGAATAATCCACCTGGGGTGGTAATTTGAGATCACCTGGTACATACTTAGTGCCCAGTGCCTATGGAATGCCATTGCCATTACATTCTCATATTTCTCATCCATTTTCACCACTGGCTGGTGCTACCCCCTTGGATCAATGTTCCCACTGGTAACCTCGGCACAGGACTGGACAGGACTATCCTTGGCTTGACCTGGCTGGAGATTTTGGTGGGAAAACTTGTCTTCACAATGTACAGGTGCCTTAATAAATACACTTAACTAACCATTAAGTATCTGATTATATATTTATCGAATCACTGTATGTATCTTATCTATCGAGAAATGTAAAAAAGTTATTTTCCTATGTATATAGTGTCCATTTAAACATTGTATTTATCTAACCACTATATATGCAGATGGCTATCTTTACCAATCTACAGAGATAAATGGGTACATATTTGCATATATATACCATTTCTCCACTTAGAATTAATTTAAGCACTATTTTACACTTTTTATTCATTTTTTCAATATTTACATAACCACATAGTTTTTATTAAACCAGTAGACATTTTATATTTGTCTAACCACATAATTTTTATTAAACCCGTCTACATTTCTGTCTCTAGGGAGATAAGATGTGTAATACATTTCTTGCATAGCTGGCGGTCAGAATCCTTCTGTTTCATAAAATGTTTTATACTGCGTGCTTCGTATCACTGACGTGTGCACCTTTCCAATGCTCTTTGTGAGGACCTATTCCACACAGGCTGCTGCTTTGGGCCATTATGAGCAGTTGTCTTCTACAGGACCTGGTGGCCACTATGATCCAAGCAGAGTTTGTGGTCAGAGGGTCCCAGCCTAGGGAAGTATGATGAATCATGATTTTCTCATCTGTAAAATGAACAGGAGACTTAGGATTCTGATCATCATTTGACACATAGGGGTTAGTTCTATAGATGTCTATGTCACTCCAAATTCATCTGTTGAAACCTAATTCTCAGTGTGATGGTATTTGGAGGTGGGCCTTTGGAAGGTGACTAGTTCATGAGGATGAACCCCTCATGATTGTCATTAGAGCCTTTATAAAAGAGACCCCAGAGAGCTCCCTCACCCCTTCCACCATGTGAGGACCAGTGAAAAGACAGCTGTCTGTGAACCAGGAAGCAGGCTCTCACCAGACAATGAATCTGCCAGCCCCTTGGTCTTGGCCTTGCCAGCCTACAAAACTGTGAGAAATAAATTTGGCAGTCCCTAGGGTAAAAATCCTTCTGTTAATGAATCTGTGACTTTAAAAATGATTACTTAAATGAAATTTTTTATTGAAGTATAATATACCCATAGAAAAGTGCACCTAAGTGTCCAGCTTGATGAATCTTTATAAAGTGAGCACACCTAGGTATCCAGCACCCAGGTTAAGAACCAAAATTACCGGTACCCAAAGGCCCCCTCTGTCCCCTTTTATTCAGCCCCAGTAACCACTCTCTCAACTTCTATCCAATAGTTTTGTTTTGCTGGCTTTTGAACTTCATATAAATGGGATCACACAGGATGTAGTGTTTTAGGCATTTGTGAGCTTTTTCCATGCAATCGAGGCCTTTTTATTCTCCTTACTGTTTGGAATTGTATTGGTATATATACTTCAATTTATCCGTTTTCCTGTTGATGAACATTTAGGCAGTTCCCAGATTTGGGTTCTTGAGAATAGTGCTGTTAAGTGAACCTCTGCCCACCTTTCCCTTGGGTATGTTCCTGACAGTGAAATGTCAGCCATAGGACCACAGGATTTGCATGGATTCTGCCAAACAGGTTCCAAGTTGTTCCAATTCACACTCCCCTGGGGAGTTCTGGCTTCTCCCCACCACAGGCGTGGCATTTTCCAACATTTTCTAAGCTCTTTGGTAGGCATTGCTTGTGCTTTTAATCTGCATTTCCCTCATGACTAATGCAGTGGAGCTGCTTCTTGGTCACTTGCGTCTCCTCTTAGGAACGGTCTGAGTCTTCTTCCCCTTCTCTTAGATGGTCTGTCTTTCCCTTTGATTTGTAGCAATTCTTTAGATATATTCCAGATGCAGGTCCTATGGGTTGCCTTCTCACTCTCTTAATGGTATTTTTTTTGATAAATTTATTTATTTTATTTATATATTTTTGGCTGCATCGGGTCTTCGTTTCTGTGCGTGGGCTTTCTCTAGTTGCGGCGAGCAGGGGCTACTCTTCATTGTGGTGAGCAGGCTTCTCATTGTGGTGGCTTCTCTTGTTGTGGAGCTCGGGCTCTAGGCACGTGGGCTTCAGTAGTTGTGGCTCGCAGACTCTAGAGCGCAGGCTCAGTAGTTGTGGCGCACTGGCTTAGTTGCTCCGCGACATATGGGATCTTCCTGGACCAGGGCTCTAATGCGTGTCCCCTGCATTGGCAGGCAGATTCTTAACCACTGCACCACCAGGGAAGCCCCTAATGGTATTTTTTGAGGAAGAGAAATTCCTAAGTTGAAAATATTCAGTTTGTCAATTTTTTCTTTTATGATCAGTATTTATTTATCACCTGCCATTTAAGAAATCTTTGCTTGGACTTCACTCGTGGCACAGTGGTTAAGAATCCACCTGCCAGTGCAGGGAACACTTGTTCGATCCCTGGTCTGGGAAGATTCCCACATGCTGCGGAGCAACTAAGCCCGCGTGCCACAACTACTGAGCCCGCGAGCCACAACTACTGAAGCCCATGCGCCTAGAAGCCGAGCTCCGCAACAAGAGAAGCCACCGCAATGAGAAGCCCGCGCACCACAATGAAAAGTAGCCCCCGCTCCCTGCCACTAGAGAAAGCCTGTGCGCAGCAGCGAAGACCCAACGCAGCCAAAAAATAAATTAAAAAAAAAAGAAATGTGTTTATTTTAAGGTCATGAAGATGTTCTCCTCTGTTTTTCTTTTAAAGGTTTTTTCTTTCTTTTTTTCTTTACCTTCACGTTTAGACCTGTTCTCCATCTGGAATCGATTTTGCATGGTGTCAGGAGTCAAGGTACATTTTTTTCCCATATGGAATTCCAGTTGGCTCACTATTGTTCATTGAAAGGTAAATCTGCACATATTTTCCCCTTTAACAGATTTACGATGCACCCTTCTTTTTCTGTTAAGCTAAGTGTTTTATGTATCATAAGTGGATATTTTAATTTTGTAAAATACTTTTTCCTGCCTCTGTCTGTTATTGTGGTGAATTGCATTTATTGATAGTCAAATGAATCCATTTTTGTACACCTGTAATAAACCCCACTTTTTATTTTTAAAAATTTTTTATTTTTTACATTTTAAAAATTGAAGTATAGTTGATTTACAATGTGTTAGTTTCAGGTGTACAGCAAAGTGATTCAGTTATACATATGTATATATCTATTTTTTTCAGATTCTTTTCCTTTATAGGTTATTACAAAATATTGAACATAGTTCCCTGTGCTATACAGTAGGGTCTTGCTGGTTATCTATTTTATATATAGTATAAACCCCACTTTTTAATTTCATTTATTTTTATTTTTTTTTGGCCACCACTGGGCAGCTTGCAGAATCTTAGTTCCCTGGCCAGGGATTGAACCCATGCCCTCTGCAGTGGAAGCACAGAGTCCTAACCACTGGACTGCCAGGGAATTCCCATGTTGTTTGTTTTTTTGATGTTGAGTTGTATGAGCTGTTTATATATGTTGGATATTAACCCCTTACTGGTCATATCGTTTGCAAATATTTTCTCCCATTCTGTAGGTTGTCTTTTCATATTGTCCATGATCTCCTGTGCTGTGCAAAAGCTTTTAAGTATAATTAGATCTCACTTTTTTGCTTTTATTTCCTTTGCTTTAGGAGACATATCCAAAAAAATATTGCTATGATTTATGTCAAAGAGTGTTCTGCCTGTGTTTCCCTCTAGGAGTTTTATGGTTTCCGGTCTTACATGCAGGGGCTGCTCTTCGAAGAGCAGGGGCTGATCTTTGTGGCAGTACGCAGGCTTCTCATTGTCGTGGCTTCTCTTGTTGCGGAGCACAGGCTCTAGGGCTCATGGGCTTCAGTAGTTGTGGCACATGGGCTCAGTAGTTGTGGCTCACGGGCCCTAGAGCTCAGGCTCAGTAGTTGTGGCACATGGGCTTAGGTGCTCCATGGCATGTGGTATCTTCCTGGACCAGTGCTTGAACCTGTGTCCCCTGCATTGACAGGCAGATTCTTAACCACTGTGCCACCAGGGAAGCCCCCCGCCCCCACCTTTCTTTGTGACGCTGCTTGGTGCACACATGGCCCTTTGCGGAGCTCATTGCCCCCTCCCCCACTTCCCCCACCTCCACTGGCCTCTTCATTGTGGCCTCTCTCCCAGCTCCTATAACAGACTCTATTAGACACTGCCAGGCCCTCAAGCCACCACGGGGAAAGCTTCTTCCCTTTCTGGAAATGTCCTTCTAGGAGTGTCTATTCCCACCACACCACTCCCTTTCTGCCCTCCCCCAGCCCCAGCATTCCTGGGGGCCACTTTGTCAAGGCTGTTCCTTGGCTCTATTCGTTCCTTTCTTTTTTTCTGGCTGCGCCACACGGCATGCAGGATTAGTTCCCTGACCAGGGATTGAACCTGGATCCCCTGAAGTGGAAGCGCAGAGTCCTAACCACTGGGCTGCCTGGGAAGTCCCGGCCTTCTTTGTTCTTGACCTCCTGCAGCCTCACCATGGGCAGTGGGGCCTGGCGTTTAGGGACATGTTTTCTGGTGCCAGCTTGGGTTCAGGTCCTGACCAGCCACTTCTTGGCTGCTTTGTTTTGGGCCCATCACTTCCTTTGGGAGAAGGAGGCTCCTTTCCTGACAGTGGGAGATGAGTGCACACCTCCCCCCAGGATGGCCCTGAGGATGAGCCGAGGCGGAGGTGCCTGGCTGCTGGCACTCAACACATGGGTGTTTTACCGGGAGGACTTTGTCTCCTGCCTGGCACGCTCACTGCTGCCTCTCTGATGGACTGACTTTGGGCTAGTCCCAGCCTCTCTGACTGCCCCTTCCCTCAGAGAACAGTCAGACAGCAGGAGCTATTTTTATACCTTTGTACTGATCAGTGGAGGCACCGAGAGACCCGGGCCACGGCCAGGGCCACACAGCTGATAGCGGTAGGTCCTACATCAAAAACTGGCCCCTTGGATCCAGGGCACCTCTTCTCTGCTGTGCTCCAGGCTCGCCCCAGGTGCATGGCCCTCTCTTCAGCCCTCACTCCAGCGTCTAGTAAGGCCTCTGTGTAGACATAGCCCAGGCTCCACCCCAGCCCTTGGATCTGGGCCCCCTGGATACACTCATCCAAAGCCCTGTGGGTGCCCTCCACGGACCCTGCCTCAGCCTCCCCAGCTGCTGCTCTGGCCTCTCACATTCCTTTCTACCTCTTGCATTCCTGCTTCCTCATCCTGAAGCTCCTGGAGGTCGTGAAAGCCGTGCTCTGGGCCCCTTGCACAGCCCCAGGAAATGCATGCTTGTACCCACTTCTGATCTGCCTCTTGCTGTTGCTCTTCTGGTCTTTCTGGCTGAACTGGGTTCAAAGCTGAACTGCCTCAAGCCCACCCTCCAGCCAGTTTCTCTGCCAGCTGCTGCTAGCTGTCTCTCAGATCCCTCTTTCCCCTTATTTCCCGGGGGAATCACCCTCCTCCCACACCTTATCCCTTCACATGTGGACAGTTGCAAAAACTTCCTTGGCCACTCCTCCCCTCCAGGTCAGATGCAGTTTTCTCAAGCGTTGCTCTAACCATGTCTGGTCCCTGCTGGAAACCTCCCGTGGCTTCCCCCTTCCTCCCCAGGCACGGGCAGTTCCTCAGCTCAGCTCCCTGCCCTCTTGACCACACCCTGCCTATTCCACCCCATCTCCAGCTTCTCCCCAACACCCAGCATCAGCTCCAGGCAGCCAGATGCCCGTACAACAGTTCAAACTCTCCATGTGCTCAGTCCGACTGTCTGTTCCCTTCTCTTCTCCACATCACAAGTGCTGCCAGTCAGCCTTGGCCCTCATGGCATTTGGAATTGGAGGTGTGTCCACAGCATTGTGCAGTCCAGGGTGGAATGCACTGGACGAGATATTCAGAGGCAACTGGTGTGCTGGACACTGGGGGATTACAGGGCAGGACTGAGGCAGGAGATAGATGGGCTCCAGGCTAGGCATTAACAACTGGCCTCCTGTTCACATTTCTTGGGGCAGGAAAAAGATGGGCTCCAGGCTGGACATTTACAACCAGACTCCTGGTTACACTTCCTGGGGCAGGAGGCAGGTGGGCTCCAGGAGAGATATTTATGACCAGCCTCCTCTCTCCACTTTGAGATAGAAATGACAGGAACAGGGTAAATAGATGGACTTTGTTTCCTGTGGACACTTTAAGATAACAGTTATGTCAGGGACAGAGAGGGGCTAAACCCTATTTGAGTAAAAGATCAAGAAGTCATATATTTCCCATCCTTGGGGCAAGGGAGACATTACACATGCTCAGAAAGGCTCATCATGGGTCAAAAGGCAGGGGGAGCCAGACCATAATAAGTCATGTCACCCCACTCCACCCTCCCAGGCCCTTCCGCTAAAATCCATCTTGCTGAGGGTGCATGCACACACAGCGGAGGGTCCTGAGGCAAATCAGCCACGCGGCCAGAGGGAAAACAAAGACCCAGAAGACTACCCCTCATAAAGGATTGAAACTTCCCAGAGGCATGACTCTCTTGCTGAGCTTGCCCATGCACCTGTCCACATGTACTCTGCTTTTCTAATAAATGCTTTACTTTCCTCTCGGCCTTCCATCTCCTTGTCAGAATTTTTTCTTTTCAAGGCAGACAAGGACCCAGGACCCACACTCTAGCTACTGGTCCCTGTGGTCCAGTGGTTAGGATTTGGTGCTCTCACCACCGCAACCAGGGTTTGATCCCTGGTCAGGGAACTAAGGTCTCGCTTCACGTTGCTGCTCACTGTAAGCTACAGCTCACTGTTATGTGTGTCTGAAATCGGGACTGGCAGTAGGGGCTGGGATGCATGGTTAGATCCCCTCAGGACAGAGGCACTCATGGCCCCAGCTACTGGGAATAGTGACTGCTGCTGACTCTCAGCTGAGTCCCCCTCCAGGAACTGCCTTTGGCCAAAGCCACGTCCCCTCCCTTGGGGCAGCCCACCTCCAGTGACTTGGCAATGCAGGATAGTAAAGGCTCCCTTGCCTTAAGGCAGGACATCCCTGACCAGACAGCCCAGCTCCAGAGCTCTGTGGGCTTGACCGAGGCCACTGGTGCAAAGGCGTCCTGGGCCACTCCTCCTCTGCCCATCCTGCTTTCATCCCTGTCCCACAGGTACTGTTCCCAAGAACACTTGCCAATAAACTACCTGCATGCACGTGGCCAGTTCAGTCTTTTCCCCAGGGATCCTGACCTAAGGCAGTTGGCTCCAGGGTGGGTCAAGGAAGCTGACACTACATGGGATTCTGGAGCTTCATTGCCAACTGGCCGCCTGGTGACAACCTCCCCCCGCCAATCACTGGTGCTAGGGGTGTATTGATGCCCCTGGCATGCTGGGAAGAGGTGAACTTGTTAACACTTTCACAGGGGGTGAATGGGAATGGGAAAAAAATGCACTGGGGACACAATATCTCAGGCTTCTGAGAGGTTCTGGGGAAGGACTAATTATAAGGTCTGAAACTGGATGACTGCTGTTGAGACGATTGACTGGGAAAAGACAATGAAAGGCTAAGCATGACTCATCACCAACCAACGGATAGTGAACTGTCAAAGTCAGAGGGCCTTCCAGGCTTTCAGCTGCTAGAGGGCTGAAAATGCTGAGAATCGGGTCCAGGGCTTAATTAGAGCTGGAGCAGACACAGAACTCTCAGCCTTGGCAAGTTTCCCTCCCTGTGTTGGGACAGAACTTCCCTGAGGCTTAGCATGGGAACATCTGAGCAGACAGTTGTATTCAGATTTCCACAAACCCTCTGCACCTGCAGAAGTGCCTCCCCTCCCCTCAGGCTCCATCCCTCCCCCCTCCTGGCAACAACACCAAGAACTTGAATTGAGACTCAACTAAACTTGGCTGAAGAAGAGTTGGGCTTGGTAAGAAAGGAAAAGGACCAAGCTCTGGAGAGCTTACAGGACTTGGCCAAGGTGACTGGGAGAGTATGTGGTGGGGTCCTGAGGGTGCTGGGTCCAGATGGGGAGGGGGCAGAACCTAAAGTTGTATCAGGCAGAGTTTGTTAATGTGAGAGCACTCTTCCATGATAGAGGATGTAATATCCTGGGAGAACCCAGGAGATGGTGCCAATACACTCCTTGGAGCTCCTGGAAGCTTGGAGGAAGCAGTGGAGATGCCAGAGTGCTGTGGAAGACAGTGGAAGAACTGAAGTGGCCGTGCTAGAGTGGTTCTTTCTACTCACCAGAAGGAGGGCTCAAAGCGATAGAAACCAGAGGGCTGTGCTCAAACTTCAGAGGAAAGGTGGGCTCAATTATGATGATAATCAGCATGGCAGCCAGGGAGACCCGAACTGCAGAGAGTGATGCAGGTGATTGATGCAGCAAGTTATCCTCAGGGCCAACACAGATGGGCAG
Source organism: Mesoplodon bidens (assembly GCF_964165515.1). Lineage (NCBI taxonomy): Eukaryota > Metazoa > Chordata > Mammalia > Artiodactyla > Ziphiidae > Mesoplodon > Mesoplodon bidens. The sequence goes on along the minus strand of NC_138176.1, from coordinate 118,323,709 downwards.
CCAATGAAGTTACTGCTTAATCTACACAATCAACAGAAATCAGAGATGAATAAACATGAGGCTGAGGGGAGCCAACTCAATAAGTCTCCTTCCTGGACCCCAGTGCCCAAAGGAGAGGCTGGGTCTCCAGTAGGAAGGACCCTGTGACCCCACAGCGGGGTGTGTAGTAATGATTCCCCTGTTCTTCCCCAAAACACCTATGGTTGTTTACTTGAGTTACCATCCACTGAGTGAAAGGGAATCTAAACATTTCAAGGACTGTTGGACACAGAGTCCAAGTTAACATTGATACCTGGGGACCCAAAACATCACTGTGGCCCCCTGTTTTTGTTGGGGGCATTTGAGAGCTAGGTGATAAATAGAGTCCTGGCCCAAGTCTGGCTTCCAGTAGGTCCACTGTGTCCAAGGACCTGCCAGAGATCATTCTCCCAGGTACCGAATGCATGATTGGAATAGACATATCTGATACTTGGAGAACAATCACATTGGTCCCTTGGCCCACTGTGGGTTATATGCTATCATAGTTGGGGGAGTCCAAGTGGAAATCTCTGAAATCTGCTTCCCCCAACCCCAAACCTGACCAGAAGACCAAAAAGATGCAGGTTGGTGCTTCCCATCTAATTCCCATTTAATGACCACTACAAAAACCAGCTAGATCTTGGAGGATGACAGTGGACCACCACTACTCAACCAGGTAGTGGCCCAATTGTAGCTTTTGTGCCAGATGTATTATCTTTGCTGGAGCAGATTACCATGTTCTCAGGCACACAGTTCACAGCACTTCTGGCAAAATCCACTCCTTACCATCCATATCAGGAAGGAAGGCCAGGAACAGCTGACAGTCACTAGGAGTGGACAGTACCATACATGTAAAGTGTTGCCCCAAAGGTATGTTAATTCTCCCTCTATCAAGATATAGAGCCAAAGGACCTGGAATATCTGGGCATTCCATAGCCCACCACATTCATCCACTGTTTGACAGCATCAGTGTCATCAGTTGACTGGCCTAGAAGACCAAGAAGTGTGGAAGGATGTTGGAAGCCTTGTATTCCAGAAGGGTGGAGATGAATTCTACAATGATTCAGGGGGTCTCACATCAGTGAAGTCTTTTATTGTTATAACTTCATTGAGGTATAGTTGACAGACAATAAACTAGCCAAATTTAAAGTGTAAAATTTGAAGAGTTTTGTCATGTGTTTATATCCATGAAATCATTACCACAATCAAGATAATGAGCATCCATCACCTCAAAAATTTCCTTGGTCTCTTTTATAATCCATCCCTCCCTTTTCACCTACCTCCCAATGCTAGTCCCCAGGCAACCTCTGGTGTGCTTTCTGCCACTATAGATTAGTTTGCATTTTCTAGAATTTTATTTAGATGGAATCATATAATATATACTCTTTTGTTCAGCTTCTTTCCATCAGCATAATTACTTTGAGATTCATCCATGTTACTGTATCAATAGTTCACTCTTTATTGCTGAATAAGATTCCATTGCATGGATATGCCATACTTTATTTATCCATTCTTCCATTGATGGACATTTGAGTTGTTTCTAGTTTCTGGCTATTACAAATAAAGCTCCTATCAATATTAGTGTATAAATCTAGTGTGGATGTTTGTTTTCATTAAACTTGAGTAAATATTAAGGGGTGGAATGACTGAGGCATATAGTATGTGTATGATTTTTTTTTATACAGCAGGTTCTTATTAGTCATCCATTTTATACACATCATTGTATACATGTCAATCCCAATCTCCCAATTCATCACACACACACCCCCGCCACTTCCCCCCTTGGTGTCCATAGGTTTGTTCTCTACATCTGTGTCTCAATTTCTGCCCTGCAAACCAGTTCATCTGTACCATTTTCCTAGGTTCCATATACATGCATTAATATGCAATATTTGTTTTTCTCTTTCTGACTTACTTCACTCTGTATGACAGTCTTGAGATTCATCCGCGTTTCTACAAATGACCCAATTTCGTTCCTTTTTATGGCTGAGTAATATTCCATTGTATACATGTACCACATCTTCTTTATCCATTCGTCTGTTGATGGGCATTTAGATTGCTTCCATGACCTGGCTATTGTAAATAGTGCTACAATGAACATTGGGGTGCATGTGTCTTTTTGAATTATGGTTTTGTCTGGGTATATGCCCAGTAGTGGGATTGCTGGGTCATATGGTAATTCTATTTTTAGTTTTTTAAGGAACCTCCATACTGTTCTCCATAGTGGCTGTATCAATTTACATTCCCACCAACAGTACAACAGTGTTCCCTTTTCTCCACACCCTCTCCAGCAATTGTTTGTAGATTTTTTGATGATGTCCATTCTAACTGGTGTGAGGTGATACCTCATTGCAGTTTTGATTTGCATTTCTCTAATAATTAGTGATGTTGAGCAGTTTTCATGTGCTTCTTGGCCATCCGTATGTCCTCTTTGTAGAAATGTCTATTTAGGTCTGCCCATTTTTGGATTGGGTTGTTTGTTTTTTTAATATTGAGCTGCATGAGCTGTTTATATATTTTAGAGATTAATCCTTTGTCCATTGATTCATTTGCAAATATTTTTTCCCATTCTGAGGGTTGTCTTTTCATCTTGTTTGTAGTTTCCTTTGCTTTGCAAAAGCTTTTAAGTTTCATTAGGTCCCATTTGTTTATTTTTGCTTTTATTTCCATTACTCTAGGAGGTGGATCAAAAAAGATCTTGCTATGATTTATGTCAAAGAGTGTTTTCCTATGTTTTCCTCTAAGACTTTTATATTATAGGGTCTAGTCTTACATTTAGGTCTCTAATCCATTTTGAGTTTATTTTTGTGTATGGTATTAGGGAGTGTTCTAATTTCATTCTTTCACGTGTAGCTGTCCAGTTTTCCCAGCACCACTTATTGAAGAGACTGTCTTTTCTCCATTGTATATCCTTGCCTCCTTTGTCATAGATTAGTTGACCATAGGTGCGTGGGTTTATCTCTGGGCTTTCTATCCTGTTCCAATGTTCTATATTTCTGTTTTGTGCCAGTACCATATTGTCTTGATTACTGTAGCTTTGTAGTATAGTCTGTAGTCAGAGAGTCTGATTCCTCCAGCTCTGTTTTTTTCCCTCAAGACTGCTTTGGCCATTTGGGGCCTTTTGTGTCTCCATACAAATTTTAAGTTTTTTTGTTCTAGTTCTGTAAAAAATGCCATTGGTAATTTGATATGGATTGCATTGAATCTGCAGATTCCTTTGGGTAGTAGAGTCATTTTCACAATGTTGATTTTTCTAATCCAAGAACATGGTATATCTCTCATTCTGTTGTTATCATCTTTAATTTCTTTCATCAGTGTCTTATAGTTTTCTGCATACAGGTCTTTTGTCTCCCTAGGTAGGTTTATTCCTAGGTATTTTATTCTTTTTGTTGCAATGGTAAATGGGAGTGTTTCCTTAATTTCTCTTTCAGATTTTTCATCATTAGTGTATAGGAATGCAAGAGATTTCTGTGCATTAACTTTGTATCCTGCTACTCTACCAAATTCATTGATTAGCTCTAGTAGTTTTCTGGTGGCATCCTTAGGATTCTCTATGTATAGTATCATGTCATCTGCAAACAGTGACAGTTTTACTTCTTCTTTTCCAATCTGTATTCCTTTTATTTCTTTTTCTTCTCTGATTGCCATGGCTAGGACTTCCAAAACTATGTTGAATAATAGTGGTGAGAGTGGATATCCTTGTCTTGTTCCTGATCTTAGAGGAAATGCTTTTAGTTTTTCACCATTGAGAATGATGTTTGCTATGGGTTTGTCGTACATGGCCTTTATTATGTTGAGGTAGGTTCCCTCTATGCCCACTTTCTGGACAGTTTCTATCATAAATGGTGTTGAATTTTGTTGAAAGCTTTTTCTGCATCTATTGAGATGATCATATGGTTTTTCTTCTTCAGTTTGTTAATATGGTGTATCACATTGATTGATTTGCATATACTGAAGAATCCTTGCATCCCTGGGATAAATCCCACTTCATCATGGTGTATGATTCTTTTAATGTGTTGTTGGATTCTGTTTGCTAGTACTTTGTTGAGGATTTTTGCATCTATATTCATCAGTGATACTGGTCTGTAATTTTCTTTTTTTGTAGTATCTTTGTCTGGTTTTGGTATCAGGGTGATGGTGGCCTCATAGAATGAGTTTGGGAGTGTTCCTTCCTCTGCAATTTTTTGGAAGAGTTTGAGAAGGATGGGTGTTAGCTCTTCTCTAAATGTTTGATAGAATTCACCTGTGAAGCCATCTGGTCCTGAACTTTTGTTTGTTGGAAGATTTTTTTTGTTTGTTTTGTTTTGTTTTGTTTTGTTTTTGCGGTACGCGGGCCTCTCACTGTTGTGGCCTCTCCCGTTGCAGAGCACAGGCTCCGGACACGCAGGCTCAGCGGCCATGGCTCACGGGCCCAGCCGCTCCGCGGCATGTGGGATCTTCCTGGACCGGGGCACGAACCCGTGTCCCCTGCATCGGCAGGCGGACTCTCAACCACTGCGCCACCAGGGAAGCCCGTGTTGGAAGATTTTTGATCACAGTTTCAATTTCATTACTTGTGATGGGTCTGTTCATATTTTCTATTTCTTCCTGGTTCAGTCTTGGAAGGTTATACCTTTCTATGAATTTGTCCATTTCTTCCAGGTTGTCCATTTTATTGGCATAGAGTTACTTGTAGCAGTCTCTTAGGATGCTTTGTATTTCTGTGGTGTCTGTTGTAACTTTCCCTTTTTCATTTCTAATTTTATTGATTTGAGTCCTCTCCCTCTTTTTCTTGATGAGTCTGGCTAATGGTTTATCAATTTTGTTTATCTTCTCAAAGAACCAGCTTTTAGTTTTATTGATCTGTGCTATTGTTTTCTTTGTATCTATTTCATTTATTTCTGCTCTGATCTTTATGATTTCTTTCCTTCTGCTAACTTTGGGCTTTGTTTGTTCTTCTGTCTCTAGTTCCTTTAGGTGTAAGGTTAGATTGTTTATATGAGATTTTTCTTGTTTCTTGAGGTAGGGTTGTATCGCTATAAACTTCCCTCTTAGAACTGCTTTTGCTGCATCCCATAGGTTTTGGATCATCGTGTTTTCCTCATCATTTGTCTCTAAGTATTTGTTGGTTTCCTCTTTGATTTCTTCAGTGATCTCCTGGTTATTTAATAATGTATTGTTTAGCCTCCATATCTTTGTGTTTTTTATGTGTTTCCCCCTGTAACTGATTCCTAATCTCATAGCATTGTGGTCAGAAAAGATGCTTGATATGATTTCAATTTTGTTAAATTTACTGAGGCTTGATTTGTGACCCAAGGTGTGATCTATCCTGGAGAATGTTCCGTGCGCACTTGAGAAGAAAGTGTAATCTGCTGTTTTTGGATAGAATGTCCTATAAATATCAATTAAATCTATCTGGTCTATTGTGTCATTTAAAGCTTGTGTTTCCTTATTAATTTTCTGTTTGGATGATCTCCATTGGTGTAAGTGAGGTGTTAAAAGTCCCCCACTATTATTGTGTTACTGTTGATTTCCTATTTTAGAGCTGTTAGCAGTTGCCTTATGTATTGAGGTGCTCCTATGTAGGGTGCATATATATCTATAATTGTTATATCTTTTTCTTGGATTGATCCCTTGATCATTATGTAGTGTCCTTCCTTGTCTCTTGTAACATTCTTTATTTTAAAGTCTATTTTATCTGATATTAGTTTTGCTACTCCAGCTTTCTTTTGATTTCCATTTGCATGGAATATCTTTTTCCATCCCCTCACTTTCAGTCTGTATGTGTCCCTAGGTCTGAAGCGGTCTCTTGTAGACAGCATATAGATAGGTCTTTTTTTTGTATCCATTCAGCGAGCCTGTGTCTTTTGGTTGGAGCATTTAGTCCATTCACATTTAAGGTAATTATCAACATGTATGTTCCTATGACCATTTTCTTAATTGTTTTGGGTTTGTTTTTGTAGGTCCTTTTCTTCTCTTGTGTTTCCCACTTAGAGAAGTTCCTTTAGCATTTGGTGTAGAGCTGGTTTGGTGGTGCTTAATTCTCTTAGCTTTTGCTTGTCTGTAAAGCTTTTGATTTCTCCATGGAATCTGAATGAGATCCTTGCCGGGTAGAGTAATCTCGGTTGTAGGTTCTTCCCTTTCAGCACTTTAAGTATATCATGCCCCTCCACTCTGGCTTGTAGAGTTTCTGCTGAGAAATCAGCTGTTAACCTTATGAGAGTTCCCTTGTATGTTATTTGTCGTTTTTCCCTTGCTGCTTTCAATAACTTTTCTTTGTCTTTATTTTTTGCCAATTTGATTACTATGTGTCTCAGAATGTTTCTCCTTGAGTTTATCCTGTATAGAACTCTTTGCACTTCCTGGACTTGGGTGGCTATTTCCTTTCCCATGTTAGGGAAGTTTTTGACTATAATCTCTTCAACTATTTTCTCAGGTCCTTTCTCTCTCTCTTCTCCTTCTGGGACCCCTATAATGTGAATGTTGTTGCATTTAATGTTGTCCCAGTGGTCTCTTAGAGTGTCTTCATTTCTTTTCATTCTTTTTTCTTTATTCTGTTCCACAGCAGTGAATTCCACCATTCTGTCTTCCAGGTCACTTATCCATTCTTCTGCCTCAGTTATTCTGGTATTGATTCTTTCTAGTGTATTTTTCACTTCAGTTATTGTGTTGTTCATCTCTGTTTGTTTGTTCTTTAATTCTTCTGGATCTTTGTTAAACATTTCTTGCATCTTCTTGATATTTGCCTCCATTCTTTTTCCAAGGTCCTGGATCATCTTCACTATCATTATTCTGAAGTCTTTTTCTGGAAGATTTCCTATCTCCACTTCATTTAGTTGTTTTTCTAGGGTTTTATCTTGTTCATTCATCTGTACATAGCCCTCTGCCTTTTCATCTTGTCTATCTTTCTGTGAATGTGGTTTTTGTTCCTCAGGCTGCAGGATTGTAGTTCTTCTTGCTTCTGCTGTCTGCCCTCTGAGTATGCATATGATTAACTTCATAAAAACCCACCAAGTTTTTTTCCAAAGTGGTTGCACCATTTTACCTTCCACCAGTATCATATAACATTCCAATTTCTCCACATCCTTGCCAAGACTGGCATGGTCAGTCTTTTGTCTTTTTTTTTTTTTTGACCATGTGGAATGAGGTATCTTAGTTTCCCGACTAGGGATTGAACCCTCACCCTCTGCAGTGGAAACGTGGAGGTTTTTTGTTTTTTTTTTAAAGATGTATTTATTTTTATATTTATTTTTGTCTGCGTTGGGTCTTTGTTGCTGTGCGTGGGCTTTCTCTAGTTGTGGTGAGTGGAGGCTACTCTTCGTTGCAGTGCAGGGGCTTCTCATTGTGGTGGCTTCTCTTGTTGCAGAGCACGGGCTCTAGGAATGCAGGCTTCAGTAGTTGTGGCTCGCGGGCTCTAGAGCACAGACTCAGTAGTTGTGGCACACGGGCTTAGTTGCTCCATGGCATGTGGGATCTTCCTGGACCAGGGCTCGAACCCGTGCCCCCTGCATTAGCAAGTGATTCTTAACCACTGTGCCACCAGGGAAGTCCAATTTCTGTTCTTTTTTTTTTTTTTTTTTTTTTTTTGCGGTACGCGGGGCTCTCACTGTTGTGGCCTTTCCCGTTGCGGAGCACAGGCTCCGAACGCGCAGGCTCAGTGGCCATGGCTCATGGGCCCAGCCGCCCCATGGCATGTGGGATCCTCCCGGACCGGGGCACGAACCTGCGTCCCCTTCATTGGCAGGCGGACTCTCAACCACTGCGCCACCAGGGAAGCCCCCAATTTCTGTTCTTTTAAGTCATTAAGTTTGTGGTAATTTTTTCTGGCAGCTCTAGGAAGCTGAGGCAAAGTGAAGACCTGCTGCAGCCAGCGTGTGAAGGTCCAAGTGTCACATTCCCATGGAGGAAGCTTTAGGAGCTATGTAGACAGCAGGCTCACGCATCGGCATCAGCCAGCACTGGCACAATGTGCACGTGAACAATGCAGCCATGGTGGCAGGGGTGAGGTGTTCATGGACCCAACAGCACAGGCTCCCAGTCGCCAAGGCTGGCCTGGATGCCACCATGGCCCACTATTCAGCCTGCCAGCAACAGAGGATAACACTGAGCCTGCACTATTGCCCTGGTCCTCAAAGAGATGAACCAGCTACTTGGTGGCAGGTTGATTACTCTTGATCCCTCCACTCTGGAGGGTGACCATCTTGACTGGAGCTGACACATATTGAGTGTGAGTTTGCCTTCTCCACTCTCCAAGGACATAGAGAGTATTTAAACCGTCAAGTTATGTGGGATTCTGAATAACTAAGGAATTGGACTAAGGAACCTACTTTAGAGCAAAAAAGGGTGTGGCAATGAGCAGGTCCCCATGTACTGGTTCCATCATTTACCATACCCAGCAACTGCCAGCCCAACAGTAGGCTGGAATAGCCTTTTCATGGGGTGTTTAAAGCATCAGCTAAGAGACTAATCCTGCAAGGGTGGGGTGCCATCCTCCTTAGTCACTCCCATTATATGAGGCTGTGTCACCTCCCAATGGGTAGGTGTGGCCCTTGCTCTCAGGGACCCACTTGGGGGATTTAGAGTTTCTATCTCAGTTTTAGGCCCCAAAAGCCTAGAGATCCTGGCTCCAGAGAAAGATGACTTCATCAGCAAATGGAAGCCATGACTGTCCCTTATTGACTTTTTAAAAAAAATTTATTTATCTATTTACTTTTGGCTGCATTGGGTCTTCGTTGTTGGGTCTTCCTTGCTGCACGTGGGCTTTGTCTAGTTGTGGTGAGTGGGGTCTACTCTTCGTTGTGGTGCGCAGGCTTCTCATTGTGGTGGCTTCTCTTGTCGTGGAGCACAGGCTCTAGGCACGTGGCCTTCAGTAGTTGTGGCTCACGGGCTCTAGAGCGCAGGCTCAGTAGTTGTGGCGCATGGGCTTTGTTGATCTGTGGCATGTGAGATCTTTCCGGACCAGGGATCGAACCTGTGTCCCCTGCATTGGCAGGTGGACTCTCAACCACTGTGCCACGAGGGAAGTCCCCTCTATTGACTTTGGATTCTTTATGCCAAGAGGCCAACAGGCAGAGAGAGGAGTCACCATCTGAGGAGCCTGAGTGCCCAGAGGGGCTGGGGCCAACCTGAGCCCAAGGAATGCCAGCTCACTATGCTTGGTGCCCCTGAGTCAGGGCCTTTTCTCTCTTCCCACATCTCTCTGCTAGCCACATAGCCTTTCCTTCCTCCTGGGCCTCTGTACTCTGTTCAGTCTGATCTCAAATTGGTTGTCCTTCCCCTGTCTCTTCCTATTCCATGCTAACCCTTCCCTTGCTAGATTCTCCCACTTTCTCCAGCCAGCCTTTCCATCTGTTTATGAGCATCTTTTCTCTCCATTCTGTGTCAATCCACCTGAATCCTTCCCATCCCGCCCAGTCCCTTCCTTTTCAGGCCTCATCCCCAGCTAAAGCTGGTGAAGCCTGAAGGGTGAGAGGGGGCACTCTGGAGACAGATTGTCTGTTGGGTTTGAATTCTGGTTCAATCAATACTGGTGTCCTTGTGTAAATTAATGTTTCTGGGCCTCATTTTCCCCATCTGCTCACAATGCTACTCACATCACAGTGTTTGGAGGAAGGTTTAAAGAACTTGTGATGGGTGGTAGGTGGTAATCAGTGTCAGCTATTTTTATGTGAGCTCTTTGAGGGGACAAACCTTCTCTTTCATCTGTGTTTCCAGCCATGAACGAGGACAAAGGAAGACTCTATTCCTATTGCAGGCCCTCTGCCCATAAGCTGAGTTCTCTCTCTGCCAGCCCAGCACCATGGAAAATGCAGCCCCATCTCCAACTCTGCTGCCAGTGGTAAACATAGAATCTGTTTGTTTTGGTTATCCACAGTGGCATCTTTGATTATCAGGTGGCCACTTCTCTCTTTCTCTCTTTTTTTTTTTTGGCCGTGAGGCACAGCTTGTGGAATCTTACTTCCCTGACCAGGGATTTAACCTGGGCCTCGTGAGTGAAAGGGCCAAGTCCTAACCACTGGACTGCCAGGAAACTCCCAGGGTGGCCACTTCTCTTGCTCCGTGACTGTGCATTGGGGTTACTCAGTTTTCAGCTCGTGGCTGGGATGGTCTGGAGGGCCCATGATGGCTTCATTCACATGCCTGGTGCTTTGGTGGAGAAGGCCAGAAGCTGGTCTCAGTGAGTTCCCTCTCTATGAGGTTTCAGGGCCTCTCAACATGGTCTCTCCAGAAGGGTAGTAAGAATTCTTACCTGGCAATTGAGAACCCCAAGGCTGAGTGTTCTGAGAGACATAAAGTGGAAGCTTATAAAACCCTGAAACCCAAGTTGGCCTAGCATCACTTCCTCTGTACTCTATTAGTCAAAACAGTTAAAGAGCCTGCCCAGATCTAGGGCAGGGCACACAGACCCCACTTCAGTATGGGAGAAGTTCCAAAGAATTCATGGCCATGTTTCAACTGCCACAGTGGAACAGCTAGAACCCTCTTTGGAAAGGAGGGTTCATATCCAGATGAAATGTCTATTCCAGTAAGATCAAAGCGCTATTCCTTCCATGATGGAAGTTGTCCAACATAATCAACTTGGGGAATGGTGCCATACTGGGGAATCAGTATTGGTCTCTGCTGCTGGCAAGTTGGGTGCTCACCAGTGGCCATAGCCAGGTTGGCCTTGGTGAGTGGACGTCTACGATGCTCAGCCCATACGTAATGTCCATCCCTGCCACTGTGGCCACTTTGCTTATGAGCCTATTGGGTGATGACAGGAGTGGCTGAGGAAAGAGGCTGAATGGTAACCACAAAATGGATCATCCTATCCCCTTGATTATTAAAATTCTCCTCTGCTGAGGTCACCCTTTGGTGAGCATTCACACAGGACACAAATGTGGGATTTTTTTTGCCTGTTCAGAGAATTCTATCCACATACCTCTTCCCCAAACTTCACTGTCACCAATATTCCTTCTAAATCCTTGAGCATTCACCCAAACATTGGCCATGGCCCAGGAATCAGCAGACTCGTACCTCTGGCCATTTCTCCCTCCAGGAAAAAATGAACAACCAAGTTCACTATTATTCTCTAGGGTCCACCTCTCTTTTGCATAGGCCAAATGAGTGAGTTGAATGGGTCTGTGGGTGAGAATCATCACTCCAGCATCCTTCAAGTCCGTCCTTCCAGGAACACAGTATTTTTGGTTTACTGTTTTCCTAGGTAGAGGCAGTTCTAGTAGCTTCCACTTGGCCTTTCCTACCATAAATAACAGTCCTCACTCCACAGATCAGAGAACCAATGTGAGGATTCTGTCAGTTGCTGAGTATGTCTATTCCAATTCTGAAACTGGGCAAATAACCATAGGGTGGCATCAGGGACCCTCTGTGAGTGGACCTGAGCTAAATCTTCATGGATCACCTGTGCTCCATTAGCCCCTACTCTCTGAATGGTGAATCTTCAGAAATTAGTTCAGAGTCAGTGTCCAGTAATCCCTGAAAAGTATGATTATCTCTCTCTAATGCACAGTACTGACACTGGCAAACAGCTGTTGGTCCTTTTGGGGAAGGCTGAGAGAAAGATGAACAATATCCGTGGATGTCTTTGGCTCTCTGCTTCTCGCTGTTTCATGGGCTCTACAGAAAAAGTTTCTTTGCGGAGTGTGGGCGGATCGGGAGTGGCCAGCAGGAGGATATTTTTGTTCAGTCCGTGTGCAGCCCCCATAAAGTGGCAAGAAGGGATATATATCTTCCTCTATCATTTTTTTTTTTTTTGGCCGCGTTGGGTCTTCTTTGCTGCACGCGGGCTTTCTCTAGTTGCGGAGAGCGGGGGCTACTCTTCGTTGTGGTGCGCGGGCTTCTCATAGCGGTGCTTCTCTTGTTGCGGAGCACGGGCTCTAGGCACAGGGGCTTAGAGAGGCCTGTAGGGTCTTCCCGGACCAGGGCTTGCACCTGTGTCCCCTGCATTGGCAGGTGGATTCTCAACCACTGCGCCACCAGGGAAGTCTCATCTTCCTCTATCTTTGCAAGGCCCCAGCAATGAGGTTTTTACCTGAGCCTTAGATCCACAGGTCCCTTTCCGGCCACCGCCCACCTGGCACCTCCAGGCCTCTCAGCCCCACCCCTCCCAGATGTCCCCGCCCCCCGCCCTACCAGCCAATCCGAGGCTCCGATCCTGGAGCGTCACAATAACCGCTTCGCAGCCCCGCCCACGGTGTTCCCATGGTGACATTAAGCAGCCTGGGTGGAGAGAGCCGGACTTTCCTGGCCACCTCACGCGGGGAGACCGTCACAGATACACTAGGAGCAGGTGAGGGGCTGAGATTGCGGGAAGACAGATTCTTCAAAGCGCCCCGTCCCTCCCCCGCACCTCTCCTTGTTGGTTTGTGAAAATTTTGGCTCCGCCTCATGTGTCTTCTGGTTCAGTCAGCTTCTCACAGGTACCCTGGCCTCTCCTTGTCCCCCAAAACAAAGCTGTAATGACATTAGTTGGGCTCTCTGAGCAAAGTGCACGGAGAACGGAGCCTCCTGAGGGCCTTTCCCTTTGTCAGGGACAGGGGCAGCCCGGCCCAGTTCTGACCATAGCACCAGAGATTTGGGACTGGGGTGTGTGTGGTCTGGGAGAGTTTTGTCCTCATGAAATGATGTGAGGCGCTGTGGCGCCATCCATGACCATGCAGGGAAGGAAGAGCCTCTTGGAGAAGCGGTCTTGGAGCCTTGCTTACAGCGGTTAAGAGGCTGAACTAGCCAAGCCCAGCACCAGAAATCCCCGTTTCAGCCCTCTCCCTCTCACCGCATCTCCAAGCTTTCCAGTTTACCTCACCTTCCCTCTTCCTTGAAGCCCTTGTCGACTAAAAAATTATTCACCACCTGAAAGTTGAGAGTTATGTTTTATTTGGCGGGAAGTTTTAAGACTTCAAGCCGGGGAGGCAGCATCTCAAGTAACCCTGGGAGAACTGCTCCGAGGAGGCGGGGGCAGGTTATATATGAGTTTTGCAACAAAGGGCAGGTAGTCTGAACGTCAAAAGAGGACTGTTAATTAAAGAAACCCAGATATGTCAAGTTGAGAAATTTAGTGCTTTTCTAGGTATGGGAAGATGCGGGAGTCTGGGCTCACTGCCGTCCTGTCTTTGATATGCACCTCAGCTATCTGGGGCCAGGATCCTGTGTTTTCATATCCTGAGTTTCCTCAAGGCTCACCCACCGTAGGGAGTGTCTGCAGTCTGATGGCTGCCAGGTGGCAGGTATTCTTTCCTTCCCGAGTTTCCTCAGGGCTCACCAGCTCACGCTGGAGGGCTGCAATCACTGATGACTGTGACATCCTTTGTTTACTGATGTGGCAGGCAATATTCCATTTATCACCCTTTCCCCACTTGTATTGAGGTGGCATTCCTTGGTCCTTTCTCAAGAGGCCCCCCTCCCAAATCTCACCGCCACCTGGGGTGATGGCAGTGCCATTGGCTCAGCCCTTGGACTCTTCCTCTTTTTCTCTTTATCCCTGTAAGTGAAGTTATGGCTTTAAATTCTGTGTGCTGACTCTCCAAACCACTGTCTCCAGTCCGTTTTTCTGGACACAAGGCTAAGCAGCCGACTACCTCATATACATCCATGCTTGGATGTCTAATAACTATCTCAAATTGAGCACGTTCAAAATAGAACTACTGATCACCACGCCTCAAAAAGCATTATCATTCATCAGTATTCCCCATTTCAGTAAAGGAGGTACCCTGCCCTGGAGGCCCAGGCCTGACCCCCATTTCTTTCTACCTAGTCTACATTTAAATCCCATCACTACCCTCCGCCTCCACTGCTCCTGCTCTGAACTACTGCAAGAGCCTAAGAAGGGATCCCCCTGTTGCTGCTCTGGATCCCAATCAACTCTCCCCACATTTTGGCGCACGTCACTATGAACTGCCCACGCCCTACCCCACCCAATGCTTCCTTGTTCCTGCTCACACTGGCCTTTTGAAGTTCTCCTGGCTTTACAAGCTCATTTTTGCTGCATGACTTACCTTCCCTTATCATTATATCTAAACCTGACGCCTGGCCCAAGGCACTCCCAAATAGGTAATACTCTGAAGGAAGAAATACCACAAATAAGCATGTAAGGTAGTGTTCAGCTTCACAGCTGTGGTAAAATTACTGGTCTGGATTCTTCACTTTACTGCAGTAGTGGCCTCCAGCCAAGAGGACATCATGGTGAGTAGCATGGACTTTCTGTCCCTTGACATTGGGCTTGGTAGGTGACTTGTTTTTTTTTTTTTTTTGTGGTACGCGGGCCTCTCACTGCTGTGGCCTCTCCCGTTGCAGAGCACAGGCTCCGGACACGCAGGCTCAGCGGCCATGGCTCACGGGCCCAGCCGCTCTGCGGCATGTGGGATCCTCCCAGACCAGGGCACGAACCCACGTCCCCTGCATCGGCAGGCGGACTCTCAACCACTGCGCCACCAGGGAAGCCCCAGGTGACTTGTTTTGAAACTCCTGTGGCTGTGATGTGAGCAGAAGCTTGTCTTCATGTGTTTCTGCCATCGACAGCAGAAGAATGTATGCAGATTGCCCGTTGGTCTCAGGAGAATTAGAGAACCAGGGAGCAGACCTGAGCACACCATATTGGCTGAGGTCCAGCCACCCCAGGGTGCATGAATGTGGAACAAAGTCTTATATGCCATGGAGACTTTGTGGCTGTTTGTTACACAGCATTCTGGCAATAGCCAACCAATTTACAATGTTGTGTTAGTTTCAGGTGTACAGCAAAGTGAATCAGTTATACATATACATATATCCACTCTTTTTTAGATTCTTTTCCCATATAAGCCATTACAGAATATTGAGTAGAGTTCCCTGTGCTATACAGTAGGTCTTTTTTAGTTATCTATTTTATATATAGTAATGTGTATATGTCAAACCCAATCTCCCAATTTATCCATCCCTCCTCTTACCCCCAAATAATCATTACTTTGTTTTCTACATCTGTGACTCTCTTTCTGTGTTATTTATTTATTTATTTATTTATTGACTGTGTTGGTTCTTCCTTGCTGCATGTGGGCTTTTCTCTAGTTGCAGCGAGCAGGGGCTACTCTCTGTTGCGGTGCGTGGGCTTCTCACCGCGGTGGCCTCTCTTGTTGCAGAGCACGGACTCCAAGCGCACAGTCTTCAGCAGTTGTGGCACGTGGGCTCAGTAGTTGTGGCTCACGGGCTTTGTTGCTCTGCGGCATGTGGGATCTTCCCAGACCAGGGCTCGAACCTGTGTCCCCTGCATTGGCAGGCGGATTCCCAGCCACCAAGGAAGCCCCTCTATTTCTGTTTTGTAGATAAGTTCATTTGTACCCTTTTTTTAGATTCCACACATAAGTGATATCATATGATATTTGCCTTTCTCTGTCTGACTTATTTCACTCAGTATGACAATCTCTAGGTCCATCCATGTTGCTGCAAATGGCATTATTTTGTTCTTTTTTTATGGCTGAGTAATATTCCATTGAATATATGTATCACATCTTTTTTTTTTTTTTTTTTTTTATAAATTTATTTATTTATTTTTGGGTGTGTTGGGTCTTCGATTCTGTGTGAGGACTTTCTCTAGTTGCGGCGAGCAGGGGCCACTCTTCATCGCGGTGCGCGGGCTTCTCACTGTCGCGGCCTCTCTTGTTGCGGAGCAAGGCTCCAGACACGCAGGCTCAGTATTTGTGGCTCACAGGCCTAGTTGCTCCTCGGCATGTGGGATCTTCCCAGACCAGGGCTCAAACCCATGTCCTCTGCATTGGCAAGCAGATTCTCAACCACTGCGCCACCAGGGAAGCCCTGTATCACATCTTTATCCATTCCTGTGCTGATGGACATTTAGGTTACTTCCATGTCCTGGCTATTGTAGATAGTGCTGCAATGAACATTGGGGGTGCATGTATCTTTTCAAATTATGGTTTTCTCCGGATATATTTCCAGGAGTGGGATTGCTGGATCATTAAAAATAGAACTACTGGGCTTCCCTGGTGGCACAGTGGTTAAGAATCTGCCTGCCAATTTAGGGGACATGGGTTCGAGCCCTGGTCCAGGAAGATCCCACATACCGCTGAGCAGCTAAGCCCATATGCCACAGCTACTGAGCCTGTGTTCTAGAGCCTGCGAGCCACAACTACTGAGCCCACGGGCCTAGAGCCCGTGCTCCACAACAAGAGAAGCCACTGCAATCAGAAGCCCATGCACCACAATGAAGAGTAGCCCCCGCTTGCCGCAACTAGAGAAAGCCTGCGCACAGAAACAGACCCAACGCAGCCCAAAATAATAAATTAATTAAATAAATAAAATTTTAAAAGAAAAAAGATAGAGGTACCGTATTTTTATAGGAACTTTTATACTTCACAGAGATAATTTTTCATCTATGAAACTGGCAATGATATATAGAGATATAGAGATAGAGACTATGAAATATGCGTTTGGTAAGGGCTCAGGAAACAGGGATGCTAATTTGCTGCTGGTAAGAGGGTAAATTGGTAGCAACCTGTTTAGTCTTATTTGGCTACATGTATTAAAATTATTACACCAGCTCAAGACTTCTATTACTAAAAATTTATTCTAAGAAACAAGGACATGCACAGAGAATTATTGACAAGGATATTCACTAAAATGTTATTTCACAGTGTAGTAAAATGTAAATGTCAGTAGAGGACATTGTTGTTTTATAATTCCCAAATGATAGACACTAGAGCACTTCTAATACAGGCATCAGTTATGAGGAATGCTTAACAATGTGCCAGGCAAATAGCTCTCTGAGCAAGGACTGGGACCCACTTCCATCCCATTGCCCAGACTTTACCCTCGGGGCTAACAACATGGAGTGAAGATCACCCACGGCTGTCTGCTCGCCCCCCTCTGCTCCTGGGGGAGCAGAAATTCTGCCCTGAAGAACTGGAGGCAAAAACTGAGACAGGAACATCAGGTCCTGCAGCAGGGAGGGGCCCAAGGAGGCTCTGGCAGGAGCGTAGCGCTGCGGGGTAAGGAAACGCCATTGTTCTAGGGAAGCTACAGAAACGTACCATAATGACTTCACGAGCCTGCTCCGGTATGGTCAAGTGGCCCTTGACGAAGCTCTTACCTATGATCTCATTTGATCTTCAGATCAGGGCTGAGATGGACAGCGGTCACCAAAGCTCAAAGGAACGAGCTTCCCCGAAGTCTCCGAGTGAAAATGAGAGCTAACACCGTGGGCACTCACGAAGTTGTGCTCTTCTAAGTTCTTTGAACATATTAATTCATTTAAGGTTCATAACAAGCCAAGGGAGGGAGGCTCTCTCATCATTATGCTATAGATAGGAAGCAGAGGAACGCAGCGAGGCCACAGCCAGCTTGTGGCAGAGCTGGGGCGTGAACTCGGGGGTCCTCACTCAGGGTCCACACACTCGGCCTGGATCCCAGCTGGCTCCTAGGTCCACCTCACTGGTTTTTGTCAGAAGCGGAGGAGTCTCCCAGGCACGAGCCCGGC
Organism: Mesoplodon bidens; assembly: GCF_964165515.1. Taxonomy (NCBI): domain Eukaryota; kingdom Metazoa; phylum Chordata; class Mammalia; order Artiodactyla; family Ziphiidae; genus Mesoplodon; species Mesoplodon bidens. Next base: position 118,306,254 of record NC_138176.1, on the reverse strand, counting down.
ATCCGCTGTCTCACCGTGTGGGTGGGAGCTGGGAGGCAGGCACTCTGGGCTATCACTCTCTTTGTTTCCTTCCCTCCAGAGCACAGACACGCCGCTGTCTACTGACGGAGTTCATCAGTCAGTGTGAGGGCGTGTTGCCGGAAGATGTGACTCTGTTCCCCCTCACCCTGAGGACAAGGCAGGGCCACCGCACGATGCAACAACATGCCGATGTCCATGGATTCCCGAAAGACAGGTCAGTGCCCCAGCCACACGGTCATGGTGATTTGCTTGCTTCTGTTCTGAACTCAGAGTCCTAGAAGCCCTCACTCGGTTCCCTGGGACAGTCTTACAGGTGATGGTAGCTGATGCTAAGAATCCTGTACCCATGAGTCTTTTTTGTAGTGTCATTTGTTGAGTATGCAATCCAGTCCTTCCCACCCTGGCTTTGAGACGGTCCTTTGTTGGACATGCAACTTCTGGCTTTTAACTTAAAATGGTTCTTCAGGCAAGCGTGGCAGGAAAGCAGAAGCCATCTGCTGAAGACAAGACTGAATGGCCTGGTTAAATTATTATAGTAACCAGCAACATCAGGATGAAGAGAAGAAATAACCTTTCGTGAGGTTTGATACAGAACTACTTCTCAGGGTTACCCCAGGGGCATGAGCACCGTGACATAGCCAGCCTTCCGACTCACCCTGTAAAGCACACAGACTCTAAATGTTTTTTTAATGTCACATTTTTTCATACTCTGCACGTTCTGCATATACAAAATTAACCTCCTAAAGGTTGAACTTCACTTTTAGATTTTAGAGCTTTGCCTGCCCTGCGGACTGGATAAGTAGGTTAGCAGGTCAGCTCTTCAGTGTTGCATTAATTAAAAATGTGGAGCTAATTAAATGTAAAGGATAGCACCATGCCTCTTATTCCTAGGGTCTCTTGCACATGACTGCTGTGTCAGGTGACAGGTGAAGGAGCAAAAACCTCTGGGGCATTTGTTTATTCAGGAAGCATCAAGATGGTGTGGGTGTAAAACCACGTTGACAGCATTGGTTTTTTCTGAGTTTAGTGTTTGATCATAAGAAAGACAATACCAAATAGGCTTGTCTGAAGAGACTGGCCCCTTGGCTGAGGCTGAATCCTAGTTTCCTGGGAGTAAGACACAGGCACAAGGCCATGGACAGAGAGTGGACAGGGCATGTGAAGCCAGGCCTTTTAGGATATGGCACGAAGGGAGTAAGACTACGAAGAAAAGCAAGGAAATCATTAAAACTGAGGATCAAAGTGAACACCCGGGTGGGTCAGGGGGATATGGCCACATCCGGGGCCAATGGTTTGCCCCCCTGAGTTACAGACTCAGGCTTAGGCACACACAGAAGATGCCTGAACATGATGGTGTGTCTACTTCATCCACTGAGACATAGTAGTACACTGGCCCTACTTCCTAGTGCTCTTTATGCCCTGCCTTTATAACCTCTCATACACATAACGTGACATTTATTTTTTTAAGGTGCAAAACATGTTTACATACAAAAACTTGAATCCCCACAAAATCTATGCAAGCCTAAGACGCAGCCCTGACTCTCCCTGACACAAATGTCCTGCGCAAATCTGGTCTAGGAAAAACTCACCTTTAAGATGAGATGAGGAAAAGAATCTAGCAAAGGATCACTTTGGAGATCACTACATGAGAAAAGTCAAGGCAACACAAATGGTTGAGGAAGGACTGTTGCCACGAGGCCCATGAAAAGCATGACCAAACATCTTGTGTCAAGTGACACCAGATGATAGAGTCTCCTCTACAAACAGGAGACACATGTGGAGACACAGAGATAAGGGGAAGAGGGCAGGACCTCAGAGATGAACCGTGACCTGACAGAGCTCAGGGATGGAAAAGCCCTGCTCGGAAGTGATTTCCTCTGGGAGCAGGCGGTGGGGAAAAGAGGAGGGAGTCGCTACAAAGAGCCTCTTTCTCACCCTACTCAGTGTCTGAGCCCTCTGGACCGATTCCCTTGCAGGAGTGCTCAGGAGTCTGCTCACACATCTCCAGCGGCTGGAAGGCCTGTTCTAGGACTGCTCTACGATGGAGAAGGCCTTCCTTAGGACAAGCTGTTCTCTTTCCCACCTTGACTCCCCACTAGCTGGTCCTAGATCTCTTCTTTTTAGGGCTTCATGAACCTCTGGGCTCCCTCTCATGGGTCTCCCACCCATGTTCCCAAGTCTAAGCTCCTTAAATCCCAAATCCTTGATCTCTCAGATACTACAGCCTTGATCCATAGGCTCATGGTCCCTGACCTCAGAGCCCTCTGCCTCCTGTCAAAAGTACCCTGGCCACCCCTTCTCCAGGACCCTTGAAACCCCACTTCTTTGTGTTCTGCCTCATTGCATCTGGACATCTGAGCATTGAATTAGGGATGGGGTGTGGGGACCTGGAAGTGATGCAGAAACAAGAGTTTAGTGTTGTATGTCATCACCATGGAAACACCTGGTCCTGTGATCTGGGTGCAGCTTCAGGGAGGTGGGACCAGAGACAGACCAGCAGGGGCACCAGTCTCCACTCCACAAGTGATTCTGAGTGGCTGTTCTCCTGCTAGGCCTCTTCTCTCCCCTGATCTCCTCAGAGCATTGGGTCCTTGGGAAGCATCAGGTTCCTGGGGCTCATTGAGGAACTGGGGAGCTCCAGGATTGAGGGGCTGCTCCACTGAAGGCTCAATGTGTGGTGGACACAGAACAAGTATCAGATAAGGAGCCCATCACAGGTCACCCACAACTGACAAGGGCAGAATAAATGCCAGCTGAAGGAGACCATCAGGGGACCCTCAGAATTAAAGACAGGAGTGAGTGAGCTGAGGCCGTTCACTACTCATCAGAGAGGACCAGAGAGTGGAGAAGCAAGTCTTAGAATAGAAATGCAAGAAGAGGGCTGGGCATACCAGAAGACCCACGTGGCCTGAGAACTCAGCACCTCTGACTCTGGCTTAGAAGAGGCCTAAGGCTTCCAGCTGTGGCGAAGGCGGGGCTTTTAATGAAGTAACATCTGTTAAGAAGGACTGGGCGACTTAAAGGCTGTACTGCCTGAGATCCATGGCCTGGGCCAGTTTCTTGATGTGCGCAGGCAGCCAGTGCTTACTACCTTTTTTTATTTTCGGTACGCGGGCCTCTCACTTTTGCGGCCTCTCCCGTTGCGGAGCACAAGCTCTGGACGTGCAGGCTCTGCGGCCATGGCTCATGGGCCCAACCGCTCCGTGGCATGTGGGATCTTCCTGGACTGGGGCACGAACCCATGTCCCCTGCATCGGCAGGTGGACTCTCAACCACTGCGCCACCAGGGAAGCCCCTTACTACCATTTTATTCTTGGATCTCCACTCTCCTTAAGACACTGAGTGAATCAACAACGAACTGAGACAAAGTTTAAAAATATCCGTACAGAAATGCAACAAGTGCTGGGACTTCCCTGGTGGTCCAGTGACTAAGGCTTTGTGCTCCCAATGCAGGGGGCCCAGTTTCCATCCCTGGTCAGGGAACTAGATCCCACATGCCGCAACTAGAAGATCCTACCTGCCGCAACTAAGACCCAGTGCAGCCAAATAAATAAATAAATATTAAAAAGAAAAGAAATGCAACAGGTGTTTAGAAAATGGCCAGATTGTAAAGAGAGGGCCAGAGCAACAGAGTTGCCTTTTTTTTTTTTAAAATAAATGTATTTATTTATTTATTTTTGGCTGCATTGGGTCTTCATTGCTGTCCGCAGGCTTTCTCTAGTTGCGGCGAGCAGGGGCTACTCTTTGTTGCGGTGCGAAGGCTTCTCATTGTTGTGGCGCGCAGGCTTCTCATTGTTGTGGCTTCTCTTTGTTAAAGAGTATGGGCTCTAGGCGTGTGGGCTTCCGTAGTTGAGGCTCACGGGCTCTAGAGCTCAGGCTCAGTAGTTGTGGCTCACGGGCTTAGTTGCTCCGAAGCATGTGGGATCTTCCCGGACCAGGGCTCAAACCCGTGTCCCCTGCATTGGCAGGCGGATTCATAACCGCTGTGCCACCAGGGAAGCCCCAGAGTTGCCTTTTTAAAAACCCACAAGACATCCAAAAGCCAACTCCTGGAAGATATTCATAAAAATCTTTCCAGAAAAATCACATCTGAGTCAAGAAGGCTCTTTTGGCCCGCCTCCTGGAATTGGAGAGGTCCTTCACAACCTATCAGTGGTGTACCAAACTGGTTCTCTAGTTTCTGAATGTGCCGAGAACGGGCCTTTGCCTCAGCTAGGGAATCACCCACGAGGCCTCAAATGAAGTCAAGCCACGTGCAGAAGGCACAAGGCTGCACTCGCTGGGCCTGCAGAGGCGCACGGGGTAGGGGCAGCGGGAAGCATTGTGCTGGGATGTGCAGCAGCCAAGGCCTGAGATATGCAGAAAGGAAGAGGGAAATGAAAGGCATGAGAAAGTGCAGAGATAGAAAGGAACAAGCAAAAGCCATCTGAGCAGGTAAAAACATACAAGGAGAGCAGTCAAGAACTGCAGGAAAAATGACAGAAAACCATGGACCCACCTAGAACACAGGTAGGCGTCCTTGGTACCCAAGAGCCCCTGAACGCCTCACTTCCGCCCCCTAGTGGCTGCAGGGTAAGCTCTGGTCAAGGACAAGACCTAAATGCCAACTCCAGGTGACTTTGCACAGAAGCACATCTTAAACTGAAGAGTTTCAAAGACCAAGCAGTTTAAAATCATTTCCAGGTAGACCTGGGCAGTGGGGTCTCAAGGCAACACCTCCTCTTTTTTTCATGGAATAGAATTTGGGCTCAAAGAGGGGCTTCTCCCAGGCCTCCACTTAGGGATTGAGAACTTTAGTGTAAATGTAATTATTTTCAAGCAATTTTTTTCTAGAATTTATTATGAAGTGAAAGATTTTATGAATCTCTGCCAAATATATCTTATTTTTAAGGTTCTTCCTATTTGTGTATCTGTGGCTTCGTGCGAAAGAAAATTTTCAAAATTAAGGTTCATTAAAAAGTAAGAATAGGGAATTCCCTGGAGGTCTAGTGGTCAGGACTCTGTGCTTCCACTGCAGGAGGCACGATTTTGATTCCTGGTTGGGGAACTAAGATCCTGAAAGCTGCATGGCAAGGCTAAATAAATAAATGGCTGTTGTTAAAAAAAAAGAAGAATACTTTTGTTTTTTATTTATTTTTTAATTAACGTATAGTTGATTTACAATGTTGTGTTAGTTTCTGGTGTACAGCGGAATGATTCAGTTATATATATATGTATTACTTCACTTAATATGTATATATATGTATTCTTTTTCATGTTCTTTTCCATTATGGTTTATTATAGGGTATTGAATATAGTTCCCTGTGCTATACAGTAGGACTTTGTTGTTTATCTATTTTATACATAGTAGTTTGTATCTGCTAATCCCAAACTCCTAATTTACCCCTCCCCAACCCCTTTCCCCTTTGGTAACCTTAATGAGTTTGTTTTCTATGTTTGTGAGCCCGTTTCTGTTTTGTAAATAAGTTCATCTGTGTCATACTTTATTTTATTTGGCCTCACCTGGCAGCTTGTGGGATCTTATTTCCCCGACCAGGGATCAAACTCTTGCCCCCTGCAGTGGAAGCTCAACCACTGGACTGCCAGGGAAGTCCCTCAGTAAACACTTATAGTCAACACGCTGCCCGTAAACTTGTGGTGTCCTGTAGTAGAATTCAGTTAGCAATGTTCTCAGAGTGTGTGGGAAGAAAGGTGAGTGGAAGCTGATTCCATCAAGCTGAGTGGAGAAGCATGGGGCGGGGGTGAAAGGCTTGAGACCTGATTGCCCTCCCCAGGCAGCGGCCGGGGGTCACTTCCCCAGCGCCTTCCTCCGGTGCATGACCAGAAGCCTGTGGCGGCTGCCTAGACTCAGCCACCCAAGCCAGGTCCCATGTGCCACGGTGGTGCCCGATATCACCACCAGAGGGCAAGCGGGATTCAGCATTGTTTGGCCATGCTCTCTGGACAACAGAACAACCAACCTGGCTTCTGTTTCAGGACACCAATCTGTTTAGCTGAGCTGATTGCCGTGCGGGTGAACCCCCATTTACTAGAGTTTGGTTTTTAAGAAAATTCCCTCTGCTCTTCAGGGATATAATAAGGGGGTATTTCATCCCGGTGTGACTTTGCAGTGTGTGTTTGTGAGGAGGGCATGTGACCTCTCCCTGTACACCCCCCCTCACCCCAGCTTCCTGACCCTGAGCCTCTCTGGCACTCCTGATAGTGTAAGTGCAAGACCTGCACACTGACAACCACGATGCTGCCAAGGGAAACCGGCAAGGACCTGAGCAAATGGAGAGAGAGTTCATGTTCATGGGCTGGAAGATGCAATATGATTAAGATGGTAATTCTCTCCGAAGTATCTATAGAGTCACTGCAGTCTTCTCAAAAAATCCCAGAAGCTTTTTACAGAAATTGGCAAGCTTATCCCCGAGGGCAAAAACAGCCAGAAGAATTTTGAAAAAGAACAAAGTTGGAGGATTTATGTTTCCCGACTTCAAAACTTACTATAAAGCTTCAGTAAAAAACAAACAAACAAAAAACAGTATGGTGCTGGCATATGGATAGGCATATATATCAGTGGCACAGACTAGAGAGTCTGTTGCAGCAAAAATAGAAATGAGGTTTTCCCTTTCCTGAGAACAAGGAAAATAAAGGGAACAGTGCACAGGCTAGAGAAGAAACATAACCTGGCCTGAAAGAGTTAATCACTCCTAGTTTTTTTGGTTGTTGTTTTTTTTAACTGTTACTAATCTGTAGTGTTTGTAACTAGATTTTACTTCACAAACCTAACCTATTTAACACTATGTGAATTACATCCTGCCCTCCCTTGTAGCAAATCACCCCTTGTAGCGTTTGCATTTCAGAAAAGAGGTCGCAGGCCGATAACCCAGAGACAAACGGACCCAGTTACGGGGCTGCCTGATGCCAGCTGTGACTGTTTTGAAATAATGCAGGAAGAAGAAGAATGCAAGACCTTCACTACTTTATCATATACCCGGGACTGCGAGCCCCACATACAACATCTCCGATTCCCGAAGTGGGGGTGGGCGCAGTTCTTGAGGCGCTAGCCTGCTGTGTCTTTCCTTTTGCCTGGCAGAAAAATAAAGCCATCTCTCTCTTCCTCCAAAATCTCTGTCTCTGTATTTCTGTTCGGCCTCGGTGCACAGGGAAGCCGAGATTTCGGCAACAAAATGGGGGCTCGTCCGGGATCTGCTTGCGGGCAGGCGGCTCCGCAGGGCCCTTGGGCTTGATCGGAAGCTCGGGGATCTCTCTCCACGCCAGCCTCCTTCGGGAGAGCGGAGGGTTGGAGGATATCTCTGAGTCCAGGTCGCCAGGGACTCCCTGACGCAGAGCTGTGCCCGGATCGCACCCGGCCCGGCGACTCGGCTGCGGAACTCCGAGGCTGCGGCGGAGAACGGGGGAGAGGCTGACCTAGCAGCTGCCGAGGCTCCTTTTGCCTTGAGGACACCTTCTCTTCTCTTGCCCCAGCCAGCCTGGACTTCCACTCCGAGGAAACACTGAATATTGGAGGACCAGAAAGAGGGCGTAGGGAAGTCGCGACACACCCGTCAGCACCTACGTGAGTCTCCCCGAGTGCACTCCGTGACCTTTGACCGTCCGCATACGGGAACCTCAGTTCCAATTTGGGGACTTCCCTGCAAAGGGAAATCCTGATGTGGAATTCTCCCTGCAAAGGGAGATTCTCATGTAAGGCGCCGCTTTGGGGCAATGGTCCAGGTCGAGTGGGACTCGGAAGTCACGTTTGGGCAGGTTTCCGCCGTATGTTTCTCTTTCTTCTTTTTGAGCATCCCTTTGCTGTTTCCTTTTACGGTTTATGTTTTATGTGTGACATCCAGCTGATGAGGTGAAGGTTCATGTTTTGATTTGAGCGCGAACATCGAACGTCTGTTACTAACTGCAGGAGCCAAAATGGGAAGCGCTTTCTCTAAGGTTCCACCCGCACCTGGGAATCCTTAGGGAAAATTTTAAACGACTGGTCGACCTATAGCTATGATCCAGTGACAAAGAAAAATGGCCTCAAAATGGGTCTCCTACAATTAGATCTTTATTGCCACAGGATGGGAAGAATGGACTGAGGTTCCCTTATGTTCCGGACTTCATGCTCCTTTTATTATAACCCTGCTCTAGGTGGCTCCATAATCGTAAGCCTGAGGAATCAGAAAAATAAACAAACAGCTCTCCAGACATTCTAAATGATCCTCTTCTAACTTCTCCCAACTCTGGAGGCGTGGAGGGGGGGCGGGAACCAAGCTTCCTCCACTCCTGCAAGTTCTCTTACACCTTCAGATTCTTCTGGTCAAACTAAGACCCCACCTCCCCAGAGGGACAATCCCTGCTGGGACAACATTTTATCAGCCAGTCTGCCCCTGTTATCAGAGCCAATTTGAGCACTATCTGGTTTAAATTTTAGCTATGAAACCATTACCATAGAAAGAGAAAGATGATTTTTGACAGTATGGCCACAATATTCTTTAGACTCCGGAGAAAATTGGTTAAAATAAAACTTTTCTTAAAATTGCAAAACGAGTTCTTTTTGCATGTGCAATTAGAAAAAGCTAGCTTATTAAAATAGTTTTCTTCAAAATTCTGCCCCTGAGAGAACAAAAATATGCCTAGGACAAAGCCTGAAGTTAAGTCTTATCATGTCCTTGAGCTACAAACACAGCTCACCTTGCCTGAGACTTCAGCGTTGGGTTAATTAGTAGAACTTCAAACTAAGAGAAAAAAAAAAAAAAGAGGCAAAGAGACATTTTAAATCTCAAGTGGAAACTATGAGATCTCTGTCTGTCTGAGTATATGTGTATGTCTCAGTATGTGTTTTTGTCTTTGGATAATATTGCTGAGGTTAATTTGTAGATGAGCTCTATTTAATTGGCTTAAAAGAAAAGCAAGTGCTTACAAATCAAACAATTCTAAACCCAAGAAAAATTTAGCTAAATAAATTTCAGGTTCATGTGAACTGGGAAATATTCAATATTAACTTAATACCTGGTATTAATGTTTAAGTTTGTTGATCTAATTAATATAGACATGTCTTTAGACTCATCAGCATTAAGTATAATACTTCTATTGTGCCTAGGTTTAATATAAACTAAATAAGATCTTATATCTATTACAAATTTGTCAGCAATGAAAATAACTTGATGTGAAGAAACTTTTAAGAAAAAAAAATTGCAAATGAGATAAGAGCTTTGAGTGAACTTTTAAGAATAATTATGTTGGGCTTCCCTGGTGGCGCAGTGGTTGAGAGTCCGCCTCTCGATGCTAGGGGACGAGGGTTCGTGCCCCGGTCCGGGAGGATCCCACATTCCGCGGAGCAGCTAGGCCCGTGAGCCATGGCCGCTGAGCCTGCGTGTCGGGAGCCTGTGCTCCGGAACAGGAGAGGCCACAGCAGTGAGAGGCCCGCGTACCGAAAAAAAAAAAAAAAAAAAAAAGAATAATTATGTTTTAGGAATATTTACTTAAGAATGATCTCTCCAGATATTCAACAACTCGAAAATTTGGAGTTGTGCTAAATTAAGTTAAAGGTTAGAAGTTTATTAAATAACTAGGCCATTTCCAAATAAAATAAGATACTGAAACATTAATTACTGAACAGTGGCTTCCTTTTACAGAGAAACAAACGGTTTAGAACTATTAAAAAATGTGTTTGGTGCCACACTGAGATATTTTCTATAAGAAAGCACATTCTAGGGAGGGTGGGAAGGAGGCTCAAGAGGGAGGGGATATGGGGATATATGTATACATATAGCTGACTCACTTTGTTATACAGCAAAAACTAACACACCATTGTAAAGCAATTATACTCCAATAAAGATGTTAAAAAAAAAAAGCAAGCACATTCTTCAAAAATTATTATTTGGATGTATGTTTACTAATCTACAGAATGCTGATATAAAGGACAGTTCATGGTTGCTTAAGGAAAGTAGGATGTGTGTTTTTAGTAAAGAAACTATGAGGAATGGAATTGCATTTTATTAAGGGAAAAGGAAGTAGGTCTGACTTACAGGTGGCTGTTTCTGAATGGGAAAATAAAGTGATGGATACAGAAAGTGATAAAAAAAGGTTTGTGGAAAGTGGACCCTGAGGAAAAGAGGTTTATTATGCATGGTACAAGGTTTCTTAAGATGTTGAACTGCCTTGGATGACAGATTTTAAGCTTCTTTACCTTTTAAGTGATCAGTTCGATATTTGCCTTTAAAATCTTTTATTGTTACTTCGCTTAAGTGAATAACTATTGTTTCACAGTGACATATGATCTTATCTGAGTGTTCTAAACCTTTTTGATTTTTTTTTTTTAAAGAAAAGCTTGTCTGTATTGGCTAACATTTTTAGAGGATGTTTTTTTTTCTTTTTCTTTTTTTTTAAAGAAGATGTTGTGGGTAGGCGTTTATTAATTTACTTATTTATTTTTGCTGTGTTGGGTCTTCGTTTCTGTGCGAGGGCTTTCTCTAGTTGTGGCAAGTGGGGGCCACTCTTCATCGCGGTGCGTGGGCCTCTCACTATCGTGGCCTCTCTTGTTGCGGAGCACAGGCCCCAGACGCACAGGCTCAGTAGTTGTGACTTACGGGCCTAGTTGCTCCATGGCATGTGGGATCCTCCCAGACCAGGGCTCGAACCCGTGTCCCTGCATTAGCAGGCAGATCCTCAACCACTGAGCCACCAGGGAAGCCCCCCTTTTGATATTTTTGATCAAACTTCCCAAATCAAATTGTAATGAAGTTTCTTTGACCTCTAGCTAACTTTGGGGTGCTTCAAAGGGGCCCTGAAACAGCCCAAAGAGAGATATTACACTAATTAGGTTCATTTGGTATGTTAAAAGTACATGGGAAGTATTTTCAAATGTGTAATAAATCTTCTTAGGTTATATTGTATGGTAATTGTTACTAATATAGATATTCTAGAAATTATACGGAGTTTCAAAAAATTCTGATATGTTCTGGTAAAATGTTATCAGTCGTATTTCTAGTTATTATCTTAAGTGTTGTATGTCACAACAGTAAGTTACCTTGTTAATTACATTGTAATCAGACTTTAAACTTGCCGTAAGTCTTTTGTCATTATAGACACTTACAGTTTCACTCTGATGCCTTTGCAAAAATGCTTCCTCTTACAGATTTATAAAAAGGACTTTTGGATAAATACAAGTTTCTGACTTTCAGACCATAATGCTAAACTGGATATAAAGAAGCTCTTCTCCTCAAGCTACTTAGGGTTTACAACAATTTGGTAATTTACACCTATGGGTAAAATTAAACCATTTATCTTTTCTATCTGCTCCCTCCAGAGATTGGAAGCTCTTAGGTCCCCAGCAGCTTTATCAGGTAAATTAGGAAGGCTACCTCACTAACAAGTACAGAAATCTCAAGGTATTTTGGGGACCTTGAAAAGGAGGAATTCACCTAGATCTGGTAAGCGAAATTTGTGACAAGCCCTTGGTGTGACTTTCCTGAGAGGTCTTTTAAAAGTTTAGTGTGAGACTCCATATAAAATTTCAGCAAGCAAAAAGCCTAATATGATCAATTACCGTTATATAAATCATCAGGCCAAGTTTATCGAGACCAGACTGAAATTTGGTTCTCTCTCTCTGTTAAGAGAACAAAGTTTTCTTGGAATGCTGCTTTTTTAATAAAATTAATTAATGGCTGCGTTGGGTCTTCCTTGCTGCACGCGGGCTTTATTTAGTTGCGGTGAGCAGAGCTACTCTTCATTGCGGTGCAACGGGCTTCTCATTGCAGTGGCTTCTCTTATTGCGGAGCATGGGCTCTAGGCGCATGGGCTTCAGTCATTGTGGCGTGCCGGCTCAGTAGTTGTGGCTTGTGGGCTCTAAAGCGCAGGCTCAGTAGTTGTGGTGCACAGGCTTAGTTGCTCCGCAGCATGTGGGATCTTCCCGGGCCAGAGCTCGAACCTGTAACCCCTGCATGGGTGGGCGGATTCTTAACCACTGCGCCACCAGGGAAGCCCTGGAATGCTGCTTCAATAACTGACTATGTAGATTTCTTTGCCTTTAAGTTATTTACATTTGCTTTTAAAATCTTTTGTTACTTTGGTAAAATAAATATTATTTCACAATGATGTATGAAGATGAAGGCACGTGTAGATAAAGCTCATTCTGTTTCTACAAAAATTAACCCCTCAGTGTCAGACTTTTGTCATCCTGATGTCCTTAAAACATGACAACAGTCTACTCCTAAAACAGGAAATTTAAAATGGGTAAACAATAGCTGTCAATCAAACAGTAAGGGCTATGGGAAATCCAAGACGGCTTCTTGGCTTTTTCTGGCTCCCTGACAAACCTCATTTTTTATTTGATGGGCTTTATAGCCTTCCCTGGCTGCAGGGTTAATGCCCTCACAATGAAGGAAAAAAAATATGTTTTACTGAAAATTAAATTCTAGTTTTGTTAATTAATGTCTGTGTTTACCAAGACTCACTTCCCAGATAGTTCCTTGCTGTTATGTTATATAGCTAAAAAGTTTAATTGAATTATTATAGGACACTCTAAGTTTGTTTCTAAAGTTTATCTCAGTAATCTATTTTTGGATGAAGATCAGATGCCCCATGACCTACAACCAAGGGATTATACATACGTAAAAGACATAATTTGAAGGACTATCTCCAAACTGGATGGAAGGACCCTTATCAGGTTCTCTTAACTAGCTCATACAGTAAAACTAAAGGGAATTAACTCTTGGGTTAATTTCCACTCACAAAGGGCTCCTGCACTGGTCTGGCCTATAGAGAGGACGGCTGACCTCAAAATTACCTTAAAACAACGCTGAAACAGAGGAGAAACTACACTCACGCCAGGATGAGAAAAAGACATCAAAAGTAGACAGCTTACCCAACCAAGATCCTGGACCTGACTCATATGCTCATTTATAATGTTTTCTTGACTTCTTGGACTTTTGCATATGAATCAAATGTTTTTCTTTCATAGGCACGATCCTATGCTAGTTTTAAAAATCAATCCAGTTGTTGGGTTTGTGGCCAATTACCTATGTCTAGTACTTCTGGGTTACCTGAGTGGATTTCTCCTCTCCAAGGCTGTAATTGGTTGACTCTTAGGAAATTTATCTTAAAAGGAAAATTATAGTCATGTTCAGGCCACTATTGATATTACTAGATGAGATCCCCTCACCTGACCAATTAATAATACGTGCTCTGACCCTGACCATAAATATGAATTTTCCTCTATTACTCAAAGTTCAGTCAGAGCAACAAGCAAAATTTCAGCCAAGGAATAAAACCTCCACAATTATGGGATGGATTTATGTAATTAACACCAGGCTATGGTAATTTTAGGTTAAAGGTTCCTGTATGCTGGGAACAATTAAATCATACTAAGGATAATAAGTCTAGTAACACTAGGAAACTGGGCTGAGTACTTTATGGACAATGCCAGTATATAATTTCCCTGAAGAATAGGGACTGGTACAGAACAGGCGACCTGGGATATACTGGGCTGCACCTAATGGAAGTTCTTGGCTTAATTCTTACTTATGTCTTTATTAATACTGCCAGCTATGTTATTTGTATTTTGCCTATTTCAAAAAAAATTATTGTTTCTTACAATACCAAATGTGTGACTGAGCTTCTGATAAAAAGGTGATATATAGTTCCAAATGAGATCAGTGATTGCAATAGTCTAACTAGATATGAGAAGAAGCAAGAGGGAATATTTTCCTGGACCATAAGAGACTAGGAAGACAGGTGGTTCAGAGACTTTTGGATACTAGTAAAGGCTAGTCCAGTAATAGCACATGGAGTGGCCTATCAGCAAAATCTTTGCCAGACCTGGGAATGAGCATTCCTAGCACCGTGGGACAAAATGGTCACGAAGTGCCCCAAACCATGGTTGAAATTATGACCATAAAGGGGCCCTGCCGACTGAAAACTGACACTTGCCATCTACTTCTACAAGGATTAAATCATGAGCTGCTGCTGTAGTTGGTGACCTTCAACACCCCATACAAGGAGTTCAGGGTGGCAATCTGAAATGAGACCCTCTATGCTCTGGGAAAAACTGACAGGACAGGCCTTCAGATAGTTATATACTTTCAGGAGATTTTATGAGCCCCAATTCTTACATCTTCTCATACCTAGAGAAACACTAATATCATTAATGGTGACACTATGGTGTGATTTTAGGCAAGTCCTTTTATTGCTAAGAACTTGAGGTTTCTGAGCTGTGTTAGATTTGGGATGCCACCAGCCATTCTCAAAACAATGTCTGCTGGCAGCTGGTAACTGCAGCCTTACTTCTTAAAGGTCTCCCCTTGTAATTACTACACTTTTAGATGATAAAATTGCTTTAGATTATATGTTAACAAAAAGAGAAGACATGTAGTGACCAATAGCTCCTGTTATTTATATGTTAATACCACATCAAAGGTTAAAACCTACTTACATGAAACTAGATAACCGGCTTCCTGGCTACAAGTCTCCTCAAAGTGCCAGGTCTAGAATGGGTTTCAGGCTTACTGTCCTAAAAAGAAATGAGATCTATTTTGTCTATTAACGTTTAGGTTGTCACTCCTCCACATACTTCTAACAGGGTCTGTTACACGTACATCAATCACACTGGGCTAATAAAATTATATATATGACCACACCAAATGGCTCCATTCCTTTAGACAGGGTAACCCAAGCGCTGACTCTTATCTGGACCAGGATCAAAATTGCTACCAAACGTAACATGGCTCTTAATCCTGCTTGGGCCTCCGGCTAATGGCTCTTAATCCTGCTTGGGCCTCTGGCTACAATAATTCTTTTACTAATCCTTGGCCTCTGTTTTTTTAAACTACTTCTTAAGTTCTGTCTCTTCCAGATTACAATAGGTTCACATCAAGATAATGATGATGCAAAGATTCCAGCCATTTCTCAGAACAGATCCTGCCAAAACAATAACAGAAGTCACCCTGGGGCCCTTAATAAGACAGGGCGAGAGCTCCATGACCCCAACTAGGTAGGGTCTATGAATCCCTTGCCAGCCTGAAGAAGCTACAGAAGACAGACCGTCATCCCTCATCCTCCCAATGAAGATTTCTTGGGGTTCACGCCTTGAAGGGGGCATTTGAAATAAGAGATAGATGGGCCCCTGGGCTGGACAGCTGGTGTTTGTCAAGTGGAGCAAAACTGAAGTTTTGTCCTCAAGGAGACAAGGACTACGCCCATTTCCCTTCCTCCATTGATATGGAGGGAATGAATTAGCAGTGGGGAATTTGTTGCAGCAAAAATAGAAAAGAAGTTTTCCCTCTCCTGAGAACAAGGAAAATAAAGGGAACAGGCTAGAGAAGAGACATAACCTGGCCTGAAAGAGTTAATCACCCCTAGTTTTTTTTTTTTTTTTTTAACTGTTACTAATCTGTAGTGTCTGTAACTAGATTTTACTTCACAAAACTAATCTATTACTCTTTAACACTATGCAAATTACATCCTGCACTCCTTGTAGCATTTGCATTTCAGAAAAAAATTGCAGGCTGATAACCCAGAGACAAACCGACCCAATAACAGGGCTGCCTGACGCCAGCACTGAGTGTTTTGAAATAATGCAGGAAGAAGAAGAATGCAGGACCTTCACTACTTTGATCCTTATCATATACCCTGGACTGCGGGCCCCACATATAAAATCTTCTCCCATTCCCGAAGGGGGGGTGGGTACAGTTCTTGAGGCGCTAGCCTGCTGTGTCTTTCCTTTTGCCTGGCAGAAAAATAAAGGCATCTATCTCTTCCTCCAAAATCTCTGTCTCCGTATTTCTGTCCGGCATCGGTGCACAGGGAAGCCAATATTTCGGCAACAAGTCTAGAAATAAACCCTTACATTTATGGTTCATTGACTTTCAACAGAAATGTCAGTGCAATTCAATGGAGTGAAAGGATAGTCATTTCAGCAAATGGTGCTGGGACAAAGGAATTAATGGTTGCCTGGGGGTGGGGTAGGAATGGGGAAAGACTGCCCATGGGGTGATAGAAATGCCCTAAAACTGAATTGTGGTGATAGTTGCTCAACAAAACAAATTAACTAAAAATCATTGAATTTACACCTGAAATGGGTAAATTCTAGGGGGGAGGGAGAGGTAGACACCTCAGCCTGGAAGCAGGTCAGGCACTGGTGTGGTGAGGTGGGAGGGTCTGCAGTGGACTGGCTGGGTCTCCACCTTCTTCCCCAGCCCCTTGCTGAGCCTCCCGGAGCCTCTGCCCCTTCATTTTCGTAAACTAGGATAAAGACACTTGCAGGCGGGTGGAGAGGGTGGAAGGAAGGCACCATGTAAGGCCCTTGGCATAGGGCCAGCTGTGCCCTCCCTGGTGGGGTCCCACTCAGCTCCCAGAGCTGGGGGCAGCAATCCCTGACCGGGAGCCTCCCACTCTGGCTTCAGAGCACGCAGGGGCTGGGAGGGTCTGGCCAGCACCGTCCTGAAGGAGTAGCATGCTGCCCCCATGTACACTTTTCTAGCGGCTGCATTTAAAAAGTAAAAAGAAACAGGTGCAATTCATTTAAATAGTACATCTTATTTAACCTAATTCACCCTACATATTATCACTCTGACATGTGATCATTTTATTAATTATCAATAATACATTTTACATTCTGTTTTTCTTACAAAGTCTTCCAAATGTGATGTGTATTTTTCACTCATAGCGCATTTCAGTTTGGACCAGATGTCCAGATAGCCTCCGCTCATTTTTTGATTGGGTTAGTTTTTTTGTGGTTGTTGTTGAGTTGTATGAGCTGTTTGTATATTATGGAAATTAAGCCCTTGTCGGTTGCATCATTTGCAAGTATTTTCTCCCAAACAATTAGCACAGGTGCTAAGAACACCGGATACCCACATGCAAAAGAATGAAGTTGGATTCTTACCTCACCCCATATACAAAATTAACTCAAAATGGATCAAAGGCCTACATATAAGAACCAAGATTATAAAACCTGGAGAAGAAAACATGAAAGTAAACCTTCATGATCTTGGATTTGGCAAAGATTTCTTAGATCTGATACCAAAAGCACAAGCAAGAAAAGACAAAAGAGATGAATTGGACTTCCTTACAACGAAAAACTGTTGTGCATAAAAGGAGAAAAGGAAAAAGATAATCCACCCTCCAAAATGGCACAAGATGTTTGCAAATCATGTATCTGATAAAGGTCTGTAGCCTAGCAGCCAAGCCTCCTGCTGCCTAGTAGAATGTTTGTGTGACCACTCCTGTCCCAGGTAATAAGGGGAATTCAGGCCCAACAGCACTGGAGGGGTGGACACCGGTCATCCTCAGCATCCTCGAGGAGTGAGTGCTGGATTATTTTGAGCCCAGATTCCTTCCCAGTACTGCACTCAAAGGCCGGGGGCTTCAGCATGCCTCCGGAAGAACACACAGTATTTGCAAGTCTTTGAGAACCAAGAGAACAGTCTTCACTTTTCTGAAAAGTGCATCTCATTATTTCATAGCAGTCACCGTTTTTTCCAACTGGCTCCCAGGGGTGTGCCCCCACTCTTCTTTATTTCTCTGCAAGTGGAGTTGCCATGAGGGTTGGCTGTCCTCCATCCCCACACCAGTGACAAGGCCAGTGGTGCCACCTCTGGGTGGTCCTTACCTTCGCTGGAGATGAACCCAGACTCTCAGCCTGAGACTGAATGTGATGCCCCTACTATTCCCCCTCACCACTTCTCATCTCCCTCCCCGTCTCTTTTCCTCCAGCTTTTCAGTCTCAGAGGTACCTGACTGTCACCAGTCGAAGTCCCTGCAGAGCCCAGAGATTTCTCCTTGGAGGAGAGGTTCTGGAGAAATCAGAGGGATAAAGAGTGCAGCCAATTCTTGCCTTGTGCTGATGCCCAAGAGGGTGAAGAGAGTGAGTGTTTTCTCCTTAGAATTGTAAAATCCTCCAAGTAATAGATCATTCGGGAGCATCCTGTGTCTTCCAGCTCATTCTAATAACATGTCATTCCTGAATTTTAATGGGGGAATTTCTTTATCTGGTAAATATGCTGAGTGGGAGATCCATTTAAAAATGTTATCGAGGTAACTCCAAGGGTTGCAAAGAATGAGGATGCAGCGCTCTGTGTTCAGACACTGGCTGAGAGTTTCCCACCTGGAGCCTGGGCCCCTTGGAGGGCAGGGCGGCCACGACCCTCCTCCCGCAGGTGGGCCTCATCAGGCGCATCCCGCACTCGGACCCACCTCATGGCAGAATCCTAGATCGGCCAATGTCAGGCAGCTGGCTAGAGATGCAGACAAGAGAAAAACCACTCAGCATCCAGGGACCACCAGGCACGTGGCCTCAGGAACCTGGTCCAATCCAACTGAATTGAGCCACATGCTGCACCAGGAGCTCTTCTGGTCTGGGACATGGCAGGCAACCTTGTGAGCTGAAAGGAGAGGTGTTGGCTGGGGGAAACTTTCCACTGATCTGCTCCCACCCTTGCCACCGGCTTGGTGTTTGGTCTCCAACAAGCCCCTGCCCTCCCTCCTTGGCCTGGGTTTCCTCACCTATGGAGAAATGAGTTGGATGCTGGCTTCTTGAGTTTCCTCTGAGTTTGAGGTGCCTCTGCGAGACTCCAGCCCCATGGGCCCCTCCCTCCCCCTCGGGCACCTAGTGGTTTGGGCTCCTAAGTTCATGCGCTTTTAATAGGTTTCCATCATTTCCAGAGGGAAAAATGGGGAGGAGGGTCGTTTGTGGCAGAGACGGACCTCACTGCATCTGGGCTGGCAGGACACTCATTTCCCTGTTACTTCAGCTGATAACCCTCCACTTGCATCAGCAGGTGAGTGAGTGTGGCTTATTCTTCCCAATAATGGTGCAAAATATACAATTTCTCCTAATGAAATGTGATTTTAATAAGTGACTAGAGCACAGGAGAGAGTAATTATTTAGATGGTATGCACGTGCTGGGTTAATTAATTAATTAATTTGGGGAGCTGCATTGGGTGTTCGTTGCTGTGAGTGGGCTTTCTCTAGTTGCGGTGAGCGGGGGCTACTCTTCACTGCGGTGCACAGGCTTCTCATTGTGGTGGCTTCTCTTGTGCAGCACGGGCTCTAGGTATGAGGGCTTCAGTAGTTGTGGCATGCAGGCTCAGTAGTTGTGGCTGGTGAGCTACAACTTTTTTGATTGGGTTGGTTTTTTTGTGGTTGTTGTTTATTGAGTTGTATGAGCTGTTTATATATTACGGAAATTAAACCCTTGTTGGTCACATCATTTTCAAATATTTTCTCCCAAACAATTAGCACAGGTGCTAAGACCACCGGATACCCACATGCAAAAGAATGAAGTTGGGGCTTCCCTGGTGGCGCAGTGGTTGAGAGTCCGCCTGCCGATGCAGGGGACGTGGGTTCATGCCCCGGTCCAGGAGGATCCCACGTGACGCGGAGCGTCACGTGGGATCCCCGTGGCCGCTGAGCCTGCGCGTCCGGAGCCTGTGCTCCTCAATGGGAGAGGCCACAACAGTGAGAGGCCCACGTACCGGAAAAAAAAAAAATCCAGTTGGGAAAACTGATTGGCTTTTACTTATAAACTTAATACTTTATTGGGAGTTCCCTGGTGGTCCAGCACTTAGGACTCGGCGCTTTCACTGCCAAGGGCACGGGTTCAGTCCCCCGTCAGGGAACTAAGATCCTGCAAACCAGGCAGCGTGGCCAACAAACAAACAAAAACCTTTATCTACGCTATTAGAAAAAAGAGTAAAAGTAAATACAAAACAATGAAAACTCTCTGAAGTTCTTTTTCTTAAGTTTTTTTTAAAAATTATTATTTTTTTAATATTTATTTATTTGGCTGAGCCAGGTTTTAGTTATGGCACGCAGGATCTTTAGTTGCGGCCTGCAAACTCTTGGTTGTGGCATGTGGGATCTAGTTCCCTGACCATGGATCAAACCCGGGCCCCCTACATTGGGAGCACAGAGTCTTAGCTACTGGACCACCAGGGAAGTCTCTCTCTGAAGTTCTAAGACACTCTTACTTTCTGTATTCCTCCAGCCATCTATAATCAGCTTCTATTTTGTGCAAAGTTTTAAAAAAAAAATCAAGAGTAGGGAAACAGAGACAAAGTTGAGTCCCAGTATCTATATCCTCATGGTTATTATGGGACTCCTAATGCCAAAATCCCAGGGTATTATGAAGATTAACTCCAATAATATCCATGAGATTTCCAAAACAGTGCCCTGTAACCTACTTGTAAACACATAATAGATGTGTTATGTTCAGTAACACATGTTCAGTGATTGTTGCACTAATGACTATAAATATGTTGTTTTCCAAATAGAGACATACTCAGATGTTACAGCCTTTATTAGCCTTCTGTAAACTTTGACGTGCCAGCCAAACATGTGATCCTTCAAGATTGTGATGGTGGTCTTTAATAGTTGTTTTGAGATAAAGTGGTTGATGTCAGGGGCTGAGGTGTAGTGTGCCTACTTTCTCTAGTGCTACTAATAACGGGTCTGGGGGAGCAGCATCGGCACAAGGAAGAAAGTTGTTAAAGATGCCAGTTCATGGGCCCTGTTCCAAACCTGCAGAATCGCAATTTCTTCCATGGGTGCTGGAATGCTTTGTGTGCATATTAAAGTTTGAGAGGCAAGATTTACATAAGTGCTTACAATAAAGTTGACATGGCTAGTTTTAATAACTACTATCACCTATGACCTTCTTTGCAGATTCTGCCTGAGAGCACATTTTAATTTTTTTTTTTTTGGCTGTGCTGCACAGCATGTGGGATCTTCATTCCCCGACTAGGTTCCCCGACGCAGGTTCGACAACCTGCGTCTCACATATCGAAGGCTGATTCTTAACCACTAGACCACCAGGGAAGTCCCACATTTTAAAAAATATGAAATGTAGTTAACTTCAATATTATATTTGATTCAAGTGTACAACATAGTTTCAGGTGAGCAACATAATTTATATAGATGACAAATAAATTTGCTTTAATTATGTTCTCCAGGCAATTCCAGGGAGAAACCAGGGTTATGCAACAGGCCTCGCACGTATTTTTGTGGTGTGAGAGTTGAGTCCAGCCTTTGGTTCAAGGAAAGGTAATAATAGAGTCTGTGTGAGTGGGTCCGGTCAGTGCATTCCACATTCCCCATTCCTGTAGCACCATTAGTAGCTGAGTGTGAGACAGAAGGGCCTATGTAAACAGGGAAGGAGAATATCACGTTTTGGTCTCCGTGTAGGAGCTCATTTTCTTCTGAATCTGTCACGTGACAAAGGATAGGGGAGCGTGGCCTTTCTGCATTTGAAGGGCCTTCTGCCTGAGTGTGTGGGTAGCAGGTGAAAGTGCTGTGCCAATGTCTTCAAGGATGTACAGGTGTGATTTCTTTACACAATATCGCCTGCGAAAGAAACCTGGAAATGGAAGAGGAAGAGGAAGAAATGGCAGGTTCTCAGGTAAAATTTGTGATCCAGATCAGCAGCCGTGTCACCTTTTCTTGCTGAAACCCCATGTATTTAGAACTTGCAAACATTTACTTCTGTACCTCTGGTAGTCCTGCCTAAAAAATTTGTTTTCAGTACTTTTCTTTTTTCCCTAATGATAGCCAAGGTTAGATCTCTAGGCTATTCCTCTCTTATATCCCATTGCCTTCTCTCCATTTTCTCCATCCAGGTTCCTTTTACAGCATAAAGAATTTCTGCCATGAATTACTGATGTGCAAATGTTGAAAATGTTCCCTTTTTGTCATATCAACTTGAGGAGGTGTTGATATACAGGATTCTCACTGAATATGAGGTTGGGTCCTGGGATATCAGTGAAGACAGAGAATATGTAATATTTAGGTCCTGTCTAGATGCAGGATCAGTCTACATAGACAAGGATAATGAAAATGTACCAATTAAGCTGATTGCTATAGGGCCTAGAATAACCCAGAGTTCTGAAAAAGAGAGCTCTCAATTGCCTCAAGAAAAGACTTCCTATTTAAAATACACAAGAGTACAAGACATGAGAGTTATATGTGGTTTTAAATGTGCTTAACAATGTTCTCATGATTAGATTAATGTTTTTTGGTTTGCTTTTTTCTTTGCTTGCTTGCAAAACTGTTCCAGCAATGATGAGGCCTGTGTGCATGGGTCAGCTGATATCAATTTGTCCCATTACAGCTGATGGTAATTTTGTTCACTTGATTCAGGGGCTATCTGCCAGATTCCTCAACTGAAAAGCTAGTAATTTTCCAATTATTGTTAATAGGGTCTTGGAGGGATTTACTAAGAGATGTGTATGAACCATCACATTTCATGTGGCTACTACCTGTCTTCTTCATTTCTCTTTACTTGTAGATTGCTTTGGAAAATGAAGGCTCTCACCTTTGTTCAGGTTTTGTTAGTAAGAGTTCTGTAAATGTTCTTTTTAATTCCATTGTCATTTCAGTTATTCTCTTGTTTATTACTTTTTGTATCTCCAGGAAAAGAAAACAAGAGTCCTATAGTATATGTTCAAGTATCTTAAAATGCTATAATATAATCAGCACAAATGAGAAATGAAATAATTTCATGGAAATAGGGATTTGTTGATGCAAAGAAAATCTTCACGATATTTCATCTTGTTCTACTCATTTCTTGAGTTGATCTGCATCTTTCACTCTAGATCAGCGATAATTCTAGATATTTATAAAATGAAATAAGATATTGTTGCTCACATCTTAAAATCAGATATCCATCCTTATTTTTTTTTTTGGCCACACAGCACGGCTTGTGGAATCTTAGTTGCCCCACCAGGGATCAAACCTGTGCCTTTGGCAATGAAAGCATGGAGTCTTAACTAGGGAATTCCCTCCATTCCTTTTTTTTTTTTTTTTTCGGTACGCGGGCCTCTCACTGTTGAGGCCTCTCCCGTTGCGGAGCACAGGCTCTGGACATGCAGGCTCAGCGGCCATGGCTCACGGGACCAGCCGCTCCGCGGCATGTGGGATCTTCCTGGACCGGGGCACGAACCCATGTCCCCTGCATCAGCAGGCGGACTCTCAACCACTGCGCCACCAGGGAAGCCCCCGTTCCTTATTTTTGATTGAGTAGTACTTGGAAGTAGAGTTATGGATCTGCAAATTAGAAATACTTCCTAAGTGTTTTAAAGGGTCTGTGAGGAAGTACTATTTGGTAAAGTAATTTTCTATAACTTACAGTATCCTCTCTTCTCGACTGAACATAGTACTGGATTGGAAATTATAGAATCCCCAGGATGAGTCACCTCCCTTTGTTTAAATAAACAGGTCTTTCTGTCTCTAAGCTGAACCTGTCACCCTTTTAGAGCAAAGGAAGGAACCCTGGGATGTGAAGAAAAGGAGACAACAGTCATACACCCAGACAGGTGGGAATGAATAAAGCAGATAGCACAGGTGCGATGTCCAAAGGTGAAGGGGGAAGCTAGGCTTTAAAATGTTGTTTGGGAAGCTCTGCTTCAATGGAAATTATGTTGAGAAGCCTAGGTTTGTCTCTTGCTCTCACAGAGACACATGTCCTGCTCCACTCATATCATGCTCCTAAATTCTCTAAGGATTTTCCTTTTGCTCCAGTGATCTTCCCTGGCAATCAGAGTGAGAGCCAAAGTCTTCCCAATGGCCAGTGGGGGTCTGTATGTTCTGACTCTTCTTCCATTGCTTATGGGGGCCTGGGAAAATCTGTGCACATACAGAGTTCTTTCATGGAGTTTATGTGAGTTTCTCCTCCCTTATCTTTGGGGGCACTTGTCTCCTAGAGACACCTACACATTCCACTACAACACTGGGAACGTGAGATAGACTGACTGTCCCCCATTCCAGTGTACATAGAGCATGCTTCCCCATGAACCAGACCCTGTACTGGGTCCTCAGAAATGAACCTGGGAGCCTCACAGTGTTTACCCTGGCCTCACGATAGAATAACCTGGGCCACTTCGTTAAGATATCATTGATCCTGGGCCCTGCCAAAGACTAACTGACAGAATCTTTCGGGGTGGGATACAGGGGATGGTTGTTCTGAAAGACACACAAATGATCCCAATGGGGAGTCAAGGCTGAAAATGACTTTGGTGAATGTTGCTCATCAGAATTTCATGGCTATACAAATCACTTATGGATCCCTTTAAAAACAGATACTGGGGCCCCATACTCTGATGTTATGACTCTCCAAGTCTGGGATGAAGGTCATTAATCTGTACTTTGAGCAACCACTGCTTCCCCCAGACCTCATTTCCAGCAGCATTAATCTAGAGAAATCAAGAACAGCACCTGAGTGCCTTACATACAACCACCCTATCTGAACACAAATACTGCTTATTCCCAGGGAAGACCACTAACAACTTCTGAAAAGATGACATTCTCTGCTCACCACTTTCAAATTGAGTGGGGACGAGAGAAAGCAGTGGGGTCTGAGCAAGACTGTTATGGAGAAACAACATTTATTCATTCATGAAAGGAATGTTTCATGAGGATCTACAGCATGCTCACAGGTATGTGAGGATGCACTATGGTTAAGACACTGTGCTAAGAGCCTCACATTATGAGAGTTAATTATCGTAATCTGCTGGGAACTGGGTATTCTATGTTCATCTTTCCCAAGAGGATTTAGATGTTGGGCTTACCTTCCTGAGAGTAGAGATTATCTTTGTCTCTTTCATTATCTCTGATGATAGAAATAAAACCCATCCACCAAATTTCAAGTCCTTTGCTCTCCTTTATCTGAGTCTGAGCATCAAAAATTGTGAATGCCAGGTCCATTCACAAAGGTGACAGAGTTTCCAGAAACTCTGGTCTTTGAGCTGCTCAGAAAAGGGTGACCAAGGAATGGGGGCAGAGCCATGGCAGGACATTTTTTTTTTGGTTGTTTAAGTGGTCATTTTAAATAGAATCTGACCTGATGTTCACTTTTAAGCTCTGCAAGTCTGATTTTGGAAGAGAGGCTATATTCTGGGTGGAAATTCTGGAGCAGCAGAGCTGTGCCCGCAATGTTAAGCCTGAAGTATGAAACAGGAATCTGTGGCATTAGATGGGCTGCCCTAGAGGTGGGACTGATGGGTGCCTTATGTGTTTATATTACTCAGGGTAATTCTGGGTGGCCAGTCCCTGATTCTGATCTCGGGGAGAGAGCAGTGAATGGTGACTTGAAGCGGGATCTTAGTTCCCTGCCCAGGAATTGAACCTGAGTAGCCTGGGTGCAAAAACCAGGAATCCTAACGGCTAGGGGCTAGAGGCTAGAGGCAAAGTTGCCCTGGCTCTTGCCCTGTTTGATAAATGAATTTCTCAAGGAGGCAAAAACAGGTATTAAGTTTATTATCAGAGACACAGCACAACATGTGGGAGAGCACACAGAGAAACAGTTTAAGACAGAAGCAAATATTTATAAATAAATAAATTAATTAATTAATTTAAAAAAAAGGTGGTTAGGAGCACTTTATCTGCAGGAAATAGGGGAGAGGTTTTTCTAGAGAAGACACCAAATCAAAGCAAGGATAATATTTGATTTTATCTTAGCCAGTCACCTTGATTTTGGAAAGCCTAGTTGGCTGTGTATGATTGGTTTTTTTTTTAATAGTTAACTTTTATAAATTTATTTATTTATTTTTGGCTGCGTTGGGTCTTTGTTGCTGCGCGCGGACTTTTCTCTAGTTGTGGCAAGCAGGGGCTACTCTTCGTTGCAGTGCGCGGGATTCTCATTGCGGTGGCTTCTCTTGCTGCGGAGCACGGGCTCTAGGTGCATGGGCTTCAGTCGTTGTGGCTCGTGGGCTCAAGAGTACAGGCTCAGTAGTTGTGGCGCACGGGCTTAGTTGCTCCGTGGCATGTGGGATCTTCCTTGACCAGGGCCTGAACCCATGTCCCCTCCATTGGCAGGCGGATTCTCAACCACTGCGCCAACATGGAAGCCCCTGATTGGTTGTTCTTAATTTATTTTCTTAGATTAAGGTGCCTTGACTCTGTATTAAATTTTGTTTGCTTAAATAGGCTACCAAAGCATTAGAGTCACCTCAGCCTAATGGCCTCCTTGTTTAATTTCTTTAACACTGGATATGCAGTAGGTGAGAAATTATACTTTTCATCCATTTGCAAGGTAATTTAGCAATTGTCTACCTAATGTAGGAATGCACAGTCATGTTGGTGCAACAATTTCATGTCCCAGAACCACCCAGATAAGCCACATGTGTAGAAATCGAAGATCCACATTCTGTGATAACAGGAGAAAAACACATGCAGCTATGTAAATGCGTAATTAGGGGAGTGTTTTAGTAAAGTCATTTTATTCATAATTACCATGGAATAGGATGTTGTGTCTCTGGGAATGCAGGAAATCCATTTCTACTGGTGTGAAAATATCACCTTCATATATGATTGAAAGCAATTTGATTGACAGAAAGTTTGATTTGACAATATCTATGTAAATATTGAACTATGTGCATAATATTTTAGCATTTGTCTATGTGTGGATGTATATTATACATATTCAAATGTAGTTTGTTACACATGGAAATTGTATATTAAGGAGGATATACTTGGAACTGATGATATTACCTCTGGAGATAAAACTCATTGCTTCTGGGGGTGCTTAATTATTGGGCATTTTTACTTGATTTTATTGTTTAAAGATTTTATAATTTCATATTTTATAATGTTTATTATTTTATAATTAAATTTGTCCCTGTGCGAAGTAGTTTTCTATCACTGCCATAACATATGACCACACATTTAGCAGTTTAAAAAACATTCTATAGGGACTTCCCTGGTGGTCCAGTGGTTAAGACTCTGCGCTCCCAATGCGGGGGGCCCAGTTTCCATCCCTCGTCAGGTAACTAGATCCCGCATGCTGCAACTAAGATCCCGCATGCTGCAACTAAGATCCTGCATGCTGCAACTAAGACCCGGTGCAGCCAAATAAATAAATAAATAAATATTTAAAAAAATAAAAAAAATAGAAAACATCCTACAGTGCATAAGTTAGAAATCCAGTAGTCTTAGCTGGGCTTTCTGTTTAGGGTCTTACAAGGTCAGAAATCAGGGTTTCATGAGGCATACGTTCTTATCTGCAGCTTCCAGGGCAGAATCCACTTTCAGGACCATTCAGGTGCTAGGCGGAATCCATTTCATTCTGGTAGTTTCCATAGTCATACTTTGTATCTGGTGTCCCTAAAGGAGAGAAGAAGTAATGTGTTATTGTTTACTTATTTTTTTCTCTAATCCTTTACTGTGTATTCAGTTGAAGGACGCATCACAAATATTTTATGTAAGTAAGGTTATTACCGCAAGGTCCCAAATTAGAAACTATTCACGATTAGGTTATGATTTGAATGCAAATCATGGAATTAGTGAATAGGAGAAAAAATTAGTGACCCTCAATCCACCCGCTGCAACTACCATCAGCCCACCTCCATCCCTCTACTCCATCATTCTCTATTCCTCACTGTGACCTCAGTCTCTCCACCTCTGTGACCTTTAGATATCTCTAGAACTAATTCTTTGCCTTCTAGGCTTCTTTATTTCTCTCCCATGTCCATCCTGTGCATTTTAGACCTCCATCCCCATGAAACCTCTATTCCCCAGATTCCAGAGCTCTCAGCCCAACTCTCCTCCCCTTCTGTTGTTCCCAAGCCTTTTATCCTTTGTATCCTCCTTCTCCCTTGCCCTTTATGCTCCCCTCATTCCAATGACTTCAGCCCATTTCTCGTGTCCTGTATGTCTAATGCCCTCAAATGTTCCAGTCATCAGTTATCAAGTATCCTTAATGTCCTCATGACCCTGCACCCATTTTCCCCAACCCTGTAATTCCTGACTCTGCAATTTTTTTGGAATAGTTTGAGAAGAATAGGTGTTAACTCTTCTCTGAAGTTTGGTAGAATTCACTTGTGAAGCCATTTGCTCCTGGACTTTCAGTGGTTGGAAGTTTTTGTTTTTGTTTTATAACTGATTCAATTTCACTACTGGTAATTTGTCTGATTATATATTCTATTTCTTCCTCATTCAGTCTTGAGAGTTTGTACATTTCTAAGAATTTGTCCATTTCTTCTAGGTTGTCCATTTTATTAGCATATTATTGTTCATAGTAGTCTCAGGCTCTTTGGTATTTCTGTGGTGTCAGTTGTACCTTCCCCTTTTTCATATCTGATTTTGTTGACTTGGGCCTTCCCTCTCTCTTTTTTTTTTCTTTATGAGTCTTTTCAAAGAACCAGCTGTTAGTTTCACTGATCTTTTCTATTGATTTTTAGTCTCTATTTCTTCTCTAATCTTTATGATTTTTTTTTATTTTACTAACTTTGAGCTTTGTTCTGTTTCTAGCTCCTTTGGGTGTAAGGTTAGGTTGTTCATTTGAGATTTTTCTTGTTTCCTATGGTAAGCTTGTATCACTGTAAACTTCCCTTTTAGAACTGCTTTTGCTGTGTCCGATAGATTTGGATTGTTGTGTTTTCATTTTCATTTGTCTCTAGGTGTTTTTAAATTTCCTCTTTGATTTCTTCAGTGATCCATTGGTTGTTTAGCAGCATATTGTTTAGCCTCCACGTGTTTGTGTTTTTTGCAGTTATTTTCTTGTAGTTGATTTGTAGTCTTCTAGCATTGTGTATAGATACTTGATATGATTTCAATTTACTTAAATTTACTGAGGGTTGTTTTGAGGCCTAGCATGTGATCTATCCTGGAGAAATTTCCATGTGCACTTGAAAAGGAAGTGTATGGGTGTATTCTGTTGCTTTTGGATGGAATGTGCCATATATATATTTATATATATATATATATATATATATAATCTCCATCTAGTCTAATGTGTTACTTAAGGCCAGTCTGGATGACCTGTCCATTGTTATAAGTGGGTTTTTAAAATTCCCTACTTTTATTGTGTTACTGTCAATTTCTCCCTTTATGTCAATTAACATTTGCTTTATGTATTTAGGTGCTCCTATGTTAAGTGCATAAATACTTACAATTGTTATAACTTCTTCTTGGATTGATCCCTTAATCATTATGTAGTGTCCTTCTTTGTTTCTTTTAACAATCTTTATTTTAAAGGATAATTTGTCTGATATAAGTATTGCTACTGTGGCTTTCTTTTGATTTCCATTTGTATGGAATATCTTTTTCATCCCTCCACTTTCAGTCAGTGTTATGTCTTTAGATCTGAAGTGTCTCTTGCAGCCAGCATATACACAGGTATTGTTTTTGTATCCATTCAGCCACTCTATGTCTTTTGATTGGAACATTTAGTCCATCAATGGACTATGTATGTTCTTATTGCCATTTTGTTAATTGTTTGGTGATTGTTTTCTAGGTCTTTTTTGTTCCTTCTTTTTGTTCTCTTCTCTTGTGATTTAATGGCTATCTTTAGTGTTATGTTTGGATTCCTTTTACTTTTTTGTGTGTGTGTTAATCTATTATAGATTTTTGGTTTGTGGTTATCATCAGGCTTATATATAGCAATCTATGTATCTATGATTATTTTACATTGCTGATCTCGTAATTTCAAATGCATTTTCACAAGCCTGCATTTGTACAAGCCTCCCCTCATGATTACTGTCTTGATACTACATTTTACATCTAATTGTTTGTTGTATCCCTTAACTGTTTATTGTCAATATAGATGATTTTACTACATTTGTAAATGTAACTTTCCTACTAGATTTGTGCATGGATGATTTTCTACCTTTACTATATGTTTTCCTTTAACAATGAGCTTTTTTCTTTTCATAATTTTCATGTTTCTAGTTGTGGCCTTTTCTTTTTTGCTTAGAGAATTTCCTTTAACATTTCTTATAAAGGAAGTTTGGTGGTTCTGAACTTTTTTAGTTTCTGCTTGTCTGTGAAGCTTTTGATCTATCAATTTGATCAAGAACCTTGCTGGTTAAAGTATACTTGGTTGTAGTTCTTTTTTTCCCCTTTCATCACTTTGAATATGTTGTGCCACTCCCTTCTTTTTTTTTTCCTTTTCTTTTTATTTATTTATTTATTTTTGGCTGCGCTGGGTCTTCATTGCTGCATGAGGGCTTTCTCTAGTGTGACGAGCAGGGGCTACTCTTCATTGCAGTGCATGGGCTTCTCATTGCTGTGGCTTCTCTTGTTGCAGAGCACAGGCTCTAGGCACATCTTCAGTAGTTGTGCACATGTGCTTCAGTAGTTGTGGCTCGTGGGCTCTAGAGCACAGGCTCAGTAGTTGTGGTGCACAGGCTTAGTTGCTCCTCGGCATGTGGGATCTTCCCGGACCAGGGCTTGAACCCGTGTCCCCTGCACTGGCAGGCGGATTCTTAATCACTGTGCCACCAGGGAAGCCCATGCCACTCCCTTCTGACCTGCAGAGTTTATGCTGAAAAGTCAGCTATTAGCCTTAATGGGAGTTCCCTTGTAAGTACTGTGTTACTTTTCCCTTGCTACTTTTAACATTCTCTCTTTAATTTTTGCCATTTTTATATACAATGTGGGGACTTCCCTGGTGGTCCAGTGGTTAAGAATCCACCTTCCAATGCAAGGGACGGGGGTTTGATCCCTGGTCGGTGAACTAAGATCCCACATGCCACAGGGCAACTAAGCCTGCGCATCACAACTACTGAGCCTGTGCGCTCTGGAGCCTGTGTGCCACAACTAGAGAGAAGCCCACGCACTGCAATGAAGACCCTGTGGGCCTCAACTAAGACCTGATGCAGCCAAATAAATAAATATTAAAAAATAATAATATACAATGTGTCTTCATGTCTTCCTCTGTGGGTAATCCTGTATGGGACATTCTGCGCTTCCTGAACTTGGATGTCTGTTTCCTATCCCAGGTTAGGGAAGTCTTCATGTATTATGTCTTCAGTTATGTTCTCAGCCTCCTTTTCTCTCTCTTCTTCTGGGTCCCCTATAATGCAAATATTAGTGTGCTTGATGTTCTTACAGAGGTCTCTTAAATGTTCTCATTTCTTTTCCTTCCTTTTTTCTTTTCAGTGTGAGTGGTTTCAACTACTCTGTCTTTCAGCTCACTGATACATTCCTTTGTATCATTTAGTCTACAGTTGATTCCTTCTAGGGTGTTTTTCATTTCAGTTATCTTATTCTTCACCTCTGATTGTTCTTTATATTTTCTAAATTTTTGTTAAAAATTTCTGACTCATCTCTGCATCCATTCCTCCCCTGAGTTCTTTGGTCATCTTTATCATCACTACCCTGAACTCTTTCTTGGGTAGATTACCTATTTCCACTTTACTTAGTTCTCCTTTTGGGGTTTTATTTTGTTCCTTTGTTTGGAACAGGTTCCTCTGTCACCTCATTTTGCCTAATTTGCTGTTTATATTTTTATGTATCTTATAGATTGGTTATGTTTGTTTCCTAACATTGGAGAAGTGGCCTTTTGCAGGAGACATCCCATGTGTCCCAGTAGTGCACTCCCCTCTCATCACCAGAGCTTTATGCTCTAGAGGATTCCCCTGTGAGGGCTGCGTGGGTCTTCCTGTCATGGTAGGCTCATTATATGGGTGGTCTGGTAGGCTTGGTTTGCCCCTGAACTTGTTGGTTGCTGGGTCCTGCCTTGTGCAGAGGCTTCTGGCTAGCTATGGGTTGTTAACTGTGTCAGGCGGTGGCTTACTGCAGAAACCCGGGGTGGGGGGACTAGTGCTGCATTACTTGTGGGTGGAGTCAGCATCCAGGAAATCTCAGGGCTGTTGCCCAACCACTGTGGGTGAAGCCAGGTCCTGGAGTCTGGTTGCAGGTCCCAGGGGTCCCAGAACTTGTGTTTTATCATTGGTGGGTGAGGCTGCTTTCTCACACAGTTGGCTGCAGGGCCCAGGGTGTCCTGAATCTTCTGTTGGACTGCTGATGGTTGGGGCCAGGGCCCAGCTGGTCTCCAGGGAAGGATCTGGCCTGCTAGTGGGTGGGCTGTGTCTGTAGGCTATGGGGCTATAGTTTTCTTGCGGCTGGTGTCTGCCCACTGGTGGGTGAAGCTGGGCCTGAGGCTACAGCAGGCTTGCTGGTGGCTGGCGCTGGGGCCCAGCCAATCCCAGGGCATGATCTGGCCTCCTGGTGGGTGGGCCAGATCCACAGACTGCAGGGCTGTGGTTTTCTTATGGCTGGTGTCTACCCACTAGGGAAGCTGGTCCTGAGGCTAGAGCAGGTTCCCTAGAGGGTGTGGCTCAAGCCCATGGGATTCTGGGGATGGTGCCTGCCCACTGTTGGTTGGAGCTGGATCCCAGGTTCTCTGGCTAGAGGGCCCCGAGGGTCTCGGGTTGGATTTAGTGCCTGTGCACTGGAGCATGGGGCCGGGTCCTGGGCCTTCTGTTGGACAGGATCATGTCCAGGGGTGGTTGTGGACTCCCAGGGTCATAAGCAGTCTTCCTGCCAGTGCATGAGGCTGTGTTCATGCCGTGTTAGTTGCTTGTCCTGAGGTATCCCAGCACTGGCACCTATATGCTGTTTGGTCTGGGCAAGGCTGGGTATTGGGGCTATAAGCTAGAAGGAGGATTCCAAAATGGCATTTGTCAGCACCAGTGTCCATGTGGTAGAACAAGCTCCCCAAAATTGCTGCAGTTAGTGTCTGTGTCCCCAGGGTGAGCTGTAGTTGCCTCCTGCCTCTCTGGGAGACTCTCCAAGATCAGCAAGTAGGTCTGACCCAGGCTCCTATCATATTACTGCTTCTTCCCTCCATCCCAGAGCCTGTGAGATTTTTGTGTGTGCCCATTTAGAGGGAAGTCTATTTCCCCCAACCCTCTGGGACTCCTGAAATTAAGCCTTGCTGGCCTTCAAAGCCAAATTCTCTGGGAGCTCATTTTCTGGGTTGTCACCCCTTTTTCCACAAGTCTGTGAAATGGACATTGACAGTGGGGAATTGTAACAGGGAAGAGCCAAATCGGACTACATGTTGGATCTGTTTCTTTTACTTTAACCTTTGCTTTGCCGCTGCTTTTGTTCACTAAAAGGATACTGTCTACACATAATGGCCTGCCTTGGGGAACCCTGCCCCTCTGCCTGAATGTTAAACCAAAGTACCTTTGTTCAGGGAAACATCCCGACCCTGTTCCACCTGTGGCTGGCTGCAAGGAACAAGAAATTAACACATCACCTCCCCCAGGCTGGCCATTCCAGGTGATATTTGCAAAACTTATGGCCTTTTTACTTTACTTTCTCATCTCCTCCGCCTCTCTGTGCTATAAAAGAAACTGGCATCCAAACCCGGAGAAGATGGTTATTTTGAGACTTTAGTCTGTCATCTAGTAGGCCTGCTGGCTTTCCGAATAAAGTCTTCGATTTATTGGCCTGATTTATTGGCCTGTCATGTGGCGAGCAGGGGAGCTTGGACTCGGTAACAGTTACAAAATGATGACACTCTGACTTATCATTTAGCCTTCATTTATGAGCTGAAATATTTCCATAAAGGGAGTATTTAGTTATATTACAGTTCATATAGGTAATGTAGACTAAATGCTGGATTTTTGCCTTCATTTACTGGTATTCAAAATAATGTGTTGTTAGTTACCTAGCATCTTCCAAAGTTAAACATTTCTTTTTTTTTTCAGTGAACTCATAGAATTAAATATCCTTGATGTATTTTAAGTCATTACAGGAAATTCTGATTGATGTTAATTAAAATCATCCTTCTTTGGCCCTGGGGGTTTTGGAACAGCCTTCTGTCTCCAGTAGTTTATTTGTTTCTGATGTGACAATATGTTCCAGGCTCCTCTTATCCCTTTCCAGCCCTGGAATCAACCATTTCTCCAGGAACCTAGTTTTCTCTTAAAGGAAAATGGTATAGAGTGATGACAATCTGGTGGCAGAGGTTGGTCCTTGTTTGGGGACTTTTTCAGTGGACAGAGCTAGGACCTATATCTGTATTTTTAAAAGATAATGTCGTCAAGTGTTTATAGTGATACTTCTAATTCAAATGCAGAACTATATAGGATTTTAATTCAACCTCATCAGTCTTAGATCTGCTTCTTTTCACACACTGAAATTTTCAGGGTCCAAAACAGCAAGATAATTACTTACCTGCATCATCCCACATGTGTAGAACATTTCAATAACAGAGCATGCAGTGTCTAATTTTATCTGAAAGGTCAGGGTGAAAAGAACAGTTGTTGACAAGATGAGGATGCATATTCCGGTTAGAGCAAAGAGCATGTACAAAGATCCAGAGGCTGGAGAGCACATAATTCATTTAGGAAGGAGCAGGTCCTGTTCTACGGGAGGGGTGAGGGGTTCCAGAGTCGGGAAAGCACTGCAACACAATGGGCCTCACATTCAATGCTGTGGATGTTAGAGCATCCACCAGATCTTGTGTTTGTTTTTAATAAACAATATGACTTTTCTACTTTGTCTATATAAGCAGAACTTCGGTGTGAGAAAACGGTAGGGGTTACTTGAAGAGTTACTGTCCTTAACTGTTCTACAGCAGTTCAGGGAAAACACCAGTGAAAGTGTAGCTCACTTATTTTCTGACATTTGAAGATGCAGTTGCATACTAATGACCCATCGTCACGGCATTTTTCTCCCCACAGAGGACAAAGTATGGACCATCGTGTCTCACAATTTGCAGACACAGACGGCGGTGGTGCGCTACAACCCAGAAGAATACTCAGCTCATTTTCAGCACCTCCATGTGGGCAGGATGTCAGCTGTTTCTGCAAGATGTGGAGGTTGTGGAACCCCCCAGGTAGGCTGAGCACAGGAGGGTTACTGTTCATTGCTATCTCAGCTGGTGGTTGGAATGACGGAAACAATCCAGCAGGTGTGGCTTATTCTCTTAATAGGCCAGTCTTCAAAGTGCCGGTAGCTGTGAAAGTGAAATACAACCCCTTGGTCTGTTTTCTGGGGAAGGAAGCTAAGAATGTACCATTTGAAAAAAAAAATTTTCCATTGCTTTTATAGATTTTTTTCAATTTTCTATGCATATATGTGTGTGTGAGTGCTTCTGGTGTTTAATTATCAGTAGTAGCTTTGGGCAAAAGTTTATCAGAGCTCCTTGTGAGCTTTCAAGTAATTCCCTTTGAGTTCTTCAGTTGTCTTCAATGTAAAGATGAAAGAATTCCAAAGTCTGTCCCCCGGTAAATAGCATATAGAATAGCGATGGAATTTAGAGCTCTTTGTTGTCTGTAGTCATTTAACAGTATCTGTTGGTCAAGAAGTCCTCCCCCAATTTTTTTTCATGATGGCTTACTTTTAGCAGTGCTTCAGGATGTGTGTTTGTGTGTGTGTACGCTACGGATGTAGAAAATAGAGAGTTTACAAAGGGTATCCTGGAATTATCTTTAATGCAAGACCTATACCCTCTGGGGTTCTTGGAATTAAATTCAACACAATGACAGAAAACTAAATCTCTCTGTCTTTAGTATAACACAGTGGAAATAACGCATATGCTCTGAGTCAGAGAAACATAGGTTCACATTTTTCAGCCTTACTGCTCCTTGGGTATGTGACTTTGGGGGAGTTTCTTGAACTCTCTGCCTCAGTTTCCAGTGTCTTTTTCAGTCAAATAAGGATCATAATGCCTATTTCAGGGTGATTGTGAGAATTGAATGAGGTAATGTACTAAGTGCTTATTATAGGGCTTGATGCACTTAAGGACTTAATAAATAGCAAATAATATATTGATTACCTTTTAATATTAAGCAACTTTGGAAGTAGCATTATGTCAGAGACCAATGGGCTGTTTGATGCCCCAAATCAGTGTTGTATTGGAGCCAGTGTTGTAGGGAGTCGCTTACAGAGAAGAGTTGTAAGCAGGACAGTCTATAATATTTTGAAGATTTAAGTACTTTTTTTTTTTTTTTGCGGTACGCGGGCCTCTCACTGTTGCGGCCTCTTCCGTTGCGGAGCACAGGCTCCGGACGCACAGGCTCAGCGGCCATGGCTTACGGGCCCAGCCACTGCGCGGCATGTGGGATCCTCCCGGACCGGGGCACGAACCCGTGTCCCCTGCATCGGCAGGCGGACTCTCAACCGCTGTGACACCAGGGAAGCCCTTAAGTACTTTTTATGTGCAAAGCCTTGTGCTAAAATTACAAACAAGTGTAACCTATGTACTCTAAGAAAGTAAAATCTGTAAAATAGGAAAATGATTGGTTCAGACAAGTAGTGCTTATGCTGTCTGGAGAAAGAAGACATGATGGTGGTTGGGATGTTAAAGAGATGCTTCATTAAGGAGGTCGAAAGACAATTCAAGGTCATGGAAAGATAGGAAACAAAAGTCTGAAAGGCAGAATACGAATGATCCTTCGGGCCACAGTGAGAAGGATTTTAACAGAAGCGGAGTTCATGTCAAAGAGCAGTAAGAAATAAGGTTGGAAAGTAACAATGGGAAAAACTGTGGAGGAAACTAAATGAGATGCTGGGAATTTTCCCTGAAGGCCCGTGCTTCTCAGGCTTTAGTGTGCATGCGAATAACCTGGAGAGATTAATAAGACACAAATTGCAGGGCTCCATTTCCTGAATTTCTGATTCAGTAGGTCTGAGGCAGGGCTCCAGAGTTTTCATGTTACAAATGCTATGGACTGAATTCTGGCCCCACAATTCATACGTTGAAGTTCTCATCCCCAATGTGACCCTATTTGAAATAGGGCTTTTAGGAGCTAATGAAGGTTAAATGAGGTCATAAGGCTGGATTCCTAATCTGATTGGATGGGTGGCTTATAAAAAGAGGAAGAGCCAGGAAGAGAGCTCTCACCAGAAACCAAACTGGCC
Source organism: Mesoplodon bidens (assembly GCF_964165515.1). Taxonomy (NCBI): domain Eukaryota; kingdom Metazoa; phylum Chordata; class Mammalia; order Artiodactyla; family Ziphiidae; genus Mesoplodon; species Mesoplodon bidens. The sequence continues at coordinate 118,269,662 of NC_138176.1, read as the reverse complement.
AGCACCTTGATCTTGGACTTCCAGCCTCCAGCTCTGTAAGGAAACAAACATGTTGTTTTATCCACCTAACCAGTGGTCTTTTGTAATAGCTGCCAGAGCAGACTAGTACAATGAGTCCCCAGGTAGTGATGAAATAGCTGGTCTAGAGACCACTCTGAGAACCATGGCTATGGGCAATGGACATCCGTTAAGGTCCCTGCAACCATTTTTCTGTCCACCTTCACTTATCACAATTTTTTTAAATTGGATCCTGTTTTCACTGCCAGGAAAAGTCAAACAAGGATTATAGAAAATCTAGGCATAATTAATGAATCCCATCAGCTTGTCTGCACTCAGTTTCATGAGTGAGTGCTTCCTGTCCAAGTTCACTCTAAAGATTTCAGTCAGTCAGTCTCCACTCCTGGAGGGGATGGGGTGAGGAAAAATTGCTGACCAGAAAAATAACTTGGCACCATCAGCTTTATTTTCTTCCATTCTCCTATTAAACTTCAAAATCAACTTTTACTGTTTGAATTTTGCTCTGGTGGTTAAAAAAATACATTGCAACTTCCAAATATTGATAAGTTGAACTCACGGTTCAAGCACCAGGAGAGTTAGGTTGGAGGTAAGAGAAACCGTTTGCCTTTAGTGCTTCTGGTCTTGCAGTTCATTGTTTCCCTTCCCTCACTGGTACCCTCTGTCTCTTCCCCCAGCCACCAAGAAACCTCACACACTTATTACCCTCCTCTTGAAAACACAGGATGTCCAAACCCTGAGAAAACATAGGGTAAATTTGTTTTTAACCAATACTGCAGTTACATTTTCTAATAATAAGCTAAACACACTTCTCTTCAACCTCCAGACACCTTTTCAGAGGATGAACTACTAGACTGAAATCAAGAGTGAACTGTTAGGGCTTCCCTGGTGGCACAGTCATTAAGAATCCTCCTGCCAATGCAGGGGACACTGGTTCGAGCCCTGGTCCGGGAAGATCCCACATGCCACGGAGCAACTAAGCCCACGCGCCACAACTACTGAGCCTGCGCTCTAGAGCCCGCAAGCCACAACTACTGAGCCCGCGAGCCACAATTACTGAGCCCATGTGCCACAACTACTGAGCCCGCGAGCCACAATTACTGAGCCCATGTTCCACAACTACAGAAGCCCGTGCGCCTAGAGCCCGTGCTCCACAACAAGAGAAGCCACTGCAATGAGAAGCCCGCGCACCTCAATGAAGAGTAGCCCCCGCTCGCCGCAACTGTAGAAAGACGGCACGCAGCAACCAAGACCCCACACAGCCAAAAATAAATAAATAAAATAAATTTAAAAAAGAAAAGAGTGAACTGTTAACCTGCACAATAAGCACACTTTTTTGTGTTTCCAGACATTTGCAGATTATCATTGTACTTAATAAACTGTACCTTGAAAATAAGTTTATCATATGCTTCTTGCCTTTTGGAACACCCTCCATGTATCAAATTTTCACTCACCCAGGATCCTTACTTAATAAATGTTTGCTGACTGAAATGAAGTGAAAAATATATAGCTTTAAATATTACCTCATCCAAACTTCAGGCAGTTGTTGTTTTTAATTTATTTATTTGGCTGCACCGGGTCTTAGTTGCAACACACAAGATCTTTGTTGCGGCATGCAGGATCTAGTTCCCTGACCAAGATGGAACCCAGGCCCCCTGCATTGGGAGTGTGGAGTCTTAACCACTGGATTACCAGGCAAGTCCCAGGCAGTTTTTTTTTTTTTTTTTTTTTTTTTGCGGTATGTGGGCCTCTCATTGTTGTGGCCTCTCCCGTTGCGAAGCACAGGCTCCGGACGCGCAGGCTCAGCAGCCATGGCTCACGGGCCCAGCCGCTCTGCGGCATGTGGGATCTTCCCAGACCGGGGCACGAACCCGTGTCCCCTGCATCGGCAGGCGGACTCTCAACCACTGCGCCACCAGGGAAGCCCCCAGGCAGTTGTTTTTAAACAAGTGTGTATGTCAGAATTTTCAGGTTGCTCATCACAATGCTGATTCCCGTGATTTTGACTTGGTAGAACTTGGTTGAGGCACAGAAATGTTTGCTTTTTTTTTTTTTTTTGCGATGCTGCGTAGCTTGTGGGATCTTATTTCTCCAACCAGGGATTGAACCCGGGCCCTCGGCAGTGAGAGTGCAGAGTCCTAACCACTGGACCTCCAGGGAATTCCCAGGAATGTTTGCTTTTAACAAACATCCAGGTGTCATTCTGTGACCCATACATTGAAAAATACCATCTTGAATTTATGGCATGAGGTCTCTCATGTTGGATTTTCAGGTGTCAGTCCTCCATGTGGGAGATGATTAAAACATTAGAACTTGTCTGACCAATTGCCATAAAATGGCATATATAACCACCTGTTCCTTCAGCTAAACTATATTGGCGTGGTGGTATTTTAAAAATCCTTTTCATAGACTAAATATTGTAAAGTGAATTTCAGCCTCCCCTTCTGAGTCATTTTTCGCATCCCAATTTCTATTTTCTAGGCTAATTAATCAGTAGAACAGCTGAGGCAAGGAAAAGGAGTGGTTGATATAGCAAGTTTTCCTATATTATTGTATTCTGTACATGTCCGAGTGAGAAAACATGATTTAATATAAATCTTTAATTTGCTGTTTCAAGGAGCTGATGTTTGCTCTAATTAGTTTTTTCCCTCCTTCCTGGTAAAATTAATTTTTTTCTTTTCTTTTCTTTTTATTTTTAAATTTTTGGTCGTGTTGGGTCTTTCTTGCTGCGCGTGGGCTTTTCTCTGCTTGCGGCGAATGGGGGTTATTCCTCGCTGCAGCACGCAGGCTTCTCATTGCGGTGGCCTCTCCCATTGCGGAGCACTGGCTCCAGGCACATGGGCTTCAGTAGTGGTGGCTCGTGGGCTCCAGAGCACAGGCCCAGCAGTTGTGGTGCATGGACCTAGCTGCTCTGCAGCATGTGGGATTCCCCCAGACCAGGGATCAAACCCGTGTCCCCTACATTGGCACGTGGACTCCCAACCACTGCGCCACCAGGGAAGCCCTGCAATCTTAATACTCGCTCTTAACTAAGGCTGAATTATATTGGAACTGCTGTAGTAGAACTTGAGACATCAGTTTGAATACAGAGCATATTCATTAGCGTCATGGCAATTAAAATGAGTACCAAATGGGTTTGTAATAGCTATGCACTTAAAATGTTTTAAGAGCCTTACTACCCTCAAGAGTTCATGTGGGGCTCTATATTTTCTAGTGATACTTATGATAAAGAGTTGATTTTGTATGTATATGGACCTCATTTTTATTTTGATAAGTGGTTGTACCATACCATTAGCTAATAAATGTAGAATTACTCATTCATGGTTTCTCACAACTTTTACAAGGATAGTAATACATGACTTGCAACGTTATCTCTTCTTTTTTATCACTACAAAATTCTTAAAAAGAATTTAATTTTAATTTTATTATTATTTTAATAAATTTATTTATTTATTTTTGGCTGCATTGTGTCTTCGCTGCTTCGCACAGGATTTCTCTAGTTGCAGCGAGCAGGGGCTACTCTTTGTTGCGGTGCGCGGGCTTCTCATTGCGGTGACTTCTCTTGTCGCAGAGCACAGGCTCTAGGCACGCGGGCTTCAGTAGTTGTGGCATGTGGACTCAGTAGTTGTGGCTCATGGGCTCTAGAACGCAGGCTCAGTAGTTGTGGCGCACAGGCTTAGTTGCTCTGCGGCATGTGGGATCTTCCTGGAATGGGGCTCGAACCCGTGTCCCCTGCATTGGCAGGTGGATGCTTAACCACTGTGCCATCAGCGAAGTCCAAAAGAATCAATTTTAAAGTAATGCTTTTGCCGTTCTTTATGGTCATATATATTCTTACAATTTAACTATTAATTCAATTGTCCTTAATCAACTTTATAAAAGACATAGAAACAAGACAGTTATTTGATTTCATGCCAAGTTGAAAATAAACAAATTAATTCTACCCAAACAGAAAAAACATTAATAGCTATCCAAAACCACAGGGATGTCAACGTGTTTTATATTTATATCCCTGAGACTGCAAGTAGACTGATATCTGAAGTTAATGAAGGGCAGAAATCTTTGAAGTAGAATGAAATCTACTTCTGAAATAAATACCTTAAGAACTTGAATTTGATAAACTAGACACCAGGAGAAAGTTTCACTTAGATCCCACTTGAGTCAAGTCTTAGGCAACAATCCTAATGCTTTTAGATGTCAAAAATATTTCTCTATATTTGGACAAGACTTACTAGCCTGATTTAAAATGCTTATTTGTGTATCTAAGATGAACCATCATCACGTATTTATTTTACAAAACATTGTGCTTTCTAATTAAGAATTTTCTGCTGAAGTGTTTATTCCCTACTATATAAATATTTATTTAATTATAGAGGTATAAAGTTGATATTTTTTAAAATTTTTCTGACTATATTTAGTGTTGTTTTCATTGGTTCCCAGTGTTTCATTTCTTTTAATTTCTCAATGTAGTCTTGTTCTCATAAGTCATAGTTTTATTGTTTCTTTTGTTGAAAGAAGTAATATAAATTATCCATCCTTTTGGGTAGTTTACTATTAGATTTTGTATCCATTGAAAAGGAGTTAAGTTCACAATTTTTGCCTGTAAAGTAAGTTGTGTAAAATTCAATATACCTTTTTTTTTAAGCATCTTTATTGGAGTATAATTGCTTTACAATGGTGTGTTAGTTTCTGCTTTATAACAAAGTGAATCAGCTATACATAAACCTATATCCCCACATCTCCTCCCTCTTGCGTCTCCCTCCCACCCTCCCTATTCCACCCCCCTAGGTGGTCACAAAGCACCGAGCTGATCTCCCTGTGCTATGCGGCTGCTTCCCACTAGCTGTCTATTTTACATTTGGTAGTGTATATATGTCCATGCCACTCTCTCACTTCGTCCCACAGTTTAATGACACTAAACTGTGATTTGGTCGCATCCAGAAGACAAGAAAACATCACTCTGATGTTGTAACTTATAACCTACTTTTAGCAAAAAATTCGAAACTTTGGTGAAGCTATCAAGAAAGTGAATTTTCCAAGTTTGTGATATGCATTATAAGAAACTATGATGTTTAACTATTGAAACAATATCTTGATAAAACACTGCTCAACTGCAACTAAAGATTGGCATTTTCAGTAAATGAGAACTATGGTGATTAGTCAGTATATTAATCAAAAGATTAATGATTTATCTTATTAATTATTGTGTTAAATAATTGTGCTGAAATCAGAGGATACAATTAAATGGGACAAGAAAGGAAGAGAGTAATAACTAAAAGGTAAAATTAGAAAATTAAATCTAGTAACGTTCCACACCCAGGCAACTAGCATCTTCATAGAGGACACTGTAGTTAAAAGGTACAGAGTGGTACAGAGGAGAGTAGAGGCTATTTCAGCAATGTGGATAGGAGCTGATGAAAGTCTCAGCTGGAATAATGGATGAGAGAATCAATACATAAATATTTATTGTTTTTTGTATGATGTCTAGGCTGAGATGTGAAGGATTCATGCAATTCAACTAAGAAAAAAATGGCAGGGACACTTCTAGGTCTGAGATGTCAGAATGGGTAGTATTCTGAGATGCAGGTCAAGGAACACAGAACTTTGAAGGAAATGAGAGAGGTTAGAGTGGCTGCAGCAGAGAACTTGAGTGTGAGAGAGAGGAAAGCAGACTGAGGGGATCAGTCCAGAGTCTCTGCGTGATATTAAGGATTTCACTCGAAGGGCAAAAGGAATGGTTTTAAGTATGGGAATTCTGGCTGTGATGTGGAGAATAGAATCCAGGAAGGGCACAGTTTATATAAAGAGACCATCTGGCACAGTGTCACAGGAGTACAGATGAGACAAGATGACTGGGACGTTCACTGGGAAGTCAAAGGAAAAAAATTTTTTTAGGTTTAAATAGTAGAATATACAGGATGTGTGATTGCTTCTATGTGGAGTAACTTTAAGGGCAGTGAAAATGCAATCCTCCCATGTACCCAGGGGTAAGGATAAAATGAATGACTACGAACAGTTGTACAGCCTTCATAAGATGACGCAAAAAGGTCACGGGAGGAGCAAGAAAAGAACAGGGCCTCCCTGGTGGCGCAGTGGTTGAGAGTTCGCCTGCCGATGCAGGGGACACGGGTTCGTGTCCCGGTCCGGGAAGATCCCACATGCCACGGAGTGGCTGGGCCCGTGAGCCATGACCGCTGAGCCTGTGCGTCCAGAGCCTGTGCTCTGCAACGGGAGAGGCCACAGCAGTGAGAGGCCTACATACCGCAAAAAAAAAAAAGAAAAAAAGAAAAGAACAGAAGGAAGAAGGGACTTCTCTGGTTGTCTAGTGGCTAAGACTCCATGCTCTCAACGCAGGGGGCCCAGGTTCTATCCCTGGTCAGGGAACTAGGTCCCACATGCTGCAACTAAGAATTCCCATGCCGCAACTGATCCCGTGTGCTGCAACTGAGACCCGGCGCCACCAAATAAATAAATATTAAAAAAAAAAGAGAGAGAAGCAAGAAAACACTAGTTTGAAAAAAATGATTTAAGGAGAGGATACTGCTTATTAAAGGGACTCAAAAGTAATGATCAGGGCTTCCCAGGATACTGCTTATTAAAGGGACTCAAAAGTAATGATCAGGGCTTCCCTGGTGGTGCAGTGGTTAAGAATCCGCCTGCCAATGCCGGGGACACGGGTTCGAGCCCTGGTCCAGGAAGATCCCACATGCTGCTGAGCAACTAAGCCCGTGTGCCACAACTACTGAGCCCACGCGCCTAGAGCCTGTGCTCCGCAACTAGAGAAGCCACTGCAATGAGAAGCCCACGCAGTGCAACGAAGAGTAACCCCTGTTTGCAGCAACTAGAGAAAAGCCCATGCGCAGCAACGAAGACCCAAGGCAGCCATAAATAAATAAATAAATAAATTTATTAAAAACAAAAAAGGAATGATTAGAGCAGCAGGAGAATCAAATTAGATTTGATGCCTTACGGTGGGGAAGCTAAGGAAAATGAGTGTTTAACAATCAACAAGTAAAAAATACACAAAATCAGGAAAACTGAGATGTAGTCATTCTCAATACTTCAAAGAAGGAAGCCAGCCCCTGGCTTTGGGTGTTGGGAGGACACTGGAGTTTCTTGTCCGTGGAGTCTGGTGGGTAGAGTCACTGAAGAATGAATGGGAAAAGGAAACAACAAGTAAAGTTTTTCAAAACGTTCCATGAAAAAGGGATGGCTAAATACAGAATTGCTGCTTAATCAGAAGGGAGAGCCAAAGCAAGGGTTTTGGATTTTTAAAATAATTCATAAAAATTTAAAATAATTAATAAAAATTTTAAATAATGATATTTAAACATCAAATCAAATATTAATTTATAAATATTAATTAATAAATATTATTTAATATTATCTGTTAAATATGAAATTAAATATCAAATATATAAATATTAAATATATAAATATTAATATTTATTGAAATGGAATATTTGGGGTTTTTTTTTGCGGTACGCGGGCCTCTCACTGTTGTGGCCTCTCCCGTTGTGGAGCACAGGATCCGGATGCGCAGGCTCAGCGGCCATTGCTCACGGGCCTAGCCGTTCCGCTGCATGTGGGATCTTCCCGGACCGGGGCACGAACCCACCCGTGTGCCCTGCATCGGCAGGCGGACTCTCACCACTGCGCCACCAGGGAAGCCCGAAATTGAAATATAAAATATTAATTTATTAGATATTAATCAATTAATTAATATTATTTCTTAAATATCAAATTTAAATAAATATTAAATATTAAATAAATTATTTAATATTAAATAATATTTCAAAATAATATTTTAAAATAATAATAAAATTAAAAAACTTTTTAAGGATGAGAGAATTATGAGTAAGTTTATAAATGTAGATGATTGTGCAAGTGATGAGGCTAAAGATATTTCTACAGCTTTTAACCTTTAGGTCTCTGTGGATGTTGGCATCTGGAAAACGCGGTTGGTCTTCCTGAACCTGGAGTCTGTAAAAGCCTGGATATTTGCTGGGCGGGCTTTGCTCATCCCTGTGCCCTTTCTTTCTCTGGAGACTTCTCCCCAAACGTTTTTCTTCCCTTTCTATCTGATCCTGTTCCTTCTGTTTCCACAACCCTGCCTTGGGAAAACTGACCTAAAGCCAGGTCACCTGAATTAAAAGGGAGGTGATTGAGTTCAAGCCCGGTACATCAGTGACCTTAGGGGGCTATTTATTTATTTATTCTTTTTTGGCCACACCGTGTGGCATGTAGGATCTTAGTTCCATGACCAGGGATGAAACTCGTGCCACCTGCAGTGGAAGCGGCGAGTCTAGCCACTTGACCTCCTGGGAAGTCCCGGGCTATTTAATTTAAAGTAGTGTGGTGCGGTAGGGTGGGATAGGACCCTGGGAAACTTGGAGAGAGAAAATATCCCCATCGGTAGGGCACTTCATTGTGCTAAGAGGGAGAGGGGGAAGGAAATCAGGCTGGCAGGAGCCCAAGGCCAGTGCAGCCCCCGGGGCTCCACAGGGAAGGGCTGAGAGTTGTCATTAGAGCCGACGGCCACAAGAGGGCGCAGGAGCACCAGCGGTACCCCCGTGTGCATCCCTGGGCAAACCTCCAGGTTCGGAGATGGGGTTTGCAGAACCTCAAGGACGTGCCCAGAGGAAAGGGGTTGTTACTGGGCACCTCTGATTCACTTGCTCAAATTGCCTCCTCTTACAGAGCGGGCTGAATTCAGCCTTCATCTTGCCATGGGGCACTTTAAGCCAGGTCGGGTGGCCCAGTGATCCGACAGCAAGAGAGGCTGTCTGCAGACTGACTGCCCATTGTTTCTCCAGAGTCAGGACTCCGGACCCAGAAACACCTGGCTTGATTCGGGCTTCCAGCTTTTAAGCTGCTGGTGTCTGTGTGTGTTGGCATCTGGAAAACGGGGCTGTCGTCCTGAACCTGGAGCCTGTAAAAGCCCTGTTGTTTGCTGGGCGGGCTGCGCTCATCCCTGTGCCTTTTCTTTTTCTCGAGAGTTCTCTCCAAAAGTTTGTCTTCCCTTTCTATCTGATCCTCTTCTTTCTGTTTCCACAACTCTGCCTGGGGTAACCTGACCTAAAGCCAGGTCACCTGAAGTATGTAGGAGATTATTGATTTAAAGCCAGCTACATCAGTAAATGCAGTGGGCCTATTTATTTATTTATTTATTCATATTTGACCATGCCGCGTGGCATGTAGGATCTTAGTTCCCCGACCAAGGATCAAACCCATGCGCCCTGCAGTGGAAGAAGGGAGTCTAAACCACTGGAGGCCCAGGCAAGTTCTGGGCTGATTAATTTAAAGTAGTAGGATGTGGTCAGGAGGGATGAGTACCCTGGGAGACTTGGAGAGAGAAAATATCGCCATCTCTAGCGCACTTCATTGTGCTAAGAGGGAGAGGGGGAAGGAAGTCAGGCGGGCAGGCGCCCTGGGCCAGTGCAGCCCCCAGAACTGGCAAGGGAGGCAGGAGGAAGGGCTATAAGTTGCTATTAGAGAGGACGGCCACAAGAGGGCGACGGAGCACCAGCAGAGCCCACCTGTGGATCCCTGGCCAAAATTCCAGGTTTTGAGATGGGGTTGGAGATGGGATTTTCAGAACCTCAAGGACGTGCCCAGAGGAAAGGGGTTGGTTACGGGCCCCTCTGATTCACCGGCTCAAATTGCCACACCTCACAGCGGGGCAGTGGTCTGCCTTCAGCTTCAGATGGGGTCACTTCCAGCCAAGTTGTGGCCCAGTGGTCGGACGGCCAGACAGGTTGCCTGTAGACTGACTGCTCTTTGTTTCTCCAGAGTCAGGACTCTGGACCCAGAAATACCTGCCTTGACTCGGGATTGCACCTTTTTAAGCTGTAGGCCTCTGTGGGTGTTGGCATCTGGAAAACAGGGCTGGTTTTCCTGAAGCTGGAGCCTGTAAAAGCCTGGATATTTGCTGGGCGGGCTGTGCTCATCCGTGTGCCCTTTCATTCTCTGGAGACTTCTCCCCAAACGTTTGTCTTCCCTTTCTATCTGATCCTCTTCTTTCTGTTTCCACAACCCTGTCTGGGGAAAAGTGACCTAAAGCCAGGTCACCTGAATTAAAAGGGAGGTGATTGAGTTCAAGCCCGGTACATCAGTGACTTTTGGCGGCTACTTATTTATTTATTCTTTTTTGGCCACACCGTGTGGCATGTAGGATCTTAATTCTATGACCAGGGATGAAACCCGTGCCACCTGCAGTGGAAGCGGGGAGTCTTAACCGCTCGACGTCCTGGGAAGTCCCGGGCTTATTTAATTTTAAGCAGCGGGGTGGTGTACGGAAGGATGAGTATCCTGGGAGTGTTGGAGAGAGAAAATATCCCCATTCTTAGGACAGTTTATTGTGCTTAGAGGGAGAGGGGGAAGGAAATTAGGCTTGCAGTTGGCTTTGGTCTTTGCAGCCCATTGAGCTGGCGAGGGAGGCCGGAGGAAAGGCTATGAGTTGCTATTAGAGCCGACGACCACAAGAGTGCGCCGGAGCACCAGCATAGCCCACGTGTGGATCTCTGGCCAAACCTCCAGGCTGTGAGATGGGGTTGGAGTTGGGGTTGGCAGAATCTCAAGGACGTGCCCAGAGCAAAGGGGTTGGTTACGGGCCCCTCTGATTCAGTCACTCAAATGCCTCGCCTCACAGAGGGGGACAGAGGTCTGCCTTCAGCTTGCGATGGGGGCATTTCCAGCCTGGTTGGGTTTCCCAGTGGCTGGTCGGCCAAACAGGCTCTCTGCAGAGTACTGTCCTTTGTTTCTTCAGAGGCAGGAACCTGGACCCGGAAATACCTGGCTTGACTCGGGATTGAAGCTTTTAAGCTGTAGGCCTCTCTGTGTGTGTTAGCACCTGGAAAACGGGGCTAGTTGTCCTGAACCGGGAGCCTGTAAAAGCCCTGGTATTGTTGGGTGAGCTGTGCTCATCCCTGTCCCCTTTGTTTCTCTTGAGCTCTCCCCAAACTTCCTTCTTCCCTTTCCACCTGATCCACTTCCTCCTGTCCCCCCACGTTTGCCTGGATGTCCTGACTTCAATGCAGGTGAAGTCAGTTATGGGTGTTGTTTGATTTAAAGCCACCTGACCTGATGTTGATGGCCGGGCCGCTGGCTGATTTAAAGTAGTGGGGTGGGGTAGGGAGGTGAGAGTGCCCTGGGAGACTTTGAGAGAGAAATACCCTCCTCTGTAGAGCACTTCATGGCCCTTAGAGGGAGAGAAGGAAGGCAATCATGATGGCACGTTTCCAAGCCAGTGCAGCCTCTGGAGCTGCGGCTGGAAGCAGCAGGAAGTGTCGAGAGTTGGCATTACAGCAGACGGCCTCTAGGGGGCTTCGGAGCACCCGTGCAGCCCGCCTGAGACTCCCCAGCTGGACCTCTAGGTTTGGAATTGGGGTTGGCTCTGGCGTTGACAGAACCCCAAGGATGTGCCAGTTTGGTTTTCACAGCAGCTGTACCATTTTACATTCCTGTCAATAGTTCATAAGGATTCCGATTTCTCCACATTCTCACCAACACTTGTTATTTTCCATTTTTAAAAATTATAGCCCTTGTAGTAGGTGTGATGTGGTATCTCATTTTGGTTTTTATTTGCATTTCTCATGATTAATGATGTTGAGCATCTTTTATGTGCTTCTTGACCATTTGTGATTTTCTTTGGAGAAATGTCTTTTCAATTTCTTTGCCCATTTTTAATTGAGTTATTTGTCTTTTGTTCTTGAGTTGTAGGAATTATTCTCCTGCAATTAAGGAGAAGAAAATTCTGATTTGTAGGAAAACAAAGACTGTCACATGTAGGGATAACTGGGCTTCACATCAGCATAGTGAGTATCTGTAAGAACCCAACTCAAATCCCACTAGTGAGCAAATATAGATAGCCCTGATAATGACATGCAAAAATAATAATGATGCAGTTGTTCAAAGAAGAGTACCACCCTAGAGAACCATAGCAAATTCTTTCAGCAATACTTATTGAACACCTCCTATATCCAGGCACTATTCTAGACGCGTGGAAGACAGCAGTGAACCAAATAAAAAATCCCTGCCCTGGTAGCACCTACATTCTGGTGTGTGTGTGTGTGTGTGTGTGTGTGTGTGTGTGTCGATGCAATAAATAAAATGGTAAATGTACACATACATTTAAAAAAAGGATTATGGGGGCTTCCCTGGTGGTGCAGTGGTTAAGAATCCTCCTGCCAATGCAGGGGACATGGGTTTGAGCCCTGGTCCAGGAAGGTCCCACATGCCGTGGAGCAACTAAGCCCGAGCACCACAACTACTGAGCCTGCATGCCACAACTACTAAAGCCCACGTGCCTAGAGCCCGTGCTCTGCAACAAGAGAAGTCACCGCAATGAGAAGCCCATGCACTGCAATGAAGAGAAGCCTCTGCTCGCCGCAACTAGAGAAAGCCTGCGCACAGCAATGAAGACCCAACACAGCCAAAAAAAAAAAAAGAAGCTGGTCCAAGAAGTCTTCACTTAGAGCTGACACCTGGGCTTCCCTGGTGGCGCAGTGGTTGAGAGTCTGCCTGCTAGTGCAGGGGACACAGGTTCGAGCCCTGGTCTGGGAGGATCCCACATGCCGTGGAGCAACTAGGCCTGTGTGCCACAACTACTGAGCCTGCGCGTCTGGAGACTGTGCTCCACAACAAGAGAGGCCGCGATAGTGAGAGGCCCATGCACTGCGATGAAGAGTGGCCCCCGCTTGCCACAACTAGAGAAAGCCCTCGCACAGAAACGAAGACCCAACACAGCCAAAAATAAATAAATAAACAAATGTGGCGTTTAAAAAAAAATGAAAAAAAGAGCTGACACCTGAGCAAGGTTTTTTTTTTTTTAGTAAATTTATTTATTTATTTGTTTTTATTTTTGGCTGCGTTGGGTCTTTGTTGCTGTGTGAGGGCCTCCTCTAGCCGCAGCGAGCGGGGGCCACTCTTCGTTGTGGTGCGCGGGCTTCTCATTGTCGTGGCCTCTCCTGTTGCGGAGCACGGGCTCCAGGCATGCGGGTTCAGTAGTTGTGGCTCGCGGGCTCCGGAGCGCAGGCCCAGCAGTTGTGGCGCACGGACCCAGTTGCTCCGTGGTATGTGGGATCTTCCTGGACCAGGGCTCGAACCTGTGTCCCCTGCATTGGCAGGCAGACTTTTAAACACTGCGCCACCAGGGAAGCCCATGAGCACAGTTTTAAAGCAAGTGTGGGACAAGCCATTGTGACACCTGGGGGAAAGATGTTCCAGATGGAGAGCACACATGCACCCCAAGGTGGGATCACAGCTGCAGTGTTTGAGGAACAGCTGGGAGGCCATGCGGATGGTGCAAAGTGAGCTTGGGGCAGGAGAGGCCTGGGGTCAGAGGGCCATCGCATGGGTGTGGCAAGCACTCCTAGTGAGGTAGGGCCCAGCTGACCTTTTAGTAGGGTCACTCTAATGCTTTTTGAAGCATAGATGGTAGAACTCCAGAAGGCAGACCAGAGACACCCTGTAGGAGTCTGCTCTAATAATCCTTTGATAGATGCTGGGGGTTTGGACCAGGGTGGTGGCCATGGAGGGGAGGCAGCGTATATTTGCACAGTCAAGCCAAAAGGATTTGCTGATGCACTGGGAGTTGGGTTTGAGAAAAATAGAACAGTCCAGGTTAACTCCACAATTTTTGGCCAAAGGATCCAGAAGGATGGTGTGGCCTTTAATTGAGCAACTGAGGAGGAGCACTTTGGGGGGAGAAGATCAGAAATTTGGATGTGAGCTTGTAAAGTTTGAGATGTCTCTTAGACTTCATGTAAAGTGATCAAGCAGGCTGTTAGCCATAGGAGGCTGGGATTCTGATTCCAGATAGCAATGCCCAGGCTGGACAGGTGGGTTCGAGACCTGTCAGCACCCATGTGGTGTTTGTAATGCCAGAAGAGAGAGGAGAGATTGGAGCCCAGGCACTGAGCCACGGGCTTATCAGTGCAGAAGTTGGAGGGATGAGAGGGGACCAGAAAAGGAGGCTGAGGAGAAGGGGAAACCAGGGGGTATGTCCTGGGACAGGTGAAGCAGGCGGGTCCAGAAGGAGGGCAACAGCCCATGCAAATGCCAATGACAGTTTAACTCCTCTGGGAACTAAGGGTTAGTCCTTGGATCTGGCCATTGGGGGACAGGCACAGTCACTGAGACCTTACAAGACCAGTTTTTCTGGATGAAACTAATTGGAATGGGTTCAAGAGTGATAGGATGGGAGTGAGTATAGAATGTGAACATAGACGCACTTCTGAGAATGTTTTGCTAAAAATGGGAGCAAAAAAGAGACACGAGAAATAATAGAGTCAAGAGAGGTTTTTTTTTTTTTTGCAGTACACGGGCCTCTCACTGTTGTGGCCTCTCCCATTGTGGAGCACAGGCTCTGCAGCCATGGCTCACGGGCCCAGCTGCTCTGTGGCATGTGTGATCTTCCTGGACCGGGGCACGAACCCATGTCGCCTGCGTTGGCAGGAGGACTCTCAACCACTGCGCCACCAGGGAAGCCCAAGAGAGTATTTTTTTTAAGGGTATGGTTAATAAAAATGTGTTTGAGGTAGATATTAATGATCCATTTGAGATGGAAAGTGATGCTGTAGGGGTGAGAAGGCATCCTTGCTGAAGCAGTGGCCCCGAGGCAGTGGGCTTACCCATTGTGTCAGAGGGGCAAAGTAGCGCAGTATCATTGCAGACAGGTAGGGGGGTGCAGTGCCAAACCCAGTGGCCCAGGGGTCCCACTGAGTCTGGGACTTTTCAGACAGCAGCACTAGTGGGCAGAGCATAGCAGGACATGAAGAGCTGCACCATCCACACCCCCTTTTCCTGCTTCCAGGCCACCACTTCCACTGAGAGCATGAGAACACACAACAATGTTTATATGGCTCACAAAGCTGCAATTTGGGCAGGTTTGGTGGAGACTTCTCATCTCTCTCCACTCTGCATCAGCTGGGGTAGCTTAAAGGCCAAGGCTGGACTCACCTGCTGGTTTCATCCCTCCCTCACATCTATGTCTGGCAGTTGATGGTGGGGAGAGGCAAACAGCCGGGGGTTGCGACACTGGGCATTCTCGGGCATCTCTGTCTCATGATGGCTTCTCCATGTGGCCTCCCCAGCATGGGGGACAAGACTTCTCACCTGTCAGCTCAGATATCCAAGGCTCATGTCCCAAGAGAGGTCCAGGACAAGGCTGTGTTCATGTGTATGACTGAGCTTGGAAATCACATGCTTTTGGTTGAGGCAGTTATTGAGGTCTACCCAGGTTCAGGGGAGGGGACTCGAGCCCCATCTTTTGATAGAGGCAAGTCCATGTAACACTGTAAAAAGAGCATATGTGGCCACCTTTGGAAAATACTGCTGCAAGAGTTCCCACATTAATGTGCAACCTAGATCACAATCCATTAAAAATATGTAGTCCATCCTGTTGATAAGTTCCTCCTGTATCTTTCTAAAATGGCTTTTCTCTAACACCACTCCTGTGTCTATCGTGACCATTGAGAAGAGGCTGAATGGTCCATACCCACCGAAGGCAGATTGAAACCTTTTGGGTCCCAGAGATCTGAGTTCCAGTTCTGCCACCTACGAGCCTTGTGGGTTTGGGCAAGTCTCTTAATCTCCTCAGCCTCCGTTATGTTATTTTTATTTATTTATTTATTTTTGGCTGGTTGGGCCTTCATTGCTGCGCAGGGTCTTTCTCTAGTTGTGGCGAGCGGGGGCTACTCTTCATTGCGGTGCATGGGCTTCTCATTGCAGTGGCTTCTCTTGTTGTGGAGCTTGGGCTCTAGGCACGTGAGCTTCAGTAGTTGTGGCACATGGGCTCAGTAGTTGTGGCTCACAGGCTCAGCAGTTGTGGTGCACGGGCTTAGTTGCTCCGCGGCATGTGGGATCTTCCCAGACCAGGGATCGAACCTGTGTCCCCTGCACTGGCAGGCGGATTCTTAACCACTGTGCCACCAGGGAAGTCCCCGTTATGTTATTTTAAAGATGTGGATGATAATGATATCCCTTTTTAAAAAACCAAATATTTATTGAGCTCCTACTATGTGCCAGACCTGCTTTAGATGATTGGATGCAGTGATAAAACAAGCCCCATGGGGCTCATACTCCAATGGCCATGCTGCGTTGTGAGCTGTTGAGAAAATTCAAAGAAACGATGCATGGGACACAGGCACGCAGCCCAGCCTGGCCATAAGAACTGCTTGGGAATGCAGGTCCTCATCGTCTTCATCCTCCTCCTCCTCTCTTCAGTGTTCTTCCTCCTATGAGAGGCAAAATAAATATGTTCCCACAAACAATGGTGCCCAGGAAACCTTATGACAATGAATTTGCGCTTCAAATCGAGAGTCTGAATCTTTTTGGGACAAAGAGAGAGAACTGGCTGGGAAAAAAAAAGTAAAAGCATTTCAAGCCCATCATCACCAGCGCTATAATCGCTTAAGAACAGTTAAGTCAACCATGAAATTAACAAGGAGCAGAAATCTGTGCTCCTTCCACTGAGATCTCTGTGGCTGGGCTTCTTATTTACCGAGATAAACGTCTCCCGCGATCATCCCGCGCCTCCAAGGAGAGCGACCCTTCTTGGAGATAGTATTCTCATTAATGCTAGACAAACAGAAGCAGGCTTTGGCAGCAGTCCCAGTCCTGACAATCTCTGACCATGTGACAGTCTCCCTCGTGCGGAGAGCCCTGGGCTGCGGACAAGGACAGAGGTCGTCTACATATGGCTCTGCCCTATATCCAGGCGACCCCACGCACCCCAACCAGTGCACCCGCGCTCTGCCTCCAGTCTCTGATCTCCTGGGTCTCTGCCATCCCGCCTACGCTACCTGGCCCGGAGACCTGCCTTAAGCCTTCGGCCTGTGCTAACACCCTGGGACACCTGGCTTGGCTTCTACCCAAATATCTAAAACGGATATGTGACACCCTATCCCAAATAAGGCACTCACGAAATTTCATTATTACTGAAAGACTTGGAAGATAAGTAATAATACTATTTTTGGCATTGAGCCACAGCAAAGGTTGCAACATCACCTGGTCCCTCTAGGTCTTCAACCCATAACATACAAGGGCCTCCACCTGCCCATCCCCTTCCCCTACTCCATCACGCCTAGCAGGGCCACTCCCAGCCACTGTCCTTACCCCCCTGCTATGCCTCTGAAACTTGGAGCATTGTTCTTCCTAATTCATTATACTAAGCATGATGGATGCCTCATCCTTAAAGGGGAGATGGTAAGGAACCAACCTATACCACTGGTCCTCTCTGCTTATATCAGTCAGCGTGGGCTAAGAGGTGTTGGTGAAACAAATGATCCCAAATCTCAGTGCTGTCTGACAGCAAATGATTATTTCTTGCCCACCTCTATAGTCCAATGGAAGCTGGCCTCAGCTCTGCTCAGTTAGGGCCTCAGGATTCAGAAGCAGCCGGTACCTGGGACCTACTAGTCTCCCAGACGAGAGAAAAGAGCAATGGGAGAACAACACGGTGGCCCCTTATGTTCCGTTTGGAAGAGGCACATGGTACTTCCGCTCAGATTTCTTGGGCCAAAACATGTCAGTTGCCAAGCCTGCCAGTCAATGGATGGGAAGCGTGATCTTAACAGGGAGGGGCTGTACGAGGGACATCAGACATTTAGAACAAATCATGCTAAACACAACGGACCCACCCACTGGGCCGATGCTTCACTGATGATAACGCCTTTAGTTCCCTCCATGGAACCCTGTGAAGAAGGTAGAAGTGACTTGTTTTACAGATAGAAATGGAGGCTCTGGGGCCAGGTGAGCAGCGACTCAGGGGAGGTCTGGAATTCTCTGTGGTGAGCCCTGGGGTGCTGTGTTCCAGCACCAGTTTGGAGCCAGAGTGACCTGGGGAATTCCATAGGGAATCCCAACTCTAACCCAGGTGGGTGGAGGGACACACAGTATTTAGGGAGAGGCAGGTGGAGTTCTCTTAGAGTCCAGTCAGACTGGTCGGGAGGGGGCAGGGTTGCCCTTAGGAGTTGGGCAGGACTGCCTCTAGGTGGGAATGGGTGGGGACTGGGGTGCCCCACAGGTAGATCAGCCTCGCCCGCTGGGAGCAGCCCCTCTGCTCAGCAGAATTCCATCCGAATTTCCCTTCTGTGACTTTCTCCAGAATCAAGGGAGGACTTGCCGGTCCTGGTTGACAAGGACCCTGCTTTCCCCATTCCTAGTTTTTCCCTCCATGATCCTGGGCTCTCAGAAGTTTGGCTTAGCAATCTATGGCCAAAGGCTTTTGCTCACAGGTATTCCCTGGACCCAGAGGACTGTGGAACCCCTTTCCCTGATAGGCGGAGTCCAGTTCAATAAACTTGGGCAACGCAGTCTTTCACTGCCCACCAAGTCTGAGTCCTCGGGCAGGACGAGGCCCAGAGTCCTTGGTCCAGATGCTACCGCTAGGCTCCTTGAGCCCATCTGCAAAGAAAAGAGGCTTCACAGTCTCACAGTTTTCTTTCTGGAGATCACCCAGTTGTAGAGCTCCAGAGCTAGGAGGGCTTTCGGAGACCCTAGAGTCCAACATGTTCTTTCCAGAACTCTCACCCAAGGAGAGGAAGGTCAAGAGCAAGGTCACCAGCTGTTCAGTGCTGAAACAGAAACCAAGCATATCATGGCCAACCCCCTCCTGGCGCCAACAGTGTCTCGTCCTATGAACAACGAGAGCCGTGCTGGACCTCCTCAGGTGTTCACAGGGGCCAGAACATGCTGCATGGTCAAGGACCAGCCCCAAACCAAGCCCCCTCCTCCAGAAGGCTCCCGTGGACATGTAGCAGAATAGAGTAAGCAGTGGATTCAGAGCCACAGGCAATGAGTTCAAGTCCTGACTGCCATTTATTGACTATGTGACCCCGAAGAATTGACTTAAACTCTCTGAGCATCTGTGAACTTGGACTGGAGCTGCATCGACCTTATCTGATGGGTGTTGGACGACAAGAAGACTGCCCTGCCCTTTCCCGCCTCCCCTAGATTTCCTACAGACTAATGACTTCACTGGGTGTATGGAGTTGATGGGAGCGAAATAGTGCATTTAATCAGTTCAGAAATGTATACTTGTACACCTCAACTTTTCAGAAATCAGGTCATATCTCTCCATCAAGAGTTTTAACCTTCTGTTAACTAGGTGGCAGCCCTGAGCTTAATATCACTTCCTGCACATGTCCCTCCTGGTAGCTTGACTGGATGACCTCACCCCCTCAATGTTTCTGTCAACAAATCATTGAAGCACCCTTGGGTGGAAGGAACGAGAGTCCTGGATGGTGTCTGAAATGTTCTGCTGATGCCTTCTGGTAAGATCTAGAAAGTGCCAGCACCAAACCTTGTAAAATAGTGATCAGTGGCGTATCCAGAAAATGCTAATGGGGTGTTGTGTTCAGAAATGCAC
This sequence comes from Mesoplodon bidens, assembly GCF_964165515.1. NCBI lineage: Eukaryota > Metazoa > Chordata > Mammalia > Artiodactyla > Ziphiidae > Mesoplodon > Mesoplodon bidens. The sequence goes on along the minus strand of NC_138176.1, from coordinate 118,250,275 downwards.
ATGATGCAGGCTCCTGCTGGCACAGAGGACAGCATCGTGTGGAAAAACCTGGACATTGATGTCGCAGAGTCAGAACGTGACCATCAACAGCTCTCTCTCTCACACACACACTCACTCATCCTCTACCTCGGGGACAAGGTATCTCCCACGACTGGGCAGAGACTTGAGTTCTTTTCTCTTCTTTCTGCTCCCGGGAGGCTTTGTGACTGGGAAAGCAGCCCAGGAGTCCCTGTTATGCCTCACCAAGACCTGGCAGGTGCTTTCACATGTTCTTTGCCTCCAACCAAAACAAATCTTTTATGTTTATATTTCATTATATTCTAGTTGCACAAATAATACATGTACATGTTATGTTATTTAGAAAAATGAAACTTACAGATGCATCAGAAATCCTCCCACATGGCCACCTGCTCCCTGCCACCATGCCAAAGGCCCTCCCCAAAGATGACATCATAACTGTTGTAGGGACTTCCCCGCCTGTCCAGTGCTTAAGACTCTGCGCTTCCACTGCAAGGGGCATGGGTTAGATCCCTGGTTGGGGGAACTAGGATCACGCATGCTGCGCGGCACGGCCAAAAAAAAAAAATTAATTTGCTTAATCTGCTTTTGCATAATTTGGGTTTCATCAGTGAGTTAATACAAATAGTTAACATAAACGATATTCCATGTATTCATGCTTTTTCAGCATGCTGTCTCCACTTACCAAGAAATCTTGTGAGAACTTCCCATATTAAATGAATATAGGGTGACCTCATCTATAAACTGCTGAATAGTGATAATTTATTTACCCTTTTCCATGTTGATAGACATTTGGTTGTTTATTTTATATATTTGTGTTGCTGCTATAAACAAGGCTAAACAAACATCCTTGTTTAGCCAGCTTATGCATATGTGTAGGAAGTGAAATTGTTTTGGTCTAAGGGATTGCACCCTTTAATTTTAGTAGATGTGGTTAAATTGTCCCCAAAAATGCTGTTCCTATTTACACTCCCATCAGTTCTAAATAGTATCCAGTTTTCCAAACTGTTGAGTGAAAAATGTATCTCGTATCTTGAGGTTGCACAGTATACTATTATTAATGTAAATTTATTTTATAGATATTGTAATTTGTGTCTTAAGAATGACTTTCCTAACTCAATATATATTCTTTCATATTTTCTTCACTTATAAATATATTTTAAAATATTTTCTTCAAATGATTTTTATAATTTTGTTGGGATAAATCATCTGTATTTGTTTTAGTATTGTGAGGTAGCTGTCTACCTTCATTATATTATAAATGTATAGTTAGTCAATCCAGTACCATTTTTTGAATAATCTACTATTCAAAATCTATATTTTACACTCTTCTAGTTTATATAGTAAATTCCTCAACGTGTAGGCCAGTTTCAGGAAACTATCCTCATTCAAAGTGAATATCTGATATTCTATATGTTTATTCTTACATATTCCTTCAATTATAATGGTTTATTATATATTTTTATGTGTCACAGAGAATTTCTACTTCACTACTTTCCTTTTTCCTAACAGTCTTGACTATTCTTACACATTTTCTCCAGTTTATCTCTTTATTCATGCAAATTTTAATTTAAAAATTATAGACATGACACTTTATCATTTTCTCATATGGGTCCTGCACGTTTTTTTTTTTTTTGGTTTACCCCTGGCTGTGTTGTAACAGTGTTGCTATTATGAACGACATTTTTCTTTATATGTTATAATTCATTGCTGGTAGATAGGGGGACTTGGTGTAGACAGGCAGTTCTCGCCATCTAATGGAATTTGTCCTAATTATTCTTATAGTTTGTTAGCTCAGTTTTCTAGGTAGAAAATCACATTGTCTGAAAAAAATGACACTGCAATTTAGGGTAAACCTTGTACTTTTTTGTCCATTTCTTCCCTTGCAGTTATTAGTTTATTAGCATGTTCGCACCCATTGTGATGATTCATATTTCCTGTAAATTTCTCCATGATGTCTCTGATTTCAAACCCTTTATCGTAGATATTGGCCTACTATGATTTATTTAATTTCCTTGATCTTCCTTCTTTTTTCCTGATCTTGTCTGTGTTTTCTACTCGTCGGTGTCATCAGGTTGCAGTACCCATGTTGTAAACATGCACGTGACGGCACTGAGCCTCCCAGCATTTGTGCAAATTCAGCATTGCTAATTCTGAGAGCCCGCTTTGGGTTTTATGGATTAACAGTGTGAATTTTTTCCTACTGTAGGTTTGATTTCTATTTTATTATCTTCATCTTCTTTATCAATCACAATTCAACTTTCTTGGGTTTGTTTTAATGCTGGCATTCCTGCTTTTGAACTAAGATAGTAGTTCCTTTATTTATAATCTTCCTTTTCTCTAATTAATGCATTTAAGGTTCTAAATTTTCTCAGGATACTGCTTTGAAAAATATTCACAAGTTTAAAAAGTGGAGTATTCCGTCATCCATTTCTTGGTTGTCATCAATTTCTGTTGTGATGTTGGGAATTTCTGTCATGGTGTTCTTTTAAATCCAAGAGTAACTTTAAGTGTGTTATGTAATTTGGGGGAATCACTAGTTTCTAACCTAATTACTTTGAAGTCAGTGAATATGGCTATATGAATTATACTTTTTAGACTCAATTTAGAGCTACTTAGGAGTTTACATCTCAGGAAAATTTTGTCCCTTTTTAAAGATTAATTCTCTTTTTTTTTAATTAAAAAATTTTTTTTTACAATTTTAATTTTGGCTGCATTGGGTCTTCGTTGCTGCGCGCGGGCTTTTTATCTGGTTGTGGAGAGTGAGGGCCACTCTTCATTGCAGTGCGCAAGCTTCTCATTGCGGTGGCTTCTCTTGTTGTGGAGCATGGGCTCTAGGCACGCGGGCTTCAGTAGGTGTGGCATGTGGGCTCAGTAGTTGTGGCTCATGGGGTCTAGAGCGCAGGCTCAGTAGTTGTGGTGCACTGGCTTAGTTGCTCCGCGGCATGTGGGATCTTCCCAGACCAGGGCTCAAACCCATGTCCCCTCCATTGGCAGGTGGATTCCCAACCACTGCACCACCAGGGAAGCCCCAATTCTATTGTTGATAGAAGGATTTTAATGAAATTGTAAAAATTGATCTATCATTTTCCATTTTATTTATTTACTTCTTACTTTATTTCTTAGGAGATATATGTATATCTCCTACTATAAGAGAGCTATTTTAATACCTTCTGATGTTTCCATCAGTTAAAAAAAATAGCTTTATTGGGAGTTGCCTGGCCGTCCAGTGCTTAGGACTTGGTGCTTTCACTGCCATGGCCCAGGTTCAGTCCTTGGTTGGGGAACTAAGATCCTGCAAGCCATGTGGGGATGCCAAAAAATAATAATAATAAAAATTTAAATTAAAATAAATTAAAAATAAAAAATAGCTTTATTGAGATATAATTCACATTCCACAGAGTTCACACATTTAAAGTGTACAATTCACTGGTTTTTAATCTATTACATTATGAATTTTTTAAAAACTGTGGTAAAAATATATAACAAAATTTGCCATTTTAACCATTTTAAAGTATACAGTTCAGTGGCATTAATGGCATTCACAATGCTGTACAACATTCACCACTATCTATTCCCAAGATATTTTCATCAACCCAAACAGAAACTCTGTATCTGTTAAACAGAAACTCCCCATCTTCTCCCCAGCCCCTGGTAATCTTTAATCTATTTTCAGTCTCTAAGAATTTGCTTATTCTGGACACCTCATATGGTGGAATCATACAATATTTGCACTTTTGTGTCTCATTTATTTCACCTTATTTTCAAGGTTCATCCATGTTGCAGTATGTATCAGAACTTCATTTCTTTGTATGAATGCTATTTCATGTATGTATGTAATACACTTTGTTTATCCATTCATTTAGTGGATGCTTGGGTTATTTTCACCTCTTGGCTACTGTGAATAATGCTATGAACACTGGGATATAAATATCTGTTCCCGTCCTTGCTTTTCAGTTCCTTTGGGGTATATAACTAGGAGTAGAAGTGTTGAGTCATAGTAATTCCATATTTAGCTTTTTGAGGAACTGCCAAACTGTTTTCCACAGCAGCTGCACCATTTTAACATTCCCACCAGCAATCTATGAGCGTTCCAATATCTGTGCTTTTGGTGTCTAATCTAAAAAATAATTGCCAAATCCAATGCAATGAAGATTTCACTTATGTTTTCTTCTAAGAGTTTTATAGTTTCAGCTCTTATTTTTGGGTCTCTGATCCACGTTGAGTTATTTTTTTTTAATATGGCTTAGGGAAACTCCAACTTTATTTGTTAACATGTAAATATCCAGTTTTTCTAGCACCTTTTGTTGAAAAGATTATCCTCTCCCCATTGAATGATCTTGGCACCTTGTCAAAAATCATTTGATCATATGTGAGGGTTTATTTCTAGGCTCTCTATTCTATTACATTTGTCTAAATGTCTGTCTTTAGGCCAACACTGTACTGTTTTGATCACTGTAGCTTTGTAATATATCTTGAAATCAGAAACTGTGAGACCTCTAGCTTTATTCTTCTTTTTCAAGATTGTTCTGGGGTCCCTTGATATTCCATATAAATTTTAGGATTTTTTTTTCTGTAAAAAATACCATTGGGATTTGATAGAGATTGCACTCATCTGTAGATTGTTTTGGATATTATTGTCATCTTAACAATATTAAGTCTTCCGATCAATGAGCATGTGTTACCTTTTCATTTATTTATGTCTTCTTTATTTCAGCAATGTTTTGCAGTTTTTAGTGTATAAATCTTTAGGCTCCTTGGTTAAAATTATTCCAACGAGGACCTACTGTAGAGCACAGGGAACTATACTCAATATTTTGTAAAAACCCATAAGGGAAAAGAATCTGACAAAAAAATTATAGCTGAATCACTGTGCTGTACACTGAAACTAACATGACATTGTATCAGTAAATCAATTACACTTCAATAAAATAAAATAATAAATAAAAATTATTCCTAAGAATTTTACTCTTTTTGATGCTATCACAAATCAATTAAATTTTATCTTTCAGTGTGTTTATTGTGAACATACAGAAATAGAACTGATTTTTGTGTACTGATTTTATATCCTATAACTTTGCTGAATCATTTATTTTCTCTAACAATTTGTGTGTGTGTGTGTGTGTGTGGTTAAGAGCTTTACTGAGTTATAATTTATGTACCATAAAATTCACTCATTTTGTGTGAATGATTTTTTAGTAAATTTACAGAGTTGTATAGCTATTATGACAATCCAATTCTGAACATTTCCATCACCCCAAGAAGATCCTTTATATCCATCTGCAGTAAATCCCTATTTCTACTCCCAGCCCTAGGCAATCACTGATATACTTTCTGTCTATAGATTTGCCTTTTCTGAGCATTTAATACGAACTGAGTCATACAATATGTGGTCTTTTTCTTTTGGTTTCTTTCACTTAGCATAATGTTTTCAAGCTTCATCTTTGTTGTAGCTTGTATCTGTACTTCATTACTTTTTATTGCCAAATAGTATTTCTTTGTATGGATACACTAGTTTTGTTTACCAGTTCACCAGTTGATGGACGTTTTGGCTCTTATGAATAATGCTACTATAAACATGTGCATACACATCTTTGTGTGGAGATAAATTTTCATTTATCTTAGGTGCATACATAGGAGTGGAATTGCTTGGATCATATGGTAAATTTATGTTTACCTTTTTTAGAAAATAAGTGTTTTTCCAAAGTAGTTGTATCATTTACGTTTCATTAGCAATGATGTATAAGTGTTCCAGTTTCCCCACATTCTCACCAAAAGCTTGTAAGGACGGTCTTTTTTATTATTGCTATGCTGGTGGCTGGCAAATGATGTCTCATTGTGGTTTTGATTTGCATACCCCTAAATGACTAATGATGTCAAACATCTTTTCATTCACTTACTAACGATTCCTACACATTCTTTGGTGAAGTATGTCTTCAGATCCTTCGCCTATTTAAAAATTAGTTAAAAAAATTTTTTTTGCTACTTTGTATGAGATCTTTACGTATTCTGGATACAAGTCTTTTAACAGATATTTACACTACAAATATTTTCTCCCAGTTTCTGGCTTGACTTTTAATTTTCTTAATCATGTCTTTTGAAATATAAAAGTTTTTAATGTTGACAGAGTCTAATTTATCTATTTATCTTTGGTTGCTTGTGCTTTAGGTGTCATATCTAAGAAACCATTGTTTAATCCAAAGTCATGATGATTTATACCCGTTTGCTTCTAAGAGCTATATAAATATCGCTCTTACATTGAAGTTTTAGATCTATTTTCAGTTAATTTTGATACATGGTGTGAGGTAGGGTCTAACTCCATTCTCTTGCATGTAAATGTTCAGTTGTCCCAATACCATTTGTTGAAAAGATGATTCTTTCCTCCATTGAATTGTCTTGGCAACCTTTTCAAAATCAATTGCTCATAAATGTGAAAGTTTAGTTTTGGGCTCTCAATTCTATTTCGTTGATCTCTCTGCATATATCCTTATGCTAGTAACACAGTCTTGTTTATAGTAGCTTGGTGGTAAGTTTTGAAACCAGGAAGTGTAAGTCCTCCAACTCTTGTTCTTTTTTAAGGTTGTTTTAGCTATGCTGGTTTCCTTGAATTTGCATGTGAATTTTGGGGTCAGCTTGTGAATTTCTTCACAGAATACACCTGGGATTTTGGTAAGGATTGCTTTGAATCTGTAGATTTATTTGGGGAGTATTGCCATCTTAACAATATTATGTCTTCCCATCATGAACATGGGATGCCTTTCCATTTATTTGTCTTCTTTAATTTCTTCCAATTATGTTTATAATTTTCAGTATATAAGTCTTTGTTAAATTTATTCATAAATATTTTTTTTGATGCAATTGTAAATGGAATTTGTTATGGGTTGAATTATATCCCTTCAAAATCCATATGTTGAAGGTCTAACCCCCCAGTAGCTCAGAATGTGACCTTATTTGGAATTAGGGTATTTACAGAGGTAATCAAGTTAAACTGAAGTCTTTAGGGTGGGCCCCTAATCCAGTATGTCTGTGTCCTTATAAGAAGGGGAAATTCGGACATAGACATGCACATAGAGAGGATGCCATGTAAAGACTGGAGCTATGCTGTGACAAGCCGAGAAACTACCAGAAGCTAGGAGAGAGGCCTGGAAGAGACCCTTCCCTCACAGCCCTCAAAAGAAACCAAACTTGCCAACACCTTTGTCTTAGACTTCTAGCCTCCAGAACTGTGAGACAAAAATATTTCCATTTAAGCCACCTATTTTGTGGCATGTTGTTATGGCAGCTCTAGCAAACTAACACAAAATTGTTTTGTTTTGTTTTTTTAAATAAATTTATTTATTTTTGGCCGTATTGGGTCCTCATTGCTGCACGTGGGCCTTCTCTATTTGCACCGGGTGGGGGCTATTCTACGTTGTGGTATGCAGGCTTCTCACTGCAGTGGCTTCTCTTGTTGTGGAGCATGGGCTCTAGGCTTGTGGGCTTCAGTAGTTGTGGCACATGGGCTCAGTAGTTGTGGCTCACGGGCTTAGTCACTCCACGGCATGTGGGATCTTCCCAGAACAGGGGTTGAACCCGTGTCCTCTGCATTGGCAGGCGGATTCTTAACCACTACACCACCAGGGAAGCCCCAAGAATTGTTTCCTTAATTCTATCTTCTGATTGTTCACTGCTGTTATATAAAGATACGAGTGATTGTTTACTGATCTTGTATACCCTGCAACCTTGCTGAACTCATTTATTAGCCCTAACAGCTGTGTGCATGTGTGTTCGTGTGTGTGTGTGTAAGTGTGTATTCCTTCAAAGTTTTCTACATCCTAGAGTGTGTTATCTGCAAATAGAAATAGTTTTACTTCTTCCTTTCCAATCTGGATGCCTTCAAATTTGTCACTGAATATTTTTCTGGCTTCCTATTCAGTCATATCTCTCTGTGGATATTAATTATACTTTTTCTAAAGTCTTCTCTCTTTACTCAATTAACTCTAAGTCCTTGAATGTTGATTTCCACGGGATGCATTGGTTTCCTCTTTTTTTTTTAATTCAAAAATTAAAAAAATATTTTTGGTTTCGTTGGGTCTTTGTTGCTGTGCGTGGGCTTTCTCTAGTTGCGGAGAACGGGGGCTACTCTTCATTGTGGTGTGTGGGCTTCTCGGTGCATTAGCTTCTCTTGCTGCAGAGCACAGGCTCTAGGTGCACAGGCTTCAGTAGTTGTTGCACTCAGGCTCAGTAGTTGTGGCTTGCGGGCTCCAGAGCACAGCCTCAGTAGCTGTGGCACACGGGCTTAGTTGCTCTGCGGCATGTGGGATCTTCCTGGGCCAGGGGATGAACCCGTGTCCTCTGCATTGGCAGGTGGATTCTTAACCACTGCGCCACCAGGGAAGTCCCTGGTTTCCTCTTTTGTGGTGTTTGTTTTCCTTTGGTGTGTGTTAAATCACAGGAACATATGACTGCACATCCTTGCCTTGCTATTTCCTTTTTACCCCTGTATGAATGTTCTAGTTCTTCCTACAGCCTCTTGCCCAAGGAACACGAGTGGAAGGGACAAGCCTTGTGGTCAGTCATGAGTCCCAGTGATGGAGGTTTCTAGACTGGGGCTACTTGTCCTCCTGGGAGTTGCCCCAAGCTCTGTCTGTCCTCTGAAGCCCAAGTGCCCACACCTACTGGCCCTGTCCTGGAGCAAGTGAAAGAGGACACCTCACCCCCTACTTACTGCCCCCAGTGTCCCAAATCTTCACCCTTCAGGAGCCCAGGCCCCCTCTGCTCTGTGTCTCTTTCCTCTCAGAACCTCCAACACAACCCGCCTTTCACAGTGGTCCTCTCCTGATGTGTTTTTTAAAAATTTTTTATTGGGGTATAGTTGATTTACAATGTTGTGTTAGTTTCAGGTGTACAGCAAAGTGAATCAGTTATACATGTACATATATCCACTCTTTTTAGAGTCTTTACCCATATAGGCCATTTCAGAGTACTGAGTAGAGTCCCCTGTGCTATACAGTAGGTCCTTATTAGTTATCTATTTTATATATAGTAGTGTGTATATGTCAATCCCAATCTTCTAATTTATCCCCCCCTTACCACCCCCCATAACCATAAGTTTATTTTCTACATCTGTAACTCTGTTTCTGTTTTGTAGATAAGTTCATTTGTAGCCTTTTTTTAGATTCCACATATAAGTGATATCATATGATATTTGTCTTTGTCTGACTTACTTCATTCAGTATGACGGTCTCTAGGTCCATCCACTGATGTGGTTTTTTAACAAAGATTTTTTTTATTCCATAAATTTGTGGCCACAAGGGACTAAAAGACTGACCTCATAGGTTTCATCCTCTCACCTGTAAAATTGGTATACTATTCCTTTCTCAAAATGTCAACATGGAAATGAACATGGGGCAAATTACAGACAGCACCTGTGCATTAAAGTGCATTTAGATGTCCAAGACTGTCCCCATTGCCTCACTGCAAGCAAGTTTGGAAAGTGCCTGTACCACACTGGCTTGTCTGTAGCCCCCAGACCCTGACAAGTGGGTGGCTGGAGTCTATGGGAACTCAGGGGAGCAGAAAAGGCCAAGCAGCATCCCACCCTGGCTCCAACCCCTCGAAATTTCTAGAGATTTCAACAAGCTTCACTGCCTTACTGGCAGTGCCCACGTGATGGATGCCCAAGCCCATGATGGCGGCCATTTGACTGATGCTCCCCTGCAGCGGCAAGGCTTAGGGCTGCATCTGTGAATGTGCACTATTCCCACACATGCCCCCTACCCCTGGCTCTTGTGTGTGCACCAGCAGACACGCACGCACACCACACATGGACACACACATGCTCACACACACAGGCACATGCTGTCCTCTTCAGGAGTCAGTTTTATTCTTTCTTTCCCCATGTTTATAGCTGTTTATTCTTTTTTTTTTTCCTTTTCAGCCGTGCTGCGAGGAGTGTGGGATCTTAGTTCCCCAACCAGGGATCGAACCTGTGCCCCTTGCAATGGAAGCGCAGGGTCCCAACCACTGGACCACCAGGGAAGTCCCCTATCTCTGTTTGTTCTCTATCTTTTCCTGTCCCTTTCCCTCTCGTTCTCAAGGAATCATCTCTTCCTCCATCTGTCTGTCTCCCTTTCTGTTCTCTCTGCCTCAGTTTTGGTTTTCTGTGTTTTGTTTTTACCAGCCATCAGCTGTGCTGCATGCAGAGCAGGAGTGGTCAATTCAACGCCAGTCACAATGGCCCCCGAGCATAGGAGGCAAGGCTGAAGCTGCCCCACTGCCCTGACTGAGGAGGGCTGGTCGCGGTGTGAAAATCAGGACCAGGGACCCGCTGCAGTGAGTCCATGGAGCGCAGACCCTGCTGCCCTGGGATGAGGCCCAGGGCGTCTCCCAGAATACCTCATCTCTCAGCCCTCATCTGCTGGGCAGGGGTTCGTGGGCCACCCCTACAGGGACAGCTGTGGGTCCAGTCCTGAGGTCACCAGAGGAGGCCCTGCTGGTCCAACCTGGAAGAATGGCTGGGGGTCTGGCTGTGAGCAACTCAAGCCCAGGTAAGCGGCTGCGTGAGGGGCGGGGGTGGGCCTGTTGCTGGGGGGTCTGGGCTGTGCCCAGTCCCTCCCATTTTCTCGGAGCAAGCCCCCCAGCCCCTCAGCCCCTCCGCTCAGTCTCCTCTTCTGTAAGACAGCTGCCTGTTTTCCCTGTGGGATGTGAGCATTAGGGGACCTGAGTGGCCATCTTACCCAGCTAAGAAAACACAAATTCTTTCCTGAATTTCCCACTTCTGCGCCTGTTTTCTCCATCCATTCATTCACTCATTCATTCATTCAGCCTGCCATGTGCTGGACATGGCTCAGTGCTTTGGGGGTGCAGAGACATGATGAAGCCCTGGCCCTTTGAAAACCCTCTGTTTCCTCTTTCACGTAGCCCCCCTCTGCTTCTCTTCTTTAGCTTATGGGCCCCCCAACCTGGAGCCCATTGTCTGCTTCCTTGAAGCTGGCATGTAAAAGCAGATAAATCAGAAGAATGGAGAAAATTTTCTAACCGGTTAAGATCTGTTTAGATTAAAGACAAATACTGTTCACAGAAACACCCATGTAGGAACTTTTAATCTAAATTAGAGCTTTTTATCCAAATGAGAAATGAGTCATTTAATCTGTGAGGAGGGGAGAAGTTGGATTTTGACAAACACATCAACCTTCAGAAAGACAAGAGTACTCAACTCTCTCTCCCTCAGTTAGCAGAACACAACACTTCCGTGTGTGGCTCTCCGTTTTCTAGTGGAGAGCGGAGTGGGGAAGGGGGAAGGGGGAAGAGGAAGGGGCATCCACAGACCACCAGTGTCCTGACTGGTGCCAGGTCAGGAGGCTGGCAGGTGAGGGAAGTAGAGGTGCGGCCCACAGGCTCCATGTGTTTCCTCTTCAAGGACCAGCCACACACTCTCCCAGGGGGCACCCAACACACCACTGGGGCAGGGCACCAACTACACTTCCTGAGAAATACTGTTGGCCTCCAGGCATTTATCACTCTCAAAATGTTTTCATTATTCAAAACCCAGTCTTGGGGCCTCCCTGGTGGCGCAGTGGTTGAGAGTCCGCCTGCCGATGCAGGGGATACGGGTTCGTGCCCCGGTCTGGGAGGATCCCATATGCCGCGGAGCGTCTGGGCCCGTGAGCCATGGCCGCTGGGCCTGCGCGTCCGGAGCCTGTGCTCCGCAACGGGAGAGGCCACAGCAGTGAGAGGCCCGCATACCGCAAAAAGAAAAAAAAAAAAAAAAAAAAAAAAAAAAAAAAACCCAGTCTTGGAGAGCTTGCCCCGAATGACTAGTTAAGCAGGCTTTGGGAGGGGTGTGTGTGTGTGTGTGTGTGCGCACACTGTCAACCTCTGTTGATCAGTGCCACTGTGGGGAACTGTTCTGGTGTCTTCCACATGTTACCTCTTCTTTTATCTGGAGAGGGAGCTTCAGTTTACTTACTTGACTGATGTAGAAACTGCTGCTTGCGGGTACCAAGTCCAAACAGCCAGTACATGGCAGAGCTGGAACAGAAATCAGCTGTGACGACCCTCAAGCCCTCTGGGGCCACAGCTCTCTCCATGTCTAGTGCAGGTGCACCTAGTGGGTTCCCTCACCTGTAAGTTTGGGACACAGCCCCTCCCTCCAAACTCCCATGCTCTGCGGGTTCAAGCAATCTCCTTTCTGAGAAGCACCTTGGCTTCCAAAGAAGATAATTATGTGGCCAGGGAGGCCCCCATGCTGACCTTCAGCAGCATAAGAGTGAAGGAAAGGGAAGTGACCAGGAAGTGGTCACAGAGAAGATCCCAGCCTCCACCCCCAGGACAGCAGATCCACCATGATGCAGGGGCTGCTCAACCTTCACGACCCCTGGCGGGAGACCTGCTGTCAGTGACTCAGTGTCCAGGAGGAACAGGCTCAGTTCACAGGTCCCCCACGTGCAGCTCAGAAGGAAGTCATGTCTATTGAACCTGTACCCTGGACCAGACACCTTTTAGTGCAATTTCTTCCTGGGCAGTGTGTGAGAGAGACATGATTGTCATGTCTCTCATTGAACAGGCAAATAGTGGAGGCTGGGAGGTTAACACTGTATGACTATTTGTGCATTAAGGCTGGCCTTCCTGTTGGACTCTTGGCTTCAGAAGCAGAGACCTTGTAAGCCCAGCACAGAGCAATGCCATTTGTTGTCTGACCCCCAAATCTAAATGGCTTCTGACTACCTAGAGAAGGAAGGTTATAGGGCTTGGCTGTGGTGTGTCCTTTACCCCAGAATACTTGCCCCAGCAGTCCTCTGCCCTTGGAGTCATACACTACAGAGCAGGGACACTGGTTGGAGGCAGATCTGAGTGACAGTTCTGGCTACAGTTACTGGCTATGATTTAGCCTCTCTGAGTCTCAGTTTCTTGTCTGCAGAATGGGAGAAGCAGCAATACCCACCCACAGCATTGCTGTGATGATCAGAAGAGAGGACATAGGTAAAGAGATTAGTGTTTGCAGGACATAGGAAGTAGTCAGTAGAAGGTAGCTCCTTGGAAGGCAAAGAAGGAACAGTGTTGTACCGCTCAGTGATCTGGGAACGGAGCTCCGCCCCAACCCAGCAGCCACGTTGGAACCTGCATCAGGAACGTGGGGCAGCCTCATCCCGTTGAGACCTTCTCCCGCATGCAGGGGTTCCTACTGCTCCCAGGATTTCTCCAAGTAACAGTGGATCTATAAATGCATATCCTTTCCCACGTCGAGGGCCTTTGGAAAGCTCAGCATCCCAGGTCAACAGCATGAGCACTAGAGAGAAAGTGTGCTCTGAGCCAGGAGGGAGCCATGAGGCCAGTCTGTGTTGGTCAGGCAAAGCTTGACATTTTGGGGGACACATCGCATACCTCTCTCCAAGGAAGTTGTCCAGCCCCCAGTCTTCTCGTGGCATCCACTTGCGCCAAATGTTTGGCCTCCCAGCCCCTGAGTCAGCGACCCCTACTTTAGAAGGTGTAACTAGATGACTGGCTGTGATGACAAGAAGGGGAATGTCAACTGCTTGTGGCATTTGCAGGGCACCTGAGCACACCCCTACCCTCAGTCTGACCCTTCCTGGTATCTGTAAGGAGGGCCTTCTTTCCCAGACTCGACAGCCAGTAATTCTATTAAGCGCTGTCCTTGGTGCTGACCAACATCACACCTCCTTATGGCCAGATTCCAAGGATCCCTACCACAGCGAGTGGGCTTTTAAATTAAAAAAAAAAAAAATTATTTACTTATTTTTGGCTGTGTTGGGTCTTCGTTGTTGCACGCGGGCTTTCTCTAGTTGTGGCGAGTGGGGGCTACTCTTAGTAGCGGTGCGCAGGCTTGTCCTTGCGGTGGCTGGCTTCTCTTGTTGCGGAGCACAGGCTCTAGGCATGCAGGTTCAGTAGTTGTGGCTCATGGGCTTAGTTGCTCCGCGGCATGTGGGATCTTCCCGGACCAGGGCTCGAACCTGTGTCCCCTGCATCGGCAGGCGGACTCTCAACCACTGCACCACCAGGGAAGCCCCTGTTCTAATTTTTAAATTACTTTTCTTCTGCTTACTTTGGATTTAACTTGTGCTTCTTTTTCTAGTTTCCCAAGGGGGAAGCTTAGATGGTTAGTTTTAGGTCTTTCTTCTTTTCAAATATAGGTATTCAATGCTATAAAATTCCTTTTAAGCATTGCTTTTGTTGCATTTCACAAATTTTGATAAGTTGTATTTTCATTTCATTTACTTAAAAATACTTCTTAATTTATTTTGAGATTTCTTCTTTGAACCATGTCTCACTTAGAAGTGTGTTGTTTAATCTCCAAGTATTTTGGGATTTCCTAGCTATTTGTCTATTATTTATTTCTAGTTTATTTATTTATTTATTTATTTATTTATTTACTTATTTATTTTGCAGTACGTGGGCCTCTCACTGTTGTGGCCTCTCCCATTGTGGAGCACAGGCTCCGGACGCGCAGGCTCAGCAGCCATGGCTCACAGGCCTAGCCGCTTCGCGGCATGTGGGATCTTCCCAGACCGGGGCACGAACCCGTGTCCCCTGCATCGGCAGGTGGACTCTCAACCACTGTGCCACCAGGGAAGCCCTATTTCTAGTTTAATTCCATTGTGATCTGAGAGCAGATATTGTTTTTTATATTTTTAAAAATTTGTTAATATGTGTTTTATGGCCCAGAATGTGGTCTATCTTGGTAAATGTTCCACATGAGTTTAAGAATGTATATTTTGCTGTTGTTGAATGAAGTAGTTGATATATGTCAATTATACCCAGTTGATTGATGGTGCTGTTGAGTTTGCTATATCCTTACTGATTTTCTGTCTGCTGGGTTTGTCCATTTCTGACAGAGGAGAGTTTATGTCTCCAATTATAATAGTGGATTCATCTATTTCTCCTTACAATTTTATCAATTTTTGTGTCATGTACTTTGATGCTCTGTTGTTAGGTCCATACATGTTAATGTTTATTATGTGTTCCTGGAGAACTGACCCTTTTATCATCATGTAATCCCTCTCTTTATCACTGATACTTTTCCTTGCTCTGAAGTTGGTTCTGTCTGAAATTAATACAGCTACCCTGCTTTCTTTTGACAAGTGTTAGCACAGTATATCTTTCTTCATCCTATTACTTTTAATTTATATAGGTCTCTATTTAAAGTGGGTTTATGTAGACAACATATAGTTGGGGTCTTGTTTTTTGATCCACACTGACAACCTCTATTTTTAAATTGGTATATTTAGATAATTGACATTTAAAGTGATTATTGATATAATTGGATTAATATCTACCATATTTGTTACTCTTTTCTATTTGTTGCCCTTGTTTATTGTTTCTATTTTTCTTTTTACATTTTCTTCTGCCTTTTGTAGTTTTTTTTAAAGGTTTTAAATTTTTTATTTTTATACACTTTTAAAAGGTTACATTCTATTTACAGTTATTGCAAATATTGGCTATATTCTCCATGTTGTACAGTACATCCTTAAGACTATCTTATACCCAATAGTTTGTACCTCCCACTCCCCAATCCCTATATTGCCCCTCCCCCTCCCCTCCCTCTCCCCTCCCCCTCCCCTCCCCCCTCCCCTCCCCCTCCTCTCCCCCCACTGGTAACCACTAGTTTGTTCTTTATATCTGTGAGTCTGTTTCTTTTTTGTTATCTTCACTAGTTTGATGTATTTTTTAGATTCCACAGATAAGTGATATCCTACAGTATTTGTCTTCCTCTGTGTTACTTATTTCACTTAGCATAAAGGCCTCAAAGTCCATACATGTTGCTGCAAATGGCAAAATTTCATCCTTTTTTATGGCTGAGTAATATTCAATTGTGTGTGTATGTATATATATATATATATACCACAACTTCATTTATCTGTTGATGGACACTTAGGTTGTTTCCATGTCTTGACAATTGTAAATAATGCTGCTGTGAACATTGAGGTGCATGTATCTTTTTTTTTAAAACATCTTTATTGGAGTATAATTGCTTTACAGTATTGTGTTACTTTTTGCTGTATAACAAACTGAATCAGCTATATGCATACATATATACCCATATCCCCATATTTGCTCCCTTTTGCATCTCCCTCCCACCCACCTCTAGGTGGTCGCAAAGCACTGAACTGATCTCCCTGTGCTATGCAGCTGCTTCCCACTAGCTATCTATTTTACATTTGGTAGTGTATGTGTGTCAATGCTACTCTCTCACTTCGTCCCAGCTTACCCTTCCCCCTCCCCACGTCCTCAAGTCCATTCTCTACATCTGCATCTTTATTCCTGTCCTGCCCCTAGGTTCATGAGAACGATTTTTTTTTTAGGTTCCATATATATGTGTTAGCATATAGTATTTGTTTTTCTCTTTCTGACTTACTTCACTCTGTATGACAGACTCTAGGTCCATCCACCTCACTACAAATAACTCAATTTCGTTTCTTTTTATGGTTGAGTAATATTCCATTGTATATATGTGCCACATCTTTATCCATTCATCTGTTGAGGGACACTTAGGTTACTTCCATGTCCTGGCTATTGTAAATAGAGCTGCAGTGAACATTTTGGTACATGACTCCTTTTGAATTATGGTTTTCTCAGGGTATATGCCCAGTAGTGGGATTGCTGGGTTGTTGGTAATTCTATTTTTAGTTTTTTAAGGAACCTCCCCTCATTGTAGTTTTGATTTGCATTTCTCTAATGATTAGTGATGTTGAGTATCTTTTCATGTGTTTGTTAGCAATCTGTATATCTTCTTTGGGGAAATGTCTATTTAGGTCTTCTGCCCATTTTTGGATTGGGTTTTTTTGGGGGTGTTTTTTTTTTTGCAGTACATGGGCCTCTCACTGCTGTGGCCTCTCCTGCTGCAGGGCACAGGCTCCGGATGCGCAGACCCAGTAGCCATGGCTCATGGGCCCAGCCGCTCCGCGGCATGCAGGATCCTCCCGGACCAGGGCACGAACCCGTGTCCCCTGCATCGGCAGGCAGACTCCCAACCACTGTGCCACCAGGGAAGCCCAGGTTGTTTGTTTTTTGATACTGAGCTGCATGAGCTGCTTGTATATTTTGGAGATTAATCCTTTGTCAGTTGTTTCGTTTGCAAATATTTTCTCCCATTCTGAGGTATGTCTTTTTGTCTTTTTATGGTTTCCTTTGCTGTGCAAAAGCTTTTAAGTTTCATTAGGTCCCATTTATTTATTTTTGTTTTTATTTCCATTTCTCTAGGAGATGGGTCAAAAAGGATCTTACTGTGATTTAGGTCATAAAGTGTTCTGCCTATGTTTTCCTCTGAGAGTTTTATAGTTTTATCTGGCCTTACATTTAGGTCTTTAATCCATTTTGAGTTTATTTTTGTGTATGGTGTTAGGAAGTGTTCTAATTTCATTCTTTTACATGTAGCTGTCCACTTTTCCCTGCACCACTTATTGAAGAGGCTGTCTTTTCTCCATTGTATATTGTAGTTTTAATTGAGCATTTTATGATTCCATTTTCTCTCCTTGTTTAGCATATTTGTTGTACTATTTTTAAACTTTTTTTTTGTACTAGAATTTTTACTATACATTTACAACTAATCCAAAATCACTTTCAAGTAACACTATGGAGCTTCCCTGGTGGAGCAGTGTTTAAGAGCCCGCCTGCCAATGCAAGGGACACAGGTTCGAGCCCTGGTCTGGGAAGATCCCACATACTGTGGATCAACTAAGCCTGTGAGCCACAACTACTGAGCCTGTGCTCTAGAGCCCATGAGCCACAACTACTGAGCTCCAGGGCCACAACTACTGAAGCCTGAGCACCTAGAGCCCGTGCTCTACAACAAGAGAAACCACCGCAATGAGAAGCCCGTGCACCGCAATGAAGAGAAGCCCCCACTCGCCACAACTAGAGAAAGCCCGTGCACAGTAACAAAGACCCAAAAATAAAAAAAATAAATAAAATTAATAAATTTAAAAAAAGTAACACTATGGATTCATGAGTAGTGAAAGTACCTTATAATAATAAAATATTTCTAATTCCTCCCTCCCATCCATTGTATCATCACTGTCATTAATTTCACTTACATATAAGTATATATATACTTATATATGTAATTATTTTGAACAGTTATCTGTTAGATCAATTAAGAATAAGAAACTAAAAGTTTTTATTTTACCTTCACTTATTCATTTTCCAGTGTTTTTCCTTTCTTTATAGATCAGACTTTCTGACCTATATCATTTTCCTTCTCTCTGAAGAATTTCTTTTAACATTTCTTGCAAGCCCAGCCTACTGGAAAAAAATTCTCTCAGTTTTTGTTTGTCTGAGAAAGTCTTTTTCCTCCTTCTCTTTTGAAGGAGATTTTCACAGGGTACAGAGTCTAGATTAGTTCTAGACACTTTAAATATTTCCCTCCATTCTCATCTTGCTTGCATGGTTTCTGAGGAGAAGTCAAATGTTGGTCTTATGTTTGCTTCTCTATAGGTAAGTTTTTTTTTTTTTCCTTCTGGCTTCTCTCAAGATTTTTTCTTCATCTTTAATTTTCTGAAGTTTGAACATGATATGCCTAATTATAGGTTGTTATTATTGTTGTTTTGGTGTTTATCTTCCTTTGTATTCTCTGAGCTTCCCAGATCTGTGGTTTAGTGTCTGACATTAATTTGGGGGAAATTATCAGTCATTATTCCTTCAAATATTGCTTCTGTTTTTTTTTCTCTCTTCTTCTGGTAATCTCATTATACATATGTTACACTTTTTGTAGTTGTCCCACAGTTTTTGGATGTTCTGTTCTGTGTTTTTTTTTTTTTCTCTCTTTGATTTTCAGTTTTGGAAGTTTCTATTGTCATATTGTCAAGCTCAGAGATTTTTTTCCTCAGTCATGTTCTGTTGACTAATGAGCCCATAAAAGGCACTCTTCATTTTTGTTATAGTGTTTGTGATCTTGTGATCTCTAGCATTTCTTTTTGATTCTTTCTTAGAATTTCTATCTATCTGCTTCCATTACTGATGTGTTCTTGCATGTTGTCTACTTTTTCCATTAGACCACGCACTTAGCACATTAATTATACTTGTTTTAAATTTCCAGTCTGATAATTCCAACATCCCTGCCATATCTGACTCTTATTCTCATACTTTTTCAGTCTCTTCAAACCATGTCTTTTGCCTTTTAGTATGCCTTGTAATTTTTTGTTGAAATCTGCAGATGATGTACTGAGTGAAAGGAACTCTGGTAAATAGGCCTTTAGTAATGTGGTGGTAAGGTGTGGGGGAAGGGGAAGCATTCTATAATCCTACGATTAGACCTCAGCCTTTTGATGAATGTGTACCTTGGTCCTTGGTCTGTGAACTTCACCAGTACTTCTCAGTTGTTTTCCCCCCTTAGGTGGGACAGGATGGCTAGAAGGGACTGGAGTTGAGTATTTTCCTTTCCCTGGGTAGGTTAGGCTCTGATAAAATCCCAGTAGGTTTTGGTAAAACAGTTTTTCATGAAGGCAGGCATTGTCAAGAAGAACAGAATGCGTTGGTATATTTCAAAATGGCTCCTTTCCCCCTTTCTCTGCCAGAAGCTTGAGGGGATTTTTCTCTGATATTCACTGTGAGGACTTGGTAGAGCTCTTAGAAGTAAAACCCAAAAGGTGTGGGGTCCCCCTGATGACTAGGTCCCCCGGGATAATGGGCCTCCAGAAATTAATCAGTTACAGTTTACGTTGCCCTGGCACTGGTTCCTGTGGAGGTTTCTGCTCCATTGACTTGTGATTCTCCACATCTGCCTATCTCTCTGATTTGGGGAATAGCAGTTTGTCCTGTGATTTCACTTCTCTGAAGAATCTAAGAAGTGGTGGTGATTTTTCAGCTTGTTCAGTTTTTTACTTGTTAGGACAGAGTGGCAACTTCTAAACTCCTTACATGTTGGACTAGAATACCAAATAGTTGAATCTTAATGTGCTCTATGAGGAGACAGAGAACAACCATGAAAGTCCTCTGTATCATAGAGAGGTGTGCTGGTTACCACATGCAAATCACTAAAAGGAGTTACTAGAATTTATGATGTTACACATTTTTCTTAGACAAAAATACAAGTGTTCTAAATTGTTAACATTAATGACTCTGTCCTAAATGTGATGGAAAATGAGCGTTACCTCTGAAGGAAGGGAGAGACCTGGTCAGATTTGAGTGTTTGAAAGATCACTCTGGCTGCATCAGGCAAAATAGGTCTCAGGCAACTTCAGCAAGAATGTTTTTTTAAAAAAAGACTCAGTCCCTTAAGACTGCCCTCACTTCAGACACCAGTCACAAATGTCAGGTTCCCAGGTTACCCACACTACTGTCTAACTTGGATTCCCATGACCCTCCCAAGTTTCAGTTCACAGAACTCAGGAAAACAGTTTACTTACACTTACTGGTTTATTATAGAGGCTATAGCTCAGGAACACCCAAATGGAAGAGACATGTAGGGCATGAAAGGAGGGCATGACTTCTCCAGGCTCACCATCCTCCCAGTACCTCAATGTGTTCACCAACCTGGAAAACTCTCTGAACTACATTGTGTAGGGGTTTTTATGGAGGTTTAATCATGTCAGCATGATCGATTATTAAATCAATCTTCAGTCCCTCCATCTTCTGGAGCTTGGGGAATGGGGCTGAAAGTTCCAGGATTCTAATCAAGGTTTTGTCTTTCTGGTAACTAGCCCCCATCCTGAAGCTAGGGCATTTGCCAAGAGTCATCTTATTAGAAGAGAAGACACTCCTCTCACACAGGAAATTCCAAGACATTTAGGAGCTCCATGTCAGGAACTGGGAACAAAGACCAAATAGGTATTTCTTTTTTTTTTTTTAATTTTTTAAATTAGTTTCTGCTTTATAACAAAGTGAATCAGTCATACATATACATCTGTTCCCACATCCCTTCCCTCATGCATCTCCCTCCCTCCCACCCTCCCCATCCCACCCCTCCAGGCGGTCACAGAGCACCGAGCTGATCTCCCTGTGCTCTGTGGCTGCTTCCCACTATCTATCTACCTTACGTTTGGTAGTGTATATATGTCCATGCCTCTCTTTCGCTTTGTCACAGCTTACCCTTCCCCCTCCCCATATCCTCAAGTCCATTCTCAAGTAGGTCTGTGTCTTTATTCCCGTTTTGCCCCTAGGTCCTTCATGACTTTTTTTTTTTTTAAATACCGTATATATGTGTTAGCATACGGTATTTGTCTTTCTCTTTCTGACTTACTTCACTCTGTATGACAGACTCTAGGTCTATCCACCTCATTACAAATAGCTCAGTTTCGTTTCTTTTTATGGCTGAGTAATATTCCATTGTATATATGTGCCACATCTTCTTTATCCATTCATCCGATGATGGACACTTAGGTTGTTTCCAGCTCCGGGCTATTGTGAATAGAGCTGCAATGAACATTTTGGTACATGTCTCTTTTGGAATTATGGTTTTCTCAGGGTATATGCCTAGTAGTGGGATTGCTGGGTCATATGGTAGTTCTATTTGTAGTTTTTTAAGGAACCTCCATACTGTTCTCCATAGTGGCTGTACCAATTCACATTCCCACCAGCAGTGCAAGAGTGTTCCCTTTTTTCCACACCCTCTCCAGCATTTATTGTTTCTAGATTTCTTGATGATGGCCATTCTGACTGGTGTGAGATGATATCTCATTGTAGTTTTGATTTGCATTTCTCTAATGATTAATGATGTTGAGCATTCTTTCATGTGTTTGTTGGCAGTCTGTATATCTTCTTTGGAGAAATGCCTATTTAAGTCTTCTGCCCATTTTTGGATTGGGTTGTCTGTTTTTTTGCTATTGAGCTGCATGAGCTGTTTATAAATTTTGGAGATTAATCCTTTGTCAGTTGCTTCATTTGCAAATATTTTCTCCCACTCTGAGGGTTGTCTTTTGGTCTTCTTTATGGTTTCCTTTGCTGTGCAAAAGCTTTGAAGTTTCATTAGGTCCCATTTGTTTATCTTTGTTTTTATTTCCATTTCTCTAGGAGGTGGGTCCAAAAGGATCTTGCTGTGATTTATGTCATAGAGTGTTCTACCTATGTTTTCCTCTAAGAGTTTGATAGTTTCTGGCCTTACATTTAAGTCTTTAATCCATTTTGAGCTTATTTTTGTGTATGGTGTTAGGGAATGATCTAATCTCAAACTTTTACATGTCCCTGTCCAGTTTTCCCAGCACCACTTATTGAAGAGGCTGTCTTTTCTCCACTGTACATTCCTGCCTCCTTTATCAAAGATAAGTTGGCCATATGTGCGTGGGTTTATCTCTGGGCTTTCTATCCTGATCCACTGATCTATCTTTCTGTTTTTATGCCAGTACCACACTGTCTTGATTACTGTAGCTTTGTAGTATAGTCTGAAGTCAGGGAGCCTGATTCCTCCAGCTCCGTTTTTCGTTCTCAAGATTGCTTTGGCTATTCGGGGTCTTTTGTTTTTCCAAACAAATTTTGAAATTTTTTGTTCTAGTTCTGTGAAAAATGCCAGTGGTAGTTTGATAGGGATTGCATTGAATCTGTAGATTGCTTTGGGTAGTAGAGTCATTTTCACAATATTGATTCTTCCAATCCAGGAGCATGGTATATCTCTCCATCTATTTGTATCATCTTTAATTTCTTTCATCAGTGTCTTATAATTTTCTGCATACAGGTCTTTTGTCTCCTTAGGTAGGTTTATTCCTAGATATTTTATTCTTTTTGTTGCAATGGTAAATGGGAGTGTTTTCTTGACTTCATTTTCAAATTTTTCATCATTAGTGTACAGGAATGCCAGAGATTTCTGTACATTAATTTTGTATCCTGCTACTTTACCAAATTCATTGATTAGTTCTAGTAGTTTTTCGGTAGCATCTTTAGGATTCTCTATGTATAGTATCATGTCATCTGCAAACAGTGACAACTTTACTTCTTCTTTTCCAATTTGGATTCCTTTTATTTCCTTTTCTTCTCTGATTGCTGTGGCTAAAACTTCCAAAACTATGTTGAATAAGAGTGGTGAGAGTGGGCATCCTTGTCTTGTTCCTGATCTTAGTGGAAATGGTTTCAGTTTTTCAGCATTGAGGACAATGTTGGCTGTGGGTTTGTCATATATGGCCTTTATGATGTTGAGGAAAGTTCCCTCTATGCCTACTTTCTGCAGGGTTTTTATCATAAATGGGTGTTGAATTTTGTCGAAAGCCTTCTCTGCATCTATTGAGATGATCATATGGTTTTTCTCCTTCAACTTGTTAATATGGTGTATCACATTGATTGATTTGCGTATATTGAAGAATCCTTGCATTCCTGGAATAAACCCCACTTGATCATGGTTTATGATGGTTTTAATGTGCTGTTGGATTCTGTTTGCTAGGATTTTGTTGAGGATTTTTGCATCTATGTTCATCAGTGATATTGGCCTGTAGTTTTCTTTCTTTGTGACATCCTTGCCTGGTTTTGGTATCAAGGTGATGGTGGCCTCGTAGAATGAGTTTGGGAGTGTTCCTTCCTCTGATATTGTTTGGAAGAGTTTGAGAAGGATGGGTGTTAGCTCTTCTCTAAATGTTTGATAGAATTCGCCTGTGAAGCCATCTGGTCCTGGGCTTTTGTTTGATGGAAGATTTTTAAT
Organism: Mesoplodon bidens; assembly: GCF_964165515.1. NCBI lineage: Eukaryota > Metazoa > Chordata > Mammalia > Artiodactyla > Ziphiidae > Mesoplodon > Mesoplodon bidens. The sequence goes on along the minus strand of NC_138176.1, from coordinate 118,226,700 downwards.
CACAGTTTCAATTTCAGTGCTTGTGATTGGTCTATTCATATTTTCTATTTCTTCCTGAGTCAGTCTTGGCAGGTTGTGCATTTCTAAGAATTTGTCCATCTCTTCCAGGTTGTCCATTTTATGGGCATAGAGTTGCTTGTAGTAATCTCTCATGATCTTTTGTATTTCTGCAGTGTCAGTTGTTACTTCTCCTTTTTCATTTCTAATTCTATTGATTTGAGTCTTCTCCCTTCTTTTCTTGATGAGTCTGGCTAATGGTTTATCAATTTTGTTTATCCTCTCAAAGAAGCAGCTTTTAGTTTTATTGATCTTTGCTATCGTTTCCTTCATTTCTTTTTCATTTATTTCTGATCTGATTTTTATGAATTCTTTCCTTCTGCTAACTTTGGGGTGTTTTTGTTCTTCTTTCTCTAATTGCTTTAGGTGCAAGGTTAGGTTGTTTATTCGAGATGTTTCCTGTTTCTTAAGGTGGGATTGTATTGCTATAAACTTCCCTCTTAGAACTGCTTTTGCTGCATCCCATAGGTTTTGGGTCGTCGTGTCTCCATTGTCATTTGTTTCTAGGTATTTTTTAATTTCCTCTTTGATTTCTTCAGTGATCACTTCGTTATTAAGTAGTGTATTGTTTAGCCTCCATGTGTTTGTATTTTTTACAGCTCTTTTCCTGTAATTGATATCTAGTCTCATAGCATTGTGGTCAGAAAAGACACTTGATACAATTTCAGTTTTCTTAAATTTACCAAGGCTTGATTTGTGACCCAAGATATGATCTATCCTGGAGAATGTTCCATGAGCACTTGAGAAAAATGTGTATTCTGTTGTTTTTGGATGGAATGTCCTATAAATATCAATTAAGTGCATCTTGTTTAATGTATCATTTAAAGCTTGTGTTTCCTTATTTATTTTCATTTTGGAAGATCTGTCCATTGGTGAAAGTGGGGTGTTAAAGTCCCCTACTATGATTGTGTTACTGTCAATTTCTCCTTTTATGGCTGTTAGTATTTGCCTTATGTATTGAGGTGCTCCTATGTTGGGTGCATAAATATTTACAATTGTTATATCTTCTTCTTGGATCGATCCCTTGATCATTATGTAGTGTCCTTCTTTGTCTCTTCTAGTAGTCTTTATTTTAAAGTCTATTTTGTCTGATATGAGAATTGCTACTCCAGCTTTCTTTTGGTTTCCATTTGCATGGAATATCTTTTTCCATCCCCTTACTTTCAGTCTGTATGTGTCTCTAGGTCTGAAGTGGGTCTCTTGTAGACAGCATATATATGGGTCTTGTTTTTGTATCCATTCAGCCAATCTGTGTCTTTTGGTGGGAGCATTTAGTCCATTTACATTTAAGGTAATTATCGATATGTATGTTCCTGTTCCCATTTTCTTAATTGTTTTGGGTTCGTTATTGTAGGTCTTTTCCTTCTGTTGTGTTTCTTGCCTAGAGAAGTTCCTTTAGCATTTGTTGTAAAGCTCGTTTGGTGGTGCTGAACTCTCTCAGCTTTTGCTTGTCTGTAAACGTTTTAATTTCTCCATCAAATCTGAATGAGATCCTTGCTGGGTAGAGTAATCTTGGTTGCAGGTTTTTCTCCTTCATCACTTTAATTATGTCCTTCCACTCCCTTCTGGCTTGTAGAGTTTCTGCTGATAGATCAGCTGTTATCCTGATGGGGATTCCCTTGTGTGTTATTTGTTGTTTTTGCCTTGCTGCTTTTAATATGATTTCTTTGTGTTTAATTTTTGACAGTTTGATTAATATGTGTCTTGGCGTATTTCTCCTTGGATTTATTCTGTATGGGACTCTCTGTGCTTCCTGGACTTGATTAACTATTTCCTTTCCCATATTAGGGAAGTTTTCAACTATAATCTCTTCAAATATTTTCTCAGTCCCTTTCTTTTTCTCTTCTTCTTCTGGAACCCCTATAATTCGAATGTTGGTGCGTTTAATGTTGTCCCAGAGGTCTCTGAGACTGTCCTCTGTTCTTTTCATTCTTTTTTCTTTATTTTGCTCTGCAGCAGTTATTTCCACTATTTTATCTTCCACCTCACTTATCCGTTCTTCTGCCTCAGTTATTCTGCTATTGATCCCATCTAGAGTATTTTTTATTTCATGTATTGTGTTTTTAATCGATGCTTGATTCATCTTTAGTTCTTCTAGGTCCTTGTTAACTGTTTCTTGCATTTTGTCTATTCTATTTCCAAGATTTTGGATCTGGGAAATAGAATCTTGGATCATCTTTACCATCATTATTCTAAATTCTTTTTCAGGTAGACTGCCTATTACGTCTTCATTTGTTAGGTCTGGTGGGTTTTTATCTTGTTCCTTCTGCTGCTGTGTGTTTTTCTGTCTTCTCATTTTGCTTATGTTACTGTGTTTGGGGTCTCCTTTTTGCAGGCTGCAGGTTCGTAGTTCCCGTTGTTTTTGGTGTCTGTCCCCAGTGGCTAAGGTTGGTTTAGTGGGTTGTGTAGGCTTCCTGGTGGAAGGTACTAGTACCTGTGTTCTGGTGAATGAGGCTGGATCTTGTCTTTCTGGTGGGCAGGTCCACGTCTGGTGGTGTGTTTTGGGGTGTCTGCAGACTTTTTATGATTTTAGGCCACCTCTCTGCTAATGGGTGGCGTTGTGTTCCTGTCTTGCTAGTTGTTTGGCATAGGGTGTCCAGCACTGTAGCTTGCTGGTCGTTGAGTGAAGCTGGGTGCTGGTGTTGAGATGGAGATCTCTGGAAGATTTTTGCCGTTTGATATTATGTGGAGCTGGGAGGTCTCTTGTGGACCAGTGTCCTGAAGTTGGCTCTCCCACCTCAGAGGCACAGCACTGACTCCTGGCTCCTCAATTTGGGATGATTTGTTGTCTATTCATGTATTCCACAGATGCAGGGTACATCAAGTTGATTGTGGAGCTTTTATCCGCTGCTTCTGAGGCTGCTGGGAGAGGTTTCCCTTTCTCTTCTTTGTTCTCACAGCTCCTGGGTCTCAGCTTTGGATTTGGCCCCGCCTCTGCGTGTAGGTCGCCGGAGGGCGTCTGTTCTTCGCTCAGACAGGACAGGGTTAAAGGAGCAGCCTCTTCGGGGACTCTGGCTCACTCAGGCCGGGCGGGAGGGAGGGGCACGGAGTGCGGGGCGAGCCTGCAGCGGCAGAGTTCGGCGTGACGTTGCACCAGCCCGAGGCGCGCCGTGCGTTCTCCCAGGGAAGCCGCCCCTGGATCCCGGGACCCCGGCAGTGGCGGGCTGCACAGGCTCCCGGAAGGGCGGTGTGGACAGTGACCTGCGCTCGCACACAGGCTTCTTGGCGGCGGCAGCAGCAGCCTCAGCGTCCCACGCCCGTCACTGGGCTCCGCGCTTTCAGTCATGACTCGCGCCCGTCTGTGGAGCCCCTTTAAGCAGCGCTCTTAATCCCCTCTCCTGGCGCACCAGGAAACCAAGCGGGAAGAAAAAGTCTCTTGCCTCTTCGGCAGCTCCAGAGTTTTCCCGGACTCCCTGCCGGCTAGCTGTGGCACATTAGCCCCCTTCAGGCTGAGTTCTCGCCGCCAGCCCCAGTCCTTTCCCTGCGCTCTGACCGAAGCCCGAGCCTCAGCTTCCAGCGCCGCCCGCCCTGGCGGGCGAGCAGACAAGCCTCTCGGGCGGGTGAGTGCCGCTCGGCACCGATCCTCTGTGCGGGAATCTCTCCGCTTTGCCCTACCCAGGTATGTGGGGAGTTTCTTGCCTTTTGGGAGGTCTGGGGTCTTCTGCCAGCATTCAGTAGGTGTTCTGTAGGAGTTGTTCCACGTGTAGCTGTATTTCTGGTGTATCCGTGGGGAGGAAGGTGATCTCTGCGTCTTCCCAAATAGGTATTTCTTATGCCACAGAGGTTCAGGCAGATTGGAGGGAGACCATTAATTCTTTTAAGAAGCATGGCTCTGGGGCTTCCCTGGTGGCGCAGTGGTTGAGAGTCCGCCTGCCGATGCAGGGGTCACGGGTTCGTGCCCCCGTATGGGAAGATCCCACATGCCGCGGAGCGGCTGGGCCCGTGAGCCATGGCCGCTGAGCCTGCGCGTCTGGAGCCTGTGCTCCGCAACGGGAGAGGCCACAACAGTGAGAAGCCCGCGTACCGAAAAAAAAAAAAAAAAAAGAAGAAGCATGGCTTTGAATGGGAAAAGAAGGCAGGATGGAATCTACAAGGCTTGGGTGTTCCAGGTAGTTTTTGAAAATGAGAAAGGTTAGATGTTTAAATGGAAGACATTAAAGAGAGAGAAGAGAGAGGGTATATTTAAATGCACAATATTGAAGAGGAGGTATGTGGAATGGCATCCAGGGCAGAGGAGGAGAGAATGACCTGTGAGAGAAAACGGATGGTGTCCTCCATTATGACAGGAGGGAAGGATGCAGACAAATGTGTAAGTTTGGGGGTAAGAGTTGAGACAGTTCCTGATGATGGTTTTGAATTTCCCTATGAGGTAAAAGAGGGAGGGTCACCATCTGACAGGGGGAGAAAGAGAGGGCAGCTTGGGGTTTGGTAAAGGCCCAGAGGATTTGAAATTCTTGGGAATGTTTGGGGAATTTAGAGAGGAGTACAGTGAAAAACTCAAACCATGAAAAAAGAAAGCCATACAAGGATATACAATGGAGAAAAGACAGTCTCTTCAATAAGTGGTGCTGGGAAAACTGGACAGCTACATGTAAAAGAATGAAATTAGAACACTCCCTAACACCATACACAAAAATAAACTCAAAATGGGTTAGAGACCTAAATGTAAGACCAGACACTGTAAAACTCTTAGAGGAAAACATTGGAAGAACACTCTTTGACATAAATCATAGCAAGATCTTTTTTGATCCACCTCCTAGAGTAATGGAAATAAAAACAAAAATAAACAAATGGGACCTAATTAAACTTAAAAGCTTTTGCAAAGCAAAGGAAACTACAAACAAGACAAAAAGACAACCCTCAGAATGGGAGAAAATATTTGCAAACGAATCAACCGACAAAAGATTAATCTCCAAAATATATAAACAGCTCATGCAGCTCAATATTAAAAAAAAAAAACCCAATCCAAAAATGGGCAGAAGACCTAAATAGACATTTCTCCAAAGAAGACATACAGATGGCCAAGAAACAAATGAAAATCTGCTCAACATCACTAATTATTAGAGAAATGCAAATCAAAACTACAATGAGGTATTACCTCACACCAGTTAGAATGGGCATCATCAGAAAATCTAGAAACAACAAATGCTGGAGAGGGTGTGGAGAAAAGGGAACCCTCTTGCACTGTTGGTGGGAATGTAAATTGACACAGCCACTATGGAGAACAGTATGGAGATTCCTTAAAAATCTAAAAATAGAATTACCATATGATCCAGCAATCCCACTTCTGGGCATATACCCAGAGAAAACCATAATTCAAAGAGACACATGCACCCCAATGTTCACTGCAGCACTATTTACAATAGCCAGGTCATGGAAGCAACCTAAATGCCCATCGACAGACGAATGGATAAAGATGTGTACATATATAAAATGGAATATTACTCAGCCATAAAAAGGAATGAAATTGAGTCATTTGTAGAGATGTGGATGGATCTAGAGACTGTCATACAGAGTGAAGTAAGTCAGAAAGAGAAAAACAAATATTGTATGTTAACGCATGTATGTGGAACCTAGAAAAATGGTACAGTTGAACCGGTTTGCAGGGCAGAAATTGAGACACAGAGGTACAGAACAAATATATGGACACCAAGGGGGGAAAGTGGCAGGGGTGGTGGTGGTGGTGTGATGAATTGGGAGATTGGGATTGAAATGTATACACTAATATGTACAAAATGGATAACTAATAAGAACCTGCTGTGTAAAAAGAAAAGTATAATTCAAAAAAAAAAGAAAAAAGAAAGCCATAAATGGAACTCTGTTATACAGATTAAAACATTGTCTCCATCAAAAGATAACACAGGGACTTCCCTGGTGGCACAGTGGTTAAGAATCTGCCTGCCAATGCAGGGGACACGGGTTCGAGCCCTCACCCAGGAAGATTCCACATGCCCCCGAGCAACTAAGCCCATGCGCCACAACTACTGAGCCTGCGCTCCACAACTACTGAAGCCTTCGTGCCTAGAGCCCATGCTCTGCAACAAGAGAAGCCACCGCAATGAGAAACCCATGCACCGCAACAAAGAGTAGCCCCCTCTCGCCGCAACTAGACAAAGCCCACATGCAGCAACAAAGACCCAATGCAGCCAAAAATAAATTTATATTAAAAAAAAACACAAAGGGGGTGATAATACAAGCTATGACAATCTTGGGAGAAGATTGTCCAAACAATTGGACATTTACCAATTTGTAACACATTTAACTCTCATTGCACCAATTTCTAGAGTATACAGAAAGCTTCTATATCAATAAGAAAAAAGAATAATCAATAGAAAACTGAGCAAAAATGTTGAACAGGCATTTTACTAAAGAGTAAACTCAAATGACAAATAGATGAAAAGATATTTGATATTATTCGTCATCAGGAAAATAACAATTAAATCTACAATGAGACGATACTGTACCACAAACAGATTGGCAAAAATTGAGAAATCAACACTTAGAAAATATTGGCAAGGATTACATATTAGTTTCCGAATGCTGCTGGAATAAATTACCACAATCTCAGTGGCTTAAAACAACACAGTTTCTGGAGGTCATTCTCATTGGGATAAATTCAAGATGTTGGCAAGACTAGTTCCTTCTGGAGGCTGTAGGAGAGAATCTGTTTTCCAGACTTTTACAGCTTCTACAAGCTATCTATCAGTACTTTCCTTGGCTTGTAGTCCTGAAACTGTACACCTCAGGTTGGGACTTGAACCCACAACCTGGGACACGAACCCAGCCAAAACCCAGATTGGAACTTGAACTCATGGTCTTTTAATCAGAATCATTCACCTGGTGCCAGGACTTACTGAGGCTCAGGTTCTTTGTGTCTCAGCATAGAAGGAATTCAGCGAGAAGCAAAGCAATAGGCAAGAAGTAGATTTATTAATATACTTGTGAGGGAGACAAATGGGCAGGCAAGGGGGCTCTGCCCTGAGAATTAAGTGGGCTACATTTTTTTATACAGCAGGTTCTTATTAGTCATCCATTTTATACATTATTAGTGTATATATGTCAATCCCAATCTCCCAATTCATCCCACCACCATCACCCCTCACCTGCTACATTTTTATAATCAAAAGAAAGTGGGGAGGAGGAAAAGACCGCCTTCTTCCTCATTCTTTGAGTAGACATCAGGCTTACATCACTAGCTTCTCCTTCACATTGGGCAGGAGAGTGTTTGACACTATAAGGTCAGACTAGGACTGTCGTGGTGCTTATTCAAATCAGCAGAAGGGTGGTAACATATACTAGAAAAAAATTTTTTTAGAGTGGCTTTTTATTTATTTATTTTTTGGCCACTCTGCATGGCTTGCCGGATCTTAGTTCCCTGACCAGGGACTGAACCCGCACCCTCGGCAGTGAAAGTGCTGAGTCCTAACCACTGGACCGCCAGGGAATTCCTTATACTAAAACATTTTAAATCATCTCAGGTTTCAGTATAATGAGGGTCTCCTGCTTTGGAATGTCACCTTTCCCTTATATTCCTGTCCTTGGTTCTAAGGATCATTATCTTGCTGGACTTGACCAGCAGGATGAAGGTCTCATTTTTTCATTTAATGGCCTGGGGCATATCTCCTGCTTTTTCTGATGGCTTTATAGTTAAGCAAGCCTGCTTTGTTCCATGATGTTCCGATAGCTTTCTCGAGCGATCGTTAACTTACAGTGGTCTCCCCAAATTCCCTAAGTTTCCCTCTCTATCTGTAATCCCCTAGTGGGATTTCTAAAACTACTTGTGTAACTATCCTACTGTGTCCCTATCAGTCCCTTCTTCCATCTTCAAAGCCAGTAATGTAGCATCTTCAAATCTCTCTCACTCCTTCTGACCTCTGCTTTTCTCATCATGAAACAGGAGGGAAGGGGGCAGGGCACAACCTTTAAAAGAATGACATAGCCATAGGACATGACAAAAACTGGTTAGAACCGACTAGGTCCAAGATGACAGAATATTTGACTTCCAGTGGACCTTGAGCGCAATCATATGCCCATTGTAATACATTAGCATAAGCTAAGTGACACGCCTGCCAGCGCCATGACAGTCCTGAGGCTAACCATAAAAGGCCAAAGAGTGGGTGGTGGCCCAAGTCCTGGAAATATCCGCCCCTTCCCCGAAATAACTGGAATAATCCTCCCACTCATTAGCCTATGAAATTACCCAGCTCATAAAAACTAACCACGCCATATTTTGGAGCTTCTAGCCTTCTGAGATGGCCCACACTCTGTCTGTGGAGTGTGTTTCTCTCTAAATAAATCCACTTCTTACCTATCACTTTGTCTCTCACTGAATTCTTCTGTGATGAGGCAAGAACCTTAAATTCATCAGGAACAATCACATCTCCTTCTGTGACTCTGAACCTTAGCCTCCCTCTTATGTGTCCTTGTGATTACAGTGCCCACGCTCTCAATCTCCCCAAGTCAAGATACTTAACTAATCACATCTGCAAAGTTTTTTTATAATGTAAGGAAAGGAAACATATTAACAGCTTCTGGGGATTAGGACATGGACTTCTTGGGGGCCATTACTCTGCCTACCACAGACTGAAACAATGGGAACGCCATACGCTGCTGGTAAGCGTGTATATTGGTATAACTGTTTTAGAAAACAATTGGATATTTCCCAACAGAGTTGAACACATCCATTTCCTATGACCCAGAAGTTACACTTCCAGTCTACACTTGAGAAAACCCTTCCACCCAGGCACAAGGAAACAGGCACTAGAATAACCGAAGGGATTCCTAGTATCTCTCTGATCTCATCTCCTTTTTCTTTTTTTAAATTTATTTATTTTTGGCTGTGTTGGGTCTTTGTTGCTGTGCGTGGGCTTTCTCTAGTTGTGGCGAGGGGGGCTACTCTTTGTTGCAGTGCGCAGACTTCTCACTGTGGTGGCTTCTTTTGTTGTGGAGCACAGGCTCTAGCTGCGTGGGCTTCAGTAGTTGTGGCTCGCAGGCTCAGTAATTGTGGCTCGCAGGCTCAGTAGTTGTGGCGCATGGGCTTATTTGCTCCGTGGCATGTGGGATCTTTCCGGACCAGGGATTGAAGCTGCATCCCCTGCATTGGCAGGTGGATTCTTAACCACTGCACCACCAGGGAAGTCCTTCATCTCCTTTTATTTTTGGCCATGCTTACTCTTCTCCAGACACATGGGATGTTGTATGATGAAACTGGCTGGACTTTGTCCCCTGCTTCCTGGGAGGGAGCTCCTAAATCCTTGGAATTTCCTGAGTGAGAGAAACGTCTTTGTTGTTCCTGGTGGGCCCTTAGACCACACCTGAGTTTATGCTAATGAGGTGACTCAGGATGGGGGTTGGTCATGCCTGAAAGACCATGTGATAAGAGGGGTGGGGCTTTGAGTCATGTGACATCAGCCCATCTTCTGGGGGAAGGGGAAGGGGCTAGAGATTGAACTACATGGGCAATGGATGATTTAATCATGCCTACATAATGAAACCCTAGACACAGAAATAAAACTCTGGACACAAAAGCTCAGGGTAACTTCCCTGGTTAACAATTCTCTATGCCAGGAGGGTGATGCATCCTGACTGTGGGGAAGAGACATGGAAGCTTTGTGTTCGGGATCCTCCCAAATCTTGCCCTATGAGACTCTTTTTCCTGATTTGAATCCTTTTTGTTATGGTAAGATTGTAACCCTAAGTACAGTGCTTACCTGAGTTCTGTGAGTTCTTTTAGAGAATTCTGGAACTTGAGGAAGTAGGGGGAGCCTCCATACGTGTAACCAGTTGGTCAGAAGCGTGGGTGGCCTGGGGACCCCTGAGCTTGGTGTGGGTGTCTGAAGTGAGGGCAGTCTTGTGGGGCATATGCCCTTAACTTGTGAAGTTTGGCCTAACTCAAGGCAGTTAGTGACAGAGCTGCATTGCACAGACCCTCCTGGATGGTCCTGCCTTGAGACCGCTGTGCTGCCCCTCCCTCTGCTGGAACACCTCACCTTAGATGGCCACGTGTCTTGGCTTAGATGTCAACTCAGTGGCGAATACCGTACAAGCTCCATTGCAACCTCCCACCCTGGTACTTTCCATCTCTTTCCCTGCTTTTGTTCCTAATTAGGACCTCTCAGCTTTTAACATACAACATAACTTACCTATGTTTTTCTATTTATTGTAGTTTTCCACGCCTAGAGTACCCACGGGGGAAGGGATTTTATCAGTTTTGATCACTGTTCTATCCCAATGCCTAAAGTAGTACCCGGCACATAGTAGGTGCTCAAGAAATATTTGTCCAGTGAACGAGTGAATAATAGCAAAAATGTCAGCTCCCCAAATATCTACTAATAGTAGACCACATAAGTATAACAGAATACCAAACAACAGTAAACATGAATAAACTATACTCATCAACATGGGTGAATCTCCCAAACATAATAATGATGATACAAGCAAGTAACAGTAGAAAATATACAGTATGATTCCATTCACAAAAGTTCAAAGACAGGCATACATATCTAGGGGTGAAAGTTTAAATGAAGGCATGGGAATAAATATCAGGATAACAGTTACCTCTGGGAGGGAGGTGGTAGGGAGAGGGGATGAGGGAAAACTGGGGAGGACACAAAGGCGACGGCTTCTCATGTATGGGCAATGTCCTATTTCTTAGCCTAAGTCCTGATTCCATGGGTATTCTTTTTTTTTTTTTTTTTTTAAGAAGGACTTGCAACAGATTAAGAGAAGCAATCAGAAAAGTAGGCAGAACAGCAGTCAGGTGTGGTGTCGTAGAAGCTCAGAAGTGTTTGAAAGAAGATATAGTGATTGATTGCCAAATGCTGATAGATCAAGTGATTCACGGACTGAAATACGACTATAGGAATGTGGTGGTCACTTATGACCTTGTGTCTTAGTGGAATTATGAGGGTTAATCGGAATGGGTTTAAGAGAGAATGAGAGAAATGAGAGATAGCACATATACACAACTCTTCTTTTATTTATCTATCTATTTACTTATTTTTGTACTTTTGTATTTTGGCTGCACTGCGTGGCATGCAGGATGGTTCCCCAACCAGTTATTGAACCGGGGCCTCTGCAGTGAAATTGCCGAATCCTAACCACTAGGCCACCAGGGAACTCTACCCTGTGGGTTTTCTCATTGTGATTATTCTCGAAACTATACATTTACATTTCATACTCTCTTCTGTATGTCTGACATATTTCACAGTTAAGAAGAGGAGAAAAAGTACCATAGGAGGATGACTGAGTCGTCTTGAGTCCTCAGTTCCACTGATGAACTTATTGTGAATTTAGAGTGATAGCAGGGCTGTATGATTGCGTCTGGCAGCACTTAGATACTTGAGGGTACATCTGGAGAAGGCAGATTTGGATTCATCTCTCAACGGAGTTTTGCCAGGTGGGAGACATGAAGGTAAAACGAGCAAGGAAATCTATCATTTTGGCAAGGGAACAATTGAAAACCTGTTCTATGGAAACGAGGCTGAAACGGGAGGCAAGTGAAGTCAGGAGGGAGAGAGCGGAAATCCTGGGAAGATCTGGTTTGGGTGGGGAATGACAGATCCAGGGCACCCCGTGTAGTCAATGAACTGGACTCCATGGAAGTAAAAAGCTGTAAGCCAGTGCAGTCATGGCGATGAGAGGTATTAAAGGGCACGTTTGAGGCAAGACCATGTCTGGGTGCAACAGTGGCTGAATTGTCATAGACATATATCTTTTAGTTCCCACAACCTGCAGAAATCCCTCTATCCCAAAGCCAGCCCAAATAAAGCAACATTCAAAGCACTACCAGTGTCCCGCTATGCAGAGGCACCTCAGTACATGCTCCCCAGCATGGGCAAGGGGCGCAGCAGGAGTGACTGGGGCAAAAGGATATCTGGCTCCTCCCTTTTCTCCGACCCAGGCACTTTGGGCTCCATCTGCAGTACATGTCCAGTTGCAAACGCTTAGCACTGTTAGCTCTATTAGCTTCATTAGACTCTCCTGGTCTGTCCATCATCCATCATCTAACTATTGCAACAGCCTTTTAACCTCTCCCTCTACTTCTCCTGTGCATCCTGCAGACTTCATCTTTGTGGCAACAGTGGCAATGCTATGTTCAGTAATGGATCATCCTGATTCCCCCCATAATAATGGATATAGCAAAAAGGAAGGGAAAATCAGAAACTTGTGGACAACACCGCAACAAAAAGAGATGACAAGGTAGTCACAGAAGCCTGTAATTATATTGGAGATTGAAAATTATTTTTAAATTTACATATAGTAAAATTCACTCTTTTTGGTGTGCAGTTACTTTAAGTCTTGACAAATGCATAGAATCATGTGATCACCACCACAAATCAAGATACAGGTACACTTCATGGCTCCTAAAATTTTCCCCATGCTGTAGTCAACCCTCCCCTCCCCTCCACCCCACCAACCCCTGGGGACCACTGATCTGTTCTCCATCTCTGCAGTTTTGCCTTTTCTAGAATGTCATATAAATGTCATATACATGGAATCATGCAGTTTGGATCCCTTTGAGCATGTTGTTGCTGAGTAGTATCCCACTACATGGACGTATCACAGTTTATCTGTTCACTCACTGAAGAACTTTTGGGTTGTCTCCAGTTTGCCTCAGGAACTGACAGAATACAAGATACAATTCAGTAGCAATATAGATTTGGACTTGACTAACCAACCTGACCTAACTGATACATACAGAATTTTCATTCTTTTCAAGGGCATATGGGACATTTACCAAAACAGAACATATTCTGGGTCATAAGGAATGTATAGCAGATTTTACATAATTGAAATAATTCAGAGTATATCCTTTTGTGTAATTAAATTGGAACTCAGTAACAGGAAGATAACTAGAACATCCCCTAATATTTGGAAGTAACACCTTCTACATAACTTATGGGCCAAAAGTTAAATCAAAATGGAAATTTAAATATCGTGAGCTAAATGATAATTAAAAAAACACTAAAAACTTGTGAGAGACGGTAAAGCAGTGCTTAAAAGGAAATTTATAGCTTTAAATGAATATAGTCAAAAATCAATAAGCCTAGCTTCCAACTTAAGAAACAAACGAAAGGGACAATAAATATCCCTCCAAAAGTAGAAATATAGACACAATAAAACTAAGAACAGAGATCAATGAAATACAGGGCACAATAGAGAAAACTCAACAAAGCTGAAAGTTGCTTCTTTGGAAAAAATTTATAAAATTGACAAAACTCCAGCAAGACTGATCAAGGGAAGAGAAAACACAAAGAGCCCCAATATCAGAATGAAAAGTGGGACATCACTACAGATTCTACAGACATCTGAGGGATAATATGAGGATGTTATGAATAACATGTCAATAAATCTGAAAATTTAGACAAAATGGAAAAATATTTCAAAAACACAATTTACCAAAGTGACATAGGAAGAAGTGGATAATCTGCATGGTCCTCTATCTATTAAAGAAAATGATTCTGTAATTTAAAACCTTCCCACAATAAAAATCAAGGTACAGATGGTTATTAGTATTCTCATTGAAAATCTATCAAGCACAAATTTATGATTTGTGTACTATCATCTATGTATAAATATATGTGTTATATAAAAAGCTGTCAGTGTTCACTTAAATTATATAGGGAGTGGTGGGTGAGGGTACAGGTGCAACAAAGTTGGCCATGTATTGATAATTGTTGAAGCCCAACATTGGGTTTATTATACCTTCTTAGGGCCTACTTTTGTAAATATTTGCAATTTTCCATAATGAAATGTTTTTGTAAAAATAAGAAGTCAGACCATAACATTACTGTGCAAAAGCCTCCACAAGCTTTTGTTGCTCCCTTTTTTTTTTTTTTTTTTTTTTTTTTTTTGCGGTAGGCGGGCCTCTCACTGTTGTGGCCTCTCCCCTTGCAGAGCACAGGCTCCGGATGCGCAGGCTCAGCAGCCATGGCTCACAGGCCTAGCCGCTCTGCGGCATGTGGGATCTTCCCAGACCGGGGCACGAACCCGTGTCCCCTGCATCGGCAGGCGGACTCTCAACCACTGCGCCACCAGGGAAGCCCTGTTGCTCCCTTTGAGTCAGAGTCACAGTGGGCCGATGGCCAACCCGGCTCTTCCTGATCTGGTCGCCCTGGCACCCCCTGGAATCTCACTCTCCACCACACTCTCACTCATTTTCATACCACTCTGACCTCCTTCTTATTGCTTGCCCATGACCAAGGCATACTCCCATTTCAGGGCCTTTGCGCTCCCTGTTCCCTTTGCATCAAATGTTCACCTTTCAGATTCAGCACGGCTTGCGTCAGGTCTTTGCTCAAATGTCACCCTTTCACGGAAGACTTCCCTGACCAAAGTCAAAATAAAAAACTCCATAAATTGCACTCTTGTGCCCTCTCCCTGCCATGCTTTTCTCCAGAGCATCTGCATCATCTGACATATGAAATATTTACTTGTGTTTTTTTTTTTTTTGCGGTACGCGGGCCTCTCACTGTTGTGGCCTCTCCCGTTGCGGAGCACAGGCTCCGGACGCGCAGGCTCAGCGGCCATGGCTCACGGGCCCAGCCGCTCTGCGGCATGTGGGATCTTCCTGGACCGGGGCACAAACCCGTGTCCCTGCATCGGCAGGCGGACTCTCAACCACTGCGCCACCAGGGAAGCCCTTGTGTTTTTATTTACTGCCTGCTTCCCTCAAAAATGCAAACTTCAGGGGACTTCCCTGGTGGTCCAGTGGGTAAAACTCTGTGCTCCCCATGCAGGGGGCCCGGGTTCTATCCCTGGTCAGGGAACTAGATCCTGCATGCATGCCACAACTAAGAGCCTGCATGCCGCAACGAAGATCCCCCGTGCCCCAACTAAGACCTGGAAAAGACAAAATAAATAAATAAATATTAAAAAAAAACACCCGCCAACCCTGCCCCCATGTTTTGACTGCATGAACATGTACCCCCCAAAAATGCAAATTTCAACCAGACACGGACATTCACACCTGTACCCCAGTGCCCAGAATGGCACAGTAGGTGCTCAATAAACAGGTACTGAATGAATGAATACAAAAGGTCCTCAGCTTCTCCACGCTGTGTTAAGGGGCACATTCCCGTTCCTTCACCCAGACCCCTCCACCCCTTCCTGGCCCCAGATCTCTTCCATATTCACCTGAGTCTGAGTCCCTCCTGACCCCCCTCCTCCCCCACACCCTGGTTGTTGCCAGAGAACAGGGATATCCCTTCAGAGAGACAGGAGGCTTCTCAGGGAGCCAGAAGACCTGGATCATCATCCTCTCAGTGGTTTTGGAAAAATGGGGACTATGGAATCTCTCAAGATGGTTTTGGACTCTTGCTCTGCCACTTACCATCTCTTGAGATCCTGCAGGGTCACTTCGCTTCCCTGACCATGTATATGTTTACTCATCTGCCCAGTGGCGACAAAACCAACACCAACCATATATCGTGGTTGTGACAGTTGAAGGGAATAGCCGAAGAGACCAGGTTTGCCCACGGAAGCGCTTTCACTGTCAGATGCGGATGATAAAAATTTGGGCAGCTCTCTGAGAATCCCCAAACGGTCTTTCACACAGGAGGCCACGTAACCTTTTGGGGTGTTTGTTGCCTTATCCTTTTTAAAATGAAAGGCTGGCCCCGTCTCTCCCCGCGTCCTCCCTCTTCGCCCCCAACCCCTGCCCCCGCCCGGCGCCCTGCGCCCTGGACACGCGTTCTACCTGTCCTTGCACCTTGGTCCTGCACTTTCGCTCTCCACGAGCCCGCCCTGCGCCTTTCCTCACCCCGCGTCCTCCCTCTCCCGGCGCCCGCCCCGCACCCTCGCCCCGCGCCCGCCCGCTCCACGCGCTCTCGCGCCCGCCCGCTTCGTGCCCGATCCGTGCCCGTTCCGTGCTCGCTCCGCGTTCGCTCGCTCGCGCTCCCCGGCGCCGGCTGCGGAGGGAGCCGCTCTGCCCGCAGCTGGCGCAGCGCGGGGGCGGCCGCGGGTGGGCGGGTGCCGCGAGCCCGGGTGCAGAGCATGAGCCGCCGCCGGCGCCGGCCGCGCGCTGCTGTGGGCCAGACTGCGGCGCGAGGGCTGCGCGGGAGCTACGCTGGCCCGGACCGAGGTAGGCAGTGGCCGCCGGTCCTCAGTCCCTCTGCCCGTCCCTCCCTCCCTCTTGCGGGCCGTCCCCTCCGCTCGCCGGCGCGGGCAGGGCGGGGCGTACGCGGGCCCAGGGTCCCGCCTGGCGCGGCCGTCGTGGGGCCGGGGCGCGGGCTCCCGGCGCGGGTCGCGGGGCGCGCGTGTAAGAGGGCGTGTGGGAGCCCAGTGCGGAGTTGTCCAGAACTCCGCCTCGGGCTGGACAGTGTCAGGACCTTCCAGTCCCCAGGCCCTGCGGGGCAGCGGGTGGTCTCAGCCTAGGCGTGGCGGGAGCGCACTTGGCAGGCTGGCGTGGACACCCGCCGGCGGGTCTCCTGCCCCGGGTCTGGTGTGGAGGAGGGGGGCTGGGAAATCTGAGGCGCTAGGGCTGCGCAGTTGGAAGTTTCCGTTTGCTTGTCTGCATTCTGGGCCCCGCGGTCGCATCTCACGCCCTTGCTGTGTGGCGAGGAATTGGGGCGTGAGCTCAGCATTTGAGGGGAGCCGGCCAGGGCCAGGGCGAGATGCCCCTGTCTGCACCGTGGGCAAGGGTCATTTGAAGGACCGTGCTCTCTCTGCCCAGGGCCTTCCCTGCTGGAAACAGAGCCTGGGGCAGGTGTAGCTAGTTCTGGTCTGCGCATGTGAGGGGGGAGACAGACGAGCAGCAGGCCCTTTGCGCCCTGCATCTCTAGCTGCTTCTGAGCGCTGGAACTGGTGGATATTTACAGGGAGGCCGCCTGCCTCTTGGGAGCCGCCTGGGGCTGAGATGTGGTAGTGGACGGAGCACCCTTCTTCCCTGCTTTGAAACGGGAGCCCCGTCAGGTTCACCCTCCCCACTGCTGTCATGCTTCTCCCACCCTCCTGAGCAATGGAAGGGCCCAGATGGCCACCTGCCCTGGGAGCCCAGGACGTGCAGAGTCCGGCTGGCATGCAGGGGTAACTCGCAGAGGCAGTGGTCTGGTCTGCCCCTCAGGGGTCTCCCACCTCCCTCTGAACACAGCCTGGCCCAGCCCAACCTAGCCTGGGTCCAGGCCCTTCCCTGCCCAGATAGGAGGGCAGAGAGCAAAGCAACAGCTCCTGTTGTGAGCAGAAAACTAGGGAGTAGGGAGGCTACAGGTCTTGACTTTTGAGCTGTGGGCAGGCTGCAGGCTCCTCCGAGACTCGGTTTCCCTATCTGTAGAATGACACCATGGTTTCAGTGACTTACGAGGGCATTTCTGCTGACATCCAGGGACACTTTGCAATGGAACCTCAGGACCCCAACCCAGAATAGGAGGAGGGGATTCAGAGTGGGGGGAAATGGAGGGCTTGGCTTGGGGCACAGGGGTAGGTTTTCTGCCCCTCCAGCCTTTCTTTGTTCTTAAGGACATGTGTCAGAGTGACCAGCAGCCCTCTGGGGTCATGGACCTAGGTGGCATTAGCAGCAGAATCTGCAAGCCCTACCCCTGAGAAGCGCGAGCAGTGTGGGCCCATATGCTGACACCCTCCCAGGGCGGCTGTGTGCTCCAGTACATGGCTCCCATGTTTGGGAGCACAGCAGGTGTCCCTGTCCCCAGGTATGCCATGGGGGCCAGAGAGCCAGCCAACAAGTTTGTTTTTCTCTGGGAGGCATCCTTGAACTGCCAGCCTGATGGCTTCCTTCCACCTGGCAAAACGTGGAAATGGAACAGTTCACACAGAGCAGAGGGGTTTTTTGGTGTAACTTAGCAACCGCAGGGGGAGGAGGAGGGGGGAGGGGAGGGGGAGGAGGGAGAAATACCGGCACCACCAGCGTTTGTGCTGGGTCGACCCGAGTGAGGCCAGGGGCTGGTGGGCCCAGGCTGAGGGGGAAGGGCATCCCCAGCACAAGTGGCCCCCCTGCAGCTGGCCAGACGAGGGACAGAGCCATTAGTCCGTCTCCTGGGTCCTCCAGAGGAGAGCAGTTAGAGGCTGGGATGCTCAGGTGTAGCCTGAGGGCCCCTGAGCCCACCTGTTTCCTAATCTGTGAATAATGGGCCAAACGGGCAGGATGGCAATAGCTTTAGTTGATAATTGGTTTTTAACCACAGAACCCTGTTCTCAAGCCGCATGTTTCAAAGCCAGATTTGTCAAATAGGCCAAGTGAAGGTGCAGGGCTAGAAGCGGGGGCTGTGGGGTCCACAGGCTGCCGTCAGGAGCTGGGGCTGGGGCTGGGGTAGGTGGGTGTCGGCTGCACCTTGCTGCATGGCCCTACCCCAGAAGAGGGCCCCCCGGGCGTCCCCACAGGACCTGCTGGGGGTGGGTGCCGGGGCCACAGTGGAGGAGAGGGACAGAGGTGCCGGGCAGGGCCTGTCCAGGTGGTCTTGACTCAGTGCCAGCCGGCCCTCCTACTGCCCCCTGCTGGGACGTCTCCTCCCTCCCTCTTCCCTCCCAAGGCCACCTGCTTCAGCCCTGGTCCGCTCTGGCTGTTTTTACTCTCAGAGCTTCCAAATACTGAGCAGAGATCTGCTTCCTGTAGCTCCCACCCACTGCAGGCTGCCTCTCGTCCCTTTGCCCTCGCCTGCCCACCTCCCTCCTGAGATGAGTGTTTACTTAGCAACACGTCTTCCAGGCGGAATCTGAGGAGGGAAGCAGGGAGGACGGGAGGGAGGCCTGGCATCACAGGGTGGCATCGGTGGGGAAGCTGCCAGGCCCTTGGCCGTGGGAGACGAGGTGGACCTCTGACACCCACTGGCCACATGTCAGGGCACCCTGATCTGTTGGGGTCTGGGGAGGACACTCTGCCCTCTTTTAAGACTATGTGCCTTTCTCACCTCTTTCTGGGCACAGAGCCTGGGGCTGTGTGTGTGTGAGAGAGAGAGTGAACACAAGGGTGCCCTGGGCTGGCACAGAGTGAGCTGGCTGCTACTGATCCATTCAGAATGTCCCTGCAGTGGGGACACCGGGAAGTCCCGGTCTAACAACTCAGGAGTGGGGTTTGGGAAAGTCAGCAGACATCAGCATGGTTGTGGCATGGCGGGAACCGTGGAAGGGAAACTTGAAAGCCTCGCCGTGTCCAGGCCTGTGCCGAGTATGGGAGGGACAGAGGCCAGGTGCTGGAGGCAGGGAGGGCCTTGGGGATTCGCCTTTTGGGACGGGTCTCAGGCCCTGGAAGGAGGCTGGTGAGAGGTGTCTGGTCAAGAGTATGAAATCATCAGGGTCCACACCGATGCCTACCAGGGCCGGGGAGGGGCAGGGGTGTGGGTGCTGCCTGTCGCTGACCCTGCCTTAGGGTGGACAGTCAGATGGCTTCAGGTGTCTGAATGCTTTTGTTTGCAAAAGCATGTCCTTAGAGCCCCACAGGTGCCTTGAGTAGGATTCAGGGCAACACCCAGTGGTCCTGCCCTGGAAGCTTCTCCCATCTCACTTATGTAACAGGGAAGCTCTTCAGGGTCAGTGCACTGGTGCCGGGATGAGGACATAGCACGGGAGAGAAGAGCCTCTTGTCCCTGTGGCCACCACGAGTCCCTGCACTGGGTGGGGAGGGTTGGGGGCAGGCTGCGGCCCGTGCCACCCAGGGTAGTGGCAGGAGCTCGGGCCATGCCGTGGTCCTTCTGAGCGGGCTCTGGGGTCCTCCGTGGAGGGGGGTGAGTTTGGGGAGCGATGGGCGAGCACCAGCTCAGGAAGGAGGGGCCTGGGCCTTGGTGAGGGTCCCAGCTCTTCAGAGGAGAGCACCCCATTTCTCCTGGGGGACACACGCGCTGAGCCCCCAGGCAGGGAGTCTGTGCCGTAGGTGCAGCGTCGAGAACTCAGGGCCTCGTTCCCACTCCTCCAGCCCCTCCCAGGTGCGGTGCTGCCACCCTAGTTGACAGCTGATGGCCTCAGAGGTGAAGTCACTTGCCTGCAGCTTCTCCCAGCTCGAACACAACAACAGACCTTCCTCAGCTGTCTCCCCCTCCAGCTCTTTTGCACCCTGCTCTCCTCCCCTGCGCGGGCTGACTGTGAAGGGTGTTCTCTGCTTGCCCACTGCATACCAGCACTTCCCACTCAGCCCAGCCCACTCCCATCTGTACGCCCCTCACTCCAGGCAAACAGGCTTCAGAGGCCCTCGGGTGTCTCTGGCACTGCTCCCCGGCCGTGGTCCCCCGGGCTCTGCGGGCCACCCCTGTGCCTCCGTGTCCTCCGGCCCCCCCCTGCAGACCTTGCTGCGGGCGCCCCCTCCTCTCCTGGGGCACTCAGTGTTCCCCTTCCTTTCCTTAAGACCTGGGCCTCCATCCTCTCCTCCCCAGACGTGGCTGCCGTTCCCTCCTTGGTGCTGATTCCACCCCAATGTCCCAGCAGCATTTGAGCCCAGGCCTGCTGGCTGCCTCCCAGGTGACCACGGGCAGCCTGTCCACTGTCATCGAACCCCTGAGCCTCTGCCGCCCAGCACCCCCCTGAGCAGGTGGGCCAGCCAGGGCCTTCTTCGTACCTCTGCCAGGTCAGCCCTTGATTGATTGAGCCTTCGGCTGGTCTGACCCCACCCCCCTGCCCACTACCACCTCTGCAGGCCGGGCTGCCCTCCCCTGGCCTGGACGCCGCAGCGGCCTGCTTCCCCTGCAGTGCCTGCCCCACAGCGCAGCCCAGTGACCTTTAACCTTCTCTTTGTAAAAATGCTCGGAGCCTCCTGCTCCCAAGCAGGACGGCCTCTCCCCTCCTGGTCGGCTCCCAGCCTTCCTTAGGGTGCCTTCCTGCACAGGTGTGCTCTGCGGGTGCCCTGGGCATACTGTGTAATTGTCTGTCTGTGATCCCTCGGGGTCAGGTCTATACCTGGCCTGTCGACCCCAGATGGACTGCCAGCTCTGCGATGCCGGCTGTGCTGGGGGACTCAGCAACGTTCGTGGGATGTGTGTGAAAGTCTGTGTGCAGCGGGCGGAGAGCACAGGTCTGTGTCTGGGAACCTGCGTGTGAGTGGGTGGGAGGCTCCTGGCCTCAGCCACGTTGCTGTCCCCTTTCGGGGAGAGGAGAGGGGAGCAGACACACAAGCTCTGGGACAGGCAAGGTGGGGTGGGGCCAGGAGGACAGGCCCTTGCCTGTTGTCACCACCATTTCCGTTTCTCCAAGTGTCACCCTCAGACTCTACCTTGAAGAGAGAGTTCTCCCTGGATCTGGTTGTCATGGCAACACTGTTAACAAAGAGTAGCTTTCGTGGAGGAGGCTGGCTCACCCAGAAACCGAGGGGGCTGGGCGAGGGCGTGCGCTCTGACGGGTTTATGAGCAGAGCCTGTTTCCACACCAGCACCGAGGCTGCCCAGGTTGAGTGGACCCCTCTGCCCCCGGGGCTCTCTGGGCCTCCGGTACCCAGACCCTCACCATGTGAGTGTCATGGAGCCTCGATTCCATCTGCGTGTGGCCTGGATCCCAGCCGCAGCTGGCTCACGGGGGTGTGCCCAGCCCTGGCACCAGGCCCTTCCCAGGGTGAGGAGCCCCGTTTTGTCACTGCGGAAATCCCGGCTCAGAGGCCCAGGCTTCTCTTGCCTAGGACTTCCCCGGAGACTGGTTCGGTGCCCAAGCCCGTTTCGGTTGTGGACTCTGAACAAGCCCTGTCTGGGTTCCGTTCCTCCTCTGAGGTTAGGGCTTCGATTAAATGTGGTAATGACACGCAGCCCAGGCCGTGACGACTGGGGACCGGCGGTTGGCCCTGGGATCCAGGTCTCTGCCCTCAGAGCTGGGGGAGAGTGAAGGAGGGCGAGAGCTGGCCGTGTGCACCAGCTCGGGGATGAGGCTGGAGGGATTAGGGTTGGATGGGGTTAGAGCCTCATAGAGAAGGAGCTGGTGGACTTCTGAGGGGAGCCTCTGCAGCTTTCCTGAGTCGATCACTTGGAACAGGCAGGAGGCTGCGTCAGTTATTGGTTTTATTGTGGTTATTAGCGGTGGATGGCCCCTGCTGGGTGGATGAGGCCAGGAACAGGAGAGCATCAAGGCTGCCCCTGGAAGAGCCCACGTCCTGTCCACACCGCCCATGGCAGGCCAGGGCCCTTCTTGCTCAGCCGTACCGTGGGAAGAGTCCTCCATGCCCTGTGCCCCTCCGTCCTCGGGACTGGGAGGGTAGCCCACCCCCACCAGCGTGAGCAGTCTGCTAGTCTCTGGGGTGACCTGTGAGCCCCTGGGCCCTGGTCCCTCGCTGCTGGGTCAGGGGGCTCTCCAGGACTACGGAGGGAGGCTTGATGGTGAGCAGGGCTCCGAGCTATTCCTCTGGGAAAGGCCAGAGTCGCTTCCAAGAGTGGGTGTCTCACGTGGGGCAGAGCCTCCCGTGGTACCTGGTCCGCCCCAGGATGGAGGGCTCGTGAGCTCCAGGGTGCTTAAAGAACCATGCCGTTAATGATGGGAACATTCATGAAAATTGCCTGCAAACTGGCCGTCAAAACGCCTCAAGGAATATCAAAGGCACCGTGTGATTCAGACCGTGTTTTCTGCCTACAACGCAGTTCTGACAGAAATTAATAACAAAACATAACTCTAAAAATTCCAGTATTTGGAAAATCTAAAACACGTGTATAAATACTTAGTGAATCCAACAAGAAATCATAATGGAAATGAGATGATACTGAAATGAAATGATAGAAACATAATGAGGGACACTTGTGGGACACAGCCTTCGTGCGCACAGCACCGCAGATGTGTCACCAGCTGACCTTGTCTGGATATTCCACATTCTTTGAGGCGTCCGTGTCCAGGTACCACCTCCTCGGCCCCAGCTGGTGGGAAAGGGGCCAGGCAGTGGGTGCCTTGGAAGGGGGTTAGAGGCAGGGAGCAGTGGCCAGGCCTCCCGTGACTGCAGGGGTGCCTGGGGGAGATGCAGGATCCCCTGGCTTTTCCTTGCAGTCAGGCCAGGCTGGGTCTGGGGGAGCTGCCCTGCCCCCAGTGCAGAGACCAGGACTGTTTTTTTTTTTTTTGGTATAAATCTAATTAATTTATTTATTTTTGGTTGCGTTGGGTCTTCGTTGCTGCGCGCGGCCTTTCTCTAGTTGCAGCAAGCGGGGGGTTCTCTTGGTTGTGGTGCGTGGGCTTCTCATTGCGGTGGCTTCTCTTGCTGCAGAGCATGGGCTCTAGGCACGCAGGCTCAGTAGTTGTGGCTTGTGGGCTGTAGAGCGCAAGCTCAGTAATTGTGGCGCACGGGCTCAGTTGCTCCGTGGCATGTGGGGTCTTCAGGGATCAGGGCCTGAATCCATGTCCCCTGCATTGGCAGGCGGATTCTTAACCACTGCGCCACCGGGGAAGTCCTGAGACCAGGACTTTTAAAGCACACTCTCTGGTCACAGCCACCATTCACAGGTGATAGCCATTCCCAGCCCTGGAGGGGAGGACACCAGGGGTGTCTGAGTTTGGGCTGAGACTTTGAAGAGCTGTTGTTCTATGAGGTTATTGGGGTGCTGTTAGGGGAAAAAAAGGAAGGGCCAGAGCAGGGAAAGGCCCAAGGTTGCAGAGCGGAGAGAGGATGGAACAGCGGGCAGCGTGGCGGAGGCCAGAGCCCTGGACCACCCTGTCCATGCTCAGGATCTTGGCACGCTGCGTGTGCATGTGGACTCCGTATGTGTGTGTGTGTGTGTGTGCACGCGCACATTCACATGCAGGCACCAGGGAGGGAGCCCTGAGCAGCCCTCTGTCCCAAGGACTCTGCCGTGCCTTTCACTAACACCTGACTTAATTTAACGCCGTAAACTTTTTTTTTGTTTTTGGATGCTGGCATCATTATACCCATTTTGCTCATGAGCCTCTTGGGTCTGGAGAGAGAGGCGAAGGCAGAACTTGAACCCAGGTCTTTCCTCTGTGCCAAGGAGCACTTTGGAGAGAAGGTGACGTGCTGCTTTTGTGCCTCCCTTCATCTTCCCGTGCCCTTCCTGCTGCCCTCTCCCTGTGTGCAGCCCTGAGCTGGCTCTCGCTCCCTTTCCTGACTTTGACTGTGACCTCCCCTCATCCCCTGTGCTTCCCTGATCTCACACTCACACCTCAGGTCTCAGCTTGGACAGGGCTCCCAGCAGGAGCTTCTCCACCTCCTGGGCGGTTGAGATGCCTCTTCCTCTGGGCTGTAGAACTCCAGGGACTTGTAGTGGGCGTAACGAGCTCCCCGTGTGCCAGCCGCTCTTCTAAGTACTTTGCTCAAGTCCACTCATCTCACATACACTTAAAAAAATATATATATATATTTATTTAGGCTGTGCCGGGTCTTAGTTGCGGCACTCGGGATCTTCGTTGCAGCGTGTGGGATCTAGTTCCCCAACCTGGGATCGAACCCAGGCCCCCGGCATTGGGAGCATGGAGCCTTACCCACTGGACCACCAGGGAAGTCCCTCACACACACTTTTTTTTGGTTAATAGATCTTTACTGGAGTATAATTGCTTCACAATACCGTGTTAGTTTCTGTTGCACAGCAAAGCGAATCAGCCATATGCGTACACATGTCCCCACATCCTCTCCCTCTTGAGCCTTCATCCCATCCTCCCTATCCCACCCCTCTAGGTCATCGCACACATGCTTTTGAAAGACGTGGCTTAGGTCAGGTTCCCCAAATGCAGAGCCTGATGCATGGGATTCTGATGCATGGGGTGTCGAGGATGTGCTCTCAGGAGTGTAAGGAGGTGAACAAGCAGGTAGGAAAGGGGAGAGGCAGTTTCACCACAGTGCAGTTTCTTTTTTTTTATTTTAATTTTTAAAAATTATTATTTTTTATATTTTAATTTTATTGGAGTACAGTTGATTTACAATGTTGTGTTAGTTTCAGGTGTACAGCAAAGTGATTCAGTTATACATGTACATATATTCATTCTTTTTTAGATTCTTTTCTCATGTAGGTTATTAGAGAGTATCGAGTAGAGTTCCCTGTGCTATACAGTAGGTCCTTGTTGGTTATCTATCTTATATATAGTGGTG
Source organism: Mesoplodon bidens (assembly GCF_964165515.1). NCBI lineage: Eukaryota > Metazoa > Chordata > Mammalia > Artiodactyla > Ziphiidae > Mesoplodon > Mesoplodon bidens. The sequence continues at coordinate 118,201,703 of NC_138176.1, read as the reverse complement.
TGTATATGTTCATCCCAAGCTCCTGATTTATCCCTCCCTGCCACGTTTCCCCTTTGGTAACCACAAGTTTGTTTTCGATATCTGTAAGTCTGTTTCTGTTTTGTAAATAAGTTCATTTGTATTTTTAAAAAATTAGATTCCACATATGTGTGATATCATAGGATATTTGTCTTTGACTTACTTCACTTAGTATGGTAATCTCTAGGTCCATCCATGTTGCTGCAAATGGCATTATTTTTTTTTATGCCTGAGTAATATTCTATTGTATATATGTACCACATCTTCTTTATCCATTCATCTGTCGATGGACACTTAGGTTGCTTCCATGTCTTGGCTCTTGTAAATAGTGCTGCAATGAACAGTGGGGTGCGTGTATCTTTTTGAATTATGATTTTCTCCACATATATGCTGGATCACATGGTAGTTTTATTTTCAGTTTTTTTAAGGAAGCTCCATACTGTTCTCCATAGTGGCTGTACCAGTTTACATTCCCACCAGCAGTGCAAGAGGGTTCCCTTTTCTCCACACCCTCTCCAGCATTTATTGTTTGTAGACTTTTTGATGATGGCCGTTCTGACCAGTATGACAGAAGTGTAATTTCAAGCAGTCTCACCTCAGCCTAACCACATGGGGGACTCTGGAGTGTAGACTGCACCACAGGCTTGTCTCACTGGGAGGCAGGGAGTGGGCTCTGCCCTTGACCCCTCCAGTGCCCTGGAGAAGGATGCAGGTGTGAACGGCCCAGTGCTGGCCGCCCTAGGGGAAGGTGCCCCAGGCTGGTAGGAGGTCCTAGCAGTCTGGGTGGGCCCAGCAGCAGCCCCCTCCTCAGTGCCACTGTTGCTTCCCACAGGCAAGAAGCTGCCTGCTTCTCCCAGGCTCTCCCAGTAGTCCTTGGGAGGCTTGGGATACAGCCTCAGGTCCAGCCTGCTTCTGCCCACACGTCCTGTGGCCTGGCTCACGGATCACTGGCCTCCTTGCCGCGGTGCCTCATCTTCCTGGGGTGCATCTGCCTGCGTCCGAGTCTGCTGCCCTGTGCTGCTCACCGCGGGGCCCAGGACTGAGGGCTGTGCTGGCGCGTGGAGGGTCTCTGTCAGCTTGTCCAGAGAAGAACTGAGAATCATGGTTGTCAGCCTGGGCTCAATGGCAGGACGCTGGGCAGGCCAGGGGTGGGAGAACCCTAGACCGAGGGCTGTCCAGAGCCCACCAGCCTCGAGACAGGGTCCTGGTGCCAGGCCAGTGGGGGCAGTGTGGGGTGAAGAGCCCTGGCCTGGGGTCTGGGGCCTGCGCTCCAGCCCCATCCATTGTCTCATCACCTACCCGCAGCTGTCCACCCCGGGCTGGTTGGCTCCCTGGGGTCTGCCCTCGGGTATGGCCTGCAGCAGGAGGGCCCATGAGCTCCTCCTGGCTTCCTACAGCCCAGCTCAGGGTTGGCAGCACACGGGACTGACCTGAGGAAGCGAGAGACGCTGAGCCGAGTGGGCACACGTGAGGGTCGAGTGGGGGTGTGGCTGGCACACAGATGGGCTGTGGGCCTGGCCTCTGCCTGGTAGCCCGCCCACCCCTGCTGGGCCCCTCCGTGGCTCCCTGCCGCCTGCCCCGCTGGCCTGCCCAAACCGTGCCGTCCTCCTCTTCCCTGAACTTTTCTGAACTTTCCTTCCCGTGTGCTCCGAACGGTGCTCCTTGCTCTCAGGAATGGCCCAGGGAGGGCCCTAAACCCCCTCAGGGGCTGCCTGCCTCGGTTTGCTTGGCTGCAGTAAACCATGCATCTAACAGTGCCCCAGCACTGGGCCGGGAACAGCCTTGGGGAAGGCCCTCCTGGCAGCACCCAGCCACCTGGCCTGGGAGGGTGGGACGCCTGAGCACAGCCTGACGGTGAGTGGACCTGGGTGCGCTAACTAGGCTCCAAAGCACTCCCCGTGATGCCTGGAAAGGCCGCTCCAGTTTTCACAGACTGGCAGCGTCAGCAGCATTTTGCATAGAAGGGTCCAGGGCGTGTGATGCCACGTCAGTCTCCAAGGTTCTAGATGGTGGAGGAGCCAGGACCCCCTCTGAGGGCAGTGGGCAGGGCCGGGAGGACAGAGACGGATCCATTGGGGGTGACAGACAGGGTCACTTCTTTTTTATTCAAGGTCACTGGCTAAGAGGTTGCAGATGGAGATTTGGAGCCCAGGCCTGTCTAGAGCCCAGGCCCAAGGCTCTGCCTCTCAACACAGCACATAATTAGATCGAGGGCGGGGGCTCCGAGCCCCTTCCCACCGAAGCATCTGTGGCCCCGTGAGGTGGAGGCGGAGCGGGGTTGCAGGGACGTGGTGGCGGTGGCCCGCGTGCCCAAAGTGGCCCGTGCTCACTCCCCCGGCCGCCTTCTCCAGCCTGGACTCAGCCCAGGCCTCTGCAGCCTGCCTCTGGCACCTGGTGTGGCCAGAGCCTCGCCCCAGGACATGCACACGCACCTGTGGCATCAGACACGGTGTGGCAGGTGGCATCCTGGGTGGGCTGTCCCCCCATGGAGCTGAGGGTAACGGTCACCAGGCTGGCCGTGAGTATGAGGGCAGGGCGAGGGCAGGGAGAGCCCCGACTGAGCCTGACCTCAGCCCTCAGGCTGCCCTGGCAGGAGGGTGTCCTTTTTTTAAAATTAATTTTTACTGGAGTCGAGTTGATTTACAATGTTGTGTTAGTTTCTGCTGTACAGCAAAGTGAGTCACTTACACATATACATATATCCACTCTTTTTAGATTCCTTTTCCATAGAGGTCATTACAGAGTATTGAGCAGAGTTCCCTGTGCTATACAGTAGGTCCTTATTAGTTATCTATTTTATACATAGTAGTGTGTACATGTCAATCCCAGTCTCCCAATCTATGCCTCCCCGCCATGTCCCCCTTGTTAACCGTAAGTTTCTTCTCTACATCTGTGACTCGATTTCTGTTTTGTAAATAGGTTCACTTGTACCATTTTTTAGATTCCACATATAAGCGATATCATATGATATTTGTCTCTGACTTACTTCGCTCAGTATGACAGTCTCTAGGTCCATCCATGTTGCTGCAGGTGGCATGATTTCGTCCTTTTTAGGAGGGAGTCTCTACCTGCCCCTGCCCTTCACCTCGGGCCTCCTGACAGGGCAGGCTCGTTTGGCAGTGCCAGCAGTGGGCACCTCCCCCCATGAGTCGCCCCCTCAGAGTTAGACACCACCACCTACTCAGATGATCCTGAGTTGAACTGAGCTAAACTGCTGCTCTGTTTCCCCATCTTTCAGTAACGGGTTGACTGGAGCAGGGTGTCCAGAACTCAGGTCCCTAGGTGGCTCAGGGACAGACAGGCCTCTGTGCGCCAGGCCTGGCCCAGGTTTGGGGAGTGCAGAAAAATCTGAAAATAGATAGAGAAAGGCAGAACAGGGAATTAGAGGTCGACTGGGGGAGGCGGAAGAAGCGCCGGGGTCTTCCATTCAGAGTAGAGTGACTAGGGCAGCCTAACCGGGAAGGCCCCGAAGGGAGGAGGGAGGAGGAAGCCGCGTGGACGTCTGGAGGCCGGGGGCTCCCTGCAGAGGGAACAGCTAGTCCCAGACCCTGAGATGGACACGCACCAGCATGCCCGGGAATGCCAAGAAAGCAGGGGGTTCGGGGGGCACAGTCCAGGGCAGACAGTGACTGTGGGCCACTGATGACATGTCACCCTGGGGTGAGCCAGGGGACTTGTGGCTTTGACTGGGGCCTCATGCCACCTCCGTGGCTCACGCGTGTCCACATGTGGATGGCTCCGGCAGAGGGGCAGCTGACCCGCCACACCAGCCGTGTCCCAGCCCCAGTGTGACAGCCCTGTGCCACCTCCAGGAGAGAGCCTGGCTTGGGGGCTTGCTGGGGGCGCCTGCCTGGGGGAAGGAGCTGAGATCGGTGGCGTCCTGTTGAGTGTGGATGCTCTGGGAAGCCAAGAGAGGCATGGCCTGTGCGTGGCCATGTCGGTGGGGACTCTCCCGGCTCTTCTTTCCCTAGGATTCCCTTCTCCCTTCTCAATTTACAAATGCTGGTATTGTAATAGCGTTCAAAAAGTAAAACCGTTGGGGGAGGGATTGGGGTGGGTGTGTGGGTGTGTAGGGGGGACTTCCCTGGCCGCCCAGTGGTTAGGACTCTGCGCTTCCCCTGCAGGGGGCGCGGCTTCGATCCCTGCTCAGGGAACTAAGATCCCGCATGTCTCACGGCAAAAAAAAAAAAAAAAGGAAAAAGGGTCCATGTGGAGCGTGTCTCCTCCCAACCCTGGCCAGCTCTTGGCTGCTCCCAGCTGAGGTCCTGTTGTTATCTGTTTCCTCAGTATCCGCCCACATTTCTGGTCCCTACACACCAGCAGTGCATTAGTTCTTGTCATACACTTGGCAGCCACGGGCCTGTGCCTAGCTTGGCTTCTCTTCCCGGTGCATCTTGGAGCTCCTGTCTCAGTGTGTGTAGAGTGACCTTGCTGCTTTTAATGCCTGTGCGGTCTTCCCACAATGGATGTGTGTATGATAACTCATTCATCCAGGTACTGCAAGGTGGCCGTTCAGATTGTGTCCACTCTCCTTTTCTACGCAGTGTTGCTGTGAGGACCCTCTCACACATATCCTTTTGCTCAAGTGTGAGCATATTTGTAAGATAAATCTCTAGAAATAAAATAGGGTGAAATGGAGGTACATTTATAATTTTGATAGATTTTGCCAAACTGTCCTCCACAGCCATACCTATTTATACTTCTGTTGGCAATGTATGTGAGCACCTGTTTTTTCACCCCCTTAACTTTGCCGATCTGATAGGTGAGAAATGGTATCTCGTTGCAATTTTAGTTAGCATTTCTCTTACTATGAATGAGATTGAGCATATTTTCGTATATATAAGAGCCACCTGTATTCTCTTTTTTGGCGAACTGGTGTTTGAATTATTAACATAGTATATCTGTTGGGTTGATGGCATTTTTCTTACTGATTCATAGAAGTTATATATTGAGGAGACTGTTACTTTGGAGTATGAGTTGCAAATCTTTTCCCCAATTTATTGTGTTTTCATTTTGTTTGTTACGATTTTGCCATGCAAAATTTAAAAAATGTATGCAGTCAGAGCCATCATTTAAAAAATGGTTTTGGGGTTTTGTAACATACATGAAATTATGTGAAATTACTATTTCTGTAGGCAAAAATGGTTGCCTACTGGTATTTTCATGAGATTCAAAGTAAAAGAAAGGCCTTCTCTTCTGTGAAAGTATAAAGAAATTCTCATATGTTCTCATAGGCTTACGGTTTCATTTTTTTCAAATGTGAATATTTGATCCATCTGCTGGACTCCAACTTAATTTTTTTCCAGATGGCCACCCATTTGTCCAAAGCCACTTATAATTACCTTTTTTTCACTGATTTGAAATATCACCTTTATCATATACTGAGTTGCCATATGTGTTTGGGGTTATTTCTAGACTTTCTTGTTGGCTTCATTGCTCTGACTGTATATTCATGTGATGATACCATGTTTTAAATTTAACTGTTATTATGCAAATTTTCAAACGCACTAGAAGGTAAAGAGAATAGAATCATGAACCCCCGTATTCTCATTACCCAGATTCGGCAGTTAAGATTTTACCAGCTTGCTTCACTTACTCATTTTTCTTTCTTCCTCCCTCCCTCCCTCTTTCTTTTCTTTTCTTTTTTTTCCTGTTATTCTTTTTCCTTTTGACTGAAGTATTTACATCAAATCCCTGACCTCAGTAATTTGCTCCTATGTACTCCAGTATGGATTTCTAAAACAAACATGGCCATTTTCAAACAAAACCATATGGTTATTAGCACACTTAACAAGATAACAGCAATTCCTTGCTATCATTTAACACCCAGTACACATGTCGTTTTCCTTAATTGCCTTGAAAATGCCTTTTTGCAGTTGGTTTGTAAAATTAGTAACCAAATTAAATCCACATGTGGCATTTAGTTTGCATTGTTCTTAAAGCCTCTTTAATCTAAAGCAGAGCCTCTTCCCCACCCCCACCTTTTTAAAAAGCCATTGGCTTGTTGCAGAATCTTGGTGAGCTGTCTGTAGAATGCCTTATTTTCAAGACTTGCCTGTTTGCTTCCTCTTGGTGTCATTTAACTAGTTCCTCAACTCCTAGTATTTCCTCTAAACTGGAATTTAGCTCAGACAACTTCATGGGAGTTCATGTTACCTGGGCAAGAATGCTACATGGTGTTGCCCTTTGCATGGCATTGTGGCAGGAGTCTATCATGTCAAGTCTCGTTGCAGTGGGCATGAATGTGGGGGAGATAGACTCTCATGCCCTGGCATCCATTTGTCCATCCTTCTGACCATTTGAACCATTGATGACCACTGTCTGAATCAAGTATGACATCCAGAGTTGTAACATGGTACCTTTCTAATTGTTCCTTCTGAATGCATTTGTGGAATTCTTCGATAAAAAACGTTCCCTCACCAACCAGGGCCATTTGGGTACCCTGAAATCATTTCATTAAAAAAAAAGGCAGAGGGCTTCCCTGGTGGCACAGTGGTTGAGAGTCCGCCTGCCAATGCAGGGGACACGGGTTCGTGCCCCGGTCCGGGAAGATCCCACATGCCGTGGAGTGGCTGGGCCTGTGAGCCATGGCCGCTGAGCCTGTGTGTCCGGAGCCTGTGCTCTGCAATGGGAGAGGCCACAACAGTGAGAGGCCCGCGTACCGCAAAAAAAAAAAAAAAGGCAGATAAGTACTAAATTCTTTCTTTGCCCACACACGGTTCCTCTGATCTTTGCAGTTTGCTCTGGTTTCCAAAACTCAGCAGCTTCACCTGACCACATTCCTTTTCAAGCTGCCTTTACCTTTTTTTTTTGCAGGTATAGCCCTATGTTTACTCCAGTATTCCTTTATCTGGTAGGACTTAGCCTTGTTACCTGTGCTGGCATTTACCCTGGTTGTCACTGTGACTGACTGTTCCCTGGTGTGACATCAGACCCATGGGGTGTTTGGCCCGACCTGGTTCTCCCATCAGTCCTGATATGTTGAGGGGCAGTCTTACAGCAGGTGAGGTTTGTTTGTTTGTTTTTTTCTCCCTGAATGTTAGATCTCGTTGGAGCAGAAATGCTTGCACATGTGGGAGGCTGGTGAAGAGGATGCGTGGAGGGAGACCTGCCTGGGATGTGGGGAGAAATGCATCCCAGCTGTCTTGTCTTCTCTCGGTCTGTGGATGTGAGCCATCTATGCATTAGGAAAGAGGGTGGGAGGGGGAAGCTGAAGGCCCCAGCGGGCCCAGCATCTATCGAAACCAAAGAGCCTCCTTTGCATGGTAGAGAACACTAGGGAACGTCAGACAGTGGCAGCCTCATGACATGGCAGGGTTCCCAGCTGGGAGAACCTGGAGCACTGGGGGAGGTGGGGCACACAGGTGGTACCTACAGAAATGCGGTTTTCCCAGTGAAGGGCTTAAGGAGGTGGGGACCTGTGATGAGGAAGGGCCCCTGGAGGCACAGACCTGGGTCTTATGGGAAGGCAGGGTCTGCGGGGGCAGGGCCTGTGGGAGGGGCCCACACAGTGGGTCCCTGGGTTCCAGACCCCAGCTCAATGCCCTGCTCCACCCATGCTGACTTGTGGGGATCTGAGCTCTGCCTTTGTCCTGCTATGCCTGAGCTCTGCTGGGGCCCCATATGGATGGGTTGATGCTGGTGTGGATCATGGGCAGTGAGCAGGGGGTCTCTGACATCATTGGTCAGAAGAACCCACCAGGAGCAGAATCCACACCTAGGAGCCCTCTTATTTCTTTCTTGCCAGGAGGCCTTTCACAGCCTGGCCTTGCTCCAGCACCTGCCTGGCTCGGAGTGCGGACTCCGACAGTGAGGGTTCATGGTGCCTGAACAAAGGGTCTCGAGGGTTTAGGCGGCCTCCTCTCCCCTCCCTGCCCAACCCCCCAGGCACCCAGCCCCCGATGTCTGTTGAATGAGTGAACAGGCAGAAGCTGCCTCCCCGCCAACGCAGTGCTGGGGCCACAAGGGCAGCCACACCTGTGGGCCACCTGGCCTGCTATACATCGGGTTCTACACTGTGTTGGGGCATCCAGGGGTGTGTGACCAATCACAGGGCTCTGCTTGGTTGGGGTTCAAGAGCCTCCCCCGAGGTGAAGTGTTGAGGGGGGTTGGTGGGCAATGGACAAGGGCCCAGAGGCAGGAACAAGCACAATGGGAGGAAGCAGGTTTCTTGAAGCTCCCAGGACCACCTGTCCGGTGAGGGGGGTGGGCAGTGCTGGGCAAGGGTGCTGAAGCCCGGGGCTTCTTTCCTCACAGGCTGGGGTGTTCTTCCCACCCGGTGTGGCCTTCATCTCGAGCCACCTGTGTCCTAGCCCTGCCCAGCCTGGCCTGGGCCCCCGCTGACCCAAGGCTGCCTCTGGCCGGGCTCTGAGCACAGTGCCTCCTTCCTTCTGCTTCCCAGGCCCTCTCCCAACTATGATTTTAGATCAGCAGTTCTCAAAGAGGGATCCCAGCAACCTCAGCCTCCCCTGGGACCATGTTAGAACTGCAGATTCTCAGGCCAGTCCCCAGACCTCCTGAATCATACTCTGGGGGAAGGGGCTGCCCTCCAGGGGATTCTGACACCTTCTAAAGTCTGAGAACCACTTCTCAAGGGCAAACAGACCAGCCCAGGGGTTCAGGCCTGGACAAGAGTAAGGCTCTTCCTCTTGGTTCTGGAATCTTCCCATACCACAGTCTGCAGTTCTGAGCCCACCAGACCCTACTGAGTGCCAAGCCTGCTCCCAGATGCTGAACCACCAGGGTCAGCCCAGAATGTCAAGTTGAGTTGGGACCTGGATGCCTACCACACTGCGGGGGCTAAAGGCCTCAGGGCAGGGAACTTTGAGTTCACAGAAAACGGGGAACTTTCCTTTCCATTGTATTTGCTTTGGTCTCTGGCGAGCTGCCCAGTGGCATTCGGCCAACTCTTGGCATCAGTCACAGAATCATGGGGCAGATCAGGTTGACTGCACCCTTGGGAGGGCCCTCAGGGGCTGTGGTCCATGCCTTTACCTAAAACCTCTGGGAGAGGTTAGTGGCTGGCCCAGGCCAGGACGCGGGGGCACTCACTTCCCAGGCCACCCCTGCCTGTCACTCCCCAACACACTCAACTCAGACAATCACTCGGGTGTCACTGGACCCAGCTACGCAGAGCACAGATGAATCAGACTTCCCGTAATTGGCATTCAGAAGCTTGGAAGGGTTTCCGGGACACTCAGGGGCCTGATGTCTCTTGTTGGCATTTCTCTCCCTGCCTGGGGCAAAACAACATCTGGGTCAAGGAGCCGCTGCATTAGTGGGAGATTGTGCCTGGCAGAGACCTTCTCTAAGTCGACCATTTGACAAAGGATCCCTGACTTTGAGTAAGGGAGGGGGTGGGACGAGAGGAAGGGGGCTCTTGGGCTCTTTCAGGTGAGATCTTTTCATTCTCACAGATCCCCTAGGATAGCGGCCTTCTCCAGTCCCACAGAAGCACAAAGTAGGCTCAGAGAGGCTGGGAAACCCAGTAAAAGTCACTCAGCAGTATGGGTCCGAACCGGGACTCAGACCCTGTCTGGCTGTCCCCAGAGACCCAGACCCTCTCATCAGGCAAAAGACAAGCCTCAGCCTCTAGGAGCAAGTGCATAACCTGGGGGTTCCTCCCCTCCCCCAGAAATATGGGGAGGACTATTTAGTCGTTAAATGACAAGTTAAATTGACGTCTTTATCATGGGATTTGCTGGGGCCATAGTGTCTACATTTGGGAACAGAGTAAAGAGAATCTCCACAGGCTCTGGGGAGGAGGGACTGGTGGCCCCAGACCCTGGGTGAGGGGCCCGTGGGCTGGGAGGCTGCACAGGCAGCTGTGGCCCGAGGCCCTGAGCGCCCTGTCAGCGAGGCTGCAGCCGCACCCGAAGCATGTCCTCCTGGTCTGACTGCCGGCCAGGCAGCCCAGGGCACGTGGTGCTGGATGTGCATCGGTGAGAAAGGCAGGTTCCACGGTGTGGCCACGCAGACCTCAGCCTGGCTGTCCACCTTCCGCCAGGCGGCAGGCCAAGGCTGGGGCAGACCTGGCGGGTGGGCGGGTCTTTGTCGGGAGTAGGCAGAGAGACTGCACATCCGGAGCCTCTGTCCACCCAGGGGGCCCAGGCTGCAGCCCCTGCCCTTCCAGCTCCAGGCCTGGGGAGAGCAGGGGGCCCTTCATTAAGTACAAGGGGCAAGTGAGTGGAAGAAATGTCCCCAGGACAGGCGTTCCCTGAGAGCTCAGAGGTGGATCTCACCCGCCTGGTGGGTCTTCCAAGCTCTCATCCTCCCCAGGTCCTGGGCAGATGTGGGCAGAGACTCAGCCCAGGGAGAGTGGGGGACAGGAGCCCCTGACCCTTCATGGCCCAGGGGAAGCCCCAGGTCGGGGAGGTACATCTGATGCTGTGAGACCGCACTTCGTTCACTCACCCCCTGTGGCTGTGCTCACTGTCCAGGGAGCCCCCCGCCGCCTGCCCACCAAGACTTTCCTCTTCACCCCTCCCTCCTGTCACCCACGGTGCCCCCTCCAGGAGTTTCTACTTCACCAAGGATGCTGTCCCCCCTCCCTGCCCCGCCCCCAGCGAGACCACCGCCCTCACCCGGCCCTCTGTTCCGCTCCCCAGGCCTGATCCCTGGGAGCCTGTGGACCGCTTCAGGTCCCACAGGAGCTGAAGTCTGGAGCTGAAGTCCTGGTCAGGCCCCATGGCCCTGGGCGGAGGCCTACTTGGATCCTTTTTTTTTTTTAATTTTTTTTAACATCTTTTAAAAATTAATTTTTATTGGAGTATAGTTGCTTTACAATGTGTGAGTTTCTGCTGTACAGCAAAGTGAATCAGTTATACGTATACATATATCCCCTCCTTTTTGGATTTCCTTCCCATGTAGTCACCACAGAACACTGAGTAGAGTTCCCAGTGCCCTGCAGTGGGCTCTCATTTCTTATTTATTTTATACATAGTAGTGTATATGTGCCAATCCCAATCTCCCAGTTCATCCCACCCCTGCCCGGCTCTTAATGAGCCCTGGCTCAGGCTGTGTCCTAAGACCAGTCCCTGTCCCTGCACTGCCTGCCGCCCACCACCAGTCCCCACGTCCAGCCGGTTACCACATCCTGGACTGCACCCCTCCTGACTTCCACCTTCCTCCCCGCAGCCAAGCTCCCTGCCCCTACTGAGGGGGAGCCGGATGCCACAGAGCTGAAATCTGAGGAAGCCCGACCCCAGACCAGTGACCTCTGGAGCCTTTTCCATGGAAAAGAAGTGTCTGTCCACAGGGCCCCTGCAGCCCTCCTCCTTCCCTCAGCCCTGTCTGTGGCGCGGGGACCTCAGAGACAAGCCTGCCTCTCCGCTCCAGAGGTGCAGACCTGGGCTGTGGGCACGGGGGCCTCAGTGCCAGAGCACCGGGTATGCTCCGTGGGGTCCTGGTGTGGGCGTGTGGGCAGAGGACGTTACAGTGATGATGCCTGTGTTGACGTGGGATGCTTTGTGCACATCTCACACGTGATAACTCATCTAGTCCTAAGACACAGGGCTGTTCCCATGCCCATCTTATAGGTGAGGGAACTAAGAGGTTAAGGACTGGCCAGGAGGTGCAGGCTGGTTCCAGGCTGCGCTGTTGACCACAGAGGAGAAAGGGATGCTGCAGGGGTACCGCTGGCAAAGGCCTGGGCTCTGTGGGAACCCTGCTGGGGCTCAGAGGCCCCACAGCTACGCACCTGGAAGGTCTGGCTTCTGAGTTTGCCTGCAGCACCCTGATAGAGCTGGCCCATGAAGCAGTACCCTAGGCAGTTTCTCTGGCTGCCTTTGCTGGGCAGGGTAAGGTGGCCAGACTCGCCTTCCCTCTTGTTGCTCCCCAACAAAATGCAGTGGGAGCCATGCTCTGTGCCACCAGGGTCAGCCCAGAACCAAGGCCCATCACCTGGCCGGGCCCAGGATAAGCAGTGTGGCACACTAGCCTCAGTTTCCCCATGTGTGAGGCAGACAGCCAGGCCGAGGCTGCCCCAGTGCTCCCCAGGGTCAGCACACACTGGCCTGTTGGCCCCGTACCCCAGTCCCCCAGGCCAGTTGATGGGCCTACTCTCCTTGCTGTGCTTCTCATGTGAGGCCAGGTGGCATCCATCACCCCCTTGCGAGGCCTGAGTCCCTGTCGCCTCTTGCTGACAAGGGGCCCTCCGCAGGGCAGGAGTGGTGGGAAGTGCCAGGGATGCCAGGTGGGGGCACTGGTCATCAGAGATGCCCCAAAGTGTCACGCCTGGGGCTGCCGGACTGAAGCTCTGGTCCCTGCTTCACGTCTCCCCCAGAGGCCTGCAACCCTAGACCCTGACTCCCCGGCACTGAGTGCTTGCTCAGGCCTGGGCCTCTTCCCTCTCCCTTATGTCGGAAGCCGGCGGGGGGAGCACGTTCCCACATGACCCCCTCCAGCAGAGAGCCTAGAAGGCACACGGCTGCCAGGGTGCAGCCCTGCGTGGGAAGGCGGCTCTGCCCCCTCCTGCCTGGCACAAGTGGCTGCCCCCTCTGGGTTTCAGACGCCTCTTCTGTAGAAGGAGGTGATCTGTGAGCTGTGCTCCGGCGCGATGTGGCTGCACATCCCTGGGGCCCTGGGCCGGCTCTGCCCCGCCCCCTCCCCAGCTCTCCCACCTGACACAGGGCTCCCAGCGTTCCCGGCCCCAGGCCCACGTGGGCTCCACCCAGCTCGGTCCGGTCTCTCAGGGCCCAGGTCCCGACCCTGCTGGGTGAGCCCTGGCCCACCCGGCTGAGCACTGGAGAGGCTGCACAGCAGGCGCAGCTCGGTGTGACCTGGGTGTCAGCGGGCGCGGGCTCCCTGCGGTCAGGTCGGGGGGGCCTTTTCCCCCAGAGGCTTCCCCAAGGCAGGGGACACAGTGCACAGCCTCTCCTGTAAACAGTCTGACTGAGGTGGCAGGGGGTGAGGAAGGGGAGGGGTGGGGAAGGCTGGAAGCGCCTTCCGAATTCACACGCATGCTGTAGCTTTTAGTGTCGCTTGGCAACCAGAAGAGCAAGGAGGGTGTCCGAGAGGAGTACTGATGCCTCAGCCCCACGCTGGGTAAGCATCCTTGGGGAGGGGGTGTCAGTGGGCAGACAGAGCTAGGAACCAGTTCCCTGGTGGCCTCAGGCTCTCTCTCCAGAGCTGTCTTCCCAGAGGAGCCAAGGGTGATGGGGCTCCCAGGAATGGCCACACACCTACCACCTGGTGGTCCTGAGGCTGAGCGCCCCCCTCTGCCCTCCAGCACCAGCATCCAGGGTGCCCCTGATATGGAGTCTGGGCTTTGGTTTAGACTTTGAACCTGACCAGTACCCTGTGTCCTTGGACGGAGTGCTTCACATCTCTGACCTCAGTTTGCACTCCTGTAAAGTGGGCCAGTAGCACTCCTCGGAGGAGTTACTGTGAGGCGTAAATGACAAAGCTGTGATGTTTCAATCCTGGGGCCAGTCCGTCCTCAAGGGCACGCTGAGCACCTACAAGTGAGGCTGTGGGACACAGGAGGCTTCGTGAGGAGTGGCCCCTGCCCTCAGGAGTTGACAGTCTAAGAGAAGATGAGGGTGACAGACTGTCCAGGGCCTCTGGACAGACTGGTCGAAGGCCCAGCCCTGAGGCTGGATCAGGACTGGGGTCAACTCTGTACACCCCCGCCTGCATGACTGTCCAGGTCATCCCTGGAGGGGTCCAGACTCAGAGTGGTGAGTGAGGCAAGGGTGGTGGCAGTGGGTGGAGCCGGAAGGAGTGACACTGAGCAGGTGACCAGAGAGGGAGTGAGGATGGCACCGTCAGCCAAAGCTGGGGGTGGGGAGGGTGCCTGGGTGTTGGCTCCTGGGAGGGCCTGTCGCAGGACAGTGACAATTGGGAGGGTTTTCCTGTGTCCCCACGTGGCATTTCCACCTCAGCCAACCAGAGGGCCTGGACTCTGCCGGGCAGTGACCAGGTGATGGCTGAGGGGGCTTCCCAGGAGGGTGCTGGAAACCCCAGTGCTGCCCGTTTTCCTCTCCAAGTTCCTGGGAATGCCGTGGCCTCTGTCCAGGAGGAAAGTCCCCAACTTTCCCTGCTGTGCACTGTGGCCAGGGCTGCGGTCCAGGAGCTTCCAGTGGGTGTGGCTACCAGCCATACCAGGGGCACCTGTGTGGTCAGACCCACCATGGGGACATACAAACCAAGTGTCACTCTTGTCGTCGCTCACATGCCATGCAGAGGCTGCCTCCTTTGACTTTTTTTGGGGGGGGCCACACCTTGAGTCATGTGAGATCTTAGTTCTGTGACTAGGGGTCAAACCCGCACCCCCTGCACTGGAACATTAGAAGCACGGAGTCTTAACTACTGACCACCAGGGAAGTTCTGAGGCTGCCTCCTTTGTTCCCTCCCTTTAGCTACAGTTTCGGGGACTCCAGGGAGAACTCCTGCTTGAAGCTCATCCTGCAGTGACCTTGAGCCAGAGCCATGGTTCCAGTCTTGGTTTAGCAGTAGACAGTCTGCTCAGGAAACACAGCCTTAAGGAGGGCACCACCTGAGTGACCGCCGAGCGGCGTGCCCTACCATCCCCTCAGCCCTTCCTGCAGCACAGGGCCCGGGAGGCCTGGTGTTGCAGGGCTGTGACCTGGGTGTGATGGTGTCAGTTCCAGGCCCTCCAAGAAGCAGACACGGGTGGGATTAGACTAGAAGTACGAGAGAGGGCGGGAGCTGGAGGGGGCGGCCGGCAGTGCCTCTGTGAGGCCCGAATGGAGAGATTAGGGTAGGAAAGACCAGGCAGGAAGAGCTGCAGACCACAAAGCACGGCCCGGTCTGGGTCAGGCCGAGGGAGCCTGCAGGAAACGTGCCCGTCAGTGGAGGCCTGCCCTGAGCAGAAGTGGTTTGGGGGTAGGGACAGCCCCAGTGCCCCGTGGTGGCAGCAGCCCGGGGAAGTGTGGCCTCAGTGGGCACCAGGACAGATGCGAAGAGGCTATCCTGGGGCTGTCAGAATGCGGGGGTGGCAGTCGACGGCCCCTCATAGCTATCTCTGTGCCACTGTCGCAGTGCAGGTGCCTGAGGGGGCCCTGAGGGCCACCCACCTGCCCTCTTTGCATCCCCTGGGACTCCTGGGCTTCCCACCTTGGGTATTTTTGTCCAGCTCACTTCTTCCTTGGACAGCTGGGCTCACGGGACGCATTTCTGGAGGCACTAGCTCCGGGTACCGATGCCGACACGTGCTCGGGCCTGGCACGCGGGTCCTGCTCAGCGCTCACGGCAGCCTTGCGGGGTGCGGAGGCTGCTGGTTGTGGGCGGCCTCCGGAGCCCACGTCCACATGGCCTTGTGCCACGGAGCCCAGGAGGGGTGTGAGGCCCCTTTCCTGGTGCCCACGAGGCCACACCCTGGTGCCTCGAAGCAGAGCTTGTTGCCATGGCCCCGGGGATGTGCACAGGGTGGCTGCCCGAACTGCCACAAAATGATCAATAACACACTCTTATCACTTTATGGTGCTGGGTCTCAGAGGCCAGCGAAGTCTCAGTGGGCTAAGACCAAGGTGTCGGCTGGCCTTCCTCTCTGCAGGTTCTGGGGTAGAGTCTTTTCCTGCTCATCCAGGTGTTCATTCCATGTGCTGTGGGACTGAGATCCCCATTCTCTGCTGGCTGTAGGCTGGGACCCCTCACCCCCCAGGCCTCTCGCATGGCTCCCTACCCCTCAGAGCCTGCAGCAGGGGCCCAGATCCATCTCTCTGACCCTGTCATCACATCTCTTTCTCTGGTCACATTCACAGTCATTGGATCAGGGTTTGGGCATCTCTGGGGCCCATACCCGCTGCTGAGAGTCTAGTCCCTTCTCTGGGGCATCAGAGGGGCCTCTGTCAGAGGGCCTTGGGCAATCACAGCCCAGGGCAGGCCAGATTGGGGCTCCCCTACAGCCTAGCCTCCCTGGTATGGGGGTGCCTCACACCCTAGCATTTTCGCTGTGCCACACCATCCACTGTGGGGGTCTGTGGGAGCAGCCACGCCCCACAATGGGCCTTTCCAGGGCTGGGTGTGCAGCCCCCCTGTTTGGAGGATGGACACCAGAGGGGACACGGTGGTCTCTCCATGACCTGGCTCCCTGTGAGCTCGGCTGGTCCTGCAGGGAGGGGGCAAGCACGTGCTCTGAGAGGAGAGTTTGGGGAAAGGGAGGGGCGTTTGCGGCACGTGGAGTTCTGGTGGGGCCGGGGCACAGGGGGAGCATCTGCGCAGAGCAGGGAGCCTGTGACGGGGGCGTGGAGGGTCCCCAGGGCTGCTCTCAGGATGCTGGCAGCCAGAGAACCCCAACCCCGTCCCGCCCGCCGCGGGGCAGGAAGGGCGGAGTTCCTGCCTCCGCTGTCGTGGCCAGCCCTTCCTGCAGGAGGTTTTCCGTCCGTGCAGCAAACACACTGCATAGTTGCTCGCTCAGCTATCTGCTCCAGTCAGGCAGTGCTTGTAGCCCAGGCCCAGAATGCACCTCCTCTAGGGCTGCCAAAAGGCCTGAAGTTTGGTGTCGGAGAGGGGAGTACGGAGGGCTGTGGACGCTTAGCGTGTGCCGTGTGGGATCTGCGTTCAGCACCGTACCCAGGTCAAGCCACTGTATCTGACACAGGATTTGAAACCCTGCCAGGGGGTCTGACCACGGCCTCCCTCCATCCGTTCGTCCACCTGTCCCTCCATCCTCGTGCACACATGGATGTGCTATCGAGCCCAGCGTCCCCGCCTGGCGGCCCTCTAGCCACAGCGCACATACCTCTCTCTCCCTCCCCTCCTAGAAAGGGCTGCCGGATGTTGAGCCTTGGCCCGTCTTGAGACCACCCACTCTCCACTCCACTCCACCCCATGCCACCGTCAGAGCCCTCAGCTCATGGCTCATGGATCAGATCCCTCTGCCTTCGCCAGGCTGGGCCTGGGGAGAGTTGCGTCTGCTCCGCCTGCTGACAGCTTTTGACCCGGAGGCGTGTCCCCTGACGTGCAGAGTGTGTGTATTTGGTTGGGACACCAAACACGCATGGGAGAGATGCCCTGTTCAGCCCACCAGGGCCTCCAAGCCCCGTCTGCTTCTGGGGGCCTGACCTGGGCAAGTCTCCATCCTGGGTCCCTCCAGCATCACTGGGGACAGGTAACCCCCATGTCCTCATCCAGAATCTGACACCACGCATCAGGGCCAGGGCCGGGCAGGAGCTTGATGACACCCCCATGCGTCCTTGTGGTTGCCGCCACCACCCAGCCAGGGACTCCTAACCCCCGCCGCCTGTTCCCACGTTGTCAGCGATCAGGCTGTCCTGGGGACCCGGGGGGTACCTTCACCCATTTTCCTCTGAACCCAAGGAGAACAAGAGGAAACTGATACTCCTGGGGGTTGGGGGGCCAGTGCAGGCCACCCGCAGGCCACCCCACTGGAGGCAGAGCTGGGCCGGAGCACGGCTTCTGTCCTTGTCGGGCAGCACCCATCCCCCCTCGTGGTCCAGGCCTGGAGGAACAGGCTGTGGTCAGGGGCAGAAGCACAGGTGCCCGTCAGCGGAGCCGGGAGTGCAGAGGCAACGACCCAGATTTCTGACAGTCCTGATGGGCCTGAGGCTCTGCAGCCACCGCATCGAGGGCATTTCACAGTGCTGCGGGTTCGCACAGTGAACGGGACTGTGCTGCGCGTCCCCGGCCGCATCTGGAGGTGAGGGGACGCGGCTGGGGGCTCGGGGCTGACATCTCAATTTTCACAGCTGCCTGCGCCTGTCACACACCCGGACGCCTCCTGCCCCGCTGCACATGAGGAACAGCAAATCAATCTGTGTGGCTTTTTGTTTTCTTTCCAGTACGTGTGTGCGTGCATTCCTGCTCCTGGGTTTGTGCCTCCTGGGGAGCGCTGGATAAAGCCGCAAATCTCAGGATGGAGAGGGGGCGGCCCACCCCGGGCAGACAGGGGGACCTGCTGCCGAGCCCACAGGGACACTGCTCTTCAGGGCTCCAGGTGGCTGCCACCGGCTCATCAGCACCGCATGCCAGGACTGGGGCGGGAAGGGAAACCGAGTCTCGGAAGTGGGGTCACAGTGCAACTGGAGCCAGGCCCCAACCTCAGAGCTGCCTCTTCCCACAGCCTTTCCTGTTGGATTTCTGGTGCCTCCCTAGGTTTCCCTCATGGCCTGGCTCCATCAGAGGGACGACCGGTGCCTTCCATGCCCTCCAGCTATGGAGGTGCCCCCAGAATGCCTGGGTTGGCAGTGCAGTTTGCACTGCCCTGTGTGACGCCCGGGCCGCACTGACTCTTAGTTTGCTCCTTGGGGCAGAGGCCCCTGCTGACACCCATCCTTCTAGACATTCAGCGGGCTGCAGGAGCCTCTGCCTGGCCCGGGGCAGGTCCTGCCTGCAGGGCCCCCCGTAGTGGTCGAGCCTTGTCTCTTGAGGACTGCCCAGCCCAGCCACTGGCCCTCTTTCTCCCTTGCCCTACGGGAAGCTGCCCTTGGCCAGGTGGCAGGTGGGGAAACAGCTGAGCCATGATGCCCCTCGGGTACCTTTGACGTTTTTTAGCCTGACCTTGGGGCTGGGTAAGGGGCTCCACCTGGGGTACCTGGCCCACCTTCCCCTGCTGCGTGCATACCCCACACCCAGGGGCTATCAGGCCTGACTGCGCATTAGAAGTCCCCTCAAGCTGGTGGGAAGTGTAAATTCCCGAGCCACATCTCCGGAGACTCTGGTTTAATTGGTCTGGGGGGTGGAGCCCAGAAATCTATTTTTAGCACCTTGTTGGGTTGGGGGAACAGTTTCTGAGAGTGAATTATGCCAGACAGCAGGCAGAAGCTGGACTGTCCTCCATCCGCCGGGACGGCTGTCTCCCTATGGGTGGTGGCAGGTGCTCGCCGAACTGGGAGCTCGTCTCAGCGTCACCCCAGCTGGGGATCGTCAAAGCTGCCCAGCGCATCCCGCGGTGGGAACGCCCTCCCACCTTCCCTCCCTCCAGGGTCACTCTCCTAGGCCTGAGGCCTCAGCCTCATCTTTGGGGGGCAATGCTGGGAGGAGGTGAGCTGCCTCACCCTTCTGGGTGTACGTGACACGCTGTGTTTTCTAGAAGAGGAAACTGAGGTTCAGAGAGGTCAAAGGCTTGTGCCAACTCCCTCAGGGGGACGCAGAGGTGGCGACCTCGCCAGGCTGCCGTGCACTGCTGCTTGCACAGTGCTGCCTTACTCAGGGGGCTTTACCTGAAGAGGACGTGGAACAGTCCTGCTTTAAAAAGAAACTGTAAACACCTGAATTGGAACACATGCCGGAGTATTTTCTCTGAATAAGGAACTGTCAGAGCCTGGAGCCAGATGCCTCAGCACCACCTGACTCAGACAAGGCCCCCCGCCGTCTCGGAACGTGGTCTCCGGCCCCGAAAACCTCCACCCCAAGACCCTGGCCTCAGACCCTTGGGGCAGCGGTGCTCACTGAGCCCTGATTCCTGAGCGTGAATTGTTAACGTGCCTTCTGTCTCATTCTAAAGAAGGGTCCTCCCAGAGTTCTGGGAGTGTCTGAAGGAAGGCTGAGTCCGTCCTAAGAGCCTGATGGCAGAGAAGATAGAGCTCCATGCACCTCTGTGACCTCTTCTCAGGTCCCGGGTCTCCTTCCCCATCCCCCTGCTCAGCAAGACAGCAAGACACCGAGAATGGGACTCAGGCCAGACTGCAAGGGGCACAGCACGCAAGCCTGGTACCCCGAGTGCCTCTTCCAAATCGGAGGCAACATGGTGTGTGGCAGGCGTTCTCAAACTTTCTGTAGCAGTGAAGGGAAAGAAACCCAGGGCAACACGAAATTCATGAAAGGGAATCAGCTCGGTTTGAAAGGAGGGGGAGAAGGCGGCTGAGAGTCTTGTAGGGGAGACAGACAGTCACAGGATGATCCCGGGAATAGCGCGGCTGCGATGCGGGAAGCGCTGTAGAGAAGGCTCCTGGTCCCCGGCAGGGAGGTGAGGCCAGGGGAGGTCGGGCAGGAAGAGCATTCTGAGCAGAGGGAACAGCCCGTGCACGGCCCAATGTGGGTGCAGGAGCAGAGCCACCTGACAGCAATGGGTGTGGGGTCAAGGTGAGTCTGGGCCTAGCCAGCCAGGTCACCAGGTTTTGTCCTCTTTGGGGCTGGGGGAGGGGCAGGTGCTGTTGAAGTGTTTTAAGTTGGGGCACGCAGAAGCCACACACATGAGCCCATCTGTAGAGGGAATAGCAGGTGGGGACGGGCTGGGATGGGACGGTAGTGAAGCAGCCGCTGGGAGGTCAGTGCCGTTCCGAGGGGGAGGGAGATGACTGCCTGGACTAGGGTGTGCCAGTGGCGTGGACGGACACATGCGGTCAGATGTGAGAAATACAGAGCAGGCAAACTGCCAGCATCGGGCGATGCGTTGCCCACGGGACAGGGGCCAGGGAGAGATCTGAGCCGTTCTTGGTCCTCGCTGTCGCGTCCTACTCACTATAGGGATGCAGCTTCTCAAGTCTTTCTCTCTTTTGCAATTGTTTCTTCCGTTAAGATTTCTTTTGTTGCTTAAAGTATCTGTTTTCTCTGGGGTCAGTTCTTCCCTTGGCCATTTGGCCTTTTGCTTTCATGCCGTCCATTCTTCTCTCCTACCTCCTGAACTTGGGGGCCGTCTGCCCATTTTGAGGAGGGGGTCTGGGGATCGGCTGAGCGCTCCCCCTCTGTTGTATTGGGGTCTGCCTACCCCACAGCATCTTTCCCCTGCGTGGAGTTCCCAGGCAGACACGGTGAGGTGAGGTGGCATGTGCCAGCTCTCAGAGGGCTTCCCACTGGGCTCCTGGCTCCACACTGGAAGCCCGCTTAGGTGACAGCTCTCCACGTGGGGTCTGCCCCTGCCTGCCAGCTCGGTAATGACCTGTGTCCTGTGTCTGGAGGGCGGGAGTGACGCTCCCCCGCCCCTGGGCAGCCCTCTGCCTGGTCTTTGTCTGTGTGCCCACCTGGAAGGTGGGGTTTCCTGCTTGGGCTCCTCTGTGGCTTCTTCCTTCCACCCGCCCCTTCTGCCTTCCGTTTTCCAGAAGCATGAGTCACTCTTGTCCACCAGCGACCCACCCTCTTCCATCACTGTTCCTCTGTTCTCTTTTATCTCATGGAGGTTGGGAAGGGTGTAAAGCAAACGCATGTGCTCGGTTGTCCATCTTGAGCCAGAAGTCGGAAGTGCTACATAAAGTGCTCTTACAAATCCATAGATTCTGTTACCTCTTCTCAGGCTTAAAGCTACAGTGGCAGCCTTGATTTCTCTTTCTCTCAAAACCTACATCTGATCAGTGAGCAAATCCTATGACTCTGCAATAAAGTCCATTGCTCACTCCCTGCGCACCCTCCTGAGAAGGTAGATTTTTTTTTTTTTTTTTTTTTTTTTGCGGTACGCGGGCCTCTCACCGCTGCGGCCTCTCCCACTGCGGAGCACAGGCTCCGGACGCACAGGCCCAGCGGCCATGGCTCACGGGCCCAGCCGCTCCGCGGCACGCGGGATCCTCCCAGACCGGGGCACGAACCCGCGTCCCCTGCATCGGCAGGCGGACTCCCAACCACTGCGCCACCAGGGAAGCCCGAGAACGTAGATTTTTGCAGGAGCTTCTAACTGGTCTCCTGCTTCGACTTTGCCTCCTGTGGTTTTGGCTCCATAAATGAGCCAGAGTGGTTTAAATTTGACTGTGTCAAACTCTACTCAAACCCTCCAGTAGGAAGTAGAGAGAGTGTGTGGAGGCGTGAAAGAGGCAGGGAACACCACACACAGACGTAGACTCCGAGGATCTGAAGAGGAGCCCTGTACTGGGGTGAGTGGTGTCTCCCCAAATTTATGTCCACTTGGAAACAGTGATGTGACCTTATTTGGAAATAGGGTCTTTGTAATCAAGTGAAAATGAGGCCATACTGGATTGAGGTGGTCCTTAAATCCAATGACTGGTGTCCTTATTAGGACAGGGAATGTAGAGACCTGGAGGGAGGAAGACCACGTGACCATGAAGGCAGACATTGAAGCAACACATGTACAAGCTGAGGAGTGCTGAGCATTGCTCGCAGCCCCTGGAAGCTGGCAAGAGGCAAGGAAGGACTCTTCCCTAGGACTTCAGAGGGAACATGGCCCTGCTGACACCTTGATTCCAGACTTCTAACTCCCCAAACTCTGAGAGAATACATTTCTGTTGTTTCAAGACACCTGTTTTGTGGTAATTTGTAGAGCAACCCTAAGAAACAAGCCCTTATCTGGGTCTACAAGGCCTAGCAGGGTCTGTTCTCACCTCTTTCCACCCTCACTTTGCCTCAGCACTACTGGCCTTGAGCAGGCCTGTTCTTTGGACAGGCCACGTATGCTCCTGCCCCAGGACCTTTGCACTTGCTTTTCCCTCAGATCCACATGGATTACTTTATTCAGGGCTTGCTAGGTCACCTCATCAGAAGGGCCTTCCCTGACTGCCTGATTTAAATGACAAAGCCCCCGCCTCCCCTATCCATTCCTGGTCGACCCTGCCTGCTTTGGTACTCTGCACAGCACTTCCTGACAGCTGGGATCCATTCACCTGTGTAGTATTTGTGTCTTCCCTCTACCACATGAGCCTCATGGGGGCCTGGACTTTGTTGATTGTATTTATGGTCGTATCGCTAGTGCCTGGAGCAGTGCAAGTCACATGCTCAGTATGTGATCACTGAATGAATGAATAAGAAAAATCCACAAGCCAGTTGAATATAGGGGGAAAACCCCAAAGCAGGCAATTCCAGGGGAAAAAATGCCTTTTTTACCTCAGTCTCACTATTAGATTGTAGTGAATGTGAGGGGAATTGGGTCCTGTCCTGGGAGTATAACGTGGGCTATCTCTTTTTTAAAAAAAAAAAAAATTGGAATGTATAATTCATATAATATAAAATCTACCTTTTTAAAGTGACTAATTCAGTTGTTTGTAGTATATTCATGGGGTTGTTAAAGCATCATCACTGTCTAATTCCAGTACATTTTCATTACCCCAAAAAGAAACCCCCATACCCATTAATACCCACTTCCCCTTCCCCCACTCACCAGCCCTGGCAACCACTATCTATTTCGTGACTCTATGGATTTGCCTATTCTGGACATTTTATGTAAAGGAGTCATACAATATGCAACCTTTTGTGTCTGGTGTCTTTCACTTGGCATGATATTCTCAAGGTTCATCCATGTTGTAGTATGTGCTTCATTCCTTTTTATTGCCATGTAATATTCCATTGTATGGATATCCCACATTTTGTTTATCCATTTATCAGTTGATAAATATTGGGGTATTTCCACTTTGTGGCTAAAATGAATAATGCTGCTATGAACATTTGTGTACAATTTTTATGTGAGTATAAGCTCCCAAATATCTTGACTATGTTCCTAGGACTGTAAATGTTGGTAACTCTATGTTTAAAACCTTAAGGAACTGACAGACTGTTGTCCAAAGTGACTGAACAATCTCTCTCTCTCTTTTTTTTTTTTGGCAATGACTTCTTTATTACTGAAGTATAGTTGATTTACAGTGTTGTGTTAGTTTCTGGTGTATAGCAAAGTGCATCAGTTATATATATGTGTGTGTGTGTGTGTGTGTGTGTGTATACATTCTTTTTCATATTCTTCTCCATTATGGTTTATTACAGGATATTGAATATAGTTCCCTGTGCTATACAGTAGGACCTTGTTGTTTATCTGTTTTATTTATAGTGTTTTTTATTTGCTAATCCCAAACTCCTAATTTATCCCTCCCCACCCGCTTTCCCCTTTGGCAACCATAAGTTTGTTTTCTATGTCTGTGAGTCTGTTTCTGTTTTGTAAATAAGTTCATTTGTGTAATATTTTAGATTCCACATATAAGTGATATCATATGGTATTTGTCTTTCTCTTTCTGACTTATTTCACTTATTTCCTGGCTATTGTAATTAGTGCTGCAGTGAACATTGGGGTGCATGTATCTTTTCGAATTATGGTTTTTTCTGGGTATATGCCCAGGAGTGGGATTGCTGGATCATATGGTAGTTCTATTTTTAGCTTTTTAAGGAACCTCCATACTGTTCTCCATAATGGCTGTATCAATTTACAGTCCCACCAATAGTGTAGGAGGGTTCCCTTTTCTCCACACCCTTTACAGCATTTATTGTTCGTAGATTTTTTTTTTCAGCTTCCTATCTGACTATTCGTGAAAGGGAACCTTACTTCGGGAATAAGGACTGAGCTTTCATTTTTGTCTTAAGCTGAATTTTCCAGGATCCAATTCCATTGTCAGTGACCAAATGACCTATTATGTCTAGAGCCAGAGTCATCCAAGGTGTGACATTTATAGAGAAGTCATACTATTTTCTCAAATTTTAGGGTCTGCCTGGCTTCCCATCCCAGTCTCACCTAATGTACTGAAGCATGGGTACTCACACCTACCTGTGCTTTCTGTCCTTATTTTATTTCATATTTAACATCTTTATTGCAGTATTTACAATGGTGTGTATTTACAAGCTTTTATTTACAAGTATTTACAAGCTTTATTGGAGCTTTACAATGGTGTGTTAGTTTCTGCTTTATAACAAAGTGAATCAGTTATACATATACATATGTCCCCATATCCCACCCCTCTTGCATCTCCCTCCCTCCCACCCTCCCTATCCCACCGCTCTACGTGGTCACAAAGCACAGAGCTCTTCCATTCATCTTTATTTCTGTTTTTATGCCAGTACCATACTGTCTTGATTACTGTAGCTTTGTAGTATAGTCTGAAGTCAGGGAGCCTGATTCCTCCAGCTCCGTTTCTCGTTCTCAAGATTTCTTTGCCTATTCGGGGTCTTTTGTGTTTCCATACAAATTGTGAAATTTTTTGTTCTAGTTCTGTGAAAAATGCCAGTGGTAGTTTGATAGGGATTGCATTGAATCTGTGCTTTGGGTAGTTGAGTCATTTTCACAATGTTGATTCTTCCAATCCAAGAACATGGTATACCTCTCCATCTATTTGTATCATCTTTAATTTCTTTCATCAGTGTCTTATAATTTTCTGCATACAGGTCTTTTGTCTCCTTAGGTAGGTTTATTCCGAGCTATTTTATTCTTTTTGTTGCAGCGGTAAATGGGAGTGTTTTCTTAATTTTACTTTCAGGTTTTTCATCATTAGTGTATAGGAATGCAAGAGATTTCTGTGCATTAATTTTGTATCCTGCTACTTTACCAGATTCATTGATTAGCTCTAGTAGTTTTCTGGTAGTATCTTTAGGATTCTCTATGTATAGTATCATGTCATCTGCAAACAGTGACAGCTTTACTTCTTCTTTTCCAATTTGGATTCCTTTTATTTCTTTTTCTTCTCTGCTTGCTGTGACTATAACTTCCAAAACTATGTGGAATAATAGTGGTGAGAGTGGGCAACCTTGTCTTGTTCCTGATCTTAGTGGAAATGGTTTCAGTTTTTCAGCACTGAGGACGATGTTGGCTGTGGGTTTGTCATATATGGCCTTTATTATGTTGAGGAAAGTACCCTCTATGCCTACTTTCTGGAGGGTTTTTATCATAAAGGGGTGTTGAATTTTGTCGAAAGCTTTCTTTGCATCTACTGAGATAATCATATGGTTTTTATCCTTCAATTTGTTAATATGGTGTATCACGTTGATTGATTTGCCTATATTGAAGAATCCTTGCATTCCTGGGATAAATCCCACTTGATCATGGTGTATGATCCTTTTAATGTGCTGTTGGCTTCTGTTTGCTAGTATTTTGTTGAGGATTTCTGCATCTATGTTCATCAGAGATATTGGCCTGTAGTTTTCTTTCTTTGTGACATCTTTGTCGGGTTTTGGTATCAGAGTGATGGTGGCCTTGTAGAATGAATTTGGGAGTGTTCCTCCCTCTGTTATATTTTGGAAGAGTTTGAGAAGGGTAGGTGTTAGCTCTTCTATAAATGTTTGAGAGAATTCGCCTGTGAAGCCATCTGGTCCTGGGCTTTTGTTTGTTGGAAGATTTTTAATCACAGTTTCAATTTCATTGCTTGTGATTGGTCTGTTCATATTTTCTATTTCTCCATGGTTCAGTCTTGGAAGATTGTGCATTTCTAAGAATTTGTCCATTTCTTCCAGGTTGTCCATTTTATTGGCATAGAGTTGCTTGTAGTAATCTCTCATGATCCTTTGTATTTCTGCAGGGTCAGTTGTTACTTCTCCTTTTTCATTTCTAATTCTATTGATTTGAGTCTTCTCCCTTTTTTTCTTGATAAGTCTGGTTAATTGTTTGTCAATTTTGTTTATCTTCTCAAAGAAGCAGCTTTTAGTTTTATTGATCTTTGTTATCATTTCCTTCATTTCTTTTTCATTTATTTCTGATCTGATCTTTATGATTTCTTTCCTTCTGCTAACTTTGGAGTTTTTTGTTCTTCTTTCTCTAATTGCTTTAGGTATAAGGTTAGGTTGTTTATTTGAGATGTTTCTTGTGTCTTAAGGTAGGATTGTATTGCCATAAACTTCCCTCTTAGAACTGCTTTTGCTGCATCCCATAGGTTTTGGGTTGTTGCGTTTTCATTGTCATTTGTTTCTAGGTATTTTTTGATTTTCTCTTTGATTTCTTCAGTGATCTCTTGGTTATTAAGTCGTGCGTTGTTTAGCCTCCATGTGTTTGTATTTCTTACAGATTTTTCCTGTAATTGATATCTAGTCTCATCGTGTTGTGGTCAGAAAAGATACTTGATATGATTTCAATTTTCTTAAATTTACCAAGGCTTGATTTGTGATGTAAGATATGATCTATCCTGGAGAATGTGCCATGAACACTTGAGAAGAATGTGTATTCTGTTGTTTTTGGATGGAATGTCCTATAAATATCAGTTAAGTCCGTCTTGTTTAATGTATCATTTAAAGCTTGTGTTTCCTTATTTATTTTCATTTTGGATGATCTGTCCATTGGTGAAAGTGGGGTGTTAAAGTCCCCTACTATGATGTGTTACTGTAGATTTCCCCTTTTATGGCTGTTAGTATTTGCCTTATGTATTGTGGTGCTGCTATGTTGGGTGCATAAATATTTACAATTGTTATATCTTCTTCTTGGATTGATCCCTTGATTATTATGTAGTGTCCTTCTTTGTCTCTTGTAATAGTCTTTATTTTAAAGTCTAATTTGTCTGTTACGAGAATTGCTACTCCAGCTTTCTTTTGATTTCCATTTGCATGGAATATCTTTTTCCATCCCCTCACTTTCAGTCTGTATGTGTCCCTAGGTCTGAAGTGGGTCTCTTGTAGACAGCATATATACGGGTCTTGTTTTTGTATCCATTCAGCCAGTCTGTGTCTTTTGGTTGGAGCATTTAATCCATTTACATTTAAGGTAATTATGGATATGTATGTTCCTATTACCATTTTCTTAATTGTTTTGGGTTTATTATTGTAGGTCTTTTCCTTCTCTGGTGTTTCCTGCCTAGAGAAGTTCCTTTAGCATTTGTTGTAAAGCTGGATTGGTGGTGCTGAATTCTCTTAGCTTTTGCTTGTCTGTAAAGCTTTTAATTTCTCCATCAAATCTGAATGAGATCCTTGCTGGGTAGAGTAATCTTGGTTGTAGGTTTTTCTCCTTCATCACTTAATATGTCCTGCCACTCCCTTCTGGCTTGCAGAGTTTCTGCTGAAAGATCAGCTGTTAACCTTATGGGGATTCCCGTATGTGTTATTTGTTGTTTTTTACCTTGCTGCTTTTAATATTTGTTCTTTGTATTTAATTTTTGATAGTTTGATTAGTATGTGTTTTGGCATGTTTCTCCTTGGATTTATCCTGTATGGGGCTCTCTGTGCTTCCTGGCATTGATTAACTATTTCCTTTCCCATATTAGGGAAGCTTTTAACTATAATCTCTTCAAATATTTTCTCAGTCCCTTTCTTTTTCTCTTCTCCTTCTGGGACCCCTATAATTCGAATGTTGGTGCATTTAATGTTGTCCCAGATGTCTCTGAGACTGTCCTCAATTCTTTTCATTCTTTTTTCTTTATTCTGCTCTGCAGTAGTTCGTAGATTTTTTTGATAATGGCCATTCCAACTGGTGTGAGGTGATACCTCATTGTAGTTTTGATTTGCATTTCTCTAATAATTAGTGATGCTGAGCATCTTTTCATGTGCTTTTTGCCCATCTGTATGTCTTCTTTGGAGAAATGTCTATTTAGATCTTCTGCCCATTTTTTGATTGGGTTGTTTGTCTTTTTGTTATTGAGCTGCATGAGCTCTTTGTATATTTATTTATTAGTTCTAATTGTGTGTGTTTGTGTGTGTGTGTGTGTGTGTGTGTGTATTTTTTAGGATTTTCCATATACAAGATCATGTCACCTGCACGAGATTGTTTTACCTCTTCCTTCCAGTATGGATGTCTTTTATGGCTTATATCTTTCCTAATTGTCCTGGTTAGGACCTCTAGTACAATATCGAATAGAAGTTGAGATCTTTGTTCTTTTTAAATACATACGTTTACATCTATAAATTTCATTCTAAGCACTGTTTTAGCTGCATTCCATAAGTTTTGGTATGTTGTATTTTTATTTCCATTTATCTCAAGTCATTTTAAAATTTCCCTTGTAATTTCTTCTTTTCCTTGTGGTTATTTAGGAGTGGGTTGTATAATTTCCACATATTTGTGAATTTCCTAGATTTCTTTCTGTTGTTGATTTCTGCTATTCCTTTGTGGCCACAGAACACACTTTGTATGATGTTAGTTCTTTTAAATTTATTAAAATGTGTTTTATGGCCTAACTCATGTATCTTGGAGAATGTTACATGTGCACTAGAGGAGAATATGTATTCTGTTATTGTTAAGTGTTCTATACATGTCTGTTAGGTCTAGTTGGTTTATTGTATTGTTCAAGTCTTCTATTTCCTTACTGATCTACTCTCTAGTCGTTTTATCCATTATTGAGAGTAGGGTATTGAAGTCTCAAACTATTTCTGTTGAATTGTCTATTTCACCCCTCAATTCTATCAGTTCTTGCTCTTAAACTTGGGGGCTCTGTTGTTAGGTGCCTATGTTTATAATTGTTTTATCCTCTTGGTGGATTGACTCTTTTATCATTGTAAAATGTCCTTCTTTGTCTCTAGTACCGTTTTTTTCTGAAAGTCTTTTTTGTCTGATAAAGTCTATGTCATCTGATATTAACGTCTGTTTTGACTGATCTAGCCATTCTAGCTCTTTTTTGGTTACTGTTTACATGCGATATATTTTCCATCCTTTCACTTTCAACCTATTTGTCTTTGAATCTAAAGTGTGTCTCTTGTAGAAAGCATATAGTTGGATCATGTTTTTTCTTTTCTTAAAATTTATTTTATTTATTTTTGGCTGTGTTGTTGCTGCATGCGGACTTTCTCTAGTTGCGGCGAGTGGGGGCTACTCTTCATCGTGGTGCACAGGCTTCTCATTGCAGTGGCTTCTCTTGTTGTGGAACACAGGCTCTAGACATGCAAGCTTCAGTAGTTGTGGCGTGCGGACTCAGTAGTTGTGGCTCGCAGGCTCAGTAGTTGTGGTGCACAGGCTTAGTTGCTCCGCAGCATGTGGGATCTTCCCAGACCAGGGCTTGAACCCATATCCCCTGCATTGCCAGGTGGATTCTTAACCACTGTGCCACCAGGGAAGCCCTGGATCATGTTTTTAAATTCATTTTGCCAATCTCTGACTTTTAATTGGAGTGTTTAATTTATTTACATTTAATGCAGTTATTGGTAAGATAGGGCTTGCTATTTGTTTTTCAATTGTTATGTCATTTTTGTTCCTCTATTCCTCCATTATTGCCTTCTTTTGTGTTGAATAGATATTTGGTAGTACCATTTTAATTTCCTTGTAATTTCTTTTACTATATATTTTTAAGTTATTTCCTTAGTTTTTGCTTGTCAGATTAACATTAACATCTTAATTTATAACAATATAGTTCAGATTAATACCAACTTAATTTCAGTAGTGTACAAAAACTTTGCTCCTCTGTTGTTCTGTTACCTCCCCTCTCCTTTGTGCTTTTATTGTCATAAAATATTCATTTTTATACATTGTGTACTCATCAACACACACTTATAATTATTGCTTTATGCAGTTGTCTTTTAATTCAGATAGGAGAAAAAAAGAGTTACAAGCATAAAATACATTTGTACTGTCTCTTGTAGTTACCTATATCGTTACTTTTACTGATAATTTTTATTTTTTCATCTGGATTTGAGGTCCTGGCTTATGTCCTTTTTATTTATTTGTTTGTTTGTTTGTTTGTTTTTGGCCTTGCCATGCAGCTTGCAGGATTTCAGTTCCTTGAGCAGGGATTGAACCTGGGCCACAGCAGTGAAAGCCCGGAATCCATACCACTAGACCACCAGGGAACACCCTGGCTAATGTCCTTTAATTTCAGCCTGAAGGACTCTATTTAGTAGTTATTGTAGGGTAAATCTCCTAATGATGAGTTCTGTTTTTATTTGCTGGGAAATTTCTCCTTCATTTTTGAAGGACAGTTTTGCTGCATAAAGAATTGTTTGTTGACATCTTTTTTCTTTCAGTACTTTGTATATGTTATCCCACTGCTTTCTGCCCTTCCCTTCTCTGGTTTCTGATGGGGAATCTACTTGGAGTTTGTTGATCTTTTTGGATGTGTAGATGAATGTTTTTCATCAAATTTGGGACATTTCAGCCATTACTGCTTCCAATATTCTTGTTGCTCCTTTCTCTCTTTTCTTTCTGGGACTTCCATTATAAATATGTTGGTATGCATGGTAGTACCTGAGGCTCTGTTTATTTTCCTTCATTCTTTTTAGTTTCTATTCCTCAGACTGGATGACAGTAATTGACCTCCCTTCAAGTTTACTGATTCTTTTTTTCTGCCTGTGCAAATCTGCTGTTGAGTCCCTCCAGTTAAATTTTCATTGCAGTTATTGTAGTTTTCAACACTGGAATTTCTATTTTTTCAAATAATTTATACCCCTTTATTGCTACTCTTTATTTTGTGAAACATTGTTTCCATGCTTTAATTGTTCTGATGTAGTTTCCTTAATTTCTTTTTCTTTAATTCTTTTTTTCCAGTTTTATTGATATATAATTCATATATAACATTGTGTAAGTTTAAGGTATAAAACATAATGGTTTGATATACGTATATTTTGCAAAATGATTAGCACAATAAGTTTAGTTAACATCCATCAACCCACATAGTTACAAATTTAGTTTCTTTATGATGATAACTGAAGATTTACTCTCTTAGCCACTCTTAAACATACTGTATGTATTGTTAACTATAGTTATCATGCTGTACATTACATTCTCAGAACTTATTTATCTTTCTGTGAGTTTTTACCTTTTGAGCACTTTCACCTTATTCCCTCACCTCCACCTCCTACCTCTGGCAACCCCAAATCTTATCTCTGTTTCTATGAGTTTGGTTTTTTGAGATTCCCCATATAAGTGAGATCATATAGTATTTGTCTTTCTTTGCCTGACTTATTTCACTTAGCATAACACCCTCAGGATCCATCCATGTTGTCACAAATGGTAGGATTTCCTTCTTCATGGCTGAATAGTATTGTGTGTGTGTGTGTGTGTGTGTGTGTGTGTGTGACATTGTCTGCACTCATTCATCCCATGATGGATATTTAAGTTGTTTCCATGTCTTGGCTATTGTAAATAATGCTGCAGTGAACATGGGAGTGCAGATATCGCTTTGGGATAGTGATTTTGTATTTTGTTGGAATACATGTCCAGAAGTGGGATTGCTAGATCACATAATAGTTCTATTTTTAATTTCTTGAGGAGCCTCCATACTGTTTTCCATAGTGGCTGCACCAGTTTACATTCTCACCTTTTCTCCACATCCTTGCCAGTGTTTGTTATCTGTTGTCTTTTTGATGACAGCAATTAGAACAGGTGTGAGGTAATGTCTCATTGTGGATTTGATTTGCATTTCCCTGATGATTAGAGATGTTGAGTTACTTTTCATATACCTGTTGGCCATTTGAATATCTTCTTTGGAAAAATGTCTATTCAGGTCCTTTGCTCATTAAAAAATGGGATTGTTTGGGTTTTTATTTTTGCTCTTGAGTTGTGTGAGTTCCTTATATATTTTGGACATTAACCCCTTATCAGATGTGTGCTTTGCAAATATTTTCACCCAACCTGTAAGTTACCTTACTTATTTTCTTTTAATATATTTAAAATAACTGATTTAAAATTTTTGTTTAAAACAAAGTCAAATGTCTGGACTTCCTCAGGGACAGGTGGTGATTGCTTTTTTGCTTGTGGAACATATATATTTTTTCCCTGCATGTCTTGTAATTTTTTTGTTGAAAACTGGACATTTTAAATAATTTAATGTGACAGCTCTGGAAGTCAGATGCTCACTCCTCTTCAGGGTTTGTTGCTGTTGCTGTTTGTTGAAGTCACTGTGATTTGTTTGTTTAGTGACTTTTCTGAGTTAATGCTGCAAAGTCTATTCTTTCGTTGTGTATGGCCACTGTACTTTCTGTTTGGTTATCTTAGTTGCCATTTAATGATTGGACAGAGGTTTCCTTAAGTGCCTGGAACCAGTCTCCAAGTCTCGGCCCACGGGCTCTGTATACATGTTGGGGCGCATCTTCAACTCTCAGCCAGGCAGTTAACAACTCTGCCTTAGCCTTCACTTCCTGTTTGCACAGAGCTTCAAAGTCAGCCAGAGTGAGAGCTGAGGGCCTTCCCAAGGCTTACCTAAGCATGTGCACATGCCTGGGCATGCATGTGGCCTTCTGGATTCCCAGGAATACACTGCAACTTTTAAAAGCCCCTATGGACATCTCATTGCTGAGCTTTGTCTTTTTAAGCTTTTTGGTTCGTCAGATGTTTGCTCCAAATGTTATCCACTGCCTCAGGCAGCTGTGAAGTTAAATGCCTGTAATTATCTCTGACAATCAACCCTCGGGAATAGGCTTTTTGTACGGGGTGAGCTCTGAGTCAGAGAGACATCCTTGCAAATGGGTCTTCCGGGAAACCACCAGACAGGCTGAACAATGACAATTTTCTGGAAATGAGCCCTTGAAAGAGTTTCAGCCCTGTTCGGCTTCCCCCCAGTGGCTCCCAGGCTACTGGTTTCCATGGCAAGGGTCTTGTTTTTCAAGGCACTGGGGATGAGACTGAGGCAAGTT
The DNA here is from genome assembly GCF_964165515.1 of Mesoplodon bidens. Taxonomy (NCBI): domain Eukaryota; kingdom Metazoa; phylum Chordata; class Mammalia; order Artiodactyla; family Ziphiidae; genus Mesoplodon; species Mesoplodon bidens. The sequence continues at coordinate 118,168,655 of NC_138176.1, read as the reverse complement.
AGCACACCACAAAGCTTACAGTTCTTAGTTGTACTCAGCTGCTTTTTGTGAATAAATGCTCCCTGCTTTGCTCCACATCTCTGATTAATTTTCGAAGCTCTAAAAAAGTTGATTCTAATCATTTTTGCCAGTTTTCTTGTTGCTTTTATGAGGAAAGGCTTTTCAGAGGTCCTTACTATACCATTTTGCTGACATCTGTCCATCCTCTTTTGAGAGCGGGCCTGTGATGTCTCTTTAAACTTATAATGCATATAATCTTTGATCTAACACATCTAATTTTAGAAGTTTATTCTTCATATCTGGTCACACATTTGAGTAAAGACACTTGGTCAAGATGGTCATTGAGGTATGTTTGTGGTCACCACATCATGCCACACCTGAGTGCCTTGTGCTAGGGGGCAGCCCAGCCACCCAGCAGAATGCCCTGCAGCGGGTACAGAGAACATGAGGAGTTGCCCAGAGAAAAGAGCAAGTTGAAAATAATGTGTGAAGTGTGAGCCCTTTAGTTCAGAAAAAGAACCCCGCATGCACATGTAAATCATCTCATGAACACAGAAAGTTCTGGGTGGTTGCACACAAGATTAATTAATTGTGGGTGTCTTTGTGGAGGGGCTGGGGCCTAGGACAGCAAGGCATTTACGTTTTCTTGTATGATCTTTTGTACTGTTGAGCGTTTTCTCATGAGCATATATTGCATTTTCAATTTTAAATTGGGTAAAATAAACAAGCAGACTAGGCAAACAAACATGTGACTGCACGGGAAGGCCCTGTCCAGGTAAGCTCTGATCTCCTCCCCTCCCCCGGGGCCCTGGTTCTGGCTGGGAGGCTGGGAGAATGAAGAATACTGCTCTGCAGGCCGTGCCTACAACTCTCCCTCCTACAGGGTCCAGGACAGGGCTGGGACCCTGAAGGGGAAGGGCACATGCTCTGCTCTCAGCTCTGTGCCTTTACTGTGTGTCCTCAGGACAGCCGCAGCTCTCTGGGGTGAGAGGAGAGGGTACGGTGGTGGCATCCCTCAAGAGCCCGTGATTCTGGGACTGATTGTGAAAGACCCCTCCTGGGAACATTTGTGTCTGCTCTAGGGACAGGCATGTACACAGAAGCACACACAGGTCACCTCGTGTCCATTTGGCATCAGGTCCCTTCCTACCAGCCTGGAGCATCGTTCTCTCTGGCTCAAGACAGGCTGGGGCTGAGCGGATTCTCATGGGCAGGCAGCTGCAGTCCATCCTCAGGAAGGAGGGCAGAACTCCCAGGGGGCCACCACCTGCTCACTCCCCAGTCAGCCCCACCAGCCTCCCCTCTGGATGCTTGTCACGGTCCCCCAGTGCCCCTCCCCTGCTCAGATGCCTCTCTGTCCACCACAGACAGCCTCTTCCTGCCACAGGAGAGAGGGCTGGGGGAGAGCCCAGGGACCCTCGCAATGGCCCTGGTGCCTTGTCCGGGTTGCAGGATCTCGGCAGGACTATATGTGGGTATGAGAATGGGACAATGATCAAGGAAATCGGAGGAGGAACCCAAACTCTCCTTCAAAATATAAGTAAACTGTCAAAAAGTGTAATGTGACTCTCCAAAATATTGAAGTCAGCCAAGCAAATAGAGAAGCTCAAGTGTAGGAGACCATATGTTCTGCTCCGGTTAAAACCTTTTCCCGAAGGTGGAATTCAAACATACTTGTGTCAGGCCCGGCATATCTCCACCTGCACAGCTGGCCGCCGCTCCCCCGCCGGGGTCAGGGCCTCACGGGACCTAGGTCGCTGTCCAAGGTGTGCAAGGGGTGGGTCCCCTGCTGCCAGTGCCCAAGAGATCGCAGGACAAGCTTCTGCTCTCAACCATGAAGAGGGAGGCTTGTGGTGGTCCCGGGACATTTGTCTTGGTGGCTGTGGGCCTGGCTGTGCGTGTGAGCGGGTCCCTGGGGACTCCTGCCGGCCGGTGGGGCTGGGCCCCGCGGAGGAGCAGCTCAGGAGGAGGGAAGCCCAGGCCAGCCCAGCATCCTGCATGGAGCCCCTGTGGACCTCCCTGGCATCGGGTGCCTGGGCTTGGCACCAGGCTGAGGCTCGGCTGTGAGCAGTTATGTCTCGTTGAAATCCAGGGCCTGGGTCAGCCAGGTGCCCCAGGATTGGTCAGGCAGCCACAGGGAGGGAAGAGGCGGGAAGACTGTTCCAGAAGCCAAGGAAGGGGAGGAGGCCTGGGCTGGGGAGTGTGCGTGGAACCAGGAGAAATAAAAGTGGCAGATGCCGTCTGCTTTTTCTAGAAATGTGGATGAAAGAAGAAATTGGAAGGCAGCTAAAAGGGGTGGGAGGTCAGGGAGACTGTGGGTCTGGAGAAGTGCAGAGCTGAGATGAAGGGGAGGCAGAGAGACAGGCTGAAGGGGAGAAGGGGGTGGTAGGGAGGACAGGCCCCCGGGGGGCTCCAAGGACTGGCCCACCTGCTGGCTGGGGCTCCATCCCAAGGGGAGGATGAAGTGGGAGAGCAGACGGGGAGCCCCCAGGGACCGGGCAGGGGGAGGGGCAGAAGAAGCTCCAGAAGCATGAGGGGGGTTGGGAGGGAGTTTGGGAGCTGGGCACGGGTAAGGGGAACCCAGTGAGACAGAAGAAGTCCCTCCCCTCACTTTCTGGCAGCTCCAAATTCCAACACCCTTGCTCCACCAAACCAGGCTGGTACTGACTCTCTGCCCCCGTTCCCTACCCGCAGCAGCAGGCCCAAAGCATCCATCCCCGCCTCCCAACACACACATGCTCAACAGGGGGCCTCAGGTGTGAGTCCTCTGGCAGAGTCTCCTCTGAGAACTGAAGCCAGATGACCCTGTGGGTGGTGGTCACTGACCCAGCCCCACCACACCTTCTCTGAGCATCCCTAGGAGCTCGCTGCTGGGTCAGCCCCCAAGGGCTTAAAGCTGGTGCCCAAATGCGCTGGGACTGCTCAGGGCCTCGAGAGGGGTGTCAAACCCTGCACCTTCTGTTTCACACCTTCTGCTGGGGAAATCCTCCCAGGTAGCTTGGGTCTCTCTTCCTCCCTGCCCCCTCCCAACTTGGCCACTCAGTTGAGCTTCTGGAGAATTCCCAGGACAGCTATAGTGTCCAGGTGTCTCTCACTACAGGTCCCCACATTGGTCTTTCTGTGCCTTGAATGCACCAAGCTCCTTCCATTCTTGGGGACCTTTGCACTTACTGTGCCCTCTGCCTGGCACACCTTTCCTGGTACCTTTACCAGGACACTCCCACCCAGCAGCCCAGCCTCCGCTCCAGGCTCACCTCCCCAGGGAGGCGGCCTCTGACCCACAGACGCTGGGCCATCGCCCTTCTCATCACCAGCTGTATTGTGTTTACCATCCTCCCCTCCCACAGCCCTGAGAGTAAACCCTGAGAGCAGGGACTGTGTCTCTGAGAACTTAGCACGTAGTAAATGTTCATTAACTTTTAAAAAACGAATAAGTGAATAGTCTAGTTAGGAATGCAAAATGCCACCCAGTGGTTGAGGAGCCCACCAATGAGGAGCTGGAGGAGGGATGCAGATCCAAGGCCCTGGTACCCTCTTCCTCCATGGCCTCACCTGAGGCAGACATCACTAATACAACACAGCACATTGGATTTATGGAGCCCAGACAGGATCTCTGATCCTCGGGGAGCCCTCTAAGGAGCCACTAGCTCTCCTTAAGAGGTGGCGGGAAGAAGACTAGGGTATAAGGTGCACCTCGTGAATGGGCTGGTAGTCCAAGGGCAAGGCCCTCAAGCATGTTCTAAGAGTCAGGAAGGCTTCCTGGAGGAGGGGACAGGGTGGACCTGAAAGGCATTGGGACAGAGGGGGAAGGAGAAGGACAGTGTGGAGTGTGGGTGATAACATAAGTCTTGGAGGTAAGAATCAAGTGGACACATCCCCGAGACGGTGAAAACCAGCCTGTGTGGAGAGGAGGGCGCCTGTCAGGCTGACTCCCACAGCTTGCCCTGCCCAGTACCAAGCAGAGCCTTCTGGCCTGCCAGCTGGAGGGAGAAGCTAGCGGGACGTAAGGAGAGAAGCGATGAGCGCTGCTGAGCACACGCACCAGATCATGCTCTCGGTGGGTGAGACGGAACAGGGCCCCGTCCCTTGTCTGGAGGGTGCTGCTCCCATGCAGCCATGCTGCCTGATGCAGCCTTTCCTGACACCCAACCATCAGGGTCCTCAGGCTCCGCTGACTCTCCATACCACCTGTCTGCCCTGGGCACCCTTCCTCCCTTGGTTATACCCCGGCTGGCGGGAACGGGTCTCCCTTCTCTAGGAGCCGGTGAGGGTGCTCAAGGGCCGGCCCCCCCACCCTGTGGGCTACTGCCAAACCAGCCCCGCCTCCCGCCCGGCATCCTCCAGAGGAGCGCTGTAGCCTCATGTCCTGGTTTTAGCGAAAGAACATGCACTGCGTTATGCCAGTGACAGCCCTTCACGTTCATTGGAGAAAACTTGGAAAGCATTCAGTGAGGACAAATGGAGAGAAGGGAGCAAAAGAGGCCATCGGAGAGATGGCCAAGACGGGCAGGCACCCCGATTAACCTTCCAGAGGGTGTAGGCTGGTCTGTGTTATAGGCACATACACACATGTGCACATGGAGAGCACAGGCACGTGCATGCACACACACACACGTACTCGCACCATACACATGCACATTCACACACAAAGCACACACGTGCAAACACATGCACACACATATACGTGCACATGCACCAGATCACATGTGTGTGCATGGACAAGTTATGCTTTCAGCCAGGTCTGCTGCCAAGGAGGGGCTGTTCTCCCGTGAGGTGCCTTGAGGGAACCCATCTCGGCAACCCATTTCTCCCCTTTTTCCCACCAGTGACCCTGACACTTGCACAAACACCCTGTGTTACGTTTAAAGTTATTTTTGCAGATTGCACAGGTGAAAATTGATGACTCGGGCTTTTGGTTGCCATGAAGCAGCTTGCTCCTTGTGGATGGGCCTTTCCTGCTTCTTCATTTGCATGCCCTCCGCCTCTTTCTGGCTCTGAGGTTGAAGCTCTGCAGGGTTCCACAAGGAAATTCATACCTTTTTCCTGTCCCACTTGCTGGCCTGTTCCCCAGGAAGTCCTCCGCTTGGGTGGGAGCTTTGTGCGGGGAAGGGTCTCCCTCCGTCTTCCCCTTTATATCTCCTGCCTTCACTGCCGCTGCAGATACTCTCATCAGGCTCTTTATGGGCGCCTGGCTTACATCGTGACCTGCTTCATCTCAAGTAGTGAGTCCTGGTTTTGGGTGGGGGACTGAGGCTCACAGAAGCTGTGACCTCGTCCAGGACTGTCTGCTGATGACATCACAGTTCAGGGGGCAGCTCGCTGAGAGTCCCGTGTGTGTCCTAGTTCACCGCCACCCAGAGACCAACCACTGTCCTGGACAGAGTGGCCTGAGGGGCTCCAAGGCCACAGGGCTGCCCAGCCTGAGGTCATGGGCCTTCCAAAGAACCCAGCCTCAGGATCTTCGTCCTCCCAGCTTTGGGACCCTGCAAGACCCAGAAGTCTCACCTCAGCCCTGACCTCCATGTGACCCCTCCAGGGTCCGCTTCCCTGCGGCAGGGCCTCCAAATGGGGAGGTCATGTCCTCTTGGCAAGAGGAATGTTCTCTGACGATGACCAGCACTGGAAAGGACCAGGCCCTTCAATGTCAGGGTTGTCTATCGGCCAAACGTTGGAGTCAGAGGAATGGAAACTTTCGGGGTGCAGTGGCAGGCGGGGCCTTGCCACTCCAGTCCAGGGGGAATCTGCCCAGGTGAGCAGGCAGCTTCCTCTGCAGCTCCCACCGCTGGCACCGTCCAGGGAGGCAGGTCTGGGCTTCCTTGGGGGAAGGAGGGGTTTCCTCTTCCCACCTTTCCCCGGGAGAACATTCTCTCCCCTCCTCTGCTCTCAGGAGATAAATGCTGGTGGCTGGTCCCACACACAGACAAGAAAACAGCTTCACTCCGGAAGCTGGACTGGCTAGGGGGTGTCGCCTGAAAGGAAACCTTGCTTAGGAGAAATTAATTTATTTCTCTGAGAGCAGGAACCTGAGTGTGGCCTCTCTGAGGCCTCGGGGTGGGCTGTGGAAAGGGCTGCAGTGTGGCCTTGGGCAGCCCTCCTGGTGCTGGCACGTCCCCGCCCCCCATCCTGGCCCACTCCCCACATAGGCACCAGGGCACCAGCCCAGGGGCTCCTGCAGGCTGCCCTGGGCAGGTCGCTCCACCTCTGCCTGGTGATCTCCGTGCAGTGGGCTCGGGTCCGTGCTCTTCCCACCACTGCCAGCCGGGATCGGTGGGCACTCAGTGTGAAGGGTCAGTGGGACTCGGGAGTGTGGTCAGGGAGGGGCGCTGCTAGGAACTGCCCCCTTCACTGGGCGGACAGGACCCAGACGTGCTCATTCCCAGGCCCCCCACTTCCCTCCCTCCGTCCACCGAGGGACCCCACCTGCCTGAGGGAAGACCCTCCTCCCACCTGTGTTTCCTCCTCCTCTGGAAGCGGAGGTCAGGCCTCTGGCACCCAGTAGGGAGGGACTACTCTCCCGATGCGCCCAATTCCCCTTCCAAAGGGCTGCTTCTCTAACATCCGGCACCTCCCGGCGCCCTCTGTGGGAGCACGGCCCTCCCCTGCCCCCGCACCAAATCTCTGCATCCTCCCAGCCCTGTTCGCCAGGGCCACCCAGGCCCTTCCCTAGCCCCCAGGACCCTCTGGGTCTGGCCAGGCCCCTGGGGAACTGTCCCCGCCCAGCCCACCTGGCTCCGCGGTACCCCTACCTCACCCACTGGTCCCTGCGCCTGGTGGGGGAGGCGTGAGAGCTGGGACAGTGGAGAGGGCTGTGCTGCAGGGACCACACAGCCCTGTGGCCAGCTGAAGTCCCATCTCCACCTGCTCCTTTCCCAGCTTGTTGACGGGAGAGTGATGACAGGGCCCGGGTGCAGCAAGTGGCCGCTGGCCCAAGCAGTCCGTGCTGTTAGTCACGGTTAGCTACACGCCCGGTTACACGCATGCAGCAAGTGACACACCCGGGGTGAGCGGGCAGTTCTACCTACAGTGGGGGACAAGCAGAGGCTATGGGGAGAGGCTCGTGGAGGATGCTGCCCTGCTGGGGGCTGTTTCTTAAGGCAGAGCAGTAACCTCTGTGGTAGGAGAGGTGCATCAGAACGGTCAGCTGTCCCCCCATTTGCCCTCCTCCATATCTTGTGCTTCAGTGGTACCTAAAACCGTAATGATTTGTTTGCTTCCAACATTATTCTCCAAAAGGGAGTATTAATCAGACAGGGTTAGGGAAATGCAGAGACCTGTTTGTGTTCCTCAACTGCTCCAGGTCACCCGGGGACAGGGTCAGCAGCTGAGTAGAATGGGCACTTCGCCCTTCCCCAGGGTGTCGGCCATGCGTGCCCTGAAGCTCATGGGTTTGCACGGGTGTGATTGCCGCAGGGCGACCCTGACCACCCAGAGTGCTGACTGGCCCTCAGGCCACACCGTGTCCCAGCCGGGTCCTGTTGAGCACTCTTGGTGGGGCGTGGAGGCAACAGGAGAGGGCCTCTCAGTGGACAGTTGCTGAGTGCAGGTGGCCCAGGCTGTTTCTCAGGGCAGGCGTAGAGCCTCTGGACAGCTCAAGCCCTTGGAACTAGAAACTGAGAAGTCTCTAGGGCTCACCAAGTGCTTGATTCATTTGGCTTCATGTTTTGCCAGCCATCCTGTGAGTTGGGTGTCATGAACCCTGCTTTATACCCAGGAAATGATAACTCAGAGAGGCGCCCACCTCATCCATCGCACTCAGAGTTGGAGCCGAAGCTCTGCCTGCACGGCTGCCCTAGGTGATAAGTGGCTGGTGGGGTTGGAGAAGGGTGGACCCAGCTGGGCAGCGTGGGGAGGGGAGTCCGTGCAGGAAGCAGAGGCTGCATGTAACCTGCTCCCTCGCCCTTGGTGCTCACCCCTGCGTGGTCCCGCAGATACCATCAAACTTTCACCTGCGCCTTCTGGCAGCCTGCCCCCCACCCCCCCGCCCTGGAACCCTAGCTTCCGAGGTTTTAGCCTCTGCAGGGTCTTCGTCGTGATGCTGTTGTGGGCGCCACCTGTGTGGGCACTTGGGTTCCTGCTTCCTCTGTTCTTCAAAGTTGGTCACCCCACATTAGGCCACCTTCCATCTTCCAAAACTAAAACCTTGCAGGCTGTACCTTTTTAAAGGAAGGAGCTGGCGTTTTTTTTTTTTTTTTTTTTTTTTTTTAATTTTACCAGAGGGGCCTTTGGTCTTGAGGGGAATGAGGAGAGGGAGGCAGAGACCACCAGTGTCATTTAGATGCTCCTTCCCGCAGTTTGGCTTCTCTGAGTTGTGGCTCACAGCAGACTTGGAAGGGCCTTGGGGCTCAGACAGCTTTGCCTGCTCTGCTTGGGAAGTTATTTCTTTTTTTAAAACATAAACTGTTTTGAAGTGCAATGTACATACAGCTAAGTGCATGAGTCATAAATATTGCAGCTCAGTGACTTTTCACGGGGTGAGCACGTGGGTGACCAGCACCCAGCCACATCCCCAGCAGCCCCGTAGGATCCTGATTAGATGTTCTTTTGCGCCTGGTTTCTTTCTTTTTTTTTTTTTTTTTTTTTTGCGGTACGCGGGCCTCTCACTGTTGCGGCCTCTCCCGTTGCGGAGCACAGGCTCCGGATGCGCAGGCTCAGCGGCCATGGCTCACAGGCCTAGCTGCTCTGCGGCATGTGGGATCTTCCCAGAACGGGGCACGAACCCGTGTCTTCTGCATCGGCAGGCGGACTCTCAACCACTGCGCCACCAGGGAAGCCCACACCTGATTTCTTTGGCTCCACATGATGGTGGTGGAGACTGCTCCTTGTGTGTGGCTGTCTTCGTTCATTCTCATTGCTGTGGGGTGCTCCCTGAGTGACTACACCTCCTGGCTGTGGAGGGCAGCTGGGTGGTTCCCAGTTTAGAACCATTGTGAAGAGTGCTGCTATAAACACTCGTGGATGGGTCTTTGGGTGTGAGTATGTAAGCATTTCTGGTGGGTCTACACCCAGGGAGGAGTTTCTGGGCCTGTATATGCTCGACTTTTGTAGGCACTATCGGTCCATCTTCTCACGTGGCTTTACCAGTTCAGCTCCCACCACCAGCGGCTGGGAGTTTCTGTTGTGCCACATCCTTGTCAGCACTTGGATATTTCTGCCTTTTCATTTTAGCCATCCTGGTGGGTGTACAGTGGTATCACACTGTGGTGTTAATTTTCCTCCTGCTGATGACTAATGAATGCTTTTTCTTATGTGTATCACCCTTTTGGATATCCTTTTTGGTAAAGTACCTCTTCAAGTCTTTCACCTATTTTAAAAAAGTTGGGTCTCCTGACTTCTTTGATTTTTATGAGTTCTTTATATATTCTGGATATGAAGCCTATACTAGATACATACACCTATATCTATATCTGCACAGTTATACACAGACATACATACACACATATTCATTCAACAGATAGGTGTCAAGTGCCGCCGTATGCAAACATGTCACAGTCACTGGGGCACAGCAGTGAACAAAACAGACAAAGGCCCTGCACTCATGGAGCTCGAATTCTCTGTAGAGGAGACTAACAAATAAGGAAGTAGAAAGAATATGTCAGACTGAAGTAGCCATGAGAAGGAAAGTTCAGTGGGAGAGGAAGTGTGGGAGTGGAGGTTAACACTGTAAATATGTCACCGAGAAGGTGACACATCAGTAAAGACCCAAGCAGGAGAGCCATGCAGACATGCAGGGCCGGTGGGGGCAGGGGTGAGTGGAAGGTGGGAGGTTTCAAATGGGGGCAGGCCAATGGGGCCTGCAGGGCCACTGGGACCCTGGCTTTCATTTCACTGAGGGTCTGGGCAGAGGAGGGGCAGGACCTGACTCAGGTTTTAACAGGGCCAGTCCAGCTGCCGTGTTGAGGCAGGACAGGTGGAAGCAAGGACACTAATTAGGAGCTTGTAGCAGTGAGTCCAGCCTCCTGTCCCAGTTTCCCGTCTGTCCCAGGTGTCCGTACTTGTGAGGATGTCCAGGGTCACTGTCATTCTGGAACCAGGCTTCCTTGCTCTATGCTCAGAACACCCTTTCATGGTCATGGGATGGATGCACTGTTCCTGGCCTCATGGCCAGCCCACATCATCTGGGTGCCTCATCTTTCCAGAAGCCCCCAGCACATGTCTGCTGGCCGCACCACAGCTGGTTCCTTCTCCACTTTCTAAAGCCAGCTCTGGCAAGGTCATTGTGTTCCTGTGCCGGTCCCCACAAGTCCTCCCTGCAGCACCTTGCTCTCTACGCCCAGCCCCACCCACAGGTTCAAGCAGGGGAGCACCCTGGCAGGGGACAGCCCTGGCACGCCCATCTCCCTGCTGCCTTGGGATGCGGATGTAGTCCATGTACACACATGAATGCTGAGGTCACACCTGTGAGCAAAGGCGAGAGAGCACCACCTGTGTCTGCGAGGACATTCCCATTGCAGAGACCACTGGCAGAGGGTGCTCCTTCCTCCTGGGGAAGCATCTACCTTATCAAGGTTCTTAGAGATGCTTGTGAATCTGTGAGTGGGCATGTACAGAAAGGTGCAGTGGTGCTGCATATTGGCCTAGCCACCTCCTCTGGGACATAACATGTAGAGAAGCAGAGGGGAGGGCTTGCTCGGGGTGCAGAGGGTGTTAACTGCTCACATGGACTTCCTGAGGAAATACTGTGGCTGCCTGAGGGCCCAGATGTCCTGCAGGGCTGTGGGGTAGGGCTGAGGACCGCAGGGGTAGGTGCCTGGCAGGCTCCCTCAGGGCAAAACCCCTCACCCCTCTTGGCACTGTGGAGCTGTCTGAAGGCGTAGAGTGGCCAGGCGGGCTCAGGACCAAGGGCCCAGGCTGGTCCTGGTCCCACAAGTCCCCTGCAGAGGCCAGTGTTAGCTTTGCATCCTCTGACTGGCCTGAAATGAGATGCAGAAGCAGCAGGGGGAGAAGGACAGTGTGAAAGCTTGGGGGGCTGATGTACCAGCAGCCTGCAGCCCTGGCCATTTCTGCTGATGTTGCCCCCCTCTTCCCGACTGCCCACCCACAGGAGCAGGTGCTGGAGCAGTGAGACCTGGGTTCCAGTCTTAGTAGAGAAAGTGGGGTGGGGCACACCTCCAAGAGAAGGACAGCTGTCTCCAAACTCCTGCATTCTCTTGGAGGAGGCTGGGGAATGGACTCAGCACAGCCCCTAATTCCTCAAGACGGAAATAGCTGTCCAGCAGGACTCAGCCTCAGGGCCAGTCTTGCTACTGGTGAGAAAACAGGCAGAGGAGAACGGGTAGCTGGGAAGAGAGATGGCTGTCTCACGGGCTGCAGGGGGCCGGCGTCCTGGGACTTGCCTGGACACTGACAACATCACCTCTCCCCATCCTAGCCCCAGGGCTTGTTCCTGAGCTCTCCCAGATCCCACCCGGCTCCCTCTCCCTACTCAGCCTCTAGGCCCTCCGGTTCTAGATCTCCCAGAGAGGGCGCTCTTCCCTCAGTCCACCTTTTCCTTTCAGATTCTCAGAGCCCGGGTTGGGGGCAACGCAGGAACGCGCGGGAGGGAAAGATCCGTCACCGGACAGGATTCTTTCTGAGCGCTGGGGCTTCTGGGGGCGGGAGGACGCCTCGCTGTGCCATGTGCCAGGTCCGACCCACGCCGTGTCTTAGAGTAGTCCTCCCACAAAAGCAGCTGCCGTGTCCCCTGTGTTCACTCAAGGAAACGTAAGGACAGAGAGTTCCGTGGGACGCTCGAGGCCAGGGCTGTGTGGAGTGAGAGCCCCGTGAGGGGAGGCATTCAAGCCAGACGCTGGCCAAGCACCTGCCGTAGCTCTGTAGTGGACCTCTACGATGAGGTGAGGTCGGGGAGGGGGAAGAGAGGCTCGAGGGAGGATAGGGGGACGCAGGGGGCTCTCCGTTAGCTGGATCTCACCAGCACGATCGCTCCTACCGCGCGCTAAGCACCGACCCACACGGCGCCCCTTCGCAAGCCCACCCGACGCACCCAGCACCGATACCCTGCCATGGCCTCCGTCCTGACGCCACGGCCCGCTCCGCCTGCACTCCCAGCGCCCCCAAATCCAGCTCCAGGCCTGTGCGCCCTGCCCACGCCGCGCCCCTCCCGGCGCCCCAACCCCTGCACCTTCGCCACCGCCCTCCAAGCAGCGCCCCGCCCCTCCGGTCCTTGTCACGCCCCCTCGAACTCCACGATACCCCGGCCCCGCCCCTGGCCCTGCCTCCAGGTACCTCGGCTCCACCCAGTCCCTCGCTACCCCTGGGCCCCTCACCTCCGCCCCATCCAGAACCCTAGCGTTCCCGGCCCTGGCCCGGCCCCGCCTCCCGGGAGGAGGCGGGCATGGGGTAGTCCGCGGGCGGGGCGGAGGGTTGGAGCTGCCGTGGCGCGCGGGGAGAGAAGCGGCCGCACGCGGGACGCCCGGGGTGCCGTGAGACAGCGCTGGGAGCAGGCAGCCAGGATGTTTCTGGACCCCCAGGTAGGGCTGTGGCGTGTGGCAGGTGCGGGGCGGCGGGTCGCGGAGGCGGTGACGTAGACGAGCTCGCCGGGCAACCCCTTGGTTGCAGTCGGACTGCGGGGTCAGGGGTTCCTGCGCCGCCGAGTTCGGGAAGCGGTCCTGACCTCCGGACAAGGAGTGTGGCCATCCCCAGAACATCTTTGGCCAGGCCCGGAGGAAGCCTGCTCTGTGGGTCCCCACTGGGGCACCAGCTGTCAGGTGGGCTGCGCCCAGGGCTCAGAACGGATGGGCAGCCCAGGCTGCCACTGCCTTTCCTGGCACGGCCTGCGGACGCCGGTGATAGTCTATGGCCGCGCGGCACCTGCACACCTGGTGGAGGGACCCATGTGGGGTGGACAGGGCCGGAGAGGCAGGAGACAGCAGCCCCAGTGACAGGGTCGGCAGGAGGGTGGCTGCCCTGGGACTGGCACAGGCAGGCTTTTAAGCGCCAAGACAACAGTGGATCCTTTTCTGGACTTGAACACAGAACCACCTGTTTGCCCTGGAGGAGGTGTGGAGAGAGGAGGTCTGTGATGAGGTGGGCACGTGGGAGGTGTGTATGTGCGATGTGTGGGCGAGAGTGAGAGTATGTGAAAATGTGGGCATGTTTATATATGGAGTGTGTGTGAGAGAGAGAGGGAGAGGCAGGGCGGGCAGGAATGTGCCTGTGTGGGCCCACAGACACCTGTGTATTTAAGGAGAGTGAGGCCCAGCCTGGGGCTTCCAAGGGTGTGGACCCCAAGGTGAGGGGCAGCTTCCTTTCTACAGGAAGGGAGGCTGAGGACCTGTCCTGGAATTAATCCCGAGCATGAGGCAGTGTCGCATTTCCATGGCTCAAACCCTTCCTTTGAGGCAATCAGGCAATGTGATTCAGGTGCCACTGTTCTAAGGCCTCAGCCTGGAGCTGACCGGCGTAGACCCGAGACCTCAGGCTCAGTGCAGGTGGGGCACAGAAGGGGGCCACACCTGGGCTGACTGGGCCTGGCTGTGCCCAAGAAGCAGGACTCATTTATTCCTTCGCTCTTTCGCTTATTCAGTGCACATTTACTGAGCACTTGCTGTGTGCAGGCACCATGGATTCAGCAGGGAACCAGACACACCCCAGTCCCTGTCCTCATGGCTCACCTTTTAGCAAGAGAGACAGGGAAAAGAAAAGCACAATCAAGAAATGGAATATGGAATGTTACGTGGTGATAAGTGCTAAAGAGAAAAAGTAAAGCAGGAAAGAGGAATAGAACATATCAAGGGTGCATATCAAGGGCAGGGTAGTTTAGGTTATCAGCAGTAACCAAACAACCCCCAAAGCCAGGAGCTTATAACAACACGTTGTAATTTTCACTTATCGGCAAGTTCTTCATGGTTTGGCGGGGCCCTGCTCCAAGCCTTCCTCACTCAAGGACCTGGGCTGACAGGTCCCGTGGCAGAGGGGGAGAGAGGCCCTTGCACTAACCTTTCAGTGCCCCAGTTCAGAGTGCCACACGTCACTTCTACTCACTGCTCTTGAGCCAGATGAGTCACAGGGCCCCACTCAATCTCACTGGGACCAGTAATGACAATTCTGCTCAGCCTGGCGAGCAGGGGTCCAACACGTTTGGTGCCCAGCGCACTGACCACCAGTGTGGGGCAGCTGTTTGTGCCTTGGGTGGGGCAGTCAGGGGAAGCCTCAGCCTGAGGACCTGCTGGAGGAGGGAGGGAGATACGTGACAGCGGGAGCACAGGAGCACAGCAGGAAGAGGGCAGGCGAGGCTTCGGAGGGGACCAGGCCGGAGGCCGGTGTCAGGAGCAGAGCTGGTGAGCGTGGGCGCAGGGGCCCAGGGGCTCAGCCCAGGGAGGTAGCAGCGGAGGAGAAGGGCCGATTTACTCTGAAGGTAAAGCAGGTGGCCTTGCTGACGGTGGAGCCTTGCTGTGGTGTAGAGATGGAGAGGAGACAGCCGACTCCAGGAAGGAGAGACGAGAAAGGATGCAGGTGGAGCAGGGGGGGTTGGGGAGGAGGTGGGACAGGTTGACACCCCGGGGCACTGTCACCTGGCACTGGCTGGGCATATGGACTTAGGGGAGGATCTGGCCTGGGGTGCTAATTTGGAGCCCCAGCTTGCTCCATCCTGCAAGCCCTTGCTGCCTCCTGGCCACGCCGCCTACACCTGTACCTGCTGGCGCGGGACCGTCTGGTCCAGGCACCACGCCCTCATCTTGCTGGGCCTGCCTGCTGCTGGGGTTGGAGGAGCTTCGTGTGAGCTCCACCGGGGGAGGCAAGGTGAGGTGGGGGGCCACAGCATCTTGTGTCGATCTGGCTGCCGTCCCCCTCCGAGGTTCAGGAGCACTGGGGGCAGTACCACTTGTAGGTCACGCACCCACCAAGCACAGGGACCACAGTGGTGCAGGGGCTTTGCGGGCAAGGCCATCTGGGAAAGCTGCTTGGGGGTGGGGAGTCACACACTGGCTTTGGGATGGGTAGGGTTTGACTTGAGAGACGGAGCTGAGGTACCCGTGGAAGCTGCCTGCACCCTCCACAGCGCTGGGCTCCTTGGCCCTCACCCTCTGGGGAGCTGCTGTTGAGTGACCAGAAGAGGGCTGGTCTGTCAGGACTCTGGTGTCACAGTCCTGACAAACAGTCCTGATAAGAACAGGTCAGCCAGGAGACCTGTTTTATCTCCCTGCTCTTCCTTCTCCTAACCCACTGGAAACCCCCTGCTCATCCTTGGAAGCCCACCTCCAAATCACCTCCTCCAGGATGCCCTCCTTGACTTCTCCCTACAGCGATAGTCCCTCCACCCTATGCCCCCTCAACACCCAGCCAGCACAGACCTCTAATCCCGAGCCTCTCATACTGCACTGCGGTGTTACTTCTACCCCTAGTGGCTCACACTGAGCTCCATGGGTTCTTCCATTTCCAAGTGTGCAGCACAGATCAGTAGGACCTCAGGGATGTTTGTTGACTGAATAAGTGAGGGAAGGAAGAAACAGACACGAGGGCTGGAATGGCCCACGGAGACTGCCTAGTTCTGCTTCCATGGGTTACACGTGGGGAAGCTGAGGCCCACAGGTGCTGCGGCTTGCCTGAGTTCAGCCAGGGTGTCAGGGGTCACAGCTGGCCCCTTGCCCAGGATGTCCACTATGCCAGGTTCTGGGCTGGCTGGAGCCCTGTGGGTTCCAGGACAAGGGGAGCCCAGAGGCAGACAGATTGGAGGGCCCTAGGTTATCAGTCAGGTGGGAGCATGTGGACAGTGGCCCCGGGGTCTCCAGAGGAAAGCAGCCAGGGACTTCCACCGTGGTTCTTCGCTTCTCACTCCCTGGAGACCTGCAGCCCCCCCCCCCCAAGAGCTCTGGCCCTGTGGCCTCATGGTCGCTGGCCAGCTGGTGGGGTTTCTCTGGCAAACCCACTGCCCTGTGTCTCAGCCTCCAGTGGAAGAACCCCACCCTCACTGTCCCGCTCACACCGGCCTGCCTGGCTGGGGCCAAGCCCACGGCATTTCCCAAAGGTCAGTGTGGCTGCTGCACGAGCCGCCCCCTGCCTGTGGCGAGTGTGAGTCAGAGGACTTGGAGCCAGCTCTCGCGTCTCCTTTAACCCTCACGAGGTCGCTGCTCCAGTGACACGAGAGGAAGCTGAGGCTCTGAGGTGTAAGGCAGCCCCATAAGCAGAGCAGGAAGAGGCGACATTCATTCTGGGGCTGGCCGACCCCAGAGCCTGGCCACCCTGCACACAGCAGGGCCCCGTGCAACATCCTTAGAAGAGGGGTGGCAGGCCCCTAGAGGTGCCCCGCCCAGAGGGCGGAAAGCTGTGGTGTCAAGGGTGTGTGGCCAGTAAGGGGGCTGTGGGCCGGGTGGCTGACCTGGGTGGCAGGCAGAGCAGGCCCAGTGGGAGCAACATGTCCCTGCCCAGAGGCTGGGAGACCTGCAGAGCTGGGAGGCCCCAGGGCACGCACGCACGCACGCACACAGGCACTGGCTCACACACACCCTCCTCCCTTCTGCCGCTGGGGTGAAAGCACATGCTCCACATGGACTGAGTCGGGATGTCTTTGGGGATGGGAATACCTGTCTCCAGGCGAGGTTGATAGGTAAGACAGAGATCTTTAAAAAATGTATGTTAGGTAATTGGTAATTAAACTCTCAGTATTTTGAACAGATTTTTCAGTTGGGCTCCCTGGAAAATCCAGAAATGAATTTAATTCATTTCTAATGTATCTTGTTAACATTTTCTTATCTTAGTGTGTTTTCTGAAAGGTACAAAGCAACTTTATTTTTTTAATTTATTTTTTAACATCTTTTTTGGAGTATAATTGCTTTACAATGGTGTGTTAGTTCCTGCTTTACACCAAATTCAATCAGCTATACATATACATGTATCCCCATATCTCTAGCAGTTGTCCTTGGCTTGATCTTCATTTTAATGAGGAGGCCTCTACATTAAGTCTGAAATTGGCCCTAAATTTCAAATACATAATCTTCATCATGAAGTACATTTCATTCCTACATTAATTGCCGAGAGTGTACACCAAGAATGGATATCATATGAGGCTTTCCTGTATATAGCAGAGTCATCAAATTCCTTTCCTCCTTGGACCTATTAATGTGTTGACTTATTAGCTTTTCTGAGCTGAATCATCCTGTTTCTGGAATAAATCCCACTGGGTCAGGCTCGATTGTGCTTTGAAATGCTGCTTGGTTCATTCTGCCGATATGTTGCTTGGGGTATTTTTCATCTATATTCATAGGTAAGAATTTATACCTACTTCTCTATTAGGGGAGATATTTGTCACATTTATAAATCATGGTTATGTTAGCTTCATAAAATGAATAGGAAAGGTTTTCAATATGAATTGTGTAGTTGAAATAGTTTAAATATCATATAAAATTATCTTATTCTTCAGGGGTTGAAATAATTCATTTTGGAAACTGGCTCAGCCGGGGCTTGCTTTTATTTCTCTCTGAGGTTTAGTTGGCTGTCAGCTTACTTAATTTGTACTATGGTTATTGGTCTTCTTGCGTTCTAAACATTTTTAGTCTATTTCGGTTATTCATATTTTCTAGGTAATATCCTAGTTCAAAATGCTTTCAGACCTTTTAGCACAGATTTACATCATCTATTCTTTTAAAGTTTCTTCTCCACATCTGTGGTTAGAGTCTCTTTTTCATTCCTCTGTTTTTGCATTTCTCCCTCTCTTCATTCCTTCCCTTCCTCTTTCCCTCTCTGCCAGCTTCCTTCCTTTCTTCCATCCTTTTGATGATTAGAATTGCCAGAGGTTTATCTTTTTAATTTGTGTTTCCAAAAGAAAATCAGCTCTTGAATGTAATCAGCAAGTTCTACTGTCTTTCTTTCCTTAAATCCACTAATTTACCTTTTAGTAATTCCTTCCTCTAGTTTGCTTTGCTGTATGT
Organism: Mesoplodon bidens; assembly: GCF_964165515.1. NCBI lineage: Eukaryota > Metazoa > Chordata > Mammalia > Artiodactyla > Ziphiidae > Mesoplodon > Mesoplodon bidens. The sequence continues at coordinate 118,150,791 of NC_138176.1, read as the reverse complement.
CTGTTTTGTTTAGAAGCTCTTTTTAGCCTTTTAAGTCAAGTGCTTAGTTTGTTTTCATTGCCTCCTGTTTATTTAAAATATATTGAAGTCCATGAATCTTTCTCTGAGTACAGCTTTGGCCATGTCGAACTTCATGAGATTTCTTATAAGGGTTATTTTTCCGATGTGTCTGTAATTGGAGTTTTGATTGCTACTTGAACACAAACATGATTTAGGGAAGTTTTTTTAATCAAATGGGTGAATTTTTTTGGTTCATCGTTTGTTTATTAATATCCAGACACATCATTCTGTCACCTGTACATTTCTGTTTGGGTACTCCATCAGGGTTTCATTGGTGATATGATGTATGAACAATGTGGATGAGTACTCTCGGAAAGAAGAATATGCCGTGCTGTCGTTAGGCCGTGGGATTTCATGCATTTTTCTCTTTATGTTTCCATTCCCACATTTTGAGAGAATGCCCTGCAGTATTTTCATTCCTTTCTACCACTCGTCTCTTTGGGTCTGAACCACGTGTCAGGAATTGTAGAAAGTTCTAGTTGTCATCCTGCCTGTCTCTGGTCCACGAAGAGGAGCTCCCTGCTCTGTGCTTGGGCACCGGCCCCATTTCCTGGGCACAGCGGGGCAGGCGTATTCTTGGCAGTTTGCCTTTCACTTTCAACTCTTGGCAGAAAGAACCAGCCTGCAGGCAGGAGCCGTGGACCGTTCCTGGCTCTGCCCAGCCAGACAGTGTGGCCTTAGGCTGTCCTTTGCCTCCTGGGCTGCACCTCATCTGGACAATGGTCAATAATGCCTTGGAGGGCACTGTGGAGATGTGTAGGACAGCCCAGTAGGTGGAAACCCCCTGTGAGTGTCACTCATTGGCAGTGAGGCTGCTGAGCTGTTTCAGGGGAGGGTTTGGATCGGGCTGTCCAGCAAGGGGCCCCGTGCGGGCACGTGCACAGCTGGCCTTTGGACCCTGCCCTGCTCCCCACAATGCTGTTCTCACTGGCCTCACCTTGCACGCTGCAAGCAGGTGGCTCCTTCTGGGCCAGGCCTTGCCCATCTCGTGGGGACCCTGGCCGGCTCCACCTGCCTTCGCCTCGCACCTTCCCTTCCTTCTCCTGAGCCTGCGCTGATGGTCCTGGGTTTCCTATCAGATCGTGGTGGTTACACACACCAGGGTTCAAATCTCAGCTCCCCGACTTTGGAGCTGTAAGGCCTAAGGCTAATGACTTAAACCCTTGGGGCTTTGTTCCTTGTCTGGAAAATGGGGTGACAGCTGCCTTGCCGGCAGTGTGTGCAGGGCGGTGTGCGGGGAAGTGCACTGCCCTGGGGAGGGATGCAGGCAGCTGTGCTGCTGGCATTCCTGGGGGCTGGGCTAGACACTTGGTTACCAGCCCCCAGGGCCAGGGGACATAGGGCATGTGGCAGGAAAGCTGCTTGTGTACAGAGAACATGCACAGGGAGCGGGACATGTTTCTGCTGGAGGGTCAAGACGCACGTCCTGGTCCTGTTTCTGAGAGGCTGTGGCCGCCAGACAGGCTGTGACTGTCCAGGCCCAGCAGGGAGCTGGGCGCCTGCTGCTCTCCACCCGCAGGTTAGCGTACAGAAGTCTCCAGCTCCTGCAGTGCAGCGGGATCCCAGAGTGGGCTGCCACTCTGGGTGTCTGCCAGGAGGATGACAATTCAAGCGAAGGAAATTGATTTTTATTTGTTTTTAAACACAAAGGAAAATCGTTGCTCAGCCTAATTAGATGTCATTTAAAAATAAAAGGACCATACGTTCTTTTTTCTGTACCCTGGCAGCCCCTCGACACAGCCTGGCGGGTGGAGTAGAGGCTGCTACTCACTCCTGGAAAAGCTTGAGCGTGGCTCGGACCCCGCCCCCCTCCCTCCCTAGGAGCCCAGCCTCCCTGCCTCCGAAGGACCCTGAGCTCTGACACGGTCCCCTGTTATCCTGCTCATTCACAGCCACGCCCTGCTGCTCCTTGGGGTCCTGCCTGGCTCCTGTGGCCGGAGCAGGGGGAACCTGGGTCAGATGCTCCTGCCTGGAACCTGGGGTTCTGGTGGGTGGGAGCTCTGGCTGCCCCAGATTCTGCTTAGCACACTTATGAGCAGCAGCCTTAAGTGGATGCCCCATACAGGAAGGGGATCCCAGAGGTGCAGTTCCAGTTGAGGTGGGGGTCTGCGCCCTGCCTTCCAGCCCGCCCTCCTCCGTGGCATCTTGCCGGAACCCCCAGAAATGACAGGAGTGCTTTCCAAGGTTATGTCAGTTTCCACACGGAGTCTGAGCGTCACCCGTCCACATGCAGGAGCGCAGGGTGACCCCTGTGGAATCTGAGGCCAGGGGGGAAGGGGAGGCCCCGGGCACCCTCCCCCTGCCCTGAGGGCCCTGAGTGGGAGGCCGGCTTGCCAGCAGCCCGCCCTGTGGGGAGAGGGCAGGGATTCTCTGAAATCCTACCTGCTCCTCCCCGGGCCTCTCAAGGCTTAATAATGGGATGGTTATTGGCGGACAATGACATTTTGTCCCTTGAGCAGCCACCAGAAGAAGCTGACTGGACAGAAAGGCAGAACAGAGGGAGGAGAAAACCCCGACGCGGCAGAATCTGTATTTAGGAGTGTGAAGAGGGGATGGCAAGATTCCTGTAGTCAATTCAAATAGGATTTGGTAATAGGAGGGAATTCAGAAGGAAAAAAGAAAATGAATCATGCATCTGTAACAAAGCTTTAATTGTCGGCATCTCTTGGAGGCCGGGCCTTTGTGGAGAAGGCGCCAAAGTGCTGCGTGGCTCTGGCTCCCATGCCAGCCACCTCCTGGCTGGAGTCCGGCCTGTAGCCCTCCACCGGGCCCGGGCCTGCCCTGGCCGGCCCCGAGGGTACAAGAAGGTAAATGCTCTTCCTCTCGGCATGTGCGAGTACGATTTCTTGAAGCTTGGTTTATGTGAAAAACGTCACCCCTCGCCCCTCCTGCCCCCGAGGCCCATCAGGCTGGGAGGATGGCAGCTGCAGGGTGCTCCCGCGGCCCCGCCTGCAAGGATGGGGCCGGCCGTGCCCTCCGTAGGACTTCTTCCCTGCTGGCAAGGCCACAGGAGCACAGGGGTGAGGACTAAAGAGGGCATGTCACCCCTACCACTCCCCACCCCGGGCAGAGCAGCCACCTCTAAGGCAGAGCCAGTTTTTCTATTTAAAAAAATTTTTTAGAAAACTTTTGGCCACGCTGCAAGGCTTGCGGCATCTTAGTTCCCCAGCCAGGGATCGAACCTGCGCCCTCAGCAGTGAAAGCGGAGTCCTAACCACCGGACTGCCAGGGAAGTCCCCAGAGCCAGTTCTGAGCGCCACCTGCCAGGACAGGGCAGTGCAGCCAGGCCAGTGGATCTGTATGCCTGGACAGAGGAGGCAGCTTCTCCCCACTTTCTTCCTGGCCGCACCAGGGCCCCGTGGCTGCCCGGGCTGTGGAGAGGGGAGAGGGCCTCAGAGGCGGGATCAGGAGAGGGGCAGCACCAGCTGCCATAACTGTGTCTAGGAAGGCGGTGGGTAACCTGGAGGACAGGTATCCCAAGCGCCTGTCAGTGTCCTGCAGTTCTGACTCCACCGAAACCAGCAGGTACTAAGCATGTCTGGAGCATGGTGGCCTCCGGCCGTGCTCACTACTGCCTGTGAAGTTGCTGCCGCAGGTGCCATTTTACAGAGAGGGCTCTGGCTCCCAGCTCATGGGGTGGCCGGGCCTCCCCCAAGCCCGTGTACAGCCAGATCTGCAGCATGTGGTCCCAGCAGATAGGACCAGGGCTTCTGGAGCTTAAGAGACACACATTTCAGCTCAAAGTTAGGAAGCTCTGAAAGCTGGAGTTTGGGGAGGGGAAGAAGAGCCCCCAGGAGGGAGCTTTCCGCCTTAGGAGTGTCTGAGTTCAGGCTGGCAGCTGCTCTCCTGACCCCCTTCTCCTCTTCTTCTTCCCGAGCACTGCTCTCCTTCTAACCCCTAATATCACATCCTCATCTGTGTGGTCATCATGCGTGACAGCCACAGCCGGCTCCGGGGGTCTCAGTGGGGACAGAGACCCTGTTTCCTTCACTGGTAGGTCTCCAGTGTGTAGGCAGGTCCTTGGTGCCATTTGTGAATGAATGAAGGAATGATTGGTTAGTCTGTCGGTCAAAGAGTAAGGGCCCCACCTCCTACCCCACCCCAGTGCAAATGACATCAGAGAACCAGACAGTCAGCCCTAGAAGGGTGGTTAGGTCCATTGTGCAGACGGGGCAGGAGGCCTGGCCTCAGCTGCCCAAGGTCCCCAGCCGAGCTGGGTTCCAGTGTTACTGGCCCTGGTTCAAGCAGCCAGCATGGGTCTCTCCCTAACTGTGGCCTCTGAGTGCTGATGGAGCTCCTGCCTGGCTCCTACCCGCTCTAGATTTTTCTGGAACTGGGATGAAACCAGAGACAGCCCCCTGAACGCACTCATTCTGAAATCTCGGCCAAAGGCTGCCCTCCTGGTTAAGTGGCCCACCAGGGTATGGGCCAGAGATGGCACCCAGCTCACCCCAGGAGCACTTTCTCTCTCTCTCCTCCAGCCAACAGAGGGGAGACTGGCAAGATGTGTAATTTTCAGTTGCTAATTGTGATGCCCTGCAGCTTGCTGAGCTAAAAATAGTCTCCATTTTGTTGAGTAGGTTAAAAAATAGAAGTCCATGTGCTGCCTCCGAAAGAAGCACCACTTGCAAAGGCTGGCAGAGGCAGGGGGGCTGATTCGTGCCCTTCCTCCACCTCCCAGAAGATCCCTGGGGGCTCATGCAAGATGGGCCCTCAGGGCCATTTTTGTCCCAGTTTTCCAGAAAGCTGGGTTGCTTAACTTGACATCCATGGATGAGCTTCTGGGAGCCCGTCAATCCCTAAAATCATATGCAGAATGCCGTGGGAATGTGCACTAATCCATGTGCCCAGGGCGAGGGCCTCAGCCTTCATCTGATGCTCCGAAGGTTATACCCCGGCCAGGCACAATGATGAGGAGAAATGACAGTCCCCAGAAGGAGCAGGGCAGTGGGGCAGGCAGGCCTGGACAGACCTACTCACCACTGCCTGCCTAAGCAACCTAGTGCAAGTCGTGGGCGCTTGGCATCCTCATCTAAGAAATGGGCATCTCCACACCGCCCCCCGTGGGTTGGAGGGATTGCGTTGAGATGAGAGATGTAAAGCCCAGCACACGGCTGGGCTCCCAACTCCTGATGATAAACATTGAGAGTACAAAGGTTAGTCAAAGAAAGCTTCTCCCTGCTTCTCCATTTCTTAGAAATTTCCGGAATTGCAGACTCCAGGATTGGAAGGGGTCCTGAATTCTGACTGTGCCCTGGGAACCTGCCCCAGACAGCTCCTCCCTTTCAGAGTTGAGTGAGGGCCTGACACTGCTCCCGTCCAGCTGTGCAGCAGGCTGTCCCCTCCCTGGGCTGCTGTCCCCATTCTCAGCTGGGGCAGAGCTGGCTGTGTCTGAGGCTGCCCCGGGGGGTGGGGCACAGTGAATGCTTGTTGAGCACTGCCACCCCTTTCCCAGGATGTGCCCCGAGGGCAGAGGTAGTGTTGGGAGCAGGTAGCTGAGCATCAGAGGCCAGGATGCCTGTGGACCCCGGAGAGCCCACGGGTGGGGAGCCTCCCAAGTGGCTCCTGAAGGATGAGGTCCCTGCCCCACCTGTAGCCCCAAGTCCCTTCCTGCCGTCCCCTCCCAGCCCACCTTCCTGCCCAGAGCTGGGGCATTGAACCGGAGGCTCCTGGGCCCTGCTCCTGGGCAGAGACCCTCCCCTTCAAGGGCCAGGAGGCAAGAGATGAGGCAGGAGCAGCCCCGGGCATGCGAACATCTCCAGGAAGCTGTGCAGTGCTGCCCCGGACAGTTGTGAGCACGGACAACCCTGCACGCGGATGCTGCAGTAATTGGATGTTTGTCTAGAGTCAGTGTCACATGCATTCCTTACCCAAGTATGTTTAAGTAAACTGTTTGTGACAGCGTCAGCTGTGGGAACCTTTTACGAGACCATTGGGCAGTGTCAGGCCTCCCCAGGCCTTGTTGAGCCTCTCAGTACAGGAAGCAGAAAAAGCACTTGGGAAAGGCCTGTACCCAGGCCTGGATGAGTGTGTGAGTGGAGGACATGAAGATACATGACGGTGTAGCCATGGATGCATCCGGGTGCACACGGTGGGCTCTGGCTGTCGTAGTGAGGCCAGCAGCCCTTGCTCAGCACCATCTGGACCACTGTCATAGCTGTGGCTCCCAGGGGTCCAGGGGGCTCCTGTGTGATGGGAGTGGAGTGCAGGGTCTCTGAAGGCCGTCTTGGGCACAGCTGGAGTTTGTGAGCCGAAGGACTGTGCCCCAGGTCACAAAAGCCATACACACATGCCTGTGTGGCCGCCCCTCCCGGCGGGTGTCCAGCTTTTGCACGCGTGTGGCCAGGAACAGATACTCTCCTCCCGATTTTGCTGCCTGCAGGCTCCCCTTCGCTAGGGCCACATTAGAAAGCACTGCAGCAGTGAGCGGCACCCAGATCTCTAGCCAAAGTCTCTTGAAGAGGGACTTCCCTGGCGGTCTAGTGATTAAGGCTCCGCGCTTCCACTGCAGGGGGGTGCGGGTTCGATCCCTGATGGGGAACTAAGATCCCACAAGCTGTGTGGCGTGGCAGAGTCTCTTGAAGAGACTGCAGAAGGGAATTTCATTCATAATCTTCTGTGTGTGAAAACCCTCTTTTCCCATCTTTGCCGGCATCTCTCACAGCAGTGGGGCTGCCTAAGATCTCCTCTTACTTCCCCACTGTGCTTCCCTCTCCTCCTGGGCCCTCAGTCCAGCAGCTTCCATGTCCTTGATGCTTTGGAGCAGTGTGTTCCTTAGAAGGTGTGCACTGTGTGTGCAGGGCAGCTGCACGTACTTAGAAGCTAAAGGTTTTCACCGAGTGCCTCAACGGGGCCTCCAGCCTGAGTTGTGTGGACGCAGAGCTCTGGGCTGTACCCGCAGGAAGGAATCCCATGTTCATGCAGGCCTTGGCCGGGCTGAGCGGAACCCAGAGGACGCTGTTTACTTTCTGAACTACGACACGCCAGGTGTGTGAGCACTTGTTTTGGGCTGAAGCCACCCTCCTTGCCTTCTCCCCTCCTGTATCCCCACACCCAGGCTGGGAAGTCTGGGGACCAGTGTCTTGTCTGACAAACAGCTGGGGCTCACACGGATGGAGTAACTTGCCCCAAACCAACAGCTGGAGAGGGCCTGGGCCCGGGACTGGGAGTGTGGGCTCCTAAGCTCTGGCGCTCGGGGCGCTTGGGAGCCTTCAGCTGTGCCTCATCGCGACATGGGAGGGGCTGTGGAAGCAAGAAGAATGGCTGCCCTTCTCTGAGCCCAGCCTCCCTAGAGATCGAGGCAAAGCTAACGTGCCACCACTTTACGGGGGAGCTGGTCCTGGGGAAGCAGGAGGGAGGGAGGGAGAGCAAATAGATAGTGGGGATGGGAAGCTTTTGTGCCTCATTGACCCGAGTTTACCCCAGGGTATTACCCGACCTCCCCGCCCCCGCCACGCCTGGGTTGTACGCATGCGCACGCACGCACGCACGGGCTGGGGTGGAGCCACAGGGTCTCGCACCTGAGCAGAACCCACAGCCCGCACAGCAGGACGGTGGCCTGCGGATGGCTGTGAGGCCCGAGGTCAGAGGCCGTGCTGGGCCACTAGGGTGCCATCGAGGCAAGGCACAGAGGCGGGTGGCCCAGAACAGCGCTGCTCCCTCTCCCAGGGGCATGTTTTCTCGTCGAACCCTCATCGCAACCCTGCGAGGGAGGAGGGGCAAGAACCTCTACGCCCACTTTACAGCGGAGAAAATGGAGGCTCAGAGCAGCTCAGAGGCTTCCCCATTGTCGTCGAGACAGTGTCTCCTGACTCCAGCCTGGACTCTGTCGCCAGGTCCCAGACCCAGGCCTGAAACCACCAGAAAGGACTCGGCAGGTGTGCACGTGAGGGTCATGGGCGAGGGTGCAGACAGGGAGCGCTGAAGGAATGGTGTTTCAGGAGCCTGGGGGCTGGGCTGGACCGTGGTGTAGGGGTAGCTGCAGCCGTGTCACGCTCAGGGCGGCAGCAGGAGTTAGTCGGATGGAGCGCCTCGGCCGAGCCTGGGGGTGCCGGGACAGCCTGTGTCATGCAGAGTGGTAGCGGAGCCCCGGGAGGGGCGGCAAGAGGGAGAGGGCGACAGTGCAGCCACAGGAAACTCGTACGCCTCCTTGCTTCGCCCACCTGGCCCGCCTGACCCACGGCCAGCCCGCTGGACACCGCTGGTGGCGGCTCATCCAGACAGGCAGCAAAGGGTCCCTCGGGCTCAGCTTTTGCCCGGCCAGTCTTCCCTGCCCACCCCCTGCCGCCACCGTGCCACTCCGCCTGTGCAGGGGCAGTGGCTGTAGCCTTCTCACCTGGCACCCCGGCACCCTTCGAGGCTTGGCCATGGGGACCCTGGGCCCAGATGCAGGGAGGACCCTCTTCCTCCATGGTGCCCCCAGAAAGCCAAGTAAACCCAGGGAAGAGACGGGCAAGCGCTGACACTGAATTCAGAGCTAGCTCTCTCCCGAGCTGGCAGGAGCGCCCCTTTCCCCCCTGCGCCTGGGATGCCCTCACGCCCACCAGGGCCTGCGCGTGAGGTGGGAAAGGTGGGAAACTCGCAGGGCCTGGCTTCTAGGAGCCGGTGAATCACTTTCACCCGCCTGGCTGTGAGTCAATTTCATCTATAATTATAAGGTGCTGGCCTTCCTCCTGTGGGAACAGAGGCGCAGCTGTAAGAAATCAGAGGGGGCAGGCTGGGTGCAAGTCCGCCCCCCACCGCCCCCAAAAGGGCTGCTGCCTTGTCCAGGCCAGCGCCAGCTGACCTCGGACAGTGGTGTGGGTCCTTGGGGGCTCCATCCTCGGGCTCACCCCAGCCGCATCTTACCCCTCCCTCGGGCTGGCTTCTGGAGGCTTCCAGAGCTCTCCACCGATGTCTGAAACTCCCCAGGTGATTCTGTTGTGCAGCCACAGCCAGAGGCACTGACCTAGGTGAAGCTGCTCTCGTCACCTGGAGGATGAAACTCTCCAAGGGATAAGCACGTCCAGGAAAGGTGAGGACGTGACCCAGCAGGCCTGGGCTCGGACTCGAGGTCCTGCGTTTCAGTGATCGACCAGGTGATGGCACTGCTGGTTGGGCCACAGAGGGGCCAGCGAAGCTCTATATAGGAGAGGGTCTGAAACTCCAGAGCAGGCTGAGTTCTGACTCAGGGGAAGGTGCGCTGGCGCTGCCGACAAGTTCCTGGTGATGCTGATGCTGCGGCTCCAGCACTGCATTTGCTTTAGGGCGTCCCCGCAGGGTCTGACTCCCTAGGAACCTTGGGGACCTGTGTGTCTGGAATGGCCTGTGTGGGGCTCTGAGCAGGCACACCTGTGAGAGTCAGCACCTCAGTTGGGAGGTGCTACCATGTCTAGTGTGCAGTGCTTTACCCAAGTGAGTGCATTCATTCCTGCCAGCAAACCTCTGAATTAGTGCTCCCTGTGCCCATTTTACAGATGAGGAAATTATGGCTCCAAGAGGTTGAGGATCCTGATAAAGCCACAAGTGGCTGAGCCAGGGTCGAACTCAGGCCTGCCTGACTGCCTTTGTTTCCGTCCTGGCCCTGCTGCAATCTCCGCGATCTTGAACTTTCTTCTGTGTCTTCTTCCAGCGTCTCTAAGCCTTCATCGTCACCTACTGAAGGTTTATCGTAAAACTTGTCAGTGGCAGCTCTGAAGCCCTCATTGCATCCCCTTCCTCTGATGATCTGCTTTGTGACCTGGGGCAGTTACTTGGCCTCTCTGTGCCTTGTCATCATCTGCAGCATGCAGAGAGTAAGGGTTTCTCTCGTGGGGTTATTGTGAGGATTAATGAGATGATTCAGCTCTAGCATTACTGTCACTGCTGGCACGTGAAGTACTTAGAGTCTTAGCTCCTGTATTTCATTTTTTAAAACAATTTTTATTGGAGTATAGTTGATTTACCATGTTGTGTTAGTTTCAGGTGCACAACAAAGTGAATCAGTTATACATATATGCACTCTTTTTTAGATTGTTTTCACATATAGGTCATTACAGAGTAGTGATAGAGTTCCCTGTGCCATACAGTAAGTCCTTACTAGTTATCTATTTTATATATAGCAGTCTGTATGTGTCAATCCCAGTCTCCCAGTTTATCCCTCCCCCGTCCCCCACCGATAACCATAAGTTTGTTTTCTACATCTGAGACTCAATTTCTGTTTTGTAAGTAAGTTCATTTGTACCATTTTTTAAGATTCCACATGTTAGCAATATATTTGTCTTTCTCTGTCTGACTTACTTTACTCAGTATGCCAATCTCTAGGTCCATCCATGTTGCTGCAAATGGCATTATTTTGTTCTTTTTTATGGCTGAGTAATATTCCATTGTGTATATGTACCACATCTTCTTTATCCACTCCTCTGTTGATGGACTTCCATGTCTTGGCTCTTGTAAGTAGTGCTGCAATGAACATTGGGGTACATGTATCTTTTTGAATTATGGTTTTCTCCAGATATATGCCCAGGAGTGGGATTGCTAGATTATATGGCAGTTCTACATTTAGTTTTGTTTTGTTTTTTTTTTTTTTTTGCGGTATGTGGGCCTCTCACTGTTGTGGCCTCTCCCATTGCGGAGCACAGGCTCCAGACACGCAGGCCCAGCAGCCATGGCTCACAGGCCCAGCCACTCCGCAGCATGTGGGATCCTCCCAGACCGGGGCACGAACCCGTGTCCCCTGCATCGGCAGGCGGACTCTCAACCACTGCGCCACCAGGGAAGCCCTACATTTAGTTTTTTAAGGAACCTCCATACTGTTCTCCATAGTGGCTGTACCAATTTACATTCCCACCAACAGTGCAGGAGGGTTCCCTTTTCTCCACACCCTATCAAGCATTTATTGTTTGTAGATTTTTTGATGATGGCCATTCTGACCAGTAAGAAGCAATACTTCATTGTTGATTTCTATTTCTCTAATAATTAGTGATATTGAGCATCTTTTCATGTGCTTTTTGGCCATCTGTGTGTCTTCTTTGGAGAAATGTCTATTTAGATCTTCCGCCCATTTTTTGATTGGGTTGTTTGATATTGAGCTGCATGAGCTGTTTGTATACTTTGGAGATTAATCCCTTGTTGGTTGCTTTGTTTGCAGATATTTTCTCCCGTTCTGTGGGTTGTCTTTTCATTTTGTTTATGGTTTCCTTTGCTGTGCAAAAGCTTTTAAGTTTAATTAGGTCCCATTATTTATTTTTGTTTTTATTTTCATTACTCTAGGAGGTAGATCCAAAAAGGTCTTGCTGCGATTTATGTCAGAGAGTCTTACATTTTAGGTGTTTGATCCATTTTGAGTTTGTTTTTGTGTTTTGTGTTAGAGAATGTTATAATTTCATTTGTTTACACGTACTATACAGTTCTCCCAGCACCACTTACTGAAGAGACTGTCTTTTCTCCATTGTATATTCTTGCTTCCTTTGTCATAGATTAGTTGACCATAGGTGTGTGGGTTTATCTCTGGACTTTCTATCCTGTTCCATTGATCTGTATTTCTGTTTTTGTTTTGATTACTGTAGCTTTGTAGTATAGTTGGAAGTCAGGGAGCCTAATTCGTCCAGCTCCATTTTTCTTTCTCAGGATTGCTTTGGCTATTCGGGGTCTTTTGTGTTTTCATACAAATTGTGAAATTTTTTGTTCTAATTCTGTGAAAAATGCCATTGGTAATTTGATAGGGATGGCATTGCATCTGTAAATTGCTTTGGGTAGTATAGTCATTTTCACAATATTGATTCTTCCAATCCAAGAACATGGTATATCTCTCCATCTGTTTGTGTCATCTTTGATTTCTTTCATCAGCGTCTTATAGTTTTCTGAGTACAAGTCTTTTGCCTCCTTAGGTAGGTTTATTCCTAGATATTTTATTCTTTTTGATGTGATGGTAAATGGGATTGTTTCCTTAATATCTCTTTCTGATCTTTCATTGTTAGTGTATAGGAATTCAAGAGATTTCTGTGTATTAATTTTGTATCTTGCAACTTTACCAAATTCATTAATGAGCTCTAGTAGTTTTCTGGTAGCGTCTTTAGGATTTTCTATGTATAGTATCATGTCATCTGCAAACAGTGACAGCTTTACTTCTTTTCCAATTTGGATTCCTTTTATTTCTTTTTTTTCTCTGATTGCCATAGCTAGAACTTCCAAAACTATGTTGAATAAAAGTGCTGGGAGTGGACATCCTTGTCTTGTTCCTGATCTTAGAGGAGATGCTTTCAGTTTTTCACTGTTGAGAATGATGTTGGCTGTGGGTTTGTCATATATGGCATTTATTATGTTGAGGTAGGTTCCCTCTGTGCCCACTTTCTGGAGAGCTTTTATGATAAGTGGGGGTTGAATTTTGTCAAAAGCTTTCTCTGCATCTATTGAGATGATCAGATGGTTTTTATCCTTCAATTTGTTAATATGGTGTATCACATTGATTGATTTGCATATATTGAAGAATCCTTGCGTTCCTGGGATAAATCCCACTTGATCATGGTGTATCATCCTTTTAATGTGCTGTTGGATTCTGTTTGCTAGTATTTTGTTGAGGATTTTTGCGTCTATGTTCATCAGTGATACTGGCCTGTAATTTTCTTTTCTTGTCCTATCTTTGTCTGGTTTTGGTATCAGGGTGATAGTAGCCTCGTAGAATGAGCATGGGAGTGTTCCTTCCTCTGCAGTTTTTTGGAAGAGTTTCAGAAGGATAGGTGTTAACTCTTCTGTAAATGTTTGATAGAATTCACCTTTGAAGCCATCTGGTCCTGGGCTTTGATGGAAGTTTTTAAATCACTTTTTCAATTTTAGTACTTGTGATTGGTCTGTTCATATTTTCTGTTTCTTCCTGGTTCAGTCTTGGAAGGTTGTACCTTTCTAAAAATTTGTCCATATTTTCTAGGTTGTCCATTTTATTGGTGTAGAGTTGCTCATAGTAGTCTCTTATGATCCTTTGTATTTCTGTCGTGTCCATTGTAACTTCTCTTTTTCATTTCTAATTTTATTGATTTGATCCCTCTCCCTTCTTTTCTTGATGAGTCTGGATAAAGGTTTATCCATTTGTTTACCTTTTCACAGAACCAGCTTTTAGTTTCATTGATATTTTCTGTTGTATTCTTCGTCTCTGTTTCATTTATTTCTGCTCAGATCTTTATGATTTCTTTCCTTCTACTAACTTTGGGTTTTGTTTGTTCTTCTTTCTCTAGTTGCTTTAGGTATAAGTTTAGGTTGTTTATTTGAGATTTTTCTTATTTCCTGAGGTAAGATTGTATTGCTATAAACTTCCCTCTTAGAACTGCTTTTGGCGTGTCCCATAGGTTTTGGATCGTTGTGTTTTTGTTGTCATTTGTCTCTAGGTATTATTTGATTTCCTCTTTGATTTCTTCAGTGATCCATTGGTTGTTCAGTAACATATTATTTAGCCTCCATGTGTTTGTTTTTTCCCTGTAATTTATTTCTAATCTCATAGTGTTGTGGTCAGAAAATATACTTGATATGATTTTAGTTTTCTTAGATTTACCAAGGCTTGATTTGTGGCCCAAGATGTAATCTATCCTGGAGGATGTTCCATGTACACTTGAGAAGAAAGTTTATTCTGCTGCTTTTGGATGGAATGCCCTATAAATATCAGTTAAATCCATCTGGTCTAATATGTCATTTAAGGCTTATATTTCCTTATCATTTTCTGTTTGGATGATCTGTCAGTTGGTGTAAGCAGGGTGTGAACGTCCCTCACTATTACTGTGTTACTGTTGATTTCCCCTTTTATGGCTGTTAGCATTTGCCTTATGTATTGAGGTGCTCCTGTGTTGGGTGCATATATATTTACAGTTGTTATATCATCTTCTTGGATTGATCCCTTGATCAATGTGTAGTGTCCTTCCTTGTCTCTTGTAACAGTCTTTATTTTAAAGTCTATTTTGTCTGATAATGTGTATTTTTACTCCAGCTTTCTTTTGACTTCCAGTTGCATGGAATATCTTTTTCCATCCCCTCACTTTCAGTCTGTTATGTGTCCCTAGGTCTGAAGTGGGTCTCTTGTAGACAGCATATATATGGGTCTTGTTTTTGTATCCATTCACCCAGTGGGTTTTTTTTTTTTTTTTTTTTTGCAGTATGTGGGCCTCTCACTGTTGTGGCCCCTCTCGTTGTGGTGCACAGTCTCCGGACGTGCAGGCTCAGTGGCCATGGCTCACTGGCCTAGCCGCTCCGCGGCATGTGGGATCTTCCTGGACCGGGGCACGAACTCGTGTCCCCTACATCGGCAGGCGGACTCTCAACCACTGCACCACCAGGGAAGCCCCACCCAGTGTTTTTTGATTGGAGCATTTAATCCATTTACATTTAGGTGATTATTGATATGTATGTTCCTATTGCCATTTTCTTGTTTTGGATTTGTTTTTGTAGGTCTTTTTTCTACCCTTCCTCTTTTTTTCTCTTCTCTTGTGATTTGATGACTATCTTTAGTGTTGTGTTTGGTTGCTTTTTCTTTTTTGTGTGTGTATCTATTGTAGTTTTTTGGTTTGCATTTCCTGCCTAGAGAACTTCCTTTACCGTTTGTTGTAAAGCTGTTTGGTGGCACCGAATTCTCTTAGATTTTGCTTGTCTGTAAAGCTTTTTATTTCTCTGTCACATCTGAATGAGAGCCCTCCTGGATAGAGTATTCTTGGTTGTAGGTTTTTCCCCTTTCATCACTTTAAATATATCGTGCCATTCCCTCTGGCCTGCAGAGTTTCTGCTGAAAAATCAGCTGATAACCTTATGGGGATTCCCTTGTATGTTGTTTGTTGCTTTTCCCTTGTTGCTTTTAATATTTTTTCTTTGTATTTAATTTTTGTCAGTTTGATTAATATGTGTTTCGGCCTCCTCTTTGATTGTATCCTGGATGGGACTCTCTGAACCTCCTGGGCTTGGGTGACTTCTTTCCTTTCCCATGTTAGGGAAGTTTTGGGGTATAATCTCTTCAAATAGAAGAGATTTCTATTTGAAATCTTCTCAGGCCCTTTCTCTTTCTCTTCTTCTTCTGGGATCCATCTAATGCAAATGTTGGTGTGCTTAATGTTGTCCCAGAGGTCTCTGAGACTGTTCTCATTTCTTTTTTCTTTTTTTAATATTCATTTATTTATTTGGCTGCACCAGGTCTTAGTTGTGGCATGTGGGGTTTTTTAGTTGTGTCATGTGGGATCTTTAGTTGTGGCATGTGAGATCTTTTTTTTTAAAATGAGTTAATTATTTATTTGGCTGTGTTGGGTCTTCGTTGCTGTACACGGGCTTTCTCTAGTTTCAGCGAGCAGGGGTTACTCTTCGTTGCGGTACGTGGGCTCTCATTGTGGTGGCTTCTCTAGTTGCAGAGCACGGGCTCTACGCGCATGGGCTTCAGTAGTTGTGGCACACAGCCTCAGTAGTTGTGGCTCATGGGCTATAGAGCACAGCCTCAGTAGTTGTGGCACACGGGCTTAGTTGTTCTGCAGCATGTGGGGTCTTCCTGGACGAGGGCTCGAACCCGTGTCCCCTGCATTGGCAGGTGGATTCTTAACCACTGTGCCACCAGGGAAGTCCTGCATGTGGGGTCTTCAGTTGCGGCATTTGGGATCTTTAGTTGCAGCATGCGGTATCTTTTTTAGTTGCGGCATGTGAGATCTTTATTTTTTTTTATTTTTATTTTTTGCTATACGCGGGCCTCTCACTGCTGTGGCCTCTCCCATTGCGGAGCACAGGCTCTGGACGCGCAGGCCCAGCGGCCATGGCTCACGGGCCTAGCCGCTCCGTGGCATGTGGGATCTTCCTGGACCGGGGCACGAACCCGTGTCCCCTGCATCGGCAGGCAGACTCTCAGCCACTGCACCACCAGGGGAGCCCGTGAGGTCTTTAGTTGCAGCATGTGGGCTCTTAGTTGTGGCATGCATGTGGGATCTAGTTCCCTGACTAGGGATTGAACCCAGGCCCCCACATTGGGAGCGTGGAGTCTTAACCACTGGACCACGAGGGAAGTCCCTGACTGTCCTGATTTCTTTTCCTTCTTTTTTCTTTTCCATGGCAGTGATTTCCACCACTCTGTCTTCCAACTCACTTATCCATTCTTCTGCCTCTGTTATTCTGCTATTGATTCCTTCTTGTGTATTTTTCACTTCAGTTATTGTGGTGTTTATCTCTCTCTTTTTTAAATTGTTGTTCTTTTTTTTTTTTTTTTTTTTTTGCGGTATGCGGGCCCCTCACTGCTATGGTCTCTCCCGTTGCAGAGCACAGGCTCCGGACATGCAGGATCAGCGTCTATGGCTCACGGGCCCAGCCGCTCCGCGGCATGTGGGATCTTCCCAGACTGGGGCATGAACCCGTGTCCCTTGCATCGGCAGGCGGACTCTCAACCACTGCACCACCAGGGAGCCCTATTGTTGTTCTTTAAATCTTCTCTTTGTTAAACATTTCTTGTATCTTCTCGGTTTGTGCCTCCATTCTTTTTCCAAGGTTTTGGATCATTTTTACTATTATTATTTTGAATTATTTTTCAGGTAGATTGCCTGTCTCCTCTTCATTTAGTTGTCCTTGTGGGTTTTCTGTCTTGTTCCTTCATCTGCATCATATTTCTCTGTTGTCTCATTTTGTCTAACTTTCTGTGTTTGTGGTCTCCTTTCCACAGGCTGCAGGATCACAGTTCCTCTTGCTTCTGGTGTCTGCACCCTGGTGGGTGAGGTTGGTCCAGGGGCTTATGCAGGCTTCCTGGTGGGAGGGACTGGTGCCTACCCTCTGGTGGGTGGAGCTGGGTCTTGTCCCTCTGGTGGGCAGGGCTGTGCCAAGTGGTGTGTTTTGAGGTGGCTGTGAGCTCAGTAGGACTTTAGGCAGCCTGTCTGCTGATGGGTGGGGTGTGTTCCTATGTGCTGGTTGTTTGGCCTGAGGCTTCCCAGCACTGGATCCTGCAGGCTGTTGGGTGGGGCCGGGTCTTGGTGCCAAAAGGGGGGCCTCCAGGAGAGCCCACGCTGATCAGTATTCCTTGGGGAATATTGATCCTTCCCCCCACAAGTGTCCTTGTCCCCCACAGTGATCTACAGCCAACCCCTGCCTCCCCAGGAGACCCTCCAAGATCCCTAGGTAGGTCTAGCCCAGGTTCCTGTGGAGGTACTGTTTTGTGCTGGGTCCCAGTGCACTCTTGTATGCAAACACTCCAAGAGTGTTTCCCCCAGCCCTATGGAGCTCCTGCTCTCAAGCCCCGCTGACCTTCAGGGCTGAGAGCTCTGGGGGTTCTTCCTCCCAATGCCAGACCCTCAGACTGTCTTGGAGGGCTATTTTTATGTCCCTATATAGCCTGTGTGATTTTAATATTTTTTAGTGCAAGGGCTGTTTTCAGTATGGGTGTCTGCCACCTCTTTCCTCAGTGTATGCTGGCCGTTATCCCCTTTATAGGAGGTTTGACTGGTGTTGTGACCAGAGCCTGCACTGGGTATTGAGCGGGGCCTCCCCTTTGGTCTGTGGTTGTCACCGCCATGTCAGGGGCGGAGTCTGCTCCCTGGTTGTTGTTGTAGAGGCCCCCAGATCTGTTTCTTAGCTGTGTTTCTGATCTGCAGTGCAAGGTAGGCAGGATTGGAGCACTCCCACTGGGAGAGAAGCCACTGAGTATTCCTTCTCTGGAGATGTTCACCTGTGAGTGTGCTCTGTTGTGTCACCTTTCACCTGTTGTGCGGGCTCACAAATTACACTGTTGTTGGTACTGCTTTCAGCCCCACGTTAACCGTGGATATTCCTGCAGTTGGCCCTGGTGTCTCTCAGGTACTGTTTTCACCAGGCCACCAGCGTAGATCCACTGAAGACATGTCCCAGGACTGCAGTAATCATGCATCTGACCCCTCTGTGGGCGCTATGGGGGCAGCTCAGACTCTGGCCTGGCCCAACCCCTGTGTGTATGTGCCCACAAAGTCCACAGCTGCTAAAACTAGACCCATCTCAGCGGTGGGAGCACTCACTGTTTGGATGTTCTGCAGCTCTGAGTTTACAAAGCCGGTCACAGGGGTATAAATCTGTGCTTCACACAGCCGCGAGGAGAGATTTCAGCTCTTCTTCCTTCGTTGCATGGCCCCTGGGGCTCAGCTGTGACTTCAGCCCCACCTCTGCGTGTGGGTCACCCACCAGTGTCTGCTTCTGAGGCTGCCCCGGAGCACAGGTGCCCGCCCAGGCGGGAGGGGGCAGAGGCGGTGAGTGACCGGGACACACGGGCCTGCTCTAGCGGAAGCCCCTCCTAGTAGCTACTGCACTTCTGACTCTGATTGCTCTGGCCATGTGCTCCCTCCCAGGACAGGAGCCCGGATTTCCTGGGTCCTCTGCTCTGAGTGGCCCTTCCTTGAGAAAGGGTCCAGCTGGGGGTGATGGACACACAGGTGTGTGGCCAGAAGCCTCAGTCCCTGCTCTTGCTGGGACAGGAGAGGAGGACCCCACGTGCAAGAGCAGAAGGGACCACAGAGTGGGGTGGGGTGGCCAGCAGAGACGCCAAGCAGAGGTCTTAATGGGTAGTCCTGCCATCATCCCCACTTGACCGCTGAGGAAATCGAGGTTGGTTGGACTTGTCTAGGAACAAGGAGTTGGCCCGTTGCAGGGCTGGGATTCGAACCCAAGGGGGCTCTAAATTCCTGTCCAGGAAGACCCACCTGGGGAACCTGTCTCCTACCACTTGGCACTGAGCCTGGAAACCCTCCCCAAGGTGCTCATGGCCTGGTGGGGGTGGGCTCTGCTAGGGACTGGGTGGGAAGGGAAGGGCCTCTGTGGGGGGGGGGTCCCTAGGATCCACAGGGCTCAGTGTACAGAGGAGCAGGGAGAGACGTGGTCAGAGAGACCTGGCCCCAGGCAGAGTCCCAGGGTAGGGGAGAGGCTGGGTGGTTCTGCACAGCCCCTGGGGACTCCGTCCATTCCCCGAGGGGGTTTTGGGCCTCCGCCTCAAAGCCCAGCCTCACGTTACGACCCGCTAGGTGGTGGCCATACCTCTGTGTGCAGACCCAGCTCTGGGGTTGCAGCCTCTTTATTACGCCTTTATAAAAAGAGCTGATTTCAAAACTCAGCTTCTTTGCACTAAAAAACAAAGTTATTTAGAATATGACAAAACAGATCCGCCGTTTAGAAAAGTTACCAAATAGCTGACAAATGTGTAGAACGGAAAGCGAAAGTCTCTTCCCGCCTCTGCTTCCTTGCAGTAAAGTCTGTAATGAGTGTGGCCACGGGTGGCCAGATGTTTTCTGTGCCTTTATTTACATGTCATGTACACATCTGTTTATGTCATTTAAAAGTGACTGGTGCGGGATCTTGTGCAGCTGGGGAGTCCAGGGGTGGGGTCCTTGGCCCAGCTGCTGGTAGAGGGGTCACTGCCCCAAGCTGAAAGGATGGGCCTCACGTGGCTGCCCCTTCCTTCCCGTGGCCTCCTGGGTGGTGCACGGGCATGGTGTAGGCGGGACGCAGTCTCTGGAGGACCGAGACCCCCCACGAGTGGGGAGCCCTGGGGGAGGAGCAGCGTGATGAGGGACGTGCCGCCCAGTGGCTGTGCAGGACACATGGACTGGGGCCCCACCCCCGGGGTAGGTGACTACCCTGAGCGCACGCCCCTCCCCTGTCGAGGGGGACAGTGAGTGCCGTCTGAGGCTCCCTAGGGAGCTGTGGGCCGGTGCCCAGTGTAGAGCTCAGCCCCCTGGCTTCCTGCTAGGCTCACCTGTTCCCCCACAGGGGGCTGCAGAGCTGGGGGGCTGAGTCCCCAGGCTGGCTCCCCACTGGCTAGCCCTGGGGCAGGTGTCCCTGCAGGCGGCCTTGCCCTGTGGAGGATCTGGTAGGGGCTCTGTGAGTTAGTGGGGGGTCAGTGTGCTCCCCCCGTAGCACCCTCCAACCAGAGCAGCCCGCTCTCTCCACGGGGGGAGAGGCCAGAGGCTCTGAAAATGCCATTTCTGATGACCAAGAAGCTTGGGGTCAGGATGTCCAACTGGCCAAGGTTACCACTCTTGGGTCACCTTTTGAACCCAGAACTGTGTGATCTCAGGAAAGTCGCCCCACAGCGCATGGCCCTCAGCTGAAGTGCTGGGGGTCGGGTCCCCTCGGGTCCCAGTGATGTCACAGTAGAGCAGCTGCCAGTGCTGAGGTGCCCAGGGAGCCCACCTTCCTTATTTCCTCCCACAAAAGGCTACTGAGCACGGCCATGGGGCGGGTTCCAGCCAGACAGGAAGACGTGAAGGCAGGTAATCAGCCACTTCTGGCCTCGTGGGTTAGCAGTCTAGCGATTAACCCAGGGGGCTTCCTAGGGGTGGTGACACCCGGGCTGGACTTGGAAATCCTAGGATTTCCTCGGTTGAGTTCCTTCTTGCTGAGTCTGTTGCACTATGTGAAAAGTGAAGGGTTTGCTCAAGTCAGTGGTTCTTTGACTTGAGCGACAAAGAGGACCCACCCCAGGGTTCTGACACGGTGGGGCCTGAGACTGTGCATTCTAACGTGGGTTGAGGGGAGTGTTCTGTGAGTCTGAACCCAACTTGACACGAGGGCAGCACAGAGCCTGGGGGCCACAGATGTTGCAATCCAGGCCTGTCCCCGGGGACTTCCCTTGAGCGCTTGCTCTCCTTGCAGAGGATTTTCTGAGAATCCAAAGGTGACCTCCAGGCGTTTGGCAGAGAAACCAGTGTCTTGGGCCGGGCCCCTTTTGCCCTGGTGTGAGGCTCAGCTGATGTGCTGGGGTGGGAGTTGGCTCTCCTTGTAAAGCCCTTGGAGGGGCCCCTCATGGCAGTAAAATGCTCATGGCTGCTGTTTGCTCCGCCCAGTGGGGATACTGAGGCCAGAAGGGCTCAGAGGCCAACACTGGTCCGGGCAAGAGAGCAGGCCAGGGCTGGTTGGAGGTGTCATCAATGGCAAGCTCAGAGCTGGGGGCTCTTTCTGCCCCCTGAGGCGTGGGGAGCAGCCCCGGCCCGGAGAGGGAGGCCAGCGCGGCGGCCTGGGGAGCTAGGGGTGGGGCAGCGGCGCCTGCCTGCCAGCGACCAGAGAGGGTGACACCTGGCCACGGTCCCCACCAAGGCAGGAAGGGCCAGCTCCTCCCCCCGGACTTCAGCCTCCCTGCCCTCCAAGGGTGGGACTAGCCCAGCAGGTGGTGCAGGCCACCCCTGGCCAGCAGGAGGGGCAGTGCGCCCACAGTACTAGCTTCCGAGGCCTCGGGCTGGCAGGTGTGCGTCAAGCTGATGCCACAGAGCCTTCTCCAGACGCGGCCAGCTGCCCCAGGCAGTGAGGAAACTGAGGCCCAGAGGGCTGCAGACCCTCCCGGGCCTCATGAGAGCCTGCAGCAAAGCCTGGCTGCAGTGTGAGGTGGGGACCCTCAGCCCCCGTCACACTGAGCCCCCAGACTGCTGCCCAGCATCTGTGTCTAATAGGCATTTCAAATCCACGTGTGCAAAAGCAAGTTCCAGGTCTTTCCCCAAACCCCACCCTCAAAGCCCTTCCCTGTGCTGGTCAGTCGCTCAGGCGGAAGACTGTTCTCCACAGCGTCCAGAGTTGACCCTCCTCCCCTCCTCTGCCATCACCTGACCTGAGCAATGTCTCCCAGGGTTTTGTCATGGCAAAACCCACTGATTGGTTTTTAGATCTCTCCCTTGCTGGGTCTCCACACGGCGGCCACGGTGACCTTCACCCTGAGTCAGGTCACTCCTTTGTCCGGCACCCTGGGCCCCCAGGTGTGCATGGTCTGGCCAGACCACTCCCCTGCTGATCACCTTCCCCTACACTGGCCTCAGGACCTTGGCACCTGCTGTCCTTTTTGCCTCAAACCTCCCTCTCTTATCCCGGGAAGCTGCACAGCTAACAGCATCAGTCTGTCTCAGGGCCCCTCCCTGAGGCCGCCTTGATCACCCCCCGCACACTCAGTATTCTCCTGGTGCTGTTTTTCTCCATAGTTTCTCTTTTCCCACTGGGATGGAACCCCAGGAGGCAGGGCCTTCTGTGTCCAGATGCCTGGAATGAGGCCTGGTATGCACAGAGCAGGTGCTGAAGAAACATTTATCAGACACATTGATCAGCGGCTTCGGGGCCACTGAGGAGCCTGCCCGCCCACCTGTGCTGACATCTAATGACCCCCCTCCCGGCCCTGCCGGGGCTCAGGCTCTGCACCCGCACGCAGGCTGCAGGCGGCTTGGGAGGAGGGCCTGGTGGAGGTGCCTTTGATGCCTCACGGCCTCATTCTTTTCTCCCAGGAAACTATGCCCCAGACGTCCGTGGTCTTCTCCAGCATCCTCGGGCCCAGCTGTAGTGGACAGGTGCAGCCCGGCATGGGGGAGCGAGGAGGTGGGGCCGGCAGCTCCGGGGACCTTGTCTTCCAAGACGGACGTCTCATCTCCGGGTCCCTGGAGGCCCTGATGGAGCACTTGGTCCCCACAGTGGACTATTACCCCGATGTGAGTGCCTGGTGACTGGTGGGATCGACCTGGGTTCCCAGGGAGGCTGCTGCTGGGATGGAGAGGGAGGTCCCCCATTAGTCAGAGCTGGACGGAGCAGCAGGGGAGGCGCAGGGCAGCAGGGAGCCCCGGCCCTACCTCCTGTGCTTTCCTGCTCCCTCCCACCCTGGCCCCCAGCCTAGGAGAGGGGAACCGGCAGTGACGTCCCTGCTGTCCCCAGGCAGGTAGGAGGTGGCCCTGGAGGAGCAAGAGGGGTCTAAGGGGCAAGGCCAGGGCTTCAGAGTCCTGGTGACGGTCCACCCATCAGTGTCCCGTCTCTGAGCTGGGAAGTTTGTTTTGTGCATGAACTGCAGTGGCTCAGAATGAAGAAGGTCGGCCCCTCCGCGCCCTCCTGGGCACATGCGTGTGCGGGCAGGACGGGCCTTTGCCAACCTGAATCCTGCCTCTTCATCTCAAGGTGACATTGGCGCGTTCTCGGAAGAGTGAGAAAGAGTTCCCTTGTCACGTGTGTCTTCCCTTCCGCCTCCAGTAGATGACGTCTCGTAGTGGCAGTGGGGCTGTTACCTGCTCCCTTTCGAGAGCCAAGCTGCCCCTCTGGGTGCCCCCTCCCTCCTGAGGGCAGGGCCCTGCGCATGGCCTCTGGGCGACAGACAGGGCTGCAAGGGAGGGTGGGGAGGAATTGCCCCCTCTGCCCTCCAGCTGGGTTTCCGGGGCTCCAGGCTGCCCCCCCGACATGTCAGGCCTCCTCCCTCCCTCCTGGGGCTCTGTCCACTCCCCTGTCTGTCCTTCCGTCCACCCCGGAAGTCCTCTCAGGGCCTGGCTGGGGCTGGTGGTGCCGATGTGGCAGCCAAGGGCCAGGCGGCAGAGCCGGGGAGAGGGGACCCCAGGCCCTGAAGATGTCCGGAGCAGGGCCGCGGCCCCCCAGGGGCTGGGACCTCCAACCCCAGTGCTGGTCTGTGCAACAGTGGCCTTGTGTGGCGGGGGGAGGGGCCTCCCCTCCTTCAGGCCTGTCCCCGGGGAGCCTCAGCCAGCTCACCCAGTGTTGTCCCCAGAATACTGTGCCCTGGGGTCCCAGCCTGCTTCCCAGGAGAGAGCCAAGGGGTGGCGGAGGTCGAACGGGGGTCCAGCTAGGCATCAGCCTGGCTGCCGAGCACCCGGGCTCCCCGCCTTTCCCTCACGGCCCGTGCCCTGCAGACGTGGGTGGCTGGGGACACGGCGCTCCGTCTGTCTCCCTGCTCCTCCCGGGAGCCGCACAGCTCCTGCCTTGGGCTCTCCTCTGCCCCTGGCTGAGAGCTCCGAGGTGTAATAGCTGCGGCCTTCCTTCACGCTCTGAGCCTTCTGCTCAGGAGGGGCCCTGGAGGTCCCACCACTGACAGGCCGGGCCCCTGGAGCACCCGTGCTGCACAGCCCAGGGACACCCTGCTGCTCCAGGGAGAGCCTCCCCAGCGGCCTCTGAGGGCTGCATCGGGGCAGGGAGGGCCTGAGGGCCGAGTCCCGATCTGGGAGGCTGCGTTAGGCTGGAGCACGGAAGACCTGCTCCTTTGGACCTGGAGTGGAGGCCGAGGGTCCGAGGGTCCTGGGCCCCCTGCCTGCAGCAAGCCGTGTGGCAGTAGATCACTGAGTTGAGTCCCCGGGAGACCCCAAGCAGCCTCCCCACCCCAAAGTCCGCCCTGTCTGCAGGCAGGGGCCTGCTAAACCCCATGTCAGCCAAAAGCTTCCGAGAGCCCTGGGCTCTGCTCCCTGCCGCCGTTCAGCCCGGACCAGGTGCACCCCTCAGCCTGCACCGCCACCGGGGGACGAGGACATGCGGCCTTGGGACTGGGGGGCCCTGGTGTGGCAGGTGGGGACGGGGCCCACAGCTGGCTGGTGACCGCACAGCGGCCTGCAGCAGCTTCTGATGTGGGGTCCTGGGGCCAAGGAGGCCCCCACCGCCCCCAGCCAGGCCCTGCCCCACTGAGCAGTGAGGATCTGGCACAGAGCAGGCTGGGCGCCTGGCCAGGGGAGCACCGTGGGCCAGGCCACAGGCCCACACAGGCCCGGAGATACCGCCAACATCCAGGTCCGGGTTTAGCTCCCGGCGTGGGGTAGGGGAGCATCCCAGCCGAGTAAGACCACTGGAACCGAGCTTGTCAGGGACGCCTCTGAGGGCTGCTGCGAAGTGAGGTTTGATCTGTGCCTTGCACGGTGGGCAGGATTTGGGAGCAGCGAGAGTGGAGGAAGGGCATTCGAGGTGAGGTAAACCACGCAGGAGGTGACGCTGGGCCCGGGAGGCAGGGACCAGGTGGAGGCGCAGGCCGCGGCTATACCTGGGGGCCACGCCGGGCCCGACTCACTCTTCACCCTCTGTCTCTTCCCCTCAGAGGACGTATATCTTCACGTTTCTCCTGAGCTCCCGGGTCTTCATCCCCCCTCATGACCTGCTGGCCCGCGTGGGGCAGATCTGCCTGGAGCAGAGGCAGCAGCTGGAGGCCGGATCTGATAAGGTAAAGACGAGCCCCCGGGCTGCTGCCCGTCTCTGTGCCCCTGGCTTCCCCGCTCGCTCACGCTTGGGAGAGAATGCTGCTCAGGACAGGGCCCGGCCGAGCCCGGCCTGGGCCCCTCCCTGCTGGGGGCAGGTCTGCTTGTCTGGCCTCCTGACGTTCCTGAAGCAGGCCTCCCGGGGGGGTCTGCAGGGGCGCCCACCTCCCAGGGCGCTGGATGGAACTGCCGCTGGCGGGTGCTCACACCCACTCCCGGGGAAGGGCCACAGCAGACAGCCCTGCCGGCTCTCGTGCTCAGGGCCAGGGACTCCGGAAGGGAGAGTCCGGCTCCAGCTGGTGGAGACGCAGTCTGGGTCACTGCTCCCTCCAAAGGGGGGTGGTGGGCAGCACCCTCAGGCTAGAGTTTTCAGAGACTCAGATAGGGCTGTTTTTCACTGTCATGTCTTCTGATTGAGTCAGGCTTCGGGCAGTCAAGATGGGTAAGAAACCCCAGCTCATCCCTGAGGCCCTGGGGCAGGCCTGGGGTCTGGTGTGGAAGCAGGGGTGGTGGGCGTGCTGTCAAGGTACTGGCAGGGCCTGTTCCTGATGACCTTCCCCTCTACCAGGCTGGGCCTCCTGTCTCTGCAGCAAAGGCCTGTGACACCTGTGCCCTCTTCAGTATCCTCTCCAGAGGGGCGTGTCCCCGGGTGTGCTGGGCAGGGACAGAGACAGGCACCCATTGCAGCCCGGGGATCAGGAAAGGCTCCTGAAGGTGTGGGTGGGGAAAAGCCAGAACAGGGTGAGTGGGAGATGAAATTCTCGGCTGAGGGTCAGCAGGGGACAGTAGAAGCCTGAGAGGAGCCTGGGGTGAGCCCTCCCGCCTTCGTCTGTGATGACAGGCAGGGCGGGGCCTCTGAGAAGGGAATGCAGGGCTGTAGTTCCTGCCGAGTGCGGGGTGCAGCGGGCACCTGGGGGGAATGTCAGCTGGGTGGAGGCAGCGGAGCAGAGGTGGGTGGAGGGGGGCAGGTAGGTGTAGGTGTGGGGAGTTGGGTCATGAAGGAGCTGGGCCCTGAGGGCAGTCAGGGCCGGAATGGTCCAGGGTGGCCAGGTGGGCACGGGGAGCTGGTCAGGGCCAGGCAGGAGCCAAGGC
The DNA here is from genome assembly GCF_964165515.1 of Mesoplodon bidens. Taxonomy (NCBI): domain Eukaryota; kingdom Metazoa; phylum Chordata; class Mammalia; order Artiodactyla; family Ziphiidae; genus Mesoplodon; species Mesoplodon bidens. The sequence continues at coordinate 118,124,752 of NC_138176.1, read as the reverse complement.
GGGCATAGGAATGGTTTAGCGTACGTGAGCCAGTGCGGGGCTGGGCACAGAGGACTGGCTGGGAGAGCACGGCTGGGCATCCCACACCCCCTCCTTGGGCTGTATGTGCGTGTGGACCTGGGCCAGTGGGAACTGGGGAGACGATGCCTGGTGTGTCTGCGGCCCTTCCCAGCACTTGCCGACCTGCTTTTTACTGAGAGAAGGTGGCTAGGGTCTCTTGCTTAACGTTAATGATTTTGCTTGGTTTTCATCGTGTCCTTTTTTATGGGTAACTTCTAATGACAGCAAATGAAACTAATTTTCTGTGTCATGGTAGCGATAGGACAGGTTCTTTGAAAATGAATTTAAGTGAAAAAGAGAGCTGGCTTAAGGGGAATGTGAAGCAAAGCAGGAATGACAAAACCGCAGGTGGACAGGGTGGAGGATGTCCCTACCCAGCAGCCCTCCCCCCAGCGTCGGGGCAGGGGACACAGGTCCCGTGGGGGAACGGGTCAGAGGGTGTTGCAGAACTGGGGCTGCTTGTATCGCTTGTCATCTTGTCGCCCACTCTGGAGGGTCAGACCTTGCTTTATCCCCCGACCCCCGCCCCCTGCCCCAGGCCAGGCTGAAGTCCTTCTCAGCCAAGATCGTGCAGCTACTGAAGGAGTGGACAGAGGCCTTCCCCTACGACTTCCAGGATGAGAAGGCCATGGCCGAACTGAAAGCCATCACCCACCGGGTCACACAGTGTGACGAGGTGAGTTCCTCCTCGGAGCCTGGCAGAGTTCCTTGTCTGAGGGAGGGGTGGGTCTTCAGGGACAGCTCTGTATGTGGTCCCCTTTGCTGTCACTCTCCGAAGAGGACTGCTGGGTGGCTCCATTTGCCCCTCAGCCCCGTGAGGGCCGCTCAGCTGGCCAGCAACTGGCCAGACTTGCCCTCGGCATCCTGCGCATGCGGGAGACCCTGTGGCCCGAGTGGGGTGATCCCAGGCCCCAGCTTCTCCCTCTCTTTGGGTGGGTGGAGTGGGGGCCTAGCGAGGGCCTTGTCCGCCTTTCCCAGCTCCCGCTTGGTCTGCAGCGTTGAGACGGGCCCTCCAGACAACTTGGTCCTGCCGGCGGCCCCCATCGTGGGAGCCTGGGCTCCGTGTGCTCAGCGCCTCTGCCTTCCTGAGGGCCCAAAGCCCAGGGAGAGTGGGGCAGGGCCAGGGCTGCTCCCACCCAGGGAAGGAAGGCTCCTAGCCCTGGAGGAAGCCCTTCTGGAGTCCCTTGTCCCTACCGTGGGCCCGTCCTACGGTGGAAAGGCCATGAGAAGTAGCTCAGCCGGCCGCCACCCAGAAAGCCATGCTTTTCAGACCCAGAAGCCTAGCCCTGGCCTTCAGCTCCCTTCTCCTCGGGACGGCTGTGGACTCACCCTCCCCTGCAGCCCTCAGCGGAGCCCACACTGTGCCCCACCCTGCTGTCAGAGGCCCAAGTGCTCATGGCAGGTCTGGCTAGGGGACGTGGGCTCAAAGTTAGACACACCCCTGGAGACGAGATGGGTTCCTCCGGCGTGGTGCAGGTCTTGCTGCCAGCCCAGGCCAGCACCTTCTCTGCCCCCGCCCCTCCCAGGAGAATGGCACGGTGAAGAAGGCCATCGCCCAAATGACGCAGAGCCTGCTGCTGTCCCTGGCTGCCCGGAGCCAGCTTCAGGAGCTGCGTGAGAAGCTCCGCTCACCGGCCATGGACAAAGGGCCCATCCTCAAGGCCAAGCCGCCAGCCGCGCAGAAGGACATCCTGGGCGTGTGCTGTGACCCCCTGGTGTTGGCCCAGCAGCTGACTCACATCGAGCTGGTCAGTGCTGCAGTGCGCCCTTCCCAGGACGGGCTGGGGTGTGTTCACTGACGCTTACGCCGGCACCTTCCCAACATGGCGCCACAGGGCCTTCCCCTGCCCGTCGGACCGGGGTGTTAGGGGAAGCCTGCTTGGTAGCCCCAAGCGCTGCCTCTGGCGGCTGTGTGTCCACCTGAGCAGAGGGTTTCTTGGTACCTGGGTCCCCAGGATCACGGCAGCCCCATGTTAACGGGAGGGGCTGGGGTGATGGGGACTGCAGTGGCCTCAGGATGGAGGAGTGGCTCGGGAAGAGGTGAAGGGTTTCAAGGGGGGACGGCTCTCCCTGCTCCGTCCCCTCATCCTGCCTGTGCCCAGGCTGGGCAGGGGCCCTGCACATAGCAGCTACTGCTGAGGCTGTCGCCTCCCAGGGGAGGGCCTTCCAGACACTGGGGTACACCTGGGGGGCCTGCCCACTGTCTGGGTGCTCTGATCGAGGAACCCATGGCTGAGGAGCATGCCTGCAGGGAGGTCGTGACTGCTGCTCTCGACACGCCCTCCACGCTGCGTGTGGGGCCTGCCTGAGGGTGGCAGGCTTGTCACTCCTCCTCGGCTGTCTCCCCGTTCCACCCAGGAGAGGGTCAGCAGCATCCACCCTGAGGACCTGATGCAGATTGTCAGCCACATGGACTCTCGGGACAAGCATAGGGTGAGGGGCTGCGGCGTGCTCCAGGGTGGCTGGGGGAGGGTGTGGGGGCCTCGCCCAGACGCCTGAGCGCCTCCGGAGTGTCGGGCCTCACAACCTGACGTACGTAGGTCTGGCCTCCCAGCGCCTGCCCCAGGCCTCGGTGGACAGCCACGCAGGGTGCTGCATGCTGCTGGGGAGCCCTGCAGGGCCGGGTGGGGGCATCCTGGGAGACCCGGGCGGGCCCAGGGGGCCAGTCCAGCAGCTGTCCCCCCTCCTCCTCTGGCCACAGCTCCTTCTGAGGGTTCTGAGGGTGGGGCTGGGGCGGCAGCCACGGGCAGGGTCCTCGGGCTCCCTGTGACCTGCTGTGTCCCCACAGTGCCGAGGGGACCTGATTAAGACCTACAGCCTGGAGGCCTACGACAACTGGTTCAACTGCCTCAGCATGCTGGTGGCCACCGAGGTGTGCCGGGTAAGTGCCGTGCAGCGCACACAGCAGCAGGGCCGGCCCTGCCTCCTCCCGACCCCACCGTGCCGCCTGGGGCTCTGACCCCCGTACCCCGCAGGGGACGGGACGTTGCAGGTGGAGACAGGAAGCTTTTATTGCCAGGGCCTTGGAAGCGCCAACCCCCAACAGTGATGCCTTAAATTAAAACAGAGACCCATCCGGGGAGGCATCCTGTGCCCAGCATGGCCTGCCAGCTCATCTGGGTCTCCCTTGGTCCTCTCAGCCTGCTCTCCCGCCCCTCTGCCCAGCATCGAAAATGCCACGGCTGCATTTCCTGCCTCTGCAGCCTGCGAGAATCCCTCCACCCCCGGCCTGACAGCTCTGAGGGCCCAGGGCAGCTCACTGCTGGGGAGGCCCCTCCCTGGGCCCAGGGCAATGCCCTTTGGGGGCTGGTGCGGGAAGGGGATGACCTCCAGTGGGGGCCGCGCTGAGCAGTCTGGCCGCCCTCCAGGTGGTGAAGAAGAAGCATCGGACTCGCATGCTGGAGTTCTTCATCGACGTGGCCCGAGAGTGCTTCAACATCGGGAACTTCAACTCCATGATGGCCATCATCTGTGAGTGTGCGGGGCTCCCCCTCCAGCACGGTGTGGCCCACCTGCCCCCGTCCTGACCCTAGCTGTCGCCCCCTGCAGCTGGCATGAACCTCAGTCCTGTGGCGAGGCTGAAGAAAACCTGGTCCAAAGTCAAGACGGCCAAGTTCGACGTCTTAGAGGTAGGCGCCCCGTCTTGTCCCGAGTCGGCCCGGGGAGGGCTGGGCGTCCCACCACGCTCTGGCCCCTTGCTGAGGACCTGCCGCCTCGAGTGCTGTCTGATGTTGGGCGTGCTCGCTGACCTGGCCGCGGTGCCCCCAGAAGGCAGGTAGCCTATGCTCTCCTCGGCCCTTGGGACCTGAGTCACAACTGGCATCGCCTAAAGCAAAGCTCGGGGGAAAGATCAGCAAGGAGTTTGTTGGCAAAAGCAGGCCGACAGCCCCAGGTTGGGCAGTGCCGACCAAGCAGAGACTGGCTTTTTCCTCGTTCGACTTCCATGGTCCCGGACCGTCTGGGGGGGCCCAGGGGCTGACAGGCGAGTCTACAGCCTTGACTAGATGTGTTTGATCAGAGAATCCGGTTTTTGCAAGTGTGTGTCTTGTGGAGCTGGTTAGGTTTGGGAGGTGTCCATGAAAGCACAAGGGCAAAGGAAGGTTTTGAAAGGAAGGTGAGACCCAGACTTAGCAGGGCAGGGAGGTGTGTGTGAGCTTCAAGATTTCTGAACAGCTTTCCCCGTGACGCCTGGACCCAAACCCAGAAAGCCCCAGCCCAGTGCTCAGATACGTGCCTCTGGGCTTCCTTCCCCTGTGCTCACTCCTGGAGAGGAGGCCTCTTCTGGTGACGGTACAGGGCCACCCCGAGCTGTTTCCTGCAAAGGGGCCTCCTGAGCAGCTCTGAGGGGGAGCAGTGCCCACCACATCCTCCTGTCTGCCCACAGCACCACATGGACCCATCCAGCAACTTCTGCAACTACCGCACAGCCCTGCAGGGGGCCACACAGAGATCCCAGATGGCCAACAGCAGCCGGGAGAAGATCGTCATCCCTGTGTTCAACCTCTTCGTTAAGGACATCTACTTCCTGCACAAAATCCACACCAACCACCTGCCCAATGGACACATTAACTTCAAGGTCAGCTCAGCCCCCTTGTGGTCTGAGGTGAGGGGGCCAGGCTGTCCCAGCACAGGGTAGGGCAGACTTCCTGGCCTTGCTCTAGGACAGGCAGAATCCATCTGTGCCATGAGAGCTGCCAGGCTGTAGCCCTGTGGCAGAAGGGCCTTTTAGGACTGAAGGCTCCAGGGTGGGTCATGGGTGCCCTGTGACCTCAAGGTGTGAGGGTGGCCCCAGTTCTGGGTGGATGATCTGGTTACAGTGCTAGGAGCCACAGGGCCCCAGAGTGAGATCCTGGGGTGTTCTGGTTGGTGGTGCTGTGCTGGGTGTGGCTGGGACACCTGCCTCAGCCTAGAGTCACAAATGAGGGGCTTCTTGGGGTTCCTGCACAGCAGAAGCACAGGCCTGGCTGCAGCCCGATGGCTGAGGTGGAGGGCAGGACTGAATGGCCTTGGAGACACCGGCTGGCTCTGTTGTTGTACAGAGTGCTTCCATGGCTACGAAGTCAGCTTTGTAGGGCTACCGTCCACTCTCTCTGGGACCAGGGAAATGATGAGCCGACCAAAGCCAGAGCCTACATCCCCTGTCCTAACCAGGGTTTCCAAGCTTCAGGTGACAAATGAACATCCAGTTGGTCTTCTGCCCCTTCAGAAATTTTGGGACATCTCCAGACAGATCCATGAGTTCATGACATGGACACAGGTGGAGTGTCCCTTCGAGAAGGACAAGAAGATTCAGAGTTACCTGCTGACGGCTCCCATCTACAGCGAGGAAGGTGAGGTCCACCTCTGCAAACTGTAGGGGTCACCCTGACTCGTGCAGGGTGCCCTCCCAGGGTTGTTATTCCCATGCTACACTGGGGAAGCTCAGCTCGCAGGGGTGAGTGCATGAGGGTGGGCCGTGGGTGGATGGCAGGTCAAGGATAAGGACAAGAAAAGATCAGGCTCCCGAGGCCACTTGAGAGAGCCAGTACGTGGTCGGGCCAGCATTGCAGAACCAGGAAACGTCTCAGAGTCCCCAGGCAGGTTGCCAGGAACCCCACGCAGCAGAGGCCTGTGGACCAGCCGAGGCCCAAAGTCGCTGCCCCCTTGGTTTAGGAGTTCGTTCCCGGGCCTCGCTCCACCCTGGGAGGGAGAGTTTGAGAAGGGATAACTGAGGTGGGAGGCAGACTGACCGGGTGTGGACATGGCTTCTGCGGGGCTTCTCGTCTCTCAGCTCTCTTCATCGCCTCCTTCGAAAGTGAAGGTCCTGAGAACCACATGGAAAAGGACAGCTGGAAGACCCTCAGGTAGGAGAACTCCAGCAGCAGTCCGGTGAGCCCCCAAGACCAGCCCCATACCAGAGTCTACAGGGAACGGAAAGGACGGGGTGGGGGGAGGCATGATGTGTCTGCTCTTTTGAAAGGCGGCCGAGGGCACCTCTCTACAGACCCGGGAGAGGAAGGCATCCCCAGTGCAGGCTGAGGGCTTGGGGTTTGAACGTCCCTGACCCCTCCCTCAATGGGCGGTTCTAGGCAGCTGGGCCTTCCCCTAGTAGCACAAGCCTGCCCTCTGCTTGCTCAGGGGAAGGGCCTGTGGCCGCCTGACCACTTCCTCGTTCCCTGCTCACCTTTAGGACCACTCTCCTTAACAGAGCCTGAAGGCACGGATGCAGCCTGCAGACGCTGGGATTAAGCACACCTACGTACCGAGTTTTAATCTTGAGTGATAATGGGTTGAGATGAGGCCTCACTGGTTGGGGTCCATTTTGTACATAACTTTTATGAAAAAAAAAAAAGAAGTAATTATTTCATGCATCAACCTTTGGCACTTAAAGCTTTTTGTTTATGACAGGGCAGGGCCCTGCTTTGGGGAGGGGTGGGGAAAGAGTATCATGGGAGATGGCATCCATGATAACATCTTATTCTAATGAAATGTAGATTTTTATTTTCTACTTTTGATTATTAACAAACATCTTACAAAAAAATATTTTAAAAAACCCAACCAAAACCAACGTGAGCCCTGCCTCCTTTCCAGCCAGTGTCTCTGATGTCGGGGTGAGTGCCTTAGAGGGTACTGGCGGGCCCGTTCTCACCTGCAGCCAGTGCCGCTGGAGGCGCCGGGGAAGCTCTGCCCTCAAAGCGCAGGCACACAAGGTTCTGGCAAGAAGGGCTCGGGTGGCCCGGAGGTCTCATTTGCGTACTTCCAGAAGTGAACCTTGAATACGGGCTTTCCGAAGTTTACATTTTCATTTTCCTTTATCAGGGATTTATGGGGGTTGGGGGGAGGGCAGGGGGACACCTGGCAGCATATTTTCTGTTGGAAGATGTCTGGCAAATTGTTCTTCACCTACATTTTAGGAAAAGAGAAAATCTAAAATAACATAAGGAGGGAGTCATGGAATTGTCCGTTTTCCAGCCTGTAACTTTGACACACTTAGCTGTAATGAAGCGAATACAAAGTACAATTAAGGATGGGGACGTATAAAGCCATCTTGAAACCCAAGTACAAAGTCAAAAGAAGCAACTTACAAATCAGTATCCTCCTTCCCTCTGGGTGGGGGATTGGGCTCCCCTAATGGAATGTGAAACATGGAAGGTTAGCCAGGCCAGTACCTGCTGGGGCCCACTCACGTAAAGCTGCCCAACATTTGGAGGTATTTTCCACACCCGAACTCGAGGAGTACTCTCCATTTTCCGACGTCCCAGCCGTGGGACAGTGACAGCCCTGCTCCCTCCAAGGCCAGAAATGGGCAATTCATGCTGACTGTATTGTATATCCCTCATGGCAGGGCTGTCATTCCACCCAAGCAGATTTGGAACTGCTCACCCTGTTTCTCTCCACATGGCTGGCTTCCGCCGGAGCCTCCAGCTGGCAGGCCTGGGTAAGGACAGTTAGTTGCTAATTCCCCAAACTCCTAGGAGAGCCTGGAGATGTGAAGGCGAGGCCTCAGGGGGAGGTGGTTCCATGATCCGATGCTGATGTCGCCCTCAGCCCAGGGTGGAGCAAGGATGTTTACACTGTATTGTCACAGTGTTTTTGCACTTTTCAGACGTTCTAGATACAGTACATATTGTATATTGACAGTACATACTGCTTTGTTTATGTATCTGAGAGAAAGGTTTAAAACCTGGGAATATATATTTGGATACAATGTTAGAACCTTTTCTGTCCGTGTAGTAAGGAGCTTTCACATCAGTGTGCGCTTCACTTGGTCATCAGTTCTAGTACCGACCTGACACAGTGCTGCATTGGCTACTTTATTTTCCCAGTTTGATACATACCCTATGATGTTTTGGTATTTTGAGATGAACTCTGCGTATAAAGCTGTACTTTATAATAATAAAGGATGTCAACTGTTGGTGTGACTGGACGTACTTGCATCAATAAAAGAACATGTTGCTCCCCTCGTGTGCCTGTTCTCTATGCGCGGTTCTGTGTTGGCAGGAGGCATGGGGATGCCCAGGCCAGGGGGGAGGACGAGACTGCCAGGGCCTTTCAGAGATGGAGCAAGCAGCTCTCACCTCCACGTTCTGAAAGAGGGCTTTTCAAATATTGCAAAACAAAACAAAGCTGTACAAGAGGCATGTTCTATGCTGCTTTCCTCAAAGAAAGATCCAGAAGGATATCACTAGCAGCTTGAATTACATGGTCATGTCAGTTCAGGAACCCTACCTTAAACGACTGTCAAGGTTCCTTTACTGCAGGACTAACAAGAACCTTCAGTGTCCATGGGTGCTGTGGGTCTCTCTGGGGGTTGGGGACATTGGGGAGTGCCTGCCGACGTCTTTCTGCTGCGCGGTTCTCCTTCTGTTTCAATGGGTCACGCTCGGGAGCACTAAATACAAGGGATTTGTTGAGGGGCACACGAGAGCTTGTGGCACTGAAGGAAAAGAACTGAGACACTGCTCTTCTCTGGCCTGTCTCCCACTGCCACCCTGTCAGCAGTGCCCAGGCTGGATGAGGTCTGCCCGCGACAGCTCGCCAGACCTGACCCTGCTCCTTCAGGGCCAACTCAGCCCGTTCGAGCAGCAGCGCCCAGCAGAACACTTCCTGTGCTGAGGGGGTATTCTGTACTGCATCACCCAGTACAGTGCTGCTAGATAAACAGAGGGACTGAGCCCTGAAATGTGGCCAGTACGACTGAAGAACAGAACTTCTAACCTTACGTACGTTTAAATAGCTAGTGGACGGAAGGTGAGGCCAGCGGGGCCTCATCACCTGCTGCCGCTCCACGTGCCTCGCGGAGTAACAGCACACAGTAGGTGCTCAGGTGTTTGTGGAGCAAACGAGGACCCCTGTGAGGATGCCTAAGTGACTTTTGGGTAAGTGACAACACTTTTTAGGTCCTTCCATTTAAGGGCATCCTTACTTTCTTGGTAAAGTTACTTTTGGAAGTTTCTACCTACCTCAGCTGAAGAAGGAGCAGCACATCTAGCCTGCATCTTGGATACGGAGCTGGGAGCAGGACGCGAGCTGGCTTGGCTCGGCACGGCCCTGTCCTTCACCCATGGGTGGTCCCTCCAGGCAGTGCTGCTCAAGGTGTGGGTCCCAGCCTGGCAGCAGCAGCAACACTGGGAACTTGTCTGAGATGTTCTCAGGGCCCCTGCGCAGACCTGCTGAATGGGAAACATGGGAGCGGGGAGCCCAGGCAAGTTGGAGAAGCTCTCCTGGTGGGCAGGGTTCTGCGGGACCTGGCTCCTGCCCACCTCTCCCAGGGGCACGCTGCTGCTCGGGCACTAGACTCACATGCTGTGCACGTGCACCTCTCCAGTACACTTGCCACCCCGTTCTCCCACACACGTTCTCTGAGCCTCCTTACGTCTTCCTGGTGAGTAGCGCTCGTGCTCCTCCGGCCTTGCCCCACCATCCACACCACACTGTTGGCATCCGTCTCATGCACTAGAGCCTCAGCTCTTTCTGTGTAGAAGCCTCTTGGCGTGTAGCTGTGTGGCCAGCGACCAGCGCAGTGTGCAGCTCCTAACTCCATGGGATGACCGAGGGTTACCACCTTTCACTTTACACACACGTTTCAGGGACAAACCTGTTAACAGCATCAGATGTGACAGGAAGATAAGCCAAGAATCTCTACTAAGGCCACAGAGACTTCTGTGACAAAACTAAGATTTTTATACACCTATCACACCTACACATTTGTAAAACGTGGGTCATGTTCCTCAGGGAGGCAAGACAGGGTAAGTGGAAGAGCAAGGAATCGAGATCGAAACTCTTTGGATTTGAGTCCTAGTTTCCAGTTCCCAGCTGGGTACCCTTGGACAAGTTGTCTGCCTTTTTAAGCCTCCATTTCCCCATGATTAAAGTGGAATTACAATACTCTTGATCTCATGGGTTGTTGTAATGTTATATGGCAGAAAGTGCAATGCCTGCTGCATTAGAAGTGGTCAGTGTTAGCTGTGTACCAGCAGTGGCACCCCTGATGAAACTGAATGCCACTTCTCCCACAGAGAGAGGAATCTTCTGGGAAAAGTGAAGCAAAGGATTATTAAGTGCCCTTCTCAAAGGAACAACTCAAGTCCTGGTCAATACAAATATATTCTAACATTACCAAAGAATCACTTAAGTGTCAAATATAACCAAGATATAAACATATATGAGAAGAGGGCTTCCCTGGTGGCACAGTGGTTGAGAATCTGCCTGCCAATGCAGGGGACATGGATTCAAGGCCTGGTCCAGGAAGATCCCACATGCCGCAGAGCAACTAAGCCCGTTATGCCACAACTATTGAGCCTGAGCTCTAGAGCCTGCAAGCCCCAACTACTGAGCCTCCGTGCCACAGCTACTGAAGCCCGCGCACCTAGAGCCCGTGCTCCACAACAAGAGAAGCCACCGCAATGAGAAGCCCGTGCACCGCAACAAAGAGTAGCCCCTGCTCACCACAACTAGAGAGAAAGCCCGTGCACAGCAGTGAAGACCCAACACAGCCAAAAATAAAAATAAATAAATTAAAAAAAAAACAAAACTAAAAATCTTAAAAAAAAATAGGAGAAGAAATGCATGCGAAGTTGGGATTCAAAACTACTTTCTAAATGAAAAACTTACTATCCACCTATAGGCTGGTAACTTTAGATCATGCCAACATAATTTCTATCTTTAGTCTCAAAAAGGCATTCATGATACTAGGAGGAAGGTGAAGGGTTGCTGCCCAAACCCCACACGCTTCTATCTCAGCATACCCAGGACTCTCAGATATGGATCTTCAGCAACAATGTTAAGGGAACAGTGTTGTCAAGAATATAAGAACGTTTAAGTTAAGCACCTGTTCATTTCTGGCAGCATGAAAGACTAAGTGCTTGCCTACTGAAACTGACTAATAAACTTATGCAAAACTTTAACATCCAAGTGAAGGCAGAAACCCAGAGCTTCATTCTCCAATCCACAAGGGGGATAGAGAAGGAAGTCCTGAGCTTGCTCAAGAAGAAGGGTCAAATAGGAGACCCTAGCCCATAAAGCTGACATCCCAAAGAGACACCCCTCAGTGTAACAGTGAACTTGAAATAAAGCACTCCTACTCCAACCCCACCAAGGGGGGTTAAGGAAGATTGCCTGTTTTGAACCTTGGCACTGAATGGAGATGGGGAAAATTTGCCCCTGATAATTTATAACCACAAGTCAGTGAGTTTTACAAAGTTTTGCAGCACAAATCACACTGGTCAAAAAACCTTAAAGCTGAGAATTTAGTTTAACATGGCCCTGAACTGGTACTGTCCCTAAGTTACTCAGCAGAAGCAAACATTCTAACCTATATTCTAGTTTTAAAAGCCTCTCCTTAGCTGTGTCTAATATTCTGTTAAACCCACCTATTGGATTTCAAAAATTCATTTTCATTTCTAGATGCTCTATTTGGTTCTTTTCCAAATCCATCTGGACAAAATTCTGTATAAATTACCAGAATGTAACACAGAGAGACAAAGATTGGAAAATATGAAACAGGTTTAACGTATGTTATCAGAGTTACAGAAGGAAAGAGAGAAGAAGGCAGAGACAATGAAAATGAAATAGCTGAGAATCTTCCAGAATTGACAAAAGACAATCCAAGAAGCCCAAAGATTCTCAAGCAGGATAAAAAACAAAAAACAAAAACAAAATCTGCACACAGACATATCATGGTGATACAGAACAGAGATAAAGAAGAGATTTTAAAGACAGCTGGAGAAAAAGAAGGTTGATTACCTTCAAAGGCATATCAACTGTTAAGCTGAGAGCTTACTTCACAACAGAAATAACTGAAGGCAGAAGACAGTGGAATAATAACATCGATGTGCTGTGGAATTAAAGAAACCTCAGCTAGAGTTAGAGTTGGACAGGCCTGGAGGGGGAGTTCTCATACCTAGCTACACATCACCAATTACTCCAAACAGGAAGAGAGAGAGCAAACATCTCCATCACAGAAAAGTGTTGCCCGCTTTACCACCAACCAGGAAGAAAAAAACTTCTCTCCCCTGAGCACAGGCCAGCCAGTCAGAGACTACAGAAGCCCACCAATGAGAAGCCTCCATACTGTGAACTCCCAGCTTCCTCCAATGGACCCTTGGGTTAATACAGTCCCTCCCAATTCCCCCTTTTACCTTAGAGAACGAAGTTTCCTTTCCTTGCTCTCTGATTTGCCTATGGTCCACCGTAGTTCACATGCCCAGAATTGCAATTCCTCTGGCTATTCCCGAATAAACTCGCTTTTCCTGGTAAAATAACTGATTGTATTATTAAAGTTGACAGTGCTAAAAGATTTCTCAACCTAGAATTCTCAACACTTCAAAAAATATTTCTTAAATGAGATAAAGATATTTATACACTAAAATGGAGTTTGCTATCAGACCTTCACTAAAAGAAATGCTAAAGGATGAATCTTGACTCCTACTGCATACTATATAAAAATTATTTCCATATGAATCATAGATCTAAATACGAAAGGCAATACAATAAAGCATTTAAAAGAAAACATGAATGTTTCTTCTTTACTTTGGAGTAGGCAAAGGTTTTTAAAACTGGACACCAAAACCACTAGCCATAAAAGAAAGAAAACAGATCAACTGGACTTTATTAAAACTAAGAACTTTTGCTTATTAACAGATAACATTAAGAGAATGAAGAACAGTCCCCTGCCTGGGAGAAGATATTTGTAATATATAAATCTGACAAAAGACTCATATCCAGAATATATAAGTAACTCCTACACATCAATTTTAAAAAAAAAGCCAATTAAAGAAAAAGGGCAAAAAATGGAATAGGCATTTCACAAACAAGATATCCAAATGGCCTTGATAAGCATATGAAAAGATACTCAACATTATTTCCCTGATGATAAACTACACTAAACTCAAAAGGAGATAACTGTACACACCCAACAGAAATTAAAGAGTCTGAATTAAAAACACTGAAAATACTGTGCTGGGGAGGATGTGAAGCAACTGAGTCTCTCATATGTGGCTGGCAGGGGGTCAGTTATTTGGAAGGACTGAGAAAAATTTGCCAACACCTGGCAAGACTATTCAAGAAAAAAGAAAAGCACAAACAAACAGTATCAGGAATGAGAAACAAGCTATCACTATAGATCGCATACATATTACACAGGTAACAAGAGGAAATGGCAAACAACTTTGTACATTTCATCTAAAATTTCAAATGTATCAGGATAAATTCCTAGGAAACAGCACCTTACCTAAAACAACTCAATCGAAAATGACTCTAGAAGAAACAGAAAATCTGAACAGTTCTACAATCATTAAATAAACTGAACCAGTGATCAGCGATCTTACTATCTAGAAAAGTTCACGCCCAGGTGGCTTTCAGGAAGTTTTGTCAAATATTCAAGGAAGAAATAATTACAGTCTTACAAAACTTTTCTAGAAACAGAGTACAAAGGAACACCTGTAACTTATTTTATAAGCTAGTAAAACCTTAATAGAAAAGCCCAAGGGTGAGAAAGGAAGTATAATATATACAGGCAATCTTACTCATGAACACAGATGAAAAACACCTGAAAAAGTACATATATAATATACACACCCATACACACACAAATATATACAAATATGTAAATAAATATGTGTTTGTGTATGCATTCAAACCGAATCCAGCAATGTATAAGGATAATATAAGACATCATGACAGCTTGGCATTGACCCCAGGAATGCAAGGGTACTTCAGACAATTAACCTAATTCATCAATTTAACATATTAAAGATGGGAAAAAATCATATAATTATCTCAAAAGATATAGTAAAAATATTTGATAAATGCTCTCAAGCATGATAAAAACTTGCCAAGTAATAATAGAAAGTAACTTTATTAACTTAATAAAGGGTATTTATAAAAACACCTAGAGCAAATACCATACTTACTGATGAAACACTGAGAATGTCTCCCTTGAAATAAGAAATATGGGCAGGAAGTTCTCTACTATCACTCCAGTCAACACTGCACAACAAATCCTAACAAGCACAGTAAGACAAGAAAAATAAAGATATAAAAATTGATAAGAAACAAAACTTCTACTACTCATAGATAACAGAAAAATGTGAAAGAAACTAGAAATACATTATTAGAATTGTGCTCAGCAAGGCTACTGAACACAAAAATTAACACACAAAAACCAGTCTGATTTCTAAATACCAGCAATAGACAATAAAAATAAATAAAAGATAGTTACAATGGCATAAAAAATGCAAACTACCTAGGAAAAAAAATCTAAAAAAATAATACACGAAAATCCACTGTGTGAAAAAGTATAAAACTTAATTGAAAGACAATAAAGACCAAAACAGATAATGTCATGTTCAAGGATCAGAGGGCTCTGTATGATAAAGATGTACATTTTCCCCAAAGTGACCTTATAGATTCAATGAGATTCTAATAAAAATTCACAAGTTTTCATTAAACTTAACAAGCTTATTCTAAAACTTATATGAAAGTACAAAGGCTGCAAACAGCCATGACAATCTTTAAGAACAAGGTGAGCCGATTAATTCTCAGAAATTATCAACTCCTATAATGTTACAGTAATATTAGACTGTGATGTGATGTCGTGGTGAGAGACAGCCTAATCTGCTGAACAGATGAGAGCTCAGGAGCAGACCTGTGTGTGTATGACATCTGATGGATGAGAGTGGTTTTGCAGATCTGTGGGTAAAATATGGACTTCATAGTAAGGCAACGCTGGAAAAAAGTGAAATGCAATTCTTACGTCACATAATACACAAAACTTCTTCCACTTTTATGACTGGGATAAAGCAAAGCTATGTATGAGGTATTCAGAAGATAATACAGGACAATAGCTTTAAGATACCCTTCTCTATTATGAGGTCATAAATCAGTAATAAAAAGAAAACATAAAGGAAAAAGATTAATTGAACACATTAAAGTTAATTTTTATTCATCAAAAAGTACCATCAAGAATGGGAAAGACAAGCCACATCCTGGGAGAAGTTACTTGTAAACATTTAACCAACAAGAATTGGTACCCAGAATATGTGAAGAATTCCTATAAACTTATAATAATGGGCAAAAAGACTGGAAATGAAAATTATAATTACAATTCATGCCTAAAGCCCACTAGATTAGCAAGAATTAATAAGCCTGACAAAATTAAGTATTGCCACGGATGCAAAGTGAATCTCTTACAGTGCTGGAGGCGGTCCACTTTGGAAAGTAAGTTGAGCGTACACACAACCGATGACTTAGCATCATTACTCCCAGAGAAAGTCTCGCACACTCCTAAGAGACACGCACAGCAGTATTCATGACAACATTGTTTGTGATAGCAAAAGCAAATAAGTAAACAAAAAAAAACTATGAATGATCCAAATATCTATAAACAGTAGAATACTACTACAGTCTTTTCATTCAGTGGAATACTAATCAGTAATGAAAATGAATTAATTTTGAGATTAACATGAGTTAACCTTCAAAACAAAATACTGAAAGTTAGAGTATAATGAAATAATATGCATACAAATTCAAAACAGGCAAAATAGTCATTGGGTAGAGATACATACATAGTTGGGAAAACTGTGAAGAAAAATGAGTGAAAAACTATCACAAAAATCAGGATAGTGACTACTATGGAGAGAGTGAGGGTATGTAATCGAGAAAGGGCACACAGAGGCCTTCCACTGGTAATGTTCTATATCCTAAGCTGAATAGCTGGTGCACTAGCGTTGGCTTTATTATTCTTTAAAGTACACATTTACATGTCATACACTTTTCTGTATTTATGACATTTTACAACAGAAAGAAATTAACTTATCACATTTTCATTTAACTTTCAGTAATAAAATACTTTATTGGTACCTTTTACTGTCAAAAACAGAGTAATGTTTCCATTGCTTAGCTTCCATCTTTATATGAAAAGCTTTTTTTTAAAAAAAAAAAAGGAGAAAAAAAATCATTTGATTCTGTTAAAAAACCAGCTACAACTCACTTTTGCAAATAATTAGGTTCTCTCACTTTACATACTTTAATTCACTGGTCTTCACAATAAATAACTGTATATAATAGGAGACAATGGCCTGAGCAATTTTGCAGAGAACATTTTACACATCTTAAAAAACTAAGCCTAAATGCTACCCCAACTAAAAACTTGTAAGAATATTTAGTAAGAGTTATTATAAAATTGAATTCATGTAGCACCAAGAAATTTGGGATTTATAATATTTCAGATGATATGATTTACTGAGCAAAAAGAGTAATGATTTGTCTTCTATGAATTTTCAGGGGTTTCTATACAAATAAAAAGAATTCAATATAGGTCCCTTTTAAAAGCCAAGGGTTCAAAAATCTATGCATGCCTTTCACCATATCTCCAATTTGTGGGTCTAGCAATTGACCATATGGTAAAAGATCCATGTGTGATAAATAACATAGTACAGTCATATCTGAATATAATTTCTTATTCATCTTGTCTCCTTAATATAATTTACACCTCAATTAAAACATCATTCTATCTGCAAGTTATATATTTTTCTAAAATATTCTGTAATTCAGATTTCCATTTAGACAACCTTCCCCTCCTCCCCTTTTCTCGAATCAGTATGATCTTATGGTATACCTCATTAAATTGTTTGGTTTTTCTTCCTTCAGTGAAACTCCTCCTCAACTCAAAGTATTATAATAACACAGATGTAGCTTAATTAACATATTAGAAAAAAAGGATAATACACACATATGGATCCATGCTAAATAAGACAATACAAAGCAAAAAACACATGACACCATGTTATGTCCATCTATTCTGAACCACCACAAGAAGGTCCTGGCTCATGTAAACTGACGTCCCAGACACCCCTAGTGTCCTATACTCCAGCATAATTAACTGTTCTGTTAAAGACGTTTCCATGTTTATTTCTGTTTGTTCAAAACAGTCTACAGCAACTTTGACTCCTAATCCTGAACATGATGCTAAATTAGAAATACATTATATTTTTAATCAAGCCACAGATTATAACCTTAGTATTTTCTACTATTACCCATTTGTTTAAAAACAGACATTGAGGGGGCTAGGCAACAACACAAAGTTGAGGGATTTTTGCCTCTGCCTTCTCTTGATTAGTTGGGGATTTTAGATGTGTCATTTAATTATTCTCTGCTTCAGTGAAAAAGGATCCTTTAAGCAACTGCCCAAAGATCTTAATTTAAAACCAAGTAGGGTGACTCAGTGGTCGGTAGGTGAAGAGCCCTTATCCACACACTCCATCCATAACACTCCGTCCTCTCTTTGGGAACAGGATGCTCCCGACCCACCTTCAGCACAACACATTCCATCCCTCAGCCCAGACGCAACCAGGATACACATCAGAACATGAAGCTGGGTAAAATTAACTCAAAGCTACTCTTAGAACAAATACCAGATTTTGATTTGTCAATGATTCCATAGTGAAGTATACTCATAAAACAGAGACTTTGCATTGCAAAACTTGCTTTTTCTTCTCACACTAAGTTAAATTGCTAAAGTAATGTCAGCAAGAACACAAAAGATAAGCACGTCTTCTCTGAAAGAGGCACTGCATCTGGAATTGGAATTAAGGCTAAATAAATAGTGCTGGTTTGTGGTTCAGACTAACGTGTCACTGATTACATTAACCAACAGATTCACTATTTGTCCTGTATGCCTGTTTGTGAAGATGCGTCTCTATCTCCTCCCTGAAGACCAGCATTCCCAGGTGTGAGTGAGAGGCCTCGTTCATGGCTTTGGACTGGATGCACATGCGGTACTGCTCAGGGGTCAACTCATCAGCACAGCGTTTCTCGTGCCAGAGGTGGAAAAGACCAGGAACCGGAGTCCGAATCACAATCAGGTCACCATGTAAGTATTTTCGATAAAGATGAACATCTTCTCCACCCCAACCTTTTACTTCCATATCAAATCCACCTGCAGGATCAAAACTCACACTGTTAAATAATTGCCTGGCAGCCGGAGCACAGTCAAACCTGATAAACATTTAAACATTCTGCTTCAAATGAGATGGCACGGTATAATCCAAAGACACCTGAAGTAGAGGACTGACTTCCTGGTTTAGAAATCCAGTTACCAGCTGATGTCTAGAAGCTCACAATCTGTTGTTGAGAGTATCAAAATGAGATTAAACATTTGAGAATACTTTGTAAGCTTCAGAGTTCTACAGAAAACCTCTAGAAAGTCAAAGAAAGGAGAAGGAAATATAAATCACCCACAATATCACCACTATTAATATTTTATTATGTTTTCTTTCTATCCTTTGAGATCCAAGTTATTCTGGGTCACAGAAAACTTTCCAGAGGGGAAAACAGAAGACATGGCCAAGGTGGACACATAAAGTTCAGAATGGGCACACAGATGATTTAAAGCCATGGAAGTGGGTGAAATTACTAGAGTTTACAGGGAAAACAGGGCCCAGGTCTAAATGCTAAGAAATGTCAATATCTAGAGGGTAAACAGGCAGAGAAAGACAAGTCAGCAAAAGAGACTGAGAGGCGGCCCCAGAAGAAGGAGAAAATACTGGAGAATGTGCTATCATAGTAGTGAAGTGAGGAAAGCATCTTGAGAAAGGAATGGTCAAGTGTGTGCTGCTCAATTAAGAACTTAAAGAGAATCAAGTAGACCTGGCAATGTAAATGTCACTTAGAGCCTTACTTAGAGCAAGGGAGATAGAGTTCACACTATTTTCAAATTGGTTTAAGCTGAACTAACTTTAAAGAAGCATGGAGAATACAAACTATTTTGAGTTTTTTGAAAAGCTAGAAAAGATTCTTAAAAATGGAGAAAAAAATTAATTCTTTAATTAAAAGCTAGGTTTCCAAATTATGTGTTTTGTCAAATAATTCTATGTCACTTAATTTCACTCTCATAGGATGACAATAATCCTGAGATCTCTGAAAAATATTACTTTAAATAGTCACAGCTTTACTAAATGCTATGTCTGATTATATCTTGGCTTTTCTTCCTTGTAGATACGAATAAGCTCCTCAAATATTGGAGACGGTATAGATAGTGAAAATAAACAGAGGACTTCCGGTTTCTGGTCCAGCATGTACAGACCTTAGAAGTCATCACTCCATCCCGATAACAAGTAAAAAGTTGAACAAACTGAAAACTCAACAACTCTTTTCAGATCCCTCGGAGAAATAAAGTCACAAGGCAAACTGTGAAGAGACAGATAGGTGGGTAAGACAGAGTCACAACTATTAGGGAAGAAATGGACTAGTAGAAATCTCCAGGGGAACCAGTACTGGGGTAGGAAAATCTGAACTGTAATTGATGAATTGCTAGAGGCTCAGTGGAAAAGTCTAAGAGTTGAAAATTCCAGAGAGGGCTGCACACTTTTGTGAGTTTTACCTCTAGGTCTACCAGGTTCTCACAGTGAAGACTGGAGAAAAATCCCCTAGTGCTTTCATAAGGAGGGGGAAAGTAACCATTCTGAAATATGCCAGGGCATTTTGTTCTTCTTAATAAGGCCTGTGCTCAGGAAAAACTATTTTACCAGAGTCTAACCTATCTGGGGGAAGGGATATACCCAACTCCAGCCCACTCTAGCCATCCTGTCCCACCTAAGATTGGGGGCTGTGTCTGTGAAACAATTGTGAAGTTCATGGTCCAGCCTCACAGGCTCACTAAAGATGGACTGAGACCTTACCATAGGACTATAGAATTCTTCCTCTTCTCCCACACCTTACCATCACTAAAGGCCTATTTACTGCAGTTTCCTTTACCCAGTACATCATGTTCAGCTATGAAGAAAAAAATTAGGCAAACTAAAAGTCAAAAAACAGTTTGAAGTGAGACAGGCTGGGACCCGGGACCCTTTGCTGCAGTGCTGCAGTGCTGCAGGGCTTACACCTGGACACACCTCTCCTCGAGCAACAAAATACAAAGAAACCATATGGGACGAAAAATAACTGCATGAATGCGCAGTTGGGGCAAATTATGGATAGAAAGATACAAAAAGATCAAAAAACCCAACTGCCACTTCTAAAGAGCCTGGAGCAAAAACTGGGTGTCAGGAGCAAAAGCAGGGAACTGCACACGCCCCCTGCACTCAACCCCACCAATGGGTGGGCAGACCACCTAAGCCACCCCTCTGGCCCGACCCCTGGACACACGCCTACCCCCACCCCGTATAAGGAACAAGCTCGCTCTGCCACAGCGAATGAGCAAGCAAGGGAACTTGTCGTTTGTTCTCACTCCCCGGCTGCTGCAGCAGGGGCCCCAATAAAGCCTTTCATGAATTTCTTGTCTGGCCTCTAGTCAATTTCTATTGATTGGGGAAGGCTAAGAACCCTGGTCAGTATCAGAAGAGAAAGAGCAAACATCAGAACCAGACTCAGATATGGCAGGGATGTTGGAACTAAAGGACTGTGAATTTAAAACGATTATAATTAATATGCTAAGTGCTCTAATGGAAAAAGCAGACAACATGCAAGAACAGGTGGTTAATGTAAGCAGAGAAATAGAGATCCTAGGAAAGAATCACAAAGAAATGCTAAAGATAAAAAGCAATGTAACAGAAATGAAGAATACCTTTGAGGGGCTCACTAGTAGATTGGACTTGGCTGAGGAAAGAATCTCTGAACTTGAGAACAGGTGAATAGAGACTTCCAAGACCGAAAAGCAAAGAGAAAGAAGACTGGGGGCGGGGGGTGGGGAGGGGAAGAAAAGAAAAAACAGAACAGAATATCCAAGAACTATGGGACAACTACAAAAGGTGTAACATATGTATAATGGGAATACCAGGAGGACAGGAAAGAGGGACAAGAACAGAGGCTCCAAATGAAAGAGGCTAAACTGCAAACAAGTGCTGCTGAGAGGGCAGGGGCTCCCTTTCTCACCCAGCCCACAGTCATAGGGTAGAGGCTCTCTAAGAGGGAGGAGGCCCTTCTGCTCCCACCTAATGTCCTGCTCATAAAGCAGGGGTGTCCCTCTGAAAGAAGTGTGCCACTATCTCCACCCCCAGGTCTGGAGCAGAGGCTCAGAGCCTTTTCTCAGGAGAAGCAGCAGTCCATGAGAACAAATGCTCCAGAGCTTTTCCCAAAGGAACTGACTTTATTTAAAAGAGAATGTGTAGAAATTCAGGCCTAAGGGGGCTCTTGAAAATACTGGAGATTTGGTGGTAAACAATTAAGAGGAGGCTGGTAGACCCATTAGAACAAGCTAAAATGTAGGCCAGCCAGTTTACCAGAGCAAGGCAGGCAAAGAGACGGTTAAGATGAGCCCTCCTGGGGTCCAAGCAAACCTCAAAAACTTGCCTCAAAAACTACCCTGCAAAAGGGTTCGATTTAATTGGTTCAGACTATGGAGCAATTTATGTCCCAGAGCACTGTCAAATCAGCAAGCAAATTAGTGCAGCCTAACAGCCTAATAGGTAGGAGTGACATCAACAGGCATGGAAAGAGACAGTCAAAGAAAGCCCCGCTAAATCCAACGTCATCCCAGGATGGCTGTGCACATGCCCTGATGAGTGACATGAGAAGCTTCATATTGTTGGGAGGCAGAGGGTAGGGAGACAGAATTCACTAAAATAGTAAAGCCAAGTCAATTAATAAATGAATAAGCAAAGTCAAAACAAAATACAAGCCCTGGAGGCAGGGGGAGTCAATATCCAGAATCAACACAAAATATTACCTAAAATGTCCAGTTTTCAAAAAAGTATTGAAAGAATACTGAAAAGTGTGACCCATATACCAAAAGAAAAGCAAGCAACAGAAACTGCCTGTGAGAGCGCCCAGATGTCAGTTTTAGCAGATTTCAAAATAACCATTATAAATATGTTCAAAGAATTAAAAGAAATCATGCTTAAAGAAGTAACAAAGTAAGATGACAATGTCTCATCAAGAAGGGAATATTAATAAAGAGATAGAAATGAGATTCTGGAGTTAAAAAGCACAATAACTCAAATGAAAAATTCACTAGAGCAGCTCAACAGTAGATCTGAACTAACAAAAGGAGAATCAGTGAACCTGAAGATAGATCAGTTGAGATTATGCAATACAAAGAAAAGAGGAAAAGAATGAAGAAAAATGAACAGTCTCAGAGAAATGTGGGACACCATTAACTGCCCCAACATGTATCTAATAGAAATACAAGGAAAAAACAATGAGAAAGGAGCAGTGAGAAATAACAGAGGTCAGAAGGCAGTGATGTATCCTTACTATTTTATTAAGCAAGAAATCAGGGAAAAAGGCATTAGTTTCATGTAATAGTCTTTTTTATTACTATTTGCTGATTTTCCATCATTTGTTACAGAGATAAAAAGACAAGGTGGAGGACTTCCCTGCTGGCACAGTGGTTAAGAATCCGCCTGCCAATGCAGGGGACATGGGTTCGAGCCCTGGTCAAGATCCCACATGCCGCGGAGCAACTAAACCCGTGTGCCACAACTACTGAGCCTGTGTGCTGCAAATACTGAAGCCTGCGCGTCTAGGGCCCGTGCTCTGCAACAAGAGAAGCCACCACAATGAGAAGCCTGCGCACCGCAACGAAGAGCAGCCCCTCCTCGCTGCAACTAGAGAAAGCCCGTGAACAGCAACGAGGACCCAACGTGGCCAAAAAAAAAAAAAAAAAAGACAAGGTGTAGGAATCTCCAAAACAAATGGCTGATTATAAAAATGAAGGTAAGATGGACCTAAAAATACACAAAATATATTCTATTAAAAATATATATATACCATATATTCTAATATGCTGTGGAAAGGTAGCCCCTGAACGAATCAGGAGACATGGAATGAATGAATCAGGTTTCAGCCTGCTTCCTTAAATTAGGCTCTGATACTTTAATTTTTGCTGGTTGAGACTAAAGGTACAGTGGGGCAGGTAGCTTAGATGAGATTCTTCATGGTTAGCTTTGGTTTAGGGGAGTGGATGACTAAGCCAGTGATTCCAAGCTCCCCACTCCAACTTCAACCAGAGCTAGAAAGAGTAGGCATTTTTCCATTTGTTTTAAATACTGGGATTTTGCATTATGTTCAAGAAAACGGTGGTTTCCTCTCCAAGTAAAAAATATGGAAGCCCTTGGACTAGATAACCCAACATTATTTCTAGCTGTAACAATTCATGAGTACACCACCAAAGCTAGGTACAGATCTTTTGTAAGAGCACTCGAAACAACTGCAAATATGGGTATTTTATTTTATCATTATGACCTCATTTTTCTATTCAAAGACACTAATTATAAGCTCACTTTGCCTTTCATATTTCCAGACTCTCCAGTCAATCTCAGACATTCAAAATTTAATAGGAAAACATTTAGATCTGAGACCTTTTAGAAAAATGCCATATTACAGTATATACCTAATGTCCTATCCTTAAATGTAAGGTATACTTACCAATGGTCAGGAAATCTGATCGATACTGACAAGTCATTCCAAAGCCAAAATCTCGCCAAAAGCCAGAATCCTTTTTGTGAACCTTAAGTTTAAAAAACAAAATTCAATTTAATCCCTCAAAAACTAGAAGTAGTTTCAATCAACAATGAAACAAATTAAAATATTTTCCAAATAATACTTTCTCCTGTCATTTATGTGATTGATAATGGATCAGATGCCTTTATATTATTAAATCCTTACAAAACCAACAAAAATACAGTAATCCCCATGAGCATAGGATTCTTGCTACTTCTTTTTTGTTGTTTTGTTTTGTTTTATGAATTTTGTTTTATTTTACTTTTTTTATACAGCAGGTTCTTATTAGTTATCTATTTTATACAAATTAGTATGTGTATGTCAATCCTAATCTCCCAATTTATCCCACCACCACTGCCCCACCCCCTACCCCGCTGTCCCCCCTTGGTGTCCATACTTTTGTTCTCTACTTTCAATTTAATTTGTTCAAGCCTTGTACAAGGTGCAAGCTGAGGTTACTAATAATCAAAGAATTTGATGCCTGACCTCAGGGGGCTTACATTCTGTTTAAGGAGGAGACCAGTTGCACAAGCACATACACTGATCACTTCTACACAGTAGACCTTATTTGGTGCCTGGCCAGCATCCATTCCCCTACTGCTTTCCTAACTGTGTACAGTTTTGCTCTGGTAATTACCTGGCCCCATGCAGCCCGTGAGCTTCAGGGACGCTCCTTCCACCGGCAGCGTCAGACTGGGCCGTGAGCACGCTACACCAGTGAGACGGTCTCACCCTACTCACTTAGGAACTGATTAGGCATTAGACAAAGTTCAGGTCAACATGCTAAAACAGGAGGGCTACTGGGAACTCTGGAAAACAAAGCCCCCTCATTCTTTTGAGAGCTACTAGAAAAGACACTTGCTCTCTTTGGATGGTGTAAGGCAGGAGTAAGCAACTACCACCTGGCTTTGTAAATAACTGTATTGGAACAAAGCCACACTCATTTGTTTACAAATTGTCTATGGGTATTTTTGTGGTACAATGGCAGAGTTATTAAATAGTTGGAACAGGGACTGTATGGTCTGCAAAACCTAAAATATTTTCTATGTGGCTCTTTACAGAATAAGTTTGTCAACCCCTGGTGTAGGGTATAGATGTGAAGTTTGGAACTGCTGCAGTCCTTTCCCACCATGAGGGAAACCAGCTTTAAAATGGAGCAGTCACCACTGAATTCCAAGCAGAGAAAGAAAAAGAAAACCAGGGCTTTGATGACACTGAGCCTGCAGAATGAAGTAAAAGTTGAAGCTTGATAAACCTCCTTTTAAAATTCATACATTCAACAAGTGTTTAATCTGTTGGACTTGGTTTTGGGAGCTGGGACCCAGCAGGGAACAGAGGTGACAAAACCCCTGCTACCACAGAGCCTCCGTTTTGATGGGAAAATAACCAATAAATAAATATAGGTCTCAGGTGTTGACATGCTAGAAAGAAAGATGCCATAGGCTAAACAGAGATCAAGACAGAAAGCCTATTTTAGATATAATGGCCACAAAAGGCCTCTATGATGAGGTAACGTTTGAGCAGAGACCCTACTGAAATCAGGGAGTGGGCTATGGAAATATGTGGAGATCATTCCAGAAGCATGTACAATGGCTCTGAGGGGGGAGCTCACTTGGAGTGTTTGACAAACAGTAAAGAAACAACTGTGGCAAGAGCTCAGAAAACAAGGGCAAGAAGAATGAGGCCCCAGGTCAAGAAACAGCTATTACATTTTCCAAACATAAGTGGTATTACAGTATTTTGGTAGGCTTATGGCAATGATCTAGAAGAGGCAAAATGTTAGGATAGGAGAGAGTGAAGAACGGCTGAGGGGCGCCCTTGTTTAGGCATGAGGGATGAACCCCACGCAGTTCACTACAAAAGGACGAGCTGACTTTGTGAAGGAATGTGGCAGTTCCTCCACTGGGACTGGAGAGGCTGAGAATGTGATACAGAGCCAGTGAGGCCGATGGATCTCATGACAGGAGAATAAGGAAGTGAACATCCAACTGCTTCTCTTTTCTAAATGAAACAGATACGTGGAGAGTGAGGAGTGGTGAGGGTTGCTGGGAGGCGTGAGAAGGATAGTGTGGTGGGCTTGGAGGACAAAGAGTGGGTGGACTAGGGTAAGGCACAGGATTTCAGGGAAGTCTGGGACTCCTGAGGCCTGTGGTCATGTTTAAAGCTATGCAGTGTAGTGGGACTGTGTGTCTCTCACTCTCCACATTCTGCTGCTCTGGGGCCTGGTTGACAGAGTTGCCCTTAACCAGGTTAGGGTTCTAAGAGAAAACACTGGAAGGAGTGAGGGATGAAGGAGGTGAGTGTATGGCAAAAAAGAGGCTGTGGGTAACAGCTGACCATGGAGTCTGAGTTGGGTAAGGAGGGAAATGAGGATATGGATGTGAGGAGGGTGACAGAGAGGAGAGAGACAGGCACCTCACCCAAGCTGCAGCATTCTGAGACAGCTTCCTTCAAGAAATGAAGTTAGAGCTGGGATCTGAGAGATAAGTAGGAGTTAGTCAAGTGAAAGATGTGCTGGGAGAAAGCTCCAGGCAAAGGAACAGTTTACGCAAAGGCCTGTGATGGAAGAGAGCACTGTGGGTGAAAGATGGTGGGACTAAACACTGGGGTCAGAAGTAGAGGTGCCCACAAATATGAAGCAGGGCTCAGGAAACTTTTATAGAGAACTGAACAGTAAATATTTTAGGCTCTGCAGAACATAGAATCTCCGTCTCAACTACTCAACTCTGTCACTGTAGTGTGAAAGCAGTCCTTAACAATTAAATAATCAAATGAACGCGTTGTGTTCCAAAAAACTTTAAGGCCACTGAAATTTGAATTTCATATAATTTTCATGTGCCATGAAATATTATCCTTTTAAAAATATTTTTCAACCATTCTTAACTCATGGGCCATTCAAAACTAGGCAGCAGGCCGGATCTCGCCTGCAGGCCACAGACTGCTGACCCCTGGCCTAGAGGGATCAGCAGGGCCACATCAGAGAGAACTACGTGTGCCTCGTCACATGGTTTGGGCTTTATCCTAATGGTAATGGGGGTTCTCTGAAGAGTAGGAGCGAAAGGAGTAATGTGATCAGATGATGTTTTTGGAAGGTCATTCTGGATGATAAGGGAGAAGAGATAAGGGGAGAGAAGAGGTAAGAAGGCAAGAATGGAGGCAGTGAGTCTGGTTAAGAGGCAACAGTTATAATCTGGGGATAAGAGGCTGGTGGTATAGACTGTCGTGGTTATGTACAGAAAGAAAAAAATTTGATGGATGTAGAAAAGATTTAGGACACAGAATTGACAGAAGTCAGCAAGTGACTCAATGGGCAGGAGCAGGGGATGAGACAGAAGGATCGTCCAAGGATGACAGCAGACTGTTGTCCTGACAATGGGTATATGACGGTACCTCCCCCACAAGAGCAGGAGCACGGGGCTGGGGGCGGGGAGGACCAGCCCAGAGATGGATGATGTGGAGCTAGGTTCTGCACACAATGAATTTCAGTGATCTGTAGGGCAACCACAGACTGGAAATTCTTGCAGATAGCAGGAATATAGGAATATACAGGTCTGTAGAGGAGGCAGCTTTTGAGAAGAGTGGGACAGTCTGAAAAAGCTGCTGTGCAGAATGGGAGAACCACTCCGGACAACAGAATGAACCAGGCAGTACTGAGGACTTGGTTCGAGTAGGAGCTAATAAATGAAATACAAATTTTCCTTTAACATTTGGTAGGGGGTGGAAGGCTTCTTCCTGAGGGCAGGACTTTTTGTTAATTTTGCTCGCTATTAATTTTGCTCACTGCTATATCCCTAGTACCTAGAACAATGCAAGGCACAGGATAGGCTTTCAATAAATACTTGTTAAATGAATAAATAAATTTATAGAGGCATAAGTTTTGTGGCAAAACCAAGACTGGGCTCTAATATTCTTATCTCCTTTGTCAAAAAATATATAATATATATAATCCTGGTGCAAAGTATTAAAACATCCACTCTGACATTTCCACCCCAGGCCAATTCTGATTTTATAAATATTATGACTTCATTTATAACTTTAGTTTCTTTAAAAATTCTTCAAATATTATCAGACTTGGGGAAAAGAGTCATTGGTTTTGATTTTTAAATCAGCACATTTTCACTGAGGAAAGTAGAAGAAAACTCATATTGTCTACAATCCCTGATTGTTGATATTTTATTGCATTTTACTCTTTCTCCTAAGCATGTGGGAGATGCAGCCATCCACACATAACCTACACCTCCAGCCCTCAGCTGCTCACAGACGGCAGGTTCACAAATTCCCTTGGCAACTTGGCACTTTCCCTTGGACGTCTGATAACCCACACACACCTACCATGCTCAAACTGAAGTCCTGATCTCTCCTCTTGCCACTCCTGTTTTTCCCTCACTCCCCACATCGAATCAATCTACCAGCAAGCTCTGTCAGTTCTGTCTCTAAATCATAGCCAAACCTTTCTCCACAATCACCATCCTCACCCAAGCCACAGCACCGCCCCTGGTCTACTGCAAAAGCCTAACTGGCTACTTGCAGCTAGAGCCACACACAATCCATTCTCCAAAGAACCAAAACTCCCAAGGCTTTCTATCACACTTACATAAAATTCAAACCCCTTACAGGGGTATAGCAAGCTCTACATGACCTGGCCCAGCTCTGTGCCCGCTCGCCCCCTGTGCTCCAGCCACCTTAGGAAATCCACTAGCTGTCTTTCTGCCTGGCACTGCCTTCCCCAGTCACTGTGTAGCAGGTTCCTTCCTTTCATTTGGAAGCCCCTCCAACAGCCCCATCTCAGAGAGGCCTTTCTGACCCAATGCAACACAGATACCACCTAATCACTCTTCACAACGCAGTCTGTTTTAATGATCTGCATGGTACTTGTTAATTGATTTTATTTTCTGTCTTTTCCTACCAGACTAAAGATTCTTGTGAACAACAATCGCGTCTGTACGGTTCTATGTGCTGGGGTTACAGCGGTGAATAATGGCTGGCATAGAATGGACGCTCACTATTTGATGAATTAATATAACAGAGTGGAGACTATGGAGCCACACTGCCCAGGCTCCTGGCCCCATCCTGGCCAGCTGTGCATTAGGGGAGGGGGCACTCATCCACGCACAGCTGTCTCCTCATCTGTAAAATAGGGGTAATAATAGCATCCACCTCAGAGGTTGTTACAGGATTAAATGAGTTAACGTGTATAAAAAGCAGCACAGTACCTTGCACAAACAAAAGGGTACATAAAAACACTAGCTATTATAGCATTAAAATATCTAAAATATATATACACCATTTACCATTTCTTAACTTCACATTTACCTCTACGTTTACGCTGTTGTATTTATTTCCATTTCATGAACATTTTCCTCTTGACACACAACATTCACCACAGTATATACTATAATTCAATTTATCATTTTATTATTAGAGTTTTGCTTGTTTTCAATCTTGTCAATATTATGTATATTGCTACTCTACACCTCTGATTATTTCCTCAGGAGAGACTCCTGGGAGCGGAAATTATTGGATCAGAGGGATGAACCTGTTTGAAAACTCCTGACCCAGAAAGCTCACCTGCATTCCCACACCACTGGCAGGGACGGAGGAGCCCCTACAGCACCAGCCTCACTCACGTGGCTGTTTTTAAAAACAGCGATTTCACAGCAGAAGAAAAGTACCGCACCGCTGTTTTAATGCATTCTTAGTAAGAATGACTATTTAAATATGTTTACTGTGAATTATTATCAAATGCCTTTTAACTATTTTTTTTCCTATTTGGTGTATTTCCTATTTACTTCTAATACAACTTTAAACATTATGGAGAGCAAACTTTTGTCTTACGCTTTTTAAGTGAGAAGAATGAAGCTTAGAAAGGTTAAATAACTTGCAATGGTTACAAACTGGTGAAACTACAATTTGAAATGGAAGTAGTTAAACTTATTTTTCTATACAACATCTTAGAATGAATCCACTTTCAAATCATTCTTCGCCCACATCCTCCCAAACCAGACAAGAATATTAACTCTTCACCCTCATAGGTTGAGTCCATTTTGCACTTCTTCTGGTTTGTTTTTCCAAGTAAAATTTTTTATAAATAAACTTTTAATTTTGAAATAATTTCAGATTTACAGAAAAGTTGCCACATAGTAAAGAGTTCCCATATATTTCTCTTGTAGCTTTAGCTTCCCCTAAATGTTATTATCTTACACCGTTTGGTACATTTGTCAAAACTAAGAAACCAACAATGGTATATTACTATTAACTAACTGCAGATTTTATTTGGATTCCACCAGTTTTTCCTTTAATGGCCTTTTTTCTGTTCTAGGATCCAGTCCAGGTGACCACATTGCATTTGGTGTTATGTCTCCTTAGTCTCCTGAGAAACTGTGACATTTTCTCAGTCTTGTTTTTGATGATCTTGACAGTTTTGAGGAGTAATGGTCAGGTATTTTATAGAATGTCCCTCAATTTGGGTTTGTCTGAAGTTTTTCTCATAATTAGGCTGGGGTTATAGGTTTTTGGAAGAAAGACCACAGGGGTGGAGTGCCTTTCTTGTTACATCATATGAGGGGGTACATGACAACACTAGTAACGTTAACCTTCATTACTTGGTTTAAGGTGGTGTCTGCCAGGTTTCTCTGTTGAAACCTACTAGTTTTTCTTTTTTCATACTTGTTTCTTTGGAAGTGAGTCACCTAGCTCCACCTTATGGAAAAGGGAGTATATACAAGTTATTTAGAATTCGGTAGGGAAGATCTGTCTCTTTTCCCCCTATCTAATCTAATCAACCTATCAATCTATCCAGTTCATTCATTATTATTACTTATTTACTCACTCACAAATTTATTTATATCAGTATGGACTCATGGATATTTATTTTATGCTGGTGTTATAATCCAGTACTAGGTTATTTATTTTGTTGCTCAAATTGTTCCAGCTTTGCCACTGAGAGCCCTTTCAGGCTCTTGTGTCCCTCTGACATACCCTCATCCTTTTGTTGTTTGAATATTTCCTTACTTTCTAGAGCTACAAGATGCTCCAGGCTCCTCTATTTCCTGTCCCAGCACTAAGATCTGGGAGCTGGGTATGCCTTTTACTCTAAAGATGTCACTGCTTCTGGGTCTCTTGGGACAGAGTTAGGTCATATATGTATGTATACCATTTATATACCCTTTGATTTTTAATCCTAAATTGCTATTAACTTTTTTTATTATGTGTTTCATCAACAACTATTTAAAGAAACTAAAGTTTTACTAGGTTCTTGCTGTTGTTGACCACTTTTTAAAAATAATTTATTTTATTTTAAATAAAAATTTTTTTGGCTGCGTTTAAATAAAATTTTTTGGCTGCACTGGGTCTTTGTGGCTGCGCAGAGGCTTTTCTCTAGTTGTGGCAAGCAGGGGCTACCCTTCGTTGTGGTGCGCAGGCTTCTCCATTGCAGTGGCTTCTCTTGTTGGGGAGCATGGGCTCTAGGCGCACGGGCTTCAGTAGTTGTGGCACTCGGGCTCAGTAGTTGTGGCTCACAGGCTCTAGAGCACAGGCTCAGTAGTTGTGGCACAGGGGCTTGCTCTGCGGCATGTGGGATCTTCTTGGACCAGGGCTCGAACCCGTGTCCTCTGCATTGGCAGGTGAATTCTTAACCACTGCGCCACCAGGGAAGCCCCTGACCACTGTTTTATTCTCAGGTCTTCCTCTTTCAATGTGCTCATTCTCATTCTGCTGAATTGGAAAAGGTCTGTGAGAAATAAACTCTGAGTTCTTCAGTGTTCAAAAATGTCTATTTTAGACTTTAAAATAAAGACTATTAGAAGAGACAAAGAAGGACACTACATAATGATCAAGGGATCGATCCAAGAGAAAGATATAACAATTGTAAATATTTATGCACCCAACATAGGAGCACCTCAATACATAAGGCAAATACTAATAGCCATAAAAGGGGAAATCGACAGTAACACCCTCATAGTAGGGGACTTCAACACTCCACTTTCACCAATGGACAGATCATCCAAAATGAAAATAAATAAGGAAACACAAGCTTTAAATGATACATTAAACAAGATGGACTTAATTGATATTTATAAGACATTCCATCCAAAAACAACAGAATACACATTTTTCTCAAGTGCTCATGGAACATTCTCCAGGATAGATCATATCTTGGGTCACAAATCAAGCCTTGGTAAATTTAAGAAAACTGAAATTGTATCAAGTATCTTTACCGACCACAATGCTATGAGACTAGATATCAATTACAGGAAAAGATCTGTAAAAAATACAAACACATGGAGGCTAAACAATACACTACTTAATAACGAAGTGATCACTGAAGAAATCAAAGAGGAAATAAAAAAATACCTAGAAACAAATGACAATGGAGACACGACGACCCAAAACCTATGGGATGCAGCAAAAGCAGTTCTAAGGGGGAAGTTTATAGCAATACAATCCAACCTTAAGAAACAGGAAACATCTCGAATAAACAACCTGACCCTGCACCTAAAGCAATTAGAGAAAGAAGAACAAAAACCCCCCAAAGTTAGCAGAAGGAAAGAAATCATAAAGATCAGATCAGAAATAAATGAAAAAGAAATGAAGGAAACGATAGCAAAGATCAATAAAACTAAAAGCTGGTTCTTTGAGAAGATAAACAAAATTGATAAACTATTAGCCAGACTCATCAAGAAAAAAAGGGAGAAGACTCAAATCAATAGAATTAGAAATGAAAAAGGAGACATAACAACTGACACTGCAGAAATACAAAAGATCATGAGAGATTACTACAAGCAACTCTATGCCAATAAAATGGAAAACCTGGAAGAAATGGATAAATTCTTAGAAATGCACAACCTGCCAAGACTGAATCAGGAAGAAATAGAAAATATGAACAGACCAATCACAAGCAATGAAATTGAAACTGTGATTAAAAATCTTCCAACAAACAAAAGCCCAGGACCAGATGGCTTCACAGGTGAATTCTATCAAACATTTAGAGAAGAGCTAACACCTATCCTTCTCAAACTCTTCCAAAATATAGCAGAGGGAGGAACACTCCCAAACTCATTCTATGAGGCCACCATCACCTTGATACCAAAACCAGACAAGGATGTCACAAAGAAACAAAACTACAGGCCAATATCACTGATGAACATAGATGCAAAAATCCTCAACAAAATACTAGCAAACAGAATCCAACAGCACATTAAAAGGATCATACACCATGATCAAGTGGGGTTTATTCCAGGAATGCAAGGATTCTTCAATATATGCAAATCAATCAACGTGATACACCATATTAACAAATTGAAGGAGAAAAACCATATGATCATCTCAATAGATGCAGAGAAAGCTTTCGACAAAATTCAACACCCATTTATGATAAAAACCCTCCAGAAAGTAGGCATAGAGGGAACTTTCCTCAACATAATAAAGGCCATATATGACAAACCCACAGCCAACATCGTCCTCAATGCTGAAAAACTGAAACCATTTCCACTAAGATCAGGAACAAGACAAGGCTGCCCACTCTTACCACTCTTATTCAACCTAGTTTTGGAAGTTTTAGCCACAGCAATCAGAGAAGAAAAGGAAATAAAAGGAATCCAAATTGGAAAAGAAGAAGTAAAGCTGTCACTGTTTGCAGATGACATACTATACACAGAGAATCCTAAAGATGCTACCAGAAAACTACTAGAGCTAATCAATGAATCTGGTAAAGTAGCAGGATACAAAATTAATTCACAGAAATCTCTGGCATTCCTGTACACTAATGATGAAAAATCTGAAAGTGAAATCAAGAAAACACTCCCATTTACCATTGCAACAGAAAGAATAAAGTATCTAGGAATAAACCTACCTAAGGAGACAAAAGACCTGTATGCAGAAAATTATAAGACACTGATGAAAGAAATTAAAGATGATACAAATAGATGGAGAGATATACCATGTTCCTGGATTGGAAGAATCAATATTGTGAAAATGACTCTACTACCCAAAGCAATCTACAGATTCAATGCAATCCCTATCAAACTACCACTGGCATTTTTCACAGAACTAGAACAAAAAATTTCAAAATTTGTTTGGAAAAACAAAAGACCCCGAATAGCCAAAGCAATCTTGAGAACGAAAAACGCAGCTGGAGGAATCAGGCTCCCTGACTTCAGACTATACTACAAAGCTACAGTCATCAAGACAGTATGGTACTGGCACAAAAACAGAAAGATAGATCAATGGAACAGGATGGAAAGCCCAGAGATAAACCTACGCACATATGGTCACCTTATCTTTGATAAAGGAGGCAGGAATGTACAGTGGAGAAAGGACAGCCTCTTCAATAAGTGGTGCTGGGAAAACTGGACAGGGACATGTAAAAACATGAGATTAGATCACTCCCTAACACCATACACAAAAATAAGCTCAAAATGGATTAAAGACCTAAATGTAAGGCCAGAAACTATCAAACCCTTAGCGGAAAACATAGGCAGAACATTCTATGACATAAATCACAGCAAGATCCTTTTGGACCCACCTCCTAGAGAAATGGAAATCAAAACAAAAATAAACAAATGAGACCTAATGAAACTTAAAAGCTTTTGCACAGCAAAGGAAACCATAAACAAGACCAAAAGACAACCCTCAGAATGGGAGAAGATATTTGCAAATGAAGCAACTGACAAAGGATTAATCTCCAAAATTTATAAGCAGCTCATGCAGCTCAATAGTAAAAAAACAAACAACCCAATCCAAAAATGGGCAGAAAA
This sequence comes from Mesoplodon bidens, assembly GCF_964165515.1. Lineage (NCBI taxonomy): Eukaryota > Metazoa > Chordata > Mammalia > Artiodactyla > Ziphiidae > Mesoplodon > Mesoplodon bidens. The sequence continues at coordinate 118,090,520 of NC_138176.1, read as the reverse complement.
CCTAAATAGACATTTCTCCAAAGAAGATATACAGACTGCCAACAAACACATGAAAGAATGCTCAACATCATTAATCATTAGAGAAATGCAAATCAAAACTACAATGAGAAATCATCTCACACCGGTCAGAATGGCCATCATCAAAAAATCTAGAAACAATAAATGCTGGAGAGGGTGCGGAGAAAAGGGAACACTCTTGCACTGCTGGTGGGAATGTGAATTGGTACAGCCACTATGGAGAACAGTATGGAGGTTCCTTAAAAAACTACAAATAGAACTACCATATGACCCAGCAATCCCACTACTGGGCATATACCCTGAGAAAACCATAATTCAAAAACAGTCATGTACCAAAATGTTCACTGCAGCTCTATTTACAATAGCCCAGAGATGGAAACAACCTAAATGTCCATCATCCGATGAATGGATAAAGAAGAGGTGGCACATATATACAATGGAATATTACTCAGCCATAAAAAGAAACGAAATTGAGCTATTTGTAATGAGGTGGATAGACCTAGAGTCTGTCATACAGAGTGAAGTAAGTCAGAAAGAGAAAGACAAATACCGTATGCTAACACATATATATATGGAATTTAAGGAAAAAAATGTCATGAGGAACCTAGGGGTGGGGCAGGAATGGAGACACAGACCTACTTGGGAGTGGACTTGAGGATATGGGGAGGGGGAAGGGTGGGCTGTGACAAAGCAAGAGAGAGGCATGGACATATGTACACTACCAAGCGTAAGGTAGATAGCTGGTGGGAAGCAGCCGCATAGCACAGGGAGATCAGCTCGGTGCTTTGTGACCGCCTGGAGGGGTGGGACAGGGAGGGTGGGAGGGAGGGAGATGCAAGAGGGAAGGGATATGGGAAGAGATGTATATGTATAACTGATTCACTTTGTTATAAAGCAGAAACTAATAAAAAATGTCTATTTTGCCCTCAAGTAAGTCAAATATGGATTCTATAATCAAAGTTATTTTTCTTCAGAATTTTCAAGGTGTCATTTTATTATCTTCTAATACCAATATTATCACGAAGGCCACGAGTGCCAACCTATTATTCCTTTGTAGACAAGCTAGGTTTTGCTATTTTTGGCGTTTCTGGAAACTATTAGGATTGTCCCTTAACTTCTGTTCTCAAATGCCTGAAGACTTATCTTTTCTTAGTTCTTTGAAGTTTTCTTCTATTTCCTCCCCTCTCTATTCTCTTTTCTTTCCCTTCTGGAACTCCTATTAAACAATCTGGGAGCTTCTGAATTGATTTTCCACATCTCAATATTTCTCTCACATTGTCTCTTGGCCTGTCTGCCAGTTTATAAACTATTTCAACTGTGACCATCTGCTATTCAGCCCATTTACTGAGTTTTATATTTTCACAATTTCCAAGTTCTGACTGTATTTTTAGGAACAAATAGTTTTACGAAATTAACATTTTCTCTAATTTCCTTAAAGATATATTTAAAGTTGTTTTCTACCTGTATTCATATTCTCATGTGTTAATTTTTCTATTTATTAAAATTTGATGCCTCTTTCATTGTGTTAGCTTCCCTCAAATGTTTGGCTAGCTGTGGTTAGCTGCTACTCATTTTTGTTTCAAAAATCACTGTTCAAAAACCCCCGGTTGTTAGCTATGATTACAGGGCTCTATCTCCAGCAATAGTGAAGGAGGGGCTAAACGTGGTCTTGGGCAAAATGTGCCAACAACAGCTCACCTCTGGAGTCTGGGGCTCCCTATCCACCCTACAACTCAGTATTCCTAGGACCCTACCCTGCCTTTCTAGCTCCAGGGACCACACACACTGCCTCAGCCTGTAGGTCAGTGCCTGTGATGCCTGCTGTTCAGCACACCTCCCAGAGAAGCACAGATACTCTACCACTCCCTGTCTTCTATGAGCTCAGAGGATGCAAGGCAGCCCCATCTTCGGTGTTGTCCTGAATATGTTCCAGACTGTTCTCTCCTCCATTAATCAATCCTATGACAACTATTGTCATCTTACAGAAATTTCTCAAAATTTAGATCTCCTAATGGCACTTCTCTCACTCTCCAGTACGAATATGCCTTTTTATTTTTAATAATTCACTTCTACAAAGGATTTAGGGTGTCAGATAAGGCAGATGTAGATGCTCAGTTTGCCACTTTGACCCCATTTGTATCTATATTCCTAAGTAATACTGGCCTACAGATAAGGTAGAAGTGTGTGTGTGTGTGTGTGTGTGTGTGTGTGTGTGTGTGTTTATGTATACATGCTTTGCCAGGGGTTGGTATGAAGATAATGCTGGCCTCTTAAAATATATTAAGTAGATCATATGGCACTAATATTACCTGTTCTTTGAAAGTTTGGAAAAACTCACCAGTGAAACATATCTACATATCTGCAAGTTAAATGTTTGATAATTATTCTAATATTTTAAATTGCTCTTCGTCTCTTCAGAGCTTCCATCTCTTTTATTTATAAAATACTAACATGAGCTTTTATAAAATATTAACATGAGGGACTTCCCTGGTGGCCCAGTGGTTAAGACTCCATGCTTCCAATGGAGGGGGCGTGGGTTTAATCCCTGGTCAGGGAACTAAGATCCCGCATGCTGTGCGGTGCAGCCAAAAATAAAATAAAATAAAAGTACAAAAAACAATTTTACATGAATTTAGTTCATGCTAATATTTTATAAACTCTAAAATCTTTCCTTTTATTTAGAATTTTTTAAACTTACTATATGAAATAGATTTAATGTTTTCTTATTCTAATTTCGTATGTTGTTGTTTTCTATTTTACCCTGAATCTGCCCACTTTATGATTACATTTTTTCTGCACATAAAGAATAAGCTCCTATATTTGTCAATCTATTATTTTTGGTTCATTAATTTCCACCTTTATCTTTCTTTCTCTCCTGGAGTTACTTTTCACTTTTTAAACATGTTAAATTGTCTTCTTAGTTCATTTGTTTCCTTTTTGTTCTTAATGTTAACAATAAAAGATTAGGCTAAATGCAATATAGTATCCTGGACTGGATCCTGGAACAGAAGGAGGAGGTGTAGTAGAAAAACTGGTGAAATCCTAATAAAATCTACAGTGTAGTTAGCAGTAACTTACCAATGTTAATTTCTTAATTTTGACAAATGAACCATGGCTATGTAAGATGTAAACAACAGGGAAAACTGGGTGAAGTACAGGAACTCTCTATACTATCTTTCCAACTTTTCTGTAAATCTAAATTATTTCACATAAGTTTATTTAAATTTTTTTCAAAAGTTTTATAACTTTGTCAATAACTGTAAGTTCTGATATATGGCATTCTCATTCCAAGACTTTCTAAGTAATTTCCCATAGTATATTATTCCTTCTTATTTATTTAGTAGTTTTAATTTCCAGTTAGTAAGGTTTCTAAAATTAAAATTTATTTTTAGTATTACTAAATATAAGTTGGTAGGAATGACCGTACAATTTTCACAATCTAGAACCTGAATTTTTCTCTGTAGCCTAAACTTTTCTGCCCACCCCCCAACCCCCTGCCAGAATCACACTTTATGGAGGGGGTACACTATGAAAATGTGTTCACAGTAACTACAGTTTTTAATTGAAACTATGTTTTCTGTTTGTGAAACAAACATAAAGGAACCAGGCAAAGATCTCTGAGACTTTTCATAACCAATAGTAAGAGTCTTACCAGCTGCTGTTCCACAGGCGGGGGCACATCCAGATTGGCATAAACAATGGCAGGGTTGTAAAGGCTAAACACCACAGGGTAAAACACCTTCTTACCTATAAATTAAAATATGTTTACATCACAAAAAGAAGTAATAAAATAAAGCATTGATCTTTATTGCAATATCTACTACGACTTTGTTAAAGTGTTTCTTTGTTACATATGATGATTTTATTTGATTAATATTGTATTTTATCAGTGTTCAGGTTACTGAAACCTCATGTTGATGAACATGATGATGATTTTAAAACATATCAGTAAGTTTGGCTATGAAACTATAACCTTGCAAAAGAACAGAAAAAAAGACTAAAGGGTGCTTTATTCCCTTTTGACATGTTTATTCCTGTTGACTCTGGGGCGATGCACGAAAGCATTCTCTCAGCTGTTCCTGAGGTGAACCATTTATTAATCATTGTTTCATCGAGTTAGCAGTAACAGATGTAGGTTAATCTCTGACAGTCACCAAGAAACTTAGAAACTTCTGTTAAACTCACCCTTCAAAATGAATCATAGAAACAGTGAATCCAAAGGATATTGTATAATGGATACATAAAGAATAATTAGAATATAGAACTGTAGACAGACCTAAACAAGATTTGGAAAACTTGGGAAGATTGAGTTAAAAATACCTGATGTAATAGCCCCCTCAAAAGGCCTTGTCATTAGCATTCAAATTGTTAGCACTGAAGGGACCCTTTAAGGCTAACTAACTAGCCCATCTCCTCTCAATAGAGAACCCCTTGCTGAGACTGGCCTCAATCAGACGTGATAATATGTAGCACTCAGAAATTGTCAAGGACCCTGTAAGTAATGTGGCAGCCTTTTTATTACAAGATCCCCAGCAGATGTTCATCTCATCTTCATTAAAACCCACTCAGGGAAGGGGAGCTCAATTTCCCACAGGCAAATCTATTTCTTTTACATTAAAGAAATAATATAAAAATATATAAAATATATATTTTTGCCTGGTGCAAAAAAGGTAAATCTAACCCTCATTTACCCACTTGACTCTCAGAGAGTTCCTGACAACCATCCCTAACCAAATTGATTAATAAGAAGATAATAATTTGTACAATATGAGTAGTTCTATATAAAAAAAATTTACTATGAGATTTAATATAGAAAACTTCCTTTTCACATTTAAAATAATATTTGATATATAAAAATGTCATTTGCTCTTAACATTTTCAAAAAATATGTACAACATAAAACAAAGTATAGTAATCATCCCAAAATGCAGTCTGGAGACCAAGCACCATCTGTATCTAGACCTCTGCCTGAGTGCATGCCTGCATGTGTGTTGGCACCACCTGCCTGAGGTAGAGTGCTTCTGAATCTCACACATCACACTATCGCTTTGCTCTTTTTTGATGGGTGCTACTTCCTCCTTGTCAATTTCAAGACTTTTTATTTCTTTGCATTTGTTTATTATTATTTTTTTTTTGTGGTATGCAGGCCTCTCACTGTTGTGGCCTCTCCCGTTGCGGAGTACAGGCTCTGGACGCACAGGCTCAGTGGCCATGGCTCACGGGCCCAGCCGCTCTGCGGCATGTGGGATCTTCCCGGACCGGGGCACGAACCCCTGTCTCCTGCATCGGCAGGCAGACTCTCAACCACTGCACCACCAGGGAAGCCCTGCATTTGTTTATTTGAATCCAAATGTATACATTGGAATCTGGCCATAAAAGAACAAGGGGTATGAACTTCAGAGGGGCAAATTTTCACTTTCCTACTTAATATTCCAGCTAAATTACACCAAATATAACCTTTAAAAAACATAATTACCTTGATTCAAAATATGGGATGTGCCGACATTGTTCTAAATTCTACACTCAACTCACCTACTAACATCTTACCCACCTGGCTCAGCATTTAACCGGCAGCTGTTTAGGAATTCGGCTGAGAAATATATATCAACATCGCAGAAAAACATCAAGACCTCTCCCTTGTCCCAAGCTCGGGCACCCACATTTAGTCCTCGTCCACGATTAAATTCTTCATTCAATGAGACCAAGGTGTAATTGTGAAAATTAGACTCACTATAAGGAAAGCACATACAACAAATGGTAAGTTCCACTTAAAGCTGACTCTCTTAACACAACTTACAAAATATATTTTACCTTCAGGTATTTATTATGTTGGGTCTACATTCATATAAGGAAAGGCAATGATCAGTTTCATGTGTATGATCATCATCAGGGACAGAGAGTCAACTAAATGCCCACATTTGAGGCAACATGCTAGTGGTGTGAAGTTAGTAAGTGTTGAGGAGCCACTACCCTTCAGGATCTTAAAAACCCATTGGGGAGGTAAGAAATATACACATGGAAAAGTAGCATAATATTTGGTAATAAATAATGCAATCCACATGAATGATACATACAAAGAGTGCTCTTCTCTCTAGTTCTTCAGATCTTTGCTCAAATGTCCCCTTATCAGAGGGATCCCCTCAGGCTACATGTGAAGTAGCCCTGACCTCCCTTTTCTTTAATCTCTATCCCCTTGCCCAGCTTTGTTTTCCTCAGTACCACCAGACATGTTTGTTTGAGTGTCTCCCACTAGAATGTAAGCTCCATGAGAGCAGGGATTTTGTTTTGTTCATTACTATGGACACAACGCCCCTCAAAGGGTAGGAGTTCAATAAATATTTTCTGAATGAATGAATGAACAGCAGTTCTGAGGAAAAAAGATTGCTTTTGTCTGAAGTAGTTAGAGAAGATGTTAGAAACAGAATTTAAGTTATGCCTTAGTTAAAATCCTGAATTCAGTGGTGAGTGTAAAGGTCATTCCAATTAATTATTCTCAAAGGCAAGGAGGTAAGAAAGTAGAAAGTTTTTTTAAAGAACAGGAATAAGACAACACAGGGATTCTAAAATGGAACAATGAGAGAAGACCAGCAAAGGGTCAGACTAAGGAGTACCTTCCACGAGAAGCTGAAGAACTTGGTCAGTGTTCTAAAGTCAAGGAGGAGTCAGGGTCTTTCCACCAGGGCAGTGGTTTTTCACAGCCAAGTCCATGCACCCACAGCATCAGAATTCCCCGGGAACAGGTCAGAAATACATATTCTCAGGCCCCACCCCAGGCCCCTGAATCAGATACTAGGGGAGGAGCTAAGCATCTGCGTCTCTCCTGGGACAAGTCACTCCAGGTTACTGATGTTAAAGTTGGAGAACTGCTGCACTAGGGGACAGCTGGATCAAAAAAGGAACATTTTTAAAAGATTACTCTTAAAATAGTATAGAATGGGAAATGGAGAGACGGAAGCAAAGACTCAAACAGTGCATGGAGTGGACTCCAAGTGCTAAGAGTGCCCATGCCTCCCCCGCCCCCTTTATAGGTTGTAAATCTCTCCCTTCTTTTGGGGAAAGTGCTGATCACCACCTCACACTCCCAGCACCAAGTGGAGGAACTAATCACAGAATACCCCAACCACAGTAATTTCCTAGGGGTGAGGACCAGACTCAAGCTGGGCTAATCAAAATACCCCCACCCCACCTGGCCATAGTGACTGGCTCAAGAGTGGGCAAAAGTCCTTCCCTGGGATTGTCTCAACTGGATCTGGGAGAAAGCTCTTTCCTCTCTGATGGCAAAGCTGAGAAGATGTGAGCCCAGAGCCGCCAACAGCCATATACCTCACATGTGGAAGAAGCCAATCTGCAACAGGAGAATGAAGTCAACATGCAAAGAAAAACAGACAAGAAGACAAGAGAATTCTGATGGTATTCAAGTCTCTGGTCCGAGTCCCTAAGATACCAAAGCTGTTTTGGTTTTCTTCTCATTAAATTTGGTTATAATAACCCCTTTAGTTTTGGGAGTTATCCAAGATTCTTCAATAATGCTCCCATTTTCCTCAACCAAATTCAAGATAAGTTTCTGTCGTTTGCCACAGAGGAGTCTTGATTAGTGCAGGGACAACTTCAGTAATACCAACATGAGTCACTGGTACTTAGTAGGTGATCTGAAAATGGTGAGGGAAGAGACAAAGGGAAGAAATGGAGGGAGGGGAGCGTGAGTTAGAGCGGTGGCAGCAGCAAGGAAAGGACAGAACAGAGGTCCTGTGCGGTAAGCAGCAACCGATTAATCAGAGGTCGAGAATGAGTGAAAGACGCTGGCCCTCAGACATTAAGCCCAGGGAATCATGAGAACCTTCATCTGAACTGAAAGAGGGCCAGCAGGAGGAGGAGCCAGTGAAGGCGGAGGGGAAGACAGTGTTTGTTTTTCCTACTCCAATGCTGTGAGAGTCCCTTTGGGGTAGGGACTGCAACTCCCTCCTCTGTGCCCAGTCCTATCCCAACCACCCCAGTTAGACTCCCGAGCAGTGTACCTGGAACATAGTCGGTGGGACTCAATGAATGTTAGTTGAACGATTCAAGAAGAATGGCCGGCCAAAGCTGGACTCTTAGGGAATGGCCACAACTAGCAGAAAGGTAAAGAAGCAAGTAAAGGATACAGAGTTGATGTGGTCAGAAAAGTCAATCAACCTATATCTTACATTACAACATATCTACATTTACAAAATATTTACATTTTACAAACATCAGAGGAGAGGTTCAAGAAGGTACTGGTTAGGTATCAAATGTAAGAAAGCAAAGAGGATGACAGAGAAAAGGCTGAATTTGGCAGTTAGGTCATAACTCTGGGCCCATAACTTAGAGATGAAAAGGCTGAGAAGCTACAGAATTAATAATGGAGTATTAAGGAATTACTAATTCATTCATTCAAACCTCTGAGTACCTACTGTGTGCCAGGTACTATATGAGTTGCTTGGTTAGATAGCTACTGTTTTGTGAGGTTCAGATGTTAAAGGACAGAAACCTAATAGCAGTTACTGGGTACTGTAGAGTCAGGTGGGGGTCTCTTAAGGATAGGGGAGACCTAAGCATCATTTGCAGGGTGAGAAGGAACTTAGGAAAATGGAAGGAAAGAAAAGTGGCAAGCAAGAGAGACAAGCTCAGGAGATGATACCAAAGCGAAGGGATTAAATTTAGAAAAAGGGAAAGAGTTCAAAAAGAAGGAAATGGAAGAATAAATGGAGGCAAATATATACAAGGTGAGTGGGCCGCAGAGTGAGAGCACCCTAATCATGCCACACTGTCTAAGAGGTTAAGGGAAGATGAGTCATTTAGAGTGAACTTAGGGGTGAAATGAGGAACTTACTAGCACCACCACTCACATGCTCAGCCAACTTTTAACAGCAGTTATTCAAAATTATTCATTCATTAAGTATCTGAAATTCTCATTCTTCTATTATTATATATAAAGGACTTCAATGTGGACATGGCTCACCAACCTTGTGACAGATTCTAGGATAGACTTGACTTTAGATAGTCCTTCTTTACCAAAATACACCACTGTGAGATGAATTCTCTTGTCCTGATGAATACATACATCCCTAACAGAATTGAAAAATAAAGTTCATTCAGGAAAATATATGAGGCACTACTCATTCAGAAAGCAATCACATGAAGCTTTAACAAGAAAACAAATGAAGCATTACTCATTTAGAATGAAATCACACAAAGGTTTAAGTAAATATAAAACTGGCAATATTGCTGAATTTTGCCATATTTCAAAACATTTTTGGAACTTTTGCTTTGCTATTGCCTTCAGAAGCAAATTATAAGCTACTCAAGGAAATAAGTTCAGTCAGTTCAAAACCAAATAAATAAATAACTCAAGTTTGGGGTCAAGAGTTACTTTGTCTTCAGATTGGCTAATTAGAGAAATTATACTTATCGTCAAGGAGTAAATATTTGTCATGATTGAGATCAGTAACTGTAAAGAATAATGTAGCATCTGAAGGTAATTCCAAGAAAGGCAATTAAAAAATGCTTTAGGAAATCAGATCTCAAGCGAGCAATTTCAAAAACGTAAAACTCATTCGGAAGCATGACTTCTAGATATTCTGCAACAGAACTGTGTTAACTAACTTTTACATCAACAACTTCAATGAGAACAAAGATTGGGACTACAAAGAATTAAAACTATCATATTAAAGTATTAAAAAATGACAATTGTTCAATTAAAACAAAAAAGTAAAACTTTCCTCAAATCATTACCCTAATATGTAGTTGTTAATTTTTTAACACTTCAGCATTTAAAAATATCCAAATTTAATGATTAAAAAAAAGAAAAAAATTCTTTTAAAAACTGCTACAGTCTCTGCTTCCCAAGACGGAATAACATTCTCCCACGTTTACTTGAATATTTGTATTTCTAAAATTTCTTTCAATTTTGAAATTCAAATTGTTCTCGAGGAATTTTCTGGGGAGATAGTAATGCTTTATATCTTAACTGGAGAGGCAGTTACATGGGTGTATACATTTGTCAAAAGTCATGAAACCTCTATCTTTGGAATATGTCGATTTTATTGTATGTAAGTTACATGTCAGTAACTTTATTTTTAAAAATTCAACTTGTCCTAAAATGAATTCAAACACAATTATAAAGGTAATCAAATTTAGTTTCTAATAGTTGTCACCCTCAATTTACTTCACAGTTCAAGTTGTCAGTAACGCAATATACTATACATGCCTTAAGAAAAAAGGGAATATCAAAACATAAAGTTCCCTAAAGCCTAAAAAATTGTTCTGTAATCCTAAGTAATCATACTCAGTGAAGGTAAATTAAATAAAATGGCATGAAATGTGCTTTTTTTTTTTTTTTAGGAGAGCTCAGTCAAATCACTAAGCCCCGGGAGTTACCTGAAGTTCTGCATAAACTGTGCAAATGCTTCAGTTCTTTCAGCAAGCGGCACAACGATATTAATAATTGATCTAGTAATGTCAATCATCTCGCTCTTCACTTTCATAAGAGGTCCAAAAGGGCGGAAGAGAGTCACATGTCTATATTCCGTAAGGTCTGCTTTCTTAAAAAAGAGTTCATACAGTGTGCCCTTATCTCTCTCAGTGCGATAATAACCTAAAGGAAAGAGTTAGGAACAAAGATGTCTCCATGTCAAAGTTTACAAGTTCAATATGACTATTGATTTTACTCAAAGATCAAAAGTGTGATACCAGGGCTTCCCTGGTGGCACAGTGGTTGAGAGTCCGCCTGCCGATGCAGGGGACACGGGTTCGTGCCCCAGTCTGGGAGGATCCCGCATGCCGCGGAGCGGCTGGGCCCGTGAGCCATGGCCGCTGAGCCTGTGCGTCCGGAGCCTGTGCTCCACAACGGAAGAGGCCACAGCAGTGAGAGGCCTGCGTACCGCAAAAAAAAAAAAAAAAAAAAAAAAAGTGTGATACCAGACTTGTAGGGGTTTATATATTTGTGAAAATTTTATCCCCACAGTATAGTCAACAACAACTGTTTCTTTAAAAGGAGAGGTTAAAAAAATGTTCACCACTCTGCTATATTATTCAACCCATAAAATATGCTCCAAATGACAATGATTCCTTTTCATATATGACTTTAATAGCAGAGCCTATCAACACAGAAACCAAATGACGAAAATAAAGAAATTACTTCTAGCAATATTAAATTCTAGACCTGAGAGTCAAATCATCTACTACTTGGTTCAGCTTAACAAAAATGAATTGAGTGCATTTGTGTCAGGCACTGATGGTATAAAGAAGGCTATATGGTCCCAGTTTTTTGGAAGGGTCAGTCTAGTGAGAAAGACAGAAAAATAAAGAAATAACAATATAGTGATATACACATGCAAACACACAAGACTCTGGATAGAATGAAGTCAGACAAAGAAAAATCAGTATAAATTTAAACATGGTGATATGAGACACCTTTGGGAATAAAGTATGGAAGTCTATTGGGCAATCTGGTTTTTAAGTGTGACACTCAGGAGAGAGGTTAGACCTACAGATGTGTGAGTCAGTCAATATCTGGAAATAAAATGGTGAACAAGATTGACTGGTCCCACTCCTCCTGAGGCTTACAGTGTATCAGGAACTACAAATCAGGAAATGGGAAATGCCATATACTATGACAAGTGCTATGAGATGGGACACAGGGAAGAAGTTAAGAAGTACTGCTATCTTAAACTTGCAGGTTGGAGATCACCTCCCAGAAGAAGTGACATCAAAGCTGAAGTCTGGTAGAGAAACAGGAGTTACTAAATCATTGTCAGTAATTATTTTTTTTTTGATGAGGGAAGCAGCACAATGGAGGAAAAGCAAGGGACAAAATGTGTTCCATGCAGAGAAAAATCCTGTAAGTGACAGAATCCGAGGAGAGTTATAAGAAAAGCAGAAGCTGCAGAATATAAAACTGGCATAGGTTCCTTCCTTTTTAGGCAGACATGAAGACATTTTACATATCTTAGTTATCTTATTTCCTCTGCAGCTTTCAATTCTGCCATAAGCTACAAACATATACAGTGAAAAGACAAAAAGCTGAGCTTCCAGAAAAATTACAAGCGTTTCGAAAGAAACAACCCATCAAACATTGCAGGAAGTGACAGGGGAAAAAAGAGGTAGCTATAGGGAGAAGACAGCTAAAATGCCACAGAAAAGCACAAGCCCCTCCCTGATGGCCTCCAAAGGCTCAAGGTATTATATTATATTATAGCAAGTGATACCCATGATGATTTAGGGTCAAAAAAAAAAAAAACTACACGTGGTATACTGTTTACAGAATCGAGCAAAGAGAACTTTCAAGACATATTTGTATCCAAGACGGTTTTAAGTCTACAATTAAATACCTAGCAGGGGGTATTAAGATGGAGATGGGTTGGGATTTATAATTATTCTTGTTTATATTAATCAACAAATATCTTAAATTTATACAAATGTTCCTCAACTTCTGAGTCACGTCCCATTTTGACATATAAAAATCCTATGCCCTTTCTGCAGTCTGTATTAGGAAAATAGGTTTATTTCTTTACTTTTCCAAATGCCAAATATGCTTTTCAAAACTATGTATGCCTCTTGATGTTCTGACATGTGTTTCTCCTCCACTCAAAATACAGAACAATCACTAATCTAAATTAGGTTCTTTTTCTTTCCTTTAGCAAATGGTTTTCAAATCTTGAGCCTTAGTTCATATATTTTAAAAAATATAAAAAACGGACATCAAGACCAGTTAAGAGATGAATGCAAATACATATACGTGCAAATACATATACAACCCTAAGAGCCCTTCGACCTGGGGAGTATTTTGCTATATAAACTTAGATTTATTCTATTTCCCTGGTCCTTATTTTCTATTTTATCATGATAACATTATAATTTTTTCTAAAAAGCCACTTTAAATTCTTGGTGGAATTTAGTGGGTAAAAATTTAAATGTTTTAATACTGTGGATAATGACTGACATAATACTAGCATACAATAACAGAATTTTGTCATACTAACGTAACTATGGACCAACGCTGTTTTCACATTACCTTCTATGAAGTCATTTTCATTAAATACCAGTTTTTCTCCAAGGGGACCATCCTCATCTTCCTGTTCATCGTCTTCATCAGGATTATTAATGACCTCCAAGCCAGCTTCAATAACTTCTACCAATTCATCTCGCTTATCTTTTCTAACTGGTTTTTCCTCAGGATGGCGAGTGAGACCCATTTCCAACTGGAATACTTTCATTAAGGTAAAACTTTCAAAGGGAATGACTCCATACTCACTAGGTAGTTTGGCTCCTATGCTAACTTCAGCTTTGTCAATTTGTGAATGAAGAAACTCTAAAAGATCACTAGGTGCTTGCTCTTTGTTGCCTTGATAGCCTATGCCATTAGCCCCTACATTCTTTTTCTCTTGCAGTGATCTCATCTTTTCACTCATTTCTTGCAATTCTTGTTTTAATTGGGCAATTTGGCGTTTCAGACTGGTTGCTCTGGTTTGATAATGTTCTTCTTGCTCCTGTAGGAGGGCTTGATAATACTCTTTACCATAATTTTCCCCAACGATACCGGGAAGAGATGCATTTCCGTCAGTCTGGGGGGCACATTCCAGAAGGTACAAAAATAATATTAAACTGCAGAGTAAAGCGAGACCCAACAGTAGCCAGTGGGTCCGGGTCTGAAGAATCAATCCTCTTCTAGGCATTCTTATTAATGTGGACTTGCCTAATGAGATGTGCTCTTTGCTTGTTCATACCTTTTGCGAAAGGTTATAAAAGAGTAAAAACAAAATCAGGATTTCCATAAAAGGTACCAAAATGAATTTGGCTGTAGCTTAAAAAATTTCTTCCTTCAGCAGTGAATTCTACTTGAAGAAATGAGAAATAATGCATATTTCCTATATTGTTACCATGATATCCAGAATAAGGAAATCTGATCTACACCATCAGATAAAATCCATGACATGGGTGGTGATTTTTCTGTAAGAAACAGATCAGAATCAATCAGAATTTTGTTTCTTTAAGTATATCACAGTGTTGACAGCTTCAGTAAACTTAGCTATGTGACTACCATAGGCAGAGCACCAGGAGAGGCACTAATATAGAATATTCAGTAAATGCTGGGAGAAGGTATTAAGAAAAATACCTTATGAAACACTAAAATATCACATGTAATACTTTCAACCAGAATGTCTACACATCCATAACCTGAATAAATCAAAGAAACATTAAACTTATGTTTAGCATAGCTTGTGTTACAATAGATAGATTCTATTGGTCCCTAACTATTTGAAAATTACATCACGTATAACTCTTTATTGACATAATATTTCAATTAACTCGCCATTTCCCACCTATAACATATCACCATTTGGGAGGTGAGTTTCTATAAAATGTTTTTGTTATGTTGATAATGGCTTTCTAGAGAGAGAGATTTTCTTCCAGTTTATTCAGTTCAAGCATTCCACTTCATTAATTTCTATAGCTCAACTCAGTCAATATAAGAGCCTTAAAATTAAGTTGGGAGGAAAAACAATTTCAAAAGGTCACAGACATCTGGAAAACACATTAAGAAACAGTTTTATATCCAAAGTCCTCCAGTAGATTATTTGAGCATTAGATCACATAATTCTTTCCACTGTATTACACAGCAACAGATTTCCTACAACTCTGGAAAGTTTGGAGTCTATATAAAGAAAAACAGGAACATATTTATCTACAGGGAAAGAAAATCCAAGAACCGTTTATAAATTTACAAAATTACATGCTATCCCTCATACCACAACCAGCTATGTGAGCTCTTCCATGTTTCTTTCTAAACTAAGGATCCTTAATTCTAGAAATAGAGACGGCTAAACCTAGGAGATAGGAAGCAGGGAAGGCCTCCACTGCAGAGAGAACTTATATTCTAATGAAGGGTTTGTCAAGAAGAACATGTGATACTACACCCTGCTTTTAACAGAGTTGGTTTCTACCAGTGCAGCAGAACCTATGGAGGAAGGTCACTAGAGAACATCAGCCCTCGTCAGTTTCTTGTTGATTAGGAAAGCCTGGATGCCTTCTGTGAAAAATGCTGCAATGTGTGTTTTTTGTGGCACATATTTATACAAAATGTAGGATAGATTCAAACTTCTTTTGGCTAGTGGATCACAAACAATGGACTTAACTACCCTTAGCCATTTATTACTTTAGTTAACCAAAAGATAACCAAGTATCCTTAAAATTTTAATTCACAAGTTTTACTATGATGGCATCTGTTTTACTGCTTATAAATCTTATTTAAGTGATATAGAAAAAATTGGAAAAAAATTGGTACTGTATCAAGAAAACTAAGTAAAAAACAAAGCCAGTATTAGTTCTAGGACTTTAACATGTCTCAGAACTGTAATTCTTAGCATAAGAAACCACTTAAATTTCATTGTTTAAAAGTTAAAACTCAGAGGTATCTCTTAACTATAAGTTATTACTAGCCCGTTTATAGGGAAAAGAAAGATTAAAACTAAAAATGTGGGAACATAATCTTGAATAAGTTAATAAAGTTATATATATTTAACTATACTATATTCGAACTTGATAACTAACAGCATATAAGCTAAGCATGTCAACCTTATATTAATATGGTACCTCATAGTTTTTTTCTTTGTATAGACAATGTATTTTAAACTGTGAGATATCACCCATTAATGGGTCACTACCAAAGGTTTACTTTTCAGTGAAATAGAACAGGAAATACTGGTGCATATCACATATAGTAGTAAATTTTGTGTTGCAAATACACACACATACATATGCATGAGCTACCCACATAAAATGTATTTATAAGTGGGTTGTGATCCAAAAATCTTGAAAAATACTGACTTATAAGGTATTTTTATACATTTCCCATGTCATCCTTTCAGAATAGTGTTGCTAGTATTTCTTTTGTATAGGAAAAATAGGTTCAGAAATGAAAAGATTTAAATAAGGTTATATAACTATTAAGTGGCAACATTAAAGCCAAGGTCTTCTTTCTCCCTCCTTTAAGCAAAATACAGGTCTGAGATATCTTACATGCTTATCTTACAGCTGAATATCTTATGGTTAAATATTATCCACTGAAATGAAAGAAAAGTTGCTGTAATTAAAGATATTTTTGATGTGGACCATTTTTAAACTCTTTATTGAATTTGTTACAGTATTGCTTCTGTTTTATGTTTTTTGGTTTTTTGGCCATGAGGCATGTGGGATCTTAGCTTCCCGACCAGGGATCAAACCCGCACCCCCTGCATTGGAAGGTGAAGTTTTAACCACTGGACCTCCAGGGAAGTCCCTGTAATTATTTTAGACTATAAATGTTAGTTGCATAGCTCTGTGGTTGTTAAACATAAAAGATTCCAATTAAAGTCATATTTGCCTTTATGTTCCCTGAAGGGAACTCTTTAACAACATCCTAAAAAACTAGATTATGACAACTCTAAATATGTTAAGAATAATATTAGAGAACACACCCATCTTCTGCTGTTACACCTTGACTGCCATCATTCTATGT
This sequence comes from Mesoplodon bidens, assembly GCF_964165515.1. Taxonomy (NCBI): domain Eukaryota; kingdom Metazoa; phylum Chordata; class Mammalia; order Artiodactyla; family Ziphiidae; genus Mesoplodon; species Mesoplodon bidens. The sequence continues at coordinate 118,073,989 of NC_138176.1, read as the reverse complement.
AGTCTGTTTGTATGATAAACCAAGTTCATTCATAACCCAGAGTTAATCCCAAGCAACCTTCCAAGCACCAACAGCAGATAGTTAAGTGTTCTGAGGAGAGAATGGGATACTGTGGAAATGGAAAACTGAGCTGTCAAAGATATGTAAAACAAAATCAAAGAGCTCAGAGTAGAAAGAAATGTGAGGAGCCATCAATTCTTACACTCTAAAACAGACTAAAGAGACTTCCTCTTATAGCCAAGATCAAGTAACATGGACCAGATTTACTCTCACACTGGAAACAACTAAAAACAAACAAAATCAATTTTTAAAAAAACTCAATATATGAAACAATGATTTTCAAGATACTGAACATTAGGTAATAAAGTACACTGATCCTTGGAGAAACAAAAAACAAGTGGCTGCACAGCTTTCTGCCGTAGTTTCCAGGCCATAGCACAGGGAGTCCCCTCCTAAGTAGAGCCCAGGTAACTCCCTGAGTTGATGAGGTGGAGCTGACAGTCTGAGGAGACCAAGGTAGCTAGGTTCAAAGGATATAGTACCAGAGGAGAGAGCTGGACAGGGAGAGAACTCCAGAGATCTCAAGAGGACACCCTTTGGGTGTGCAGCAGAGCACTAATAAGGGCAGGCATATGAAGAAACTAACTGAGGCTAAGGACAGAAGCACACAAAAAATTAGAAGACACAGAACTCAGCATTCAAACAGGGCCAAGAATAGTGACTGTTCCCACCAGACAAACTGGAAAACCTCAAAATTCATGGGGCATTGGGTAGAGTACTCAAAAAGGTCTTGCCTCAGTAGTGGGAAATAATTAGCTCTAGACTAAACACGGGCCTGATCCTGCCAACAAACCTTAAAAGCAAGACCTGAAAGGATCAAATTGTTTCCATATAACTGTACAACAAGCCTCACAAATATTTATAGGAATATAAAAATATCCAGCATCCAGTAAAATAAAATTCAAAATGTTTGCCCTCCAAACAAAAATGATCAGGCATACAAAGAAAAAGAAAAACACAACCCATAATGAAAAAATTAATGATTGAAACTGACCTAGAAATGACAGAGGTGCTGGAATTCACAGAAAAGGACATTAAAACAGTTATTATAACTGTATTTAAAAAGATATTCATGTTCAAAAAAATAGGGAGACACACAGATGACATTAAAAAAAGATCCAAATTGAACTAAGGAGATGAAAACATCAATTTCTGAGATGAAAAATATACTGAATGGGATTAACAGCAGATATTTCAGAACAAAATATTAATGAATTGAACACATAGCAACAGAAATTATTCAAAATATAGAAGGAAAAAATAATGAAAAACATGAATAGAGCACCTGATAAGCTGCGTGACAACTTCAAGCAGCCTAATATATATGTAACTAGAGTCTCCAAACGAGGGGGAGGGGGCTACGGGAAATATTTAAAGAAATAAGGCTGAAATTTTTCCAAATTTGATGAACTATCAACACATATATCCAAGAAGCTCAACGAATACCAAATACAAAAGCCACAAAGAAAACTAAAGCAAAGCTCATGATAATCAAACTGCACAAATCCTACGATAAACAGAAAATCTTAAAAGTGGCCAAAGGAAAAAAACACATCATACAAAAACAAAAAACAAAGAGAATGGAGCAATGTCTTTAAAGAACTGAAAGGAAAAATACATCTACCTAGAATTCTACATTCAGAAAAAGTATTCAAGAACAAAGACAAAAACCTTTTTTTTAGATATTAAAAAGCTAAAAGAATTCATCACCATCAGACCTTCACTACAAGTCCTTTAGGCAGAAGGAAAATGTTAGCAGATGGAAATATGGATCTACACAAAGCAATGAAGAAACCAGAAATGTTAACTACATGGATAATTACAAGATGTCTTTCTTTTTTTTTTGGCGACACTGCGCAGCTTGTGGGATGTTAGTTCCCGGACCAGGGATTGAACCCGGGCCACAGCAGTGAAAGTGCTGAGTCCTAACCACTGGACCGCCAGGGAATTCCCCAAGATTTCTGTTATTACTTAAATTGCTTTCAAATATAACTGAATGAAATGGACAAATTCCTAGAAAGAGACAAACTACTGTAACTGACTCAAGGAGAAATAGTAAATACGAATAGACTTATAATGAGATTCAATTAGTAATCAAAAAGCTACCCACAAAGAAAAGTCCAGAATCAGATGGTTTTACCAGTGAACTCAACCAAGAATTAATAAGAATTATTACCAATGCTTCACAAACTCTTCCAAAAAACAGAGGAATACCTCCCAACTCATTCTATAAGGCCAGTATTGCTGTGCTACTAAAACCAGATAAAGATATCAAAAGAAAACTACAGATCAATATTCCTTATGAATATAGACACAAAAATCCTTAACAAAACGTTAGCACACTAAATCTATCAACACAAAACACCATGACCAAGTGTGATTTATCCCAAAAATGCAAGGTGAATTTACCATCTGAAAATCAATTGATGCAATACACCACATCAATAGAATAAAGGAAAAAACCCGTATGATTCTATCAATAGACACAGAAAAAACATTTCACAAAATCCAGCACCACTTCATGATAAAACCACCCAACAAACAAGGAATAGAAGGCAACTTCCTCAACCTGATAAAGGGCATATATAAAAAACCCACAGCTAACTTCATATTTAACGGTGAAAGACTGCATGCTTTCCCCCTAAGATCATGAATAAGAAAAGGATGTCTGCTCTCATCACTTCTATTAAACATTGTATTGAAGGATGTTCTAGTCAGGGCAATTAGGCAAGAAAACAAAATAAAAGACATCTGAATTGAAAAAAAAGAGGACTATCTCTATTTGCAGATGATGTGATCTTGCATAAAGAAAATCCTAAGAAATTAGGAACTCAGGATACAAGATCAATAAACAAAAATCAACTGCATTTCTATATACCAGCAATGAACAATCTGAAAATAAAATTATGAGAACAATTTGTTTACACCAAAAAAAATAAAAGTGCTTAGGAATAATTTTAACAAAAGATTGGGGCTTCCCTGGTGGTGCAGTGGTTGAGAGTCCACCTGCCGATGCAGGGGACACGGGTTCGTGCCCCGGTCCGGGAAGATCCCACATGCCACAGAGCGGCTGGGCCCATGAGCCATGGCCGCTGGGCCTGCGTGTCTGGAGCCTGTGCTCCACAACGTGAGAGGCTACAACAGTGAGAGGCCCGCGTACCGCAAAAAAAAAAAAAAGAAGTACAAAGATAGGCTCAAGATGGCGGAGGAGTAGGATGTGGAGCTCACCTCCTCCCACAAATACATCAAAAATACATCTACATGTGGAACAATTCACACAGAACATCTACTGAACACTGACAGAAGACCTCAAACTTCCAAAAGGGCAAGAAAATCTCCACATAACTGTGTGGGACATAAGAAAAAAGAAAAAAAAAGAGAGAGAAAGGAATCAGGATGGGACCTGTGCCCCTGGGAGGGAGCTGTGAAAGAGGAAAAGTTTCTGCACACTGCAAAGTCCCCTTACTGGTGGGGAAATCATCCGGCACAGAGGGGGAGCTTCAGAGCCTGGGAGGAGAGCGTAGCAAACTGTTTGCAGAAGGCAAAGTGGAGAGAGACCTGCAGAGATGGTCGGGGCCACCGCCAAGCACTCCCCAGGCTGAGAGGCTTGTCATTCGTCCGCTGGGGTGGGTGGGTGCTGGGTGCTGAGGCTTGGGCTTTGGAGGTCAGACCTGGGGAGAATACTGGGGCTGGCTGCATGGAGACAGCCTGAAGGGGCTAGGGTGTTGTGTGCCACAACTCAAAGAGTAAGGGAAGAAGCCTGGTCCTGCCAGAGAGGCAAGGTGCCATTGTTGGGGCGCACGAGGAGGGGGTGCCATGGCCGTAGGAGCTTCTTTCTCCACACGTGCTCTCTATTGGCAGGGCACCTCCTACACGAGCTCCAGGGCTGGGCATGAGCCACCGCTGCCATCTCTGACTCCAGAAGTGGGAGCAGACCATTGCCACTGGCAAGGGTCCTGCAAGTGGACGCTGGTTACTGCCCCCACCTCCCTGGGAGCATGTGCGGGCTATGCACCTGCACACCCCCTATCAAGGGGATAATGGGCAGCACATGCTAAGCAAAGAGACAGCAAGCACCCAAACCAAAAACAGCCCTCAAGCCAAAAAAATATTAAACACAAGCTACACAGGGACACACCTGCATATAAAGAGCCCTCCAAGACTACAGTAGATAATTGTTTCACAGCGTAAGAAAAATATAAGCAAAATGAAGAAGCAGAGGAATAGCTCCCAGTTAAAAGACCCAGAGAATTCCCCTGAAGGAACAAACAATGAAACAGACCTCTTTAGTCTAACAGACACCAAGTTCAAAAAGGAGGTAATGAAAGTACTGAAGAAATTAAGAAAGGGTATCAACAGAAATGAAGATTATTGTAAAAAGGAACTAGAAACTATAAGGAGGAGCCAAGAAAAATTGGAAAATTCATTTGCTGAGATGAAAGTTGAGCTAAAGGCAACAAACAGCAGAATGAATAATGCAGAAGAAAGAATATGTGATCTGGAAGATAGAATAATGGAAATAACCCAATCAAAACAACAGACAGAAAGCCAAATGAAAAAAAAATGAAAGTAATATAAGAGACCTGTGGAATAATACAAAGTGTGCCAATCTACACATAGTAGGGATTCCAGAAGGAGAACAAAGAAAAAAGGGAATTGAAAATGTATTTGAAGAAATTATGGCTGAAAACTTCCCAAACCTAAAGAAGGAAACAGATATGCAGATACAGGAAGCACAGAGGCTCCCAAACAAGGTGAACCTGAACAGACCTACACCAAGACATATTATAATAAAAATGGCAAAAGTTAAAGATAAAAAGGATTCTAAAGGCAGCAAGAGAAAAACAGAGTTAATTACAAGGGAACCCCCATAAGGCTATCAGCTGATTTCTCTAAAGAAACAGTGCAGCCAGAAGGGAGTGGCAAAATACATTCAAAGTCTTGAAAGGGAAAAATCTGCAACCTAGAATACTCTACCCAGCAAGGTCATCATTTAGAATAGAGTAGAAATAAAGAATTTCTCAAATAAGCAAAAACTAAAAGAATACAACAATACTAAACCTATCCTAAAAGAAATATTGAAAGGTCTTCTCTAAACAGAAAAGCAGCAGGAAGATACAGGAGGGAGGAAATCACAACTGGAAAGTAAATCACTTAAATTAGCTGGTATACAGAGCAAAAAGGAAAAAAAAAGAGAAAAAACCTATTTGTGAAAGCAATGATAAACACAAGGAACAGCAAAAGGATGGGAAGGAGAGTAAGAAAATGTAGATTCTTTTTTTTGAGTGTGTTAGAGGCTATATGACTATGAATCTAAAGCAAGCAGATATAGGAAGGGGTTAACATACTTGAAAAACAGGGCAACCACAAATCAAAAACATACAACAGATTCACAAAAACCAAAAAGAACACAAGCATAAAATAAAAGGAAATCATCAAACCACAAAAAGAAAAAGGAACAAAGAAAAAACAGAATCAACTGGAAAACAAGGTTTAAAATGGCAATAAATATATATGTATCAATAATTCCTTAAATGTCAATGGACTGAATGCTCCAATCAAAAGACAGAGTGGCAAACTGGGTAAAAAAACAAAAGCCTACAATATGCTGCTGCCTACAAGAGACCCATCTTAGGGAAAAGGACACACACAGACTGAAAGTGACAAGATGGAAAAAGATATTTCATGCAAATGGAAATGACAAGAAAGCCACAGTTGCAATACTCGTATCAGACAAAATACTTCAAAACAAGGCCATAAAGAAAGATAAAGAAGGAAACTATATAATGATAAAAGGATCAATACAAGAAGATGATTTTACACTGGTCAACATATATGCACCTAATATAAGAGCATCCAAATACATAAAACAAACACTAACAGACATAAAGGGAGAAACTGATGGGAATACAATAATATTAGGAGACTTTAACACCCCACTCACATCAATGACGGATCTTCTAAACAGAAAATCAGCAAGGCAACAGAGATCCTAAATGATACAACAGAACAGTTAGACTTAATTGATATTTTCAGGACATTACATCCGAAAAAAAAACCCAGAACACATTCTTTCCAAGTGCACATGGAACATTCTCTAGGACTGACCACATACTAGGGCACAAAACTAACCTCAACAAATTTAAGAGTACAGAAATTATTTCAAGCTTCCTCTCTGACCACAACAGCATGAAACTAGAAATCAAACACAAGAAAATAAATGAGGAAAAAAATGATTACATGGAGACTAAGCAACATGCTACTAAAAAACCAATGGGTCAACAAAGAAATCAGAAAGGAAATTAGAAAATGCCTTGAGACAAACAACAATAAAAACACAACCATACAAAATCTATGGGATGCAGGAAAAGCAGTTCTTAGAGGGAAGTGACAGTGATTCAGGCCTTCCTCAAAAAACAAGAAAAATCTCAAGTAAACAACCTAACCTACCACCTAAAAGAATTAGAAAAAGAACAACAAATGAAACCTGAAGTCAGCAGAAGGAAGGAAATAATAAAGTTCAGGGAGGAAATAAATAAAATAGAGATTAAAAAAAAAGAAAGGGCTTCCCTGGTGGCGCAGTGGTTGAGAGTCCGCCTGTCGATGCAGGGGAAACGGGTTTGTGCCCCGGTCTGGGAAGATCCCACATGCCGCGGAGCAGCTGGGCCCGTGAGCCATGGCTGCTGGGCCTGTGCGTCCAGAGCCTGTGCTCCGCAACGGGAGAGGCCACAACAGTGAGAGGCCCACATACCGCAAAAAAAAAAAAAAAAAAAAAAAAAAAAAAGAAAATATCACTAAAACCAAGAGCTGGTTCTTTGAAAGGATAAATAAAATTGACAAACCTCTGGCCAGGACCACCAAGAAGAAAAGAGGGAGAACCCAAATAAACAAAATAAGAAATGAAAAAGGAGAAATCTCAACCAACACCACAGAAATATAAAAAGCCATAAGAAAATACTATGAACAATTATATGTCAACAAATTTGACAGCCTACAAGAAATGGACAACTTTCTAGAAACATACAGCCCACCAAAACTGAATCAAGAAGAAACAGATAATTTGAACGGTCCAATCACTAGCAGTGAAATAGAATCTGTAATAGTAATTTTAAAAAAAACCTCCCTACAAACAAAAGTCCAGGAACAGATGGCTTCACAGGTGAATTACACCAAACATACAAAGAACATATATCGATCCTTCTCAAACTCTTCCACAAGACTGAAGAGGAGGGAACACTCCCAAAGACATTCTATGAAGCCACCATCACCCTGATATCAAAACCAGACAAAGATACCACCAAAAAAGAAAGTTACAAGCCAATATCTTTGATAAATATAGATGCAAAAATTCTCAACAAAATATTAGCAAACTGAATCCAACAACACATAAAAAAGATCATATACCACCACCAAGTGGGATTCATCCCAAGTTCACAAGAATGGGTCAACACACGCAAATCAATCAATGTAATACACCACATTACAAAAGAAAAGTCAAAAACCACATAATCATCTCAACAGATGCAGAAAAAGCATTTGACAAAATTCAATATCCATTCACAATAAATCTCTTACCAAAGCGGGTACAGAGGGAACATATCTCCACATAATAAAAGCCATTTATGACAAACCCACAGCCAATATAATACTTAATGTTGAAATGCTGAAGGTCTTCCCACTAAAATCTGGGAACAAGACAAGGATGCCCACTCTCACCACTTCTATTCAACATAGTATTGGCAGGCCTATCCACAGCAATCAGACAAGAAAAAGAAATACAGTAAGTCCACTATATACGAAAGAGTTCCATTATGAGAGCATGCTCATAAGTCCAACTTGTTCATAAGTCCAACAAAGTTAGCCTAGGTACCCAACTAACACAATCATCTATATAGTACTGTACTGTAATTGGTTTATAATACTTTTCACACAAATAATACATAACAAACACAAAAAATAAAACATTTTTAATCTTACAGTACAGTACCTGGAAAAGTACAGTAGTACAACAGCTGGCATATAGGGGTTGGCATCAAGTGAACAGGCAAGAAGAGTTACTGACTGGAGGAGGGAGAGGAGGTGGGAGATGGTAGAGCTGAAGGATCATCAGCAATAGGAGATGGAGGGCAAGCTGCAATTTCACTCATGCCTGACGTTGGTGGCACAGGTTCTGGTTCCTTGCTGGATTCAATTCTATCTAACCTCTTGAAAAAATGATCCAGTGATATCTGGGTAGTAGCTCTTTTTTTCTTGTCATAGAAGACACAGTAGTACTGGATTGTATTCTGAATGGCTGCTGCAACCTTTGTGTACCGTTCTACGTCCAGGTCCTCTGCCTCTAAAACTAACAGTTAGTTCTCCTCAAACAGAACTAACTTACGTGATTAGACATGTGAACGCACATTCGAATCTTTGGAAGCTCACAACTTGAAGGTTCGTATGTAGGGTACTTACTGTAAAAGGTACCCACATTGGAAGGGAAGAGGCAAAATTGTCACTATATGCAGATAACATGATACTATATATAGAAAGCCCTAAGGACTCCACACAAAAATTACTATATCTAATAAATGAATTCAGCAAAGTACCAGGATACAAAATTAACATTCAGAAATCGGTTGCATTTCTTTACACTAACAATGAGATACCAGAAAGGGAATGTAAAAAAAAACAAAAAAACAAAAAACTTTTAAAATCACACCAAAAAAAAAAAATACCTAGGAATAAACCTGATCAAGGAGGTGAAAAACTTATACTCTGAGAAGTATAAAACATTAGTAAAGGAAATTAAAGATGATTCAAAGAAATGGAAAAATTTCCCATGATCAAAAATTTATATGGAACCATAAAAGAAAATTTCCCATGCTCAAAAATTTATATGGAACCATAAAAGACCCAGAATTGCCAAAGCAATCCTGAGGAAAAAAACAAAGCAGGAGGCATAACTCTCCCAGACTTCAGACATTACTACAAAGCTACAATAATCAAAACAGTGTGGTATTCGTACAAAAACACAACATATGGAGCAATGGAACAGAAAAGAGAGTCCAGAAATAAACCCACACACCTACAGTCAATTAATCTTCAACAAAGGTGGCAAGAACATAAAATGGGAAAAAGTCTCTTCAGCAAGTGGTACTAGGAAAGTTGGACAGCTGCATGTAAACCAATGAAGTTAAAACACACCCTCATACCATGCACAAAAATAAACTCAAAATGGCTTAAAGACATAAACATAAGACATTACACCATAAAACTCCTAGAAGAGAGCACGGGCAAAACATTCTCTGACATAAATCGTACCAATGTTTTCTTAAGTCAGTCTCCCAAGGCAATGGAAATAAAAACAAAAACAAACAAACAGGACCTAATTAAACTTACAAGCTTTTGCACAGCAAAGGAAACCATAAAAAAAAAAAAGACAACCTACAGAGGACTGGGAGAGAATATTTGCAAATGATGCGACTGACAAGGGCTTAATCTCCAAAATATACAAATAGCTCATACAATTCAACAACAAAAAAACAAACAACCCAATTGAAAAATGGGCAGAAGACCTTAGCAGACATTTCTCCAAAGGAGATATACAAATGGCCAGTAGGCACATGAAAAGATGCTCAACATCGCTAATTATTAGAGAAACGTAAATCAAAACTACAATGAGGTACCACCTCACACCAGTCAGAATGGCCATCGTTAAAAAGTCTACGAATAACAAATGTTGGAGAGGGTGTGGAGAAAAGGGAACTCTCCTACACTGTTGGTGGGAATGTAAGTTGGTGCAGCCACTGTGGAAAACAGTATGGAGGTTCCTCAGAAAACTAAAAACAGAATTACCATATGACCCAGCAATCACACTCCTGGGCATACAGCCAGATAAAACTACAATTCAAAAAGATACATGCACCCCTATGTTCATAGCAGCACTATTCACAATAGCCAAGACATGGAAACAACCTCAATGTCCATCGACAGATGAATGGATAAAGTAGATGTGGTACATATATACAATGGAATACTACTACTCAGCCATAAGAAAGAATGAAATAATGTCATTTGCAGCAACATGAATGCAACTAGAGATTATCATACTAAGTGAAGTCAAAAAGAGACAAATACCATAGGATATCACTTATATGTGGAATCTAAAACACGGCACAACTGAACCTACCTACAAAACAGAAAGAGACTCACAGACATAGAGAACAGACTTGTGGTTGCCACGGGAGAGGGGGGAGGGAGAGGGATGAACTGGGATTTTGAGGTTAGTAGATGAAAACTATTACATGTAGAATGGATAAACAACAAGGTCCTATTGAATAACACAGGGAACTATATCCAATCTCCTGGGATAAACCACAATGGAAAAGAATATAAAAAAAGAATGTATATGTTTGTATAACTGAGTCACTTTGTTGTACAGCAGAAATTAGCACAACATTGTAAACCCACTATACTTCAACTAAAAAAAAAAGAAGTACAAGGCTTGTATTCTGAAAACTACAATACACTGTTAAAAGAAATTAAAGATTTAAATAAGTGGAAAGATACCGATGCTCATTGACTGGAAGACTTGATATTATTAAGATGGCAATACTCTCAAAATTGATTTACAGATTCAACACAATCCTCTTCAGATTCCCAGCTTTACGGAAATTGACAAGCTTATCCTAAATTCATGGAAATTCAAGGAACCCAGAAGAGCCAAAACAGTACTGAGAAAGAACAAAATTGGAGGACTCAACTTTCCCATTTCAAAACTTACTTCAAAGCTACAGTAATCAAGATAGCATGGAACTAGCATAAGACTAGACATATGGATCAATGGGATAGAATTTAGGATCCAGAAATAAAACTTCACATTAAGTCAAGTGATTTTCAACAAGGGTGGCAAGGTAACTCAATGGGAAAAGAACAGTCTTTTCAATAAATGGTGCTAGGATACCTAGATACTCACAAGCAAAAGAACGAAACTGAATCTCTACCTCACCCTATAGTCAAAAGTTAACTCAAAATGGGTCAAACATCTAAATGTAAGAGTTAAAACTATAAAGCTATACACTTATAAACAAAACATAAATGTAAATCTTTGTGACCTTGGATTAGGCAATGGTTTCTTAGATCTATGACATCAAAATACCAAAGACCAAATACATAAATTAGACTTCATTAAAATTAAAAAGTTTTGTGCTGTAAAGGGTATCATCAAGAAAGTGAAAAGGATGGGAGAAAATATTTGTAAACCATATATCTACTAGGAAATATAATAGAATATATAAATATATATATCTAGAATATATAAGATGCATCTAGAATATATAAAGAACTCTTACAACTCAATATTAAAAAAATAAATAACCCAATGAACAAAAGGTATGAATAGACATTTTTCTAAAGATTAAGCCGATAAGCATATGAAAATATGGTCAACATCATAAACCAATAGGGAAATGCAAATGAAAACTACAATGAGATACCGCTTCATATGCACTAGGATATAATTTAAAATGAATTACAGGGGAGAAGGGCATAATAGGGGAAGGGGGTTAAGAGGTACGAACTACTAGGTTTAAAGTAAATAAGATACAAGGATGTAATGCACAGCACAGGGAACTTAGTTAATATTTTATAACTTTAAATGGAGTATAACCTATAAAAGTATTGAATCATTATGTCATACACCTGAAACTAATACTTTAAGTCAACTGTACTTCAATTTTAAAAAAATCACAAAATGAATCACAGATTTAAATGAAAACCTTAAAATATAAAACTAGAAGCATAAGAGAAAATCTCTGTGACCTTGAATTAGGCAAAGATTTCTTTGATATGACACTAACAGCATAACTGATAAACTGGACTTCAACAAAATTTGTGCTCTTTGAAGAACACTATAAAGGGAATGGAAAAACAAGTGACAGGCCGGGAGAAAATATGGGCAAAGCAATATATATGATAAAAGACATGTATTCAGAATCTATTTTTAAAAGTATCAAAATGCAATAACAAAACAAACACAATAAAAAATTGGCAAAAGATTTGAAGAAACACTTCAAATAAGCACATGAAAAAAAAATACTCAACACTGTTAGCCATCAGGGAAATGCAAATTCAAACCAAAATGAGACACCACAATGGCTAATCTTAGACTGGCTAAAATTAAAAAGATTGATATGTTGGTGACAATGTGGAGGAACTAGAACTTTAATACACTGCTGGTGGTAATGTGAGATGGTTTCACAGTTTCTTAACAAGTTAAATATAAGCCTATCGCTTGATTGAGCCATTCCATTCCTAGATATTTAACCAAGAGAAATGAAAGCATATGTCCATACAAAGACTTGTACACACATGTTCATAACAGCTTTATATGAAACAGCCAAAAACTAGAAATAACTCAAATGTCCATTAACAAGTGAATGGATAAACAAACTAATACAGCCATACAATGGAACACAGCTCAGCAATAAAAAGGAATAAACTACTGATACATGTTTCAATATGGGTGAATCTCAATAATAGAAGCCCAACAAGAAAGGAGTACAATGAAAGAGTATGATTCCATTTATATAAATTCTAGAAAACGTAAGGTAATTTGTAGTGGCAGAAAGCAGAGGAGTCAGTGGTTGCCTGGGATGGGGCGAGGGTAGGGAAGGTCGTACCAGGAAGGAATTATAAAAGGGCACAAAGAAACTTTTGGGAGTGATGGATTTGTCCATCATTTTGATTGTGGTGATGATTTCAGGTATATACAGTATATTCAAATTATCAAATTTTATACTTTAAACATGTGTAGTTTATTGTAAGTCAATTATACCTCAATGAAGCTGTTTAGTAGTGCCAAAGAGGCATTTGTAAGTAAACTCCATTTTGTTCATTAAGACAAATATGAAGATTTGTTGACTACAAATCTGGATTTAAAAAGACAAAACGAAGCATACACCAGGTCCCGGCCCCCACAAAAGTAGTAGTTAGATTACTCTGAAAGTCTTGTTACATCTTTTCTATTTGCCTTGTGCTTCTGAGAAAACAAGAGAGTATTAAAGATAGTTCATTCTACAGTAATGATCCCTAAATAATATGACCTTTAACCAGTTTCTACTCAAACATTTGATTCTATAATTTTATGAAACTACCAATAAACATTTCATAATCACTTCCAGGATGCTTACACTGCAATGTGCCAAACTAACTTCTGCAATAAGAGTAGCCTACTGCTTTCTGCAAAATACAAGCAACCCATTTGAATCTGAATCTATTTATTTTCAACGTTCTAGTCTGTATAATCTTCCTAAATTTTCTGAACAATTTCTAAAGTTTTCAAATACTAAATGTATAATTTTGAGTTCATTCTTTAAACAACAAAAAGTCACAAAAATTATTAGGAAAACAAAACCTCTGTCAGCAGACTAAACTAAAACATTATGAAGTACAAACACATGTAAGGGAGAGGATTAGAACTTTTTACTTCTTGAGCAACTGATGAGTATTACAATGATACATGGATTCTGTAAGGTCATTGGACAAATACTTTGTAAATATTCAGAAATAGCAATCACCAAAAGGCAGCGTGCATTCAACAAATATTTGAGTACCTACTGTATGTCAGGCACTGCAATGAATGGAATATTCCCCCCCTCACCGACAAATTCATATGTTGAAATCCTAACCCCCAATATGGCAGTATTAGGAGTAGGGCCTTTGGGAGATAATCAGTTCATGAGGGTGGAGCCCTCCTGAATGGGATTAGTGTCCTTATGAGAGAAACCCCAGAGAATTAAGTAGCCCTCTTTCTGCCTTGTGAAGATACAAGAAGTTGACTGTCTACAACCTGGAAGAGGATCCTCACCAGAACCCAACTATGCTGGCACCCTGATCTCAGACTTGAGAAATATATTTGCTGTTTATAAGCCACTCAGTCTATGGTACTTTGTTATAACTGCCCAAACTGACTAAGACAGCCACTGTGTTGGATGCCAAGAACAAGTAACATCAGATGGATCATTTTGACAAGTGTTTCCAGGGAAAATTAAATTTATGGTACGTGGATTTCAGCAAAACAAATGGGAGTAATACACATATCTTTATAAATAAAGCAGAAAATTGTGCCAAAGGCAGCCTGTGGCACAGTAAAAACTGAGTCAAGTGTCATAGCTACTTAATAGTTATGTGATCTTGAGCATAATACTTAACCTTTCTGGGCTTCCTCTGTAAAAAGAAATCACTTGCTTGGATGGCCAAGGTTCTTTCCAAGGTGTTACAATTCCTTTGATGAACGATAAACTAAAAATACACACACACACACACACACATTCTTATTTTTTGGAGGACAAATCTGATTTAAATGCACATGCCCTTTAGTGCAACAATTTGCAATTCCACTTTTAAGATTCTAAACTACAGAAATATTCATACTAGTATATAAAGTCACATGCATAAGATGTTTACTAGTGTTATATGTAACAGCTAAATAAAAATAAAAGCAACTTTATCCATCAGTAGGGGAAAGGTTCAGTAAACTGCAGACATTTATACAATAGAATGTCTATCTAAAAGGAATGAGGTAGATCCAGATGTGCTGACATAGATAGTATCTATACAATGGTGTTAACAAATTACAAATAATTCTTTCAGTTTTTGTCTGTATAAAAGTCTTGGGAGCCAGATAGCCTAAGTTCACATATCTGCTCGACCACTTTCTAACTCATCAACACAGACAAGTTCCTTAATCTCTATAAGTTTCAGTTTTCTCACCCGTTAAGTGGGTACAGTTATAGCATCTACCTTGGAGTATTATTGTAACAATTAACCAAGTAAAACATGACAAGCATTAAGTGTTCAGTAAGTTTTAGGTATTATTCCCCATTACTCAAAGTTTTGTTTTGTTGTTGTTAATGGTTAAACCTATCAAGCTTTTCCTGTATTACTTCTCAATTTTGGCTTCCCTACCAGAAATAATCCTACTATAAAATGTATTTCCTCAAATAGATAGTCAATTCTTACCACTTATTAAACAATCCATGCTCTTGACACTAATTTGAAATGCCACTTTAATCATAAGCAAAATTCCTATATATATGGAAGTCTATTTCTGGCCTCTAAATCGGGGGTTAGCAAACATTTTAGGTAAAGAGTCAAGTAGCAAAGATCACAACCAATTAACTCTGCCTTGTAGCACAAAATGCGTAAATGAATGGCACAGGTCTGTTCCAATGGACACTGAAATTTGAACTTCATATAATTTTCATGTTACAAACTATTATTTTTTTTCCCAAGCACTTAAAAATATAAAAGCCACTCTTAGGTCACAGATCATACTAAAACAGGTGGTCAGCCAGATTTGGCAATCCATGCTCTAAACGCTTACAATTTTTACACTCCTAAAAATTTCTTATATTTATAAAATTCCACAAAATAAATACACGTGATAAAAAGGTTAAACACTATATAAGGGCATAGAGTGACATCTCTCCCTTCTATCCCAGAGGCCCAGTTCCCCTCTCCAGTTTTTCTGTATCCTTTTATTTATTTATTATTATTATTTTTTTTGGCGGTGTTGGATCTTCGTTGCTGCGGCGGGCTTTCTCTAGGTGCGGTGAGTGGGGGTTACTCTTTGTTGCAGTGCACAGGCTTCTCATTGCGGTGGCTTCTCTTGTTGCGGTGCACGGGCTTCAGTAGTTTTGGCATGTGGGCTCAGTAGTTGTGGCTCCCAGGCTCTAGAGCGCAGGCTCAGTAGTTGTGGCGCACGGGCTTAGTTGCTCCACGGCATGTGGGATCTTCCGGGACCAGGGATTGAAGTCACATCCCCTGCACTGGCAGGCGGATTCTTAACCACTGCGCCACCAGGGAAGTCCCTTGTGTATCCTTTTAAATCTACTGGCACTATTAACATCTCAGCAGACATAGTCTTATATGTATATACATGACTTTCCACATGTTAATTCATCTATAGAATAAATCCCTGTTAATGGAATTGCTGGGACAAATTTCCTTAAAGCATTCATTCCAACATGTAACTGGTCAGTATCTATAGCGTAGATACTCAGGATAAGCCTTCCAACATGCCTTTACTTATTACCCACCTTCCCAATCAACTTTAAAATCACGTTAAATATTTCTTCCAGATTACAGACTTGAAAACTACCTACTCTGGTTTATGAATCCTTCCTTTGCATTGCATTACATTTCTTAGCTATAGTTATCAATGCCTTGGAGTAAAGAAATAAGTTTTACTGTTTTCTTTGACCACTGTTTCTTGAATTCCACATCTATTTTTCTTGGATTACTTTTTCATTTGATATAGTACATCCTGAGGTATTCCTAGTGGTTCTGGGTGAAAATGACCTTATTTTGCCCCCACTTTGAATGACAGTTCGGTTAGGGATAAGATTTTGAATTCGAAATATGTCCAATGGAAAAAAAAATGTCCAACAAGCACTTTTAAAACTCTGCTCCACTGTCATCCAGCATTCCATGTCTCAGATTAGAAGTCTAATCAAGTTGCCCAAGATTCTGCCTGGATACTCCTACCTTCATGATCTGTTACCTCTGTGGTTATTTCTCCTCTTCTAATTTCTATTCCCTCCTGGAATTCCTATTAGATGTACACTGGCCCTCTCCTGGATCCATTTTCCACGTTAGCTATTTTTCCCTACTTTCTATGTTTTAATATTCAAGAACTGATTGTGTGTTTTCAGGGCAGCCTGTATATGTTCAGTAGGCATGATACCCTCCAAAATCTATGCATATTAACATTTACCTTAAAGTTTTCTTCTTTTTCTTACATGAACTACATTGCTTCAGGTCCAGTCCTTGTATCTGTTCAGTCTGGGCCATCTCTTACATGCTACTAATTTCCCACAAATGTTTAGTGATTTTTGTTGTCTGTTCCCATTATAAACATATCAGTATCTCAGTACAGGTGGAAATCACTGTACTCCTATAGTAAATTCACAGTTGTAACTAACCTTATAATTCAATTTTACATTTATCCTAGGACTTTGTGCAGTATGACAACAACAATGTAAGTTTTTTGACTTGCAATCCTATGATTCTTCAATCCATTTTTAGGCACATCCTTTTGGTGTTTCATTTCCCCTAGCAACCACTAACTTGAGTAACACAGTTCTTACCTAAGTGTTATACAACAAGCTTCAGGGACAGAATATCACCAGCTCTATCTAACAGACTTGTCTAACAGACAGTTAAACAAATAATGACAGTCTGGTAGAAGACTGTCATAGATGTGCAATCCAAGGAGTAAATAATAATAATATGGTAATGAATCACTTAAGTCTTGAAATCATAATAGTTATGCTTTTTACCAATCTTTAATGTTATAGAAGCTAAAATAACAAATTGTATTTTTTAAAAAGGAAGACTCAGGCTTCCCTGGTGGCGCAGTGGTTGAGAGTCCGCCTGCCAATACAGGGGACACGGGGTCGTGCCCCAGTTCGGGAAGATCCCACATGCCGCGGAGTGGCTGGGCCCATGAGCCATGGCCGCTGAGCCTGCGCGTCCAGAGCCTGTGCTCCGCAACGGGAGAGGCCACAACAGTGAGAGGCCCGCGTACCGCAAAAAAAAAAAAAAAAAAAAAAAAGGAAGACTCCATGATATTTAAAACGTAATTTTCCACCTACCTTATGATTTAGCCATTCCACAGCTGACAGAAATGCACAGATGTTCACCAAGACATTTATAAGAATGTTCATAGCATTCTTCAAAATACATAATATACAAAAACTGGAAACATAAATATCCACCAACAGAGGAGTGTCATATAATGATGCAATGGATTACTACACAGCAATAAAAAAGAATTAACTACTGATACATGAAACATTATGGATGAATCTCATAATCAATATGCTGAGTATACTGTAGGTTTCCATTAATATCAAGCCCCAAATAGACAAAACTAAGAGATGATGAAATCAGAATACTGATGGGGGGTGGGCAGGGGTGTAACTGACTTGGAAGAAGCAGGGGGAAACTCCTGGAATGATGGAAATGTTCTACAGGTATAATATGAAAGCTGGTGGTTGCACAAGTTAATAAAAACATAAAAATTCACTGAGGTGTACAACTAAGATTTATGCGCTTGATGACTTCATAGATATTTTATATCTCAATCAAAAAGTTAAGGAAGAAAAAATGTAATTTCCAAACTGAGGGAACTAAAACTGTGTTTACTTATCTCAAAATTCTCTGAGCCATAAATACTGGATATCCAACATCCTTTTTACATTAAGTAATAAGACAACTTTAGACAAATGGTATCAGAATAATAATACAAAATGAACGTTAACATCCTCAGTCATAAAATACTACTTGGATTCCTACTTCCACGTTCGAAGTCCTGTTTTAATACAACATTAACTCCAGCAAAAATCAAGGCCCAGCTCCTGAGAACCTTCAATGATAGTTAAATGTCCAGACATCGCATATACATCTCAAAAGTAGTCTGACGGATAAAAGCTTCAGGTTTATAATCAAATTTTCATTCTTTCATTCTGCCAATAACATCATAAATAAAAGCTTCACTATGGCGTTTACAAATTATTCCTCGGCAAGTTGCTCAGGAATAGTGTAATTTTCAAGAAGTCTAAAAATGCAAGAGGCTTCCCGTCCTGTGGTCTCCTCGGGGCCACTAATTCTTACACAAATATGCATCTTTTAAAGGTGCCTAGCGTCTGGCAGGCATAGAAAGGCTGCCGCCAGAGAATACTAATTTAACGCAATAAAGCGGTAACAGCTGACTACAAAGTTTACCCACTGAGGGGAGCAGAGATGGCGGTGAGTTGGTTTAAAAAAAAAAAAAGTGATAAAAATAAAACACACGCAAACCAACGGTCTCCGGCAGCACAGTTCTGAAAAGCCAAGTCAAACGGCTCCGAAAAACCGCGGCTTTTCCTGACACCGGAGCAGACTCCGGAGGGCTTGCGGCGAACCCACGGGGACACGACCCCCAGGAGAGCTCGTCCGTGAGGTGACCCGACAGCGACGGGAACCCACAGTCCAGGGCCCGCACCCCAGAGCCCGCACGGGCCGGGCCCGAGCCCTGGGAGCCGCGGGCAAGCGAGGCCGGGTGGCCCGGATACTCACCGACTTCACCCGCCTGCGCACGGCGACCGCCGCCCCTCCGCCACCTCCCCAGCCGCGGGCACACCTGGGCGGCGCCCGACACGCCGGGGCCGCCACCAACTCCACGCCCACCCTCCGGGCGCGCCGCCGCGCCGACAACCTCCACTTCCGGCGCGCGTGAGGAAATGAGGCCGCCGCCGCGGCGCGCGCCCGCCCCGGCCCCGCCCACGCCCGTCCCGCGCCCAGTGCTTGGCATAGAAAAGCTCAGTAATTGGCGTCGAGTACTGATTAACCCTGTATCTGTTACAAATGTGTCTAACCCTGTATCTGTTACAAATGTGTCTGTATGTGTGTGCGCGCGCGTGTAGCCCAAAAAACGATTTGTGGAGGTTAGGAGAGTGAGGGAGGAAGGAAACCGCTCTTGCCCGAGCTAGCGTCTGCAGGGATGGGAGTACCAGCTCCGGCCGGACGGCTGGCTTTGCAGGAGGGAGGGACTCAGCGGGGGATGGCAGCGCTTTCCTGCCCGGGAGCCTTTGCCCTGGGAGCTGGAGGGGGCGATGAGTGCCTGCGTGGGCACTTAGCTAAGGACTGACAGGTCGCCAAAAGTGCCCGAGCATCCTCAGGAGGGCTGGGCTGCGCGTGAGGCCCCAGCGAGGAAACCTTGGGCTGCCAGTCACTCCATTTCTTTGGATCTGAATTTCCGTATATGTGAAAGGAGGGGGTTGAGGTAGACTTTCTGGAAAATGGCTTCGAGGTCTCACACTGTATGACTTTAGTGGGTGGCCCTGACATCCCCTACACTCAGATGCTTATTCCAGGGACATCCCCAAGGCACTCTGTCCGGCCCTGAGCTGAGCAGGTGAGGGGATACCGGGCAGCACCAGACCCTGCCTGTGTCTGGGCAGGACATGGCTGTGCTAAGAGGGGATCTGCCTTCCATCTGGGCTCTGCTCTCCTTAGCGGGTTACCTTGGCAGGCTATGTGGGCTTAAGCCCACAGGCTCTAAGCCTCAGTTTCCTCAGCTGTGTTATGGGGACAATAATAGTACGTGCTTCCTAAGATTGTTGTGAGGATTAAACGCAATTTTGCATTTGAAGTGGTTGGCACTGTGCTTGGTAGGTAGGTGGCAGGCAGTCAGAGCTCATTGTTATCATTAAGTGCATTAGTTAGAGCAGAAGTCTGGGGCGACTGTGGTGGTACATCCTGTAGGAGTGGCAGCATTGCAGGGGGAATCTGTTCCTAATCACAGCTGTCTTCATTGGATGATGGTTGTAGGGATATCTTTAACTTGGATGGTCTCCTTGGATATGTCCTGTGGGGAATTCCATGGGTAGGAGAGTCTGGACAGCCTACTTCTAAACCAGGCTTGCTGAATGTCCAGTCTCTACCCAACTTCAGGATCTCACTCCTCACTCATGTCACTTCTGAGCAAATGAAAACATTTATGGTTCTAACACCCCTTCCTCCTCAACCTGGCCCAAGAGTAAAGAATTCATCTAGTCATAGACTCCATGGGTCTGTAAGCTCCTGAAAGTAAGGACCATGTCTTTTTCATCTCCCAGTACTTTGCACATAGTAAGTGTTCAACAAATATGAATTGAATTGGTTAAAATAAGAACATGCAACAATCCCTCTCTTGTTCAGAATCTCTACCACTTGACCAGCTCCTCGAGCAGACGGCATGCCTGATTACATTTTCTGCCTGCCGTAATTAAGGTTTTGGTCTGGTTGGCTGGTTATGTTCTAGCATGAGTTTCCTGACATCCCTGTGGAGTAGGTTATGGTCCTTAGTTTACAATGGAGAAAATGGAAACTCAGAGAGGAAACTGCATAAGCTCTCCCAGGACAGGACCTGGCATGAACTCATAGCATAGGGTCATTTCTTTAAAACTGTTCTTTGAATCCTCCATTAGAATTGTTTTTAAAGTAACTGAGGTTCTGCCATCAATGGATTTAAATTGTAAGCTTATTATTAACTGCCAAGTCAAATACTAAATGTATGTAATTTGAATTTGGAGAGAAGATAATGCTTAATTCAAATTCTATGGCAGATAATGGATAATATACTGGGGCTTATAAAATAAGTAGTTCACTTGGGAGAAATACTAAAGCACAACTGTGGTATGATTAGTATCAGAAGAATGTAGTTTTAAAAAAAAATTTCCCACCAATCTCTAATCTGAGGCTTTTTTTTTAAACTATGAGGCTTTCCCATTCCCCTAGCCTGCCTTTGAGTCTCTGCCAAAAGTAAGTGACGGGTCTCATGCCCTGGCTACCACAAGCTCTGAATAAATAGCCTTTGCCTGTTTCATGTGGGCAATCTTCATTTGCTTCCAGTTTTCCTGGTAGCCCTGCCAAGATATGGTCTGCATCATAGTCTGCTTGTTACCTCAGACTACAGCCTTCAATCAGGTGTGGCAGCCACAGTGGCCTACTTGTGCCTTGCAGTTCTTGGTTTTGGGTCTTACCTCTGCTCTCTTTGTGTTGAGTTCCTTGGCTATTTATTCTCAGTTTGGTACTCAGCTTTTGTTATTGGTTTGGCATCTTTGATAGAATCAGTTCATTCTTTTGCATCCTTTTTGCTGTCTTTTGTGTTACTGTTTTGTGTTGTACTGTCTAAAAGTGTTGTCATAAGAAGGAGAATCATGGTGTAGAACACAGGCATAGTAGGCCCTACAACCTGTTGCTCCAGCCAGCCTCACTGACCTGTGAGTTTGGGGTTCTCACCAGACTGGCATCCACTAGGACCAACGTTATTGCAGTTGCCAGTAAAACTGGATGGGGTTCTTCGATCTCGATTTTGTGTCCAGAGAGACATGAGGTGCACAAGCATTACATTCCTACCCACTGTTGCCAGCTCTCATGGTGTTGCCTAAGTTTAAATCCTCTCCTCCTCCAGGAAAACTCTGCTTCTTTTATGTGGTCTCTTT
This sequence comes from Mesoplodon bidens, assembly GCF_964165515.1. Classification (NCBI taxonomy): domain Eukaryota; kingdom Metazoa; phylum Chordata; class Mammalia; order Artiodactyla; family Ziphiidae; genus Mesoplodon; species Mesoplodon bidens. The sequence goes on along the minus strand of NC_138176.1, from coordinate 118,051,916 downwards.
GCAATCCCAGTTCTTGGGTCTATCTCTCTAAACGGCAAAACTTCACCAAGGATGCTTTGGGCCTTCAGTGGCCACTCTGAACATTCCATGTGAACAAGTTTGTTCGTTTGAGAGATGCATTAGAAAAGAAAGGGAACAAGATTTCTCAGGCCCAGTGGTAGCATTTTTTGATTGGTACTCAGAGGTCACCAAATAGAATCCTGATTCAAAAATTGTTTCCCTAAACGATTCTTTGGCCAAAGCTAATGAGAAATTTGACAAATTTAAGCAACAACGAACTAGACTCATTTTCCTAGAAAAACCTTCCTCTGCTTGTCCCCCAGTTGCCTTCCTGCATACACTCTCCCTCCTTCCCCCCATCCTTCTGATCTCTCTAACTACCAGCCTCCATCCACTCCTTCTTCTTTCCCTTGTCCAGACCCCCTTCCCTCTCCCCAACAACTCTCCTAAGACCCCCCAATTCCATTTGCCTCTGAAGGTCCATTCCTCTCATGAACTAGGTATGAAGCCAGCAACTGTAGAATTTAAACTTTGGATCCAAGCTGAATTAAGAGCTATAATTAAGGACTTTCTCAAATCCAGACAAGACCAGCAACTACTCATAGAATAATTTAGAATATTTGGGGGAGTATGTGATCCAAGGTTACCTGACCTCTATCAACTTGTACACGTGTTGCTCAGAACATCAGGTGCTAAATCCTGAATGGAAAAGCTGAGTGGACTCACCTGGAAAGGAGTCTACAGGCTCCTTCTTTCCATAATAAACCTGAGAATCCACAGAAAGACTCAAAAGGTAGGGTGAAGTCTCCTAAAATCCCTACCTAAAACATTTCCAATAAAAACAGATTGAGCCATAATTCCATCATGCAAACAGAAAAGATGAATCTATAAGAGATCTTTGGGATAGGCTAGAAAACACATTGTAGCAACATTGGGAGTTTAAAAAGTTGCCCTTTCATCATTCATTCTGTTAATGTAGTTAAACCTGAAATTGGAGACCCAGTTCAAAAACAGAAATTAAAATGGGAAATAGCCTCTTGACCTGAACAACAATACCCAGCAAATATTTCTAAAGGACTTTAGAACAAAAACAAGACAGGACCCCAGATAAACTTGTGGCCCTGCAGATCAGTCAGGTAGCTTACTCCTCAACCAACCACCTATTGACAAGGACTCTTGCAGATATCATAAACAGAAAAGACACTGGGAAGAAGATTGTCTCATCTTATGAGAGAAACACCAAGACCAAGAACAATCTCTCAGTTCAGGTTAACGACCATGCTCCAAGGAAGGAAAAGCACACAATACCTACTGTACCCTTAAACACTCAGGTGAATTAACTATAAATATAGAAAGTGTGTTGGCTTCCCAGGGCTGTTGTAACAAATTACCACAAACTGGGTAGAATAAAACTACAGAAATGTATTCTCTCACAATTCTGGAAGCTAGAAGTCCAAAATCAAGGTGTCGGCAGGGCCATGCTCCCTCCAGAGTCTCCAGGGGAGGATCCTTCCTTGCCTCTTCTAGCTTCTCGTGGTTGCCAGCAACCCTTGGCTTGTAGCTGCATCACTCCAATATCTGCCTCCATCTTCACATGGTATTCTCCCCGTGTCTTCTCTGTGTCCCAATTACCCTCCAATCATTGAATTAGGGCCCACTCTAATCCAGTATGCCCGCATCTCAATTTGCATCTACAAAGGCCCTATTTTCAAATAAGGTCAAATGTACAGGTTCTGGAGGTGAAGATGTATCTTGTGGGGAACACAGTGCCACTATAGATGGTAACCTCATCAGTTTCGGGTAGCTACTGGTGCTAATCTTTCTACATTAAACCTTGCCACCTTTGCTCAAACTGTGCCTGGCAGTAAACAAACATACGTCATAGGTGGTAAGCATTTCAGATAATCCACAGCTGTTCTCTATCTCCCGGCCCTTAACTGTAAGCCTTGAGCCCTTGATTGCAAACATTCCTTGCTGCTCTGTGATACCACCTCTGCAAATTTAATAGGGAGAGACTTACTTTGCAATATTAAATATACACCAGAGTATTTGGGACTATTTGTGAGACTCCAGAGGACTCCTCTACTCATAAGCAAGTTGATTCTGTTTTGGATATACCTTTGCCTTCTCCCTTATATTTAGTGCATACCCCAGACAAGTATTGAAACAGAACCTGACACTCTATGGGCTCAAAGTTCCACTGATACGGAAAAATAATTGGAGCAGAACCTACTAAAGTTCATATAGATCTTACCAAACCACTACCTAAGCTTCCCCAATACCCCTTGAAGCCATAAGCATAGTAAGGGATCAAACAGATAGTTGAAAGCCTTAGCTCCAAAGGTTTTCTCAAACCCCACCCTTGTAACGCCCATCCTGGCAGTAAAGAAACCAGTGGACAGGTTTAAGACCGCAGGCCCATCAACGAAATTGTTATTCCTCATTTCCTAACTCAAATACCATCCTGCAAGCCACTTGCTGTAGTGAATCTTTGCTCAGCTTTTTCAGTGTGCTTCTAGAACAAGGCAATCAATAGTTTTCTTTGTGTGTGTATGGTAAAATACACATAATATAAGATTTACAACTTTATTCATTTTTAAGTATACAGTTCAGTGGCATTAAGTACATTCCCATCGTTACACAACCATCACCACTATCTCTGGAACTTTCTCATCACCCCAAACTGAAACTCTGTACCAATTAAACATTAAATTCCCACTTTCCCTTCCCCCAGCACCTGGCAACGACCATTTGACTTTCTGTCTCTATGAATTTGACTTTTCTAAGTACTTCATATAAGTGGAATAATCTAGTGCTTATCTCTTTGTGTCTGTCTTATGTCACTTAGCATGATGTTTTCAAGCTTCATCCATGTCCAGCACATGTCAGAATTTCATTCCTTTTTAAGGCTGAATAATGACAGTCAATACCTTTTTGCCTTCACCTGGGGAGGGAATATGTTACAGCAGTGAAACTTCAGGGCGTCAATCCTTGGGTTCACCTTTCACAACTAGGAAGCAATCTGGAATTCCACACAATTGGAGGGCTATTCCAATAGGGGACCTCAAACTGAGGATTCTGAGACCCTCTAAAAGCAGCTGATCTTCAGAACCAGAGAGCTGACTCAAGACCTTTAGAACAACAGATGACCTAGGACAGTGGACAACTTCTGCCCAAGATGTCGGATCAAGACCCTAATTCTTGTTTTTTTTTTAATTTGCTTGCTTATTCTTCTTGTCATTTTCTATAGATCCCTGGTTGTCATTCACCAATAATGGACCTTTTCCTCTCTTGTTTTTTCTCTTTATTACAATGGTTAGGTCAGAGCATACTAATTCTAAATGCCATTGTTAGATTATCCCAAGCAGTAACCACTGCCCTAGATCTTAAACTGACTGCTGAATCTACTCTCCATCCCCAGAACCCCATGATGAAAACCACAAAGAAGTTATCATCTCATCAAGGGAGGCAATAAGGAATTACAGCTGTTGGCAGCTCCATTTGCAGCAACATGGAAAACAACCTTAAACAAGTTAACCTGTGACTTTTCTGCTTTCCCAGAAAAAGAACCAATTATTACAACCTATCGACCAGACCTTAGGTAATTCTAAATTGGAATTCAATAACTTTCATAGGGTGATGAGTCAAATATTTGCCACCTGTAAGAGACCAACAGAGATCTAAACATGTAACACAACTCATGTAAGCCCTGGTTCCAGCCTTCTGTCACGAACAACTTCTTTCCTAGATCTCCACGTATCCCTACCAGATATTACATCTTTTGTGGTCAGGATGCCTGGTCCTGTTTGCTTCAGACTAACATCTCATGCACGTTAAGAATAATATTCCAAGACTTGTCTGTACAAGTCTTGTCTGTATAAGTCTGTAAATTACCAAGGCTGAAAATTCCAAGCTCCAAAACAGTCACCCTTGATTATTTAGCACTCTACCTGGGGGAATTACTTACTATTTATGTGAACAATTAGAGCAGTGTTCCCATCGGTAGGAACCATGCATATAGGATTGTAAGAAACTTATCACTAACTCTGGCAGAAGTCATTAGCAGTACCACTTCTTCCCTAGATGTAACACAGATCAGTCCCATCTTGTTGGCACAAGTAGGGATGGACAGGTGCATTGCTCTAGATTTCTTGTTGGTTAGTTATGATCTGTGCCATTCCTAATACCACACTTGGATCAATGAAACAGGGAAGCTGAGACAGACTATACAATGCCTTAAGGCAAAGCTACTTGGGCTCTCTAAATTTGATCCTCATGGTCTATATGGGATTTGTTCTTGGCTTGGATTGGGGTTCTTGGTTCAAAGCATCTTACAGGGGTTATTAACTGTTCTTGTTTTTGTCCTAGTGGTCATAATGCTGATCCACTGCATTCTATCCAGGTCTCAAATGCTTCTGCACAGCCACTTTCTCGTCAGATGATCACCATGATGATACAACAACAGAAAGGTCAAGAATACCTCACAGTACAGTTAACCACAGAGATGACTGAACAATCAGTCTCTAAGTGGTGAAGATCTGGACTTCTAAACTTACCTGAATTCATCAACCTTCAAGCAAGAAAATTAGCGAAAGGGGGGAACTGAGGACTGAATATGCGAACAGACAATGGCCAGACCACATATAGCCGAAGATCTCTGACCCAAGAACTCTGACCCACACCCTCTGCAGTAACTAGCCCAGAACGGTCAGAGTTTAGTCAATGACTGCCAGATTCCCTATTTTTTTGGCCCCAATTTCCAACTTGAAACCAACTAGAGAAAACCAAATATATTCTCCAAGTGATCACAAGACGCTCTGTTCCTAGTTACTGCCTCCAGTCTCCCTATGTAAACAGCCTCCAATCACAGTACACTGGAAGCCTCCCCACTATTTTTTTTTCCTGTAAAGCTTTCCCACTCCCCTGCCTGCCTTTGAGTCTCTGCCAAAAGCAAGTGATGGTGGCCTCTTCCCTTGCTATAGTTAAGTTCAAAATAAATAGCCCCTGCTCCTTCTCCTTTAGGTGGTCTTACTTATTTCTGCAAAGCTAAAGATTATTAGGTAATTTACCTCTCTTAAAAAATACAACTTTTGGGGACTTCCCCGGCAGGCCAGGGCTTAGGACTCCAAGCTTACACCGCAGGGGGCACAGGTTCGATCCCTGGTTGGGGAACCAACATCCCACAAGCTGCAGCGGTGCAGCCAAACAAAACAAAAGAATTTTCTGCCACAACACTTCTTTTAACTTCTTCCAATGACTGTCCTGTGAGGCACCGGAATCCTTCCTGCTTCTGTGTCCTTCCGGTCCTTACACATTGTTTCCTATTATCTTACCTTTTCTTTCTATATATTCATGAAGTCCCTCAACCCCTTCACCCTGGAGTTTTGAGCAATCCAAGAGCTATGGCCACTCAAGCCCTGTGGCCACAGAGCCTCAAGGAAGATTTTCAAGTTCTTTAAAACTCCCAGAAAAAAGGTAGAAAATATGGAGCAAGGCACATGCTCTTGTTGAGAGGAAACTCCGAGGACAGAGGCTGTGACACAGGCATGTGTGGGCTACCTGCAGTCCTCCGAACAAAGTTCCCTGCCTCAGGTAGCAAAAGGCAGCCTTACGTTCTTCTTTCTTCCCAACCCACAGGAATGACTTTCCTCTGTGGAGAAATGACAAGTGCAGAAAAGGACTGGACTACAGGTGAGAAACAAGTGCAGCCAAAAAGAGTACCGTTGACAAAACTGACATCAATAAATAGGGACACAAAAAATGAACTTCGAACTTTTATTCAAGAAACTGACAGTCTGCGTGGTAAATACGGTCTGTGTATGAAATATCAAAATGGTTTCTTTCTCGAAAAATGATTTTTTTCCCCTTAGTTTTAGAATGTACTTTCCTTACCTTGCCTGCCTATACCAATTTTGAACTTGAGTTGCTCAGTGTCATCTGAGAGGATGCAGGATTATGGTGTCTCCCGATGTGGAACCCAAGTCCTGAAGTCACAGTGATTGGCGTGGTCTCTGGTCATGGCTCCCTCCACACTGCCTAGCCCAGTTCCCTGTGACACTGATGTCCCTGAAGCTGCCACAGCAAGACGGCCTCCCTGTCACAGCTCCCATGAGAGATCTCCGTTGGCCAGGCCCTGTGATTTAGCACATACCAGAAACATCTGCAAAAATATCTTGCCATTTGACACAGCAATAAAAGCCTGAGTTGCACAGATTAATCAGGATTTCTTTCAAGTGTTCACACACGTGCCTCTAACTCTGGGTGTGAAGCTTATGCTCCCAGCTGTCACCCAGCCACCCATCCAGCCTCAGCTACAGGAACAGCAATGTGCCCCACATTGAAAAACTTTCTACATACAGGTTCTGGTTTTTCATGATCTCAGCCAAGAATCGTTCATGTGAATCCCAATTCCCTAAAGAGGTGGGAGACTCTACAAAGTTCTTTTTTTGGCTGCGCGGCACGGCGCGGCGTGTTGGATCTTAAGTCCCCAACCAGGGATCAAATCCGTGCCCCTTGCAGTGGAAGCGCCACGTTCTAACCACTGGACAGCCAGGGAAGTCCCTACAATGTTCGGAATGAGGCTACCAAGGTTGCTGCCATGGAGAAGGGGCGGGGTGGGGCAGGCAGCATCAGTGGACGGCGTTTTCTGGATGTACAGGCCCACCCAGAGGGTAAGCACCACGTGCAAGTTCACGCTAAAGGGAAGGTGTGCCCTAACCGCTGCATGTGCCCTTCGGGCCCACTCTTACTACATCTTTTCCAGGGCCACGGAGATAAGGATTTCTTAGGCACTTTCTAGAACCACCCTAAATACCACCATCCAAATATCCTACATGTTAACATGCTCGAAGGAGGAGAGGAAACCATTTGCTCCTCTGCCTGGGAAAATGCTCTATTTATAGTGGGGGAAATTATGCTTTCCTTTTGAATTTTCTCTTATATGTTAAGTATTTGTCCAAGACCTGTTCTCAGACATTATATTCAAACTACATTTCCACCCAAATAAGCCGGCCTCATGCCATCCTTTGTGGAGGTTGGTGGAGAATGTGCTTTTTCAGAAAAATAAACCACACACACACACTCACTCACTCTCTCTCTCTCTCTCTCTCTCTCTCTCTCTCTCTCTCTCTCCCTCCCCGCTAATGGAAGTTCTCTGCTCTTGAAAAAGGGGTTTTTAGTATTTTAGTATAAGCTTTTCTCAGCATGGGTTTCTAAACATTCAGAGGCAAAGGCTGTAGCAAATAACTGACCCCAGAAATTACGTTTATTTCCTGTCCCTGTGGTCCAGATTGAAGGAGGAAGCTGAGAACAGATGCAGGTGTTGAGGGCAGGAGCTGTGGCACCGTGGGCCTGGGGCAGCCCCTGGGTGATGTGGGCACGTGACTGTGTGTGCACACGTGCACCCAGGACAGGACACAGGCCCTCAGCATCCAATGCACAAGGCAACCACAAATCAGATTCATGTTGGTAACAACTCCCATTTCCCTATTGACCCACCTGCTCCTTGCCAGGTTTTTGAGGAGGAGCTCATACCATTCCTACACAGCCCGACAGGAAGACATAAACAGAAGCATTTAGTATTTTAAGTTTCATAGTGGTTCGGGTCAAAATTTTTCCTCTAATGGACCTTCAGTCATGTCTATGCATTTTACATTCTCTCCCACAACTGTCCAACTCCAGCTTCAAGAAATAAGCAGTCAGCAAATTGCTGGAGAATACCTGAACTCAACACTGGCTGCTGCTCTATTTTAGGGAAGGAAACCTAAAGGAAGGAATTCCTTGAATGGCAGGATGAGCTGAGTTTTAACAATGACTATAAATGTGGCTGTTCGTGTACATATTATGCAAGACAAGTCAATAGTATCACCAAGAGCCTCCTAGTCCTTCAGTCAGTTTCACTTCCCCGGTGGTCACCACAACAGATTCCCTTGTGCCATGTTACTCCTTACATTGAAACTTCAAAATCAGAAACCTGATGTTTCCAACCAGGAAGTTAAAAAGCGAAAAGAAGTTTACACATTTTAAGATACACGATTTTATTTACATAACTGAGATTATTTTCTTAGTCACCTTGATTACAAAAGCTAATTAACATGGTATGGTTTAATAACCTTTCATAAATAGATTTAACAAATTTTAATAACGGACAGATTGCTACTTAATACTCAGTAATGCTTAATAGTTAGTCATTTCTGCATATATGCATATGAAAACTCTGTCTGATAGGGCTAATAAGTATGAGTACCTTTATAATTTAGGAATAGACAATTAGATGATGAGTCAAGGGTTAATTCCCCATCACTGGGTCAACCAGTTAGACCTGGAGTTCTCACCCTGCCGAGGACAAACCTGCTGCATCCACTCATACTGAGTAGGCATTCTCAATAACTTGAGGAAGTTTATCCCCACTTCTGCATTTAACAAGGTTATCATTAAGCACATCTGAAACCCAAAAGTTTACCACAACTAGATATTTGTAAAAGAACGTATCACACAGCGTGTCTGAACAATGGCCCAAACTAAAGCCACAATGCATCTGCAGTAAGTGTTTCTCCAGCGCTCTTCCTGGGTGTGTGTGCACACACATGGGCATGCACGCACGTGCACACACACCACACACACACACACGGCTCCTCCACATACTCATCCAAGCCTTCTTGGCCACAAAAATGCCATAATTTTACTGCTTTTGTGAAATGGTTATAAACTCCAGTATTTTAATGAGAAGACATTAAGTCCTTTCACAGTGGTTTAAGTATGAAGCCCAGGCAGTGTTTTGGTAACTGACCCTCTCCTGCAAAGTGACAGCGCTGGGACAGAAAGAAGAGCCGCCAGGACTTCCCGAAAGCCACCCCGGCAGGATGGGAGGAGTGCTGAGTGTCTGTGACCACAAACAAGCAGTGAAGAATGACAAGAAACTTATGAGTCATGGTCAGAACCTAAAAAACAAAAATGTCTTGCCATAGCAGCATTACGTTACAAACACAGGAAGAGTGTACCTTTTCACACAAGCTCTATAAGAGCCAAAACACTGTGTTTTCCATCAGAATCGTAATCAGAGGTGTCACTGTCGATGCAACTTCTAACCTAACTAGCTGAACTGTCCCTTTGAAACTGAGCACAAGTCCCACCCCACTAATGTGCGAGATGAGCCTCCACAACCTTTCAGCGCTGGACGGCGGGACGCTGAAGGCTGTGGGGTGCAGGGATTCACAGCAGCCAAGTCTCTGCGGTCAGCAGTCCTTGGACACGAGGGCACTCCACTCAACGGCCCCACTCCTCCACACGCTTCTCGTCAGGGGGTTAGTGATTACTCAGTGATGGGAACAACCGTGTCCTGGGAGCCCTCTCCCCTCACACCACCTACCTACACAGCAAATGCAGCATCATGTCTCTCCACTGTGCTAAATCTAAGAATCATTTTAATCATGATAAAAATCAAATGTCTCCCTAAGAAAAAGTTACATGATTTAAAACAAAACAAAACAAAACAAAACAAAACATTCTCAGGATCTCGAAGGCTGAGCTGAGGCCTGTCCCGAGGTCCCCTCTCCCTCTCCAGCCCTGGCTGGGCTTTGACAACCCTATGAGGCCTGGCCGGGCTCTCGTTCTGAACAAGGACAGGTTGTCTGGGCCAGTTTTTTTTTTTTCCTGCTGCCTTTTTGGTGTGTGTGCTTCATGTTTAAATCGTGTGGCCTCGTTTGGCGGCAGCCGGAAAAATCAAACAGTTCGGATAGTGCGTGAGGGACCCACACGTGTGAGCACGGAGTATGTGGTGCTCACTGCTGAACCCAGACCAGCGCTGGGTGCTGCCGTGGACTGAAGAGGAAGGGACACCTACATGCTGGACTCAGAACGCTCGTCCAGAGCGCTACGTCTGCTGGGAGGGAAAATCACCAGCCAGTGTGAAATGTGCAAGGAGGGGCCAGCAGACTTTCTGTTCTCGGTATGTTTCTTCCCCTGTGAGTCCATTACCTTTCACAAAGAACTGTTAACTATCAAACGTGTCCATTAATTGTGCCGCGGAGGGTGAAACCATCCAGTTAGCATATACACTATCATTTGCATATCTCGGACACCCAGTGTTGGTGCCATCGGCTCTCGTGAGTGGTACAGGACTCTCTTCAGGCCAGTTCGGGTCTGACATGCCTAAAAATGAAAACAGATCATTTGTTCTGCACTGAAGAACCCAAACTTCATGTGCAGACAGTAAGGCCTTGGCAAAACTCCCTTTGAGGTTCAAACCAAACTTCTGGCTTCTGGGCCAACTGCCTGCAGAGTTTCGTGCTCCAGGTTTCCAAAACATGGGTACCATTTGGGGGGAAACATCACGTGCTCTCTGGTAACTGCAGCTTACCAGAAACTACCAATTTGGACTTGTATAAGCTTCAGACTCTCAAATTTGATAAATACTTGTTGACCTGTTTAACTCTTTTTCGAAGGCAGCATAAAGCATCAGCACCTTGCTGTACTACATGGCTTACTGCAGCAGGAGACTTTCTATAAAAAGTTCTCTAACGTAAAGGAGGCTATTTGTCTTCCATCCCAGCCTACCACGGAGGAGAGGATCTTCCAAACCAAGGGTGCACGCAGGCGAGCCCCACAGCGTCGACGGGACAAATGGCAGGTAGCACTAGCCAGTAAGGAATCAGTGACCCAGGAGGCATGCAAAAGGAACAATCTCGGCAGAAAAATGCTTGAAACTCCAAGATTTCAAAACAATCCAGGATGAAGTTAGGAAACAGGAAAAAATTTCAAGTACTGAATCGAAGACAAAAGAAGGAGTTTTGGCAAGAACCATATTTACTGTCCATTGCAAGACCACAGCACCACAGACTACGTTCTTTCAAAAAGCATTTTGCTCCAGCTTTTTGTACTGACTTCATAAGTGACAAGTGTCATGACAGTTTGTAACGCAAAGGACGTGAAAACAGCAGTCTGCGTGTGTCCCCCCCTTCCCCTCCCCCCGCCACGGTGGTCCCCAGCACCAGGTGGCCTCCAAGAGCTGCCTTCCACCCAGGCAGGGTCTGGGGGAGTGGCCACTGGCTGTGCTCTAGTGCAGGCAGAGTGGCGCTGGCTCCTCCTTTCTAAATTAAATGCCTCCCCAGATCAGGTAAATTTATCCCAGTAGTTAAATCAGAAGTACTATGACTTGATACCCACGCAAGAAATGACTTAGTCATCATTTTCTCAATATCCCCTGAGAGTTCTGCCCTGCTCTCTTTCTTCTTTATCGTCCTAAGTTGCTGGGCAGTGTGGTAATTACACATATTTTCACATCCTTTAAAAAAAACATAATAGTAAAAAAATGCCTGAATGTAAACGGATGCAAAGTCAGACATTTACAAACAAAAAGGTTCAGAGCAGACTTTGGCTTCACTCAGACCAGAAACACTCTTAAAAAGCATTACAGAGAAAAAGGACAGTGCAGAGAGGAACAACGTGGCTAGAATCTAGTAAATGCATGTGAAATTCTACCATAGAGTTTGTTTTCAATCCACGTGGAGGGGAGGGTTCGAGGGAGGGGAGCGTTATTACAGTCCACCAGGGGCATCTCCTCCTCCGACAGGCCGTCGTCGTACAGCAGGGAATCAGATGGGGTGGACGCGGCCAGGTCCAAGTAGTCCTGCAAGGGAGAGAGGGCTGGTCACCCCTGGTGCAGGCCACTACTGGACACGCTCGCCACTCCCTGCCCAAGAGCAGAAGCCCCGGCAGAGTCGCACCCCATGCCTACTGGCCTCTTTTGAGACCTGAGCCCCTCCCTCGCCAGGGTGCCAGCACTGAGCTCCTCCAGCCCCTGCCTCGCCTGGCCCTGCTCCGTGGTCCTCATCGCTCCTCCTTAGAAAATCACCTCCTTGGGGGCACAAATGTGCTCCCTCACTGTCCTAGTTCTCTCTCTGCAGCACTGGGGGCACCAGGCCCAGCACTGGAGAATTGGCCTGTTTACAAAACCCAGGGCTCTGGGAGAGCTCGCTGCAGCCCCGTGACTCGTTGCAGGAATGCCAAGAAGCACTCTCTGCTTCCCTCCAAGCATCTCGAACATCATGTCAGGATTCAGAAATCGGAGGCACTGATGTGGGTTTTGCAGAGGACACTGCTATAGATAGGCTTCAGCTCCCAAGCATGACGATTCTTGAATACCTGCCATTTCCACTTCCCTGGTTCAATGTGTAAAGAATGGTTCCAGCGTTTTGCTGGCTGGTTCTAGGCACTGTTCTAGGAAGGCCATCTCTTGCCATCAGCTATCGCCTTTGTTTAGGACAACCCTGCACTCACAGGGTTCACCCAAACGGGACACTGATGCTCTGATGCTGAGTTTTATTACAAGTGGCCGAGTCCATGCATCTTGCTCTGAAGAAATAACTTTTAGTAAATGTGTCAATGGAAGGACAAAACCACGACGGCAAGGTCTGTGCCTGTTTTGTTTACTTGCATGCCCAGCATCTAACACAGAACATGGGAGTCAGCGATTGCTTAATCAATATTAGTGGAAACTTTGTTGACTTCCTCAGTCACCTGGAGTTGGAAATTTGGAGGCACACGGATACGACTGTTTGGCCCACACAGAGGTTTTGGAAATTTAAATGACTTGCTATTAAAAACTGGGAAACAACATAAATATCCCTTAAAATTCAGAAGACCCGGCATGCCGGCACTCATGTTCCTACAGGTGACAAGTGTCCACAGTGAGGGGCCTTTCAGGGGCAGCTGGTGGGCTCCTGTCTGTCGCAGTCTCCGCTGGTCTCTAGTCACTTCCCACCCCCAGCCGGGCCCCTGACAGCATATGAATTTAGGACACAGTCATTTCAACTCTACTTCCTCATGTTCTGTTATTGAAAATGATTCTGTTTGGCTTTGGAATATTTTCCCCCCACCCCTATCTGTGGAGGGCTCTTCCTAAGGGTCAAGGTAAAAATCTTGGTTTCTTTCTGATTTAAAACGCAAGAGGGAAGGGATATGGGAACAAATGTATATGTATAACTGATTCACTTTGTTATAAAGCAGAAACTAACACACCATTGTGAAGCAATTATACTCCAATAAAGTTGTAAAAAAAATGATACGTTTGTGACTTCATTAAGTAAAATACTTTTATATCTTTCAAATAAATAAATAAATAAAAGAAGCCCAAAAGGCCTGGATTAAGGACAAGGGTTCAGTCGCTGGCTCCCCCTGGGGGCAGCATGACCAACTCCCTCCAGGCAGCCTTGCTCTGCGTGCCACGCTGGGAACTCCGCGGACGGGCGGGAGGCCCGCGGGAAGCCGGCACCAGGAATCGGCTCCGGGTACTCACTCTGCTCTTAACCATCATCTTATCCAGGTCTTTGCTGATGTCGGCAAACACTGGCCTCTTGTCTGGCTCCTCCTTCCAGCACTGCAGCATCAGACTGTACCTGATGGGACACACAGGTGGGCGGTGACAATCCAGCAAGGACTGCCCGGTCATAGCCACCAAACTCAGTATAGTGCCCTGGGCCCCAGGGGCTCTGTTCCCGAACCTCAAAGCTGTTTTTGTGTCACTGACCTTCTCTGAGGTGGGTCAGAGTTTGAGGGGTCAGCAGGGGCTCACAGCGTCTGGCGCTATGATGGCTAAGGCAGAAATGCTGGTCATTAAAACTCTTATGAAGGACGAACTGGGTATGAACACAAACACCTGCCAATCACACTCTGACTTGTACCTTCCTCCCTCCCCTGGGGCCCTGGCATGGTCGCAGGGCTTCCGGACCTACCATGTGGGTGTGCACTGGGCCCCTGCCTGCCACCCCAGGCCATCCAGGGAGGTGGCACCTACTCAGCCTTGCACTCCCCCATCTAGCCTCAAGCCAAGCACGTGGCAGGCGCACGACAGACTTCATAGAATGAATGGACCGGTGTCTCTCTGCCTGCGGATGACCCCTTCTCATGTGTTCTCAACCTGTCCTCTGAGAATGGTCTGATGGAACCACCATCAGATGAGAAGATTCTGGTGCCCTAGGGCTAAAGTCCAGGCTCCCCCTGCCCACTCCTTGCCTGCTTTTGTGCCTCCACTTGTGTACTCCCCTATATGCACCCTTGGGGCCATTCTGAATTACCCACCCCTCCCCAAGCATCCTGGGACAGGTCTCTGGCCTTTGGCTCAAGCTGCTCCCTCGGTCTAAAGCACCCTCTCATCCTTCCACCACCTTTCCCCACGTCCTGCTCCACCCCCCTCACCCCTGAAGGCCTCCAGGAGGCCAACCCAGCCCCCAGTGGAGTCAAGGGTCCCCAGCATCTGCCGTCACACCCAAGGGTGGTTCTCTGACTTCTGCCCCATCATGCCCTGCCTGTCACTACCCGCCACCAAGCTCGCCCTGGGCTGGCACCCAGGGCTGCCCAGGCCGGGAAAGAATGAGTGCACGTGTCTCATCCCCGTCAAAGTCCAGTGTGTCTGTGTCTGAGGAAGCCTGGGCCAGAGCAAAGCCTGCTCACATCTCCTCGCTGCAGTTGTCCGGCCTCTCCATCCGGTAGCCTGTCTTCAGAAGGTTGAAGAGCCGCTCTGGAGGAATCCCAGGGTAGGGGTTGCCCCCCAGGGTCACAATCTCCCACAGCAGGACACCGAAGGACCACCTGCAGGGAACAAGAGGACCAGTGAGTGGTTGCACTGGGTCTGCAGTGCCCTCTGTGCACCAGACACTCATCCCCCCAGCAGCGTCTGACCCCGAGTCCCCAGTACAGAGAGTGGCCCAAGTGCTCACAGCTTCAGCCTGTGCTGACCTAACAGATGGGGTGGGGAATAGAGGTGGGGATGAACCATCTGCCTGCCCTGCCCCTACCCCTGCCAAGCCGCTGCCCAAGCTCAGCCCCCTCACCCAAAAGGGCACACGGCTGGCCCCTGAGGTGATGCTCTGAAGCATCAGAGATGGCACAGGGCAGCCAAGCAAGCACATCAAAACGTAGGCGGGACCTAGGCCACAGGGCAGAGGGCTCCCTGCACAGTTCCTTCACCTTTTCTGCGTGCTTGCAAATTTTCGTAAGATCTTAGAAGAAAAAAAAGCACTGCTATAGAAAACATACTTAATTGTGAGAGAAAATTTACTGTGAAGTGGGGACAAAATCATACCACAAAACAGTATTAACACACGAGTCCACTTACAGTAACAAAAAGCATATACCTGCACGCCACAGAAAACTCTAGGCCATGCCTGCAAGGGCCAGCAGTAGTTACTTAGGGGTGGTGGGATCCTAGTGGCTTTTAGTCTCTTCATTTTGCTTTCCCCTTCATTTCCAATTTTCTTACGGTCAACTTTGTAATCAGAACACAGTTGTTAAAACTGTCTAAGAACTGCCTTTTCACAGCCCACATTGTTCAAAATATGCAAGCCTGTTCAGAGGAGAACACTTGGAAACAAGTCCGTTGTATTTTTGAAAACTATCAAAAATGTAATTGGACCTGGAAGACTGAGTTTTGGTCCCCAACTTGGAGTAGTTTGGGGCACCTGCCTAGAAACTCACTCAAGACCACCCCTGCCTATGGGCGGGGACCAGTCCTCAGGGACCTGCTTGAGCCCAGCCTGTGCTCAGGCCCACAGGAGGGGAACTGTTTGGCTGAGCCTGTGTGTCAGAGACACCCAGAGAGGAGAGGGGAGGGAG
Source organism: Mesoplodon bidens (assembly GCF_964165515.1). Taxonomy (NCBI): domain Eukaryota; kingdom Metazoa; phylum Chordata; class Mammalia; order Artiodactyla; family Ziphiidae; genus Mesoplodon; species Mesoplodon bidens. The sequence continues at coordinate 118,036,307 of NC_138176.1, read as the reverse complement.
AGGGAGGGAGGTGAGGGGGTCTGTAGCCATGGCTCACACCCTTACACTCTGAAAGTAGTAGCTTTCAGAATTACTGCCTGGGCCCTCGCCAATTGCTGAGTGAATACACAAAGCCCCGACAGCTTGGAGGGTTCACTGTGGATGGTTGGCATGAGCTGACAGGCACTCAGGGCCAGCACTGTTCCCCAGTGGAGCTGCTGAGACAGGTGGCATGGCCCTATACACATGTAACCTCCCCCCCCTCCCCGGGAAGGCAATACCCACTCACACGTCACTCTGGGTGGTGTAGATGTGATCAAAGAGGGACTCAATGGCCATCCACTTGACTGGGATCCGACCCTAAAGAGGGTGTGAAAGAAAGACATTAACGTAGCTCTGACATCCTGGGAACTGGCGGGGGGGGGGGGGGTGGGAAGGAGGGTGCCACGTTCCAGGCTCTTCCAGCTCTGAGGGGATGCTGAGTAATGACACCAGAGTGTTCCTGGGTACAGGACTGGTGCCTCGCAGGGGCCGGAGCCCCAGCCTGGCCCTCCCAGGCTTGGCTGAGACATCAGAGGGAGTCAGCTGGCCTGCTCACATCTACGCAACGTGTGCCTGTCACGCACCACAGCCCTGTTGAGAAGAAACCCAAGAAATTGATATCGAGCACAAGCCAGGTCCTCCTACGGCCGCTTCCCTGGCTGCTGCTGCCCAGTGGGTGGCCCAGGAACACCATGCAGCGAGGTCTCCCTTGATTTCTGAGGGTGAACGAGTTTGGGAAACTGACATCCAGCATTTTCCATCTTGGGGACTTCGGATGCAAACAAGCAAACTAAAGGCTCTTCTGAGAAGCTCTGAGGGAAGAAATCAGTGTGTGTGCCTTCGGGCTGGTTTTTACCTCTTATCTTATCCCAGGGCCCTTTCGCATCCTCTGAAAGAGTGCCCCCTACCACAGAGGTGCTGGGGTCAGACCTAACAAATCCTTTCTAATGCAACTCGAGAAATAGCTTTTCAGTACAAATAGGTCAGCCTTAAGGCAAAAATCAATTTTTTTAAAAAAAAGGCATGCATTAGACTTCAATGCAACGTTTACTATAATTCCTTTTTAAAAAAGTATTCTTGGGCTTCCCTGGTGGCGCAGTGGTTAGGAATCCGCCTGCCAATGCAGGGGACATTGAGCCTGGTCCGGGAAGATCCCACAGGCCGCGGAGCGATGAAGCCCGTGCGCCACAACTACTGAGCCTCCGCTCTAGAGCCCGCGAGCCACAACTACTGAGCCCACGCACCTAGAGCCCATGCTCTAGAAGCCACCGCAATGAGAAGCCCACGGGCCGCGACGAAGAGTAGTCCTCACTCACCGCAAATAGAGAAAGCCCGCACACAGCAATGAAAACCCAGCACAGCCAAAAGTAAATAAATTAAAAAAAATCTTTTTCTTTAGGATTTACATCCTTAATGAAGTGTGACTGTTTCGGGGGGGGGGGTGTTCCTAACAACGCTGCCTACAGCCTGTGCTCTTGGGGGACGTGCTTGGCCACACTGTGCTTCTTGCTTCATGACACGGGGCTTGCCTGAGGACCTCTGTGTCAACAGGAAAGCTCTGTCCACCGCCCTCCACAGGGCAGGGAGCAGCCCCTCTCCACTTCCCCTTCAGCACTTCTGAGACGTGCTGTCACAACGGACACCCCAGAAGAAATGAAACATCACCCTCACAGCCCCTGGCAACACCAGGTCTTCTCCTGACCCTCAGAGCAAAGCTGAAGTATATATGCCGTCACTTTTTGTGTTTTTCTTTTTGAGCAGCATATGTTCTGAATGCCAGGTTAGCTGTGTGTCTTGAAGGTACCCACCCATGAGCTGGCCCTGTCCAGTCTGTCACAGAGAGGCTGCAGCAGGAGAGGGGCTGAGAGGGCAACAGAACTAAGAGGGTCAAGACCAATGCCACAGAGAACTGGACCACGCCAGGGAACCAGATTTCCCGAGAAGGGCCCCTGACCACCTGTTTCAGTGACTCGGAAAAAGCTTCTGAAATCCCTACATTGCAACTCCAGACCCTGTCTCCAGGGCCTCCTGGTGCATCTTCCAAACTCTCTTAGGCAGGGGTTCCCAGGCCCTCGTCCCAGGAGAATCCCCACCTGTAAAGCGATTCATTCCCTTCTACAAGGAATGAATAGCAAGCTCGGGTTTATTTCGTTTCTCTCCTCTAAGCAGAGGACTAAAGGAAATAGTGACCTTCGCTCTGTAGAATCAAGAGGAACAACTGCAGAGAAGAAGGTTGCTCTTTCTGCAGTGTTAGGTGACCTTCAAAAAAGATAGTGATCAAAAGCGAGAGAAGCTGCAGGGTCCCCACTACCCAGCGGGCAGCTCGGCAAGACCACGTGTGGCTCTGCGGAAGAGAAGGGACAGACTTGGGGCTGAGTCCTGAGCTGGGTCTCTGGGGGCCCAGGACTGGGGAAGGGTTTGGGGATGAGGGCTGGAAATTTATACTCTAAAAATCTGCTCTTTATCTTCTCCAGATAAAAATCTTGCCCCTACCCTGTGGGTACCCTGATGGTTGCCCACACCCAGCCCGGGAGCCCCAGGCTGGCACGCCCCAGGCCTGGTACCTTGCTCCTCTTCACGTAGGAATCCTCTTCATAAACATCTCGGGACAGACCAAAATCCGAGATCTTCATCCTGCGCCCCTCGGCTACTAGGACGTTTCTGGCTGCCAAGTCCCGATGGACGAGCTGCAAGGAAGACAACGGCAGGGACCCCTGAAACCCGGGCCCATGGCAGGCGGAGGGGAGGGCAGGGCTGGGACGGCACACACCTTCATCTCGGCCAGGTACTGCATCCCCCGCGAGATCTGCCAGGCGAAGGAGATGAGGTCGCCCATGGTCAGGGCCCGCTCCTCCGGGTTGTCCAGGTAGCTGGAGTTGCGGCTGTCTCTGCTGCCCACGTAGCCGGGCCCCGCCTTGCGGCTCTCTCGGAGGAAGCCCCGCAGGGAGCCGTACTTGGCATACTCCACGATGAGGAGCAGCGGCCCTGGGGGCAGAGGGGGCTGTGGGCTGGCTGCCTGCGGGGCCCCGGGCAGGCGGAAGTCAGGCCAGCTCTGGGCAACTGCTTCCCAGAGCACGGGCCAGGCCGCAGGGCCCCTGGGCAGGCTCTGCACCTGGGCAGACAGACCTAGCCCTGCTCTGGGGGGCAAATGCCTGTGTTCTGGCAGCCTGAGGACTTAAGCCCCAGCTCACTCTCACATCACTGGCTCTCCGCCTTGCGGGGGCCACGCCAAAGTCAGCTGCGTGGGTGGTTGAGCATGACCTCTTGCCTGGGTGCCCCAGGCAGGCGGTCACTGCATTCAGGACCGTCCTGGGAGGCACCACCTGCTGCTAGGATGTCAGGCCCTTCTGCATCTTCGGTCCTGCCACAGCACGGCCTGGGGACGGCTGACAGAGGCAGGGTCTGGATCTGCGTGGGGCCACCTGCTCCCTGCTCTGGTCTGCTCTCAGCAGCTCTGGGCTGCAGTCCTGGCTGAGGCCCAGTCCTGAGTTCTGCTGGCGCTGACCAGTGTCCCTGCTGCCCTCTCCCTGCCAGCCCCGTCTCCCTCACACACCAAACACACACACACACACACACACACGCGCGTGCACACACACAGTGGGAGGTCCCTTGGGTGGCACAGCAGGTTTGGAATACCAGCAGAGCAGGATGCTTTTATGTGAGAGATGGTGACAATGCCTTTGCCATGCAGGGCTGGGGTTGGGGTCACCCGGAGATTATGGCATGTCTGGTTCCCCATGCCCAGGAGGCAGTGCTCGTTTCTGGAGCTCCCTGCCTTGGGGGCTCTGCCTGGAGCAGGGTGCTGACAACCAGGATGTACCCAGAGACCTCATGGCAGCCCTGGCAGGCCCAGGGAACACACTGCGGGGAAGGCCTCACACAAGCACTCCTGCTGCACCCCTTCCGGCCCTCTCACTGACACGCAAGCTCCAGGCAGGAGCCAGAGCCAGAGATCCTGCTTCCAGGAGGAGAGAGAACAGGCACCCAAGGAGGAAAGGATGGGGAAGGGGAAGGAGGAAGAATGGAGTGGCCCAGAGCCCCCTGGTCTGCGCCTGGCAGCTGCTCGTCCCTGGCTGGCCTTACCGTCCTGGCTGCAGGCCCCGTATAGCTTGATGACTTGCGGGTGGCTGACCTGCGTCAGGAGGTTGAACTCTGACAGCAGGTCCCGCAGCTCGCTCGCCGAGGCATTCTCTGAAATGCACGTAAACACAGCAGGTTGCAAAGCGGTCCCTTCTGTTAGCCCCTTCTGCAGCCCTGCTGGGTCACGGCACCCACACCAGGGTGGGGGAGGGTGGTCTGCACAGACCCATTATCCCCTTCAGAGACATCCTACCCAGGTTCAGACGAGGCCTGCAAGGATCCCACTGCTTGGGGCTACTCTCAGCCCATGGGAGGGTCAACAGCAGCCTCGTGTGCCTCCGGGGAGTAAGAACCCGAGAAGCACACTTCCACGTGAGCGGATCTTTCCATGGAAAGCCTCCCAGGGTTGGGCTGTGCACACAAATGGCATTATTTCCTTGCAATCACCATCTCTCAAAGACAGTGGTGCACAGAGACCCCCCTCAGTAACCCTTCTGGGAAGGTAAAGGGACTCCCTGTTGTCCCCAAACACCTGCTGACCAAGCACTCAACAGTGGCGGGTGAGGCCCTGCAGAAAGGCGAAGACTGCCAGACATCACAGAAGTCCTCCAGCCATGCTGAGCACGCATGTCCCAAGGGTGGACAGCGTGCTCGGGCTCCCACCAGAAGCTTGGGTGTGGAGGTATTCTGAGACAAAAGCTGTGGCTACACAGTCCTCCTGGGTCAGTGGTCCCACAGCCCAGGGCCCAGCTGTGTCACCTCCTCTGGGTGCAGACTTATCTGGAGATGGGCACTGGGACTCACTGGACCACATGTGGGTGACCCAGGGCCAGTCTCACTGTGCCCCTTAGGGCCTGGGGTCTAATGGGCAAGGGGCGACCCCAGTCTGAGGGCCTGGGCAAGTATCCAGAAGCACTCTGCACTGCATGGCCCCGACTGCTGAACCCACGTGTGCATCGGCCGACTGTGTCCACTGCACGGCCACTGGGCCCTCAGTTGGTCCACTTGGGCCAGAGCCTGGCTGTGGCAGAGGGCCATCTACCCAGTCTCTGCTGAGAAACACCAGTGAGGATGCCTAGCTTGCAGCAAGACTGGGGCGGGGCAGACCCACTGAGGACCAGTGGGGATTGGGCAAGGCAGGGCCCTAGGGGGCAGGGACTGGTCCTTACAGGTGGTCTCTTCACCAGGACTCTGGTGGATGCTTGGCTGAGAGAAATGAATGGAGCAGACTGGGTTGGGGAGAGCTGTCAGTCCAAAACCAAAAGGGCTTTTAATTTAAACTCGGATCTTTACCCAACGCTGGTACAGAAGTAGCACCACTCCAGAGCCTTCCAAGGGAGGAACGTCCTCACCCTGCTTCTCTAGGGACCACACCAGCCCACATCATCCATGGTGGGGATCCCCAGACGGCAGCCACTCAGGAAGAGCAACGGGAGGGCCTCTTCAGGAGGCAGCAGGCCAGCTGCCAGAACCCTGGCTGCCGCGTGGCTTCATCCACCCCTTGGGGCTCCCGCAGGTGTGCGTGGCAGAACCATCATCGTGTACTGCCTGGACAGATACCTTTCAGCATCTTTACAGCCACAGTCGTGTACCCCGCTTTGCCTTTCAGCCGGAAGGCCGTTGCCTTGACCACTTTTCCAAATTCTCCTTCTCCCAGAGTTTTTCCAAGGACCAAGTTCTTCCGAGGGAATTCCCACTTTGGATCCTCCTAGGTTGGGTATGAAGGAAGGGAGACAAGAAGAGAGGGAAGAAAGATGGTGAGAAAAGGAAGAAGGCAAGACCTGGTGGACAAGCTCCAGTGTGCAGACAACTGACTGTCACCATGTACAAGGGCAGGACCCCACAGTCAGGCCCTGAGGTGCCGTGACATGATGTGTCTCCCCCACAGGAAGGCAGGTCTTGCCACAGACCAGCCTGGACTTCGTATGTCCGTACCCTCGCTGGCCCCTGTCTACTGAAGATGCCCTGTGCCACCCCAGGCCCGTGTCCTTGTCTGTCCAATGAGGGATTCAGGGCTTACTCAGCACCCATAGGTGCTCACAGGGGAGCATGGCCTCTTCCCTGGGAGTCAGGCCCAAGCTGCTCAGCACCGTCTCCGCTTTGGACATCAGGGCACAAGGCACTGACTGGCCAGCAGCCCAGATCTTCAGGCACCCTTTCCAGGGACCCCCCCAGAACTCCTAAGAGAACCGAACTGGCAACAGTGGCCCAAGTTGCCTACCAGCCCAGGACCCCTGGCTACTGTTGGGAGTGTCAAGGACACCCTCCCTGTGTGGCAGCCCCTGGAAAGGTGCCACTATGCTCCTTGGGAACCTCCACCCCAACGCGTGGAAGAGCCTGCTCCTGCCCTAGGCCCAGTCATTACCCTGAACCTGCACCCCCCTGCCTTCCCACCTAAGTCCCATCCACATACCATGCCCACTCAAGACCACACCAGGGCAGCTTCCCAGACCCCCAGCCTGGCTCATGTACTTGAATTCTGGGGATGCTGAATCCAGTCTGGAACCTGACTTCCTGTGCCAGCACTGGGCATCCTTTACCCCAAGCCTCGCTGCAATTGGGTGGCGAGTGGGTGTGGCTTCAGGTGCTGTTTACGCTGTGCCCTGCCAGGCTCGCCTAACACACGGAGATGACACTACTGGGGACGCAATGCCCCCCAGTGAACAGAGCCTTGTGTTCTGACATCTGGGAGCAAGGCAGCCTCCTCTCAGCACCATGGCCAGGGGCGCCTTCCAGCCAGTTCCCGGGCGTCCTGGCATCTCAGGTTCCCCAAGAACCCATAGTCAGGGTCAATGTTGACAACACGGTCACCACCGCCCTGGTGTCCACACTGCACTGGATAACAGTTTACTGCTCACAGAGACTGCGCTAAGGTGGGTATCACTGATTTGATCCTCTTAAAAATGTTAAAAACCATTCCCCCCACTTTACATAAGACAAAAGAAAGGCCAAAAGATTGCATAGCGCATCGAAGACCTCGGAGCTGGTCAGCGGGGCCCCCGGACCTTGGGCCCAGCTCTGAGTTGCTCTGGGCTCTGGGCTGGAGGCAACGTGGGCCGAGGGTGGTTTTTGCAGAGGAGTACCCCCTGCGCACGCACCTACCAGCACCACTCTCACCGTGCACCTCAGCCCCAAACCGCCAGGGCATTTAAAGGAATCAAACGGCTCGTCCCACGTGCCTGCTGTGGAGGCTGAGATGCTGCTGGGGCTGGAAAACCCCGGCTGTGGAGCGATGGGAACTAGGGAAGTCAGGAGGGAGGCCTCTGTGGCCACCACGTCGGGGAATAGCCCTCATGGCCCAGACCCTCACTGAGGGGCCAGCACCCCTTGGGTGGCACCTCCTATGAGCCCTGGCTACCTCCTACCTTGGGCTGCGGACTGAGGCCCCCAGGTGCCGAGCTTCCTGCACACGGCGCAACGCTCCCTACTCAGCCTCGGCTCTGGCCACCTCCCTCAGCCCCTCCCAGCACCAGGCTGCCAGCAACTTGGGCACTCCCAGCAAGCACGCTGAAGGGCACGGCAGGCAGAGGAGTGGCCTGGCCAGGTCGGGGTGGTGTCTGATGCGCACACGCTGACTGCAGGCCCAGGCCCTGCCATGCAGGAGGGGCTCGGGAAGACTGCTGGCTCTGGATGGCACTCTTCATCAGCCGGCCGGCCACAGGCCCGGGCCTGGCTCCTCCGCAGGTGCCCTAGAGGCCCCTCAGTGCCCCCTCCCTCGGGGCCAGAGACAGACTCCCCTCTCTGCTGCTGCCACCCTGACCAAGCCCCCGCCTGCCAGCCTCTCTCGCCGGGATGGGGACAGTGCCTCATCACGGGGCTCCCACCCCACAGACCCCTAAGAGAGCGGCCTGCGGAAATCAAGGCAGAACATGGGCCCCACCCCCAGAGGGCCCACCCTCTGAGAATAAAATCCACAGTCCTCCTCAGCGCCTCCCCCAAGCCTTCCTCCTCCCAGCGCTTGGGGCATCTGCAGGATAGCTCCCGGTCAGCTTCAGCACGGCCCACCCTCCCTGTATCCTAACGGCCCAGATCTCAGTCCATGTAAATCAGCACCCATCATTCTCCACCCTGCTCCACGCTCTCCGCCCCTCCCTGGAAGGCCGCTCAGTGAAGGCAGGGGGCTGCTGGAATGCTCAGGGTGTCCTCCCGGTGGGTGAGAACGCATTAGCCCCAGGTGACCCGTCCCCTCCTCCCCTCCCAGCTGCCCGAGACCAGAGGCTGGCGCCACCTGCAGGCCCCCTCCCCCCGGGGGGGCTGCCTCCCCAGCCCCGAGGCCACACGGGGAACCTCACCGGGATCTTGAAGGCGTCCACAGAGACCTGGTTCTCCACGGAGTCCAGCGAGGGCCGGCGGGCACCGGATGAGGAGTAGCTGACCGGAAAGGCCTGGGCAGGCCGGCGGAAGGTCATCTCAGCTGAGGCGATGGGCGGCTTGTGGGCGTTCTTGTGGTAGCGGTGGATGCAGAAGGTGGACAGCAGCACGGACACGATGAAGGAGAAGAGCACGGCTGCCGCGATCACTGTGCGGCAAAGCTCATCACACAGCGGGTCTGCAGGCAGCGGGGGTGGGCCGTGAGAGATGACACCCCGGGAGGGGGACCCCGAATACCCTCAGAAGCTGGTACAGAGCAGCTCTCCAGCCCGCCACGCCCAGGACAGCCGGGAAGTGTCTGCTGTGACCAGCTTCGAGCATCCTGGAGAGCATTGCTGGTGTGAAGGTCCGAGAGTAATTGCCAACCCTCCAAGAGAAGCGGCCCACAGCAGGAACTGTTCTGTACATTTTCGCTATTGGAGACTGTTACCACCCTTTTCCAGAAGGAATGAGAGTTTATAAGCAGCCTGCCTAAGGTCACACAACGGACGTCATGCACACCTGCATCCACCCACCCTAGAATGCTGCACTGAAGCCAGAGGCCCAGGGGCGCTGGTGGGGAAGTGCAGCTCTTCCCCTGTGTTCCTGATGTCTTTTGTATTTTCTTTTTAGTCAGTATAAAGGAGGGAGGAAAGAAAAGTGGCCCAGGACCTAGGGCTGTGCAATAACAACCCAAATACCAGAAAAGCATCCCTGGGCTCAGCACATCCACATGTGCTCAGTGGGGCACCTGCTGTCCCAGAAGAAGCACCTAGAGGCTCTGGCTAGGAGGATGGGGACCCATTTGGCCAATGCCATGGGCCCAGCAAAGGCCCTGCACAGGGACAGTCTGAGCAGACACTGAGTTACCTGGTGAAAGAAATAATTTTCCAGCCCAATCCTTACCACAGAACTTCGGGCCAGGGAGTTCCCTGGTGATTCAGTGGTTAGGGATCTGTGCTTTCACTGCCAAGGGCACGGGTTCAATAATCCCTGGCTGGAAATGGAAGCAACCTAAGTGTCCATCGACAGATGAATAGATAAAGACGATGTGGCACATATATACAATGGAATATTACTCAGACATACAAAGAAACGAAATTGAGTTACTTGTAGTGAGGTGGACGGACCTGGAGTCTGCCATGCAGAGTGAAGTAAGTCAGAAAGACACAAACAAATACCATATGCTAACACATATACATGGAATCTAAAAAAACAAAATAAAAAAGGTTCTGAAGAACCTAGGAGCAGGAGAGGAATAAAGACATAGACGTAGAGAATGGATTTGAGGACGTGGGGAGGGGGAAGGGTAAGCTGGGAAGAAGTGAGAGAGTGGCATGGACATATATACACTACCAAATGTAAAATAGATAGCTAGTGGGAAGCAGCCGCATAGCACAGAGAGATCAGCTCGGTGCTTTGTGACCACCTAGAGGGGTGGGATAGGGAGGGTAGAAGGGAGACGCAAGAGGGAGGGGATATGGGGATATGTGTATATGTATAGCTGATTCACTTTGTTATAAAGCAGAAATTAACACACCATTGTAAAGCAATTATACTCCAATAAAGATGTGGAAAAAAAAAAATCCCTGGCTGGGGAACTAAGATCCTGCAAGCTGCATGGCACGCCAAAAAAACCCCAAAAACAACACCAAACTTCAGGCCAGAAGGCAGTCTTAGAGGCCCTGACCCAGCTCCCTGTCTGCACAGATGGGGGAACCAAGACCCGGAGGGAAGGAAAAACGTCTCCTGGGTTTCCGCGCCTTCCCGCAATTTCCTCCCTGGCTCCCTGGGGCTCAGGGAGGTGTGGGGATTCCTGCCCGCGTGGCCCCAGCCAGCTCACCTTGGCTGTCTTCCGGCTCGCAGAAGCACTTCTTCTCCTCCGGGAAGCAGTTGCAGATACCGAAGCCGGCTTTAATCCCCCGGCGCTCCCCAGGCTCGTGCCCACCAATGATGCTGCCGCCCCCTGATGATGGACACAACTCACTCAGCAGCCCACTCAGCCTCGGGGGACCTGACCAGCCAGACCACCCAGACAGGAGCGTGAGAGGCCCCTCCCCACCCGATGTCACCACTCTCAGGCCCAGGGAGTGCAGTGAGCTCAGAAGTCTGCGTCACCCAGGCAGGAGTCCCAGCACGACAGGCTCCCAAACCAGTCCCCTGGCCACAGCGGGCGAGAGGAGGAACCCACAGGCTGCCCAGGGCCCTTACTGAGGTCCACACACGGTTACTTTTCAGAAGCAAAGCCCGGGCAGCAGGGGCAGCCTGGAGCCAGCGGAATGGGGGACAGGGAGCTGCACGCCCATGAGCCGGCCAGGGCAACACTGGAGAGGGTGGGTCAGGCCAGCAGGCGCTAGTCTTGGGGGAGGAGAGCCCTTTGTTCAAATGAAATGTTAGAAAAAGGCTCAGCACACACAACCCAGGAAGTTGGCTGGCCTGGCTGAGTGCAGGTGGGAGTCCAAGCCCCTTCAGCTTGCTACCTACACCCCCTTCCCAGGCCCTGCCCTTGCTCAGGTACACGCGCAGGCTCGGTGCTTACGGAGGCAGTCCTGGGGGCAGATGTTGGCGTCTCTGCTTTCCACGGCGTCACAGTGGCCGTCGGGGCAGGTCTTGATGCTGGGGGAGCAGGTGGAGAAGTTCCTGGTGATCCCTATGGCACACAGCAGGCAGTTACTACCATGAGGGGGCACCCGTCCTGGTCAGACTGCCAGAGCCGGGAGGGCCACACCCCAGGGCCTCCCAGGCCAAGCCTGCACCGCCCCCCACAAGGAGAAGCAAAGCGAGGCCTGAGCCAAGAAAAACCACACGTGGAGCCCATCCCTGGGGAGAGCTTGGGGGTCCGGGGTGTACAGGGCAGCCCAGGCAGTGAGGGCTGGAGGAGCTGGGCAGTCCCAGGGCTGTGCCCGGGCTCACATCAAGGAGGCCAGAAGAGACCAGACAAGGCTGGGACCCTCTCTAGGCTGTACCATGAGCGGGACCCTCACACTGGTGGGCGAGGCTTGGAGCCAGCAGTAGGCTAAGCCCAAGGCTGTGCAGGCCCCTCCTGCTTGGGGCCATGCTCCCTGGGCTGGGATCTCCCAGGTAGAGCTTCTCTGAAGATCGTCTTGGATATTTTGAATTTTTTTTAAGGTTTGTGTTTTTATGAACTAAAGCCAACTATGAATGATGTGCACAGTGTAAGCTACCTTATACTCATCCACCTTTTGGTTGCATAGTAATACCTACCTTATACTCATCCACCTTTTGAATCTTTGAAAAGGGTCTGTGAACTATGTGTCTAAAAGCAGTGGGTGAGGGCTTCCCTGGTGGCGCAGTGGTTAAGAATCCGCCTGCCAGTGCAGGGGACATGGGTTCGAGCCCCGGTCCAGGAAGATCCCACATACTGCAGAACAACTAAGCCCGTGCGCCGTAACTACTGAGCCTGCGCTCTAGAGCCCACGAGCCACAACTACTGAGCCCACGTGCCACAACTACTGATGCCTGTGCACCTAGAGCCCATGCTCTGCAACAAGAGAAGCCACTGCAGTGAGAAGCCTGCATACCACAACGAAGAGTAGCCCCTGCTCGCCACAACTAGAGAAAAGCCCGTGAGCAGCAACGAAGACCCAATGCAGCCAAAAATAAATAAATAAAATAAAATAAATTTATAAGAAATAAAAAAAAATAAAAGCAGTGGGTGAATGGGGGAAGGTTAGGGGGAGGGATAGTTAGGGACTTTGGGATTGACGTGTACAATCTGCTATATTTTAAATGGATAACCAACAAGGACCTACTGTAGAGCACAGGGAACTCTGCTCAATATTACATACAACCTAATCGGGAAAAGAATTTGGAAAAGAATAGATACGTGTATGTGTATAACTGACTCACTATGCTGTGCACCTGAAACTAACACAACATTGTTAATCGACTATGCTCTAATATAAAATAAAAAGTTAAAAAAAATAAAAGCATTGGGTGAATATATTCACAAATGTACATGTAATTTATGTGTATATGGGTGGAGAAATGGAGACACAGATGCCAATTCACATCTAGTTTAGGGACAAATGTATGTACAGAAATTTAGAATAAAATAAAAAGAAGCACATCCCAACTTTGGCCCAGACCCTCTCAAGCCCAGAGCGAGTCCAGCCTCAGGCACCTGTGATCCCACGGTGATAAACAGCCCCAATGTCCTCATGCCACCCTGCACTCATGTCCACCCTCTCCTGGCATCAGGAGTCGCAGCAGGGGACAAGGCGCTGGGGGAGAGACTCAGAGTGGGCAGGGGTGGAGGGCATTGCAGAGGCTGGCAGGGCCCACACAGACGCCCTTTCCACTCAGTCGTCGTCACCCTCCCGAACACCCGGCTCTGCACGGGGCCTACCTTTGCCGTCTCCCTGTCTCCACTCGCACCTGCCCGTCAGAGAGCCCAGACCGCCGCATTCCTCACACTCGGGCCGCCTCTTGCTGACCGCGCAGGACAGGGGGCAGCCTGGCTCCTCTGCCACATCTGGGGGTGGCAGAAAGCAAGTCACAGGGGGCCAGCCTGGGCCCTGTGTCCAGCTGCTAGCACCCATGGGTGAGGGCAGCATTGGCTGAGCTGTCGCCACGGGTTGAGCCCAGAGGGGAGGTAGTAACTAAGCACCGGGGCGCAGGGCAGTGAGGGGGCTGCTGAGGAAGGGGTGGTACCACAGTCACACAGCGGGGATAGCTACTGGGCTGAGGTAAGTATGGAGGGAGGGTGTGAGGTGGCCAGACTCGGCCAGTGACACACAGGACACCCAGTTAAACCTGACCTTCAGATAACGGTGAACACCTGCTTTGTGTAAATACGTCCCTAATATCACGGTGACACACTTGGAAGTTTGTCTTCTAAGAGACACTGCAAAAGTTGCAGTAGACGTACTTACACCAAAAAAATTGCTTGTTGTTTACCTGAAATTCACATTTAACCTGGGTCCTCTATTGTATCTGGCAGCCCTAAAGCAAGTGCACAGGAAGGACGTGTTGACAGAGGTGACGGGCAGCAGTGACCGTCCACAATGCTGTCACTCTGGGCTAAACTGTTTCACACTTTCCCCCATCATCCTTCCAGCTTGGCTGTGCAGCATGCACCGTTTTCTCATCTTACAGGGAAGAAGGCTCAGGGAAGCCACCAGGTAGTGAGGGGGAGCAGGACCGGGGCCCTTCTGTGGGAGAAGCCCGAGGCTCTACTACGCCCGTCCATCCCGACCCTCGCCGCAGCCCTGGCACTCACATGTCCCCTCCAGTGTGACGAGCAGTGGGGCCTGGGCTTGCTGGCGGGTTGGCCGTTCGATGGCCACTACCGTGTACTGGAGTTGGGCACACTCGGGCCGCTGCAGGGCCTCCGTGTCATTCACGAACAGGGTCCCCGTGGTGTCCTCGGCCGAGGTGACCATCCCCAGGGCGCTGCAGTTGGCGCTGGAGAGCTGCAGCTTGTACTGCACGTGGATGCCACTGAACTCCTGGCAGTTTTCCACACAGACTTTCCCAATCTAGGCATGGGACACAGGGAATCCTTAGCTGGGTGGCTGGACCACCTGTGATGGTGGCTGGAGGGGCTCCCTGGCAGCCTGAGTCCCAGGTCAGTTTCCTACTCAGCCCAGGACGGTAGCTCCCCATGTCCCCATCCTGCATGCCCCCGGAACCTGCAGACCATCCGCCTGCCTGGTCCTGCCCTGTCCAGACCATGGAACCACCATCCATACCTGCCCCTCAGAGCCGGAGGTGAAAGAACACGGGGCACTGGGGTTTGGTTTTGGGGCTGGCCCTCCAGGGAGGTGCTGCCGGCTTGCCCAGCTCATCCCTCACTTGCTCACTCATTCAGGCACAAAGGCAGCCTGTATGCCTCCTACACACCTCCCTCTCTTCTGGCCAGGCCAATTTTGCTCTGGGGATCACCAGTTCCCACCTGGGGAGGTACACGCCCAAGCTAGGTCACTCGCCTGGTTAGTCAGAGCACGACACCCAGGCCATGATTCATGCAGCATCGTTGTCTGTCCCACACGGGACCCAGGGGGCCTTCCTGAGACTTGGGATGGAACTCCTGGGAGAGAAGAGGTGCTTCTCCCAGGGATGCTAGGCTGGCAGCTGTGGTCACTGGGGCCTGGAGCTGGTCAGTTGAACTCTCCTTTTTACCCCCTCAGCCACTTCAGTTACCGTAAGGGTTGCGGTGGCTTGAGATCAGAAGCTCTGACTAGTCAAGGCTGAGGGCTGGGGGCCTGGTGGGGGGAGCGGGGATAGGGCCCTGCCTGCAGCCACGCACCATGCCCTTGCTCAACCCGACTCAGGCCCAGGGCAGGGCCAGGCTCCTCCAAGCCCACGCTTGACGCCACAACAAAAATACCTGCTGGGCTCCGAGCACTTCCCTGTACAAACCGGGCTCACTTCCACTCTCTCCAGTGACCCTCAACATTGCCCAAGGTCATCATCCTCAATTTACAATCATAAAAACTGGGGAGCCGGTGAGAGACCACAGTGAGTCTGGGGCTGGACTGGGACCCGGGTCCCTGTGCCCTCCTGAGTCTGCTGGAGCACAGGTGACCCACCTCCAGCAATGCCTACTCCCGCTCAACCCCGCAGACACCCCTCAGGCCCCTCTGCTTTGTCACCTCCCACCACCCTTGACCCCTGCCTCTAGGAAAGGCCCGAGGTTGGGTGGCAGGTTGGGGAGCCTGGATGTGTCCAAGGGTGGGGTTCTTCGTTTGCTGGCCCCAGGTGGCTGCCAAGAGGTAAGGGAACCAACCACAGAAACTGGCAAAACCACAGGAAAATAGAAGATGGCCCTAAACGGGACGTTCTAAAGAGGATGTGGCCACAGCTGCCCCACTAGGAGAATGCAGTACGTTAAGTCATATGCTTGCTGTAACCACAAGTGAACTTTAAAAAGCGTTTAAGAGAAACATTCTCGGAAGAACTGCACCAAAATGTTACACACTGGCTAATGTGAGAAAAAGAGATCACTCCTGTCTATCCCTTATCTCCTTTGACGAATACTTATAACTTTAATTTTTTTCCACTTCTAATCGTTATTTTCCAATGACAAATGCAAAATAAGCTCTAGTAAACATACTCGCAGATTAGTGGAAAGTAGAAGCGCTCCCTGTCTTTCCCTGCAGAGGGCGCCAACTTTCACTGCTGCCTGCATTTGCACACTTGCAAATTCCCAGCAATGAGGACTTTGTTTTGAACCTAGGGAGCCACCTGAGACCAACACTTACGCAAACCACTTTTTCACTTAATTCACCAGGAACGTCTTTCCAAGTCTGCATGCATAGATTTACCTGGCGCTGCTCTTTCATGAGTACAAAATGTTTTAAAGATGCCAAGGAAGGAGACGGCAAAGAAGAGGGGCCCACAAAGCCCACGAGCCCTGCTCATGACCGTCCCAGTCTTCCATGGCCCCAGCCTTCCTGGCCCCGTGCCTGCAGCTTCCTGGGGCCACTCCGTGTACTACTTAGCTCAGGGAGGGGGTGTCACCCACCCCCCAGCCCTGCTTGAAATCTGCTCAACGGAGCACCCCACCTTGGGGGTCTCCTGCCCCTCCACACCCCTCCCCAGGCAGGCAGCAGGCTGGGGGCTCACCTGGGCGAAGCGGCGGGCCCGCCTGCTCGCAGCAAAGGAGTAGGTGCTGGGCAGGCGCAGGCTGACAGGCAGCACGGTCACGTTGAAGTGGAGGAGGACGACGCCCTCCCCCGGGCCCTGGAAGTCCGAGTCGTTGACCAGCACGGCCAGCTGCATGGCCCGGCTCTCGGAGATGGGGAGGCTCCGGTTGAGAACCAGCCCTGCGGGGGGTGGGGGAGGGGGTGTGTCTGTGTGGACGGCACACGGTGATGATGGGCGGGGGCCCTGCGGGTTGGGACCACTGTCCCACGCCGCTGCACGCCTCCTCCCCGCACACATGTGGAAACAGGCACCTCCTCCCACACGGACACAGATAACAGACCTGGCGGGACGCATTAAGGTAGAACTACTATTTAAAAGTAGTGAGTCGCTGTGCTGAGCTGGGAGCCCAGAAGACCCTTCTCAGCTTGGAGGTAACCTTGGGGATGTGTGTGTGTGTGTGTGTGTGTGTGTGTGTGTGTGTGTGTGTGTGTGTGTGATGTGAGTGCGGGATAGGCCACACAAGGTAAAGAACCACCACCACCTAGGCCCTGGGAAGACTGTGCTAGTCCCTGAGAACCCTCAACAGCAGCAGCCTCCTGTGGACCCTTGGATTCCACAGGCCTCCAGCACCCGGGAGCTTCCACGCTTCTGAGCACCTGCCGTGTGCCAAGGCTAAGGTTTTAGTTTAGTGGAGACAGAAAGGGGGATGGGGGGCTCTGGTGCACATGGCACCAGAGTGAGTATGCAGGGGCAAGGATGACGTTTTCCCTCACACAGGACAGAAGGCTTCAGAGACCTGGTGGGGGAGGGGAGGATGAGAAACAAATAGGATCAGGCCAGCCAGAAAGGGGTAAAGACGCCAGTGATCCTGGGTTCCCCAGAAGCAGACCCCCAAACAAGGACCCAAGTGCAAGTGGGGTATTTGAAAGGTGATCCTAGAAAACACGGGCAGGAGGGCAGGGGAGGGAGGCAGGGAAGCTTGAGGATGAGTATGCCCCGTTCTGCAGGTGAGCACTGCGGGCCCCTGGAGCTCAGCCCTGAGGGTGGGTGCATTCCAGGAGCCAGACAGGACAATCATCGGGGAACCCTCTGACTCTAAGACACTGAGCTGCTATTGTATGGATACATGAGCCCCTTGTGAGTAGAGACTTGCTGGTGGGGGGAGGGGGCAATAACCCCTGGGCACTTGGGCACCTGGGAGGTGGCAAAGCAGGTGCCAGGGGCCAGAGGGAGGCCTCGGTGATGACATACGTGTTGCAGTGAGTCCTGGCGTGGCCAGCACGGGGTGTCCTGCCAGGGTCGGCCTCAGGACAGTTCATGGAGAGGACAGCCTGCAAACACCCACCAAGGTGGACCAGGCAAGCCCAGCAGAGACAAAGGCCGGGAGGAGGAGTGGAAGGGGCGGCTGCCTGGTGCTCAGAGGGCCAGGACAGGCGTCTGTGTGTGCTGGGTGCTGCCCCGTCCAAGGAGAGTGGGCCGCCAGTTCCCCAGGGGGCCCAGCCAGGCCACATGTGGCCTCTCTTACTGTAGTCGTGCACGGTTGCCCGCACAGAGCTGCCGTTGGCCTGGGTCAAGGTCTCGTTGGGCGAGTGCTCTAGTCGGAAGGTCTGGAGGGCCCAGGCATCCCCGGAGAGCAGCGTGCTTGTGTACCGTCTCAGGAGCTCCCCGGATGCCGGCACCACATCTGCATCGAAGACACGTAGTGTGGCCACAACAGTGCCCTGCAGAGAACAGGGGGTGCCAGTTAGGGCCCTTAAAGCCAGAGACCGTGGAAAGGCACGTGCCCCACGAGTGGACCAGGTGTGTGCAGTCAGAGCTGGCTCTAGGGACAGACTGACCTGGGTTCAAGTTCCCTGGGGCCCCTAGTCAGCCTGTCCTGGTCACCCTTCCTGGGCCACTGCAGCTCACCTGTGCAGCAGGTGTGACAGGCATCTACAGATGCCCCATAAGGATGGATGAGAGCACATGCCCTGGTACTCTGCTGAAGACCTCATCTAGGTCCCCATAGAGCACAGCAAGCACTCCTACTCTTCTCTGAGGAAACCAGGCCCCACAAGGCGGAGGAGTTAGCTCAGTGTCATAGAGTGACAGATGGCAGACCTGGGATCCAAGCCCAGGTATCCACCAGAATGCTCTCCTCCAAGTCTCTTCTGTACACCAGGCTGGAGAGAGTCACGAGGAAGGTTCTGAGCAAAGTCACAGGGCATCTCTGCTCTCACTGCTAACCAGGCTCCCCAGTGTCACCACCAGGGGGTCCTGCCAGGCTCATGAGACACTCCCCTGTGTCATGTGCTTTCCTCTCACCGGCTCATCCGCCAAACCTGCTCTTGGGGTGCCCAGAGAAGCAGGCAGTGACAACATACTACGCTCCCACCCTTCCATTGCTCCTGCGGCCTGCCAGCTGCAGGACAGTCCGAGGCCCAGCAGGTGGCAGTCACGCTCCACCTGCGTGGACCAGAAAAGGGTGGGGCTGGGATTGGGCGCAGGGAAATCCCTGCCAATGTGAGCCCTGGGGCCCCACCCGCGGCGTCAGACACAGACTGGGCACTCAGGTCCCCCGGCCTCCCAAGGCAGTGGTCAGCTGGGTGCCGGTGGGGCTGGCCTCCTCTCTCCTCCTCAGCTGTCCTGGACACCGACAGAAAACCCCGACACACAGACTGATGGACAAATGAAAGACGAATAGTTAGATGGATGGTCAGCCACGTGTCTGGATGGCTAGACGAACCGCTGAACAGACCGAGGAATAAATGGCAGATAGAGGAATCCAGACACGGAACAGAGAGACACCAGACAAGCACCAGACAAACGGACAGGCACCTCCTTCCGCTTGAACTCCACCACGGCGCTGGCGGTGTCGACGCCCCCGAGGAAGCTGGGCGCAGAGTCGTCTTCGTCGTAAACGGTCACGGGGAAGGGCACCATCACCTCCTCCTCTCGCACGCCGACGCGCACCGTGCACAAAGCCACCAGCTCATACTTCTCCCGCTTCTCGCGGTCCAGGGCCCAGCGCGTGCTCACCTCCAGGCTGTCCACAGCGCAGCGGAAGGGCAGACTCTCACCTGCGCACCAAGCAGACCAGGAACCCCGGGCTGAACCCCGGGCTGGGGAAAGGGTGAGCTGCCTTCCGTGGCACGGGCGGGGGCCCTGTGGATGGAGCCGGGGTGCATGCTGGCCCCAGGCCCTGGCCCCTCCTCGGCTCCACAGTGAGGCACGGTGCTCCAAGCACAGTTTGCAGTGAAGACTGTGCCCTGAGCTTCACTGTGGCTGCAGCCTGCACTGGTGCTGATGGGGAACAGAGGGACCAGGAGGCCTACATCAGGTCTTCATCCTGATCACCTGGGCGGGCTAGGCATACCCCTTCACACACCTTGCCTCTGCTGTGGGGAGGGCTGGCACCAGCTCAGCCCAGAGATTCAGCTCCCAGCATTTGCTGGTTTCTGAAAAAAAAAGATTTAGGAATTTTTTTCTTTAATTATGGAAGTGGTATGTGCTTATTTTAGAGAATGTGAGAAATAAAGCTATTCCACCACTTGGAAACAAACATGGTGGACATTTGGTGTGATTTTATATTAACACACAAGTATTTCTGACTGCCTGGTTTGAATCGCTGTCCTATACACCTTCTGGCTGTGTGGCCCAAGGCTGGTGGTTCTGTCTCTCTGTGCCTCAGTTTCCTCACCAGAAGAGGAGATGATGAAGGCAAAAGTGTCTGTTCCCTGCCAGACACTGCTGTACGTTCAGTGACTCACGTGTCTTTCCACAACCCAGTGAGGGAGGACCGGTAACAACAATACACTCTTCAAGCCAAGCCTGTCCTGGAATTCATCCTCCAGAAATGACCCAAAAAAGGGAAAAGGCTGAAGGCTTGAAGGTCAACACTGACCACCCCAGAGCCAAGCACGGGAGGGCTGCCAACTCCACTCAGTGGGAAATCACATCAGAGCCACACATTACATGTGAACTACACATGTGGGAAATGCTTATCATGCAAACATGTCCCTCTGTTGTTTACGGTTACAAAAAACCCTTTTTTTGGCGAAAAAGGCAGCACGCTAAATCATACACTTTGCCGGCAATTCTGCACAAAGACTTCTATCCCTGCTGCAGGATAAATGAAAAGATGCTGGGAGAGTGTGAGTGACTGCTTTCCTTACGCTACTGAGATCTTCTTCAACATTATTACCGTGTGTATGCCATCAACCTGGTGTGAATCCAGGTTCTACTTACTAATAAGTCCAGCTTGTAAGTGTCCCTTTTGAGTCCCAGTTCCTTGCCTTTAAATGGTTTAATGGCACCTCAGCTGCCTTCTCTCATCTCCACTGGGATCCAATTCCCTTCCCCTCCCCACATCCATGCTCTTGGCCTCCCCAGGGCAATCTTGTGGCAGGACCATCTTGTGGCAAGGTCCACTGTCCTTGCAGCTGCTCAGGCGGAATCCTGGAACCATGCTTGGTCCCTTCTTTCTTTCAACACCCCGCATCCAACTCACCAGGATATCCTGCAGGATCCTTCTTGTTGCCCAAAGGTTTCCACCCTCACCCCAGACCTCCTCCTCTCTCAAGGATTTCTCCTGCCTCCTAATTTGTTTCTCTGCTTCCCCCTAAACCACCCACCCCCAATCATTTCTAACACAGCAGCCAGACTAAGCTCTTAAAGGTAAGGTATGTCCTGTCAATGACCCCCTCTCCCAAACACCTTCCATGGCTCCCCAGTCCCTCGGCAGGAAGCCTGCCGCCTACTTGGAACTGCTCTGCCCTCAGCGGCCTCCACCCTGCCCTGCGGTTCACTGCACTCCAGCTACATGGGGCTCCCACCTTGGTGCTCTTGAAGGGGCTCACTCTGCTTGCCTGGCACCCCCCCTTTGCTCCAGTGTCCCCTTTTCCCAGCAATCTGATTTGAGACAGTGGTCTCCACCACTCCACACCCTCTCAGCTTTACATCCCACCTAGTCCCTTCAGAGGCCACCCAATTTCCTTAGCACGTGTGTGGTCTCCATCTCCCACGGGATGGAAGCTCCAGGAAGGTGGGATTTTGGCCTGATGTGTTCACTCTCTCATCCTTCCTCCCCAGAACAGTGCCTGGCCCATGGCAGGCATACATGAGATACTTGTGGACTTCTGAATGAACGGATGATGGGGTGGTGCAGAGTAAACACGACGGCCTGTGTAGAGGGACCGCAGCGCCGTGCCTGGCACTCAGCGGGCACCGAGGAAGGCTCCACGCGGTGGGCACTCACCTCCCAGAAGCCTGTAGGCCGCGCTGACGTTGGGGCAGAGGAACTGCACAGGCAGCAGGCGGAATTGGTGGAAGGTGCCGGGAGGCCTGTTCTCCCTAATGCGGAAGGACAGGCCCGTCTCGGGGAAGCAGAGGTCCCGGGGTTTGAGGGCACCGCAAGCCGGGAAGGAGGCGTTGATGATGGAGAAGTACACTCGGGCACAGCCCGGCCACTGGCACTCGCCCTCACGAAGGGACGTGGGCGATAGGAAGACCTGGAGGTAGATGGTGAGCAGCGGGAAGCCACCGTCTGCAGAGAGAGAAGTCATCAGGCCCACCGGGGTGTCAGCCACACCTGCCCAGCGGTGGGGAACGGAACAGGGAGGGGGCAGGAGCTCGGGGCTGGGGCAAAGCCCAGTCCTCACCAGGGTCCACACAGGGCTCCTCTGGGCTTTCTGGCCCAGCCACCACCTCCTGGGGGTTGCCTCACCGGCCCACCTCTCTTGTTTTTTAGGTCTCAGCTCAAAAACCCTTCCTCAGGGAGGTGCCCTGAGCCCCGGGTCTAACACCAAGTGGAGAGCTTCCCCAGGGAGCGCTCTTGCCCTGCCCCTTTCCCCAAGGCAGTTCTTTTTTTTTTTTTTTTTTTTAAAAAACACTTTCATTTATTCTATTCTAGTCTATTCTATTCTATTTTTCTATCTCTGGCTACGCCGCCTCCGGGATCTTAGTTCCCCAACCAGGGATTGAACCTGGGCCCTCGGGAGTGAAAGCACAGAGCCCTAAGCACTGGACTGTCAGGGAATCCATGTCCCCACCCCAGCCCCCCAGGCAGTTTCACTGTCTTCGGAGACACAGACTTCCCCAGCACCTAGACAGGGGATTTCTGGCAAGTTCCAGCATGGAGGCACCACAGCAGCTCCCCCTCCAACTGGTCTGGATCTCAGCTGGGGTCGGGGGCTCTTCCCGGGCCCTCTATCTCAGCCCTGGGGAAGTGGCTGCCCCTCACATCTGCTCCTCCCGCATTCATTCGTTCTCTGTGCTTCTTACTAGCCTGTCTTCCATTGCTCCAATCTCCTGCTGTGGTTAGTAATTCTCTATACAAACTTTCCCTGTTCAAATTACTGATTTCTCTCCTGACTGGACCCGACAGGTACCCGAGGTCACTCTCCAATCACGAACAGAACAGGCCTCCTACAAAACTCAGACCCTCAGCAGATTCCACTCTGGCCTCCACCCCAGTGGTCCTGGTTCTTCAAGTTCCCCACTGGGGGCTGGAGATGCAGACGGCGGCAACTAAGTGTGTGCGGAACCAAGACCTATGTCAGGTGCTACCTCCTCCAGGAGCCGCCTGGGGTGCCCTGACGGGGGGCAGCTTTACTTGGGGACCCTGGCTTCACTTGGCAGATGGGTGTGGCCACTCTGCCCCTGCTGGGCGGTGCCACCCACTCCGTGTTCCCAGGCATGCCGCCTGTCTCTCAGCGCACACGGGGGCTCAGGGCTGGCGTGAGGGTCCAGGGAGGCCATGTCTACGGTGGAGGGGCTCAGAGGGGGGCACTACTGGGTGTGTGATCACCATTTGGTGCCACGAGGCACAACTCTGCTCCACGACCCCTGCTCCCCGCAAGTCTCAGGGTCCCACGTGGCCTACACTCCAGCTGAGACCTCTGCTCTGAGGAGTTGGTCAGGCCTTCCTCCCTGCTCCACTTCCATCTCTGGCACCAGGCCCAAGTCCCTGCCAGGTGTCAAGGGCAGCTTGCTGCTGACTTCCCTGGTGGCGCAGTCGCAGTGGTTAAGACTCTGTGCTCCCAAAGCAGGGGGCCCGGGTTTGCTCCCTGGTCAGGGAGCTAGATCCCACATGCATGCTGCAACTAAGAGTCTGCATCCCACAACTAAGGAGCCCGCCTGCTACAACTAAGGAGCCGGTGAGCGGCAACTAAGGAGAACTG
Organism: Mesoplodon bidens; assembly: GCF_964165515.1. Taxonomy (NCBI): domain Eukaryota; kingdom Metazoa; phylum Chordata; class Mammalia; order Artiodactyla; family Ziphiidae; genus Mesoplodon; species Mesoplodon bidens. The sequence continues at coordinate 118,013,085 of NC_138176.1, read as the reverse complement.
CGAGCCACCCTTTCCGTGGGAACTGCTGTTTCTCCAGCAGGTTGCAGACCATTTGCTAAAGCGAGATCTTGGGATTTTTCTCCTCTTAACTCCTCTCTCACAACCCCAAATCCTTGTTAACCCAACTGGAAAAGGCATCTGGCTCCTGCATGGACAGAGCACCCAAAGCCTTCACGTGGGTTCTCCAAAATCCAAACAGCCTCCGAAGGCCTAAGGGTCATCAGTGGTCCCCAAGCTCACCCTGGCTCCCTCACTGGCTGCGCACAGAGGCAGGCCAGCCTCATCTCACTCTCTCCACTCTCACACAGCAGGAGCCACAGGGGAAGCCACCCTCGGTGTGATGTGTGCTGTGTGAGGCTAAGGCGAGGGTAGGCGGTGGGGGCAATGAGGTGCGTAGGGGTCAGGGCTGCTCCCTTACTGCGGATGCTGAGCTTCTCCCAGGAGCTGTGGTCCAGGCTCCGGTTAAGGTAGAGAAGCCCCGTGTCCTCCTGGATACGGACCCAGTCGTTCTCGTGCAGCCGTGTGCGGTAGGCGCCGTAGAGGTGCTGGCCCAGGCGGAAGCTGGGCACCTCCTCGGGGAGGTCTTGCAGGGCGTGGACGTAGAGCAGGGGCATGCCAGCTGGCTGGTCCACGTACAGCCTCTCCCAGTAAGCATCCCTTGAGAAGTAGAGTCCCAGTGGGGCTGCAGGAAGCAGGGAAGCACATGAGGGAGGGAGGGAGGGAGGGGTGATGACGGAACCCAGAGCAGGCCTCCTAGGCAGACCAGTGTTCCCCAGTGGCTTTATTTCACATTTTTAAAAATTGGAGTATAGTTGCTTTACAATGTTGCATTAGTTGCTGCTGTACAGCAAAGTGAATCAGCTATATGTATACCTATATCCCCTCCTTTTTGAATTTCCTTCCCATTTAGGTCACCACAGAGCACTGAGTAGAGTTCCCTGAGCTATAGAATAGGTTCTCATTAGTTATCTATTTTATACATAGTATGCAAAGTGTATATATGTCAATCCCAACCTCCCAATTCATCTCATCATCCCCCATTTTACATTTTAATAATAGATTCTTTGTGGACTAGAAAATTTCACTAATTTGAAATTCTGATCTTAGTAGGTCTTTCTCATCTGTAGTCCTAAGTACATCAACACACAATTATCTATATAGCTAAACACTAGCTGAGGGACCTCCCTGGTGGCACAGTGGTTAAGACTCTGCGCTCCCAAAGCAGGGGGCCCGGGTTTGCTCCCTGGTCAGGGAACTAGATCCCACATGCATGCTACAACTAAGAGTTCGCATCCCACAACTAAGGAGCCCGCCTGCTGCAACTAAGGAGCTGGTGAGCCGCAACTAAGGAGAACTGCGAGCCACAAATAAGGAGCCTGGAAGCTGCAACTAAGACCCAGTGCAGCTAAATAAGTAACAAACAAACAAACTAACTAACTAAACATTAAATTAAAAACACTAGCTGAAAGTACACCACTTTAAAACAGAAAAAGGAGGAAGTGAGGCAGCTTTAAAACCGTTGCAAAATCGTTCTCGATTACCCAAGTTTAATAAGCAGGTGAACCACTCAGCTGGGAGTTCACCCAGGCTTCTGAGCAAATCACCTGGAGCCAGAGTTTTCAAGTGTACAAGATGCTGCCAGACAAGCAGGGCAGGCAGGAGTCACCAAAGATGAACAGAGCACTAATAAATCTTTAGCTAAAGTCAATCACACTCCTACCATATGACCCAGAAATTCCACTCCACTTATCCAAGAGAAATGAAAACGTATGTCCATCAAATGACTTATTCACAAATGCTGGGGTTATTCACAGAGCCAAGATCTAGAAAGAGTCCAGATGTGCTCCAGCGGGTGAACAGATAAGCAAACGGTGGTCCATCAGGGCCACTGATACACATGACAGTCTGGACGGATCTCACAGACATCCTGCCAAGTAGAAGGAGCAGCATGAGAGAATCACATGGCACGGTTCCAGACTGATTTTAAGCGACAGATATCAGACTGGCTACCTGTTGGTGGCGGGGGAGGCAACAGACCAGGAAGGGCAGGAGGCATGTTCTGGGGAACATAAAGGCTTTGTATCCCGATACGGGCGTGGCTCACACAGGCACATCCACTGGTTAACAGTGTACAGCCAAGATTTATGCACTTCAACCTATGTAGATTCTGCCGAAATTGATCGCCAAGGGACTGTGGGTAGAGCTGTAAATGCCACAAGGAAGGCAGATGCTGACCATGGCTGAGCTGGGTGAGCCCACAGGAGCCCTCATCCTACTAACTCTGCTGACTTTGTATATGTTCAGCATTTTTCATCACAAGAAGTTTTAAAAAATATTAAGAATTTTTAAAAAGGTGGATAAATGGGCAAGCAATGCTTTAAAAACCTGCAAATGCTTAAAAACCTACTCTATGAAACACAAAAAAGTACCAATGCACAAAGCAAACATGAGAAACACTGTACTTTTGTGTAACCGTTTTCTCCTTTCAATCAGTTTGTTTCCACCTACATCCCGCTTCCCTTGCAGCCATGGGGGTGAGTGGCCGGTCCAGTCCGCACAAGCAGAGGAACCCTGGGTCTGCCTGGGCCCTTGAGGACTCCCTTGGGTGTGGGAAACAATCAAGTGCCAGGTGAAGTCAGGTGAAGAGAACAGGCAAGACCTTTTGGATCCCAAAGTGGTAAAACAGTAAGAAAACTAGAAGGCTGCTTGCACTGTGGAAGGTTTCCCAAGGATGACCTCAAAGGCAGCCAGGCTGGGAATGCCAACTTGGAGGGAAGTGTGCATTCGGTCCTGCCAGCCCAGTGCCCAGTGTGGGTGCTGCCCTGCAAGACAGGCCTGGACCACAGAGCAAGGGTGAGAGGGAGAGAGCAGGAGAGAAACAGAGGGAGAGAGAGGGAAGGAGCGGAAAGAGAAAGGGGATCAGGTGAAAGGGGGAGAGGAAGGGGGGGAAAGAGAGCGATGCTCTGGCTAGAGCCAAAGGCCTGGCCCTGCACACCCCACACTAAAGACAGAGATGGAGGGAAGGGGGCTGCACGCCTAGCGCTGACCTACTAGACCTTCAGAAATCTGCTCCGTAGGAGCGCTGTCCCTGCAGTGGGACCCAGAGTTACCGGGCCTCTGCAGGTGCGGTACAGGGAAGGGCAGGCTAGGACCTCCAGGACCCAGCCCTGTGCCTTGAGAGAGGCTCTGTGCGGTGGCCTTCCTGCCCTGCAGTCTCTTGGGGGAGGATCCACCCCAGAGCATCACACTGCCTGCCATCCAAGGGGGAGGTCGCTCAAGGAGCCGCAGGAAGAAGTCACGCTGGGGAACTCTGGGGAGGGAGAGCTGAGACACTGCTTCCCCCACTCTGGGGTCTCGTTGGCAGAGACCACCGGCAGGAGCTGCCCACACGTGGCTGAATGCCACCCTCCTGTCCCCACACCCTCCCTACTGGCCCAAGAAGACACAGGCTGCCCCGCAGATGCACTCAGGGCTGACTTCTTTGGGATTTAGTAGCTGATGCTGACAGACAGGCAGGCAGCTCAGAGGTCTGTGTCAGCCCCAAACGTCCACAAGACTGGACTCTTCCCTGATCCTGTTAAAGGGCAGCCAATGGCACCGGCTTGGAGCAGGCCTTTTGCCAGCTGGGCCGAGTGATGGGCCACGGCTGACAGGTCCTCCCACACAGCTAGGATTCACTCCACAGGCTCGAGCTTCCCGGGAGCAGCTCATAGTTTGGGGCCCCAAAGAGGATCCTACAACACTGCTCACCACTGCTCTTTTTTCCTTTTTTCTTCATTTGAAAATATCTTCTTCCAATTTATGACTTACATATTGATTTTTTTTTAACATCTTCATCACTGCTCTTGAGACAAAGGCAGGAGTACTTCCTGTGGTGTCTCTTCACCCAACAGGAGAGGACCGTCACCCAACGGGAGGGGAGGGACAGCCCCAGAGCGGTCCCTGATGGGGCTCGTCCCCCGCTAGGAGCGTGCCAGAGCCCCACCGCGCCGCCTGGCAGAGTAACCTCGGGTCTGTGCTCCTCACAGAAATCAGATGGGCTCCCAGCCTATGGCAGCACCCTGCCCGGGAAGGCCGAGTCTGGGAAGGAAGGCTCGGAAGGGGGATCAGAACCAGGCACAGCTCTGCTGCCCCAAGACAAGGGCCTGAATCACGAGCAGCAACCAGGCTTCCTTTCCCTCCAACCAACAGTCCACGAAGGCTGCGAGTCAGAGGGTCTAGTGGGAGCTCTGGGGTGGGGGGTGGCCGGGCAGGGGGAAGGACGTTGCTGCTCACTGCCCCGTGGACATGAGAAGGAAAGGTCTCCCGTCCCTCTACCGCCGCCTTCTCCAGAGGACCTGGCCCGCCGCCTCGCGGCGGTGTGGTGTGCAGTGAGCGCAGCCGGCTGGACCGACAAAGCCCAAGGCCAAGCCCTCCCCCCCACAACGACCCTCTACTTTCTTCGCAATCCCAGACGGGGGTGCAAACGGGACCACTGCTTTGCAAACAGACACTGAGGCGGGAACAAAAGAAAGCAGTCTGCCCGCTCAAGGGCACACACACAGCCAGCCAGAGAACTGGGATTCAGACGGCAGTCACTCCAGCAGCACACCCCTCTCCGGCCTGCTCAACCCCACTTCACAGCGGGCCGGGCCCTGCCGCCACCGTGCCCGCTGCCCCACTGAGCCCTGCGTGGTGACCGCAAGTCAGCAACACCAGCCTGCAGTGGAAGGCGGTCCCCGAGGACTCACCTTCTCTTGGGAAGCTTGCATTCCTGGCCACAAAGAGGATGAGAGACTGTAATTCCCAGTGGTTGACAGGGTGGTGGCCTGGTGGCAGCCCAGGCTCATGACACCACGCTGGGTGGGAAGGGGGCTCAGCCAGGGCCAGGGCCGCCGGCGTCCTCCTCACCCTGGCAGAAAGGCGCGCACCGACTGCTAGTGATCTGGGATGCTGCCAGCGGGTCCCGTCTCACAGAGCTGCAGGCAACTCTGCCGGTGGGGAGCCCAGGGTGGATGTTGGTCCACAGGACAGCATACTGCCAAGGGCAGCCTGCGTCTGCCAGCCTGCTAGGCCACCAGCTCTCCGTGGTCTGCCAGACCCCTCTGTGGAGAGGTGAGGTCTGCGTTCTGGCCCCCGGAGTACCAGCGAGAGTATGCTGTGTGACGACTGAGCCTACAGGAGAGGAACACAGCTTCTGCCGGCTCATCCTTTGGGGACACACACACACACACACACACACACACACACACCAGGCCCCCAACCCGTCCCCGGTCAGCTGTGCAAGAACCAGCTGCCCTTGGAGCCACCAGCAGGGGGTCCTTACACATGGGTCTTCTGTGGCGGGGGGAGAGGCCTGCCCCACCTGCCAGGTAGGGAGGAACAGATCCAGAACGGGGCTCCTCCTCCGGGGCCCCCTGGAGTGCATGCACTTTCAGTGGTCCGGGGTCTGGGAGGTAGGAGGGGCCCGAGCTCCCAGGAGCCCCTACCTCTAAGCTGGTCCAGTCCCCACCATACAGACCACATGTGCAGGAGAGAATGGGCCTTGCCCGCTCTCATCTCACAGAGCCAGGCCCTACGGGATCTGTGTGGGGCTCAGTCTGTTGCTGCCTAAAGGGATTTGTGGACTGGGCAATGCTTGTGAGCAGAAACAGACTTAAATGCACTTAAAATGCCTCCCAGGTGGTCCCTGCTCAGGGCATGGCTGCCTTAATGTTCCTCCTTGTCACAAACACTTTTAGATGGAAAAACACATGCTCCGAGGTGGGGAATGAGGACGTGGGTGCAGGGCTGGCCTCAGGGGGTGTAGTCTGGGGAGACCACAGGGCCCCGTTTTTGGTTTAAGGCTCTGCTGTCACTGTCCTGAAATCCTTCAAAATTCTAGAACAAGGGGCCCACATCTTCATTCCACGCTGGGCCCCACAAATGATGCGGCCAATCCCAGTGGGTGAATGAGGAGAGCCTGGGACGGGCCGTCGCAGGTGTCCAGTTTCGTGGGGCTGTGCAGCCTCTGGGGAGTGGTGGCCTCCTCTGGACCTCGTTTTCTTCAACTGTGAACAAGAGAAGGGCAGGCTGGGGAGAGGAGGAGCAGCCGGAGCAGGTGCAGACAGGCCTCACCTTTGCCCAGGTACATATCGCACAAAGCTCTCACTTTGGATTCACAATCACCATGCGCAAATCCCTTCACTGCCCCATTTCACAGGTAAGAACACTGAGGCTGGGAGGTGAGCAGCTTTCCCGAGGTCAAACAGCTGGAGATTCTGCATCTCAGGGTTTGGTACAACGGCTAACAAAGTGGTGGTGGAAGTCAGGAACAGGGCAGACGCTGGTCCTGCTGGGAAGCCCAGGGCCCTGCCAGCTGACCACCCCTCCCTGCCAGCATTGTTTTGCCAGGAAGGGCTTCCCGGCCTGTGAGCTCAGACCTGCCTCTGGTGAGAGCCTCCCGTGGAACTTCGGGCAGGTCAACACAGCAGGGCTTGCAAGGCCTGTCCCACCCATGCCTTCCATCCCTGAATGTCACCGGGTGACAGAATTCTCCCCCCACACAGTTTCACGTTTCTGCCTGGACAGGCATGGTCAGCATCACCTCGAGGCTCTGGTTCCTCAGGCTGCCCCGGCACCACAGCAAGGGGTGAGGAGCTGGGTTTTGCTCACACAGGAGGGGCGGGTCCCGCACTGCTGAGAGACCCCAAGAACCTTCACGGTGCGCACGCGCGCGCGCGCGTGCGTGCGTGCGTGTGTGTGTGTATGCCCGGGCATGTAGGAGGTGGCAGAGGTGCATGGGTCCAAGACCCCACCTGCTCCCGCCCTGCCCCACCCCTGCAGGGAGAAGATGTGGAACTAAGGTTCAGTGGGGGTGAGGTGCTGCACTGCTCCGAGCAGGGCCTCCTTCAACATCTTTACAAGTAGAGCGACCCGGGCACTGACGGTCTCATTCGGTGCGTGCAGTCACCAGCCTTCTTCTACCCCGGAAACGCAGCTTTCAATGTTCCATACCTGGTTGGGATGTGTCATTTACTTGTATTTGACACATCCCAACCAGGTACAAATACGGTATTTGTTTTTCTCTTTCTGACTTACTTCACTCTGTATGACAGTCTCTAGATGCATCCACATCTCTACAAATGACCCAATTTCGTGTCATTTAATTGTATTTGGATGCAGACAGAACTAGGCCCAAGCCCCCACGTCACTCTCATTCATTTAACTCTCCACAAGCTCAGACGTGCGTGCACACTCACACAGGCACTCTTACCCACACTGGTCACAGGGGCATACGTTCTCAGACACGCATGGGATGCTCTGAGCACCCTCCTTTGCGGTGGAGGACGCCACAGGTGGACAAGAGTTTCTGGTTGTCATCCCTTGCTTCTGCGGCACAGGGTGTGGGGACATCCTCTGGGCTCAGTCACATGCCAGATGTACACTGTCCCTCGGTGCCAGAGCAGCCCATGCCCTTACCCCGCGATCACCTTCCCACAGCTTCCCACAGCTTCCCAGACCAGACGCCTCTGTATGCCTGCTGAGAGCCTCAATTCCCCCGTGCCTGGAGGGTCGCCTCCTGCTAGCCTGCACAACCTAGCCAACTTCTCCACGTGCAGTGGGCTGTGACCCCAGCCTGGGGAGGGGGCCCCTTTCCTGGGTATCTGCCCTTAGCCTGAGGGTGGCCCACAGAGCTCTCCTACACTCACCACTGCTGACCAACTCTTATGTTAACCTCTCCTGGTTCCTTTGCTGTGTGGGTACTGTCTCCTGACTGGACGTAGACTGATACACACACATCTCCCTCTTACATATACACTTATCTCACACGCACGTGGTTACACACTCTCACTGTTGCACACTCAACCCCCCTTCCCCATTCTCTCGTTCATTTAGTGAGTCACACTGAGCCTGCCCAGCCCTGACCGTAGGCTCACCTCATCAGCTCTCCTGATCAGCTCTGGCCATCAGGGGCCACACACAGCTCCCCTGAGGTTCCCTCGACCTCCTCACCACCCTCAGTGGAGGATGTGCTGCCATCTGACCATGCCAGGCCAGAGCCAGGCAGTCACTTCCTAACCGGGTGCTCTTGGCTAATCAGAGTGAGTCACACTCACCGTGGTCATGGACACACCCAGGGCCCCAGACAACTAGAAATGTCCTAGGACTACACCTTGAAAGCCAGAATTTGGGGCTCTCAAGAAAGAAAAAACACTGTGAGATGGTATGATCTGAGAACCGTGTGGGGTTACAGCAGCACCTGAATCTGTGTGCAAGGCAGGCCCTTCCTTCAGAATCCACTCACCGGGCAGCCCCGCTCCTGCCCTTGATGAGCGCCATATCATGCAGATGACAGCTTTATTATGGCCAGCAGAACCTCCTTAACAGACGGTTTCCTAATGCCATCATCTTCACTGGGAATGGGAACCAGATCTCGTGGACTCCTCCCCGGGGGTGGCCCCTCCCCATGTGGGCCAGCTGTCCCCGTGGGGGGTCCCTCCAGCCCCAAGGCCCAGACAAGGGTGCTTGGCACCATCACCCTCTCCCCGCCCACCTCATGCCCCTCCTCCCATATCCCATTCACGTTTTCTCTTTATTCCAGTTCAATATTTGATATGTACAGAGTATATTTTGCAGAACATTTATGCCGAAAGTATATTCTGTGACAAACATCCATGAACCCATGGCTGACGTAACTGGACACTTGGCAACACTGCTGCCCCTCCCACGCCCTCACCTTCCACCTCATCCACTCACAGCAAACGTGAATCTGTGTCTGTGTTTTTCTTATCCCCCTCCATTTTTTTTTTTTTTTTTGCAGTACGCGGGCCTCTCACTGTTGTGGCCTCTCCCGTTGCGGAGCACAGGCTCCGGACACGCAGGCTCAGCGGCCATGGCTCACAGGCCCAGCCCCTCCGCGGCATGTGGGATCTTCCCGGACCAGGGCACGAACCCGTATCCCCTGCATCGGCAGGTGGACTCTCAACCACTGCGCCACCAGGGAAGTCCGCCACCTCCATTTAAAAACACTTTTACCTCATTCTTTTTTTGTTGTTGAATTTTTGAATTTTATTTTATTTATTTTTTTATATAGCAGGTTCTTATTAGTTATCCATTTTACATGTATTACATGTATTAGTCTATATACGTCAATCCCAATCACCCAATTCATCACACCCCAGCCACTTTCCCGCCTTGGTGTCCACATATTTGTTCTCTACATCTGTGTCTCTATTTCTGCCCTGCAAACTGGTTCATCTGTACCATTTTTCTAGGTTCCACATATATGCATTAATATACAATATTTGTTTTTTCTTTCTGACTTACTTCACTCTGTATGATAGTCTCTAGGTGCATCCACATCTCTACAAATGACCCAATTTCGTACCTTTTAATGGCTGAGTAATATTCCATTGCATATATGTGCCACATCTTCTTTATGCATTCATCTGTCGATGGGCATTTAGGTTGCTTCCATGACCTGGCTATTGTAAATAGTGCTGCAATGAACACTGGGGTCCATGTGTCTTTTTTTTTTTTTTTGCCTTGCTTTCTTTTTTTTTAACATCTTTATTGGAGTATAATTGCTTTACAATGGTGTGTTAGTTTCTGTTTTATAACAAAGTGAATCAGTTACACATATACATATTTTCCCATATCTCTTCCCTCTTGCGGTTTTCTCTGGGTATATGCCCAGTAGTGAGATTGCTGGGTCGTATGGTAATTCTATTTTTAGTTTTTTAAGGAACCTGCATACTGTTCTCCATAGTGGCTGTATCAGTTTACATTCCCACCAACAGTGCAAGAGGGTTCCCTTTTCTCCACACCCTCTCCAGCATTTGTTGTTTGCAGATTTTCTGATGATGCCCATTCTAACTGGTGTGAGGTGACACCTCACTGTAGTTTTGATTTGCATTCTCTAATAATTAGTGATGTTGAGCAGCTTTTCATATGCTTCTTGGCCATCTGTATGTCTTCTTTGGAGGAATGTCTATTTAGGTCTTCTGCCCATTTCTGGATTTGGATTGCCTGTTTGTTTTTTTAATATTGAGCTGCATGAGCTGTTTATATATTTTGGAGATTAATCCTTTGTCCGTTGATTCATTTGCAAATACTTTCTCCCATTCTGAGGGTTGTCTTTTCGTCTTATTTGTAGTTTCCTTTGCTTTGGAAAAACTTTTAAGTTTCATTAGATCCCATTTATTTTTGTTTTTATTTCCATTTCTCTAGGAGGTGGATCAAAAAGATCTTGCTGTGATTTATGTCCAAGAGTGTTCTTCCTATGTTTTCCTCTAAGAGTTTTATAGGGTCCGGTCTTACATTTAGGTCTCTAATCCATTTTGAGTTTATTTTTGTGTATGGTGTTAGGGAGTGTTCTGATTTCATTCTTTTACATGTAGCTGTCCAGTTTTCCCAGCACCACTTATTGAAGAGACTGTCTTTTCTCCATTGTATATCCTTGTCTCCTCTGTCATAGATTAGTTGACCACAGGTGCGTGGGTTTGTCTCTGGGCTTTCTATCCTGCTCCGTTAATCTATATTTCTGTTTTTCTGCCAGTACCATATTGTCTTGATTAGCTTTGTAGTATAGTCTGAAGTCAGGGAGTCTGATTCTTCCAGCTCTGTTTCTTTCCCTCAAGACTGCTTTGGCTATTCAGGGTCTTTTGTGTTTCCATAAAAATTTTAAGATTTTTTGTTCTACTTCTGTAAAAAAAATGCCATTCATAGTTTGATAGGGATTGCATTGATTCTGTAGATTGCTTTGGGTAGTACAGTCATTTTCACAATATTGATTCTTCCAATCCAAGAACATTGTATATCTCTCTCCATCGTTTGTGTCATCTTTAATTTCTCTCATCAGTGTCTTATACTTTTCTGAATACAGGTCTTTTGTCTCCCTACGTAGGTTTATTCCTAGGTATTTTATTCTTTTTGTTGCAATGGTAAATGGGAGTGTTTCCTTAATTTCTCTTTCAGATTTTTCATCATTAGTGTATAGGAATGCAAGAGATTTCTGTGCATTAATTTTGTATCCTGCAACTTTACCAAATTCATTGATCAGCTCTAGTAGTTTTCTGGTGGCATCTCTAGGATTCTCTATGTATAGTATCACGTCATCTGCAAACAGTGACAGTTTTACTTCTTCTTTTCCGATTTGGATTCCTTTCATTTCTTTTTCTTCTCTGACTGCCGTGGCTAGGACTTCCAAAACTATGTTGAATAACAGTGGCAAGAGTGGGTATCCTTGTCTTGTTCCTGATCTTAGAGGAAATGGTTTCAGTTCTTCATCACTGAGAATGATGTTTGCTGTGGGTTTGTCATATATGGTCTTTATTATGTTGAGGTAGGTTTCCTCTGTGCCCACCTTCTGGAGAGTTTTTGTCATAAATGGGTATTGAATTTTGTCAAAAGCTTTCTCTGCATCTATTGAGATGATCATATGGTTTTTATTCTTCAATTTGTTAATATGGTGTATCACATTGATTGATTTGTGTATATTGAAGAATCCTTGCATCCCTGGGATAAATCCCACTTGATCATGGCATATGATCCTTTTAATGTGTTGTTGGATTCTGTCTGCTAGTATTTTGTTGAGGATTTTTGCATCTATATTCATCAGTGATATTGGTCTGTAATTTTCTTTTTTTGTAGTATCTTTTTCTGGTTTTGGTATCAGGGTGATGGTGGCCTCACAGAATGAGTTTGGGAGTGTTCCTTCCTCTGCAATTTTTTGGAAGAGTTTGAGAAGGATGGGTGTTAGCTCTTCTCTAAATGTTTGATAGAATTCACCTGTGAAGCCATCTGGTCCTGGATTTTTGTTTGTTGGAAGGTTTTTAATCACAGTTTCAATTTCATTGCTTTTGATTGGTCTGTTCATATTTTCTATTTCTTCCTGGTTCAGCCTTGGATGGCCTTTCTAAGAATTTGTCCATTTCTTCCAGGTTGTCCATTTTACTGGCATAGAGTTGCTTGCAGTAGTCTCTTAGGATGCTTTGTATTTCTGTGGTGTTTGTTTTAACTTACCCTTTTTTATTTCTAATTTTATTGATTTGAGTCCTCTCCCTCTTTTTCTTGATGAGTCTGGCTAATGGTTTATCAATGTTCTTTGTCTTCTCAAAGAACCAGCTTTTAGTTTCATTGATCTTTGCTATTGTTTTCTTTGTTTCTGTTTCATTTGTTTCTGCTCTGATCTTTACGATTTCTTTCCTTCAACTAACTTTGGGTTTTCTTTGTTCTTCTTTCTCTAGTTCCTTTAGGTATAAGGTTAGACTGAGATTTTTCTTGTTTCTTGAGGTAGGCTTGTATAGCTATAAACTTCCCTCTTAGAACTGCTTTTGCTGCATCCCATAGGCTTTGGACCCTCGTGTTTTCGTTGTCTGTAGGTATTTTTTGATTTCCTCTTTGATTTCTTCAGTTATCTCTTGGTTATTTAGTAATGTATTGTTTAGCCTCCATGTGTTTGTGTTTTTTACGTTTTTTTCCCTGTAACTGATTTCCAATCTCATAGCGTTGTGGTCAGAAAAGATGCTTGATATGATTTCAATTTTCTTAAATTTACTGAGGCTTGACTTGTAACCCAAGATGTGATCTATCCTGGAGAATGTTCTGTGCGCACTTGAGAAGAAAGTACAATCTGCTGTTTTTGGATAGAATGTCCTATAAATATCAATTAAATCTATCTGGTCTATTGTGTCATTGAAAGCTTGTGTTTCCCTATTAATTTTCTGTTTGGATGATCAGTCCATTGGTGTAAGTGAGGTGTTAAAGTCCCCCACTATTATTGTGTTACTGTCGATTTCCTCTTTTAGAGCTGTTAACCATTGCCTTATGTATTGAGGTGCTCCTATGTTGGGTGCGTATATATTTATAATTGTTATATCTTCTTCTTGGATTGATCCCTTGATCATTATGTAGTGTCCTTCCTTGTCTCTTGTAACAGTCTTTATTTTGAAGTCTATTTTATCTGATATGAGTATTGCTACTCCAGCTTTCTTTTGATTTCCATTTGCATGGAATATCTTTTTCCATCCCCTCACTTTCAGTCTGTATGTGTCCCTAGGTCTCAAGTGGGTCTCTTGTAGACAGCATATATATGGGTCTTGTTTTTGTATTCACTCAGCGAGCCTGTGTCTTTTGGTTGGAGCATTTAATCCATTCACGTTTAAGGTAATTTTCGATATGTATGTTACTACTACCATTTTCTTAATTGTTATGGGTTTGTTTATGTAGGTCCTTTTCTTCTCTTGTGTTTCCCACTTAGAGAAGTTCCTTTAGCATTTGTTGTAGAGCTGGTTTGGTGGTGTTGAATTCTCTTAGCTTTTGCTTGTCTGTAAAGCTTTTGATTTCTCCGTTGAATCTGAATGAGATCCTTGCCGGGTAGAGTAATCTTGGTTGTAGGTTCTTCCCTTTCATCACTTAAAATATACTTGCCACTCCCTTCTGGCTTGTAGAGTTTCTGCTGAGAAATCAGCTGTTAACCTTATGTGAGTTCCCTTGTATATTATTTGTCATTTTTCCCTTGTTGCTTTCAATAATTTTTCTTAGTCTTTAATTTTTGCCAATTTGATTACTATGTGTCTTGGTGTGTTTCTTCTTGGGTTTATCCTGCCTGGGACTCTCTGTGCTTCCTCAACTTGGGTGGCTTTCCTTTCCCATGTTAGGGACGTTTTCGACTATAATCTTTTCAAATATTTTCTCGGGTCCTTTCCCTCTCTCTTCTTCTGGGACCCCTATAATGTGAATGTTGTTGCATTTAATGTTGTCCCAGAGGTCTCTTCATTTCTTTTCATTCTTTTTTCTTTATTCTGTTCCGTGGTAGTGAATTCCACCAGTCTGTCTTCCAGGTCACTTATCCGTTCTTCTGCCTCAGTTATTCTGCTATTGATTCCTTCTAGTGTATTTTTCATTTCAGTTATTGTATTGTTCATCTCTGTTTGTTTGTTGTTTAATTCTTCTAGGTGTTTGTTAAACATTTCTTGCTTCTTCTTGATCTTTGCCTCCATTCTTTTTCCAAGGTCCTGAATCATCTTCACTATCATTATTCTGAATTCTTTTTCTGGAATGTTGCCTATCTCCTTTTACCTCATTCTTGGAAGGCACTTTTGCTGGGTAGAGAATTCTGCAGGACTGTTATTCTGTCCTTCAAAGGCATGTTTCCGCTGCCCTGCTTCTTAAAGCTCTGTGCTTGTTCTAATTGTCCCTCCTTGGTGTTCTCTCTTCTCTCTGGTTGCTTCTAGGACCTCTTGTGTTTGGTGCTCTCTAGTTTCACTCCGATTAGCCAGCCTGCTCACCCCCATGCGGCTTTCCTCCTTCTCGGCTTATCATCTGGGTGCTCTCTCTCCAGATTTTCCTCTAGCAAACGGCAGCCAGTCCCACGGCTCGAATGACTGCCTCTGGGCTGAGGACTGCCACGTTCACCAGCCCTGACCTCCTCCCGAGTGCTAGACGCACCTCTACCAACCTGCTCCATCCTCTCCCTTGTCTCAGTCCAGCTTAGAGACCCACACAGCCTCCCCACCCCAGTCTAGGCACCATGCACCTCAGACTCGCTCTGAGACCTTGCCTCTTCCATCCCTTACACCAGCCCACAGACTGCCCTCTGCCACCCCCCGCCCAAGCTGCTGTGAACCTTCACCTCATTCACCTGGACAACACCATGGTGCCAACCAGTCTCCCTGAGCCCACTCTTGACCCCATAGGCCACTTGCCCCAGAGCAGTCAGGGTTAGTCAAATCACATCACCCTCTGCCTGAAAGAACTGTCTGATAGAACAAACTAATAAGTGAACCAATGAATGAATCAAGGAAGGAACAAACTGATACATAAGTGGTTTCATGAACACATGTGGGTAACAGTTGGGCACATTTGGGAAATGGCCAGAATTGGGGATAGGAAAGGGGGTGGGGCCAGGGAGGTGGTTCAGATCAGATCAGACTTAGCTATGACACTCTGGCTTGGTCTGGGAGCCACAGGTGGATGGTCAGCAGCAGGATGAGCTGGATGGAGCCTCGTGGATGCCCCTCCTGTGCTCACAAGGCTCTCGTGGGGCACACAGCACCCTTTAGCGCACTAGCCGCCTTAGTGAGGCCAGCAGTTGATGTTGAGCAAACAGCCATGAGAAGAGCTGAGCACAAAATCACTGACCCTGGCTCAGGAAATGACATACTGGTAACTGAGGAACACTGTCACTGGGAGACGTTAGGCAGAACATGTGTGCTCATTCACACATGTGCACGTGCACACACACACACACACGTGTGCACTCTCAGGCAGGGTCACCCTGCAGTATGTTCACACACCCTGTAATCTTGATGCTTTGTCCCAGCTGGAGGCTGGCTTTGCAAGGGATTGTAATGTACTTTTGCTCTTAGGAAAAAAGCACAGATCGGGGAAGGCTCTACTGAAAATAATGAATTTGGGGGTAAAGAGGATCCTAGTTTTTAAAATTCATTGTGGTAAAATACACATAACATAACTTACCATCTTAACCATTAAGTGTACATTTCAGTGTCATTAAAATAAATTCACATTGTTTTTCAACCATCACCACCATCCATCTCCAGAACTCTTTCATCTTGCAAAACTGAAACTCTACACCCATTAAACACTAACTCCCATTCCCCACCTTCCTCCAGCCCCTGGCAACCAACATGTGACATTTTGTCTCTGAATCTGACTATTCCAGGTACCTCATATGAGTGGAATCATACAGCATTTGGCTTTTTGTCACTGGCTTAATTTCATTTACCATAATGTCCTCAAGGTTTTTCTATGTTGTAGCATGTATCAGAATTTCCTTCCTTTCTTAAGGTTGAATAGTATTCTGTTGTATGGATATACCACATTTGGTTTATCCACTCATCCACTGATTGACAGTTGGGTTGCTTCCACCTTTTAGCTATTGCGAATAATTCTGCTATGTACAGGGGCATACAAATATCACTTTGAGACCTTGATTTTCAGTGTATACTCAGAAGTGGAATTGCTGGATCATATGGTAATCTTATTTTTAATTTTTTGAAGAACTTTCACGCTGTTTTTCACAGTGGCTGCACCATTATACATTGCCACCAACAGTGAATAAGGGTTCTAATTTCTCCACATCCTTGCCAACACTTGTGATTTGCCATTTTTTTAACAGCTTTTTTGGAGTATAATTGCTTTACAATGGTGTGTTAGTTTCTTCTTTATAACAAAGTGAATTAGCTATACATATACATATATCCCCATATCTCTTCCTTCTTGTGTCTCCCTCCCACCCTCCCTATCCCACCCCTCTAGGTGGTCACAAAGCACCGAGCTGATCTCCCTGTGCTATGTGGCTGCTTCCCACTAGCTATCTATTTTACTTCTGGCAGTATATATAAGTCCATGCCACTCTCTCACTTCGTCCCAGTTTATCCTTCCCCCTCCCCATGTCCTCAAGTCCATTCTCTACGTCTGTGTCTTTATTCCTGTCCTGCCCCTAGGTTCTTCATAACCTTTTTTTTTTCTTTAGATTCCATATGTATGTGTTAGCATATGGTATTTGTTTTTCTCTTTCTGACTTATTACTTCACTCTGTATGACAGACTTTAGGTCCATCCGCCTCATTACAAATAACTCAATTTCATTGCCATTTTTTTGGACAGTAGCTAACCTAATGGGTGTGTGGTTATATCACACTGTGGGTTTGATTTTCATTTCCCTAATGATCAGTAATGTTGAGCATCTTTTCATGTGCTTATTGGCTACTTCTTCTC
Organism: Mesoplodon bidens; assembly: GCF_964165515.1. Classification (NCBI taxonomy): domain Eukaryota; kingdom Metazoa; phylum Chordata; class Mammalia; order Artiodactyla; family Ziphiidae; genus Mesoplodon; species Mesoplodon bidens. The sequence continues at coordinate 117,996,382 of NC_138176.1, read as the reverse complement.
TGGAGAAATGTCTGTTCAAGTGTTTTGCCCAATTTTTTTTAAAGTCTTTATTGAATTTGTTACAATATTCCTTCTGTTTTGTGTTTTGGTTTTTTGGCAGCGAGGCATGTGGGATCTTAGCTCCCCAACCAGGGATGGAACCTGCACCCCCTGCATTGGAAGGTGAAGTCTTAACCAGTGGACTGCCAGGGAAGTCCCGTTTTGCCCATTTTTGAATTGGGCTTGGTTGTTGTTGTTGAGTTGTAGTTCTTTATATGTTCTGGATAGTAACCTTTTATCAGATAGCTGATTTACAAATATTTTCTCCCAATTCACAGGCTGCCTTCACTTTGTTGACTGTGTCCTTTGATGTTTTAAATTTTGATGCAACACAATTTATCTTTTTTTTTCTTTTGTTGCCTGTGCTTTGGTGTCATGTATGTTTTAAAGATGCGCCCCCAACTCTTCCTTTAGAACCGAGTAAGAAGAGAACCAGTAAATTCTTGGCTCCATCTGGCATCCCACCCACGCTGCCCTGGCTGCCTGCCACCAGCCAGGTAAATGCCTGTGCCCTGCAGGTTTCTGCTGTGGTTCCTGCCTTGGCTCACAGCACCACAGTACCCAGGTACAGGAGAGACCTGAATGGCTGAGGGGCTCACCATCTACTGGGAGAGGGCACACACAAGCCTGGCCATGTGGGCCCACCCTTAGTGCCAGAGTCCCAGGGGTCCTCCATTTCCAATAGGCACTGACACTGCAGATGCTGGGGCATGCGCCCCCGACTCTAACTGCCTCAGCGCACACAGTGGGCACAGTGCCCAGGGGCCCACACAAATGTTATAGTTTATGTTAAAGTCAGAAGGAAGAAAAAATGTAATAATAAGGACTGTGTAATAATAAAGCAGCCTGGATTATATTTGTCTTTATATTAATAGTCATGAAATATAATCCTACTTTTTCATGGGGAAAGGGGCCCACAGAGGTCACAGGGCCTGAACCCACAGTCAGTAGTCATGACGTGGCCCTGGCCCTGGCTCTCCCCACAGAGAAGGTGGAGCCCAGTCCCAGACCAGCTGAGTTTGGCTCAGAGCCCTTCCCTCTGCCTGTGTGGCCACACCTCCTCCCCACACGTGCCAAGGTGCCAACCCCAGAAGTCCTGTGTGGCCACTCAGTGCACCCTGCCCAACAACTCAATTTCCTCCTGCCTTCTCTGCACCCGGGGTTCAGAGGGCTCCCGGCCTCCCACCTGCCCCGGGCAGCCACCACACACACCTGTTCCCAGGTGTCTTTCCGAGCCCTTTGCTGGGCTTCCTGTGCCCGGCCCGATGCCCACAGCCTTGGCCTGCAGGTCCCGCTGTGGTACCCTGGCTCTGGGCCTCGTGCTCACTCTTCCCAGCCTTGCCCACAACCCCCGGGTACGTGGTCCCCCACCCCGTCTTCTCTCCTGGGCAAGCCCTTGCCCAGCTCAGCCCTCTCCCCGCATTCCCCCAGCCATGCTGGCTTTTCTCCCCTTCACTCCCAGAGCACCGACCTGATGCTAAAAGAAGCAGAGACTGTAAAGACTCACAGGGCCAGCACTGGGCCTGTCTTGCTCACCGCTGCATCCCCACAACCTTGCCTGATGCCTGGCACAGAGGAGGTGTGAAGGGAAGGCCTGGGTGGGCTCTAGTAAGTTGACAGTCCACAGGAAGCTCACCTTTTTTTAAAAAAAAATAAATAAATTTATTTATTTATTTTTGGCTGCACTGGGTCTTTTGTTGCTGCTCACAGGCTTTCTCTAGTTGCGGCGAGCAGGGGCTACTCTTTGTTGTGGTGCGCGGTCTTCTCATTGCGGTGGCCTCTCTTGTTGCGGAGCACGGGCTCCAGGCATGCGGGCTTCAGTAGTTGTGGCTTGCGGACTCTAGAGCACAGGCTCAGTAGCTGTGGCCTGTGGGCTTAGTTGCTCCACGGCATGTGGGATCTTCCCGGACCAGGGCTCGAACCCGTGTCCCCTGCATTGGTAGGCGGATGCTCAACCACTGTGCCACCAGAGAAGCCCAGGCAGCTCACTTTGAGAGCCAGCTGCCTCTGTCCATGGGTGCCTGGCTCAGCTCAGCTGTACTCAGTCACAAGCCAATGCCTCCTGAGGGGGGAATCTGACAGCTTGTCCCAGTCCTGATGCTACGAATTGAAGCCTTTGTCTACAAAATCATCGAGAAAACTCTGGCCTCTGCAGGCATACCCAACAGATGGCCAGCTTAGTGCATACACTGGGTGCTCAGTAAATGCCAGGGCTATCTTCTGCCCTGATGCCCAATGACGACACCAGTCACCACTAGTGCAGCCTTGATTCCAGTCGTAAATTTCTTCTCCCCCAAATGCTGCCAGCAGCCCTCAGTGGGCAGCATGTGCCAGAGTGGCCACAAGTCTGAGTGGCCTTCCTGGTCTGGCCTGGGCACCCAGCAAGGGCCAGCTGCTTGGGCCCATACACAAGGAGGAACAAGCAGCCATCCTGGCACACACTGGGTGCCCAGGGCCCTCCACGTTCCTGAGAGCTCTGCCTGGTACAGAGCCCGCGCTCCTGCCTGCCTGTCTGGTTTGCGGCTTCACACACAGCACAGCTCTCCGGGCCCTTCCCACCATCATCCCTCCAGCCTGAGCCCTCTCTGTGTGGTCCGTGGTGGGGAGGGCAGGGGACCCCATGCGGGGGTGCAGTGTCTCCCCGGACACCCGTCTTCCTGGGCCCTGGCTGGACAGGGTGGCTGATGGCCTGTGAGAGCAGCTGGACGGAGGAGGAGAGACCTGAGGGCCAGCCCGTGCCTCAGAGGCACCACCAGCCGTGCACGCACAGGCACCCTCCTCCACACGTGCGAAAAGCTCTGCCTTGCACACCTTGCTTGAGCTCTCGCTGTAGACCTCACGTTCCCCATCCAACGCTGGGAAACACAATTCACCTCTTGCCCTCAGAGTGGAACCGCAACCAGGCCCCGGTCCCCTGACACCCCACCACGCCATGCACGCAGCCCTCTGCTGAGAGTGGGGAAGGTGTCAGGGCGAGGCTGGAGTTTGGGGGAGTGAGGCGTGTAGCCGAGGTCTGCAGCCCGGCCGCCAGCAGCCCAGACTCATCCCCAGCACACAAGCCCCAGCCTTCTGCTCCCAGAGGCCTGGAGCCCAGGCTGCACCCAGCACGTACCCGGGGCCACCACCCATGCTTCCCCACCCGCCCAGGCCAGATGCAGAGGCCTCGCTCAGATGATGGACACTCCGCCCAAATGTGATTTCCCAGCTGATGCCGAGTTAATCACCAGCCTCACTGGCAGTTCTTTCCGGCTTCTGTGCAAAGGAAACTGCCAATTAGGTTACAATTAATTTCTTACCCAGGGCAAGGCCTGGCTGGAAAAAGACTGGCCACCCAAGTGGCCTGCTGATGACTGTGTGCGGGTCACCAGGCTCTCTCGGCTCCAGGGCTCTTGTGCCCTGCAGCCCCAGCCAAGGGCGGGTGTGCCAGCCCCGGCTTGGGGCTGACGGGTCAGGACATCCCCAGCTTGGGCCCTGGTGCCACTGCTTGGGCAACCATCCCCCCTCACACCCAGCAGGGCACTGCAATTCAGACTTAAATCTGTCACCCCACCTATCTAGAGCTCCTCAAACAGAGGTGGTCCTGCCCATCTCTGCCCCTCCCCCAGCACCCTTCTCGCCCTTATTCAACATTAACCAGGGAGACTTCTACATTCTTCCCGAGAGGCCCTGTTCTAAGTGCTTCACGAACGTTGTCCCACTTAATCAACACATCTGCCAGAGCTAACGACGACAGCTGGAGGTAACAATGACAACTTTGTTTCCTGTCTTACAGAAGGGGAAACCAAGGCAGAGAAAGGCTACCTTGCCCGAGGCCACACAGAGAGTGCGCCAGGACTTAAGCCGAGGGTCCCGCCCAGCCCACAGTGTACGTGGCCACCAGGCTCCTCTGCTCGGTGACGGCCGTGCACACGTGTGCGGAAAAGCCAGGGCACCGTGACCTGGGACTCCGGGCCACCCACCCACCTGCTTGCTAACCAGGCGGAAAATGCAACCATAAATAACCATCCACAGCCTCCTCGAAAAGGCAGGAGTCCCTAAAAGCCCCTCATGTAAATTTGCTCTTTCACGTCTCAGTGAAAGAGGACGAAGGCCCCGGAAGGCATGACCAGGTGGCACTCAGCCAGCGCCCGCCTGACAGGGACAGACACAGACATGGCTGCTGTGTGCATGGGCGCCCACGGATGCTGGGGGCCTGACGTGCCCTTGCCCGCTGGACACAGAAGAGAGCCTTGAGGGTCCTTCACTCTGCCCCTGTCATATCCTAGTACCACCTTGAGAAGTGAGTCTAGATACAAAGGAGAGGTTTCAGTAGGACTTGCGGAAGCAGAGAGACAAGGGCAGAGGCAGGCCAGAGCCGGGCTCCTTCACTGCCTTGCTGTATGGCCAGCTCGTCATTCAGCCTCTCTGGGTCTGTTCCCAGCTGTGAACTGGGACAGGAACCCCTCCCTGGAAGCACTGCTGGGACTGAGCACCTGCTGGTAGAAGCCAGAGCCAGTTCTCCTTTCTCCCTCCCTGACTGTTGAATCAGACCTGCCTGGGCCCACAAAGGCTTCCTGCTAACCCTGGTCGAGGCCTTCCCACCCTGTGCTGGGCCCCAGCACTCATGCAGCTTCTGGGTGCAAGCTTCTGGGTGGCGGGCAGACGGCACTGCCTTGGTACGTTCTGCTGTCCTGGGAAAACGGCCTCAAGGGACTGGCAGCATGACATCACACAGTTGCAATTACGGTAATCAACTTACACCAGATCTGCCTGGTTATTTTTAGAGTCTGGACTGAGAGTTTAGCAAGACAGGGCAGCCCTGGGTTCCCCTGCTGCTGAGTCCCACCTTGTCAGGTGGGCAGGATGGGTCACTGGTTCCCAGAACCCCTCCCTTCCTCCCCACCCCCTGGGTCCTTCACAGGATGGTCTTTGGGCATTGGCACCTCACATACAAGATGTGACACCATTGCTTCTGGGACATTTGAGCTCAATGTGGCTTTAGGGTCTGGGTCTTCTGAGAATGTCCTCAGGGTCCCAGTGGGGTCATGGTGACTCAGCCCCCACAGAAGGACACTGGAGGAGGAACCCATGTCCTCTTCAAAAGGGACCTCCGGCTCAGACACTGAAATGTCTCTGGACAAAAACTGCTCTGCAACACTTGGTGGAAATTTGATAGAGGAAACTCAACAACAAAAAGACACACCCACCCAATTAAAACATGGGCAAAGGACCTGAATAGATACTTCTCCAAAGAAGATACAAACGGCCAAGAAGCACACAAAAGATGCTCAACATCACCAATAATTAAGGAAATGCAAATCAAAACCACATGAGACACCACTTTGTACCCAGTAGGATGGATACAATTTAAAAATATAAATAGAAAATAACAAGGATTGGTGAGGATGTGGTGAAATTGGAACCCTCACATACTGCTGGTGGGATTGTAAAATGTTTCAGTTGTTGTGGAAAACAGTTTGCTAGTTCCTCAAAAAATGAGACTTGGCATTACCATATGACTCAGCAATTCTACTCCAAAGTATACACCTAAGAGAACTGAAAACAGGGACTCAAACAGATATTTGCACATAAATGCTCACAGCAGCACTATTCACAAGAGCCCAAAGGTGTAAACAACCCAAACGCCCACCAAGAGATGAATGAATAAATAAATGTGATACATGCACGCGATGGGATATTGCTCAGCCTTAAAAGGAATGAAGTGCTGATACATACTACAATGTGGATGCACCTTGAAAACGTCAAACTAAGTAAAAGGAGTCTAACACAAAGGTCAATTTATAGCAAATATCCAAAATGGACAAGTCCATAGAGACAGACGCAGAGTGGCAGTTGCCAGGGGCTGGGGTGGGGAGACTAGGCAACACTGCCTAATGGGTATGGGGTTTCCTTTTGGGGGTGATGAAAATGTTCTGGAACTACACAGGGGTGATGCCTATGCAACACTGTGAATGTACTAAATGTCACCGAATTATTCACTTGAGGACAGTTAATTTTATGTTATGTTCTGGGCGTCAGCCTCCCTTGCAGAGAGAAGGACCCTGTGACAGACCAGCCCGTGGACATGGGCAAAGTGCCCCAGGCCCCTCCAGGCCTGGCTCCTCGGGGCTCTGTGTCCCTCCCCGTGCACACGGCCAGGTGTGGAGTGGCTGACAGGGGCAGGGGGGTGGGACACCACAAACAGGAGACAAACAGACTATGTTGAGATGCTGAGAGTGGGGGTTTCTGTCACCCCCAAGTACACAGTCACTCCTGCTCACAGATACAGGTGGGTGGGAGGCTGCAGAAGCAAAGATTCGAGAGGGTCCACAGTGGAGACTTTACAAGGCCCTGTGGAGTCACATGTGTGGTCCTGCTGGATGAGTCTCCTACAGAGACCACCCGCAGGTGCCCGTCTGACAAGGCTCAACCCCTCCCAGTGGCAAAGCTAGTGCCCACAGAGCTAAGTGCGTGTTAACCCTGCTTCCACAGCCGAGGAGACAGCGGGTGCTGCACCCACTTCATGGCTAAGTGGCGGCTGGAACGGAGCCCTGCTTCTCAACTCCATCCTTTCTCCTTCCCAGAAAGAAGAGAACAGACACCAGTGGACGGCCCACAGGCAATGCTGGAAGGGCAGGATGGGGGAGCAGGCAAGGAGAAAGCCCACCCAGGAGCTGCTCCCAGCTTCTGGGTCTTCCACCACTTCACTTTGTCTGTGTCTTTGGCTGTTTCAGAGGCAGGAAAGTTTGAGTAAGAAACTGAGTAAACTCCTTCCCTCCACTCGGACTCCCACCATCACTCTGTGTGCCCCAGGTCACCCCCCATTCACCCCGCTCTCAGGTCCTGGCACACAGAGTGCACGTCTTCCCAAGCATTTTCCAGGCTGTTAGTTAAAGTTTAGGAACTTACATTGTTCCTTTCCCCCTTTGTTAAGAGTGAGAACCCTCGGAATTTTCTGGCAATCTCATAGCCACATGGAAAGGGGGGGACTGCAACCAGTTTTCACGTCCACTGTCTTGCCAGGGGCTTTCTGATTGTTTTAGCAGCAGAACCCTTTCTCCAACCAGAGCGCAGGTCAGGGCCAGTGCTCAGGGCAGAGCTGGGAGCTTTGCCTCCCTCTCCCGGCCACCCTGCCCCTCAGGCACTTCTCTGGAGCCCAGGGCCCTGCGGAACCCAGACAGCAGCAGCTCATGTCAGAAGAGCGAAGGCTTAAGACTGCGATAAGGTGCGACCGCTGGTACCCGAATCTGGGAGGGGGGCTGGGGCCCCACGGGCATCTCCCCTGAGCAGGTCCCAGAACTGGTCCCTGCCTGCCAGAGCCCACCAGGCATCGCTGATGTCATGGAGAGCCTGCACCAGCTGGACCACCAGGTGGGCACACACCTGTGCAGGTGCACAGGTGACCTTTCTGCAGAGGTGCCCTGGCTGCTACACTCTGTGGAGCCACTCACAAGGCGAAAGCAAACAGAGGTGTTTGCTCGGGGCTGGCCACCTGCTCTCCTTGAGGGCCCAGGTGGCACCTGAACTGCCTCCCCCAAGGTCCCATTGGCGTCAATGCACCCACAACCATGCTTTCTTGGGGGTGCCAGCTCCAGTGGGGGAGGAGCTAAGGGAACAGTGGCACCTCGCTGCTGCTCTCACCGCCCCCCACCTTGCCCAGTGGACGGCTCAGAGGGCCACTGGCTTTACATCCTCCAGCCTCAGGGACAGAAGCGGGTCCCAGGGGCTCCCACAATTATATAGCTGTGAGGCCAGAGCTTGATGGAAGCCCAGGCGTCACCTGGCCCCAGAGCTCAGGGAAGGTGGACTGTGGGAGGGCCAGGCCGGGGGAGAAGGGCAGGATGAGGGTCCCGTCCATAGGGGCCCCCAGGTGTCCTGGAGCTGCAGCCCGAAGAGGGCCCCATCCTCTAAGGTCCTCTGAGGTGCAATGGAGCCCTGTCTCAGGAGTTACAGCCTCCCCTGAACCCCTAAACACGCCGCCACTCTCTGCTGCTCTGAGGCAGGGAGAGGAGAGCCGTGTGGGTTCTGGAGGCCTGAGGCTTCCCACCCCTTCAAGCCCCCCAGGAGCACCTTCCCCAGGCCACCCAGGTCACGGCCCTCAGAGGGACATCCTGGGCCTAGTCTCTCTGAGCCATACCAATGCCCCAGCCTTCCAGGGGCTAAGGACCCCCCACCCAGAAAGCATGGAAGATGGGCCCTTGAAAACCCAGGGGAGGCAAATGGGGGGGAGGGCGAAAGATGACCCCTGCTGCCATCACACCCCTGTGGCCCAGGGCCAGGAGGGCCACTTCCCTGCCTGGCTGCCCACCATCCCCTCCCACCCTACCCCTCAGCCGGCCTCCTGCCGTGTACCTCAGTCTGAAATCACACCCATACATTTGGGATAAGTGGCTGCTTAGGGCTTCCTTTACTGCCCATCTCTCCCTACAGGGAGACAGCTCTGAGGTCAAAGGGACCTTCCGTTGTCTCCCGGAGTGCATCCCTAGCCCCGAGAAGCTCCCCAGGCAGCAGGTGGTCCCTCGGGGCGTGTTTGTGGGCCCATCACTATTACTGTTATTGTTACTGTTGAGTCACTCAGAAAAACAACTGCAGAAACAAGAAGGAAGAAGAAGAAACGAGGAGGAGGAGAGGACGCCGGGGCTGGAGCCTGAACACTACGCCCACACAAGGAAGCGTCCTCTCCCACACCCATGGGAAGGGGGAGGGGTTCCACAGCCGAAATGTAGCCACTTCTGTAGGACAGAAGGCATCACTACTGTTTGGGGGGGGCACTTCTCCAGCTCTGCCTTTTTCCCAGTTGGGCACTTTCTTCTCCCAGTCTGTCCTGGAGCCCCGGGCAGGAGAGCCCTTTCTTGGACAAGGAGGCACAGTTGTACCCATGTGCCCTGAAGTCCAGCCCCTCCTCAGCACTGTAGCGTCTGTCAGGTTCTGGGTCCCCAGGTAGAGAGGGTGGGTGCAGGGACCACACACGCAGCCTACACCACCAGCACAGAGGCCTCTCTTCCTGCCACGCCAGAGGACACACGCCCCTCCCCTGGGGCTGGCTATGACCAGACCCCAGCTGGTGGCAGTTCCCGGACCTGCAGGACTCCCAGACATCAGCTAAAGCAGCGGTCCCGAGGGGCTCCTGATTCAGGTGCTGAAGCACAGTGGCACACTTCCCTCCCAGACCCGGGCCAGGCTGTCCCTAGGGCCCCTGGAGCCCCGAGCAGGACAGTCACCAGTGGGTGAGTGGGCTCAGGGCCACGTTCCTCTCCCAGGACCCCTCCTCAGCCCCACTCCTGGTCCCTACCACCACTGGCTCAGAGAAGGGGCTTGCTGAAAGCCAGAGGACTGGAGTGGGGAGACACAAAGTCCTCTCTATGGATTCAAGTTCACAGGCTGTGGGAGCCTCAGTTTCCTTACCTGTGAAATAGGAAAACAAGGCTACATCCCTCAGGGTTCCGGGAGGATACAGTGAGCTCGCAGACAGGCAGTGCTCAGCACAGGACCGGCAGGCCATGAGCCCCCTGGGGGTGGCTACTGCTGGCATCGGCCTTATCCAGTGAAGACCAGGGCATGGAGGAGTCCTCTCTCAGGTCACAGAGGTGGGAAGGCCTCAGGGGAAGCAGCAGCTTCCTGGCCCTCCCTTCCCCTTGGCACCCCATGCTCCAGTTTAAGAGATACCATAATTTTAAATTAGTTTTCTCCTCCCCTGGCTGAAAGGCCATTAGCTCCCCATTAGGTGAATGCATCCCATTTTCTTCACACCACCAAGGAAACAGTGATTTACTTAGCTGTCCCTAAAGCAATTCTGCAGAATAAAGGCAATTTTGCAATGGTCTTAATAAACTTCCCCATTTGCTTTCTGCTCACAGACCCCACCCTGAGGAGCCCACCAGCTGACCCAGCCCCTTGGTCCCTGAGTAGGTTGGACTCTGCTAGAGCCCAGGACAGCCAGTGTGGGACACAGGCAGCTCCCAGAGGCCAGAGGGGCTTAGTGGTCTGGGGCGGAGGAGAAAGAAGGTTGGGCCCAGGCAAGCCTGGTGAAGCAGGACACCACTCATCTCTGGCCAAAGAGGGAAGGGGCTGAAAGAGAGAGAAAGAAGTCAGCAGAGCAGCCTTCCTGGCTGAGGGGCTGCTCTGGCACTTGCTGGTCCAGGCAAAAGTGGCAAACGCAGGTCCAACAGCACAGGGGTGGGCCCAGCAGCCTGGAGAGGGGGCTGCTAAGTCATGGCCAGCTTTCCTTTCTTCAGTACCTGGGAGTGAGAGGCCCAGAGAGCGTGCACGCAGAGAGGGCAGGTCTTTCCTTGTGGCTAGAGGTGCTGAGCAAAAAGGGACCCAAGAAGCCAGGCCAGAAAGATGAGAGATGTGAGGCCTGGTGAGCAGCAGGAGGTCAGGGAGATGGTGATGGGCGAGGGGCCAGCCTGAGACATGCAGGGGGATCCCCAGAAGCCGGGGCTCAGTTTCTTCATCCATGCCACAGGGATGCCTGTACCTGCGCGGGAGCAGCAAAAGACCAGAAACTCTTCTAAGAACAACTTTTAGATGGAAGTTCTTTAGCTCTGGTTCCAGGATACCCAGGGTGGATGGTCTGTGCTCCTGAGTATGAGGGGGGAGGAGCAGGTGTCCCTGTGGGGGGACATATGTGGGGGTCCCAGCGTGTGTGAGTGGCAGAGAGAGGGGCTGGGTTCCCTGGGGGAGGGTGGAGTGTGAAGGGCCAAGCCACGCTGCGTGAGTGTGTGTGTGTCCACAGGACTCATGATCACATATCCTTGAGAAAGGGCAGGAGCGTGTCTTAGTGATGACCAAGAGTGAGTGTGAGTGTGTGAGCGTGGATTCAAGGGTGTGTGTGTGTGTGTGTGCGCCCGTGCGTGCACTCACACGGATACCAGCATGTGGGTGAGGAGTCCTGCCTTGCTCTGGGAGTCTGTGTCTGGGTTGGCACCTTTTTCTGAAGGTGTGTGCATTCACACACAATGAGAGTGTGTACACGTGGAGGGGGGCACACCGTGAGGGTCTGTTTATGCCCCGGGACCTTGCTCTGAGCATCCCTAGGCCCTCGAGCCCACCCCTGCCAGCCCTGGGGCAGTGCTGTTCCTTCCCCGGCCACTGCCTCTTCATCTGGTTGCCTCCCTACACCCCTATTGTCAGTCCCCCCCGGCACAGAAGAGAGCTTCCCGTCTGGGGAGGTGTCTGGGCCAGCACGGGAAGGCTTTCCTCCTCTGGAGACCCGGCCCATCCCCCAGGCAACAGGCCTGGCCACAGGAGGGCTGCGTCCACGAGAGGGCGCCCCGGAGCCGAGCTGCTCCCAGCCTGGTCGAGTCTGGGTGGGAGCGGCGGCCCAGCTCACTGCGAGCCAGGCTCAACCCAGCACTGCTGCTCCGGGTACAGGGTGCCCGCAGGCCTCTCCACGGGCCCCGCTGCCTCCTCTTGGGTGTCGCGGGGCCACCTCTCAACTCCCAGTGCCACCAATCGTGCTTTCTTGCTCATCCCATGGGAGGGTGGGTGAGGCAGGGGACTTGCTTTCCCTGGATTGGAGAGCCTTTCTCTGACCACCCAGCTCCGTGCGTCCAGGCTGTGGAGAAGCCACCTGCATTCCCGCCAAGTGTCACAGGCCGCCGTCGCACCCCTACCCCCCAACTCCAGCCCCCCACGGCCTCAGCTGGGCCCCCTGGCTAAGCGTGGGACAGGCACGGGAAATCCTCCACAAGCTTCTGCGGCTGCCCAGCGCGCCCTGGCTTCCGGCTCACACCTGATCACCCGCCCACAGCTACAAAGTTGCAACCCCGAGTTACAAGAGGTCTTCTGAACACCTTGTTTGTGTTTACTTCTGCCCTGCCTGCAGCCTCCTCCTGCCTGTTTTCCCCTCACAGCACCGGGACCCCCAGACTCCCGATGCTTTCCCCCATTCTTCCCCAGGTCAAAGAAAGGGTTTCTCCCCTGCCTTCCCTATGATGGGCTGGGGGCCCGTTCTTCAGTATCTGCCTCTTGGGCTCAAGATCCAGTCACACAAATGAAGCCTTGGGCAGGCCTGTGAACCCAGAGTCTGTGCAGGACCCAGGGCCAGACGCAGAGGACCACCATCTCTCCTGTTCCCAAAGGCCACAGGGAGAGAAAGCCCTTTGTAAGCAGTGGGGGAGGGTGGCCGGAGCTCCTCTCTCAGAGGGAAACTTGGTGCATACTGAGTACTGAAGAAGAGGAAGTCAAGGACAGTTCGAGGGAAACTAAAATTCGTGGTGTGTGGGCAGGGGGCGGGCAAAGATTCGACAGCCTCGGGGCTCACTCATCCCGTCAGGGTTTTGGGGGTGGAGGCAGTGACCAGCCTTTGCAAGGCCACATCTAATCCTCCCAGCACCGATGTTGGCGGCACACACCCCTACTCCACTCCAGGATGGTCAAAAGCGCTTGGTACAGGTCAGCCCAGGGCCGTCAAATGGTCCCAAAGGCCGCACCTTCAGGTGTCCCCCGCCTGGCATCAGCGCGGGACTCGGAAGCCGCGCGTGGGACTGGAGCCACGGCGGGCCCTCAGCCGGTTGCGCTGGGCCAGTTCGAGCGGGCCCTCGAGGGCAGCCTCCCTAGAAACCACAGCCTTTTGGGTTTTTTAAGGACTAGAGCGGCAAAAACGCACAAGGGAAAAGCAACCATTTTTCAAAACAGCAGATCCCCTCCGCATCCCGCGGCTAGCCAGGGTATCAGAGCTGGAGGAAGAATGCACCGACGTGTAGAGAGACAAGGAAACGAGGACGGAGCAATCTTTTACAGAAACACAACTCCTCCCCGCCCAAGTCGCTGACTTTCTAGGGCTACCTCACCCGCCCTCCCCCACCAGCACCGAAACGGCTACAATCTCCGTTCGGTTCGCTGCAAGACGCTGCTGTGGCGCGAGGCGCCACCAGGCTGGGGAGCGCGGCTGCGACAAGGGCCCTGGGCACCGACCCCGGCCGCCCGGCCCGCGTGCCGCTCCGACCCGAGTCCGGCTCCAGCCCGAGACCCGCCCAGCGCGCGGGGCCCGAGGCGCCCTGCCCACCACACCACCCAGCTCGCAGCCAAGCCGGGGCGGCCGGCAACTGCGCAGCCCGCTGCCCGCCGCAAACAGAAAGGCGTTTCCGAACGCGTCCACTCAGCCGCTCGGCGCGCGGTGCCAACTTCGCCTCGGCCGCTGCGGGCACCAGCCCCCGGCAGGACTCACCTTCGCCGAGCAGCGGCAGCAGCAGCAGCAACCGCAGCCCCACGGTGCCGGCCGTCGCCTTCGCCATCGCCGGTGCACGCTGGGGCCGCGGCGAGAGGGACGGTGGCTTGGGCTGGGGGTCTCGGCGGCGGGGTGCGGCGCTCAGCCGGGCTGCCCCATGCCCGGCCGGGACGCGACGGACGCGACGAACACTGCGAGCGCAAAGCGTCGGGGCGCGGGCTCCAGGGTCCTCGCCGCAGCTGCGCGCCGGGCTTCGGTCGCGGGACTGAGGCGAGGCGGCGCGGGGCGGGGCGGTGAGGGGGCGGGGCCCGGGTGCGGGCGGGGCCCCGGTGCGGGCGGGGTGCGGGAGTAAGGGCGGGGCACTGAGTACCCGCCCAGGCGATGCCTGGTGCGGTTCCCGCGGGGCGCGGTTTAGGAGACCAGTGCAGGACGCGGGGTGCGGGCCGGGCGGGGCGCGAGTAGGGGCGAGGTGCGGGACCTGGGGTACCGGCCCGCCAGCCGCAGCCCCAATCCTCGCACCTCCGCACGCACAGCCACTCTTCCTCACTCTATGCGCCCGTTCTCGGTCTGTGCGCTTCGACCTTCCCCGCCGCCCAGAGAGGGCAGGGAAACCACGGGGATGCGGGGGTGCGCCCGAGTGGACGTGGAGACGAGGCAGGCGCCCCGCCTCCAGGCTCCGGGCGCGGTGCGCATCCTCAGCCATTCCTCGGAGGGGGGAGGCGCGGTGGGAGCGCGGCCTCTCTTGGGGCCGGAGGAGGGAGGAGGGGAAGAGCCCGGGTGGGGGAAGGGGAACCTGGGCGCTTTCTGCGTGCGCCAGGGGTGAGCCTGGCCTGTGGCTTCCCATGTCCGCGGTCGCTCTAGGGGTGTCCTAGGGTTAGTTTGTGAACCCGCCTCTTTAGGACTGGTCCAACCAATGAAACCAGGAAACTGACTCTGGAGCTGGCTTTAATGGGGTGCTTGGAGGGTAGGTACTCCCTCTCCCCAACCAAACAGAAGAATTCTTAGGAGAGGGGGCTGACTGGGTAGCAGAGCAAGTAGCGAAGAGGAACTGGAGCCCCAAAGAATTTAATTTTTGCCCCAAGAAATGATGCTCATCCAGTCTCAAAAGGGAAGACTCTGGGTCCCCAACATGGGGGGTCCTGGAGGTTGGAGGTGAGCTCTAGGCCTCTGTGGGAAAAGTCCACTGTTCTACTCCCACCTGCTAGCTGCCTTTTGTGGTCTGGCCCTCACCTAGGCACAGAGGAATGCAAGCCCAAGGGGCCTTGGGGTGGGAGGGTCCAGGGTACCTAGGCCTGGGGTGCCCCTACTTCAGTGTCTCTTCTTCTGGCTGTGCACAGAGCCCCGCCCTCTTGCCTGGCTGAGCTCAGGGCTGGATAAGAGCTCTGCACATCACTCTGCAGATATGAAGTCAAAGTGAAGTCACCCTTGCAGGCGTGAGGAGGAGCTGCCAAGACAGGCTGGCTGGGGACTCTGCCAGCCGAGATGTCCAAGCCGGCCTGCTGGCTGGAGGCCAGGGCACAGTGCTGCCAGCTCGGGAGAGCCACCCTGCGGCCACCAGACCTTGTGTTGCCTGCCTCATGCTCCCCGAGCCTGAAGCCCTTGGATTTATGGGGCCGGAGTTGGCTATGGCGGACTCCCCTGGGTGTAGACAGGCCCTACCTCTGGTGCTAGTAACAACTACCAAGGCTGCACATTCAGGCCTGTGCACAGGGAAGGGACCTGAGTGGGAAGGGAGGGCCTGAGGAGAACTTTTTTGTTACCAACAGGCTCCTGTGGCAGAAGAATGAGGGGTGGCCTGGCCCATTCTTCCAACCAGCCCCACCCCTGTGCCCCCCCCCCAGGGACCACCCTGGCCAAGCCTTGGCTGACACTGGTCAGGCTGGATGTCTGGTTGTGCTCCGTGTGACCACCTCAAGGGCCCATTTGAGGCTGTGTTCCTTCCTCAGTCCTCAGGCCCTTCCACTCTCCTCCACCACCCTTGGGGGGTCTTGAGAGGACATCTGACACTATGGTGGGGACATTGCCCTCTTCTTAGAAAAAGGTCTGGGGAGCCTCATATGTGTACCCCTGTACCCACATGTGCACACACCTGTGTTCATGTACAGGGATATGGGTGCATACCCTCACCCGCGTGCATGCCCAGATATCTGACCAGAGGAGGATCCAGGAGAGCGCAGAGGTGAAGCGCTTGGCTTGCTGACCTCGGGTCCTGCATATCCATAAGAGACCCCCCTGTGAGACTCAGACAAGGCCGACCTCAACTCTTTGCCCTACTCACCCTTCCATGGGCCCCCCAATGGGGTTGTTTTTCTCCTCCGAATTTCCTGCCCCACCTTCCTTTCCTCCCTTCCTTCTTCTGCTCTCCCCTTCTCCTCATTCCCTTCCTTCCCTCCCATTCTCTGCAAGAATCTCGTCTCCATTCCTTTGCCCCAGCACAAGAACCAGGCTAGCTGCCTCACTGGGGCCTCAGCGTCTTCATCTGTAACATGGAAATAACGATATAGTAACTGCCTTGCAGTGTTGTGAGGCTGAACCCAAATGAAGCATTGACAGAATCAGCACAGTTTCTGGCTCCCCAGAAAAAGAGCTTTTTTTTTTTTTTTTCTCTCTCTTCTTCCAGGGCCCTCTGAAGTCCAAGGAGCTGTCTGGGTGGTAGGCTTGGGGCAGTGGCATTGTGTGAAGGTTGAAGGTGTGCTCTGAGTTGTATCCTAGCTGGGTCTCTGGTCTGTGTGACCTCGGCACGTTTGCAACGTCTCTGGGCCTCAGGAAGGCAGAGCTCCATCCCCCCAGGTGCCTGAAGACTGGTGAGTCCCCAGCAATCAGCATGAGCTGTCACTGTCACCATTGATTCCCATCAGCTGTGACGCTGAGGCCGAGGCCAAAGCGGTCAGTGGACATTGCTAAGGTAACACGGAAAGCAGGTGGTCCCTAAATCAAGCTGTCTGCTGCCCTCGGCTCTGGCTCCCCACTTGTATAGGTAACGAATCACACCTGTATGGGGATGGCAGCCAGTGAGGCCGGCCTGCAGGAGCCAACACCTGTCTCTGGCCCTCCCCATAGGACCTGCAGCTTTCTCAGTGAGAGGAGGGAGAACCCTGGAGCCCCAGAGTCCTCTCTGCCACAGCAGCACTTATCTGGGTGTATACTTACACATTCGGGAGCAGTGGGTTGATTCACGCTGACGCCTCACTGAGGCTTTGGGGGCTTGCTCACACAGAGTCCCCAGCCCGAGGGTACCACTGGAACCTGATGGGGCCTCAGGCCTGGCAGTGCCCGCCTCTTGCCTCAAGGACACCAAGGAGAAGGCCCATCCTGGCTCACAAGTGAGCGTGGTAATAACAGGGAGCTTGAATGGGCGAGTCTGGCAGATATGGCCTGAATGCTTTTTAGAAAAAACATCTCCCAAGGCAGTTTCATAATCTGCCTTGTAATGCAGATTTAGACAAGTTTTTACGAATGCACTTTTTAAAATAGGTCTTAATGGATCCTTTGCAGTAGTTACAGTCCATTGTGTAAATGCAAACAGAAGGCTTTTTGAAAACATGTATTATTGATCAGAAAGGCAGCAGCAATTAGAAGCCAGTGTGTCATATCATTCAATACACACTTCCTATACAGCCCTGCTTGTGCTCTCTCATAACTTTCTGACAAATTATCCCGTCCCTGGGAAGCCCTTTCTTTTCCCTTTTGCTTCTGGGAGCAAAGGAGGACCTCCCCATCAGTTACTAGCTAGAGGTGAATGAAAAATTAAGCTTCCCTTTACCATCGCAAAACCTATTTACGACTTCTCCCGGTTTCAAGGCTGAAATGGCAAAACCTTCAGGTAAGATGGATGATGCTTCTCGATTTGGTCTATGGGCCACAGTGAAAACAAAACAAAACAAAACTGGTGACAGATAGCATTTGCTGTGGGAGGGCAGAGTCACAAAGCTGGGGAGGTCTGAGCCAGAAGCCCTGCAGGGGAGCCTGATTTGTGGGAGGGGCGTTCAACCAGGGTCCACAGGGAGGAGCTCTGGATGCCCCTTCCCAGTCACGGAACCTTAAATGATCAACTAGCATAAAGCTGGGACTTGTTTTTGCTTAAAAATCCATATTTGGGTCTGTATTTCACCCAGTCTGCACATTTCCCATTTGCCCTTCTTCTTGAAAAGTTCATTTATTTAACAGACATTTGCTGGGCACTCACTGTATTCCAGGCACCCTTTCCAAAGTACAGTGAACTAAACAAAGACCCTCCCTTCTGGGTGCTTCTTAAGGACAATCACCAACACGTAACGCATACATGCAGCACAGTCGGAAGTGACCCCAGATGGGGTGAGACACGGGGCGGGGTGTTTATCAGGGCTGGATGTCCTGGAGAGCTGACTTTGGGCAAAGACAGAGCTGTGGGGACAGCGCTGCCCGCAGGGAGCAGGGAGTTGACAGGACGTGCCCTGGAGTTCCCTGCGTTGCCCCAGCAGGGACAAGAGGCCGTCCTTTGTCTCCCCACGACAGCATCTTCTCAGCAGCCCCGTCCTTTGTCTCCCCACGACAGCGTCTTCTCAGCAGCCTCACCTCACCCCTCTGGAAGATGCAGCTCTGGTCTCTGAGAGGTTACAGCCTGCAGGATCTGCAGAGTGAAGACTCTGGCCTGGGCAGTCTTTTGGAGCCAAAAAATCCTGCTGTGCTCTTGGTGTGCTGACAAATAGGAAGTCCGATGACTTAACGCCCTACGATGTCTTCCAAAGCCTCCTTGCCCAGGATGGTGTGGGCTGCAGCTCCAGGCACAGTGTGCAACTTCCACATCCATCTCAGGCCTGCGGGTGATGAGGCGGTGCACTGTGAGCTGGAGGGGAGGGGGAGAGGGGGGCCAGCCACCTGCCCTTGGGGGGGGCACAGGGTGCGAGGGCACAGCCTGGGTGGCTCCCCCAGCCCCCTGTGCTTGCAGACAGGCCCAGGAGAAGCAGGGCACTTACTTGCCCCCTTCTCCCCACCCCCACCTGGGAAGTGCCCTGGAGACCTCGCTCAGCTGTTGCATCAGCCCCAGGTGGGAGGGGGCGCTGTTCTCAGGTAGATCTAGGGTGCCCTCCTTGCTTCCTCTCCAGCACCTCCCTAGGGTTGCTACCTGAGCTTAGGCGCACTGGAGGCTCCCAGCCCTGCTGAAGACCCCCTACCCAGCCCGAATTGGGCCCCTCCCTGCTTGCTGAGAAGCTGGCCAGCCAGGCCTTCATCCCCTAGCGCTGTCCAGTGGAACGTTCTGCAGTGGTGGTAACTTGCTGCTCTGTGCTCTCCAACGCGATGGCCACTGGCCAAGTGTGGCTGTGGAGCACTTGAAATGTGGCTGGTGTGACTGAGGAACTGAATTTATAATAATGTAAAATTAAATAGTCCTATGTGGCTAGTGTACTTGCTGGGCGTTGATGCTCTAAGAAACACCTTCCCAGCCTCTGTCGGAGGCTTCTGGGGGCTGGGCAGGCTCCTAGCCCAAACCTCCCCCACAGGAGGGAGAGCGGAGAAATCAGAGCCTGCCGGTTCGCCAGCCCCAGTGGGCTCTCTGATCCAGCAGCTGCCGCTCTGTTTCCTGGTGGTTTGAAGATGCCACAGTCACCCCCCTGCCCAGAACGACAGTGGCATTGCTGGGCTTCACGCTGGGCACGCTCTCTCACTTGCCCTGGGGAATCTTCTGTTCCCCTCCAGGCTCGCCCCCAAGCCTGACCATGCCTCCTGAAATCCCTGCTTCCTGTAGGCAGAGTGAGCACTGCAGGGCCCTGCTCTCAGGGGCCTCTTTGGAAAGGGGCTGATGAGCTCGTGCATATTAAGATGCGGTGATGAAGGGCTGTCAGGGGACTCTGTGCAGCAGCCTGAGACCCAAGGGCCTGCTCACTAGTGCTGGGAGCTCAGCATCCGGCCCCTCTCCAGGGCCCTTGTCCCTCTGCTCCGCTCCCAAGCGCCCCTCCGTGGTCGCAGACTCCCCACGTGTTCTCTGGCCACTGACCTCCACTGACTGTTCCTTCTGCCTGGGAAGCTCTTCCTGCCTCCTCCTGGCCCCTTCTGTTGTTCAACTCCTATTCAACACTCAGAAGTCTCGGCTCCAAAGTACCCCTCTCCCCAGTCCGTGCTCAAATGCTCCGTCTAGACAATCTGAAGGGGGCCCAGTGTGCGTCCTGGTTTTTGTTTTTGTTTTTTTGGCCGCAAGGCATGTGGGATCTTAGTTCCTCAACCAGGGATGGAACCCATGCCCCCTGCATTGGAAGCGCAGAGTCTTAACCACTGGACCGCCAGGGAAGTCCCGCTTCCTGGTTTAACTGTGCTGTATTTATCCTTAGCCCTCTGCGTGGGGACCTGCTGAGGACTCAGAGTGCCGGTCGGGTGGCCTGCCGTGAGAAATGACCCTCGTGGCCAAGAGGACAACCTGGGCAAAGGCACAAGGTATGCTCAGGAGGCAGGAGGGAAGGGCGTGGCCGTCTGCCCTTGTGCTTGCCACCCGTGTGCACACTCACACCCCTTTGTGCCCCTTCTTCCTCTGGGCTGCCCTCTCAGTGTGAGTGGGAGCCCGTCTAGTCTATAAACACCAGCAGAAGGGGCGACAGGAGCAGGGGCTGGAGCCGGAAGACGACTCACAAGGAGGGAACACGGCACCCCAAATAAATCATTTGGGGCCTGACATTTGGAGCGTTTGAGTTTGAGACCAAACAGAGATGCCCTTTAGATAAATACATTTTTGAGACGTGTTCTGCAGGAGAAGTTTATGACTTTAATAGGTTTTTAGTGTCAGACGAGCATCAGGAAGCGTTTTGTTGAGAGACTTTCTCTTAAAAGCTCAGAATCCTTCTTTTCCCTCCGGCCCTTTAAACATAAGGATACAGAGATCCTCAGCAAGGGAAGCTTCTCTTTCTCCCAGTTCCCTGGGGGTTGGCTCTGGGCTGGGATAGCTCAACTGAGGAATGTTCTGGGAGGTTCTGAAGACCTCAGTGCTCCAGGCCATGGGGGGTGGAGGATGGGGGGCCTCTCGGGAAGCTGATTCAGAAGCTTAGAAGCATCCTCCTCCCTCAGAGCAACTCCTCATCTCCTCCCCAATCCCCCCACCCAGAGGAGGCTGATGGCTGGTCCTCAGGGATGAGAAGGGCTCTGTATGGAGGACGGGGGTCCCCCTGAGGCCTCCGGAGGTTGGCAATTTTCTGTGGATTGGAAACTTTACAAAGATCCCTCACGCCGAAGCCCAGGAGTATGAAGGAGCTGAGCTCACCACAGGCCCTATGCCAGAGAGGAGACACAAGGAGAAGGTCAGATGCAATCATGTCTGGAAGCTTCTCCCTTCCGTCTTAGAGACAGGCCCCCACCTGCCCATCCTGGGCTCTGTCCCAGGACCTCCAGGGAGCCCCGGGTCCTGCAGCCGCCCCTTGCCCAGCTCTTGCCTGAGCACCAAGTGGCCACATGTGGGGCTGCTTCTAGTACCCCATGCGTGCTGCTCAGCCCTCTCCCTGCCCCCCAAGACAGGGGCTGCGTTGTGAGGGGGTGGATGCCATCTCTCCCATCCTTGAATGAGGCCAGCGTGGAAGAACTCACCCCAGGTCGTCTGTGCTGTGGCTCTGGGCCACGTGGGGAGGACCCGTGGCCGAGCTGGACTGACCTTGGGCTTGTCCTCCCAGCACAGTGGGTGTGGGTGGGTCGGGGGCACACGGCACCCAGGCGGGAAGAGGAGGGGCCCACTGAGACCCAGAACCTGGCTTGCAGAGAACACACAGATGGAACTGAGAGGAAGCCCAAGTGAACTTAGTGGTGGCGCGGGCTTCAAGGGCACAGGCAGGCCACTTCCTAGCACAGCTGTG
This sequence comes from Mesoplodon bidens, assembly GCF_964165515.1. Lineage (NCBI taxonomy): Eukaryota > Metazoa > Chordata > Mammalia > Artiodactyla > Ziphiidae > Mesoplodon > Mesoplodon bidens. The sequence goes on along the minus strand of NC_138176.1, from coordinate 117,975,385 downwards.
AGATGAGCACTGGGGTAGTGGGGGATGGGAGAGAAGGGACAGTCGTGTCTGTGCTGTTCTCCAGACAGGACATCTTCCGGGGGCAGGAGAAATGTTCTCATCAACCAGTACACCGAGACTCCACATTGATTGCAAGGAGGTCCCCTCGTTCCCCTTAGGTGACACCTAAGGGAGACCTTCTGAGGACACCTGGAACCACATTTTCAACAGCTCCAGCTGCTGTAACTGAGAAACCTGACCTCAGTTTTTCCATTTCTGTGGATAATTCCACCCTCCCGCCCTTCTCCTCCATCTCCCGCCCCTTAGCCCTGGCCCTCAGGGGCCTGTCTCAGACCCTCTCCTCACCCCAGACCCCTCTCCTGGTCATGGTCATTTTATCCCAGGCTGTGTCAGGAATGAACGAACAAGGAGATGGATGCAGAGAGGCTGGGATTGAGCAGGGACCTGGGTGCCGACCCTCCCTATCCCCCGCCCAGCCCCCCACCCCAAGCCACTAAGTCACCTCCTCAGCCCCTGGGACTTGCCAAGACCCCCATCAGGAGTCCGCCTAAGGGATGGATGAGAAGAGTTTGGGTGAAGCACCTATGATCTTCTAAAGCTTCGCTTCTGCCTCATAATTATCTCCTTACAGGATCCAGACGCTTGGATACGGCCGATTTCTTAACCCCAATCACAACAACCTTTTTTTGTTTTTTTCACGGTTGTCTTGGAAGCAGCTGCCCACAAACTGAAAGCAGCGCATAAACTACATATCATTGTTGGGGTCTCTCATGACCTTGCCTGTGTGTGGGGGCAGGAGGGAATGACCTCCGTTTTATTTCCCGGGTGGTTACCCTGGCTGGGGCAGGCGGTGGGGAGGTTGATTGGTTACCCATCTGCATCTGTAATTTATCAGCATTCTCAAAATCCTAAAGGTTTGGGGCTTAATGATTCATGTCTGACCCCTAGAAGAAAGGCTCAGTGAAGTCGCCCTGGATGGCAAAACTGTGGGGTCTGAATCATCTCTCCTAGAAAGGGAGGGAGGTCCTGGGTGGGCGCAAGTGAGAACAGGTCATGGCTATGGACATCTCACCTGGGGGCAGCCCTGGACTGGAGCTTCTAACTCATTCAGGGTCACAGCACCTGCCCGGGTGGTAGAAGCATCCCATTTTACAGGTGAGGTGCAAGCCCAGGGGTTCTTTGTCTGGGCTCCTTTCCCTCACTCCACACTGCTCCCGGTTCTCAAACACTAGGGCAGGGCTGGTCAAACACAAGTGAGCCCGCCCCACAGGTTCTAAGGCTGCCCTCGGGACCAGTTCCCAGGGGTTCCCGATGCTGCTGGTCCTGGGTCCACACTGTGGGATCCACTGCCCCAGAGCATGATGGGATGGGAGAGACACGGGTAAGGGTCTCAAGGTGGACGGTACCCGCTTCACCCTCCTATCAGCAGCCCTGTCCCCAGGGAGCCTCTCCTCCTCTGTGTCTCCTCCCTACTCCCCGCCTCCTTCTGCCCCTGGCTTACACCCATGGTCCTGGCGTTGCTAGGAGCCCACCCAGAACACCTCTTCTTCACTCCCCTGCAGGGACTCACCTGTGTTTGCATACAGCTGTCTCCTCCTAACACCCATTTCTTTAGCTGGGTCCCTCATGTGAGACTCAGGCCTGTTGAAGTCCACTGGGGGACCCAGCACCCTCACTGTGCAGGTAAAGGGGGGGTCATTTCTGTGACTGGGCTGGATCCTACTGTGACCTGTGACCCAACCCTTGCATGGTACTGAGCTTCAGGGAGGCTACAGCAAACGCATTTCCCCCGTCTGCAGAGCAAGAGGGCTATCGCCATTGCCATCACCCAGAACACGCCTGCTTTGCTCCCCTGCAGGGGACCTATTTCTTCAACTGGGTCCCTCAGAGCAAGACGGCTATTGCCATCTTCCTGATGACCATATGCACAGCTGTAGGGGACTTGGTCTCTGCCAAGGCATGGTCACTTGGTAGAGCCTGACTCAGGACCTGTGTATGGCCAAGGGGGGGGACTGGGGAAGCTGAGGGAAGAGGGGAGGCCAGGGGACCCTGCACCCTTAGTCAGGGTCTCATAGACCCCTCCAGACAGCACACATAGGTGGCGGTGGTGGCGATGGTGGCCGTGGCAGTGACTCTGGCTGGCCTGTGCATTGTTATTTCCAAAGACTGAGTCTTTGGAGCCAAGGAATTTTCATTCCTTTTTCATTAATGAAAACCTTGCAGCCAGAGGAAGCACCCCACTAAATGACTGATACTCCACGAGATATGCACTGCTCAGAAATGTCTCCTAGTCAATGAAGAAGAGATAACAGTCAGTGGAATAAAAATTAATCTGGCCACTATAGGAATTAATATAAAAACATCAGATGCGGGACTTATAAGGGATGCCACCTCCAACTAACCCTCCCTGGGTTAAATACCCCAGGGACGATGATTTACATTCTGTGCTACAGGCCTCTGCCGGCATAATCGATAGGGATGAGAAATGGGGCCACCCAGCCGTGCCTACCCATGGGGCTGGGGAAGGGAGCCGGGGTGGGGGTGGGGGGCTAGGGCTGCCCTGGAGGCTGCTGGGAGCAGGGGCACATCTGAGCCATCCGCTCTTTCTCCCCCTTCCTCTACCTCCCTGGTGAGCCCCAGGCCTGCAGCTGATGGGTTTCTGGAAGTCTGGGTCATGGCACCATCTCATGGGGCCTCACCCCAGTGCCTGACTCCTCTGGGGGTACAGGAGGCGGCCAGGGGAGAAGAGGGCAGGGCAGACTGGGCCAGATGCTTCCGGAGACCAGAGCAGTGGGACCCCCACTGGGAGCTGGGCTTAGGTGAACCTCCTGACGGTTAATCAATCACTCACCCATCTTTGCAAGAATTACCGCTCCAAACTTGGTTGAGAGTGGAACTTGCCTAAGCGACTGTTTATTGTCACCATCCCAAACTTAGGATCTGCTGTTTCAGTCGAGGAGCTTTAAGTCTAAGCCCTTGCCGGTCAGTCCCCGGGCTGCTTCTCTGCAGGGAGCTTCAAGCTGGGGCTCATGCCCAGAAGCAGATGGGCTTCACCGCAGCTGCAGGGCTGGCCTTCCTGCTGTGCCAGGTGAGCAGTGAGTTATCCTCGCTCCTCCATGGTGAGGGCCGTGCTTGCTCAGATTTGCACCACTGTGCACCAGCCACACCCGGGTTGGGGGTGGGCAAACCAGTGTCAGGGCCAGCCAGGCTGCCCCCAGCTGGGTCCTCCTTGGACCTGCTCCTGGGGGGCGAGGCAGAGGAATACCCTGTCATGACCCTCGACGTGGAGACCCCAGAGGAGGCTGATGCAAGGAGGACAAAGTGTTGATCCCACAGCCCCACCCTGCCAAGCCCCGACTGTCCCTCAGCCACACTTTCTACTCTGGAGTTCCGGCAGCTGTCCGGGCGGGGGGCACCAGCTCCCCCACTGTGCCAGCCTCTCATCACGTCCTGCCCTGCCCTCTGCTCTTACGTTAAACCCTAGTCCTTGCTCTTCAGCTGTGTCGTCGTCTGCTGCTGGACTCTGACCATACAGTCCCCAAGGAAAACTGTAGAGCTAGTAGTGAGGAAACTTTGCGGGGAAGGGAAATTTTGGTCCCTTGTTCTTGATGACACAAGAGCCTGGCCCTTCCCAGGGAGGCCTACTGGTGTCTCCTTTGCATGCCTCACCCTGAGCGGCCTGGCAGGGTGCCCTGGGTGATCCCCACACTTCTGTTCACCCTCACAGTGGGTGGCCCCGGGGCAGGCCTCCATGCCTTATGTGGTGTAAAGCCAGGGACTAGTGACCTTGAGCAACCTCGGGGATAGAAAGGCCCAAAGGGACCACTCAATCTAAGCCTCATCATATAGATGGAGAAACTGAGGCCCCAGAGAGATGGGCCAAGGCCACAGAGTAAAGCAGGCCTCCTGGCCCCAGGGCAGTGCCCTCTGCCCACCGAACCGCCCATGATGCTGGTCTGGGCTACCGTGCAGTCACCCTGAATCCTACTGAGACAAACATAAACCCTAATATTATTCTTTTCATTGTAATTGGAGTTGAATTGCATCCGCCCAAATCCATATGTTGGAGTCCTTAACTCCCTGTACCTCAGAATGTCAGCTGATTTGGACATGGGGTCTTTACAGATGTAATCAAGTTACAATGAGGTCACTGCGGTGGGCCTCAATCAAATATAACTGGTGTCCTTATAAACAGGGAAAATTTGGACAGAAACATGCACAGAGGGAAGTTGAGGTGAAGAGGCACAAGCTGAGGAGAGAGGCCTCGGACAGATCCTTCTATCACGGTCCTCAGAGGAACCAACCCTCATTTCAGACTTCTGGCCTCCAGAACTGTGAGATAATAAACTTCTATTGTTCAAGCCGCGCAGTCATGGGAAACTGATAGACCGTAAGGAAGGTTCTGGTAATGAACTTACAGCACTAGTAGTCTTATTTGTTTTTTAATTTTTTTGGCGGGGGGGGGGGGGCGTTGGTATTTCCAATTTTTTGTGTGCTTTTAATCTTTTAGTTTGTTTTGTTTTTATGGATCCACAAATTAGAATGTATTTATTACCAATCAGAGGTTCAGGAGGAGATGCTGAAGGAAAAGCCTGCCTGGTGCATTCTAGGGGCCGAGGCCCTTTTGGGATGTTGGCTCTGATGTTGCTGGGATAGAGGTCAGAGAATTGCTGGATGTGTGGGCTTTTGGAGGCATGGAGTGGACAAGAGAGCCATAGCCCACATCTCCTGCTGTCTTGGTGATGTTTTCCGTACCCACTGATGGCAGAGACCTTGGATCCAAAACCCCATGGTGACCCATCTAGGGCACCTCCATCCAGCCAAAGAGATGGAAGGAATGGGCTACTGAGTGATTGCTTGTCCTTTCGCGTAGTAACAGGTCAGTGTTGCTCTAATGAAAAGGACTTCACGGGCATTACTGGTGTAGGCGTAATCACACAATATGTATTTTAAACAAAATCACAGACCCCCACTTGGTGAAACTTATTCCAGAGAATTTCAGCATGTTGTTTGATGCCCCGCTGGCCCACCCTGCTCAGTGTGCTTTTGCTCTCACAGCAGGCCTGCCACTGGTGGTTTTCAGTGGAGGCTTTAAAAAAAGCAATTTCTCTGCAGGCCAGAGCTCAGCTTGCTGTAAGATCACAGGAGGGATTCAGGGACCTCACAACCTTTGAGAAAATGACCACATATCTCATTCTGAAGGCTAATACTTAACATTTTGCTACCATGAAAACATTTCCCATTGAATAGAAACCCCCAGGCAAAGCTTCCAGGCATGATTCACTTCCCCTCCCATGCATGGCAGACCCCCTTGAGTGGCTCTCACAGACCCAAACCAATTAGAGCTTCCCAGGATGAGGAGCCCTGGGTCCACACATGTCCTCAGTAGGTCATCCACAGAGCGAGTGCCGCATCCCTGGGACAGAGAAATTCAGGGAAGGCGAGGGATCACCTAGGGCACTGTTCTCACATCTATTGCTCAGTCTATTGCTGAATAACAAACCATCCCCAAACTGTCTTAAAACAACACCGTTATTTCTTTTGCTTATGAGTCTGTAACGTGGGTAGCGCTCAGCTGGGGTAGCTTGTCTCTGCTCCACTCCGCTTAGCTTAGGGTGGCTTGCAGGCAGGGCTGGAATCACCCAAGGTTCTCCCTCATGCGACTGTGGTTGGTGCTGGCTGCCAGCCCAGACCCTCTGCCTTCACTGGAACTGTCCACCAGGACACAGACATGCAGCCCTGTAGGAGCTGGGCTTCCTTACAACATGGTGGTCAAAGCCATATCACCTTCTGCGTCCTAGCCTCAGAAGTCACCCTGCATCCCTCTGCCATGTTCTCTTCATCGCGGCAGCCGTGAAGGCCTGTGCAGTTTCAAGGAGAGGGGAAATAGAATCTGAATGGGGGCGGTGGGGCAGATGGCAAGATTCTGGAACAGCATATAGGGCAGAAATATTGCTGTGGTCATTTGGGGAAAATGTAGGCTGCCACATCATGGCCCAGAGGTCACACCAGGGAGTCTGGGTCAAGGCGGCAGGTGCCCAATATGATTCACCGTCCGCCGTTAGGGACACTGCAAAAAAATGCCTCCCTACTGCCGCTGAGGTGAGCCTGGGTCCATACTCCACAGGCCACACCTGTGTTCCCCTTTGGCCCCGTGGGCCCATCAGCACAAAGACCAGCCGTAATCCTCTCTCAAGGCTCCTCAGCTTTGGCCATCTGTCATGCCAGGACTCTCCAATCTATGGAATGAGTCATCGGTGGAATCTCCTTCAGCAAATGACCAACTCAAAGGGAGGATGTGTCATGCCTGGGGCGTTTTATGAATCTTGTTGCTTCGTCTGGCAAGCTGTGATTCCATCAGTAACGACACAGCCAGCACGAGGTGATGCTGCCAGGGCAGATGCTCTGATCAAGGGCACACGGGAGGGACGTGTGACCCACGCCCGGGGCTGCCTCTTCCCACCTGCCTCAGGGCACCCTGGGTGGTCGGCTCCTCCCAGCCAGGGTATTTGGGTGGGGTAGCGCTACAGCCTCACCAAGCTTGCACTCTATACCTGTGACACTTTTGTGAGTGACAGAACGCCCTGAGCCAGGCTCCCGTGGACCCCAACACGAGGGGGCAGCTGGCCGGGTGCAGGGACAGCTGTTTGCACACAAGGACCCAGGCCCACTCCCTGCTCTTCCACTGCCTGGTGTGGGCCGGTGTTCACCGGCTCACCTGAGGCCTCCTTCCTCACCTGGCACACAGGTGACACCCACCTCGCAATAATATATGTCAAAGGGCTCAGCCGGAACCACTGACTCCAGTCTTGTCTAAGCCTGAAGGCTGAAGGCCTCCACCCCACTGGGCCTGCGGTGACTCCTCCGCTGTCCACATGCACTCAGCGCCCGGCAGCCCTGGATGTGTCCATCTGCCTGCTGGCTGCCCCACACCCACCCCGGACCTCTCCTCGCTCGGCTTCCCAGACACAGCCCCTCCTCTTCCTCATCTGTGTGCCTTCCTCGGCTCCATTTCTAAACATGGATGTGTTCGCAAAGGATGCCCACCCTGGGCCATCAGCTTACCCCACACTCACTCCTGGATGAGCGACCTCATCCAGGCCTGGCTTTGAACCCAGCCCACCCCGCCCCCAACGCTCCCCTCCAACCCGCCTCTGCTCCCTCAGCCTCTCCTCCCCCTTGAAGTCCACTTACTGAGCTGCCTGCCCTCCATGGCCTCCAGTGGGCAACTCAGGTTTAATGCATCAAAAACAAACTTTTTTTTTTTTTTGGCCACACTGTGCAGCTGGCGGAATCTTAGTTCCCCGACCAGGGACTGAACCTGGGTCCTCGTCAGTGAAAACGTGGAGTCCTAACCACTGGACCACCAGGGAACTCCCCAAAACAAACTCTTAATTTCCGCTTTTCCCACCCCCAAATGTTGCTTCTCTTTCAGTTTTTCCCATCTTAGTAAAAGGTGCCATATTCACTCAGTTTCTCAGGACAGAGACCAAAGAGTTAACGAGAGATTCCCTTCTGGCTTATATACCTTGAATCTGACCCAGTAACATGTTCTGCTGGTTCTCCATAGCATATTCAGAATCTCACCCACCTGTGTTGGTCATGGCCACCTTGGTCCAAGCTGCTGTCCTCCCCAGGCCGTTGCAGTGGCCTCCTGTGGGGCTCCCACCTTTGTCCTCAAGCTCTTCTGTCCTCCTCACAGCCCCAGAGCGATGCTGGGAAAAAAAACAAGGCCCATCACACGGAGGAGGCAGCTGAGGCCCCAACCCAGCTGGGCCGATATCTCAGCAGCTGCACCAGTTTGCCTGCTCCTGAGTCTGCAGCCTACAAGATGAGTGGTCCAGAGCCTGATCAGATGGGTGGGTGCTTCCCCCACTCAGCTCACCCCATCTCCCTGGCCTCAGCGTCCTCCCCCTCCCGCTCTCCCTCCTCCTCACTCCACTTGGCCTCCTCCAGCCTGCTGTGCTTGTCCTTAAATACAGCATGCCTGTTGGTACTCGGGCCTCTGCACTGGCTGTCTGCTCTACCTGGGAGGTGCTAGTCCCACATGCCCTTGACCTCTCCCTACTTTGCCCAGATGTCTGCTCAGATGTTCCTCAGTGGCTACGCGCTATGAAGCAGTACTCCCATGCTCCCCCCGCTCCACTTTGCTTTCCTTAGAACCCTGTTATATTTGCGTTGTTGTATTTCTTTGCATGCTCATTTGCACGTGTGTGTGTGTGTGTGTGTGGGTGGGTGGGTGTGGTTTTACACTATAATGTAAGCTTCCAAGAACAGGGAGTTTGCTCTTCTGTGTCCCTGGTGCCTAGAACAATGCTTGGAACATAGTAGAGGCTAAAGAAATAGCTGTTGATTAAATAAATGAGATGATGATGCACCCACATCAGGACATGTGGCCTCCCTGGGTCTTCCCAATAGCTGCGTGCTATTCCATTATGTGGATGCGCCCAAGTTTAATTAACTGGCCCCCTACTTGAGGACATTGAGTGTTTTTATTCTTTTGCTCTAATAAACAAAGTTGCATTGCACATCTTTGTATACCTATCTTTACATTCATGTGTGAATATAGTGAAAAATCCATAATTCCAGGCTCTGGACTTGCTGGGTCAAGGAGTATGTGTGTTTAAAGCTTTGGGAGATAGTGCTAACCTTTCCCCCAAGAGTATTTTTAACAAATTATGATTTTAAAAATATGTGAAAACACATATTTAAAAGAATGAAATTAGCACCACTACCCTATAGAGCCCTTGAGACTCTGAGATCAGGCTCAGGGACCGAGTGTCATTTCACAAGGGTGAGGCTGAGTCTCAGAGAAGGTGGGAGGTCTATGATTTCTTGACTGTGGGCATGGTAACCAGGATGGCTCCAGCACTGGGGTCTCACATCCCAGCCTCTTTCACTCTTACAGAAATCAACCTGCAGTGCCTGTCACTGGACCACTTTGTAACACAGGAAAATAAAAGGACAGTCGCTGAGGGTGGCTGTTTTCCTGCATCATAAAGAACTTCTTGAAGTTCACCGGCACCAACCCAACAAGCATCTATTCAGTGCCGGCTATATGTTGTGACGCTGTAGGTGGTGAGGATACAGCCTGCAACAACATAGAAAAGCCCTGCCCTCAAAGAGCTTGCATTTTCACTTGAGGAAACAGACAATGAACAGAATGGTAAGTTGGATGGGAAGAAATACTATGAGAAAACCAGCAGGAACAGTGTGGTCGCCAGTTTCAGAAGTGGCTTCAGGCATTCACACCTCCAGGTGCTCACACTCTTGTGCGATCCCCTCCCTCTGAGTGTGGGCTGGACATGGAACTTGCTTTTAATGAATAGGAAAGGCAGAGTGATGGGCTGACACTTCCAAGTCTAGGTTACAAATGACCGTGAGTCTGTCTTATTGGCATGCCATCCCATTACTCCTTGCTCACTTTGATGTTTCGAGCAGCACCAGGTGGGCCCATGTGCAAGGGACTGAGGGCAGCCCAAGAGGAGCTTATTTCTGCCCACAGCCTCATGAGACAGCCTGATGCAGATCCAGCCTTGAGAGGACCACAGCCTAGCCAACACTTTGACCAAAGTTATGAGAGACCCAGAGGAACAGCTAAGCCACACCCAGATTCCTGACCCATAGAACCTGCGAGATAAATGTACAAATGTTGTCTTAAGCCTCTGCATTTTGGGCTAATTTGTCACTCAGCAGTAGCTAACTCATACAAAGAGGAGTAGAGAGTGCCAGGGTAGGGAGTGCAGTTTAAAATAGAGTGGGAGGGGAGGAGTTATTTGAGAAGACTTGAAGAAGGGAGAGACTGAGCCCCAGGATCCCAGGGGCAGAGTTAGATTCGGAACAGGAGTTGGTGGGAGCTCAGGAGACAAAGGTGGCTGGAATAGAGCAAGAGGGGCAAGAGGCAGGGGCAGGGCAGGGAGGGTGGAGGGATGTCACGCTAGCATTTGACCTTCAACTCTGAACTTGGGGAAAGGGAGCCTTTAAGACTTTGAGCAGATGCACATTTTAACAGGGTCCAGGCAGGTGATAAGTGTTAGGGAAGGTGGGGGGCAGCAGCAGGGAGATGGCCAGAGGTGTCAGATCCTGGGTTTACTTGAAAGGTGACCGCAGGATTAGACGTGGGGTGTGAGGGAGGCGTTCCTGCGTCTAAAGGCAGGTGGTGGCGGGCAGGTTTGGGGAGACCTGGAGGTCGGGGTTCACAGGCCCCAGACGCCTGTCCGACCTTGAGGTGGAGCGTTGAGGAGGCGGTTAGGCCAGGCAGCGTGTAGAGTGTTTGTAGCCATGGGGCAGGCGTGAGTGTGGGGAGAGGTGAGGAGAGGACCGAGGGGTGGGGAGGCCAGGGCTGGGAGCCTGCAACACAGCTGAGGACAGGGTGGGGCAGCGGGACCGGAGCGCTGAGTGACCACAAGGTGAGGCTGAGTGCTGACTTAGCAACCTGACGGTCTGTGTCCAACAGAGGGATGTCTGAAAGATGGGCAAATAACAGTACATTCGGACCTGATGGGAATGATCGAGCTGGAGAGGAAAACACCCAGGACGCAGCAGGGAGGGAGGCGGCTGGAACCAGGCCCGAGAGGGGGAGAGAGAAACGTCCCTGGGAGCCAGTCGGGAAATCAGAGCGTCTGGTCCTCAGGAAGTTCCGGAGGACGCAGGTGCCCCTGCAGCACGCGCCCGGCCCCTGACTTCCCGCGGCGGACAAGTGACCCTGGGGGTGACGGAGCGAGCTGGAGCCGAGCTGGGCGACTGCCCTCGGAATTTCCTGACCTGGATGAGGTTCAGCCTTTAATCTCATATTGCATCTACAGCCTTGTCTCATGTGGCGTGTGAGAAACTGGGGGGAAAAAAGGGCTCCTAAGCTTTGAAGCCAACCCAAGACACATTTGACTGAGCTCTAAGGTGCTGGGGACAGGACAGACACTCTGGGGCCCTGAGCTGAGGGTGCAGTCAGGGGTCCGAGCGTGCTGGGCTGCAAGACCAGGCCCAGGCCCAGGTCCAGGTGCCCGCGGTGGGGCTGGCCTTCTTAAGCCTCGGTTTCTTCATCTGGCAAATGGAGTGACTGAGAACACCACCTCACAGGCTGTGTGAGCAGGAGCCCTTGGGGGGCAGTGACTCTGTGTAGTTCTGGGAGAGTGACCAAGGTGGCACCAGGAGGTGGGGGGAGTGCCCTGGAGAGTCAAAGTATTGCTCTGCCTGGGGGCCAAAATCACTCTGAAAGTATAAACTTGCCACTGAATTGAGGAAAAACCCCTTGTTTGATACAGCATCTGTTGCCCTTCCTCTTCATCTGGGCCTAGGAGGATTTGGTGCCTCTCCATGGCCAAGAAAGCAGGTAGTAAGATCAGGACCCGAGGGCTGGATGTCTTGACAAATGGAATTTTCCTTCTTTTCTGGTCTCTTGGGAGAGATATCATTTCCTCCATTGATGCAAATGTGTTCAAAGTGCACTTCCCACAAACTCAGAAATATCGAACTGCCTTTCCGCTGAGGCCTGGGACTGTGGCCACGGTCCTCCTGCTGAAGGTGGCCCATGCCTGGCCACAGAGCCAGCACCTGGCACTGGGGCAGAGCCCAGGTGCCATGATGTGTGAGCCAGGGGAACCTGCAGAAGGTGTGCAGAGGAGAGCAACCCCAGGAAGCATCTGATGCACCCCCTTTGCTTTGCAGAACTGGGGCCCAGAGAAGGCATTGAGTTGCCTGGGGCACGCAGGGAGTCCTGGGCGCCCAGCCTGCTTCTCCTCCCCCTGCCATCGCAGACCAGGCTTTTTCTGGGAAGCAGCATGGAGGTCTCAGCCAGGAGTTGGTCTTCAGCCAGGAGTTTGGGTTTCAGCCAGGAGTTGATATTTGTTAAAAGAGTTGGAAAAGGTGAAGCTGTTATCAAGAAACAGTATCTGGGGTCTGAGTTCACTGCAGGGTCTCAGGAACTAGATACCATCAGCCTGGCCTGCCCAGCGGACATGAAGGGAAGCTGTGGCGGTCACACATGGGAGCCGCCTCCTCCCTGGCTGGCCTGCCCAGCGCTCCCAATAGCCCAGAAGATGAAAAGCAGGTTAACAGTCCAGGAGAAAAGGAGTAGAGATGCCCTTGCTGCCAAGGGCTGGGTCTAGAAAGCCTGACTGCTTCTGGCTCCCTCACTGTCCTGGAGCTAGCAGCAATGGCCATTTCTGGCAGAGAGGTGCCTGGGTTTGGAAGTTGGAACTGGGGGCTTTGGAAGCCCTGGCTCCTGCTCTGCAAGGCTCTCAGCCCCCAAGAAGATTCTAAGTCCCCAAGAAAATGTGAGCTCTCAGCTGGTCCCCATAGCTGGACATTTGCCTCTTGTTTCACAGCGGGTGGGCCTCTATTTAGGTGGACCCCAAGAGCAGGAGAAAATGTTTGGTGAACCTCACTACCCACTTCCGATTCACTAAACATGGTCACACAGATTTTTCTTTCATGGGATAAAGAAAATAGTGGCAGGCTCTGCAAGGTCATTCCCAACCTCCTCTCCCTTGTGATCTGTGTTGTTGAGGCTGAAAAGCTAACTATATTCCCAGCTAAGTGTGAATTGAACTAAGTGTGGTCAAACATCACAGTTCTGGTAAATGAGATATGATTGGCAGTCAGCTGGGGGATTCTGGGAAGGCTTGTTTTCTTGATAAAAGAGCCATATGTGGCTAGTATTTCCAGTTTTCTCTCCATTTCCTTATTTCCTGCTTTGCAGGTGATGTGATGTCAGGAGTTGAGGCAGCCATAATGTAACACTGAGGCAGAATGCATGAAAAAGAGGCAAAGCACTTGCAGAGACAGGCCCTGATATGGCTGAGCTGCTGAACCCAGGCCAGCAGCTGTCAACTTGCAGGACTCTTGTACACCGAGGTAAAATGAAACCTTATTAGTTTAAGCTGTTGTGTTTGGAATTTCTGCAGCTGCAAGCATTGCTGGCTAATGCACACCACTGTAACTATCAGCCAGCATCACATGTGACAGTGAAACCCTAGCTGCATTCCCATGGCATTTTGAGACAAGGGTGTGTCCACTGTAACCACTAGGAGTGATAATACAAATAACACTTTTGAGTGTTCATTACATGCCAACAACTATCCAAAGCACTTGGCATATTGGCTCATCTGATCTTCCAATAATCCCAGGGGGAACATTTTACAGGTGTCAAAACTAAGGCACAGAGAGGTTGAGGGAACTTGCCCAAGTTGGTAAGCAGTGAGCCAAGATGTGAATGCAGGAAGTCTGGCCCTAGGATCCATCCTCACAGTCACAGATGGTACTCACCATGTATCTCTATGATCAGGAGGCAGGGAAGAACAGCACAGCCCTGATGAGGCTTCTTGTCCTGAGCTTCACGGCCACCTCATTCCCTCCTTCCACACACTGCTCTGGGGAAGCCAGCTACCTGCCAAAGGAGGGTGGAGAGCCAGGATCAGAGCTGGGGAGGTGCCATCTAAAATGTTTGAGAGAGACTTCCCTGGTGGCGCAGTGGTTAAGAATCCACCTGCCAATGCAGGGGACACGGGTTCGAGCCCTGGTCCAGGAAGATCCCACATGCTGCGGAGCAACTAAGCCCGTGCGCCACAACTACTGAGCCTGCGTTCTAGAGCCCACGAGCCACAACTACTGAGCCTGTGTGCCACAACTATTGAAGCCCGCGTGCCTAGAGCCTGTGCTCTGCAACAAGAGAAGCCACTGCAATGAGAAGCCCGCGCACCGCAACGAAGAGTGGTCCCCTCTCACTGCAACTTGAGAAAGCCCGCGCACAGCAACCGAGACCCAACGCAGCCCAAAAATAAATAAATAAATAAATTTATTTATTTAAAAAAAGGTTTTTAAAAATTTTTTAAATAAAATGTTTGAGAGCCTCAGCCTGTGGGAGCCTGTGGGGCTACTTCACAGAGAACCGAGACCTTGGGCTAAGGCCCCTCCTCTGCTGCAGGGCATGTATGAGCGAACACTGCCAAGATTTCTCTTCCTTCTTCTTCCGTTTCCAAATGACCTCACTTCTGATGAACATCATTTTCTTTATTTAAAAATTTTTTTAAAATAAATTTATTTATCTATTTTTGGCTGTGTTGGGTCTTTGTTGCTGCGCGTGGGCTTTCTCTAGCTGCCGCGAGCGGGGGCTACTCTTCGTTGCGGTGTGCAGGCTTCTCATTGCGGTGGCTTCTTTTGTTGTGGAGCACGGGCTCTAGGCGCTGGGGCTTCAGTAGTTGTGGCACATGGGCTCCGTAATTGTGGCTCGTGGGCTCTAGAGCGCAGGCTCAGTAGTTGTGGCACACGAGCTTAGTTGCTCTGCAGCATATGGGATCTTCCCGGACCAGGGCTCGAACCCGTGTCCCCTGCACTGGCAGGCGGATTCTTAACCACTGCGCCACCAGGGAAGCCCCTTCTTTATTTTTAAAGCTACTTGAGTATTCAGTAATGCTGTAGAGTCTTATAGCTGGGGAGCTGGCTGTCTCTTCTTCACCTATTATCACTTAAAGCTTTTTTCTTTTTATTGTGAAAGTAATACGTGGCTGCTATAAAACCTTCAGATAGTTCACAAGTGTGTGAAATGAAAAGTATAATTTTCTGCTCCCATGTTTTCAACTTCCACAACCTTCCCCCACAACTCAGAGGGATAACATCACCTAGGAGATTAAAGGGTGTCCTTTCAGTTTTCCCTACACAAACAGACTCATCTATGTAAGATGCACACATCTGATCTTAACTTTTTTTAAAAATCAGTCTATACATGGCATTCTGTAAGTTGCTTCTTCTCTGAAAATGATTCATCATCTTAAATTTTGTTCATTGATTTCAATGTATGCTGGGTGTTCTTTAGGAAGGAGTACTGCAATTTCCTTAGTTAACTTTGTGTCCATGGACACTGGTTGTTTCTGATGTGTTGCCTTTGTGTACTTGTGTTCTAGTTTGGGTTGAAGAGACTCCTACAAGTGGCACGGCTGTGTCCATGTGCACGCCTATCACCTGACAGGTATGACAGGTAGGGCCAAATGCCTTTCCTCACTGCTTCTCTAGTCACTCTCTCACTGACTGAGGACAAGTGTGTTCCTCAGCCATGCCTCACTAATCCTGGATACTTTCAGTCTTTAAAAATGTTGCAAACACCCCAGTCACAACATCCAGGACCCAAACCTTGGTTTCTAAATACAGTCTCCACTAAAAGGAGCCAGGGACCAAGCCTCCTCGGAGAAATGACTGATTCCAGGGCTGGGACAGGGAACTTAAAAATGGGCTTAGGATAGCTTGCTGTGACAGAAAGTAAGGAAGTAATCAAACTATGTTGGGGACGTGTCAAAGGGACACAGGAGACAACTTGAAGGGGCTCCCATTGACCCAATCAGGACATATTGAGCATTAAAATAAGTATCAATAATTACACTAATGAATTATAACCACTAGAATTAAAACTCCATGCGTCTATAACAGGATTAAATAAGTAAATAGAAAAGCAAAAGCTAGTCTCTGTAGTAGAATGTCAGCTAATAAATGTAGATGGAATTTAGAAAAATTATCATTTGGCAACAATTGTAATAATAATTGATTCAGATAAGGGTCATCAGCAGATGCTAAATTTGTGGGTGAACGTTTGAGCAGCAAGAGTGGAATCACTGTTCTTGTTTATTACAAAAGGAAAAGTAGTAACTTGGGGCCTTCCCAAGGCAGACCGGAGTCTGGGGAGATAAAGTCATGGCAGCCCTTATGCAGTGGGGTGTGGGTGTGGGAGTGGGGGGTGGTCAGTGTTCCAGCTGCACATCCTCCCCGTGGATGATCCTGAAAGCTTCTCAGGGGGAGCCCAGCAGCCCCCACTGATGGCCACCCCTCTCCTCTCTCTCACTCCTGCCTCCTGCCCTCGCCTTCCAAACCAACTACTCACCGATGTCCCTGTCTCAGGCTGGGCTTTGGGGGACTGAGGCAACATGCTTGGTGGGCTCCAGGGCCCCCAGGGAGGCCATGCATCTTGGGAGACCAGTCAGGAGCGATTGCTGTGGTCTAGTTGAGGGCCAGTATGGGTGGGACCCCTGGGTGGGGTGGAAGGGTTTGCTGATGGAGGGTGGGGGACAACAGCAGAGTCACGGTGGCTTCGCCGCCAGGCTTTTGAATGGAGCACTGGGAAGGGCGAGGTTGCCAGCCGCTGCCCTGGAGGAGAGGCCTGGGCCGAGCGGTGTGAGTGCCAGGGATGGAGCAGGAGTTGCTACAAGTCACCCTGGAGGTGCCTTTCAGAGGATCAGAGCGATCTTCGTGGGTGGCATCAGTGCACAGATGCACGGAAGCCGGAAGCCACGGCCTGGATGAGCTCACCGAGGAGGGAGTAGGGAGAGAGAAGACGACCAAGAACGGAGGCTCCCGGGACATTCCGAAGTCCACACGTCAGGATGAGAGGGCGGAGCCGGCCAGGGGACCAGCGGGGGTGGGTGGCAGGTGAGGTGAGACAACAGGGTCATCTGTGTGGGCCGGGATTCTGCTTTGGCCACCCGCTGCTGCTCCGTGGGTCCCGGCCAGGGAGGAAAGCGCTTCCAGGAGAGAGTGACTCACTGCATCAAGGGCCGCCAGCAACGTGGAGGTCGCAACGGGCCTGGATGTGAGCACGTCCCTGAGACGTCCTGAGATCCAGAGATGGGTGGCCAGCTCCCTCATGGGCCACTGCATCTCTGAAATGTCATTAGCACTCAGGGCAGGAGGACAACTGACCTGTTTTCTTTATGTTTTTTTAATTTCTCAATTCTCCACTTTGAATAGTTGCTATTTTTTTGTAAGGAAAAAAAATGAATTTTACTTTTTTTAAATGTACGTTAGGTTCCAGAGATGTTCTGGATCCCATAGGCATGGTGGTGGGCTGGTGAGAGCCTCACGGCTCCCGCATGGGTCTGGGGACTTCACACCCAGGTGAGAGCAGGTCACCTGGGCTTTGGTTCAGTGGGGCTGGACTTCTGGGTGATCCTGAGAAGCGTCCCCTGCAGAGAACCAGGCCCCCGTTTCAGACCGACTATGGGGCCTTGGGGAGTCCCTTGGCCCCTCTCTGGCTCTTCCTGCCTCTGTCCACGAGGGCGGAAGAGTGGCCTCTGCACACCGGGCTGGCACGAGGCAGAGGCGTGTTGTCGCCTGTCATTCTGTTCACCTGCCGTGACCTTCCTAAGAGGGCAGGCGTGGAGGTCATCATCTCCCAGCTCCAAAGCTGGCTCAGAAGGACCGTTTGGCAGCCATCACGAGTGTTCATGGTTAACGTGGATTTATTCAGCATTCACCTGTCACACAGTCACTGAGCGCCCACTGTGTGCCATCCACTGTTCTGGTTGCTGGGTGTGTAGGAGTTAACAGGAGATGCGGGCAGAGTGAGATCAGGGACAGTGGGATGGCCGTGACAGTGGACATGACAGGCAGAGGCAGGCCTGGGGCCCAGAGCTGAGCTGGTGCGGCAGTCCGATCTGTTGATAACTGGGAGCGGCCAGGCCCGAGAGCCCCCTTGCAGAAGCATCGTCACACCGGGTGAGGCGTCTGAGGACTGGAGAGGGAAGGGCTGCCCAGGCCCATGGGTGGTGCCCTTCTCCCAGGGCCTAGGCCCACTCTCTGTTCCCTGCCCCTCCTTCACCAAACTCTCCACTCTCCCTCACCCTAACTGCCTATTCCATGCCCCTGGCCCCATCAACGCCTGGCACCCCCCAGGAAAGGTGACCTTGGTGTGTACCACAGGGACAGGTCACAGGCAATAGCTCCTCCACAGGACAGGCCACACCGAGTCATTTACAAACACAGTTTTAAAGCTCAGTGAAAGTCATAGGACATCACCAAACCCATCAAAAACCAATGTGGTAAAGCAGAAAACCAAAACCAAAAGCCCGCTGACGTAGTAACCGTGAGTAGCTTTCTCTGGACACTGGGACCTGGGTGATTTCTATGGTGATGCTTCTTTGGGGCTTTGGACCCCTGGAAAATTGGGAGTCAGCCCTGCAGTTCTTCTCACAGCATCTCCATCAACTGCCCTTTCAGGCCAAGTCTCGAGGCTGAGAACCCTCTCATTGCTTTGTCGTTTTGTTGGTTTTGCCTGTCTTTTCCAAACTGTGCACACAGAGTGAGTTACTTTTAGAACTGAAAAGCCAATACTTTCATTAAAATGTAAAAGAAAGTTTACAGTTTACTTTTAAAAACAATGGAAGCAGCTCTGGCTAAGCCTGGGTTGGGTAAAGTGTGTGCCCGAGGGTCCTTCTGGCCAGCGCCTGACCCGCTGCTGGTGCCTCTGGGTATTTGGCAGGACAAATAGGTGAGTGGCTGCGGATCAACTGATCACAGGGTCTCTTGGTTTGGGCTTGTAATCTTCTTGGCCTCTGGGTCTCCTCCTGTTCCTGGCCCCTCCCATTTTTCTTCTTCTAAAATGACCAAAAGAAATACAACCTCCCACTTCAATGGGGAAAAAAATTCATCTAAGTAACCTTTTAATAAAAACAGAGGCTCTCGCTTGATCACAAAATCAATTGGTCGGTGGAGAATTTTATTAGTCAATCATGTAAGTAATTAAAAATATTGATTGATGGGAGCGCCTGTGGCTGAGAGCTGCTGCTTCACCCCAGCAATATGGGGCAGCGGCTGGCACAGGGGCACTGGGAAGTGATCTAGAGTGGGGGCTTTTACATCATTTTCTAGTGCGCCTCTTCCAAGGTCAACTCGGGACACATTAGACAAGGGACTCAGCTGATCTTGGAGCCTCCAATTTCTCACATGAAAAATAACAGGGCTGACCGCATGGGATTCTCTTGTGGATTAAATGGGACAGAGTTTGAATGGTGAGTGGCCCAGCCTCTGGCTCATGACAGGTGGGGTTGTATTCCTGAGGATCAAGGAATTCTGGGCTCCAAGTCTAGCCTGGTCCTGGGGCCGTGGGCTAAGAGGGACAGAACGGTCACTGGGGCCCTGTCTCCTGAGTCAGGCTGCACCAGGCAAGGGCTCTCCCAGGTTCATCTGACCAGAGGTGGACCAGGTGATGTGGGCACTCAGCCTTCCATGCTCAGCACCCACCTCGAGCTCAGGGGGAGAGGAAACAGGCTCCCTCTCGGTGGAAAGTGGCAACGTTCTGAGAGAGTGTGT
This sequence comes from Mesoplodon bidens, assembly GCF_964165515.1. Taxonomy (NCBI): domain Eukaryota; kingdom Metazoa; phylum Chordata; class Mammalia; order Artiodactyla; family Ziphiidae; genus Mesoplodon; species Mesoplodon bidens. The sequence continues at coordinate 117,956,317 of NC_138176.1, read as the reverse complement.
GGAACTAGAAATACTTTTGTGGACATTTTTTGGAAAATTTCACCTGCTGCACAGGACCGCCTCTTCCAGAGGCCCAAGGATGGTGTCCTCTGTCATGAGAAGCGCCTGCCTTGGCACCCACTTCAGAGGCCTCATGAGAGGGGAACGAACCTCCACTGACTGAGTGCCCTGCCCTGTGCCTGGCACCAAGCAAATTATCCTACTGTCTCCTCTTCATAGCACGTGTGGTGCAAATTACTTCCCCACTCCACAGGTGAGGAATGGGGATCTGGGAGCCTCCGTGACTCACTGGTCCAAGGTCCCCCTGCCGGCACGCAGGAGCAGAGCTGGGATTCTAGCCCGGCCCACAGGGCTCTAGAGTCTGCACCCCTCTCCCCGTGCCTCCGGCCCAGAGGCCTTGCCTTGGCCGGGGGGCTGACCATTGGCTTTGGTCCTGGCTCCCTGCCCACCTGCTCAGTCTTGGCAGCCTTGCCTGTGGTGGGCTCAACCTCCCTGAGCAGTGCCAGGAGGTGTGAGTCTCGGCAATGAGGCCACAGGGCCAGGTGGCCCACCTTCACTGCCCTGAAAATGACCTCCTGGCCCTCTGAGCAGCTCCAGCCTTCCCACCAGAGGCCGGCCTCACACTCCGGAGCCATTGCCGACTTGCTGGCTCTCCGTGCACGTGGCTCTTGCCTGGACACAATGCACAGGGGTCATGGGAACCCACAGGGGCCCAGCACCCCGACAACCTTCCTTGACTGTGGTGACAGCCTGGGCCCAGTCCGTCCCCGCCCTGTGAGTGGCTGCAGCTGGACCTGCCCCTCAAGGAGTGTGGGCACCTAGGGCCTGCTGTGTGCAGAAGGGTCTCGGGGATCCCCCAGCCCCTAATGGATCCAGCTCCCTGGATGCTGTGTGCGCTGAGGCACTAGCTGCTCCCCCAGCACCCCAACAAGGAGAAGGCCCCAGTATGTTCAGGCTCTGGTGTTAAGTGTCCTCCCCCATTCTGGGCCTTCCTGTCCCCCTGTCCAGTGGATGCAGTGAGGCCCAGCTCACCTTGGGAGGTCCCTGAGGATCAGACCCCCGGGTGCCTTCCCTAACACAGAGATGGACGGAGGGAAGATGGGGCTCCAGGAAGTGGACCCCTGTAGGCGGAGGGGAGGAAGGGAGAGACCCTGAGCCTGAGTCGTCTGCTGTCAGCCCCTCCCCCATCCCTTTGCCCGCAGGGCACAGGCCAGCCCTGCCTGAGGGTCCTCAGGAGGGAGCCCCATCTGATGGGAGCCCAGTTCCTCAGGGCCACCTGAGACAGTCACCCCACACCAGGCCCAGGGTCCACCCACCCCTTCCTCCCCAGGAACCCTGTAAGCCTTACCTCTCTGGGCCCTAAATGCTTGCCCCACCAGGAAGGATTCCGAGCTTCCTTCCTGGCACACAATTTTTCAAAGCCACCTCAAAAAGCGGGCCCTGGAGGTGCTTGTACACAGGCTGCTCATCCTCTGTAAAACCTGGCTATTTGTTTAGACTAGCTGACATTTCCACGGTCTTTTATTACAGAAAATATCCTGGGGAGAAGGCAGGATGTTTGCACAGAGCTTACACCCTCCGCCTCTGGTCCCCAGCGCCCCGGAGTGGCTGGGCCTGCACACCTTGAGTGGGCAGGCAAGGCAGCAGGGGTGCCGGCCTCTCCCCCGCCCTTCTTTCCCGAGAAGGAGGGGTGGTAGGCAGCCCCCCCGGGCCCCAGGCACAGGGACCCTCCAGGTCTCTGCCTGGCCCTGTGCTGTGCTCTGAGGGGCAGGACAGACAGGCCACGTAAGACCACGGCTTCCTCCTCCGTGGAGCAGTGGTTCAGTGACTGTCAACCAGCTCCATCGGCTGTGCCCTGCCATAGCCTGTCCTGGGCTTCGGTGTGCTGTACCCTTTCCTCTCCTTTGTGTCTGTTGTCAGCATCTGCCAGGGGCCCTGGTAGCCAAAGGGGTGGGTTGGCAGCTAGTGAACTCCATTTTGAGCTAACAGTCCTAATTATTCTCCAGGATCCATCTCAAGGACTATCTCCTTCCCGAGGCCTCCCCAGCCTGGCGCACCTGTGGCCTGAGCAATAGTCTTCTCCCTCAGCCTTCACCCAGCCACTTCGGACGGACTGCACTCGGGTCCTGCATCCTCCCCAGCACTAGGCCACGGTGTCAGTCACACTGACCAGGGTGTGGGTCCCAGCCCTGCCCCTGACTGGCTGTGCCCTCTTGCGCAGTTGCCGTGTGGAAAGCCCTAGGGTGCTTACCGTACATACATGCTTGACCCTCCCCAGGGCAGCATCCTAGAGGTCCCCGCCTTCCCCGCTTTGCCTGGAATGCAGCCTAGGTACGAGGTCCTGGAACCCGAGCTGGTAAGCAGTGGGAACATGGGCACTTCCCGAGGCTGTGTTCCTACCTTCGTGTCCTGGAGAGGAGGAAAGAAGGGCCGGCTCAGCACCGTCATCCCGCAACGCCCGGCAGGGAGGGCCAAAGCCCAGGGCTGTTTGGCCTTCATTAAATCACCCACGGACCCAACTCATCAAGATAAATTGCTTTCACTCCTGTGGACCCATTTCGGTCAGTATCCTTCCACGTCTGTGTAAACATCCCCACGCTCTCCACTCCAGCTCCCACCTGCAAATCATGGGAGGCGTTTCTGTTTTAATTGAGATCAGCTGCTGACAATTAGGGTTCCTCTCTGTCTCAGTCACCAGGAAAGGGCTACACATTTGCGATTAGGAGACTGAGCTGGGCCTGGGGCGGCCCAGGGGGCCATGCAGGCTGAGTAGGTGGGGTGGGGTGGGGATGCCTCCCTGCTGCAGCCCAGAGCCCACCTGCCCGAGGTGGGGATGAGCCCAACTGCCAGGAAGCTCCCCTGTGGACAAAGTTTTAGTCTTGTCAGCATATGGGGGTGGGGGGCGGAGTCCCAGGTGCTGAGAGCCTGCCTGAGGGGTCAGGCCTGGGCAACTCTGGCATCCTCACAGGAGGGGGGCGGGCGAAGAAGGGGAGGGGACAGCACCACCACCTCTGTCTGAAAGCAGAGCAGAAGCCTCTCCCTGGCCTCCCTGCTCCCCTCTGGGCGCCCCCAGCACCTCCCCCACTCACGCACACATTAGCCAGAGCGAGCTTTCCCAGACAACCATCCGACCCTGACGCACCTTCATGCACGCCTCTTAGTAGCTTCCTGTCGCAGGTAGAATAAATTCCGCATTCCTTCCAATGGCCCCCAGGGCCCTTCGCGGCCTCCTGGCCCCTCTCCTTCTTCAGCCACTTCCTTCCCTGGGACTACGCTGCTGCCCGTCCTTCTGGCCTCTGGCCCCTGTCCTCTCCTTTCTGTCGGGCCCCCTTTCTCCTCACCTGTCTGGCTTTATCGCTCTCTTCAGCTTGAGCTCAGCTGTCGCTTCTCCAGAGAGGCCCTCCCCGAGCACTCCCGGCCATTCTGTGTGAATCACACCTCCCAGCAACCTGTGTCCCCTTAGCCTGTCTGCCCCCTTCTCTGCGCCTGCCCCTCGGCGTCGGCCGGAATCTTCCTTATTGACTTGTTCGCCTTCTCTCTGCTAAGAGAGGTGGGGGCTCACCGGTCTGGCCCGGGCACTGAGTGGTCGCCGCTTCAGGCACGTCAGTTTCGCTCCCCTCCGCAGGCTGTCAGCTCACTGAGGGCAGAGGCCGAGTTCCCCGTTGTCACAGACATCGTTTTTTGCGCCTCCAAGCCGGGCACCGTGAGGCCCTTACCTGCGTGGGCTCTGTTCACTGAAGGTCGTGGTGCTGATCTTCTCCCCATCGTACAGGTGAGGAAACACTGCCTTGAAGCCCCCGTGCCCTGGAGAGGCACTCCCGAGTGGAGAAGCAACAGGGCCCATGCTGGCTGGAAGGCCTGTGCAGCTATGGCTCTGTGGACCCTCGGCCGAGGCCCTGCCCCTGACGAGACGCACAGGGCCCGGCGCCTGGTGGCCCTCCAGCTGTGGCAGACGTCTGCAGCAGCTGGGCCTGGCCCGCCACTCTGCCACATGTGTTCTGTCTCAAACCTTCCACTGGGGACGTCCTTCACACTGCGATTTCCTGTGATGTAATTTGCCCCCCGGAGCCTGAGGAATGGCCGCCTGCGGGTGGGCGGAGGGTGGGCTCCCCAGCAGGTGTGCATGTGCACGTGCACGTGCATGTGCGTGTGAGGAGCTGCTCCTCGGGGACCGAGGGGTCTGGGGTGGAGAGGCAGCACAGTTTGGACTTCTTGTTAAAGAGAATGTGTCACAGGCTGTCTAAGCATTTTGGAAACTCAGAGGCCCCGCTCCCTGGTGCCCAACCTTGACAAGTGGCTCAGCCTCTCAAGGTTCTCAGAATATTCCTCCATAAAACAGGGTAACAACTCTACCTCGTTCTCAGGCTCTCTGTGAGGATGAAAATGCATGACAAGTGCATTTTCCCTGGCCACACCCGCCCGGAGAAGGTGCTGGGAAATGTCACTGAGCGGACTTGGGTGGGGCAGGAGGGAGACCTCGGGGCTCAGCCCACTTAGTGGATGGACCTCAGGGAAGCGGTGACCTCAGAGGTGACCTCCTCCCCAACTACTCAGGAAGCAGCTGTGAAGGTCTGTGAGGAGGCGGGCCCAAGAAGCCCAGCCCGGTGCCAGGAGTTAGAGAGACAGTCACTCTCGTGGTTGAAATCTGAGCTCTGTTCAGGCCTCAGCTGCTGGGTGTGGGCATATCTGGGGGAACTGCCTTTTTCCCTGGAACCTCCTGAGATTTTCCAGCCTGGGAAGATGGAGAGCACCAGCCCTCAGGGATGCTGAGGGGATCCCTGGGAGCTGGAGAGGAGCAGGAAGCTTCAGAACCTGCCCTCCACTGCAGCGGGAGTGTGCACCAGCCCCTCCATCCAGGCCAAGGGGTTTGCTGGGGCTGCCGAGGCAGGGGCAGGGGGGTAGCTGAGATCACCCCGACCCCTTGGTCTCCGCAGGGCAGGCCTCGGGAGGCTGTATGCAGGTCCGCAGGGCACGTCCGCTGGAGGCTCAGGGTCCATGTCGCTCTCCAAGGTGCTCTTCTCCTGCTTCAGCAGCCGGACTTGGCATGTGGGAAGGATGGAAAACAAGAGCCGTCAATCCCAATCTGCTATATATAAAATAGACAATAGGGACCTGCTGTATAGCACAGGGAATTCTACTCAAGGCTCTGTAATGGCCTATACGGGAAAAGAATCCAAAAAAGGAGTGGATATATGTGTATGTATAACTGATTCACTTTGCTGTACACCTGAAACTAACAAAACATTGTAAATCAACTGTGCTCCAATAAAAAAAAAAAAAAAAAGAAGCAGCAGTAGCGGGAAAGGCTCTCTAGCCACCCAGGGTGGAGGGAGGTCCCTGCACCTCCCAGACCTCAGCTGTTTCATGGGAGTATGGCCTGCCCTGCCTGCTCCCAGGGCCACCGGAGGTCCAAGTGACAGTGTTGTGTGCAAGGATGGAGGTAATAAAAACGATGAAAACAAGCCAGCACAGGTTATGATTTTGTCCTCCATGTCCTTGTTCCACTGACTCCACTGGCTCTGGGCTGAGCTGAATGCCTCCTGTGTAATGAAATGATGGACAGTTTATTCCTTTGTGTGCAGCCGACCAGAAACGCAGCTTAGGGTGCCACAGTCTGTGCCTGGAGGACAGTCCCCAAGCCTCTGTGTGTGGGTCTGCGGATGAGCCTCGCCCTCTCTAGCTCGGTTCTCCTCCTGTGATTTGGGGCACTGGCATGGGGTTGCCTCAGAGCTTTCTTCCTTTCTGAATTGGGCTGTGTTTTTCCTGTGTTCCCTGGGGTCTTTCCAAGCTGGCTTTCCCTGAGGCATGGCATGGATTGTTCTAGCTCTCCAGGTATACATGCCATCTCAGGGTATGGGAGCTGGAGAACACTAAACCCCTGAACCCCATGTTTCCCATGGCCTAGGCACATACCCCAGAGCATAAGACAGCCCAGCTGCCAAACTGAGGCTACCTGGCTATGCCCTCTGCTTGGTGGGACTCCTTGAAGGCAGGCCTGGACCATAGACCAGGCACCAGCCTCTGAGCCCTTCCTCCCCCAGCACCGCAGGGCACTGGGCAGAGGCCTTGTGCTTCCCACCATAGCTCTGAGGCCCAGAGGTTCTGCACAGAGGGCCTGTCATCACACAGGCAGGGTGCAGACACTGGAGAGGTCACCCCAGCTCCCTCTGAGGTGGGGATCAGCACCCCATCATGCCACACACAGCCTCCACCTGGTGGCCAGCCATGGCCCTGGTCCCTCCCACTGCAATCCTGGGGCACCCCATTCTCTCAGCCTCGTGTGTGTCCTGACTTTAGGCATTGTCTGCACTGTCCCTTCTGTATCCCCACATGTGCCTCTTCTGTGAGGCCTCCTGTGACTGCAGGGCTGGGGAGAGGGCCAGCTCCCTACCTCTCTGTGTCTCCAGGCTGTTCTGCTCCAGGGAAGGGCAGCAGGTCACCTGCCCCACCTCCAGGCCCATGCTGGCAGGTTAAATGAATGAGTGCCCAGTGGCCAGGCCTCCATCTTCCCCAAAGCCCTGCTGGGCTGGGCCAGTGGGTCACAGACCTGGTGATGAAGTCAGAATCACAGACTCCATCCAACAGGCCAAGCTCCTGGTCCCTGCCTGGGGATGGGTTGGTTCACGAGCCCATGGGCAGGAGGCATGTGTCACTCTCTTCTCTCAGACAGTCCCAGGTCCCTGAGCTCCCAGCCTGACCTGCCCCGGGCTGCAGGCTTCGGCTGATGGGATGAATCCTTCACTCTGTGCCCAGGGTTAGACAGGCATTTCTTTGCTACTTTTTGCTATCCCTAACACAGCTTCCAGGATTAATTACAAAGTCATATTTGAAAAATAGTTATTACAGAGCCAGCCCATCATGAACACCATAACTCGATAAACAGCAAAAAATGGAGATCACCAGACCACTGACCACTCTCCTCTATGAAGACAGATGCAAAAACCTTAAATAAATTATTAGCAAATGGAATAATATGCCACAACCAGGAGGCCATCCCTCTGTTGAGTAAGGCTGTACACTGTAAGGAAGGCTATTAACAGAGTCCACTCATTAATGGGTCAGACGGCAGACAGCGATTGGAAGGGTGCGGAGGGGCTTCAGGACCTGACAGTGCTCTGACCTGGGTGGGTGACACAGACATATGCAGTTTGGAGAATTTGTGGAGCTACATATTTGGAGTTATGCAGTCTCTGTGTGGTGCTACACTTCAAAAACAATTCAATGAGAAAAGCAACCAACAGGGAGAAGGTGTTTGCTGTACATACAGCAAACTGAAGATTAGCAACTTAAAAATCAATACGAAAAAATACAAATAACCTATAGGAAAAGAGGGCAAAGGATAAAAGAAGAGCAATTTGCCAAAGAGGAAACATGAATGGCCAATAAAAAATATGAAATCAGATGTTCAACATCACTAACCATTGAGGAAATACAAATTAACAAAAATGGAATACCATTTCGTATGCAACAGTTTGGGTAAAAATGGTGTCTGATAATCCCAGGAGGGGATGAAATGATGAACAGTAAGAAATTTCACACCCACAGACAGGGGTGCAAATTAATCCAACCACGTGGAGGATTGGACAGAAATGTGTGAATTCGAAAAAGTGCATGTCTCAAGATGTGGAAATTCCACTCTGGGTACACATCCTTGGGTACCACTGGGAGGCTGAATAAGAATGTTCATTATGGTATAGTTTGTTATAGAAAAAAAAATGGAAATAACTTAAATCATTAAGGAAGTAGACAAACAAATTGTGAGATATTTATGAGACAGAATCCTCATGGAGAAGTTAAAATGAGTGAATTAGATCTGTATATATCAATGTGGATGAACTCGAATTTAGATTGTAGTTTTTTTTTGAAATTAGAACCATTTTTAATTAAATGGCATGGAAAATACAATGTGTCAAGCTTTATAGGATGCCGTTAAACATGTTTAGAAGAAAATTCATAGCTTGACACTCTTTTTGAAGCACTTATGGCTTCACCATCCACATGTGCTTATCGGCCCTGTGTGCATGTGTGTGTCTATATGTCTCAAAATTATGGAAAGCACCTTGAGTCAGGAGGGAAGGTATTCTGCAATATTTTGTTGCTTTTACATGAATTTAAAACTTCTGCAGTAAACATGACCAGGTCTCAACATTTATAAGTTCCAACACTGGTGTCTGCTATAGTCTGTACTTTTCTATAGTTTTAAAACTTTCTAAACAGAAAAACAAAACAAGACAAAACCCAGGGACTTCCCTGGTGGCACAGTTGTTAAGAATTTGCCTGCCAATGCAGGGGACACAGGTTTCAGCCCTGGTCCGGGAAGATACCACATGCCGCGGAGCAACTAAGCCCGTGCGCCACAGATACTGAGCCTGCGCTCTAGAGCCTGTGAGCCACAACTACTGAGCCCATGTGCCACAACTACTGAGCCCGCACACCTAGAGCCTGTGCTCCACAACAAAAAGAAGCGACCGCAATAAGAAGCCCACGCACCGCAACGAAGAGTAGCCCCCGCTTACAACAACTAGAGAAAGCCCGCGCACAGCAGCGAAGACCCAATGCAGCCATAAATAAATAAATAAACAGATAAATAAATAACCAGAAAGGAAAACCAAGGGAATTAACTAGAAAAAAAAAAAAAACAACTATTAAAAAAAGTGGGTGGATTTGGAGAAAGTGGCAGCTGCTGCTACTCCAGAACAGTGCAGGCCCCTGGCCAGGCTGGATCTCAGGGCTTCACACTCATGAACTCGCCCAGCCCATGACTGGGTCTGCGTTTGCAGAGGCTCCTGGCCGACCTAAGAGGACGGCGCCCACGGGTGCCCTGGATTATAGAACTAGTCACTGCTCACTCAGGCCACGCAGGCCCTCAGTTTGGGTCCAGCTCTGGCCTCTGGGCAGCTCCTGTGGTCTCTAGCTCACCCTCCTCCAGGAAGCTGCTTGGGGATCTGGTGGCTGTGGCCCCAGCCTGAGGTCAGCCCTGTCCACTCCCAGCCACCCCCAGACTCCAGAGCTCAGATCAGCTCAGAGCTCCAGGCAGCCCTCCACACGCCCCTCCTGGTCTGGGCCGGAGGAGAAGCCGGGTTTACAACAGAGCTATAAAGATAACAGCCCACATTTATCTTGTGCTTAGAATCCACTGTTATCACTGGTCTACCCCTCACAACCACCAGGAGACCAGGACCCCTCACAAGGGAAATCCATGTTCCTTTCAGCCCAATCAAGACCCAGGAACAAGGAAAGGACCCAGAATAGACAGGGAGAGGGGAAAAGGCTGGGAGAACTATTATTTTGACATTTTTTGTTTTTGTTCCTGACACACAGAAGTCAGGGTGAGCTCATATCTGAGTGGTGATAAGAATGAGTGGTCCCCCAGTGCTGGCTGCCCTTCCAGGCTTGGGAGCTCCCTCCTGCCTTGGGAGGAAGGGTTGGGGGAGAGAAAGAGTTGCCCTACGGTCAGGAGAGGTAGGGTCCAGGCCAGCACTGTTGAGTGAGGTAGGCACTGCACTGTGTCCTGGGGTGTCACCTGTTGGGCCCCTTGCCCTCCAGCTCTGGTCCCTCCTCACAGCCCCATGGCGTGGGCACCCAGAGGCTTCACCTGACGCTTGTCCCTGGATGGCCTACTCAGGTCTCAGGGGCAGGGGCCAGGGGTGCGCCACCCCTAGAGTGGGCAGGAGCTGGTCTCTTGACTTCTAACCAGCACTTGGCATGAATGGAAATACGTTCCAGGGACCCGGCATCATGCCATGCTCTCCACAGCCCACGACACTCTTTAGATTCAAAGAATTCTGTGGTCACGTCTGTTTTTTCCTGCTGGAGCCCATCCATGTTTGCACAGCAGAGTGCAGTGGTGATGGAGCTGGGCTTGCCTTTCTGGGCACTGTACCCCCTATCTCCCCCCTGAGAAGCTGGCCATGGTGTCTGCTCACAGTGACCCCCAGGGAGGGAGGCTCAGAGCTGGGAGAGTCTGAAAGGATAGTAATGCAATCACCACCCTGAGACCCTGTGCAGAGAGCTTTCGTCGCAGTATCATGTTCGTGCCTCGTGACCCCAGCACACGTTTGGACGGGGAGCCCTGGTGGTGGCCAAGGCCCTTCTGGGGCTGGCACCCTCCCTCTGTCCAGCATTAGCTCCTGCCGTGCCCCCGACAAACATTTCTTGGACCACCTGTGCTCATTCCCACCTTCACACTGTGCTTGTGCAAGTCCCCCTTCCCAGGATGGCTGTCTTCTGAGCCAGAGGCCCTGCTCAGAGGCCACATCCCCCCAGACATCCGCTTGTCTGACTACCCCTGCAAGAAGCCAACTCTCCTATCTCAGATGGCATCTCATTTACATGCCCAGTGTCTCAGAGGAAAGTTGTGAGAAGTAAATCTGACAAATTCACATTAGTATGCTCAAGTTCATTAGAAATAGTCATCGTCATCTTTGGGAAAACAAGGTTGAGCTAAAAAGAAAAATTATACAAACAGGAAAAACAGGGCGGCTGAACACCAGCAGGTGTTCTATCAGGAAACGCAAATCGTTTTGCAAAATCCGGGTGAAGACCCATGTTTGGTCTTGCACGGGCTTGGAAGCTCTGCAGTGGAAAGTGGAAGGTGGAGCAGGTCGGCGTTAAGTCAGGGAGGTCTCCTTCCGGACACCAACGCAGTAGCCCAGGGCAGCGGGGGAGGCCTGGGTGAGGTGGGTGCTGGGCCAGGGGCCCGTCCAGCCCTCCTCATTCTCAGACTCCTGTGGGTCTGCATCCTGAGGTCCAGGGGCCGAAAGGGCAGCCGTCACATGGCCTGGCTCTGCTCCTGGCAACCAGGCTTGCATTATACATCAGCAAGATGGCTCAACCCTGCGGACCCCACTCACCTCACAGAGCCGCAAGTTAGAAGCCATCCAAGTGGGAATAAGGGTGGGAGGTCCTGGGGGCAGAAGCTGTTGCGTTGTCTCTATCTCTGGGCCCTGGAGGTGCCCATCCCATCCTAGGTGCTCGACAAATACTCAGTGAGTGGTTGATGCATTTATTCAGCAAATAGTTATTTAGCACAGGTGCCAGGCGTGGGACTGGGGCCAGTGGCCGATAGGACAGACACAGCCCTGCTCCTGGAAGCTCATGTTCTAGTGGGCGAGCCAGACCCATAAACGGAGCAGCCTGGGCAGCAGGAGGGATCCCTGAGAGGAGAGGCCCCGGGGCACGGGAGGACCCCTGCCCTGTGAAGTCCCAATTACGTGCACACGGAATCAGCCAAGGCAGAGAGCAGGGGACAGGAGGCATGGCCAATCTCGGCTATGGCCATCTTGAAATTCTTAAAATTTTACCTTTGTGTTCTCTGAGTGAGGTTCTGGAACAATGGAGCATGCGTGATCTGGGGAGACATGTGGATACGTGTGCAGCTCCATCCTCATTATCTTCACGAAGCCTCATGAGCACAGGGTGCTGGTGGATGGTGTGTTACTCAGCGAGGACAAGGAAAGCTTGTCACGTCGATGACTGAGTAAGGGTGGCAGTGAGACCAAAGGGGCCATGCGTTCTGGTAGAATCCAGATGCTCTCGGCACTGGCAGGGTTTCCTAAAACCCAAACAAGGGGCCCATCATGTCCTTTCTCTCTGGCGTCACTTCCTATATCAGCCAACCACGTGGATGAAAATGATGACAGAAGGAGAGGGACTTCCTTCCTCTCCAGTAAGCTGAGGTTGAGGGTGTTGGTAGAATGTGCCCTGGTGTCAAGAAGTGAAATTAAAACAGTTGAGTTAGTTGTGTGAAGCGTTTGCACTGTTCTGATGAGAAAAAAAATACACATGCACGTACGAGCTATAGAAATTTTGGTGATTCCACGCATCAGTTAAATGCTCTTATATTTGCATTTAAAACTGGCATTGAACAATAGAAAGGTGAATGGTAAAATTCATGCTACTAATTAAAATTAAAATTTTTTCTTTACTTAGAATGACATTAAATAGCAAATTAAAACACTGCAAAAGAAAGGAAGATGGAGAAAGAAAGGAGGAAGCTTCACATTTCAGTACCTTGGACCACACGTGTTCCTTGCCTTTTGAATGCGGGGCCCACACCTCACTCTGCACTAAGCCTGGGTGAGCGTCGTATCGGAGCCACAGTGCCAGCAAAGGGCAGGTGGGAGGATGTGGGCGAGAAGGGGGTGTTCAGAGAGGAGGCTGTGAGAAGGGGCCCAGTGTGGCCTCGGGGGATGGTGGCTGCCCACCGGGTGTGGTCAGTGCAGGGAGGCATAGCAAGGTAGAAGAGGACCCCTCAAGTGTGCCATTTAGTGCCCTCTTAGGGACAGCCTGGGGGTCGGGGTGCAGGGCAGAAAGGGAGCAGCCCCCCGCCTGGTGTCAACTAGAGCAGCTTTTACGCCTCGGGCCTCCATGTAACATTTCACCTGAACATGGTCTGAGGCTAAGAGGTGTGTAGAGGCCGGTGGAGAAGGCAACCCCTGGGCCTCATTCAGGTCTGGGCTTGACCCTTGCCAGCCTGGCGCCCAGAGCTATCTGGGGGCACAGGACACCCCTTCCCCACTGGGGTCCCTGGGAGCTGTGGTTATGGGAAGCAATTTGATTTCAACACCTCGCCCCACCCCCAGCCTGGAGGCAATCTTGGCCCCGAGTGGGCTCTGCCTGCCAGGAAGGTCCAGCATCTCTCCTTTCATTCATCAGTCCTGTTCTGCACCCCGAGTTGCAAGATGATGGCCTGTCTGGTGTCTGGGGAGTACTGCCTTCCACTAGAAAGTGTGGATGATTAAAGCCGAGGTCAGTGGTGATGGAAGCGGCTCCATGAGCTCTGGGGGAAAGTGGCACATGGTTTTTCCCTTGTGCTCTTGCTCTAGGCCCTCCTCAGAGGTCTCTCACTCACACACACACACACACCACCCCAGGACCTTGTGTGATACCAACAGCCACTCTGTGAGGTCAGCAAGAATGCATTACCTCATTTATTTAATCCTCACATGGGTTCTCATATCTATTATCAGAGCAAGTGCTGTTTCCAGAGCACCGACTCTGTGTCAGGGATTTTCAATGTTTCATCTCAGATCTTCATGTGAGTTTAACTGACCAAGGGGCAGTAGGGATGCCTTTCCATTTATTTAGATCCTCTTTCAGGTCATTCAGGAATGTTTTGTAGTTTTCAGTGAACAAATCTTGCACATCTTTTATCAAAATGTTTTCTTAGTATTTAATTATTTTTGATTCTATTAAATGGAATTTTTCTTCATCTCATTTGCAAATTGTTGTTTGCAAGTATATAGAAGTACATGGATTTTTGTCTGTTGATTGCTGAACTCATGTATTAGTTTTAATAGTTTTCTTAAGGATTCCTTAGAATTTTTTATGCATAAGATTACAAATAGTGATGGTTTTACTTCTGCCTTTCCAAGCTATATGGCTTTTCTTTCTTCCTCCCACTCTTCCTCCCTCCCTCCCTCCCTTCCTTCCTTCCTTTTTTTCTTGTCTAATTGCCCTGGTTCGAACCTCCAGTACAGTGTTGAATAGAAGTGGCGAAAGCAGGCATCTTTGTCTTCTTTCTTATCTTCGTGGGAAAGTACTCAGTCTTTTACCATTAAGTATGATTTTGTGGGCTTTTCATGGATGCCCTTCTGAAGATTAAGGATGTTCCCTTCTATTCCTAGTTTGTGGATTGTTTTTCACACGAAAATATGTTGTATTTTGTCTAACGCTTATTCTACATCTACTGATATAATCATATGAATCTTTTCCCTTCATTCTCTTTAATATGGTATTTTACATTGATTCTTTTCTGTATGTTATACCAACTTTGCATTCCTGGATAAATCTCACTTGATTACAGTATGTAATCCTTTTTTAAAAAACATGTTGCTGGATTTGATTTACTAGTATGTTTGTGTCTATATTTATAATGGATATTGGTCTGTAGTATTCTTTTATTATGGTATCTTTGTCGAGTTTTGGATTCAAGGTATTATTAGCCTCATGGAGTGAGTTGGGAAGTGATCCCTTCCATTTTTTAGAAGAGTGTGTGAAGAATTGGTAGCAACTCATCTTTAATTGTTTAGTATAATTCACCAGTGAAGCTATCAGGGCCTTGGTTTTTCTTTGTGAGTAATAATTTGATTATTAATTCAACTTCTGTACTTATTATAAGTCTATTCAGAAGTTCTATTTATTCTTGAGTCCATTTCAGTAGTCTGTGAAATAGATACTCTATCTAGGTACCTAATTTGTTGGCACACAATTATTCATAGTATTCCTTTATAATCCTTTTTGTTTCTGTAAGGTTGGTAGTAATGTTACCTATTTATTCCATTTCTGATTTTAGTAATTTGAGTCTTCTCTTTCTCTAGTCAGTCTACCTAAGGTTTGTTCCTCTATTTCTCCATTACTTCCTTCTTTTGTGTTATATTTTCTAGCATACTGTTTTAGTGTCCTTGTTGTTTCTTTTACTGTATTTTTAAAGTTATTTTCTTAATGGGTTCCTGCAGATAACAATGAACATATTAATGATCAGCTAATGATTGGGAAGAGATTTCCTTAAATGCTTTTAACAAATAAATCCTCTAGCCTTTGCTGAGGGACTGTGTGTGTGTGTGTGTGTGTGTGTGTGTGTGTGTGTGTGTCAGAGCTCACCTTCAATGCTCAGGCATGCAGTTTACAAGTCTGCCTTAACTTTCACTTTCTGCTTGCAGAGAGCCTCAAGTTACACCAGAAGTGAGAGATTAGGTCCTTAACAGGTTTTTCCTAAGCATGTGCATAGCCCTGCACTTGCATATGACCTTTTAGATTCCCAGGAATATGTCAGAGCTTTTTAAAGCCCCCTATAGACATCACATTCCCTAGGTTTTCTTTTGCAGTTTTTTTGTTCTGCCTCTTATTGGCCCCAACTACTATTGCTACTTCAAACAGCTACAGTGTAGAACACCTGCTGCTCATTTCTGTCAACAAACACCTTAGGCGTAGAGCTATTCATATGCAGTGAGCCCTGATTTTTTAAAGAATCATTTACGGAGGATCCTAGAATGGAATGCAGAATGTGACAAAAGAATCTAACGGCACTAAAAATGTCAGACATTATTTCACTGAAGAGGATGGGGAAAAAAGGTGCTGACCTAAGTAACTTCAGAAATGAGTGGAGTTTATAAGACTAAAGACAAAAGGAACTGTACATAAGCACTGTATTCTAGTTGATATAGTTGTTCCTCACAAAAGTATGGGTTAACAGTTCTGAAGCCATTCTACATGTATACTGAAACTGAAAAATTAAATATAAGGATGGTTGATGGTGGGAGCCTGGTTTCTCACTGTCGGAGTGGGAGATTACAGATGAACAAGGGGGGAAAGCTAGAATGATCCATAGCCAAGCCAAGTTGACACAGAAAATTAACCATCACATGTAGTATGGGCACTAATTTCTTTGCTTTGTCAGCTAAGAGACCCTAGAAGCAACAACACCACAGTAGCAATGAGCACACTCCGCTCCCAGATCTGGATTTCTAAAATCATTCTCCAGTAAAAGGAACCAGAGCACCTTGGAGAACGGCTGAATCTAGGCTGGGGTTGGAAACATACAAGATGAGCCTGGAGCATCTTGTAGTACCAGAAAGTAAGAAAGTGGTAAAAAAAACCCACAACATAATGATGGGGCTAAGAGGGACACAGGAGTCAACTGAAAGAGCTCTCAATGGCCAAAGTTGGAACAATTTGAGTGACAAAATAAACTAGTATTGGATTATAACCCAAAGTATAAAATAAATATTGATGTAAATAAAATTACTAAATAAATAAACAAATGGGCAGAATAGACAAATACGCTGTGCAGAAGAATTCCAAACAATTGTTGTAGATACTCCGCACTTAGAGGTAGAGTATAACTCCCACTCCTTAAATGTGGGCTGTTCTCAGTTATTTTCTTTTATAGAATACATTCTACTTTGTAAAAAAAATAATAATAATAAAAAGAAAAAGAAAAGAAAGAAAAAAAAGAGTAACTTTATATAGTAGAGAAACCTCACAAATACTATCTCAGCCAAGTGACCAAGGTCAATATTGACAATCCTAAGCCATATTAACAACAAAGACACTTAATGTCATATGATGAGAAGGGCATTTTTTCTCTGTGGTCTTCCTCTCCAAAACATATTACCCCAGTCTAATCATGATGTACCATCAGGCATATCCCAACTGATGGATGCCCTACAAAATACCTGACCAGTACTCCTTGAAACTATCAAGGTCATCAAAAACAAGGAAATTCTAAGAAACAGTCACGGCCAAGTGGAGCTGAAGGAGACATGATGATTACATGTAATGTGGTATCCTGGATGGGGTCCTGGAACAGAAAAAGGACATCAGGTAAAACCATGAAAATCCAAATAAGATGTACTGTTTAATTAATGATAATGTATTAATATCGGTACCTTAGTTGTGACAAGTGTACCATATTGACGTAAGATGCTAATAATAGGGGAAACTGGGTGTGGGGTATATGAGAACTCTCTGTCCTATCTTCACAATCATTCTGTAAATCTAAAGCTCTTCTAAAATAAAATTTTTATTTTAAAAGATGGATTGGAAGTTTTGTATAGAGAGATGTGATCGATGTACCAGCATTTTAAGTAAAGGATCTTTCCCCAAATGCCTTTTCTCTGGGATGATTTCATTTCCCTGGAGAAAAGTCCTCTAATTTCTGGCCTGGGGGCTACAGGACTGGCTGCTGGTGCTTGGGCTGCTGCTTCGTGGCAGAAGGGGGTGGGGAGCCTATGTCATTGCTCAGGAGGCAGATGTTCACTCACCTGTCCCTCATTTCCAACATGATGTCTCCCCTTCTCAGTAGGTTCTTGATGTTCCCAATACAGGACCTCTCTGGCTCACCTGGGAACACACCTCCTACCTCCTGCAGGCATGTGGTGGGGGTCTTGAAGCCTGACACTGGGGCTCCGTCACTGCTTCTCATCCATTTCCCTCCATGGGACTTAGGGCTGTTTCCACCAAATCACCTGCCTTCCATGTTCCCACAGTGTGTTGGTAGCAGTTGTTCGGTTGTCTCTTCCCCTGTGTTTTGATTGACTTGTTGTTTATTTGTCTTTGTAGGTTTCAAACTTCTCATTTTATTTATGGTCACTTTGGTAGGATTTGGGGAGAGAGCGAAAATAAATGAGATGCTCAATCAGCCAAGTTTAACTGAAAGTTTTATGGTTACTTCCCCATGATCAAATATTCTATAGGAAAATTGGGGCATGACATTTCCTACCCTAAGATCCTGGGACTGAGTGCTGGCCCTGAGGCTCCTGTCAGACAAAAACCAATCAGAAAATGGGCAGATAAAATATCTGAGCTGAAAGATCAAAGTCAGAATCCCCATCTCCCTAAAACCCCAGATTCCCTTGGAAACCCACAATCCCATTACCTCGAAGGAAATATGGCCATACAGGTGAGCTTCTCCGAGCATCAGCTTGTCTGGGTAGGTGGCAGCTTCTGCCTTGTGGCTTGGGAATTCCGTGGCAGCTCTGATCTCACGGGGGCCCACAGGAGCCTCTCAACAGAGCCTGAGTCACCATCATGAAGTCAGCCAGCACCCTGTTCCATCCCCAAGTAGGCCAGCAGAGCTCGGGCATGCTCCCACTGCCCTGATGGACAACTCAGAGAAGGGGTCACCCAGCAAGTCCCCTGACCCCCTGTTATCCTGACATACCCACATTTAAGGTGTAGGCTGCAGCCCCAGTGGAAATATAAAAAGGAAGTCAATTCCATGGGGTTTTCCTCACAAAAAGAAAGCTAAATACCGTCACTCAGGCCAAAGTAGCCTGAACGTGAGGTGTGAAGCTTCAGGAAAGAACTTAAGAGGCTGCCTCTAGAAGTCTGCTACTCAGGGCTCAGTCTTTCCCTGGAGCCAGGAGGGTGCTGTGTGGGATTCTGCTCCCAGTTGCCCACCAGCCTTGGTGTCACCTCGTTTTACTCAGGGTGACAACCAGGCCAGGAGATGCTGGCCTGAGACTTGCCCCTGCCATACAGGGAGCCTGTCTGAGGCGGTGTCCCTTCCCTGCTGGGCTGAATGTCCCTCTGAAAGGCCTTCCCCTCCCAGCAATCTCACAGCATGGAAAATGCCACAACCCCGTGGCGCTCTCACCTCCTGGCAGCTGGACTTCATCATTTCTCCTCCAGCCCGCACGGAAGTGGGCATGATCCGCACTGCTCTCCACTGGCTCTGCGGACCTGGGAGCCCTGCTGGGAGGCTGAGGCAGACCTTGGCGTACCCAGGACGTTCCCTCCTGCACAGTCTAACTCAGTCCCTAGAGTCCAGCAAAGCCTCCTCCGGCCAACCTGGTCAGGTCCATTTACCTGAGGATGGGTGGGGATCTCAGCCCCCTCCTAGGGGTGAGTAGCCATGTCTCCACCAAGGCTTGGCTCCTGTGGTGGTGGGGAGCTCCCCCGAGCATCCACCCCTCACCCTGCCCTCCTGGGACTGACCTCAGCATCCCCTCTGCTGCGTGCCCTCTCCTGCCAGGGCCCTGGCACCACTGCCTAAACGCAGCCCTCCTCACTGCATTCCAGCCCTGACATCATCTCTAGACCCATCACCTCTGCCAGGTGCTGCCCGCACGGGGAAGGAGATCCCTGAGGGCAGAGCTCAGAGCAGCAGACCTGGGGGGCCTCACAGGGAGGCAGGTGAGGCCACCCGAGGAGGTCACCACCAAATGTCAGGGGCCCCAGTGCCTCTCACCACCTCTCCCCAGGCAGGAGCCAGATCCAGGCAGTCAGGCAGCAGTCAGGTGCATCTCAGGGCAAGTCTGACAGCCCCACTCCCTCCAGAACACAGTCTCTGCTCCATCTTCATGTATTTATAATAGCCCTTTCTTGTTTTTTGTCAAGCTGTGTTTTCTGTGTATCAATAAAATCAATGATACGAATCCCACACCAGGGCCTGATTTGAGATCTCTGCTGGGAAACGCTCTTACTAAAGCCCTCCCTCTTCAAAGAGCTCTTTCTAAAAGGAAGTAATGGTCTCTGCCCATGCGGGAGCCTTGGGGGGCACAGAGGGCCATGGCTCTGCAACCTGGCCTTCCAAGGGGCTCTCTCATCTGCACCCCCATAAGTGGATCAATCAGGGATGCCCAGCTGAGGAGAGCACAGTATGGGTGTCCTCCCCCAAAGGGACCCTGGGGTGCAGAGCACCAGCAGGGTGAGTACTGTGACTGTACTGGGAGATCGGGCCTAAAGGGAGGTAATTAAGGTTAAATGGGGTCATGAGGGTGGGGCCCTAATCTGATAGGACTGGTGTCCTTATTTTTTTTTTAAGATTTTTTTTAATGTGGACCATTTTTAAAGTCTTTATTGAGTTTGTTACAATATTGCTTCAGTTTTATGTTTTGGTTTTTTGGCCGCAAGGCATGTGGGATCTTAGCTCCCCGACCTGGGATCAAACCCGTACCCGCTGCATTGGAAGGTGAAGTCTTAACCACTGGACTGCCAGGGAAGTCCCAGGACTGGTGTCCTTATAAGAAGAGGAAGAGACCTCAGAGAGTTCTCCACCTCTCTCTCCCTCTTTCCACATGCATGGAGGACAGGCCATGTAAGGACACGGGAGAAGGTGGCTGCCTACAATCTGGGAAGAGAGGCCCCACCAGAAACCAACCCTGCCTTCAGAACTGTGAGAAATAAATTTCTGTTGTTTAGCTCCCCAGTCTGTGGTGTTTTGTATAGCAGCCTTAGCTGACTGATACAATGGCCCCAGTAGGAATGTTGTACATAGAAAGATGCTCTGGGCTGTGAGTCTGGGGCAGCAGGGGTATGATCAGCAAGAGGCACAGATAGCACAGGTGCCTGGAAGTGGGGCATACATGGACTGGGGCTTGCAGGACCCCACCCCTGGAGAACCCCTCTGAAGCCAGGGACATACTGGGCCCATTGTGGAGCTGGATCATGGTGTTGAGCAGTCCTCAAAGGTGTCTGAGACCACTGATGACAAGCTGATGACAAGATTGGCATTGAGGGTTGAAAGTGCAAGGTGACCAACACATCCCTGGAAGTTAGCTCTTGGGCCAGATGTCATGGGACAGGCATACTGAGGGTGTTACTCTTGGCTGGGGACCTGAGGTTTCCATGAGGTCCAACCTCCAGGGTATGACCCATGGCACAGATGCAGGCCCTGGATGCCTCCCAGTGGGGAGTATGGGCTTACCCTACTGGGCACTCCAGAGGTGCTGGGCACACAAACTGCAGAGGAACAAGGGTTTCAAGGTCGGTGTCCCAGAGGCTGCACCTTCTGTCTCCCCTGGGGCTCCCACTCCCAGTAGACGCATCTGATGGACAGTTGCAGGTGTCCTGGGCCAGGTGCCTCTTGGCATGCAGTCCTGGGCTCTTCAGCAATGGGGCTCAACCCTCTGTCCATGGCTAGATATGGGACAAGTCTGGCCCTTTTATGGGGGTCAGCTGTGTGCGTTCCAGGTTTTCTGCCACCAGCTAATACTTACCCAGTGTCAGCTGTGTGACAAGCACTACACTGGGTATTTATAACCCTGTGAGGCAAGAGCTCTCACATCCCTGTTTCACAGAGAGGTAACTGCGGGCAGGTAGCTTGCCCCAGGCCACAGCTGGTTGAGGGTCTGAGTCAGGTTCACAACTCGACCCGCTGAACTCCACAGCCCAGGCTGCCTCTCTTCACAGCAGCACTGACCTTGGGGGTGGTTCCCTCAGCCCATGGCTGCTGACCTCACAGACCCCAGAAGTGCTGGCTGAGGCACTGTGGTCCCGCCCTACCTGAGGGACCCTTCCTGGAAGCACAGAAGAGTGGATCCTTTCTGGGTACAGTGGGCCCAGGGTCATCCCCCACTCTTGGGCTCTGTATTAGGGTTCTCCAGAGAAACAGAACCAGTAAGATACCCTTTCTATCTATCTATCTATCTATCTATCTATCTATCTATCTATCTATCTATCATCTATCTACCTATCTATTTATCTATCACTATCTATCTATCGATTATCTATCTATCTATCTATCTACCTATGTATTTATCTATCTATCATCAATCTATCTATGCATCTATCTAGGGAGATTTATTATAAAGAATTGGCTCACCTGATTGTGGAGGCTGAGAAGCCCCAAGATTTGCAGTTGGCAGCTGGAGACCCAGGAATGCTGATGGGATAAGTTCTAGTCTGACAGGCTTGAGACCCAGTATTTCAGTTCAAGTCTGAAGGTCAGAAAAGATCGATGTCCCAGTTCAACAGTCAGGCAGGAGGAGCTCCCTTTTGTTCTGGGGAGGCTCAGCCTTTTGTACTATTCAGGTTTTCAACTGACTGGATGAGGCCCACCCGCATCAGGGAGGGAAATCTGCTTTATATCGTCTTCTGATTCAATGCTAATGTCACTAACACAACACTGTAACTCAAGTATACTTCAATTTAAAAAATGCTAATGTCATCCAGAAACACCCTCACAGAAACACTCAGAATACTGCTTGAGCAAATGTCCCGGAACCCCACTGACCTAGTCATGCTGACACATAGAATTCACTCTCACAGGTTCTGAGACTCCAGGCCCAGGAGCCCCGAGTGCACACCAGCTCCCACCCATACACCTTGCTCTGGGACAGGCTTTGGCTTTATGGCCTGGATGTGGATGAGATCACTTAACAGCATGTCCCCTGGGCATGCCCTTCACACTCTGAGCCTCCTTTCTCCTCCGTATGTGGGTGTACTGTCCATGACCAGTGACCCATGCAGTGTAGACCAGGGCACTCGGATTCGGAGAGGTCCCACAGTCAGTCAGAGGTGCTGCTCGGATCTGAACCCACGTGATCTGGCTCCCAGCTCCCAGCCCTGCCTGCCTCCCACTAGGGGATGGTGTGCTTTCCCCACTCTCACTGAGCTCACGGCTGTTTCTGAAGTTGGGCGGCCTGCCAGCCTGGGGTCCCTGGAACAGTTTGGGATGTGAAGAGGAAGCTGATGCAGAGTGGGGGACCCTGAGGGTGAAGAGGCCGACTCTCTCCTGCCGAGAGAGGACCATGTCTCTCCCTTGAACCCACCAGGGGCTGGCCTCGCAGGGGATTGTCCAGAAGAGGCAGTCAGAGGGAGGCAGGATGTCCTCGAAGGGGGCAAGTCTCCCAATGCCGTGGTGAGATGACCTCCACGTGGCAACCCCTAGACTTGCCATAAGATTCCAGACAGAATGATCTTCCCATGCAGTTTAAGAACGGCTCCTTCTAAAAATCAGTACCGGCCATTACATACTGAAGTAATTCTGGTACATGCTGAGATTTGTATAACTGGGTCCAAAGTCCTGGTGCGTGTGTGTGTGTGTGTGTGTGTGTGACGGGGGTGAGTGTGGCCCTAAGCAGGCTTCCAACCACAGAGGATGGGCTTCGAGGTCCTGGAGGGTGGATCCAGGGTTCTGCTTAAGGCTGGCACACTTTTTTTTTTTTTTTTTTTTTTTTTTTTTGCGGTACGCGGGCCTCTCACCGCTGTGGCCTCTCCCATTGCGGAGCACAGGCTCCGGACACGCAGGCTCAGCGGCCATGGCTCACGGGACCAACCACTCCGCGGCACGCGGGATCCTCCTGGACCGGGGCACGAACCCACGTCCCCCACATCCGCAGGCGGACTCCCAACCACTGCGCCACCAGGGAAGCCCAAGGCTGGCACACTTTTGACAGGGTCCTTGAGGGCTCAGGACCCAGAGATGGAGGCTGTTGAGAAAAACAACAAGCATCCCTGGCAGGGAAAGCTCTGGCCTACGGCTGCTCACAGCGAGACCCAGGTCCACACAGTTCACGCCCTCCAGGCCTCAGAGACCTGCACACCCCTCCTCTGTCTTCCAGATGAGGCCCTGAGGGAAAGGAGCAGGTTCCTGCCAGGCCCCGCATGCCAAGACCAGCCAGGTGCTTGGTCACTGACCCACACTGGACCCCAGGGGTCAGCCCCTCCTTCTCCCTTTGTGCCTTGTCCACATATCACTTTAGCTTTGTTATCACTTCCTGTAAATCAACTCGCTTTTTAACCTAGTCTCATCCTAAGCAATGTCAGCCTTCGAACAGTCTTTCAACGTACTTGGGTTTCTTTTCCCTCCACACACTGTCTCGATGAAGATGACTCATAGAGATGAAGATGGTTCAGGCAGTTCCTGACTTAAGGAGTCAAGCTTTGCTCTGCAGCCTCTCATGGGGCGGCCCCGTCCCCAGAAGGACGGGGTTGGTCGGGCTGTTCTTTGGGAGCCAGGCTGTCCTGAGCTGATCTTGACCATGACACCACAACCTTCAAGGAAATGCCTTTTTCTTTGCAAAGCCAGGCCACATGCCATGACTGACTTGACCTCGTAGGTGTGAGGGTTCAGTAGAGGAAAGCGAGCTTCACTTTCTCCCTTGTCTTCTCCGAGTGGCCATATTTATCCCCATGACACTTGGTATCGGAAAGTCCATATTGTTTGGGGATGAACACACTCACATTTAGTGTTCATGTGACAGGATTCCCCTAACCTCTTGCCTTCTACCTTTTTATGCTTCAGTGTGACACTTGTCAGCAACAGAAGGCTAGATTTTGCTTTTGTGTCCAATCTGACAGTCTCTGTGGAGTACATTTGTGGTTATTGTTTTTATTGACCTATGAGAACTTCATTCCAGCTCTTAATTTTTGTCCTGGATTTTTCTAGACTTCTATCTTCCCTCTCCTTCCTAACTCCTATCAGAGTGACTAAATTTTCTGTCTTCCCTTTTCCTCTTCCTAATGGTTTGGAAGTTGTGGATGGCTGATAATAGTTCCCAAAGACACAACCGTGCACTAATTCCCAGAACCTGAGAATATTACCTTATATGCAAAAGATGTCCTTAAATTAATGATCCCGAGAGCAGGAGTTTATCCTGGGTTCTCTGGGTGGGCCCTAAATGCAATCACATATATCCTTATAAGAGAGAAGCAGCGGGAGATTTTACACAGACCTACACAGACGAGAAGGCTTTGTAAGGACTGGCAGAAACTGCAGTGATGTGGCCACAAGCCCAGGAAAGCTAGGGCAGCCACCAGAAGCTGGAAGAGGCAAGGCAAGATTCTCCCATAAATCCTCAGGAGGGAGCACTACGCTGCCTTCTTGACACTTGGTTTCTGTCTTCTGGCCACCAGAACTGTAGAAGTTTCTGTTGCTGTCAACCACCAAGTTTGTGGTAACTTGTTATAGCAGTCACAGGAAACTAACACAAAGGTCATATTTTCTACTTCTACTACCTTAATAAGTTGCCCTGAAATTCCTTCCCTGTCTACTAGAACATGCAGACTCTTCTTAGACAGAGTCAGCATCTCTGCCCTGCTCCGCGCGAGTGTGCTGGACTTGGCTGCTCAGCATATCCATTCCCACCTTCTCTCACAGGCCCAAGCTCTTGACTCCTCTCCTGTGAGGACCTTTAAAACTGGAAGCAGGCCAAGACGCTACATTCACCAAAGGGCTAATTCATGGAAAGTCAATGTGCTGAAAGTCGATTTTTCAAAAAACCAATTTGCTGAAGACAGGCTTTGCCAGCTGACCAATATGGCAAACTTACCAATTTAAGAAACATTTGTTTCCTTGATGAAAATGAAGTGTGCAGCTATTGGGTGACAGAGTTGTTAACGGTTTCTAAAGCTTTCTGTGAAGGTTTAGCTGGCAGTTGTTTAGCCTGCTGGCAGCCCTCTAAAGCAGGTCCAGCTAGCTGGATGCTGAGATCGTGGGGTGCAGTCGGTCTTTTGTGTGTATCTTCAAGCCCCAGTCCTGGGCTAGGCAGCCGTCCCCCCGCCCTGCTCTCATTGGCACAGCATCAGATCAGTGCCTGGGTTCACATGCTGTGCTTTCTCGCTTTTCATCTCTGTCCTTGGAAATGTCCCTCGCTGCCTTGAAAGCTCAGTCGTGAATTTAAATGTTGTTTGTTATATGTTGCCCAGTTTTTCTCAGCCCTGTGTGGAGGGGGTGGGGTAAGGGGAGAGGATGTCCAAGGTCTCGGGGATTGCTGGAACGGAGCTTGCTGTGCCCGTTTTGGGGACAGGGAAGCTGAGGCCCGCAGCAGGAGACCTGCCCTACAACAGTCGCACGGAGACGGGGGTGGAGTTGAGATTTGATCCTGACTCTGCCTTCTGCTGCCTCTTCAACGGACGGTGAAGGATCTTGCATTGAATATTCAAGTCCTCAGTCAAGGTTCACAGAGTGTCTTTGAGGAGGAGGGGCTGTGAGCCCCCCTAAGGCCCCCAGGGCTCCCAGTTGAGAAAGATCCTGAGGACTCATCTGGGCTCAGAAGGGAGGGGGGTGGAAGTGACCCCCAGTGCTGGTGCTGGTGCCAGCTTTGCTGCCCACCTCGACTGCAGGCCTGGCAGCGATGGGAGGGCAGCGAGAAGGAGAGGCCCACAGGCTCCGCCGTGGGGCGCAGACCTCTCGTCCCCAGCCTGGCGCACCGGGGAACCACCTAGGCCTGCTCTTGTGCCTCTTCGGGCTCCGTCCTGGGAGTGCGCGTTAATAAGCTGCTACATATTGCATGAGGCAGCCTGCTGATGAAGCACGCGGGATTCTTGCTTACAGGCAACCCGCCCCTGAGCTCAACGCCCAGAGGGTCCCAGTAGCTTGGTCGTCGGGTCGATCGCACCTTGGAAAGGCCGGGCCGGGCCTGAGTTCCTCCCTGACCACTTTGCTTTGGGAGGAGCAGGTTCTCCTCCCACCCTCGGCCACAGCTGTGCCCGGCTGGCAGGCCAGAGCCCGGTGAATGTGGGGGGCTGGCTCTGAGTCCCCGCACCCCCGACTGGCGGCCACAGGCCGCCATGACCTTCTCTGACCTGCCTCACCTCACCCTCCCCTGCCTGGGACTGCACCCCCCATCTGTGCCACCCCCCAGCCTCAGGCTTGGCTGTTGCAATCGGCTGATCTTTTAGCCACTGAAGCTCACCTTCACCCTGAGCGAGCTCAGGTGACACGTGTCACAGACTGTCCTCATGGGTGGTTGACACGCCAGGCAGATCCCACCTGTGTAAGGGGAGCTCTCATGGGAGTGCTGGCCTGCAGGCTTCGTCCCGTCCAGAGCTGTCCACCGTTGGTCTCTGTGGCCTGCAGGACCATGCAGGCTCTCTCTTGCCTCCTGACCAGCCACATTTCCCATGACGGAAACTGCCTTTACCTGGACCTGTTTGGATGAAGAGACAAGATGGGGTTTGCTTCCTGGTGGTGACACGGGCAGTTCTGGGGGTCCCTGGACACCTGCTGCCCGCCCCTCAGGCCTGCCCTCCAGTCATCTCTGTGGAGCAGCCCCCAGCATAGGTGCTGGACACGGGTGGCCCTGGGTGCATGTCCCACGCAGGCCGGAGAGCAATCTGCAGGGCTGCAGGGCGGGCCCCGAGGGGAACACCTCACCACGAGCTGGTCTGGGTTGGCTGACCACTGGGTGTGATGGGCCTGCTATCGAGCAGGAGTTCCTTCCTCCCTGTGGATCTGCATCTGCCCCCCACAGTGAGCCCCTCTGGGCCTGTCCTTGCCTAGAGGTGACAAGGGGTCCTCACGACATTCTCAGTTCCACCCCAGAGTGTTCACGTCCCCCTGAGCTGAAAGTTTGGGGGTTAAGCTCTCGAGCTGGTGTCTCTGAGCTGGTGTTTCAGAGGAAGTGACGTTGGCCTCTGAATCACGCGGGGTTCGCCCTGCGGCCCAGAGCAGGTAGTGGTGCAAGCTGGGGATGCGGGAAGTAGGTCCACAGCTAAGGTACCCGCTCATGTGGCTGAGATGTGGGCTCCTCCTCCAAGGGGCAGATCGGCCCCCCCGGGCGCCCCCTCCCCCCTACAGCGAAGCCCTGACAGCGGCTGCCTCACGACCTTGCACAAGCCCTCTGGCTCCTTGGCCTGGTCTGGCCCTGGGTGCCAGGGTGCAGCCTACCCATGGCCCCTTGGCCTGAGCCTCCAGCCTGGCCAGTGCAGGGACCCAGACTTTCTGTAATCAGGAGTCCCAGAGGCCAGCCACTGCCCCTGTGCCACCCCCACCCCCAGGGAATGAAAGGAGGTCACACGCAAAAACCACATGGGCTTCTATCAACACCTTGTCTTTGGAGTTACCACATCCCGTCTGTGAAAACGGGATGCCAGCCCCTGGCCAGGCAACATGGAGGAAGGTGCAGCTGGTCAGCACCCTCCCCCGTCTCTCTCCCGATAGGCGTGTTGTCAGTAAAAGTGTCTCCATATATCACTGCACTGAATTACAGAGGGGTCCTGGCTAGAGGCAGCTAAATGCTAGAAGCTGACAGACACAAACCTTCCGGCCTGGCAAGCGGGAGGCCTCCAAGGCCCAGACAACGGACCCAGCCTGGGAGGGATGAGGGACAAAGGGCCCCTGGCCCCAGTGAGCCCACAGTGTGTCTGAAGGATGGGGTTGTGCCGTGACCTTCAGGCCCTGACTGCGAGGGAGGGGCCTGCCCAAGGCCGCACAGCCAGCTGGGCCTGGCCAGGCTGCAGATCCCTGAGTCGTGAGCCGGCTATCCGTCTGCTGCCCGGCCTGGGCTCCACTCCCTGGTCAGGCTCAACGTCCAGGTGCTTGTGTGTCTCACGGGCCTTCTAGTGCCCTGAGCCAGCCTGGCAGCCCTCTAGCTTCACAGGCTGGAGCCAGCGGTGTGCTGGTTGTGGTGGTGCCATGAGGGCGGGCTTATCGCACAAGCCCTGCACTGGCCACAAGGCAACAAGTTCTCCTCTGGATGCTGTTGCAGGTGCTTCTGTGGGAATAATGACAGCATCCTGCTGGAGGCCCAGTTAGGAGAGTCAAGCAAGGGCTGAGGAGAAGTGCTGCGCGGCCGTCCCTCACCTCCAAGACCACTGAGGACACTTCGTCTCAGAGTGGGCATGCAGGGCCCTTCCGGGCCTGGCCAGAGACCCTCCTTACCAGCCTTCGTCCCTCCTGTCCTTTATCTTACGCACCACTGGCCCTGAGGCCTTTGGAGTGGAGCAGAAATGTCAGGGGTCCTCACTTCTCCCCGTGGCCACCTGCCAGGTCTTCACAGCCCTCCTGCGAGCTGTCCCTGAGTGCCCTGCCTAGGACACGGCCCAGATCGTACTCTGCCAGGGATGCGGGTGTGGGCCCCCAAAACGCTTTTCCGGGCAGGGCCTTGACCGCTGTCTGTGACACGCTGTCCCTGCCTGAGCACGGGGCTCACAGAAGGACAAGGGCAAAGACAGCCATGAGACCCATCCTTGCTACACCCATGGGGAGATGGGTTAAGGAAGGTGGGACCTCAGGCCTCGGGCCGCAGAGAGGACTCAGGCCCGGGCCCAGGCTGTTGCCCCACCCATGCTCTTTGCACACTCATGAGGGTCGTTGTGGGGAATGGCCACCCTTTTGAGATTTTGAAAAGCAGAGGCAGGATATACCTGTCCCCTACCCCGTCACCCCACGTCCCCTCCACGTAGGCAGCTCTGAGACACCAGGGGCCCAGGGCAGTCCCGCCTGCAGACTGTGTTCTGGAAAGGCCCAGGGCGTGAGCACTCTTAAATCTTGTGCTGGACCTGGGCGGGCGGAGGGGGTTGAGCCTTCCCCTTCGCTCCTTCCCAGGCCAGGGCCCAGCTCTGAGGCTCGCACTTCCCTCCTGGCTGCCTCTCGTCCCGGCCCATGTGCTAATAGGGAGAGCTTCCATTAAGGCCGATGACAGAAACTGCCACCCAGGAGACACCCTTTGATCTCAGGCGGCAGGATGCAGAGTAGTCAAGAAGGGGGGCTGTCCTTCCTGACACACACCACTGTTGACCTGCTCTCTGAGTTTCCTGGACCTGGGGGTGGCAGGTGAGGGGACGGGAGGCCAGGGCTCTGGGGGGGCAGGCCCCTGACCTGGATGGAACTGTCCACAGAAGAAGGGCCCAGCCTAGGGAGGTCCGGGGAGGGTGCTCCAGAGCAAGCTCAGCAGGCCCCAGTATGCCTTGACCAACCACGAGGGCTGGCAGCTCCGAGAGGGTGGGGCCGACCCTTTTCCAGAGCCCCTCTTGGAACTCTCCCTGCCCTTGCAGCAGTTACAACCTCCAGGAGACAGGCTGAAGTGAACAAGCTGCACTGCGGCTCTTCAAAATGCTTCCTGCATGGCCCCTCTGGGCCACCTGTCCCCGCCAGCAGGGACCCCTCAGCTGCCCACACCTCAGCTTCTTTCTTGAGAAATCTGAGGACCTGATGCTACCCCGATCCTCTGTGCCGAGGTCTGAACACCCTCCTAATGCAGCCTGAATTTAAGGAAGACCCTAAAGGTGGCCTGACGAAGCTTGGGGTCCCAGCCTCCGAGCTGGCAGGGTGCTCTGAGGCATGGCACCCCTTCTCCGGCAACTGCGGACATGTATGGAGCCTGGCACCCAGGCCGCCACTGCCTGGCTCACCCGTTTTCCCACACGGGTGCAGGCCACTAAGGCCTGAGCACCCAGCCCATGGCCCCGTAGGGCCCCCTTCCCAGTGGGGTGCAGTACCCACATGTCAAGGGCCTCTAAATGTTCTCTCACCAGAGCTTATGCCTTTGGGAACCGGCGTTCTACAGAAGCTGTCTGAGCCTGAGGACAGCCCCTCACCCAGCCTGGCCCGCGGTTGGCAGTGACCCTCAGCCCCTGATGGTCTAGACAGGGGCAGAGTCCTGGTCATCCCTCAAATCTGACCTTGCCTCTCCCTGCCGGCAGCAGCCAGGAGTGGAGGTGGGTGAGGAAGGGATGCTGTGAAACATGGTATCCACTGAATGCTGGGGAGATTCTCCAGAATCCAGACCCATGCCTCCCGGCTGTTCAGGCCTGTAAGGTGCAGCAAACGTGGGTGGGAACAGTGAGGCCTGCAGGGGCAGGGAGGGCACCATGTGAGCTCACCTCAGGAGAGCACACCCAGCGCGGTTCCCTCTGAGGCCACAGCAGGGCAGGAGCCTCCCGGCAGGAGGAGGCTTCTCCGAGCCACTGGGGCAGAGGCCCCTGTGCAGGGCAGCCCATCACCCGTTCCAGACTCAGGCATCCCAGCACCGAGGGCCTTCCCGCGACCTGGCCATGAACATCACCAATCCTGGTCCAGGGAAAACTGGACATGGGCCATCGTGGGGATGGGTTGGACAGACAGACAGGATGTCAGAAGGAGAAGCAGAGAAAAATAAGAAAGAGACTAAGAGAAAGGAAAAAGAATGACAGACAGGGAGGCAAAGACAGAAGAAAGAGAGACAGAGAGGACGGTGTGAAGGAGACCAGAGAAGGAAGAGAGGCACTGAGGCTGAAGCCAGGACAAGGGCAGGAGGGAGCTGGTGTCTCATGGAGAGGAGGGGGTGGACGATCCTGCGGCCAGTTCCCAGGGCAGCACACTTAGGCGCTGAGCATTTCTGAGGGACTGGGCCAGTGACTTGGGGTCTTAGTGTGGGGCTCTCTGGGGCCCTGCTCTGCTGCCGTGTGGAGTGCCAAGGCTGGAGGGGTCTTAGAGACCACAGCCTGAGCCCCTTTCACTGAGGCAGCCACTGTGGCCAGAGAAGCATGGGTTTTGGACCCCCCGGAAGTCAGCCCTGAGCTGGGCCAGACCCAGAGACCCTGACTCTTCACCCAGGCTCCCGCTGGCACCCGCTCCCCCAAATCAAAGCCTAAGCTAAGAGGGTGGACATGAAAAGGCCAAGAGGCACAGGTGGCCTGGCTCCCGGGGCTGGGCAGACGAGGGGCTCAGAGCACTGCCATGGAGGGTAGGACTGACCCTCCCCACAGGTGGCCCCTGCCACTCCCCAGTTAGACAGGACGGGGCCCCCTGGCCATGAATATGCAGTGATAGGCACATGGGTGGGCTGATAGGCTGGGTCCAGGGTGGCAAGGAAAGTGTCCAGGGTGGACAGGAAAGTGTCAAGGGTCAAAGTCATCCTGCTGGAATCCCACCCCTGGGCATACACCTGGACAAAACTATAATTCAAAAAGATACATGCACCCCTATGTTCACAGCAGCGCTCTTCACAATACACAAGACATGGAAGCAACCTAAATGGCCATCGACAGAGGAATGGATAAAGAAAATGTGGTACATATATACAGTGGAATACTACTCAGCCATAAAAAAGAACAAAATAATGCCATCTGCAGCAACATGGATGCAACTAGAGATGATCATATTTAGTGAAGTACATCAGAAAGAGAAAGACAAATACCATATGATGTCACTTATACGTGGAATCTAACATATGATACAAATGAACCTATCTGTGAAACAGAAACAGACTCATGGACATACAAAACAGACTGGTGGTTGCCAAGGGGGAGGGGGTTGGAGGAGGGATGGAGTGGGGGATTGGTGTTAGCAGATGTAAGCTTTTACATATAGAATGGATAAACAACAAGGTCCTACCGTATAGCACAGAGAACTATATTCAATATCCTATGATAAACCATGATGGAAAAGAATACAGTTAAAAAAAAAAAGAAGGTATATATATATGTATAACTGAATCACTTTGCTGTACAGCAGTTATTAATATAACATTGTAAAACAACTATACTTCAATAAAAAAAAGAAAATATTGAAAAAAAATTAAGCAATCTGTGAGAGAACAATTTAAGATGATAAAAACATCCTGATCCTTATCAAAATTTCTTCTAGATTTAGCATCAATTAAAAATTGTTCCCTGAACCAAAAAGAAAAAAAAGTCATCTTGTTGGAGGCAGGTTCAGCAGGTGCCCAGGCTGAGCCCTGCTGAACTCCTCGGCCTCCTTGGGGAGGGACACGTCTGCCCTACAGCCCGTGGTATCATGGACAGTTGGCCCAATTTGCTCTACTGTGGGCAGTGCTAACCCTGGACTCCCGTTTCCGAGAAGGAAGTTGCTCAGGCTACTGGCTTGAATTCCTGCTCCCGGCCCTCACCATCTGTTTAATCCTGGGAGCGTGGGGACACCTCGAGCCTTGGTTTTCTGCTCTGCAAGGTGGAGACCGGAATGCCTGGGTTTGATGGGACGCTGAGTGAGAAGAGGGGCTCAGGTGCCCCAGCTGTGGGGTGGGAGGGGCGGGGGTGAGCCTCTGGGTGCGGAGCCAGCACGAGCCTGCAGTACTCCCGGCCTGAGAGCACCTGCCTGGCACTCCTGAGTCGATAGCCCGGACTCCAGGAAAAAGGAGGGTCAGCAAAACAGGGCAGCGCAGCCCTCGCTGAGAGGCAGCAGAAACGTCCCGGGAGGCAAGCGCCAGGCCATAAACATAAAAAGGAGTCCAGCAGGACAAACTAATGGCCCTTCAGTGGGAGAGGCAGATAGCTGGGATTCACAGGCCGGCTTCCAGATCAATACTTGTGCGCTGATTTGCTGAAGAGGCTCTTATGAAGTTTAAGCAGAGTTCATTGTTAAATACTCTTCTGTACAAAGGATGTGGGCGGCCGTATTAATTCCTTTTCTCTTACGGATCAATAATTACATTGCTGATTTGCTTAAAAGGCTCAGGTCAAGGCAGGGGTGAGGGAAGCGGGCCTCACGGCTCCAGAGAGCATGGCTGCAGGTCCAGGAAGACCACGCTGTGGTCGATGGAAACCACCAGGGTCCAGAAGGGGCTGGTGACAAAGGGACATGTAGCAAGCTGGCAGCCAGTTCAGGGTCGCCTCCATTCCCCAAATTCCCTCTAACTCCGTCCTCCCCTCTTCTTCTTGAAGCCCTTCTCTCGGAGCCGGGCTGACAGTGAGGTCCTGGCTTCCTTTGGAGGCAACTCTTCACCCCACTCGCAGGCCCCCGTCCTGGCCTCCTCTGCTCTTCCCAACAGCCCGTCCCTCGGGCCCAGCTGAGAAGAGCTGGGAGAGGAGGCCGTGCCCTGTGAGCCAGGACAGAAGGGAGGGAGCGGGCAGGCCCAAGTGGGCCAAGGCCAGCAGAGGGGCCAGTGCTGACACGGTTCTCAAACAACCAGGGAGCTGGTGGGGAATCTGTGCCCCAACCCGCTGTCACACTCAGGCTGAGAGCAACCCCTCCTCGCAGGGAAGAAGGCAGGACAGGTGGCCATAGGCTTTCCTCAGCTTTGACTGTCGGCCTTGATGTTCACTCTTCAATATCATAAAACCAACGGAGCACGGCTTGTTTGCTGGTGACTGCCAATAATCCCCGCCTTGTCTAGCAAGGATCTGGGGTGGTCTATACAACAGCCCTGTAGGATGGGAGGTAGGCAGGCTTGGGGCTGCTCTTTCCTGACCCTGGAACCGTCCTGGGCTGGGCCCACTTTAACAGCCTGGAGGAAGTTCAGCTGGAGGAACCCAGTCACCTAATGTTATCTATGCTCAGAAGTCATAATGAAGGGAGGGAGGAAGGAAGGAAGGAAGGGGGGAGGGAGGGAGGAAGGAAGGGTGGTACGAGCCATTAATTAACTTCTCTTGTCTAGATGGTCAAGAGGTTTCCTTGTCCACGCTCACTAATATCATCTGTTGATGGCTGTGTAGGGGAGCCATGTCTGAACTCTGGGGTGAAGAGTGCCTATAATTGATTAATAATGTCTGCCGTGGGCATGGAATAGGCAGTGGTGGAACATAAAAATATATGTCATATATTTTTAGTTTCAGTGAACCACAGAATCTGTTTGGTACCAAGAATACCACATGGCTTGAGACCTGGTTTGAAGCATCTCTTGAAAAAGGCTGTATCCTGGCTGAGGGGCCTCCTAGGGTCCTGCCTGACCCTGCACATGTACACAGGTGCACAGATGCTGTCAGGAGGCTATTATGAATTCTAATTCATCTAATAGCCTGGTCAGGAAATAGAAAGGTATATTACAGATCATTAAGTGGGTAAAGGAATTTGACAACCTTTGATCTGAGTCGGGAAAATAGATGGTATGAATTAATTTGCCCGCTTGTGAAGAGAAGAAAAGTCATCCCTCAATAGTGACAGGCAAGGAGTTCAACCTCCAGGGGCCTGGTCCCAGGGAAGGCAGGCAGCAGCAATCCTGGGAGTGGAGGGCTTGGATGCACAGGGGCCAGCAGGTGTCTGAGGGCCATGGCTTCCAGGCTACCCTCCCCCTGCTCCAGTCCAAGACCTGTCCCTCACCTCACCACCATCAGGGCACTGGCTCTCAGAGAATGTCCACTAAGGCAGGGACAGCCCTCAGGGACAATACAGGCACTAGGCACCCCTGCGTGTCAGGCCCATGTGTGGTACCCAGGTCCCATCACATCTGCCAGGGTCCCTAGGGGATTTGCTGCATTGGTGCTGTGCTGACCCTGTGGGAGGCCAGGGACAAGGCCCCAGAGCGGGGATGTCACGGCGGGCTCACAGATCCAATGTCCAGTCACACATACTTCCACTGGGGTGTCCAGTAGGTTTTCAAAAGGCACCTGCCTGGTCTCCCTCCCCAGCAAGCCTCCCCCTCCCCCCATCCCAGCTTATGGCAGCTCCGACCTTCCAGTTTCTTAAGTAACAAGTCCTGGTGTCTCCCAGCGCCTTTTCCTCCCATCCCCCATGGTGCATCTTCCAGCAGATCCTGTGGCCTGTATCTTCCAAATACACCAGAATCTGACTTCTGCTCACCTCCCTGCCCACCCCACCGAAGCCTTACCGTCTCTTACTCAGTTCCTACACTAGCCAATGCCTGTTCTTCTGTGCCTCCCTGCCCTACAGTCTGTCCTCTCCCAGAAGCCACAGTAGCCCTTCTGAGGCTTAAGTCAGAACCCAGCAGTGGCCGCCCTCATCCCCACAGCAACTTCTTTGACCTTGCCCTGCTCATCCTCCAGGTCCTGCGCTCCGCTGGCCCTGTGCTCATCTCTAATCCTCCAGGCCACTCCGGGCCAGGGCTCTAGCTCCGGTGCTTCTCCTGCTTGGTGCCTCAATGCGGGCTGTCCTTGGTGAACACTGCAGCCCTTTGGGCAGGTTTCTTGTTTGTTTTGTCACTGCAGTGTCTGAGTGCCCAGAGCCGGGCCTGACACACAGTGGGCCCTCAATCAATGACGGTTGAATGAAAGTGTCCAGGCCTGAATAGAACGCTGCCTGGGGTGCAGTGTGGCCAGAGAGGGCTGGCAAATGTGAGCTCAAGACAGGAAGGGACTAGTCGCAGGGGTGCAAGCACAGCATTGTGGAGCTCCAACACCTCTTGAATTGCAGGGAAGAATTTTAACAGGGAGAGTGAGTGGGCATATATCCCGACAAAACTATAATTCAAAAAGATACATGCCTACGTATGTTCATAGCAGCGCTATTCACAATAGACTAGACATGGAAGCAACCTAAATGGCCATCGACGGAGGAATGGATAAAGAAGATGTGGTACATATGTACAATGGAATACTACTCAGCCACAAAAAAGAATGAAATAATGCCATTTGCAGCATCATGGATGAAACTAGAGATGATCATACGAAGTGAAGTAAGTCAGACAGACAAAGACAAATACCATATGATATCACTTATATGCGGAATCTAAACTATGACACAAATGAACCTATCTCTGAAACAGAAACAGAATCACGGACGTAAAAAACAGACTAGTGGTTGCCAAGGGGGAGGGGGTTGGGGGAGGGATGGAGGGGGAGGTTGAGATTAGCGGATGTAAGCTTTTATAAATATTGTAGAATGGATAAACAACAAGGTCCTAGTGTATAGCACAGAGAGCTATATTCAATATCCTATGATAAACCATAATGGAAAAGAATATATATTAAGAAAAAAGAATGTGTATGTATGGTTAACTGAATCACTTTGCTGTACAGCAGTACTTAACACTGTAAATCAACTATACGTCAATAAAAATAAATAAATTTTAAAAAGACACCAAAAAAGAAGGGAGTGAGAACATTTTGCATTTAGAGGTTTAAGCTGGTGGTGGGCAGGACAGATTGGAGGGGAGAGAAAATGCAGGGAGAACAGTGAGGGGGCAGTACCATGAGCCAGGCAGGAAGGGGGAAACTGAGTCGGCCAAAGGAGAGTGGGAGTGGGGCGGGGGTGGTGGTGGCATGTGAGCAATTTTCTAGAGGGTTCGCAGCTTCCTCGTTCACCAGCTGCGTGGACTTGGGTATGTTCCTTTATTTTCCCATCCTCAATGTCCTCACCTGTAAAATGGGCTAACAGTGGGAATCTCTCAAGGGCAGACTGAAGTTAGATGAGGTAGCTGTGCAGAGCACCTGCCCACAGCCCAGGCCCCTGCAGGCTGAGCTGCTGCCCCTGGCTGCCCGGGACCCTGGTAGGGGCTGAGTGCACACAGCCCCTCTGAGCCCCCGCCTCCCATTGACGCTCCTGTTCTCAGCCTGCCTGCTGATAGCTCAGAGGGCAGAGCCTTGATGGATAATGAGACCTTTCTCTCAAAGAACACCCTGTGCTCAGTGGAAACATGTCCTTAGTATGCAAGGACGCTGGATCCATTAGCTTTGAGTACACCGTCATATTGCTGGAGTGATTGTTCCTCAAATAGAATTACTTCCTACAATTATCCTCTAAAAAGACAGGCCCTGGGCTACGGGCGAGAGGTGCTGGGAGGCCAGAGCCAAATCAAATCAGGGACCTGGCTCTTTGGAGATGAGTCTGGCACTGGGGTCTGCGTGGCACATATGTACGTGGGGACCGTCGGGACCCTCAATTGTGCCACCCGTGTTATTCCCTCAGCCCCAAACCCAAGAGATCGGAGCCCCAGCCGGTAGAGGTGGGGTGGGGTAGGCTGACCAAGGACACTGCTGAGCGAGGGAGGAAATGGCAGGCAGACACAAGAAACACGAAAAAGAGGGACTCTGTTTAAGGTGTATTCTGCTCTGAGTGAAGCCAAGTCTACGGTGGCCTCATGGCCCTGTGCTCTCTGCTCTCCCTCTGCTCCCTGACTGCACTGCCCCAAACAGATTAAGCGGCTCAACGTTAATGGCATTAATAGTAATCAGACCAAACACTGGCCTAAAGCCCTAGATGCATCCTTCATTTAATCCCCACGACTATAATTGCCCCCATTTTACAGATGAGGAAACAGAGGCACAGGAGGCCATTCAGTCAGCATATCTGGGGCACTGAGCACCTTCAAGGCCCTGCTCTGGGCATCATGGCGAATGAGATGAAGAGTCAAACAGCTGACACGTCAGGGTGAAAGGGGAGACTCCCCTTCGGTGTGTAAACAAATACACGAGCCAGCTCGGCTCAGGGGGTGGTAAGAGTGTGTAGAGGGGGCCCCAGGGAGGGGTTCTGGCTGGGCTGGAGAGAAAGCTCCCGAGGGGACACCTGAGTGGAGGGAAGGAGCTGGCCTGCAGAGATACGAGATAAAGCGTTCCAAACAGAAGGTACAGCCAAGCAAATCCCAGAGGCTGGACGGTCGTGGTGAGGTTGACAAGGGCAGCAGTGGCTGGAGCATCTGATGCAGGTGCAGAGGTGGGAGAGGAGATGGAATTGGAAGGTGAGCGAGAGCTGGTAGAGGACTGTGTAGGAGCGAGGTGGGTGGGTTTGTCTTGGCTGCATTGGCAGCTACTGATGGGGTTAAGCCCAGAAGCAACGGGACCAACATGCACTTGGGAAGATCCTGGTGCTGCAGGTGTTGGGGGTGGGAGGAGGGTATGCAGAGTCTGGCTGGACTAGGGTAGCCGCCGAGGTGACAGGGTAGACGAGTCCACGTGAGAGAGGGGTTCAAGTGAGGTGCGTCCAGGTGAGGGTGGCTGTGATCAGGCATTCTGGAGGTTGGCAACAGAGCTTCCTTGGATTGGATGTAGGGGTGAGGGAACAGTGGTGAGGGGACTCAAAGGGGTTTTGACCTGAGTAGCAGGGATGGGTCAATTCAGGCAGGGAGATCTGGGGTGGACCTTAGTCTGGTTCTGGGCCCTGGGTACCAGATGCTGTAGGGGATGCAAAGCGTGCAGCTGGCAGGCGAGTCTCCAGCTGAAGAGAGGCGGGGCCCAGGGAGAGGAGGACCCAGGGCACGAGTCCGAGTAGCCAGCACAAGGTGGCAATGGAGTGGAGGTGCTGAATGAGACCATAGCAGGGCAAGGGGACAGGGATGGAATCGAAGTGCCCGACTTATGTGATGTGAGCGATGGGGAGAAAGGCGAAGTCTGCAGCCAGCTCTGGCTCACCCGCCTGACTCCACCTGGGACCTGCCAGTTCACACAGCTGCACACAGCTCTCCCCCCCCCTGCACACACGCTGCGTTTCCTACCCCTGCCTTGAGTCTGGACCCCAGGGGGGCCCCAGAGCATATGTCACCCTGCCTCCTCTGACTCCCACCAGGATGGGGCCCTGTGCCTGCCTGTCAGGACAGAAAAAGCTGGACTTTATCTCATTTGTCTCTGTACCCCCATAGCACTTAGCAAAGAGTAGACCCTCTGAATGCTATTCCATTAAATTGAATAAACCAGGGCATTTTCTTATCTCGTTCCTGCTCAGAAGGGGGCTTGCCTCTGCTTGCATCTGGGCCCGTCATTCAACGCGCTCTATTCTGTGGGGCGCACGCCTGCCAGATTAGGATCGTGGTCAATATCTGTTTTATTGTCCTTCCACACCAGCGCGGCGGAGCGTGATCGATCGCCCTCCTGGCTGCTGATAAGGAAGGCTCCCTGCTCGGTCAGACGAGGCTTCAGGCGCCGGAGCTGAGGACCCCGGCCTCCTCGCCTCCCCACCTCCCCAGCTCCAGAAAGCCCAGCCCTCTGCCAGCCTGCCCTCGTCTGGGGTGACTCAGAAGGGAGTGGAGGTGAATGTCCAGGAGCACCTATGGTGGGCAACACAGGGTGGGGACACAGCAGTCCCTGGCACCTGATTTGGGGCTGCGAATGAATTGGCCCTGGTCAGGATGGAGGACGCTGGGGTGCCTGACAACCGTAGGCCACCTGAGTGAGAGCCACGTGCTCTCACGTGGCGCCCACCACCGTTGGGGCCCACATCTAAGCTCACCATGCAGAAACGGCCCAGCCTCTGCCCACGGGTCACCCCCCCAGTGCGCAAGATCGCGACCTCACCATGCTCACGGCCGCCCCTTGGCCAGTGTTGCCTGGCCTGGACCCGTCAGAATCAGCCCCACCCCCACCCCGCCCTGGCAGGGTAGGGGGAGGTGTGGCACAGCGCGAACTCAGGGTGCCTGGAACAGAGCAGTGCCTGCTCCCCTCTCAGCTGTGGCTCAAGGCATCGAGGGCCAGCCCTTTCTGTTTTCTATCTCACCTGTGTACCCTTCACTTCCCCCACCCTCTTTGCTCCTCATGGACAGGTCGTGAGCCCCTCTCCTGGTGCTCAAGCCAAGACTTCCAACGGTTTGCATCTGCTGTCTCAGAGCCCCCCACTTTTCCCTGTGGCCCTCGATGCAGACCGGAGCTGAGTGGAGGACAGGGACCTTAGAGTGTGACTGGCAGGGCCCCTGGTCCCTCCCCCCACCCCC
This sequence comes from Mesoplodon bidens, assembly GCF_964165515.1. Classification (NCBI taxonomy): domain Eukaryota; kingdom Metazoa; phylum Chordata; class Mammalia; order Artiodactyla; family Ziphiidae; genus Mesoplodon; species Mesoplodon bidens. The sequence continues at coordinate 117,917,114 of NC_138176.1, read as the reverse complement.
ATGCATGCACCAGCAGAGCTGTAGAACTCAACGTGGGGTCTTGGTCAATCCTTAGAGTGATGCTGAGAGATACATTTATTCCCATTTCACAGATGAGGAATTAAGACCCAGACCCTCCTGGTCCCTTTCCATGAGGCCTCTCCTCCTTTGCTCCCACAAGGGGCTTTGCCCCCATAGTTAGACGCTGAGCGTCTCCTGTCCAGTCCTCCAAGCATCTGAGGGAGACCTGCAGTATGTTGGCTTCCTGTGTCTGCGCCCCGGCTGTCCCGGCTGCCATTCAGCAACTGAGGCCAGGTACCAGTACCAGTGTCCCTTTACGTGGCCGTGACTTTCCCCTGTGTGGGAGAGGGGTGTGGGAGGGGTCAGCACACAGTGCCTTCACCCGAAACTGCCATTGCCCCTCTGTGTATTTGCCCAGCTTGGAGGCAGGGAGGCTTCCCCAGCTTGTTCCAAGGTGAGCTGCTTCAGGTCTCACCCTCCACTCTGGGCTAGACTGTCCAGCCCGGATGGCACTGGTCAATGACAGCATTAGCCAAGGTACCTAGAGACTCTGCTGAGTCGCCCAGCCAGGGGCATGGACTCTCCAAGCCAAATGGGATGGCAGCAAAGATAGCAGAAGGCATTTCTGAGTAAAAAGACTCCCTTGGAGCTCACGGAGAGGCCGGGCCTTCTCACCTTGCGGCTCTGTCCCCCTCAGAAGGCCCTCTTCCCACTCCCTGTCCCCACCGCACCCTGCTGCTTCTCACACCGGAACGATCACGTCCATTAGTTGTCATAGCAACCCAGACAGGACGAAGTCATTTTCTAGAGGGCCCTCTGCAAATTATGGCATTACACCAACTTATTGCCAATCTTTTTAATTAAAACATTTTGCTTTCAACTCTACTAATGGCAGAGATCAGTAAACAGGGAAGATTGAATTACTGATATTGAAGCTCCCACATCTCTTAAAAGGCTTAATTACTGGTGGGGCCACAGTGAGGCCAGAGAGAGGCTGCTAACAAGCAGGTGGGCCTCACCCATGAAGGCCAGTCCCTGTGAAGGGAACCAAACAAAGCCCAGAGCACCGAAAAGATACACATTAAAAAAAATTTTTTTTAGAACACTTAAAGGACATAAAAAGTTGCTAGAGTTATGGCTACAATTTCAGTGTCCAGGAACCATGATGTCACATTGCTGGCTGCTCAATTTCTGTTTAATTAAATTGCCTGGTCTGACACCTGGAGGCAGAACCCTGTGTCCATGCGTGCACAGTGTGTGTGTGACTGACTGATAAGGGGGCCACAGACGTCACTGGCCACTTGCTCCAAAGTCCCTCCCACCCCTCCTCCCACAGTTAACATCCTTCTAACCAAAGCCCCCAGGGAGCACTTCCCCTCCCAGCAGGCCCCAGCAGGGTGGCTAGAAGCAGCTCAGCAGGAAATGCCCTCCGATGGGCCTCATTTAGTGAAGGGAAAACAAAGGCCCCAGAGAGAAGGGTCACACCAAAGCTCCTTCTGTGTATAATGAATTATGCTAATTACAGTTATCTCCTTCATCTCCTCCAGGGTCTATAATGCCCAGGTAGGAAGGAGTAGCTATTTTTAAATGGAAATTTTCTGTTAATTAAAACTGCTTCGAGTGTGTGTGTGTGTGTGTGTGTGTGTGTTGTATAAGAGTGTAGATGTGTGAGAGGCGTGTATGTGCAGGAGTGTGCGTGTAGCACAAACTGAAGCACAGACACTTCTAGGCTCTTTATTCCTGAGGGTTCAGGACCAGTTAAGGTCCCTACATCAGAGCAGAACTTGGTTCCCATGAATGCACCTAAAATCAGATCATAGAAAAAGGTAAAGGGATAAAATATATACCCTGAAAGTCCTAGAGCAAAATGTCAAAAAAAGTTCACATGGCAATAGTAATTTCAGACACAACAGAATGCAAGGCAGAAAGCATTAATGAGGATAAAGAAAGACACTACAATTATGTCCACCAATATGACTCACTGACCATGAACTTGTGTGCACTTAGTAATACAATCTTGCAAATTTGCAAGATTTGCATAAAACTAACAAATTCACCCCTCAGTGGAAGCTTTAAAATATTTCAAAATCAGAAATGGATAGCTCAAGGAGACAAAATATTAGTAAGTAAAAGGAAAGAAAGTCTCATGAGCGTTCAAAGAATGATATCATACAGCCACACTCTGACCACAGTGCAGTAAGTTGGAAATCAAAAACTAAGAAGTACTTACATAAAAGTGTTCTTGGAAATTTAGAAATGTACTCCTAAATGACTGAATTCAAGATGAAATTTCAAACGATTTAGCATAGTAGGGCAGGATATAATATATAAACTACTATATATTAAAACTTGTGGAATGTGGCTGAATTGGTATTTAGAGGAAAATGTATAGCCTTGAATACATTAATTGAACAGCAAGAAAGATTTTAAAGTTTTTAAATTAAAAAAACAGAAAAGGCAAGTAAAGCAGTGCTAAAAGGCAGAGATTAATTTTAAAAATTAAGAAGAAACTAGCACAAATAAGGCTGAATGCTATTTCTGTTTTTTAAAATACTAATGAAATTGATGAGGAAGGAAGAAACCCTGTTTCAAGAACCCAGGCACCTGGGTGCCCCCCACCACCCCTGTCCCTCCAGGTCTGATCTCTGGCCCTGATGGAGTTATCTCCTCTAGTTCTCAGGGCACCTAGGTACTCTCTACGGCCTTGTGGTTTGGACAGCCTGTGTTCTGTAAAACAGTGGCAAGTAATTTTGCCTGTCTCTGCCCTGTCTTCTTCCCAGCGTAAGCAAGCAAAGGGGAGTTGAGGATGACCAAGCTCTTGGTCAACCATAAAACTCTATGTAACGTATGAGAATCAACATGAAGTAGCATGTAAGAAGTTTAATGCAAGTGAGCACTTGCCCAGCTCTTTATTCACTCAACTTGTTCTAAAGTTTTAAAATTAAAAACAGAGGGAAGTGGAACCTGGAGCTTGCACTCCCACCTCCCCAAATGTGAAGAAGAGCCCCAGTGGAGAGTGTGCTTCCCCACAAGATAGAGGGCTCAGAGGACAGGATGATGTCCTGCTGGGGCCTTCAGCCCTGTCTAATGTCCATCTAGGTGCTCTGATTCCAGGGGTCTGCAGGAAGCAGAAGTTCCCACCAAAGGATCTGAATCAGGGAGGCGCTAACCCCAAGCTCCACTGCCTGCCCTCGTGGGGTCTTCTCAGGAACAGAGCCAAATGCCCTGGTCTTTCCTCAGGCCTCCTAATAACAAGCGCTTCCACAAAACATCACCCTGCGGCTAGCAGGGCGTGCTAGCGCCCATCCCCATGAGATACTATCAGCATCACCACCCTCACTTCATGGATGAGAGAACTGAGGCTCAGAGAGGAAAAATGACCTGTCCAGGAGCCCAGTGCAGGAAGATGGAGCGCGGATCTGAATGGGGCTCCCTGCGTCCCAGCCTCCACGCTCACACGCCGGCCCCAGCCTGCCCCTGGCCCTCCCTCCAGACAGTGAGGCAGCCCCTGCCGGGGGCCCAGCCTCTGTCCCCTTCAGAGCTACCCCCACAAGCTCTGCTTCTCAGGGGCACAGCCTCACTCTATCAGTCTTATCTGCCAGCCGGAGGGAGAGCTGGCAGCTGAATCACAGAAAAGCGTCTTCTCCCAGTGGAGCTGGAGATAAGGAGGGCTGCATTAACCCCAGATCCTGCCTGAAATGCTCCCTGTGCTCAGGAAGCGGCTGCAGTCATAGTCACAGACCCCATCAATCGCCCTCAGCAGGGGCTGATACACTGTCAGCTGTCGATACACAGGCCTTGGGTGGGCGGGTGGTTGGTGGGGGAATCCATCTCCCTCCCTTTGATATACGGGGGCACAGGGACCCTGACCATCAAGCCGTCGGGAATTTCTCATCTGCCCGTGATGTGTCCCCAAAGCGAGTGTTTATCAGTAGGTCCAATCTGTGACCCCATCCATAACGCACAGCCTGGTAAAACGGTCTTCTTATACTCATTGGAGGTGTCGTGTTCCTTGTCCTGGAAGACGGGATATTTGGGCCGTGGACTGTACCTCTGCCCAGGAACCCTGCATCCCGCACGCCTGAGCTCCCTCTTGGGCAGTTACCAGCTCACATCTGGTCAGCGCCTCTGCTCTGCTCCCGCTGGGACTGAGGGCGCTGATGTGGTCAATGGTGGCCCTGTGCATGTCCCCAGGGATGGATCAGCCCATGCTCACTGGCACGGGGGCGGGGGTGGGGGGCGTCCTGGCTTTAAATCCTGCTCCTGACTCTGTGGTCTCTTCTCTAACTTCGGAGGGACGAGGGCTGCCAGTCTGTCTCTCGCTGGCCCTGATGCTTCCAGTTCCCTCCCGGGGTTACTGGCGTGGGGAAGTAGATCGTGTGGCTGGCTCACTGGGCCCAGGGCGGGTGGGAAACACCTTTGACTCCCACTGCAGGTCAGGGCACTTCCCTACCTTTGCCTCCCTCTGCCCTCAGCCCCCAGGACCGTCCCTCTCCCTGTTTGCCCCACGCCTGTCCCCTCCAGAGTGGCTCTGAGCTGGTGTTGGAGGTTCTGGGAGGTGCAGAGCCTCAGGGAGGAGACGTGGGGATGTCTGGGGCTCTGCAGGGTCGGGCCGCCTGCAGGGGAGGTTCCAGGCTCCTGAGAATGACGGCCTGTTTGATTACTCTGGGCTGTGCTCAGCTCCAGGGCACATGCTGGCGGGAAATCTCAGGGGTCCTTTCAAATCGCTCAGGGTCAGCTCAGGGCAGCTTGGAGGAAGGCCGGCATCGCTGCTGGAGAAGCAGCCTCCCCCCATCCCACACAGCCTCTCAGGCCTGGCCTCACCATGGGGGGAGGTCCAACAGCCATTGCAGGCTGCCCACCGTCGTAGGTGCGCCAGGGCCGAGCCCCCTCCTCCCGGGGTGTCTGCCTCACCCCCAGGCACTCAGAGCCCAGAGAGGATGGGGGACCCGGCCCTCAGCGTTCAGCTTTTTCTTTCGCTTGTTCAGGAGTGCGTGCTGAGCCCCAGCGTCCTGGCCTTGGGCAAGGTTTCTGGAAAGGCCTGAGGGAGGCCGAGGGGAAGGCCATGGGTTTTGGAATTCGGAGTTGGCACAGCGTGGAGGCAGAGCCACGAGGAGGCTCCTTCCCTGAACCTCGGGCTCTTCTGTAAAGTGGGACTAGAGCTGTCCTGGAGGGGCAATTCTAAAGAGCAAAGACCCTCAGAATGGGCTGTCTTGAGGAACCGACCCCTTCGATGACGTGCTCTGAGCCTCTCCACAGGGCTCCGCAGTCATGTCTGGGGCCCCAGCAGGCCCAGCCTGAAGCTGCAGGGCCTCATTTTCTCCCAGTCCACCAGCTGCTGCCTCTAGCCCCCTCTCTCCAGGGGCCCCAGGGAGACCCTCTCTCCCTCTCGCCACCTGCTCTGCGCCCCCAACCCCCGCCAAGAAACACCCACCTTCCCAGTGATGAAAGTCCCCGTGAACATGGGTGTATTGTTTGTGTGTGTTTGTGTGTGTCAAGGACAGAGACAGATATACAGAGAGTCATGGTCTTGGTGGCCAACTCCCGCTCTTACACGGGTTGGGGAGAGTGTAGAAACAAGAAGGAGAAGACCCCGCGCAAACTGCAGCCTCCACCCACCTCTCCTTTTCTCTGGGTGTCCCAGCCTAGGGCCTGTTTCCTCGATTTCCCCTGCTGCTCCCACCCAGCCCACCCTTTGTTCACCCTGCCCAGCTCTGCGTGCATCCGTGCAGGAGCCTCCAGGAAATTAGGGGGCGATTTGGAGCAGTAATAAGTGCTGACTCCCTGCTGCCTGCCCCTCCACTCCACCCCAGAGGAAGGCATCTACCTTTTGAGCATGGACTCAGGGTGGTAGTGGGTCGACTGGATGGTGTAAGAGACCTGGCAAGTGGGAGTGGGGACTCAGGACACCACTCTCCTGACCCCAAGGTGTCAGAGCCAGTGGTATGGCCCACAGTTGACAGGACATTCCCTCCTGACTCGGCCCTACCTAGATCAAGCCAGTCTTCAGCCAGGCGCCCACTTGGAGAGCGGCACCTGGCTGGATTTCAGCCTCTACTTGTCCCTTGGCAGGGTATCTTGGGCAGTTGTAAATGGAGGCCCTGACTCTCTGGTCCAGGCAGGAATGCTGGTGTCCCAAGTTGGAAGCTCCTAGGGGGCCCCAGCTCTGTCGATCCAAGAGATGTGTCAGAAAATGTCCCTTCAAGGAAACTGAGCCCTTACAGTGAGGCGGCCTGGCAGTCAGCACCTCACCATGCAATGGGACCGGCGGTGGGTGACCTCACTGGGAACCCCTCGTCCACACCAAGGAAGCCCTGCCTGCAGGACAGTCTCCCTCACATGGGCTAAGAAGTATCTAATCAAGCTACCAGGCCTAACTTCTAGTTTACAGGCAATATAAGGGACAGAGGAACAAGTTCAATGACACCACGAGGAAACAGGCAGACCCTGGACGCGGGTCTTCCATGAGACAATGGGCCCTGGATTCTTTGGAAAGACAACATCATAAACAGGGCTCTTCTCAACTAGAAAGACCACAGGGGCAAAACCAAATGGCAGCGTGGTCCCAGATTGATTTGGACTTTTTAAAAAGGACATAAAACAGATTCTTAGATCAGTTTGGGAAATCTGAGCATAGAGTGGAGGTTGCATGATATTTTGGAGTCATTCTTAATTTTCTAAGGTATCATAATGGAATATAAGGAAATGTCCTCACTTTTGTGTGATCCAGGCTGAAATATCAATATCTAGGCGTGAAGTGTCGTGATATTTGCAACTTAATTTCAAATCATTTAGTAAAATTATCTGTGCATCTGTTTGTACAGGTGTGTATGTGTATGTGTGTGTGTGCAAGGAGAGAGAGGGAGGGAGAGAGGAGAGAAAAAGCCAACATGGTAAATGTTAACAGTATTCACAGCTGCTCAGTCCAGGTGGGCTTGTGCTACTCTTTCAACTCTTCCAACATCTGTGTTTGATATTTTTCATAATAAAATGTGGGGTACAAAAGTGCCATGTGGGCCAGCCCCGCCAGACACAAAGCTCTCTCTCCAAGGACATGTGCCTCTGGCCACCGTTCCTGGGTGGCATTCTTCTTCCAGCCGAAGCCAGGTGGCCCTGCTGGTCTGCTCTCTTCTCACTTCCCCACCCGCCATGCCGGGCCCGTCAGTCCTGTGCTAGGCAGAAGGGGCCTTTGGCCTTGGAGTCCCATCCCTGCTCTTCCCTGCCTGGAGCCCTCCTCCCTCACCCCCACTCCACCCGTCATGCTTGTAAGCATCCCTTCACCAGGGAGCCTTTCCCGGCTGCTAGGCACTGTGGGCACGGCCCCGTGACATGGTCCTGTCCTTTCTCATTTGATGTCACCTTTATCAAGCCAGAATGACTGGGTTGCTCTCTGCCAGGCCAGGATCTGATGACTGGGGACCACTGATGGCGGCGATGAGGTCCGAGGGAGACTGGGGACGCTGGGGGGGGGGCAGCCAACACCAGCCACGGGGCCATTCCCTCTCGCTAGCTTCGGTCCTTTCCCCAAACCGATGTGGCTGCACTGACCTGGGTCAGGCTTGGTCCGGGCAGCCCCAGCACACCGTGGGCATCACTCATTCCCACCCTGGGTCATATGCTTCCCATGTTGCTCTAAAGACCAAGCCCCAGCCTGCTTGGGTCACACCTCAGTGAAGCTTCCCTTGGTGTGTCCTGGAGCCAGCAAAGCCCAGTTCCTCTAGGCTCTGGACAGGCCCACCTAGGCTGTCCCCTCCTCCCTTGCCAGGGTGGGGCTCCTTGTGGCCAAGGAGGTGAAAGGTGGGCGCCCTGGGGCTGCGGCTCCTTTCCCTGCAAAGCACCTGGGAGGGCCCAAGAGCAGCTCCACATGACACAGCACCCTATTCAAGGATATTTTTCATTTGGCACAAATTAAATATGTTCTGAAAAGAAGTCAATAGAACTAAATTTGATAATGTCCAGTCCTTCCTAATAGGGAACGTGGCAATTTTCTGATAAAGGAATGAGAGTTCCAGATCCTGGCGCTGAACTGCCCGACCAGCTCCTCAGCCTGTGTGTGGTCTGCTGCAGGGCCCATGCAACCTGGCCCAGCCCTCCCCAGTCGCATCCAGCCTGAGACCCGAGGATGCCGAGCCCTGGGCCCTCACACCTCTCCAGGGTCAGCATTCACCCTGATTCACAGGCACATTTGCAGCTCATCGGCCTCCCTGGGCTTCCCCTTGGCCAAGAGGAAAGTCTGGCTTCCAGGCAGCACAGAAAGTCAGAGGTGCTGCGTTTCCTGGCAGGGACACAGACCACCAAGCACAGGCTTCCTGGTTTCCTGGTGAGCCAGAAAGATGCCCTTGACCCCTCCCCTCCTCGAGGTCAGGGTGAGGAAACCCCAGTTTACGATCACCCTAAGAGACCTCCCTGAGCCTCTGTCTCCCGTCTATTGCTTCTGTGGGTTTTCAGGAGGGTTGGCTGAAGAGGGCTGCACCCAGCACCTGGCACAGCACACCCCAGGTGAGAAAGTGACCCACCAGGGCTCACGTGGGACACAGGAGCCCCCGAAAGACCCACCCAGAACTGTGGGCCCTGCCAGAGAGAAGGGTGTGAGCTGCTGGGGGCACTGGGGGACCCACCTTGCCATCCATATCTCAGCAGAGCAGACCCTGGTGTGGCAGCCTGTGGTCTGGGTCTCCTGACTGCCCACCCAGCTGTCCCTGGAGGGGACCCCGGGCCTGAGCCACACAGGGCCACCTCCTCCCGTTGGGCATGCGTGGAGCTGAGCCCCAACCTTGGACCTGCAGAAACACGGCAAAATTGCCGTATGATGGACTCTGACCCCCGAGTCTGGAACTCTCCCCACACAGGTTGCCATTAGGCCCAGCAGTGACAGTGGGGTCAAGGCCACTTAAATCCAGACCTCTGACAAAAGGGAAGAGGCTCACACCATGTTGGGCCTTGCCTTGGGGCCAGTCCCCCTCTCTGGAGAAGCACTTCCCTCCTGTGTTGAAGGCTGAGTGGCACAGGCTCATCCAGGATGAGGGCCTCTCATTCCCAGGTACATCCTGGAAGCGGGGTGGGTATGCATGGTAGGAAGTGTCACCATGCACACTTCCACTCTACTCACCCTCATGACGGCTTTGGGGCAAAGACAGACACTCTCCAGTTCACAGGTGAAGGAACTGAGGTTGGGAGAGGTAAAAGACTCAGGTCTGACACATGGATCAATGGAACAGAATAGAGAGCCCAGAAATAAACCCACACACCTATGGTCAATTAATCTTTGACAAAGGAGGCAAGAATATACAATGGGGAAAAGAGAGTCCCTTCAGCAAGTGGTGTTGGGAAAGTTGGAGAGCTGCATATAAATCAATGAAGTTAGAACACTCCCTCACACCATATACAAAAATAAACTCAAAGTGGCTTAAAGACTTAAATATAAGACATGACACCATAAAACTCCTAGAGGAGAACATAGGCAAAACATTCTCTGACATAAATCATAGCAATGTTTTCTTAGGTCAGTTTTATTTCTTAGAAATAAAAGCAAAAATAACAAATGGGATCAATCAAACTTATAAGCTTTTGCACAGCAAAGGAAACCATAAACAAAATGAAAAGGCAACCTACGGACTGGGAGAAAATATTTGCAAATGATGCAACCAACAAGGGCTTAATTTCCAAAATATACAAACAGCTCATAAAATTCAATAATAAAAAACAAACAACTGAATCAAAAAATGGGCAGGATACCTATATAGACATTTCTCCAAAGAAGATATATGGATGGCCAATAGGCACATGAAAAGATGCTCATCATCACTAATTATTAGAGAAATGCAAATCAAAACTACAGTGAGGTACCACCTCACACTGGTCAGAATGGTCATTAAAAAGTCTACAAATAGACTGGAGAGAGTGTGGAGAACAGGGAACCCTCCTACACTGTTGGTGGGAATGTAAATTGGTGCAGCCACTATGGAGAACAGCATGGATGTTCCTTAATAAACTAAAAATACAGTTACCATACAGTAGAGCAATCCCACTCCTGGGCATGTATCCAGACAAAACTATAATTCGAAAAGATAAACACACCCCTATGTTCATAGCAGTACTATTTACAATAACCAGGACATGGATGCAACCTAAATGTCCATCAACAGATGAATGAATAAAGAAGATGTGCTATATATAGAAAATGGAATATTACTCAGCCATAAAAAAGAATGAAATAATGCCATTTGCAGCAACATGGATGGACCTAGAGATTATCATACTAAGCAAAGTAAGTTAGAAAGAGAAAGACAAATATCTATGATATCACTTATATGTGGAATCTAAAATATGACACGAGTGAACCTATCTCTGAAACAGAAACAGAATCATGGATATAGAGAACAGACTGGTGGTTGCCAAGGGGGAGGGAAGGACTGGGAGTTTGGGGTTAGCAGATGTAAAATAGTATACATGGGATGGATAAACAACAAGGTCCTACTATATAGCACAGGGAAATATATTCAATATCCTGTAATAAACCATAATGGAAAAGAGTACGAAAAAGAATATATATATATATATATATATATAGATAGATAGATAGATAGATAGATATAGATAGATAGATATAGATATGTAAATAACTGAGTCACTTTGCTGTACAGCAAAAATTAACACAACAATTGTAAATCAACTATACTTCAATACAATTTTTACAAAAAGACTCAGGTCTGAGATGTGAGGCATCACCGCAGGCACTCTGACCCCAGGACTCCTGTTGCTCGGCCTGGCCTATTCTCATGAGGGACCATAGTGCTGGGATGTCCTGACTTCCCTCTCAGGGTGTGCATGTGTGTGTGGTATGTGGTAGGTATATGTATGGGGTGTGTGTATGTATGTGTATTTTTTGGTGTGTGTGTGTGGTGTGCATGTGTGTGTGGTATGTGTATGTATGTGGTATGTACATAGATGTGTGTATGTGATGTGTGTTCTGTGTGCATGTAGTATGTGTATATGTATGTATGTATGTATGGGGTGTCTGTATACATAAGTGTATGGTGTGTGTAATTTCTGTGTATATGTGGTAGGTGTGGTGTATGTATGTGTGTGGCATGTGTAGTGTGTGGTACATGCGTTGTGCATTGTGTGGTGTGTACATGTCTGTATGTGGCATGTGCAGTGTGTATGGCACATGTGATATATGTATAAGTGTACGGTATGTGTGTGTAGTATGTATATATGTGTGTATGTGCCATAATATAAGTATTTAGTAGGTGTATACGTGTGTGTGTGATGTGTGGTATGTGTATGTATATGGTTACATATGTGTATGCAGTGTGTGTGGTGTGTGTGGATGTGTGGATGTGTATATGGCACCTGACTGTGATACCATCCACGTCCTCCGAGAACAGGGTTCAGGATTCCCAGGCCTTCACAAGTGAAGTTCAAAGCCTCTACCTGCGCACCGAGCTGTCTGAGATGGGACGTCTAGAGGACATTTGCCAGCCCCAGGTGAGTGGGGTTCCTGGGGCCCCCCTGGCCTCTGAGTTGCTCCCCTTGGTCCACTCCATAGCCCTGGGTGCCAGCAAAGAGGGGCCAGGGCTCCCTAGAAGCCAGCTCTGCCTCGCTCACCTTGGGACCCCAGAGGATGCAGGGGTACAGGGCGTGGACGAGTACATGGGTTGGCCTTGCCCATCCAGCACCTCTGCAACTGGCTTCTCTGTGGATGCCTGCCCACCATGTGTCCACCTGGACCCTGCTGGTCCTTGTCAACCTCTGCACCTGGACAGGTCCACCCCAGGAACACCCTGGGGCCTGCCAAGGTCAGCTCACTGGAAGCGTCACCGTGGCCTCTCTGGGACTCTCCTTGGGCCTCTCGGAGCAGCTAGACCTCCCCAGTGCCCACGCTGACAGCAGGGGTCCAGGTTGCAGAGGAAGGAGAGGTGGGCTCTCTGGGCGGCCTGTCAGCTGGTGGAGGGGGCGGAGCCTAAAAGACAAGTGGTAGGAAAGCAGGACCCCATACCGAGAAGGATACCTGGAGAGGTCCCACTAAGCCAGCAGAGGAGCTGCTTACCACTGCCCCAAAGAAGCAGCACCCCAAGCATCCCTGGGGTATGCTGCCTCGGCCTGGGCACCTGGGACTGGCAGGATGGCCCTGGGAAGGCCAGGGCTGTAGTAGTGATTGTGTGGCAGCTGGAGGCAGGTGACAAGGCCAGGGAATCTCTCTCTTGTTCCCGTCACCATCGCCAGCTCGCTCAAGAGAGAGCCCCTTGCCCAGGCCATTAGCTTTGCCCTTGGAATGTATTCAGAGAAAGAAGTCTTTTTTTCCTGGGGATCCTTCTAGCAGGCAGACCTCAGATTCATGTAAGAAATGGGAAGCACTGTAAGGGTTCCACTTGCCCTCTGTGCCGCCCTCGTGTCCTCCTACTGGGTGTCATTCCCAGTAGGCGTGGGCCCACATCGGGCAGAGTCAAGGGGGCTTTTCCTGCTGTTGTGATCCATGGTCAAGGGCCAGCAAACTGCAACCCATGGGGCTTGTCCAGGGGACTACCGGTCTATATAACTAAGTTCTTATTTGTTTGTACATTGTCTGTGGCTGCTTTCACTTGAGTAGTTGTAACAGAGACCCCATGGTGCACAAAGCTGAAAATATTTACTGCCTGTCCCTTCAAGGAAAAGTTCACCAGCCCCACGAATTAGAAGCACACACTGTGATAGGTGTAAAAGTCCTGTGGCCCGTGGATCCAACAGCCAATCTGAAGAAAATACCCAGGTCAGGGTAAGAGGTCATGCACCACCATGCACGTGCAACCAGCCAAATGCAGATGCGGGCAGGGGGATGGGCTCTACAGGCAAACATTTCTTCAACGAATATTACAGAGAATAAAGGATGGGGTGGGACAGCAGTGATAGATTAAAAGAGTGGACCTTTCTTGGATCTGGTTCAAATAAACTGTAAAAAGAACTTTTGGGGAACAACTGGAAATTTGAACACTGATTGGATATCTGATGAAAATAAGAAATTATGGTTAATTTTTCAGATGTGATAACAGTATTGTGGTTATATTTTAAAAGTGTCTATTTTTTTGAGGTAAGATATGTACCGCAATGTTTACGGATGAAATGATATGATATCTTGGATTCACTTCAAAATAACAAAAAGGGGAATTAGTTGGGGTGTGGAGAGGGTAGGAAGGACTGTAGGTCGACGTACCAGATGATGGTACATAGGGGTGCATTATAAAATTCCGTCTACTTTTATGTATGTTTGGGATTCTCCGTAATAAAGAGTTAATAAAATAAAATGAAACAAGGCACAAAGACGAGAGAAATTTAAAAGAGCCTCCTTCGCAAATTGCTATGCAAATAAAATTGAATACCTAGATAAAAAGAATGATTTTCTAAAAATATGTAAATGATCAAAATTAACCCCTGAGACTAGAAAACATAAGCCTTAATAAATGCTACAAAGGCATAGAATATAATTCAACAGCCATCACTCTGAGAGGATGAGAATAGATAGGGATACAGCAAACAAGCACCAACCCAAAAGGCAACAGAATCATAGGTTTACGACCACTGAATGGGGTGAGGCCAGGACACAGCCAATCAAGAGGGAGAAATGGGACATAGGTGAAGGGAGGAGGCAGAATGATCATTAATGCAGATATGACTGGTTGCCCAATAAACCCAAAAGAATCAGCTAAAAGTAGAATTCTGTACAGTTGCAACTAACAAAAAATAATATACACATAACAGGGGCTATCCAATACATAAATGGCAAAAAAAGATATAATGGAAAAAAATATTCCATACACAAAAGCAATTCATTAAAGAAAAATATTTAGAAATAATCTTAACCATAGATGTACAGGACCTACATAAAGAAAACTTTGACCTGCTATTGAAAGACACAAAAAGGCTTGTACTAGAACAGAAAAGTCCTTTCTACAGCTGCAGCAATTAGGATAGATTGATCTGGTATAAGAAATTTACAGAACAGGGTCCAAAATTAAGTCAAAATGTATGGAAATTTAGTAGGAGATAGGGTGGCATTGTAGCAATGGGGGCAACAATGGACCATTCAACAAATAATGCTGTGACAACAGATTAGCCATTTGGGAAAAATAAAGCTATATTTTTGATAGAATAAAGTTATTTTACTCTAACTCGATACCAGATATAAAAGAAATTTAAATATAAAACCAAAAAATTTCTAGAAGTAAACATGATTTTAAAAAAATAATAAAGGCCTTTCTAAGCAATGCCAAGCAAAATTGATTTTAAAATGATTGATACATTTGTTTAAATTAAAATAATTTTAAACTTTGGTACGATAAAGTTAACAAACAAATGGGGGAAAATATTTGCAATACATGGGACAGTCTAATCTCCTAAGTTGACCAAGAGCACTCACACACCAACTGGAAAAAGACAACCTATAGAACCATGGGCAAAAATATTAAAAAGCACTCAACATCACTCATAACTAAATAAATGCAAAATAGAATGAGATTCTCTTTTCATTCAAAAGCCCTGATAATCTGCATTGTTGAAAGATGGGTAAATTGATGTGGTCTTTTTCAAAAGAAATTTGGCAAGATTCCTGACTTCCCTGTGGTCCAGTGGGTAAGACTCTGCACTCCCAATGCAGGGGGCCCAGGTTTGATCCCTGGTTGGGGAACTAGATCCCATATGCTGCAACTGAGAAGCCCGCACGCGGCAACTAAAAAGTCCACATGGGCTTCCCTGGTGGCACAGTGGTTGAGAGTCCGCCTGCCGATGCAGGGGACACAGGTTCGTGCCCCGGTCCGGGAAGATCCCACATGCCGCGGATCGGCTAGGCCTGTGAGCCATGGCCGCTGAGCCTGCGCGTCCAGAGCCTGTGCTCCGCAACAGGAGAGGCCACAACAGTGAGAGGCCCGTGTACCGCAAACAAACAAACAAACAAAACCCAACAACTTATTTCCACGTATGCTTTGGCCCAGATGGATTTTGGCGGGGGTGTGTTGTAATACCAGGAAATGATCCTAAGAACATATACTTGCAAAATTCACCAAGTAAAATTTCCTGTTAAATGTCCTGGAGTGTTGTCTGCAGGGTCCAATGGCTGGAAACAGCTTCAAAGTCCACCAGTGGGAAACTGCTTAGCCATGGTACCATGATCAATCTACCAGAAAACTTTAAAAAAGGAGTTGCTTTTGCATCATGATTCAGAGGAGTGTATAGTATGAAGCTCATTGTATGGATGCTGAGTATGCATAAACGTTTTTTTCTGAAAGTATACACAGTAAATGGTTAATAGCAGTTACTGTGGAAGAGAGAGACTGTTGGGAGGTGGACTTTTAATTTTACATATTTCACCAATTCAGTATTGTTTGAAATCGATCATGTGCAGGTATTACTTTTAATACAAACCAAATCGAAACAACAACAAAAGCACACAGACAAAGCAAAACAAAACAATAAAAAATCCATTATCTCAACTGAGGGTGCCAAAGGTACGGACCTATTTATCCTAAAACGTCTATGAATAATAAATCATTTCAAGAGCTTCCGGGCAGTCATGCTGGTCCAGAGATGGAGTGAGTGCGCTCAAGCAGCGAGCACCGGCCCCAGAGGTGCTAGTGGTACCCTGAGGGTGCTGGACCCTGACCCCACTGTGAGAGGGAAGGATGGCTCATCTTTGCATCAGGCTGCCCCCTAGGAGGCGTTATACCACACCTTTCTCTGCAGAAAGTGCCTCGGAAGTTCAGTGGGATTGAATGAGTCACAGGAAAACACTCTAATTCTGATGACTGATAAAACACATATTAAGAAGTTAACAAACATCACAATGCCTCATCCTTAACAAGTCATACATGTCTCACGTCTCCATGTCTCCTGAACCTCAGCTGGACTTAATACTGCTGGTCACCCCTTGGTGAGACCTTGCTCTTAACGGCATCCCAGGTGAGGTAGGTAGGAGTTGAACTTGATGGTCTCTCTAATCTCGAGTCCCGAGATGCCAGGTCTCTGGGTCTAAGATTTGAGCTCAGTGAAGGAACCCATCTAGGCTGGGTGTTGAAGGACACAGAGGGCATTTGGGACACAGCCTTGGGCTCGAGCCCCATAAGGGAAGCCACAGGGCCTAACTGGCCTGAGCAACACTCAGAGCACGGCACTCTGCGGAGAAAGGAACGCTGTCACAGAAGGATGTCAGCTGCGAACAGGCCTGCGTGGGGACTGCGGTGTTTCCTGTGCCCTGTGGATAACATTACAAGTCCCCTTCCTTCCTGAGCCCCTGCCTGTGGGGAGGAGGCCGGGGTAGTGGCAGCAGGACCCTGGTACCTCTTGAGGCAGGGATGGCCCCGGCCTGACTCCTGAGCGGAAGCTGACATGTTAATGCTGGCGGGCCGGGCTGCAGAAGTGAGGCCTTCATTCGATTTGGGAGTGCCTCTCCCGGCCCAGGCCTCTGGTTTTGCTCCTATTGAATTAGTCAGCTAAGCAGAGCAGGAAGGAGCTGTTCACCTAATTGCACTTGATGGATCTCTTCGTCTTGTTCAGATGCCAGATGCAAGATAGATGCCCCCTCTTTGCATCTGAGCCCCAAGCTGGTGCTTTGGGGTCAGCAAGTGGCCGCTCCACACACCACCTCCCCCAGCTTCAGCTGAGGGGCTGGGCCCCCCATAAGGAGCGCCCTGGGCAGGGGCTGCCAGGGGCAGGAGGGAAGCTCGGTCCCAGCAGCGACTGAGGCTGGGGAGGTGACAACAAAGGCGGACCCGCGGGCGTGCCATTCACTCTCACTCCGCGGGGTTAAGGGCTCCTTGTCTGGGTAATTGTCTCCCCTTTAATTACAGTGACTGAAAGTGCCTCCTAATTTACTTTAGGACCCTCAGATGACATCTTAAGAAGGATCACATCCGCTCCCCAGCACGGGCCCCGGGAAGACAGTGCTGGCCTCTGCGGCCATTCAAAGACTGCAGCTTCTGCTCTGGGTCTCTGTTCTGCATCTGCTCCCCGCTCATTCTCTCGGCCTGCCCCGCCCAACACAATTTTGGTGAAGACGCAAGTGGGAAACAGAGAACAGAGAACAAGGGGGGTGACAATCTCCCTATCTTAGGAGACCCCAGCCCCTGACACAGCCAGGAGCTGAGGGGCCTGATCTCAGGAGTCCCGGCCCCAGTTGCTATAGGGCCATCACCCAACAGCTTCTATCATGCCCTAGGTCACAAGTTCTCTTTGTTTGGAATAAATTCTGTTGAGCCCTGGGAACACTGGCCAGGCCTGGGAGAAAGGGAAACCACTTCAGAGGGCCTTACGCACCCAGCAGAGGAGGGGGTCAGCCACGTGGCTCCCGACGTCAGGAGGAAGTGGAGGAGCCCCTCATGCCTCTGATTCTCAGGAAGGAAGGAGTGAGGTCTCCTCACAGCTCAGGGTGTCTGTGAGCGCTGGGCCTCAGCCACTGCAAGGCGATGCCACCATGAGGGCCTGTGGGGTTCTCGGCTTCTGCACCACTGCCTTCCTTGCCCTCAGGAGACCCAGGGCCTTGCACTCAGCTCAGCAAATGCCAAGCGTGGGCGGAAGGTGTTTCATAGCAGGCACTGGTGCACCCAATACCCAGTGAGAAAATGGGAGCACCCCACCCTATAATACCCTGAAATGCATCCCAGAACAATTTAAGTTCCAAAATTAACAAAGAAATCATAAAAAGCGAATGGTGAGCATGGGGAAGGCCTTTCCAATCATTAAAAACACAGCGAAAACTGTTTAAAAAAATGAAGGTTTCAAGTCACTTCAGAAGTTAAAAGGAAAACAAAATGAACACACAAAGCTCCCAGCAGAGTTCAAAGGCAAATAACACCGCCCTCGGGGGAAATGTCGTCACTTGAACGATGACCAAAGGATTGTTGTCTTATTGTATAAAGATCTCATAATTCAATAAGGAGGTGGTGAACAAGACCTGGGAACAAAAGTGGTCACATTGTTGAGGAGGCAGGCAGGCTGGCAATCCGTGGAGGCTGGCTCGCGTAGCAAGGTGATTTTTTTGTGAGCTACTAAATTGTATGTTGTTTTCTGTTCTGCCTTCTCAGGAACTGGTGAGAGCCCAGTGGGTAGCCACTACCTTAAGAGCCTAAAGATGCTGGGTGTGGTGGGAGGGGTAGGCAGAGAGAGCATTTGAGAAGCAGAAAGGGGCCAGGGGCTTTGCAGAGCCAGGAAGGGGTGGGTGCTGCATTAGCAGAAGGATCCAGAGCCCTGCTCCTGCCTGAGGGTAAGGGGGGTCTTATGGCCAAGGTGGGGAAGGAGCAGCAAAGGCTGCGAAACTGAAGGGTTTGCGCATACTAGGACCTCAGGGGTCTCAGTGGTAACCAGTGCAGAAGGGTCACTGAGGCTACTGCCCCACAGGCAAGCTTGGAGTAAAAGCAGGTTGATTTTAAGAAAGACGAAGATGAGATCTTTCTTTATACCTGTGAATTAAGCATTGAGAGTTACCCGTGACTTACTACGAGGAATGCAAATTAAAACAACAAAGTATAAGATTTCACCCAAACTAAGGGCAAATGTAGTCTTTTTAAGATAATCAAACCTTCCACATAGGAGAATGTAGGGTATACTGTGTGGGAGTGGATCTGGGAATAAATTTTCTAGAGGGCGATCTTAAAAACAACCATATCCTTTGACACCAAAGTTCCGTTTCTAGGAATTTATCTTAAAGAAACAATCAGAGACAGACCCAAAGATTGATGCATGAATTTGTTCACAAAATTCAACTTACAATGGCAAAAATTAGAAACACTTAAATATACACTAACTGGGGACTTATGGTGTATATCTACATATGTTAAAACTGTATTTCAGAAAAATATTTAATAACACAAAGATAGGCTTGAGATATCGCTAAGTGAAAGAGAAAGTGTTCAAAATACACATGGATTTTATTTTAAAAAAAGGTCATATCAGAAATGCCTGGAAGGTGTCCCCTAGGTGAGCAGTGGTCAAGGAGTGGTGGAAGATAAACATAGATGCAAAAATCCTCAACAAAATACTAGCAAATAGAATCCAACAGCACATTAAAAGGATCATACACCATGATCAAGTGGGGTTTATTCCAGGAATGCAAGGATTCTTCAATATACGCAAATCAATCAATGTGATACACCATATTAACAAATTGAAGGAGAAAAACCATATGATCATCTCAATAGATGCAGAGAAAGCTTTTGACAAAATTCAACACCCATTTATGATAAAAACCCTGCAGAAAGTAGGCATAGAGGGAACTTTCCTCAACATAATAAAGGCCATATATGACAAACCCACAGCCAGCATCGTCCTCAATGGTGAAAAACTGAAACCATTTCCAATAAGATCAGGAACAAGACAAGGTTGCCCACTCTCACCACTCTTATTCAACATAGTTTTGGAAGTTTTAGCCACAGCAATCAGGGAAGAAAAGGAAATAAAAGGAATCCAAATCGGAAAAGAAGAAGTAAAGCTGTCACTGTTTGCAGATGACATGATACTATACATAGAGAATCCTAGAGATGCTACCAGAAAACTAATAGAGCTAATCAATGAATTTGGTAAAGTTGCAGGATACAAAATTAATGCACAGAAATCTCTGGCATTCCTATATACTAATGATGAAAAATCTGAAAGTGAAATCAAGAAAACACTCCCATTTACCATTGCAACAAAAAGAATAAAATATCTAGGAATAAACCTACCTAAGGAGACAAAAGACCTGTATGCAGAAAATTATAAGACACTGATCAAAGAAATTAAAGATGATACAAATAGATGGAGAGATGTACCATGTTCTTGGATTGGAAGAATCAACATTGTGAAAATGACTCTACTACCCAAAGCAATCTACAGATTCAATGCAATCCCTATCAAACTACCACTGGCATTTTTCACAGAACTAGAGCAAAAAATTTCACAATTTGTATGGAAACACAAAAGACCCCGAATAGCCAAAGCAATCTTGAGAACGAAAAATGGAGCTGGAGGAATCAGGCTCCCTGACTTCAGACTATACTACAAAGCTACAGTCATCAAGACAGTATGGTACTGGCACAAAAACAGAAAGATAGATCAATGGAACAGGATAGAAAGCCCAGAGATAAACCCACGGACATATGGTCACCTTATCTTTGATAAAGGAGGCAGGAATGTACAGTGGAGAAAGGACAGTCCCTTCAATAAGTGGTGCTGGGAAAACTGGATAGGGACATGTAAAAGTATGAGATTAGATCACTCCCTAACACCATACACAAAAATAAGCTCAAAATGGATTAAAGACCTAAATGTAAGGCCAGACACTATCAAACTCTTAGAGGAAAACATAGGCAGAACACTCTATGACATAAATCACAGCAAGATCCTTTTTGACCCACCTCCTAGAGAAATAGAAATAAAGACAAAAATAAACACATGGGACCTCATGAAACTTCAAAGCTTTTGCACAGCAAAGGAAACCATAAACAAGACCAAAAGACAACCCTCAGAATGGGAGAAAATATTTGTAAATGAAGCAACTGACAAAGGATTAATCTCCAAAATTTATAAGCAGCTCATGCAGCTCAATAACAAAAAAACAAACAACCCAATCCAAAAATGGGCAGACGACCTAAATAGACATTTCTCCACAGAAGATATACAGACTGCCAACAAACACATGAAAGGATGCTCAACATCTTTGCTCATTAGAGAAATGCAAATCAAAACTACAATGAGATATCATCTCACACCAGTCAGAATGGCCATCATCAAAAAATCTAGAAACAATAAATGCTGGAGAGGGTGTGGAAAAAAAGGAACACTCTTGCACTGCTGGTGGGAATGTGAATTGGTACAGCCACTATGGAGAACGGTATGGAGGTTCCTTAAAAAACTACAAATAGAACTACCATATGACCCAGCAATCCCACTACTGGGCATATACCCTGAGAAAACCATAATTCAAAAAGAGACATGTACCAAAATGTTCATAGCAGCCCTATTTACAATAGCCCAGAGATGGAAACAACCTAAGTGTCCATCATCAGATGAATGGGTAAAGAAGATGTGGCACATATATACAATGGAATATTACTCAGCCATAAAAAGAAATGAAACTGAGCTATTTGTAATGAGGTGGATGGACCTAGAGTCTGTCATACAGAGTGAAGTAAGTCAGAAAGAGAAAGACAAATACTGTATGATGACACATATATATGGAATTTAAGAAAAAAAATGTCATGAAGAACCTAGGGGTAAGACAGGAATAAAGACACAGACCTACTAGAGAATGGACTTGAGGATATGGGGAGGGGGAAGGGTAAGCTGTGACAAAGTGAAAGAGCGGCATGGACATATATACACTACCAAACGTAAGGTAGATAGCTAGTGGGAAGCAGCCGCATAGCACAGGGAGATCAGCTCGGTGCTTTGTGACCGCCTGGAGGGGTGGGATAGGGAGGGTGGGAGGGAGACGCAAAAGGGAGGGGATATGGGAACATATGTATATGTATAACTGATTAAATTTGTTATAAAGCAAAAAAAAAAAAAGGAGTGGTGGAAGGGGCAAAGTTTTTAAATACATTGTTTTTTTGCAGTCTTTGATATTTTCCAAACTTTCTCCAATGAGAATGTAATTATTTCATAATGGAAAATAAATGTTATTTTTAAGTTAATCACAGAATCAAACTGTTAGAAGTTTGCTGAAGATCTGCTGGGTGGGGGAACCATGCTCTGAGACAAGAAGCCTCGTCTTCCCAGAAGTCCATTACAGTGGGTACATTGTATCCATTACAATGGGCATATGATCTCTACTTTCTGATGAGGAATCTCAGAGCTGAAATAACCAAGCCAAGAACCAGGCTGAGAGGGGACAGAGCTGGTCCTTCCTTGACCAGTTTCCTAGGTCTTTTCTATACACATGCCTCAGTTAATCTTTCATTTGCAAATGAGAACACCTGAAGCTCACAAATGTATAGCACTAAATGCTTACATTAGAAAAGAAAGTCAAAAGGAAGAAGGAAAGAAAGACAAAAGAAAGAGAAAGAAAGGAAGAAAGAAAACAAAAGAGGCAAAGTCTCAAACTGACAATCTGAATAACTGTGCCAAGAAACATAAAAAAAGAGGAGCGAAATAACCCAGAGCAAGCAGAGTGAAGGAAACAAAGATGGGGCAGAAGTCAACGAAACTGACAACAGGAAAACAATAGAGAAAAACAATGAAACAAAACTCTGGTTCCTTGAAAAAAATAAACCTCTGGCAAGCTTGTTGAAGGTAAAATAGAGAAGACACAAATCACTATAGAAATCACTAACATCCAGAGTGAAACAGAGATATCATTACAGATCCTGCAGCCATTTAAAGGGAACACTACAAACAATTTACACTCATGAACTTGACAACATAGAACAAATGGACCAATTCCTCAAAACCCACAAACTACCAAAACTCAACCAGTATGAAATACACATCCTGAATAGTCCTATAACAACTTTAAAAAATGAATTTGAAATTTTAAAGAACCCTCCAGGCCTAGATGGATTATTGGAAAAGTCTTCCATACATTTATGAAGAATTAATGTCAATTTTATACAATCTTTTCCAGAAAATAGAAGCAGAGTGTATACTTCTCAACTCATTTTATGAGGCTAGTATTAGCCTGATACCAAAACCAGACAAAGATAGCATGCAAAAGGAAAACCAAAGACCAATATCTCTCATGAATTTCAACACAAAAATCCTCAACAAAATATTAGCAAATCAAATTCAGCAACCTATCAAAGGAATTATACACCATGACCAGTTGGGACTTATTCCAGGTATGCAAGGCTGGTTCCACATTTACAAAATCAGTGTGATACACCCTACCAAGAGGCTAAAGAAGAAAAATCACATCATCATATCAACTGATGCAGAAAAAGCTTTCAAGAAAATCCAATATTTACTCATGATAACAACTCTCAGCAAACAAGGAATAGAGGGTAATTTCCTCAACCTCATAAAGATCATCTACAAAAAACTCTATAGCTAACAACATACTTAAGGATAAAAAACAGGTTGCTTTTCTTCTCAGATTGAGAACAAGGCAAGGATGTCTGTTCTCACCTCACTTATTCAATATAGTACTAGAAGTTCTACCCACTACAATAAAGGAAAGAAAAGAAAAAGGGAAAGAGAAAGAAAAGAAAAGAAAAGAAAAAAGAAAAGAAAAGGCATACAGATTGGAAAAGAAGAAATTAACTGTCCTTATTTGCATATGTCTGATAGTCTACATAGAAAATTCCAAGGAATCTACATAAAACTCCTAGAATTAATAAGTGTGTTCAGCAAAGTTGTGGTATACATGATCAGCACTCAAAAAATCAATCTCGTTTCTGTGCACTAATGATGAACCAACTAAAAACAAGATCATTTACAATCACCCCAAAAGTAATGAAATATTTCAGTGTAAACTTAACGAAACGTGTACAGGACTCAACATAGTAACCAGGTCAATTCTTCCCAAATTGATGTACAGGTTGATCAAAATTCTAGGAAGATTCCTTTGTAGATATAGAAAAGCTTTTTCTAAAAAAGGCACAGGCCCTAGGACAGCAAAAACAATCTTAAAAAGGAAGAATAAAGTGGAAGGAATCACTCTGCCTGATATTAAAGCTTATTAATCAAGATAATGTGGTATCAGCAGAGGGAGAGACACATCATAGATTAATAGCATCCCGAAATAGACCCACACAAATATGCCCAACTGATCTTTGACGAAGGTACAAAAGCAGTTCAGTGGAGGAAAGATGGCCTTTTCACAAATGGTGCTAGAGCAGTTGACATAAAGGCAAAAATAAGGAATCTTGAGCTAGCTCCTACACCTCATACAAAAATTAACTCAAAGTGGATGATGGATGTAAATGTAAAACTATAAAACTTTTAGAAAAATATAGGATAAAAATTTTAGAATTTAGGACTAACCAGATTTCTTAGATTTGACACCAAAACACTTGAATTTCCTTAAAATGAAAAACTTTTGCAGACTTCCCTGGTGGCGCAGTGCTTAAGAATCTGTCTGCCAGTGCAGGGGACATGGGTTCGATCCCTGGTCCGGGAAGATCCCACATGCCATGGAGCAACTAAGCCCATGAGCCACAACTACTGAATCCCGTGTGCCTCAAGCCCGTGCTCTGCAACAATAGAAGCCACCGCAATGAGAAGCACGCGCACTGCAATGAAGAGTAGCCCTGCTCGTCACAACTAGAGAAAGCCCGCACACAGCAATGAAGACCCAATGCAGCCCAAAATAAATAAATAAAATAAATTTATAAAAAAATAAAAATAAGTAAAAACTTTTGCTCTGTGAAAGACCCTGCTAAGTGGTGAAAAAAACAACAGACCAGGAGATTTTTGTAAAACACGTATCTGACACAGACTTTTAGTATCTAGAATAAATAAAGAACTCTCAAGACTCAATAGTTTTTTTAAAAACTCAAATAATCCAATTAGACAATGGGCAAAAGACATGAGCAGACATATCATACAGAAGTCTATATACAGATGGCAAATAAATCCATGAAAACATGTTCATCATTATTAGCCATTAGAGAAATGAAAATTAAAACCACTGTGAGATATCGTTATATACCTATTGAAATGGCTAAAATAAAAAACAGTGACATCAAATGCTGGTGAGGATGTGGAGAAACTGGATCACGTTTGTGTTGCTGGTGGGAATAGAAAACGGTACAGTCACTCTGGAAAACAGTTTGTCAGTTTTTTATATATAAACATGCAATTACCATATAATCCAGCAATTGCACTTCTGGGCATTTATCTCAGAGAAATTAAGACTTATATTCACATAAAAACTGGTACATAGCACCGAGCTGATCTCCCTGTGCTATGCGGCTGCTTCCCACTAGCTATCCATTTCACGCTTGGTCGGTGCTTTGTGACCACCTGGAGGGGTGGGATAGGGAGGGTGGGAGGGAGGGAGATGCAAGAGGGAAGAGATATGGGAACATATGCATATGTATAACTGATTCACTGTGTTATAAAGCAGAAACTAACACACCATTGTAAAGCAATTATACTCCAATAAAGATGTTAAAAAATAAATAAATAAATAAATAAATAAATAAAATAAAAATAAAAACTGGTACATAAAAGTTCATAGCAGCTTTTTCATAATAACCAAAAATTGGGAACAACTCAGATGCCTTTCAGTAGGTGAAAGGTTAAACAAACTGCAGTACCATGGAGTACTTTCAGTACTTTCCATTTCTATTAAAAAGGAATCAACTGTTGATACACACAATAACTTGGATGGCTCTCCGGGGGACAAGTGAAAAAACCAATGCTAGAAGGTTCATAATGTAATGATTCCATTCATATAACATTTGTGAAATCACAAACTTATTAAAATGGACAACAGATTAGTGGTTTCCAGGCGTTAAGGAAGGATAGGGATGGGAGGGAAGTGGGGCGATTATAAAAGACAGCAGGAGGGATCCTGGTGGGGATGGAAATGTTCTGTCTCAATGTCAGTATCCTGGTTTTGATATTGTGCTACAGTTTTGCAAGATGTTACCACTGTGGGAAACAGCACAGGGGACAGGGGATCTCAACCACTGCACCACCAGGAAAGCCCTACTCTTATTTTTAGTACAACATCTTGTTGAATCTTCCTGACAACCCCACTGAAGAGGCCTGTGGCCCCTTTTGCAGCTAAGGAAAGTGGAAAACACAGATGTCCTGTCATCCTCCACAGGCATTGGGCGGAGGCCATCTGGGCTCAGGGCCTCGAGTCTCTCCACTGTGGCCGATGGCTTGGTATCCCCAGGGTGAAAGCTCACAGAAAGGCTGCCACAGAAAGCATGGCCTGGCCAGGCGGGTGGCCTCTGGGTTGGGCGTGGCAGTGGAGCAGCCCTCCTGTAAGCCCCACACGGACTTGGACCATTTTCTTCTACACCCATCCATGGCTAACGCAGTACCAAAACCCGAGGATCCCACCCAGCGGTGTCCTGAGCCCCTCTGTCCTTCTGACCGGACGACTGTCCCAGCTGGGAGGTGCTGCTCCAGGCCAGGTCGACTGGTCCCCCTGGGTCCCATGGCTCCTGACGCATCCCGCCACTTTGGCCAGCTCTCCAGGCCAGCCTTCAACCCGCCCTGCTGCTCTGTGTCCGGGAGCTCTTCAGGTGGACAGGCAAGAGCCAGTGTGGGCTGAGGCCTCCTCCAGGCTGGGGCAGCCGGCTGCCACGCAAGCCTCACAGGCCCCGTGGGAATCTGACTTGTCCTCTGGACAGAGGAGGGCTCTGAACTGGCTTTCATCCTACAGGACACTCTGGCTGTGAACTGATGATGCCCACGACCTCTGGCAGGCAGAGCGCTCAGAAAGGGTTGCCATGGTGATCACTGGCGCTTCGTGTGAGAAGGCCGAGGTGAGCCCTGGTGGCCTCAGGCCCAGGAGCGGCCAGGAAGGGTGCCCAGAGGGAGAAGAGCCCTTTCCTCCCAGTGTCTCTGGGCTAAGAGAGGGTCTGGCCGTCGATGGAGCCCAGAGCAGGCACCTCCCCAGGAGGACCTCTGGGCAGGAGGCCGGAGCCCACGATGTCATCGCTCTCAGTCTCCAAGCCTGTGAGCCAGCACAGCCAGCACACCCGGCCACCTGCTCTCCCCAGGAAACCCCTGCTCGAGGACGACGCATCTGCCCAGTGCCCCCTCAGCACTCCTCCCCGCCTCTCAGACCTCCCCGTCGGGGACTTCTGGTCCCCATCCTGATGCAGCAGCTGGAGTTGCCGCCCCCTCAGCCCATGTCCCTCCTGCCCTCCCAGGCCCAGCCTGTCCCAGGACAAAAGACACAGAGGCCCCGACACATGAGCTCCCCATGAGGAGTGGGAAGGGGATGGCAGACAAGGCAGGGGACCCAGCTGGGAGGAGGGATCCCCAGCATTAGACTGGGGGCTCACGGGGAGCCACCAAGCCCACATCGGGCCACTGTCCACGAATGAGCACCGCGCGGGGCTGGGAGCACAGGAGGCCTGGGCTGTGGGAGGCCCTTACTCGGGCCCTGGGCACACCCGCTCGGGCTGGTGGGGTGGCAGCCGGCTCTCCACCCAGCGCAGAGTAGGCTCTGGTTTCAGGCTCCTGGGCTGGTTCAGTGCTGATCAATAAGTCAGGTCAGGGACTTCCCTGGTGGCGCAGTGGTTAAGAATCTGCTTGCCAATGCAGGGGACACGGGTTCGAGCCCTGGCCCGGGAAGATCCCACATGCCGCGGAGCAACTAAGCCCGTGCACCACGACTGCTGAGCCTGCGCTCTAGAGCCTGTGAGCCACAACTACTGAGCCCACGTGCCACAAGTACTGAAGCCCACACGCCTACGGCCCGTGCTCCGCAACAAAGAGAAGCCACTGCAATGAGAAGCCCACACACTGCAACGAAGAGTAGCCCCCACTGGCCGCAACTCGAGAAAGCCCGCGTGCAGCAACGAAGACCCAAGGTAGCCAAAAATAAATTAAAAAAAAAATTCAGGTCAACAGACACTGGGTTCAGGCACAGAGAAATGGCCTGAACTGGCCTCCTTCTCGCCCAGCTCCTGCTGGCTGGGCTAGGACCTGTGTCCAGGCTGACACTGGAGGCCGAGCCAGGGGGGGACTAGGCGGGGGACACAGGTGGTGCCGTTCACAGGTGCCTGAGGAGCAGACAGAGCTGGAGAACACTCTCCCAGCCCTCTGTCCCCAGGAGTGGCAGCGCTGGCCCCTCGGAGGAGTAATGCCCAGCAGAGGGGCCTGCGGAAACCAGGCAGCACGTGGGTGTGGGTGTGGGACAGGCTTGCTGGGAGTCGGGAAGAGCCAGTCTGTGGGCTGCCTCAGACCTGGCTGTTCAGGGACATCTTAGAAACAGTGATGATATGGCATAAGCAGGATCATTGTTGTTGTGAGTGCTTGTACTATGTCGGGCACTCCACTAAGCCATCGTAGCACAGTGAGCTAGGCAAGGGTGGTTTCCTCCCACGACAGATAAGAAGATGGAGGCCCAGAGAGGGTCAGTGTCTCACCCAAGGTCACACAGGCAGCAAGAACAGGGCAGGACTTGGGTAGAGCCCTCTGAGGCTCCAGATTCAGGGTTCTGAGCTGACCTGTCTTCCTCTGAGAGGGGGATGGCTCTGTCAGGGGCGAGGGGCTGAGTCAGGGTCTGCTCTGCGGCACCCAGGCAGCAGCTCTGGAAATGTCACCCTTGGAGCACAGACCACTTCTGAGAGAGTCTAAATTTGGAAAACAACATGTGGGGGTTTCTTAAAATAATTTTTTTTATTTATCTATATTTTATTTTTGGCTGTGTTGGGTCTTCGTTGCTGCGCGGGGGCTTCCTCTAGTTTTGGTGAGCAGGGGCTACTCCTCATTGCGGTGCATGGGCTCTAGGCGCGCAGGCTTCAGTAGTTGTGGCTCGCGGGCTCCAGAGCCCAGGCTCAGTAGCTGTGGCGCACGGGCTTAGTTGCTCCGCGGTATGTGGGATCTTCCCGGACCAGGGCTCAAACCTGTGTCCCCTGCATCAGCAGTCAGATTCTTAACCACTGCACCACCAGGGAAGTCCAATATGTGGTTTTAATATATCGTCGGGACAATCTTAGTAAACAATCACAAAGCGAATATGCATAAACAGAAAGACATTCTAAAAAGAGTCTTGGGAGGCCCCGGAGATGGAAGCCTTGAGTTGTGTGGCTGAGTTTCTGTCTCTGTGGGCCTTGTCCCTCCTGTGTGTAGGGCTGGCTGAGCCCCAAGGACAGCTGAGTGTACTTTGGAGACAGCCAACAACTATTAGCCCTGAGAAAATTCTAACAGTTGCTTCTTGGAGTATCTTCTGCAGGAGGGGCCAGTGGGCAGGTGGTCAGGGGTGGCTGTTTTCCCAGTAAGTGAGGCGCAGAGGGGGCTGGGGTGAAGGGGTTACGGAAGCTGCACTGGCCATTCCTGGGCTGGCTCTGCAAGGCCCTCCCTGTCACCTGAGCCCATCTGCTCCTCTGGGGACTGCGGGCGCTCATGCCACCCGAAGCACGTATGTCTGCTTTTGCTCCCAGTTCTCTGTCCTAGAGCCCCATAGATGGTGGCACCACGCCCCTAGTATGATCTCATCAAGGCTGAGAGGGCTGCCCAGGGCAGGGAGAAGGCTCCCACTCTGACAGCTGGACAGACGCCTCTAGCAGGGTGCTTGGTGCCAGGAACAGCTGCCTGCATGTGTGAGCAAGGTCCTGACCTGAGAAGCTCCCATCCCAACAAAAAGCCTATGTGAGCTCGGAAGCACCCAGTCGCTGACCTGACCATCTTGCCCCTGCCAAGGACAATGCTCTGGATGGCTCACAAGCCCAGACGTCTGCCAGAGACCTCACTCCTTGGCCAGAGTCTCTGCTGAGGCTCAGAGGAGCCCAGGAGGAGGTGGGCCACCTCTGACTCTGCATTAGCAGCCCTTAATCACGGGCTTGGCATGCGACCCAGGCGCAGCTGGTTCACAGCAGAACACCCACAGCTGAGCCCCTGCTGCCCCCTGTCCTTCCAGCAGCAAACCCACAGACGTGCCTCAGAGGGGTGAGGGCAGTCCTCGTCCCGGAATCAGGGGATCCCACTGCACAGGATCCACAGGCCTCCTGAAGTTGTGTTCAACAGAAACTGCCCGCTATGCTTTGGTCTGTGTGTTCTCGTCTAGCTTTCATCAATTCTTAAAGAAGCCCATGGCCCAAAGAAGGTCAGAACTGGAGTCTAGGACACAGAGGGCTCCAGGACTCCCTAGCCCTGCACAGGCTGCAAGCACAGGTTATGGGCGGAGTCGAGTAGGGGGAGTCGGGGTAGGAAGGAAAAGATGTCAGTTTCCTCTGTGGATAAGACACATCTCTCAAATCTTGCAAAATCTTAGAGACAAAATGCATTGCATAATTTGAAATTATATAATTTGGAAACTTGGAACATTCTGGACACTTTTTGATCATACGGTTGGCTGGATACCTAGATCAGGTCTTCCACGAAAAAGCTGGACAAAATATAAAAATAATCTTCTAAAATGCATGAAAGAGCCAGAAAAGCAAGAACTTCTCAAGTCAAAACATTTAGACAATATGGAAATCCAGAAAGACAAGCCAAGATCCACTGCCAGTATTTGGCCTGAGGGAATTTGCCAAACAAGGTGAACTTGAACTTTGAGTTTTATGACTTCCTGGTAAGCAGTGGATGTAAGTCAAAGCCCACAACTAGCTCAGATTTCTACAGGAGATCATCATAAAGATGAGATCCTAATTGGCTATACTCTCAAGTCAGGAATGTGTGAACGTAAAAGCAAACTGGCTCATCGATGAAGAACTGTCCTCCAAATAGAGTCACTGACAGGCTTAATACAACCATCTGGATGCTCAGATATCTTTTTTTTTTTTTTTTTAGGAAACAGCTTTCTTGAGGTAAAATTGACATACGATAAACTGCATATATTTAAAGTGTACAATTTGATGTTTTGACACATCTGTATACACTCATGAAACTATTACCACAATCAAGATAATGAACTCATCCACTGTCTCCCGTCCAGTTAAGTAAGTTCCCTTTGTAACCTCTCCTTCCAACATCTGCCTCATACTGTGTGTAAGAAATCATTGCCTAATCCAAAAACATGAAAAATCACACCCATATTTCCTAAGATTTTAATAGTTTTAGCTTTTACATTTCAATCTTTGATCCCCTTTGAGTTCATTTTTATACATGGTGTGAGGTAGCGTTCTACCTTCATTGGTCTGCATGTGGATAGCCAGTTGTACCAGCATCATTGCTGAAGTCTAATCTTTCCCTATTGAACTGACTTAGCACCTTTGTCTAAAATCAATTGATCAGGACTTCCCTGGTGGCACAGTGGTTAAGAATCTGCCTTCCAATGCAGGGGACACGGGTTCAAGCCCTGGTCCGGGAAGATCCCACATGTCGTGGAGCAACTAACCCCGTGCACCACAACTACTGAGCCTGTGCTCTAGAGCCCGCGAGCCACAACTACTGAGCCCATGCATCACAACTACTGAAGACCGTGCACCTAGAGCCCGTGCTCCACAACAAGAGAAGCCACTGCAATGAGAAGCCCATGCACTGCAACAAGGAGTAGCCCCCACTCGCTGCAACTAGAGAAAGTCCGCGCACAGCAACGAAGACCCAACGCAGCCAAAAATAAATAAATTAATTAATTTTTTAAAATGCTTAAAAATAAATAAATAAAATCAATTGATCATAAATGTGAGAGTTTATTTCTGGATTCTCAGTTCTATTCCACTGGTCTGTAAAGTCTGGTCTTATGCCAGTACCACACTGTCTTGATTATTGTAGCTTTGTAGAAAGTTTTGAAATAGAAAAGGATGAGCCTTCCAATTTTGTTCTTTTTCAAGATTATTTTCACTATTCTGGGTCCCTTGTACTTCCATATGAATTTTATGATCAGCTTGTCAACTTCTTCAAAGAAACAAGCTGGAATTTTGATAGGGATTTTTACAACTGTAGATCAATTTGGGGAGTATTGCCAACTTAATGATACTATCTTCCACTCCATGAATATGGATGTGCTTCCATTTAGTTAGGTTTTCTTTCATTTCTTTCAACAATATTTTATAGTTTTCAGTATCTAATTCTTGTACTTTTGTTAAATTATTCCTAAATATTTTATTCTTTTGATGCTATTGTAAATGGAGTTTTTAAAAATTTCACATTGGGATGTTCATTTCAAGTGCTCACAGCTACAATTGACTTCTGTCTATTGATTTTGTATCTTTCAACCTTGCTGAACTTGTTTATTAGTTCTAATAATTTTTTAGTGGATTCATTAGGATTTTTCATGTGAAAGATCATGCCATGTGCAAATAGAGAATTTTTCTTCTTCCTTTCCAATCTGGATGTCTTCTATTTCCTTTTCTTGCCAGATTTCCAGGGTATAACTTCTAGCACAATGTTAAATAGAAGTGGCAAGAGCAGACATGCTTGTCTTGGTTTTGATTTTAGGGGGAACATCCTCAGTCTTTCACCATTAAGTATGATGTTAGCTATGGGCTTTTGGTGGATGCTATTTAGATGGATGAGGAAGGGCCCTTTTATTCCCAATTTGATGACTGTTGTTATTAAAGTATTGAATTTTGTCAAGTGATTTTTCTGCATCAATTGAGATGACCATGAGTTTTGTCCTTTATAAATATGCTATATTACATTAATTGTTTTGGGATGTTAAACTAACCCTGAATTCCTTGGATAAACCCCATTTAGTTATTTTATATAGTCCTTTTTATATATTACTAAATTCAGCTTCCTAGTATTCTGTTGAGTAATTTGTGTCTACATTCATAAGAGTTATTGGTCTATAGTTTTACTCTCTTGTGATGTTTTTGTCTGGCTTTGGAATCACAGTAATATTAGCCTCATAGAATGAGTTGGAAGGTGTTTCCTAGTATTCTATTTTTTGAAGAGTATGTGAAGTTTTGGTAGTAATTCATCTTTAAATATTTGGTTTAACTTACCAGTAAAGATATCTGAACCTAGACTTTTCTTTGAGGGTAATATTTTGATTACTATTTAATTTCTTCACTTGTCATAGTTCTGTTCAGCTGTTCTATTTCTTCTTTTTATATATATAAATTTATTTATTTTATTTATTTATTTTTGGCTGTGTTGTGTCTTCGTTGCTGCGCACAGGCTTTCTCTAATTGCGTCAAGCAGGGGCTGCCCTTCATCCCAGTGCACAGGCTTCTCACTGCGGTGGCTTCTCTGATTGTGGAGCATGGGCTCTAGCCCCGCAGGCTTCAGTAGTTGTGGCTCGTGGGCTCTAGAGCACAGGCTCAGTAGTTGTGGTACACGGGCTTAGTTGTTCCGCAGCATGTGGGATCTTCCTGGACCAAGGCTCGAACCCGTGTCCCCTGCATTGGCAGGTGGATTCTTAACCCCTGCACCACCAGAGAGGCCCCTCTATTTCTTCATGAGTCAGTTTCAGTAGTTTGTGTCTTTCTAGGAATTTAATCTAAATTATCTAATTTGCTGCATTCAACTGTTCATAATATTCTTTATAATTATTTTTATAAGGTTAACTCCAGAAATTCCATTGGGTTTTTTTTATAACTTCTATTTTTTTTGATATTTTATTTTTGATGAGACATTGTCATCATAGCTTCTTTCCTCTTAAGCATATCTTCTTTGAAGATATTTTAATAGCTGTTTTGAAGTCTTTGCTTGTTAAATCCAACATCTGAGCCCTCTCACAGGAACTTTCTGTTGCCTGCTTTTTTCCTGGTGTATGAGTCACACTTTCATGTTTCTCTGCATGTCTTATGATTTTCTGTTAAAGACTGAAGATTTTAGGCAATAGATTGCAGAAACTCGGGATACTGATTCCCTTTTTCCCCCTCTTCAGGGCTTGTTTTTGTTATTGTGATCTTCTTTATTTTTTCAGTGACCTGGCAAAATTCTTCTAGTGAAGCATTCTGTTTCTCGGAGGGTGCAGCGTTGGATGTGTGCACAGCCACCCTGGGATAACAGTGGTTTTAGGAGAGCTCTCTCTGACTGTCTCTTTCCCTGATCTCTA
Organism: Mesoplodon bidens; assembly: GCF_964165515.1. Lineage (NCBI taxonomy): Eukaryota > Metazoa > Chordata > Mammalia > Artiodactyla > Ziphiidae > Mesoplodon > Mesoplodon bidens. The sequence goes on along the minus strand of NC_138176.1, from coordinate 117,883,594 downwards.
TGATCATCTCTCTACCTCATTTGGCATCACATCCAGCTGTCAGTCTCCACTACTTGATGGTAGATAGTCTATTGTTTTTAATAATGTCCTTCAGTATAAATTGCTCCACAGTCCAATCCAATTAATTTGTGCAGGGGTAATTTTTGGATTTTTTTCTGACCCTAGGAGGGTTTTTCTTAGCTATCTCTTTCTTTGGTTCTTTCTGGTAAACTAGCTGACCTACAATTTAGCTTGCTGCTCATCGAGTTATCAACCTCTTATTTGCCTTCTCCCAAAATCGCCATTCTTTCTTAGATAATTCTTAGGCTTGAATTTGCCCACACTCTGTTTCAAACAAAATCTTCCTCTGGAGAGAGCTTTGGAGCTCTGTGTTCTCATGGGTGACCTCTCCCCCAGGGAAAAATCTCTTGAACACTCCTCTAGGTCACTGGGTGGGAGTGGTAGCCTCTGATCTTCTCAGTTTGCTTTTCCTGGTGTGGAACCACTGCCTAATAAGTGAGCTGGAGTGAGAGTGATTAGGGACTCAATATTCTTGGCCTGCTGTGCCTGAGTCAGGAAATGTAAGAATGGATTCCCCAACTTCTCATTAGCACTTGACTGTAATTTAGCTTCTGTAACTCAGAGTTCACTAGAAGGTCCAACAGCAAGTTTGAGCAGGCAGATGATTGAATCAGTGAACTTGAAGGTAGGCCCATTGTGATCCCCAATTTGAGGATCATAAAGAAAAGACAATAAAGAAGAATGAACAAATCCTAAGAGACCTGTGGGACACCATCAAACATACCAACATATGGATTATGGGAGTGTCAGAAGGAGACATGAGAGAGATAAGGGCAGAAAGAATATTTTTTAAATTAATGACCAAAACCTCCCATGTTTGAAGAAAGAAATGAATACATATTTTTAAAAGCTCAACAAATCCCAAGTAAGATAAACTCAAAGATATCCATACTGATGGGCTTCCCTGGTGGTGCAGTGGTTGGGAGTCCACCTGCCGATGCAGGGGACATGGGTTCATGTCCCGGTCCGGGAAGATCCCACATGCTGCGGAGCAGCTGGGCCCGTGAGCCATGGCCGCTGAGCCTGCGCATCCAGAGCCTGTGCTCCGCAATGGGAGAGGCCACAACAGTGAGAGGCCTGCATACCGCAAAAAAAATAAAAAAAGATATCCATACTGAGACACTTTATAATCAAACTGTTGAAAGACAAAGACAAGAAGAGAATCCCGAAAGCAAGCATAGAGATCCCTTGTAATATACAAGGGGTTATCAATAATATTAAACAGAAACCATAGAGGCCAGAAGGCAGTGGGATGAAATATCCAAAGTGCTGAGAGAATAAAATTGAATAAGAATAAAACCCCCAAATTCCACATCTAGAAAAACTATCCTCCAAAAATTAAAGAGGAATTATGACATTCCCAGATATAAAAAAACAAAAGTGACAGGGTGCATCACTAACACACCTGCTCTACAAAATATGCTAAAAGGGAGTCCTTCAGGCTGAAATGAAAGGACACTAGACCATAACTCAAATCCATATGAAGAAATAAAGTACACTGGTGAGGGAAACTACATAGATAAATATAAAAGTCAACATTAACATATCTTATTTAGCAATTCCCCCTTTTATTCTATATGGTTTTAAAGACAACTACATAAAACAATAATTATAAATCTATGGCAATGAGTACTCAATTTACAAACATTTAATTTGTGATAATAACACAAAGGAGGTGGCACTACATAAGAGTTTTATATACTAACGAAACTAACTTGGTATGAATCTGAGCTAGATTTTTATAAATTAAGGTGTTAATTATAATCTGCAAGGCAACTGTTAAGAAAATAACTAAAAATATATAGGGAAAGAAATGAGAAGGGAATCAAAATTGTATACCAGAAAATATCTACCTATCACAAAAGAAGGCAGTAATGAAGGAAATGGGGGGGGAATATATATGATGTATAGAAAACAAAAAGTAAAATGGCAGACATAAATCCAACTATATCTATAATAACATTAAATGTGAATGAACTACTCCTCAGCAAGTGGTGCTGGGAAAATTGAACAGTTGAGTGTAAATCAATGAAGTTAGAACACACCCTCATACCATGTGCAAAAATAAATTCAGAATGGCTTAAAGACTTTAATATAAGACAAGACACCATAAAACTCCTAGTAAAGGTCATAGGCAAAACATTCTCTGACATAAATTGTACCAATGTTTCCTTAGGTCAGTCTCCCAGGCAATAGAAATTTAAAAAATAAACAAATGCGACCTAATCAAACTTACAAACTTTTGCACAGCAAAGGAAACCATCAACAAAACAAAAGGACAACATACAAAATGGGAGAAAATGTTTGCAAATGATACAACTGACAAGGGCTCAATTTCCAAAATATACAAACAGCTCATACAACTCAACAAAAAAACCAAACAACCCAATCGAAAAATGGGCAGAACACCTAAATAGACATTTCTCCAAAGAAGAAATACAGATGTCCAATAGGCACACAAAAAGATGCTCAACATGGCTAATTATTAGAGAAATGCAAATCAAAACTACAATGGGGTACCACTCACACTGGTCAGAATGGCCATTATTTAAAAGAGTACAAATAACAAATGCTGGAGAGGGTGTGGAGAAAAAGGAACCCTTCTACACAGTTGGTAGGAATTAAGTTGGTGTAGCCACTAGGGAAAACAGTGTGGATGTTCCTCAGAAAGATAAAAATAGAATTATAATATGATCAGCAATCCCACTCCTGGTAATATATCCAGACAAAACTATAAATCAAAAAGATACATGCACCCCTATGTTCATATCAGCACAATTCATAACAGCCAAAACAAGGAAACAACCTAAATGTCCATCGACAGAGGAATGGATAAAGAAGATATGGTACATATATACAATGGAATACTACTCAGCCATCAAAAAGAACAAAACAATGCCATTTGCAGCAACATGAATGTAACTAGAGATGATCATACTAAGTGAAGTAAGTCAGAAAGAGAAAGACAAATATCATATGATATGACTTATATGTAGAATCTAAAATATGGCACAAATAGACCTACCTACGAAACAGAAAGGCTCACAGACATAGAGAACAGACTGGTGGTTCCCAAGGGGGAGGGAAGGGGGAGGAAAGGACTAGGATTTTGGGATTAGCAGATGCAAATTTATATATAGGATGGATAAACCACAAGGTCCTACTGTATAGCACAGGGAACTATATTCAATATCCTGTGATAAACCATAATGGAAAAGAATATGAAAAAGAATGCATATATGTGTATAACTGAATCACTTTGCTGTACAGCAGAAATTAACACATTATAAATTGACTATACTTCAATAAAAATAGAATGCAAAACTTTCTTTAAAAATGTGAATGAATTAAATAATCAAATTTAAAGGCAGAGATTTTCAGATTAGATTTAAGAAAACATGATCCAACTATACACTGTCTTCCTCAATAAGTTAGACATAGAATTATCACATGACCCAGCAATTCCACCCCCGGTATGTACCCAGGCAAATTGAAAACTTATGTCCATACAAAAATTTTTACACCAATGCTCACAGCAGCATTATTCATAATAACCAAAAAGTGGAAACAACTCAAATGTCCATCAAGTGATGAGTAGATAAACAAATGTGGTATATCCACATAATGGAATAATATTCAGCCACAAAAAGGAACAAAATATTGATGCATGCTTCAGAATGAATGAACTTTGAAAACATGCTAAGCAAAATAAGCCAGATACACAAAGCCACATATTGTATGATTCCATTTATATGAAATATCCAGAATAGACAGATCCATTGAGACAGTAACAGATTAGTGGCTGCCAGGGGCTTGGGGGAAGGGTGGGAATGGGAAGCAACTGTTTAACAAGTACAGAGTTTCTTTTGGAGATAAAAATGTTCTGAAACTAGATAGTGGCGATGGCTTCACAACACTGTGAATGTAGTGTAAGCTACCGAATTGTACTCTTTGGAATGGTAATTTTCGGGACTTCCCTGGCTGTCCAGTGGTTAGGACTCTGCACTTCCACTGCAGGGGGCACAGATTTGATCCCTGGTCGGGGACCTAACATCCCACATGCCATGTAGCATAGCCAAAAAAAAAAGGTAACTTTCATGTCATGTGAATTTTACCTCATTAAAAAAAGAATATTTGATAGGGAAATTCAGGGAGAAAGTCAAGGGAATGGGAGAGAAAAAGATACTGAGAAAAAAAATGTGTGAAGGCTAAATTCTATGTCCTATACATTACAAAGGTTGAGCAGAACTCTAATAATAAATTGAAATGCATGATACATGGTAAATCATATTCCAAGAATGACATACATAAGAGACAAATAGAGAGGGGGGCAAAATAGATGACAAGCCCTCCAGAGAGGAACTAGACTCTGATCTAGAATGTAGAGGCCTCTGAGGTATCACTCAGCATGTAAAAGTAACTCAAGTTCACACAGAACGGCTCAGGTCAAAGGTTATTTTTCCTCTGGCTCCACCCTCAACCACTTACAGGTGGAAACTTGAGCACCACCTCCAATACTTCTACCCTGGTTCTGGGAATGCAGTTCTGGAAATTCTTATATCTAGTCCCTGCACTCAAAAAAGGAGTGTTGTTCAGCCACACCCTTGGCCTTCCCTCCACAGCACGCTTCCTAACAGCAAAAATTCCCTGATTTTAGCAGCTTTTACAAACTGGATAGTCTGAGAATTTTCCAACTCATCAAGTGCTGGTTCTTTTTTGCCTATCAGTTCTTTCCTCGGTTTATTTCTCTCCTTTCACATTTTATTATAAGCAGCAAGAATAAAAAACAGCTGCACCTTTCACACTTTGCTTGCAAATCTCCTCAGCTAAATATCCAGGATCATTGCTTACAAATTCTGCTTTCCATACACTCTGAAACACACAACTCAGCTAAGTTTCCTGACACTAAATAGCAAGGATTGCCTTTCCTCCAGTTTCCAAATGTTCCTCATTTCCTTCTGAGCCTTCACCAGAAGTTCCTTTAATGCTCATATTTCTACCAACGTTCTGTTTATGATGATACGTGGATTCTCTAAGACAATGCAGGCTTTCCGCACCTGAGCCCTCACAGGCAGAATCTTTAACAGCAGTATTTTTACCAACTGTCTGTTCAAAGCAATCTTGGATTTTTCTACCATGCTCCTCACAATTCTTCTGGCCCTACCTACTATCCAATTCCAAAGCCACTTGCCTATTTTTAGGTATTTGTTATAGCAGCGCCTCACTTCCCAGTGCCAAAATATTTATTAGCTTGTCGTGGCTGCTTTAACAAAATACCACAAACGCAGTGGCTTAAAACAATACAAATTTACTTTTCATGAAAGTCCTCATGGTGGTACTGCAGAAGTGGAACACTATCTGTTTTTGTTCCCCTTTTCCTCTTTTCCTGTTTTTCTTTTGCATACATCAAGTATTTGTTACGATTCCTTTTTATTTCCTTTTTAGGCTCATTAGCTATAACTCTGCTGTGTTATCTTATTGTTTGTTTTAAGGTTTATAGTATATATCTTTATCTGATCACAGTCTACCCCTTCAAGTGATATTGGCCCAGCCATCTGTATTTAACATTTCCTCCAGGGATGTTACGGTTTGTGATACCCTGCCCTAGAGAAGGCCGAATCTCCAGCTGCATCGCTGGAGAGCTGACTCAGGTAATGACTAGACAGCCACCGTTTATAAAAACCTACCAGATCCCAGGTGTTTTACATACACTGCTGTTTTACCTACACACACCCTGAGCAGTGGGGGGTGTCACCCCTTTTCATAGATGAAGAAGCCGAGGCTCAGTGGCTATAAGTGACCTGCCCAAGGTCCCACGCTGGCCAAGGGCAGTGTCCACAGTCAAGCCCAGGTGGATGTGACTCCCGTCTTGCCCCACCACCCATGAGAGAGACTCAGGACTGTTGGGGTTCAGGGAGCTCCCACTTGCTCTGTTCACGCAGGAACTCCCAGAGCACCCACCGACTGGCCTAGGAGAAGGCAGTGCCCACCATGGCTGTGCCCTCACCTCTCTGTGTGATCCAGAGAAGCCTGGAACCAGAGAGAAGGGCCCGGAAGTGCGCTCAGATGCTCCACTTGGCCAGAGGAGGGGGTGAAGGCACGGAGGGCTGGCCACCTACCCAGGGATCAGATGGAGGGCATGCAGAGTCTGGACAGGCCCCAGCAGCAGGAGGCGGTGGCCCACATTTAAGGAAACTATAAGGGAGGAAGACTGAGTTTCTGACCACCCCCCTTGATTAACCCACCCAGGGAGACATGTGTGCCAGAGTAGGGGTGTGGTTTTGTGCACTGAAGCCTGGAAAACACACGTGGTCAAAGTGTGCCTGATCTTGCCTGTTCCCACACACCACTGGACATGCAGCCAGTTGTCCGAGTCCCATGCTGGCATAGGGCCAGGCACCTGGACACCTCAGTCTAGAGGATCTAGGGCTGAGCCCAGTCCTCCTGTGCCAGCCCCATCCTCTCTCCAGCCCTGCTTGATCCCATGCACAGTTCGGCAGGGACTTCTGCCCAGGAGCTTTGCCGCAGCTGTTCCTTTCACCTGTCCTGCTGCCCACACCTGTGTCTCCGGCCTGCAAAGGCACACCCAGCTCAGCTTTGGTCCTTTGTGGGTCTTCTCTGATGTCTCAGACAGGGTCAGGAGGGCCTTTCACGGGATCCCATATCACATGGCCTGTGCTCCCTGTGGGACCATCATGGCTTCCCTGAAGTCAGGCCATCTGCAGGTTCTGTCTGCAAATGCGAGCCTCCCAAGCAGCCCTGGCAGGCTTCTGGCCCGCTGTGGGAAGCTTCAGGGGGGCGGTCTGTGGGCCCTGGCAGTGCCAGGACAGGTTGGATAATTCCTGGCTCACCTGCCCTGGAGGGAAACTGCGCCTGGCCAGCCTGCTGCCTCTGGATTCCACACTCTCCACAAAACTGAGTCACAGCTTGGGGTGGCCCAAGCAGGAGGTGTCCCTGGGCAACTGCAGAGGGGACACTTTTAGGTTCTGTTGTGTTTTTCAGAAGAAAATATTTTTTGACCAAATTCATCCTGGGTGGCAACATGTCGCTTCCAGCTAATTATGCAATTAATTAGCTAGAACCTGCATATTGGGCAAGAGACTGAGGAGCATGCAATGGCACTGCACCAGCTGGGATACATGTAGTAAGGCCACGGCCACTGAGAGCAGAGACCACACCAAGGCCGAGACACCTGCCACCTCCCTCCCTCAGACCAGCCTGGCCCTGACTCCTGCAGGGGACCTGAGCACCCTCACCAGGGGCTGGAGCTGCTTCCCCACAGCTGCAGCTCCCCCGAGAGAAGGAGAAACATCCCCTGGGGTGGAGAGGGCTGCCCTGCTCCTGGGAGCTAAGATGCCAGCCAAGACTGGGCCCTGAAGAAGTCACAAGTCTGGGAGCCGGCTTGCTCAGGAACCCCACGGGGCCTGCCATACAGGGGCACAGCACGCAGCTATGGGGGCCATGCCCTGAGTCAGCGTACCTGCTGGGAGATCGGGGCCAAGAGCCCCCCCACCCCGGTCCACAGCCCACTCTGACTCCAGGCTCCTTCCTCTTCTGAATTCACACAAAGCCTCCCCAAGAGTCAGGGCAGTTCAGTGTCGTTCTCTGCCAGCCCTGCTTAGTGAATGTGTGGTATGAGTTGCAGGGGTTGTGCCTTTCCCCTGCTGGATTCCAGGAGAAGCCCAGCCCCTGGCAGGAACGGCAGCAGGTTCCGTCCCAGCGACCATGGCGAGGGAGGGCCCTCCGACTGGCTGTGGCTGTCACACCCCCGGCTGCTGTCTCTCTGCTGTGGGCACCACATGGCCTCTGCACTCAGACCCCAAGTTTCTGCCATGGGACTGGAGACCGCAGTGGGTAATCGTGTCTTTTCTATTTTTCCCTTTGGCTGCCTACACCCAAGAAGGGGCATTTTGACTTTTCAAAAGGTTGATATTGATAGCGCTTCACCCAGTCATCAGGGTAGTGGTTTCTGGGACAGAGAGGGTGAAACTGGCCAGGAGACATAACCCACCTCCTCAGATGGAGGGAAGGCCACATCCCAGGTGGCAGTAAGGGTTGCCTGGTGCCGAGGAAAGCTGCTGCTTCCACTGCGATGGCCCTGATGGAAGCCCCCTGAGCCCTGGCCCTACCACATGGCTGCGCATCCCCAGGAGAGGCTCCAGCCTCCACAGAGTCCCAGAGTCTCCTTCCTTGCCTTTTGCTCTTTGCCCAGCACCGCTCAGCCTGACAAACTCCTTAGCTTTTGCCCCAGTCAACTGCTGGCTTGTACTGAAGCCTGTCCCCAGACCCCTGCCCACCCCGAGGACACTGCCTATGGCCTGCGGCATGCTGTGCACCCGGCCTGGCAGGTGTCTGCTTGGACACCTGTCCCCTCCCTAGACTGAGTGCCTCGGAGGCATGTGTTGACAGGGATCTGATTTCCCCGGCTCCAAGGGCTCCCCTCGGCTCTCCTCCAGGGGTGCTGACCCCTCGCCCAGCCTGAGCTCGGACCAGCCTGGCCCTGTCCCCAGCCAGCTGGAGGAGATAGGCGAGCCTGCCTCTCACCACCCATGACGCTACTGCAGCAGGTCCCTGCAGCCTGACCCAAAATAGCCCCAGCTGGGGAAGCAGAGCGTGACAAGGACAACATGGCCCAGCTGTTGGGAACGCGGCATCCTCACCTCCTCCGCACTTGCTCCCGTTCAGCTCGAGCTCCACGTCCCTGGAGACGCCTCTACCGACAGCCTCAGGCCTCCAGGTGGGCTCGCTAGCATTCGCTGTCCCTGCCCCTCCCTCAGGCAGGGAGCTTGTACCTCTGGGAGGTCAGCACCAGGACGGAGCTCTGTGGGGAGAAGACAGGACAGCAGGTGAGAGGTGTCGTAGAATTTGGGGAAATGGGAATTTGGAGGGTAAGCAGTAGTACCTGACTTCACAGAGTGGAAAAAGCTGTACCTTAGCTATAGCCAAGGGGCGGGGCGGGGCATCAGTGAGAAGCGAGCCTGGCTTCCCAGGAGTTGGGGGCCTGGGTGGCAAGGGTGGACCGAGAGCTGGCCTCCCCCTGACCCCCGTCTGCTGTCATTTCCTCTGGTTTTCTCCTCGCTTGCAGCGCCCCAACGCACTGGCCTGGGGACACACCAAGCTTACTTCCACCCAGGGCCTTGGCACTTTCTGTTCCTTCTGCCTTGATAAGCTCTCCCTCTAGAAACCTGCACGGCTCGCCCACCCTCGTCAGTCCCCTAGTGTCTCCTCCTCCACCAGCCCTCCCTTTAGCTGGCCGCTGCTAGTGGTCAGTAAGGCTCTGCAGACAGATCCAGAGAGCATTTAAAAATTGCTGGGATGAATAAGACCCAGAGTCAGAAGCATTTTATGTAAACTGTTACTTCATCCCTGGCACCGATTTACTTCTGCATCTCAGCTTTTAATATTACCTAAACGAAATAACCGCGCAGATATTAAATTCTACTTCAATTTTTAAGTACTGTGTTCTGCATCCTTATGTTTGTTTAAAAGCTAAGTGCAAACACTCTTCCCTTTTTAGCACCTGTACCATTTGATATTTCACCATCTCTTTCATACACACACACACATGCTGCAAGGATCTGAGGGTTGGCAATTCTCAGTAATCCTGTTTCCTAAATTCTTTGAGAAGGGCTGTTACAAGGTGAACGTTGTGTCTTCAATACTTGCTCAAAGCAACAGTAAAAGAAAAGCCCAAATACTTGAGCACTAGGTCTAGGTTTGTTTGTTTGTTTGTTTGTTTGCAGTACGCGGGCCTCTCTCTGTTGTGGCCTCTCCCGTTGCGGAGCACAGGCTCCGGACGCACAGGCTCAGCGGCCATGGCTCACGGGCCCAGCCGCTCCGCGGCATGTGGGATCTTCCCGGACTGGGGCACGAACCCGTGTCTCCTGCATCGGCAGGTGGACTCTCAACCACTGCGCCACCAGGGAAGCCCTGTTTGTTTTTTAATGGTAGAAGTTAGCTAAACCTTTAGATCAAACCATATGCTGTATTTCAACACATAGACACTATCACATCTCTAATACACAAGCCCATGGCATTAAAAACCGTGCAAATGCTGAAGATCTCCAAATCAAACTGACTAGGAAGAGAAGTAGCTGACATCAAGGTAGGCTGCTTCCTCACAAGATGTCAGACCAAGAATGTTTCTTTTCATTCCTCCTTCCCTCTCTGACCATCCTTTTCCTAATTCTAATACCATAAATGCCTTTATCATTCTTTTGTACACCTTTTGATTTGCCCTGGCCTGGAAAGATAATGTTATCGTTCACATATCTCAGGCCACTACAAAGAAAGGTAATCCAACCAACTGTTGGATTTGCGATGACGCTAGAGATCCTATAGTTCTGTCTGTCACAAGCTTCTCCTTGATTTCCAATGCCTCTGTTTCTCTGAAACAAGAGACAAACACTTCTGGGGAAGTGGAGACACAGTTACATGAAATACATAAATAGGTCAAATGGCTTAAAGAAGTATCCCCAAGGTATCAATCGAGGTCAGCAGTTTATATACCTATGAGACTTAGCTTCCTCCATTGCATTTTTAAAAAAACTTGAGATGCTTCCTATGTACCTTTATGTTAGAATTGTTATTCTCTTTCCTTCCTTGTTCCTACACCTTGTCACCTTTAAAAAAAATACTGTTCTCGGGCTTCCCTGGTGGCGCAGTGGTTGAGAGTCCGCCTGCCGATGCAGGGGACACGGATTCGTGCCCCGGTCTAGGAAGATCCCACATGCCACGAAGCAGCTGGGCCCGTGAGCCATGGCCACTGAGCCTGCGCGTCCGGAGCCTGTGCTCCACAACAGGAGAGGCCACAACAGTGAGAGGCCCGCATACCGCAAAAAAAAAAAAAAAAAAAAAAATACTGTTCTCTTTTTAAATTTTAAATTCAAGTTTTTCTTATTCATTATTCTCAATATTTTAGGAAAACTACAATATAAATTAGAAAATAAAATATTTATCTCTGTTATAATATCAAAGAAGCATTTTAATCAAAGCTCCACTAAAAATCTTAACAAGAAGAGACAGTGCAGCCAGCTATGGAAAACAGTATGGAGCTTCCTCAAAAAACTAAAAACAGAGTTGCCATATGGTCCAGAAATCCCACTCCTGGGCATATATCCAGACAAAACTGTAATTCGAAAAGATACACACTCCCCTGTGTTCACAGCAGCACTATTCACAATAGTCAAGACACAGAAAGAAACTAAATGTCCATCGACAGAGGAATGGATAAAGGAGATGTGGTACATATATACAATGGAATACTACTCAGCCATCAAAAAGAACGTAATAATGCCATTTGCAGCAACATGAATGCAACTAGAGATGGTCATACTAAGTGAAGTAAGTCAGAAAGAGAAAGACAAATATCATATGATATCACTTATATGTGGAATCTAAAATATGACACAAATGAACCTATCTATGAAACAGAAACAGACGCACAGACATAGAGAACAGACTGTGGTTGCCAAGGCGGGGGGGTGGGGGAGGGATGGATTGGGAGTTTGGGATGAGCAGATGAAAACCAGTATATTTAGGATGGATAAACAACAAGGTCCTACTGTATAGCACAGGGAACTATATTCAATATCCTGTGATAAACCATAATGGAAAAGAATATGAAAAAGAATGTATAGATATGTATAACTGAATCACTTTGCTGTAAAGCAGAAATTAACACAGCATTGTAAATCAACTATACTTCAATAAAAAAGAGGCATTGCATGATTATAGAAAAATTAAAAAATGAAAGTTAATAGAAAAAAAATCATGAGTGTCAAATTATCACCAAAAGGAGGTGTTGCTGCTGGTACTTCTTGACCTAAACATGGAAGTTACAACATGATTGACAGCATTCAACCCTCAACGAAATACCTGACACAGAGAATTACTTCTATATTGTGGGCTTCTGTAGGCAAGGACTAGTACTCATTTTTTTTTTTTTTTTTTTTTTTTTTTTTTTTTTTTGCTGTACGCGGGCCTCTCACTGCTGTGGCCTCTCCCGTTGCGGAGCACAGGCTCCGGACACACAGGCCCCGCGGCCATGGCTCGCGGGCCCAGCCGCTCCACGGCATGTGGGATCTTCCGGGATAGGGGCACGAACCCGTGTCCCCCGCATCGGCAGGCGGACTCTCAACCACTGCGCCACCAGGGAAGCCCAACTAGTACTCATTTTGAACACTCAGATTCTAACACAACACTAGGAATAACAGTAGATACTCAATAAGTATTCGTTGTATTGACGTGTTCCTTTTACAATTAATGTAGTAAGTTCTTGGCAGTTCATCTGTTATACAGTATTTTGTGGTTAGCTTATTGTTCAAGAGCATTTTGCGCCCCATCCCCTGATCCTCTGTAATGCTTAAGAGTAGAAAAATATGCACATATTTGTTTCTTATTCAGCTCCTTGATCCTCAATGCAAGGCATTTCATTTGCTTTGTTCAGTGCTGTGTCCTCAGTACCTGGAACAGTGCCTTACACATAGTAAGTGCCAATAAACATTCATTTCATGACTGGATGAATGAATAGAAAAGGATCTGACTCAGCTGTAAAAGATATTAAAAAGAAAACATTACTTTACGAAGATATTGTGAGATAACTCCATTGGAAGTGTGGGGCTGGGGAAGGGGATGTAAGCAGAACCAAACTCTCAGTTTCCTTGGAAGGAGATTCATCATTTAGTTAACATCTAAATGGAAAAATCTAGAAACGGCAATGTGAACATTTTTCTTAGAATCTGAAAGTAAATGACAGATGGAAGAGCCAAAAAGCCTAAATGAGATGCTTCTGGGGGTGGAGAGTGTTAGCGCAGGGGACTGCCATTTTTCTTTATAAACCTTGTAATAGGTTTAAATGTTTTGGACAATGTATACAGATTGCTTGGATAAAGTTTAAAAATTAAGTAATCAAAGATAACCTTGTTTTGATGCTTTATAAGATGGCATTAAATTCACAGATTGGTTTGATTTTGTTAAATCTAGGCAACTCTTTTTAGTACTTTCTTTTTTATTAAACTTTTTATTTTGAAATATAGATTCACATGCAATTCTAATGAATAATACAGAGAAATTTAGTAGTACATTTATTATGTACTTTTTACCTGGTTTCCTCCAATGATAGCATCTCGTAAAACTATACTACAATGTCACAACCAGGATATTGACAGATACAGTGGAGAGATGGAACATTTCCATCACCACAAGGATGCTTCATGTTGCTATTTTATTGCCACATACTTCCCTCCCAGCTCCCCTGAGGAGAGGAGTTCCCTGGCCCTTAACCCCACTCCATCCTTAACCCCTGGGAAACACTAATCTATTCTCCATTTCTATAGTTTTATCATTTCAAGAATGTTGTGCAAATGGAATCATAAAGTAGGTAACTTTGGCTTTGGTTTTTTTCACTTGGCATAATTCTCTGGAGATTCCTTCAGGCTGATGCATGAACCAATAGTTTGTTCCTTGTTAATGCTGAGTAATATTCCATGGTATGGATCTGCCATAGTTTGTTTAACCATTCACTCATTGAAAGACATCTGGGGGCTCCCAATTTTCAGCTACTACCAAAAAAGTTGTTATGTGTCTTCTTGTACAGATTTTTGCGCAAACATAAGTTTTCATTTCTCAGATATAAATGCCCAGGAATACAGTTGCTGGGTCACAGTGTACTTGCATATTTAGGGGGGCCTTTTTGTTTTGTTTTGTTTTGAAAGAACTGCCAAACTGTTTACCAGAGTGGCTTTACCATTTTACATTTTCACGAGCAATGTATGAGTGATCCAGTTTCCCTGCACCCTTACCAGTATTTGGTGTTCTCACTGTTTTTATTTGAGATATTCTGATAGATGTGTAGTGGTTTTAATTTATATCTCTCTGATGGTCAGTGATGTTGAATATCTTTTCACATGCTTATTTGCCATCTCTTTGGTGAGATGTCCCTTCATGTCCTTTGTCCATTTTCTAATTCGATTATTTTTTTCATTGCTGCCTTTTGAGAGTTCTTAGTATATTTTAGACTTTTCCTTTGTCAGATATGTGGTTTACAAATATATTTTCCAGTCTATTGCTTGTCTTTTCATGATCTTTTCTTCCCCCATTACATAAAGTTTTTGTTGTTGTTGTTTTGTTTTTTCTTTTCATCCTTTTAACAGAATCTTCTGCAGAGCAAAAGTTTTTAATTTTGAAGAAGTCCAGTTTATTGATTTTTTTTAATGGATTGTGCTTTTGGTGTCAAGTCTAAGAACACTTTGCCTAATCCTAGATCCTGAAATTTTTCTCCTATTTTTTTTCAAAAGCTTTACAGTGTTAAGTTTTACATTTAAGTCTATCATCTATTTTAAGTTAATTTTTTAATCAGATGTGAGGTTTAGGTTGAGGTTCAGTTTTTTGAGCCAATGAATGTCTGATTTCTCCAACACTATTTGTTGAACAAGCTATCTTTCCTCCACTGAATTACTTTTGCACCTTTGTCAAAAATTAGTTGGGCTTTTTTGTGAGGGTTTATTTCTGGGTTCTATATTCTGTTCCATTCCTCTATGTAACTAACCTCTACCAGTACCACAGTCTTGATTCCTGTAGCTGTATAATAAGTCTTAAAATCAAGTGGACTAATTCCTCCTACTCTATACTTCTTTTTCAAAACTGTTTTGGTTATTCTAGTTCCATTGAATTTCCATATAAGTTTTAGAATGATCTCAGTTTGGGAAGAATTGATGGGTATCTTTACAATGTTGAGTCTTCCAATCCACGAACACAGTATGTATCTCCCTTTATTTATCCAAATTTTTTTTGTTTTTTTGGCCACAACACATGGCTTGTGGGATCTTAGTTCCCCAACCAGGGATCAAACTCAGGCCCCCAGCAGTGAAAGTGCGGAGTCTTAACCACTGGACAGCCAGGGAATTCCCATATCTCCCTTTATTTAAACCTTCTTTGGTTTCTATCATCAGTGTTTGGTACTTTTCAGCATTCAAATACTGCACATGTTTTGTTTGATTTACACAAATTTATTTTAGTGATTATAAATAGTATTGTACTTTTTCCAATTTTATTAAGGTATAATTGACAAAACTGTCTGTATTTAAAGTATACAGTATGATTATTTGATATATATATATACATTGTGAAATAATTACAATTAATTAATAAACCCATCACCTCAAACAGTTAGCTTTTTTGTGTGTATGTGGTAAGAAAGCTTAAAAAAATCTAATCTCAGCAAATTTAAAGTATACAATACAGTATTATTAACTATAGTCACTATGCTGTACATTAGATCCCCAGAACTTATTCATCTTATAACTGAAAGTTTCTATGCTTTGACCAACATCTATCTACTTCCTCCTCCCACCCCCACCCAAGCCCTTGGAAACCACTATTCCACTCTTTTCTTCGCTGAGTTTGATTTTTTTTTAATTCCACATATTGGTGAGATCATACAGTATTTGTCTTTCTCTGTTTGGCTTATTTCACTTAGCATAATGTCCTCCAGATTCATCCATGTTGTTGCAAATGGAGGATTTCCTTCTTTTTTATGGATAATTACATATAACATTTTCTTTATCTATTTTCAACGCTTAGGTAGTTTCTTTATCTTGGCTATTGTGAGTAATGCTGCCATGAACATGGGAATGGAGATATCTCTTCAAGATATTTATTTCATTCCCTTCACATATATACCTAGAAGTGGGACTGATGAATCATACAGTAGGTCTGTTTTAAAGTTAATTTCAGTATTCCTGTTTTCATGCTAGTATATAGAAATATACTGATTTTGTTTATCTTTCATCCTGTGACCTCATTGAACTTATTCATTAGTTCTAAGAGGGTTTGGTGGGGTTTTGCATATTTTTAGAATTTTCTATGTAGACAGTCATGTCACCAGCAAAGAGGGACGATGTTATTTCTTCCTTCTCACACTGAATGACTTTTATTTCCTTTTCTAATCTTTTTTTTTTTCCTTTTCTTATCTTATTGCACTGTCTAGAACCATCAGTACAATGGTGTGGCAAGAGTGGGCATTCTTGCCTTTTTCCTGATCTTAGGGAGAAAAGCATCTAGTCTTTCATCATTAAGTATAATGTTAACTGTACTTAAATTTTGGTTCTTACAGAAACAAAATACATTTTAAATTTTATAAGTGAATAGTTTACAGTCTTCTCTCACCCTATGAGGGTAATTCCTTTCTATTAAAAGAAAATCTAGGGCACATTTTCAATTTTAAAATGTACTTGTGAGTAAAATTAATGGTACACACTATTTAAATTATTAATAAACAATATATATAATGAAGAATGTTTATTCAATTGATGTGTTAATGCAAAAATCCCAGAGAGGTAGAGACAAAAGAAATCAATAAGAACGATGGAAACAATGCACAAGATTATTGCTACTGTTAATTAGCAAATTACTTTAAGAACTTAATGCAGCTTGTGCTGACTGTGGATCTGGATGAACGCTCTCTTTCAGCTAGGAATAGTGCTAGTAAACGTGAAGAAATACCTAGTAAGTAAAGGATAGTACCCAAAAAAGTATAAGGTTAACTGTAGGTTTTTTGTAAATGCTCTTCATCAAGTTCAGGAAGTTCCCCTTTGTTGTTCTTTTTTCTGAAAATTTTATCATGAATGGGTGTTGAATTTTGATAAAATTTCGGTCATAAAATACACATAACCTAAAATTTACCATTTTAAACTTTTTAAAGTATACATTCAGTGTCAGATAGTGTACATTCACTATACTGTTTTGAAGAGAAAGAAATGGAGAACTGCAGAAGGAGACCTTGTCTCAGGGAGGAGTGGAGCTCTGCTGTTGGCAACACCTAGTGCTCGCACAGGTACATGAGCTCCCCGAGGACGGGCCAGTTCCCAAGTCTGCCAGGTGCTAGGCCTGCAGGGATTTGCACTTGGGCAGGCCAAGGGGCCAAAGACAAGCAAGAACCATCTGTCAGTTCCCTATTGAAAAGCCCCTTCCTTTCTCCTCCAGGAGAAAGTCTTACCTCCTCAGTCTGGTATCCAGGGTCCCTCCGACTGACTCTTCCAAAAGTATCAACCAGGGCAACTCTTGCTCCAAACCCTAATGTCCTGCACTTAGAATGGAACCCAAGCCCTGCCTGCATCCTCAATAACTAACGGTGCCCAGTAGCTAAATGGGGCACAATTTGGATGCATTAACATATATCAAATGTCATGGATAGACAGAGGGACAGATAGGCACAGGTATTCTGGTGAAGGGCTTATGGTTATCCTTTAAAGGTTTATTGATTATTATTTCAAAGTTTATGATTATTATTTGAAGTTTCATGTCTGTTACTATCTTGCCATCTATCAAACGCACACTTAGGGTAGATCCAACATGAAACCTTGTACATTGAGAAGTGAAGGAGATAATGCTGATTGTGTGTGTGTGTGTGTGTGAGAGAGAGAGAGAGAGAGAGAGAGAGAGAGAGAGAGAGTTGATCAGGGCTGGGGGTACAGGCCTACTCAGGTTGTACAACTGGCCCCCCAGGACCTGCTCCTGGATGCACTCAGCCTGTTGCTGTCCACATCCAGCACTTCCAACTCAGCCAAGGGGAAGGCGGGGTGGGAAAGTGTCATTTCTCATTTCCTTTGACCAGCTCAAGAAGAAACAGAGCTCAGTTTTCTGAGAGCCTCATAATTAAATGAATTAAAATGTTTTCCTTCACGGTGACTTTGCCAACTCCCGTCCACCTCTCCCTGGCCCCATTCCCAGTGAGGGGATAGAGCCTGGGAGGACGCAGAATGACATGTTGTGTGCTTCCAGAGCAATTAGCTTGTGCATCGTCATGTTGAGGAGAGATTTATGGCTGGCTCTTGGAGCATTCCAGCCCAGACCTCTGTAGCCTGGATTTGTCTTCTGGGGAAGTTCCTGGAAGCGGAGCCTCAATATTAATTTCAATTACAGTCAGATGAGAACCCATTCATAAGGATCGCCTTCGACAGGCT
Source organism: Mesoplodon bidens (assembly GCF_964165515.1). Lineage (NCBI taxonomy): Eukaryota > Metazoa > Chordata > Mammalia > Artiodactyla > Ziphiidae > Mesoplodon > Mesoplodon bidens. The sequence goes on along the minus strand of NC_138176.1, from coordinate 117,865,571 downwards.
CCTCTTCTGCTGCTCTGGCCTGACATTGAGCCACCACTGCTGTCACCAGCCTCAGAGAGGGAGGAAACAGTCCTGGGCTCAGCCCTGGGCACTCCGGCAAGTGGGGGAGGCAGGCCATGGTGTGCTGGGCTTTGAGGGGGAGGGCTGAGGGAGGACGAGCAGGAAAAATGTGAAGGACATGATGTCTCAGAACCTTTAGTTGGGGGACCATCCTCAGTACCCTCCCCAGTTTCTTCTGGAAGGGTGGCAATGCAGGGGGCACTGTCTGGGGTCTGACCTTTCCCAGGCCCTGGGACCACACCCTTTGACTTGGTTTCTGAGATAGACCCTCTAGTCCCAGAGTAGGAACCCAAGTCCTTGATGGACCCAGGATTCACTGGAGCCACACCCTCCAAAGGGTCCCAGGTGTACGCTGGGGACAAAGCCTACTCTCTGTCCATCAGTGTCTGCTCGCCGAGCTGTCCCTTGAGGAGTCCTGGGTGAGCAGGCCGTCGGTGACTGACACACACTCATTATCACATCTGAAGATGGATGTTCCTCATGGCACCAAGACCCCAAGGACCAAATATAAACCCAAGGAAGCAATTACCCGAGTATTGATTATGGATTAGGCTAACAACATTACTAATTACATCTAAAGATGTGTATCCACTGCACCAGCCTGTTAATGGCTTTCATGAGGTATTAAGGCTGCTAATCTGGAAAAACAGTAGGTTTATCACCAGCTGTAATTACAGGGTCCCTGGAGAAAGAAGATGGCCAAGGCATGCAGCCTTCCTTTCCATGACCCCAGCTTTCCAAGGACCCCCCCCAGTGGAGACCTCGAGGGCCACGTCTGTCACCCAAGACTAGAGTGAGTGCCCTGGTCAGCCAGTGAGTGGTGAAGTATGGCACAGGGCCTCCCTTGCAAGGGTGGTGGCTCACAAAGGTCAGGGACTGGGCCCTTTCCTCCAGGACAGGAAAGTGGGGGAAGCTTGGGGTCCCTCCACCTATGGGATTATTTCATACTTCTCTCTTTGCTGGTACCACTTCTCCCCTTTCCCATCCCCACCTCCACCTATGCCTTACTTGCCTTCTGGTTTCTGCTTAAAGTCACCCCTGGAAACCCCGCTGTGTTCCCCTGACTGGGCGAGCCCCTCTCTCAGCTCTCAGAGGGCCAGTCCCTCCTGGGATAGAAGGTTGAGTCCATTTTCCTCTCCCCAGACCATCAGGTCAGTAAACAGTGACTAAATAGATCTGATTGGATAAGATTTACTAGACCATGTGGTAGTCCTAGTTATTTATGTGTTTAGTTTTTAACAATTTCTGAGCATTCTATATACTTTTAATATTATAGGGATCCTATTTCTGAATATTTTCCTCATTATATTTTCTTTTAAATTATTACCTTTTAATTACTCAAGGAATACATGAATACATTTTTCGTTAAAAACTCAGACCTTAGAGTCAGTCTCCCAAGGCAATAGAAGTAAAAGCAAAAATGAAGAAATGGGACCTAATCAAATTTATAAGCTTTTGCACAGCAAAGGAAACCATCAACAAAACAAAAGACAACCTATGGACTGAGAGAAGATATTTGGAAACAATGCAACTGACAAGGGCTTATTTCCAAAATATACAAACAGCTCGTACAACTCAACAACAACAACAACAAAACAATCAAAAAGTGGGCAGAAGACCTAAATAGATATTTCTCCAAAGAAGACATACATATGGCCAATAGGCACATGAAAAGATGCTCAACATTGCTAATTATTAGAGAAACACAAATCAAAACTACAGTGAGGTACCACCTCACACCGGTCAGAATGACCATCATTAAAAAAGTCTACAAATAACACATGCTGGAGAGGGTGTGAGAAAGAGAACCCTCCTACATTGTTGGTGGGAATGTAAATTTGTGCAGCCGCTATGGAAAACAGTAAGAAGGTTCCTCATAAAACTAAAAATAGAGTTGCCATATGATCCAGCAATCCCACTCCTAGACATATATCAAAATATGCCAAGGACAAAATTATAATTTGGAAAGATACATACATTCCTATGTTCACAGCAGCACTATTCACAATAGCCAAGACATGGAAACAACCTAAATGTCCATCAACAGAGGAATGGATAAAGAAGATGTGGTATACATACACACACACACACACACACACACACACACAATGGAATACTACTCAGCAATCAAAAAGAATGAAATAATGCCATTTGCAGCAACATGGATGGACTCAGAGATTATCATACTAAGTGAAGTAAGTCATTAAGACAAAGACAAATATCATATGATATCACTTATATGTGGAATTTAAAACATGACACAAATGAACTTAGGAAACGGAAACAGAAACAGACTCACAGACACAGAAAACAAACTTACAGTTACCAAAAAGGAAAAAGGGTGAGGGAGGGATAAATTAGGAGTTTGGGATTAGCAGATACAAACTACTATATATAAAATAAACAACAAGGTCCTACTGTATAGCACGGGGACTATATTCAACATCTTGTAATAAACCATAATGGAAAAGATTATGAAAAAGAATATATATATATATATATATATATATATACACACACACATATATCTGAATCACTTTGCTGTATACCAGCAACTAACACAACATTGTAAATCAACTATACTTCAATGAAATGAAATTAAAAAACCAATCCAGAAACATGTACTGATTTACAAAAAAAAAAAATACCAACCTCCCCACAAAAAAAACCCTCAGACCTTATAGGTAAAATTAAATCCCCTCTTTGCCACTATCTACAACCCCAGAGGGGGCACAGGTGTAATTTGGTGTGGATGCTTCTAGACCATTTGTACGTCTGTGTACACACATTTGTACCTACAGAAATAAAGAATGTTGTTTTGCATGCTGGTGTGCATGTGTGCCCATGTTGCATGAGTCTCTTGTCCCACGTGCAAAACCAGAGCATGACAAAAATGATGGGAGGACAATCTATCCTCGTCATAGATGGGTTTTTGACCATCCTGATAAAAAATGAGAAATGACAGTGCTGGACTGTCATTAAAAATAATTGGATGAAAAAAAAAATAAATAAAATAATAATTGGATGGTGACTTATGTTCTCAGTTGATGCAGCTGATTTAGGGACTACCACACAACACTGCCAACAGGTCCTATTTTTCCCCTCCTGGGACATGCATTGGGATATGGGGAAGCACACTGGGGGAATTGGGATCACAGGCCCCTGACTCTCCCTCCCATCTCCTCCCGCACTGTGGCTCAGCCTACCATAGGCCAGGACCCAAGTCTTACTCTTCCCTGTAGTGGCACCTATACAGGCCTGGTGTACACAGGAGGTACTCAGTGAATGTCTGTCAAAGGCATGGAATAAATCCAAGGAGAGCTATGGGAGAACAAGCAGCCTCCAACCAGTGGCACCAGTCAGGACCCCGGCACACCCGAACAGGGACATCTGATAATAGAGAGTCTATTTATAAAGGTGGGGGAGGGCAGAGAGCAGTGAGCTCTTCAGGTGTGAAGGGACAAGGGCAGGCTGTGGCCATTGCCCCAGAGACGGGGCTTGACAGAAGCTGGGCATTTGGTAGAGGGTACCGCCATCCATGGCAACCTGATGGTGGAGGAATCGGGAGAAGAAATGCTTCCAGGTCACTCTCTGCTACCTGCTGGTGCCTCTTGACATCTGAGCCCAGTGGGAGTCAAAGGCCAGGGAACCTGCAGCCGGACAGAGATACGTGGACAACATGTGGCCTATCCACCTCCTTGGAGCCATCCACGGTGTGGGAGGAGGGGGAGGGCAGGCTCTATCCCTGTCCACCCAGCTGGCCCGCAGCAGCTGGAGCATGCCCTTCCTGAGGCCTGGCTCAGAGCTTCCACCTGCAGCCTGAGCTGGAGTGACATCAGGATCTCAGGGGTACCCTACCTGCCACCTCAGGCTGCCCACCAGCCCCACTGCACTCCAGCAGCAGGGGGGATGGAGTGCATACCTGGGCATTTGGCCAGGTGCACGAGGGCAGGGAAACTGAAGCGTACTCCTGTTCCTCTGCAGACGGCGATATCAGTCGGTGATATCAGTCGGTGACATCACCAGGCTTGTCCTGCAGGTGGAGGGCGTCAGAAGTTCAAATAACTCATCGGGGAGGTGAGGTGAGGGATGGCGTCAACAGCAGGGCTGTGCCAGGAACGCTCCTGCTGGCTGTTGAAGGGGCCGCGGCTGGAGGACAAAGCCTTGCGCAGCTGTCTGAAGTTGTGACCCCAGCTCCAAGCTCAGGAAGGGTCTGTACACAGCTGGCTGCTTCTGAGTGTGTGTGACTGTGTGGCCAGGTGGGCGCCAGGCCCCAGCATGTGGGAGCACGTGGGAACTGCAGGTAAAGGGCATCCAGCTCTCCACAGGTGCATCCTTTCCACAGAAAGGCTGTGAAGACACTTTCCCTTTTCAGAGTCCTATTTGGGCTGGAGGTCAGCCCCTACCTGTCCTCTGCAGCCCAGGCGCCTCCCCTCCACCTGCAGGCCATTCTCCTCCTCTGCTGCCTCCAGCCTCTCCCCTCTAATCCCCCCTCCCACACAGGGGTCTCCAGAACAGAAGTCCAGACCCCACTCAGAGCCGCCCTTGCCTCCTCTGCCTCAGAACAAAGCACAGAGCAGGTGTAAGGGAGGGGAGGAGACAGCTGGCTGCACCCGTGAAGCTCAAAGTATGCAGTGTGTCCTTCAACGTCCCCTTAAGACCAGGCGTGGGGGAGAGGGCTGAGGTCTGGGAAGTTGGGGGTGGTGGCCTCACAGCTCCCAGGCACCACACGCGCTTTCGCACCTCCCGTCACTGCACACCTGGGCCTTCACTGCCTCTTCCTGCCCACGGGCAGCCCACAGCATCCTGCTGTTCAGTAAAATTCAGCCCCACGGCCCCATCTCCCCCTTGCAGTCGCGGCTTCCCGGGCTTTCCCAGGACCCCTCCTGAGCCATCAACTTGGCCCTCACTTCCCTTTGCCTCAGGGATCTGACTGGTCACCTCTATGCTTCCTGCAGAGAGAGGCCAGGTCACCGCCCAGGATGGCACTGCTCCCTAAGGAGGGTTCCCGCATCGGAGGCAGCAGGGACTGACGGCGGAGGGCGCCCAGCTGCGCGCTGAGGCCCAGAGAGCCCTGCCCGGAGCGCGCGGCGCTGAGCAGAAACCCACAGCTACAGGCAACTGCGCCCGGATGAGCAAGCACCGCGGGCATCACTCTGCTGGGTGGAGACCGAACATGAAGACCTGGCTACACGGGGGCACGAAGGCCCCAGGGCAGCGTGTGGACATGGGTGGCAACTGTGCCGAATATATTGCGGACAGCAACAAGGGATCAGGGCGGAGCATTCATCCAGGGGGCTCGGGTGAGCGGTTACGCGCTACAGGAGGCCTGGAGTACCTGCTTTCCTCTCAGCGGCCCCTGGAGGACCCGCCCCTCTCTGCAGGACCCGCCCCTCCATGCAGGACCCGCCCCTCCACGCAGGACCCACGCCTCTCTGCAGGACCGTCCAGCTGGCCCAGCCCTCCCACCCCACAGGCCCCCCGCACTCCCCATACTCCCCACCTCACTAACCTAGCTTCCTGCCTTTGGTGATGGAGCACTGGCAGACTATGGACAGAGTGGGAAAGACCAAATCCTGGATGCTGAGAAGCACTGAGAGGGGAAGATGAAGGGCTTGGGGCCAGAGGTGAGTCGGGGGTTGGAGTGGAGGACAGGAGATCAGAGAATGAAAGCAGGGCCTGTGCCAGGAGCCCTTTTATCCATTTAGAGAGAAATGGTCAAGATTAGGATCCCACTGGGGAGGTCTTTCTTCTTTGAGCACAGCGGTTTGCCAAGGTGACAGGGCCTGGGGACTGAGGGGAGCCAACCCCAAAAAAGCTGTTCAGAGTCCTATGGGTTAAGGCCCCCGGAAGGAAGGAACACTGATATGGCCCTGGCAGGACAACCTTCTGTTTCTCCCTCCTGGAAAAGGCGAGCTGTGACCAGAAAGAAAGGAAACGGCAGGGGACTTCCCTGGTGGCACAGTGGTTAAGAATTTGCCTGCCAATGCAGGGGACATGGGTTCGAGCCCTGGGCCAGGAAGATCCCACATGCCGTGGAGCAACTAAGCCCGTGTGCCACAACTACTGAGCCTGTGCTCTAGAGCCTGGGAGCCACAACTACTGAGTCCACGTGCCACAACTACTGAAGCCCACAGGCCAAGAGCCTGTGCTCTGCAACAAGAGAAGCCACTGCAATGAGAAGCCTGCACACTGCAACCAAGAGTAGCCCCCCCTTGCTGCAACTAGAGGAAGCCTGCGCACAGCAACGAAGACCCACTGCAGCCAAAAATAAATAAATAAATAAATTTTAAAAAAAGAAAGGAAACGGCAGGGATGGGGCCTCAGCCAGGGTCTGCCTGGTTGGTGCTCTGCAGGAACCTAAGGAACCTGAGTCCCACTCTGGTTTGCAGCCTCTAGGCCTCCTGTGTCCGACTGTCTTCCTCTGAGGTACCCTGACCCACCAAGGGGAGGAACCACACAGTGACCAGCTTTTTCACCCCAGGGAGGATCCCACCCTGACCACTAGCCACTCACCTTCCCAGCATCCCCAGGAACAGGCTCTGAGCTCTCCCCATGGCCACATCTCCCCTCCCACCCTCCAACAGGCCTGGAATGACCGCCCCCTGGGAGCGGTCTGAAGGGCAATTCACAGGAGTGCGTTCCCACAGATCAGTAACCCACAAAGCCTTTTGTCGTGTACATTCGAAAAGCTGTGCCCCACCTCCCCTCTGCTCGCTGCCAATCTTTCTTCTCAGTTTCTAATGCAGGTTCACCAGATAAAAGGCTCTGAGAGGTTTGCAGCAAATAAACATTTAACTGGGCATCATGCAGCATTTCCTATATCTATTTGATCATGAAGTCCTTTCTCATCTGACAAATTTTGAGAAGAGCTAACCAAAGTACAGGTCCCAGGGAATTCCCTGGTGGTCCAGTGGTTGGGACTCCACAATTCCACTGCAGGGGGCATGGGTTCAGATCCCTGGTCGGGAAACTAAGATCCTGCCCAGCCAAAAATAAAATAAAGTACAGGTCCGATCATTTCTTCCTTCAACACTCGAGTGCCTCCTTGGACCTGTCCTTTCAGCCCCAGACAGGCACCCTGTTGGCCTTCATCATTCCTGCTTGCCTCCAGGACACAGGTCCTTTGCTTCACCTGCCCTCCGGGTCATCCCGAGCCCGGTCCTGACCGGGCTCATCTCTCTCTGCACCCTCCACACAGCCCAGTGTTCACACACTCTCTAAACACAGCACATCTTGTAGGCCTCTTTGCCTTGTTCCAGCCCTTCTCCAGCACAGAGTGCCCTCTCCCATCTCTTCATCAATCCCTTCAGTTCTAACTCATCAATGAAGACTCAAATGCTGCCTCTTCCATGAAGCCTTTCTTGATCTCCGTCAGGATGACTCATTCCAGATGGCTATCATTTCTTTATTATTCCCTTCATGTTTCAGCCAAGTACTCTCCCCCAAAGATTAGTCCTTGCAGGAGAGTGCCAGATCTGATTTAACTCTGTATCCCTCCCCAACCCCATCCGCCAGGACCTTGCACAAGACTGTTCTAATATTTCTATCAAGCAATCAGTAGATGCTGTCGGAATCACTTCTCCCACCTCTCCCCTTTGCCTCTGGGAAGAGCAAGAGGCCCAGGGCTTCCTTTCACAGGAGTTCTGGGATTATGGCGAGCCATGAGGAGTCGTAGATATAAGAATAATGAATGTTGCTGATTGAGTCTGGGGGCTCCTTAGAACCATGCATGTAGTGAAGTATGGAGTCAGCCCTAAAATGAGCCAGCATCTAAGGCATCCATGAGGCTATACCAGGGGAGGCCTGGGACCCTGAGGTGCTCCTTACTGGGTGGTGAGAAATGGGCATGGGAAGGAAGTAAAAGACAATAAAATAAAGAAGCCCGAAGAGGAAGAGAGAGGAAGAGTTGCCAAGGAACCCTGATGTGTCCCCTAGTTTTGTCAGCCACTCTGGGGACATCCAGGAGAGTGTTGGAACAACATAGCACGCCCTTCCCCATGTCTCCCTGATGGTGCTGCTCTAGCAAAGGTCACTGGGGTAACATGTGCCGCCTTGAGAAGGACCGTGGTGCAGGGCCAGGTCCATGGAGTGAGTGGCGAGGACAAGCCGGGTTAATGCCGAAAGTGGGGGCAGGTCCCCTACAACCCCCTGGGCTGACACGGGCCACCTGGGAGCATTTGCCATCGGCAGGGTGCTGCGTTTGAGAAGTGATGGAGGCGGAGAGGGCAGGAGAGGGCAGGGGAGAAGGCTCTGCCTCTGCCCCCTCCCCACTCTGAGCCCTGGTCATGGGCCCCAGCTGGTCCTCCCAGCATAGCGGCGTGCACAGAACCTCCCCTTTCCTGGATGCACCTTCCTGAAAATGAGCCTCTGAGCGCTGAGGTCGTTCCAGGCCCTGCTTCTCAGCGTGTGTCCTTGAAGCAGCCAGCCATCGGCACCGTGAGCTTGGCCTGGCCCAGCCCCCCAGACCAGGATCTGCATTTGCCCAGGAGCCCTGGGGGATTTGTGGGCAGAGGTGTGGGAAGGGCCAATCTCAGGTGCTGTTCAGCCAACTTGACCTCCTCAGTCACATGACAGGCTTCTTGAGGTGCAATCCCATCTTAGGTATCTTGGTTCTCTCTGCCCTCCCCTCACACCCAGCCGTATAAGTTGGCCCTAAAACTGAAGGGAGGCCACTGCTCAGCAAGGAATGAATAAAGCAAATGAAATCAGGTAACTGGGCTCAGCACTCTCTTGGGATTTTAAAGATCCCAATCATGGGAAACCAGGGTCAAATATTTGCACTGGTATCTCCACTTCAGGTCACCTACCCTTAGAACCGGAGTTGGACAGGAACCCAAGACCCTCCTCACTCAACTAGAAGGAACAGCAGGGCTTGGTTTACCCCTCTGCCAAGGAGGTGAAAATCTTGGTTGTTTCAGAGGCTTTGGAGAACATCGCCCGCTCCCGTGAATGCACGCGGAGAGCTGCCAGCTACTGTCATGGTCCCATTATGCATACTGGGATTCTGATCAGAAGAGTCACACTCCAGAGAGGCAGCTGTTCTCGTCCGCAGGTGGAGTATCTGCCTGACATCACTGGAGCTGAAGGCACACAGTCCCCTGGACAGCCGGGGACAAGGGCGGTGGCCTTCCAGCAGAGCCACCTGCCTCAGCCTGACAGATTGATACAAGGAAGGTGGAAACGGTCTGTTCCTGGCCTTGTCTGACCAGCGGAGGAGGATTGAGAAATGTGTCTGGCATTGGTGCTGCAAGGAGAATATATAAGTAGCCAAGTCACTTACTGGAAAAGAAATGAGCTAATCTGCCAAGCCAGCCTGAATCTTAATGGGAGGACAAGGCAGTGGGGTGGGAAGGCGGGCAAGAGGGCCTGGTCTGCACCCGGGTTTTCAGGTGCCGAGTGCCTTCCACCTCATGCCCTGTCCTGGGAGCAGCAGAGCCCCTTGGAAAGCAGTGATGGTTCTGAACATGACACTCTTCTTTTTTTTTTCCCCCCACAACTTTTTTTGTTGTTATTTTTTATTTTTATTTTTCTTATTAGTCATCCATTTTATACACATCAGTATATACATGTCAATCCCAATCTCCCAATTCATCCCACCACCACCACCACCACCCCCTGCCGTTTTCCCCCCTTGGTGTCCATACGTTTTATCTCTACTTCTGTGACTCAATTTCTGCTTGGCAAACTGGTTCATCTGTACCATTTTCTAGCTTCCCCATATATGCGTTAATATACGATACTTGTTTTTCTCTTTCTGACTTACTTCACTCTGTATGACAGTCTCTACAAATGACCCAATTTCGTTCCTTTTTATGGCTGAGTAAAATTCCATTGTATATATGTACCATATCTTCTTTTATTTATTTATTTATTTATTGCGTTACACGGGCCTCTCACTGTTGTGGCCTCTCCCGTTGCGGAGCACAGGCTCCGGACACGCAGGCTCAGCGGCCATGGCTCACGGGCCCAGCCGCTCCGCGGCATGTGGGATCCTCCCAGACCGGGGCACGAACCCGCGTCCCCTGCATCGGCAGGCGGACTCTCAACCACTGCGCCACCAGGGAGGCCCTGTACCATATCTTCTTTATCCATTCATCTGTTGATGGGCATTTAGGTTGCTTCCATGACCTGGCTATTGTAAACAGAGCTGCCATGAACATTGGGGTGCATGTGTCTTTTTGAATTATGGTTTTCTCTGGGTATATGCCCAGTAGTGGGATTGCTGGGTCATATGGTAATTCTATTTTTAGTACTTTAAGGAACCTCCATACTGTTCTCCATAGTGGCTGTATCAATTTACATTCGCACCAACAGTGCAAGAGGGTTCCCTTTCTCCACACCCTCTCCAGCATTTGTTGTTTGTAGATTTTCTGATGATGCCCATTCTAACTGGTGTGATGTGATACCTCATTGTAGTTTTGACTTGCATTTCTCTAATAATCAGTGATGTTGAGCAGCTTTTCATGTGCTTCTTGGCCATCTGTATGTCTTCTTTGGAGAAAGGTCTATTGAGGTCTTCTGCTCATTTTTGGATTAGGTTTTTTTTTTGTTTTTTGGGGTTTTTTTTTTGCGGTACGCGGGCCTCTCACCGTTGCGGCCTCTACCCGTTGTGGCCTCTCCTGCTGCGGAGCACAGGCTCCGGACGCGCAGGCTGAGTGGCCATGGCTCACAGGCCCAGCCGCTCCGCGGCATGTGGGATCTTTCCAGACCGGGGCACGAACCCGTGTCCCCTGCGTTGGCAGGTGGACTCTCAACCACTGTGCCACCAGCGAAGCCCAGCTTATTTGTTTTTTTAATATTGAGCTGCATGAGCTGTTTATATATTTTGGAGATTAATCCTTTGTCCACTGATTCATTTGCAAATATTTTCTCCAATTCTGAGGGTTGTCTTTTCTTCTTGTTTGTAGTTTCCTTTGCTTTGCAAAACCTTTAAGTTTCATTAGGTCCCATTTGTTTATTCTTGTTTTTATTTCCATTACTCTAGGAGGTGGATCAAAAAATATCTTGCTGTGATTTATGTCAAAGAGTGTTTTTCCTGTGTTTTCCTCGAAGGGTTTTATAGTACCCGGTCTTACATTTAGGTCTCTAATCCATTTTGAGTTTATTTTTGTGTATGGTGTTAGGGAGTGTTCTAATTTCATTCCTTTACATGTAGCTGTCCAGTTTTCCCAGCACAATTTATTGAAGATACTGTCCCTTCTTCATTGTATATCCTTGCCTCCTTTGTCGTAGATTAGTTGACCATAGGTGCATGGGTTTATCTCTGGGCTCTCTATCTTGTTCCATTGATCTATATTTCTGTTTTTGTGCCAGTACCATATTGTCTTGATTACTCTAGCTTTGAAGTATAGTCTGAAGTCAGGGAGTCTGATTCTTCCATGTCCATTTTTTTCCCTCAACACTGCTTTGGCTATTTGGGGTCTTTTGTGTCTCCATAAAAATTTTAAGACTTTTGTTCTAGTTCTGTAAAAAATGCCATTGGTAATTTGATAGGAATTGCACTGAATCTATAGACTGCTTTGGGTAGTATAGTCATTTTCACAATATTGATTCTTCCAGTCCAAGAACATGGTATATCTCTCCATCTGTTTCTATCATCTTTAATTTCTTTCATTAGTGTCTTATAGTTTTCTGCTACAGGTCTTTTGTCTCCCTAGGTAGGTGTATTCCTAGGTATTTTATTCTTTTTGTTGCAATGGTAAATGGGAGTGTTTCCTTAATTTCAATTTCAGATTTTTCATCATCAGTGTATAGGAATGCAGGAGATTTCTATGCATTAATTTTGTATCCTGCAACTTTACCAAATTCATTGATTAGCTTTAGTAGTTTTCTGGTGGCATCTTAGGATTCTCTATGTATAGTATCATATCATCTGCAAACAGTGACAGCTTTACTTCTTCTTTTCCAATTTGAATTCTTTTATTTCTTTTTCTTCTCTGATTGTGGTGGCTAGGACTTCCAAAACTATGTTGAATAATAGTGGTGAGAGTGGACATCCTTGTCTTGTTCCTGATCTTAGAGGAAATGTTTTCAGTTTTTCACCATTGAGAATGATGTTTGCTGTGGGTTTGTCATATATGGCCTTTATCATGTTGAGGTAGGTTCCCTCTATGCCCACTCTCTGGAGAGTTTTTATCATAAATGGATGTTGAATTTTGTCAAAAGCTTTTTCTGCATCTGTTGAGATGATCAGATGGTTTTTATTCTTCAATTTGTTAATATGGTGTATCACATTGATTGATTTGTGTATATTGAAGAATCCTTGCATCTCTGGGATAAATCCCACTTGATCATGGTGTATGATCCTTTTAATGTGTTGGTGGATTTTGTTTGCTAGTATTTTGTTGAGGACATTTGCATCTATATTCACCAGTGATATTGGTCTCTAATTTTCTTTTTTTGTAGTATCCTTGTCTGGTTTTGGTATCAGGGTGATGGTGGCCTCATAGAATGGATTTGGGAGTTTTCCTTCCTCTGCAATTTTTTGGAAGAGTTTGAAAAGGATGTGTGTTAGCTCTTCTCTAAATGTTTGATAGAATTCACCTGTGAAGCCATCTGGTCCTGGACTTTTGCTTGTTGGAAGATTTTAAATCACAGTTTCAACTTCATTACTTGTGATGGGTCTGTTCATATTTTCTATTTCTTCCTGGGTCAGTCTTGGAAGGTTATACCTTTCTAAGAATTTGTCCATTTCTTCCAGGTTGTCCAATTTATTGGCATAGAGTTGCTTGTAGTAGTCACTTAGGATGCTTTGTATTTCTGCGGTGTCTGTTGTAACTTCTTCTTCATTTCTAATTTTATTGATTTGAGTCCTCTCCCTCTTTTTCTTGATGAGTCTGGCTAATGGTTTATCAATTTTGTTTATCTTCTCAAAGAACCAGCTTTTAGTTGTAGTGACCTTTGCTATTGTTTTCTTTGTTTCTATTTCATTTAATTCTGCTCTGATCTTTTTTTTTTTTTTTTTTTTTTTTTTTTTTTTTTGCGGTACGCGGGCCTCTCACTGTTGTGGCCTCTCCCGTTGTGGAGCACAGGCTCCGGATGCGCAGGCTCAGCGGCCATGGCTCACAGGCCGAGCCACTCTGCGGCATGTGGGATCCTCCCAGACTGGGGCACGAACCCGTGTCCCCTGCATCAGCAGGCAGACTCTCAACCACTGCGTCACCAGGGAAGCCCTGCTCTGAGCTTTATGATTTCTTTCCTTCTGCTAACTTTGGGTTTTGTTTGTTTTCCTTTCTCTAGTTCCTTTAGGTGTAATGTTAGATTGTTTATTTGAGACTTTTCTTGTTTCTTGAGGTAGACTTGTATAGCTATAAACTTCCCTCTCAGCACTGCTTTTGTTGCATCCCATAGGTTTTGGATCGTCGTGTTTTCATTGTCATTTGTCTCTAGGTATTTTTGATTTCCTCTTTGATTTCTTCATTGATCTCTTGGTTATTTAGTAACGTATTGTTTAGCCTCCAGGTGTTTGTGTTTTTTACATTTTTTTCCCTGCACTTGATTTCTAATTTCATAGTGTGGTGGTCAGAAAAGATGCTTGATATGATTTCAATTTTCGTAAGTTTACTGAGGCTTGATTTGTGATCCAAGATGTGATCTATCCTGGAGAATATTCAATGCGCACTTGAGAAGAAAGTATAATCTGCTGTTTTTGGATGGAATGTCCTATAAATATCCATTAAATCTATCTGGTCTCTTGTGTCATTTAAAGCTTGTATTTCCTTATTAATTTTCTGTTTGGATGTCTGTCCATTGGTGTAAGTGAGGTGTTAAAGTCCCCCGGTATTACTGTGTTACTGTCAATTTCCTCTTTTAGAGCTGTTAGCAGTTGCCTTATGTATTGAGGTGCTCCTATGTTGGGTGCATATATATTTATAATTGTTATATCTTCTTCTTGGATTGATCCCTTGATCATTACATAGTGTCCTTCCTTGTTTCTTGTAACATTCTTTATTTTAAAGTCTATTTTATCTGATATGAGTATTGCTACTGCACCTTTCTTTTGCTTTCCACTTGCATGGAGTATCTTTTTCCATCCCCTCACTTTCAGTCTGTATGTGTCCCTAGGTCTGAAGTGGGTCTCTTGTAGACAGCATATATATGGGTCTTGTTTTTGTCTCCATTCAGAGAGCCTGTGTCTTTTGGTTGGAGCATTTAATCCATTCACGTTTAAGGTAATTATCGATATATATGTTCCTATGACCATTTTCTTAATTGTTTTGTTTTTGTTTTTGTAGGTCCTTTTCTTCTCTTGTGTTTCCCACTTAGAGAAGTTCCTTTAGCATTTGTTGTAGAGCTGATTTGTGGTCCTGAATTTTCTTAGCTTTTGCTTGTTGGTAAAGCTTTTGATTTCTCCATCGAATCTGAATGAGATCCTTACTGGGTAGAGTAATCTTGCTTGTAGGTTCTTCCCTTTCATCACTTTTAATATGTCATGCCACTCCCTTCTGGCTTGTAGAGTTCCTGCTGAGAAATCAGCTGTTAACCTTATGGGAGTTCCCTTGTATGTTATTTGTCATTTTTCCCTTGCTGCTTTCAATAATTTTTCTTTGTCTTTAATTTTTGCCAATTTGATTACTATGTGTCTCGGCATGTTTCTCCTTGGGTTTATCCTGTATGGGACTCTCTGTGCTTCCTGGACTTGGGTGGCTGTTTCCTTTCCCATGTTCAGGAATTTTTCTACTATAATATCTTTAAATATTTTCTTGGGTCCTTTCTCTCTCTCTTCTCCTTCTGGGACCCCCATAATGTAAATGTTGTTGCATTTAATGTTGTCCCAGAGGTCTCTTAGGCTCTCTTCATTTCTTTTCATTCTGTTTTCTTTGTTCTGTTCCACAGCAGTGAATTCCACCATTCTGTCTTCCAGGTCACTTATCTGTTCTTCTGCCTCAGTTATTCTCCTACTGATTCCTTCTAGTATATTTTTTATTTCAATTATTGTATTGTTCATCTCTGTTTCTTTGTTCTTTAATCCTTCTAGGTGTTTGTTCTTTAATTCTTCTAGGACTTTGTTAAACAATTCTTGCATCTTCTCGATCTTTGCCTCCATTCTTTTTCCAAGGTCCTGGATCATCTTCACTATCATTATTCTGAATTCTTTTTCTGGAAGATTGCCTATCTCCATTTCATTTAGTTGTTTTTCTGAGGTTTTATCTTGTTCCTTCACCTGGTACATAGCCCTCTGCCTTTTCATCTTGTCTATCTTTCTGTGAATGTGGTTTTTGTTCCACAGGCTGCAGGACTGTAGTTCTTCTTGCTTCTGCTGTCTGCCCTCTGGGGGGTGAGGCTATCTAAGAGGCTTGTGGAAGTTTCCTGCTGGGAGGGACTTGTGGTGGGTAGAGCTGGTTCTTGCCCTGGTGGGCAGAGCTCAGTAAAACTTTAATCCGCTTGTCTGCTGATGGGTGTGGCTGGGTTCTCTCCCTGTTAGTTGTTTGGCCTGAGGGAACCCAACACTGGAGCCTACCCTGCTCTTTGGTGGGGCTAATGGTGGACTCTGGGAGGGCTCACACCAAGGAGTACTTCCCAGAACTTCTGCTGCCAGTGTCCTTGTCCCTTGGTGAGACACAGCTGCCCCCTGCCTCTGCAGGAGACCCTCCAACACTAGCAGGTAGGTCTGGTTCAGTCTCCTATGGAGTCACTGCCCCTTCCCCTGGGTCCCGATGCGCACACTACTTTGTGTGTGCCCTCCAAGAGTGGAGTCTCTGTTTCCCCCAGTCCTGCCGAAGTCCTGCAATCAAATCTCGCTAGCCTTCAAAGTCTGATTCTCTAGGAATTCCTCCTCCTGTTGCCAGACCCCCAGGCTGGGAAGCCTGACGTGTGGCTCAGAACCTTCACTCCAGTGGGTGGACTTCTGTGGTATAAGTGTTCTCCATTTTGTGAGTCACCCACCCAGCAGTTATGGGATTTGATTTTATAGCACCTCTCTTGCCATCTCATTACAGCTTCTCCTTTGTCTTTGGATGTGGGGTATCTTTTTTGGTGAGTTTCAGTGTCTTCCTGTCGATAATTGTTCAGCAGTTAGCTGTGATTCTGGTGTTTTTGAAAGAGGGAGTGAGAGCATGTCCTTCTACTCCGCCATCTTGAACCCATCTCACATGACGCTCTTTAAGCTAAGAGCCAGCCTGGAGGACTGAAATGCACCCATGAAAAAATGAGGCTTAAAATGAGAGTGGTCAGCAAGAACCCAGACCATGCTGACCTGGCCCACCTGCCACCCTTTCAGATGGGAAAGAGCCAAGAAATGTTTGAGGACAATGAAGCCCACCCATGTGCTTTGTGGAGAATGCCCATCACTCTTTTTTTCCTGTTTATACCAATAATATCCATTAGTCAAAAATAAATAAGCAGGGGATGGGAGAGGGATGGATTGGGAGTCTGGGGTTAGCAGATGCAAACTATTATATATAGGATGGATAAACAACAAGGTCCTACTGTATAGCACAGGGAACTATATTCAATATCCTGTAATAAACTATAATGGAAAAGAATATATATATGTATAACTGAATCACTTTGCTGTAGAGCAGAAATTAACACATTGTAAATCAACTATACTTCAGTAAAATTAATTTTTTTTAATCTCAAATAAATAAATAAGCCAAAAAAAAAAGAGATGGAAACCCCTCATCATCCTACGCACAGACGTAGAGAGTGAGTGAATGCTGCATTGCACCCACTCAGGTCTCTGTGTTTCTGACAAGCTCCTGGGTCATGCAGAGGCTGCTGGTCCAGGGACCACACTTTGAGTATCATAGCCCTGCCAGATGTTTTAAAATATGCATGTATATACGTTTTTGTTCTGAAAATTTTCCATAGAGTACATACTATAATATTTTATAACATGACTCAATTTAATAACTTATTGTGACTCCCTTTCTGCATCAAAATTATACTTCAATAATAAATTTTAATTTTAATCAGATACACAGAATCTGATTGGATATAAGTTCCAGAATTTATTTAACCAAATCTTCTATTGTTGGACACATGGGTTGTTTTCAATTTTTCTTCTATTATAAATAGCATTGCAACGATGAGTTTTGTGAATAAACCTTGTCATACATACTAAATTATTTTTTTAGAATTTCAGTAAGTAAAGTTAAAGACATGCATACTTTGGGGGCCTTCCATAAAGATTACTAAACTGCCCACCCTCCAAAAAAGTTTACCAACAAGCACAACCACCGGCAGTATACCAATCACTCCCATTTAAAACAATTCTCCAGGACTTCCCTGGTGGTGCAGTGGTTAAGAATCTGCCTGCCAATGCAGGGGACACGGGTTTGAGCCCTGGTCTGGGAAGGTCCCACATGCCACAGAGCAACTAAGCCCGTGTGCCACAACTAGCGAGTCTGTGCTCTAGAGCCCATGAGCCACAACTACTGAGCCCGCAAGCCACAACTACTGAAGCCCATTCGCCTAGAGCCCGTGCTCCGCAACAAGAGAAGCCACTGCAATAAGCCCACGCACCGCAACAAAGAGTAGCCCCTGTTTGCTGCAACGAAGACCCCATGCAGCCAAAAATAAAATGTAAATAAATAGATTTGTTTTAAAAAAAGAATTATTAAAAAGAATTAAACAATTCTCCAGCGAAGTAAAAGCAAACGATACCCTCACGTTCCTATCTCAGCTTCTGTTACATCAGGAAAGTCATACAATTTCCTAATGGGAAAGCCCAGGCTCTCACTCCCTCTTTCATTACACATCTACTCACCACCTAACTATGTCGTGAGGCATTGGATAGTCACCATCCAGAAAAGAACAACGACCCCATAAAAATGGTCTGTTTTCCCTACTGTTCTGCAAATACTCTAAGATCTCAAGAAATTACTTTCTTAGAAGGGTCTACTGAGACGCTGTATCTGTTGCCTTAGATTTGCCGATGAGGCACTTGAAGCCAAGCAGTGCAGTGACCTGCCCAGTCTCAGATCTCTAGGAAACCAGCCTGGTGGCTTGCCCTCCATCCTTTTCCTCTCCTGCCAAACCTAGCTGGTGCCCCTCACAAAAATGCATCTCAGTCCTCTCCTGGCTCCACCACAGAGATGTTCTGTTCCTCTGATTTCCTATGCACTCGGTCGACACATGTCACTGAGGTACCATGCTGCGCTGTGGGCTGTGCGAGGTGAGAGGTGGCTGCCAGGGAGGGGGCTGTAGTGGCTGAGCCATGTCCATCAGCTCAAGGGGACCCGGTGAGTGTGGTGCTGGTCCCACGTCCTCAGGATCCAAGATGCACTTGGGATGAATGGCCCGCGTCAGCCTGTGCTGCCTCTGATGCCCATGCCGTGCCAACCGTTACTTGTCCCCCTGCCCTGAGAGCCCTCGGGGCTGTGTGAGTGGGGGGAGGACTCCTGCTGAGCCCTCCCATGACTGTGGGGAGGAGGAACTATACTGCCAGGAGAGGCGGCAAGCCGGTTACAGGCCATGAATCCAGGCCTGGACTAGGACAGACACAAAGAGACACCCAGGAGTCAGCCTGAGAAATGCATCAGAGGCCCGGCCGAGAGGACGGGGACGGCGAGCAAGGTGTCTAATGTGATGGGACACTTTCCCTTGGGTATTACAGGGAATAGAAAGAGCAAGTTTGGGGGCAGAGGTTAAGAGAATAATTGGGACACGGTGAATCTGAAGTGTCTCTGGGACAGCCCAGTGGAAACGTCTGGTAGAAACTTGGACAAGAGGGTCTGGAAAACTGGGTCACGTGATGGTTACTTTTATGTGTCAACTAGACTGGGCTAGGGGATGTCCAGAGAGCTGGTAAAACATTATTTCTAGGTGTGTCTGTCAGGGTGCTTCCAGAAGAGATTAGCATTTGAATTGGTGAACTGAGCAAAGCAGAGGGCCCTCCCCAATGTGGGTGAGCTTTACCCAATCCCCTGAGCACTCAAATAGAACAAAAAGGCAGAGGGAGGGTGAATTCACTCTCTGCTTGAGTTGAGACATCTGTCTTCTCCTGCCCTAGTGCTCCTGGGTCTCAGGCTTTCAGAATCAGATCGGAACTTGCACCACCAGCCCCACCTGATTCTCAGGCCTTCAGGCTCGGACTGAATTACACCACTGGCTTTCCTGGTACTGCAGCTTGCAGGTGGCAGGTCGTGGGACTTCTCTGCCTCCATAACTACATAAGCCAATTCGTATAATAAACCTCCTCTTATATACATATCCACCTATATCCTATTGGTTCTGTTTCTCTGGAGAACCCTGACTAGTACAGTCACTTACCCTCTCTGAGTCCCAGTGGGGACCCGAGCTGGTCTAGGAGTCCTTGGTCTCAATGCCTGGTGAAGCAGGAAGGGTGGATGGACATAGACCAAGGAAAGAGCAGAACCAGCGTGAAGAGGGCTGAGCAGAAATCTCTGGCCTCCTGAGAGTTTCTGGGCATTTACTGGGCAGGTGGGCAAGTGCCCAGGAGGACAGGTTGCAAAGGAGGGTCAGAAAAAGCGAAGTAGATACACAGGGAGGAGCTGAAGGAGGAACATTTCCTAAAAAAAGACCCATTGAAACTGTAAATGCAGTTTTCTGTTGACCTACAAATCCACCTCCAAGAATCTGTCCATCAAAACCACTTATACAAATGCTTGAATACGCTTACAAAAATATTTATAGTTTTTGTAACAGAGAAAAATTGGAGGCAACCCCAGTGCTTAAGCCAGCGCCTGGCACACAGTAGCACTTCATAAGCCATTCATTTAATGAATGAATGAACTCAGTTTCATTAATAGGACTACTGCTCACCTAAATTATGGAAGATCAATTCCAAGTACAACTCTACTGTCATAAAAAATTAAGTAGACTTATATTCAGGGATGTTTATGGTGTCCTGTAAACTGACAAAGTCACCAAATGTTTCAGATAAACATGGACTCCTTTCCGAAAATACCTATGTGTATATTTGCATACATATGTATTATACATTATATACTGACATTAATTTGCAGGAGATTTGTTGAGCAAGTGCTCTCAGGTGAAACTTTTACGGGACTGAGGGAAGCAGGAAAGGGCAGAGGAGGAAGCCAGGGAAGGCTGTGGGCCCATCAGAAGCGTCACCTGATCTCAATGGGAGCTCTGGAGCATGAATGGCACCACGGAGCTGCCCCACCTCAAAGCAAGGGGACCAGGCTTTCATTTCTGCATTATTCAGTCACTGGTTGGGGGCTGCCCCTATGGGACACGCATTGACCTCCCAGACACTGCTGGACAAGGCAGATGATTTCTGCCGAGGTGATTCTCCAGAAAAGGGTGCAACACTGACCCATTAGCAGCTGGGATGGGTGTATTGGTTAGATGAAGAAAATCTAGGTCGCACCAACAGTATCTAATATAGATGTACAAATGTGTATGTGTGTGTTTGCAGGTGTGCAGAAAAAATCTCGAAGAATATCCCCCAAGATATCAATAGCAAATACCTCCAAAGATGGAGATGGGGGTGGAGAAGGCCAATGGAAGAAGAAAATTTTATATTTCACTTAATATATTTCCATTTTGTAATAAAAAACAAAAGGAGGTTGGCCAGCAGAGCTAAAAGCTGCAGATAGGCCAAGCCATCTAAAAATGGAGAAAAGCCCCTGTGGGCTGATGAGAAGAACCTTCTGACTGCAGGGTGTTTGGGTATCAGGCCTAGGAACACTTTGTTGGGGGGGGGGGCATGAAATAGGGCCAGCATTCTGGCAGAGGGTGTTGGAGAACATGGTGGGTGGCCAGGAGCCATACCTCTGGGCCATGCAGGGACCCTTAGCCAAATCAGCCTTTCTGGGGCTGAGACTCCCCATCTCACTTCACTCTCAGTGCTCACTCTGTAATGAATGATTTTTCCTTTCTCTTGAAATGAATGAACAAATGGGAATCTTAAGGAAGTTATGCCAAAAGCCAGGATGTTCCTTCCCAGAAGATAAATCGTACACATTGTCATGAGGGAGAACAGTAACTTGTCAGGAATTATGCATCTTTGCTATTTGAGCTTCCTCTTAGAAATTAGAGTGCCAGAGCACCTGGCCCACTGAGAGGTGGGAGGGTGGGGAGGGGATGGTGACCAGACAGGCCCAGAGGACACTAGCCCCATGGGCAGGAGAGTCCTTGCATCCAATCCCCTGCCACAGCCAAGCTTCTCCTGGGCCCTCCAGCCCAGCAACCTCCTGGTCCTCGTCACGGGATGGGAGCCAGGTTGAGAGCCTGACCACCAAGGACAGGGCCACAGACAATGTAGCAGGCAGTGGAAGCCCAGGAGACTCAATCAGTGTCTGCTGGCTCAAAGCAGGGGCAATCACCCATTGGTGTCTATCTCAGTGAGCCTGGGCTGCCATAGACCGGGTGGCTTAAACAACAAACATTTATTCCTCACAGTTGTAGAGGCTGGAAGTCCAAGATTCAGGATGCCAGCGTGGTCAGGTCCTGCTGAGGCCTCCTTTCTGGTTTACAATCAGCCACCTTCTCATTGTATGCTCACATGGTGGAGAAAGAGAGAGGGCTAGCTTTCTTCCTCTTCTTATAAGGGCACTAATCGCATCATGGGGCTCTACCCTCATGACCTAATTTCCTGCCAAAGGCCCTGCATCCTATGGGGTTAGAATTTCAACATATGAATTTTGGAAGGTCACAAACATGCAGTCCATAACTGCAGTGGTGTTCCAAGATGGTAAATCTTCAGGAGAAGACAACCTTGTGAAGGTTGCTTAGTGAATTTAGAACAACATGATATGATAACGTATGATGACGATGACACTTAAGCAGCTGGTTCTGGCAGGATCTGAAAACATGCATAGTGCTCAAAAAAGGTGTTATGTTGGAGCAAACGAGCCTGTAAATGTGACCGGGCAAAAGAGTCACTCTCCAGGAAACATTGATGATCCCAGAAGGTGTGGCCCAGTCCCTGCATTAGCTCCTCAGAAGCCCCCTATGGAATGTTTCTGTACCATGGCAAGCCTGTTGGAAAAGCATGAAGTCAAGAGAATGGAAAGGAGATATTAATGATAGATGAATTAACACAGCAAAGCAAGTATGTACGATAGGTGTTACACCCTAAATTCTGAATATGTACAGCCAACTTTTCTATCTGTTGTTAGGAATGGCAAAAGTTAGGGCTACACAGAATGATGCTTGGACATATGAGACAGGTGGTTAGGGTGTTAGAAACAAACCACCGTGGGTGATGATGGATCTCAGTTTAGAAATGATGGTGTGGGTCACACAGACCACTAATACCTTGACCAAATCATTTCAGCGTGGGATGTGGAGACTTGGGGTGCAAACATGGGAGTGGCATGTGACAGTAATTTTTTCCCCAGATAGACTACAAAAGTTACAGGGTAATGGAAAAAAGGTGTAGACTCCACCTTCAACAAAAGTAGGACACAGTAATGATCTATAGACTCAAATTTTGTGTAAGCACTATCAAAATAAACTGAAATCTGCTCAGAATTCATATGGGGAGAAGCTGAGCTGGAGAGGAGTCCTTGTGAGCAGGAGATCTCAGGAGACAATCACAAAAACTGCCTTTCCTATA
Organism: Mesoplodon bidens; assembly: GCF_964165515.1. Taxonomy (NCBI): domain Eukaryota; kingdom Metazoa; phylum Chordata; class Mammalia; order Artiodactyla; family Ziphiidae; genus Mesoplodon; species Mesoplodon bidens. The sequence continues at coordinate 117,843,016 of NC_138176.1, read as the reverse complement.
GGTCAGGGGCACATTCCAGAGTATAGACCTATATCGGTGACCTGCAGCAATGGCTGTGGGATGGCGGGAGCAGTAAGCAGGAGGCAATAGACCCAACAAAGGAGGAAGTACTATGAAAACATCCAGCGTGAGGCTGCAATTCTCAGAAATTGCCAGTAAAAACATTCCCTAAAATAACCTCCTACCGATATCAAAGCAAGGAAAATCCAACCCATTACACGATGAGCTAAAAGGCCGCTGGCATGGCATCAGTATAAAGACAAAATCAGGAAAAAAAAAAGTGAGTAAGATCAGCAAAACTTACCAGGCAAAGAATACCCATCTGAAAAATGTTGCCATAAATTTGTTAATAACAAAACATCTTTCTACGAATTGAAAAAAAACTTTATAAAGCAACAACATATTTAAAGGAAGATCACAAAGTAGAAACACAGGATGATGAGAAAACCAAAGTGAATAAAAAAGAGTGTAGACATGAGGAAAAGGTATTAAGGGACACAGAGGATAGAAATGAGACAGGCAACCAAAATGAAACACGCAAGAAAGAACTAAAACAATCTGAGAGGAAAAAAAGGATTTGAGACAGAGATCAGAGCTAGCATATTTGGTCTATAAATAATTGTAAATGAGGGCTCCTCATGTGTTTTTTGGAAAAGGATTTTCAGATTACATCACAAAATAAAAACCCAACTCTATGCTGAATACAAGAGAAGCACTGAAAGATGGACAAATATACTATGCAAATGTAAATAAATAAGATCATTGCCTCATGCACTTCTCTCTGTTAAGCACATTCTTTAAACAAGTCTCACAGGAGCATGAACTACAAGAACCACACACTTCTAAACACAGGGCTTTACAAAGACAACTATGTTCATCTTCTCATGCAGTGTTTAAATATGTCTCAGAGTGTCACTCTGTAAAATGCTGTGTTTAGAAGTGTTTGGTTCCTGTAGTTCATCATGGGAATGCAAAATGGTACAGCCACTTAGAAAACAGTTGAGCATTTTCTAAAAAAGTTATAGATACCCTTACTAAATGACCCAGTAATCCTACTCTTGGGGATTTATCCCAGAGAAAAGGAGACTTACATTCCCACAAATACCTGTACACAAATGCACCTAGAAGCTCTATTCATAACTGCCAAAAATAACCCAAATGGTCTCCAGTGGACGAATGTGGTATATCCATACAATAGAATACTACTCAGCAATGAAAAAGGAAGAAAATCTTGATACCCAAAACTATCTGGATGAATTTCAAAGGTATTGTACTTAGTGAAAGTAGCCAGTCTCAAAAGGTTATAGACCATATGATTCTACTCCTAGGTAATTTTCTAAAAGAGAAAATTATAGTGATGGAGAACAGATCAGTTGTTTAGAGAGGCTAGAAATAGGGAGATGGTGTGAAGAGCATGAGAGTTTTGTGTTTTTAGGTCATAGAACAGTTTTGCATCCTGATTATGGTGGTAGCTATGTAAATATACTATATATATACACAACAATTCATCGAGCTATACACCAAAAGGATTTTTAAAAGTCAATTTTGCTGTATAATTATTTTTTAAATAAATTCATTTAGTCATTTAAAGAAAAATAAACTGAGAGAAAACATAAAGAAGTCATTAACAAAGATAAAAACAGAAATGAGTGATTTGGAAAAAAGAAAAATAGCATGGGACTTTCCTGGTGGTCCAGTGGTAAATAATCCACCTTCCAATACAGGGGATGCAGGTTCAATCCCTGGTCAGGCAACTAAGATCCCACAAGTCACGGGGCAACTAAGCCCATGCACCACAACTACTGAGCTCCCGTGTCTCAACTAGAGAGCTCACATGCCACAAACTACAGAGCCCACACCCTCTGGAGCCCACGTCACAACTAGAGAGATGCCCGCGCACCACAATGAAGAACCTGCTTGCCACAGCAAAAGATCTGCAGTGAAGACCTGACGCAGCCAAATAAATAAATATTTTTTAACAAGCAAAATAGCATAATTGACAAATAAATTCAAAATCTTGTTATTGGGGGGATGGTGGTGGGTTGGAATCTATAAGCCACTAACATGAGGGGAAAAAATGTTTTTAATACCACAAAGAAATAATGAGGGAGAAATAACCAGAAACAGAAAATTAAAAGAATTATAAAGATTTACTTGGTCAATTCTATTCAAATATATTTGAAAATATTTAATAAATCAGTAATTTACTAGAAAAATATAACTTATTGGAACGAACTTCAAAAGAGTTAGAAAATAGGGGCTTCCCTGGTGGCACAGTGGTTGAGGGTCCGCCTGCCGATGCAGGGGACATGGGTTCATGCCCTGGTCCGGGAGGATTCCACATGCCACGGAGCGGCTAGGCCCGTGAGCCATTGTTGCTGAGCCTGCGTGTCTGGAGCCTGTGCTCCGCAACGGGAGAGGCCACAACAGTGAGAGGCCCACGTACTGCAAAATAAATAAATAAATAAATAAAATAAACAAAAAACTTGTTTAAAAGAGTTAGAAAATATGAATAGAGTGATTTGCAAGAGGTAGATAAGATTGCTGTTACAGGTTGAATTGTGTCCTCCAAATTTTATAAATTGAAGTTCTAACCCCCAGCAGTTCTAAAGGTACCCTTATTTAGGGATACAGTCATTGCAGATGTAATTAGTTAAGTTAGGATGAAGTCACAGTGGAGCAGGTTGAGCCCTAATACAATATGACTGGTGTCCTTATAAAAAGGGGAAATGTGGACACAAACACAGGTACACAGGGAGATGTCATAAGAAGATTGGAAGTTTGTTGCCACAAACCAAGGGATTACCAGAAGTTAGGAGAGAGGGCTGGAACACATCCTTCCCCAGAGCCTGCAGAGGAGCATGGCCCTGTCAACACCTTGATATCAGAGTTCTGGACTCCAGAACTGTGAGACAATAAATTTCTGTTGTTGAAGCCACTCAGTTTGAGGTAACTTGTTATGGCAGCCCCGTAAAACTAACATAGTTTTCAATGAATTATTCTCCAGAATAGCCTTAGATAATTTTATAAGGTAATTTACATAGCTTTTAATAAATAACAATACTTTCAGTGCTTTTTAAACTGCTACAAAGTGGTGAAAATGAGAAAAACTTCCAATATTTTTCTATGAAGTAAATATAACATTGAGACCTGATGAGGAGTGCACCCACAAAAAGGGAGACGATATAGACCAATCTTAATTATTAATTCTGATTTTAAAATCCTAAATTAAATATTCAAAAACAAAATTTATCAATGCACTAAGATAAATATACATCATTATGACTAAGCAGAATTTATTCCAAGAATAAGACAATGACTAAATATTAGGGAATTAATATAATTCATGAACTCAATGGCTCTAAAGAGAAAAATTATATGATCACCTCCGTAGACCACAAAAGTTTTATATCCAGTCTTAGTTTAAATATTTTAAATGAAACAAGAATAGATTAATACTTCATAACATGATAAATGTATATCTATCTCAAAAATTCATATCCCTAGAAGAATTCCTAACAGTGTCAGAAACAAAACAAGAATATCCTCTATTACCATTATGATATAATATTGCACTGGAGGAACCAGCCAATACAATTAGACAAGAGAAATAAATTAGTAGAAATACTGGAAAGAGAAACTATGGTATGATTGTATACCTGGAAAATCCAAGATAATCAATGAAAAAGTATAACAATAAGAAAATTTATTAAATTAGCAGAGAACAAAATTAATATAACAAAATCCATAGCTTTTCACATATAAAAGCAACAATCAAGTAGAAAATATGAATTATCAACCCAATAACAAAAAGACAAATAGCCTAATTTTTAAACGGGGCAAAGGACTTGAGTACACACCTTTAAAGAAGACACACAAATAGTCAATAAACATATGAAAAGATGTTCAGCAGAATTAGTCATTAGGGAAACATAAATCAAAACCATAGTGAGATACCACTTCATACTCTCTAGAATGGTTATGAAAAAAAAGATGGAATGGTTGTGAAAAAAAAGATGGACAATAACAAGTACTGATGAGGTTGCATAGAAATTTAAACCCTCACAAACTATTGATGGGAATATAAAATGGTGCAGCCACTTTAGAAAATAGTTTGGCAGTTCCTTAAAACGCTAAAAATAGAGTTACCATATGACCCAGTAATTCCACCCTTAGGTATATACCTGAAGTACTGTGGTTTATAAGAAATATGTATTTGGCCATTCAGATGACCAAAATTATTTTTCTCATATACATTTGGTCTTTGTTTATAGTTCCTGGCTCACAGCTCCCCAAACCCTTGGTATCTCCTGAGTGATAAGAACAATGGGAGCATCTTCTTTCACAATATTTGGTGTCCTGCTCTCAGTTCCTGAAATGGCTTCAGAGCCGTAAAGGTGAAATGGGTGTATTGTTATTTGTATCAAGCCCCCTTCCACCACACTGTGTTTATATTAACAAGGTGACTTTTGGAAAGCACCTAAACATGGGGGCTGGTTGCCAAGGGAACTGACCATAAATAGTGGGTTGGAACTTCCAGTCCCACTCTCTGATTTCCGGGAATGGGGGTAGGGCTAGAGGTTGAATCAATCACCAATGACCAATGATTTAATCAACAACGCCTATGTATGGAAGCCTCCATAGAACCCAAAAGGATTGGGCTCAGAGAGCTTCCAGGTTGGTGAATACGTGGAGATTTGGGGAGAGGGGCACCCTCAGCGAGAGAGCATGGATGCTCTGCACCCATTCCACATGCCTTGCCCCAGAGGTCCCCAGCCTGTTAGGAACCGGGCCACACAGCAGGAGGTGAGTGGCGGGTGAGCTAGAAAACCTCCATCTGCCGCTCCCCATTGCTCCCCATCACTCCCATTGCCACCTGTACCATTCCCCCGCCACCACCCCATCCATAGAAAAACTGTCTTCCACAAAACCAGTCCCTGGTGCCAAAAAGGTGGGGGACCGCTGCCTTGCCCTATGCATCTCTTCCATCTGACTGTTCCGGAGTTATATCTTTTTATACTAACCTGGTGATCTAGTAAGTAAAATGTTTCTTTGAGTTCTGTGAGCCACTCTAGCAAATTAATCAAACCAAGGAGGAGGTTACTGGAACTTCCAATCTATAGCCAGTTGGGCAGAAGCCCCAGTGACACCCTGGACTTTTGATTGGCATCTGAAGTGGTGGGGGTGGGGAGGGAAGTCTTGTGGGACTGCGCCCTTAACCTGTGGAATCTGATGCCACCTCCAGGTAAACAGTGTCAGAATTGAGTTGAGCTGTAGGACACTTAGCTGATGTCCAAGAATTGCATGGTGGTGTGAGAAACCACCCTCCACACACGTTGGAATTGATTCCAGAACCTCTTAATACCCAAGAGAATTAAAAGCATGTCCACACAAAAACTTGTACACGAATGTTCATAGTAGCATTATTCATAGCAGCCCAAAAGTGGAAATGACCTAAATGACTATCAGCTAATGAATGGATACACAAAATGTGGTATGGTCACACAGTGGAATATTATTTGGCAATAAAAAACAAAGTACTGATACATGCTACAACACGAATGAACTTTGAAAACATTATTCTATGCAAAAAAACTAGTCACAAAAGACCACATATTGTATGATTCCATTTATGTAAACTGTCCAGAATAAGCAAGTAGTGACAGAAAGTAGATTAGTGGTTGCTTGGGGCTGGAGCAGTTTGGGGCAGGGGGAGGAACAGGAATTGGAGTGACTGCTAATGTGAACCTGGTTTCTTTTTTGGGTCAAAAAATGTTCTAAGGGGCTTCCCTCGTGGCGCAGTGGTTAAGAATCTGCCTGCCAATGCAGGGGACATGGGTTTGAGCCCTGGTCTGGGAAGATCCCACATGCCATGGAACAACTAAGCCCATGTGCCACAATTACTGAGCCTGCATTCTACAGCCTGCAAGCCACAACTACTGAGTCCACGTGCCACAACTACTGAAGCTGGTGCACCTAGAGCCTGTGTTCTGCAACAAGAAAAGCCACCGCAATGAGAAGCCCACACACTGCAACAAAGAGTAGGCCCCGCTCACTGAAACTAGAGAAAGCCTGCATGCAGCAACAAAGACCCAACACAGCTGAAAAAAAAATAAATTAATTAATTGAAAAAAAAGATGTTCTAAAATTAGTGTGTAGTGGTGTTGCCCAACTCTGTGATTATGCTAAAAAACCACTTTAAATAAGTGAATTTTATGGCACATGAAATATATTTCAATAAAGCTCTAAAAAAGAAAAAATCAATTAAGAAAAGACTTCAATTTTGATACAGCATTATTAACTCAAAATACCTAGGAGTAAACTCAAGAAATATGTAAGACCTATATGTTAAATTTAAAATGAAAAAAACCTGAAAATATTAAAAATACCAGTGGAGAAACAAAAATGAATTCTTCAACAAATGGAAGTGGAGATGAAGAGACAATAATATAAAAAGGAGAATTCTCCCTGACTTACTTCATAAATTTAATGTGAATTCAATGAAAATATCAATGGACTTTTTTTTTTAGCTAGACAAACTGGTCCTTAGGTATACATTGGAAAGTAAAAAAAAACAAAGACTGTCTAGTAAAACTCTGAGGAAGAAAAGTAATGATGGAGTAACAGTCCTACTAGTTATTAAAATTTTTATAAAGCCTCAGTAACTAAAACAGTATGGTACTGATTTCATGGATAGTCAGATGGACCTATGGAATAGATTTTAAAATCTAGTAATAGATTCAGGTAGAGCAAATTAGTGTGCAATATAGTTGGAATCTCAAATAATGGAGGAAGATGAATTTTTTGATAAATAATTTGGTGACATCTTCATAGTTATTATGAAATAAAATTAGTATATCTGTACTTGCCCCATGAAGCCAAGATAAATTCCAAATAGATTAAAGATTACAATATTAAAAACTGAACAAAAAGTTCTGAAGAAAGCACTTTTGGAAGATTTTTAAAAAACTTTGAAGGAGGGAAAGCCTTTCTTACCATAACTCAAAATCTAAAGTCCATGAAAGAAAAGATTGATAAATGTGTCTATAAGAGAATTTTTAAAAATTTGTATTGTAAAAACAAAACAAAACAAAACAAACACTATAAGCAATATCAAAAAACAAATGATAATCTGGAGGAAACGCTGTATCTCATATCAGACAGAGAGCTAATCTCCCTAATATACAAAGAGCTCCAAAGAATTATCATGAATAAGACCAATAATTCAATTTTAAATGCATAAAGGCACTGGATAGAAAGTCCATTAAAAAAAATACAAAGAGGGCTTCCCTGGTGGCGCAGTGGTTGAGAGTCTGCCTGCTGGTGCAGGGGACACGGGTTCGGGCCCTGGTCTGGGAGGATCCCACGTGCCGCAGAGTGACTAGGCCCGTGAGCCACAAGTACTGAGCCTGCGCGTCTGGAGCCTGCGCTCCGCAAAAAGAGAGGCCGCGATAGTGAGAGGCCTGCGCACCGCGATGAAGAGTGGCCCCCGCTTGCCACAACTAGAGAAAGCCCTCGCACGGAAACGAAGACCCAGCACAGCAAAAATAAATAAATAAATAAATAAATAAACTCCTACCCCCAACATCTTAAAAGAAAAAAAAAAAAAATACAAAGAACTCTGGAAAGATGCTTAACCTTACTCATATTGAGAGAAATGCAAATTAAAGTTACACTAAAAACTATTTTTCACCTATCAGATTGGCAAAATCTTTTTAAAATCTGAGATGTTCTGTCTGAGGCTGGGGCTGTTACACATTACTGGCTGGAGTATAAATTGGTCCACTACTATGGAGAGCAATTTAACTATCAGAAATCACAAAATCAGATGGCCCTTGACTCAGCATTTCCAATTTGGGGGGGATTTATCCTATAGACATCCTTTCACATATGTGAAATGGTGTGGGGTATTCACTGCAGCACTAGTTTTTCATAGTAAACATTGTTTGGAAACTACCTAAATATTTATCAGCCTGGGCCTTAAGCATGCTGGAGAGAGCTAAGGAGCAGGTCAGGGGACTGAAAGAAAAAGTTGAGAACATTTCAGAAGGCAGAAAAGAATAAAGTGTTTAAAACTATAAAAGCAAGCTAAAAGACACAGAGGATAGATGTGGAAGTGCCAACATCTAGAAGGGAAGGAGGTAATGGAATCCTACACACACACACACAAATGGAAAAGAGAGAGAGAGACAGATTTGAATAAAGGCAAAGATAAATTTCCCAGAAATAAAGACTTCGAATTGAAGGGGCTCATAAAGTGCTAAACAGAAAAGATAAAGACACAACCAGTCTCATCACAGTGAAACTTAAGAAAATAAGAGACAAAGAGAACATTCTAAAAGCCTCCAGAGAAACTTACACAGGAGTAAGAATCACATTGGCCTCAAACTTTTAAAAAGCAACACTGGAAGCAATAGAGCAATTGAAAAATATTTTTAAAGTATTGAAGAAAAAGAACTTTGAAACTAGAATTTTAATCTCCAGCCAATTTTCCACAAAAACCTAAGAGAATATTAAAAATATACTCAGGCATATATAGGGCCTCAGGCTTGTCACTCAAAGACTCACAAAAATCCACAATGAGAAGAGTTCTAGAGAAACAAAAAAAAATAAGGAGAGAAGCAAATTCAGAAGTATGATATAGAAGATGTGGGCAATAAGGGTCCTGAAATACATCAGCAAATATTGTCTTTGTTTTAGAAAGAAATGAGGGATGAAAAAAAGAAAGAAAGGAAGATAGGGGAAAATTAAGGCAAGAAGAAAGGAAAGATGGAAGGAAGAGAGGGAAGAGGTAAGGAGGAAAGAAATATAAAAACAAAGAAAAGAAAAGAATAAAACATAATTATGGCAATTAAAAATTAAGATTCTACACAAGGTGTATGAGTCCATTTACTTAAAATGTCCAGAATAGGCAGCTCTGTAGAGACAAAGTATATTAGTGGTTGCCTAGGGCTGTAGGGAAGGGGAGGTAAAAATGGGAATAATTGCTAATGGGTATGAGAGTTTTTCCAGGGTGATGAAATGTTCTAAAATTGATTGTAGTGTTATTTTCCTGGATTTTGTGAACTTATAGCATTTGACATCTTTTTAAAATTTATAATTTGTTGTGATTTGTTCTCATTCTAAATAAATAGTCTCTTCTCTGAAAATAAATAAATAAATAAGTTTCATCTACATAATCAGAAAAAATAAAATAATTTTTTTAAAAAAGGGCTTCCCAGGGCTTCCCTGGTGGCGCAGTGGTTGAAAGTCCACCTGCCGATGCAGGGAACATGGGTTCATGCCCCAGTCCGGGAAGATCCCACATGCCGTGGAGGGGCTGGGCCCGTGAGCCGTGGCCGCTGAGCCTGCACGTCCGGAGCCTGTGCTCCTCAATAGGAGACGCCACGGCAGTGAGAGGCCCACGTACCTCAAAAAAAAAAAAGGGGGGGGCTTCCCATGTGGCACAGTAGTTAAGAATCCGCCTGGAGTTAGCCTCATCCACCAGAGGGCAGACAGCAGAAGCAAGAAGAACTACAGTCCTGCAGACATGGAACAAAAACCACATTCACAGAAAGATAGACAAGATGAAAAGGCAGAGGGCTATGTACCAAATGAAGGAACAAGATAAAAACCCAGAAAAACAAAGTAAATGAAGTGGAGATAGGCAACCTTCCAGAAAAAGAATTCAGAATAATGATAGTGAGGATGATCCAGGACCTTGGAAAAAGAATGGAGGCAAAGATCGAGAAGATGCAAGAATTGTTTAACAAAGTCCTAGAAGAATTAAAGAACAAACACCTAGAAGGATTAAAGAACAAAGAAACAGAGATGAACAATACAATAATTGAAATAAAAAATATACTAGAAGGAATCAGTAGCAGAATAACTGAGGCAGAAGAACAGATAAGTGACCTGGAAGACAGAATGGTGGAATTCACTGCTGTGGAACAGAATAAAGAAAAAAGAATGAAAAGAAATGAAGAGAGCCTAAGAGACCTCTGGGACAACATTAAACACAACAACATTTACATTATGGGTGTTCCAGAAGGAGAAGAGAGAGAGAAAGGACCCAAGAAAATATTTGAAGAGATTATAGTAGAAAACTTCCTGAAATTGGGAAAGGAAACAGCCACCCAAGTCCAGGAAGCACAGAGTCTCATACAGGATAAACCCAGGAGAAACACACCGAGACACATAGTAATCAAATTGGCAAAAATTAAAGACAAAGAAAAATTATTGAAAGCAGCAAGGGAAAAATGACACCATACAAGGGAACTCCCATAAGGTTAACAGCTGATTGCTCAGCAGGAACTCTACAAGCCAGAAGGGAGTGGCATGACATATTAAAAGTGATGAAAGGGAAGAACCTACAAGCAAGATTACTCTACCCAGTAAGGATCTCATTCAGATTCGATGGAGAAATCAAAAGCTTTACCAACAAGCAAAAGCTAAGAAAATTCAGGACCACAAATCAGCTCTACAACAAATGCTAAAGGAACTTCTCTAAGTGGGAAACACAAGAGAAGAAAAGGACCTACAAAAATAAAACCAAAACAATTAAGAAAATGGTAACAGGAACATACATATCGATAATTACCTTAAATGTGAATGGCTTAAATGCTCCAACCAAAAGACACAGGCTCACTGAATGGCTACAAAAACAAGACCCATATATATGCTGTCTACAAGAGACCCACTTCAGACCTAGGGACACATACAGACTGAAAGTGAGGGGATGGAAAAAGATATTCCATGCAAACGGAAATCAAAAGAAAGGTGCAGTAGCAATACTCATATCAGATAAAATAGACTTTAAAATAAAGAATGCTATAAGAGACAAGGAAGGACACTATATAATGATGAAGGGATCAACCCAAGAGGAAGATATAACAATTATAAACATATATGCTCCCAACATAGGAGCACCTCAACACATAAGGCAACTGCTAACAGCTCTAAAAGAGGAAATTGACAGTAATGCAATAATAGCGGGGGACTTTAACGACTCACTAACACCAATGGACAGATCATCCAAACAGAAAATTAATAAGGAAACACAAGCTTTAAATAACACAATAGACCAGACAGATTTAATGGATAGGACATTCCATCCAAAAACAGCAGATTACACTTTCTTTTCAAGTGCACACAGAACATTCTCCAGCATAGATCACATCTTGGGTCACAAATCAAGCCTCAGTAAATTTAAGAAAATTGAAATCATATCAAGCATCTTTTCGGACCACAATGCTATGAGATTAGAAATCCATTACAGGGAAAAAAATGTAAAAAACACAAACACATGGAAGCTTAACAATACGTTACTAAATAACCAAGAGATCATTGAAGAAATCAAAGAGGAAATCAAAAAATACGTAGAGACAAATGACAATGAAAACACGATGATCCAAAACCTATGGGATGCAACAAAAGCAGTTCTAAGAGGGAAGTTTATAGCAATACAAGCCTACCTCAAGAAACAAGAAAAATCTCAAATAAACAATCTAACATCACACCTAAGGGAACTAGAGAAAGAAGAACAAACAAAACCCAAAGTTAGCAGATGGAAAGAAATCATAAAGATCAGAGCTGAAATAAATGTAATAGAAACAAAGAAAACAATAGCAAAGATCAATAAAACTAAAAGCTGGTTCTTTCAGAAGATAAATAAAATTGATAAACCATTAGTCAGACTCATCAAGAAAAAGAGGGAGAGGACTCAAATCAATAGAATTAGAAATGAAAAAGGAGAAGTTACAACAGACACTGAAGCAATACAAAGCATCCTAATAGACTACTACAAGGAACTCTATGCCAATAAAATGAACAACCTGGAAGAAATGGACAAATTCTTAGAAAGGTATAACCTTCCAAGACTGACCCAGGAAGAAATAGAAAATATGAACAGACCCATCACAAGTAATGAAATTGAAACTGTGATTTAAAATCTTCCAACAAGCAAAAGTCCAGGACCAGATGGTTTCACAGGTGAATTCTATCAAACATTTAGAGAAGAGCTAACACCTATCCATCTCAAGTCTTCCAAAACAGAGCAGAGGGAGAAACACTCCCAAACTCATTCTATAAGGCCACCATGACCCTGATACCAAAACCAGACAAAGATACTACAAAAAAAGAAAATTACAGACCAATATCACTGATGAAGATAGATGCAAAAATCCTCAACAAAGTACTAGCAAACAGAATCCAACATCACATTAAAAGGATCATACACCATGATCAACTGGGATTTATCCCAGGGATGCAAGGATTCTTCAATATGCACAAATCAATCAATGTGATACAACATATTAACAAACTGAAGAATAAATCCATATGATCATCTAAACAGATACAGAAAAAGCTTTTGACAAAATTCAATACCAATTTATGATAAAAACTCTCCAGAAAGTGGGCATAGAGGGAACCCACCTCAACATAATAAAGGCCATATATGACATCATTCTCAATGGTGAAAAACTGAAAGCATTTCCTCTAAGATCAGGAAGAAGACAAGGATGTCCACTCTCACCACTATTATTCAACATAGCTTTGGAAGTCCTCACCACTGCAATCAGAGAAGAAAAAGAAATGAAAGAATCCAAATTGGAAAAGAAGAAGTAAAGCTGTCACTGTTTGCAGATGATATGATACTATACATAGAGAATCCTAAGATGCCACCAGAAAACTACTAGAGCTAATCAATGAATTTGGTAAAGTTGCAGGATACAAAATTAATGCACAGAAATCTCTTGCATTCCTATAAACTGATGATGAAAAATCTGAAAGAGAAATTAAGGAAACACTCCCTTTTACCACTGCAACAAAAAGAATAAAATACCTAGGAATAAACCTACCTAGGGAGACAAAAGACCTGTATGCAAAAATCTATAAGACACTGCTGAAAGAAATTAAAGATGAAGGAAACAGATGGAGAGATACACCATGTTCTTGGATTGGAAGAATCAATATTGTGAAAATGACTATACTACCTAAAGCAATCTACAGAGTCAATGCAATCCCTATCCAATTACCAATGCCATTTTTTACAGAACTAGAACAAAAAGTCTTAAAATTTGTATGGAGACACAAAAGACCCCGAATAGCCAAAGAAGTCTTGAGGAAAAAAAACGGAGCTGGAGGAATCAGACTCCCTGACTTCAGACTATACTACAAAGCTACAGTAATCAAGACAATATGGTACTGGCACAAAAACAGAGATATAGATCAATGGAACAGGATAGAAAGCCCAGAGATAAACCCACACACCTATGGTCAACTAATCTATGACAAAGGAGGCAAGGATATACAATGGAGAAAAGACAGTCTCTTCAATAAATGGTGCTGGGAAAACTTGACAGCTACATGGAAAAGAATGTAATCAGAACACTCTCTAACACCATACACAAAAATAAACTCAAAATGGATTAGAGCCCTAAATGTAAGACTGGACACTATGAAACTCTTAGAGGAAAACGTAGGAAGAACACTCTTTGACATAAATCACAGCAAGATATTTTTTGATCCACCTCCTAGAGTAATGGAAATAAAAACAAAAACAAACGAATGGGACCTAATGAAACTTAAAAGCTTTTGCAAAGCAAAGGAAACTACAAACAAGATGAAAAGACAACCCTCAGAATGGGAGAAAATATTTGCAAATGAATCAATGGACAAAGGATTAATCTCCGAAATATATAAACAGCTCATGCAGCTCAATATTAAAAAAACAAACAACCCAATCCAAAAATGGGCAAAAGACCTAAGTAGACATTTCTCCAAAGAAGACATACAGATGGACAAGAAGCACATGAAAAGCTGCTCAACATCACTAATTATTAGAAAATACAAATCAAAACTACAATGTGGTATCACCTCACACCAGTTAGAATGGGCATCATCAGAAAATCTAAAGCAACAAATGCTGGAGAGGGTGAGGAGAAAAGGGAACCCTCTTGCACTGTCGGTGGGATTGTAAATTGATACAGCCACTATGGAGAACAATATGGAGGTTCCTTAAAAAACTAAAAATAGAATTACCATATGACCCAGCAATCCCACTACTGGGCATATACCCAGAGAAAACCATAATTCAAAAAGACACATGCACCCCAATGTTCATTGCAGCACTATTTACAATAGCCAGGTCATGGAAGCAACCTAAATGTCCGACGACAGACGAATGGATAAAGAAGATGTGGTACATATATACAATGGAATATTACTCGGCCATAAAAAGGAACAAAATTGAGTCATTTGTAGAGATGTGGATGGATCTAGAGACTGTCATACAGAGTGAAGTAAGTCAGAAAGAGAAAAACAAATATCGTATATTAACGCATATATGTGGAACCTAGAAAAATGGTACAGATGTACCGGTTTGCAGGGCAGAAACTGAGACACACACGTAGAGAAAAAACGTATGGACACCAAGGGGGGAAAGCAGTGGGAGGGGGGTTTGATGAATTGGGAGATTGGGATTGACATGTATACATTGATGTGTATAAAATGGATGACTAATAAGACCCTGCTGTATAAAAAAATAAATTAAATTAAATTAAAAAAAATAGAAGAATCTGCCTGCCAATGCAGGGGACACGGGTTCAAGCCCTGGTCCAGGAAGATCCCACATGCCGTGGAGCAACTAAGCTCGTGCACCACAACTACTGAGCCTGCGCTCTAGAGCCTGCGAGCCATGACTACTGAGCCCACGTGCCACAACTACTGATGCTTGCATGCCTAGAGCCCACACACCGCAACAAAGAGTAGACCCCGCTGGCCGCAACTAGAGTAAGCCTGCACACAGCAACGAAGATCCAACACAGCCCAAAATAAATAAATCAAATAAATAAATTCAATAAAAAAAAAAGAATTAAGATTCTAAACAATATCAAGATGACAGGGACTGGGGGATCAGGAAGAAGAGATTGAAAGTATTGTGGGGCTTCCCTGGTGGCGCAGAGGTTGAGAGTCTGCCTGCCGATGCAAGGGACACGGGTTCATGCCCCGGTCCGGGAGGATCCCATATGCCACGGAGCGGCTGGGCCCGTGAGCCATGGCCGCTGAGCCTGTGCGTCCGGAGCCTGTGCTCCGCGACGGGAGAGGCCACAGCAGTGAGAGGCCCGCGTACAGCAAAAAAAAAAAGAAACTATTGTGAACATCTTTAATGTACTTACATCGTTAGGGGAAAGATGTACATATTAATATGCTTAGGAAAATAAAAGAGGTAAATAAACACGTATTTGGATTTTAAGGCAATTGCTGTATGAGTAAAAATAACAGTTGTGACTTATAAGTCAATGAAAGAAAACAACATATTCAATGGAAGATAGTAAATGGAAATATGAAATAAGTACTCAGAAATAATCACAATAATTACAAAAATATAAAAGGGTTATATCCAACAGTTAAAAGGCTGAGGGTAAAATAACAGCAAGAAAACAGTATCCAACAATATGTGGTCTCCAGAAGAAACTTTTAAACCAAAGAGACACAGAGAGTTGAAAATAAAAGGTGCAAATAGCCATTCCATGGAAATATAAACAAACAAAAAGCTTGTGGAATAATTGTAATACCTATACTGCATCGTATCTGAGGTTTCATCAGTTATATTATTTTATGTATAATTAAGAAAAAAAAATCCCTACTGATTAAATCATAACACAATGCTTTCTTATCACTTAGATTTTTATTTTATATGCATTAAAATAACTCTTTTTAATTTTTTTGTTGTTGTTGTCGTACGCGGGCCTCTCACGGTTGCGGCCTCTCCCGTTGCAGAGCACAGGCTCCGGACGCACAGGCTCAGCGGCCATGGCTCACGGGCCTAGCCGCTCCGCGGCATGTGGGATCTTCCTGGACCGGGGCACGAACCCGTGTCCCCTGCATTGGCAGGCAGACTCTCAACCACTGCGCCACCAGGGAAACCCCTAAAATAACTCTTTTAGACCTACTTAGATGTAGATTTTTATCATATATCACCCTTGTTAATACATAAAAAGGAAAAATTAAAACTTCTTCACATCAGAGTATAACTCTTCTGAATTAATGTTTCACTCAGTTACCCAAGTTTTTAAGTACACTAAAATGTCCTCCAGGATAATAATAGATTTTGTGATGAAGCATTGTTTAAGAGTGCTCCACTCTTCTCTTTGGCACTATTCTCTCTTTTCTTCTGAGACCCTGACACCAATCTGTAAGTTGATGCTAGTGCTTTTACAATCTTACCAGAACTTGCCAGTGGAAGGTTTTCAGACAACAAACAGAAATCATTTTCCTTCTTCAAATAGTTCTTAAATAGCTTGTTGATGGAATCATCAAGGGGTCATACTCTGGTCTTGCCTCATGGAAATAACAACCAACTCAATTCACTCTTTAATGAGTTTATTCTTTAGTTAATCAGATACATCAAAACAGATGTACTTGGTTAGTTGCTTAGGTTGCCTGGACACCTATTCAGATTCAGATTAAATCTGAATTCAGATTAAATCTGAATTCACTTCAGATTTAAGTTAGTCTGCTGTCAGTTTACCTAATGTCCTACTTTTCTTTTTAGTGCAAGCACAGTAGCATATTTGGGGAAATATCTCACTCAGTTATTGCTCTGTAGTTTAAAATTAAATATGGTGGCAACTTTTCATTTTGGTAGTTATTCATAGCAACATAGTGATGCATTACTTGTTATAACCTGTGCTCATAATAAAGCAACGTTAGCAGTGGCTCCATAAAAGCATCAGGGTTTTATTAGCATTTCTTATTTGATGTAATTCATAGCTTCATGTTTTGAAGCTACACGTGTTACTGGAAGTTAAATAGCTTCAGATCAAGTCAGCAGGAAGTTTCTGACAAATTGATATTTGACACCATGACTCTAGTCTTGCATGACATATCAATAGGCCACACTAGCCACTTGTTTTTAATTTTCTTCGTCCATTCCAAGGAATTTGACAAAGTAGCTTCCCTCTGATTGGAGCACTTGGTGTGATAGGGAGCCCTTCTGTATGAATCTTAGTAATAAAAGAAACACACCTCCATCTTACTTGTATCTTCAATTCTTGGGTTCCATGAAGCATTTGATTATTGCTTTGCATAATAATTTAGAATTCATTTTTCCAATGAAAAATATTTATTTTCTTAATATTAAATGTATTTAATATTAAGAGCTCTAATATGCTCTATTTCCATGTCTTTGTGCGTATATTATAACTTTTCATTTCAGTACCAAATGCAACACATATAGTACCAATGATGCACATAATTCAACTGAAGTAATGACAAAAAGAACAGCTATCATTATATGCACATAAATACAGGCAATGACAACTAGGTCACACCTGCTGCCTCCCTGAGAGCAAGTGTAAGAAGCAACTCAATTTAGACATGTTAAAATGTGGAAAAATGCTTGACTTAGAAAGAAAGAAATATGGTATCTCACAAAATAGAATTTAGGATAACATGTTAGGGAAAACTGAGGATACTGTAAACTACTCAAAGGAAAAATAAAATATACATATCACACTCATGAAAATATGTGTAACTACCACTATAGTATCAAAATATATAAAGCCACAGTGGACAAAATTGCAGCTTACATAGATGAAACAATATTTTAACATACCATTTCTGAACTGATACATCAAGCAGACAAAGAAAAGAAGCACCCATACCAAATCTGAACACTATACTAAATAGATATATAAAGAACTCTAAACCCAACGGATATTTGATACACATTGAATTAGAGCACACATGGAACATGCACAGAACTTGACCATGCACTAGGACATAAAGAAAGCCCTAATAAATTTCAAGGGATGAATTTCACACAGAACATGTTTCCTAAGCATAATACAATACAATTAAAAACAGCATAAGAGAGTTTTTTTTAATCCCACAATTTTTGGAAATAAATATAGCCCTTGGGTTAAAAAAGATATTGAGGAATACTTAAAACTAAAAGATAAAAACACAATTTGTCAAAGAGCTGTATTCAGAGGGAAATTTATAGCTTTAAATGCATCTTTGAGAAAGTAAGATTAAGAACAAACAAGCCAAGCATTCAATTTAAAAAGTTGGAAAAAGAGCAACAAAGTAAAGTCAAAGAAAGAAACAAGATAGGGGCTTCCCTGGTGGCACAGTGGTTAAGAATCCGCCTGCCAATGCAGGGGACATGGGTTCAAACCCTGGTCTGGGAAGATCCCACATGTTGCAGAGCAACTAAGCCCATGTGCCACAACTACTGAGCCCACGTGCCTAGAGTCTGTGCCCACACAAAGAGAAGCCACCGTAATGAGAAGCCCGCACACCTCAACAAAGAGTAGCCCCCGCTCGCCGCAACTAGAGAAAGCCCACACACAGCAACGAAGATCAAACGCAGCCAATACATTTATAAAAACAACAAAAAAAGAAAGAAACAAGATAGAAGGTAATGATAACTATCAGGGCAGAGATCAAGCAAATAAAACAATGGAGAAGATTAACAAAAGCAAAACTGAAGTCACTGTAAAAGTTAATAAGATAGACACACATCTCGCAATACTCCTCAATGAAAAAAGACAAGTATAAAAGCAAACATGAGAGAAAATACAGAACAAAAAGGGTAATAACTGCAAATACAGTGGATATATTTTTTAACATCTTTATTGGAGTATAATTGCTTTACAATGGTGTGTTAGTTTCTGCTTTATAACAAAGTGAATCAACTATACATATACATATATCCCCATATCTCCTCCCTCTTTCGTCTCCCTCCCACCCTCCCTATCCCACCCCTCTAGGTGGTCACAAAGCACAGAGCTGATCTCCCTGTGCTATGCGGCTATTTCCCACTAGCTATCTATTTTACATTTGGTAGTATATATAAGTCCATGCCACTCTTTCGCTTCATCCCAGCTTACCCTTCCCCCTCCCCACGTCTTCAAGTCCATCCTCTACATCTGCATCTTTATTTCTGTCCTGCCCCGAGGTTCTTCGAACCATTTTTTTAAAGATTCCATATATATGTGTTGGCATACAGTATTTGTTTTTCTCTTTCTGACTTACTTCACTCTGTATGACAGACTCTAGGTCCATCCACCTCACTACAAATACAGTGGATTTTTTAAAAATAATAGAGGAGTATTTTATTATATGTGAAAAAATTTGAAACCCTAAATGAAATGAATAAAATCCTATAAAAATAGAGAAAGCCAGAAGTTCATAAGAAGAATGTGAATAGGTAAACCCAGAAAACTTAAAATTAAATTGATAGTCAAAGCTCTCCCTTCTACCCTCATCCCCTCTCCAAAAAAATCAAACAAACAAACCCTGGCCAAAATGGCTAAATCCAAGACTGAGGCAGGAAAAGTATACTGTGGCACATTTTCTTGTGCCAGAAAGTAAGAAAGTGCTTGAAAACTCATTAGGCATGATGAAGGACACAGCATCAAGAGTGAAGAGGCTCCCACTGGCAAAATCTGAGATAATCTGAGCATGAAAATGAAAAATGACAGTAATACATTATAAGACAGCAAATAAAAATAGAATACATGGTTTCATACTATTAGCGTTAAGTTATAAAATGAATTAATGAACACCTTTCTTTACAAGGAATGATCTAGAGTTAGAAACCACCATTTTGCAGCCACCATTGCAATAACTGATTCAGGCAAAAAAAATCAAGGGATGCTAAAACCATTAGACAGAAGTTAATTGATGAATAGATTATTTATGCAAATTACATATTCATTTTAAAGGTGAAAAAAGATACCCTTACAATGGAAAAATATGTCAGACACTACCTTGATATTAACTCAAGATTAATATCACAAGTAATAGGACAAACCAGCATCATGATGAATGCCCTAAGAAAAATACAACATTCCTGCAATGTTTCTGCCAAATATGCATAACCTGAATTTATCATGAAAGAACATCAAACTTAAATAAAACATATTCTACTGTTCAAAAATGTAAAAGAAAAATTATCAATGTTAAATTAGATAATTGTATTATGGTTATATAAAAGAATGTCCTTGTTTTAGGAGACAGGTTGAAATACTTAGGCATGGTTGTGATAACTGCAACTTATTCTCAAATGGTATAGCAAACGTATATACCTGGAGAGAGAGAAAGACAGGGAGAGAGAGAGATAAAGCAAGTAGGACAAAGGGTTGGATGGTGACACTAGGCTAGGTGAAGGACATACAGAGATGGATGGTGGGTTGCAGATAAATTCCTCTGTGTTAATCCTAAAACCAACTGAATCATGCCAGCTCAGGGGTTCTGGGCTGTTTGGATGTCTGAAGCCAACTCTCACATATATCACTGGGCTGTAAATAGTGCAGGTGATGTCTGAACATAGCTTACTATTGTCTTGGTTAAGAACTCAGACTCTCCGGGACTTCCTGGTGGTCCAGTGGTTGGGACTTTGCCTTCCAGTGGGGGGGTGTGGGTTTGATCCCTGGTTGGGGAGCTGGGATCCCACATGCCTTGGGGCCAAGAAAAGCCAAGGCATGGAGCAGAGGCAGTGTTGTAGCAAATTCAGTGAAGACTTTGAAGATTGTCTACATCAAAAAATCTTTAAAAAAAAAAAAAAGAACACAGACTCTGGAACTGGATTACTGAATTCCTGTTAGACTCAAAAGCTGTGCTGTGGGATTTTGGTCAAGTTCATTAACTGCTTTAGGCTGCAGTTACCTCATCTGTAAAATGGGTTTAAGAGTAGTAGCTGTCTTCTAGGATTGTTTTGAAGATTAACATGAGGCAGTCAGTATATCTATAATGCTTACAAGAGTACCTGGCACACAGTAAGTACACATGAATAGTAATTATTATACTTATTATGATTAATTAGAGGAGCATCAAAAATGAATCCTTTAACTGCCTCTGTCTCTTAGTGACCTAAAACTTCCACGCTATATGATTTTTAAAAATTGGGTAAGTTCTAGTCCAGAAAGTGAGTACTCCTTAATTTTGGAAAGATTCTAAAATGCTGAGTTCTAATCCTGCCAGGATCTTCTACACATCCTTACTGGAGAGGAACTAAGCCAGGTAGGTGAGTGGTACAGAGATAAAAAGAGAGAGCAAGTAAGTGATTATACCTGAATAGGAAAGAGGACAAGGAAACCCAAATGGGAGGCAGAACCTGGCACCATTTTTCTTCAACTACTATTAGATAGCCAGATTGAATGAGGATCCCTCATAAATAATTTTTGCAACAAAGAGTAAATCTGGAATAAAATAACAGATGATAAAAACAAAATATGTCAGAACCAAAGGAAGAATACCAAAGTTATTCTCAGTAGTAAATTCATAGTGTGAAATGGCTTTAAAATTTTAAAGGACTTTTCATTAACCATTACTATTACATTTTGTTTCTTCCAAAGTGCTGCTAAAACTCATAGCATGCTGAAATGACAGAGTACTTAGGCAAGTATGTGAAATTTTACACCTTATAGGAGATAACAAAAACATAATCATAATAAGAACAACTTGATTTACCTACTAAAACAAAGGGTAAAATTTGACCAAAACTTTTAAAGGAGTATTCTTAAGGAATCATGCATAGAAGTTACCCAATAAATATTATAGCCTAAATAAATCAAACAATGCCACTGAAAACTTTAAGGATCTGGACTTCTCTTAAATAGCTGATGTATCAGTTAGATATTGCTGTGTAACAAACGATGCCAAAACTTATTAGCTTAAAACAGTAACCACTGATTATTTCTCATGACTACACAGGTCAGTGGGACAGTTTCGTGCTCTGGGCTGGAGCTGGCTGATCATAGCTAGGCTCCTCAGTGACCAGCTGATGGGTTGGCTGGGGACTGGCTGACTTAGGATGGCTTCAGCTGGAATGACTCAGCTCTCCTCCACATCTTCCTTCCTTCCTTCCAGTAGGCTAAGTTAGACTCATTCGCCTGGCAGTAGCAGAAGCACAAGATAAGAGTTCTTTCCCAAGTCTCTGCTACTGCCCCGTTGGCCAAAGCAAGTCATGGCACCAAGCCCAGCATCAGTTTGGGAGGGTTCTCCCTGAGTGAATGTCTACAGGCATGCATGAAAAACTGGGCCTATTTCTACAATTAATCTACCACAATTGGGCACCATGCAGATATGTGTCTTAGAATAATTCATCCAAATGACAGACATAAAATAATGAAATGTATGGGTGTCTTACTACTACAGCTGATTCTAAGCCAGTTATTAGATTATTTGCCTAATCTCACCAAATTCAGCACAGCTATCACTATAATACATCCTTCTATGTCTATAAAGAAATATAAGAGAACTAAGCTTTAAAAAAAAAAAGAAATCTCACAACCCACACAAATCAATTTCAGGTATATTATAGACTCATATGTAAAATGCAAAATTCCAAAACTTTCAAAAGAAAATATGAGAGAATCTCTTAATATCGTCAGAGTAGGAATGATTTCTTAAATAAGACACAAAACATACTACACATATAGGGAAATTTTTAAAGATATAACCACATTGAAATGAACTTCTGTTAATCAGGGTACCTTAAATGGAACATTTTTAAAAGCTGCAATATGGTATAAAATATTTGTAGCACATGTAATCAACAAATGACTAGAGCCTGGAAACATAAAAAACTCCTATAAGAAGTGATGTGCTAGAAAATGTCTAACGACAAACTCTCCAAACCAAAAAAGGTTCTGATTTGTAGCATTTGCTGATTTCCATGATATAAATACTCCCACATAGCCGATTTCAATCCACCAACATGAGGTCTCTGAGTGCAGAGGGAAGAGATGGGCACAGTCGGTTCTCATGAGCCTGGTATGAGTGGCTCCATCACAAAAGTCAATAAGAAAAGAAAACTCGGGCTTCCCTGGTGGCGCAGTGGTTGGGAGTCCGCCTGCCGATGCAGGGAACGCGGGTTCGTTCCCCGGTCCGGGAGGATCCCACATTCCGCGGAGCGGCTGGGCCCGTGAGCCATGGCCGCTGAGCCTGCGTGTCCAGAGCCTGTGCTCCGCAACGGGAGAGGCCACAACAGTGAGAGGCCCGCGTACCGCAAAAAAAAAAGAAAAGAAAAGAAAAGAAAACTCGATGGGAAAATGTGCAAAAAACTTGAGAAGACTTTTATGAAGTCATAAAAGAGAAAGCCTGAATGGACAATAAAATATGAAAAGATGCTCCACCATGTTACTGATGAAAGAAATGCAAATCAAAACCACAATTGGATACTATTTTACATCCAGATCGACAAACATTTAAAAGTTTGGCAATACAGTGTTTGTAATGTTGATCAATGGGAACTTGATCAACGGGAACTCTGACTCACTACTGGCGGCACAGCTTGGCATTTCCTAGAAGAGGTGAACTGTGCACACCCTGCAACCCAGCACTTTCTCTCCTGTAAATATATATACAAATATAAATAAATATTTCCTGCAAATAACACACACATACCCTAGAGAAATTCTTGCCCATGCATCTCATACACTTCCTGGGAGCATGGTGAACAACAGGAAAAAAGTGAAAACAACCCATATGCACATTAGCACAGAAGAAAATAAATAGATTATAGTATATACATATGATGGAATAAAATTGCATAACAGTGAAAATGAATGAATTGTAGATAGCTACATGCATTAACATAGCTAAATTCCAAAAATTTCATGGAGAGTGAGCATCACAAAAGAATGCATGCAATAAAATTGCAATAATATAAAGTTCATTATATATACTAATAAAGAAGAGCAAGGCTGTTTATCACCAAAGTCAGAAGAGTGGTTGTCTCTGGCAGGGGAGTGAGAAAGGAAGGGGGAGGGTATATTCCAAGCAACTGAAAATATCCTACTCTTAAACCAGGTGCAAGTACACAGATGTTCACTGTATTATTATTATGTAAACAATATAATTGCATCTCATAAGTTTCTTCTATATGTATATTCACATTTTGTTTCATCAAAAGGTGTGTGTGTGAGAGAGTGATCACAGGACAGCGTGTGCAACGTGACACCTAGGGAAAGGCCAGGATGCATGGCAGCAGGGGAGTACCTGTCTTAACCCGGAGGTGGGAGTAGGTGTGGGAGAAGGCTTCCTAACTGCAAACTGAGAAGTGAATTGTGGATAGGAGTTAGCCAGGCCAGGAGCGGTGGGGGGAGTCTCCCAGGCAGAAAGAATATCATGTGCAAAGGCCCAGAGGTCACCTAGCTGACAGGTGGAACTCCAGTCTATCTGGTTTCACTTTCTTTTACCCCTTGCTTCCTGACCTAAAACAGGCACATGTATGTACACACACGCATAAGAGTCTACATATATATGGCCAAGCTAACTCATAGAGGTCAATAAAAAAGAAGCACGAATTTAACCTGTCAATCTTCCTGCTTCCTTCCTCATCTCCTTTCTTCCTACCACACACACAGACACACAGACACCATGCACAAAGTATGCATAAGCCTTTCCTCTAGTTGTGCCTTTTTATTCAACTTGTGACTTTCATATTCCATCATTACAACAGTCTTCATAATCCAGCTGTCATCTCCTCTGTCTGGCTTTCAAAGGTGGATCCTTGTGTTCACGTAGCTACTGGGCTCTAGTATTGTTTTGCTTGACCTTCTGTGAGTTGGTGAAGCCCTTCTCCTTTCAGAGTGCCGCGAACACCGCCTTTGTAAGCTGCAATGCTCCGTGTCTTTATTCCTGACAGCACAGCTCAGGGGGACCCAGGCCACTGTGGCCAACAATAGGGAGCCAGGTGGGGTCTTGCCCTGTGTCCCCGTGAAAGGTGTCACCAAAGGAGACAGAGCACAGCCTGCCTCTGGAGCCGGTGCTCCAGAGCGACCCTCTTCTCAGTGCTCAGCAGAAGTGGCCCCTGCAGAATGGCAGGGCAGTGAGGGGAAGGAGGGGGCACAACAGGGGTTCAGATCCCCTGGCCCAAGCTCCTTTCTGCCCTGCCCAGGGCATCTCTAAAAAGCCCCTACCCAGCGCCCGAGGCCTCGGACTGTGATGCACACACCTTGGCTTTGCCTTCTGTTGTGGCTGAGCCAGCACCCACTGCTGAAGGAAAAACTTTGCCACCTTCTGCTACCTTCTCTTCTCTGCCCAAGAACATCCTCCCTGCTCAGCCAAAGCCACTTTCCTAGTTCAAAGAGGCAAGCAGGGCTCCTTACTTTGCGGGGATGGATTGGGGGGTGGGGCGGCAGACCTGGGTCAGGGTCTGTTTGTAACAACTTGCGCTTCTGCCAGGCCTAGTTCTGTTCCTTTTCCAAGAAATGAGGGGAAATTCATTTCCTTTTCCAAGGTCAGCATTTAAAGGTTTCTCCTCACTTTATTACAGAAAAAAGGAGAAAAGAGACAGAACGATCCAAGACACAGACTAATGCCTTCTTTGACCTAAAAAGCATCCCCAGCCCCCAGAACTATAAATGATCCTGATTCCCAAAGAGTTCTAGGAGTTATCTCCACCCCAGACGCAGAGTGAGCAATCGGCACCGCAGGTCCTGAGCCAGCGTTTCTGACGCCCACTTCGTGGAGAAGCCCCATTTCAAGGAGAGTCATCACCCTGATGAGAAAATGGATTTATGTGTTTATAGAAGGAGTTATGGGAGGGGGTTGCTTGGGGGTTGGGAAGCAGAAGATTGAAGGAACTTGCCCTCTAGCTGCTGTGACAGGCTGGGCTTCCAGCTCTCACTGGGTCTCTTGCTGGGTGATCTAGCAGTTATGTCCTCTCACTTTTTATCCCTGGCAAACATAGGTGGCCAAGACCACATGAAACATGGAGCTTTTTCCCTTTTTAAAAATATTTATTTATTTATTCATTTGGCTGGGCCAGGTCTTAGTTGCGGCACATGGGATCTTCATGGCCATGTGTGGGATCTTCACTGTGGCACTCGGGATCTTCAGTTGGCATGCAAACTCTCAGTTGTGGCACGTGGGATCTAGTTCCCTGACCAGAGATTGAACCCAGGCCCCCTGCATTAGGAGCTTGGAGTCTTAGCCACTGGACCACGAGGAAAGTCCCCACAGGTTTTTTTTCCTGTGAGCTATCACTGCTTTTGAGCAGTCCTGAACCCTAACCCTAAACTTCCACCAAATGCTGGCTCATAAGAGAGACAAATGAAATACACCTTACAAGGGGATTTTTTCTTAAAGTTTTTTTTAATATGCTATCTGTGTTAACATGTAATGGGCTTACTATATTTCTTTTTATTTATTTATTTATTTATTTATTTTTATGTTTGGCTGTATTGGGTCTTCGTTTCTGTACGAGGGCTTTCTCTAGTTGCGGTGAGCGGGGGCCACTCTTCATCGCGGTGCGTGGGCCTCTCACTATTGCAGCCCCTCTTGTTGCGGAGCACAGGTTCCAGATGCACAGGCTCAGTAGTTATGGCTCACGGGCCCAGTTGCTCCACGGCATGTGGGATCTTCCCAGACCAGGGCTCGAAGCTGTGTCCCCTGCATTGGCAGGCAGACTCTCAACCACTGAGCCATCAGGGAAGCCAGATTTTTTCTTTATTCTAGCTAAGAACATACTCATCAACTATCTGCCATGCCTACATCTCTCCAAACTAAGATGAAATAGATTCACACCTTAGTCCCCTTCTTAGGGTCCATGAATTTCAAATTCAGTCCTCTGTTTCACTGAAATAGGTAGAGACTGTGATGGGGATAAAGGGAGAAAGTATCTTAAATAAATGCCCTCACAAATTTAAATATATCATTCATTCCATCTCCTCTCCAACATACACATATTCCTCCTGGAACTCTACACTTTCCAAGGTCAAGGCAAAAGAAGTTAGCCCTTCTGTAACATGGAGGGACACACACCCTCTGTTAGCATAAACAGCTAGAAACAGGCGAGGAGGTGATTCATCTTCATAGTGTGAACAGTATAACAGATTCTCTACTTCACTTATAAGAAACTATACATGGAGTGGTTGTCACACAGAAATGAGTAGCTAAAATACCAGGTTTGCTCTCAACTTATAGCGAGCCCCTATAGGACTAGCCAAGTGAGCGTCCCATGGGAGACAAATGTTTGTATTCCTTTATTGTGTTATTAAGGCAACATCCAATTGTAGCCTCCTTTTTACCTTATTTGAGACACTAATGGGCAGTTTTCACCATGGTGTTTTATGGATCTATAAAAAGCAAGCATGACTTCAAACAACAAAGGATTCCTAATAGGGGCCTGGCAAATGGACAACCCATCTAGAATAGGTCATGAAGACCTTGGGGTACCTTGTTTAACAGGATCCAAAAACAGTAGTCACTGTTAATCCAATCAACTTGCCATGGAAAGGAAAAATTAGTACATGTGGTATAAGAAGGCCTCAGGCAAGGTCCCAGAGGACAGTCTCCTCCCTACTAAGACACAGTGTCCTCCCCACCCCCATCCAGGAAGAAGCTCTGATGGAACAGATAACACCTGAGGAGCATAGGCAGGAGTCTGTGTGCCAGGGAAGGTGGGCTTAGGAGATAGAAAGGAAGCCAAGAGGGCCCTGAACACAGAGGAACTGTGAGGGGTGTGGTAGAGAGCCTGTGAGGTGGATGCTCTCTGCCCTCTGAGGGGATGGTTGCAGGGGTTCTGAGACAGGGAGGGCATCCAGGACACACTGAAGGTAACAGAGAAGGCCTCTTGGCTGTCCCCCGCCATGTAGACTCTTTTTGTTTCAAGGTCTGGAACTAATCCTCTGTGGCTCAAGGCTTAGCCCTTTGAGCTAGTGGTTCTGCCCGCAGAGTCATCCTTCTTTTTCCTTAAAGGGTAGCACATGAGTAGTGTTATGGGCTGCCATTTCTTGCCTGTAGAAATTTGGGGGTCCCACAGCCTTCTTCTGTTTTGTATTCATTTCATTTTGCATTCTCTCTATACTCTTCAGTCCACTCTGGCAGTGTTTCTGCTGGTGTAACACCACCAAGAACCATATGAGTTTCCACGTATGTCACAGGGATTCATACCATTAGACAAGAGGGTTCTCCCTAGACATTCCCTATGAAAAGCTCAGTACCACCTGCAAGGGGGGCAGATTTGGAGTCCACTATCAATAAATGGCCAGGAGAAGTGCTCACCTTCTCTGCAGGCCTGAGATTTGCCTCCCTAACCAGATATAGCAGGGCAGGGGAGAGGGCACTGGCAGAGGGAATCCCACCACAACAAACACTTAACCTGGGAGGCACTCTCTGTCCCCCACAAGCAGGAGAGATCCTGCCACAACAGGGGCCCAGACAGGAAGACATCTTTGCCCTTGTGGGCCTGAGGCTCCCTTCCCCCACTGAGTGACAATAGGCTGACAAGCCGAGAGAAACCCCTCAGCCCTCCAGGTAGCAAGAGCAGGGACCAATGGGAGCCTGGCAGCATAAGTAAAACCAAGAAAATAAAAATAACAC
The DNA here is from genome assembly GCF_964165515.1 of Mesoplodon bidens. Classification (NCBI taxonomy): domain Eukaryota; kingdom Metazoa; phylum Chordata; class Mammalia; order Artiodactyla; family Ziphiidae; genus Mesoplodon; species Mesoplodon bidens. Next base: position 117,814,693 of record NC_138176.1, on the reverse strand, counting down.
CACAAATTGCCTGAAAATTAAATTGCCATTGGAACCACAGCCCACAAAACTAAGCTAGGACCTCGTACTAAACCTAAACAAGGTGATCGTCTGTTAAAATAGAAAATTTAAATAAGAATCAGAGTCTTCACACAGATAGCCAAAGAGCACATGAAAAGATGCTCAACATTGCTAACTATTAGAGAAATGCAAATCAAAACTACAATAAGGTACCACCTCACACTGGTCAGAATGGCCATTATTAAAAACTCTACAAATAACAAATGCTAGAGAGGGTGTGGAGAAAAGTTGGTCCTACACTGTTGGTGGGAAGGTAAATTAGTACAACCACTATGGAGAACAGTATGGAGGTTCCTTAAAAAACTAAAAATAGAACTACCACATGATCCAGCAATCCCACTTCTGGGCATATATCTGGACAAAACCATAATTTGAAAATATTCACGCACCCCAGTGGTCACTGCAGCATTATTTACAATAGCCAAGACATGGAAGCAACTTAAATGTCCATCGACTGATGAATGGATAAAGAAGATGTGGTACATATACACAATGGAATATTATTTGGCTATAAAAAGAAACGAAATTGAGTTATTTGTAGTAAGGCAGATGGACCAAGAGTCTGTCATTATAGAGTGAAGGAAGTCAGAAGGAGAAAAACAAATACTGTGTGCTAACACATATTTATGGAATCTAAAAAAAAATGGTACTGATGAACCTAGTGGCCAGATAGGAATAAAGACGTAGACATAGAGAATGGCCTTCAGGACATGCTGGGGGGAGGGGGAAGGGGGGCGAAGTGAGAGTAACACTGACACACATACACTACCAAATGTAAAATAGATAGCTAGTGGGAAGCAGCAGCATAGCACAGGGAGATCAGCTCAGTGTTTGCGATGACCTAGAGGTATGGGATAGGGAGGGTGGGAGGGAGGCTCAAGAGGGAGGGGATATAGGGATATATGTATGTATATGGCTGATTCACTTTCTTGTACAACAGAAACTAACACAGTATTGTGAAGCAATTATACTCAAATAAAGATCTACTTAAAAAATTAAGGGGAAAGAAAGACATTCTCAGATAAAGGAAAACAAATAATTTGTCACATCCAGATATATCCTTAAAACTTGGCTAAAGGATGATCTTCAAACAGGAAAGAAATTATGAAAGAAGGAATCATGGAACATCAGAAAGGAAGAAAGAAAAACAGAATAATCAGAAATATACAAAAATAGACTACCCTTTTTCTCATGAGTTTTATAAAGCATATTTAAAGATTGAAATAAAAATTATAGCATTATCTGATGCTGAAGAGTACAGTACAGTATAAGGAAGGTAAATGGACCTGAATGGAAGAAAGGTTTCCACATTTCACTTTAAGTGGTAAAACAATGATACTAGTACTTAGTACTAGTACATTGTACTAGTACTTAGTACATTGATACTTTACTAAGTCACACATGTACATTGTAATATGTAGAACAACCAAAATGAAAACTATATTATACAAAATTATACAAAGAAATAATTCAAAAGCACTATAGACAAATAAAAATGAAATACTAAAAATTATGGAAGTAACCAACAGAAGACAATAAAAGAGAAACAGGAATGAGAACCAGAGGAAACAAACAGAAAACAAATAATAAAATGGCAAGCTTAAGCTCTAACATATCAATGATTACTTTAAATGTAAATGGTCTAAATATATAAACACAGAAACAGAGAGGAGGAGTAGATTAAACACATAAAAACCCATAGTTCAACTACCTACTATTTACCGAAACAAAACAAAACAGAAACCACACTTCAAATTCAATGACATAGGTAGGTTAAAAGTAAAATGATAGAAAAAAAAAATTAGGGCTTCCCTGGTGGCACAGTGGTAATGAATCCACCTGCCAATGCAGGGGACATGGGTTTGAGCCCTGGTCCAGGAAGATCCCACATGCCTTGGAGCAACAAAGGCCATGCATCACAACTACTGAGCCTGCGCTCTAAAGCCTGTGAGCCACAACTACTGAGCCCACATGCCACAACTACAGAAGCCCGCGCACCTAGAGCCCATGCTCTGCAACAAGAGAAGCCACGACAATGAAAAGGCCATGTGCCGCAACAAAGAGTAGCCCCCACTTGCTGCAACTAGAGAAAACTTGCATGCAGCAACGAAGACCCAATGCAGTGAAAAATAAATAAAATAAAGTAAAATAATTTTAAAAATATTTATCCTATGAACATTAGTTTTAAAAAAGCAGGAATGGCTATATTATCCAATTACATAAACTTCAGAGCAAAGGTAATTACTAGAAACAAAAAGTAACGTTACATAATGATAAAAGAATCAATCCACCAGGAAGTCATAAAAATTCTGAGTGTATATGCACCGAAAACAGTGCCTCGAAATACATGAAGCAAAAACTGATAATGTTAAAAAAAACTGATAGAGCTGAAAGGAAGAATAGAAAATCAACAATTATAGTTGAGGATTTCAATACCTCCGTCTCAGCAACTGTTAGAACTACTAGACAGAAAATTGGCAAGGATATAGATCTGAAGAACACAGTCAACTAACAAGATCCGACAGATAGCAATAGAACACTCCACCCAACAACAGCAGAATATACCTTGTTTTCAAGTGTCCATTGAGTAGTCACCAAAACATACCATATCCAGGGCCAGAAAACAAACCACAACAAATCTACAATAATAAGTATCATACAGATGGTTTTCTCTGACCATAATATAATCAAACTAGAAATCAATAACATAAAGACAACAAGGAAATCTCTAAACACATGCAAGATAAGTAACCCAATTCTAAATAACATGTGGTCAAAGTGGAAGTCCCAAAGGAAAATTTTTAAAATACCAAGAAGTGAATGAAAGTAAAAATACAATATATCAAAAATGTGAGATGCGGCTAAAGCAGTCTGAAAGGGAAACTAATAGCAAAATGGTCTCAAAATCAATAATCTAAGAAACTAGAAAAGGAAGAGCAAGATAAACCCAAAGCAAAGCAAAGAAATAATAAAGAGCAGAAATCAATAAAATTGAACACAGAAAAGCAGTAGAGAAATTAATAAAATGACAATCTGATACTTCAAAAAACATCAATATAATTGATAAACCTCTAGCAAGACTTACACAGATAAAAAGAGAGAATACACACATCACCAATATCAGAAATGAAACAGGGAATTCATAAAAGATCCTGCAGCCATTAAAAGGATATTACAGGACTTCCCTGGTGGTCCAGTGGTTAAGACTCTGTGCTTCCACTGCAGGGGGCGTGGGTTTGATTCCTGGTTGGGGAGTTATCCTGCATGCCGTGAGGCATCAGCCAAAAAAAAAAAAAAAAAGGATATTACAAGGGCTTCCCTGGTGGCAGTGGTTGAGAGTCCGCCTGCCGATGCAGGGGACACAGGTTTGTGCCCAGGTCCGGGAAGATCCCACATGCTGCGGAGTGGCTAGGCCCGTGAGCCATGGCTGCTGAGCCTGTGCGTCTGGAGCCTGTGCTCCACAACAGGAGAGGCCACAACAGTGAGAGGCCCGTGTACCCCCCCCCAAAAAAAAAAAAAAAGGATATTACAAGAATACTATGACCAACTTTATACTCATATATTCAACAATTTAGAAGAAATAGGTCAAAGAAGCCTCAAAGTAAAATTACAAAAATACATAGAACTGTATGAATTGAAAATACCACATTTCAAAATATGTGGGATGCACCTAAAGCAGTGCTAAAGGGAAACTTATAGCAATAAATGCTTATATTAAAATGGGGGGGGATGTCTCATTTCTCAAATGAATGAAAAGTAAAATTACCAAAACTCAACAAAGATGAAATACATAATTTTATAATCCTACAACCATTAACAAAATTGAACTTTAAATCTGTAATTTGAAATCTTCTGAAGAAGAAATCTCCAGGCCCTGATAATCTCACTTGAGAATTCTCCCAAATATTTCAAATAGGAATGACACCAATTTTATACATTATCTTCCCCCAAAATAGAAGAAGAAACACTTCTCATTTTATGAGGCTGGTCTTATCACATAAAATCAGATAAAACGAGTATACAAAAAGAAAACTGCAGACCAATATCATTCATCAACTTAGACACAAAATTCCTCAACTAACTGTTAGCAAACCAATTCCAACAACATTAGCAAGTGGGATTTATTCCAAGTATGCAATGTCATCAATTATACCAACAGACTAAAGAAGAAAAATCATGTGATCATATCGGGTGATGCAGGAAAAGCATTGACAAAACCCAACACCCATTTTTGATAAAAACAAAACCCCAGAAACTCTCATCATGTTAGGAATAGAAGGGAATTATCAATACTTTAACTTGATAAAGAGCATCTTTATCACATACAACTAAGATCACACTTAATGATGAAAGATAAGATTCTTTCCTTTAATATGTCCACTCTCACCATCCTTATTTAACATAGCACTGGAAGTTCTAGCTGTTGCAATGAGGAAAGAAAAATAAATAAAATCATACTGATTGGAAAGAAAGAAATAAACTGTCCCTATTTGCAGATGACATGATTGTTTATGTAGAAAATCCTAAGGAACCTACACAAAAAATAAAAAAGAAATAAGAAGGGAGTTCAACAATGTCTCGGGAACTAAGATCAATGCATAAAAATTAACCATATTTCTATATACTAACAATGAACAAGTGAAAACTGAAATTTAAAATGCAGTACCAACTATAATCACTCTGAAGAAAATTAAACACTTAAGTGTAGACTTAACAAAACATGTACAGGGTCTGTATGCTAAAAATTACAAAATACTGATGGAAAAAAATCAAAGAACACCTAAATAAATGTAGAGACATACTGTATTCATGGATTGAAATACTCACTGTTATCAAGATGTCAATTCTCCTCAAATTGATTTATAGGTTTAATGCAATTCCTATCAAATTCTCAGGAAGGATCTTGTAGGCATAAGCAAGCTTATTCTAAAATTTACATGGAAAAACACAGGGCCTAGAATAACTAAAATAATCTTGACAAATAAAAATAAAGCACCTGATATTAAATAAAATAAAGTACTCTACCCAATATTAAGGCTTACTATATATGCAGTAATCAAAGCTGTGTGGTATTGGTGGATGGACAGAGACATAAATCAGTAGAACAGATTCAAGAACTCAGAAACAGACTGACATAAATATTCTCAACTTATTTTTGACAAACGTGAAAGAGTAATTCAAGAAGGAAGGATTAAAAAATTTTTTTAAAAAAAGAAGGATGGGGCCTCCCTGGTGGCGCAGTGGTTGAGAGTCCGCCTGCCGATGCAGGGGATACGGGTTCGTGCCCCGGTCTGGGAGGATCCCATATGCCGCGGAGCGGCTGGGCCCGTGAGCCGTGGCCGCTGGGCCTGCGCGTCCGGAGCCTGTGCTCCGCAACGGGAGAGGCCACAACAGTGAGAGGCCCGCATACCACAAAAAGAAAAAAAAAAAAAAAAGAAGGATGGATGGCTTTTTCAACAAATGGTGCTGGAGCAACTGGATATCCTTAGTAAAAAATAAATCTCCACCAACACCTCATGCCTTATACAAAAATTAACTCAAAATGGATCATAGACTCAAATTTAAAAGGTAGACCTATAAAATTTTTAGAAAAAAAATATAGGAGAAAAATCCCTGGGGTCTAGAGTCAGGCAAAGAGATCTTAGACTTGACACAAAAAGCATAATTGGTAAGTTGGACCTTACCAAAATTTTAAAACTCTTGCTCTACAAAACAAGTGGGAACTAAAATATTAGAGAAGAGTAAGAGTAAAATGGGACACAAGACAGTAATCTGAGGTATTTCTTGAGAGGAGTTTATTGATATTCATTAACTTTGGCCTTTGTCAAGCAAACAAATTAAAATATGAAGACAAAGTAATAAAACTGCTTCCATTTGTAGATGTTATAATGGTATACACAGAAAACCCAAAAGAATCCACAGATAAAATTTTAAATGAATAAATAATTTTAGCAAACTTGCTAGCTAGATAAAAGATCAATATAGAAACAATAATTGCACTGTTGGAACACTACACAGCCATAAAAAAGTGTGCCATTTTCAGCAACATAGATGGATTTAGAAATTATCATACTAAGTGAAGTAAGTCAGAAAGAGAAAGACAAATACCATATGATATCACTTATATGTGGAATCTAAAAGATGACACAAATGAACATTTCCATGAAACAGAAACAGACTCACAGACATAGAGAGCAGACTTGCGGTTGCCAAGGGGGAGGGGGGTGGGGGACGGATAGACTGGAGGTTTGGGATTAGCAGATGCAAACTATTATATATAGAATGGATAAACAACAAGGTCCTACTGTATAGCACAGGGAACGATATTCAATATCCTGTGGTAAACCATAATGGAAAAGAATATTAAAAAGAACGTATATATATGTATAACTGAATCACTTTGCTATACAGAAGAAATTAACACAACACTGTATATCAACTATACTTCAATAAGTAAATAAACAATTGCATTGCTATATATCTGCAACAAATATGAATTTTAAATTTTTAAGTGATATAATATAAAAAACCATCAAAAAAGAAATCAAATACACAGGAATAAATCTAATAAAGTGTGTGCTGGAGCACTACACAGAAACACAACATCTAAATAACTAGAGGGATCTATCATGTTCTTAGATTGGAGGACTTAACAAAGTAAAGATGTTAATCATCCCCAAAATGATAAATAGATTCAAGGCAATCAATCAATCACAGCCAAAATCCCACCAGGGTTTTTAGGGGGATTTGACAAACTAATTCTAAAAATGTTTAGAATAAAAATGAAATGGCCCCCAAATAGCTAAGACATGCTTTAAGAAGACAAACAAGGTGACAGGACTTGTTCTACCAGATATCAATAAAAATTATTTTAAGCTGTCTGACAGAGTGGTCTTGGCGCAAGAATAGACAAACAGATTAGTGGAACAGAACAGAAAGGCCAGAAACAGACTCATGCATCCACGGGCACTTGATTTTAGTTGTCATTGTAGGCCGGAGAACAAAGGATGGAGTTTTCAATAAATGGTGCCAGAACAACCAGATATCCATTTGGGGAAAAAATAAAGCTTAACTCCTACTTCACATCATGCATAAATATCAATTTTAGGAGTACTAAAGATAATATAGGAGAGTGATTTGGGAGGTAGGGCAAGACCTCTTAAACAGGATACAAAAAGCACTAACTATAAAGAAAGATTGTTAAGTTGGACTACTAAATTAAAGTTAAGAATATCTGTTCATCAAAAGATACCACTAAGAAAGTGAAAAAGCAACCCATGTACTGGAAGAATATATTTACAATACATATATAAAAACCAAATTATTTAATTCTCTCTATATAGCCTACTGATCAATAAGGAAAAGACAGGCAAATCAAAAGAAAAACAGCCTAGAAAACTGAACACGGAATTCATACAAAAGATATGCCAGTGGGTAATATACTTGCAAAATTGTTCAATCTCATTAGTAGTCAAGGATATGCAAATTCACACCTCTTTGAGACACAATTACACATCCACCAGAATGTCTAAAATTTAAAAGACTGAAAATATCAAGTGTTATCAAGACTGGAGAACGGGGTGGGTACTCACACACTGCTGACAAGAGTTTATATTGTACCAATATTTTGGAAACAGATGGCATCATTGACTAACGTTTCATATAAGCATATCCTATGACCCATAAATTTCACTCTTAGATATATACCCAATCTAAATGTCTGGTCATGTATCTCAAGAGTCACGTACAAGAATGGTCACAGCAGCATCATTCATAATAACCAAAGATCGGAAACAAGCCAAATATTCACCAATATTAGGATGGACAGATCATGACATAATCATTCAATGAAATATTATGTAACAGAGAAAATGAATAAATTACAGCAACAGGCACCAATGTGGATGAATCTCACAAACAAAATACTGAGTGCAAAAAGTGAGGCATATAACAGGGCTTCCCTGGTGGCACAGTGGTTGACAGTCCGCCTGCCGATGCAGGGGACATGGGTTCGTGCCCTGGTCCGGGAAGATCCCACATGCTGCGGAGCGGCTGGGCCTGTGAGCCATGGCCGCTGAGCCTGCGTGTCCGGAGCCTGTGCTCTACAACGGGAGAGGCCACAACAGTGAGAGGCCTGCGTACCGCAAAAAAAAAAAAAAAAAAAAAAGTGAGGCATATAACAATTCATACTGTATGAATGTTTATAACACATCATCGGTGAAAGTAATACATATCCAAACTTGAGGGATGCCACTGAAAGGTACTTTTAGGGGACTTTTTGATGTTATCTATTAGGAAAGAATACTTAAAGTCCAAATGAAGAAGTTAATAAAAATAAAATAATAAATCTCTAGATAAAAAGAAGGAAATCATCAAGATCAGAGCAAACATTAATGAAATAGACAATAAAGATAAAATAGAAAGGATCAACAAACTCAAAAAGGTAGTTCTTTGAAAATACTAATAAAAATAAACAAACCACTAGAACAAATGATGAAGAGAATGAAAAGAGAAAAATATTAGCATATAATATAAGGACTCAAGACGATATAATTTTTAAAAGAACAGAAAATTTAAAGGTAACTATAGATCATTATAATGCCAATGCATTTGAAAACATTTAGAAAATGGACAATAACTTGAAGAAACAAAACTTTTTACAGAGTCTCACAAAGAAAGAGAAAACCTGAATATGCCTTGAACATTAAGAATTTAAAATCAGGGGGTGCCTTCAAGATGGTGGAGGAGTAAGATGTGGGGATCACCTTCTTCCCCACAAATACATTAAAACTACATCTACATGTGGAACAACTCCTACAGAACACCTACTGAACACCGGCAGAAGACCTCAGACTTCCCAAAAGGCAAGAAACTCCCCACGTACCTGGGTAGGGCAAAAGAAAAAAGAAAAAACAGAGACAAAAGAATAGGGATGGGACCTGCACCAGTGGGAGGGAGCTGTGAAGGAGGAAAAGTTTCCACACACTAGGAAGCCCCTTCACTGGTGGAGACGTGGGGGTGGGCGGGGGGGCGGGAAGCTTTGGAGCCATGGAGGAGAGCTCAGCAACAGGGGTGCGGAGGGCAAAGCAGAGAGATGCCCGCACAGAGGATCCGTGCAGACCAGCACTCACCAGGCCAAGAGGCTTGTCTGCTCACCCACTGGGGTGGGTAGGGGCTGGGAGCTGAGGCTCAGGCTTTGGAGGTCAGATCCCAGGGAGAGGACTGGGGTTGGCTGCGTGAACACAGCCTGAAGGGGGCTAGTGTGCCACAGCTAGCTGGGAGGGAGTCCGGGAAAAGGTCTGGACCTGCCTAAGAGGCAAGAGACCATTGTTTTGGGGTACGCAAGGAGAGGAGATTCAGAGCACCACCTAAACGAGCTCCAGGGACAGGCGCAAGCCATGGCTATCAGTGTGGACACCAGACACAGGCATGAAATGCTAAGGCTGCTGCTGCAGCCACCAGGAAGCCTGTGTGCAAGCACAAGACACTATGCACAACTTCCCTTCCAGGAGCATGTGCAGCCTGCCACTGCCAGGGTCCCGAGATCCAGTGACAACTTCCCCGGGAGAACACACGGCATGCCTCAGGCTGGTGCAACATCACGCCGGCCTCTGCCACTACAGGCTCGCCCCGCATTCTGTACCCCTCCTTCCCCCCGGCCTGAGTGAGCCAGACCCCCCTAATCAGCTGCTCCTTTAACCCCGTCCTTTCTGGTCAGGGAAAAGACACCCTCAGTCGACATACATGCAGAGGCGGGGCCAAATCCAGAGCTGAAACCCAGGAGCTGTGCGAACAAAGAAGAGAAAGGGAAATCTCTCCCAGCAGCCTCAGGAGCAGCAGATTAAATCTCCACAGTCAACTTGATGTGCCCTGCATCTGTGGAATACCTGAATAGACAACAAATCATCCCAAAATTGAGGCGGTGGACTTTGGGAGCAACTGTAGACTTGGGGTTTACTTTCTGCCTGTAATTTGTTTCTGGTTTTATGTTTATCTTAGTTTAGTATTCAGAGCTTATTATCATTGGTAGATTTCTTTATTGATTTAGTTGCTCTCTTCCTTTTATATATATTTTTTTCCTTTTTCTCTTTTTGTGAGTGTTTATGTATATGCTTCTTTGTGTGATTTTGTCTGTATAGCTTTGCTTTTGCCATTTGTCCTAGGGTTCTGACTGTCCACTTTTTTGTTGTTGTTGGTGGTGTTGTTTAAGTATAGTTTTTAGCACTTGTTATCATTGGTGGATTTGTTTTTTGGTTTGGTTGCTCTCTTCTTTCTTTCTCTATTTCTTTTCTTTTTATTACCTTTTAATTTTTAATATTTTTTTCTATTTTAATAACTTTATTCTTTCTTTCTTTCTTTCTTTCTTTCTTTCTTTCTTTCTTTCTTTCTTTTCTTTTCTTTTCTTTTATTTCTTTCTTTTCTCCCTTTTCTTCTGAGCCATGTAGCTGACAGGAGCTTGGCACTCTGGCTGGGTGTCAGGCCTGAGCCTCTGGGGTGGGAGAGCTGCATTCAGGACATTGGTCCACCAGAGAACTCCCAGCCCCATGTAATAACAAACAGCAAAAGTTCTCCCAGAGATCTCCATCTCAACACTAAGAACCATCTCCACTCAATGACCAGCAAGCTACAGTGCTAGACACCCTATGCCAAACAACTAGCAAGATAGGAACAAAACCCCACCCATTAGCAGAGAGGCTGCCTAAAATCATAATAAGGTCACAGACACCCCAAAACACACCAGCAGACGTGGTCCTGCCCATCAGAAAGACAAGGTCCAGCCTCATCCACCAGAACACAGACACCAGTTCCCTCCACCAGGAAGCCTACACAACCCACTGAACCAAACTTACCCACTGGGAGCAGACACCAAAAACAATGGGAACTACGAACCTGCAGCCTGCGAAAAGGAGACCCCCAAACACAGTAAGTTAAGCAAAATGAGAAGACAGAGAAATACACAGCAGATGAAGGAGAAAGGTAAAAGCTCACCAGACCAAACAAATGAAGAGGAAATAGCCCGTCTACCTGAAAAGTAATTCAGAGAAATGATACTAAAGATGATCCAAAATCTTGGAAATAGAATGGAGAAAACGTTTAACAAGGACCTAGAAGAACTAAAGAGCAAACAAACAGTGATGAACAACACAATAAATGAAATTAAAAATTCTCTAGAAGGAATCAATAGCAGAATAACTGAGGCAGAAGAACGGATAAGTGACCTGGAAGATAAAATAATGGAAATAACTACCACAGAGCAGAATAAAGAAAAAAGAATGAAAAGAATTGAGGACACTCTCAGAGACCTCTGGGAGAACATTCGAATTATAGGGGTCCCAGAAGAAAAAGAAAAAAAAAGGGACTGAGAAAATATTTGAAGAGATTATAATTGAAAACTTCCCTAATATGGTAAGAAAATAGTCAGTCAAATCCAGGAAGCACAGAGAGTCCCATACAGGATAAATCCAAGGAGAAACACACAAAGACACATATTAATCAAACTATCAAAAATTAAATACAAAGAAAAAATATTAAAAGCAGCAAGGGAAAAGCAACAACTAACATACAAGGGAATCCCCATAAGGTTAACAGCTGATCTTTCAGCAGAAACTCTACAAGCCAGAAAGGAGAGGCAGGACATATTTAAAGTGATGAAAGGGAAAAACCTACAACCAAGATTACACTACGCAGCAAGGATCTCATTCAGATTCGACAGAGAAATTAAAACCTTAACAGATAAGCAAAAACTAAGAGAATTCAGCACCACCAAACCAGCTCTACAACAAAGGCTAAAGGAACTTCTCTAGGCAGAAAACACAAGAGAAGGGAAAGACTTATAATAACAAACCCAAAACAATTAAGAAAATGGTAATAGGAACATACATATTGATAACTACCTTAAATGTAAATGGATTAAATGCTCCAACCAAAAGACATAGACTGGCTGAATGGCTACAAAAACAAGACCCGTACATATGCTGTCTACAAGAGACACACTTCAGACTTAGGGACACATACAGACTGAAAGTGAGGGGATGGAAAAAGATATCCCATGCAAATGGAAATCAAAAGAAAGCTGGAGTAGCAATTCTCATATGAGACAAAATAGACTTTAAAATAAAGACTATTACAAGAGACAAAGAAGGACACTACATAATGATCAAGGGATCAATCCAAGAAGAAGATATAACAATTGTAAATATTTATGAACCCAATATAGGAGCACCTCAATACATAAGGCAAATGCTAACAGCCATAAAAGGGGAAACTGACAGTAACACAATCATAGTAGGGGACTTTAACACCCCACTTTCACCAATGGACAGATCATCCAAAATGAAAATAAATAAGGAAACACAAGCTTTAAATGATACATTAAACAAGATGGACTTAATTGATATTTATAGGACATTCCATTCCAAAACAGCAGATTACACTTTCTTCTCGAGTGCTCATGGAACATTCTCCAGTATAGATCATATCTTGGGTCACAAATCAACCCTTGGTAAATTTAAGAAAATTGACATCGCATCAAGTATCTTTTCTGACCACAATTATATGAGATTAGATATCAATTATAGGAAAAACTCTGCAAAAAATACAAACACATGGAGGCTAAACAATACAGTACTAAATAACCAAGAGATCACTGAAGAAATCAAAGAGGAAATTAAAAAATACCTAGAAACAAATGACAATGAAAACACGACGACCCAAAACCTATGGGATGCAGCAAAAGAAGTTGTAAGATGGAAGCTTATAGCAGTACAATCCAACCTCAAGAAACAAGAAAAATCTCAAACAAACAACCTAACTTTACACCTAAAGCAATTAGAGAAAGAAGAACAAAACAACTGCAAAGTTAGCAGAAGGAACGAAATCATAAAGATCAGATCAGAAATAAATGAAAAAGTAATGAAGGAAATGATAGCAAAGATCAATAAAACTAAAACTTGGTTCTTTGAGAAGATAAACAAAATTGATAAACCATTAGACAGACTCATCAAGAAAAAGAGGGAGAAGACTCAAATCAATAGAATTAGAAATGAAAAAGGAGAAGTAACAATTGACACTGCAGAAATACAAAGGATCATGAGAGATTACTATAAGCAACCAAATGCTAATAAAATGGACAACCTGGAAGAAATGGACAAATTCTTAGAAAAGCACAACCTTCCGAAACTGAACCAGGAAGAAATAGAAAATATAAACAGACCAATCACAAGCACTGAAATTGAAACTGTGATGAAAATTCTTCCAACAAACAAAAGCCCAGGACCAGTTGGCTTCACAGGCAAATTCTATCAAACATTTAGAGAAGAGCTCACACCAATCCTTCTCAAACCTTCCAAAATATAGAAGAGGGAGGAACACTCCCAAACTCATTCTACAAGGCCACCATCACCCTGATACCAAAACCGGACAAAGATGCCACAAAAAAAGAAAACTACAGGCCAATATCACTGATGAACAAAGATGCAAAAATCCTCAACAAAATACTAGCAAACAGAATCCAACACATCCAGCACATTAAAAGGATCATACACCATGATCAAGTGGGGTTTATCCCAGGAATGCAAGGATTCCTCAATATACACAAATCAATCAGTGTGATAAACCATATTAACAGATTGAAGGCGAAAATCCATATGATCATTTCAATAGATGCCGAAAAAGCTTTTGACAAAATTCAACACCAATTTATGATAAAAACCCTCCAGAAAGTAGGCATAGAGGGAACTTTCCTCCACATAATAAAGGCCATATATGACAAACCCACAGCCAACATTGTTCTCAATGGTGAAATACTGAAACCATTTCCACTAAGATCAGGAAGAAGACAGTGTTGCCCACTCTCACCACTATTATTCAACGTAGTCTGCACAGCAATCAGAGAAGAAAAAGAAATAAAAGGAATCCAAATTGGAAAAGAAGAAGTAAAACTGTCACTGTTTGCAGATGGCATGATACTATACATAGAGAATCCTAAAGATGCTACCAGAAAACTACCAGAGCTCATCAATGAATTTGGTAAAGTAGCAGGATACAAAATTAATGCACAGAAATCTCTTGCATTCCCATGCACTAATGATGAAAAATCTGAAAGAGAAATTAAGGAAACACTCACATTTACCACTGTAACAAAAAGAATAAAATACCTAGTATTAAACCTACCTAAGGAGAAAAAAGACCTGTATGCAGAAAACTATAAGACTCTGATTAAATAAATTAAAGATGATACAAACCAATGGAGAGATATACCATGTTCTTGGATTTGAAGAATCAACATTGTGAAAATGACTATACTACCCAAAGCAATCTACAGATTCAATGCAATCCCTATCACGCTACCACTGGCATTTTTCACAGAACTAGAACAAAAAATTTCACAAGTTGTATGGAAACACAAAAGATCCCGAATAGCCAAAGCAATCTTGAGAAAGAAAAATGGAGCTGGAGGAATCAGGCTCCTGGACTTCAGACTATACTACAAAGCTACAGTCATCAAGACAATATGGTACTGGCACAAAAAACAGAAATATAGATCAATGGAACAAGATAGAAAGCCCAGAGATAAACCCACACACATATGGTCACCTTATCTTTGATAATGAAGGCAAGCATATACAATGGAGAAAAGACAGCCTCTTCAATAAGTGGTGCTAGGAAAACTGGATAGCTACATGTAAAAGAATGAAATTAGAACATTCCCTGACACCATACACAAAAATAAACTCAAAATGGATTCAAGACCTAAATGTAAGACCAGACACTATAAAACTCTTAGAAGAAAACATAGGCAGAACACTCCATGACATAAATCACAGCAAGATCCTTTTGACCTACCTCCTAGAGAAATGCAAATAAAAGCAAAAATAAACAAATGGGACCTAATGAAACTTAAAAGCTTTGGCACAGCAAAGGAAACCATAAACAAGACAAAAAGACATTCCTCAGAATGGGAGAAAATATTTGCAAACGAAGCAACTGAGAAAGGAGTAATCTCCAAAATACACAAGCAGCTCATGCAGCTCAATATCAAAAAAACAAACAACCCAATCCAAAAATGGGCAGAAGACCTAAATAGACAGTTGTCCAAAAAAGATATACAGATTGCCAACAAACACATGAAAGGATGCTCAACATCACTAATCATTAGAGAAATGCAAGTCAAAAGTACAATGGGGTATCACCTCACACTGGTCAGAATGGCCATCATCAAAACATCTAGAAACAATAAATGCTGGAAAAGTAGGCATAGAGGGAACTTTCCTCAACATAATAAAGGCCATATATGACAAACACATAGCCAACATCGTCCTCAATGGTGAAAAACTGAAACCATTTCCACAAAGATCAGGAACAAGACAAGGCTGCCCACTCTCACCACTCTTATTCAACTTAGTTTTGGAAGTTTTAGCCACAGCAATCAGAGAAGAAAAGGAAATAAAAGGAATCCAAATTGGAAAAGAAGAAGTAAAGCTGTCACTGTTTGCAGATGACATGATACTATACATAGAGAATCCTAAAGATGCTACCAGAAAACTACTAGAGCTAATCAATGAATTTGGTAAAGTAGCAGGATACAAAATTAATGCACAGAAATCTCTGGCATTCCTGCACACTAATGATGAAAAATCTGAAAGTGAAATCAAGGAAACACTCCCATTTACCATTGCAACAAAAAGAATAAAATATCTAGGAATAAACCTACCTAAGGAGACAAAAGACCTGTATGCAGAAAACTATAAGACACTGATGAAAGAAATTAAAGATGATACAAATAGATGGAGAGATATACCATGTTCCTGGATTGGAAGAATCAATATTGTGAAAATGACTCTACTACTCAAAGCAATCTACAGATTCAATGCAATCCCTATCAAACTACCACTGGCATTTTTCACAGAACTAGAACAAAAAATTTCAAAATTTGTTTGGAAAAAAAAGACCCCAAATAGCCAAAGCAATCTTGAGAACGAAAAACGCAGCTGGAGGAATCAGGCTCCCTGACTTCAGACTATACTACAAAGCTACAGTAATCAAGACAGTGTGGTACTGACACAAAAACAGAAAGATAGATCAATGGAACAGGATAGAAAGCCCAGAGATAAACCCACGCACATATGGTCAACTTATCTTTGATAAAGGAGGCAGGAATGTACAGTGGAGAAAGGACAGCCTCTTCAATAAGTGGTGCTGGGAAAACTGGACAGGGACATGTAAAAGTATGAGATTAGATCATTCCCTAACACCATACACAAAAATAAGCTCAAAATGGATTAAAGACCTAAATGTAAGGCCAGAAACTATGAAACTCTTAGAGGAAAACATAGGCAGAACACTCCATGACATAAATCACAGCAAGATCCTTTTTGACCCACCTCCTAGAGAAATGGAAATAAAAACAAAGATAAACAAATGGGACCTAATGAAACTTCAAAGCTTTTGCACAGCAAAGGAAACCATAAACAAGACCAAAAGACAACCCTCAGAATGGGAGAAAATATTTGTAAATGAAGCAACGGACAAAGAATTAATCTCCAAAATTTATAAGCAGCTCATGCAGCTCAGTAGCAAAAAAACAAACAACCCAATCCAAAAATGGGCAGAGGACTTGAATAGGCATTTCTCCAAAGAAGATATACAGACTGCCAACAAACACATGAGGGAATGCTCAACATCATTAATCATTAGAGAAATGCAAATCAAAACTACAATGAGATATCATCTCCCACCAGTCAGAATGGCCATCATCAAGAAATCTACAAACAATAAATGCTGGAGAGGGCGTGGAGAAAATGGAACACTCTTGCACTGCTGGTGGGAATGTGAATTGGTACAGCCACTATGGAGAACAGTATGGAGGTTCCTTAAAAAACTAAAAATAGAACTATCATATGACCCAGCAATCCCAGTACTAGGCATATACTCTGAGAAAACCATAATTCAAAAAGAGACATGTACCAAAATGTTCATTGCAGCTCTATTCACAATAGCCCGGAGATGGAAACAACCTAAGTGTCCATCATCGGATGAATGGATAAAGAAGATGTGGCACATATATACAATGGAATATTACTCAGCCATAAAAAGAAACGAAACTGAGCTATTTGTAATGAGGTGGATAGACCTAGAGTCTGTCATACAGAGTGAAGTAAGTCAGAAAGAGAAAGACAAATACTGTATGATGACACATACATATGGAATTTAAGGGAAAAAAATGTCATGAAGAACCTAGGGGTAAAACAGGAATAAAGACACAGACCTACTTGAAAATGGACTTGAGGATATGGGGAGGGGGAAGGGTAAGCTGTGACAAAGTGAAAGAGAGGCATGGACATATATACACTACCAAACGTAAGGTAGATAGATATGGGAAGCAGCCGCATAGCACAGGGAGATCAGCTCGGTGCTTTGTGACCGCCTGGAGGGGTGGGATAGGGAGGGTGGGAGGGAGGGAGATGCAAGAGGGAAGGGATGTGGGAACAGATGTATATGTATAACTGATTCATTTTGTTATAAAGCAGAAACTAATAAAAAATTAAAATAAATAAATAAATAAATAAATAAAATTTCTTCTTATCAAAAAAAAAATGCTGGAGAGGGTGTGGAGAAAAGGGGACCCTGTTGCACTGTTGGTGGGAATGTAAATTGATACAACCACTATGGAGAACAGTATGGAGGTTCCTCAAAAAACTAAAAATAGAACTACCATACGACCCAGCCATTCCACTACTGGGCATATCCCCTGAGAAAACCATAATTCAAAAAGAGTCATGTACCACAATGCTCATTGCAGCTCTATTTACAATAGCCAGGACATGGAAGCAACCTAAGTGTCCATCAACAGATGAAGGGATAAAGAAGATGTGACACATATATATAATGGAATATTACTCAGCCATAAAAAGAAACGAAATTGAGTTATTTGTAGTGAGGTGGATGGACCTAGAGACTGTCATACAGAGTGAAGTAAGTCAAAAAGAGAAAAACAGATACCGTATGCTACCACATATACATGGAATCTAAAAAAAAAAAAAACTGCTTCTGAAGAACCTAGGGGCAGGACAGGAATAAATATGCAGGCATAGAGAATGGACTTGAGGACATGGGGAGGGGGAAGGGTAAGTTGTGACAAAGCAAGAGAGAGGCATGGACATATATACACTACCAAATGTAAAATAGATAGCTAGTGGGAAGCAGCCACATAGCACAGGGAGATCAGCTCAGTGCTTTGTGACCACCTAGAGGGGTGGGAGAGGGAGGGTGGGAGGGAGATGCAAGAGGGAGGATATATGGGGATATATGTATACGTATAGCTGACTCACTTTGTTATAAAGCAGAAACTAACACACCCTTGTAAAGGAATTATACTCCAATAAAGATATTTTAAAAAATGAAAAAAAAAAGAATTTAAAATCTACTCACAGAACCAACAACAACGAAGTCAGGTTCAGAGATCCACACAGCTGTGTTCATGAAATGTTTTCAGACATAATCTCTTCTCAGACAAGCTCTGCCAGTTTTTGGACAAGGGGACCTGCCACTCCACTCACACAAGGAGACTGAGGGAGCAGTGACGCCTGGGCGGGGTCCGCGTGGTTGGCCCTCCTCCTCCAGCACCCTTGGCTTTGTCTCTCATTCTTGCACACTCACGCCACCAAGGAAGGTAATTAGGCAGCTGTTCACCCACTAGGGGAACCAGTGGCCACACCACTGTCTCCACTGGTTCATGCTGGTCTCCCCATGAAGCAGTGAACTGGCAAACCTGAAGGACCCCCTTCCGTCTGTTGTCCCCTCCCTGGCCCTGATGGCCACCTCTCCCCTCTGCTGTCCATGCCCCATGCCCCCCTCCATGGGGCCCCCTTGCTCTCCCCACCCCCGCCTGCCCGCCAGCTGCCCTCAGTCTGCACACTCCCAGGGGCCTCTGGACCTTCAGTGACCAGCTCACTGGGAACACTGCGATCACGGTGACTCCAGCTTGGGTCCCCCGCACTTCTGTCTCACCCAGTCAAGGACACCTCCTGTTCCATGGGTCCAACACAGAGCCAGCCAGCTCCCCTGGAGGACCGGATCCCCTCGACCGAGCCATGGACACCCGAGCCGCACCCTGGGCAGGCCCTTGCCTCACCTCAACGCCCATTGGGTCCCCGAGTCCTTGATCTCGCCTCCTGCCTGCCTCCCCTTCCCCCACTGTGGCTGACTCAAGGGACTTTGACACCTGGCCTTGATCATCAGAAGCCTCCTGGCCGACCTCTGCCTCCCCCTGCCTGTCGTCCTTGAGTGCAGCCTCAGGACCTTTCAGAAGCACAGTCTGACCCCGTGGGCTCCCTGGATCAAACCTATTGGTGGCTCCACACCACACAAGGGCCCAGTTGAAGCTCCTGGGCATGTCTGTCACCCTCTGAGCTGGGCCTGCTTTCCTGGCCTCTTGTCTTATACTCATACCCTGCCTCCCGGCAGGGGGACCAACCATCCCAGTCGGGCTTGGTTTTCTGGCCCGTGGGATTTTTATTGCTAAAACTAGGGAAGTCCTGGTCAGAGGGACGAGCTTTTCACTCTGCCCACCGTGTCCCTCACCCCCAGTCTTGTGCTGGCTGTCGCCTCAGCCTGGATCACCCTCTCCCCGTCGAGGTCAGTTCCTCCCTCTCTAGGGCTTACTCGGGGAGCCTGTCGCCCCCTGCCCCCCACCCTGTGTGCTCCTGCAGTCCCCCAAGAACTTAATGCCTTAACCCCGTAGGCTTTGGCTCCTGGAGAGAAGGGGCCACAGTGTTTAACTCTGCGTCCCCCATCCAGTTAGTGCCTGCAAGCATGGGGACGTATTCATTTACAGCTTGTTTAATAAGCATGAAAGATGGATTTGGTGTGTCTCTGACCTCAGCCCTCAGTCTCTCTTGGGGGAAGCAGAACCATGAAGAACATGGTAAGGCTCAGTGCCTGATTCTCATGACTCACATCCACCTACAGGGAGAGGGGGACATGGCGGGAGGGACAACAGGGATGCCCCCGGAGGCACCTCTTAGGCTGGGCTGTGAACGTGACGGCGATCCCTTAGAGTCCAGAAAGGGGCGAGGCTCCAGGGAGGGGCCCCAAATGCCTTAAGGGTCAGCCCTGGGTCCCTGGGTGTGGGGTGGACACATGGAGAGCCCTTGGTGACTAAGAGCTCCAGGAGGGAAGTGTAGGTGGCACAGGAGGGCCAGGCCAACTCCAGATCTCACTGTCCTCTGACATGAGGACGCCTCTGGCCTTCTGTCTCTGGCATAGCCCCACCCACCCATTTCCAGCTGCCCAAGGGGCACTTCCAGCTGTCGCCACTTACGTAGTAACAGGGGTCGGGGCAGTGAGCAAGAGCTGCCCCACGAACCTGCCAGGAGTGACTGTGGGTGAGGGGTGGGCCAGTTCCCACACGATGCCCACCAAGGTAGTGGAAGGGGCTCATGTCCAGGTACCACACCGGCACCAGGGACTCTCAGCTCCCCGTTGGCTGAGGCCATTGATCGCTTACCAGGCCCTGTGCCATACTCCCGACTCCTGCTAGGGGCCAGGCAGACTGCAGGTAACACTGTGGGAGGACCAGGTGAAGGAGCATGACGGGCCCTCTGAGCCTGGGCAGGAAGCATGACACTGTCACAAGGAGAGGAAAATAGAAGATGCTCCAGGGAGGGAGGCTGGAGCGGGATGCTCCAGGCCCTCAGAGGCCGGCAAGGGCTGCGGCTCACGCCTCCCCTGCCCTGGGCAGTCTCTGCCTCAGTGCCTCCTGTAGGATGTAATGAAGACTGAAGATGCAGCCTGTCAGCCTGGCCAAGTGCCAGCTGCCTTGCCTGGGGCAGCTCCTGTGGGGGCTGGCAGCTCCCCAAGCCCCGTGCTGCTCCACAGACCTGCTGAGCTTCTCCCACCTTCCCACCCGCACCCGCCCGCCATGAGGCGGGTGGTGCCCACAGTGCTCCGTCCTCTACAGAGGCTGGCCATCCTCACGCATCCCCCCCACCATTGCCATGGCCCTGCCGCTGCCGGCACAGAGCCCGCCCTCTGCACCTCTCTACTCATTCGTCAAGAACCCAAGCCCCATGAGGACAGACAGGCAGCTTGTCCATCCCTGGTTCCCTAGACCAGGGCCCAGTGCAGGGAGGCACTCCGTGAGTGTTTTTTGGATGAAGAAAAGGGAGCAATTCGTGCTTGGAATGTTCTCCTACTTAATTCCAACAGGGATATTTCATCTGTTTTGTTTTGTTTTTCATGACTGGCTGGGCTGTTTTGATCACCTTCATATCTATTAGTCAGGGTTCTTCAGAAAAAAACAGAACTAATAGGAAATGATAGATAGATAGATAGATTATATAGATAGATGATAGACAGATGATAGATAGAGATAGATAGATGATATAGATAGATAGATAGATAGATAGATGATAGAGAGAGAGAGAGATGATAGATAGATAGATGATAGATAGATAGATAAGTGACTGACTTATTATGAGGAATTGGCTCCTGTGGCTGTGGAGGCTAAGAAGCCCCAGGATCTGCAAGCTGGAGACTCAAGAGAGCCAGTGCTGTAATTCCAGACTGAGTCCAAAGGCCTGAGAACTGGGGAGCTGATGATGTTAGCCCGAGTCCAAGGACAGGAGAAGACTGGTGTCCCAGCTCAGTCAGACAGGCAGGAAGGGAACAAATCCCCCCTCCACTTTTTGTTCTATTCAGGCCTTCAACTGATTATATGAGGCCCACCCACATGGGAGGGCAATCTGCTTTACTCAGTCTAATCTCATCCATAAACACCCTCACAGACACACCCAGGAATCATGTTTAATCTGGGTGTCCCATCATCCAGTCAAGTTGACACATAAAATTAGCCACAATATCTTAGTTATCCATACCTCATGCCTCATGGCTAGTGGAGTGTCCTGGTGCCCTGTTTGTCCTGTTGACAGAGGCTGCCAGAACTTCAGGGACACTGTCAAGCAAAAGGACCCTCATCCATCAATGTAAATGCCAGTCACAGCACCTTGTGTTCCAGGCTCACGTGGCCCAGGGAGGACAGTGTTGAGAGGGTAGGCCACACAACTCACTAGTGCAGAGCTGCAATATGAACGCCGGTCCAGCAGGCCTCAAAGCCAAAGCTCCCAACCATTGGTCCACTGACTATCAAGGGTCCTGCAACTCTGTGCTTCCACTGCAGGGGGCACAGGTTCAATCCCTGGTTGGGGAACTAAGATTCCCCTATGCTGCGATGCAGCCAAAAAAAGAAAAAAAATTGAACATCACAGCTAGACGATGGTTGTGTGTGTGTGTTTATGGAACTGTATCATACAAATACTGATTTGTTGGCTCATGCAGGCACACGTGTGTGTATCATCCACAAGCCCACGTGCACGCAGGTCTGCCTATTCTTCTAGAAATGGAGCAGGCACAGCCTTCTGACCATCAGCAGCTGACTCGCCCTGCATTTGGAAAATGTATTTGATGGGAAAGCCCAGGAAAAGAAAATGGCAGTGTGAGGCTGCAATGATTTCTTAAGGACATGTTGCTAAATGATTTAATCCCTTCCTGAGACACTGCCCATGAATTGATGACCTCTGCTTTTCCTTTCTCCAGTCTGATGAGCGATGGCTTTTCTGACAGGCCAGTAAATTTCTCCCATTGCTTCTGTTAAGAAAAAATTTTTAAAAGATGATGAGGGGGAAGTGCTTTATTGCAAAGCACTCTGCACCCTGCCCCCATTTTTCACAGAAGCGTAAAGCTATAGTAGAAGGAAGGACAAACCAGTGGCCGTGCTCCCAGAATGAGCCGAGTCCCGTTAAATTAAAACAAATGAGGGCGACTTCCAGATGGTGACTCATACACAAAGGAGGCCAGAGACAGGGGGAAGTCTGGCTGCCTTCCGGAACTGCACCCAGACTCTGCAGTGAGGCAGAAAAGGAGAACCTCCCAGCCTCCCACTCCACCCAGAGCACCCTGAACTCCACACTCCCATCTGAAGGGGCTGAGGGGATCCCACAGGGAACTGAAGGTAACCTCACTTGCCTGCCAGAACCTACCATCCAACAAACACATTAGTCTAACAAACACCTACTGCGCCTAGCTGTGGGCCGTGTACACAGCCAGCCTGTGCCTGCAGGGACACCTCTACCAGGAAGTCCTCCGGGATGCCGCACCAAGGAAGTGCTGCACAGAGGCCTGGGGATTGACTGCAGCAGCCGGCAAGGGAAGGGTCATGGGGAGAGGACAGTACGTGATCAGCGGGACTGACTGTCTGCCAAGGAACCCCAAGGGGAGGGCGAGGTGGGCAGGAGGCTGAGGAGATGCTGGATCTGCAGAACGAGAAGATCTAGGAGGGGTCTTGCTCAGTGCCTGTGACTCAGCCCCTCCCTGTTTCTGACTCTGCCAAACAAAACCCTCCACTGGGGGTGCTCCCCACCTCACCCCTACGGTGTCCTCCAGGGCTCATCCAGCACAGATCAGCATGGAGGGCCATGTGGCCCCTGAGGGTCATGGGACCTCCCTTCTCAGGTCGGGGTGGAGAGCCACACGGTGCAGGTAAGAATTCCTTTTCAGGGGCTTCCCTGGCGGTGCAGTGGTTAAGCATCTGCCTGCCAATGCAGGGGACGCAGGTTCGAGCCCTGGTCTGGGAAGATCCCCCATGCTGCAGAGCAACTAAGCCCATGCACCACAACTACTGAGCCTGAGCTCTAGATCCTGCGAGCCACAACTACTGAGCCCGCATATCACAACTACTGAAGCCTGCGTGCCTAGAGCCCATGCTCTGCAACAAGAGAAGCCACCGCGCTGAGAAGCCTGTGCACCGCAACGAAGAGTAGCCCCCACTCGCCGCAACTAGAGAAAGCCCGCGCACGGAAACGAAGACCCAATGCAGCCAAAAATAAATAAATTAATTAATTTAAAAAAAAAGAATTCCTTTGCAACCACCCTCCCGGGGCTGAGTGGGGAGCTCACCCACCCTGGTCCCTCAGGAGGCACCGTGTACCCCCAATCCCTGTCCAGGTGTCCACCTTGTCCCAGGTCCCAGGCCTCTGGGGTCTGAGTAGGAATAAAGCACGATGTGTCCAGGCCACAGGATGTGCCCCCCAAGACCCCTCCCAGCCAGGCTCAGTTAGTTCCCAGACTCGGGGTGGGGAATTGCATCGGGACAGGGACGGTCCCCTCTCACCAGCAAAAGCAGGGCCTTGACTTGAGTAGAAAACAATCTGAATTTCTAAGAAAAAAACTAAAATTAGAAGGAAACCAGCCTAGAAACTGTCTCTATCAAATATGACTGACCTATAGCTAGTTTTATAAAATACTCACTCAAACTTTAATGAATTCAGCAAGTCCTTGATTAATAAAGGTGTGATGGGTCTGAACAGGTAGTTTATGAGAATGAAACACAAATAGAAAAAGAAAAATTCCACAAGAACAAAAACTAGAGCAGGGCTTCCCTGGTGGCACAGTGGTTGAAAGTCCGCCTGCTGATGCAGGGGACACGGGTTCGTGCCCTGGTCCGGGAAGATCCCACATGCTACAGAGCGGCTGGGCCCGTGAGCCATGGCCTCTGAGCCTGCGCGTCCGGAGCCTGTGCTCCGCAACGGGAGAGGCCTCAACAGTGAGAGGCCCGCGTTCAGCAAAAAAAAAAAAAAAAAAAAAAAACTAGAGCAAACTGTCCAACCACATAGCAGTCAAAGAAGTTCAGATTCAGTGCTACACCAAATTAGTGTCTTAATGCCAAACCCAGCAGTGACAAGTCTCGGGTACAAGAGCAAGCATCTGGGGGGGTGTGGCCCGGGAACTGGCCCCGTCCTTCAGGCTGGTCCCACACATTGCCTGCATTCAAATGCTCCTCCTCGGGCACACTGATTCCACATTTGGGCGATTACCCCCAGAAATGACTGAAGAGAAGGGAAATGCTCTAGGCTCCAACAGGTTCACTGTAGCACTATCTCCATCAGGGAAAAAAATAGGGAAAATCTGGGTCTCAGCAAGACGTAAGAAGGCCACTGTCAGACACGAGCTGCTGTAAAGCCTGAGGCTTCTCTTTCTGCCACAAGGTTAGTGAGCAAAGCACAACACAGACACATGCAATGTCACCACAAGTACGAGCCGAGACAGTCAAGAAATAGGAAAGTAGTGACCACTGTGACCTGGTTTTCCCTCTTGTGCTCAGTGAGGTTCAGTCATGCTCATTTGGAAGACTTCTGTGCATCTCTAGTGTCCACGTCACACGACATGCCACAATGCCCCTGTAGGTGTGTGCTCCTTGACACTTGTTCCCGGGTTACCACCCCTGAGGCCTTCGGTCCCACTCCTTCCCAGCCCACAAGCCATAACCCATCTTGGGCAGAGAGCCCTTCAAGGACAAAGTCACCTCCTGTCATTTCTTACTCACTTTTTATACCTGACCTCCTTCCAGAAAAGATGTCCCACAATCTGCAATAATAGGGAAAAACGTACGAAAATTGAGCAACAGCCTCATTCGATAGAGAGAGACCAGGGGCTGTACCAGAGAACCAGGCCAAGGAAAGTAGGTCTGGAGCTGAGCATAAAACTTGGCGCTGAGCTTCCAAGAAGCCAAGGTAAAAAGGAAAACAGGATATATTATAATTCTCATTACCCAGGACAAGCAGCCATAGTCATTTGTTCGGAAAGATCAGTATTTTCCCAACCCACTGCAGGAGGCCTGTTACTGCGTGTTTGCTCATACAAAGGCCTGAAGACATCGGAGGGTCCCCAGTGGTTTCCTGACTAATACAGGGACGTTCTTCGTGTGACCAGATCTCACTCCAACCTCCTCAGAATGCCATGTTAAGTTCTGGTTCTGGACACATTTCTGTGGGAACTCAGTAATGTAATCAATGTAGGTCACCTTCCGAATTAATCCAAAAGTGAGTACTGTCAGAAACCGGTGGCAGGCAGAAAGACAAGCCATGGGGCTTTCCAGAGGAGAAAAAAAAAAAAAAAGAAATGGGTGGCAGTCTTGGCCACTGTCCCTGGTTCCCTGACACAGCCTTGCTTTTTTTGTTCTGTGATAGGTACAAACATAAAGGAGGAATAAATGGCAGAGCAGCAAGTAGTGCTCGGGCTCCTGGGCCAGGAGATGGGAGGACGTCCGCCTCTCAGGGGTCCTGGTCCCCTCGGGGGCACAGAAAAGCTCGCCGCCATGTGGCCCGAAGGCACCCAGAGGACTCAGGCAGAAAGTAGGAAGGAGGGAGTGCCCACCCTCCAAGCTCTCCCGGGGAGCCCAGCATGCAGTGGCTGGCAGGTCGTGGGGACCCAGCTCTCCCAAGGGAGCCAAGCCCACCATCCACTGACACCCTTTCCTCTCACAGTGCTGCCTGTGGAGGGAGGGCCAGGGACCTGGACAAACCTGCCTCCAATCCCAGCCTCACTTCCGCGTCGGCACTGTCATCTGGGCCAGGTTACCTGGACCGTCAGGGGAGGGTCACTGAGCCTCCAGGAGCCCCATTTCCTCCTGTGTCACCAGGAGGGTGATGGAGCATAACCTGCAAGATTGTTTTAGGGAATCTTAAAGCTCCTGGCACGTAGTAGGGTCTCAACACGTGGTAACGGTACTTTTTTCTAACTTCCTGGGTTCCATCCTGACCCACAGAAAGAGCAACCATCCCAGCTCTCACTTCAGGCCTGGAGCTGTCAGAAATGTTAAGCAGGAAAGGGAGAGAAGTCACAAGTGGGACTGGATCAGGTTGGTGTGGAAATCAATGACGACATGGCCGTGTCATCATCACCATCCTGTCCATGATTGCCCCCAGGTCCAAGGCCCCATCTGTTCTCTGTCCAACCGGCAGCTACTCTGCGTGGTCAGAAAGCGGGGCTATGGAGTGGGCTCGTGGGGACCTCTGCTGAAGCCAGCGGGATCTGTCGGGGGACCCTCAGCCCATGTGCAGATCCGGGCCCAGAGCCCAGGGCTAAGAAACCCCCAGGGGACAGCTAACATCGCACCTCCTTCCTGACAGCTCCACTCTCAGAAGCCACAGCGCGCTATAGAGGGTGCAAGGAGTGAGAAGGCCAGGCTAGAGGGAATTCCACTTGGACGACATGGAGAGGGCACATGGGACAGGCAGCATGTGCCCCTGGAGCCGGGCCCCGGCCGCCCGATGCACTTGGAGAAGTGGCTCTTCCGGCCCCCTCTTGGGAAACCTCCGCTCATCCTGCATCATCCTCACCTTCAATCTCTAGTTCCTGCCGGGCTGGGAAAACCCAGACCCTCAACTAAGCCCCAGGTCCTGACCACCAGCTACCCTGCACTGCCCCCAAGGCCCCCGTTTGCCCAGCTGCAGCACATACTCATCCCTGGAGGCCCTGTCCCCGCGTTTCCAGATGGCACGACACCGAGTTGCCTCTGAGGTCAGTCCTGGGTGCAGACTGGAGTGAGGAGGTGGAGGCACAGGGAAACCAAGAGCAAGGTGTGCCCCAGCCCTCCCTGCATCTGCTTCCTGGAATGTTTCACCCCATCAGTGCCCTCTCACCCCGACTCCCTATGTCTGTTGACGCCACACTCTGGGCAATCCCAGGAGGAGAACCCACGGGAATTAACACATCTCTTTGGTTCTGATTACAGATTATACTGGAGAGAATTTCTGGACTCTCCCTAATTTTCCTCTCTTCTTAAAATCTTCAATTAAGAACCTAACCTTGGGGCTTCCCTGGTGGCGCAGTGGTTGGAGTCCGCCTGCCGATGCAGGGGACACGGGTTCGTGCCCCAGTCCGGGAAGATCCCACATGCTGCGGAGCGGCTGGGCCCGTGAGCCATGGCCACTGAGCCTGCGTGTCTGGAGCCTGTGCTCCGCAACAGGAGAGGCCACACAACAGTGAGAGGCCAGCGTACTGAAAAAAAAAAAAAAAAAAAAAAAAAAAAAGAGCCTCACCTTGATGGAAAATGGCCATTGTCTGGAAGGTCTAAAGTACTGATTCCTCATTGCTGAGTGCTTTCTCTAAACAGATAAAGACTCTCCATGATTCTGAATAAAACCAGAGCCAAGGACCTCAAAGGGAGGGAGGAGAGAGGAAAGCAACAACAAGACACTCTGGCGAGGCCGTGCCCCAGAGCCGGCCCCTCCCTGTGGGCACTGGCGTGGATGGTGGAGGGTCTCTGAGGCCCGTCCAGCCTGGAGAGAAGCCGTGAGCCAAGGAGCAGCATGGTCATCCAGGGAGCCAGGCCTGGCTGCCAGCAAAGCAGCTGAAGTCTTGAGGAAACTTCCTGATTGCATTAGCGAGGTGGCACCACCAGGACATAATCAAATCTCCCTGGAGGACGTGGTTTCTAGAAGGGCTACTGCTCACACGGGGCCGATTTAGGGCAACCAGTGCCAGAGAGAGCAGAAGGAGGGAAGGCTGGGGCTTGGGACCCAGGGCAGGAGGTTGGAGGGGCCGCCCCACCTGGGATCAGGGCCATCACAGGGCCAGCGAGTAGCGC
Source organism: Mesoplodon bidens (assembly GCF_964165515.1). Lineage (NCBI taxonomy): Eukaryota > Metazoa > Chordata > Mammalia > Artiodactyla > Ziphiidae > Mesoplodon > Mesoplodon bidens. The sequence goes on along the minus strand of NC_138176.1, from coordinate 117,786,210 downwards.
TGGTTGCCAAGCCCCAGGCACCCTCCACAGCAATCACATGTGCAGACACCTGTCGGGCGAAGGCCCAGTTACCTGCCCAGCAGGCCCACATCCTAGGCCCTCCTAGTTTTACAGGTAAGGAGGGCTGCCTGGAAAACCTGCGTGCAGCAGGTAGGCGTGGATCTGAGTCCACCCCCTCACACCAGGGCCCCCTGCTCAGGGGAATGAGCTCTGGACTCTCTTTCCAGCTCCACCATCCTCGCTCTAGCCTGCCTGCGCCTCAGTGGGGCAGGACCAATCACATCTGCTTGTCAAGACTGCTGTGAAGAGCCTGGCACAGAGATAATAGGATGCGGCTTTGTGGGTATAAGCCCCGGAGTTCCAGGGGTGAAGCCAACTGTGGTGCTGCCACCTACTGGCTAAGAGACCTTGGGGGAATCTACTTAACCTCACTGGGGCTCAATATCCTCATCTGTGAAATGGGGATAAGTATAGGGTTGTTTTGAGGTTCAAAATAACAGAACATACATAAAGCACTAAACACAGAGCCTGGCCCAGAGAGAGCATTCAGTAGATGATAGCGGCTGTCTTTAGTTGATTGTTATTAGAAAGAGAAGACAGGACCATCCCCCCTGGAGTTAGTGGCTGGGGTGGGATGGGGTGGGGGTGAGGGGATGATCTCAAAGTTTGCTTCTTCATTTTTGCAGTTCAGTACCCTGGGGACACAACTCCTATTAACCCAACCACAGAAGACTAAGGGATACACCCAAGGCCAACGTCCTATAACGCCTCCTCCTGGTTTCTTCCCTAAGAATACTTTATGTTAGCTGCCCAGAGTAGCTAACTCTATAGTCCTATGTCCTGACCATGGTGAGAAAGTACATATGAGAGTTTCTCAACATCAATTTGTTGAACAAATGTACAAATGCAGGCATGAAGGAACACACCTAGAGACTAGGACACAGACCTGATGATGCACACAGGGGCAGCCCACTGTGGGACTCCCAGAGGAGCCTGGGCTCGGCACACAGATTGCACTTGGAAGCTGCACCTGACACAGGAGGGCCCGGCATTCACTAAGCACCTAATGAACGTTTGGTGACAGAGGAGAGCATCACTTCTTCTATGAGGAAGGGAAGAAAAGAGAACCAGAGATGGCTGAGATGGGGTTTTGAGGATGGTCCTGAAGGATGGGTAAGAATGGGCAGGGGAGGGTATAATTCAAGGTTCAGAGACAAGAGGGCATGGGGGTGCGTGTGTACATACGTGTGTGCATGTGTGTGTGCACACGTGCAGGGTGGGGGGCTCATAGAACAAAATCTCTCCAGGACCCCATGCCAGGCCCTGTGGAGACCCTGATGGCACGACACGCACCTTCCCAGAGCTGGGAGAGACCAGTCAGCTACGTACCTCAGGGAAGCCCAGGGACTGAGGGGCTGATGGAGCCCCCAGAGCCCCCTGGCTGGACCCAGCAAGGCTCCTGATGGTGTCTCTGTTAAGGTGGGAAGGGACATGGACACAGGGAGAAGGGCTGGGCTGGTGGCAAACCAGATGGAAACAGTGATGCCCTTGGTCTTATTACGTAACCTCTGCAAGCTCCAGCGCCTCATCAGTAAAGGGAGTGACAACCGTGCCTCTGCTTCTAGCATAAGGACTGAGAGAAAATTCCTGTAAAGCACCTGAAACTGGGCTTGGTGCATGGAAAGTTGTCCACCAGTGCAGGCAGTGATGGTGAGGATGGAGGTAGCAAGGCAGTGCAGAGCGTGGTCCACCCTGGAAAGTCCACGCCAGCCGGCCTCAGGGAAGCCCCGTGGCGGAAGAGCAGAATGCTGGAAGAGCATTACAGGAAGAGCAATAGGAAGAGCAGAATGCTGATGACAACCAGAGTGCCCAGCCACAGGGAGGTCTCAGCAACAGCAACAGCCGGACTAAGCAGTATCATAAGAGAGAGATCCAAGTCTTAAAATTAAGCGGACTGGGACTTCCCTGGCGGTCCAGTGGTTGGGACTCTGCACTCTCACTTCAGGGGGCCTGGGTTCAATCCCTGGTTGGGGAACTAGAATCCCACAAGCTGCGTGGCCAAAAAATAAAAACTAAAAATCATAAAATAAAGTGGATAAGTCAAGACTACTTAGCAGCGTACCTTTCCATGATTGCAACCATGGAAAAATATGCGGACCTAAAAAAAGTGTGGAAGGGTCTAAGCAAGTTCAAATAGGTCCTCAAGCCGCAGTCTCCAGGGTCAGGACTTTTCTCTCCTTCCCAAACCTACGGCAGCGGGTGCCCAGGACACTCTCCGCAGCCCTTGACTTCAGATGCTGCATCTCACCTAACGTTTCTCTTACCTGACTCAGGGAGACTGTGTGTGCGAGGCGTCCAGACCTCAGAGGAACTTCTGGGGGGAGCATTGGCAGGAGGAACCCCTGATGCAGCTGTCAGCCTCAAAGTCCCACAGTCAGCATCTGACCCACCTCTGCCCATCTCCACTCACTCACTCCTGCTTCCTGGGATAATCCCCCAATTAACCACCTTCTCACAAGTCTCTTCTTTTCAGTTTTCCTCTTTTTTTTACATTTAAAGTTTTAATCTATCTGGAATTTATGTTAACCACAGTGTAAGGAGTGACTTTATGTTTTTTCAGTGGATTAACTAGTTGTCCCAACCACGCTTGTGGAATAACCCATCTCTCTCCTGCTTGTGGCACCATCACTGCCTTATGCCCACTCGGCCATACTTCATGGGCCTCCTTCTAGGGCTTCTGTTCCAACCAGCGAGCACAGTCCCTACGGCAGCCTCCTTCCCAAGGGACAGCGTCAGCCCAGGTGCTGAGATGCCCTCCCGGCAGCCTGTGCATTTCTCGATGCCCCCTATTTCCACTCCCTTCTCTGACCACTCTCTCCACCTTCTCAGGCATGCTCTCCACCTCCCCTGAAGCACAGGACTCCCCTGTCCAGCCCCCAGTGCCCCTCTTTCCTTACTGTAAGCAGGCTCTGAGCCTCTCTCCCCAGAACACCACCCGCAGGATGCATGGGGATCGCTGCTTCTCTTCTGGGCACCAAATGCCTCGTGTCAACTGCCTTCCTGGCATGTCCTCTAGACTCCTCCAACTCCAACTCCAGGGTCTTTAATGTACACGTGCAAACACACACACACAGACACGTCCATGAAAACACATGTGTGCATGCACACACACACACTTGCACACACCTGTGTGTATGTACACACACACAGTTAGGCTAAAAAAAATCTATTTTATGTAGAAGAATCTCAGGCTCAAAGACGTGTCCAAAGCCACACAACTACTGAGTGGCAGAACTCGGGTCTCTATACTTTTAGCTCAACTCTGGGAGCTTTTTAGTAACAGATTTACAAAAATACAGGGTTCCATATATTGGCGAAATAATGCACGTTATGCAGTCAGCCCAGTTCTTGGGAGCATAAGCGCTAAATAAGCAATAACTGTCGTAATTAATAATTATTATTATTCCCATTGTCAGCGGTAGGCAAGGATCCGAGTCGTGCGCTACCCCCTCCCTGGCAATCAGGCGGAGGCCCACCTGCCGTCGCTCTGCATTTGCTTGTCTGGGGCGCCCCCTCCCGGCCTCTGCGTGTAGCTCCCCGGGATGAGCGCGGGGAGCGGAGCCCAAGCCGAGCGAGCGGCGAGCTTACTCACCTAAGACTTCGGAAACGGCCCTCCTCCTCTACGCTCCACGGTCTGGAGAGGAAGGAAGCCTCCCGCTCTGCTGGGAGCTGGGGCCGTCCTCCGTCTGAACACACAAACAGGCACATTTGCCCGCACGTACACGCGGCGCACTCGCACCCGCGCAACGCACGCACACGTGTGCACGCACAATCTCTCTCACCTGGGTGGCCCCTCTAAGCTTAAACGGGCTTGACAGCGCTCCCTGTCAGAAAGTCACACGGTATCAGAGCTACGATGACCTCGTTGGTTTATATCACCGACGGGGAAAATGAGGCCCCCAGAAGAGGACCAGTCCAGCCCCACAGCATTTGCTGACGGGCAGCAGGGCCGGGTGTTAGGGCAGCAAAGAACGCGATATCTTGGTCAGTTCCCGGGAGGGGGCCGCACTGCCGAGCCCGGCAGGCAAGCAGGCTGCAGTAGCGGAGGACCCAGGAGGACCCCGCGGCCTCGGTCAGTCACAGCCGAGCACCTTGTCCAGGACGTTAACAGCCAGTGGGGGAAGCAGGTGTCTCAACAAACAGATGCAATAAAGTGTTAGGAGAAATCAGATGGACGCCTGCGCCGAGCCCACGGGGAACCGAGACGCCAGTGGTCAGGGGCTGGTGCCTGCCACTCTAGAGCTGAGCATGAACGAGATGTTATTAGAGGTCAATGAACAAGTAGGGCACGATGGGCAGGAGTGCTGAGGCTTGGGTGGGAGGAGAAGCATGGCTAAGCCCTCCTGGAAGAAGGCTGGGGATAAACAAGATGGTAAAAAGAGCTCCTGTCTCGCAATCCCAGCCCCATGGAGGCACCCCAGGGAAGGTGGCTGCAGTTGTCCCTAACACTGGGCCAGGCCGCTTTAACAACTCTGCCAGTGTTACCCACCAGAGCCATGCTTTAAACACTAGGATTCCCATTTTACAGATGAGGAATGAGGAACATGGAGGTTTAGTAACCTGCTGAATGCCCAGCGACTTAATGGCCAAGGCAGGATTTGATACAGGCAGACTGGCTCCAAAATCCATGCGTTTTTTTTTAATTGTGATAAAATATGCATAAAACTTACATTTTAACGATTTTTAAGTATCCAGTTCAGTGGTATTGAGTACATTCACAACGTTGTGCAAACGTCCCCACCATCCATCTCCAGAAAAATTTCACCTTCCCAACCTGAAACTCCAAACCCATGAAACAATTCCCCATTCTCCCTCCCCCCAGCCCCTGGCAACCACTGTTCTATTTTCTATCCCTTCGAATTTGTCTTTTCTGGGTACCAATATAAGTGGCATCACATAGTATTTGCCCTTTTGTGTCTGGCTTATTTTACTAAGCATAATATCTTCAAGGTTCATCCACCTCGTAGCATATGTTGGAATTTCCTTCCCTTTTTAAGGCTGAATAACAGTCCACTGTGTGGATACACCACATTTTGTTTATCCATTCATCCACTGACGGACAATTAGGTTGCTTCTAAGTTTTGGCTATTGGGAATAATGCTGCTGGGAACATGGGTGTACAAAGATCCGTTTGAGTCCCTGCTTTCAGAAATTCCACACTCTTAGCACCCTGCTAGAGCACCATGCTAGAGCTGCTTCTCATAAACCTCAGGGAAGATGTGAGTCAGTTTGGGAGAGCAGAGGATAAGGAGGTGATGGAGTGGGGTAAGACAGAGTGCAAGGCAGACAGAGCTGCAGGCTGAGGGGGGCACCCTGAGAATCACCACAGGAGGAGGACCGCCTGCAGGGGAAGACATGTGGGGCTTCCCAGACACCCTGGTATCAGAGCAGCAGTGGCCCTGCGAGGCCCTGGTACTCTCCCGGGAGCCTGTATTCCTCTCCATCCCTGCGGGGACCATCTCCACACAGTGGGCCAGCCAGGAGCCAGCTGACCAACAATATCTGTCACAAGGCAGGGAAGTGGGCAGTGTCTCTGCTACAACAGCAGAGATGGCACACACACACCCAACCCAGGAGAAATGCACCCCACCCTGCAACTCCTGCCTCTTGTGCTCACTACGTTCTGAGACAGGGGAGCACTTACCTGGCAAGATGCAAGGAGAGCAAGAGAAAAGGTGCCAGTCCTGGACAACAGGTATCTGGCCTCTCTCCACTCTACCCCTTCAGCCTAAGCAGAGAAACATCCTGGATATGTTCAAAGATTCACTAGCGCCAGAGATTTCAGCAAACAAAACAAATGAGGCTATTACAAAACAGGAAAATAGATCAGAATATCTCTAATTCGCTTTTTACAGAAAGATTTGAACCCAACAGAGAACATATGTTCTTGTCAGGCTCCCGTAGAGCATGTGGAAACATTGATGCTGTACTGGGTGAGCAAGGAGCCCTCAGCATCTTTCACAGATCACATTCTGTCCCCAGGTTGCAATACAATTAGGGACAATAAGAATGTTAAAAATGGGGGCTTCCCTGGTGGCGCGGTGGTTGAGTCTGCCTGCTAATGCAGGGGACACAGGTTCGAGCCCTGGTCTGGGAGGATCCCACATGCCGCGGAGCAACTTGGCCCGTGGGCCGCAACTATTGAGCCTGTGTGTCTGGAGCCTGTGCTCCGCAGCAAGAGAAGCCGCGAAAGTGAGAGGCCCGCGCACCGTGATGACGAGTGGCCCCCGCTTGCCACAACTAGAGAGGGCCCTCACACAGAAACGAAGACCCAACACAGCAAAAATAAATATAAAATAAATTAATAAAACTCCTACACCCAACATCTTCTTTAAAAAAAAAAAAGAATGTTAAAAATGCATTTTGGAAACAAAATTAATTTCCACAATGGGAATTATAAAATGTTTGGATCTCAATAGCAGTAAGGTATTCATATAAAAATATGGAATTCAATAAAACTGGCATTTAGAGGGAAATCTATATCCTCAAATGAATTTGTAATAAACAGAATAAAAGGGGAAAAAAGAGAAAGGCAACTTATGTTAAAGAGAAAATAAAAACTGAAATGAAAAACTCTTTAGAAACAGGCTACAGATGGTCCCTGACTTAAAATGTTTTGACTTAACGATTTTTCAACTTCACAATAGTGTGAAAGCAATGTGCATTCAGTAGAACTGTACTTCAGATTTTGAATTTTGGTCTTTTCCTGGGCTAGTGAAATGCAATATGGTACCCTCTTGTGATGCTGGGCCACAGCCACATGATCAAAAGGATAAGCAACTGATAACTTTCAACCATTCTGTACCCAGACAACTGTTCTGTTTTTTACTTTCAGTACAGTACTCAATAAATTACATGAGTTATTCAACACTTTATTATAAAATAGGTTTTGTGTTAATGTGATTTTGCCCAACTATAGGCTAATGTTAGTGTTCTAAGCATGTTTAAGGTAGGCCAGGCTAAGCTATGACGTTTGGTAGATTAGGTATACTAAATACATTTTCAACTTACGATATTTTTTACTTACAATGGGTTTATCAGGATGTAACCCCATTGTAAGTTGAGGAAGAGATGTACAATAAGAGCATGACCTATCAAAACCTATGGCATATGTCCAAAGAAAGGGACATTTTATAGCCTTGAGTATACATAAGTATACTTAAATATAAGAAAGACATAACTAAGCTTTTTTTAAAAGGATGAAATAAGAAATAAGTTAATTTAATTTGAAAATAACAGTAATAAAAGTAGATTTGATAAATAAAACCAAAAACCAGTTCTTTGAGAAGACCATTAAAATAAGCAAACCTCTGGAAAGTCAAGCAAAAGAAAAAAGGTTAAAGGTTCGAAACTGAAAATGTGAGGTTAAAAAAAGGGACACGACTGCAGATACAAAGGAGATGATTTAAACCGCAAGAAGATGGTAGGCACAGCTTCACTCTGGTTGGTTTTGTTGTATCTGGATGAAATGGAAGATTTTCCTGCAATATATAAATCACCAAAATAGGCTTAACAAGAGGCAGAAAACCTGAAAAGAACAATAAACATAGAACTAAAAAGGTAAAAAGGGATTAAAGGGGCTCCATCAGCCTCCAGGGACAGGGGATGCTGTTATGGATGTTACCAAAACACAGCAGAAAATGCGAAGCCCCCAGTTCTCTACAGGATTAACAAACTGAACAAGGATCTCACACACACACACACACACACACACACAGCAATGATACAGAAAGATCCTCTGAGACACATACAGTAGTTAAAAATAGAAAGCTTCCAAAAGGAATAAAATTGGGTCATTTGTAGACACGTGGATGGACCTAGAGACTGTCATACAGAGTGAAGTTAAGTCAGAAAGAGAAAAACAAATATTGTATATTAATGCATATATGTGGAATCTAGAAAAATGGTACAGATGAACCAGTTTGCAAGGCAGAGATAGAGACACAGATGTAGAGAACAAACGTATGGACACCAAGGGGGGAAGGGGGCATGGGATGAACTGAGAGATTGGGATTGACATATATACACTAATATATATAAAACAGATAACTAATGAGAATCTGCTGTATAGCACAGGGAACTCCACTTCGCTGTACAGTAGAAACTAACACAACATTGTAAAACAACTCTACCCCAATTAAAAAAAAAAGTAGAAAGCTTCCAAACAAGACAATCTTATTTGTGTTTTTTTTAAAAGACAACACATGGAGGAAAATAAATATACATGAATATAAGTGTCCAAAAAAGATCTGGAATATACACATCAGTCAGATCACTGTGGCTAGCTGTGAAGCAGAGAGTTTGGAAGGAAGTTAAAGAGAAAAGCATTCTTTTTACACTATTCCTGTAACGTTGGAATGTTTACAAACTAAATATGTTCATATATTACTTCAAAATAAACTAAATGAAAAACAAATCAATAAAAGTAATTAAACCAATAATTAATAGCTTGATAATATTAATTTGAAGAGAAAAGTAATACTTTAATAATTACAAGTTAAATATTTTAAGCTAAAAATAAAAATTAAAAATTTAGAAAACAAATGGAAAGATTTTTTTTTTTTACAATAGGAGGATATTTAAAATAGAGGGTCATTTTTGTAATTAAATAGGTAGGAATGACTCACCCTGACAAGACACAAAACCTCAAAGCCATAAAGGAAAATACCAGATTTGATTGTTATGGACATTTAAAACCTCTATACAAAGAAAGGCATCATGGACTTGTCAAAAGACAAGTGTCAGGGCTTCCCTGGTGGCATAGTGGTTAAGAATCCGCCTGCCAATGCAGGGGACACGGGTTTGAGCCCTGGCCCGGGAAGATCCCACATGCTGTGGAGCAAATAAGTGTGTGCACCACAACTACTGAGCCTGCGCTCTAGAGCCCACGAGCCACAACTACTGAGCCCATGAGCCACAGCTACTGAGCCCGTGCGCCTAGACCCCATGCTCTGCAACAGGAGAAGCCACCACAATGAGAAGCCTGCACATCACAACAAAGACCCAACACAACCAAAAATAAATAAATAATATATATATGTGTATAAAAATCTTTAAAAAAACCCCAAAAGACAAGTGGCATATTAGGGAAAAAATATTTATAAGGTTTGTAAACAGCCACAGGGTTTACATCCAGAATATATAAGGAGCTTTTACAAAGTCACTAATGGCCAAGAACCCAACAGAAAAATGAGCAAAGGAGATGCACAAATTACAGAAGATATGAGAATGGGCGATAAACACTTGAAGAGATGCTAAAGCCCTCTAGTTATCTGATAAAAATGCAAATTTAAACAATAATGAAATATTTCTTGTACCCAGCAGACTGGCAAAAATTAAAAGCATTGAGCACATGCATCACTGGCAGGAATCAGAAATGGGAAAATTCTCAGTTACTTTACAAATATTTCCTCTTATCTGTTGATCTTTTCCTCCCCCTCTGGCACTCATATGAGATGAATGTGAACTCTTTCCCTTCTCACCTCCAGCCCTCCTTAACTCTCCATCTCGTTGGCCTCCTCCTTTTCCAGAAGAGCCCTGAACCTGATCCCCGTTCATTCATTTGTTCTTCTGCCCTTTAACCTTCCCATTGAGTTACCTCATTTCAGCACTTCCATTGTTCACACCCATTTAAGCTCAGCTGGTTCTTCTTCATAACTGCATCATCTAGCCTCATATTTCCAATATCCTCCTGAGGATATTTATCATGCACACGTAAATGCTTTTCCTGTCTTGTTTATCTGTTCCCTCTGGTGTTCAGTTTGTGTCTTTGTCTCTTGGAGTTTACTCTTCTCACGTGTCTCGTTTTTCCCTACAGCTGCTCACTTTCCCTGAGGAAGGTGAGCCACCTTAGCTGGTCACTTGGGAGGAGGAGCCGGCAGCCTTAGCCCCAGGCAGCACCTTCCAGGGATGGTTAGGAAAGGCGGGCAGGTTGCTCCTCAGGGCAGAGAGTAGGGTGAGATTACCTGGCTCAACCTCCCCTTTTTTGCTCATTCCCAGGGGGCTAGTCTGGGCCTCAGGGAACTTCCCTGTCTTCCAGCCTGGGTTCTGTCTTTGTCCAGGGGCTGTCAATCTGCATTGTAATTGACTATCCGCTCAGATGGGGAGGTGCCATGGGGCAGCCCGCTAACCTGCCGAGGTGGTGTGGCACTCACTCCAGGTAGGTTCCGGGCTACTCTGGCATTGCCTGGATGCCTGTGTCTGGCATAGGATCTCCTCCTCACAAGAGCAGTGTTGGGCAGGCAGAGACCCCAGGGTGCGGGTAGGAAAGAAGTTGTCCCAACCTGGCCCTGGGTAGCTGAGCAGCAGCTTCCAAACTGGAATGTGCCTCCCCTCCCCTCCCTCACCCCACTGGGCTCTGCCTCCACGGGATTTCTCATGGGTTTTCATCTTCATTCTGGGCTCTATCAATTAATTATCCCTCTTGTGGCATCTCCAAGGTTTGGATTCATAGACTAGAGCCAGCAGCCCATATTAATTAATCATCTTATTAGAAACAAGAAGCAAAATTTAAAAACAAAATCACAGCATCAGATGTTTTTTCACGGAAGAAGAAAACGGATGCACGCAGACATTGCCAGGGGGAGTATGAATTGTTACACCTTTCCCAAGGGACATTGTGACAATACGTTCCATACACTTGAAAGATTGACTGGGAATTCCATGACAAGATGGTGTACACTCACATGTCCCTGCTCCTTCCCTCTAAATATGACTAAATGTGCTGGAAATAATCTAAGAGACAATCGTAAAGGGAATCTGTAAGGTGGAAAGAGAAACTAACACAACCTTGTAAAGCAACTATACTCCAATAAAAATTAATAGATTAAAAAAAATTAATAAATAAATAAAAAATATATAAGGTGGAAAGAGGAAAGCAGACTGGCTGGGAAGCAGAGGACTTGAGGGATGACACTGTCCTGAACTCCTGGGTTTTCTTTTTATCTCCCATTGTCTTAGTCCATTTGGGCTCCTAGACCAAAAACACCATTCAGCTGGGTGGCTTAAACAACCAAAGTTTCTCTCTTACAGTTCTGGAGGCTGAGAAGTCCAAGATCAAGGCACTGGCAGAAGGGGAGGGGAAAGGAGAGACTAGGCAAAGAGTTCTTAGACTTGACACCAAAAGTACAATCCATAAAAGAAAAAGTTGATAAATTGGACCACACTCCATCAAAATTAAAATTGTTTTTGCTCTGCAAAAGATCCTAAGATGATGAAAAGAGAAATTACAGATGGGATAAAATACTTGCAAATCACATACCTAACAAAGAACTTATGTCTAGAATTTATAAAGAACTCTCAGAAGTCAACATTAAACAAAATTGAAAATGTACAGAAGATTTGAACATATACTTGGCCAAAGAGGCTATACAGATGGCATATAAGCACATGAAAGGATGGCCAACCTAATTCGTCATTAAGGAAGTTCAAACTAGAACCACAATGAATTATGACTACACACCTATTAGAATGGCTTTAAAAAAGCAATTAACACTAAATGTTTGCAAGGATGCAGAGAGCTAGAGCATTCATACATTGCTAGTGAGAATGTAAAATGGTACAGCCACTCTGGAAAATTGTTTGGAAGTTCCTTTATTTTCTTTTTAATTTTTGGCCACACTGCACAACATGAGGGATCTTAGTTCCCTGACCAGGGATCAAACCTGTGCCCCTGGCAACGGAGGCAGTCTTAACCACTGGACCGCCAGGGAAGTCCCTGGAAGTACCTTTTAAATTAAAAAATGGACTTACCATTTGACTCAGAAAATGCAATCTTGGGCGTTTTTACAGAAGAAATGGAAACATTTTTACACAGAATCTTATACATGTATATTCATTCATAGCAGCTTTGTTTGTAATAGCCAAAAACTGGAAACTACTCAAATGTCCTTCAATGGTGAATGCTGAACAAACTGCAGAACATAATAGACATTATGGAATACTATCTAGCATTAAACAGGAAGAGACTATTAATACTAGCAACAACTTGGATGAACTCAAGGAAATTATGCTTGGTGAAATAAGCCAAGGACACAGGGCTTCCCTGGTGGCACAGTGGTTGAGAGTCCGCCTGCTGATGCAGGGGACACGGGTTCGTGCCCCAGTCCAGGAAGATCCCACATGCCACGGAGTGGCTGGGCCCATGACCCATGGCCGCTGAGCCTGCACGTCAGGAGCCTGTGCTCCGCAATGGGAGAGGCCACAGCAGTGAGAGGCCCGCATACCGCTAAAAAAAAAAAAAAAAAAAAAATGATCCAAATAAAAAGTAGGCAAAAGACTTGAACATAAACTTCACCAAAGAGGACACAGTATATGAAAGGCAAGTAAACATATGAAAAGATGCTCAATATTATTGGTGATTAGGGAAATGCAAATTAAAACCACAGTGAGATGGAATGCAAAATGGTACAGCCCCTCCAGAAGACAGTCTGACAGTTCTTTTAAACCATATGACCCAGAAGTGCTACTCCTGGGTATTTCTACCCTGGAGTAATGAAAACTTATGTTCACACAGAAACCTCTCCACAGATATTTACAGCAGCCACATTCATAACTGCCCCAAACTAGAAACCACCACAATGCTCTTCCACTGGAGAATGGATAACCAACTGTGGCCTGTCTGTACAGCTGGTAACTATTTAGTAATCAAAAGGAACACACCATTGATACCCAGGACAATTGGGATGAATCTCAAAGATATGATGCCAATTTCAAAAGATTACATACCATATTGTTCCACTTACATGATATTCTTGAAATGACAAAGCTGTAGTGATGAAAAGCACATCAGTTTTTTTGGTAGTGGGGAGTGGGGAAGTGGGGAAGGCTTGGGCTGCATAGCATGAGGAAGTGCTTTGGAGAGATGGGACTGTTTGGTATCTTGGTAGTGGTGTTGATTACATGAATATATAGGTATGTTTTAAAACCTATATAAGTGTTCAAATTCACAGACCTATACAACTCTTTAAAATGGGACCAGAAGGAGAAACAAAAAATTTAAAAATCTGTTCTGTACCAGTCACTTTGCATTTTGTCTCATTAAATCCTCACAGACTGCAAGATTCGTTTATCATCCCCATATTACAGATAAGAAACTTGAAACTCCAAGATACTCAGGAACTTACCCAGAGTCACACCATGAAGAGTGGCAGAGGCTGGAGCCCTACCCAGACCCTCCCTGCACCTAGCACTGGGATGGTCAAGTCTGCGTGTAGTAGTCTAAGACACTGGGAAAGACAGGCTGCCCTCTTTGTTCATGTCAGTTACGTGTCTGGCTTCTGTGCACAGCCTTGCTAAGCTGGACGTGCTCAGTTTTTAGTCAAATGGACATCTAAGCAGGATCATTTGGGCTTCTTGGGCGCTGGCCTGCATATGCGGGTTGGACTTGGTGATGTTCTTTGAGGTATGTGAAGATACTGAACTAATGGAGAGAACGCTGGACTGAGACCTGACTGCTTCATCTTGATCCCTTCCTACTCCTAGATGATTCTACCCACTCCGAGCTAGGTGTTGATGTCTCTCAGGCATGCATTTTAGACCCAGAGGGTATATCAACATGAACTTCAGAGAGAATGCCTAACTACCTCCACAGATGTCATCCCTAGTCTAAAAGCATTAAAACAGTATTTACTGTTAACTAGCTACTATACTAACTTGAAAAACATGTGAAATAATATGTAAAACATCCATTAGGGTCAATAATCAAAGAATATAACATATGACAGACAAAAAAATAAAAATAACTATATATCCCTTCTCTAAAATTTTACCTTAATGCTGAGGATTCAAGTTAATATTTTCTCCCTTCTGGAAGACTCATCATGAAGGTGGTAGAGTAAGCAATTATCAAGCATTTATCCCTAATGAAAACTACTAAGCCAAAATTAACAAGAAAATATTTTAATGATACTTTTGTAGCACAAAATTAAACTGAGACAGGTAAGAGGAATGTGAGGGAATCTAGAAAACCATGAACTATATCGCTTTATTTTGACATAACCCAGATGTTGAGAACGAACAGGTGTCCTATCAGCAGTCTCCATTTCTCCTCTCAAAGGCACAGTCTAGGCAATATATCCAACAAAGAGGTTGTGCTTAGGCTCCAGTCCCCTGACTTGTTATTTAAAAGTACTACAATATATGAAACCATTCGTCACTGCAGATTCAAATGACTGTCTGTCTGTCTATCTGGAGATCACTTCAATTGCCCCTCAGGCCCCTTCAGGCTGGACTTCTGATTTCTTCTTTCTTTCTGACCCTGAATTCGGTAGAGCTTCTTCCTGAGGTCCTTCTGTCGCTTCAGTTTCTCTTCTTCCTCCTTCTGCTTCACTTTGAAGTGTTCTTTGTTGTGTAGATGCCGTTGCTCCTTGGCTTTCTTCACCTTCTCACTGTGCACAGTGCTCAGAGCATCCAGCAGCGCAAGGATCTGACAAGGGCAAAACCCAGTGAGATCAGAATATTCTTACAGCTACAGCACGCTTTCCTTCTAAGTCTCAGGAGGCCTAAACACCACGGCTGATGGCATCAAAGTTACAATCAATTCATGATCCAAATGAATATTAACCTAGTGAAAATTTATCCTGAACTAGGCAATTATAATTTGCATGGAAATATAAGTAGGAGCATATTTACTTAGCAAAATACTTAAATAATGGCCTTGACCACAAAACCACCTTTGTTAAATCACTCTGTGGATACTCTGTACAACTAAGAGTGAGTTACCAGCTGTGTGCCTATTATTCCCCATTAAAATGCATAAGGCAGAGCATGACTAAACAAAAGAAGCGAAATGGACTCCGGCCTTTGTTCTAACTTCCAGATCTAGTGCCTTGAATAAGTCTGGCCCTTATCCTTTCCTAATGAAAAGTGAGAATGTAGTAAAAATGCCAAGTGTGTTACTGAAAGCATTATTTTCACATCTAAATGCAACATGCTGGAAGCCGTCCATCAACAGTACCTTCCTTTCATGAGGCTCCCGTATGACAGCTGGTCTCAGTCTGTCCTTCGGAATCTTGCCTGCCTTTGCTTGGGTCTTGGGCTTGCTCTTAAATGGCAGGGCCTTCTGCAAGGCTTTTGGAATGTGCAGTGAATTAAAATGTTTCTTCTGCCTCACAACTGGCTGAAAAAGAAAACAAAGACTGTGACATATTTATATTATGATCTATGTGCATTTAAAACTTGCATAAAATCTTCTCAATGGGTTGATTTTTCCACAAGATCAGTAACACCACAGTTTGCTGACCATCAGAAATGAGGACTCAATCATCCATCAAATATATATTGCCTCAATGGGCATGCACAGCTGCAGGCAAAACAAAGGAATATATAGAATATACATATTTACAATTCTTCCAAGAAATCAACTGTGCCCATATCTACAGTATGGATGATAGGATCTCAACAGAGCAGATGAAAAGATCCAAAGTTTCTGTTAATGGAAAACTCTGGCCTTATCTTTGGGGCACTGAGATGGTTTTTTCTAGTCTAACAAGAATAACTAGCTTTTCATCTTGACTATAAACCTCTCTGGATTTAAGGACATAGATCTTCCCCAATGAGCAGCTGAAATGCCCCCATCCCTGATTCTCATTAAGAAGTTTAACTTTATTCTGTTTCTAATAGAAGGCTGGTTGAGAAAAGTGACATTTAAATGACAAATGAAGGCAAAACTCCTTCTACATTCAGTTTTCAAGCTAACCAAATTCTATGCTTAAATTGAGATGACCAAAATTCTTAACTGCCTCAGTAGTTAATAAGTTGAAAGCTTTGCCCTAGACCTTTACCAAGGTCGACAACTATATAGAGAATATGTCTGCTGTATCTTTATAAATTTACTTGTTAAATGTTAGGTGTTAAAGACATCACCTAAGTGATGTTAAATATTATTGTAGGTGATGTTAAAGACATCATCTACAATAATATTCAATATTCTCTGTTTAGGAAACAAAAATATTTTAGAATGAAAGAAATCAGAGAAATCTCCTTCTCAAAAACAAGTAAGCACCACAGACTGGACAACAGGTACTATGTCCTGAAGTATATTTTAAGAGAAATTCATGGCAATGTGATTCAAATTTTATTAACTATTTTACAGAAAAACTAATGTCTGGAAAACTTCTGTTTCTAGCAGAAATGCAGACTGACACCCTGAATTACCCTCTTATTACAAAACAATTAAATATCCTGCATTCACACAAACAAATCTTTTCAAATGCATTGTTAACCTGTGAACAAAATAATGGACGTTCTCAGAGACAAAAACTTGAATGAAAATGGGAATCCAGACAGGCACTGAGAACTTAATACTGATGAGGCCAACTACTGGAAAGGATGTGGAATAACTAGAACTCTGATAAGCTGTTCAAGTCTAACCTGGTATTTCAGTATACTACAGGGCTCACACGCTGATGTTGAACACATGTACCCTGTAACCTGGCAATCCCACCCATGGGGATCTATGCAACGGAACTGTGTGCATATGCACACCAAACAAGTTGCATATACGTGTTCAGGGCAGCATTTATAATAGCCAAAAATTGGAAACACTGTCCATCAATGAATAAAACCAACATTCTCATACAATGAAATTCTACTCAACAATAAAAACAAAAAAATGTCTGCTATATACAAGAACATGGATGAATCTCATAATACTGAAGGAAAGAAACCAGGCAAAACAGTACACGGTATATTTTATAAAACTCAAAAAAAGGCAGAAGGAATTTCCATGTCAGGAGTTGGGATAGCGGCTATCTCTGAGATGGAGGTGGGTTAGTGACTGGGAGAGGTATTGTGCTGGTAATTCCAATGCTTGATCCAGGCGACGGCAACTTAGATATGCTAAAATTCAATGAGCTGTATACACTTATTATTTGTGTACTTTTCTGTGTGTATGTTAACACTTCAATAAAAAGTTTATTAAAACTCTCAAAAAGCACCCCCCCTTGCTTCAATAAGAATCAGTACATTAATGTTTTTCAAATTAATACATGTATATATACAAAAAAAAAAGTTCAAAAGAGGTATATACAGTGAAAAGTTTGTCTCCTTTCCAATCCACAGAAAACCACTATTACCACTTGTCCTGTGTTCCTTCCAAAATAGTCTATGAATATACAACATGTTCATTCAAATTTCATGTTAGACTTTCTACTTGAAAATTCAAACCACAAAAAAAACATTACATATGAAGCTTCTGGGTGACACCCATCTACACAGCACAAGGGTGATTGTACCTTATACAGAGAATCCTTGCTGGCCTTTAGTTTGATGCCATGGGAGAGCCGGAGTTGACCAGTTGTCCGCATTCCTGACCAGGTGTCTTTCTCACCAGCTGGTTTCAACAAAGATGTTACTGGGTTATAGAAGGCTGGAACAGAGACAGGATACCAAGTTCTCATGAAGACAATGTCTGGAAAGAGAGGAAATTTACATTAACATTTTCAAAAGAAGATTCATATCCATCTCGGTAAACAAAAGAACAAAATATTCACTCCAAACTTCTCTAGCTGGTTGCACAGTATTTGAAGAGAGACTTCACCAAGTGAACTACTTTTGAATAACACAAAGCTTTTACTGGGTGTGGCTGGGCGCGCTACACAAGATGCTCCAACTGGGGAGAGCTACAGCTGACTCCTGTTTCTAAAGACCTAAACTACCACCTATAGTTCACACTGGCTAGAAATCAATAGTGAATGGTGCGTAACATGCTGTTAAGAACATACCACAAAGGATATTTACCGCTCATCAGCAGTTTATCCTCAAAGGTGGCCCGGAAAACTCCTTCTGGAGCCCGGAGTGCCTTCTTGATCTGTCCCCTTATTCCACTGACAGTTCGAATCACAGCACCTTCAAATTTGGCCACTTCCAAAGCAGAATTAAACATTCCCTACAGGTATATATACACATATGTATATTAAAAAAATACATACACACAAAGTCAGATATTTTACTTCTTAGTTCATAAACATATCGTTGGTTAAAAAACAAAAAATAATTCATTGAAAGGTGATAAAAAAATCAACTATATTTTTCCCCCTAAAGGTGGAATTACTAGGTCAAAAGGAATACAACTCTATCTTCCCTGAAATAACACTAATTAAGACTCTATTGTGGGCTCATTAACATGTTCACCACTGTTATCTTTGTAGAAGAGAAGAGCAAAAAGATATTTATTGGTCTGAACTGGCCTAGATGGATGGCCTTTGCTGTCATCTCACAGGGCTTGACTACAGTTCATATCCTATTACTTAGGTGCACACACTCAGAAAATAAAGAGACAGCAAGATAAATGCTGATGGTAGTATTACCTTATATTATAAGAACACTTTATGATCATCTTAACTCTGTGTTTTTAATGGAAACACCCTCTACTGATGAAATTTTCAATAAATGTTTCTCAAACTACCCTCCCATGTTATATTGCTCCGTGTTAAATATGCTCAGAAGTCTAAAGAAGTAAACTAAGTATAAAGAATATAAAATATAAAGAAGTAAACTAAAAATATCAAAGACCAAGTTTACAAAAGATTTCAAATACTTTTCTGAAAACATTAGAACTATATCTTAAATCTATATTAGAATATTTCATTCCTCCTTTAACAATATACACATTTATAAGCATATGAATATACAGATATATAGATATATATATATATACCTTAATGAATGAAGTGTTCTTGAAAATTTTATATGGAAAACCAGTTAGCTTTAATTTCTTCACAATTTTTATAGATTTATCCAGATCAAGGACAACTCCTGTGGCAGCTATCCGGAAATCAGCCTAAAAAGGAATCCCCAAAATGTGAATACAGGAATAATGTCAGCAAGAGAAGAACTACATTTCTCTGTAAGACAACAAATTAGCAAAGTGCAATTCACTTACAATCACCTAAGAAAAAGTAAGAAAGAATATATGAACATGCAAAACAGTATTTTAACAAAAGATATCTGAAACTATAATACATGTATGCCAAAATTAATGATGATATCTTGAGCATTTTCCTGAGGGTGATTTCATAGTAACACATAGTTTCACAACGATGAATGAATGAAAGGGAATATGAAAATTTGGCTACAATGTTTGAGAAATTAAATTTTGGACATTCAGGATGGATTCCATTTGCCCATTATTCTGTTTTCTTTTCTGTTAAATAAGGCCAATAAAACCTGCTCTGATTGGTCAAATGAAGACTGTGTGAACATACCTTGCTAAACCAGATTACTAGGGGGTAGTCTTATGTCTAGCTGGTATCCAATGTATGTCATAACCTAGTTGAGTGGTTAGCTCATGGTGAGCACTGCTTAAATATTTTTAGAAAAATATTAAAAAGCATAAAATATAAAAGCATAAAAGCATAAACATGTAAAATGTCATCAGTACCATTACAATTCTTCTATTTCCCTCTTCTCTACTCCCCCACCTTACTTAAAAAGATGCAGGAAAATTAAAAGCAAAGAGAAGTTTACTATAAATACTTAAAATGAATAATTTTCAACTTAAAGTTTCAGGTACATATTCCATAATCAAGACATTATTTCTCAAACACAATCTATAAAATAAACCATCAAAGATAGTTACCATTATGCCACTGACAGACTGTATTGCCAAGAACCCAGTACCCTGCGGAGTGATAGGACCTTAAAGGAAACAGGAAAAAAAAAAAAATACAGTGAACCACACATTCTGGATTTTGCTTTATATATATACTCCTCCAAAAAGAGGAAAATCTTATGAATTGGGATTTCATGAAAGGAAAAAAGCAAAACTATAATGATAAAGCCTAAAAGATTTAAATTAACCTACAAGCAAGTTTATTCTAATCCCTTTTTACCCCAAAAGGTTGCTCCACAATGCATGTGCTGTGGGGTGTATTTCAGAAGCCTTTGTCTTCCATTGTGGTCTTCAATATAATAAAGTGGGATGGTCTGAAACCTCCTCCACCCTACAGAAAAAATGACTGGATCTCGGGACTTGAGGATTTTCTTATACCAACGATGTTTCTTCAGACGCATCTGAAAGGAGAAGAGATTTCAGTAAGATTACTGGTATAAGTATGACCACAGAACCTCAATCATTAAGCATACAGTGAAGGGTACCTACCTGTACATATCCAACATTGCCCTCACTATTGCCCAAACCACCCAAAATAACTGGGTAATGTGGGTCAAAGTTAAGCACGAATTCACAGGGGACGTTTTCTATCTCAATTCGGACATACATCCCAGGTCGAAAACCCTCATACTGAACTCTGGCTTCATCATCTTGATCTTCGAATTCTGCCCGGTTAAGCTACACATGAGAGGGGAAAAATAAAACAATTAAAAACCCATAATCCTGTTACTTTTAATAAATGTAAGATTAACATTTTAAAAAAAGAGCAATTTCTAAATAAAGGAACCATGTACAGAATTATTTAGGCTTTATCCTAATTATCCTAATTAAAAATAATATGCTTTATCTTTGTTCAGGATATGCCCCAACTGTTTTCTTCTCTGTTGCTCCAAGCTATACTATAGTAAATACAAACAACTCTGAAAGCAGCCCTTGATATTGGTCGACACTCTGAACTTCCCCATCCACACTTTCTTTTCTTATTCTCCCAATTATTTCACACTTTTTCTCTTTTCATCAAACACCCAGTTATCTCCTCCCTCATCCTCACTCTCAGCTGCTGACTGTTTCTTAATTCACTCAAAATTAAAGCAACCTAAAAGAACTTCCACAGTCAGCCCCTCTACCAGGGTTTACACCCATATTCAGCCTTTTATTACAGCTCTGCACTGTTCAATATAGTAGCTAGCCACACACGGCTATTTAAGTTGAAATTAAATACAATTTTTAAATTGTCATTTAATCACATTAACTGTATTTCAAGTGGTCAGTATCAACATGTGGCTAGGTCGCTACAATATAAAACAGTAAGATATACATTTCCTTAATCACAGGACGCTCTACTAGGCAGCTGTTAGAGATTATCCATGCCTCTATTTAATGCCAACCTTTACTTGCACCCTAGATCATCCACTCTTGTTGGACTTTATTCCAACAAATCTTTCCTGTTATTTCTCTCATCTTAAAACCTTTTGACTCCACTTCCTCTCACTATTGCCCCATTTCTCTGCTTATCTTTGAAGCAAAATGCCACAGAAGTTTTCTAAAGTCTGGTTCCAGTTACGCTGCTCATATTCTCATAAATCCCCTAAAATTGGACTTGAACCAATATTCCATTGAAATGCTTGCCAAAGTCACTAAAGGCCTCCATGTTCTTAATCCAGTGGTCAATTGTCTTCACTGTAGTTAACATCAGCAGGATTTGAAACAATTTATCACTTCCTTCTACAGTGGTTTCCAGCATACTTCATGTCCTCTTACATTTCTTCTATCTCCTGAGAGCTGCGCAGTATCCACTGCTGCTTCCTTGTCTGTGCCCAGTCTCTTGAGGTACCCAGTCCTGGTCTTCTCCTCTCCTGACTCCATGCCTACTCCCCAGGTCATTCCACCTATCTCATAGTTTTAAAAAGCACCAGATCCTGAGTACATCACATTTAAGTCCCTGGCCTCAACAGCTCTCCAGAACTGACCACCTGACACTCCTCTTGTCTGAAAGGTATCTCAAACCTAACAGATCCAAACTTCATCTTCCCAGGCAGACTGACATCAATGAAAGGCTTTCCTATCCTACTGATGACAACCCAATCCCTCCAGTAAGTCATCCTTATCTCCCCTCTCACACATCTCACGTTCAATCCACCAGGAAATCCTATTGAACTACCTTTCAAAAAAAGTACAGCCAGAATTTGCCTCTTTCTTTCCTCTCATCACTGCAAGCCCCCACCCCCTCCCCAGTGTAAGTCATGTTAATCTTACTGAACTTGTGCCAGGGTAATCCTTTCAAGGGGTAAGCAGATCATGCATGTCTCCTCTACTCAAAACCCCCAATGGACCCCCATTTCATTCAGAGTAAAAAATTCGAAGTTCTTTACAATGAGCCACAAGGTTTTAGGTGATTTTATTTTATTATTATTATTTTTGGGTTGCATTGGGTCTTCGTTGCTGTGCACACACGGGCTTTCTCTAGTTGTGGCGAGCGGGGGCTACTCTTCATTACAGTGCGTGGGCTTCTCATTGCAGTGGCTTCTCTTGTTGCAGAGCATGGGCTCTAGGCACGCAGGCTTCAGTAGTTGTGGCTCGTGGGCTATAGAGCACAGGCTCAGTAGTTGTGGTACACGGGCTTAGTTGCTCTGCAGCATGTGGGATCTTCCCGGATCAGGGATCAAACCCGTGTCCCCTGCACCAGCAGGTGGATTCTTAACCACTGTGCCACCAGAGAAGCCCCTAGGTGATTTTAAATTATAAATGGCCTAAAGCAAAGACTTCAGAACCAGACTTACATTTCCTAGTCAGTACACACTTTGAATCACTATGTTAATGACTAACCAGGACATACTTCTTTGACTAGATGAAGACCTAGGTTGAGCAAACCCTGTCAGCTGCATTTTCACAAATCATATACTTAATCTGCAGAAGACATATTAAGGTATGCTCCCGTTTACAGGGATTCTTGGTGGCCCCACTTTTCAAAGCACATCTCAAAAACTTGGCATCAACTGTACACATCTTTGTGTCTCCTTCAGAGTCAGTTCATCAACTCAAACAGCTTGCTCAGCATCCCCGGACAGCAGGGCCACACTATCTCCCTTTCAGCATTCCACAGGCTCCCTTTATCTTTGCATCTGACCTTACATTCGAAGTATCCTCTGAACTCTGACCAAGGTGGGTTTTCAGAAAACCATCCCCAGAGAGCACTGGTATATGCATAAGCCACACAGGCCAAGAATCACGTACACATTCAAATTATTCAATTATGGTTCCAGGGAGTAGTAATCAGAATACTAAGGCAAAGCTTGCATGTAAATAAACACACTGTCTCAAATCACTACTCTGTAAGATCCTCAAAAATGGTGGCCGTGTCTCAGACATTTCTGCCTCCGCAACATTTAATGCTTGGTACAAAATAGACATTGGTATTTTTCTGGTGAATGTCTGACTGAAGAAACAATTAGGTAACTGCATGAATAAACACACCTATTTGCATCTTGACCTAGAAGCCCAAACAGGAGTCCCAGAAGCAGGCAGGGAGCAAAGACCTACAAAGTTACCTAGTCACAGCACTATTACAGCTCTGAAATGAGGCTGATAGGAACTGAGTTTTCTCACCTGTGCTTGTTTCTGCATTTCTCCTTTAAGATCATCAAAGTATGTGTTTTCTCCTTCATCATATTCTGCATCAAACATCTCTTTCAATTTTCTCTTTTTATCCAAATGCTTTTTCTTGGCACTTTCCTCTGCATTGGGGTCAATTTCTTCTTTAACTTCTTCCTCCACATCTTCAACCTTAAATTTCCAGAAGAGAAAATTTTGTAAAAATTTGTGGAGACCTCTTCTTTAAACATTAAGGCAGATTTTAAAAGTTCTATTTGAGCTGCGAAAATCTTAGTTATGATCATCATGAAAACAAAATAAAACAGCCTTTGTCTCTAAATAACATGTACTGCAACAAGAGACACTTAGACATCTGCATTACAATTAGCCGCCATTCCTTAATATGGCTGGGAATGCCAAACATGAATAAAAATAATAGCAACTGTTCCCAACCCAGATGTTCCCAGATACTGTTCTAAAGAAATATTAGGGAGAACAGGGAATTATTTTTTTTTAAAACGGCACTTAAAATTAAGTGGAGGAGAATGATGGCAAGACAGTGACCCAGGAGCTAAAACTTTCAATGATTGAAGAATCATAACAAGAAGAAGAGGTAATAGGTATCACTCAAGAAAATTAACAATAACAAATAAACCAACAACTTTTGGTCCGTTCCCACCCTCTTCACTTTTAGGAAGGAATCCATCCATCTCATATGGGGCCTCTTGCAGAACATACTGACCACAGATCAAGAACCAGTGGCTGATGGCTGGCCATGGCCAAGTCATACCTGAGTATCCGAGCCTGATTTTCCCTTGTGCACGTCCCCTGTTTCCAGGTCTTCAAAGTCACCATAGAGCTCCTCTGGGAAAAGAACATCCAAATGACTCCCCTGTAAGTAGGGCCTGCATGTGACACTCTAGCACCACCCAGCACCAGTGGACTATGTGCCCGGCATCTCAAACTTCATTTTTACTGTGCTTATTGCTACACACCCCTAAAGAATCCCGCACTTACACAGCCTTCTTTTTCTTGTTAAATTTTGTCAGTATTTCATCACCTGTTTAGGTTAAGTAAATGGGCCCAATCCACTTTTCCATATTCCACTTCAAAATGCCACTTAGCCACAAGCTATTTTTCCAGGATAGGTGATGAACATTCTGTAGCAGAGATGCATACAGAGGTGGCATGTGTGGCCCTGCATGTCAGTCCCCAAACCAACAGTTCAAGGAGTGACTTGAAAAGTCATGGCATGATAACAGCACATATGAAAAAGAGTCTCAACAATAAGATCAACACAGCACAACCATGTGACATACCTAGGGAAGATCTGAGATTACATAAAATACAGCATTTAGAGTAACAGTAGTATCCAAAACAATGTCAAGCCCATAAGAAGAGCTCATTTATTTGTTTTTGGAGCTCTAAGTTTAGTTATGGATCCTACCCTTAAAAGAAACAGGCAAGTTAAAACTCTGGGAGGCAACATTTAGAAAGGTATCAAAACATTTTCATACAAGAAAGAGCCAAAGGACACATAAAAGATGGGAAGATTTCATTTGTAATAAAAAACAAAAAAAGATAAAGTACTTAGGAATAATCCTAACAAGAAATGTACTAGAACTTTAGTTTAAAAAATTTTTAAGTTTTAATATGCTTTTTAAAGGACACATGGAGACACAACTAGGGTGCCAGTGGGACACTGGTGGGGGCCCTCGACACCCAAGGTGACGGGAGGAACCCCCAAGCGACTGGGTAGGACATGGGGGAGTGAGGGGGGAGGAGAAGTGGAGGTCGGACAGGAATGGCACCCCTGAGGGGTGGCTGCGATGGGGGAGGGGTTCCCATGCCTAGAGGGACCCTCAGGGGCTCGGAGGATCAGGCATTTCCCCTGTCCAATTGGGCCCCGGGAGGACTGTGGGGCTCCTGGGCCAGGTCCTCCTCCCTCCAAGGCCCCCCCCAGTCCGTGTTGATCTCAGGGGCATAGGAGGGAGGTGCGGGGAGGAGAGGTGGGATGTTGGGGCCCTCCAAGACCAGAGGATCAGGGGAGGTGCCGTGGGCGTTTCCCCCACCCACTCGGCCCTGGGAAGTCTGCTGGGCTCTCAGCCTAGTCATCCGTGCTCGTTCTCCAGGGTCCCCTCTGGCCTCATGGGTCCTAGGGGTGTGGGAGGGAGGGAGGAGGGGGTAAGAGGAAAAGAGGCAGACAGTGGTGGGGGGAACCCTCTAAGACCAGGTCAGAGGAGGTGCCACTGGCATTTCCCCAGCCCACTCGGGCCAGGAGGCCTGCTGGGCTTCCAGGCTGGGTCCCCAGACCTCTGAGGCCCCCTCCGGGCTGCATTGGTCCTAGGGGCGTAGGAGGGAGGGAGGAGGGGGAAAGAGGGGAAGAGGAGGACAGACGGACAGGGGGGACCCTCTGGGGCCGGGGGATCAGGGGAAGCACCATGGGCATTTCCCCCGCCCACTCGGCTCCAGGAAGCCTGCTGGGGTCTGGTCCCCTGCCTTCCGGAGCCCTCTCCTGCTGCGTGGGTCCTAGGGGCATGGGGAGGGGTGGGGGTGGGGGGGACAAGAGAGGCCAATGGGGAGGGGTCCTCTGGGATCAGGGAGGGGGAAGGCGCCTAGCATTTCCCCTGCCCACTCAGGCCCAGTGAGCCTGCCAGGGTCCTGGACCTGGTACTCCGCCCTCCAGGGACAGAGGCACTCCTGGCACCTCCTGCTGCGTTGAGCCTAAGCCCCAACCCCCACCACCCCGCAGGGCCTGTTCCAGCCCTGTGGGTTCTAAGCATAGGCCCCACCCACCAGCTAAACCCCACCCCTGCATAAGCCCCACCCCCATAGCCAAGGCCTTGTCTGGCTTTTTTTTTTAACTCCTCTTTTTTACTACTGTGGTTTTCTTTTACCTTCTGGTTGTTGTTTGATCTATATTTTTATTTTTTTATTCTTTCTAACATATCTATTAGTTTTCTAATCTTATTTTATTTTCTCTTTGTTATTGTTCGGCTCCTTTTTTCTTTTTCCTTTTTCTTTTTTTTTTTTTTGCCACCCCACGTGGCTTGCAAGATCTTGGTTCACAAGCCGGGGGTTGGGCCAGAGCTCCTGTGGTGGGAACTCTGAGTCTGAACCACTGGAGTAACAGAAAACCTCATACCCCAAGGAATATTCATCAGAGTAAGGTCTCCCAGAGGTTCTCATCTCGGCACAAAGACCGAGCTCTACCCAACAGCCTACAAACTCCAGTGCTGGAAGCCTTAGGCCAAACAACCAGTAAAACAGGAATACAATCCGACCCATTAAAAAAAAAGAGAGACGACAAAAAAATATGTCAAGTGTCAAGATAAAGGAACAAGGTAAAAACCTACAAAACCAAGTAAATGAAGAGGAAATAGGGAACCTACTTGAAAAAGAATTCAGAGTAATGATAGTAAAGATGATCCAGAACCTTGGAAATAGAATGGAGGCACAGAGTGAGAAAATTCAAGAAATGTTTAACAAAGAGCTAGAAGAGCTAAAGAACAAACAGAGATGAACAACACAATAACTGAAATGAAACATACACAAGAAGGAATCAAAAACAGAATAACTGAGGCAGAAGAACGAATAAGTGAGCTGGAAGACAAAATGGTGGAAATAACTGCCAAGGAGCAGAATAAAGAGAAAAGAATGAAAAGAATTGAAGACAATCTCAGAGACCTCTCGGACAACGCTAAATGCACCAACACTTGAATTATAGGGGCCCCAGAAGAAGAAGAGAAAAAGAAAGGGCCTAAGAAAATATTTGAAGAGATTATAATGGAAAACTTCCTTAACATGGGAAAGGAAATAGTCACCCAAGTCCAGGAAGCACAGAGAGTCCCATAAAGGATAAACCCTAGGAGAAACACACCAAAACACATAGTAATCAAACTAACAAAAATTAAATTCAAAGAAAAAATATTAAAAGCAGCAAGGGAAAAACAAAAAATAACATACAAAGGAATCCCCATAAGGTTATCAGCTGATTTTTCAGCAGAAACTCTGCAGGCCAGAAGGGAGTGGCAGGATATACTTAAAGTGATGAAAGAGAAAAACCTACAACCAAGATTACTCTACCCAGCAAGGATCTCATTCAGATTTGACAGAGAAATCAAAAGCTTTTCAGACAAACAAAAGCTAAGAATTTAGCACCACCAAACCAACTTTACAACAAGTGCTAAAGGAACTTCTCTAGGCGGGAAACACAAGAGAAGAAAAAGACCCACAAAACCAAACCCAAAACAATTAAGAAAATGGTAATAGGAACATACATATCGATAATAACCTTGAATGTAAATGGATTAAATACTCCAAACAAAAGACACAGGCTGGCTGAATGGATACAAAAACAAGACCCATATATATGCTGTCTACAAGAGACCCAATTCAGACCTAGGGACACATACAGACTGAAAGTGAAGGGATGGAAAAAGATATTCCATGCAAGTGGAAATCAAAAGAAAGCTAGAGTAGCAATACTTGTATCAGATAAAATAGACTTTAAAATAAAGACTGTTACAAGAGATAAGGAAGGACACTACATAATGATCAAGGGATCAATCCAAGAAGAATATATAACAATTATAAATATTTATGCACCCAAAACAGAAGCACCTCAATATATAAGGCAAATGCTATCAACCATAAAAGGGGAAATCGACAGTAACACAATAATAGTAGGGGACTTTAACACCCCACTTACACTAATGGACAGTTCATCAAAAAAGAAAATAAGTAAGGAAACACAAGCTTTAAATGACAAAATACACTAGATAGATTTAATTGATATCTATAGGACAGTACACCCGAAATTGGCAGAATAGACTTTTTTCTCAAGTGCACATGGAACATTTTCCAGGATAGATCACACCTTGGGTCACAAATCAAGGCTCAGAAAATTTAAGAAAATTGAAATCGTACCAAGCATCATTTCTGACCGGAGTGCTATGAGATTGGAAATCAATTAAAGGAAAAAACCTGTAAAAAACAAATACATGGAAACTAAACAGTGTGCTACTATATGACCAAGAGATCGCTGAAGAAATCAAAGAAATAGAAAAAATACACAGAAACAAATGACAACAAAAACACGATGACCCAAAACCTATGGGATACAGCAAGAGTAGTTCTAAGATGGAAGTTTATAGCAATACAATCCTATCTCAAGAAACAAGAAAAATCTCAAATAAACTATCTAACCTTACATCTAAAGCAATTAGAGAAAGAACAAAGAAAACCCAAAGTCAGTAGAAGGAAAGAAATCATAAAGATCATAGCAGAAATAAATGAAATAGAAATGGAGAAAACAATAGCAAAGATCAATAAAACTAAAAGTTAGCTCTTTGAGAAGATAAACAAAATTGATAAACCTTTAGCCAGACTCATCAAGAAAAAAAGGGAGAGGACACAAATCAACAAAATTAGAAATGAAAAAGAAGAAATCACAACTGACAATGCAGAAATACAAAGGATTTTAAGAGACTACTACAAACAACTATAACCCAACAAAATGGACAACCACAAAGAAATGTACAAATTCTTGGAAAGGTACAATTTACCAAGACTGAACCAGGAAGAATTAGAAAACATAAACAGACCTATCACAAGTAATGAAATTGAAACTGTAATTAAAAATCTTCTAACAAAAAAAAAGTCCAGGACCAGATGGCTTCACAGACGAATTCTATCAAACATTTAGAGAAAAGCTAACACCCATCCTTCTCAAACTCTTACAAAAAATTGCAGAGGGAGGAATACTCCCAAATTCGTTTTACAAAACCACCATCACCCTGATACCAAAACCAGACAAAGATATCACAAAAAAAGAAAATTACAGACCAATATCACTGATGAAGATAGATGCAAAAATCCTCAACAAAATACTAGCAAACAGAATCCAACAATACATTAAAAGGATCATACACCATGATCAAGTGGGATTTATCCCAGGGATGCAAGGATTCTTCAATATACGCAAATCAATCAATGTGATACACCATATTAACAAATTAAGGAATAAAAACCATATGATCATCTCAATAGACGCAGAAAACGCTTTTGACAAAATTCAACACCATTTATGATAAAAACTCTCCAGAAAATGGGCATAGAGGGAACCTACCTCAACATAATAAAGGCCATAAATGACAAACCCATA
The DNA here is from genome assembly GCF_964165515.1 of Mesoplodon bidens. Taxonomy (NCBI): domain Eukaryota; kingdom Metazoa; phylum Chordata; class Mammalia; order Artiodactyla; family Ziphiidae; genus Mesoplodon; species Mesoplodon bidens. The sequence continues at coordinate 117,756,781 of NC_138176.1, read as the reverse complement.
GAAAACATCATACTCAATGGTGAAAAACTGAAAGCATTTCCACTAAGATCAGGAACAAGGCAAGGGTGTCCACTCTCGCCTCTCTTATTTTGGAAGTCCTAGCCACAGCAATCAGAAGAAAAAGAAATAAAAGGAATACACATTGGAAAAGAGGAAGTAAAACTGTCACTGTTTGCAGATGACATGATACTATACACAGAAAATCCTAAAAATGCCACCAGAAAACTACTAGAACTAATGAATGAATTTAGTAAGGTTGCAGGATACAAAATTAAGGCACAGAAATCTCTGGCATTCCAATACAACTAACAGTGAAAAATCAGAAAGAGAAATTAAGGAAACACTCCCATTTACCAGTGCAACAAAAAGAATAAAATACCTAGGAATAAACCTACCTAAAGAGGTGAAAGACTTGTACTCAGAAAACTATAAAACACTGATGAAAGAAATCAAAGATGACATAAACAGATGGAGAAATATACCATGTTCTTGGATTGGAAGAATCAACATTGTGAAAATGACTATACTGCCCAAAGCAATCTACAGATTCAATGCAATCCCTACCAAACTACCAATGGCATTCTTCACAGAATTAGAACAAAAAATTTTACAATTCGTATGGAAACACAAAAGACTCCAAATAGCCACAGCAACCTTGAGAAAGAAAAACGGAGCTGGAGGAATCAGGCTCCCTGACTTCAAACTATACTACAAAGCTACAGTCATCAAAACAGTATGGTACTGGCACAAAAAGAGAAATATAGATCAATGGTACAGGATAGAAAGCACAGAGATAAACCCACAAACAATAGTCACCTAATTTACGACAAAGTAGGCAAGAACATACAATGGAGAAAAGACAGCCTCTTTAATAAGTGATGCTGGGAAAAGTGGACAGCTACATGTAAAAGAATGAACTTAGAACACTACCTAACACCATACACAAAAATAAACTCCAAATGGATTAAAGACCTAAATGTAAGACCAGACACTATAAAACTCCTACAGGAAAACAGGAAAAACACTCTTTGACATAAACCACAGCAAGTTCTTTTTTGACCCACCTCCTAAAGTAATGAAAATAAAAATAAAAGTAAACAAATGGGACCTAATGAAACTTAAAAGCTTTTGCACAGCAAAGGAAACTGTAAACAAGATGAAAAGACACCCTCAGAATTGGAGAAAATATTTGCAAGTGAAGCAACAAAGGATTAATCTCCAAAATATACAAACAGCTCATGGAGCTCAATATCAAAAAAACCTCAAACAACCCAATTAAAAATGGGCAGAAGACCTAAATAGACATTTCACCAAAGAAGACATACAGATGGCCTAGAGGCACATGAAAAGCTGCTCCGCATCACTAATTATTAGAGAAATGCAAATCAAAACTAAAATGAGGTATATCACCTCACACCAGTCAGAATGGCCATGATCAAAAAGTCTACAAACAATAAATGCTGGAGAGGGTGTGGAGAAAAGGGGACCCTGTTGCACTGTTTGTGGGAATGTAAATTGATACAGCTGCTATGGAGAACAGTATGGAGGTTCCTTAAAAAACTAAAAACAGAACTACCATATGACCCAGCAATCCCACTACTGGGCATATAGCCTGAAAAAACCATAATTAAGAAGGACATATGTATCCCAATGTTCACTGCAGCACTACTTCCAATAGCCAGGACATGGAGACAACCTAATGTCCAACAATAGATGAATAAAGAAGATGTGGTACATATATACAATGGAATATTACTCAGCCATAAAAAGGAATGAAATTGGGTCATTTGTAGAGATGTGGATGGACCTAGAGTCTGTCATACAGAGTGAAGTAAGCCAGAAAGAGAAAAACAAATATCATATATTAATACATATATGTGGAATCTAGAAAAAGGGTACAGATGGACCTATTTGTAGGGCAGGAATAGAGACACAGACATAGAGAACAGACATGTGGACACATTGGGAGAAGGGGAGGGTGGGACGAATTGGGAGATTAGGTTTGACATAACTACACTACCATGTGTAAAACAGATAGCTACTGGGAACCTGCTGTATAACACAGGGAGCTCAGCTTGGTGTTCCGTGACAACCTAGATGGGTGGGATGGGGGAGGGTGGGAGGCCAAGAGGGAGGGCATATAGGTATACATATAGCTGATTCACTTCACTGTACAGCAGAAGATAACACAACATTGTAAAGCAATTTTACTCCAATAAAAAAATAAAATAAAATAAAGGACACATGGAATAACCTTAGCTAATGCTTTTAAGTGCTTCAAATACCAGGCACTGCTCTAAGTGTTTTACATGCCTTAACTATATTCTTCAACATGACTCAATGAAGGAGGTATTATTAATGTTATGTACTGAACAAGTAAAACCGCCATGTGTTTGGAAAGGAAGACTCAATATCATGAAGACTCTAATTTTCTCTTTTACATAGTTACAATGAAAATAACCACCAAGGATTTCCAGTCTGGAAAAGATGGTGTAGACATATCTCCTCTGTTCCTTCTGACTGTGTATAACCATCAACTCCAGAAATGATGCAAGAGCACAAGAGACAACCAAAGGAGAACTCTGAAAGGTGGAAAGACAAAGATGGGCTGGTGAGCGTCCCCAGGACCAGAGGAATGACATAGTGGCCTATATCTCACTATACCACAACCCACAGAACGGCAACTTAGGGCCACCATTTCCCAATCCACAAGTGGCAACAGAAGGCAGCCGCAGAATGAGATAGGCTCATTCTTCCTTCAGATTGAACCAGATCTCACCAGCATTCCAGGTAAACTGGGTATCCCACTGACAGCAAGTGATGAAGGAAAGTGCTAGCCTTCCCAAAGAGCTTGAATCTCCTTTCCCCCACCAAGATGTACCAGGTGCCCAAGGGTTATCAGCAAGGAGGGATTCCACCAGGCATGAGACTCTCCTCTTCCACCTTAAAAACAATGTGTGTCCAGGTAGGACCAAGCAAAGGAGATGCCCCCAGAACAAGCAAACTGGCCCCAGAGGCCAAAACAACTTTCCCCAACCTAGTCACACTAGGTGGCCCAGCCTAGGGAAGCTCCTCTGTTCCCCCCAGGTAGCACCAGCAGGAACCAGTAGCACCAGCAGGAACCAGTAGCACCAGATAAACCAAGTACAGCAAAACAGTACCACAAAGGCTCTGAAATTAAATTGTCATTGGAACCACAGCCCATGGGGTTGTGCAGACCAGGGCCTGCACATTAAACCTAAACAGGATGATCGCCTGCTAAGATTTAAAAATTACATAGGACCCAGGGTCTCCAAACAAAATGTGTGGCTACAATAGAAAATCACCTGTCATACCCAGAACCAAGAAAATCATCATTTGAATGTGAAAAGACAACTGAAAACAACACTGAAATGAATCAGATGTTGGAACTATCTGACTTGAACCTTGAAGCAGCCATTATAAATAAAATTATAAAAGCAAAAAAAAAAAAAAACTTCAACAAGCAACTATAAATCTTACAGCAACAACCAAAAAACTGAAAACCTCAACAAGAAATTGAAGAACAAAATGGAAATTATAGAACTGAAAAATACAGTAACAGAAATTAAAAAACTGGCTACATGGGCTCAATAGTAAGAATAGAGATGAAAGAGGATGGACTTAGAGACCTTGAGGCCGCATGATAGAATTCATTCAGTCTGAACAACATAGAGAAAGCCTAAAAACAAATGAAGAGCACCTCAAAGACCTGTGGGACAGAAACAAAAAAATCCCAACATCTGTATCATCAGAGTCTCACAGGGAGTCTGGAGCTGAAATAATGACTGCAGATTCCTAAATCTGTTGAAAGACACAAACTTACAGATTCAAGAAGATGAGTTAATCTCAAACAGAGTAAATCCAACAAAATTCACACCAATCAAACTTCTGAAAACTAAAAACAAATTAAAAATATCTGAAAGCAGCCAGAAAGAAATGACAGATTACCTGTAGGGGCACACCAAGTAAAATGACAGCCTATGTATCTATTCTTTAGAAATGAAGAAGGAAACAGACATTCTCAGATGAAGGAAAGCTACAGGAATTTGTAGCTACCATACTTACCCTTAAAAAATGGCTAAAGGAAGTTCTTAAGCAGAAAGGAAATTATAAAAGGAGAAATCTGAGACCATCAGAAAAAAAAGAAAAGAAAAAAAGAACAGAAATATGGATACACAGAACAGACTATCCATCTTCTTATGAATTTGTAAAATCATATTTCATAGTCAAAAAAATTATACCACTATCTAATATTCAAGCCAATATTTAAAAGTGGGGAAACTACAACTACTAAATATAACAAAAAAAAAGCAAACTCACAGATACAGAGAACAAACTAGTGGTTACCAGTGGGAAGAGGGAAGTGGGGAGGGTTAATAGAGGGGTAGGGAATTAAGAAGTACCAACTATTAGGTATAAAATAAGCTACAAGGATATATTCCCCATACAACACAGGGAATATAGCCAATATTTTATAATAACTATAAATGGAGTACAATCTGTAAAAAGTGTGGATCACTATATTGTACATCTGTAACTTACATAATAATAAAAAAAATCTTTTTAAGTGGGGAAGATAAAAGGGCCTAAATGGAAGAAAAGTTTCCACATGTTACTCAAAGTGGTAAAATGTTGGTTAATAGTCGGTGTAATATTACAATATGTATATAGTCTATTTTGACCACTTCTAATCAACATTGTACTGGAAGTTTAAGCCAGTGTACTAAGACAAGAAAAATAAGTCATCCAGATAGCACAGAAAGAAGTATAACTGTCTTTATTCACAGATCATATATGATGGTCTTTGCTACACAATGGGCAAAAATTGCAAATTCCATGTGATAAAGCATTGTATCAAAAGTAATTAAGGGACTTCCCTGGTGGCGCAGTGGTTGAGAGTCTGCCTGCCAATGCAGGGGACACGGGTTCGTGCCCCAGTCCGGGAAGATCCCACATGCCGCGGAGCGGCTGGGTCCGTGAGCCATGGCTGCTAAGCCTGCACGTCCAGAGCCTGTGCTCCGCAACAGGAGAGGCCACAACAGTGAGAGGCCCGCGTACCGCAAAAAAAAAAAAAAGTAATTAAGAATTAAACTTCAATAATAACACACAACCAAAGTAAAATAATGGGCAAAAGATTTGACAGACACTTCTCTGAAGAAACACAGATGGCAAATACGCATGTGAAAAAAGGCTCATTATCATTAATCATTAGGAAAAAAAAATGAGATACTACTCTAAACCTTAAAAAGTGTCTAAAATTAAAAAGACCAACATATTAAGCACTGGCAAGGATGTGGAGCAACTGGAAGTCTCATAAAGTGCTAGTGGCAATGCAAAATGGTACAACCACTAAAGAAAACAATTTAGCTATTTCTTAAAAAAAATTAGAACTACATCTACCATATGATTCATTTAGTCCACTCTGAGGTATGTACCCAAGAGAAATGAAAGCAGTTGTTCATACAAAGACTTGTAGAAGAATGTTCACAGTAGCTTTATTTGCAATAGCCCCAAACTGGAAATAACATAAATGTCCATCAAAAGGTGAACAGATAAACAAACTGTATTGCATTATACAATGGAATACTACTCACCAATAAAAAGAAATTAACTACACAGCAATTAAAAGGAATGAAGATGCAACAGCATGGATGAATCTCAAAATGATTATGCTGAGTACAATAAGTTAGAAAAGACTGCATACACCGTATGATTCCATTTATATCAAATTACAGAGGATATAAACTCTTGTATAGTGACAGAAAGCAGAAGAGTGGTTACCTGGTAACAGGGAAAGGACAGAAGGGAGGGATAACAAGTGGCATGAGGAAACTTTTGGGGTGACAAATATGTTCATTATCTTGATTGTGGTGATTGTATACTCATGTCAAAGCTTATCAAACTGTACACTTTAAATATGTGCAGCTTACTGTATATCCATTAAACCTCAATACAGCTACTAAAAAAGACACAAATCCACCACACTTTCTTTTGGAAACAGAAAAGATGATTCTTAAGTTTCCATGGAAAAATAAGTAAGAGAATAGTCAGAAGAATTCTAAAAAACCTAGCAGAGACAGGGAGAGATAGGAACCAGTCATACCATTTTTAATAGTTGGTGTTTTAATTGCATACTATAAAGCTATATAAGGGTTTTAAACATAGCAATGATGAATGAACCAACAGAAATCAATGACATAAACTAGAGAAGTCCAAAAACTTTTTTCTATATCTATCAATTAAGAATATGACAAAAAGAGCATTTTAATCAGTTGGGAAAAGAACAAATAGTATTGGAAAGAACCTGGTGGCCACCTGGGAAAAACGCTATCTATGCCTCTCAACTCACACTAAAATAAGTAGCAGATGAGTCAGTGATTTAAATGTTAAAAAAAAAAAAAAAAAAGGAAATCAGGAAGCACTAGAAAAAAACAATGGAAGATTTTTCTTCTCCTTTTTTTTTTTTTTTTTTTTTACAAAAGACCTTTTTAAGTATAAGACAAATCCCAAAAGTCATTTAAGGCAAAACTGATAAATCTAACTTCATTAAAAAAAAAAATTCCACATGAAAGAATCATAAAGTTAAAATACAAATGTTAAAATAAGGGGGTTAAATGTGGCACCTCATATCACAAAAGACTTATTTCTCTAATATATAAAAAATTCTTATAAATAAGTATGAAAAAATATCAACAATAACCAATAGAAAATGGGCAAAGCATATTCAAAGACAGTCATGGAAGGAAATACAAATGGCCCCCTAACACACAGAAAGGTGCTCAAACTGGCAGAGACCCAAGATTTTGTTAGTGCTCTGTTCATTAGTTGTGACAAATGTACCATCCATATGTAAGATGATAATAATTGGGCAAACTGGGTGTGAGGTATGTGGGAACTCTGTACTATATTCACAATTTTTCTCTAAATCTAAACTATTATAAACTTAAAAAAAATAATCAAAAGACCTAAGTGGATACCTCACAAAGGAAGATATTAAATTGGCCAATACACACATGAAAAGATACGCAACGTCCTTAGTCATCAGGGAATTACAAATTAAAACCACGAGATACTATTTCACACCCACTAGGATGTGAATTGAAATTGTCATCCACTGCTGGAGTTCTCTTTGAAGAACTGTGGGGCAGTTTACTTTGTGATCAACCCACAGAGACAGGATGAACCTCCCACCCAAAATATGGTTTGCATAGTGAGACAGATAACACACACATGAATCAAGAAGATATGGAAAGATTTATAATTCACATAATGATAATTTTGGGGGACAGTAGGGCAGACTTCCCAAGCTAGTTCAAATACAGCTTGGGAGAGCAGGCGGGAAAGGAGAATAGCTTGAGCTATCGGTGGTTAGGAGGTGGTGGGGCTTTGCTGACAGCTGGAGTGTATATGGTTTGAACTCCCTCCTGATGCCAAAAGAGAAGCACCTTGCCTTTTTTATCAGCTTGCCCAGATGTAGGCCAGAAAGGGGGACAGAACAGGTGGGGCTTAAGAGCTGTCATCAGTCTAACATTAAAAATGGAGTCAAACTCTATTAGTTTCTTATCAAGTTGGGTGTCCATCTACCCACCCCATAGCTCTGCCATTCTACTCCTAGGTATTACCAAGGAAAAATGAAAACCAATTTCCACAAAAAAAGACCTATATGTGAATGTTCAGAGCAGCCTTAATTGTAATAGTCAACTACTGCAAACAACCTAAATGGCCATCAAGAGAAAAATGGATAAACAACTGGCATATCCATGCAACAGAATACTTATTCAGCAATAAGAAGAAACAAATTATAATATGAATGAACCTCAAAAACAGTATGCTAAGTAAAAGAATCTACAGACAAAAGAGAGTATTTTTATTATGCAATTCTAGAAAAGGCAAAACTAATTCATAGTGAGAGAAAGCAGATTATTGGTTGCCTTGGGACTGCTGTGATGGTGGGAGTAGGGACTGACTGCAAAGGGGCATGAGGGTTCTTTCTGTGGTGATGGAAATACTTTATTTCTTGATTGTAATGGTAGTACATGAACATATACAATTGTCCAAACTAGCCAAACAAGAATATTCTTAAAACAGGTATACTTAATTGTATGTAAAACATATCTCAACAAAGTTGATTTATCAAGAAGTAAAACATTGTGTTGAGGGAAAGAACCCAGACACTAAAAAATACATACTGTCTGACTACATCTGTATGAAGTCCAAGATCAGGCAAAACAAATCTATGGTGACAGAAATCCAAAAGTGGCTGCCTGGGGTAGGGGGTGAGTGCTGACTGCAAAGGACACAGACAAACATTTAGGGTGTGACAGAAATGTTCTTATTCTCGTTTTGGGTGATGGATATAAGTGTATATAATTGTCAAAATATATTAGGTTGAACATTAAGCTATACCTTAATTTTTAAAAGTGCTTTCCTTAAAAACAAAACCAAAAAATTCATTTTCTAATCCCACAACTAACAAATACAAGAAAAAGAAAAAAATCAAACCTTGTTAATTTTTTAATCATGAGAAAAATAAATCCAAAAGTTATGGATCTAACAAAATAAAGAAAGTGCAAATCTAACTAAAAAACAAAAAAGAAAAAGAAAAAAAGGAACAATGTTAGAAATGAGAAAGTGCAAGTAACAGATGAGCACTTTATTCTATTATAAATTCAAAATTTCACTGAAAGTCTTGTCAGAAAATATTATGAAGAATATCTCATGAAAATGTCAAAATATAAACACAAAAACCACAACCACCACTACAAGAAAACCAAATTTGACCAGTGATCATAGAAGAAACTGAAAATGTTTCTTAGGAAGCCTTTACATACCTATGCATGCCTGCCAAAAATGCTTAAACTGAATCTAATCACAGCACATAAACAAGAATGACTATTTTTAACAATGCATGATAAAATTTATGGAAAGCTTCCCACTCTTCTTCAATGTCCATATCTAATAAGTCAACTAACCAGAGGGAAAAAAATAAGACCATCATGAAAGGAGGAACTAGAATGTTACTCCTGTCAGAACTCTTGTCAGAGTTCCCCAAGCCATTTCACAATTGACTAGTATTTTCAACTTGACTATTAAAGATATGGAAGAAAATAATATAGAGAGAAGGCAGTCTTCTCTGAAGAATACAGCCGTTTACTTACCATCTTCTGCTAAGATCTTGGCTGCATCTTTATCCTCTTCCCACTTCCCAGTCACGAAGCAATCTCTGATACTGTTCATAACCTTATACAGAAAAGTCAGCTTAGTTGACAGGCTCCAATCATTCAGTAAATAACTGCTTTGAGAAACAGTAGGTGACAATTTGCCTTTAAATACTTTTCAAGACACTTCTATGGATATTTTCATTCCAAGTGGGCCTATGAAATAACTGATGTAGATAGTATAACAACAGATATAAAAACATAAATATTATAGCATTAACCAGTGGATAGGGAAAATAACGTCAGCCCAGTGACTTCATAAGTAAACAAACAGATATTTACTAATTCGTTAATCCAGACTTATCATGGCTGTTTGAAAACGTAATTCCTCTGCCAAAGACAAAGTGTCTTGTATGAGCCCAACAGTACAGATGAGGCTCCCAGTCTCAGATCTGCCAGATCATCCAGTACACACATGTAGTGGATGCTGGGTGCACCTCTCAAATACAGGCTAAAACTTGTACACAACTCTCTGTTTCAGACTGCTTCCTGGGGAACCTGACTTAAGACAGTACATGTCACTCACTGCCAAGGGCTCAAAAGCACATATAAAGAAATCTTCACATAGGTCCTGGCTTTCAATCACATTTTGATCATGATTCACATTTTTCAGATACAACCTCACTCTCAAAGAGTAGCCTTGAAGCTAGCATGATTACAATGGATGCAAAAGCAAATCTGCTCATTTATTCATTCCTTCATGCCTACAATCACTCAGTAAATAACTTACTGAACATCTACTCTGTGCCAAGAAGCTTTGCAGGCACTGAATGGCAAACTGTTCCAAAAGATCCTTGCTTTCATGAAGCTTAACAATTGACTTAGGGGAACAAGGGACCAAATAAATTTTAAAAAATAGACCCTCCATGATAAAAACCCTCAACAAACTTAGAAGGGAACTTCTTAAATCTGATAAAAGGCATCCATAAAAAACCCACAGTTAACATCACACTTAATGGTGAAAGACTGAGAGCTTTCCCCTTAAGATCAGGAGTAAGACAAGGATGTCTCCTCTCCTCACTTGTATTCAACATTGTACTAGGCGTTCTAGGTCAGGGCCATTAGGCAAGAAATTAAAATAAAAGGCATCCAGTTTAGAAAGAAAAACTATCTCTATTCACAGGTGGTATGATCTTGTGTATAGAAAACCCTAAGGAATCTACTGAAAAACTATCAGAATAAATGACTTCAGCAAGATTGCAAGATACTAGATCAATATACAACAGTAAACTTTATTTCTATACACTAGGAATGAATATCCAAAAATGAAATTCAGAAAACAGTTCCTTTTACAATCACATCAAAAAGAATACTAGGAATAAATCCAACAAAAGACTTGCAAAGCTTATACTCTGATAACTACAAAACATTCTTGAAAGATCTAAATAAATGGAAAGGCATCCCATGTTAACAGATTAGAAGACTTGGTATTGTTAAGGTCTCAATACTACCCAAGTCAGTGCAATCCCTATCAGAATCCCAGTTGGTTTCTTTGCAGAAGAAGATTCTGCAAAGAATTCTTTGATTCTAAAATATAGAAAACCCAAGGGATCCAGAAAAGACAAAACAATCTTGAAAAAGAACAAAGTTGGGGGATTCACACTTCGTGATTTCAAAACTTACTACAAAACAATAGTAATCAAAATAGTATGGTACTGGGCTTCCCTGGTGGCGCAGTGGTTGGGGGTCCGCCTGCCGATGTGGGGGACACGGGTTCGTGCCCCGGTCCGGGAGGATACCGCATGCTGCGGAGCAGCTGGGCCCATGGGCCATGGCCGCTGGGCCTGCGCGTCCGGAGCCTGTGCCCCACGGCGGGAGAGGCCACGGCAGTGAGAGGCCCGTGTACCGCAAAAAAAAAAAAAAAAAAAAAAAGTATGGTACTAGCATGAGGACGGATGTATAGATCAATGGAATATAATTAAGAGTCCATAAATAAACCCATGTAACTACGGTCAAGTGATTTTCACCCAGGGTGCCAAGACAAGGCAATAGGGGAAAGAACAGACTTTTCAACAGGTGCTAGGACAACTAGATATCCACATGCGAAAGAATGAAGTTGGACTCATCTCACACCAAATACAAAAATTAACTCAAAGTGTATCAAAGACCTAAATGTAAGAGCTAAACTATAAAACCCTTACACAAACCATAGGAGTAAATCTTCATGATTTTGGATTTGGCAATGGTTTCTTAGATATGATACCACCAATAACAAAAATACAGAGAAATTGGACTTCATCAAAATTTAAAACTTCATGCTTCAAAGGGCACAGAAAAGATAACCTACAGAATAGAAGAAAATATTTGCAAATCATATATCTGATAAGGGACTTGGATCCTGAATACATACTCAATGATAAAAAGACAAATAACCCAATTTTTTAAATGGGAAAATAGTATGAATAGATATTTCTTCAAATAATATATACAAATGGAAAACAAGCACATGAAAAGATGTCTAACATCATTAGCCATCAGGAAAGGCAAATCAAAACTGCAATGAGATATTACATCACACCTCCTAGAATGGTTATAACAATAAAAAACAAGAAAAACAACAACAGGTAATAACAAGTGTTGGTGATGTTATTCCAATGTGGAGGACCCAAAAGCTATATATACTGCTGGTGGGAATGCAAAATGGTATAGCCACTTTTGAAAAAACAAAAGGGAGAACATATAAGAAAAAAACTTCAGGGGACTTCCCTGGTGGTCCAGCAGTTAAGACTCTGTGCTCCCAATGCAGGGGGCCCGGGTTTGATCCCTGGTCAGGGAACTAGATCCCGCATGCTGCAACTAAAAGATACTGCACACAGCAATGAAGATCCCGCGTGCCGCAACTAAGACCCCGCACAGCCAAATAAACAAATAAATACATTTTTTTAAAATAAAGGAAAAAACTTTAACTGTTTTTAGTAACCATATTAATAGAAACATGTGTAATGTTATTCTGACACTTCTATGTACAACTGGGATAAAGCAAATAATTACACAATTTTCTAATTTAATCATCTTCAAGTTCAAACAGGGACTAATTCTACAGTGGAAAAACAAGAGATATAAACATAAGATAAAAGAGATTAAGTAAGAACCCTGTAGTCCTGAATCTGAATTGAAAATGTAGGTATGAATTTTCCTAGCTCTGGTCACTGAAAAGGCCTAGAAACAATGACCGACCCATAGCAATGAGTATACATAGACCTAGACTGTGATGTTGAAATACCATTTTGTACTAAGAAAAATCAGGACTTCTTATGGCTGTTTCCAAGTCTGGCATCAGAAATGTACAAGATGATACTGGAAGACCTTATCATATCAGACAGCAATGAAGCAATCTAAGGACTACTAGGATCATGTCAAAAGGACTCAGGAGTCAATTTGAAGAGACTCTCACTGGTCACAGATGCGATAAATATGATCATCAGTAAGGATAACAAGTGCAGTGGAAGGAAACACGTCAACTATATTTAAATTCATGAGTTAAAAAAAAACTTTAAAAAAAAAGAGTCACCTTTGGAGAATCGTTCTGAAAACTGATAAAAATAATCAAGCATTTATACCGCTTATATGGAACTGGGTAACCAAATAATAGATGAGAAGTTTCTCTTTACAGAAGTATTCCAGCTAACAAGAGAAATTTGAACAGAATATCACCATTTTACATCCTTAACAAGTTAATGGATCTAGGCATTGAGCATCAATAGCTAATATCACAAGATGATTTTATGTGCCTCCTAATGAAAAAACACCACGACCTAGGAAGCAGTCTTGCCAAAAAATCTGAAAACAAAAAACAAAAACCTCAAACCTAAATCTAATCAAACTTCTAGATGCACTGTCCAGAGGGTAGCTACAACATGTGGTTATTTAAGTTCTAATTAAAATTAAACAAAACTTAAATAAAATTAAAATTTTAGTTCTTCTGTCTCACTAGCCACATTTAAAGTGCTCAATAGCCACAAGTAGCCACATAAGACAATTCTTTACCCATCACCATAGACAATTCTATTGGTATTGCTCTGTACCAATTTATAGGAAATACAGAGAAGAGTGAAGTCTGACAGACTGCACATAGGGATGCAATGCGTCCAGGAAATCCAGAATATGAGAAACTCTACATATCAAATACTTGGTTTCTTAAACAACTGAAAAGGTAAGGAAAAAAGAGATGGGTGGAGGGGAATATTGTAGATTGAGAGATTTAAAAGGCATAGAGAAAAATAAACAAAAATAACCTGGTAAAACTAAACTTTGGTGTTTACTGATACATACTTGAAGGATGAAATTATAAAGAAAAGAAGGAAATGATTACCGTAAGAGTCATGATTCCTTCTGCAGGGAGGAGAGGACTATGACTAGGATGGACACATGGTGGTTACAGAGGTACTCATGTAGTAATCCATTAAGTTAAACAATTACTTTTATGTGGTTTTCTATAATCTGTATTAAATTTTACCCAAAAAAATGCTTACATAAAAATCTCGTAAAGTGCACAAGTGCTACCCAGTGAATTAAAATACATAATATGATAGTCATTGGGCCTCCCTGAGGAGTGACATTTCAGCTAAACCGAATGACCAAAAGAAGTCAGCCTTGGGAAGATCAGAAGAACATTCCAGAAAAGAAAACAAGAGGTCTAAGATGGGATTAAACCTGGCAAGTTTAAGAACTGAATGAATTCTCTAGTGGGACTAGAGAGTGATGAGTGGGGGAAGAAAATGTACCAGTGTCATGGATTCCTGTTTGCTTACAAATAGTAGAAATTATAAATGTTAACTCAGGGACACTACGTATCTCCTAGTTATAAAACACAAAGTATCTCAAATGTATGAAAACCTACATGCAATGCTTCAAAATAAAGATTAACAATACTATTCACACTAAGAGTTGAAAACTAACACACCACTTTAAAGCAATTATACTCCAATGAAGATGTTAAAAAAAAAAAAGCAAATAACAGGTAGGCAATACTGAAATCACATAATCTTTTAAAAAAATTCCCTTATTTTCTCATAAGTCAAACACACTATTTACATTCAGCCTCACCTCCTCTAAATCCCAATCATGGGGCACCTCCACATGAAATCTGGAGCAGTCCAAAGAGTCAGCCTTGTGCTTACACTCGCTGGCAGACTGGCTGACACGAAACAACCCTCCGAGCTCTTCCTTGGTATCACCATCTTCTTCTTCATTATCCTCTGTCACTAAAGAGACCACCATGATAGAAAAGTGAGAATAAATCCACCCGCTAGAGGACTAGGGACTGAGGGTCTCTGTTTGCAGTAGGTATGGTGTGTGTCCCTGAGCGCATCAGCCACAGACACAGAAAGGCCACGGAATACTACTGCTGAGCAGGTCTGGAGGACATCTGCCCTCCTGCAAGGCAACAGCAAAGTGTCCATTGAGGAGGGAAAATACTGGGGGATGGGGTAGGGAGGGGACATTTAAAGACAGAGTTTTCAATTATCATAAAGAGTATCTCTTAAAGAGTGCTGAGTCTCTAATCCCTAAGAGTACTTAGACAAAACCTGAATGGAAGTCAGTAAATACCAACCCCCGATTCCATGCTCCTACCTCACATATACTCCATGGCCTTGTTCTAACCATACAGTAAATAGGGACCACAATATCAGGTTCACCACTTTATTTTTTGCATTACTGAGTCAAGCTCTTTCCAAAAAGAACATATAGACAAATTTAATAAAATATAAAATCAGAGGAGAAAGGCAAAAGGAAAAAACAGAATGAGTAAATACAGAGCACCCATTCTCAGAGAGGAGAAAACACCTTTTCAGGCAGAATTATTTTTCTGGTACTAAATTCTACAAAAAAAATTCATGACGGATTTTCTACAGGGGGTACAAAATGACATAATGAAGACTATTCTTACCAAAAGTTTTATGGCAAACCCATAAATCTACTTCGTACGACTGATTTACGGTCCTCATGAGCTGATGATTAAAAACATCTGCCAAATATAAACTATGACGGCCAGGAATATCTTATGGATACCCAAAGTACCTCCCAAATCCTCTAACCAATTTCTTCATCTCCTTTTCAGAAAATAGTCTAAGAAACTAAAATGTTTCTAGATCTGAACCAGAGCTCCTTTACCTGTCCCATAAATGAGCTTTCGAAGGTTTGGAGTTGTTTGTTGCTGCCTCAGAAAGGCCTCAGCTGCCTTCCTGGAAAGGTCTTCCTTCCACTTGAGGGCACCTGAAAGGACGAACACAGACATCAGTTAAGTCTGTCTGTCTGTCCTCTCTGCTTCAAGCTCATCACTCATCCATCCTGAAATCCTTTAATGAGGTGTAATACTTGAACAGTTAACAAAGTCTCCAAAACAGCAGACCCCAAATGGTAGACATTCTATTTGTAGAACATTTTCAGTGCCAAGTTTGTAACGGCAGTTAAATTAAATTTAAGCATACCTGAAGTTTCTGTGGAATAGTTATTTTCTTCCTTATAATCTTCTTCCTCTCTGAGTAAGTCTTCTATATCACTGGTCTCATCAATTAACTTCTCTGACCCCAGTTTCTGACTACTGACCACTTGAGAAGGCTTTGGAAACTTTTTCCTAATAACCTCTTCATTTTCTGAATTCTCCTCCTCTGTACTGAGAGAGTTTTCTTCAGATTCATCTTCAGATGCAAATGCCTCTTCAGCTGTGCAATGACCTGAATCTGAAGTGGTGAGGGTTGGTTTTTTCATTGTCAAAGACTTCTCCAGATTCAAACTATCACTCAGATCATTAGTTTGTAACAGTCCTGGCTTACCACCTTCTCTAACAGTTTTAGATTCTAAAATATCCCTCTCTTTCTCTGCAGTGGAATCCTCTTCTTCAATGCTTTCATCAGCTTCCTCTGTTGCTTCCTCTACTGAGCTTCTCTCAAGGTCATCATCACTGTCAGCAAACGCTGGCAAATCCACCTCAACGTCTTCTTCCATCTCAAGTTTTTGCCGTTTGATACCTTTACCAGACATATACTGTTTACCAGTCATTTCAGCATCTTCCTCCTCTTCTGTTTCATCATCACTAGAGCTATTTTCCAACCTGTCACCTTCAGACATTTCTTTATCATCTTCATCATCACTATCTCCAGATTCATCTTCTTCATCTCCAAAAATGGCTTTCCGACGCACTCGACCAGTTTTTAAATCCACCTGCTTTTCCTCTTTTGGCATCCACAGCCTATATTAAAGAGAAAATGCAAAATAATTCTGTTTGTACAATAACCAGTTAATCTGCAAGTCAATAAATATGCAAAGAAATAGAAAATAATGTCAAGGAATGGTTTTAAATGACATAGCATATAAAGGAATGATGTGATAAATACTGGAATAGTTAATAAGCAAACTCATGCATATTTCCATAATACCATTCTACAAAAGAACTTATAGAGAAAATAAAGAGATAACCTTTATAAAAAAAGTCTAATTTTAGAAAGAAACTGCTCAAAAGGGAAGTGAGTGCTTAATAGATCTTTTAGAAGACCCATTAGTTCCAAGCTTGAAACAGATGATCCTTAGAGAAATGGCTGACTGCAGGTCCAAGGCAGGGAAAGTACAAAATAAGCTGGAACATCCTGCTGTCAGAAAGCAAAAAGTGCTCAAGCACTAACAGGGACACACCAAAAGGACACAGAAGACAGACTGAAGGGACAATATAAGCATCACAAAGACTAATGATAGTAGTGGGATAATAACAAATATTTTTTTTAAACTCCATTAGTCAACAGTGATACTAAAATAAAGGGGTGAAAGCTCTTCGTTAAAGAATGCCAGCTAACGAATAGAGAAGGAATAACTAAGAATATTCCCATTTTGAAATCACCAATGCAATGCTTGATAAAGAAGAATCATCAAGATGCCAAAAATATGGGATGAAATAAAAAACTATCGAGTTATTTAATGTAACAGTATTATATAAAAGTGTAAAAAAAAAACAATTAGAAAAATACTAAAAATTGTACTAAACGAGAATGGATAAGTTTGAATACATCAATAATAACAAAATGATGACTATATATAAGAAACTATATAGAAAATGGAAATGTTCACAATATAAATATAAAAATTTTACCTGTATTATAACGGTAACTATATTAGAGTATCCATGTACACAAGGATAATTACAGGAATGCTCAAAAATGAAAAGGGCTAATAATAATGATCGTAATAACAGGGATCTTTTAGTGATACTTCTGTCAGGCACCATGATAAGTAGTTTATGTGCACTATTGTGTTTAATCATCACAACTCCTGTGAGATATTAGGAAATTAATTGATTTCCTCAAACTAGTAGGCCCACTGCACTTAATTACTATGCTATACCATCTGCTAGTTAGAGGGCAGCAGATGATTTTTTCCAAAAAATTTTTCCTGCTTTTGTATATACTTATAATAAATGATAAATTAGATGATCTCAGTCATTTTCAGACTAATTTTTATTGGCAGTCATAAATCACTACAATAAAACCAAAATACCCACTATGTATAAACATACAAATTCCCAACCCAGACTGATAATAATTCACATAAACCTATATTAGTGGAAATTAAGCCACAGGAGATATTACAACACAATCTAAGTACAAATTTTAGAGACAAGGTATGTGGCTTCTGGACAGCAGCCTGAAAAAGCTCCCTGACTCTGCTTGTAATTTTGGCCATTAAAATAAAGCCAAGTGGCCTCAGGACTCCTAAGAAACAAAAGTAACCTATGGAAAAGGTTTTGTGAAATTTAAGGAATATTCTGAGTCTGTTAAAAAACTGAATCCTTCGTATGATTTCAAGAAAATACTTCCATGTAATGTCACATAAGTAAAGAGCCCTCAGAAACACAAGCATGTACAAAGCAAAAAGCAAAACCAAACAACCTGGAATGAATCCCACCAAAACGTTGTATGATGGCAGAATGATGTATGATATAAACTTATGTAATATAATTTTTTTTTAAGAACACAAAAACAGCACACTTACCCTTGATTATCTATATCCTCTGACACCAGTGGTTTGGAATCAGAAAACAGTGTCACTCTACTTGAAGCCATCTTGGCATCAATAGTGGAATGGGTGGAAATGAGACTCTGGACCAGTTCATGGGTGGGCCTCACCTCCTCCTGTCAAGGCGACCAAGAAAGGGAAAGTGAGGAATGCACAAGGATTCTGAAGAAAAACACACTGGTTTCAATCAGTTTCTCAAAATTACCTTAAACACAGTTTCTGAGAACCTTTCTCACTGCCTCAAAAAAAAAAAAAAAAAAAAGAAGAGGAAGAAAAAGAAGAATTCTTACAACAAGGCCTAAAATTTATGTCCTCATTAAACTTTTCCAAAGTGCATGGAGTATACAGTCTGATAACCTAAATACTGTGTTGCTAATGCTACAGAAAGCATTTACAGAAAAATCCCATTTCAGAACAGTCAAAGAAATAAAAATCTGGAGTCTATTTTTTTAAAATCTGTCACCTTTGATACAAAAATTGCACTTCAAGGAATTTACTGCATAAAAAGACCCCTCCCAGTGGGCAAAGCTGCATGTGCGAAGGCACTCACTATAGTACTGCTCAAACCAGGGGAAACGGGGACTGAGCCCCATAGCCCTCCAAGGATTGGTTCAGTAAACAAAGTTTATCTATACGATGAAATACTACACAGCTATGAAAAAACTGAAGCAGTTCTATGAATACTAACAGGGGAAAAACAGATTCACATATTCTTAGGTGCCCTCAAAAAGTTGCAAAAGCATTTACAGTTGGACCCCATATAACAAATACTATTGCTCTCTAACACACACACAAATACCATATATATGGTATCTGCAAATAATATATAATAATTTAGATATATAATCTAAATAAATATGTATATGTTTAGAGAAAAACAGAAAAAAAAGAGAATGATCAAAGAGAGCTAGAAAACGTATCGATTTTATATGATGAGAAATGGGAAGTACAGGCACCAAACTGCTTCCAAAGCTCACACTGGGGACACGGGATCCCCTGTGTGTCAGCAGGGAGGTATGGAGGATGTGACTTTTACTCTCTGCTTGGTGCAATTTAAGTATTTTGAACATTTACAATATGCACTGTGGCCTTTATCATAAATATTGACTAAAGATAAAAAGCTTCAGTAAATAAAAGGTGACTACATAACTTCCCGTGACTTCCCTCTCACCGATTCCTGGAAGCCATGGCTGCCCCCAAGGTCGACATAGACCGCATCTTTGTCATACAGCACACCACCAACTCCAGAGAAAGGTGCATACACCAACTTCTCCTTCTCATTTAAACAGCGCTTCTTTTGTTGCTCAGGAAGCGCACAGGGGTCTGGGAGGAAACTGACGTCACTCACAGCAAAATCTCCTACACCTGGAAGACAGACACAGGAAGATGGCTTCAGCTGACAAGTGACTGGCAGCAGAAATGGCCCACAGTCCGAAGGCTTCAACCACAACAAGGGCACGGTTTGACACTAGCACTGTATCTCTTTAGCTAAACACCATCAGAGCAGAGGAAATGTGGTCAACTCCACCTTGGGTGGCCAATGCAGAGCTGAGTTAACTCTTAAAACCTCCAGGAAGGGCTTCCCTGGTGGCGCAGTGGTTGAGAGTCCGCCTGCCGATGCAGGGGACACGGGTTCGTGCCCCAGTCCGGGAAGATCCCACATGCCACAGAGCGGCTGGGCCCGTGAGCCATGGCCGCTGAGCCTGCGCGTCTGGAGCCTGTGCTCCGCAACGTGGGGAGAGGCCACAACAGTGAGAGGCCCGCGTACCGCAAAAAAAAAAAAAAGAAAGAAAAAAAAAAAACCTCCAGGAAGATGGCTCTATCCTGTCTGGCCATTTTTCAGTTTTCCTGAGAAATGAAGTCATCCCAAGAGTTTTACAAATATAGCAGATTTTACAACAAAAGGATACCTGGTATGTGAATTTGGCTTTTATTTTTCAAGTGTCCTCCTCTTAGATAACCATAAAGAGACACCTTTCGGTCACACTTGATATTTGTTCGAATATCTTCTGGGTTTGTCAAATCTTCCATCCTAGAAAAATAAAACCCAATTATATGGCAGAAATAAATGTCAGAGTTCTTGTACCTCTCTTCACATTTCAGTGATTCATCACATTCAGTAATCCACTGCACATATTGTTTAGAAAAGTATAGAAAATACAGAAATAAGGGAGCAGGCTTCACCATCTACCAGGGGCAAAGGGGCAAACACATGACTGCATCTCTCTCAGGCTCTACAGGATACACATTCCACAAGCAAGACACCAAAAATGGGAAACGACATGGCCCTGGAGTTGAGGAAAAGTAGAGAACATACCCAGAAAAACCATTTATGGAAGAAGATTAAGCTGTGACCTGGATTTTTTTAGTGTGGCTTGGATTTTGGCAGGTGGAGAAAGGGCATTCCAGGCTGACAAAATATATGAAAAAAGCATAAAGGAAGGAAAGCACAGGGCACATCTGAGTGACTGGAGCACCACGGTCCAAAGGCAGCATCACTGAAAATTAAGGATAAAAAAGCAGGATGGGGCCCACATCCTGTAGCCTTAAATGCTTCAGAATCCTCACATTTTTTTAAACGTTTCATACTTTACTTCTGAAGCCACAGCATCTTTAAGTAATGATACAAAAAAAGTAGATATTTTCCATCAAGTACATTTCTCTCACCACTATTCAATAATAAGACAAAATAAGCTCTATTATTGTTCTTTTCCTAACTTTTTAGCTTTGAAACATATGGGTCAGGAAGAAAAAGTTTGCATTCACTTTTTACCTGTCTGCCAGGATATAAGGGTGAGAAGTCTGCCATGTAAGAGGCCTAAACTTCATAACTGTAATAAAACGGCCCAGATTGTGAATTTCTTGGTTTTGATATTCTCCGTGTACCATTCCAGAAAGGTAAAATAGCTTGGCACCCTAAATATTAAGAAAAACAAAAAATTAAATTTCAATGAAATTCTTGTCAACACTGCACCAAAATAAAGGCCTTTAAATAAGAAGCAATCCTAAGAAAGGGAGACTTCTAGTGACCCACTGTGCCAATGCTTCCAGAACTTCTCTGGCTTCTTTCAGGACTCATCTTTTTAGGGCTTTGTACGGACAGAACTGCAAATATATTTAGTTTCAAGTCAAGCAGTGGCATCTATCTGGAGTATGGATACATAAGGAACAGTGAGGCTCCTGGGCACAGAAAAAATTTTATGACCGATGGGACACAACACAGTAGTATGGGGGAGAGGAAGGAGTGGCAGTATGTGTGCGCTGTAGTTCCTGGTCCTGTAACAAGGAAAAGCTTTGGACAAATTCTATTAAATCACAAATCCAAAATACTTAAGAGCCAGACACTGCCTGGTGCTGGGGGATGCAGAGACAAATGAGACACACCAAGAGGTCCGGAATAAAGACTATCTCAAGAAAATATTCTAGGGACTATGAACAGATATATTAAGGAAACGAAGGAGGTGATCCTGTAAAGATGTTTGTTAATCTCTCCCACTCATTCTATTTTTAAAGGATTAGAGTGTTAGTATTCAATGATTAATTCTCTTCCTACCGGGTAGACTTCTGTCCAGAACCTGTGTTTTAGTCGCTTCTTTGTCTTCTTCAGTTGCTTATTATACTTAAAGGAATCTAGGTGAGTGAGAACGCCCATAATTTTAGGAAAGCCATGTACTTGACAGATGTTTAGGAACTCAAATGTTTCCATTTCAAACCCAAAACTGGCATCTATAAGCATCAGAACCTAAAAACAGAAGACACAATTTCTCAAGGAGGCTACCCAAAATAGACCATCACCAAACTATGGCTCATGAGCCAAATCTGGCCCATCACTTGTTTTATAACTAAAGTTCTATTGGAACGCAGCCATGTTGACTTGTTTACATATTGTCTACACCTACATTTGTGCTACAACTGCAGTTCAGTGATTGCAATAGAAACTAGGACCTACAAAGCCTAAAATATCTACTATCTGGCCCTTTATAGAAAAAGTTCACCAACTCCTGCTCTAGACTAAAGCAAATGATTATTTAGGGAATCACCATGACAGAGAAAACACTATCCTTTGACTTGCTCTAAAAGGCAACCTTGACACAGTCTCAACCACATTTCAAGAATGTGCATATATGAGAAATAACTCAGAAAGGGCTGGATCTAATTTGGCCCTTACCTGAAAAGTCCTCACTTCAAGAAATAAAGTTTTTTGTAAGGTGTTCTTAAGCCAAATAACAGATCTCTAACAAGGAAACCAAATAACAGATCTCTGATATCCAAAAAAATGGGAGGACGTGGTAATCAATGAAAAACATCAAAAACATGAAGAAAGCCGAACATTTTTGTTTCAATCTCCTCAGGGGGGAAAAAGTTTTCCACTGGGAAGTATGTAGTAAGAAAGCTCTACCTTAGAAGTTAATTGGTAACATGCAATTGCTCAGAAACCAAAAAAGTCTACCAGTTCAGAACTGAGTCAAAGGATAGTCATGGATGGTAATCTGTAAGAAAATATAAGTACATAAGACCAATTTTTAAAATTTACACTCTTCAAACATGCAAAACAAACAATTTCATAGTTGATTCCTAGAGACTTAAGACATCTCTGTCCTCATCTTTCTGTAGCTAACTAAAAATAATTAAAAAAAAAAACCGAAAAACTTAATCTTTGATTAAACTAGGGAACATTCATAATCCTAAACCACAAAATACATGAAGGTGGACCACTGAGCATTGTGAGGAAGCACAGCTGTGTGGGCTGGCTGTGGAGTATTCCTACACCCAATTTGATACCATGGCTGACAAGTTGCAAGCAATCAGTTGTAGAGTCAGAAGAACAGGTGGGTGGCAAACAGTCCGTGAGCTGACAATCTCTGTCAACTAAAGATAAGTAAAGCCTCTATTACTCCTCCAATGTTCATACATGTGCACACGCGCACACACACAGGCGCGAATCCATGTACTGTGTGCCTTCCCTGTTACTTAGGAAGCTTTATGACCCAGAACAGAGCAATCAACATTAAGCTAGGCTGGGCTTCCCTGGTGGTGCAGTGGTTAAGAATCTGCCTGCCAACGCAGGGGACACAGGTTCGAGCCCTGGTCCGGGAAGACCCCACATGCTGTGGAGCAACTGGGCCTGTGCGCCACAACTACTGAGCCTGCACTCTAGAGCCCATGTGCCTAGAGCCCACGCACCTAGAGCCCACGCACCTGGAGCCCATGCTCCGCAACAGGAGAAGCCACCACAATGAGAGGCCCGCTCACCGCAACCAAGAGCAGCACCCGCTCACCACAACTAGAGAAAGCCCGCACACAGCAACAAAGACCCATGCAGCCAAAAATAAATAAAACAAAAATAAAAACAAAAACAAACATTAAGCTAGGCTAAATAAATAATGGTACATACAACAGAATACTTAAAAATAATGAGGTTGAACTTAGTGCTTATTTTACACCTCCAAGACGTACTAAGTGAAAAAAAGCAAAGCACAAAACACTGTGTATGATAAACAGTGTGTACTTTAAAAGGGTTGTATGTGTATTTATACATGTATCTGGAAAATACTGCTGAGGGGGACTGAGAGACTAGGGGTCAGAGCAAGGAAAGCAAAATCATGCATCGTGCACACCATGTAGCACAGTTTGAATATCTTACCAAATGCATGTGTTCCTTTTTAAATCTTAAAAAGACGTATATGAAAGGCATCTTTCTTAATATGTGTATGCTTTTAAGATTAGTATACAATATATGTTACATAAAACAGAAACTAATGACATGCTGAACTATTTCAATCATTTCAAGTACACAAGATTTAATAAGTTTATACTGTTTTGTGTTGGCAATAACATACTTATTTTTATTAAATGGCAGCATTACATATTCAAAATTTGAATGGTACTTATTTTCTGATATTAAGATGGCACAACTGTAACATCTATATTAAATTACTTTTTATTTTATGTTTTAGGAGACTTCCTGAGCCAAAGGGTAAAATCTGTAGCTCTTTGTCCCAAACAGCTCTTCAGAAGGTGTTAAATAAAAAAAAAAAAAAAAACCAATGAGGTATCTGTTACCCCACACTTCCTAATCAATACGGTTAAATTATTTTTTCCTTTTTGGCTTATTTTTGCTAGGTTTTTTTTTTTTTTTTTTTTGCGGTACGCAGGCCTCTCACTGTTGGGGCCTCTCCCGTTGCGGAGCACAGGCTCTGGACGCTCAGGCTCAGAAGCCATGGCTCACGGGCCTAGCCGCTCCGTGGCATGTGGGATCTTCCCAGACTGGGGCACGAACCCATGTCCCCTGCACTGGCAGGTGGACTCTCAACCACTGCGCCACCAGGGAAGCCCTATTTTTGCTAGTTTTAAAGGTAATTAACAGACATTAACATTTCTGTAAATGCAATCAAGGCTGCACAATTTCCAGATGCTGAGTACAATATAGATTTTCTATTATAAATTCTGACAACTTCTCAAGGGTAATCCATGAGATTTTTTACCCAATATGGTAAAAAGATCCATATTTTATCATAATCATTAAGAACAGACTTTCTGGCACCATTAAGAGCAGAATTCTCATCCTCAGAAAAATTGCTTAACTTCTGGGAGCCTCGATTTCATCATACATAAACTAGAGATAATACCTACTTACCTCTAAGGCATACTGGGGGGATTAGATGAGCTAAATTTGTAGAAAGCTGTTAGCACAGTGCCTAGTAAGGGTCCAGGAAATGGTACTATTATAAACTTGTATGTATGTATGCATATCTTAATGAGCTTTTATTAGCTACATTCATTAAAGGTTTTCTCTGACCTATGGTCTACTTTTAGAGTTCAGAATACATTTCATTATGCACAATCTATTTTTACTATAACAATTATTATCATCATCAATTCAAACACATCTTTTGTATCCCTGATGATACTCATCATTTTTTAAATAATCTTAAATCTTTCTTCCCTTCAACATGGGATAAATAACCTATCACATTGCTGTAAATCCCCATCAGAAACCCATGCTGCCCCCAATGACTTACCAAATCCGCTACTTTAGCCAGATCAATCATCATGTTAATGTCACATCCACATTCAATAATGGTGAGTCTGCGCTTTTTACCTATAAGTGAAAAGATGAAAATTTTACTTTTAAAAAGCCTTGGAAAAAAATCTGTTAACTCTAATTATTATTTTTAATTGCATCTAGTAAAGCACCTTGTACATTCACAAGAGTATGCCAGAAGTTCATTTTTATAGGAGAAAACTGATCAAATAAAGTAAATATCAAATAAAGTAAATTAGTTTTCTTGTTATGTTTTCTAATTTTAAAATAATATCAAAAGCCTACCCATAGGAATCAAGTGCTCAAATAGGTAAAATTCCAACTGGAATGGGCAGACAGGTAGGCTTCATGATGGCTGTGATCCTGCTGTTCAGCAGTGGGCCAAAGCTTCTATCTCTATCAAAGCTTCCCCTGTTCTCACTACAGCGAAAAAACCCTCAAACCTAATGCAACAGAATGTTCATGGAGCAATCATTATTTCTAAATTAAGCTAAAAGAAATCAGTCAAAATGATGGGAATGCCTTAAAGAAAAAGAAAAGCCTCAATCCAACTATATTATTACTATGAGAAGAGATTTCAGATTCTACCACTGCCAGCTGGGAATTTGTTTCATCCTCCCTCAGACTTTAGAAACATCACCATTTCCCAGAGCAGACAAGTTCTCACAGGAAAAAGAAAGGAAAAACTCCCTCACTTCCACAAGAACGTGGCTTCAGGAGGGCAAACAGGTGCACCTGGTACATAGCAGGTACTCACTATCTGTTAAATGAAGGTGCTCACCATAACCAAGCCAGCCTGCCAGGGCCTGCCAAGCCTTTCAGAGGAGCACAGCTGGTAAATCCATACAACAGTTACAATAAGGTATACATCTACATCATTATTATCTCTGGGAATCTATCCTTTTCTGAAGCTACAGCCACCTTAATAAAAGCACAAGAGCAGTAACACGGAGTGACAATATTACTTTACCATTTACCAGTGAAAAAAATGTTAAACAAAGACATGCATGTCCCACAGATGACAACATCTGCCATGTCAGTCTGTGACAGCACCTCCTACCTGACACGATTGTTACAGGGCCTCTGATCTCTGTCAGCTTCTGCCTGGTAAAGTTCCGAATGAGGCACTGGATCAAAGTGCTCTTTCCAACTTTTGGAGGCCCCATCACCACTACCACTATTGGTGGGGGTTCTAGTGGAGTTCGGTCAACCACTGGAATGTGATGCTTTTTTGTCTTCAAATCCTGAGTCCTATTTGTTTAAAAGAAAAAAAAAAGTAAATTCACTTTCAAAATATAAAAGGCATCATCCCTAGAAGCACAAACTTTAAAGAGAGCAGAACAGACAATATGTGAATACAATTAACTTGTTAACTTCTGGTGCCAATCCAAATAACCACTTCAGTAAATATATACAACACAATAGCAGAGCTGAAAACTATACACACCTTAAATCTGATTGCCTTATTAGTTGACTTTAATAGTTTAAAAAGAAAACAAGAGGCAAACATGGAGGCAGTGTACCATAATAAAAGCAGAGGCTATTGGGTTAAATTTGGCTCTTCTACTAGGAGAAGTTAATTCAATAATGTTTAAAGTACATATAATAAGGACCCATTAAATAAAGCTGTTTAATACTACATACTCCAATTATATGAAACATACCCAGAAAATAAGACAAGCACACCTGTTACCATAGAGATTGTTTAAAGTTTACAAACAAAACAAATTCTATAAAGAAAAACTCTTTTTCTCTTGGACAAAAGAAGCCAATCAGTGTGCAGATGCTGGAGGCAAAGTGACGTCCACAGCAAAGACTTCTCACATTTCAGTAAAAGAAATATGACTTGCATCTCCATGTCCTTCAGAGTTGGAACAGACTCGTGAATCCAAACCTCTGGAGAGGCTCCTACTATTTAAAAAGAATAACTGGAAGAACCACTAGACTCCAGCTAAACATACCTGTGAAAGGATCTCGCCATCCGCACAGCAGACTGGACTGCAAATGCTTTGGGGTTTCGCTTCCGGGCATCTTCCTCATCTCCAAGTTGGAGATCCTGCAGATGACGTTTCTTCTTCTTTTCAGCTTTGGGCCCACTGTTTTTCTTTCTATGTTTCTTCTGGTCCTTAGTCTCCATAGTAGCTTTTTACCAATCCACAACTAACTCAAACCTACACTGAGTGGGGTGGGGGCAGGGGAAGCATTTTACAATCCAGAAAACACCCAGAGAAAAACAGTAAATTTCATTTACGTCTTTACGAAGAGAAATATATTTGTTTACCCAACAGGCGTGGAAACTGCTTATTATCCCGACTTTTGGCACTTCCCTGGTGGCACAGTGGTTAAGAATCCGGTTAAGAATCCGCCTGCCAATGCAGGGAACACGGGTTCGAACCCTGATCTGGGAAGATCCCACGCGCCGCGGAGCAGCTAAGCCCGTGCGCCACAACTACTGAGCCTGAGCTCTAGAGCTCGCGAGCCACTACTGAGCCCTCGTGCCGCAACTACTGAAGCCGGCATGCCTAGA
This sequence comes from Mesoplodon bidens, assembly GCF_964165515.1. Taxonomy (NCBI): domain Eukaryota; kingdom Metazoa; phylum Chordata; class Mammalia; order Artiodactyla; family Ziphiidae; genus Mesoplodon; species Mesoplodon bidens. The sequence goes on along the minus strand of NC_138176.1, from coordinate 117,728,964 downwards.
GCCCTGCTCCGCAACAAGAGGAGCCACCGCAACGAGAAGCCCGTGCACTGCAACGAAGAGCAGACCTCGCTCACTGCAACTAGAGAAAGCCCGGGCGCAGCGACGAAGACCCAACGCAGCCAAAGATAAATAAATTAATTAATTATCCCCAATCTCACTTATCTCTATTATGCTATAAAGTAGTTACCTCTGCTTAAGTTACTTTTTATTTGTCTTAAATGTCTACATCAGCACTGTCCATTTCTGCAATGATGAAAATATTCTATATTTTTCAGCACAGTAGCCACGAGCCACATGTAGCTACTGAGAACTTAAAATGTACCTAGTGAAACTGAGAAACTGAACTTTACATTTATTTAATTTTAATTAATTCAACTCTAAATTTAAATAGCCATATGTGACTAGTGGTTACCATACTAACTCAGCCCTAAATATCAACTGGACTAATGAAATGGCCTCCAAACTTACACTATTTTTAAGATATTTTATTCTGAAAAACTAAATCATTTTAACAACCTCCAACATAATGGCAGTATTATTTTTAAAACTGTTGAATATGTAAAATTTTCAAGTTCTAATACTCATCTATATACCTTTAAAAAACAGCAGTATCTCCGTGCGTGAGATCTGACTGACTCTGGATGATGCCTGGACACCATATGGATTTGTAGAAACCCTTACAATGATTTCTGAGAGGCCCAGGAATTTATGGCCCATAAGCTGGAAACCACTGGATTAGAGAGTTCTTTAGGAAACTGGGTCGCATACAATCTGCTGCGCTTGCTTGAAAAAAAAAGGGGTGGGGGGGTCACTTCATTCAATTAAGGTACTGAATTCACTTCAGTTCGATATATATTTGCATCGGCCTATAATGCACTAGGCATTGTGCATGGAGACGGCTTCAGCTGCGATTTGAACTAGTGGAAGAAATACAAACCCATGTCTTCTGTACCATGCTATAAGGGCCGCATCAGAAGTCTGCACAACCGCTGGAGGCCAGCCTGAGGTTTCCCACGGACACACACCAGAGGAAACAGAAAGTCCACATATACCAGCATAATGTCAAAAAACCCTAGCCGGGAGTCAGGAGAGCTGGGTTCTAGGAACGCTTTCACTAAACTGCTGTAGAATTCCAGAGACATTATTTTTCTTCACTACATTTGGGTTCTGAACTTGTACTAATGCCTTCCTCCTTTTTTCGGGGTATAGGGGTGGGAAAAGCACAATTTGGAGTCCACAGATCTGGCTCCGGTTTAAGTCACCTGCTAGGATTAGCCCGGTAGGAAACGACCTCTCACCTCTCCCTGTCACCTCCCCTCCCGGTCCCGGCTCTCTGCGTGAATTCATTCAGCACTTCTCCGGCAGGTACCAAATATGTCTGCCCGGGCCACGAGGCGCTGCCCGGGAGCAGACTGCCCGGGAGAACCGAGCGAGGACCTTGCCACATGCGCGACTCGCGACCCTCCCGGAGCCCCAGCCCCGAAGACCCCACCGCCGCCCCCTCCCCCAGCCCGCGACCGTACCGGGATCACAACTGCTGCCCCTCCTCACGCCCGCAAGGACAGCGCCGGAAACGGAAATGCAACGTACCCGAGGACTCTACACGCCGGCGGGAAACAAGGAAGCCAAAGAAAGAGAACTGCTGAGGGACGACTTTCAGGGGAAAGCCGAAGGAAGGCTCGTGATTGGCTGAGGGCGGACGCAAGCAAAGTCTGCGCGGTGCTCTCCACCTGGAGCCCCGCCCTGCCCCGCTGCCGCGCCGAGGGGTGCCGCTTCGCAGCGCAGCAGCCGAGCTGCCCTGGTGATACCCTGGGTCTCCGAGCCACGGGTGCAGCGCACGCTCGAGTTCACCCGGAGGCCGTGCTGACGGTGCGGCATGGTACCCGCTCCCTGGTTCTGGACGAAAGCCAGAAATAACACATTTATCCTGGTCACCCCGTAGTCACTGCGCCGGCCCACTCCTAAAGCCCCAGGCACTGCGTCCTCCGACTGGCCCAATGGAATAGCACTCGGCTGGGAGTCGCAATGGTTGGTCCGCTTGCTCATCCTTAAAGATGACAGACCTGGAGATTTCTCGGACGTCTTTAGTGCTAGGACCCTCTTTTGCTAGGACCGACAGACTCTGGCCCAGCACGAAATGCTTTGGCCTTTCTCTGTTGCAGGAAAAAGAGCTTTCCCTGGGGATGCACTTCTTGCCGTTTTCTTGAAGCACAACTTTGCCTTCCCAGGGCTCTGCCCATTCCCACCTCTCGGGTGAGCTGGAATGCCCTAGTGCCTACAAAGCTAGGTACATTTTCAGAGTTTGAATCTCCCTCTTGTCTTGGAGGCTTTCTTTTCAATATGATCCCACCAAAGCACCCAAGTCTCAGGTCTTCTACCTCACAGAACTAGGCTCATCTATGCTTCATGCCTTTTCACAGCGGACCTGTTCTCTCCCTCAGCATCCCACAGGTATTCACTCTGCCTACACTACACATTCCGTGCTGTGCTTGGGAGGCTACTGTATAGGGCACACACTTCTCTCATCTGTGAAGAGCTTATAATTTTGTGACACCCTGCAACACTTCCCCTCACTTCTTGGAGATTTCAGCGTACAGGTACGTAATCCTAACAACCTCTTGGCTCCATGAATCCCACTCTTATCCTCTTTCTTACCTCAGACTCTCACTCTCCCTGTGATCACACCCTAGACTTTGTCCCGTTCAAGGAATGGAACCCTGGAAGCATCCCACTATACCCACCACCTGCTTTCTTTACAGGTTACTCCCTCTAATGCCCTGAAATCAAGACTTCGTAACCCTACACACACCTCCAACCCACATTGTACTACCTTATTCCCTTATGACTTCTCCCTCCCTAGTAACCTAGCTTAAACTCCATGGTCAATCATTATCATCAGTGTCTTGCATCCTCAACTCCCTCACCTCCCTGTCGCCTCATCACACCTGCTTGGTAAATTGAGAGCCCTGGATAAAGCCAGTTGCCCATCTACTCCATACTACAGCAGTGCATGGCTGGAGGAAAACCTAGAACCATGCTGACTACCCTTACTTTAATAATTCTAACTTTGCCTGGTCTATGCCATTCTTCTACGTGTGTATTTCACACCTCCTCTTCCCTCTTCACTCCTTCTCACCACCTCCCCCTTCCTTGCTTTCTACTTCACTGAGAAAATGGAAGTGGAGACTCCCGCCACCACAGACTTCTACCACATCCAGCTGTGTCCCTCTCTGCTGCCTGCCTGTTACTGTAGATGAACTACCACTGTGTCCACCTAAAAGGAATTCTGTACTTGAGTGCTGGATCCCATCATCCCTTACTACTCCAGGGCGTCACTCCAGCCCATCTATTCTCTCCCCAGCATCATCAGTCTTTATTGGACTATTCCCATTACGCAGCATGTAGTTATTTCTCTCATCTTCAAAACAAACGAACTCCTCTTGACCCCATTTCCCCTGTTACTGCATCTTTCCCCTGCTCCCCTTTGAGGAAAAATTTCACAAAAGAACTGTCAATATGTTTTCTGGTTCCTCTCCTCCTATTCTTTGATTCACTTTGCTCCCAGAATACCACCTACCACCCTGGCCGCTCCTCCACGGTGGCCTTTGCTGGTTCTCCCACTCCTGCCTGACCTAGTAAAGTGATAGCCCACAGGACTCAGCCTTTGGTCTTCTTCTGTGTCTATACTTATTCCCTTGGTGATTTCATTCTGTCTTTTAGTTTTATATGCCATCGTATCAGTCACTGATTGACTGTAACTGTGCTACAAATTCATCCTTCATTACCTATTCTGCAAAAATGGAGTTAGGCCCTTTATATTTACTTTGACACTGGTATGATGTTAGGTTTTGTCAATAGAGGGTGACGGAGAGACCTTGCAGGAGGAAGCAGTCTTTATTCCTGGTTCTGCTGTGCTTCCTGCTGGGCTTCTGAAGGTGGGAACTTCTCCAGGGCCAGCTTCTCCGGTATGTGGTGGCCAGCAGGCCCCCATTCCCCCATCCCAACTTCCCAGCAGTTTTGTCATGGCATGACTCTCCCAAGACACCGCCCCTTTCCCCAGCACCTAAAGAGGGATTTCCAACAAGTTCCAGTGGTGCAGCACCACAGGGACTCCCCTGACACTGGTAGGCCGTGGCCACACCCCTCCAATGAGGTCTGGATCTCAGCTGTTGGGGGGCAAGTATGGGGCTGGGGGAGGGACCTCTTCCTGGGCCCTCCACCTCCACCCTAGGGTAGCGGCTGCTCCTCACATCTGCTGTTCTTATACACTTTAGAGTTCTCTTTACTTCTTACTAAGTCCATACCTCATTGCTCCAATTCGCTGTTGTAGTTAATAATTCTTGGGGGTTTTTTTGCACAGTTAATTCAGTAATTTTATATTCTCCTTTTATCATTTGTTATAAGTTTCTTAAATAAGAGAATTTCATAGGCTATGTCACCAATGACATGTACAAAATAAGTTATAGGAAGAGATTATGTTTACACACACTTCAGCAATAGTGATATGGATGATTTATTCTGGAACACACTACAAGCCTTAAAATTCAGTAATTGGGAAATTAAAGGCTAAAAATACGCAGTTTGTAGCAAAACACACTGCAGAATAAATCAAATATCTCTCAGCAATGGAAAATAATAACAAACACTATTTAATTGTTAAACAGTAAAAAATAGCTAACATTTATTTAGCATGTGAAAGACACCTTAGTAAGCACTTTACATTTCATCTCATTTATTCCTCACAAAACCACTATCAGTAAGGTATATTTTTATTGTCAATTTATTACTAAGGAAAATGAGGCAAAGAGAGCTTTAGTAGCTGGTGATTTCTTAACAGTGTCAGGATCAAGACTTAAACCAGGTAGTTTGACACCAAGGCTAATACAGGAGAAATGAGAAACTAATATTTCTCAAGAAAATACTGCAAACACACTGAAAACTAAGCATCTGTATTATAACCCTTCCTGTAGTATTAGAAAATAGAATCCAAACTGGATTGGGCAAATGGAGAATGTATTGGTTCATGGAGCTGACAAGCCCAAGAGTATAAATTACCAAGGGCACACATAATGGCACATCTCTCCATTTGCGGTTATGTTTTCCTTTATCATGGATTCTGTATTTAGGCTTCATTTGGTATCAAGATGGCTCTCAGCAGCAATAAGTCCACATCCACCAGGTTAAATTTCAAAGAGGAAAGGAAAGGAGAGGGTTGAGGAAGAAGGGAAATGGGAAGGAGATACTTCCACAGAAGTCCTAGCCTGTAACTGTTAAGTTGTTGTAAAATACCATCCTGTAATAATTCTTAACATAAACTTTGCCTGTTCAAATTACCGTGTGGTTTCTTTTTCCCGATTGGACCCTGATCAATATAATTTGCCAACAACTCCCAAATTTGTATCAATGACTCAGACCTCTCTCCTGAACTCCAGCCACCTCCCTGACAATCCAGCTGGATGTCAAATAGACATAATGATCTTCTCTCTAACTGGTTGCCCAGCTTTTATTTCAGTTGATGACAGTTCTGTCCATAAAGATGATTAGGCCAAACACCGTGGACACATCCTGGCCTCCTCTCTTTTTCTATCCTCCATATCCAACCTGTCAGGAAATTCCTGTTGATCCTACCTTTAAAATATAACCAGTATCCAACCACGTATCACCATCTCCAATACTCCTGCTCTGGGCTGAGCCCCATCTTACCACACATGGGTTACTGCATGACCTCTTAGTTAGTCGTCCTCCAACCACCCTTACCCTTGCACAGTCACTTCACAATGCAGCAGCCAGAGTGATCCTGTAAAAACGTAAGGCATCGGGCTTCCCTGGTGGCGCAGTGGTTGAGAGTCTGCTTGCCGATGCAGGGGACACGGGTTCGTGCCCAGGTCCGGGAAGATCCCACATGCCACGGAGCAGCTGGGACCGTGAGCCATGGCCGCTGAGCCTGCATGTCCGGAGCCTGTGCTCCGCAACGGGAGAGGCCACAACAGTGAGAGGCCCACGTACCGCAAAAACAAAAAAAACAAAAAAACAAAAACAACAAGGCATCTATCGCAATTTAAATTGGTATAAACACCTTGGAAGATGGTTTGGCATATCTATTATTACTGAGCATACACCTACTCTACAAGCCAGCGACAGAAATATATACTGAAAGACATTTACAAGAATGTTCATAGCATTATCCAAACTAGGAAAACCCCAAAAGTCCATCAATAGAAGCATGAATAAACTATAGTATATTCATACAATGGAATAATACGTAACGATGAAAATAAGCTGCCTTGAGCAACAACATAGATGATATTTAGCAAAAGAAGCGAGACACAAGAGAATATGTTGTATGACTCCATTTATATAAAATTTGAAACTAGGCAAAAGAAGTCAAGATAATTTACTTTTGTAGAGGAGGGGATGTATGACTAGGTTGGGCCCTGGGGACAACTTCTTGAATGCCAGTGATGTTCTCTTTCCTCATCTGGTGCTAACTGATGGGTATGTTTACTTTGTAAATATTTATTGGGCTGTACACTTGTGCTTTGTGTGCTTTCTGAGTGTATATTATATTTAATTTTCAAGTTTATAAAACAAAAACAAGTAAGATCATGTCATTCATCGCTCAAAGCCCTTCAATGGCATCCATTTCACTTCAGGAAAAAGTCAAAATCCTTACAATAACCTCCCAGCTCTGCAGACTTCAGTCCCATCTTCTCAGACCTCATTTCCTATTACACTCTCCTTTGCTCACTGGACTTCAGTGCCACTGGCCTCCTTGCTCTTCCTTGAAGATGCAGGCATGTTCCTGCCTTTGAGTCTCTGCACTGGTTTCTCTTCCTCCAGATATTCATGTAGCCAGTTCCTTCACCTCCTTTAAGCTTTTGCTCAACTGTCCCCTCTCTGAAGCCTTTTCTGACTTCCCACCCACACCCCCAGTACTCTTATCCTTACCTAATTTTTATAGCATTTATCACCTTGAAACATACAAACATGTAATTAACTCTCTCTCTCTCTGCTAAAGGCAGGGAATTTTGTATGTTTTATTCACTGGTACAAGTGGCTAGAACAGTGCCTGGCATATATAATACCTGTTTGTTGAATAATGAATGGATTTAAATGAAAATGTGGTAGGCATCTTCTGACATGATCCCAATGACCCTCACCCGCTGGTATTCACACCTTTGAATTCACCCTGGAGTTTGAAGCCAGACCTACTGACTCGCTTCTAATGGATGGAATCTAACAAAAGTGATGGGATGTCACTTCCGTGGTTAAGTTATAAATGACTGTGACTTCCTTCCTGTGGGTATACTCTCTCCTGCCATCGCAGATTGCACACTTTCATGAAGCAAGCTGAGGATAGCCTCCAAGTGTTCCTCTCAGTGAGGGACTGAGGCCCTCAGGCTAAGAGCCTGCACAGACCTGAATCCTGCCAACAACCATGGTGAGTGAGCCTTGAAGCTTATCTTTCCCCAGTCGACCTTTGAGATGATAACAGCCAAGACTGTGGTCTGTCAGAGACCCTAGGCCAGAGGCACCCATCTAAGCTGTGCCCAGATCCTGACCCACAGAAACTGTGAGATAAAAGTGTTGCTGTAAGCCACTAAGTTTTGGGGTACATTGTTACACAGCAATAAACAACTAATACAGGAAAACAAAACATGAACCTGTTAAACAATACAGATAGAAAGCAGAAGTCAGAGAAAAAACATGAATGCTTATAAGTACCTACAATTTGACAGGCACTTCCAGATGCTTTTAATAGGTTATCTCAAAAATGGATATACAGTAAGTGACAGGTTAGAGTTCTCCAGAGAAACAGAACAAATAGGGGTGTGTGTGTATGTAGAGAGAGAGAGAGAGAGACAGAGAGATCTATTTTCAGGTACTGGCACACATGATTGTGGGAATGGCAAGTCTGAAATGTGCAGGGTAAGCCACCAGTCTGAGACCTAGGGAAGAATTAATGTTGCAGCCTGAGTCTCTAGAGACAGAATTCCCTCTCTTAAGCCTTCAACTGATTGGATGAGGCCCACCCACATTATGGAACGTAATCTGGTTAACAAAGTCTACTTATTTAAATGTTCATCTCATCTCAAACAAACAAACAAACAAACAAAAACCCTGCAGAGCAACATCAGAACTGGTGTTTGATGAATTATATGGGTACTGTGACCTACTCAAATTGACACATAAAATTGACTATCACAAATGGCAAAGCTATCAGATTTCAGGTAAGGGAAAGAACAGCATGGGCTAGAGTTCTCAGGCCATTTTTCAGAAGATTCATCAAAAATGGGTTAACAGGGACCTCCCTGGAGGCGCAGTGGTTAAGAATCCATCTTCCAACGCAGAGGACACGGGTTCAAGCCCTGGTCTGGGAAGATCCCACATGCCGTGAAGCAACTAAGCCCATGCTCCACAACTACTGAGCCTGCGCTCTAGAGCCTGCGAGCCACAACTTCTGAGCCCATGTGCCACAACTACTGAAGCCTACGTGCTTAGAGCCCATGCTCCATAACAAGAGAAGCCACCACAATGAGAAGCCCGTGCGCGCACCGCAACAAAGAGTAGTCCCTGCTCTCCACACCTAGAGAAAAGCCCACACGCAGCAACGAAGACCCAACGCAGCCAAAAATAAACTAATTAAAATATATATATTGTGTTAAAATATAAAAGACTGCAGTGACATTTACAATGATAATTATGTCATAATGGTCATTAAATTAAGGATCTTGATGTTTTAGTTTGATTCTATTGGGTTCCAGTGAAAATGTTAAACATGGAAAATATTATACAATACACTCACATATAAAAGTCTCCCACAGCTCAAGGACTTTTCACACATACATAACGCTGTATACATGATTCATTCAAAATATTTGTGATGTTTTACAAAAACACATGTACTACAGCAGCTACATACATAGAAAATATTTTATTATATTTAGCAAACATTTTGTTACCAAAACATTTTTCTAAAAAAAATGTTTTCTAAATTGTTTCCCTCAGTAAAAATTCTCTGAAATAAAGTATGTTTTACTGAAAATTTTCAGAAAGCCAAACATTTATAAAGTTTTACTGTACTCTGATTTACCTGAGGTTCAGTGAAATATCAATCACCTTTTAGTAAAACCTTTCTACATTTGTTGTAACCAATAGATTTCTTGACTCTGATTTTTCCCATTACAGTGAGTTTGATTTATGGATGAGGCTTCTAAACATTCAGGATTTTGACAGGAGTCTCCACTCTTGTGTGAGTTCACCAACATACAGTGCATACAGACCTCTCAATGGAAGGCAACTACATTCCTACCCCACAGAGAACAGAGAACACAAAGGACTGCCATGGAGCCCATTATGTCTCAGACCTAGAAGTGAATGACATCATTACACTCACATCCCATTGGCCAGTTCTCATTCACATTGTCCCACGTGGTTGCAAGAGAAACTCAGAAATACAGACTAGCAATGTGCTCAGTAGCAAAAGGAAATGTATATTGATAAAAACACTGCCAGGGTTTCTTCCATGTGAGTTCTCTGGCTGACTTCTGGCAGAAGGACTTCCCACATTCATTACATGCATAGAGTTTCTTCCCCAGATATAGTTTCTGTCATACCAAAGGCTCTGAATTATGGGAGGAGTGTTTTGTACAAATGTCTTTACATTGTTTCTCTTCTGTGTGTATTCCTTGATGTGTGGCAAGAGTGGGTTTGTGGCTGAAGGTCTTCCCACACTCATTACAATTATAGGGTTTCTCCCCTGAGTGAATTCTCTTATGTTTAACAAGGGCTGAACTATTACAGAAAGATTTTCCACATTCGTTACAATCATAGGGCTTCTCTCCTGTGTGTGTTCTCTGATGTACGTTGAAGGAGGCCTTCTGGCAAAACGTTCTCCCACGTTCGTTACATTCATAGGGTCTCTCCCCTGGATGAATTCTCTGATGTTGAATGAGTTGTGACTTTTGGCAGAAAGCTTTCCTGCATTTGTTACATTCAAAGGGTTTCTCCCCAGGTACGAATCCTCTGATGTTTACTGAGGGTTGACTTCTCAGAAAAGGTTTTCCTACATTCAACACATTCCTACGGTTTCTCCCCTGTATGAGTTCTCTGGTGTTTAAGGAGAACTGACTTCCCACAGAAGGTCTTCCTACATTCACTGCATTCATGTATTTTCTCCCCTGTGTGAAGTCTTTGATGTTTATTGAGGGTTGACTTCATATAATACATCTTCCCACATTCACTACATTCGTAGTGCTCTCACCTGAGCGTATAGTAAGTTTTGACTTTATACTGAAGGATTTCTCAAACTTATAACATTTATAAGGTTCTTCTCCTGTGTGAGACCTCTGATGCACAGTCCAGTCTGACTTTTGGGAGAAAGATTTTCCACACTCACTACATTTATAAGGTCTCCCCTGTGTGTGTTCTTTGATGTTGACGACAGAGAGCTGACTACTGATAGAAGGTTTTCTCACACTTAGTACATTCATAGGGTCTCTCTCCTGTATGAATTCTTTGATATACAATGAGGGCTGGCTCATGGTAAAAATATTTCCCACATTCATTACATTGATAGGGTTTTTCTCCTGTGTGTGTTTTCTGGTGTATTGTGAGGTTTGACTTCTGGAAGAAGGCTTTTCCACATATGTTACGCTCATGGTATTTCTCACCATGTGAAGTCTATGACATTTCTTCCAGAGGATTGAGTTATCACAGGTTTCCCCACATTCATTAAGTTTATAGTGATTCTTCCTTGAGTAAATTACCTGATGTAACATGAGGTTTGACTCATCCTTGACGGTTTTCTCGCATTCACCATAATCACAGAGTTTCTCTCGTGTGAGTTCCTTCTTGAGTAATGAAGAGGGCATTACTGTGGAACGCTTTAATGTGTTCATTATATTCAAATAGTTACTCCACACTGTGACTCTCCTGTTGCTGAATAAAGTCCTCATTATGATAGCAAGTGCTCTCATTTTTATTAAAATCATTAAGTTTCTCTCCAATACGAGTTTTCTCGTGATTAATTTCAGGAATCAATTTCTCACACCCATTGGTATCATCAGATTTCTTTCCTGAATAGTTTCTATTATTATTGGTTAACTCTGATATATTTTCTAAACTGATTCCATCTAGGTTATATTTACTGGGCATTTTTCTGGAAGGAATAGAGTCTATGCAAAAATTAAATGGTTTTCTTAATACATTCTCTTTCACAGTAACTACTTTTTTGTTATTGATAAATGCAGCCTGCCATAAATGTCTGTCTTGGTTTTCTTTGCTCTTTACCATGCCATCAACTTTCAATTCATCTAAAAATAAGAAAAATTAAACATACATTATGAATTAAACTACTTATAAAATTGGGCTAATACACAAATACTATTTATCTGACTCTGGTTTCAGAATCATTCTTTTGAGATAAAAGTTCCAAATAAATTTTTCCATTTCCTCCACTTTTCCGAGGAGCTGAGGGGACGGGGTGACAGTGAACAAACTAATCAAAGCTACTGGGGTAGAAAAGGGGAGAGTAAAGTTGGCAATGAATGTACATATATTTATGTGGCCCTTCATGAATATACCTTCCAAAATGGATAGAAGGGGTGAAAGAAACATCAAGAATAGAGAATTAAAGGTTCAATAAGAATGGATGAATTACAAAGAGTGGAATTCACAGTAAAATATGCCCAATCAGAGAATTATGCAGTAAATGTGACAGGGAGCACAAGTAGACAAAGATGTTGTTCTACGAAATTACCAGAGGAATGAAGTATTTAGAGGAGGTAGATTAGAGTCTATGTGCCAATTTTGTTAACCCCACTGTCAACATACACCCAGAACTTCATTACTTTATACACTCTGTCCCCCTAAACCTAGTCAATGGCATTATCTCTTTTCCTGACTGGTCTCCTTGCTTCTACTCTTGCCACCCCTCCACATCATTTTCTCACAGGGCAGTCAGGTTCCTGTGTCTGTTTCCTGCTAATAAGTAAATTCCCTGAGAGCAAGGGACTTATTTCACCCACTGCTGTATCTCTTTCATTTAGAGTATGATTGGCATGGACCAAGTGCTCAAGCAGTACTGGTTAAGTTAATTAATAATTAACTCCTGAAAACAAAAGGAGTCCTTGATAGAAGGGAATGTGGGCAACTGAGAATGCTTAGAGGAAAGGGGACTAACTAAGATAAAATATTTATTATGAGGTAGGAATGAAATTCAAGGTACAGGTAGTAGGGATTAAACTCTTAAAAAGCCAAGTGAAAAAGAAAACATTTATGTGTGAGACTCTATCTGGTGGTGAATTTAGGTATCTGAGGCATGTAGGTTAAATATCCTTAGTCAATTCCAAACAGATGGAGCCTCTTAAATAGACTTGTTCAAAATGCTCCAAAGATGCTTATATCTAAAACAACCACCTGGGATCTAATTTCCCCTGGATTACTCACCTGGGTAACAATGGCTTGCAAATTCTTCCTCTAATATCCATGGTGCTTCTTGCTCTAACTTGAAGATCTCCTCTGGTTTGGTAATGCAATGCCCTGATAGTGGAAAGTGATACACGATATAGAGAACACAGCCTGGCTTCAGGAACTCAGAAGAAAAACCAAGGACCAGCTTCAGGAACTGCACAATGAAGGGGCCCACTGGAATCTTTCAAAGGGGACGTGAAAACACAAACAATACTCCTGGTGTCCAAACCTAAATATCATTAAACTCTACAAAAGATCCATATGCTTTGGTAACAAAGGATAGGTCTGATGTTACTTAGAGAAGCTCTGCTTACCCAGTGAGATGAGGATTCTGTAGTTCTCCAGCGTCACATCCTTGCACAAGGTCCTCTGATCAGGGTCCAGCTGACCCCACTCCTCCTGGGTGAAGTTCACAGTCATATCCTCAAATGAAATTGGTCCCTGTAAGAGCATATATCTGATCAATTTGAAATATTCACACTGTATGACAGAGAAAAGATATTTAGGAACTAATTCTTCACCATGTTCACTGTTAAGTTTATTAGAAAAAGTTTATATGTTTACCATATTCCTTGTTTTGTGTATATGTGGTGGGACAAAGAGAAACATAGTGAAAATACCCAATTAATCTATTAATTCATGCGTAATGTTGTCAGAGAGGAAGAAATTTTCCTCCAGCCTTCTGGGTTCTACTGGCTGCTCTAAGAATTAAATTGACATGAGAGTTTTACCTCTTCAGTTCCAATTTGGATACCACAGAGATACAAAAAAAATCGTAAGAGAGGACTATGACACAGTTATATGCCAATGAATTGGACAACCTAGAAGAAATGGACAAATTTCTAGAAACACAGAGCCTGCCAAGACTGAGTCAAGAGGAAACAGACAATTGAACAGAACAATCACTAGAAGTGAAATTGAACCTGTAATTTAAAAACGCCCTTCAGGGCTTCCCTGGTGGCGCAGTGGTTGAGAATCCGCCTGCCAATGCAGGGGACATGTGTTCGTGCCCCGGTCCGGGAAGATCCCACATGCCGCGGAGTGGCTGGGCCCGTGAGCCATGGCCGCTGAGCCTGCGCGTCCGGAGCCTGTGCTCCGCAACAGGAGAAGCCACAACAGTGTGAGGCCCGTGTAAAGCAAAAAAAAAAAAAAAAAAAAACGCCCTTCAGAAATTCCCTGGCAGACCAGTGGTTAGGACTCAGTGCTTCCACTGTAGGGTGCATGGGTTTGATCCCTGGTCAGGGGATCACAGAGGAATTCTACCAGATACCTATCTCAAACTATTCCAAAAAACTGAAGAGGACGGAACACTGCCAAATTTATTCTATGAGGCCACCATTACCTTGATACCAAAACAAGACAAAGACACTACAAAAAAAGGAAATTACAGGCCAATATCTTTGATGAATACAGATGCAAAAATCCTCAACAAAATATTAGCAAACTGAATCCAACAATATGTAAAAAGGATCATACAACATGACCAAGTTGGATTTATTCCAGGGTCACAAGAATAGTTCCACATTTGCAAATCAATCAATGTGATACACCACATGGATAAAAGGAAGGATGATATTCTCTAGGTCAAGCTTGTTTTCTGTATCTGTGAGTCTGTTTCAGTTTTGCATACGCATTCATTTGTATTATTTTTTAGATTCTGCATATAAGCAACGTCCTACAGTACTTGTCTTTCTCTGCCTGACTTATTTCACTAAGCAAATATTCTCTAGGCCCATCCACATTGCTGCAAATGGCAGAACTTCATTCTTTTTTATGGCTGAGTAACACACAGCTTCTTAATCCAATCATCTGTTGGTGGGCTCATGGGTTGCCTCCATGTCTTGGCTATTACATATAAAGTTGCTATAAACATTGGGGTGCATGTACCTTTTTTTTTTTTTACGATTTTTATGATGTGGACCATTTTTAAAGTCCTTATTGAATTTGTTACAACATTGCTTGTGTTTTTCATGCTTTGGTTTTTTCCCCACGAGGCATGCGGGACAACTCCCCGACCAGGGATCAAACCCATTGGAAGGCGAAATCTTAACCACTGGACCACCAGGGAAGCCCTGCATGTACCTTTTTAAATTAGTGTTTTCATTTTTTTCTGGGTATACACCCAGGTGTGGAATTCCTTGGATAGTATGGCAATTCTATTTTAAGGTTTTTGAAGAACTTCTATACTGTTTTCCATAGTGGCTGCACCAATTTACATTTCTACCAAGGGGAGAGGGAAAGGAGGAGGGGTATGGGATTAACATATACAAATTACTATGTATAAAATAGATAAGTAACAAGGATATACTGTATAGCACAGGAAATCATAGCCATTATCTTGTAATAATCTATAATGGAGTATAACCTGCAAAAATACTGAATCACTATGCTATATAACTGAAACTAATATAATATTGTAAATTAACTATACTTCCATAAAAAAAACTGACATGACAGAGATTAACAAAAGAAAATCAAACAAAAGTTTAATAAAATGTATACAGCAGAGAGACCCAGGAAAGCTAAGTAACTTGCCGAAATGGCTGAAACCCTCATTTTAAATACCATCTTAAGCAAAAGATAAAAAAGGATGTTAGTGGTAGTGATTTGGTAGTGATTTTCAAAGGGGAGGAAGGCAATTTACATGGAAATGGAAAAGCAAAAGTTTGGTGAACAAAGGTTTACTGGGCCTGCAGAGACACTGGGACACAGAATAGACTCTGATCTCTAGGCCCTGTAGAGCAGAGGTCCCCAAACCCCGGGCCTTGGACCGGCACAGCAGGAGGTGAGCAGTGGGCAAGGAAGCGAAGCTTTATCTGCCGCTCCCCATCGCTCACATTACCGCCTGAACCATCCCCGAACACCGCCCCCATCCCATGGAAAAACTGTCTTCCACAAAACTGGTCCCTGGTGCCAAAAAGGCTGGGGACCGCTGCTGTAGAGTTTCTCCCACCACACGTAGCCTTCATTCTTTGCAGCTTCTCTGGTGACAGCTCTACTCCAGGAACAGGTCCTATATCTAAATTCTTTACGTAGAAAGAAAGACTTCCTGAGTCTTCTGTTTCTTAAAAATAATCAGCCTAACGTATATACAGTGGAATATTACTCAGCCATAGAATGGAATGAAATTGAGTTGTTGGTCATGAGGTGGATGGACCTAGAGTCTGTCATACAGAGTGAAGTAAGTTAGAAAGAGAAAAATAAATACCGTACACTAACACATATATATGGAATCTAAAATAAATAAAAAAAAAACGGTACTGATGAACCCCGTGGCAGGGCAAGAATAAAGATGCAGATGTACAGAATGGACTTGAGGACACGGGGAGTGGGAAGGGTAAGCTGGGAAGAAGTGAGAGAGAGGCATGGACATATACACACTACCAAATGTAAAATAGATAGCTAGTGGGAAGCAGCCGCATAGCACGGGGAGATCAGTTCGGTGCTTTGTGACCACCTAGAGGGGTGGCATAGGGAGGGTGGGAGGGAGACTCAAGAGGGAGGAGATATGAGGATATATGTATACAAAGTCGATTCACTTTGTTATACAGCAGAAACTAACACAACACTGTAAAGCAATTATACTCCAATAAAGATGTAAAAAACTAATAATCAGCCTGAATTAATCCTCATGCCAAAGAGACACATTTTGGTGTGGCAAATTTTCCTCCCTTACAGTGTATATACATACGTAGATGTCCACACAAGCATAAAATACATTATGTGTATGCAAGTGTCCTAGTTTCTGTGGATATATAAAGTACATAAAACACTGTTTCTACCCTCAGAAAGCTTAGAAACTGGTATGGATGCAAACTGGATTAACAAATAGCATAAAATCAGGAGAGAATTGAGTTTGGGGCTTCAGTGATATAAAATGCCCTGGTCTAGGGACTTCCCTGGTGGTCCAGTGGTTAAGACACCACGCTTCCACTTCAGTGGGCATGGATTCGATCCCTGGGTGGGGAAGTAAGATCCTGCATGCCGCATGGCATGGCCAAAAAATAAATAAATTTTAAAAATGCCCTGGTCTGTTCAGGGAATAGATGATGTGTAATCTTGGGATTATTCCTTTACACAAGAGTTCTCCTAAGTCTCTGATAACCTACACTGCCAGGAAAAACTTTTAAGCATCTACAAATCTGTGTTAATAGATAGGTATGTATGAATGTTTATGTCTATACAGATAGTCCAACTTTGTATGGTTCGAATTTCAGTCACCACAATTTGGTTAAATAACACCAGCCCGACAACACAGGTCAGATTTTTAGTTACTAGGATAACTGTAATTGCACAAAGTAGAAACTTCATTGCTTGTTTTTCAGTCCACAAATCACTACAAAATAACAGACACACATCATGAACAATGATCAATCATGTCGTTTTTTCCAAAGTCTGCCAGTGACTGGTTGCTGTGCATTCACCACACACAGCAAAGCATGTAGTTGTGTTGCCTCCTTGTCTCTCAGCAATAAGACATTTGCAAAAACAGTTAACTGCAATAGGGAACTGGCCAACAAAGATGAAAGAGCAATAAAGAAATGAAAAGGGGTTTTTTAGAAATGAAATTCAAATTGAATATAAATGATGTTTTAGAAGAAATAGCTGTGGCACTGCTGACATTGCTGCCACTGGAGACATTCTAGACCTGCAGCCAGAGGAACTCAGGGAAGAGGAACTCGGTACTAACTATTAGCTGTATTATTTTTCAACTTCCATATATATCAATTTCCATATATATTTATAACTGACAATTTCCAGCCAACCAATTTGCCCTACAAATTTTAGACTTGCCAGCCTCCACAATCACATGAGCCAATTCCTTAAAATGGATGAATATATACATATATGAATATATATGGGTGTGTGTACATGTGTGTTATATGCATATATGCGTACACACACACACACACACACACTATTGGTTCTGTTTCTCTGGAAAACCCTGACTGATACAGGGTTTAAGGAATATTTTTCTTCATCTTGGATTTCTTTCCATTCCATCTTCTCCCTCTCTCCCAACAGCCACCAGAAGCCAAAAGGGATGGGGAACAGAGTCTTCTCTAGAACCTTAGGCAGGAGTGCAGCCCTGACAACAGCTTGATTTCAGACTTCTGGCCTCCAGAACTGCGAGGCAGTTTGTTCTACGCCGCCAAATTTGCAGTAACTTGTTACAGCAGCCATAGGAAACTAATATACTAACTCTTTGCAAAAACCCTATAGGAAATCAACAGTTTGCTTTGAAAATACGTCTGGCCAGTGATAGGTCTTACTTACTTAACGAGGCACAAAATTCAGCTTCTGAATTTCAGATTTGGAATGGCTGTCTCATCCTCGGATATAGTTAAAAATCTACATGGTATGAAATTAGTCAAGAATAACAGTAAGGTATGAATTATAATGGACCGAGGAATGCGTGGGGATAAGCTTTGCTAAAAGGCAACAGGAAGAAGACCATACCAAGAAGCAGACAGAAGAAATCATCAACTTACATCAACTGAGTCATGCTTTGGCTCTCTGCCTCCTGTGCCCACTAAAAAACAATCAGAGAAGAAAAACAGAGGTAGCATTCACTTCAGGCTTGTTAAGTGAGGTTGTCAACTACCACACTTTCATTAAGACAAAGAAATTTTTTTCAGACTTCAGGCCAGGAACTCTTTATGTTCCATGAAGAGTTACTTTTGTTTATTCTTAGAGTCAAAGCAAAGCATTTTCCTTTTGTACAAAGTATCAGAGATAAATCCGCACATAATTATTACTGTAAAAATGAGTTATACAATATGTGTAATATACATACTAACAAAGCAACTATGATTATCTCCATATAATTAAATGTTGACTTTTCCTGGTTTTAGATTTAGATTTATATATTCCTTAATAATTTTTATCATTTTAATCTTTAAGCATTTTTGCAATGGAAGACAACGTGAGAAATGAATAAACAAACAACTCACCGGGGACTTGTTCTTCTTCTGTTCCTTTTGGGAAAGTACAGAGAAGGCTGTATGTACAGCTATGGGAAAAGAAAACAGGAGTCGGTCATGTGAGATCTGGCTGCTAGGAATCTTTGAGCTTCCTAAGAACTTCTGCCTACCAGCTGGTTAAATGCCCCTCTGTGGGAAAATGTTTCTCTGGCCTCTGAGGAGTCAGCAAGAACTATGTGGAGGAAGAATTCACATGTGCAACTCTGACAGCCAAGTTATAGAGCTTGGCTGAGCAATTTAACCCTGGATTTACTTCCTAATGATTTATTAATTTCATTTTTCTTTTAGAACCAACTCAGGACTAATTGAACAAATAATATTACATCAGAAGACAAACCATTATTTTCATCATCAATGTTGTAGGAAAAGTACTCAAGGTATGTTTGCTTATATCCTACTGAGTTGCCTACCCTTCGAGTCAGAGAAATCACCCTGCAGAAAGGGATGGGGGAGTTCCTTCAGGAAAAGGTCTATTTAAAAATTTGTTTGTTTCTAACTGAGTTATAATAAAACTTGGTGGGTGACTTACCCGTTATAACACGGACAGCCTTTTTCTACTCCTGGCTCCACCACTAACAAACTGGGTGTCTATGGGCAGGTTACTTGTACAGTCACAGTCAGGGTTTCTCAGCTTTGAAATGAAGCAGACACAGATGACCCTATTCTATGAAGTCAGGGTAGATGGAGCAGCCAGCATCCCTCTAGAGGGCACACATCATGACAGCCGTCATAGGAGAGCAGCTTAGAATTTGGAGAAAGTGAGTGGAGGCTGAAGGCATGGTATGCTTATTAAAAGCTGGGCCTAGTGATCTCTCTCTGCAGACCATGCCCACGTGAACCCTCCAAAGAATGAACACTTCCTTGCCCACCACTCTCAGGGCCCCACTCACCTATCTTTCCTGAAACTTGGTCCAGACCTTTCACCATCATGGTGAGGTCTTCTGGATGTAGTGATATTAGCAAAGCATTGCTCATTCTGAGCAGGATAAAGATTGCTCCTTGCAAAGGAACAGGAACCTAGGCTTAAAGGACAAAATCATACTATTTAGAAGTTTCATTCAGGGCTCCAAATGTCACAGAACTTACTTGTTTAAACTCCAAGGCCACTGAGGATGCTGAAGATTGGACAGTGTAGCAGACCACATTATGTAGTCTGCCCCAAGGGTTCTGAGATGCCAAGAAATCCCAGAATACCTGACCACAAGGTGAGATCCACTCCACACACTTTGGGACTGTTTCCCTGTGCCCCGCGGGAGCTGCTGTGAGGAATACAATGCTGGTTTTAGGCTGGATAAAACCTGTGTTTTATCCACGTAGCTGTGTGACCTGGTGTATTTCAGTTGAACCCTCTGAGCCTCAGCTTTCCTTTTTTGTCAAAGTAGAAAACAGTTACATAAAGGCTGTTGTGAAGATTAAACAAAACAGCTAATGAAAACAGCAAAGTATCTTCCAAACACCTTATCAGCTAATATCAACTATAAGTTCTGTGCTATATGTAAAAACTTTACGTCCGTATTTTCAAAACGTATGTAAAAACTTAATCCTCAGAACAACCCCGTGTGGTACATATCAATACTCTCGTTTTACAGATGAGAAAACCTCGTCTCAGGTAGATCAATTATCTTGCCAGCAGTAATTAATTTACACCTGGCTCCGCCTGGATACAAAACTCACGCCCCCCCCCCCGCAGTCGCGTGGACTCAGCAGCCTCTCGGGGCTCCGTATGTCCGCATCCCCACGACCGAGGCCGCCCCTTCCCCTGACAGAGGCGCCCCGACCCCGCCACCCCTCCTCGCAGCCGAGGCCGCCCCCATCCTTCCTCGCAGGCTCTCTCACCGGGGGTCACACAGCGGGGTTCCTCCCCACTGCCACCTCCCACCAGTCCTCAAGCCGCACCGGCACCCCTCGGCCCTCACCCAACTCGGGCTCACCCGCAGCTCTCACTCAGGCAGCACCCACTCCCTGAGCGCGCGCAGAGCTGGACGCTCCAGGATTTTCTCCGCAAGACACGGAAAAGCGAGACAGCGGGGCTACTGAACTGCACGTGCGCAGGACAAGCCGCAGCAGAGGGGCTTAGGACTACATTTCCCATAAGCCCTGGTGTACACCCTCCCGGAGGATTTAAAGGGTTATGCATGAAAGAGGAGGCTTCTCTACCCCGCGTGGCTTGGCTCTGGAGCTCCCTGAGGCTGGTCCTACAGGTCTGCAAGAGACTGCAAAACACCGCAGTGGGATGCGGGGTCGTTGAGTGAATCTGTTTAAAAGAATAACCTATAGGGCTTCCCTGGTGGCGCAGTGGTTGAGAGTCCGCCTGCTGATGCAGGGGACGCGGGTTCGTGCCCCGGTCCAGGAGGATCCCGCATGCCGCGGAGCGGCTGGGCCCGTGAGCCATGGCCGCTGAGCCTGCGCGTCCGGAGCCTGTGCTCCACAACGGGAGAGGCCACAACAGTGAGAGGCCTGCGTACCGCAAAAAAAAAAAGAATAACCTATAAAGGAATTTTAGGGACCATTGGGGAAATGTGAACTACACAGTTATAAGCAGGTTGATTTTGTGCTTTGTGTTGAGTAGTACAGTGCCCCCTCACCTCCAAATTCATGTCTGTCCACAACATCAGAAGGTGACCATACTTGAAGAGTCTTGGTAGATGTAATTAGGTTAAAATGATGTCATACTGGATTAGAGTGGGCCCTAATCCGAAAACTGGTGTCCTTATAAGAGGAGACAGACACAATATGGAGATTATGGTGATGTGTCTAAAGCCAAGGGATGTCAAAGATTGCCAGAAGCCGCCATGAGCTAGGAGAGAAGCATGAAATAGATTCTCCCTTAGAACCTGCTATTGCAGGAACCAACCATGCTGACACCTAATTTCAGACCTCTAGTCTCCAGGACTGTGAGAGAATATATTTCTGACTCCTGTTGTTTTAAGCCACCCAGCTTGTGGTGCTTTATTATGACAGCCCTAGGAAACTAATAACACCATTCAACTGTGTAGCTGGCAATCTAGGCACATTTGTCAGGCTTCCCTGGCCTCACGGGCTAAATCACTAAGCTTAGATTTTGCTCTCAGTCCTGGAATATAGATGGACATACTGTGTGATGCAATACCCAGATGTCTGTGTTCCTTATCTGGGTGTCTCAAGGCTGATCAACCTGAACTAACATCTGTTGGTCCACTGATGTTCACTGTTGAAGGGTCCTTTCCTATGGGAGTCCACGTGGGTGACAACAGGTACAAGGAATCCTGCACAATCTGCTTTATAATGTTCAACCCCACAAGGGCTAGGACTAGATCTTGCTGCCAGGCATTGAATGACCCTGCCATCCTGTATTGCCTGAGGAAAAAAAAAAAACTCCCTTATACATTCTTCCTAGACCATAGATACAGCTCTGAAATTGATTGCTGGATTGGTCATCCTGTCTGTGCTGATAAAAATTTAAAAGCTGTTCCTTGTACACTCAGCAGGTAGTGTTCCTCCTACAGGTCCTTTCTGGCACTTAAGATCCCTCACATTATAATCCCAACTTTTAGACTTGTAAGAATTGGATCCTGATCCCAAGACAGCAAAAGGTACTGCAGAGACTGCTACAACCAAGAATAAACTTTAGAGCATGAGTGGTAATGGACAATCACATCACCCAGAATTTCCTGCCAGCTGTATAAGGCAGAGTACGTGTAATTGCCAAAACCTCTTTCTTCAGTTGGACTACTGAACCATGGAAAGTGAATAAGTCAATCTCTCACCTTAGAGAGAATGGCTCTTTAATCTCAACGATACCTGCAACATATTTACCTGGAGTGGCTCTGGATGGGGAGCCTGGTTGCAGTCTTCCCTCCAAGTGGGATTGACTATCCTGCTGGTGCTCATAGTTGTGATCATGCTCATCTAATGTTGTCTAAGACAATAGAAAGGATGGGTACAATTAATTAGGGTATATGATGGAATAGCCTATGCTTCAAAAAATTAACTGTTTATGTAAAAGATTGGGGGTAGAGTTGTAAGAAAATATCTCTGCCATGACACAGTGGTGGGCTGGTACATCTCCTGAGTCTTGGTTGGATGCAGTTCCTTTAAATTAAAAGGAGATAAGCCTGGCAAGGAGTTGCCATGAGAGAGTTTTTCATGCCTGTCTTGTACGAGACTGCTACAAGTCAGTTTCTCATCCATCACCTTAGTCTCAGTTGAAGGAATTTCTACCTTCCCCTCTTCTCATTTTCTTTTTCTTTTTTTGGCTGCACCGCGTGGCTTGTGGAATCTAAGTTTCCCAACCAGGGATTGAACCCAGGCCCTCAGCAGTGAAAGCACCAAGTCCTTAACCACTGGACCGCCAGGGAATTCCCTCTCATCTTTTAAGAATAAAATATCTAAGAATAAATTTAACCAAGGAAGTGAAAGCCTTGTACAATGAAAACTAGAAAACTTTGCTGAAAGAAATTTAAGAAGACTTAAATAAATGTAAAGACAGCCTGTGTTCATGGACTGGAAGATTTAATATTGTTAAGATATCAGTACTTCCCCAAAGCAATCTGCAGATTTAATGCAATTTCTGTCAAAATTCCAATGGCTTTTTTTTTTCCAGAAAAGGAGAAGCCAATCCTCAAATTAATATGGAATTGCAATCTTGAAACAGAGGAACAAGTTTGGAGATTCACATTTCCTTGATTTCAAAACTTATTGCAAAGTTGCAGTAATCAAAAACAGTGTGGTACTACCATAAGGATAGACCATATAGATCAGTGGAATAGAAATGAGAGTCCAAAAATAAACCCATGCCAGTCCACTCCATCACAACATTTACAAAAATTAACTCAAAGTGGATATATGGCCTAAGCATGAGATAAAACCATAAAACTTTTAGAAGAAAACATAGGGGTGAATCTTCATGACTTTGGATATGGCAATGCATTCTTAGATATGACACTGAAAGCCCCACCAGACAAAGGAAACAAATATTTAAATTGGACTTTATCAAACTTAAAATCTTTTGTACATCAAATGACAATATCAAGAATGTGAAAAGACAACTCACAGTTGACTTCCCCAAGCACTTAGCTTACATAATCAAAAATAGATCAAAAATGAATGAGCTGATTTCAGCTGGTGTAATGGAAAAATAATCACAATCTCTCACCCAGTGTCCTCCGTGGCCACTACAACTCAACTCCACTCTGAAAGACAGTGGTGAGGGAGAAATCCTCCAAGTGAGTAGGGCTTTAAATTGTACATCATCATCTTTGTGGCAGGAAAAGCGATCTGAGGTAAGGATATACCCATACTCTCGAAGACTGGCAAATAGTTTGGCTGGTTGGAGCAAGACTGGATGACTGGTGCTGAGGAAGTCTGGGAAAGAAGCACATGGTAGCAGGCACAAATTGTACAGATCTTTGAGCCTTCTGTCAGGGTCCATCAAAGAGCAGCTACCACAGGAGAGGCAAGGGGCATTCAGGTGGACAGAACCATTCATTCAGTGTATATCAGCCTTGGCCTCACAAGCCTAAGAATGGAGCAGCCATTGTGGTTGGGATGGAGATTATTCATGTTCCTGACAGCATGGGTTCTCTCTCACCAAGGCTGAGCAAACTACTGCTAAATATCTGATCTTTCAGAAGTAGAGATCAATGCAGAGCACTCAGTATAGTACCTTTTTTTTTTTTTTTCTGAGATTAACTAGATTCCTTTGGCAGGTTGATTTCACTTTCCATCCTGAAAAGGCAGTGAATTGTCCTATTTGTGATTCAAATGTTTTCTGATTATGGGTTTGTCTTTCATGTCCTAGGTGCCTAGGTGTGTCTAGTGTCATTCCCAAAGCCTGAGAGTGGGGAAATAATGTGGGATGACTTGTAGACAACCAACAATGTCAGCTCCAATGTCCTAGTATTAGTTCCAAGGCAACCCAGTAAAAATTAGGAAAACAAGAGAAAAGGTATTATATGCCTTATATAATACTACATAAAATAAAGATGCACATGATTTGGCGATCGTAGAGTTTTAATGTTATTCATGTTTATACATAATAAGTCATCCCATCGAAAAATAAGAGTAGTATGAAAGATCAGTTTAGTTGTTTTAACAATACTACTTTTTATTTTATAAACTTCAAGATATAATACAGGTTACAGCTGCTTTCTTTCACAAACGTCATTTTGTAGTGTTAACAATTGTATCGTACCGTTGTATATGTTATGTAAATTTGGATTTACATGAACTGAATAAATGAATAGACCTTCCATGTTCACAGATTAAAAGACTGAATATTGTTATAATGGAAATTCTCCCCCAATTGACCTACAGATTAAACACAATCCCTATCAAAATCTCCACAGGCTTCCTGTGGAAACTGACAAGCTGATTCTAAACTTATATGCAAATGCAAAGGACCTAGAATAGCCAAAACGATCTTGAAAAAGAACAAATTTGAATGATACACACTACTTGATTTCAGAATGTACTGTAAAGCTACAGTAATCAATACAGTGTGGTACTGGCATAAGTACAGGCAAACAGATAAATGCAACTTAATTGAGTCAACAAACTCTTATTGCACAAGATGCTGTGTATCAATGGTCAACTGATTTTTGACAAAGGTGCTAAGACAATTCAAGGGGAAATTAAGTTTTGTGCTAAAACAAATTGGATGTCCACAATGAGTGCTGGGAAAATTGTATACTCACAAGCAAAAAAAGTGACCTTAGACTCTTACTTAACACGATAAACAAAAATTAGAGCAAATGGATCAAAGACGTAAATATAAGAGCTTAAACTATAAAACATACAGAAGAAAAATCTTTATGACCTTTGTAAAGAGTTCTTAGACCAGACACCGAAGGCACGATCTATACAAGAAAAAATTGAAAAAACGGATTTCATTAAAATTAAAACCTACTACACTTCAAAAGATAGCATTAAGACAATGAAAAGACAAATCACGTGATTAGGAGAAAAGAGCTGCACAACATATTTCTGATAAAAGACTTGTAACCAGAATATGTAGACTTACAACTCAATAATAAGACAACCTAATTCAAAAAATGTGCAAAAGACTTGAATGAGACATGTCACCAAAGAAGATATACAAATGGCTAACCAGCATATGCAAAGGTACCAAACATCATTAGTCACTGGGGAAATGCAAATTAAAACTATGAGATACCACTTCACACTCACTAGAATGACTATTATAAAGACAGATAATATCAAATGGTAGTAAGGACAGAGAGAAACTGGAATGCCATAACATGAATGAACCTAAAAAAAAGTTTTGTTAAATAAAATAAATTAGACATAAAGGACTATATATTTATATGAAACATCCAGAAAAGACATGTATTTATAGAGGGAAAAAGCAGGTCAAGTGGTTGGCTGAGGGTGGATAATGACAGCAAATTTACTCAAGGGAATATTTCTGGGTGACAGAAATGTCCTAAACTTGGATTAAGTGATGTTTGCACAACTCTGAAAATTTACTAAAAATCATTGAATTGTACACGTAGGGTCATTGTTATGGTATGCAAATTATACCTCAATAAAGCTGTTTTTAAAAGCCAACGGAAGCTACTTCTAGGAACAGTGCCTTCTCTACAGATTAATTTTTCAGATTCTATAAGCTTACTATTAGGTGGAGAGAGCAAACATTTCAGAGAGGATTCAAAGATAAAGTGTCTACTAAATAATGATATCAGTTAAAATGACGTTTTATGGTAATCCAAAAAGACAAACCACTTTGAGAAGCGTGTCCTTTTTTGTTTTTTATAATCTATAGTCTCTTCTTCCTTTCCTTTAAATCAGATATAAGGAAAACTTTTTCATTTTTCTCTAGTCAGTTCTAGAATGAGGGTCCAACATCATAACATCTTTATGTGTTTTTCCCTATATAGAAAGAAAATTCATTAGCAGGGGAGAATCTCATGTGATTTTGAAAACACTGGACTTTACTTAAATATTTTATGATAAAATGAAGATGGTGAAAGAGATTTGTTTTTATTGTCGGGTTTTAAAAACTATTTTAAAATATTTCTAATTGAACATCCACTGCATGAAATGAAAAGATATGGAAAAAAGCAATGTGTGTGTGTGGTATATACACTACATTTACAGCGCAGAACTGCAATGAGTCTGGTATTACTAATATTCTCGTTTTGCAGAAGACGAAACTGAACCTCCTGCAGTTAACTGTCATTCCCAGGGTTGCTCAGTGACAGCGCTGGGACTTGAACCTCGCTCCGTTTGCTCCAGCCAGCGCCCCCCTCCCGGGGCCGCACGTTCACGCACGTACTCTGCAGCCTGCTCGGGGCCCGGGTGCCCGCGTCCGTATTGCAGAGGCCGGCCCCTTCCACTGACAGAGGAGCCCCCGCCCAGCCGTCCCTCCTCCCGGCCAAGGCCGCCCCACCCGCCCCCTGGAGCTCACATGCCAGAGGTCCCGCCGCTGGGTCCGCAGGGCTCCTCCGCACCGCCGCCTCCGCCCGCCCCTCAGCCGCGCGGGCACCCCTCGGCCCTCGCCCAACCCTCCCAGGCTCACCCTCAGCTCCCTGTCGGGCTGCACAGGCCCCTGAATAGCGCAGAGACTCGACAGCGCCGGAACCGCCTCCCGAGCGAGGATGTAGCCTGAGGAAAGACAATTTACAGCTACAAGCGGAAGTAGGCATGTGCTAAAGGAGCCCCGAAGTCCAATTCCAGGGTAAAAACTGCACTTCCCATAATTCCTTGCTCCCGCACCTTTGGGCAATATGGGAGTTTCTCTTTCAAAGGCTCTTGTTACCTGGCGCCCAGGTTTTCTAAGCACCGCCAGGTTATAGACTAGAACGTGACTTTACTGACATAACACCCAGGTGCAGTGCATGGTTCTTGATTGGATCTGGCTTAAATTGGATCTGGCTTAAGTCAGCTGCAAGAGACATTTTGGGAACAAATAAGGGTAATTTTTACTTATTAAAATTGAACTGTTTATCAGTGATACTAAGGAATTATTGTTATTTTTAGATATTTTAGATAGTCTAATAGTATGCACTGTAGTTCTGTAGGAAATGTAGTTAATTTTTAGAGATGTAATACTTAAGTATTTAAACTATTGTGTGTAAAAAGTTATAAAGAGCAAATATAGCAAAATCCTCAGTGCTTAATATAGGTAATGAATCTAGATATTCATTTTACTATTCATACTACTTTAACAAAAAACAAAAAACAAAACTGGGTTCTACCTACAACCAGTGTATGTGTGTGAATAACCACATATTTTAGAACTAGTTTTTCCCATAAAAAGAATTATACATTTGACTGGATGTATTCTTAACATAAATCTACAACCATTGTAGCATATTTATTCTTTAATGCTGATTTTTTGGTTCTTGCATTAACTTGTATATTTTAAATTCACTGTACATGCCGTGATGGTGGTGGTATTATTATCTATCTTGTTACATCAGACTTTTTTTCCTAAGTTATGGATTCTCTGCTTTTAATTTCATTGATTTCTGCTTTTATCTTTCTTTTTTAATTTGTTTATTTTATTTTTGGCTGCATTGGGTCTTCGTTGCTGCGCGCGGGCTTTTCTCTGGTTGCGGTGAGCGGGGGCTACTCTTCCTTGCGGTGCGCAGGCTTCTCATTGTGGTGGCTTCTCTTGTTGCAGAGCACGGGCTCTAGGTGTGCACTCCAGTAGTTGTGGTACAGGGGCTCAGTAGTTTTGGCTTGCAGGTTCCAGAGAGCAGGCTCAGTAGCTCAGTAGTTGTGGCGCACGGGCTTAGTTGCTCCGCAGCATGTGGGATCTTCCCGGACCAGGGCTCGAACCCATGTCCCCTGCATTAGCAGGCAGATTTTTAACCACTGTGCCACCAGGGAAGCCCTCTGCTCTTATCTTTATTTTCTTTTTTCTACATGCTTAGGTTTTATTTTGTTGTTCTTTTTCTAGTTTAAGATGGAAACTTTATTTTCTAATATGAATATTTACTGTTGTAAAATTCCTAAGTGCTCTTTACCTATATACCACAAATGTTGCCACGTTATATTTTCATTTTTGTTCTACTCAAAATATTTTCTGATTTCTTCTGATAGTTCTCTTTGAGCTGTGGATTATTAAGAAGTATTTGTTTAATTTCCAAGTGCTTGGAGATTTACCTGTTATCTTTTTATCATTAACTTCTGGTTTAATCCCATAATGGTCTGAGAACATACTTTGTGTGACTTCAGTTCTTTTAAATGTAATATGTTTTATATTGGTGATTATTCTGTGCAGACTTGGAAAAATGTTTATTCAATTGTTTAGTGTTCTGTAAATCATATCTAGTTTGTTGATGGTGTTATACAGTGCTTCTATGTCCTTGCTGATTTTTTTGTCTACTATTAATAAAGAAACATTCATGGTGTGAGCCAGCTCTGTTCCCTCCATGTGTGCATACTGTCATTGGCAACAGTAGCCTCCACCTTAGGCTGGGAAGCAGCACCAGAGCAAGAGTGGCTGGAGCAAGAGCCTGGTGTAGGCTGGGAGGTGCCCTGGGGTGGTCCTGGCAAGCAGGCCATAGCCCCAGGCAGTTTTCAATCTACTGTCTCTGTGTTGTGACCAGGAGTAAGCAAGACTGTGTGCACACTCCTCAAACCAGCTAAGGAGGCTCATCTTTTCTGGTGTTAGATGCCAGGTCTGAGGTGCCTAATGTGTAGCTTAAACCCCTCACTCCTCAGGGAAGATCCCCGAGCCTGTAATATCCCACTCCTCTTCTGTGTCACCCACTACGGGTGTGGGTCCCAACCAGGTTGCACCTTCTCCCTTCCTACCAGACTCTGCGGATCTTTCATTACAACCTTAGCTGTAGAAGAGCTGTTCTGCTAGTCCCCAGGTCGATTTGAGCAAGAGTCGCTCTATATGTAGTTGTAGGGTTTTTTTGTTTTTTGCTTTTTCGGTACGCGGGCCTCTCACTGTTGTGGCCTCTCCCGTTGCGGAGCACAGGCTCCAGACGCGCAGGCTCAGCGGCCATGGCTCACGGGCCTAGCCGCTCCGCAGCATGTGGGATCTTCCCGGACCGGGGCACGAACCCGTGTCCCCCGCATCGGCAGGCAGACCCCCAACCACTGCGCCACCAGGGAAGCCCCAGTAAATATATTTTAAGAATATAAAGTGTCCCCCTTCTGTCCATGATGATAATATAGTCAAGAGGTATACAAGTTCAAAGAAAATAATATCTAGATATAAATAAAAAATATGCAGAGTCTATATGAAGGAAACGAACTTTACTGAACAATAGTTTAAAAGATTTTAGTAGTAAGAGGTACAAATCATTTTCCTGACTACAAAATGAAGTGTGTTACGGCACAACATTCCAAACAAAATCTCAACGAAGTTATGTATCTTCACATTTTTTTTGTTCCATTGCTAGAACAAATGTAAATCTTATGTGAAATAATGGGAAGAGCCAAACATTTTGTGAAAATAAAGACAAATGCTTATCTAAAGATGTGTCATTAATGGCTATAATAATCTAAATATTTTAGTTTTGAGTCGGGTAAAAAAACATGTGAAGTCCTAAGATTGTCATAAGAATTCAGTATATGATATTGGTAGTGTTTTTTAAAAAGTGAAGAGAAATGGGCCTATTTAATAAATGGTGTTGGGGTGGCAGAAGATTAAGTGAAAATAACAGGGATTCAACAGGATAAGCCTTCCCCAGAAAAACACAGATAAAGGGGTAGGTTCAGGGCAACTACAGCTGCAGTCTCCAACTGGGGGCAATAAACAGGGGTAGTGGCTGAGGACATCTAGGATACCCATGAATTAAACCCTCCCAGAGGCCAAGGCTCCACCTTTCCCTGCCAAGCATAGGCATGATGATAGCTCATACCAAGCAAGGGGAGGTCAAGTTCAAGACAGAAAATGGACCCAATTTAAAAAAAACAAAAACAAAAACAGGTTACACATGTGTATGTATTACACACATATACACACAACTTCCTCCAGATATCCAGTGGCTCTTTTCCTCCACTTTGGCCTCCCCAATGAGGTCTTTCCCTCTCCACACTACGTAAAATCAAACCATCTTTCTGACAACTTTTCCCATTTTATTTTTATAACACTTGTCACCATCATCTTCTCCCTTGCAGATATATTTTCTTGATATGGCTGCTGGTAGCAAGAAGGACACAAACTATCTGGTCACGATGACTTCTCAATAAAAATATTCTAGGATGGGTTCTCATTGGCCTATTTTAACAAAGGATCATTCCTGGATGAATACAGACGTGGAGCCAGGAATAGATGGTGCCATCTGGAGTAAATGCCAACTCCATGCTCACAAGAACAGGTTACATTACTAGAACAATGTAGAAAAGTTGCAATAGCCACTACATAATCTTGAGGAATAGACGTCTACTCTTAGACACCACTGTTTGAGAGCATGTTCCCCTCAGATGCTTGAGGAGGTAGTGAAGTGATGCTTAATATCTTGCATGCCCCACCCTGAGCATGTCTGGAGTCCACAGGATGGAATGGTTGATGCTCTCTGGGCTCAGTATCCTCATCTACAAAATAGGGGTAGTTATCCCTATGTGAAAAAGCAGATCTTACCCTGAACTTACTTCCAATAACACACAGCCAAGAATTCTCAGCTGTCTAACCCCCCACAAAGAAGCCCAAGTCCTTAAAGAATAAGACGGGGTTCAGAATTCCTTGAAGCCCCTTGTGAAGACATGCTCTGCTCTTGTCAGTCTTTAATCACATTCCTTAAAATAGAAGAGGAACTTGGAGAAGCATGGTGGCCATGACTGGTGCCCAAGGAGGTAGCGAAATTTCCTAAGCTTTCCTAGGACTGTGCTGATTAACCAGGGCCCATATTGAGAGAAGAGGGCATAAATACTCTTTGGAGTATAACAGATGACTATTCTTCAGACTCTACCCCAACAGTTACCTCCCCTGAAGTAACTATTGGCTTTTAGTTCAGCAGATATCCTGGGCCTTTTGCCATGTATTTTATTCCATATATATCTACCTATAGAGAATTTATAATACACTGGAGTCTTATTTTATGGGCATTTGAATTTTGCCAATCAGAAATACTGTCAAAATATATTTCAATTAAAAATCCACACGAAAATGTACTCATTATAATATGTGAGGTAAACACCTAGTCTGATTATGCTCTCGAGGGGGGTAACCAGTTATCCCAACTGGTCATATCAAGCCAACAAGAAAAAGGATGAATTAATCAAACAGTGCAGAGAGGACTGGCTATTTGGAAGAACAGAGAGCTGCTAACCTCACACCATATACGACAAGAAATACCATGTAGGGCTATATGAATAATCAATTTAACACGTCTGCTTCACATATGCCAAAAGAAAGAGAAACCTGCCACAGTGCTCAGTTCCAAAAGGAATTTACTTTATGACAACGTAACAGCACAATGAGGCAGAAACAGTTAACTTTCAACTAGTAGAATAACTTTATTTCTAATACTGAGCCTTTATATAGGAATTTACAGGAATAAAAAACATTGTGCCGCTTATTCTCCAATAGCTCCATCCAGACCTTCCCTTCTACATTCTCTGTGCCCACTTGTGCTCACCTGCAGGTGGCATCTGAGGGTTCTGGGGATTTCATGCCAAAATTTTGGTAGTGACAATATCTCCTATGAGGAGGCCCCTCCTCCATAAGAGCATCTCTTATTGGGCTCTGGTAACACTTGCTTCCATCCTTTGCCCCTTAAGTACTTAGAATGGTAATGGCTTCCTGATGACACTAGTCTCTAGGTGCATCAATATCCCTTGTTTTTGGCACAAACTACTGTACTATAATAAGTCTGCCATTGAAGTCTTCTTAGTTGAAGCAGAATTCTGTTTTTCACCAGAACCATGGCTGATACTAACAGCCATCCCTATACCAACTTGTCAAAAGTAATTCTTCCCTAAAATTGCTGTATAGAACATTAACACTTAGACAAGAATTCATTTGTATCAGGGGACTGCCTTCAGGTCTAAGTAACAGACATCCCTGAGAATAAATAAGAAGCCACTATTGCCACAGTAATACAAACTCCTTAGCAGAGAGCAGGTCCAAAAAGAGTTGTGCAGCTTAGTGATGTCATCTCTGAGCCAGGCTTTTCCCATCTTGTGTACTGTTATCTTCAGGCTATTGTCCTTCAGGGTCACAACTATAATCTAGTGTAACATACAGACATGAAAATGTCCAGCAGAAGAGAGACAATCTCTTCCCATGCCATGACAATATTTTATCACTGAGATCTTTCCCCAAAGCACTGCAGAATATTTTCCAAATATCTCACTGCTCACATGTCCATCCCAACAAAATCATTAGAATAGAATCTTCATGATTAACTTAGACTAATGTGGATTTATCCCTAAATCATCTGGGGGAAGGATGGACAAAGAGACAAAACAGCCCAGCAACTAAGAAGCAGGGATTGGCTGTTGGGTGGGCAGTATCTCTTGGAACTGCTTTCAATGTGTTCCAAGGAAGCAAAGGAAACAGTAGGACAAAGGAGAGAGAGACAGTATATTACAGTCTATTAAATTAAATACAAATACATAGTTCCTTTGTTACATACAACTCGGTTTACACACATCATGCCTAAATAGATACAGCAATGAAGCACCAAGAATATGACAGAGGCACTTCATTATACACCACTACTTTTTATTTGTAGAATGCAGTGAGCATTACTGTTCATAACTTATGTTAACCTTTGCGAAATTTATGTAAATATCATTGTTATTAATAGCATTTACATTATTGACTGACCCAAGGCAGCTGAGTAACCTCAGAAAAATATTGTTTGGCTCTTTTATGGAAGTGGAAGCTCAGTAAAAACGGCCATACTCATTCACATATGCCAGCAAAGTCAGAAGAAAGGTAAGCAATATGGTTGTAAAATAGCATATACTGGCCATACTACAGAGAGACTCTGGTAGAATTTAGAATAGGATTGATGCAGAGGTAGTTAAAAACCTCACAAAAACATATTTTGGCTTCTTTATTGAAGAGGCCATTCAGCAATAATGGCCATAGCCATTTATTTATATCAGGAAATGGAAAAAGGGGTATGTGGCTTGTACTTTAAATTTTCCAAATGTATTTTCATAAATACACAGTGATGTGCTACTGTAAATACGTGACTACAGGTTCTCTGAGAAAACAAAACCCTGATTTGTAGAGTTTGCCAATTATCACGGTGTAAATATTCCCACTAAAGCCAAGCTACCAACATGATGGCACTGAATGTAGAGCTGGGAAGAGATGTCCAGTAGCACATACAGTATTCACCATGCAGATTCAACAATACAAATAACCTAAAGAACAAAGATAGCAGCAAAATACTGTAAAATAATTAGGAAGTGGTGAGTGTTGAGTACTTATTACCCTTGCTTTTTTAACATTTAACTGTAAGTTTATACAGTTTAATTTTTAAATAATGACTCTGTTTAACAACTGGCTCACAAAATTCCTGAAAATTTAACAATCAGCAGTACTTGCAAGCCAGTATAAGCTTACTGCAGTACACCACTGTGTGTTGGTATGTGTGTATAAACATATTTACATATACATATGTACATAATTGTGTCAACCTATAAAGACACTGATGGTATCTAGTGTGGGAAATATTAATATAGACCATAATAGTTATTTAACTAAGGGTTCAGAGTTTCTCTTCACAAGTATATTGGGCTCTAATATACATATCAAGAATACCTCAAATTTCTATGATATTAGCATACTCATGTAAGGCCTGCAAACATCAAGGACTCTTCACATAAATGTTTAATGGTGTTGTCATTTAACTTTTTTAAACTTGAGATTCTCTGAATATGACTGTAAATGAGTATCATCCATTATATTTACAATAAAATTTCGGCATCACATCCAGAATATGGCACTACACAACATAAATTCGAGATGAAGGTTTTTGCCATATTATTTAAATGAACTTCCCCTCAATATAAATTTTCTGATGCAAAGTTTTAATTTTTCTTGAAAGCTTTCACATATTCAAAACATTATAAGGTTTTATTCTAGTACTAATTATCTGAAGTACAACAAAACCTCACTTTCTAATAATTTGTGGCATTCTTTGGGTTTCATTAATCTCATTTTAAAAACCTGTATAACGAATTTGAAAGAGTGGATAAAGGCTTCAGAACGTTCAGGATGCTGAAAGAGCTTTCACCCTTGTGTGAATTCTCTGATGTTTAGTGAGTACTGACCTCTGACTAAAGGTTTTCCCACATCCATTACACTCATAGGGTTTCTCCCCTGTGTGAGTCCTCTGATGTTTAGTGAGAGCTGATTTCTCACAGAAGGTTTTCCCACATTCGTTACATTTATAAGGTTTCTCTCCTGTGTGAGTTCTTTGATGTACAATGAGGTTTGATTTCACACAGAAGGATTTCCCACATTCATTACATATAAAGGGTTTCTCTCCTGTGTGTGTTCTCTGATGCACAGTTAGGGCTGACCTGTGGCAGAAGGATTTTCCACATGCATTACATTCATAGGGTTTCTCCCCTGTGTGTGTTCTCTGATGTTCAGTGAGGTTTGACTTCACACAGAACGTTTTTCCACATTGCTTACATTCATAGGGTTTTTCTCCTGTATGTGTTCGCTGATGGTTGGTAAGATGTGGTTTCTGACAAAAGGACTTCCCACATTCAGTACATTCATAGGGTTTCTCTCCTGTGTGTGTTCTCTGATGTTGAGTGAGGTTTGACTTCTCCCAGAATGTTTTCCCACATTCACCACATTCGAAGGTTTTTTCTCCTGAGTGAGCTCTTCGAAGTTGGGTGAGATGTGACTTCTTCTTGAAAGTATTTCCATTTTCTTTGTGCTCATAAGGTTTTTCCCTCATGTGTACTATCTGATGTCTAAAGAGGGTTGACTTATCCCACATTTTGTGACTTACTTTATATTCATGGGGGATCTTTCTTGTGTAATTTCCCTGATGGATAATGAAAGCTGAACTGTCACAGAAAATCTGCCCATATTCATTATAAGGATTTTCCCCTGTAAGAGCTCTCTGATGCCCCAATCTTAAATCCATATAGAAGGACTTCCCACAAATACTGCATTCATATGGCTCCATTTCCAAATGAGTTCTCTGAGATAAATTAAGCTTTAAACTTTGGATGAAAGTTCTTCCACATTCATTATATTTACAGTGTGTCTCTCCTATCTGAGCTTTCTTGTTTGTGAAAGAGTCTGCCTCCCCATGGCAGCCTTGTCCATTTTCATTATACTCAAAAGGTGGGTCAAAAATTGGCTGAGTGAGATCCTGGCTATGATTGAGGACATTCTTTTTTTGATTATATTTATAAGATTTCCCTCCAGTAGGAGTTTTCTCATGCCGAATATCAAGAAGCAATTTCTCATATACATTAAACTCATCAGGCTTCTTTCCAGAATAGTTCTTTCTATTAATAATTAAGCCTGAAATATTTTTCAAACTCATTTCACATGTGTCACATATCTTATACAGAAAATTTCTTGAAAGAACAGAGTCTGTACCTAGATTTAAAGTTTTCCTTACTCTGTCACCACTATCTGTACTTAACGTTTGGTTGGTGAAAGCAAGTTGCCAGAAATGTTCATCTTCATTTTCCTGGCTGCTCTCTATCAGGTCATCAACTTTCCAGTCTTCTAGAAATGAGAAAAATAACCACATCTTATAAATCCTAGTACATTTCTAATGGAATTGGACTTTTACCCTAATGCCCTATTACACAGTCAATTCTTTTGTTTTAGGCTCAGTTTTCTGGTGTAAATTAAATCCAAGTATACATTTCCTTTACCCTTCTGGTTTGAGTGGAAAATAAATACATGCTGCAGTGGAATACTTTATTAATATAACCTTTAAAACTGGACAGAAAAAGGTGAAATAAATTCAAAGCACAGGGAACTGGTGAGTGGCTGATTCAGAAATCAGGAAGCTCAAGAGAATGGAGTGAGCCCAACAGAGACATTTAACACTGAATCAAGTGACATTGAAGATTAGTAGACAAGGGCTTTCAGGGGTTGAACTATGTTTGGTGGAGACAGAAGCGTCTAGTCCTAATCCCCTCAGACACTGACTGCTGGGTGGGATACCTACTAGAGTACTTGCTTCTACTCTACACATCAACACCAGCCTAAAGTTCTGAAAACACCAACCTCCTCAGGTTCAGAAGAATTGTCCGCTAGCCCAGGATCTAGTTTTTCCTTTAATTCACATGGAATAATTATTTTTTTAAATGCTGTAAGAGCAGCAGGCTAGAGAAGGTGAAATGAACTCAAGACATGGTGAGCAAGGGATGGAGATTTTCTGAGCATTGTTCATGTAGGGAGCAGGAAACTCCGAGAACTGGATGAGTTCAACAAAGGAGGTTTTTTGTTTTTGTTTTTGTTTTTGTTTTAAAGGAAAATAGGCTGTCTGAGAAACATATTAGAGGAAGTACTCAGTTTGACAGAGGCAGATTATGGTTTCTTGTCCTTATCTTCCCACAGCTTGATTACTGTGGTAGGATCCTCACTAATATGCATGTTGCCATTCCTCTTTTTCCCATTTGATATAGCAACATCAAAATAAATTTCTGAAAGCACCTATTTCCTCATGTTTTAAGGGACAGTGCTTTAACCCAGACTCTAACTCTCTATCTAGCTGTGATTCACAACAACACAAATGCCCAACAGGAAATACAAAATAGAGGAGGGGCAGACCATTCTGCAAAACGACCAGGTTCATTTGGTTTTCTCATAGCCGTTAATGAAGTTGTCCCAACCATCAAGTCATATGTTTCTTTACTTCAGTCTGCTGGTCTACTTTTCCCCAAAACAATTTTGTTTCTGAAGCAATACTGATTTTTAAGTCTGCTTTTATATCTAGGTTTATCTTTACAGTGAGGTTTTCTGCTTTCATATCTAGCCTCATCTGTGGCTTTTACTTACTGGTGAGACCCATAATGATCACATTTTTCTATATGGTTCTGAGACCTTCAACAAACTTTATCATAAAAATTCTTGTCTATACTTTACTGTTGGTACTCAATGCAACAATGTTAATAACGTGTTAAAAAAAAATCTAGAACAGTCCTGAGCCCACTGCTCCAAAGACTAACTGATAATAGTTTTTATCCTGGCAAACACAAATCAAAACAAAAACTAGATTCACAGTAAGAGTTCAAATCACAATTCCACAAATCCATTAAAAACTATCTGTGGGGCTTCCCTGGTGGCGCAGTGGTTGAGAGTCCACCTGCCGATGCCGGGGACATGGGTTCATGCCCCGGTCCGGGAAGATCCCACATGCCGCGGATCGGCTAGGCCCGTGAGCCATGGCTGCTGAGCCTGCGTGTCCGGAGCCTGTGCTCCGCAATGGGAGAGGCCACAATAGTGAGAGGCCCGCGTACCGCAAAAAAACAAAACAAAAACAAAAACAAAAACTAAAACAAAAACTATCTGTGTAACTCTAGCTGGAGCGCTCATAAACTGTTCATTCCCAACAACACACATTTCACTTAATTAGCTACACTCCAGCCCTGGCTCTCCTTGGGACCTGGACATCCTTCAGGAAATGATACTTACTTTAATTTAAAACAACAAACCACAAAAATACTAATAAAAGAACAAAAGCCGGCCTTTCCTGGTGGCTCATTGGTTGAGAGTCCGCCTGCCGATGCAGGGGACACAGGTTTGTGCCCCGGTCTGGGAAGATCCCACATGCCGTGGAGCGGCTGGGCCCGTGAGCCATGGCCGCTGGGCCTGCGCGTCCGGAGCCTGTGCTCCGCCACGGGAGAGGCCGCAACAGTGAGAGGCCCGCGTACCGCAAAAAAAAAAAAAAAAAAAAAGAATAAAAGCCAACAAACTCTACAACATCCCTACCATGTTTAGCTTCCACTTGCTGCCTTAGAAGAAGTTACTGTCTGTTTAATTCACTGTAAAATAAAACAAATCCAGTGCTCAATGCTAAATCCTTTGTCATGACCACAGTCTAGCTCTTGACAGGTGTTACCAAAATCCTGTTTCCTCTGACTTCATTGAGGACACAGTACATTAATCATTCTTAGAAAGTAATGTGCATATGAATTATTTCCAACCTGTACATGAGAATAAAATAAGGAAATGTGCATTTAGGAAGAGTACTATAGAATGCTTTCTGAATGGATGAAAAAGAGTGATGTCTTCTAAACTTGGCTCAACAAAGTAATTATTAAAATATCAGAATCAGGAAAAATATGAGAGGGCCTTCTCTTTGGGAAAACAAAATCTCAACAATGATAGAAACCCCAAGCATCAGTCATATGATCAGGTCTGAGTTTTTGGGATACAGATACTAGTGGGTTAGGGTTACAAAATATGGACTATTTAAGTTGCAGCAAAAAATTGATCTCTAACTTAAAATAAGTGAAATAATGACAAGCCATTACTATATACCATGCAATGTTTAAACACTTTACATTTACAATTTTAACTAAGTTTCTGAAAAGGCAAAATAAAAGTAAAAGTTATAGAAAAAGGATAAAATATTTATAAGTGAAATTTAAGACATAAGATAGTATGAGGTTTAGTATAAACTCTGAAGAGCAGAAAGAAAGACTCTGAGATATATAGAACAGGACCACATTGTGACAGTCAATGGAAGGAGACTGTAAATTCATTTATTAATAAGGAGCAAATTTGTTAGGCTAGTGAAAGTTAAACTGGATGCTTTAGGTAAAAAAATAAAAACCAATTAGGAATTAGATCAAGTCAGGAATGACAGAACAGAGACACAGTTATGGTTTTGAGTGTTTTCAGTGAAAAGTGAGAAAATGAAGAGATGAAGAAGATGGAGAGGAAAACAATATCAGGAGTATTTGAAAAAACCCTGATCCCATGGTTACCATTTAAGGCAGTAATGGATGGTTGAATGTTCCTTATTTGACCCCTGGGAAACCAGGCTCTCTAATTTTCTTGTACCTCAGACTGTTCCTCTCAGTCTCCTCTAATGATGAGATTTAATGGATTTACACACCTTGTAAAAGTGGTACCATCCCAGGACTACCTCTCTCATTTACAATCACTCTCTAGAAAAGAAGACAGCAAACTATGACTGTAAGGCAGTGGTCCTAGAACTAAGGAGGTTTTTTATGTTTTCAGAGGGAAAACAACAGAAGAGGCAGCAGAGGGGAGTGAGGAGGAAGAGGAAGAGGTAAGAGGAGGAGGAAGAGCAGCAGCAGCAACTGAGACCATGTGTGGCCCACGAAGCCTAAAATATCTACTCTCCGGTTTTTTACAAAAAAGTTTGCCAATCTCTAATCTAAAAGTCTTCATCTAGCCCCAACCTTTAACACCACTTAAAGCTGATGCCTTTCAAATGGATACTTCTAGGTCTGGCCTCATTATGTACTTCAAAAGATGTATGTATGAAATTGCCTTTTCAATCCCAGATTCTAACAGTTACCTCAGCTTCTTGTGTCCAAATGTAAAATTTGTAGTAACTCCCCTATAATCTCTCCTCCAAATTTTCTCTATCTCAGTAAATGGTACGCTAAGTTATCAGATGCTTGAGACAAATCACTGGAATCATGCTCAACTCCTCTCTCTCTCTCACTCTGTATCCAACCCAATAGCAAATCCTCTTGGCCTCATCTCCAAGATATATATACAAATCCACCATTTCTCAGCACTTCCAACATAGCCTTAGCCACTAGCCTCTCTCCTCCCGAGTACATAGTGTCCTGTTATTCCTTCCTTGCTCATGCCTAAACATCATCTACCCACCACATATTCACCACACAGAAGTCAGAGAGATCCTTTTAAATTGTAAATCCAATCTTATAGCTTAATCTGATTTATGTTTACTCAAAAAAGCCTGAGGATTTCCCACATCACTCAAAATAAAATTAATGGGTCTCCCATGGTACATACTACTTATGACATCATCTACTACCAATCTCCCCCAGGCCTTCTCACCTCCAGCCACACTGACATCCTTGCCATTCCTCAAACACCCTAAGAGCACACCTGTCTGAGAAGTTCAGCACCTGATGTTCCCTCTGTCTGGAATACTCAGAATCCACAGAGCTCACATTTTAATTTATTAGAGACTTGTCTATTGTGGACCTCATCAAACAGGTTTTCTCTTGACTTCCATACCAAATAGCACATGCCATCATTCTCCAACCCCCTTTTCACTGCTTTAACTCTCTACAGTACTTATCACCATCCAACACCATGTGTGTTGTATACAAGCATGTATAACTCCATACACATACACACACCTACACCTATACACACACGTATGCTTTTCTGTCCCTCACTGTAATAGACACTCTGTGATTATAGGGACATTCTTTTAATTACCTATAAACATAGTTGGGTCATATTGGGTGCTCAGCATATATTTGTTAAGTGAATATATGGAAGTATTGCATGAATACATACTACCTAACAAGAGATGCCCAAAGACAATACAGAGAAGGTGAACAATTTTAAAAGATAAAGTAACCAAGAAAAATTATCTCAGATGAAGCCAAATGAGTTTGGATTATGGATATAGGTAAATCACTCTAAAATGTCAAATAACAAAGGGAAGCATTTATGAGTGAAAGTGACATATGGAGGAATGTGATTAAGGTAACAAAGGGATGTCGGCCAACTGTCCTTAATCACTTCCAAAGGTCTGGGGCTAAAAAATGTTTTTTTTGGAAAAACAGTTCAACGTTAATAAACCATAAACCAGTGCCCTAAGATCTCATTTCCTCTGGCTTCCATCTGCCTGTGAACTCACTAACTCACCTGAACGGCACTGTTTTGGGAATCTTTCCTCTAATATCCAAGGTTCTTCTCCTTGCTCGATCTTGAAGATCACTTCTGGCTTAGTAATGCAATTCCCTGTAAAGAAAATAACACAGGTCTATGGCTGAACAGCCTGGCTTGGGGACTCTGAAAAAATGATGGGGAAGAAATGTATAGCTTCAGGAGCTACCTAAAAGAGGTGCCTAAATGAACCAATCCTTAAAGAGGTAAGAATATAGCATTC
Organism: Mesoplodon bidens; assembly: GCF_964165515.1. Classification (NCBI taxonomy): domain Eukaryota; kingdom Metazoa; phylum Chordata; class Mammalia; order Artiodactyla; family Ziphiidae; genus Mesoplodon; species Mesoplodon bidens. The sequence continues at coordinate 117,687,521 of NC_138176.1, read as the reverse complement.
CTTATAGTGGCCAAAAGGGATCAGTCATCTGATCCCTTGAATCTCCGTCAGAAAATTCCACAGGGAGTTCTTATGTTTCATCAACTAAGAAATGCATGCTACTCGTTCACATGGAGAAAAAATTCTTACCTACTGAGACAAGATGGCTGTAATTTTCCAGGATCACGTCTCTGTATAGTATCTTCTGAGCAGGATCCAGCAGGTACCACTCTTCCTGGGTGAAGTCCACACACACATCTTTGAATGACACTTGTTCCTGTAACAGTATATTCCTTTTCTATATGAAATTGTCAGAGCTCTATGAGTGGTAAATATTTAAAAGAACTAATCTCTTTAGAGTTTACTAAAAATTGGTATATAGAATTGCCTTCTTTTATGCTATCCTATGTAGGAAAAAAGTAATATCTTGTACAAATTGAGTTTCCACTAAGGGGGTGGAACTAGTTGCTACAAATGTTATTCCTGATAAGGAGACATACACAATAACATTTATTAAATTAGACATTGTAGGAGCTAGCATTATGCACAAAGTAGACTGGGGTTACCAAGAAAATGTTCTTTCATATTATCTTTTATATTATAAAGTTAACTGTCACTAAAGAAGTAAAACTTTCAGTTGTTAAAATGAACAGAGGGATTAAAATTAATACGGTACAGGCCCTAATCGAGCTCAACCCGTGACTGGTTAAAGTGACCCATCCTGTACTCTACCTGCCCAACAGAGAAACGGATGAATCCTCTCTGCTAAAAGAGATCATTTTCTGGAGCCTCTACCAATATTTGTGTTGTTAAATACAATGTTTGGCATCCAATAAAAAATTTCATGTTATATGAAGAGACAAAGACCAAGGAAAAAAAGAAAATAAAAGCGTACCCATAGGACACTCAGATATTGGAACAAACAAGAACTTCAAAATGAGTTATGATTAATATGTTCAATAAAATAGAGGAAAATATGAACAAAATAAATGAAAGGATGGGAGAAGTTCAACAGATATGTGGTATGTGTGTTGTGGAGAAAGAATTAACAGAGCAGGCCTGAGACTGCTATCCTCTGAAAGATCTGCTACAAGGGTGTTCCTTGGCTGGCATCTGGGAACTTGGATTTCAGGAGGGTTCTTACCAGTCCTTAATAAGAATGGTTCACTGAGCCTAAACTGTTTGTGTAAACAATATGGTTTTTGCTGCACACATACATTCCTTCTGGAGTCTGGAATTCTGTTATATGCTAAGCAGAAAGCACCTATGTGACTAGCCCCTGATAAACATGCTGAACACTGAGTGTCTGTTGAGCTTCCCTGGCAGACATTTCAAATCTGTTGCCACATCTCACTGCTAGAGGACTTAAGTGTGTCCTGGGAGAAGACTCTTAGAAGCTTGTGCCTGGTGTCCTCTGGACTATGCCCCATGTGCCTTTTCCCTTTGCTGATTGTGCTTTGTATCCTTTCACTTCAATAAGTGATAGCAGTAAGTACAACTACATACTGAGTCATCTTAGCAAATCACTGAACCTGGTGATGGTCTTGGGGACCTCTGATACATGTGTATACAAACACACACAGATACATACATACTTGCATAAAATGGGCATTCCAAAGTTGAAAATTACAATATCTGAAATTAAGAACCATTAGATGGGTTCAAATCATATTAGAGAAAGAAGACACAATGTGAAACATATTCATCTAACAAAAGAGTATCAAAATACATACAGCAAAAACTGATAGAAATGAAAGGAGAAATAGACAAATCTAAAACCATAGTTGGAGTCTGCTATCTTGAGCGACTGAGCAGGCAGAAAATCAGTAAGTATACAGATGACCTGCACAGCACTATCAATCAACATGATCTAACTGGCATCTGTAGAATATTCCATCCAAAAAAATAAAACACACATTCTAACATTCTATTCTAGCTCATATGATCCATTCACCTAGATAGACCATAATCCTGGCCACAAAACACACCTTAACAAATTTAAAACAATAGCTATCACACAAAATATGTTCTCAGACCACAATGGAATTAAATAGAAATCAATAAGCAAGAGATAACTGAAAAACCCCAAAGAGTTGAAAATTAAACAACATACTTATAAATAACCTATAAGTCTAACCTATAAGTTTTAAATAACCTATAAGTCAAAGAAGTCTCAAAAGAAATTTTAAAATATTTTAAATGAAATGGAATAAAAATGAAAATACCATGTATCAAAATTTGTGCGGTGCAGTGAAAGCAGTGCACAGAGGGACATTTATAGCATCAAATGTATATATTAGAAAAGATTTAAAATAAAAAACCTAAGCTTCTATCTTAGTAAACTAGAGAAAAAAGGCAAATTAAGCCTAAACCAAGCAAAGTAAAGGAAATAATAAAAATCAGAATAAATCAATTAAATTGAAAATGTGAAAAAAATACAAAAAGCCAATGAAACCCAAAGTTGCTTCTTTGAAAAGATCAACAAAATTAATAAACCTTCAATCTAACCAAGAAAAAAAGAAAAAAGAGGCAAATTGGAAATCTCAGAAATGAAAGATAGGTTGACAGTACTAAGCCTAATGACATTAAAAAAATAATAAGAGAATACTACAAATAATTCTATTCCTGAAAAATTGGTAACAGATGAAATTGACAAATTCCTTAAAAGACACAGCTACCAAATTCACACAAGGAGATACAGATAACCTGCATAGACTCATTTCTGTTAAAAAAAAAAAAACTGAATCAATAATTAAAACACTTCCAAAATAGAAAGAACCAAACCCAGATGGCGTCACTGGTGAATTCTACTATACATTTAAGGAAAAAATAATAACAATTCTCCATAATCTCCTCTGGTAAATAACACCTCCAAACTCATTACATGAGGCCAACATTACCCTAATACCAAAACTAGATAAAGACATTATGAGAAAAATAAAGACTAATGTCTCTCAATAACATAGATGCAAAAATTCTCAAATATTGGCAAATCAAATCTGACAATGTATAAAAAGAAATACAAACCACAACCAAGTGGAATTTATTGCAGGTATGGAAGGCTGGGTCAGCATTAAAAAAAATCAATCAATATAATCCAACATATCAATAAGCCAAAGAAGAAAAGTTACATGATCATATCAATTAATGAAGAAAAAGCATTTGACAGAATCCTACAGTCATTCATGATAAAAACTCTCAGCAAACTAGGAATAGAGGGGAACTTTCCCAACTTAATGAAGAAGCTAACATCATACTTAATGTTACAAGACTGAACACTTTTCCCCTAAGTGCAGGAATAGGGCAAGGATGTCCTGTCTTAATGCTCCTATTCAAGTCCTAGCTAGTACAGAAAGACCTACAACAAGACAAAAAACAAAAAAACTGAAATAAAATAAAAAACTGAAATATGATTAGAAAGAAAAAATAAAACTGTCTTTATTTGAAGTCAACGCTGTCTATGTAGAAAGTCCCAAAGAATCTACAAAAAGAAAAAGAAAAAAAATCCTGGAAGTAATAAGCGAATATAGCAACATCATAGGATATAAGGTCAATAATAAAACGTCAACTGTTGGGCTTCCCTGGTGGTGCAGTGGTTGAGAGTCCGCCTGCTGATGCAGGGGACACGGGTTCGTGCCCTGGTCCGGGAAGATCCCACATGCCACGGAGCGGCTAGGCCCGTGAGCCATGGCCGCTGAGCCTGCGTGTCCAGAGCCTGTGCTCCGCAACGGGAGAGGCCACAACAGTGAGAGGCCCGCGTACCGCAAAAAAAAAGAAAAAAAAAAACCCATTTACAATACGACTACCAAAAAAAAGTATTCAAATATAAATCTAACACAATATATTTCAGGGATATGCAGAAAAACAAAAACTGATGGGAAAAATCAAAGATCTAAATAAATGGAGAGATATTCCACATTCATCAATCAGAAGATTCAGTACTGAGCAAAAAAAAAAAAAAAAAAGCAAAACTATTAAATTTCTAGAAGACAATATAGAACATAGGAAATCTATGTGACCTTGGATTTGGTGATGCGTTTTTAAATACAACAGAAAAAAGCACATTCCATTAAAAAAATACATGGGTTGGGTTTCATTTAAAATAAAATATTTTGGCTTCCCTGGTGGCACAGTGGTTGAGAATCTGCTTGCTAATGCAGGGGATGCAGGTTCGAGCCCTGGTCCGGGAGGATCCCACATGCCGCGGAGCAACTAGGCCCGTGAGCCACAACTACTGAGACTGCGCATCTGGAGCCTGTGCTCCGCAACAAGAGAGGCCGCGATACTGAGAGGCCCGTGCACCGCGATGAAGAGTGGCCCCCGCTCGCCGCAAGTAGAGAAAGCCCACACACAGAAACGAAGACCCAACACAGCCAAAAATTAATAAATAAATAAATAAACACCTATCCCCAACAAAAATAAATAAATAAATAAATAAAATAAAATAAAATAAAATATTTTGCCCTGCAAAAGCTATTTGTAAGAAAATGAAAGGACAAGCCACAGACTGGAAGAAAATATTTGCAACATATATATCTAATAAAGAAGTTACATTCAAAATACGCAAAAGAACTCTGAAAACTCAATGGTAAGAAAACAAATCACCTAATAGAAAAATGGACCAAAGATATGAATAAACATGTCAAGCAAAGACATATGGATAGCAGATAAATTTATGAACAAATGCTCAATATCATCTGTCATTAGGGAAATATAAATTAAAACAAAAATGAGATACCATAACACATCTGCTGGAACAGTTAAATCCAAAACAATGACAACATCAGTTTCAGTTCCAGATGCAGAACAAGAGGAATTCTGATTCACAGTTGGTAGGAATGTAAAATGATACAGCACTTTTGTAAAATTGGCTGGCAGTTTCTTACAAAGCTAAACAGTCTTAACATATGATCAAGCAGTTTCACACCCTAGCTATTTAAAAATGTATGTCTATGTAAAAACCCACATGTTTCTAGCAGCTTAATTCATAGTGACCAAAAACTGGAAGAAACCAAGAGTTCATGGGTTAATGACTCAGAAATCACTTATACATGGGCTTCCCTGGTGGCGCAGTGGTTGAGAGTCCGCCTGCCGATGCAAGGGACATGGGTTCGTGCCCCGGTCCGGGAAGATCCCACATGCCATGGAGTGGCTGGGCTCATGAGCCATGACTGCTGAGCCTGGGCGTCCGGAGCCTGTGCTCCACAATGGGAGAGGCCACAACAGTGAGAGGCCCGCGTACCACAAAAATAAAAAAAAAAAAAGAAATCACTTATACATGTATGCTGGAATTGAACAATTAAGTAAATGATGGTGGTAGCCAGATTGCTAGAATGGGAGTTCCAGACAAGTAAGGAGAGAAGGCTAGAATGTTCCATGTGATAATGATTACAGCAGGGGACATCAGTGTGAAATAATACTTAGCTTAATGCAAACACAGACGGTTACATACTGAAATATTTATAGATATGTGTATATATGTGAGTTAGTATACATATATATTTTCTTGTTCAGTCAGCTGAGAGGATCTCTTAAGGGATTAGAAACCAGTAGCAATCCAGCCCCCCAATCTTGGTTTCTAATACCATGCTCCAATAAAAGGAACCAGATCTCTTCAGGGAAAAATGGCTAATTCTAGGGCAGGAAATATAAGATGAGCCTGGAATATCTTCTACTACCAGAAAGTGTAGAAGAAGTACTCAGACAAAAACACAATAATGGGGTACATCAGAAGGACACAGGAACCAGTTGAAAGTGCTCTATTTAATAACCAAGCTGAAACAATTTGAGCAACAAAATGAACAAGGTAGTACTGGACTATAAACAAGGTAAAAAATAACTAGCCGTGAGTTCATATTGATATTAAACACTGACTGAGTTAGTAAATACACAAGTCTCCTGTGCAGAGCTCCTAATAATTTATGTGGATACTCCACCATGAAGGAGGTGTAGCATAACTCCCCACTTTCTTCCAAAGGGTACAGTATGAAAACAAAGGAAAAAAGAATAACTTTGCAGTGGAGAAAGTTGACCACATGACCTCAGCCACGTGATCAAAAGTGATTCATCATCTGTTGAAAAGTGAAAAGTCATGTGGAGAGCATTTACCCTGATAAGATGTTACCAAATGGCACTCTACCTCTGTGGTCTTTCTCTAAGAAAACAATTTCCCCAATATAATCACGAGAAAAACAGCAGACAATTCCCAAGTGAGGGACATTCTACAAAACACCTGTCTTGTACTCCTCAAAACCGACAAGGTCATCAAAAACAAGGAAAGTCTGAGAAACTGTCACAGCCAAGGGGAGCCTAAGGAAACATGATGACTAAGTGAAATGTGGTGTCCTGAAGCAGAATACCTGCATGGGGGAAAAAAACCATGAACAATCATCAAAAGACAAATGATATACTAGAAAACAACTCATATAAAAGACAAGCATTAGTATCCCTAATATACAAAGATCTAACCAGACATTGAAAAAAAGAAAAACGCCAGAAACCTAAGAGCAAAATGGGCAAAAGATATGAACAGATAGTTCACAGAAATATAAAAATAAGACACCTTTAGATGCATGAAAAAAATCTTCAACCTCTCTCATAGTTAAGATAATTATAGATGTAAAGTACATAAAATACTAATTTTTACCTATCAGTTGCCAAAATCCAAAAGTGAACCACGTATTTCTATGGGAGAAGTTACAGAGAAAAAGCACTATCATGCAGTACCAATGGAAATACAAAATGATACTATCTATAATCCCACCAAAAGGATCAAGTTTATCAATTGTATTCAACCCTTTGACCTGGCAATCTCACTTCTGGGAATTTATCTGATAGAATAAACCTACATGTACAAGGCTATTCATTAAAACATGGTTTGTAGTAGCAAAAGGTTGGAAATAGTTAATAACTAGTTTAATAAACTATGGAACATTCACAATTGAATTACCATGTGATTGTTAACAAAGAAAGATGTTCTGTTACAGAAAGATCCCTGGCAACAGGCTGAAAAAAGAAGTGAAAAAAGGGGGAAGAAAAAAAAAAGAAGAAGAAGAAGAAGAATGGGAAATAGTGTATACACTCGCTACTCAGTGTGGTTCCCTGAGCAGCAGAATCAACTCCATCTGGGAGCTGATTAGAAATGCAGACTCCAGGTCCCCACCCAGATATACTAAATCAAAATTTGCATTTTAACACGTTGCCAGGGATGTACAGGTGCATCTAAATTTAAGAAGCTCTAATAATAGATTCCCTTTTAAATAAAGGCCGGGAGCACATATTTTCTTTCAACTGAATAAAGAAACACTGAGAGGACAAACAAGAAATAGAAATAATGTATACCTATAGTAGGGTGACAATACACTGCAGTTCGTCTGGGAGTGTCCCAATATATGCCAGCTGTCTCAGCATAATTGTTAATAAAACCTCTTTCACTCTCAGTGAAAGTGTCACAGTTTAGGTGAGAAATAAATGTCATCCTACCTGGAGGAAGCGTCAGCTACAGAGAGGATGGGGTGTGAATTTTTACTTACTTTTTTTTTTTTTTCATGTTTTAGTTGCGCCAAGCAGCATGCGGGATCTCAGCTCCCCGACCAGGGATCGAACCCACATCCCCCCGCAGTAGAAGCACGGAGTCTTAACCACTGGACCACCAGGGAAGTCCCTTTACTTACTTTTTTTGTATCACTTACTTTTTTTTTTAACCATGTTAATATACTAACAATTTTTAATTATTTCATTTTTTTTAAAAAGACAAAAACAGTCAGGAAAAACAGGTATACTGGGAAGGGCAGTTGGCTAAGGATAGATAAGCAGGGGATAAGCAATAAACCCAGGGATAAGCAATGCTGGGGCAAAAGGCAAAGCCAACTTCATGAGGGACAGAAGTTAGGAAAAGGAGAGCTAGGAGGGTAGTGTCATAGACAACAACAGGGGAGACTTTCAAAAGAAAGAGACTATGGATAATAGTACCAAATGCTGCAAAAGCATCAAGTAAGACTAAGACAAAGACAAAAACTGGATTTGATTACAATTTGGTGGTCTTTTCCAGAACTGATTCAGGTGAGTGGTGGTGAAGAAGCAAGACTGCATGTATTAGGTTGAAATGGAAATGGAAATGCAGAAACAAAAGCCAGGACTACCTGCTACTCAAGCTAGAAATACAAATGAGCTGACACGAGGTTTTATAAACCTTCAGAAACTTCAGAAAACGCATTTTAAGACAAAATGGCAATAAACAAACAAAAAAAACTCACCTGGGATTTGTTCATTTTTCACTCTTAGTGGAGGAGGGAGAGCTGAGGGAGAAGGAAGAAGGAAGTAAGAACTTGGCCTGCCTTGCAGTTCCTGGATTCACCTGCCTACACAGCTCCACACACAAGATACTTACTTGTCCATGTGTGGCTCCGATTTATGTTGAGCTTAGACATGATACTTTTCACTGAGTGAATGTAAACATTTGTTTCTTATTGATTTATTACCAATTTAGGTTCTGTGACACAGAAAAATTAAAAACATGAGATGAGTTTAACATTGAACAGTAATCTAAAGGAGGGAACACTATGGATCTGCCAAAACTGATGTTGTAGGGGGAGAAAAACACCTCAGGCCATATTGTTCACCTGGTTATCTGCTAACATCATTAATCCTATGAGGTCAGATAATACAAGAAACCTCTGAAAAAAGCGATGGGAGTGTTTAAGGCAATATTCTTTTTTTTTTTTTAATGTTCTCACCTGCTTACAATTTTCAGAACGATCTTTTAATAAAAAACTAACTTTGACCTAACAGTCACAAAATGGGCAGTGGCCCACGAATCTGCAGACCTGACTTTCAACCTCGATTCAACCACTAACAAATTGCATGACCTGAGCCACTCACCTTCTCAGGCTCAATTTTTTTTTTTTTTTCATTTTTCAAGTAAGCAACAGATAACCCAAAAAGGACCTGCCTGCACTACCATCCTGGGCGTCTATCCGGGCGGGGGAGCAGGAACCTCAGCATTTCTCTAGATGCCATGAAAAATGGGACATTGAGGGCAGCTCACCTCAGGAAACAGTGACCGGAGAATGAGGGGAGGAGGAGGTGTTAGGGACAGACAATGACAGAATTTCCTTAGCTATGGCTGGTGAGCCTTTCAACCCCGACCATGACTTCACAAACTCTCCAAACAGGTAACATTTCCTGTGCAGTCTGCATGCCCACCCATCTCAGCTCCAGCTCACCTCTCTCTTCTTAAATTTGTCTCAGACCTTCCACCGTCACACAGCCTTCGATGGCTTCAGGATACCGTGTCATGATTATACACAACAAATAACAAATGAATACATAATAAATAATAACTTGGGATCTGGGTGATGTTAGAGCCAGGAAAAGGCCTTGGTGGCTAGCTGGTCCAGCCCCCTCCAATCCCATTTCACAAACTAATTAACTGAGGAATGGAGGCCCTAGAGGCTTATCCAAGCTCCAGCCGCCTGTATTACATACAAAACAATTAAATACAACAGCAGCTAACAAAACGTGAGCGCTCAAAACAACACAGTGCGGCAAGCACTCTAGATATCCGCATTTTACAGCTAAGCAAGACAAATCTCCCAGCGGCTATTTGGTCCAGGAAATTCAAGTATTTCCGAGCCCCCTCCTGGGGCAGTCGTTCTCTCCCACATCCTCCCTGTGCCCCGTAATCCCAGCGCACAAGCGACGCACACGCACACGTCACTACGTGAAGCGCGCGCGCGCACACACACACACACGTGCGCACACACGCGCACGCGCACGCGCTCTTCCCCGCATTCCTCGCCCCTCCCCGCAGGCCCAGATCACACGTCACGCACGCGCTCTCCCCTTGACAACCCCGCTCCCTCCCCGCGGGCCTAGCGCACACGTCACGCAGGCGCACTCCCCACCCGCGGCCACACGACGGCGCCGCCTGCTCAACTCCAGGGCTGAACAGCTGAGGACTGAGCGAGCCCGAGAGTTCGCGTTCCCGCGCGGGACTCCGGCCTCTCCAGGCAGAGGCGCCGCCGCTTGCAGTCCCTTCAATTCTGCAGGCGCCGCAGACTCCTGGGGTCCTGCCGATGTCCGCGGGGCTCCAACCTACCACCCGGCACTGCTGCCCCCGCCGGCTCCCCGAGCCGCGCGGGGTCCCCTCGGCCCTCGCCCCCACCCTCTGGGGCTCACCCGCAGCTCCCTCGCCGCGTGGACCTGGAGGCCAGGGACTGCTTCCCACGAGGGGCTGGAGGCCGGGGAAGGACGAGCCGGGAGGAGAAGGCGGGGATGCACATGCGCAGAGGGAGGGAGCGGCGTGGCGCGGTGGCGGCGAGCTAGAAGTTGGCTCCTGGCAGCTTGGGTTGGAAAAGTGGCTCTACCTTAGGATGGCGTCTGGCACATAAATTGTTCAGTACGTTTCTTAAGATTACCCTGCCCAGTATACACCATGCCCACTCGTTTAGAAATCAGCTGGAGAGTTTCTGCCTTGGTGACTGAATTGAGATATCACTATCTGATATAGTCAGTCCTGCTACTTGGACCCTGGATTCTGTCCGTGTCCCGGAGATGTATGTCAAAGCAGTGTGCGTTTTCGACTAGACACAAACCAAGAGAAGCAAAGTGGTACATGAATTTCATTTATGAACGTGGACAGATGTTTTGATAAATTTATCTTCTATAGTTTAGACAATAAATCTATGTAAACTAAAATAATATCTGTGAGCAGCCTAGTTATTCTCCGGAATGAGGAAAAAAGCAACCTAGCAATTCAGTATTAATAATAAAAACTGTTCCTATGTAAGAAACTGTTCACACACCAAACTTAAGAAGAAAGCACTTTATCATCTCTCAGAAATGCTTTACCTGGGAACCAAATATACATTCTTTTATGTGGGCATGCTCATGACATTTTTAGCACAGTATGAGCATATGGGTGTATTATTTTATGATGAACTTTTCATAAAAGAATATGTAGTTAACTCTTTTTGATCAATGTCATTTAACTTTTTTTTTTCCTAACTTCAGATTTACAGAAGAGTTGCAAAGATAGTTCCCATATACTCTTCACCCAGTTTCACCTAATTGTTAACATTTATTTATTTATTTTTATTCGGCTGCATCAGGTCGTAGTTGCGGCACATGGGACCTTCGTTGCAGCGTGAGGATTTCTCTAGTTGCGCGCACATGCGGGCTCAGTTGCCTTGTGGCATGTAGGATCTCAGTTCCCCCACCAGGGATCAAACCCAAGTCCCCTACACTGGAAGACGTATTCTTAACCACTGGACCACCAGGGAAGTCCCTCTAATTGTTAACATTTTACATAACCATGGTACATTTACCAAAACTAAGAAAGTGATACGGGTACAATTGTATCAACTAAACTACAGAGTTTATTCAGAGTTCATCAGTTTTTCCATTAACGCGCTTTTACTGATACAGGATTCAACCCAGGATACCACAGTACGCTTAACCATCAAGTCTGTTTGGTCTCGTCCCATCTGCAATAGTTTCGTGGTCTTTCCTTGTCTTTCATTACCTTCAGATGTTTGAAGAATAGTGGTCAGATATTATGAAGAATGTCCCTGACTTTGAGTTTGCCTGATGTTTTCTCCTGATTGGACTGAGGTTATAAATTTTTAGAAAGAATACCACAGAGAGGATGTGTCCTACTTATATTTGAGGGGACACATGATATCAACACAACTTATATTAACCTTGGTTACTTGGTGAAGGAGGTGTCTGACAGGTTTCTCCACTATATCTTTAGGATTTTTCCCTTTCCAATCTATGCTTAGAGGTGGGTTACTAAGTCCAGTGCACTCAGTGGGAGCGGAATAAGCTCCATCTCAAATTTAGGAACATATTTTAAAATCACCACATTTAGTAGTAAATTTGGGGCGAGAACCTTTAAGGCTATGCAAATATACTATTCCTACTTAGAGTTTTGGCTACTAATTTTAGCTTTCACTGGTGGATCTTGCCTGCAACAGTTATTACTGTGGTGTTCCAATTGGTGATTTTATATTTCACCTCTTTCTTCTATATTTATTAATTGGGAACCCCCTGTAAGGGAAAACTTTCATTTCCAGCATTTATTTATTACATCATTTATTTATATCTGTATGGATATTTCTTTTGTTCCCAACCGTGGTTATTCAACCCACCTTCTCACTCAACCACTGGCACTCTCTGATCTGTCTTCTGTTCTACAATTTTACCCTTTTCAGAATGTCAAATGGAATTATATGTAGCTCCTGGGTTTGGCTTAGCAAAATTCATTTAAGATTCACTCATGTTGTTGCTCCCCTTTTTTTTTTAGGTCAGTTCCTTTTCCCTCACTCTTTTAATTTCATCCAATACTATTATGTTATTATGTTGCTCAAATTGTTCTGTGTTTGGGCATTGAGAGCTATCGTAGGTTAGCTTTTGGATCCTCTTAAAGTATTCCTATCATTTTTAAGAAATAACAGTTTTATTGATATATAATTCATATAACATACAACTCACTCATCTAAAGTGTACAATTCAGTCGTTTTTAGTGTATGGACAGATAAGAGTGATCATCACCGCAGTCAGTTTTAGAGCACTTTCATCAACTCAAAAGAAACCCCCATAAGCTTTAGCTATCATCCCCCTATACCTTCATCTCCCCAATGCCATGCAACTACTAATCTATTGTTGTCTCCATATAAATGGAATCAAACAATATGTGGCCTCTTGTGACTGATTTCTTTCACTTTACATAATGTTTTTCAAAGTTCTTCCATGGGCTTCCCTGGTGGCACAGTGGTTAAGAGTCCATCTGCCGTGCAGGGGACACAGGTTCGAGGCTTGGTCCAGGAAGATCCCACATGCTGCGGAGCAACTAAGCCTGTGCACCACGACTACTGCACCTGTGCTCTAGAGCCCACGAGCCACAACTACTGAAGCCGGCATGCCCAGAGCCTGTGTTCCACAACAAGAAAAGCCACCGCAATGAGAAGCCCACACACCGCAACGAAGAGTAGCCCCCGCTCGCTGCAACTAGAGAAAGCCCGTGCGCAGCAACGAAGACCCAACGCAGCCAAATATAAGTAAATGAAATAAATTTATTTAAAAAGTTTCTACCATGTTCTAGCACGTATTAATACTTCATTCTTTTTTATGACTGAATAATATTCCCTTGTATGGAATATTTTTGTTTTGTATCAATTTTCTTTATCCCTTCATCAGGTGATGGACATTTGGATTGTTTCCACCTTTTAGATATTGTGAATAACGTTGCTATAAACATTCATGTATAACTTTTGCTTGGACATGTTTTCTTGGACATGTTACTCTTGGGTATTTACCTAGGAATTAAATTTGTGATTCACATGGTAACTCTATGTTTAATATTTTGAAGAACTGCCAGACTTTTTTCCACAGTGGCTTCACAATTTTTCATCCTCACCAGAAGTGTATGATAGTTCCTATTTTTCCACATCCTTACACACATTTTTTTTTTTTTTTTTGGCCATGCCACGTGGCTTACAGGAGCTCAGTATTTTTAGATTTGTTAGTCTGGCTAGAGGTTTACCAGTTCTATGGATTTTTTTTTTTTTTTTTGAGGAACCAACTTTTTCTTTCGTTGATTTTCTCTATTGTTTTCCAGTTTTCAATTTCATTGATTTCTGCCCTGTCTATAGTATTTCCTTTGTCTGCTTGCTTTGGGCCTATTTTGCTCTCTCTCTCTCTTTTTTATAAGTTTCTTGGAGTAGAAACTTAGATAATTGATTTCAGATCTTGCCTTGTTTCTGATATAAGCATTTAATGCTATAAACTTTTCTCAGTCCTGCTTTAACTGTCTCACATGTTTTGGTAGGCTGTATTTTCATTTTCATTCAGTTCTATATATTTTTAAAATTTCCTTTGAGACTACCCTTTTTATCAACTGATTATTTAGATATGTTGTTACATTTTCAAGTGTTCAGAGATTTTCCTATTGTCTTTCTGTCACTGATTTCAAGTTTTATTACATTATGATCAGAGAAGATATCTGTATAATTTCAGTCATTTTAAATTTGATGAGGCTTATTTTATGACTCAGTATGGTCTCTCATAGTGAATGTTTCGTTGGTACTTGAAAAAATATATATATTTTGTTGATTTTGGGTGGAGTGTTCTATATATGTCACTTAGGTCCTGTTAGTTGATTGTATCATTCAGTTCTGTATTCTTACTGATTTACTGTTTAGTAGTTCTAAGAGTGAGTCTAAGAGTTGAAGTCTTGAGCTATAATTGTGGATTTGTCTGTTTCTCCTTTCATCTCTATTATTTGTGGGGAATATCAATTCAAATGACAGTAAATTTCCCAGTATCTTTTCTCTCTGCTTTCAAGATTTTTTTCTTTGTCTTTAGAAGTTTAATTGTGATGTAACTTGGTATTGATTTCTTTGGGCTTATTTTATCTGGGATTTGCTCAGCTTCTTTTATGTTTATGGTTTAAAATTTTTCTTTGCCAAATCTGTGAAAGTTTCAGCCATTATTTCTTCAAGTACTTTTTCAGTTCCTCTCTCTCCTCTCCTTCAGGGATGTTAGCTCTTTTATTGTTATCTCACAGATCCCTGAGACTGTTCATTTTTTTAAAAGTCAATTTCCTCTCTGTTGTTTGAATTGAGTAAATTTTATTGATCTGCTCTCGAATTCACTGATTCTGTCCTTTTTCATTTCCACTCTACTATTGATCCTACCCAGCCATTTGAAAAATATAGTTATTGAGTTTTTTCAGTTCTCTACTTTCCATTTTGTTCCTGCCCTCTCTCTCTCTCTCTCTCCCTCCCTCCCCTCTCTCTAACATATCTGTTTGCTGAGCTTTTTCTATTTTTTCATTGGGTTTCAGGCATATTTGTAATTTTGATGATAGTTGCTTTAAAATCCCAATCAGACCATTCCAACATTTAATTCATCTCAATGTTGGTTTCTGTCTTTTTTCGTTCAAGTTGTTATTGTCCTAGATTTTGTTATGATGAGTGTTTTGTAATTGTATCCTGGAAAATCTGGATATTATATTTCAGGACTCTGGAACCTATTTAATTTTCTTTTTTAACAGGCAGTCCCCTTGTTTAGTTGTAGCATGAAAGGTGGGTTGGGGGTGTCTGTTGTACTTCTTGCTGGGCTTTGCTGATACTACCCTAGAAAAAGTGGAGTTCTGATAACCATTGCCTTGTTGTAGATAGGTGGGGTACATGGTCAGCCCCTGCCTCAGTCTCATTGACATCCTCCTTGTAAAAGTGGGGCACTGGCTCACACAATCTCATTGTCTCCAGTTGAGCATGTAAGCTCAGCTCCCTGCTGGGCCTTGCTGATACCAGGGGAGCAAGGAAGCTCAGTACCTGCCTTCCACACATGGTTCTGCTTCTCTGATGCTGAGCTGTGGAGGCTCAGCTTCTACTGTGCCACCTGACACTGAAGAGGTGGGAAGTGGAGTGTTGACTAGCTCTGCCTTGCATAACCTTGCTCTGCCTCATTGTCGCCCATGGGGGTCGAACCTTAGCTGCTCACTGAGCTCCCCTGACATTAGGCGGTTGGAGGCACCAAATTGCTGACCAGCCCTTCTTTATATTGCCTTATTTAATCTCATTGCTGCCAGGTAGCTAAGTAGGTTCAGCTACCCACTGGGCCTCACTGACACCAACGATGGAAAGAAAGTGGAGTTCTGAGTTGAATTGCCTTGCTCAGTCTCATGGATGGCAGTTACAGGTGGAGGCCTAGCTCACCAATGGACTCGTCTGTCATTACCCTGGCAGGGGAATCAAAACACCACTTGCTTTCACTAGGTGAGAGATGAAAAAATCAGCTCCTATCTCAGTCCCATTGACACTACTGTGGTAGGTTAATCAGAACACCTTCTGCTTTTTGTTGAGGGGGGATGGAAGATCAACTCCCTGCTTGTGTTGTCAATATCACTGAGCAGGGGAATTTGAAACACTGCCTGCTTGCACCAGGAAGGGAATGGGGGATTAGTGGGGAATCAGAACACCACCATCTGCTACCACACAGCAGGGGGTGGGTGAGTGGATTCTGTTAGACCACTCTTTTCTTGGTCCTTTGGCTAGAGGGAAAAGGCTCGGTTTTTGTTTTGTTTTGTTTATGGTCTTTTGTGGGCTTCTGCAGTACCGTGTCTGAGATATATGAGAGGTAATAAAACCAATGGAAATCACCACCATTGCTCTAGCGGTACTAGATGCCTTGGTAGGCCCATAGGCAGTTTGCCTTCTTTCCACCTTTCAGAGTCTTTCTATGGTTGTTTGGCGTGTTATGTCCAGGGTATTTTCGTTGTGAGAGAGAATAATTGTAAGGGATGGGACTACTCCACTTTGGTCAGAGCCAGAAGTCCCACACAATTAAATTTTGTGTTTGAATTTCAGCAATGTCAGGCGTAACAGCAACAGAATAAGAGCTTCTCTTAGGGCCGCCATGGAAGTTGTCTGGTTCTCACACCATGATTTTTGCTGAGAAATGACAGACCTGGAGTTTGTCGTTTTCTCTTTGTAAGTGCTCAAGGGTACTCAGAAGAATTTCTCCCACAGCTCAATCCTTATAGTCATGATCACTGCTGTAATAGTCAAGTGCAGTAGCCTCTTGGGCCCACAAGGCACATGTTTCAGTTAGTGCTTCATACATGATAGTTTGATTAATTGTGATGTTTCTGCATTTCATGGATTACAAACGTCCCATTTACCACTGGCAAGGAGAGCAGCATTGCACTCAAACAGAAAGGCACAGCCAAACCGATACTAAAATGCCATCTTTGTGTGAGTATCTCCTGAGATCACTCCTGGTACCAATTCTGTATTAATCAGAGCCAAATCACAGTACGTAGTAATTAGTAATTTGAGCTGGGAAATTTTAATATAAGGAATTATTAATTATAAGGACAGATTGCAGTATTGAAGGATTCACTAGTAAGAAATAATGAGAACTCTAAAGAATAGGATTTGCCTGTAATAATTGTAAAAAATACTGGGTCTTAGTTGCGGCAGGTGGGCTCCCTAGTTGCGGCATGCATGTGGGATCTAGTTCCCTGACCAGGGATCAAACCCCGGGCCCCCTGAATTGGGAGCTTGTAGTCCTAGCCACTGCACCACCAGGGAATTCCCTACATATTCTTGTGAACTACAATTTTTATTAAAAAACATGCCATGTAAACCACTCCCACTTGTGAGTTAGTATATATACATTATTACTTTCATTTACGACCTGCTGTTCCTCATTATGCATTACCACAGTTTATTTTTAAGTTGCTCTCAACTGTTTATTGTGAACTAATTTGCAAAGCACAAGTGATGGCTAATTTTATGTGATAGCAGCTCTTTTTGTATGTTAAACCACTCTCACATTCCTGGAATAAATCCCACTTGGTCATGGTGTATAATCTTTTTTTAAAATATGCTGTTTAATTTAGGTTGCTAGTATTTTGTTGAGGATTTTTTGATCTATAGTGATAAGGAATTTACATCCGAAGTTTTTTTGTGACGTTGTCTTTTTTTTTTAAACAAGGATAATGCTAGCATCATAGAATGAGTTTAGTAGTGATCTCTCCTTTGCTATTTTATGAAAGTTTGGGAAATTCTTTAAATATTTGGTAGAATCCACCGATGAAGCCATCTGATTCTAGACTTTTCTTTGTTGGGGGTAGGGGTTTGATTACTAATTCAATCTCTTGTTATGGATCTGTTCAGATTTCTATTTCTTCTTGAGTCAGTTTTGGTAATTTGTGTGATTCTTAGAATTAACATTGTCTCATGATTACTGTTGGTGCATTTGTCTTTTAAATTACACGAGAAACAAAAAGAGGAGTTACTTTTTTTTTTTCCCTCCTCTTTTTTACTATTGAGGTACTACTGTTGCACCTTCTGGTTGTTGATTCATCTATATTTTTATTTTTACAGTCTTTCTAACATATCTGTTAGTTTTCTAGTCTAATTTTATTTTTTACTTCTTTATTGTTCTCTCTTTTTTTTTTTTCTTGCCACCCCATGCAGCTTGCAGAATCTTGGTTCACGAGCCGGGTCAGGCTGAAGCTCCTGCGTTGGGAGCTCCGAGTCCGAACCACTGGACTAACAACAGAGAACCTCAGACCCCAGGGAATATTCATCAGAGTGAGGTGTCATGGAGGTCCTCATCTCAGCACCAAGACCCAGCTCTACCCAACAGCCTACAATCTCCAGTGTTGGAAGCCTCAGGCCAAACAACCAGGGAGACGGGAACACAATCCCACTCATAAAAAAAAAAAAAAAGAAGGAGTTACTAACAAAGAAACACAACAGTGCTTGTTTTTATATTTGCCTATGTAGTTATCTTTACTGGTATTCTTTATTTGTTAATATGGCTTTAAGTTACTGTCTATTGTTGAGTATTCTTCCTTTTCAGGCTAACAGATGTAGTTTAGAATTTCTTGTAGGGTAGGTCTACACTGACTTAGCTTGGACCAAACTTTAATCAGGCTTCTCTCACCCTCACAAGCCCCGAACTTTGGCTGTCCCCCAGTGTGACCAAGCACAGAAATACAGAATATATCCTCCCATCCCTTAACAGCTCATTCCAAAAAGGGCTTAACAGAGTCAGACAAATTTCCAGTCAGACTACCCCATCACGCTGTTTGTTCACCTCCTCCACTCACTCAATTTCCTCTCGAGTTCCCGCTAATCCTTCTTATTCCTCCCTAGAAAAGAAAAGCCTTTTTCTACTTAATTTTGAGACGCTTTCCGATCCTTAAGTCAGGGCATTATTTCTATTGCAATAGTCTTTTTTAGAGGCTTCTCTTTACCCGAAGCCTGGATTTATTTTTGATATCCAACGCGCCATCTTGCTTATCTTTTTCACTGCTGAGAGAAATGCTACCATTTACTGCTTACTTTTAAACAGTATCATCTTATTGCTAGTATTTCCTAGTATTTAATTCATTTAATTTCTTAGTATTTAAAGTAACTTTCCTGTTCATATTCATAATTCACATTGATTTACAACTTTGCTTCCTTGGGTAGCCTGTTGTTTAAAAGGCACACTGGCTGTGAGACTGTTTTTCTGAGGTACTAAAAGAACTCAGGGCTGCATACAGTAGAAGTGAGAACCCTAGCCCACAATCTCTGAATTGCTAAGGAACAAAAATGTTACCGAAATTCTTTCAAGGTACTGGGCGAGCAGGCTTCTGGGAAATGGAGTCTGGAAGTTCGTGAGCTCACCGCGCATGGTCACGGGAACCGGACTCTTTTTTGCGGCTCCTTCTGCGCATGTGTAATAGCCTGGAGGCTCTGCCTCTAGAAAGCCTCGGGGCGATTGTGGCAAACGGTCACGGAGTGTCCGGGTCTGCGCGCCTCTCAGGGGGCTGGTGCGGCCCTAGTGGGAGTGGCGGGCGAGGCAGAAGGGTTGGACGAGGGCCGGGGGGAGGGTGGGCGGCCCTGCGCGGCTTCAGGGAGTAGGCAGGGGGCCGCGGTGCCCTACGGTGGGGAGGGGCAGGACCCGTGGCGTAAGAACCTGAGAGGGCAGGTGGTGGCGGCCTTGGCGGAGTTTCCGGCTGGAGAAGTCGCCGGCGTCGGGCGTGGGGACGCCATACCTCGGTGAGGCTGCAGATTCCGCGACGCAGGCCGCCTGGTCTCTGCGTGATGGGTGCGCCCTGCCCGCGAGTGGGGGGCGGGTTTGAGGGGAACTTGGGTGCAGGGCAGAACTAGGTATAAAGGAATTACCTGGGATAGTTACCTACGTGAGACTTCATTTTCTCGTCTGTGAAACTCAAGATATTAATAACGTGCCACCTGGGGTAGTTCAGAGGATTAAATACCATAGCACAGTGCCTGGCAGTAAATGTTAGCTACCGTGGTTCATAGAAATAATTCTTCTTCTTACTCGTTACTTTATGGCTCACAACCTGTCACTTAGGTCAGTATAACTCTCCCCACTGTAGCAGATTAGAACACTGAGACTGAGAGGACAGTTATATAGACAAAGCCACAAAACTATCAGATAACAAACTAGAAGACAAACTCAGATTTTCTCCGAATGTGATGGTCTTTCGCATTTACTGTCTTGGTTATAAAAGCCAGCACTGCATCCTCCCCAGAACTTAGCAAAAATAATTTGACGTGTGAAGAAATAATTTGAACGGTTGAGTATTACCACGTAACAGCTGTTTCTGGGATTTCTAGATGTCTTCGGAGTCCTTGGGACAGACAGCATAATTGCTTCTGAGTTAGTTCTGTAACAGTCTAGTTTTGTGTTCTGAGCAGCCTTGAGTGTGAGATTATTGAAGGTCTGATCTGAGATTCTATGGAATAATGGATACTAAGAGTTGAACTGCGGGCCTGGGTGAAGGTTCCAATTAAATGAATTTGTTCCTTAGGTGCATTTCTCATCTACCTTGGAATAAAGTACCTCTTGTGAAGTAAGGAGGAGTCTCTAGGAACAGAATCCGACGTGGGAGAGAACCACTCCACCATCTGAGCGAGTGTCTTAGCAGAGGCAGTAGTTCCTAGAAGGGAGCAGATCCCAGGTTTACACCGTCTGCTCAGAATGAGTGAGATTTGGATGATGTTGCCACATTCAGAAGTCGTCACGGGCTGCCTGATGGAGGAAAGTCTGGACCAGTTTTCAGAAGGCAGGGGAACTGGGCTGAGAGGAATGAAGGAGGGTTAGGCTACTCAGGAAATATAAGTTCATGGGAGAGCTTTTGAGGACATGGTGTGAGGAAAGGAGCTTTACAGCTAGATTGGAATGAATTCTGTTTTCGCATTCCCGGTTTAACCCGCACTCTCTATTTTTCACTCACTCATCCCAGAGTCTGAGCTCTTAGCACAGTGAACCTGGCATCTAAAAATACGCTGATGATTTTCTTATACACAACAGTATAAGAAGAACTTTCTATTTGTCTTGTTAAAAGTTGGGAAAAATTGGTCCTGAGGGTGTAAATGAATTTCCCTGGCTTTGTGTTAGTGGCAGAGCCAAGAGTAGATGTTGAGTCTCCTGATACCCAGGCCGGTTGCTGCTGCATCATCATTGGTAAAACGTTTCTTAAAAGGCAGTCTTTTGAGGATCTATATTTACTTTTTTGTGTTTTTTTTTTTTTTACTTTTATCCATATTAAAAAGTTTTTTTTAATTAGTTGATTTTTAAAATTGAAGTATCATTGATTTACAGTGTTTCAGGTGTACAGCAAAGTGATTCAGTTACACATATATATTCTTTTTCAGATTCTTTTCCATTATAGATTATTACAAGATACTGAATAGCTTTATATATACATAACTATATTTTATAGTTCCCTGTGCTATACAGTAGGTCCTTGTTGTTTATCTATACACATACTTTAGAAAAACAGTTAAAAAGTAGCCTTGAAGTGCCTCCTTCCCTTTTTCCGTAGCTTTGGGTGAATCCTCTACCTCAAGCAGTAAATAAGAAAATATATGTGTACATTACAACATTTGCTGTATAACTTAATGAAAGCTTAGTGTCCCTTCATTTAGGGTATTGGTATTTGACCAATTTCCTTGTAATTTTTAAATTTCTTTGAAATAAAGGGGTACATATATTGTTTTTTAAAAAGTAGGAAATAATTACATTCACCCAGTGAAAAATTGCATACCCAAGCTCTGCATGACCATATCACAGTCACACATGGACATGTGAGTACTTTTTTTCATATGTCCTTTCCTGCCCCTTCTCCAGGATGAAAAGGATATTCTCCCACAAAGAAGCATTTTACCCAGGCTATTTTTATAGCCATTTAAATAGGCAAATCCAGGAGGTGCAGACAGTCTGTATCTCTAATGACTTTGTTCCTCTCTTTCTATCCCAGCTATACCTTCAGAGATTTCAACATTTTTCCAAGACCAGCAAAATATGAAGAAATCTTATGTGAGTTGTTAAAGTTTTTCTACACTGTTTAACAATGTATTTTATGAGGTTAATGACTCCTATACTTGAAATGGAAAAGTAGAAATAGATAAAATGAAACTGAGGGAAACAGCATAGCATAATGGTTCTCAAACTTTAATGTGCATTAAAATCACCTGGAAAGTTTGCAAAACATGGAATGGGGCCTGAGATTGCAGGTGATGGTGATATTGAGGTCTACAGGCCAGTAGCATTGGAATAGAAGGTCACTAGAGCAGAGTTGGCAAGGAGACACATACACACAGAGCATAAGAAACTATGTGGTTACCAAATTCAAGCTGCAAATATTTATTTATTTATTTAAAATATAATTTTTATTGGAGTAGCTTTATGATGTGTTCATTTCTACAGTACAGCAAAGTGAATCAGCTATATGTATACCTATATCCCCTCTTTATTTTTGGATTTCCTTCCCATTTAGGTCACCACAGAGCATTGAGTAGAGTTCCCTGAGCTATAGAGTAGGTTCTCATTAGAGCTGCAAATATTTCTGACCATTCTGGTAGTCATGGCCAAAAAAAAGACTATGTTACATGGCTTTTATTGATCATCTGAATAAAGCTGCCTGATTCCTTTTGGAGCCAAAAGATATTCTGACATTGAAAGCTGAAAGAAGAAAAAAAAAACCTTTTGTTTCTTTTCCTGTAAATGATGAACAACCTTTTGGTGGCAACCATGAAATAAATGCCTGTAATTATTCTTCAGTGGATGCAAAAGATGGTACCAAGCAAAACCCAGTTAATGAGATTTTTCAGGAGGCCATATTACTGATGCTCATGTAGACAGCTTTCTGATGGTCTTGGTTTTTTTTTTGGTCCCTCCCCTGGATAAAACTAGAACATCTACAGAATAAATTGACTGCATGTCCTTAAAATAAATTTCTAAAATTCTTTGTCTTACTCAGTATGTAGAGTGTTCAGTTAAGAGAAGATTTTCTGGCAGATGTTTCTGCACCTAATCAAATTTCAATCTGCTTCATGCAGAATGGATTCTGCCTCATCATTTGCTGGAATTTGGTCAGTGAAAGTCACCAATAACATGTATTGTTTAAGTACACATAAACAATTAACCATTTTAAAGTGTACATTTCAGTGGCGTTTAATACATTCACAGTATTGTGCAATCATCATCACTATCTAGTTCCAGAACATTTCCATCCTCCCAAAATAAAACCTAATACCCTTTAAAGTCATTCTCTATTCCCCTTTTACCCCAGTCCCTGGCAACTACTAATTTACTTTCTGACTCTAAGAACTTGCCTCTTGTAGATATTTTACATAAATGTAATTATACAGTATGTGTTTTTTGCGTCTTTCATTTAATATGTTTTCAAATTTCATCCATATTGCAGCATGTATCAGACTTCATTCCTTCCCCACCCCCCAGCTTTATTAAGGTATAATTGACAAAATTGTAAGATTTTTAAAGTACATATCATGACAATTTGATATACATATATGTTATGAAAGGATTCCTCCCATCTAGTAAATTAACACATCCACCACCTCACATATTTTTCTCTTTTTTTGTGAGACATTTAAGTTCTCTGCAGATTTCAATTATACAATCAATACAATGTTATCAGTGTAGTCACCATGTTATACATTAGATCATCAGACCTTTTTCATTTTATAGCTGAAAGTTTGTACTCTTTTACCAAGTTTTCATTTCTTTTCATGACTCAATGTTCCACTGTATGGATGTACCACATTTTGTTTATGCAGGTGTCAGTTGATGGACATCTTTGTTGTTTCCACCTTACAGCTATTGCGAATAGTGCCACCGTCAACATTTATGCACATTTTTGTTTGAAAACCTGTTTTCTGCCTGTATCACTGCATCTTTTCCAGTCTTGAATAGTCTCATTAAATAATTGTATTTCATTAAAAAAAACCTGTTTTCAATTATGGGTATATACCTAGAAGTGGAAATGCTGTGTCCTATGTTAATTATTTTTAACTTAATGAGGAACCACCAAACTTTTTCACAATGGCTGCACAATTTTCCATTTTCACCAGCAATATATGAGAGTTCTGGTTTTTCCTCATCCTCAGCAACACTTGTTAACGTCTGTATTTTTTTATTACAGCCATCCTAGTGTGTGCGAAGTCATATCTCATTGTGGTTTTGATTTGCTTTTCCGTAATGACAAATGAGCACCATTTTGTATGCTTCTTGGACATTTCTATAACTACTTTGCAGACATATCTATTCATGTCCTTTGTCCATTTTAAAATTGGGTTGTTTATTATAAGAGTATGTCGGGTACTAGGCTTCTATCAGTTATATGATTTTCAAATATTTCCTCCCATTCTTTGAGTTGTCTTTTCATTATTTTGATAGTATATACTTCGAATCAAAAAGGGTTTTAATTTTTTAAAATAAATTCGTTTAGTGGTGCTTGATTCTTTTTTTGATAAATTTATTTTATTTATTTTTTATTTGGCTGCGTTGGGTCTTTGTTGCTGCGTGCGGGCTTTCTCTAGTTGCAGCGAGTGGGGGCTACTCTTCGTTGTGGTGTGTGGGCTTCTCATTGCGGTGGCTTCTCTTGTTGTGGAGCACAGGCTCTAGGTGCACGGGCTTCAGTAGTTGTGGCTCGCGGGCTCAGTAGTTGCAGCTCGTGGGATCTAGAACGCAGGCTCAGTAGTTGTGGCTCACGGGCTTAGTTGCTCTGTGGCATGTGGGATCTTCCCAGACCAGGGCTCAAACCCGTGTCCCCTGTATTGGCAGGAGGATTCTTAACCACTGCACCCCAGGGAAGCCCAAGGGTTTTAATTTTGATGAAGTTTGGTTTATCTATTTTTCTTCTGTTGTATGTGCTTTTGATGTCATATCTAAGAACTCATTGGCACACCAAGATCATGAAGATTTACTATGTTTTCTCCTAAGAGTGTTACAGTTTTAGCTCTTACATTTAGGTCTTTGATCTATTTTGAGTTAATTTTTGCATATATAACATGAGGAAGGGGTCCAGTTTCATATATTTGTATGTAGATATCCAGTTGTCCCAACACCGTTTGTTGAAGAGACTGTTTTTTTTACATTAAGTGGTCTTGGTACTTTTGATGAGAAATAGTTCACCAGAGATGTGTAGGTTTATTTCCAGACTTTCAGTTCTGTTCACTTGATCTATATGTGTATCCTTATGCCAGTTCCATACTGTTTTGATTCTCTAGCTTTGTGGCAAGTTTTGAAGTCAGAACACGTGAGTCCTCTGATTTGTTCTTCTTTGTCAAGGTTGTTTTGGCTATCGAGGTTCCTTGCAATTCCATGTGAATTTAAAGATCATGTCCATTTCTGCAAAAAAGGTTGTTGGGTTTGTCATCGAATTTGTGGAACACTGGGGAGTATTCTTATCTTGACTATATTAAGTATTTTATCCCATGAACAAGGAGTGTCCTTCCATTATTTAGGTCTTTAATTTCTTTCAGCAAAGTTTTGTAGTTTTCAGTGTATACAAGTCTTGGACCTCCTTGGTTAACTCCGTTCCAAAGTATTTTATTCTTTTTGATGGTATTGTAAGTACAGTTGTTTTCTTAATTTACTTTTGGATTGTTCATTAAACTGATATTTTGTGTGTTAATCTTGTGTTCTACAATTTTATTGAATTTATTAGCTCTAATACTTTTTTGATGGATATTTTAGGATTTTCTGTATGTAAGATCATGTCATCTAAAGACAGAGATAGTTTTACTTCACTGTTTCTAATTTGGATGGCTTTATTTCTTTTTATTGCCTGGGTTCTCTGGCTGGGACTTCTTTTACAGTGTTGAATAGAATTGACCAAGGTGGGTATTCTTGTCTTGTTCCGCATTTAAGTGGGAAAGCTTTCAGTCTTTTACCATTAAATATGTTAGCTGTGGGTTTTTCGTAAAAGCCTTTTTATCAGGTTGGGCAGTTCACTTCTGTTCCTAGTTTATTGAGTGATTTTATCCTGAAAAGGTTTTGGATGTAGTCAAGTGCTTTTTCTGCTTCACTTGAGCATCATGTGGGGATTTTTCATCTTCATTTGGTATATTAAATTGATTTTCTCATGTTGAACTGCTCTTGCATTCCTGGTATAAATTCTACTTCGTCATGATTCATGATCTGTTTATTTGTTTGTTTGTTTATTCATTCATTCATTCATGCTGCACCACGCAGCTTGCGGGATCTTAGTTCCCCAACCAGGGATGGAACCCTTGCCCCCAGCAGTGGAAGTGTGGAGTCCTAATCACTGGATCTCCAGGGAATTACCCATGATCCTTTTAATATGTTGTTTGGACTCAATTTTGTAGTATTTTGTTGAGGATATTACATTTACATTCATAAGGCATTTTGGCCTGTAATTTCATTTTATTGTGATGCCTTTATCTACCTTAGATATTAGGGTAATTAATGCTGGCCTCATTGAATTAGTTAAGAGGTACAGTTTACCCTTGAACTACACAGGTTTAAACTGCATGGGTCCTCTTATATGCAGAGTTTTTTCAATACTAGATATTACAGTACTACACAATCCATGGATGGTTGAATCTGCAGGTGCAGAACTGCAGATAAGGAGGGATAGCTCTGAAGTTATACTCGGATTTTCAACCGCACTGAGGTCATCAACCTTAACCCCTGCGTTTTTCAGGGGTCTGAAAAACGTTTTTCAGGGTTTTTCTTCCTCTTTTGGGGAAGAGTTTGGGAAGGATTAGTGTTAATTCTTCTTTAAACGTTTGTTAAAATTCACCAGTGAAGTCATCTGGTTCTGGACTTATCTTTGTTGAGAAGTTTTTGATTACTGATTTGATCTCTTTGCTTGCTATTCACATTTTGTATTTCTTCCTGAGTCAGTTGGTTATTTGTGTGTTTCTAGGAATTTATCCATTTAATCTAAGTTTCTAATTTTTTGATGTAAATTGTTTTTTAGTATTGTCTTATAACCCTCTTTATTTCTGTTAGGTTGGTAGTAATGTCTCCATTTCTGATTTTAATATTTTGAGTCTTTTTTACTTTGTCAGTCTAGCTAGAGGTTTGTCAGTTTTGTTGATTGTTTTTTAGAGAAGCACTTTTGGTTTTGTTCATTCTGTTTTTTTATTCCACTTATTTGTCTCTCCTCTAATCTTTATTATTTCCTTCCTCCTGTCAGAGACAAAGACCAAAATATATATATATATTCCTTACTGTATCACAGTATCAGAAGGATAGAGATAAACAGGGAGAACACCATATGATGACAGAAGCAGAGATTGGAGTAATGCAGCTTCAATCCAGAGAATGTCAAGTATTGCTGGCCACCATCGGAAATGAGGGGGAGGCAAGGAAAGTTTCTGTCTCGAGTCGCAGAGAGAGCATGCCCTTGCTAACACCTTGCTTTTGGACATCTAGACTCTAGAACTATGAGAGGATAAATTTCTCATTATAAACCACCAGTTTGTGGGAATTTGTCATAGCAGCCCTAGGAATCTAATCCATGTGCCATAGATTTATAATTATTGTTTTATGCTTTTGTCTTTTAAGTCAGATAGGGGAAAAAAGGAGTTATTAACCAAAAATATAATAATATTGGCTTTCATGTATACCTTTATAGTTTTAAAAATTATTTGTTTGTTTATTTATTTATTTTGGCTGTGCCGGGTCTTAGTTGCAGCATGTGGGCATGTGGGACCTTTAGTGGTGGCATGTGGACTTCTTAGTTGTGGCATGCAGGCTTCTTAGTTGCGGCATGTGGACTCTTAGTTTCAGCATGTATATGGGATCTAGTTCCCCGACCAAGGATCAAGCCTGGGCCCCCTGCATTGGGAGCGCAGAGTCTTACCCACTGGACCACCAGGGAAGTCCCTACCTTTGTAGTTTAATGGTGTTCTTTATTTCTTTAACTAGCTTTGAGTTAGTGTCTTCCATTCATTTTAGCTTGAAGGACTCTTTAGGTTTTCTTGAAGGACAAGTCTATTAGCAACAAACTCCCTCGGCTTTTGTTTATCTGAGAATGGCTTAATATTTCTTTGTTTGGAAGAACAGTATTTTTGAATACAGAATTCTTCATTGAAAGTTTTTTCTTTCAGCACTTTAATATGTCATGCCACTGCCTCTTGTCCTCCATGGTTTCTGATGAGAAATTGGATATTCCTTTTCAGGATCTCCTGTACATGATGAGTCACTTCTCTCTTATTTCTTTTCAAGATTCTCTTTATCTTTGACAATTGATTATACTGTGTTTTAGTGGGTCTCTTTGTGCGTATCTTACTTGAAGTTCCTTGAGCTTTTTGGATGTGTAGGTTCATGTCTCTCATCAAATTTGGGAGGTTTTCGGCTTTTATTTTTTCAAATATTTTTTCTGTCTTTTACTTTCCTTCTGGTACTCCCAATATGCAAATATTTGTGTGCTTGATGGTGTCCCACAGATCTCTTAGGCTCTGTTTATCCTTCTTTATTCTTTTTTCTTTCTGCCTCTCAAACTGTATAATTTCAGTTTACCTGTCTTCTAGTTTGCTGATTCTTTTTTCCATCTGTTCACATCTGCTGTTGAACCCTCTACTGAAGTTTTTATTTCAATTTTTGTACCTTTCAACTTTAGGATTTCTATTTGTTGATATTCTCTTTGGTGGAACATCATTCTTCTGGTTTCCTTTAATTTCCACCCCCCCATGGTTTCCTTTACTTCTTTAACCTTATTTAAGACAATTGATTTATAATCTTTGTCTAGTAAATCCAAAGATTAGGCCTCCTCAGGGAAGGTGTCTGAATTTTTTTCTTGTGAAAGGGCTATACTTTCTCATTTAAATGCCTTATAATTTTTTGGTGAAACTGGACATTTTGAATATTACAATGTGTTAATTCAGAGATCAGATCTCCTCCCCAACCCTCAGAGTGGTTACTGTTGTGTGAGGCATAGTTTTTTGTTTGTTTGGTAAATTTCTAAACTATTTTTGTAAAGACTGTCTTCTTTGTTGCATGTCATTACTGAAATCTCTGTCCCATTTACATAGTGCTCAACTAGTGATTTAACAGAGATTTCCTTAAGTGCCTGGAGTCAACAAAACCAAAAATCTCCCCAGTCCTTACTGTGGGGTTTGTGTGTTTTGGAGCATATCCTCAACACCACACTGGGCAGTTTACAACTCTTCCCTCACCCTCACTTCTTATTTGTACAGAGCTTGATAGTCACCTAGAGTTGAGAGCTTAGGATCTTGTCAGGTCTTTTTTGGACATGTGCCTCATCCTAGATATGTGTGGGTCTTCTAGATTTCCAGGACTATATGGAAACTTTTCAAAGCCCCAAAGCATCTCACTCCTCAGCTTTTCTTCACAGACTTTTTTGACATATCTTTTGTTTGCTGCAGCTGACGTCCTTTGCCCCAGTGGCAGCAGCTGGTTCATTTGCCTTTAAATGTTTTCAGTAAATGCCCTTCGTGTAGTCGTTTCTCTGATGTGAGAGGTTCTGAGCATTCTGCTGTAGTCTTTTCAGGTATCCACCAGACGGATCAAAACAAACAACCCCAATTGTTGAGAAACAGCTCCATTCTGCTTTCTCTGGCACCAGGAATCTACACCAAGAATATTGGAGTCCATCTTCAAGACCAAATGTTACTGGTTGAATTGTCTCCTGAAAATTTATATGTTAAAGTCCTAATCATTGATATCTCAGAATATGACCTTATTGGGAGAAAGGGTCTTTACAGAGGTAATCAGGTTAAAGTGAGTTCATTAGAGTGGGCCCTAATCCAATACTAGTGTCCTTATAAAAGGGAAATTTGGACACAGAACTACATATAGCAGGAAGACGTTGTAGAGTTACAGGGAGAAGACAGCCATCTGAAAGCCAAGGAGAAAGGCTTTGAATAGCTTCTTATCTCACAGCCCTCAGAAGGAACCAGCCCTGCTGACACCTTAATCTTGGACTTCTAGCCTCCAGATCTGTGAGATAATAAATTTATGTTGTTTAAGCCACGCAGTCTGTATACTTTGTTATGGCAACCATAGCAATCTAATACAGCCTGAGAGGGTGAGATGGAGCAAGGGTAAGTTAAAACAACACAAGATCCCTCCGACCAGGTTTCAGGTGCATTTTTCTTGACTAATCATTCTCTTGATTGTTGTAACCACTGTCCATTTTCCAGAGTTCTGCTAAAGTTGATTCTCATCGTTTTTGCCAGGTTTTTAGGTGTTCCTTTGGAGGGATGTGGCCCTGAGAGTTCTGTGCTCTGCTGTTTTCCCTGGTCAGAGTCTGGTACCAGTGATCTGTTGCAGTTTTGGAGTTACTTGACCTCTCTGCATCATTTGACCCCACTGCCTGCTCTTCTGTAAAGCCTCTACTAGCAGCTCCTATAACTTCATACAACCCTCTTTCTACCCTTCTAGTGATGTCTCCTTCAGAACAATTAAGGACTTTGACTCCTGGCAATTAATGTATCCCTGTATATTAGTTTCCTGTTACAGCTGTAACAAATTGCCACAGATTTAATGGTTTAAACCAACACAAAGTTAGAGGGAAGTCCAAATTAATCTTACACGGTGATGACAGGACTTGTACCTTCTGGGCTCTGATGGGAGAATCTGTTGCCTCGCTTTTTTCAGCTGTTGTGGCACCTTCCTCCATTTTCAAGGCATATCACATCAGTCTAAACTCTTTCTTTAAACTGCCTTCTCCTCTTCTGTAGTCACATCTCTTTCTGGCTCCTTCTTATTTATTAGGACACTTTTGATTATCCTTAGGGTCCACCTGGATAATCCAGGATGCTCTCTTTTCAGGATTCTTAGCTAATCACATCTACAAAGGCCCTCTTGCCATATACAGTAATATTCACATGTTCTAGGGATTAGGACATGAATATCCTTAGGCCATTATTCAGCCTACCATAGCTGGGTTTTCATTCTTGACTCACTGTTCATATACATGTTTATATATTTATATATATACATTAATTTCTCATTCTATTTGTGTAAGTAGACAGAAATGTATGTATCATGGAAGGATATATATTTTGTTTTATATGCTTCTTAGAATTATGTCAGTTATCTCATTTGATATGTAGGTTACTGTACCTCTGTTTAAAAAATTTTAATATTGTACTTAAGATTGGTCCAAATTGATTAATACTTTATTCTTTTTAATGTCATATAATATTTTATTATGAGACCATACCACATTTTAGTTTTCCATTTCTTTACTGAAAGACGCTTGCCATTTCCATTTTTCATTGTCATGTATAATACAGGCGTACCTTGTTTTATTGTGCTTTGCTTTACTGCACTTCACAGATACTGTATTTTTTTTTACAAATTGAAGGTTTGTGGTAACTCTGCATCGAGTCTTTTGGCACATTGTTCCAAAAGCATTTGCTCACTTCATGTCTGTTGTCATATTTTGGTAATTTTCACAATATTTCAAACTTTTTCATTATTATTATATTTGTTATGGTGATCTGTGATCAGTGATCTTTGATGTTACTATTGTAATTGTTTGGGGGCACCACAAACCACACCCATATAAGACAGTGAACTTAAATGTTGTATGTGTTCTGACTGCTCCACCAACCAGCTGTTACCCAGTCTCTTTCCCTCTCCTTGGGCCTCTGTATTCCCTGAGACACAACAGTATTGAAATTAGACAAACTAATAACTCTACAGTAGCCTTTAAGTGTTCAAGTGAAAGGAAGAATCACACATTTCTCACTTTAAATCAAAAGCTAGATTAAACTTAGTGAGGAAAGCATGCTGAAAGCCTAGATAGACCAAAAGCTAGGCCTCTTGCACCAAACTGTTAGTCAAGTTGTGAATCAAAGGAAAAGTTCTTGAAGGAAATTAAAAGTGCTACTCCAGTAAACACACAAATGATAAGAAGGTGAAACAGCCTTATTGCTGATATGGAGAAAGTTTTAGTGGTCTGGATAGAAGATGAAAGCAGCTACAACATTCCCTTAACCAAAGCCTAATCCAGAGCAAGGACCTAATTATCTCTTCTTCAATTCCATTTAAGGCTGAGAGAGGTGAGGAAAGCTGCAGAAGAAACATCTGAAACTAGCAGAGTCTGGTTCATGAGGTTTAAGGAAAGAAGACGTCTCCATAATATCAAAGTGCAAGGTGAAGCAGCAAGTGCTGATGTAGAAACTATAGCAAGTTATTTAGAAGATCTAGCTAAGATAATTAGTGAAGGTGGCTACACTAAACAACAGATTTTCAATGTAGACAAAACAGCCTTAAATTGGAAGAAGATGCCATCTAGGACTTGCATGGCTAGAGAGAAGTCAGTGCCTGGCTTCAAAGGACAGGCTGATTCTCTTCTTAGGGGCTAATGCAGCTGTTGACTTTAAGTTGAAGCTGATGCTCATTTACCATTTGCAAAGTCCTAGGACCCTTAAGAATTATGCTATATCTACTCTGCCTGTGTTCTATAAATGGAACAACAGAGCCTGGATGACAGCACATCAGCTTTTAACATGGTTTGATGAATATTCTAAGCCTACTATTGAGACTTACTGCTCAGAAAAAAAGATTCCTTTCAAAATACTACTGTTCATTGAGAGTGCACCTGGTCACCCAAGAGCTCTGATGGAGATGTACAATGAGATTAATATTGTTTTCATGCCTGATAACACAGCATCTGCAGCCCATGGGTCAAGGAGTGATTTTGATGTTCAAGTCTTGTTATTTAAAAAATACGTTTCATAACACTATAGCTGTCATAGACAGTGATTTCTCTGATGAATCTGGCAAAGTAAAAACCTTCTGGAAAGGATTCATCATTCTAGAAGCCATTAGGAGTGTTTGTGATTCATTGGAAGAGGTCTAAGTATCAACATTAACAGGCATTTGGAAGAAGCTGATTTCAGCCCTCATGGATGACTGAGGAGTTTGAGACTTCAGTGGAGGAAGTAAGTGCAAGTATGGTAGAATAGCAAGAGAACTAGAAATAGAAGTGGAACCTGAAGATATTACTGAATTACTCCAATCTCTTGATAAAACTTTAACAGTTGAGGAGTTGCTCGTTCTAGATGAGCAAAGAAAGTGGTTTCTTGAGATAAAATCGACTCTTGGTGAAGATTGTATGAGACTGTTGAGTTATGGGAAGAAAATACTCAGGTGCCTACCTACATTTTTTTTAATCTAAAAAAATAAGAATGAAATTTTATATATAGATTGACAATATAAGTTTACAATTTATAAATAAATAAAAAGGTTTCCCAGAAGGAAGAGTAAGCAGATATTTTGGACACCCCTATTCCACAGGAGTTATATCCAAAATTATTCAATAACTCACTCCCTGAATAACTCCATAGCTCTTTATCTTATCATAGTCCCAAATGGTATTCTCTTACATGCTAATTGCTTTTCCTTTAACTACTTTTTTTAGAGGTATCCATGGTTATGCTGTTGCCCCAGGTTCATGAATGTTACTTTAATGTTGTTTAACCACTCAGAATTTTACCTCCTCAGTGAAACCCACCCTAATAGCAGGAATAGAACTTTTGTCCCCTTTGAAACTGCAATCAACTTTGCTCATCTTTTCACAATAGTAACATCTTATTGTAGTTATATGCTTGTATGTTTGTCTGTTTTTCAGATTATATGCTTCTTGATAACAGTAACATTGCTTTGTCTTCAGATTCCCCCAAAGTAGGATAGTTTTTATGGCATGCAGGCATCAATAGCTTATACCAGTAGTAGGGAATATCTGTTATGATTTCTCCCTCTCCAACCAAGTACAGTGCAGAAGTAGACATCCCAAAACATATTTTGATTGACTCTGAATAGTGAACAGTATAACCATTCTCATGTAGCTTCTCCATGTCTTTCAATTCTGATTACTTAAATTTAAGCACAAATGTGCTATTTCAGGAATCCTTATCATTTGAGGATGTGACTTTGGGCTTCACCAAGGAGGAGTGGCAGCAGCTGGACCATGCTCAGAGGACACTGTACAGGGATGTGATGCTGGAGAACTATAGTCATCTCGTCTCAGTGGGTAGGGATTGTTTTCCGTGTAGATTCCTAGTATGCATGTCCTTTCTTGGTTGCTGACACCTGTGGAAATTTTTTGAGTTTGAAGATACTTAGACTTGAGACCCAGGGTGATAAGAAGAAGGACTGTTGAAACACCATAAAGAATTTTTCTTTTCCCAATAATAGATTGAAATTGGTCCCTGAAGCTTCATTTTCTGTTTTCTTCAGGAGCCCTAAAGCCCATGAGCCTAGCGCAATTCCCATGTCATTTCCCATTCACAGGGTATTGCATCCCTAAACCAGAACTGATCTTCAGGTTGGAACAAGGAGAGCAACCATGGGTATTAGAGGAAGAGTCCCCAAGCCAGAGCTACCCAGGTGAGTTAGGCTGTATTAAACAGAAGGACACCTAGTGATAGGTACAAATTCTTATTAATCTTAAGTATTGCTCATGTGTTCATTTTTTCTTTTAACATCTTTATTGGAGTATAATTGCTTTACAGTGTTGTGTTAGTTTCTGCTGTGTGACAAAGTGAATCAGCTATATATATGCATATGTATATCCCCATATTCCCTCCCTCTTGCATCTCCCTCCCACCTTCCTTATCCCACCCCTCTAGGTGGTTACAAAGCACCAAGCTGATCTCCCTGTGCCATGCAACTGCTTCCCACTAGCTATCTGTTTTACATTTGGTAGTGTATATATGTCAGTGCTACTCTCTTGCTTCATTCCAGCTTACCCTTCACCCTCCCTGGGTCCTCAACTCCATTCTCTATGGCTGTGTCTTTATTCCTGTCCTGCCTCTAGGTTCATCAGAACCTTTTTTTTTCCTTTTAGATTCCATATATATGTGTTAGTACATGGTATTTATTTTTCTCTTTCTGACTTACTTCACCCTGTATGACAGACTGTAGGTCCATCCACCTCACTACAAATAACTCAATTTTGCTTCTTTTTTATGGCTGAGTAATACTCCATTGTATATATGTACCACATCTTCTTTATCCATTCGTCTGTCGATGGGCATTTAGGTTGCTTCCATGTCCTGGCTATA
Organism: Mesoplodon bidens; assembly: GCF_964165515.1. NCBI lineage: Eukaryota > Metazoa > Chordata > Mammalia > Artiodactyla > Ziphiidae > Mesoplodon > Mesoplodon bidens. The sequence goes on along the minus strand of NC_138176.1, from coordinate 117,652,683 downwards.
GTAAGTAGAGCTGAAATGAACATTGTGGTACATGACTCTTTTAGAATTATGGTTTTCTCAGGGTATATGCCCAGTAGTAGGATTACTGGGTCATATGGTAGTTCTATTTTTAATTTTTTAAGGAGCCTCCATACTGTTCTCCATAGTGGCTGTACCAATTTACATTCCCACCAACAATGCAAGCGGGTTCCCTTTTCTCCACACTCTCTCCAGCATTTATTGTTTGTAGATTTTTTGATGATGGCCATTCTGACCGGTGTGAGGTGATACCTCATTGTAGTTTGCATTTGCATTTCTCTAATGATTAGTGATGTTGAGCATTCTTTCATCTGTTTGTTGGCAATCTGTATATCTTCATTGGAGAAATGTCTGTTTAGGTCTTCTGCCCATTTTTGGATTCAGTTTTTTTGTTTTTTTGATACTGAGCTGCATGAGCTGCTTGTATATTTTGGAGACTAATCCTTTGTCAGTTGCTTCGTTTGCAAATATTTTCTCCCATTCTGAGGGTTGTCTTTTCGTCTTGTTTCCTTTGCTGTGCCAAAGCTTTGAAATTTCATTAGGTCCCATTTGTTTATTTTTGTTTTTATTTCCATTTCTCTAGGAGGTGGGTCAAAAAGGATCTTGCTGTGATTTATGTCATAGACTGTTCTGTCTATGTTTTCCTCTAAGAGTTTTATAGTGTCTGGCCTTATATTTAGGTCTTTAATCCATTTTGAGTGTATTTTTGTGTATAGTGTTAGGAAGTGTTCTAATTTCATTCTTTTACATGTAGCTGTCCATTTTTCCCAGCACCACTTATTGAACAGGCTGTCTTTTCTCCATTGTATACTCTGGCCTTTTATCAAAGATAAGGTGACCATATGTGCATGGTTTATCTCTGGGCTTTCTATCCTGTTCCATTGATCTATATTTCTGTTTTTGTGCCAGTACCATACTGTCTTGATTACTGTAACTTTGTAGTATAGTCTGAAGTCCAGGAGCCTGATTCCTCCAGCTCCATTTTTCTTCTCAAGATTGTTTTGGCTACTCGGGATATTTTCTGTTTCCATACAAATTGTGAAAATCTTTGTTCTAGTTCTGTGAAAAATGCCATTGGTAGTTTGATAGGGATTGCATTGAATCTGTAGTTTGCTTTGGGTAGTAGAGTCATTTTCACAATGTTGATTCTTCCAATCCAAGAACATGGTACATCTCTCCATCTGTTTGTATCATCTTTAATTTCTTTCATCAGTATCTTACACTTTTCTGCATACAGGTCTTTTGTCTCCTTAGGTAGGTTTATTCCTAGGTATTTTATTCTTTTTTTTGCAATGGTAAATGGGAATGTTTCCTTAATTTCACTTTCAGATTTTTCATAATTAGTGTATAGGAATGCAAGAGATTTCTGTGCATTAATTTTATATCCTGCTACTTTACCAAATTCATTGATTAGCTCTAGTAGTTTTCTGGTAGCATCTTTAGGATTCTTTATGTGTAGTATCATGTCATCTGCAAACAGTGACAGTTTTATTTCTTCTTTTCCGATTTTGATTCCTTTTATTTCTTTTTCTTCTCTGATTGTTGTGGCTATAACTTCCAAAACTATGTTGCATAATAGTGGTGAGAGTGCGCAACCTTGTCTTTTTCCTGATCTTAGCAGAAATTATTTCAGTTTTTCACCATTGAGAATGATGTTGGCTGTGGGTTTGTCATATATGGCCTTTATTATGTTGAGATAGGTTCCCTCTATGCCTACTTTCTGGAGGGTTTTTCTCATAAATGAGTGTTGAATTTTGTCAAAAGCTTTTTCTGCATCTATTGAGATGATCGTATGGTTTTTCTCCTTCAATTTGTTAATATGGTGTATCACATTGATTGATTTGTGTATATTGAAAAATCCTTGCATTCCTGGGATAAACCCCACTTGATCATGGTGTATGATCCTTTTAATGTGTTGTTGGATTCTGTTTGCTAGTATTTTGTTGAGGATTTTTGCATCTGTGTTCATCAGTGATATTGGCCTGTTGTTTTCTTTTTTGTTACATCCTTGTCTGGTGTGGTGTCAGGGTGATGGTGGCCTCTTAAAATGAGTTTGGGAGTGTATATTTTGGAAGAGTTTGAGAAGGATAGGTGTTAGCTCTTCTCTAAATATTTGATAGAATTCTCCTGTGAAGCCATCTGGTCCTGGGCTTTTGTTTGTTGGAAGATTTTTAATAAAAGTTTCAATTTCAGTGCTTGTGATTGGTGTATATTTTCTATTTCTTCCTGGTTCAGTCTCGGAAGATTGTGCTTTTCTAAGAATTTGTCCATTTCTTCCGGGTTGTCCATTTTATTGGCATATAGTTGCTTGTACTAATGTCTCATGATTCTTTGTATTTCTGCAGTGTCAGTTGTTACTTTTCCTTTTTCATTTCTAATTCTGTTGATTTGAGTCTTCTCCCTTTTTTTCTTGATAAGTCTGGCTAATGATTTATCAATTTTGTTTATCTTAAAGAACCACTTTTAGTTTTATTTATCTTTGCTATCGTTTCCTTCATTTCTTTTTCATTTATTTCTGGTCTTATCTTTATGATTACTTTCCTTCTGCTAACTTCAGGGTTTTTTTTTTCTTCTTTCTCTAATTGCTTTAGATGTAAGGTTAGGTTGTTTATTTGAGATTTTTCTTTTTTCTTGGGGTAGGATTGTATTGCTATGAACTTCCCTCATAGAACTGCTTTTGCTGCATCCCATAGGTTTTCGGTTGTCATGTTTTCATTGTCGTTTGTTTTTAGGTATTTTTTGATTTCCTCTTTGGTTTCTTCAGTGATCTCTTGGTTATTTAGTAGCATATTGTTCAGCCATGTGTTTGTATTTTTTAATTAATTAATTAATCTATTTATTTATTTATTTTTGGCTGCATTGGGTCTTCGTTGCTGAGCGGGCTTTCTCTTGTTGCAGCGAGAGGGGGCTAGTCTTTGTTGAGGTTCACAGGCTTCTCATTGCGGTGGCTTCTCTTGCTGCAGAGCAGAGGCTCTAGGCGCGCAGGCTTCAGTAGTTTTGGCTTGTGGATTGTAGAGCGCCAGCTCAGTAGTTGTGGTGCACCGGCTTAGGTGTTCTGTGGCATGTGGGATCTTCCCGGGCCAGGGCTCGAACCCGTGTCCCCTACATTGGCAGGCAGATTCTTAACCACTGCACCACCTTGGAACCCCACATGTTTGTATTTTTATAGTTCTTTTCCTCTAATTGATATTTAGTCTCACAGCACTGTGGTCGGAAAAGATACTTGTTGTGATTTCAATTTTCTTAAATTTACCAAGGCTTGATTTGTGACCCAAGATATCATCTATCCTGGAGAATATTCCATGAGCACTTGAGAAGAAAGTGTATTCTGTTGTTTTTGGATGGAATGTCCTATAAGTATCAATTAAGTCCATCTTTTTATGTGTCATTTAAAGCTTGTGTTTCCTTATTTATTTTCATTTTAGATGATCTGTCCATTGGTGAAAGTGGGGTGTTAAAGTCCCCTACTATGATTGTGTTACTGTCCATTTCCCCTTTTATGGCTGTTAGCATTTGCTTTATGTATTGAGGTGCTCCTATGTTGGGTGCATAAATATTTACAATTGTTATATCTTCTTCTTGGATTGATCCCTTGATCATTATGTAGTGTCCTTGTCTCTTGTAATAGTCTTTATTTTAAAGTCTATTTTGTCTGATATGAGAATTGCTACTCCAGCTTTCTTTTGATTTCCATTTGCATGGAATGTCTTTTTCCATCCCCTCACTTTCAGTCTGTATGTGTCCCTAGGTCTGAAATGGGTCTCTTCTAGACAGCATATATACCGCTCTTCTTTTTGTATCCATTCAGCTAGTCTGTGTCTTTTGGTTGGAGCATTTAATCCATTTATAGTTAAGGTAATTATCGATATGCATGTTCCTATTACCATTTTCTTAATTGTTTTGGGTTTATTATTGTAGGTCTTTTCCTTCTCTTGTGTTTCCTGCCTAGAGAAGTTTCTTTAGCATTTGCTGTAAAGCTGTTTTTGTGGTACTGAATTCTCTTAACGTTTGCTCATCTGTAAAGGTTTTAATTTCTCCATCGAATCTGAATGAGATCCTTGCTGGGTAGAGTAACCTTGGTTGTTGGTTTTTCTCTTTCATCACTTTAAATATGTTCTGCCACTCCCTTCTGGCTTGCAGAGTTTCTGCTGAAAAATCAGATGTTAACCTTATTGAGATTCCCTTGTATGTTATTTGTTGCTTTTCACTTGCTGCTTTAATATTTTTTCTTTGTATTTAATTTTTGATAGTTTGATTAATGTGTGTCTCGGCGTGTTTCTCTTTGCGTTTATCCTATATGGGACTCTCTGTGCTTCCTGGACTTGATGGACTATTTCCTTTTCCATGCTAAGGAAGTTTTCGACTATAATCTCTTCAAATATTTTCTCCGACCCTTTCTTCTTCTCTTCTTCTGGGACCCGTAAAATTCGAATGTTGGTGCGTTTTGTGTTGTCCCAGAGGTCTCTGAGACTGTCCTCAATTCTTTTCATTCTTTTTTCTTTATTCTGCTCCCTGGGAGTTATTTCCACCATTTTATCTTCCAGCTCACTTATCCATTCTTCTGCCTCAGGTATTCTGTTATTGATTCCTTCTAGAGTATTTTTAACTTCAGTGATTGTGTTGTTCATTACTGTTTGTTTGCTCTTTAGTTCTTCTAGATCCTTGTGAAATGTTTCTTGTATTTTCTCCATTCTGTTTCTGAGATTCTGCATCATCTTTACTATCATTACTCTGAATTCTTTTTCAGGTAGGTTGCCTATTTCACATTCATTTATTTGGTCTTGTAGGTTTTTACTTTGCTCCTTCGTCTGTAACACATTTTTTTGTTTTTTGATTTTTCTTTTTTTTTTTGATGGGTGGTGCTCTATTCCTGTCTTACTGGTTGTTTGGCCTGAGATGCCCAGCAATGGAATTTGCAGGCAGTTGGATAGAGCTTGGTCTTGATGCTGAGATGATGACCTCCGGGAGGCCTCACTCTGATTGATATTCCCTGGGGTCTGAGGTTCGCTGTTAGTCCAGCAGTTTGGACTTGGAGCTCCCACCACAGGAGCTCGGGCCCGACCTCTGGACTGGGAACCAAGATCCCACAAGCTTCATGGTGTGGTTAAAAAAAAAAAAAAAGGAAAAAAGAAAGAAAAAAAGGAGCAGCATAATATCAAAGAATAAAAAACAAAATAAAATTAGAAAGGTAAAAAATATATTAGGAAAAATAAAACTGTAATTGAAACAACTGCAACAAGGTAAAATAAAACCACGACAGAAAAAAGCAAAAAAGGGGGGTTGGGAAGCAAGCCAAAAGGAGAGATCACTAACAAAGTATAAAAAATAAAATAAAATTAGAAAAATAAAAGTTTTATTAGGAAAAATAAAAATATAAAAGAATCAACAAGATAAAATAGAACCCCAGTCTAAAAGAGGAAAAAAGAAAAGAAAAAGAAAAGCCTTGGCTCTGGGGGCAGAGTTTAGGCAGGGGTTGTAACTTAGGCAGGGGCGGGATTTTGGGTGGCCCAGGACCGAGGCGGGTGGGGGGGTGACGTTTGAGTATGGGGTGGGGCCTTGGCGGGGTGATGTTCAAGTGTGGGGTGGGGCATAGGTGGGGTGACGTTTGATTGTGGGGCGGGGCCTCTGCTTAGGACCTGCGCAGAAGGGGAGAGGCAGCACGTGGAAAGGAGGGCCTCCGGAATGTAGAGTTCTGGAGTTTGGAGGCAGGGCCCTGAGTGAGGGTGTGTGGGTGGGGTTTAGGCCCAGCCCCGTTGGAGGGGGTCTCAGAGGGGGTCTCCGAGTGCAGAGGTGGGGCCCCAGGTGGGGGTGCAGGGGTGGGGCTCGGGCTCTGCACGGCAGGAGGGAGGCTCCGAGGGCAGAGGATTAGGCCCTGGAGCCCAAGAGGCTCTCCCATGCCTAAGTGGGCAGGGAAAGCACTGGACCCATTCCCCTCCGTTCCTTCGTGCCCCTCCCCCACCATCTTCCCTGTAGCCACTGTACCCCTAACCGTGGGTGGGTTCTGCTGGGTGTAGGAACTCCTTCCCTCCCCCAGCCACCCTTCAGGGGTGCTGGTCCCGGAGGTCCAGCCTTTACTTTTGCTCCCCCTTCCCCCCCCACTCCCTCAGGATCTGGGCAACTAGAGGAGGCCTGGGTGTGCAGAGGATCAGGCCCGGGATCTCAGCAGGTTCCTGGGGGTCCAAGTGGGCAGGGGAAACCTGGCCACGCTCCCTTTTGATCCTCTGCCCTCTCATTGGTTCCCCAAATTTCCCCTTTTGGCGTGGTATCACTTCCCCTCCCCCAGCCACCCCTCAGGAGCGCCAGTTCCCTGCTGCCTCCACTTCTCCTCCCCCTTTACTCCCCCCAAGCCCCATGTCCTACCCAGTCGCTGGGGTTTACTCCTGGCCCTTGAGGTGTCTGCGGTCCCCCACTGGTGCCTGGTAGGTGCCCTATTTGTGAGGAGACGTGAATTCCACATTCTCCTAGTATGCCATCTTGACTCCCCTGCCCCGCCCCCGTTTTTTCATTCAACAGATATTGAGTACATACGTTCGTTACCCTGGTTTTAGGTGTTAGAAATATATCAATGAACTAAATTTTGCCCCTGACCTCATGGAGCTTGCATTCTGATAGGGAGAGAAGGATAAGAAACAAACAATTACACATATATACACTTAAAATATGCCAGTAAATAGCTAGGAAATTAGAGAAGGTTAAGAATGATGGAGTGTTTTATTTTAGACAGGAGGTCAAGAAGGCCTTTCTAATATTATCAACTTGAATAAAATGAAGATGAGAATCATGGGGAGTCTTGGTGGCAGAGGTGACATCAAATGTCAGTCCACCAAGGCAGGGATGTACTTGGTGTTTTTGAGGACACATAAATATGACCGTGGATTGGGGGAAATGAGTGAGCGAAGAGTAGAATGAGTTGGCATTTTAGAGGTAATGGGAGCTGAAATTATGTGGTGCCATTTGGACCATGATAAGGACTTTGATTTTATTCTGAGTGAGATGAGAAGCCATTGGTATAATTTAACCCAGTAAGCAACATATGCTAATATGTTTTTTTAAATTGATTTCTCTGGCTGCTGAGCAAAGAAAATACTATTGAGGGTAGAGGGCTGAAAGTAGGAACATCAGTCAGAATAGTATTTTAATCTCTGTAAATGTGATGGTAGGTTACCCTTGGTTGGAAGTAGTGAGGAAGAATAAAAGTGATTGACTTCTGGATTTATTTTGAAGGTGGGACCTACAAGATTTGCTCTTGAATTGGGCAAGGAATGTGAGAGAAAGAGAGGAGTCAAGAAAAACTCCAGGGGTTTCATCCAGAAAAATTGGATGAATGGCCACCAATTGCCAAGATTGGGAAAATTGGAGAGAAACAACTTGGGAGGAGTTATTAGGAGTTTAAATTGCACATACCAAATTTCAGGTGATTATAAAATATCCACGTTTACTTGTGAATAAACATATGGGTATATAAGCAGAGGTAGATTAGGGGAGAGTCCAGGTTGGAGATACTTATTTGGAAATTATCAGCCATGGCAATATTTAAAGTTTTAAAATGCAGTATTTAAAGCTAAGGGGTTAGATAACATCTCTCCTTAGGAGAAGGAATGCACAGATTTGAGAGGTCTGAAGGCTGTACCCTGGGACACTACCTTTCAGAAGCCATGAGAATGAGATGACTCAGCAGAAGAAAGAGAAGCAGCAGTTTGGAGATTAGGGGGAAACAGAATGTGGTGTCCTGTAGCCAAGAGAAGACAGTGTTTAAAGGACAGAGTGAACTTCTTCAAAGAAGGATGTGTGAAGTCAGCATTGTCTCTATCCCTGCCTGCAAATCATCCAGAAATATTAAAGTAAATAAGCAATATAAACTCCATTTAATAACACTAGAGGACATCTAAAGTCCCAAATCAGTACAAATATAGAAGCTGCAAAATCACTGAAAAAATCAAGCAGGAGTGTATGTATCAGCAGATGGATAAAAAACAAAAGCATTTCTGACACTAAAAGGAATTGGCAAATTACTTATCAGGGACAAAGTAAATGCTCTGAGGTGTGAAACCTAAATGTTTAGATTAACTACAATGTTGGGCACAGGATAGCTGGAGCCTTTTTGGATACAATTTGGTTCTGCAAATCAGACATAGTAGGGCTACGTGTGGAAACAGACACATAAGCCATGTTTTTCAGTAGCACTATTGTTTCTCTGACAAGAGAGACTTTCCATCTGTGGAAAAAAACCCCTCACAGATGCCTATATGTGGGGAAATAAACATACATGTTATTTTAGTGGGTGATCCTAGAACACAGGATTTAAAGCAAAAACTTACTTGATAACAATTAGTTAGGATGTGCAGACCTTAACAGTTACAAATCTGAGGAACACAGAAAGGCTGTATCTCTTGATAAGGGGAGGCTAAAAACATGGAAAGGAATATAGTAGTACAGTGAATTCTGTTAAAACAGGATGTGTGCATTCCTAAAAAATTATTGTTTTATGCAAAATACTACATTAAAAATCACATGGCAATGGGAAAATGGGGTTGGGGTATAACACTTAAAAGCTCTGTCAGTGACACATTGAGAGAGCAGTATTGAAGTCTCTAGCTATAATTTTGCATTTGTTTATTTCTCCTTTTCAGTTCTATTGGTTTTTGCTTTATGAATTTTGAAGAATTATTAGATGCATACATATTAGGATCTTTACATCCTCTTGATGGATTGATCCCTTTATGATTATGTAATGTCTCTCTATCCCTGAGAGAACTCTCTGTTTTAAAGTTACTTTGATATTATTATAGCTACTCCAGCTTTCTTTTAGTTAATGTTTCCATGGTATACCTTTTCCCATTCTTTTATATTTAAAGTGGATTTCTTACAGATAGCATATGTTTGGGTCTTTTTTATCTAATGTGAAAACCTCTACGTTTTAATTTTAATATTTTGACCACTTAAATTTAACGTAATTTTTGTATGTTTGGATTCAAATTTATTTCACGTTTTTTTTTTTTTTTTTTTTTTTGCGGTAGGCGGGCCTCTCACTGTTGTGGCCTCTCCCCCTGCAGAGCACAGGCTCCGGACGCGCAGGCTCAGCAGCCATGGCTCACGGGCCCAGCCGCTCCGCGGCATGTGGGATCTTCCCAGACCGGGGCACGAACCCGCGTCCCCTGCATCGGCAGGCGGACTCTCAACCACTGCGCCACCAGGGAAGCCCTCACGTTTTTTTCCTATTTGTCTCATCTATCCTTTTCTCCCCCTTTTTTCCTTTTTAAAATCTCTTTTGGGGAATTCCTTGGCAGTCCAGTGGTTAGGATTCTGCGCTTTCACTGCTGAGGGTCCAGGTTTGATCCCTGGTCGGGGAGCTAAGATTCTGTGAGCCGCCTGGTGCAGCGAAAAAAAAAAAAAAATCTCTTTTAGATTGAGTTTTTTGTTTGTTTTATCTCTACTATTTACTTATTAGTAATACCTCTGTCTTAATTTATCTTTTAAGTGGTTGCCCTGTGGTACACTGTATACATCTTCAGTTTATCACAGTCTAAGTATACTATTCTACATGTGGTCTTACAGTCTTATAACAATATACTCCTGTCACCTTCTCCCACTTTATGTGATGTGGTAGCCATACATTTTTACTTAGAAACCCCACAATGTATAATTAATATTTTTGCTTGAGACAGCCCATCATCTTTGAAAGTGATTAAAAAGTCTTTTATTTACCTTTTTAAAAACCATGTTCAGCACTCTATTTCTTTGTTTATCTTACTCTCTCCAGTACTTTCTTTAGTACTACGTGTAACACAGGTCTGTTGGCAGTTAATTTTTTTTGTGTAAATTTATTTATTTTATTTATTTTATTTTTGGCTGTGTTGGGTCTTCGTTGCTGCGCGCGGGCTTTCTCTAGTTGCGGCAAGTGGGGGCTACTCTTCACTGTGGTGCGCAGGCTTCTCACTGTGGTGGCTTCTCTTGTTGTGGAGCATGGGCTATAGGCACGCGGGCTTCAGCAGTTGTGACATGCGGGCTCAGTAGTTGTGGCTCACGGGCTCTGGAGTGCAGGCTCAGTAGTTGTGGCGCATGGGCTTAGTTGCTCCGTGGCATGTGGGACCCGTGTTCGAACCTGTGTCCCCTGCATTGGCAGGCAGATTCTTAACCACTGCACCACCAGGGAATCCCTGTTGGCAGTTAATTTTCTCAGCTTTTATTTGTCTAAAAAGGCCTTTATTTAATCTTCAGTTGTGAAGTATAGAATTTCTCTGAGTGCAGATTTCTGGATTGGCACTTTTTTTTTCTGTCCTTACTTTAAAGAGCTGATCCACTGTCTTCTGGCTTACACTCTTACTTCCTCCTTTGTTCTTCTGTATTTAATGTTCTGTTTTTTCTAGCTGAGTCCAAGACTTTTTTTATCTTTGGTTTTCAACTGTTTGGCTGTGATGTTTCTAGGTTTAGCTTTGTTTTGTTTTGTCTGTATTTTTTTTGTTTTGTTTTCTCAGCTCAAATACATGGTTTGATGTCTTTCATCTTTTCTATCGTTTTTTCTGTGACTCCAGTTACTTATATGTGGCTGTGTTTGATATTATTCCATGGTTCTTGGATCTTTCATGTCAGGAGAATTTTCTCAGTATTTGTGCTCCATTTTCAGCTTTTAGCTGTCCTCCCAAAGCTGTATTACAGAGGTTTATCTTTCTGCTCTTGCTCTTCCTCCAGCAGTGGGCTGCTACTACTTGTTACTTCATGCTGTACTTCTGGTGGGGGCAAGGGTGTTCTTTGTTGTTCTGATCCAGCTTCAGTTTTAGGTGTGAGCCTGGGCCTCGGCAGTGGGGTTTCCTCAGCGTACCTCCCTTTTCTTCAGTGGTAAGAGACTTCTACTTTTGTATCAGTTACGGATTTTGGGCCCAAGATGGGTTCTCTGCTCCTTCTCTGGGGATAGAGTATTTATCTTCTACTCCTGTCCCCCTATACGCCCATAGTAGGGGATCCAGATTGTTGGCTAAATTCATCTCAGGTTGGTAGCTTGCTTTAAGCAAAAGAAAATGAGTTCTCTCTTAAGGAAAAGCACCCTCAATGCAGGACATTAGGATTCTCACTTATTAAATAGGAGCTTAAAAAAAAAAACTTAAAGAAATATATTGTTCGTGAGATTAAGCAGGAATAACATATTTTCCAACACCTGTTAATTAAGATAATGGCTTTTTTAGATAGTTAAGTGTAAAGCATCCATTCAAAGAAATAAAAGATGAAATAAAATCAGTAAGGAAGAAAGAATGTCTAAATGGCTAGGCAGATTGTTGAATAACCCATTAGAATTTTTATATTATTTATTTATTTTTTCCATTAGAATTTTTAGAACTAAAAATAAGTTGTTTAAATTCTAAAAAATGGATTAAGTACCAGATTAGATGCAGCTGAAGAGACTTTACTAGAAAATACCACTAAATAAATGACACAGTCCAAGTATAGGGTGACAAGAGAAGGAAAATAGGTCAGTACGTTCAAAGATGTATAGGACAGGGATGAGAAGACAGATATAACATGAATCATTGGATCACAAGAAGCAGAAAGAAGAATGGAGAAGCAATATTTGAAGCAATAATAGCTTAGAATTTTCCAGAAATCATTCAGTAAGACCACATATGTGGACACAAAAAGCACACCAAGCAGGATAAATAAAAAGTAATATATACTTAAGTACTATTAGTATAACTGGAGAACACTGGATCTTAATAGCAGCCAGAGATTAAATCAGGTTACCGCCTAAGGAATGAGACATTTCCAGAGACATCTAAATTGAAGCAAAAAATATTTGTCAATCTAGAATAATGAACTCAGGAAGCTATTTTTTTTTTTTTTCGGTATGCGGGCCTCTCACTGTTGTGGCCTCTCCCGTTGCAGAGCACAGGCTCCGGACGCGCAGGCTCAGTGGCCATGGCTCATGGGCCCAGCCGCTCCACGGCATGTGGGATCTTCCCAGACCGGGGCACAAACCCGTGTCCCCTGCATCGGCAGGTGGACTTTCAACCACTGCACCACCAGGGAAGCCCCTGGGAAGCTATTTTTTAAAGGATGAGAGTTGTCAAAGAGAAATAAAGCCAGATATTAGTTAAAGGCAATATAGATTTTATTCAGTAACTATTGCAATAGAGGGATAAAGTTTCAGTAAAACTGAGCTCAACTCCAAATACAGCAGAGGCAGCTGGGGATTTGTAGCCAACAAGCAGAGTGAAGGGGTAAGTGAATAGAAAATTACTAAGAGGAGACATCAGGGGTAGGGAGATTCTTGCTAAACTGGTGTAACAGAATTCTTGCTAAATGCAGGCCGAGGGTTTATAAATCATGGTTGGAGCATGAGGAACTTATGGGTGAGGAGATATCAAGGGTGAGGAGATTGTCGCTAGACTGACAAGGATTCTTGCTAAAACTGCTCAGCAGAGACAGACATGAAAGGCCAAGGTCAAGACCTAGTCAAGAATAAGTCTCAGAGGAGCTTAACTAAAATTTAGTCAAGGAGAGAGTCTTTGTCAGAGTGTATGATTAAATTTGGATTGGTCCTGAAATAAATTATAGGAACAGTATCTTTTGTATAATTTTGTTAGTAAAATTAAAATAGAAATACTACAGGAAGAGAGAAAATGAAACCCAGAAGAGTGCTTGAGATGAGAGGAGTGGTAAATCATAAGAAATTAGGAAACTTATAGCTAAAGCTAAACAACATGTGGATAGAATCATTATGGTATCTCATTTGTAAGGCTAAAAAAGACACTATGATAAACTAAAAAATAGTTGCATAATTGGGTTGGGAGGTGATCAAATGGCATTTGACTCTTCGCTTATTCAGAAAAAGAGGTTCAGCTTATAGAATCATCTTAGATTTTAAGTTAAGTATTAATGACAGAATTTAATGGACAGCCACCTAAAGTGGAGAAACAGGTATGTATAACCTCCAAAGTTGTAAAGAGAAAAAAGTGGAAAAGATTAAAAAAAAATCAGTTTAAGACAAAGGAAGAAAGGTACAATAAAAGTAGTAGTAAAACTGTGACAAATACAAAGTGTCAAGTAAAATGGAGATGTGACATATTTAATAATCACCATAATTGTATACAAAAAGACTAAATTTACCAGTCAAATTGTCAAATTGGATCTTCAAATAATAAAATAACCTATATCTAAGACATCAGGTTTTAGTAACTTCATATCTTCAGCATCTTTTGCTCACTCAGCATTCTGTGTTTTATGTGTCTGCAGAACATCTCTAACAGGATACTCCAATTCCTCTAATGTGGCCAGAGCTACTATTAAAATCATCATTCACAAATTACAATCTTCCCTCTTATCTTCATTTATTAGGTTCTGTGAACCTTCTACTCTTAAAACTGACATAGCAGCATTTTATTTTTCTATCATCCTTTCTTACTGATATTAGATCACTATTATTGGTTTTTTAAAAAATATTTATTTGGATGCATCAGGTCTTAGTTGCAGCACACAGGATTGAGGCACGTGGGATTGCAACATGTGGGGTCTTTCGTTGTGGCGCACGGGCTCTTTGTTGCCATGCATGGGGTCTTTGTTGTGGCTTGGGCCTCTCTAGTTGTGGTGCATGGGCTCCAGAGCACGTGGGCTCAATAGTTGCAGCATGTGGGTTTAGTTGCCCTGTGGTATGTGGGGTCTTAGTTCCCAGAGCAGGGATTGAACCTGCGTCCCATGCACTGGAAGGTGAATTCCTAACCACTGGACCACCAGGGAAGTCCCTAGATCACTATTATTGTTATACTTTTGTAAAAGTATTTAAAAAATATTTTTATTTTCTCATTTTCCACTGACACCACCCAGAATACTAACCATATTGTTTTAGTTTGTTCTAGTTTCTAAATGAAATTATACTTTTCCCCCCAAAGCATCTAATTTATCATGTTAGTAGCCTGAGTTACATTTTTCCCAATGTGTAATATACGAAATTTAATTTTTTCTCTTTTAATGATGTTTTTTAAAATATTTATTTATTTATTTATTTATTTAGGCTGTGCCGAGTCTTAGTTGAGACATGCGGGATCTTTTTTTTTTTAGTTGCGGCATGCAGGCTCATAATTGCAGCATGTGGACTTCTTAGTTGCAGCATGCAGACTCTTAGTTGCGGCATGCAGACTCTTAGTGGCGGCATGCATGCAGGATCTAGTTCCCCAACCAGGAATCAAACCTGGGCCCTTTGCATTGGGAGCATGGAGTCTTACCCACTGGACCACCAGGGAAGTCCCTTAATAATGCTGGCACAAAACTGGGGGTGCTAAACTCCCATTTAATCCTTCCTGAGTATCACCCATATATATGCTTTCCTTCCCTACAGCTCTATGTTTGATTCCTATGTACTCAGTGATTCTCATGAATTAATATGTGAAAGGTACATGGAACAGAGCCTGGCTCATGGAGATGGTTTGTTATTTTTCTTGTTGTTATTATCATTATTAATATTTTTAAGCATTTTTCTTGTTTTTTGTTTTTTACTCTTCTTTTTAGATTATTTCTTGACTTTGTCGAACATCTGAGCCAAAAGAGAAAAATAATATATTTCCATAAATAATTTTTTGAGCAAAAAAGAGCACTCTGGGGCCTCCCTGGTGGCACAGTGGTTGAGAGTCCACCTGCCGATGCAGGGGATACGGGTTCGTGCCCCGGTCTGGGAGGATCCCACATGCCGTGGAGTGGCTGGGCCCGTGAGCCATGGCCGCTGAGCCTGCGCATCCGGAGCCTGTGCTCCACAACGGGAGAGGCCACAACAGTGAGAGGCCCGCGTACCGCAAAAAAAAAAAAAAAAAAAAAAAGAGCACTCTGCTTAAAATTATATTTTCACAAAACAAGTAATATTTATAAGCTGAAAAATACCCAAAGTCATATTTAGAATTCGGAAATTATCCCCTCTACAGATTAATGACTAAATTAGTCATAGTTCAGTATTTGTACAGCAGATTCATATAATGCTTCATTTACCATGATAAAAATTATTAATATTCAGAAGGAGCTATACATTTTGCCATTGTTTGATTTTCTTATTCATTTCAAAATAGAGTACTAAAAAATATCTGTTTCATAATTTTTATATCCTTTGTAAGTCCAGAACAAAACAAAACAAAACAAATCTCTACCCTTTCCTCTAAAAAGCCTTCATAGATCCCCTCAAAAAAAAATATTTCTACCTGTTCCCACTCTCATAATCCTTCATTTCTCTTTTATGTGTTTATTACATTCTGCAATATAGTATAGCTGTATTTGTGCATCCACTTACCACATTTCCTCTACTGTGTACTAAGGTCCTGAGGTCAGGATTAAGGTTTATTCATGGACGTGCAGTGAATTTGGTCTAATAGCTGGTATAAACTCAGTACTAGCATATTTGTTTTTAAATAATTAAGCCCTTTTTGGTTAGTGATCCAAAAAGGGATGTTATTCCACTATATAGAATGCTATATTTATTAATTAGTTTCTTTTTTATACTCAGTGCTTGCCTTAAGGTGACCATCCACTGATTTTTATTTAAATACTTGTGGTTTTCTTTTTCCTTTGTCTTTGTGCTTCAAATCCTGGCTTTACCATTCATGAAACAGAATAGAAACTATATCCATTAAAAATCAGTTTAGAATTTATTGATATAAAAGAGAAAGCTTGAGAGTCTCTGTATTTATGTGCTTTTTAACAGTGCTTTGAAATGAATTATTTGTTTTAAATATTGATGATACCCATTAATGAGATATTTGTACATTATTTTCATAATAAAAATTATAGATTTAATAAGCAGTTATTTTTAAGAGATATTTCCAGCAAATCTTGGTATTTCCCATTAGCTTATAATATATGTGTATACATGTTGAAACATGTATTCACTTTAGTTTATTTTTATTTTTTATTTTTATCCTTTGAAGTAAAAATATTTTGATAAATTTTAAAATTTAAGCTCAAGGTTCCCCAGCTTTCATGAAATGTTTCTTGCTTGTTTTGATATACATTATCTGCTGTAGATTCTAATTCTTGATAGTGTATGGATATTGAATGAGGCTGTTTTCTTATGTATATTATGCTTTCTCAAAAGAGAGCGTATCTTATTCTGTTATATAACTTATAATGGATATTGGATCATTACTTAATTGTTACTCTTGATGAGTGAGAGGGCCTTTATACTGATTCATTCAGAAGACACTACAAAAGAATTAACTTCTCAATGCATATATTGAGTTTTAAACCTTTAGATCCTTGTTCAAAAATTACAGGTTTGAATAAAATTTGTGATCTGTGTTTTGAAAAGCACACTGCTTGTTAAGGCCCATTAATTCCATATCCACTCAAGGTATTCAAAGGAAATCAGAAGTAAACACTTGTAAGACCATGGGTTATAGTTGGGAAAAGAAGGGGGAAAAAAAAGACAACTGAGTATTTTAAATTTCAGCAGTTAATAGAGGATGTTTATGTTACAAAGGAGTATTGTCCAGTGTTGTGATAGAATGAGATGTACAGAATGTAATGAATTTTAAATTTCAGTGTAAATAGAACTTGAAATTGTAGAGATGTTTGTAAAGACATATTGGGAAGCAGATATGAGACAGTGTCATTTCCCTGATGTTTAATGTTTAAGTTCTAAGCAAAGCCAAAATGGGAATGTAAACCAGCTTAGTGAAAGTCTTGGTTGAACTTGAACAATTTCTGGAAAATTAATAGTCTGTCATTTCTAGAAAGAATACATTTATTATGGCCTTGTGGAGTGACAGTGTGGGTACCCAATATGAATATAGTTGGAAAAAGTATTTTTTCCCCCCAGAATGGTAACTGCAGTCTATTTTGTCTAATGATGCTTGGAGACAGTGGGCTCTGGACAGGTTTTTGAACAGGGTCATCATTGTTATATTGCAAATACTGAACAGGAAGATAACAAGATGAAGTCTAGCTGAGAATTCTTAGGATAAATAAATGTAAGTATCAGTGAATATTTTAGGTCAGGTCCTCCATGGTTTTAAATATAAATAAAACCCAGAAATGTAGAGATCTGGGTTTAAAAGCAAAAAAATACATTAACATATTAAATTTGTCACAGAAAATTTAAGATGAGGAAAAGTTAGCATTTGATGGTTGGATAGGTTAACTTTTGCAGAAACTCTTAGAAGAGAATAACCTGAATATACTAAAACTAAAAACAGGTTCCCCTGGTGGCTCAGTGGTTGAGAGTCTGCCTGCCGATGCAGGGGACACAGGTTCGTGCCCCAGTCTGGGAAGATCCCACATGCCGCGGAGCGGCTGGGCCCGTGAGCCATGGCCGCTGAGCCTGTGCATCCGGAGCCTGTGCTCTGCAACGGGAGAGGCCACAACAGTGAGAGGCCTACATACCACAAAACAAACAAACAAACAAACAAAAAATGGATTTGGCCCTCTGGCAGTCTTCCTTGTCTCTTTGATTTTACATTTCCTGGTAGACATTTGTATTCTTTGTAATTCACATGAGTAGAGAATGAATAAGAAAGTAGGCTACAGGTCTCCTTAAGCAGGAACAAGTTGGTACTTTTCCATAAATTTAATTTGGTATTAACAGTATAATAAGTTAGCAATATATAAGAGAAAATAAAAATAATTTTAAAAAGAGGAGAATTGAATGAGAAACATGTAAACCATAGAGATTTAGCCACAGTATTTTAAGTATAAGGAAATCATGTAAAGTCTAATCTGTATCCTTCAAAAGATCAAATCAGTCCTCTGATATTTCTCCAGGGTATTCTTACCTAGCAATCATCGCCTCTCTGTTTCTCTGCATTTCCCACACCTGGATCAGTCTTTTTTTTTTCAAAGTCTGTCTTCCTTTATTCACTGTGATTTGTATTTATTTTAAACCTCTGTATTAAGTCTTGAAGTACATGTTTATAAATTATCAAATGTAGATGGGTGCATTCTAAGTTTTTATCCCCAATTTCTGCTCTGTCAGGTTTTGTTTATTTCTTCTAAGCCAAAAGGATGAGGGACACGAACATCTTGGATTACTCTTATTTCAAGAAACTGAGTCAATCATATAAAAGGGCATTTGTATGTAAGTGTAAGTTTATCATAATTGTAATAAAATTAATAACTTATAGTGTTTTTTTTCTCTTTTCCAGAAGTCTGCAAAGTTGATAACCAGCTAGAGCAGAGTCAGGAAATCCAGGACAGACATTTCAGGCAAGCTCCGTTTATCAGCAACAAAACACTGACTATAGAGAGAGGTAATGTATTAGGAAAAATGTTTAATTTCAGCACATACCCAGTTTCTTCTGTAAAAATACCTTGTAAATGTGACACAAGTGGTATGAGTTTGAAATATATTTCAGAATTAATTATTGAGAAAAACTATTTAAGAAAGAAGTCTGATGATCTCAGCGCATATGGAAAATTATTCCTTCGTATTAACCATGAAAAAACTCATGTGGGAGAGATACCTTATGAATTCATTCAAAATGGAAAGTACCTCAGTCATAATGAAGACTTCATTCCCTATGAGAAAATTAAAAATGTAGAGCAGTCTTTTGACTACAAAGAACGTGGGAAAGATTTCTGTGAGAAGACACTTTTCATCACATATAAACAAGCTCACAAGGGACAGAGTCCTTGTGAACATAGGGAATGTGATAAAACATTCTGTAATTATTCAACCCCCCCAAAAAGAGAAAGTCTTTATGAGTTTAATGAACATGGTAAAACCTCTGAGAAATTATCTCTCTTGAAACATAGAGTTCATTTGAAGGTGAAAGATTATGAACATATTGAAAAAGTGGGTAATTTCAGCAGATCAAACCTTCCTGACACAGGAGAGAGAACATTTGAATGTAACAACCTGGGGGAACCTTTCTGGGAGAAGTCAGTTCTTAATGTAACTCAGAGAACAACTATAGGAGACAATGTCTATGAATGTAATGAATGTGAAAAAGCATTCTGTGAAAAATCAAAACTCACCAAACATCAGAGACTACATACAGGAGAGAAACCCTATGAATGTAACGAATGTGGGAAATGCTTCTCTAGGAAGTCACTTCTCACTTTACATCAGAGAATCCACACTGGAGAGAAGCCCTATAAATGTCATGAATGTGGGAAATCCTTCTCTAGGAATTCACACCTCATAATTCATCAGAGAACTCACACAGGAGAGAAACCCTATGAATGTAAGGAATGTAGAAAAAGCTTCTACCATAAGTCATATCTCACAGTACACCAGAGAATTCACACAGGGGAGAAACCCTATGAATGTAATCAATGTGGGAAAACCTTCATAAGCAACTCAGTTCTCACAGTACATCAGAAAACACACACAGGTGAGAAACCCTATGAGTGTAGTCAATGTGGGAAATTTTTCTCCAGGAATTCATACCTTACAGTACATCAGAGAACCCACTCAGGTGAGAAACCATATGAATGTAAGGTATGTGGGAAAACCTTCTGTCATAAGTCAGATGTCACTAAACACCAGAAAACTCACATAGGGAGGAAACCCTACAAATGTAACGAATGCGAGAAAACCTTCAGTCGCAATTCAGGCCTAAAAGTACACCAGAGAACACACACTAAGGAGAAACCCTATGAATGTAATGAGTGTGGGAAATCCTTCTCTGAGAAATCAGTCCTCACGGTACATCAGAGAATACACACAGGGGAAAAACCTTATAAGTGTAATGAATGTGGAAAAACCTTTTACAATAAGTCAGATCTCACTAAACACCAGAGAACTCACACAGGTGAGAAACCCTATGAATGTAAGGAATGTGGGAAATTCTTCTCTAGAAATTCATACCTTACAGTACACCAGAGAGCTCACACAGGGGAAAAACCCTATGTGTGTAAAAAATGTGGGAAAACCTTCTTCTATAAGTCAGACTATACAGTACATAAGAGAACACACAGAGGGGAGAAGTCTTCTCACTGTGATCAGTGTGGGAAAACCTTCACTTGCAATTCAGTCCTCAGATCACATCAGAGAACTCACACAGGGGAGAAGCCCTATGAATGTAAGGAGTGTGGGAAATCTTTCTCTGAGAAATCAGTCCTCACTGTACATCAGAGGATACACACAGGGGAAAAACCTTATAAGTGTAATGAATGCGGGAAGCCTTTCTATCATAAGTCAGATCTCACTAAACATCAGAGGACACACACAGGGGAGAAACCCTATGAATGCAGTCATTGTGGGAAAACCTTCAGTTGCAACTCAGGTTTCAAAGTACATCAGAGAAGACACATAAGGGAGAAACCCTATGAATGTATTGAGTGTGGGAAAACCTCTAAGAAATCAGCTCTCACAGTACATTCAAAATTACATACAGGGGAAAAAATCTTTTAAATTTAGCAATTAGAGAAATCTTAGTATCTAGCGTTTCATACCTTGAAATACTATGGAGAATTCACACAGAACATGACCCCTATGAATGTAAAGTGGCAAATTTTTTACCCTAAGTCATATTCCAAAGTAAATGAAAGAGTAACCATAGGGGAAATTACTATGAATGTAATGAATATCTATTAATAAGACAACTAAAAAATGAATACATGTAGAAGAAACCCTACTAATGTATATAGGGAATGTGGGGAAATATTATAAGTTAGGGCTTGTTAAACAAATAACTTACGTAGGAGATAATCCTGTGAATCAAATGTATGTAGGAAAATGTTCTTCCAGAACTTGGCCATTACTAACAGTCAGATAAACCACACCTGCCTGGGGAAAGCTGTCAACATCTTGTATTTTTTTGAAAGCTTCATACACAAGTTGTACTTACTGTATGTCAGGGAAATAATAGGGAAAAGACCTGAAGAATACAGCAAATATAGTTGAGCCTATATCAAGAAATGCCATTTTACTGAACAAGGCGATGTTGAGATGACGTCTTAAAGATGTTTTGAATGTGAAAGCTTTAACAGAATTCAGACTTTATTATATCTGAAGATTGTTTTGAAGGAAGTCTGTCAACTTAGGAAATATGGACAGAAATGTTCCTTTAGATATGATGTTATTCTAAAAGTTATATTTTGCACTTATTTCAAATCTTTTAGTAGAAATAAAACTGAAAATAGGCATTTATAAAAATATTAACTGGAATATGAAGCTTTTTTAAAAGCACAAGTAAATTGAATAATCTTCTCAGTCTCTGATACTACTTTTGGAGAAACACGTATCAGCCCATGGCCTTCCACATCATGAGCCATCACATGTTTTTGAAGAGTCTGCACCCCAACTGTGCTATTACCCATGCAAATACAGTTGGTCCTTCATGTCTGTGTTTTCCTATCTGCGGTTCTGTGGTTGGTTGAATCCACATATGCAGAACCCAAGAGTATGGAGGGCCTACTGTAAAGAACTTGAGCATCAGCTGATTTTGGTATTTGAAGAGGTGTCCTGGAACCAGTCCCCAGCAGATACTGAGGGATGACTGTACTGCCTAATTGTCTGGTTCATCCAGGGGTGTACCTCTAGGGGATCTCAGAATGGACTAGATCCCCAGAACAATTGTCAGGATCAGCCAGGGGCAGCATTGAGACTGCTTCTGCTTCCTCTTCTTAGGTTCAGTAACCGGAAACATTGAGTGTGAATGAAGCTAGAGTACTGGCTAGAATACTCTAGGACATAAGACCTCAGTGCTCCCATTTAAATTTACAGGAAGCTTTTCATAGCCCATTCTACATCCTATAACTGTTACCACCTTCCACAGTATTCTAAATTTGGTTAATACTGATCCCACGTCTCATTACTTTTACAATAATACACATATATTATTGTGTATATGTGTGTGATATAACATTGTTTTACAGGTATATCACTGGGAACGTGTTCTGCAACTTTTGTCTTCAAATGCGTGGTTTTGGTATTTATACATGTTGATATATTTTGCTTTAGTTGATTCATTTTAATAAAACGTAATATATGGGGTCTTCCGTGGCAGTCCAGTGGTTAAGACTTCACTTTCCAATGCAGGGGGTGTGGGTTCGATCCCTGGTCGGGGAGCTAAGATCCCACATGCCTTGTGGCCAAAAAACCAAAACATAAAGCGGAAGCAATATTGTAACAAATTCAATAAAGACTTTAAAAGTGGTCCATATCAAGAAAACTTAAAAAAACCCATAATATATGACTGTGTAACTATAACAATATTGTCCATTTTTCTGTTTATGATTTAAAATTTTTTCAGTTTCAATATAAAGTAATAAGGTTTGAGGGTTTTTTAATCAACTTTGAAGTATAATTTAAATGTGGTAAAATATACCCTATTTAAGTAGCTGATTTAATGAGTTTTAATAAGAGTATAACCATATGTAATCATTCCTGCAATTAAGAAAGACAGCATACCCTTTATGCAGAAGGGTTCCTCATTCCCCTTCCCAGTCCCTCCTGGGATGTCCCTCTCCCTTCTGGCCCCTGGCAAACCAATGATCTGCTTTCTAGCACTAGGTTAGATTGATTTTTTTAATTGCATTTCACATAAATGGAATTATACAAGATGTCCTCTTGTTTGTCTTCTTTCATTCAGCATGATTTTGAGATTCATAACATGTTTTAGCATGTATCAATAAATACCTTCATTTTTATTGCTGAGTGGTATTCCACTGTATGCATATATTACAGTTTTTTAATCCATTCACCTGTTGTTTGCAGTTTTTGATTGTTAAGAACATAGCTGTAATGAACTTAATGTGCATTTTTGTGTAGACTGGTGTTTTTATATCTCTCGGTTAAAAACTTAAGAGTAAAATTTCTGGGTTGGTAGGGTTATTATGTGCAATATCAAACTTTTTTGAAGTAGTTGTTCCATCTTACATTTCCATCAGCAGTGTGCAAGAGTTGCAGTTGTTCCACATTTTTGTCAATGCTTGGTATTGTCACTTTTTGATGTAGCCATTCTAAGGAGTGTATAGGTTTTTCATTGTGGTTTTCATTTATATCCCTGATGAATAATGAGGTTAGGCATTTTTCACTTACTTATTGGCCATTTGTGTATCTTATTTTGTGAAGCATCTGTTCATATCATTTGCCTCTTCTTAGTTTGGGTTGTTTGTCTTCTTATTATTGAGTTATAAGAGTTCTTTGTTAATTGTGAATATTTCCCCCAGTCTGTGGTTTTTCACAAAAAGCTTTTCATTTTGATGAAGTTCAGCTTATCAGTTTTTTCTTTTCTAAGAAATCTTTGCAGATCCAATGGCATCAAAGATTTTTTCCCGTGTTTTCTAAATGTTTTAACTCTGTTTAGGTGTATGATCTATTTTGAGTACATTTTGTATGTGGTCTATGGTAAGGGTCTAGATTTTTATTACTTCATTTGAATATTCAACTGTTTCAGCTCCATTTGTTGAAAAGACTACCCTTTCTCCACTGAATTAACTTGGCATCTTTTAAAAAATCATTTGATTATTTGTTTATGTGTGTGTGGGGTCTATCTATGGACCCTTTATTTTGTTCCTCTGACCTTTATATCTTCTTTACACTGTCTGTTCCCTTATCTTTATAGTAAATCTTTTTGGAAATAGTATAAGTTCTCTAACTTTGTTCTCCTGTTTCAAAATTGTTTTGGTTATTCGAAGTCCTTTGCATTTTCACATACATTTTAGAATGAACTTGTCAATTTCTTTTTGAAAGAAAAGACTGCTTTAATATTGTTTTATGATTTCACTGACTCTATAAGTCAGTTTGGGGAAAATTGACCTCTTAATAATATTGACTCTTCTGATCCATGAATATGATATATCTCACCATTCAGCTGGTGTCTCAGTGAAAAGAGAAATCTTAGCCTGTGGAGGCAAAGAGGCTTCCTTGACAAGGTGCTTGTGCTGGTTGGGTCTCTCTTGTCATTTCGGCCCACCTACTTCTGTTTCTTGGTAGGGGAGGGGAGTGCCTCCCCAGTCTGCCTGTTGTTGGATGGGATCTTCTAGATCAGTCCCCTTTGCCAGCAGTTCTGGCTTGCCTGGAGCTGTCAAAAGGACTGCCTTTTAATCTGGGGAGAAGAATGAAACTACCTACTTCCTGTTGCTAGGTTGAGGGTTGGGAAACAATGAGTCTGGATGGCCTTCTTCTGTTGAGTGGAGGGACCTGCTACAGTTGTTCCTCCAGTCCTGGGGTCATAAACCAGTTTGCCTTTTTCTTAACACTTTTCACAGTTCACTGTTGATTGTCTCATATTGTTTCATAGGAAGAGCTTTACAGAGAGGAGCAGGGAGAAATGGCTCTACACCATATTGTATAAACCAATAGTTTGCTTTTGTTTTTTATTTATCTCATCTATACTTTTGTCCTCCTTTCCTCTCACCTTTTTTAATTTGAATGTATATTTTCCATATTCCATTTTATCAGCGCTATTGGCTTATTTACTATACCTCTTTTAAAATTATCATGTAGATGTTTCTTTTAAATTTACAGTAGGCTTCTTTAATTTGTCAAGTCTACTTTTAAGTACTAGATCATTTAACATTTAAAATACATGAGTGTACTTAAATTTCTCCTATTTTGCACTGTTTTTATCATATTTTCCATTTCTTTGTTCATTATCAATCTCACGATATACTATTGTGCTTACTTTAAAATTTCTTATAAAATAAATTTGAGTGAAAAGTATTTTATATTTGTCTCCTTATTTTACCATTTTTGATGTTTCCTATTACTTTGTGTGTATTCACATTTTCATCTGATATCATTTTGCTTTAGCCTAAGAGAATTTCATTTAACATTTCTTGTAATGCAGTACTTCTGGTAATGAATTTTCACAGGTTTTCGTTTCTTTATTTGGAGGGGAGTTATTTTGCCTTTTTGTGAAGGTTATTTTAGCTGGGTATAGAATTGTCTGTTGGTAGTTTGTTTTCTTCTGAGGCTTTAAAGATGTCATTTCATTGTCTTTTGCCTTAGATAGTTTGTGATGAGAAGTCTGAGGAAATTTTTATCTTTTTTCCTCTGTACATGTTTTTTTTTTTCCCCCTCAGACTCATTTAAACTTATTTTTTAACTTTTTTGTTCATATCTTTTTCAGGAAATTGATTATGATCAACCCAAATTGATTGGTTTTTTTGTTGGTTTTTTTTGGTTTGTTTGTTTTCATTTATCATGCTTCGGGTTCTTTGATCTTAGGGTTGTAGTTTTTGTCAGTATTGGAACCCACTTGCCTATTTATTTAAAAAATATTTTCCTGTCTCTCTTTTCTTGTCTTCTAATACATTAGTTACATATATTTTAGACCAGTAGGTATTGTGTCATGGACACTAAGCCTTTTATTTTATTTTATTTCATTTTATTTTGTTTTGTTTCTTCTGTTGCTATATACCCCACAGCTATTTTCCATTATTAATATCTTAATATGGTACATTTGTTATAATAGTGAACCAATATTGACACCTTATTGTTAACTGAAGTTCATATTAGTACTTTAATATCTAGATATCCTTAACTTTTCCCTAATGTCCTTTTCTTTTCCAGAATCCCATACCTATCAGCACTTAGTCCCAATTATACCCTCATCTTCATCCCTAACAACCACTAAATCCTCTTTCTGTCTCTATGGAGTTGCCTATTCTGAACTTTTTATATATAAATTGAGTCATATACTATGTGGCCTTTTTTTGTCTGGTTTCTTTTACTTAGCATGATATTTTCAAAGGTCATCTTTGTTATAGCATTTAAGAATACTTCATTCCTTTTTATGACTGGATAATATTACATTGTAAAGTTACCATATTTTGTTTATCCATCCCTCAGTTCATGGACATTTGGATTGTTTCTGCTTTTTGACTACTATAAATAATGCTGCTATGAACACGTATATTACATGTTTTTGTGTGAATTTTTTTATAACTAGGAGTGGAATTACTAGGAACTTGCCAAACTTTTCCACAGCAGCTGCACCATTTTACATTCCCACCAGCAATGTATGAGGGTTCCAGTTTCGCTAATACTTACCAGCACTTGATATTTTGTATTTAAAAAATTTTAGGTATCCTAATGGGTGTGAGTGGTATCTTATTGTGGTTTTGATTTGCATTTTCCTAATAACTAATGATATTGAGCATTTTTCATGAACTTGTTGGCCACTAGCATATCTTCTTTGGTGAAATGTCTGTTCAGTAGATTATTTTCCCATTTTTTAATTGGATTTTTTGTTTGATTTTGAGATATAAGTGTTTTATATATATTCTGGGTTGTATACCTTTATCGGGTATATAATATGCAAATATTTTCTCTCATACTGAAGGTTGTCTTTTTACTCTTGATAATGTCCTTCCTTTGATGCAGAAATGTTTAAATTTCAGTCAACTCCAATTTATCTTTTGTTGTTTGATTGTGTGTTTGGTTTCATATATAAGAAATTGTCTAATTCAAGATTATGATTTTTACTGTTTCCTTCTAATAGTTTCATATTTTTAGCTCTCACACTTAGGCCTTTGTCTATTTTGAGTTAATTTTTGTATATATTCTGAAGTAAATGTCTAACTGCATTCTTTTGCATGTCAATAACCAGTTGTCCCAGGACCACTTGCTGAAGAGACTATTGTTTTTCTATTGAAAGATTTGGTACCCCTACCCCCATTGAACATTAATTGAGCATAGATGTATGGATTTATTTCTGGACTCTAAATTCTATTTTATTGGTCTATATGTCTATCCTTCTGTGAGTACCACACTGTTTCGTTTTATTTTGTTTTTGTGGCCACATCACGTGGCATGTGGGATCTTAGTTCCCCAACCAGGGATCGAACCCATGCCCCCTGAATTGGAAGCACAGGGTCTTATCCACTGGACCACCAGGGAAGTCCCAGTACTACACTGTTTTGATTACTGTAGCTTTGTAATGAGTTTTGACATCAGAATACATGAATCTTGCAACTTTGTTCTTCTTTTTCATTATTGTTTCTGCTGTTTGGGGTCCCTTGCAATTCCTTATAAATTTGAGGATCACCTCTTCTATTTCTGCAAAAAAAAAAAAGCTGTTTGGATTTTGATAGGGATTACATTAAATCTGTAGATTGCCTTGGATAATATTGTCATCTGAACCATATTAAGTCTTCCAGTCCAGGAACATGAGATGTCATTTCATTTATTTAGGTCTTTCATTCTTTCTGTGATGTTTTGTAGTTTCAGTGATTTTTGTAGGTTAATCTTGTATAGTGCCACTTGATGAATTGTTTTGGATTTAATCCCTTTTTGTGTGAATTTATTGGGATTTTCTATTTGTAGCTTCACCTCAAATGCCATCCATCACCTTAGGCAACATCAGTCTGTAAATATTTTTGACAGATGCCCCCCAGGAAGCAACTTTAGCACTGGGCCAGTTTTGAATTAGCTGAAAGAAATACAAGGCCTTTGAGCTGTGCTATCAGACAGATCAGATAAATAAATTATAAGTGTTTGTGAGTGGGGTCTGTTGTGATTCTTCTAATATTGGAAATGTGGGCTATTATTTTGACATTTTATTCCTAAGCTGGAGAGTGAGGACTGTGATGGGGGCAAGTTAGAATGTACCACAGTTTCACTGTTCTTACCCCAAATCAGCCATGTTCCTTGAATTTGCACTCTGACTTGGATGCAAGGCTTTAATTAAATTCCAGATTTCATAACGTTGATTCTGACAGTTTTTGCCCATATTTTTGTTGCTTTTATGGAGTTGCATAATTTTGAGTTCCTTATTCCACCATTTTTGCTGACACCACTGTGATCTATTTTGAGTTAACTTTTTGTTAAACTTGTACATCTGTGTCTGTGGTCATTTTTTTGGATATGGATTTCCAGTTGTTCACTCCCATTTGTTGAAAAGACTATCCTTTCTCCACTGAATTCTGATAAGAATGACCTGGGTTCCTAGAGATGACTCTCTAAAGGCACAGAGAAAGAATGTAAGTTCTGGGACTTCCCTGGTGGTGCAGAGGTTAAGACTCTGTGCTCCCAATGCAGGTAGCCCGAGTTCAATCCCTGGTCAGGGAACTAGATCCCACATGCATGCCGCAACTAAGGAGCCCACAAGCTGCAACTAAGTAGCTGATGAGCTGCAACTAAGAAGCCCACAAGCCACAACTAAGGAGTCCGCCTGCTTCAACTAAGACCCAGTGCAACCAAATAAATAATAAATAAATACATATTTTATAAAAAAGAGGGCAAACTCTTAAAATATATATATATATATAAAAGAATACAAATTCTACCAAGAAGGACTTTTGTTCCCTGAGTCCAGATTTTTTACAATATCTATAACACTTTTGAGATGAATAGGGAAGTTTTTGGGATTGGTAAAAAGGTTAGGTGGGCTTTGAATTGCTTCTACAGCTGCATTTTTGTTCTTGCTAAGACTAAATTTGTAAGACAAGGACCGTTGTTCTTATTTCCTTAGAGAGTTGGGTTGCAACCTGAATGACATCAAGAAGCTAACCCACTCATCAGACAGTATTATCTTTAGCTTGCTCCCTTATGTTAGAGAGGAGATCGTCAACCAAGATGGAAATCAAAAGATTCCATTGGTCTTGATTTAAAGCTGTTTCCCTTTGGAATGCTTTTCTTTTCTCTGGGTACACAGTTTCATTTTAGCTTAGAGGAGAAGGCCTTTAAAAAGTTCCTATGGGGCTCTGAATATCAGCTTCCAGTTTGGCCAACTTTTGATCATAGTGCCCCTTAAAAAAAATTTTTTTCCCCATATCTTGTCAGGTTTCAGCTGAGACAAACAGTAAATATACCTGTCAGTATTGAATAACCTCTTGGACACAAGAGGCCTCCCAAAAAGTGGGTGCAAAAGATACTGCCCTCCCAAGATGCAGAACCAGTCCCAAAGATAGCCAAAAGAAAGTAAGACAGTCCCTCTGGGAGCTAGCAGTTGTTGATAGGATCCTAGCCACAAATGGGGTGCAACCCACCGTTTCTGTCAGGCCACATTTTTTGGCCTCCTGGCCTGACTGTTGAGCTGCCTGCATATGTAAGAACCAACAATTTCCATGTCCCAAGCAGGCAGAAAACCAAGCCAGGTTCTCAGAACACAATATAAGACAAACAGGAAGGCAGTAGTTGTCCTTGGGAGAGAAAGGATGACAACAAATGGGTATCTCAAAACCAAATTCACAAGAATCTGAATTTGGAAAGAAAGGGACAATATGAAATTTTATCTTCCTCTCAACCAGGCACTACATAGATCTAGGACAGTTGACTCTGGTAAGAATTCTCACCCTTTGCTGGCTCTGCCAGTTTTCCTAGGATCCCATCTACAGACTGTGGAGCAAGTTGGGTAGAGAGAGAGTTGCCCCAGAACCTACCATACTTTGGCAGAGTTTTCCACTAATTTTTAGTTTTGTTGCAGGAGAGAGAAATGTTATGTCCTGGGACATGTGAGTGAATCCCTGGGATGGACCACCAAGTGAGGGTCCTTGGCTTCAAGCAGGAAAGAATTCAAGAGTGAGCCAAAGTAAAGTGAAAGCAAGTTTATTTAGAGAGATACATATTCCATAGGCAGAATGCAGATGGGCTCAGAGAGTGGCCCCGGGGTATAGGGTTGTTAGTTTTTATGAGCTGGGTAATTTAATATGCTAATGAGTGGGAGAAATGTTTTAACTATTTTGGGGAAAGGATGGAAATTTCCAGGAATTGGGCCACTGCCCACTTTTTGGCTTTTTATGGTCAGCCTCGGAACTGTCATGGTGCCTGTTGTGGCACTGGTGGGTGTGTCATTTAGCATGCTTATGTATTAGAGTGAGCGTACAATGAGGCATAAGGTCTACTGGAAGTCAGATCTTCTGCCATCTTGGGCCTAGTTGGTTCTAATAAGTTTCTGTCATATTCTGTTTTTCTTAAAGTCTATGTCCCCCTTCTCATTCTTTTAGTGGTTGTGCCCTGCCCCCCTTCGTTCCTGTCTCAGTTTCTCTTAGCTGTTTAAGGGAATAATTGCTAGAAGTTTGCTGGAGGATTCCTCGGCGTCCTGTTAGCCCTGGGAGGGCCCCATATGGTGTCTACTTCGGGGGTGAAAATGGGGACATTCAAGTTTTTATGGAAGGATTTGAAAAAGGACAATCTTTTTTCCATTATCCGAGTTTATTACAAATGAGACACTAGTTTCTGGGCCAGTGTTTTGGTGATGGACCCCTAGGAGGGTGCAACAGGGGAGGCTCAGGTGTTCTAGGTTTCTGGCCTTGGAGCTGTTGCAGCTATAAGGTGACTAACTTGTTAGTCTTTTGTTTATAGCCTTACAATGTCTTCAGAGTGGAAAGGCAATTAATATAGAGAGTTAGTAGACTGAGTACTCAGGTAAATGAGGGTAGAAGGGGAGTGGTCGGAGACACATCAGTCATTTAGTCTTTTGTTTTAGGTACCTTTTGTGTCTTTAATTTTTCATTAGCCTTTGTAATGAGTCTTTCAGTGATGCTATTTTGGAATCTTGAAGTCTTTTGGAGGCTTCTGCATATAAAATAAGTATCCCATTCTGTTTGTTTGATTTGGGAGCCCTTGCTTTCAAGTGTACTTCTCAAATGAATGATCATATCTAATTGGAACATTCCCCATAATGGCCATTGTAATTCTAGGTTATCTTAGTAAAATTGTGCCATTTTGGTAACCACAGCTTTTAGGGAGCACAGTTCTTGAGGTGTACTGGAAGGTGGCACACTCAGTTCTTTGAAAATTGAAGATCCCATTTCTTTAACTAATCTTGGATCTCTCAGAACCATATTAATACCTAAGAGGGATGTGCCATTGGGTTGGGGATTTTGCGGTGCTTTATGGTGTACCTCATTGCAAGGAAATTTTCTCAAGGTTGACAGCTGACCTAGTGTCAATCTAACCCATTCCATGACTAGCTTATTGTAGCACAGGAGTCTTAAGAGTTAGGTGGTGAACACACCATTTAAGCGTTCAACCCATGCTCACCAATTTTGCAGGTTTGGTTTCTGAGTGAGATTCCCATTAATAACAGATCTGTTATTCCTTTACGTCATGTGTACATTAGCAGAAACCAACAGTAATTGAAGAAACAGAACTGTGGACACCAGCAGTAATCAAAGAAATGGTCCTTTGGAGTAGCCAAGAGAAGGCCTTAGGTGTACACCAACAAAACCAGCAGTTCTCAAAGTGGAACTATGGACTGATCCAGTAGAACCCAACAAAGCAGAATTGTGGACTAACCACATTGAGGGTTAAATGTAAAACTGGGAAAAAATAATCTAAAAGAATTCATAAAAGAAGAGAAAAAGGAAGGAAATGGATAGGATAGGTAAAGTTAATAGAAGGTACAGAGTAGATGGAATTTTAAATATATCAATATTAATTACAATAATTGTAAATTGACTAGAGTACAGAATTTGACAGACCCCATTTAAAAATAGTATCTACATTTTATTTACAATAGATATAAAACTGATATAGAATGAGTGAAAACAAAAGTATGGAAAACGTTCTACAAACACACCAATAGAAAATTAAAGTAAAATTATCTCTATTCACAGGTGACATGATCTAATATAGATAATCTTAGTTCACTAAAAAACAATTAGAACTAATAAACCAGTTCAGCAAGTTGGCAGGATACATCAGTATACGAAAACTCAATTGTATTTTTACACATTTGCAAATAACTCAGAAATGAAATTTAACAAGTCATTCTATTTACATAGCATCAAAAAAGAATAAAATACTTAGGAGTAAATTTGACAAAAGAACTGCAAAACTTATAATCTGAAAAATGCAAAACATTGTTGAAAGAAACTTTGAAATGACCTTTAAGTACCTGGGAAAAACATCTCACATTCATAGATCAGAAGGATACAATAAAGATTATAGCTGAGATAAATAAAATAGAAAAACAAGACAAAATGTAAAAAAGTTCTTTGAAAAGATCAACAAAATTGGAGACCTTTATTTAGCTAGATTGACTTTTTAAAAAGAATTCATATTACTAATATCAGGAATGAAAGTGGGGATATTACTAATGATTTTACAGAAATGAAAGGATTATACAAGAATAGTATGAGCAGTTGCATGACAACAATCTAGATGACCTAGATCAAATGGACAAACTGAAGAATTTGTCCATTTCTTCGTGGTTGTCCATTTTATTGGCATATAGTTGTTTGTAGTAGTCTCTTATAATCCTTTGTATTTCTACAGTGTCAGTTGTGATTTCTCCTTTTTCATTTCTGATTTTGTTGATTTGTGTCCTCTTCCTTTTTTTCTTGATGAGTCTGGCTAAGGGTTTATCAATTTTGTTTATCTTCTCAAAGAACCAGCTTTTAGTTTTATTGATCTTTGCTATTGTTTTCTTTATTTCTCTTTCATTTATTTCTGCTCTGATCTTTATGATTTCTTTCCTTCTACTGACTTTGGGTTTTCTTTGTTCTTCTTTCTCTAGTTGCTTTAGGTGTAAGGTTAGATTGTTTATTTGAGATTTTTGTTTCTTGAGGTGAGATTGAATTGCTATAGACTTCCCTCTTAGAATTGCTTTTGCTGCATCCCGTTGGTTTTGGGTCATCGTGTTTTTGTTGTCATTTGTTTTTATGTATTTTTTAATTCTTTGATTTCTTCAGTGATCTCTTGGTTATTTAGTAGCACACTGTTTAGCCTTCATGTATTTGTGTGTTTTACAGTTTTTTCCTGTAATTGATTTCCAATCTCATAGCGTTGTGGTCAGAAAAGATGCTTGATACGATTTCAATTTTCTTAAATTTTCAAAGGCTTGATTTGTGACCCAAGATGTGATCTATCCTGGAGAATGTTCAGTGTGCAGTTGAGAAGAAAGTGTATTCTGCCACCTTCGGGTGGAATGTTCTATAAATATCAATTAAATCTATGTGGTTTATTGTGTTATTTAATGCTTGTGTTTCCTTATTTATTTTCTGTTTGGATGATCTGTCCATTGGGTAAGTGGGGTGTTAAAGTCCCCTACTATTATTGTGTTACTGTTGATTTCCCCTTTTATGGTTGTTAGCATTTGCCTTATTCATTAAGGTGCTCCTGTGTTGGGTGCATAAACATTTATAATTGTTATATCTTCTTCTTGGATTGATCCCTTGATCATTATG
Source organism: Mesoplodon bidens (assembly GCF_964165515.1). Lineage (NCBI taxonomy): Eukaryota > Metazoa > Chordata > Mammalia > Artiodactyla > Ziphiidae > Mesoplodon > Mesoplodon bidens. The sequence continues at coordinate 117,619,677 of NC_138176.1, read as the reverse complement.
TAGTGTCCTTCCTTATCTCTTGTAACAGTCTTTATTTTAAAGTCTATTTTATCTAATGTGAGTATTGCTACTCTAGCTTTCTTTTGATTTCCGTTTGCATGGAATATCTTTTTCCATCCCTCCTCTTTCATTCTGTATGTGTCCCTAGATCTGAAGTGGGTCTCTTGTAGACAGCATATATATGGGTCTTGTTTTTGTATCCATTCAGCCAGCCTGTGTCTTTTGGTTGGGACATTTAATCCAGTTACACTCAAGGTTATTATCAATATGTATGTTCCTATTACCATTTTCTTAATTGTTCTGGGTTTGTTTTTGTGGGTCTTTTTCTTCTCTTGTGTTTCCCGCCGAGAGAAGTTTCTTTAGCATTTGTTGTAAAGCTGGTTTGGTGGTGCTGAATTCTCTTAGCTTTTGTTTGTCTGAAAAGCTTTTGATTTCTCTGTCAAATCTGAAGGAGATCCTTGCTGGGTAGAGTAATCTTGGTTGTAGGTTTTTCTCTTTCATCAGTTTAAGTTTATCCTGCTACTCCCTTCTGACCTGCAGAGTTTCTGCTGAAAATTCAGCTGATAACCTTATGGGGATTCCTTTTTATGTTATTTTTTGTTTTTCCCTTGCTGCTTTTAATATTTTTTCTTTGAATTTAATACTTGTTAGTTTGATTATTATGTGTCTTGGTGTGTTTCTCCTAGGGTTTATCCTGTATTGGACTCTCTGCACTTCCTGGACTTGGGTGACTATTTCCTTTCCCATGTTAGGGAAGTTTTCCACTATAATCTCTTCAAATATTTTCTCAGACCCTTTCTTTTTCTCTTCTTCTTCTGGTAGCCCTATAATTCAAATGTTGGTGTGTATAGTGTTGTCCGAGAGGTCTCTGAGATTGTCTTCAATTCTTTTCATTCTTTTTTTTTTATTCTGCTCCTTGGCAGTTATTTCCACCATTTTGTCTTCCAGCTTACTTGTTCATTCTTCTGCTTCAGTTACTCTGTTATTGATTCCTTCTGGTGTATTTTTCATTTCAGTTATTGTATTGTTCATCTCTGTTTGTTGTTCTTTAGTTCTTCTAGATCTTTGTTAAACATTTTTTGTATTTTCTCAATCTGTGCCTCCATTCTATTTCCAAGATTCTGGATCATCTTTAGTATCATCACTCTGAATTTTTTTCAGGTAGATTGCCCAGTTCCTCTTCATTTATTTGGTGTTGTAGGTTTTTACCTTGCTTCTTCATCTGTGACATATTTTTTTGCCATGTCTTTTTTTTTTTTCTTTTGGTGTGTGGGATTGTGCTCCTGTCTTACTGGTTGTTTGACCTGAGGCTTCTAACAGAGTTTGTAGGCTGTTGGGTAGAGCTGGGTCTTGATGCTGAGATGAGGACCTCCAGGAGACGTCACTCCAATGAATATCCCCTGGAGTCTGAGGTTCTCTCTTTGGAGTTGGAGCTCCCACTGCAGGAGCTTGGCCCGACCACCAGCTTGTGAACCAAGATCCCACAAGCCACATGGGGCAGCCAAAAAAAAAAAAAAAAAAAGAACAGTAACAGAGTAAAAAATAAAATTAGACTGGGAAACTAACAAAAATGGTTAGAATATAAAAATAGAAATATAGATGAAACAACAACCGGAAGGTAAAACCACAATAGTAAAAAAGACGAGAACAACAACAACAACAAAAAAGGTGGAAAAGGCCTTGGTTGTGGAGGGCCTGGCCTAATCAGGGGCGGGGTTTGTGTGGTGGGCGGGGTTTATGCTTAGGAGACACAGGGCTAGAAAAGGCCCTGGGGGTGTGGGAATTAAGCTCAGCGGAACAGAAGGGGCCCAGGCGTGCCCCTACTCTCAGAGGGTGGGGGACCCTGCCTGGGAGTCCAGCAGGCTTCCTGGGCCCAAGTGTGCAGGACAGACGTCCTCCGCTCTTTCTCCCACTCCTCCAGTCCTGGAGGGCCCCACCTGCCTGTGTCTCCTGTTCTCATCTGGCTTCCTTCTTATGTCCCCAAGGCAGAGTCAAGATGGTGGTGTGGGAAGACTCAGAGTTAGTGTCTCCCCACAACACTGGTGCCTGCCAGATGCTGGTGGGGGACCTCAACGCCCAAGGAGATGTGAGGAATCCCAAGTGAACCAGTAGGACGTGCGGGGACTGAGGGGTGTGGAGAAGTGGAGGCCTGACAGGACTGGCACCCCTGAGGGGTGGCTGAGAAGGGGGAGGGGTTCCCACGCCTGGAGGGACCCTCTGGGGCTCAGATCAGGGTGGAGCACACTGAGCATTTCCCCTGCCCAGTCGGCCGGGGAAGTCTGCCCTGCTCTCAGGCCTGGTCCTGTGCCCCCAGAGGTCCCCTCTGGGCCGTGTTAGTCCTGGGGGCATAGTAAGGAGGCCAGGGGAGAACAGGAGAGGTAGGCAGGAGGGGCCCTCCAGGACCGGAGGAGCAGGAGAGGAGCAGCAGAAAGCGTTTGCCCTGCCCATTCAGGCCTAGGAAGCCTGCTGGGCTCCCAGGGTGGGTCCCCTGCCCTCCAAGGCCCCCACCACAGGCTGCATTGGTCCAAGATGGCAGGATTTAGATTGGAGCAGCATTTAACAATTCTATGAAGCGTGGGCAATAAAATAATTTTACTACTAATGTAGCTGGTGGAGTTGGGTATTCTATTTTGCTTTTTTTTTGTTATTGGGTTGTATTAGTTAAGTATGACATAAAGATGTAGTTTATTATGATAGTGAGAAAATTAAAAAATGATACAGGGCGACTTCCCTGGTGGTCCAGTAGGTAAGACTCTGCACTCCCAATGCAGGGGGCCCGGGTTCGATCCCTGGTCGGGGAACTAGATCCCGCATGCCACAACTAAGAGTCCGCATGCTGCGACTAAGAAGTCTGGGTGCCACAACTAAGAAGTCCACATGCCACAACTAAGACCTGGCTCAGCCTAAATAAATAAATAAATATATTTTTAAAATGATACAGGGAAAACTGGCCACTGACATGGAAGAAAATACAGGAATACTGTGAGTAGGGATCCATTAATTTAGACAATGTTTATTTCATAATTTACTGCTACATTCCATCAGGAAATTTGCTTCGATGTTACGACAGTCCAGCAGGTAAAACACACTTATTTGAAAAAAAAATTCTAATGCTTAGCCTTGTAACATATAAATATAATGCACACAATAAATATATTGGAAAAACCCCCACCTACCCACAGATTGCTATATGCATCATTTTTGAAACACATACCATATATAAAAGTATACCTTTACATTGGCTGTGATGTTTTCAGTTCTAAGAAAACTTAAATTTGTAAAGCACCAGATAGTAGCTATCTTAGGCTCATCTTAGGCATGTGAGGGATAACACTCACCTCTGCTACTGTAATGTGAAGGCAGCCACAGGCAAAACAGGTACGAATGTTTTTTGCTTTGTTTCTGTATTAGTGTTGTAATAAAATTTGTATTTATAGACACTTAAGTTTGAATATCATATAATTTTCACATGTCACAAGATATTTAATTTTTCTACCATTCAGAAATGTAAAACCATTCTTAGCTTGCAGGCAGTGGGCCAGATCTGAATCACTTGTGGAAAAATGTACAACCAAACCAAGGCACTACAGCAATAAAGTGAGGGATGAATGCTGGTAGTCAACCTTTTATTTATTTTGCAACATAATTCGAGAAATACAAATTTTAATGATGATAGTATTAACATATAGCTCTTCCTGTGTCTGAGACACTATTCTAAGTGCTTTAAAAATATTAACTCATTTACACCTCACAGCAATCCTAACATATTGTTATTATCACTTCTTTTTTATAGAAAAGGAAACTGAGGCACAGAGAGGTTAAGTGCATGCTTCATGCTGGAAACTGAGCCTGGGCAGTAGGAGTCCAGAGTCCACACTCTTAACCTCTATGTCACGTCGCTTCTACCAGGAAGAAAAAGGTAGTGAAGAACATTTAGGACTCTCATACAAAATACAAATTCAGACAGCTCTGCAGTCTGCTAAAACAAGACTAAGTCGTTTCTTTACATAGCATTATTTTTTTTATTGTGTAGGGTGTTTTCAGCTGTTTTTTAAAATGAACTTAGGTTTTTCCTATAAATAAATGTATCCCTAGTGTAAAATTTGGCTGACCATGAGAGAGTTGAAAAATTTACAAAAACATTTTTAGCTTCTTTCTAAAGGATTAGTTCAGTAAAATCCATATCCATTCAGAAATAGGAGGAAAAGATACATTATAATTTTAAAAGAGTATTACACTTAAATACACATTCTATTAACAGGAGTCACTGCTGAGACTTAGTGAGATATCTTCATATACATAAAAGTTATTGAACTAAGGGCTTCCCTGGTGGCGCAGTGGTTGAGAGTCTGCCTGCCGATGCAGGGGACACGGGTTCGTGCCCCGGTCCCAGAAGATCCCACATGCTGCGGAGCAGCTAGGCCCGTGAGCCATGGCCGCTGAGCCTGCGCATCCAGAGCCTGTGCTCCGCAACGGGAGAGGCCACAACAGTGAGAGGCCCACGTACCGCAAAAAAAAAAAAAAAGTTACTGAACTAAATAAGGCTACATATTTCCCTATGTACAGTTATGGATGGGTCCACATGCACATCAAACATCCACAATCTGTTCTGTAGCACACTGACATTCACACATAAGTCCTACATACTAAAGGACTCTTCACATGTGTTTAATGATGTCACCTGGTTATTCAATTTATTTGTGCTTTTTAAAAGCTCCATATATCTAGATATTTGCAGGTTTCTTTAAAAGAAAAACCACAACCTTGTAATCAGATTTCTGCAACATGACTTCTAGTAGAAGTGTTACCCTCAGTACAGATTCTCTTAGAATTTTTGTTAAAAAGCTTTCACATATTTAAAATACTTACAAAGGTTCTATACATTATCACTGATCTGACATTCACCAAAATATCGCTTTTTTTTATTTTATAAGGGTTTAATCAATAATTACCCTGAGAGTAGTAATAATATGGACAATTAGGGCATTGGGAGATCTCTAGGGTCTTTTAGTTTATTCCATTAAGTGTGTATTTTATTGTAACAAAACATCACTTCTTGATAAAGCCTTCCATATGTGTTTCAGTCTTTGTGATTATCCCCTTTTACAGTGTTCTGAGTCCAACTGATATAAAAAGATTTCTGAATGGTCAGGATACTGATAGGAATCTCTCACTCATGTGAGCTTTTGGATGTCTAAATGATGGCTACCCTGACAGAAATTTCCTTACAGTCATTTACTTACAGGATTTCTCTCGTATGGTTTCTATGCTGTACAATAAAGTATGACTTCTGAAAGAGAGGTTTCCCTCATGTTTTACAGTTTGTAGTGTTTCTACCATCTAAGTTGTCTGATACTTAGTAGAAGTCTGACATATGGTAAAAATTTCTCCCTAAAATGTTTACAGACTTTCTCTCCATGATGAAAGACTGTGGCTGAAATTTTCCCATACTGATATTTCATAAGGTTTTTGTCTCATGTAAATTATCTGATTATTCTGAAGGATAAATTCAGACAGAAGAACTTCCCAATTTATACTCTTTATAAGCTTTTTCCCTTTGTGTGTGTCTTCTGATGTGCAGTGAGTTTTGATTTCTGGAAAAAAGTTTCCTTACACTCCTGACATTCATAGGGTTTCTCTCCTGTGTGTTTTCTCTGATGTATGACAAAATGTGATTTCTGAGAGAAGGATTTCCCACATTCTTTACATTCATAGGGTTTCTCTCCTGTGTGAGTCCTTTGATGTAATCTGAGGACTGAATTCACAGAGAAAGATTTACCACATTCATTACATTCATAGGGCTTCTCCCCTGTGTGTTTTCTCTGATGTTTAGTGAGGTCTGATTTATAGTAAAAGTTTTTTCCACATTTATTACATTCAAAGGGTTTCTCCCCTGTGTGAGTTCGCTGATGTACTGTTAGGGCTGACTTCTGGTAGAAGCATTTCCCACATTCCCTACATTCATAGGGTTTCTCTCCCGTGTGAGTTCTCTGATGAGTTTTGAGGTGTGAATTTCTAGAGAAGAATTTCCCACATTCCTTACATTTATAGGGTTTCTCCCCTGTATGTGTTCTCTGATGTACTGTGAGGTGTGATTTCTGGGAAAAGGATTTCCTACATTCCTTACATTCATATGGTTTCTCCCCTGTGTGTGTTTTCTGATGTACCATGAGGTATGCCTTAACGTAGAAGAACTTTCCACATTCAGTACATTCATAGGGTTTCTCTCCTGTGTGTGTTTTCTGATGTTCCATGAGGTGTGGCTTCTGGTAGAAGGATTTCTCACACTGATTACATTCGTAGGGTTTCTCTCCTGCATGAGTTCTCAAATGTCTACTGAGAGATGACAGGTGGTAGAAAGTTTTCTTACATTCTTTACATTCATAGGTCTTCTCTCTGGTAGGAGTTTTCTGTTGTCTTGTGAGGTCTCCATTCCGAGAGACAGATTTCCCACATTCACTGGGTTTGTCCTTTGAATGAGTATGCTCATGTATTATGAAGACAGACTTCTGGCAGAAGGACTTTCCACATTCATTGCATTTATAGGCTTTCTCATTGGTATGAGTTTTCTGATGTATTGTGAGTTCTCCATTCCTAGAGAGAAATTTCCACATTCATTAATGTATAAGGCTTTTTTTTTTTGGCCTGCTATGTATATTTTCCAAGTAACTCTGAGAACCAATTTCTAGAGATTTTTCCAATATTTATTAGATTCATAGGGCTTCTCCATTGTGAATATTCTATGTTGAAATACATTATGGCTTAACATTTGGTAGAAGGAATTTCACTTGCATTATTATAGGTCTCTCAACTGCCTGAACTCCACTTTGTGTAATAAAGCCTCCCTTACCGTGTAAGTAAAAAGAATCAAAAGACTGTTTCAAAGTTGTAATCTCCTGACCTTGAATTATAAAAAAGGTCTCTATTATGAAACAAGGCTTTCCCATTTGGATTATGTTCTTTGGAATTTGCTCCAGTGTTAGTTTATTCACATTTATTATTAACTAGTGCTGTCTCACTTCTAGTACCCCCATCAAGACCCTTTCTTATGAAGCTTCTAATCTCAAAATTGAATTCTTGAACTTGCCTTGAATTTTTAGCTTGGCTTTCCTGGTATCTTGCTCCTTGGTCACGAGTATTCCATAGGTCTTCTACAAAGGAATCCAAAATTTAATACCGTTTAAATCTGAACACATTATTATGGTCATAGGGTGGATTCTTAGGCTTCAGGCCAATATCCTCAAATGAAGGAACTCTCAAGTGCAAACTTCCTCTATCTCAGTGGTTTAGAAGAAACATAAATAACACTAAAAACTGCTATAGCAGAGGGGAAGGGACCTGGTTATAAACCCAAGTACCTTTGACCCTACAAATATGATCTTAAAAACCTGGAGGTTAAGCCAAAAAAAAAAAACAAAGAACAGGGAGCAGAGAACAAAAGATATTCAAAGTGCTGCTGAACAGGAATGTGAGACACAGAGAATGCTGTGAGCCCATTAAGGACAATGAATAGTAAGTAGGGTGAAAATAAAAATTAGTAGACAACTGTGTTCACTGGAAATATCAGAGGAAAGATTAAACTGGATGAAGGAGCTAAAGTATAGGTCTCAAACCTAGTTTACTGTGTTAGGATTCCTAGTAATCGGTAGACTATAAACTTCCACTTTATTCCTCTTTACCCACATACAACAATCTCGATGTCAACACTAAAGTGACTTTCTCAGAACATCCATTTCCTAATGTTTAGAGGAAAATTCCTATCTAGTTGGCTTAATTTTTGCTGGTTCAGAAGACCCAGAAACACATACATCCAAAAGGAAAGATTAAAGAAAAGCAGAGTGCAAGCCATCCTTACAACAGAACTAATTCCCAGTTGTAGCACCAGAGATTTTCAATGCTGGCCACCAAATACTGCATCTCCAAAACAGTTACCTATGACTCAACACTAGTCTTATTCTGCTTTCATATCTTAACTCCCACATCTCTGTTTCAATTTGCTACATGAGCTTTAAAGAGTAATTATTCAACATTGTTCTAGAATCTTCATGGACCTTCATATTTATTCATCTTTAAATGCTTGAAAGAAAGTGAAAGATTATGAGCAGAGGCTTGGGGTTAGAATTTCATGGCATTTGTGGGGAAAACATTAAAAAAGTTATTTGATAAGGACATGTGCAAGGTTAACTTGCATACTCATGAAATAAGATCTTATGTATGAAAGACATTTAAGAGAGCAGATAAAATGAAAATTAGCATGTGTTTTGGGGCCACAAGGAAAAATAAGAAGCAGGGCTTCCCTGGTGGCCCAGTGGTTAAGAAGCCGCCTGCCAATGCAGGGAACACGGGTTCGAGCCCTGGTCCAGGAAGATCCCACATGCCGCGGAGCAACTAAGCCTGTGCGCCACAACTACCGAGCCTGCGCTCTAGAGCCCGCGAACCACAACTACTGAAGCCTGCGCGCCTAGAAGCCCATGCTCCGCAACAAGTGAAGCCACCACAATGAGAAGCCCACGCGCTGCAACGAAGAGTAGCCCCCGCTCACCGCAACTAGAGAAAGGCTGCGTGCAGCAACCAAGACCCAACGCAGCCAGAAGTAAATACATAAATAAATAATAATAAGATGCAGTAGGCAATAAAGCGCCAGACTAATTCTTCACAGAAAATTAGGTGTATTTTATATCAACTCCAAAATAATATAACCGATGAAAGGCATAATGATTTGTAAACTGATTTCAGAGTTTAAAGAGAGAATAGGAAATTAAAATGGGTGCTGAAAACACTAAGGCATTTTGTTGTTAATGAAAGGAGGAAAATGGCATTTGAAAAAATTTATAAGACAGATTTTAAGATTATAGTTGCATACTTTAATGGCAAGGAGTAACTGGGAATTCTAGAAAAAAGACAAAATGAAAGTTTAAGTCAAAGTTAGTATATAGGGAAGAGAAGTGAATCTATTTTAAAAATGTCAAGCAAAAGAGGGAATTTAGATGGAGAACGAAAACTGGAATTGTGATTTATGTTGCTTACATATGCAGATCAAGTATCCTCAATCATTTCCAAAAGTATAGGGCATTTAAAAAAGAGATTCCTGCAAAAAAAATTTCAAAAGTCAAAGGCACCAACCTACTCACAGGTTATAATGTCTAACTTACCAGGGTAGTTCCGACATGGAAATTCTACTTCTAATATCCATGGCTGTTTTCCTTGCTTCAACTTGAAGACTGCATTTGGCTTATTCACACAATAACCTATTAATAGAAAGATGAAGAAAATAATACAAATTGCTTGGAATACAGCAACTCTGAAGGATAAGGAAGTGCAGTATAGGAGCAGAACAAGGAAGGTCCCACACAGGCTTGGCAAATTTAGATTGTATCAGTGGAGTGCATGGGGACAGAAATATTCTTCTGGTACCCAAAATGGATTCATCAACTTTGACCCCTAAAACAAAGCTAATATTCAACCCTATAGGGGACTTAACAAATTCCAGTAACTGAGAAAGGAAATGCAAACTACTGGGAGTTACAGATAGGGAAGATTTCCTCACCCACTGAGATGAGGTGACGATAGTTCTCCTGCATCACTTCCCTATACAGGGTCCTCTGAGCAGCATCCAGCAACTGCCACTCCTCCTGCGTGAATTCCACAGTAACATCCTTGAATGTTACTGGTCCCTGAAACAACATATTTCAGTTAAAACTGAAGTGATCAAAATACAGTACCATCAAAAAGACATGTGAACTGTTAATGTGCTAACTATAGTATTTATTCTGGAGAGTTAGATATACTGCCACCCTGCTTTATACATATATAAAATATTTGTTCAGTATATATTTACGCAGATATCACTCCATGCCTGGAACTCTGCCAGAGATACAGAGATGAATGAAAGCAACTATTCTTTTTTTTTTTTTTTTTTTTGCGGTACGTGGGCCTCTCACTGCTGTGGCCTCTCCCGTTGCAGAGCACAGGCTCTGGACACACAGGCTCAGCGGCCATGGCTCACAGGCCCAGCCGCTCCGCGGCATGTAGGATGTTCCCGGACCGGGGCAGGAACCCGTGTCCCCTGCATTGGCAGGCGGACTCCCAACCACTGCGCCACCAGGGAAGCCCCGAAAGCAACTATTCTTGTCATCAAGGAGCTTACATGCTGACAGGGAGGCAAAGATTAAATTCTTAAATGCAACATGCATAGCAGGTACTATGACAGAAGTATGTACAAGATGACAGATGGTCACAAAGGATGGCCACGATGGTGGAGAAGGAAGACTCTGAGCTCACCTCCTCCCACAGGCACACTGAAATTACAACTATTCACAGAGCAACGATCTCTGAAAATTATCTGAAGAGTAGCAGAAAATATTCCCCACAAGTAAAGATACAAAGAAGGAACCACAATGACATGGGTAGGAGGGGCAGAGACACAGTATAGTCAAGACCCAAAAGCCCGACTAGGTGACCCACAGATGGGAAGATAATCAAAATTGTAGAGGTTCTCCCCAAGGAGTAAGGGGTCCGAGCCCCACATTGGGCTCCCCTGCCTGGGGGGTCCTGCACCAGGAAGACGAACCCCCAGAACGTCTGGCTTTGAAGGCCAGTGCAGCTTGAGAGCCAGAGGGCTATAGAAAACAGAGACTCCACCCTTAAAGGGTGCATGCAAAAATCTGACACGTTCCAAGTCACAGTGCAGAGGGAGTAATTTGAAAGGAGCCTACCTCAGACCCACTTGCTTATCTTGGAGAGCCTCGTGGAGAGGCAGGAGGCAACTGGAACTCCCCCTGGAGACACAGACACTGGCAGCAGCCATTTTGGGAGCTTGTTCTACCATGAGGACACTGGTGCTAATAGGAACCATTCTGAAAGCCTCCCTCTAGCCTATTAGTGCTGGAGGCTTCCATGCCCACCAATGGGCCATCACCAATCCCAGGACACTTCAGGCCATGCAGCCAGCCACGTTGGGTCCCATTCCAGGCACCCCACAGGCCATGCAGCTAGCCAGGCAGGGACCCAGCCCCTCCCAACAGTGGGCCGGGAGCCACTGGATGAGGCAGGGCCTGGCTTCCAACAGGGCTGAGGGTCAGCCCTGCCTACCAGTGTGCCCACAATAGTCAGCCCGCAACAAGGAAGGATTCATGTAGCCCACATATAGGGAACCCATAGAGCTTATAGCTCTGGTGATCAGAGGGGAGTATACTGCTGGGCCTCAGAGGACATCTCCTACATACGATTACTTCTCTAAGATTGGGAAATGTAACCAACCTACCAAATGCATGGAAACAAAAACAGAGGATTAGGCAAAATGAGGAGACAGAGGAATATGTTCCAAACAAAAGAACAAGACAAAACCTCAGAAAAAGAATTAAATGAAGTGGAGATAAGCATTCTACCCTATAAAGACTTAAAATATCTTTTATGAATATAAAGATGAAAACCTTTAACATATTACTAGTAAATCAAATCCAACAAAATAAAAAAATAGATTATAATCTACACCAAGACCCTGTGTGATTTATCCCAGGAATGCAAGAGTGGTTCAACATAAAAAAGTCAATCTATTACAGTAATAGAGCAAAGGGGAAAAAGTAGAAGATCATTTTAATTGATGCACAAAAAGTGTTTGACAGACTTCAACACTCTTTCATGATAAAAACACTCAGTAAACTAGAAATAGAAGGAAATTCCTCAAAATGATAAACAACATTTTTAATCCACCTCTACCCCAAGTAATAGCATACTCAGTAGTAAAAGACTGAAAACTTTCTCCTTATTACCAGGAACAAGACAAGGATGCCTGCTTCTGCCACTTCTAATCCACACTGTACTGGAAGTTCTAGCCAGAGCAGTTTTACAAGAAAAGGATATAAAGGCACCCAAAGTGGAAAGGAAAAAAAAAAAAAAAACTATCTCTATTTGCAGATGACATTGATCTACATATAGAATATCCCAAAGAATCCACAAAAACGAAAACTAATAGAGCTTATAAACAAAGTCGGCACGTTGCAGAATTATAAGATCAACCCACAAAAATTGGTTGTGTTTCTATATACCAGTAATGAAAATTCAAAAGAGAAATTAAGACAATTCCATTTAATGTAGCACCAAAAAGAATAAAATACCTAGGGATAAATTTACTCAAGGAGGTGTAAGACTTATACACTGAAAACTGCAAAACATTGCTGGAAGTATTAAAGAAGATATAAATAAAAGAAATGACATTCTGTGTTCATAGACTATAAGATTTAATATAGTTCAAGTGACAGTACTACTCAAAGGAATCTACAAGTTCAGTGCAATCCCTAATAAAATCCCAATGACTTCTGCACAGAAATGGAAAAGCCAATCCGCAAATTCATATGGAATTCCAAGAAGTCCCTAATAGTCCAAACAAAATTGGGAAAGAAAGAAAGTTGGAGGACTCACACTTATTTCAAATCTTACTATAGAGCTACAGTATAAAAACAGTGTGATTGGCATAAAGATAGACATACTGTGCAATGGGATAGAAATGAGAGTCTAGAAATAAAGCCATACACCTATGGCCACCTGATTTTCAACAAGGAAGACAAAACCATTCAATGGAGAAAGAATAGTTTCTTCAACAAATGGCACTGTGACAACCAAATGTCCACATGCATAAGAACGAAACCTGACCTCTACCTCACCCCATATAAAAAAAATTAACTCAAAATAGATCACTGACCTAAATATTAAGAGCTAAAACTATAAAACTCAGAAGAAAACATAGGAATAAATTTCCTTACCTTGAATTTGGCAATGGATTCTAGATATGACACCAAAAGTACAAGCAGTAAAAGAAAAATAAACTAACTTTATTTAAAATATAAAACTTTTAAAAATTTAAAAATTTAGAACTTTAAAACTTTTATGGGGACTTCCCTGGCGGTCCAGCGGTTAAGACTCCATGCTTCCAATGCAAGGGGCGCAGGTTTGATCCCTGGTCAGGGACCTAAGATCCCACATGCCATGTGGCGTGGCAGCCAAGGAAATATATATATATGTATATGTTTCTTTTTCATAGTGTATTCTTTGAAAGCAAATCACTAAGTCTAGCTCATAATCGAGAAAAGAGGGAATAAGCCCCACCTCTAAGAGGGAGCAGAATCTAGATATATTACTTGGAATTACTTGGAATCCTTCAAAGGGCTCTCTTTTCCCCATTTATTTATTTATTCAGTCACTTACTTACATCAGTATGGTCTCAAATATTTAATGCTTTGGGTTAGAATCCAATACCATCTTATTTATTTTTTTGCTCAAATTGTTCTAGCTTTGCCATGAGAAGCTCTTTCGGGTTGGTGCCCACGTCCATTTGACGTGTCTCCATCACCCTGTTTTTGAGCACTTCCTTAATTTCTGACAGTACAAAATGCTCTGGACTTATTTTGTACTACCCTCGCCTCTGCCCCAAAATCAATCAATTTCTCCATGGAATTCTGGTTCCTTTTATTGTAGAATGATATTTAGAAAGCAAGATCTGTGTGCTGGCTTTGCTCATGGCTACTGAGGTGTCATTACTTATAGGCCCTCTCAGCAGACAGTTAGTAAATATATGTTTGCATATTAACTCATGTATATACACATATCTTTAATTATTTCTGTATCTATTGTATACGTGCTAAGTTAATATGTATTAAGATAACATATATACATTTGCTTTTCAGTAAATGGCACTGGAAATAATGGGCATCTATATATAAAAATGAACCTTAGCCAATAACTTATACTTTATACAAAAATCAACTCAAAACGAATTATAGACCTAAATATGAAATGTTAAACTCCAAAATTTTTTAGAAGAAAAGTCTTTGTGACTTCAAAATAAGCAAAGACTTTTTAGACATGATACCAAAAGAAACTAAAAAGAAAAATATGGAATTCATCACATGTTTGTGAGAGACACTGTTAGGTGAATGCAAAGAGTAGCCAGAGATAGTGAGGAAAATACTTGAAAATCACAAATTAACAAAGCATTGTACTTGTATCCAGAACATATAAAGAACTCTCAACATTCATTAAGAAAACAACCCAATTTTAAAATGAACAGAAGATTTGAAGAGACACTCACAAAAGATGATATATGGATAACAAACAAGCACATCAAAAGATTCAGTATCATTAGTCATTAGAAAAATAAAAATTAAAACCATAATAGGATAGCAATACACACCTATCAAAACGACTTAAAGAAAAAAAAACTGAAATACCAAGTGCTGACAAGAATGGGAAGCAAGGGACTTCCCTGGTGGCTCAGTGGTTAAGAATCTGCCTGCCACTGCAGGGGACACAGGTTTGAGCCCTGGTCTGGGAAGATCCCACATGCCGCGGAGCAATTAAGCCCGTGCACCACAACTACTGAGCACCTGTGCCACAACTACTGAAGCCCGTGAGCCTAGAGCCTGTGCTCCGCAACAAGAGAAGCCACGGCAATGAGAAGCCTACGCACCACGAGGAAGAGTAGCCCCCGCTCGCCTCAACTAGGGAAAGCCCGCATGCAGCAACAAAGACCCAGTGCAGCCAAAAATAAAGAAATAAAGAAGAAAAAAAAAAGAATGGGAAGCAAGTGGAACTCTGATACATTGTGGTAAGAATACAAGCTACTCAGGAAAACAGTTTGGCAGTTTCTTATAAAGTTAATTATAACAGGACCATATGACATGGTAAGCACATGCCTAGGTATTTACCCAAGAGAAATTAAAATCTGTGTACACACAGACATCTGAATGCAAATGTTTATAACAGCTCTTTTCATAATTGCCAAAACCCCCCAGAAACAACCCAAATATTTTTCAGCTGGTGTGTGAGGTATACACATACAACTGAATATTATTTAGCAGTAAAAAAAAGTACTGATATATGCAACAGCATGATCGAATCTCAAATGCATCATGCTAAATGAAAGTAGGTAGTCTCAAAAAACTACATACTATGTGATTCAATTTACATGACATTCATGAAAAGGCAAAACTATACAGATGAAGAATAAATTGGTGATTGCTAGGAATTAGTGATGGGGAGACTACATAGAGGGAACCAAGGAAATTCTGAGGTGATTAAACTGTTCTGTATCTTGACTGTGGTGATGATTACATGTCTTTATGCATGTGTCAAAAGTCATTGAATGTACATCCAAAAAAAGTGAATTTTGCTGTAAGTTAGAGAGTAAAATAAAAACAAAGCACAAAACTAAAACAACTTCACACCCATGACACACCCATTACTACTCTCAAAAAAAAGAAGACCCAAAAAACAAAGAAAATCAGAAAATATCAAATATTGGCAAGGATGTGGAGAAGCTGGAGCCCTTGTGCATTGCTGGTGGGAATGTTAAATGGTCCAGCCACTATGGAATATAGTATGGCAGTTCCTCAAAAAAAATTAAACATAGAATTACCATATGATGCAGCAATTCCACTCCTAGTTATGTATCCAAAAGAATTCAAAGCAGGGACACAAACATATTTGTACACCAATGTTCATAATAACAATATTATTCACAATAGCTACAAGGTATAAGCAACCCAGGTGTCCATCAACAAATGTAAACAAAATTATGTACATTACATAAGCAAAATGGAATATTATTCAGCCTCTAAAAGGAAGGACATTCTGTGACATGCTACAACATGGATGAACCTTGAAGACACTGTTCTGAGTGAAATAAGCCAGGACAAATACTATGTGATTCTACTCATATAAGGCACCTAGAGTAGTCAAATTCATAGAGACAGAAAGTAGAATGGTGGTTCCCAACGTATGCGGGGAGTGGGGAGTTAGTGTTTAATTTGTGTGGAGTTTCAGTGTGGGATGATGAAAAGAGTTCTGGAGATGGATGGTGGTGACGGTTGCACAACAATGTAAATGTACTTAATGCCACAGAGCTATACATTTAAAATTGGTTATGATGGTAAATTTTGTTATGTGTATTTTACTACAATTAAAAATAAGTCAACTATACTTTAATTTTAAAAAAGAAAAATAAAAGAAAAAAACAAAACCCCCAAAACACACTAAAAATAGCTATACAAAAGCATCAAATATTAACTTAAGCACTAGAATTTGAGAGGTAAAGATCCAAGAAAAAAGTGAAATTAATTATGATGAGTCTTATACCTCTGGTTAGCATTTTCAGGGCATTTTCCAATTTCATAGCCAGGGCAAAAATGTAGAGCAGAAAGCAGCTCAGAGCCAGCATCTCTAAAATAAGCATAAAGAAACAAATTCTGAATGGAAACAAATTCTGAGATGCAAAGGAGAAGCTGATCTTAACTTTAACGAGAACAAGCCCCTAACCTAGTGTTTTCTAAAATCAGAGATCTGAGAATCCAAAGGTGAACAAGAGATAAAATTCAGAAGAGACAAATATTTCAAAGGACAACAGAAAACCACAACTTATTTCATTCTTGGGGGCAAGTAGGGAAGAGAGGAAACTGGTTCAACTTTTAACAAACTTTTAATGTTTGCTTATGGTCTTGTGTGATGTATTAGCATCCCTAAGAACCCTGGTCACAAAGCAAGTCAACACCAACTTGCCTTTTGATACTACCTGGTGACTGAGTGGGAGTTTCATATTCAGGAGGTCCCCAAACATAAGCTTAGTATCTGTAGAACTTTTTGCGGGCCTCTCACTGCTGTGGCCTCTCCTATTGCGGAGCACAGCCTCAGCAGCCATGGCTCACGGGCCTAGCCGCTCCGCGGCATGTGGGATCCTCCCGGACTGGGGCACGAACCTGTGTCCCCTGCATTGGCAGGCGGACTCTCAACCACTGCGCCACCAGGGAAGCCCCCTCTGTAGAACTTTTTTACTTCCTCTCAAATGTCTCAAAGTGGTCAGTTTATTTTAAGTTGGGGAAGCAGTTTCTGGAACCAAAGGAAAGCTCCATAATTTATATGGATGCTCTGAAGTACAAACACTCACCCTTTTCCCCCCACAGACCTTTACTGAGTGCATGGCCACAACCCTCCAAAGGCTGGGAGCAGAGCACCAGGGCAGGAAGAGATGTCTCAGGTGCTAAAAGCTCTACAGGGCAGCAACTCCTCAGTCACCCCAAAGAAAAGCTGGTGGCTGAGCTAAAAGCTCATCAGTGGAGCTTTGGTGGTGTTCACAACCCAAGCCCCGCTGAAGGGAAAGCCTTGATACTGCCCTCCATCGTGTGAAGCTTGGTGGTGAACAGTACCTCACTAAAGCCCAGGGCCATCTCAGCTACATATTTGACTTAGCGAGAAGACAGAGGAAGGGATGTGACATTTTCTGGAGGTATTATTTACTTCAATCCCTATTGTACTTTTATACATAATGTCTAGCACATAATAAAGAAATAGGAGACATGCAAAGAAGTAGAAAATTTTGATTCATACTGAAGAAAGGAGCCTATTGAAACAGACCTACAGATTAACCTAGATGTTGGGATTAGCAGATAAGGATTTTAAAGTAATTACACTAAAACTAAATGACCTAGTGAAAAAAAATTGAGAATATAAATGAAATGATGCAGAATCTTAGCAGAGAAAGAAAAGCAAAAGAAAAAACAGGAATTTTTAGAACTGAATGATACAATATCAGAAGTGGATTCTACAGGCTTATGAATGAAGAGAATTAACAGAGCAAAAGAAGGATGCCATGAACTTGAAAACAGTCAGCTCAATAGAAATATCCAAACTAAAGGACACACACACGCACAAAAAAAAAACCCAAACTGAACAGAGCATCTGAACATTTAGGACAATATGTACATATTTCAACACTGTGTAATTGGGATTTTAGAAAGAAAAAAAGAATGATGCAAAGAAACTATCTGAAGAATGAGTTCCAAGAATTTTAAAAAATGATGAAAGGCAATAACCTACTGGGCATATACCCTGAGAAAACCATAATTCAAAAAGAGTCATGTACCAAAATGTTCATTGCAGCTCTATTTACAATAGCCAGGACATGGAAGCAACCTAAGTGTCCACTGACAGATGAATGGATAAAGAAGATGTGGCACATATATACAATGGAATATTACTCAGCCATAAAAAGGAACAAAACTGAGTTATTTGTAGTGAGGTGGATGGACCTAGAGACTGTCACACAGAGTGAAGTAAGTCAGAAAGAGAAAAACAAATACCGTATGCTAACACATATATATGGAATCTAAAAAAAAAAAATGGTCAGAAGAACCTAGGAGCAAGATGGGAATAAAGATGCAGACCAACTAGATAATGGACTTGAGGATACGGGGAGGGGGAAGGGTAAGCTGGGACAAAGTGAGAGAGTGGCATGGACATATATACACTACCAAACATAAAATAGATAGCTAGTGGGAAGCAGCCGCATAGCACAGGGAGATCAGCTTGGTGCTCTGTGACCACCTAGAGGGGTGGGATAGGAAGGGCGGGAGGGAGGGAGACGCAAGAGGGAAGAGATATGGAGATATATGTTTATGTATAGCTGATTCACTTTGTTGTACAACAGAAACTAATACACCATTGTAAAGCAATTATACTCCAATAAAGATGTTAAAAAAAAAGGCAACAACCCACAAATCTTTGTCATCCTTCAAAAGGGATAAATGCAAAACAAATCATGCCTGTGTGCATCACGGTCTAACTATTAAAAACTAAAGATAAAATGAAAATCTTAAGCACAGAGGAAAAGAACACATTATATTCAGGTGGATAACAGTAAGATGAAGACTAGCTTCTCATGAGAAACAACAGAAGCCAGAAGACAAAGACATCCTAAAAATGCAGATACAAAGAAAACTCTTGACAAAGTTCTATATCCGGCAAAATATCCTTCAAAAACCAAGGTGAGATAAAGACATTTTCAGAAAGACCACCCAAGTAAATTTGTCACCATCAGTGCTGAAATAATACATGAAATAATAAAATGAGTTGCTTAGGCTGAAGGGAAAAGATATCAGAGAGAACCCCAGACCTGTAGGAAGGAATAAAGAGCTCCCAAAGCACATATGAACAAAAACACAAGAGTTTTATTTACACACACACACACACACACACACACACACACGTTTCTTTAAAAGATGAATACTGTTTAAAGCAAAAATAACAAGTATTTGAGGTTAAAGATATATGTATAAGTGAGATACAAGACAAGGACCACAGGGTGAGGAGGCTGTAAAGAGAATTATACTGATAAAAGTTTATTACACTGTTCATGAATACAGTATTTGAAGACACCATTATTTTAATGGTGCATGTTGTAACCTCCAGATTCAGCAATAAGCAAAATAACACACAAAAATAAAGCTTCAAAGTCAATAAAGGAGATACAATGTAATACACAAAATACTCAAATACTCAATCCAAGGGAAGTACAGTAAATCTAATAAGGATAAAAAGAAATATAGATATAAACATACTAGGATAAAAGATATCTTAAAAAGCAGCTAGCCCCAAACAGACAAATTTATTTCAAAGGTGTGACAGGTGTAACAGGTGAATTTTCAATAGTACCAGTAGTAGAAGACAATGAATGCTTTTCAGTGTTTTAAAAGGTAAGAACTGTCAACCAGTATTTCTATACACAGTGAAAAAGCTCTTCGTGGATATTTCATATAAAGAAAACTGAGAATTTTCCACCAGCAGACCCTCACTAAAACAAGCAAGCAAGCAGAATAGAAACAATAACTATAAAGAATGTTTTCAAACAGCAGAAATTGATGGCAGCAGAACTTGAGAGATGCAAGAAGGAATAAAAAAGACTTTCTAATCTGGCCAAAATGCCTAAAAAAATCCAATTATCTGCACAAAATAAATTTTTCCAAGAGTAGGTAGTGATGACTGTACTTAAAACTACTTCAAAAAACAAAGGGGCTCACTAGTTATTTCTTTTGTTCCAGACTGACCATTCAGCAATTAATTACAGAGCATAAGGTAAGAAAAACATCATGTGCCACACCTGAACAAATGCTGGATAAGGAAATTTTCATATATAAGGTATAAATGTGTTCAAGACTGACCAAAGCAGAACCGTAGAATAGGTTAAATTTTTCTAGAGTCTCTTTTTTTCCACCATCAGGCCTAAAGGCTATGATGTCTAATTAATAATAGATAATGTCCACACTGGAAATTTATGTTATAGTAATAATAACAACACTTCAAAAGTTGGCTGTGAGGATTATGTTAAGATAAACTATGTCAAGGGCTTTCCAAAGGGCTGGGCATTTAATTAATTGCTAAATATGCTGGGGTTTTTTTTGTTTGTTTGTTTGTTTGTTGTTTTTTTTTTTTTGCGGTACGCGGGCCTCTCACTGCCGTGGCCTCTCCCGTCGCAGAGCACAGGCTCCGGACGCACAGGCTCAGCGGCCATGGCTCACGGGCCCAGCCGCTCCGCAGCACGTGGGATCCTCCCAGACCGGGGCACGAACCCGCGTCCCCTGCATGGGCAGGCGGACTCTCAACCACTGCGCCACCAGGGAAGCCCTGTTTTGTTTTTAAAAATTAAAAAGCAAAGAAATGGTTACCACAGAATTCAGGATTCCTTTTCTCTGGGTAATGGTGGGATGAGATTAAGGAAGGGCATACAGGGGCTTCAATTTTCAATTAGTAATTTTCATTGCTTAAGCCAGATATGGGATACAGTGGTGTTACTTAATCAGTATTCCCTAAATTATACATATACATGTATGTACATTACTTGCATAAAGTATGATTTTTTTAATATTTAATGAACCAATAAAATCAAAATTCATGTCTTCTACAGCCTACAAAGTCATATATATTCTACTCCCTTCTACCTCTTAGATCTTACCTCTTACTGTTCTCCCCAAAGTTCACTTTTCTCTAGTTTCAGTATCCTAAATACTGTTTCTGGAACATGCCTCAGGGTGTATGCATTTGCTATTCCTATATGTAGTACGCTCTTCCTCCAGATTTCTACCTGGCTCTCTCTCGTTTAATTCAAGAGATTCCTCAAATATTACCTTTTAGAGTGGCATTCCCTAACCAACTTATTACCTGTTCCTCATTTCTAACACTCTGTCCTCTTAAACTGCTTGAGTTTGCCTCTGAGCGGATACATCAGAAATATTACTCAAATGTTGACACATTTTATTATTTAATATTAAAGAATCACATTTGTTAATATCCTTACCAATCTCATCAGAAAAGTCTCTAAGTATCAGCATTTGTCAACTTCACAAGTTTTCCAACATTCTAATTTTCACTTGAAAGCTCAACTTTTAATATTAGCAACAAATACTAAGTTATTTTCCTTGAAATGACAGGCTCACATCACTCATTGTTGAGAAAATGTTTGAATACCATGTGAATACCGTAGTTTGTCTGCCAGTTGCTCTTTCACATAAAAATGATATTCCATGAAAAAAAGTGGCTAGGTGAGCTCACAAATCAATCACACAAGTGCTTTTCCTCAAGACAACCAACCATCATACTTCAGTATGCCGCAAAAGTACTTTAGGTGAACTTGCCATTTCATCCCACTGAATATTAAAAAGATTTGTACTCAAGGGTCAAGATTTAATAACATTAGTAACTTTTACTGTTTCATCAAGGATATCCTTAAGTAAAGGTGGCAGTTTTTTTACTACTGCAGAGGAAGACAATGTCATTGGTGTCATCACCCTGATGTATGCCAGATAGGCAGCAATCTATTGCTTTTACACCATCATTGCTAATGTCGTCAGTGTAAAAGGCAATTTGCATCTTGGTATTATGTTTTGACTTCACAAACCCTCTGAAAGGGTCTTGGGGCTCCCAGACCACACCTTGGAACTGCTGTTGTATTCAAACAGTATTTTCCCTGAAGGTGATTTTTAACAATTTCCACTTTTCTAATTTAATATATGGGCTCTCTTTCATAAAATTCACTGAAAAGACACACACACAGAGTGAAATAAAGTTAAGAGGTAAATAAATGACTCACCCGGAACTTGTTCATTTTCTGCTGCTATTGGAAAGTATAGAAACTATGAAGTCAGCACAGGGAAAGTTGGAAGACAGAAGTCATAAGAGACCTTATCTTGCAGTCAGGAATCACCTGTGAGAAATTTACATACAACATTTTAGTAAAAGATAAACCTCTGGGAAAATGTCTCTTTGAGCCATGAGAAGGAATAGGAAGGACCATGATAAAGGAGTACCCACCTGACCACTGGTGACTCTCATATAATCTTGATGAATCTGGGACATTTTTGAACCTAAACATTTCTTTCATATTGGCTGTTTTGAAAATTATATGTCCATTACTAAATAACACAAAAGAATATAAAACTTAAATGTCCAATAATAGCAGATTAGTTAAGGAAGGTATATAATATATATCCAAAGTATGGAACCCTATGCTGACATTAAAAATGATGTTGAAGAGAAACGTCTATTGATATGGAAAATCTTTTAAGTTACATGTCATAACAATTTTTCCTATTGATACTATAAACCCCACAAGGTTAGAAAGTCTTCAGAGCTCTCGAAAATAAGATGTTTCATCTCTCTAAATTTCAGTTTCTCCAAAATCACTTCTCCAAAAACCCTATTTTGACTAAAGTATGGGACAGTGACAGGGAGGCTTCAGTTCTATGCTAAGCTCTGCTATTAACAAACCTAGTGACTATCTTAGTTTCTATGTTATTATCTTTATTTTTTAACATCTTTATTGGAGTATAATTGCTTTACAATGGTGTGTTGTGTTAGTTTCTATTGTACAACAAAGTGAATCAGCTATACATATACATATATGTCCATTATCTCTTCCCTCTTGTGTCTCCCTCCCACCCCCCCATCCCACCCCTCTAGGTGGTCACAAAGCACCAAGCTGATCTCCCTGTGCTATGTGGCTGCTTCCCACTTATGCTATTATCTTTAACATGAGAAGGAATTAGGTAATTTTAAACAATCATGTACTATTCTGATTCTGTAAGTCTTCATTCAGTACCACAAATCCAACAGAACCCCAGAATTCACTGTCCCCTCTAACCCTGGGCTGGGGCCTAGAGTAAAATGTAATTAGGTCTTGATGAATTCTGACATGGCCATCTAAACTGTTGACACTAACACAAATATAACTTCTAAAACAACAATTTGGCATCATAATCCCAAAATAGGCACTTCACATGGGGAGCAAAAGGTAACTAGATGCCAAAATGCCGAGGAAGAAGAAACCAGAAGAAACCACTTCCAGCTGCCCTGGTACTTACACGATGCCTACTTACTAAAGCCTAGATACACCATCCAATCAGAGGCATTATGATATCACCTTCATAATATGGAGCATGGATGAAATCACAGTTTTCATCCTTAAAAAAGTCTGTCCCATTTCCCCTCTGGCCTGGATAGGATTCTCAGCTTCTCCAGTAAAACTTAAAATTCAGGGTTTCAACTATGGTTTAAATTCACATGTGTAACAGTCGTCTGGGTATAGAGACAGGTTAGAGAATGCAGGAAAGGCCTTAACCTTTTACACAGGAGTTCTAAGGAAGCCTCAAGAATTTTTGAAAATAGAATACTACATTGTACGATTAGGTCCACTAAACTCTAATCTGCTCAGGGACAATCACTGGATTAAATACAACCCAAGGCTGTGGATTTTAGGGTGGGAAGCAGCATGAAATACGAGTAAAACAAATCCCTGCTAATGATGGCTAAGCCAGTTATCTCTCTGAACCTTCGGTACTTGTATTTATTAAAATGGAGGTGGTAAATACGGATTCAAAGGATGGTTATGATGATTAAGATGATTAAATGAGCCAATAATGAAAAGAACAGCATACCTTTTAATGAGAAAAGCAGCTCACCTTTATTGAATCCTTATCGTACTTTATATACACTACCCTATTCAATACAAGAAACCGCCCTAAAGGCTATTATAATTTTACAGATGAGTATCCGAGTCGTACCCAGATGAACCTGCCCATTTACCGGCGGGCGCTGGCCTTGAGCCAGGGCCCCTCAGGCTTTACAACCCACGTCTCCAGCAGCCAGCGCCGCCCACGCGCCAGAGCCGACGTGACGGGTTTGGCATCTACGTCACAAACGGCTGTTCTCGCGCGCGTACATCCCGCTATGCCCGGCGCCCCAGGCCTCCTCCAGCCGCCCCTTTCACGCAGGTCGAGAAACACGGCTTCTGGGGAGGAACCGCACTGCGGACAGCCAGCCTCCGCGCCAGGCCCCCTGCCTGGCCTCCTCCCCAGTCCTCCTCGGAGGCCAGTCCGGCGCTCAGAGAAGGGGGGCGGCTGCCAGGGTCTCCGACTCGGCGCGGCCGCGGAGACCGGCTTCCCCCCGCCCCCGGCCTAGCGCCCGCACCGAAGCCTCCGACACACCTGCAGGGGCTCGGCCTCAGCTCCCGGCCCGCGCAGGTTCCAGGCCCCGCCCTCCGCGGCGCCGAGCGGACTGGAGGCGCCTGAGTCCTCTCCCAGCCGGGGAGCGAGACGGAGAATGGCGGCTGCTGAGGGGAGGTGGAATTGCTCATGCGCGAAACACTCCCGCGCCCCACGCAGGCACTGCGCGTCCCGGGAGCCTCCCGGCGCCTCCACTTCGGATGACGTCAAGAGGGTAGGCTTCTTCCCGCGGTCCGAGTGTTTTTTGCCGGCCCGGTCATTTCCTTACTCGCAGTGGTAACGGATTAGAACTGGCCACCCGCTTGAAAGCAGGAAGCTACCTTGAGGTAGTGCGATGCATTATCGATAGTAATCGAAAGATAGTACTCGGAACTAAGTACAGTAGTACATTCAAAGAATAACACCCTGTAACAGCTGACTTTATTTTAGGAGTATTAGCTTTCAGAATTATGGAAATGATACATGAAACGTGATGAAAACATGAATAAGCTAAAACAGAAGACGAGTCGTACACATCCCACTTTACAAAAGGAATAAACCTCGCTTAATGTTAGGTGCACACTCTTCTGAGATTTTTACTCAAATTTTACGCTAATGGTATAATATATTTTGACTATTACTTCACTAAGGAATACATACTGAATGTATGCTGATTTTCTGATCTAACTTTATGACATCAGTTTACTCTGGGCCAACAATAGAAATGTTTCCTCTCAATTACAAAAATACTAAATTTTTATAATAAAATTAACTTAAAAAACATGTGGAATCCATATAGAGAAAATATATATACATATCTGAATAATGTGTGCCCATGTGTGCATATCTGTATACACACACACACACACACCAATATCCTGGGTGGGAGGTGTTGGGGAAATGATTAAAAATAGTCTCTTGCCAACCCAGAAAATCCTCTCCACAAATGGAGAAAGAAAAAATTATTAATTATTTTATTAATGAACTAAGCATTAAACTAGACTGCAATGCGCATTCCAGGCAATCTGCTAATGAGTTTGCAGACAGAAATATCACACTTTTATGTAGCTAGGCAGATACAACCCTTTCTATGTACTAAGATAAGAGAACTTGACAACACCATTTACTACACATTGTTCATCCTAAATTCACACGGTAATTGGGGTGGCCATTTCTATTATTTAATTGCCTTTATCCAAATGAAAAGTAAAGTTTCTTACATCTCTGTGACAAGCAAGTAGCTACAACTTGTAGCCAAAAGCCTAGGAGTTTACCACAGACACAGGGAGATGGGGTGCTATCTTCCTTAATGTTTATTTACATTTCAAAGACATAGCTCCAAGGCCTTTAACAAAGATATTCCTGGGTTGTAAAACTAACAAGAGGTTTATTTACTTTTTTAAAAGATTTGCATGCATCTCAAAGGGACAGAAAAAAGGATTTCAGTTACAAGTTTTCTCAAGGAAATGCTCTAAGAAAAGAGGGGAGGAAAATCTTTTCCCCTTTTTGAACCAGGGAAAATACAATTTTTTAATATTTGTATTTACTCTTACAGGAAACTATAAAACTTAACAAGTTAAATCAAAATGACAATTTTTTTCTGAGAGTTTGGTTTTGTTTTCCTTGACAAATAATTTTAAACTTCATCAGGAAATATATAACCTCAGAGAATAGGGAGGAAATTTTATTGGAAATGCATATTATTATAAACAATTTAAAAGTTTGGTGCTGACTTCAAAGAAGAACGGAAACAGATCCAAATACATAAGAATTGAGTATATGTTAAAATAGTTATTTCAGGGCTTCCCTGGTGGAGCAGTGGTTGAGAATCTGCCTGCCAATGCAGGGGACACAGTTTCGAGCCCTGGTCCGGGAAGATCCCACATGCCGCGGAGCAACTAAGCCTGTGCGCCACAACTACTGAGCCTGCGCTCTAGAGCCTGCGAGCTACAACTACTGAAGCCCGCGTGCCTAGAGCCTGTGCTCTGCAACAAGAGAAGCCACCGCAGTGAGACGCCCGTGCACCACAATGAAGAGTAGCCCCCGCTGGCCGCAACTAGAGAAAAGCCTGCGTGCAGCAACGAAGACCCAATGCAGCCAAAAATAAATGAATGCATAAATTTATTTTTTAAAATTGTTATTTCAAACAATGGAGATAGTTTGGAATGTTCAGTTAATGATTTGAGAAAATAAGGTTAATGGTACATGAATTCAGCATGTAAATTTAAAAAGTAAACCATCAATTACCTAGAATATAAATAAAATATTTTAAAGAACATAATTTGATATAGCATGAAACAAAAGGCAGAAACCAGAAAGGATATAACAGAAAGTTAAAACACAAGCTGAGAAAATATATTTAATAATTACAAGACAGATTTCACACTCTTGATAAACTGCTCTTACAAATCAGTTGAAAGATGTACATCTAACATGCAATAAAAATAGAAAAAGAATATCCTGCTGCAGCTTTTCATTCAATCTACAATGCAGTGGACTGCCAGATGCCTCAATATTCTATTTACTATTGCAAAAGAAAATATATGGACAATTAAACTATGACATACCATTTACTTTAAGATGCATTACAAGATCCAATTTCAAAGCTGTTAGAATACGAGAAAAGGGCTTCCCTGGTGGCGCAGTGGTTGAGAGTCCGCCTGCCGATGCAGGGGACACGGGTTCGTGCCCTGGTCCGGGAAGATCCCACATGCTGTGGAGCGGCTGGGCCCGTGAGCCGTGGCTGCTGGACCTGCGTGTCCGGAGTCTGTGCTCCGCAACGGGAGAGGCCACAGCAGTGAGAGGCCCGCGTGCCGCAAAAAAAAAAAAACAAAAAAAAAAAACGAGAAAAAATTCCTGTCTTAGAAATATTGGAATGTAATTATAAAAGAGAAAGTACAGGGACTTCCCTGGGGGGTCCAGTGGTTATGAATCCACCTTCCAATGCAGGGGACACGGGTTCAATCCCGGGTCGGGGAACTATGATCTCACATGCCGCAGGGCAACTAAGCCCAGGTGCCATAACTACTGAGCCCGTGCATCACAACTAGAGAACCCGTGTGCCGCAACTACAGAACCCATGCACTCTGGAACCCGTGTTCCACAACTAGAGAGAAGTCCACACTGCAATGAAAGATCCCACCTACCACAACTAAGACCTGTTGCAGCTCCCCCCCAGTGTTTTTTTTTTTTTTTTTTGCAGTACGCGGGACTCTCACTGTTGTGGCCTCTCCTGTTGCTGAGCACAGGCTCCGGACGTGCAGGCTCAGCGGCCATGGCTCACGGGCCCAGCCACTCCGCGGCACATGGGATCTTCCCAGACTGGGGCACGAACCCGTGTCCCCTGCATCGGCAGGCGGACTCTCAACCACTGTGCCAACGGGGAAGCCCCCCCAAAAAATTTTAAGTAAATACTAAAAAAGAAAGTACAATTAGTCACTAAGTATATGAAAAATATGTAACATCACTAGAAATCAAAGAAATATTAAAACAAACATGAAACACTATTTTGTCTACAGTATTTCAAATTTCATTTCCTTTCAAATGTACTGCATTAACTAAAACCCCACATAGAATTTTCCCCAATTTTATTTTCTTCATACCACTTGTCCAAGTGATTTCTATTTGACTGGTCCCAGGGAATGACAGTAGAATAAATTTGTAGAATGATGCTATTCATGTGGCCATTTCTTTTTTTTTTTTTTTTTTGCCGTACGCGGGCCTCTTACTGTTGTGGCCTCTCCTGTTGCTGAGCACAGGCTCTGGACGTGCAGGCTCAGCGTCCATGGCTCACAGGCCCAGCCGCTCCGCAGCATGTGGGATCCTCCCAGACCGGGGCACAAAGCCGTGTCCCCTGCATTGGCAGGCGGACTCTCAACCACTGCGCCACCTGGGAAGCCCATGTGGCCATTTTATTATCAGGGATTTGGGGTGTCTCTTCAGAGCATTTGAGTTTGACTGCATTTCTCCACCTTCTAGATCTTCTTGAACTATGTTTTCTGCCTATCCAGTGGGATTGGCCCAAATTTACTGAAAGTTTAGCTTCAGTTTCTAGAAGTCAGTAAATCCCAAGAGAAGTGGCAGTTTGGGGCCATTGGTGAAGACGTCAGATAAAGTGAATTTTTACTTTGGGCTCAGGTACCAGCTGTACACTACAGGACTGAAACTACTCTTTTGAAATAAGGAGGAGGACCACCTAGGAGGCATCACGCTGATCTGACACCTTTCACCAAAGATTCAGGAAAGAAGACAGAGAAATCCTAAAGTTTTATACCTGAACGGATTTTTTTTTAGCCTTAAAAAATTTTACTTGAAAAATAAAAAACTATAGGAAAGTGTACATGGTATAATTGTACAGATAAATGAATTACCAAGAAATAAAAATAAGGTGAATATAACCATATAAACACCAAGAATTCAAACAAAATATTAGGAACACCTGAAATCCCCCTTAAAGGCCCATTCTCTATTATTACTCCCCTCCTCAAAAGTAGCCCCATCCTGACTTCTTTTTATTTTTTTGTTTTAAAATTTTTATTATAGTTGATTTACAATGTTGTGTTAATTTTCTTCTGCACAGCAAAGTGACTCAGTTACCTATCTATTCTTTTTTATATTCTTTTCCGTTATGATTTGTCACAGGATATTGAATACACTTCCCTGTGCTCTACAGTAGGACCTTGTTGTTTATCCATCCTATATATAATACTTTGCCTCTGCTAATCCCAAACTCCCAATCCTTCCCTCCCCTACCCGCCCCAGCTTGGCAACCACAAGTCTGTTCTCTATATCTGTGAGTTTCTCTTTGTTTCATAGTTATGTTAATTTGCATCATATTTTATTTATTTATTTGTTTTTAATTAATTAATTTATTTATTTTTGGCTGCGTTTGGTCTTTCTCGCTGCATGCGGGCTTTCTCTACTTGCGGCAAGTGGGGGCTACTGTTTGTTGCGGTGCACGGGCTTCTCATTCTGGTGGCTTCTCTTGTTGCGGAGCACAGGTTCTAGGCATGCGGGGTTCACTGGTTGTGACTCACTGGCTCTAGAGCACAGGCTCAGTAGTTGTGGCGCATGGGGTTCGTTGCTCTGTGGCATGTGGGATCTTCCTGGACCAGGGCTTGAACCTGTGTCCCCTGCATTGGAAGGGGGATTCTTAACCACTGTGCCACCAGGGAAGTCCCTGTATCATATTTTAGATTCCACATATAAGCGATATTTTATGATATTTGTCTTTCTTTTTCTGACTTACTTCACCTAGTATGATAATCTCTAGGTCCATCCAGGTTGCTGCAAATGGCACTATTTCATCCTTTTTGATGGCTGAGTAATATTCCATTATATATATATAATATTTTCTTTATCTATTAATCTGTTGATGGACATTTACATTGTTTCCATGTCTTGGCTATTGTAAATAGTGCTGCTATGAACATAGACGTGCATGTATCTTTTCTTTTTTTTTTTTTTTTTGTGGTACGCGGGCCTCTCACTGTTGTGGCCTCTCCCGTTGTGGAGCACAGCCTCCGGACGCGCAGGCTCAGCGGCCATGGCTCACAGGCCCAGCCGCTCCGCGGCATGTGGGATCTTCCTGGACCGGGGCACAAACCCGTGTCCCCTGCACCGGCAGGCGGACTCTCAACCACCACACCACCTGGGAAGCCCCAGCATGATTTTTTTTTTTTTTTTTTTTTTTTGCAGTACATGGGCCTCTCCCTGCCGTGGCCTCTCCCATTGCGGAGCACAGGCTCCGGACACGCAGGCTCAGCGGCCATGGCTCACGGGCCCAGCCGCTCCGTGGCATGTGGGATCTTCCCGGACTGGGGCACGAACCCATGTGCCCTGCATTGGCAGGCGGACTCTCAACCACTGCGCCACCAGGGAAGCCCCTATCTTTTCAAGTTATAGTTTTGTCCAGATATATGCCCAGAAGTGGGATTGCTGGGTCATATGGCAACTCTATTTTTAGTTTTTCTGAGGAACCTCCATACTGTTTTCCATAGTGGCTGTACCAATTTGCATTCCCACCAACAGTGTAAGAGGGTTCCCTTTTTTCCACACCCTCTTCAGCATTTTTTATTTGTAGACTTTTTACAGGGTTCTGACCAGTGTGAGATGATACCTTATTGTAGTTTTGATTTGCATTTCTCTGATAATTAGCAATGTTGAGCATCTTTTCATGTGCTTATTGGCCATCTGTATGTCTTCTTTGGATAAATGTCTATTAAGGTCTTCTGCCCATTTTTCGATTGGGTTGTTTGGTTTTTTGTTGTCGAGTTGTGTGAGCTGTTTGTATATTTGGATATTAAGCCCTTGTCTGTTGCATCATTTGCAAATATTTTCTCCCATTCCATATGTTGTCTTTTTGTCTTGTTTATGGTTTCCTTTGCTGTGCAAAAGCTTATAAATTTGACTAGGTCCCATTTGTTTATTTTTGTTTTTATTTCTATTGTCTTGGGAGACCAACCAAAAGAAACATTGGTACAATTTATGTCAGAGTATATTTTGCCTAACAGTTTTATTGTGTCGTATCTTATGTTTAAATCTTTATGCCATTTTGAGTTTATTTTTGTGCATGGTGTGAGGGTATGTTCCAACTTCATTGATTTACATGCAGCTGTCCAACTTTCCCAACACCACTTGCTGAAGAGACTGTCTTTTTCCCATTTTATATTCTTGCCTCCTTTGTTGAAGATTAATTGACTGTAGATGTGTGGTTTTTGGGGGGCTTTCTGTTCTGTTCCATTGATCTGTATGTGTGTTTTGGTGCCAATACCACACTGTTCTGATTCCTGTAGCTTTGTAGTGTTGTCTGAAGTCTGGGAGGGTTATTCTTCCTGCTTTGCTCTTTTTCCTCAGGATTGCTTTGGCAATTTGGGGTCTTTTATGGTTCCATATACATTTTAGGATTATTTGTTCTAGTTCTGTGAAAAATGTCATGGGCAATTTGATAGGGATCGCACTAAATCTGTGGATTGCTTTGGGCCCTGTCCTGACTTCTAACACCAAAGACAAGTTTTGCCATTATTACTGTAATTCATTTTATCCATTTACTTAGAAATAATTTTAACATTAAAAAAACTTTCAAAAATAAGACAAAGAACTGTCTCCTTCACTCAGATTCTTCAGTCATGAACATTTTGCTGCATTTGCTTCATCATTATTTTCCCTATATATGTGTATGTTATGCATAGAAATTTCTTAATCACTCGAGAGTAAGTTATAGGACTCATTCCCCTTTACTCCTAAATTCTTAAGTGTAGGTTTCCTATGAGCAAGGATACATTTCTTACATAACCACAGTACAATACTCAAAATCAGAAAATTTAACATAGGTAGTGTAATAATATATAAAGTATACTCCATGTTCAAAATTCCACCAATTGTCTCAATTAAGTCTTTTATATCTAATGTTTTGTTTCTGATTCAGCATCCAATCCAGGGCCTTCTGTTTCTGGTCAAGGTAAAGTAGCAGGACTGAATTTACCTGAAAGAAAGAATCAAAAAAATGAATAACACCAGAAATGCTAAATACATGAGTAAATATAAAAGTGTTTTTCATAACTTAAATATCCTTGAAAGATAACTGACTGCTTAAACATAAAGAGTAACAGTATATTATAGGGTTTATAACATATGTATAAAGTAAAATGTATAATACTAGCATAAAAGCCAGGAGGGGAGAAATGAAAGCAGACCACTGTCAGGCTCTTATACTATATGTAAATGGTATAATATTACTTGAAGGTAGCCTATGATAAATTAAAGTTGTGTATTACAAATGCTAAAGCAACCAAAGTTAGAAATGTATATTTTAAATGCTAAAGAAACCAAAAATAAGGAAACATTTATAACCAATAAGCCAACAAAGGAGATTTTTTTAATTATAAAAAAGTACTCAATACAGGGCTTCCCTGGTGGCGCAGTGGTTGAGAGTCCGCCTGCCGATGCAGGGGACACGGGTTCGTGCCCCGATCTGGGAAGATCCCACATGCCGCGGAGCATCTGGGCCCGTGAGCCATGGCCGCTGAGCCTGTGCGTCCAGAGCCTGTGCTCTGCAAAGGGAGAGGCCACAACAGTGAGGGGCCCGCGTACCGCAAAAAAAAAAAAAAAAAAAAAAGTACTCAATACAAATGAAGGAAGAAAAATATAATTTTAAAAAGGAGGAACCAAGAACAAATGAGACAGAGAACAGAAGTAGCACAATGAAGATGATAGACGTAATCTTAGTCACATCAATTATCACATTAAGTGTAAGTAGACTAAACACTCTGTTTTAAAGGTATAGATTGTAAGATTGAATTTTAAAAAAAAAAACCCAACTATATGTCGCTGATAAGAAATGCATTTTAAATATAAGGACAAAAATAGGTTAAAAATGCAAGGATGAAAAAATATACTATGCTTAAATAAATCAAAAGAAAGCTGGAATGGATATGTTAATATGGGATAAAATGGATTTCAGAAGAAAGAATATTATCAGGTAAAAAAGATTTCATAACAGATAAAGGAGTCATTTCACCAAGAGGACATAAAATCCTAAGTATTTATGCATCAAGTAAGAGAGCTGCAAAATACATAGGAGAAATAAGCAAATCCACAATTATAGTTTGAGATCTTACACCCTCTCTCAATAGTGGTAGAACAAATAGAAAATGAGCAAGGATATGAAACACTTAAACAACAGTTATCAACCAACTCGACCTAATGTTTATAAAACACTCTACCCATCCAATAGCAAAATACACATTTTTTCAAGTGCATATGGAACATTTATCAAAATAGGCCATGTTTGGGGCAATAAAAGAAGTCTTATACATTTAAAAACATTCAAGTCATTAAAAATATGCTCTCCTACCATATTGGAGTTAAATTATAGATTAATAACTGAATATATCTGGAAAATATAAAAATATTTGGAAACTAACACATTTCTGAATAATCCATGGGTCAAATATTTAGAAATCAAATGGGGAAATTAGGAGGTAATTTGAACTGAAAGAAAATGGAAACACAACACATCAACACTTGTGGTATGCCACTACAACTGCACTTAAATGGAAATTTATACATTATTTTTTTTTAGAAAAGAAGAAAGTTCCCTAATGATGACCTCAGCTTCCACTTTAAGAAACTGGAAACATAAGAGCAAATGTAACCAAAAGTAAGTACAAGAAAGGAAATAATACAGATCAGAATGTAAATCAATGAAGTAGAAAACGGGAAAATAGAGAAAAATCAGTGGACTCAAAAGCTGGTTCTTTGATAAGATAAATAAAATTGATAAACCTGTAGCCAGAGTGGTTAGGAAAAAAGAACAAACAAATGACCAGTATCAGAAATGAAAGAGCTTACATCACTATAGAGTCTATAGATATTAAAAGAAAAATAAAGGAATATTATGAACATGTTTTGGGCAGTAAGAGTGGGCCAAAATAGAGACATTTTATTGACGCACAAGATTGTGGGAGCTGGCAAGTCTGAAATTTGCAGGGCAGGCCAACAGGCTGGAAATTACAGTCTTGAGTCTGAAAGCAGTCTGGAGACAGAATTCCTTCCTCTTTGAGGGACCTCAGTCTTTTCTCGTAAGGCCTTCAACTAATTGGAAGAGGCCCACACACGTTATGAAGAATATTATGAAGAATTATGAAGAATCTGTTTTACTCAAAGTCTACTGACTTTGTAAATCACATTATATATATACTAATACTAATCATATATGCATTATATACATATGATTTATTATAAAGAATTGAATCACATGATTATAGAGGCTGAGAAGTCCCAAGTCAGCAAGCTGAAGACCAGGAGATCTGATATGTAGTTCCCATCCTAGTCTGAAAGCCTGAAAACCAGGAGAGCCAATGGTGTGAGTTCCAGTATGAGAGCAGAAGAAGACTGATACCATAGCTCAACCAGTCAAGCAGAAGTTCTCTCTTACTCAGCCTTTTTGTTCTATTCAAGTCCTCAGTTGATTCGATGAGGCCCATTCACATTAGAGAGGGCCATCTGCTTTATTCAATCTACTGATTCAAAGGTTAATCTTGTCCAAAAATATCTCACAGACACACTCAGCATAATGTTTGACAGGAACTTCCCTGGTGGTCCAGTGGTTAAGGTTTCTCGCTCCCAATGCAGGGGGCCTGTGTTCGATCCCCGATCAGGGAACTAGAGCCTGCATGCTGCAACAAAGATCCCACAGGTGGCAACGAAGATCCCACATGCTGCAACTAAGACCCAGTGAAGCCAAATAAATAAATATTTTTTAAAAAAACTGTTTGACAAAATGTCTGGGCAGCCTGTGGCCCAGTCAAGTTGACACAGAAAATTAACCATCATGCACATCTAAAAAAATATCTTCACAGCAACTTCTAGACTGGTATTTGACTAAGCAATTGTACTCCATAGCCTAGCCAAGTTGACACATAATACTAAGCATCATAGTCCACTCCTTGTCAATGTGGCACCTATATGTATCTCCTTAAGCCATACTTAATCTCCAAATAAAGTCACTAATAAGGTCATATTTCCCGCTAACATGATACAACTATCCCATGTACAATAAAAAACATACTAACTTTTTCCTCAGAAGAGAATGCAAAGTCCTTGGATGATGTTGACTCTTCCTGATATCTTGTAATTTAAATGCTGTGATGTTGAGTTAATATTTTTTGCATTATATGATAATGGGATAAAGAGGGAGGAAAACAATATACTGTACATGTGATATATATGATATGTGTTTTATATACACACACACACACACACACACACACACACACAAAAGTACATTTGACCCTTGAACAATGCGGGGTCTAGGGGCACTGATCCCCCGCATGCAGTTGTAAGTCCGAATATAACTTTTTTTAAAATTGTATTCATTTTATTTTTATTTTTGGCTGCGTTGGGTCTTCATTGCTGCACACGGGCTTTCACTAGTTGTGGAGAGCGGTGGCTATTCTTTGTTGTGGTGCGCGGGTTTCTCATTGCAGTGGCTTCTCTTGTTGCAAAGCACGGTCTCTAGGCATGCAGGCTTCAGTAGTTGTGGCTCACGGGCTCTAGAGCGCAGGCTCAGTAGTTGTGGTGCACAGGCTTAGTTGCTCCGTGGCATGTGGGATCTTCCCGGACCAGGGCTCGAACCCGTGTCCCCTGCATTGGTAGGCAGATTCTTAACCACTGCGCCACCAGGGAAGTCCCTATCCCTAACTTTAGAAGGGATATCTCAACACGCCCATACCACTGGACCCCTAGAAATTTCACTGAGGTAGAAGTCCCCTGAATTTGTGTCAGATTTATTTATCTCCCTCTGACAGGCAAATGACACACCAATGAGTCTAGAATGGTTCTACCATTTTGCTCTCAGCAGAAACCGAATTAGCTTACACCTTTATCTTGGACTTGCCAGGCTCCAGAACTGTGAGAAATGCATTTCTGTTGTTTAAACCATTCGGTTTATGGTATTTTGCTATGGCAGTTTAAGCTAAGACAAGTGGTAAACTGAGTCAAACTAAAGTTGCAGTAAAGCCCAGACCAGTTCAAATGCAGATCAAATTTACTCACCCTCAGGACTTCCCTGGTGGTCCAGTGGCTAAGACTCCGAGCTCCCAGTGCAGGGCACCTGGGTTTGATCCCTGGTCAGGGAACTAGATACCACATGCTGCAACTAAGAGTTCACATGCCGCAACAAAGATCCTGCATGCCACAACTAACACCCGGTGCCGCCAAATAAATAAATAAATAAATTTTTTTAAAAAGCAAACAAATTTACTCAGCCTCCCACTCTAGCAGCCTGACACAAGGGGCATAAACTTTCCTGGGGGGTAAATATTATTTGTTCCATCTCCACTCTTCTTTTTATTCAGATGTCTATGATATAATTTTGAAATGACAACATGTAAACAAGCAATAAAATGTTACCCATTGTTGAGGGGAAGCAGTCAATACAAGCCCACCCAGAGATGCCCCAGATATTGGTATTATCAGGCACCTTAAAATACCTATGAAAAAAATCTAAAGAAACTTGGCAAGTTTTTCAAGATGATTGTACCCTCCTAACAGCTCTGCGTAAGAGTTCTAGATGCTCCACATCTTCATGAACATTTAATGTGTCAATCCTTTCAATATTAGCCATTCTTTTTAATATTAAGTGTTATCTCATTGTGGCTTTTTTTTTAATTTAATTTTTTTATTTATTTATGGCTGCGCTGGATTTCTGTTGCTCTGCCCGGGCTTTCTCTAGTTGCGGCGAGCGGGGGATACTCTTCCTTGAGGTGCATGGGCTTCTCATTGCCGTGGCTTCTCTTTGCTGCAGAGCATGGGCTCTAGGCATGCGGGCTTCAGTAGTTGTGGCTTGCAGGCTCTAGAGCGCAAGCTCAATAGTTGTGGCGCGCGTGCTTAGTTGCTCTGAGGCATGTGGGATCTTCCCGGACCAGGGCTCGAATCCATGTCCCCTGCATTGGCAGGTGGATTCTTAACCACTGCACCACCAGGGAAGTCCCCTCATTGTGGTTTTAATTTGAACTCATTCTCATGTACTTATTATGTATTCATTCTAAGTTTGCATATCTTCAGTGAAATGTCTGAGTATTTCACCCATTGTTTACCAGGTTGTCTTTTTATTATAGATTTGAAGGCATTCTTTACATATTTTGTATATGTTCTTTTTCAGATGCATGTAGTGTGAATATTTTCTCTCACTCTGTGGCGTGCTACTTTTTAAAATTATTTATTTTGCAGGAAAGTTTCAAACACACAGTAAAACTCCTGTATTCCTTTGACTCAGATTCCCCAAGTGGCAACAGTCCAAGGAATCCCTTTTATCACATCCATCTATATGCAAATGCATTAACATTAGTCTTTTTCTGAACTATTTGAAAGCAAGCTGTTGACTTGATACCCTAAACATTTCAGGGTTTATCTCCCCAAACAAAGGCATACACCTAAATAAGCATTAGAGAGACTTCCAACTCAGGAAGTCAATATTGATTCAATCCACAGACGCAATTCAAATCTCATTCACCATCACAAAAATGTTGCTTTTTTCTTGCTGGGTTAAGTTCCTTTGCAGGAACACTTTTTCAGTCATTTTTAATGAGTCTTTAGTATTCCTCAATCCAGAATAATAGCAGTCCTTCCCTGTCCCTCATGTCCTCAATAAGCACTGACCAATAAAAATATAATGCAAGCTGCATGTATAATTTAAAGTATTCTAGTAGCCACATTAAAGGAAGAAGAAACAGAGAAAAAAAGATAATTTCAATGATACCTTATCCTGGTACAAGTACCTACCCCCCTGCTTTTCAAAAGTTCACTTTATGCCACTTTGCTTTTGTGAAAGACCTACATTAGTACCCATTTTTGCTAGCCAAAAGAAATCCGAAGAGGATTTTTGCTTTACAAAGAAAGGCAAAAAGCAAGAATAGCATTCAGTGTTTGTTTTGCCTGGAGCCATTATAGATCCAGCTCATACCCCAAGCAGTGAGAGTGGCAACACCAAGCTCCTTCTCTGGGAACTACACTCAGCATCAAGCTGCCATAGCTTTGAACTGTGTCTGTGAGCATCTGTGTTTTATCTTGATTTATTTTGTGCATCCATTAGCAAAATGTATCCTCAGGTAAATTACTTCTTCACTTTATGCCATTTCAGCTTACCAAAGGTTTCAGCGGAACACTTCTTTGGAGAGTGGGGGGTACCCATATATCAAAATATTATCATTTCAACATATAACCAATATAAAAAATTGTTGAAATATTTCACAATCTTTTTTTCTCATACAAAGGCTTTGAAATATGATGTACGTTTAAACTTAAAGCACATCTCAGTTCATACTATCCACATTTCAATTGATCAGTAATTACGCGTCTACTGCCCATATTGAGCAGTGCAGTCTTAGACAGTTTTTTCTTTGTTTCATTTTGTTTCTGTTTTGTTTTAGAGTACAGGCTTCTTACTCTGTAGCCTGACTATCTATATCTGGCTGATATTTCCTCATGACCAGTATCAGGTTATGGATTCCTGGCAGGAACACCACAAAAATGATGCATTGCCCTGCTGAGTTAGATGTTGACCTGTCCCACCACTCATGACATTAACTCTGATAACCTGTTTTCTGAAAGAGATTGTGGAGAATTGGTATCATTTCTTCCATAAATGTTTGGTAGAATTCACTAGTGAACCCACAGGGCCTGGTGTTTTCTGTTTTGGAAGGTTATTAATTACTGATTCAATTTCTTTAATATACATAGTCCTATTCAGATGATCTCTTTCTCCTCTTTCTGGTAGATTGTGCCTGCCAGTGAATTGGTCAGTTTATTTAGGTTATCAAGTTTGTGGGCAAAGAGTTGTTCTCATTATTCCTTTATACCCTTTTAATGTCCATGGGGTTATTAATGATTTCCCCTCTTTCATTTCTGATATAAGTAATTTGTGTTTTCTCTTTTTTTCTTATTTAGCCTAGATAGAGACTTAGCAATTTTATTGATCTTTCAAAGAGCCAGCTTTTGGTTTCATTGATTTTTCTCTCCTGATATCCTGATTTCTGCTCTAATTATTATTATTTCTTTTCTTCTACTTACTGAGGATTTAATTTGCTGTTCTTTTTCTAGTTTCCTATCATGGAGGCTTAGATAACTGATTTAATATTATTATTCTTTTCTAATATATACGTTCAATGCTATACATTTTCCCCTAAGATCATTTTTGTGGCATCCCACAGATTTTAATAAGTTGTATTTTCATTTTAATTTAGTTCAAAGTATTCTAAAATTTCTCTTGATATTTCTTCTTTGACCCATGTATCGGTTAGAAGTATGTTGTTTAATCTCCAAGTGTTTGGCAATTCTCCAGCTTTCTTTCTGTTATTGATTTCTAGTTTAATTCCATGGTGTTCTGTGAGCATACACTGTATGATTTCTGTTCTTTTAAATGTGTTAAGGTGTGTTTTATGGCCCAGAATGTGGTTTATCTTGGTGAATGTTCCATGTGAACTTGAGAAGAATGTATACTCTTTTGATTTTGGATGAAGTAGTCTCTAGATGATGCAGTTAAGATCAGCTCTATTTTTATTGATTTTCTGCTTGCTGATCTGGTCATTTCTGATGGGGAATGTTGAAGTCTCCAACTATAATAGTCAATTTGTCCATTTCTCCTTGCAGTTCTATCAGTTTTAGCCTCATGTAGTTTGATGTTCCATTGTTAGGTACATATAATGTTATGTCTTCTTAGAGAATTAACTACTTTATTATTATATAATGCCCTTTTTTTAATATTTATTTATTTATTTGGCTGTGCCATGTCTTAGTTGCAGCACATGGGCTCTTGGTTGTGGCATGTGGGATCTTAAGTTGTGGCACACAAGCTCTTCGTTGAGGCACACGGGCTCTTAGTTGCAGCATGCAGGATCTAGTTCCCTGACTAGGGATCGAACCCGGGCCCCCTGAATTGGGAGCATAGAGTCTTAGCCACTGGACCACCAGGGAAGTCCAGTATAATGCTCCTCTTTATCCCTGAAAATCTTCCTTGCTCTTCCTTGAAGTCTGGTCTGTCTGAAATTAATATAGCTACTCCTGCTTTTTTAAAATTAGTTTTGGCATGGTATATATTTCTCCTTCCATTTACTTTTTTTTTTTTTTTTTTTTTTTTTTTGTTACGTGGGCCTCTCACTGTTGTGGCCTCTCCCCTTGCGGAGCACAGGCTCCGGACGCAT
This sequence comes from Mesoplodon bidens, assembly GCF_964165515.1. Taxonomy (NCBI): domain Eukaryota; kingdom Metazoa; phylum Chordata; class Mammalia; order Artiodactyla; family Ziphiidae; genus Mesoplodon; species Mesoplodon bidens. Next base: position 117,579,677 of record NC_138176.1, on the reverse strand, counting down.
AGGCTCAGCGGCCATGGCTCACGGGCCCAGCCGCTCCGCGGCATGTGGGATCTTCCCAGACCGGGGCACGAACCCGTGTCCCCTGCATCGGCAGGCGGACTCTCAACCACTGCGCCACCAGGGAAGCCCCCTTCCATTTACTTTTAATCTGTATGTGTCTTTATACTTAAAATGAGTTTCTTGTAAACAATATATAGTTGGGTCTTGTTTTTTGGTCCACTCTGAAAGTCTCTGTCTTTTAATTGGTGTAATTAGGCCATTGACAAAGTGATTACTGACATAGATAGAGTAATATATAACAGTTGTTACTGTTTTATGTTTGTTCTCCTTATTCTATGTTCCTTTTTGTCTTCCACTCTTTTCCTACACTTTTGTGGTTTCAATTGAGCATTTTATATGATGCCCTTTTTTCACCTTTCTTAGCATATCAATTCTTCTTTTTTTTCTTTTCTTAGTGGTTGCCATAGAGTTTACAATTTACATTTACAACTGATCCAAATATACTTTTAAGCAACACTGTATTGCTTCATGGGTAGAGCAAGTACATTATAATAATAAAGTATTTCTAATTCCTCCCTCCCTTCCACTGTATCACTGCTGTCATTAATTTCACTTACACATAAGGTATAATCATCTAGTACATTATTTTGAATAAACTATCATCTATTAGATCAATTAAGATTAAGAAAAATAGAAGTTTTTATTTTACTTTCACTTATTTCTTCTCTAACATTCTTCCATTCTTTATGTTGATCTGAGTTTCTGATCTGTATACTTTTCTTCTCTCTGAAGAACTTTTAATATTTCATGCAAAGGCAGGTCTACTGGCAACAAATTCTCTCAATTTTTGTTTGTCTGAAAATGTCTTTACTTCACCTTTACTTTGAAGTAAAGTATATTTCAAAGAATATAGACTTATTGGTGGATTTTTCCTCTTAACACTTTAAATATTTTATTCTACTTTCTTTTTTCTTGCATAGTTTTCAAGAAGTTATATACAATATAATTTTTGGGGGGGAGTAGTCTTTTTTCTCTTTGCTTTTCAGCTTTGGAAGTTTCTCTTGACATATCCTCAAGGTCAGATTCTTTCCTCAGCTCTACCCAGTCTACTAATGAGCCTGTCAAAGGGATTCTTCATTTCTATTACACTATTTTTGATTGCTATAATTTATTTTGATTTTTCCTAAGAATTTTCAACATTCTGCTTATGTTACCTATCTGTTCTTGCATGTTGTATTCCTTTTCTGATAGACCCCTTAGCATGTTAATCACAGCAATTTAAAATCTGTAGTCAGATAATTCCAACATTTATGTCATATCTGAGTCTGGTTCCGATGCCTTCAATCTCTACACACTGCATTTTGACTTTTAGCATGCCTCATAATGTTTTTTTGAAAGCCAGACATGATGTACTGGGTGAAAGGAACTCCAGCAAACAGGCCTTTAGTGATGTGATGATAAGGAATGTGGGGAGAGGAAGTGTTCTGTAGTCCTATGATGAGGTCTCAGTTTTTTGATGAACATATACCCCTGGACTGTGAACTTCACCAGTGCTTCTCAGTTATTTTCTACTCTCTTAGGTGGGACAGGATAGCTAGAGTGGGCTGGAGTTGGGTATTCCCCTTCCCCCCGCATCAGTTAGGCTCTGATAAAACCCCGATAGTTTAGGCTCTGGTAAAATGGTTTCTTTTGAGGGAAGGTCTTGTTCAGAAGACTGGCATGCTCGGGCATATTTCAAAATGTTTACTTTTCTCCTTCCTTTGCTAGAAGCATGGGAATTTTTCTCCAATATTCACTGTGAGAATCTGGTAGAGTTTCTGGAGATCTCCCAAAACCGGGCGCCCTCTGGAATTTCTAACTCCAAGACTTGTCCACATTGAGCCTCCAGCAATTTCTCAATTACAGCTTAAGTTTTCCTCCTCTGGTACTGGTTTCCTTGGAGGTTTGTGCCCCAATAAGTTGTGATTCTCTATATCTACTTGTCTATCTCTCTAATTTTTGGACAGTGGTTTGTACTGTGACCTCACTTCTGTCTTTTTGATTTTTCAGTTTGTTCAGCTTTTTACTTATCGCTAGAACTTAGTGACAACTTCCAAGCTCCTTTCAAGGTGATTTTTCTTTCTTTTTTAAATTTTTGCATCCTCAAATGCTTTTCAAAGTATATTTAATTCTGTTTGGAGTAGACTTAGAGTTGTTTTTATGATTTGTGTTTTGTTTGTGGGAGGAACTTTCCTCATTTAGTTGTGTGAAAATTCATATGCTCATTTTCTGCAATATTTTATTTTCTACTTGTTCATTTTGTGAAATTAAGGAGTTTTACATAATTCTTAGTTTAATGATATGCTTTTCTGTCAGGCCAGAACTGTCTAGGCAGTTTAGTGGGTTTATTATTTGCTCGTTTTGCTGGGTAAGGAAGGGTCATTCTCTGATTTTATGGCTCTCTTTTGTTTTATAAGACCCTAAAATTTCCTCTTTACTTTTTCTTGTTTTTTTTTATTTTGTCTGTGCCGTACGGCTTGTGGGATCTTAGTTCCCCAACCAGGGATTGAAGCCAGGCCCTTCATAGTGAAAGCACAGAGTCCTAACTACTGGATTCCCAGGGAATTTCCCCTCTTTTCTTTTGTTCTTCTTCACCACCCAGTTACCAAACAACCCTTCTTCCTTACTTTTTGCTTTTCTTTTTTCTCCCCCAGAAGCTGGGATTTGGAAGACTGTCCTTTTAAGTCATCCTTTTTCCTTTAAACAGAGTCTGTCTCTTTAAACCAAATGCCCGGACCTTAGTCTGCCTCTTCCTTAAATGACAAATACTTTGAAATCCCTTACCTGCAGTCATGCTCTGACAAACCTGTTTTTTTTTATTGAAATATATTTGGCATATAATATTATAAGTTTAAGGTATACAGTATGTTGATTTGATACATTTATATATTACAATATGATTAGCATTCATGTTGGAATATAAACTGGTATAATCATTTTGGATAACTGTTGGGCAGTTTCTTAAAAAGTTAAACATATACCTACATGTGACCCAGTCCTTCCCTTCCTAGGTATTTACCCAAGAGTAGTGAAAACATATGTTCATACAAAGACATATACATGAAGTTTGTAGCAGCTTTATTTTTAATAACCCAAAGTTGGAAACAATCCAAATGTCCTTCAGCAGATGAATGGATATACAAATTATGGTAACCATAAAATGGAATACTATGTAAGAGTAGAAAAGAAACAAGCTACTGATACACATAACAACATAAATGAATCTCAGACTAATTATGCTGAGTGAATGAAGCCAGTCAAAAAAGAATGCACACTGTATGACTCTACCTACGTAAGATTATAGAAATGCAAACCATAGACTGGGTGGCTTAAGCAACAGAAAATTATTTTCTCAGATTTCTGAGGGCTGGAAGTCCAAGGTCAAGGTGCCAGCTAGGTTGGTATCTGGTGAGAATTTCCTCCTTGGGTTGCAGATGGCTACTTTTTCCTCATATGTCCTTTTGTCTGAGTGCATGGGGAGAGAGAGGGATTGATTTATCTTTCTTCCTCTTCTTATAAGGCTACCAGTTCTATCAGATTAGGGCCCCACTCTTATGACCTCACTTAACCTTTATCACCTCCTAAAGACTCTGTCTCCAAATATAGTTGCATTGGGGGTTAAGTCTTCAACAAACGAATTTTGAGGGGACACAATTCAGTCCATAGCGGGGACCTAGAAGGAAGGAGGCTTAAATCATAATGTGTGTTTTCTATGCTGCCTAACACATTGCCACAAAATCAGTGCCTTAAAACAACACACAATTATTATAGTTTCCCTGTGCCAACAGTCCAGGTATGGGCTAGCTAAGTCCTCTGCTCAGAGTCTCACAAGGCTGCAATCAAGGTGTCATCTGAGGTTAGGATCTCACCTGAGGTTTGGAGTCCTCTTCCAGATTAACATGGTTGTTAGCAAGTTCATTTTCTTGCAGCTGTAGAACTCAAGGTGGCTTGCAACTTCGATGCCAGGATGAATGTCTCTTCATTCTTGTCTCTGATGTTTAGACTCTCTTTTAAAGGGATCACCTAATTAGGAAAGGACCAGAAAGAATAAATCTCCCTTTTGATTAATTTAAATTCAATAATTAAAGACCTTAATTACACCTGCAAAATCCCTTCATTTCTACCATAATATCCTATCACCTTTGCCATACTTTAGAAGCAAATTACAGGTCTTTAAGGATCATCTTATAATTCTCCCCGAACAAATCATGTCAGATTTTGGCCTGGGGAACCATGGATGTAGTTTCTTATTGGGTTGGCCAAAATGTTCATTCAGTTTTTTCTGTAAAATGGCTCTAGTAGCGCTTAGTTGTCTTTAACTTCATTCGAAACAATTTTGTTAGATTGTATTGTGACAGCTATCTTATCAGCGTGCATTAAAAAAAAACCCATCAAAATTGGTGACTTTTTGTGTAGCCATTTTAATATTGAAGATGGAAGGAAAAAGCAACATTTTCGGCATATTATGCTTTATTATTTATTTCAAGAAAGGTAAAAACGCAATTGAAACGCAAAAAAAGATTTGTATGGTGTCTGGAGAAGGTGCTGTGACTGATCGAATGTGTCAAAAGTGGTTTGTGAAGTTTCATGCTGTAGATTTCTCGCTGATTGATGCTCCACGGTCGGGTAGACCAGTTGAAGTTGATAGCGATCAAATTGAGACATTAATTGAAAACAATCAACGTTATACCACGTGGGAGATAGTCGACATACTCAAAATATCCATATCAAGCATTGAAAATCATTTGTACCAGCTTGGTTATGTGAATCGCTTTGATGTTCATGTTCCACATAAGTTAAGCGAAGAAAACCTTCTTGACCATATTTCTGCATGTGATTCTCTACTTAAACGTAACGAAAACGTCCCGTTTTTAAAACAAATTGTGATGGGCGATGAAAAGTGGATACTGTACAATAATGTGGAATGGAAGAGATTGTGGGGCAAGTGAAATGAACCACCAACAACCACACCAAAGGCTGGTCTTCATCCAAAGAATGTGATTTTGTGTATATGGTGGGATTGGAAGGGAGTCCTCTATTATGAGCTCCTTCCAGAAAACCAAACGATTAATTCCATCAAGTACAGCTCCTAATTAGAATAACTGAAAGCAGCACCCGTTGAAAAGCGTCAGGAATTCGTCAACAGAAAATGCATTATCTTCCATCAGGATAGCGCAAGACCACATGTTTCTTTGATGATGAGGCAAAAACTGTTACAGCTTGGCTGGGAAGTTCTGATTCATCCATCGTATTCACCAGACATTGCACCTTCAGATTTCCATTTACTTCGGTCTTCACAAAATTCTCTTAATCTAAAAAAATTTCAATTCCCTGGAAGACTGTAAAAGGCACCTGGAACAGTTCTTTGCTCAAAAAGATAAAAAGTTTTGGGAAGATGGAATTATGAAGTTGCCTGAAAAGTGGCAGAAGGTAGTGGAACAAAACGGTGAATACGTTGTTCAATACAGTTCTTGGTGAAAATGAAAAATGTGTCTTATTTTTACTTAAAAACCGAACTCCAATAAAGATGTTTAAAAAAAAAACCGAAGGAACTTTTTGGCCAACCCAGTACTTACTGATGAACGATAATTCACACATATAGACATGCAAGTATTTTTACATAATAAATGTATCCTTTTATTTATTGTTATATTTGTTTAGTACCTGCCTTATTCTCAAGATAGCTTTTGGTGGTAACTCCTACAATTGATGGATGGACAAACACAAAATATACAAGTCATATACAGAAGTAACTTCTTTCACAAAAATATGCATACACACCAAGTTCACTGACACAATAAATTCTTAAAACATTCACATAACCTAACTAGAAAGGACAGGCACCACTATTTGAGCGCTTTCCTTATGACAGACACTGTCGTATCTCCATGAATACATACTTTACATAGACTGCTCTGTTTTGTTACTGGAGTGTGTCTTTAAAAAAAAAAATTCAGAATATATTTTGAATATCCCTTGTATGATTTAGTATACTTCTTCTACTTTATCGTATTTAAAGGCTGCTGCTTATTACTGTACTTTGTACAGTAATGATGATCATAATTAACTTTACCAATAAAATCTTTTGAATGTTTGTATTGACTCAACTAAACTGTGAAGGACATTCTTTATATAAGTCTTGAACAATTATTAGATCAGTATACACCCCAAGAAGTGGAATTACTTGAGTAAAACACTTACTCATTTAAAACTTGGATACAGACTAGCCTCTGGAGTCTTTGAAGAATTATACTGACAGTAGAAATGAATGAGAATGAGCAATTTCTCAAACTCACGTAAATCCTGGATATCTTAAAATTCTGTTCCAATTTTTTGTGCCAGATATTCTTCTTCTTTAACATAGAATTTAATTTTCTCTTGATGACTTTTCTCTTTGTTCTTATTATTCATTTGCATTTTCTTTTTTGTTAAAAGCCTGCTTGTGTTTAGCCTATCTTTACTTCAGTGTTGATCCCTTTATTGATTTGTAAAACCTGCTTATTAATTAAAACAAATTACTTGTCTCTCATATCTGTAACAAATATGTTTTCCTGGTTTATTAGGTTTTAAATCTTGTTCATCCCCTCCCCCCAAGATTGAAATGTTTAATATTTCTCTAATAAAACTTTTTGGTTATTAAACTTTGTGGTTTGTCTTTGGTATCATGCTTTCCTAATCCAAGGATTTAGTATTTTTTTAAAAAAAGCACATATGGTCTCTAAATATTCTTGAATCCATGAGAAATTTGTTTGTTGTAATATATGAGGTATGTATAAATTTTTATTCCAGATTACTGACTAGTAGCCCTAACATGATTTATTAAATCTTCCATTCTTTCCTCACTGCTTTAAATATTATTTTTATTATATAGTAATTCTTAAAAACCTGTTCCTAAATTCACTTATTCCTGGAATTAGTTACAATAAAGAGAACAATCAAAGAGAGTGTCCCCCAAGCATGGGGATCAAGAAAGGTTTTATAGCAGAAAGAACTCTGGACAATTTTGGTAGACTTTTGTCAAGTAGGTGTTTTGATCCTGCAGAAAGGAGTTGTTTTCTTTGTAATTTAGCCTGTCTCAGTCCATTTTGTCCTGTTCTTGGAAGTGGTGACTCCAAGAAGGAATTAAGAGAAAGAGGGTCAGTCTTGGTACCTAGAGAAAAGAGGTCAGTGTAAGTGCAGGGCAGAAAATTTCACAGTTCTCCAACATGGAATCAAGACTGAATGATTTCATTTATCACAGTAGTATCATATTGGTTATAATTTGATAAGTATTATTATATTTTTTCCAACTGTTTTCTGGCCATTATCAAATTTTTCTTTCTTCTGGATAAAACTTTATTGTTCTGTAAGGTAAATATAAATAAAAAGGTAAGTAAAGTATACAAATAACAAAAAAAATATTTTAAAATTTGCTCAGATTCTGAGTTCTAGCAAAAGTATTTACATTTTCCACCTATGCATGCCTATTCAAGTCTTTTTCAACATCAAAATGCAAGGTTTATAAGCTTCTCCATATAAGTTATCTCTTAAAATTTTAGTTACTTGCTATTGTGAAATGAAAGTGTCTTCTGTTTATCATCAATAATTGATGTTATATTTTCCAAGAAAAATATTCAGTATATATTATGTAGTGAAAGGATCATCATTAATTTTTACATCCACAAGATTTGATTCTGTGCACCTAGTAGTTAAGCACAGTCACCTCTGGGAGATTTTGTGATATTCACTTTTTCTTTTCTTTCTGTGCATATATTTTCCGGTTTATTTACAAATTTTTGTATTGCTTCCTTAATTTTGAAAAGTTAGTTTCTTTTTCTTCAATTTCGAGGCAAACTCTGCTTGATAGAGATGCTGTTTTCTTACTTTATTACTACATTCCATTTTTTTAAAGATTTTAAACTAAATTTCCTATTTACAAGAACTGATAATTGACATACGCCTTCCCTTCCATTAGTTTTGTGCCTAAAAGACAGAGTGTTTTAAATACACCCCAGTCCTTTTACTTTTTCCTTCTTTTATTGAAGTTTCTATCTTCAATCATACAGAACAGAGTAAAAGTGATCACCCATACACCATTGTCTATACTGAACACATTTAATTTTGCTGTATTTGTTTTTTCTCATATTTTGCTGAAACATTTTAAAATAAATTAAATATAGTCCATTCCTTAATATGTAGGTATGTATCTCTAAAACTAAGTACATTCATTATTAGCACAACCATAGTTAAGCTTTAACAGTTGTCCGCAAATGTCTTTTAAACAGATTGTTTTCTCCCCAAATTAAATTTAGTTGTTATTGATATTATAGGTAGAGCCTAACCTCCTGGGGTGAGGGGAGGGCACTGAAAACTCCAGAACTACAGGCCTTCCAGAGCAATCTTCCAGCCCTTTAAACAAGATAGATCTACTTCAACAGTTATACTATACTAAGAAGTGGCCGCGAAGGATTACGGTAAACGTAGTTTTTGATTTGCGTGCCCAGCAGAACTCCAGCCCGGGCATGCGCCACTTCGCCATTTTTGTTGGTCACCCTCCTGGGCCTGGAAATTTCGTGAAGTCCGAAATCCCGAAGTTTCCAGATTTCTCAACAACTTTTTTTTTTTGCGGTACGCGGGCCTCTCACTGCTGTGGCCTCTCCCGTTGCAGAGCACAGGCTCCGGACGCGCAGGCTCAGCGGCCATGGCTCATGGGCCCAGCCGCTCCACGGCATGTGGGAATCTTCCCGGACCGGGGCACAAACCCGTGTCCCCTGCATCGGCAGGCGGACTCCCAACCACTGCGCCACCTGGGAAGCCCCCTCAACAACTCTTAAGATCCCGGTTTCCCACCTTCCAGGAAGCAGAGGTTAGAGCGTGGTCTGGGCAGGAGGTGGCGGTGCCTCGCGGTGGTAAGGAGGGCCACGGACGCTGCAGCAGGACCCCGAGATGGCAGGCAGCAGCATCTCGAGCAGGACAAGGGGCGGTTGGGCAACAGTAGGGCCTCAGCTCTGATGCAGTGACGCCAGGCCCTATGCCCGCGTGAGCGGGGCATATGCGCATGCGTGCAGGTGCTCTCAGCCCCTGGGAGTGGGCGGGGCCGCGTGAATTTGCAGCCCGGCAGGGCCCGTTTTGGTTTCCAGCTCTGCAACGGGGTGACTCAGGCATCCTCTAGTTTGTCTTTGTCTTCAATGGTTCTGATTTCTAGGGGGCCAGTATTCCAGGGGACAGAGTTCTGGGTGAAGGTTCCAAATATGAATATTTCCTTTAGTTTTAAATCCTCGATTCTAGGGAACATATCAGCTCCTCTGAGTTTAAAGAGCTGGAACACCAGGAATAAAATCTCACCCAGAAGAGAACCCTTGCTGCATTTGATCTCTCTCCACAGTTTCGGGATGGAGACACAGTCCCAGAAAGGGGTAGATCCCAGAACTGCAGGGTACAGCAATTTTTTTTTGCCTTGAAAAATTTTTTTGTTTTAAATTTAAGTATAGTTGATTTAGAATGTTGTGTTAATTTCTGCTCTACAGCAAAGTGATTCAACTATACATATGTGTACATTCTTTTTTATATTCTGTCCCATTATGGTTTAACACAGGATGTTGAATATAGTTCCCTGTGCTATACAGTAGGACCTTGTTGTTTATCCATTATATATATAATAATTGGCATCTGCTAACCCCAAACTCCCAATCCATCCCTCCCCCAACTGTTTCCACCTTAGCAACCTCAAGTCTGTTCTCTGTGAATCTGTTTCTGTTTCATAGATAAAGTTCATTGGTGTCATATTTTAGATTCCACATATAAGAGCTATCATATGGTATTTATCTCTTTATGACTTACTTCACTTAGTATGATAATCTCTAGGTCCATCCATGTTGCTGCAAATGGCATTATTTCATTCTTTTTTTACGGCTGAGTAGTATTCCATTGTATATATGTACCACATCTTCTTTATCCATTCATCTGTCAATGGACATTTAGGTTGTTTCCAGTGTCTTGGCTGTTGTGAATAGCGCTACTAGGAATATAGGGGCACATGTATCTTTTCAGCAGTTCGTCATCTTGCTGAGTAAGGTGTTGTCACCACATCCACTAAATCAAATACTGGGACATTGAATATATGGGGGCAAATTTTAGAAACCAGAAATGAGCTAGTCCCTGGATGGCAGAGGGCAGGTTGCGAAGGAAATGTCATTTCCCTGGGGAATTAAAACAGCATGGTCCAGAGAAAGAGGTCACTAGTCATAGTCAAGGAAGTTCTACTTACAGCCTTCCCTAAAAAGTCTCACCTTCCTTGGTTTACTCTCATTATTTCCAGATTCTGAACTGAATTTACACTATGTCCATCAGCACATATGGCATTTAAGAATATGCTTAGGGCTTCCCTGGTGGCACAGTGATTGAGAGTCCACCTGCTGACTCAGGGGACATGGGTTCGTGCCCCGGTCCGGGAAGATCCCACATGCCACCGAGCGGCTGGGCCCATGAGCCATGGCCACTGAGCCTGTGCATCCAGAGCCTGTGCTCTGCAACGGGAGAGGCCAGAGCAGTGAGAGGCCCGCGTACTGCGAAAAAAAAAAAGTGCTTAAAAGATTCTTATGAGAAACTGTGTACAGATTTGGAAAATAGTTTAAAAGTAGACCTTACCTCAAAGCACTTCACTTTTTTTTTTTTGAGAGCTTTCTGTGGATTATTTCCCTCAGTGTATAAACAATATTAGTGAGAACCTGCTAAAACAATACAGCATGAGTATTTTTCTGGTTTCAGTGGTGGGTAGGGGGTAAGACCAGGAAGAGTTGCTGAGTAAGCAACCTGGGCCTTCTGTGGCAAGGGAGGCTCTCTATCAGCTTGTCTCGATATGGGACTGAATGGGAAGGGAGATGTGGGGTTAGAAAGCTGTCAGTGCCAAACAACAAAAAAGGAGCCACAATCTTTTTTTTTTTTTTTTTTGCGGTATGCGGGCCTCTCACTCTTGTGGCCTCTCCCGTTGCGGAGCACAGGCTATGGACGCGCAGGCTTAGCGGCCATGGCTCACGGGTCCAGCCGCTCTGCGGCATGTGGGATCCTCCCGCACCGCGGCACGAACCTGCGTCCCCTGCATCGGCAGGCGGACTCTCAACCACTGCGCCACCAGGGAAGCCCTATAAAATGTATAAACTCCATTGCTGTTCAGTTAGTTGATCTCAAGCAGCTCCCCAAGTAGCCATGGAGTCTGCAGAGGGTTCACTCTCCCTTGGATTCTGGCAAGGGACTCAGAACAGGAGACGTCACCTCCTCCATGAGATCATGCTTGCAATTTGTGCATGATGGCAGGGCTCTTAAGGTACAGCATGCATAGCCAGGTAAAGATGTGTCCCTTCAAAGGTAAAGTCAAATGGTGGCTGAGAGTCTGTTAAAATAGGCACTGAACAGAATATGTTGACCAAATCTGTGACTGCAAAAGTGTTTACCTATTGCTCACTGGGTGAAGTCAGTAATTTCAGTAATACTGGGTGTGAGGGTCTTAATGGGTGGGACCATGGCATTAAGAAACAGAAATCCACCATGAGGCACCATTTATTCTTTCTAGGTTTAAGAACAAGCCGAATTGGGCTTGTAGATGGAGAAGCAGTGGGGATGATCACGCCTCTTTTAGGTAGGTCTTATTTAATGGATTTTAGTCCTTAAAAGCCCTGTTTTAATTTATGATCATCTGTATTAACTACTTTAACTAGAGAGGAAGCTCTGTGAGATCCTGTTTTGTCAAGCTCAATGTAAGTGCCAAAGATTTAATTTAATTTTAACTTATTACTTGTTGGGTCAGATTGAGTCAGAGTGCCCACTATGGGATATTTTAGAGCATTGGGCACCTGTAACAATGGGGAATTTAAGCAAGACAGTAGTTCTGAGGGTTAAGGTAAGGTGTCCTCTATTTTATGATTGGTAATTCTCCTAAAGAGAATAGGGGTTACTTTGGTACAGGGTAGCCTGTTTAAAATTTAGCAAGTATAACTGTTAACTATAGCTTCAGGATTGATTAAGGCCATGAAAGTTTGCCAATTGGTGCATCTCAGCAGATGTAAAAGTTAATTTAACTTATGTTGTAGAGGTGCAAAAGTCAGTCAACACCCTTTTTATTATTCTGCTGAATAAATTTTTTCTTTAGTAAATTTTAGGTTTTGAATTGGATCAAATTGTGAGACCTGTTTCATCTTTTTCTTTCTTCCCTCATGTCCAGGTTTGTTGCTTTTGTTGTCATTGCTGGGTATACTTTGCGGGTCCTTTCTATCCTTCTCGTAAGCATAAACTTCCTCCAAAAAGTCTCAAAGCAGAATTTTCAGGGTTAAGGGCTTCCTCCATGGCATTTGTAGGGGTCTAGTGAGCCATCTGCTTTTAGGAGCAACTTTTAGGAGTGACATGGTAATTGCTGTTACTCCACATGACTGACCACAAAAGGCCCATATATTGCACAGGATAGTAGTCTTTCTCCTGAGCACTCTATACAATGCAGACCAATGCCTGGTTGACATACAGCCAATGGCCACAAGGTTAAGTCCAGGATCCTAGTGTCTGTTACAGTTCCTGCTGGAGTGGAGACACACAGTTCAATTTTAGGCACACATGTAGGTCTGGGCCGAAACACATGATCCAAACACATGACCCAAAGAAGGACCCTAGTTCCACACTCTTGTCCCTCAACACCAGTTATACACAATTCAAACTGAGTGCAGTTTCCAACTTTGGTCAGTAAAATCTATGGGGGAGGCAGAGGCTCAGGATGGACCCAGCAAGTGCAGCATAAAACAACAGAGCTCAAAACACATTCTTCCCATCAGGTAACAAAACCTGTTAGCTAGCCAAAAACCAGAGAAAAAAGACCCCTAGATGCTCATTGTCTAGATTATTCCGCTGCCAGGATATAAGTGGCCCCACGGAGTGCAGATTAAAACCACTCAACCCCAAATTTGGTTTGGATGTCAAGACACACGTGCACCAAGAGGGTGTAAAAAAGATTTTTTAGTCACATCACGTGACTTTCTGGGCAGAGCAGGGTAGCCCCCAAGCTGATCCAGAACTTGCTTGAATGCCTTGAGAGAGAGTGGGAAGGAGTGGCCTGGCTTTTATTGCAGTTAGGGGCTAGGGTTGGGAAAGAGAACACACATGTGGGCCAGAGGATACATGGGTTTCCTTGTCAGTTGGCCTGGATGTGGGGCAGAAGGGAAAGGGAGAAGTAGGCTTGAAGCCTACAACAGTCAGAATTTAAAATGGAGTCAAACTCTACCGCAGTGCTGATATACCACCTTTTGTTTATTCATTCCCCAGGTGATGGGCATTTGGGTTGTTTCTACTTTTTGGCTATAATGAATAATGCTGCTCTGAAAGATTGTATACAGCTTGTTAAAAGGAAACGGACACCGAACTTGAAAATTCCCCAGCAGACAAAACCAGTTAGGCCAGGGCTTCCCTGGTGGCGCAGTGGTTGAGAGTCCGCCTGCCGATGCAGGGGACACGGGTTCGTGCCCCGGTCCGGGAAGATCCCACATGCCGTGGAGTGGCTGGGCCTGTGAGCCATGGCCGCTGAGCCTGCGCGTCTGGAGCCTGTGCTCTGCAACAGGAGAGGCCACAACAGTGAGAGGCCCACATACCGAAAAAAAAAAAAAAAACCAAAACAGTTAGGCCACATAAGCAAAACTTAACATAGGTTATTTCTTGAAATGCCTCTGATAATCATAAACAAAACTTAAGTCATCTTCCTAAAATGGTGTTAGATAGTCACTTTTAGCTAATCTCCTGCTGTCTGGAAAACATCATTATAATAACTAATCATTGTAAAGGTTAGATACCTTCTCATTCTCACTTTGTAAACCATTCTGTAAGGACATGCCTCTGAGCTTCCTGACATGTTCAGTTTGAAGTCTCCCTGGTTCACAGTCTGTTCTTCTGTATGCAAAATAAATTCTTAAAATTTTAACTTGATCTGGTTTTATATTTGGCAGACTCTTTGTGTGGATATATGTTTTCCTTTCACTTGGGTTGATTCTATGATCCTTTCTAGGATTCTGCATTGCATTTAGTAGTCATGTCTGCTTAGGCTGCTCTTGGCTGTGATTATATTCAAAACTCATCACTTTCTAATTAAGTTCCTTCATTTTACTCATATCTGTGCTCTTGAGGCTATTTATTTATCTACTTTATCAATATGGTGGAAATACTATTGAACATCTCTTCCCAACTCTCTTCAACGACATCATATTAGTAATTTGAAATTGATCATAACAGAAGTATTTATTTTTATGACAGGGATATTTATGCCTTAGAAATTGGCAACCACAACTCAAGGCTTTTTTTTGAGAGCCTGTTATTAAATATTTTATTCTGTTGATTCTACATTCCTTTTCTTTTAAGGAACCAAGAGGTCATTGTCTCATAGGAAGGCATTTTAGCCAGTAGTGTGCAGATTTTACAGGAAGGTAAATCAAGGAGCTATGGGGGAGGTCAGATCTCTTATGACTCATTTCTCTTTCCTTGTGTCTCAGTTATATCTTCACAGGTCTCTATATTTTTTAAAGAAAGGAGAAAATGAACAAATCCCAGGTGAGTTTTTATAAATGTAGAAACAGATAAATGTCAGCTTAGCAGGAAATAAGCAGATTAGTAGCAGGGCAAAGGTGGTGTGTCACTGACCTTCAAGTCCTTAATATTTAAGTTATAGATGCTAAGCTGTACATTTGTCTCTGATAGCAATAGCAGATATTATTTCAGGAAGTACATTGAAAATAAGGATGAACCAAACTGATTCTTCATGGGACATGAAGACTTTCCTGACACTGGAGTCTGAGAACAGCCTTTTTGTTATTGGCCATCAAAATGTTGATCTTGGAAAAAAAAAAATGTTGATCTTGGGACTTCCCTGGTGGCACAGTGGTTGAGAATCCACCTACCAACGCAGGGGACATGGGTTCGATCCCTGGTCCGGGAAGATCCCACATGCTGCAGAGCAACTAAGCCCGTGCACCACAACTGCTCAGCCTGCGCACCACAACTACTGAAGCCCAAGCACCCTAGAGCCTGTGTGTCACAACTACTGAGCTACGCACCGCAACTACTGAAGCCCTCATGCTCTATGGCCTGCGTGCTGCAACTACTGAGCCTGCGTGCTGCAACTACTGAAGCCCATGTGCCTAGAGCCCGTGCTCTGCAACAAGAGAAGGCCCCACTCACTGCAACTAGAGAAAGCCCGTGCACAGCAACAAAGACCCAACACAGCCAAGAATAATACATTTTTTTAAAAAAAGTTGAGCTTGTGAGCAATATTCTAAAACAACCTTGAAATAAATGAAGGTTGTTGCCACTTATGGAAGAGGGCATGGTAGAAACAGAGGGCATATTGCCAAAGCATAACTGGTATAAATTATCAAGAGACCATAATACCAGGGACTAACTAGATAGCTGTTCTGTGGTCCAGCTTAAATCTGTGATAAAACCTAGTATTTTGAGGAGTAATTAAATGGGCAGTCCAAAATAATTTACTGTAACTTCTTCATAAGAAGTTTTTTGGGTTTTGTTTGGGTTTTCATATGCTGGTTTTCAGCAGAAATTTCAAATTTTGTTTTCTGGAAAATATTTCTGCACATCAGGTTTCCATTGCATGCAAGTTTGGTTCTTTCCCAACACCTGCCTGAATTTGTTCTGGTGAAGGTCACCAATGAGTTTGATCTTACTGACTGCCAACATTTCATCTTTTCCAATAAAGCATTTAGTATTTTGTGTCCATCTAAGCACTACTTTAGATGCATCCCATAAATTTGTAGTTCTGTTTTCATTTTTGCTCTGTAAAGTATTTTCCATTTTTTCTTGAAACTTCTGTTCAACTGATGGGTTATGTAGAAGTATGTTGTTTAATTTCTAAGTAGCTGGAGATTTCCACAGACCTTCCTGTTATTGATTTCTTGTTTGGCTAGAGCACATAATGTATATGATTTCTTTTCTTGTAAATTTGTTGAGATTTGTTTTATGGCCCAGAATACATTCTATTTTGGTGAATATTCTGTGTACATTTAAAAAGAAAGTGTATTCTAAAGTTGTGGGGTGGAATGTTCTATAAATGTCACTTAGGTTTAGTTCAGTGATAATGTTGTCTGGGTATTCTATATTTCTCCAATTTTATTTTTACTTCTATCAATTACTTAGATAAATATTGAAGTCTCCAACTGTATTATTTTTTTGTCTGCCTATTTTTCCTTTCAGTCCTATCAGTTTTTACCTCATATATTTTGAAACTCTTTTGTTAGGTGCATACACATTTACTTTTGCCTTGGAGAATTGACCCTTTATCATTATGTAATGTGCCTCTTTATTTTTTATAATATCCCATATTATGCAATCTATTTTGTCTGACATTACTGTAGCTGCTCCAGCTTTCTTTGGATTATTATTTGTATGGTATTTCTTTCTTTATCCTTTTACCTTTAATTTTTCATGTTTTTATAGTTAAGGTACACTTCTTATAGCCAGTCCTGTTTTTTTTACCTAATCCAACAATCTGGTTTGATTAGAGCATTCACATTTAATTTGATTATCGGTATGGTGAATTGAGATCTTCCCCTTCCTAGCTGTTTTCTATTTGTTCTATTCTTTGTTTCTCCTTGTCTTTTTCTTCTCTTGGATTAGTTGCATATTTTTTATTACTCCATTTTATCTTTCCCATTGACACTATTTATATCTCTTAAGTTTTTAAATAGTTGCCCTAGGGTTTATAATATACATTTTTAGTTAATCAGAGTCTCCTTTCAAATATTAAACTACTTGGTGTTTAATATAATGACCTTACAACAGTATATTCCCAATTCTTCCCTCCTGTCCTTTGTGCTATTATTACATCATACATTTTACTTTAACATATGCTATATACATACAATACAATGCTACTCTATTTGCTTTAGACAGTCAGTTGTCCTTAAGAAAAAGGATCAGGCTTCCCTGGTGGCGCAGTGGTTGAGAGTCCGCCTGCCGATGCAGGGGACACGGGTTTGTGCCCCAGTCCGGGAAGATCCCACATGCCGCGGAGTGGCTAGGCCCGTGAGCCATGGCCACTGAGCCTGCGTGTCCGGAGCCTGTGCTCTGCAACGGGAGAGGCCACAACAGTGAGAGGCCCATGTACCGCCAAAAAAAAAAAAAAAAAAAAAAAAAAAAAGAGCAAGGATCACAGTCTACAGCCCATAGGTAAAATTCAGCTTGCTACCTGCTTTTGTAAATAAGTTTCTTGGGAACAGACACACACATTCTTTTATGTCTCATCTGTGACTACTTTCACACTACAGTGATAGAGTTGAACAATTGCAATATTTAATGTATGACCCACAAAACCTAAAATATTTACTGTCTAGCTCTTTAAAGAAAAAATTTTCCAACCTCTGCTTTAGAGCAATTAAAAACCAGGGCAGGAAGGATTAATTTAACTTCCCTTTATTTATTCCATTTCTATCACTCTTTGTTTTGTGTGTGTAGATCCAAGTTTCACTCTGATTTCATACTCCTTTCACATTGCTTAGAGAGTAGTTCTGCTGGTGAAGAATTATTTAAATTTTTGTTTTTCTGGGAAAGTTTATTTCAATCATTTTTGAAGATATTTTTGATAAATATAGAATACTTGGTTGACAGTTATTTTCTTACAGCACTTTAGGAATTTCACGCCATTGTATTCTAGTTTGCATGGCTTCTGGTGAAAAGCCTGCTTTAATTGTTATCTTTATTCCTCTTTTGTAATATTTCTTTGTTTACTGGCTACCTTCAAGATTTTCTCTCTCTTTAAGCGGTTTTAATATGTTTTGCTTAACTACTTTTAGGGGGACTTTATGCTGCTTGGTATTCTTGAGATTCTTGGATCTTTGGTTTGCTTTCTGTCATTAATTGGGATAAATTTTTTTAAATAAATTTATTTATTTATTTTTGGCTGTGTTGGGTCTTAGTTGTGGTGCGCAGGCTTCTCATTGCGGTGGCTTCTCTTGTTGCGGAGCACAGGCTCTAGGCGCATGGGCTTCAGTAGCTGTGGCACGTGGGCTTAGTAGTTGTGGCTCACGGGCTCTAGAGTGCAGGCTCAGTAGTTGTGCATGGGATTAGTTGCTTCACGGCATGTGGGATCTTCCCAGACCAGGGCTTGAACCCATGTCCCCTGCATTGGCAGGCAGCTTCTTAACCACTGAGCCACCAGGGAAGCCCTAATTGGGATAAATTTTAAGCCACCGTTTCTAAAAATATTTCTTCTATCTCATTCTTTCTTTTTATTCTGGATCCCAATTATGCATATGTCAGAAAATTTGATTGTATTTCACGGCTTTTCCGTGTTCTGTATTCTCTCACCCTCTTCACTTTTTCTTCTCTTTGAGTTTCAGTTTGGGTAGTTTCTGTTGACCTGTCCTCAAGTTCCTTTATTCTTTCCTTGCTTTCCTTGCTGCTGAGCCTGTTGAAGACATTCTTCATGTCTGTGTTTTTCTGTTACTGTGTTTTCATATCTAGCATTTCTATTTCCAGCATTTCTCTCTGCTGAAATTACCCATCTGATTTTGTATGTCCACCATTTTTGTTAGAGTCTTTAATGTATTAGTTATAATTAATTAAAATTCTGTCAGATGGTTTCAAAATCCATGTCATACCTGAATCTAGTTCTGATGATTACTTTGTGTCTTGGTAGTATCTTGTTGGTTTCTTTCTTTTCATATACCTCATAGTTTTTGGTTGAAACCCACATATCTTGTGTTGGACTCTAGACCAAGGTAAATAGATTTTATTCCTGGAAATGGGCATGACTTTCCTGGTAGGCTTTTTTTTTTAATTTCTTTATTTATTTTTGGCTGTGTTGGGTCTTCGTTTCTGTGCAAGGCCTTTCTCCAGTTGCGGCAAGCAGGGTCCACTCTTCATCGCGGTGCGCGGGCCTCTCACCATTGCGACCTCTCCCGTTGGACCACAGGCTCCAGACGCACAGGCTCAGTAGCTGTGGCTCACAGGCCCAGCTGCTCCACGGCATGCGGGATCCTCCCAGACCAGGGCTCGAACCCATGTCCCCTGCATTGGCAGGCAGGTTCTCAACCACTGCGCCACCAGGGAAGCCCCTCCTGGTAGGCTTTTAGTCCAGGGCTTTGAGTTAATCTAGTTCAGTGTTGGCAGGATTTGAGATTTGTTGTTTGTGTTACTAAACTCAGTGCACCACAGGCTTCAAATTTCTGTAGAGATACTTCATGTTGTAGAGATACTTTGTGTTTTAGGATAGGGTTAGTTTACCAAAAGTTACATCTGTTCCTTTCTGAGTTTTTAGGTTTTCTCTTTGTGCCTCAGAGAGAGTCTTTCTGCGTGCTTTTTATTTATCTCTAGTCCATCTGTCAGCAATACTCTATAGGTACTTGTAATTCCAAGCTTGTTAGCTTCTTGGTGGGAAGCAGTGGGCAGAGTGTACCTTATTCTAATACAGCCTCAGTCTCGGGGATGCTCTGAGTTCCTAGGTCTTCGGGACGTGGCCTGCTTGGTTTTCTTGCCCCTTCCCCAGCTGTAGTTGTAGGCTCAGTGCATAATCCTTCCCTTCTCCCAGGAATACAGTAAGTGCCCAGTGGGGTTTGTGGAGAAAAGTCCTTTAAGAAGGTGCAAGCCCCCTCAGTGTCTGTGGCCCACAGGGGTTTCACACTATTGAGCCAGCCCATACCCAGTCTTCATCAACTAATATGTCACCTATTCTGGTGGGATTCTTTCCTGTGGTCCCACTCAGGTAGGCAAGAACATACATTTCCCCTCTCCCTTCAGGTACTGTCTGTTCCGAGTTTTGGGGCACTTCGAGTGCTTTGCGAATGTTGGATCTCTGATAAATTAGAAGGAAGTGAATTCGAAGTTACTAGGCCCATTTCATTCTAGGAATGAGAGTGATTCTTTTTCTTGCTTTCTATATCCTGAGGCAGAAGCTAAAGTCAACCCATGAGTTTTTAATGCCTCCAATATTTTGTTTGTGCTATGTTGCCTCATAAAGAACATCCAGCCAGCATGTTGAAGGCCTTAAAGCTTTTTCTCTCCAATTAAACACAAGCTATTGACAAAAAAATAGAGTTAACTTTTCTTTCCTGACCCCAGTATACTTTTTACATATTCTAATATATACTAGTAACACCTTATTTTTGGAGTTTTTGAGTGTATTGTGTTTGTATAGTGTTTAACTTTTTGGAGAACAAGAAGAATGTTTTATTCTTCTTACTATTCACAACAGCCAGTACATTTCAAGGCATAGTGCATTAGATTAAAACAGAAGCAGGATTTTAAAAAATTATTTCCCTTTTATAAAATCTAGTATGAAATAATGTACGTGTCATAACATATAAACTCTCAGCAGTGAACCTGGTAAGAATTAGTTTCCATACATCTTTTCTGTGCCACCCCAATTCTGACCACTTCAGACTGAGCAGAAATGTACTGTTCCAGGGGTCAGTGTCATTCAGGGATGTGACTGTGGGCTTCACCCAGGAGGAATGGCAGCACCTGGACCCTGCTCAGAGGATGCTGTACAGGGATGTGATGCTGGAGAACTATCACAACCTTGTCTCGGTGGATAAGCAAAGTTTCCATATCAAAGTGTGAATAGCATGCATTTTATTTCTTAGACACCAAAACTTGTGATCTTTTGTGGTTAATATTGTTGAGGCTCTTGATTCAGGAATCTGAGATTTTTCATTTCTTTTGAGTACCAGGAAGAACGTATTTTCACATCCCATGGAAGGTTTAAATGAGCCCATCAAGGTGCTGCTCTAGAAACCCTACCTTCTCCCTCCTTCAGAGTTGCTATAGCCCATTCAGCGTGACCCAAATTCTGTCATTTTTCCTTCTACAGGGTATTTCATTACCAAGCCAAAGGTGATTTTCAAATTGGAGCAAGGAGTGGAGCCATGGATATTAGAGGAAGAATTTCTATACCAGAGCTTCCCAGGTGAGTTAGTGAGTACCAGGCAAGATGAAGCCTTGGGAAATTATATTCTAGGTGGTTGGTTTAGGAGTTCATCATTTAAAATGTTTTTTAAGACTCTCTTTCTAATGGCATCTCCTTTGGAAGTGTAGAAAGGATACCTGTATGATAAAATTGAAAGAGGGAAGGGTAATGGCTGAGAAAGAATGTAAGCTGATTTTCTGATTGTTGAAAGCTAGGGGTCCAAAGATATCATTTACGCAGACAAGTCAAGTAATACAGGCATTTGTATGTTTAATAGTACAAAGATAAAGACTAAGATAGGTAATAAAATCTACTAAAATTTGGTTTGTGAGGAGAAGAGAGGAAACACTGCCTTCATTGTTAAATGTTGTAGAGTATTACTCGATACTATCTAAACAAATAGGTAATTAATGGAATTACAAGTTCATACTTATAAGATTGACTACTATAACAATATTACAGCCTTCCTAATTTCAGGATTGTATTTTTGTTTGTACCTAAAAACAATGAAAAAACACCTTTAATGTGCCTAAAGAATATTCGCAAACAAGTGAAAGGATATCATGCAAAAAGAAAACCCTCATACATCCTACAAAGCAGAAATATGACATTGCCTAGTCACAGTCTGATAAAACCAGAAACTGGTAACAAAATTGTCAAGCTCACAAGACAAGTTATTTCTTTTATTTTTCCTTTGTATTCTTGAGTATTTTTTCTTAGTGAACTTCTAATATTTCTCATATTCTAACTTTCTACTGACATCAAGAACCATATTTCCTCATACTTTTACTTTTTTCCATTTCCTGTTTTAGTTGATGAAGTTTTGCTGTTGGTGGTGGTGGTGTTTTTGTGTTTGTTTCACCTTGAACATCTTTTTTTTCAGTAGCCTGACAGGATAAAACTGTGCTCCCCCTATTATTTATTTCATAATATTTAATTACTTGCCTGACATTGATTATCACATTACGGTCTAATTTGGCTTCCTTAATTTTATTTTACTATTGCCCATACTCATGCTAAACATCATTTGATCCCCTCTCCTCAAATGCCATTTAGGCATATGAGATATTTTTCTATGTCACACCTTTCTTCATTGTTTGCTTTCCTTAACTAGATACTAAATAAATTAATAAATGAAAAGTGCTCAGAGCATTACTTAGTATATTATAAAAGGTTATTTTTACTGTTACTACATTGCATATCCTTAAAGTGTGGGTTAAGTTTGTCATCTTCCAAGAAACAGCTCCTGGTGTTCAGGCCCATATCTTCTCTTTCTTCTCTCAACACTCAGCATGTAGTGGGTCTTGTACACAAAACTAAAACTAAGCCAAAGTCATATAATCTGTTACCTAATAATATCTAGCTTTTTTTCACACCTGGTTTATGATCTAACAAAGAAAATGGCCACTGGGTTACTCTTTCTTACTTTGGTTATATATATATAACCTGACATAGACTTCCGATAAACACATGTTGATTGGAACCAGATAGAGGAAGAACTTCATATTCTGAAAACACCATGAGGGAATTCTTTCAGAGTACATGCTCAGGTCATATTGGGACCTGATTGCACATGCCTTGCGATGCCTTACCATGAATCTTGGAATTTTTTTACTAATTGGAGTGATGAATCATAGATTTCTGATTTTTATGTAGAATTCTGCTCAGCTCATTAAAGCCATCACCTTTCAAAAACAAATTGCAGTGCCTTGCAATAATTCTGGTTCATCAAATATAAAATGGCATAGCGTCTAAACGTTTGTGTTTGAAAAAGCTTTCCAGGTAATGATGATACACGTAGCATGTTGGGGTGTATTGATTTAAAATCACTCAAGTTCAAAGGAAATAAGAGAGCTAACAACAGCTGCTGTGCACATTGGTCGTTGTTAGATCGGAGCAAACTATGGCCTGTAGACCTACCACGTTTTTGTGAATAAATTTTTTTTTTCAGGACAACCATGCTCATTTGTCTGTTTTTGCAACACAACCATGCTCATATGGTCTTTGGCTGATTTCATGCTCTAATAGCAGAGTTCAATATTGTGACAGATGGTGGCCTGTAAACCCTGAAATATGTACTATTTTGCCCTTTAAGGAAAAGTTTACCATCCCCTGGTTATAAGAATGAGAATAAAATTGCATGAAGCACTTTAAATTCAGCAGTTAATTAAGAAAAACTTGTCATATTTTTTCAAATCTAAGAGATCATAGTTTGTAACTAGACCATTATTTGATGAACAATTAAGGAAAAAGTATTCTGCGCATTATACTGTGACCTGCTGATCACAGGTCTATGATCAATTGTAAGACACACCCTGGTTTTAGAATGTTCAATATATGTGTCTTACTGTACGTGAAGTACAGCACGTTACAAAGCAGTGCTATCTAAGGTTGTGTTAAAACAACAGGTCTAGACAAGAAGTACTTTTATTTTAAGTGCTTTTTTTTTTTTTTTTCGTACGCGGGCCTCTCACTGTTCTGGCCTCTCCTGTTGCGGAGCACAGGCTCCGGACGCACAGGCCCATCAGCCATGGCTCACAGGCCCAGCTGCTCCACGGCATGTAGGATCCTCCCAGACCAGGGCACGAACCCGTGTTCCCGGCATCGGCAGGCGGACTCTCAACCACTGCGCCACCAGGGAAGCCCGGAACTACTTTTAGATTTAGAGTAAATGTAACTTTTGAAAGTTTAGAAAGTAGGAAGATTTGAGAAGGCATTCGTGGAGATTTGGAGTAATAGTATAATTATGACATTTTTTTTTCTAGATACTAAATAGAACCAAGGCTGAGTGAGAGAACACATTTTCAGCTTGTTGTGAAGAGTGGGTAGTTCAATGAGACAAAGAACTGACTAGAGTAGGGCAGGGGTTATTGATTATGGAGCTGTAGATTGGTAGCTTGAAAATCTGATGGGGATTTAGTTGGTGTAAATTTTGTTTGCTAGAATGATGACTTGTAATAGTTTTCTATGTGGTACTTGGTCAGTGATTTTTCAGCTTGATAGACTTTGTTGTACTGGATAACAAATGTGAACAAGACTTTCTAAATGGTAAATAAACATGATTGTTACTCATTTTCTAGGACTGGATTGAAAAATATGTCCCTTAAATTCTAATAGTATGTAGAAGCCTGAAATGTAGAAATGTGAGATGGGAAATATAAAGGAAAATTAAGTGTTAGTATTGTGGCATGGGCAAGGTTTTAAGGAAAAGTAAGTGAAAGTAAATGTGATTATCATGGTAGTTTACTTGTCGAACAACTATGATAGATCAATATTGAGGTATCACAGCCAAAACAGAGCAATGCGTCGGATCTACATTGCCACAGGTGACTTAGTCTGCCATTGTTTTGTACGTTCTTTTGTACATTCCTGTGAATCATGGCTAGAAGGGAAATTAGAGTGCAATCTAATAACTCTTCCCTCAAACATGAGGCAGTTGGTGCATTCAGAAATTTACTTTGCCGTTATGTGTAGAATGGAAATAAGGTAAGTTCAACTGGAGCATGAAAACTTGTCACAATGTTATTAAAAACAATGTAGATTTGAGGGTATTAGACCTACTCTGTAGGCCATCTCTTTATTTTCCCCATTAACACCCTTATCTACTGGTTTTCCTTGTCACTGAAATTACTCTTCATTAGCTCAGTTGTACCCATCCCAGTCTCTGTGATTTTCCTCCTACCCGAAGCTACCACTTCTGTAAAATCTTCCATCCTCTATTTTCTGTTTCTTGAGTGTACATTTTCATTTCTACCCACTTTGAAAGTTCTGTTTGTAAAATGCTGAATAATTACGTCTTCCTATTATTAGCTTTTCTCCCTTTTCTCCACATTTGTTTTCCCAAACAAACTAGATGGGGAAGAGTCACTTTGATCTTGAGAGACTCCTGAAACCAAAAGTCAAATATATAGTATGACATTTGTATCTTAGTCCAATTCTATTAGAAATCTGTTCAAATTCTTATGGTATGTTCAGTATTTTAATTTCTAGAAGACTGCAAAACTCATGACCTAACAGAGAGAATCCAGGACAACCAAGACAAATATTTGCCACAAGTTGCATTCAACAACAAAACATTGACTTCAGAGAAAGTTAATGCTTTAGGAAAATCATCTAATATGAGCACAAACTTTGTTTCTTCAAGAATAATGCCTTATAAATATGACTAATATGGAACGCGTTTGAAAAATACTTCAATATCAATTAGTAGTAATAGAAACTTTTCAAGAAAGAAGCCTGATGTGCTAAATATACATGAGAAATTACTTGTTATTAAGGAGGAAAAATCTCATACTCAAGGGGATTCTTATGAAAATAATCAAAATGAGAAAGCCCTTGATTGTAATAATGGTATTATTCAGCATCTAAATATCCAAACTTCAGAGAAGACATTTAAATATAATAATAGTGGGAAAGCCTTGGAGAAAAAGACTGTGATAATCCCACATAGGCAAATTCATACAGGAGAGAAACTCTGTGAATATATTGGACATGAGGAAACTTTCTGTGAGAAGTCCTTTCTTTTGAAATGTCATGGAATCTACATGGAAATGAAGCAACATGAAAGCAGTCAAATTGAAAATAATTGCAGCAGAATGTCACACTTCACTCAACTTCAGAAAAATCAGAGAGGAGAGAGGCTATTCAGATGTAATGAATGTGGGAAAACATTCAATCACAAGTCAAACCTCACAGTGCATCAGAGAACGCATACAGGGGAGAAGCCCTATGAATGTACTAAATGTGGGAAGTCCTTCCAACAGAAGTCAACGCACATGGTCCATCAGAGAGTTCACACAGGAGAGAAACCCTATGAATGTAATTTATGTGGGAAGACCTTCAGTCACAAATCAGCCCTCACAGACCATCAGAGAACACACACAGGAGAGAAACCCTACCAATGCAGTGAATGTGGGAAGTCCTTTTACCGAAAGTCATCCCTCACTCAACATGGGAGGACTCACACAGGGGGAAAACCCTATGAATGTAATGAATGTGGGAAAACTTTCTGTCAGAAGTCAGCCATTGATATACATCAGAAAACTCACTCAGGAGAGAAACCCTTCCAGTGCAATGAATGTGGGAAATCTTTTCATATGAAGTCAACTCTTACTAAACATCAGAGAACTCACACAGGGGAAAAACCCTATGAATGTAATGCATGTGGGAAGAATTTCTGTCAGAAATCTACCCTCACTAATCATTTGAGAACTCACTCGGGGGAGAAACCTTATAAATGTGGAGAATGTGGGAAAACTTTCTGTCAGAAATCAAACCTTACTAATCATCAGGGAATTCACATAGGGCAGAAGCCCCATGTGGCACAAACTGGCTATGTTTTTCCCAATACTCGTTTCCTTTTTTTGTGGGTACACAACTAGTTAAGATTTTCTAGCTTCCCCTTGATCCACATGGGGTTATGCGATCAAGCTCTGGATCAGAATGTGGGCGTAAGTGATGTACATTATTTCCAAGCCTGTGAAAGACCTCATTTGGAATCCTTCCTATTCCCACTCTTTCCCTGTCAAAGATCATCCTCAGGACAGCTTGGGAGTGAGGCATTAGAGATTACAGATTCACAAGTTGGAAGAAACCAGGGTCTCTGAATGACTTCCTGAGCAGAGCCCTCCCTTCTCTACCATGACCCTTAAGTCTTTTCAGGAACAAGAAATAAACTTGCATTGTGTTGAGCCATCACATGTTCAGGTCTATTTGTTGTCATAGCTTATCTTAGCCATCCTGTATTTCATATACCCTGTGAATCTAATGATGGAGTGAGAAACACTGTATGTCAGAGAATTCAGTAAGAGAGAAACCCCTGTCAATATCCTGGAATTTTAATAATCCTTCATCAGCAAGTCAAGCATTTTGTAAATCAGATATTTACCATGGAAAAACCCAAAGATGAAATGGATGTAGGAAGATTTTCACAAAGACACAGATTTTACTGAACATCAGATAATTGAGAGTAGAATAAAACCTTATAATCTCAAAACACATTTCAAAATTTGTATATCAGAGAATATGTGACAGAAGAAAATTGTCAGCTTTAGAAATGTTGGGGGTGGCTTCCCTGGTGGTGCACTGGTTAAGAATCCGCCTGCCAATGCAGGGGGCGTGGGTTCGAGCCCCAGTCCAGGAAGATCCCACATGCCGCGAAGCAACTAAGCCCATGTGCCACAACTACTGAGCCTGAGCTGTAGAGCCCGCAAGCCACAACTACTGAGCCCATGTGCCACAACTACTGAAGCCTGCGCACCTAGAGCCTGTGCTCCGCAACAAGAGAAGCCACGACAATGAGAAGCCTGCGCACTGCAACGAAGAGTAGCCCCCGCTCACCGCAACTAGAGAAAGCCCACGCACAGCAACAAAGACCCAACATAGCCAAAAATAAATAAATAAATTCATAAAAAAATGTTGGGGGAATCTTCATCTGGAAATAATCTAATTCTAGAAGCAAGGTTTTGGATGCAGTACCAAATATCTTATTAGAAATATAATGCAATATGTTTACTTAGTCATGCTCACCATGGAATATGTAGCTTTAAAAAAGGCACAAATGAATTGAAGCATCAGAGTAGCAGCTTTCAATGTGTATGTGAATAGCCTCTGAGCTATGTCAGGCTGATATGCATAAGTATGCTCTTTAACACCTATTTCATGTATGTTTGATTTTTGTTTTAGACCCCAAAATAATCATAGTGGAATGATGATGCTTACCTAAATAACTTTATTTATATCAGGGTTTCCTACACTAAATACTATTGTTGTTTCATTATATATTTACACAACATATATTTTAGAAGACACATTGAGTGCATAAAATGCCACTGTGTTCTCTACTCTTTGGTGACATAAATAAATGGGTATAAACATTGTTACCAAACTGTCCTTTCAGTAAATGACCCAAACAATGTTTAATAGAATCAAGGTTTACTTAAAGTATGCAACGAACCAGCACACAATTGTTTATAACACACATCTGAGTTAATGTTCAAAAGTAGCCTTGAACATTAGTACTTCTACTTTACAGATTAAAAACAGCACTTTTTGAAGAAGTTACCCCCATTTTATATTTTTTATATGTCTAAGTGATATGCTTATATAAATTTAGGTGTGAAGCCCAGATTTTATGTGAGCTAAGAACTATCTGTGTTTGTATTTAGTGTGGTAGAATGCCACAGTTTTCTTCCTTGAATTATGTGACATGGTATTGTTTTCTCAGACAATCTGTTCTATTTCTGCCACTTATCACTTGTGTGACCTATGTAGTGATTTAATCTCTCTGTGCCTCAGTTTCCTCATTTGCAAAATGGAGATACTATTACCTACTTCACAGATACTGAATAGTTTGACTTGGAGTGTTCTGTTATAGCCAAAGGCATTTATGTTCAGAACTTGAACTTTAGAAATAAAATAGTCTATCATTCCATTGTTTGAAAGGAATTCCTATTTGTTAAGTTGATACAAGATTCTTTTTAGAACTTTCCATTTTGTCAGGTGTCTTCTCTTTAAAACATATGAAACAGATGTGTTTTTTTTGTTTTTTTTTTTTTTGGTACGTGGGCCTCTCACTGTTGTGGCCTCTCCCGTTGCGGAGCACAGGCTCTGGACACGCTGGCTCAGGGGCCATGGCTCACAGGCCCAGCTGCTCCAACGGCATGTGGGATCTTCCCGGACTGGGGCACAAACCCGTGTCCCCTGCATCGGCAGGCGGACTCTCAACCACTGCGCCACCAGGGAAGCCCCACAAATGTGTTTTAAGTTAAATTAAATGATCAATTGACCCCCTTCTGTTACTGCTTGATTAAATATGGTGCAAGGTAAAGACCCAACTTTGTTTTTATCCAGATGAATAGCCAGTTGATCTCTCACCATTTGATTTATTCACCCTATTTCACTGATTTGGAACCCCTTTTTAAATTGTATGCAGGACTTCCCTGGTGGCGCAGTGGTTGAGAGTCTGCCTGCCGATGCAGGGGACACGGGTTCGAGCCCTGGTCTGGGAGGATCCCACATGCCGCGGAGCAACTAAGCCCGTGCGCCACAACGACTGAGCCTGCACGTCTGGAGCCTGTGCTCAGCAACAAGAGAGGCCATGATAGTGAGAGGCCCACGCACCGCGACGAAGAGTGGCCCCTGCTCGCCACGACTGGAGAAAGCCCTCGCACAGAGATGAAGACCCAACACAGCCAAAAATAAATAAATAAATAAAAATGTTAAAAAAATTGTATGCAGAATTACCCTTGGAAGTGGCTATTGTATTTTTAGGCTCTGCATTCCTGTCCACATTATTCTGCTGGTGCATAACTCAGATGGGCCAATTATAGGACACTGCCTGCCTTGAAAGGAGTCCTTCAAGCTGAAATGAAAAGATGCTAATCAGCAACGTGAAAACATATGAAAATACACAGGACACTGGTAAAGGTGAAAATAGACTTAGAAAACTGTAACTCTGTATTAGGATTATCTGTTACCCCCTAAAATATATAGAAGTTAAAGGAAAGGAGTAGTACAAATAGCTACTGTAACTGTATTCTGAGTGGATTTGGTGTGTGTGTGTGTATGTATGTATTCCATATTTGAAAAAAACATGCAGTGTGGAAATGTGCAGCATTTTATGTGAGTATGTAGGCATATATTATCTGACAGGACACGTGAAGTCCTTAATCAGGTAAGACATTATCAATAAGGAGATGATTTTATGAGAGAATATTTATAAATTTGAGCATGTGATTTTTCCCCATCTCAGTGACTACCTCTGGGTGCCTGAGTCCTAATGAAGTCACTGGGAAAACTGCTTATCCGGGGATTTCCAGCGAGGCTGAGGATCTTTTTACTCCAGCTGACTAAAAAATCCTCTTGATCCTGGTGAAGTTGACTCAGTTTATACTGGAGTTGCGCCTGGGTAAAAGGTGTCAGCCACCCTCAGTATTGAGGAGAGGTATCTAAGGACAGGAACATGAAGGCAGAAGCAAATAAGATTGTCAAGTCTGTCTGGTGACAGCAGCCCATCATTTTCCAGTCTGACCCTGGGGCCACTATGTGTCCAGCCAGAGAAGCCAAGCCTGCCAGGATGGGTGCCTGCTGAAGGCGGCTGTCTTGCTGCACCCAGCACTGTGGTTACCGGTGTGGACAGTGGAGCCAGTGTCTGAGTCTGTTATCCCAACTCCAGCTCCTGCTACCTGTATGGCCTTGGGTCAGTGTGTCCTGATCTCCTAGGCCAAGGATTGGACACCTCTCATTGGGATTGCTTTGGAAATTAGAAACCATAAGATTTTAGGAAGCTCTTGCACATCCCTCCCTATGTGGGGGCAGTTTTCTTCTGGCCACCCAGAGAGTGCTCATTGGCATGTACACACACACGCACGCCTGCAGAGTGACGTTAAATAAGGACTATGGGGTGGGATCAGAAGAGGACATGCCTGAGGCCATCCCTAGAAATACATGCTAGAATCATCCCCACTGGGCAGGTGGGGGGAGAGAGACAGGCCTTGAGAGACCCAAGTGTTACCGAAACGCAAGTCCATGTGCCCAACGCACAGTGAGGCCAAACGATACCAAAACGCCGGAGTTAGGAACAGAGAGGTTTCTTGCAGGGCCATGCAAGGAGACGGGTGGCTCATGCCTTAAAAAAAAACCCGAACTCCCTGAAAGCTTTCAGCAAAGCCCTTTTACAGGAAAGGTGAGGAAGGGGCGTGGTTAGTTGTTGCAGACTTCTGACACCAGTCAGGTCCTTTGTTCCTGAGGTCAGGTCATAGGTCCCGATGTTCCTTTAAACCTCCACCAAAACAAATGTTACTATCTGTTCTACAAGAAAGGGGAAGGTCCCAAGGCACAGTTTTCACCCTTCGAGGTCCAGGCCTGGCTGAGAGAAGGGGGCCCCTGCGCGGGGGGGCGGGGGGCGGGTTACCCAGCCCCAGAGCGTTCGTCCAGCACCCAGTCTGGGTCCTTCCGCCAGTGCCCAGGCCCGGCTGAAGAGGCAGATCTCAGATGGTGGCTCCCTCAGGGCCGGGTCCCCAGACCCTGCCCAGCCGTCATCTCTAAGGGAGCCAGGCGCCCAGGACCCAACTGGCCCTCAGGCTCCTCAGGCCGCCCAAATCGTGGGGGCCAGGTCCCTCAGACTGTGTCCCATGCAGCCTGCTGCTGCCATTAGGTCGCAGAGGCAGGGATGGGGGAGAGGTTGGTTCACCGCCGTCTCAGCGCCTGGGCCCGGCCAGTGGGCGTCCTGGCGAGGGCTCTGGAGCCCTGCAGGACACACCCCCAGCCTGTTCCCTGGGCCCCCAGCTCACCCGCCAGCCCGAGGCCGGGGAGCTGGAGGGCCCCAGGGAGAAAGAAGGCCGGGATCTGCCGCTTAGCTCACTCTCCACCTGGCGACCACCACTCCCCCACCATTGGCTCAATGCTGCCCATAAGGGTCGCTCATTGACAGTTGCTCACTTGGGGGCGGGGCCCACTGTAGCGCCGACCAATGGCTGAGCAGGACCTCTAACGCGGCTCTAACCGTCCCGCATTAACGGTCTCCCGGTAACTGTTGCCTGGTAACAGCGTGGGGGAGGTGGGTAACGCTCGCGGCAATGGCCGAGTGCTAAGGGATGCACACTGCAGCACGCTATTACACTAGGAATTATCCAGGATGGAGAACAGGTAAAATGGGGAATTGAGTCTGGAACCCAGGTCTGCCTCCTCAAAGCTGCGCACAGACCCTCCCCGGGAGCGGTGGAGAGGGCTGTGAGGTGTGACTGTGTGAGATATGGGGTTGCGTGGAGAAGGGGTGAGCCGTCGGCAGCCCAGAGGGCTGTGTGTGGCGGTGTTGTCTGAGGAGGGGATTCAAGTAAGGGGCCCCCAGGAAGTGAAGTCACCTCCTTGGCAACAGACCCCAACAGAACTCGGAGCCCCGGGAGCCAGGCACACACGTCCTAGCGACAGCCCCACAGCCCGCTCACTTGGCTGGAGACGCTTCACAGAGACGGATGTTCTCCTGCTGTATCCTGACTTCCCAGGGCTTCTGCTTCAGGAAACCCCTGAGTGGGAGGTTTCTCAGATGCGTTAGACGGTTCAATACTTAACCTGGATGACTTTGGTCCTTCACCAGGAGGTCCCTAAGGGAACACGAGGTGGCCTAGAGCAGGCCAGTCCAGGCCCGGCCGCGTCTGGGAGCCCTCCCTGGGCAGCCTCACATCCCCGCATCTCCGTGTGGGGGGGAGGGGGACTTGAGGGGAGGTTTCCCCTCTGGGCAGGAACGGGTGGATGGGAACTTGGTCAGCTGGTGGTCCTGTCATGGTCACACTCAAGCACAAGGGTGAGAGAGGATTCCTGAGGTGCCTCTTATCTGTGCCAACGTGGATCCAAGGCCCTCAGGTTGCCATCTTTTTCCCCTCCTTGGAGGGGGTCTGTGCAGAGAGTGGTGTGCGTGTGTCTGCAGTGGAGATGGCTGGTGGGGCTGAGGGGCAGCGCAGGCGGCAAGCAGGGCTCTGAGGCTTCCTGCCTGGCTGCCGGGCACTGTGTTCACAGGGCTCCACACAGGAGATCGCACAGGAGCCGGTCCATGGCGCCCCCTGCTCCATCTCCCTGCAGGAGGGGCAGGAGCCCCACACCAGCAACAGAGCCCAGGGCAGGCTCAGGGTGAGTGCCAGCGAGGAGGAGACTGCACACCCAGGAAGCCCCAGAGCCGCCCTGCCCCTCCCCTGGGTCCCTCTTGGCCTCCTGCTCCCAAAGGAATCTGGGCCCCCATCTCCTCTCCTGCCCGCCCTCACGGCCCAGGCCCTGCCCAGTCCAGATGCAAAGTCACCAGCCACATATACATGGGAATCTCAGAAAGAGACTTTCATAGGATTCCACTTCATTTTTTAAAAAATTTATTTATTTTTGGCTGCGGTGGGTCTTTGTTGCTGCGCGCGGGCTTTCTCTAGTTGCGGAGAGCAAGGGCTACTCTTCGTTGCAGTGCTCACGGGCTCTAAAGCACAGGCTCAGTAGTTGTAGCGCACGGGCTTATTTGCTCCGCGGCATGTGGGATCTTCACAGACCAGGGCTTGAACCCGTGTCCCCTGCATTGGCAGGATTGGCAGGCAGATTCTTTTTTTTTTTTTTTTTTTGATTCAATTTCTTTAATACTGTTGGGAAGTCAAGCTTTCTTTTTTTTTTTCCTTTTTTAAAATTAGTTTCTGCTTTATAACAAAGTGAATCAGTCATACATATACATCTGTTCCCACATCCCTTCCCTCATGCATCTCCCTCCCTCCCACCCTCCCCATCCCACCCCTCCAGGCGGTCACAAAGCACCGAGCTGATCTCCCTGTGCTCTGTGGCTGCTTCCCACTATCTATCTACCTTACGTTTGGTAGTGTATATATGTCCATGCCTCTCTTTCGCTTTGTCACAGCTTACCCTTCCCCCTCCCCATATCCTCAAGTCCATTCTCAAGTATGTCTGTGTCTTTATTCCCGTTTTACCCCTAGGTTCTTCATGACATTTTTTTTTAATTCCATATATATGTGTTAGCCTACGGTATTTGTCTTTCTCTTTCTGACTTACTTCACTCTGTATGACAGACTCTAGGTCTATCCACCTCATTACAAATAGCTCAGTTTCATTTCTTTTTATGGCTGAGTAATATTCCATTGTATATATGTGCCACATCTTCTTTTTTTTTTTTTTTTTTTTTTAGTTTATTTATTTATTTTTTTAATTAGTTTCTGCTTTATAACAAAGTGAATCAGTCATACATATACATCTGTTCCCACATCCCTTCCCTCATGCATCTCCCTCCCTCCCACCCTCCCCATCCCACCCCTCCAGGCGGTCACAAAGCACCGAGCTGATCTCCCTGTGCTCTGCGGCTGCTTCCCACTATCTATCTACCTTACGTTTGGTAGTGTATACACGTCCATGCCTCTCTTTCGCCTTGTCACAGCCCACCCTTCCCCCTCCCCATATCCTCAAGTCCATTCTCAAGTAGGTCTGCGTCTTCATTCCCGTTTTGCCCCTAGGTTCTTCATGACATTTTTTTTTTAAATTCCGTATATATGTGTTAGCATACGGTATTTGTCTTTCTCTTTCTGACTAACTTCACTCTGTATGACAGACTCTAGGTCTATCCACCTCATTACAAATAGCTCAGTTTCGTTTCTTTTTATGGCTGAGTAATATTCCATTGTATATATGTGCCACATCTTCTTTATCCATTCATCCGATGATGGACACCTAGGTTGTTTCCAGCTCCGGGCCATTGCGACTAGAGCTGCAATGAACATTTTGGTACATGTCTCTTTCTGAATTATGGTTTTCTCAGGGTATATGCCTAGTAGTGGGATTGCTGGGTCATATGGTAGTTCTATTTTTAGTTTTTTAAGGAACCTCCATACTGTTCTCCATAGCGGCTGTACCAATTCACATTCCCACCAGCAGTGCAAGAGTGTTCCCTTTTCTCCACACCCTCTCCAGCATTTATTGTTTCTAGATTTCTTAATGATGGCCATTCTGACTGGTGGGAGATGATATCTCATTGTAGTTTTGATTTTCATTTCTCTAATGATTAATGATGTTGAGCATTCTTTCATGTGTTTG
Organism: Mesoplodon bidens; assembly: GCF_964165515.1. Lineage (NCBI taxonomy): Eukaryota > Metazoa > Chordata > Mammalia > Artiodactyla > Ziphiidae > Mesoplodon > Mesoplodon bidens. The sequence continues at coordinate 117,545,155 of NC_138176.1, read as the reverse complement.
TTGGCAGTCTGTATATCTTCTTTGGAGAAATGCCTATTTAAGTCTTCCACCCATTTTTGGATTGGGTTGTTTGTTTTTTTGCTATTGAGCTGCATGAGCTGTTTATAAATTTTGGAGATTAATCCTTTGTCAGTTGCTTCATTTGCAAATATTTTCTCCCATTCTGAGGGTTGTCTTTTGGTCTTGTTTATGGTTTCCTTTGCTGTGCAAAAGCTTTGAAGTTTCATTAGGTCCCATTTGTTTATCTTTGTTTTTATTTCCATTTCTCTAGGAGGTGGGTCCAAAAGGATCTTGCTGTGATTTATGTCATAGAGTGTTCTGCCTATGTTTTCCTCTAAGAGTTTGATAGTTTCTGGCCTTACATTTAGGTCTTTAATCCATTTTGAGCTTATTTTTGTGTATGGTGTTAGGGAATGATCTAATCTCATACTTTTACATGTCCCTGTCCAGTTTTCCCAGCACCACTTATTGAACAGGCTGTCCTTTCTCCACTGTACATTCCTGCCTCCTTTATCAAAGATAAGGTAACCATATGTGTGTGGGTTTATCTCTGGGCTTTCTATCCTGTTCCATTGATCTATCTTTCTGTTTTTGTGCCAGTACCATACTGTCTTGATTACTGTAGCTTTGTAGTATAGTCTGAAGTCAGGGAGCCTGATTCTTCCAGCTCCGTTTTTCGTTCTCAAGATTGCTTTGGCTATTTGGGGTCTTTTGTGTTTCCATACAAATTGTGAAATTTTTTGTTCTAGTTCTGTGAAAAATGCCAGTGGTAGTTTGATAGGGATTGCATTGAATCTGTAGATTGCTTTGGGTAGTAGAGTCATTTTCACAATATTGATTCTTCCAATCCAGGAACATGGTATATCTCTCCATCTATTTGTATCATCTTTAATTTCTTTCATTAGTGTCTTATAATTTTCTGCATACAGGTCTTTTGTCTCCTTAGGTAGGTTTATTCCTAGATATTTTATTCTTTTTGTTGCAATGGTAAATGGGAGTGTTTTCTTGATTTCATTTTCAGATTTTTCATCATTAGTGTACAGGAATGCCAGAGATTTCTGTGCATTAATTTTGTAACCTGCTACTTTACCAAATTCATTGATTAGCTCTAGTAGTTTTCTGGTAGCATCTTTAGGATTCTCTATGTATAGTATCATGTCATCTGCAAACAGTGACAGCTTTCCTTCTTCTTTTCCAATTTGGATTCCTTTTATTTCCTTTTCTTCTCTGATTGCTGTGGCTAAAACTTCCAAAACTAAGTTGAATAAGAGTGGTGAGAGTGGGCAGCCTTGTCTTGTTCCTGATCTTAGTGGAAATGGTTTCAGTTTTTCACCATTGAGGACAATGTTGGCTGTGTGTTTGCCATATATGGCCTTTATTATGTTGAGGAAAGTTCCCTCTATGCCTACTTTCTGCAGGGTTTTTATCATAAATGGGTGTTGAATTTTGTTGAAAGCTTTCTCTGCATCTATTGAGATGATCATATGGTTTTTCTCCTTCAATTTGTTAATATGGTGTATCACGTTGATTGATTTGCGTATATTGAAGAATCCTTGCATTCCTGGAATAAACCCCACTTGATCATGGTGTATGATCCTTTTAATGTGCTGTTGGATTCTGTTTGCTAGTATTTTGTTGAGGATTTTTGCATCTATGTTCATCAGTGATATTGGCCTATAGTTTTCTTTCTTTGTGACATCCTTGCTTGGTTTTGGTATCAAGGTGATGGTGGCCTCGTAGAATGAGTTTGGGAGTGCTCCTCCCTCTGCTATATTTTGGAAGAGTTTGAGAAGGATAGGTGTTAACTCTTCTCTAAATGTTTGATAGAATTCGCCTGTGAAGCCATCTGGTCCTGGGCTTTTGTTTGTTGGAAGATTTTTAATCACAGTTTCAATTTCAGTGCTTGTGATTGGTCTATTCATATTTTCTATTTCTTCCTGATTCAGTCTTGGGAGGTTGTGCATTTCTAAGAATTTGTCCATTTCTTCCAGGTTGTCCATTTTATTGGCATATATTTGCTTGTAGTAATCTCTCATGATCTTCTGTATTTCTGCAGTGTCAGTTGTTACTTCTCCTTTTTCATTTCTAATTCTATTGATTTGAGTCTTCTCCCTTTATTTCTTGATGAGTCTGGCTAATGGTTTGTCAATTTTGTTTATCTTCTCAAAGAACCAGCTTTTAGTTTTATTGATCTTTGCTATCATTTCCTTCATTTCTTTTTCATTTATTTCTGATCTGATCTTTATGATTTCTTTCCTTCCGCTAACTTTGGGGGTTCTTTGTTCTTTCTCTAATTGCTTTAGGTGCAGGGTCAGGTTGTTTACTCGAGATGTTTCCTGTTTCTTAAGGTGGGATTGTCTTGCTATAAACTTCCCCCTTAGAACTGCTTTTGCTGCGTCCCATAGGTTTTGGGTCATGGTGTCTCCATTGTCATTTGTTTCTAGGTATTTTTTAATTTCCTCTTTGATTTCTTCAGTGATCACTTCGTTATTGAGTAGTGTATTGTTTAGCCTCCATGTGTTTGTATTTTTTACAGATCTTTTCCTGTAATTGATATCTAGTCTCATAGCATTGTGGTCGGAAAAGATACTTGATACAATTTCAATTTTCTTAAATTTACCAAGGCTTGATTTGTGACCCAAGATATGATCTATCCTGGAGAATGTTCCATGAGCACTTGAGAAAAATGTGTTTTCTGTTGTTTTTGGATGGAATGTCCTATAAATATCAGTTAAGTCCATCTTGTTTAATGTATCATTTAAAGCTTGTTTTTCCTTATTTATTTTCATTTTGGATGATCTGTCCATTGGTGAAAGTGGGGTGTTAAAGTCCCCTACTATGAGTGTGTTACTGTCGATTTCCCCTTTTATGGCTGTTAGTATTTGCCTTATGTATTGAGGTGCTCCTATGTTGGGTGCATAAATATTTACAATTGTTATATCCTCTTCTTGGATCGATCCCTTTATCATTAGGTAGTGTCCTTCTTTGTCTCTTCTAATAGTCTTTATTTTAAAGTCTATTTTGTCTGATATGAGAATTGCTACTCCAGCTTTCTTTTGATTTCCATTTGCATGGAATATCTTTTTCCATCCCATTACTTTCAATCTGTATGTGTCTCTAGGTCTGAAGTGGGTCTCTTGTAGACAGCATATATATGGGTCTTGTTTTTGTATCCATTCAGCCAATCTGTGTCTTTTGGTGGGAGCATTTAGTCCATTTACATTTAAGGTAATTATTGATATGTATGTTCCTATTCCCATTTCCTTAATTGCTTTGGGTTCGTTATTGTAGGTATATTCCTTCTGTTGTGTTTCTTGCCTAGAGAAGTTCCTTTAGCATTTGTTGTAAAGCTGGTTTGGTGGTGCTGAACTCTCTCAGCTTTTGCTTGTCTGTAAAGGTTTTAATTTCTCCATCAAATCTGAATGAGATCCTTGCTGGGTAGAGTAATCTTGGTTGCAGGTTTCTCTCCTTCATCACTTTAATTATGTCCTGCCACTCCCTTCTGGCTTGTAGAGTTTCTGCTGAGAGATCAGCTGTTAACCTGATGGGGATTCCCTTGTGTGTTATTTGTTGTTTTTCCCTTGCTGCTTTTAATATGATTTCTTTGTGTTTAATTTTTGACAGTTTGATTAATATGTGTCTTGGCGTATTTCTCCTTGGATTTATTCTGTATGGGACTCTCTGTGCCTCCTGGACTTGATTAACTATTTCCTTTCCCATATTAGGGAAGTTTTCAACTATAATCTCTTCAAATATTTTCTCAGTCCCTTTCTTTTTCTCTTCTTCTTCTGGAACCCCTATAATTCGAATGTTGGTGCATTTAATGTTGTCCCAGAGGTCTCTGAGACTGTTCTCTGTTCATTTTTTTTCCTTTATTTTGCTCTGCATCAGTTATTTCCACTATTTTATCTTCCACCTCACTTATCTGTTCTTCTGCCTCAGTTATTCTGCTATTGATCCCATCTAGAGTATTTTTCATTTCACTTATTGTGTTTTTAATCGATGCTTGATTCATCTTTAGTTCTTCTAGGTCCTTGTTAACTGTTTCTTGCATTTTGTCTATTCTATTTCCAAGATTTTGGATCTTGGAAATAGAATCTTGGATCATCTTTACTATCATTATTCTGAATTCTTTTTCAGGTAGACTGCCTATTACCTCTTCATTTGTTAGGTCTTGTAGGTTTTTATCTTGCTCCTTCACCTGCTGTGTGTTTTTCTGTCTTCTCATTTTGCTTATGTTACTGTGTTTGGGGTCTCCTTTTTGCAGGCTGCAGGTTCGTAGTTCCCGTTGTTTTCGGTGTCTGTCCCCAGTGGCTAAGGTTGTTTCAGTAGGTCGTGTAGGCTTCCTGGTCGGGGGGACTAGTGCCTGTGTTCTGGTGGTTGAGGCTCGATCTTGTCTTTCTGGTGGACAGGTCGTCTGGTGGTGTGTTTTGGGGTGCCTGTGGCCTTATTATGTTTTTAGGCAGCCTCTCTGCTAATGGGTGGGGTTGTGTCCCTGCCCTGCTAGTTGCTTGGCATAGGGTGACCAGCACTGTAGCTTGCTGGTCGTTGACTGAAGCTGGGTGCTGGTGTTGAGATGGAGATCTCTGGGAGATTTTCGCCACTTGATATTATGTGGAGCTGGGAGGTCTCTTGTGGACCCGTGTCCTGAAGTTGGCTCTCCCACCTCAGAGGCACAGCACTGACTCCTGGCTGCAGCATCAAGAGCCTTTCATCTACCCGGCTCAGAATAAAAGGGAGAAAAAGTAGAAAGAAAGAATTAGTAGAAGAAAGAGAGAGAGAAAGAAAGGAAGAAGGAAAGAAAGGAAGGGAGGAAGGAAGGAAGAAAGAAAGAAAGGAGGGAGGGAGGGAGGAAGGATGGAAAGAAAGAAAGAAAGAAAGGAGGGAGGGAGGAAGGAAAGAAACATAAAGAGTGAACGGAAGAAGGGAGGGAGGGAGGGAGGAAGGAAAGAAAGAAAGAAAGAGAAAGAAAGACAGGAGGGAGGGAGGGAGGAAGGAAAGAAAAAGAGTGAAAGGAAGAAGCATGGGAGGGAGGGAGGAAGGAAAGAAAGACAGGAGGGAGGGAGGGAGGGAGGAAGGAAAGAAAAAGAAAGAGTGAAAGGAAGAAGGGAGGGAGGGAGGGAGGAAGGAAAGAAAGAAAGAAGGAAAGGAGGGGCAGAGAGAGGGAGGGAGGAAGGGAAGGTAGGAAAAAAAAGAGCAGGTAAAGTAAAATAGAATAAAGTATAAAATACAGTAGCGTTATTAAAATTAAAAAGTAATTATTGAAAAAAAAACGGACAGATAGAACCCTGGGACATATGGTGGAAGCAAAGCTATACAGAGAAAATCTCACACAGAAGCATACACATACACATTCACAAAAAGAGAGCAGGGGGAAAAACCGAAAATCTTGCTCTCAAAGTCCACCTCCTCAATTTGGGATAATTCGTTGTAAAAAGAGGAAACGGGGGAAAAGCCTGAAATCTTGCTCTCAAAGTCCACCTCCTTAATTTGGGATAATTCGTTGTAAAAAGAGGAAAAGGGGGAAAAGTCTTAAATCTTGTCCTCAAAGTCCACTTCCTCAATTTGGGATGATTCGCTGTCCATTCATGCACTCCACAGTCGCAGGGCACATCAAGTGGACCGTGGAGCTTTAATCCGCTGCCTCCGAGGCTGCACAGAGAGATTTCCCTGTCTCTGCTCTCACAGCTCCCGGGTCTCAGCCTCGGACCTGGCCCCGCCTCTGCGCGTAGGTCGCCGGAGGGCGTCCGTTCTTCGCTCAGACAGGACGGGTTTAAAGGAGCCGCTGATTCGGGGGCTCTGGCTCACTCAGGCAGAGGGGAGGGAGGGGCGCGCAGTGTGGGGCGGGCCTGCGGCGGCAGAGGCCGGCGTGACGTTGCACCAGCCCGAGGCGCTCCGTGCGCTTTCCCGGGAAAGCCATTCCTGGGTCCCGGGACCCCGGCAGTGGCGGGCTGCATAGGCTCCCCGGAAGGCGGGGTGGACAGTGACCTGCGCTCGCACACAGGCCTTGTGGCGGCGGCGGCCCCAGCGTCCCACACCCGTCTCCGGGGTCCGCGCCTTTAGCCGCGGCTCGCGCCCGTCTCTGGTGCTTCTTTAAGCAGCGCTCTTAATGCCCTCTCCTCGCGCACCAGGAAACAAAAGGGAAGAGAAAGTCTCTTGCCTCTTCGGCAGCTCCAGACTTTTTCCCTGGACTCCCTCCGGGATAGCCGTGGTGCACTAACACCTTCAGGCTCTCTTCCTGCCGCCAGCCCCAGTCCTCTCCCTGCGCTCCGACCGAAACCCGATACCGGAGCCTCAGCTCCCAGCCCCGCCCGCCCCGGCGGCCGAGCAGACAAGCCTCTCGGGCTGGTGTGTGCCTGAGAGCACCGATCCTCTGTGCCGGAATCTTTCCGCTTTGCCCTCCACACCCCTGTTGCTGTGCTCTCCTCCGCTACTCCGAAGCTTTCCCCTTCCGCCACCTGCAGTCTCCGCCCGCGAAGGGGCTTCTAGTGTGTGGAAACCTTTCCTCCTTCACGGCTCCCTCCCACTGGTGCAGGTCCCGTCCCTATCCTTTTGTCTCTGTTTATTCTTTTTTCTTTTGTCCTACCCAGGTATGTGGGGAGTTTCTTGCCTTTTGGGGGGTCTGAGGTCTTCTGTCAGCGTTCAGTAGGTGTTCTGTAGGAGTTGTTCCACGTGTAGATGAATTTCTGATGTATCTGTGGGGAGGAAGGTGATCTCCGCGTCTTACTCTTCTGCCATCTTCCTCCGGGGCCCGGCAGGCGGATTCTTAACCACTGCACCACCAGGGAAGCCCCCACTTAATGTTAAGTCAACTTTGTTTCTGCATTTTTCTACAGATTTTCCTCTTTTAACTCCATCCTCAGGTGTCCATGTTGGCCTGACTAACCTGATCCCTCCTGCCCCAGGGAGACTCTGTGTTCTCATCCCCAGAAAGGGATGTTTTGATAACATTCACAGGGATGATGCACTTAATACAGGGGGAGCTATCAGTACTGTGCTACAAACTGCCCTGAGATAGTAACACATGTAACCATCGCCCACCGCCAGTTCTACTCGTGAAGCCAGAACCTTTATTCTGCTGAGGGCACTCCTGTCCCACCTTTTGCCACAAGTCTCTGAGGCTTGGGGATTCGGTCTCAGCTCCAGCCCCAGCCCTCCTGGTGTCCTTGGTGCTGCCTCTGACTCATGTCCCTGCTCTGTTCCACCCCAGGGGGAAAATGTGTCCACAGGGGACAGGAACAAGACCTGCATCCAGGCAGGCAGGCTGGAGAAGCTGGTGGGAAACCTGGTGCCTGCCTTCCTGCGTGGGGCTCCCTCCGACCTCCCCACATTCCTGGTCTCCTACAGGGCTTTCCCTACCACCCAGCAGATGCTGGAGCTTCTCTTCACAAGGTGAGCACTCTGCCCCTTATGGGACATTGGTGACTCGGCCACCTATTAGCTGTGACATGTGGGAATGTCCCTCCACCTCTCTGAGCCTCAGTTGGCCCCTCTGCACACTAGGGTAAAGAGAGGACCAGCCCCCTACGGTGACTGTAGGGACCAGCGGGTCCTTCACGGAAAGTGCTTTCTGGGGACCCGGCCTGTGGAAAGGTCTGCTGGAGGTGCCGTGTTTGTGCTAATTCATCATGTCCCTCCTCCCCATGAGGAAGCCTCCGCCTCAGTTGTCCCTGTGCCTCTGACCTTAGGATGAACTCTTTTCCCAGTTGAATGGTGATGGGTGATTCCATTAGGGGTGCCCTGTCCTGGGTGGGTGAGAGCAAGCGTTCCTGGGAGTGGGCATTGGGGCCCTAGGCCACTCAGATATGTGCGATGGGGCTGGTGGGGCTCATTCATTCTCACATATAGAGGAAGGCCACTAGGTGCAGGCACTTTTCTAGGTACAACCATCACTTAACGCATCGAGCAGACAGCAGTCCTGCCCTCCAGGGCTTCCACTCTACCGGGGGTCACACCGTCACACTAGGCATCACATCCAGGTGTGTCCTCAGGACAGTCCATGTGACGCCTTCCTGGCCTCCTCTAGATATGGATGCATCCTCCCTTACTCTGATGAGGACGGTGGACCCCTGCACCAGCTGAAAATGTGAGTGGGCTTTGATTCAAGAGGGAGGGACTCCCTTCCCCAAAGAATTGCATGGAGATGTGGGGTCTGTAGATGGGCAGGGCTGGCAGAACCCTGGATCCCACACATCTGATGGTTCATGCTGAGGGCAGAGGTCCGAAGCCTTCTCCTGGAAAAGAGGAAAGGAGTCCAAGAGAGCTGCGGACGGGGCTGGGGTGCCGCGAGGAGCATCCGGGAGGTCAGAGGTCAGAGTCAGCCCCTAAGAGAGGCCACACCCGTCCCCTCTCCATCCCAGCCCTGCCTCCACCCCCCATTCTGGGACCCAGAACACAAGGTGTGGAGAGCATCGTGCTCATTGTCTGGTGGATCATTAGCAGTGGTGCTCAGCAGTGGTGCAAGTCCATTTTTAATATTTTTATTACATATACTAAATTGTTTATTCTATGATATAAAGTTCACTTAAAATAAAGTTTGTTTGATTATTTTAAATTGTACATGTAAATGGCAGTAAGTACATCCACAATGTTACATAACCCCCTCTAACATCTATTCTAGAACATTTGTACCCTTTTGGTCGCTGAATAATTTTCATTCCAGGAACACAGCACATTTGGTTTTCCTCACATCTGTTGATGGACATTAGGATTGTTTTACCTTTGGGCTCTTGTGAATAGTGGTGCTCTGAATACTTGTGTACCAGCATTTGAATGTCTGTATTCACTTCTTTTGGGTATTGATTGATCTAGGAGTGGAATTTTGGGGTTGACTGAAAACTGTATGCCTGTCCTTTTGAGGATCTGCTCAAGTCTTGTATACAGTGGTTTTTTACCATTTGACAATCCCCCAGAATTTAGGTGTACTATTCACTTCTTCATCTATGTTGCAATTTCCTCTCTCTCTCTCTCTCTCTCTCTCTGTCTTTCTCTCTCTCCCAGGTCCCTTACTCTGGGGAAGAAGCCTGTACATTATGAGTTGCTAACTGAAGAGGCCCCCGTGGCCTGGCACCGAGGGAGACCAGTAGACAGAGGAGCACTCGGGTCCTGACTCAGTTGAGTCCACAGCCCCAAACCCCTGGGAGACATTGGCAGAGGCCTCTAGCTGAGTCCTGTTCAATTCCTGGCCTACAGATAGTGTGAGATAATGTTTGTTGCTTAAACCACTAAGAGTGGCTAATGCACACAGCGGATCACTCACACGGCCATCAAGCACCAGACCCTGGCCCTGCCCTCCCTACTGTCCCCTACTGTCCTCCCAAGCTCCCACCAGCCACACTGGCCCCCTTCTGACTTCCTCTCTGGCCAAACACATTCAGCTTCTATGTTTCACACACTTGTGCCTTCTTCTAGGCTAATTCTCCCCAGATGTGTGCAGGGCTGGCTCCTTCTTGTCTCACTGCTGGGAACAGACATGTCACCTCAATGCAGCCTTTCCAGACCCCCTCACCTAGTGGACCCCAGGACCCCGTTGTGGCACCCTGCTGCTTTTTGATATAGAGCTTGCTGTTTTCTTTCTTTTGTTTCTGTATTCGTGGTTTTGTCTATTTTCCCTTCCAGACTGTGAGCTGCTAGAGGGCAGGGACCCTCGTGGTTCTTTTCATCATGGCCCCCATTTGAGGGCTCAGGGCACAGCTGGTGAATGAATAGATAAGAGGCTCCATCCCGCCACTGACAAGCTCAGATGTTAGAGATGGATGCTAATAAGAGGTCAGGGGCTGGGGAATGTTTGGGAGCCCAGGGGACACTCTCCTGGCCCCAGTTGCTCCAGTAAAGCACACTGGACACATCATTCCCCCTGATGGGAACCACTCATACTACACACCAAGCAGGGAAGCCACAGCACAAAACATACCTTTGTTTGAGGGACTTCAGGGCATCAACTTTCCTTGGGCCTCAGTGGGGCAATGTGACAAGATCCATAGGAACCAGGGGCTTTGAGAGTGACCTTGGAAGCTTCCCTCAACCTTCTCTTGTCCACGTTGGCCCTGGGGTGTCCAGTTCCCTTACAAGGGCTCCTCAGTGCAGCCAGTGCTGTGGTTCTTGCCTCAATTTCAAATGAGGACCGTGATGGTCTAACAAGGGGGAATTTCTTTTACTCCAAGGAAGAATGATCCAGGTTTCAGTTATTGTCTTTCTTCTTTTACATTTTTCACCATCCAAAGGTCCACTCCTTCCCTGACCCCATGCCCCATGGTCCCTTCTCTGATGTGTTAGTGTCAGTGTATACTTGTGTGGACATGCAGAGGAATCTACTCCACACGTTCTGGGGTCCTAGGAGCTCTAATTCCAAAGCAAGCCCTGTGGGAGGGGGGCAGCCCTAGCCTAGGAGGTCCAAACTCTCCCTTATTCTCAAGACTCTGCCCCTGCCCAGTGCCCTGGGTTTTCCCTGCCCCTTTCTGGCCCTCAGTTTTCCAATTGTACAATGATGGGTTAAAAAAAAAGACGTTCTAAAGCCTGCACACAGTCTGACCAGCCTTCCACATCCCTGGGCTGGGTATGTCTTGGTGATACGAGCACCCTCAGGCATTCCTTACAGGTTGGAGTCACCCCAGTGGGTCTTGGGTCCCTCTGACCTGCAGCCAGGAAGGGGTTTCAGCCTCAATTAACTTTGTGCACTGAGGGACAAGGGACAGTTCCCTAAGATGTGCTGAGGCACTGTAAGTAATAGAAGATGACATGGATGCAGACCAGGCAAAAGAATGGGATCTGCAGAATAGATGAGCCACCTTCAACCTTGCGACTGCTGTGGTACCTACAAGGAGGTTTCTGAGATGGGGACTGTCACGTCAAAGTTCACACCGTGTTTCAGTGCAAAACCAATAGTTCCCTCAATATTAGATTTCTGTAATATAACAGAAAACCCAGAACAATACAGGCTTAGGCAAGAGGCAGAGTTTTTCCTTTCTCATGTAAAAAGATCTATGAACTTGGACAGTCCTTGCTGACCCTGAAATGCACATGACTATAGTCAGCCATCATCTGTCTTTCTGTTCCAGCAGCTTTTAGGTAATGTCAATCCTCAAGTCAGTCTCCTACCCCAAAATGGCTGCTGGAGCACCAGCCTAGACCAGCCACCATGTCTTCATTTCTGAGGCAGGATGGAGCAAAGATGAAGGGCCATAGCGCCCACACAGCTGTGTCTGCACTGTCGAAGCAGTCCCCAAAGTTCCAGGCAATCTTTCTATTCACAACTGATTTGCCTGAAGTTTGGCCACTCTGAGCTGCTAGAGAGGTTAGAAATTAGAGCCTTGAATTTGGTGAACTGCTGTCCTCAGTAAAAGAATGAAAACCAAGTGTGGATGACTAGTGCTCTTTTCCTACACCTGAAGAGTTAAAGATGGAATACTCTTCAGATGAGTTGTTCATTCATTTCCCCACAACAGTCTCTCCTTGTTGTTTCTTCATTCCCAGAGAAATTAGAGATGTGGTTTCTAACCAGGATATTCGAGTATTAAAGATTCTTTCAATTCCTGCTGGTGACTGGAAACTTTTGGTAGCTTTCATTTGCCTGTACCTTGAAAGCAGCTCAGAGAAATTCCTCTTCTGTTCTCTAATGAGGTGGAGAGACATGGAGGGCGGTGTCTTTGGGGGAAGCAGCAAGTTCAAAAAGCTGGATCAAAATTCAGTATCTGTCAAAAAAAAATCTCTTTGATCAAGGAAGTAGAACTATCAGACATCGCCATTTTGACACTAGGAACCCATGGACCATCGTTTTGATTATTAGTAAAAATAATCCCCCACCCAATAAAACAACACATGGTAAAACTTATTAGTGACTGAAAACCGATGGAAGGAAAATATGATTTAAAATTTTTTTGATACCCGTTATTTGACTCAAGGTCATTTGACCGAGAACCAGTTAGGATCCCCTAAATATCTTACAAAGGCAGACTCTATAGGCAGTAAATTATGATTTGGACAAGAAAACGTGTCATTTATTTTTTTTATATTGATTTCAAGTAAAACACTTTCAGGAAATTAAAAATAAACATGGGTATGAAGACCGGGGGTCCTGAGGCCAGGAGGCGCCGCGCCGCGCCGCGCCCCACCCCACCCCACCCCACCCCACCCCACCCACTCCCTCCGGAGGAGAGAGTGCGCAGGCCTGAGCGGAGGCAGGTGAGAGGGCTGCGCCGCTGGGATGCTGGGGCTCCTGAAGACACACGTCCTGAGGAAAGGGATGTTGGAGACCGAGTCGGTCCCCACACTGTGACGGTCCCGGCGGGGGAGCAGCGCAGAGACGAGTAAGTGTAGCTCTACCCGCAGCCCCTCACCGCGCGCCCCCCGGCCGCCGCCCCCCGGTTGCCCAACAGCCAGGGGCCCGACCCCTCCAGCCCCGAGGAGCGCGAGCCTCTCTCGCTCCTCGGCTCCGGGGCCGCCGCCACCCTCCGCAGGGTGAGGACGCCGGGCCGGGGCCACGAAGGCGGCCGTTGAGCGGTGGGCGCCCCGCGCGCTCGCAGCCCTCCCTCCTCGGCGCCCCTGGGGCCTCCTCGCGGCGGGGCTGTCCCCACGCGCCCGCGGGGTGCCGGCCTCTGGGTCTGCGGACGCTGGACTCGGCCCCGTCGCCGCGGGCTCGCGGGGCCTGGACGGGGAGGCGCCGCAGAGTAGCCCGAAGACGGGGCCGCGGGGCGGGCGTCTCGGGCGCGGTGGGTCCGGAGGGGTGCAGGGGCCTCTGCTCTCGGGATGCGCGCGGGTTATGGGCGCGCGCACAGCTCGGGGATCCTGGACCCCCGGCCGCCAAGAGCGGTGTTCAGCCGGGGGCCTCTGTGCCCTTTCCTGAAGCCCTCAGGAGGGTCAGCTCCAAAGGCTGAAGCTTCGCTTTCAGCGTTTTCACCTTTGATTAACTGAAATGACTCGTAACTGACTCGCAGAGCGCTCTCTGGAGGGTAACGTGTGACATAGTAACATGTAACCAAAGTTTGAAATAAGGAAATTCTGGGCTTTTTATATTTTTGCACATGGAGGGCTTTTTGACCAGTATGTTTCTCTGGTTTGTGTTACTCTTTTCCAGCAACAGGCCCTTGCGAAGCAGCATTAATCTAAGTTAAATGAACATTTAAAATTTCATTTTTGAGTAGTTATCATAGATGCTCAAATATTTGAAAATTCTAGCTACTAAAGGGCTTGGTTGTTTTGGGGGGCTTTTTGGTAAATGTTGCATGAGGAAGGGAAGATTTCTGAATCATGAGAAATGTTTATTTCATGATATGGTGCCATGCAGCACTATTGCAATTTTGAGTATCTAACAGTGGGTGAATCTCGATTGTCCCCAGCAAATGCATATTTTGTTTGAGAACAGTTTGTTTTCTGTTCTGTGGAGTTTTTTTGTAGTATTTTGTTGGTACCAATCTACCTAATTAGCTAGCTTCAAATCATAATAGAATGTAGTCAGAAGTAGTGGTTGATGTAAGGTACAGTGCTTTGTAAGAGAGATAGGTTGCCTTTCTCTATTGAAATTTTTTCTTGACTTAGCACATTTTCCACACAAAACACTCAGGAATGACTTGTTAAAACACTTCAGTTCCGTCTCTGGTAATGAGGAAGCAAGCACATGGTTTCACTGTTGAAAATAAGGACACACATTTCAAAGATGGGGATCTGGTAACAAGAGGAATTCGAGCATTGAATTTGGTGAATTGGCGGCCTCAATAAAACTGAGCTTCTGGGAGACTGTAGGTGGCGGAGGGGGAAAGCTTCGGAGTAGCGGAGGAGAGCACAGCAACAGGGGTGCGGAGGGCAAAGCGGAGAGATTCTGGCACAGAGGACCGGTGCCCTCAGGCACACACCAGCCCGAGAGGCTTGTCTGCTCGGCCGCCGGGGCGGGCGTGGCTGGGAGCTGAGGCTCGGGTATCGGCTTTCAGTCGGAGCGCAGGGAGAGGACTGGGGCTGGCGGCAGGAAGAGAGCCTGAAGGGGTTAGTGCACCACGGCTAGCCCGGAGGGAGTCCGGGGAAAGGGTCTGGAGCTGCTGAAGAGGCAAGAGACTTTTTTCCCTTTTGTTTCCTGGTGCGCGAGGAGAGGGCATTAAGAGGGCTGCTTGGGGAAGCGCCGGAGACAGGCACGAGCCGCGGGTAAGGCACGGACCTCGGAGACGGGCGTGGGCCGCCGCCGCCGCCGCCGCCCGCCGCCGCGGCCCGCCGCCGCCGCCGCCGCCGCCGCCACCGCCGCCCGCCGCGGCCCGCCGCCGCCGCTGCCGCCGCCGCCGCGGGGCCTGTGTGCGAGCGCGGGTCACTGTCCGCCCCGCCTTCCGGGGGGCCTGTGCACCCCGCCACTGCCGGGGTCCCCGAGACCCGGGGACGGCTTTCCCGGGAAAGCGCACGGAGCGCCACGGGCTGCTGCAACGTCATGCCGGCCTCTGCCGCCGCAGGCCCGCCCCACACTGCGCGCCCCTCCCTCCCCTCTGCCTGAGTGAGCCAGAGCCCCCGCATCAGCGGCTCCTTTAAACCCGTCCTGTCTGAGCGAAGAACGGACACCCTCCGGCGACCTACGCGCAGAGGCGGGGCCAGGTCCAAGGCTGAGACCCGGGAGCTGTGAGAGCAGAGGCAGGGAAATCTCTCTGTGCAGCCTCGGAGGCAGCGGATTAAAGCTCCACGGTCCATTTGATGTGCCCTGCGTCTGTGGAGTGCATGAATGGACAGCGAATCATCCCAAATTGAGGAAGTGGACTTTGAGGACAAGATTTAAGACTTTCCCCCCTTTTCCTCTTTTTACAACGAATTATTCCAAATTAAGGAGGTGGACTTAGAGAGCAAGATTTCAGACTTCTCGCCCTTTTCCTCTTTTTACAACGAATTATCCCAAATTGAGGAGGTGGACTTGGAGAGCAAGATTTTTGATTTTTCCCCCTGCTCTCTTTTTGTGAATGTGTATGTGTAATCTTCTGTGTAAGATTCTCTCTGTATAGCTTTGCTTCCACCATATGTCTCAGGGTTCTATCGGTCCGGTTTTTTTTTTTTTTTTTCAATAATTACTTTCTAATTTTAATAACGCTACTATATTTCATACTTTATTCTATTTTACTTTACCTGCTCTTTCTTTTTTTCCTACTCTCCCTTCCTCCCTCCCTCCCTCCGCTCCTCCTTTCCTTCTTTCTTTTTCTTTCCTCCCTCCCACCCTTCTTCTTTCCACTTTCTTTTTCTTTCCTTCCTCCCTCCCTCCTGTCTTTCTTCCTTTCCTTCCTCCCTCCCTCCCTCCTTTCTTTCCTTCTTTCTTTCCATCCTTCCTCCCTCCCTCCTTTCTTTCTTCCTTCCTTCCTTCCTTCCTTTCTTCCCTTCTTCCTTTCTTTCCCTCTCTCTTTCTTTCTTCTACTAATTCTTTCTTTCTACTTTTTCTCTCTGTTATTCTGAGCCGGGTGGATGAAAGGCTCTTGGTGCTGCAGCCAGGAGCCAGTGCTGTGCCTCTGAAGTGGGAGAGCCAACTTCAGGACACGGGTCCACAAGAGACCTCCCAGCTCCACATAATATCAAGCAGCGAAAATCTCCCAGAGATCTCCATCCCAACACCAGCACCCAGCTTCAGTCAACGACCAGCAAGCTACAGTGCGGGTCACCCTATGCCAAGCAACTAGCAAGGCAGGAACACAACCCCACCCATTAGCAGAGAGGCTACCTAAAAACATAATAAGGCCATAGGCACCCCAAAACACACCACCAGACGTGGACCTGTCCACCAGAAAGACAAGATCGAGCCTCAACCACCAGAGCACAGGAATTAGTCCCCCCCACCAGGAAGCCTACACAACCTACTGAAACAACCTTAGCCACTGGGGTCAGACGCCAAAAACAACGGGAACTACGAATCTCCAGCCGGCAAAAAGGAGACCCCAAACACAGTAACATAAGCAAAATGAGAAGGCAGAAAAACACACAGCAGGTGAAGGAGCAAGATAAACACCTACCAGACCTAACAAATGAAGAGGTAATAGGCAGTCTACCTGAAAAAGAATTCAGAATAATGATAGTAAAGCTGATCCAAGATTCTATTTCCATGATCCATAATCTTGGAAATAGAATAGACAACATGCAAGAAACAGTTAACAAGGACCTAGAAGAACTAAAGATGAATCAAGCATCGATTAAAAACACAATAAATGAAATGAAAAATACTCTAGATGGGATCAATAGCAGAATAACTGAGGCAGAAGAACGGATAAGTGAGGTGGAAGATAAAATAGTGGAAATAACTGATGCAGAGCAAAATAAAGAAAAAAGAATGAAAAGAACAGAGGAGAGTCTCAGAGATCTCTGGGACAACATTAAACGCACCAACATTCGAATTATAGGGGTTCCAGAAGAAGAAGAGAAAAAGAAAGGGACTGAGAAAATATTTGAAGAGATTATAGTTGAAAACTTCCCCAATATGGGAAAGGAAATAGTTAATCAAGTCCAGGAGGCACAGAGAGTCCCATACAGAATAAATCCAAGGAGAAATACACCAAGACACATATTAATCAAACTGTCAAAAATTAAACACAAAGAAATCATATTAAAAGCAGCAAGGCAAAAACAACAAATAACACACAAGGGAATCCCCATCAGGTTAACAGCTGATCTCTCAGCAGAAACCCTACAAGCCAGAAGGGAGTGGCAGGACATAATTAAAGTGATGAAGGAGAGAAACCTGCAACCTAGATTACTCTACCCAGCAAGGATCTCATTCAGATTTGATGGAGAAATTAAAACCTTTACAGACAAGCAAAAGCTGAGAGAGTTCAGCACCACCAAACCAGCTTTACAACAAATGCTAAAGGAACTTCTCTAGGCAAGAAACACAACAGAAGGAATATACCTACAATAACGAACCCAAAGCAATTAAGGAAATGGGAATAGGAACATACATATCAATAATTACCTTAAATGTAAATGGACTAAATGCTCCCACCAAAAGACACAGAGTGGCTGAATGGATACAAAAACAAGACCCATATATATGCTGTCTACAAGAGACCCACTTCAGACCTAGAGACACATACAGATTGAAAGTAAAGGGATGGAAAAAGATATTCCATGCAAATGGAAATCAAAAGAAAGCTGGAGTAGCAATTCTTATATCAGACAAAATAGACTTTAAAATAAAGACTATTAGAAGAGACAAGGAAGGACACTACATAATGATAAAGGGATCGATCCAAGAAGAAGATATAACAATTGTAAATATTTATGCACCCAACATAGGAGCACCTCAATACATAAGGCAAATACTAACAGCCATAAAAGGGGAAATCGACAGTAACACAATCATAGTAGGGGACTTTAACACCCCACTTTCACCAATGGACAGATCATCCAAAATGAAAATAAATAAGGAAACACAAGCTTTAAATGATACATTAAACGAGATGGACTTAGTTGATATTTATAGGACATTCCATCCAAAAACAACAGAATACACATTTTTCTCAAGTGCTCATGGAACATTCTCCAGGATAGATCATATCTTGGGTCACAAATCAAGCCTCGGTAATTTTAAGAAAATTGAAATTGTATCAAGTATCTTCTCCGACCACAATGCTATGAGACTAGACATCAATTACAGGAAAAGATGTGTAAAAAATACAAACACATGGAGGCTAAACAATACACTACTCAATAACGAAGTGATCACTGAAGAAATCAAAGAGGAAATTAAAAAATACCTAGAAACAAATGACAATGGAGACACGACGACCCAAAACCTATGGGACGCAGCAAAAGCAGTTCTAAGGGGGAAGTTTATAGCAATACAATCCCACCTTAAGAAACAGGAAGCATTTCGCGTAAACAACCTGACCCTGCACCTAAAGCAATTAGAGAAAGAAGAACAAAAATACCCCAAAGCTAGCAGAAGGAAAGAAATCATAAAGATCAGATCAGAAATAAATGAAAAAGAAATGAAGGAAACGATAGCAAAGATCAACCAAACTAAAAGCTGGTTCTTTGAGAAGATAAACAAAATTGACAAACCATTAGCCAGACTCATCAAGAAAAAAAGGGAGAAGACTCAAATCAATAGAATTAGAAATGAAAAAGGAGAAGTAACAACTGACACTGCAGAAATACAAAAGATTATGAGAGATTACTATAAGCAACTCTATTCCAATAAAATGGACAACCTGGAAGAAATGGACACATTCTTAGAAATGCACAACCTGCCAAGACTGACTCAGGAAGAAATAGAAAATATGAATAGACCAATCACAAGCACTGAAATTGAAACTGTGATTAAAAATCTTCCATCAAACAAAAGCCCAGGACCAGATGGCTTCACAGGTGAATTCTATCAAACATTTAGAGAAGAGCTAACACCTATCCTTCTCAAACTCTTCCAAAATATAGCAGAGGGAGGAACACTCCCAAACTCATTCTACGAGGCCGACATCACCTTGATACCAAAACCAGGCAAGGATGTCACAAAGAAAGAAAACTACAGGCCAATATCACTGATGAACATAGATGCAAAAATCCTCAACAAAATACTAGCAAACAGAATCCAACAGCACATTAAAAGGATCATACACCATGATCAAGTGGGGTTTATCCCAGGAATGCAAGGATTCTTCAATATACGCAAATCAATCAATGTAATACACCATATTAACAAGTTGAAGGAGAAAAACCATATGATCATCTCAATAGATGCAGAGAAAGCTTTCGACAAAATTCAACACCCATTTATGATAAAAACCCTGCAGAAAGTAGGTATAGAGGGATCTTTCCTCAACATAATAAAGGCCATATATGACAAACCCACAGCCAACATTGTCCTCAATGGTGAAAAACTGAAACCATTTCCACTAAGATCAGGAACAAGACAAGGCTGCCCACTCTCACCACTCTTATTCAACATAGTTTTGGAAGTTTTAGCCACAGCAATCAGAGAAGAAAAGGAAATAAAAGGAATCCAAATTGGAAAAGAAGAAGTAAAGCTGTCACTGTTTGCAGATGACATGATACTATACATAGAGAATCCTAAAGATGCTACCGAAAAACTACTAGAGCTAATCAATGAATTTGGTAAAGTAGCAGGATATAAAATTAATGTACAGAAATCTCTGGCATTCCTGTACACTAATGATGAAAAATCTGAAAATGAAATCAAGAAAACACTCCCATTTACCATCGCAACAAAAAGAATAAAATATCTAGGAATAAACCTACCTAAGGAGACAAAAGACCTGTATGCAGAAAACTATAAGACACTGATGAAAGAAATTAAAGATGATACAAATAGATGGAGAGATATACCATGCTCCTGGATTGGAAGAATCAATATTGTGAAAATGACTCTACTACCCAAAGCAATCTACAGATTCAATGCAATCCCTATCAAACTACCACTGGCATTTTTCACAGAACTAGAACAAAAAATTTCAAAATTTGTTTGGAAAAACAAAAGGCCCCGAATAGCTAAAGCAATCTTGAGAACGAAAAACGGAGCTGGAGGAATCAGGCTCCCTGACTTCAGACTATACTACAAAGCTACAGTAATTAAGACAGTCTGGTACTGGCATAAAAACAGAAAGATAGATCAGTGGATCAGGATAGAAAGCCCAGAGATAAACCCACGCACATATGGCCAACTTATCTTTGATAAAGGAGGCAGGAATGTACAGTGGAGAAAGGACAGCCTCTTCAATAAGTGGTGCTGGGAAAACTGGACAGGGACATGTAAAAGTTTGAGATTAGATCATTCCCTAGCACCATACACAAAAATAAGCTCAAAATGGATTAAAGACTTAAATGTAAGGCCAGAAACTATCAAACTCTTAGAGGAAAACATAGGTAGAACACTCTATGACATAAATCACAGCAAGATCCTTTTGGACCCACCTCCCAGAGAAATGGAAATAAAAACAAAGATAAACACATGGGACCTAATGAAACTTCAAAGCTTTTGCACAGCAAAGGAAACCATAAAGAAGACCAAAAGACAACCCTCAGAATGGGAGAAAATATTTGCAAATGAAGCAACTGACAAAGGATTAATCTCCAAAATTTATAAACAGCTCATGCAGCTCAATAGCAAAAAAACAGACAACCCAATCCAAAAATGGGCAGAAGACTTAAATAGGCATTTCTCCAAAGAAGATATACAGACTGCCAACAAACACATGAAAGAATGCTCAACATCATTAATCATTAGAGAAATGCAAATCAAAACTACAATGAGATATCATCTCACACCAGTCAGAATGGCCATCATCAAGAAATCTAGAAACAATAAATGCTGGAGAGGGTGTGGAGAAAAGGGAACACTCTTGCACTGCTGGTGGGAATGTGAATTGGTACAGCCACTATGGAGAACGGTATGGAGGTTCCTTAAAAAACTACAAATAGAACTACCATATGACCCAGCAATCCCACTACTGGGCATATACCCTGAGAAAACCATAATTCAAAAAGAGACATGTACCAAAATGTTCATTGCAGCTCTATTCACAATAGCCCGGAGCTGGAAACAACCTAAGTGTCCATCATCGGATGAATGGATAAAGAAGATGTGGCACATATATACAATGGAATATTACTCAGCCATAAAAAGAAACGAAACTGAGCTATTTGTAATGAGGTGGATAGACCTAGAGTCTGTCATACAGAGTGAAGTTAGTCAGAAAGAGAAAGACAAATACCGTATGCTAACACATATATACGGAATTAAAAAAAAAAATGTCATGAAGAACCTAGGGGCAAAACGGGAATGAAGACGCAGACCTACTTGAGAATGGACTTGAGGATATGGGGAGGGGGAAGGGTGGGCTGTGACAAGGCGAAAGAGAGGCATGGACGTGTATACACTACGAAACGTAAGGTAGATAGATAGTGGGAAGCAGCCGCAGAGCACAGGGAGATCAGCTCGGTGCTTTGTGACCGCCTGGAGGGGTGGGATGGGGAGGGTGGGAGGGAGGGAGATGCATGAGGGAAGGGATGTGGGAACAGATGTATATGTATGACTGATTCACTTTGTTATAAAGCAGAAACTAATTTAAAAAATAAATAAATAAACTTAAAAAAAAAAAAAAAAAAAACTGAGCTTCTCTTCTAAGGGAAAAAGAACAAGAACCACCTGGTGATGACCAGGGCTCTTTCCCTACACTAAACAACAAGAAGAAGGGGAGGAGATGGAGTGATTTTCAGATGAAATGGACATTCATTTACCAACCACATACTTTCTTTTTGGTGTTTCTTGATTCCCAGGGAAATTAGAAACATGGTTTCCTCACCAGGATATTTGAGTGGGAAGATTCTTTCAATTCCTAGACAGGTGACAGAATCTGTTGTGTAGCTTTCATCTGCCTGTCCTTCGGAGTAGCTCTGAGAAAATGCTCTTCTCTAATGAGGTGGGCAGAATGGGAGGGTGGTGGACCCTTTTGGGGCAAGTGTTTTAAAAGCTGGACCAAAAGTGAATGGCTGTCTTCAAAGAAATAGACTGACTAGACCCCAGCATTTCGACCTTAAGGTCACTTGCAATGTCATGGAGAAATAATCCACACCATATAAAAATCCACCTCATCAAATGAATTATTGACTGAATATTGATGAAAGAAAAAGAACATTTTGAAGAATTTTGATATCTGATATTTGACCTAGGCCAATCGACTGAGTACAAATAATGATTAGTAGACAGAACTTCCAAAGAGAGAATTTATAGTCATTCAGCTGTGATGTGGACGAGAAACCTGTCGTTTATTTGTTAAAAATAGATCCCAACCAAAATACTTTCAGTTTATTAAAAATAAACATGGATAAACTATAAATAATTTACTGTGCTATGTTTTCAAAGCAGGATCAAGGAATTAAAATGTCTTTCTGAATACTATTTTTCAAATATTATTATAATTCTGATTGCAGTGTTTGTTAAACTCAGTAAAAATTGTTGAGGAATTTAAGTTCTCTTAGGTCAGATCACTGGGTCAGAAGAGCAGGGTTAAATTGGAGGGCAAAACTATTAAAAATACAAAATTGACTTTTGTCAATTTAAATGTACTAGATTGATGGCTATTTAAGTTGATTCTATGATTAAATTTTTTGTGGGTATAGTAGTTTATGCTGAATTACCAAATAACTCAAAATTTCAGCAGCATATCACTCTATATTTCCCACATCACAGTGCTGGGTAGGTGTTCACTTTGAGGAGGCTGCACTCCTTCACATGGTTGTTCAGGATCCCAGAGTCTCCCATCTTGTGCCTCTACCATCCCTAGGACCTCATCCCCATCTACCTTCATGAGCAGAAGGGGCAAGAACGAGGAGAAATTAATGTGGGAGGTTAAAATGAGCCAGGTCTGGAAGGACACACATCAGTTCCTCTCCTGCTCCATTTACAACGAAGTGGTCCTGTGGCCACAAAGGAGGCTGGGAAATCTTCCAGCTATGTGCCCCAAGAAGGGGAGCATGGATTTCCATAGACAATTAAAGTTGTCAGCAACAGGAGTAATTCATTAGATTTACTGTGTTTTCAAATCTATATTGAGTATTTATCATACACCAAGCACTGTGTGGAGAGTAGAATGAGATTTGATTTTTCTTTAAGTATAATACTTTTATTGCGCCTAGGTTTATTTTTTTAATTTAATTTCATTAAAAAATTTTTAAATTCTTTTTTCAAATTCGTTTCCCATTTAGGTTACTACAGAATATTGAGCAGAGTTCCCTGTTCTATACAGTAGGTCCTTGTTGGTTATCTGTTTTAAATATTGCAGATGTACATGTCAATCCCAAACTCCCAGTCTGTCCCTCCCCGCCCTTCCCCTCTGGTAACCATAAGTTCATTCTCTAAGTCTGTGAGTCTGTTTCTGTTTCGTAGATAAGTTCATTTGTATCATTTTTTTTTTTAGATTCCCCATGTAAGTGATATCATATGATATATTTGTCTTTCTCTGTCTGACTTCCCTCAGTATGATAATCTCCAGGTCCATCTATGTTGCTGCAAATGGCATTATTTCAGGGGCTTCCCTGGTGGCACAGTGGTTAAGAATCCGCCTGCCAATGCATGGGACATGGGTTCCAGCCTGTGTCCGGGAAGATCCCACATGCCACGGAGCAACTAAACCCGTGTGCCACAACTACTGAGCCTGCGCTCTAGAGCCCGCGAGTCACAGCTACTGAAGCCTGTCCACCTAGAGCCCATGCTCCGCAACAAGAGAAGCCACCACGATGAGGAGCCCGTGCAGTGAAACGAAGAGTAGCCCCGGCTCACCACAACTAGAGAAAGCCCGCGCACAGCAACGAAGACCCAACGCATACAAAAATAAATAAATTTAATAAATTTTTAGAAAATGGCATTATTTCATTCTCTTTTTATGGCCGAGTAATATTCCATTGTATACATGTACCACGTATTCTTTATCCATTCATTTGTCGATGGACATTTAGGTTGCTTCCATGTCTTGGCTATTGTAAAGAGGGCTGCAGTGGGCATTGGGGTGTATGTATACTTTTGAGCCAAGTTTTTCTCTGGATATATGCTCAAGAGTGGGATTGCTGGATCATATGGTAGCTCTATTTTTAGTTTTTTAAGGAACCTTCATACTGTTCTCCATAGTGGCGATACCAATTTACATTCCCACGAACAGTGTAGGAGAGTCCCCTTTTCTCCACATCCTCACCAACATTTGTTATTTGTAGATTTTTAAAAATTTATTTTTTAGCTCTGCCATGTGGCATGTGGGATCTTAGTTCCCCAACCAGGGATGGAACCCGTGCCCCCTGCAACGAAAGCGTGGAGTCTTAACCACTGGACCACCAGGGAAGTCCCCATGTTTGTAGATTTTTTGATGATGGCCATTCTGGTGTGAGGTGACTGGTGTGAGGTGATATCTCATTGTAGCTTTGATTTGAATGTCTCTAATAATTAGCGATGTTGAACGTCTTTTCATGTGCCTCTTGGCCATCTGTGTCTTCTTTGGAGAAATGTCTATTTAGGTCTTCTGCCCATTTTTGGATTGGGTTATTTGTTTTTATGGTATTGAGCTGCATGAGCTGTTTGTAAATTTTGGAGACTAATTCTTTGTCAGTTGCATCATTTTCAAATATTTTCTCCCATTCTGTGGGTTTAAACTGAGAATTGATTGAGCAGCATCTTGTTCTGGGAGAAGCTCTGAATCCATAGAAGCAGAGAGGACATGGTATAAAGTGCCTGCCATCCTGGGAGAAAAGGATAAAGACAACCTGATCTGGAAGTTCAGGGGATGATTTTAGATTTGGAAGCTGCCTGGAGATGATAGGATTTGGACTCCACTTTCAGAGATGAGCAAGATACAGGTGTGGAGGAAGATGCAGCAGGAGCTGTAGAAGCAGGTCCTTTAAGTCCAAGGTATCATAAGGAATATAATGCAGCCATTAAATTCATATTTTCTAAAATTTTAAATGGATGGAATAATTACTAATGTTAAATGAAAAAGTTACCAGTAAATAAGCTAATCTCATTTTTTAACTATATAAATTTGGATGAAATTATATAGATATGTTGAGTGATAGTCTTCTAAAATTTTTTATGGTTAATTTAAACAGAAAAGTGCCATAAATTACATTGGTTGGATAGACTAATTCCTTCAAACCAGACACACACAGCTGGGATGTAGACAAGTGAACGCCAGCACTTTCTCACCCTTTCCCTGCAGGTCCTCTCCCTGTGAGGCATCGACCTCATCTCTATTCTCTGCTGTGGACCCAGGGCCTGACTCAGGGGCTCATTGGCTGTTGTGTCATAGTCCAGACAAGGACTTGCACTAGAAGGAACCCCTCAGAAACACTGAATCTACAGAATTTAGTTTGCTCTGACAGCAGGACTGTGAAGGTGGGTAAGTGTGATTGACTTCTGCTGACAGAACTATAGAGCCCTGCAGCACTCTTCCCATGTCTCACAAGGCCACCAGAGGGCGGTGTGTAGCTGCTTCTGACAAACACACTGCCCGCTTCAAAAGTGGTCATTTCCAAGTTAGCCTTCATCAGAATGTGTTTTATAAACTTAGAGGAATTCTTTAAGGTATATTTGCTTGCTTTTCTTCTCCAATCTCATTTGGAAACTAGTGAAAATCCACTAAAAGTAACAAATATAAGGTGAGCTACTGAGTGGATGTTGTCCCTTGTGATCTTTACAGGCTTTTAAAAGTATGTGTCCATATATATGGAATCTAAAAAAAAAAAAAAAAAGTTCTGGAGAGCCTAGGAGCAGGACAGGAATAAAGACGCAGACGTAGAGAATGGACTTGAGGACACCGGGAGGAGGAAGCGTAAGCTGGGACGAAGTGAGAGAGTGGCATGGACTTATATATACTACCAAATGTAAAATAGATAGCTAGTGGGAAACAGCTGCATAGCACAGGGAGATCAGCTCTGTGCTTTGTGACCACCTAGAGGGGTGGGGTAGGGACGGTGGGAGGGAGACGCAAGAGGGAGGAGATATGAGGATATATGTATATGTATAGCTGATTCACTTTGTTATAAAGCAGAAACTAACACACCATTGTAAAACAATTATACTCCAATAAGGATGTTTAAAAAAAATAATGCCAAAGGGAGTTCCCTGGTGGCCTAGTAAAAAAAAAAAAAAAAGTATGTGTCCAACTCCTCCCCATGTCTGTCCACCTCTGGCCCTTCCTCTCTCCCTTCAACCATCTATAAACATCTGTTTATGTAAAATATCTTATCAACTATGTAACATATTAGAGATTTTTTCAATCACATTGCCCCTTCTTTGTGCTGTGAATCTTTGGGTGGCACGTTGTCTGCTTATAAGACAGTGAGAATGCCCTTGATGCCCTAGGAAACAATTGAATGTGGGCAGTAGGTCTCAGTGGAGTCGGTCAGAAGTGGAGATCTCCTGCTCAGCACAGCCAAGATCGGGTCCACATGTCTACTATCCCCAAAGCACTGTCTGCTTTCCCCCTGGGGAACTTTGCTAAAATCCTGTCTATCCTAAAGGAGCATCAGGGTTATTATTATAATGGTTATAATAATTATGGGAGAGAGGGACTTCCCTGGTGGTGCAGTGGTTAAGAATCCGCCTGCCAGTGCAGGGGACATGGGTTCGAGCCCTGGTCCGGGAAGATCCCACATGCCGTGGAGCAACTAAGCCCGTGTGCCACTGAACCTGCACTCTAGAGCCCGCAAGGCACAACTATTGAGCCCACACACCACAACTACTGAGCCTGCACGCCTAGAGCCCATACTCTGCAGCAAGAGAAGCCACCGCAACGAGAAGCCCGTGCACCGCAACAAAGAGTAGCCCCTGCTCGCTTCAACTAGAGAAAGCCTGCGCACAACAACGCGGACCCAACGCAGCCAAAAAAAAAAAATTAATTAATTAATTAAAAAAAATAATTATGGGAGAGAGATGGGTTATGATTTTAATTACCTGGTACTGTGCCTACAACAGCCTTCACTGTATTACATTACAACTGATGCTCAACCTTCTGGCAGCAGAGTCTACACCTAGGTTTCAATATATTACAGACCATCAGCCCTGCACTTGGCAAAGAAGACAGGCCAATACTGCTGAATGAATACATTTGGGAAGCAAGATCTGACAGGTTTGAGAATGTATTTGAAATCAGGACTCTCCCAGAGCTATCATGACAGGAGGTCATCGTAAATCGTCTGCCACCTCACCTGCCAGGCCCTTTACACCTGCTGGCCTTCTCATAGCACCCCTCAGCCAGGACCCAGCTGATCCCAGGTATCTCCTAGATCAAATCTCACCATCTGCTGACTTCTCTTGCTCACTTTGGCCTCCTTGATTGTCCTACTGTGTGGCTGTCCACTCCAGGGCTCAGGGGATGCCTCTGATTCCCTTGGGGATCATGTTAGTGTACAGAAATGCACATGATTTTTAACGTTGACTTTGTATCCTGTTACTTTGCTGAATTCATGTATTAGTTCTAACATGATTTTTGTGGCATCCTTAAACTTACTCCATATGAAATCATGTCATGTGTGAACAGAGATAATTCTGCTTCCTCCTTTCAAATGTGGATGTCAGTGATTTATTCATTTATTAATTAATTAATGTATTTATCTATCTTTCTTAACTGCTGTGGCTAAAAATACTAGTGCAATGTTGAATAGAGTTGGTAAAACCCAGCATTCTTACATGCTTCCTGATCTCAAAGGAAAAGTTTTCAGTCTTTCACCATTGAGTGTGATGTTGGCTGTGCGTTTTACATATATGGCTTGAATTATGTTGTGGTAATTTCCTTCAAATGTAGTTTTAGAGCGTTTTTTATCATGAAAGTGTGTTGAATTTTTTTCAGTTGCTTTTTCTGCAATAACTGAGATGCTCATGTTTTTTTGCTTCATTCTGTTAATGTAGTGCATTACACTGGTACATTTTCTTAGGTTGAAGCATTCTTGTATTCCAGGAATAAATCCCACTTGTTCATGGTATATATTCTTATTACAAAGTAGTTATAAATGATTATTATATAAATCAATGTATATGTGCTCCCAACCTCAGCTCAGGCTTCCCGAGTCCTGGTAGAGTGGCAGGTGATGGCCAGGACACAGCACTGAACCACAGAGGTTTATGCCTCTAATTAGTCATGATAATTGTTATTACTAATCCATGACTGTTGTTTCACACAGTCAATGACTGTCTGCCTAAGACCTGCTTCCCCCCATCTCCTGCCTCCGTCTCTCAGACTCCACTCCTTCCTTCTGGGATTCACTCACTTCTTCCTTAAGTACATCTTTCCTCACACTCAGTGAGAGCCTGAGAGAGGCAAACTCTTAGTCTTTTTTATCTGAAGATGTTCTTATTTTGCTTTTATTCTTGAGTGATAGTTTAGAATGAAAAGTACATGGACCTCACTTATCACCCCAGTCAAACGAAATGTCCCACACTCCCCACCTCCACCCTGTTCCTCCGTTTACTTATGTTCAGACGCTGGTCTTATAATCAGACACTGGCTGCCTGAATCACGGGCTGTCTTATTCTGTTTGGGCTGCTATAATAAATACAAAGAGACTGGGTGGCATATAAACAACAGAAATTTATTTCTTGCAGTTTTAGATGTTGGAATGTCCAAGATCAAGGTGTCTGCCGATTTAGTGTCTGGTGAGTGACCATCCTCTGGTTTATAGGTGGCCCTCTTTTTGCTGTATTGTCACACGTGAGAAGGAGCCAGGGGGCTCTCTCAGGCCTTTTTTACAAGGGCACTCATCCCACTCATCGGGGCTCTGCCTTCTGATCTCATCACCTCCCAAAGGCCCTGCCTCCTAATGTCATCAGCTTAGAGGTTAAGTTTTCAGCATATGTACTTGGGGGGACATAAATATTCAGTCCATAGCAAAGACCTAGTAGCTTTCCCCTCAGGGGGGTCTCTTTCTTGCTCACCCAGAGCCCAGACAGTAAAGCTTCCTCAGTGAGTAGAATGTTTTCTAGTCACCCTTCTGTTAGGGGCACAGTCCACCAGCAGACCTGGCTTTCTGTGTGTGTCCATCCCTGCTCCCTGCCTCCTCTCCCATCAAAAGGCAGTGAAACTCAGTCCCTCACCTGGTTCTGTGGACCAGTAGCAGGAACTTCACCCTGACAGGTGAAACATCAGATCACAAACTTCCACCCAGCTTTCCTTTCTCTCTTCACTCCCAGAGCCTCTCCCTTTCTCTCTTCTGAGCTTGGCCAGGCCATCACACGACTGGGTGTGTGTAGCACGTAGGTGTTTGGACTGTCTGGTCTGCATCTTTCCTGTACCAGGGGCTGTCACGTCCTTGGCAGTTGCAGTCTCCCTTGTTAACAATAAGAACATGTGTAGGCCTTTAGCTAACAATACTCTTTTGTGGATTTTTTTATGTAGTTTTTTTTTTAAGCTTTCTGTGTGTAGAAAATAATTCTGGTTCTCCGTTGCTTTCTTTTAAAGTATCCTTTTAAAAATAAAATAAATTTAAGAATTCTGGGAAGATGGCAATTGTCGTGGAAGCATAGTCTTTGTCTTCCAGAATCCCCACATAAACACAGAGCGGTATTAAAAACAAAACCCATGGGCAATATTTACAAGACTAGATGACAAGGTATCCCCCTGTTACCATAAAATACAAGTGAACAACAGCCATGAGACCTGCCCAATATCACCATGAGTGTTGGGAAAGGAGAAGGAAGCAAAAGCGTAACTGGACGCCTGAGGGCCCTGCGCATGCTCAGTACAGGAGCAGGTGCCCCCGCGTCCGCCCCCTTCCCAGGAGAGCCCCACGCATGCGCGGTGCAGGAGCCAAATGAGGACCCGCCGCAGAGCCTTGAGCTTGTGCGGAGCAGGAACCAGGCCGGGAGCCGCAGCTGAGACTGGGAGGACTAGGTTCACTCCACCAGTGAGTGAGGCAGAGGTCTAAGGTAAGGCATGAAAGTCCTTGACTTCTCCCACTGAGCCCCCAGGGCTCCACTGGGACTGCACCCCACAATTGACATCCACTATAAGGTGTGTAATCAAAATAAGTTCGATGGAAACAGTAAAGAGGAAGCACAGAGAAGCTCAACTCAATGCTTGAGCCAGGGTGAGGTGAGAAAGGCACTGGCATTGGGCACAAAGTTTCAGGGGCACCAAACAACTCAGTAATCAAGATAACTGAAATTTTAATGCAATAATTTTTTGAAAACCAAATTCAATGCCAAAAAGTCCTTGGTGAACAAAATATCAAACTTTGAAATAAAGATAGAATCATTAAAAGTCCCGTATTGAGCCATATTGGAGCCGAGGGCAAAAGGAAAAGCCAGTAATACCCTGTCTTCATTACAGTGTTTCAGGAGAGTGTTCCAGGAGCCCTCCTTGAGGAACCTACTGAAGAACCAGCTTCAGAAACCACAATAACTAAAGAGACATTGCAATAAAGATTAGTGTGAGCAGTAAATATATAGTTACTTCTAAAATTTAGATTAAATGCGGGTTAAAACGAGGTTATACTATGTAATTGATACAGATTCGGGTCCTTGGACTCTTCAATCAACAGGAATTGATAAGAGGCCACACAAGGAATTCAGGCAAGCCTTTATTGGGACTCATGCTGAAGCACAAGGGATAAAAACAAGTAACAGGTGCCCTTGCTAGCTCTCCAATGGGGGACCGATTCCTTAAATGGGATGAGGGTGGGGGAGGATTGGAAAGTCGGGCTGAGGTGTGGATTTAGGTATCCTGTCCACCCCCTTTGTGGTGCTGTGTACAGGGATCATGTGCAGTACCCTGCCTTTGCTCCTGGCACCTCAGAAGTGGCAGTTGGTTTGTGGCCTTTAGTATCTTATTGTTCCTAATTGCCTCTACCTGGCTGGCATGAAGCTATTTTTAGTCCCTTATAGTGGCCTTCTGTTCTGTTGCTGGAGGAGACGTTTGTCCAGGTGCAGGTACAAACGCTCAGGTAGAGGGTCCCACGTCCCAACCCATCTCATAATGGCTTTATGTTCTAAGAATATAGATATGGTACAAACAAAGAAATGGGGAAGGGAAGGAGAGAATTTCATGCAAAAAAAGTTCTAACTGTTTTCAGAAGTCACAACTAGTTCTGATATTTTATTGTTCCAAGGATATCATAGTTTATTTTTTTTCAGGTATAGGTGGCAAATATTTAACATTATGGTACTTTCAGCTGTACAGCATAAGGATTCAGTATTTGTATATATTGTGAAACAATCACCACCATAAGTCTAGACGAGATCTGTCACCATATATAAGTACATTTTTTTTCTTTCATGAGAATTTTTAAGGTCGACTCTCTTAGCAACTTTTACGTATTCGATATATTATTATCTATGGTCAGCATGCTGTTTCTTACATCTCATGACTTATTTATAGCTGGAAGTTTGTACCTTTTCACCCTCAGTCATTTCACCCCACCCACCTCCTGCCTCTGGCATCCACCAGTCTGTTCTATCTATGAGCTAGGATTTTTCTTTTTTTTTGTTAAAGATTCCACGTTTAAGGGAGATCATGCAGTATTTGTCTTTCTCTGTCTGAGTTATTTCACTTAGCATAAAGAGCACATCAATACCTAGAGTATCATCAAAAATATTTATCCGAGTCTGGTCAAGCCTCTGAATACAGTTGAAAATTTGCAGGAAATAGAGAACAGAGGGATGTGTTGAACTGCATCCTGAGAACACAGTCTGCAAAATTCTTACTGGAAAATCCCATGGGGGAAGGGCTCGAGTTCTTCCATGGATACAGTGTAAGAAAGAGAAAGGGATGGAGAAGGAACTTAGTGGCTAAGAGAGGATTAAAAGACATCAACAACGTGAGCAAGACTAAACTGTAGGTTTTAGAGAGCACACTTGGGTGATAAAAACTATAAAGAAACTCAAGGAGAGTAATGACTATAAAAATCAGGACAGGGCTTCCCTGGTGGTGCAGTGGTTGAGAGTCCGCCTGCCGATGCAGGGGACACGGGTTCGTGCCCCGGTCCGGGAAGATCCCTCATGCCACAGAGTGGCTGGGCCTGTGAGCCACGGACGCTGAGCCTGCGCGTCCGCAACGGGAGAGGCCACAACAGTGAGAGGCCCGCGTACCGCAAAAAAAAAAAAAAATCAGGACAGCGAGTCCTTTTGGAAGTAGGGAGTTGGTTGAGATTGGGATGGGACACAGGGAGGGTATTCTGCTGTGGATGGGAAAGTAAAATTTTCACCTGGATGGTGGTCACAATGGTGTTCTTTTTTTTTTTTTGGTGTTTTTTTTTATTAAGGTATAATTGATTTACAATATTATCCTAGTTTCAGGTGTACAACATAGTGACTCAAAATTTTATAGATTATGCTGCATTAAAAGTTATTAGGACTTTTCTGCTGGTGCAGTGGTTTAAGACTCCTCACTTCCACTGCAGGGGGCATGGGTTCAATCCATGGTCAGGGAACTAAGATCCCGCATGCCATGTGGTTCAGCCAAAAAAGAAAAAAAAAAAGAAAGAAAAAGTTATTTAGATTACTGGCTGTATTCCCTGTGTTGTACAGTGTATCCTTGTAGCTATTTATTTATTTCCTTATAAATCTTAAAATATTTATGCTACGTGAAAGCAGCCAGATACAGAAAGATGTCATTCATATAAAATACAGTGCTATCTCTAGTGGAAGAAAGCAGATTAGTGGTTTCTGGGGATGGGAGGGAGGGAAGTGTGTATTACAAAGGGACATGAGGAAACTTTTGGGGGCAATGGGTATGTTTTTTATCTTAATTAGGCTGATGCTTTACTGTGTATATACATATGACAAAACTCATTGAAGTGTATACTTTAAAAATGTACAGTTTTTTGTACCTCATTGGTACACCCATGAAGCTGTGAATAAAGCAGCACAGAGTAAATGATTTGAAGAGTGTTTCCCCAGTCTTTGTTGATGTTAAGAAGCCCCTCGTGCTGTGAAAAGTCCATACTCCTGGTCCTGCTGCTGAGTCTTCCGTGAAGCACCAGGTGAACTCTGCTTCCAGCAAGGCTCCCAGGAATTCTCATGCTCAGGGAAATTGGGAACCACTGGTATGAAGTGGGTGGTAGCTGAGAAGGGGCCTTCCCTCCTGACAAAAACTCCACCATCAACAGCCAGGGGAACACAAGTCTTCGATTTCCTAGTGTTTCACACCAGTACATGATGGTTAACTAACATATAATGAAGGTTTGGCACCAGTCTCTCCTTGAAGGAGTCTTCTCAGCCCCCCAGCATCTTAGATCATTTGATTAATTAGGAAAAAGATAAGCTGATGGATGAAATGGCTCCTCCATAGAATCCGTGCTATTGCAGTTATCCAATCAAGACCCTATATCCTATGAAAGAAGCACAAAGAGGTGTGCTTAGCCTTTCATCTTGAAGGGTATTTGCTTGTTTCCATTGTGAAAGAGGTGCCTTTCGTGCCAGGTAAAGCATGCTACAATTTTTAAAAATTTGTATAAAAGTAGTGATTGGAAATCATTTAAAATGCTCTTTTCTTATGGCTAGCTAAGATCAGGGATAAATTTGAAATTCACTGACAATTGCAATTCCTTAGATGTGAGTTTTTGTTATGCCCTTTGTCAGGTTGTCTATTCTTTTTTCTTAATTTGTGGTAACTTTATATGTAATTGATTTTAACTCTTTGTCTTATCTATGAGGAAAATACATTCTTCCATCTATCACTTACTATAACTTCATTTCTTGTGTCTTTTTTCACTTTATCACTTACTATAACTTCATTTCTTGTGTCTTTTTTCACTTATGGCAGCTGTGCTTTATTTTTTCAGTAAATCTTGAAGTTTTAAATTACAAGTATTAATTACAAAAAACATACATTGAACCTAGGAATGGAAGACAAAATTTTAAACAATGGAAATGGAGGACGAATTTAAAATGAAAAACCTAAAATAACCAATTGGAGAGCAAACACTATGCTTGATAGATACAATTAAAGGCTGGTTTTGGGAAAAGGACAGTCTTGTTTTTCGATTTGGAAATAGACCCTGTCAAACAAACAAACAAAAATTAGAAAAAATTAAAATTAAAAAAATAAAAAATAATGAAGAATTTCATACCTAAATACTTCACATTAGGCTACTTTAACTTTATTTTTACAATGGAGTATACCAGATTTACAATGTTGTGATTGTCATATCCTCTGTAGCTCTATTTTTTAGATTTTTAAGGAAACTGTTCTGGAAATTTCCACTCAAATTACAACCCCAAAGCAGGACTTCTACTCAGGCTCCAGGAGACGGAGTAACCAGAGTTCGGCACAAAGAAATCCTGCCGTCTTGTTGACATTTCCGGCCACAGCAATCTGAAAACTATTGCTTATGGGCGCTTAATATTCACAAGGACTGCTGGGCTCTAAATTATACCTGCCCTCAAAAAGTTCCAGTCACAAGTAATCGAAAATAATTAAAAACAGGGCAAACTATCAAGAAGAAAATATCAACAACTATGTACAACTCACACCATTTTTTAAAAAGCAAATGAAATGATGCTCATCATGGCAAATTACTAGAGACTCGCCAATCAAAACTACCAAGAGACATGGCCACGCACCAGTGAAAATGGTCATTATCTAAAAGACTACAGACAATAAGTGCTAAAGTAGGGGTTAAGAAAAGGGGACCCTCCTATGGTGCTAGTGGCATGTAATTGGTAACAGCCACTATAGAGAACACTATGGACATGCCTTTAAAAGGTGGAAAGAGAGCTACCATATGATCTGGCAGTCCCAGGTTTAAGAGTATATGCATTGAAAAGTGGAATTCGAAAAGGTACGTGCACCCAAGCGTGCACTTCAGCACTATTTACAATAGCCAAGGCATGGAAGCAGACAACATGTCCATCGACAGATGAATGGATAAAGAAGTGAGACATGTATACATGGAATATGACTCAGCCATGAAAAAAATGAAATAATGCCTTTTGCAGTCACCTATGGACCTAGAGATAATCATAGTAGGTTTAGTAAGTCAGAAAGAAAAAGACAAATATCCTAAGATGTCACTTACAGGTGGAATCTATAAATTCCTACAAATGAACTACTTTACAGAACAGATACAGACTCACAGACTTAGAAAACCAACTTCTGATGATCAAAAAGGAAAGGTAGGGAGAGGGATAAACTAGGAGGTTGGGATTAACAGATGCACACTAACATATATCAAACAGGTAATCAAAAAGGACCTATAGAATAGCACAAGGAACTCTACTGAAAACACTGTAATATCCTATATGGGAAAAGAACCTGAAAAAAATACATATATGTCTATGTATAACTGAATCAAGGTTCTGGACACCTAAGATGAACACAACATCAGAAATCAACTCTACTCCAATATAAAATAAAAATGAAATTACTAAAGAAAAAAAAATGTTGGGCCTGAAGTAATGCTTCTGCCTTGTGGCCGTTATCCCGTAACACCAACTTTAAAACCTGTGCTGATGGGTGCTTAATATTCACAAGGCCTGCGGGGCTGTAAGTTAAAAAAGCACCTGCCCTCAAGAAACATCCTGGGGTAGGTCATCAAAAAAGAATTCAAAACAGGGCAGATGTTCAAGAAGCCAATTGAAAGAGGTAACTTTTACTCACACTCTTTAAAAAAAAAAATCACATGAAAAGATTTCAACATCACTAAAGATTAGAGAAGTGGAAATCAAAACTGCAAAGAGGTTATCACCTCACACCGCTCAGAATGGCCATTGTCAAAAAGTCTACAAACAAGAAATGCTGGAGAGGGTGTGGAGAAAAGGGAACCCTTCTACACTGATGCTTGGAATATAAATTGGTAAAAGCCACTGTGGCAGACAGTGTGGAGGTTCCTTAATCAATTAAAAAGAGAATGAAATTAGAATACTCCCTAACCCCACACACAAAAATAAACTCCAAATAGATTACAGATCTAAAAGTAAGGATGGATACTATAAAACTCTTGAGGAAAATATAGGCAGAATACTCTTTGACAGAAATCGCAGCAAATTCTTTTATGATACACCTCCTAGAATAATGAAAAATAAAACAAAAATAAACAAATGGGACCTAATTAAACTTCAAAGTGGCTGCACAGCGAAGGAAATCATAAACAAACAAAAAAGACAACCCTCAGAATGGGAAAAATTATTTGCAAAGGAAGGTACCCACAAGGAATTCATCTCTGAAATGTACAAACAGTTCAAGCAGCTCAATATCAAAAAAACAAACAACTGAATAAAAAAATGGGCCAAGGATCTAAATGGACATTTCTCCAAAGAAGGCATACAGATGGCCAGAAAGCACATGAAAAAATGCTCAGCATCACTAATTATTAGAGAAATGCAAATCAGAAGTCCAGTGAGGTATCACCTCACACCGGTCAAAATGGCTATCATAAAAAAATCTACAATAGATGCTGGAGAGGGTGTGGAGAGAAGGGAACCCTCCTTCACTGTTGGTGGGAATGTAAACTGGTACAGCCACTATGGAGAACAATATGGAGGTTCCTTAAGAAACTAAACATAGAAGTACTATGTGACCCATCAAAACCACAGCTGAGCATAGATTCGGAGAAAACCAAAATTTTAAGACACCTGCACCACCATGATCATGGCAGCACTAGGTACAATAGACAAGACAAGAAAGCAACCTAAGGGTAGAAGGACAAATGAATGGATAAAGAAGATGTGGTACGTAAACAGAATGGAATATTACTCAGCCATAAAAAAGCATGAAATAATGCCATTTCCAGCCACAGGGAAGGAAGTAGAGATGATCATACTAAATGAAGTAAGTGAGACAGGGAAAGACAAGTATCATATGATATCACTTCTAGGTGGAACGTAAAAATGAATACAAGTGAACTTCACAAAACAGAGACAACCTCACAGACTTAGAAAGAAAACTTATGGTTACCAAGTGGAAAGGTGCGAGGCGGGGAGAAATTAGCAGGTTGAGATGAACATATGCACACTATTTATAAAATAATCAGTGAGACCCACTGTATAGCACAGGGAACCCTACTCAACACTCTGTAATAAGCAATATGAGAAAAGAACCCGAAAAGAAACACATATATGTCTAAGTGAATCAAGTGGCTGTACACCTTAAAAAAACCCACAACATTGTAAATCACCTATATACTCCAATTCAAAATAAACGTTAAAAAAAAGAAAGAAAAGAAAGAAATGCTGACCCTATTCCCCTCAGTCCTTGGTGATCTGGGCTGGTGTCACATCCCTGGAGCCTGAGCAGGCTTGTGTCCCAAAGCTGGATAGCCGTGGGGCTGAGGGAGCTGGGGAAGATGTGCCAGTGAGCCAGTGAGGATGCCAATGAGCCAGCCAGTGAGACCCTGGAGTTCCTGTTCCCCTCTGTGTGAGCCCACAGTCTCCAGATCCAGGTGGGCCCTCCTACAGCGAAAGCAAGCCTAGTGCACCCAAAGGATGATGGAGCCTTTGGGCTAGAAGAGCTTTGAAAGGTTTCCTGGGCTCCATGTCTCCTGGTGGTGGGGTTCCCACCTCCAGCCTCCTTCCTTAGGGTCGCCCCATCTATGGATGACAGCACCCTCTGCAGAGTGGTGTTTCAGGAGTTGGGATTTGTCCCGGGGATAAAAGGTAAGGGGGAAGAAACAATGAGACACTAGCCTCGGGTGTTTCTTCAGGCACGTTCCACCCTAATTGACAATCCTGGAAGAGGACTTGCCCTCAGTCTCTGGTTGCCCGAGTAACCAGAGTTGGGCATGATAAATGCTGCCGCCTTGTGGCCATTTCCCATAAAAACAACTTTAAAACCGGTGCTGATGGGCACTTAATCTTCACAAGGCCTGCAGGGCTCTAAATGTCACCTGCCCTCAAGAAATGCCCTGGGGTA
This sequence comes from Mesoplodon bidens, assembly GCF_964165515.1. Lineage (NCBI taxonomy): Eukaryota > Metazoa > Chordata > Mammalia > Artiodactyla > Ziphiidae > Mesoplodon > Mesoplodon bidens. The sequence goes on along the minus strand of NC_138176.1, from coordinate 117,507,875 downwards.
AATCATCGGAAAAGAATTCAAAACAGGACAGACTTACAAAAAGCCAATTACAAGAGGAAAATTTTATTCACACTGTATAAAAAATAAGCACATGGAAAGACATCCAACATCACTAATTATTAAAGAAATGAAAATCAAAACTACAATGAGGTATCACCTCACACTGGTCAGAAGGGCCATCGCCAACAAAAATCTACGAAGAATAAATGGTGGACCGGGCATACGGAAAAGGGAACCCTCCTACACTGTTGGTGGGGATCCAAATTGGTGCAGCTACTGTAGAGAACAGTATGGAGTTTCCTTAAAAACCAAAACATAGAGTTCCCATTGGATCCGGCAGTCCCACTCCTGGGCTTAGATCCAGAGAAAATCATAATTGGAAAGGACAAGTGTACCCCTGTTTTCAGGGCAGCACTATTTACAAGCCAAGACAGAGAATCCACCAAATTGTCCACTGACAGAAGAATGAAGATGTTGTACAGATACGCAGTGGAATACTACTCAGTCCTGGGGGTGGGGTGGAGCCAGGATGTGGGTTCCTGGGCCTCTGACCGCAGGTGAGAGCAAGGAGGAAGACCAGTCCTGAGGGCAGAGGTTCCCTGAAGTCTGTGAGCCCTGGTGCCCTGATGGGATTCATTCCCAGTGAGGACATGAGCAGGGCCTGCAGTGGTTCTGTTTTCCACTCGGGCCGCTTTGATGGAGCCATGGCAGCACTGGGCCCAGAAGTCTACTGGTGGTGTTTCAAAGTGTCATAGCAGTTTTACAAAGGAACAAGAGAATGAAGCTGAACCCCTGATGGCCACTCCTTTCTGGCTCTGAGTTGCTTCTATCAGGACCACAGTCACCTGCACATAGTCTGCTGTGTGACCCACCTGCTTCCGCCTGGCCTTTCCTCTTTCTCCCTGCGATGATTCCAGTGACGTTTCCAGCCTGGACCCCTCTTCCAGGCCAGATGCCACTGTCCAGCCATTGCATCCCCATCTCACCTTGGGGGCTAACAGGCCCCTCAGAGGACTGTGATCCTGCAGCTCCCCAACCCACGAGGTAGCCCCACCTCCCCTGGCTGCTGAGCCCAGACACCTGCTGTAACCAGGCAGGACCCTATGGGGCCTTCCTGGGAGAGATCCCTCCTTCATATCCTTTGTTGTAACTCCTCTATGAAGTACCTAGGTAATAGTATCTGATGCACACTTCCAGAGTTTCACAGATACTAAAACCACCACCAAATGGAAGAAATTAACTACTTGCTGATCATGAACACGTAGCCCCAGAGCTACTGGTGCCTAAGACTTTATAATGTTAACTGCCTTGTTACCTCACCATCAGCCAGAGAATTGTGCACCAGATGATCACTTACCCTGCGACTCCCTTCCCTCACCTGGCCTTTAAAATTGCTTTGCTGAAACCCTTCAGGGAGTTCGGTTTTTAGAGCAAGCTGCCCGTCCTCCGTGTATTGGCGCTTTTACAATTAACATTGCACTTCCCTTCACCACAACCTGGTGTCAGTAGACTGGCTTTACCACACATGGGTGCGCGGTACCAAGTTTGGTATGGTAACACTGGCGCCTCCCTGGCTCCCACTCTCTTTGTGCCCCAGTGACTGTCAGCTCGTCCTCCAGAGTCTGTGGCCAGTCCCCAGGCTAATCCTCCTCTACACCCGCAGCCCTGGCCCAAGCCCGATCTTGTGCCTGGTTCCTCCATCAGGCCCTGACAAAGCTCCCCACCTCTGTAACAGGGAAGAGCTAAATCAGACTCCAAGTCTGATCTGTTTCTTTGACTTTAACCTTTGCTTTTCATTGCTTTTGTTATTATAATCATACAGAATGGTCTGCCTCAGGGAACCCTGCCCCTCTGCCTGAATGTTAAACCAAAGTGCCTTTGTGCATCCTGACCCTGTCCACCTGTGGCTGGCTGCAAGAAAGAAGAAATTAACACATCCCCTCCCGAGGCTGGCCATTCCAGGGGACATTTGCAAATCTTATGGCCTTTTTACTTTACTTCCTCATCTCCTCCCCTTCTCTGTTCCATAAAAGAAACTGGCATCCAAACCCCGAGAAGGTGGTTTTTCAGAGACCGTAGTCTGCCATCTTCTCGGTCTGCCAGCTTTCCGAACAGTCTTCTTCCCTGCCTCAACACCTCGTCTCCTTTTCATTGGCCTGTTGTGTGGCGAGCAGAGCAAGCTTGGACTCAGTAACGCACTTGGCTTAGCCAGCGGGAGGCTTGCTGCTCTTGGCTAGCCGGCCCCCGTCAGGGAATTTTGGGGCAAGGCCCTAGCAGCTGCCAGGACAGTTTGTCCTGAGGATCTTCCCTTCAGAGTTCCCTGAAGCGGCACCAGCTACCCCAGCGCTTGGTGGTTGAGGCCAGGAACCGACCAACTTCCATTTGGGGCTATGAGTGGACGGACTCGATTTGATTCTGGAGGGTAAGTCACTCCGGCGTGCACGCCGGGAACATATTCCCCCCTCAATCTGGGCTTTTCCTTTACGGGACGAGCCAGTCTGGTTGGGTACTCTGCTGCAGGGGAGAATCGTTGTTAGACTCTACCTGATTCTGGGAACCGGTTCGCTGGGAACTAGTTCGTTGGTTCTGTAGGGTAAGTCTACCTGATCTGGAAACTAGTTCTTTGGTTTTGTCTTGGTTTTTTGTGCATCAGTGCTAGAGTTTGTTTGTGCCTTTTGTGTTGGAATTTGTGCCTTTTGTGTCTTGGTGTTATCAAACTTTTGAAAGTGGAAACTACTCCATCTATCCTGAAGGAGAGCCTTTTGGGGAATATATTAGATAAATGGGCAAAACATAGCCGTGAGCCTATGACTAAGAAAGACATGATATACTATTGTAATAGGGTGTGGACCCAATATATGTTAGGATCAGAAGAACGATGGCCCCTGAATGGCTCATTCAACTATTATACAATCTTGCAGTTAGAAATGTTCTGCAGAAGAGAACGTTCCCATGTGTAGGAGTATTTATGCTGTTGTATCAGGGGGAAAAGGAGTCAGAGGGCTGCCCCCTTATGGTGCAGCAGTCTGAAAGGAAACACGGAGGAAAACCTGTTCTACAAGGGAAGAGGGAGAAAATGAGAGTGGGGACATGTCATTTCAAAACTTCACCCCCGCCTCCAGCCTATCCATCTCCCCCAGTGGCTGAGCAGGCTGCACCGGCAGTTGTTCCACACACTGCCAACATATTCCCCGCCTTCCGTTTCCCCTACCCATGGGGATCAAATAGAAGTTTCTATGGTAACCCTTGGGTCACAGGGACCTGGTTTAGTATCACCACGTAAGACCTGGCAGGGCACCCAGTTTGGACTGGGAGCCACTTCTGCAGCAGGGCAATTTCCCTTGCCCCGATACCCTGTAAGAGGCCAGGGGACTTCCGTGGACTTGAGGCATCTGATTCTGATTTCCCCACAGGAGCCCAGGTAACATTGACAGTGGGGAACAAGTTGATTGATTTTCTAATAGATACAGGTGATCTTAAGAGGCTTGTAAATATTAAACAAAGGGGAAACAAAGTCATCCGAGGAAAAACTTGCCTGTATATTTGAGATACAAATGTCCTATCTGATCTTCTCAGAAACCCTTACCTCTGCCATCTTTTTAAAATACAAATTTTAAAAAAGGTAGTTATTTTTTTAATTAAATTAAATTAATTTATTTTTATACAGCAGGTTCTTATTAGTTATCCATTTTATACACATCAGTGTATACATGTCAATGCCAATTGCCCAATTCATCACACCACCATCCCCACCCCACCGCGGTTTTCCCCCCTTGGTGTCCATATGTTTGTTCTCTACATCTGTGTCTCAACTTCTGCCCTGCAAACCGGTTCATCTGTACCATTTGTCTAGGTTCCACATACATGTGTTAATATACGATATTTGTTTTTCTCTTTCTGACTTACTTCACTCTGTATGACAGTCTCTAGATCCATCCACGTCTCTACAAAAGACCCAATTTCATTCCTTTTTATGGCTGGAAGTCTGGGAGGCTGGAATCAGGCCACTTCTTGTCTGTCCTTGCAGGAGACAGGGCTGCACTACAAGAAGTTCCTGGCTCACCCCTGGTTCCTGACCATCACGTGGCCAGAGAAATTGGTAACATTTTTGTTTTGCCTGTTGAAATGTTTAATGACAAAAATTTTGTTCAGTTTCCTGTTGTGGGTGAAGGGTGGAGCCTGATGTGATTTATTCTCCAAGAAATGTACATCCTAGTTCCCACATGGGGGTGAGCACCCTGTCCAAAGATGAGAGACCCCATGTCTGTGACCGGTACCTCCTAGGAGATCAGCCCTAAGCTCGTTTAAACCTGATCAAGTTCTGTCTACACAGTAGATTTAGACCTCTCCATGTCCTGTCTACTGATTATGTTTAGAGCTGACCATGTGCTATCTGTAATAAGAACGTTTAGACCTGACCATGTTCTGTGTACGCTAGGACTATGGGGACCTGGATAGAGACCTGGCCTGGCCTCAGTACTGGGAGATTCATGGGGGATGTGGAGACTTGGGTAGAGCTCCGGCCTGGTCTCAGTACTGGAAGGCTCCATGCCTGCATCTGAATGTCAGTGCTTAGGTATCTGGGGTCTGGAGCTGAGGTGGGCTTGTCTAGGTAACAGCCTCTGTTCTGAGTGTGGTTACCCAGCCCTCCCAGGGGTCAGTGCTGAGGTCGGGGCCTTAGTCTTTATCCCTGCGAGGTTCACCTTCCCTGGGGCTCATGGAGAATCTGCAGGAGGGCTACCTGGAAATTATTCCAATTTACCAGCACATGCTTGGTGAACAGGGAGGCAGGTTTACTTGGTGAATTGATTGCAGGTTACACGGATCAGGCAAAAGGCTGATGGGCAACAGGTGAGGCAGCTGCTGTGCTCTCCTTCTGGTCAACCGTCCCTACTCAGCAGAGACCAGAGCTGCCCCTCGTTTTTCAGCCTTGCTGTCCTGTGAGCTTTCTCCACACATCAGTGAGACAAGAAAGGACTGAGTCTGTCAGAACCAAGGTAGTGTGTTCAACTGTAGCATGAAAGCTTTAAAAGCAGTTAAAATCACACAGAACCAAAGTGAAAAGAGGAGGACTTGTCTGGGACAAGTATGGGGAGAGGAGACCAACCCTACATTTCTTTCTGCCATCCCAGGAGTTCCCAGGAGCCCAGCTTGTTTCCACATTAGGGGGCCAACCAGCAGAGCCATGGTGTCCTGACCAAGGGGACGTATGACCCAAGGTGCAGGGTCTGGGGAGGTGGGGCCACCTGGTGAGTGTGGACCTGTGACCCCAGGTGTTGGGGGTCTGGGGAGGTGGAGTCACCCTGGAGACTGTGGATGTGTGACCCCAGATGCAGGGTCTGGGGAGGTGGGGTCACCGTAGTGAGTGTGGATGTGTGACCCCAGGTGTATGGTGTGGGGATTGTGCCGGTCGCACCCCATCTGCATGGGTCAGGATCACGTGTATGGGGAGACCCCATATCTGCTTTTTTCCTGCAGTGTTTCTTGTCCCCTCTGAGATTTCCAACATCTGAACTGAGGGTGTTGCCCTGATTAACTTGTGGTTCCTTTTCTTCTCTTAATCTTGTCACACATGAGGTCAGGCATGTTTGAGTGTGTTGCTGCTCTGTGTTCTGGTGAGTGACAATGCTTGGTGGTATCATATTAATATCATAACATATCATATATCTAATCCATGGGGGACACCACTGTCTGGGTTTCCCTGACAGAGGTCAGGTGAGCATAGACTAGCCCCCCTAAGAATGGTCTCTCACGTGCCATGGGAGGGTACCATGATGCCCCCTGAGGTGGGGGACTGTGCTTGGGTCTCCCACATTTGTGATGAAGGGGAGTCGAAATGGAATCTCAATTAACAAGACATTATTTTAAGAATTTATTTTAAGTGAAATAAAACACACGTCACATACCCTTTACCATCATCACCATTTTAAGTGCACGTTTCTGAGGCATCAGATCTATTCACTTTCTCGTGGAGCCATCACCACCATTCCTAGAACTTGTCATCTTGTAAAACCAAAATTCCACAACCATGGAAGTCTCACTCCCCATTCACTCCCACTGCCCCTGGCACTGATATCTTCAGTCCCTGAGTTGTGGACTCCAGGGCGCCCACTGGAGTGGAATCCTGCAGTGTTTGCTGACGGGTCAGGAAGAGCTGACTTTCAGTCTGAAGCTCTGCCTGTTTGCATCTGAAGAATCTGCATTTAAGGAGAGGGTGTATGAGGAAGGGGGTGTACGAGGGACAAGGGTGTCTGGGGTGCAGATGAGCCAGGACCTGACCAGCTGCCTGTTGGGCCCTCTGGTTCCATCTCTTGGTCTGTGCCTCATCTGCATCATCACTGTCCCCGCTGGCACCCCTGGGGTGTTGTTGTCTGAGTGAGATTCCCCTGGTGCCCCTGCTCTCCTCCCCTCTTCCTCCTGCTGATTGGGGAGGGGGCTGCTTGCTGGGTAGTCTCTACTTCTGCGACAGGAAGGACCCTGCAGCGTGGACCTGCAGAGTGTGGGGTGTGGTCCCAAGAGCATGGGACCCACATAGGACACAGCATTGGGGCATGACAAGTGCTAGGGCTGCCTCATCACTGACAGGGAATGTTGACAAGATGTTGCTTGGGAGGGCGTGGTGGGTGGCCTGGGACCCCAGAGACCCCATTCCTATCCTGGAGCTTGGAGAGTGCATCCCCCATGGGCTCCAGATTCAACCCATGTCTCAGCCATATCCCTCTGTCCTGTCTCTGAGCTCAGGAAAATGACCTCTACTGATCATTGTCCACAGCACAGGCCTGGTCCTGCTGGTATAAGGATTCTTTAATTTAGGCGTCCTGGGATAGCAGCTCTTTTTAGGCCTAAAGAAGGAAAAGCTCAGTAGTGTAAAACATTTTCAGATGAAACTAATATTCAATGACGTATCTCTATAGTACTCGGTTATTGACTTCTATTAGTCATAATTCTCCTGGTTTTAGATCTGATGTGGGGATTACAGAGGAGCCAACATTTAAATTTTCATAATCTGTGTATTCGTAGCTTCAGTATCAATACTGACCCATAGTTTTTATGGTTCGGGAGGAGTTATTGATTTCATGTATCATGTAAAGGATTCATAATGATGATAGGGCAATTAAGATTATAATAATGGCCAGTAAATTCAAATTTTCTCTACCTGTGCATCTATTTTATGTATATGAGTCAGTTTAGTTGTCAATAGTAGTGAAGTAATATAGAGGACTAGAGAACTTATTATAAAAATGATTATGAATGTATGATTATGAAAAAGTAAAAGCTCTTCCATAATCGGTGATGTTGCATCTTGAGAGCCTAGATGAAATGGATATGCCTTAGTGATATACAGGATTTTAGCCTGTGATTTAACTTTGACAAAGTTACATCACTTTTTACTTTTATCTCGTTTATTGAGAAAGACATAATGGTTATGGTGTTGGCTTGAAACTGGTTGAAAAGGACTTGAGTCCTTCCTTCCTTATTTTACATTTACATAGGTAGGATCTTCAAATATATGATATGGTGGAGGGCATCCGTGTAACCATTCTGGGTTAGGAGTAGCAGTTCCCACTGCTGAGACTTCTTGTTTGGAAGCAAATGCTTTTCAAAATATGAAGATGATTAGCATTACTGCTCTTACTGAGATGCATGAGCCTAAAGACAAAATATTTCATGTTGTGTGTACATCAGGATACTCAGAGTAACATAGTGACATTCCTGAGAGGCCAAGAAAGTGCTGCAGGAAGTCATATTTACTACTACGAATATACTTGTGAAGTGAATTTTTGCTCATGTTGAGTTAAGTGTATAACCTGAGAATAGTGGAAATCAGTGTAGGAAGCCTCCTATAACAGTGAAGACTGCTCCCATGGACATTACGTAATTGAAGTGTGCTACTACATAGTATGTATTGTGGAGGAAACCACCTACTGTAAAAAAAGAAAAATAAAGCCTAAACTCATAATATAGTGGAAGGTCATATAATATTACCTCCGTGAAGAGTTGCTAATCATCTAAATACTGTTATTCCTGTAGAGATAGAAATAATTATGGAAGCTGATGCGAAGTATGCTTATGAGTCGACAGCTGTTCTTCTGGTAAACAAATGATGGGTCCACAAGATAAATCCTAAGAAGCCAGTGGACATAACTCATACTATTCCCAAAGAGCTGAAAGGCACTTTTGTCCTACATAGTATGTAATGATATGTGAGGTTATAACAAACCCTGGTAGGCTATGAATACAGACTTCAGGGTGACTAAAGAATCAAAATAAGTGTTGGTATAGGACTGGATCTCCTCCTGCAGGGTCAAAGAAAGTAATGTTTAGATTTCTATCTCTTAACAGTATGGCAATTCTGGCTGCTTGGACTGAGAATGATAATTATAGTAATATGGCTATAGTTGGGACAGATTAAACAAATAATGGTGTTTTGGTATTGGGATATAACTGCTGGTTTTATATGAAAGGCTATAGTAATAAAAATAATAGCACCAAGAATTGAAGAGACACCTGCTACATGTAAGAAGAAAATGGTTAGGTCGACAGAGGCTGCTGCGTGGGCCAGATTGCAGGCTAGAGCTGAATATGTGGTTCCACTGGTACCAGAACCAGCTTCAACTACTGGTGATACGAGCAGGAGTAAGAATGATGGGGGAAGTAGTCAAAAGTTTATGATTTATTCAGGGAAATGCTCTATCAGGTGCCCTAGTTATTTGTGGGACAAGTCAGTTTTCAAACCCTGCAATCATAATGGGTACAACTATAAAGAAAATTATTACAAGTGCAGGGACTGTTATGACTACGTTACAGATCTGAGCATCTCCAAGTAGCGCTCCAGGTTAGCATAGCTCAGCCTGGATTAATAGACTTGAGGTGCTGCCTGCTACTCCAGCTCAAGCACCAAATAGTAAATATAAAATGCCGATATCTTTGTGATTTGTTGAAGATAATCAGCAGTTTATGAACAGAGGTAAAATGACTGAGCTAGCATTAGACTGTAAATCTAAAGACAAGAGATTGACCCTCTTTTTAGCAAACCCTGTGGTGAATCAACAAATTAAATTGTAACTTCAGAGAGAAGCAACTTCAATTCTGCCGGTGATTTTCCTGCTTCTTTTTTTCTTCTTCTTCTTCCTTGAAGGTGGGAGAAGTAGATTGAAGCCAGTTGACTAGAGGATTTACCTGTTAAATAAAAATAAGTCGGGTAGGGAATGTCCCTGTAAATCTCCATGAAACAAATGTTACTATCTGTTCTACAAGAAAGGGGAAGGTCCCAAGGCACAGTTTTCACCCTTCGAGGTCCAGGCCTGGCTGAAGAAGGGGGTCCCGGCCCGGGGGGCGGGGGGCGGGTTACCCTGCCCCAGAGCGTTCGTCCAGCACCCAGTCTGGGTCCTTCCGCCAGTGCCCAGGCCCGGCTGAAGAGGCAGATCTCAGATGGTGGCTCCCTCAGGGCCGGGTCCCCAGACCCTGCCCAGCCGTCATCGCTGAGGGAGCCAGGCGCCCAGCACTCAAATGGCCCTCAGGCTCCTCAGGTCCCCCAGACTGTGTCCCATGCAGCCTGCTGCTGCCATTAGGTCGCAGAGGCAGGGATGGGGGAGAGGTTGGTTCACCGCCGCCTCAGCGCCTGGGCCCGGCCAGTGGGCGTCGTGGCGAGGGCTCTGGAGCCCTGCAGGGCACACCCCCAGCCTGTTCCCTGGGCCCCCAGCTCACCCGCCAGCCCGAGGCCGGGAGCTGGAGGGCCCCAGGGAGAAAGAAGGCCGGGATCTGCCTCTTAGCTCACTCTCCACCTGGCGACCACCACTCCCCAGACCATTGGCTCAATGCTGCCCCTAAGGGTCGCTCATTGACAGTTGCTCACTTGGGGGCGGGGCCCACTGTAGCGCCGACCAATGGCTGAATGGGGCCCTCTGTGGTGCTGACCAATGGCTGAGCAGGACCTCTAATGCAGCTCTAACCCTCTGCATTAATGGTCTCCTGGTAACCGTTGCCTGTTAAGGGAGTGTGGTGTAAGGGCGCACAGCAATGGCCCAGTGCTAAGGGCTGTGCCCTGCAGCGCTCTATTATACCTGCACCAGCTGAAAATGTGAGTGGGCTTTGATTCAAGAGGGAGGGACTCCCTTCTCCAAAGAATTGCATGGAGATGTGGGGTCTGTGGATGGGCAGGGCTGGCAGAACCCTGGATCCCACACATCTGATGGTTCGTGCTGAGGGCGGAGGTCTGAGGGCTTCTCCTGGAAAAGAGGAAAGGAGTCCAAGAGAGCTGCGGACGGGGCTGGGGTGCCATGAGGAGCATCCGGGAGGTCAGAGGTCAGAGTCAGCCCCCAAGAGGGTCCACACCCGTCCCCTCTCCATCCCAGCCCTGCCTCCACCCCCCATTCTGGGACCCAGAACACAAGGTGTGGAGAGCATTGTGCTCACTGTCTGGTGGATCCTCACCAGTGGGTGCTCAGCTGGTGCTCAGGGGACCCAGTGACACTCAGGGGACAGCTGACCCCGCCCTGTGCTGTGGGAGATGAGTGTCAGTGGGGAGCGCAGTGGGGAAGGAAGGCCAGGCCTCTGACTCTGCTGTCCACCTGACTCTCCCCTAGGATGTCCTCCATCCTAGGCACCTGGCTGCACCATTACCCTGAGCATTTCTACCAGCCCCCAGAATATCCCTGCCTGAAGATGCTCCTGGCTTACATAGAGCTCAGCATGCCTGGCTCAGACCTGGAGCAGCGAACCCACCTTCTCCTGGCACAGCTGGAGCACCTAGAGCCCCCTGAGGCAGAGGGTGATGGTGAGGGGGTCTCAGGGTGGGTGATGGGGGTGAGTGGGGAGGGGAAGGGGTGGAGCCACACAGAGAGAAGAGCCTCCAGAGGCTGGAACTGGGCCAGGAGCAATGAGGAGACTCAGATCACTGTTCCCCTGGACTGCAGTCTGGGAAGACTTCCTGGGGGTGGCATCTTGGACTGAGACTTCATTGCTTGGCAGTGAGAAGTTTCCTGTCTTTGGAGGCACTGGAAAAGCAGTCCTGTTGATGATATTTTCTCTTCTTGGAGCTATAGCACCAGCTCCAGAACAAGCTCTTGAAATACCTCAAGGCCTAGAGCCAGCTACACCTCTACTGCTCACTACAGCTCCAGAGCCAAAGCAAGCTCAAGCCACAGCTCCTATTCAAGTTCAAGGGCTAGATCATGGAAATATGCTAGCTCCAATTCCAGAGACAGAGAATGCTCATGCCGTAGCTTTCATTTAGGCTCAAAGTGATGAAAAGCACCTACAGAGGCTCCAAATGGAGTCCAGAGAAGGTACAAGAAACAGTTCTCCTTCCATAGTCAAAGGCTGAATCATCACGGAAACCTGTCGTAGCACTTCCTCTACAACCTCAGCCAGTTTCCTCAACAGCCTCAGTTCCAGAACTTAAGCCACCCTCAACCAGGGAGCTACCCCTGGTTTTGGAGTGCCATCGTGCTTTGGAACCAGCTGTGGCCCCGGAGTGTTATCCAGCTCCAGTTCTAGATCTAGAGACCACAGCAGACCTAGTTCTTCTAGCAACTCAGGCGCTGCTCCCAGATTAGCAAGAAGCACCAGCACTAGCAGTGCCTTCAGGGCCAGATGAGGAGTTGCCCCACTGCCAGCAGCAAAACTGGAGCCTTTCTTCTCCTCCCCCATAATTCCATTTTTAATGTATGTTTTTGAATTACATATACTAACTTGTTTATTCTATGATATAAATTTCACTTAAAATAAAATTTAATTCTTTCATTATTTTAAATTGTATATGTGAGTGGCATTAAGAACATTCGCAATGTTACATAACCCCCTCTAATGTCTATTTCAGAACATTTGCATCCTTTTTGTCACTGAATAATATTCCATTCCATGAACACACCACATTTGGCTTTCCTTTCATCTGTTGATGGACATTAGGATTTTTTTCACCTTTGGGGTCTTGTGAATAGTGGTGCTATGAATACTTGTGTACAGGCATTTGAATGTCTGTGTTCACTTCTTTTTGATATTGATCTAGGAGTGGAATTTGTGCTTTGACTGAAAACTACATGTTTGTCTTTTTGAGGACCTGTTGAAGTGTTGTATACAGTGGTTGGACCATTTGATAATCTCCTAGAATTTAGGTGTACAATTTCCACTTCTTCATCTATGTTGCAATTTTCTCTCTCCTTCTCTTCCCTCTCTCTCCCCTTGGTCCCTCACTCTAGGGAAGAAGCCTCTGAAGATACTCTTGTGGCCTACCACTGAATGAAGCAGATCCTGACTCAGGTGAGTCCACAGCCTCAAACCCCTGGGAGACACTGGCAGAGGCCTCTGGCTCAATTATGTTCAATTCCTGGCCCACAGATAGTGTGAGATAATAAATGTTGTCATTATCGTTCTTCTTTTCCATTTGTCACCACCCCAAGGTCCACCACTTCCCTGACCCTAGGCCCTATGGTCCCTTCCTCTGATGTTAGTGTGTGTGTCAGTGTATACTTGTGTGGACACACAGAGGAATCTACTCCACATGGGTGGGGATGTTCTGGAGTCCTAGGAGCTCTAATTTCCAAAGTAAACCCTGTGGGAGGGGGGCAGCCCTAGTCTAGGAGGTCCAAACTCTCCCTTCATCTCAAGACTCTGCCCCTGTTCAGTGCCCTGTGTTTTCCCTTAGCCTCTCTGGGCCTCAGTTTTCCAATTGTACAATGATGGGTTAAACAAAGAGCTTCCAAAGTCTGCACACAGGCTATCCAGGCTTTCACATCCCTAGGTAGGGTATGTCTGGGTGACATGAGCAACCTCGGGCCTCCCTCACAGTTTGGAGGCACCCCAGTGGCTCTGTGGTCCTCTCTGTCTTGCAGCCAGGAAGGGGTTTCAGCCTCACTTAACCTTGTGCACTGAGGGACAAGGGACATTTTCCCAAGAGCAACTGAGGCACTGTAAGTAATAGAAGATGACATGGATGTGGACCAGGCAAAAGAATGGGATCTTCAGAATATACGGGCCATCTTCACCCCTGCTCCCACCATGGTACACATGAGGAAGTTTCCCAGAGATGGGGATTGTCATGTCAAAGTTCACAGTGTTTCAATGCAAAACTAATACTTCCCTTAATAGTAGGTAGCCATAATATAGCAGAAAACCAAGAACAAAACATGCACAGACAAGAGGGAGATTTTTTTCCTTTCTCATGAAAAAGGACTATGGACTTGGATAGTCCTTGCTGACCTTCAACTGCACAGCACTGTAGTCAGCCTCATCTGTCTTTCTCCCCATCATCATTAGCTGGTATCCAACCTCAAGGCTGTCTCCTGGCCCAAAATGGCTGCTGGAGCGCCAGCCTTGACCGGCAACCATGTCTTCATTTCTGAGGCCAGAGGGGACAAAGATGAAGGGCAAAGGAGCCCATACAGCTGTCTCTGCTCTAAGCAATCCCGTAAGTTACACATAATCCTTCCATTCACATCTGATTTGAAGTTTGGCCACTCTGAGGTACAAGAGAGGTTAGGCTTTAGAGCATTTAATCTGGTGAATTGCTGTCCTCAATAAAACTGTTTCTTCTCTTAAGGAAAACTTAATGAAAACCAATTGGTGTTGACCAGTGGTGTTTTCCTACTCTAAACACTGGGATGAGGGAGAGGAAATGAAGTAGTTTTCAGATGAATTGTTCATTTCCCACAGACTCTCCTTGGTGTTTATTCACGACCAGAGAAAGTAGAGATGTGGTTTCTAACCAGGATATTTGAGTGGAATAGATTCTTTTAATTCCTAGGCAGGCGATTGGGAACCATTTTGTAGCTGTTGTCTGCCTGTACGTTGGAAGAAGCTCAGAGGAAATCCCGTTCTATTATTTAATGAGGTGGACATACGTGGTGGGGTCTTTGGGGGAAGCAACATGTTCAAAAAGGTGGATCAAAATTCAGTATCTCTCAAACAGAAAAAGGATCTCTGTGATTATTGAAGTAGACCTGTTGGAAACCCACATTTTGACTCTAGGGACCCAATGATGGTGATTATTAGTAAATATAATCCACACCCAATAAAACTCCACATGGTAAAACTTATTAGTGACTGAAAACTGATGGAAGGAAAATATGATTTAAAAATTTTTTGATACCCGTTATTTGACTCAGGTCATTTGACCGAGAACCAGTTAGGATCCCCTAAAGAAATCTTACAAAGGCAGACTCTGTAGTCAGTAAATTATGATTTGGACAAGAAAACGTGTCATTTATTTTTTTTTAAATTGATTTCAAGTAAAACACTTTCAGGAAATTAAAAATAAACACGGGTATGCAGACCGGGGGTCCTGAGGCCAGGAGGCGCCGCGCCGCGCCGCGCCCTACCCACTTCCTCCCGAGGAGCGAGTGCGCAGGCGTAAGCGGAGGCAGGTGAGAGGGCTCTGCCGCTGGGATGCTGGGGCTCCTGAAGACCCGCGTCCCGAGGAAAGGGAAGTTGGAGACCGAGTCGGTCCCCACACTGTGACGGTCCTGGCGGGGGAGCAGCGCAGAGACGAGTAAGTGCAGCTCTACCCGCAGCCCCTCACCGCGCGCCCCCCGGCCGCAGCCCACCGCCTGCCCAACAGCCAGGGGCCCGACCCCTCCAGCCCCGAGGAGCGCGAGCCTCCCTCGCTCCTCGGCTCCGGGGCCGCCGCCACCGGCCGCAGGGTGAGGACGCCGTGCCGGGGCCACGAAGGCGGCCGTTGAGCGGTGGGCGCCCCGCGCGCTCGCAGCCCTCCCTCCTCGGCGCCCCTCGGGCCTCCTCGCGGCGGGGCTGTCCCCACGCGCCCGGGGTGGGGGGGTGCTGGCCTCTGGGTCTGCGGACGCCGGACTCGGCCCCGTCGCCGCGGGCTCGCGGGGCCTGGACGGGGAGGCGCCGCAGAGTAGCCCGAAGACGGGGCCGCGGGGCGGGCGTCTCGGGCGCGGTGGGTCCGGAGGGGTGCAGGGGCCTCTGCTCTCGGGATGCGCGCGGGTGATGGGCGCGCGCACAGCTCGGGGATCCTGGACCCCCGGCCGCCAAGAGCGGTGTTCAGCCGGGGCCCTCTGTGCCCTTTCCTGAAGCTCTCAGTAGGGTCAGCTCCAAAAGGCTGAAGCTTCGCTTTCAGCGTTTTCACCTTTGATTAACTGAAATGACTCGTAACTGACTCGCAGAGCGCTCTCTGGAGGGTAACGTGTGACATAGTAACATCTAACCTAAGTTGAAATAAGGAAATTCTGGGCTTTTTATGTTTTTGCTTATGGAGGGCTTTGTGAACGGTTTATGTTTTTCTTGTTTGTGGAACTCTGTTCCAGCAACAGTCCATCTTTTCGCGAGGCAGTGTTCCTCTAAGTTAAATGATCATTTAAAAATTCGTTTCTGAGCAATTATCATAGACGCTCAAGTATTTGCACATTCTAGTTACTTAGGTGCTAGGTTGTTTTTTGTTTGTTTTGAGGCTTTTTTGTGTTAAATTTTGCACGAGAAAGGGAAGACTTAGGAATCAGGATAAGTGTTTATTTCATGACACTGTGCTATGCACTATTGCAGTTTTGTATTTATTTATTTATTTATTTATTTAATTTATTATCTAATTTATGTTTTTGTCTGTGTTGGATCTTAGTTGCGGCCCGCAGGATCTTCGTTGAGATGTGCGGGCTCTTTGTTGCGGTGCGCGAGCTTCCCTCTAGTTGTGGCGTGCGTGTTTTCTCTCTCTAGTTGTGGCACACAGGCTCCAGGGCGCGTGGGCTCTCTAGCTGAGGTGCAAGAGCTCAGTAGTTGTGGCGCGTGGGCTTAGTTGCCCCACGGCATGTGGGATCTTAGTTCCCCAACCAGGGATCAACCGCGGGTCCCCTGCATTGGAAGGTGGATTCTTTACCACTGGACCACAGGGGAAGTCCCAAACTCTTGCAGTTTTGAATGTCTAATTGCAGGTAAATCTCGGATTGTCTCCAGCAAATGCATATTTTGTTTGAGAATTTGTTTTTTGTTCTGTGGGTTTTTATGTATTATTTGTTGGTACCAAACAGCCTAGTTATCAGGCTTCAAATCATAATAGAATGTAGTCAAAACTAGTGATTGGTGCAAGGTACAGTATTTGGTAGGACAGGAGTAGGTTGTTTTTCTCTATTGAAATTTTTTCTTGAGTTAGCAAATTTTCCACACAAAACACTCAGGAATGACTTTTAAAAACACTGCAGTTAGGTCTCTGTTAATGAGGAAGCAACACATCATTTCGTTTTGAAGACAAAGGAATATGCATTTCGAAGATGGGGATCAGGTATGTAAGAGTCTCCTGACGTAGAAGTGACTGTGGCCTGTATCCACTAAGAGGCAACTGTTAATGGGTATTTCCCAGACAGCGTGGGTTTTTAATGATTGCCATCGTGGTTTAGTGAATTTTTGATAAGGGCACTTGCCAATGATTGTGTTTTATGAAACAGTACTGCCTGTGGGGACATAAGGGGGGCAGAGAAACATTAATTAGGCATCGACCACAGCAAAGATGAGGCAAAAAGAGCAAAAAAGAGCAAGTGAGAGAAAGAGAAGAGAGACTGAGACAGAGACTGAGGGAGAAAAACAGAGATGGGCAAAGGCAGGTGGACGGAGAGAATCAGAGACAGACAAAAAGATGGACAAAGAAACTGTCAGGGTTGAAGGGGAGAGGAAGATGGAGAGAGAGGGTGTGTTAGCGAGCTCATTCTGGCATTGGGAAAGCAAGCACTGTCTCCTCAATCATGGATCTTTGGTTACTAGGAAGATGACTAAAGGAGAAATGATTATTTTCATGGATTGCAGATTGTGTATTTTGTGGAATTCTGTGCTCTTATTCAGAGATAAAAGCATTATTCTTTGTATAGTCTAGAGCCACCCATCAGAGAATACCTTGAGTCTGCCCCAAACTGGTGCTTAGTAGCAGCACGGGCCCTTTGAGCTCCACCTGCTTATCAGTGTTCCTAGGTTCTTTGGTGAGTTCTCCTGGTAGCTGGACAGCATTGCTTTAAGTGATATTCTGAATTTTACTCGAGCTATTTTTCTTGGGACTTGGAGTGCTAAGAGCGTACTGGTTCATTCCCTAGGCAGGGATTCAGGGGGAAATTACTAGGCAAGCACCCGGGGTAAATTTAGAGTGAACTGAGTTGGAGAGAAATGAAATTTGGCTTAAATTGGAAAGATTAGGTATATATGTCTGAACACACTGCTTGCTAGTGAAATGAGAGACTGAGCCTGCTCAGCTCTGAAGAAAAGAGGGGTTTGCTCCTTCTGGCCACAAGGTGTTCTCACTCAAGCAACTGAGAACGTAGTGGAAGTATCTGACAATCAGTCCTCTTGATGATTAGTGGTCCTACAGCGGATTTCACTATAACCATTAAGTAAATTCTGCTCACCTGAGGGCACAATAAGACTGATCACCTCGTGCTCTGAGCATCCACAGCAGTTTTTCTGCCATATGGGGAAACTGAGACAAGTGAAAGAGTGGAACAGACTCAAGGGTAACTCCTTAGGGAGCTAGACTCAGAAGCAGCACAAATTTGATCCATCGCTCTGCCCTCAGAAGGTTGTTCAGATCATGTCTGAATTAGGTACCAGATTAATAATGAGAAACCATGCCTCGAAAGCCAAACAGCTCCATTGACAGACAGCTACCCATTGAAAATCAGGCTGACTTCATGTAGAATTGGAACAAAGGCAATGCTTGCAAGCACTTAACTCTTAAATGGCCAGGATGGAGCTCTTTTGACATTCTAAAACTGTAGAGAAAGCCGGCTTGAGAAAATATCATTTCAAAATTCTGAGCCTGAGAGAAAAAGTATTCCTAAGAGAAAGCTTGAAGTTATAGCTCTTATTATGTCCTGAAATGTAAACACAACCTACATCACATGAGACTATAGCCTTGGCTCAATTAGTAGAACTTAAAACTGAAAGGGAAAAAAAAGGAGGTTTTTTAAAACTCAGGCAAGGAAACTGAAATCTCTGTCTGTGTCTGTATGGATGTATGTATGTCTTTGTGTCCAACGTAGTGAAATTTTGTCCCATATTTGCTTCTAAGAGTTTCATAGTTTTAGTTCTTACCCTTATGTCTCTGATTGATTTGTGAGTTAACTTTTATAAACAGTGTTTGCAGTGTCCAGCTTCTTTCCTCTGCACGTTCATATCCTGTTCTTCCAGCACCCTTTGTGGACAAGACTGTCTTTCCTGCTTGAATGATTTTGCTACTCTTGTCAAAAGTCATTTGACCATATATGTGAGGGTTTGTTTCTGGGCTCTGAATTCTGTTCCGTTGATCTTTAATTCTGTCTTTATGCCAGTACCACATTGTTATGATTCTTCTAATTTTGCAGTAAGATTTGAAATCAGAAAGTGTGCATCCTCCCACATTGCTTTTCTTCCTCAAAACTGTTGGCTATTTGGGGGTCTATTGAGTGTAAGGCGAATTTTAGGATGGGGTTTTCCATTTAGGATGGGGTTTTGATAGGGATTGCATTGGAATTGTAAATTTCAGTGGGCAGTATTGAGGTCTTAGCACTGATAAGTCTTCCAGTCCATGAAAATGGGATATGTGTCATTTATTCTCTTCGCAAAGTTTAGCAGTTTTCCTTGAACAAGGCTTCACCTCCTTGGTTAAGTTAATTACTAAGTAGTTTATTCTTTCTGATGCAGTTGTAAATAAAATTGTTTTCTTAGTTTTCTTTTCAGATTGATCATGTTAGTGTACAGAAATGCACATGATTTTTAATGTTGACTTTGTATCCTGATACTGTGCTGAACTTATTTATTAGTTTGGACATTATTTTTGTGACATCCTTAGGATTTGTACACATGAGGTCATGTCGTGTGTGAACAGAGATAATTTTACATCTTCCTTTCAAATCACTGGATGTCAGTGATTTATTCATTAATTTTAAAATTTATCTGTCTTTCCTAACAGCTATGGCTAAAACTACCAGTGCTATGTTGCATAGAAGTGGTAAAACCCAGTATTCTTACATACTTCCTGATCTCAAAGGAAAAGTTTTCAGTCTTTCACCATTGAGTGTGATATTGATAATGGGCTTTACATATATGGCTTGAATTCTGTCATGGTAATTTCCTTCAAACCTAGTTTGTTGAGTGTTTTTTTTTATCATGAAAGGGTATTGAATTTTTTCAGGTACTTTTTCTGCATTATTGAGATGATCATGGGTTTTTTCCCCCTGTATTCCATGAATGTGATGCATTACACCAATGTATAATATTTTCTTGGGTTGAAGCATTCTTGCATTCCAGGAAAATTCCCACTTGTTCATGGTGTATAATTCTTATTATATAGGTAGATATAAATAATTATTATATAAATAGGTATATATGCGCTCCCAACCTCAGCTCAGGCTTCCCAAGTCCTGGTAGGGTGGCAGGTGATGGCCAGGACACAGCACTGAACCACAGAAGTTTATGCCTCTAATTAGTCATGATTATTGTTATTACTAATCCATGACTGTTGTTTCACACAGTCGATGACTGTCTGACTGAGACCTGCTTCCCCCCATCTCCTGCCTCCGTCTCTCACATTCCACTCCTTCCTTCTGGGATTCACTCACTTCCTTAAATGCATCCTTACTCACTCTCAGTGACAGCCTGAGAGAGGCAAACTCTCTCAGTATGTTTAATCTGGAAATGTTCTTATTTTGCTTTTATTCTTGAGTGATAGTTTAGAATGAAAAATACACGAACTGTTTTTGTGATGTTTCATCCTTTGTGTCCTCAGAAGGAAGGGGACTGTCTCAGGCCTTTTTTTATAAGGTGTTCATTGAATTCGTGGGATGACCTAATGACCTAGTCACCTCCCAAAGGCCCCACCCCCCAATAACATCACCTTAGGGGTTAGGATTTCAGCGTATGAATTTGGGGGAAACATACTTATTCAGTCTGCAGCACAGGCCTACAGTTCCCCCGCCTTAGGGTAGTGTCTTCCTTGCTCACCCAGAGCCCAGACAGTAAAGCTTCCTCAGTGAGTAGAATGTTTTCTAGTCACCCTTCTGTTAGGGGCACAGTCCACCAGCAGACCTGGCTTTCTGTGTGTGTCCATCCCTGCTCCCTGCCTCCTCTCCCATCAAAAGGCAGTGAAACTCAGTCCCTCACCTGGTTCTGTGGACCAGTAGCAGGAACTTCACCCTGACAGGTGAAACATCAGATCACAAACTTCCACCCAGCTTTCCTTTCTCTCTTCACTCCCAGAGCCTTTCCTGTTCTTCCTTTTGGGCTGGGCCAGGCCATCACAGGTCTGGGTGTGTGTAGCACGTAGGTGTTTGGACTGTCTGGTCTATGTCTTTCCTGGACCAGGGGCTGTCATGTCTCTAGCAGTTGCAATCTGCCTTGTTAACAATGAGAACATACATATGCCTTGAGCAGACGGTAGAGTCTGGTTTTGTTTTTTATGTAGTTTTTTTTTTGTTAATGCTGTCTGTACGTGACAAAATAATTCTGGCTCTCCACTGTTTTTTTTTTTTTTTTTTTTTTAAGTATCCTTTAAAAATAAATTAAGGAGTTCTGGGAAGATGGCAGTGGTGGTGGAAGCGTGGTCTTATGTCTTCCAGAATCCCTATATAAACACAGGGCGCTACGATATTAAACCCAAAACCTATGGAGAATTTTTACTAGATTAGGTGACAGGGTATTGGTCAGTGCACAATACAAGTGGGAGCACAACAGCCACGAGACCTGCCCAACATCACCATGAGTGTGGGGAGAGTCGAAGGAAGCAACAGCGCAACTCGATTCCTGAGGGCCCTGCGCATGCTCTTTATAAGGAGCAGACGAGCCCGCACCAGCCCCTTTCCCAGCAGAGCCCCACGCATGCGCGGTGTAGGGGCCAACTGAGGACCCACAGGAGGGCCTTGAGCTTGTGCGGTGCAGGAGCCTGGCCAGGACTTGCAGCTGAGACTGGGAGGGACTCGGTTCACTCCACAGTTAGTGAGGCAGAGGTCTGAGGTAAGGCATGAATGTCTGTGAATTCTCACACTGAACCCCCACAGCTCCATGGGACTGGAGCCCATAGAGAACAGCAACTGTTGGGGGTGAAATGAGCATTAAATAGGATGGGAACAGTAAAGACAAAGGACAGAGAAGCTCTAACTCAGGGCTAGAACCAGGTGAGGCAAGAAAGGCACTGGCCTCAGGCACAAAATTTCAGGGGCCAACAAAAAAAGTCAGAAATCAAGATAAATGAGGTTTAAAGCAATTTTTCAAAAAGCAAATTTTAATGCCAACAAGTCCTTGATGAGCAAAACATCAAATTTTAAAATATAGACTCATTAACAGTTCTGTGCTGAGTCATACTGACTAAAAGGAAAAATCAGTAATACTGATGCTGTCTTTATTGTAGTGTTTCAGTAGAGTGTTCCAGAAGCCCTCCCTGAGGAATGTACTAAAAAATCAGCTTCAGAAACCAAAATAACTAAAGAGACATTGCAGTAAGAAATACTGTGTGCAGTAAATATATAGTTATTGTAGAATTAAGATCAAATGAGGGATGAAAAGAGATTGTAGTACATAATGGCTTTATGTTCTGAGAATGTAGATATGGTACAAACATTAATAAATGGGGGTAGAGGAGGAGGGAACTGAAATCTGTAAAAATTTTTTTATCATTTTCAGAAGGTCATAACTAGTTCTGGCATTATTTTTTTCCTAGGATACAGTAGTTACCTTATTTTTTATTGAGTTACAACTGACATAATATTATGTTAGTTTCAGATATTCAACATGAAGTTTTGATACTTATAGATATTGGGAAATGATCACTACAATAAGTCTCTCTAACATCTGTCTCCATACATAGTTATACATTTTATTCTGTAATGAGAACTTTTAAGATCTGTTTTCTTAGCAACTTTCAAATATGCAATACAGTATTATTACTATAGTGTTGCCATTCTGTACATTACATCCCCATGACTTATTTACTTTGTAACTGGAAGTTTGTATCTTTTTACCTTAACCCATTCCACCAATCCTCAAGCTCCTTCCTCTGCAACCACCAATCTGTTCTCTATATTTATGAATGTCGGGTGTTGGAGTTTTTTTCAATTTAAAAAAAAATATTTATTTATTTTTGGCTGCATTGGGTCTTCGTTGCTGCACGCGGGCTTTCTCTAGTTGTGGTGAGCGGAGGCTACTCTTCATTGCGGTGCGTGGGCTTCTCATTGCAGTGGCTTCTCTTGTTGTGGAGCACGGGCCCTAGGCACATGGGCTGCAGTAGTTGTGGCGCACGGGCTGCAGTAGTTGTGGCACGCGGGCTCTAGAGCGCAGGCTCAGTAGTTGTGGCGCACGGGCTTAGTTGCTCTGCGGCATGTGGGATCTTCCCGGACCAGGGCTCGAACCCGTGTCCCCTGAATTGGCAGGTGGATTCTTAACCACTGTGCCACCAGGGAAGCCCTTATTTTTGTTTTTAAGATTCCATATATATAAGTAAAATCATGCAGTATTTGTCTTCTCTGGCTTATTTCACTTAGCATAATGCAAGATTTCATTCCTTTTTAAGGGTGAATAACATATATATGTGTGTGTATATATATATACACACACATATATATATACACTCACACATAGGTATATATTTCTTTATCTGTTCATCCATGGATTGGCACTTAGGTTGTTTCCATATCTTGTCTGTTGCAAATAATGAACATGGAGGTGCATATATCTTTTCCAGTTAGTGTGTTCCTTTTCTTCAAATCCCCCGAAGTAGAATTTTTGAATCATATGGTAGTTCTATTTTTAATTTTTAAATTTATTTATTTATTTATTTGGCTATGCTGGGTTTTAGTTGCAGCATGTGGGATCTTTAGTTGCAGCACGTGGGAATCTTTAGTTGCAGCATGCAGGCTCTTAGTTGCGGCATGCGGGAATCTAGTTCCCTGACCAGGGATCGAACCCGGGCCCCCTGCATTGGGAGCGCGGAGTCTTAGCCACTGGATCACCAGGGAAGTCCCTATTTTTCAATTTTTGAGGAAACTCCATACTGTTTTCAGTTGTGGCTGTACCAGTTTACATTTCCACCAAAGGTGAACAAGGGAACCCTTTCCTCCACTTTCTCACCAACATTTGTTATTTCTTGACTTTTTGATAATAGTCATTTTAGCAGGTGTGAGGTGGTATCTCATTGTGTTTATCTGTATTTCCCTGATGCTTTGTGATGCTGAGCATCTTTTCATGGGTCTGTTGACCACCTGTATGTGTTCTTTGTGAAAATGTCTATTCATATCTTCTACCCATTTTAAAATCAGATTGTTTGGGGTTTTTTGTTTTGTTTGCTATTGAGTTGAATGAGTTCTTTATATATTTTGGATATTAACCCCTCATCATATATAGGATTTGCAAATATTTTCTCCCACTGGGTAGGTTGACTTCATTTTGTTGATGGTTTCCTTTGCTGTGCAAAAGGTTTTTAGTTTGATCTAGTCCCACTTGTTTGTTTTTGCTTTCATTTCCTTGGCTTTCAGAATCCCAAAAAACCATCACCAAGACTGATATCAAAGAGCTTACTGCCTATGTTTTTTTCTAGGGGATTTCATGGTTTCAGGTCTTACATTCAAGTCTTTAATGAGTTTTGAGTTCTTTTTTTTTTTTTTTAGAGGGTAAGGAATTTATTTGACAATTTAATTTGACCACCTGAGCAGGAAAACTCATGTCTGCAAACTATACTTATGAATCCCAGAAGCTTTTTGAAATTGAGTAATTTCAGATTTAGTAGCTGCATATACTGCTGTATACAATTAGTGACCTCTAAGGGAATTTATTTTTCCCCCTAGGAATTTATTTGTTTATATCTCTGGGTCCATAAAAAGAAAAGACTGTTTCTTGTGGTCCTTTAAAAAAAAATCAGTCTCATTACTTCTGAACCACTGAGCCATATGATCATCAGGGGCAGGTCACACTCACCCTGTAAGATGAGCACAACATCACATATATATAGAATCAGATCGATCGGGAATCATTTCTCAGCTTTGTTCCTTATTAGCTGTGTGACCTTGGGCAAGTAACTTTACCTCTCTGAGGGCAACGTTTTTGTTTTTAATTAGTCAATGCAAATATTTTCTCCCACCTTGCAGGATTTTGTGAGATGAAGCACTAATGTATGTAAACCTCCACCAGGTCAGTAGGCTACATAAAGTATGCAGACATTGAGACTTCCCTGGTGGTCCATTGGTTAAGAATCCGCCTTCCAATGCAGGGGAGAGTGGTTCGATACCTGTTCAGAGAACTAGATCCCACATGCATGCTGCAGCTAGGAGTTTGCATGCTGCAGCTAAGGAGCTGGAGAGCCATGACCAGGGAGCCTGCCTGTTGCAACTAATGCCCAGTGCAACCAAAAAAAAGTACGCAGACATTGTTATAGTCCTGTGAAGCCTTCTGGAGACTAGGAGGATAGAACACGTTTCGTAACAGTATAACATTTCATAGTGTCGTGAACCACATACCTAAGCTTTAGGTAGCACTCAGGGCAGTTTGCTCTTGAGTTATAAATTGAGTGTTTTCTTTGAATTCTACTTGAATTCGTCTTGGTTGGTGAAGTTCTTGCCTACCACCATCGACTATGGGAATGTTTAGGACACACATAAGGATTGTTAACTGCTCAAATCCACAGCGCTCTGTGCATCTCAAACTTTCCGGCACTTGGGTGAAAATGCAGATTCTGATTTGGCAGCTGTGGGGTGGGGACCTGAGCTCTGCACTGCAAAGCAGCTCCCAGGTGATGTCCATGCTTGGAGTCACTACTGCCAGCCAGACCGCTTAGCAGGGCTCCTCAACCACCTCTGCACCACAGATACTTGGGTCTGGAGCATTGCAGTGGCACGGGGTGGCCCTGTGCATTGTGGGAGGTTCAGCAGCATCCCTGGCTGCTTTTCACTGGATGCCAGTAACTCCCACCCTCCAGCTGGGTTATTCCAAACACCTCCAGACATTGGCAGATGCCCCCAAATTGGTGGGTGGAGGACCACACCCTGTAGGATGCTGTGAGCAAGGTGCATGCACCTCGGGGCAAGCCAGTAGGGATCCTGGAGGTCAGGGTGCAGTTGGGGAAACTGAGGCTAGGCTGTACCGGCATTGCCTGTGGCCCCCTGAGGCTGGATGGAAACCTCCCGGAGCACCACGCCCTCATGTGCTGCCCCCCATGCACTGCGTCCTCACTTGCAGCACGGCTGCCAGAAGTGCCCCTGGTGCCCTCAACGCTCGAGTGCTGTGTGGCTAGTCTGATGTAGCCCTGGGGTCCCTGCCGCCTGCCTGGGGGTCCCGCATGCTGCACCCAGCTCTGAGAGCCTGCGGCCTACTCGCCCCCCAACCTGACAGCTTTTGTCTGAGGTGGCCGCAGGCTACCCACCAGAAGGAGGCCGTCCATGTCAAGGAGCAGTTGGCGGCCGTCAGAGCTGGGTGGGGGTGGGGACTTGAGTTCATTTGTGTGTGTGGTGTAGGATTGTGGAACATATTGCTTCTTTTGCATGTAGCTGCCTGGTTTTCCAAACACCATTTATTGAACAGACTGTTCTTTCCTCATTGAATATTCTTGGCTAGTTTGTCATAAATTAATTGTCCATACACGTATGGGTTTATTTCTGGGCTCTCTATTCTGTGTCTGTTTTTATGCCAGTACTATACTGTTTTGGTTACTGTAGCTTGGCAGTATACTTTGAAATTACAGAATGGGAGAAGATATTTGCAAACAATGCAACTGACAAGGGGTTAATATCCAAAATATACAAATAGCTCATACACTCAATATAGAAAAAACAGACAACCCAATAGAAAAGTGTGAAGAAGACATAAACAGACATTTTTCTAAAGGAGACATCCAGATGGCCAATAGGCACATGAAAAGATGCTCAACCTTGCTAATAATTAGAGAAATGCAAATCAAAACTGCAATGAGGTACCACCTCACACTGGTCAGAGTGACCATCATTAAAAAGTCTACAAATAACAAATGCTGGAGAGGGTGTGGAGAAAAGGTAACCCTCCTACATGGTTGGTGGGAATGTAAATTGGTGAAGCCACTATGGAAAACAGTATGGAGGGTCCTTCAAAAATTAAAAATAGAGTTACAATATGATCCAGCAATTTCATTCCTGGGTGTATATCCAGAAAAAAATGAAAACTCTAATTTGAAAAGATACATGCATCCTAATGTTCACCACAGTACTCTTTACAATAGCCAAGATGTGGAAACAACCCAAGCGCCCATAAACAGATGACTGGCTTGATATATATTTTATACACACACACATACACACACAGACACACACACACACATAATGGAATATTAGCCATAAAAAAGATTGAAATATTGCCATTTGCCCCAACATGCATGGACCTCGAGAATATTATACTGAGTGAAGTAAGTCAGAGAATGACAGATACTATCTGATATCACTTATGTTTGGAATCTAAAATAATACAAATGAATCTGTTATTCACAGACATAGAAAACATGGTTACTGAAGGGAAGATGGAGGGAGGGACAAATTGGGAGTATGGGATTAACAGATACAAACTACATAAAATAGATAAGCAACAAGGATTTCTTAGTACAATACAGTACCTTTGAATCATAAATAATTCCACAGGGGGCAGACAGCCAATTCTGGGTGTTCAGTTGTTTGTTTGTTCTGAAACAGATTAAACTGCTTTTGCCTCCTTAGATTTTTTTTTTTTTTTTTTTTTTTTTTTTTTTTTTTTTTTTTGCGGTACGCGGGCCTCTCACTGTTGTGGCCTCTCCCGTTGCGGAACACAGGCTCCGGACGCGCAGGCTCAGCGGCCATGGCTCACGGGCCCAGCCGCTCCACGGCATGTGGGATCTTCCCGGACCGGAGCACGAACCTGTGTCCCCTGCATCGGCAGGCGGACTCTCAACCACTGCGCCACCAGGGAAGGCCTCCTTAGATTTTTGATCAATCAAATTGAAACAGCACCAGCTTAAACTGGTTTTGTCTCCTTTAAATAGGTTGTTGATTATTCAAACCTTGAGGCATTTTACAGAAACAACACTGCGCATGTGCAAACTGGGAACTCTTATCTCCAGGATGACCCTGGAACCAAGAATCTCGGTCTGCAGAACTCAAGGAATAGAAATGTTGCCACCTGAGCCCCTTAATTGAGAAGCCATTCAATAAGGAAAATCTGGCTTCCAGCAGCACGAGTAGCTTATATGGACTGACTCAAGACTAGCCAATGAGCTTCCAACTTTGAAATTCCCCTAACCCTTTACAAATTGCCCCGGACTCGGGATCAGGGAGACAAATTTGAGAGCCTTGCAGGTTAACCTCGCAGTAAAGCTCTTCTTTTCCAAAAGCCAGTGCCATAGTGTTGGCTTCTATGTGTGTCCAGTAGGGAGCCCTTGCTAGGTAACAATTTGGGTAACACAAGAGTTTTCTTGGTCTTGTGACCACCTGCCTGAGGCACTGTAGCTCCTGGTAGAGCATGTACGCGCTCTTGTCACCATCCTTGAGCGGCCATCTAGACCAAATTTGTCTAGAGGGTCAGCTGTGGGGTTCCTGATTCCCAGCCATGGCTCTTCAGGCTCCTCAGCAGTACTTTCATTTTTTAGAAAAGAAGCGGCTCCTAGACCAGGCGCCTTTTGGGTGAGTAACGTCGTTAAAATGCTCCTGTGCCTAAATTGTCTAATAACCTCATCAGGATTGTGGGTTAGAGTCTTACCCTGGGGAGATTTTTGTCAGGTTAGAGTTCTGAGACTAGGGTTAGAGTCCCAAGGCTAGGACTGGGGGTGGAGTCCCACCGTAGGGAGACAAGATAAAAGGTTACAGCCAGTGAGGTTCTCAAAAGATTGGGTTCGGGCATCCCTGGTGGCGCAGTGGTTGAGAGTCCGCCTGCCGATGCAGGGGACACGGGTTCGTGCCCCGGTCTGGGAAGATCCCACATGCCGCGGAGCAGCTGGGCCCGTGAGCCATGGCCGCTGAGCCTGCGCGTCCGGAGCCTGTGCTCCGAAACGGGAGAGGCCACAACAGTGAGAGGCCCGCGTACCGCAAGGAAGAAAAAAAAAAAAAAAGATTGGGTTAGAGTCTTGAACCCTGGGTTGAAGTCCTAGCATCTTGGATTTCTTTGTCCATGTTTTTCTATGTCTAACTGTTTTATTTGTTAGGATTAGTTCATAGGGGTTTGTTCTTGGATGATTGTAGCAAAACTTTATTAAACCTGATACCAGTGAGGGTCTTCTGACTCAGGAGATTAATTACATTGCTCCCTGACTAGAAATGTTGCCTGAAGGAAGTGTCAGGGTGTTTCACCTGGGCCTAATGTAATTTCCTGGCGGTATTGATACAGGTGTGCATTCTTAACAGAACCAACCCTGATTACCTCGTTGGGGTGAGAGGATAAAGGAGAAAGGAAGGAGTGTAAAGCAGGAAAATTCTCCACCCCAGAAGAACATACCCCATGCCTGGGTTAAAGGAATTTTATACATTTTTGGTTTTTCCTCACTGAGAATTTTAATCTTCTTTTGTATGAGCCAAACTAACAGGGAGTTAGCATTGAACTGCTCTTAAGTGTGTGTGTGTGTGTGTGTAACTAATTTACCAGGAGGAAGAAATTGGTGGTGGTGCTAGAGGCCATGGGCCATATGGAGGCCTTGGGATGAATAGTTCTACATGGAAGTTGCCCAGACATCTAGATTAACTTGTCTGTGATCTCTGCTGGGGAGATAAAATGTTTTAGTCATCTACCAGGAAGATTATACCTGTACATGCTCAGAAAGGAAGTGAGGGCTTCAGTATGTCACCCTGTATATTCTTGAATTCCTCCCCAAATTCAGCTCAGATGTGTCTAAAACAGTCTCTTCACTTGCATTTCTTCAAGGTGGTACAGTCACCTCTTCTACCCTCCTCCTCATCCAGTAAATTTTTCAAGGTGGTGAGCGACACAGAGCCTGGACTTTCATAGACTTCTCTGTAATAGGCAAGCCTGCCTTCAGCACATGGGGTGGGGGGAATTCTTAGGAACCTCTGACCAGATTGGCTACAGCCTTGGACAGATTCCTTGGTTTGCTGGGTAGCATGTGTGACTTTCAGGCTACAGTGCTTGACAATCATCTCTAATGGAAAGCTGCTCAGTGTTCCCTAAGTGAACCCTCACATCCAAACTGGTCATCATTGAGACTGTCCATCTTCTGCAGTGGCTTCTCCAGGGAATTCTTACAGCCAAATCGTGGATAGTTGCTACTGCATTTGTTTGCTCCTTTCCAGAAACCAAACTAGGAGGTGGAATTGGTTCCTAAATCCCAAGACTCTTGCTTTCTCACGCCTCTTGAGGTTGTATGATTTCTCTACGCTTTTTTTTTTTTTTGGTGGGGGGGAGTTGAGGGAAAGATATTTTCTAGAAATTAGCAATCCATAGACAGTTTTCAGTTCTTGGGTTTTAAACCTGGGATACTAACTAAGCCTTTGACTCAGGAGTTGCTTGCATGTTTTCTCTCCCCCATCTCTCTCCCCATTCTCAGAGGGGCAGGCTGACCCCTCAGAACCAGCACTAAGGTGGAGAGTAGTTGAGGAGGGCAAGCTTCTAGTGTGCCCAGGTGCTTCCTATAAAGGAAAGTGTGTTCTGAGCCAACAATTGACAAACCATGGTTCTTTCATTTTTCATGAACGCAGGGATTTTCCAGGTGCAGCCAACATTGCTGCATCACACAGCCCTGAGCTTCTGATGAGACTGCTATTGACATTGGGCCCAATCCATGAAGCCTGGGAAGAGGTGGCAGGCATTTGCTAAAGGCACTTGTTCCAGGCTCTTCCGTGTTCTTGTTGGTTGAGAAGTAAACTATTGTGAGCGCTCACTGGAGGAAATCCAGTCAGCCAACTGCAGAGTGTAATGTCACTAAGGGCTTGTTTTTCTTCAGAGGATAGACTCCCAGATGGAGAACTCTTGGCTGTCCTCCCATCACACTGCCTTGCACTGTGATTATCAGCTTTCCTCAGATCAGAAGTAGTCAGGAACAAGGAGTGGCTCACAACGTTTGACCCTGATTTGGCTTTTCTAGGTTATTTCGTACCCTGTTCAGCAGCTACAGGGGAGGCCTTCAGAAAAAGCCTGTCTTGCCTGCATCAGAGCCTCATGATCGCCACAATACTTGGCTCCTCCTTTGGTGCCTCCTGCGGTTCCCCTGCTGTATGAAGGGGGGATCTCTGCGAGCCCTGCGAAGGCTTCCGCCAACAGTGCTCCTAGAGCCACAGGTTTAGCCCTAACCCCTTCCTTACCAGCTAATCCGAAGGGATTGGTCTCTTCTCCCCATACCTGCCAGGGTACTCAGTTCAGGCCAGGGGGTACTCTGCTTCAGGCAGGGCAGTATCTGCTGAGACAGGTTCCCGAAGGTCTAGATGACCAAAGTCCCCCCAGGGGATTTATATGTGTGAACTCCCCATTTTCTATCCCTGATCTATATAAGTGAGAAAAAAACATATTTAAAGTACAGCTTTCTGTATGTGCCTGAATGTCCTATTCTCTTCTTGGGGCAAGATCTACTAACAAAATTAAATGAATTTTATCAGAAGAAGTAGACATTAAAATATTCCCAGATCAAGCCTATTCCCTCCAAGTTGCGCTTTTACAATTGGGAGGCAAGCCTCAACCAGAAGTCCCTGAAGAAATTCTACAAAAGGTAAGAGTGGATATTTGCACTGATGTAGGCCAGGAAGAGCCAAGACAGCTAACCCAATAGTAGAACTCCATCTATGCACCAAGGCTCCCAATTTAAAGCGATACCCTTTAAAGAGGCATGTGAAGGAAGGTATAAAGCCACTGATAACTTTCTCAAGTGCCAATTAATCAGACCTTGCCAGTCCCCATATAACACTCCAGTCCTGCTGGTACAAATACTGGGGACCAGAGATTATTGTTCTGTACAGGATTGGAGAGCCATTAACCAAATTGTAGAGGATATACATGCAGTGGTGTATACTTACACTTTGCTTATAACTTTATTTAGAGACTTTTGCTGGTTTACAGTTATGGACTTAAGATGCTGTTTACTACCTACTCCTAAGTCCTGAGTCCCAGGAATTGTTTGCCTTTAAATGACACTACTGAAACACTAATATAAAATAACAATATTGTTGGATGGTACTTCCACAAGGATTTAAGAGTGTCCCCACCATCTTCGGGGAACCCTTAGCCAAGGACTTAAGGGATTTCCAGTTAAATGAGGGAGTCTTACTATGATACACTAATTGCTTGTAAAACTAAGGAAGCTGTAGGAAAGAATACAATCCTCACATTAAGCTTTCTGGCAGACCAGGGATATAAAATCTCCAAGGGAGAAGTGTAAATTTCTCAACCAATTGTAAAATATCTAGGGCTTGAGTTAGCAAAAGGACGAAGAAACATATTGCTGGATCAAAGGGAAGTATTAGCTTGGGTTACTGTACACACCACCAGAAGGCAATTGAGAGGATTCTTAGGAATGGCTGGGTTTTGTCATATTTTGATTCCTAACTTTGGACTCGTGGCCAGACATCTATATGAGGCTCTTAAAGGAAATGACATTGAGCCATTAAGCTGGGCTGCGGCTTGCCATAAGGTGTTCCATACCATACAGATAATTGAAGAAGTGTATTCTCATACATCTGACCTGACTGACCAGCCTTCAGAATATACAGTTAAGGACACGTTTATGGATGGGAGCAGCTTCATGGACCACAGACTTTGGAAGGCTGGGTATGCAATAGCAACTCATTAGGAAGTCCTGGAAGCAGAAGTACATCTGCCCAGAAGATGTACTCTTATAGCCCTTATAAGATCCCTGCATCTTAGAGCTAAGAAAAAGGCAACTGTTTACACTGATTCTACGTACGCCTTCTCTGTCGTATATGCACATGGGGCCATATGGAAAGAGAGGTCTACTGACATCAGGAAGGAAAGAAAGTAAACACACTGGTGATACTGACCTTACTAGATTCTGTTATGTGCCAGAAGAAATAGTCATGGTACATTGCCTGGGACACCAAAAGACTGGTATATATAGCTAACAGAAGTAATTTAGCTGATCAGCCATAAAACAGACAGCCAGAACCAAAACCCCAGATTCCCAAGACCCTACATTCAATTCTGAGTGTGGATCAATACCTGTTTAAGCCCTAGTATTCTGAAATAGATCTAGGGAGAGCAGACAAATGGGGATTTCATGCTGACACTTGAGACTTTGATGGTGATCAGTACCAAATGATCAAAGAAGGCTGGATTTATAATGAACAGAGACTAGTGCTTACACCCAAGCATTTAGTGGAAAAAATAATTACTCACCTACATCAAGGAACCCATTAATGGGAGGAATGCAACCTGCCACTGGCTACAAATGTTTATAGTTGGTTCACAAATGCAAAGGACCATCGAAAAGGTACCACAAAACTGATCTGTTCCAGAAACAATCCTAAAACCGGGTCACCCCCAATAATAAAAGGGGTGCAAACCTTAGGGACAAAACCAGGAGATGATTAGTAAATAGCATTTACTGTTATGCTAAGAGCTGTGGGGAATTACAGATATTTGCTGGTAATTGTGGACAACTTCAAAGGATGGGTCGAAGCCTTCCCGCGCTGAACAGGGTAACAGAGTCCGTACTAAAAGAAATTATCCCTCATTTTGGGTTGCCTCCTTCAGTTCAAAGTGACAGCCGGGGAGCTTTCATAGCCAAGGTAACTTGGTGTCTGGGGCCCTCGGAATACAATGGAAGTTATAGGCTTCATGGAGACCTTGGGCTGTGGGAAAGACTGAAAAGATGAATTATACCGTAAAGACAGCACCAAAATATGTCAAGAAACCAATTAACTAGGGATGTCTTACTAGTTGCCCTGCTTAGATTAAGAGTAACCCCTAGAAGCAAGCTCCAATTGAGCCCTTATGGAATGTTATATAGGAGACCCTTCCTTAAGACTAAGTATTATTGCCAATTGAATCACTGAAAATGTTTACAATAAAATGTTTTCATGGATTCCCAAAGTAATAGGGCCTGTTTTGGAAGGACAGTTAAAATTAGGAGTCATAGTTCTAAGTATATTAGCGTTAATCTTTTCATTCACCAAATTTTGTACTTACTGTTTATCTCCTTTAAAAAGCCCTCCCCCACTGGCAAGATGATTGTCTGAGACTTAAGCGTTTAAGGTAGGAATCACGAATGTTTACAATTCAATGAGAAGCAATGTCATTTATCTTATTAAAAAATCCACGCACCTAATCAGAAGGAAGAAGCTAGAACGGTCCTTGCCCTATTTCCCTTGATTTAGGAATGTACCAAAAAAAAAAAAAAAAAAAGAGTTGAAGTAGCACATAAAACATTCACCAGCTTTAACTGGATTTGCCTCCATAAATAGGGTTTTGAATAATCAAACCTTGAATTATATTAGAGACAGCACTGCACATGTGCATGACAGGAACCCATGTCTACAGGATGACCCCAGAACCATGAATTCTATGCAATTTAGTCTATGGACTGAAAGAATAAAAGTGTTGCCATGGGAGCGTTAAGATGTGCAAAGGCCTTCAATAAGGAAAGTCTATGTTCCAGCAGCGTGAGTAGCTTATATGGACTGATTTGAGAATAGCCAGTCAGCTTCCAAGTTTGAAATTCCCCTAACCCTTAGAAGTTCTCCACGAACCCTGGATCAGAGAGACAGATTTGGGAGGCTTGCCTCCTGTCTCCTTACCAGTTGACCTCACATTAAACTTTTCATTTTTCAAAAAATTTAACTATACTTGATTTACAGTATTGTGTTAGTTTCAGGTGTACAGCTTCAGATTCTTTTCCATTATGGTTTATTACAAGATATTGAGTATAGTTCCCTATGCTATACAGTAACTTCTTGTTGTTTATTTTATATATAATAGTGTGCATCTTTAATTCCATACTCCTAATTTATCCCTCTCCCCCCCTGCCCCCCCCTCCCGCTTTCTCCTTTAGTAACCATACGTTTTCTATGCTGTGAGTCTGTTTCTGTTTTGTAAATAAGTTCATTTGTTGTATTTTTTTAGTTTCTACATGTAAATGATATCATATGATACTGGTCTTCCTGTGTGACTTATTTCACTTAATATAATAATCTCTGGGTCCATCCATGTTGCTGCAAATGGCAATATTTCATTCTTTTTATGGCTGAGTAATATTTCATTATATATTTATATATACCCCATATTTATCTATTCATCTGTCAATGGACATTTAGGTTGCTTCCAATGTCTTGGTTATTGTGAACACTGCTGCTGTGAACATAGCGTGCATGTATCTTTTCTAATTAGAGTTTTCATCTTTTCCAGATATATGCCCAGCATTGGGATTGCTGGATCGTATGGTAACTCTATTTTTAGTTTTTTAAGGAACATTAGACTATTCTCTGTAGTGGCTGCACCAATTTACATTCCCACCAACAGTGCAAGAGGGTTCCATTTTCTCCACACCCTCTCCAGCATTTATTATTTGTAGACTTTTTGAGGATGGCCCTTCTGTCCAGTGTGAGGTGATACCTTATTGTAGTTTTGATTTGCATTTCTCTGATAATTAGCACTGTGGAGCATCTTTTCATGTGCCTCTTGACCATCTGGATGTCTTCTTTGGAGAAATTTCTATTTAGGTCTTCTTCCCATTTTTTGATGGGATTTTTTTTTTTTTTGATACTGAGCTGTATGAGCTTTCTGTATACTATGGAAATTAATCGCTTGCTGGTCACAAGTTTGCAAGTATTTTCTCCCATTCCATACATTGTTTCATTTTGTTTATGGTTTCCTTTGCTGTGCAAAAGCATTTAAGTATGATTAGGTTCCATTTGTTTTTATTTCCATTACTCTAGGAAATGGATCCAAAGAAATATTGCTGTGATTTATGTCAGAGTGTTCTATGTTTTCCTCTAAGAGATTTTTAAAAAAAAACCTTTATTGGAGTATAATTGCTTTACAATGGTGTGTTAGTTTCTGCTTTAAAACAGAGTGTATCAGTTATACATATACATATGTCCCCATATCTCTTCGCTCTTGCATCTCCCTCCCTCCCACCCTTCCTATCCCACCCCTCTAGGGGGTCACAAAGCACCGAGCTGATCTCCCTGTGCTATGCAGCTGCTTCCCACTAGCTATCTATTTTACGTTTGGTAGTGTATGTATGTCCATGCCACTCTCTCACTTTGTCCCAGCTTACCCTTCCCTCTCCCCATATCCTCAAGTCCATTCTCTAGTAGGTCTGCATCTTTATTCCCGTCTTGCCCCTGGGTTCTTCATGACCATTTTTTTTTTAGATTCCATATATATGTGTTAGCATATGGTGTTTGTTTTTCTCTTTGTGACTTCCTCTGTATGACAGACTCTAGGTCCATCCACCTCACTACAAATAACTCACTTCCATTCCTTTTTATGGCTGAGTAATATTCCATTGTATATATGTGCCACATCTTCTTCATCCATTCATCTGTTGATGGACACTTAGGTTGCTTCCATGTCCGGGCTATTGTAAATAGAGCTGCAGTGAACATTTTGGTACATGACTCTTTTTGAATTATGGTTTTCTCAGAGTATATGCCCAGTAGTGGGATTGCTGGGTCATATAGTAGTTCTAATTTTAGTTTTTTAAGGAACCTCCATACTGTTCTCCATAGTGGTTGTATCAATTTACATTCGCACCAACAGTGCAAGGGGGTTCCCTTTTCTCCACACCTTCTCCAGCATTTATTGTTTGTAGATTTTTTGATGATGGCCATTCTGACTGGTGTGAGATGATATCTCATTGTAGTTTTGAGTTGCATTTCTCTAATGATTAATGATGTTGAGCATTCTTTCATCTGTTTGTTGGCAATCTGTATATCTTCTTTGGAGAAATGTTTGTTTAGGTCTTCTGCCCATTTTTGGATTGAGTTGTTTGTTTTTTTGATGTTGAGCTGCATGAGTTCCTTGTATGTTTTGGAGATTAATCCTTTGTCAGTTGCTTCCTTTGCAAATATTTTCTCCCATTCTGAGGGTTGTCTTTTGGTCTTGTTTATGGTTTCCTTTGCTGTGCAAAAGCTTTGAAGTTTCATTAGGTCCCATTTGTTTATCTTTGTTTTTATTTCCATTTCTCTAGGAGGTGGGTCAAAAAGGATCTTGCTGTGACTTATGTCATACAGTGTTCTGCCTATGTTTTCCTCTAAGAGTTTGATGGTGTCTGGCCTGACATTTAGGTCTGTAATCCATTTTGAGTTTATTTTTGTGTATGGTGTCAGGGAGTGTTCTAATTTCATTCTTCTACATGCAGTTGTCCAGTTTTCCCAGCACCACTTATTGAAGAGGCTGTCTTTTCTCCATTGTATATTCTTGCCTCCTTTATCAAAGATAAGGTGACCATATGTGCGTGGGTTTATCTCTGGGCTTTCTATCCTGTTCCAGTGATCTATATTTCTGTTTTTGTGCCAGTACCATAACTGTCTTGATTACTGTAGCTTTGTAGTATAGTCTGAAGTCAGGGAGCCTGATTCCTACAGCTCCATTTTTCTTTCTCAAGATTGCTTTGGGGCTTCCCTGGTGGCGCAGTGGTTGAGAGTCCGCCTGCCGATGCAGGGGACACGGGTTCGTGCCCCAGTCCGGGAAGATCCCACATGCCGCGGAGCGGCTAGGCCCGTGAGCCATGGCCGCTGAGCCTACGCATCCGGAAACTGTGCTCCTCAACGGGAGAGGCCACAGCAGTGAGAGGCCCGCGTACCACAAAAAAAAAAAAAAAAAAGATTGCTTTGGCTATTCGGGGTCTTTTGTGTTTCCATACAAATTGTAAAATTTTTTGTTCTAGTTCTGTGAAAAATGCCAGTGGTAGTTTGATAGGGATTGCATTGATTCTGTATATTGCTTTGGGTAGTAGAGTCATCTTCACAATGTTGATTCTTCCAATCCAAGAACATGATATATCTCTCCATCTATTTGTATCATCTTTAATTTCTTTCATCAGTGTCTTATAATTTTCTGCATACAGCTCTTTTGTCTCTTTAGGTAGGTTTATTCCTAGATATTTTATTATTTTTGTTGCAGTGGTAAATGAGAGTGTTTTCTTAATTTCACTTTCAGATTTTTCATCATTAGTGTAGAGGAATGCAAGAGATTTCTGTGCATTAATTTTGTGTCCTGCTACTTTACCAAATTCATTGATTAGCTCTAGTAGTTTTCTAGTAGCATCTTTAGGATTCTCTATGTATAGTATCATGTCATCTGCAAACAGTGAGAGTTTTACTTCTTCTTTTCCGATTTAGATTCCTTTTCTTTCTTTTTCTTCTCTGATTGCTGTGGCTAAACTTCCAAAACCATGTTGAATAATAGTGGTGAGAGTGGGCAACCTTGTCTTGTTCCTGATCTTAGTGGAAATGGTTTCAGTTTTTCACCATTGAGGACAGTTTTGGCTGTGGGATTGTCATATATGGCCTTTATTATGTTGAGGAAAGTTCCCTCTATGCCTACTTTCTGGAGGGTTTTTATCATAAATGGCTGTTGAATGTTGTCGAAAGCTTTTTCTGCATCTACTGAGATATCATATGGTTTTTCTCCTTCAATTTGTTAATATGGTGTATCACGTTGATTGATTTGTGTATACTGAAGAATCCTTGCATTCCTGGGATAAACCCCACTTGATCATAGTGTATGATCCTTTTAATGTGCTGTTGGATTCTGTTTGCTAGTATTTTGTTGAGGATTTCTGCATCTATGTTCATCAGTGATATTGGCCTGTAGTTTTCTTTCTTTGTGACATCCTTGTCTGGTTTTGGTATCAGGGTGATGGTGGCCTCGTAGAATGAGTTTGGGAGTGCTCCTCCCTCTGCTATATTTTGGAAGAGTTTGAGAAGGATAGGTGTTAGCTCTTCTCTAAATGTTTGATAGAATTTGCCTGTTAAGCCATCTGATCTTGGGCTTTTGTTTGTTGGAAGATACTTAATCACAGTTTCAATTTCAGTGCTGGTGATTGGTCTGTTCATATTTTCTATTTCTTCCTGGTTCAGTCTCGGAAGGTTGTGCATTTCTAAGAATTTGTCCATTTCTTCCAGGTTGTCCATTTTATTGGCATAGAGTTTCTTGTAGTAATCTCTCATGATCTTTTGTATTTCTGCAGTGTCAGTTGTTACTTCTCCTTTTTCATTTCTAATTTTATTGATTTGAGTCTTCTCCCTTTTTTTCTTGATGAGTCTGGCTAATGGTTTATCAATTTTGTTTATCTTCTCACAGAACTAGCTTTTAGTTTTATTGATCTTTGCTATCGTTTCCTTCATTTCTTTTTCATTTATTTCTGATCTGATCTTTATGATTTCTTTCCCTCTGCTAACTTTAGGGGGTTTTTGTTCTTCTTTCTCTAATTGCTTTAGGTGTAAGGTTAGGTTGTTTATTTGATATGTTTCTTGTTTCTTAAGGTAGGATTGTATTGCTATAAACTTCCCTCTTAGAACTGCTTTTGCTGCATCCCATAGGTTTTGGGTCATTGTGTTTTCATTGTTATTTGTTTCTAGGTATTTTTTTATTTCCTCTTTGATTTTTTCAGTGATCTGTTGGTTATTAAGTAGTGTGTTTTTTAGCCTCCATGTGTTTGTATTTATTACAGATTTTTTCCTGTAATTGATATCTAGTCTCATAGCGTTGTGGTCGGAAAAGATACTTGATACGCTTTCAATTTTTTAAAATTTACCAAGGCTTGATTTGTGACTCAAGATATGATCTGTCCTGGAGAATGTTCCATGAGCACTTGAGAAGAATGTGCATTCTGTTGTTTTTGGATGGAATGTCCTATAAGTATCAATTAAGTCCATCTTTTTAAATTTTGGATGATCTGTCCATTGGTGAAAGTGGGGTGTTAAAGTCCCCTACTATGATTGTGTTTCTGTCGATTTCCCCTTTTATGGCTGTTAGTATTTGCCTTATGTATTGAGTTGCTCCTATGTTGGGTGCATAAATATATACAATTGTTATATCTTCTTGGATTGATCCCTTGATCATTATGTAGTGTCCTTCTTTGTCTCTTGTAATAGTCTTTATTTTAAAGTCTATTTTGTCTCATATGAGTATTGCTACTCCAGCTTTCTTTTGATTTCCATTTGCATGGAATATCTTTTTCCATCTCCTCACTTTCAGTCTGTATGTGTCTCTAGGTCTGAAGTGGGTCTCTTGTAGACAGCATATATACAGGTCTTGTTTTTGTATCCATTCAGCCAGTCTTTGTCTTTTGGTTAGAGCATTTAATGCATTTACATTTAAGGTGATTATTGATATGTATGTTCGTATTACCATTTTCTTAATTGTTTTGGGTTTATTATTGTAGGTCTTTTCCCTCTCTTGTGTTTCCTGCCTAGAGAAGTTCCTTTAGCATTTGTTGTAAAGCTGGTTTGGTGGTGCTGAATTCTCTTAGCTTTTGCTTGTCTGTAAAGCTTTTAATTTCTCTGTCAAATCTGAATGAGATCCTTGCTGGGTAGAGTAATCTTGGTTGTAGGCTTTTCTCCTTCATCACTTTAAATATGTTCTGCCACTCCCTTCTGTCTTGCAGAGTTTCTGCTGAAAGATCAGTTGTTAACCTTATAGGGATTCCCTTATGTGTTATTTGTTGCTTTTCCCTTGCTGCTTTTAGTATTTGTTCTTTATGTTTAATTTTTGATAGTTTCATTAATATGTGTCTTGGCATGTTTCTTCTTGGATTTATCCTGTATGGGACTCTCTGTGTTTCCTGGACTTGATTAACTATTTCCTTTCCCATAGTAGGGAAGTTTTCAAGTATAATCTCTTCAAATGTTTTCTCAGTCCCTTTCTTTTTCTCTTCTTCTTCTGGGACCTGTATAATTTGTATGTTGGTGCGTTTAATGTTTTCCCAGAGGTCTCTGTGACTGTCCTCAATTCTTTTCATTCTTTTTTCTTTATTCTGCTCTGCAGTAGTTGTTTACATTATTTTATTTTCTAGGTCACTTATCTATTCTTCTGCCTCAGTTATTCTGCTGTTGATCCCTTCTAGAGTATTTTTAATTTCATTTATTGTGTTGTTCATCACTGTTTGTTTGCTCTTTAGTTCTTCTAGGTCCTTGTTAAATGTTTCTTGTATTTTATCCATTCTATTTCCAAGAAGTTGGATCATCTTTACTATCGTTATTCTAAATTCTTTTTCAGGTAGACTGCCTAGTTCTTCATTTGTTACGTCTGGTGGGTTTTTGTATTGCTCTTCATCTGCTGTGTGTTTCTCTGTCTTCTCATTTTGTTTAACTTACTGTGTTTGGGGTCTGCTTTTCGCAGGCTGCATGTTTGTAGTTTCCATTGTTTTTGGTGTCTGTCCCCAGTTGCTAAGGTTGGTTCAGTGGGTTGTGTAGGCTTCCTGGTGGAGGGGACTAGTGCCTTAGTTCTGGTGGATGAGGCTGGATCTTGTCTTTCTGGTGGGCAGGTCCACGTCTGGTGGTGTGTTTTGGGGTGTCTGTGGCCTTATTATGATTTGAGGCAGCCTCTCTGCTAATGGATGGGGCTGTGTTCCGGTCTTGCTAGTTGTTTGTCATAGGGTGTCCAGAACTGTAGCTTGCTGGTCATTGCGTGGAGCTGGATCTTGGCGTTGAGATGGAGATCTCTGGGAGATTTTTGCCGTTTGATATTACATGGAGCTGGGAGGTCTCTGGTGGACCAGTGTCCTGAAGTTGGCTCTCCCACCTCAGGCACAGCCCTGACGCCTGGCTGGAGCACCAGTAGCCTGTCGTCCACATGGCTCAGAATAAAAGGGAGAAAAAAAAGAATTAAAGAAGAAGATAAAATAAATAAAGTAAAATAAAACAAATTTATTAAAGAATTATGAAGAAAAAAAATTTTTAAGTAATAAAAAAAGAAAAACAAAACAAAAAAAACCAGACAGACAGAACCCTAGGACAAATGGTAAAAGCAAAGCTATACAGACAAAATCACACACAGAAGCATACACATACACACTCACAAAAAGAGAAAAAGGGAAAAAAATATATATATTGTTGCTCCCAAAGTCCACCTCCTCAATTTGGGATGATTCGTTGTCTATTCAGGTATTCCACAGATGCAGGGTACATGAAGTTGATTGTGGAGATTTAATCCGCTGCTCCTGAGGCTGCTGGGAGAAATTTCCTTTTCTCTTCTTTGTTCGCAGAGCTCCAGGTGTTCAGCTTTGGATTTGGCCCCGCCTCTGCGTGTAGGTCGCCTGTGGGCGTCTGTTCTTTGCTCAGACAGGACAGGGTTAAAGGAGCAGCTGCTTCAGGGGCTCTGGCTCACTCAGGCCGGGGGGAGGGAGGGGTACGGATGCAGGGCGAACCTGCTGCGGCAGAGGCCAGCGTGACTTTGCACCAGCCTGAGGCATGTAGGGCGTTCTCCTGGGGAAGTTGTCCCTGGATCATGGGACCCTGGCAGTCACGGGCTGCACAGGCTCTCGGGAGGGGGCGTGTGGATAGTGACCTGTGCTTGCACACAGGCTTCTTGGTGGCTTCAGCAGCATTCTTAGCATCTCATGCCTGTCTCTGGGGTCCGCGCTGTTAGCCGTGGCTCGTGCCCGTCTCTGGAGCTCCTTTAAGCAGCGCTCTTAATCCCCTCTCCTTGCACACCAGGAAACAAAGAGGAAAGAAAAAGTCTCTTGCCTCTTCGGCAGCTCCCGATCTTTTCCCGGACTCCCTCCCGGCTAGTTGTGGCGCACTAGTTCCTTCAGGCTGTGTTCACGCAGCCAACCCCAGTCCTCTCCCTTGGATCTGACCTCCGAAGTCCGAGCCTCAGTTCCCAACCCCCACCCGTCCTGGCAGGTGAGCAGAGAAGCCTCTCGGGCTGGTGAGTGCTGGTTGGCACTGACCCTCCGTGTGGGAATCTCTCTGCTTTGCCCTCCACACCCCTGTTGCTGCGCTCTCCTCCGTGGCTCCCAAAGCTTCCCCCCTCCACTCCCCGCAGTCTCCGCCCGCGAATGGGCTTCCTAATGTGTGGAAACCTTTCCTCTTTCACAGCTCCCTGCCACTGGTGCAGGTCCCATCTCTATTCTTTTGTCTCTGTTTTTTCTTTTTTTTGCCCTACCCAGGTACGTGGGGAGTTTCTTGCCTTTTGGGAGGTCTGAGGTCTTCTGCCAGCGTTCAGTAGGTGTTCTGTAGGAGTTGTTCCACATGTAGAGGTATTTCTGATGTTTTTGTGGGGAAGAAGGTGATCTCCGTGTCTTACTCTTCCACCATCTTGAAGCTCCTCTAAGAGTTTTATAGTATCTGGTCTTACGTTTAGGTCTTTAATCCATTTTGAGTTTATTTTTGTATATGGTGTTAGAGAATGTTCTAATTTCATCCTTTTACATGTAGCTGTCCAGTTTTCTCAGCACCACTTATTGAAGAGACTGTCTTTTCTCCACTGTATATTCTTGCCTCCTTTGTCACAGATAATTGACCATAGTGTGTGGGTTTATTTCCGGGCATTCTCTCCTGTTCCATTGATCTGTGTGTCTGTTTTTGTGCCAGTACCATACTGTTTTGATTACTGTAGCACTGTACTATAGACTGAAGTCAGGGAGCATGATTCTTCCAACTCTGTTCTTTCTCAAGATTGTTTTGGCTATTCAGGATCTTCCATACAAATTTTAAAAATGTTTTGTTCTAGTTCTGTGAAAAATGCCGTTGGTATTTTGATAAGGATTGCACTGAATCTGTAGATTGCCTTGAGTAGTATGGTCATTGTAATATTGATTCTTCCAATACAAGAATACGGTATATCTTTCCATCGGTTTGTGTCATATTCAGTTACTTGCATCAGCATATTAGGGTTCTCAGAGTTCAGGTCTTTTGCCTCCTTAGGTAGGTTTATGGCTAGGTATTTTATTCTTTTTGATGTGATGGTAAATGGGATTGTTTCCTTAATTTCTGTTTCTTATATTTCATTGTTACTGTCTAGAAATGCAACAGATTTCTCTGCATTAGTTTTGTATCCTGCAACTTTACTGAATTCATCGAGCTCTAGTAGTTTATTGGTGGTGTCTTTAGGATTTTCTTTGTATAGTATGTCATCTGCAGATGGTGACAGTTTTACTTCTTCCTTTCCAATTTGGAATCCTTTTATTTCTATTTCTTCTGATTGCTGTGGCTAGGACTTACAAGACTGTGTTGAATAAATGAGGTGAGAATGGGCTTTCTTTTCTTTTTCCTGATCTTAGAGGGAAAGTTTTCAGCTTTTCACTGTTGAGTATGATGTTAGCTGTGTGCTGTTGTATAGGGCCTTTGTTATGTTGAGGTATGTTCCCTCTGTGTTTACTTTCTGCAGAATTTTTATCATAAATGGATGTTGATTTTTGTCAAAAGCTTTTTCTGCATCTACTGAAATGATCATATGGTTCTTATTCTTCAGTTTGTTTATGTGGTGTATCACATTGATTGATTTGTGGATACTGAAAAAAATCCTTGTATCCCTGAGATAAATCCCACTTGATCATGGTGTATGATCCTTTTAATGTATTGTTGGATTCAATTTTCTAGTATTTCATTGAGGATTTTTGCATTTGTGTTCATCAGTGATATTGGTCTGTAATTTTCTTTTTTTTTTGATATCTTTGGTTTTGGTATCAGGGTGATGGTGGCTTCATAGAATGAGTTCGGAAATGTTCCTTCCTCTGCTGTTTTTTGGAATAGTTTCAGAATGATAGGTGTTAACTCTTCTCTAAATATTTAGTAGAATTCACCTGTGTAGCCATCTGGTCCTGGACTTTTGTTTGTTGGGAGTTTTAAAATTACTGATTCAGTTTCAGTACTGGTATTTCGTCTGTCCATATTTTCTGTTTCTTCCTGGTTCAGACCTGGGGGATTGTATCCTCGTAAGAAATTGTCAATTTTTTCTAGGTTGTCCATTTTATTAGCTGTAGTTGTTTATAGTAGTCTCTTATGATTCTTTGTATATCTGTGGTGGTAACTTCTTTTTCATTTCTGATTTTATTGATTTGGGCTTTCTCCCTTCTTTTTTCTTGATGAGTCTGGCTAAAGGTTTATCAATTTTGTTTATCTTTTCAGAGAACCAGCTTTTAGTTTCAGTGATTTTTTTCTATTGTTTTAGGCTTTATTTTGTTTATTTCTGCTCTGATCTTTATGATTTCTTTCGTTCTGTTAACTTCGGGTTTTGTTTCTTCTTCTTTCTCTAGTTCCCTCAGGTGTAGTGTTAGGGCACTTGAGATTTTTCTTGTTTCCTGAGGTAAGATTGTATTGCTGTAAACTTCCCTCTTAGAACTGCTTTTGCTGCATCCCACAGGTTTTGGTTTATCATGTTTTTGTCTTCATTGGTGTCTAGGTATTTTATTTCCTCTTTGATTTATTAATTGATCCATTGGTTGTTTAGTAGCATATTTTTTAGCCTCCATGTGTTTGTTTTTTGCAGTTTTTTCCTTGTAGTTGATTTTTAGTCTCATAGCATTTTGGTTGGAGAAGATGCTTGATATAATTTCAGTTTCCTTAAATTTACCAAGGCTTGTTTTGTGGCCTAGTATGTAATCTATCCTGGAGACTGTTTCATGTGCACTTGAAAAGAATGTATTCTGCTTTCAAATGGAATGCTCTCTCTCTCTGTATATATAAATTAAGTCCATTTGGTCTAATTTGTTAAGACCTGTGTTTCCGTATTGATTTTCTTTTTGGATCTGTCCATTGACATAAGTGGGGTGATAAAGACACCTACTGTTAATTGTGTTACTGTCGATTTCTCCTTTTATGTCTGTTAATATTTGCCTTATATATTGAGGTGTTGCTATGTTGGGTGCATATATATTTACAATTGTTATATGTACTTGGATTGTTCCCTTCATCATTATGTAGTGTCTCTTTGTCTCTTGTCTTTAAAGTCTATTTTGTCTGATACAAGTATTGCTATTTGTTTACTTTTGATTTCTATTGCATGGAATACCTTTTTCCATCCCCTCACTTTCAGTCAGTATGTGTCTCTAGAGCTGAAGTGAGCCTTTTGTAGGCAGAATATTTATAGGTCATGTTTTTGTATCCATTCAGCCACTCTGTTTTTTGGTTGGAGCATTTTGTCCATTTACATTTAAGGTAATT
Organism: Mesoplodon bidens; assembly: GCF_964165515.1. Classification (NCBI taxonomy): domain Eukaryota; kingdom Metazoa; phylum Chordata; class Mammalia; order Artiodactyla; family Ziphiidae; genus Mesoplodon; species Mesoplodon bidens. Next base: position 117,462,927 of record NC_138176.1, on the reverse strand, counting down.
ACCAATATATGTATTTATTGCTACTTTGTTAAATTGTTTTGGATTTGTTTTTGTAGGTCTTTTTTCCTCTTTTGTTCTTTTCTCTTGTGATTTGATGACTCTTTAATATTTTGGTTGGATTCCTTTTTCTTTCTTGTGTGTATATCTATTATAGATTTTTGGCTGTGGTTACTGTGAGGTGTTTGTAGAGCAGTTTGTATATATATACAGACACACATATATATGTATGTACATGTATATGTATAAATATATCTGTGATTTTTTTAAGTTGCTGATCTCTTCATTTCAAATGCATTTTTAAAAAATAAGTAAATTTATTTATTTATTTATGGCTGTGTTGGGTCTTTTTGCTGCACACGGGCTTTCTCTAGTTGTGGTGAGCAGGGGTTACTCTTCATTGTGGTGTGTGGGCTTCTCATTGTGGTGGCTTCTCTTGTTGCAGAGCATGGGCTCTAGGGGCATGGGCTTTGGTAGTTGTGGCACACAGGCTTCAGTAGTTGTGGTGCATGGGCTTAGTTGCTCCACAGCATGTGGGATCTTCCCGGACCAGGGCTCGAACATGTGTCCTCTGCATTAGCAGGCGGATTCTTAACCACTGTGCCACCAGGGAAGCCCCCAAATGCATTTTAAAAATCCTGCATTTGTATTCTTCTCCACTCATGATTATAGTTTTCATATCATAGTTTACATTTGTTTTGTGTATCCCTTAACTGCTTACTGTGGATACAGGTGATTTTACTACTTTTGTCTTTTAACCTCCCTATTAGCTTTGTGTGTGGATGATTCCATACCATTACTGTATGTTTGCATTTACCAGTGAGCTTTTTAGTTCATAATTTTCTTGTTTCTAGCTATGCCCTTTTCTTTTTCACTTAGAGAAGTTCCTTTAACATTTTTTGTGAAGCTGGTTTGGTGGTGGTGCTTCTTTTCAGCTTTTGCTTATCTGTAAAGCTTTTGATTTCTCATTCAAATCTGAATGAGAGCCTTGCTAAGTAGAGCAATCTTGGTTGTAGGTTTTCCCCTTTCATCACTTTAAATATATCATGCCACTCCCTGAGTTTCTGCTGAAAGATCAGCTGATAGCCTTATGGGGGTTCCCTTGTATGTTATTTGTTGCTTTTCCCTTGCTGCTTTTAATATTCTCTCTTTATCTTTAATTTTTGTCATTTTGATTACAATGTACCTTGGTGTGTTCTTTGGATTTATCCTGCCTGGGACTCTCTGCTCTTCTTGGAGTTGGGTGACTGTTTCCTTTCTCAGGTTGGGGAAATTTTCAGCCACTGTCTCTTCAAATATTTTCTCATGACCTTTCTCTCTCTCTCTTCTCCTCCTGGGACCCCTATAATGCAAATAATAGAGCACTTGATGTTGTCCCAGAGGTCTCTTAAACTGTCCTTATTTCTTTTAATTCTATTTTCTGTTCGGTGGCAGTGATTTCCACTACTCTGTCTTCCAGCCTACTGATCTGTTCATCTGTATCATTTAGTGTACTATTTATTCCTTCTAGTGTATTTTTCATTTCACTTATTGTATTCTTCATTTCTGTTTGATTGTTCTTTATATTTTCTAACTCTTTGTTAACAACTTCTAACTTCTCACTCTGTGCATCCATTCTTCTCCTGAGTTCTTTGATCATTTTTACAATCATTACTGTGATCTCTTTTTCAGGGTGATTGCCTATCTCCACTTCACTTAGTTGTTCTTCTGGGGTTTCGTCTTGTTTCTTAGCCTGAAACATATTCCTCTGCCACCTCATTTTGTCTAAGTTACTTTTTTAATGTATTATGTGAGAGGTTAGTTATATTTCTCCATCTTGGAGAAGTGGCCTTCTGTAGGAGATGTCCTGTATGTCACAAAAGTGCACTCCTCTCTTGTCACCCAAGCTGTATGCACTAAGTGTTCCCCCCAGAGGGCTGTGTGGGACCTTCTGTTGTGGCGAGCTGACTCTGTGGGTGGTCTGATAGGCTTGGTTGTCCCCTAGTCTGGTTGGTTGCCAGACCCTGCCTTGTGTGGATGCTGCTGGCTGCTGTTTAGTGGGACCTGGTCACAAGGCAGCTGGCTGCAGAACCCTAGGTGGCCTTGGGGCTAGTGCTGGCTCAATGGTAGGCAGAGTCAGGGTCCCAAAGACTCTGGGGCCATTGCTTACCTACTGGCAGGTGAAGCCAGATCCTGGGATTAGTGCCAGACTGTTGGCAGGCAGAGCTGGTTCTTGAAGTTAGGCTGCAGGGCCCAGGGATCCCAGATCTGGTTTCAGATCATTGGTTGGGGGGAAGGGGCATTTCCTGTCACAGTTGGGTATGGGGTCCAGGGTGTACTGAAGGTTGCTGTGACCTGCTAGTGGGCAGGGCCAGGGCCCCGCTGGACCCAGGGTAGGGTCTAGCTTGCTGTTGGCAGGCTCGGTCCGTAGGCTGCAGGATTCTAGTTTTCTGCTTCTGATGTCTGCTCCCCAGTGGGTGAGGCTGGTCTAGAGGCCAGTACAAGCTTCTTAGTGGGAAGGGTCATTGCCTGCCCACTGGTGGGTACAGTCCAATATTTTTGGTGCAAGGGCTGTATTTGATATGGATACCTGCCACATCTTTCTCCAGGGTGTGCTTGTATTTGTCCCCTTGATAGGGAGTGTGTTTGGTGTTGTGGTGACCAGAGCATGCACTGGATGTTGGGTGGGGCCTCCTTTTTGTTCTGTGGTTGTCACAGCCCTGTTGGGAGCAGGGTCTGCTCCCTATTTGTTGGAGTAGAAACCCACAGGTCTTGTTCTAAACTGCACTGTGTTGTGGTGACCAGAGCATGCACTGGATGTTGGGTGGGGCCTCCTTTTTGTTCTGTGGTTGTCACAGCCCTGTTGGGGGCAGGATCTGCTCCCTATTTGTTGGAGTAGAAACCCACAGGTCTTGTTCTAAACTGCACTGTGAGGTATGTGGGACTGGAACGCTCCCTCTGGGAAAGGATCTCCTCCTCAGGAGCTGTCCGCTGGAACGTGTGACTCTGTGACACTACCCGCAACCCACTGTGCACGCCCACAAAGTCAGACCCATCTCTGCTGTGGGAGCACCGATAATTGGCTCATGCACCAGCCCCTCCTGCTTTCAGCGTGTGCATGCTTGCAAAGCCCAAGTTCCCAAAGTCTGCCAAGGCCACGAGCTTTCAAAGCCCACTGAAGCTGTCCCCCGATTTAGGAGCACCAACAGCTGGCTCGGATGTCAACCCCAGTGTGTGCACGCTCATAAGGTCTGCCACGGCCGGAGCCATGCCCCACTGTGAGCACGGTGACAGTGAGGCTTCTACAGCTGACCTATGCCCTGCCCTTCACATTGATAATGGGGCTTCTGTGGCGGACCAGGGCTCCATCCCACGCGCACCCCCAGTTGCAGCCTGGTCCACACTCCAGGCCCTTTGGGCTGTCTCCGCAAGCCAAACCAAGTCCTCTCCCCTTGTCTGTCCACGAAGCCTGAGTTTCAGCACCCAACCGCTGTGCACAGCAGCAGGCGTGTGTCTGGGGCTGGGAAGTGCAGCGAGGTGGCAGCCGTCAGCACTGGTACCTCTCTGTCCTGCTTGGCAGCCAGCCAGCCCGCCCGTGCACATTCCTCTCAGGCAAACTTCAGGCCCCTGCAGCTCCATCCCGGCTGGCAGAGGAGTTTCCCAGGGTGAGGGAAACTTTCCTCTTTCACAGCTCCCTCCCAAGGGTGCAGGTCCTATCTCAATTCCCTTTTTTTTCCTTTAGTCCTGCCTGGTTAATGTGGGGATCTTTCTTGCAGCTTTGGTTGTATGAGATCTTCTGCCAGCTTTCAGCTGGTATTCTGTGAGAACTGTTGCACATGTAGTTGTATTTTTGATGTGTTTGTTGAGGGGAGGTGAGCTCCATGTCCTTCTATTCCACCATCTCGATGTCCTCCTAAAGCTCTTTCTTAAAAGCTGGTGCCAGAGTATTGAATTTTATGCTTATAGGGCAGTGAGTCTTTATTTGGTAACAGTTCAATTGTGAATCACTAGCTAACCTTTGCAAGTATGTTGACAAGGATTAAGTGACAGTCAGTTACTTGTGTGCTCAAGACAACATTGACTCAAATCCTGGCAATGATGGTGCATCCTTTGGGAAAATGTGGTCAGAGTTATTTGAGTGGCTATAGGCTCATTCCAGTGGATGCTCAGAAAGGAAAGTTCATGAAACAGTGAAGCATGAGGCTGGTTGTACCGTGGGTTTGTTCCTTTATAGCTTTTCTCCAAGGAACTACCTGTGCCGAACACTTCATCTCTGGTCAGGTCTGAAAGGAGTAATTAAAGAAAGGGCGCTAGCATTTGACCACAGTGCCTGGGATGTTACCTCAAGTCCACAGAAACTGGTTGTGTTTCTCTATTGAAGGTTTTTCTAGATTTATTAGAATTTCCACACAAAACATTCAGAAATGACCCCAAAAAAACGCACTGCACTTCAGTCTCTGGTAACAGGGAAGCAAGACTGTCATTTCGCTGTTGAAGACAATAGCACACGTTTCGAAGATGGGGATCAGGTACATAACAGTCTCCTGACCTAGAAGTGACTGTGACATGTATCCACTGAGGTAACTGTAAATGAGTATTTCCCAGGCAGCGTGGGATTTTAATTACTGTTGTCCGGGTTTAGTGAATTTTTGACAGGGGCACTTACCAATGCATTGTGTGTTACAAAACAGTACTGCTTATGGGGACATAAGAGAGGCAGAGAGGGACTTCCCTGGTGGTCCAGTGGTAAAGAATCCACTGTACAATGCAGGGGACACGGGTTCGATCCCTGGTCAGGGAACTAAGATCCCACATGCTGCAGGGCAACTAAGCCCGCAAGCCACAACTACTGAGCTCGTGCACCTCAGCTGAGCCCCTGTGCCACAAACTGCAGAGCCCATGCTCCCTGGAGCCTGTGTGCCACAACTAGAGAAGAGAAAAACCTGCATGCCACAACTAGACAGCAGCCTGCATGCCGCAACGAACGATCCCACATGACGCAATTAAGACCCGATGCAGCCAAAAATAAATAAAATAAATATAAAAAAGAAATATTCTTGAAATAGTAATTTAAAATTTAAAAAAAAAAGAGGCAGAGAAACATTACTCAGGCATCAACCACAGGAAAGATGAGGCAAAAAGAGCAAAAGAGAGCAATTGAAAGAAAGAGGAGAGAAAGAAACAGAGACAGAGGCTGGGAGGGAGAAAAACAGAGATAGACAAAAACTGGTAGAAGGAGACAGTCAGAGACAAAAGCCAACAGAGAAACTGGCAATATTGACCCGAAGAGGATGATGGTGAGAGAGGGTATGTTAACGAGCTCATTCTGGCTTTGGGAAAGCAAGCATTTTCTCCTATCATGAGTCTTTACTTTGGATACCATGAAGATGACTAAAGGAGAAATGATTACTTTTATTGATAGCAGATTATGTATTTTCTGAAATTCTGTGCACTTATTCAGAGATAGAAGCATTATTCTTTATGTAGACTGCTACCTTTGAATCAAATATTTCCACTGGTGACAGATGGCCATTCTGGGTCTTCATTAGTTTGCTTGCTTATTTGTTTGTCCTGTTGTAAATCACTGCAAAAGATCTTTGGAAATATGTTCATAAGCACTGAGTGACAGTGGATTCCCTATTTGTGCTTAGGATTGGTTTCAGAACCAGTGAAGAAGAAATCTAAGGCAGAGCCAGTTGGTGTCCATGAAAACCTTAAGAGAAGGGGGCAATTAAATCATCATCAACAGCCTCAGCCTTGGATTCAAAGTAAGTACCCAGCATTTCCAAATGCATTTCCTCAGAGGGTCTCCCGGAGACAGGATCGCCTCTGAATGTGAATGATAAATGTGTGGCAAAGAATGCTTAGGAGAGGGCTTCCCTGCTGGCGCAGTGGTTGAGAGTCCGCCTGCCGATGCAGGGGACACGGGTTCGTGCCCCGGTCTGGGAGGATCCCACATGCCGCAGAGCGGCTGGGCCCGTGAGCCATGGCCACTGAGCCTGCGCGTCCGGAGCCCGTGCTCCGCAATGGGAGAGGCCACAACAGTGAGAGGCCCGCGTACCGAAAAAAAAAAAAAAAAAAATTAAAAAAAAGAATGCTTAGGAGAGAAACCAATGGTAATTTGGTTCTTGCCCCATTAGTGTTGCAGATATGAGCATCATGTCCCTGGTTATAGGGTGTGATGATGCATGGCCAGGAAGTCTTTGAATCTTCTGGTCCTGAAACTGCGAAGAAGTCAGAGTTCCCCTCTTCCACCACCTCAGCAATTTTATCCTAGGGCTGCTGAGCTAGGGTTGTTGAGTGAGTACTTCTGAGCACTTAGTGGGGAGAAAGGTGGTGAGAAAAAATATATATGTATATACCTACATATATGTGTATAAGATAAATTATATATGAATGATATTATATTTCATGCATATCACACATTGTATCTGCACTGAATGTGCAATTGGCCTAAATCTCTTCTTTATTTATTCTTCAGAATGCTTCCCAAAAGGGGCCAGGAGAAAGTGGACATTCATCTCTCCATCTCAAACAAGTATCCTTGTGCAAGCCTTCAAGAAGAACTGATTTCCTGGCATTGCAACCAGAGAAGAATTGGCTTGTCAAACAGGAATTCCAGAATCTCAAATCCAGGTAAGTTCTCAGTGGGTGGAACATGATTTATCCCGTGTGGAAGGGTTGTTAACCCCTGAGATGCTGCTGGATACACGTAGGCTCTAGGAGTGGTTATCCCGCTGATTGAGGGCAAAGCTGTGGGTTGGAAAGGCCTGGAGTTGCAAGTGAGAGTCCTTCCAAGGTAAGAGTTTCAAAATCAAATTGGCAGCAGTGCATATGTATGTAGAAAGAGTGGCAGGACAAAAGTGGGAGAAGTGAGCATTGCTTCTCTTTGTAGGAAATAGCGTCACTGCTGTTGAGGCTTAGCAGTGCTGTTACATTGCCCGAGAGACGTCTTGGTTATAAAAGTGGAGGCGCTGAACTGTGTGGCAGCATGTTTGTCCATATCGCATCTTGGGCCTCAGGGCCCTTGGACCTGTGCAGAGCCTGCCCTCAACCCACCCAACCTCCCTCCCCTCTTGGAAGGATACCTTAATGATGTAGGGTCTTTGACATTATCCTCAAGTGGGGGGAAGGACTGTTGCCCGGGTGAGAATTGTTGTTCTCCATATGTTATTGACACAGTGTTTTTGAATATAGGAGTCAGGAAGCAGATCCATAGGTATATGGAGACAGAGTCTCTGAAAGACTCACATTTGAATCGAGAACCTATGGCTGTGCTTCAAGTGGCTTGCATCTGTTCACCATGGATTGGGAGGAACCTCAACCTGATCAGGGGAGCCCCTTTCTTGATCCAGCCCAGGAAGTTGGGAGTTGAATCTACACCCAGGTGATTTTCATCTGGACTCAGTACCTACCTGGCCCTGGATCCCTGTCCATAAGAGATGGGCTGGTAGACATATTCAGTGGACATAGGGACTGGAGCCATGTATGTCAACTCACGCCTGATCCAGGAAAAGCATGCCATCCAGGAAAGGTGACTTTTCATTTGGATCCCAGGCACTGACAAATATGGGAAAGATTTGGAGCAATGCCTGTATAGCTGAGGACTTAGAGCCTAGTGCATAAGGAAGTGCAGGCGAATCTCTAACTATTCCCCACTGGACTCCTAGGGGGCTGATCTGAAGGTGTCCATTTCCAGAAGAGAAGAGAGCAATAGAGGTGCTGGGCGGTGTGTGAAGGGCCTGACATTCTAGCCAATCAATAAGGGATCTGCTGGAAGCCAGGGGTCCAGTGTTGACCTGACGTACCCCTCATTTCCAAGGACCAGGTTGCAGGTCTAGATCAAATTCCCCTGAGATTAGGCCTAACCGAAATTGCCCTCTGCCAGACAGATCGGGGCGAATCGATCTGGAATGTCTTGCTTCTGATGTGCCTGCCTCCCTTCTTCCCTAGATGTGGTTTCAGAACCAAAGAGCTCGGCACCCAGAGCAGAGCAGAGGTGGGCCTGTGAAGGTACTGGCAGAAGGCCCCAGTGCCGGACTAGCTCTGACTGTTTCGTGGGACCAAAGCCACCTGTCCACTGCCCACAGTAGCTCTCATCATTTTCCTCCCTCCAGTCTGCTTGAGAGCATCCAGTCCTTGGCCACAGCAGCTCCTTTTCTCTCCCCCACGTTCTTGGTTCCTCGTGTTCCCTCTGGGGGCATGAGGGGTCGTCATTGAGGTCCATGGTGGTGCAGCCCACTCCACTGTGCAGGGAAGAGAGAATCTGAACCTCTGGGAGCAGTTGCAAGTCACTCCTAAGCAGGACCAAATCCGGGACTGGGTCTTCACCTGTTCACACAGCTCTCTGGCCTCCATCCCAGGGAACATGCCAGGAGAACAACCTGCACACTGGCCTGGCCGCACTCCCCCTCCAAGACTCCCCTCAGCCTGACCTTGGCAATCCTCAGCCGCACTTGCAGGATCTGGCTTGGCCATGCACATCCCAAGCCATGCAGTGGTGGCGCTAGGGGACCCAAGTTGTCATCTCCAGATGGGAGCCTCAGGAATGGAAGATTCTGCAGCCTGCACAGGCTGGGACACACGTCTGGCAACAGCAGGCACTCAGGTGAAGAGACATCTCCGCTGGCCCAGCACCAGCACTCAGCACTTGGAAGTTCATCAAGCCTCTTAGATGAACTCTTGTCAGCCACAGACATTCAGGAAAAGGTACAGCCTTTCCTGAATGCGAATGCACGGGAAGAGGAACCACTGGGAATTCCGGAAGCAGCCCTCAGCAAGGAAGAATTTCAGGCTCTTCTCGACATGCTCCCAAGCTCACCAGGGCCTCAGACTTAGGAGGAGGAAGGAAACCTTCTCCAGAGCCCCTTCCAGGCCTTCTTTCCTGGGATACAGGGCCATAATGATAAAAAGAAGGAACAAGCAACACTTAGTGTTCGGGAGCAACACCGAGGCAGAAAGACCCATCCTTCACTTGAAAGCCTGAAGGACGTGTCTCCCCTCTGTCCTATTGGCGGCACTTCGTTGCCTCAGTGAGTGTTGTCCAGCTCCACACAAACTCTTAGGAAGCATGGACACCAGGAGGGGCACCCTTCCTGAAGCCTTAAGGAAATCTAGCATTGTAATGACCAATGTGACCCAACTCTTCTGTCTGCACCATCCCTGAATTGGAATCAAAACAAGTCAAGGAGATTAGATAGAAGAAGGACTCATTCACACACGTTACCTTCCTGGCAAGATCGGAAGGTATATCTGAAGTGTGCTTGGTGTATAGAAGAGGAGGGGATGTGACATGGCTCAAACATGTGGGTCCAGGAACGTGAGCTCTTATCATGGCTGTGAATGTCGGCTCTGGCAACTGGAAGCAACTTAAGCCTCTAACTAGCGATGATTGCTTCAGAGCTTCAGTCCTTTGTACAGTGGAGACTTTGCATATTATTTGCCCCGGGACCATTTGCAGTATAAAAAATGGCAGGGAAAGGTCCAATAGCATCTCTAACCCATCACTCAGGAAAGGATAGGAACTTTGCTCTTTCCATCATTTTAGCATGTTTATATGTATGGGCCTGTATATGTACCTGTACTTTTTCCTTGTGGATTTTGAAAAAAGTCTACGTTCTGAGGCTCTTGGTGGTCTTCCATCAACAGGACCTGCTGCCTTCCTTTGAAAAGTGTGCCTTGGATTTTCAGGTTGTATGTGACATTCCACTGATTCAACAGGTATATCTTTGAACTCAGTGTGACTTCTTGGTTGTGGTTTGGTCCATTCTTACTTGTCCCATCTTTCCGGTTCCCCTTATCTATATGTACAGATCTATCTCTATTTTCATTTGACAGGAAGACTGTTACAATGGCCACACATAGTGGGATAGCGCTTCTGGAAAAAGAGCCTGAACACAGTAGCCTCAGGACAAATGGGGCTTGAGATTTGGAAAGGGACTCCTTGTGGAAAGGATTGTGTTTTTCAATATAGTGAGAGGAAGACTGCATCAGGGTGGCTGGAAACACTCAGATCCTTTGTTGGCAGGACTTCTGCAGACTGTAGACAGAGCTAAGGGCTGTGGCTTAGCCCCTTGTGTGTCCAGTGCTGCCCGCTGTAGAGGAGCCCAGGGATGGGCATTGGAGCCCACACCATCATCTGATGGCCTGTGTGGAAGTACATCTGCGTTCTCTCGGGATGCCCTGGATGCTATGCATATCAAAGCCTCTGCTCTAGGACTTCCCTGGTGGTCCAGTGGTTGGGACTCCATGCTGCCACTGCAGGGAGCCTGGGTTTGATCTTTGGTCGGGGAACTAAGGTCCCGCAAGCCACGTGGCACTGCCAGAAAAAAGGCCTCCGCTCTCACAAGCAGCCTACCACCTGAGTTGTCCAGTTGGGAGCTGGTAGAGGTCTGGCAGCCAGTGCTTTGGCGAGAGCAGCTATCTAATCAGAAGCTTCAGGGAATTTTATCCGCAAAAACTTCCACCTTCTCGAGAAAGACTGTCCTGATCCAACAAGATGGTCCCATCACCCTCCAATCTCTGGCACCTGAGAACAAGGGACCAGAATCTGGGTGTCTTCGAGACGTTCTCCTGAGACTTTTGAAGACAGCTCTGGTCCCGGTGGCAGCCATCCATGGTACCACCTGATGACCATCTTTAGAGTGGACAGAAAAACAAACAAAAACATGTAGCAGCCAGAATGGCCATTTGGCCTCAGGAGCCATAACTAAGACACAGATCCTGGACCAGGTTGGGGGTTTTATGCTTTCACAGATGCTACAGTTGAGGCCCTCCTTCTGAAAATCACTGGGCCCACACTGGAGGCCTCCTCCTCAGGCAACCGCTTGTGCTGTAAGGCAGTTCTCAAACAAGCCCTAGCTGCATCTGAGGGTGGAGAGCAAACTCCTATTTGGGAGGAATCCCGTGCTTCCACCAAACAGTATGCTGAGTTAAAATAATGATGTTTTGGTTATGTGGAGCCAGTGGCCATTCTCCCAAATGTACATAAACACAAACACACATGTCAACACACTCACATCAGCATTATTTTAACCTAATTGATTTTAATGAATTGCTGGTATAGTTATTCTCATTCCCAATTCTAAATAGGCTTAATTATCTTCATCTTAGTCCACATTTCTGAGTTTCATAAACCTGGGTGGGAAAAGAATGCAGTAAAGTTGGTAATCTGTGTATTTTTTTTAATCTTTGAATTGTCATGAGACCAAACTAAACTGAAATGTTGGCATGGTAGTATTTTTCATCCAAATCATTCCTTTCAAACCCAGCTGTGTCATCCATCATCTAAGTTGCTGCCTTCTTTTTTCTTTTTTTTTAAACACACCATTTTTTAAATGTAAGTCGGTACTTCGGGTCTGTGTTTTGTTTTCATATTATGTATAGCAATGTCTGTCTTGGATGCTGTGGGGCTATCATTGTACTTCCCACCTTATTTGAATTGTCTTTTTCTTCTCACAGGTTGTGTCATGCCCTTCCTTTTCTGCACTTCTATATTTTCTGACATTCCCAGACCAGAGAAGGAGTAACCAGCTAAAGATGGTTAGTTTCCCTTCCCTTAAACCATTAAACAGTTATGTCTCATTTCCCTTATGGGGATTTTGTCAGGGAACATTGCTTTAGAATACATTGTATTTGTATGAGATGGGCTACCCTCAGCCAAGCATTCAGTGATGTTGGGCATGTGTTGTTGGAATTCATGGTGAGAACATAACCTAGATTGACCTGGGAGATGGACCCGGGTAATGGAACCACCTCAAACCACCCCCCGAGCCTTGTCCTTGGAATGTGCATTCTGCTTGGCTTCCCCAAGAAGTAAGCTTAACAAGGACACAACTTTGAGATAGCAGGGTGTTGTTGACACCTTTGGACAGTATAGCTGACTGAACCCTTAATGCCTCTTTTTAACCTTTTTTAAGGTTCTGGCATACAGGTGGGAAACCTAATTGTTTTGTGGCTGCCCAAGACAAGCTTCAGAAGTAAGTTCCCTTGCTTGTTAAACATGCTATCTACCCTAGTGTGGTCTACCCCTTTCTTCAGACTCTCTGTTGCATGTGAGTAATGGGGTGAGTTTCAGATTACACCCAGGAAGCTGCCAAGAAGTTGGGACTCAAGACAGTGATGTGTGGGTAGACCCTGGACTTATCCATTCACCTTAGTATTCAAAGTATCATGATCTCACCCTCAAATGAAGGAAATGATTTAGGCATGGAATGAAGTGGGTTTCTGGAGATGCTGAGGGATATGTGCAGTGTACACAAGGAAGCTAGGCTCTTCATTTTGGAAAGAACACACCCAAACCTAACCTGAGGAACCCAAGTCATGGACTGCAACTGAAAGCAAACTGTTTGAGTATGTGAAAACTAGAGAGCCCTGAAACAAAATTGTGCTGGCAAAAGGATGATGGCAGCTTCAGAAGTACCTGGTAGCCTCTGAACTTGCCTTTCATTTAATTTCCACTTGCTTCGTGGGATTCCTTCAAGGTCATAAATTTTGAATGAGGGTTTACTGTAGGAAGCTGTTGAAATAAATAGGGTCAGTGAGGCATCCCTGTACTTTTATAAGTCCTGTGCTTCCAGGAACTGAACAATTGGCCAGCAGTTTCTGTGCAGTCCAGGTGGCTCTCCCAACATGGATTCATCAGCACATCAAGCGGTAAGTATACATCAGCATCTGGACTTTGTTGTTGGATCATCCAGATGCCTTGATGCCCTTCCAGGGTTAACGAAGGTATAAGTGACCATTAAGATTGCAGTGACGGATTTTATTGGGCTGTGTTTCAGGAATAAATTGGGGGAAAAGATTGAGAGTGGCTTGGGCATGTTCTTGAAATGGAAAAGGAAGTTGGTAGCCCTGTTGCCCATCAGTGGCTTCTCTATCAAAAGTCTTAAAGTTGGTACTGTAATTGGACAGAATGCTACATAAATTTTCAAATGTTTTCAATTCAGTTGATAAAAATATATGTTTATTTTCCAGTAGACCAAGTTTGGGATTTTGAGTTGGTTTGGTTCTTTTTTGTTGTTTGTTTTATTGTTTTCGATTTTAAGTGGTTAATTTCTATTGTGTTGATCGAAATAATCAACAAACTGTAGTAAGAATAGAAGAGAGTTTATTTTTGCCAAACTGAAAACTAGACCCCAGAAGACAGATTCCAGAAGCACTTGAATTGTCTTCTCCTGGAGTACAAAATGGAGGCGGCTTATAAAGGCAAAATCTGCAATGTTGCACTTAGTTCCATGTGTTATTTCTAAAGAATTATAATTGGAGCTGGCAAGAAGTAAGGGTGTCGTTAAGTAAGTATTTGTTGGGGTCTGAAACCCTTGCCTACTCACAGGGGAAGACCTTGAGGCCATAAGTTTGCAGCTGGCAGCTTTTAGCAGTTTTTTTTCTTTTTTTTTTTCCTTTAGAAGGGCTGGTGATGTCCTGGAGTTTGATACAGTTCAGGAAATCCAAGATCTCTGGTGCAGGAACGTGTCTGAAACCACATCCACCATGGCCATCTGGCTCCAGTTGGAATGCCTGAAACACAGTTTTATATCTTTTCATAACAAGGAACAAACGTCAGGTATGGAGTACGTCACTTCAAGGTTTCAAAAGAGAAAGTTTAGTATGTACACAGCTAGGCAGCATGACCTCACTGTCTGGAAAGAGAAACTCATCCTCCAAGGAGAACCAGCCTGGGCATCATCAGAAGGGGGACATTTGCCCTTATCTTGAAAGTAGGTATTGAAAACAATCTGATAAAGGCATTCTGTGTTTTTTTAATAGTTCAAGCAGATGTGCAATGTACGTACGACAGGCCATAAGACAGGCTTTTCTAGTTAGCATAAGCCATAATGACTCTCCCGTGAATCAATATGTGAAAAATTCTTCCGTCAATTGAATGAAATCCTGTTTTTCTGTAGCTTTGCATTTCATTTGCATGTAATTTTATGGATTATTTGTTAGTGGTTGGTAGATCCCGATAACATTGACTGTCTTCTTTTCTGATAGGCGTATGTTGAACTCCCAGTGTCCCATTCAGTTAAAAATGGAGTATAATCTCTGGACTCAGAAGTTTTACACATGGCATAAAGACAACAGCTGGGCTGGCACCATTGTTTTGCATTTATATGGAATCCCTCCTAAGGCTTTTCCCCTTTGCTCTTCAACAGGCGACTCCCAAGAGGACTGTGAGGAAGGGGACTTGTTTTGAAGCCATGTCAAAAGGAGGCTGTGCAAGCACTGCTTCAAGAGAACCCTTTACCCTGGTATAACTACCAGAGAACAACTGGCCTGAGAACGTGGCATTCTAGAAAGCAGAATTCAGGTAAACTTGAATGTCTTTATTCATTCTCTCTCAGGGTCCACATCCAGAAGCAGTCAGGGCTAAGCAATCTGGAGTCAATCTTTAAGGTCTGGAAATTTGCTTATAAACATTAGCCAGATGGTGTCATGCAATGTGAAGAACGAAATAAAAAAAACCCAACAAGTGAAAGTGACGTACTAGAGAAGGGGTATGAGATGAGGGTTTTCTCGTGGGTTGTACGCCCAATATGCTGTCTGCTACAGGAACTTCAGTTTTGAGGGCACGCTAGGGAGGGGACATACTTCTTTCTCTCGGTGCTTCTCTTCTGGGTGCTTGAGACAACAGTGACTCAAATCCTGGCAGTGATTGTGCATCCCTTGGGAACATATGGCCAGAGTGAGACGAGTGGCTATAGGCCCATTCCAATGGATGGTGAGAAAGAAAAGTCCATGAAACAGTGAAGCATGAGGCTTGTTCTGCCATGGAGTCTGTTCCTTTATTGCTTGCCTCCAAAGAACTACCTGTGAAGGCTTCCTCTCTGGTCAGGTTTGAGAGGAGTAATTAAAGGAAGAGAGTTAGCATTTGAGCACAAGGCCTGGGACATCACAACACGTCAACAAAGGTGGGCTGTCTTTCCCTATTGAAATGTTTTCTTGGTTTATCTAATTATCCACACACAACATTCAGAAATGACTGAAAAATGAACACACGGTGCTCTTTGGTCTTCAGTAATGAGGAAGCAAGCGCGTCATTTCACTGTTGAAGTCAGTGGCACACATTTCAAAGATGGGGATCGGGTACATCCGTGTGTCCTGACCTAGAAATGACTGTGGCCTGTATCCACTAAGAGGTAAATAACTGTAAATGAGTACTTCCCAGGCAGCACGGGATTTTAATTATTGTCATCTGGGTTTAGTGAGTTTTTGACAGGGGCACTTAGCAATGTACTGTATGTTATGAAACAGTACTGCCTAAGGTGACTTAAGAGAGACAGAGAAACATTACTCAGGCATCCATGAGGCAAAAAAACCAAAAGAGAGCAAGTGAGAGTAAGAGGAGAGAGACAGAAATAGAGAGGGAGGAAAACAGACAGACAAAGACAGCTAGAAGGAGGGAATCAGAGACAGAGACAGAAAGACTGACATAGAAACTGACTGGTTTGATGGTAAGAGTAATCGAGAAGAGGGGGTGTGCTACCGAGCTCAGTCTGACTCTGGGAGAGCAAACATTGTCTCCTCCATCACGGGTCTTGACCTTGGATACCAGGAAGGTGACTAAAGGAGGAATGTTTATTTTCTTTGATGCACATTGTGTATTTTCTGAAATTCTGTGCTCTTATTCAGAGATAAAAGTATTACTCTTTGGATAGTTATATATAACTATATATTGTAATATCTATAGATATAATATAGAGCTTATACCTTTGAATCATTAATATTTCCATGAGGGGCAGATGGGCCATACTGGGTTTTCATTAGTTTGCTTGCTTGTTTGTTCTGTTGTAAATCACTGCAATAGATCTTGGAAATAAGTTGATAACTTGTGGCTTAAATGAGAGCTAGGGCATGACCATTCTCTAGTTCTGGCTGAGGAACTGGCAGTAATGCATATTCTGGCTCTTGAGCTTGAACAATAGCTGTGGCTTGAGCTTGCTCTGGCTCTGGAGCTGTAGTGGGCAGTAGAGGTGTAGCTGGCTCTAGGTCTTGATATGTTTCCAGAGCTTGTTCTGGAGCTTGTGCTGTAGCTCCAAGAAGAGAAAATATCAACAGGACTGCTTTTCCAGTGCCTCCAAAGACAGGAAACTTCTCACTGCCGATCAGTGAAGTCTCAATCCAAGATGCCACCCCCAGGAAGTCTTCCCAGACTGCAGTCTGGGGAACCAGTGATCTGAGTCTCCTCAGAGGCCCAGTTCCAGCCTCGGGAAGCTCTGTTCTGTGTGGCTTCGCCCCTTTCCCTCCCCACTCGACCCCCATCACCCACCCTGAGTCTTCCTCACTATCACCCTCTGTCTCAGGGGGCTCCAGGTGCTCCAGCTGTGCCAGGAGAAGGTGGGCTTGCTGCTTCAGGTCTGAGCCAGGCATGCTGAGCTCTGTGTAAGCCAGAAGCATATTCAGGCGGGGAAATTCTGGGGGCTGGTGGAAATGCTCAGGGTAATGGTGCAGCCAGGTGCCCAGCACGGAGGACACGGCCCTGGGGGGGAGTCAGTTGGGCAGCCAAGTCAGAGACCGGGCATTTCCTTCCACACTGTGCTCCCAGGGTAGCCCTGGTTGTGAGGTCTAGTGTGACTGTCTGACTCCAAACTAGAATGGAAGCCCTGGAGGGCAGGACTGTTGTGTGCTTGGTGCATTAAATGATGGGTGTTCCTAGAAAAGTGCCTGTACCTAGTGGGCCTTCCTCTATATGTGAAGAATGAATGAGCCCCACCAGCCCCATCGCACACATCTGAGCAGCCTGGGGCCCCACTGCTCGCCGCCAAGGATCCCTGCTCTCACTCATCCAGGACAGGGCACCCCTAATAGAATCACTCATCACCTTGCACATGGGAAAAACGTTCATCCCAAGGTCAGAGGCACAGTGACAACTGAGGCAGAGGCTTCCTCATGGGGAGGAGGGACATGATGAATTAGCACAAACACGGCCCCTACAGCAGACCTTTCCACAGGCCAGGTCCCCAGAAAGCACTTTCCGTGAAGGACCCGCTGGTCCCTACAGTCACTGTAGGGGGCTGGTCCTCTCTTTACCCTAGTGTGCAGAGGGGCCAACTGAGGCTCAGAGAGGTGGAGGGACATTCCCACATGTCACAGCTAGTAGGTGGCCGAGTCACCAATGTCCCATAAGGGGCAGAGTGCTCACCTTGTGAAGAGAAGCTCCAGCATCTGCTGGGTGGTAGGGAAAGCCCTGTAGGTGCCCAGGAATGTGGAGGGGTTGGAGGGGGCCCCGCCCAGGAAGGCAGGCACCAGGATTCCCACCAGCTTCTCAAGCCTGCCTGCCTGGACGCTCCACACCATGCAGGTCTCGTTCCTGCCCACTGTGAACACATTTTTCCCTTGGGGTGGAACAGAGAAGACATCTGGAATGGCCTACCATACAGTATTTCAAAGAGGCTTAATTTAGGCCTGCTTCTGGGAGCCACTCTGATCCGTAGCGTGGCAACTGGCAAAGCCTTATCCCAAGTTAAATTAGTCTCGGCATATTTTAGCAATGCTCCTTTTTAATGTATAATTCATTTTCTTGGTTTTTCCTGTTGATTGTGGTCTCCATGGTGAATGTAGCTTCCAATTTGCAGTGCTTTAGACACATGTTGGGTTATGCTAGAGACAGAAGCAGGCCCATTATCACTTTGAAGGGTATTAGGCAGGAGATACTTTCCTTAAGGAGGGCTTTAACTAATCTGAGCCTCCTGGCATTTTGACAAGTCAATCTGCAGGAGAAGTGACCCTGTTACTGCTTGATAATTGCCTTCCTTTGCTGCCTTCTTTGCAGCTTGGTCAGCTAACCAGTTGCCTTTTATTATATGAGCTTCACCCTTTCGGTGGCCTGGACAGTGCATTATGGCCAATTGTGAGGGCTTGTGGGCTGCTTCTAATAGTGACAGGATTTAAGAAGCATGCTTTATGTCTTTACTGTTTGAAGTGAGGAGCCCCCTTTCTTTCCAGATTGCCCCGTGAGCATGCACCACGGAGACTGCATAGTGAGAGTCTATGTATATATTTACTCACTTTCCTTCAGTGAGTAGTAGGGCTCTTGTCAGAGCAATGATTTCTGCGTTCTGGGCTGAGCTGCCTGGGGACAGGGCTTTTGCTTCAACAATCTTTCTAAGGGTTACCACCGCATACCCAGCACGTCACCTACCTTGGTCCATGAAGCTGCTTCCATTGGTAAACAGTTCCATATCTGGCTCAGCCGAGGGTTAGTCGCTTAAGTCCTGTCTGCTAGAGTATACTAGCTCGATGACGGTTAGGCATTTGTGCTCTGGGGCTTGTGCAGCATTAATTGGGAGCATTGTGGCTCGATTGGGGCTGAAGTGACCTGAAGTCTTACATTGAAATTGTCTAAGAGAATGGCTTGGTACTTTCCCATTCTTCCAGAAGTCAGCCAATAGCCCCCTTTTTGTTCCAGTAAAGAAAGAACATGGTGAGGGACATACACAGTGGTGGGTTGCCTCAGGGTAAACTTCTGAGTTTCCTGAAGTATGTCATAAGTAGCTGCTACAACTTGAAGGCAGAGAGGCCATCCCTTAAGTCTGTTCTGGTTGTTTTGAGAAGTAGGAAACAGGTAGAGGGATATTCCCCAGAGTTTGAATTAACACCCCGAGACTTATGCCTTGTCTCTCATGTACACACAATTTGAAAGGTTTCTTTAAGTCTGGTAGTCCCAAAGCCAGGGCTGAAACTGACTTTGTTTTTATTGTTTCAAAGGCTGTTTGAAACTTACTTTAGTCCAAGTAAGGGACTCAAGATCATGTCCCTTTAAAGTCTCACAGAGGGGCTTTCTATGGGCCCACAGTTCGGGATCCATATCCAACAGAACCCTGTCATTCCCAGAAACCCCTTCAGCTGTCTGCGAGTCTTGGGTGTTCCCAAGCCTGCAGTTACCTGTTTTCTATCAGGCAAAAGATCCTGCTGTCCTTGGGAAAGGACAAAATCCAGATACATGACTTGTTGCTTACATATTTGGGCCTTTTTCTGGGAAACTTTATATCCGTTGTTGGCCAAATAGTTCAGTGTTCTGATGGTATTTTGTAGACACTTACACATGTAGGGCTCGCTATGAGCAAATTGTCCACATTTTGGAGTAAGAGTCCTTCATCCAATATTAAGTTTCTAAGGTCCCTAGCTAACATTTCCCCAAACAAGGTAGGGGAATTCTTAAATCCTTGGGGCAGGACTGTCCAACAATACTGTTGGACTGCCTGTGTTTCTGGGTCCTGCCATTCAAAAGCAAATAGCTGCTGTGATTCTTCTGCAATAGGAATGCAGAAAAAAAGTATCTTTCAAGTCCAAAAACTGAGCACCACCTGTATTCTCCCAGAATAGTTGTGAACAGAGTGTATGGCTTAGGTACCACAGGGAGCAAATCTTGGACTGTTTCATTAATAGCCCTCAAGTCTTAGACAAAGTGATTCTCTGCTGAGTTTGGCTTTTTGACTGGGAGAATAGGGGTCTTATACGGGGACCTGCAAGGTTTAATTAGTCCTTTTCCCGAAAACTTTTTTAGAATTGTCTCAATTCCCTTTTGGGCCTCTTGCCTCAGAGGATATTGTTTTAGATTAGGTGCCCCAGGGGCCCTTTTTAACGGGATTTGTATTGGACAGGCGTGCTATCAGCCCACACTTCTGGCCTCGCCTTTCCATAGACTTCGGGGGGACAGAGCTCCGTCTCCTTTTCTGGGGTGTCCATGAGTGCCCTCTGTAGGCTTAAAATGTGCTTCGATGGGACCCTGATGTCAGGCTGTTCCGGTGAAAAAGTTACTTGAACATTTAATTTCCAAAGGAGATCTTGACCCAAAAGAGGGATCGACACGCTGGCATATATAAGCAACTGTGTTTCAGGGTGAGGTCCCCTAATTGGCATTCTAGAGGCTGTAAGAGAGAACGATTTTGTACTTGCCCAGAAACTCCCATGACCTGGATGGATTGAGATGTTTTCTGTGCCACCTTGGTGTTTACCACAGCATATGTTGCACTGTATCTATCAGAAAGTCAATCAACTTGTCCCCCACTGTCAAAGTTACTTGGGGCTCCTGTGGGGAAACTGGAATTGGACACCTGAAGTCCAAGGGAGCAGGGAGCCCCTGGTTCTCTTCATTCATCATCAGAGTGTTCCTCTCTTTCTACCATATGAAATGTTCCCGTCTTTCTTTTATTGTTTTCCTTCTTATTTTTTAGCCTAGGGCAATCTTTTTCCCAATGCCCTTCCTCCTTATAGTAAGCACATTGTTCCCTCCCCAGTGGTGGCTTACCTCTGTTTGGGTTACTCACCTTCCGGGAGTCTAATGCTCCTGCCAGGAAAGTGGAATTCCATTTTGCATCATCTTCCTTCCGTCATTGTTCCCTGTTGTTGAACACTTTAAAAGCAACATCTACCAATTGAGAAGGGTTCATTCCAAATGCACCATCTAATTCTTGTAATTTTCTTCTTATATCTGGGGCACTTTGCCCAATGAAGATCATATTTACCATTCTCATATTTTCGGGGCCTCAGGGTCTGCATCAGTTAGGCATCTATAAGTTTGATAAATTCTTTCTAGAAAGTCTTATGGATCTTCATTGGATTTTTGGTGTATCTCCTGAATTTTGTTTAAGCTCTTTTGCCTAGGTATCCCTTTTGGAGACCCACTAAGATACACTTCCTATAATGCTCTAGATGTGGTATATCTCCATTATTAGGATCCCAGTCAGGCTCAGCAGTAGGAACTGCCAGATTTGCTTCTGGAGTTCCATTTGGATCTGCTGGATGAAGCTGGTGTGCTTCCTTGCTAGCCAGTGACCATCCTCCTTTCATCCCCAGTAAGAATCATATTCATAACCGTGTGAATGTCCACCCAGGGGGGATGGTGAGTGGCAAAGATAGAAGTGAAAAGTTCAGTCATGTGGAGGGGGTCCTCTCAGTAAGCAGGGTTATGGTTTTTCCAATTAAACAAATCTGAAGTTGAAAGTGGATTGTGCATCCATAGAAACCCAGCTGGCTGGCCATTTGCATTAAGGCCTCCTGTGGGATATTGGCGCAAGGGAAATTGCCCCAATCCAGAAGTGGCTCCCGGTCCAAATTGGGTGCCCTGTCGGGTCTTAGATGGTGACACCAAAGCAGGCCCCTGTGCCCCAGGGGTTAACATAGAAACTTCTAACTGATCCCCATAAGTAGGGGAAACAGGAATTGGTAAAAGGAGTGCATATATTGGTGGCATGGGGGTGATCAGAACAACCGCTGGTGCAGCTTGCTGGGCCAGTGGGGGAGCTGGCTTGGTCAGAGAGGGTTTAAGTTTTGAAATAACAAGTCCTCAGTCTCATTTTCTCACTCTCCCTCTTGTAGAACAGATTTTCCCTTGGTTTTCCTTTTAGACTGCTGCATCATAGGGTGGCAGCCATCTGGCTTTTTTCCTCCTGATGAATAGCATAAATGCTTCTACCTATGGAATCTCGTCATTTTTACCTGCTCTTTCACAAGACAGTTCTAAATGCAAGATCGTATAATAATTGAGCCATTCAAGGGCCATTGCTCTCCTGATCCTAACATATATTGGGGCCACATGCTATTATAATAGAATATTATCTCTTTCTTAGTCATAGGCCCACAGCTATATTTTGCCCATTTATTTGAGATACGCTCCAAAGAGCTTTCCTTAGGGACAGATGGAGTGTTTCCTATATTTACAAGTTCAAGAGCAACAAAACACAAAAGGCATAAATTCCAATACCACAACCACAAACAAATTCCATCCTGAATGAACACAAAACAAAAGCAAATGAACAGGTTCACAGATGGGATAGAGTCCCACATTAATTCTCCTCTCCAACAGGGTACCCCAATCAAATGCAAAACAAACTGGCCTTTACCTTACAGAAAAAGCCCTAATTGAGTGGGGAAGAATGTTCTCGGCTGTACACACTGGAGTGACTTACCCTACTGTACAGAGCCCATCAGCTCCCAAATTCAATCACTTGCTCCAGCTGCCAAGCACCGGGGCAGCCAGTGCCACTGCAGGGAATTTTGAAGGGAAGATCCTCAGGATAAGTGGTCCCAGCAGCTGGTAGCTAGGGCCTTACCCCAAAATTTCCCAACCCGGGCTGTCTGGCCACAAGCAGCAAGGCTACTGGCTGGCTCACCAGAATTGATAGCAAGTCCGAGCTTGTCCTGCTCGCTGCATGACGGGCCAATAAATCGGGAGACAAAGTGTTAGGGCAAGGAATAATGGCTTTATTCAGAAAGCCAGCAGACCAAGAAGATGGCAGACTAGTGTCTCAAAGAACCATATTTCCCCAGTGAGAATTCAGACTTCTTTTATACCAGAAAGGCGGCGGGTGTTTGGTTGGTGAGAACTTCTTGGTGCAGAAATCTTTTTTTCTTTTAGCTGTCTACGTAGGTTAAGTCACGGTCAGGTCACGATGTTCCTGCAAACCTCCAACAAAACAGATACTATTCTCTGTTCTGCAACTTTTGAATCTGAAAGTGTAATACTCTTAAAGGTAACAGTCAGAGAAGGGGCTCAAGGAGCCTCCCACGATGTCAGACCAGGCTCATGTGGCGCCTGCCGGGCAGCTGGTGTGAGCCTGGGCCAGAGGTTGCCTCTGCCGTCGTCGCTCCTCAAGGTAGCAGGTGGGCCGTCGCTGCCGGCCAAGGGTGCAGCTGTCCTGGAGCTTTCACGAGCCATGGTGGCTACCTCATGGGTGGCTGCCCCGCATGGCTGGAACAGAGGCGGTCATGGCCCCGGCATGGGCTTGCCCGCTCAGATGTGTGGAGGCCCAGTGTGGCTGCAGTGGGGTCACCACTGGGAGCAATGGGAGGCCATGAAGCATGGGCGTTCGCCCTTCTGAGGTTGGGGAGGGGACTAAACGGCCCCACAGGCGATGATGCAGCTGCCTGCACGTCTGGCCTGCTGGCTCCTACCAAGCCCTCTCCAAGGCACGGCTGCACATGCCTGGACAGGTGGGCTGGCCGGGGCTGCCCCACTAGGACCCAGGATTTGACCCCCAAGATGGCCCTCCACCCCAGTACAGGGGCCGTTCGGTGCGCGGGCCTGGGGCCTGAGGTGCTTGTGCCCACCCACATGCCTAGCATCTGCTGTTGGACAGTGTGAACCCTCCAGCTCGGCTGCTGTCCAGGCTCCTGCAGCGCCCTCGCAGGATGTAACAGGGATGGAGCGGGCATGCAGCTGTTAGCGCAAGACTGTTAGCTTGGTGGTTAGAGGTCCTACTCCACGCACAGTCAGCCTCGCAGTGGTCCTCGCGGCAGGGTGCCATGAGAGACAGATCCCAGCCTTCTCCCCAGGGCCCTCTGGGGCCTTTGGCCTTGGGCTAGTGGGCGAGCTGGGGACCTGGGGACAGGCTGAGGGCTGTGTCCTGCAGAGCTCCAGAGCCCTCGCCACAGCTGCCCACTGGCCAGGCCCAGGCCTTGAAGCAGCAGTGCACCTCTCCGCCATTCCCATTTCTACCACCTAATGGCGGTGGTAGTCTCCATGGGTCACAGTCCATGAGTACGTGGACACTGCCTAAAGGTACCAGCTTCAACCAGCTTCAGTCTCTCCAAGTTTCAAAAATTGGTACAGCTTAGATCAGTTGTCTACCGCTAGGAAGTGGCCAGAGGTCAGGGTTAAGTTGCAAGGACATGGCCCATCTTTACTTAAGGTCCACCTCTGTGGTTCGGGTTATTCTCAAAAAGGACAATTGCTGTGAGCTGGGAAGGACAATTGTTAATAACCTGATTGGTATTTGCTATTGATCCTATACAGATGATTCTCTCCAGTTTAAATGAAAAGCCAAAGGGCAGGCTGGGTGCTGGGTGTCTGGCTCCCTCAGTGATGACGACTGGGCAGGGTCTGGGGACTCAGCCCTAAGGGCGCCGCCAGCTGAGATCTGCCTCTTCATCCGGACCTGGGCACTGACGGGAGGACCCAGACTGGGTGCTGGACGAACGGTCTGGGGCAGGGTTAAGCGGCCCATGCAGGGACCCCCTCCTCTTAGCCAGGGCCTGGACCTTGGAGGGCGAAAGCTGAGCCTTGGGACCTTCCCCTTTCTTGTCAGAACAGAGAATAACATTTGTTTTGGTGGAGGTTTAAAGGAACATCGTGTCCTGACCATGACCTGACCCCAAGAACAAAGTATCTGACACCAAGAAGTCTGCAACAGCTAACCACGCCCCTTCCTCACCTTTCCTCTAAAAGGGCTTTGCTGAAAGCTTTTGGGGAGTTCGGGGTTTTTAAGGCATGAGCCACCCATCTCCTTGCATGGCCCTGCAATACACCTTTCTCTGCTCCAAACTCTGACGTTTTGGTATCGTTTGGCCTCACCGTGCATTGGGCACATGGACTTGGCGTTCAGTAACATGGTGACTGCGCCGGTGAAGGGGGTGAGTGTGCAAATGGGGGCCAGGTCCCGTGGCCTGCGACCCAGGGAGACTGCGGCTGTGGGGACCACTGTGATGCTGACCGGTGGTGGAGCAGGACGGCTACTGGCTAACGGCCCCAAGCTCATCCCTCCCCCATTACAGCCCTCCCCTCAAGTCCCCCCTCCCCCGACATGGAGATGCGGGGTTGTGAGGCTGCCCCGGGGGGCTCCCAGACGCGGCTGGGCCTGGATTGGCCTGCTCTAGGCCACCTCGTGTTCCCTTAGGGACCTCCTGGTAGAGGACCAGAGTCGTCCAGGTTAAGTATTGAACCGTCTAACGCATCTGAGAAACCTCCCACTCAGGGGTTTCCTGAAGAGAAGCCCTGGGAAGTCAGGACACGGCAGGAGAACAACCGTCTCTGTGAAGCGTCTCCAGCCAAGTGAACGGGCTGTGGGGCTGTCGCTAGGACGTGTGTGCCTGGCTCCCGGGGCTCCGAGTTCTGTTGGGGTCTGTTGCCAAGGAGGTGACTTCACTTCCTGGGGGCCCCTTACTCGAATCCCCTCCTCAGACAACACCGCCACACACAGCCCTCTGGGCTGCCGATGGCTCACCCCTTCTCCACGCAACCCCATATCTCACACAGTCACACCTCACAGCCCTCTCCACCGCTCCCGGGGAGGGTCTGTGTGCAGCTTGGAGGAGGCAGACCTGGGTTCCAGACTCAATTCCCCATTTTACCTGTTCTCCATCCTGGATAAGTCACTGTGTCTCTCAGGACCTTTCTGTTTCCCTGTCTGTGCAATGGAGACTGTTGTGGCCTGTACTTCTAGGGGTGTCCTCAGGCATATGTGGAATAATATCTGTAAAAGTGGAGGAGTGGTCTCACATGTTGGAAGTGCCTCCAAACCCTTTTTTCTTTCTCTTGTCACCTCCCTGCGTCTGTTTCTCTTCTGACACCACAGTCTATATGTCTAACGTCACTGTGTGTGTGTGTGTGTTTGCCAGTGTTCACTCCCTGAATGCCCAGTAGAAAATGCCCACCCCCCCATAGGGAGAAAATGGACAAGAACTTACCAAGATCTTAGGGTTTCTCATTACCAAAGCAATCCCTATGGAAGGGGTCTGAGCCTGGACTAGAGGGTCATAACACACCCTTACTCTTGCACGCTGCCTGTCGTGGGCCCTGCGGTAGTCCCTGTGTGTCTATGGACCTCAGTTTTCAACTGTCCAGTGAGAGATAGATTCAGATGTACAAGAACTAAACTCAGCATAGAGCTGTCCCTAGATCCCTCTTCCCTGGTTGTGGTGTGGACAGGGGTTCACTCAGGGTTCCCATGACATAGGCACCTCCTAGGAGAAGAAGTTGCCAGATACCTATCTGGGCTGCAAAATGCTGTCCCTCTTCCCCATGCCATCTCCTTATCTGCTCTAACTACACCAGCACAGCCTTTTCCAGAGCCCCTGAGAGAACCTGGGTGCAGCCAGGCCCCAGCTTTGAGGACACAGAGTTGGGTTCATACCTGGCTCTGCCTATTGGCAGTATGTGGTTCTGGGCAAGGCAGTAAGGCTCTCAGGACCTCCCCCTTCTCCACTCATGGAGGGACCCCCGTGGTCCCCACGTCCTGGTGAACACATCCTTGTGTCATCTCTTACTTTTGAGCGTGGACTGGACTTAGTGTCTCATTCTATTCCATGGACGGTGGCGAAGTGATTCAAGGTCACTTCCAAGATTTGGTTGTTGACAGTCAGTGTCTAACCTCCTTCCCTCCCTGTCTCTCTCTCTGTTTCCCTCTCTGTCTCCCCTTCTGTGTCTCCCTCCTGCCCTCTGTCTGGTCCCTTGCTATCTGGAGAGGCCCACATGGCCCAGAACTGAGGAAAGCAACAGACAGGAGAAATCAGAACTTCAGTCCAAACTGCATCTTTATACTACTCCTTCAGTGAGGTCAGATCCTGACTCAGTTTTGTTCACAGCCCCAAACTTGCTAGGAGACACTGGCAGAAGCATCCAGCTGAGCCACGCTCGATTCCTGGTCCCAGAAACCTGTGATAATAAATGTTTGTTGCTCAAGCCACCAGCATTGGGAAATGTCCCATAGCAACAGATTGCTAATTCAGTCATTACATACCAGGCCATGCCCTCCCCATACTCTTCTCCCCTATTCTCCGCCCACGCCCCCTTCCAGCCACACTGGCCTGCTTACTAAATTCATCTCTGGCCAGATACATTCTGCTTCCGTGTCTCTACACAGCTGTGCATTCTTCTGTGCTGAATATTTCCAGACCTGTGACTGGCCGGCTCCTTCTTGTCATACTTACTGCTAGAGATAGAAACGTCACTTTTGTCAAAGTATCTTGCACAGAACGCTCATATAACCATTTTTAATCCATAACAAGCAAAGGAAGCAAGCAGAGGAGATTATCAAAGGGCATTAAACACTTCTCTAAATGCATTAAAGAATGTTTATATCATCCATTCCCTGGTATAACACTCATGTCAAAGTAGCTTGTACATAGCAATCTTTTAAACATTTTCCTACATAGGTTTTTAAACAATTCTCTAAATGCATTACAGAATGTCTTTCAAATCTAATTCCTTAAACAACTCTCTTCTCTGTGTAGCAAGCAGGTTTCACTGTTTTAACCATTTTTCCATGTGTTTTTAAACATTTCTCTCAATGCGTTATAGAATGTCTATCGTATGCATTCTCTGAAATAACACTCTTTTCAGTGAAGCTGATATGTAGCACTCTAATAACCATCTTTATTACATGTCTTTCTAAACACTGCTCTAAATTCATTACAGAGTGGATATTACAAGCATTCCCTTAAATAACACAGCTTTTTAATGTAGCAAATGGGTTGCACTCTTATAGCTATCATTATTCCATGTGTTTTTAAATATTTCTCAAAATGCATTACTAGAAGGCTATCACATGCATTCCTCGAAATAACACTCCTCTCAAAGCAACATGCACATAGTACTATAACCACTTTTATTGTGTTTCTAAAAACTTCTCTTAATGCATTGGAGAACAGCTATCACACCTGTTGCCTTAAATAACACTTTTGTCAAGTAGCTTGCATGCACACTCATATAACCATTCTTATTACATGTGTTTTAATTACTTTCTAAATGCATTGCGGAATTCTGTCACATCCATTTTTTAAAAATTTTTTTTGGGGTACAGTTGATTTACAATATTGTGTTAGTTTCTGCTGTACAGCAAAGTGAATCAGTTATATATCCACTCTTTTTTTTTAAACAACTTTATTGGAGTATAATTGCTTTACAGTGTCGTGTTAGTTTCTGCTGTATAACAAAGTGAGTCAGCTATACGTATACGTATGTCCCCATATCCCCTCCCTCTTGCGCCTCCTTCCCACCCTCCCTATCCCACCCCTCTAGGTGGACACAAAGCACCGAGCTGATCTCCCTGTGCTATGCGGGTGCTTCCCACTAGCTAGCTATTTTACGTTTGGTAGTGTATATATGTCCGTGCCACTCTCTCAGTTTGTCACAGCTTACCCTTCACCCTCCCCGTGTCCTGAAGTCCATTCTCTAGTAGGTCTGTGTCTTTATTCCCATCTTGCCCCTAGGTTCTTCATGACCTGTTTTTTTCTTAGATTCAATATATATGTGTTAGCATACGGTATTTGTTTTTCTGACTTACTTCACTCTGTATTGACAGACTCTAGGTCCATCTTCCTCACTACAAATAACTCAATTTCGTTTCCTTTTATGGCTGAGTAATATTTCATTGTATATATGGGCTACATCTTCTTTATCCAGTCATCTGTCAGTGGACACTTAGGTTGCTTCCATGTCCTGGCTATTGTAAATAGTGTGGCAGTGAACACTGTGGTACATGACTCTTCTTGAATTATGTTTTTTTCAGGGTATATGCCCAGCAGTGGGATTGCTGGGTCATATGGTAGTTCTATTTTTAGTTTTTTAAGGAACCTCCATACTGTTCTCCATAGTGGCTCTATCAATTTACATTCCCACCAGCAGTGCAAGAGGGTTCCCTTTTCTCCACACCCTCTCCAGCATTTATTGTTTGTAGATTTTTTGATGATGGTCATTCTGACCCGTGTGAGGTGATACCTCATTGTGGTTTTGATTTGCAGTTCTCTAATGATTAGTGATTTGAGCATCCTTTTATGTGTTTGTAGGTAATCTGCATATCTTCTTTGGAGAAATGTCTATTTAGGTCTTCCACCCATTTTTGGATTGGGTTCTTTGTTTTTTTGATATTGAGCTGCATGAGCTGCTTGTATATTTTGGAGATTAATCCTTTGTTAGTTGCTTCATTTGCAAATATTTTCTCCCATTCTGAAGGTTGGCTTTTCATCTTGTTTGTGGTTTCCTTCGCTGTGCAAAAGCTTTTAAGTTTCATTAGGTCCCATTTGTTTGTTTTTATTTCCATTTCTCTAGGAGGTGGGTCTAAAGGGGTCTTGCTATGATTTATGTCATATGTTTTCCTCTAAGAGTTTTATAGTGTCTGGCCTTACATTTAGGTCTTTAATCCATTTTGAGTTTATTTTTGTGTATGGTATTAGGAAGTCTTCTAATTTCATTCTTTTCCATGTACCTGTCCAGTTTTCCGAGCACCACTTATTGAAGAGGTGGTCTTTTCTCCATTGTACATTCTTGCCTCCTTTATCAAAGATAAGGTGACCATATGTGTGTGGGTCTATCTCTGGGCTTTCTATCCTGTTCCATTGATCTATATTTCTGTTTTTGTGGCAGTACCATACTGTCTTGATGACTGTAGCTTTGTAGTATAGTCTGAAGCCAGGGAGCCTGATTCTTCCAGCTCCATTTTTCTTTCTCAAGATTGCTTTGGCTATTCGGAGTCTTTTGTGTTTCCATACAAATTGTAAAATTTTTTGTTCTAGTTCTGTGAAAAAATGCCATTGGTAGTTTGATAGGGATTG
This sequence comes from Mesoplodon bidens, assembly GCF_964165515.1. Lineage (NCBI taxonomy): Eukaryota > Metazoa > Chordata > Mammalia > Artiodactyla > Ziphiidae > Mesoplodon > Mesoplodon bidens. The sequence goes on along the minus strand of NC_138176.1, from coordinate 117,433,683 downwards.
CATTGAATATGTAGATTGCTTTGGGTAGTATAGTCATTTTCACAGTGTTGATTCTTCCAGTCCAAGAACATGGTATATCTTTCCATCTGTATCATCTTTAATTTCTTTCATCAGTGTCTTATAGTTTTCTGAGTTCAGGTCATTTGTCTCCTTAGGTAGGTTTATTCCTAGGTATTTTATTCTTTTTGTTGCAGTGGTAAATGGGAGTGTTTCCTTAATTTCTCTTTCAGATTTTTCATTGTTAGTGTTTAGGAATGCAAGAGATTTCTGTGCATTAATATTGTATCCTGCTACTTTACAAATTCATTGATTAGCTCTAGTGGTTTTCTGGTAGCATCTTTAGGGTTCTCTATGTATAGTATCGTGTCATCTGCAAACAGTGAGGGTTTTACTTCTTCTTTTCCAGTTTGGATTCCTTTTCTTTCTTTTTCTTCTCTGATTGCTGTGGCTAAAACTTCCAAAACTATGTTGAATAATAGTGGTGAGAGTGGGCAACCTTGTTTTGTTCCTGATCTTAGAGGAAATGGTTTCAGTTTTTCACCATTGAGAATGATGTTGGCTGTGGGTTTGTCATATATGCCCTTTATTATGTTGAGCTGGGTTCCCTCTATGCCAACTTTCTGGGGAGTTTTTATCATAAATGGGTGTTGAATTTTGTTGAAAGCTTTTTCTTCATCTATGGAGTAGATCATATGGTTTTTATCCTTCAATTTGTTAATATGGTGTTTCACATTGATTGATCTGCGTATATTGAAGAATCTTTGCATTCCTGGGATAAACCCCAGTTGATCATGGTGTATGATCCTTTTAATGTGCTGTTGGATTCTGTTTGCTAGTTTTTTGTTTTTTTTTCAGTAGGCGGGCCTCTCACTGTTGTGGCCTCTCCCGTTGTGGAGCACAGGCTCCGGACGCGCAGGCTCAGCAGCCATGGCTCACGGGCCCAGCCGGTCCGTGGCATGTGGGATCTTCCTGGACTGGGGCACGAACCTGCATCCTCTGCATCGGTAGGCGGACTCTCAACCACTGCGCCACCAGGGAAGCCCTGATTTGCTAGTATTTTGTTGAGGATTTTTGCATCTATGTTCATCAGTGATATTGGTCTGTAGTTTTCTTTTTTTGTGACATCTTTGTCTCGTTTTGGTATCAGGGTGATGGTGGCCTCATAGAATGAGCTTGGGAGTGTTCCTCCCTCTGCTATATTTTGGAAGAGTTTGAGAAGGATAGGTGTTAGCTCTTCTGTAATTGTTTGATAGAATTCACCTGTGAAGCCATCTGGTCCTGGGCTTTTGTTTGTTGGAAGATTTTAAATCACAGTTTCAATTTCAGTGCCGGTGATTGGTGTGTTCATATTTTCTATTTCTTTCTGGTTCAGTCTTGGAAGGTTGTACTTTCCTAAGAAATTGTCCGTTTCTTCTAGGTTGTCCATTGTATTGACATACAGTTGCTTGTAGTAGTCTTTCTTGATCCTTTGTATTTCTGCAGTGTCAGTTGTTACTTCTCCTTTTTCATTTCCAATTCTGTTGATTTGAGTCTTCTCTTTTTTTTTTCTTAATGAGTCTGGCTAATGGTTTATTATTTTTTTTTATCTTCTCAAAGAACCAGCTTTTAGTTTTATCCACTCTTTTTAAAATTCTTTTCCCATGTAGGTCATTACAGAGTATTGAGAAGACTTCCCTATGCTATACAGTAGGTCCTTATTAGTTATCTGTTTTATATATAGTAGTGTGTATATGTGGATCCCCATCTCCCAATTTATCCCTCCCCCACCTTTCACCCCTGGTAACCATAAGTTTGTTTTCTACATCTGTGACTCTTATTTCTGTTTTATAAACAGGTTGACTTGTAATATTTTTTAGATTCCACATATAAGCAATATCATATGGTATTTGTTTTTCTCTGTCTGACTGACTTCACTTAGTATGACCGTCTCTAGGTCCCTCCATGTTGCTGCAGATGAGATTATTTCATTCTTTTTTATGGCTGAGTAATATTCCATTATGTATATATACCACATCTTCTTTATCCATTCCTCCGTCGATGGACATTTAGGTTGCTTCCATGTCCCGGGTATTGTAAATAGTGCTGCAGAGGACATTGGGGTGCATGTACTTTTTCAAATTATGGATTTCTCTGGGTATATGCTGAGGAGTGGGATTGCAGGATCATATGGTAGTTCTAATTTTAGTTTTTTAAAGAAACTCAATACTGTTCTCCATAATGGTTGTACCAATTTACATTCCTACCAACAGTGTACGAGGGTTCCCTTTTCTCCACACCCTGTCCAGAATTTACTATTTGTAGATTTTTTTGATGATGGCCATTCTCACTGATGTGAGGTGATACCTCACTGTGGTTTTGATTTGTATTTCTCTAATAATTAGTGATGTTGAGCATCTTTTCATGTGCTTTTTGGCCATCTGTATGTCCTCTTTGGAGAAATGTCTATTTAGATCTCCCACCCATTTTTTGATTGGGTAGTTTGTATTTTTGATATTGAGCTGCATGAGGTTTTTGTGTATTTTGGAGATTAATCCCTTGTTGGTTGCTTCATTTGCAAATACTTTCTCCCATTCTGAGGGTTGTCTTTTCGTTTTGTTTATGGTTTCCTTTGTTGTGCAAAAGTAAGTTTCATTAGGTCCCATTTGTTTATTCTTGTTTTTATTTTCATTACTCTAGGAGGTGGATCAAAAAAGATCATGCTGCGACTTATGTAAGAGAATGTTCTGCTGATGTTTTCTTCTAAGATTTTTATTGTATCCAGCCTTACATTTAGGTCTTTAATCCATTTTGAGTTTATTTTTGTATATGGTGTTAGGGAGTGTTCTAATTTCATTCTTTTACATGTAGCTGTCCAGTTTTCCCAGCACCGTTTATTGAAGAGACTGTCTTTTCTCCATTGTATAGTTTTGCCTCCTATGTTATAGATTAGGTGACCACAGGTGCTTGGGTTTATCTCTGGACTTTCTGTCCTGTTCCATTGATCTATATTTCTGTTTTTGGCCAGTACCATACTGTTTTGATTCCTGCGGCTTTGCAGTGTAGTCTGAAACCAGGGAGCCTGATTCCTCCAGCTCCGTTTTTCTTTCTCAAGATTGCTTTGGCCATTCGGGGTCTTCTGTGTTTCCATCCATATTGTAAAATTTTTTGCTCTAGTTCTGTGAAAAATGCCATTGGTAATTTGACAGGGATTGCACTGAATCTGTAGATTGCTTTGGGTAGTATAGTCATTTTCACAATATTGATTCTTCCAATCCAAGAACATGGTATCTCTCTCCATCTGTTTGTGTCATCTTTGATTTCTTTCATCAGTATCTTATAGTTTTCTAAGTTCAGGTCATTTGTCTCCTTAGGCAGGCTTATTCCTAGGTATTTTATTCTTTTTGATGTGATGGTACATGGGATTGTTTCCTTTATTTCTCTTTCTCATCTTTTGTTGTTAGTGTATAGAAATGAAACAGATTTCTGTGTATTAATTTTGTATCCTGCAACTTTACCAAATTCGTTGAGGAGTGCTAGTAATTTTCTGGTAGCTTGTTCAGGATTCTCTATGTATAGTATCATGTCATCTCCAAACAGTGACAGTTTTACTTCATCTTTTCCAATTTGGATTCCTTTTATTTCTTTTTCTTCTCTGATTGACATGGCTAGGACTTCCAAAACTATGTTGAATAATAGTGGTGAGAGTGGACACCCTTGTCTTGTTCCTGATCTTAGAGGAAATGGTTTCAGCTTTTCACCATTGAGAATGATGTTTGCTGTGGGTTTGTTGTATATGGCCTTTATTATGTTGAAGTAGGTTCCTTCTATGCCCACTTTCTGGAGAGATATTAAAATAAATCAGTGTTGAATTTTGTCAAAAGCTTTTTCTGCATCTATTGAGGTGATCATATGGTTTTTATTCTTCAGTTTGTTAATATGGTGTATCACATTGATTGATTTGCGTATATTGAAGAATCCTTGCATCCCTGAGATAAACCCCACTTGATCATCGTGTATGATCCTTTTAATGTGTTGTTGGATTCACTTTGCTAGTATTTTGTTGAGTGTCTTTGTGTCAGTGTTCATCAGTGATATTGGCCTGTAATTTTCTTTTTTTTCTGTGTGATATCTTTGTCTGGTTTTGGTATCAGGGTGATGGTGGCCTTGTAGAATAAGTTTGGGAGTGTTCCTTCCTTTCCAATTTTTTGGAAGAGTTTCAGAAGGATAGGTGTTAACTGTTCTCAGAATGTTTGATAGAATTTGCCTGTGAAGCCATCTGGTCCTCGACTTTTGTTTGTTGGAAGTTTTTTAATCCCAGTTTCAATTTCAGTACTTGTTATTGGTCTGTTCATATTTTCTCTTTCTTCCAAGTTCAGTCTTGGAAGGTTGTACCTTTCTATGAATTTGTCCATTTCTTCTAGTTTGTCCATTTTATTGGCATATAATTGCTTGTTGTGGTCTCTTATCCTTTATATTTCTGTGGTGTCAGTTGTAACTTCTCCTTTTTCATTTCTAATATTATTGATTTGAGTCCTCTCCCTTTTTTTCTTGATGAGTCTGGCTAAAGTTTTATCAATTTGAGATCTTTGCAATTGTTTTCTTTGTTTCTGTTTCATTTATCTCTGCTCTGATCTTTATGATTTCTTTCCTTCTACTAGCTTTGGGTTTTCTTTGTTCTTCTTTCTCTAGTTCCTTTAGGTGTAAGGTTAGATTGTTTATTTGAGATTTTTCTTGCTTTTTGAGGTAGGATTGTATTACTATAAACTTCCCTCTTAGAACTGCTTTTCGTGCATCCCATAGGTTTTGGATCATCCTGTTTTCGTTGTTATTTGTCTCTAGGTATTTTTTGATTTCCTCTTTGATTTCTTCAGTGGTCCACTGGTTGTATAGTAACATATTGCTTAGCCTCCATGTGTTTGTACAGTTTTTTCCCTGTAATTGATTTCTGATCTCATAGTGTTGTGGTCAGAGAAGATGCTTGATATGATTTCAGTTTTCTTAAACCTACTGAGGTTTGATTTGTGACCCAAGATATGATCTATCCTGGAGAATGTTCCATGTGCATTTGAGAAGAAAGTGTATTTTTCTGCTTTTGGATAGAATGTCCTATAGATATCAATTAAGTCTGTCTGGTCTAATGTGTCATTTAAGGCTTGTGTTTCCTTATTAATTTTCTGTCTGGATGATCTGTCCATTGGTGTAAGTGGGATGTTAAAGTCCTCCACTATTATTATGCTACTGTCAATTTCCCCTTACACGCCTGTTAGCATTTGGCTTATATGTTGAGGTGCTCTATTTTGGGTGCACATATATTTACAATTGTTATATCTTATTCTTGGATTGATCCCTTGATCTTTATGTAGTGTCCTTCCTTGTCTCTTGTTAAGAGGCTTTATTATAAAGTCTGTTTTGTCTGATATGAGTATTGCTACTCCAGCTTTCTTTTGATTTCCATTTGAATGGAATATCTTTTTCCATCCCTTCACTTTCACTGTGTATGTGTCCTTAGGTCTGAAGTGGGTCTCTTGTAGAGAGCGTATATATGGGTCTTATTTTTGTATCCATTCAGCCAGTCTGTGTCTTTTGTTTGGAGCATTTAATCCATTCACATTTAAGGTAATTATCGATATGTATGTTCCTATTGCCATTTTCTGAATATTTTTGGATTTGTTTTTGTAGGTCTTTTTTCTTCCTTCCTCTTTTGTTCTCTTGTGGTTTGACAACCATCTTTGGTGTTGTGTTTGGGTTGCTTTTTCTTTTTTTTGTGTGTATTGTAGTTTTTGGGTTTGCTGTTCCTATGAGTTTTTGATATAGTAGTCTATATATGTACAAGGTTGTTTTAGTTGCTGGTCTCTTTCCCACCTAGAGGAGTTCCTTTAGCATTTGTTGCAAAGCTGGTCTGTTGGTGATGAATTCTCTTAGCTTTTGCTTGTCTGTGAAGCTTTTGATTTCTCCATTGAATCTGAATGAGAGCCTTGCTGGGTAGAGTATTGTTGGTTGTAAGTTTTTCCCTTTCATCAGTTTAAATATATCATGCCACTCCCTTCTGGCCTGCAGAGTTTCTGCTGAAAAATCAGGTAATAACCTTATGGGGATTCCCTTGTATGTTATTTGTTGCTTTTCCCTTGTTGCTTTTAATATTTTTTCTTTGTATTTAATTTTTGTTAGTTTGATTAATATGTAATATGCTCCTGATGGGTGGGGCTGTGTTCCCATCTTGCTTATTGTTTGGCCTGAGACATTCCTGCACTGGAGTTTGCAGGCTGTTTTGTGGGATTGGGTCTTGGTGCCAAAATGTGGACCTCCTGCTGAGCTCATGCTGATTAATATTCCCTGGGGCCTCTGCTACCAGTGTGATTGCCCCCACAGTGATCTACAGCCTATACCTGCTTCCCCAGGAGACCCTCCAAGACCCCTAGGTAGTCTAGCTCAGGTTTCTGTAGAGGTGCTGTTTCATGCTGGGTCCCAGTGTACATGAGACCTTGTGTGTACCCTCCAAGAGTGGAGTCTATTTCTCCCCACACTCTGGGGTTCCTGCCCTCAAGCCCCACTGGCCTTCAAGGCTAAATGCTCTGGGGGTTCTTCGTCCCAATGCCAGACCCTCAGACTGTCTTGGAGGGTTATTTTTATGTGGGAACGTCCCTGTGTAGCCTGCGTTTTTTGTTTGTTGTTGTTGTTGTTGTTACGAGGGTTGTTTTCAGTATGGGTGTCTGCTACATCTTTTCCTCAGTGTATGCTGGCCCTTATCCCCTTGATAGGAGGTTTGGCTGGTGTTGTGACCAGATCCTGCACTGGGTATTGAGTGGGGCCTCCCCTTTGGTCTGTGGTTGTCACCGCCCTGTCAGGGGCGGTGTCTGCTCCCTGGTTGTTGTTGTGGAGTCCCCCAGATCTGTTTCTTAGCTGTGTTTCTGATCTGCGATGCAAGATAGATGGGATTGGAGCACTCACACTGGGAGGGAAGCCACTGAGTATTCCTCCTCTGGAGATGTTCACCTGTGAGCGTGCTCTTTTGTGTCACCTTTCACCCGTTGTGTGGGCTCAGAAGTTACTCTGTGGTCGGTACTGCTCTCAGTCCCACCTTAACCATGGGTATGTTGGCAGTTGGCCCTGGTGTCTCTCAGGTGTTGTTTTCACCAGGCCACCAGTGTAGATCCACTGAAGTCAGGTCCCAGGATTGCAGTAATCATGGATCTGGACCCACTGTGGGCGCTATGGGGGCAGCCCATCCCCTGCATGTACTTGCCCACAAACCCCACAGCTGCTAAAGCTAGACTCGTCTCAGCTGCGGGAGCACTCGTCGACCATTCAGATATTCTGCTGGTGCTGAGTTTACAATGCTGGTCATTGGGGGTGTGTGTGATTCCACAGTTTGTGCAGTTGTGAGGAGAGATTTCAGCTTCTTCCTTCATTGCATGGCCCCTGGGACACAGCTGTGGTTTCAGCTCCACCTCTGCATGTGGGCCACCCACAGGTATCTGCTCCTGAGGCTGCCCCAGAACACATGAGTCCACTCTGGTAGGGACGGGTCAGGCAGTGTATCCAGAGGCCTCGGGTACAAGACAGCCAGCCCCAGCAGGGATGGTTGCGTTGCGTGGAGAGCTGGCGGCAGCGTGCGTGAGAGAGCTGGCCTGGAGGGGTGGGGCACGTGGGGGCGCGAGAGAGCCAGCGCTGGCGGGAGCCCTTCCTAGTACCTTGGGAGGCAGGTGCCAGCGGGTGGGGAGAGAGGCTGCAGTGGTGGCCACACCATTTGTGCGTCACTCAACAACTGGTGCCTTGCTCCTATGGTGGTCCAGGTTTCCTTCACGAGCATTCCCGGTTGTGGATTTCCTCACTCCCATCCTCTCAGGCTGTCCCCTTCTCACGGCCAACAGCAGTTCCCTCCCCAGGTCTGTTCTCCAAACCCCACATTCCAGCACCCAGTCGCCGTCCGCACCGGGGACACACTTCTCAGGCTGGGACACCCAGGGCTGTGGCTCAGACCCTCTGTTCAGGTCTCACTCTGTCCTGCCTGCCACAGTCTGGTTGTGCACTCGCCTCATAGCCCCCTTCTGTCCCAGCTGATCTCCTGTCAGTGAGGGGGCTTCCCCAGATGCGGGAACCTCTCCTCTCCTCTCCTTCAGCTCCCCCCAGGGGCGCAGGTCCTGTCCCGTGTCCTCTCCTCTTCCTTTTTTCCTTATTCTTTCTTTTGCCCTACCCGGTTACATGGGGATCTTGTCCTTTTAGGTGTCTGACGTCCTCTGCTAGTGTTCAGCAGGTGCTTTGTGAGAATTGTTCCATTGGCAGATGTGTTCCTGATGCCCTTGAGGGGAGAGAGGAGCTCCACGTCCTCCTCCTCCTCCGCCATCTTGTCCCCCCTTTCACATTCTTTTCTTAAATAACACTCTTTTGTAGGTATTGTAAAATACAGGTTCCACTTTTATAAACATATTCACTCCATGACACAGTGCTGTGTGTGAATTACAAGTTTAAGGTGTACAGCGTAGTAACTTGCCTTACATATATTGGGAAATGGTTCCCACAGTAAATTCAGTTAATATCCATTATCTCATGGATACAGAAAAAAGAAGAAACCTATTTTCCTTGTGATGAGGATTCTTAGGATCTGCTCTGAACAACTTTCAAATATACCATACAGCAGAGTTAATTATAGCCATTGTGTTTTACATTATATACCCAGGACTTATTTATCTTGGAACTGAACGTTTATACAGTTTGACCACTTTCATCCAACTGCCCACCCCCACCTACCACCTCTGGTAACCACAAATCTCAGCTCTTTTTCTATGAGTTTGGTCTTTCTGTTTGTTTGCTTGTTAGATTACATGTATAAGTGAGCTCCTACAGTATTTGTCTGTCTCTGTCTGACTTATTTCACTTAGAATAAATCATCAGGGTCTTTCCATGTTGTCACAGATGGCAGGATTTCCTTCTTTTATGGCTGACTCTTTCACTGCATATAAATACAATTTTTTCCCTTCATCCATCAGTGGGTACTTTTTTTTTAAACATTTTTATTGGAGTATAATTGCTTTACAATGGTGTGTTAGTTTCTGCTTTATAACAAAGTGAATCAGCTACACATATACATATTTCCCCATATCTCCTCCCTCTTGCAGTGGACACTTTCATTGTTTCCATGTCTTAGTTAATGTAGATAATGCTGCTGGGAACATGGGGGTGCAGCTATCTCTTTGACATAGTGTTTTTGTTTCCTTCATATATATTTCCACTAGTGGAATTACCAAATCAAATGGTAGTTCTAACTACCATTTAGTGTGGAGGGAACTCCACACTGTCTTCCATAGTGGCTGTTCCAAGTTACAGTCCCACCAACAGTGCACAATAGTTCCCTTTTCTCCATATCCTTGCCAGCATTCATTTCTTGATAGATATTCTAACAGGTGTGAAAGAATTTCAATCTAAAGTGGAACCAGGGACTTCCCTCGTGGCACAGTTGTTGACAATCCACCTGCCAGTGCAGGGAGCACGGGTTCGAGCCCTGGTCTGGGAAGATCCCACATGCCATGGAGCAACTAAGCCCGTGTGCCACAACTACTGGGCCTGCATGCCACAACTACTGAAGCCCACGTACCTAGAGCCCATGCTCTGCAACAAGAGAAGGCATCACAATGAAGAGTAGCCCCTCTCGCTGCAACTAGAGAAAGCCCGGGCGCAGCAACAAAAGACCTAGTGCAGCCAAAAATAAATAATTTATTTAAAAAAATAAAGTGGAACCAAAGGATATAAAATGGAAAATCTTATACATGTGCCCTCAGAAAAACAAAAGTTAAGGACTGATTTCCTGTATGTGCCTGATTTACAGAAAACTGTTAATATTCGAATTTTCTTAAACAATAGGGAGTTGGTCAGGGGAAATCAACCTTGGGAAATTTTGCTTATGGATTCCAGAGTCATGAACAAGAAATGACCCAGGTCGAATTAGTCCCCCAAAAATAAGCTGAATTGAGCTTTGTTTGTATGACTAGACTGGTTTTGTCTGTACAGGAAAATTTCAAAGCTGACCTCTGGGTGTGTGTGTGTGTGTGTGTTTTGTTTTTTTTAACAGACTCTAGCTGAACTCTCTTTACATTCCCTGCCCATAAATACAGCCTACCCCAGACCCTCAGTGGACTCATCTGTAGCTTGCTTCAGTTTGCATGTCCTGATTTGTATTTCTCTGCTATTCCTGAATAAAGTCATCTTTTTGACAATTTGAGCTTGCCTCATTTTCCTTTTTTATTTAGGTCGATACAGGCTAGAGATATTATGGTTTTGATTTGCATTTCTCTAATTATTGAGAACCTTTTTGTGTACCTATTGTCCATTTGAATGTCATCTTTGGAAAAACATCTGTTCAGATCCTTTGCCCATTGTTTAATTGGATGATGATGATGATAATGATTTGACATTGAGTTACATGAATTCTTTTTATCTTTTGTATGTTAACCGTTTTCAGATATATGGGTTACAAAAAATTTTTTTCCCATTCAATAGGTTGCCATTTCATTTTGTTGTTTCATTTTGTTTGCTCTGCAGAGCTTTTTACTTTGATGTAATCATGTTTATTTTGTTGCTTGTGCTTTAGGTGTTAACATGCAAAAAATCATTGCCAAGCCCCATGTCAAGGAGTTATTTTCCTGTTTTCCAAGTCTTATATTTAGTCTTTAAGCCATTTTGAGTTAAGTTTTGTGAGTTATGTAAGATAGGCATCTAGTATAATTCTTTTACCTATGAATATCCAATTTTCCTAGCACTGTTTATTGAAGAAACTGTCTTTTCTTCCTTAAGTATTCTTGGCTCCCTTGTCAAATATTAGTTGACCATATATGCATGGGTTTGTTTCTGGGCTTTCAATTCTTTTCCATTGGTTTATGTGTCTGTTTTATGCCGGTACCATACTGTTTTGAATACCTTAGCTTTATAATATAGCTTGAAATCAGAAAGAATGAACCTCTGCTTTGTTCTTTCTCAGGGTGCTTTGGCTATTCAGGGTCTTTGGCTGTTCCACATAAATTTTAGGATTTTTTTTTCTTCTATAAAAGAAAATGCCGTTGGAATCTTGACAGGGATTGCACTAAATCTGTAGATGACTTTGGTTGGTATGGACATTTAAATATTACTAATTCTCCCAACCCATGAGCATGGGATGCCTTTCCATTTATTTGTGGTATCTTCAGTTTCTTTCATCTGTTTCTTGTAGTTTTCAGTGTAGAGATCTTTAACCACCTTGGTTAATTTTATTCGTGGGTATTTTACTGTTTTTGATGCTATTGTGAATGGAAGAGTTTTCTTTATTTCTTTTTCAAAAATTCATTGTTAGTGTATAGAAGTGCTGATTTTTTAATGTTATTTTTGTATCCTGTAATTTTCCTGAATTTGTTGCTTAGAAAGAACAGGGTGGGTTTGTGTGTGTGTGTGTGTGTGTGTGTGTGTGTGTGTGTGTGTATGGAGTCTTTAGGATTTTCTCTCTATAAAAGTCAATGCCATCTGCAAATAGAGACAGTTTTACTTACTCTTTTCCAATTCTGATGCCTTTTTTTCTTTCATGAATGCTCTGGCTGGGACTTACACTATTGTGTTGAATAGGAGTGATGAGGGTGGGCATCCTTGTCCAGATCTTAGTGGGAAAAGCTTTCAGCCTTTCACCACTGAGTATGATGATGTGGGCTTGTCATATACAGCCTTTATTATGTTGAGGTATATTCTTTCTAGACCTAATTTATTATGAGTTATTATCCTGAACAGATGTTGAGTTTTGTCAAATGCTTTTTCTATATCTATCGAATGATCATATGATTTTTTTCTTTCATTCTATTAGAATGATGTATCATGTTTATTGATTTGTGCATGTTGAAGCAATCTTGCATCCCAGGGATAAATCCCTCTTGAATCATGGTGAATGATCATTTTAATGTGCTGCTGAATTTGATTTGCCAATATTTTACTGAGAATTTTTCCAACTATATTCTCGGGGATATTACCTTTTTAAATTTTTTTTTTATATTGGAGTATAGTTGATTAACAATGTGTTAGTTTCAGGTGTACAGCAAAGTGATTCACTTATACATATATCTATTCTTTTTCAAATTCTTTTCCCATTCAGGTTATTACAGAATACTGAGCAGAGTTCCCTGTGCTATACAGTAGGTCCTTGTTGGTTATCTATTTTAAATACAGCAGTGTGTACATGTCAATCCCAAACTCCCAGTCTGTCCTTCCCCACACCCCCATCCTTCCCCCCTGGTAAGCATGAGTTAATTCTGAGTCTGTGAGTCTGTTTCTGTTTTGTAAGTAAGTTCACTTGTATCATTTTTTTTTTAGATTCCGCATATAAGCACTATCATATGAAATTTGTCTTTCTCTGTGTGACTGACTTCACTTAGTATGATAATCTCCAGGTCCATCCATGTTGCTGCAAATGACTATACTACCCGAGGCAGTCATTAAGGATATTGACCCATAGTTTTCTTTTCCTGTGGTGTCCTTTCCTGGCTTTGGTATTAGAGTAATGCTGGCCTCATAAAATGAGTTTCAGAGTTTCACACCTCTTTGATTTTCTTTTTAAGAATTTGATGATTGATTAATTCTTCTTCAAATGTTTGGTGAAATTCCCCTGTGAAGCCATCTGGTCCCGGGGTATTCGATGTTGAGAGATTTCTTTCTTTCTTTCTTTTTTTGCGGTATGTGGGCCTCTCACTGTTGTGGCCTCTCCCGTTGTGGAGCACAGGCTCCAGACACGCAGGCTCAGCGGCCATGGCTCACGGGCCTAGCTGATCGGCAGCATGTGGGATCTTCCCGGACTGAGGCACGAACCCGTGTCCCCTGCATCGGCAGGCAGACTCTCAACCACTGCGCCACCAGAGAAGCCCAGATTTCTTTTTTTTTTTTTTTTATCACTGGTCCACTCTCATTATTTGTTATTGATATGCTCAGATTTTCTATTTCTCCCCGATTCAGTCTGTAGGTTGTATGTTTCTAAGGATTTCTCCATTTCTTCTAGGTCATCCAGTTTGTTGGTGTATACTTTTTCAGATAGCTTATGATCCTTTGTTTTTCTGTAGTATCAGTTGTAATGGCTCCTCTTTCATTTATAATGTTGTTGATTTGGGTCCTCTCTCTTTTTTATTGGTTAGTCTACCTAAAGGTTTGTCAATTTAGTTTATCTTTTCAATGAGCCAACTCTGTTTTATTAATTTTTTTCTGTTGTTTTCCTGTTCTCTCTTTTATTTATTTGTGCCCTAATCTTTATTACTTCCTTCCTTCTACTTTGGGCTCAGTTTGTTCTTTTCCTACTACTTTGAGGCATAGAGTGAGGAATCTTTCTTGTTTTGTTACCAAACCAAGTTTGTTTGCCTGATGTGCAACAAGCTAAAATGCTGAGGCACTGAGGTTTGCAGCAAAGAAAGGGGGGAGATGGGAGAACAAGTCTCAAATCTGCCTCCTTAATGGTGGGGGGCTTGGGATATTTATGGGATAAAGAAGCAGGTGTGGGGAAAGATGATCGGATGTAGGGAAGAGGTGAGGTAATCTGTGTTCTGTGCAGGCGTATCTGAATTACATTTTTCTTCATGGGATATATGTTCGAAAATGGAGGCATGCTACTGGGCATGTACCCTGAGAAAACCATAATTCAAAAAGAGTCATGTACCACAATGTTCACTGCAGCTCTGTTTACAATAGCCAGGACATGGAAGCAATCTAAATGTCCATCGACAGATGAATGGATAAAGAAGATGTGGCACACATATACAATGGAATATTACTCAGCCATAAAAAGAAATGAAATTGAGTTATTTGTAGTGAGGTGGATGGACCTAGACTGTCATACAGAGTGAAGTAAGTCAGAAAGAGAAAAACAACATATGCTAACACACATATATGGAATCTGAAAAAAAAAAGGTTCTGAAGAACCTAGGGGCAGGACAGGAATAAAGACGCAGATATAGAGAATGGACTAGAGGACACGGGGAGGAGGAAGGGTAAGCTCGGATAAAGTGAGAGAGTGGCATGTACATATATACACTACCAAGTGTAAAATAGATAGCTAGTGGGAAGCATCCGCATAGCACAGGGAGATCAGCTCGGTGCTTTGTGTCCACCTAGAGGGGTGAGATAGGGAGGGTGGGAGGGAGATGCAAGAGGGAGGAGATATGGGTATGTATGTATATGTATATCTGATTCACTTTGTTATAAAGGAGAAACTAACACACCATTGTAAAGCAGTTATACTCCAATAAGCATGTTAAAAAGAAAAGAAAGATATGTAATCAGAAAAAAACAAATGGAGGTGTGTAGCGTGATATGAGGGTCTAGTTTTGGGCACTCTGACATCAAAAAGCCATTCATCAAACACTTGCATAGGCCCAGTTTTAGGATTAGGGTCCCAACGAGTCTTAATTGGCTCAGCTTGAACTAGACTCAGCTGACTGCAAGTTCCTGGAAAACAACTCAGGCAACCATTTTATTGTTTAAGCTACATGAAGCTTGAAGAGCATGTAATCTGCAATAAAATAATAAGGCAAGTTTGCTCAGTGAAGGCAGGCTACAAGCAGAGGGGTTTTTAGCAAGCTGTAATACAAACTCAATTTCTGTAAATCACCAGTTTCTATTAACCCTATGGGGCATGGTTTTAAGATTTTTTTTTAACCCTGTGGGGCATGGTTTCAGTTTCTTAACACACTATTTGACCAGGGGGTTTTTGCAGAAACTAATGCCTGTGGCTGGCAATTTGTTATGTAAGTGAACATTGAAACACCCGTGTTTGAGTAAATATCAACTTTTTTTGCACTTAATGTATTTATTTGAAACATTGTACATGTCTTACTAAAGCATTCTAATATTTTGTTGGAGTGTGATAGGCAGTATAGCAGGCACCTCTGTGCAGGGGAACAGAACATCTATTACAAATATACTCTGTTTCACTGTAGTTTCCCCTGGAAGAGCAGACTCTACACTTTATGGCAGCATTTAAAAATTTTTTTTTTTAGTCCTGTGGGTATTATTTCCCCTAGAATATGCTTTTTTTAAATTAGTTTCTGCTTTATAACAAACTGAATCAGTCATACATATACATCTGTTCCCACATCCCTTCCCTCTTGCGTCTCCCTCCCTCCCACCCTCCCTATCCCACCCCTCCAGGCGGTCACAAAGTACCGAGCTGATCTCCCTGTGCTATGCAGCTGCTTCCCACTATCTATCTACCTTATGTTTGGTACTGTATATATCTCCATGCCGCTCTTTCACTTTGTCACAGCTTACCCTTCCCCCTCCCCATATCCTCAAGTCCATTCTCTAGTAGGTCTGTGTCTTTATTCCTGTCTTACCCCTATGTTCTTCATGACATTTTTTCCCTTAAATTCCATATATATATGTGTCAGCATACAGTATTTGTCTTTCTCTTTCTGACTTACTTCACTCTGTATGACAGACTCTAGGTCTATCCACCTCATTACAAATAGCTCAGTTTCGTTTCTTTTTATGGCTGAGTCATATTCCATTGTATATATGTGGCACATCTTTATCCATTCATCTGTTGATGGACACTTAGGTTGTTTCCATCTCCGGGATATTGTGAATAGAGCTGCAATGAACATTTTGGTACATGTCTCTTTTTGAATTATGGTTTTCTCAGGGTATATGCCTAGTAGTGGGATTGCTGGGTCATATGGTAGTTCTATTTTTAGTTTTTTAAGGAACCTCCACACTGTTCTCCATAGCGGCTGTACCAATTCACATTCCCACCAGCAGTGCAAGAGTGTTCCCTTTTCTCCACACCCTCTCCAGCATTTATTGTTTCTAGATTTCTTAATGATGGCCATTCTGACTGGTGGGAGATGATATCTCATTGTAATTTTGATTTGCATTTCTCTAATGATTAATGATATTGAGCATTCTTTCATGTGTTTGTTGGCAGTCTGTATATCTTCTTTGGAGAAATGCCTATTTAAGTCTTCCACCCATTTTTGGATTGGGTTGTTTGTTTTTTTGCTATTGAGCTGCATGAGCTGTTTATAGATTTTGGAGATTAATCCTTTGTCAGTTGCTTCATTTGCAAATATTTTCTCCCATTCTGAGGGTTGTCTTTTGGTCTTGTTTATGGTTTCCTTTGCTGTGCAAAAGCTTTGAAGTTTCATTAGGTCCCATTTGTTTATCTTTGTTTTTATTTCCATTTCTCTAGGAGGTGGGTCCAAAAGGATCTTGCTGTGATTTATGTCATAGAGTGTTCTGCCTATGTTTTCCTCTAAGAGTTTGATAGCTTCTGGCCTTACATTTAGGTCTTTAATCCATTTTGAGCTTATTTTTGTGTATGGTGTTAGGGAATGATCTAATCTCATACTTCCACATGTCCCTATCCAGTTTTCCCAGCACCACTTATTGAAGAGGCTGTCCTTTCTCCACTGTACATTCCTGCCTCCTTTATCAAAGATAAGTTGAGGGGGATTCCCTGGTGGCACAGTGGTTGAGAATCCACCTGCTGGTGCAGGGGACACGGGTTCGTGCCCCGGTCCAGGAATATCCCACATGCCGCGGAGCAGCTGGGCCTGTAAGCCATGGCCGCTGAGCCTGCGCATCCGGAGCCTGTGCTCTGCAACGGACCGGCCACAACAGTGAGAGGCCCGCGTACCGCAAAAAAAAAAAAAAAACAAAAAAACACACACACACAAAAAAAACAAAGATAAGTTGACCATATGTGCGTGGGTTTATCTCTGGGCTTTCTATCCTGTTCCATTGATCTATCTTTCTGTTTTTGTGCCAGTACCACACTGTCTTGATTACTGTAGCTTTGTAGTATAGTCTGAAGTCAGGGAGCCCGATTCCTCCAGCTCCGTTTTTCATTCTCAAGATTGCTTTAGCTATTCAGGGTCTTTTGTTTTTCCAAACAAATTTTGAAATTTTTTGTTCTAGTTCTGTGAAAAATGCCAGTGGTAGTTTGATAGGGATGGCATTGAATCTGTAGATTGCTTTGGGTAGTAGAGTCATTTTCACAATATTGATTCTTCCAATCCAGGAGCATGGTATATCTCTCCATCTACTTGAATCATGTTTAATTTCTTTCATCAGTGTCTTATAATTTTCTGCATACAGGTCTTTTGTCTCCTTAGGTAGGTTTATTCCTAGATATTTTATTCTTTTTGTTGCAATGGTAAATGGGAGTGTTTTCTTGATTTCACTTTCAGATTTTTCATCATTAGTGTACAGGAATGCCAGAGATTTCTGTGCATTAATTTTATATCCTGCTACTTTACCAAATTCATTGATTAGCTCTAGTGGTTTTCTGGTAGCATGTTTAGGATTCTCTATGTATAGTATCATGTCATCTGCAAACAGTGACAGCTTTACTTCTTCTTTTCCAATTTGGATTCCTTTTATTTCCTTTTCTTCTCTGATTGCTGTGGCTAAAACTTCCAAAACTAGGTTGAATAAGAGTGGTGAGAGTGGGCAACCTTGTCTTGTTCCTGATCTTAGTGGAAATGGTTTCAGTTTTTCACCATTGAGGACAGTGTTGGCTGTGGGTTTGTCATATATGGCCTTTATTATGTTGAGGAAAGTTCCCTCTATGCCTACTTTCTGCAGGGTTTTTATCATAAATGGGTGTTGAATTTTGTCGAAAGCTTTCTCTGCATCTATTGATCATATGGTTTTTCTCCTTCAATTTGTTAATATGGTGTATCACATTGATTGATTTGTGTATACTGAAGAATCCTTGCATTCCTGGAATAAACCCCACTTGATCATGGTGTATGATCCTTTTAATGTGCTGTTGGATTCTGTTTGCTAGTATTTTGTTGAGGATTTCTGCATCTATGTTCATCAGTGATATTGGCCTGTAGTTTTCTTTCTTTGTGACATCCTTGCCTGGTTTTGGTATCAAGGTGATGGTGGCCTCGTAGAATGAGTTTGGGAGTGTTCCTTCCTCTGATATTGTTTGGAAGAGTTTGAGAAGGATGGGTGTTAGCTCTTCTCTAAATGTTTGAGAGAATTCGCCTGTGAAGCCATCTGGTCCTGGGCTTTTGTTTGTTGGAAAATTTTTTTATCACAGTTTCAATTTCATTGCTTGTGATTGGTCTATTCATATTTTCTATTTCTTCCTGATTCAGTCTTGGCAGGTTGTACATTTCTAAGAATTTGTCCATTTCTTCCAGGTTGTCCATTTTGTTGGCATAGAGTTGCTTGTAGTAATCTCTCATGATCTTTTGTATTTCTGCAGTGTCAGTTGTTACTTCTCCTTTTTCATTTCTAATTCTATTGATTTGAGTCTTCTCCCTTTTTTTCTTGATGAGTCTGGCTAATGGTTTGTCAATTTTGTTTATCTTCTCAAAGAACCAGCTTTTAGTTTTATTGATCTTTGCTATCATTTCCTTCATTTCTTTTTCATTTATTTCTGATCTGATCTTTATGATTTCTTTCCTTCTGCTAACTTTGGGGGCTTTTTGTTCTTCTTTCTCTAATTGCTTTAGGTGCAGGGTCAGGTTGTTTACTCGAGATGTTTCCTGTTTCTTAAGGTGGGATTGTATTGCTATAAATTTCCCTCTTAGAACTGCTTTTGCTGCGTCCCATAGGTTTTGGGTCGTTGTGTCTCCATTGTCATTTGTTTCTAGGTATTTTTAAATTTCCTCTTTGATTTCTTCAGTGATCACTTCGTTACTGAGTAGTGTACTGTTTAGCCTCCATGTGTTTGTATTTTTTACAGATCTTTTCCTGTAATTGATATCTAGTCTCATAGCATTGTGGTCGGAAAAGATACTTGATACAATTTCAATTTTCTTAAATTTACCAAGGCTTGATTTGTGACCCAGGATATGATCTATCCTGGAGAATGTTCCATGAGCACTTGAGAAAAATGTGTATTCTGTTGTTTTTGGATGGAATGTCCTGTTAATACAACTAAGTCCATCTTGTTTAATGTATCATTTAAAGCTTGTGTTTCCTTATTTATTTTCATTTTGGATGATCTGTCCATTGGTGAAAGTGGGGTGTTAAAGTCCCCTACTATGAATGTGTTACTGTCAATTTCCCCTTTTATGGCTGTTAGTATTTGCCTTATGTATTGAGGTGCTCCTATGTTGGGTGCATAAATATTTACAATTGTTATATTTTCTTCTTGGATCGATTCCTTTATCATTATGTAGTGTCCTTCTTTGTCTCTTGTAATAGTCTTTATTTTAAAGTCTATTTTGTCTGATATGTGAATTGCTACTCCAGGTTTCTTTTGATTTCCATTTGCATGGAATATCTTTTTCCATCCCCTTACTTTCAATCTGTATGTGTCTCTAGGTCTGAAGTGGGTCTCTTGTAGACAGCATATATATGGGTCTTGTTTTTGTATCCATTCAGCCAATCTGTGTCTTTTGGTGGGAGCATTTAGTCCATTTACATTTAAGGTAATTATTGATATGTATGTTCCTATTCCTATTTCCTTAATTGTTTTGGGTTCATTATTGTAGGTATTTTCCTTCTGTGTGTTTCTTGCCTAGAGAAGTTTCTTTAGCATTTGTTGTAAAGCTGGTTTGGTGGTGCTGAACTCTCTCAGCTTTTGCTTGTCTGTAAAGGTTTTAATTTCTCCATCAAATCTGAATGAGATCCTTGCTGGGTAGAGTAATCTTGGTTGCAGGTTTCTCTCCTTCATCACGTTAATTGTGTCCTGACACTCCCTTCTGGCTTGTAGAGTTTCTGCTGAGAGATCAGCTGTTAACCTGATGGGGATTCCCTTGTGTGTTATTTGTTGTTTTTCCCTTGCTGCTTTTAATATGATTTCTTTGTGTTTAATTTTTGACAGTTTGATTAATATGTGTCTTGGCGTATTTCTCCTTGGATTTATTCTGTATGGGACTCTCTGTGCCTCCTGGACTTGATTAACTATTTCCTTTCCCATATTAAGGAAGTTTTCAACTATAATCTCTTCAAATATTTTCTCAGTCCCTTTCTTTTTCTCTTCTTCTTCTGGAACCCCTATAATTCGAATGTTGGTGCATTTAATGTTGTCCCAGAGGTCTCTGAGACTGTTCTCTGTTCATTTTTTTTCTTTATTTTGCTCTGCATCAGTTATTTCCACTATTTTATCTTCCACCTCACTTATCTGTTCTTCTGCCTCAGTTATTCTGCTATTGATCCCATCTAGAGTATTTTTCATTTCATTTATTGTGTTTTTAATCGATGCTTGATTCATCTTTAGTTCTTCTAGGTCCTTGTTAACTGTTTCTTGCATTTTGTCTATTCTATTTCCAAGATTTTGGATCTTGGAAATAGAATCTTGGATCATCTTTACTATCATTATTCTGAATTCTTTTTCAGGTGGACTGCCTATTACCTCTTCATTTGTTAGGTCTTGTAGGTTTTTATCTTGCTCCTTCACCTGTTTTTCTGTCTTCTCATTTTGCTTATGTTACTGTGTTTGGGGTCTCCTTTTTGCAGGCTGCAGGTTCGTAGTTCCCGTTGTTTTCGGTGTCTGTCCCCAGTGGCTAAGGTTGTTTCAGTAGGTTGTGTAGGCTTCCTGGTGGGGGGGACTAGTGCCTGTGTTCTGGTGGTTGAGGCTCGATCTTGTCTTTCTGGTGGACAGGTCCACGTCTGGTGGTGTGTTTTGGGGTGCCTGTGGTCTTATTATGTTTTTAGGCAGCCTCTCTGCTAATGGGTGGGGTTGTTTTCCTGTCTTGCTAGTTGCTTGGCATAGGGTGACCAGCACTGTAGGTTGCTGGTCGTTGACTGAAGCTGGGTGCTGGTGTTGAGATGGAGATCTCTGGGAGATTTTCTCCACTTGATATTATGTGGAGCTGGGAGGTCTGTTGTGGACCCGTGTCCTGAAGTTGGCTCTCCCACTTCAGAGGCACAGCACTGACTCCTGGCTGCAGCACCAAGAACCTTTCATCTACCCGGCTCAGAGTAAAAGGGAGAAAAAGTAGAAAGAAAGAATTAGTAGAAGAAAGAAAGAAGGAAAGAGAGGAAGGAAGGAAGAAAGGAGGGAGGAAGGAAAGAAAAAGAGAAAGAAAGGGAGGGAGGAAGGGAAGGTAGGAAAAAAAGAGAGAAGATAAAGTAAAATTGAATAAAGTATAAAATATAGTAGTGTTATTAAAATAAAAAAGTGATTATTGAAAAAAAACGGATGGATAGAACCCTGGGACATATGGTGGAAGCAAAGCTATACAGAGAAAATCTCACACAGTAGCATACACATACACATTCACAAAAAGAGAACGGGGGGAAAAAATCGAAAATCTTGCTTTCAAAGTCCACCTCCTTAATTGGGGATAATTCGTTGTAAAAAGAGGAAAAGGGGAAAAAATCTTAAATCTTGTCCTCAAAGCCCCCCTCCTCAATTTGGGATGATTTGTTGTCCATTCATGCACTCCACAGACACAGGGCACATCAAGCGGACCATGGAGCTTTAATCCGCTGCTTCCGAGGCTGCACAGAGAGATTTCCCTGTCTCTTCTCTGCTCTCACAGCTCCCGGGTCTCAGCCTTGGACCTGGCCCCGCCTGTGCGCATAGGTCGCCGGAGGGCATCCGTTCTTCGCTCAGACAGGACGGGTTTAAAGGAGCCGCTGATTCGGGGGCTCTGGCTCACTCAGGCAGAGGGGAGGGGGGGCATGCAGCGCGGGGCGGGCCTGTGGCGGCAGAGGCTGGCGCGACACCGCACCAGCCCGAGGCGCTCTGTGCGCCCCCCCGGGGAAGCCGTCCCTGGGTCCCGGCACCCCGGCAGTGGCGGGCTGCATAGGCTCCCCGGAAGGGGGAGTGGACAGTGACCTGCGCTCGCACACAGGCCTTGTGGTGGCGGCAGCAGCAGCCCCAGCGTCCCACACCCGTCTCCGGGGTCTGCGCCTTTAGTCGCGGCTTGCGCCCGTCTCTGGAGCTTCTTTAAGCAGCGCTCTTAATGCCCTCTCCTCGCGCACCAGGAAACAAAAGGGAAGAGAAAGTCTCTTGCCTCTTCGGCAGCTCCAGACCTTTTCCCCGGACTCCCTCCGGGCTAGCCGTGTTGCAGTAACCCCTTCAGGCTCTCTTCCTGCCGCCAGCCCCAGTCCTCTCCCTGCGCTCCGACCGAAACCTGATACTGGAGCCTCAGCTCCCAGCCCCGCCCGCCCCGGCGGCCGAGCAGACAAGCCTCTCGGGCTGGTGTGTGCCTGAGGGCACCGATCCTCTGTGCCGGAATCTCTCAGCTTTGCCCTCCGCACCCCTGTTGCTGCGCTGTCCTCCGCGGCTCCGAAGCTTCCCCCTCCGCCACCCGCAGTCTCCGCCTGCGAAGGCGCTTCTAGTGTGTGGAAACCTTTCCTCCTTCACGGCTCCCTCCCACTGGTGCAGGTCCCGTCCCTATCCTTTTGTCTCTGTTTATTCTTTTTTCTTTTCCCCTACCCAGGTATGTGGGAAGTTTCTTGCCTTTTGGGGGGTCTGAGGTCTTCTGTCAGCGTTCAGTAGGTGTTCTGTAGGAGTTGTTCCACGTATAGATGAATTTCTGATGTATCTGTGGGGAGGAAGGTGATCTCCGCGTCTTACTCTTCCGCCATCTTCCTCTGTCTCAATATGTTGTTTTATTTTACCTGATAGTCAACAAGGTGGATCGACTTGTGGGGGGGTCTTTTAGAAACGCCACAAGAAGGACCAGGTGTGGGACTACCACTACATTCACCAGAATGGTCAGTTATCCATTCTCTAGCTACTGCTAACAAAAATTACTTGTGAGTCATTTTATTCTGTGCATTAAGGCTACAATAAATTTTATTTGTTTATTTAGGCTGTGCTGGGTCTTAGTTGTGGCCTGCAGGATCTTTTTTTAGTGTGGCATGAGGACTCTTAGTTGCAGCATGCAGGATTCTTAGTTGCAGCATGTGGGCTCTTAGTTGTGACATGCAAAATCTTAGTTGTGGCATGCATGCGGGATCTAGTTCCCCAACCAGGGATCGAACCCTGGCCCCCTGCATTACTCAAATAGAAACCCACTTTCTTATACCATTTTCGAGTTTTCTGGAAGATATTGAAGTTTGCCAGTTACTGATTGGATCAATCAACTCCCTTCATATATTTATTATACTCTGATACATAAGTGGGCTTAGTTGTCTAATGGCCAATCCTTCTGTCTTCCTTTCCTGTAGATGCTGTGGAGGCGTCATGAATAGTTGCCACCATGAGGACTAGCCTCTTGTCTTTCCATATAAGAAGAATTACTTCTCCCTTTCATAAGAATGTCATTTCCCTCCCCCCCCATAGATTTTTAGATTTCTCCTTTAATTGGTTTGGTAGATGATGATTCTCTCTTATATTCCCACAAACTGGTTTTATTTTTCAACAATGTTTCAGATGTGGACACACCGTTGTAATAACTGTCTTGGTAAATAGAGTGCCATGAACCAAGATAAGGTTGTAGGACTGATAATATTGTTTCTTTCAGTTTCTTTCCTTCACCTGTGTAAATCTCAAGGTTGCATATATATCCAGTTTCACTTTTGCTAACCATCCTGTCCAAAATTCCATATTTTGTGAGTTTTCCCAGATTATAGGTTTTGAATCTGAGTCATCCTCTCCACTTTATCATTGCCTCATCAAGTGATAACTCTTGTTTGGGTATATAGATTGATTGAAATTTTGGTAGAAAATAATCCAAAAGAGGTTTAACTTTTGAAATTCTGTCTGCAGGAAGTGGAGTTTCCAAGTTATCGTTAAAGTGAAGAAATGTCATTATTTGTTTGAACCTTCTTCTCGTTATAATCTTTGGAAAGATAGGTGTTTCAAGTAAGGGATCAGTTGACCAATATCCTTTCCAGTGTGACTTTATTTGTGCCATCAAAATTATTAATCCAAGAAACTTCTTCATGTCACTGTTGGTTACAGCAGTCCATTTTAAAGCCTTATCATACTTTTTATGATTTTTCATTCTGTTGGTGATACAAGTTTCAGAAGTGACCAACTCAAACAAGTTACCAAAAATTAATTCTGTTATTTCACTAACACTTTGCTGGTTATTACATTCAGTAGTTACACCTGACACACCTGTAAAGTCTTCTAATTTTCCTGAAATGTTGTCTTCAATCCACTCTTCTGTAGAAGCAAAGGAGCATTCTCCAGCACTTTAAGTTTCATTTTCACTTTCTGTATCAGAATCAGTCACTAAGATTTTTTGTCTTTTTGGTCTAATATTTACATTGTCTGAATCAGAACTATATTCTGAAGAACTATCATTTTCTGATACACTAGTATATATGCCTCTCGGACAGTCAGAGAACGTATGTGCATAAAATTCACTGAAAAATTCTTCTTCACTCAGAATTTTGCAATGCATCATTTTTGAAAACCTTATGGTAATAAACTATGCACAAGGTTGGAACAAAAACCTAATGGAGCAAAATGTGAATGATAACAGCAATCATAAGTTGTATAATGAACACTTGATCAATTCTAAGCTGTAACAACTTCGCATGGTGATGTAAATTGTGTCACTTTCTAAAAACATATTGATATGTCTCTGGTCAGTAACGTTTGGGTAACAAAAGATGTATTAATACATCTCTGGTCAATAATGTGTTAATGTAGGCATTTATTGTTATGAACTTTCCTCTCAGAACTGCTTTTGTTGTATCCTATAAGTTTTGGTATATTGTCTTTCCATTTTTGTTTGTCTCGATACTTTTTTATTCCCCTTTTAATTGCTTTAAGACATTGGTTGTTCAGGGTGTGCTGTTATTTTCTGTGTATTCATGAATTTTTCAGTTATCCTCCTGTTGATTTTTAGTTCCTTGTAATTGTGGTCTGAGGAGATACTTGGTATGATTTCAATTTTCTTCAATTTGCTAAGATTTGCTTTGTGGCCTGAGATATGGTCTGTCCTAGAAAATGTTCCATGTACACTTGATGAGAATGCATATTCTGCTGTTGTCGGATAGAATGTTCTGTATGTCTATCAGGTCTATTTGGTATGTAGTTCTGTTTAAAACCACTGGGTCCTTATTGATTCTCTCTCTGGATGATCTATCCTTTTTGAAAGTGCAGTATTAAAATCCCCCACTCTTACTGTATTGCTGTTTATTTCTCCTTTTAGCCCTTGTAGTTTTACTTTATGTGTTGATATTTAGTTGCTTCAATGTTGGTGCATAAATATATACAAACATTATATACCTTTTTAATGGAATGATCCCTTTACATGCGTGTGTGTGTATAAAACTTTTCTCTTTCTACCAGTGTCAGTTTAAAGTCTATTTTGTCTGATATATGTATAGTTACCTCTGCTATTTTTGGTTACCATTTGCAGGAAATATTTTTTTCCATTCCCTCACTTTTAGTCTATGTATGTCTTTGAGGCTAAAGTGAGTCTCTTGTAGGCAGCATGTCATTGGATCTTATTGTTTTATCCAATTAGCCATCTTTGTCTTTTGACTGGAGACTTTAATCTACTTATGTTTAAAGCAGTTATTGATAGGTAAGAACTTATATTGCCATTTTGTTAATTGTTTTCTGATTGTTTTGTAGATCCATTGTTCCTTGATTCTTACCCTGCTGTGTTTGTGTTTGATGTCTTTGGGAATTAGTATACTTTGACTTCATTGTCATGTTTTTTGTGTGTATGAATACTACAGGTTTTTTCCTTGTGGTTACCATGAGGCTTACATAAAATGTCTTAAAATTATAACACCGTGTTTTAAACTGATAACAAGACTTCAATAGCATTCCTAAGCTTTACACTTTTACTTCTCCCCCTCACATTTTAGGTTATTGATGTTACAGTTTACATATTTTTCATATTGTGAATATAATAGATTTTTTTTACTTATGCTAATTTTTACTGTTTGTTTTTTTAAGTTTTAAACTGGAGTTAGGGAACTATGTACCACCATTACTATATTACAGAATCTAACTTTGACTATATATTTACCATTACCAATGAGTTTTGTCCTACCTTCTTATGTTTTTATGATTATATAATTAGTGTCCTTTTCTTCCAGAGAGCTTCTTTAGCATTTCTTATAGGCAGATCTAATGGTGATGAGTTCTCTCAGCTTTTATTTGCTTAGGAAGGTCTTTATCTCTCCTTCATTTCTGAAGGACAGCTTGGCTGGATATAGAATCCTTGGTTGACAGGGTTTTTTTTCCTTTAGCATTTTCTAATTTATCATTCCTTTTTCTCCTGGCCTGGAAAGTTTCTGTTGAGAAATCCACCATGTCTTATGGAGGTTCCCTAGCATGTACCTTGTCTCCATTCTCTTCCTGCTTTGCAAATTCTTTGTCTTTGATTGTTGACAATTTAATTATAATGTGTCTCAGTGTAGCCTATTCAGATTCAACATATTTGGGGTCCTTTGGGTCTCATGGATCTGGATGTCCATTTCTCTCCCTTAGTTTGGGAAGACTGACATTATTGCTTTAAATATGCCATCTGTCCTTTTTTTCCTTCTGGAATTCCTATAATGAGGATATTGTTGCTTTTGATGGTGCCCCACACATCGTGTAGTCTTTCTTCACTCTTCTGCAATCTTTATTCTTTTTGTTCCTCTGACTGGATAACTTCTAGGTCTCTGATCCTTTCTTCTGCATGGTTGAGCCTGCTGTTGAAACACTACAGAATTCTTCAGTGCAGTTTCTTTTTTTTTCAGCTCTTAATTTTTTTTGGTTTCTTTGTTGAACTTCTCATTTTGTTCATGCATTGTTTTCCTAATATCCTTTAATTATCTGTGTTCTTGTAGTTTAGTAATCTTATATATATATTTATTTATTTATTTTTGCTGTATGCAGGCTTCTCACTGTTGTGGCCTCTCCCGTCGTGGAGCACAGGCTCCGGACACGCAGGCTCAGCAGCCATGGCTCATGGGCCCAGCCGCTCCGCAGCATGTGGGATCTTCCTGGACCGGGGCACAAACTCGTGTCCCCTGCATTGGCAGGCGGACTCTCAACCACTACACCACCAGGGAAGCCCTTTACTAATCTTATTTAAGAGGATTATTCTGAATTCTTTGTGTGACTGTTCCCAGATGTCCATTTCTTTAGGATGTTACTGGAGCTTTATTAGTTTCCTTTCGTGGTGTCACGTTTACTTAATTTTTCATGATCCTTGAATCCATATGTTGGTTTCTACATTTGAGCAAACGGTCTCCTCTTCCAGACTTCACAGGTTAACTTTGGTAAAGTCAGTTCTTCACCAGTCAGCTCAATTTCAGTTTCTTTAGCATTTTCTAAAGCATGTCAACTGGTAGCATACTTTGGGCAATTGGGGCTTGCTCTCCATCTCTTTTGGGGCAAGGCCTCTGCCCAAGCTCTGAGGTCAGGAGGGGCTGCCTCTGGCTGAAAACATTTGAATAGAAATTGCTGACTTTGTTTCCTGCTCAAGTGAGGCCATAGGATGGGCTCTGCTATTGCCTGGGCTCTCTGGTCATGCTTCCTGGACAGTCAGGACTAGGTATCAATACTATACTCAGCAGTTAGATGGAGCTATGAATGAGCTTCTCTTCCCTGGTGGGGTGAAGAACAGGTCCCAGGGCCAGCACAGCTCATTGTTTGGGAACCCAAATAAGGCAAGTCTGTACATCAAATTCCCTGGCTAGATGGGGCCACCAGATTTTCCCTGCAGATGAGGAAAGCCAAGGGCTTTGCTCTCTGTTCAAGTGCCATTGTAAGCAGGGGTGTTGGATGGGCTAGGCAGCTCCTCTTGTGCTCTGGTTAGGCTCCCTAATTGGATGGACTTAAGGCTCTATTCAGCAGTGGAAGGGGCTACAAATTAGTTTTCCTATCAGGGTGGGCCCCTGTACAGGCCCTAAGCATGGCAAGTCTCTTGTTTGAGGATCAAATTAGGCAGAAATATGTACCAAGTTCCGTGACCTGACAGACCACTGTCCTAGCTCTGTCAAATGGGTAGGGCCACTGGATGGGCTCTCTACTCAAGTGCTGCTGTAATCAGAGTTGCAGGATGGGCTACAGATTCCCAGGAGATCTGGCTAGGTTTCTTAGTCAAGCCAGGCTGGAAGCTGTATTCACTTTGGGTGTGGCTATAAACGAGCATCCTTGCCCAGTTGGGGCTGCAGATCAGCCCCCAAGGTCGGCAGGGCTCTTTGTTTGGGGATCAAATTAGATGGAATTGTGCACTAAGCTCCCTGGACAAATGGGGCCACTGTCTTTGTTCTGCAGATGCAGAGCTGCTGGCCAAACTCTCTGCTCAAGTGCCACTGTAATCAGGGCTGCAGGGTGAGCTACTGAGATTCCCAGGAGTTCTGGTTAGGTTTCCTGATTGGTAGTGTTGGAGGTTGTATTCAGCAATGGGTAGAGCTATGGAGTAGCTTCCCTGCCCAGGCAGGACCACAGAACTGGATTGAGTTAAGACCACAAAAAAAATATATATATATAGCCTTGCAAGGCTTGGTGGAGCTGTTCCCCCCACTCCAGCCAGGCAGGGGAGCTAATACATAGCCCCACCCTACGAGGAAGCCTGACCTGAGCGCCTGGAAAGCTGCTTAACCCAACAGCATTTCCGCAGAGAGCATGGCCAGCAGCACTGCACATCTGCAGAACCAGGACACTGGGCCATGTCTGGCCAAGGAACTTGGGGCACAGTTCTCCCTGATTAACTCTCCAAACAAGAGTCTTGCCAGCCTTGGGGGCTGTTCTGTGGCTCTGCCTGGGCAGGGAAGCTACTCTGAGTTCTGCCCACTGCTGAGTACAGCCTCCAATTATCCTCACTGCAGAACAGTTAAAGAGCTGAATGACATCCTCATGAATCCAAATCTGTTCACTCTCTGCTCTACCACCCTCAGTCTTCACCTACTGCTCAGAGATGCAGGATATAACTAAGGGTCATGTCCAGACATGAAAGATTTCAGCTGCACAAGAAAGAAGCCTTTCCAGAAGTTTTCAGAACACCTATGCAAACAGCTCTGGCCAGAATGAGGACATGTGCCAATCCCAAACAAATCCCTGAGGAGAAACTTTTCCATGACTGGCTTAATCTAATCAAGGTTTACTCTGAGCATTCTAAGACTAAGGTAAAAAAATACAAATCAAGGCTATGCTACCAAGGGAAAAAAATGAGTATAGGGGAATAAAGAGTTTGTAAGAATCTATCAATTGTTTGAAAGCTAATTCAAGAAATAACAGCTAATGCATGCATAACTCATAGTTCATAAATTATTCTGAGCACTGCTATGAAGTAGGCACTACTCATGTCCCCGTTTTATAGATGAGGGTCTGAGTACAGATAGTTAATTTGTCACAAATCTTTTAAGAGACAAAGCCAGAGAGCATATAAACTCAAGCAATCTGGTATCTAACTCTACATCCTCCCGTTTATTGGGAAGAAAGGAATAGGAAAAAATATATACACAACATCATAATACAGATGTAAGTATTTCCTGTTTAGCTTAGATTATACAACACATACCTAGATGTCTCATCTGAACATTTTAACAGGATATTTTCTTCATATAATGGAAAGCAATACTGTGTTGAATTGAAGTAGCTCAAATCTGCTTTCTTTAATTAACATGATAATGCTTATTTTGTTTAATTAGTATTTTCATTATACCCACTGGTAGATGCTGAGGCACATGAAAACTTAATAAACACAATGTTTAAATTCTTTATTAGAGTTAATAGAAAACACTGGCCATATCCACTTATATATGCCAGGAAACCATAAGAGAACATATACTAGGTATGGTAAACTTGACAACTGTAAAATATTATTTGCCTTAAAATGTATATTAAGAGAAATTGGTTAGCATTTAATGTGAAAAATCTTTGTCACATAGCTAAGGGGACAAAATATGTTATGTAATATATTCACATACCTTTAGCACATCACACAGGGATTCTTCACTTACATGCTTAACTGCTGTTATCCTAATGAATCATCTTATTTGTGTTGTTTGTTTTTTAAGAACTGAGAAACTATTGGAGGGATTTCAGGGAGCCAACATGTTCAGACTTTCTGTTTTTTATTAAGGAACAGTTATACTAAACTATGAGTGTATATAAATATTCACAATAACTTTTGCCAAGTGAATACACCTACAATCAATATGCAGATAAAAAACCAGAACACTGCTAACACCAGATGAGCTCCCTCAAGTCAATCCTTGCAACTTGTCACCATCCAGGCAACTACCATCCCAACTTCCAACACCACATATTAAATTTGCCTTTTTGAGTGAAATACAGTATGTACCCCTTTGTGCTGTTTCTTTTGTATGCGTGCAGTTGTGGTTGGTTCACTCTCACTGCTGTAGAGTGTATCACTGAGTGAATAGAGCACATTTATATATCCATTCTAGTGTTGGTGGACATTTGTGCTGTTGTCTGTATCCAGGCTATTGAGAATAGTACTACTGTGAATACTCTTTCAGTAAAAATATTTGTATTTATCTGTTGGATATATGCCTAGAAGTACAATTACACATCCAAAATTTAGGGGAATTCCCTGGCAGTCCAGTGGTTAGGACTCCATGCTTAAGATCCCGGGTGCTGTGCAGCACGGCCAAAAACGACAACAAAAAACTATCAAAACAAACAAAAAACAAAAAAACCTCAAAATTAACATGCATGCTCAGCTTTAGTAGAAAAAGCCTGTTTCCAAAAGTGTACAATTTAGATTTCCACCAAACTTGTATGAGTCCCAGTTGCTTCATATCTTCATCAGTTTTTAAAAAATCATTTTAGCCATTCTGGTGTGTAGTGGTATTAAATTTTTGTTATAATTTACCTTTCCTTGATGGCTACTGAAGCTGATCAAGTTTTCACATGTTTACTTGCCAGTTAAATATACTCTTTGTAAATTATGTTCAATTTACATTTTTCTGCTAATTTTTCTGACTTTTCTTGATTTATAGGAGCTGTTTACATATTTTGTGTAAGAGTCCTTGGTTAGAAACATGCACTGCAGTTGTCTCCTCCCAGTATGCCACTGGCTTTTAACTTGTGTTTTTTGAACAAACAACATTTAATTCCAATGCAAATTTTTCTATATTGTTTTTGTTTAACGTCTCTTACCCAAGGTCATGATGTTCACCCGTTTTCTACCAGTGTTATTGTATTGCCTTTCACATTTAGATGTACAATCTATATGAAACTGACTTACGTGCATGGTAGGTGGTTACAGCCAAGATGTTTCTTTTTTGCATATAGCGGGCCAATTATCCCAGTACCACTTATGATGAAAACCATCTTTTCACCACAGTACTACATGTGACCTTTGTCATTTATCAGTATGCTTGGACCTGTTTCTTAACATTGTTCATTGCTGTGACTATACAGACATACTTCATTTTATTGTGCTTCACTTAGTTGCACTTGACAGATAATGCATGTTTTACAGAGTGAAGGTTTTGCGGCAACCCTGCATCAAGCAAGTCTATCAGTGCCATTTTTTTTCCAATAGCATTTGCTCACTTCATGTCTCTGTGTCACACTTTGGTAATTCTCACTGTATTTCAAACTTTTCATTTTTAAACTTGTTAAGGCAATCTGTGATCAGTGATCTTTGATGTTACTATTCAAAAAGATTACAACTTGCTGAAGGCTCTAATGGTGGTTAGCATTTTTTATCAACAGATATAACACTGTTGCACACTTAATAGACTACAGTATAAACATAACTTTTATATGCACTGAGGAACCAGTGTGACTCGCTTTATTACAATATTTACTTTATTGCTGTGGTCCAGAACCAAGCCAATAACTCTGAGGTCTGCCTGTAACAATCTAGTTATGTAGCAGTCTGAGTCCTGGAGCTTTATTTTGCTATTTGCAGACTGTGTCAGCTATTGTTGGTCAGTGCATCTGCAAATACATTTTAAATTCATAATTTCCAACAACAAAACCTGCTGTTGGATGGCAGTTAGGGTTGCATTGAATTAATCATTCAATTTAGGGAGAAATCAGTCTTCAAAGTCATCAACACTAAGTAAATCCTTTCATTTATTTTTGTTAACTGTTTTGGATTTTTGTAGGTGTTTTTTCTTCCCTTCCTTTTTTTGTTCTCTTGTGATCTGATGACTAACTTTAGTGTTGTGTTTGGATTCCTTTTTCTTTTTTGTGTGTGTATCTATTGTAGATTTTCAGTTGCAGTTACCATGAGGTTTTGATATAGCAGTCTATATCAAAAAAATAAGATTGTATTAAGTTGCTGATCTTTAATTTCAAATGCATTTCCAATATCCTGCACTTGTGCTCTCCTCACAATTGCTGGTTTTGATATCATATTTGTGTGCAGATAATTTCCTATCTTTACTGTATGTTTGCCTTTACTGGTGAGCTCTTCCATTCATAATTTTCTTGTTTCTAGTTGTGGTCTTTTCTTTCCCACCTAGAGAAGTTCCTTTAACATTTGCTGCAAAGCTGGTCTGGTGGTGCTGAATTCTCTTAGCTTCTGCTTATCAGAAAAGCTTTTGATTTCTCTGTTGAATCTGAATGGGAAGCTTGCTGTTCATTCTTGGTTGTAGGTTCTTCCCTTTCATAACTTTAAATACATTGTGCCACCCCCTTCTGGCCTGCAGAGTTTTTGCTGAGAAATCAGCTGATAACCTTATGGGAGTTTCCTTGTACGTTATCTGTTGCCTTTCCCTCGTTGCTTTTAATATTTTTTCTTTATCTTTAACTTTTGTCAATTTGATTACTGTGTGTCTTGGCGTGTTTCCCCTTGGGTTTATCCTGCCTGGGACTCTCTGCCCTTCCTGGACTTGGGTGACTATTTTCTTAACCATGGTAGGGAAGTTTCCAGCTATTATCTCTTCATGTATTTTCTCAGGTCCTTTCTCTTACTCTTCTCCTTCTGGGACCCCTATAATACAAATGTTTGTGTGTTTAATGTTGTCCCAGATGTCTCTTAGACTGTCCTCATTTCTTTTCATTCTTTTTTCTTTATTCTGTTCCATGGTAGTGATTTCCACCATTCTGTCTTCCAGCTCACTTATCTATTCTTCTGCCTCAGTTATTCTATTGATTCCTTCTAGTGTATTTTTCATTTCAATTATTGTATTGTTCATCTGTTTGTATGTTCTTTAGTTCTTCTAGGTTTTTGTTAAACATTTCTTGTATCCTGTGTCTCCATCTGTGTCTCCATTTTTTTCCCCACGATCTTGGATCATCTTTACTATCATTACTCTGAATTCTTTTTCGGGTAGATTGCCTATCTCTACTTCACTTAGATGGTGTTCTGGGGTTTTATCTTGTTCCTTCATCTGGGACATATTCCTCCGCTGTCTCATTTTGTCTAATTTTCTGTGATTGCAGTTTCCATTTTGCAGGCTGCAGGGTTGTAGTTCCTTCTGGCTTCTGCTACCTACCCCCTGGTGGATGAGGCTGGCTAAGAGACTTATGCAGGCTTCCTGGTGGGAAGGACTGGTACCTGTGCACTGGTGGGTGGAACTGGGTCTTGTCGTTCTGGTAGGCAGGGCCATATCAGGGTGTGTTTATCAGGCAGCAGTTTATTCAGGAGGACTTTAAGCAGCCAGTCTGCTGTTAGTGGGGCTGTGTTCCTGCCCTCTTGGTTTTTTGGTCTGAGGTGTCCCAGTACTGAGCCTGTAGGCTGTTGGGTGGGGCCAGGTCTTGGTGAGAAAATGGCAGCCTCCAAGAGGGCTTAGGCCAGTGAGTACTCGCCAGAACTGCTGCCACCAGTGTCCTTGTCCCCGCAGTGAGTCACAGCCAACCCTGCCTCCGCAGGAGACCCTCCAACACTAGCAGGTAAGTCTAGCCCAGTCTCTTACGAGGTCACCACTTTTTTTCCCTGGGTCCTGGTACACACAAGACCCTTTGTGCATCCTCCAAGAGTGGAGTTTCTGTTTACCCCAGTCCTGGGGAATTCCTGTGATCAAACCCTGCTGGCCTTCAAAGCCAGACTCTCTGGGGGCTCCTCCTTCTGTTGCCAGACCCCCAGGCTGGGAGCTCAGAACTTTCACTCCTGTGCGAGAACTGTGGTATAACTGTTTTCGAGTTTGTGAGTCGCTCACCCGGCATATATGAGATATGATTTTATTGTGATTGTGCTCCTCCTACTGTCTCTTTGTTGCTTCTTCTTCGTCTTTGGATGTAGGGTATCTTTTTTGGTAGGTTCCCGCATTTTTTTTTTTTTTTTTGTCAGTGGTTGTTCAGTTCATTGTGATTTTGATGGTTCCATAAGGAGTGAGTTCACTTCCTTCTACTCTGCCATCTTCTCCCCACAAGTCATTCTTAACACCCTTTCATTTATTTTTGTCTTTGAACTTCTCTTAATTTTGTGATGCACTTTTTGGATTTCTGGAACTGTTTTAGGGCTGTTGTATGTCCAGAGACTCGAACATAATTATTTCCTTTATTTTTCTGTTTCCCCTTTCCCCAATTATGTCAGGCAGGAGAATAAATCTGGTCTTTGCCACCCTATCCAGGAAGGATGCAATTCTCCTGGCATCATTTAATTTTTCTATTGGTTGTTTATACATAAAAATATAATTTTTATATAGCCAGTTTGCTAAATTCACATATTTCTAATAATTTTTCCATAGACTTTTAAATGTAAACAATGGTATTACCTGCAAATAACGTTTTACTTCAGTCTTCCCAGTTTTTATGTCTTATTTTTATTTTTATTTCGCCTTCCTGACCTGACCTAGCTAAAACCTTCAGTCCACTGTTAGATAGTAGTGGTGGTAGTAACAAGCATTCTTGTCTCATTATTATGTTTTAAAATTTATTTATTTTTGGCTGCGTTGGGCCTTCATCGCTGCGTGTGGGCTTTCTCTAGTTGTGGCAAGTGGGGGCTACTCTTTGTTGTGATGCGCAGGCTTCTCATTGCAGTGGCTTCTCGTTGCGGAGCACGAGCTCTAGGCATGCAAGCTTCAGTAGTTGTGGCACGCAGGCTTAGTTGCTCAGTGGCATGTGGGAATCTTCCTGGACCAGGGTTCGAACCCGTGTCCCCTGCACTGGCAGGTGGATTCTTAACCACTGCACCACCAGGGAGGTCCTTGTCTCATTATTAATATCAGGAAGAAATATTCTAGTATTTGTCTACTTAGTTTGATATTTGTTGTATGTTAGCTTTTTATTTGTTTTTAATGAAGTTTCCTTCTATTCCTAGTGTATTTTAATCATGAATGTGTGTAAAGTTCTATCAAATGTTTTGCACATCTACTGAGACACTAATATGGTTTAACTTATTTTTTTCTAATGTGGTAGGCTACATCAATTAACTTAAACTTTTAAGTATTTGCTTGGATATGATTTCAAATTTACTAAAGTCACTAGTAGAAAAAACTCACTCTGATTTCCCCCTGTGCACTGCATTTCCTCCATCTGTCCCTTGAGCACATACTTGAACTCTGTCTCTACACACACACACTCATTACTCTTTTTCTAAAGTGTTTGAAAATAACCTGCAGACACGAGACTTCGTTTCCCCTATGTACTTGAGCATGTATTTTCCTGAAACAAAACACTTACCTATGGACCCAAGTCTGGAAATAAACACTACCATCGAATTTACACTCTTCATTGTCCCAACTATTTTATTTTTCCTTTTTGTTTTTATTTTAAAACATCTTCAGTCTATTCCAACCTGGAACAGTCTCCCAGTCTTTTCCTTTTATGTCCTTGACAATTTAAATACAGGCTTTACATTCTATAATATAACCTTTCAAGGGGGTTCATCTGATATTTCCGCATTAGCATACTCTGGCTATGCTTTCTTGGTAAGAATACAGCACAAATGCGTTGGCTCTTCTCAGAGCATCTCACCAGGGAGTACATTACGTTGACCTGTCCTACCATTGGTGAAGTGAACTTTGATCACTTGATTATGTTGGTGTCTGCCAGGTTTATCATAAAAATCACCATTTTCACATTTGTAGTTGATTAGTATTTTGTGGCAAAATATTTGAGATAATGCCAATACCTGTTCTTCATTAAACTTCTACCCACAAACTCTAGCCTATGTTGGCAACTATTTACTGAATCAACCACCAGTATGATGGTTGCCAAATAGTGTTTTTTCTATTGCCATTATTCCTCCTACATTTATTAGTTGGCTTATAAAGAAAGCTTTCCCTCCTCTATGTATTTATCCACTTATTTATATCTGTACAAATTATTGGATTCCCATTTTTAAGTCACTTATATTATGATGCTATTGTTATTTGTTTTGATGTTCAAACTGTCTCAGATTTGGCCACTGCAACCTGTCCAAGGTGCTTCTTTTGACATGTTTCCATAATTCTTAGAACATTTTCTTATTGTCTGATAGCTTATTCCAAGTCAGAGATGGGGAGAAATATCTATCACTCCAGAGACCTGCTCCATTTTTGGTGGGAGGATAGTATTTAGTAATTAATAACCTGGTAATTGGCGTGCTCAGTGCTACTGAGGTGTCAGTAGACAGGTCCGTAAAATACACACACACACAACTGCTATAATTATTTCTGTGTAGTTAAAATAAGTATCATTACAGTCCAACACTCCAGGTGGTTTTCTAGCTTCCCCCCTTTCCATTTTTATAGATACCTTTTCCAACAGTGAGGAACCTGGCTCTCATCATCTTCAATACATTTACTTATCAGCTCAATGTTACCAGTATCTCAGCCATGCTAACCATCTCTTCCATTTGCCCCCAGCACTCTTGATGCAGGTTGGCACATCACCACCACACCTTTCTCATCCCTCATGGCAGGCTTATTCTGCCTTTTCAACTCTAGGAAGGGACAGCAGAAGAGAAATTTACAAAGTGCAAGGGAGAAAGGAGAATCAGAGAGAGGAGTAGAAGGCCAAATGGATTGAATTTGCAATACTAAATCTATGCTTTGATTCCTCTAGTAAACATCATTTAGTCAAGATACATTATCCTTTGATATGGCTGGAATTTTTTTAATTTTAGGATTTTGTATCTAAATTCATAAGATAGTGGTCTATAACTTTACTTTACTGAAGTGTCTTGAAGGTTTTGGTATCAAAGTTGTACTGGCCTCATAAAGTGAACAGGAAAATTCCTATATTCCTATCTCTGGAAGTTTATAAAAGTTTGGTATTATGTCTTTTTTTAATATTTAGAATAACTGCAGTGAAGCCATCTGTTCCTATGAGTTTTCTTTCTGGTAGATTTGAAAATATGACTCAGATTGTTTGCAGTTTTGACCTCTGGTATGACCTTGTGCTTTTATTGATAGCATGCTGTGTTTGCTAGGGGCCCATCCTACTGGCAGTTCCTGAATTCTATTCATTTTTTCTCAGTACTGAAAAAATCTACTTGTGTTTTTGAGCTTAGATTTTCAAGTTCCTGCCCTGTGTCAGTATTCTCAAAATTTTGAGAAACTGGCTATGTGTTTGAAGCCTCTTATGTTTCAGAATTTTTCACTCCAGCCTTGACTGGCAGAGTTCACCGTTCACCTGGTTTCTGGTCTCCCTGCGCCCTAACCCCCCTTTCCCCATCAAGCTATAGCCCTCTGCCTGAGCCACGCTCAATATTCAGGTTCCTCCCTGTAGCCAGAATTGGCAAGTGCTCCCAGGAAAAACAGCTATATTTTCCCATATACTTTCTGTCATTCACTCCTCTCCTGAATATTACCATTCTAGCCCTCTTTGCTTCTGCAATAGGTTGCAAGTAAATAGATGATTTTTGTGAACTGCTTTTCTAGTTGTTCTTAGTGAGTGCAGTGGTCTGCTTCAAACTACTATATCTTACTCAGTAGTAAAATCTATTTGTGCTTTTAAAAGCTCCATACTTAACAGTGTATATGTTTGTACATGAATGTTCTGCTTTTTAAAGAAACATGTTAAGTATGTGGATAAATAAAGTTGGTTGCAGTAAGTCACTTCACAGCAGGATGGCATCTGCCAAACTGTTAAACACTGGTAAGGCAGAAACTACCTATATTTCATACCACTTCCGCTACACCAGGTAGCTGCATTCAAGGAACCTACATTGCCCCTTTGATCCACCATTTCAGGACAGGCCACTCAAAATTAGTCAGCCTCACAATCAGAAATCCTGCTGGCAAGTTCCTGTGCTATGTATATCACCAAGACCAGGATATCTCTCTCTACCTGGACATCAGAAAATCTTCTTGCAGGTGGGTCCCCTTGCTAAAAATGTTCCCTTGTTTTCCATATGCCTGAGCAATAAACATGTGAGTTGCTTACAACCCCTGGTTCCAGTTGATGTCCAGTACCTTAAATTGGAAGGAATAGCACACCCAGCAATAGGCCAAATTGTATAAATGCTATGTCTAAATGCAAACATTCTCCACATTTCCTAAATGCTAGACACTTCAGTTCAAAATTGCTGATGTATGATAAGCTTAGGTTTAACTTAAAGCTTCTATCCACTTAAATTACTATCTGATGTCCACTGAAATGCTACTTCAAACATTTCACACAAGTCCAATAAAACACCAACTCATAGTAAATGCTTTCCTATAACTTGCTATAGTTTGTGCATTTTCTCTGGCCTGTGGATGAAGTCTTCTCTATGAATACTGATAGAGGTTTCTACCCTGTGTGATTTCTCTGATGTTTAGTGAGGTGTGGCTTTGGGCAGAAGGTTCCCTGTATTCATTCACCAATAGGTTTTCTGTACTCTGAGCTTTCTGATACACTGTATGGTCCAAATTCCAGTAGAAAATTTTCCTATGTCCAGAATATCTTCATATTATTTTCTTCCCTCTCTAAGTTCTCTGCTGTATTATGAGAACTGACTTTAGACCAAAGATGTTCTCAAAATCTTAATAGATTTTTCTCTCTGCTTTGTGTTCTTTGTTCTAAAAACTCTTGACTTCACCCAGAGTGATTTCCCTCGTTTATTATATTTATAGGGTTTCTTCCCAAATGTGTTCTCTGATGTACAGTAAGTTTTGACTTCACATAGAATGATTTCCTGCAAACATTACATTCATAGGGTTTCTCCCCTGTGTGTGTTCTATGATGTGCAGTGAGTTTTGACTTCACACAGAATGACTTTCCACATTCATTACATTCATAGGGTTTCTGTCTTACGTGAGTTCTCTGATGAACAATTAGGGCTGATTTCTGACGGAAGTTTTTCCCACATTCATTACATCCAAAAGGTTTCTCTCCTGTATGTCTCCTCTGATGTTCTGTGAAACCCGAGTAGTAGCAGAAAAATTTTCCACATTCAGTACATTCATAGGGCTTCTCGCCTGTATGAGTTCTCAAATGTTTAGTGAGAGTTGACTTCTCAGAGAAAGATTTCCCACATTCATTACATTCATAAGGTTTTTCCCCTGTGTGAGTTCTTTGATGTTTAATGAGGTCTGATTTTCTGAGAAAAGCCTTCCCACATTCATAGCATTCATAGGGCTTCTCCCCTGTGTGTGTTTTCTGATGTACAGTAAGGACTGACTTAAATGAGAAGGATTTCCCACATTCATGACATTCATATGGTTTCTCCCCTGTGTGTGTTCTATGATGTTGGGTGAGGGTTGACTTTTCACTGAAGGATTTCCCACATTCTTGACATTCATAAGGTTTCTCCCCTGTATGAATTCTCTGATGTTTAATGAGGTCTGAATTCTTGCAGAAAGTTTTCCCACATTCATGACATTCACAGGATTTTTCCCCAGTGTGGGTTCTCTGATGTCTTGTGTGTGCTGACTTCTTGTTGAAGGTTTTTCCACATTCATGACATTCATAGGGTTTTTCTCCTGTTTCTATGCTCTGTTGTATGCCAAAGACTAATTTTTCATTGAAAAAGTTTCCGCATTCATTATATTCAATAATATTGTCAATTGAGTGGCTTCTCTGAATTGGAATGAGATCTGACTTCTGGCTCAAAGGGTGAACATTATGTTTAAAGAGAATGGATTCCTCAAAGAAATTTTCTCCACATTCATTAAATTCATAGTGATTCTCTTTTGGATGTGTTCTCTGATGAGCAAAGAGAGATGACATATCACAGAAGGTTTTTCTGTATTCTGTGTATTCACAGGTGTTCTGTCCCGTGTAAGGATTCTTATGTATAACAAAGAGTAAATTCTCATGGAAAGCTTTCCTACAGTCACTGTATTCAAAAGGTTGCTCCAAAATTTGAATTTTTTGATGCTGAACAGAGTCTTCATTAAGACAGAAGCCATTCCCATTTTTATTATATTCATAAGATTTCTCTTCAGAGTGAATTCCTTCATGCTTGTCATCATGGAACCATTTTGTACCTTTGTTAAACTCATCAAACTTCTTTCTTGAATAGTTTCTACTGCTATTAATTAATTCTGAAATAGAGGGACAAGAAAGATTAGTTCACAAGGATATTCAGAGGAAATAGTTAGCATTAGGTTTCGGGGAGTTGATCAGTTTAGGTCCTTATCTCTTCATGCCTAGAATATGACAACAGTGTATACGTCCAGTCTTCTCTCTCTTTTCCATTCTACCCAGCAGCAACAAATCAATATTCTAAGAGCCCTAACTCATAAAGGAACAGTACTAAAACCCAAGGTCTAATTCTTTTCTAGCTCTGATTCATGAGGAATAAAAATAAGCAACAAAAGAGCAAATCAATGAGTGGACAAGCCATTCTTGCCACAGATTCAGACTTACAGCTCTATTGTAGGTATGGTATGTTCCCTTCATTACATCAGAGTTGGTCAGCAGTGGACCTCTTCTGACCATCAAACCCTGTTTCAGTCCCTTCTGGCTTTCCCCCAGATTTCACCTGAGTCAGTATCAGTTTTCAATCCTGCTTTCATATCCATGTTTCAACATCTCTGTATACCATGAAAACTGTAAGGAATAAAATTCTAAACCTGGTCCTAGAAATTTCTTTTACCTTTACCTTATGATTTTTTTGTTTATGTGTGGTTGTTTTTACTCCTCTACTATCTACAATATTCTATATCCTTGAGTTTAATGTCCAAAAACTTACAATATATATTTAAAAATTTATTGAAGTATAGTTGATTTACAATGTTGTTAGTTTCTGGTATACAGAAGAGCTTCTCAGTTATATATATATATATACATTTTCATATTCATTTCCATTATACTTAATTACAGGATATTAAATCTAGTTCCCTGTGCTGTACACAGAGGAGGACCTTGTTGTTTGTCCACTCATATATCCTAGTTTACATCTGCTAATCCCAAACTCCCACTCCATCCCTCCCCCTTGGCAACCACCAGTCTGTACTCTATATCTGTGAGTCTATTTCTGTTTCATATATAAATTCGTTTGTGTCATATTTTATATTCCACATATAAGTGATCATGTGGTATATGTCTTTCTGAATTATTTCACTTAGTATGATAATCTCTAGGTCCATCCATGTTGTTGCAAATGGTATTATTTCATTCTTTTTTATAGCTGAGTAATATTCCATTGTATATATGTACCACATCTTCTTTATCCATTCCTCTGTCAATGGACATTTAGGTTGTTTCCATGTCTTGGCTATTGTAAATAGTGCTGCTATGAACATTGGGGTGCATGTATCTTAGAGTTTTGTCTGGATATATGCCTACGAGTGGGATTGTGGGATCATATGGCAATTCTATTTTTAGTTTTTTGAGGAACCTCCATAGTGGCTGTATCAATTTACATTCCCACCAACAGTGGAGGAGTGTTCCCTTTCTCCACACTCTCTCCACCATTTGTTGTTTGTGGATTTTTTAATGATGGCCATTTCACAGCTGTGAGGTGATATCCTGTTGTAGTTTTGGTTTGCATTTCTCTAATAATTAGTGATGTTGAGCATCTTTTCATGTGCCTATTGGCCATCATCATCTGTGTGTTCTTTGGAGCAATGTCTATTTAGGTCTTCTGCCCATTTTTTGATTGGGTTATCTTGTTGAGTTGTATGAGCTGTTTGTATACTTGGGAAATTAAGCCCTTGAGAACTGACAATATATTGTTTTAAAGTATCACTGAGACAAACATATTTTTTAGCCATCATTTTACAAATCTAGAATGAATATATTTTTCTTTGGGTAAGCCCAGCTGTTTATCCCCTATAAATTGCTCATTTTCATCTACTGTCATCTACTCCTTGCTGTTGCCCTGGTTCTGTCTCCTCTGTGTGTTCATCCACCCACCTGTAGATGTATTGATGTATGGAACTCTTTCTTTGTTGTCCTGGTGTGTTGGGCAGAGGATTTCTTGAGTTACAGATGTTTTACTGTTTGTAGGTTGAAGGGGAGTGACAAAATGAATATCTCAAACTGCCATGATGCTGACATCACTCAAAAGGGTAATTTTTAAAAAACAGCTTTGTGTTATTTTGTGGCTACTACATCAGAATATGTGTGTGATTTTCACCTGGGGATAGTTATCAGAAATGTTCAAGTATTTGTGCAAACACCTGGTAGTGTAAGAAAGAGAAGACCTCAGACATGCAGTCTGTGAGGAGTTTTACCTATAGTGCTGTTATTCCACTAGAAAGAGGTGTGGAATTTGTTCCTAAATTTAGCTGAAATGATGCATGATCCTGCCTCAGCCTGGAAGGCATTTAAATCAGCTTCAGCTGACTGGCCAGAGTTGTATGGATGGCAAAATGTGCCACAGACTTCTTCCTTGCAGACCAAGGCAAAGTGTAGGCAAAATATTAGTATACCTTGCTGCACCTGGGTACAGCTGGGCCAGGCAAAAGGGCTAAGAGAAGAATTTGAAGAGGAAACTATCCAGCTTTCTACCACAGACCTTCGTTGTTAAAAGGCTAAAACAAAATGAGGAACAGCACATACGTAGAAAAACCGGCCAGAAGTCACCTATGGAGAAGTAAAATGAGTAGCACTGTGGGACTCTATGGAAAATAATGTTACTTTTCTGCAGTTAGGACTTCGTGAGCAAATGTTAATGAAACTTGGAACCTAAGGTCAAAGAATGAGATTGGGAGAGTAATTATTAAGGGTAGAATGCTAGAGAGATTTACATTTCAGTGGGGGTGCTGAAACCTGGGAGCCCTGATGACATCCTAGGTATGAAGCTGGAGACAGTGGTCTTTTCTTCCCCCCGAAGAAATTTATATACCAAAAGGTTAAAAGAAAGAATTCAGGATCCTCCCCAAGGCAGCAAAGGTTTTTCTTTCTCCTTTTAAAAGAGGAGTGGGACAGCTACCTCTCCCTTCTACAGGAGCAAGCCCAGATTCATTTTATCAGTGTTCTTCACCTGCAATACCAACTTTGTGTGTATGTGTAGGACACCTAGCTTCTGTCTCACTGCACCAAGGGTAAGATATTAAGGTACGTTGGAACTACACAGTTGTTATTTGGTTTTAAGTAAATAATATTTCACCATCTGTTCTGTTCCAGAAACTACATGTACTGTATTTATGATATTAACCAAGTTAAAAAATTTAACACTCTGAAATTTTAAATCGCCACAGAAATAACTTCAGACTGAAGTGGCTTTTTGAATTTTCCAAACAATAAAGAAGAAATAACACAATCTTGAAAAATCATCATCAAACAATGCTCAACTCATCTTACGAAAATAGGACAGTCTTCAACCCCAAACCTGGAAAGATTACAACAAAGGACAGCTACAGAACACACACAGAAAAACTCAGTGATTATAACAACTGAATACATTATGATCAAGGAGGATGTATTTCAGAAATATCAGATTGGTTTAATCAAGACAACTCAACAGAATAAGTAGGAAAAGCCATATGATTTATCTCATACAGAGATAGATAGCATTTGACGGAATTGAATATAATTCATGTTTTTTTTAAAAACTCAAGGAATAGAAGAGAACTTCCTTAAAATGATAAAGGGCATTTACAGAAGTCCTTAACATCAAAATTAATGGTAACATACTGAACAATATCTCCCTGAGGTCAGAACTTCTGTACAACACTTTACTGGCTAGGAATGCCAGTACAAAAGGCAAAGAAGTCTGTATTCATACATGACAGAATTGTTTACATAGAAAATTTTTACAAATCTACA
The DNA here is from genome assembly GCF_964165515.1 of Mesoplodon bidens. NCBI lineage: Eukaryota > Metazoa > Chordata > Mammalia > Artiodactyla > Ziphiidae > Mesoplodon > Mesoplodon bidens. The sequence goes on along the minus strand of NC_138176.1, from coordinate 117,389,891 downwards.
AAACAACTACCAGAAACAGTGAATTCATCAGCAAGGTTGCAGGATACAAGGTAAATGTGAAAACATAAACTTGTTTTCTATATACTACTTGTACTGTTTTTTTCTATAATTGTTTAATGCTAGTATAAAGACAAAAATAATATAAAATATTTAGGAATATATTTAAAGAAAAATCAGCAAAACTGCTCAACTGAGAATTTAAAGACCTAAGTAGAGGTATACCATGGTCAAGATGTCAGTTCTCCCCCAAATGAGTGATGCAATCCCAAATAATATCCTAACAGGTGTGTCTGTGGAAATTAACAAGGTGATTCTAAAATTTAATGAAAATACAAAAGACCTATAACAGTATAGAATTGTCCAGAATGTCTAAAAAACATATTTTAATACATTCTGTAGATTAAAGATGTTCTTGGCAACATTCTGTATTCATGCTGTAGAATACCCAAGAATCTTGAAGAAAACAGCAAACCTAGAAGGCTAACACTGCCAGATGTCAAGACTTATAATATTATAATAAAAGACTGTGGTATTTTCATAAAGATGGATAAATCAGTCAGTGGAACAGTAAAGAAAGCCCAGAAACATACATATATGATCACCTGACAAATGACAAAGATAAAACCGCAATTCACATGTAAGGCTGCATACTATAAAACTCTTAGAGGAAAACATAGGCAGAACATGCTCTGACATAAATCACAGCAAGATCTTCTTTGATACATGTCCTAGAGTAATGAAAATAATAACAAAAATAAACAGGACCTAATGAAACTTAAGAGCTTTTGCACAGCAAAGGAAACCATAAACAAGACGAAAAGACAACCCTCAGAATGGGAGAAAGTATTAACAAGATGAAAAGACAACCCTCAGAATGGGAGAAAGTATTTGCAAATGAAGCAACTGACAAAGGATTAATCTCCAAAATTTACAAGCAGCTCATGCAGCTCAATATCAAAAAAACAAACAACCCAATCCAAAAATGGGCAGAAGACCTAGACATCTCTCCAAAGAAGATATACAGATTGCCAATAAACACATGAAAGCATGCTCAACATCACTAATCATTAGAGAAATGCAAATCAAAAACCACAATGAGGTATCACCTCACACTGGTCAGAGTGGCCATCATCAAAAAAACCTACAAACAATAAATGCTGGAGAGGGTGTGGAGAAAAGGGAACCCTCTTGCACTGTTGGTGGGAATGTAAACTGATACAGCTACTATGGAGAACAGTATGGAGGTTCCTTAAAAAACTAAAAGTAGAATTACCCTATGATCCAGCAGTCCACTCCAGGGCACATACTCAGAGAAAACCATACTTCAAAAAGATATACACACACACCCCCTCCCGGCCATGTTCATAGCAGTACTATTTACAATACCCGACAGATGGAAGCAGCCTAAACATCCATCAACAGAGGAATGGATAAAGAAGATGTGGTACATATATATACCATGGAATATTAGCCATAAAAAGGAATGAAATAATGCCATTTGCAGCAACATGGATGGACCTAGAGGTTATCATATACTAAGCCAAGTAAGTCAGAAGGAGAAAGACAAATATCATATGATATCACTTATATGTGGAATCTAATTTAAAAATGAAATGGATGAACTTATTTGCAGAACAGAAAGAGATTCACAGATCTTGACATCAAACCTATGGTTACCAAAGGGGAAATACGGGGGCAAGTGATAAATTAGGAGATTGGGATTGACATATACAGACTACTATGTATAAAATAGATAATAAGGCCCTACCTTATAGCACAAGGAACTCTACTCAATATTCTGTAATAAGCTATATGGGAAAAGAATCTGAAAAAGGATGGATACATATATATATTTATAACTGATTCACTTTGCTGTACACCTGAAACTAACACATTATTAATCAACTATACTTCAATAAAAATTAAAAAGAAAAAAAACTTAGCTATTGGCTTCTAGCCCACCTGATATGAAATCATTCCTCTTCATACTCCGTGCCTGGCCCCAGTTCCCCTCTGTTCCACAATTTATATGTGGATGAAAAGACGATGGTATTTTAGAGTAGGAAATATCTCTGCAGTGAAGTAGAAAATGCAATACGTTCTTCAGCTCAAAAGGAACAGTTCTTACTTCCTGTGGAATTCTGGAAATCATTCTTTGTATTTTTAAAAGCTGGAGAAACATTTTTAAACAGTTTCACTTAGCTCCACCATGTGAAAAAAGGTAATAAGTAATTGGGGCCCATGCCCACCTCACCATCCTATATGATTATCATACAAGCACTCTTAGGCTGCCCAAATAGAAACATCAACTGTTTAAAACTGCCCAGCTCTACAGCAAACCCCTGAGAATCACTCCAACATTGGGGAACAGAGTGTGTTAACTCTGGATGTCTGACTGAACTCCCTTCATTCTCTAAGGGTCCTGTCTGTCATGGTTGTCTCTTCATCCACAAACTTGGGTTCTAGTTACATAGTCGTAAAAAAAAGGGAATAAAGGGTGAATTGCAAAAAACAAAAACAAAAAACACCACAGTTCAGTGGAAGGAAGGACAGTCTTTTTAATAAGCTTCTGTTTATCAGAAGGTATCATTAAGAAAGTGATAAGCTGTAACTGGGAAGATACTTTTCAATACATGAAATGTGACAAAAGATTCATACCCAGAATATATTGTGAAACATCTCTAAATCAGTAAGAGACTAACAACCTAGTAATATAAAAAAAGGAAATGACCTGAATAATCACTTCACTAAAGGAAATAGATATCCAAATAAGCAACAAACATATGAAAAGATGCTCAACATCATTAGTCATCAGAGAAATGGAAATTAAAACTTAGTAACACACCACAATGACTAGAATGGATAAAATTAATTAGACTGACAATATCAAGTTCTCAGAAGGATGTAATGTAACTGGAACTCATACATAGCTGGTGGCAATATAATTCAGTACAACCACTTTGGAAAACAGTTTAAATATTACTAAAGCTAAGTATATTTATGGCTCTACACCTAACAAAAATAAGAGTTTAGGTCCTACAAAAGACATACACAAGCATACTTACAGAAGAGGAAATCAAGATGGCAGCCGTAGAGGACACTTAGCTCACCTCCCCCGAGGAACACATCAAAAATACATCTATTTTGGAGCAGGTCTCACTGAAAACAATCTGGAGATTGGCAGAAAGACTCTTCTTACACAACTAAGGCTATAAAAAAGATCCATAGAGTTGGGAAGGAAGGGAAGAGAAACAGTTCAGGACCTGTGTCCCTAGGAGGGGACACAGAAGAGGAGGGTCAAAGATCCTCCCTGGGGGTGGGAAGCAGTTCCAACCCCTTATTGGGCACCCTAGCCCTCTTGGCTGGTATGAAGACCAGTGGGACCCACGGTGTGGGGAGCTGTGAGAAACTTGGACTCTGCTCTTGAAGTGCACACACATGCTTGCTTGCTCAGGGAACAGGCAGAGGAAGCAGACTGAGACTGCAGGAATTGGGCTGGTTTCCTGCAACTGACCCAGCACATGCCCCAGCCCACACAAAGCACCCACTCCAGCCCCTCTTGCTCCACAGCACAGCTCCCCACTAGGGCAAAGGCTGTTGCTACTGAGGACCCTACGCAGTTCGGGGCATGGAGCTAGGTTAGACCTGACACTACATCTGAATGGTATGGGGGGGGGCCACTACCAGTGCAGGGAGGGGCAGCAGATCAGGAGTGTCCTAGAACACTGACTTGTGTGCCAGGAGAAGCACAGAGTGCACCCTGGCCTGCACTGGGCACACACGCCAGTCCCTCTTGCTCCAACCACTGCTTCCTTCTGGAGAATGGAACCAGCTCCGACCCAACCCTCCAGGCTTCTGCTCCACTAACTTAAGACCTGACACCAGCCCTGGCCCTGGTAGATGGTGTCCATCACTGAGCATAGGAGGAGCCCTGGCTGACACCTGGCTTCTAGCCCCTCCATCTCCAGCCCTAGCCCTCAGCAAGGTGTAGGTGCCAGAATACCCTGGGGGGAGATACTCCCACCAAAGCCACTGGGCACACACAGACTATACAGGGACCCACCCAAAGACACCACTCCAAGACCAGGATAGGTAACTGTTTCCCCTAATTTCACAAAGACAAAGTTAAGAAAAATGAGAAGACAAAGGAATTTGTTTCAAACAAAAGAACAAGAAAAAAACCCTAACAAAATCAACTAATGAAACAGATATAATTTACTAAAGATTGTAAAGCATTAGTAATAAGCATGATAACTGAACTAGTGAAAAGAATATATGAACACAGTAAGAATTTTAACAAGGAACTAGAAAGAAAAAAAACCACTTGGAGGTGAAAAACAGTGAAATGAAAAATACACTAGAAAGAATTAAGAGCAGAATATGTGATATAGAAGGATGCAGAAGTGATCTGGAAGATAGAATAATGGAAATCTCCTAATCATATTAGCAAAAAGAAAAACAAACTTGAAAAAAAAGGATAGTTTATAAAGGACCACTAGGATAACATCAAGCATACTAATGCTCTCATTATAGGGGTACCAGAAGGAGAAGAAAGAAAAAACAGGTAGAAAACATATTTGATGAAATTATGGCTCAAAACCCTGAACCTAAAGAATAGATATTCAGGTACAGGAAGCACAGAGGGTCCCAAACAAGAAAAACCCAAAGAGACTTACACCAAGACATATCATAATTAAAATGGCAAACATTAAAGATAAAGAGAATTCTAAAGGCAGGAAGAAAGAGTCACGTATAAGAAACCCCAATAAGGCTATCAGCTGATTTGTCTGCAGAAAATTTTCAGGCCAGAAGGGAGTGGCATGAGATATTTAAAGTGTTAAAAGGGAAAAACTTCCAACACAGGATACTCCACCCAGCAAGATGATCATTCAGAATTGAAGAAGAGATAAAGAACTTCTCAGACAAGCAAAAATTAAAACAGTCATCAATACTAAACTGACCTTATAAGAAGTGTTAAAGGATCTTCCTTAAGTGAAAAAAGGTGGGAGGAAGGTACAACAAGAAATAAGAAACTATGGCTTCCCTGGTGGCGCAGTGGTTGGGAGTCCGCCTGCCGATGCAGGGGATGCGGGTTCGTGCCCCGGTCTGGGAGGATCCCACATGCCACGGAGCGGCTGGGCCCGTGAGCCATGGCCGGTGAGCCTGTGCATCCGGAGCCTGTGCTCCGCGACGGGAGAGGCCACAGCAGTGGAAGGCCCAAGTAACGCCAAAAAAAAAAAAAAAAAAAAGAAATAAGAAACTATAGGATGGAGAAAATCCCACCAGAAAAGGCAAAAATATAGGAAAGGCTGTGGATCAACCATTAAAATAAGCTATTGTGAAAGTTAAAAGACAACATTTGTAAAATAAACTGTAACTACAATAAACAGTTAAGAGAGAGACATGAAGATGTAAAATATGTTAAAAACCAAAACGTGGGGGAATGTAGATCTTCTAGAATGTGTCTGAATTTAAACGACTATAAGTTTAAAATACAGTTCTAGGTCAACATACATGAACCACATGGTAACTACAAATCAAAAACCCGCAATAGTTTGTTTTTCTAATAAAACTCCCAGCCAAACAAAGGTCCAGGACTGGGTGGCTCATGGGGGAATTCTACCAAACACATAACAAACTACTAATACCTACCCTTCTCAAACTATTTGAAAAAACTGAAGAGAATGGAACACTCCCAAATTCAGTCTACAAGGTGACAATTACCCTGATAACCGAAACCAGAGACAAGTACAGACCAATATCTCTGAGGAAAATAGATACAGAAAACCTCAATAAAACATTAGCAAACCAAATTCAACATTATATAAAAAGGATCATATGCCATGATCAAGTGGGTAGATTAATTCAAGGGATGCAAGGATGGATCAATATCTGCAAATCAATGTGATACACCACATTAATGAAAGGAAGGATAAAAATCACATGATTATCTCAGTAGACACAGAAAAAGCATTTGACCAAATTCAACATTCATTCACGATAAAAACTCTCATCACAGTGGGTATAGAGGGAGCATATCTCAACATAATAAAGGCCATTTATGACAAGCCCATAGCCAACATCATACTCAATGGTGAAAAGCTGAAAGCCTTCCTGTTATTTCCAGGAACAGGACAAAGATGCAGACTATCACCACTTCTATTTAAACACGGTATTGGAAGTCCTATCCACAGCAATCACAGACACAAAGAAACAATAAAAGGTATCCAAATTGGAAGGGAAGAGGTATAACTGTCACTATTTGCAGATAATGCTCCTGGGTATATATCTGGAGAAAACAAAAACACTAATTTTAAAGGATACATGCACCCCAATGTTCACAGCAGCATTTACAATAGCCAAGACACAGAAGCAACACAGATGCCCACCGACAGACAACTGGATAAAGAAAATTATATATACACACACGCACACACATATATACACACACACAACAGAACAGTACTCAGTCATAAAGAAAAAAAATAAATTCTGTCATTTGCAGGAATGTGGATGGACCTAGAGGATATCATGCTTTGTGAAATAAGCCAGAAAGAGAAAGACAAATACTGTATGATATCAATTACATATGGAATCTAAAAAGATAATGCAAATGAATGTATATGCAAAACAGAAACAGACTCACAGATACAGAAAACAAACATGGTTACTGAAGGGCAGTCTGAAGGGTGGAGGGACAAATTAGGTGTTTGGTTTAACAGATACAAACTACTATGTATAAAATAGATATGCAACAAGGATATCTTGTACAGCACAGGGAATTACAGCCATTATCTTGTAATAACTTATAATGGAGTATAATCTGCAAAAATATTGAATCACTATGTTGTATACCTGAAACTAATGTAATATTGTAAATCAACTATACTTCAATTAAAAAATATAACACCATTTTTCAAATACCCCCAAATTCAAAATAAATATATTTTAAAACAAGTATGTTTCAAATGTGTACCCTAATTATGTTTCAATAATAGAATGGACAGATAAATTCTGGGATAGTCAGGATGGAACGCTGCACAGCAATATAAAGCAATAAACAAACGACTAATGTATATGGCATATATATCTCACAGACATAGTGCTGATCCAAAGGCGGCAAACACACACACACACACACAGTATATATACACATTTACATACTGTGTGTATGTATACACATAGTGCACATATATACATAGTACCTACTGTATGACTACAGTTATCTGAAGTGAAAAACAGGCAAACTTGATCTATGATAATAGAAGGGGGAGATGTTATTTACTGGGAGGAGGACACCAGGGAGCATTCTGGGGTGCTAAAAAAATGTTCCATATGTTCATCTTGACAATGGCTATATGTGTGTATGCATATACAAAACTTTATTTACTTGAACACTTAAACATCTGTGTATTTAACTCTATGTAATTTACACCTTAAAAAAAGGATACCATTTTTGTATAAGAGTGACACTGGGGAGATAGTGCATGATTCAATGACACTGGATATTTGAGTCATGTTAACATGCTACTTCCAAAGGTCCAGAGCCACTAAAACATGATTTCTGAAGACGATTTCAATGGCCTTAATCTCTGAACTACCCCTTTGTGATCTGATTTCCTCCTAAACTCTGTCTGGCTCATACTCCCAGACTCACCTGGGACACTCTGGCTTGGGGACTCTTCCTCCAATATCCATGGCTCCTCTCCTTGCTCCAACTTGAGGATGACATCTGGTTTAGGGATGCAAAACCCTGTGAATGAGAATTATATGACATGAGACAAATTGGATGAGCGTCGGGGTCTTTGATACACTGTTCTCGAAGAGTATACAATAAAAAAAAAGCTCATCTCATCCTGTTGTGGGGCAGAGGATAACACATTCTTTCTGGTACCCAAAAGGGATAAATTGTCCTTGGCCTGTAAATCCCAAAACTAAATATTATTATATTCTACAAAAATTCCACAGGTTTCTGTAAATAAGAAAGGACATGTATACTGGGGGTCTACATGGGAAATAAGCACTACCTACCTACTGAGATGAGGTGGCTGTAGTTCTCCAGCATCACTTCCCTGTACAGCGTCCTCTGAGCAGGGTCCAGGTGCTGCCACTCCTCCTGGGTGAAGCCTACAGTCACATCCCTGAATGACAGTGATCCCTAGAAAAACACACTTCTGTTCAATCTGCAGTGGTCAGAGTCAGGTGATGTGGAAAAAGAAGTTTAAAACTAATTCTTACCATTTTTCCTGCTGAAAATTGACCACAACATGTTACAAAGGACCTCTACTATATAGCATGTTTTGTGTTACACTTTGTGATTAAACAAGAAACCATGGTAGAAATACCATTGGTGGATTAATTTATTACTTAATGGAAAAATATCTGCATGCTTTTATGTGCCTGAAAGTGTCCTAGTTTTTGAGAATTCCAAGTTGAAAAATATACTCTTCCTGGTCTCAGAGAGTTTATTCTCATAAGGAAAGATACAAAGATATACACCTACCATAGGACTTAAAGGACCCATATCACAAATATGTACAATGCAGACAGATCATAAAGGGGTTCTGTGCAAGTTCATGTGAGAGTGTCAGCACCCTGGATTTCACTGAGCAGATAAAACTTTCAGTGCTTAAATATAAATAGTAGTTTCTTTGCAAATATGCGGCAAAACTGCAAGAAACGTTAAGAAGACCTGAAACAACATGTGGCAAGTCAATGGACTGTACAGCAGGACAGGAGAACAGGTCTGAACCTGTGATGAGATAAAGGCTGCAGAGGCAGGGGCAAAAGGTTCAGGGGAGGAAACTAGGGAATATATTTGGCTTAAATTCTGTTGGTGATCTCCAAATATTTCATCACTCATCTAATCCATAAAATTCTTGAGGAACCACCAGTTTTATTAATATTTATCTATAAATTAAATACTGTCAATTCACATATGAGGAGAGCGTAATTCTGTTCTTACTTTTCAGATAGAAATGTAAATAAACAAGCTAATATTTTCTTCCCATGCCCTAAAGGACTGACAGTATATGATGTATGCAGAATTATCTTGCACACTCCCTTAGGGCACAGCCTCTCTCTCTTCCCCCATCTCCACTCACCCCAGGTCATTGCTGTGAATACCATGAAGCCAATAGTGAAATGGAAATACATACTTCTGTCCTAGTTATATAAACTAATTGTTGCCGAGGAAGCAATGATCCCAAAGTTGGTTTTTTTTTTCAAGTGAATCATTTAATGTGTGAGGCTCAGTTTGATATTACCGTAAGTATTAACAGAAGAAAATGGGAAAGTATAAACATTTCCCCTTCTATCAAAAACGGGTTTGATACCAGGATAAACTAGCCTGTTGATTTAACATAGCTGATTAAAAAGGCTAGAGAATCTGGAAGTAAAAAAATGTACTTGGAAGCAATGTCCTCTGAGGCTTCATTCTCCTGAGGGCAGCAAAATGCTGAAAAATTTAACTGGCTCAAAAATTATATTGAGAGATCAAAAAGAAGAGCTAGTCACAGCTTGGGGAAAAATTTGGAGAACAGGTGACACTAAATGTAGTTAGATGAATAATTCCAAAGTTTCCCTAGAGTTATAATAGCACTCTGAGCTAACCAAAGGGGCTATAAACTCATGCTCCTTTGAACAGAGTGGTTCTAAATGATAGATTCTCCAGTGCACCCAGCTGTATTTTCAAGTATAATTCTAGTATTTGTACCTAGCAATACAGAAGAAAAAGCAGCAGGGAGGAAGTGTCAAGTATATAGGACATGAAAGGATTTGGCAGCCCTAGCATTTCCCAGTTTGAATCTTTATCATCAGGAAAATCCCATTCCAGCTCAGTCCAAGGTGAGGCTGGAGGTGGTGCTATGGATGGCCTGTGACAAGCAGGAGGCAACAGTGTAAGTGCTAAACTCTGGCTTTCTTCCTTCATCTGCTACAGAAACTCAAAATAAGGCTGTATGAAGAAAACGTGGGATAATACACTGCTTGCTGATGGCCTTTTCTCAGGATCTTGTTGCAGACAGAGCTGTACCAAGATAAGGAAGGCAGGAGAGAATATTTTTGAGGGCAGTGTTTGCAATCTGTCACTATTTACTGTGCGAGTTCCCCTGGAGACGTGTACACTTTCTCCAATCCCAGAGTCTACACCTGATGGGGAACTTTTCATTCTGGATTCTGATTGAGGGAAAATACTGATATCCAGTGGGCTCTAAGGAGGACCTTTCAGTTTCTGTAACAACATCTGAGTCCTGTGCATGTCCTGGAAAGGTACCTGCCCACTGGCCAATTCACATGCTGTAATCCCAACGCTGTAAATATCTGTGCTGGATCGCCTGTATTAAGAGAGGAGTCGCCTATATTATTAGCAGAGATGCTAAACAGGGAACTTGCTGAGCAAAGGGAGAGAGGAAGAGTTACTCCCAGAGGGTCTGCATGATCTGCCTTGGAGGCTCTGGAAACCTCTTGTCAAGTCTGGGGAAACGGGAGGAAGAGCAGGGTAGACGCATAGTGACAATGAAACAGATGCTAGACATACAGTATGCCAGATATCTTCAGAACATGGAAGTAGAAATATCAACTGGAAGTTTGGATAGATGAATCTGGAATTTAGAAGTGTAGTATGAAAATAAGGATTTGGGTGAAAATCGCAACTCTGTCACTGGAGTCACCAGAGTGAATCAGATGGTCACAGAGGAGAGAAATTCAGCAAAGAAAAAATAACAGCACAGAATCTGAGGGATCACCAATATTTGAGAGGCTGGCAGAAAAAAGAAAAATAGGCTATGAAGGCTGAGAAGAAATTTTCTGAAATGTAAGAACAGAACCAGATGACAAGAGAATAGTGGGAAATAATAACACAGTTTCACAAATAACTGACACTTCCAATTAAAGATGGTGGACTTAAAACACACATCTATCTCTGATGCCTCCAACAATATAAGTGGAAGAAACAAAAGTAAAACAAACAAATGTGCCAATAACAGAATACACCAGAAAGACAATTTTATGCAACTTCTGGGTGATATAAGTGGATAGTATCAGACAAAAGAAACTAGAAGCATGGTACCTACAATTTATACAAGCACAGAAGTGGGCAGAAGCAGCAGCTTCCAACCACAGCCAGAGACTACCAATCTCTAAGCCCTCCAACCAGGGCCAGGGGTCAGCATAGGTGCTAAGATGAATGACTGGCAAAGTAACTCACTGACAAAGTAACTGACTCCTAGGGCACCTTGGTGGACCTCCACTCTGCAGTTCATGAAGACCAAAGCTGAAGTGCAGCCATTCTATAAAGTCAGGACACTTTTTTTTTTTTAACATATCAATATACAGTTGGCCCTCCATATGCACAGGTTCCACCTCCACAGATTCAACCAACCACAGAATGAAAATATTTGGGGGAAGAAAAACTCCAGAAAGTTCCAAAAAGCAAAACTGAATTTGCCACATACCAGCAATTATTTATATAGAATTTACATTTTACTTACAACTATTTACATGGCATTTACATTGTATTAGGTATTATAAGTAATCTAGAGACAATTTAAAGTGTATGAGACGATCTACCACAAAGGAGGTGAGAATATACAATGGGGAAAAGACAGCTTCTTGCTGGGAAAACTGGACTACTTTCTCACACCATAAAAAATAAACTCAAAATGAATTAAAGACTTAAATGTAAGACCTGAAACCATAAAACTTCTATAAGAAAACATACGCAGGGGGACTTGCCGGTACAAGCCCTAGTCCGGGAAGATCCCACATGCCTCAGAGCAACGAGGCCCACGTGCCACAACTACTGAGACTGTGCTCTACAGCCTGCGAGCCACAACTACTGAAGCCTGTGCACCTAGAGCCCATGCTCCACAACAAGAGAAGCCACCGCAATGAGAAGCCCGCACACCGCAACAAAGAGTAGCCCCTGCTCAACGCAACTAGAGAAAGCCCGCACACAGCAATGAAGACCCAACCAGCCAAAAATGAATAAATAAAATTAATTAAAAAAAAAAAAGAAAGAAAACATACACAGGGGACTTCCCTGGCAGTACAGTGGTTAGGACTCTGCATTTCCATTGCAGGGGGCATGAGTTCAGTCCCTGGTCAGGGAACTAACATCCTGTAAGCTGTGCTGTGTGGCAAAAACAAACAAAAAATAGGCTCTCTGAACAAACGTGTGGACACCAAGGGGGGAAAGTGGCAGGGGGTGGTGGTGGTGTGATGAATTGGGAGATTGGGATTGACATGTATACATTAATATGTATAAAATGGATAACTATTAAGAACCTGCTGTATAAATAAATAAAATTCAAAAATAAATAGGCTGTCTGACATCAATCTTAGCAATGGTTTGGATATTCTGCTCAGGCAAGGGAAACAAAAGCAAAAACTACCCAGTGGGACTACGTCAGACTAAAAAGCTTTGTACAATGAAGGAAACTATCAACAAAATGAAAAGGCCACCTAATGAATGGGAGAAGATATTTGCAAATAGTTATCTCCAACAAGGGGTTAACATCCAAAATATACAAAGAACTCATACAATTTGACATCAGAAAAACAATCCAATTAAACCCAGGCAAGGAACTGAACAGACATTTATCTAAAGAAGATATACAGATGGCCAATAGACACATAAAAAGATGCTCAACATCACTGATCATCAGGGAAATGCAAATCCAAACCACAATGAGATAGCACCTCACATCTGTCAGAATGCCCATTACCAAAAAGAAAACAAATAACAAGTGTTGGTGAGGATATGAAGAAAAGGGAACCCTTACACGCTGTTGGTGGGAATGTAAACTGGTAAAGCCACTATGGAAAACAGTATGGAGAGTCCTCAAAAAACTAAAAACAACTACCATACAACCCAGCAACTCCATTTCTGGCTATTACTGGCTATTTATCTGAAGAAAATTAAAATGCTAATTTGAAAAGATATTCGCTCATCCCCCCCCACATGTTCACTGAAGCATCATTTACAACAGCCAAGATATGGAAGCTACCTAAGTGTTCATCAAAAGATGAATGTATAATGAAAATATGGTATGTATGTGTGTGTATACATACACACAAACACATACACATGTACACAATGGAATATTACTCAGCCATAAAAAGAATGAAATCTTGCCATTTGTTACAACATGGGTGTACCTAGAGGGTACTGTGCTAAGTGAAATAAGTCAGACAGAGAAAGACAAATACTGCATGATTTCACTTATATCTGGAATCCAAAAAACGAAACAAATGAACAAATATAACCAAACAGAAACAGAGTCATAGGTGAAGAGAACAAATAGGTGGTTGCCAGAGGTGAGGTTGGTAGGGGAAGGAGAGAAATAGGTGAGGGAGACTAAGAGGTGCAAACTTCCAGTTAACAAAATAAAAGAGTCACAGGTATAAAATGTAGAGTGTGGGGAACATAATTATATGATATCTTCATATAGTAACAAATGACATATTACTGGTGATCATTTTGAAACGTATAGAAATGTAGAATCACTATGTTGTATACAAGGAACTAAAATAGTGCTGTAAGTCAATTATACTTCAAAAACAAACAGACCAACTCATAGAAAAAGAGATCAGATTTGTGGCTACTAGAGGTGGGGAGGAGGGGGAAGGGGAATTAGATGAAGGTAGACGAAACATACAAACTTTCAGTTATAAGGTAAGTACTAGGGATGTAATGTACAACATGATAAAGATAAGTAACACTGCTGTATGTTATAAATGAAAGTTAAGAGAGTAGTAAATCCTAAGCATTCTCATCACAAGGACAAAAATTTTTTTTCTATTTCTTTAGTGTCGTACCTATATGAGATGATGGATGTTCAAAACACTAACTGAACACAAGCTAAAGGAACAGAGAATTCAGTGACCACAGATAAGAAATACAGATTTTGCAAACAAACAAAAGCAGTTTGGAAAAGTCATTTGGATAACTGTAGTCTTCAACAATCAAGAAGAGCAAAATTTGGAGAAGAGCAAGAAAGTAATTTCTAAAATTACAACATTATGATACACAAATGTCCAGTTTCAACAACAAAATCAAAAAGCACACAAAGAAACAAAAAAAACAAAGAAAAAAGTATGGCCCAATCAAAGGAACAATATAAATTGACAGAAATGTCCCTGAGAAGACCAGACATTGAACTTCCTAAACAAAGGCTTTAAATCAACTGTATTAAATATGCTCTAAAAAATAAAAGAGAGGTAGGAGTCAAGATGATGGAGTAGGAGGACGTGGAGTTCACCTCCCCCCACAAATGCATCAAGAACACATCTACCAATGGAACAATTCTCACAGAGCACCTGCTGAACACTAGCAGAGGTCCTCAGACACCTAAAAGGACAAGAAAGAACCCCGTGTAACCACGTAGGACAAAAGGAAAAAAAAAAGCCCAGAAACAGGATGGACTGCACCCCTGTTGCGGAGCTAAAGGAGAGGAGAGGTTGCCACACCCGAGAGCCCCCTAACCAGTGGCGAGATCAAGTGGGACAAAAGGGGAGCTTCAGGGGCTTGCAGGAGAGAGCAGCAATCTGTCTGTGGCAGGCAGGACAGAGTGAGACCTATAAAGGTGGTCTGTGCCACAGCCCTGTGCACCCCAGGCTGAGGTGTGTCCACCAGTACAACGGGGGCTGCGTGCTGGAACAGGGTGCTTGGAGAACAGATCCGAAAAGAGGACTGCTGTTGGCTGCAAGCAGACAACGTGAAGGGGTGGGAGTGAGGAGCTCCGTAACTGCGAATGCTCAGGGAAAAAGCCCAGGCTGCCATAGACACGAAGCATCATTGCTGAGTGACACACAGAGAGCAGGGCTGCTACTGTTGCCTCTTTCCCCATGTGCTGGCTACTTCTTCTGTGGGCACTAGGAGGGGCTCCTGCCAGAGCAGGCTTGTGTGCCCCCGGGGGCCCCTCCCGCCTGGGCAGGCACGCATGGCACAGTCAGTGGCTACCTCCTGCCTGGGCAGGCTCATGCGCCCCTGGTTGCTGCCTCAGCCCCCTCCCCCCTGGGAGGGCTTCGTGTGCTCCAGGGCAGCCCCAGGAGCAGATGCCTGTGGGTAGCCCATGTGCAGAGGTGAGGCTGAAACCACAGCAGAGCCCCAGGAGCCGTGCAACTAAGAAAGAAGAGCTGAAATCTCTCCTCCCACTGCATGAACCACGGAATTACACCCCCATGACTGGCTTTGTAAACTCAGCACCTCAGGAACATCTGAAGGGACAAAAAGTGTTCCTGCAGCTGAGATGGGTCTAGCTTTAGCAGCTGTGGACTTTGTGAGCAAGTACACGTGGGAGATTGGCCAGGCCAGAGTCTGCGTTGCCTCCACAGTGCCCACAGTGGTTCCAGATGCATGATTACTGCAGTCCTGGGAACTGACCTCAGTGGATCTATGCTGGTGGCCTGGTGAAAACAATGCCTTAGAGACACGAGGGCCAATTGCTGGCATACCCACGGTTAAGGTGGGGCTGAAAGCAGTGCCAATAAGATTGGAATTTGTGAGCTCGGACAACAGGTGAAAGGTGACACAGCAGAGCATGCTCAGAAGTAAACACATGCAGAGGAGGTGTACTCAGTGGCTTCTCTCCCAGTGGAAGTGGTCCAATACAGCCTACCTTGCACCACGGATCAGAAACACAGCTAAGAAACAGACTGGGGGGCCTCTTCAACAACAGCTAGGGAGCAGACCTCCCCCCACCCCCAACAGGGCAGTGACAACCACAGAGCAAAGACGAGGCCCCACTCAATACCCAGTGTAGGATCTGGTCACTAAAACATCAGTCACACCTCTTACCAAGGTGATAAGCATAAGCTGAAGAAAAAGATGGCAGACACCCATACTGAAAACAGCCCTTGGACCAAAAAATGTTAAACCCATGCAGGCTACACGGACTTTCCCACATAAAAATAGTCCTGCAGGGCTTCCCTGGTGGCATAGTGGTTAAGAAACCACCTGCTAATGCAGGGGACTCGGGTTTGAGCCCTGGTCTGGGAAGATCCCACATGCTGCCGAGAAACTAAGCCTGTGCGCTACAACTACTGAGCCTGCACTTTAGAGCCCATGAGCCACAACTATTGAGCCTGCGTGCAACAACTACTGAAGCCTGTGCGCCTAGAGCCCGTGCTCCGCAACAAGAAAAGCCACTGCATTGAGAAGCCCGCACACTGCAATGCAGAGTAGCCCCCACTCGCCAAAACTAGAGAAAGCCCGTGTGCAGCAACGAAGACCCAGTGCAGCCAAAAATAAATACATAAAATAATTAAATAAAAAAAATAGCCCTCCAAGACAGTCTGAGGGTTTGACACTGAGGAAAAACCCCTAGAGCATTTAGCCTTGAAGGCCAGCAGGGCTTGAGTGCAGGAGCTCCACAGGGCTGGGGGAAACAGACTCCACTCTTGGAGGGCGTGCACACTAGGCCTCATGTGCACTGGGACACAGCACAAAGCAGTACCTCCAAAGGAACCTGGCAGACCTATCTAGGGGTCTTGGAGGGCTCCTGGGGAGGCGGGGATCGACTGTAGCTCACTGTGGGGGCAAGGACACTGGCAGTGGAGGCCCCAGGGAATAGTGATCAGTGTGAGCACTCCCGAAGGTCCCCATTTCAGCACCAAGACCTGACCCCACCCAACAGCCTGAAGGCTCCAGTGCTAGAAAGCCTCAGGTCAAACAACCAGCAAGATAGGAGCACAGCCCCACTCCTCAGCAGACAGGCTGTCTAAAGTTGTACTGAGCTCACAACCATCTCAAAACCAACCCTTTGACATGGCCCTGCCCACCAGAAGAACCAGACCCAGCTCCACCCTCCAGAGAGCAGTCAACAGTCCCTCCAATGAGGAAGCCTGCACAAGCCCCTAGACCAACCTCACCCACCAGGGGTCAGACACCAGAAGCAAGAGGAACGACTATCCTGAAGCCTGCAGAAAGGAAACCACAAGCACAGAAATTTAGACAAAATGAGAGGACAGAGAAATATATTGCAGACAAAGGAACAACCTAAAAACCCAAAGAAGAACTAAACGAAAAGGAGATAGACAATCTACCTGAAAAAGAATTCAGAGTAATGATAGTAAAGATGATCCAAAGTCTCGGAAAAAGAATGGAGGTGCAGACTGAGAAGATACAAGAAATGTTTAACAAAGAACTACAATACTTAAAGAACAAACAAATAGAGATGAACAACACAATAACTGAAATGAAAACTATCCTAGAAGGAATCAATAGCAGAATAACTGAGGTGAAAGAATGAATAACTGAGCTGGAAAATAGAGTGGTGGAAATCACTTCCACAGAGCAGAATAAAGCGAAAAAGAATGAAAAGAATTGAGGACAGTCTCAGAGACCTCTGGGGCAATATTAAATGCACCAACAATTGCATTATGGGGTCCCAGAAGAAGAAGAGAAAGAGAAATGGCCTGAGAAAATATCTGAAGAGATAATAGCTGAAAACTTCCCTAACATGAGAAAGGAAACAGTCACCCAAGTCCAGGAAGTGCAGAGAGTCCCATCCGGGATAAACACAAGGAGGAACATGCTGAGACACATATTAATCAAACTAACAAAAATTAAATACAAAGAAAAAAACCTTAAAAGCAAAAAGGGAAAAGCATCAAATAACATAAAAGGGAATCCCCACAAGGTTATCAGCTGATTTCTTAGCAGAAACTCTGCAGGCCAGAAGGGAGTGACACAATATATTTGAAGTGATGAAAAAGAGAAACCTAAAGCCAAGAATTCTTGACCCACCAAGGCTCTCATTCAGACTTGATGGAGAAATCAAAAGCTTTACAGACAGGCAAAAGCTACGAGAATTTAGCATCACCAAACCAGTTTTACAACAAATTCTAAGAAACTTCTCTAGGCAGGGGGAAAAAAAAAAGAGGCCACAACTAGAAATAAGAAAATCACAAATGGGAAACCTCACCAGTAAAGGGAAGGATACAGTAAAAGTAGGAAATCATCCACACACAAATATGATATCAAAACCAGCAACCATTAGAAGAGGAGAGTACAAATGCAGGAAAAGGGGATTGCATTTGAAATTCAGAGACCAGTAACTTGAAACAATCTTATATAGACTACTATATCAAAACCACGTGGGAACTGCAAACCAAAAAACTACAATAGATACACACACACAAAAAGAAAAAGCAACCCAAACATAACACTAAAGATAGTCATCAAACCTCAAGAGAACGAAACAGAAAAAGAAAACAGACCTACAAAAACAAATCCAAAAATATTCAGAAAATGGCAATAGGAACAAACAAATCAATAACTACCTTAAATGCCAATGGATTAAATGCTCCAACCAAAAGATAGAGACTGGCTGAATGGATGCAAAAACAAGACCCATATATACACTGTCTACAAGAGACCCACTTCAGATCTAGGGACACATACAAACTGAAAGTGAGGGGATGCAAAAAGATATTCCATGCAAATGGAAATCACAAGAAAGCTGGAGTAGCAATAAGCATATCAGACAAAATAGACTTCAAAATAAAGACTGGGGCTTCCCTGGTGGTACAGTGGTTGAGAGGCCACCTGCCGATGCAGGGGACATGGGTTCGTGTCTAGTCTTTCTAGATGTTATAAAGGTTGCCAGAATATGACAAAAATAGAGTTAGTAAATAATACATTTTGTGTTAAAATTTCTAGGAAAGATTGTCCTCTGAAAACTTGGGCATTATAGCTCTCTGGGTTGGTGGAGATGGGAGAGAAGGGAAGGGGGTTGGTCTTAGGCTAGAATGCACATATGATGAAGACACTTTCAGATTATAACTGTCACATGTGTGCAGTTTATTCAAGACTGCTCTGTATATAGTGACAAATTAAGTCCTTATTTGAAACATCTAGTCCAGCTATATGTTTATAAGTGCCCAATGTATGGTAAATGTAGAGGTAGTAAAATATCGCTCTGTAAATATATTTTTGCTAAAATTCATAGGAAGTACTATCTTGGGGAATGTTAAGTGTTAAACCACCTCTGTGAGCAGTATACTACTGTCTAACTTGTTCAGTGGTTTGGAGGAGATGGGAGGGGAAGAATTGCAAAAGGTAATATGCTAGTGTGTTTGTACCTGGACATTTTCAGACAAAACCATTTTTTGTATGTTATGTGTATTTTGTTTTGCTGTGTATATAGTGTATATAATGGACAAATGAGTCCTAATTTTGCAACATCTAGTCTCTAGATGTTAAAGAGGTTGCTAGTGTATGACAAAGTAGTACAATTAGCACATTTTGTACAATTTGGGTTGAAATTCATAGGGAAGCTTGGGAAACTTATCTTCTGTAAATGACTTTTGGATATGAATTTGCTCAACCACCTCAGATTACACATGCCTGTACTTGTCCACTGGATTGGTGGTGGAGAGAAGGAAGTGAGGGAAGGAATAGTTCAGGCCAAAATGGTCATATTTAGAAGATACCTCAGATTATAACCATTGTTACATGCGTGCAATTTTATTTAACAGTGCTATGTACATAGTGCACAAGTAAGTTCTTATGTGAAATATCTAGTCTTTCTAGATATTTAGAAGTGCTTTATGTATTTAAAAGTAGAAGCAGTAGAATAATGCTTCTTGTAAATATCTTTTAAAAACTGATGGGAAATACTGTCTTTGGAAATGGAATTGTTAAACCTCCCCTCTGAACAGTGTACTCTGTGCTTGTTCATTGGGTTGAGGGAGGTGGGAGGGAAGATGGCAAAAGATGTTTTGCCAGTGTGTACTAGAACATTTCAACTTACCCATTGCTCTATATGTTATATGCATTTCATTTAACTTTACTGTATATATTATGTATATACTGGACAAATGGGTCCCAATTTTATAACATCTAGTCTCTAGATAGTAAAGAGATTGCCAATGTATGACAAAAGTAGAATTAGTAAACTAACAAACTTCTACACTTTGTGTTAAAATTCATTGAAAATGGCTTCCCTGGTGGCACAGTGGTTGAGAGTCCGCCTGCCGATGCAGGGGACATGGGTTCGTGCCCCGGTCCGGGAGGATCCCACGTGCCGTGGAGCGGCTAGGCCCATGAGCCATGGCCACTGAGCCTGCACGTCCGGAGCCTGTGCTCTGCAACGGGAGAGGCCACAACAGTGAGAGGCCCACGTACTGCAAAAAAATACAAAAACAAAACAAAACAAAATTCATTGAAAAGCCATCTTCTGAAAAGGACCTTTGGAAGTGAAATTGTAAATCACATCTAAGTGACACACAAAAAAATTAATATGCGACAAAGGAGCAAGACTATACAATGGAGAAAAGACAGTCTCTTCAAAAAATGGTGTGCTGGGAAAACTGGACAGCTACATGCAAAATAATGAAATTAGAACACTCTTTAACACCACATACAAAAATAAACTCAAAATGGATGAAAGACCTAAATGTAAGATCAGATACTGTAAAACTCTTAGAGGAAAACATAGGAAGAACACTCTTTGACATAAATCGCAGCAATATCTTGTTTGATCCATCTCCTAGAATAACGGAAATAAAAACAAACAAATGGGACCTAATGAAACTTAAAAGCTTCTGCACAGAAAAGAAACCATCAACAAAATGGAAAAACAACCCAAAGAATGGGAGAAAATATTTGCAAATGACGTGACTGACAAGGGATTAATCTCCAAAATATTCAAACAGCTCATGCAGCTCTACGTATGTAAAAAAAAAAAAAAAAAAAAAAAAGGCAGAAGATCTAAATAGACATTTCTCCAAAGAAGAAATAAAGATTGCCAAAAAGCATAAGAAAAGATGCTTAACATCACTAATTATCAGAGAAATGCAAATGAGAACTACAATGAGGTATCACCTCACACCAGTCAGAATGGCTATCACCAAAAAGTCTAAAAAACAATAAATGCTGGAGAGGGTGTGGAGAAAAGGAAACCCATCTATACTGTTGGTGGGAATGTAAATTGGTACAACCACTATGGAGAGCAGTATGGAGGTTCCTTAAAAAACTAAAAATAGAACTACCATATGATCCAGCAATCCCACTCCTGGGCATATACCCAGAGAAGACCATAATCCGAATAGATACGTGCATGCCTATGTTCATTGCAGCACTGTTTACAATAGCCAAGACATGGGAGCAACCTAAATGTCTATTGACAGAGGAATAGATAAATAAGATGTGGTACATATATACAATGCAGTATTACTCAACCATAAAAAAGAATGTAATAATGCCATTTGTAGCAACATGGATGGACCTAGAGATTATCATACTAAGCAAAGTTAAGACAGATAAAGACAAATATCATATGTCACTCATATGTGGAATCTATTTTTTTAAAAAAGGTACAAAGGAACTTATTTATATAACAGTGCAAAATCAACACACAACAATCAGGTTTTTTTTTTTTCTATACTAGCAATGAACAACCCAAAAAGTAAATTAAAAAAAATTCTATTTACAATATTATCCGGTAGAGTAAAATACCTAGTAATAAATTTAACCAGGGATATGCAAAACTACAAAAAACTGTGAAAAGAACTTGAAGAAGACCTAAATAAATGGAAGGATATTCCATGCCCATAGATTGGAAGACTTTGTATTGTTAAAATGGCAGTACTGGGACTTCCCTGGCAGTCCAGTGGCTAAGTCTCCGCACTCCCAATGCCAGGGGGCCAGGTTTGATCCTTGGTCAGGGAACTAGATCCCACGTGCATGCTGCAACTAAAGATCCAGCCAAATAAACAAATATTTAAAAAAAAGGCAGTACTACCAAGAGTGATCTGAAGATTCAATGCAATCCCTATTAAAATTCCAACAGCCTTTTCTGCACAAATGGAAAACCTGATACTAAAAATTATGGTATTGCAAGCAGTCCTAAATAGCACAAACAATCTTAAACAAACAAAAATAACAAATTGGGAACAGTCACACTTTCCTGATTTCAAAACTTAGTACAAAGCTATAGGTACTGGTGTAAGTATAAACATGAAGACCAGGGACTTCCCTGCTGGCGCAGTGGATAAGACTCCATGCTCCCAATGCAGGGGGCCCAGGTTTGATCCCTGGTCAGGGAAGTAGATCCCACATGCATGCTGCAACTAAGAGTTCGCATGCCACAACTAAGGAGCCCACGTGCCACAACTAATGAGCCCTGCAGCCTCAACTAAGGAGCCCACAAGCCACAACTAAGGAGCCCGCCTGCTGCAACTAAGACCCCATGCAACCAAATAAATAATATTAAAAAAAACAAATACAAAGACCACCAGAACAGTATAGAGAATCCAGAAATAAACACATAACTCTGGACCACTGATTTTCAACAAGGGGGCCAAGACCATTCAATGGGGAAAGAATAGTCTGGACCTGGGTCAACAGTATATCTCAAGGAAAGAATGATGTTAGACAACTATGTCAACACCATATTCAAAAATTAAATCCACATGGATCTAAATATAAGAGGTAAAGCCATAAAACTCTTAGAATAAAATATAAAATTTGGTAATGTATTTTGAGATATGACACTAACACATAAACAATAAAAGTAAAAACAGATAAATTGGACTTCATCAAAATTAAAATGAAAGTATCTTATCAAGAAAGAAAAAAGACAATCTCCAGAATGGATGAAAATATTTTCAAATCATGTATCTAATATCTGATTATCCAGAATATACATAGAACTCTTACAACTCAACAAAAAGGAAAAACAGCCCAAATAAAATACGTGTAAAGGACTTGAATGGATATTTCTCTGAAGATTTTTTTTAATGTGCAAATCATGAAAAAATGCTCAACATCATTAGTTATTTAGGAAATGCAAATCAAAACCACAATGAGGTACCACTTTACCCACACTAGGATAACTATAATCAAAAAACAGAAAACACTTTTTGGCCAGGATTAGAGAATCTGGAACCATCACACATTTCTGGTGGAAATGAAAAATGGTTCAAGATACTGTGGAAAACAGTTTAGCTGTTCCTCAAAAAGTTAAACATAAAATTGCCACATGAGCCAGAAATTCCATGTTTATACACACACACACACACAGAGGAAAGTATACAAAAAAGCAGGAAAGTATGGTCCATGAAAAAGAAAAATATAAATCAACAGAATCTGTCCCTGCAAAAGACTTAATGGCAGATATATTAGACAAAGACTTTAAAACCACCGTCTTACCAATGCTCAAAGAACTTGAAGAAGATGTGGAGAAAGTCAAGAACATGATGTGTGAGCAAAATGGAAATGTCAGTGATACAGAAAACCTAAAAATAAACCAGAAAGAAATTATGCAGCTGAAAAGTATAATAACTGAGATGAAAAATTCATACAGATATTCAAAGGCAGATTTGAGCTGGTAGAAAAAAAGAATCAGTGAACTTGAAGATAGGACAATGGAAATTATCAATGCTGAGGAACAGAAAGAACAAAGATTGAAGAAAAGTGAACACAGCATATAGGACCTGTGAAACACCATCAACTGGAGCAAAATACGCATCATGGGAGTCTCAGAAGAAGAAGGAGAGAGAGAGAAAGGGGCACAGAGAATCTTTGAAGAAATTCACAGAAATATACAAAAAATATTTGACAAACTAATATTTGAATGAAAAGTTCCCAAATTTAATGATACATGAATATAAACATCCAAGAAGCTCGACAAACTCCAAGTAAAATGAAATCAGAGACCCATATCAAGACGCTTTATAATCATACTTTCAAAAGACAGAGTTAATCTTGAAAGCAGCAAGAGAGAAGAGAGTCATCACATACAACAGATCCTCAATTAAGATTATCTTCAGACTTCTCATCAGAAACTTTGGCAGTCAGAAGACAGCAGATCTGTATATTCAAGGGCTAAATGAAAACACCTGTCAACTAAGAATACTATATCCTGCAAAACTGTCCTTCAAAAAGTCAGGAAGAAACCAAGATATTTCCAGATAAACAAAAGCTGAGCGAGTTCATGACCACTAGATGTGCCCTGCAAGAAATGCTCAAGGGAGTCCTGCAAAGTAAAATGAAAAGACACTAGACAGTAACTTGAAGCCGTACAAATAAAGATCCAATAAAGGCAAATACATAGGTAATTATAGAACTAGTATTACTATAGCAATCATTTTTAACTGTACTTGATCTTTTCTATGCGATTTAAGAGAGTTATACGTTTTTTTAAATTTAGAATAAAAGTTAGTATTAATGTAACTTTGGTTTGTAATTCGAAATCTTTTTTTTCCTACATAATTTGGAGACTAAGACATTTAAAAGAATTATTCATTTTCATTTTGGAGCACACATTATATAAAGATGTAATTTTGTGGTGGGAGGGAGGGAGATGCAAGAGGGAAGAGATATGGGGATATATGTATATGTATAGCTGATTCACTTTGTTATAAAGCAGAAACTAACACACCATTGTAAAGCAATTATACTGGAAGGAAGGAAGGAAGGAAGGAAGAAAGAAAGAAGGAAAAGAAAGAGAAAGATGTAATTTTGTGACATCAACAACCGAAAGGGGTGGGGACAGAGATATAAAGGAGCAGTTTTTTGCAGGTTATTGAAGTCAAGCTACTATAAATTCAAATAAGTAACCATAACGAAATGAAAACAGGTTAAATTCTCAATATAAAGGGCAGAGTACTTCATATTAGAATTAAAATGGCAGGATACATGTTCTTTACCAAAAAACATACTCATAAAGAATATGGAAAACCTTACTAAGGTGAAATATCCCCATGATGCAAAACCCTCAAGCACATCAAAGAAAGGAACAACTGACTGGTGAGTGAGAACTTACCATTTTACAAGTCAAGTGGTTTTCAGTTACAGTCACCCTCCATATGTAAGGATGCTGAACCCGCAGATACAGAGGGCCAACTAAGGGACTTAGGCCATCAGTCAATTTTGGTATCCTCAGAGGGGATCCTGGAACCAAACCCCTGTAAATACCAAGGGATGACTATACTTGCTTTCAGTTAAGATGAGAGAGAACCTAATCAGAGTTACCAGCTGACAGATCATTAAAAGTATATTTTTCTTTGTTAGATCTTTAGTGGCATATGATTTGTAAGGATTCAAAAAATTTAGAGGCATTACTATAATAAAACTCCATTCATTCATATCTACTTATTTATGCAAACAAATTTTCTCAATGCTTACATCCATGGAATTGAACTTGGAATAGAATTAATGCCGACTATTGCTCATTTTAGTAATTCTCATCCACTGATAAACTAGTTTGTAAAAAAAATCTAACTCCATCTCTGTAAGATGATTTTCCAGTAAAATTTTACTTTGTATTTAATACTTATTCATAAATATTTGAAATATATTCACTTTGATTAGTTGAAATAATAAGACTGAGAGTTTTATCATGATGGGAAACTTTTTCAAACAGCACTTAAATATCAACTTATTCATATTTTTTTACTACAGGGTAGTGTGATAAGGTGATCAATAAAACAGCTGCAATTTCTTAAAAAAGAATATGAAGCAGAATTTTGTGTGCACCTCAGTTACAAGGCTTTTCAAGTATCCTGTCAGTGCACCCGTCTCCCACTTGTGCCCCACTGAGAGCGGCTCTTTTGCAGGGGCCAGTATTTCATTTTTGTTAGAACCTACAGTACAGAGCAAAGGATACTTAGTAGGTTCTCATAAGTAGTTGCTGAATGAATACCTGAGTTAAATTAAATAAACTAATTACAAAGAGATTTATTTTTGTGATGAATAAAGTTGTGATAAATCAGTTGAAGGGTTCATTGATTTCTTATACTTTAAATATCAGTACAAGATATTTCTGAGAAAACTGGAGAATTTAAGGATGAAAAATAATTCTAACTTTCATATGAAAAATGATCCATCTTATCCTGAGCCCTTGAGGATTCTCTGGATTCAATAACTACTTCTTGGTGATTTGTTTTTATTATTCTTTGCTTTGTAACTTTGTAAAACCCTAGTATTATACACAAATCTCCTAGTTACTTTAAGAATGTCTCCAACTACATCTATATTATAGGTCTTTGTAAATAAGTGAGACCAGATTTAACTTAGTGGGCAAACTATTCACTTGACAGAGGAAGGAGATCAACATAGCACAGTATGATGTGGAGCTCACCTCTCCCCACAAACCAAACATACACCTAGATGTGGAACAATTCTCACTTAAAACTAACTGGAGACTGGCAGAAAGAATCCTGTACAACCAAGGCTGTAAGAAAGATCCACAAAGAATCAGGTAGGAAGTTCAGAGAAGTGATCAGGCTGGAACCTGTGCCCCTGAGAGAAGACATGGAAGAAAAGGGAGATCAGACAGATGGAAATCCTCTCTGGGGAGCGAATGGTCGAGCAACAAATTCAGGGACCCAACACAGGAAAGATGAGCCCCTCGGCTGGTTGGAGTGCCAGTAAGAGTAACAGGAGGGCTATGGGAAACCTGGACTTTGTCAGTGAGGAGCATGCACATGCTTGCTTGCTCCTGAAGCAAGGCAGATTGAAAACTGCATTCATGGCTGACCAATTTCCTGCGACTGACCCAGCAGGCACCCAAGCCTGAGCCCAGCAAACGCTCAAGCACCACTTGCTTCACAATGCACCTCCTCACTGGGTGAGGTCCCAGATGTGTGTAACAGAGGTAGCTCAAACCCAATATGGCATCTGAACAGAGCAGGGACAGCCATTACTGGTGCTTACACAGTTAGCACATCAGAAACAGCCATGATCTCCATCTGCAGTCAGAACACCACAGCCCATGCCCAGACCCACACTGAGAGCCCACACGGGCCCTACTTGTTCTACAGCACAACTCCACACCAGGTCAAGGGAAGCAGAGGCCAAGGGAAGAGCCCAGCTGTGAGGGAAAAAGGAGGCTCAGACCCAAAGCAGCATTGGAGAAAGGTGGGGGCAGACATTGCTGGCACTCACACAGGCAGTGCATCAGCAGTCCAGATCTCTGCCCGGGCAGGACTGCCATGGTCTGTGCACAGGACTCAAGCCAAGTACCCTACCTTGCTCCAGAGCTGCTTCCCTCTGGAGTAAGGGTGCCAGTGCTGGGAGTGGGAGAGCACATACTTAAAGAGAATGGAGCCAGCTTGGACCCAGCCCTCAGGGCTTCTAGACCAGCAACACAGAACCCACCCCCATCCCCAACAAGGCAGAGATAGCCACTGAGCAGAGGGGAAGCCTGAGCTGAAACCTGTATCCAGCCCTAGTCCCTACATCTCCAGCAACACCTACTACCAAGGTGATAATTGCCAGCACAACCTGAGAAAAGACATGACTTGTGTTCAAGTCAAATCCAGCTATACCACCAAAGCCACTGGGGCACATGCAGACAGTATGGGAATGCTCCCATGTAAGGACACCTCTTCAGGATTGCAGTAGATAACTGCTTCACCTATTTCATAGAGACAGAGTAAGTTAAGCAAAATGAGAAGACAGAAGAATTTGTCTCAATTGAAAGAGCAAGAGAAAATCCCTGAAAAAGCAAATACTGAAATAGAAATAAGCAATTTACTAAAGACCGTGAAGCATTAGTAATGAGAATAAAGCAAATAATAAAATGGCAATAAGTATGTACCTATGAATAATTACTTGAAAATCAATGGACTAAATTCTGCAATCAAAATACATGGTGTGGCTGACTGATTAAAAAACAAGACCAATCTATATGCTGCTTAGAAGAGACTCACTTCAGAGCTAAAGCCACATACAGACTGAAAGTGAGGGGATGGAAAAACGTATTTCATGCAAACAACAAGAAAGCAGGGGTGATACCCTTATCACACAAAGTACATTTTAGAACAAAGTATTTAACAAAAGACAAAGAAAGTTACATAATGAGGGATCAATACAAAAAGAGGAAACAACACTCGTTAACATATATGTACCCAATACAGGAGCACCTAAATACATAAAACAAATATTAAATATAAAGGGAGAAATCGACAGTAACACAATAATAGGGGGGACTTTAACACCTCACTTGAATCAATGGACAGTCCATACAGACAGAAAATTAGCAAGGAAACACTGGCCTTAAATGACACTTTAGACCAAATGGACTTAATTGATATTTATATAGCATTCCATCCAAAAGCAACAGAATACACATTCGTTTCACGTGCACATGGAACATTCTCCAGGATAGATCACATGCTAGGACACCAAAAAAAAAAAAAAAAGCCTCAGTAAATTTAAGAAAACAAATCATATCACGCATCTTTTCTGACCACAATGCCATGAAATTAGAAATCAACTACAAGAAGACACTGCAAAAAGCACAAACATGTGGAGTCTAGACAATATGGTACTAAACAACCAATGGATCACTGAAGAAATCAAAGGGAAATTAAAAAAATCCCTGTAGACAAATGAAAACTAAAACACAATGATCCAAAATATATAGGATGTAGAAAAAGCAGTTCTAAAAAGGAAGTTTATAGTGATGCAAGCTTACCTCAGGAAACAAGAAAAAATGGACACCCTAAGCTTACACCTAAAAGAACTAGAAAAAGAACAAAACCCAAAGGTAGAAGGAATGAAATCATAAAAATCAGAGCAATAAAAAATGAAATAGAGAATAAAAAAGTTCAAAGAAACTCAGAGCTGGTTCTTCAAAAAGATAAACAAAATTGATAAACTTTTAGCCAGACTCATCAAGGAAAAAAGAAAGGGCCCAAATCAATATCACAAATGAAACAGGAGAAGTTACAACTGACACCACAGAAATACAAAGCATCATAAGAGATTACTATGAACAACTATATGCCAATAAAATGAACAACCTAAAAGAAATGGACAAATTACAATAAATGAAAATCTCCCAAGACTGAACCAGGATGACAGAGAAAGTATGAACAGACCACTTACCAGCAACTGAATTGAATCTGCAATTAAAAACAAAGCAAAACAAACAAACAAACCTCCCAACAAACAACAGTCCAGGACCAGATGGCTTCACAGGTGAATTTTACCAAACATTTAGAAAAGAGTTAACACCTATTCTTCTCAACCTGTTCCCAAAAATTGCAGAGGAAGGAATGCTTCCAAACTCATTCTACAAGACCAGCATTACCCAGTTACTGGACACCACAAAAAATAAATTACAGGATAATATCACTGATGAACATTGATGTAAAAATCCTTGATAAAATATTGGCAAACCGAATTCAACAATATATTAAAAGGATCACACACCATAATCAAGTAGAATTTATCTCAGGGATGCAAGGATTTTTCAATATCTGCGAATCAACCAATGTGATAGACCACATTAATAACTTAAAGAATAAAATCCATATGATTATCTCAATAGATGCAGAAAAAGCTTTTGACAAAATTCAATATCCATTTATGATAAAACTCCTCAGAAAATAAATATAGAGAGAACATACCTCAACATAATAAAGGCCATATATGACAAACCTACAGCTAACATCATACTCAATGATAAAAAGCTGAAAGCATTTCCTCTAAGATCAGGAACAAGAGAAGGATGTCCCTCTTGCAACTTTTATTCAACATAGTTTTGGAAGTTCTAGCCATTGCAATCAGAGAAGAAAAAGAAATAAAAGGAATCTAAATTAGAAAAGAAGAAGTAGAACTCTGTTTGCAGGTGACATGATATTATACATAGAAAATCCTAATAGATGCTACCAGAAAACTACCAGAGCTCATCAACGAATTTGGCAAAGTTTCAGGATACAAAACTAATACACAGAAATCTGTTGCATTTCTATACACTAACAATGAGAGATCAGAAAGAGAAATTTAAAAACGATCCCATTTACCATCACCTCAAGAAGAATAAAATACCTAGGAATAAACCTACCTAAGGAGGCAAAAGACTGTACTCTGAAAACTACGATACTGATGAAAGAAACTGAAGCTGATACAAACAGATGGAAGGTTATACCATGTTCTTGTATTGGAAGACTCAATAGTGTAAAAATGACAATAATCACCCAAGGCAATCTACAGAGTCAATGCAATACCTATCAAATTACCAATGGCATTTTTCACAGAACTAGAAAAAAAGTCTTAAAATTTGTACAGAAACACAAAAGAACCCAAATAGCCAAAGCAATCCTAAGAAAAACGGAGCTGGAGGAATCAGGCTCCCAGACTTCAGACTACACTACAAAGCTACAGTCATCAAAAGAGCATTGTACTGGCACAAAAAGAGAAATATAGATCAATGGAACAGGATAGAAAGCCCAGAAATAAACCCATACATCTATGGTCAATTAATGTAAAACAAAGGAGGCAAGAATATACAATGGAAAAGAAACTGTCTAGTCAATAAGTGGTGCTGGGAAAACTGGACAGCTACATGTAAAAGAATGAAACTAGAACATTTTCTTACACCATACACAAAAATAAACTCAAAATGGATTAAAGACTTAAATCTAAGACTGGATACCAAAAGACTCTTAGAGGAAAACATAGAACACTCTGACATAAATCACAGCAATATATTTTTTGATCTGTCTCCTAGAGTAATGGAAATAAAAACAAAACTAAACAAATGGGAGCTAATTAAACTCAAAAGCTTTTGCACAAAGGAAACCATAAACAAAACGAAAAGACAACCCACAGAACGAGAAAGTATTTGCAAATGATGCAACCAACAACGGATTAATCTCCAAAATTTACAAACAGCTCATGCACTCAATATCAAGAAAACAAACAACCCAATCAAAAAGCAGGTGCAAGATCTAAATAGACATTTCTCTAAAGAAGACAGACACACGGCCAAGAGGCACATGAAAAGCTGCTCAACATCACTAATTATTAGAGAAATTCAAATCAAACTACACTGAGATAACACCTCACACCAGACAGTATGGCCATCATCAAAAAGTCTACAAACAATAAATGCTGGAGAGGGTGTGGAGAAAACGGAATCCGCCTACACTGTTGGTGGGAATGTAAACTGAAACAGCCACTATGGAGAACAGTATAGAGGTTCCTTAAAAAACTAAAAATAGAGCTACCACATGATCCAGCAATCCCATTCCTGGGCATATATCCAGTGAAAACCATGGTTCGAAAGGATCTATGCACCCCAGTGTTCACTGAAGTGCTGTTTACAATAGCCAAGACATGGAAGCAATGTAAATGTCCATTGACAGAGGAATGGATAAAGAAAATGTGGTACATACATACAGTGGAATATTACTCAGTCATTAGAAAGAATAAAATAATGCCATTAGCAGCAACATGGATGGACCTGGAAATTATCATACTGAGTGAAGTAAGTCAGACACAGAAAGACAAATGTCATATGATATCACTTATATGTGGAATCTAAAAACAAATAGCAAGTGTTGGTAAAGATACGTAGAAATTGGAACCCTTGTGCACTGTTTGTGGAATATAAAATGGTGCAGCTGCTGTGAAGAAGAGTATGGTGGTTCTTCAAAAAATAAAATTTAATTACCATGTGATCCAGCAATACCATTTCTTGGTATATATCCAAAAGAACTGAAAGCAGAGTCTCAAAGAGGTACCTGTACACCCATGCTCGTAGAAGCATTATGCACAACAGCCAAAAGGCAGAAGCAAACCAAATGTCCATCAACAGATGCATGAATAAACAAAAATGTGATACATACACACATGGACTATTATTCAACCTTAAAAGAGGAAATTCTAACACATACTGCAACATGGATGAACCGTGATGACATTAATGCTAAGTAAAGTAAGCCAGTCACAAAAAGACAAGTCCTGTCTGATTTCATTTATATGAAGTATCAAGAGTAGTCAAACTCATAGAAACAGAAAGTAGAATGGAGGATGCCACTGGCTAGGGGGCAGAGGGGAACAGGAAGTTTTTGTTTAATGAGTAGAGAGTTTCAGTTTTGCAAGATGAAAATGTTTTCGAGGTTGGTTATACAGCAGTGTGAATAAACTTAACACTACTGAACTGTACACTTAAGAACATTAAGATGGTAAGAAAACAAACAAGGATGCCTGCTTTGGTCACTTATATTCAACTTTGTACTGGAAATTCTAGCCAGAGCTATTAGGCAAAAAAATAAATAAATATCAATAAAAGGTATTCAAACTGGAAAGGAAGAAGTAAAACTATCTCTATTTGTAGACGACATGATAGCAAATATAGAAAATCCTAAAGAATCTACAAAGCAACTATTAGAACTAGAACAAATTCAGCCAAGCAGGGTATAAGATTAACACTCGAAAATCAGTTGTACTTCAACACACTCTCAGTAAGCAATCAAAAAAGAAATTAAGAAAACAATTCCATTTGCAATACCATCTAAAAGAACAAAATACAAGCCTACCTGGCTCTTTGGTGGGGCCAATGGCAGACTCTGGAAGGGCTCACGCCAAGGAGTACTTCCCAGAACTTCTGCTGCCAGTGTCCTTGTCCTCACAGTGAGCCACAGCCACCCCTGCCTCTGCAGGAGACCCTCGAACACTAGCGGGTCACCTCGCAGGACAGACCCCAACTTCAGTAGATGTCTGCAGTGACCCAAGCATGGGTAGGACATTCCGCAGGAGTTCTTAGATCCCAGCACGAGGCCATGTAGGGGTCAGAGGATCCATCCAGGCTCTGGTACGGTCATAACACAGGTCGTGTCCAGCTGGGCTCACCCACCTGCGCCCATGATACACCAGAGCATTGTCTCAGCTTTCCCAGGCTGTGTGCATGGAAGGCTCTTGGTGCTCCAGCCAGGCATCAGGGCTGTGCCTCTGAGGTGGGAGAGCCAATTTCAGGACACTGGTCCACAAGAGACCTCCCAGCTCCACATAATATCAAATGGCGAAAATCTCCCAGCGATCTCCATCTCAACGCCAAGACCCAGCTTCACTCAACGACCAGCAAGCTACAGTGCTGGACACCCTATGCCAAACAATTAGCAAGACAGGAACAAAACCCCACCCATTACCAGAGAGGCTGCCTAAAATCATAACAAGGCCACAGACACCCCAAAACACACCACCAGACGTGGACCTGCCCACCAGAAAGACAAGATCCAGCCTCATCCACCAGAACACAGGCACTAGTCCCCTCCACCAGGAAGCCTACACAACCCAATGAACCAACCTTAGCCACTGGGGACAGACACCAAAAACAACCGGAACTACGAACCTGCAGGCTGCGAAAAGGAGACCCCAAACACAGTAAGTTAAGCAAAATGAGAAGACAGAAAAACACACAGCAGATGAAGGAGCAAGGCAAAAACCCACCAGACCTAACAAATGAAGAGGAAATAGGCAGTCTACCCGAAAAAGAATTCAGAATAATGATAGTAAAGATGATCCAAAATCTTGGAAATAGAATTGAGAAAATACAAGAAACGTTTAACAAGGACCTAGAAGAACTAAAGAGCAAACAAACACTGATGAACAACACAATAAATGAAATTAAAACTTCTCTAGAAGCAATCAATAGCAGAATAACTGAGGCAGAAAAACGGATAAGTGACCTGGAAGATAAAATAGTGGAAATTAACTACTGCAGAGCAGAATAAAGAAAAAAGAATGAAAAGAATTGAGGAGAGTCTCAGAGACCTCTGGGACAACATTAAACACACCAACATTCGAATTAAAGGGGTCCCAGAAGAAGAAGAGAAAAAGAAAGGGACTGAGAAAATATTTGAAGAGACTATAGTCGAAAACTTCCCTAATATGGGAAAGGAAATAGTTAATCAACTCCAAGAAGCACAGAGAGTCCCATACAGGATAAATCCAAGGAGAAACACGCCAAGACAATATTAATCAAACTTTCAGAAATTAAATACAAAGAAAAAATACTAAAAGCAGCAAGGGTGGGGCTTCCCTGGTGGCGCAGTGGTTGAGAGTCCACCTGCCGATGCAGGGGACACGGGTTCATGCCCCGGTCTGGGAAGATCCCACATGCCACAGAGCGGCTGGGCCCATGAGCTGTGGCCTCCGAACCTGCGCATCGGAGCCTGTGCTCCGCAACGGGAGAGGCCACAACAGTGAGAGGCCCACGTACCGCAAAAAAAGAAAAAAAAGCAGCAAGGGAAAAACAAATAACACACAAGGGAATCCCCATAAGGTTAACAGCTGATCTTGCAGCAGAAACTCTGCAAGCCAGATGGGACTGGCAGGACATATTTAAAGTGATGAAGGAGAAAAGCCTACAACCAAGATTACTCTATCCAGCAAGGATCTCATTCAGATTTGACGGAGAAATTAAAACCATTAGAGACGAGCAAAAGCTAAGACAATTCAGCACCACCAAACCAGCTGTACAACAAATGTAAAGGAACTTCCCTAGGCAGGAAACACGAGAGAAGGAAAAGACCTACAATAACAAACCTAAAACAATTAAGAAAATGGTAATAGGAACATACATATTGATAATTACCTTAAATGTAAATGGATTAAATGCTCCAACCAAAAGATATAGACTGGCTGAATGGATACAAAAACAAGACCCATATATATGCTGTCTACAAGAGACCCACTTCAGACCTAGGGACATACACAGACTGAAAGTGAGGGGATGGAGAAAGATATTCCATGAAAATGGAAATGAAAAGAAAGCTGGAGTAGCAATTCTCATATCAGACAAAACAGACTTTAAAATACAGACTATTACAAGAGACAAAGAAGGACACTACATAATGATCAAGGGATCGATACTAGAAGAAGATATAACAACTGCATATATTTATTCACCAAACATAGGAGCACCTCAATACATAAGGCAAATACTAACAGCCATAAAAGGGGAAATCGACAGTAACGCAATCATAGTAGGGGACTTTAACACCCCACTTTCACCAATGGACAGATCATCCAAAATGAAAATAAATAAGGAAACACAAGCTTGAAATGATACATTAAACAAGATGGACTTAATTCATATTTATAGGACATTCCATCCAAAAACAACAGAATACACATTTCTCGCAAGTGCTCATGGAATGTTCTCCAGAATAGATCATATCTTGGGTCACAAATCAAGCCTTGGTAAATTTAAGAAATTTGAAATCATATCAAGTATCTATTCAAACCACAACGCTATGAGACTAGCTATCAATTACAGGAAAAAATCTGTAAAAAATACAAACACATGGATGCTAAATAATACACACCTTAATAACCAACAGATCGCTAATGAAATCAAAGAGGAAATCAAAAAATACCTAGAAACAAATGACAATGAAAACACGATGACCCAAAACCTATGGAATGTAGCAAAAGCAGTTCTAAGAGGGAAGTTTATAGCAATACAATCCTACCTTAAGAAACAAGAAACATCTCAAATAAACAACCTAACCCTA
Source organism: Mesoplodon bidens (assembly GCF_964165515.1). Taxonomy (NCBI): domain Eukaryota; kingdom Metazoa; phylum Chordata; class Mammalia; order Artiodactyla; family Ziphiidae; genus Mesoplodon; species Mesoplodon bidens. The sequence continues at coordinate 117,354,629 of NC_138176.1, read as the reverse complement.
CACCTAAAGCAATTAGAGAAAGAAGAACAAAAAACCCCCAAAGTTAGCGGAAGGAAAGAAATCATAAAGATCAGATCAGAAATAAATGAAAAAGAAATGAAGGAAACTATAGCAAAGATAAATAAAACTAAAAGCTGTTTCTTTGATAAGATAAACAAAATTGATAAACAATTAGCCAGACTCATCAAGAAAAAAGGGGAAAAGACTCAAATCAATAGAATTAGAAATGAAAAAGGAGAAGTTACAACTGACACCACATAAATACAAAGGATCATAAGAGAGTACTACAGGCAACTCTATGCCAATAAAATGGACAACCAGGAAGAGATGGACAAATTCTTAGAAATGCACAACCTTCCGAGACTGAACCAGGAAGAAATAGAAAAGATGAACAGACAATTACAAGCACTGCAATTGAAACTGTGATTAAAAATCTTCCAACAAAAGCCCAGGACCAGATGGCTTCACAGGCGAATTCCATCAAACAATTAGAGAAGAGCTCACAACTATCCTTCTCAAACTCTTCCAAAATATAGCAGAGGGAGGATCACTTCCAAACTCATTCTACAAGGGCACCATCACCCTGATACCAAAACCAGACAAAGATGTCACAAAGAAAGAAAACTACAGGCCAATATCACTGATGTACATAGATGCAAAAATCCTCAACAACATACTAGCAAACAGAATCCAACAGGACATTAAAAGGATCATACACCAGGATCAAGTGGGGTTTATCCCAGGAATGCAAGAATTCTTCAATATATGCACATCAATCAATGTGATACACCATATTAACAAATTGAAGGAGAAAAACCATACAATCATCTCAATAGATGCAGAGAAAGCTTTCGACAAAATTCAACATGCATTTATGATAAAAACCCTCCAGAAAGTAGGCATAGAGGGAACTTTCCTCAACATAATAAAGGCCATATATGACAAACCCACAGCCAACATCATCCTCAATGGTGAAAAACTGAAAGCATTTCCACTAAGATCAGGAACAAGACAAGGCAGCCCACTCTCACCACTATTATTCAACATAGTTTTGGAAGTTTAGCCACAGCAATCAGAGAAGAAAAAGAAACAAAAGGAATCCAAATTGGAAAAGAAGATGTAAAGCTGTCACTGTTTGCAGATGACATGATACTAAACATAGAGAATCCTAAAGATGCTACCAGAAAACTACTAGAGCTAATTAATGAATATGGTAAAGTAGCAGGATACAAAATTAATGCACAGAAATCTCTAGCATTCCTATACACTAACGGTAAAAAATCTGAAAGTGAAATTAAGAAAACACTCCCATTTACCATTGCAACAAAAAGTATAAAATATCTAGGAATAAACCTACCTAAGACAAAAGACCCATATGCAGAAAATTAAAAGACACTGATGAAAGAAATTAAAGATGATACAAATAGATGGAGAGATATATCATGTTCTTGGATTAGAAGAATCAACATTGTGAAAATGACTCTACTACCCAAAGCAATATACAGAATCAATGCAATCCCTATCAAACTACCACTGGCATTTTTCACAGAAGTAGAACAAAAAATTTCACAATTTGTATGGAAACACAAAAGACTCCAAATAGTCAAAGCAATCTTGAGAAAGAAAAACAGAGCTGGGGGAATCAGGCTCCCTGACTTCAGACTATACTACAAAGCTACAGTCATCAAGACAGTATGGTACTAGCACAAAAACAGAAATATAGATCAATGGAATAGGATAGAAAGCCCAGAGATAAACCCACACACATATGGTCACCTTATCTTTGATAAAGGAGGCAAGAATATACAGTGGAGAAAAGACAGCCTCTTCAATAAGTGGTGTTGGGAAAACTGGACAGGTACATGTAAAAGTATGAAATTAGAACACTCCGTAACACCCACAAAAATAAACTCAAAATGGATTAAAGACCTAAATGTAAGGCCAGACACTATCAAACTCTTAGAGGAAAACATAGGCAGAACACTCTATGAGATAAATCACAGCAAGATCCTTTTTGACCCACCTCCTAGAGAAATGGAAATAAAAACAAAAGTAGACAAATGGGACCTAATGAAATTTCAAAGCTTTTGCACAGCAAAGGAAACCATAAACAAGACCAAAAGACAACCCTCAGAATGGGAGAAAATATTTGCAAATGAAGCAACTGACAAAGGATTAATCTCCAAAATTTAGAAGCAGCTCATGCAGCTCAATATCAAAAAAACAAACACCCCAATCCAAAAATGGGCAGACGACCTAAACAGACATTTCTCCAAAGAAGATATACAGATTGCCAACAAACACATGAAAGAATGCTCAACATCATTAATCATTAGAGAAATGCAAATCAAAACTACAATGAGATATCATCTCACAGCGGTCAAAGGGCCATCATCAAAAAATCTACAAACAATAAATGCTGGAGAGGGTGTGCTGAAAAGGAAACCCTCTTGCACTGTTGGTGGGAATGTAAATTGATACAACCACCATGGAGAACAGTATGGAGGTTCCTTAAAAAACTAAAAATAGAACTACCATATGACCCAGCAATCCCACTACAGGGCATATACCCTGAGAAAACCATAATTCAAAAATAGTCATGTACCACAATGTTCACTGCAGCTCTATGTACTATATCCAGGACATGGAAGCAACCTAATTGTCCATGGACAGATGAATAGATAAAGAAGATGTGGCACATATATACAATGGAATATTACTCTGCCACAAAAAGAAACAAAATTGAGTTATTTATAGTGAGGTGGATGGACCTAGAGCCTGTCATACAGAGTGAAGTAAGTCAGAAAGAGAAAAACAAATACCATATGCTAACACATATATATGGAATCTAAGAAAAAAAAATGGTCATGAAGAACCTAGGGGCTCGGTGCTTTGTGACCGCCTGGAGGGGTGGGATGGGGAGGGTGGGAGGGAGGGAGATGCATGAGGGAAGGGATGTGGGAACAGATGTATATGTATGACTGATTCACTTTGTTATAAAGCAGAAACTAATTTAAAAAATAAATAAATAAACTTAAAAAAAAAAAAAAAAAAAAGAACCTAGGGGCAAGACGGGAATAAAGACAGAGATCTATTAGAGAATGGACTTGAGGATATGGGGAGGGGGAAGGGTATGCTGGGACAAAGTGAGAGAGTGGCATGGACATATATACACTACCAAACATAAAACAAGATAGCTAGTGGGAAGCAGCCGCATAGCACAGGGAGATCAACTCGGTGCTTTGTGACCACCTAGAGGGGTGGGATAGGGAGAGTGGGAGGGAGGGAGACCAAGAGGGAAGAGATATGGGAACATATGTATATGTATAACTCATTCACTTTGTTATAAAGCAGAAACTAACACACCACTGTAAAGCAATTATACTCCAATAAAGATGTTAAAAATAATTTAAACAAAAATTGAAAGAACGAAATGCTTAAGAATAAATTTAAGCAAGCATATGTAAGATGTGTACTCTGATAACTACAAAACATTGCTGAAAGTAATTAAAAACCTAAATTAATGGAAAAACATCTCATGTTCATGGATTCTAAGACTTAATATTCTTAAAGTGGCAAGATTCCCCAAAGTGGTCTACAGATTCAATGCAATCCTTATCAAAATCTCATCTTGGACCTTCCTGGTGGCGCAGTGGTTAGGAACCTGCCTGTCAATGCAGGGGACACGGGTTTGAGCCCTGGTTTGGGAAGATCCCACATGCTGTGGAGCAGCTAAGCTTGTGCACCACAACTACTGAGCCCGTGCACCACAACTACTGAAGCCCGCACGCCTAGTGCCTGTGCTCTGCAACAAAGAGAAGCCACCGCAATGAGAAGCCCGTACACCACAACAAAGAGTAGCCCCCACCTGCCGCAACTAGAGAAAGCCCGCGTGCAGCAACGAAGACCCAACTCAGCCAAAAAAATAAAACAAGTAATTAATTAGTTTAAAAAATTATAAAATCTCAACAGCCTTTTTGTGCGGAAATAGGAAAGCTAACATAAAATTCATAAAGCCTTGCAAGGGACTTGCTGCAGAACACAGTTTAGCAGTTTCAAAATAAGTTAAACACAGAATTATCACATGATCCATCAATTTCACTCCCAGGAAAGAACTGAAAATAGGTCTTCAAACAAAAACTTGTACATGAATGCTCACAGCAGCACTATTCTCAATAACCAAACATGGAGTCACCCCCAAATGCCCATCAAATGATGGATAAACAAAAGGTAATATATACATACAATGGAATATTTATTCAGTCATAAAAGGGATGAAGTAGTAATACAAGCTACAACATGGATGGGTCTTGAAAACATGATCAGTGAAAGAAGCCACCCACAAAAGGCTTCATGATTCCATTTATATGAGCTATCCAGAAAAGGCAAATCCATGAACAGAAAACAGATTAGCAGTTGCTAGGGGCTGAGGGGAATGGGGAGTAACTGTTTATTAAGCTATATAGCACTGCTTATTAAGGGTATGGGTTTTCCTTTTGGTGTGATGAATATATTCTGGAAGTAGGTGGTGTTTATGGTTGCATAACATCATGAATGTACAAAATGCCACTAATTTCTACACTTTTACATGGTTGAAATGTGAATTTCATGTTATATGTATTTTGCCACAATTAAAATAGAGGAATCCCTTGCCATATTCTACAAAGATTTATATTCTGCCCAGTCCTCAGTACTGTCACATAGCCTGCCTCATCCTACTAACCAACCTAGGCCGCCCTGGTCTACCCAGACTTGTCCCTTCTTTGAACAACCATGAATCCTAATGCTGCTCTAATTCACTTGAATTATTTATCACATATTTTCTTTTGACATCTCAACTTTTCCCCTGGATTAGACAAAAATCATTCATTTTATTCCTACCACTTCTTTACGCAACTGCAAGACAGTCACTAGAAGGTTAACAATGTCACTGGACATCCCTGGTGGCGTAGTGGTTAAGAATCTGCCTGCCAATGCAGGGGACATGGGTTTGAGCCCTGGTCCGGGAAGATCCCACATGCTGCGGAGCAACTAAGCCCGTGTGCCACAACTACTGAACCTGCATGCCACAACGAAGAGTAGCCCCCACTTGCTGCAACTAGAAAAAGCCCGCGTGCAGCAACGATGACCCAACGCAGCCAAAAATTAAGAAAAAAAAGGTTCACAATGTCACCTAATGAAGTCTATCAAAAAGCTTTTTTATAGCCCAGTTTCACAACTCAGTAAGATCACAGGATCTGCATTTACCTACATGGCACCTTGTCCTACTGTTGATCTGCTGTTCTATATCAGAAGTCAGCAAACCTTTTCAGTAAATGTCCACATAGTAAACATTTTAGTCCTGTGAGCCACAATCTCTGTCACAACCACTCAACTCTGCCCTTGTAATTTGACGGCAGCATAAATGAATGAGCATGGCTGTGTCCCAATAAAACTTTACAGGGCTCCCCTGGTGGCGCAGTGGTTGAGAGTCTGCCTGCCGATGCAGGGGACACGGGTTCGTGCCCCGGTCCGGGAAGATCCCACATGCTGTGGAGCGGCTGGGCCCGTGAGCCATGGCCGCTGAGCCTGCACGTCAGGAGCCTGTGCTTCGCAATGGGAGAGGCCACAACAGTGAGAGGCCCATGTACTGCAAAACCAAAACAAAAAACAAAAAAAAAAACCCCAAAAAACTTTACAGACACTGAGATTTGAATTTCATGCAATTTTCACATCACAGACTATTACTCTTGATTTGTTTCTCAATGATCTAAAAATTCTTAGTTTGTGGGCCATAAAAAAACAGGCAGCATGCTACATTTGGGCCATGGACTGCAATTTGCTGACTTCTGTTCTACATTTTTCCTGATGTTAACATATTTATTTCTACTATTTCATATGAATGCATAGATATTTTATAAACCTTAAATAATCAGTGTTAAGCAAAACTGTGCATAAATTAGACTCACCTGGGATGTGATCATTTTCTGCTGTTCCTGCAAGAATGTAGAGAACTGAGGGGGTACACCTGAAAAAGAAGGAAAGCTCATGAGTGACATCACCTGCCTAGAAAGCTCCACATAGCAGCTGGCAAAACACCTCAGAATGGGAGACACTTTGAGAAGGAGCAGAAAGGATAACAGTGAGAGAGGGAAGCACTCAGGTATCCATGCATGACTCTGGGATGACTATGTAATGTTTGGACAAGCCAGTTTTCAAATGTAGAAACATTTGTTTTCTGCTGATTTGTTAACAATGTATGCTCTAACACAGAAAAAATAAAAACAACACATTAAACTAATTAAGTCAATTAGGAAAAGCCAAGGAATAGAACACAATGCTTTCATTAAAACTGATGCTGAGCAAAAATATTCAGCACAAAAATTTGTAATGTTCATTGCAAACCAGAGAATCTCAACAAGGTTCTGAAAAAAAGGATGGGGTATTTTTGGAAGGAAAAAAGGGCTGGTCTTTTTTGGAAGGAAAAAAAGGGTTTACTCTTAAATTGGTTTCAGGTCTCAAAAGTATTTTTTAATTAAAAAACAACCAAACCAAACAAAACTGGTTTTGACTTTTCTGTTGTTAATGCAGAAAAGACCTGCCTAGACCATCAAGAGACTCCATGTCTCCTCTTGATTCTGCCATAACAAAATGTAGAATTGTAACCACTTAACATTTTTGACCCACTTCTTGCCCACCCCAACCCAACTCCATCTTTTAAGTAAAGCAGAAATAGACCTGTCTTAAGTCCAAGTCTTAACGACCTGTCTTGCAGTACCATCTGTGCTTCTGTAAGATCGGGATACAGGGGGCATCAGTATATCTCTAGTTGTGCCGAGTGTGGGAACAGCTCAGAGCTCAGAAAGAGTGGAGTAAAGAGTGAAGGGAGGAAGAAGGTAATTCCCGCCCCTGTGGCTGGTTAGCTCTTCCCTCCACACGATGCCTTCACAGCTCCCCAAGAAGCAGTATCTTCTGTTCCTTTTGTCTTGTCCTCCTATCCCAACCACAGCTTACATCTCTCTGGAGAGTTGGCCCAAAGTTTCCACCATCACCCAGTCTGTGACAGTCTGCATATGACAGTGGTTCCAGCAGGAGGACCCAAATTGCTTCCGGCTGAGCAACAAGCATCTTTGCACCTGGGCTCTGTATCTCTCCTGAGGTCTCAGGCGAACTGATTGTCCTACCGGGACAATTCCCGCTCCAGGGAATCCCCCTTGCTACCTCACAAAAGCCGCTTTGTTGCAAGAAAGGTGGAACCTAAGCCAGTTAGAATATCCATCCAAGATCGAAAGCTCCTGGATCTTAAGCAGGACCTCCTGTAAAAGCAAACGGGTGCTACTGAGGGCACAGGCAAAGCTGGAGGGGGTCAGAGGGGCCTGGACGCCTCCATTTATGTTCACAGGTTCTTTAGAAATAAGAAATCCCCCCCAAACCAATGCTGCATTCACTTCAAAACTATTTCCTTGAGAGGTTAGGGTACTCAAGCTGCTTACTGCTGCGACCGACTCATGCTCAGATTTTCTGCTGGGCAGAGAACGAGGCATGGGGTCTATCCTTGCTCCTGCCCCTGCTCCCCTCGCCACTTTGAATTCCTACCCCGTCTTGGAGCCTCACTGTTAGAAAGGGGACGCGACGCTGACCACAGGTGGTTAGGAGAGGAGGATTCAGCGATATCCTGAGTGGAAAAGAACAAGGGTCTCTGCTGAGAAGAAAAGCGCGCATCTACTGACAGCCAAAGACTAGTTTCCGCGCGGTCTTACCGAGGCCTCAAACGACAGGGCACCTTGGAGTTGAGAAAATTAAGCGCTGGGACGTGCAGGCTCTCATCAGGTGCATAAAAACGGGGCCAGACTTACACCGAATCTGGACACAAAGCCGTTTCCTCTTTCACCCCCCTCTGGCCTGGAGCTTCATGTTCCCCCGGTTCTCCGCAGCAGCGTCCTGCTCGCCAGCTGCCGGGCCCGCAGCCGCCGGAGGCTCCGCAACCTTCTCCTCGCGAGACAGCGGCCGCGGAACGGGAACACGCCCGGCATCCGGGGGGAGGGGGGAGGCAGTGCACATGCGCAGAAGGCCCATAGTGAAAGCCCCGTCCTGTGCCAGAAAGCTGCGCACGGTACATTTCCTGAAAGCCTTAGAGCCACCTCAATTAGAAAAGGCTCTGCGATGGAAATAAACTTATGGTTACTAAAGGGGAAGGGGGGAGGGATAAGTTAGGAGTTTGGGATTACTATATGTAAAATAAACAAGGACCTACTGTATAGCACAGGGGAATAATATTCAGTTTCTTGTAATAACCCATAATGGAAAAGAATCTGAGAGTATTTTTATGTGTATGTATATAGATTATATATAACTGAAGTTCTATATATATATAAACACACACATATATAACTGAATCACTTTGCTGTGCACCTGAAACTAATACAACACTAAATCAAGTATACTTCCTTCAATTAAAAAAAGAGAAGGGTCTGTGACTTTGGGCACATTGGGTAAAATTGCCAGATTTAGCAAATACAAGCCATGAGACATACTTTTATTCGTTGTTCATCTGAAATAAATTTTAAGTATCTAAATTACATATCTTTCATTAACTATCTTCCTGATATATTGGCTCTCCTTAACAGTTCCTTGCAGAATTGAGTTATAGAATTTCTTCCAGAGACTGTTACATTGCTCCATTTTCATTATAACATATCTTCTACAGTAGTCACATCTCACTTACTTCGTTCTTTGTCCACTGGACATTCATTAATGAGAAAAGACATTCAACTTTAGCGTTCTGAGCAGATATAATGGCATAAAGTTAACAACTCTAGGAATTGCTCTTCAGATTTGATTTGTTGAAACACATAATACCATTATTCATGGCAGAACTTGCCTGTTCCATTCTTCAGGATTACGATGGATCTCTTGATTAACAAGTTTTTAACATGCTGTCCACTGATAAAAGAAAACTTTTTGTCAATTTTTTCCTTTCCTTCTTAACACTACACATGACAATTCCACTTGTCCTCATGCTATAAGAGCAGTTAGTAACATCCATGTAAAAGAATCAAATTCTTCCAGAGATGAAACTCATTTCAAAATACAGTCATGGCAAGTACAATAATGATTATCCACAAGTCAAAATTTATTTTCCTATTCCGATTATTCCATAAGTAATGTTTTCCCTTTTAAGAACAGTCTGACATGAAGATTTCACTAAGTTTCATTGAACAGTGGAATATTTCACTAACACTTTTTGCTCTTCTTTCAATTTCCATAATCCTATTGCAAAAAAGATATTGAAATCTATGTACAAGAAATAAGCAAATTAGCTTCATTCAATGGAATATTTAAAGGTTAAACAAGAATTGGGAGCCTTTTCTTGAGAATTAAAATATTATTTCAGTGCTTTAAATAAACTGAGAACTCTTACAGCTGTGTTAAAGAGCGTCAATGAGTTTCTGAATGCAAGAGAAATGAAAAATACTGAATGCCAATAAAAAAAATCACAAAAATCCTTTAATCACTCAATTCAAATCGTATAAGTGCTGAAGTAAGAGAACAACTTCATGACAATTACTTCAACATCAATAGAAAGAACATCAGAAGCTATTTGAACAGCAAGCATTGTGCAGAATATGGGCAGCAGAGTCAACATCTTCCACAGAATCATTCATGCTTTGTTTAACCTTGGAATAAACATGTCTGCACCTTTATGCAAATATCCACCAAAATTTGTATTTTTATTACCTCAACCAAAAGCAATGTAGAAGCAAGGGGAAAATATGTATTTTCTGCACTGTAATTGCTTGCATCCACAGTGATGATGCTAAGAAAAAAAAAAGAAAAAAGATGAAGCATTTAGAACAGTGATAATCTCTGTAATCATAACTGAAGCTATTATTTTTGTTGTTGTTACAGTGGACTTTATCCTGGCACTTGCAATTTTTTTTAAAAGGTTTTTAATTTTTGGCTGCATTGGGTCTTCGTTGCTGTGCGTGGGCTTTCTCTAGTTGCAGTGGGTCTTTGTTGCTGTGCGTGGGCTTTCTCTAGTTGCGGTGAGTGGGGGCTGCTCTTCATTGCAGTGCGCCGGCTTCTCATTGCGGTGACTTCTCTTGTTGTGGAGCACGGGCTGTAGGCGCCTGGGCTTCAGGAGTTGTGGCTCCTGGGCTCTGGAGCACAGGTTCAGTAGTTGTGGCACACGGGCTTAGTTGCTCTGCAGCATGTGGGATCTTCCCCAACCAGGGCTCAAACCCGTGTCCCCTGCATTGACAGGCGGATTTTTAACCACTGCGCCACCAGGGAAGCCCTGGTACTTGAAATTTTGATTGCAACTCTGGAATTAGAAAATACTCCGGCAGCACTACATTCAGTCATTTGAGCTGAAAGACTGGTGATGATGTATGGCATGGAGGGTATTTACAGCTTCCGCTGCAATTACTATATCTCAATCTGAATTCCTATTAATCAAAAAATTTATTTTATCTCTTTCTATAGTACTAGCTGAAGAAATTATACATCTCTTATGCTTAGCTGTTAGTATATGCCGGTTTATATCTGACTCACTACATTTTTTTTTTTTTTATGCCTTTGGCCACACTGCGCAGCTTGTGGGATCTTAGTTCTCCAACCAGGGACTGAACCCATACCCTTGGCAGTGAAAGCATGGAGTCCTAACCACTGGACCACCAGGGAATTCCCACTACCATTTTTACATACTGTAAAAAATCTTCAAAGGGAATTTTTCCTTGCTTAATAAATTTCCACTTTTCAGAAAATTCATCGTAAAGTTTACACTTGCATTTTGGCATTTTAGGATTCAAATGTACACAAATAAAAACAGATAATACCAACCACTGCAAAAATTGAAATGATTGAACTTGATAATCCTATGACACATTAATGTGTCTGTCATTCACACGTCTGAACTCACAACTAACCACAAACAGGTTGAACCATTGAAAGCATTGTGAATTTGCAAGAGTGGCATCAGCCTTAGCTTTAAAATTTTTTGTTAAGAGTATAAGACCTTTTGTGTACTGATAATCAGCAGCACTTAGGAGATATAATTGATTAGTATTTTATAAGTTTTTATTAATTGGACCACATCCTTAGTTTGCGGGGGGAGTTCGAAACAGATATTCCTTTCCCCTTTTTCATTAAACACTGGGCCATTGGTCTCCAGGGATGGGCTCTCATATCTTATATCACTGGGTCTGGGATCAAACTGTGACAACAGCACGGTGGAGAACAGCAGAGGATTTTGCAATAACATAGCATTTGTGGGAGCCATGGTCTCTGTAGGGTGGGTGCCCTCCAACTGATCGTCACTAGGGCCTTCCAATTTAAGGAGGCCTAGCCAGGTAGCATCCTGCTACCTAATGAGACAGGCTAGTATGTCTTTTGCATACAAGGAAAATAAGGGAGAATATTGGAGCAGCCCCTACCTCAGATCAAGCTCGCCAGGTGAGGGTGGGAGGGTAACTGTTCCCATCCCTTTAGGGAACCTTTGCTCAGTATGATAGCCAATTACCCTAAGCACCCCTGGAGACTGCATCCAGACTAGGTGCATCACAACACATAAGGACCAAGTGGGGACCTCTTTGCTCAGACTACAGCACCCTAAGCTCAGGGTGGGCTCAGCTTTCTGAGCTCTGACACAATTGGACTGGATAACCAGAAAAACCCAACAGATACAACACTACGCGGTGGCTGCTAAAGCACAAGTATGTCAACAGCCAGCAGAGCCTTCCTAAGCATTATTTGCTGTCAGTTGGATCCAGTTAGTAAGCCAAAAGCCGTCTGGAGACATGTCATCCTCATCTGTCACTGAACCACCCTGCTCACTGCACCAATTGTTTTAAGACGTACCTGGGATTTGTTTTAATCAGGCATGATAAAATGATAGACATGGAGACAATTGCCTTTGAAAGAAGACTTCATTACTTACAATGTTCAAGAGGAGGGGAGGCACCACACCATGCAGGGCCACATGGGGAAACATCAGTCAAGAGACAGAAGACATGAAGAGAAATCATGAATGAAAGCCTTTCTTACTACAGTGGTGGTGATAAACTATAGTAACCTAACTATACTATGTTAGGTGGGGAAGTGCCCTATTGGGCAGGAAGCAAAACACAGATGGTGGGGTTTTTATGCACCTGTGGAAACACAGGGATGGTATGTATGCCAACATCTTTAGCCATTAACTTGGCCCATGATTTCAAGATGCTAAACCATCAATTACAGAATATCAAAAATGACTATTACATTAATACATCATACTAACAGAAAAAACTCATATTGTTATCTCATTTAATAATATATGATTATCTCAATAGATGCAAGAAAGCATTCAACAAAATCCAGCACCCTTTCATGATACAAGACAGAACTAGGAATAGAATGGAATTGCCTCAACCTAATAAAGGCCATTTTTGAAAAACCCACAGCTAACATCATATTTGATTATGGAAGACTGAACGCTTTCCTCCTAAGATCAGGAACAAGACAAAGACAAAATCAAGACAAAGATCAGGAACAAGACAAAACAAAATCTTCCAATTCAGAAAACCTCTCCACATAGGTAGAAGGAAAGAAAAATCATTTCCTAGGCCCAACATGATGCACTGATTCATTTCACTTGGTGTGCTTGCCCAGCATGGTGTGAAACTGCCACTCTCTGCCATACCCCTTTTCTTTCAAAAGGGCTCATCATGACCAAATCAGGTGTCTTTTCCCCAAGGAGCTCCACAGCTACTCCATCCAGAGTACAGAATATGATAGCCTTTTAGTTGCACAACAGGTCTCTCCCCAGTAGGTTTATAGAAGAATCAGGAGAAAGTAAGAACATGCATTCCCAAGTTAGAGGACCTATCTGCATGGGAACTGTGGAGGAAAAGGAACAAATAGGAGACTGATGCAAAATACCAACCATCTGTATCGATCTGCTGCCAGATGGAAAATGAGAAATTTCTGAGGAAATTGCAGAATAAGTAGCACCAGGCTTTATTAGAACAGGCAGAGATTAGCCTGAGGGAAAGTTACTGACACATGTGGTTCACCAGTTCCCACCTCTGAGATTCTCACAATCTGCCAATGTTGAGCCATTTGCCAAGTATTTCCTGGCTGAACTTTTTGTTCTAGGTCCTGCTGATTCTCTTGTCCCTGCAACCCCTGCCTCCTCCGGAGTCTCTCTCTATGGTCCCCTCTCACTGATCCCATCACAGGCTGACTAGAGTAGGGAGCATTCCCTTTAGCAAGGAGTTCTAACTGAGCAGCCAACACAGAAGTCTTTAATTTCTTTTTTTTCACTTTCTCTAGATTATCCCCAAAGTGAGTAGCTGCTGCTCAGATTTGACTAACAGTCTGTCCTTGCCATCCTCCCACTTTTCCTTAATTTGGATTTGAACAGTTGGCTAGAGTCAAAACAAAGGTTGCTAAAACCAGAGCATATTTTGACCTGACCCCAGGTTCACATCAGGGAATTTTGACAAAGCCTCAACAAACCACTGACGGAAATCAGTGGGGGACTCACATGTCTTCTGGGTACACTGTTGCAACATCTCCCAGTTCAACTTCAGTGGAAAGGCTTCAAGTACAGCTGTTAGCAACCCTTCTCAAAGAGTTCGTAACTTCCTTAGTTACTCCACAGTTATGAGGGGTGGCGTGGCAGATAGTCAGCTTCCCCTGGCCACCACACCCCTTTATGTAGTGATCTTCCAGACCCTAATGTGACTGCTCTATCAAAGGAGCAAAATCTGCTAATTACAGGATTCCATGCAGCTGCTGGTTGCTGAATTCTATGCAATAATCAGTATACATTCCCATGCGTGGGCTGTAAATTGAAAAGACACTGAGGTGTATGCAAAGTTCTGGGCATGGGGAAAAGAAGCCTTTAAGTGAGTAACATCAGCTGGTGAGAAAGGCACTTGAATTACCCAGGAGTCCTGGGTGGCTTCTCAATGGCATCAGCTGTGCTGGTGATCCAAATAGGATGGGCTGGTTTCCTGCATGTTGAGACAAGAAAAATATGAATCATGTGGGCACTTTGGTTTCCCTTCCTGTGCTTACATTAATTAGTTGAACACCTTGTTTGCCTTTTTCCAAGTGACTAGTACAGCTAGTCTCCATATGCTGCCTTCCTATGCAGACTCTTTTATCCAAGCTCCTAATCTTTCCATGATCTCCCTTTATCATTTGTGCCTTCCTAGCTATGTGTGGATAATAAGGGACTACTTAAGGGGTCATCTGGTTTAAGACATGAAATGGACCCAGTCTAGGCCACAAAGTACATAACTCTGTGTCCTCAAACCGAGCAGGTAATTTATTACCAGCTAAAGAAGTTGTGCCCTGGGCTTCCCTGGTGGCACAGTGGTTGAGAGTCCACCTGCCGATGCAGGGGACACGGGTTCGTGCCCCGGTCTGGGAAGATCCCACATGCCGCGGGAGCGGCTGGGCCCGTGAGCCATGGCCGCTGAGCCTGCACGTCCGGAGCCTGTGCTTCGCAACGGGAGAGGCCACAACAGTGAGAGATCCGCGAACAGCAAAAAAAAAAAAAAAAGGTGTGCCCTGAAGGGAACCACCCTTCTGAAAGATCATCACCTCACTTCCCCTGAGTCAGTTTGAGGCACGGAGGGGTAAAGACATTCAGGGAAAGCAGGAGGAGGGACAAGCAGAGCGAGGAGGAGTAGGGTTCTGTGAAAGAGAAAATGTATTTAATTCTCATATTTTTCTCTTGTTTATTCAATATTTCCTTCTGGCTATCCAAATAATTTTTAATAACTCTTAGGATAGTTAGAATGATATTCATCCCATAAATATCAGCAACTCATTTACTGGAATAAAGTCCTTCTAAGAACTTCTGCAAATCAAAAGAATTGTCCTCTGGCCACTGCAGGATTGGAGTCTCACGTGTAGGCCCATTCCCAATGTGACAGACAGATATTAACTGCTTTTAAAAAAGAGACCTGCAGGCAACATTCCTGGCTTCCCACATTTTCCAACCATATGGTGATCGTGATGAGATTTTAGAGCCCATTATTACCCATGTTCATTCAATAGTAAAATCTTGAATTTGAACAGGGAGGTTTGTTTAGCCAGTATTCCAAAAGAGCATAGAGCTAAAATAACTTAGGGTCTTTTACTGACTATTGTGAGGCCACAGACCTAAAGCTGATTTGCTCAAATCAGTAACTGCCAGCCTCATCCCATTCTTATTACCAAAATTGTTGGAGAAATATAATTAAAAATAAAAATTTCTCTCAACACAGAAAACCTACTTACAAAGGTAGAAGACAATGAATTTTATTATAGAATAAGCATAAAACCAGAATGTGATGTGCATTACAGGCAATCTGCTAAGAGACTGCAAAGACAGAGAGAAATCTCACCTTTTTATAAAGCCAAGCAAGTACAACTCATTACATACATGTTCTCAAGATAAACAATAACTAGTCCTTAAGTAAGAGGACTTGACAGTACCATTTATTGCACATAGTTCACCCAAAATTCGTCTGGTAATTGGGATGACCATCTGTTGTCTTTATAAAAGGAAAAACAAGCTTCTCATATCTTTATGACAGGCGGCAGTTTTGCAACTTGGAGCAAGGAACCCATTGAAGTTAGGCTCCCACCCTCCCCCAGAAACTGGGAAAAAGGAGTGCTATCTCCCTGGAAGTATTTCAAAGAGATGGCTCTGAGGCTCCTTGAGAAAGATACTGTAGGGGTGCAAAACTGCCAAGAGGCTTTTTAAAAGGTTCATATTCATCTCAAAGGGATAAAGAATTTACAAGTTTACAAAAGAAAATGCTCTACAAAAACGAAAGGGGGATGTCTCTTCCATTATTTTTAACAGAGAATAATAATCCTCTTATTTTTCATTTCTATTTGCCCTTATACCACTCTCACCACTTCTAGTTCATATTGTACTGAAGGCCTTACAGCAATTAGGAAAGAAGATGCAACAAAAGGCATACAGATGGGAAACAGAGGTAATGCTATTGCTATATGCAGATGGCATGATCTTGTATATAGAAAATGCTTAGAAACCCACTGAAAAATATTAGAATGAGTTCAGCAAAGTTACAGGACACAAGATCAATATATATATATCAATTGATCTTGTATACACTAGCAATGAGCAAGCCAAAAACAAAATTAAGAAAACAAACTCATTTGCAATAGCATCAAAAGAAAACAATTCTTAGGAGGGAATTTAATAAAAGGAGTGTAACATTTCTACAAAGAAAACTGAAAGACCTGTACAAGGCTTGCCTGATGAAAAGTTCACTGAAAGATTTTTAGAGATCTAAATAAATGGAAAATCGGCAAGATGGCAAAAATAAGGTTCCAGCCCTCTCTCTCCCTAGAAACACCACTTTAACAACAATCCATGGATGAAAACCAATATATGCAATACATTATGGAAGTCCCAGAAGGACAAGAGAAAGAGAGCAGAAATATATTTGCATGTCAAAAGGTGAAAAATAAATCTGAAAAAATTCAGGGGAATTTTACCTTAGTGAAATTTCTAGGGGTTCAGTGGTGTGGAGCATGTCAAGATATCCTTCTATACATGCTTAAAGTGTTAGTGGCAGATAGGGATGCTGTTTGGAGCCTTTGGTAAGCTCACTTCTTGTGAGCCAGTTCCTTAAAATCAATCAATCAATTAATCAATCTCTCTGGAGTTTATGCATATTTAATTTAATTATGCCTATTTTAAAAGAGGATGGGGTCATTTAATTTTCTTCTACGTTTATAGGCAATTATACCTCTATCATTAAATTACATGTCAATATCAGCTAGGGTCACTTTATTTGAAAGTAACAGTAACAGCCAAGAAACCATTAAATAAATGTGCATGCACTCATGTAATTCCATATATGTGATCTTATAAAATCCACTTGGAATGAAGATACCTCAGACTCCTCAGCTTCTGTTCTATAGATAGCAGAGACGGTGAAGTTACACTGAAGGGCTGCAGTTAATAGAGGGAGGCAGAATTGAAGAAAATGAAAAAACTTTTTTTGCTCTCAAGCATCAGACCGATAAGAAGTGTGGAAGGAAGATGAATAAAACAAAGTTCAGCACATACTCTCTGCCCTTTGGTTCCCCGTGGAAACTATTATTACATCCTACTCTTTTCAAAAGAATAAAAGTTCAAGTCTTCTCGATATAAGATACCTACTCCCTGATCTGTCTCTATCTCACACCAAACACCCAAATGTCTACTCAATCTTACTCATTATGCCTCTTGCCTTTCTCTCTTATTTAGAGCCCTTCCACACCACCATTTCCTCATACTAGGCATTCATCACTTCTCATCTAAACTATTGTAAAAGACTCCTTCCTGGTTTCCCTTCCTCACCTGAACTCCAATTCATCCTGTATATTCAATTTTTAAAAATCTTTTTTTGGGGCTTCCCTGGTGGCGCACTGGTTGAGAGTCCGCCTGCCGATGCAGGGGACACGGGTTCGTGCCCCGGTCCGGGAAGATCCCACATGCCGTGGAGTGGCTGGGCCCGTGAGCCATGGCCGCTGAGCCTGCGCATCCGGAGCCTGTGCTCCGCAACGGGAGAGGCCACAACAGTGAGAGGCCCACGTACCGCAAAAAAAAAAAAAAAAAATCTTTTTTTACTAAATAAAACACATATACAGAAAACCACACAAATATACAGCATAAATAAATGTTATTAGGCAAACATCCTAGTAATCACCACTAGGTCAAGAAATAGAACTTTACCAGCCACCCTAAAAACCTTTCCCTTGCCCAGTTTACCTCTCCCCATAGTAATACCATCTTGAAATTTAGAGTCATTCTTTTTTCGTTTCTTTACAGCATGTGTTATCTCTAAGTGTGCATCTCTAGAATTATGGTTTAGTCTTTCCCATTTAAAAAAGCAAAAAAATAAGAACTGATTATGGTTTTAAATTTTTTCTACAGATTTTCTTCTATATCTTTCTGTTCTTTTCAATTTGGCTTGAAAAACCTGGGGCATCTGACATGGTGCAGTCCAGATTTTGCTGCTTACACATTCATGGTGCAGTCACTGTGTTCCTTTGTCCTCTGTACTCCATGCAAACTGGCTGCTGGATTGACAGGCCTAATCATGCTGAGGGTGATCACTTTAGCAAGACCATATGCAGTGTGTGTCCTTTTACCATGAGGCATATAATTAACTAGTAGTCTCTCTTTGTGATGTAACAACTGATGATGCCATTAATTCACTGGATGAGGCAAAATAATGATGTCCTAATTCTATCATTACATGTTTATAAATAGACTTTAAGTTTAGAATAATTTTAGATTTATAGAAAAGAGAAGATAGTACAGCAAGTTCCCATATAACCCACACTATCTAGCTCCCAATATTATTAACATTTTATATCAGTATGGTACATTTGTTACAATTAGTGAACCAATATTGATCAATTACTATTAACTAACATCCACACTTTACTCAGATTTCCTTGGTTTTCATCTAATGTCGTCTTCTGTTCCAGGACCCCACCCAGAATATCACATTACATTTGGTTGTCGTATCAACTTAAGCATTTCTTGGCTATGATAGTTTCTCAGACTTTCCTTGTTTTATATGAACTTCACAGTTTTGAGATGTACTGGTCAGGTACGTTTCAGTATGCCTCTTAGCTGAAATTTGAATTTTTTCTTAAGATTAAACTGTGGTTGCGGGATCTGGGGAGGAAAAGCACATAAAATGCCACTTTCATCACATCAGACCAGAGGTACACACTATCAACATGACTTACCACTGCTGATACTGACTTTGATCACTTGTTTGTCCAGTTTCTCCATGGTTGTTATATTTTTATGTCCTTCTTTCCATACGGTACACTTTAGAAGTAACCATGCACAGCCACAGGAATGGGGAGTTATGCTCTTCTTCCTTGGTGGCAATCTACATAAATTATTTGGAATTTTACATAGGAGCTCTGTTCTCCCCCATTTATTCAATAATTTGTATCAGTATGATTGGCTCCTGTGGTCCTCTGACATATCCTCATCAAGGTGGTATTTTTTTTGTTTGAGTACTTCCTTACATTCTGGTACTATAAGATACTCCAGGCTTCTTCTATTTATTTCCTGCCCAAGTCCTACAATCAGCAACTTCTCCAAGAAGCTCTGGTTCCCTTTATGGGAATATGGTTTTAGGAACCAAGATCTGGGCACTGCATGTACATACTGCTATTAGGGTTTTGGTGTTTTTATAGTCTCAGATGACAGAGCAAGGTAATATTTTGTGTATACTAACGTGTATATAAGCCTATTTATATAATTCTCATATATAACCATATGTATCTATATTAAATTAAACATGAGTTCATACTGATGTTTCCAACTCTAATCCAGAGTATCTTGTGGATCATTCTAGCCTCCTCTTCTTGCTGATATGTAACCTTCCAATGCAATAGTGATAAACCTGGCTGCCTTATCTGCCATCCACTTACTTAACTGTTTCAATCCAGTATAAATCCGAATTGCTAACCTGTAACCCATGGAAAACAACTTTATCATCTAGAGTGCTTATGTGCAGTTTCTTTTGTCTTGAGGCTAACAGTCTCATTTCCAAAGTTACTTAGCACCTGCTCTGCCCACCTCCCTCAGGGAAGTTGTTACATAGATTCTCTTGTCATAGTCTGCAATACTTCCTGGTATTCTTTGAACTCCTCAATGATTTTTAAATTTGCCTACATTAAGGCTCCCTATTTGTGCTGTAAACTTCTGTGAGTTTGGACAAATGCATAATGTCATGTATCTATCATTATGGTATCACATAGAATAATAAACAGCTTCACCAATCAGGAAAAAATATTCTGTGCTTCATCTATCTAACCCTCCCAACGTCCCCCTAAAGGTCTTGCAAATACTTATCTTTTTACTATCTCTATAGTTTTGCCTCTTCCAAGGTCATATAATATGAATCATACATTGTACAGCCCTTTGAGACTGGCTTCTTTCACTAAGCAATATGCATTTAAGATTCCTCCATGACTTTTAGTGACTTAACACCTCACTTCTTATCAGTGAATAATATTCCATTGTATAGATGTACCACAGTTTGCTTAACCATTCACCTACTGAAGCATATCGTGGTTACTTCCAATTTTGGAAATAAACCTGCTATAAATATTCGTATGCAGGCTTCTGTGTGAAACTAAATTTTCAAATAAGTTGAGTAATTACCCAGGAGAGCAATGGCTGAATTGTATGATAAGACTAGGTTTACTTCTGTAAGACATTGCCAAAGTTTGCAAGTATCTTCAACCTCAATTTACAGTAAGAAATACATTTAAATTCATGATCCAATACAAACACTCAACATTTTTTTTTAAAGATTTGTTTTTGGCTGCGTAGGGTCTTACTTGCAGCACGTGGGATCTTCATTGAGGCACGCAGGATCTTAGGTTTCAGCGTGTGGGCTCTTCCTTGCGACGCGCAGGTTTTCTCTAGTTGTGGCGAGCAGGTTCCAGGGCGCATGGCCTCTGTAGTTGTGGTGCATGAGTTCCAGAGTGCGTGAGGTCTGCTGTTTGTGGCACGCAACCTCTCTAGTTGAGGCGTACGAGCTCAGTAGTTGCGGCATGCAGGCTTAGTTGCCCCACGGCATGTGGGATCTCAGTTCCCCGACCAGGGATTGAACCCGTGTCCCCTGCACTGGAAGGCAGATTCTTTACCACTGGACCACCAGGGAATCCCCCCACTCATTGAATATTAACAATGTGCCAGTTTTAGGCACTGGATTCACAGTAGTGTGTAAAATAGATAAAACTCCCAGTTCTGATGGAGTTTATATTCTAGTGAGGGACTATAAAATAATAAAGAGACTAAGTAAAATATTTTGTATACTAAATGATACCTTGGCAAAAAACTAAAGTATTAAAGTGGGATAAAGAGTTTACAGAAAACGAAAAACTATGGAGGCAATAAAAAAATCAGGAGTTGGGGGTGGAGATGGAAGGACGAAAAGGCAGAGTGCGGAGGAATTCTAGGGCAGTGAAAATACTCAGTATACCATAATGATGGATAAATGTCATCAATACATTTGTCCAAACCATAGGATGTACAATACCAAGAGTGAACTGCAATGTAAATGATGGACTTTTACGATGTGTCAATGTAGGCTCATCAATTATAACACACACCACTCTGGTGCAGGATGTTGGTAACACGGGAGGCTGTGCATGTGTGGGAAATGGGAACTCTCTGTACCTTCCCCTCAATTTTGCTATGAACCTGAAACCGCTCTAGAAAGATTATCTTCGTTTTTTTTAAAAAAGCTGCCAGAAGACTGATTCAATCTTTAGTACTCACACGTACTAGTCTGCTAAGGCTACTGTCTTAGTCATTCAGGCTGCTATAACAAAATAAATTTATTTTGCACAGTTCTGGAGGCTGGGAAGTCCAAGATTAATGCACAAGTATGGTTGCATTCTGGTGAGAACTGTCTTCCTGGTTAACAGACAGCAATTTCTCACTGTGTCCTCACATGGTGGAAAGGCTGGGGATCCCATTCATGAGGGCTCTACTCTCCAGACATAATCACTTCCCAACTGCCCCACCTTCTAATGCCATCACACTGGAGATTAGATTTCAACATATGAATTGGGGTGGTGGGACACAAACATTCAGCTGCCATAACAAAATATCACCACAGACTCGGTGACTTAACTGAAATTTATTTGGCTCAGTTTTGGAAGCTGAAGTCCAAGGTCAAGGTGTTGGTAGATTTGTTTTCTCCTGAGGCCTCTCTCCTTGGCTTGCAAATGGCTGCATTCTCACTGTGTCCTTGCATGGCCTTTTCTTTGTGCAATGATCGTCCCTGGGTCTCCTCCTCTTCTTATAAGGACTCCAATCATGTTGGATTAGGGCCCCACCCTTATGACCTCATTTAACTTTCTCTCTTTAAGGGCTCTACCTCCAAAACAGTCACATTAGGATGGATCTGGAGGAAAACCACTTCAGTCCAGGATAACATATAACTGACTTCAAATATTTTTCATAAAACAGTATTTACCTGTATCTATAATGAATTCTGATATTATGTTTTATTTCTTTAAAAATATTAGCTCTGATTCATTGAACTGATTTCACAGTTCCTTCATAGGCCAATGTGGTTGCTTTGTAATGTGTTACCTAGGCGAGGCTGAATTACATTTCCCAAAATTCCTTTTCCTATGTTTCCCATGGGGTGGACCATAAAAGAGATTCTTGTGCAAGACTTGGAGGGCATAAGTGATGTAACAGCCATTTTGTATCTCACACATGCTACTGCTGATCTCCTGACCACTTCATTGGCATGAGACACCTCTAGGACTGTGTTCTACATGGATCCTTCAGCTCCTCCGATGCACACACCACCTCAGTGACTAAGGGACCAAGCTTCTGTAGGACACCACACCATCAAGGTCAGAGGCAATGAGAACTGACTCCAGTTTTAACCCATCCTCGTCGGCGCTACTCATGGTTGTGAGTTCTCGTTTGTTTTTGCTCTTTTCCCATTACATCCACCTTCCTTTCCTTATTGTCTGCCTTGTGGACTTCAAGTGCCTTCATCAGACATGAAGACAACAACCTTATAGAGACTGCTCAACCAGTTCCCACAGCTGTAGAAAGCCAAAGCCCTGTAATAAATCCCTTTAGATATACACACTCTTCTTATGGTTCTATGTCTCTAATTAAATCCTTCCTGAATCATAAATTTGTACCAAATTGGATCTGGCTTTTCTGAACTGGGTCTGGTTTTTCTTAATTAGATTCTGTTATCTGACTAGAGTCAGATTTAAAGCTATTAAAGATCCTGTTTCAGTTGTAAAGGGGCAGTGATAGTCCATGACATGCAGTGGCAATACAGATACTCAAATTATTACCTTTAGATACCTGTAATCAAGTGCCTATAGAAACCAAGGCTCTGGGAAATCAAGTATTTTCTCCCCTAGATATTTTAGTGAACACAAGGAGTAAAATGGAACTGGTTGTTACTTCTAAATGTGCTGGAGAACTTTGGGGAAAGAAGATGAGAAGCTCGGGGATTTAAATTCCCAGCTCAAGATCCACACAGGGACCTTAAAGCTTCAATGATAATCTTGAAAGCACCTCATCCCCTAAAGCTGCAGGGCTGAGATTTATGAAAGGAAACCCAGTGACAAATCTGTTGGGTAGCTTAATTACTATGCAAACTGAATTTCCAACCTTGCACGGCCTCATTAAAAGTTAGGGCACTGACTGGTAGGGAACAGAATCCCAAAAACTGGGACGGGAAAATAAGAACAGATTTCAATGGGGCTGAGATCCTCAATGCCTACAAATGCTTTCAGTATATCTGTTAACCCCACGCCCCCCCACCCACCACCAAAATCCACAGCTATGGCCTCATGAGGAGTTCCCTATGACCAGATGACTGAGAAAGAAAAAAACTCAGGCTTGGGTTAGATGATTCTGCACAGTATGCAGCCCCACTCTGAGATGGTCCTGAAAGTCAGTGGTAAAAGGAAATCATCCAAAGGGGCAGAAATTTGAGCAGTGCACCTGGTTTATTTTGCCTGGAAGCAGAGATGGCCAAGTTATGGGTCTACACGTATTTATGTACAGTGGCTAATGGTTTAGCTAAATGGTCAAGGACTAAGAAGGGGTACACTGGAAAATTTTTGAAAAGGAGTTCTTGGGAAGAGGTGCATGCCCAGACCTTTCCAAATGGGCAGAGTGAAGGTATTTGTGTACCATGTGAATGCTCACCAAAGAGTAACTTCACTGGAGGAGTGAATAATTAAGGACACATTCTGTGGATGCCCATCTCCTTCTGTCAGTCAGACCTTTTTCCCAGACACTTCTGGCATTGCCCAGTGGGCTCATGAATGAAGTGGCCACAGCGGCAGTGAAGGAGATTATGCATGGGCTCAGCAAAACGGACTTACTGTCGTCAAGGCCGATCTGGCTAAAGTCACTGTTAAGTGCCTAATCTGCCAGCAGTAGAGACCACCAATTACCAACCAACTTGGCACCATTCCATGGATGGACTAGTTCAGCTACTTGTTATCAGGGTGACTGCATTAGATCATTCCCATCGCAAAACAGATAGTATTTTATACCTACCATCAAAAGATTTAGAGTACATGGATTTGCCTTCCCTGCCTGCAATACATCTGTCAAAACCAACATCAAGAGATTTACAAAATGCCTCATCCACCAGCATGGTATTCCTTGCAGCCTTGGTTTGGATTCCAGAAGGCATGAGAGGAGGCTGCTAAAGCCCCCACAGTGAAAGAGTCTCTGAGGGCATGAATGGGAGTACCTGTTGATTTCAATTTGGACTGATTCTTGAGCCTGCTTTTGGAGGAGGCCCTACACAAGTTGGGCCAATTTGAAAGTAACAGCATCAGTGAGATTAAAAAAAAATTTTAAGTGAGGAAATGTTGCCTACAGAACCCAAAAAGGACTAAAGGACATATGTGTATTAACACTGTGTGTGTTAAGAACACACAATGAAAAAAAAAACAGTCGATAGCTGTTTCCTGACGGTGTCAGGGATGGAGCGGCCCTTGGTTTACAAATAATTTTCAGGAACTTAACTGAGGGAGTAGATCTTTGTGTTATGTGTGGTGATATAACTTATGCCTCTTTTTGTGAGTTCTTTTGTGGGTATTTATATGTTCCAAATGGATTTGTGAAACGAATTTCCTCAGAGGAGGATGTCATCAATGTAATGTCATACCTGTGCTCCTGGAGAAAACTGGATGCAGTTAAGGTATTGCCCACGAAGACTGTGCAATGGCAGAGTTGCTGAGGTATCCCACCGGTAGCCTGGTAAAGGTGTCTGGTGTCCCTTCAGAGGTGAAGGCAAACTGTGGCTGAGAGGCTGTTGAAAAGAGCACTGAACAGAACATATTAGCCAAACCTAGAATAACAAAATATTTACTACTTGCTATTTGGATGGAAGCAGTAATTTTAATAAATTGGGTACTGGGTCCTTAACAGATGGGCCATAGCATTAAGGTTGTGATAATCCCTTGTGAAGCATCATCATTATTTCCAGACTAAGAATAAGCTAAACTGGACCATTAAACAGAGAAGCAGAGGTGATAACCACTTCTCTAGATAGGTCTTTATAATGGTTTCAGTTGGGGTATATGGTACACGGGGTCCCATTTTGTCAATCCAATTTGTAAGTGCCAAAAATATAATTTTATTATTATAAAATTATAATAATAATCAGAGCATCCATGCCTTCTATGGGATTATGTTAAAATTAAATCAATGGGTACTATGAATCTTAGGATGTTTCACCTTAACCAACAGAAATACTGTCTATTTGTCCTAAATGGCTAAGTCTGTTTGGGCTGCTATAATAAAATACAATGGACTGGGTGCCTTATAAACAAAAAAAAATTATTTCTCACAGTTCTAGAGGCTGAGAAGTCCAAGATCAAGGTGCCAGATGTCTGGTGAGGACCCATTTCCTGGTTCACAGATGGCTGTCTTTTCCTAAGTCCTCATATGACAGAAGCAGCAAGGGAATTCTCTGGAGTTTCTATTGTAAGGGCACTAACCCCATTCATGAGGGCTCTGTCCTCATAACCCAATCACCCCCAAAAGCCCAACCTCCAAATACTATCACACTGGCGATTAGATTTCAATATTACGAATTTGGAGCAATACACAATTGAGTCTATAGCATTATTTTATGTTCAGTAACTCCTCTAAGATTTTAGGGGGTAACGTGATTACATTTAGTGGGATGCCCAGGTATAACTATAAATTGAACCCTGTATTAAGGCTATGAAAGTTTGCCAATGGTACATTTCAGCAGATACTAGAGTTAACATTAAAGTTAATTTGGAAGGTATAAAAGCCAATCAGCAACCTTTTATCTTTTGTTGTATAAATTATTTTAGTAAATTCTGGATTTCCAATTGGGTCAAACTGTGGACCTAACTTACATAATATTGTACAGCAACTATACCTCAATTAAAAACAAAAACAAAAAACTGTGGACCTTTGTATCAGTTATTTTGTTGTTTCCTCTCCCTGTGTCTAAGTCTGCCTCCCTCCCTTCATTCTTTCTTTCCATTTCTTTTCTTTTTGTGGTTACTGGATATACTTCTGAGGAGGGGGTGTTTTTTTTACTCTAATCAAACTTACAAATTTCCGTCTCCAGAGAGCCTCCGATCAGGATCGTCAGGGTTAGGGGCCTGCTCCATGGCAATAGTTTCTGCATATGGCTTAAGGATCCCAGGCTTAAGTTGCATTTGAATTAACCTCTTTGCTGTGCCACAGGATGGGAGTTTTCCCCTCTAACTATGAGCACAGAACTTTTTTTCTTTTTTTTTTTTTTTTTTACAACATAGAAATAGGTAGCAGGTTGTGCAGCAAAAGCATGCTGGGCCCATAACCCAGTGGCTGATTGATTGAACATCCTCTGTGGCTGTGGTCTTTTTTTCTGCCACGCAGGTTTCGTTCTCCCTCAGTTTTCTCTGTGCAAATTTCCTCCGTTATTTTGGATTTCTAGCCACATAAAGTCTTGGCTTTCAGTTTTTGTCTCTATCCAATCACCCATGGCATGGACCTTCTGGGTGGTTACAAGGGAGAGTATCAAAGTCCAGGAGCCGGCCTCATAGGTAGCTCAGAGACCACCTGCCAAACAGACTGAACCCAATGGCAAGCCACACAGGGGCATAGCCAATTAATAATTCTCTCTTAGCGACAACAGCCTCTCAGAGTGGGAAGGGAGAGCGACACTCCAAAAAAAGAACACAGAGCAGAGCAGGCCAAAGTGCAAGCCTACCAGCAATTGGTGGTTCTATCCCAAGTGGCCTCTGCCACATCACAGAACCAGTTAGCCAAGAGCAATTAGCTAACACTGGCTAGGTGACCTGTCTTGGATGGATAATCCTGCTCATGATGCCAACTGTATTAACTGCCTTCTAGTCACTCTGTTGGTGGCGGGATTCCTGCCCTGGGGTAATGGAATAGCTGAACACATGACATCTCACACTGGACAGGTGAGATCTACATAAGTTTACTGGTTATGCATATTCACAGGCCAGGCAAGAGGGCACCACGTGCCATCCAAGGTCACACAGGTAGCGCACTTGGGAACAGAGGGAACAACTAGGGGTTGTGGGAAATGGCTCTGTACTATCAAGAGGGTGCAGCGACCCCTAGTTCCTGTGAGAGGATGGGACTGGCTTTTCTGAATAATCTTGCAGGCTGGTAGGGAAGTGAAACTTGCTACTCAGGGAAAAGCAAGAACCACAGGTACACCCGGTCGCCTTGGTAAGACAGGAGGATTGTCTGATTACAGGACCTTATCTGTGGGAGTAGAATGGGGAGGGAAATGTGCAGTTAGGACATTAGAGGCCCTTTTAGTTTCAGGTGTTAAGAGACTATTACACTGGGCCTTAAGTTGCTATAATTTAAAGTATTTTGGGGACTTCCCTGGTGGTCCAGTGGTTAAGACCCTGCACTCCCAAAGCAGGGGGTCCGGATGCTGCAACAAAGATCCTGCAGGCTGCAACCAAGACCCAGCACAGCCAAATAAATAATTAAATAAATATTAAAATAAAGTATTATGAAGACTATAAAAACAACCCAAATATTCATTAGTGGTGATTACAGCTGCAGTGCAAAAACATATGACTGACAAACAAAACCTTTAGTACAGAAACAAGATGTTATAATGAGAGGTAAGGAATTTAAGATAATTCAAAAAAAAGGTAATAAGCCTTAGAAAAGCAGAAAGCTGTAATTGAAGATATGCTTCAGTGGTTGTCAGTATATGATTTCTGAGAATGCATTCCCCTCCCCAGCCCAACCCCACATGGGAAAATTGGTACTGAGTGATGTGAGTTTTCAATTTTGTAAATATGTAAGAAAGCATCCTCACAGATTAATCTATACTGTTATATGCGGCAGTGTTGTTTATTTATTTAATACACTCCATTTTTTCGAGTAGTTTTAGGGTTACAGAAAAAATGAGCAGAAGGCACAGAATTCCTATATACCCCTTCACCTCCACCTCCCTCCACAGTGTTCCGTATTATTAATATATTAGTGTGGTACATTTTTACAACTGATGAGCCAATACTGATACAGTTTTACAACTGAAATCCATAGTTTACATTAGGATTGACCCTTTGTGTTTTACATTTTGTAGGTTTTGACAAATCAATAACATGTATCCACCATTACAGTATCCTACAGGATAGTTTAACCATCCTAAAAATCTCTGTAATCCACTTATTCATCCCTCCCACCTTCACCCTGGACCCCTGATCTTCTTGCTGTCTCCACAATTTTGCCTTTATGAGAATGCATTACAGTTGGAATTATACAGTATAAAGTCTTTTCAGATTGACTTCATTTAGCAATACGCATCTACGGTTCTTCTGTGTGTCTGTTACTTGATAGCTCATTTCTTTTTATCATCTGCTTGAGCATTATATCCTGTAACCTTGTGGTAATTGCTTACTAGTGTCAGGAGGTTTTGTTGTTGTTGATTCTCTGGAATTTTCTACAGACAATCATGTTATCTGTGAACGTAGATAGTTTTATCTCTTCCTTCCAAATCTGTACCTTTTATTTCCCTTACTTGTCTTACTGCATTAGCTAGGACTTCCTGAAGGATGCTGAAAAGGTGTAGTGAGAGGGAACCTCCTTGCATTGCTCCTTATCTTACTGGGAAAGCATCTAGTTTCTCACCATTAAGTTTGATGCTAGCTGTAGGATTTTTATAGATGTTCATTACCAAGTTAAGGAAATTCCTTAGGATGTATTTATAGTAAGCTAGTATTCCTAGCTTACTGAGAGTTTCTTATTTATCACGAATGGGTGTTAGGATTTTTTGAAATGTTTTTCTGCACCTATTGTTATGATCATATAATATTTCTTCTTTAGCCTGCTGACATGATGGGTTACATTAATTGATTATTAAATGTTGAACCAGTCTTGCATACCTGGATAAATCCCACTTGATCATGGCATGTAATTCTTTTTATACATTGTTGGATTCAATTTGCAGATATTTTGTTGAAAATTTCTATATCTATGTTCATGAGATATTGGTCTGTAGTTTTCCTTTCTTGTTATGTCTTTGCCTGGTTTTATAACTAGGGTAATGCTGGCCTCATACAATGAGTAAGAAGTATTCTCTCTGCTTTTACATTCTGTTAGAGATTGTAGAGAACTGATACCACTTCTTCCTTAATTTGGTAGAATTCACCAGTGAAGACATCTGGGCCTAATATTTTCTGATTTGGAAGATTAAAAATTGATTCAATTTCTTGAATAGATATATGCCTATTCCGATTTATCCTTCTGTGAGTTTTGGCAGATTGTGTCTTTCAAGGAATTGGCCCATTTCATCTAGGTTATCAAATTTGTGGGCTCAGAGTTGTCCATAACATTTCTTTATAATCCTTTTCATGCTCATGGGATCAGTAGTTATGGCTCTCTTTCATTCCTGATATTAGCAATTTGTGTCTTCTGTTTTTCTTAGTTAAACTGGCTAGAGGTTTATCAATTTTATTGACCTTCTCAAAGAACCAGCTTTTGGTTTTACTGATTTTCTCTATTGGTTTCCTGTTTTCAATTACTCTGATATCTGCCCTAATTCTCATTATTCTTTTGTTTTTTATCCCTTGGACTTAATTTGCTCTTCTTTGTCTAGTTTCCTAAAATGGAAGCTTAGACTCTGTGTGCAATCTAAGATCATTTGATTATGTAATCTTAGATTATTAGCTTAACCTAATTATTTACAAAATCTGATCATGTAATTTAGTATATCACCTTTGCCCCATCAATAAAAGCACCACTCTAGTTCTACTCTGGCCCTGCTCCAGGCTCAATCCTCCTTCTCACAGAATCAATAGTCATTAAGGACCCAGATCTCTGGGTACATCAGACCCTTGAATTTACAGTCTAATTTACAGCCCTGAGTGTCATCTAGTCTGAGGCTTCTTTCCTAGACCCTGTCTTGGAAAGCAGTTGCTTACACAGGGTTTGGATAAATTTAGGCTGAAGGCTAGAGTATTTACATATGTATACTCAAGGCACATACATCACAGTTTGCGATGCACCATGGGTGAAAAGAGAAAAGGGGTAATGGGAGTAGGGCCTAGATATCCCCATGCATAGAATACATTTTATTGAACATTCTGTTATTTTGATATATATTTTAAAATGTTAGACATTAGCTTTGTGGGCTTCCTTTTATTGAACTGTTCCTCCAGGCCCTACACACATGGGAGATGTGCCTAATATTGTTAACAACTGCTAAACTAGGAGTATCTATTTTCTATTCACAATTTCATTAAGTTCTGTTTTGTGTAGGAAACGTATATAGTTCATGTAACGTACATACCTAAGCCCTGTGAACTTAAGGAATACTTCACAGGTGTTTAATGCTGTTGCCCTAATTGCTCAATTTATCTCTGCTTTTAAAAAGCTTCATATTCAAATGGTTGCCAGAATCAGGGTGGCAGAAAGGCTGTGATTATTAATACAAGGGAACTTCTTACTGTGAAATCCTGATTCCTTTATAATCTTAATGTAATACAGATTTGATTCCTTTTTGATTTTGCAACCTGTGAAGGTTAACTCAAATATATAAACCACAAAATTTCATAGAAATACACACACAAACACACAGACTACATGGTGAAATATGAATAAGGTGTGTATCTGACTTAGTAGTAGAGTGCCATCAATTTCTTGTACTTGAGAATTGCTATGGTTATGTAACGTTACTATTAGAGGAAGCTTTGTAAAGGGCACATGAGAATTTTATGTACTATTACTGCAACTTCTTGTGAGTCTATTTTACTATTCTTTTCTTTTAGTTTTTAAAGCTTTACATTGTACAATATACATCTATAAATTACAATGTTTCCTAAAAATAATTATGACATCAAAACCAAAACACAACTTCTAACTTCTAATGTTAGATTACCTCTGAAGAAAATCTTCAAGCCATGTCTCAAATGGACAGACTTCTCCCCAACATAAATTATGACATAACCTAGTTTGTATTTTTGCTAAAATTTTTACAAAATCAAAATTATCTGTGAGGTTTTATGCCAGTATTAGTTATGAGACGTTCAGTGGAATGTTACCTCTTAACAAGACTGTCCTATACTTGTTGCAGTCTAGAGATTTGTCCCATGTCATTACTTTGGAGTAAAATAAGGCCAGTTTGTGGATGAAGGTTACTGAACATTCAAGATGTCAACAGAGCTTTCTCCATGGTGTGAATTCTCTGAAATGCTCAACATTTCTAATATTCGCTTCAATCATAAGATTTTTCTCCTGTGTGTGTTCTCTGATGTACAATGAGGTTTGACTTCTGAGAGAACGTTTTCCCACATGTGTTACATTTATAGGGCTTCTCCCCTGTGTGTGATCTCTGATGTTTAGCAAGGTCTGATTTACGGTAAAAAACTTTCCCACATTCATTACACTGACAAGACTTCTCCCCTGTGTGAGCCCTGTTATGCACCGTGAGGGATGATTTGTGACTGAAGGATTTCCCACATTCATTACATTCATAAGGCTTTTCCCCTGTGTGTTTTCTCTGATGCAAAATAAGTCCTGATTTCACACAAAAAGATTTTCCACATTCATTACATTTATAGGGCTTTTCTTCTGTATGTGTTCTCTGATGTACAATTAGAGCTGACTTATGGCAGAAAGCCTTTCCACATTCACTACATTCATAGGGTTTCTCCCCTATGTGAATTCTCTGGTGCTGAGTGAGCTGTGATTTCTGGCAGAAAGTTTTCCCACATTCACTGCACTCATAGGGTTTCTCCCCTGTATGTGTTCTGTTATGTTTAGTTAAGTATGATTTATTATAGAAGATTTTTCCACATTCATGACATTCATAGGGTTTCTCCCCTGTATGGGTTCTATAGTGTTGAGACAGGGTTGACTTATGGCTGAAAAATTTCCCACATTCAGGGCATGCAAAGGGTTTCTCCCCTGTGTGAGTTCTCTGATGTACTGTAAGGTCAGACTTCAAGCAGAAGGTTTTCCCACATTCGTAACATTCATAAGGTTTCAACCCTGTATGAATTATCTGATGCCTGGTGAGTACTGACTTGTGGTAGAAAGTTTTCCCACATGCACTGCATTCATAGGGTTTATCTCCTAAGTGAGTTCTCTGATGTTGTGTAAGATGTGACTTCTGACAGAAAGATTTCCCACACTCAGGACACTCAAAGGGTTTCTCACCTGTATGAGTTCTCTGATGTACTGTAAGGTGTGAATTCATACAGAAGGATTTCCCACATTCATAACATTCATAGGGTTTCAGTCCTGTGTGTGTTCTCTGATGTTTAGTGAGGTCTGACTTCTGGTAAAAAGTTTTCCCACATGCGTTACACTGATAGGGTTTCTCCCCCGTATGTGTTCTCTGGTGTAATGTGAGGGCTGACTTGTGGCTGAAGGCTTTCCCACATTCACTGCATTCATAGGGTTTCTCCCCTGTGTGTGATCTCTGATGTTTAGTGAGGTTTGACTTCTCCCAGAAAGTTTTTCCACATTCATTACATTGAAAGCGTTTCTCTCCTGTGTGTATCCTCTGATGTCGAGTGAGGTGTGACTTCTCCCAAAAAGCTTTCCCACATTCATTACATTCAAAGTGTTTCTCTCCTGTATGAATTTTCTGAAGCTGTGAGAGGTACAACTTCCTTCTGAAATTATTCCCACTTTCCTCACATTCATAGTATTTCAAATGTGCCCCATGATGTTTCAAAAGTGTGGACTTCACACATAAGGATTTCCCACAATTACTAAGTTCATAGTGATTTTCCTTTGGGGGAGTTATCTGATGGAACAAGAAGGATGAGTTACCACAGAACTTTCTCCCATATTCATCATATTCACAGTCATTCCCTTCAGTGATCTCTCTTTTGTGTGTATACAATACTGCCTTTTCAAGGAAGGTTTCTTGATATATGCTATATTCAAAATTTTGCTCTAAAGTTTGAATCTTCTCAAGCTGAACAGGATCCTCATTATGACTGACCGTTTTCCCATTTTTAAAAAATTCACTTTTTTCTCTAGTGTGAGTTTTCTCATGTTTAATATTGAGTAGCAATTTTCCACAGGCATTAAATTCATCAGTCTTTTCTCCTAAATAGTTTTTCTTATTGATAACGAATTCTGAAACATAGTTGAAGTTCATTCCACATGAGTCACACCCACAGAGTATTTTTCTGGAAGGAAAAGAATCTGTGTCCAAGTTAAGTGGTTTTCCTATTACATTACCTTGTTCTTTAGTCAGCATTTTGTTATTGATGAATACAACTTCCCACACATGTTTAGGCTGGTTTTCTTGGCTCCTTTCGTTCATGTGATCAGTCTTCCAGACTTTTAGAAACAAGAAAAATTAATCTCATCACATGAACATTAACACATTTCTTATGCAACGAGACCTATATACTATATACAAATGCCCTACATTGCTTGTAGCTGACTTTGCTTTCTTGTCTATTCTCCAGGGATGAAAATAACTGCAAGTATGTATTTTTTCTATTTCTAGGGTTTCATGTGAAAATACAAAAACAAGAAAGAAAAAGGCCAGTATAGTGGAAAAAGGGAGAGGAAACTGTTAGTAGAACACATACATTTGGTTTCCAACATCTGAGGAATAACAGAAACTCTTTAAATTTGAATCTCTCCATGAATCCTCCAAAAAACTAAGAAGATCGATATAAGGAGAACAAATAAAATTACCAACAACAATCCATGACTTTGGCACAACTAGGAGATACAGAATACTACTAACTTCATATCACCACTAAGTAAGGAAATAAATATTCAAATACAGAAGAAACTAAAATAGAGCTCATATCGATGAAAAGAGTCAGCTGGAGACTGTAGCAAACACATGTAAAAGAAGAGACAGAAAACTTAAGAGGTGATTAACCACAAATAAAAATCACTCCCAGCAAGAAAAAGTTCCACTGTGAGTGGGAAAATACTGAGATGATGTCACAGTTCTGATAGAGCTCAGACTACTGGGAAACCCAAATGAAGGGACTTGTAGTATGTGGGACTAAGGAGACAAGCACGGGCTGGTCAAAACTGTAAAAAAGACAAAGTGACTTTAGGACTTAAATTACAAAGAATCAGATACAGACTGAACTGTGTCCCCCTCCCAAATTCCTATGTTGAAGCCCTAATCCCCAATGTGGATGTGCTCGGAGACAGAGACTTTAAGGAGGTAATGAAGGTTAAATGAGGTCATAAGGGTGGAGCACTAAGCCGATGGGAATGGGATCCTTATAAGAAGAGGAAGGGACACCAGAGCTCACTTGCTCTCCATATGTACACAGAGAAAAGGCCATGTGAGGACACAGTGAAAAGGTGCTGTCTGCAAGCTGAGGAGAGAGGCCTCACCAGAAACCAAACCTGCTGGCACCTTGATCTTGAACATCTAGTCTCTGGAATGTGAAAAAATAAATTTGTTTTGTAAGCTACTCAGTCTGTGGTATTTTATTATAGCAGCCCAAGCAGACTAATAGCCCAAAGAGAAAACAGACTTGACTGAAATTTTAATAAACAGCAATGGAAAAAAAAAAGGCATAAAAGCAGCAAAAACGCAAGAAAAAACTAAAAAAAGGAGAAAACTGAATAAGAAAGTAAATTCTGGATTAAAAAAGGTAGTCTAACTGTTAGTGGGAATGTAAGTTGGTACAGCCACTATGGAAAACAGTATGAAGGTTCCTCAAAAAGCCAAAAAATAAAGTTACCACATGATCCAGCAATCCCACTCCTGGGCATATATCCAGACAAAACTATAATTGAAAAAGATACATGCACCCCTATGTTCATAGCAGCACTATTCACAATAGCTAAGACATGGAAACAACCTAAATGTCCATCAACACAGAAATGGATAAAGATGTAGTACATATATATGATGGAATACTACTCAGACATAAAAAAGAATGAAATAATGCCATTTGCAGCAATATGGATAGAACTAGAGAATATCATACTAAGTGAAGTAAGTCAAAAAGAGAAAAACAAATACCATATGATATCACTTATATGTGGAATATAAAATATAACACAAATGAACTTATCTACAAAACAGAAACGGACTCAAACAGAGAACAAACTTGTGGTTGCCAAGGGGGAGGGGGTTGGGGGAGGGATGAAGTGGGAGTTTGTTGTTAGCAGGTGCAAACTATTATACATAATATGAATAACAGCAAGGTCCTACTGTATAGCTCAGGAAACTATACTCAATATCCTGTGATAAACCATAATGGAAAAGAATATTAAAAAAAAGAATGTTCATATATGTATAACTGAATCACTTTGCTGTACAGCAGAAATTAACACATTGTAAATCATCTATACTTCCATAAAAAAATAAATTAAAAAAGAAAATACAGAGAAGCAAATGGAAAAAATAAACACCTATAATTTCACCATCCAGAAAAAAATGTAGTCTGTGAAAATGTAATAAATAAAAATTAAAACTGTATGTATGTGTGATTGTAGTCTCTAAAGACAAAAAATAGGGACTTCCCTGGTGGCGCAGTGGTTAAGAATCTGCCTGCCAATGCAGGGGACACGGGTTTGATCCCTGGTCTGGGAAGACCCCATATGCCACGGAGCAACTAAGCCCGTGTGCCACAACTATTGAATCTGCACTCTAAAGCCCGTGAGCCACAACTACTGAGCCCATGTGTCACAACTACGAAGCCCGTACGCCCTAGAGCCCGTGTGCCACAACACTGAAGCCCACACGCCACAATGAGAAGCCCACACACTGCAGTGAAGAGTAGCCCCCGCTCGCCACAACTAGAGAAAGCCCGTGCATGGCAACAAAGACCCAGCGCAGCCAAAAATAAAATAAAATTTAAAAAAATAAAGAGGAAAAAATAGAAAATAATGGAATAAATCTAAAATTAAAAACCATAATCTGAGAAAATTGTCCAGAGATAAAAGACCTAATCCACATACTCAAAAGGACCACCATGAACCTGGAAAAACTGAGCTGCAAGAGTCCTAAGACATACCTTAGTAAAACTACTAAAATGAAGAAAAATCCTCTGGACAAAAAGACTAAGTCTCAACAAAAACATAAATGTAGGTTTTGCAATAAACAAAACAAAACTCAGTGGAGCACCATTTTCAAGAAAAGGAAGTGGGAGTCAAGCGGTTTTATCCTTTATTTATAATCCTTTAAGTAAAAGGCTATGGAAAAAGGCAAACCAGTTTAGATATTCACGAAGTTAGGTAATAACTGTAATCATGAAACCTTCTAGAAGAGAATAAACTTCAAGCAACCGAGATGTGACAGGAGACACTGGCAGAAAAACTGAACACTGAATACATTTAACTGTAGCTTTACAACCAAAATAAGGATGAAAACAAGGACAGAATAATAACACATAAATGTTACATGTCCTGGTGAAGCAGAAATAATGTAATTTAAAAACTACAGGAAACAGAGAAAACACAGGAAATAAGAATAAGCTCAGAAATAGCCACACGAAAAATAGAGTCTAAAGGATGTCAATAAAACCTGAAAAATCAAATAGAGGGTTAAGTAAGGAAATGGGTAACTAATGCCATTATTATCAGTATAGAAGTAAAACAAATATTTCAGAATTTCCTAATTGCCTCCCCTCCAAAAACAACAAAGGAAAAAGAACAAATAGAAAAATTCAGTAAATGTGATACACTCATTAAATGTAACAAGACAAAATTGAGACCAAACATAGGAGTCATACCAATAAATATGAATGAGCTTAACTCACAAATAAAACCAAAACGCTTTTCAAAGTGAGTCACAGACAAAACCGAAATCTATACTGTATAGGGAAAACACCCTTAGGGAATATGACACAAGAGTAGGCTAACAACAAGGGGATGGACAGTATCATTCCAGACAAAGGGAAACAAGAGGGAAGCAGAGGTGCAATCTTGATATCAGGAAGGACAAAGAAACACTTTACAATGCTAAAATCTCTAACTTTGAGTGCAGAAATAACAGTTATGAGTACCTACACAGACCAAACAACTTTATGAAGCAGAACTCAGAGAAGCAAGGAAAAACAGAAAAATGCTAATACGAAAAGTATTTCAAGACGGATTAAAGCAAAAAGTGAGGGGTATAGAAAACTTAAGTATAATAATTACACACATATTACAAATTCATATCTAATTTTATAATATCAAAACTTATAACAGAAAATATACTTACATCTCAAGGGTACATGAAACATTCACAAAAACTGATATAGATAACATGCATGGGTAATAATACAGTAAAAATAGAAATTAATGGGGAAGAATGACCTTTCATCTGGACCTGAAAAACAACTCTGTAGTAAATTGCTCTTTGGTGAGAGGGGAAACACAAACCAAAGCTGAAGAAGTTCTAAAACGAAAAGCTAATGAAAATATTACTTATGAGGATGTATGGGATACATGTACTGGTCAGAAGGAATTTCACAGCATTAGATATTTCTACCAATGAAAAAAGAAAGAATGAAAACAACAATTCTTGACTCAAAAGAACTAGAAAAAGACAATAGTAGTGTAAAAGAAAGTAGAAAGTATGAAGAAGGAAATAATAATGGTAAAAACAGATAAATATAAAAATAAATTAAAAATAATAAAGATAAAAACATCTTCATTTTTAAGGTCTAGAAGTTTTATTACGGTATGTCTTAGGACTATTTAAGGTATGTTTCCCCAGATTTCTGGTGGTCTCTTTGAATATGTGCATCAGGTCTTTCATTTCTGCACAGTTTTCTTAGATTAGAAGTTAATAAAACAAACAGAAAAAAAGAACACATTAAGTCAAAAGCCTGGCTCTTTGAAAAAATTCACATAGGAGGCAAATCACTGCCTAACCTAATCAACAAAACAAGGGGGAGAAATCGCAACTATACAAAACAAGAAATGATAAGGAAGAAACAATCACTGAAACAAGGTATGAAGAAATCTTAAAAGACTATTTTTGTACAACTTGACACAAACCCATTTGAAAGAGAAGAAGTAAATAATTTCCTTGGAAAATACAACTTATCAAAATTTACCCTGGTAGAGACAGAAAATATAAACAGAAAAATTTCCACATAAGAAGCAGAAAATAGCAAGTTGGCCGAAGCAGTAGAGTAAGCACCTCTAAACCTTTCACCCAGATTCACAAATTGTTAAACTTTTGCCACATATGCTTTATCTTTCTCTATATAAACCCTTCTTAACCATTATCAATTTTAGTTAAATACTAACA
This sequence comes from Mesoplodon bidens, assembly GCF_964165515.1. Taxonomy (NCBI): domain Eukaryota; kingdom Metazoa; phylum Chordata; class Mammalia; order Artiodactyla; family Ziphiidae; genus Mesoplodon; species Mesoplodon bidens. Next base: position 117,316,386 of record NC_138176.1, on the reverse strand, counting down.
TCATGACCCATTACTCCAAATACGTCAGCATTCTATCTCTTAAGAATAAAGGCATAGTCACACTCAAGGAAATTGTACCCTGATAATGTATCATCCATTATACAGTCCATTCAAGAAGAGCAGTATCTCTGAAAATACCTATGTGGTTTTCAGCTATATAAATACCTTCCTTTCACTGAAAAATCCTCCAAAAACAGAGGTATTGCTATCATGAAACTGGATTTCATCAAAATTGTTTTATTTTAAAAATTTCCACATACATTCTGAAATTTATTGAAATATTATGCTATATTTCTTTGACTTATTTTTTTTCACTCTAAGTTTCCAAAATTCATCCACACTGTTGTACACAGATATATATACAAGACCACTGTGAGAATGTACTGTAATTTACATACTGATTCCCCTATTTGATGGATAGTCTGGTTGATCCTAGTTTTTCTGTTATTATGAACAATATAGAGACAGACATTCTTCTATACATCCCTGGTGAATATTTGGAAAAGTGTCCCTAAAGCAGTGCTACTCAAAAGTGGGGTTTGCATATTGCTGCCAGCCAATATATGTATATAACAAGATGTGATGACATAAATAAACTGAGAGCAACCATTTAGAAACTTTCACAGCAATCTCAAAATAGCTTCAGTGAGGCACAGCTGAAGAATCAACTGAATATGTTTAAACTATATAATTTGGTAAGTTCTGACATAATATATATGAATGGATTTATTTCTGGGCTCCATATTCTGATCGACTCCTCTATGTGTCTTTCTTGATGCTAACACCACACTGTCTTGTTTACCATAACTTTATAGCAAGTCTTGAAAACAGGCAGTGTTATTGCTACAACTTAGCTTTTATTTTAGGAAGTTATTTGTTATTCTAGCTCCTTGGCACTTCTATATGAAGTTAAGAATCAGCTATTCAATTACTGTAAGAAAACCTGCTGGGACTTAGATTGGGATTGTTCTGAATCTACAGTTCTTTTTAATGAGAAAAATGTTAAACTATATTGAGCACCTGGATACATGAACATGTATCATATATAAATGTATACATGTGCAGAACATGAAGGTATCTCTCTCCATTTATTTAGGTATTCAATTTCTCTCTGCAATGGTCTATAATATTCAGTGAGATCTTTCACATCTTTGCCAGATACATCAGCCAGAAAAATATTTTTCATGCTATTGCAAATAACACTTTTTAATTTTTCATTTTCCAATCAATCGCTAGTAGTATATAGAAATAAAACTGATTTTTGTATATTGATTTTCATCTTGCAACCTACACACACTTAAAAGTTTTAGCCTTTTTTTTTCTTGTAGATTCCATTCTACATAATCATTTTTTTGTGAATAAAAACAGTTCTACTTCTTTTCCACTCTGGCCTCCTTTTCTTTTTCTTCCCTGATTACACTAGCCAGGTTACATTATATTAATGAGTGTGAGTAGACTACTTGTCTCATTCCTGATATTGTTAAGAAAACTATTCAGTTTTTAAATATTAAGCACAACATTGGTCAGTTTTCTATAAGATGCCCTTTATCTTATTCTTCATTTGAGAGCTTTCATCAGGAATAAATGCTGGATTTTGTCAAATGTTTTTCCTGTATCTACTAAAATGATCATATAGGTTTTTCTTTTGTTTAGTTTTAAAATACGAGGTAATGATAACTGCTTAATTGATGGGGGACAGTGCAAAATGAAAATGTGGGGCCACTTGGTCAAATATCATAAACAAAATTATACTTAAAGCTATTAAAATTGTGCTTTAGTCTAAAAGTATTTCATTACTTGTAAGACTCAATAGATATAATAGTGATAGAGAACTATATAAACTTACAAACTGCACAACAGACAACATGGGCTAAATTTCTGATACATTATTTCAAAACATAAATTTTAGTATATCTAGAGATAAAGATTCTTGAGAAACAGTTTTCTAAAACCAACTCTCTAAATAATAGGTATATGTAAGAGTTTAATTTTATATATTTTTGAATTTTTTTCCTGTGATGAGAATACTTAGGATTTACTCTCTTAACAACTTTCATATATAACACACAGCAGTGTTAATTATACGTATCATGTTGTACATCACATCCCTAGTACTTATTTATCTTATAACTGGAAGTTTGTACCTTTTGATTGCCTTCATCCAATCCACCCCACCCCACCCCCACCTATGGTAACCACAAATCTCAGCTCTTTTTCTATGAGGTTCTTTGTCTGTTTTTGAAATATAATTGACCTATAATGTCATGCTAGTTCCTGTTATACAACGTAGTCATTCGATATTTTTATAAACGTCAAACTGAGCACAAAGTCTAGTTATATTATGTCACCATACAAAGATATATATAGTTATCAACTATTTTCACCACACTATACATTTCATAACTGTGACTCATTTATTTTGCAACTGGCAGTTTGTTCCTCTTAATCTCCCTCACCTATTTCTTTCCTCTCCTTACCTCCCTCCCCGCTGGCAAACACCTGCTCTCTGTTATCTGTAACTCCCTTTCTGTTTTGTTTGTTCATTTGCTTTGTTTTTTTAGATTCCATATATAAGTGAAATAATACGACTTCTTCTTTGTCTGACTTATTTCACTAGGCATAATACCCTCTAGGTCCATCCATGTTGTTGTTAGTGGCAGATTTCATTTTTTAGTGGCTGAGTAATATTTGTGTGTGTGTGTGTGTGTGTGTGTGTGTGCTACATCTTTATCCACTCATCTACTGATGCGTGCTTAGATTGCTTTCATATCTTGGCTATTGTAAATAATGATCCAATAAACGCAGGCACATATAGCTTTGCAAATTAGTGTTTTCATTTTCTTCAGATAAATACCCAGAAGTGGAACTGCTGGATTATATGGTAGTTCTATTTTTAAATTTTTGAGGAATTTTCATACTGTTTTCCCTAGTGGCTATACCAGCTCACAGTCCCACCAACAGTACACAAGGATTTCCTTTTCTCAACATCCTTGCTAACACTTGCTATTTGTTGTCTTTTTGATAAAAGCCATTCTGACAGGTGTGAGGTGATAACTCACTGTAGTTTTGAGTTGCATTTCCCTGAATGATTCATGATGTTGAGCATCTTTTCATGTGGCTGGAAGCCATCTGCATGTCTTCTTTGGGAAAATGTCTATTTAGATCCTCTGCCCATTTTTAAATCAGGCTGTTTGTTTTTTGATGTTGGGTTGTGTGAGTTCTTTGTATATTTTGGATATTAACCCCTTGTCAGATATGTGGTTTTCAAATACCTTCTCCCTTTCAGTAGGTGGCCTTTTCTTTTTGTTGACAGTTTTTTTCACTGTGCAAAACTCTTTAGTTTAATTAGTCCCGTTTATTTTTTTGTTTCCTTTTCCTCAGGAGACATATCCAAAAAAATATTACTAAGACTGATGCCAAAGAGAATACTGCTTATGTTGTCTTCTAGAAGTTTTATGGTTTCAGCTCTTACATTTAAGTCTTTAATCCAGTTTGAATTTATTTTTGTGCATGGTGCAAGAAAGAGGCAAGTTTGATTCTTTCAAATATAGCTGTCCAGTTTTTTCAAAACTGTTTATTGAAGAGGCTGTCTTTTCCCCATTGTATATTCTTGCTTACTTTGTCATAGATTAATTGACCATATAAATGTGGGTTCATTTCTGGGCTCTATTCTGTTCTACGGATGTATGTTTCTGTTTTTGTGCCAGTACTATACAGTTTTGATTACTGAAGTTCAGCAGTATTTCAGTTTGAAATCAGGAAGCATAATACCTCCAGCTTTTTTTCCCCTCAAGATGGTTTTGGCTATTTGGGGTCTTTTGTGCTTCTATACAAATTTTAGAATTATTTGTTCTAGTTCTATAACAAATGCCATTGGTATTTTGATAAGTATTGCACTGAATCTATAGATTGCCTTGGGTAGTATGGTCATTTTAACCACTAATTCTACCATGGGCATGGTATGTCTTTCCATCTGTGTAATCTTTAATTTCTTTCATCAGTGACTTTTAGTTTCCCAAGTACAGGTCTTTTACCTCCTTAGTTAGATTTATTCCTAGGTATTTATTCTTTTTGATGAAAATGTAATGAGAATTTTCTTAATTTATCTTTTTCATAGTCTGTTGTTAGTGTATAGAAATGCAACAGATTTCTATTGCAAAATTTGTATCGAATTTTGTATCCGGCAACTTTACCAAATTCATTGATGGGCTCTAGTAGTTTTTTGGGAGTGTCTTTAGAGTTTTCTATGTATAATATCATGTCACCTGCAAACAGTGATAGTTTTACTTCTTCCTTTCCAATTTATACTCCTTTTATTTCTCTTTCTTGTCTGACTGCTGTGGCAAGGACTACCAATACTATGCTGAATAAAAGTGGTGAGAATGAGCATCCTTGGCTTGTTTCTGATCATAGAGGAAATGCTTTTAGCTTTTCACTGCTGAATATGATGTTAGCTGTGGGCCACATCCCTCTACAAACACTTTGTTGAGAGTTTTATTGTAAATGGATGTAGAATTTTGTCAAAAGCTTTTTCTGCATCTAGTAAGATAATCATATTATTTTTATTCTCCAATTTATTACTGTGTTGTATCACAATGATTGATTTTTAGATACTGAATAATCCTTGCATTCCTGGGATAAATCCCACTGGATCATGGTGTATGATCCTTATAATATACTGCTGAATTCAGTTTGCTAATATTTTGTGGAGGAATTTTGTATATATATTCATCAGTGATACTGGTCTGTAATTTTTTGGGGGGGATATCACTGACTGGTTTTGGTATTAGGGTGATGCTGATCTCCTAGAATGCATTTTCTGAAAGCATTCCTTTCTCTGTAATGTTTTGGAATAGTTTGAGAAGGATAAGTGTTAACTCTTCTCTAAATGTTTGGTAGTATTCACCTGTGAAGGCATCTGGTCCTGGACTTTTGGTTTTTATGATTTTTTTTAAAAAATACTGATTCAATTTCATTACTTCTAATTGGTCTGTTCATATTTTCTATTTCTTCTTGGTTCAGTCTTGGGAGATTGTACATTTTTAGCAATTTGTCCATTTCTTCTAGGTTGTCCAGGACTAATTTTAAATGTAAATTTATACAATAGCATTTTAATGTTTCCTGTGACACTTCCTGTAATCTGTACAAGAAACCAAAAATGGCTTCAGGATTTGTATATAATTCAAAACACCTGTTTATGCAGTCTATTGCTGTATCTTCAAAAACAAGTTACAAGGGCTTCCCTGGTGGCGCAGTGGTTAAGAATCTGCCTGCCAATGCAGTGGACATGGGTTCGAGCCCTGGTCTGGGAAGATCCCACATGCCGCGGAGTAACTAGGCCCGTGAGCCACAACTACTGAGCCTGTGCATCTGGAGCCTGTGCTCTGCAACAAGAGAGGACGCAATAGTGAGAGGCCCCTGCACCGCGATGAAGTGGCCCCCACTTGCCGCAACTAGAGAAAAGCCCTTGCACAGAAACGAAGACCCAACACAGCCAAAAATAAATTTAAAAAAACAAAAATAAAGTTAAAAGTAATTTCAGGGCTTCCCTGGTGGCGCAGTGGTTGAGGGTCCGCCTGCTGATGCAGGGGACACAGGTTCATGCCCTGGTCTGGGAAGATCCCGCATGCCGCGCAGCGGCTGGACCCATGAGCCATGGCCACTGAGGTTGCGCGTCCGGAGCCTGTGCTCCGCAGTGGGAGAGGCCACAACAGTGAGAGGCCCGTGTACCGCAAAAAATAAATAAATAAATAAAGTAATTTCAAAACTGACTTCCTTGTTCATAGTTGGTTCATCCAAAATTACATATGAAAATAATATTCTTTTCCATCAAGTTTAATTTCTATTTCTAAACCTGTGATACCAGCTTTGCAATGTAGCAGTTGTTTTCAAGACCAGAGTCTACACTCTGAAGATTTCTAGTGACTACCTGGTACACCCTAATGCAACATCTATGAGTATGCTTTCACTTTGTAATACCTTATTGACTATGATTACTGCCTGAGTGCCAGAGTACAGTCCCACTACTTAGCCCAGAAAGTTAATATTTTATGCAGGTGCTAAAGGGATAGGCTCCAGGGAGAAGAAGCAAGCTAGCCTCCCGCTGTGGGTTCCCTCTTGGGCCTGCAATCATTGCACTACTGCTCTGGTTCTGCTGCTGCCGTCACCAATGAGGACGAGGGTCTTGGTCACCCACTCAGGAATACAGGACACCAGACTGCACCAAGCAGCCAGACCAAAAGCTTAGTGAGCACACTGCCATTCAATGTATCCTGTCTGTTCACACATAATGCTCCACTGTCCCATGAGACTTGCCATACAAATCACAAGTTCAAAGACAAAACTGTTAGGAATTTTGAAATGGCAACTGCAGGGCATTAAACCAAGTACAGGGCCCCTTCTGAGAGTGCAGTACTGTTACTAAACAGGTTGCATATCCATGAAGTTGGCCTTTATACAGAGAATTACACTGACTGCTTTCCAAATGTCAAAAAAGCCTTCCTAGGATTAATTCCACTTGGTCATGATGTTGATCCTTTTAATATATTTTTGGTTTCTAATTGCTAAAATCTTATTTAGAGTTTTTGCATTTATGTTCAAAACACACACTGGTCTGTAGCTTCTTTTCTTACAATGTCTTTGTCTAGTTTTGGTATTAGGGCAATGCTGGCCTCAAAGAATGAATTTCCAGTATAGCCTCCTCCTGAATTTTCTGGAAGCATTTAGGTAGAACTGGTATTATTTCATGTCTGGCAGAATTCACTAATAAAGCCATTTGGACCTGGGATCTTCTCTGTGGAATCATTATCTATTTCCTTTGGAGTAAGCTTTGGTAGTCATTTATTTGAAGGAAACTGCCCATTTCATCTAAATTGCTGAACTTATAAAGTTACAGGCACAATAGTCCCTTATTTTTCCTCATAATATCTGTACAATTTTTAGTGATATCACCACTCCCATTCTTGATATCAATAATGTTTCATCTAGAAGTTTATCAATTTTACTGGTCTTCTCAAAGAACCAGCTTTTGATTTCACTAATTTTCTCAACTATCTTCTCTATTACGTTGTTTTCCACTTTGTTTTTTATTACTTCATTTCTTCTGCTTACTATGGGTTTAACTTGTTCTTTTTTTCTGGATTTTTAAGGTAGAAGCAGCTGAAGAGACTGATTTGAGAATTTCCTTCTTATCCAACACAAATTTCACATGTGTATGTTGGATATATATTCCCATATGCATGAAATTTACATTATATATTAAATGTATTATATAAAATACACTACATGTATGCCACATACACAGACTTCCATATATATTTCTCTGAGATATACACACACAAAATTAATTTGGTTGCCTAAGAAGAAAGGTCCCAAATCAATTACCTTAGTGGCTTCCACTCTAAAAAACCTGAAAAGAGCAAATTAAATCCGAAAGTAAGAAGTAATAAAGATCTGGATGGAAAATAATGAAATCAATGAAATATTATATCAATTTTATGTTACCTATATAAAAAAATCTTATATGTAAATTTCCCACAAATTCTTTTTTCCTTTTTTTTTGGCCGTGCCATGCAGCTTGTAGGATCTCAGTCAGTTCCCTGACCAGAGACTGAACCTGGGCCGTGACAGTGAAAGCCCGGAATCCTAACCACTAGGCCACCAAGGAATTCCCACCCACAAATTCTATTTTCATTAAAAGTTCAATATACTTTCTAATTTCCCCTTTGAATTCTTCTTTGAACCATGGGTTATGTAGAAGTGCATTACTGAGTTTCTAACTGCAGTTGATTGACTCTTGAACAATGCAGGGGTTAGGGGCACTGACCCTTCACACAGTTGAAAATCCACAGGTAACTTTACCATCAGCCCTCCATGGCCAGGGTTCCACATCCATGGATTCAACCAACAATGGACCATGGAGTACTGTAGTATGTAGTGAAAAGAATGTGGTATAAGTAGACCTGTGTAGTTCAAACACATGTTATTCAATGTTCCACTGTACTTAGGGATTTTATAAATCTTTCTGTTACTGATTTTTAATTGAACTAGATTTAACTCTATTTTGGTAAGAGAAAATACTTTAAATGATTTGTATCCCTTTAAATTTATTCAGACTTGTTTTATGTCCAAAAATGTAGTAATCTACCTTGGTAAATATTTATGTGCCCTTAAAAAGAACGTGTATTCCACTGGTTTGGGGAGGGGAGGAATACTTTATAACTGTCAATTAAGTCAATTTGGTTATTTAGTGTTCAAGTCTACTATATATTTGTGCTCATTTGGCATTTCCTTCTTCTATTGGTTACTGGGAGAGAGAGGCTGAAACATCTGACTATAATTATGGATCTGTCTTCTTCAAGCTGTATCAGTTTTTCCTTCACACACTTTGAAAAACTTTAATAGTGGCATTAAAGTCTAGGATTGTTAAATTCTTTTGATAAATTTTATCTCATCATTATTTAAAAAATCGTTTCACTAGCAATATCCTTGGCTTTGAAATGTATTTCATCTGATACTGACACAGCACTGCAGCCTTTTAAATAAGTATTCATTCCAAGGTGCATTACTGCTCACTCTGAGGCAAGACTTTTCTAAGTATTCTACCTAACACTCTGTGAGTTACGACTTTTTCCACTCTGGCTGGTGAGAACAGTCCTTTTCCGGGCGCTCTGTGAGTGCTGTGCACTGTGTCTTCCAGTTATTTTCAAATTTTCTTTAATTTTTTCACTATATGAGCTGATCAATATTCTGCTGAATACTCAAGGACAATCCACTGTAGATATCCAGACTTTTCTCTCTGTGCAGTTACTGCCTATTTTGTCCTCTATCCTGTGAACCGTAAGCAGCCTTTAATCTCTTTGGACTGTCAACTCCAATTTCTAATATAGCGAGAGTGCAAGGCTCTATCAGGGTTCAGTGACCTGGTAGGGTTATCATAGACCTCAAGTCCTATGTTTTCTGGCTCTAAGTAATTTCTGCCTTTGGTTGGCTGATGACTACTGTCTTGAAATTCACTGTTTCATTTACTTTGTCTGATCGTTTTGGTTGTTTCAGATGGGACGGTAAATCTAGGCCCTATTATTCCATCTTGGCTGGGTGTGGAAAATTATTTTTTTTAACAGAAACTTTAAAGCATAATTTTACATTTGAATCTAATACAGGAATACCTCATTTTACTGTGCTTCACTTTATTGAGATTCACAGTTACTGCATTTTTTACAAATTTGTGGCAACAAATTGTAAAAGGAAGGTCTGTGGCAACCCTGCATCACTGTCATTTTTCCAACAGCATTTGCTCACTTCATGTCTCTGTGTCACATCTGGTAATTCTTACAATATTTCAAACCTGCCACCAGCAAAAAGATTATAACTCACTGAGGGCTCACATAATGGTTAGCATTTTTTAGCAATAAAATATTTTTAAATTAAGATACATATATTGGCTTTTTTTAGACATAATGCTATTGCACACTTAACAGTCTACAGTATAGTATAAATAAAACTTTTATATGCACTGGGAAACCAAAAGATTGTTACGACTCACTTTACTGGGATATATCGCTTTAGTGGAACCAAACCCACAATATATCCAAGGTATGCCTGTAATAAAAAAAGCAAAGCCTATATTTTGTATGTCTTGGCTCTGTATCTTTTGCTTATGTTTTATGAAAATATTTATCAATAATATATTTTAAATCTTTAAAGAAAACAGAAACACCAGTTCCTCATCACAGTTTGAGATATAAAAGTGTATCTCAAGGATATAAGTATAAAGCTAGATCAAAGGGAATGTGTATATTTAACTATAAAAGGTAATAACAAATTGTTTTCCGACGTGATCTGGCCATAGCACTGAATAAAAACATTCATTTCTCTGCACTATAAACAATATTTGGTATTGTTAGAATCTACAGTTCTTTTTATTTAAATAGATATAAAGTGGTATTTAATTTTAGTCTTAGTATGCATTTCTCTATTACCAATGAAGCTTTGCATCTTTGCCTTATGACCATTTTTTTTTTTTTTTTTTTTTTTTTTTTGCGGTACGCGGGCCTCTCACTGTTGTGGCCTCTCCCGTTGTGGAGCACAGGCTCCGGACGCACAGGCTCAGCGGCCATGGCTCACGGGCCCAGCCGCTCCGCAGCATGTGGGATCTTCCCAGACCGGGGCACAAACCTGCGTCCCCTGCATCGGCAGGCGGACTCTCAACCACTGCGCCACCAGGGAAGCCCCTTTATGACCATTTTTAAAAAATTGAGCTGTATTTTTTTTTTTTTGGCGGTACGCAGGCCTCTCACTGTTGTGGCCTCTCCCGTTGCGGAGCACAGGCTCCGGATGCACAGGCTCAGCGGCCATGGCTCACGGGCCCAGCCGCTCCGCAGCATGTGGGATCTTCCCGGACCGGGGCACGAACCCATGTCCCCTGCATCGGCAGGCGGACTCTCAACCACTGCACCACCAGGGAAGCCCGAGCTGTATTTTTATATTAACTTATAAGAGGCTAACATTCATCACATTTTTGAGTATTTACTATGTGCATTATTCTAGGGAGTGGAGACATAGCTGAAAAGAAAACAGGCAAAATCTCTGCTTTCATGGACCTTACATCCCAGTGGAGAGACACAGTAATGATACATGTAAGTAACATACTACATGCATTAACTGCAATTTAGAAAACTCTCCTATCTTTTGACAATGATTTGCAGTGCCAGATCTATCCAAAGATCAAGTTCTCATACATGGAGAGGTCATCTTCCAGGCTCTCCTTGAACCAAACCAACAAACCAAATTACCACAGGCTTATTATGTATCTCAATCATTTTCTGGGTTCTAACTTTTTAAGGGGTAACTTGACTTCTTGAAAACAAAAACAAACACAACAAAGTTCATAGGAACTCCAATTAGAATTAATTGAATAGATACATGAATTTAGAGAGGAATACATCTTTATGATGTTGGCCCTTCCAGTGATCAGCCAGATACATATATTCACATATATGAAGCTTCTTTAAGTTTTTCAGTAACATTTTATATTTTTTATATAAAGGTACTCCATGTATGTTTAAAACAAGCTATCAGAAACATACACACATTTCCTACTGATCGTAAAACACGCTGTGACTTTGAGAAAAGCAGGACACTGTTCCAGCTCTTGGCTCCAGAGCAATGGTGCAGTGCTTTCACTGAGAGATAGAGGCAGGCCATAAGAAGAGAGAACTCAGAAGCTCTTCTCAAGAAAATTCACTTTGTGTGGAACAGAGTGTAGGTAAGTTCAAGCCTAAGGTCACCACTGAAAACAATGAAATTTCAGTGATAAGTAATTAAGAGGCTAGTAGCTCCATGAGAGCAAAAAGCTAAGCCACAGACCAACTAAAAAATATACCAGAAGGAACAAGGGAGAGAGTCAAGTAAGAAGAGGCATCTAAAGCTATTGGATTTGTTCCTATCTACCAAAAAACACTCAGGTAAATACACTCATGCACCCAGATTTCCTACAGTAATAATTTTCTTATATTTTCTGGGGGGTGATTTCCTAAATGGTGACATGAAGGGCAACATCAAAGACTACCATCTGAAAGGGGCTCAAATTTAATTGGACCAATCTGTACAGCAATATATGACACAGGACATTGTTGGAAACAGCAGAGCAATCAGTTAATTAGTAGAGGCTAATAAAAATAAATGAAATTGGGTCATTTGTAGATATGTGGATGGACCTAGAGTCTGTCATACAGAGTGAAGTAAGTCAGAAAAACAAATATCGTATATTAACGTATATATGTGGAATCTAGAAAAATGGTACAGATGAACCTAGGTGCAGGGCAGGAATAGAAACGCAGAAGTAGAGAACGGACATGTGGACACGGGGGGAAGGGGAGGGTGGGATGAACTGGGAGATTAGGTTTGACAGAAATGCACCACCATGTGTAAAACAGATAGCTAGTGGGAACCTGCTGTATAGCACAGGGAGCTCAGCTTGGTGCTCTGTGACAACCTAGATGGGTGGGATTGGGGGTGGAGGGAGGGAGGTCCAAGAGGGAGGGGATATATGTATACATATAGCTGATTCACATCATTGTACAGCAGAAACTAACACAACATTGTAAAGCAATTATACTCCAATAAAAAAAGAAAAAAAGAAAGGGACAGGAAAAAAACCAAAACACAACAATTAGCAGAGGCTAAATGCAAGGTGTGATACCAACAGAGGCAGACAAGTTAACAAAGAGATCAGAGAAAGAGATTATATTAATCAGGATTCTGCAGAGAAAGAAAACCAATAGGAGATACATATACATATATACATATATGTATATATCTATCTACAGATAGATACAGAGAGAGAAAGAGAGGTTTATTAAAGAAATTAGTTTATGCAGTTAAGGCCAAGAATTCTCACATCTGCTGTCTGCAAGGTAGAGAATCAGGGAAGCCAGTGATAATTCCCTAGTCCAAAGGTCTGAGAACTAGGGGAGCCCATAGTATAACTCCCAGTTGAGGTCAAAGGCCTGAGAACTAAGGGACTGCTGGTATAACTCTCAAAGTCTGAAGACCAAGAACCAGGAGCTCTGATGTCTGAGAGCAGGAGAAGATGGACATCCCAGCTCAAAAAGGAACAATGTGCCCTTCATCTGTCTTTTTGTTCCATTTGGGCCCCAACAGACTGGATGATGCCCATGTTGGTGAGGGTGGATCTCTTTACTCACGTCTAGTGAATCAAATGCTAATGCTTCCAGAAACACCTTCCAAGATACATCTAGGAATAATGTTTTAGCAGCTACCTAGGCATCCTTTCAGCCACTCAAGTTGACATGTAAAATTAACCATCACAGAGACACTCAATGAGCACCCTGTTAACATCATTGTCATTCTAAGAACAGTGTATATGTCCAAGGCAGAGCTCTATGACTAGTGACATTAGAGACAGCACACTGTGGGAGAAAAAGATTTCACTCAAATAGTCCAGCCAAGTCACTAAACAAATATTGATAAGTAAGCAAAAATAACAAGCTCTGCAGAGAAAGAAGGAATCACCATGAGGGTAGGTACAAAATATTATCTAAAGTATTTTTTTTAATTACAAGACATACAAAGAAACAGGAAAATTCTACATATAGTGGGAAAATAGCAGAACTAGAAAGAATGGAAACCGCTTGCGAGAGGATGCAGATACTGGACTTAGCAGACCTCAAAACAGCTATTATAAATATGTTCAAAAAACCACTAAGCCTAAGGAAGTAAATATTGGTATGAAGACACCTTGTAACATAGAGAGTAAGAATAAAGAGAGAGAACAAAGTTAAAATTCTACATTTGAAATTTATAATAACTGCAACAGAAATTCACTGGAAGGGCTCTAAAGTAGATTGAAGCTTACAGGAAGAAGAATTAGTAAACCTGATGATAGATCGATCAACAAAATGCAATCTAAAGAACAGAGAGAGAAAAGAGAATGAACAAAGCCTCAAATAAATGAAGGACACAGTTAACTACATTAACATTCATAATGGGAGGACCAGAAGAAGAGGAAAAGAGCAAGGAGCAGAAAAAATATTCAATGAAATGATGGCGAAAATCTTGCAAATGTAAAGAAAAATATTGATCTGCAAATTCAACAAGATAAACTCAAAGTGGGTAAACACAGAGATCCACGCCAAGAAGCAGCAGGTAAAAATATTTAAAAAACAAATACAAAACTTCATAAGCATCAAGAGAAATTCAACTATTAACATACAAGGAACTCCAATAAGATTAACACCTGACTTCTCATCAGAAACAACAGAATCCAGGAAGTGGGATGACATATTCAATGTGCTGGGGTAAAAAAATCTGCCAACCAAAACAGCAGAAATATTGAAAACTGAAGATGAAATAAATCCACAGATTAAAAAACTAAAAGAAAGCAAAAACAAAAAAACAAACAAGAACCCACTGCTACTAGACCAGCCTTACAAGAAATAAATTCTTCAGACTGAAAGCAAGTGATCCTAATCACTAGCCTAGTCACTAGTTCAAATCCACAAAGACTGTAGGTAAAAGTAATTACGTAATTTTAAAGGACAGTATAAAGGCAAATTTCTTCCCCTAACAATTTTACCAAGGCAGTGAATAAGTCAGCACGCATGTAGTTGTATTGTAGTGCTGGGCCTGTAGCATATAAAAATGTAACATATTTGACAATAAAGCAAAATGAGGCAGAGGAACAAAGCCATGTTGGAGTAAGGAAATGACCCTGGATGGTAATGTGAATCCACAGGAACAAATGAAGCAGAAATGGTGAACAAGCAAGTTAATGTAACAGACCATAAATACATACTTGCTATCCATTCTTGTCTCAGTCCCTTTAAGAAACTTCAAATTATATAAAGTAATAAGTACAACAATGTATTGTTGGGATTTAAACATATTCAGATGTACTATGTACAAAAGTAGTAACACAAAAAGAGAAAAGAAAATATAGAGCTATATATATGAGTAATGTTTCTATACCTCACTGGAGGTAAGGTAGTATAAACCTGAAGTCATTCTGAAAAGGTAAAAATGTATTAAGTAAATCCTATAGCAACCACTAGGAAAATAATTTTTTAAGTAAAATTATCATTAAAGGAATCAACATGCTATACTAAAATATACCCACTTAATGAAAAAGAAGGCAGTAATAAAAAGAACACAGGCTCAAAAAGGCACACGTAAACACCAAAAAGTAAAACGGCAGGTGTAAATCCAACTATATGAATAATAACAGAAACTTGGAATGCACTGAAAAATCCAGTAAAAAGACAGCAATAGTCAGGTTGAATAAAATGTGAGAATCCAAACACATGCTGTCTACAAGAGATACTCTTTATATTCAAAGCTACAAATAGATCAAAAATTTGAAAAACAGAAAAACATATAACAAGTACACAACATCTATAAGGCTGGAGTGGCTATGCTAATATCAGACAAAATACACTTTAACATAAAAGATGTTACTAGAGATAAGGAGGAACATTATATAATGATAAAAGAGTTAACTGATAAAGGAGACATAAATCTAAGTGCATATATGCTGCTAACAACACAGTTTCAAAATGCATGAAGTGAATACAGAATTGAAAGGTGAAACACACACATCAACAATAATAATTAGAGAGTTTAATATCCCACTTTCAGTAATGCATAAAACAACTGGGCAGAATATGAAGAAAAAACAAACAAAAAAGAAGGCACGAATAGCACTATAAAGCAACCAGATCTAACATTCATAAATACAAAACTCCACTCCAAAATCGCAGAATATACATTCTTCAAAAGTACACATGAAACATTCCCCAGAATAGATGTAAAAAGATTCTGCCAGCATGATGGAAGGAAATTACAAATCAATAATACAAAGGAATTTTGAAAATTCACAAATAGGAGCAAATTAAATAACACATCCCTACATGAAAGAGTCAAAAAAGCAGTAAACAAGGGAAATTAGAAAAATACTTTGAGATGAGTAAAAATGAAGACAAAACATACCAAGATTATGAGACACACGTAAACCAGTACTTATAGGGCAATTTATACCTGCAAATAACACTATTGAAGGAGAACGATCTCAAATCAATAACCTAACCCTCTACCTTAGAAAAACAGGGGGGAAAAAAAGCAATACAAACTCAAGGCAAGCAGAAGGAGGGAAATGAGATTAGAGTAAAAATTAATGAAACAGAGAATAGAAAGAAAATAGATAATTCTTTGAAAGGATTAACAAAACTGACAAATCCCTAGTTAGATTGACAGAGAAGATTCAAATTACTAATTACAGATGAAAGATGGTATATACACTAGGGATATAATATACTAACATTACAAAATTGTAATATTTTATACATTACAAAAACAAAAATAATTGTAAAGAAATGTTATGAACAATTATATGCCAACAAATTAGATAACTTTAATGAAAGACAAACATTCCTGAAATTAGGAAAAAGATACAGAAAGTGACTCAAGAATAAACAGAAAAATTTGAAAAAACCTATAACAAGTAAAAACACTGAATTAGACATTTTAAAACTTCCCATAAAAGGGCTCAGGTTCAGATGGTTTCACTGGTGAATTTTACCAAACACTTAGAAAATAATTAATATTAATTATTCAAAAAAATGGAAAAGATCACTTCCTAACTCATTCTATCAGCCCAATATTATACCCTGGTACCAAAATCAAACATCAGAAGATACAACTACAGATCAGTATCCAAGAATACTAAGATCAACATCTTATGAGTATTGAAGACCCACAAATCCTCAACAAAACACTCTCAAATTTTATCCAGTAACATATAAAAAGGATTATAAAGGATGACCACGTGGAACTTACCCCTCTAAAGCAAGGTAGGTTTATCATTTGAAAACGGTAAATGAGTGGCAACTCTGTGCTCTCCTAACTCACTCCACCTGGAGCGTGACTTCTCTGCACTGTTCCTGTGCCTCACTCCAGCTCATGGGTATCTTCCAGAAAGGAACTTCCACAGTAGTCTGGTACCCTGACTGTTGCAACTGCTACAATCTTAGAGAGACACCTCTAAGATCACCTGGCTCTGGTGGCTAGCAGGGCTTATACCTGCGGTCCCACAGAATTATATATCCACACTCTTTAAAAGGTACTGCCTGAGGGTCTGGCCTCCAATCAGCCTGAATCTAGATTCTGAGTGAGATCCTCTGCTTTGGGACACTGATAGGTCTTGGAACACCCTCACATATTGGGAGCCACTAAAAATAAATTAGGCTGTTTAGACAATAGGAAAGTTTTAAAGGACAACCAAGAGCTAGGGCAGAGTTGAAGAGTAAAACATATCTCTTACATGAGACTACACCTTCAAGAGTGGAGAGAGGCTATTTTATCTAATGCATAGAAGCCAACACAGATCATAAGGATTCAACCCAAAAGAGGATATAACATTTGTAAATATTTATGCATGCAACACAGCAGCACCTAAATATAAAGCAAATATTAAGAGACCTAAAGAGAGAAACTGATGGCAATACAATAATAGTAGGGATGATAATATCCCACTTTTGTCAATGGATAATCCAGACAGAAAATCCATATGGAAACACTGGACTTAATCAACACATCAGACCAGATTAATTAACAGATATACACAAAACATTCCACCCAAAAGCAACAGAATACACATTCTTCTCAAATGTAAAAGGAACATTCTCCAGGATAGATCATGTGTTAGCCCACAAAATACGTCTTAACAAATTCAAGAAGACTGAAATCATATCAAGCATATTTTCCAACCACAATGATATAGAATGAAAAAAAAACAATTACAAGAAAACTGGAAAGTTCACATATATTTGGAGACTAAACAAAACATAATACAGGCCATGTATGACAGGACCACTGCTAAAATCATACTCAATGGTAAAAAGCTGAAAGATTTTTCTGTAAGATCAGGAACAAGACAAGGATGCCCATTCTTGACACTTCTATTCAACATGGTATTGGAAGTCCTAGTCAGAGGACGTAGGCAAGAAAATGTAATAAAAGCCATCCAGGGACTTCCCCACCAGAGAAGATAAGACTCCACGCTCCCAAGGCAGGCAGCCTGGGTTCAGTCCCTGGTCAGGGAACTACATCCCACATGCATGCCACAACTAAGAGTTTGCATGCCACAACTACAGAGCCCACATGCCGCAACTAAGGAGCTGGCAAGCTGCAATTAAGGAGTCTGCCTGCCACAACTAAGACCTGGTGCAACCAAATAAATAAATTAATTAATTTTAAAAAAAGCCATCCAAATCAGAAAGGAAGAAGTAAACTGTCATTATTTACAGATAACATGATATTACACATAGGAAACACCAAAGACTCCATCAAAAAACTTTTAGAACTAATAAATGAATTCAGTAAAGTTGGAAGATACAAAATCAACATACAAAAATCTGTTGTTTCTATAGATTAATACAAACTATCAGAAAAAGAAAATAAGAAAACAATCCCATTTAAAACTGCATCGAAGAGACTGAAATACCTAAAAATAAATTTAACCAAGTAGATAAAAGACCCACATATTGAAAACTATAAGACACTGATAAAAGAAACTGAAGAAGACACAAATAAACGGAAAGTTACTCCATGCTCATGGACTGAGAGAATTATATTATTAATATGTTCATATGACCCAATGCAATCTACAGAGTCAAAGCAATCCCTATCAAAATTACAACAGCATTTTTCAAAGAAGTAGAACAAACAATCCTAAAATTTGTATGGACCCACAAAAGACTCCAAATAGCCAAAGCAATCTTGAGAACAAAGAACAAAGCTGGAAGTATCACACTTCCTGATTTCAAACTATACTACAAAGCTATAATAATCAAACAGCATGATACTGGCATAAAAACAGACACACAGATCAATGGAACACAACAGAGAGCCCCAAAATAAATCCATGCATACATAATCAATTAATTTAAGACAAAGGATCCAAGAATATACAACATGGAGAGGAGAGTCTCTTCCATAAATGGTGTTGGGAAAACTGTATAGCCACACGCAAAACTAACTCAAAATGAACTAAGGATAGGAACATAAAATCTGAAACCATAAAACTCCTAGAAGAAAATATAGGCAGTAATAAGCTCCTTGATAGTGGTCTTGGCAATGATTTTTTTTTTTTTTGGATTTGAAAACAAAAGCAAAGTCAACAAAAGCACAATAAACACGTGGGACTACATCAAACTTCAAAGTTTTAGCACATAAAAGGAAACCATCAACAAAATGAAAAAAGCAACACACTAATAGGAGAAAATATTTACAACTATGTATCTGATAAAGGGTTAATATCTAAAATACATAGAGAACTCATACAATTCAACAGCAAAAGAAAAGAAATCTGATTTAAAAATGAGCAGAGGATATGAACAGACATTTTTCCAAAGAAGACATGCAGATGGCCACAGAGTACATGAAAAGGTGCTCTACATCATTAATCATCAGGGAAATGTAAATCAAAGCACTACTTTTTCTAAAATTAAAATATATTTGACATACAACTTTATAAATTTAAGGTGTACAACATGTTACCTTGACAAATTTATAAACTATACTGTGACTGCCACTGTAGCAATAATTAGCACAACTATCATGTTACATAATTATCATTTCTTTTTAGTAGTTAGAAGAATTAAGTTCTAGTCTCTTTAAGTTCTAGTCTCTTAGCAAATTTGATGATTATAATACCATACTGTTGCTTCTATTCACTATACTGTTCACTAGATCTCTAAGGCTTATCTATTGATTACAAGTTGGTACCCTTAAATAGCATGTCCTATTCCCTCATCGTTCATCCTCTGGTAACCACCACGTACGTCACTCTCTTGTTTTTAAGAGTTTGGGTTTTTCAGACTCCACATATAAGTGATATCATATAGTAACCTGTCTTTCTCTATCTGACTTATCTCACTTAGCATAATGTGTTCAAAGCCCATCCGTATTGCAAATGGCAGGATGACCTCCTTTTCTCGTGGCTAGATAATATTCCACTGTGTATACATACTGTACACATCACATCTTTTTTATCCATTCATCTGTTGATGGGCACTAAGATTGTTTCCATACCCTGGCTACTGTGAATAATGCTGCAATAAACATCAGAATGCATATATCTCTTCAATATCCTGTTTTCATTTTGGGGGCGAATACAACCCAGAAATATAATAATGGGTCATATTCTAGTTCTATTTCTAATTTTTTGAGGAAACTGCATACTGTTTTCCAAAGTGGCTGAACCAACTTACATCTTAACCAACGGTGTACAAGGGTTCGCTTTTCTCCATGTCCTTGCCAACACATCTTAACTCTTGTTTTCTTGACGCTAACCATTCTAACTGGTGTGATGTGATATGTCATTGTGGTTTTGATTTGCATTTCCCTAATGATTAGTGATGTTGAGCATCTTTTCACATGCCTGTGGCCATTAACAAAACTACTTCTATAAACTCATTAAGACACATTATTTTTTTCACACTACACTCTCAGCTCTTACAGTACAGCAGGTACTCAAAACTTATTTAAGTCAAAAAATGGCCAATAACAATAGGAATGCAGAGCAATGGAGGTAGTAAGGCAGGCAACTGAAATTGCTTTGAGAATCATAGAGTAACCAAGAAAAACAACAGTAAAGATGAGATGGGCAAAAACTGGACTACTGACAAATTTCAGAATATGAATATTCAAAAAGTGAATCAAAAGGAGAACATTTTTTGTAAGAGTGGTATCTGGAGGTTTGATTCAAAAAATCAGTATTTTAAGTCACTTATAAGGATTAGACTCTCTAATGTGATATTCTTCAAAAAACATTTTAAAGTTGTCAACCTCTGGGCTAATAAATTCCCTGATGTTCATTTGTTCAGTACACATTAACTCACCTGGGAAGCTCTGTCTTGGGAATTCTTCCTCCAGTATCCATGGCTCCTCTCCTTGCTCCAGCCTAAAGATCACCTCTGGTTTGGTAACACAATACCCTGTCAAAATGAAATAATTTAGGGCTTGGACCGGGTGGCCTAGACTTCAGGGCCTCTGAAAGAGGAGGAAGCTTCTAGAGCTGGTCAATGAAAGTGCCACTGAACATTTCCTTAGAGAAGTAAATACAAATGTCTTCCTGGTGCCCCAAAGTGACAAATAAACATTGACTCCTAACTTCCAATCTTAAATATCATTAAACTCTACAGAATGTCCATATGCTTCTTAACTAAAAGCATTTTTTTTCTTTATAAATTTGTGGCCAGGATGAGGGTCTGATTTAAGATTCTCATGCATTTATTATTACTTGATGCCTTAGTCAGTTCGGGCTGTTATAACAATACCACAGACCAGGAGGCTTAAACAACAAATATTTATTTCTCACAGTCTGGAGGCTGAAAAGTCTGAGATCAAGGTGCCAGCATGGTCAGAATCTGGTGAGGCCTCTCTTCCCGGTTTGCAGATAGCTATCTTTTTGCTGTGTCCTCACATGGTGGAGAACGCAGAAAGATCCCTTTTCTCCTCCTGTTTTTGTAAGTGCATTAATCCTACCATGAGGATCTAATAATTTAATCTAACCCTAATTGAGGATTAGGGTTTAAAAGAAAATTTTAAAATGCCATTTAGAATTACATAATAAACAGACCTTACCCACTGAGACAAGGTTACTGTAGTTCTCCAGCATCACATCTCTGTAAAGGGACTTCTGAGTTGGGTCCAGGTGCTGCCACTCCTCTTGGGTGAAGCCCACAGTCACATCCTTAAATGATACCGATCCCTGGAACTTCTGTTCAATCTGAAATGTTCAGAATTAAGGTGACATGGAAAAAGATGTATGGAAACAAATCCTTACCATGATTACTGTTTACAGATGGTCAAATTGGTTTGCAGAATGTTTCTTTTGCTTTATACTCTGGGAGAAGAAGAGAAATCATAGTAGAAATATTCTGCCATTGCATTAATTATTAATTATCAAGCCCCCACAATGGATCTGGAACTATGCTAGTTCTTGGAAATACTAAGATTACTAAAAATCATCCTGTATTCAAGAAGCATATAATCTGGTAAGAAAACTTGCAGTAATATGTTACAAGCACTATTGTTAAAGTACACACATAACAGATTAAATGAGAAGCAAAACTAGTTCCATTTTGAGCTTCACTGAGGAAGAACAGCTGTTGGATAAAGAGTAACACTGTGTTCTTCATGAACACAAGGCCAGGGCACAGGCAAAGGCAGTGGCCCTCTAACATCTTCAGGAAATGAGCAAAAAGGCAAACAGCAGAGGAGGAGTTGAGATAAGAAAAAGGGCCATGGACGTATTCAAGGAACAGATTACAGAGTAACTTCAGACCAATAGTCTCCAAAGTATGTGATAACTTTCCACGTTAAAGGATATTTTTGAACACTACAGAAGTTTATATTTATAAATTATAGAAATAAACTAACAATAAATTTATTATGAACTTTAGTTCTATTCTTAGACTTAAAATGTAATAAAAGTCTATTATTTTATTTCACTACAATACATATTCTAGGTTCCAATCCTTCAATTCAGAGACAATAATTAGGATGTGTAGAAAATGAGACAGGAAAGATTTTGGAACTACTGAACTTGAAATGTCTGTAGAACATATAAGAGAAGATATTCAATTGTATTGTTTTTGATATCATCCAGAGTTCATGCCTCTACTTGAGGGATCACTGCTGCAGAGAAAGAGGAGCCAAAGAAGAGATTCAAGGATATACTGAAAGTATGTGACCAGGTTTTTATATCAGAACCAATTCTCTTTTTTAAAAAAGGGAAGGGAAAGCTAAAGGACAAAACAACACCATTTACATAAACTACTAAGGTAGAAACTGGGATGCAAGTAGAGCACTGATAAAAGGAGATAGAGGGCTTCCCTGGTGGTGCAGTGGTTGAGAGTCCGCCTGCTGATGCAGGGGACACAGGTTCATGCCCCGGTCCGGGAGGATCCCACATGCCACGGAGCGGCTGGGCCCGTGAGCCATGGCCACTGAGCCTGTGTGTCCAGAGCCTGTGCTCTGCAACGGGAGAGGCCACAACAGTGAGAGGCCTGCGTACTGCAAAAAAAAAAAAAAAAAAAGTAGACAGACAGCAACAGAATGTGATCAGCAGTTCAAGGGCAGAAAAGGAAATGTTTTCTCAGGGTATATGCATGAACAGCTGTACAGATACTAGAGTCACAAAGCAAGCCAGCAACATTAGAAGAAAATAGATTGGGCACTGTACTTTAGCAAGATATGTCTTAACTATAATAAATCTGAAGCATAATACTGGAGGTGTAGAATGAAAATAAGGACTTGGTAGACATTAATAGTTTAGTAGTGTTTGAAGTCATCAAGAATGAATCAGAAGGCTCTCAGAAAATTAAGAATGAAAATAAAAAAGACTGGAAGCTGAGGGAAAATCACTTTTTAACTAGCTTACAGAAAAAGAACAGGTCATGAAGGCCACGACGGAATTTTCTGAAAGGTAGAATTACAAGAAAGAATAGTTTTTAAACCTAAGAGATGATGATATGACCAACTCAGTAAATACAGAAAAGCAGGATTAAAAAAAAAAAACCTCTTGGCAAACTAGAAATAGAAAGGAATTTTCTCAATGTGATAAAGGATTTTTACAAATACCTCCAGCAAATATCACACTTAATGGTAAAATATGGAAAGTGTCCCACTTAAAATTAGGAGCAAGATAAAGACACCTACTATCTCCAATTTTATTCAACATTTTTCTGAAGTTCTTAGAGTAATATAGTACAACAGTCAAGTACACAGAAAATCCAAATAAAAGTATCCAAAATAAAAGTTTTAGAAATTAGATACAAGTTCAGTATAGCAAATTTCAGAAAATTAAATATTTTAAAGGTACAACTCACAATAGCAAGAAAAATACGAAAATCTTTTCAAAAAATAAAATGAAGGAAAATAAGAAGACCCAAATAAATGGAGGGATGTAACAAATTCCTGGACAGACAGGCTCAATATTATAAAATATTATAATATTATAAAAATATTAATTCTCTCCATGTTGATGTACAAATTCATAGCAATTTCAAACAAAATCCCAGACAAGCTAATTCTGAAATATGTGAAAATCGACAATCTTGAAAAAAAATTAAGCCAGAAAGAGTATCATTTATCACGTATAATTATCAATATACCATAATTAAAACAGTGTGATACCAGCATAAGAATTTTCATATAAACAGAATGGAAGAAGAGTCCAAAAACAGACCCACACATATATATCACTTGATTTATGACAAGGGTAATGGAAGGACAATCATTTGAATAAATGATGCTAGTTTAATTACTGATATAATGAACATTTATTGCTACCTTAAGTGTAAAGAGAAATATATTTTAGACGGTATATAGATCTAAACTTGAAAAGTAAAAGAATAAAAATTTTAGAAAATGCCATAAGAAATACCTTCATGACCTCAGGATAGGCAAAGATTTCTTAAACGGGACACAAATTATATAATAATACTATAATATTAAGAACCTACCCTTATCAAAAGACAGAAAGAGAATAAATACTCAACACACAGAGTGGGAGAAGGCATTTGGAATACATATACCTGACAAAGAAGTCCTATCCCTAATAAAGAAAGACATTTTATAAATTAACGAGGAAAAAAAAGGGCAAGTCATCTTGGTAACTAAACTGACAGCAAACCCTTCAACAGAAACTATGAAAATGAGAAGACACTGGGTAAAAATCTGAATAGGCCATTTGCAAATAAGAAAACAAAAATGGAATGTCATTTTAAGCAGCTAGGAAAAACGCCATGAGAAAATTCCAAATCCAGCAAAAGTATTCTTCTGAAATGAATTTATTTTCCACATAAGGGTTGAAAAAGTTATCAACAGTACACACAGACGAGAAATACTACAGTTATGGAAAATGATACCTGATGGAAGCACAAAACTTCAGGAAGTAATCAATAAAACTGAAAATGGACTTTAAAGCAACAAGTAACGTCTTCTGGAATCTGTGACAAACACAAAAGTAAAATACAGCAAAACACTAGTAAAAGGATACTTAAACTGTTTTAAGATTCTTGTATTGTCTGTCAAGTGGTAAAGCACTATTAAAGTAGGCAAAAAATAAGAAAACTGTAGAGGAAAAGCTCAATTCCTCTGTTTTACTCTACTCAGGTCACCAAATTTGTGGGAGTTTTTCCCACTCCAAGGAATTAACTCAACTCTGACACTATAGCGTCAGAGCCCAGGCTCAGTCCCACAACACCACTCCCACTTCAGACACGAACTGAAAATGCAGATTGTCACCTGTACATCTCACCAATGGATATAAATCAAGGTTGCCACACCCTCCTCTTTTGGGTCAATAATTTGATAGAGTGGCTCACAGAACACAGAAAAATGATTTACTTACTAGATTAATGGTTTACTATAAAAGGATACAACTCAGGAACACCCAGAAGGAAGAGATACACAAAGCAAGAATGGGTAAAAGGATACAGAACTTCCATGCCCTCTCAGAGCTCGCCACCCTCCCAGTACCTCCACATGTTCAACAACCTGGAAGCTCTCTGAATCCCATAAATTCAAGGATTTTTATGGAGGTTTCATTATATAGTCATGATTGATTAAAGCACAGGTCATTAGCAACTAATTCAGCCTCCAGCCCCTCACCCCTCCTCAGAGAGTTCCAACCCTCTAATCACATGGTTAGTGTTCCTGGTACCCATACCTCATTCTTAGAGGCATTCCAAAAGTCACCTCATTAACACAAACTCAGGTGTGGTTGAAAGCAGCTTGTTATGAACAGCAAAAGACACCAATTCCACCTTAATTTCTCTGGAGCTACTTCAGGAACTGGGAACAAAAACTAAGTATTATAACAACAGATGCCCCTACAGCTCTTAGGGATATTATTAGAGTTTTAGGAGCTAAGTTAAGGAATCCTGGAGGAACACCCAAATAAATATTCATTACATATAACAACATCACAAATACAAACTGTAATATCTAGAGTAAAAACTAAAAAAATACAAAATTGTATAACTAAAAAGCTACTAGATATAAAAAGAAAAATGCCTTTCAAAAGGAGAATGGGTAAGTAAATTATAGTATTTTCATGTAGTAGAACACTATGCAGTAATACAAGGAATAAACTACTGGTACAGGCAGCAACATGGGTGAATCTAACATATATTGAATGAAAAAAGCCTCATATAAAAGTGTACACACTAATTCTATACATCTAAGTTTCAATAACAGGCAAAATTAACAAATAATGATAGAACAGTGCCACATAAGGGAAGGGAAGTTGTTAAAGATTGGAAAGGTCATAAAGGAACCTGAAGGGGTGGTGGAAATATTAAATATCTTGACCTAGTTGGTAGTTACTAGGACATATATGTGTTTTTTTTTTAAAAGCAGTATACAGTTATGATGAATACACCTTACACACTTTACTAAATCATGACATAGCAAAAAACAAAACCAAAAAAAACAGAATGCAAACAAGGAGGAAAATGGCATATATGAAATGGTGAATGAATTCATAAAAGCAGCAATAACAAGATGCTAGTAAAGTGACAGCCAGCAGCTGTAGGAATTTGCAACAGGATAATTAGTACCTTCTGAAACAAAAGATATGAAGCTGTGACAATTTCTTATGCTGCTAATAAAGAACATGTAAATAAAAATTTTTTATCTGTTGATGCAGATACATATCATGAGTAACAAGGCTGAGATTCCTTAAATATCTGAAGAGGGAGAGTACACTGAAGGAGAAGTAAAGTAACATAAGTTTACGAAGAGGTAAGGTGGAGAGAGATGATAAAATTTAGGCATCTTATGTTAAAACAGAATATTGCATTGTAAGCTCAGTGTTGAAAAAACAAAACAGAATAAAATAAAACATGTAATGAACAACCAACAAGAAAAAGTACAAATAAATATACCGTGGATGGAAGGACTAAAACCAAACAACAATAAATGAAAATAGGTTAAATCACTCAATGTAAAAAAGTTATCTTAAGCTTGAAAGTCCCACTTTTTCTTTTTTTTTTTTTTTGACCAGAAAAATATCCTAAGGAAAACAAAACAGGATTTTGTTTACATCTCTACTGTAGGACTTGTAATAATACAAAAATTATGTGTTTGTTTTAATGCCCTACATAATTCTAAGAGTTTCTCCTTATAAGGAGTTATAAATATATATCTCATTCTTCTTAAAATCCTCAGCCTCTGGCACACAATAGGACATATAATAAATATTCATAAATGGTTTCTGGAAGAATGAATAAAGAACCAATTAAGTTACATTAAGTGAATATTAATTTCAGGGAAAGGGAGACTTATCTGTGATAAAAATAGCTGTGGTCAAGTGGAACAATGAGCCCAGACATAAACCCACACTTATGTAGTCAACTGATTTTTGACAGGGTGCCAATAATACACAATGGGGGAAAGGACAGTCTCTGCAGTAACTGGTGTTGGGGAAACTGGATATCCACGTGCAAAAGAATAAAACTGGACCCTGATCTTACACCACTCACAATAATAATTAACTTGAAATAGATAAAAGACTTATACATAAAAGACCTGATACCATAAAACCCCTGAAGAAAACACAGGGAAGAAGCTCCTTGACATGGTTCTTGGCAATGATTCTTGGATAAGACACCAAAAGCACAGGCAACAAAAGCTAAAATAAACTAGGAGAACTACATCAAACGTAAGAGCCTCTGCACAGCAAAGGTAACAATCAAGAAACTGAAAAGGCAACCTACAGAAAGGGAGAAAATATCAAAACATGTTTCTGATAATGGGTTAATATCCAAAATCTATAAAGAACTCATACAACTCAAAAGCAAAAAAGCAAATAATCCAATTGAAAAATGGTTAAAGGACCTCAATAAGCATTTTTCCAAAGACATATGAATGGCTAACAGGTACATGAACAGGTGTTCAACATCACTAATCATCAAATGCGAACAAAATCACAAGGAGATATCACCTCACACCTTAAAATGGCTATTATCAGAAAGACAAGAAATAACAAATGCTGGCAAGGATGTAGAGAAAAGGGAAGCCTTGTGCACTGCTGGTAGGAATGTAAACTGGTGCAGCCACTATGGAGGACACTATAGTGGCTCCTCAAAAAATTTAAAATAGAACTACTATATGATCCAGCAATTCCACCTCTGGGTATAAACCCAAAAGAAACAAAATCACTATCCCAAAGAGATAGCTGCACCCTCATGTCCATTGCAGCATTATTTACAATAGCCAAAACATGGAAACAGCCTAAGTGGTCCATCAACATATGAATGAATAATGAAAATGTAATGGATATATACAATGGAATATTATTCAGCGACAAAAAGAAGGAAATTCTGCCACTGGAAACAATGTGGCTGGACTTATGCTAAGTGAAGTAAGTCAGACAATGAAAGAAAAATACTACTGGTGGCACTTATATGTGGAATCTAAAAATAACAACAAAAACAACAATAAAAGCCAATTTCATAGAAAGAGAATGAAATGGGGGTTGCTGGGGGTTGCCAAGGGCTAGGGGAATGGGGAAATGGAATGATGTAAGTCAAAAGGTATAAAATTTCAGTTATGATAACTTCAGAGGATCTAATGTACAGTATGGTGACTATAATTAATTATACAGTGTTGTATACTTGAAATTTGCTGACAGTATATCTCAAGCATTCTCACCGTCAAAAAAAAAGGGTTAACTATGTGAGATGATCAATGTGTCAATTATCTTGATCCTGGTTATCATCCCACAATATATATGCATATCATATCATCACATTGTACACTTGAAATATGTACAATTACATTTCTTGATATTGTTATATTTATTGGTATAATTATATTTGTTGATACAATTATATTTGTTGACCTAATCCCCATGTATAAAATAAGTAATCTTATTCTGACTCCTGGTTTTAGCTTAATGTTATTCTTCAGACTTCTTTAGATAACTTAATTTGTCATTGTCACCTCTTTCTTTGTGATTTTTGTAATTTTTATTGAAGTATAATATATATACAAAAACAATGCACAAGTGTACTTAAGTGTACAAATGGCTCAATGAATTTTCACAGTGAACACACCCACTTAACCAGAATCCAGGTCAAGAAACAAAACTTTACCTTAAATCCAGAAGTTCCCTCATGCCCCTATCTACTGCCTACACCCTATCTTACTCTCACATGATAACCACAATGACATACCACTATACACACTTAGATGTCTAAAATGAAAAAGTCAGAAAACACCAAATGGAGATTATTGGCAAGAACATGAAGTAACTGAAACCTTCATACCTTGCTAGTGGGAGTATAAGTAAACATATACACGTTGGAAAAACATTTGGGAATTTCTTCTCAAGCTATATATAGTAATTCCTCCCCTAGTTACACACCCAACATGTGTGTTTTTCTTAACCAAAGGCCTGTAGAAAATGTTCACAGCAGTTTTGTTTATAATAGCCAAAACCTAGAGAGAGCCCAAATGCCCACCAATACAATGGAGAAATAAACGGTAGCACAGTCATATAGTGGAATACTATACAGCAATAAAAAGAAATAGATATACTTAGCAAAAGGAATGAATCTCACAGAAACTATATCGAGTGAAAGCCAGACATAGAAGCAAAAGAAATCAACAATAACAGAAGTCAGAATAATGAGGAACTTGGAGCACCAGGGAATCTCATGTGATACTTAAGTTTGACACTTAAGTTATGTACACTTTACTTCAATGAACTGAGGAAAAAAATACAAATATTTTTTGGAATTTATAACATCCGTTTGACTGAAAGTCTCTGAAATAAAACTGATATACTGTTCGTGAAATGAATAGCCTGAAACAAAAAAGTATGAAATATCAAAACAAAATCAAGGCACTTTTTTAGGAGTGACGTGGAAATAAAAAATTTTTCTGAAGTTCTTCTCTAGCTTGGATGAAAGACGAGCAATGGACAATCAAAAAATCTTGATGAGAAAGTATTATTTAATATACATATGTTAATAAAGAAATACAGATTCAATTACAACAGTTACTAATGTGTTGGTAATCAGAACCAAAAAGCAGCAATCTACCAAATTAGAAAAAAAAAGAAAATAAATGTGACTAGCAGTGCATAAAGAACCAGAAAGTATGACAAAAAATATAATATGAAGAACATAAAAAATATCAATGATGTCATACTAAGATATATATTAAACTAAATAGCAAAAACAGCAACTAAGCTATAAGATGGCATATGAATGTGCTAAATTTCTTATCGGTGACAGACATACCTGACTTGAAAAACAAAACCTGCCACAGGTTATTTGTAAGAAAAGAACATGAAAATTTGAAAATAAAATGATGGGCAAAAAAATCAAACATGCTGCAGAAAATATAAGTAAAATAAAAGTAGGTTTGGCTATATTTACATGAGATAAGGTAACACTGAGGGCCAAAAGAATTAAATGAGCAAAAATGATTCTCCAAGGAGAGAAATACACTAAGTCCCCTACATATGAACGAGTTCTGTTCTGAGAGCACATTCGTAAGTCCAATTTGTTTGTAAGTCCAACAAAGATAGCCCAGGTACCCAACTAACACAATCGGCTATATAGTACTGTACTGTAATAGGCTTATAATACTTTTCACACAAATAATACATAAAAAAACAAACACAAAAAATAAAGAAAACATTTTTCATCTTACAGTACAGTCCCTTGAAAAGTACAGTAGTACAGTACAACAGCTGCCATCCAGGGGCTGGCACTGAGTGAACAGGCAAGAAGAGTTACTGACTGGAGGAGGGAGAGGAGGTGGGAAATAGTAGAGCTGAAGGATAGTCAGCAATAGGAGATGGAGGGCAAGCTACATGTGACAATGTAAGCTAGACATGTGAACTAACTTACATGACTGGACATGAGAACACACATTTGCATCTTTGAAAGTTCTCAACTTCAAGGTTCGTATGTAGGGGACCTACTGTAATTTGGGTAATTTTCTTTTTGGCACCAGATATCATAAAAGCCAATAACATAAGGAAAAAACTACTGTTAAGTATAAAGATACTATGATTAAGACACACTCACATATCCATGAAAATACAGGAGGTAGGAAAACAAAAGAAAATGTTATATGAAATCCCAGAGGAAATAGATGTTTTCTTTAGAAACTTTAATAAACTACCAAAATTGATTTAGAAATAGATGGAAAATTAGTCTAAAGATCAAAAGCCAAAAATATGATTTAATAATCAATTGAAGGGCTTCCCTGGTGGCGCAGTAGTTAAGAATCCGCCTGCCAATTCAAGGGACATGGGTTTGAGCCCTGGCCTGGGAAAATCCCACATGCCGTGGAGCAACTAAGCCCGTGTGCCACAACTACTGAGCCTGAGCTCTAGAGCCCACAAGCCACAACTACTGAGCCCACGTGCCACAACTACTGAGGCCTGCGCGCCTAGAGCCCATGCTCTGCAATAAGAGAGACCATGACAATGAGAAGCCCGCACACCACAACGAAGAGTAGCCCCCGCTCACCGCAACTAGAGAAAGCCCGCGCATAGCAACGAAGACCCAACACAGCCAAAAATAAAATAAAAAAATATAAATCAATAAATTTATTTTTAAAAAAATCAACTAAAGATCTTAAAGATCTACCATAAAAAACCCACCAGTGCCAGATGTTTTTAGAATTAAAAGTCTAGCCAGCAATAAATAAAATGACAACCCATGTCGCAATTTAAACAGCCCATACCACAGGAAAATACATAACTATCACATACTTAATACCAAAACAAAATATTTGTCAAGAACAGGTCATATTTAATTCTGATACAAAATTGTAAATAAAACTTCGCCAATCTCAATTCACACCAGTCTATTAAGAGAGTAATTCAGCATGTCCAACCAGAACACTCCAGATTCCAACTAGGTTTCAGTAAAGCAGATTATTTTGTTCCCACTATGTTTTCCAAACACTTAAAAACAGTCTATAATTTTGAACTAAAGTTCAAAAAATATTTGCTGAATGAATAACTTAGTATATTTTTTCCAAAAACTCAAGCTTAATTTAGATACATGGGAGTTTCAGGTGTTGGAATTACCTGACACAGATTTAACAATTGTTTAATCTGTGGTTAAAATAATGAAGGAAAAAAAGATGGCAAGATGGATCATGGATGAAAACTATGAGAAAGACTGAAGATAAATGGAAAATCTTAAAAGCAGCTAAAGATAAATGAAAAAATGCACCCTAAATTGCAGAATATATATACTTTTCAAGTTTACACAGACCTTTTGTACCCAAATTGACCACAGTCTGGGATACAAAGCAGATTTCAACAAACTTCAAAGATCTGACATCACACAGAGAATTTTCTTTTTACACAGTTTTTAAGATACAAAACAGTGGGTTAAACCATTTTTCAAAAATGATTATAGATAAATTGCATGGGGAAAAAAGTAACCTGATCTCTTCCACATACAAAAGTGAACATCAATTCCACTAAAACAGGCATAAATGTGAAAGCCAAAACAATAAATATTTTTAAAATAACAAAGGAGATTAACCTCACGACTTTGGAGTAGGAAAATTAATTTTAAACAGGATACAAATAACACCTACACTAACAAACTTAATAAACTAATCTAGAAATTGGCAAACTTTTCTTTGTAAACAGTCAGATAGTAAATATTTTAGGCTTTGAGGGCCCACTGGTCTCTGTCACTTCACTACTGAACTTCTCCACTAAAGCCACAGATTATATGTAAATGAATCACCAGGGAGGTATTGGGATGGTGAGAGGGGCACAAGGGAAGCTTCAGGAGTGCTAGTAATATCTGTTTTGACCTATGTGTTAGTTACATGGGCAATGGATTTGTAATAATTCATTGAGTTCTATAGTTAAGATCTGTGACTTTTCTATAAACCTGCTATACATATACAAATAAGATTTATTAAAAACTAAGATACACTTTAATTTATTGATCAAAGAAGGCATGAGAATAGAAACAGAAGCCTGCATATAAAAAAAAAGCACTACATATTGATACTTGGATTTTGAAGTTAAAGTGGTACACAGAGGGTAATTACATCTTTAAATGCATACACTTAAAAGCTTTAAAATAAACTAATCTTCAACAAAAAGTTGGAAAAAAATAGCCTATAACCTAAGACAGTTGAAGCAAGGAATAAAGGTAAAAGTAGAAGTTAATGAAAATTATAGATCAATGAAGCCAAAAGCTGGTTCCTTGAAAGACTAATACATACATATCTGTAATAAAAATTAGTCACAAATGAAAAACTGTTAGAAATAAAAAGCAACATATTAAACATTTTAAAAATAATAATACTATAGACAAGTTTATGGAAAAAATACTGATGAACAGAATTATGCACATCATTAAAAGAATAATGTTTCTTGACCTAGTGGGCCTTGTTTCAGAACACAAAGAT
Source organism: Mesoplodon bidens (assembly GCF_964165515.1). Lineage (NCBI taxonomy): Eukaryota > Metazoa > Chordata > Mammalia > Artiodactyla > Ziphiidae > Mesoplodon > Mesoplodon bidens. The sequence goes on along the minus strand of NC_138176.1, from coordinate 117,283,389 downwards.
TAGTTATTAAGAAATGTGGAAATATCCCCCATAAAATGTTAAGAAAGCATTTGGAAAAACTCAACTCTCATTCTTTATAAGACTCAGTGAATACTTTGTGAACATGACAAAATCTACCCAGTCCAAGCCAGCAGCATGCATAATGAAGAAATATGGCAGGCACTCCCACTCAAATCTGTTTTGTTGGTGCTTGGTCAAGAAGTGTTATCCTTTTATTGTGCTTATTCTTCACAGACAGACAAAATAAAATTAGGTCCTTTAATCACATTACATATATATATATATATATATATACACACACACAAACACATATATATTTTTTAAACTCCAGATGGATTAAGATACTATATATTTTTTTTAAAAACATGCTTGGTATTTTTAGACAAAATAAAGAAAAATTTCATTAGGCCCTTGGGGTAAGGAAAACAGAATGAAAAATAGAAAGCAGGGACTTCCCTGGTGGCACAGGGCTTAAGAATCCGCCTGCCAAAGCAGGGGACATGGGTTCGAGTCCTGGTCCAGGAAGATCCCACATGTCACGGAGCAACTAAGCCCGTGTGCTACAACTACTGAGGCTGTGCTCTAGAGCCTGCGAGCCACAACTACTGAGTCCGTGTGCCACAGCTACTGAAACACGTGCACCTAGGGCCCGTGCTCCACAGGAGAAGCCACCGCAATGAGAAGCCCGCGCACCACAACGAAGAGTAGCCCCCGCTCGCTGCAACTAGAGAAAACCCTCGTGCAGCAACGAAGACCCAATGCAGACAATAATTAATTAATTAATTAATTAATTTTTTAAAAAAAAGAGTCCGCCTGCCAATGCAGGGGACACAGGTTCGGGCCCTGGTCCTGGAAGATCTCACACGGCGCGGAGCAGCTAAGCCCATGAGCCACAGCTACAGAGCCTGAACTCTAGAGCTTGCAAGCCACAACTACTGAAGTCCGTGTGCCTAGAATCCCTGCTCTTCAACAAGAGAAGCCACCACTGAGAGAAGCCTGCACACCTCAACAAAGAGTTGCCCCTGCTTGCTGCAACTAGAGAAAGACCGCGCGTTGCAACAGAGACCCAATGCAGCCAAAAATAAATAGAAAGCACAGGAGGATTGTATCACAACATAAAAGTTATAGGAAATATACCATTAAATTAAAAGACAAAAATCATACTGAGAAAAGATAATTAGTAACAATTATAACGAAAGATTATATTTAGAATACATACGGAAAGCTTACAAAACTCAGTGGAAGAAAACAACCTGAAAAGCCATAAATTTATGAAAACTGCACAACCTCAGTAATCAGTCACAAAATTAAACAGTGAAGTTTTTCACCCATTACTGAGGAAATAACTTTTATATCTGGTGAGGAGGGAAGAAAAGTAGTCTGCTAAAGAATAACAAGGTACATAGAAAAATTAGAAATCCTCATATCCTATAACTCAAAAATATTAATCACAGAACACTAGAGCAGTGATTCTTAAACTCAGCAGGTATCAGCATCACATGAACACCTTGTTAAAACAGACTGCTGAGCCCCACCCCTGAATTCCTTTTCCACTACGTTTGAGATAGGGCATGAGAATCTGCATTTCAAACAAGTTTCCAGGTGCTGCTGCTGCTTCTGGCCAAGAGTCTCACTTTGAGAAGCACTGCTCTAGAGTCTAGAGATACACTTGTATTTGTGCGGAGAGAATGACACGGATATTCATAGCAGCACTGTTCATATTACTGAAAAATGGAAATCATCTAAATGTCTACCAATAAAATACCTAGAATGGGAAAATATAACTTTAAAAGGAATAAAATAAACTACATATGGATAGATCTCAAATTATTAGTGAATTGGGAGAAAAATGTGTATCATACATACGTTAAAATAATTTACATATTTTTTTAAAGCACCCAGAACAATATACAGTATTGTTCAGCTAACTATATATTTTTCCAATGTACATACAGGGGTAAAATAAGAAGACTAGTAAAACTTGGAACTAGACTCGGAACTGAACTATGGAGCATAATGAGGAAGACTCCAGGAAAAAGCCATCAGAAGAGTGGTATCAGAAGTAGACAAAGGAGACTTTCCAGGAGAGAGCAGTCAGTAGGGTAATGTAGCAGTTGTTCAAGGAAGGCAACTACAATTAAGTCACTGGTGACCTGAATAGATTCTGAAGTGGAGAAGAACCAAGACAGAATGCTATGGGATGAAATCTGACTGAGAGGCTCAGAAACATTTACCAGAGAATTTAACTTTGAACCATCTGCTGCAGAACTTGTACACACAGCTGGGCTAAGATAAAGTAATTTTGTAATAGGTGTGCAGGCCATTTATTCATCTAAACACACTAAGTTGCATACCAAAATTAGTAAGACTATCATAAAATTGATTATTTGAACCCTCTCTTGGACCCTTTTACTCCCAGTAAGGAATGGTTTGAGGCACTCATTTCAGGGAAGGTTACTCACTATGTGTCCCTACGTTAACACCAAGAAGGATATCTTCCAGTAATAAAATATGTCTTTATGTCTTGAAAGGAAACTGTCTGTATCCAAGATACAGTGTCTCCCTTTCTGCCATGGTCATCAGAAACGTATCTGCAGGTCAGCTTAGAAATTAACTTAGAAACTATACATTATATAATGATCAGTATATATCTGTAAGCCAATTTGGTCCTGCAGAACTGTGAACTTTATATTTTCTATTAAGTTTGATTTTTATCTATAACTAATTTTCCATCTTAACATATGGACTCTTACAAATCTCACAAAATCCACTGTTAAATAAAGGAATGAATGAACAAACTTACCTGGGATTTATTCATTTTCTGCTGTTCTTGGAAAAATGTAGACAACTCTCAAGATACGCTGGGTTAGAAGAAGAGGACTGGGGTCATGAAAGATCTGGCCTGTGTGGCAGCTCCTGAATTCTCCTTCCCTATAAAGCTAAACACACCACTAGATAAGGAAAAACCTTAATGTCCCTTTGACCTTTAGAAGAGTCAGAGAGACAGATGGTGGAAGACCACCTACCTAATATGACTCTAATATAGTCAGGTAGCTCTTGGGTATAAAATTGTTCAGAGTTAGGTATTTACCTTCTAAGGATATTTTAACAGTTTAAATCTCCCCTGGTGTTCACAAAAAAAGTTTAAATGATAAAATTGGTTAAAACGAATTAAAAAACACATTATGAAGTAAAATTAACTCTTCACCAAAGCTGTTGTTAAAAAAAAAAACACTCAAGAGTAAAGAAAAATAATAAAACTCAAAACTAAGCTGTTTATCAATTTCCCCACTAATATTACTAAACCTATGGTTACTGACTCCACAGAAAGCTATAAAAATCAGTGCTTTAAGGAAAGACCCGTGTTTTAATTTATCTTTGTTGCTGTTTCTCAAAAGGATCTTTCATAAAAAACTTGCTTTTAGTTATATGGAAAAGTAAACAGTACTGGCTTAGGAGTCGGATCTTTTAGTCTTCGCCACTAACTGATCTGAACAAGGCACTAATCTTCAGAAACAAACAAAAAAAAAGAAATTCTATAACATGATACAAAAACCGGAAAATTCTTGAAGATCCTTCCTGAACGCTAGGGCAGGCAGAACAGCGAGACAACGTATATCAAGATGAAGTGATGGGCATGACTGAAGAGCAGTTCGGAATCCAAAAAGCATAAATGGAGAACCACGGGCATGGGTATGTGTACAAAGCTAACTATTGTATTACTCAGCCTCGCGCGCTCTCCCCGCAGCACCGCCCACCTACCCCGGGGGCTCGCTGCACCCGTCACGCATGCGTATTAAACCCTCCTCCTGCGCCCTCAAAAAGGGGGCCTCTCAGACAGCCGCGCCCGCTCAGTGCTGGGGCTAGTCAAGGAGGGGCTTTGGCTCCTTTCCCTGACTGAGACGCCAGCTTCCCGCCGTCCCGGGGGTCCGCGGAGCTCCTCTCCACCACCGGGCACCGACCTTCTCCCTCCCGCCCTCCAAACCGAGGGCTCCCGTCGGCCCTCACCCAACCCTCCCGGGCTCACCCGCCTCTCCCTCGTCGTGTAGCACTGGCCCTAGAAGAGCGCACAGACTCGCCAGCCCCGGAACCGCTTCCCACGCAAGGCCTGAGGAAAACAGAAGTAAAGGCTGCAGTGCACAGAGGCGGAAGTGCACAAAGGTGGCTCTAGGCATGCGCAGATGGCCCGCACGCAGGGCCCGACAGTCTGCGCCGAATGTCAGAACTTGAGCCTGTTTCCCTTGAGCCTCCGCGACTGGCGGTTCGGGATTGGCTGAGAGTGCAGCCTTACCTGGCAGTGGGAAGTTTGGAGCTTTAAGTTCCCTAAACTTTAAGCCGGTCAGGGACTCCCCCAAAAGTTACGGATTACAGTTGAGTTCTCTGTGCAGCCAGAATGCTAATTTACACACAGAGCTGTAAAGGAAACGGAACCTGTATGTCAATTTCACTTTTTTTTAATACTGGGAAATAGACCCCATTAATAAAAGAATAATATGCGCCATCATCAGCGATTTGTTCAGGAATTAAAAACCGGAGGAGGGGCGGACAAGAAAGCCAGTGTAAAATCATGAAAGCAATAAATGAAAATTGTAGATAAATAAGACACAATCCAAAAGAAAACAGTCATTTATATAAACATTCTTTCATTTGTGACATTAAAATTACTTGAATAAAGGGAGATATACCCTTTCATAAAAGATTCAAAAATTTTGGACAAAATTCGAATAAGAATCTCAACAAATTTTTGCATGTACTTTTTTCTCCTTGACTTTTTAAAGTATTGTGTTCTTTACAAAAGCATTCTCAACTTCATCTGGAATAAAAATAAATCTAAATTAACAGCCAGAAAGCATTTCAAAAAGGAGAAAATTGCCTAAGAAATATCAATACGTATAATAGTTGCTCAATTATTAAAATAGTTTGGCACCTGCTTCATGATAATACAACGTCCATGATTAAGAATGTTTTTTAAATGTAGTATAATAAACGTAGCATTTCAAAACAATGAGGGAAAGAATGAAGTATTCCAAGCATCAAGTCATTCCCAACAATTGGGAATAAAGTTTATATCCACAGATCACATGTGATTCAGTTCACATGGATTCAAGGTTTGAAATGTTTAAAGTAAACCACTAAGTTAGTAAAAGAAAATAAATTGAGATGAGAAGTTGTGACACAAAGAAACCCATAAATTTAATGTGGTACATTTTATTATAAAAAATAGCAAACAACTCAGTTCTAGTTTTTAAAAGATGTTAAAAGCAAAGAAGCCAGGAAATTATATTTTTACTATATAAAAGAAAAGATGTATTACTTAATAAGATCTTTAAATCAATAGAAAGAAAAAACTTAAAATGGGCTACAGAGCTAAGCAGCAATATAATAAAAAAAGAAAATTCAAATGAATAATACGTGTTTGAAAAAGTTGATTATGAGAATTGAAAGAAATGTAAATGTTTATGTAAAAACGTAAGATATCATTTACTGAGATTTAAATTTTTTAATTTAAAATTTATATATATACACAGAAGTTCATTTTAGCTGGTACAGTTTTATGAGTTCTGACACGTGCATAGATCTGTGTAACCACCACTTCAGTCAAAATACAGAACTGTTGGGCTTCCCTGGTGGCGCAGTGGTTGAGAATCTGCCTGCCAACGCAGGGGACACGGGTTCGAGCCCTGGTCTGGGAAGATCCCACATGCCGTGGAGCAACTAGCCCCGTGAGCCACAAATACTGAGCCTGCGCGCCTGGAGCCTGTGCTCCGCAATGAGAGGCCGCGATAGTGAGAGGCCCGCGCACCGCGATGAGGAGTGGCCCCCACTTGCCGCAACTAGAGAAAGCCCTCACACAGAAACGAAGACCCAACACAGCCATAAATAAATGAATAAATAAATAAATTAATTAATTAAAAAAAATACAGAACTGTTTCATTACTGCCCCCCTAAACTGCTTCATACCTTTTTGAAATAAAAACCTCTCAGCACTCTTAACTTCTGCCAACTACTATGTATTCTTCATGCCTATATGTTTGCCTTTTTGAAAAAGTATTTTTACAAATACCTACAACAAATATTACAGTTAATATGGACAGTGTTCAACTTAAAAGTAGGACAAAAATAAGGATGCCTGCTATCTCCAACTTTATTCAGCATTTTTCTAAAGTTCTTAGAGTAATATAGTAAAACAATCATATACACAGAAAATTCAAATAAAAGTATCCAAAATAAGAGTTTTAGAAATTCGATACAAGTTCAATATAAAAAATTTCAGAAAATTAAATTATTTTAAAGGTATACCTAATAAAACATGAAAAATACAAAAATCTTTACAAAAACTATAAAGTATAATGAGGGGTATAACAAATTCCTGGATAGGAAGTCTCAATGTCATAAAAATATCAGTTCTCTCCATGCTGATGTACAAATTCATAGCAATCTCAAATAAAATCCCAGTAGGAACTCCATGACTGGGGGAAGGGATTATATCAGGAAAGAGCCAAATAAGAATATCAAAGGGCATTAATGGATGTGGTTCCTGTGACTGTGCTCAAGATTTCAGCAGGGGCTTCCCTGGTGGCGCAGTGGTTGAGAGTCCGCCTGCCGATGCAGAGGACATGGGTTCGTGCCCCGGTCTGGGAAGATCCCACATGCCGCGGAGCGGCTGGGCCCGTGAGCCATGGCCACTGAGCCTGCGCATCTGGAGCCTGTGCTCCGCAATGGGAGAGGCCACAACAGTGAGAGGCCCGCGCACCACAAAAAAAAAAAAAAGATTTCAGCAGGAAGTCCACCCGTGAGCTTGTGGGTGTAGCTCAGTGAGGATCTCCCCACTGGGTCCACAGGCACCACCAATGCCTCAAGTGCTAAAACACACTTCCCACCACTCTGCAGCCAGCTCCTTGTGCGTGCTCCCAAGAACAATGGCAAAAGTAAGTCCAGTAAACAGAGTGCTATCAGGAAAACAGACCAGGATCTTTTATTTTTTTTTTAAATTTTTTGGCTGAGTTGGGTCTTCATTGCTGTGCATGGGCTTTCTCTAGTTGTGGAGAGCAGGGGCTACTCTTTGTTGCGGTGCGTGGGCTTCTTATTGCAGTGGCTTCTCTTGTTGCAGAACACGGGCTCTAGGCACATGGGCTTCAGTAATTGCGGCATGCGGGCTCAGGAGTTGTGGCTCACAGGCTCTAGAGTGCAGGCTCAGCAGTTGTGGCACACAGGCTTAGCTGCTCTGTGGCATGTGGGATCTTCCCAGATCGAACCCATGTCCCCTGCACTGGCAAGCAGATTCTTAATCACTGCGCCACCAGGGAAGTCCCAAGACCAGGATCTTTGAGCAAGGAAAAAACCACAAACTTGACGTATAGTGCCATCTTCTAGAAAAAAGAGGTTTGTAGTAGCCAGCTTGGTGACTGATAAAATTCAGAAGAGACATAAAAACTTAAGAATCCTTCCACAAGAGGGTAAAAGAGTGGAGAAGATGTAACCATACAAAGGCAGGGGAAAAAAAATCCCTGATATATAAAAAAACTCTGAGCTCAAAGGTACAGTATAACTCACCTGAAGACAAATAGTAAAGAATTTAGAAGGTGTCTGCTACTTCAAATGTGAAAGCAGCAATGCAAAACTACAAGGAACATGAAAAATCAAGGAAACATGTCATCACCAAAAGATAGCAATAATTCTCCAAACACCAGGCTCAAAAGCAAAGAATTTTGTGATTGAGCTGACAAAGAACTCAAAAGAGCTGTTTTGAATAAACTCAAAAAGCTACAAGAAAACTCAGAAAGCCAATCCAATGATATCAGAAAAAAAATCATAACCAAATGAAATATTTACCACAGAGATAGAAATCTTTAAGAAAACAAAACAGAAATTCTGGAGCTGAAGAAGTTAATGAATAAAATGAAAATGCAATAGAGAGTATCTACATCAGAGTAGATCAAATGTAAGATAGCCTAAGTGAGCTACATAATAGGAACTTTGAAATAACCCAATCACAAGAGAAAAAAGGAAAAAAATGAAGTAAGCCTACATTATTGATGGGACTCTACAAATGTACAAGTATCAGAATAACTTGGGTTCCAGAAGGAAAAGAGAGGGAAAAGGGGAATGAAAGTTTAAAGAAATAATAGCTGAGAACTTCCCAAACCTGGGGAGAGATATGGACATACAAGATCATGAGCTAATAGTTCACACTATTCTCTCAATTCAGAAAGATCTTCTCCAAGACACATTATAATGAAACTGTCAAATTCAAAGATAAAGAGAGAATGCAAATAGCAGCCAGAGGAAAAAAAAAGATTCAAACCTATCCAGGAACCCCCATTAGGCTACCAGCAAATTTCTCAGTAGAAATTCTATAGACCAGGAGAGAATGGAATGTTGTATTCACAGGATTGAAAGAAAAAATACTCCAGCCAAGAATTCTAACCAGCAAAGTTATGCTTCAGATATGAAGGAGAAATACTTTCCCAGACAAACGAAAGCTGAGGGGATTCATCACCACTAGACATGCCTAGAAGAATTGCTGAAAGAAGTTCTTCAAGATGAAATGAAAAGACACTAACCAGAAACATGAAAACGTAAAGTATACACACATTGGTGAAAATAAATATACAATTAGACTTAGAAAACTCTAATTCTATAAAAGAATGGTGTGTTAACCACTTACCTAAAGTATAAAGCTTAAAAGAAAGGAGTATGAAAAATAATTATAGCTATTATGTGCTAATGAATATATAATATAAAGAGGTAAAAAGTGATATCAAAAATATAAAAGGGGGAGTAAAAGCATGAAGCTTTTGTAGGCAAAGTTAAGTTACTATCAGCTATAAATGGACTTTATTATCTATGAGATATTTCATGTGAGCCTCATGTTAACCACAATGTAAAAACCTAGAATAAATTCACAAAAGAAAAGAAGAAATGGGAAACAGAGGATACCACCACAGAAAATCACAAATTTACAAAGGTAGGCAAGAATAGGGGAAAAGAATATGTGGAAATACAAAACAAGCAGAAAGCAATTAATAAGATGATTTCAGTAATTCCTTACATACCAATAATAGCTCTAAATGTAGATGAATTGATTTCACCAATCAAAAGGCAGAGTGGCTGGATTGATAAGAAAAACAAGACCCAATTATATGCAGCCTACAAAAGACTCACATCAGCTTTAAGGACATATGGTCTCAAAGTGAAGGAATGGAAAGATAAATTCTGTGCAGGTTGAGAGCAAAAGAAAGCAGGGATAGCCATACAAGCCAAAAATGGTAACAAGGCAAAGAAGGTAATTACATAATGATAAAGGGGTCAATTCACCAAGAAGATACAATTGCAAATATATATGCACCCAACATCAGAACACCTAAATATATTAAGCAAATACTAACAGATCTGAAGGAAGAAATACATAACAATGCAATAATAGTAGGGGACTTCAATACCCTGTTTTCAACAAGGCTAGTTCATCTAGACAGATAATAAAGATGAAAAGTTGGACTTGAACCATACATTAGACCAAATGAACTTAACAGATATTTATAGAACATTCCATTCAACAGCAGAATACATATTCTTCTCAAGTGCACACAGATTTTCTCCAAAGAGATCATATGAAAGGCCACATAACAAGTCTTAACACATTTAAGAATACTGAAATCGTATCAAGTATTTTTTTTTACCACAGTGGTATGAAGCTAGGAATCAACAACAAGAAGAAAGCTGCAAAATCTAAAAATAAATTGAATTAAACAGCACACTCTGAACAACCAATGGATTAAAAAAAGCAAACAGAAATCAAAAAATATATTGAAACAAATGAAATGGAAACACAACAAACCAAAACCTCTGGGATGCTTCAAAACCAGTTCTGAGAGGGAATTTTACAGCAATAAATGCATATATTATGAATTTAGAAAGAGTTCAAGCAAACCACCTAACTTTACATCTCAAGGAACTAGAAAAAGAGGAAGACACTAAGCCCAAAGTTAGCAGAAGGAAAGAAATAACAGAAGTCAGAGCTGAAACAAATGAGAGACCACAAAAAATAGAAGAAAACAAATCTTAGATTTCAAAAATCTAAGTTTATTTTGAAAACATAAACAAAACTGACAAACCTTTAGCTAGACTCACTAAGAAAAAAAGAGAGAGGACTCATAAATGAAATCAAAAATGAAGTAACTGACATTACAGAAATACAGAGAATCGTAAGAGACTACTATGAACAATTATATGCCAGTGTGTTGGATAACCTAGAAGAAATGGATAAAGTCCTAGACACGTAATTACATATATGAAAAAATATTCTCATAGTTTATGCAGATACATCCAATTCAAACTGAGAACTGTAAGGTTTTACTTAACCTCTTCTGGGACATCTGTATCTCCTTTCTTCCACACTGGAAAATCTCATTCTCAAGGACATGGGAAATAATTGAATTAGAATATCCAATTAGTTATTTGTTTCACCTCAAATGATGCACACATCAGTTCAGATTAACAATATCCATAATACCATATAAGACATTAATGAAAGAATTTGAAAAAGGCAGAACTAAGCGGCAAGACATTGCATCATCATGGATTGGAGAATCAATATTGTTAAACGTCCATGCTACCCAAAGCAATCTACAGATTTAATGCAATCCTTATCAAAATTCCAATGGCATTTTCACAGAAATAGAACAAAAAAATCCTAAAATTTACATGGAACCATAAAACACACCCAATAGCCAAAGAAATCTTGAGAAAAAACAAAGTTGGGGGCATCACACTCCCTAATTTCAAACTATATTACAAAGCTATAGTTATCAAAACTGTCTGGTATTGGCATAAAAACACACACACATAGATGAGTGGAACAAAATAGAGAACACAGAAATCAACCCATGCATATATGTTGAGCTAGTTTATGACAAATGACTAAAAATATACAATGGGGAAAGGACCACCTCTTCAGTAAATGGTGATGGGAAAACTGGATAGCTACATGTAATGGACTGAAACTGGACCACTATCTTTAAACATACACAAAAATTAACTCAGAATGAATGAAAGCCTTTAATGTAAGATCTGAAACCACAAAGCTCCCAGAAAAAAATAGGCAGTAAGCTCCTTGAACTCAGTCTTGGTGATGATTTTTTTGGATCTGACTCCAAAAGCAAAGGAAACAAAAGCAAAAATAAACAAGTAGGACTACATCAAACTAAAAAGCTTCTGCATGACAAAGAAAACCATCAACAAAATGAAAAGGCCTATCCCAACTGGGAGAAAATATATGCAATTCATGTATCTGATAAGTGGTTAATATCCAAAATATATAAAGAACTCATACCACTCAATAACAAACAAACAAGCACTCTGATTTAAAAAATGGACCGAAGAACTGAATAAACATTTTTCCAAAAAAGATAATACAGGTGGCCAATAGGTATGAAAAATGCTGAGCATCACTAATTACCAGGGAAATGCTAATCAAAACCACAATGAAATGTCACCTTACACCTATTAGAATGACTATTATCAAAACAGACAAGAAATTACAGGTGCTGGAGAGGATTTTGAGACAAGGCAACCCTTCTGCACTATTGCTGGGAATGTAAACTGGTGCAGTCACTGTGGAAAAAAGTATGGAGTTTCCTCAAAAAACTAAAAGTGGAACTACCATTTGACCCAGCAATCCCTCTTCTGATACAAGGAAAACAGTAATTTGAAAAGATATATGCATCTCTATGCTCACTGCAGCATTATTTACAATAGGCAAGATATGAAACAACACAAGTGTCCAATGATGGATGAATGGATAAAGAAACTGTTGTACAGATATACAATGGAATATTATTCAGCCAAATAAAAGAATGAAATCTTGCCATGTGACAACATGGAAGAATCTTGAGGGCACTATCCTAAGTGAAATAACACAGAGAAAAAGAAATACTGCATGATCTCATTTATATGTGGAATCTTTAAAACAAAAATCTTAGATACAGAGAACAGACTGGTGTTGCAGAGACAAGAGGTGGGTGGGGTGAAATGGGTGAAGGTGAAAAGGTACTAACTTTCAGCTATAATATAACATAAATAAGTCATGGAGATGTAAGAAACAGCATGGTGACCATAGTTAATAATATTATATTGCATATGTGAAAATTGCTAAGAAAGTAAACCTTAAAAATTCTCATAAAAGAAAAAAAATTTTTGTACCTATGTATCTTGACAGATCTCAACTAGATCTACCATGGTGATTATTTCACAATATATACAAATAATGAATCCTTACGTTGTACAGCTGAAACTAACATAACATTATATGTCAACTATACCTCAAAAAAAAAAAACCTTTGATATCCTAGGAACAATACAATATCAGAACAAGCTGTGACTTCTGAAAAGAGTTAAAATTTTTTTTGCATGAAATTCTCTCCTTCCCTTCGCCATTTTCTGTTTGTACCATATCTATATTCTCAGAACATAAAGCCATTGAGATAGTCTGGGACCTGGGATCCTCTACCTGTAGGCGTGTACTTGTACCTGGGCAAACGTCTCCTCCAGCAACTGAATAGTATGCAACTATAAGGGACTGAAAATAGCTGCATGCATGCCAGTTGGGGGCAATTAGGAACAGTAAGATACTAAGGGCCACAAACCAACTGCTGCTTCTGAGGTGCCAGGAACAAAAGCAGGGCACTGCACATGATCCCTGCACACAGCACCACCAAGGGGGTGGGCAGGCCACCTAAGCCACACCTCAGTCCGACCCACCAGTCCTGCCCCCACCCTCACTCCATTTAAGGAAGTAGCCTGCCCCTCTAGAAGAGTGAACAAGGGCACCTGTTACTTGTTTTCACTCCCTTGTGCTGCAGCACTAGTCCCAATAAAGGCTTGCCTGGATTCCTCCTCCGGCCTCATCAATTTCTGTGAGTAGAGTCCAAGGACTCAAACCTGTATCAATTACATAGTATAACCTCTTCTCTTTAACCCGCATTTAATCTTAATTCTAGAAGTAACTATACATTTACTGTTCACACTAATCCTTATTGCAATGTCTCTTTAGTTATTGTGGTTTCTGAAGCTGGTTCTTCAGTAGATTCGTCAAGGAGGGCTCCTGGAACACTCTCCTGAAACGCTGTAATGAAGACAGGGTCAGTATTACTGACTTTTCTTTTTGCCTCCAGCTCCAAAATGATTCAGTATGGGACTTTTAATGATTCTGTCTTTATTTCAAAGTTTGATATTTTGTTCATCAAGGACTTTTTGACACTGAATTTAGTTTTTGAATAATTATTGCATTAAAGTCTTATTTATCTTGATTACTGAGTTGTTGGTGCCCCTGAAATTTTGTGCCCAAGGCCAGTGCCTTTCTCACCTCACTCTGGTCCAAGCACGGAGCTGGAGCTTCTCCGCCCTTTGTCTTTACTGTTCCCATCCTACTTACTTTGATAGCGCTCCCAACAGTTGCTGTGCATGCATAATCCAGTCCCAAAGGAGCCCTGGAGGCTCAGTGTGAGAATTCAAAGACATTCATGCCATACCTTAGACCTCTGCCTCACTAACTGGTGGAGTAAACCAAGTTTCTCCCAGTCTCAGCTGCAGCTCCTGGCCAGGCTCTTGCGTAGCGCAAGCTCAAAGCTCTGCTGTGGTTCCTCCTTTGGTCCCTGCACCGCGCATGCGTGGGGCTCTCCTGGGAACGGGCGCGGGCAGGTTCGCTCTGCCTCTGTACTGAGCATGCGCAGGGCCCTCATGTGTCCAGCTACACGGTTGCTTCTTTCTGCTTTCCCCACACTTAGGGTGATGTTGAGCAGGTCTAATGGCTGTTGTCCACCCAGTTGTATTTTGCAGTAACAGGGGGATACCTTGTCATCTAGTCTCGTTGTAAATCTTGCCCATGGGTTTCGGTTTTAATGTCTTATGCTCTGTGTTTATATGCAGATTCTGGAACATAAAAACTATGCTTCCATGATCACACCAACTTCCCAGAATTCCTAAATATATTTTATTTTCAAAACGGTACTTCAAGAGAAAACAATGGAGAATGGAATTAATTTTTTACATACAGAAAAAAACTACATTACATTTTTTAAAACTACATTACAAAAAAACCCCACAAAAGGCTATTTTCTGCTCAAGGCCTAGACATGTTCCCACTGTTAACAAGGTCGATTGCAACTGATAGGGATGTGGCAGTTCCTGGTCCAGGCAAGATGTAGAGCAAACACAAGGGATGGCCTGGCCCAGCTCATAAGAGAGAAAGGGAAAGGCCCTGGGGGTGAAGAGAGAAGGGAAAACCGGGTAAAAGTTTGTAACCCAACGTTTCAGCTGTCAGGGTGAAGTTCCTGCTACTGGTCCACGGAGATAGGTGAGGGGCTGAGTTTCACTCCCTTTTGGTGGGAGAGGAGGCAGGGATCAGGGATGGACACACACAGAAAGCCAGGTCTGTTGGTGGACTGTGCCCCTAACAGAAGGGTGACTAGAAAACATTCTACTCACTGAGGAAGCTTTACTGTCTGGGCTCTAGGTGAGCAAGAAACAGATCCTCCTGAGGGGAAAATCACTAGGCCTGTGCTGTGGACCGAATATTTATGTCCCCCACATTCATATGTTGGAACCTTAGCCTCAGAAGGTGATGATGTTAGGAGGTGGGGCTTGTGGGAAGTGATGAGATCAGAAGGCAGCGCCCACATGAATGGGATGAGTGCCCTCGTAAAAGAGGCCAGAAAGAGTCCCCTTTCCACTTCTGATATGTGAGGACCCAGCAAAAAAAGGACCACCTATGAACCAGAAAGTGGGCCCTCAGCAGACACAGAATCTGTAGGTGACTTGATCTTGGATTTCTCAGCATCTAAAACTCTGAGAAATAAATTTCTGTTGTTTATATGCCACCCAATCTGTGGTATTTGTTACAGCAGCCCAAAAGGAATAAGACAGCCTGTGATTCAAGCAGCCAGTGTCTGATTTTAAGTGCTATGGATATAAGTAAACAGAGGAAGAGGCTGGAGGTGGGGAGTGGGGGACGTTTTGTTTTAACTAGGGTGGTAAGTGAAGTCTTTGTGTCAGGGGGAACATGAAAGAATTGATATTTAAGAAGAATTCTACATGTTCACCTCTACAGGGCCTGAAAATGCACTTAAGAAAATTCAATATCCTTTTCTAATTAAAAACCAAAATAACACAACAAAAATGGCAATAGTTAGAAATGTCCTTAACATGAAAAAGAAACATGTATACGTCAAAACCCCAAAGCCAGAAAGAATCGCTATCACCAAAACATGCCCTGATCTCACCATGAACAACAGTAAGCAGACACTAAAAATGGGAGGATTAGAACTTCAACACCTTCATGAAATAGGTAATTTGATAAAACTATAAAAGAAATTACTGTAAATTGGTTAAAGACCCAGAAGTTTGCATTGGAATCGTAAGTGAATAACACACCATGAAAAAAATTACCAGGAAAATTAGAAAAACAAAACAAGATAAAAAAAATTCTAAAACTAAAAAAACACTGCCATGGAAATAAGAACACTACTGGGTGGATTAGACAGCAAGTTAACCGGGATTGAAGAGAGAATTAGTGAACCCGAATGTTGCAGAGAGATAAACTAATGGAAAATAAAAAAAGGGCAAATACAGTGAGACAGATGAAGTGTAGAAAGAAAGAGTTTAATATTCCCTGGGATTTTACGATGAGAAATGGGAGGAGTGTTAAAGACACAGGATTTGAAGACTTTTAGAATTACTGTAAAACATGGATTTTCAGATTCCAGTCCTGAGCAGGAAAAATAAAAACAAACTTGAACCTCACCCTACAGTAATGGACTGTAGAATACTAAAGATAATTGAAGACTTTATCACAGAGCAGGGAAGGCAGACCACAGTGAGACCAAACAGCAGCCCAGTCAGCAGTCACAATTCAGGGAGGAACACAAAGCAAAGACATCTTCATGTCAAGGGAAGCATCACAGAAACATCTGTATATTTTTCTCCCTAAACTATCGCTCAAGAATAGAAGCAAAATATGAACATTTTCAGATAAAAAGGACTAAGAGAGTTTGCCTCACTCAGGCTCTCACTGAAAGTGAGGAACGATGTATTTAAGGAAGAAGTGAGTGAATCCCAGAAGGAAGGAGCGGAGTGTGAGAGACACGGAAGCAGGAGATGGGGGAAAGCAGGTCTCAGTCAGACAGTCCTCGACTGTGTGAAACAACAGTCATGGATTAATAATAACGATAATCGGGCTTCCCTGGTGGTGCAGTGGTTGAGAATCTGCCTGCTAATGCAGGGGACACGGGTTCGAGCCCTGGTCTGGGAAGATCCCACATGCCACGGAGCAACTAGGCCTGTGAGCCACAACTACTGAGCCTGCGCGTCTGGAGCCTGTGCTCCGCAACAAGAGAGGCCGCGATAGTGAGAGGCCCGCGCACCGCGATGAAGAGTGGCCCCCGCTTGCCACAACTAGAGAAAGCCCTCACACAGAAACGAAGACCCAACACAACAAAAGTAAATAAATAAATTAATAAACTCCTACCCCCAACATAAAAAATAATAATAATAATAATAATAACGATAATCATGACTAACTGGAGGCATAAACTTACGTGGTTCAGTGCTGTGTCCTGGCCATCACCTGCCACCCTACCAGGGCTCGGGAAGCCTGAGCTGAGGTTGGGAGCACATATATATTTATTTATATAATAATTATTTATATCTATCTACATAATAAGAATTCTATACCATAAACAAGTGGGATTTATTCCCGAAATGCAAGAATGTTTCAACCTAGGAAAATGCATTGGTGTAATGGAATGAAGGGGAAAAAACATGACCATCTCAAGGTAGAAAAAGCAATTGAAAAAATTAAACACCTCTGCATGATGAAAACTACTCAACAAACTAGGTTTGAAGAAAATTACCATGACAGAATTCAAGCCGTATATGTAAAACCACAGCCAACATCACACTCAATGGTGAAAGACTGAAAACTTTCCCTCTGAGATCAGGAAGCATGTAAGAATGCTGGGTTTTACCACTTCTATGCAACATAGTACTGGTAGTTTTAGCCATAGCAGTTAGGAAAGACAGATCAATAAATAAGTTAATGAATAAATCACTGACATCCAGTGATTTGAAAGGAGGAAGCAGAATTATCTCTGTTCTCACATGACATGATCTCATGCATACAAATCCTAAGGACGTCACAAAAATAATGTCCAAACTAATAAATAAATTCAGCACAGTATCAGGATACAAAGTCAACATTAAAAATCATTTATTTCTATACACTAACATGATCAATCTGAAAAGGAAACTAAGAAAACAATTTTATTTACAATTGCATCAGAAAGAGTAAACGACTTAGTAATTAACGTAACCAAGGAGGTAAAGATTTACACAAGGAAAATTGCCAAACTTTGTGAAAGAGACTAAATGACACAAATCCCATTTTCACGGACTGGAAGACTTATGACTGCTAACATCTCAAAAGTACCCATTGTAATTTACAATTCCAATGCAATCTCTATCAAAACCCCATCCTAAATGGAAAACCCCATCCTAAACTTCACTTTACACTGAATAGACCCCCAAAGAGCCAAACACTTCTGAGCAAGAAAAACAATGTGGGAGGATGCATACTCCCTGATTTCAAAACTTACTGCAAAGCTACAAGAATCAAAACAGTTTCATACTGGCATAAAGACAGAATTATACATCAATGGAAAAGAATTCAGAGCCCAGAAAGAAACCCTCACATATATGGTCAAATGATTTTTGACAAGAACAGCAAGATTATTCAGGGGGAAAAGACAGTCTTTTCCACAAAAGGTGCAGGGAGAATGTGATACAAACGTGCAGAGGAACAAGGCTGGACCCTACCAACACCATTTATAAAAGTCAACTCACAAATAGGGACTTCCCTGGTGGTCCAGTGGTTAAGACCCTGTGCTCCCAATGCAGGGGGCTTGGGTTCGATCCCTGGTCAAGGAACTAGATCCCACATGCCTCAACTAAAAGATCCCGCAAGCCGTAACGAAGACCCGTTGCAGTCAAATAAATAAACATTAAAAAAAAGGGACAAAATTTCATATCTTGGACACACAGACATACATACATCCAGATAGACACGGAGATCTCACAGTGTGTCTGCTTGAGTTTAAAAAAGCCTCATTCCGTGGGGCTTCCCTGGTGGCGCAGTGGTTGAGAGTCCGCCCGCCGATGCAGGGGACACGGGTTTGTGCCCCGGTCCGGGACGATCCCACATGCCGCGGAGCGGCTGGGCCCGTGAGCCATGGCTGCTGAGCCTGCGCGTCCGGAACGGAGAGGCCACAACAGTGAGAGACCCGCGTACCGCAAAAAAAAAAAAAAAAAAAAAAGCCTCATTCCTTTCTTTTTTTTCCCCTCTCTCTTAAAGTTTTAATTTCTACTAATTGAGCCAAGGCTGTAGTCTCAGGTGATGTGGCCTATGTTTACATTGAGGGGACGTGATAAGAGTTATAATTTCAAACTTTATCCTAGGAATACTCTTGCACCAATCACTAGTTTTAAGTACATTCTGTGATGATTTGAGGCCTGCTAACTAGGCAGATTTGTACCAAGAAAATAGCACACAAAACCCCACAGAACAAAACAACAAACTATTCTCAAACAAAATACACATTTGCTGGAGACAATCTGAGATTCACCTGCGATTAGACATTCAAAATTGCAATAGTGCACAGCAGAATGTCACGAAATAAACATTTCCCCTGATTCGGAAGTCTTCCTTTCTTCATGCAAAATTTACCAAAACCCCCCCAGAAAAACCAAAAAAAAAAAAAAAAAACCCAACCAAGCCCGAAAGTAGCTAGAATTTTCAAATATTTGAGCGCCTATGATAACTACTGAAAAATGAAAATTTAAACGCTCATTTAACTTAGAGTAACGCTGCTTCGCAACAACCTGTTGCTGGAAAAGAGTAACACAAACAAGAAAAACATAAACTATTCAAAAAGTCCTCCATACGCAAAAATATAAAAAGCACAGAATTTCCTTATTTCAAACTTTGGTTAGATGTTACTATGTCACACACCCTCCAGAGAGCGCTCTGCGAGTCAGTTACGAGTCATTTCAGTTAATCAAGGGTGAAAACGCTGAACGCGAAGCTTCAGCCTTTTGGAGCTGACCCTCCTGAGGGCTTCAGGAAAGGGCACAGAGGCCCCCGTCTGAACACCGCTCCTGGCAACCTGGGGTCCAGGATCCCCGAGCTGTGCGCGCGCCCATCACCCGCGCGCATCCCGAGGGCAGAGGCCCTTGCACCCCTCCGGACCCACCGTGCCCGAGACGCCCGCCCCGCGGCCCCGTCTTCGGGTTCCTCTGCGGCACCTCCCCGTCCAGGCCCCGCGAGCCCGCGGCGACGGGGCCGAGTCCGGCGTCCGCAGACCCAGAGGCCAGCCCCCTCGGGCGCGTGGGGACAGCCCCGCCGCGAGGAGGCCCGAGGGGCGCCGAGGAGGGAGGGCTGCGAGCGCCCGGGGCGCCCACCGCTCAACGGCCGCCTTCGTGGCCCCGGCCCGGCGTCCTCACCCTGCGGCCGGTGGCGGCAGCCCCGGAGCGGAGGAGCGAGGGAGACTCGCGCTCCTCGGGGCTGGAGGGGTCGGGCCCCTGGCTTTGGGCAGGCGGGGGGCGGCGGCCGGGGGGCGCGCGGTGAGGGGCTGCGGGTGGGGCTGCACTTACTCGTCTCTGCTCTGCTCCTCTGCCGGGAGCGTCCCAGTGTGGGGACCGACTCAGTCTCCAACTTCCCTTTCCTCAGGACGTGGGTCTGCAGGAGCCCCCGCGTCCCAGAGGCGAAGCCCTCTCACCTGCTTCCGCTCACGCCTGCGCACTCGCTCCTCGGGAGGGAGGGGGCGGGGCGGGGCGGGGCGCCTCCCGACCTCAGGACCCCCGGTCTGCATACCCGTGTCTATTTTTAATTTCCTGAAAGTGTTTTACTTGAAATCAATTTAAGAAAAATAAATGACACGTTTTCTTGTCCAAATCATAATTTGCAGACTATAGATGCTGCCTTTGTAAGATTTCTTCAGTGATCATAATTTATCCGCTGTCAACCGACCTGAGTCAAGTTACAGGAATCAAATTTTTTCAAAATTCTATTTTCCTTCCATCAGTTTTCAGTCAATAATACATTGTGCCACGTGGAGTTTTATTTAGCGTGCATCACGTTTACTAATAATCACCATGAGGCCCATGGTCCCTAGGGTGAAAATGTAGGGGTGCATTAGGTCTACTACCTTGATCACAGAGATTCTTTTTCCTTTTTTTTTAAGACAGATACTCAATTTTCATCTTTTTGAACATGCTGCTTCCCCCAAAGACCCCACCCTTCTCGTCTGTCCTCATCATTCGAGAATAGAAAAGGAGTTTCTCTCAGCTGATTCCAAGGTACAGGCAGATGAAAGCTAACAAACTCTTCCCAGTTGCTTGCCTAGGAATTGAAAGAACCTTTCCCACTTGAATATCCTAGTTACAAACCACATCTCCAATTCCTCTAGGAATGAAAAAACACCAAGGAGAGACTGTGCTGGGGAAATTAACGAACAATTCATTTGACAAACATTCAATCTTGAATTCTTCATCCTGGTGATTAGCGTGGGAAAAGAGCACGGGTCATCACCATGCAGTTTTCGTTCTTTTTTTTCCTGAGGAAGACAAACGTAGTTTTATTGAGGACAGTAGTTCACCAATTTTTTTAAAAGATATTTTTGATGTGGACCATTTTTTTAAAGTCTTTATTGAATTCGTTACAATATTGCTTCTGTTTTATGTTTTGGTTTTTTGGCTGCAAGGCATTTGGGATCTTAGCTCCCCAACCAGGGATCGAACTCCCACCCTCTGCATTAGGAAGGCAAAGTCTTAACCACTGGACCGCCAGGGAAGCCCCAGTAGTTCACCAATTTTAATGCTCTAATTCCTAACCTCTCTTGCAGCACAGAGTGACCAGGCAAACTTTAAGCAAATCACACGGGAACAGAACGATTATGTGGAACTTACGGGATTGCTTAGATAGGCAGAGATAGCTGTGTGGACCCTTTGGTCCTTCATCTTTGCTCCCTCCTGCCTCAAAAATGAAGACATGATGTCTGGCTGGTGCTCCAGCAGCCATTTTGGGCCAGGAGACAGCCTTCAGGATTGACACTAGCTAAAAGATGATGGGACAGAAGGACAAGTGATGGCTGACTACAGTGCTGTGCAGTTGAGGGTCAGGAAGGACTGTCCAAGTTCATAAATCTTTTTACATGAGAGAGGAAAAAGTCTCCCTCTTCTCTGAGCCTGTATTGTTTGGGTTTTGTGCTGTATTATGGAAATCTAATATTGAGGGAACTATTGGTTTTGCACTGAAACACTGTGTGAACTTTGACACCACAGTCCCCATCTCAGAGAAACCTCCTCGTATGTACCATGGAAGATGCAGGGTTGAAGATGGCCCATATATTCTGAAGATCCCATTCTTTGGCCTGGTCCACATCCACATCATCTTCTACTACTTAAAAGGCCTCATCAGTTCTTGGGGAACTGTCCCTTGTCCCTCAGTGCACAAGGTTAGTTGAGGCTGAAACCCCTTCCTAGCTGTAGGGCAGAGGGGCCCACAGAGCCACTGGGGTGCCTAAAACCTGTGAGGGAGGCCTGAGGGTGCTCATGTCTCCCAGACATACCATATCCAGGGATGTGGAAGGCTGGGTAGACTGTGTGCAGGGTTTGGAAGCTACTTGTTTAAGCCATCATTGTACAATTGGAAAACTGAGGTCCAGAGAGGGGCAGGGAAAACCCAGGGCACTGGGCAGGGGCAGAGTCTTGAGATGAAGGGAGAGTTTGGACCTCCTAGGCTAGGGCTGCCCCCTCCCACAGGGCTTGCTTTGGAATTAGAGCTCCTAGGACCCCAGTACACCCCCACCATGTGGAGTAGATTTCTGTGGAAGTCCACACAAGTGTACACTGACACTCACACTAACATCAGAGAAAGGGACAATAGGACATGGGGTCAGGGGAAGGGTGGACACTGAGGCAGTGACAAATGTAAAAGAAGAAAGACAATGACAGAAACCTGGATCATTCTTCCTTGGACTGAAGCAAAGACCACCTTGTTGGACCATCAGGGGCCTCATTTGGAATCGGGGTCAGATCCATTGCACTGGCTGTGGTGAGGAGTCCTTGTAAGGGAACTGGACACCCCAGGGCCAGTGTGGACAAGAGAAGGTTGAGGGAAGCTTCCAAGGTCACTCTCAAAGCCCCTGGTTCCTATGGATCCTGTCACATTGCCCCCCTGGGGCCCAAGGAAAGTTGATGCCCTGAAGTCTCTCAAACAAAGGTATGTTTTGTGCTGTGGTTTCCCTGCTTGGTGTGTAGTATGAGTGGTTCCCATCAGGGGGAATGATGTGTCCAGTGTGCTCTACTGGAGCAACTGGGGCCAGGAGAGTGTCCCCTGGGCTCCTGAACATTCCCCTGCCCCTGACCTGGCCTGTACCTCCTCTTATTAGCATCCATCTCTAACATCTGAGCTTGTCAGTGGCGGGATGGAGCCTCTTATCTATTCATTCACCAGCTGTGCCCTGAGCCCTCAAATGGGGGCCATGATGAAAAGAACCACCAGGGTCCCTGCCCTCTAGCAGCTCACATTCTGGAAGGGAAAATAGACAAAACCAAGAATACAGAAACAAAAGAAAACAGCAAGTTCTATCTCGAAAAACAGCAGGGTGCAACAACGGGGGTCCTGGAGTCCACTAGGTGAGGGGGTCTGGAAAGGCTGCATTGAGGTGACATGTCTGTTCCCAGCAGTGAGACGAGAAGGAGCCAGCCCTGCACACATCTGGGGAGAATTAGCCTAGAAGAAGGCACGAGTGTGTGAAACATAGAAGCTGAATGTGTTTGGCCAGAGAGGAAGTCAGAAGGGGGCCAGTGTGGCTGTTGGGAGCTTGGGAGGACAGTAGGGGACAGTAGGGAGGGCAGGGCCAGGGTCTGGTGCTTGATGGCCATGTGAGTGATCCACTGTGTGTGACAAAATAGCCACTCTTAGTGGCTTAAGCAAGAAACATTATCTCACACTATCTGTAGGCCAGGAATTGAACAGGGCTCAGCTGAAGGGTTCTGCCAGTGTCTCCCAGGGGTTTGGGGCTGTGGACTCAATTGAGTCAGCACCCAGGTGCTCCTCTGTCTACTGGTCTCCCTCAGTGCCAGGCCACGGGGACCTCTTCAGATAGCATCTCATAACATATAGGCTTGTTCCCCAAGGTGAGGGACCAGGTGGAGGGGAGAGGGGGGCGGGGAGAGGGGGAGAGAGAGAGAGAGGAAATTGCAACATAAATGAAGCATGGAAATTGTACACCTAAATAATTCTGGGGGATTGTCAAATGGTACAATCACCATATGTAACACTTCAGCAGGTCTTCAAAGGACAAGCATACAGTTTTCAGTCAACCCCAAAATTCCACTCTTACATCAATACCCAAAAGAAGTGAATACAGACATTCAAATGCTGGTACACAAGTATTCAGAGCACCACTGTTCACAAGAGCCTAAAGGTGAAAACATTCATAATGTCCGTCAACAGATGAAAGGAGAACCCAATGCGGTGTGTTCCCAGAATGGAATATTATTCAGTGACAAAAAGGATGCAAATGTTCTGGAATAGACGTTAGAGGGGGTTATGTAACATTGTGAATGTACTTACTGCCATTTACATGTACAAGTTAAAATAATCAAACTATTAAATTTTATTTTAAGTGAACTTTATATCTAGATTAAACAATTTAGTAAATGTCATAAAAAATACTAAAAATGGACTTGCTCTGGCTCTGGAGCTGTAGCAGGCAGTAGAGATGTAGCTGGCTCTAGGTCTGCAGAAGTTTCCAGAGCTTCTTCTGGAGCTGGTGCTATAGACCCAAGAAGAGAAAATATCATCAATAGGACTGCTTTTCCAGTGCCTCCTAAAGACAGGAAACGTCTCACTGCCAAGCAACGAAGTCTCAGTCCAAGATGCCACCCCCAGGAAGTCTTCCCAGACTGCAGTCCAGGGGAACAGTGATCTGAGTCTCCTCATTGCTCCTGGCCCAGTTCCAGCCTCGGGAAGCTCTGTTCTGTGTGGCTCCGCCCCTTCCCCTCCCCACTCACCCCCCCATCACCCACCCTGAGTACCCCTCACCATCACCGTCTGCCTCAGGGGGCTCCAGGTGCTCCAGCTGTGCCAGGAGAAGGTGGGCTTGCTGCCCCAGGTCTGAGCCAGGCATGCTGAGCTCTGTGTAAGCCAGAAGCATCTTCAGGCGGGGAAATTCTGGGGGCTGGTGGAAATGCTCAGGGTAATGGTGCAGCCAGGTGCCTAGGATGGAGGACATCCTAGGGGAGAGTCAGGTGGACAGCAGAGTCAGAGGCCTGGCCTTCCTTCCCCACTGCGGCCCCAGGACAGCCCTGCGGGGACCTGAGCCTCTGTGCCTTCTGCTTCTGCCCATCCAGAGGCCAGTTCTACTCCACGTCCCATCTAACCTGGCAGACTTGGCAAAGGGGGCCTGGACACAGAGGAGGGGCTGGCAACGAGCCTGCTGAAGTGACAGCCCTTGATCCACCTCCACTTCTTCAGGGAAGCCTGACACACTGCTCTGTCCTTCTTCCGGCCCCTCCCCACTGGATGTCACCTCTGTGAGGACAGGCAGGGTGTCTGCTCTGGTCCTGCCCTCTCAGGAACACAGTAGGTGCTCCATGAATATCTGACCCAGGAGGGAACACACAGGCTCTATCTTCCCGGCCAGGCTTCCTGTGGGCCTCCTAACACCTCGGATTTACCTCCTGCACCCACATGCTGCCTCATCCTCTCGGGGCCCTGCCTGGCTCTCCTTCTGCTGCTGACACTCATCTCCCACAGCACAGGGCGGGGTCAGCTGCCCCTTGCGTGTCACTGGGTCCCCGAGCACCAGCTGAGCACCACTGCTAACGATTCACCAGACAGTGAGCACGATGCTCTCCACACCTTGTGTTCTGGGTCCCAGAATGGGGGGTGGAGGCAGGGCTGGGATGGAGAGGGGACGGGTGTGGCCTCTCTTAGGGGCTGACTCTGACCTCTGACCTCCCGGATGCTCCTCGCGGCACCCCAGCCCCGTCCGCAGCTCTCTTGGACTCCTTTCCTCTTTTCCAGGAGAAGCCTTCGGACCTCTGCCCTCAGCACGAACCATCAGATGTGTGGGATCCAGGGTTCTGCCAGCCCTGCCCATCCACAGACCCCACATCTCCATGCAATTCTTTGGGGAAGGGAGTCCCTCCCTCTTGAATCAAAGCCCACTCACATTTTCAGCTGGTGCAGGGGTCCACCGTCCTCATCAGAGTAAGGGAGGATGCATCCATATCTAGAGGAGGCCAGGAAGGCGTCACATGGACTGTCCTGAGGACACACCTGGATGTGATGCCTAGTGTGACGGTGTGACCCCCGGTAGAGTGGAAGCCCTGGAGGGCAGGACTGCTGTCTGCTCGATGCGTTAAATGATGGTTGTACCTAGAAAAGTGCCTGCACCTAGTGGCCTTCCTCTATATGTGAGAATGAATGAGCCCCACCAGCCCCATCGCACATATCTGAGTGGCCTAGGGCCCCAATGCCCACTCCCAGGAACGCTTGCTCTCACCCACCCAGGACAGGGCACCCCTAATGGAATCACCCATCACCATTCAACTGGGAAAAGAGTTCATCCTAAGGTCAGAGGCACAGGGACAACTGAGGCGGAGGCTTCCTCATGGGGAGGAGGGACATGATGAATTAGCACAAACACGGCACCTCCAGCAGACCTTTCCACAGGCCGGGTCCCCAGAAAGCACTTTCCGTGAAGGACCCGCTGGTCCCTACAGTCACCGTAGGGGGCTGGTCCTCTCTTTACCCTAGTGTGCAGAGGGGCCAACTGAGGCTCAGAGAGGTGGAGGGACATTCCCACATGTCACAGCTAATAGGTGGCCGAGTCACCAATGTCCCATAAGGGGCAGAGTGCTCACCTTGTGAAGAGAAGCTCCAGCATCTGCTGGGTGGTACGGAAAGCCCTGTAGGAGACCAGGAATGTGGGGAGGTTGGAGGGAGCCCCACGCAGGAAGGCAGGCACCAGGTTTCCCACCAGCTTCTCCAGCCTGCCTGCCTGGAGGCTCCACAGCATGCAGGTCTCATTCCTGTCCCCTGTGGACACATTTTCCCCCTGGGGTGGAACAGAGCAGGGACATGAGTCAGAGGCAGCGCCAAGGACACCAGGAGGGCTGGGGCTGGAGCTGAGACCGAATCCCCAAGCCTCAGAGACTTGTGGCAAGAGGTGGGACAGGAGTGCCCTCAGCAGGATAAAGGTTCTGGCTTCACAAGTGAATTGGTGGTGGGCGATGGTTACATGTGTTACTATCTCAGGGCAGTTTGTAGCACAGTACTGATAGCCCCCCCTGTATTGACTGCATCATCCCTCTGATTGTTATCAAAACATCCCTTTCTGGGGATGAGAACACAGAGTCTCCCTGGGGCGGGAGGGATCAGGTTAGTCAGGCCAACATGGACACCTGAGGATGGAGTTAAAAGAGGAAAATCTGTAGAAAAATGCAGAAACAAAGTTGACTTAACATTAAGTGGGGGCTTCCCTGGTGGTGCAGTGGTTAAGAATCCGCCTGCCAATGCAGGGGATATAGGTTCGAGCCCTGGTCCGGGAAGATCCCGCATGTCAAGGAGCAACTAAGCCCGTGTGCCACAACTACTCAGCCTGTGCTCTAGAGCCTGCGAGCACTGCAAAGAAAAGTAGTCCCTGCTCTCTGCAACTAGAGAAAGCCCGTGTGCAGCAATGAAAACCCACTGCAGCCAAAAATAAATAAATTTTAAAAAAATGAAGTGGAATCCTATGAAAGTCTCTTTCTGAGATTCCCACGTATATGTGGATAGTGACTTTGCATCTGGACAAGGCAGGGCCTGGGCCGTGAGGGCCGGTGGGAGAGGAGATGGGGGCCCAGATTCCTTTGGGAGCAGAAGGCCAGGAGGGACCCAGGGGAGGGGCAGGGTGGCTCTGGGGCTTCCTGGGTGTGCAGTCTCCTCCTCGCTGGCACTCACCCTGAGCCTGCCCTGGGCTCTGTTGCTGCTGTGGGGCTCCTGCCCCTCCTGCAGGGAGATGGAGCAGGGGGCGCCATGGACCGGCTCCTGTGCGATCTCCTGTGTGGAGGAGCCCTGTGAACACAGTGCCCGGCAGCCAGGCAGGAAGCCTCAGAGCCCTGCCTGCCACCTGTGCTGCCCCTCAGACCCACCAGCCATCTCCACTGCAGACACACGCACACCACTCTCTGCACAGACCTCCTCCAAGGAGGGAAAAAAGATGGCAACCTGAGGGCCTTGGATCCACGTTGGCACAGATAAGAGGCACCTCAGGAATCTCTCTCACCCTTGTGCTTGAGTGTGACCATGACAGGACCACCAGCTGGCCAAGTTCCCATCCACCCGTTCCTGCCCAGAGGGGAAACCTCCCCTCAAGTCCCCCTCCCCCCCACACGGAGATGCAGGGATGTGAGGCTGCCCAGGGAAGGCTCCCAGACGCGGCCGGGCCTGGACTGGCCTGCTCTAGGCCACCTCATGTGCGCTTAGGGACCTCCTGCTAAAGGACCAGAGTCGTCCAGGTTAAGTATTGAACCGTCTAACGCATCTGAGAAACCTCCCACTCAGGGGTTTCCTGAAGCAGAAGCCCTGGGAAGTCAGGACACAGCAGGAGAACATCCGTCTCTGTGAAGTGTCTCCAGCCAAGTGAGCGGGCTGTGGGGCTGTCGCTAGGACGTGTGTGCCTGGCTCCTGGGGCTCCGAGTTCTGTTGGGGTCTGTTGCCAAGGAGGTGACTTCACTTCCTGGGGGCCCCTTACTTGAATCCCCTCCTCAGACAACACTGCTACACACAGCCCTCTGGGCTGCCGACGGCTCACCCCTTCTCCACGCAACCCCATATCTCACACAGTCACACCTCACAGCCCTCTCCACCGCTCCCAGGGAGGGTCTGTGCACAGCTTTGAGGAGGCAGACCTGGGTTCCAGACTCAATTCCCCATTTTACCTGTTCTCCATCCTGGATAAGTCACTGTGTCTCTCAAGGCCTGTCTCCCCACCTGCACAGTAGGAATTATTCTAGCATGTATTTCGAGGGATGTCCTTAGGCATAGCTGGGATAAGATCTAAAAAATATGGGAGTCATGTCACATGTAGGTCCTGCATCCAACCTTTTTTTCCTTTCTCGCATTACCTCCCCCATGTCTGTTCGTCTTCTGATCCCATTCTGTAGTCCTTATTTAATGTCACTGTGCACATGTATGTGTTTGTGAGTGTTCGTGTGTGTGTATGATGCCAGTGCTCACTCTGGGAGGCCAGAAGAAAACAGCCCCCATAGGGAGGGATGGGCAAGAGTTTCCTAAGATCTTAGGGCTTCTAATTTCCAAAGCAAATCTGACGAGAAGTGTTCCAGCCTTGACCCAGGAGGTTAGGACACAGTGACACAAGGCTATACAGGTAGCAGGAGCTGGGATGACAGACTCACACAGTCCGGCTCCACTGTCCACACTCATAACCACTGTGCTGGCTGCAGTGAGACCGCTGCCTTCACGGGGCTCATAGCCTGACAAGCTCAGCTTCTCTGGCTGGACTCACAGTGGCCCAGGGACAGACTGGCAGATGACGGGCTGCCATCAGTACACAGACATGACAGTCTCATTTGCTTCTGCCTTTATGTTCCTGTCCTTAAATGCCTCTCCTGAATACTAAGGCTGGCTGGAACATTTTATACAGGCCCAAGCCCAGTATAAACAGAGTCAACTTTACCAGGAACAACATGATGTTTAATCATAAGAGTATCCTCATCCTCACTTGAAATCTGCTGGTAAGCAGTTTTTCCCAGTGACTTCATTGGAAAGTAGATCAGAGTTGATCTAACCTCAGAAGTGTCTAAATTTTAATTGGCCCCAAACTGCCTTCTGGACCTCTCTTCCCATCCCTCCCCCAACGTCCATGTAGCTCCATTTCTCCACTTGCTCAAACCAGAACCTTGGGGTCTGTCTGCTCCCTCTTTCTTCCTCACCCCCACATGCAATCAACCCATCCCCTTCCCTGGATCCCAACTTCAGAATGCATCCCTCACCTCTCTGCATCTCCCTCCCCTCTTAGTCCAGGCCACCACTGACACTGTCCCTGATTCGTGCTCTTTGCTTCTGTTACTCACTCCCTCTGATCCAAGACAGGGATGTTTAAAAGACAGATCTTCTCCCGTCTCTCTGCTAACAAACAGGAACTCAGCAGCACTTTGTGGAAAGCCCCAGTCCTTAGCCAGACCTCAAGCCCCTCGTCCTGCCAGCAGCCCACCTGCCCTGCTCCCTTCAGTCCAGCCACACTGGCTTCTGTCTGTTCTTTCAATGGTGCCCCCTCCCCAGCCTTCAAAAGCCCCAGGCTTGGATACCATTGAGCTCTTCACGTGGATGCCTCCTCCTTCAGGTTTTGCTGTAGGTTGCTCTGCCCGGGGCCCTCCGTTCCTCCCTCAGGGCTCTTTCCATGGTCCTGGGAGTTGTCATTATGGCCTGCTGGGCCCCAGGACTTGCCAGAGGAAATGGCAGGAGCCTGGGACCCTAGGCAACCTCAGGTGGCCAGCCCTGGGACTCCTTCAGCCACTGGTGGGCAGGTGAGCACAGCGGGCTCTGTCGTCACCTGGCGACCCGGGGAGGAAAGGTCTCGCAGCGCTCTCTGAGCCTTGCCACCTGCTTGGTTTCCCAGGTGGAATTTAGAGAAGAAGAAAGCAAGCCAGAGTCGGGGGCAGGGCTTCCAGATCCTGACCCGCCCCTCACAGGCCCCGGCCCTTTCAGTTTCCTAGGTTGGTGTCTAAAGATCAGTGGTCAGGGACACCTGGGTGCAAATCCTCACTTCTGCTGTTCCACTGTGTGCTGGTACAAGTCACCTTTTTTCTTTTATTAAACGTGCTAGGGACTATTCTAGGCCTGGAATACTGCAGTGAAGAAAACCTACAAAAACCCTGCCGGCTTGGAGTTTACAGTCTATTGTGGGGAGACCGATGGTCAACATGTTTACATCACTTAGATCTGGACCCTCCCATCTCTCTCCAGCTACTACCCCATCTCTCCTTCTCCTTAAAACAAACACTGTCAGATGCTTGTCTAGACTCCGCTCCCACTGCTCTGATGGAAATATCTGTCTGGGAGAAGAGCATTCTGGGTGGAGCAAACAGCAAGTGCACAGGTGTGTTCAAGGGATTCAAATAGGCCAAGGTGCTGGGATGGGTGGGGAGGGCAGAGTGGGATGAGGCCTGGGAGGAAACCGTAGTGGGTGGTGTGCTTTTCCTCCAAGGGAGGAGAAGGCAGGAGGGCTCCTGGCCTGGGAGTGGCAGGATGGACACCCAATAACTGAATCTTTTTGGCTGCTGCAGCTGAGAAAAGACAGCAGGGCACAAGAGAGGAGTCACGGGACCAGGTAAGGGCTATTGTGATATCAGGAGACCAGGGCGCTGGTGGTGAGAAGAGGCTGGATTCTGGTTCTAAGTTGAAGCCAGGGCGGATAGGATTTACTCACAAGTTTCTGACCATCAGAAAGGTTGGAATTGTCAGGTTGGGGAAGGCTGTTGGAGAAGCACATTTGGGGAGGGGGAGATGAGCTCACCTTGGGACATGTCCAGTTAGAGCTGAACAGATGACCTCTAGTGGTGTTGCTTGTTAGATGCTGAGGATAAAAGAGACAAGAATTCACAGGAGGTCTAGGCTGGAAATCAAGGTGGGGAATCATGGAGAGATGGCATTTAAAGCCTTGGAACTAGATGAGACCATCCAGAGAGTGAAGGTGAAAACAGCAAAACATGTGGGTGTGTTGGGATTGAGGTAGGGAGTAGACCAAGCCAGAGAAGCTAGGAGGTAAGAGGAAAACCTGGAAGTGGGAGGGTGGTAAAGCCAAGGGAAGGGAGTGTTTCATGGAGAAGGGGATGATCGGCTGTACCAAATGCTGATGGGACAAGATGAGGACTTGGTGTGGGGGGGTGTCCCTAGATTCAGCACCATGGAGGCCACGAGTGACCTTGACTGAGCAGCTGGGTGAATGGTGGGGGTGAAGCCTGATTGGAGTGGGTTCTAGAGAGAACTGGAGGAGCAGTGCAGGGGAGTTTAGACGAGCCTCTGACAGTGTTTTAAAGGGAAGGAGAGATGGGGTAGCAGCTGGAGGGAGGAGGGAGGTGACCAGGCCTAATAGTGAGGTGAACATACTGATCCAGGACAGTGGAGAGTGGCTGGAGCGATGTCCTAGGGTGGAGAGCTTGACTTTGCAGCAGCCAGAGCACCTCATGCACAGAAACAAGAGAACAGACTGTGTGCACAGATGCAGCTGGAGGGAGGGTTGCTTGTCAAAGCCCTCTCTATCTCTTTTTGTTTAACTTGTGAAATATATTTACCAAAAAGCACATAAAACACATATATACTACTTTATGAACGATGTAGGTACCTGTGTAACCATCACCTGGGGGTAAAAAAAAGACATTATTAACACCTTAAAAAAATCTTCCTAGTGTTCCTCTCCAATCGGAATCTTTTCCTTCTGCCCTAGATATATACACCATTCTGCCTTTGCTGATGCTATTTTTAAAATAATTTTGCCAGCTAAATGTACTCTTGAACCATCTTGGCTGTTATTTAACTTAATTTGTTTTTGTTTAAGTTAATTTTTATTTTTGCCAGCTTTCTTGAGGTATAATTGATGAATAAAATGTAAGATATTTAAAGTGTACAGTGTGGGGACTTCACTAGTGATGCAGTGATTAAGAATCTGCCTGCCAAATGCAGGGGACACGGGTTCGGGCCCTGGTCTTGGAAGATCCCACATGCTGCAGAGCAACTAAGTCTGTGAGCAACAACTACTGAGCTCGTGTGCCACAACTACTGAATCCCGCCCACCTAGAGCCTGTGCTCCGCAACAAGAGAAGCCACCGCGATGAGAAGCCCGCGCACTGCAACGAAGAGTAGCCCCTGCTCGCCGCAACTAGAGAAAGCCTGCGTGCAGCAACAAAGACCCAATGCAGCCAAAAATAAATAAATAAAAATTTTAAAAAAGTGTACAGTGTGATATTTGATATGAGTATACATAGTGAAATAATTCTCCTCATTTTAATTAATATATCCATTACCTCACATATTTACTTTTTTTTTCCTTTGGGTAAGAACATATAAGTTCTACCTTCTTAGCAAACTTTAATTATATAATGCAGTGCTATCACCTATAGTCACCATGTTATACATTAGATCCTGAGGCCTTATTCATCTTATAACTGAATGTTTGTACCCTTTTACCAACTTCTCCCTATTTCTACTACCCAAGCCTCTGGAAACCACTGTTCAAATCTTTCGTCTTTTTTTTTTTTAATTGGGTTGCTATTTTAGTTCTTTACTGCTGCATAAAAAACACCCTAAAACTTAGTGGCTTAATATCAACAATAAGGTACTTTGCTCATGAATCTTCAATATGAGCAGGGCTTGGCCTCAGCTGGGATGATTCAAGGCTGTTTGGACTTCCTGGAGAAGGGCTTCCTCACAGCATGGTGGTCTCAGTGTTGTTAGACTTCTTACATAGCAGCTGGTTTCCCCCAGTGCAAGCACTGCAAGACATCCGGGTGGGAGTTGCGAGGCTTCTTCTGATCTAGTCTTGCATGTCCCAGATGTGTTCTATTAATCAAGCAAGTCACTAAGGCCAGCCTGATTCAAGGGAAGGGAAATTAGATGCCACCTTTCAATGTGAGGAATAGCAAGGAATTTTTATCTCCTGCAGTTGCATAGTTTTTTCTTACTGATTTACAGAAATTCTTCATATATTCTGTATTTGCTCAGTGTTATATGTTTTGGAATGATCTCTTCCATCAGGGCTTTCTTTTCACTTTCTTTATGTCTTGTCCTCCTTTGTGGCTAATGCTTTTTGAATCTTGTTTAAGAAGTTTTTCTCTCCTTCAGGGTGATGAAAATATTCTCTTAAAAACTTTCCAACTTTTACCTTCTAAAAGCTTTCTAACTTTGACTTCTTAATTTGGGTCTTTAATCCACCCGTAATTTACTTTAGTATGTGGTGAAGTAGAAATATTTTTCCCATGTAGATATTTAAGTACCACTTATTAAGAAGAATATCATTTTCCCACTGCCCTGCTGTGCCACTTATGCTAGATATCAACTGTTTGTGTATGTAAATATCTTTTCTAGTAGTCTGAATGCTTCCTTGATATCTACTTTGGCAAGATGTTTCAAGCCCATCTTGTACATTGCCTGCCCAAGACTAGAATCAGCTATTTCTTCAGGAAGGCTTGGTCTCCTTTATTAAACACTACAGTTGGGATGTTAGGAATCCTCCTTGCTACTGAGTTGATCATTGTCTCTAGTTCTTTTCTGTGGGAAGAGCTAGAAATTACATATATGGTAGAATACTCTGGGAGTTTATATTGATACATCCAACTCATACAGAGAACTGTACAGTCTTTACTCAATTTCTTCTGTTACATTTGTATCTCCTTTCCTCCACACTGGCAAGTCTGGTTCTCTAATTGAATTTGAATATCTAATTAGTCACTTGTTTTATCTCAACTTATGCACGCTGATTCAGAATAACAATATCCATAATACCACATAGGTGATGGAAATTGGAGAAGATACAAATAAATGGAAAGATCGTTCACCATCATGGATTGGAAGAATTAATATTGTTAATATCTCCATACTACCCAAAGGAATCTACAGGAGTCAGTACAATTCCTATAAAAATTCCAATGCATTTTTTATAGATAAAAGGAAAAACAATCCTCAAATTTGTATAGAAACAAAAAAGACCCTGAATAGCCTAAGCAATCTTGAGAAAGAAGAACAAAGTTGTAGGCAACACACTCCCTACTTTCAAATTCTATTACAAAGCTGTAGTAATCAAAGCAGTATGGTATTGGCATAAAAACAGACACATAGATCAGTGCAACAGAATAGAGAGCCTGGAAATAAACCCACATATTTATGGTCAAGTAATTTACAACAAACAAGCCAAGAATATACAACAGGGGAAAGCATAGTCTCTGCAATCAATGCTGCTGGGAAAAGTGGACAGCTGCATGCAAAAGAATCAAACTGGACCACTATCTTACATCGTACACAAAAATGAATTCAAAATGGATTAGAGTCTTGAATAGAAGACCTGGAACCATAAAACTCCTAGAAAAAAAATAGGTAGTAAGCTCCTTAACATCAGTCTTGGTAATGATTTTTTGGATCTGACACCAAAAGCAAAAGAAATGAAAGCAGGGACTTCCCTGGTGGCGCAGTGGATAAGACCCTGCATTCCCAATGCAGGGGGTCCGGGTTCGATCCCTGGTTAGGGAACTAGTTCCCGCATGCATGCCGCAACTGAGAGTTCACATGCCGCAACTAAGGAGCCCGCCTGCCGCAACCAAATAAATGAATATTTTAAAAATATATAAAAAATTAAAAAAAATTTTAAAAAGAAATGAGAGCAAACATTAACAAGTGGGATTACATCAAACTAAAAAGCTTCTGCACAGCAAAGGAAACAGCAAAGGGGGAAGGGAAAATAATAAGCATTTCTTTTAAAAAGAGGAAAATAAAACCCACTTCAAAGTATTATAAAAAATTAATAAACAGAAACCTCAAAGGGAGTTGGAAAACAAGAAGGGGGAGCTCTCAAGTCCTGTGAGGACAGCAGAGCCCAACAGGGAGAAGAAAAACTCTTCTCCTGGCAAGGACTCAGCCCATGAAAAGCCATGGACTCTGTTTACTAGAGCCCTCCCAAATCCCACTCCCCCATCCCTGCAGCCCGCTGTAAAAGTGTTCTTTCCTCACTGTCTGGGGACTTGCATGAGGCTTGCCAGGATGCAGACCCCAAATAAACCCATCTTTGCTGGAGAAGTAACTAGTAATCTATTTGTGTTAGGTCCGTAGTATATATCTAGAGAGAAATATTTTTCTTCACTTGCAGTCTTAAAATTAGGATTATGTGTGCAGATATAGTTAATACATGCTTAACTCATAGTCCAAACACGGAGTATTATTTTGAGTTATGACAGCAGCAATGTTCATTGTTGAAGAAACTTCTAGTGCATGTAAAAAACAGAGAAGTCAATGCAAATAAAGGTCTGTTTCAGCATTATCCCTTCAATGTACTCCACCCTTTTATACAATAAAAAAGCTGTTGCTGTATTATAGACCTCGGATTAAAAAGAAAGTCAACCACATTCTTTGTTTATTTATAGTTTTATTTCCTTATTTCACTATTAAACTTAGGGGATAATATCACCACAAAGTTGCAGGCATCATTTTATAGTACAGACAATTGAATTATTTTTAGAAGAAGGAATAAAAATGGCATATGACATACCTAAAATGACTACTGAGGAAGTGCTGGACACTAGGAAATAAAAACAAGTAAAATTCAGTGCCTTTGATAAAGATGGGGACACTATTTTAGATGCAACTATGATACATGCCTTTTGCTTACAAAGCAAATATATAGCCATCTCTTTGGACAGTGATTTCTACACCCTCCTAAATTAGAAGGATGTGAGTATCACTGAACATTTCATAGACATTTCCCAGAACGCTTTCTGCCAAGAAAAATCAATGTGCTGATTCACCAACTTGAAGCCTATTTTAATTATTATTCCTCAAACCTGCACCAAACTTAGAGACAGTTTCCATGTGTTTGAAAAAGGTGGGGGGGGGGGCATTCCTGAAAATGTTGCCTTGCCATAGCTCTAAGCACAAGCCCCAAAGAAATTTCTCTGGAGTGTTGTACATAGGAGGCTGAAAATATCCACATGTTACATGAGGAACAAACAGAGGATATGAAGAGAGGGCTTTGTTTAATGCTTGCAGAACAGTATGGATTCTCTCCTAACCTTCATGCCAAGCAAAACTACATGCAAGGATGTTTTAAGCCAAACTACAGAACTTCACCTGTACAAACAGAAGACTTATATATATAGACTCTCCAGGCTCTCTCAGTATTTCCCTTACTAGGATCAAGTAGAGTTGACCAACCTGGTAAAACGTTTCCAAATTCTAGGGATAGAGTTGATTTTCTTTCCTTCCTGTCCTCTTAATTATATTTACTACTTCAAATCTATTAAAATATTTCTCCTTGTTGCTT
Source organism: Mesoplodon bidens (assembly GCF_964165515.1). Lineage (NCBI taxonomy): Eukaryota > Metazoa > Chordata > Mammalia > Artiodactyla > Ziphiidae > Mesoplodon > Mesoplodon bidens. The sequence continues at coordinate 117,247,240 of NC_138176.1, read as the reverse complement.
AGTAATACTTTATTAGGAAACCATCATATCAATGAACCATTTTTCCCTTAATTTACTTTCCCAGCTCAATGCCCTCCAGCTACAGTCGAAGTGTGGGGCATTGACGTGCCCATAATTCTGATAAATATTTGCTATATTAATTATAAGGAGTTTATTAAACATTCAACAGCATTTATTGAATGTCTACTGTTTGACAGATAATGTGCCAGCCACAGGATGAGGAGATCTACTTTCTATCATCAAGGAAATCACAGAATCCAGGATAAAAATAGTTCGGGGTTTGGTACGTAAATTGCAGAATGAATAAGTAGTTTGGACTTCAAGAAAGAACAAAAAGAAAGATTTATATTCTGAGGATAATCTTTTAAGCTTAAGATAAGATTATTTGGGTGAGGGAAGTGTTATTAATACTTCTTTGCAACTGAGAGTATGGCCTCCTTTTCCATTTCCCGTTCGTATAGAATGTCTTGTGCAACTCAGATGAGAGCCGCCCTGGATCTGGGAGATTATTTGGGGAGTTCCCAGCCCAGGCCAAGAACTGTAGGGTCTGAACTCTGTGCTGAGTCTTCCTGGTTCTACCAGAGTGACCACAGTCCTAACATTGTGCATGGGTGTCCGCTTCCACATGTCCGAGTGCACTGTCTATCTCTGTGTGTGAAGCTGTGAATGTAATGTGTGTCCAGTTAACAACAAGACTAACCCTTGCCCATCTTGGAGCCTGGTGACAAAATATTACGCAGTTCCAAACTTATGTTGAACACAATCACTTTGGGAACTTGTTTTTCTTTACTCATCTTTATTATCTCAACACGAGCCTTCTTTCTCAGGCAGTGACACTAAAGCCAGAAAAAGAAAACGGAATATTCCTAGTTCTCAAGAGCCCTGGGCTTCTGTCCCTGGAGCCAACCTCTTAGGGCTGGAATATTTATTCTCACAGCATGAGTCCTGGCAGAGGCGGAATTCCTACAAAACAGAGGCATGAAAACACCAGGAGAGACAGCATAACCTAGGTCCGTAAAGGCAAGTAGTAAAATTGACCTGCATCCTAGTATGGGGTGGTGTTTGCACTGCTGTGCCAAGCTTGTCACGCATGACATATGAGAAAAAATATGGTTTTAGAGGAGGTGGTACAAGTAGGGCTGTCATGTTGAAGAAAGGACCAGCGTTTTGGGTGCTGTATTCTATACAGTTTCAGTCCATTTCGAGAAATACCACTGAGAAACCAAACACCCCCTCCCCAGCAGCTCTACTTGTAAGGTTGTCAGGCCTTAGGTGATCATCCTGGAATAAAGTGGTATTTGAAATAAAATTCCAGGTTTACCAACAAATTGTGAGAGTTCCTTAGAGTTCACTGTACTGAAATATAAATAAATAACTCTGAGGGATACATAAAATCAGAATTTTTCAAGTGTTCTTCAGTTAGAGCATTTACATTCATCATGGTAGTTATTTACCTAACGCCCTGACTCTATTTCACCTGTTTGCTATTAGAAGGCAAATTGAGATGCTTTCATGTTGTTAATGAGTAAGAGCGTATGGAGACAACCCAGTGAGTTTAAGGGTAAATGACACGCATGGCAGAGGCTATGTAATTACCTGGTGACAGAACTGGGCCAAAAGCTCAGGGCTCCTCATGCTAAGTTAGAGCTTCTTTGTGATACCTTCACTTGTCCTCTGAAGCTGCTGGGATGTACTGTCCAGTTTCTCAGCCATACATCCCCATCTGGGAATCGTCTCTACTCAGATAAGTATGGGGCACCCAGAATGGTCCAGAGGCTCTGCCTCTGTCTCGTGTTGTCTCCTTCAGGCTTCTCCACTGTCCCTGAGCCTTGGCATCCTTTTCCTTCCTGAGATTGACCTGAAGCAGCTAACTCTGCATCAGAGCTGTGCCCTCCCGCTTCTCACAAGTGATGCACAAAGGGCTCTCATCCTTCTCCAGAGCAATGAACTTGCCCATTTGCACACAGGGGGGTTGACAGAGAAAGCTGCTATGCCTTCTAGATCTTTAGCCCCTGCAGCTTCTTATGCTTATGCTTTCTTTTTTTTTTTTTTTTTTCTGTGAGAGTCTAGAACTATTATATGTGAAAGAGTAAATAGAAATGGAACTTATCTGGAGGCTCAAGGCTAGATTTGAAGTCAAGGATGATTCAGGATAAAACAGAGCAGAGCCAAGGGGAATACGGGACCAGAAAGCTCACTTCTCTTATCCATCTGGTAGACCCTGGAGAATAGAGAATGGGAGAACAGGGTCGGGGTGAGCGCGTGCGCGCGCGCGCGCGCGTGTGTGTGTGTGTGTGTGTATGTTTGGGGTGCTTTCTTCACGTGTAGTTTATTTAGGTTTGATTATTTTACTCTCAATTAAAGTGGATAATCATGAAAGCTCTGTAAACCTCATTCATATGGATTGAAAACAATTTGATTCCCACCTGGGGGGATGATCTTATGTAAATGCTGAATACCTTTTCTAGTGACAAGTCCTTTGAGAAATGCATGTGTAGCTATGTCTGGTTTTAAACACTTCACTACATCTTTGATTACACTTCTAAATTTTCCAAACTCAAAAGAATCTGTTCTTCTTATTTTCTTTTTCTGAAAATGACCGAAGAGTTGGACATACATTTCTATAAACAGTGTCAGTAGACAGTATTTAAAAGCAGTTTTCATTCACGAGAGACTTAAAAATAATTTGATAATTAAACCAGTAACAGAAGAGCTGACGTCTTGGACGTCTTTCTTTTCTCCCATTCTCAGCATCATAAAAGGACAAGGATGAGGAGATAATCATGTTTAAGTAGAGTTGTTATTAACCTTCACAGTTCTGCTAAAGCTTACATTTCTTCATTTCTTAAATTTAATTCTATTTTTTTTAAATACAGGAAACAATCTTTAGAGAGGGAGGCAAGATAGGAGATTCAAAGAGAATGGGAATTACTGTTGTACAGGGAGACTTGAATCAGCATTCACAAATTTATTAGTGCCAGGCCAACGTGAGTAATAAAATATAGATGCACTTGCTCACTAGACATTTCACAGGTTAATAACATAACATTCTGTAGTTTGCTATACATGTTAGAAAATAGTCTCTGTTTTTTCTTATTCTTTGGTCGAATGTGGGCCAAAAAAATAATTCTTTCAATTATGCCAATTTGCCTTTTTTTGCCCTTGTCATGTGATTTCAAATACACTGGTGGAGGGTTGCTTTGACGGGTTCCCATCAGGTTTAACTAGAATGGTATTAAACCATTATGTTGAAGTTAAAGTTGACTTTTTATTACCTAGAAAGAGTTAGGTACCTCCTGGCGCCAACAGGATGACTTTTTCCTCTTCTTAGCCACAAGAAAGCTCGATATACCCTACCCATTGCTCAAGTGGACCTTAAAGAATCACTTTCAAGGGACACCACCTGCTGAAGACTGAAGAGTAATATTTATCAACATTAAATAGAACTCGGTGAAATATGCATAAATACATCTTCATATAAACATAACACAAAATTAAATAGTTCAGAAACACAGACACCACTGAGTACACTTCCACTGTTGTCAAAATCTGCTGTAAACACCAGCTCACACTGAACACAAAAGCAGCTTCTACCCTGGCTCCGGGTTCACACCACGGAGACCCTGTACAGAGGGAAGATTTCTCCTCAGCCCCCCGCCTCCCGCCCCTCCCACTCCCCACACAGCCCACAAAAGGAAAAAAAAAGAACTCTAACACCTACAGCAGCAACACAGACGACGGCTACAGCAGCAGCCCTCCCCTCCCCCAAATAGAACAGTTAGCGTTTGGGCCAATTCAGAAGAGAATACAAAATCAGTTTTTAGAAATGTACTAAGGAAATCAACTTGAAGCAATACTTTTCAAAGTGTAATACTTTCTTTAGAGGACTTAAGACTTCACGAACCCCACCCATTCCTGGGTAAAGGTTGCACAATGAACACCAGAAAGCACTGGCCCCAGCTAAGTGACAAAAGGTGTAAGCCCTTTTTCATTTAAAGATGTCAAGTAGCAAGAAATCGAATCCCGTGTTCTTCTTTGCCCCTCAGAAGGTCTCTTCTGCTTTGCCCCATGTAATGCTGTGTATGCCATTCAAACGTGACACTATTACTGAGTTTCAAGCAGGTAAGATAGCAAAGGTTTTGTTTGGAAACATTCAGATTTGGACCATTAAATTCAGACATGTGGATGTGGTTCATTCTTAGAGCTCAGAGGGGCCCCCATTTGATTTAACTCTGTTGAGGGTGTCCACAAAGGTAACAGCTTACTCAGAGTCTGGTGGAACCTTGGTGCTCATCTGACTCACCAGGCTGACCGCTCCACACAGACCAGCCCAGAGGGCCTGGCTCTTCTCTGCTGCACAGTCTCCGGGAAAACAGCCCTGGTCTCCAAAACACTACACGGGGTTTAAGTTCACTTTTACATTGTGTTAGGATCCTAGAGAAACGTCAGTCACCAAAGTACTGAAAGAATATATTGCCGGAATAATTTGCCAGTTCAGTGATTCCCATTATATTATATACACTATGTGTGTGTGTGTGGAATTCACACACATACACACACACACACATATATATACATATATACTTATGTATCTTTTATTTGTATGAAACTTGAACTGCACAAAACAGTACTTTGCAAGAATCAAGAATCAAGTCCACAAATAGAGTTCAATGACACACCAATGAGAAGACAGGGGAGCTCTATAGGGACGAGAAGGTGAGGCTTTGCAACGTACAAAAGAATTTCAGAACCACGGATTCACTAGCCTGACGTGTTCCACATGGGATCTGGATCGACACTTTGGGGACCTTTGGAAAGAACAGGGCAACTGGGCCAGCTAGTTATGCTCACCGAGATTCCAGAGCTAATGGGAATGAAAAGGCCCAGGCAGACCAATTTGGGTATATAATTGCTATGAAACAATTATTTCTTTCTCTTCAAGAAAAAACAAAGTCTATTTCAGAATAAATTTCTTCATATTCAGTAATATGCTTATTTATTTATTTTTGGCTGAATTGGTATTTGACTTTTGATATTAAAATGGATTTATTTAATGGATCAGTAAACAGGCAGCTTCTTTCACATCTGGGTGATAAAGACATTTTTTATCAGCGCCAGAAATCACCCCCACCCTCGCCTCACTCCCTCCTAAGGTCTGTGGGTTGATGTGTGCGTTCGGTGACTGCTATTGACAACACACCTCATTCTACAAGGCCTGCTCGGGCACCCGCTTGTGGAAAATGACTGACTGTCTTTGCTGGTACTGCTGCTTGCGCCTCTTCCTTTTGTCACACTGGCACAACAGCAGCATCTTGAAAGTGGTTCTGAATGTTTTGTTGCACAGGGCATAGCACACGGGGTTCACGGTGCTGTTGATGTAGCACAGCCAATAGCCCAGATTCCAATAGGTTTTGGGGATGCAGCTGTCACAAAAGGTATTCACCAGAACCATAATATTGTAGGGGGTCCAGGTGATGATGAAGGCAAGCAAGATGGCGCTGAGGGTCTGGGCCGCCTTCTTCTCCTTGATGAGGGACATCCGTTTCCGCTTAGTGATCTGGCTTCTGGTCTTCAGAGCAAACCTCTTGGCTAGAGTAGCTTCCTTAAAGGACAGAGGCAGAGTGGCCGTGGTCTTGCCCACTGAGGAGTTGACATCAGAGGCCTTGGCTGTGTCCACGGCTGACTCTAACTGGATGGGAAGCTTGGAGAAGCTTTTCTGAAAACTGCCTCCGTCGTCCATGCTCTTTTGGGCCTGCAGTTTGCTGGCTTTCGTCTCTAAGTCCACTGCCCCCAGCTCCTCCTCCGGCACCTGCAGGTTGTCTGACGAGGGTAATTTGGTGGAGCTGAGGATGGTGCTGTGACCTGGAAGCTTGAGCACGATAGAGTAGATGGCTCTTGTCTCCGAGCCAATGTCCTCCTCATCGGAGGAAGCGGAATTTTCCAGGGAGGCAGCAGCGTCATTGTTATTCCAGCTGTCACTGCTGCTGTGGTCTTGGTCCATCTGCTCGGCGCTGGGCTTCCAGCTCTTGGTTGTGAACCAGAAGTGGCAGCGTCCGTACTTCCTCCTGGCTGAGCGTTTCATGCTTTGCTGTTGAAGCTCATAGCTGCTGCAGCTTCGAGAACTACCTGTGGGATGGACAAAGTTCTCTGCCTCTGCCTCTGTCCCAGAGGCCTGCAGCCCAGCAAGCTCTTTGGTACGTTTTTCAGTTTCCTTATAGATCCTCCAGTATAAAATAGTCATAATGGTGACAGGCATATAAAAGGCAGCGATGGCCGTGCCGAAGGTGATGGTGGGCTCGCTGAGGAACTGGATGAAACACTCCCCTGGAGGCACAGTTCTCTTCCCAACAAAGTATTGCCAGAACAAGATGGCGGGAGCCCAAAGGATGAAGGAGATGACCCAAGCCAGACCTATCATCACACCAGCTCGCTTTGTTGTTCGTTTGGCTCGGTACGTGAGCGGCCTCGTGATGGAAAAGTACCTGTCAAAGCTAATGACCAGAAGATTCATGACGGAGGCATTGCTAGCCACGTAGTCAATGGAAAGCCAGAGGTCACAGGCCAAGTTCCCTAAAGCCCATCGGTTCATGATGATGTAGGTAGTAAACAGATTCATTGAAATGACCCCAATAATCAGGTCAGCACAGGCCAGACTTAAGAGGAAGTAGTTGTTGACAGTCTTCAGTTGCTTGTTGACCTTGAATGCCACTATCACCAGGATGTTGCCAATGATGGTCACCAAGGCCAGGACGCCCGTTAAGAATGCAATGAAGACCACTTGCCAGATGGTATGACCTCCCAGGGGGTCACTGGTGGTGCCATTTGGAGAGGAGGAATTCCCAGCTGCCCGAGAAATGTTGTAGCTGCCAAAATGAGTAACCGTTCCTGGGGGCAGCCCTGCATCGGAAGGGCCGTGAATCCAGGAAGAGCTGATGTTCGGAAACAAAGGTGAGGTTGTATTGTTATTGTGCAAGGTCATGGTGACTCTCTGACATAGTCTGGGGAGAAAAGAGAAAAGATGGAGTCAGGACCATTTCTGCCTTCATTTGATTTGTTCTTTGCATTGCATCCTTTAAAAGTAGCACTCCTCCTATTATTGGATTATAGGACCTATATTATAGGTGAACCTGGGAGAGTCCAGCACATCAGTTCATCCCCTTATTTTTTTATTTTTATTTTTTTGCAGTTTGCGGGCCTCTCACTGTCGCAGCCTCTCCTGTTGCGGAGCACAGGCTCCGGACGCGCAGGCTCAGCAGCCACGGCTCACGGGCCCAGCCGCTCCGTGGCATGTGGGATCTTCCCAGACCGGGACACAAACCCGTGTCCCCTGCATCGGCAGGCGGACTCTCACCCACTGCGCCACCAGGGAAGCCCCATCCCCTCATTTTAAAGTTGAGGAGTTGTCAACTTTATTTCGATAAAAATAGATAAATTAAATAAAGGTGAGGAGCACAGGGCAGGCGGAGATCGATTTGTTCAAGGTGGGTAGCACGATTAGCTGGTGACATGCATGGAACATTGTGCTTTTTCTCCACAATTTCCACCTTTCTAAATACACACCACATATACTTCCACGTGATGTTATTATCAAACAAAATCTTCCTTCCTTCTCTTTCTTTGAAAACTAGGGGGAAAATAGTAGCTGCATATATGATACTCATCCAGCATAGCTTTATCATCACACTACATGAGAAATTGATCCTATTCATTTGCATTTTATCCACCTGAGCATTTACCTAACCCAGGCTTCAAACATAAGCAACTTTAAGGCAATTCCAGCCATGTAAGCCTCACTGGAATAAGCAACAGCAACCTGGAGCAAGGGGGGAAATACGCATAAATCACTTTACATTATATTATCTCTTTAACACACAGTTAGAAAAAGTAATGTACTGGTTCCTTGTAATGGCTGGGAACAGTATACGAGGCAGCTATCTTTTGCTTGATAATATGCAGAACCTTGACCAGACTGTTCTGAACTGACCGAACCAGTTTTGAATATTTCTAGTATTTAGATATGTTATTTCTAGCTATGAAAAAGCATGTGAGCACCACACACATTTGCATATAAATAGTTGCAAAACTGCAATTAGTTCTTTTTTTAATTTAATTTTTAATTTTATATAGCAGTATAGTTGATTTACAATGTTGTGTTAGTTTCAGGTATACAGCAAAGTGATTCAGTTGCACATATACATATATTCATTCTTTTTCAGATTCTTTTCCCATAGAAGTTATTACAGAGTATTGAGCAGAGTTCCCTGTGCTCTACAGTAGGTCCTTACTAGTTATCTATTTTATACATAGTAGTGAGTATATGTCAGTCCCAGTCTCCTAACTTATCCCCATCCCGCTCCCCCTGACCTTTCCCCTTTGGTAACCATAACTTTGCTTTTGAAGTCTGTGAGTCTGTTTCTGTTTTGTAAGTAAGTTCATTTGCATCACTTCTTTTCTTTGGCAATTAGTTCTTTCAAACACGTGTTACCAAAATAAATAAGTAACCAAGAATTGTTACAAGGAATGCATCTCTAGAAAGACCCTCTATGCTGTCACGGAAAGCCTTGGTTGAGACCAGCTCCAACCTCTCAGAACCTCCAGAGTTTTACTTCCAGGACGCAACTGACTCGGGGATTCTCACACCACCAATCTCTGTGGACTTTATTCAGTAAATCATTTCTCAACGAGTGTCATTCTAAGAATTCAATGATTGAGAATCACAGCAAAAATCTACTGAGAACACTTCTGCTCTGTTTTGGCTCTTGGTTAAAATGCTCAGCTGTAAATTCTTACAGTGCAAATCTGTGTACACATGCACATGCTTAAGAGTCCTAAATCAAGCCTTTAGGTATTGCAGGTCAGGGTATCTCTCAAAGGAGTGTAGTCAGATTCACACACTGCCTTTTGGAAAGAGCTTAGGGTGTAGCAGGAAGATTTTGGAGTCCCAAAGGCATAGGTTCAAATCTTGGTTCAACCACTTCCTGAGGGTGAGATCTTGGGTATTATTTAACCTCTTTGAGTCCCAGTTTCCTCACTGAAAAATGGGAATGAAACATTCTGTACAATGGAATAAATTCAACCTAGAATTCAATAGTAAGTGGTGAAAGAAACTTTGTCTCTCATCAAAATGTTTTAATACATGTAAAGTACTTAGACCAGAGTCTGCAGGTAGTACTAGCTACATAAGTGTAGTGTCTGCTGTTTTATTATTATGATTATTTTGCTGAACAGTGAACTCACTTTGCTTTGGTGGCCAAGATGCTCAGAGGTCAATTTAGCACAATTATAAATGACAGAAGAGACTATGTATTAGACACTTCCTATGTGGTACACATTTTGTAAGCCATCATATGCACTGTCTCATTTAATCTTTAAAATAACATCATTTCAACAGGAAATCGAGACCCAGAGAGTTAAATAATTTGTCCAAAGATTCAAGCTAACAAGTGAAGATAAAGGGGCAGAGATTCACAACCAGATAATCTGAGCCTACGACCTCCTTGTTTAACTGTGGTATTACTCTTTCTCACCACCAGGTCATCCATACAACTAGTCGCTTCTAACTGGTTATAACTCATTATACACCTCTTTAAAGTATAATTGAAGAATACTGAAAAGTGTGTATATGCAGTATATATGTACCGTGTGCGTGCACATACATTCACGGTTGGACATATGAAGGCACACACACTTTTACATATATAAAATACAGTTACATATATTCACTTCAGCACTATTTGCAACAGTAAAATATTGGAAATAGTCTAAATATTATAATCTATTATTCTGTTACAGAGAAGAATAGTTTAAGGACTGTATAATTCATCACTGTTTTCCCATAGATGAAATCTACATTGCACTAATTTCCAGTTATAGGTAATTGATGCATTTTTTTCTTCTTTACTCCTTTTTACTTCTCTGGGTTTTATTAGGTGTTGTCAGCTCATCTATATTTCCAACTCCCTCTCAGTGAGGGGATGTCCATATCTGGGAAGTGCTACATGCTGTTTGGGGTACTCACATTTATGGTGTTTTCCAAGATACATGTATGGAAAGTCTATCTGCTGTCTCCTCTCCACCCAGATCCCAGTTCACCTTAGTTGTAAAGGTGTTTGCCTTGGAATCCCCCCCATCACACCTGCAACTACATATATGAATGAGATCAGCCTTGTCTTTAATGAGACACCTCTGCCCAATGTGCCGTCTCCGAGGTTAGTAACCACTTTTCTACTAGGAGGTCTAGGATCCCTCTCCAATGTCCTCTACTACATACGTTCAGATAAGGAATACTTTTTTCTTTTTTGCATTTTCACCCTTATTCATGCATTTCTCTTTTTCCTGCACCATACCCTTGCTAAGTTTTTATATACAGACAGTCTCCAGCTTAATGATGTTTAGACTTGATTTTTCAACTTTACGATGATACAAAAGTGACATGCATTCCAGTGGAAACCATACTTTGAATTTTGATCTCTTCTCCAGGTGAGTGATACAAGTTACAATAGTCTCTAGTGATGCTGGGCAGTGGCAGAGAGCCACAGCTCTCAATCAGCCATACGATCATGAGGGTAAACAACCGATACACTTACAACCACTCTGTACCCAGACCACCATTCTGGTTTTCACTTTCAGTACAGTATTCAGTAAGTAACATGAGCTATTCAACACTTCGTTATAAAATAGGCTTTGTGGGAGATGTTTTTACCCAACTGTAGGCTAATGTGAGTGTCCTGAGCATGTTTAAGGCAGGGTAGGCTCAGTTATGATGTTCGGTAGCTTTAGGTGTATTAAATGTATTTTCAACTTACAACATTTTCAGCTTACAATGGGTTTATCAGGAGCAACCCTATCATAAGTCAAGGAAGGTTTGCGCTCTCTGAACAGCTTTTATCTTCCCACCACCTTTCACTCCAAAGCTTCCTGGACACAGCAGCTAAGTCTCCTTGTCCACTGCTTGGCTTGGGTTAGGGCCCATTTTACATTCCTTGCTTCCTCCAACTCCCTCCCCACCCCAGTCACTGGTGTGCTCTGAATCTCACGTAACCTTCTCTAGCACCTTTTAAGACACTTAAACTACTTTCTAGGTCTCTGCTTTCATGTCATATGGAATTGATCACGTTCTATAGACCTATATTTTTTATCACTTATGCCATGCTGATTTTATTATAAATAAATACAATGGCTAATAATCCCACAGCTTTATATTTGTGCTGATAATACATCAGTCTTCTTTCATCTTTCTTTTTTTTTTTCTTTTTATCAATGCCATGCAGTGGATGGCTGTTATTTGTCTTTCCTTCAGCCATTCTTTTGGAAATGGCCTGTCATCTACAGTATGCATTTCTGGATGGGCATCAATCACATGGTCTGCCTCCTCTGCCTCAGTAATGGGCCTGAAGAACATGCAAAGAGGAGCAGTAAGAGTAAATATGGGGAATTGACATGGATGTTGGAAAGAGAGAGGGTAATTCTCTGTTCCTTGGGATTCCTGGGTGCTGGTGATTCTATTTATACCCACATGGAAAATCTGTGAAGCAAGCAAACACAGAGGAGAGATATGGGGGAAGGAGAGAGATGGGAGGGAATGTGGGGGAATAGAGACAGTATGATCATCATGGCCTCTCAAACCTGGATCTAGCCATTCCTGAAGTCAACTCTGCCTCTTTGAACTTGCCAGTTATGTAAGCCAACCATTTCCTTTGCTGCCTGGGCTACCTGAGAAAGGTTACTGTCATCTGCACCTGAAAGGGTCCTTATTAACATAACTGTCATCAGCTACATCAGCACTTCTCACTGAACCACTACTAGCTTTAGGTCATTAAGATTGGTGCCACTGAATTCAATAAGTCAAGACTCTGCCTTCCAAGGATTTACACCTTAGATGAGATACAGGACATGGATAACATAATTTTAAAAAGCACGTAGTTTTTAAGGAAATGTCACATTGTTCATTGCAAATAACACATTATGTTTGTAGAAATTATTATCAATTTATTTTGCTCAGTTGACCGATAATAGTGAAGAATATAAGTAGGAATTTTGGGAATAAGCCGGAGATCAATTCTCTCTTTCAGTTCATTTCTGTGAATCGTGAGGGCAATATACGTTATACAATATTCCAGTCCAATTATGCTTTGTTGGAATACAGAATATAAAAGAAACCAGAATTGAGGAAAGACACCTACACTTAGAGGACCAGCTTTCTATAATGGGTTGATTAAATACCTGTCCTGGTGTTTCTAGGGGTATCTTGACTCATCACCAGAAAACCTGTGAACCACAAATCGTTAGGTGATCTTTGACCTGAAATCTTTGGCATACTTACCAGTAGCCATTGTTCTTTTTATAATTCAACATTAATTCACTATCTAATATCACTTAAAAGTTTCAGATACTGTGTGCATTAGCACTATGCCTGAAAAAACAATGTACATACTTTAATTAAAAAATAATGCTGTTGGAAAAATGGCACTGATAGACTTGCTTGATGCAGGGTTGCTACAAACTTTCAATTTGTTAAAAATGCAATTATCTGTGAAGAGCAGTAAAGCTAAGTGCAATAAAACAAGATATGTCTTTACTGGCCTAAATAGAGACTAATGTAACCAGAAATAAATCCATGCATATACAGTCAATTGGTTTTTAAATACTCTAGTAGAGACAGAGCTTTGAGATAAGGTCTTTTGAGCTGCAAACACATTGATCTTTGAGCATTAAGGGATGGTGTAGTGGCCTAAACATTAGGCAAATAAGAAAGATCTCCCTCCCCCAACCTTCACTCAGGTCCCTGTACCTGAGACATTTTCCATCACCTTTTCTCTGGGCTCCATGCCACTGTGCCATATTCATCTCATAAAAAGGATCTTCCTATTCTGGAGGCTTGACAATTGATGTCTTGTTAGTACACAGTATGACATCAGAAGAACCTGATCAAAAGTTCATAAGGACTTCAACACAGACTATCTAAAAGTTCTTATTAGACAAGATGGTCACCCAACGCCTTTCTTCCTGTACAGCTATCCTTTCATAAGTAATATGTGACTTCCTAAGAATCAGGGGTTCTAGTGGAGTCCGAGATGAAACAACGATAAACCTGGACTAAATGTATTCTGTTTAAGTTACTTTTTCCGAGAAAGGGATGTCACGTCTATGCTCCATGCTCTTTTCCTCATCCTGACTCAACAGCCTATATGCTGTACAGTTAGTATATTTTGAGTCAAGGGAGTTCATGGTTAGTGCTCACTGAATTGACTTATGTTGGTGAGGAGACCTAAGGGAAACACTGCTTTTCAATGCTCAGGAAGAAACAGGTGGTGGGTACAGAGAGGCCTGTAAGCCTGCTGACCTTAGTACTTTGTAAGTGGTCCCAGGCAGGAGTTCTAGGAATGCAGCCTGCATAAGGGCAAACGGGGTTATCACATAGGAGCAGAAGGGGGCGGGGGGTGGCTCTAGATCCGCTCTGGGATTTACAGCAGGTTCCTGCCCAGGGTGGGAGCTGGGGGCTGTGGGGTCCCTGGGACATTCAGGGCGTTGCTACTGAAGTGGTGCAGGCCCAGCCCCCAGGCAAGGAGCTCAAAACTGAACATGATGCTGCCGGTGGGCGAGACTAGCACCTTCCAGAGCCCTCCTGGATTCTGGGAGGAGGGTCATCCTTCCATGTGGGCTAGTTACAACTCTGTACATACAGGATGGTCCTTGATTTCATCTCTGAGTATATATAGATTTCCAGACCGTTTTCACTTCATTCCATCTAGGAGCACAAACAGAATTGATTCACTTAGGTTTTCAAAATGTAAGTCAGGAGCCAATTAGTGGGCCAGCATGAGAATAAAAAAGAAAAGGAAATAAACAGAATTGAATGGGACATAGCAGAACACGAACCACACAATGATAACAGTACTGTTTCATAAAAGTTCTGATTAGCGCATGTGCACACACACACCCACACATTCAATATACAGTCATGATGTAAAGTGTATTTTGTACTGTGGGTCACATTCAACAATGTTCGAAAACCACTGCAGTTGACAGTTTGACATCTTTTTAAAATTTAAAAGGAGAAAATATGAAAGAACAATTTGAGAGTACTAAGTTTAGAGGAAAGCGAAGGACACTCATGAGAAATTAACTCCCTTCCCCCTAGTTATGGAATAAAAATTTTCTGGGATTATAAATCTGTAAAATATATAGATAACTTTAAAAAATGTTTAAATATCTGATATGAAAATACATGTGAAAGTTCTTAGAGAGTCCTAAAAGGCCAATATAAATCTGAAGCCTTTGTCTAAATGAATTCTACCTCTATTATTATTATTTTAATCATGAAGTCTCAGAGAAAAAAAGGAAAAATATCTTGCAATTCACAATCATGCTTTTTTCTAAGACCAATTATTTAGTGCTTCTTCCATATTCGAAATCTGGTATGCATCATGTTGCAGGGCTTGTTTCGGGTCTCTCTTGGACTGCGTTCTTTGCTAAGAGTGTCTCTGTTTTCTGTCATAATTCATCACAGTGTTCAACAGCTAAAATGACTTTTCCCGAAACTAGCTTGGTCGGGCACAGGAAATGCCACCGCCCACCACTAGGTGGCAGAGCTGACTCGGAGAACAACCTCTCCAGCAGGCGCCAAAGCGCCGCCCGTTTCCCCAGGCTGGTGATGGGGAAACTTCAGCTTAGTTCAGTCATGCAGTCCGTGAAGGATATCAAACAGGGTCAACACACGCTCGGCAATCAAACATGTCTTTAAAGGGCATCCAACCTCTTCAGACGCGCACAGTCAGAATCAAACTTTGTGAACTCAGCTTGTGTTATTCATTTCAAGCCGCAGGGAGGACAGATGTGCCCTAATATGGTGCAGTCACTCCTGGTGCAAAACAGAACATCCCAGAAGCCAAAACTGGAACAGAATTCCATTTAAAAAGGACAAAGCTTGTTTTCAAAAAGTGGATGCATCGTGCTGCCTCCCTTGGTTGCCGCCTTTCACATGTTTTATTCAGTTTGACAACAAAAATGAAGGCTGCTTGGAAAAGCACTTGCATCAGCACTGCCTAGGCATAGCAGTTGCTACTGAAATAACATGGTTTTTACCTTAAAAACAAAAGCCTAAGTGGGACTAATGATTATCTGCCTCAGCATTCTCAAGCCTTTGTTATTAGAATTTCTAGAGAAATGACAAGAAATGAAAAACAGAGGTGAAGCAGTTCTTTTTAAATATGTGGGGGCTTCCCTGGTGGCGCAGTGGTTAAGAATCCACCTGCCAATGCAGGGGACACGGGTTCGAGCCCTGGTCCGAGAAGATCCCAAATGCCACGGAGCAACTAAGCACGGGTGCTACAACTACTGAGCTTGCGCTCTAGAGCCTGCAAGCCACAGCTACTGAGCCCACGTGCCACAACTACTGAGCCCATACGCCTAGAGCTTGTGCTCCGCAACAAGAAAAGCCACCGCAATGAGAAGCCCGTGCACCGCAACAGAGAGTAGCCCCCGCTCGCCGCAACTAGAGAAAGCCCACCGTAGCAACGAAGACCCAACACAGCCAAAAATAAAAATAAATAAATTTAAAAATAAATAAATAAATATCTGTAAGCCCACTTTGCCCACAGGAGTCCGTGCATTCCCCCTGCAGTCCTTTTCTGAGGGAAAAAGAGGGACAGTGTGCAGCTGGATTCTGTTCTACTGCAAACCTTTATGACCTAAGGTACGTTCAGTATGGTTTCAACATTCTGCAAATTCATTGTTATTTATTAATATTTTGAAGACCGTGCTTTTGTAATGTTATTAGAGCTAACATAATTGTAGAAATAATTCTGATTGGAAATCTTTTTAGTGAAAACAGTCATTTGGGCTAAATATTTCTTACATCTCCATTTACATACTGAAAGGACACCTGGGAAGAAAGTTCTTCTGGCTTGATTTTGACTTCTTGTGATTACTTTAAGTTAGAGTAGCTATGATATTTTTCAAGGTCCATATTTATCAGAGTATTTATTTTTGTATCTGGACATAGTCCATACATGTGATTTCCTTTTAAACTTCAGCCTACATGTGGCCTGCCCATTTCACACAGGTACAGAAGACTGCTTGCAAAGAAAGTAGAAGTAAGCAGGAGACATGTAGAAAACAGTGTAACAAGCCCTGCCACGATGCATTAGGGTCAGAAACATACTGATTCTGCCACGTGGACACATTATCTGAGTCCTCTGATCCTGCTTCCTCATCTATAAAATGAGGATTATCATACTTGAGGATTGGATAGAATGTGTAGAAAACACTCAGTATAGTCTGACGGGTCCATGGCAGTTTCTCAAAAATGGTAAGACTAATTGAATAATTTTCTATGACTGTTTGATTTTATAGATTGGTGCTTTTCAAGGCTAACAAGAGCTGATATTTGTTGAGTATAAAACACTTGTTGGGTTGAGGTCTCAACCCAGGGTGACTCTGTCTTCATTTGGCAATGTCTGCGGACATTTCTTGTCACAATTTGGGGAGAATGTGCTACTGGCATATAGTGTGTAGACGCCAGGGATGCTGATAAACGCACCAGACAAGCCCCTACAATAGAGAATTATCCAGCCCCAAGAGGTCAATAGTGCTGAAGTTGAGAAACTCTACTTTAAAGAAAGAGAGTAGAGATTCAGAAAATGTTGCAACATTCCATTTGCCAGGAGAATCTGGAAAATGTCCTGGCACTCACATACCTGGCATACTCTAAGTCTCTTCCAGAATCAGCTCACATTTAATTTCTCTGGAAATCACACTCTCCCCACTCCCCCTGAGGATGAATCTCACATTCATTTATTTGGCTCTTAAATCATTATTTCAGACAGTCAAGGTGTCTGAGTGCTTACTGCAGGCCTTATGTGGAAGAGAGTTCTTGCTGTCTAGGAACCACCTGGAGACACCATCAACTAAACAAAATCACTGCAATAGAAGGAGAAAGGCGAAGGAGAAAGGCAAGGCTATTTTGTGAGTTTGAGGAATATAACTCCAGGCTGCCATGCAGTAAAAGGAGAACACAGCATTCTGAAGGGAGGACACAGACTATTCAAAGTCCACCGCCCAGTGGTCCTGCACTCCCTGCACGTCCTCCCATCTGAGCCCACAGCATTTCAACTTGTCTCCCTCACTACACCGAAGATTCCATCTTCAGCTACTCAACTCTTTCCTCCGACATCTAGCACAATTTCCTTCCCAGAGTAGACCCAGAACTATTGTCTCCAGCCCAGCATTACTGAGATTAACACTGTTATACTTTGGACAGGAGAACTGAAAGGGCTCAAGGAGATAAGCTTGGAGAAGGTAAAGGCGGCAGGAGGAAGAAACACATTGTATTTGCAACAGGCTGGGGGCTCCAGCTGTAGGGAAGGCTGACAAACTTCTCTGGGGTTCTCAAAGCGACCTCAGATATGGTGGCACTTGGCTGGGAATGACCCAAGAAAAGAAAGAGTTCGGTGGAATACATCTTTCAGGACTGGAAGAACGTGAGAAAGGAGTCTTCCCTTGATCACCAGGCCATTGCCCAGGGGCGGCTTCAGCCTCTTCCACCTAAGAGAAAGAGAGATGGGTTCTCAAATAACTACACCCTCTCTTCGAAGGTTCATCTGGTAGTTGGCACAATACAAACACAAGAGTTTTCTGGAAAAACAAGCATCACATAATACACAAATTTTGTAATCACTGTTTGCTGCCCTTGAATGTACTCTGGACCTCATACCCTTAACACTGTCACACACCCTGATGGCACTAGGAGTCCTGCAAGGTGGTACCCTGGGTTTGAGTCCTAGCTCACTGTTCACCCAGCTGTGGCATCTCTGGTTAGTTATGAAAGCTCGGAAACTCTCAGTCTCCACACACACCAGAAAATTAAGAATAGTAATAGCAGTAATACCGTATGGTTGTTAAGCAGATTCAGTGAGGTAACAGGTGAAGCATCTGATACAACTGCCATCACTCAATAGATGTTTTATAAGTGGGAAACCCCTCCTTTCCCACTTCATCCTCACACCCGGAACTGGGGTCCCTGGTGTCCCCAGTGAATTTGAGGTTCTTGATGTCTCATCGCAGAAAGAATTCAGTGAGAAACAAAATGATAGGTAAGAAGTGGATTTTTTTTTAAAGAGAAACACAATACACAGAGTGTGGGCCATCTCAGAAGGCAAGAGGCCTTGGGAGCAACATGGTGTGGTTAGTTTTTATAGGCTGGGTAATTTCATAGGCTAATGAGTGGGAGGATTATTCCAGTTATTTCGGGGAAGGGGTGGAGATTTCCAGGAATTGGGCCACTGCCCATTTTTTGGCCTTTGGTGGTTAGCCTCAGAACTGTCATGATGCTGGTGGGTGTGTCATTTAGCTAATGTATTACAATGAACATATAATGAGGCTCAAGGTCCACTGGAAGTTGAATATTCCACCATCTTGGACCTAGTTGGTTCTACCCAGTTTTTGTCATGTCCTATGGCTATGTCATTCTTTTAAAGGTTGTGCCCTGCCCCCTTCCCTCCTGTTTCAGTAGGTGGGCCTCAGGGAATTACCAAAGTCTACACCCCTTTTTCCTTGTCTGACCTTAACCAATGCTGCACCTGTTTAGGCAGATTCTCGGAGGACCCTAACCAGTACAATGAAGAATTGCAGGCCCTGACTCTTTCCTTGGACTTACCTGGAAGATGTAAATATTGTCCTTTCCCACTGCTGCACCAGTGAGGAAAAGGCCCGAATTTGGGCACAGGCTACATGTTGCCCAACCACATAGAAACCCTGTGACACCAGTACCTCTAATGGATCCCAATTGGGACTATCAACCAGGCCAGCCTGGTATCACTAGTAGGGATCATGTGATCCTTTGCCTCATTGAAGGGATGAAACGGTGCATAATTAAACCTATTAACTATGATAACGTTAAAGAGATCACCCAAGGCCAAGATGAAAATCCAGCCCTATTTCAGGCCCAATTGGTAGATGCCCTCAGAAAGTATATGAATGTAGCCCCAAATACTTTCGAGGGACACACTGTATTTGCAGCCCACTTCATTAGCCAATCAGCCCCTGACATCCGTTGGAAGCTTCAAAAGCTTGTCATGGGGTCCCAAACCCCTCTCAACCTTCTTATTGACATAGCCTTCAGTATTTTTAACAATAGAGACCAGGGTGAGGAGGAAAAGAAGGAACAGCGTGACTTAAGGAAGGAATGACAGGAAGCCAGGCTTTTGGCAACCATCATGACAAGACCTAACCTACCACCTGATCACCCCAAAAGTACTCCCAGAAGACGTCCGCCAAGGAAGGGAGCCTTACTCAGCAGTGGGAGTCCTGAACACTGGAGAAAGGAATGCACAGGAAACAGGTCCCAGCCTACACCCAAAATGCCATGCCCACTCTGCAAGAAGATGGGCCACCGGAAAAGCGAATGCCCCCAGCACTGAAGGGAGTGAGGAAATTCCCCCACGCCAGTCATGACAGTGGTTGACTGATGGGACCTGGGACCTCCCAAGGCTCCTGAGGAGACTGTCATCATCACACGGGAGGAACCATGGGTGACCACTGATGTGGCAGATAAGCTTGTCCAATTTCTAGTGGACACGAGAGCCACTTACTCTGTCCTGACGTCTCATGCTAGGTCCCTTGCCCCTAAACCTGCTCTATCATTGGGGTCAGAGGAAAGCCAAAAATAAATATTTCGCCACCCCTCTACCTTGCACCTGGGGAAAGACTCTTATAACTCACAAGTTTCTTGTCATGCCTGAATGCCCCAGCCCATTATTGGGGAGGAATTTTCTCTCAGCCTTGGGGGCAACTCTTACTCTCTCTGAAGACCAAAGCCAAGGAGTGTTTTTGGCTGGACCATGTATTATACAAGACACAGGCAGTCCAACCCAAAATATTTCCCCAGAAATTGAAAAACTTATAGATCCACCGGCCTGGGATCAGGGAATCCCAAGGAAGACAAAGTTCCTCACTCCTATAAAAATCACCTTAAAGGAAACTAATAACTTCCCTTCCAGGCACCAACACCCCATAAAACCAGAGGTTTGACAAGGCCTCCAACCCCTAATCTCAAATTAAATATGAGCTCTCATTAAGTATGAGCTTTTGGTGCCATGCCAATCTCTCTGTAATATTCCAATCCTACCTGGTCTTCTCAGGAACCCTCATCTCTGCCATCCTTATAAAATGCCAATTTTGCAAAAGGGAGTAAAGTAATTTAGAACTAGACTTGTCAAGTATAAGTAGAAATCCTAAGTGTCTTTTCTGTAAACATTAGTAAAAAGGGTTTAGCCATCTAGACAGGTGATCTTGATTTGTTCCATCTGCCAGAAGCCCAATTTGAATCCAACCCTTTGTAATTGATGGGTTTTATGTTGTACCTGACTCAGGGCTGAAATTTTGAAATGAGAACTATGAGGTCTCTCTGTTTGTTTGTGTGTTCATATGTATCTATATGTGTGTTTTGTTTTGTTTTGTTTTGTTTTGCGGTACGTGGGCCTCTCACTGTTGTGGTCTCTCCCATTGCGGAGCACAGGCTCCGGACGCACAGGCTCAGCGGCCATGGCTCACGGACCCAGCCGCTCTGAGGCATGTGGGATCTTCCCGGACCGGGGCACGAACCCATGTCCCCTGCATCGGCAGGCGGACTCTCAACCACTGAGCCACCAGGGAAGCCCTCTATATGTGTTTTAAATGTATGGTATTACCAAAATTAATTAGTAAAAGAGCTCTACTTAATTGACTTAATTAAGTGCTTATATAAATACTCAGAAATATAAAAATGAATTTCAGGTTCATGTCATCTGGGAAATATTCAATACTAAACTGATATCTGGTTTTAAAGGTGGCTTAAGCTTGTGGTCTGATTAATACAGACACGTCTTTACACTCATCAGTGTTAAGTATAGTACTTCTATTGTACCTAGGTTTACTAGAGGTCAAATAAAACCTTTTTACTGTATATCTGGCAAATCTGTTAGCAAGAAAAGTAACTCAAAATGGAAAAAAAAAACTTTTAAGAAAAGTAGGATGTGTGTTTTCAGTAAAGAAAGTATGAGGAATGGAATTGCATTTTATTAAGCAAAAAGGAAGTAGGTCTGACTTAGAGCTGGCTGTTTCTGGATGGAAAAATAAAGTGATGGATACAGAAAGTGATGAAAGGTTTGTGGAAAGTGGACCCTGAGAAAAGAGTTGTGCATGATCAGGATTTTCTAAGACTGAATTACATCTAGGCAGGTAAATGGATTTTGTTGGGAATGGGCTAGGACAAGACTGCATTTGGTTTCTCCCTCCAAAGTATTCTTGAAATACTGCCTTTGACAACAGATTGTGTGAGTTTCTTTGCCTTTAGGTGATTTGTATTTGCTTTTGAGATCTCTTGTAACTTTCGTTGAGAAATAAGTGTTGTCTCACAGTGCCCTATAATCTTATTTGACCAAGTGTTTTAAAACTTCTTGACAAACTTCCCAAATATCAAATTTTAATTAAAGTTCTTTTGATTTCCAGCTAACTTTGGGATGCTTTAGGGGGGGCCCTGAGGTATCCCAAAGGAAAATATTTAATTAGGATTATTTGGTATGTTAAGTTAAATGTAATCATTTGTAATTCTGGTTACTGTAACCAAGGTTGTTTATCAATAACA
The DNA here is from genome assembly GCF_964165515.1 of Mesoplodon bidens. Lineage (NCBI taxonomy): Eukaryota > Metazoa > Chordata > Mammalia > Artiodactyla > Ziphiidae > Mesoplodon > Mesoplodon bidens. The sequence goes on along the minus strand of NC_138176.1, from coordinate 117,225,618 downwards.
CTGTAATCAGATGTTTAACCATGCCTTTTAAGTCTTTTGACATTTTTAGATATTTCGTACTATGATGCTGTTACAAAAAGTACTTCATCATCAAGAAGATCCACAGAAAGGCTATGGAAACAGTTATAACAGTTCCACATCAAGAAGGTGGCTATGTGAGGATTCCAGCCCATACCGACTTAAAACAAGGAGTTGTCCTGCCCCTGGGGCCCCTAGATCAGGCATACAGAGATTTTTACTCCCTGACAGGCAGGGTCGATGCCCCTACTCAGCACTGAAGCAGTTAAAGAAGATGGACTGTCGCCCCTCTGCTTCCCGTAAGAATATGGGAGTAAAATCTCTGGGGGAGGGAATGAAACAGGAGGGAAGGGGGCAGGGCACAACCTTTAAAAGAATGACATAGCCATAGGACATGACAAAAACTGGTTAGAACCAACTAGGTCCAAGATGGCAGAATATTCGACTTCCAGTGGACCTTGAGCCTCATCACACGTTCCTTGTAATACGTTAGCTAAATGACACACCCACCAGCATCATGACAGTTCTGAGGCTAACCACAAAAGGCCAAAAAGTGGGCGGTGGCCCAATTCCTGGAAATCTCCACCCCTTCCCCAAAATAATTGGAATAATCCTCCCACTCATTAGCCTATGAAATTACCCAGCCCATAAAAACTAACCACGCCATGTTTCTCCCCAGGCCTCTTGCCTTCTGAGATGGCCCACACTCTGTCTGTGGAGTGTGTTTCTCTCTAAGTAAATCCACTTCTTACCTATCACTTTGTCTCTCGCTGAATTCTGTCCACAACGAGACATCAAGAACCTCAAATTCACTGGGAACACTACTACTTCCTGAAGGGGGCAAAGAGGCTCTGGCTGCATTTCTGGTATGGAAGCGTAAAGAGGCTTATAGGGCAGTAGGGCAGGGGAGAGACTGAAGATGGTGGAAGAGCATTGGGGCTTGGGTCCTCTGTCTGGGGCTCCTGTTCTTCCAGGTGCCACTAGAGAGGGCTTTTGTGTAGCCCAAATGGGTCCTAGCTGGCGAGGTTCCCTAATGTAGGACCTGCATAGCTCCAGGTTTTCTCTTAGGGCCATAAAAGCCTGTACATAAGGAACTTCTGTCCATTTCCCCTGCCTTTTGCAAAAGATGTCTAGCTGTAGGATGGTACTATAGTTAAGGTTCACATTTTCTGGCCAGGCCTCATCGTCCTCAAGTCTATATTGGGGCCAGACTTCATCACAAAAGAAAATGAGCTTTTTTTGTTTTAAAGAATCTAGAGAAAATTTGTCCCAGTGACTCAAAATGCACCCAAGGGGTGAGTCCTTGGGGATGGAGGAGGTGTTCCCCATCATTCCTTCAGGGAGAGAATGCTCCTGTACCAGAGAGGAGACTAGCATTAAGAGGTCCCATAGAGGCTAAGACAGGACTGGTTCCAGGTGTCCCCATTCCCCTAGTCATGTCAACTTTATCCACAATGTGGGTTAGCTACTTCCCCATGTGGCAGTCTTTTTGGCCCCAGCATTCTGGGGCACGTGTCCTATCCTGGCATCTTCAGTACCCAGGATAAGTGACCTCCCTGAAGGTTTCTCTATAGATTCTATAGATTAATCCCTGTATTCTGGGATATGTTCCCCTGGAATGGACATCCTCATGGTTTTAGGACCTATTTAAGTCCCAGCCTTTTTCTCTACAAAGGTGGTAAGTTTCAGAAAACAGGCACTGGCCATCAAGGGAGATGGTTTGTGAAAAAGGAAAAAAACCCTCTCTTTTCCATTTCTTTTTGTGGGCGGCACCCCTGGGGCCTTGGTGCCATCCTCACCCTCCCCTCTTCCCACATGTGCTCTGGCCAGTGGGCAGTGGGGCTGGGTGCAGGGGGGGATATGGCAGCTGAAGTGGAGGCACTGTGACTGTAGTTAGGGGGATGGAAGGCCCCATGACCCTGGAAGGACACTCCCAATCTCGCGACCCTGGGGAGGCAAGCACAGCAAATTTGGGTCATTTCCCAAGCATGTATCCCCGGGCGCGGTCATGTGTGTGACCCACCAAGCTTGACTTGCCTGCCCCGCCCTAACAGGGTGGGGTCAGGGCAGACCCTGGAGGGGCCAGCCAAACACTAGGAGGTGGGGGGGTGGGGTAGGGGGTGGGGGGTGGGGGTGGGGAGGTGAAAGATGGTCCCACTACCCTGAGTCCCAACCATGTGGTTCAGGACCATCCTCCTCCTGATACCTGGGGGTTATGCGCACAGCCTGCCTACTGCATGAGGGAGCTCCCGAAGGGATCACAGCTGCTGTAACCATGTCACAAACTCTAAGTAAGGTTGTATTTCATATTTTTACACAACTGGACCTGTTAACAGTTAATCAAATGGTGGATAAGGCAAACCCAGAGGGCAAAGATCCTACGGCTCAGGTCCCTGGTTGCCTGTGACAATGGCTGGAAACTTTCCCTGACGTGCCCTGCCCACATGTAACATTAGGAAGTGAAAGGCCTACCAGCAAGGTTGGAGAGTACCTGGCAGATTTCCTTTTCCCCATTTGAGGCAGAGTAAGGCACGAGATAGGAGTGGAAAGAGTGAGGTAGGGATGCAGAGTTGAGACAAGGATAATTAGGTGTAGCTGGACCAATAATAAGCCTATGACAGTAGCCACGGGGAGGGGGCAGTGTTATGCTTTTAACTGTGAGCCTGAAATCATTGCGTGGCAATTGCCTTGAGGTGGGCAGACAGACCTAGCGTCTCTGTAGTCTGTTCCACGATCCACTTATCGTCTCACAGAGACTTCTTTTCCACACCAAGCACCCTGGTGGCTTTTAACTGCTCGTCCTGCGTCCACATTTTTGTGGCAATAGGTCTGAAAATGAGACAGACTATAAGAAAGAGAGGGAGAGAGAGATGGAGATGGCTGGAAGTAAGGCAGCACCTCTCAAGCAAAAGGGAGGCAAGAGGCTGAGGCTTACCGAATTCTCCTGGCTATCTCGCCAATATGGTCCCGGTGAATTTGAGGTTCTTTTTTTTTCTTTTTGCGGTATGCGGGCCTCTCACTGTTGTGGCCTCTCCCGTTGCGGAGCACAGGCTCCGGATGCGCAGGCCCAGCGGCCATGGCTCACGGGCCCAGCCGCTCCGTGGCATAGGGGATCCTCCCAGACCGGGGCACGAACCCGTATCCCCTGCATCGGCAGGCGGACTCTCAACCACTGCGCCACCAGGGAGGCCCGAATTTGAGGTTCTTGATGTCTCATTGCAGAAAGAATTCAGTGAGAGACAAAGTGATAGGTAAGAAGTGGATTTATTTAGAGAGAAACACACTCCACAGACAGAGTGTGGGCCATCTCAGAAGGCAAGAGGCCTGGGGAGAAACATGGCGTGGTTAGTTTTTATGGGCTGGGTAATTTCATAGGCTAATGAGTGGGAGGATTATTCCAATTATTTTGGGGAAGGGGTGGAGATTTCCAGGAATTGGGCCACCGCCCACTTTTTGGCCTTTTGTGGTTAGCCTCAGAACTGTCATGATGCTGGTGGGTGTGTCATTTAGCTAACGTATTACAAGGAACGTGTGATGAGGCTCAAGGTCCACTGGAAGTCGAATATTCTGCCATCTTGGACCTAGTTGGTTCTAGCTGGTTTTTGTCACGTCCCAGGGCTATTTCATTCTTTTAAAGCTTGTGTCCTGACCCCTTCCTTCCTGTTTCACTGGGATATGCCAAGGTGGCCATGGTGAGGTGACTACTTACACTTGCAGCCACCTGTGCCATTCCTTGTTTTTAAATGTTTGAAATATTACTTTGTGTATATATGAATTTTCATTTTACTATTAGGTTATGAACCTCCGGGGACAGTAACAAAGGTTTACTTTTTCTTTTCGTTTCTTTTCTTCCTCCCTTTCTTTAAGTTTCCATGTCTTTTTTTTGTGATAAAATAAAGTGGTTTCCTCATAGGTAACATGTTTAATGTATAGATATTTGATACATATGATTAATAAATGTTCATCTTTTTTTATAAAAGCAAATTAGGCAAGAAAAAGACATAGTAATCATCGTTTCTCTCAACAACTTGAAAATAAAAAGTCCTGAAGATCAAAATGAATTCTACTGAAGAAGAAGAAGCATTGAAGGATGGGGAGAAGGAGACAGGATACAAAATGAAAAAACCCCACCAGTCATGGGGAAAAAAAAACCTAGCAAGATGGCTTTAGATACTCAGCGAAGAATTTTATGCATGGCTAAGAGATTTAAAAGCATTGTGGGAAACTGACACAACATTGTAAATCAACTATACTTCAAATTAAAAACAAGCATTGTGGGAAGGATAGGAAACTAGGTAAATGAAAACAAGACACCACAATTATATTTTGATTTCTTTTGTCCTTCCAGGGACATGCTTTCCAAGTTCTTTTTTTTTTTTTTTTTTTTTTTGCGGTACACGGGACTCTCACTGTTGTGGCCTCTCCCGTTGCGGAGCACAGGCTACGGACGCGCAGGCTCAGTGGCCATGGCTCACAGGCCCAGCCGCTCCGCGGCATGTGGGATCTTCCCGGACCGGGGCACGAACCCGTGTGCCCTGCATCGGCAGGCGGACTCTCAACCACTGCGCCACCAGGGAAGCCCCCAAGTTCTTTTTATATGACTTTGAGGACAAACATCATGATGACCTCAGGACACTGCAGGTTTTGCTCTCGGTGTTTCCTTTCTGCTATTGTGATAGCATCTGTTCTTCAGGGAGCCAGGTGCTTTTCTAAGTTATGTGCATGTGTTAACTCATTTAATCCTCATCATAATCATGTGAGGAGGAGGCTATTAGGCTTTCTACTTGAAGCTAAAGAAACTGGTACAGCAAGTGGTTAAAAGACCTGCCTGGAGTCCACATACAACTAATTGTAAGACACAGGTGTGCTGGCTCTGAGTCTATTCCTAACCTCTACCCTAGTAGTGGATTTGTCATGAACAAGCAAAATTTCCAAACAATACGTAAGTGTATAAAGCAGAAATTCAGTCCTCTTGCCCTTGCCTCTCTCATTCCCATGCCCTAGAGGTAACCACTGGCAACAGTTCACTTAGTAAATATTTGTTAGATGAATGGATATGTCCTTCCCAAACGTGTTCTTGTAATTACAAAATACATATGTGTGTTTTTAAGCACTCACTATGTGCCAGGCACTGTTCTCTTTGTTTACACACATTAAGTCTTTTAATCTGCATAACAACCCTGTGAGTTAAGTCTTTTACTTAATGTCCAGATGAGAAAATGGAGGCACAGAGAGGTTAAGTGACTGAGCCAGATCACACAGCTCCTCAGTTGCAGAGTTAAGATGTGAAGCAAGGCAATCTGACCCAAAATTTTGCTCCCAAACAAACAATGGTATATTATGTTCCCTAGTTTTCTTTTTTTCACTTCACAATGTATCATGGGCATCTTTCTCATTCAGTGCAGATAAACCTATGTCACACATACTTTAAAATGAACTCAAAAACATAGAGAGGGACTGTTGAGGATTCATCTATTGGCAGATTGTGTTCTTGACTCAAATAGAATTTTCAGGGCAGGTAAGTGCATGTTGCTGTGTTTGCTGAGGATTCTTTCTTTGAAGTGAAATAATGAAGAGCATGAATGCAGCCAATACAAATCCCTAAGACACTCCAAGAATGAGTCTGGTGGGTATCCAAACTCATTTCCCCCCACAAGTTCTACTGTAATTTCAGGAGTTAAAGGCCAGCCTCAGTTTATCAGTGTTTAAAAGAGCTATCCATTGACTACCTAGCTCACATCACAAAATTGTGTAGAAAATCAAACAAATGAATAGATATGAAAGCACTCTGATGAAGTATAAGATGCATCAGGAGCTTAAACAACTCTTAAAACACTAAACTTCAAGGGTATTTGCAGTTTTTGATTAAAAAATAAAATGGAAATTAAATTCTTTAAATATGATATACAAGTATAAATAAGAGACTATTTTATTGAAAGTACTACCTATCTCTTAAAATGAAACAATGAGAACAGAAACTGTGAGAATTGAAATAAAATAATAAAAAAATGTATATTTTGGCACAGCCTGTATAATTAAATATTGGAAAACAATGATCTCTTGTTTTAAATTTCCTGAACCCAAATGGAAACTAAAACTCACATCACTATTAATTCTGGCTCCATGGGATGAAAAACAAAGAGGCCAAGGAAGAAAGTTGAGCTAGTCCAAAGAAACAGTGAGAATCCTCATTGTAAAATGCGAGAGGAATGTGAATTAAAAATTAAACCCTGAAAGTGTGAAATCAATAAAATGAAAAGATTTATCCAGGCAGAAAAGAAGAAATTATACTGGGGTTTATGAATAAAAACAAACAAAAAATAACTTCAGGTTGACTGTTGTGGTTTGGTGCCTGGAATTACTTTTAGAAGGAATCTGCACTTCCTCTGAGCGATATACTGGCTGCCTGGGCCTCGCCTGGGCATCTTAGCATGAGAGTACTTTGCGCTGATGAGTTCAGAAGTATCATGTCTTACCACCTGCCCCTAAGCTCCCCAAGGTCAAGGAACTGGGCTCATACGTACATACAACCCAGCCGGTGGACGATCTGGAGCCAGACACACCTGACAGCAAACTGTCCATGTACACCTAAGTTATCTGGGTAGATGACTTCACCCTCTGTGGTGAGGCTTGTGTTTATCTTCCCTGGGATAATATTTGAAAAGCATATAATTCAGTGGCTGAGATATGAAGTCTCTATCTGCAGTAAGTATTATTATTAGCTGTATCTTACTGTTGATTACATGCATGAAACGCTTCATAGAATTAATATACCACAATGGGGCAGCCATAATTCACCAAAGGAATTCTTTTAGCAATTGCCAACCCCCAGATTCAAATGATTTTATTTTATTTTAATTTTTTTAACATCTTTATTGGAGTATAATTGCTTTACAATGGTGTGTTAGTTTCTGCTTTATAAGTGAATCAGCTATACATATACATATATCCCCATATCTCCTCCTTCTTGTGCCTCCCTCCCACCCTCCCTATCCCACCCCTCTAGGTGGTCACAAAGCACGGAGCTGATCTCCCTGTGCTATGCAGCTGCTTCCCACTAGCTATCTATTTTACATTTGGTAGTGTATGTATGTCCATGCCACTCTCTCACTTCATCCCAGCTTACACTTTCCCCTCCCTGTGTCCTCAAGTCCATTCTCTACGTCTGCGTCTTTATTCCTGTCCTGGCCCTAGGTTCTTCAGAACCACTTTTTTTTTAGATTCCATATATATGTGTTAGCATACGGTATTTTTTTTTCTCTTTCTGACTTACTTCACTCTGTATGACAGACTCTAGGTCCATCCACCTCACTACAAATAACTCAATTTCATTTCTTTTTATGGCTGAGTAATATTCCATTGTATATATGTGCCACATCTTCTTTATCTATCAAATGATTTTAAAGTCTTCATGATCTAAGTGATTCAGCGTGGAACACAACATTCGCAGTGGAGATTGCACTGCATGTTGCAAAGTGCTGTGCATGTTGCTGAACTGATATATTTCAGGGTCTACAACATGGTTTATGACACAACCAATTCTATAATAACTGATGATAATACCTGTCATCCATTGAGTGCTTACTATGTCCCGTTCCATATATGGCATATATAGAATATGACTTCATAAATGCCATATAATGTGCCACTCCATATAAGGTGTGTGTGTGTGTGCATATATATATATATATATATATATATATATATACACACACACACACGTGTACATAATATGCCTCCATAAGTGCCACATATATATATGTAATGTGCCACTCGCTATATGGCATATATATATTAATTATATATATTCAAAATATATATATACATATTCATTAGGGTAAATCCTTATCATAACTCTATAAGTTGGATATTCTTAGTATTTTATGTTTGAGGAAACTGAGGCTCACAGGAGTTAAGAACCTGCCCCAGGGACACTGGACTAGTTAAGTACCAGTGCTGGGATTACTGTGCGTATCTGACACTGAAACACACTCTCTGTTTAGCTTACCCTACAGTGGGCTCCTCTTGTAATTGGCATTAATCACGTGATTATTGTTGTGTTCATACATTGCTAGTTTAAGAATCAACACATTTGATTCTTCTTTCTCTGTGACAGATGAACCTGGAAATGGTTCGTAAGAGGGTGCAAGACTAAATAGGGTGAGGGTCTTCCAGGATTTAAAGTTATACTCTTTGATTGTCTTTTTCTTTTTTTTAATTTTTATTTTATATTGGAGTATAGTTGATTAACAATGTTGTATTAGTTTCAGGTGTACAGCAAAGTGATTCACTTATACGTGTTATCTTTTTTTTCAAATTCTTTTCTAATGTAGGTTATTACAGAATATTGAGCAGAGTTCCCTGTGCTATACAGTAGGTCTTTGTTGGTTATCTATTTTAAATATAGCAGAGTGTACATGTCACTCCCTAAGTCCCAATGATTGTCTTTTTCATACTTAACCTCCCTCATTATGCTTGATGTCCTCTGGAAGGCCTGTCATTTAGAATTGGTTAAATTTTTGACACAGTCTCAGCGTATCTCAGCCCAGGACTGAAGGTTGAAACACTGCCCCATGAACACCTGCTAAAGTGAATGGACTGGTTCCTGGTCACCAGCTGCCGTGGAGATGATGAGGTACTTTGTTGTTCTCCATCACTGGTGTAGCCTGGTTGAACCAGCCTGCATAAGCCAAAAGTGATGGAGATGTACAGATCTTCCTCGACTTATGATGGGATTAAGCCCTGATAAACCCATTGTAAAATTAAAATATCCTAAAACAAAAATGCATTTAATACACCTAACCTATGAAACATCATAGCTTAGCCTAGCCTTAAAACGTGCTCAGAACACTTACATTAGCCTACAGTTGGGCAAAATCATCGAACACAAAGGCTATTTTATGATAAAGTGTTGAATATCTCATGCAATTTACTGAATGTTGTACTGAAAGTGAACAACAGAATGGCTGTCTGGGTACAGAATGGTTTTAAGTGTATCAGGTGTTGACCCTTGTGATCACGTGGCTGGCTGGGAGATGGAGCTGCCACTGCCCAGCATCACAGGAGAGTATTTTGACCATATATCACAAGCCAAGGAAAAGATCAAAATTCAAAATTTGAAGTACGGTTTCTACCGTGTGTTGTTTTTCACACCATTGTAAAGTTGAAAAATCCTAAGTCGAACCATCATAAGTCAGGGCCCGTCTGTACACTTTATCTTTAGCTCTAACCCTTGTGCTCTGTTGCCTGTGCTTTGTCATGCAGTCTCTGTCCCTTTTGTAAAAGAATGTTGCCTATAGCCTGAAATATACAGGAGAGCCCATTCTGGCTCTGACCTTTAAAAGTGTAACACTTTTCCATTCATATAGAGATAAAAAGTTGCAGAACAGAAAACAACGATGGCCTTGTTGGAGGTTTATAGAAACATCCTAGCTTGACCTACAAGGACAGCTGCAAGAACAAAAGATTCCTGCACCAAGAAGTTGAAACAACCAACCATACCCAGTCCACTTTTGGTATAAAAAAAGCCTGAATTTTAATTTAGAAAGATCGTTCTTTGGGAAACTAGTCCACCATCCTCTTGGTCTGCTGGCTTTCCGAATAAAGTCTCTGTTCCTTGCCCCAATACCTCATGTCTCAATTTACTGGCCTGTCGTTCAGGGAGTAGTACGAGCTTGGACTCAGTAATACACTGAGGTGACCTGAGACCTCTGGGCAGGTGTCACACTCCAGAGGAAGCAGCACTAAGATCACTGCCTTGCTCCTCTGGCCCTAGCACATTAGGAAACCTGGATGTGGGAAGTTACTGATGAAAATTAATTGTTTGGGGAAGCTGATTAACACACTGCTTGGTTTCCCCGTGAAGGTATGGACATGCATCAGAATAGACAGCTTTATCCAGTTTATTTTTCATTGCCATTCTTAATGACATATGAGTGTTGGTGTCAGAATGCATCTGTCTCCAGAGAAAAACACCACAATGACCATCAACACCACCACTTCAACAAGAAAACCTTTCAATTCTAAAAAGAGACTGCAAAAGAAAAGGCTTTTTATAAAATTCATATTTCAATATATTCCAACCAGGGGCAGATACAGATTTTGTGGAGACTGGAGCTTCTCTAAAGCTATTGCCCTCCTTTAACGAAATGAACACAAGATTATGACTACAAAATGCCACCACTCCTCTCTCCCTCAGGGGTTCCTATGTAAGTGACAGAACTTGAAGGTTTTGATTTATTAGATTCACAGTAAATTTTCCCCTGATTCCAATAAAAATTGAGATGATCTGGTTATGACTGAGATACTGAAAGTTTAAAAAATCTCTGCACATAGCTAAGTAACTCAATATGTGTATTCATATATTTAGAGGTAATGAAAGTCTCTCCAAAAGCATCTCAACAAACGTATACAAATAGAACGGCTGGAAATCCTGATGCTGTAAGGAAGGAAATTCAACTTGCCCAGGTATAAAGCATTTCAGGGAATTAGATGACTGAAGGTGTAATCAGCTTTTAAAATTGTTTGAGAACCCACAAGTTCCCACTGTACACTATGATCCCATCAAAAAAGGGGGAAATAGGGAAAAAGGAAGGGCAAATTCCCTCCGTTGGTGAGCTGGTGTCAATGCAGAGCCAGAAGTAAGGGGGCCCATCCCTGAACACAGGGAACACAAGGCATTGTGAGTCACATAAGCAAGTTCTTCAAGAAGGACAAAGGGACAAATCGGGACATGCAAACATCACAGTTGGGGGATTTAGTGTTTCTGAGAATAATAAAGAATAATAAATAGGAGGTCACTTTTATAATACCACATGCCAAAGCAACATTTATGGGACAATTTTCTCCCTGTATTTGGTACAATGTCATGCACAGAGGCCCAGTAAGGCTTACTGGAGCCCAGCTGGAATAAACAGCATATCTGTGACAAACGGTACTATATCCAGCTGCAGGCAGGCGTCTACTGTAGTTCCTGAAGGAATGTGAGGTTCAGCCAACTTAAAATTCTCAATTACAGATCTGGAAATGAATGTTAATGCAATTTTCACATGATATTAGATTTGCAACTATTGTAAGAAGACCTATGGAAATCGAAGGAACTACCCACTATTATGCAATTTATTTAAAGAAAACCTCTGACCAGATGTTAGGCTATTCAAGGCCACTGAAGATAGAAGACATACAGAAGGATTAAGTTAGAACTGTTTCCAGGAAATATTTAAATAAGATATGATAATGAGACAAGAGCTGGCCCTGAAAAAATGTTTCCATGGGAACGTCTATTTTCTCCTCCCTGTGATATTTTAAATTAGAATACATATCCATCAGTGTTGGAAACCCTCAGCACATACCCAAAGGACTATCATTGGTCTTTAGCACATCTCCCTTCCTGTGGGAGACTCCTCTGCTGGCCATCCAGGGCTCAAGATCAGTTTTGGAATGCTTACAATTGCAACCCAAGACTTCCCTCTCTCACCAAAGTTTGGGTATGAGAGAAGATTCAATTCAAGGCTTAGACTCTACTTCAACAAGGATTGAAGAAGAACCATTCTTATCCTACTTGCTTACTTAAACAATCACTGCCACATGACGCACTCTGGCTTGAAATAACAAAACGCACCTAAGGAGAAATCAGGGGAGCAGCCTATATGGTACTAAATTTCTTAGCAAAACTCTTAGAAATAGTCACAAGATCATTTAGAAACAGCTTCAGAAGCATTTTAATTAGCCTTCCCCTCAATAGTCCAGCTGAAGAGAATGAAACAGAACCACTGAAGTTAAAAACAGGCTTCTGTTTTGCTGTTCCCTCCACAACGCCAAATAAAGTGATGGGCAGAACTTAAACAAAGACCTGCGGAATGACTACCTAGGAAGAGTAATATTTAAAACTTACTAGTAAGCACCGTAGGACTGCTGGATTTAATCTGCATGTACAGGTATGCTCAGCAAAGCCAGAGTTACTAAAAGAAAAAAGATATTTCAAGATGCCTGTGGTGAGCTATTTTTCTTACCCCTTATCCATTTACACAAAAGGGATGAACCAAATCAGCCTCAAAAAGCTTCATTAAGGAAACTAAGAAGCATTTAATATAATCATCATGTATCAGTGTATTAGCTTCCCGTGGCTGCCATAACAAATTACCCCAATTTAGGTGGCTTAAAAACAAGAGAAATTTATTCTCTCACAGTCCTAGTGATTAGAAGTCCAACAAGGTGTTGCAGGGCTGCAGTTTCTCCAAAATCCCTTCCAGGCTTCTTCCAGCTTCTAGTGGCTCCAGTCATCCCTTGGTTTGTGGCAATAATCTGCCTCTATGGTCACTTTGCCAACTCCTCTTTGTATTCTTCTCTGGATGTCTTCTATAAGGCCACTTGTCATTAGATTTGGGGCCCTCATAGATAATCAGGATGATCTTGGTATCTCAAGCCCTTAATTTCATCTCTAATGACTCTTTTTCCAAATAAGGTAACATTCATAAGTTCCACGAGGTTAGGGTGTGGGCATATCTTTTGGTGGCTAAAGTTAGCATAGTATAAAGCCGGCAAATTTAGCTCTCCTCTTGAGAACAGAACTTTTATCAAACAGAGACTGATGTTTGTGTTTGTTGATGGGGTTCTCTTTTCATTAGATGAATATATTTCCTTTGGAATGCTAGCTTCATCAGTGGTTTTTTTTTTTTTTTTGTGGTATGCGGGCCTCTCACTGTTGTGGCCTCTCCCACTGTGGAGCACAGGCTCTGGACGCTCAGGCTCAGCGGCCATGGCTCACGGGCCTAGCCGCTCCTCAGCATGCGGGATCTTCCCAGACCGGGGCACGAACCTGCGTCCCCTGCATTGGCAGGCGGACTCTCAACCACTGTGCCACCAGGGAAGCCCCATCAGTGTGTTTTTTATTTGCATTAGAAAAATTTTAAGAGAAGAGAAACACTTTCAATAATACTTCAAAAAAAGAAAAAAAAAAGACCCCAAAATTAGAGATGTGGATAAAGGTACATACAGATGTAGGAAGTGAAGTGGTAGGAAAGCAGTCACAGTAGGTAGGGGGACATTTCATTCTCAGCTGCTTTACTTACATTTCAATTTCATTTATTCATATGCTTATAACCGGGAAGAACATACCTGACTCCATATTAGATCTGTTTCTTTTACTTAACCTTTATGCTTTGTTGCCTGTGCTTAGTCATGCTGGCTCTGTACCTTTTGTGAAAGGTCACAGATAGCCCGAAATATACAGGATAGCCCATTCTCAGCGTTCTGACCTTTAAGAGTGCATTCATATAGAAATAAAAAGTTACATAAATAACATTTGTCTTGTTGGAGGTTTAAAGGAACATCTGTGACCTGACCTACCTGCACAGCTGCAAAAACAAAGGATGTGGACACCAAGAAGTGTGCAACAGCTAACCATGCTCCTCCCTCACCTGGTCTTTAAAAAGCCTTGCTGAAATCCTTTGGGGAGTTTGGGGATTTTGGGGGACGAGCCACCCATCTCCTTGCATGGCCCTGCAATAAATCTTTCTCTGCTCCAAACTATGATGTTTTGGTTTGTTTGGCTTTACTGTGCATTGGGCACACGAACTTGCATTCAGTAACATGCTCATATGTTCAACAAATAAGAATTCATGGCTTCCCTGGTGGCGCAGTGGTTAAGAATCCGCCTGCCAATGCGGGGGTCGTGGGTTTGAGCACTGGTCCGGGAAGATCCCACATACCACGGAGCAACTAAGCCCGTGCGCCACAATTACTGAGCCTGTGCTCTAGAGCCCATGAGCCACAACTACCGAGCCCATGTGCCACAACTACTGAAGCCCGTGCACCTAGAGACTGTGGTCCTCAACAAGAGAAGCCACTGCAAGAAGAAGCCCCCACACTACAGCGAAGAGTAGCCCCCACTCACCACAACTAGAGGAAATCCCGCGCGCAGCAATGAAGACCCAACACATCCAAAAATAAATAAACTAATTAAAAAAAATTCAGTCTGCATGGGTTGGTTAAAAGTAATGGCTGAACACAAACCCAGAGTTAGTGTGAGTTCAAACCCTTATCCCAGTTTTGTGCCTTTAGGCAAGTTACTTAATCTCTCTGTGCCTCAGCTTCCTCATCTGTAAAATGTGGAACGAGTGCCTGAGTGTGGGGATTAAATAAATTAAGCACTTCAGGGCTGCTCTGGTGGCGAGTGGTTAAGAATCCGCCTGCCAATGCAGGGGACACGGGTTCGAGCCCTGGTCCAGGAAGATCCCACATGCCACGGAGCAACTAAGCCCGTGCACCACAACTACTGAGCCTGTGCTCTAAAGCCCGCGAGCCACAACTACTGAGCCTGCATGCCACAACTACTGAAGCCCACATGCCTAGAGTCTGTGTTCTGCAACAAGAGAAGCTACTGCAATGAAAATCCCATGTGCCACAATGAAGAGTAGCCCCCGCTCACTGCAATTAGAGAAAGCCCGCACGCAGCAACAAGACCCAACACAGCCAAAAATTTTTTTTAAAAAATAAATAAATAAATTAAGCACTTCAAATGCAAAGCACATATAGAATAGGTCGTGTTTGCTAAAGACATAAAAGTGCCCGATTCTGTGCTTTTGGGATGAACAAGACAAATGAAAGGTTACATTCTAACAGAAAGGAGAATCCTTCAAAAAATGGACACAATTGTGGTGCTGCAAAGAAATAAAGCTCTGAGCTGGAGTTAAAGGGTACCTGGGGACCCAATTTTAGAAAGTGAGGGGAGGGGTCAGCTCTTTAATGAGGTGCCATTTAACCTGAGAACTAAAGCGTAAAAAAGTGAAGCCATGCAAAATGTGGGTGGGGGAGCATCATGGGCTGAGAGATGTTGGTTCTTGATAAGACAAACTTTTATATTTTACAATGATGAGTCAAAGGGGGGGGCACTTATTCTATTAATTGGTTAAATGTCATTTGATGTTTCAACAGAACCTAGACTACAGGGGGTGGACACAGGTAGGAAATTCTCCAGAGCCACAAAGAAAACATCCCATGCAGAGGGAATGTATGGATATATATTTTTTCCTAAGCTACTACAGCAAGATGATCATCAAATCACCTTGTAGAGAATCCTTCCTATTGTAAAAAGTAGCCTCAAAACTGTGGTGTACCCTGGAATAGAAATCCCACCCATCGGTAAATTTCAACTCACTATAGGTTTATCTGACACATGTGGTGCAGCCAGTTTGCCCTATATGAGGGTCTGCAAGGGACCCTGCTATGGCTGCTAGGACATATGGCCTTGTTGTAGCAGACATACATGGTAGTATAAAGATATGTACATTTTAGGTTAAAATTTAGCATAGATTAGATTTTCCTTCAAATTTGTCTTATTGCTCCCATGCAAGTTAACAATTGACTACTCTCAGTGTTTCTTAAATATGCATGAATATGTGAAAGACTAAATATGTGAATGGCTTTAGGAGGTTACTATAGCTCTCTGTACCTCAGTTTCCTAAATGGTCAAGTGGAGATAACAGCACCATCCTAGGATTGTGCTGGAATTAAGTAAGTTACTCTATGTAGTTTGAACAGTGTCTGCACATAGTAAGGACCCAGTAAGTGTTGAATGATTACAGTTATCCTTTACTAGTATCACTGGGAAACCTCTTTAAAGATTATTTATTTATTTACTTATGGCTGTGTTGGATCTTCGTTGCTGCGCAACGGGCTTTCCTCTAGTTGCAGCAAGTGGGGGCTACTCTTCGTTGCGGTGTGTGGGCTTCTCATTGCAGTGGCTTCTCTTGTTGCGGAGCACGGGCTCTAGGCACGTGGGCTTCAGTAGTTGTGGCAGGTGGGCTCAGTAGTTGTGGCTCACGGGCTCTAGAGCGCAGGCTCAGTAGTTGTGGCATGTGTGCTTAGCTGCTCCTCTGCATGTGGGATCTTCCCGGACCAGGGCTTGAACCCGTGTCCCCTGCATTGGCAGGCGGATTCTTATCCACTGCGCCACCAGGGAAGCCCCATCACCGGGAAACCTCTTAATTAGTAAAAACAAGCCAAACGAACAACTAATGATCACCATCATTTGGAGCAGGTCTGTGCTAATTAGCAGATGATTTGGGGCAAGTCATTTTTCCCTGAAGGCTTCAATTTTCTCCTGGGTAAAATGAGGACAGTGGAGGAAATCATTGTTCTCCAGCTGTAACTTTGTAGAACTCTTGTGTTTCTAACCCCCTCAGTGCTTCTGTTGTTTCTGTAGGTTCTGTTGTTTCACTAATGGTCCATCAAGAGAGAGACCTACTGCCTTGCAGGGAAAACAACCATAGAAAGGTTTTCTTCCATTGGTGAAACTGGCACGCAAACAACTTCCTTTAAATAGTTATTCAAAGGGCACAGGAAGCAGATGGTTGAGGGTGAGTTCCAACTCAGTAGCTTAGGAAAGAACCCTGGGAAAATTAAGGTAAAATCTGGAGATGTGGATTTTTCTGTTTGATTTAGGACATGGGAAGCTTTGGGGAAAATGCAATTGTGGGCAGCGTGAGGCAACTGATAATTATCCAAATGAGAACCCAGGTATATTTGTGGATGGGGCCCCAATCAGTCTGCACTCTTGATTTATTCCTTCTCTATTGCTTTCATTTTTTTACCTTTCATTTTTACCCCCTTCTCCCACTTTCCTGTTAGGTCAGTTAGTGGCAGCTTTAGCAACCCGCACTGCCTTCTGGTTCACAGTTCTTTTATGGGGCACCTGCTTGCTGCCTTCATTACTAAGTATCTTACTCTCTGCTTCCTCAGCTGAAAACTGGGATTGTTGCTGTTTCCTCTTCTGAACTCAGAGGAGTATCATACAAATTAACAGCAACAAGAGATGTTTGAAACTCTCCATTGCATCTTCATGGCCGTCAGAAGCAGATATAATTGAAGTATGTTCAGTGCTCTTGTCATGACTGGGGAGGGGAGATTTTTCTTGAGGCAGAGGGACCAGACACGAAGCTGTGTGTGAGCCTGGAGGGGTGTGTGATTGACTGGCTCTGCTTTGGACCAGCGAGTACTTCTCTAAGGGGGTTGGAGGGGTGAGAAGGAAGGAGGGCAGTTCTCTCTCCTCCCTCTGGCTTTCAACACTCTGGCTTCTGCTCACCAGGAACTGCCAGCATGTAGCCCGGTGCTTGGACCAACCAGTTCACTGGGGAGCCCGATTTTCAATTTGACGATTCATGGCTCCCTTGCTGGGGGAGTTTTCAGATGGAACGAAGAAAGCCTGACAGGTTTACAGATGCTTTAGTAAACGTTTAGTGACACAAAATTGGTTTCTGAGGTAACATGTGGCTATAAACACCAAATTGATAAAACCTGGAAAGCAAAGCCCAGTTTGAATGGCCTACTGAGGCTTGGGATGTTTAAAGCAGTGCTTCTCAAGCGGGGGCGGGGGGTGTCCAGTAGCAGCAGAGTCACTGGGGAACTTGCTCGAAGTGCACAGTTCTTGGACCCCATGCCAGACCCGCTGAGTCAGAAGCTCTGGGGGTGACACCCAGCAATCAGGGTTGTTTTAACCAGCTCTCCAGGGGATTCTGAGGCTCATTCAAGTTCAAGGACTACCTCTTTTCTTTCTGCTGTGTCTCTGCACTTGCCACCCTCTGGACCTGGAAAGTCTTGCCTCACCTTCCAGGGTCACCTGGTCAAGACCAGAAGATGCTGATGGAAAATCCTCCCCCGACCCCGCACGTCCTCAGGCTGGGTTAGGTGCCTCAGCTGGGCAGTCACAGAGCACCCAGCACGTGTTCTCACACGGCAATGATGAAACCAACTGTGCTTCAACTGTCCATCTGATTGCTCACCTCCCTTAGCACCTGTGGTCAGCTTAGGGTAGATTTTGTTTTTTAAAATCTAACAATTTAAAAACACCGAGAAGATGGTCATCACATAACATTTTCTGTTAGAAAAAAATTCTGGATTTTCTTTGCACAGGAAGAGCATGCCAACTGACCCCTGGGTTTGAATCCTCTCACAAAAATAAGCCTCAGTCTCTTCATCTGTAAAATGGAGCAATTATCTTTCTGTAGCAGTTTTGAAAGTTAGAAATCACCTACAGCCGTATCTAGCACATAATAGGCACTAAATAAATGACAACTGGTGTTATTATTCACCAGGTAGAATTTATTTACCATGTAGTTGAAAATTTGATTCTTAAAAAGAAAATAGGACTGTGGTTTCCCTAAAGTCCCCAACTTCCTACAGGATTTTAATGAAAAGTGCCTGTACGTTTCAAAATACACATATTTCAGTTAGGTTCTGAAGGAATGATTATGATAGAATCTTAAGTGGAACCTAAATTACCTGTGAGTGCCTTTTATAGATTAAAATTGCAAACAAACACAAAGACTCTATGTAGGCCTGTGTTTATGAGAGAGAGAGAGAGGGAGAAATTCTAACATAAACTTGCTTCGTGTTCTGTAAGCCACTTCTCGCGCAGCAATTTTCCAGACATTTTGTACTTGCTCTCTCTGTTGAAGATATCAATGATGATGACTTGTGGAAAGTGAAAACAAAATGATGTTTGTCTCTTCCTGAGAGCTGTTCAATAAGCAAACGACTTTTTGCAAATCTGCCTGGTTTGAAACACTTTGGTGACCCCAAAAGTGAAGCTAAAAAAGGGTCATGAGCATAGAGAAGAGACTTGTGGTTGTCAATGGGGAGGGGGGTGGGGGAGGGATGGATGGGGGGTTTGGGATGAGCAGATGCAAACTAGTATATATAGGATGGATAAACAACAAGGTCCCAGTGTATAGCACAGGGAACTATATTCAATATCCTATCATAAACCATAATGGAAAAGAATATGAAAAAGAGTATATATATGTATAACTGAATCACTTTGCTGAACATCAGAAACTAAAACAACAGTGTAAATCAACTATACTTCAATAAAATAAATTTTTAAAAAAAGGTTATGGAGTGTTGAATAACCACTGTAGAAACTGATTGTTGGCATAACCAAAATTAAAAAAAAAAGAAAAAAATATATAGTATACCCAAATGTAGAGTAACTTCAGCAGAAATCCTTCTGGTTTCCTAGTTTCTGCTATTTAACCCTGACATGCTGGCACAGATGGTTGGCCAGGGTGAGCTGACCAGAGCAGGTCGGATGACATTCTTTCTCCCAAGAATGTGCATTTGGGACTGAATGGCAGGCAGTGGGTAGGTGGAGGCTAGTTTCCTGTACAGTGGAGATGTACCCTCAGGCTACGGACGTGTAGAGAAGTTTGGAGAGAGTTGGTCTGCCAATGAGACTAGGGCACAGCAGAAGACACAGTTCTGCTTGGGGTCCTCATGGCTTTCCAGGTCCTAGTTAGGGCCTCATGTAAGCCTCGCCCTTTGCCCGGCCTCAGGTTCCCTGTGATACCTGTTATCATCTCACTGCCTCTCTGTTTTGCTTCCACTATCTCCAGCTGCTTTGAAGCTGATAAACCACAGGAGCCGTAATCATAAATGTGTGTCAACCATAAATGCGTACCGATATTTTAACAGTTAGAAATCAGATCAATTTTAAGGATGTGGGGCTCTTTATCTCTGTGTATAACTATCAGTTATGTGCGAAGACCCCGTAAATTGAAGCTGGTTATTCAAATAATTCCTATCCATTGGGCTAATATCACTAACAGCCAGAGGAGAGCTGGAACTGGAAACAAGGGCTGGACTGCCATTCTTTGATTTTGAATAATCTGCAAAAGTGGAGTTATACAGCATGTTACCAGTGGGAAAGGTACGGAAATCAGCTTTTTGATGCCCCCATCTTCACAAATTAAGGATGAAGATGCAGTCAAGTATAGGGGATGCTATTTACTTCTACAGCAATGTATAAAACTACCTTCAAGGGGGACAGTTTGGGAAAGAGGCTGGGGTGGCAGTAAGTGTCCTGATTGGAGGATGGAGGGAGCAATTAAATATAAATTTCTGTCCTTTAATTCCTTTGAAATTGTCTTGGAAGAAACAACAGGAGAGATTATAAGAAGCATTATATAGAAAATACTAACTTCCAGTTAATTTTGACCAATTGCTACTCATTTCCCCCAACATATTAAATCAAACACCAAGATTAGATCAACAATCTGAGGCAGACTGAACATAAAACAACAATGTCTACACAACACTGTCTGAAGATACAGCCCCTAACATCACTATTGTCAATAAAAAACACGACTCAGTTACGTCCTAATTGTCACACTGTTCCATAGATCAGGGGCTGACTGTGGACCAGATCTGGCAAGCCCTCTTATTTTGTAAGGTCTGTTGAGCTAAGAAAGGTTTTTACATTTTTTAGTGGTTCAGAATAAAATCAAAAGAATGACATTTTGCAATGCATGGAAAGTATATGGAATTCCATCTTTAGTCTCTATAAATAAAGTTTATTGGAAAAAGCCAGGCCCATTTGTTTATGCTTTCATGCTACAACAGAGCTGAACAGTTGCAACCAAGACCATAGGACAGTGAAACCTAAAGTATTTATCTGGCCCTTCACAGAAAAAGTCTGTGGCCCCCTGCCATGGAAGCACATCTAGCCTTCTTTGTAACACGCATCTACTCTCGAGCCGTGTGGTCCTGAAGGGCAGGGATCTTGTCTGTCTTATTACTACTGTTTACCTAGCAAGTGGCCCAGGCTTCCCAGGTAGTTGGCATTTCAGTATATTTGCCAAATGATTGAACAATGAACAACGACTTCTTGGGCATTTTTCTAGTCCGACAAATACAAAGACATATAATATACTGACCCTGCCTTTAGGTTTAAATTTAACCAGGGACATTGAACATATACATGTGTGTATGTTCTAAATGAATACGTATATGTGTGTATGTGCACATACATACACATATTTACATGTATATTTATTTAGAATATATATATACATATATCCTAAAACTAAAGTTGCAAGGCAACTATGTGAAGGAAACCTACACACAGGGAAGTTCAAATTGAGTTCACACTGAGTTCAAAACCAGTTCCAAAGACGAATGCTGGCAACTTTGGCAAGTCATTTGTCCTCCTGAGCCTCGGTTTCCTCAACTATAAAGTGGGGATACTCTCTCTGGGTTCCTGTGAAGCTAAAATAAAATGATGTGTGTAAAATTCCTAGTCAAGTGGTGGGCATGAGATAAATGACAGTCCTCATGTATTAAGAAGAACCAGATCCTGGATCTAAGAGGGCAGGTCAGCAGCAGGAAGTATGTGGCACACGCAGAGGAAAATGAAACGCGGTGGCAGTACTGGAGGGTTCACGTACAGGGAAATGTGAGAAAGACACACAGGGAGAGAAACAGTAAATTATGCATGGCCTGCTTCCGGGGTTCTGACTCTTACGTGAAAAGAATTGAGGTCTGCTACAGGAAGTGATAGCTGTAAAAAGTAGTTTTTAGAAAATTTCCCTCCACATGATCATGTTACCAGTGTAGGCTTTTAGCTCTTTCATAGTTCTAGCTTCAAAGACCCCAGAGGTGTTTGGATGCATACATCCCAGTGTCCTTGCTGAGCCCAGTCGTGATTTTAAAGCCATTTGAGTATCCCAGGAAGAGTCGTGCTTCCCTAACAATTCCTGGGGCCATCAATATACTGGGACCATTTCAAAGGTGCTTTCTGGAGACAACAATCTTCTGGTCCTAGATTCTGCATGTAGTTCCAGAAGGAAAAAAATATGAACTGAAGGGTTGTTCTGCAAATCTTTCAAGCTGAACAAGAGAAACTTTGACAAAAGCACTGTTTTGGGCAGGTGGCTTATGTTCTGAGGAATTCGGAGACTGCTGATTCCTGAGGTCTGTTCGTGACATCGATCACAGCATGTATACGACTTGAAAAAACAGACTCATGAGGCCAAAAATACTGCACAGTCTAGCCTGACTGCAGGCTGTCAGAATGTTATATTCTGATTTTGATACTTCCTGCTGATATTTGGACATTTTCACAAGTATAATGTTTCCTTTTTTTTTTTTTTTTTTTTTGGTTTTTCTTTATAAAAGTAGACCGTGTGGACGCAGGCTTAAAGAGGGCTGCTTCAGGAGAGGATGTGTGTCGTAGTCCGCCATTTCTCAGTTCTTCTGGATAAATCATTTAGCCCCAGTTGCTTGTTGTAGAGATGATTTTGAGTGTGGGCCCCTCTCACACATAGGTAGTGAGCTAGTTCTCTTCAGGAAGGTTCTCGCCATAGGTACTCCTCTTCCTGGCCTAGCCATGCCTGAAGGTCTGTTGGGTATAACTGGAGCTTTGATTTGTCACAGAGTGTCGGAGTTGGAAGGTATCATCAGCTCACCAACCTCAAGTGACATGCCAGCTTCTTACGCCATTTTACAGACATGAAAACTGAGGCCTTTAGGGTTTCAGTCTAAAATTGAGAAGTGGTAATGACAAAGGTTCAGGTCTTCTGACTCACAGGAAATTGTATTTTGACCACACTATGTACCACTTTTCTAAACACTCAAGCCTCCCCTTGACCCAGTGTTTAATCAGTAGCTCCAGGTCAGAGTGGGCTGGAAACCCAGGCCTCATCTGTGTAGTAAACACCAGCAATTCCCAAAGTGGCCAGGGGCTAGGGTGGGGGTGAGGTATGTTGGCCACCTCACGAAGTTTATCAGAACAACCAGGGACTAATTGTTTTGTGTTTCTATTTTCAGAATTCAATCAACACAATTGTCCAAATTAATTAGCAAGATGTAAAAAGGCTGCATATAAACATGGGCATATTTGTGGCCCAAGAACTTTTTTTACTCTTGGCCCCAATTAAAATTTTCAGTGTACCCCTCCTATTTGGCCAGTCTTTGGGAATGCTGCCTTTTACTGAGGAGAAAAGGAGAACCTATTCTAGGTTAATGCACTTATATTAAGTCTAAGGCAGTAAGCATTAGAGCCCCAGAATCCCTTTTAGGCTGGGTAGCTCATGGAACTGCAAGTATCTACTGAAAATACAATGACAGGGACATATTACAAATTAACAGACCAAGACAAAGCAAAGAGAAGAAGAAACAAACCACTAATCATATATTCTGATTCAGGCTTACTACACTACTTATTTCCACCCATACTGTACATAAAACACAGAAAATAATAATACCATAGTCTACTCTGTAGTACCTCTCAGACATCCTCTGTATAAGTAATAATATGTGTTTAACTAAATGCCATAATAATTTTAACTTTTCACTTTTCTTGATCATCTTCTCTCACTAGCAGTTCTGGAGCAATTCCACAATCCTCACTTTGCAGAACTCACTGGGAACATCTCACTGCTGGGGTAGGTCAGAGATGGTACCTTAGATCAGAAGGGCAGCACATTAGCTGTGAGTCTGGGAGATACAAGGAGGAGGAAAGCACAAAATTGCTTCTGTCATTGTTATCATTTTCATCCCTGCTCACTTGAAGTGCAGCTAGCTTTCAGCTATGCCAGAGGCGAAAACGAATGAATGTCATTTTAGTCTAAAAGAGGACAAACATACCCGGCACCTGTGATTAGTCACCTATTTAATGCACCAGTGAGAATGGATGGAAAGCAGGATCTCCTTAGAGCAATTCTGCTTTAGACCGATTTTAATATTAAGAAAGGTGGCTAACGAGGTTGACAGCTATTCTGGAAGCATAACCGCAGAGCGATTGCCAACACAAAACACATAGGAGGCACTTTACTTCTTTCCAGAATGCCAGGTGAAAATTTTGGAGAAAATATCTAAAGAACAAACAACAAAACCAGTCCCTGGAACCCTGAAACAGCTCACCTCTGAGATGGAGCCATCTCGTCAGCTGATCCATTTTGTGTTTGAATTGTTCGTCTGTCTAGCACTCCAGGAAGGGATGGTGTCAGATGTCTGGCACCTTGCTGACACTCAACAAACAATATTAATCCTTATCATATGACTTAATTGGAGGCCTGCACAGGAAACTAACAGACAAGGTTTCATCTGTCCTCCCTGCCCGGAAGGGGTAATTCCACTTATTTGGACAACTGTAAGGTGCCTGGGAAATGGAAACGTTCAGCTCTTTGCTTCTCACCTCTCCTAATGTCCCTAGGTCTAAACCTGTGACTGTATAGCATATGTGACTTGTAGGTCTACTTCCTTCTGTCAGCCTTGTATGCAAACACCTTTTCTTTCCTTCTTTAGATAAAAAACTCCTCGTGTGCAAAGACTGTGCGATTTACGCATTGAGAATCTTCCCAGGAGAGCCTCATAGAATGTTCCCTAATCCTATTCGGCTTTGAGAACCAAGGAATAACTGGCCAAGAAGAATGCCAGAATGGCTCTCAAATGTAAAGGATACATGGCAGTGGAAACAATAAGCCCAAACAGCCCATTCTGAATAGAAGACAACACACCTGAAACCAAGAAACGAGTTGAACGTGACTGCAAGGGCTCCTCCCCTTCACAGACTCTCCCCTCCTTTCCAGATGCTTGAAACCTCTGGCACCCCAATAATTAAGGAATTTATGTCCTATCAATGAATAGTTACCAAACATCCAGGTAGAACAAGGCATATAAAAATTTTAGATACAGCCCTTTCCTACAGGAATTCACAATTTGGGCAAATGACGACATACGCACAGGAAGAGAGAATACCTACCAAGAGGCCATAAATACTGTAATAAGTATAAATTTAGGGCTCTGGGGGTCAGAGGGAGGAAGCAGGCCTTGGGTGTGGATGGGATGAGCCAGGCCTCCTCAAAGGAAGCTGCAGGCCTCCGGGTCAGGTGAATTCTCTGTTCCACCTAATTGCCTAATTATCATGTTCCAGGCTGCAAGACTGTTTTTGACTGCGTGTTCTTTTCAGATGGAGAGGTTAGAGCTGGAAGTGGGGAAGAATTGTTGGCTCATTCCTGGGGCTTGAAAAAGCATCCCTCTGACTTGCCTCCCACCATTGTTTCAGGACCAATTCTCAACTCCTTCATCTTCCTCCAAGCCCAGCTTTCAGTCTGCATCACACTGCCTTGCACGCGGCTGACAATCTGTAGTATCACGTTCCATGGCTCCTCTCGGTGCGCGGTGCTGGGACCCCGCACAGACCCCACTTGCACGCACCCTCTTCATGTTCCAGGGCTACACAGCGTCCCTCCCTACTGCCCTGCTGTGTTAGGGCTGATAACTCACAGTGGTTCACCTGGGGCCCTGCCTCGGTGTGGGACCAACTCTGCAGTGCAGGTGGGCTCCAGGGCTCTCCTGGAATTGGGTGGAAACAGGCTCCATCCAAGAAGCATCCCTGCTCAGCTCCTGAGAGCACTGCCCCAACCATTGCAGGCACAGGAATACTCACCACAGGCTCTGTTTCCCGGAAACTTGACCTAAGATTTACAAAGCGATTTCACAGGTATTTTTATTTCATGAGAAGCAGGTTATTGTCCACATTTTCTCAATCTTGAAATTGAAGCTCAAAGACATGAAGTTGTAGCATCAATGATAACAACAGGGCTTATTAAGCAGCAAAGGCTCCTGTCTCAGCACCATACTTTCGTTAATTCACCTACCCTTTCCCCAAGGCTGAGATGGGGTTCCAGGCTCTGGGGTCTTTCCCCTGGTGCATGGCTGGAAGTATTGGATCTTCTTTTATTCAGTTGAGCAGGGAGGCAGGGAAGAGGGTGGTAAAGGAGGATTTTGAGTATTGGATGGTGGTTGAGAATGAACTTGAGGACTTCCTAGG
This sequence comes from Mesoplodon bidens, assembly GCF_964165515.1. Classification (NCBI taxonomy): domain Eukaryota; kingdom Metazoa; phylum Chordata; class Mammalia; order Artiodactyla; family Ziphiidae; genus Mesoplodon; species Mesoplodon bidens. The sequence goes on along the minus strand of NC_138176.1, from coordinate 117,199,991 downwards.
ATAGGGTCACAGACTTGGCTTGAAGGTGTGGGTGAGGCAAAACAGCAGGGTAGCATTCACAGTAAAGTGAGCTTTGTTTGGGTGTTCCTGTTGAAATATCTTTTATCTAATTTATCATTTAAGGTCAGGAGCTGCCACTTACAGAGAGAGAGAGAGAGAGACAGAGACAGAGAAAAAATAAGGAGAACAGCCCCTCCACATGGGCTCTGGGTGGCAGTCCAGCTACACCACATGAATAAATATTCGTGGTATTTGGCTACAGATGTAAAATAAACATGCCCAATGGAAGTTTGTACTAGGGTACCCTGATGCAACATTATCATTTTTAAGGTCACCGGAGACCACTTACAGCAACATGCTGTAGTAGTTCCCGAATATTCTTCTCTGAAAGCATCCAAGGCTATTGCTGAGCAGTTTAATTTCTTGCCCACACACTAGTACTTTCCTGCAAACTCCTTCAGAGGCCCATATTTCATATTTGCTTACAGTGCATGCAGGACGGGAGAGGGAAAGATAAGGAAGCGCTTGGAGGAGGGGTGCCATGGGCACATCGTCGGTGGGCTTCTGCCTCATTTTCCTCCTTGGCTCACCCACGTCTAGCTGAATACAAGACAGGTGACAGCAGGTGCCTCCAGAGTGCTCATGAAATGACACTGATTACCAGGAGAGACCTGGCACCCCCATCACTTCTGGGGCCTGGAGGTATTGCCAGTTCTACAGTGCATCTAAGGCTACCTTTGGAGGGGAGATGGAAGATAACATAGGAGGTCGTGTGTTGTTTGGGGCCCCAGTGGGCGTGGCTACAGACACAGCTATAAAACCATGCCATATTTCTCCGGGTACACTCTTAAGTTCTTTTATCATGAAAGAAAGACAGCCGTACACTGTATGTGACTTTCAGTGTCACAGAAAATGCCCTACCCCTAGTGGGTATATTCCTATTTCTTACGATATGATTCACTTTTCAAATACGCAGAACATGATCATATAACCATTGATTTTGTATGTTCAGGCTTTGCTGTCCTCAGCACAATCTTCATTTAAAAACAGTCCTCTCCAGGAAAAAAGGCGCAGACAGAGAGAATGGACTTGAGGACACGGGGAGGGGGAAGGGTAAGCTGGGACGAAGTGAGAGAGTGGCATGGACATATATACACTACCAGATGTAAAACAGATAGCTAGTGGGAAGCAGCCGCATAGCACAGGGAGATCAGCTCAGTGTTTTGTGACCACCTAGAGGGGTGGGGATAGGGAGGGTGGGAGGGAGATGCAAGAGGGAGGAGATATGGGGATAAAGGTATATGTAGAGCTGATTCACTTTGTTATAAAGCAGAAACTAACACACCATTGTAAAGCAATTATACTCCAATAAAGATGTTTAAAAAATTTACAATATATCTGAATATCAGATAAGGAAACCACCAAGTACAACTTAAATAAACTTTCTATATCAGTGTAAAACAGGAAAAAAAAAGTCCTCTCCTGGGTTGGTGTCAGGGAAAAGGTATTTTGTTATATTTATTTGTTTTATAATTTTATTTCAATTTGAGCAATGTCCCCTCATTCTGCGGGTGCCTGATTGAGGTTTTGGGTTGGAGCTCTGGGCTAGAAAGGAGCTCTGTGCAAGCAGTCCTACTCTGAGTTTGGCAGGGAAGGGGAGGCCGCAGGGGCCAGCCTGGGGCTTCAGCCGAGGGGTCCAGAGTCAGACACAGAGATTTCCCTGTGGACCCTTGGCAGAGCAGTTTTCATGGATGAGTACCCATCCTTCCTATGTAAAATGGGGGCAGTGGTATCTATTTTACCCCATGATCACTGGATCCAATAGCATGATGCAGGCAAAACCCCAGTTAAAGGTTTATTAATCCTAGCTGCATAATAATAAATGATATTTATTATTTTTCATAGACAATTCTTAAAAGTGGGGTTAGTATTTATTATTCATCCTATATCCAGTCAAATGAATTTCCTTGCACAAAATGACTAATAATATTTGTTGAATGAAGGAAGGAATATGCTGTATTATCATTTCTTTTTCCTTAAACAACTTTCACATTCATTACCTAATTTAATGGCAAACGTAAGGATGTCACCCTAATTTTGCCGGGCTCAGTGTGTGCTGTTGTATTTCTTTTTTTCTGAATCCGTGCCTTCCTCTTCAGGTACACTGTGACCATCCTAGTTTACAGAGGTATTTCAAACAGAGTTCAATGTACTTCAAGAACACAGACTCTACAGCCAGAATGTTTGGTGAATCCAGGTTCCACCTTTCCTGGCTGTGACTTTGGGCAAGTATTTTTAAACCCTCCCAACCTCAATTTCTTCCATCTATAAAATGAGGACAACAGCAGAAGCCCCCTCATATGTTTGTTGCCAGGATTAAATCAGGCCTTTCATGGAACATTCTAGAACAGTGTCTAGCACGTGGTAATGCCTTAGCTAGTCCTGCCTGCATGTTTCCCTACTCTGCACCAGGCACTACTCTGGGCACAGGGGCTGCGGGGCTGAACCAGCGTGAGTTTCTGTGCTCAAGGAACTGACATGCAATGTCTTTTCTTTTAAATTTATCATCTCCATTGGTAACAGGTTAAGCTTTTAACAGAACAGTTTTGATCACGTTGCCTCTCTAATGAAAAGCCTCTGATGGTTTCCCATTGTCTACCAAGTAAAAGGCAGCCCCTTCAAGCCTGCTGCCAAATGCCCTACGCAATGCTGCCCCAATATTTCTACCTTTGATTATTTTTATTCTCTTAATATTTATTTATTTATTTGCATGCACCGGGTCTTAGCTGTGGCAGGTGGGATCCTTAGTTGTGGCATGCGAACTCTTAGTTGCGACATGCACGTGGGATCTCGTTCCCTGACCAAGGATCGAACCTGGGCTCCCTGCACTGGGAGTGCGGAGTCTTCACTGCGCCACCGGGGAAGTCCTCTACCTTTGATTCTTGCTCTGTTCTTTCTGGTCAAACTTGAGTCGCTGTTGCCCTTTGAACATTCTCCCTCCTGCACTTTCGCAGCCCTACCCCTCGGCTCCAGCCTTCCCACCACATGGAACGCCCACACTGTTCCTCTCTGCCCTTACTCTTTCTCCAGGTGATATGTCCTTCTAGCTACTTGGACCAGACCAGCCACTCATCTCTAAATTCCTGCCATACTCCCCCGCTCTTCCTCTGCCTTCCCCTTCCTTCTTTAATTTACATTTTATTCATTTATTTCTGAGAAGGTAATATATTCGTATAGTTCACAATTTAAGAACTCCAAATGGAAATGTTCCCCTGCCATCCTTAACTCCCAGACACCCAGTGTTCTACCCGCCAGGCAACCAATGTTTTCAGTGTCTAGTGATTCTTTTAGAGATATTTTATGCATATGTAAGTCTATAGATTCTGTTTTCGTCTTTTCATCCAAACGGGGGCATGCTGTACACATATAAGCGTTTCTACTATAGATATTGTTCTCCATCTTGCTTTTTCTCATTTAAAATACCACAGAGGAGAATAATTCCATGTCCTTTCACAAGGAGATTCCTCATTCTCTTTATGACTGCACTGACTCCACTTCATGGGTGGATCATGATTTAATCAACTAGTGGCCATTTAGGTGTTTTCTGTGTTTTTACTATTACACACAATGCTGCAGTGTACATTCTTCATTCTGTACTTATGTAACATGCACAAGTATTCCTAGAAATGAACTTGTAATTGTGATAGATGTTGTCACATTCTCAATCTTAGAAGATGTATCAATTTACCCTCCCATCAGCAACACATGAGAGTGCCAGATTCTTCTCACTCTTGACAACATAATGTGTCACCATGCTTGTTAATCTTCTCTAGTCCGATAGATAAAAAATGAGATCTTGGATAGTTTAATTTGCATATCATTCTATACTTAGAGAATCCAAGAGAATCCAGTAAAAAAACTTTCAGATCTAGTTTCTTTTTTGATTGCAGTAACTTTAGAACAATGTTAGTAGCAATGGGGATAGTGACTCCATGCTTTCCATGTTCCCATTTTTAGGAACCAGCCATCAGTTGTTCTTTTTGCTACCCTGATTAGACAAGAATGCTTCTACTGGGTGATGTCAACTGGCTGGGCTAAGGCCCTTCAGAGCAAGGTTCTGGCCAGTGAGATCATTCATACTGCAAGGTTCTGACCAGTGAGGTCATTCATACTGCAAAGTGACTCAGGACCTGATGTGTTCTGCTCTTGGGGATTCTGAGTCTGAGCTGCCCACACAGAATGAACAGACAGAAAGTGGCCCTGGCTTCTGAGGGTCTCATAAGATGATGGCTGGGTCACTGCAGGTGCTGCAATTATAGCCAGAATAAAGACCAGCCACTGTCTCCATCCTCTCAGAGGATGGCCGAGCATGTCATTCTGTTTTCAGAGCAGCAGGGTCCAAGCTTATATACAAAGTGTCTCTGCCTTGCAATTTACGAACCTACATAACGTGACATGCTATAGTTTAGCCATTAGGAGTACACCGTTTGGAGCCGAACAAGCCCAGGTTTCGCTCCATCCTCTTCCAGCCTCCTACCACCCACTCCAAGACTCATCAACTGACTGCAAGTTCCCTCCAGGTAAAAACACCTCCTGACATCCATCCTGAGGCTCAAAAACATTTATGTAAATATGGATTCTGTAACCTAACATCCACCTTAATGATCCAAACGTTAGGGACATTTTTCTGTGAATCTTTTTTTTTTCCACAAGCATTTCATTTAGAATTATAGGAGTGAAAATAAATTAGAAAACTGCTGTGATAATTTTCCTAAAAGTGTCAGTTAATTTCATGGGAATCTATGCTGTGATGTATACAGCCTAATGGAAAGAAGGTTCTGTGAGTGTGGGCTGCACTTATGTGATTCAGAGCCTATGAGCTCCTCGTTTTTCTTTCTGCTTTATGAAACAGTGTGTGAGTCTTTGTTATATTTTCACAACATGTTACTAAGTAATAGGCCACTTATAGAAATCAAATGAATAACTATCAAAACATTAAATGTAATTATTTGTCTACATGTTCAAACACACTCTACCTGAAAATCTCTACCTCCAAGTACTATGTTTAAATTTCAATTCTTATTTTTTTGTGTGTTCTACCATCCTCTTGGGACTTAGCAAAGAAAAAAAGTAAAAATAAGCATGTCATTGGAATTGTCACCTAATGACTTCCAAAGTACAGTCATCACTGCATTCATTATTTTGATAAACCTGTAATTATGAATGTTTTTCTTCGATTTATGGGTAAATAAAGTCAAAGGGATGACGACTGTCCAAGCAGTTATGCTGCAGGGACATTTCAATTTTCTGATACAGCTTCCTTTTTAATACCCTAGATTTCTCAGATAAGAGGAAAATAAACAAGCATAAAAGTTGTTTTTTTTTTTCCCTAAAAGTCTGCACAGTTATTGAGAAACTTAGCAAACTTCCTCTAGGGTTTACATAGTAGGTAATATTCACAAAATCATGAGAGAATTCCACAGACTTCAGAAGGCTTTGCAATCTTTTCCTTTATTTTGCAGTCTTCATTGAAACAAGCACTCCTGTCTAAACTGAGAGGCTGGGGTCTGGATAGCGTCATGCCATTTCCCTACTGCAAACCAGAAAACCAGGGCTTCCCTGGTGGCGCAGTGGTTGAGAGTCCGCCTGCCGATGCAGGGGACATGGGTTCGTGCCCTGGTCTGGGAAGATCCCACATGCCGTGGAGCGGCTGGGCCCGTGAGCCATGGCCGTTAAGCCTGTGCGTCCGGAGCCTATGCTCCACAACGGGAGAGGCCACAACAGTGAGAGGCCCACATACCGCAAAAAAACCCCCAAAAAACCCAGAAAACCAGAGAGGAAGGCTGATTTACTGTTTAAGCTGTTCTATTGGAATTTCCTGATGGCTCTGGGCTCCACAGTCTCAAAAAAGAGGTCTATTATATCACACAAGGGAATCCTCATAAGGTTAACAGCTGATCTTTCAGCAGAAACTCTGCAAGCCAGAAGGGACTGGCAGGACATATTTAAAGTGATGAAGGAGAAAAACCTGCAAGCAAGATTACTCTACCCAGCAAGGATCTCATTCAGATTTGATGGAGAAATTAAAACGTTTACAGACAAGCAAAAGCTGAGAGAGTTCAGCACTACCAAACCAGCCTTACAACAAATGCTAAAGGAACTTCTCTAGGCAAGAAACACAACAGAAGGAAAAGACCTACAATAACGAACCCAAAACAATTAAGCAAATGGGAATAGGAACATACATATCGATAATTACCTTAAATGTAAATGGACTAAATGCTCCCACCAAAAGACACAGATTGGCTGAATGGATACAAAAATAAGACCCATATATATGCTGTCTACAAGAGACCCACTTCAGACCTAGAGACACATACAGATTGAAAGTAAGGGGATGGAAAAAGATATTCCATGCAAATGGAAATCAAAAGAAAGCTGGAGTAGCAATTCCCATATCAGACAAAATAGACTTTAAAATAAAGACTACTAGAAGAGACAAAGAAGGACACTACATAATGATCAAGGGATCGATCCAAGAAGAAGATATAACAATTGTAAATATTTATGCACCCAACATAGGAGCACCTCAATACATAAGGCAAATACTAACAGCCATAAAAGAGGAAATTGACAGTAACACATTCATAGTAGGGGACTTTAACACCCCACTTTCACCAATGGACAGATGATCCCAAATGAAAATAAATAAAGAAACACAAGCTTTAAAGGATACATTAAACAAGATGGACTTAATTGATATTTATAGGACATTTCATCCAAAAACAACAGAATACACATTTTTCTCAAGTTCTCATGGAACATCTTCCAGGATAGATCATATCTTGGGTCACAAATCAAGCCTTGGTAAATTTAAGAAAATTGAAATTGTATCAAGTATCTTTTCCGACCACAATGCTATGAAACTAGATATCAATTACAGGAAAAGATCTGTAAAAAATACAAACACATGGAGGCTAAACAAAACACTACTTAATAACGAAGTGATCACTGAAGAAATCAAAGAGGAAATAAAAAAATACCTAGAAACAAGTGACAATGGAGACACGACGACCCAAAACCTATGGGATGCGGCAAAAGCAGTTCTAAGAGGGAAGTTTATAGCAATACAATCCCACCTTAAGAAACAGGAAACATCTCGAATAAACAACCTAACCTTGCACCAAAAGCAATTAGACGAAGAAGAACAAAAACACCCCAAAGTTAGCAGAAGGAAAGAAATCATAAAAATCAGATCAGAAATAAATGAAAAAGAAATAAAGGAAATGATAGCAAAGATCAATAAAACTAAAAGCTGCTTCTTTGAGAAGATAAACAAAATTGATAAACCATTAGCCAGACTCATCAAGAAAAAAAGGGAGAAGACTCACATCAATAGAATTAGAAATGAAAAAGGAGAAGTAACAACTGACACTGCAGAAATACAAAAGATCATGAGAGATTACTACAAGCAACGCTATGCTAATAAAATGGACAACATGGAAGATATGGACAAATTCTTAGAAATGCACAACTTGCCAAGACTGAATCAGGAAGAAATAGAAAATATGAACAGACCAATCACAAGCACCGAAATTGAAACTCAAAAGCCCAGGACCAGATGGCTTCACAGGCGAATTCTATCAAACATTTAGAGAAGAGATAACACTTATCCTTCTCAAACTCTTCCAAAATATAGCAGAGGGAGGAACACTCCCAAACTCATTCTACGAGGCCACCATCACTTTGATACCAAAATCAGACAAGGATGTCACAAAGAAAGAAAACTACAGGCCAATATCACTGATGAACATAGATGCAAAAATCCTCAACAAAATACTAGCAAACAGAATCCAACAGCACATTAAAAGGATCATACACCATGATCAAGTGGGGTTTATTCCAGGAATGCAAGGATTCTTCAATATACGCAAATCAATCAATGTGATACACCATATTAACAAATTGAAGAAGAAAAAACATATGATCATCTCAATAGATGCAGAGAAAGCTTTCAACAAAATTCAACACCCATTTATGATAAAAACCCTGCAGAAAGTAGGCATAGAGGGAACTTTCCTCAACATCATAAAGGCCATATATGACAAACCCACAGCCAACATCGTCCTCAATGGTGAAAAAGTGAAAGCATTTCTACTAAGATCAGGAACAAGACAAGGTTGCCCACTGTCACCACTCTTATTCAACATAGTTCTGGAAGTTTTAGCCACAGCAATCAGAGAAAAAAAGGAAACAAAAGGACTCCGAATCTGAAAAGAAGTAAAGCTGTCACTGTTTGCAGATGACATGATACTATACATAGAGAATCCTAAAGATGCTACCAGAAAACTACTAGAGCTAATCAATGAATTTGGTAAAGTAGCAGGATACAAAATTAATGCACAGAAACCTCTTGCATTCTTATACACTAATGATGAAAAATCTGAAAGAGAAATTAAGGAAACATTCCCATTTACCATTGCAACAAAAAGAATAAAATATCTAGGAATAAACCTACCTAAGGAGACAAATGACCTGAACTCAGAAAATTATAAGACACTGATGAAAGAAATTAAAAGATGAAACAAATAGATCGAGAGATATGTCATGTTCTTGGATTGGAAGAATCAACATTGTGAAAATGACTCTACTACCCAAAGCAATCTACAGATTCAATGCAATCCCTATCAAACTACCACTGGCATTTTTCACAGAACTAGAACAAAAAATTTCACAATTTGTATGGAAACACAAAAGAACCTGAATAGCCAAAGCAACCTGGAGAACGAAAAATGGAGCTGGAGGAATCAGGCTCCCTGACTTCAGACTATACTACAAAGCTACAGTAATCAAGACAGTATGGTACTGGCACAAAAACAGAAAGATAGATCAATGGAACAGGATAGAAAGCCCAGAGGTAAACCCATGTACATATGGTCACCTTATCTTTGATAAAGGAGGCAGGAATGTACAGTGGAGAAAGGACAGCCTCTTCAATAAGTGGTGCTGGGAAAACTGGATAGGGACATGTAAAAGTATGAGATTAGATCACTCTCTAACACCATACACAAAAATAAGCTCAAAATGGATTAAATACCTAAATGTAAGGCCAGAAACTATCAAACTCTTAGAGGAAAACATAGGCAGAACACTCAATGACATAAATCATAGCAAGATCCTTTTTTTTTTTTTTTTTTGCAGTATGTGGGCCTCTCACTGTTGTGGCCTCTCCCGTTATGGAGCACAGGCTCTGGATGTGCAGGCTCAGTGGCCGTGGCTCACGGGCCTAGCCACTCCGCGGCATGTGGGATCTTCCCGGACCGGGGCACGAATCCGAGTCCCCTGCATCGGCAGGCGGACTCTCAACCACTGCGCCACTAGGGAAGCCCTGCAAGATCCTTTTTGACCCACCTCCTAGAGAAATGGAAATAAAGGCAAAAATAAACACATGGGATGTAATGAAACTTAAAAGCTTTTGCACAGCAAAGGAAAACATAAACAATACCAAAAGACAACCCTCAGAATGGGAGAAAATGTTTGCAAATGAAGCAACTGACAAAGGATTAATCTCCAAAATTTATATGCAGCTCATGCAGCTCAATAACAAAAAAACAAACAACCCAATCCAAAAATGGGCAGAAGACCTAAATAGACATTTCTCCACAGAAGATATTCAGACTGCCAACAAACACATGAAAGAATGCTCAACATCTTTAATCATTAGAGAAATGCAAATCAAAACTACAATGAGATATCATCTCACACCAGTCAGAATGGCCATCATCAAAAAATCTAGAAACAATAAATGCTGGAGAGGGTGTGGAAAAAACGGAACACTCTTGCAGTGCTGGTGGGAATGTGAATTGGTACAGTCACTATGGAGAACATTATGGAGGTTCCTTAAAAAACTACAAATAGAACTACCATATGACCCAGCAATCCCACTACTGGGCATATACCCTGAGAAAACCATAATTCAAAAAGAGTCATGTACCAAAATGTTCATTGCAGCCCTATTTACAATAGCCCGGAGATGGAAACAACCTAAATGTCCATCATCAGATGAATGGATAAAGAAGATGTGGCACATATATACAATGGAATATTACTCAGCCGTAAAAAGAAACGAAATTGAGCTATTTGTAATGAGGTGGATGGACCTAGAGTCTGTCATACAGAGTGAAGTAAGTCAGAAAGAGAAAGACAAATACCGTATGCTAACACATATATATGGAATTTAAGAAGAAAAATCAATGTTATGAAGAACCTAGGGGTAAGACAGGAATAAAGACACAGACCTACTAGATAATGGACTTGAGGATATGGGGAGGGGGAAGGGTAAGCTGTGACAAAGCGGAAGAGAGGCATGGATATATATACACTACCAAAGGTAAGGTAGATAGCTAGTGGGAAGCAGCCGCATAGCACAGGGAGATCAGCTAGGTGCTTTGTGACCACCTGGAGGGTTGGGATAGGGACGGTGGGAGGGAGACGCAAGAAGGAGGGGATATGGGAACATATGTATATGTATAACTGATTCACTTTGTTATAAAGCAGAAACTAACACACCATTGTGAAGCAATTATACTCCAATAAAGATGTAAAAAAAATTATATATTCATACTTTTGCCAAATGAGGCTTGATTAAAATTAGAAAAGCATTGTATTGAGAAAATAATCCTCCTTCTTTGCCAGCTGAGCGTTTTCCCCCTATGTTGACGAATTCCCCAACCTTTTATCACATATGAACTTCTCATTTGCCATGCTTGTCTTTTAGAGCCCCCCAAATACTCTCCTGTCTCAGATTTCTCCACTGCTGAACCCCAAAGCCCATTTTCCTCTCAGAGACTGAAACATTTTCTTATATTTTCTAAGCTTTATTGAGGCATGATTGGCAAATAAAATATGTATATATTTTTTTTAAAAAAAGAGAGGTCTATTTCAGAGAATTCAATGTCCTATCTACAAAATTGTTCATCTCTCCTAAAACCATTTTTGTTCTTTCTACTAAAACATTTATTCACTTTTTAATGATTTGATCAGCTTAATCCTTACTAAAATTACGTGAACTAAGAAGGCCCAGAAGAAGAATACAATATGAAACACTGGACTGGAAGATCTGAATTTCTCAGGGACATTTCCAAGGGCTTTAGAGATGTGCTTTTGGCTCTCAAGAGCTCTGCTATGTCTTTATGGAGAGGGGACAAAGAAGTTCATGTGACCTTAGAAACATCACTACTCAGCACTGTCTTACCCCTGCCTTGTCCCACTTGGTCACATGAACAATTACAAGCCCTGTGTGACCCTGGGCAAGCTGACCCTTGTACCTCTCCAGCCTCATCTTGGACCTTTCTCTGCACCATTCTTGCACTTCAGTGCCTCAGTCCTCTTTCACCCTCTAACACTGGACTTGTTTCTTTTCAACACATGCTGTTCATACTGTTTCTTCTGTCTGGAATTAGCTTTTTGTTTGGTCTTGCTGAATCAATATAAAATTATCCTTTAGATCTCAACTCCATCATCACTTCCTTGGGAAATCTTTCCTGATTCCCCATCTACATCAGTCTCCCACTGCAGGCTCTCAAAATACCAAAACACTTGCTTTCAAAGACACCTCTCCAATTGTGATTTTATGTTTAATTGTGTGGTTACTGGACTAACAGTTCCTTCTCCTTCATAAGCTCCACAGCTTCTTTTTCTTCACATTGAATTCCTACGGTCTAGCAGAGGGCCTGACTCATACAATATACTAATGGACATGAACTGAATGTTATTTATAATAGATATTAATTATAGAAAGAAAAATACCTCTAAATTTTAGTCATAATTACTCCACTAAGTGACTTCTGAGATACTGGAGACTACACTTTTTTGGTCTTTAATTTTCTTAACCTCTGAATATGAATAATAACAACAGTGCTCAAAGGATATTATAAGAACAAAATAATAGATGTGAATGAAACTTCTAGGCATTAATTTAAAAGATATTTGAAATGCTTCAAATTTCTTAGATAAATGTTACCACCTACATATTTGATGCTAAGAATTTGAGCTGCACACTATTTACAATAGGCAAGACATGGAAACAACCTAAATGTCCACTGATGGATGGATAAAGAAGATGTGGTACATACATATACAATGGAATACTCCTCAGCCATAAAAAGAATGAAATAATGCCATTTGCAGCAACATGGATGGACCTAGAGATTATCATACTAAGCGAAGTTAGTCAGAAAGAGAAAGACAAACGTGATAACACTTATATGTGGAATCTGAAATATGACAGAAATGAACTTATTTACAAAATAGAAACAGACTCACAGACATAGAGAACAGACTTGTGGTTGTCAAGGGGGAGGAGAGGTGGGGGAGGGTTGGATTGGGAGTTTGGGATTAGCAAATGCAAACTACTATATATAGTATGGATAAACGACAAGGTCTATTGTATAGCACAGAGAACTATATTCAATATCCTGTGATACAGGGAGATCAACTCGGTGTTTTGTGACCACCTAGATGGGTGGGATAGGGAGGGTGGGAGGGAGGGAGATGCAAGAGGGAAGAGATATGGGAACATATGTATATGTATAACTGATTCACTTTGTTATTAAGCAGAAACTAACACACCATTGTAAAGCAATTATACTCCAATAAAGATGTAAAAAAAAATCCTGTGATAAACTATAATGGAAAAGAATATGAAAAAGAATATATATATGTATGTGCGTATATATATATATACACTTATATACATAGATATACACACACATATATACACACACACACATATATATATTTAAACTGAATCATTCTGCTGTACAACAGAAACTAACACATCATTGTAAATCAACTATACTTCAATAATTAAAAAAAAAAAGAATTTGAGCTGCACAGACTAATTTCTCAATTCTACCCTATCAGTTGCTATCTGTATGTTTAGGAATAATTGATGGACAAGCATTTTATAATAATTTACAGTTTTAGAAGGCTTACTTTCTTAAAATTATTTTTTTCTTCCTGTTTTATTGAGATATAATTGACATACAGCTCTGTATAAGTTTAGGGTATACAACATAATGATTTGACTTATATACATCATGAAATTATTATCACAATAAGTTTAGTGAACATCTATCATCTCATATAGATACAAAATTAAAGAAATAGAAAAATTTTTTTCCTTGTGATGAGAACTCAGGAATTACTCTTAACTTTCATATATAACATACAAAATGTTAATTATATTTATCATGTTGTACATTACATCCCTAGTACTTATTTATCTTAAAACTGGAAACTTGTATGTTTTGACCACCTTCCTCCAATTCCTCCTCTCCCCACGGTCCTCCCACTTCTGGTAACCACAAATATGATCTCATTTTCTACGAGTTTGTTTGTTTTTGAGGCATAACTGACCTACAACACTATGTTAGTTCCTGTTACGAAATGAAGTGATTTTATATTTCTATACATTTCAAAATGATTACCAAGGTAAGTCTAGTTACAATGTCACCATACAAAGATATTACATAATTACTGACTACATTCCTCACTGTACATTTCACACCATGACCCATTTATTTTGCATCTGGAAGTTTATACCTCAATGTCCCTCACCTATTTCTTTCCTCTCCCCACCCCCTTACCCTCTGGCAACCATCTTTCTGTTCTCTGAACCTATTAACTCTGTTTCTGTTTTGTTATGTCTGTTCATTTGTTTTGTTTTTCAGGTTCCACATATAAGTGAAATCATACAGTATTTGTCTTTCTCTGTCTGACTTATTTCACTAGGCATAATACCCTCTAGGTCCACCCATGTTGTTGCAAATGGCAAGATTGCATTCTTTCTTATAAGTGAGTAATATTCCAATATATATATATACCTCCTTTATCCATTCATCTACTAATCTACTGATGGGCACTTAGATTGCTTCCATATCTTGGCTATTATAAATAATGTTGTTATGAACATAGTGGTAAATGTATCTTTTTAAATTAGTGGTTTCATTTTCTTTGGATAAATACCCAGGAGTGGAGTTGCTGGATTGTATGGCAGTTCTATTTTTAATTTTTAAAGGAATCTCTGTATTCTTTTGATACTGTGCTTATTGTTAAAGGCAGAAATGTAGGTATTCATACATTTAATAACAATAATGTTTTTGTATAATACCTTGTAGTTTACAATGAACTTTCATAGGCATTATTACGGTTCCATTTTATAACTGAAAGAACAGGCTTCTGTTTATGTTAAATGATTGAGTTGCCCAAGTCACAGACCTAGTGAATGAAGAGCTGAAACTTGGCCAGAGATTCTCTGATTTAAGTTTAGTGCTCAGCTCCAACTCCCTGAGCAATTTCCACCACCAACCAATTCCTTAGCAGCTTTCTCCTCATTGTGGCCACATATGAGTTAGAGATAGATTTCCTTTCCAACTGCTGTCAAATTATTTGGGCTGCACATTTCAGTCTTTGCATTGTTTGAGGCTGGGTTTTAGAGTCTTTCTGAAGCTCTTTTAATGCCCACTTGAGGTCAGAGTGATTTTGGCCAGATATAAATCACAGTAACCACAGGGACAATTACTACCGTTGTAATGTTTTGAGTACCTACTCTGTTTCAGATGCCATCCTGGGTTCTTTTTATCTACTCCATGTAGTTTTTACAACGATCTTGCAAAACAGTTATTATTATATCCATTTTACAGTAAACAAATGGCCTTGCCACAGGCCAGACTGCTTGATGCCAGAAGTATGAATCAAAACCAAGTCTGGGGGCTTCCCTGGTGGCACAGTGGTTAAGAATCTGCCTGCCAATGCAGGGGACACGGGTTCGAGCCCTGTCTGGGAAGATCCCACATGCCGCGGAGCAACTAAGCCTGTGAGCCACAACTACTGAGCCTGCACGTCTGGAGCCTGTGTTCCGCAACAGGAGAGGCCATGACAGTGAGAGGCCTGTGCACCGCGATGAAGAGTGGCCCCCGCTCGCCACAACTGGAGAAAGCCCTCGCACAGAAATGAAGACCCAACACAGCCAAAAATAAATAAATAAATAAACAAATAAATTTATTTAAAAAAAACAAACAAAAAAACAAGTCTGTCTGGCTCTAGTACTCCCCAATATACCCCTGCCTCTTTAATTCATAAAAGAGGATCTAAGTACGGAAGAGAAAGAGTGATATTACATAAGCATGCATCTGGCTGACACACACTGTCATGGCCATGCCACTGTTCAAGGCCAGAATCTTTTTGGATTGGTTAGTAATAACCAAGCCATGTCTGTTGCTAAATACTTTTAGACTAACCTTTGACTTTAGGTACATACTTGGCACCTTATTGTTTGCTCATAGCTGAATTAGACATTTCTGAAAAATTAGGTTGTGTTGGTTTGTTGAAATGTCCCTGCTAATGGCAAAGGTTATATTTCTAGCAACTATCAATGGACTGTGATAGATGGAGCCACCAAATCTTCGAGTCATATGAAAATGCTAAAGAAAGAATATAATAGTCATGTTCTTACTCCTTCTCAAAATTATGATTGGGTATGAGAAATAAAGGTGCACATTTTCCCCGGAGCAGTTTAAAGGAGTTTAATTTAAAGTGAGTGAAGTTCATCTCTGAATCCCGACTGGCTAAAAATATCAATGCCACTAGAATACAGAACCTTAAAAACACTCTGCTCCACCCTAAGAACAAAATCCTCACTGCTGATGAACCAAAAGCAATGAAGTAGTTGTCCTACTTCTGGTGAACTCCTGTATGACAGAGAGAAGAGGAGAAACAATTTTGATATCTTTGGGTAGTCAGTCATAAACGTTAATCAACGGTGTAGTAAGAAAAGGAAGATACGGTGTTCTTTCCTATGCTTGTTCTCTCTGGCATTCCCTTCTAACTCACATTTACTATCTGCAAAGTACTGTTCTAAATACCTTATATATAAAAATACTATACCTATTTTGAGATTCAGTGATTATATGTATGTATTTTATATATACACACACACTTTTATATATATATAACTTAGTTATATATATAACTTAGTACAATGTCTGACATGTAGTATGCACTGTATAAGTATTAAGTATTATTTGCTCATTCAATTCTTATTTAAAAATGGTACAAGATCAACAAGCATGTGAAAAGCATGCTCAACCTCATTCATCATTAGGGAAATGCATATCAAAACCACAATGAGGTACTACTTCCTGGACATTAGGATAGCTATAGTAAAAAAAAAAAAAATCAAAATAAAATGGAAATAACAAGTGTTAGTAAGGATATGAAGAAATTAGAATCTTCATACATTGCTGGTGGGAGTGTAAAATGGTGCAGCCACTTTGGAAAA
The DNA here is from genome assembly GCF_964165515.1 of Mesoplodon bidens. Classification (NCBI taxonomy): domain Eukaryota; kingdom Metazoa; phylum Chordata; class Mammalia; order Artiodactyla; family Ziphiidae; genus Mesoplodon; species Mesoplodon bidens. The sequence continues at coordinate 117,183,649 of NC_138176.1, read as the reverse complement.
CAGTCCTGCAGTTTTTCAAATGGTTAAACATAGAGTTGCCATATGATCCAGTAACTCTACTCCAAGAGAAATGAAAACATATGTCCACACAAAAACTTGTACACAAATGTTCTTAGCAGCATTATTTATAACAGTCAAAAGAGAGAACCAACCCAAATGTCCAGCAACTGTTGAATGGGTAAACAAATGTGGTATTTCCATATAATGGATTATTATTCAGCCATAAAAAGTAATGAAGTACTGATATATGGTACCATGCGGACAAACCTCGAAAATATGCTAAGTGAAAGAAGCATGACAAAAAGGTCACTTGTTTCATTTATATGAAATATCCAGAATAAATCCATAGAGACAGAAAGCAGACTGGTGGTTGCCAGTGGCTGGGGGTAAGGGAATCAGGAGTGACTGCTTAATTTGTACAAGGTTTCTTTATGGGGTGATGAAAAGAACTTGAAACTAGACAGAGGTGATCATTACTAATACTGTGAACATACTAAATGTCACTGAACTGTACACTTTAAAAGGGTTAGTGGTTAATTTTATGCTCTATAAATTTTATCTTAATTAAAAAAAATCCCGCAAACTGTATGAAGCAAGTACAATTATCTTTTTTCCAAATGAAAATACTCAGACACAGAAAGATTAAGTAACTTGCTGCAAGTTTCATAGCTAGTTAGTGGAAGAACAAAAACAAGAGTCTAGGCAGTCTGATTCTAGAACACATACTCAACTACTTACGAATGTTCCTCTTACTATTCCTTTTGGATGTTCTTTGATTGATTCAAGTGGCAATAAAAAGTAAGAGCCAGCTCTAAAAGGGGATGTATGGAGAAGGAAAGGGATGATCTAATATATACTTAGAGTGAATGCATTCATATGTATGATTAAAGAACACCACCATTTGGCTGTGCAATATTGTGAAATCACAACAAGGATGCCAGTTTGTGAGAGCTCTTGAAAACCAGTCAATGAATTTAACTGTTGATGCTTTCTGGCTGTCTAATAAAATGACAAGTGCATCACTGAGTGAATTAATTTGAAGTCATCTTGCTCTTAGGCAACCAATAAGAGAGATGGATACGGTGAGAACTATGTAACCTCTACCTTGTACACATATTTATAGCCATATTTCTATAGCATATAAATTGTTTAAACATAAACATTTTAACACCTAGATCATTTAACTGACTAGGGACCACATTAGGTAATGTCCAAAGCAAGTTCAGATCATGTTAAAACATCTAAGATTTCAGATAGATAGTAATAGGGGTAAAACATGATTAAAGACTTCTGGATAATTAAACTTTGTCATCTGATAAATTATTTTAATTTTTGTGTCCCATTGAACTAGAAAGTCTGACTGTACTGTCACTCATTATGCTTATCTAGCTGCCCTCAAGGTCTCTTCATGGACCTAGACAAGGTTAAAAAAAAGGCACTTCAAGTGATAGCCCAAATTATTCATAGAGAGCCTCTGGCATCACTAACTAATAAGAGTAATTTTTAAATGATATAAATAAATAAAAACAAGTGGTACATATTAGTTCAGTTTCCTTAGACCTAGCTTGTAACTTCAAAACCTTCTGGAATTATATGATAAATTTTAGAAGGATGTTTTATTTTTATCTTGATGTTATATATATATAATTTTAAATTATATACACATGCAAGTTTTTGGATTATTTAATATTTTCCATCTTGAAAGCAATATATCTCATCTTCTCATCTTTAGGAAACAGACTAGTATTTTTGCCTGTTTGTCAGAGTATCATTGTAAATCAATTTGGGAAAGGCGCCTTAGTTTTCATATACTAAATGTAAGGAGATTCTTGTTCCAAATAAAAATGGTTCTTTCCCTTTGGGAAGTGTGTTGAGATACTACCATTAAAAATAAATAAATACTGCGATCAGTGGCTGAAAGTTATCCATCTTGCTTTAGCAACTTTCTGTTTGCCCCAAACTTGCCACTCACTCATTTCTACCCTGTGGCTTCTATCTGATTTTCAAGTCCTTTAAGCAGACGCCTACAAAATCATCTAAGTTTTAAAGACACCCCTGAATGCTACTTGTCTTCAGGAAGATTTCTCCAATCAACTTGCTGCCACAAAGAACACACTGGCCAGCTTTACTTTTAATTTAGCAAGGGATTCATTTTTTTTTGCGGTACGCGGGCCTCTCACTGCTGTGGCCTCTCCCGCCGTGGAGCACAGGCTCCAGATGCACAGGCCCAGCGGTCATGGCTCATGGGCCCAGCCACTCCGCGGCATGTGGGATCTTCCCGGACTGGGGCACGAACCCGTGTCCCCTGCATCGGTAGGTGGACTCTCAACCACTGCGCCACTAGGGAAGCCCTCATTTCTTTTAATGTGCTATAGATATTATGTTCAGCTGAGAGTTTGCTTAATGTTTTCTACTGAGATGAGCCTTGCCTATTCTCTTTATGAAATCTCATTCAAATAAATGTCAGCTCTTCCAAGAAGCCTTCACTTACTGTTTCAGCTTGTGGTTTCCCTTCCTCCCTCTCTCCTTTCCTCTCTGCTTCCAACCTCCCACCCATAAACGTTGATCAAGCACCATCTAGGTGTCACAGACACTGCGTCAGACACTTTGTCAACCATCCCTGCCTTTCATGGTCTGCAATATTTTATGACTGCCAATCGTCTTGCTGGTAGTGATCTCATACAACCTACGCAGCTACGAGCACCTTGGTTCAAGAACTCTAACTGATTCATGGCTGCATAAAAAAATCAGTGTGGTGAAGCAGAAGGAACAGAGATGGAAACACAGAGTTAGGACAATTAGCATCAGTCTCAAGGGAGCAGTGGATGTAGCCAAAAAGAGAATGGAGAATACTGGATCTTTGCAGAAGCTAAAACAACTAGACTAAATTTTTCAGTAGTTTATAATACTTAAGATCTCCTGAAATGATCCCCTCTTGGAAACTATTAAAAAAGAAAACCACAACAACATAAAAATGAGTTACAATGATATGTTTGCTGAAATATTTAGGGGAACAAGTACTGACGTCTGCAGCTAACTTTGAGATCTACCAAATAAACATGACAAATTGTTGGATGGACATGTGGGCAGATATGTGCCATAGCAAATACAGCACAACCCTAATTATCAACTCTTAAGAGGTGGGTTTAGGGATATTCACTGTAAAATTTCTTACAGCTTTTCAGTATGTTTGAAAATTTTTATAATCAATGATGGGAGAGAAAGCTAGTTATAATGTAAAAAAGGTGATATAAAGAGATGATCTCTTATTTTACCCACTGGTCAATCTATAAACAGATAAGTTTATCTGTGAATAAAGCCTGTGTGTGTGTGTGTGTGTGTGTGCACGTGCGTGTGTGTTGTGAATCTGAAAAAAGGCTCATTTGCTACCAAAAACCCACTAATGTTGACTAGGTTTCATAGGACACGTTGATATATTAGACTAATGTGCGTTTATCTCGCTTATAGTCTGCTTTGTCCACATGTAGTGAAGGAAATTCTTGTCTACCGTGTTTTGACAATAGTAATTCATCTGAAGCTTAAACAAAAATATTTGACGTAAAACTGAGTTATGTAATTTCTGAATGCATTTCACAATGAAGCTGCAAATCAAAAAAGGTCCACTTCAAACCTAAAAATCCCTCTGTATTTTTTTACTCAAGTGCTAAAAAATATTTTGGGAATGTATGATGACTCATGATCATTTTGACCATTTTAAAGCCATTATTGGAAGGCAAGGGTTTAATCAAGGGACAGTCATCATTTATGTTCAAGTAGGCATTCCTAAAGTAGCTGCGAGCAAGGTGGAATATGCTGAAGAGTGTCTGAAACACTTAATGCATCTGGATCAATACAACATATTTCAATTTGCAAAGTCAAGAGTGAAGGGCATTACCAGAAACAACTGCATAATAAGGCTGTTCAATCTTTGCAGACTTTAAGAATGAAGTTGACATCTGATACACAGTGAAAGAAGTACCTGACAAAAACTAGGAAATGGCTTTTATTCTTGAATCTGAGCAACGCAATTTGTAAAATGGAGCAATTAACTTTAAAATGCCTTCCCCTTATCTGAATTCTTTTGAGTCATTCAGTATTAAGCTTTAAAAGAGTGAAGAGAACATGCTAGAGCTTAAATTTTTCATATTTTCCACACAGTAAAATATTTCTGAAATCCCTACCAGCCAAAGTGATTTAGAATGAACAGATTGGTAAAACTTTTGGACTTATCATTTCTTCCCTGCAAACAGTAACGACAGAGAGCCCATGTTTCATGGTGGATGTGATTCCTTAGGTACAAAGGCAAGGCGACAGGCAGTTTGGAAAGGATTTCTTTTTTTTTCCATTATGAACCCAGGTGGCATATGAGTCATGTCTTCTGTCAATCACCTTCAGGCTAAATAGGGCCCATAAAAGTTGAGTACTTTGGCATTTGTCTCTTTTTAAAACAGGCCCATTTTTTTTTGCACATTGGACAAAGAATGAATGCAAGCCTAAACGCCTATGGATTGAATATATCTTGCTAAATTCCTTCATTCTAGGGACACAGCCACCATGACAGAGAGTGTTGTTTAATGCTCCTAAACCGTAGAGACGTAAGCAATTGTTTAATAAGAGACCAGATGATTTTACCAGACATCTTCAAATGAAATTACTATTTTTATAGCTTCTTTATATTTGGACCTATAGGTTATGACCAAGAATTTTCCAGGTGTTATCAACAAAGAGGTTCATACATAGAATAAAATGTGTTCTCAAGAATAACCCAGAAACAATCCACTTAAGCCTTCATAAATCACTGACTGCTCAGTTCCCACACCGCATGCATTTCAAACAGTCAATCAAGTGGGCATTAGGGCCAACTCTCTTCCCTATGGTGAAACTGCAAGAGCTTGCAATGTGGTTGGAAACCATTAGTGAATGACAAAAGATCAAATACGAAGGAGTTTTAATGAGGGTAGCATAGGTTACAGAAGTTTATTACTGGTGAGACACAGAAAGTGTAAAGAAGTGATATATTTGCTTTAAACTCTCCTAACAGTTATCAGGGCATTGCTGGCCTTTGTAAAGTTAGATCTTTACAGTATTGGGAGAGTTTGAAAGCTCATGGAAGAAGATTCAACTGGGCCAATTAAATTCAATATACTTATTAAAAATCCTACCCAGGAATTGCGTTGTCATGTTTCCCTTTTGAGGAATATCTCTAGTCTTACATAAATGACAGTAAAAGCAGGAATCATGGGACTTAATTTTCAAACCATCTTTGTAGATCTGTCATTGTTTTGGATTTACCCTTGGGGTTAATTGGAAAGGAATGGCACATGGATGATTTTATATTTGTTAATTCACTCCTATTTAACTACATTTCAAAATATTCACAATACATAGCTAGCTCTCAATGCATATCTGTCCTATAGTCCTTCTAATAATTACCTGCAAATCTGATAACCTTATAAAATGACTTCTAAAGTAGCACATCATGACATGAAGTAACTTCCATTATAAAATCTTTTGAACTGTATTTTAGCATAAAAAGTTCACTCTTTCATTAGATCCTTATTAAAAAATAAAATAGCAAAAAACCAAGCAATCCAATTAAAAAATGGGCTAAGGATCTGAATAGACATTTTTCCAAAGAAGACATATCAATGGCCAACAGGTACATGAAAATATGCTCAACATCACTAATCATCAGGGAAATGCAAATCAAAACCACAATGAGATATCACCTCACACATGTTAAGAGTGGCTATTATCAAAAAGACAACAAATAACAAGCGTTTGTGAGGATGTGAAGAAAAGGGAACACTTACACACCTTTGGTGGGAATGTAAATTGGTGCATCCAATCTGGAAAACTGTATGGAGGTTCTTCAAAAAACTAAAAATAGAGCTACCATACAGCCCAGCAATTCCACTTCTGGGTATTTATCCAAAGGAAACAACAACAGTAACTGGACAAGATTTATGCACTCCCATGTTCATTGCAGCATTAAGTACAATAGCAAAGACATGGAAACTACCAAAGTGTCCATCAGTGGATGAATATATAAAGAATACACACACATACACATAATGGAATATGTATAAAATGGAACATTATTCAGCCACAAAAAAGAAGGAAATCTTGTCATTCGTGGCAACATGGATGAACCTTGGACCTCGAGGGCATTATGTTAAGTGAAATAAGTCATACAGAGAAAGACAAATGCTTTATGGTTTCACTTACCTGTGGAATTTTAAAAAAGCAACAAAAAATGAGCTTATAGAATCAGAGAAGAGATTGGTGGTCGTCAGAGCTAGGGGGTGAGGGGTGGGTGAAATGCGTGAAGGTGGTCAAAAGGTATAAACTTCCAGTTATACAGTAAATAAGTCCTGGGGATGTTAAGTACAGCATGGTGACTATAGTTAACAACACTACTGAATATCTGAAAGTTGCTAAGAGAGTACATCTTAAAAGTTCTCATCATAGGAAAAAAATATTGTAACTATGTGTGGTGATGAATGTTAACCAGACTTCTTGTGGTGATCATTTTTCAACATATACAAATACTGAATCATCATGTTGTACACCTGAAACTAATATAATATTATATGTCAATTATATCTAAAAAATTGTAAAAAAACCTCAATTAAAAAATAAATAATTCAACTCCTTTCCCACATCCTTTCCTTATTCATTCTATATGTATACTGATTCATGTATCATGGTGTGAATTTACCAGCCTAAAAACACAAAGCTATATATTCACTGAATTTATTTATGTCTTGACCTAATATTTATTCATTAAATAATCATCTTGAAAGTATTCTTTTTTTTTTTTTTTTTTTGCGGTACGCGGGCCTCTCACTGTTGTGGCATCTCCCGTTGCGGAGCACAGGCTCCGGACACGCAGGCTCAGCGGCCATGGCTCACGGGCCCAGCCGCTCTGCGGCATGTGGGATCTTCCCGGACTGGGGCATGAACCCGTGTCCCCTGCATCGGCAGGTGGACTCTCAACCACTGTGCCACCAGGGAAGCCCAAGTATTCTATTTTATATAGAACTAAATCTATTTGTGTCTCAAAAGTTTTAAATTGCCCTTTATCATAAACTGCATTGATATTTTAAATGATTCTTTCTCACCAGATGTGTATATCTATATATGTATATGTGTATCTTTATCTATATCTCTATATTGGTCATTTTATTGAATATTCTCAACCTTTCACCTGAAACATCCTTCTCTTCAAAACATATGAAGAACATCCTTAGTTTGTCTTCTATACCATATTTTAACAGCTCACATCTTGTTCTCCAGCATTCAGTTAAATACTCTAAACTTTATCCATTTTAGGATTTAGGGAACAACAATAATTTACGTTGATATTAAGAGCTTCCAAAACCGACACTGAATGAAAGCCTATGAAAATAAGAAACAATTCGTTTTCATTTTCTTACATTTCCAACTGTTTCCTTCTTTGCTGTACTCTGATCTTACTGATCTTCTCTTCTCAGAACTCTGTTTTCTGGGAAACATTTATTACTAGCTTATCATACTGTTGCTAGTGACTGGCATTTCTTCTTGCTCTCATACTGTTTTTTCTCACCTGTACTTTCATGGGTGAGACACATGATGCTGTGCTTTCATGCTCCTTGTCATTCCTTTCAGATCAGGATACCACCTGTAAGCCTCATGAGGGAAGGGATTTTGTTGTAGTTGATCAGTGCTGCATCCCCTACTGAGAAGAGTGCCTGGCACACAGTAGGAGCTCAGCAAGTATTTAGTGAATGAATGACTAAATGAATGAATGAATATTTAAAGTAAATTCTGAATGATTCCATTTTCAGAGGGAGTGAAGAGTAAAATCAATTCTAAAACCATGGATATTGCTTCTGATAGAATCCTGGACAGTCTCTTCATCTATGTTGCCTATTACAGCTGATGTCTTTATGTAAAATTCAAAATTAAAGAAGAATGAATTTACCTTAATCAGGTATTTTTTTAGATTTCACATGACTCATATCTTAAATAAAATATCACATACATCCCTGTCCCCCTAGAAGCTACATACACAAAAATCTTTAAAATTCTTGAAAACAGAGAGTAATGTATTTCTTAATTTCTCCACCAAGGTGGGGCTTTATCAAAACTTTGAGAAAATCAGACCAGATCCTTTCCTTTGTATTTTTTTTCAACTCTTTCTTTCAATTTAGCTCTAGTCCTTTATAATATGAAAATGATGGAAAGATAAATAAGATCACTTTTACACTTAAGTTTTTTTATGTGTTTGGAGGTGATGTGATTTCATCCATTATCTTTTCTCCTTTCAACTTAATCTAATTTCAAAAATATCGATTTTCTATTGAGCTTTGCATAAAGGAGAGGAAAAAGAACACAAAGGTGAATCACACATGTTCTCTGAAGATAAAGAATCTGCTATGTTGACAGGGAGACACACACTGATGAAGTTTTTACACAAATAAACAGTGGAGGTACAAAGAGTATTCACTTTTTCAACTTAAAAAAGCAATTAAATTCTACAGAAAAGGCAATTCTTTATAATGTTGGAACTTAGAAATATATTTCATTTTCCAAGTCACATATTTTTTGGCACTGAACTTTAAAAAATGTTTCAAAATGCTACATTTACTTTTACTTTGTACAATTTAGAAGTGTCAAATTACATTTCACAACAGAATCTGCCTTTAAATTTAGTCTAATAAAACAAGAACTTTACAATAAAAAGAACTTAATATTTCCAACTTTTTAGATATTTAAAACCACTTCCCCAAACATTTATTTGGTTGTGAAGGAGATGCTGAGATTTAAAAATAAAAGTAAAAAGAGGATGAGACCAAACCTTTATGAGATTACTTTTTAGTCATAAATGATTTCACTATATTAATAGAAGCAAGGAAAATAAACACCCTAGCATTCCATTTAAGAAGTTATAGAAAGAACAAAGACAAAAAACTCAAGGAGTAAGAAGAAAAAAATATGAAAATAAATTGATAAATTTAGCGGAACACACAAAAGCAAAATCCAAGTAAAATAATGGCCTAAAAAAACCAACAGGAGCATTCAGAGAACTTCCAGGAGAGTGAACATAGGCAGGTGCTGCAAGAGTGATGCCCGTATAGAGAGACAGAAGCTTCCAGCCCCTTCCCCATGTGCCTTGCCTTGTGCGTCTCTCCCATCTGGCTGTCCCTGAGTTATATCTGTTGTAAGAAACAGAGACCTTCAAGATGGCGGAGGAGTAAGACATGGAGATCACCTTCCTCCCCACAAACACATCAGAAATACATCTACATGTGGAACAACTCCTACAGAACACCTACTGAACGCTGGCAGAAGACCTCAGAGTTCCCAAAAGATACATTTTTTTTTCCTTTTTCTCTTTTTGTGAGTGTGTATGTGTATGCTTCTTTGTGTGATTTTGTCTGTATGGCTTTGCTTTTACCATCTGTCCCAGGGTTCTGGCTGTCTGTTTTTTGTTTTTGTTTTTTAGTATAGTTTTTAGCAGTTCTTATCACTGGTGGATTTGTTTTTGGTTTGGTTGCTCTCTTCTTTCTTTCTTTCTTGTTCTTTTTCTTTTTTTATAATTACTTTTTAATTTTTGATAATTTTTTCATATATTTTATTTTAATAACTTTTTAATTTTTTCTTTCTTTCTTTCTTTCTGTTTTTCTCCATTTTCTTCTGAGCCGTGAGGCTGACAGGGTCTTGGTGCTTGGGCTGGGTGTCAGACCTGTGCCTCTGAGGTAGGAGAGCCGAGTTCAGGACACTGGTCCACCAGAGACCTCCCAGCTCCATGTAATATCAAAGGGCAAAAGCTCTCCCAGACATCTCCATCTCAACGGTAAGACCCAGTTCCACCCAACGATCACCAAGCTACAGTGCTAGACACCCTATGCCAAACAACTAGCAAGACAGGAACACACCCCACCCATTAGCAGAGAGGCTGCCTAAAATCATAATAAGTTCAGAGACACCCCAAAACACACCACCAGATGTGGTCCTGCTCACCAGAAAAACAAGATCCAGCCTCATCCACAAGAACACAGGCACCAGTCCCCTCCAGCAGGAAGCCTACACAACCCACTGAACCCACCTTAGCCACTGGGGGCAGACACCAAAAACAACGGGAACTGCAAACCTGCAGCCTGTGAAAAGGAGACCCCAAACACAGTAAGTTAAGAAAATGAGAAGACAGAGAAACACAGAGCAGATGAAGGAGCTAGGTAAAAACCCACCCAACCAAACAAATGAAGAGGGACTAGGCAGTCTACCTGAAAAAGAATCCAGAGTAATGATAGTAAAGATGATCCAAAATCTTGGAAACTGAATGGAGAAAATACAAGATACATTTAACAAGGACCTAGAAGAACTAAAGAGCAAACAAACAATGATGAACAACACAATAAATGAAATTAAAAATTCTCTACAAGGAATCAATAGCAGAATAACTGAGGCAGAAGAACGGATAAGTGACCTGGAAGATAAAATGGTGTGAATAACTGCCAGGCAGCAGAATAAAGAAAAAATGAAAATAATTGAGGACAGTCTCAGAGACCTCTGGGACAACATTAAAGGCACCAATATTTGAATTACAGGGGTCCTAGAAGAAGAAGAGAAAAAGAAAGGGCCTGAGAAAATATTTGAAGAGATTATAGTTGAAAATTTCCCAATTATGGGAAAGGAAATAGTCAGTCAAGTCCAGGAAGTGCAGAGAGTCCCATACAGGGTAAATCCAAGGAGAAACACGTCAAGACACATATTAATTAAACTATCCAAAGGTAAATACAAAGAAAAAATATCAAAAGCAACAAGGGAAAAACAACAAATAACATAAAAAGGAATCCCCATAAGGTTATCAGCTGATCTTTCAGCAGAAACTCTGCAAGCCAGAAGGGAGTGGCAGGACATATTTAAAGTGATGAAAGGGAAAAAACTACAACCAAGATTACCCAGCAAGGATCTCATTCAGATTCGATGGAGAGATTAAAACCTTTAGAGAGAAGCAAAAGCTAAGAGAATTCAGTATCACCAAACCAGCTTTACAACAAATGCTAAAGGAACTTCGCTAGGCAGGAAACACAAGAGAAGGAAATGACCTACAATAACAAACCCCAAACAATTAAGAAAATGGTAATAGAAACATACATATCGATAACTACCTTAAATGTAAATGGATTAAATGCTCCATCCAAAAGACATAGACTGGCTGAATGGTTACAAAAACAAGACCCATACATATGCTGTGTACAAGAGAACCACTTCAGACCTAGGGACATATACAGACTGAAAGTGAGGGAAAAAGATATTCCATGCAAATGGAAATCAAAACAAAGCTGGAGAAGCAATTCTCATATCAGACAAAATAGACTTTAAAATAAAGACTATTAGAAGAGACAAAGAAGGACACTACATAATGATCAAGGGATCAATCCAGGAAGAAGATATAACAACTGTAAATATTTATGCACCCAAAATAGGAGCACTTCAATACATAACGCAAATACTAACAGCCATAAAAGGAGAAATCGACAGTAACACAATCATAGTAGGGGACTTAAACACCCACTTTCACCAATGGACAGATGATCCAAAATGAAAATAAATAAGGAAACACAAGTTTTAAATGATACATTAAACAACATGGACTTAATTGATATTTATAGGACATTCCATCCAAAAACAACAGAATTACACTTTCTTCTTAAGTGATCATGGAACATTCTCCAGGATAGATCATATCTGGGGTGACAAATCAAGCCTTGGTAAATTTAAGAAAACTGAAATCGTATCAAGTATCTTTTCCGACCCCACCGTTATGAGACTTGATATCAAGTACAGGAAAATATCTGTAAAAAATACAAACACATGGAAGCTAAACAATACACTATTAAATAACCAAGAGATCATTGAAGAAATCAAAGAGGAAATCAAAAAATACCTAGAAACAAATGACAATGAAAACACGACAACCCAAAACTTATGGGATGCAGCAAAAGCAGTTCTAAGAGGAAAGTTTATAGCAATACAAGCCTACCTCAAGAAGCAAGAAATATCTGAAATAAACAACCTGACCTTAGACCTAAAGAAATTACAGAAAGAAGAACAAAAACCCCCCAAAGTTAGCAGAAGGAAAGAAATCACAAAGATCAGATCAGAAATAAATGAAAAAGAAATGAAGGAAACAATAGCAAAGATCAATAAAAATAAAAGCTGGTTCCTTGAGAAGATAAACAAAATTGATAAACCATTAGCCAGACTCATGAAGAAAAAAAGGGAGAAGACTGAAATGAACAGATCCAGAAATGAAAAAGGAGAAGTAACAACTGACACTGAAGAAATACAAAGGATCATGAGACATTACTACAAGCAACTATATGCCAATAAAATGGACAACCTGGAAGAAATGGACAAGTTCTTAGAAATGCACAACCTTCCAAGACTGAACCAGGAAGAAATAGAAAATACAAACAGACCAATCACAAGCACTGAATTTGAGACTGTGATTAAAAATCTTCCAACAAACTAAAGCCCAGTACTAGATGGCTTCACAGGCGAATTCTCTCAAACATTTAGAGAAGAGCTAACACCTATCCTTCTCAAACTCTTTCAAAATATAGCAGAGGAAGGAACACTCCCAAATACATTCTATGAGGCCGCCATCACCCTGATACAAAACCAGACAAAGACATCACTAAGAAAGAAAACTACAGGCCTATATCACTGATGAACATAGATGCAAAAATCCTCAACAAAATACTAGCAAACAGAATCCAATAGCACATTAAAAGGATCATACACCATGATCAAGTGGGGTTTATCCCAGGAATGCAAGGATTCTTCAATATATGCAAATCAATCAAAGTGATAAACCATATTAACAGACTGAAGGAGAAAAACCATATGATCATCTCAATAGATGCAGAAAAAGCTTTTGACAACATTCAACACCCATTTATGATAAAAAGCCTCCAGAAAGTAGGCATAGAGGGAACTTACCTCAACATAATAAAGGCCGTGTATGACAAACCCACAGCCAACATTGTTCTAAATGGCGAAAAACTGAAACTATTTCTTCTAAAATCAGGAACAAGACAAGGTTGCCCACTCTCACCACTATTATTCAACACAGTTTTGGAAGTTTTAGCCACAGCAATCAGAGAAGAAAAAGAAATAAAAGGAGTCCAAATTGGAAAACAAGTAAAGCTGTCACTGTTTGCAGATGACATGGTACTATATATAGAGAATCCTAAGGATGCTACCAGAGAACTACTAGGGCTAATCAATGAATTTGGTAAAGTAGCAGGACACAAAATTAATGCACAGAAATCTCTTGCATTCCTAGACACTAATGATGAAAAAACTGAAAGAGAATTAAGGAAACACTCTCACTTACCAATGCAACAAACAGAATAAAATACGTAGGAATAAACCTACCTAAGGAGACAAAAGACCTGTATGCAGAAAACTATAAGACACTGATGAAATAAACTGAGGATGATATAAACAGATGGAGAGATTTCCCATGTTCTTGGATTGGAAGAATCAACACTGTGAAAATGACTATACTACCTGAAGCAATCTACAGATTCAATGCAATCCCTATCAAACTACCAATGGCATTTTTCACAGAACTAGAACAAAAAATTTCACAGTTTTTTATGGAAACACAAAAGACCCTGAATAGCCAAAGCAATCTTGAGAAAGAAAAACGGAGTTGGAAGAATCAGGCTCCCGGACTTCAGACTATACTACAAAGCTACAGTCATCAAGACAGTATGGTACTGGTACAAAAACAGAGATATAGATGAAAGGAACAGGATAGAATGCCCAGAGATAAACCCACGTACATATGGTCACCTTATTTTTGATAAAGGATGCCAGAATATACAGTGGAGAAAAGACAGTCTCTTCTATAAGTGGTGCTGGGAAAACTGGACAGCTACATGTAAAAGAATGAAATTAGAACACCCCCTAACACCATACACAAAAATAAACTCAAGATGGATTAAAGACCTAAATGTAAGGCCAGACACTATCAAACTCTTAGCAGAAAACATAGGAAGAACACTCTTTGACATAAATCACAGCAAGATCCTTTCTGACCCACCTCCTAGAGAAAGGGAAGTACAACAAAAGTAAACAAATGGGACCTAATCAAACTTAAAAGCTTTGGCACAGCAAAGCAATCCATAAACAAGACGAAAAGACAACCCTCAGAATGGGAGAACATATTTGCAAATGAAGCAACTGACAAAGGATTAATCTCCAAAATATACAAGCAGCTCATGCAGTTCAATATAAAAAAAACAAACAACCCAATCCAAAAATGGACAGAAAACCTAAATAGACATTTCTCCACAGAAGATATACAGATTGCCAACAAACACACGAAAGGATGCTCAACATCACTAATCATTAGAGAAATGAAAATCAAAACTACAATGAGGTATCACCTCACACCAGTCAGAATGGACATCATCAAAAAAATCTACAAATAATAAATGCTAGAGGGGGTGTGGAGAAAAGGGAACCCTCTTGCACTGTTGGTGGGAATGCAAATTGATAGAGCCACTACGGAGAACAGTATGGAGGGTCTTTAAAAAACTAAAAATAGGGCTTCCTTGGTGGCGCAGTGGTTGAGAGTCCGCCTGCCAATGCAGGGGACGCAGGTTTGTGCCCCGGTCCGGGAAGATCCCACATGCTGCGGAGTGGCTGGGCCCGTGAGCCATGGCCGCTGAGCCTGCGAATCCGGAGCCTGTGCTCCGCAATGGGAGAGGCCACAACAGTGAGAGTCCTGCATACCGCAAAAACAACAACAACAACAACAACAAAAACTAAAAATAGAACTACCATATGACCCAGCAATCCCACTAGTGGGCATATACCCTGAGAAAACCATAATTCAAAAAGAGTCATGTACCACAATGTTCATTGCAGTTCTATTTACAATATCCAGGACATGGAAGCAACCTAAGTGTCCATTGACAGATGAATGGATAAAGAAGATGTGGCACATATATAGAGTGGAATATTACTCAGTCATAAAAAGAAACGAAATTGAGTTATTTGTAGTGAGGTGGATGGACCCAGAGTCTGTCATACAGAGTGAAGTAAGTCAGAAAGAGAAAAACAAATACTGCATGTTAACACATACATATGGAATCTAAAGAAAAAAAAATGTTCTGAAGAATCTAGGGGCAGGACAGGAATAAAGACGCAGAGATAGAGAATGGACGTGAAGACACAGGGAGAGGAAGTGTAAGCTGGGACGAAGTGAGAGAGTGGCATGGACATATATACACTACCAAATGTAAAATAGATAGCTAGTGGGAAGCAGCCTCATAGCACAGGGAGATCAGCTCAGTGCTTTGTGACCACCTAGAGGGGTGGGATAGGGAGGGTGGGAGGGAGATGCAAGAGGGAGGAGATATGGTGATATTTGTATGTATATAGCTGATTCACTTTGTAAGAAAGCAGAAGCTAACACACCATTGTAAAGCAATTATACTCCAATAAAGATGTTAAAAAAAATCCAACAACAGAACATACTAATTTCTTACAGATTAAGAGAAAACAAAGTAAAAATTACCATGTAATTCTTGTGAATACATAAATTAGAATGTTCACAATGATGCAAGAAATTTTTTAGTAAAACTACCAAGTACAAACTTTTTTCATTTTCATTTAATTTCTTGAAAATATTTTTGAGTATGTTGTTTTTTTAATTTCTTGTTTATCCATCACTGTTCATTTTCTCGAGTTTTATTGAGATGTAATCATTACACAGCACTGTATAAATTTAAGTGTCTAGCATAATGATTTGACTTACATACATTGAGAAATGATTACCATACCACCATAAGTTTAGTTAACATCCATCATCTCATATAGGTTAAAAAAAAATTTTTCCTTATGATGAGAACTCTTAGGATCTACTTTCTTATGAACTTTAGAATATATTACATACCAGCACTGGTAATTTCTTGAAAATACTTCATGTCATGAATTCAAAGTATTTGCTGACTAATTCTAGAGTATATGAAAAATTGATAAAATATGGGCAACTGAAACCTTTTAGATTGGTTGCTCATAAACCAAGAGTATGGGTACCTTTTTCATTTACACATAATTTCCTGAAGAATTTATTGAAAATGTAGGTCTGAATGCTGAATCAAGAGACCTGGATTTCAGTTTTAGCCACTATCCATGACTTCATGATCTTTGCTACAAATGAAAAACTCCCTCTCTGGAAGGACGTATTAGTGCTTGTATCTGAAATCCTATACAAAGAATATAATTGAAGCCTTGAAAAATATGCCTGTTGTTATACTTGTGCAAGTGCACGAGCATTATATTGAAAGGGAATTGAGAAATTTTCAGAGGCGGAAACGGGCTCAGAGTTATAATGACTAGACCAAGCTCACATTACAGTTAATGTATGATGGGAAGTGTCTAATTAATTGCTTTTTCAGTTTTGTCAGACTGTCCCATTTTCCTCCATGTCTCTTTTATGAAACAAACATAGCTTTTTTTTTGTTTTTTTTGCGGTACACGGGCCTCTCACTGCTGTGGCTTCTCCCGTTGTGGAGCACAGGCTCTGGACGCGCAGGCTCAGCGGCCATGGCTCACAGGCCCAGCCGCTCCGTGGCACGTGGGATCTTCCTGGACCAGGGCACGAACCTGTGTCCCCTGCATCGGCAGGCGGACTCTCAACCACTGCGCCACCAGGGAAGCCCCAAATATAGCTCTTTAAAATAAGCCTTTTCCAGGGCTTCCCTGGTGGCGCAGTGGTTGAGAATCCACCCGCCAATGCAGGGGACACGGGTTTGAGCCCTGGTCCGGGAAGATCCCACATGCCGCGGAGCAACCAAGCCCGTGTGCTACAACTACTGAGCCTGCATTCTAGAGCCTGTGAGCCACAACTGCTGAGCCTGCATGCTGCAACTACTGAAGCCTGCATGCCTAGAGCCCGTGTTCCCCAACAAGAGAAGCCACCACAATCAGAAGCCCACACACCACAAGGAAGAGTAAGCCTGCTCACCCCAACTAGAGGAAGCCCACACACAGCAACGAATACCCAATGCAGCCAAAAAAAAAAAAAAAAAAAAAGCCTTTTCCAAAATACCCTAGCGTGATTCCTTGACTTGGTGAGGGAGAAACTTCCTTCACAGACCTTCAACAAACTCACTGTAAGTAAGAATGGAGCCAGTTAATTGGAGTTGAATTAGAGTTGTTGTCTTATGTTTCTGCTAAGTTAAGGGTGATAATGAACCAGATTATCTAAATCAGCATTTCTCAAAACTTCAGTGTGCCTACAGGGATTTTGTCAAATACAGACCGTTTCCATGAGGTTGGGGCTGAACTTGAGATTCCTCAGTTCTACCAAGTTCCCAAGTGATGCCGATGTTGCTGGTCACTTTCAATGTCTACTAGATGGTAGGAAAGTCATTTGGAGAAAGCCTTTCATTTCGCAACTAATTTTATATAGACTCATCCCTAGAGGTAAGGCAACTGTACCTTTACTAGGCTAGCTTTATGGAAACAAGCAAATAGTCAATAGGTAAGCAGATGACAGCAAGGGTTCCTATAAAGTAAGTCCTAGGCCACTGCTGAGAGCAGCACATGCTTCTTCCATATCTATATTATGACAATCCTGGGTTCCGAAGAAGGTGTCAAATTTTGCTATTTATTTCCTATCTGAAAAGGGCTGTGGGTCTTTAATATGTTTCAGGAAAGTTTTTTTCTAATCAAATGTGGTTGAAATCAAATTTGGATTCTTTTATACCTAAATTTCATGTTAGACAACTGCATTATATGAAATAGCTTCTTCTCAACGAGTGAGGGGTAAGAGGCTTAAAAACGTGCCTTTCTGTGGTTCTGCCTGATCTTGCTACATAATATTGGAAGATAAAAATGCTTTGCTTGTATTTGCAATAATTTAGCAAAGATATATGGTTCTTCTGAAATAAAAAAGATGGAAATTATTTTTTCTTCGAATTTCCTTGATATTTCAGAGTGATACACATTCCAACTAAAGTAGCAAATTGTTTCTTAATGAAGGATTAAAGGCTCCAGATTGTGTTCTTCAAATTTTAGTTAATTTCTGAGATCAATGATTAAATTTGCTAGGTAACCATTACTCTTCAAAATGAATTACACTTTTTCATTCATTCAGTTCATTTTATGTTTTTCACTAGAAAGTAATAACAGTGAGTTTTCCTCATCAACATTGTTTTTTCCTGAGCCAGACCAGCCTTGGTTTTACTCACTTTTCCCAGAACTTGACTATTTTCTTTGGGATACAGGAGCTGAATCTTAGGGTCTGTAACAGATCCAAGAATGCCACATGTGTCATGGAAGCCCATAGTTTGGGAAAGGGAGAAGTCATTTTTCTTCTGCTTGACATAAATATGTGGGATGATAGGACCACTTACTCTCCTATATTGGGTAGATACCATTTTATCTCTTACCAATGAGAACACACAGCAAAAAGAAGCCGGCATGTCCCATAATTGGAAACTTACTGTCCATAGATGGCTAGTTATAACGTATTTCCCAGCAAATGATGTCAAAGTTTTGAAAAGATTATATGTTTCTTAAGTATTTTCCCAGGAATTTGGACATATTTATATTAAAAGTGTATGTCAAGTGTCAAAAAGGGAGCAGATACATTTCAGTAAGAAAACCAGGATTCATGAGCTGAAGATACCAATTACACCCATTACTAATATTAACAAGAATAGCTAACATTTACTGGTCACTTTCAAAGAACTTTACCTATGTTAACTCTCTTATTTCTTAGAAAAACCCCATGAGGCAAGTATCATTATCATCTCATTTTATAGATGAAGAAACTGAGGAAACAAGAGGTTAATCAACAAAGTCACAGAGCTAGTGAAAGAATGGTGCTTCTTTGAACAAATCAAGATCAACCTACATGGAAAGTTTGTGTTTTCTATTTACAATAGTCAGGACATGGAAGCAACCTAAATGTCCATTGACAGAAGAATGGATAAAGAAGATGTGGTACATACATACAATGGAATATTACTCAGCCATAAAAAAGAATGAAATAATGCCATTTACAGCGACATGGATGGACCTAGAGATTATCATACTAAGTGAATTAAGTCAGACAGAGAAAGACTAATATCATATGATATAGCTTATATGCAGAATCTAAAAAAATTGGTACAAATGAACCTATTTACAAAACAGAAATAGAGTCACAGATGTAGAAAACAAACTTATGGTTACCAAGGGGGAAAGGTGGGGGGAGGGATAAATTGGGAGATTGGGATTGACACATACATCCTATATATATAAAATAGATAACTAATAAGAACCTACTGTATAGCACAGGAACTCTATTCAATACTCTGTAATGACCTATATGGGAATAGAATCTAACAAAGAGTGGCTGTATATATAGGTATAACTGATTCACTCTTCTGTACAGCAGAAACTAATACAACACTGTAAATCAACTATACTCCAATAAAAATTAATTTTAAAAAAAGTTTCTGCTTTTAACTACTACCTTAGAATATGGGAAGAATGTAAAACTATTTTATTAGGGTCTCTTTGTATTTTGCTGCACAATAAATATCTGTGTTTTGTTTCTTGTAAATTTTATCATTTCATATGACAGTTTTTCTAGTATTTAAAGAGATTAAGTGAACAACTCCTATATAGACAGGATTTTAGGCCTGTTTTAAACTCAACCCCCAGGCGTGCACTGTACGTATAATGGGAAATGTCTGTAGATGGAAGAATGTAGCTGTTGGTCTTATCTTTGTGCTGCAATGATACTTGAATCATCATCAGTAATAAAGACTCCTGGGACAGGGAAGTAAATATGCAAAATCAGAATGGTATTCAGCGCCTTCCTCCATTGATGTGTTGGCTTTGCTAAAAACAGCCCAGATTTTGCCTGAAGTGTAAACTAAGCAAATATGACTAGAAGATACATAGGGAACAGATGTTGATTTTTAAAAGACTACTTACCCATCATCACTTTTTTATATAATCAGCTGAAACTAGCATTCTGTCCCTTTTCTTAAAATGCTTTAAAGTTTATCCGTAAGGACTAAGTCTCAAAGACTCCATGGTGAAAATGGAATCATTTATTTTGAAAATTCTATACTGTAATGATGGTTTGGTGAAATTTATTTGCAGATGATCAAATTATTTTCAATCTAATAGGACCAAGAGTGTTCAGAACTGTATTCCTGTGCATGCTGTGTAAACACCATGGCACATTAATACCACAGTTTAATGAGTTAAGGTTTATTATTCTTGATAATAAACAATAGGCATGCGTTGTTCTATTATACATGAACATGGTATATTGAGATGCCATTGCAGAAATAAATTCAAATAGATATAATAAACAGTTCTGAAAGGATTTTAATAGTCTCTTTCCAAGTTGGAGAAATATAGCATAGGGTTTAGAAACTAAGACCAAAAAGCTTGCACCTGCTGCTTCCTAAATGTGGACATTAGGTTATTTAACCTCCATGCGCCTCAGTTTCCATTTGAAAAATGGAGATAAGATATTATGAGGATAAAGTGACAATGCATATAGACCACTTAACACAATACCTAGCAGTCAGTAAACTGCAACAATTTTCTCTAATTTTTTGAGAGAATCATTAAAATCATATAAAATCAACTGCAACAACGGATGTTTGGAAACTACTGATAAATAAAGCATAGTGTGATTTGATATGGGTTTGAACCTAGCAGAACAAATGACTGAGCCAACTAGGATAATTTTGAGAATAACTTTGAATGACAGAAACATTGACCACAACTCTTCCTACTCCTTTTTAAAGCGTTTGTAATAGTGATTTATTGCTGAGCTGAGTCAGAGCTAATTTTATTGGATGGTATGAAAAAATTCTGAATTTAGACAATGTCTCCCTTGCCATGGATGGGTGGATATATCTATTATAATCAGGCAAACTTATGCATAAAAATCTTAACAAAAAGATATTTTAATATGAGGGTGAAGACTGGGTTAAATGGTGGTTATCTCCTATATATTTCAAATAATGAGATCAGCTTCCCACTATCATGAATCCATGTAGTTATTTTTCATTTACTTATTTTTCCCATGTAGTTCAACATTACATCTATTTCTTTTTCTTTATTTCTTTTTGGTTATGGGCTTAAAAAATTCATACTGGTAAAAACATTAAAGCCTTTGTAAATAATCCTTAAATGTATCTAAATCAAAGATAAATATTTATGTTATATATTATTTTATCTATTTTGGTGATTTCTGAGGCATGGCATATTCTAATAGCCTATGCTATACCCATCCTCCTCTCCTCTCTGAACTAAACAGATTCTCTACTTTTAGTCATGCATATAACCACTTAGCTAAAAGACTACATTTCCAATCTCCCTGGCAGTCAGGACTAAGTCTTGTTCATTGAGAAATAAAAGAAAATGTTGGCTGCACTTCCAGAAAATCTCCTTAAAAGAGAGGTGGGATATCACCCTCACTTTCATCTTATTTTTGAAATATGCATGTGATGGGTGGAGCTACAGCAGCCATCTTTGATCATAAAAATGTAGATAGAACAGAACACTGGAGGGAGTTTGAGGACTCTATAAACATGGAGCCCTGTGAGTCCTGTCCTGGCTCCTAAAGTTCTTTTACATGTAAGAGAAACAAGTCACTATTACTGAAGCTTAGTATCCTGCCTCCTGCAGCTGGACTTATTCCTAATCAATATAAAAGGTATAGTATAGTATATGGAGTTCTCATCCAAAGAGATGTTCTATCCAAACTGGATTTCTTTTAAGAATTACTGTATGCCACATCTTTCCTGGGAAATCACCATTCATATTAACACAATAACTATAAGAACTCAGAGAATTCTGTAATAAAAGAAAACGCTTGACTTCATTAACTCACTGTTTCCCAAACTTATATGACCATAGCTTTTTTAATTGTTGGAATAATACCTATTAATATCCTGGGTTATTAGTATCCCTTCCACACAGTACACTTTGGGAAATGCTGTTCTGCGTTGTTGTTCCTCTGAATTAGTATTCGTCATGAGTTGTCCATATCACTCAGCCTTTTGCTAACTTGCTGCTTGGGAAGACCTGTCTCTCAGTTTTTTCTCAGACCTTGGCCAAGCTGGCATGTCTGGAGTATATTTCATTGTGTTGTCCATTGGTGCACTAGACTGAGACTCCTTTCCTTATGTGAAATGGAGGCAATTAGTTTTACTGAATTTAGATACAGTCTGTTGGATTTTTCTTGTGTTATAACAAAAAAAATCACTAGGTATCTACTACGAGTAATAATGTTTCCTTTATGTCTAGATAAATGTTCAAGTCTCAAATAGCCAATAACTATAGAAGTCCCAACAATATAATTTTTGTTATAGGCCTTTCAAGAGAAAGCATTTTCTGATATTTACTTTAAAAATGACATTGACACTGCTGTCTCTGTCAGAAAGAAAATTTACAAGGAAACAAAGCACAGATTTATTACAACAGCAGGAGCCCTGTCCTCGAAAACATCTATTAAATCACAGCTTTTTAAAAAAAGTTGTAAGATTAATTTCAAAATCGCTGAACCTGAGATAAGTGTGTTGATACATTTTCTTTTTTAGCAGTTAAAATTTTATTAGTATGCATTTAAAAAATGTTCCCACCTATCCCTCTGTTGACAAATCACTCTCTACCAAACCTTCATTCTGTAAAATCAATACAAATTAAAAATCCATTTTCATAAAGGCAATGCTTAAAAGTGATCTTTCTTTGGAAAAGCAAAAATAAAGGAAGATTAACCAGAGTAAGCAAGGGCCCATTTGACTGTATACGGTTTACAGTGATATATGTGTCCACTCTTGACATGTGTTTAGCATGTACCTGTAACATAGGTCAGAAGCTATAATTTGACATTCAAAGCCTAAGCTTTGAACTGTTTTGTTGTTGTTGTTCTTTAGATTTACTGAAGGTTTTTTTTTCTTTAATGCCTCTTTACGCAAAACTGTTTCAGAAACAAAATGATGCTTTAGTCACTTAGTGAACTCCAGCAACTTAAAAAGTATTCTTAAAGTTGGAATAAATGGTGGGACCATGCTGAAATGACTACAAGAGCTGAGCAGACCATATACTGAGTGAAGCAGACAAAGTCTAAGACCATAGTGTATGGTAGGAACCTTCTGGAAGCAAGGACTCAGGTCCAGCAATGTCAGGTTTGACTTTTCAAGAAAAGCATGTATGTAAACATTCTGATTTAAAAATATTGGCAACTAATTATTTGAAAAGCAAACACAAACAGACCTAAAACACACCCCTCCCTCCCCCAAATTAGCAGAGTAAAAATCAACTAAAAAAAAATATATATATATATATATAACTGTGGGTCTAATTCCTTTTTTGGCCCAGGGGCTGCCAGTTTGCTACATCTTGTTTATACCATCTCTTTTCCTCACTCATCCATCCCCACATTGAGGAAGCACTTCCTACAGTTTTCTAGTATCTCCTTATTCATTGGCTCTTTCATAGGCATTATGTAGCTTCTTTATACTATGACTAAGTGGAGCTTAAGGGAAAACTCATTGTGAACTGGCTATAAGCTCTTTTCTGCTGATACCATGCCATTTAGCCCATCTGTGACCTTCTACCTTTCAAAGAGCATATCCTTTGGAGGCAGATTAAATCTCCCCTGAATCTGGGGGTTGGTAACAATTTTTATGACATCTACTACAAGCCCTTTGTTTGCATTGCATTCCATCTACAACTTTCTCAGGCCATCTTTATCCCACCCCTCTCCCTCCTCTACCTTCAATTACCAAAAGGGTATCAGTGTCTTGGTTAAGAACCTGGGCTTTAAAGTCAAATGCATGGGGGTAAACTACCTGCTCTGCCACTTACTCATCAAGTAACCCAGGATAAATTACTTAGTCTCTTCATATCTAAATATTCTTATTGGTAAAGTGGTCTTGATAATAATAGAATCTACTGGTGGGAAGGACTGAATGGAATAACAAATCAGAGTCTGCTCTATCCTTAACTGCAAATATTAGCAAGAGCTACTCATTTCATCATCATATGGTTCTTATTCCCAGGGAATTTTCCCTGAATTTGAGTTAAAATGTCATCTACTGGCCCCAGTGCTACTTCCTAGGGTTGAAGCAATAATGTTTGATCTTAAATGTAATTTCAAAGTGAACAGGTGTGGTTGGATCCATCTGGAGAGGGGATATACTAACACCTCCTTTATTCTAGATACTGACTGCATTTCTTTTCCTATAGTCTGGGATCACATTTGCCATAGAAAATAATAGTGCCTGACATCAATGACTCATACTGAGCTCACTGATACATCAAATCTCCTAAACTTTGATTTTTGATTCTAAGTGTAGAAACTTACATTTTTTCCTCCTGAAGCCTTAGTGAAAAAAATATAATATCAGAAAAAAAAGTCGGCAAATAATCTCCTCTAGACATAAATTACCTGTCCATTATTGGTTGAAAGGGAAACTAAAACTAGCATCTTTAGGTCCTTGTTTTTAAAAATTTATCCATTTCTTTCCCATTTTTTTTTTTGGAGGGGGGAAAGGGACCCAGTACTTTTATGTAGAAAATTAGTTTTTTTTAGCTGGTAACATGTGGAAATGCTAAGGGTACTGGGTTAACCTAAATTTTAGTATGGGAAACTCTTGCTCTTTTATTAATAACTAAATCTTCTGCTGGATTTCTGCCTTTGTCTATATACCACCATTGCTGAATCATTCATGCCTCCAGCTAATCTGCTATATCAAGGCAAATGATAAGGCCTCAGAGGAATGCCAAGAAAAATGAGAATGCAACAGAATTTCTAATAGAGTAGGTAAGAAATATCTATCAGTAACTGTAACATAAGTCAGCATGGGTCCCTGGGTGCTACAAAGGCACTGTTATAGAATGATTAAAGGGAGTGAATATCACATTCCACAGTTGTGCTAAGTTTTGAAGGATGGGCAAAAGTTTGGTAAATGGAGGTAAAGAGTACAATGATGATGTGTTTATGGGTAGAAGGATTAATATGAGCAAAGCCACCAAGTCATCAAAGCATAGTCCTTGTTTGGGGCCACAAATTTATATTACCTGGAAAGTAAGAAGTAAAAGGGGTAAAAGGCAACAAAAGCAACTTGGGACAAGAAAGCCACGTAAGAGGTTTTGTCCTTATTCAGTAAGTGGTGGGATCTTATCTACTGAAGTTTCTGGAAGAGAGGAATGAGATGATCACCACAAAACTTTAGGCTCTGACTTAAAGGATGGTCAAAACAATGGAGGTTCTAGAGGCAGGAAGACCATCTAGGAGTGTGATGAGATAGTCTGGGTGAGGGATGACAAAGATCTGAATCCCTCATGGTGGCCATGGGAATGGAAACCCAAGAGTTTTGAGATATGGTGATAATATTCTCACATCTTTCAAATCTTCTGCTATACTCTATGTTTAAAGTGTGTGTGTGTGTGTTGGGGTAGCCTAGATGATCCATGTAACTTTGGGATTTTATGAAGACGCCTGGATTCCTAATACCTCAAAGTGATACAACATCTGGGGCAAAAAAGATGCCTATATAGTTCTGTACTATATAGTTCTGTATAGTTCTGAAGATGCCTGGATTCCTAATACCTCAAAGTGATACAACATCTGGGGCAAAAAAGATGCCTATATAGTTCTGTACTTTTCTCCTGTGTTTATCATTCCTCCCTCCCCTTCCCTTCCTTTCTCCTTCCAGCTCTCCCCACCCATCATCAATAAGGAAGAAGAAAATGGGATTTAAAGGTAAAATATTATAATTCTATGATATGCAATAATCATAGGGCTTGGAGATGGATGGCATGGATTGAAATTTTAGTTCTGTTATAAGTTGGATAACCTTAAATAAATCTTTCAATATCTTTGAGTCTCACTAGTAAAATTAGGGGAAGCCCATTTCACCCTCACCTGAAGGAGATTTTCAAACTACACAGGACCAACAGCTAAGAATCCTCTGGGATAAATGAACACCAAGTTTCCTTCCAGATGCAAAGTATTATTGTTCTATAATTCTATTTTGCACAATTTCTTGCCTCATCCTACCCTGTTTACTTCCAGTTTTCAGCCACTGGAGATAGAGATAACTTTCTGTGGCTTTAGAGGTTATCCTTTGGGGCCATCTTCCCATTGGAGACATAAATAAAAAGCCAGTTATGCCAGGAGTCACACACTACTCATGACTCCAACTGGAAAACAAAGTAAGTCTAGTCGGCTCCCGGGGCCTTGGCCGTCTGACTCTTGGGATTCATTTTCTACCTTAATTGTCAATGGATTCAGAATACCAAGTCCCATAGCCTTTCACGTTTCTAACCACATGGAAAATCTCTTGTGGTGAAAAAATATGGGGCCCTGTGAGCCCTAATAAAAAAATAGCAATTCAACAAATAATAGAGTTTTACTTCCTATTTTCCCCCTTTGAGACAGCTGGGAGTTTGTGAATCTGCACACAATAAAATTCTACAGTGAATCCCAATAGAAGATCGGAAATGAACCTAATTCTGTTTTACCAAAATGCAACATCAGGTTCAGACATGTCCCGCCAAATCCCACATTTCTTCTAAATTCATCTCTAGAGCATAGTAGCTCAAGGCTCATGTTCAAGCAAATTGCCCCCCAAGGGCCAATATCTAACAAATACTACACTGTCATCATTCAACAAGAGGCTGATTCCATAAGAAAATTCAGAGTTAAGTGTACAGAGCTTTATCATATCTGAAGTCATTTCTCAATCTTTAAGGATCAGTGAAAGGCAATACTAGATGTTCTCACTTAATCTTTGCTCATTACTGAAGAAGACGTCTCTGGTCAGTTTCACAGCAGACAGAGAGGCAGGGTGTCTTGAAGTACAATGTAGGTGGATGACCTCTGAGCAATATGTTCTGATAGCTGGGCCTTTGTAAATGGCCTAAAATTATGATGCTTTCTCCATGTCTGCTGCTGCCCACACGTGCACCATGAATCAAAGGACAATCACTTCATATGCCAGTGACAGCAATGAATGTTAATCACAAAGAAATGGAACAAACAGTGACTGTGCTCAATTTCTGAACAGCATACTACAAATGGAAATAATCCTGAAAGTTATGAAGAGAAAACACCATGGTAACTCTTTTTCTTATTCTAACTGATGTCATTTGAATTATGGGAGGAACATACAAATGCAAAAATGAGATTTCTATTGTCCGAATAGATTTTGTTTGGTGTGACTTTTAAAATCGGATCTTTAAAATGTTTTCTCTTTACCCCCGGATAATGGTCTGTACTTGATGAGTAATAATTCAAAATCTAACATCCTGACATAGATGAATGGTGTCCACTTCTGCTGCCCACGCCTTTTTCTCCAGGCCAGAAGACTACATTTTGATACTGCTATTTGCTTCTTCACAGAATATTCTTTTGTGTATTATCTTTCACTTTCCTCCAAATATCAGTTTGTCAGGAGTTCAGCTGGAACTGCAGACCAGATTGTTTATTTGAACATGATTAAGAATAGGAAATTCAATGCCCTGTCAAGTGTCCAAGGGCTGCCAGACAGTGATGGTCTCTTGAATGAGTTATGAGGCATAGAGAACAGGTGAATGGGGTGAACTCTTTAATTTACACAGTGTCCTAAGGTAACTGACTTCTTAATATCTTTAACGCAATGCCAAAAAGAAAAAAAAAAGACCACAAGCAAAACAAACCCATGTATTTCTGAATGCATATGTGAAGGTAAATTTATAGACAAGTGGATAGATACACCCAAAATTGAAGAGTGTGGTTACATCTGGGGAGGAGGGTGAAACTGAGTGCTGGTCAAGGGAGATATTAGTTCCCTCTTTCCTGTGTGAGGTTTTTGGAGTAAGAATGTATTCCTGCACTATTGTCAAAATTAAAAATAAATAAAACATGTAACAATTTCATTAATGACTTAAAAACTGAGGCCAAAGCTGGATTGCACTCTGCACCAAGAACTGACATTCTTCCTTGAGTGCTGGGAGGAGAGACCATGTCACCTCCTTTTGTCTCTTTTTACTTCTCCTCCTCCAGTTCTGGTGTGCTGTGCAGAAGGACTGCTCACACCCCCCACTGAATTTAATATCGAACCTCTCAAGACATTCATGGCACTTGCTAACCCCCTTGTGAGCCACTTCACCCATGCCTCTCTGTTCAGAGGATACATATGAATAACTGGACCCTCAGGAGGCTCTGATTACTGACCCTGAATGTTTTTATTTTTTAAATTAATTAATTAATTAATTATTTTTGGCTGTGTTGGGTCTTCGTTTCTGTGCGAGGGCTTTCTCTAGTTGCGGCAACCAGGGGCCACTCTTCATCGCGGTGCACGGGCCTCTCACTGTCGCGGCCTCTCTTGTTGCGGAGCACAAGCTCCAGACACGCAGGCTCAGTCGTTGTGGCTCATGGGCCTAGCTGCTCCGCGGCATGTGGGATCTTCCCAGACCAGGGCTCGAACCCGTGTCCCCTGCATTGGCAGGCATATTCTCAACCACTGTGCCACCAGTCCCTGAATGCTTTAAAGCATTTAAATAGCTAGGAAAAAAATGGTGATGTTGCTCCCAAGCATTCTGTTCTGACTTGGACAGCACTTCCCAAAGGCCAAACAAAGAACTGTCCCAGAAAACCCTAAAAGATGTAGTTGATCAGCATGCGGAACCACTGGAATAAATGATATTTCCCAAACAATGTACAGCTGATAGCACTTTATTATTTAATCATCTCAAAACATCTTTAAGACTTCCCTGGTGGTGAAATGGTTAAGAATCCGCCTGCCAGTGCAGGGGACACGAGTTCGATCCCTGGTCCGGGAAGATCCCACATCCCGCGGAGCAGCTGAGGCTGTGCACCACAACTACTGAGCCTGCGCTCTAGAGTCCGCGAGCCACAACTACTTAGCCTGCACGCCGCAACTACTGAGCCCACGCGCCTCAACTACTGAAGCCTGTGCACTCTAGGGCCTGTGTGCTGCAACTACTGAAGCCCGCGCGTCTAGAGCCTGTGCTCCACAACAAGAGAAGCCACCGCAATGAGAAGCCTGCCCTTTGCAACGAAGAGTAGACCCCGCTCGCCACAACTAGAGAAAGCCTGCGTGCAACAACGAAGACCCAATGCAGCCAAAAATAAATTAAAAAAAGCAAACACAAAAAAACAAACAAATCTTCACTCGTGTGTCAGACCTAAGGGCAGAGAAAGTGGCTTTGAATCAAGAGTCACACGATCTATAAGAACAATTATTCCTAGCATGATCTGGGGCAAATTAATTAGCGTTGATGTTCTTATTTACCAAACGGGGCATAATAACATCTACCATGCCTTTCTTACGGGGTTATTTGGAGGATCAGGTGTTTTGCAAATGGCCTGAAGGGTGATCAGAGGGAAGGGATATTTATTTTGCATTCTATATTTTCAAGGATGAATATAACGCTCCCTTCTTTTTACTCCTCCTCTTAGAAAATAGGTCCTCATCCAAGCTTTAATTTTCTAGATATGACACTTTGCTTGACATCTTCCTTAGTCTAATTTGAATCTTCTTGGTTCTTCTCTGAATATATAAAAAAAACTAGCTGCATTTTTTAGAAATGTCAGTTTCCCAGAAAATCCTTTCAAATGTCTGCAATAATAGCTCTCTTTATTTATTACAATGTTTTACACATAAAAGGACCCATAGTATTTTACAGGGCTTGTGGTTAACAGTACATAAGAACTATGTAGGGGGCAGCCCATCACACAATGAGAAGTTCCCTGGATCTGAAGGAAGAAGATTCTAGTGTTCACTTAGTTACTAACTAGCTATGTGCCCAGATGACAAATCACCCAACCTCCTTGAGTGTGCTTCTCTTCATCTATACAATGGGATAAAACTTCATAGGCTCGTGGTAAGGAACAAATAAGATCAGTTTCATACAAAATGGACGTGGCAATTTTAAAGAGTTTACAATTTTTATTTATTTATATATTTTTTTGTGGTACTCGGGCCTCTCACTGCTGTGGCCTCTCCCGTTGTGGAGCACAGGCTCCAGACGCGCAGGCTCAGCGGCCATGGCTCACAGGCCCAGCCGCTCCGCGGCATGTGGGATCCTCCTGGACCGGGGCACAAACCCGCGTCCCCTGCATCGGCAGGCGGACTCTCAACCACTCCGCCACCAGGGAAGCCCAAGAGTTTACAAATTTTAAGAGGAACAGTGAAAAAAGGAATGTGTTTACCATGTTTTCTGTTCCAGTGACAGCCAACACGATCCCTATATGTTGCAGTGTTATCCCACACTGCATGAAAACAGACGGTATTTGTGTAGCTTGGAATCTTTAACCACAAACATCTGTTTCTGATCAAATCTATTCCTTCTGCCTAACCACCTTCCCTGGTTCCCACAATCTAGAATCAAGCTGAAGCTCTGTTGCCTACTGTTGTCTGACTTTAAACTACCCTTCCATTAATAGACCCCATCTTTTAGTCAAAAGAAACTGCTTCTCGTGTACCTAATACTCCTTGAAATTTCCTACCTCATTGTTTATCCACCTCTTAGCACACTCTGTCCCATTTTTACATGTGAGTTTACAGGTCCTGGTCTTTAGGACTCAATCCAAATGCCACTTGCTTAACGATCCTTATTTGAGTCCTGTATTCTGAAGTATTCTCTCTGTTTAATTCCACAGAATGTTGCCATTTTATCATTTCTACCTTTTTTTTTTTTTTTTTTTTTTTTTTTTTTGCGATACGCGGGCCTCTCACTGTTGTGGCCTCTCCCGTTGCGGAGCACAGGCTCCGGATGCGCAGGCTCAGCGGCCATGGCTCACGGGCCTAGCCGCTCCGCAGCATGTGGGATCTTCCCAGACCGGGGCACGAACCCATGTCCCCTGCATCGGCAGGCGGATTCTCAACCACTGCGCTACCAGGGAAGCCCCATTTCTACCTTTTAGTATTGTTATCGCTGCATGCAATGTATCTTCTCGATGACACTTGAAACCTGATAGTAGAACCCAGTCTGTTTCAGCCTCATAGTAACTACACAGTGTGGGCTAAGGCACCACTTAACAGAGACTCAGCAGATGAGAGAGAGAGAGAGAGAGAGAGAGAGAGAGAGCGAGAGAGCTGCATTGAGTGGATACAGATAAGAGATTATCAAAAGGAGACCCCAACTCCGTCTTTAGGAGATTGGGGACTTGAGATAAACAAGTAAAATCAGCAAATCGGTGAAACTGCAAAGGAGAAATGTCTAGTAATCGTTATGTAGTTGTGTACTTAAGTGCAAAAACATTTTGCAGAAATTCAAATTCACTACACTCATACAGTTTTTACTGCTCTGTTTCACAGTAGCGTTCTGTGGAGTATAACCTAAAACATATAACATAATGGAGCCATTAAGTCTGTGGAATTAATTGGTTGCAAATGTCTGTCAGGGTTTGCCACTTTCTAAGGAGAGCAGGGCTAAGAGAGGGAAACAGTGAGAACTTGTACCTGATTCCCTCTCCAGGGTCCCTCCCCTCTCAAAACTATAATTGGCAATGTCAGGGACAGGACCACGTGGAGACAAGAGGCTGGGTTGGATGACCTGGACAACTTCATCCTAATTTTGCAATTCTAGACCCCTGGATATTTTTCTGGCTATCCTGAGCTATCATTAAGGATGTGTCAAAGGTATCATTTATTGGCTCTAAACAGACTCTTCAAAGGGTAAGAAAGAAAAGCAAGAGGTGTCCCCAGTGCTTCACACACCCTGAGGCATGACAGATTCTCAATCCATGGTTTAGCTAGCATTTCACTGGGTGATCCACGAAGCACCAGGCAAAAGTGTTCCATATCTTCTCCTACAACCCTAGTTCTTATGCATCTCTGACAGCAGGAAATGATGCTATGTGCTCAAAAAGATTCCCTACCCCTCTATCCATCTTACACTTTAAGAAACTTTCTTTTTGTTACTGATTTCCATACACATCCATAGCGCTCCTTCCTGGAATCCTAAGAGGGTCTGGTCTCAGGTGAAAAGGAGCTCTGAGGGCTCTGTCCGGGGATAGTGGGAATAAATTTGGATCCCACACTTGTAGCAGAGGAGGGTGTTAAGGACAGACTGGTTCCTATCTCAGCTCCCCAGGCAAGAAAAATAATGGAATAGGAATCACATAATCACAGGGTTTCTTATATTTTTATCAATTGGAATATATTTATATTCTGCATGTTTAACAAAAAAAAGAGAGAGAAGGATTTGATATGGCTTCATTCAGCAAACACTGTGCCAGGCTCAGATACTTGGCTAGCCAACAGGATGCTTGGCTAGGCAACAGAAAGCATACTTCCTCTAAAGCTGTACCCTTTCTTGGTCTGAGGATAAGATTTTGGTTCTGAAATAGCTGAGAGAGACAGGGCTAAAATAACTTGCATTTCCTGATGTTTTGTTAAGTCTTCTTATTTCTCACTTGTGGGTTTGTTGGTTGGGGAACTGGTCACCTTAGCTTCATCAGGATGAAGCTAATATTCCCCTTGGTGAAGACAAGAGGTGATACCAGGTGATTGGCTGGAATCTGTGGCCAGTTCTATCCATGAAATGCCATCCATGCCTGTGCACATATGGCACTGAATTCCTTCTCCTCTACCAATGTACCTACATCAACTCAAAAGAAGCCTACCCTGCCTGAGTACATTCTTTCTGCACTGAATATATTACTGTATACATATGCACCTGTCCTTTTGCACTGACTTTATGGGCTATGCATGGTATTATTTCCTGGCTATTTTGATACAGTTTTCACTGGGAAAACAAGTGGATTTCTGGGGACATATACAGAACTTCATGAATTCAAATGTGAGATAAAGGAGACTGATTTATTCCCCTCATCCTAGCTGGCTCTTCTTACCTAGTTTCAACCTTTGTCCCTAGAATTGGAAAGGATTCTTTTTTTTTTTTTTTTTTGACTTTGCAACTTTTATTTGCTCTTTCAGCTAGAAGAACAATTAAAACACGTAAGTCAGAAAGATGTGGCTACATTAAAAAAACAAATTTATGACATCAATGGTAAGAATTACCTTTTTACTTATGGTAATATATTTCCTGTTAGACTACTGTTTCCTAAATAAAATCATGCTATGAGTTCAGTGTTCCAGGAATAAAAGCTTAAAGAGAAATTAGTACTACAGTTAGAGAATCTTTGAAATAGCTCTGACTAAAGGTATTATATTTATGGTAGGCTTTCCCCCTCAATGATACCTATTGTAAATGTTTTTATTTATTTTTTACTCAAAGCAATAATGGCGTGGCCTTTACAGTTTAAATAGTTAACCCCTGCATTCTTATAACATCAACACTGATCTGTCTTCCTGGCTTTGCAAGATGAGGTATTATTGCTATGCCCAACTTTCCTCTTTCTGTCCCTTTTCCATCTTCTGCTGACCACATCTTTAGTATTTCTGTTGCCAAAACTGATAATGTCTACATCTGTTACATTATCGTCATTTTCTTTATTTTGTTTTCAGGTTGACTCTAAAAGTTGAAAGCCAATAACGAACATTTCCTTTATTATGACTCTAATGCAGAGCCAAGAAGTGAGCTAGAGTGAACTAGAATTGCATTTCTTTCTCTCCAGTCATGATTGATCCCTGTGCCACTCGAAAGAGAAGGTCCCCAGGTTTGTGGTCAGATGAATCCCCTTATGCACTACCCGTTCCAGGTTTTGCTACCTCTTAGTTGGTTCTGTGTTTGAATCATGCCTGGAAATGGTTCTTGAACTGGCTTTTTATCGGGTAGGTTCCCTGCCGGCTCGGCAGCACCACTCTTTCTACCGAAGTCACCTCCTCTGGAAAGCTCCCTGTGACGCCCCCAAGAAAACCTGCTTCATTTTCTCCTCTGCACGTAATACTTACTTTTCAAATGAGCCTTATTGCATTGTTTTGTTTTGTTTTCTGGTGATTTAGCTTTTTCTTATCCCCTACTAGATTACAAACCCTTTAAAGGGAAGGAACATGTTTACCTACCTGTGTTCCTAGCGATTGGCACATAGGGGGTTCACTCATATTTGTTACATTTAATTTGAAAATAAAACTCTAAAGATTATCTTGAAAATCTTTAAGGTTTTTCTTCAGTTGATGCAAAAGATGTGTTAGGGATATGGTGGGTTATTTCTTTAAGAAGACTGAATACAAGAGCTTTCCTCAAAAACATTTAGACATCCAAGAAAGTGATCTTATATAAATGTATAGTATATGATATGTACAGAAAATGACCTCGAGGAAAATACTAAAAGTGATTATCTCTGGGAGATGAGGTTATAGGTCATTTTTCTAAGTACTGCAATATAATATGGTGAATATGTATTATTGATATAATAAAGATGAAAAATAGGAGTCAGAAGACAGATATGAGGTCTTCCCATCAGTCTCCTTCTACTTGTTATGAATACTAACAATTGAAGCAGGACATTCAAAGAATTAGTTCATCGAATTCCAATACTGCATGATGGGATGCTTAGAGATAACACTTTAATACAGAATTGACTGGTCCTAGGAAGGAAGTTATAAAGTGGCACAAACGTGACACAGTTTTGGCAGTCGAGATCCTTGAAGCTTATAAATTTGACATGGAGTCCTCTCACTCCCACTTTTCTTCTCATCTCCAATTTCTTAAAACCTGAATTGCAGTGACTTGTATACATGTTCACTGATTCTTCTGAATCAGTGGGCTTCTAACTCTTTTGACTGTGTTTTATAGAAATAAAAACATTCTACCTTGTGATTCAGTGCACACACATATGCATTCTACTGAGAATGAATTTTGTGTGACAATATCCTCACTTTGTGGGAGGTGTTCTGATGCGTTCTATTCTATGCTATCCTAAATAAATAAAAATGCTCTTCCGAATCTACTAAGTTGATTTCATGACTCGAAATGTGAAAACCACTGTTTGAAACTCTAAGGACTTTGAGAACCAGTCTTTATTCATCTCTGTCTCGTACGGTGCCTTCACACATAGAAGAAAGTCAAGAAATGTTGTTATATAAATATTTTTTCCTGAGTAAAAAGAATACTCTCTTGGACAGCACTAGCCAAAAACCATCTTTTGATTTCTCTCCCTGTGTTTTGTGTGGTGCAGAGAACACAGTGGGAGCTGGACAGTCACTTGCTGAATGGCCACAGAAATGTAGAAAAGATTCATGCTTTAATGTCTTCATTGAAGGAAGGAATAGAAAAAAAAAAGGGAAGAAAGGCAGAGCTAGCTCTGTTCATTTTCAAACAAAAGGCATAAGAATGGGCTGGCATGGAGAATCCAGGAAGACTGAAGATCTGCCGAGTTTCATGTTGGCCCATGAGAGCTCCATGTGATTTATATTTTATCATTGCTAGACAAAACATTGCTAGCAGGGAACCACATTAAATCAAAATGGCAGTTTAAGGTGAAAGGGTAATTCTCCCTTGATCCCCAGCCCTACCACCTGAATCTTCACCAGATATGGCCTCTAACATCTCCAAGTAATGAAAGCAAACTAATTTGCCAGGAACCAAAGCTTGCCCATATCTTCATTTGCTTTTCCTATAGCATTGACTTTAAATACACAACCGTGTGTACATGTTAAACTTTAGCCTAAATAGATTATTTTAAGAACCTTTCCCTAATGGATCTTATTCAAGCTATATGCAACGAGTGTCATTGAGAACTTGCTCCATATCAGGCATAGTGCTAGATAGCATGAAAGGTAAGTGAAACCTGACCAGATCTCAGCCTATTTGGTGCAGGCAGGCATGTACACAGTAAGCTTTGCTATGGTATTTCAAGCATCAGACCATAGATCTGAGTAAAGAGCTGTGTGTACACAGAAAGAAAGTCTCCTGTTATGCCGAGAGTGAGAGGTAGAGTCCAGGGGGAGGACTTAACAGAGGAGGTGACGTTTGAGCAGGTCTTTAAAGATGGAATGGGAATTTCCAGAAGTTGAAGGGTAAGGGGCATTCAGGTTAGTGGGGACTATATGAACTTGGCTGCTGGGAGCAGGTAAGTCTAGGATGCTTTAGGGATTGCTAAGTGGCTGGGTGTTTTTGTTGCTTAAAGGTTTATGGTGCAGGTTGAACAGGAAGAAGCTGATATCCAGTTGAGAAAAAAACTAGAGTATCATGGTAGGCAGTTGGGTATTTACTGGGCATTTAAACACATATCACTGTGTTTATTCTTTAATTGTTGAGTGCGTGCAAAGCTTGTCCTCCTCAGTGTTTGTGACATGGAATTATATAGCTGGGAGGAAACTCACGTTATTTACCCCCAAACCACTAATTTTATACATGAAGAAACAGAAATATAAGTCATTTGGTTAAAAGGGTCTTTTCCCAAGGATTGGAGAAAATTCAGCCCATTTGCATATAGATAGAAAGCAATCTTCCTGCTGCTGTTGTATAGACTGGCACTTAGTCAAAAAGAAAAACAGCTCACTGTTTATTTAAATTGAGCAGGAAGGAAGTCCAGGAGCAGGTGGGTGGACCCGATAATCTCACTATTCAGGGCACAGAGGAATTTAGTGTAAAGGTAGCTTTGATTTGGACACCTTCCAAGGGAACTGAGCTACAGAAGTACCAGGAGGACTCAGTAATGAGGCAGTTTTATGCCAAAAGTAATCACAAGGCAGAGCCTCTGGACCCCACCAGGGTGTCTTTTAATTCAGTTACGAACAGCACACATAGAAGGTCTTCCCCTCCTTCGGGATTTAAAAGAAAATTCTCCCTAGTTAGTGAATAGGAATTCCTCGGTTGGTAACAAGAAATTTTGGGGTAGAGGCCGCTCCATGAATAATACCCTGAGTCTAAGTGTATCAGCCTCCTCTGATGGGTCTTATCTCAAACTCCTCTGGGATGTAGATCATAAGATACTGTGACCCCAGAAGAGGCTCTGAGAAGTCAATGCCTGAAGGATTTTGAGAAACCTCTCCTCTCAGGGGCTAGTTCTCGATTTCCATGGACATTAAACTCTGGCTTGTGGGGCCCCATCTTAAGCATAGGCCATATTCATCCTAGTGACAGGACAGGCCTGGGTGTCTTTGTATGAGCAATCAAAGAGCCTGCTGAGAAAGATCTCATCCCGAAGGAGGACAGAGTCAAGGTAATAAGCTCAATCCAAGGAAAAAGCTTCACTTTCAAGGGGAGGGACTGAGTCATTTCATTCTGGCTCAGTCCCAGCCCAGTTGCACAAGGAAGGTGGACCCCAAATCAGGTCATTATGAAAGCAGAGTGCACTAACTCTCTGGGAGAATTAAGCCACAAGGC
This sequence comes from Mesoplodon bidens, assembly GCF_964165515.1. Classification (NCBI taxonomy): domain Eukaryota; kingdom Metazoa; phylum Chordata; class Mammalia; order Artiodactyla; family Ziphiidae; genus Mesoplodon; species Mesoplodon bidens. The sequence goes on along the minus strand of NC_138176.1, from coordinate 117,146,359 downwards.
TTTGTAGCTTATTTTATGCAGTTGTGCCCTGCACAATGGACCCAGTGGCAGTGCCCCTGTTGCTCAAGAAAGCCAGGGTGCCCTCTTAGCATGCTCTAATAAGGAAGAGATCCAGTGGAGGGTTTCTAAATGTCCAAGAATGAAGACAAATGCTAGGGATTTTTGCAAAGGAAAAACATAATTCAAAGATGAACAAGGAGCCACGGAAATCCAGATGTCCTCACAGTCAGCACAGACACCAATAATCATTGGCTTTTCACATGATGTGGCAGCTTTTGTCTCCGTTTTAAAAAATTATAATTGAAGAACAAGAATAGGACAAAAGGTAACTGGCTGGCAACTAACCCGTGGAAAAGCAGTTTCCTCCAGAAATCAGGAGGCTGGCACTACCACGGAGAGACCACACAGATTCACACGCGGCAGTTTTCTCTAAGTGATTTTACCACAAAACGTCAAGTGACACATTCTGTCCTAGACCACAAGCAGGTAGAGTTAATTTTATCCCTCATTTCCATAAAGGTCACGAGCAAAAAAATGAGCATGACAGCTGAGGCAAAAACGTAATGCTGTAAATACACAGAGAAAGCATATCACATAAAGAATGCTAACGCCCATTTGCTTTGGGGGAAGGATGCTTCTAAGAGGAAAAAAAAAGTCTAGCTACTTAAAAAGTCTTACTGCTTATTCCTGATAAAATATAAAAATATTGCTTTCAATCTGTATTGCTGACTTCATCACATGGTACTTAGTAAATTATGTCCCTGGAATGCTGCTGGCAAAGAGTGCTCCCATCCCACAGGTGGGCTTTTGCTCCAGGTCAGGGCACCTCCAGACCTCACCTTTGCTTCTGGACTTCTGACTTAATTTTCAGAGAATGGATATTTGCCAGGCTTACTTTGTAATGATAAATTATCCCCTTCCTTGGGACTCTCAACAGTTCTATCATCTCTTTGATACTCCTTCTATATTGGAGACAAAATTGTGGAGGATGAGTTCTCATTTTTCTGCTCATATCTGTTAAAATTGCCAGAACGCTTACCATCATAGTCAGGAATAGCAACATATTTTAAAAATTCATATACAAAGAAAAATGGTTCCTTCAGGTATTCTGATAGTGTATCTGTTCCCTCAAGTCGGTCAAGAGGGTATTTATACAGCACTTGATGCCAAAAGGCTTTGTTGAAGGAGTGAACCTCAGAGACCAGCAACCTCCTGCACCCTTTCCTGGTGCATCCAGGACCTGGGGTGTAACCACGTCTGAATTGCACCCTTCAAATAAATCGCTCACGGGCAATCCAAGGATTACAGATGGAAGGAACGCTTAGAAAGCATCTGATTCAGTATCTTCCATTTAGAGTTGAGAAAATGCAGAGATTAACCAAGTCCTCCAACAGTCTCTGGCCACTACGTAGTGTTTTGGGACCAAGCTCCTTATTCCGACTCCTGGTCCAGGAGCTATGCTGCTTTTACCCACCTCTCTGGGTGACAGGTGATGGAAAAGGAAATAAGGCAACATTGTATAGCTCTGACTTTCTTAAATGTGCTTTTAGAATACAAAGCCCACATTAAAAAGACAACACAAAGAAAGACAATTGAGAAAAACTCCTCATGAAATGAATAGGGGAATTTTCTGTGTCCTCAGTCAACTGGGACTAGATGTTCTGAAATTGAGACAGAGGAAACACCAAACGAAAACACAGTAGTTTCAGGGTGGTGAGAGGCTACAGAGTGGTCCTGTGGAGATCATGTGCTGGCAGTGCCCACCCCCCAGGGATGTCATCTGTCCCCCATTGCCCACATGAGTCACCATATATGGCCTCATTTTTTTAGAAGCAACTCTCATCCAAGCGTGGTCCACTGACACATTTCATTTCTGACTCTTGTGGACATGATGTTAAATATTACATACGCTGCTTTAAATTAAGCACGTTTTGACTGACGGTGAAGGATAAAGAATGTAATGTATTTTCTAGCACTTTACATACATTATCTCTTTTAAACGTTACAACCACCTCAAGAAGTACATATTTTAATGTTTATGTGACCCATGTAGGACTAGATACTCAGAATCTCCCCAAATACATGGAGCCAATAAATAAGCAGGATGGGATTAACTGAGTTCTTTCTGATTTGAAAATTCATGGTATTTTAAAAGGCACATTTCACAGTCTGTCTTAAATCACAGTTCCAGGGCAAGGGTATCATTTTACCATTAAAAAGAATTCTTGGAAAGAAACACAGAGATTTTAAATATTAAGCCTTTTTCAAATTCTTTAAAAGGAAGGGACTAGTATTTGAGCAGGGTGAAGGAATGCTAATTATCAAGAAGTCCTACTCAGCTTGTCCATGTGTCAGGCAATGCCCTGAGTTCCTATCAGACATGAATTCATTTGATCCTCAATCCTGTGAGGGAAGTACTATTGTTATCTTCCTTTTAGAGATGAGCAAACTGAACACAAGAGAGGTTGAGTAATTTGCTCAAGATCACACAGCTAGTAAGCGGCAGAGCTGGGTTTGAAATCCATGAGGTCAGGATCTACAGATCCTGCTTTAACCATTCTGTTGGCTGCCTTTCCCAGTCCTCCCCAACCTGCATGCAGACAAGGCAGGCTGGAGAGTTTTAAGGAAGGCTGGAATGAGAAGAAACACCAAAGACTGATATACTGAAATTGATTTGAAAATAAATGCTTCTTAAATATGGAAAGTAAAACACTATACTAGATAGCAGGTGTTTTCGAACCTCAGCGTTGCTGGAATAACTCTTGACCTCAATGGAAACTAAGCTAACCAAGTTTGAAAGTTCTAAAATTCCTTGGTGAGCAGAAAAAGGAAGAGAGAGAGAAAGAAAGAAAGAGAGAGGGAGAGAAAGGAAAGAGGGAGGGAGGGAGGGAAGGAAGGAAGGAAGGAAGAAAGGGGAGAGAGGGAAGAAAGAGAGGGAAAGAAAGAGAAAAGAAGGAAAGAAAGAAAGGAAGGAAGGAAAGAAAGACGGGAAGGAAGGAAGAAGGGAAGGAAGGGAGGGAGAAAGAGAGAGAAAGAAAGAAAAGGAAGGAAGGAAGAAAGGAAGAAAGAAAGAAAGAAAGAAAGAAAGAAAGAAAGAAAGAAAGAAAGGAAAAAAGAACTTAAACTAGGCTTTAGAGCAACAGTTGCCATACCTTCTGGTAGGAGAGTCACACAGATTCTCAGAGGCAGCAATTTTTCTTACCTTATAATTAAAGAAGTTGAGGCTCAGAGAGGCCAAGATCCCCACTGCTGAAATTAGATTTAGAACTGCGAGTTCCACACAGCTACAGTTAAACAATCCAATTCACCACACAGATGCATTTCTTTCACAAAAGGATAGAAATAAGTTCAAACCAAAACAGACACCAACAAAAACAAAAGCAAGCCGACATAAAGGACATTTCAAGAGAGCAAGTCTCTGCATACCTGTTGTGGGAAATCACACTTATGTTGCCCCACGGAATCTACACCAGCATCTATCACCCTTAGTACCTCCAGCCCATCAGCAGGTCCCTGTAGCTCCACTTCAAATATGTCCAGAGTCTTAGTCCAAGCCGTGATCAACTCACACAACAGTCTCCTGAGTTGTCTGCTTCTTCCATCTTGGGCCTCCTACCATCCATTATATTGACAGCAGCCAGAGGGGCACTTGTAAAACATAAAACATCTCACTCCTCAGCATACAATCCCTCCAATCTTTTCCTATTACTTAGAGCAAAATCCAAGCCCATGTTACAGCTCCCAGTTACCTTCTTGAATTTCTCCTACCCACTGCCATACAGCCTCCACGCTGCTCCATAAACACTCCAAACATGCTCCCACCTCAGGGCCTTTGCATCACCTGTCCTCTTTCCTGAACTAGTCGATTCCCAGAGAGCAGCATCACATCATTCAGTTCTTTACTCAAATGTCATTGCATCAGAGCCCACTCCTGGCTACACTAAATAAGCCATCTTCTTCATGCTATGCCCTCTGGAACCATTTTCCTTCACAACAATTGTTGCCCCATAACATTATGTGTGTGTGTTTGTTTTTTCTAATGGAAACACAAGCTCCATGAGAGCAGGGACTTTAATTCATCACTGCATCCTTTGTGTCTAGAACAATGCCTGAAACATAATAGATGCTTAATAAAAATGTGTTTGATGAGGAATGAATAATTTATGATCATAACAGTAAATCTGAAATGCAAAGAGAAAGTTAAATTATCCCCCACATATTCTAAAAGAACTATATGGTGCACTTTATAATGTTTTCTTATTTAAAGCACATTAAAATTATCCTAGCATTTACTACTTAGGTACCATAAAAATCTTTGCAGTTCAATGTGATATACTGCCGAAAATTTATGGACAATTGAGGTTTTACTGTTAGGTGGAAATTATGATGAATTTTTTAGTGGGTTAAATTTGTACTTAAAAATTTTTCTTATTCTCTATGTATAGCGAAATTTATGATGGCTACCAGGTTTATGCAATCACGTAGGGAAAATAATATGAGAAATAGCTAATATTTATTGAGGTACGCTATTATAGGCTCTGGTCTAAACCTTTTACATGTTCTAATTCATTTAATCCTTAAAAAAAATCTCTGAGGTAGAAACTATTCCTACCTCCAATTTACCAATGAGGACCCTGAAATACAGAGAGTTAAAGTATCTCAATGGAGGCCACAGGGCTCATTAGCAGTGGAGCCAGGGTACAAATGACAATGTCTTCACGCATCTGTTTAGTCATCATTTTTAGTTTAAAAAACACCTTTTATTTAGCTACAGTGTATCAGCCATCGAGTCAAGTAGCAAGGATGCAACACAATGATGTAACCCCTACTGTCACACGGAACAGGGGAGCAGACAGGATGACAGGCTACCTGAGAGGCCAAGCCCACCTGGGGTGATGGGAACAGGGATACTTCACTGGGCATAGACTTAGTCCCTTCTCCATTGTAATTTCCATATTAATGGTGGGGTCATCAAGCACCGTGGGGTAATCCAGGTTCTCCCTCTTCATCCCCTAGAGTCTTTTACTGAACGCAGGGAAGAAAGGGGCTATTTCAGTAATAAGTTGCTTAAGCCTTGCTGTTTGGTTCTGTGGGTGGCCTTGAATCTGTAACTTTGCAGTGTGACACTCTTGCTGCACTTCAGCCAGGTTTTTCTTGACATCTGAAGAGGCAGTGTCTCTAGAGAGTATATTTTTGTATTCCTCCATATGCTGCTTTTTGTCTCCTCACATATATTGCCAATAAAACTTGCGAGTTCCACCACAGGCCAGCTCTGCAACTTGCGTTTAGTGTTGGCCTGGGAAGAAATATGTTATTATTATTTCCATTGGTTCATGTCTTTCCCTCTATTGTGGAAATGTGATTTTCTTGCATTTTCCCCTCAATATATTGATGCACTTTCTCTCATCTGATTTCATTCATCTTTTTTTGGATGTAGACCGTTTTTAAAGTCTTCATTGAATTTGTTACAATAGTGCTTCTGTTTTGTTTTGGTTTTTGGCCGTGAGGCATGTGGGATCTTAGCTCCCTGACCAGGGATCGAACCTGCACCCCCTGCACTGGAATGCACAGTCTGCTTAACCAGTGGACTGCCAGGGAAGTCCCTTCACTCGTGTATCTTATATGTCTCACAGATTTCTTTTATTGATGACGGTGCTTGCTTCCGCCCTGTTTCAAAAAACTATTTAATAAAGTGTCCTGCTTCTGTATTTATCTCAAAGCTTTTCTACTGATTACTTTACCCGATTCTTTTCATTTTTCCAATGCTGTGGATTAACATAATTGTTTTTTCTTGTTTGGTTCTTTGTCACAGTCCTCTCCCTAAATATCTGCTCCATTGACCTTGGTTTAATAAGACTATGACTGTTGCATGACACTGAAACCAGAGGAAGGACTGACATGCTTTGATGTTGAAGAAGTTTCTCTCTGTCTCAGGTGGTGTCATTTTGCAATCATATTTATTATGTCTATCGAGCGTATTTGTTTATCTTATGTTTTCAGTATCTAGAGAACATTACAAATGACATCAGCATTATAAGATAGCAAAAGAGCCCCATTCACAAATGAGTGGGTTGGGAGAATGAGCATGAGTAATTTTTAAAAACACATTTTAAAATTATGATAAAATACATCCTCAGCAATTTTTAAGTGTACATATAGTTCAGTGGTATTAAGTACCTTCACACTGTTGGGCAACCATCATCCATCTCAAGAACTCTTTCCACCTTGCAAAACTAAACTCTGTACCCATGAAACATTACCTCTCCGTTCCCACTCTCCCTGGCACCTGACAACCAACTACCATTTTACTTCCTCTGTCTATGAGTTTGACTCCTCTAGGTCCCTTATATTAGTGGAATCATAAAGTATTTGCCCTTTGGTGACTGACTTATTTCACACAGCATAATGTCCTCAAAGTTCATCCACAATGCAGCATGTATCAGAATTCCCTTCCTTTTTAAGGCTGAATAATATTCACTGTATGGATACACCACATTTTGTTTTTCCATTCATCTGTCCATGGACACTTAGGTTGTTTCTTCCCTTTGAGGACTGTGACCAAGGCTGCCATGAACGTGGGTGTGCAAGTATCTCTTCAGAGTGTGTGCAATTTTAAAAGGCTTAAAGTCACAGAGTAACACAGATATAGGATGAGAACTGTGCACAAGTGCTTAAGTTTACTGTGGAAAGCACTTCACGTCAGATGGGAGCGCTGCAGAAGAGGGAACTGTTGAGTGGCACTTTCAAGGTGGTAAGAATTTGGAAGCCGTGCTCAGGGAGGGCACTGGGCCTATTAGTATTGTGCACAGAATAATCATAAATGTTGAGAAATGAGTGATGCGGGGGGGTAAAATGCAGGTGGGACAGTATCTAGGCTAGAACATACGGTACTGGCCAGAATAAATGAGGAGAATGCTATGCAATTGATATAAAACATTAAACACCATGATTTTCATGTTTCTGCAAAGAAATCATGACAATGAGAAAGTGAGTTTCTTAGAACTGAAGAGCTATGCATTGGACTGTATGTCCCTTGAGGGCAGGCTTAGCTCACAACTGTGACCCAATGCCCAGCAAACAGTACTTGCACTGGCACCCAGGGGCACTCAGTGAACATCTGTCAAATACATGTATAAGTGATCTCCTCTAGGCACCTCATGCTCATACAAATGCAAAAGATGCTTGTTGCTGATGAAGATGGGCTAAAAGAGAATGCTGTTGTTGCTGGTTTTATCTGGAGGAATTAGGGCTGACTGGCATAGCTCTATGAAATAACAAAGGTATTGGATCTGAAACATACTAAGAAGGAAGAATCTGTGAGACAAAAATGCTAGAACTCTTTGGCTAGGATTTTGTTTATATCTATTGTCAATACCCAAATGCGTTAGCTTGTTCTAAGTTACTTTAACTTTCTATAACCAATGGGGATTTTAACAAGGTATTAATTTCTTTCCCTCTGCCCTGAGTGTGTTCTCAATCACTACCTTTCTTTTGCAAGGCTTGCCTGTAGTCAATATTTTCTTATTAAGATACTTGTCATCCTAAAGGATACAGAAGCAGAAACAGACTCACATAGAAAGCAAACTTATGGTTACCAAAAGGGAAAGGGGTTGGGGAGGGATAAATTAGGAGTTTGGGATTCGCAGATACAAACTACTATGTATAAAATAGATAAGATAGGGGCTTCCCTGGTGGCGCAGTGGTTGAGAATCTGCCTGACGATGCAGGGGACGCAGGTTCGAGCCCTGGTCTCGGAGGATCCCACATGCTGCAGAGCAACTGGGCCCGTGAGCCACAGCTGCTGAGCCTGCGCGTCTGGAGCCTGTGCTCCACAACAAGAGAGGCCGGGATGGTGAGAGGCCTGCGCACCACGATGAAGAGTGGCCCCTGCTTGCCACAACTGGAGAAAGCCCTCGCACAGAAATGAAGACCCAACACAGCCAAAAGTAAATAAATAAAATTAAAAAAAAAAAGATAAACAACAAGATCCTACTGTATAGCACAGGGAACTATATTCAATATCTTGTAATAACCATAATGGAAAAGAAAATGAAAAAAGAATTATATATATATATATACTTGAATCACTTTGCTGTACACCTGAAACTAACACAACATTGTAAATCACCTATACTTCAGTTAAAAAAAAAAAGGAACACAACATGATTCTAATTAATGGATATGCTTATTTTGTTATATTAGACTAGTCTATCTTTACTTCTTCCAGGGTGGAAAAAAAAGAAACAATGCATTCATTAATTATCTTCTGTTTATGCACAAACAGTAGAGGTTTTATTTTTTTCCCCTAAATGTGATTACATGCCAGCAATAAATGGATGTGACTGGCACTGCACTAGAATTGAATACTGGGATTTGATGGTTTTACGTGTTAAGCCAGGGAAGAAAATTTAGTCTACACTTCCATGTTGGAAACGCCCTGGCTGAAGGCACTGAGTCCACCTGTGTATTCTTGGGTCCTAAATGGAACATGATAAGTATGTTTGCTGACTATTTCTAGCACATATCATCCTCAACATGGTATTATTGGTAATGAAATTATAAGGTTTTCCAATCCTAGACTCAGGATATAAAACAAATGTTTTACAGACTTGAGGTTGCCAAGGGGGAGAGGGGTGGGGGAGGGATGGACTGGGAGTTTGGGATTAGCAGATGCAAACTAGTATATATGAAATGGATAAAAAACAAGGCCCTACTGTATAGCACAGGGAACTATATTCAATATCTTGTAATAAACTATAATGGAAAAGAATATGAAGAAGAATATATACATGTATAACTGAATCACTTTGCTGTGCAGCAGAAATTAATACAACATGGTAAATCAACTATACTTCAATAAAATATATTAAAAAAACAGATGTTTTAGACTATAAAGATCAAAGATAGTTAATAAATATGCCATGAGAAACTGCAGTGAAACCAGGCAGCGCCAGCGTGGGCTGGATGCATCAACCCTGGTCTGGCCTTCTGTGTCCGGGTAGCAGACAGCCATGCACATGCCAAGGAGGCACCGGCCCAGGCACACAGGGGCCCCTCCAGCTACTCTCAACGTTTATTATTCGGGAGCTGTGTTCTTTAGGTGTTTGTGAAAGGTCAGCGTCTAATCTGGTTCCGCCCACAGCTGCACAGTTATAGTTTCCTTCACCGCATTTGCCCTCGTTTAGTATCATTTGACATTCTCTCTGCTTGGCAGTTTTCTCTTTAATTCCTTTTGGAAAACTATTTTTTCCCTAGTTTGTCATTTTACCTAAAAAATGTGTTCTGGAGTTGTCTGTTTTTTCTGTCTTTCCTATTTGAAACACCTCCCATAAACTCCTTACTTATGAGAAAAATAATTCACTTTATCAGCATCATAAAGTGATAACTGTTTTGTGAACGGTTTCTTAAAGACGACCCGGACTCATTAGTAAGTTATTTCATGGGGAATGTTTTGAGCAATCAATTACTGACTTGAGGCTGGGAGGGAAGGGAGCAGGGACAAAGGCACAATGGTCCACTTGCTGGATACACAGAATGCACAGAAGTGAGCAAAAGCCAGGCTCTGCCTTGGGCATCACATAAGTGGCCTTCCTGGACAAGGCTAGGGGAATTTGTCATCATCTGCTTGTCAACTTTCTTGGGAGCATCAGCTATTATCCTACTTAAAGGGATCAGGCATGACCACGTGGTACCTAGAGGCCTTTTCTGGCTCTATTACTCCATGAGGCTGTTGGTTTTTACATGCCTAGATTGAATGTCATTATGTCACTGATTCCAAGTCTCAGTTTCTGGAGGGGTATCACCTTATCTGCCTCCTTCATCAAGTTTTCTTAAAAATTAGAAAACATAATGTAGGATACAGTGCTTTGAAATTAGATTATGTATAATGACAATGATCCCACTTTGGCATAAATCTGTGATAAACTTTCCACCACTGGTTTGTAACATTTCATTCTCAAACTTCTGAGTACCTGACTAAACCAATCTTTCTGATATTAACCTCTCATCCTCCTCCTTATTATTATTGTTATTGTTATTTTAATTATTATTTTTTTGAGACCAGAGTTCTAGTCTATTTCTTTGGCACTTTATACCTGTGGGGAAACTACAGCTGTTGGGTTTGGTTCTCCATGCATGTCCTTTTTTTCTTTTTCATTGATTTTTTTTTTTTTACTGTTTCATTGCTACTCTGTGTACCCACGTTACTTAGGTAATGATGCAAACAGTGCAAATTTCCTAGGCTCCTCGAAGGCACAACTGAATCAAAAACATTTCCACGTCTCATTTTTCAGCAATAGTGTTACCGTTCAGAACACAAGTTTCACTCCTATTGATTATTTATACATATTTTTTTGCCTTGCACGTTAGGGTAAACGTGGGGATAGATAATAGGAATCTTTGCTTACTAAGGTTATATAATAATTAACTTAAGTATAACTATCAAGTTACCTTCCTGGATTGATACTGAAAAGCAGGATCTGGGTCTCAGTCTAAACTTTTTCTTCTGCGTTGGCAATTTTTCTAGTTGCAAAAGTTATTTGAAGAAGTACTCACTGAGTTTCTGGAGAATAACGATTCTTCAATATACTCACATTTCATGCTGGGTAAATTATCATCACTGTACACCCACCTTTACATGTGTTGAAACAGATTCTGGCTAAAGAAATGCACAGTCCCTGGAAAGTAGCAAAAAGCTTTTCTCCTGCAACTCCTGGTACTCATCTTAGTTATCCTTGTGTTAGTTTTCTATCCTGGTTTTACAAACCCAAATGCAAGTTATTAAGACACTGTTTGGGAATCCCAGCATCAGAATTAAGTCATATGTATTGTTAGTTGGTTATAAAAGAGCAATTATTATTATTATTATCATTTTTTTAACTTCTTTATTGGAGTAGAATTGCTTTACAATGGTGTGTTAGTTTCTGCTTTATAATCTTTGCTGGGACAAAGAGCAATCATTAATACTTAATTGTGTTGGTGATGGTGCCATAATTTTTGAACGGCATTGTAATTTAGTGGATTAGATTCCCATCCAGAAATACTTCCATTAATGTTTCTCTTTTATGACTTTTCGAATGTTCAAAGTGCAGTTTTAGAAAACTGTATTCTGATTTTGGAATTTAAAGATTCTGTTCTTAACCTTCAATAAAGCAGTTTCAAATCTGCCCCTTTTGCATTCCACAAGGAAGTGAGCCCTGGTGTGCGTGTCGAGGGCACATCGACATGTGCCCTTGACATGTCTGGGAGGCAGCACACATAAGGCCTGGGGCCCATCTGCACCCCTCTGCCCTTCATCACTGGCACTCCCTTGGCGCCTGGCTCTTGGTTTCTATTTCCCACCCAGCACCAGGTAGTGCAGAATGGAAGTGAGTGTCATCAGAATGTGCACCAGAATCTGGGAATATCTTGATGACTGACATGAGTGGAGAGTCACTTCAAGACCAGCAAGGAGGGCTTCCCTGGTGGCGCAGTGGTTGCGAGTCCGCCTACCGATGCGGGGGACACGGGTTCGTGCCCCGGTCCGGGAGGATCCCACATGCCACGGAGCAGCTGGGCCCGTGAGCCATGGCCGCTGAGCCTGCGCGTCCGGAGCCTGTGCTCCGCAACGGGAGAGGCCACAACAGTGAGAGGCCCGCATACAGGAAAAAAAAAAAAATCACCATGGGTTATGACATTTCTAGTTTGCCTTCAGTTTGACGATGCAAGAGAATGTAAGGAGAGAAAAGAAGAAATCTCATTCAATGCCTCTGTTGTGTGAGTCCCTAATGAACAATATACACATCTAGCTGTGGCCATTTTAAAATGGCTATAGCTTTAGTGTGAGATTGTTTAAAGAAATACATAATTAACCCTGAAATGTAAAGCAGAAAAAGCACAATTTTTGGCCACTCGTTTTGCTGTCTCTCTTGAAGATCAGTGAGGCATCTTCCTATTTACTGTGCTGTAGAACTACTGGTTCTTCTGGGCTTGGGGATTCAAAAATGGATTATCTTAACGACCTGGAGGTCTTGCCCACCTGATAAACATGGGGTGTGGCCTTGCCCGTGTCCTGGATGCCTTATGAGCACAGGGGCAGGTAGCTGTCTCTGGGGTGGCCCCTGAGACTGTGTCTAGAAATGAACTGTGAAAAGGGTGAGGACCAGGGTCGGAGGGGAGTAGGGGACCCCAGATCAGTCACAGAGCCTCTTCATTTATGAGAACCGAAGATGACTGGCAGGGCAAAACAGCTCTTAGACACCTCTAGCCTGCTCTGTACTTCAAGCTTTACTGTAAACAACACGTTAACAGGATGATGGTATTCTGATTTAGCAGCCTGACATATGTCAGAGCTCACGGTAACAGGGCTTCAGTGAGATTTTTTCCATACACGTTTCTTCAATGAACATTTCAACATAGCAAATACTTCCCACAGTCATCTTAATGACTTTAATCTTCACACTTATCTTTTCTACAGGCTTTTGCACATGCATTTAACTTTCCAATCAACTTTCCCCGATCCTCTAAATGTGTGTATATGCAGCTCAATGTCTTTAACTATCGTTGTCAACACGGCCAGAAAATAGTAGAAAATTGAGGTCAAATGCAGGCTGAGCCAGGAAGGGATTGTAGATCCATCTGTTTGCTACTCTTCTCCCTCCGAAGGAACCACAGGTCCCAAGATGACAGCTGATCTCTACAAATATTAGAAATGTAACTGTGGAAAGTGTTGACCCAAACCCTTCCCATGCATATGATGAAGTAACTGACCACGTGCCTCTCAGAGGGGTCCTAAGATGCACACCTGCAACTGTGGGATCCATGCCCACCAGCCTCCGTTATTCCAGGTGACACTGGTTGGAGGGCAGATCTCCCATAGGGGCACCGCTACTCAGCTTGGCCGCGGGCTCTGATCAGGCAGGTGCACTGAGTGGTGGGTGGCAGAGAGGCTGACTGACATCCCTACAACATGAGGTGTGCTCAGGAGCACAGAGCACCCTGGCCATTGGGAGTCTGGCCACATGCATGACGCAGGACTATGGCTCTCAGTCAACCGACTACATGTGAGGCAGGACTCTAGGACAAGAGGGACACATCCATTTGATTTAATAACTGGAAACCAAGGGGTTGCCAGGGGGTGGGAGGAGCACAGGAAGGGCGAGAGTGAATATCATGTACTATGATGTGTGCTGTGAGCTGAAATGTGTATCCGCGCTGCCTCCCCTCCCCCATTCTTTCACTGAAGCCCTAACCCCCAAAGTGACCATATTTGGAGACAGTACATTTAAAGAGGTAATTAAAATTAGATAAGGTCATAAGGGTAGGCCCCTAATACAGAAGGGACACCAGGGATCTCTCTCTAGGCATGTGCAGCGGAAAGGGCAGTGAGGATATGATGAGCAGGTAGCCACCTGCAAACCAGGAAGAGAGATCTCACCCGAGACCAACTCTGTTGGCATCTTGATTTTGAACCTGTCCTCCTGAGACATGTGAAAGAATACATGACTGCAGCCTAAGTCACCCAGTCTGTGGTGGCCATCAGGGTAGACAGAGACAGTGTGGCAGACACCGCAGGTACTATTAGTTCATTTAATTCTCAAAACCTCTGTGTGAAGCAGGCTTTATTATCTCCATTTTATGCGTGCCGAAACAGGCTCAGAAAAAGAAAGCCATGTCTCTAATGCTCCATGGCAAGTAAATGTCTCTTGACGTTTTAACAGGGAAGGGGCATGGTAACAGCGGAGCTCGTTTTTTGACTGAATTGCAGTTCCCTGAGTCCAGAGAGCGGGTATCTCTTTATGATTTAAAGATCTGAGCTTAGAAATCGGTGCGAGCTTGTGGAAGCCAGTGGGTGGAGTAGTGGGTTTGTTGGGGGTGAGGGTGGAGGTTGTGCATGTGAGTGCTTGTGTGTTTGGGGGAGGCATCAGCTGGGAAGAGCTGGGGGAAAGTTAAGGCAGAGGAAGCCAAAGGCAGTGCCCCCAGCAGCCCGTGGGAAGCTTCTACATGCCTTTGAAAGACTCTAGGTGGTCCCAAGAACCCAGGGGGAGCTCTGGCCCATGACGATTTCAGTGGGGCTGTGTCCTATCTTGAAAATTTCGGCAGTTCTGGGGAGGGGACCATTACAGAATATGACTCACATCAAACTTATGTAGAAACCCCTGTTAGGAAGGGGAAGGTTAGGAGATAAAGGCTGTTGTGCAAAGACTCAGGGAAGGAGACCCTGAACGAAGAGCTAGCCTGGATTTAAGTAGGTCTTCAGGATTGAACAGGGAGCTTCCATGATGGGCATTCCTGGCTCCCTAGAGAGGGTCACGAGTGCAGCAAACTCTTGGGTGGCACTTTCTATGTCCAAGTATTCTGCAAAGCTTTTGGCATACACCAGCTCATCTATCCTCACAAGTGCTTTTTGAAACCTGTACTAATATCCCTAAGTTTATAGATAAAGAAAGTGAGGCACAGAGGGGCTGGATGTAGTTTCTCAGGTCACACAGCCAGTAAAGGGGCCAAGGTTTGAGCCCAGGTGGACTCACTCCCCTGTTCTTAACCACTAAATTCCACCTCCTGGTGACTTCCTGAAGAAATCCACCTTGCTCTGTACTTCCTGGACCAGAAGAGGGGCAGGCAGGCATGGCCAGCAAAGTTCTGAGCCTGGTATCAGAAGGCTGACATTGACTCTTTTTCTTCCTCCACCTGTGTCTCAGTTTGCCTTCATTCAAACAGTGTCATTCACTATAGATCTTACTTATAGACTCTCCGTGGGATTAGTGAGGGAATTCTTGGAATTTATTAATAATTCTGCTCAGGAAAACAGGATTATGTGGATTAAAAAAAAAAAAGGAGCATTCCTGCTGGAGTAGTAAAGCAAGACTGTATTAGGAAAGACCATCTCTTTGAAGCAAGGCAAACACATTCCCTTAGCCTGAATCAGCCTCATGGGAATAGGTAGCAGCAGACATCAATCATACTGAGGTGTAGCCTTTTCTGCCTTCTAGAACCTTCTCTGCAGCCCTGTGGCTCTGCCAGCTATGAGAGCATCCAGATGGCATTAACTGGTGGGTGAATCCTCTGGATATACAACACTGGGAGGAGAGTCTGAGGGGAGAAACCTGACTAGAAGCCTGGCTTTGTTTTTTGTTGTTGTTGTCGTCGTTTCTCTTTTCTTTTTTTTAAATTAATTATTTGTTTATTTTTGGCTGCATTGGGTCTTCATTGCTGCACGCAGGCTTTCTCTAGTTGCGGCGAGCAGGGCCTACTCTTTGTTGTGGTGGCGGGCTTCTCACTGCAGTGGCTTCTCTTGTTGCAGAGCAAGGGCTCTAGGTGCATGGGCTTCAGTAGTTGTGGCACGGAGGCTCAGTAGTTGTGCCTCATGGGCTCTAGAGCGCAGGCTCAGTAGTTGTGGCGCATAGGCTTAGCTGCTCTGCAGCATGTGGGATCTTCCGGGACCAGGGCTCGAACCCATATCCCCTGCACTGGCAGGCGGATTCTCAACCACTGCGCCACAGGGAAGCCTCTTTTTTGTTGTTTTTGTTTGTTTGTTTCTTTCTTTTGGCTTCCTAAATGACCCTTAGCCAAAAAGAAAAAAGAAAAGGCCAACCAGAATGAAATGTATTGATGTCTGATGAACTGTAATGACCTATTGTCCAATTTGTCATTGAGATAAAAGTGCCACATTGATTTTGCTGAAGTGCTGTCACTACACATCATTCATCTGGAGAAGAGTCAATTAAGAGTGCAATTCAGAGATACATAAAATCCGGACCAAAGGTGTAGCAGGAGACCCAGGCAACGTGTGCCTCAAGATCAAATACAGGTTTCAAGATCAAAGTGTCTCCCTCCTCCTCCTGAAGTCAATTTACCTCTGTTCAATGTTCAAATAACATTTTGTTTCACATTTGATTTAATTGCCTGTAGGTTGAGCTAGACCTACCTGGTGGCAAATATTCTGGCATTTTCTTTATACTTGGGTCTATGAGCTCACTTCCTTCCACTTTTCAAATTAGTTTTTCTGAAAAATTTAAGCTTTCAGAAAGACTGTACTATATTATTGGGTTTAATTACTGTAAGTTCTGAAATAAGTACCATTTCAATGAAGATATGGACTTATGCATAGTATATGGAATCAGACAACAAGGCAGGAGGGCTCTTAGAATGTTTTAGACAAACCTCTTCATTTTACAAATAAAGAAACTTGCTTAAAAATGGAAGAAAAGGGACTTCCCTCCTGGCACAGAGGTTAAGAATCTGCCTGCCAATGCAGGGGACATGGGTTCAAGCCCTGGTCCGGGAAGATCCCACATGCCGCAGAGCAACTAAGCCTGTGCACCACAACTACTGAGCCTGCGTGCCACAACTACTGAAGCCCCCACACCTAGAGCCCATGCTCCGCAACAAGAGAAGCCACCACAGTGAGAAGCCTGCACACTGCAACTAAGAGTAGCCTCCACTTGCCGCAACTAGAGAAAAGCCTGTGTGCAGCAGCTAAGACCCAATGTAGCCAAAAAAAAAAAAAAAAAAAAAAAAGAAATGGAAGAAAAAATTTCCACAGAACAAAGTGAAGAGATTTGAAATGTAGTTCAAAGTCACATATTCCCTTGCCTGGGAGAGTCCTGAAAATGAATACGCTCTGATTTGTGATGACAGTACAGAGGAGGGTATACATAAATCAACACAGCTACTTTCAATTTTATTCATGAACCCTTTTCTGTGGCCTTTAATTGGCAAAACTGACTTTATCTCTGCCTTCTGATAACATGATGAGGTGCTAAAATGTATAAAAGGGATCATGGGTGGTTTGCCAGAGGAAAGAGAAAGAAAAGCAAGTACACAGTAACATGAAGGATCAGGAGGTTCAAAAAACTAAAAATAGAGTTGCCATATGATCCAGCAATCCCCTTCTGGGCATAGATCTGGACAAAATTATAATTTGAAAAGATACATGAACCCCTATGTTCACAGCAGCACTATTTACAATAGCCAAGACTTGGAAGCTACCTAAATGTCCATCGACAGATGAATAGATAAAGAAGATGTGGTAGGGACTTCCCTGGTGGCACAGTGGTTAAGAATCCAACTGCCAATACTGGGGACACAGGTTCGAGCCCTGGTTTGGGAAGATCCCACATGCCACAGAGCAACTAAGCCCATGAGCCACAACTACTGAAGCCCCACGCCTAGAGTCTGTGATCCGCAACGGGAGAAGCCACCGCAATGAGAAGCCCACACACTGCAACAAAGAGTAGCCCCCACTTGCCGCAACTAGAGAAAGCCCACGTGCAGCAACAATGACCCAATGCAGCCAAAAATAAATAAAATTAAAGAAAAAGAAGATGTGGTAAATACATACAATGGAATACTACTCAGCCATAAAAAAGAATGAAATCATACCATTTGTAGCAACATGGATGGACCTAGACATGATCACACTGAGTGAACTATCAATAAGTCAGAAAGAGAAAGAAAAATACAATATGATATCACTTATATGTGGAATCTAAAATATGACAAATGAACTTACCTGTGAAACAGAAACAGACTCAACAGACATAGAGAACAGACTTATGGTTGCCAAGGGGGAGGGGGTTGGGGGAGGGATGGGTTAGGAGGTTGGGATTAGCAGATGCAAACTGTTATATATAGAATGGATAAACAACAAGATCCTACTGTATAGCGCAGGGAACTACATTCAATATCCTGTGATAAACCATAATAGAAAAGAATATGAAAAAGCATACATATATATGTATAACTGAAACACTTTTTCTGTATAGCAGAAATTACCACAACATTGTAAATCAACTATACTTCAATAAAATAAAATAATAATAAAAAGAAAAGAATCAGGAGGAGCCAAAATCCTGTTCCTATCTCTGAGGCCGACTGAATCACCCTCAGAAACCACTTGCTTTGCTGAAACACAATGCCTCATTTATAGCACTTCTGCGTGCTGCCTACTGTCGACCCTCTTTCTCCCAAGCTCAGCCACTCGTCAGCGTGCCTCATCCCTGGGATGACAGACAAATCAGCATTACAGGCAATTTCACTGACATCCATAATGCTGAAGGTGCCAGCAGGTACACGTGGTAGTTACCACAGGTGAAAGGAAAACAGATGCATTCCCCCCCGGGTGGGGTTGGGGGAGGGAAAGGAAGCTTTGTGTGCTTCTGAAATTCACATTATATTTGTCTCCAGGCCCAGGCGGCTTTGATCTGACTCAAGACTGTTTCTCTTATGAGTGATTAAGAGGAGAAGCAGCCAACACTGTAAAGCAGGGAAGGCTAAGTTTGCCGAGAAATAACAGCAGATAAACTCTACGGTGCCTTGCTTAAATGCCATGCACAAGACTTAGATAATCCATATGCATTTTGTGATACTGAGAGGGAGAGAGAGAGACAGAGAAAGGGAGAGAGAAGGAAAGAATGAGAGAAAGAGAATCAGAAAGAAAAGGAGAGAAAAAGAGTGAGAGCGAGCGAGCGAGAGAAAGAAACCACATACTGAACTTCATTCTCACTTTGATATTTACCATTTGACTTCTAGACCATAAGCACCTCAAGTGATTATAATCTTTCATTTAAACTTGGATTTAAACAACCAAAAACAATCTCAGATTGGCCTTCTGAGATTATTTCATCCGTTTTTTTCCTAAGGCAAGTTAATAACTTTCACAGGATTATTGTGAAGTTGGGTGTGAATAAAAGCAAAGAACTCTGTCACTGGGAAGGCCGTCCTACAACTCTATGTGTGAAAGTTGCCTTTACTTCACAGTAGAAAGAGGGCAGGTTTTAGAAGGAGATACATTGGTCTGTTACCCCACTATTTCCTGAAGAAGCTTCTGCAGAAAACTAGTTCCATGAAAGTTTCTTTAAAAAAATGAATTTGGGCTTCCCTGGTGGCGCAGTGGTTGAGAGTCCGCCTGCCGATGCAGGGGACACGGGTTCGTGCCCCTATCCCGGAAGATCCCACATGCCGCGGAGCGGCTGGGCCCGCGAGCCATGGCCGCGGAGCCTGTGTGTCCGGAGCCTGTGCTCCGCAACGGGAGAGGCCACAGCAGTGAGAGGCCCGCGTACAGCAAAAAAAAAAAAAAAAAAAAAAAAAATGAATTTAGCTTTCCCAGCACCATTTATTGCAGACTGTCTTTCCTCCATTGTACATTCTTAACTCCTTTGTCATGGATTAATTGACCATGGGTGCGTGGGTGTATCTCTGGGCTTTCCATCCTGTTCCATTGATCTATAGGTCTGTTTTTGTGCCAGTACCATACTGTCTTGATTACTGAGCTTTGTAGTATAGTTTGAGGCCAGGGAGCCTGATTCCTCCAGCTCCATTTTTTTCTTTCTCAAGACTGCTTTGGCTATTCGAGGTCTTTTGTGTTTCCATACAAATTTAAAAATTATTATGCAGCCAAAAAAAAGAATGAAATAATGCCATTTGCAGCAACATGGCTGGACCTGGAGATTATCATACTAAGTGAAATAAGCCAGATAGAGAAAGACAAATATCATATGATATCACTTACATATGGAATCTAAAAAAAATGATACAAATGAACTTACAAAACTGAAACAGACCCACAGACATAGAAAACAAACATATGGTTACCAAAGAGGAAAGAGGGCTAGTATGTATATATATATATATATATATATATATATATATATATATATATATATATCCAAATCACTGTGCTGTACACCTGAAACACGACATTTTAATCAACTACACTTCAATTAAAAAATGAATTTAGCAAAGGATGCCCACTATATTCTCCCGTTCAGAGATTCACAATACATATCAGTATACTAATGGTCCTAAGAAGTACAACCTACACTTAAAAAGGTGGGGTAGGCGGTGTGAGAAAAAAATCTAACTTAGACTAGTCAGAATTTCAAACACTTGTTCGATCAAAAAAACTTTGCTCTATGAACGAATTTTGGCAAATATTCAGTTTCCCAACTGCTTCAGCAAACAGCTTATCTCCTACTTCCCAGTCTTATTCCAAATGGAGGGGAAGGCACTGAGAAATCCCAAGAAAATGAAGTAATCGCAGCATAGCAGTTAAGTCCCCAAGGTCACATAGGTGGGAAACGCAAAAGGACCTGATGCATATGAAATGTTTAACAACATATTCTATAGTTTCTGGGAAACCCTACCACGTACATCTTATAAGTAAACACATACATGTTTATGGGACTATTCTCCGTTTGGTAGGGGAGACTTAAACAAGTGGTTAAGAGAATTCCCCCAAGTTTCACCATCAGTTCTGGGAATGCCTCAGTGAGACCCAGGCTCCATTGCTCAGCAATCACCAACACCACTGGATAGGACCTCCCATCTCACTGCTGGAGAGTCATCATAATGGCAGGACCAGATCATCTTTCCTCTAAGAGAAGTGATGTTTTCTACCAGATACTAGATTATAGCAAAAGACTCCAAGGGGACAAAAATCCTTCCCCAGGATGGTGGCAATCAGCCAGTTCATGCATGATTGAAATGAAACCAAGCTTTGCTTCTGGTGTTGATCCCAGGATCTCTGCTGCTGAGTTGGTAGCCATGGTTTCAGGTTCACACAAGAATCCTAGGTGTACTCTCTACACGACTGATATCCAAAGGTCTAAGAAATGGATTGAAAATGAGTAAATAGATACAACTGCAAAGAGACTAGTATTATTATAAAACTTGTCCATAAATTTTCTTAGTATAAATCATGAATTTTAAAATAGTATTTAAAGTAAGTAGACTTAAAGGGCTTACATGGGGAACCCACTATAGTTTCTATCCCCACTGTATCTTATATGTCTCGCTTTCCTATAACTGTAACTTGTGTTGTTAGTTTTGCAGGGTAGAGACAATATTTTTTATTTTTTGGATTCCACCTGACACATATCAGGCTCTTGATATATTTTATCAAATGAGTGAGTGAATGTATAAATGAAGGTGGCTTAAAAAGTCATTTAATCCATATTCTGTGCCTTGTACTTCATTTCATGCTGCTCACTTGCAAAATTTATCCATTGGTCACTGAATAGCTTTACCTTCTATTCATTTTGGTTGCCTCCCAACCTGTGATACTTTTTGATGCTATAAATTGTTTCTTTTATCATGTTTTTTAATTGGGTTTAAAACATCCTTAAACTGTGATTAAAATAACATGGAACAGTTCCTTCTCCCTCTTGAAATTTCTCCTAAAGTGACTTTGACATTAAATGCCTGATAACCATGTAAAAGATGCAAAGCATGAATCAACATGCGGGTCTCATTCTCTTGTATCCTTTCCTAACTTCTAAAGGTTAGGAAGCCAACAGAACTAACACATGCCTTATAGACTTTGGTTTATGCATCCTCGTTCTATTTCGGTAAACTGTGCTAGTGAAATCAAGGTATCAAAAATGTCAGATTGTGTCAAAAGAATCTGAGAATAGCTTTCTTTGGCTGAAGCAAAGGAGGTGACAGGAGATCAGGGGAAAATCTGTGGTTAGGGGAGGGCCAAGCTGCAGCAACCAGAGTGAGGAGGTTGAGGCTAATGTGAAGGGCTTTAGGCAACAGCCAGAAGCTTTCAGTGCCAGAGTGACAAGATCAAAGTGGCTGGCAAAGAAGATAATTTCCACATGGTCTTGGATGGCATGAATGCGAGACAATAGGTCCTGTGGTCAGCGTGCTATCACGTGCCAGATGAGCGCCACATCATAATCACTAAAATAAATCTCATCACAGACTACCTGGGAAACACAAAAGGCAGAGCCTCATTGTAGCATCGGTCTGCTCACAGTTCACAGACAGAGCATTCTCAGTTATACCCTGAAATGTTATCCAGACTTGGCAGTCAGGATGGCTTTTACCACCAAAGCAAATCATGGGCAAGTGCAAATCCATAAACTGTGTCTTGCTTTAAAAGAGAGGAGACGTTTTAAAAATTCACACATATATATTGAGTATGCTTATGCCCCGAATATGTAAGATCTCAAGGTTGCTCTATGCTCTTAGAAGCAAAACTTAGGATGATTCTAAGGATATCTTGGAAACCATGGCTCAGTTAGAACCACACACAGGTACAGGTACTCAGCAGTGAATTTTACACTTACAGATGGCCATTTTCAGAAATGCTACCAGGGCAATATTACAACGTATGAAAGGTGAAATGAGGACAACTGTTTTCCTTAGCCTCAAAGGGCTGATAAGCAAGTGGCAGTGCTTAATCACAACTTGGTAGTCCAGCCCCATTTGTTAGCTCTTACTAGCAAATGATCAACGTGTCTTTGGACTTGGCCAAGGACACACTACTGATAATTGCAAGTGCTCTGAAATTTAACATTTATCACTTGGCCCTCTATGATAGGCTACTGGGAAACAAAACTTCCAATCAATTCCAGGAAAATAACATTTGAAGTACGTGGCACAGGTTTAAATTCTGGGATCCTAAGCACATAATTTGGAAATCCGCCCCCTTCCCAGTCCTTCAGGTGCATTCCCCTTGAAGATCTTGGGATGTGTTCCCCTGGCAGGGCCTTTTTTTGATCTCACAGGAGGAAGTCGACATTTCCCAGGGCTAGCCTAGCTTTCCTCTGGAATACCAGCAGCGCAGTCCCCAGGGCCATGGGGAAGCGGGCTGTGACTTGGCCCCCAAGTGTCTGTAGGCTCTTCATCAGAGCTTCAGCAGGACAGCCAAGTGGGCCCTCAAGTTCTCCGGCATCCCTTTCATAGCCTGAGAATGCAAAGCAGCACAGATCCCTTTCTGGTGAGGATTACCTCACAGCTGGCATTTCACCCCAGCCCCAGGGATTGCAAAAGGATATTTGGAAGAACAGTCATTACATTCTGACAGAGGAAGCACACAGATCATCTCGGGTCCCCTAAGCTTGGCCCAGGCTGATAAACACAATGCTAACGGTGGCCACATTCCACACGTGGGCCTCCTGAGAATACACTGCAAGTCAAGGCAGAGGAGGAACCTTTGCGAGTCCCAAGATTGAAAACTGTAATGGCCACAAATACCCGCTCCTCCTTGGCTGAGCAGACGCTGCCTTGGCCTTTCCTGAGTCTGTCTACCACCTAGGTGGAGAAGTGTGTGGCTTCCTTATCTTCTCATGTGGCAAATCAGCTCAGCCGGAAGGGCAAAAGGAGGCTTTGCTGAAGCAAAAAGGAAAAACAACAAGTGGGCCCAAGATGTACTCCTGGGAAAGGCCAGTGTTGGGGGAGAGACAGGACAAAGGGGGGATTCACACTGGTTTCCGAGCTGAAATCTTTTGGGTTCAAAAGCTGATCTTTCTAAGCCATTTGGAGAAAAAAAAATAGACTTTAGAGTCACAGACCCCTGGTTCCGACTTCCTTATTTCCTCCTTTTGTAAAGATTAACATGCAATGCTTCACTGGTAGCTTGTCAAGATACTACTGATAGGAAAAGACAGTATTATAAATAAGCCTTTTCAATAACTACCTGTCCACTGCATCAACACGAGCAGTCATCTGTGTTGGGTTTTATAGAAGAGCTGATAAATTCTTTTTAATCTATCTCTAGGAAACACAAATACTTTAGGCAATTGTCTGAAAGGCTTATACAGAGTCTATGTACAGTTAAAGGTTATGAAGAAAATCAGTGGTTCGTCCTGATTCTTTCTTCATGATCCATTTTGAGTTTTAGGAAACAGAAGGGGTGACAGTCTTGTCACACTTGATTAATCAGCCCTATGGACAAAGCAAAAATTATCACCAGGCCCTTTCCAGGTGACAAGTAACAGACTTCTTTATTCCTCTAGATGTGATATATCATTAGACCTAGAAAAGATCACCTGTATAAGAGTGAAAATAGTTTACATAGCATGTAATAAAGGCAGCATGAGGTTGTCTCCTTACCCATAGCACGATTCTAGGGCAAACTTTGTCTCCTTTTTTTTGAATGCCCAACATGAATTCCCACCTCCTCTGGTGTAGATTAATCCTGCCCATAAAATAAGCTAGCATTCTATTGAGTGATCAGGGCTGTAATGATTTACCTTGCCTGAAGGTCACAAAAAGGGAGAGACACAAAATAGACTTGCAATTCCTTTTTGCTCATCTGATTTCAGCTGTGACTTGTCATGATGTGTGCATACATTCTGTAAGGCTGTCTTTATCGAACTCCCATGCAGTAAATACTTCAGAGGAGCTTGGCTGCAACTGGACTTTGGGGCTATTCAGATCTGGGTCAAAATAACCAGTGTCTTGAGAAAGACAAATATCATATGATCCCGCTTATATGTGGAATCTAAAAAAATGGTACAAGTGAACTTATCTACAAAAAAGAAATAGAGCTACAGATGTAGAAAACAAACTTATGGCTACCAGGGGGTAATGGGGGGGGATAAATTGGGAGTTGGGATTGACATATACACATTACTATATATAAAATAGATAACTAATAAGGACCTACTGTATAGCACAGGGAACTCTAGTCAATACTGTGTAATGGCCTATATGAGAAAAGAATCTGAAAAAGAGTGGACATATGTATATGTATAAGTGATTCACTTTGCTGTACACCTGAAATGAACACAATACTGTAAATCAACTATACTCCAATAAAAATTAAAAACAAAACAAACCCCCCCCAAAGCTCCAAAATAACCAGTGTCTCAAAATGACATTTACTGACAAAGAATTCAAATAAATTTTGGAATAGTTCTCTTTAAGAAATCTTCATTTTAAAATAAATGTAATGCATAGTCATTGTGGAACAGCTTGAAAAGAGAGCAAAGAAAAGAATAAATGAGATCATAATCTCTCATGATGCAGCCATCAAGCAGCGACTACTTTAATTATCCTGGTGTATTTCAGCATTTAGGGATACGTGTGTATAAAGCAAAAAACTTGATTAAGTGTATTTCCAATGTCTTACAGCAAATTTGTCTCTGTTACATGTACTAAAAAGAATAAATTAGAGTTTTTATTTGGTGAAGCTGATGAGTTAAAATACAACAGGGCACATAAAGATCAAAGAGGAAGTGAGGAAAGCCAGAAAACATTTCACTTAAATATCTGAATGCCATGCATGATTACTAAGCCAAAGAAAAACTATTTATCTGGCCTGAAGAATGTTATTTAAATCCCAGGCTCATTCATGCTAAACAGAGGCAACATTTTCCATTCACTTCTCCAAGGCTTTTCTTCTCCTGGAAGAGACTCCCTTTTCTCCCCCTCTAGCATTCCTATTTATGGGCTTAATGCCCACAATTGAGAAGGATAAGTTTAGAAGGTATTCACTGCCAAAATGATGATATTCAAATGGTAGGACAATTTTAAACAAGGTGATTTTTTTTACGTTGTGCCAACCTATAAACATTATTCTTGCCATAAAACTCTAAACTAAAACCCACTAATAAAACGGCCAGAAGAATAATTATTTACAACAAGGTATTAGGGAGTTGGAACTACTTTTCTTTCTCTAAAGAACAAAAAGGAACTACATTTTTAAAGATTAAAAAGGTCACATGATCTTCTACCAAAATAAGACTTTTGCTTCTTTTCTTATATTTTCATCGTGTTAGCAACTAAAACCTGCAGATGGATGTGTAGTCAAATCCTGAGACTTTGCTAGACACAGTCATCTAATACTAATCTCAAATAAAGAAACTGCATTAATGGGAATTTTCATTATCATCACCATAAAAGTCATGTGGAGCCACAGCCATTTGGAATATTCTTTGACCAGGGAGCAGCCTACGGAGAGATGACAGAATACATGCTTCTTTCTGGTTCTTCCCTGAACTATTATCTTTACATCTTGAAAGATAACGGAAGTGCATCCAATATTTCTAGATGCCTTGTCTATCTAGCTTTTCTTTCAGTGATTAACTTTCCTTGCCAAAATTGCCTAGTCTGCTTACAGATATAGAGAACAAACTAGTGGTTGGTTACTAGTGGGGAGAGAGGCAAGATAGGGGTAGGGGATTAAAGAAGTACAAACTACTGTGTATAAAATAAATAGGCTACAAGGATATATTATATAGCACAGGGAATCTAGCCAATATTTTATAATAACTTTAAATGGAGCATAAGCTATAAAAATATTGAATCATTACGTTGTACACCGGAAACTAACATAAAATTGTAAATCAACTATACTTCAAGTTAAAACAAACAAACAAACCAAAAGAACCCCTGCCTATTCTGAACCATGAAAAGAAAGTTAAAATTTGTCTAATTTTTTTAGAAGGGGAAATAGCATGCAGGTATGTATTTGTTTTCTATGATATATGTGAACACAGTAATGGCCCATTTCTCAGAGGAAGCCTGGCCCTATGGCGTGTGGGCACACTCAAGGTCATGTGACCTGCAACACTACACACCCTTACTTTGTAGGCCTGATGCATCTGGCCCACTAATTCACTTACTGCTGTCAGCTTAATTCCTGCAGTCAATCCTATTTTCTTGCTAAGCATGCCCACTTACTCCTGATGAACTCAACACTTATAATCTCTGGAGGCCCACAGATGTGTATGTGGGGTGTAACTCCAACCCATACTGCAGGGCCCTGCTTAACACCTGTGCACAAGTGGGTTTTTTTTGTTTGTTTGTTTGTTTTTAAGTGAATGAGGCCAAGGCCATTTTAAGCAAGCAGTCAGGGCACTGGAAGAGCAGAAGTTCTGAGATCTGAGATTTTCTTTCGTGTCTCTTATTCATTAGATGGCTGCTCAAAGCTGGGCAAAAGCTGCTACTGAATTGGAGGCTGGCAGCCGAGGGCTCATTCCATCCCAGAACTTCTCCCAGGAACCTGCAGACAGGAGCAGGGTAGGGGCTTTATGTGGAGCTGTGTCAAAGGTGTCTGGGCAGGCTGGGTTCCTTGATATCTTGGCCCAAGGAATCAAAAGCTTTCAAAATACAAAACTCACTCAGGAGAGAGCCTGTTTTTTAAAAAAATGTAGTACTGAAATACCATTTATTAAGATGCTGGAAAAAAACATTGGAAGCAAACCTCTTTAGAATTAACCAGTAAGGGAAATCATGTGCTTTGAAGTTAGTATAGTAAATAATAATAAAAATGATGATGCTAATTATTACCTTCCTTGGAAAGTGTTTTACATTTCACGAAGCATTTTAAAGTACCCTAGTTCATTTAGCTCTTACAATAATAGGACAGGATATACAGCACTAGTATTCCCATTATTCAAAACATGTAACAGATCTAAATATATGTATGAAGTGATAGGAGTGTTGGGGCTTGGACTCAAACCCAGGTGCTTTTTTTCCATTAATGCTTATCCTGCTTCATACCCCATTCCCCTCTTTCTTTTACCTATTTAATGATTTCATGATGGATTTGGTGGTGATATTACAGATAGAGTGGAAGAGAGCCCAGAAAGGCACCTGGTAATCACTAGTTAGGTTGGTACATCATGTGCATGCTGTACATTTTGACTGAAAACCAACCTTGTGAGTTTTTATACTTAGGTAAACCAGTTTTACAGTTGCAAGATATATTTGCAGTTTTCTCCTCGGCAGGAAGAAATATCCTTCAGCTTCATGGGAAAGGGGCGAGTGGGACCCAGATGAACTCCCACCACTTTGAGGCTCTGACTCCTCATCTCACCTTCCAACATGCCCCCAGATTCCTGGAGAGCTTAGCTGGAGCAGAGGCTTTAAAAGTATAGACAAGCCAGCTCTTAATTGTCTCTTTCAGCTGCTTCTGTGGTCCTTTCCTCTCCTCTTCCTGCTCCTGGTCCCCCACTATGTCTACCTATCATACCGCAATTTATGAATTACTTTTTTTTTTTGGCGGTACGTGGGCCTCTCACTGCTGTGGCCTCTCCCGTTGTGGAGCACAGGCTCCGGACGCACAGGCTTAGCGGCCATGGCTCACGGGCGTAGCCGCTCCACGGCATGTGGGGTCTTCCCGGACCGGGGCACGAACCCGCGTCCCCTGCATCGGCAGGCGGACTCTTCAACCACTGCACCACCAGGGAAGCCCCTTATGAATTTCTTAAACTAAATATTCAATATATAATTATTGATAGGTTTGCAGGAAAAGGAATTTATCTGCATCAATGGATACAAGTCAATGAATACCCTGAGTGAAAGGGTGTAAATATTTGTTCAAATTCACCTGAGGCCTGTGAGTTACAGCTCATCATTAAGCAAGCTATGGTTTTTTTTTTTTTTTTTTGTACACCAGGAGTCAGATAAACTGTGCTGGACCAGCAGCTCTGCCAACTAATCACTGTTATGAACCTCATTGATTCTCATCAATTAAAAGGGCATGATACCACCCTCTCATTTGCAGGGATTAATTGAGATGCCAAATGAGAAGTGTGTAGCCCAGTGGGTCCTGAAACACAGCAGCTTTAACATGCAATAATTACTACTCTCATCATTATAACTTACTTTAGGTCTAAAAGGGAAATAATGCAAGAGGGAAGGAAATGAGGAGAGGATGACTTTAGGATAGTGGAGGAATACGAGATGGAAATGACTTTTTTTTTTTTTTTTTTTTGCGGTATGCAGGCCTCTCACTGCTGTGGCCTCTCCCATTGTGGAGCACAGGCTCTGGACGCACAGGCTCAGCGGCCATGGCTCACGGGCCCAGCCGCTCTGCGGCATGTGGGATCTTCCCGGACCGGAGCACGAACCTGTGTCCCCTGCATCGGCAGGCGGACTCTCAACCACTGTGCCACCAGGGAAGCCCGGAAATGACTTAATAATCTTTGGGAAGAATGAGGAGAAATGAAATAGTAGAAATATTAGTACAAGGATATGATAAAGGAGAAGAAAAGAGTTTGCACAAGTCACAGCCAGAGAGAAACCAAGAGGAAAACATATGAGAGCAAAGTGACACAGAAAAGAAAAGGATCAGTGTGTGCAGCTAGGGAAGAAGATTTTGAAGAATGGTAGAGCTCTATCTTCTGCTGCCTCCTCGGTCCCAGTTAGGAGGAAAGGACTGCAGTTCACTCAAGCTGAGTCATAGGATTTGGGGATGAACTTGCACATGCCCTGTGGACCACATGATGTACAGGAAAGATGCTGTGGAAGTCAGGGTCACCATCAGCCTGTTTCCCTTAGAAACCTGACTGCAAAACAAACTCCCTTCAAAACAAAAGGCAGTTCTGATCGAAATGAAGATAAGACTACCAACAGTAAGAAGTGGCGGGGTAGCCCTTCTACCTGTGCCAAGTAGGAACAATACAGCTCAAAGGCCCCTAACTTTGAGAATTTCCCAGGAGAGCATGTCAAACAGCAAATGCACAGGTCTTTACCACAGGAAGAATAACTTCCCCATTGTGGTCCATTATGAATAAAGAAATGCAGTGGATAACGTGAGGATGCAATGGGATGGGATGGATCAAGTGAAAGAAAGTCAATTTCCCCTCATGGTTATGACATCTCGTTTTTCACTCCCGAGTTTTATTAAGCTTCTGCTTCATAATATGGTTCCTCTTTCCTGTGCCATTGTCCTTGGAAATATCTCAAAAGACAGTCGATTTTGTAAAAGCACCTTCCATGGATTTTCTCAGTAAAATCATAAAGCTGTCATCACCCAGGAGAGATAAATGTTCCCCGAGAAGGGGAAGGCTGCCTCTCTCCCATTAGCATAATGTCTACGCTCTTGGAGACTATAAATCCTCTAATCATCATAGTTTAAAAAGTAAATTGGTTTGGGTGGCAAATCTGGCAAGTCTGACAATGGCAAGATACCAGTCTGTCTGCTGCTGTACCCAGGGCTACCACAGCAGAGTTAAATTCAGGCAAATGCCACTGTGACTTAAGGCACTTACTGGGAGCTCCAATAGACAGTTCTGAAAGGGAGAGCTGGTGCCCTGCTTTTCTGTGTCACTTGATGAGAGGTCTGCTCTGCTTGGCAATGTGGTACATACCCTTAGCTGGCCTGTATCATTTAACTTGCTAACCATGATTACCTACAATATGCTTTTCAGATTTTATCTTAGCGGCTAAGACTAGAAAATTCATACTAAGAAAAAAAAGTTGATCTTTAAGAATTTAATCCATAATTAAATTTGACAGTGAAACGATCAGTGAGGATGGGTAGAGAAACAGGTCACCTCTTGAAATTCAAAGCTTTTTGAATTGGCTCCAGCTGATAAAAAAGGAAAACATTTCCCAGGATTCTTGCCTAATGTGGTGATACACCATGCTCTCTGGGAAATGTACTGTATTGGCAGGACAGGAATAAAGATGCCGATGTAGAGAATGGACCTGAGGACACGGGGAGGGGGAAGGGTAAGCTGGGACAAAGTGAGAGAGCGGCATGGACATATACACACTACCAAATGTGAAATAGATAGCTAGTGGGAAGCAGCCGCATAGCACAGGGTGATCAGCTCGGTGCTTTGTGACCACATAGAGGGGTGGGATAGGGAGAGTGGGAGGGAGACACAAGAGGGAGGGGATATGGGGATATATGTATATGTATAACTGATTCACTTTGTTATACAGCAGAAACTAACACACCATTGTAAAGCAATTATACTCCAATAAAGATGTTAACAAAAATAAAAAATAAAAAGGATTTGGTAAACTTACTCATGGTTTTGAAAGGAGTGTGATGATGAAAATGCATGCCCTGTGTTTTTTAAGTACATTATTCTTTCTGTGTTCCCCACTATAGCCAAGTGAATAAGCGATAAGCAAATATGTGCCAAAGTTCACCTGCAGGATATGCTTTAAGGAAAGTGTTGTCTGAATTTGCTGCCACGTGTTAGGCTTTGTGTTGTAATAACAGACTATATCAAAACGGCCCGGCACAAAGGATACTTACCCGACCCCAAACTTCCAACAAGGTAAGACCTTGTGTCCCTGTGCATTAGGAAAAAATACAGCTTTCCCCCTGCTACGCTCTGAAGGAAGACTCTAAAAATGTCTCCAGGGACTTCCCTGGCGATCCAGTGGTTAAGACGTTGCCTTCCAATGCAGGGGGTTGTGGGTTCGATCCCTGGTTGGGCAGCTAAGATCCCACATGCCTCGGGACCAAAACACCAAAACACAAAACAGAAGTAATAGTGTAACAAATTCAATAAATACTTTAAAAATGGTCCACACCAAAAAAACCTTTAAAAAAATGTCTTCACACTGTGATGTGAGGAACTTAATGTATCATTTTTCTCAGGGATATTTGTATTGTAAAGACAATGGGAAGAGTATGGCCAGATTTAGCAGGAATCATAGTGTACATATGGTGGATTTTAGGCTTCATTAGAGGAGATATTTTCCTGTGGAGCAGCTTCCCTGCGCCTCTCAATCAAACCTCAAATTAAGATTTAGAGCTGACTACACATGCCATTTACATGTAGAGTGAGTCCTGGGTCCCTCAGCTTCTTACTTTCACAAAGGCTAGGCACTGCTTACTGCCGCTGATAAAGACAGGGCACCGCTAAGCCACTGGATGGGGTCTTTAGCATGTAATTCACAGGCGTGGAAGTGTTTTGAACTGCCTTGCCGTGTGGCGTTTCAGCTCCTGTTGTATTTCTTGCTTAACGAGCTGTGTTAAATTTTTACATATTCTCAGCCATCAGTATGAAATAAGTTCAAAAGGAAGATATCGTGTGGTTCAGAATCATATTTTTTCTTTAGCACATGTTTAATGTTTATTAGTTTAAGGGGAGAGATACAAAACCTCAGGGTTTCTACTTACCCTGGATCTACAGATGATCTCGGCAATGTCAGATTGTATAATTTCAAAGCGTCTTGGCTTTATCCAAACCCAAACCTCTACAAAAATCTCACTTCATAGAAATGACCCAGTGTTTCTCACGTTTGGAAATGTCAGGGATTCATTAGAGGGAAGAGGAAAAATTTGGTCTATTTTTATAGGACGGAGAGCCATAATGAACAAGAAAAACAGACCTGCCACTGGGCTAAAGCTCCTGCTGCACCCGCCCTTGGTCACCAGGGAGATCTGGGAGCAGCAGGCACGTTTAGCCTCATCCCATGATGAGCTCAGTGCATATTTGCTATCACAAACATGGAAGGTGTAGTGTCACAAGTATGGAAAAATCCAGATTTGTCTGGATAGCTTCCAGAATGCTGAGTTGAAATGCAGAGAAGCGGAGCAGTCACTCTTTACAGCACTCCGGGTACTACTCTTTATTTATTTATTTATTTTTTGTGGTATGCGGGCCTCTCACTGTTGTGGCCTCTCCCGTTGCGGAGCACAGGCTCTGGACGCGCAGGCCCAGCGGCCATGGCTCACAGGCCCAGCCTCTCCACGGCATGTGGGATCTTCCCGGACTGGGGCACGAACCTGTATCCCCTGCATGGGCAGGCGGACTCTCAACCACTGCACCACCAGGGAAGCCCTGGGTACTACTCTTTTTAATCCCATTTGTGTAAGGAATGAAACCCATTAACTGTCATCTAGTAATGCAATTTATAAAAGCTCATTATAGGCACTCTTTTCCTTTAACTCTGATGGCTGCTTGGCAGGAAAAGTACATATTAGTGAGAAACTATTGATTTTCTCTGAGCCTAGAACCGGGGCTCAGTTACTGAACAGAAAACCTAGTTAATCTGCTTATTGTTATCATGAAAGAGACAAGGAAGGAATAAATATCCCGATTCATACGAGACACATTTCCATAATTGTCAAAGGCACTCCTTGGAAACACTGAGTGTTGTCAAGTGCATCAGCCTGCTTTAGCCGAGCTTCTCCGTGGAGTCCTGGACAGAAGTGATATAGTCTGGTTCTAGCCCTAGGCTTTCTTACTTCAGGAGGATCTGAAACTCCGTACTTGACAGCAGGGACTTTGAGGTAACTTCTGGGGCAAACTACCCAGCTTCTCGAAGCCTCAGTTTCTTCAGATCCAAATGGAAACAACAGTGATATGGACTTGAGAAAATTAGCCTGATATTAAATGTGATGATATATGTTTTGTGCACCACGCCTTGCTCATAGTAAGAGCCCAGTAAAAGTTACTTATTATTATATAGAATGGATAAACAACAAGGTCCTACTGTATAGCACAGGGAATTATATTCAATATCCTGGGATAAACCATAACAGAAAAGAATATAAAAAAGAATATATATATATATATATATATATATATATATATATATATAATCACTTTGTTGTACAGCAGGAATTAACACAACATTGTAAATCAACTATACTTTAATTTAAAAAAACAAATAAATTTTTTAAAGTTAGTTATTATTAGACTAACTAGCTATTTGAACCTCCTTGGGTCCCCATTTCCTCATCTGTACTATGTTAGTGCTTCTGAAACTTTTCCACTAAAGTACCCTTAAGAGCATCTGATCACAATGCATCCCCTGGAGGCCAACCGGGAGTATAACCTGAAGAGGGAATTTTCAACTGCAAAAAAATCCCTTCCATTTGTCTTACATTTTTATAACAGTTTACATTTTTTGTTTACAAATTTCCTTAATCACATTTTATATTCTGCTTCATATTAAATCTTTATCTAAATATTTAAAAAAATATCAGAGCACAAATTCTCTTCAACCACCTTCGACATTTCATGAAGAAGAACTTTGATCATCTTCTGGCTCTGGGTCCCCTCAGCCCACCCACAGAGGTAGGCGGTGGCGGGGGGAGCTGGGAAATGCATTCCACCAGATCCCTGCTACGCAAAGTGGGGTTGAAGCACCGTTAGGAGCTGGTGGGAAATGCACAATCAGGTCTCACTGCAGACCCACAGGAGCACAGCTGCATATTATAAAGATCCCTGGGTGATTAGTATGCGTGTTAACACTGAGAAGCAATGAACTTGATGATCTCCAAGGAACTACAGGCTCTAACCTACTGTGATTAAGATGGAGAAATCAGCAAACAGTCATTGAGCATCTAATGGGAGCCTGACATTGTGCTAAAAGCTGTGAGGAACACAGAGATGACAGTGATATGTCCCCCCTTCTCTTGAGGATTTTCTAGCTGGAAACCAGAGAGCAGCAATGAGCTGGTCCCACAGGAACTTGCCATCTGCTCCATTAGAAATTGACACAGCTATTCTTTAGAGACCGCCCACCTAAAAGAGAAGTGCAAATAAAGGAGACTGGTGCTCTTTACCTGGAAATCTTAGAAAAGTGACCATAATCCTCTTTCCATCTATGCCCTTCTCCACCTCCCTACCTATATCCAGCCCTATTAAAAAATTCCTCAGCATTCTCATATATTATGCTTACATTCCTACACATATCATTAGTGTCGAAAAAAAAATGACCTGGTATGAAGGCGAAATAAAAATCCATTTTAACAAGACCAGCAATAAGCAGTTTGCCTGCGGCAACTCTTAGGGTGCATAAT
The DNA here is from genome assembly GCF_964165515.1 of Mesoplodon bidens. Lineage (NCBI taxonomy): Eukaryota > Metazoa > Chordata > Mammalia > Artiodactyla > Ziphiidae > Mesoplodon > Mesoplodon bidens. The sequence continues at coordinate 117,112,140 of NC_138176.1, read as the reverse complement.
GAATTGTGTGTGCACTGCAGACACTTGTTAGTGGTCTAAGCTTCTGACATGTGCTCATTTGACTCTGTTGCTAATAATTCATGGGTTTGTTGAAAGCTGCAAGGGAATGAATGCTTTTCTGAATTTTATAGAGCTTTTATTTTCTCCCCAAGACAGGGCTGCGCCGAGCGGCATTTTCACCTGAAGACAGTAAGATGTGCACTGTTAGAAAAGATGGTCAAGACAGAAAAAGCTAAGGCAGAAAAGTCAATGCAAGTTTGATACGGCTGTTTCTCCTAATGTCTACAAAGGGACCTGGGTCACCAAAAGGGACAGGGTGGCAAGGTATCCTCTGTGGCATGGGCAGGTAACAATAGAACCGGTGGGTTATCTAAGAGGGTGGGCTGAGGTATTCTGTGACGTGATTCCTCTGTCCTGGGCATAGGCAGGGAAAGGAGGGCTTATCTCGTGTGCATCAGAAGAGCAGATCCCTCACCTCTGGCCCTACTCCTTGGTCACATTTCTATCTTGGTCCTTTTCCTGCCTAACTTCCTGAGCCTGTTATCCGTACCAGCTGCCCTGCTTTCCCACGTGCTCACTTTGAAGCTCATTCCATCCAGCCTGCATCCCTTCCCTGCATCACTTAAATGGCACAAAGTCTACCCATGACCTCTTGAGTTTCAAGCCCAATGACCTTTCAAAAGCTCTTCTACTAGACTTTACTTCAATATGTGAAACAGTTTTGTCTTTCAATGTCTTATCTTCCTTTGGAACCTCTTTTTTCGGCTTCTTTTCAACATATCTGGCCTTCTCTTCCGTTTTGTCTTTAATGGCTTTACCCCTCACCCTATCTGTTAAACGCAGCCACTTCCCGAGGTCCAGTCTCTGCCTTCTTCCAGCTATACTCTCATTTTTAGATACTCATCCACTCCAACAGCTTCAAATGATACTTTGCTGAAAATACCTCTAGAATATAGGTGTCAGCATCTGAGGTTTTTATTCCCCAGAATCCAGTAATGAATCTCCCACTGTCTCCCAGGCATTTGCATATGATTGGCAATCTCTCCATTTACTTGCATCTAACTCTAAACACTACCCATCATCCCAGGCTGAGCCCTGGTCTTATCTGCACCATGAAGCCTTCAAAGACTTCTAAGCCTATAATAACCTACCTCTCTTCCTACTGATGTGTACCAGTTAAGATTTGCAAAGTAGTCTTTGCTCTTTGGTATTTCACAGAGCTATTTCTCTCCCCAAGACAGTACAGCACTGAGCAACATTTGACATTGTGCAGGGTGAGATTTCTGCCTTGTATCACTCTCTAATTCAGCAAATATTTATGGAGTATCCGCTGTGTGCCAGGCACTGTTCTATGTGCTAGGAATAGAGAAGTCTACAAACAGGTTTGCCGTCAAGAAGCTTCTATTCTGGGGCTTCCCTGGTGGCGCAGTGGTTGAGAGTCCGCCTGCCGATGCAGGGGACGCGGGTTTGTGCCCTGGTCCGGGAAGATCCCACATGCCGCGGAGCGGCTGGGCCCGTGAGCCATGGCCGCTGAGCCTGCACGTCCAGAGCCTGTGCTCCGCAATGGGAGAGGCCGCAACAGTGAGAGGCCCACGTACAGGAAAAAAAAAAAAAAAAAAAAAAAAAAAAAAGAAGCTTCTATTCTGGAATAGGAGGGGGACCTGGCCAATAATATATAGAGAGATATATATAGATATAGATATAGATATAGATATTAACAGATATTAACAGATGTTGTAAATATTAACAGATGTTGTAAAACTAACTAACTAACTAACTATATATATATATATATATATATATATAGACACATATGTATATATCATGTGGTGATAAGCACCATGAAGGAACATAAATAAAAGTCAATAGGAAGGAAATGACATGATTGTAGAGGATGGCTATTTATTTAGGGTTGTTCAAGGGGGGCTCTCTGACAGCCTGATAGTGAACAGAGGTCTAAAGGAAGAGACAGCAAGGCATGATGACAACTGCAGGAAAGGTGTTCCAGGTGCCCCCCAAAGAGTATGTGTGCCATACAAGCGACACAGTGATGAAGCTGGTGTGGGCCAGGCAGAGAGGGAAGGGGATGGTCGTGGGAGGTGACACTAGAGAAGCACTGGGGAGCAGATCATCTGGGGCTCAGGTGCCAGCAAAGATTTTGGATTTTACTCTGGATAAGAGAAGAAGCCAGTATAGAGTTTTTAATAAGAGTGTTGGGAATGTAATGGATGTAAGTGTAAGAATCGTGCTGACTGCCACGTTGAGAATATGCTGGAAAAACTTGTGTATTCAAAGATGGAAGCAGGGAGTGTAGTGAGAGATGATTAAAATAACTCAGATGAGGGTTGGGGGTGAACTGGACTGGGAAAAAGTGAGGGGCTGGTAGAACTGGCTGGATATTATGGGTTTTTTTGGTCTGTTTTTTTAAAAGATAGGGCCAGCAGCAATAGGGGAGAAAGACAAAAGCAAGGATAACCCCAAAGTTGTAGACCTGAGCAAATGGAAAAAAAAGAGGTGTCAAAAGACAGAGGGGTAGGTTTGGGGCTATGGGGATATGGAATTTGGGTTTGGACCTTTTAATTTTGAAGTGTGCATCAGGCATAGAATCAAGGAAGCAATTTGTTATATGTGCCCTAGTTGCTACACTCTTAGACGACCACTGCACTGAACATAGAACTTTTAAAATGCTGTATAGCAAAAGGAAATAGATATCATGGGGGAAGAAATGAGGCATATCACACAAGCTGCTACTGCTGTTTTGCACACTACACACTGAAAACAGCCATCCACTAAATAAAGTGGTTTCTATCATACAGTTGAGGTATTCCTTCAAACAGGCCTAACCATTTCATATTTTTAAACCAATTATTTTGGGAACAATTCAGGCCTTTTGTCTCACTTTTATTGCAAAAATTATTACTGTGATGTTGAGAGGAAATGTTCATATAGTTTATGAATTCATTTACTTTGTTTACAAACAATAGCAAATGAAATATTCTACATGGTGGTGTAGACGTGGTGGATGCCAAGAAGAGACAATGGGAGCACGCCTTTCAGCAATGGAGAGAAAGCCTCTGAGACGTGGATCATCCAAGTGATCTCCCACGGACATCTGCCAGTAGCCACAAGAGCCTAAAGTGAATAGCTAATTACACCAAAATGTACATGGAACCCACACAACTGATTTCTAGTCTCCATTCATTATTTATGAAATAATTGGAAAGTTACACTGAAACTCTGCCTATCTGCAAGGACCTCTTGTGATGTCTGTTCATTTTGAGACCCCTATACCTCTTAAAAATGTGATTTTCTTTCCCCTGTGACATACAGGTAAAAATCACTGTTTTCCACTTCCTTTTTTTTTTTTAATCCCCTGGGACTGCCTTCCTCCTTACTTCATCTTATTCTATTTTTATTTCTTCAACTCTAATGGAAAAAATAGAATACAGTATAGAGAAAGGAGGAAAATATCAAAACTCCAACGCATATATGTATAACTTTAGAAGTTCTTCAAGAAAGATGAGGTTCCATCCAGGTGCATATTTAATATACATTTGTTCAAAGCAGTAGTAATAGTAACAGATGTTGTAAAACTAACTATAATAGCAATAGGATTTTCAGCATTTGCATTTTTTGATGAACTTAAAAAATACGCATTGCCAGAAGACTCCAAGAAATATCTCTTTTGTGTTCCCCAGGCCAGAATGTAAATGTCACTGAACACAGTCAACATAAAAATATCAGCATAAACTCCCCTTATACCTCATCGTGTGGAAATGATAGTCTGAGCTGAGTATAAATAAGCTAAGACAAATTGGTCAGATCTAATGTGCTGCCAGCTAAGCAAACAAAAATTTTCAGTTATTCAAAATGCGATCCTTCTAAATCTGAAAAAAAAAAGCTGTTCTTGAAAACACAAGGATGATCAACTTTCAGTAAAAACGGTGACTCTTTCAATGTTTTCCCAATTTCTGAGGCTATAGTAAATCCACTCAAGGAGTCCATTATTATCACAGATTAATAAAGCACTTTACAGAGGGTGGAAACAAATGAAGAAATTAAGAGAAAGGCTTTTATCTTTATTCTCCTGCCTGACTCCGATCAGCATGTACTTGGACAATTAACAAGGACTGGAAGAGAGCCAACTCAGACAGCAGGCAGGAGATCAGCTTCAGAAACGATTAATCAAAACACACCTTCTGAGACAATGATGTGCTAACTCACAGCATAAGGGGTTGAACTGACCAGTACTTGTACCAGTCACTCGTGATGCAATTCAACTCCACTGGTGAACAAAAATTAAAGCCACTTTAGTCAAAGGCATATATTCTCTTGGAGGAGCTCAAGAAAAATTACTCTTAAGGTTCCTCAATAAAAATATTCATTAAACCCATCTACTTCAGTAAAATTACTCTTAAAAGATCATCAATAAAAACAAACAAACAAACAAAAATATTCCTTATTCTCCCCCTATTTTTTATGCCAGCTCATTTTCAAAATGCTACTCATGAAATCAAAGGACTTTGGATAAGTTAACACCAGAGAAGCCAATATTTCCTTAATTTGAGGTTTAAAAAAACCCTGGTTGCCGCAGCAAAGATATTGATACTGATTTGTTTTTCATACAAAGAGTACAAAATAATTATTAAAGATGATTGTACCTTCTTAAGAATAACCAGTATAATATTGTAAGGATTTGGAACATCAAGAGTTAGTTTGCAAACGTGAGTTAATGAATAGATGAATAACCTGTCCTCATGTATGGATAATATAAACAACTTTGGAAATTGTCCAGTACTAGATATTTACAGAGATGTGATAATAAGTTAAGTACGTTTATCTGGCCAACACAAGGGCCATTCTGCTGTTTAAAAGAGCTACTAATTTCATTGATATGCACAGAAACATCTTGAAAACATAGAATGAAAGAGAAAAATGATGAAATGGACACATAGCAATGTATTATCAAATACTTGCTTCATCTTAGAATTGGCTTCATATCTTATAAAATGTGCAAATTAATAAACAGAAACACTACTGTTTGCTCAGAGGGTGGTAATTAAAACTACTGTGTTAGAGCTGAAACAAACCTCCAAATTCGTAGAGACCAACTCCCATATTTTACTGCTAGGAGAATAAAAACACAGAGTGATTAGGTGTCAAGTGCCCAAGTGACGCTAATTAAAACAAAGCACAGACTGTATATAGCAGATTCTTGGTTACCACCCCTTTGGCTCTAATGTCTGGAATCTTGCATGTTATAGATACATCTGTTTGATTTATATGATGGTCACACAATAAATCTAATACAAATGAGAGGCCAGCCCAGGGGAAAATGACAAAAAAGGAACAAGCTAGTAAGTGGTGAGACAAAACTCAAGGTCGTGCTAAGGTGTTTGCTACACTTGTGAGGCAAGTGAGGCTCAGCCATGCACACCATCATTATAGCAAATAGTTAGCCTACCATTTATTTTACAGTGCATTCCATACTGTCTCCTAACAGAAATGTTACAGCTAATAGCTGGAACATCATTTGTTTTACTGCAATCTCTATATTTTCCATTCAGAAATATGGGCTATACAGAAAAGAAAAATGTTCTGACCTAAACAATTGACAGCAGGTAATTGGAGTAGAAAGTACACATTTCATTTCTCGCAAGGTGCACATTGGCTTACTCCTTACTTGGAAGGTGGTGATAAAGTGAGAATTCCCTAAACTCCTCAAAAAAGCTAAGGAGATATTCCAGTTCCATCATTCAGGTTCCTTTGCCTAATCCTAGTAGATGAAATGTTTTTATGCTTAAAAGCTCAAAAGATAAGAGCATTTACAGGAGTTTTCACTCATGATTCCAATCTGATATGTTTAACTCATCTGCTTGAGCAGTTAGGTAAAATTTTGGAGGTTTCTAGGAATCATTTTTCTTCAGATTTACGTCTGATTGCTTACCATCAGTTTTCAAGAAGTCCCTAATGTGGGCAAGCTCCCCCTCACTCTTTCCCGGAATTATGATAATCTGGTGGAGAATCCGAGAGGTGATTCCCATCAAAGGGAAGCCCACTGGTCTCACCAGTATCCTCCCCACAACTCCATCCCAGGGAAAAATGACGAGGTCATCATGATTTTATTTCTCCTTCTTCCAGGGGCAGACAAAATCTTAATCTCTTGAAACATAAGATAAAACTACATTAAAGCAAACAGTCCTGATGTAATCCCTAGAGAATTAAGAAACCAGCATTATAATACCTTTAAGTATTATTTAAGCTTCCCTGGTGGCGCAGTGGTTGAGAGTCCGCCTGCCGATGCAGGGGACACGGGTTCGTGCCCCGATCTGGGAAGATCCCACATGCTGCGGAGTGGCTGGGTCTGTGAGCCATGGCCACTGAGCTTGCGCGTCTGGAGCCTGTGCTCCGCAACAGTGAGAGGCCCGCGTACCAGAAAAAACAAAACAAAACAAGAACGGTGACTCTTCTTTTTGTTTTGGTTGCGTCGGGTCTTAGTTGAGGCATGCGGGATCTTTCATTGCGGTGCGGGCTCTTCGTTGTGGCATGCGAGCTTCTCTCTAGTTGTGGCGTGTGAATTTTCTCTCTCTAGTTGTGGTGTGTGGCTTCTCTCGTTGAGACACAGGAGCTCAGTAGTTGCACCGCAAGGGCTTAGATGCCCCACTGCACGTGGGATCTTAGTTCCCCGACCAGGAATTGAACCTGCGTCCCCTACACTGGAAGGTGGATTCTTTACCACTGGACCACTGGGGAAGTCTCGTAACTCATTTTAAAAGGTGAAATTAAAATCCATAGCAGTGTTTCATGGAAGCTCAATAATTCATCTTCTAAAATTGGGAAGATATCCAAGTGTGGGACACAGAATGAGAAATGACTAAAGCACATGGGGAGTGTTTCTTGAAAAATAATTGCAAGCCAAGTCAAACTCTTTCTAGCTAAGAACAGCCAGCAAGTTCAGGATTTGGCTTCCTATTGATACTTGTATCATAAAGGAAAATCATTTTCTATTTAATGGCATCTGTAACTTGGCCATTCACAAACACAGGCTAGGTCTTGCTATAAGATGCCAATCACAGTAGCTGTGTCATTCAAGCATGTCATGATTTACTGAAGACACTAGCAATGATATAATTTAATGAACAAGCCTCAAGCCTAGGTCCCAACACTCTGTGGCCCATGATTTGAATGTCCTTGTTAAGAACTAGGTATCCACTCTGAGCCTTGAATTTTACCATCTTTAAAATTCATAGTCCTGGGGGGTCCGGAGGAAGATGGCGGAAGAGTAAGACGCAGAGATCACCTTCCTCCCCACAGATACATCAGAAATTCATCTACACATGGAACAACTCCTACAGAACACCTACTGAACGCTGACAGAAGACCTCAGACCCCCCAAAAGGCAAGAAACTCCCCACATACCTGGGTAGGGCAAAAGAAAAAAGAATAAACAGAGACAAAAGGATAGGGACGGGACCTGCACCAGTGGGAGGGAGCCGTGAAGGAGGAAAGGTTTCCACACACTAGAAGCCCCTTCGCGGGTGGAGACTGCGGGTGGCGGAGGGGGAAGCTTCGGAGTAGCCGAGGAGAGCACAGCAACAGGGGTGTGGAGGGCAAAGCAGAGAGATTCCCGCACAGAGGATCGGGGCCGACCGGCACTCACCAGCCCGAGAGGCTTGTCTGCTCGGCCGCCGGGGCGGGCGGGGCTGGGAGCTGGGGCTCGGGTATCGGGTTTCGGTCGGAGCGCAGGGAGAGGACTGGGGCTGGTGGCAGGAAGAGCCTGAGGGGGTTGGTGCGCCGCGGCTAGCCCGGAGGGAGTCTGGGGAAGAGGTCTGGAGCTGCCGAAGAGGCAAGAGACTTTTTCTTCCCTTTTGTTTCCTGGTGCGCGAGGAGAGGGCATTGGGAGCGCTGCTTGAAGAAGCTCCGGAGACGGGCGCGAGCCGCGGCTGAGGGCGCGGGCCACGGAGGCGGGCGTGGGACGCTGGGGCTGCTGCTGCCGCTGCCACAGGGCCTGTGTGCGAGCGCAGGTCACTGTCCACCCCCCCTTCTGGGGAGCCTGTGCAGCCCGCCGCTGCCGGGGTCCCGGGACCCAGGGACGGCTTCCCTGGGAAACCGCACGGAGCGCCTCGGGCTGGTGCAACGTCACGCCGGCCTCTGCCACCGCAGGCCCGCCCCGCACTGCGTGCCCCTCCCTCCCCTCGGCCTGAGTTAGCCAGAGCCCCCAAATCAGCAGCTCCTTTAAACCCGTCCTGTCTGAGCAAAGAACGGACGCCCTCCGGCGACCTATGCGCAGAGGCGGGGCCAGGTCCAAGGCTGAGACCTGGGAGCTGTGAGAGCAGAGAAGAGGCAGGGAAATCTCTCTGTGCAGCCTCGGAGGCAGCGGATTAAAGCTCCACGGTCCGCTTGATGTGCCCTGCGTCTGTGGAGTGCATGAATGGACAGCGAATCATCCCAAATTGAGGAGGTGGACTTTGAGGACAAGATTTAAGATTTTTTCCCCTTTTCCTCTTTTTTACAACGAATTATCCCAAATTAAGGAGGTGGACTTTGAGAGCAAGATTTCAGACTTTTTCCCCTTTTCCTCTTTTTACAACGAATTATCCCAAATTGAGGAGGTGGACTTTGAGAGCAAGATTTTTGATTTTTTCCCCCTATTCTCTTTTTGTGAATGTGTATGTGTATGCTTCTGTGTGAGATTTTCTCTGTATAGCTTTGCTTCCATCATAGGTCCCAGGGTTCTATCCATCCTTTTTTTTTTTCAATAATTACTTTTTTATTTTTAATAACGCTACTATATTTTATACTTTATTCCATTTTACTTTATCTTCCCTCTTTCTTTTTTTCCTATCTTCCCTTCCTCCCTCCCTCTCTCCGCCCCTTTCTTTCTTTCCTTCCTTCCTCCCTCCCTTCTTCCTTTCACTCTTTTTCTTCCCTTCCTCCCTCCTTCCCTCTGTCCCTTTCTTTCTTTCTTTCCTTCCTCCCTCCCTCCCTTCTTCCTTTCACTCTTACTTTCTCTTTCCTTCCTCCCTCCCTCCCTCCCTCCCTCCTGTCTTTCTTTCCTTCCTCCCTCCCTCCCACCCTTCTTCCTTTCACTCTCTTTTTCTTTCCTCCCTCCCTCCTTTCTTTCTTTCCTTCCTTCCTCCCTCCCTTCTTCCATTCACTCTTCCTTTTTCTTTCATTCCTCCCTCCCTCCCTCGTTTCTTTCTTTCCATCCTTCCTCCCTCCCTCCCTCCTTTCTTTCTTTCTTCCTTCCTTTCTTTCCTTCTTCCTTTCTTTCTCTCTCTCTTTCTTTCTTCTACTAATTCTTTCTTTCTACTTTTTCTCCCTTTTATTCTGAGCCGGGTAGCTGAAAAGCTCTTGGTGCTGCAGCCAGGAGTCAGTGCTGTGCCTCTGAAGTGGGAGAGCCAACTTCAGGACACGGGTCCACAAGAGACCTCCCAGCTCCACATAATATCAAGCAGCGAAAATCTCCCAGAGATCTCCATCCCAACACCAGCACCCAGCTTCTGTCAACGACCAGCAAGCTACAGTGCTGGTCACCCTATGCCAAGCAACTAGCAAGACAGGAACACAACCCCACCCATTAGCAGAGAGGCTGCCTAAAAACATAATAAGGCCACAGGCCCCCCAAAACACACCACCAGACGTGGACCTGTCCACCAGAAAGACAAGATCGAGCCTCAACCACCAGAACACAGGCACTAGTCGCCCCCACCAGGAAGCCTACACAACCTAGTGAAACAACCTTAGCCACTGGGGACAGACACCAAAAACAACGGGAACTACGAATCTGCAGGCTGCAAAAAGGAGACCCCAAACACAGTAACATAAGCAAAATGAGAAGACAGAAAAACACACAGCAGGTGAAGGAGCAAGATAAAAACCTACCAGACCTAACAAATGAAGAGGTAATAGGCAGTCTACCTGAAAAAGAATTCAGAATAATGATAGTAAAGCTGATCCAAGATTCTGTTTCCAAGATCCAAAGTCTTGGAAATAGAATAGACAAAATGCAAGAAACAGTTAACAAGGACCTAGAAGAACTAAAGATGAATCAAGCATCGATTAAAAACACAATAAATGAAATGAAAAATACTCTAGATGGGATCAATAGCAGAATAACTGAGGCAGAAGAACGGATAAGTGAGGTGGAAGATAAAATAGTGGAAATAACTGATGCAGAGCAAAATAAAGAAAAAAGAATGAAAAGAACAGAGGAGAGTCTCAGAGACCTCTGGGACAACATTAAACGCACCAACATTCAAATTATAGGGGTTCCAGAAGAAGAAGAGAAAAAGAAAGGGACTGGGAAAATATTTGAAGAGATTATAGTTGAAAACTTCCCTAATATGGGAAAGGAAATAGCTAATCAAGTCCAGGAGGCACAGAGAGTCCCATACAGAATAAATCCAAGGAGAAATATGCCAAGACACATATTAATCAAACTGTCAAAAATTAAACACAAAGAAATCATATTAAAAGCAGCAAGGGAAAAACAACAAATAACACACAAGGGAATCCCCATCAGGTTAACAGCTGATCTCTCAGCAGAAACTCTACAAGCCAGAAGGGAGTGGCAGGACATAATTAAAGTGATGAAGAAGAAAAACCTGGAACCAAGACTACTCTACCCAGCAAGGATCTCATTCAGATTTGATGGAGAAATTAAAACCTTTACAGACAAGCAAAAGCTGAGAGAGTTCAGCACCACCAAACCAGCTTTACAACAAATGCTAAAGGAACTTCTCTAGGCAAGAAACACAACAGAAGGAAAAGACCTACAATAACGAACCCAAAACAATTAAGGAAATGGGAATAGGAACATACATATCGATAATTACCTTAAATGTAAATGGACTAAATGCTCCCACCAAAAGACACAGATTGGCTGAATGGATACAAAAACAAGACCCATATATATGCTGTCTACAAGAGACACACTTCAGACCTAGAGACACATACAGATTGAAAGTAAGGGGATGGAAAAAGATATTCCATGCAAATGGAAATCAAAAGAAAGCTGGAGTAGCAATTCTTATATCAGACAAAATAGACTTTAAAATAAAGACTATTAGAAGAGACAAAGAAGGACACTACATAATGATCAAGGGATCGATCCAGGAAGAAGATATAACAATTGTAAATATTTATGCACCCAACATAGGAGCACCTCAATACATAAGGCAAATACTAACAGCCATAAAAGGGGAAATCGACAGTAACACACTCATAGTAGGGGACTTTAACACCCCACTTTCACCAATGGACAGATCATCCAAAATGAAAATAAATAAGGAAAAACAAGCTTTAAATGATACATTAAACAAGATGGACTTAATTGATATTAATAGGACATTCCATCCAAAAACAACATGAATACACATTTTTCTCAAGTGCTCATGGAACATTCTCCAGGATAGATCATATCCTGGGTCACAAATCAAGCCTTGGTAAATTTAAGAAAATTGAAATTGTATCAAGTATCTTTTCCGACCACAATGCTATGAGACTAGACATCAATTACAGGAAAAGATCTGTAAAAAATACAAACACATGGAGGCTAAACAATACACTACTCAATAACGAAGTGATCACCGAAGAAATCAAAGGGGAAATTAAAAAATACCTAGAAACAAATGACAATGGAGACACGACGCCGCAAAACCTATAGGATGCAGCAAAAGCAGTTCTAAGAGGGAAATTTATAGCAATACAATCCCACCTTAAGAAACAGGAAACATCTCGAGTAAATAACCTGACCCTGCACCTAAAGCAATTAGGGAAAGAAGAACAAAAAGCCCCCAAAGTTAGCAGAAGGAAAGAAACCATAAAGATCAGATCAGAAATAAATGAAAAAGAAATGAAGGAAACGATAGCAAAGATCAATAAAACTAAAAGCTGGTTCTTTGAGAAGTTAAACAAAATTGATAAACCATTAGCCAGACTCATCAAGAAAAAAAGGGAGAAGACTCAAATCAATAGAATTAGAAATGAAAAAGGAGAAGTAACAACTGACACTGCAGAAATACAAAAGATCATGAGAGATTACTACAAGCAACTCTATGCTAATAAAATGGACAACCTGGAAGAAATGGACAAATTCTTAGAAATGCACAACCTGCCAAGACTGACTCAGGAAGAAATCGAAAATATGAATAGACCAATCACAAGCACTGAAATTGAAACTGTGATTAAAAATCTTCCAACAAACAAAAGTCCAGGACCAGATGGCTTCACAGGCGAATTCTATCAAACATTTAGAGAAGAGCTAACACCTATCCTTCTCAAACTCTTCCAAAATATAGCAGAGGGAGGAACACTCCCAAACTCATTCTACGAGGCCACCATCACCTTGATACCAAAACCAGGCAAGGATGTCACAAAGAAAGAAAACTACAGGCCAATATCACTGATGAACATAGATGCAGAAATCCTCAACAAAATACTAGCAAACAGAATCCAACAGCACATTAAAAGGATCATACACCATGATCAAGTGGGGTTTATTCCAGGAATGCAAGGATTCTTCAATATACGCAAATCAATCAGTGTGATACACCATATTAACAAACTGAAGAAGAAAAACCATATGATCATCTCAATAGATGCAGAGAAAGCTTTCGACAAAATTCAACACCCATTTATGATAAAAACCCTGCAGAAAGTAGGCATAGAGGGAACTTTCCTCAACATAATAAAGGCCATATATGACAAACCCACAGCCAACATTGTCCTCAATGGTGAAAAACTGAAAGCATTTCCACTAAGATCAGGAACAAGACAAGGCAGCCCACTCTCACCACTATTATTTAACTTAGTTTTGGAAGTTTTAGCCACAGCAATCAGAGAAGAAAAGGAAATAAAAGGAATCCAAATTGGAAAAGAAGAAGTAAAGCTGTCACTCTTTGCAGATGACATGATACTATACATAGAGAATCCTAAAGATGCTACCAGAAAACTACTAGAGCTAATCAATGAATTTGGTAAAGTAGCAGGTTACAAAATTAATGCACAGAAATCTCTGGCATACCTGTACACTAATGATGAAAAATCTGAAAGTGAAATCAAGAAAACACTCCCATTTACCATTGCAACAAAAAGAATAAAATATCTAGGAATAAACCTACCTAAGGAGACAAAAGACCTGTATGCAGAAAATTATAAGACACTGATGAAAGAAATTAAGGATGATACAAACAGATGGAGAGATATACCATGCTCCTGGATTGGAAGAATCAACATTGTGAAAATGACTCTACTACCCAAAGCAATCTACAGATTCAATGCAATCCCTATCAAACTACCACTGGCATTTTTCACAGAACTAGAACAAAAAATTTCAAAATTTGTCTGGAAAAACAAAAGACCCCGAATAGCCAAAGCAATCTTGAGAATGAAACACGGAGCTGGAGGAATCAGGGTCCCTGACTTCAGACTATACTACAAAGCTACAGTAATCAAGACAGTGTGGTACTGGCACAAAAACAGAAAGATAGATCAATGGAACAGGATAGAAAGCCCAGAGATAAACCCACGCACATATGGTCAACTTATCTTTGATAAAGGAGTCAGGAACGTACAGTGGAGAAAGGACAGCCTCTTCAATAAGTGGTGCTGGGAAAACTGGACAGGGACATGTAAAAGTTTGAGATTAGATCACTCCCTAACACCATACACAAAAATAAGCTCAAAATGGATTGAAGACCTAAATGTAAGGCCAGACACTATCAAACTCTTAGAGGAAAACATAGGCAGAACACTCTATGACATAAATCACAGCAAGATCCTTTTGGACCCACTTCCTAGAGAAATGGAAATAAAAACAAAGATAAACAAATGGGACCTAATGAAACTTCAAAGCTTTTGCACAGCAAAGGAAACCATAAACAAGACCAAAAGACAACCCTCAGAATGGGAGAAAATACTTGCAAATGAAGCAACTGACAAAGGATTAATCTCCAAAATTTATAAGCAGCTCATGCAGCTCGATAGCAAAAAAACAAACAACCCAATCCAAAAATGGGCAGAAGAGTTAAATAGGCATTTCTCCAAAGAAGATATACAGACTGCCAACAAACATATGAACGAATGCTCAACATCATTAATCATTAGAGAAATGCAAATCAAAACTACAATGAGATATTATCTCACACTAGTCAGAATGGCCATCATCAAGAAATCTAGAAATAATAAATGCTGGAGAGGGTGTGGAGAAAAGGGAACACTCTTGCACTGCTGGTGGGAATGTGAATTGGTACAGCCACTATGGAGAACAGTATGGAGGTTCCTTAAAAAACTAAAAATAGAACTACCATATGACCCAGCAATCCCACTACTAGGCATATACCCTGAGAAAACCATAATTCAAAAAGAGACATGTACCAAAATGTTCATTGCAGCTCTATTCACAATAGCCTGGAGATGTAAACAACCTAAGTGTCCATCATCGGATGAATGGACAAAGAAGATGTGGCACATATATACAATGGAATATTACTCAGCCATAAAAAGAAACAAAACTGAGCTATTTGTAATGAAGTGGATAGACCTAGAGTCTGTCATACAGAGTGAAGTAAGTCAGAAAGAGAAAGACAAATACCGTATGCTAACACATATATATGGAATTTAAGAAAAAAAAATGTCATGAAGAATCTAGGGGTAAAACAGGAATAAAGACACAGACCTACTGAGAATGGACTTGAGTATATGGGGAGGGGGAAGGGTAAGTTGTGACAAAGCGAAAGAGAGGCATGGACATATATACACTACCAAACGTAAGGTAGATAGATAGTGGGAAGCAGCCGCATAGCACAGGGAGATCAGCTCGGTGCTTTGTGATCGCCTGGAGGGGTGGGATAGGGAGGGTCGGAGGGAGGGAGACGCAAGAGGGAAGGGATGTGGGAACAGATGTATATGTATGACTGATTCACTTTGTTATAAAGCAGAAACTAATAAAAAAATTAAAAAATAAAATTCATAGTCCTAACATCCTGTAGTTTCATACGAACACATTTTAACAATTTGCTATAAACAAGGGGAGAACAATGAATTTGGAAGTCATCATATTTATAGTTTGTTGAATAAGAGGAAAAAATTAAAAATGATCTCATCCACGTGTGAACATTAAAAGACATGTTACTAGTTACTAGCAGGAAAGTGACTTTTGCCTCTGTCTTTTCTAAGGCTTCACCAGGAGCCTGGCAGGTAGGTAGGCTTTCTTTGGCTGATGTCTGAACATTAATTCTCCATCTCAGAAGCTTTTTGCTGAACAGAATGAAAGCTCTCAGTGGGCAGGGACTTCTGTTCACTGTTTCCCTGGTACCCAGTACAATGTCTGGTTCATAGTAGGTACTCAGTAATACATAAAATAACACACACATAAATAGCAGTTTTTTTCTCCTCCATTATCCTGGCAGTGAAAATCAGGGAGAAAAAAGGGCACAGGAAAAAATATATATATATTTTTTCTGCTAGCCTGATTCCCCAGTGGCCAAGGAGCTGAGAGAGAGAGGCTGGAAGGTAGCCAGAGCTGTGGACAGTGGTGACAGCAAGACACAAGGAAGGAGAAGTGAGAAACCGCTTCTGTATCCTGACCACCCACGTGCCTCTTCTTCACACTGGACCCTTCCTCTTTGTTAAATCAGTATGCTGAGTAGGACTTATAAGACTAAATACATTGACATATACACATTACTATATACAGTATAGGTAACTAATAAGGACCTACTATACAGCACAGAGAGCTCTTCTCAATACTCTGTAATGGCCTGTATGGGAAAAAGAATCTTAAAAAGAGTGGATATATGTATAGGTATGGCAGGTTTACTTTGCTGTACACCTGAAACTGACACAACATTGTAAATCAAGTATACTCCAATAAAAAATTTAAAAAAAGACTAAATACATATATTTACACACACACATATATTACTAAAGGCCTTCCTGTAGCTGCCCACTTACCCAATGTGGTTCTGGTAACCCCACGCCCCCATCACTTTCTCATCTTCACAGCTGAATCCATAGACTTTCAATCCGGTCTCCTCACCCAACTTCATGAAGACCCATTTCCTCTTTTCCACACCATCTTAGTGCCTGTGTATTCTAATGGAATACTTTTTTTCCCCCTTCAACCTCTAAGAACTGGCAGAGATTACACTGAGCTTTCGGTTTGGTTCAAGACCTCCCAGGGCAAAGCAAGCCTTAGGATGGCCAGCAAAATCTATCATTACATCAAACATCAAAAATATAACTGATGAGAAAAACTGAAATGTCACCAGTTGCATTTCTATGGCAGCTAAAGATGCAGAGATACTCAGACATGTTCACTCAACTTAATTCTCCTTGCTCAGCAGATCTTTAATGATATTACTAAAATTGCCCAATGTGACCCTTTTAAAGAAATACTATTGACCTTGATAAGCTGTAATACATGCTATTTTTTTTTCTTCAGGAGAGACTCCTGCAGCTATTTGTCTATTATTTCTGTGCATGTGGAATTTTGCTAGTAAAAACATAAAATAGTTTATCTGTGAATAATTTTGCTGTACATTTTCTTTTTTAACTGTTCTTTTCACAAAGTTACACATTTAGTATGACTGCAGAGTAGATGAAGCTTTACCCTCCAACTGACTCTGATGTCAATAAAGCTGTATTTTGAGGCACAAGCCGGGTCTTGGTTCTGTCGTGTCTATGCTCTAGGAGGTTAGTGTGATTTAGGAACTAATATTCTGCGCAAGAGGTCAGAGAACTGATCTTCCCACTTTTAGTTCTGCTACTAACAGTTTTGTGGTTGCCTCTGTTTAGGTTTGCACAATCGCCAGGCTAGAGGAAGGATATTTATCTTAAGTAATCCTCAGAAGAATAATGAGGAATTATCTCAGGTAATCCTCAAAAGGCTAAAATGGAACTAACTGTATATTTATTCACTGTGGCTGGGAAAGTGGTATTCTAGTTAAAACAGTAAAAACATACGCCTTATTTCTTATTGCTTACATACTGGGCATACACTGGCTAATTTTTACAAAATTTATTTTCTCTTCCTTCTGAGCATACAGCTAGACGACTTTCTCCAGCCTCCTTTGTAATTAGGGAGGTCTGAGTGCTATCAGTGGCACATGGGCGGAAGTACTGATAATCTGCACCACTTCAAGCCCCGCCCACAGCATCCCCTCCCATGCCCAATCTTACATGCTCTTTTCCTCTTCCCACTGGCTGCAACAGAGAGAACCTTAGGGTGACTGTGAAACTGTATCTGACATGATAAACCCAGAGAATGGAATGATCCTCAAATCACCACTTAGAGAAGACAAAGCTGACCAGAAAAATTCAAAGTGGACTCTTGCATAAGCGAAATATAAGTTAACACTGTTTTAATCCACTGAGTTTTTGGAGTTTATCAGTTATATCGGCTGGAATTGTCAAATTTAATACATATTCAATATTCTTTCAAATAATTTAAATAGCATAAAATACACCTTACTCTATAATTGAATGAAGTTTCATCTTTCTTTGGTGATTTAACATGGACTGCACAGTCTTACATTTGGCGTCATCCAAATGAAAAAAGTAAAAAAATGCCTAGTTGCTGGAGCTCAGTGGTTGTCTGGTTTCCCAATATTAAAATATTTGCCCAAAATGGGATTCAAGGGAAGAAAAACACTTATCTATTTAATCTAAGAATTACAGTTAAAAGTAACTATTCACATTACCAATGTACTTTAAATATATATACGTACATAATAAAACATGTTATAAAATGTGTTATAAAACATGTTATAAAATATGTTACATGTATTCAATAGATATATTACATATATCACATCTATAACATCTTTTATATGTAAAATCTTTTTATATTGGCACATTTAATCCCCCAAATATTCCTTGAGATACACAGTATTAACTTCACATGTCAGAAAACTGCTGGAAGGAGGTGTTGTCACCTACCTAAGACCAGACAACTTGCAAATGACAGGCCTGTAGTGTGAACTCAGGTGTGCTGGTTATCACGTTCCTTCCCATTAGAAGAGAAGCTGGAGAGAGCTGTCCCTACATCCTCTGAGCATGGGCCAGCAGGCTCCCAGTGAAGTCTGCCTCTGCCTGTTTCACTCCACTGACCTATCTTCAGGTCATGAAGACCTCTGAGCTGCCGAATCTACTGACCCTTTCTCTATCCTTATTTGACTTCTCTCAGAATCCAGGTTATTGAACATTCCTCCCACTGGAAGCTCCTGTTTTAGATTCTAAGATTTAATTCTCTCCTGGTTTTCTTTCCTCCTGCAGGCTTCTTTCAAGCTTCTACACAACTTCTGCTGCATCCTCTGCCCCGTGGACTTCTCAGTCTATATGGGAATGGCTTTACTTACCTGTCCGAGTCCCCTGCCTTGACCAGCTACCTCAAGGGGAACTCTATTTCTTCATATCAAATGTCCTCCGACTTACAGACAGGTCTCTTGAGCTGCCATCGAACTTGCCATCTTTCCTTTCCCACCTGGTCTTCCTATGTTTTCTATATGAATTAGTATCATTCATCTATTTACAAAAGCCAATACCCTAGATCTGAACCTCTTCACCTTCCCTCTGGTTTATCAGAGTCCACCAAGTAGTCATCCTGACTTCTGTCTGGCCCCTGTGCCAACCACCTCGGCATTTAAGCCAGAGTGCTCTTTCTGAAAAAGAAATCTTATCATTGAATTTGCTCCCATAATGTCCTTTAACAGCAACCCCACACCCTGGCCCCCAATGTAACTTCAAACTGGTTTAGCTACAAGATATTCCACAACCTATCCTGTTGCTCTCCAAACTCCCGTTCTGCACTGTTTACCCAGTTCCTACCCTGCCTTCCACTGTGCTAAACGATGCCCTAAAACTGGTTGATGCTATACTGCTGTCTCTCTTGCCTAGTAACAGTCTCTGTGCGATAGGAATGTCGTGAGGATTAAATGCAGCAATACTTAAAATGCACTTAGAATGATACTCAGCACATAGTATTTTATAAGCATGGGTAATAATTACGATTTGCTTTTGCCTCAGCACAGCCTAGCACAGTGGGCAGAAAATGTTAATATAATGAACTACACATAACTGCAGGGGCGATTGCTCTTAGGATGTATTTTAAAAATAAAATGAAATCAGACTGCATCTTGGCTATAGCAATACCAAGTCCTCCTGAAATTAAATGGACATCAGGAGAAGTATAGGCTAATGCTACCACTGGGGAAACAGAAGATGGATTAAAAGTGCAGCTGATGAACCCTTTAATGTATCTCAGTAACCTGAGATAATGTTTAAAATATTAGATCAGTTGATATAATGAAAGCACTTGGACCTATAAGATCACTTATACCCACGTGTACACACACACACACATACATTTTTTAATACATAATTTTACCCAAAGAAAATATTTCCACTCCCTTGCATAGGAAAGGCTCCTAAGGGCTAAGAAGGAAGGTTCTACAAGTTAAACCTTTCCATGAAGATTAAAATAAAAACTATAGCCTCTTGGTGACAGCTGCTCCCACAGTCAGTTTAGTCCCCATTTTTTCCTGAAGGAACTAACCCTTGTCAATCCCAGATAATACATGTGGGATCAGGAGAAATCATCATCCAAGGCAAACATGAGCTGAGAAATCCACAAAGTATCAGTAAGGTAATAAGAAATTACATAAACATCAAAAAAAGAAAAGAAAAGAAAAGAAAAGCAAAAGAAAACTCACACCGAAAGAAGACAGAAGAGTAGGGCAAACATCTCAAGGAAGAATAATAGAGACAGGGTGAGACTGTAACAAAGAAAACAAGCTATGTGGTCTCCATGCAGGTGGACAGAAAGTCAGGGGCTTAAGTGATTTATTTTTCTATTTTTACATCCTCAAATGCTCATCTCAACTAAATTCCAAAATCCATTTAAAACCATGCAGGCTTCATAACTCAGAATTTAACTTTAAGAAGTCACATAACTCGGTTTTATTTTTCCCAACTCATTCAGTTCACCTTGTCTATATAAACGAAATCCTTCCAAATGAGGTTACAGGGGGCTCATCTATAATCATGGGCCAAGAGGATGCTGGATGGGCCCTGTGTGGTTTACAGGGGAGCAATGAAATGGCAGGGGCTGGAAGGCTTCCCTCTGCCTCCCCGGTTTTATTTGTACTGAGACCCTCAAATCACGTGTAAGGAGCGGCAAGCTTTGCTGAGAGGTTGCAAAGCTGGCACAAGGGTGGTGGAAATATTGCCAAGTCAGCAAACAGACAGATGGCAAATTGGAAAGAGAGCAAGGGAGCTGAAGAGACAATGGAAATGCTAGACAACTGTGGGATACAACGCTGTTCGGTTTTAACTAACAATTTGGTATGCAAATCTAGTGAGCAATAAAAGAAGATAAAGACTCAACTAAAATCACTGAAAAGTAGAGCTGGAAGAAACATTAGAAATAGCTTAGCCCCCTCTCTCCCTGACCACCCCCCCAAATATTTATACAGGGAGGCTCAAATGACTTATGTAAGGCATTGTCACTAGTAAGTTAATTCTGTCCCTAAAAAATACAAACAAATAAAAACAAACAAACCCATAAGTCAAGACTGATTAGTAAGTGATTGCTGTAAATATAAAGAAAGGAAAAACTGTCCACTCCTCCTCTGACAAGCGACAAGAAGATACTGTTAAACCACACGTTTCGAAGGAAGAAGGATGGAAACAGAGCTGCACTCAGAGACATCACCTTTCTGAACCTATAAGTGAGTGTCCTTTAAGGATAGGACTTTATATGGTCATGGCAAGTGTTTATAATCAGAGAAGGAAAAGTTGGACAAAAAAGGCCAAAATGAATAGGACCTGGCATCCCTTGTAATTGTGGCTCTAAGGAGAGGAATTACAGGATTGCGTGTGGGTAACGTCCAAGTCATTTCTGAATCCAATCCAAATCCCCTAGCTGCTATCAGGAAAACTGTATGCAAACCAACGATTCACAATCATCCACCTCACAGCAAGGACTTGAGTTCTTTGTTAGTGCCCTGTGAGAATCCTATAATGTTACTGGATGTGGGCCAGAGCAAGGGAATGGAAATGATCACGGTCAGGAGGGGGCCGTTAAATGTATATAAATTCTCGTCTGCCAAGATGAATGTGGAAGAGGGAGCTCATGGAAGTCTACAGAATCAAAAGGGCACGGGTAGGGTAAACATGGAACTTTTACAGCCCAATGCTGTTAAAACCCGGATATGGAGAGAGGGTGGTAGAGGTGATGACTTGGAGATTTCAGAAGTCAATTTAGGATAAATAAAAGTACCATTTAATCAGTATATAGTAAACTTTTGTCACTCATTACTTCAAGAATTGGTAAAGGGTACAAGTACACAGAACTCCAAAAGACTTGCATAATATCAAGTCTAATAGTTCAATTTCATGCTTTGAGACTATATCCCAGTAATGTCTTGAATTTAAGGATATGGCCTTGCTTGCTGTGCTGCTCTTAGGCAGAATGCTGAGGTGGATGATCAAAGGTCAAACCCAGTTCTGTGTTTCTTATGTTCCCCTGAAGAAAAGAAACTGGCCAAAGGCATATTATCAATACATGAGTATCCAGAAACACACCCTCCAACTATCTGAGGGATTTAAGTTTGTTGCTAATGTCTTACATAAAAACCTGGAATACAGTCGGCTCTCTTCAAGCCTTCTTTTTTTTTTTTTTTTTTTTTCGGTACACGGGCCTCTCACTGTTGGGGCCTCTCCTGTTGCGGAGCACAGGCTCTGTATGCTCAGGCTCAGCGGCCATGGCTCACGGGCCCAGCTGCTCCGCGGCATGTGGGATCTTCCTGGACCGGGGCACGAACCTGTGTCCCCTGCATTGGCAGGCGGACTCTCAACCACTGCGCCACCACGGAAGCCCAAGCCTTCATTTTTATTCACACTGCATTTGTGTCTAAATAGCATAAATCATTAGTTAGCCTTATAACCTGGCTGCTCAAAGAATAGTATAAGGTTATGTTTTTTCCCCTCTGTGCACCACCCACCTACCTAATTCCCTTAACAAAAACTTTGGGCCTCGCCCAAATTTGGGGCTTAAAGTTTACTGACTTAAACATGATACATTCAATGTTTTGTCTACGTGAAGTCTTCGTTGATTATAACTATCCCACCTCACACATAGCATAATTTCCAGAAAAAAGTTTTATGAAATAGTGCTAGTTTTCTTTTTTACAGTTGTTGATCCAATGAAACGTCCATCTCCTTGCATTATTAAGCAATCCATATTCTTTTCAGGCACTGTACCCTGAGAAACTTTGTCAAATGTCTTTCTGAAGTCAAGATTCCCTCATCTGAAATCAAGATGCACAACATCTGACTCTACTAATCTCTTCTATCAAATAGATGATGATGTTGGTTTGGCATGACTTTCTTTTGGTGAGTTCTTGTTTATTCCTAGGGATGTCTTCTACTTTCCCATTATTCACAATCATCTGCTTAACAAACTTTTCTAGAATACAAGTAGTACAGTGTATTACATAGACAGTCAAAAAACTTTGGTTGAGAGAATTATTGTTCCAGCTCATGGATGAAGGATGTACTACTTTATATTCCACTCTATGGTCGGTCGCCTGGCATGGTCCTCAATTAGTAGATCCTTTCCCAAGGGAAGAGTCCTGCTTTCCTCTCCTTCCTTTTCTTCTTCTTCCTCCCTGCCTTTCATAAAATTTTGTAAAGGGCTTACGCTCTGACAGGGGGCGAGGGAGATATGGAGTATGTCATCTAGTTCTGAGTAGCAGCACTGAGAGAAATGAGAATATATTGAACAAACCTTTATGTTATTATCCTATTGAATAACAGGTTAGACTGTTTTAAAAATTAATTTAGGATATATTTATATAGGTACTTACTATGTTTCAGACATTGTTTTAAGGGCTTTATGATCATTAATTCATGTAATCTTTATAACAACCTTATAAGATAGGAGCTATTATTAATCCCATTTTACAGATGAGAAAACTGAGGCACAAGGCTGGTAACAGATGGAGCCCAGATTCAAACCCAGGGAGTCTGGCTCCATGGTCTATGCTTTTAGCCTCTACACTATGCTGCTATGGAAGTAATAGGAAAAACGTCTCCAGATGCCAAATCATCATTTGATGCCCCTTTCAACAGAGAAGATAATACAAAGAAAATGAATGGAGAAACAAATAACAAGCACAAAAGAAAGGAGGGATGCAAAAAAACCTATCAGACTTCTCTTACGTGTACAAAGACGTGTACAAAGCATGTTAGAACTTCAGGCGTACACATAAGTAGACAGGTTAAAAGTCTCTTAAGGTTGAGATGCACCAGGGCATTATAGCTAAACCAATCTTTCCCAGAAAGCTCCCTTCTTAAAAACTCACCTGTACTGAACTGAAAACCTTTTTGTATCACTAGCAGCAGCCCTAAATCTTAGGCTGCTTCTCAAATTCTGCCCTGTGATAGCCTGTTGCACCTCTCCACTGATTATATAACGACAAGTTGCAATATACTGAACGTTTGTTTCTCCCATCACATGACAGTATTCTGTAATTTATTTTGTACAATACCTCCTGCTTTCTTTCACTAAGCAGCCTAAAATGGAATCTTGAAATCAAACACACTACAGGCATTGCCGTAGTACACAACCAACCGAGGAAAACAGCAACTGCTACTTCGGGAGATTTGGGGAGTTCTCAAAGTACAAGTTAAAGCCGAACTGAATTTTCTATTCAAGGAGACTGAGGACACTTCTCTGTTCATATTACAAAAGATAATATGTGTTTTTAAACCTTTTTCATGGCACAATTCTTTTCGGTAAGATTTTGAAAACTAAAAAATCTCTCCCATCTGGGTAGAAATCTTGAACATTTTCATAGACAGTCCTACACTTTTTAAAAAGCTGACTGTATTAAATATAAAAAGAGTACCTGGAGTTTCCCAAATAAGTACTTTTCAGAGAGTAATACTTAATTGTGCAAGGCTGCAGTTCAAATATTCCTGAAGAAGTAAGTAGGAAAACTTTCAAGCTTCAAACTATTTCTTTAATAATAAATAGAAAAGTGTTACTGGATTATTAATGTGGATGTCAAAGATAAGGTTATTGTTTGATATTTTAGTAATTCTCAAAACTAATCTGATTTTTTTTTTAACTTACCTAAAGACACGACCTTTTTTTTGGAGCCATGATCCTAAATTAGAACAGATATGGGAGGCTGTCCGATAAGGGAATGATATCAAATAGCACTTATTGCAAAGTTCAGTTCAGAAGGGCTCCAAAAAGACAGAATTCATATAAAGAATACATGGGAGGTTTTCTGATTTTGGGTTTTTTTCCAAATCCTTTTTTTCCATGGAGATTGACTACCTCTTTTATGACAGAAAGAGTTCCAGAACTATTGCACAATAAGTTTTAAGGAAGTTATTTCCCCTTCCCCAAATCCTTCCCTCTTGGCACCTTGCACCACAGCAGCTGTTGGGAAATGTCTGAGTGGTACATGGTGTCTTTTTTTTCTGCGAAGGGAAAACCTTCCTGGTCCTTTTTAGTAGTAGGGATATCTGACAAGGTGTGGATCAGATAGTTCTTGTTTCTAAATTGAGGGACTTTGCTCACATGGAACCCCAGAGTTTCTAGAAAGCTGCCAGAAGGAAAGTATGGGTGAAGGGCCCTGGAGGGTCAACACTATCCTGAAGCACGAAACAGTCCCTTAGACTCATTACTTTATTTAATGGAACATCTGTCATTGTTGATGAACAAAATATTTTATTTAATCAAAGCTATGTCATCCAAGGACTTCAGATTCAAAAGAAATTTCATTTTGCATTGGTTCCTAAATTAAATTTTCTTCTTTTACATCCTGATTGTACAAATCTTTCTTCTCCCCATGTTGAAACAGTATTTGGCTTTCATGATTAAGCAACACAGGAACTGCTCTGTGTTGTGAGCACCTCACCACTCTTTAAATAAACATATTGCCAAGGTATTCCTACTTTGACTATTTAAATACACACTTGGAGCTTTAAAAGAACCTAATTTATATCTAGCCTGACACAGCCATGATTGTACAAAGAAAAGTGACATCAGTGGGCTCAAATGCAGACTGAAACTCAAGGATAAGGAAGAATCAATCAAGTTCAATACCTGTGCCAAGACCAATAAAGAAGGGACCTGGATTGCTGGCATGACGGCCACGTGGTGCATTGCATTAGGCTTTGAGGTAAGCCATCTTGGTTGAGTTCTCCCAATAATCCCGTGAGACATATAGTATTTTCTCCTATTTTATATATAGAGCAAAATGTCCAGATAAGTTAAGTAATTATCTCAGGTTCCCATAGCAGAACTAGAATCCTTCTGTGTAACTATAAATAACATGATTTTTTTCTAGTATATCTGAGTCCAATCACCTACCAATCTGACAATGGCTAAGCGACATTGACGTAGAAGTTCTTTGCTCACTAGGAGGGAGGATGCTCACTCATCCTCCCTCTGTCTTCCATTCTAACAAAATCCTTACATATTGAGGTAACAGGTAGAGATTCCTTTAATTAAGAGAGGCTATGCTCATCCTCCTAAGCCTGAGGGTTAAATCATGATTGATTTAAACTAATCATCTTCATCTCACTTCCCTTAACTAGATTGATATGAGTGTCCATGGCTAAGGGGCCAACAAAATGTAAGGCAAAGACTATTAGTAAAGACTTCTCTTTCAGAATTAAAGACAAAGAAGAGAAGGTCTTTTGTTCTTACACTTTAGCTCCTGCCTTGAATGTGGATGTGGTTCTTGGTGGTGCAGTAGTCACCCTGCAACCATAAGTCAACAAGGATGGGGGTCAAAATCAGTGTGCTAAGAAATACTAAAAGTAAAGATGGAAAGGGCATTTGCCCCTGATGCTACCACTAAGCAGTTAATTCAAGATCAACACCTGCCTTCCTCTAGACTATCTCATATTTGAGACAAGTAAGCTCTTTTTTTTTTTTTTCCAGTATGCGGGTCTCTCACTGCTGTGGCCTCTCCCATTGTGGAGCACAGGCTCCAGACACGCAGGCTCAGTGGCCATGGCTCAAGGGCTTAGCCGCTCCGCGGCATGTGGGATCTTCCCAGACCGGGGCACAAACCTGTGTCCCCTGCATCGGCAGGCGGACTCTCAACCACTGTGCCACCAGGGAAGCCTGAGACAAGTAAGCTCTTAATATTCTAGGCCATTAATAGAGTATTCTATCATTTGCAGCTGAATACTTTCACTACAAATATAGCTATAAAGTCAACATTTTAGAATAAAATCTGCTGTTTGACTTATACTGCAAAAAAGCTTCTGCTTGTTTTGGCTGCTTAGATGATGCTGAAAACACGTAAGTATGTTTAGCCCTAAAGGACACCCGAATGTGCACTTTTCTCTTACAGATCATTAACGAAGAACCCTTTTCTAGATGGGGATGTTTAAAAAATTTTGCCATACGAGTCTATGTTGTAGACTTTACTGAATATTTTAAATTTCAGTGTAAAAATCTCCCTATCATATCACTAAGATACTCAAAATATTTCCTTAACTAGAAGTTTTCACCTGAATAGATTTGATGAGTATGTACTGTGTGCTAAGCTCTGTGCTGAGTGTGGGGATTGAGAAATGATTAGAAACTAATTCTAAGAGTGGATATGGAAAATGGAACTAAGTATGCATTAAAATAAAGTGCTGGGAGCAACTTCTGCCTGAAGGGGATGGGAAAGATGTGAAAGCAGGGGATATCTAGCTGGAGCTGTGAAATATAAGCAAGAGTTTGTCTGGAGAAGAAGCAGGGCAAAAGGCATTTAGAGAAAGGGAAGCGGTCTTTGTAAAGGGAGGGAGTCATGGAGTGGCATGGCAGCCATGGGAGTAGGGAGACTTTGCAGAGGAGGCAGGATGATGGGAGGTGACACCAGAGTAGACGGCTGTGCAGATTGTGAACTTCCTGTGATGCTCTGATCAACTGCTTAGAGTTTATCCTACAGATGATGCAGAATACTAGAAGGTCTTGAAACACTAGAGGGACAGAATCAGATTTGGGGAGAGAATTCTTTACTTCAATATTTTTCTATAACAAAAATATAATACATAATCATGTAAAAGTTCAAGTACTACAGAACATATAAAAATGTAAAATATATAAAAATGGAAAGTTTTCTTGCCTTCACACCTATTCTATCTCAGGATAATCTTCTAGTAACATCTGGTATGCATTCTTCTGGATTTTTCTTTTTCACGTATATTGTCATCTATTTTATCTATTTGTCTGCATCTGTATCTATCTCCCTCTGAGTATGTATCTATCTTTTCAACAAAGATAGAACCGCAAACAAAGACAGAATAACAAACAGGATATATCCATAGTCTACTGTTCACCTAAGAGTATACCTCCCTGTCAGCACATGCAGATTTATCTCATTGTTCTTAACATTTGTTTAGTAATCTACAACAGGCTCAGCAGCCCCTGGGTTGAAGGGTCAAATCAGCACAGCTCTGTTTATGTAGATAAAGTTTTATTGGAAGACAGCCACACTCATTTGTTTACATATTGTCTATAGCTACTTTCTTAAGAGCAGAGTTGAGTAGTTATGATAGAGACCATATGGCCTGCAAAGCCTGCAATATTACTATCTGGTCCTTTATAGAAAACATTTGCTGACTGCCGGTCTATAATATATATGCACTAGAATAAATTTCATCATTTCCATACTGACAGGTCACCCAACTGTTTCATCACAAATAAAACTGTAACTAACATTTTGATACATATATCTCTATCTGTTTAAGTGAATGTTTCTGTAGAAGAGTTTTCTAGAAGTAGATTTGCTATATTAACAGATTTTCTTCTTTTTTCATTTTTGGAGAGAATCCTGGTGGCAGTGTGAAGAGTCTAGAGTTAGGAGTCCTAGGGCAAATGTATCAATTAGAAGGTGATTCTTATCATCTAGGTTAGAGATTAGGCAAGTCCAAAGGTGGGAATGGGCAGAAGTGTTAGAATTGAAGAGATTCAGGAGGGAATGCTGAGAATGCCACATTGGATAAAGTCAAGTTATTCACAGTGGATAAAGTCAAGAAGGAAGGGGGGTGTTGAATGCTTCTGGGGTTGAAATGCTTCTGAAATCAAAAGGTTAGGTAACTCATCCACTGGAAAGAAAAGATAAGTACCATCAGAAATGTGAATTTAAGGAAGTGTATTTTACTTGAATATCACTGTTATGACAAATTGATATAAAACTCTCATTGAGTACTTTCATTCTGGGACAAGCAAGTGTGACCATCAACAAAGGTTTGGATTCTTTATTACCCATGTAAGTTTGTTTTTCTTGAAGTCTAGTGGATTTACACTATTACATTAGTTTCAGGTATACAATCAACACTAGGTTTGTGGGGTTTTTTTGCGGTATGCGGGCCTCTCACTGCTGTGGCCTCTCCCATTGCGGAGCACAGGCTCCGGACGCACAGGCTCAGCGGCCATGGCTCACAGGCCCAGCCACTCCGTGGCACGTGGGATCCTCCCGGACCGGGGCACGAACCCATGTCCCCTGCATCAGCAGGCGGACTCTCAACCACTGCGCCACCAGGGAAGCCCCAACACTAGTTATTTTAAATAAAACAGTTCCCGATGTGGCGGTCATCGCCCTGCTGTCTTTCCACTGTCCTTTGCCAGCCTCCCCTTGGTTCGCCAGCCTTCCCCTGGTCACCTACGCAGCCACCTTCCCTGCAGTCCTGTCCCTCATCCCCCCAAACAGCAGACAAAACTCCTAAGGCAAACACCCTTGCATCCTTAAATTCATGATCACTGAAATGTTTATTCAGGCGTCTAGCTTTCTTCTGAATCACATTTTCATAGGAAGTCACATATTTGTGAATATCCCCACACCACAACTTAAACATGTTTTTAAGTTTCACTGAGATTATCTCTTTCACTTGATGACCATTTTTCACAAATACACTTTCCATGTCACAAGCACTACTGATTAAGCTGAGACTGCCAGAGGCCCATAAAGTCACATGAACTCATAAAGGCAGATGCTGCCTGGGACCCCTGCCTCGTCCCAGAGCCCATGCAGATTAAGGCCTCCACAAACACACATCCATAGAATTTGAGAGCAACAACACATAGTTGAAGAAAAGCTAATAAATTTGAAAATGCCATGGGTTAGTTGTGCTTTCCAAGCGCTGTGGGATTTTCCACAGTGGGCTGTTAACATGACTTATTACAGAGCTTTGGTGGGTATTAAACCAGAGTGTTCTAAAATCTGTAAGTATTTTTAAAATGAGGTAGTAATATGATAACATTTGTGGTTTTGTTTCTGCAATTTTTAAGAGGGAAGGAGCTCCAGTAATGGACAGAAATTGACCAAAAGAAACTGTGTTGACTGGACAGAATTTGACCAAAAGAAACTGTGTTGACTGGAAAAGAAGAGGTAGACCCTAAATGATTCTGGACCCTGAGAAGAAAACATGGATGGAATTATTGAGTGATCTAGAAAAAGAAGTTACAGAAACAAAGCTGATAGCAAAATGCCATGATCTCTTTTGGAACATGCTGCTTATACAACTGTTCTACATGCTGAATAGGTCAGTAATTCTATTACCAAAATTCACATGGTGAAGCAAAGAAGATCTTAGGGCTTCTTGTCTACGAGAACAGCAACTCTGCTACTAAAGTTCTTTGGCAGCTCTAAGTGTCATAACAACAACGTAGATGCCTCTGCCTGAGACTTTTGAGATCAGCTCCAGGGAAGTTCAGACAAGACTGCTCTGAGCCTTGTTAGACCAACCGAGGATGCTACGGGCGCAGGTGGTGACACACAGTCATCCTTTCTACCAATTGCCTAGGTTCTCCTGACACCAGCAGGGAAAAGCAAATGGACCACAGGCCCTACCACTCCCCCCATAAAGCAAATGCATTAAAGAAGAAATTCAAAACCTAGATGTGCAAAATCATGCAGGACATATTCTGAAGAAAAAGAAAAAAATCACTCATGCTGTAGCCCAGCCCCATGGAGAAGTAAAGCAAAAAAGAAACTTATGATATGGTAAAAGGTTAAATCTGAAAAATGTACTCAGCCCTCGACATCTCTCCATAAGCAATTCCCACAGTGTCTAAAGATGTCAATAAAGGAAGCATTGGATAAGGAAGAAAAAAGTAGAATTCCAAACTACTAACAAAAGTTTAAAATGAACAATTCCTCCCTTTATTTCTTACAGCATGGTTTTTTTTTTCAGCCTGCAACTTAGAATTTATTTAATCCTGCCCTGAAGTTAATATTTTACACATGTTCACCAGGTTGACCTCTCCTTGAAGGCACGAGCCCTGCTTTCTTCATCTTTGTATTCCCTATTCACCCCATCCTTTCCCAACTCCGGTAATTACCAGGCATATATTAGGCATAATAATGGTTCTATAATTTCACCCTCTCCTGACTACTGTCAAGTCTTTATTACAGTGTTTTCCAGCAAAAAAAATTACCCTTAAACAGTCAGCTTGATGCAGTGCAATGCTTCAGAAGTGAACACTAACCCTGTATGATGCTTTATGAGAAACAATTCCTACTGCCAAGTAGATTTGAAAAATGGGGTATATACTATTCTCCTTCCGGAAGTCACAGGCACACAGCAAATTACAGGCTCTGAAAAGACCTGCATTGACATGATCAGTTCAGTCACGTTTAGCTCAGTCTCACCTATTATGTTGAATAGGAGTACTTTTTTGTTTTAATCATTTCTATTGACCTACTCTGGAATTATCCTGCTTTAGAACTTTGCTACTCAAAGTGTGGTCCATGGACCAGCAGCACTGACATCACCTGGGAGCTTGTTGGAAATGCAGAATCTCAGGCCTCTGACCGCAGCCCTACAGAACCCGAGCCAGCACTTTAACAAGATACCCAGAGTGATTCACACACAGATCAATGTTTGTAGGACACACTTGAAATTCTGGTGTAACTGGAAAAGGCTTTAGCTTTGGAACCAGATGGATCTATCTGATTACCGTGTTATCTCCTGCAAAGACAATATATATCTTGCATGGTCATTGTGAAGATAAGGTAATATACATAAATCATCTGGCACATGATAAATATTACTAAATAAATTATAGCTATTAATATTAAGATTGTTATTCATACTTTATATATACTCCACTCATTATATAATATGTAATTATAGTTGTTCACTTCAAATGACCATCAGAAGTGATTTGTTAATAAGGTTAGTATAATTAATGTTTATTGCAATGAAAGGGGAATTTCATAACCTCAAAAGTTCCCCTTCACTTTTCCTCCAAAGGAATTGTTTTCATTACACGGACCTACACTTTCAGAGGAATAGGAAGTTGTTTTACATAAATCTGAGATGGTTCTCTTTGGGTTGCTCTCCTTTTCCTGCAGGAGAAATGGAGGACACAGAATTGGAATTTAAGTCTCATGTCTGAAATATTTAGATTCCTGACGACACATTTTATGCCATAATTTAATACCCTAATATTTAATTAGCAATTCAACTTCAATTTATCTTAGGCATGTACAAACAATATCCATTTTTTAAATAACTGCATTAGCTTGCTTTCCATGTTGCGTGAGGCAGACATTTACTGCGATACTATCAGAAAGAAAAATGTACAAAAGTCAGTTGGGAAAGAAGTGAAGCTAAATGAAAAAAAAAAACCAAAAAACAACTGATCGACAAGCAAAATCCTTTCTGCCCACATTTTCTATTTTTGCTACATTATTTAATATATATCCTATGAACTCCATTTGTATTTTGTACCCACACGTGCTTTAAATGGCCAAAACTTTTCATTTTTTCTTAGGATTAGGAAGTCCTAGGAATTATGTGTTTCAGTCTCTCTATAATCTTCTCTCTATATTATACCTATGTATCATATATCATATATCACACACACAATGTCTACTTTTAAATGTTCAGAAGGTCCTTTCCCATTACCCCTCTTTAAATCTCACAATATTTTCCTAGAAGAGACACACAGTATTTTTTTTTTAATAGGATGCTTCAGAGGCCTGGGGGATTTAAGGGACTTTTAAAGGACTTTTAAGGGATATGGTGTTTCACAGGTAAAGCTAGAATAAGAAATCAGGGTTTATGTGAATTTGTTGTTGTTGTTGTTTTGTTTTCCATCTCTTTACTAAACCTACTATTGTGTCAATATTAAGCCCTCTGGAAGTTTTTGTTCTAAAGCATAGGAGTCTGCATGTTCTTCAAGTAGCTTAGCAGGTTGGGAGCTTGACTGCCTTTCTTATGTAGGAACCACTTCCCCATCCACCTGGCCAGGAGGGTGAGTGAGACCCATGACCTTTGGAGCATGGATGTCCTTCCTTCTGGATTTGCTATAACTGGTATCACACAGAGAACACTCTATAAGAGGAAGGGCTGGATGTTTCATGAACTCTCTACATCTCCCTATGCATGCTTACTAAAATCAAGTAAAAACAGAAATGACATTAAGAGTTTACTGCATTTTAAAGGGGAAGACTTTTAAACTTCTTTATTTGCAGTATTGGTAAATAAATATTTATTTATTATGCTTAAAGGACCCTTGTTATTCATCCTGTATTTCAACAAGCCTTGGCAGGGCAGTGTGCTGTGATAGGTGGACTGTTTTTCCTCTTGTCTTCCCTTCATTTTATTTCTTCTATATGACAGCATATCTATTTATGGTAATCCCACATTTGATGATAAGCTCTCAGAATTTCAGTTATTTATACATACCACCTCTTCTTACTTCTCTCTCCCATTTCTAGTATGTATTTTTGTTAAGAAAATACTCATTCATTTCATCATTCCTTGCCAGTTTGATTTTTTCCCCAGTTTGACCATGTAGATGCATGCTGAATGTACTGACCTCTCAAGGGCCTTTCCAACATATTTCATACATTCTTACATCAAATAAAATAGATAAAAGTCAGAAGTTGGGCTCTTTTCCTACAATGCCACTTTTTGAGTAAGGAAAGAAGTAGACTTCAGTTTTTATGACCAATCTGATACCAGTAACATCAAGAGATTCAACTACTAATCTTCTGTCCTAAAAATGTGTTTTCAGTTTATTTCTGTCAAATGTCACAGACTGTCAAAATAAAGTCTGCATAGGTTCCTATTTTCTGTTGCCATGAACAATTAGCATTACAAACATCATAACTAGAAAATAACAAAGCATTAACCGGACTTGACCCTGAACAGGACTTATTGCCATACCGATGAGGACTTAAATAGCCAGCAAGGCCCAAGGGCCAATGGCAAAGGGATCTCCTTGCTTCCTAGGAGGCGATGAACAGCAACAGGAGGACAGAGACAGATTCCCAGGCTCTCTGAAAAGAGAGAGAGCTGTAGAGACATTTGCTGGCTCCCGCAGTGAAAGATCAGCATTTCCCTGGAGAAGCCTGGGCAGCAGAACTGCAGTATCACTAGTACTTCCTGGACCACTGAGTAAGGCACCCCGTGACTGGTAGACTCTCCTCATCTCTAAAATGAGGGAATAAAATGATGATCTCTAGGTCCCTTTCATTTCTAGCCTGCTGTAAGTCTATGATTCCAGAAGGGCCTTGAAAAACATTTTTTTCCTAGAATATTCTGAGTTGTAGACTACAGAAAAAGGCAGAGAAGACTTTCTAGAGTCATGTAATGTTACCTCAGTGGTAGCCAGTCAACTGCATGACTAAATTCCTTCATATGACCACACTTGTTATCCAACCAAAGGCAATCTCAGGCTCATTTGGACAAGACTCTCTTGAACAGTAACTATGTGGACATGTCTTTACCTGTTCAGAATATTTCAAGTCAAGAGATAAATCTTGATGAGAAGTGGCTAGAGAATCACCTCTTTTTACCAAAATTATTCCATTGAGTTAATGTCACTTAATTTATCAACCCATTATGCTAAGTTTGGACATTCGCAAGGTACCAAGATTGCTTTCTGTTATGAAAAACCACACGCACACAGAAAGGATATGAAAGGATTCTGAGAAGTGGGGGTTCCACGGGAGCTATTTAAAACTCCTTCAATTCAAACCCCTATTCCACTTCCTCACCTTTCCCATACCCAAGTCTCATGCCCGACACACACATCTGGGCAGCTGATCTGCTCCAAAGAATTCACTGAGAAAGCAGACCTGCCACACACCCTCTGTGCCAATTCATCCCTCTTTTCCTTTTGTTCCAATGGAAGAGGAATCTCCTCCAAGCAAAGGATAAATCTTCCAACTCAGCATCAGTTTTACCCTTTTTCACCCAAATTTTCAACATTCACTTCAAGTGGTCCTGTTATGAACTTATCACTTTTAAAGAGGAATACAAAACAACAACAACACACAGGAAACTATATTCAGTATCCTCTGATAAACCATAATGGAAAAGAATATAAAAAAAGAATGTATATATATATACATATATATGTGTGTGTGTGTGTAACTGAGTCACTTCGCTGTAGAGCAGAAACTGACACAACACTGAAAATCAACTACACTTCAATGAAATAATAAACAAAACAACAACAAAGCAAATGAATGGAGGTGGCATGGTAACATAAAGAAGAACTATTCTTGCATGGTGGGGAAGGAGTTGGCAACATTATCAGTGTATAGTATTAATGGCCACCATACCCCCGAGGAGTCAATGAGATCAAGGCTCGCTGAGGTTGAACGTCTTAGGTTGTGTGTCTCTTCCATTCCTAGTGCCAGAACATGGAAAATACATAATATGTTTTTGCTTCCTGAATGTTGAGGGGATTCATGGAAATTCACAGCAGCACTTTCGCAGGAGGGCCCGATCTCCAGACTACAGACAGTAATGTTTACCACCTTCCATTTTCTAGCATTTTGATGCCTTCAGAGCACTTCCACATATATTTAAGCATTGGCATTACTATTTGTTTGACACAGTATTGTAGAGACGTCCATATTTGTCTGGACTATGCTGATAATTAGCTACCTGACTTGACCTAGGATTCATTTCTCTGGAACTACTCAATTTTATCGTCTATAAAATGGAGATAATATTTCACAGAATAGCTGTGAGGTTTAAGTGGGATTATATATTCATGATAAGCTGAAAAGTCAAAAGAACTATTCCAATGCTAGGCGCTCTTTTGTAATACCTGAAAAGCAGTTAGTACAGCAACCACTGAAAACCTAGTAAATGTTAATGACAGTTTGTCATGTTTTTCATTTACTGACTCCCAATACTAAGGCTATTGCTTTTGTTTCAGTTAAAGGCAGTGGTTGTTCTTTTTTGTTTGTGTGTTTTCTTTGTTAAAACATGTTAATTTTCTGTATACACACCTTACTCTTACAGAAAAATGAAAAAGGAAAAGGGAAAAAGGGGGGTACCTTTTCTTCTTGGGATCCATTAGCAGCATTTTAATAACCCTCTTCTTAAAACCCTATATTTGCTAATGTGCTTAAAATAAAAATAGACCTCAAAAATGCCACTGAATTTAATACGGGTTTTGTAATTATGACTATAAAAGGATAATTATCTTTGCCATTCTTATGTAGCATCTTATAACAACAGGAAATTTCACTTTTGATGGATTTTCAACTTGTGATTCGCTATGGCTCTTATGATCTCAATTGGTTCCAACCATTTCTATCATACCATGTGACTTAGTTTCTTTCTAAAGTTTAATACCTTGTAGTTTCATTTAATTTTACTTACTTATTTGTGATCACTCATCCTACTTGCCAAGGATATTAGTTCTAATCTTATATTTTGAGACTATGATTCCCTTTGGATTTTGGTATCATCTAGAAATTTAATGAACATGCTTATTATTCCCTTATTCCTGTCCCTGGTAAAACTGTGCAGAAGGACTTAAAGGGGGAAAGCAGAGTGAATGCAAATACAGACAAATGGATTCCATTTATCTGCAATGTTAAACAGAGGCCCAAATTCCCACATTTTAATCAATGTAAACATATTATACAAGGGGGAGGGGGAGTGGGGAAGGGATGCATTGGGAGTTTGGGATTAGCAGATGCAAACTATTACATATAGAATGGATAAACAAGGTCCTACTGAATAGCACAGGGAACTAAAAGAATATGTGTGTGTGTATATATATATATATATATATGTATAACTGAATCACTTTGCAGTAAAGTAGAAATTAACACAACATCGTAAATCAACTATGCTTCAATAAAATAAATTAAAAAACCATAAATACCTCTGAGACAATTTATTAATCATTTGATTGACTTTTATAAAGCACCGTCTGCGTACAGCACATTTTGCTATATGCAATGGGGAATTTAAAAAAGGGTGTGTCATGTATTCTGCTCTCAAGAAATTTACAGTTTATTGAGAGGTAACTTGTGAATCTTGAGGAATAATACAAAGTAGAACAGAGATGTGCAGTAATGCTAGAAGAAGTAAAAAAGTGAAAACCTGTAGACAAAGTCAATCATTTCTCTTCGGGGAAAAAGGGATTCACAAACTTTCATTAGGCATGTAATACAAAACTGGACATAATATATGAAATGATGGTGACACTGGACCACAGGCAGCTCAAGGCAGGGATTCCCAGGAGAAGAGAAACCAAATGAAGTAAGTCATATGATAGTCCCTGTTTATGGCCTGGAGAGCACTTTCCAGGTTGCAGTGCAGGAAAGAGAAACCCACACAGAGGCAGGGTTCTCCCTGAGTTGGAGAAATCAAGTTGAGAATTTCTGGAGAGCAAAGTGAATAGAGTCACCAGCACAGCTGCAAAGAGAGAGAATTCCAGAAATTGACAGGCGTAACTGACTGGTGCAGGTGTGTCAGGAAACTACCTGAGGTCTGGGAAAGGCCCACCGGAAATGAGCATCAAGAGTGATCTCCAAGAAAAAAGAACGAAATAAGGCCATTTGCAGCGACATGGACAGATCTAGAGATCATCATACTGAGTGAAGTAAGTCAGACAGAGAAAGACAAATATCAGATGATATCACTTATACGTGGAATCTAAAAAACAGTACAAATGAACCTATTTTACAAAATAGAAATTGAGTCACAGGTGTAGAAAACAAACTTATGGTTACCAAGGGGGAAAGAGGGGGAGGGGTAAATTGGGAGATTGGGATTGACACATATATATTACTATATATAAAATAGATAATTAATAAGAACTTGGTGTACAGCACAGGGAACTCTATTCAATACTCTGTAATGACCTCTATGGGAACAGAAGCTTAAAAAGAGTGGGTCTAGGTATAACTGATTCACTTTGCTGTACAGCAGAAATTAACACAACACTGTAAATCAACTCTGCTCCAATAAAAAAAATTAATTAAGAAAAATAAAAAGAGAAAACTTTCACAAGCCTCTTAGATAGCCTCATCCACCAGGCAGCAGAACCAAGAAGAACTACAACACTGCAGCCTGTGGAACAAAAACCACATTCACAGAAAGACAGACAAGATGACAAGGCAGAGGGCTATGTACCAGATGAAGGAAAAAGATAAAACCCAAGAAAAGCAATGAAATGAAATGGAAATAGGCAATCTTCCAGAAAAATAATTCAGAATAATGATAGTGAAGATGATCCAGGACCTTGGAAAAACAATGGAGGCAAAGATCGAGAAGATGCAAGAAATGTTTAACAAAGATCTGGAAGAATTAAAGAACAAACAAACAGAGATGAACAATACAATAACTGAAATGAAAAATACACTAGAAGGAATCAATAGCAGAATAACTGAGGCAGAAAAACGGATAAGAGACCTGGAAGACAGAATGGTGGAATTCACTGCTGCGAAACAGAATAAAGAGAAACGAATGAAAAGAAATGAACACAGCCTAAGAGACCTCTGGGACAACATTAAACACAACAACATTCGCATTATAGGGGTCCCAGAAGGAGAAGAGAAAGAGAAAGGACCTGAGAAAATATTTGAAGAGATTATAGTAGAAAACTTCCCTAACATGGGAAAGGAAATAGCCACCCAAGGCCAGGAAGTGCAGAGAGTCCCATACAGGATAAAACCAAGGAGAAACACACCGAGACACATAGTAATCAAATTGGCAAAAATTAAAGACAAAGAAAAATTACTAAAAGCAGCAAGGGAAAAACAACAAATAACATACAAGGGAACTCCCATAAGGTTAACAGCTGATTTCTCAGCAGAAACTCTACAAGCCAAAAGGGAGTGGTGGCACGATATACTTAAAGTGATGAAAGGCAAGAACCTAGTGACCAAGCAGGTAACCAAGCAAGCAAGTAAGCAAGCAAGCAAGTAAGCAAGCAAGTAACCAAGATTACTCTACCCGGCAAGATCTCATTCAGATACGATGGAGAAATCAAAAGCTTTACAGACAAGAAAAGCTAAGAGAATTCAGCACCACCAAACCAGCTCTACAACAAATGGTAAAGGAACTTCTCTAAGTGGGAAACACAAGAGAAGAAAAGGACCTACAAAAACAAACCCAAAACAATTAAGAAAACAGTCATAGGAACATACATATCGATAATTACCTTAAACATGAGTGGATTAAATGCTCCAACCAAAAGACACAGACTGGATGAATGGATACAAAAACAAGACCCATATATATTCTGTCTACAAGAGACCCACTTCAGACCTAGGGACATATACAGACTGGAAGTGAGGGGATGGAAAAAGATATTCCATGCAAATGGAAATCAAAAGAAAGCTGAAGTAGCAATACTCATATCAGATAAAATAGACTTTAAAAATAAAGAATGTTACAAGAGACAAGGAAGGACACTACATAATGATTAAGGGATCAATCCAAGAAGAACATATAACAATTATAAGTATATATGCACCCAACATAGGAGCACCTCAATACATAAGGCAACTGCTAACAGCTCTAAAAGAGGAAATCGACAGTAACACAATAATAGTGGGGGACTTTAACACCTCACTTAGACCAATGGACAGATCATCCAAAATGAAAATAAATAAGGAAAGAGAAGCTTTAAATGACACAATAGACCAGATAGATTTAATTGATATTTATAGGACATTCCATCCCCAAACAGCAGACTACACTTTCTTCTCAAGTGCACATAGAACATTCTCCAGGATAGATCACATCTTGGGTTACAAATCAAGCCCCAGTAAATTTAAGAAAATTGAAATCATATCAAGCATCTTTTCTGACCACAACGTTATGAGATTAGAAATCAATTACAGGGAAAAAAAACATAAAACAGAAACACATGGAGGCTAAACAATATGTTACTAAATAACCAAGAGATCACTGAAGAAATCAAAGAGGAAATCAAAAAATATCTAGAGACAAATGACAATGAAAACACGATGATCCAACACCTATGGGATGCAGAAAAAGCAGTTCTAAGAGGGAAGTTTATACCTATACAAGCTTACCTCAAGAAACAAGAAAAATCCTCAAATAAACAATCTAACGTTACACCTAAAGGAACTAGAGAAAGAAGAAAAAACAAAACCCAAAGTTAGTAGAAGGAAAGAAATCATAAAGATTAGAGCAGAAATAAATGAAGTAGAAACAAAGAAAACAATAGCAAAGATCAATAAAACTAAAAGCTGGTTCTTTGAGAAGATAAACAAAATTGATAAACCATTAGCCAGATTCAACAAGAAAAAGA
Organism: Mesoplodon bidens; assembly: GCF_964165515.1. Classification (NCBI taxonomy): domain Eukaryota; kingdom Metazoa; phylum Chordata; class Mammalia; order Artiodactyla; family Ziphiidae; genus Mesoplodon; species Mesoplodon bidens. The sequence goes on along the minus strand of NC_138176.1, from coordinate 117,072,563 downwards.
GGGAGAGGACTCAAATCAATAAAATTAGAAATGAAAAAGGAGAAGTTACAACAGACACCACAGAAATACAAAGCATCCTAAGAGACTACTACAAGCAACTCTATGTCTATAAAATGGACAACCTGGAAGAAATGGACAAATTCTTAGAAAGGTATAACCTTCCAAGATTGAACCAGGAAGAAACAGAAAATATGAACAGACCAATCACAAGTAATGAAATTGAAACTGTGAATAAAAATCTTCCAACAAACAAAAGTCCAGGACCAGGTGGCTTCACAGGTGAATTCTATCAAACATTTAGAGAAGAGCTAACACCCATCCTTCTCAAACTCTTCCAAAAAATTGCAGAGGAAAGAAAACTCCCAAAACCATTCTATGAGGCCACCATCACCCTGACACCAAAACCAGACAAAGATACTACAAAAAAAGAAAATTACAGACCAATATCACTGATGGATATAGATGCAAAAATCCTCAACAAAATACTAGCAAATGGAATCCAACAACACATTAAAAGGATCATACACCATGATCAAGTGGGATTTATCCCAGAGATGCAAGGATTCTTCAATATGCGCAAATCAATCAATGAGATACACCATATTAACAAACTGAAGAATAAAAACCATATGATCATCTCAATAGATGCAGAGAAAGCTTTCGACAAAATTCAACACCGATTTATGATAAAAACTCTCCAGAAAGTGGGCATAGAGGGAAGCTACCTCAACATAATAAAGGCCATATATGACAAACCCACAGCAAACATCACTCTCAGTGGTGAAAAACTGAAAGCATTTCCTCTAAGATCAGGAAAAGGACAAGGATGTCCACTCTCAACACTACTATTCCACATAGTTTTGGAAGTCCTAGCCATGGCAATCAGAGAAGAAAAAGAAATAAAAGGAATCCAAATTGGAAAAGAAGAAGTAAAACTGTCATTACTTGCAGAAGACATGATGCTATACATAGAGAACCCTAAAGATGTCACCAGAAAACTACTAGAGCTAATCAATGAATTGGTAAAGTTGCAGGATACAAAATTAATGCACAGAAATCTCTTGCATTCCTATACACTAATGATGAAACATCTGAAAGAGAAATTAAGGAAACACTCTCATTTACCATTGCAACAAAAAGAATAAAATACCTAGGAATAAACCTACCTGGGGAGACAGACCTGTATGCAGAAAACTATAAGACACTGATGAAAGAAATTAAAGATGATACCAACAGGTGGAGAGATATACCATGTTCTTGGATTGGAAGAATCAATATTGTGAAAATGACTACACTACCTAAAGCAATCTACAGATTCAATGCAATCCCTATCAAACTACCAATGGCATTTTTTACAGAACTAGAACAAAAAATCTTAAAATTTGTATGGAGACACAAAAGACCCCGAATAGGCAAAGCAGTCTTGAGGGAAAAAAACGGAGTTGGAGGAATCAGACTCCCTGACTTCAGAGTAACTACAAAGCTGCAGTAATCAAGACAATATGGTACTGGCACAAAAACAGAAATGTAGATCAATGGAACAGGATAGAAAGCCCAGACATAAACCCAAGCACCTATGGTCAACTAATCTATGATAAAGGAGGCAAGGATATACAATGGAGAAAAGACAGCCTCTTCAATAAGTGGTGCTGGGAAAACTGGACAGCTACATGTAAAAGAATGAAATTAGAACACTCCCTACCACCATACACAAAAATAAACTCAAAATGGATTAGAGACCTAAGTGTAAGACCAGGCACTATAAAACTCTTAGAGGAAAACATAGGAAGAACACTCTTTGACATAAATCACAGCAAGATCTTCTTTGATCCACCTGCTTGAGTAATGGAAATAAAAACAAAAATAAACAAATGGGACCTAATGAAACTTAAAGGTTTTGCACAGCAAAGGAAACAATAAACAAGATGAAAAGACAACCCTCAGAATGGGAGAAAATATTTGCAAATGAATCACCAGACAAAAGATTAATCTCCAAAATATATAAACAGCTCATGCAGCTCAATATTAATAAAATAAACAACCCAATCCAAAAATGGGCAGAAGACCTAAATAGACATTTCTCCAAAGAAGACATACAGATGGCCAAGAAGCACATGAAAAGCTGCTCAACATCATTAATTATTAGAGAAATGAAAATCAAGACTACAATGAGGTATCACCTCACACCAGTTAGAATGGGCATCATCAGAAAATCTACAAACAATAAATGCTGGAGAGGGTGTGGAGAAACGGGAACCCTCTTGCACTGTTGGTGGGAATGTAAATTGATACAGCCACTATGGAGAACAGTATGGAGGTTCCTTAAAGAGCTAAAAATAGTATTACCATATGACCCAGCAATCCCACTACTGGACATATACCCCAAGAAAAAAATAGTTCAAAAAGACGCATGCACCCCAATGTTCATTGCAGCACTATTTACAATAGCCAGGTCATGGAAGCAACCCAAATGCCCATCGACAGACAAATGGATAAAGAAGATGTGGCACATATATACAATGGAATATTACTCAGCCATAAAAAGGAACGAAATTGTGTCATTTGTAGAGACGTGGATGCATCTAGAGACTGTCATACAGACTGAAATAAGTCAGAAAGAGAAAAATAAATATCGTATATTAACGCATATATGTGGAACCTAGAAAATGGTCCAGACGAACCAGTTTGCAGCGCAGAAATTGAGACACAGAAGTAGAGAAAATAATGTACGGGCGCTTCCCTGGTGGCGCAGTGGTTGAGAGTCCGCCTGCCGATGCAGGGGACATGGGTTCGTGCCCCGGTCCGGGAATATCCCACATGCCACGAAGCGGCTAGGCCCGTGAGCCATGGCTGCTGAGCTTGCGTGTCCAGAGCCTGTGCTCCACAACGGGAGAGGCCACAACAGTGAGAGGCCCACGTATGGCCAAAAAAAAAAAAGTAAAAACGTATGGACACCAAATGGGGAAAGCAGCAGTGGGGGGTTTTGTGGTGTGATGAATTGGGAGATTGGGATTGACATGTCTACACTGATGTGTATAAAATGGATGACTAATAAGAAAATAAATAAGTAAATAAATAAAAACTAAGAAAAATAATGGATTTTTGAGGAAAAAAAAAAAGGAAAAATAAAAAGAGCAACCTCCAGAGCAAACAGGCCAGGAAGAGTCCATATCTCCTCCAGCCAGAGTGACGCATGGGACATCTGCAGACCACTCTGAAGGGCACTGCCTTGGCAGCCTTAGACTAAAGGAATTTTTGGTCCTTCCTAACAAATCTTAAAAGCAAGTCTCAAAAAGATGGAAATGTTTCCAACTTAAATGCATCCCAAAACAAAGATAAGACATTTTACAGGAATACAAACATACCAGTACCCCAGGGTGTAAAATTCACAATTCACAATATCTGGCATCAAAGTAAAAAAATCCTCAGACATGCAAACAAGCAGGAACATACAATGTATAATTAAGAGAGAACCAATAGAAGTGGATCCAGCCATGACAAAGATGATATAATTTAGTAGACAGGATATTAAAAGAACACACACACACACACACACACACACACACACGCGCGCATTCTCTCTCCCTCTCCCTCTCTCTGTTCAAGAAGGTAAAGGAAAGCATGAACACAATAAGAGAATTATACAAGATATAAAAAGCATCAATCAAACCGAATATACAGTGGCTGGGATAAAAACAAAGAATGGAGTATCAGTGAACAGTGGAATAATATCAGATGACCATATAAATGGGTAACTAGAGTTTCATGAAAGGGGAGAAGAGAGGGAAATGGATAAACTACTTAAAGAAATATTGACTGAAATATGTCCTGATCTGATGAAAACTATAAACCCATCGATTCAAGAAGCTCAAAAAAATGCCAAGCAAAAGAAATATGGAGAAAAACCACACCAAGGAATATTATAATCACATTGCTTAAAACCAGTGATAAAAGGGAAAATCTTAAAAGTGCTCAGGTAAAAAAACAAATTCTATAGAGGAGTAAAGATACAAATGACAGCAAACTTCTGGTCGGAGACGCTGCAAAAATGAGTCAGCAGAGCAGCTCCTTTAGACTCAGTGAAGAACATACCTGCCAACCTAGAGGTCAGAGTCAGAGAAACTATTTCACAAACAGAAAGGTGGGGTAAACAGAAGACAGGAATTCACAGGGGAAGAAGGGGATAGTGTAAGAAAAGGTGTGTGGGTAGGAAGAAGCAGTGTGAATTCAGGGAACAGACAGGAAAGGGGTAGCACCAACAGTGTAAACAGAGGGACAGGGGTGGACATGAAGAGGGAAAGACAGATTAGCAACAGAGCTAAGAGGTCCTTGACTTTCAAGCCACAATAAAGAAACTTTTTTTTTTTCCAAGTAAAGTGGAGACTTCAGTGAAAATTTAAAAATGGGATGATACATTGTACGGTATTTTAGAGACCTTGTAAAGACTGAATAAAGACTGGAGAACCAATTGGTAAGGCAAAATTTTTAGAAATTATATGTATATGTAAGTATATAAAGTTACATATTATACGTGTTATATATTATAGACGATGTATAGGATTATTTTAAATATGACTGTGAAAGATAAACAGACATTAAAGGACACATCTTAGAAACTGGTTAAAAATTATTCGCCTACACCTTTCTAGGTGCTTTAAAAATAATGTCTTATTTACTACCTATTTACTATTTACTATTATTAAGGAGTAAAATTACACCATAATCAACTAAGCACTCAAAATTTTGTTACAGGAGAAAGAACAGGGGTCTGCACTCATTTCCTCTGTTCCTTCCTGGCTGTGTAAAAATGGGGAAACATGGCATGACCACATCCATTTTTCCGTTTCAAAATCTCTTAATTTTATAGTTTTTTCAAAATAAATTTAAAGTAGCAATATGATTATTTTTTGCTATTTTTATACAGACTGAAGAACAAATTTAGATATCAACAAATAAACAAACAAGAAGCAACAGTCAGTTTTGTTTCATTTTGAATGATAAAAAGGCTAGAAAATGCTGCAGGTTAAATCCTCTAGTCCCTTTTGTTTTGTGGTTACATGGCCAAGATATATGCGGAATACCAAAAAGCCTGTTACTTTTTTTGCTTGCAGCTCCTTTTTTAAAGTATGAATGGTATCCCTATTCATCCTCCCTTCCTCTTTGATAAATTAATATGAAATGAAATTCCAGGTAAACTTAGGTAATATATTAAAGAGCTTGTTGCAAAATAACGTATTTTTTATTGCATTAAGATTCAGCCAAAAGTGTGTATGCATTTATTTTAAAATATGAGTTTCCTCTCTGCTAAAGCCCACAGACATTCTGGATAAGCTGCTTAAACTAAACAATGAGTTAGGAGGAAAATGTCCAAGTTTTGATTGGTCATTCACTCCAGCTCTGATGATTTAGGTATGGCGCCATTTAATAAATCTGAATGCTCGACCACAAACACTATGGAAAAACCTACAAATTTAAGCATCAAGTACCTGACTCTGAGATAATCTGTACAGTTGATTCCCTGACTTCTTAGAAAAGATGCCTGAGGCTTAGAATTTGCTGGCAGTACAGCTTAGACAGATGCATGAGAATGAGGAATCATATTGATCAAGCCCAAACTCTATTACATGAATATTTACAAAACAAAGTTGCCCACTTCTGAAATCAATCAATAACCACAATAATTTACCAAAAAACACAATGTGAGATAAGTTTTCTTAAGAAAAAAAATCATAGAAGTAGAAAAAATATTCTTTCCTTTGAAATGCTATTAATAGACAAGGCAATTAAAAAAAAAAGTTCAGACATTTAACAATTCCTGTTACCTAAAAATTATGAAGCACGAAGACAACTCCCAAAATGTTGGATAAATATGGAATCACCTACATAAATGTTTTTATATATTCATATCCCAGTAAGCAATTGCCAACCATTTTCATGGAAATGTGCTGCTGCTTCTGCAGGATCATTACAATCATTACACACCACCTTGTGTGCTGGGGTGGGGAGGGGAGACACCATGGAAAGTACCACTCAGTGACGTATTCAGCATTTACTCAACAAGAGCTACTATGTGCAGGAGCAGAGCTGGATGCTTGGGGCAAAACTCAGGGGAACAGGAAATATCTCCTGCCTACCACCTAGTACACAGTTATGAAAAATACTGGCTATAAAAGGCTCTTTCCTAATGACAATTTTGAGACACTATTTAAGTTTCAAGAGCTACGATCCTTGGAACGTATTATATTAGGTCGATGCAAGGTGTTTCTTATCCCTTACCTTCCAACCGCAGTCTTAAATCTGATATTTGACTCTCTCTCTATAAGGACCTACTCTACCGCATAGCGCAGGGAACTCTATTCAATACTCTATAACGGCCTATATGGGAAAAGAATCTAAAAAAGAGTAGATATATGTGTATGTCTAACTGATTCACTTTGCTGTATACCTGAAACTAACACACCATTGTAAATCAACTATACTCCAATAAAAAAATTGCATTAAAAATATATGTAATTGGCTAAATTTTTATATTCATTTTAAAATATTCTGGGGATATAGTCAGAGCCAAAATTTACTCTGGTAACAAGCAAGAGAAAGGATTCCTTTGAAACGTGTTATTCTTGAGTATTATGTCCAATGAGATTGGGCAGTTTCAGGAATCCCTGCCAAATCCAGGAGAGCTGTGTAAGATACTCAGTGTTATAAACCAATATCAATAATTGTTACTTATGCAACAAACAGTTAAGATCTAGTACTACTTTGTTGGGCAGTGCTGGGAATTATTAAATTCTACAAATTAACTTAGATTTCTTAACCACACATAAGATGTTTGCAGTTGAACTGACTGCTTCTGACCTAGAGTCACTCAGGAAGAGTGAGTTGCATTTAAACATCTTCATATCACCAGGATTAAGTGCTTCAGTCACTGCTGCCTTTATTAAGGTACCTGCTTCCTTTTATCTATTTCATGAGCTGGGTAAACAGAACGCATTAACATTCAACATTCATTTACCAAATGTTTATTGAGCTTTAAAGTCAGAACAGCAAAGGATTAAAATGGATTGCTTATACTGAACTTCTACTTTATAAAGCCACTGGCAAGTGCCTAAAAAATACTTCCACATCTACCACTCAGACATTCTTAATAAAGAAGTCTTCCCTGTAGTTATTTTAAAATAGGTTGTATATACTGAATGGAGACATAACATACATTCATTAACTAAACAGGAAAAGATAAGACATGTGAAGTTGATCTTTCAGTATCTCACTCCTTGAATTAACAACTAGACGAAGTTTGGAATAAATAGGAATTTGAAACTATTTCATGAATGAGGAAGATAAATTAAGAGCTGCAACAATATTCATTTCTGTACTGAAAAACCTTTAGCACCTTTGTCTTGAAATTCTCAAAGTCCTTTGCAAATAATATTCACAACATTGTCATGTGAGGAAAAGAAATGCTATTTTATTCTCAAATGAGAAACATGAGGCTACAGCAAGGCATATGTTCTATTTTAGATTCCATTAAATAGATTATGTATAATTATACAACTCTTCAATGATTACAAGTCACTTGCATAATGCTTAAAAATGCAAATGACAACCTACATCTCAGAATTTCCTCATAATATAAACAGTCTAAAAATTTAGCTCTATGTAGTAAGAGGGCAGAAATATTATGTTAAAAACTCAGGAAAGAATAAGACAAGAAGAGGCAATATTTGGTAAGAGCAACCATTTACCTATGCTGCCCACTTTGGGCATCAAAATATAACTGTACTGGATGGTTCTATGACTCAAAACTTCACATAGAAAACAGGTCAATCTTCCTCCCACCATTTTTTTTTTTTCCTCAGAGCATCCAGTTCATTGTCTCAAAGCACTCCCATTGTTTATCATCATTTCAGTAACTATTACATTTTTCTTCCTTATCAGACATTGGGTATTAGAACAATAGTGACCCAGTACATACAAACATTTTAGGGCTATACATTTTACTCTATCAACATTGATTAGCCTTTCTCTGAAATAAATTGATTTCATTGAAATCATACTCTACAAATACAAATGCAATTATATTAATCGAAGAATGATAAACAAAGATATAGAAATAATGTACTATGTAAGCTTTAGTAATATTATGTAACAGTTATCTTCTATTTTGGTAGCATCTGATTTCAGTCCAATTTCTCAATCCTTTTTATCCATACTAGTGCAAACTGAGTAGGAAAAGCTCTCTCCTTCCACCTTAATAAATGCTGGGAACTGATGATCTCATGCATGAACCAGCCTGAGGATACACATTAGCATGAGATTGAGCCAGGATGGATCCAAATGTGCATATGAGGAAACCAAGTGAACTACACACAGTATCAGGAAGTCTGTAGCTCAGAAACACACCTAGCCTTTGAGGGGCATAAGAAAATACAGAACTTGCTGTGATCAGCTTTGAATCGTTCCAACTTTCAATGGTGGATTTCTCAACTGAATTTCACATACAACTGCCTCATCCATCCAATTTTATTAGGAAATAAGACAGTCGAAATAAGCTTTTTTTTCCCCCCAGACCACTATAGCTTAGTCTTATAATTAACACAACTTAAAAAAATTACAAATTTGAGGGGAACCTTTTAAAATATGCTACAAACTTCTCTCACTTCTTACGATACGGTTACTATGATCATCAATGACTACCCCTAGCTGGGCACCAGCCACGCTTCGGGAACCACCTGGTTAGGATGTTTCCTCTGAACATAAGAGCATGGCTCCAGACTCTCATGGTTTTGGACTTCCTTTATTGTTTTCAAATGTTTGATACCATTTTCTCTACCTTTTCCTTGCAAGGCTACAGGCAGGCTCCTGCTCCAGTCCCCAGCCTGAACTAAACAAGACTCTGGCTGTTCACTTTCCAATCTGATGTAAGCTAGAGAACCAGGTAACCAAGCTCCTTAGGACTCTATGTAAATTGAAAATAAATTGACTCCCAGGAGACGCCAAAAGTTTTCCATTTTGGGCATAAAAATCAGGAACTTTGTTCCCTGAGTTTACCATGTCCTAGGTATTTGAAGTTCACAGATAAGACACTTCCTGATAAGTGAGGTTTTATTGTGTTACTGAAATAAAACACAATGGTTTGCAAAATTAAATCTGGGGGCTGCCTGACATACTTAAGGTAAATGAAACCTTTTAGAATGTTGATCACGACATCCCCAGTGGTTTTGAACAGATTTCCTTTAAAAAAATAGGAGGATAGAGGCATCTGGAATATTTAACCTGGGTAATAGAAGCACTGATAAGGACATGCTTTAGATTTAGTTTTAAGAGAACAAAGAAAGGATAAATCTCATTAAGATTAAAAAGAATTCTACCTCAATAAAGTAGGAAAGTTCTCATAAGTTTTGATGGAACAGGAAAGTCCCTTAAAACGATCCATAATCCTTTTAAGACTGGGTAGGACAGCCTTTAGTCTGCACATTTAAAATTCATTAATGATCTTAAGCTGAGAATTAGATTGGGCATTTTTTCCCACAATCAGGCAAATCATGAAAGAACATCTTCCTTCCTCCTTCTGCCTCTTTCAGCCTCTGGAGGACCAGCCCATAACTCATGGCTTTGATGGGCTTTGATGTTTTTTCTTCCTCACTGTCCTTTGGTTGGGGTTAACTCCAGGATAACTGCTCCCCTTATGAACATAGCATTAGTCATCACAGATTCTGGTATGACTCTTTTTGTCTTGTGCCCCAGTGTGGGAACAGATTGCCTCTTTACATGCTTAGCCCGGGATGGATACCTAGAGCAGGAGCTTCAGAACACAGAAAGGGAGAAAGAACGACTTGATCTCTCCCAGTGCTTCTCAGTGGGGAGCCAGTGACATTTCGGGTGAAACAATCCTCTGTGGTACTGAGTTGTAGGGTGTCTAGGAATCTTGGCCTCTGCCCAGTGTCCCCAGTCATTGTGAGAACCAGAAATGCTCCAACATATTTCCAAAAGGCTCCTGGAGGGGTCATACTGGCCCCAATTGAGAACCACTGTAGTCACTGTGCTGTGCTGAAACGTCTACAGAAACCATCACTGTCTCAACAAACATAGATTAAAATTAGGCCAGCAGTGATATTCCCATTAAATAGTTGCCAAGTCAATATGCGGAAGATGTTTAGGTTCAAAATTATTTGTTCACATGGAACACAAATATTCATAGCTTGTAACTGTGGTTATCAGACATATTTCCTCTGTACCAACCACTGCAATTGAAAGACATTTGCTTGGATCCCCCCCTTCCCCTCTCCCCCCACAGTCAGCCTATACCTAATAGCCTGGTGATGACTTGGCTACATTTGCTTCTGAACTATAAGCTCATTTAGAGTAGGGTGTCTTATTCCCCTTGTTTGTCACTGTAATCACAGTGCTAATAAGCACAGAGTCTGGCATAAATAAACACTGAAAACCAACAATAAATTAGTAAGTGAATGAACTCAGCAAAGTCTCCACCAATGATCCAAGACACTTACAATTCAAGCAGGAATGAGCTCGGTCACACATGACTTTCCATGTTCAAAAGGTCAACAGAGGAAATTGTCTACTTCTATTGAGTTACATGTTTTACTCTGTTGAAAAACATCTTAAAAAAATCTCTTGGGAAATATCCACTGTCATCTTTGTAACAAGTGCAGTCGTTTGCTAAATGACATCTTCCCAATCTGCAGGTTACCTATACAACCCAGGAGTCAGCTGGGGTCTCCCTGAAGCTCAGACTTCTACAATCATCCATTCACTCAACAAAATATGAGGATGCACTGTCTCTATCATTTATATCTACACCTATATCTGTATCTATATCTAGGTCTATACCTATATCATCTATGTCTATAGATATAGATATAGGCATCCTTCCAGATCCTGGGGCTGCTCCTTGGTAAACAAGACAGATATAACTCTTGCCTTCAAGAAACTATATAGAAACTTCTATGTTTTTCACCCAAAGTCATTCTAAGTGCTAATATGCTTGGGAGAAGTTCATATGCTCACTCTAGATTTCAGAAAGAATATAAATGATTCTTATCTTACACACAGTAGCTTATGTCTTTGCAGTCTTGCCCTCTACCTTAGGTAGCTTATCGAAGTATTTCTTCCAAACAAATACTGTGCTGCCTAAAAGAAGAATGAATTTAAAAAACATTACCTATGTCCTTCTACATAAATATCAATAAAAATGATGTATATCTTAAGCTTCACATTCTCTTTACTGAGATATGAAGAGGTTAACCCTGCCCCTAATCCCTTTCTTTCCTCTGATTTATGATGTGAATCCCACAACAGGTGAAGCCTAGTGAAAATACACTTAAAAATATAACTATCGCATCAAATAGACAATCACAGAAATCTCACGATTTTCCAGTTCAGAAAAACAACTTAGAAAAACCAGCATAATTAAACTGTTTTGTTTTTAAAAATGTCTGAATGGATGCATTTGGCAATTGTTATCATAACTTCACACTTAATGTTATTCACCTTTGAAAATGGAAAAAAAATCCACATAGTACTTACCCTATATATATACATTTTTTTTGGGGGGGGGGTACGCAGGCCTCTCACTGTTGTGGCCTCTCTCGTTGCGGAGCACAGGCTCCGGACACACAGGTTCAGTGGCCATGGCTCACAGGCCCAGCCGCTCCGCAGCATGTGAGACCGGGGCACGAACCCGTGTCCCCTGCATCGGCAGGTGGACTCTCAACTACTGTGCCACCAGGGAAGCCCTACCCTATATTTTTGTTGGTGATTTTCCAATTAGGAAGGATAACCAAGGTGGTATTTTGCTAAAAGTCAGTATTCTCTAATTCTGTAATACTGAGAACTGGAAATGATCTTGTAAACAGTTTATTCCCACTCACTCATTTAGTACAAGGAAAACCACAAAACTATAAACTCTAGACAGGCTGGCTTATAATCTCTAATGTAGGCAATTTCCTTAAGACCCACGTGTGCTCTGCCAATCTTCCGAAAACTTCAATCTTCCGTAGAAGACTAACAGCTCACGAAAATTCATCTTCCTCTTCTTCCATAAAAGCGTATGGCTGCTCAGCTACGTGTGTTCCTTTACCATCCTGCCTCCTTCCAGCTGTGAAAAGCTTTGTGACTATTTTTTTCTCCCAGTGCAATCTGAGTGGACCTGACAGATGCAATTTCCATGTCTGACCCTAAATCTCCCACATTTGCTTTTACATGTTCTTTTGTCCTTTCCGTCCTGAAATGATGCTAACCAGGGAGACCTTGAAAATGATCATATAAAATAGAACTCACTGACTCGGAATACCTGTTGAGGAGGGTTAAGTGAACAATACATAAACTTCTGCATTCCTTGAGCCCCTGGACTATAAGGAATCTTTTGATAGAGCAGTGTAGCATTCCCTAACTAATACATAGTCCTGATGGACTCTTCAGCAAATTGATTCTGTTTTTTGTGTCTTCTTGAATATCTTTAAGATAATAATGTGTTAAAATTATTATAGCTCCTATTTTTGCAATGCTTAGTCTGTGTTTCACCCAATGTTAAACACTTTACATGGATATTATTTATTTACCACAAACTCTCTCAGGTAGATTCTACTGTTGTCCCCATTTTGTAGATGAGAATGTTGAGGCTCCTTGAATAACTTGGTGGTTCTGAGATGAGAATCACAGTGTGTCTGACTGAGTGCCTATGCTCTTTCTTCTGACCTGACGATTCTTTGCTTCTCTGGAATTATGCTAGCTAGTTATGCACATGAACTGTGACCCACGAGTCCATTTCCAAAAGAAATGTTGTTATGAGTAAAAACATTTTGATAAAAATCTTTATAAGAATCCCAACAATATGAACTTTATTTAGACGTCCAATGTCTACTTGTTCTTATCTTAAAAGCACAAGTCAGTTTAAGGTGACTGATGTAAAATGCAGATTTACATCGCAGAAATTGACTGGGAGGCTGGCACCTTCAGCACAGAAACCTTGCGTTTGTTTTCCCTTAGAGCAGCGGTCCCCAATCTTTTTGGCACCAGGGACCGGTTTCGTGGAAGACAATTTTTCCATGGATGAGGGGTGGGGATGGTTCAAGCACTAATGCAAGCGACAGTTCAGGCAGTAATGCGACCGATGGGGAGCGGCAGATGAAGCTTTGCTCACTCCTCCACGGCTCACCTCCTGCTGTGCAGCCTGGTACTGGTCCGAGGCCCGGGGGTTGGGGACCCCTGCCTTAGAGCAACACGAAAGATGCAAATAGGAGGTAGCAACAATTATTCATTGAATATCTCTTCAAGGGATAATTATTTTACACATTTTGATGTTAGCAAGAAATCCCAGAGGGGTTCCTTCATCCTTTGTTAAGGATAAGATGAAAGAATCCATCAGGAGAAATTCGGTAAGAAGAACATTTTTGGGTGATGGCAATACAAAAATCTTTGAATGAGAAGTCCTCACGTGGAAAATGGAATTTGAAGAGTTGATGGCAGCAACACAAGTTATCAAAGAAAGAAATTTCTGGATAAATGGCCAAAGTGCATTTGACTACAATAAATACATGTCATTGGAGGCTTCCTAGGGTATTCATTCAGCATAGGTATGATTTTTACAATTTCATTATTATAGCCTTTCATGTACTTTCTTCCAAGTGACTTTATATCTATTCATCTAATGTTTTTCCATTTATATCCTGTACATGTTTACTAAATCCTGTGCCAGCCAACCAAACAAGGAAGTTGCAAACTCTAATGCTGAGTTACAGGTGCAAAGACGCAGGTAAGTACAGGTCAGAACAGTTACGAAAAGGAGTGCTCCAGAAAAGATCAGTAAGAGGAGGTGATATGAATGGAGGAGTGGTAAGAATGGGTGATATTTAAGATAAAACTTGATGTAATCGTGTAATCATTATCCTGATTAGTAAGAATTCAATCTATGAATAACTATTTCTTCAACGGCAGTCATGGAGTATCCTAACCCTTAACTGAGACTCAAAGTGATAGTGTTATGTTATTTTGTATCATTCACACAGATCGTTATAACTCAAGTATCCTCTTACCATTTGGCTAAGTTCTTCCTAAATGGACTATTTTATAATCTGAGGTCAGAATGTCCTACCTAAATTTTAATTTGCTTACAAAAGAAATTCTGATTTAACCAAATGCAACCATTCTGGTTAGTGATGTAACTATCCTTGTTAAAATGGGCTTCCAGCACCCTGAAACTCAGTTCACACAATACGCAAAGCCACCCTCGAAACTTCGTGCCCAGCTCTCGGAGTTTGGAGGGATAACGAGAAGACATCTGCTTTCCTGCTTTAGGGTTTATCTGACCTATGCAGCCATGTACAGTGGTCTGATCAAAACCAGCCTCCAAAAAGGAAAAAAAAGATCCTATTTAAGTTCACTACTGCAAAGTTGTCAAGGGTCAAAAGGTAAAGTTTCGCCACTGGTAATGACTCCTTTCTCTACCACATAGCGCCTACCCCAAATTTTACTAAAAGAGAAAGCAAACATCGAGGGGTGAAAAATAAATGTATCCTTGGCCTTCTGAACTAGTGAGAAACACAGTCTGTGGCCTTGGTAACTGTATTGCTCATTGCCTAGGTTCTCCTTACCTGCACCTTATTGAAGAGCCATCATTACTGTGTATTTCAATACTGATGCTCATTTCAGCACCTGTTTTCTCAGAGTTAAACATCCATCACAGAGCCACCAGTGCAGCCTTGGTATTCCACACAAATCATTTTCCCTCAGGAAAGCCATCCACTCAACATGAAGGTCAAATTATCTCAGTCCTGCATACATCTAGAGAAGGGCTAACATAAAATAGAAGGCACACCGGAATTTGCATACACCTCTGTTTTCTGCAAACTGTTCTTTGTTTATGAAGTTGGTGTTTAATGGCTAATTATATTTATCAAATGAATTCAATTCATTCATTTTGGACTAATCACATATTCCCTGGCTGTTCCTTCTTTCCTTCCTAACATTGAGGTAACAATGAAGCAAGATATATGCAAACTGATTCTAGTTAATAACTTCATAGTTGAAATTTTCCTGACCTCAAAATCCATTTCTGCACAGAATTTACTACTTAGCTGTCCAGACATTTAATTAACTGAAAAACATATATTTTAAAATTTTATGGAATTAAAAAGCGTCAAGGACAGGTGGGTATTATGATTTATCCTTTAAGAGTATGGCTGAGCAAAAGCACACTATACAATGGGAGACTGATCAGGCTGAGAATTAGAAAGAAGCGCCAATAAAACTCTGTCCTCATAACAAGAGAGCATTGATGTTTGGAAAACCAAAATAAGACAAAAATGAGAAATGTGACTCTCAAAATGAGAATTAACGATAAAAGTAGTTAATATCCAATACATTTTAGATTAGTGCAGAAAACGGGTCAGTGTGTGTACACCTTCTTCTGGAGTGGTGGTTTAAGATATCCCAACAGTTGATGATTCAGTACAATTTTATGAAACAGTGAGATCTATAGGTGTCTATTCAAATTAGAATAAGATCATTTCCTCATTCTTATCCTGATAGTGTTCCTTTATACATCCATATTTCTCACGGATTAAAACATTATTCTACTTGTAAAGTTGATTTCATCAATACATTTAAAACACTGAGCAAACCACACTTTTTCAAAGCAATAACTCTGTGCCTTGTGTTTTCTCATATTCTCTCCATATTTTACAAAGGGTGGGGATTTGATAAGAAAAGTGGAGCAAGACCAGTTTCAATGGAGGAAAAATGTGAGCATCACCACTTCTTTCTACAAAAGTTTCTCAGTCTGAGCTTCCTAATCACAATCCTCTGTGAAACTGATAAAACATGCAAATGTCCTCACATTCTGATGGGAAGAACTCTGCATCTTTAAACTGCTCTGTGGGTGATTCTGATGTACATCTTTCACTGAACATACCACACACTTATACTGGATGTCTGCTTCCAAAAGGTAGGGAGTTTTGTTTATTTTGTTTACTGTTCTCTATTTAGCTTCCAGAACAATGCCTAGTAGGGAGGGAGTAGGTGCTCAATAAATATTTACACTATGAATGATATTTATTGAGCCCCTTGATGAGAAAACGATAGTAGAAATCAGTCCATTCGAATGCAGGAAAATTCAAATAATTTTTAATCTTTTTTTTACATGATACAAGAACAAATTTAGATTTTTCTCTTAATTTCATCAATTATTCACCCAAATTAGCCAAATATCTTCTTAATGGAATGACATACTTAAAGTAATAAATGCTCATCTTTAATGAGATTTTTAAGTCCTGGAGGGGGAAAAAAACCCTCCCAATTTAATTTTTTTCAACCCTTCATACCTATACCTGTGTGAACTAAGAATGTCACTTGCCATATCAATAAACAAAGAGTGTTGCAGCCATCAAGCCACCACGTTACAGCTGCCCCGACGGTGAGCCCTGAGGGAACTCAGGATGGAAACAGAATGCCCACTGCTGTAGCTCACCCCATCACAACAGTGCACCCTGGGGAGACTCAGATGAGAAAACACAGCATACTGGCCCCAGGTAGCTGAGGTGCATATCAAAGGAATGATTTCAATGAGCCCAGACTTTACATCTTCCCATATACAGAAAAACGATAATTTCATTAACTTGAGAGGTCTAGTTTTCTTTAATTAACAGTAACCTTTTGATGTTCTGACTACCTGGTCTTTGTTGCAAAAACTATATATCCTGGCTCCCCATCTTGCCTCTTTGGAGCAGTCCCTCAGAGTGATCTGAGAGTCTTGTCTCCCAGGCTTGAAGTCCTCAGAAAGTCGGCTGAATAAAACATAACTCTCAACCTCTGGGTTGTGCATTTTTTCAGTCAACACTTGCATCATGACCAGGGATGCAGAAAGAAATACTTAGAAAGAAAGAGACTTGATTTTTATTGAGATGGATGAATCTTCAACAGCACTCAAACCCTTCTATAAGAAACAATATTCACAGGACCTTTCTGCTACCTGTCTGTGGATATTTTGCTTTAGACATCAAGTATGTTTTCTCTTAACAAGGTAAGCAGAGGTGAAATGGAAGTAACAATCACTTCAGATAAGAGCTGTTATCCTTAGCCAAGTTATTTAAATCTCTGAGCCTCAATTTTGTCACTTGTAAAATTATACCTATACCACAGTGTTTTAAAAATTAAATGAAAATTCATGTGAAAGGTGCCTGGCACAGAACAGACATGCAAGAAATGTGGCTTTGCTCTCAATCTCCATCAACAGGAAGAATAGGCTCCCATCTGATTAAGGGGAATTCCTTTAAGCAAGCTTTAAGGGATGCATATTTCTGGCTCCTATACCTTGTGTTTGGGCTAAATGCTCCATTGTTTTTCCAAAATGAAATACTACAATTTGACCAGTATTACATGGCTGATGGTATTCTGGGATAGAAAACACGAGGGCATTTCTGAATTGCCATCTTTCTTTTTTTCTCATATCCCATTGAAATGGGATTTAATTACAAGTGAGTAAAATAGGTTTCTTTAGGAACCAAGTAAAATGGTGAGCTAACCAAGTAAAAGGGTTCAGCCCTGTGGACAGAGATGTGAATATTTACAGTGTATTCACATTTCAAAATAGATTATAATTTTAGACCTTTCAAGATAGGAAAGGCCTTTAGGAAAAAGAAGTCAATCATAGCATATTATTCTCTAACAAAAATTATAATAAAGAGTAACATCCCTTTGCTGTACACCTGAAACAAACACAATATTGTAAATCAACTATACTCCAATATAAAATAAAAATTAAATAAAAAGCTGTAAGGCACCCAGGTAGATGTCTTCCTTATGGGCGCTATATAAACTGTGAAATTTAGAGATTTTAACTGGAAGGCAAAACAAACTAAAATGAAATGAAAAACAATGATGCTGTAGCTGTTACAAACAGGGGTCCTTTTAACTTGGGTTTGGAACCTGCTTCCTAAAGTCTGTAATTTCTTCTTACATTACAGACTATAAGGTAAAAAATATAAACTGGACTGATGTAGAAAGAAAAAAAAAGAGTAACATCAAACACAGATCACTATTTGTCCTTTTAGAGATATTTTTCAACATTAAAGAGGTACATATAAATCTTTCCATAGCACTTAACCTGTACATCGTGTGACCATCACTTTCAACATTGTTGACAGTTATTATGTAGATGAATTAAATCTTTCTCGTCTCCAATTTAACCTTCACTGGTCTGCTAGTTATTTTCCTAAAGGATGCATCTGATCATGTCACATTCCTGCTTAAAAGCCTTCAATGGCTCCCATCTGGTTGCAGAACAAATACTAAATTTCTTAGTGTGTCATATAAAGATGTTAGCAATCTGGCTCTCCAATCTATTTCTCTAACCTTATTACCAGCCCCTCTCCTACACCCTTTCTTCTCCCTCAGTGTTGTGTCCTGCAAGTGGCCACATCTGACGTTGCTCCCCACACTCCAAACCTCCCCACATCTGGTGCCCTTGCATAAAGCCGATCCCTTCACCTGCCATGTCCTCTTCCCCAATTTCTGCTCCTTAATCTCAGGCAACTTCCTCAGGATCCTGCCCTGATAGCATCTCTCCCTGGACAAGTCACCACAAGTTTGTTATTCTCTTCCCAATCTGAGTTGCCACAGATTGAAATAGTCTATGAACCGATGACTTCCACAGGTAGGTACCAGCCCTGATGTACTCCTGGCAGTATGGATTCTTACATCTATCTATTTATGTGTCTCTTCTGCATCTCCCCATGGATGTTTCATAAGCATATGAAAATTAAAATATCTAAAACAAACCCTCCCCTGCCAACCTGCCCTTCTTCCCAGTCTCAGTATATCTCCCCTTGCTGGCTGCCCTCCAGCCATGCTGGCCTCCTTGCTCTTTCCTGAACAAGCCGTTCATACTCCTGCCTCAGGACATCTGCAATTTTCTTTCCTTCTGCCCAGAACATCCTTCTTCCCTAGCTACCTGGCCCCTCCCTCAAGTCCTCCAGGCCTTTACTCATCTGCTCAGTGAGGCTTTCCTTGAAGTCCATCTAAAACTGATTTGATGACTCCCTCATCACCACCCCTGCCCCACACATCTTCCCTTTTCCTATTTTCCCTATAGTTTTTAATCACTTACTTATATGCTATATATTTTATTACAGGCATGATGGGCGAGCTTGGCACCAAATTTCAATTCAGTGAGGCTGACAGAGGAAGCTTGTTAGAAGGTGTGATGCCTGCCCTCTTATTTGTAGAGGTGAGTAGTAGTCAGGCATACCAGCTTCCAATCTCCGCTGTGTAACCCTCAGCAAATTTCATAATCTTTAAGATCCTCAAGATCCATCTTCCATAAACTAGGATTAAAAGCGATAATTGTTTAAAACTGCAATAGACACTCAAGAAACCTTAGTGCAATGGCAGCTGTTATTATTGTTTGCATCATTAGCTAATTTTATAGTAGCATGTGATTAGGGGATCCCTCCTTAAATAACTCAAGCCTACAATCCTCTAAGAAAAAAACTTGTTGCTAATATAAAAATAAAAAAAATTCTCTCTTTCCTTTGAAAACCAATTTCAATTTTTGTGCTAGTACTATACTGTTTTGATGACTACAGCTTTGTAGTATAGTCTGAAGTCAGGGACCCTGATTCCTCCAGAGTACTCCCTTCACCCCTACTTATTTATTTACCTATTTATTATTAATATGAATCATGATTTCTGATTTTTTGCAATTGCTTATAATTCATTAGTGTACTTAATTATTTTGTGTTCAAGTTGTTTTTGATTTGACCAGTGGAAAACCTTCAAGCTATCTCCCTAGTCTTTGTAACATACTCCATTATTTATTTATTTTGAGCACTTCCTTACCTGTGGCCTAACAAGATGTTCTAGTCTCATCTTGTGTATTTCCTGCGCCAGCTCTGGACTCAGCCATTTCTCCAAGGATTCCTTTTAGTGCAAAATGGTATTAAAGACCAAGATCTAGGTACTAGGTATACCAAGAGGGCTATGCTTTAATTTAAGTATAGTTGATATACAATATTGTGTTAGGTTCTGATGTACAGCAAAGTGATTCGGATATATATATATATATATATATATATATATATATATATATATATATATATATGTACTTTTTCATATTCTTTCCCATTATGGTTTATTACAGGATAGAGGGCTATTTTTAATAGACTCATAAGATGGAAGATATCCTGAGAGTTTACTTAATTGAGCTGTTATATCATTAAATCATTTCAACTCAATTATTCTGAGTGTTCAGAAAAGACATAAAGCTTAGATTTAAAAATACTGAAACAGATAAATGTGTAGGTAATTTAGAAAAAAAAGAAAACCAATTTCAATTTTTAGTTAAAATTATAAATAAAGTAGGTAGTAAAATGAAAGCATCCTCATTTCCTAAACAATTGTTAGCTTCTACTTAAATAGAAGTCATTTCTTTTTCTGACTTGTTTTACTTTAGGTTCCAAGGCACGGCTTCATTAAATATGACTAGATGTTAAACATATCCTGAAACTGTTTCCTCTTACAATAAATTATAGAAATCGGTAGCTTGTTTTTTTTGTTTTTTTTTTTGCGGTATGCGGGCCTCTCACTGTTGTGGCCTCTCCCGTTGAGGAGCACAAGCTCCGGCCACGTGGGCCCAGCGGCCACAGCTCATGGGCCTAGCCGCTCCGTGGCATGTGGGATCTTCCTGGACCGGGGCATGAACCCGTGTCCCCTGCATCGGCAGGCAGACTCTTAACCACTGTGCCACCAGGGAAGCCCAGAAATTGGTAGCTTTTTAAAACATCTATATTCAGTTGAGGTGTAGGTAGAGCTAGATGGTGGTAAGTATAAATAAAATGGAAAACAGCAATACAGCTTTTTGGTTTTCTTTCAACTATCACAGGGCCATAGTTTCTGAATGAACTTTGTTAGAGGTTTAAAAATGACACCAGACACTTGTTTCATTAATATTTAGTCTTGCAATGTAAAAATCTTATTTCTCTTATTTGCATATCTACAACTAATTAAATGAATTTGATAAAAATTAAGACCATGATAGATTAAACATGTCACAAATTATTTCCTGCTCTTTCCCTCATGGGAGTGTATTTCCTCTCCTCCCTTGAATCCAGCCTGGCCTGTGGCTTGCCTAATATTCAGTCTTGCAACATGAAAATCTTATTTCTCTTATTTGCATATCTACTACTAATTAAATGAATTTGATAAAAATTAAGACGATGATAGATTAAACATGGTCACAAATTATTTCCTGCTCTTCCCATTGTGGGAGTGTATCTCCTCTCTTCCCTTGAATCTAGGCTGGCCTTGTGGCTTGCCTTGACCAAGGGAATGTGAAGGTCCTAACATGTGTAACTGCCAAGTCTGTTGCTTCTGCTTTTCCCCTCTTGGACTGGCTAGACTGTCATAAGAAACCAGGCTATCCTGCCAGATGAGCCAAGTGAAGGAGGGCTGAATCACCTGCAGACAGCCCCACCAGCTGCCACCCAGACTAGTGAGACAGTGTGGGGCCATGTGGCCTCTGCTGAACCTCCAGATTCATGAGTGACCCCAGGTGGGACCAATCCAAAGTACAGAAATGTCATCAATAGATGGTTATTGCTTTAAGTCACTAAAATTTGGGGTGGTTGTACAACAGCTGATAACTGAGACAGCAGTTCTTAAAATAACTTAAATCACAAAAATATTTCCTAAAATAGGTCATTTTAATATAAAACTTCTCTTGTATCAAGTTTAGCAAAAGCCACATAAACAGAGAAGGACCAAAATATGTATGCATGCTGTAGTGATAAGGCGAAAATTGCAACATTCTGTTCAAGCAAATACACATGGCAATTGTTTTCACTTATCTATTTTTTTTTCCCCAGAGAAAAGTTGGATTCATCATATCTTGGAAGAAATTTAAAAGTTGAGAGACATTTCTCTAAAAGTGTACTATGAAACCAACTTCTACGTTAGTTCTCGACTAACTGAAATCATGAAGTACCTTTTAGGTGCCTCATGTTGTACTTTGTGACTCATGAGACGCAGAATTCATACATACTTTTACACACTACATAATTAGGAGGCAAAAATGTCGAATTATTTAAGGGATAAATAATGTTAACTGCTAGGGCCTATAGGTCATAACTGAAATGGAACAGATCTTCGAAAGAATGAGAGAGGCCTGGGATTTGGAGGAGTGTGAGAAGGCTTTGGACAGGGCAAAGATGGCTGGAGAAGATGGTGGCAAGGTGAAGGGTTTAAGAGATGAATAGAAGCCACAACTGCCACGATATGTGGGGCGGACTCCGCCCCATGCAGAGGCTGTTAGATGGGTAGGTAGAGAGGAGGCTGATGGACAAAAGGAAATTAGATTTATTGTTTAGAAAGAAGTCTTACTTTCTTCTCCTAATCTGCCACGACTCTATCTTTGTAGAGCAAAACATAGCTTTCACTATGTTTACAAACAAATATAAGATTGCGTGTGTGTGTGTGTGTGTGTGTGTGTGAATATAAGTATATGTGAGTGGGTGTGGTGACTTATTTAATTGCAAACATCTCAGAAGGCTTTAACTGATTGAATTCAGCCAATATTCCATTGGTTTCAGTGATGGAATTCTTTTATTGGTTCAAGCCCAGATGTTTTACTAAAAGGATATGAGATGGCTTACAGAACACACACAAAGAGGTGAAAAGAAAATAAGAACAGGGAGTGATAATAAGATTAGGCTGGGGGAATCATTTTTAAAAATAATAACGATTTATTTAACTAAATTTAACCTTCACCCTCACCTCAGTGCATGTTTGTAAAAACATCCTCAATGTCAACTTCCTTGGAAGCCAGCGGCACCTCAGGATGAGCAGAACTCATGTTTCCTGCTTGAGCAGCTCTGATGGAGCCTAGAACATCTTGTCAAAATTCCAAACTTCCAGCTTTGAAATTTGGTAAACAATAGTAAGGAAAAAAGAAATATTTTTTTCCCTCAAATCCTAGGCAAAGCACTTCATGGTATTATTTTCCAGAGATTTCCAGTTGTTGTTTTAAAGGAGAATAGTTTTCTTAACTTCAGTTTCAACCTCTAAAATTCCTGGCCTAGAGAACATCCTTTTCCCTGACAGGAAGAAGACAGTCATATGATGGAAAGTGACCATGCAAGAGGCACCCATATTCCTCCCAGCAGGCTAACCCTGCTCCACTACTGAATCACTGTGCTCTGCCCTTTGTGGAATATTTCCCTTCCTTTTTTTACTCTTCTGACTCAGAAACTACCACATTTACTCCATTAATGACCATAGAGTGAAGTCCCATACAAAAAGACATCTCCCTGGACAGCTCTCCTATGTTAAGCAGCTCACATTCTCCCATTAAGTAACAGGACAAAAAGCAAAGTCAACTGGCCTCCAGATGCCAAGCACCCACCAGCTAGCAGTGTAAGACAAATCAATCTCTTTAAAAATATTAGGTTCCTGAATCATTACTGTAATCATCATACAGAATATTTCTATCATCCCAGAGAGTTCCCTTTTGCCAATCTGTAGTTAATTCCTTTAACCCTTGGCAATCACTGACCTGTTTTCCATCATTTCAGTTCTAGAATTTGATATAAATGGAATTATTTATTCTGTACCCTCTGGTGTCTGCCATCTTTCACTCGACATGGTGCTTTGGGGATTCATCCATGTTGTTGTATGGATCAATAGTTTGTTCCTTTCTGTGGCTGAGTAGTATGCCTTTTTGGGATATGGCACAATTTGTTTATCTATTCACCAGTTGATGGACACTCCTTCCCTCAATCCAGGTTTTGGATGTAATAAATAAAAATGCTATGGAAATTCATGTAAAAAATAAAAATAAAAATATTGGCTTACTGAAAAAAAAGACATTAAGTTTTTTGACATCACTTCCACTATTTTCCCTGAGATGATTGGAACACACTCCCTTTTTTTACATTATAGTATTTAAAACAAGCCAAAAAAAGTATCTATACCTATATCTATCTATACCTATACCTAACTCTCCTCTGGCAAGTAACTGTGGCTATCAGGGTATATAATATGCAACTGAGCTCTTCAGAA
The DNA here is from genome assembly GCF_964165515.1 of Mesoplodon bidens. Classification (NCBI taxonomy): domain Eukaryota; kingdom Metazoa; phylum Chordata; class Mammalia; order Artiodactyla; family Ziphiidae; genus Mesoplodon; species Mesoplodon bidens. The sequence continues at coordinate 117,048,497 of NC_138176.1, read as the reverse complement.
TCACCCAGTGCCCTGTCATTATCCCTGAGTTGGCTAGTTCCCAGACTGGGTAGGGAAGACCAGCATTCACCACCTTCATTCAATGTGAATCCTATAATATCTTCTGCACAAAGGAAATATCTTGCCTAAAAGTGAATGTGATTCAGCTCACCCGACAAGTTTTAAGAGCTACGTGATGTAATGTGGGAAGATGGCCACAGTTGGCTTGATTGGTACTGTTTTGGAAAAGAAAAGCTTTTGGACTTTTTTTTCTCAGATAAGGAGGGCAATACAAGTACAAGTCTTGAACTCCTATTAATAGTCCCTGCAAGCACAGCAGCAAAGCCCAGTGCGTGCCTGTTTCCCAGTGCTTCTGAAATGCCAGGGAGCTTTCAAAGAGCACTGGGCACTGCATTTTTTCAATGCTGATGCATGCTGGTGCTGCTGTGCTCTGTCAAATACATAATATTGAAAAGCCCAACTGGACCCCTGTTTGCTACAATGTTCTTGGCTGTTCTCCACCCATCATGTCCCAAGATAGAACCTGCTCAGGGCAGCAAGTCAATTCTTAGGTTCTTTCAGTAGTGAACATTAACAAAACTATTGAAATCTATGGAAACAGGTAGGGATAGTGAGAGGGGAATGCGGCAGCGGGCGTATAAAATCCCTCAGGAGCAACCTCAGAAAAGACGACACGTTCCCCGCTTCAGTAGTGACTGAGACGAGGCTTCTACCTGAAAAACAAGTCTTACATGAAACCTATCCTTTCTGGGGCCCTACATGGATGGTCGTTTTCAATCCTTTCCTAATAATACACAACTTTCTGAATAATATCTGTTTTGTACACAGTGCTTTTCCAAGTGCACTGAGGACACTCTACAAACCTCCTGAGAGCAGAAAGGCTGCCCAAGTGGTTACTTTTCAGTCTCTGTTCCCAGTGCACAAGAACTGGGAAAAGAAAGTTTAGGCTAGGCTTTGGCTTTCTCTCTCTCATGTTATTCCTCATGTCCAAACATCTATTTAACAGGTTTCTAATACCAAACTGACCACATCCAGCCATCCAAGAGCAGTGATGAAAGACTGAAAACTTTCCCTGTGGAGGAACTTTTTTTTTTTTTTGATCACCCTAATATTAGTGTATTTCTCCCATTTATACACAACCCTCGGCTCTGCCAGAGCCTGACCCTGATCCACAGAGGTGGATCCTACAACTATAGATGGCATCAGAGTGAGAAATGAAAAGCACAAGGTTATCAGGGATGAGGATGGGGCTGAGAGAAGGGACCAAAAGCTGATTTCCAAAACGCAGGTATAGAGTACGATTAAAGAAAACATCCAGTCACATTGATGCTTTCCTGCAAAACTGTCATGGAATGAAATTAGCAACCCTCACCCCAACTCATTATTTTTTTATTTTTTATTTTTTTTTTTGCGGTACGCGGGCCTCTCACTGTTGTGGCCTCTCCCGTTGCAGAGCACAGGCTCCGGACGCGCAGGCTCAAGTGGCCATGACTCACGGGCCCAGCCGCTCCGCAGCATGTGGGATCTTCCCGGACCGGGGCACAAACCCATGTCCCCTGCATCGGCAGGCGGACTCTCAACCACTGCGTCACCAGGGAAGCCCGTAATTCATTATTGAAAGAGGTTCTCTTAATTCCTGCTGGCAATTAAGGAAATAGGCAAACTAAGGAAGCTACATCCATGACTAATTACTATTATTTTTAATTGACCATGAGAAATACAGTTTTCACATGTGTTCTGATCAGTTTACTTCCATTTGTGGACTCTCAAAGGTGTGATCTCAAAGATACCTGGACAGGCATTTTTGTAATCCATCACGATTCTCTCCTAGGCAGGGTATTTTAGGAAGAATTTCTGAATTATCTATTACTTCAAACAAACCTGAGTGGCAGAGACAGAAGCATCGTGTTATGAACAGAGGCAGTTCAACTCTGGAAAATACTTCTCTGCTCTAGGTCAACCCACAGTGCCAGGTCTAAGCTGCAAAAAGTAGTGATACAAATATGCAAGAAGAAAGTGGTTATATCTCCAGGGCGAGGAGCAGAGGATATCTGAAAAAAGGAAGCAAGGTCAAAGCTGTCTGGCAGAGCTCCAGCTTTGAATTATGTGTTTCGGACTTTGGTAAATGGCATTTGAAACATTTAAACACCTGTACCTATGGTTAGTGGTGTTTTGTTTTTTCTTTAAATAAACTTGTTACCCCAACAGTAACAGTATCACACTTTCCTTGAGGGATCTTGGATCTAGGGATTAGATTTAAGTTTTTAATTTTTTGTGGAAAATTCCTTTTTTCCAAAGAGATCATTACAAAGTGGCTATACCCATTACCGATGGTGATAGAGGACAACAAAATAACAAAAGTTACTTTGTCATTTTATGAAAAAGTGGCTAAAAATTCTGGTAAATAAAATAAATATGCCCTGGATGACTAATGATTGTAAATAGACTCAGGTACATCATTCTCAATATGTATACTTTAGAATGCTATATTGCAGTGTGATTTGTAAATGGGAAACATAGATATTAACTCAAATATGTACTTAATTGCCCAGAAGTTAGTGTTTTGGGGGAAAATCCTTGAAATAAATCCTAACAATAAACTATTTAAAAATATTTCTGCAGTAGCAGTAATTCCATATGAATATAAATGTGTTATATAAGTGTATTCACACATTTTTCAGCCAGACTAAACTTTGATGTTAAATTATATTAAAAGCAGAAAATCAGTTTCTGTGATTACTCAATGGAATATTTTAAGTAGATGCCAAGTTGCAGCCATTTTAGAAGGCAATTTCTTTACAAGTTACTTTATTACACTTTATTATGTTTAAAGAAACAAAACATTAACGACTCAATGTTGCCAATTCAACGCTGGGGATGTGAATTTTGTTGGCATCATCTGTTATGGAACTAACATCAGCGAGATCAGCAATTAATCTTGGAAACATTTCAAAAACAATAAACTGACATGGAGTTTCAAATCTATGATAGAAAGCAAAATTTGTAGCATTCTATACTAATCTTACAGTCATTAGGTTCAACATCTGGTACGATACCCTAAAATAAATCCTTTATTCCTACAGCAATAACTATGGCACACCCATGTCCGTGCATATAATGCAGTTGAAGCTGGTGTCATTCGTCTTTAGGACAGTATTAAAGTGGAGATGGAGTTACACAATGATATATCAACAAGTTTTAAATACTTCTTCCTCTCCTTCCCTTCCTCCTCCTCCTCCTCTTTCTTCATGTTATATTACTTGGTGACTGGTTATGTCTTTAACTGCATATTATTTTTTAGCAGATATTTTAACCTATTCATTCTCAAAGCAGCTGTATTGAGTAGAGATTAAAAGTGCAGGGTTCAGAGCAGAATGCAGAGTTCAAATCCTTGTTCTATAACCTGTTGCCTAGCCTGTTGGCTTCGGGGCATCTTATTTCCTAGACCACCAGTTCCTCATATACATACATACCTACAATAATAAAGAATACCCTCCTTATGGGACTTCTGTGAAGATTAAAGGTCTTGATATATAAAAAGCACTAGAGCTACATATGGCACATGGAGAGAGAGGAGTTTCTGTTAGCTGCTGTCATTTAGTGGAGAACATCCTAATATTATGTTGGTTTAGTTCTCCTTGTCCTCTAGGCTCAAATCTCAAGGGGAGAGGTAGTAGAGATGGGGATCGGGAGGTCATTAATTTATTTGTCCACAGTGTTTACAGGACTTCTTATTGCTGAAGGGTGTGACCAGCAAAACTTATGGCATATCCATGCATCTCCAAGGAAATCCTCCTGTGTGGCCTCAGCAGCTGAATGATTTCAGCATAACTGCTTTTCTGATGTATTTTGTTCGTGTAAATTGTATCATAATGTTCATTTGTCAGCATTCATCTTAGGGGAGGCAGTTTTCTCTGGGTGGCACATTCCAAGGACAAAAAAAAAAGCAGTAATTGAACAAATTTCAGTCCTCCAGAGGTAATGATCAATCAAATGAAGTACTATAGATGGTCAGAAAAAAGAAACGTGACAGCAACTTACACCTCAAGCCCAAATGCCGTTTCATTTATTATTTATTATTTATTATTTTTAGTCACTGCTTTTAGTTTATTCAAAAGTAATGAATCCATGTCTGGGAAAAAATATGACAGTGACTTGTTTTGATAAAAACACTCAAAACTCTTCCATGATTTTTAAATTGGCTTATCATTTTTTAAAAATAATAAAAGCACGGAAAAATCGTCTTTCATTTAAAGCTTGTCAGCTATAGGAAACATGCTGTTGCAGCAGACAGTGCTGAATACGATTATTTGGCAGTATAGGAAACAGGCATGTGCAATGTGCTCTGAATACCCAATTTATGGATCAAGCAAATTAGCATCATCTATAATGTGGTGCTAGAAACTATTTGACTTTTGCTTTGAAAGAAGACCCATGTGGAGCCACTGGAGTTCGAGATCAGTCATAGTGATCTCAGCCAGGGTGACATCAGAGATGATAAACTCATGCTACATTGACTTTATAGTAAAGTTTTAACGTTTCTGGGTCAGAGGACATATGTTCAGTCTGTTTTCTCCCCTAAAAAAATAGGTAAATTAAAAGTATAATAATACTTTTCCCATTCTGACATAACCACTATTTTGGAGCAAATACAAATTCACTGTATTTCAAATGACTGTACCCTACAGAATAACAAATATTTATTTTTATCTTAAATAATGGAAAATTTCCAACATACACAAGTGTAGAGATACTGTAATGAACTCCATTACCCAGCTTCAACAACTGCCAACATATGGCAATCTTATTTCATCTAAATCTCCACCTACTTCACTCTATCTTGGATTGTTTTGAAGCAAATCCCAGATTTGCTTATATAACCACTTATACATAACCACTATACTGGTATCACACCTAAACAGTTAACAAAGATTCCCTGATGTTCACTAATGACATTTCCCTGATTGCATCATAAATGTTATTTTATGGTTGGTTTGTTCAAATCAGGATCCACACACTGCAATTGTTTGGCCTTGGTTCTCTTTTAATATATGGGCCCTCCCTTTTTCCCCCTTTGTTGAAGATCCTGATTTATTTATTATGTGTAAATTTCTCATCAGAGTTTTCTACTAATGGTTTTGACAGTGATTGGTGATCATTGCTCAAATTCATTATTTCATTTACAGGTTAAAAAGTAGTGATTCTAAGTTTGCCATTCTTCATAAGTTAACTGGAGTTCTAAAAAGATAACATTTCTCTCATCAATTATGTGGTACAGCCCAAGATACAGTTTGCAAAGGAAAGGCAGAAAAAATTCTTTCCTTTTTTTTTTTTTACCAGTTTTCAGAATATTAAGTCAAGTACCTAGCATTCCTTGGAAATTACCAATTTTTTGGCATTATTATCACAAATCCATAGAATTGTAACACACTTAATGTATTTCAATTATTTGTGAATACACTTTTTGATTTTCAAATTGTCCCATCTCTCACTAACGGAAGTCCGTTCAAGTTGAATCCAAGTCATTGTGACATGACCCCAGTAGTCTTTGGCTTCCTCACTGTCAGCACAGGATACTTGAGGCTCATTCTGAACATTTCCTATCCCAGATTTGGAGCTAGCCATTTCTACAAGAGTGACTCTGTTCTTTAAATGGCAAATGATTTATAGAGACCAAAATCTGAATGCTTGAGATGCTCATTGCTATTAATATTAGGTTAGCTGCCTTTCATGAATAAAAGTTCTGCTTTGCAGAGCCAGAGGTAATAATAATGTCACAAATAAAAATAACTAACAATTGACTAGTACCCTCTGTGCTGTGTAAACGTGTGGAAAGTCTGCAGGGTACAATGGTTTCTGTCATTTGAAAAACTGCTTATATGAAAATAAAATTTGGATTCACAACATCTCAAATCAAGTTAGTATAGTTTAATACCTTATACGAAGAAGTCTAAGAGAGGAGATGCTTTATATCAAATTGAGTTAAATGAAATAAGGTTTGTTAAGGATCTAGCAATGTCTGAAAGATCACAGATGCTTAAAAACAATTTACCTCCTTTCACCTTTCCCTACACAAGGAAAATGTACTGGAGGCATACTTAAATTAATATTTGAGTTTAATTCTTGACTCAACCCAATTTCCTATTTAATCCTCATCTTCAACTTTACTTCATTTTTTATAACCTGTAAAAATACTGAATCACTATGCTGTACACCTGAAACTAATATAATATTATAGGGCTTCCCTGGTGGTACAGTGTGGTTAAGAATCTGTCTGCCACTGCAGGGGACACAGGTTTGAGCCCTGGTCCAGGAAGATCCCACATGTTGTGGAGAACTAAGCCCGTGAGCCACAACCACTGAGCCTGAGCTCTAGAGCCCGCGAGCCACAACTATTGAAGCCCACATGCCTAGAGCCCGTGCTCTGCAACAAGAGAAGCCACTGCAATGAGAAGCCCACGCACCACAACGAAGAGTAGCCCCTGCTCGTTGCAACTAGAGAAAGCCCGTGGGCAGCAACAAAGACCCAATGTAGCCGAAAATAAATAAAATAGATAAAAATTTAAAAGTATTATAAATTAATTATACTTAAAAAATTAAAAAATGAAATGAATGTACTTTGTGATAAAACTAAAGTACCTTTATGAGCACCTACAGAGGCTGGTAGCAAAACAAGAATTTATTGCTAGTCTCTAACTTAAGACTATATACCTTGAAAATGACTAAACAAAAATAATAATGAAGTATTTCTTGTATGCTTACTATATGTTGGGCATATATATCTACAAATAGCTACTTGCCCACTGTTAATAGAACTTTTTGCCTCAATTCTCTCCAATTGTTCCTAAGTCTTTGAGACAGCTGGAGAAACCTTTGGAGTCCTCATTTTAGTTCTCAGCATCCTTCCTGCTCTTGGAGCCTCTTCCTAGCCTGCACAGCTTAGGGAGCTGTCCAGCTGCTGGAGCTGTCTCCACTTTGTCTTATGACTGACTGAGGTAGTTGGTCCTACGGTTTGAAATTAGAGGCCACAGCAAGGTAACTGAAACAGCTGGAGAACTCAGGGAACAGAAGAATTTGGTCAACAGGATTAAATGACCAGGAAAACAGAAGATGAAAGGATAAGATGCCGTAAAATCTTAGCTGAATAAAATGGCATATAGACAATAGAGACATCTGGAGGGAAAATAGCACTTCTAAGAATGTAAGCAACGTTAAAATGACATTTGTTCCTCTTTTTGGATAAATTTAGCCCAATCAATCAAACAAAATGAGATATTAATTGTGATTATGTGATATGTTTTAAACAACTTCATCTGAATCACTGAATTTCATCTGTATGTGGGTAGAGGGCGGACCAAGTACAAATTTAGGGAAGAAGGGCCTCTGCTCAAGCAAGCTGTGTCCCATGGCTGTATCACTGAGCATTTTCTAGAGATTCTTCTGAGTTAGAAGTGAAATTTACAGGTTGCTCAACAACTGTGTTTGAACCTAATTGTTTACATTTGCTCTTTATAGTCTAGAACCACAATCCTCATAAAGCAGTTTAACAGACATTTAAAAATGTAAAACACAAGCACAAATGGCTAATTACTGGTTAATTTTTTTCCAGTTCTGGACCATCATTTTTGCCAAATCATTGAGGCCAGGAGTAAGGATTTTCAAGTGTTTTTTGAGGGAACAATTCTAATGGCTATTTATTATAGATCATAAAGGACTGGCAAAAGATGCATTTGAATCTAAACCAAAATTTAAATGTTTTCAATTATCTAAATGCTGCCAGATGCTTAAAAAGGGAAGATCTGTACTAGAAAGCATTACAGTTTCTATACACATTCACATTCACTGCACTCTAAGCCACCCTCCCCTTCTCCCCACTCTTATTCTCCCTCACATGCAAGAATGCGTACAGATAGCAAAAAAGTAATGGCATATACAAACTAACTGTGACAGAGAATCAATCGTTGAATTCTTCAATTATGAATAAGTCACTAACTGAGATCTTCCTTAATCTCAATCTTAGGTTAACTGAAGTTGAAAACAAAACTATATCCAATAAGGCTAAATGTACTACAATAGCCAATATCACTTGCAGTATAATACCTTTTGCCTTGTTCATCTCTTCCACATTGATATCCTCAGACCTGCTACGTTCTCATCCTGTACCCACTGTCTGTGTGATCTCAGTATCAGACCCATGGATTTGGCTGACATCTATATATTGATAGCTCCCACATCTCTATTTTTAGCCTCTGTGTTTCTCTTAACAGATGTATACATTCAGCTACTCACTGGCTCTCTCCAACTGATGATCCACAGTCACATACGGCTCAAAATATTAAAGTATATTTATCAATACCATCCTTCCCCAATGTTTTCCCTCCTTTTTTTCTCTCACTCAAAGAATGGCATTATTGCTGTCCAACCACCTAAGCCTAAAAACTCAGTTATATTTTCCACATTCTTTATCCTCCTCTGCATTCAGCTGACTTGACTACCAAGTACTATAAACATGACCTCACTAACATTGCTCAAATCCACTCTTTCATTCTCCACACCCCTGCCATGCTACTGCCTTAGTACAGGCTTTTATCAATCCTTCTTCAGACTATTGCAATGGAGTCCTAAATTACTTCTCCCTAAGCCAGTCTTTCCTAATGCCCACGTGAGCATCCATACTACTGTGAAGTTTATCCTTCTACCAGGGGAATCTTTCAATTGCTCCCACCACAGTCAGAACCACAGCCAACTTCTATTGCTCCCATCTCAGCACCCGTGGCTCGCTCACGCAACCTAAATTTGCAGTTTCCAGAAAACTGTGTTCTTATCATCAGTGTCTCTGAATGGACTGTTCTCTCTACAAGAATGCCCACTCTCTCCTTACTGGCCTAATGTGTACTTGGTCTTCAAGATTCAGATAAACATCAAGATTCAGAGGAACTTTAAGACTCAGATACAGTGATATTTCTTTCAAGAAGCTTTTCCTGTCCCACCTGTGAGTTAGAAGTCCTGCCTCTGTCTTCTTATGGTCTCCTTACAAATTTCTATTTCAATATTGCATGAAATATAATAGCTGTATTGCTTGTTCTGCTTCCTCTATTAAACTATGAAGGTAGCGACTATGTGTCTCTGATTCTGCATTTCCATGTCTATAACACTGGCTCTCAAAATTCTTGGTCTCAACTCCTCTTTACACTATTAAAATTATTGAGTACACGAAAGATAATTTGTTTATGGGGCTATACATAACAGTATTTACCATATTTGAAGTTAAAACTGATAATTTAAAAATAATAACAAGCCAGTCACATGCTAATACAGATAATATATTTTTGTTGAAAAGTGGCTGTATTTTCTAAAACAAAAACTTAATAAGAGTAGTACTGTTTTACATTTTTGCAGATTGCATTAATGTCTGGCTTTACAGAAGACAGATTCTTGTTTCTGTTTCTGAATTTGTTAATGAGATATATATTAATAGTTTTGGTTGATATACATGAAGAAAATCAGGATTCATACAAATTACATAGTTAGAAGGAGAATATTATTTTAATACTTTTTTTTCAGATAATTGTGGATATTTTACTTTGAAAATACACCCAAACTCAACAGTAGTAGTTTCTTAAATATGAAATGCAATGTGAAATCTAAAACCATACTTTTCATACAATGTTATATTAAAATCCACTATATTTTGAATGAATCTTTTACCAATGCATAATTCTGTACCATCTTTCATTTTTAAAAAGACATTGGTTCACTGACTTATGTAGATCTTCCAGATTTCAACATGTTTTTTGCAATACAAAATAGTCACATTAATTAATATCACCGGTCTCATTACACCTGTCTCAAACTTTTAATATATTATAAAGCTGTCAAACTCATGTGGTGGATATAATTTTTTGAAAATTTTAATTTTTACTTGAAAGGTTAAAATTTACCATTGTCAACAAGTACTGTCAACTATTTTTCTTTAACTCACAGCTCATTTCATTCAGTTTAAAGAAAATATCTGCAAAATATTCAAGTCTGAATAACCAGAATTTATCTGTTAGTTGTTCTTTCAAATACAAATGGTGTTCCATGAAAAAAGTGGTTTGTTCAGCTTGCGTCTGAAACAAACACATTTGTTTTTTTTTTAAGCCAAACATCATGCTTCAGTATGAGACAGAAATTTATGCATATTTCAAACTGTGCACAGAGAATATTAAAATGATGTGTCCTCAAGGATAGAAATTTAACAAAATAGTTGGCTTTTATTTTTTAACTGCTTCATCTCAAGCATTCTTAAGTGAAATCTGTGTGGGCAAGGGGTAGTGAAGACTACAATAACTAGTAGTTTTGTATCCCTTTTGTATCCCTAACTTGATTCCTGCTAAGGAACCAGCAGTTTTATTTGCTATTGTTTTTACACCATCAATGCAAATGTCAACAATGCAAATGTCAACAGAGTATCATCTTAATATTTTAAAGAGTTCTGACCTGGTGTACTCCCTTCTGGAAAAGTCTTGAAAAAAACCCCAAAACCAAAAAACATCTCAACAGACCACACTTGGAGAATTGCTGATCTAGACAACACCTTAAACACGATGAGTACTCAAAACACTCCAAATGAAGAACTGAATGAATGAACCTGTGTTGGTTTTATCTATAGCAGTGATAGTCCTTTTGGTGGCTCAAAGGATACAAATAAGTGTGTATGCATGTGTGTGTGTGTGTGTGTGTGTCTACAATGGAGACCTGCCTGCTTTATGAAAGATAGACCTCTGAGTCAAATTTAGAATGAAAAACAGAGACTTTGTGCCAAAATTTCCATTCTGATTTGGGAATATCCTAAAGGGAAAGGATTAAGTTATTCCATTAATTGCAATACCATCAGCTACAAGGGAATAAAACACTTCTGCTTCATTTTCTATAAAGACTTGTCAATGTACTCTATTTTAATTATTTTGAAAAAAATTATCTACATAACACATAACCAAACTACTATCGTGAACTTACAAAACAGGGGACAAAGATTGAAAGATCTAAAACACTCATTCAACCAAACTGAGTCAGGAATATTCACGGATGGACGTGGTGTTTTCTAGGAGATTTAGTTTTCTCCCCTAATCATTGTACCTACATTACCTCGTTTACCAGAGAGTTGGCCACAACAATCGTATATCCTGATGTTGCATAAATCACAAACTCAGGATTTATGCCAGGACCCCTAAGGTCGCAATCTCTTCTATCCTAATCTCATTCAAATGGCCTGTAACCCTGACCACCAATTTAGCTTATCTCAGTGCGGGGTGACATGAGTGTGTGTACGTTCAGAAAGAAGCAAGCTGTTTCTTCCACTTAGACAGGAAACCTTTATCAAAAAAGGCAGAGAGGCGGTTAACTCTAATTCTGCTGACATTGTGTGAAAAGGAAGTAGGTTATGTAGATGAACTTGGTTGGGTGATCTATCCCCTTTTTAAGAAAGATATCTTTTTTTCTTGTACTCTTCCAAAGTGACAAGTGTAATCCTGGAGAAGTTCAGTAAGGCAACTTCGAAGGCAGCGAGAATTCCTGACAAAATAGTGCGTAAGTATATTAGGTGCAGCATGTTTGAGATGCCCTTCTCCCAGGATTTTCAAATTGTGCAGATAGAAACTAAATAGATGTGAGGTGATTAGCCATCTACTCTAGGAGCACATGTGTGGAGAGCTTGTCTGTCAGTGGAGCAGGTTTGCAAATATACAGCCTGGGAGACTCACCAATGGCCTTAATGAAGCATGAACAATTCAGTGCTGAAAGCAAATGGTGAGGTTGGTTTTTTGTTTTTTTTTTTCTCTTTTCTCCCCGCTTCTGTAATACTTCTCTCACATACTCTTAAAAAAGTCATTTGAGGGGCTTCCCTGGTGGCGCAGTGGTTGAGAGTCCGCCTGCCGATGCAGGGGACATGCGTTCGTGCCCCGGTCCGGGAACATCCCACATATCACGGAGCGGCTGGGCCCGTGAGCCATGAACGCTGGGCCTGCACGTCCGGAGTCCGTGCTCCGCAACGGGAGAGGCCACAACTGTGAGAGGCCCACGTACCACAAAAAAAAAAAAAAAAAAAAGTCATTTGACCCTTGCTGATCTGTGGAGGCAGAGTGCCCAATTAAATTACTTCCATTATACAAGAACATACAGCCAAATACTTTTTATAGCACACGATTCCAAACCTATAATAAGCATCAAGGAGAAGTAGCACAAGAGCTTTTTAAAATTTAATAGAGACTTTTAAACAATTGGTAATACCAAGAAAAGGTCAGAGAGAGTGCCTCCCTGTCGAGGGCTCAACTGGCAAAGAAATTATGAAACTGACATTTTTGAAATGAGAGAAGATTTTAATATTCATCCTTTTGGGGTCAGGGCCAGGCTCCTCAGAATAACAATGATATCCAAACAGAAGATGAAGACCTTCCAGGAAGAATAACCTTCAAAATAGGCTATACCTCTTCACTTGAGATTCATACTAGTACATGATAATAACTTACATACACAGAGAGGTGTCCATGTGCTAAGTCCATTGTTAGTGCTACATTTGGATTTTACCATTTGATCTTCACAGTAACTCTGTGACGTAGGTACTGTTATTATACTTATCATACAGGTGCCAGAACTGTGGCTTAGAGTTTAACTAATGTGTGTAAAGTGATTGGGGTAGTGAGTGGTGGAGCCAATATCCAAACCCAGGGTTGCTAACTCTCTAGAGGCGACACGCTTAACTACTGTTCTGGTAGCCTTCCAGGACATCTACAATTCTCTACTGCATCATTATTAATTCAGATGATAAATATCTAATAAGCACTGCTATCTGTTAGGCACTGTGAGATGCTGACATCATAAAAGTAAATAAATCATTCTGATTTATTCACAAACACACAGTTTCATCAGCACATCATTTCTTGGAGTTGGTTCCATAAGGCATTTATTGTCGTGTCTGTTTTCACAGAGGAAAACTAAAATAGAGATTGTACAGGATTTTATGCTCAATGGAACACAGAATTACTGCCCATTGACTTCAGGCAAGTGTTTTGTCCACTAAATATCACCATATGTCTTGTAGATAATCAGGAAAGTAATTGTTGAGGCCATAAAGGTGAGTCCTAGCCCCACAAACCTGGTAAACCACCTGGTAAACCTCTCTAGATACAGGAGTTACATTAATACTTTATACTTTGAAGTCTATGGTAGTCATATTTTTAAAAAGGTAAATCAAAATCAGTCAACATATAATAGAAAAAAACTAAATGTCCAACAAATGGGGTCTAGTTTAGTAATATAGGGCACATGAACTCCATGGGTATTATGAATTTACCATTTATTTTTATTTATTTATTTTTTTGGCCATGCCCTGTGGCCTGCGGGAATCCTAGTTCCCCCACCAGGGATTGAACCCAGGCCCTCGGCAGTGAAAGCACTGAATCCTAACCACTAGACCACCAGGGAACTAATTTACCATTTTTTATTCAAAAGTTCAGTGCCAAGATGAACATTATTTATAATACACAGATAAAACATATAACCACTCACAATGTACCAAAATTACATATTAATATAAGTAAATCTAAACAAAAAATTAGAAGAGCTAATATGCTAGATCAGGAGTTAGCAAACTTCCATTAAAGGACCTGAGAGTTTCTATTCTATCTGTGCAAACGGATGAGCATGGCTGTGTTCCAATAAAACTTCATTTAAAGAACAGTCAGTGGGGCACATTTTACTTGAGGGCCCTGGTTTGCTGACTCCTGTGTCAGACTATGGGAGTATGGAAAAGTTTAACAAATTTTAAAAAGGGGAAAATGTGCACATCTCAAGAATCAGACTATACTGTTCCTCATTTGAATTCAAGCCAGCAACCATTTTTATTTTAACCCACTTCACCTTTCCTTCCTTGAAATAGTTTCCAAATTCCAGGCAGGATTTTAGGGCAAGGAGTCTGCCTAAACTATTTAGCCAGACAGCAGAACTCTCATTATTGTTGGGTAAATAATTCAAAATTCATGATCTGACCCTCAATCAGCCAATCAACAAGTATTCACAGACTGGTTACAGAGTGTTTTGCCTTTTCTAAGCACAGTAGGGATTCACACTTGTAAGAGTTTCCCTGTTGTCAAGAAGCTTAAAACCTAATAGATGAGGCAACTATATCACCTTAATTTATGCAGTGAGACATCTGGCATGAAAAGTATGAACATCCATAGAAACAAGTGGCGTATCTAGTAACAAGAAACAAAAAAGCACATCAGGTTGCAGAGGGTGGAATTATTCTAGTATATAAAAACATATATACTCTTGTATATTTGCATCCATTTTAAGTAAACATATATTCAATTTTAGTTTATATATGTATATTTCTACCTAATATGTGTATTCATTGAATTTATAATATTTTGCAAACAAATTATCAATAATTTATTGGCTTTAGGCTCTTACTTAATATTCATTTTCCAAGCTTCAATTTAACTGTTACGATGGTAGAAAAATGGCCCAATTACTTGGTAAAGTATACTAGCATTGTACCACAAAAGCAAAGAAAATATAGTGCCATTATTCTCCAGACAATGATAAAGCTAGAATTTTTCTAATAGCAAAATTATTTTCAAAAAATCATTTCCTAGGTAACTTCCAAAGTGCAAAGTATGTTGAGGAAGGAAATTAAGTTAGAGAGGGAAGCAGCAGCCAGATCAACGAAGATGCTACCCTTAAACGCTCGGCTGACACTTACAGATGATGGGAAGAGTGCCATACGGAGCATGCGCTATAGAAGAACACTGCTGGGGAGGGAGTGACAAGGGGTTATTAGGCAAGATTAAATGAGAGAATAAGTGATTGGCTGCTTTAGTAATCAGGTCCAGAGATGACAAGGGCCTGAAATAAGGCCCTGGTGTAAGAATGCAGAAAATTTAGGAATATTTACATGGTAAAATCATCAGGTCTTGGTAATCGATCGCATGTGGGAGATAAGAGAAAAAAAGAGGAAGCAACAAGAATTTCTAGCTTAGATGATTTGGTGAAAAGCTGTAATACGGCATGCCGAAAGAAGATTAAGGTGCTCTACTTGAGATATGTTTAAGACATCCATGTGGAAAAAATGCCAGATTGGTGAACCATTATTATAAACTAGTCTAACATTAGCATTTATTAAATGTGTTCTTTGCACCAGGAACTGTGCTAAGCACTTGACTATACAAGGTCATTGAATCCGCACGATAGCGCTACTGGTATACACATTCTACAAGTAAGGGACTTAAAGTCTAGTGAGGTTAAGTAACTTCCCAAAGCACACACAATTAAATACATGGCAAAGTCTGGACTTTAATCCATTAATTCATACTTCTCAAATTGACTCTTAACCACTATAATATCTTGTGATAATAAAATATCTCCATCAGAAGGACACTCCAAAAAATTACTGTTTTTTCTCAGTGCTAGCCCCACAGGTGCACTGTTTGGGCTCTGCCATGTGTCTCATCAACAAATGACTTGAGAAAGAGAATCACACTTACTACACTCCACTGGGAGCTCAGGACATGCTTCTGTTAACTGGGGAGGTTTTATAAGGACTAGAATATACTCATGCCCTCCTCAGCTGACATTCTTGCCAAGTTGACCACTGTTCCAGCATCTACAACATGGCCAACAAAGGCAAGGCTTCTGGCTTTGGCCAATATTGATCTGGACAGAGACAAAGGGTAGATTTGTAAGTTTTCAACTATATTTGAAAGTCACAGAGATTGTACACCTTGGCTTTAGTGACTATCAACTCAGGGCCCAAATATACTCATTCATAAAATGGAGTTTGTTTCCTGATTTTTTGTAGTGAAAGTCCCTGGATTTTCGTCAAGCTCCACAATTTGGAACTCAACCAAGCTGGGGCTGTAAAGATGCAAAATGCTACTCGTCTACACCTTGGGGCCTCATATTTAAGTTCTAGACAGCAGGGGCTCAGTGGTGAGAAGAGAAGGGGCCACAAAAGAGCTGTATTAGCCCTGGGTCAGTCACACTGACCACAGTAATTTCCAATCTAGTTCTAGAAACATTTCATACAATTCACCCCAAAGGACAGGGATCATATTTAATCACTTGACATCCTAGCATGATTAGTGTAGTGAGATACAGCATATAAAGCACCAAACACTGTGTCTGGCACAAACAAATTGTTCAATATCTGTTAGCTATTATTATTATAAGTTGTGGTAATATAGTTTAGTAATAACATTAGGGGAGCTTAATAAACATTTGCCCAATTGTTGAACTTGCCAGTCCTTGTGACCCATTATGCACTTTAAAGATAAAGTTGAAAATATCAAGTCCAAAAAAAGTAAAAAATCTAATTCTGTTTATGTCATTGCTGTCAAAGATAATATAAACTATTGATCTTTCAAAGAAAAATATTGACATTAATATTAAAAAAATAAAAGCTATCAATTATACTTTAGAAAACTATTTTATCCTCATAATAAAGTACCTCTAGAAATTACTTAGGCCCTGTTTTATGCTTACTGAAGGGAACTGTTTCCTGTGTTTGGTGTTTCTGGTAAATAACTGAGTGATGATGCCCTGCATATGGCTACATAAATTGAAGTAATGGCCTTTTTCTCATGAAAGCAGATTTAGATAGCACTGACATTGCAACTCAGCAATATTTTTCACATTACACAGAGGAAATAAGAGATAGAAAGCAGAGGGTATTGAGTAAATTCGTAAGTCTCCATTGACTCCAAGTGCTCATCTAGGTTCTCTCTCTCTATATATATATCTCTCTCTCAATAAGGAACTATCAAGTTTTAATCAAAAAAATTACTACAGTGATGACACAATCAACCAAACCTAGTTTGAATTTTATTTCCCTTTTAACATTTTATAATCTCTTAGGTGATATCTGCTCTATATCTATCCTGGAATGTACTTAAGAAACTCACGTAAAAGAAATGTGGGACTCAATACAGCACAGTTGTGTTTATGAATTGTGTTCTTAAAAAATGCATAGCTTTTCCAGGCTTATAATTCACTTGAATGATCGTCATAAATGCAACTCTTGCATATGTTGGTTTAGCTCTAAATGAAATGTATTACTTGTACATTAAAGTTATCTTTAATAGTTTAAATATTGAAGATTCTTAACTCCAGTATACTTGCATTGCAGATGAGGCATTTGTATTGCTCAGTGTGTTTAATGAACAGTAACTCAATGAGTGAAAACTGGGATGAAAATAAGGTAATTGACTTGACCAAAGTCACAAATAGGAATAACTACAAGACTAGAATTTACATCTTCAGATTTTGTTATTTGTGTCCTTTTTACTATTAAACTGCGAGGAAAGATTTTTGAGCTGGTAAAAATAATACTTAAATTGGGGAGGGGGCAAATAGCAATAATATCTGTTTGTGCAGCTAACTAGGTACATCTGAGTGGTTAGGCCCACATGGCCAAGGAGCGCTAAGAAACGTGTCCCGTGGGTTCTTTTTGTTTTCTTAGCTATCAACTCAACCTGACTGAAACAAAGGCATATTTCACAAGAGTGGAAGAAAACTGGATTCAGTCAATCCTTTTAGCATTTTCCAGGTGACTACATCTTTATAAATCGCCTGGCAAAATCAAGTGGTGAAACTGCTTCACAGACTTTGGCTGGAACATTAAAGAAACTGAACAATTTATGCAGGAGAAGATCAAATAAGTTGCATTGTTTCTAAATGCTTATCCCTTGAACCAAAAGCTGAATGTGAACTGGGTAAATAATTATTTTTTTCATTTTCTTCTAGGGTTTCATCATCTGGAATACCTTTCCCTACCTTTTGTTGAGGGTACAAATTTTACCCCTTTTCAAGGTCCTTCTTAAAAATACCTCACTGTCCTGGAAATCTCCCACATCAACTCCTTTCCCTTCCCTCACCTTCTGCAACATTTACTTTTTCATGCTACAATTTTATATTTTTTTGGTCTTGTTTGCATTTTTCTCCAATTGTTTCGCAGGTGCATATAACACAAATGAGTGCATATAATCTCCTACCAGATTATATAACACTTCTTTTGTATTTCCCATACTGTACAAAGAGAACACATTGATTATTCCATGATGAATTTTCAATGTAGGAATCATTTCAATGAAATGTTCTTTATTTGAACTGACAATATGTAAACGATTTTTCTCATTCTTATTTTTTTTTTAAAGGTTATTTATTTATTTTTTTAATTAGTTTCTGCTTTATAACAAAGTGAATCAGTCATACATATACATCTGTTCCCACATCCCTTCCCTCATGCATCTCCCTCCCTCCCACCCTCCCCATCCCACCCCTCCAGGCGGTCACAAAGCACCGAGCTGATCTCCCTGTGCTCTGCGGCTGCTTCCCACTATCTATCTACCTTACGTTTGGTAGTGTATATATAATCTGTTATGAGGGCATTTTTTCTGACCTTCATTAAAATATAAACTCCCATTCTGAGTTACTTTCAGTTGGAAACTTTGTACCGCCTGTTAATGAAATGCATTTATATCGTTCATGGGTTACACATTATTGTGTTTTAGAAGCCCTGAAACCATTAATGATTACTCAATAAAATGTCATTCTTAATGTTTAATGCCAGACCTATCATTTAAATGTGGTTCTTCCCACTTGATCATGAAATCTCTGGGATTATTATCTTAGTAGAGCTATCTGAGCTGGGGGGAATGGTGGTCCTACTGTAAGGTGAGCTGGAGAAAGCCATTCCTTTCTTACCTATCACTAACCTCATCTTCTGTATTCAGCATTCTCTTTGAAGAGAATTTCACTCACGGAATTATACAGGGAGTCTTTTATAGTATCTGTTCTAAGAACTGAAACACATTGGGTTTTCTGAGAAATTGACATCCTTACACAGCATGGAGTTTGGGCTTTTGACATATTCCCAGTTCTTCAAAAGAGTGTTCCTTTAATTGGATCACCTGAATAAAATTATCATTATTTAAAAATTCACAATATATAATTCCCATGTTATAATAATTGATGGAACTCCTTCCTTAAATAAATATATATTCTTCTCAAAGCTATTTCAGTTGAGTGTAAATAAAACAAAAATAAAATTTTAAAATGTATACTGCCTCTCAACATAATCACTCCCTGCCATAGATATTTCAAGAAGGAAATTTAATTCACATTGAAAAAAGTTCATTCGAGAAAACCTAAGGGGATGGCACTTGTCTTTATTTTCATTATATTCAAGGAGATGACCACTTTGATGTAAGGATCAAATACAATACTCATGATTTCCAACGCGAATTTCATAAGACTTTGTTTTCTCTTTAAATCATGCCTGTTCATGAACTTTTATACAGTAAAAGCTCTAGAGAATCAAGTAAGAGAAAATCTAAAAGAGAAAAAAAAACACTCAAATTTCCCATATCTCTACAGACAAAACCCTTGAAGACTTGGGAGTAAGCATTTGGAAATACAGGGATATTTAAAACATCACACTGAGCTCTTTGTTCACTTGGTAACTATTTGCAACATGTAAAAGTCCCGATTTTTTTGCCCTGAGAAAACTGGAGCCAAGTGGCATTAGAGAATTACTGTTTCATTTTAATAATCCACGCTTCTTTTGTAATATAACTTTTATTCTATCTTAAACTTTTTTTTTGATTGGGTGCTCCTCTGTCTCTGAATAAATGACAAGATCATGAATTGCCAGTGGCTCTATGAAACCCGATATGAATAACATACGCAAAGAAAATAGGGCAAAGTTTCCAGTTTTAGCAAAATACATGCACATGTTCTATACATTCTGGATCATCTTCACTCAAACCATAAGCATTACCTCAAATCGCTATTACAGCATGGCTCATTAGTCTGCAGGTTGGATACACAGCCTGTCAAATCCCTTCCCCTGAACCATAATAAGGAGAGTAATGACACAGCTATAACACAGGTTGCAAGTCTTCGCCTTGCTTCCGAAACTTAACGCTATCATAGGTCTCCTGTGTATGTATTTTTAGTGCCTAGTTCCTAGTTCAGTGTTTAAAAATCCTGCTGATTCTGGAGTTGGAGCAAAGCTTTAGGAAGCAATCAACTGCTCTTGCCATGACAGGTGCCAAGCACACACACAATGTCCTTTTATTTGTGGAAATACACACAGATCTATTCTGCATGTGCTCAGAGCCCAACACAAACACCACCTCTTTCCCACAGGCAGCAGGAAGGATGTGGTCTGAAGGGCACGGTTGCTTCATCCGAGTGTTCAGTTCTTCAAAGACCTCTTGTTTTACACAGAATTGCTGAACAACTACTTAAGTTTAAGACACAACTAGGCCATGCCTGAAATCCCACTTTTATTTAACTAAAATTGGCATTCAAGTAGATCATGCAATATTTTTCCCCTTACCTTCAATGGACACAGGTCGAAAGTGTGCTCATAATCAAAAGACATTTCTGTGAGCTGGTGACCCAGTAATTCCTTATGTCTACAGGTCAGCTGCAACAATACAGGACTAAAATCGCCAGATGAAATGGCTGGAATTACCCAGTGGCTCGCTAAAATCAGCTTACTTTGAGTCTAATCCAAGGATAAATGTATAGAAAGCTCCAAGCAGTGGAAACTATAAACATTGTACATCTGCCCCCGAAAGAGTAATACTGGCAAGTCTGTCACTGCCAGGAAAACAAATATTTGCTAAATTCTAGGGCATTATCTTGATTTTCCCTGAATGCAAACGAGGGCTAAATAATCACAAGCTACTGTTGAATGGAAATATGGTTTAGTGGAAAAATGTAACATGCAGTAAAATGGAATAATTCCATCCCTCCAAACAACTATAAACTCAGAACAAGCAATCCATCAAACCTGATTATCCCGCATTCCTGGAGTTCACGCACTTTATCATTTCACTTCCGAAACCCTTGAACTCTAACTATGAACCTCTAATCCACAGGCCTGTGCTCTTTTTATTTTCTTGGAGTCATCCGCCTTTTCCAGTGTGTTAATCTACAGATGATGTCTTTTTTGAAGTCTAGCACCTTGCATTTCCCTGGAGCCCTAACTAACCCAGTATTTCTAAGCTCCTAAGAAATATGTAGTTTTTTCTACTCTGCAGATTAAGTCTTTTTTGTGACTTAAACTTACCTTAGAAAAAAGATGTACTGTTAGTTACCAATTGCTTCTTCAGTTTTGCATGCTAAGTCTACTCTCCTTTACGATTCCCCTGCAAAGTTATGGGCTCATGAGAATCTATAGTTTGAGAAAACAGCTTTGGCAACAAGACAGGGAAATTGCTGCTGGTGGTTACTCCTGCATTACTGGAAGTTGATTCTTGTGTTCTCTCCAGACACTTCTCTTTCTTTCTAACTAGTTTTACTATGTGTGATAGATAAAGTCACTTAGAACTACTGAGGTAGACATCAAAAGAAAGAAAAATGGAAATAGGATGAAAATATTCTATTGGTAATACCAAACTAAAAATAGCGCCTTCTGAGAAAGCATACACAACTCCATCCACCAGATGGAATGTTACTCCCAACCCCAGGGTATTAAATAAGTGTCCACGTTTCCTTCCCCAAGCAGAAACAAATAGCTCTGGACCAATTGCCTGTGCCCTGGTCCTGCAGAAATCCATATCTGGCTCTTCTAAGATGCCAGGAAAATTTCACCTTGTGTCATGTTCCATGCTGAGAGGTTTGTGTAGTTCTTGTGTAAACCCTGGCCTCTAAGACACATTCCAAACTGAATTTATTTCAAATTCCAAACTGAGTTTATTCCATTCCACTCACTTAAAATTCCAATTGTGATTGGAAAATACACAGTTCGTTTACCTTCTGCGCAGTGTTCAATGAACCACTTGCCATGTTTCAACCTTGTAAGCTGCGTTTCAATCCTGAGTGTGTCTGTATATCAGTTGATTAAAGCTTTGCCATTATTTGACAGGAACATTATAATATGCACTGTTATCTTTCTCGGCATTTTTTGATACCATTTGTATAACATTATTTGCAAAATAATATGGTGGTTGCTACTCTTTTCCCTTACACCTATAACATTTACTTGTCAGTATGCAAAACCATGCTTCACATGAAGTGGAAATAAATGTAGAAAAATCCATTTCCCTGTCCTATTGTAGCTATGTCACTCTAGACACTGACATGGCGTAAAATGAGCTTGCTTGATAAACTGCTGGAGTTAAACACAAATTACTACCATTTAGCCAGGGCAGGACAAGTCATTTCAGGACACTGCCTCAAGGAATTTCAATTTCAGAGGAGGAAGGATAAAACTCAAGTCTGGGACCGGGTTCTTTGTTCAGTGTTGGTGAATTTCCTGGACAACGTTTAAGCTAGAAGTGACAGGTAGCATAAAAGAGTAAACCACACTTTGAGAAAGCAAAAGGTATAAGCATTCCCAACCTCACATTTCTGCCACACAAGGACTTTACCGCATAGGTCACTGCTCATATCTGAAGAAATGTCACTTCAATCCCTAAATCCCTAACCAACTGATAATAATCAACAACCACATTTAATTTACTCTTTAGTAACATAACTATGATAAATATGTGTGTCTGTTCCTTCTTAAATTCTGTATTAGTGTTTTCCAATGATGATGGAATTGTCTGGTAAGAAAAATATTTCTATTTCTGTCAAAGAAATGGCCCTATCTCCTTTCTGTGATACTGAAGTGTCCAGCAAGGCTCCCGTTATTCAAAAGAGTCTGTTCTGTGCTTTCTTGGTGCCAGCATAATAAAGTCAATACAACTGATTTCTTTCAAGGCCAGTGGCTACTTTCTCAGCAAGCATATGGGTCCAGCATAGGCATAAGCCTTTTTGAGAACCTCACAATTTATCTCAGATCTTACACTTGAACTTTTACTTCTTTGGAAGATGCACTCATGACTTTATTCATGCCAAAAAAAAAAAAAAAACCCACAAAACAGGGACGGTGATTAAGAATACCTATGTCTTTCTGGAACTGAAGACATTTCAATTACTATTCCTGAAAATGTCATCTTATAACTATCTTCAGAAACATATATTCTTCAAATATGCTTGTGTGAATGGCTAAAACCAAATTAAATAACAAACGTAAACCAAGCCAAATAAACCAAAACCCTCTTGTGCATTCCCATCTTGGGAGAGAGCTGCCTTCCCCTGATTTCCACCTTAGCTGCACCTGGGCTCTTCCCTGTGTCTCCTAATGTTTACTGAAGTGTGGGCTCTTAACTAAAAAAAAAAAAAAAAAAAAAAATCATACTGTCTCAGGACTCACTGGCTAGCTTTCTTCATTATCACTTTAAAAAATACTATTTCTTCACTGTCATATAAAGCATGCTCTCTTTTGAGGCTTGCACTGTTTAACTATACCCCATTTTCCCTTGCGAACGGCTGTAATCCCAGTGACCCCCCTTTCATCCAACAAAGACTTTGACATGTGGTTTAAAGTCTTAATATCCAATCCAAGACCCTGGGTGACTATAACGTCCTTTTGAATGACCATCCAACGCCTCGCCTTACTCACTTTAATGATCTTCACCTCTACTCTGCTTCAGCCAGTCACATTCATGGCCACCCAAACTCTGTTCCCTCTTTACTTATTCACTCTGTGATATTCTCTCACCAGCACTGCCCCGTCTTTTCAGCTTTCTCGATTTCATAGTTCCTCTACGTCTGTTCCACAACCTCATTAAGACTTTAACTCTCTTAAAAGTCGCATTTTCTTGGATTTGCCTGGCAGCACAGTGGTTGAGAATCTGCCTGCCAATGCATGGGACACGGGTTCGATCCCTGGCCCGGGAAGATCCCACATGCCGCGGAGCAACTAAGCCTGTGCGCCACAACTACTGAGCCTGCGCTCTAGAGTCCATGAGCCACAACTACTGAGGTGACACACCACAACTACTGAAGCCCACACGTCTAGAGCCCGTGCTCCGCAACAAGAGAAGCCAGTGCAATGAGAAGCCCGTGCACCACAATGAAGAGTAGCTCCCGCTCGCACCAACTAGAGAAAGCCTGCGTGCAGCAACGAAGACCCAACACAGCCAAAAAAAAGGCCACTTTCTTTTTTCAGTGGCAATGGTTGAATCGATGCTTCTGGCTCTACTCTTCCCTCTCTTCATCCTAGACGTCAGAGCCTATCACTTTAAACATGCTTTTGTCAATACCCACTGCTCCCCTGAATTCTTGCCCACCCTCCACATTCTCCTGCAAAATTTTAACCCAAGAACAATATAATAATTTTTATTTCTGTGCTGCTAAGTTCTGGAAAAATCCATGTGACTGCAGAATGGTGCTGATACAAAGCCCTGGTCTCAGTATCACTGGGACCTCAACGCTGTCCAACTCTCCTACCACATCCACTTTTCCTTCAAACATTATCTGTTCCTTCCAATTCAATATTAGATACCAACCGCCACTTGCTCCCTCTCAGCAAAGCCCTCATTTCCTAATTTACATGGGCTTGTGCTAGCCCATGAAGTGAGAACTTATTCAGCTTCATCTCCTCACTATCAATTTATTCCAACCCAAATCTTTGCCTCCTAACCGTCACTCTCTTTATCTATTCTATCAGATATTTCATTTCTCATACAAACCTTCAAGCTTTCCCATTGCAGCAGCTTCTATGCAGTGGTACATTGGAGCTGGTGGCTGATTCTAGGTGTGTATAACTTTTTTTTTTTTTTTTTTTTTTGCGGTACACGGGCCTCTCACTGCTGTGGCCTCTCCCACTGCGGAGCACAGGCTCCGGACGCGCAGGCTCAGTGGCCATGGCTCATGGGCCCAGCTGCTCCGCGGCACGTGGGATCTTCCTGGACCGGGGCATGAACCCGTGTCCCCTGCATCAGCAGGCGGACTCTCAACCACTGTCCCACCAGGGAAGCCCCTAGGTATGTATATCTTTTAACTGCATTCAGTAATATTACACTTATAGCTTGACTTCAGTCATGGTGGGATTATGTGCACCAAGGCAATGACAAAAGTTACAAATCAGGGCTTTTGTCTCCTCTCCCATCCGCGGGTTGCTGGTTTATCAGGGCACCACTGCATACAAGCCTGCTCAAAACAAAAGAAACCAGAACACTGACAAAAATCCTTGCATCTAGCCTATCTCCTCTTCTAGTTATACTACCCTCTCTCTTTCCTTTTATGTTCTAACTACTTAAAAATGTACTGTGTACTCAGTCAATCATTCACTCCCAACCAATCTAAATGTCTTCAATTCTTACCACTTTTTCATTGAAGTTGATATTTTCAAGGCAATTGATAACTTCCTGGTTGATAAAGCTAATGGATACTTTTCAGTTTTTACTAACTCAATCTGTGGTATTTGATACTATTTGCCACTCCCTCCTTCTAATTCTCTCTTGCCTTGGCTTCTAGAATATCACCATTTCCTGAATTTCTCCTTACCTCTCTGGCCATTTCTTCTCCAGGGTTCCCCCCAACCCCGGGACCATTCATTTGCCCACTTTTGACAAGTTCTTCTCCAGTTTTCTTTCCTCAGCCTTTTTTTCTCTCCATTTATTTAACACCTCACTCATTTGAGTCTTACGCGATAGTGCCTTTATCCACACAATTCTATCACTCTCTTTCCCGCATCTTTTTCACTTGTTGCACTTACCATTGTGTAACTGTCCATTTATTTAGATGGTCCAAGACACCAAGCACCTCTAACCCAAAACTCACCAAATTGAGCCCATCAAATTCCTAGCTCAACCTAACACTTAACTCTGTGACAGGCAACAAAGTGTTCTGAAACATTATCCCATTTGATCCTCACAACCATCTAGTAAAGTAGGTATCACCCTTCTCGCTTTACAGATGTGGTTATTGAGGTTTAGAGAAATTAAGCAACTTTCTTAGGTCAAATTTCTAGTATATAGTAAACCAAGTCTGGAAACTAGATTTGTTGTTTCCAGAGCCTTGACTCTTAATTATTATGATGTATTGCCTTAATCATTGAGCCTTAATGATATTGATTTTTTTTTCTTCTGTGTCTCTCTGCGTCACTACTGTCACTACCTTGGTTCAAATTCTCATCTTCTCATGTTGGGATTGCTATGGAAGTCTCTTTCTCACTTCCATATACCTAGTCTTGCCTCTCTCTAGTCCATCATCAACACTGCAGCCAAAGAAAGCTTATGAAATCTGCTCATAACACACCCTACTCCAGGGTTTAACTACAGGGGGTAATTTAAGTCCGAATATCACAGAATGTTCTGATTTTGTGTTCCCATCTCATTGACCTATTGAGATCATAAGACAAGATGACACCCCTTTTGCTGGGAGGTTGGGTTTTTACCAATAGAAGGGTCATCTGCAGAGTCAATTATGGGAAGAAGGTAATCTTGGGAAAGGAAACAAGGGCATTATAATAGAGTAAGAAAGACATGGCCTTATTGGCAGAATTTTGGAGGATAGGGTCTTAATATCAAGAAGCATCTACATGTGTGAAACCACTCCTATTGGTGAATGTAAGTCTACCCTTGCAACCTGGTGGTATTTTCTAGGTTAAGCAGTGATACACCTTGTTATAGACTCCATAAGGATGAGTGTGGGCTTTCGGCCTCCAAAAGTAGTTACTTCTGGGTAGTTTTGAGTTACTCTCTGTGTTATAATTCTCTTCTGTTTTCCCTGAACTTTAGTACAGTCTTCTAAAAGAAAGAAAAATGCTCACAGTTATCCTCCTGGGGAATTAAGATCAGGGTCTTTGCCCACTCTTGGGGATAGCATCCCATGCCCTGCAGCAGAATGAACACAAGACTGGTGTCAGATGGACAAAGTGAAAGGTGAAAGGCAGCCAAGATGCATTTGTGAACCATGAAATTGCCCAAGCTAGAAACTGGAAGTCATCCTTGGTCCCATCCTCAACTTCCCCCCCCCGCCACATATCTTACCAACATCACCTCGAGTATCAAGCCAGCATATTTCTCTCCTTTTGTAATCTGTCCATCTTCATCTCCAGCCAGGACTGCTATGAAAGCCTCCTACCTTGTAATCTTGCCTATTCTGGTTCCCTTGCCTCTCAATCTATCTTACACAACTTAGGTGAGCTGATATATTCCAAGCACAAATCTGATCACATACCCCTGGTTTAAGACACTTCTGTTTCTTCCCTACCTCTTGTGATACCTCTGCAGCTTCATTTCCCACAAGGCTTTCCCTGACTGCTGTACTGTGTTCGGGCAAGTTCTGGCCTTTCTGTACCCTCCCACTCTTGTGCTCATACTCCCCTCCCACCACAGGACTTTGGCCCAAGAGATCTTCCACATCTACTCTTCTTCCCTCACCAAGGTAATGCTGGCTTATCTTTCTGATCTCAACTCAACTGAAGCTTCTGCAAAGAAACCTTCCCTGAATATTTTTGATCAGCTCAGATCCACCTATTAATAGCTCTCAGAGCACCCTACACCTCCATCTCTCTTTTGAACATTATCAGAAGCACAGCTTTATGTTTGGGTGATTAGTAATATTTGTTTCTCTCTTTAGAAGGTGACCTCCATGAAGGATGGTCACATTCTTGCTCACAACTGCACACCTAGCTGTTTATGTCATGCTAGCTGTGCTGATCCTATAAATATCTACTGAATGAATGAATGAATGCAGACCCTGGGACTTTCCAGTTCTTCAGGTGGGGAAACTGGTAGAAGACTAGATTTCCTGCAGGCAAGCAGAAAGCACTTCTAAGCCAGGAAATTAAGGCCTTGAGGTAGAATCTGACTTAGTAAGCATTGCTGGTTAGACATAGATGGATGACTTACTCAAGTGATATAAGAGAAATCTGTTGTTTTAACACTATGTCTAGTCTCAAGATCAAGGTATAAAACCATAAAGAGCGGTATATATTTCTCTAGTTTCTTGCCTAGTCTCTTTTCCTTATAGAATATAATAGAACATCATTATTTAGGCTTAAATAGAATGACCATATGATTTATCATCCAAACTGGGACATTTGCTGGTCAAAGGGGGTAATATTAATAATTATGCTGGGACAACACAGGTAGACTGTGGAGGTCCCTGGTAAACTGGGACATGTGGTCACACTAGCTTTAGCTGACATAGCAGAATAAAACAGGTAAGTGCAAAACTCTCTGAGCATGGGAAACTGTGTTTGGAGTCACAGAATGACCAAATCCATTACACAAGAAGGCTTCTTACAATGTGGTGTTGGCAGACACAAAAGGGAAACTTATGGTTATCGAAGGGGGGATACATTGGGAATTTGGGATTAACAGATACACACTACCATACATAAAATAGATAAACAACAAGGACCAACCATACAGCACAGGAAACTATATTTAATATCTTATAATAAACTATAATGAAAAAGAATCTGAAAAAGAAGATATATATATATATATATATATGTATAGATATGTATAACTGAATTACTTTGCTGTGCACCTGAAACATTGTAAACCAACCATACTTCAATTAAAAAAAAAAACCAACCATACTTCAACAACAGAATCATGTGGTGTTGGTGTTTGTGCAAACTGTTGAATAAGTAATGTTATCTCCAATAACGTATCATCGATAATATAATTGCATTCATCATTCCATATTTTATCTGAACTTTGTTCTGCTTATCATTTTATTTGATGACCACGACAAACCCAACTCAGTTCCTCAAAAGGCACTTACTGAGCACTGGACCAGGCACAACTGCAGATGTGAAGGACGCACAAGATATCAACCACTCCTACAGCATGGACAGTTTAATGATAAGGCAAGTAGTATTGCCCATATTTACAGATGGAGAAACTGGCACCCAGAACTCAGAAATGACTTGGGTAGTGTTATGCAGACAGTAAATCGCAGAGCTGGAATTGTAATTCAGATCTCTGACTTCCAGTTCAGAGTTTAGTTTATTTGGCTAAGCTACCAAAATGGAGATGACACCCTTAAATGTGTTTTATGTTCTTGTCTACTACCACATAGAAACGCCCATGAAGAACGTTTACACAGTCTCTGCAGAAGCAGACTGTGCCCAGGCTCAGCAGGCAGTGTTTGTGTTGCCTGTGTGGACTTCCTTTTTAGGCACTGGGAACTGGCCCTGTGACAAGGATTTAAAGGGGCTTTAGAATGCCAAACACATCTCTGATTGGCTCATCATAGATCATACCCATGTTTAAATCCTGGGTAAATTAAAAGGCCAAAAACATGTCCTTTTACTTTACGGTCAAATTCCACTTCAGGGGAGCAATGAAATAGTCCAGATATAGTCACTCTACCCTTGGGGATAACAGAACATCTCTACCACACAAAATATGGTAATCTGTCCACTATGGAACATTTTATCTTATCATTAACAGATGAATTCTAATCTAACAGATGAATTCTAATAAGGTTAGGGTTAGGGTTAATTTATTGGTGCTTCGGGGTTCTCTTTCAGTCTTTACAAAATAGATCTTTCTATTACCTTTCTCAGGTTCTTAAGGGAAATTGCTTTTGAGATTGCCATTATGGTGATAGAAGGAATATGCCATCGTGCTTATATCCTCCTAAATGTTGGCAAGAGGAGCTCATTAAAATGCTGAGTGTTTTCAATAGTCACACATATCCTCCCAGTTACAGAGACCTCTGGGTTTTCATTCATTCCAACCACAGAGTTCTATTAGTACATGATCCTACGGATAAACTCAAAGGCGAATTTTGATATTTTTAGTTTTTTAAAATAATAGATGTCACTTATTTTACACAAGTATTTCTAAGTAAGAGATGACTTCCACACGATCTAGTTTTCTCTTCTGATCTGAGGAGAATTTTGTAAAGGGCAAAAGGAAAATTAAAATAACTCACAAATCAATTAAGTCATTCAAATCACAACCAAGGATGACCAAAATAGAAGACAGCTGAAGTTGCCTGAAATTGATCAGGGACCAAGTTAACTGAGACAACAGAGTCCAGCGTATTTTCTTTTTAGCATCTACAAAAATCTTGGTCTTGTACTCCTGACAAAGATGAATAAGACTTGAGATAAAACAGTTGTTCCCTTTTTGGGTAGTCTGCGAGTTTCTCTTAAAGGGGGAGCTTCCTTTGTGGGAATGTTTCTGAACAAGCTTGCGAGGGATAAAAGCTTGAGATCATGAGGAGCCTGTCTAAGAGGAGCTGCCCTGAGTGAGCTTTGGGGAAGGATCTGGCTGATGCTTTACACAGGGAATGGGAGACCGGGAGAGTGGCAGGGGACTGAGGGTTTGTTGTGTTTTGTGACCCTTTCCTCATAACCCCTCAAATCTTTGGTGAATCATTAACTAAGCTCATCAAATTCTGGAGAAAGTCAAATATTTTTTCTGGCAAATTGAGAAGGGGCTGAGTGGTGAGTCTGGGTGCTAGGGAATTACTAAGGCACGTTGAGCTTGGAATGAAGACACTGGTGATTGAACAGAAATTAACTCGAGTAATTTTCAGGACTTGTGGGGCGAACTTTGGACTCTAAGACAATGCAAAGTTAGATACGGGTAAATAAAGTTTACCAGATCTCAGAGGAGCAGAAAAATTCCAACTTGTTACAGACATAATCCATGCAGAGCCCCAAGGGCTCATGGTGTGGAACGAGAGACAGACAGATGGGCAAGCAATGAACTAAACCTAAATAATCTCACCTGAGCCAGAGTGGTCGCATCTGCACAAAGCCATGGGGGCCCCAAAGAAGCCCCCATTTATCTCACCTGGGGACTCAGGCAGGTGTCACAGGGGAGGTGGCATTTTTGGCAGCTCTTACAGGGTGAGCACGAGTGGTCAAATAATTGGGAAAATTCAGAACAGTATCCCTTCAATTCCCTAAAATGAAGCCGAACAAAACCAGAAAAGAAGAGGATGGGCTTTCCCGGCAGAGGGCAGAGCATGAATGAGGTTGACAAGGAAGACAAATAGGTTGTCTGGGGAGTACTGAAAAATGCTGGGTACGTGGATGAGAAGTGCTCAGAGACAGGCTGTATTTTTTTGTCCTTATGCACAGAAAGGAGTGATTTCCCAAGAATGAGAAAATAAGAAAATTTTATTAAATTACTTAATCTAAACTTGATATTCTATAGCTATCAAATTCTCTGCACTATACCTGGTTAAATGATTAAATAATATGCAGTAAAATATTTTAATTTACATGCTTAATTGAGGCTTGCTTTTGAAGTGAACCTCAGGTTGCCCCCTTCCTGGATCCCTCCCCATGTGTCGCATACACAGACCCACATCACATCTATCTCTACAGTTTTAACAATATTAATCATTCACAATGCTATGTCATTACTCAGACAGTCCTGATGTATTTTCTTGCATTATCTGCCTACCTACTGATATGAAACTTTATGAAATCTCTGCCCAACTTAGATCGGGGAATTTTGCAACGATTGATCTTCAATGATACAAATATAGATATAGATAGAAAGATTGTTTATCTTTTAGTATTTAATTGGGCTATTAAATTGTCTAATTCACA
Organism: Mesoplodon bidens; assembly: GCF_964165515.1. Lineage (NCBI taxonomy): Eukaryota > Metazoa > Chordata > Mammalia > Artiodactyla > Ziphiidae > Mesoplodon > Mesoplodon bidens. The sequence continues at coordinate 117,017,077 of NC_138176.1, read as the reverse complement.
ATCTTTTGTTCCTGGGTTCCCATGATAAGTTCGACAATATTAACCAACCTTCAGGGTCAATGATGGTGAAAAGAAATTGCCATTATAAGAATCATCATCAGTTCCTTTCTTATCCGGCCATGGTATAGGAGGACCACAGAGTTTCTTTTAGTTGTATCTCATGATACAATGACATTTTGGGCCAAATGCCAATTAATATCATTTTTAACCCATATAATATGGATATTGTTTTGACTTATGGCATTGACTTTTTTAAACACTTAGGCTTTAAGGATAAAATTAAACAAGCAGCTTTGCTACCAAGCAATTATTTGTCAGTAATGAAGAATTTAGATATACCACTGGTTATCTCTTTAAACTTATTTCTATTTAGTTACTTAATTAGAACTTCACAACAAATAAGAAACTGCCAGAAACTGCCTAAGTCAGAGAACTCTTAAAAGCCTGCCTCTAACAACAATTATTTCCAAAAGCAGCCAATAACCATTTAAAGGGATCCCAACCCCTCAGCTGATCCATGTCTATAACATGGATTTCATTCATTCATTAATTCACGTATTCACTCATTCATTCATTATTTCAACAAATACGGAGTACCTGCCACATAACAAGGACTATTCTAGCTTGGTCTATATGGACAGAATAGATAAAGTCATTGATTAAAAGGAACTGTATTCTAGAGGGGAACACAAAATTGCAGCAAAATTAATAAGATAACATTAGCTGCTTTACTGAGAAAATAAAGCAGGGTACATATGTAAAAGGAGCAACTGTCTGGAGTATGACTATTTATTTTAGATCTGGTCGTCAGTGAAAGCTGCTCGAGGATGGAGACATTTGAGCAGACCCCTGCTCACCAGGGGACAGTCTGTGAAAGCATTCTAGACAGTGGCAACAGAGAGAGCAAAGGCTTGGGGTGGGAACCAGCTTCACGGTTTCAAGAAGCTGCAAGGTCAGTGTGACAGTATTAGGTTTGACTGTTAAAACTTTTGATGAATACTCGATTTAGTTGCAGAAAAATAGGAAGAGGAAGCATTATGTTTTTTAAAATATGCAAATGACTAGGCAGGACTAGATAGATAAGAGTTTTGGGTAACATTTTTTTTTTTTAAGTTGGAAATTTCTTTTTGGCAACATGGACCTTGAAGGCTGGTTGATATTACTGAACTTGTCATGGGACCATAGGAACAAACTATTGCGAATGAAACAATTTAACAGCCCAACAAAAGATAACAATAAATAAGCTCAAGTCTACCTTTACCCTCAGGCTCAGAAACCATTTCTACACCCAAGGAGGAAGACAAGCTTAGAGACTCATAAAAGTTATTTAATTAATTAACCATTCTAGCCCTTTTGCCTCTGAGAAGTAGCTACCTTCTTAAGTTACCTTGCATATTTCATAAAAGGAACTCAAATATGTATCTTACATGCTCATAAACACCACTTCCAGGAAGGAGGAAAAGCTTTTTGATCTATTTTTGCTTAAGCCCACAAAGTAATATCAATTTGGATATCCTAATTTCTCAGAAAATTAATTTTATCATTTCTTTATGGAATATTTAATGCTAACATTGTAGGTTTATTTTCTTAAAAAACTCAAGACACATTCATAGTCACTCTGCTAAGACATTTTTCTAATTTGAAATATATTTTCTTTCCTGGCTCTGAGAAGTGGAAACCTGAACAATCTAACCTCAGGAATTATATTCTCAGGCAAGACACATAACATGAAATCTTAGTTAATATAAGAGAGAACTTGTTGCATGGTTATTTATAATTTTGAAAATATTGAAACATTGAGATTACTATAAATGCCTAACAATAGAGAAATATTTAATAAGATGAAGGACTATTTTCTGAAATATTATATATCTAATAAAATGATAATTATAAATCTAATGAAGCAATGTAAAAGTTCACATTATGATGGGAAATTTAATTAAGGTTCCAAAATATAATGTCTGTAAACTTTTACACATACTGTGATTATAACTAGGAAAAAGAATAAAAATGTTAATAGCTGAGTGAAACTATGACTATTTTTTTCCTATTTTCTAAAAAATTGTGTAGTGTTATATTGGTAGGATTGGTTTTTGCTTTGTGTTGTCTCCTGGCTATTTTTTCAATCCATAAAATGAGGTGTTACTACATAGACTCAAACATCCTCCAGGCTACATTCTCTCCCATGTTCCAGAATTATTACGTTCAGATGCTGCCATCATCTACTCTTTAAAAAGATAAGTGGGTATTTCACTTAATAAAATATCTCAGAGCATTTATTTACCAAGTCAGAGACAGATTGAAAGAAAAAGCTAAAGTAGTATACATGAAAGCATTTACTGTCTATAACCTTATCAAAGATTGCTTCAAGGGCAAGGATACCCAATACTTTTCTATATTAAGTTATCCCAAGGTATGTTTATTTTCAATCTATGCTTAAGTTTAGCTACAGAGTCAGGGGTAAAGTAGGATAAGTGAAGGTATTTAATTACTGCTTTCTTTTCTACATTCTCAACAGAGTAATTGCTGACAAACTCTGTTGCCCAGAAAATGTCTACTGGAATTATTGCATACCAAAAAATACAAAAGCAACGAGAAAAGGAGGATGTTTTATTTACATCCTATTTCAAAACCAGTGCTTCTGTGCTATTCTATTTCTCTGCAGGCCCAATATCATACATCTGCATTAAAAGTTTAGAATTGTTCCTTAAGTTTTCTTCCAACAAAATTATTGGTATATTCATTTGAAAATGTAGACTTTATTTACTTCTAAAACAAGTAACTCATTATTCAGAACGTCTAGGTTTGCAAAGCTAAACAAACTGAAGGAAACTTTACACAAACAATAGTTACCACTTTTGCTAAGAATCATCACAGTGCCACAAAAGCCATGTGTTTTTCCATCCACAGATTCAGATTAAAATTTTTATTATCCAGTTAATTTCTTTTCAGCTTAAGAAAAAGATAGCAAGTCAGTCTGTGCGTAAGCACATGTTTAACTCTATGGGGAGTAACGTCTGGAATCCTTTTGCTTATGAAAATTAGAATTCATAATAATGAAAGAGTTATGTAACACTTATTGTGTTCTTTATATAGCTTATTTCACCTAATCCTCCAAATAACTATATGACATATTTATCCCCACCTTACATAGCACATTAACCTAAGTTTGAAAGATTAGTTCATTTGTCCACAGTCACCCAGAAAATAGATTATGGAGCTCTGTGTAAGGCTGCCTGCCAGACTCCAAACTCTGTTCCTTCCACTCCTGTATACTGTCCTCACTTTCCTCATATATGTTGAAAGACATCATTTTGTTTTTTACATTTTTTTGGAAATTACTTGTATAATAAATTTAGTTTCTGTATGTATCCCCTTAGCATTTCCCTGTCTCTGGTGCATGAGAGTATGCCTGTTCATGCCTGTGTGTGTGTGCATGTGTAGGGCAGAGAGGAAGTAATTTTTGTTTCTGGTTTTAAGAAGTTAGTGGGAGTCTCTCCCAATTCTGCTTCATGGCTAGCAAATTCTCCTCCTTCCAAACTTCCAAGAAGACAGTCCATCCAACACCATTCAAGATGGTGTTTGAAAACAGGGTTTTAGATACTATCATAACGTGGAGTGGGGAAATGGTCTGCACATTGGTCATGGGTCCTTGCTGTGTTCAGTGTCATTTCCAACTCTTGGAAGTTGAATGAAGGTATTATTTTCCTCAATACATCTTCCTTCCATCTTGTAATAAATTAACCATCCTCCCTTATATCCAAATTCCTCATCTCAGAGTTAAATTTTTTAAATTTGCATTTCTCTTTGTCTTCAATATCATTTATGTCTACCCTTTCCTTCACAACTTTGCATCCCAATTGTGTATAAAAGCTTATTTGGTATTGCAAGGTAATTTAATCACCTTGCACATATTGGCCACAAAGCACCACTGCCTAAAATAATGTCTATGTTCCTTATTATGAACATCAAGGCCACTTGATACATAAAGTGAATCTCTTTTCCAGCCCAAATTGTCACTTTTCTCTCCTTTACATACTGTTATGGGTTGATCTGTATCCCTTCCAAAAGATATGTTAAACTCCTAGCATCTCATAATGTGACTTTATTTGGAGATAAGGTCTTAACAGAGGTAATCAAGTAAAAATGGGGTCGTCCAGGTGGGCCCTAATCCAATATGACTAATGTCCTTATAAAAAGTGAAAATTTGGATACAGAGACATGGGAGAACACCATCTGAAGATGAAGGCAGAGACTGGAGAGATGTATCTACAAGCCAAAGAACACCAAAGATTGTTGGCAGGCATAAGAAGCTAAGAGAGAGGCATGGAACAGATGATTCCTTCCAGCACTCAGAAGGAACCAACCCTGCCAACACTCTGATTTTGGACTTCTAGCCACCAGAATTCTGAGACCATAAATTTCTGTAGTTTAAGTCCTTCAGTCTGTGGTCCTTTGTTACAGCAGTCCTAGGAAATTAATATATGCAAGTATAACTTGAACTATATTCAAAGGGGGCTATTTGCTTTTCCGCAACCATGTTCCATACTTTTTTCTTTTCCAAATTTATCTGGAGAGCCTTTTCTTTTCATATGCATAGAGAATTTCTCATTAACGTTTATGATTAGCACAAAGATGATTTCCATGAAAATTCTTCTGCAAAATCCCTAGTTGGAGTAAATTTATTTCCTCTAAGCTCTCTCTAGCACTTTATTTGTATCTTTATTATAAATACTAACAAATTCTCTCTTGCATTGTAGCTACTTGTATACACATCTTATCTTCCTCTAATAAATCAACCAAGTCCTTTGGGACAAGGGCTACCTCTTCCTCCTCCTGGTGCCGCTCATGATGTTGATCGGAGTGCTCTACACAGAGAAGGTGCTTCATATTTATTTTGCTACTTGTATTGCACAAGAGAGATCCAGCTACTTGGGAAAAGGTTGCAGAGAACTGTCTTCCTGCTTCTGCGATAAGAAGCTAAATACACTTTTGATAGTTTATTGTCTTCTCAACATTCTTTCAAATTACGTCTTCTTCATGGATCTGGTTTACCAAAATTTCCCTTTTTGTAATCCATACAAAAATTCAAATCACCATTTTGCAAAAAGTTCTTCCCTGACTGATACATAAGTTAAATGGGAGGAAGAATTCTCCCATTCATTTATAATTTTCATGGCCAGCTCTTCATTGTTTGCTTCACCCCACACTTCCCCAATGGCACAAGATGCAGAACCACTCTAAAGTTTGCACATGCTTTTGATTCATATGTGCAGCGCTTTCTGCTTTTTGTGTGAGTTATCTTCAAAGTTATTTGTTGTGCAGAAATCACAGCTGATATAGACTACTTCCAAAAAAGCTGTGAAAGGGTGTTTCAAAAACTTTCCCCAACAAGATTTCTTCTTTAAAATGAACAAAGCTGGATTAAGCCTCTGAGACTTTCATAAAATGTCTAAAGGACAAATGTTTATTACCATCCCAAAGAACTATTCCCCCAAAGTTCTTCCACTTCTTTCTAGCTGAAATGTCAAATTTATGAAAAAACAGAGTTATTCCTGCATTAATTAATAAACAAGTAAATTCTGAATAGAGGTGAACCAAACACAAATTTCAACTAATTCTTACAAGATGACATTATTACTTATTAAAGTGATGTATATACATATCAATTTGTGTTATAATTTGATTAAACCATTTCAGCCTAAAGCTAAAGACAGGTATACCAAAATTTGAATTTAATGCTTATTATGTTATTATCTCACAAGAGCAAGAAGACTTTGCTTCCTTTATCTGGAATAAGAGGACACATATTTGGGGTAAAAAGAAGAGAAAATGAAAAATTCCCAGATAACAGTCATCAGCTGGTTGCCCTTATGCATTTCTCGATTTGTACTGTAGTAATTTCTCAAACCTCTACCCAAAACAATAGAAATCAATCCATATTAGTAAACAGGAATGTTTTTGTGTTTTGCTTAACCTGGTGCCTCCTGAATGTGACTGGGACCTGGAAGTGCCTCGCACTTTGCTTTTTGCCCACAGGCACAGCAGTAGTGAAAGCTACATCACCCAGTTAAGGGGATTCCAGTGTGTAGGGATATGTAATTTCCAGACAATTTAGAAACTTCCTCTGTCACCCTAGGAACCAGAAACTGGTGTAAATGTGCAAAAGAATCAAGCAAAATGAGTGTCCCAGGAGAGTAGAAATATGGCTTATCTATGTTGCTCTCTTTACGCAAGATCGAGCCCAATGCCATTCTTAATTAGGGGCCTAATCAATTTATTTCTGCAGTGGGTGATACAACTTTGAATTAATTACAACAATATATAATAGAGGGGGATGGGATAACTCAGTCTGTGGAATTTTGAAAGCACTTTAAAATTTTATCAATTCATATATTATATCTATTGAAGACTGTAAATGTTGTTGAAATAAAGACACTGTAAATCAGGACAAACAAAAGAAATTACTTATTGCATGCTACTTTTTTGAATGGAGACTCAAGCCTCTATAGAAATATATAACTCAGTGGGTTGAATTCAAGCCTTAAGATGTTATTGTGTAGCAAATGAGGAGAATTTTGTTTTTGTAAATGTTAGACATTGATTTAATATATGACATGAATTAAAAAAAAGAATGGAGAAAAAGGCAATGCTTACTTTTCTAGACTTAAACTGCACACACATGCAATGTGTTCTGAATGAGCATTTGTGAAAGACAGCTCAGAGTAGTGGCCATTACTCAGCAAAGGGAAGAATTTACCTACAGAGTTTTTAAAAGAAGAACTGCCCACAGTGTCCTTCTTTGATAGGAATGCCAGAATTGAATCAAGATAGCCATGCTTGTGGGGCAAGTAGACAGCTCTTCAGAAATATTGTTAGAAGAGCTGGAAATAAGTTGATCATCATGCCCAAATATGATCCTCAGTGTAAATTCCACACTCTACCCATCAATCAAATTAATTCCATGATTAAATAGCGATTCATTTTAGCACCACATTCCTTTGAAAGATAACTGTATCAACCCAAGAGCAATGTTTACCAAGCATCAACTAGAGGATTGATGCTATTTCAGGAAGTGGTTTAGACCAAAGCATTAATTGACCTGGTGCCTTCTCAAGGCACTTACTCTCCAGCCCAGAAGGAGGAACATAACACAACTGGAGCTATTAAGAGAGTGATAACAGAATATTCATTACCTAGATTTTAGCAGTTGACTTAAAGTTGACTCGTGTGGACCAGGGTAAATAAATTATATAGAGGAAAAGGATTAAATCTGGCCTTTAAAGAACAGGTAAGAACTGGAGAGACGGGAAGGAGAATAAAGAATATTTTAAGCAAAAGAAATAGCAAGAACAAGAAAGGAGTGAGCATGAGCAAACACAGAAGTCCAGGCTGCCTAGGACAATGGGTGGGTTTGAAAGGAAGGGGATCATTGAGGCCATGTACCCCACAGAGAAGAATCTGCATGGCTAACTACCGCCTATTAAAAGACCAGGAGCAGGGCAGACATGATGAGTGTGATATTTTAAGAAAATGGTTGGGTAATGTTATGAAAGATGGATTAAAAGAAAGAATCAGCTGGCCAAACTAGGTAATTACTCACAAAACTCTAGGCCTAATTAGATGAGGGACAGCTCCCATCCATGAGAATGAGGAGAAGAACCTGAGGGCCATTTGAAAGTCAGACCTCCCACATCTCAGTGTCAAGTCTTGGTGAAGGAGGAAAGACTCCAAGACGAGAAAGGAGAGCTGAACTTGGGGGGAAGAAGAACGTTTGCAGAACCCTGTTTCTGGGTACCTCCTCAGTATGGTCCTGCTCACCAGCTTATCAGCACGTGACAGAGACAAAGCTTTCTGCAGACAACACAATCCTGTGAAGGACTGATAGAACCAGGACACAAAAAGTTCTCCAATTTTGCCTTGGTGGACTGACTTTAGGAAAAGATAAGCAGTGGTAACAAATGCAAAGTCTTACTTAGGTTCAAAAAACTAACTGCACAAGTAAAAGACAGCCCAGAAATGACTCATCAGGAATGTCGAAGAGTGGAAAAATGTCTTAGGAACTTGAGTTATTATTAAGAAGACAAATGAAGAGTAAACAAAAGCCAAGAGTATAAATGGCTGATAAAAGTACTACATTGATTTTAACCCATTAGTAAAATGTAATGAAATGAGGGAGAGGACAGCTCTCTTTTCCTCCGAACTGTTCAGATCACCTACAGTATGGAGGTGAGTTGAGGAATCTACCCTTTAAGACAAAGGCCACAGAAATGCTTCCAAAAGTCGGCAGGTAACTTAGATGACTCATAACTTCTAGCAGTAGGAAATAAGGGGGAACATGCCAAACTAAGGACATAATGCCCTTCGGATCTTTCTTTTTTTCCTCCCAAATACTCAAGGATCAAAAACTAGGCTGCAGGCTGTGGGTTTATGACATCTGCTTTCACAGGAACAGGCCCACAGTGGAGAGCATCCCGAGGATGACAGAATGCTAATGAGACTCAAAGTCATATCACACAGGGACAGGGGCTGGACTGATAAGAGTTATCCAGGAGAAGGTGGATTTGATTGCTCTTTTCAAATTTCTGAAGGTTTTCAAGTCACAGTGGAATTAGATTTGTTCTTCATGGTCCCTCCAGAAGGTAGTATCAGTATTTACAGGACAAGGTGTCAGAGTTTGGGGCTTGCTATTTGGGGCAATTTTCCAACAGTCAGAGATAGATATCAGTAAATGAGACTGGCTTGTGAGATAGTGAGTTTCCTATCACTGAAGGTGATTTAAGATTAAATGAATACTTGCTGAAGATGTTACAGAGTGAATAGCATATATTAGATGGGATGTTGGTTGATAGCCTCTGAAATTCTTTGCACATCTAAGATTCTAGCATTATATAACATCAATGTCTCAGGTAGGGGAGAATGGAAAAGAACATTGGTACCCTGGCGGAAAGGTACAGAATAAATTATAAAACTGAAGGCATATGGATCCAGGATTCTTTTTCCTTCCAGAGTGAAGGAAAATTTAATCCTGCTGAATGGGAAGAAAATTAAGAGTAGGAAAAAGGAAAGATAAAAGAAATTAAATGTCTTCCCTATTTTCCTAAGTCTGGTTTCAAAGATAGCTCTGATATTCTAACTAATATTTAAACAGTTTTAATCATGTTTTTCTGTTCAGCGCTGTTAGGTTGAAGACATCCTTTTTCCATATTCCATTTGGCTATGTAAATTGGTACAGTTTATAAACCCTTAGCAAACGTTCTTCTCTTTGGTCAAATAATTCCACTTCTGAGAATTTGCACAAAAGTAATATGAAATATAGAAAAATATTTTATGTAAAACATATACATCACAATGATATTGATTGCTATTAACAATTAGAAACAATCAAACAGTATATAATATAGTCACTTGTTTTAGTCTGCTCAGGCTGCTATAACAAAATAGCACAGACAGGATGGCTTAAACAACATTTATTTCACATGGTTCTGGAGGCTGGGAAGTCCAAGATCAAGGTACCAGCCAATTCAGGCTAATGAAGACTCTCTTGTCTTGGCTTACAGACAGCCACTTTCTCACTGTGTCTTCCCATGACCTCTTTGTGTTTGTATGGAGAGAGAATGAGCTTTCTGCTATCTCTTCTTAAAAGAGCACTAATACTGTCAGACCAGAGCCCCACTACCACAATCCCATCTAACCCTAATACCTCCCAAAGACCCCATCTTCAAATATCACTGGAGGTCTGAGCTTCAACATAGGAATTTGGGGGGGACACAAACATTCAATCCATAACACCACTCATCCATGAGTTTTATAAAATTATGTAATAAAGCTGAACATACTTTTGATACATTAAATAAATAAGTCAGAAATTACACACGTAATATTATTAAAGTCATGGTGAGAAAAACTTAGAAAAAAACTCTTTAAAGAAAAATATCAATAGGCTAGCTGTGGTTGTGTTGTGTGTTAAGACTATGAATGTTTAAAAATTTTTATTTTCCAGGTTTTAATAAGTAAGTATATACAACTTTAAAACTGTGCTAGAGAGTTAAATTTGTGAGAACACACCTGCTAATTAACCCTCAAGAATTGACTGAGCCTCTACCACCTGTGTTATACAAGTGACTCCCAGGGGCAAGAGAGACACAGACAACCAGGACCCTGGCCATGTGGAGGTAGGGGCCATACACTGCAGTCACAGCCCATAAGACACATAGTCTACCCTCAGTAACTAGTTATTGAACTTATTGTTTCTTCGGGCTGAATACTACAGGGGCAATGGGAAACTCAGTGTGGTTCTTCCCCAAGCAAGTGTATGTATTTTATTTAATTAACCTTTTTTTTTTTTCGCGGTACGCGGGCCTGTCCAGAGCACAGGCTCCGGACGCGTAGGCCCAGCGGCCATGGCTCACGGGCCCAGCCGCTCCGCGGCACGTGGGATCCCCCCGGACCGGGGCACGAACCCGTGTCCCCTGTATCGGCAGGCGGACTCTCAACCACTGCGCCACCAGGGAAGCCCAATAACCTTTTTTATTTGGAACAATTAACTTTTGCCAGATGTGTGTATACTCAACTGGAAGTACCTTATGTTTATTGTGATTTAAATCTTTTGTACTGCTGAACAATTGAACGGCTTCATAGCAATGTGTAATTTATTTCCTCTCCAAAATGCAATTGATTCACTTCACTCTGTGTCAATGAAGTATTGAGTAGAATTCCAGAATGTCAGGCATATCAGGTAGTCACGATTCTATCTTTTGAGGGCTCCACAGCTGTAAATTAAATTACTGCAGCATGTAAAAGAATAAATCTGCCTTAAACTTTTAAACAATTTTTTATATATGCTATTAAAGCACTGTAATATTTCAGATTAATGATGTAGGAATAATGACCTTTAAGGAGGAAACAAGAGAGTAATTTCTCGAGATTTGAAATAATCTATTCTTAATTATGTAGTAATGTCAAGTACAGACATTGTAGCATTCATAATAGCTGTCACAGTGCATGGTTTTACAAAATAATAATTACCTCTTAATGCCTGTTTCTAGAAAATGAATTTGACAAACTTGGTTTGTCATTTCTTTCTTAGAATCTTTTTTTTAAAATTGCCCGTGTATGAATAATTATCCAGTTCCATCGGCATGAATCCAAGGATGTCAAATTTCCTTCTCTTCCTCGTTTTCTATGCTGCCAGTTCCTACTCACTCTCTGTCCATGAGGACAGTGTTTTTTTGACACCGTAAGTATGAAGGGAAGGATAGAGAGAATTTAGTGATCTTTCCTTTTTCTATTTTATTTTTCTTGGGAAAGGATTGGAAAGTGGTTTATACCTCTGGACCCCTCTCCCTGTGTCTGTGTGGATAACTCTGTAAACCAGGCTTTGGAGACATCACTGATAGTAGGGCAGCCAAATGCTATGGAGGCAACAGTGAAATCAGTGCGACTCTACCCTAAGCAAGGGTAAGTGCTTTAGTTATTTAGTCTCCGGCATTTTGGATTAATTATCAGTCCTTGTTAAAACTGCCTTTCTTATGCTTCCTGAGTCCGTGCCTCTGCCCTCCACCCCAATCCCACCCCATCCACTGGTTTCCATTCTTAGGGACTGGTTCCTCTGCAACCCAAATCCGTCCACTTTCTACTGCTGTCATCTATTTACCTTCGTTTTCCCTGAAATCACTTTTGCTCAAGTATTTTTCCTTCTGAAACATGTTAAACAGTGATTATATTTGGATAGTTGGATGGCTGGTGCTTTTGTTTTCTTCTCAGTGCTTTTCTGTATATTCTGAGCTTTTACAGCACATATGTATTATCTAGTACAGAAAAAGAAATAGTATAAAAACTGAAAAATCACTTTTTTTCTCTTCTAAACATACAGACTACTCTGAGCATGTACTGCAAATGCCAAGTACAAAAATGTGTCAGTATGCTGCCGAATATGTGTATTTTAATTATTATTATCTTTAACGAAGATAATAATAATTATTATTTATTTTATGCTCAGAAACTTCCAGGTTCTTCTACAAGTGCTTTACATGTATTTTCTTGTTTAAATTTCACTTTGCCCTAGGAAGGGAATGTTTTTATAAGTCTTATTTTAAAAATGAAGAAACTGAAACTCAGAAAGGTGAAGGAACTCATCCTAAGTCACTAGGCTGGTAAGAATGGCAGGGATGGGATGAACTGTAGGAGGAGGACACGAGTGTTCATGTTCCCACCAAGACACCTACTCTGCGGCCCCAATGAGAGCTTGCACTTAAAACAAATTTAATAATATATTTTATTTAACCCTATATATCCAAAATATTAGAATTTCAACATGTAGTCAAATAGAAATTACTAATATGATATTTTACATTTTTTTCATAGTAAGTCCTCATAACATGATGAACTTCATACTTGGAGTATATTTTAAGTGCTGCATAGCCACATGTGGCAAGTGGCTATATTATTGGATATTCTAGCCACAGATAATTTTCTACTCATAATTTTATATTATTTCTTGTAATGTCTCTTTTTTTGTTATTTATTCTTCTTTATTTAAAACAATTCCAGATTTATTGAGATACTAACACAACTATGTAAGTTTAAGGTGTACAATGTGATGATTTGATTCATGTATATACTGCAAAATGATTACAACAATAAGGTCAGTCAGCACCTCCATCCCCATATATAATTACAGTTCTTTTTGTGGTAATAAAACTTCAGATCTACTCTCTTTAACAGCTTTCAACTTCTACAAAGTGAGAGCATACAGGAGCTTGCCTTTTTATAGTACGTTACAGCTTACAAAAGATAGCACTTATATATATATTATTATTATTATTTTTTTTGTGCGGTACGCGGGCCTCTCACTTGTTGTGGCCTCTCCTGTTGCGGAGCACAGGCTCCAGATGCGCAGGCTCAGCAGCCATGGCTCACAGGCCCAGCCACTCTGCGGCATGTGGGATCTTCCCAGACCGGGGCACGAACCCGTGTCCCCTGCATCGGCAGGCGGACTCTCAACCACTGCGCCACCAGGGAAGCCCAGCACTTATATTTTTGACCGAAGATTTTCATACAAGCCACAGGGCAGGTATCATTATCTCTATTTTAATGATGCAGACCTGCAGCTTAGAGAGGTTAAGTGCCTTACCAACGGCCAGAATTTTAGCAAGTAACAAAGACAGGGCCAGAAATCATGTCTTCTGGCTTCAAATCCAAATATGTGCTTTCTATTACTTTACTTGATAAAGATGGTTTACATACTCTCTGTGTTGTAAATAATATTCTTAAGAGATAATTTGTTAGTGCAAAGACAGAAAGGGTGAAGAAGATGTTGAAGTTAGAGGTAACGCTTCTTATATATTATTATGCCTACAGATGTAATGCATACATTAAATGAAAAAAGAAATCAAGATAAATGATTTTGAGGCAATTAGGTCACTTGAATTGTACATATCCTCTAGCATATTTTCCAAATAAGTGAAATTAAATAACTGCGTAAGTCTAGTTCAAAATCCAATTATAGAACAGTGAATCTGAAATATTTCAAAGAAAATAAAAATTCTTTCTCTGGTTCTTAAACATAATTTTGAGAACCAGACTTATAAAAGTAAGTTTCCTTTCCTTTTCATTTTATCTAAATATGCCTACCCTGAGGCATATAAGGGAAAAAAGTTAGTTTTTCTAACTACAAAAATAGTTTAAAAAATTCTTACAGCATAGGTTGAATTTTCATCACTTAAGCTCATAGCAGGAACTTCAACCTTTATCACTTTACGTGTAATGACTGTAGTTGACTACATAGAGTTTAGGGTGATGATTTTAGTCACTGGCTCCTCAAGATCTCCCACATTTCTTGTGAAAGTAAGAAAAAATAAATTTATGAGTAATATAAATGTGCCAACATGTCAAAGCAGGAAACCAAATTTTCCTAAATAAAAATAACCCACAAAATACCATTTTATTTTGTTAGTGTTGTGTATAGTAAAATATTTTTTTAAATTTTCAGAAAAAATTTTAAAAGTAAAATTAAAATATTCTTTAATATTCAACTCCAACTTTATGTGTCATTTCTAGGGTTCTTTTTGTTTGTTTTTGCCTGCAGCATAGATGTCAATGAAAAATAAACATACATCTCTAAAAGGTAAATAAAAACTGATGAAAATGAAAGTAGTTTTTATTAAAATTACCTATGTGTTATTAATAAAATTGAGGATACTTTTCTTTACACTGAAGATGCAGATCAAGATTAGTGTGATACCTCAATGAGAAGCCTGTGCATCACAACAAAGAGTAGCCCCCACTCGCTGCAACTAGACAAAGCCTGCATGCAGCAATGAAGAACCAACGCAGCCAAAAAAATAAAGAAATTAAATAAATCAATAACTATATAAATTAAAAAAAAGGTTAGTGTGATAAATTTTAGGACGTTAAGTTTATGTTAGAAGACAAATGATGACTCAGAATTTTTTCTTCAGTTCCATTTTTATATGTTCATTAATGTGCAAGAGAATGGAACATTTTAATTGCTTTGATTTTCAAGCCCAGAGTCTCAAGGTAAAAATGAAACAAAATATTTTTAAAACAGAGGGAGGGAAATCTCTACTGTTCTAACACCAGACAGAAAAAAAAATTAATTTACCATTATGCAAGAGCAAATTTACATTATATAAGCACTTCACCCAATAGTGCCAGAGACCTTTTCTTATTTCTTGGAACATCTAACCTCGTTTCAAAGATTCAGAACTTAGATGGCTCATTTACACAAGGCCACCATGTGGGAGCACAGACATAATCATATGCCCGATTTGGCTGTGGTCCCCATCACCTGTGACAGATGTTTTGTACTTTGTTCCTTCCAACCCAGGGAGCTCCCATGTGCCCTGGTGGAAAATGAGGCAGAAGACCTTGCCTACATTATGTGACTTCATATCTTAAGAGAATGTAAACATATCTTCATTATGACCATAAGTTTTGGTTATATATTGATCTATTTTTTTATGAATAAGACAAGTTTGAGAGGTAGAGAAGCTTAAGGGTGAGGCAGTATGGACTCTACAGAGGCTAGAACTGGTGAGAGGCAGTATAGACCAGAGGAGGTATGGACTCAAGACTTCTGAGTTCAGCTCCCTTCCCTGAGACTTGCACAGGCAATATCCTACAGCCTTAACTTCCTCATCTGGAAAACAGGCACAATGATCAGTGTCTACCTCAAAGGAGGACTGCTATGAAGAAGAGAGAAATTAATAAATGCAAAATTCTTAGAAATTTCTATGGCTCAAGAAATTCTAGGTCTGAGGATTCTCTAAATTTGCCAGATCATAATAAATCCAGCCAGTATCATGAAGAGGCTTCTGCATTCAATTATAAGCTTCTATAGCAAATCATCAGTCTTTGAGACAGTTCTTAGATTAATATCTATTACTCGTTCAGTCTTTCATTCTGGGCATTCATTCCATTATGAGCAACTGTTATCATCTATGTGAATACACAAATATAAGAATGAAACAGTTATTTGTTGAGTGAAGTTTTAAACAGTAATGATATCCTATGAGAAAACAAAGCTAAGTTCAAGTTCCATTCCTAACTGAAGCCTTCCTTAGCTGAACTCCTATTGCACTGGGGGTAGGCATCAGATCACTTAGTCTTCAACTGGCAAACACAAGTCTTCAACTGTTTTTCAAATATGACTCTTCTTTAACTATATTTTACAATTCTGAGTGTTGACTTCTGTCCTTAAATGTCTTAAACTTCGCAGATACCTAAGGGTCTGAAATCTGCATAACACACATAACATAAAGCTCATGGCATCCCAATACATATTAAAAAAAACTATTGCTATGTGTAAAGGAACTGAACATCATCTTTCTGAAGTATGGCTTTCTGTCATTCATATATTTGTCAGAGGCTATCTTGTAATCATATTGGAAAAATAAGTTCCAGGGGAACTTATGAAATCAGGGGAAATTCTGTAAGTTTATCAACTAATCTATATCATCAAAGCATTAAGTAGGCCCAATTTAAAGATTAAAGGAGTATTCTGGCACTTCTCAGGTATGGCGTCAACCAAGTCTCTGTTTTCATTCTGATGAAAAATGGCTGAAGGTAAACCTGCCTCAAGCTTTTCTCACCACCCTCATCTTATCCCTGATACCTTGAGTTTCCCCACCTCTCACCTCTGTTGAGATAATTATGAGAAAAAATTTTCTAAGGTTTCTTCTCATGAGAACCAATTTGAAACAAATGAAATTATGACAGTCAAGCAGCAAACTTTCTTCTGTATATCAATGTGCTCAGGTTGCCATAACCAAATGTTATAGACTGGGTGGTTCGATAATATATACATTTATTTCTAATAGCTCTGGAGGCTAAGATATCCAAGATGAAGGTTCCAGTGGATTTGGTTCCTGGTGTGGGGATAGAGGTCACCAATCCTACACTGTTAGGACCTGTCCTTATGATATCACTTAATATTTATTACCTCCTGAAAGCCCTGTCTCCAAATAAAATTGCATTGGGGGTTAGGGCTTCAACATATGAACTTGAGGGGAGACAGCTGAATCAATAGCACCCTGAAAAGGCAAAGAACTATTGTAGCTTTGTGAACAAAAAGGAGGTGGAGAGAATCTATTTTGAACTAAGTGGACATCATTTTGTAGAGTGCTGAGGGCAGTGACCGTCAAACTTTTCCTACAAAGCCATGTGAGGAAAATACTGAGGAGACAGAGATGTGCATGAATACAGAGCAAGAATATAAACACGGGGCATGATCTGATTTCCTACTCCTAAATGCACTTAAGATGTATTTCTCTGGAGTACATGAATAAATTCATAGAAATGGCTGGAAAAGACGAAGGAGTCAATCTGGGTCAGAATTTACTGAAGCCAAAAAACAGATGAAAATAGATATTCTACTCACCCTAACTCTTTGAACTATTACTATTCAACTTTACAATCTCTTTTGGTTCCCTCTCCTGCTATTTCCCAAGTTTCACTGTCAAGGAACCGTTCTCTTCCTGCAGTGGAAAGCCCTCCAGCCAGGAAGAGAGCAAACATGTACACCATCTTCTCTCAAGGAGCTACTCATGAGTTTCAAGAATGTTGAAGTTCTTGACAAGTTCTTCAGTTTTCCTAACTTTTCCTGCCTTTTGTTCTATTATTCATCTTTGTGATTATCCTTCAAACCCTCTTCAAATTCTCCACACTCCTCTTGAGTTATGGAACCAATACACTCATTAGGGTCTCACCAGTATTGAGCATAACAGCAGGATTACCTTACTACTTTTGAAAATAGCTGGCAAAACTTCAAAACAGAGAGGGACAACAGTTCCTTACTCCATCTCAGCTGCTATTTCTTATTCCAGGGGAGTCTGTCTTTTGCAACTGTAACTAACCACAAACCTTCAATTATTTTTGACATATAAATCATCTCAAACTAGAGTTTAAATCCCAGAGTGTTGTTCCTTGAAAGCTTAATTCTCTTAAACTCCATAGATTCAGTGCCCCCCCATAGAACTCCTTGGCCCATTGCATATGCAAAATTCTCTGGAGGATGAACGGCACTGTCCTCCACAAAGCCAATTTCTTCAAAAGAAAGATGCACTTATTTTTTTCCCTGCTCCACTGATTCCAGCCTCTGAATATTTATCTGGAAGATATTAAATGTTTTGCTCAAGATGCCTAAAAGGTGGTCACCTTTCAGATTCAAGAGAAAGAACCTGGAACAGATTCCAGGGAATTAGCCTAGATGAAACTGACATACCATGACATTTGAAATTGCTAATTCATTTTGAGAGAGTTGCATCCCCTGGGGTCTATTGCCTCAGGATACTTGTCAAAACATGGAAATAAGTACTCTTTGATTTCATTACTTCACAATTGATCTTTCCAGACACTTGGTCTTGAGGGAAAATCCTCAAATGGTGTGTCTTAGGGGGCTGTAAGCATTGAGTCTAAGAGGGGACATTCTATTTCTCATCAAAATATGGAGAGAGCCAATTCTTTCACTACTTATAGGCGCCTACAAATTAGGAGACATCATCATGACTGAACATAAAACCCTTAGAGTTCATTTAAAATTATGAATATTTTCTCCATAGCAACAACATTTAAAACTTAAAATGTATGAATTACTACATGATGAGATCCCCAGGTAGACGGGAGGAACTGTGGCTTAATGTCACTCTAATCTATCTTCAGCTAATTGCTTAGTAGTTACACCCTCAAGCTGACACTTTATTTAAATTAAACTGAATACATGGACTATATTACCTATGTCTCTTATGATGAAAAGCTTGTAGCCTCTGACCTTTAAAATATTTTCTTTTTCTTGATTTTGGGTAAGACTCAGAAAATGTTCAAACAACATGTTGAGTAACAAAAATGCTCTGAGCAAACACAAATCATATCCATGATATTTAAAAAAATTACTCTTATAATTGAAACCTTTGAAAGTCCTTAATCACACTTACCAATGCCTCCCTTTACAAGCAGATGGGCTCCTACAAGTTTACCATGAAATCCTACTGCTTCCTGGAGATCGTGAATCAGCCCTTCAAGTCCCTCTGCCCAGCTCCGTGACCCTGGATGATTCCTTACCTGAACAGGACTACTTCCTGGCTTTTCACACCCAAGAGCAGCTTCCTCTAGCCAGCATCAAGGGCTCAGCCCTTGACAGCTCCCATCTGAGTCTGACACATTTTCCTGAGCGATGCTGGTTCCTTAGCTCTTTTGGTCCCGCCTAGGGACCTAGAAACCAAGGGTTTCTGCTTTTTTTTGGCTGTTCTCAGCTGGGGTCCAAGCATCCTTAATGACTTCAACTTCAGATACTCTGCAGTTTCTCGTCAACTCTCTGGATTCTTTTCACTTGGATTTTATATATTTAGGTATTTTGTGATGAACAGATGAATTAGAAATAAATATACGTTAAAAGTTTCAGCCACTACATGTCACACAAACATTTTGAATTTTTAGGAATACTAACAAAAACAACTATATGCAACTGTTTTCAATGACGGTCCTTTTCCAAAGCAGGAAAAAATTATTTACTGTGAATTTCCATATAAGGAGTAATTTTTGAGAAACATAGTCTTATTTTTAAGTTTTTTTTTTTTTTAAGATGAGAAAGTACTTTTGCAAGAAATCTGCTCAATTTATGTTAATGTAGCCCTTTCTTTTTGTGATTATTTTGCCAAGCTGGGATCAATCTGGGAATTTCAAGTATTATACCTCCCCAAACTGGCTTTCACATTAAGTTGGAGCCACAAATTGGAATGTGAATGCATGGGACTCTGGGAGTTACAGCAAAAGGAAATGTACAGACTTTGAAGAAAAAGAGAAGTCGACCCAGCAACCTCTCCTTTCTCTCCAAGGGTTAGGTGACCCTTTGAGTATTTTTTAGGACCATATGGGCTTAGAAGCACCAGCAGGGTTCTTATCCCTTCTCAGTTTACATGCTCTCATTTCCAGGCCTTGAACTACCATATAATAATATGAAATGCCACCAGATCTTCACCAACCAGACAACTCCTGAAATCCAAACCTTCTGGGGGCCTCTCCCAAACCTTCCCCTTGGAGTTCATCTAAGAACCTCAGATTCTTCATGTGCAAATCCTAACTCATGACCTCCCCTCCACTAACTCCTCCTACTCCAGGTCCTACTCCTAGGAGCAACACCAACACTGCCCTTTACACACCTCTAGCCATTCTCCCTTTTCCTGGAATCATAAAGCCCTCAGACACTGAGTTGGTCACATGGCTACCTTCCTTGCAGCAAGGCGTGGCTATGCACGAAAGAGAAACACTCCCTTCTACTCCTCACGCTCTCGCACGTTGTTGATGGAATGCAACTCTTTCTCTAATCTCTTCTTCACAGAAAAGCCAGAATGATTCCTCTAAAAAATCCTTATAGGACTTCCCTGGTGGTGCAGTGGTTAAGAATCTGCCTGCCAATGCAGGGGACACGGGCTCGAGCCCTGGTCCGGGAAGATCCCACATGCTGCGGAGCAACTAAGCCCGTGCGCCACAACTACTGAGCCTGCACTCTAGAGCCTGCGAGCCACAACTACTGAGCCCGCATGCCACAACTACTGAAGCCCACATGCCTAGAGCCCATGCTCCGCAACAAGAGAAGCCACTGCAATGAGAAGCCTGCGCACTGCAACAAAGAGTAGCCCCCACTCACCACAACCAGAGAAAGCCTGCATGCAGCAACGAGGATGCAATGCAGCCAAAAATAAATAAATAAATTTATTTTGTAAAAAAATCCTTATATTAGTTCATTCCGTAGCTCTGATGGGGGTTCAGGGCAGGCAGCCCCAGCATGTGTCACTTTGGCATGTGGATTATCTTGATCTGAAGACAATCAAGGCCCAACAGACTCAGGAAGAGTTTTTTACCTCCCCTTTAACTGTCTAAAAGTATATAGATAGAAGACCTGGTCCAGGAAGAGAACCATCACCATGCATAACTATAAAGAGTGTGGACTGGTGTGAGAAGCTGGGGGGAGCCAGGCAGGGTGTTTGCTCAAAGTCCCCTCTGTGTCCCATGGCTTCTACCTGTCACAGAAAACATTTGTTTACCAAACATTTGCTCTTCCCACCATCCTGTGAATTGTCTTCCTTCCCTTTGAAGCCCCAGATCCCTCCTCCCTTCCCCTGAGCTCAGGATGGAGCATAAGCCTCAGATGCCTGACTGTCTGGGAGCTTCTCGTATCTATGTGAAATTCCCATATGTACAAAATTAAATTCGTTTTTCTCCAGTTAATTTGTCTTATGTCAATTTAAATTAAAATACCTACAAGGGTAGAAGAAAAATTTTCCTCCCTTACAGTTCAAAGTCTTACAATGGCTTCGCAGATCAATTAGTACAGAATTCAAAGTCCTTACAATGGTCTACTTGGCTTTGCATGAACGGCTCCTCCTCCACTCATCTCTGGCTTGATTCCATTTACTCATCATTTTCCTGCTCTCCCTTCTAGGCGTGATGGCTCCTTTCTGCCTCTCCTCCAATTCCCCAACCCTAGGGCCTTTGTTGATGGCTGGTTCCCCTGCCTGGGCTTCTTCTGGTCTCTCTTCAAATGTGACCTTACTAAAAATGACCTTCTTGAACACTCTCTATAAAAAAACACTGAAGCTTCCCCCTTCCCCCCACTGCCATGATTCTCTGTTGCCTTAGTACACTTAATAAGACTGATTTCACTTGACACTGTGTATTTACATATGTTCCTTCTATCTGCCCCTTACTAGGATATAACCTCTATGAAGGCATAGTTTTTTCTGTTCTATCTGCTGTCAGAGCCTCAGTACCTAAAAGAATGTCTGGTACAGAGTATGTAGTCAATAAATATCCCAGTTTTAGGATCTCTCAAAAGAGAAAGTATACTCTTTTTGAAGACATAGTGCAAAGTTGGTGAAGTATAGGAAATACCAAATACAAAATAATTTTCCTATATTTGTGGAGGGCGTTCATGTTTTTTAATGTGCAGCATTTTCAAAAATCTAATTCATGAGCCCCACTACTTTACAATTTTTTCACTCTTATTAAAGAACACTCTAATCAGAGAAATTTACATTTTTATTCATGTTCTTATCACTGTTTTATGCGAATGTTTACTTGACCTAAGCTTCAATGTAAATCTCTTTGTATACAAAGGTAGTGCTCAAAGCCAAGGCAACATTTGGCTCCATTAATATTTTATTATTCATCATTCTTCCTGCAACTAAAACTTGTGACACTTCAATACAGAATCCTCCCCAGAAAAAAAATAAACTGAGAAAATCTCATTCTGCATCTTTCAACAAAACAAATTAGTGACATTCAAATAAATCACATTTTTACTCAAATTTTAGTAAAACTTCCATGGAGAGACCTAGTGACGTTTATCTTATTTTAAAACAAATAGTATATCTTCAGTCTTTATTCTCTGAGCTAAATCTTTAATTGTGACTTAATCAATGGGGAATTTAACATAATATTGGGACCAAAGTGATAGAGTCTTTCATTTGACTGTCAAAAACATGAGAGTAAAAAAGATTTCAGTGCAAGATTAACTGTCCTAAGAACACAAAATGACTTAAAGGACTTTACAAGTGTCTGTGTTACTGCAACTTGTTATGCCCAGTGAGTATCTTTCTTTTTTTGACCTTGTAACACAGATTCCTCAAAGCACAACCATCACTACTTTGCTACCTGAATTTGAGTTATATACTATGTATAAACCAAAGCAAACAAATATCTACAAGTCTTGACTTTTTATTAACTTAGTACACATTAGTACTTTCATATTATTTCAATAAGAGTCTTAAGAAGAAGATTAACATTGAGAAAACAAAGTTGTTTATAAACAAACAAACAAAAAAACTAAGAGAAGACAAAGTAACTGTAGAATTTTAGACTGAATGTAGAAAAGAATACAGTAAGGCAGACTCTAAGATAAAAACCCACCGGAGAGGAGCTTCAAGATGGCTAAAGAGTAATACGTGGAGATCACCTTCCTCCCCACAAAAACATCAGAAATACATCAACATGTGGAACAACTCCTACAGAACACCTACTGAATGCTGGCAGGAGACCTCAGACCTCCCAAAAGGCAAGAACCTCCCCACGTATCTGGGTAGAGCAAAAGGAAAAAGAAAAAACAGAGACAAAAGAATAGGGACGGGACCTGCACCAGTGGGAGGGAGCTATGAAGGAGGAAAGGTTTCCACACACTAGAAGCCCCTTCGCAGGCGGAGACTGCGGGTGGCGGAGGGGGGAAGCTTTGGGGCCACGGAGGCGAACGCAGCAACAGGGGTGCGGAGAGCAAAGCGGAGAGATTCCCACACAGAGGATCGGTGCCGACCAGCACTCACCAGCCCGAGAGGCTTGTCTGTTCACCCGCCGGGGTGGGCGGGGCTGGGAGCTGAGGCTCGGGCTTCAGAGGTCGGAGCACAGGGAGAGGACTGGGGTTGGATGTGTGAACACAGCCTGAAGGGGGCTAGTGCGCCACAGCTAGCTGGGAGGGAGTCCGGGAAGAAGTCTGGAACCACCGAAGAGACAAGAGACTTTTTCTCGCCTCTTTGTTTCCTGGTGCTTGAGGAGAGGGAATTAAGAGCGCCCATTAAAGGAGCTCCAGAGATGGGCGCGAGCCGTGGCTAACAGCGCGGACGCCAGAGACGGGCATGAGACGCTAAGGCTGCTGCTGCCGCCAAGAAGACTGTGTGTGAGCACAGGTCACTCTCCACACCGCCGTTCCGGGGAGCCTGTGCAGCCCGCCACTGCCAGGGTCCCCAGATCCAGGGACAACCTCCCCGGGAGAACACACGGCGCGCCTCAGGCTGGTGCAACGTCATGCTGGCCTCTGTCGCCGCAGGCTCGCCCCACATCCGTACTCCTCCCTCCCTCTGGCCTGAGTGAGCCAGAGCCCCCGAAACAGCTGCTCCTTTAACCCCGTCCTGTCTGAGTGGGAACAGACGCCCTGAGGTGACCTACATGCTGAGGCGGATCCAAATCCAAAGGTGAACCCCGGGAGCCATGCGAACAAAGAAGAGAAAGGGAAATCTCTCCCAGCAGCCTCAGAAGCAGCGGATTAAATATCCACAAAAAACTTCATGTACCTTGCATCTGTGGAATACCTGAATAGACAACGAATCATCCTAAATTGAGGAGGTGGACATTGGGAACAACGATATATATATTTATATATATATATATTTCCCTTTTTCTCTTTCTGTGAGTATGTACGTGTATGCTTCTGTGTGTGATTTTGTCTGTATAGCTTTGCTTTTACCATTTGTCCTAGGGTTTTATCTCTCCTTTTTTTTGGATACTTTTTAGTGTTTGTTATCATTGGTGGATTTGTTTTTTGGTTTGGTTGCTCTCTTCTTTCTTTCTTTTTATTACTTCAAAATAATTTAATAATTATTTTTTATTTTAATAACTTTATTTTCTTCTTTTTTTCTTTCTTTTTTTTCTCCCTTTTATTCTGAGCCGTGTGGAGGACAGGCTCTTGGTGCTCCAGCAAGGAGTCAGGGCTGTGCCTGTGAGGTGGGAGAGCCTGGTACAGGACACTGGTTCACAAGAGACCTCCTAGCGCCACGTAATATCAAACGGTGAAAATCTCCCAGAGATCTCCATCTCAATGCCAAGACCCAGATACACTCAACGACCAGCAAGATACAGTGCTGGACACCCTATGCCAAACAACTAGCAAGACAGAAACACAACACCACCCATTAGCAGAGAGGGTGCTAAAATCATAATAAGGCCACAGACACCCCAAAACACACCACCAGATGTGGAACTGCCCACCAGAAAGACAAGAGCCAGCCTCATCCACCAGAACACAGGCACTAGTCCCCTCCACCAGGAAGCCTAAACAACCCACTGAACCCACCTGAGCCACTGGGGGCAGACACAAAAAACAATGGGAACTATGAACCTGCAGCCTGCGAAAAGGAGACCCCAAACACAGTAAGTTAAGCAAAATGAGAAGACAGAGAAACACAGAGCAGATGAAGGACCAAGGAAAAATCCACCAAACCTAACAAATGAAGAGGATATAGGCATTCTACCTGAAAAAGAATTCAGAATAATGATAGTAAAGATGATCCAAAATCTTGGCAATAGAATGGAGAAAATACAAGAAACTTTTAACAAGGACCTAAAAGAACTAAAGAGCAAACAAACAGTGATGAACAACACAATAACTGAAATTAAAAATTCTCTAGAAGGGATCAATAGCAGAATAACTGAGGCAGAAGAACGGATAAGTGACCTGGAAGATAAAATAGTGGAAATAACTACTGCAGAGAAGAATAAAGATAAAAGAATGAAAAGAACTGAGGACAGACTCAGAGACCTCTGGGACAACATTGAACGCACCAACGTTCAAATTATAGGGGTCCCAGAAGAAGAAGAGTAAAAGAAAGGGACTGAGAAAATACTTGAAGAGATTATAGTTGAAAACTTCCCTAATATTGGAAAGGAAATAGTTAATCAAGTCCAGGAAGCACAGAGAGTCCCATACAGGATAAATCCAAGGAGAAACATGCCAAGACACATATTAATCAAACTATCAAAAATTAAATACAAAGAAAAAATATTAAAAACAGCAAGGGAAAAACAACAAATAACATACAAGGGAATCTCCAGAAGGTTAACAGCTGATCTTTCAGTAGAAACTCCTCAAGCCAGAAGCAAGTGGCAGCACATATTTAAAGTGATGAAGGGGAAAAACCTACAACCAAGATTACTCTACCCAGCAAGGATCTCATTCAGATTTGATGGGGAGATTAAAACCTTTACAGACAAGCAAAAGCTAAGAGAATTCAGCACCACCAAACCAGGTTACAACAAACGCTAAAGGAACTTCTCTAGGCAGGAAACATAAGAGAAGGAAAAGACCTACAATGACAAACCCACAACAATTAAGAAAATGGTAATAGGAACATACATATCGATAATTACCTTAAATGTAAATGGAGTAAATGCTCCAACCAAAAGACAAAGACTGGCTGAATGGATACAAAAATAAGACCCGTATATATGCTGTCTACAAGAGACCCACTTCAGACCTAGGGACACATAATGACTGACAATGAGGGGATGGAAAAAGATACTGCATGCAAATAGAAATCAAAAGAAACCTGGAGTAGCAATTCTTATATCAAACAAAATAGACTTTAAAACAAAGACTATCACAAGAGACAAAGAGGGACGGTACATAATGATCAAGGAATCAATCCAAGAAGAAAATATAACCATTTAAATATTTATGCACCCAACATAGCAGCACCTCAATACATAAGACAAATACTAACAGCCATAAAAGGGGAAATCGACAGTAACACAATCATAGTAGGGGACGTTAACACCCCACTTGCACCAATGGAGAGATAATCCAAAATGAAAATAAATAAGGAAACACAAGCTTTAAATGATACATTAAACAAGATGAACATACTTGATATTTATAGGACATTCCATCCAAAAACAACAGAATACACTTTCTTCTCAAGTGCTCAATGAACATTCTCCAGGATAGATCATATCTTGGGTCACAAATCAAGCCTTGGTAAATTTAAGAGAATTGAAATCATATCAAGTATCCTTCCAGACCACAACGCTATGAGACTAGATATCAATTACAGGAAAAAATGTGTAAAAAATACAAACACATGGAGGCTAAACAATACACTACTAAATAACCAAGAGATCACTGAAGGGATCAAAGAGGAAGTCAAAAAATACCTAGAAACAAATGACAATGGAAACACGACGATGACCCAAAACCTATGGGATGCAGCAAAAGCAGTTCTAAGAGGGAAGTTTATAGCAATACATTAAGAAACAAGAAACATCTCAAATAAACAACTTAACCTTACACCTAAAGCAATTAGCGAAAGAAGAACAAAAAAACCCCAAAGTTAGCAGAAGGAAAGAAATCATAAAGATCAGATCATAAATAAATGAAAAATGAAGGAAATGATAGCAAAGATCAATAAAACTAAAAGCTGGTCCTTTGAGAAGATAAAACAAAATTGATAAACCATTAGCCGGACTCATCAAGAAAAAAAGGGAGAAGACTCAAATCAATAGAATTAGAAATGAAAAAGAAGTAACAACTGACACTGCAGAAATACAAAGGATCATGGGACATTACTACAAGCAACTACATGCCAATAAAATGGACAACCTGGAAGAAATGGACAAATTCTTAGAAATGCACAACCTTCCGAGACTGAACCAGGAAGAAATAGACAATATGAACAGACCAATTACAAGCACTGAAATTGAAACTGTGATTAAAAATCTTCCAACAAACAAAAGCCCAGGACCAGATGGCTTCACAGGCAAATCCTATCAAACATTTAGAGAAGAGCTAACACCTATCCTTCTCAAACTCTTCCAAAATATAGGAGAGGGAGGAACACTCCCAAACTCAATCTACGAGGCCACCATCACCCTGATACCAAAACCAGACAAAGATGTCACAAAGAAAGAAAACTACAGGCCAAAATCACTGATGATCATAGATGCAAAAGTCCTCAACAAAATACTAGCAAACAGAATCCAACAGGACATTAAAAGGATCATACACAATGATCAAGTGGGGTTTATCCCAGGAATGTAAGGATTCTTCAATATACGCAAGTCAATCAATGTTATATACCATATTAACAGACTGAAGGAGAAAGATCATATGACCATCTCAATAAATGCAGAGAAAGCTTTCGACAAAATTCAACACCCATTTATGATAAAAACCCTCCAGAAAGTAGGCATAGAGGGTACTTTCCTCAACATAATAAAGGCCATATATGAGAAACCCACAGCCAACATCGTCCTCAATGGTGAAAAACTGAAACCATTTCCAGTAAGATCTGGAACAAGACAAGGTTGTCCACTCTCACTATTATTCAACATAGTTTTGGAGGTATTAACCACAGCAAACAGAGAAGAAAAAGAAATAAAAGGAATCCAAATTGGAAAAGAAGAAGTAAAGCTGTCACTGTTTGCAGATGATATGATACTATACATAGAGAATCCTAAAGATGCTACTAGAAAACTGCTAGAGTTAATCAATGAATTTGGTAAAGTAGCAGGATACAAAATTAATGCACATAAATCTCTTGCATTCCTATACACTAATGATGAAAAATCTGAAAGTGAAATTAAGAAAACACTCCCATTTACTACTGCAACAAAAAGAACAAAATATCTAGGAATAAACCTACCTAAGGAGACAAAAGACCTGTATGCAGAAAACTATAAGACACTGATGAAAGAAATTAAAGATGATACAAATAGATGGAGAGATATATCATGTTCTTGGATTGGAAGAGTCAACATTGTGAAAATGACTCTACTACCCAAAGCAATCTACAGATTCAATGCAATCCCTATCAAACTACCACTGGCATTTTTCACAGAACAAAAAAGTTCACAATTCGTATGGAAACAAAAAAGACCCCGAACAGCCAAAGCAATCTTGAGAAAGAAAAACGGAGTTGGAGGAATCAGGGTCCCTGACTTCACACTATACTACAAAGCTACAGTAATGAAGACAGTATAGCACTGGCACAAAAACAGAAATATAGATCAATGGAACAGGATAGAAAGCCCAGAGATAAACCCACGCACATATGGTCACCTTATTTTTGATAAAGGAGGCAAGAATATACAGTGGAGAAAAGATAGCCCCTTCAATAAGTGGTGCTGGGAAAGCTGGACAGCTACGTGTAAAAGAATGAAATTAGAACACTCCCTAACACCATACACAAAAATAAACTCAAAATGGATTAAAGACCTAAATGTAAGGCCAGACACTATCAAACTCTTAGAGGAAAACATAGGCAGAACACTCTATGACATAAATCACAGCAAGATCCTTTTTGACCCACCTCCTAGAGAAATGGAAATAAAAACAAAAAGAAAGAAATGGGACCTAATGAAACTTAAAAGCTTTTGCACAGCGAAGGAAACCATAAACAAGACGAAAAGACAACCCTCAGAATGGGAGAAATATTTGCAAATGAAGCAACTGACAAAGGATTAATTTCAAAATTTACAAGCAGCTCATGTAGCTCAATATCAAAAAAACAAACAACCCAATCCAAAAATGGACAGAAGACCTAAATAGACATTTCTCCAAAGAAGATATACAGATTGCCAACAAACACATGAAGGATGCTCAACATCATTAATCTTTAGAGAAATGCAAATCAAAAGTACAATGAGATATCACCTCACACCAGTCAGAATGGCCATCTTCAAAAAATCTGCAAACAATAAATGCTGGAGAGGGTATGGAGAAAAGGGAACCCTCTTGCTCTGTTGGTGGGAATGTAAATTGATACAGTCACTATAGAGAACAGTATGGAGGGTTCTGAAAAAACCAGAAATAGAACTACCATATGACCCAGCAATCCGACTACTGGGCATATACCCTGAGAAAACCATAATTCAAAAAGAGTCATGTACCACAATGTTCATTGCAGTTCTATTTACAATAGTCAGGACATGGAAGCAACCTAAGTGTCCACTGATGGATGAATGGATAAAGAAGATGTGGCACATATATACAATGGAATATTACTCAGCCATAAAAAGAAATGAAACTGAGTTATTTGTAGTGAGGTGGATGGACCTAGAGTCTGTCATACAGAGTGAAGTAAGTCAGAAAGAGAAAAACAAATACCGTATGCTAACACATATATATGGAATCTAAAAAACAAAGAAACACAATGGTCAAGAAGAACCTAGGGGCAAGATGGGAATAAAGATGGAGACCTAGTAGAGAATGGACTTGAGGATATGGGGAGGGGGAAGGGTAAACTGGGACAAAGGGAGAGAGTGGTATGGACATATATACACTACCAAATGTAAAATAGATAGCTAGTAGGAAGCAGCTGCATAGCACAGGGAGATCAGCTCGGTGCTCTGTGACCACCTAGAGGGGTGGGATAGGGAGGGTGGGAGGGAGGGAGATGCATGAGGGAAGAGATATAGGGATATCTGTATGTGTACAACTGATTCACTTTGTTATAAAGCAGAAACTAACACAGCATTGTAAAGCAATCATACTCCAATAAAGATGTTAAAAAAACAAAACAAAAAACCTTCTGAAAGACATACATTCTTTCCAAAATGTTAGTGGCAAAATAATAATATCTTTTTAAAATTAAAAACATTTTAATTAAAACTTAATTCTCAGTTTTTCAAGTTCATCCATTTATTTATTCAATTATTAAATAAAGCTGTACTGAGTGTCTACACAAGGCCCTCGCTTAAGTACTGGCAACATAAAATCAAGTAATATAGGATTCTTGCTCATGGGGTGTGAGAGCAACACAGTCTCAGCAAAAAAGATTATTTTCTGCTACACTAGTGTGGCTCAATTTCCATGTGCTCATCCATGACTTTAATTCTTCACAGGAATTCTTAAAACTCACTTACTCATTGTTTCTGGAATGCTTATTATGTGTCAGAACTTAGAGGATGCAAAGATCAGTCAGGCCTAATGTTGGCCTGTAGGATGGAAGCCTTCACGCTAAAACATCAAAGCTGTGTGACCTGGAGTTAGACACTTCATAGTCTCTGGGGACATCACTTTTTCCCTTTGTCCCTCCCTTTGACATAAAATTGAACTATTAAGGACCTTGGTGAGGTCTAAATTAAAATCACCATTCTCCAAACTCTCACCATGCCCAAGCATTCCTTTTATATACCTCATCTCACTGAATCCTTTCAATAGCCACTCCACAAAGTGGGCCTGATTGCCCTCATTGGCAGAATGAATGGGAAAGCAGAGGCCAAGATAAGTCAAGATAAGGCCAAGATAAGAAATAGGGAAACACAATTGGTAGGTTTTAATCTAGGTCTTGAATCTAGAGCTGCTGGGTGCAAAGCTGATGCCCATATCCACTAACTATACTACTTACTATATGGAAGTACTGCTAAACCATAGCTACACCAACATAAAATACTTTTACTCTTAAAGGAAGATGAGCATGTGTACAAATAAATATGCACAATGTGCTTAGTAAGCTTGAATAATTTTAGCATTCAAATAGACAGCAACTAAAACACTAAATATTGTACTGATAATGCAGTTTCAATAAAGTTAAAAAAAGGTCATTAGATCTTTGTTGAAAATCAGCATGATAAAATATTTGTTCCGCGGCATGTAGGATCCTTCCAGACCGGGGCACGAACCTGTGTCCCCCGCAATGGCAGGCGGACTCTCAACCACTGCGCCACCAGGGAAGCCCAACACTATATCTTTTAAAGGTGTTAAAGTTTTAGGAGTCGCCTTCTAAAACATTATATTTTTCTCTATTTGGACTTTTTTCCAACTAAAAAAGGGTGAGAGTGTGGAAGCTCAAGTTAATGAAACTCACTGCTAATCTTTTTGGATGCTTGGGCAAATTAATTTATTGCATCATTTCCCTAGCTGCAAGGGAACGATAAATCAAGAGGGATTCATGGATCACTTAGCATTTATTCAATACACAATAAAGCATTTGTTTAGTGACTGTTTTGGACTGCCTTTAAGGAATACTATGATGAATACGATGGGGGTGCCAGTCCTCAAGGAACTCAGTCTCAGGGGTAAACAATCAAGGAAATCAACAAGTTGCGATACAGAGCCATAAGTGCTGGGTAACTATGAAGGGAGGGGTTGGGGAAAGAACGTGGTGAACTTAACTCTGCCTGGGGAGAAGTTGAGCAGGGCATGGGGAAAGACATCAGCATTCTGGTGAGATTTCATCTGGGTCTTGAAGATGAATACACATTTGTCAGGAAAGGGGGTTCAGGGTACTCCAGGCAGAATGGTGAGTAGGTGCAAGCACAGTGTTGGTATAATTCCGAGGAAACAGTAAGACACTGGAATGTGGAGCATACGTAGGACGCATGGAAGAGAGTAGCTTATACGAGCTTGCATAGAAACTCAGTCGTGAAACCAACTGAGTTTCCCCCTCAGTTATGAAAACCAAACATGGTTTCAGACATTGCCCAATGTTCCCCTAGGGGACAAAATCACCCTGACTGAGAAGCACTGATTTAGAGGAAAAGGGTTTTGCATTAAGAGAAGACAAGTTCCGATTATCACAGTTTATCCTTCTTAGTAATTAGATAGGAATGACTCATGACATAATTTTTCTGTAACCCATTTTTCTTTGTTACATGTAAAGTGAGGATATTACTTATCTCACAGGGCTACTCTGAAGACTAAATAAGAGATTCTGAAGTAAGCATATGTGTTAGGGGACTCACACAGGGACTGGACCATGACAGTGCCTTGTAAATGTGAGATGGTCCAGCATATTAAAGGGGAAACTCAATTGTGTT
This sequence comes from Mesoplodon bidens, assembly GCF_964165515.1. Classification (NCBI taxonomy): domain Eukaryota; kingdom Metazoa; phylum Chordata; class Mammalia; order Artiodactyla; family Ziphiidae; genus Mesoplodon; species Mesoplodon bidens. Next base: position 116,985,259 of record NC_138176.1, on the reverse strand, counting down.
AATTGTCTTGCACTGTACAGATAATCAGTTTAGATTAAAATGGTTTTTATTAGTTGAAAAAATGTCCCAGAAGGATAGCTTTCAGAACCACCATGGTGATATTTTGTTTACAACTCTGAGACAGGCTCTCAAATGTCTTTATCTTTTTTTTCTAAACAGGAAATAAATGTACTTCAACCAGAAGTTAAGAATATGCTCAAAGTCATAGGTAACTCGTGGAAGATGAACATTAAGTTGAGATTTTGGCCACTCATTACTTGCTTCTGTTTGCTACCATTGTTTGAAAACTGTGTGTAGTTTATAATGTGGTACTTGGAAATAAGCTATATGTTAATATATAATTAAGTAATTTACCAGGAGGAGAAGCTTTTTTAAATTAATGACTCATCTTTTTTTTATAGATATATCTCTACTGGTTTTCCAAAATGAAAATAAGTCTTCAGTCTTTTAAGGCCAGAATCCACGTGTAGGCATTCCCAACTCCCTTTATCTTATAGAATGATGCTTGTAAAATACGATCCCCTTTTTTACTTTTTAAAATGATTAAATTGTGTGCTGTGCTTTTATGAGGATTAATCACAACAATTTTCATATTGCAAAGGATTTGACAGAAGATTTAAAATGGGGTAGATTTCAAGAGCAGGACAATGATATAAAGCTTGTGCCATGAATCCAACAAGTTGCTGTCTAGGAAAATAAGCAGCACTTTACTTCTCTTTGTTCAATGGTCTCAGTCAAAGAAAATATAAAGACTTGTCTTTTTTTTCCCCCCAAAAGTTCAAAGAGTAACAAATTAAAAATACATGTATCATACACTACCAAATGTAAAATAGACAGCTAGTGGGAAGCAGCTGCATGGCACAGGGAGATCAGCTCAGTGCTTTGTGACCACCTAGAGGGGTGGAATAGGGAGGGTGGGAGGGAGATGCAAGAGGGAGGAGATACGGGGATATATGTATGCATATAGCTGATTCACTTTGTTATACAGCAGAAACTAACAAAACATTGTAAAGCAACTATGCTCCAATAAAGATGTTAAAAAAATACACATATCTAGTAGTAGCCAATATCATAAATAAAAAGTGTTAGGCAAACACGTAATTTTATGCCAAGGGAAATAAACTACAGAATTTAACTCAATACAACTATCTCCACTTTTATGTGGACATAAGTCACACAATTTTGCAACTATAGCTTCTACTTGATTTCATAAAACATCATTTAAAATTTAGTGTTGATAGTGGTAGAGAACAGAAAACAAAATCAAGACCTCTGAGCACAGTGAGGTTCAAAGGCCAATGGAATAAAATACATAAAATTCTGACTTCAATGGTTTCCTTTCAACCATCAGCTGAAGCATGACTACACATATAAATAAAAAGGGGCTGATGATAGAAACACATGGTTCAGGACAGCTGTATCTCATTCCTACATCAGTAATCCTCAAATATTAATCCAATGTTCCCACAGTATCATAAGCACTCTTTGCCCCTCCATTCCTATCAGATGTGTAATTTCTGTTTTTACAGAACGAGTATTTTAATGTTAGGCAAATATGTCTTTTTCAGATAGCAGAATTGCCCAACAAAATTTTGCTTTAGCCCCCACTAAACTCAGAGTCATGTCTGATGATCAACAGCAGCAACTGTTGGTCCCTAGGGTCTGCCTAACTGTGACTGATATTTATTTCTCAGTTGATTCTACAGTTTTATTAATATTTGTTCTGCCTTAATTTTCTATTTCGTTGATAATTACTAGGTTTTATTCTTTTTATAATCTATCTAAAGTATTTTTTTTGGGGGTAAAAAAAGCAGAGTGCAGACATCAATACAAACAAGTGAACAGTAGAGAATGAAAATGTTTAAAGAAAAAAAATTAATAATATAAAGAGAAATATGTTTGAACATTAAGATGGCTAAGTTAAATATGGTAAAGTTCCCAATGCATACTTGTAATCAAAGTTATCATTGATCATATTATTAATATTCAGATAAAGTAAAATAATTTGTTTTAAATATCTCTTCAATATAGGAATATAACTTAGGGATCCGAAATATATGAAATTATTTATCCCTGAGGCACGGTATGTTGTGATACTAAGAATGCAATATAATTTCAAAGTGAAATTTCACATTCTTCCGAGAAAAATAATTTTATGTATGAAGGGCTTATATTACTGTTGGCTGATAAGATAATCACATCCATTTGGACCATCTACTCTTTTTCTAAAATGCAAAAGTGAAGCAATATAAAGCATTTGGGACTTTAATTGGCTTTGAGCTTTGCCAAGAAAAGTCAGAGATTTAATAGATAAGTAGATGGAGGCATAAGAATGATTCAAGTACTTCCAAGAGAGTTTACTTGGGTAGCATTATTACCTGATCAGACAACATTAGACTCTGTTCAATTATTCACAAGTGCAGAAATGCTATAGTGTTTTACCTCTTAATGTCCCACAAGCCCCTAGCAAAGTTTTTAAAGATAAGGCACCTCAATCAGGAGTCTTTAGACTAGAATGTCCCCTTAACATGACAGGTTAAAAAAAAAAGATTTTAAAGATGAAAATATTGGTGAAGGAGAAAAGGGAAGTGAACAGCCATGCCTTAATGAAATCAGGATGAGCTGCTCACCAAAATATAAGATTTGCTGGCCCTTTGACTTTGTCCAAATCCTTTAAAAATGATGCCCATCTCTCTGATTCCACAGAGCATACCAGATATAATATCTGATCTGATGAATTACCATTTTTATTGGTCATTATTTTATATATTTAGTTCATTGGCTAAGTCAGTTCTTAGCTTTGGTATAATTTTATCTGCTTGTGTCTAAGATTAAAATGCATTTGAATTATTCATCATTCATTTCACAAATATTTTCTAAAGTCTAATATTGTTCAAGCATGGAGGACCCTGGAAGAATGTATCTTTTGTTCCAAAATATTCACTCTTAAAAGTCAACACAAAGTGCTAGAATAATGATGGGAATAAGAAAAAGTCTGATATAATAGTAAATATCTATGACAAACATGTATATTTTTGGAGCCGTTTGATGTATTACTATAACATAACACAGATCTTCACAATCAACTCACCATCCATATTGTTCCTGCCCTATAATAAATATAGGATACATTTATCTTTTATATTAGATTTGAAAAATTAATCCTAATTAATTTAGGGAACCTGTCTGATTAAAGGGAGTTAATGGCAAGTGAAAAAAAAAGTAGAAAATGCAAAGTGAAGTATGCTTAACCCAAGTGTTCATTTCAGACACTATTAATTTCCCTCTCAATAGCTGTTTCATATGGTGGCAATATGGTAGATTTTAGAGAGATTTTTAATCTTCCTCTGTCCAGATCACAGGCATTCAATGATATAAAGAACTTAGAAAAATGGATTTATCTTACTGGAAAAGCTTTGTCTGTACTAATGTAGAACCCTAAAACATAATGGACATCCCTGCCTGAATCCTTTCAAAGAAATTCCTACATGAGAAGAATCTGTGGCCTTATTACAACTCTATTCACCACAGAGAAGAATTATATGCAAGGCCAATCCAGCTTGATCCCCAAAGGAAATACAAAGGCATCTTGTCAATAAGCACTATCCTGTACTGTGTCTAGGGATGCTCAGTGTGTATGTGCTTGTGCCTCTCTGTGTATTTTGTTCTCCATTTGTCCTCCAAAGTAAATATTTAGGAGAGAGCTGAAAATATCAACTGTTTCCTTAAATGTAGGATAGCTCTGCCCAGACATATTATTTGGGTAAATTAGGTCCCCTAAGGTAAATGAGATAGCTATTCCTCATGCATTAATTTAATACCTAGGTAACAGAGTTTTCAACATCTTTATTGGTCTCCATTACCTGAACATTGGAGGCACATTTTTGTCTTAACACAGATCCTTGAACTTTTTATAATGTCAACTGTGAAACACTGACGGTTTTACATTGAAGGAAAAAAATGTCACCAGTATGAAATAAAGTTGATTATGTTGTACATAAGGAGTGCTGACATGGACCCAAGTTTCCACTCAGCTTCAAAGAAGTTTGCATTTACTGGTTTATTTTTAAACTCTGAATAAAATAACATCATAGTATGTCAGAAGGTGTCTTTGATGAAAACTTTCTGATGACACCTTATCTTCTTCCCTTCCAATGGGAAACACACCGTCTCCAGTTATGGGTGGTTGGAGTCTAAAGGAAAGACTTCAGTAACTACCTCTATGGTCTACACAGTCATTACACAGTCATTCTGAGAAAAAAAATCTCCACTGCAGCTCAAATAAATAATCAGATTTACGTTTCTTGTTGGTGAAAAGGAGGAACTATATGTCAGACAGGCAAGAGATATGATCCTAGGTTTAACTACCAACCCCGACAAATACACATCCCTAATTCAGTTATTCTGCCTAAAAATTTACTAGTATCAACTTATTTTGCTGGGTGAATCACGCAACTACGAAGGAGTGACAGTTAATAAACTTTGGTAGCTGTGCTCGCACATTAATCTTATAATAATGTCACTGTCAAACTATAAAATCCCTTTGCTCATGATAGTAGTGTGACATCAGGACACTGACTGGATGGCAATTGGTAGAAGTCGGCAATGCTTTTGGCCTAAGGGTCACTACCTGGAGGGGCAGGCAAAGGGAAGGTATTGTCATATTAGGCAACAGGCCCCATGTGGAAATGGAATTAAATTTCCTTGGTACCTTCAGTCACACCTTTTGTGCCCCTTCCCCCATTTGCTTCTGATACTTAATGTCTCAATGACTTGATCCTTCAACAAAGCCTCAGCTCAGATTCTTTATTCAACCAAGGTATCAATGTTCATCATCAGTTGATATCATTACTGCTATTATTATTGAAGAGCTTTAAGCCAGGCATTGACCAGATATGTTTCTATTTATAAACAATGACTCTGGCAGTTGGGTGAAGATGAGATTGAACAGGGACAAGGATAGAAATGAGAAGGTGATTTAGGGATGACAGTGGAAGACGGCTGAGACCAGAAAGTGGTGAATGTGACTTGGACTGGGGGCACGGCCTTTGCCATAGAGACATGAAGATGTTAGGTCAGTGGTTCGGAATCTCAGCTGCACATCAGAATCATCTGAAGAGCTTTCTACAGTTCTGAAGCCCAGCTCCACCCTCAGAGCTATTGGCATAATTTTCTGGGTGCAGCCTGAGCTCTCAGAAAATGACCTTTTCACAGTGAGGGCTGAGAACCACTGGGTCCCAGCAAGGCTTTGGAGGACTTGAGGGATTAGACGTGGAGAGGTTAAGACGAGGGAGGTAATTTGTATGACAACTAGAATTGTGGCAGTTTACTTTAGTTTACTTGTAGTGCAATTTCCAGAGGAAAAGAAAACTGGAAGCCCAGATTTGAATGTGAACTCTCCTGATGTTTTTGATTTGGCAATTTTTTAAACACATGTGTATCAATTTTGTGTAGGCCAAAGAAAACCCACCAAAACTATAAAATAAACAACCTAAGATAGCCCTAACATTCAGGGGACCAGTCGCAACTTCTGCCTTAAATCAGGGAGGTTAAACTCTAATTATGGATTTCAGACTGTCACAGAATGTAGGAGTGAAATTCTCTGGAGACTCCTGGAAACACATCGATTAATTACTTGATACCTCATTAAGAATAAAGGTGACCTGGAGTACTTGGTGCATTGCAGTTGTGAATTTATTTTCTCCCTCCTTCTCTCCCTCCCTCCCCCCACCCTTTCTAAGGAAACATAACCTGTTTTTCCAAGATTGTGGGTTAAGGAGTAGAGCTAGGTCTTATGTTTGATTAAGTCTCAGGTCGGTGCTACTTCTCAAATGTGGTTTTCAGCAGACTTTTTGGGGGGGAGGGGGTGGGCAGGGGAGCTGTTATAAAGTTTTACTTTTGAAAATACAATTTATATACATTGGACACTTTTCTAAATACATACCAGAATTTCAACAAGTCTACCACATTCCCAACAATATTTTGAAAGTTGAATACAATAAAGCAATGAATCTTGTAATAAAGTACCTGTTAGTGATAAAATACCACACACACACACACACACACACACACACACACACACAGAGTACTCATCAAAGTAGTCTGAATTGAATTAAATCAGGAGCTACAAGGCTTATGTCTCATGAAAATCAGAATATTCCCTTCAAGAGTATTCATTAAACAATGAAACTTTCAAATACTGTATTTTTTTTGGTATTATGTCATATTTATGTCATTATATACCAAGGGAGTACTTGTCACAAAACCTAAGAGGATCAAAGGATCATTAATTAATTCCCATTTAGTTCATAATTTGGTACTCAATTTTGTCCAAGACTGAACTAATTTTGGAAAAAAAAGTTTACATCCTTCTGTTAGACTTTTGAACTACAGATACTATATTTATAAACATACCAGGGGATCTGTCATATTTCATATACTTGAGTTCCATAGAGTTGTATATTAAATCTTATTAGTTTCAGAACCATATGAGCATGGAATTTCCCTTCTCTACTGGCATGAACATATTCTTAATTTGTATTAATCCCATAACAGAGGAAATGAAGGGTCTGGGGAGTCTTGTAGGTCATACTATAAACACATACGCTAAGTAGAAAAGACAAAGGTCATCTCTGACACATGAATTTTACTCTCCAGAACAAATTTGATCCTCAGGTAACAACAAGAAAAGCAGAAATGGATATACATCCCTACATATGATTCAAAGGATGGGTAAGCAAACACTGAAGCTTTTATGTACCTGTTTCAGGTAGGATCATCAAACCAATCCAATGTATCACGGACTGTGCTGTGTGCTGAACTTTCCTTGTAGAAAAAAACCAGATGCCATGTCACCACAAAAGCTGAAAACCAAACAAATAAAGAAGGAGTAAATAAATCTAAAACAAGATAAAAGAAGAAGTAGGATACTTGGATCACTTGATTGTGAAATGGCATTTTAATTAAATGATAGATTTCATAAATGGAAATTTATCTCAGACTTTCCCCAAATGGACTTCATCAAGAAACCCTTTCATTCCACAACACCTGTTAGCATCCTGCTGCAGGAGTGATCCACGGCATTTACTGGGGAAACAATGAGCTGTGTACCCTACTTTTCCACGAGATGCCACATCTCGTAGACTCTGTCATATGGTCACATGTTCTCAGGTTGAAACTTCCAATAACTGGGAGTACTTTATATGCTTCCCCATTAAAATATGCACATAAGGCACATACATTTAAAACACATATAGAAAGCTAAGTGTTGAGTTTCCTTCACAAGTTTCATAGCGAATTAGCGAAGAACCACTCACCTGACTAGTACAATTTATTTCATGGCAACAAGTATTTGACATTCATTCATCATTTTGATCAATATTTACTGAGTGAATAACATGAACCAGATATTGGGTTGAGAAAATGAATAGGACTTGGGCCTGCTTTCAAAAAACCCAAGTGCACTCGAGTGGGAAAGGCCACATTGGACCCTCATCAACCCTGAGGACTAAGTCATTGTGTTCACAGTGCAGACAGGGTACAGGGGTGGCATCACTGAGCAGAGGGTCTTTAAGCTGAGCCTTGAATGTTGAGTAGAAGAGTGACAGGCAGACAAAGAGATACATTGGCAAAGCAGGGGTGAGGGAGGAGAAGGGTGTTATTCAGGCAGCATGTTCAAACACAGGAAGCTGGGAGGGAGAACGGCATGTTCTGAAAGTTGCCTTATATCGGGCCTACAATAATGTGAGGGAACAGAACATGCACAAAGGAAATGGCAGAACATCCTTTTACAGATTTAAAGGGCTGTAAATCAGTCCACGGCACAGCGGTACAAACAAAAGCACACACTCCAATAATTGTATAGAAGCTGAACCTATTCCCAAGCTCCTCTACACACGTCATCGCATCCTGGCTTCACAAGGTTGAGGGGTCTGCCCAAGACCTGAAAATAACTGGTGTAAGTTCATCTGTATCATTTTTTCAGATTCTGCATATATGGGATGTCGTATGGGATTTGTCTTTCTCTAACTTACTTCACTTAGTATGATCATCTCTGGGTCCATCCATGTTGCTGCAAATGTCAGTATTTCATTCTTTTTTATGACTGAGTAATATACTTATTTAAAAAACAGAAACGGACTCACGGACATAGGAAACAAACTTATGGTTACCAAAACGAAGGTGGGGGAGGGATAAATTGGGAATTTGGGACTAAGAGATACACACTACCATATATAAAGTAGATAAACAAGGACCTACTGTATGGCACAGGGAACTCTACTCAATATCTTGTAATAACCTATAATGGAAAATAATCTGAAGTTACATACATATATGTGTGTGTGTGTGTGTGTGTGTGTGTGTGTGTATAACTGAATCACTTTGCTGTACACCTGAATCATTGTAAATCAACTATATTCAATAAAAATTAAAAATTAAAAAACTTCATACAATTGGAAAAAAAAAGTGATTCATGTAGACCAGTCCAGTGCCCTCTCTGTGCAGGGAGAGGTGCATGTGGCATGTGATATGGACATTCCGGTCTCTGTCCTATTTCATGACGTATGCTTTCCCAACTGTACTGCCGTGTGGACTCCGGGTACAACCAAAAAGCTGCCACCATCACCTTTCCTGTTTCCAATTTCAGGAAGTCAAGCATGGGGTAGAAAAATTATGATTAATTCCATGTTTTCACCTCCTGGATTTTGATATCTTTAATAAAAGACTTCTCCGTGTGGCCATACTGAAGGCAAGACTGGTGACTGTGTACTGTCCAGCAACCGTGGAGAAACTGGTGATTCTGTCTACATCCAGCTCTGATCCTCAAACGCCCTCTGTGGACGTAACTGTTACATATGAGCCTCTCTCAGGCCTGGTGGTTCTTGCCTCTGACTTCATCAGCACTTTAATAACTTTGCTGATGTAGTGTGTGGATAAAAGGGCTTTGAACTCTAGGCAGAGGTTGGAATTAGTGCATCTATTCAGAGAGGAATGGAGTCCAGCACTCATTTGTAACATGTAAAAATGAGGAGAGAAAGCATGGAGATGGGGGAAAAGCAGGTTTAGTAATGCAAAAATGAAGAAACCTTGTCTATGACACATAGCTTATATAAGAAAAACTCTAAAGGAGACTGTGGCATTCTCCAAAGGATGAGAAATATAGTTGCTGAGGTTGGAAAGATTGTAGAGGATTTTTTCCCTTCCTCTTCTTCTCTCTCCTCCCACTTTTTCTCTTTTAAACTCCTGAAGTGAAACCACTTAGAATACATCTTACTCAGTTCAATTTCTCATCATGAAGGTGAGAGACTGGAAAAATATTTCAGTAGCCCTGAAATCTTCTTGCCCTCATGAAAGAGGAGAGAAGTTTTTATTTTCAATGCTTTTCCAGTTGAGAAACTGTATACTTGTTACAGGCTTTCTGAGACCTTACAACATATTAGGAATTATTTTGGCTTAAAGAAGTGTGATTGCTTAAAAAGGCAGCTTCTGCTACAGAGGCTCTCAAGATAGAAACCAATGCCAGGCAACAGATGAACAATAATGCCTAGAATACAGACAGACACTGGATGTAAGACAGACAAAATCCAAAGGACAGTATCATCCAGATATGCAACTTCCAGCAATGATCTTGGTTACAGCTGCTTGACAAACCACACTTGTTACCACAGAAGTAAGATTGTTCTTGACATGCAGCAGAGAGCAGATGAAGCAGAAGCATTATTTGAAACCATAACGTAGAAGCAAATAAACGAATCAAAAATACCTGTGAGCAACCTAATGGAAGAAAACTTGGATAAGTCATTTAAAAGAGAAACTGGACTACACACAACATTCTAAAATGAGTAATTTATGGAAAAAAATTTATTTCGAATGTATTTCCCATTTGTTTGTATGAATACTTAGGAAATTCATGGGATCCAACAGATTTGACCTCAGTGATTTGCTGTATAATCCAGCATTTGCTGGCACGATAGAAATTGGTTCTCTAGAGAAACCTGACAACTAGCCCCTGTAAACTCTGGAATGAGAAATCGGGTTCTATGAAAATTTGTACCAAAAGAACCTGGATGCTTAATCCATGCAAGAAGAGGTCGGGGCAGGAGGATTGGTAGATGAGATGAGGGAGGTACAGGCAGAGGGAAGGAGAATTAATTATTTCCCTTATGGCACTAACACACCAGGCATTGATTACTCATCTGATCATCTCAACAACCTTGTGAAGAAGATATCACCATCACTAGTTTACAAATGAATTATTTTTTTTTGAGAGGCTAATTTACTTAATACACAACAAGAAGTGGCCTGAGCTGAGATTTGAAACTAAGTTTGCCTGATACTTAGGTGATTGTCCTAATTAAAACCACAGTAATTCTCAAACAGTAAGCAATATGTAAATTTAAAAATCTCAGTAGCAATCAAACAAATCCAAAATTTAAAAAATGACACAGATTGCATTAGCTACAATTATAAATAATAAAATGCAGATGAGACTATTGGGAAAACAATGTATAAACTCATATATTTTGGTGGTATTATACATATGTAGAACCCACTGAATCACCAATCTCACCCACACCTATATTTAGGGTCCTTAAATATATTCATATCTTTGGACCTAGTAATCCCACTCACAAATTATCCCAAAGAAACAATTCAAAATTAGGAAAATGTTCATTGTAGCATTCATTATTCATAATACTAGTGAATAACAGAAACTATTTGTGTATCCCACAGCAGGGCATCTAAGAAAATGTTTGTATATTAACTTCACAGTATATTAAGTAGCCAATAAAGTAATAACTAAGTCACAATACAGAAAAAGTGGTATAGAAAACTGTATGTTCTGATTATAAGTAGGTACAAAATGTATACGTGAATAAATACTAGCCAGGTAACCAGAATAAAGAAAATTGTGGTGCTAGGATAGAGTAGTTGTGAGTGCATTAAAAAATCTTAACCTCATTCTCATAATATATTTTAAAATTGTACTCATTTGAAATACCTACTGAATAAAAATACAGACCCACAAACATGATATATATTTGGAATATGTGTTTACATGGTTAAATGGTCTCCAGCACATAAAATATTATTTTGTTACATTGTTAAGTGTTTGATAGTGGAGGAAGGAGGTAGGAGATGAAAGAGATATACTTAGTATGATGCTGAGATAATATATATATATATACATATTTTAACAGAATGGTGAAAATCAATTTCAATGACAGTCCACAGAAAACTTAGATTAGATTACAAAACTAAGAAGATTTGTTGACATAATTGCGAATGCACGTGATTTTAAATGAATCTATGATCAACAGTCTTTTCCACACTGTAACATAACTTTCACCTTCTTACATTCCCTCTAAGCCATTTTCTAAAGGAAAAAAAAAGCTAAAGAAAATTGGCTGAGCCTCAGAATCTCCCATTTCTTAATTTTCTTCTTTACGACATTACCCATCTCCCAAACAGGGTCTCCTCCATCCCTGGGAAGCCATTTAGTCTTCCCAAGGCAGGGAGAAGGTGCATTTGAAGAAACTATAGCTAACTCATAGTTACTGGCTTCTGTCTCACGTAAGAACAAGGGTGAACTAGCAAGTGTTCGTCGTTTGTCTCAGATGGTATCTATTCATCTCTCTCTAGTCGTGGTCTCATTCCTGGTTTCAGGCAGTAAATTTCTAGCATTTGCTGCTCCAAAATATCTCCTACCCTCTAGAAGTGAGATTAAGGTGGAAAAACTACATTGCCTATCTCCTGGCTCAATAGCTCTTAGAAAGCAAAGGAACATCCTAAGTCTGTAAATCTCACAAATCATTAGAAATTCACAAACCACATCCCCTGCCTCTCCCCCGGCAGTTGTTTATACATTTACATATAAAGAGAAATGCAAAATTAAATGTAATTCAAGTACTGTTCAATCTCTTTTGTGTAAGTCAGCCTTTCCATTAGTCTTCCTCTCCCACTCTTTCTTTAAACACACACACACACACACAGTGGAGAGGGGTATGGCTTCAGTAAACTCAGGAAGAGAAGAAACATTCTGCATCTCAAAACATGACTTAGTCTATCTCCCTTGACCTATGGGGCAGGGCTCCTTATCCATCTGGGTGCTCCTAGCTCATCTGACATTTAGAATTAGGCTCGCCACTGGCATGCATACCATTTGTTACTTCTTGACCAATTAAAGTTGGGTAGACATTTCTGTTTAACTCAGCCTCATCCAACCTCCTGCTGACAGCGCAGCCTTCTCTGATGTCTGACTGTGATGCACCTTCAGCCCTGGGGTGCTGCAGCCCTCAGGTAAGAACCACTGACACATTCTGCAGCTGTCCGGGGTCCTATCTATGCCACACCAGAACGGAAGTTCCAAGGCTTTCCTCCGATTGACCAGGCTGAACTGCTAAGTTTGCTATGATGCTGGCAGAGGGCTGCATGTGAAATAGCTGCCTGTCTTGGTACACATGTCCTTCTCATAAATACAGTCCTCATTCTCTGGGCTGAAACTCCAAGAGAGAAAGTTGGGAGGCACCTATTAGACTGCTTCACTTTCCTTCCTTCCACTGTCATTCTTGTTTTGCAGAATTCCTCGGACTCAGCAAGGGGTCATGTCTTCCTTTTCTTTCTTGGTGTTGTAGTCTCTTAATATCAGAGAGTGAGCCTAGATGGAATAAGTTGAAGGGTTTTTCCACCATATATGACTGGCGTTTTCTGGGCTGACCCTTGATAAACTAAAAAAATCTAGAAAATTCTTTCTCGAAAACTAACTTGGATTTCCACTTTTAGCCATGACAGAGTACAGGGATGGAGTATAACCTATACCCTGGCACCCCCCCATCCCCCCAAAACCCCGAGAAAATATAATAAATGAAATAACTATTTTGAGGGATTGGATAAGTAGTGTAGGACTGTGATGACAGAGAAGGGAAACCAAGAAGAGAAGAGAAACTTGTAACTGGGTTCTTAGTTTGGATGAGGTTTCTGGAAAGTGGGCACAGGAAGGGGAAGTCAAGCACAGCTTGGTTGCCTTACTAAATTGAGGAAGTGCTGATCAAAGTTTGAGGAGTCTAGTAGTCCTATGAAGAAGATGTTCAACAACGTTAGTTATTAGGAAAATGTAAATTAGAACCACAATTAGATGCCATGACGCCATTAAAACAACTGATTATAGTAAACTTGGCAAGGATGTGAGGTAGCTGTAACTCTCTTACACTGCTGGTGGGAATGTAAAATGATACAGCCACTATTGAAGACCGTTTTGCAGTTTATTATATAGGTAAATATATGCTTAATATGTAGCTGAGCAATTTTACTCCTAGCTATTTACCCAAGAGAGATGAAAACATATGTCTATACAGAAACTTGTGTATCAACATTCATAGCAAAGCAACTTCATGCATAATCAAACTGGAAAAAAATGTCCATCAGATGGAATGGAGAAAGCAAATCTTGTTACTGTCATACAATGGAATTAAATAGGGATGCAATGCAATAAAAAGGGATGAATCACTGATACTATTTCACAATACCATGTATAAACCTCAAAAATATTATGTTGAGCAAAAGAAGCCAGATATAAAAGTGCATACTGTGGGACTCAATTATTATAAAACTCTAGAAAAAAGAAATCTAATCTAAGGATCAGAAAGCAGAACAGTGATTGCCTGGGACTGGGGTAGGACAGGGTATATGTCAATTGACAAGGAAGGGCTACACAGGAACTTTGTGTGGTGATGGAAATGTCCTACAACTTGATTTAGTGGTAATAACATGGTAGATAAATTTGTTTAACCTCAACTAAATATGTACTAAAAGTGAGTGCTTGTTATTGTATATACATTATATCTCAATCTAATATTGAGATTAAAATTAACTTTACCTGGTTTCTTATTCTTTTATAATATCAGAACTGATCTCTTAAAATAGTTTTAAGTAATTTTTAATATTAAAATATTAATTTAGGTACAATAGGAAATACACAGGTCTTATATTTGTTTTAAAGGAATCCAGGGTTTGTGGGAAAAGGGTGCCACAGAAAAGAAATAAGCTGGCCATGTACTGCTACTTACTGAAGGCAGGTGGCCAGCACAGGGGGTTGATTACATTATTCTGTCTACTTTTGAATATGTCTGCAATTTTTTATTTAAAATGTTTTAAACATCTAGTGGATTCTGTTTCTTTAATTAAGATATTATTAATATATTAGTTAGCGGTAGATGTCTGCCTTAACTACTTCCTCTCCACAGCCTTATCTCCCGATTCTGTGTACCGTCTTTCTGCATCTTTGTCACATTTTCCATTTCATCCTCTACTTTTCTCCTTTTATCTCTTAGTCAACAGCAATTTTCACAGAATCCACTTGTGTGACATGAATAAGTCAAGACCTGAATAATTTGAGAGAAAATTAATTAAACCTCTCAGTCCTTTATATTCGACAATCACGAATTTCAGTAAGCCTACCTGCAGAAGAGAGGCCCTTTCAGGAACAAATGAAACAGCAAGATGCAGAGAAATACCACTTTGTTAAGTAAAGCTGGATGACATTCTGCTTAACGTGATGATTGAAACAAATGGAACAAGGAAACCAATTCAACACAGTGAACACAAAGAAAGAGTATGAAAAATTTAAAAGGGAAAGAAAACTGGACTCAATTATTTTCATCCTACCTTTCCCTTTTAAGGCATTCGGAGTCTTGCTAACTTCAGGCAAAGCTGGCTCCAGGCTCCCAGTCACATGAGTAGGGCTCTGGTCTGGAAGGGCTGAGCCCGGTTCTGGCTAACACAGAGTGTGCACAGACTCCATGTTGACATTATTTTTACAGATTTTATAAATCATTTTATAGATTTTCCAGTGAGATTGAAGCTCAGAATGAAGTCAGTCAAAATAGACTGATTAATGATATATTGAATAGATGGCAGTGTTCAACTATGGAGGCAGGGATGGTCTTTAGAGACATTAATGTCCCTTTCAGTTTCTTCGTGATGTATAAAATAGAAAATGGTGTTTTCCCCCTGATCCTATTATCTCTAGAACTACCCATTCTTTCTGTGTATAAGACCCCAAACTGTTTTTCTAATGAGCAAGAGTGGACAAAAAACATGTACTAATTACCAACAAAGAACATAAGTGCTGCAATCACACTCTGATGTGCTAAATTAGAACTTTGTTCTCCAGAACCTAACCCATTATGGACAAACTGAGAATTCTTCTTAATGTTAAACTAGAACAATAAGGCACAGGATGTTTAAGAGTGGAAGCTGTGCAGGGGCTACACACAATCCTGTTATCATAGACCTCTCATTTTCCTTTAGACACATTCCTTTTCTAAGTATATCTTCTTGTAAAATGTTTCACCTTAGGAGCAAACTTAAAGAAAAAAAATTTAAAAAAGAGTCTGACTATAGAACAAGGGATATAGAAAAATTCCTAGGATAGGGACATATTACACCTGTCTCTTTACCAAGATATTCTACATTTAATTATTCCAAAGAAATGCATAGGTAGAAAGCGTGATATACTAGTGTCTTTGTGGGATGTAGAGAAGTGTAATTATCTTCCTTGCCTTTGAGAAGTTCATTTTATCTTTTAGGCAAAAAGATAATCACGTCATAAGTAACATGATAAAAAGTTATATATATGTGTATATTATGTATATAATGTGAATCTATCCATCTATGTATTCATCCATTCATCTATCTATCCATCCACCCATCCATCTATCCATCTATCCATCTATCCATCTATCTATCTACCTACCTACCTATCTATCTCTCTATCTAATGTGTTGCCCGTGTTATTGGCAGTGAGGACTATAGCGTCATGGGAAAAGCACAGATTCACAAAGGATAAACTGAGAAAGAAGGAAATGCTTTGTGGGAGATAAGCCAGATCTCAAATTATGACTACAACTCATAAAATAACAGGAGGGAGGTGCTTCAGGGATGGGGGACAATAAAAACAAAGGCTAAGAATCAAGAAGAGAGATGACACACCATGGGACCAAGGGAGACTGACACTGAGCTGAGATAGAGGAAATCAGGTTGGAGCCCGACTTGGGAAAGCCTTGAACACTGGTCCTCAGGAACTTGTATTTTAGCCTGAGAGCAGCACAGTCACTGAAATGTTTTGAGTAGAAGACTGACACACTAGAGGTGGTTTTTACATCAAAGAGATCTAGAAGCTATGCTGACTGGACACTGGGCAAGAGGCTAAGGAACGAGAGGCCAAATCAAATTTTAAAAGCATATCGACCTTAAGTGATGACTAAGGAACATTTCTAAATAGTAGTAAATTCCTGATAAAATTAAGTGCTTAGAGTCTGCACACACTGCTGAATTTCAAAGTGATTCAACACAAAACACTGACGGCATACGGCTTAAAGCTGTATGAGAAAGACAACAGGGGTCATCACAGGGTTGTAAAGCCACAAGAGCACAAAGAAGGATGAGTTTGGTGTCCCTCAGGCCCTGGAAGACAGTGAAAGAGGACAAAGAGGAAGTCGATTTGTGCTAGAACCTGTGGAGTGGGGTCAGGTTTTGACAGGAACACACTGAAGACAAGGGGATTCGGACACAGAGAGATACAGGAAAAGGTCGGGAGGCAGCATTAGAGAACATGTCAGGGGGCTCCACGAGTGCCTGTCCCTGTATTTATAGGAGGTGGCACTTGCGGAAGGAGAAAATGAAGGAATATTTCCTTGAGAAAGTTACTTCTCCCCTTTGGGCTTCAGATTCTTCATGGAACTCTTAGGGAACTGTTGACCAAAACCACCTGCCTTAGCCAGGAATGAGGATAACTGCCTGCCTGAGTTGTCTTACAACAGGAGATCCCACTGCCTCTGGGAAAAACTAACTGGAAGAATTGGGGAGGGGCTGAAAGGAGGAGGGAGGGGACCGACGACATGCCCTGCCAACCTCCCAGAAGCCCTCACGCCGGAATCCACCTTGGCTGAGAGATGCACGTGCCACCAGGAAGGAGCCTGAGTCAGACCCGGCATGGGCCAAGCAAGGTGATTGGCCAGAGGCAACCCAGAAACTCACCCCATTACCAGAAAACCTGAGACTGGGAGCCACGAGGGTTCTCTTCCCCTGCTGTTCTCTGCCCAGGCATCCCTTTCTAACAACGTCTTTTGCTTTGTCAGTATGTGTGTCTCCTCAGACAATTCATTTCCAAGTGTTAGACACGAGTTCACTCTCAGGCCCTGGAAGGGGTCCCCCTTCCTGCAACGGAACTTTATATTTTTACGGTTTAAATTCACACTGAAGACCTGCTCAGAAGTTAAATGATAATCACCCTGTAACTGAGAGCACTGAAATAGAGAGATCGTGGGGTGCAGTCATGGGGGGAATCATAAGAAAAGACTAGGTCTTGATAGATCCTGGGAGATGACTGCAATGTACCAGGCACAGAGAAACAGAGAAGGATGTTCAGGTGGGGTGGCATAAGGGACAGGTGCCAAAGAAAATGTGTCACCAGAGTTCTGAGTGTAAGTGCCTGACTTTGAGCTTTCTGACTGTAATGTAAGTTCCTGACATTAAGCTTTTGATTGCCAAGGCACCCATTTCAAAGTCTCAATAAACATACTGCCAGCTGTGTGACACAGCCGCTAATAAAGCCACTAGATAAGAAACCGTGCTGTCCTGTGCACGAAGTTCCCCTCATAGAAAGAACTGGGTGACCTAGATAACAACCTACTGGAGTGACCCTGCTTTTCCCTTCCTGCACCCTAATTCCTGCTCTTATGTCTTAAATTTGCCAATAAACAGTGAACCTGAGAAACCCTAGTGACCCCACCATTAGACGCCAATAAAGACAGAGTCTCGGGTCTACACGCCCTCCCCCTCTCTCTACCCTCGACCTTGCTGTCTGGTTCTCAGGAGTGCCATGTACCCTCCAGGACCTGTGAGTAATAAATTTTGTTCTTCCAAGTTCCCTAATGGTTTTTGCTATGGTGCATCTTGCAATAATAGGAACCACAAGGGCTGGTCAAGCCACAACTCTGGCTCTTGCTGGGGAAATGTCTGTGGTGGCCCAATACAAGTAATAATACAGGCCCAGGCATTCTTAGCCTATCAGTTCACTATCAGTCACTGTCAACCTGCTGACACCCAACAAGACAAATTCTCAACAGACTGGATACAAAAGAAAAAGGTGATTATTCACATATTTTTACATGGTCAAGGATCCAGAAGAACAGTACTTCCTTTGAGATAAAAAGGGAAAGGGGTGTGTATGTGTGTGTGTGTGTGTGTGTGTGTGTATTTCAGGAAAGATAGTAAATAGATCTGTGTTTTCGAGATGCTGAGTCTGGGGTGAGGGGGACTCATTCAGCAATACAAACAACTAGTAACACAGAAATTAAGCTTTGGAGAGAGAGTTTAAAGATTAAACATGAAGATGACCTACCTGCGTTAACAGCTGGGAGAGTGACTTGAGAGATGTAGAAAAGGAAGCAAAGAGAGTGTAAAAGAGTAGAGGAAGACTCAGTTTTAGGGAATCACTATTTCAGGAGGCAGGAGGTGGAAAAGAAGAATCCAGTCCAAACCTAGAGACCAGCAAGAGAAAGCAGAAGAACCCAAGGATGCTAAGATACTGACTGCAATGTCACAAAACCGCCTCAAATTCTAAGAAGTTTTCAGGTAGAAAAACTGGAAAAAAAAAAAGGTCAGGTTAGGAAAAAGAAGGGTTCACTGATAACCTTTAAGACCAACGTTTCAGGATAATTAAAGTGGGGACACTAAATGACAGTGAATTAAAGATGAGAGGGGAGGGGAAGGCAGGGCAGGGCAGACAACGCTGATGAATCTGGCAGTGAAGGTGAAGCAGGAAAATGCGTGCGAGCTGGAGGATACAGCGCCAGGCACACAGCAGACACTGGAATCTTTCTGAAGGAGTAAAAGGAAGCTGGGAGGTGAGGTCAAGAAATATTTTACATTCAAAACACTTTTTTTTGGCCACGTCACGTGGCTTGTGGGATCTTAGTTCCCAGACCAGGGACTGAACCTGTGCCCTCGGTGGTGAAAGTGCAGAGTCCTAACCACCGGACCGACAGGGAATTCCCAAGGAAAAAATTTTAATTAAAAAATTTCATTGAGGTACAATTGACATATAATGTTATATGAGTTTCAAGGGCATAACACGATTCGATATTTGTAAACACTGCAAAATGATGACCACAATAAGTCCAGTTAACATCTGTCATCATACATAGTTATTCACTCTTTTTCTCATGGTAAGAAAAAAATTGAGTTTTAATGTTTAAAACTCCAGGATTCGAAGTCAGGAAATAGGCAGAAAGGGCAGATGTTAGAGACCAGAGAGAGGATGAGAGTCCAGGTAGAAACGTGAATGTCTTAGTTGAAGGGACATTTCCTCTTCAGAGACAGAGAAAGGGGCAGAATAAGGACAGATGTGTTGAAGAGACTGGAGGAAAGATGTGTGGGCGCTAGGTTTCTCAGAGAAGCAGGTCATGGGGGTATTATTATTATTATTATTATTATTATTTCTTGGTGGTACGTGGGCCTCTCACTGTTGTGGCCTCTCCCGTTGCGGAGCACAGGCTCCGGACGCGCAGGCCCAGCGGCCATGGCTCACGGGCCCAGCCACTCCGCGGCATGTGGGATCCTCCCGGACCGGGGCACAAACCCATGTCCCTTGCAACGGCAGGCGGACTCTCAACCACCGCGCCACCAGGGAAGCCCAAGGTGGGGGTATTCTAAGAGAGCTTTGGTCAGAAGGGCAGTGTATAGAATTAGGGGTGGAAATTGAAGGGGAACTTTTGGCAAAGCCACTCTGAAGAGTGGACTAAGCCATGGTGAAGGCTGACCGGAAGCGTGCTGAGGAGGCAGGAAGAGCCACAGTTACAATGAGCCTCGTCTACATGCCTCGTGGCTTTGCCCAATAATATCCTGTGACACTGAAACATGAGAAGAGGAGGGCTTCAAGGAGGGTGACGGGGCAAGTCCAGAGGAAGGGGTGAGAGAGGCTGGAGCATCAGAGAGGGTGGCAATGAGGGGTCTGGACAAGATGCCTGGTGTGGCTGGAAGGGAACTCGCAGCCCAGTCCCCATGGGAGACTGAGGAAGAAAAAGAGCTCAGAATTCACAAGGCAAGATTCTGAAGATAAGAGGTGTGGCGAACAGAATAAACTTTCTACACGGTACAGGCCCCTCCACCAAAGGGACAAGGGTAATTGTGTTCTCTATGTCACAGAATAAAAAGTGAAAATGTTTGGAAAGTATTTTGGATATATATAGAAGGCCCCATTAGTTCAAAGGAAGCAAGACCAGTGTGCTTGCAACTTTCACTGCAGGGCACAAAGAATGGGGCCACACACAAGGAGGAATTTGAAAAACGCTTTTGATACTGTTGAATCAGTGATAAACCAAACATGGAATAACAGCTATTTTCCTTCCCTGGCTGTGTACATGAACTAATAGAGCTGGACTGAATAGAACAATTTAAGTGAAGATACTGTTTTATGCTCGAAAAGAAAGGACTCTTAAGTATTTACAGGCAAAGAGGGTTCTTAGATAATTGAATGCTTATCTGTTGCTTTCTGATGTCATAAAAGTTTTTTTTTAAGTGGAGATGACATTAGGATTTTGGTAGCTTTCAATACTTCATGGGGACCACAAGCAAGACCCAGAGGATAAATCTGAGGATCACGTTTGTGAAACTTGGTTTCATGACTAAGAAGAAATAGAACACTGTTATTTTTATAAGTGTTTCATGTATATATATTAGAAAATTGTTCTGATATGTAATTGACTTTCACCTACCATCCAAGATTGTACCAAGATTTTATCCCACTGGTTCCCTAAGCTGATGAACTCATCGAAATTCCCCAGAGGCTTCTTTAGAGGGAAAGATTTCTGGTACATCTCCAGAGATTCTAATTCTAGAGGCCTGAGACTGGGAACAAGGATCTGTATTTTTACAAAAAGTCTCCAAAGAAATACTGAAAGAGTCTTCTACTGGTAAGGACTGACTATAATGAACAAACTGCAAAATAAATGTATTTTGATTGACATTGTACAAAATATAAGAGTAAACTGGCATTGTTTAACTCCTGTCCCAGATATAAGACTAGCTTTTTATTGCATTGGAAACCTAATATGAACGACTTTGGTTTTATTTATTCCTCCTTAAGAATATAAATCGGACTAAAGATAATTAGGCCATAAACTAGAAATTAATTTACTACTGTATATTCTTCCTTTCTCCTATGATTCCATTCCACTGGCCATTATAGCACTCATATGTGATGAGATCACTTTCCAGTATATTTGCAACAGGGAAGCATTCATGTTTCACTCTCTTGAGATGGGCAGCAAGGGAAAGAAAAGTAAGAAAAAGAAATGTGAAGTAAATGGGATCTGGGAGTTCAGCAAACTGTTGACAAAATTCCTTGTGTTAATTCTTCTGATATTCTTGTAAGTTTGCTGACATAAAAGGCAAAGCTCTCAGGGTGATCTGTATTGAAAGAGGGGATAAGAAAAAGAAGGAACAAAAGAGGTGAGATTGAAAAGCTTGAGGAAGCAGAGCAGACAGGACAGCAGCCCCTCTCAGCTCCAACTCAGAGCTGCCCCAGCACCAGGACTGCACTGGCTACCAAACTAAGACCTCCTGTTTCCCAGACATGGGAATCCATGTGAGATATTTAGAAAAAATGAAAGAACACCAAAAAATCCGAAAAGAAAGAAAAGGATGAAAACTAACCAACCTGTAACAAAAACAAAATCACCAAATAAACACTCCTATCCTTTTTTAACAATTACATAAAATTGCTAACTTTAGTCAGTCTAAAATCGACTTGTATTTATTGGGCACCTATTCTGAGCAAGCTTAGGGGACAACAGTAGGAACCAAATAAATACAGTCTCTATGCTCATGGGTTACTTCAGATATTTCCTAAAAACTAGCCCTGATATTGTTTTGAGGCTATAAATCAGTTCTGCTGTATTAAAAAGAAAAATCAAGAAAAGACAACATACAGACTGGGAGAAAAGATTTGCAAACGATGCAACTGGCAAGGGCTTAACTTCCAAAATATACAAACAGCTCATACAGCTCAGTAACAACAAAAACAAACAACCCAATCAAAAAATGGGCAGAAGATCAAAACAGAAATTTTTCCAAAGACATACAGATGGCCAATAGGCACATGAAAAGATGCTCAACATTGCTAATTATTAGAGAAATGCAAATCAAAACTATGAGGTATCACCTTACACCAGTCAGAATTGCCATCATCAAAAGATCTGCAAATAATACATGCTGGAGAAGGTGTGGAGAAACAAGAACCCTCCTACGCTGTCAGTGGGAATGTAAATTGGTGCAGCCGCTACGGAAAACAGTATGCAGGTTCCTTAAAAAACTGAAAATTGGGCTTCCCTGGTGGCGCAGTGGTTGAGAGTCCACCTGCCGATGCAGGGGACATGGGTTCGTGCCCCGGTCCGGGAAGATCCCATATGCCGCAGAGCGGCTGGGCCCGTGAGCCATGGCCACTGAGCCTGCGTGTCCGGAGCCTGTGCTCCACAATGGGAGAGGCCACAACAGTGAGAGGCCCGTGTACCGCAACAAACAAACAAACAAACAAAAATCCCAAAAAACTGAAAATAGAGTTACCATATGATCCTTCAATCCAATTCCTGGGCATATATCCAGAGAAAACTCTAATTTGAAAAGATACATGCACCCCAATGTTCATAGCAGAACTATTCACAATAGCCAAGGCATGGAAGCAACCAAAATGTCCATCAACAGATGAAGAGATAAAGAAGATGTGGCATATATATATATATATATATATATATATACACACACATACATACCACATATATATAATGGACTATTACTCAGCCATAAAAAAGAATGAAATCATGCCGTTTGCAGCAACATAGATGGACCTAGAGATTATCATACTAAGTGAAGTAAGTCAGACAAGAGAAAGACAAATATATGGTATCAGTTATGTATGAAATCTAAAATATGATACAAATGAACTTATGTACAAAAGAAAAACAGACTCACAAACATAGAAAACAAATTTATGGCTATCAAAGGGGAAAGTGGGGAAGGGATAAATTAGGAATTTGGGATTAGCAGAACTACTACACACAAAATAGATATACAACAAGGTCTGACTGTAGAACACAGGGAACAACTTTCAATATCTTGTAATAAACTATAAGGGGAAAGAATCTGAAAAAGAACACACACACACACACACACACACACATATATATATATCTGAATAACTTTGCTGTACACCAGAAACTAATACAACATTGTAAATCAACTATACCTCAACTTAAAAAAATCAAGATACTCCCAATATCTTACTAAAACCTGAATAGGTAGCTACCACATCCAGTCAGGAAGGCTGAAAAATGTTCAGACAAGAGTCATTTTGTCATCTATACCTTTTGGGTTAATTCTGTTATATCACATGGTTAAAGGTTTTCATATAGCATCCTATAACTATCATGTATAATCATTTTAGAAAACAGATACATTACACCAGTGACATTTCATACCTACTGAAGTCTGGATGAAAGACTGTTCCTACTTACGTGAGGCAAGCTTACAGTCATTACCAGAATTCTAAGATGGCTTTCAACCAGCTGGCAAGTGGTTGTTTTGTATTTACAATAATCTCTGAAACAGTGACCTTCAACCTTTTTTGACTTCTTACCGGCAATCAGATACGTACTTTTTTACATTGCAACCAAGTGTACCCATGTACCTGTGTATACAAATGAGGATCTAAAACTGCAACAAATGTTTCCTGTAACAACATTTATTCTCACAGTGCATGGTGTTCTTAGATATTTTATTCCACTTTTTTCATTAATAAACTTTATTCTTTAGGGTAGTTTTAGGATTAAAGAAAAACTGAACAGAAACCACAGAGAATTCCCATATATCCCTCTCATCACTCCCCCCAGCCTCCAGTTTTCCTTATAGCTAACATCTTGCATTATTGTGGTATATTTGTTACAATTAATAAACACATATTTATACATATTTATTAACTAAAGTCCATAGTGTACATTAGGGTTCACTCTTTGTGTTGTCCATTCAATGGGTTTTGACAATGTATAATGGCATGTGTCCACCATGACAGTATCCTACAGAAGAGTTTCACTGCCCTAAACCACCTCCACCCAGGGCTCTATCTATTCATCACTCACTCCTTCCCTCTCCCTCAACCCTTGGCAACCGCTGATCTTTTTACTGTCTCCACAGTTTTACTGTTTCCAGAAAGTCATATAATTGGAATCCCACAGCACGGAGCTTTTTTACTGGCTTCTTCCACATAGCACTATGCATTTGAGGTTCCTCCATGTCTTAGAGAGCTCATTCTCTTCATTGTTGAATAACATTCCATTGTATGGATGTACACAGTTTGATATTACTGCATTCTATTTCATTAAAATAGTCTGGCTGTGAAGTAGGCAAACAGTAAACTGATTTCAGAACCTATGAGTGAGTCATTATCTGCAGTGTGGAAACTATTGCCTAAAATGTGATGTTAGGTTCTTGCTGGACACAAAGGAACAAACAGCTTGGTCCCTATATTAGGAGTTTAGAATGTTACTGGGAAGGAAATGTCTACATCTGTGAGATGCTTAGTAACCAAAGGGTAAAACAGAACAGAACTAGAAATCCATTAGTACTGTTGAGGAACATGAAGAACTGGCAAGTGCCCTGATAGAAACTCTATAAGAGCAGGACCTTACTGTCAATTACTGACCAGGAGACTGAGCATGGTACTTTTGGATGCCTCAGTCTCCTCATGTGTAAAATTTATATAATATTAATATTTATCACACTGTGTACTATGAGAAGTAAATGAATCATGCACACAAAGCTAAGAAGAGGATCTGGCACTTAAGATTTCAACAAATATTAATCTATTATTATTAACCACTCTTATCTTTGCCTAGAATATAGTAAAACTTCGATAAATATTTTTTAAAGACTGAAGTATTCCACTTTTCATAGGCTTAATTTGGTCTGTGCAAGCTTCTGAGAAAAGCCAAGATGTGAGCCTTGAAGAAAGTATATAGTTTGGTAAGTGGAGAGAGGAAGAAGGATGTAAGTGGTTGAGGATATAGCATAATACTGGGCTGAGAAGTAGAAGTAAAAGGAGCATCTGGAGGACAGTGATCAATTTGATTAAAGTAGAGAGTTAGGATGTGCGAATGAGAAACGTACGCTGACTGCCTTTTAGACATGCTGGGGACCTTCGCAAATGACAGATATTTAAACTTCCCCTTTCAGTGGGCAGGAAAGAAAGACTTCAGTTACCTAAGCAGAAAGCAGAAAGTTCTAATGCTGTCAAGCATCTACTGTATGTAATGACTTAACTTCTCTTCTACGTATCTTGGAATAGTACCAGTTATCCTTGGAGAACTGAGAAGATAGATTCAAATAATTTTCGGTGTTCTGTGGGGGAGAAGGTTGACCCATTGCCTACTATTGTAGCCATTTTCCATATGGGAACGGTTTAAATTTAAATTAAATGCAAAGAAAAAAATAATTTCTTCAAGTCACGCTAGTTACATTTCAAGTGTTCAATAACCACAAGACCCTAGTGGCTACTTCACTGAACTACAGAGATGTAGAACATTTCCATCATCATATCAAGTTTCTTAGGGGAAAGAAGGTCTAGAGGCTAGAAAGGCACCTGTCAGAGGGGGAAAAGGGGATGGAAGCTGGAGGCGAGAGACAGAGAGAGCAAGATGAAGTGCAGCTTATATTGAAATAGCAGAGACGAGTACATCTTTTATGGAGAGGGGAAGGCTCCAGGCAAGAGGACAATAGGGCAGTTATTAGAAATCTTGGGAACAACTGAGCTGAGCTACAAGATCCCAGGAGGGACAGAGGATAATGGCAGAGCAGAGGCTTACTCAGAGGTGAAGGGGAAAAGCCCCTTCTCCCCAGAGACATAAGGAGCAGAGGACAGGCACAAAAGCAGACAGTTTGAAACAGAAGATAAAGACACTCATACCTGTGCAGGTATGAAAGCCTGGAGCAGAAGGAAAAACAGCCATGGAGAATAAAGAACTTTGACTGGACTAGTGTTTTCACACAGTGGATACGGAATAAGTATACTTACTGAAAATCAAAATCAGTAAAATTATTTTGAAGAAGCCAAGAGGATGCACAGATACTTTTTACAACTTGGCAACTTCTAGGTGCCAAAATAGTTGATAATTTTCATATCCATTAATCAAACAATTATTATTATGTATTGGATCCTAATATACCAGGCATTCTAAGCAAACATAATGAAATTAAAAGTCTGGATTTATGGAAAGATCTTGGAGAACAACATAAATAAATGTTACATTACAGAGTACAGCTTAAACATGTTATCTCAGATTAGGGGTGGCAACCCTCTGGCGCTCAGGCTGCAAACTCGTTGCTCTTGTCGTTTTATAGATATCATGAATCAATCTTGACATTCCTTCTGTCGAGCCCAAGGAAGCCTCAGGATGCCTTTCAACACAAGACCCATATTCAACCTACTAGTTAGTATGAGAAATAAAACCTATTTGTAAATCAGTACAAATGACATTAGAATTGTATAGTGAATCACACAGAGGAAGCCCATGGTAAAGCTACAGATTTATTTGATAACAATACACTCATCTCACTGTTTGAAATCCAAAGAGAATCACTCATCAGAATAAAAGAGTAGGGGCTTCCCTGGTGGCGCAGTGGTTGAGAGTCCGCCTGCCGATGCAGGGGACACGGGTTCGTGCCCCGGTCTGGGAGGATCCCACATGCCGCGGAGTGGCTGGGCCCGTGAGCCATGGCCGCTGGGCCTGCGCGTCCGGAGCCTGTGCTCCGCAACGGGAGAGGCCACAACAGCGAGAGGCCCGTGTACCGCAAAAAAAAAAAAAAAAAAAAAAAAAAAGAATAAAAGAGTAGACCTCAATAGCTGGTCTCAGCTCTTTTAGATATTTAACTCATAATCTGGGAACTTTTCCTTATTAGAGAGACCCATAAATAGAGCATATTAATAACTGCAAATTGAAATTAACAAAGAGGCACATACTAGACCACTTAAGATAACCCCAATAAAATATACTCCATTGTTCTCAATTTTTCAGTAAGGATGTAACAACAAAGCTGTCAGAGTAAGAAGATAAACCTTGCAATTTCTCTCCAAGGAATGTAGGAGGAAGAATATGGACATGTTAGTTATTTAAAGGACATATGAAGCCCACAAAGCAACCAAGGGCAGTGGAGACAGATGAGATTTTTCATGAGATTTTGCTTTATTTTAAAAGGCAACCTACCACTGTGAACATTTTCTGAGGTCCAGTGACTTACCTGTCCAAACTTCAAATCACAGAATCAAACAGGAGTTAAAAATTGGTTTTATCATGAGATTTAGTACCTAATATAGATTTCTGATGGAGAAAAAAATATCATAGTATATATAATAGGGAATTAAAGAAGAAAAGGGAGTCTCAAACGCCTATTCTGGTAGCAATCTTGATGAATAGTTCACATAAGCTGCTGACCTTTGTGTGTTGAATCATCAGGGCCCATAACTGCTGAGCCCACCTTGTTAGCCAGTCAGCTCAGTCCTTAATACCAGGTTCTGCAGTGGAAAAATTTTGTCAGGGTGGTGTTCTACCTTGGTTTCTCTCAATTTACTGGAAACATTCCAAATTGAGTGCAATAGTATTAAAGACTATTGTTTCCATTTTCTCAATATCCTGTGTAAAGCTGGGTAATTTTATAATGGCAATAAAATTACAGAAAGAACATTGAGACATTTTAGGTATTCCAGCTCCTCTTCATGTTCCACTGTAAAATGGCTGTTTCCAAAATAATTTATTCAGTATATGTCATTAAATAGAAGTTTAATGAATTTGAAATAGTATATACATATATAAATATATCATGCATAAATGTTGCTGCAAATATACCTATGGCCTTTCTTGTGAAAGGCTCTTTTTTATTCTTAGACTAAATCCTTTATATTATAAAAAGTATATTATATAAAAAGCATAGTATTATAATATCCTTCCCTAAAAATGTTGTCAGCAAAGATTAGTTGCTTTAAGTGATCCCCATTTTCAAAACCCCAAATTCATAATTCTCTCTTGGCCTCCTAAGCTATTTTGAAATCCTAAAATTTGAGAACCATTGCTATAGAAAAAAATAACTCTTTGATGTACAAAATCATCAGAACATTTCAAGGATACGTCTTTTAGAAATAAAACACAGAAGTTATAAAAATGAAGTATGATGACTACAGCTAGAAAAAAGTACTTTAGTAATAGTTTTTTTTTTAACTCATGTAAGTAATATTTGTTCATTATGGAGAATCTGAAAAGAAGAAATTATTAAAATTTTAAAAATCACTTATAATCCCAATACTGATATATTTATATGTCAGTTCTTTTTCTTTACATTTTCTTAATATTTATTTTTACAAAAAAAGGGATGGCATCTAGTCGATTGTTTCATTTCATATTACTCGGGAAGCCTTTAGAAACACTGTTTATACAGAGAAGATGTTTCAAGATGACACTAATATCATGCCTGATTTGCAGGTTAATGAACTATAGAGATGAGAAGGCAGGTAGGCACCAAACTCTGCGAGTAAAGTGAGATGAAGGCAGATAATCCACAGTCTAAAGAATTACACCAAGGGTGAAACTGGCCTAGAGCCACGTGTGGGAGGATATCTGAAGTATATTTAATTTTCAACTCTGTGAAAATATCTTGAAACCAAGGAGCTCAAAAAGCCTTTCTTAGAAAGGCAGGAATAGATGAAAGTATGATTATCTCTCATTCAACAGATGGAAAAAACCAGGCTCAGCCAACAATCCAGGAGGTTAAAGAAGGGACTAAAGTTTCTGAGCCAGACTTGACCACTATTGTTAGATCCTGCAAATTTTCAAGAGAAACAAGAAACAATTTGACTTGACTTTGCTTGGCGTTTTGGCCTGCAAAAATACTAAGGCAGCCTGACATTTCGGCTACAAATTTTGCAGCTGTGTAATCAGTGGGGTCTGGGAGACCTTACTATACTTGGTTCAGCCCTTGAATGCCTTTTGAGACCAAGACAATAGAACTTATTATTAGCAAACTACCATAAGTCTCAGAGTATGACACACGAATAGAATTCTTCCTTTTTCTCTTTGCCTGTACAGGAACATAAAAATAGAATAAATAACTAGTGTATTTGCATATCTACTCACACTAACTTTAAAAAATATACTGAGAGATGGAACTTGGCAAGAGCAACACCCACTATGAGGTGAATCATTTTTATTTTCCTCTAACATTGAGGTTTCTTGCTGACATGAAAGAGTCAACTTAAACCTGTTAGAAAGGCATTTGCTGCAAACTGTTCTTTCCTTTCCATTCCCAGCGTTACAAATTCAGCTCAGGGTCTTATTACTTTTCCTGGGCCACAAAGTATCTGCTCTGAGTTAGTCTCCCTACTCATTCCTGATTTAAAGCAACTCACACTTGGCTGCCAGATAAATGTTCTGAGACACATCCCTGGTCGTGACAATTCCCACCTCCAAAATAATAAATGACTAGCCATCAACGAGAAATTAGGAATTGAGCAAACAAGGTCCTTCAAAATCTGACTCACACCTATCCGTACCATTCATTTTTTCTTTCCACCCCTCTGTAATCTGGAGTTTCCAAAGTAGACTTTTTTTTTTTTTTTTTTTAAATCCTTCCTTTATGTGCATCAGGCTTTTCTGGCTCTGTTTTTCCTCATGCTACTCCCTCCAAGAAGACTGCACTGCAACTCCCTCTCAGGAGTCTACTCCCCCAAGGCCAGCCATAAACACCTTCTGTCTCAGAAGCCCTGCTGACATACAACCAGATGCAGTCCTTCCTCTAATCCTCCTCAGAAACTTTCCTCAATGCCTACTTGTTTAATTTTGTCTTACTCTTTAAGTATATGCGTCTCATTTTCTGCTGCTATGTAGGTAAAGAGCAAAACGCTTATCCCTTTTAAGTCTAGATGATTTTTCAACGATAGACTTTCTGGGATCTACATGCAGAGGCCTCTGTCTCTGAAGAGGGAACCAATTTCCTCTCCTCCCTATATGCAACCAGAGTCCACCTTCTCTCTCCCTATCAAAGGGGGAATGGCCGTATCAGTCACTGAAACCATCATTATTATAAATGATCTAATTTACCATCTTATGTTATTTACCCTCTCATCTTCAGATGATTCTTCTGTGAAATCTGTTGTGTTAATTTCCACAATGAATGAAATGCTGTCTTATGAACCACTTCACTTGATTTTTACAAGTCTGTGAGATGGGATGATGTGACCATCCCATAATACTGAGGAGAAAAACAAGGCTCAAAGAGGTTAAGTGACTTGTCCATAGTAATGTAAACAGAAAAAAACCTTCCAGTGGCAAAAGTAAACTCAGGAAGATTATGAGATCTAACTGCAAGTGTATGCGAAGTATAAGATTGAGGAAGCAGAGGGAAAGGTCACAGTGAGAAGTCTTCCTCACTATTATTTCCTTTGCTCAGCAGAAGGGAAATAATGAAAAATACCTAAGATTTATTGGATGCTTACTAAACATCCAAGGCACTACATAAACACTTTACATGGAGTTATCTCATTTACCTTACATAATAGTATTTATGAGGTACCTATAACTACGGAGTACAGATGATGAAACAAAATCGGAAAATTAGCTTGCCCATGGTGGAATGGGGATTTGAATCCAGATCAATTTGCATTAAAGCCCACACTTCTCATCTCTACACCAGTACTTTTCTAATTTTAATCTGTGATTTAATGTGAATCACCTGCAGAACTTGTTAACTGCAGATTCCGATTCAGTAGGGCTGAGAGGGGGGCTAAGACTCTGCATTTGCAAGAAGTTCCCAGATGATGCTGAGGCTGATGGTCCAGAGACCACACTTTAAGTACCAGTTTCTTTATACTCCCCTGAGACAGTGCTAGAGTGAGCAACTCAAGTCACTGATGTTCCAATTCTGGGGACTAGCTGGGGGCAGGGAAAGAGGGAAGGAGAGAGGATCCTGACTGTCTTAGCCAAGCCTACCGTTCAAGCTTCTCTGAATGCCCCTCACTGTTCCTTGTGCTACGCTCCATTGCTTCCAGCTTTAACTCTTCCCTTCCTTGTTTTCTCATAAGAATATTTTCATCTTGAAGCACAAAAGACATTATTTCAGATAATACTTATGGTATCATTTTGTCTGGAACACAATCCTATCTACACTTACCTTACATGTATTTCATAATGCCCTGCTTTGTTCTTTGACTTGACACACCAACTCATATAAAAGTCCTTAATTATCTAGATTTCCATCATTAAGCATCACTTTGTATTGCACTTGTTTGTAAAGAAACAAATAGAATGCGTTAGCTATTTTTTTCTAAGATGGAGAGATCCAATGTAAGTCACAGGAGTTGCAAATGTGGGATTTATTCACCCATTTATTCACCCATCACTGTCCAGCAGCTATGGTATACCAGGCACCATGCTAGGTTTGCCCTCGTGATCCCTGTGTTCCATTTGGAAATCAAAACATAATGTATATATATTTTATTACACTATTTTTATATTATGTGCATGATGCTACAAAACACAGTAATTTAATTAAATAAATTTAGCTTACTTATTTTTAACTATTTTAGTGTACTTGTTCAGATGCTCTGATATAATATGGTAATTAATGTCACTTCTCAATATAAAATCTCATTACGTTAACTCAGCCTCTGCAGATATTCATTCTAAAATGTGCCCATGCACACACACAATCTCCCCTCATCTTTGGTGAAGTGAAAAATGAATCAATTTTTATTAAATTTATCAGCTTCAAAGGAAAGGCTTTGTGTCCTTGGCCACATCATCGGGCTTTGACTGGCTTCCATTCTGTTACAAATGAAGTTTTAAAAACTTTGCCTACAAATCACAAGTCACCTTCTCTCTCCCAATCTTCATTCAAAAGTTCCCAATCTCTGGCTGTCCAGTGGAGCCATCCCTGACCCTAACTCACACTTCTTTTTTCCCTTTACACTCACTTGCTGTAATGCTGAGAACCTTGTATGTAATGTCTTTTACTCTCACAACAATCACATGTGGCAGGTCTATTATCTACCCCATTTTACAGATGGAAATGAAAGCTTAGAGAGTGAAATAATAACCACTAACATTGACTAGAAATATATATGCTCTACAAAATTTACAGTGTTCTCACTATTACTTATCTCGCCTATGGGTAGGGTCATCTTAAATCTCCACTTTTACATAAGAAGCGCCCAGGCAGAAAGGGCCAAGTGCTTGATCCAAGTTGACACAGACAGTTGGTGATGGAGCCAGGATCCCAGCATTGGAGTCCAGTCCGGAACCTGGGCCCTTACCCACCATCAGCTAACCTGATGAGGGTCCCACAGCTGAAGGAGAGTGGCAGAGCCAGGAGACAAAGGTCTGTCCAAAAACAAAGCCCCTAAAGTCAGTCACTGTGCACATGGCTTACTTTCTCCGGAGACATCCTTCTCAGTCCAAAGGACAGGTTTAAATCTGTGCATTATTTGAACTCAAAGGAGCACAGGGCAAGTAATAATAATTTGATACTTGCTTCCTTTTCTGATCATCATCATCTGTCTACCCACTGGCATCCGTGCCCCTGCACCTATCCAGGGCCAACTCGGCCCACTGTTCTCACCCACTCAAGGTCTTTACTCCTGAAGTGCCCCCCTCTCCCATCCACTGTCAGTTTATCCTTCCTTTCTCAATTATTTCCATCATTTTACAAACAGGCTATACAGTCTCCCAGCTTCGGAAAGCCTCACTTGGTCCCAGGTCCCGCGTCTTCTACCTGGACCACACCACTACCGCACGACGTTTCTGCTCCCTCTCAAGGTCAACCTTGCCTACAAAGTCTTCTATACCACCTACCTCCATTTTCTCACCACCGTTTCATATAAGACTTATATTTCTCTGACTGCCAATATTTCTATGATAAACACTGTACTACTCTTATTATCAAAATATATTAAAATGTATAGGTAGTATGCTTTTATATATGGCACCACACACACACACACACACATCTCATAACAAAAAATACTGTGACTCATTAAAACTGTGTGTATATGCCAATGTTACAGCTCAAATTCCTATATATCACAAATTTATGTTATCAGTCTCGTCCTTTCCTCATTCTTGAGACTGAAATCTTGTTCCAGAAGATTTCATACAGATTTACCACCAGGTCAGCATGAGCTCTCCTCTCCTGCCAGCCGCCCCTGTGTGAGTCCCTTCCACTGTGACTCACGGAATCTCTAATCCATTGTGAACAGTCTACCAACTGGCTTCCATTTTTTCCCCTCAACATCTTTGTTTTAGATTTACCTTGATAGCATCATGTTGCCTTTTGTTTTCTGCTCTTCAAACTTCCCCCTTTTCAGCGACCTCAGGCTCAAACGGAGGAGGAAAGACAGTTGGCTGTATTCAGGGCCACATCTAGGTGTACAATTGGTGCATGCTACTGCTTATTCTCTTTTGTTGTCCATGCCCTGTGGTTACACTTCCTCTCAAAACCACTCCTACCTAAAGATAAATAGTGCATCCTCTACCAGTAAGAAGCTGGTAGCACAGAGGTGCACACACAGTGGTAACGCAGCACGAACGATCTCTAAGATAATGGCTCTCAAGGAGCACATGGAGGAAAAACTAGTTTACACTTGGGGAGAAGAGGGCAGGAAGAGATATCCCACACACACTTTGAAGATCAGTGGAAATTATCATGGTTAAGTCATGATCCAGTAACGGGAAGAGGCACCAGTGAGCTTGGGGGAGGGAGGGGCAGAGCATGGCCTGTTAGAGCATCTTTTTGTAAAGGGTAGAAATCAGGGTGGAAGTTAGGAAACGGTGGGAAACAAAGCTCGAGAATTAGGCAAGAACCAAATCACACGCTAAGAAAACTAGTTTTGTTTTTTTCAAGTCAATGGGGAGTCTGCTTACTTCAAACAATAAAACAGCTAATATTTACTGAGGGCTTACAATGTGCTATCTATTTATTATCTTCACAACACTCCTGTGAGCCAAGTGCTATTTTTTTTCCCATTTTATAAATAAGAAAACTGAGAGACACAGAAGTAATGCCAAAGGTCAGACAGCTAGGAAGAGGCTCAATTTGAATGATAATGAGGCTTTCATTTCAGAAAGGTAAAGGGATGTATTCAGTTTCTGGGTTGCTCCTGTATGATGCACAGAAGGCTAGGACAGAGATATGGAGAAGTGGGGAGGGGCAAGAGGAACAGAGCAGTTCAGTTCCACCATTGTGATTGGGGGTCTGGGGTGAAAGTCCAGCTAGAGTGGTCCAACTGGATGCACAGATGTGGACTAGGGAAAGATGTCTAGGCTGGGGGCAGAGATCTGAGTCACTGGGCTAAAGGTCATAGCTTAAGCCTGGAAGTTAAGTGAATTAGGCAGAAAAGAATTCTGAACAGAATTTCTGGCAGGGGCAGGGAAGGGGATTTGTACTTAAGCAATAGGCAGAAGAAAAAAAACAGAAAGGAAGGAAAAGAGGGAGAGAGAAAGAGAGAAAGACAATGAGGGGAAAAGAGAACCAGGAGATTCAAGCAGAGGAAAGTTCCTTGGAATACAAGGAAAGAGGGAATTTCAAAAAGGTCATTGGTAACAAATTTTGCACAGCAGTCAAGAAAGTTAAGACTCAAAAAATCTTGGGGTTTATCAACCAGGGGATCTTTCTCATTTTGGCAACTGCAGTTCCAGTGAAGTGGTAGAATCAGAGGCCAAACTGCAGCTGTTTGAGGAGTTCTGGGAACATGAGGAAACCGATGGAAAGAACAGGGTCATGATGGAAAGAACAGGGTCATGGAAGATGGGAGAAAGAGAAGGAGGGAGACATAGAAATCAAAAGAAAACCTAGGCAGGGGTGTTGTTTGCTTTTTCTTTGCTACTTGAGCCCGTTTTCCATTTACATATGAGAGGCAAATCTTCCAAAGAACCAGAAAGTGTGAAGACCCAAGAGGCAGCAAACACAAAACGGATGTAGGAAGGACTAAGGTCCAGACTTTCTCATGATGTCTTTTGAATCTATTCTTTCCTCCTGCTGGCAGTTTCCTCTTTTGTGTCTAATCTCCTTTTTCGTGAAAAAGTTATCAATGTATTTTCCCGCTTTCAATCTATTTCCACAGAGTGTTGCCCAGTTAATTTTCCTCATGTTATTCCCCTGCTCCTACTCTTTCAGTATATTCTGTTATTTTCAAATTAAATTCCAGGCTCCTTTAGAAACATAATTATTCTCCTTTTGGTCTTACCCACTTTGCCCTGTTCTTAGAGCACCACCCCTCATCCATACAAGCCAAATCCTGAGGCTGTAACATTCTACCCTATACCTGTGATCCTCTGCAATGCCTACTGGGTTGGTTTTTTTTTCTGCCCATATAAACCCTACTTTTCCTGAAACCTCATAATATGTCACCCTCTTCTTATAGAGGGGTGTCCGTGCCCTTGAAGCCATATAAAAATGTTATCTTTTATTCTACCTTGGCAGGTCATCAACACATCATAAACATTTTCCAAAAGTTATATATGTTTATCACTGTGAAAAGTATCAAGAATATAAACATGCTAAAGCTACAATCCATGACAACTATGGGGTCATAATCTGTTTGGTATTTAAACAACTTGGTCACATTATTGAAATCTGGTCTTATATTTTTAACACTAAAAAATGTGTGTACCTTGTCATCAAAACTGGACTGCAAGCTCTTCAAGAGAGAAGCTGTGTATTAAAGCATTAGCACAGATCATCTGAAATTTCATCTCAGGAATATACAGCAAGAATTGAATAAGTATTTTGCTGAAAGGAAACTGGACAGAATTTGCAACCTCAGAATAATAAGAAACTGTGTAAATTGAATTTTCTTTTTCCTCCCTATAGTATGCTGGAATGTAGATATAGCACTTCCACAGCTTTTGCCTTTTATCACATTATGAGATCTTTTTTTTTCAAGGCATTCTTATATGTGCTTTGGATTTATTTCTTCTTATACCTGCATGCATGCTGCATGTTGTTTGCTGTGAAGATTGTGCCTCCATTTTCACATTCTTTTCTATGATTTTCACTGTAAGCCTATGAGCTTCCTCGTTTCTCTTAGAATGTAATTTAATTTATCCATGTTATGGAACTGTGTCTAAAACCTTCTTTTAGTTAAAAAGTATCATCTACGAACTCCAAATTTGGATTTTTATGAAATAAATCATCTCTATTACTTTACCTATCACTCCTAGTTTTCTACAGCTACTCTCGTTATAATTTTTAGTTATCCCCTAAGATTTATTTTATTTTTATGCCCATATTCTGATACTATTTTTGTGGTTTTCTTGTTCTGTGTCTTAAATGCTACTCTGTGATATATTTTGATCATTTGATCAACTTATTTTGATTTTTTTTGCATTTTATTTCTTTTGTGTATAGCATAACAAATGCTCCTTTTATTTAAAAATATGATCTGTAACTTTCTGCTTTATTTTGTTCCTGATTTGGATTTTCTTTTCCTTTTAGTTCAAATGTTCCACTGAGAATTTAAGTATTTTTTTAAAAAATGGATTGCTTTCACTTGGGTCATTTCTGAAAACGAATTTGCTTTTTCATCTATTTCCGTGTAATGTATTAAAATCTCGCTAGAGAACTATTAGATTTACTACCTTCACTTACAGTGCCTTCTTTTTTTTTTTTTTTTTTTTTTTTTTTTGCTGTACGCGGGCCTCTCACTGCTGTGGCCTCTCCCGTTGCGGAGCACAGGCTCCGGACACACAGGCTCCGCGGCCATGGCTCGCGGGCCCAGCCGCTCCGCGGCATGTGGGATCTTCCGGGATAGGGGCACGAACCCGTGTCCCCTGCATCGGCAGGCGGACTCTCAACCACTGCGCCACCAGGGAAGCCCTACAGTGCCTTCTTAAACCTAATTGTGGGGCATTCCACATGTTGGGCAGCAGTACCCTGGTGTATAAGATTCACACTGGTGCCCTGAGACCCCTGTGTGGCTAGCAGGTTTTGGGCATGGGGCCCAATCCTCAGAGGCAGGTATGGCTGAGCGAGTCTGGTGCTGAGCCTCAGGTCTCGCAAGCTGCAAGGATAATGGGGACCCCCAGTACCTGCTGCTCCTCCGATGCTCTGAGCACAGAGGAGGTGGACTCTGCCACCCGGATGGCAAGTTCAGTGTCCAAACAGAGAGTGAGCTGCCGCCCCTCAGAGACCAGGGGCTGTGAGCAGATGAAGGAAGTGGAGGGACAGGTTGCCAAGGGGCTTGGGGCAGAACAGGGAGGAGGACCAGGTGGACAGGATCCAGGCCGGGGGTTCCTGGAGGGAACAGCTCTCCATGGCAGGCCCACGTCTTTGTCTTTACCTAAAGCTGGTACTTGTGTCCAGTACCTCCCGGAGACCCAGGCAAGGGACCCCTGCCTTGGTCTGTGCATTACAGTCTCGCTTCTCAGAGTGCAGTCACTGACGGCAGCAGCTGGGTGCGCTGCAGAAATGCAAAAGCGCAGGCCCACCTTAGCCCTTATGAATCAGAATCTGTATTTGAACAGGTGACTGTACACACATTTGCATTTGAGAAGCACCGCATCAGAGGACCTTCTCTGACCCTCACCCTTTCCAAGGGACTTGCCCAAGGGGAGCTGGGTTTCTTTTAGACCAGGCTTCATACTCAGGTCCCCAGAATCCCTTGCCCACAGGCCCAAGTCTGCTCATTTCTAGGGTATACAGTGGTGTTTTCACAAGATACATCCTCCCCTGCATCCAGGACCCAGCAGGTAGTCAAGAGACAGCTGTGACATAGTGGGGAGGGGTGGGTTGGACTTCCAGGCTGAGTGTCCACATGAGGCCCTGGAGGAGCAGGAAAGAGCCAGGGGTGGGAAGGAGGGTGGGTCCAGGGCATCCAATTATACTTTTGCTCCTGGTCCCTTTAGACAGGGTTGAGCCCACTTCTGTCCATTTAGAGCTGATATACACATCTAGTGAGGTCCAAGCTATGGGCAGGATGATGGCTACAAAAGAATATATGCTTTCTACGAAAATTTTAAATATTTGATACTAAAATGTTAGGTTGGATTCCAGAATCACTTGCCTTATTCTAAGAAATTTCAACATTACAGTTGTCAAGGAAAGAAAGTAATAGTCATCAGATTCTCTAGGTATAATTTCAATTCCAGGAAACTTCTGAATGGCTATAAAATCGGTTTTAAATTTTTTATCATCTCCTTGTTCTTACAAAGCGTCCCACAAATAGCAGCTATCAAGACTTTGGAGAGACCACTGACTGGAAATTACAAGTCAACGTTTCTAACATAATACCTCATAAGAAAAACTTATTTGTGAATTTATGCTTTTCATTAAAACATTTGAAAATATTTTATTTGGAAATTCAATACTTAGTTTTCTTCCCAATACTTTTTATTTTCTCTTCTTCTTTTTTTAAAACTTATTTTATTGAAGTATAGTTGATTTACAATGTTGTGTTAATTTCTGCTGTACAGCAAAGTGATTCAGTGATACATATATATACATTCTTTTTCATATTCTTTTCCATTATGGTTTATCACAGGATATTGAATATAGTTCCCTGTGCTATACCGTTGCTTATCCATCCTATATATAATAGTTTACATCTGCTAATCCCAAACTCCCAATCCATCTCTTCCCCACCCCCCCTCGCCCTTGGCAACCACAAATCTGTTCTCTGCATCAATGAGTCTGTTTCTGTTTCGTTATTTTCTCTTCTTTTAATACAAAGCATATGTATTGAAATTTTTTTTCACGAAATTCCATATGGATGCTCCCAAATCCTATCTAATTTACCCAAGTACCTACCACACAAATATCACACGTGCATAATTAAGTGAAAAAAGGTGAGAAGCGTATACCCAGCTAGACAGAGTTAAGAAAAGCTAAGGGACCCAAAACAGGCAGAGTGGAGAAGGATACTCCTTCCCATCACATGCAGTGTGTCTTCATGTCACAAATGTCTATTATTTCTGACTTTTATTAGCAGTATATCCTTTTATAAAGTGGATTTCCTTCCTTTGTACAATTTTTAAAACAGATTTTCCCCCTCAACAGATCAGCTTCAAACTTTTAAAAACATTTTCCTAACATATAATTATCATCTTCCAAAGATCCAAAAGTGCTGTCAATGTGACTGAAATCAGAATGTAAATATTTTATAAACAGCTGTCAAATCTCAATTGGCAGAAAACAAACCCCCCCCGAATTACTGTAATCTAGCCACGAGGCTACATCATTTAATTGACAGATAAGACATTTTTCGAGCTTCCATTTTCCCATCAGCATTTTAATACATTTGCATGGTGTGCCATCCTGGATCGTCCCTGTGACAACTGACTTGGAAGATGGAATTAACTCTGAAGCTCTCTAAGGGAGAAGCCTAGCACAGTAATTGAACTCAGTTTCATGGAACATTTTTCACACTCACTGTATTTGGAATGTCTTACTAACAGGGACTAAATATTGGCATCAAGGGAATATTATGTTGGCCACTGGAAAAAAAAAGGCAGCTTTGCTCTTAGTAGTTTGCTCATAGTACATAAATCTATGTAAGATCCAAAGAACTGGGCTCTGTCACCCATCACCACAGATCAGAAATGCCACTAGTGACAATACCAAAAGTGGTCCCTCCCAAGGATTTGCTGCTATTTTCTGTGTGCACCGTTGTCTGTCTCTGTTCCCAGATTCGTTTTTTCATCTTTTCTTCTTCTTTTTTTTCCCTTTCTTTCCAGTCTAGAGCAATAAACCTATCGGGGACATCTATAAGCACTGTTTAATTTCTTTTGGGATATTTTACCTAAGGCATTTTTTGACTCTACATTCATTCAATAAATATTTACTAAGCTTCTTGCAGGGAACAGGCATCTTTATAGGTACTGCGGTTCAGGCAGTGAGGAAAAGAGACCAGAGAGGCCCTGCCCTCAAGGAGCTTAGACCATACAACAAACCATAAACACATGTCAGAATTCTTCATGTCCTGCCTAAATCCCTTAAGCTATACAAATAAGTACTTTTTCCATATGGGGGTATTTTAATATGCCTTAAAAATAAAACTTCTAAGTTTTTGTTTTTTAATACTTATTTTATTTAGTTATTTGGCTGCGTCAGGTCTTAGTTGCGGCACATGGCATCTTTGTTGCAGCATGCGGGATGATCTAGTTCCCTGACTAGGGATCGAACCTGGCCCCGCTATATTGGGAGCACAGAGTCTCAGCCACTGGACCACCCAGGAAGTCCCTAAAACTTCTAGTTTTTAAAAGGAATTAAACTTGGGATAGTGCTCATTTAGAGAGGGTGGTTAGGGAAGATTTGCAGCTGAGATCTGAATGGGAAACTTCAGGGACAGAGCCCTGCAAGCCAGGGGACTGCCGTGCCAGGGCCCTAGGGAGAAAAGAACACAAAGGAACAGAATGAAAGACAGGGCCACTGGTGTTGAGGAAGCAGGGAGAAATGGCACAAGTAGAAGCCTGATTATATCAGATAGGTAAGACATGGTCATATGTTTGGGTTCTACTCTAAATGCAGAGAAAGGAGTTGAAGGGTTTTGAGCAGGTCTCAGGAGAATAACAAGCTCTGATTTAGGTTCCCCAGACACTGGTCTTGCACACAGAAGGGATTTTGGTGTGGCAAAAATAGAAGCCAGGAGACCAGCAGGAAGCTTACACAGTTGTCCCGGCAAGACAGAATAATGACTTGGAGCAGGGTTGTAACAGAAGAGACAGAAAGAAATTAAGAATTTCAGGATGTATTTGAAATAAAGAACAGGAAAAGGAAAATAACTGATAACTCTTTAGTTTAATGGCCCAAAAGAAAAAAGTTGACTTTAGTAGACACAGCATTTCCCTGCATTAGCAATGGACATTTGACAAGGTAAGTTATTATTTTATATTAAGAGAAGATCAGAATATCATACAACCTCCATTTACAAACAAAGAACAAAGGTCCAGAGAGGTGAAACAGCTTTTTTAAGCCTCCAAAGAGCTGGCTGTCACCTGCATTTCCCATCTCCTAGTTTCCAGCCCAGGGACTTTTCCATTATCCAGCACCTCCTCCCCCGACTCAGCTCAGTACCTTATTCAGTATCTTGCATGTCTTTCTTTGGAAAGGAATTTTATTATATAATTTATCTTTTTCCTGCATGTTTTTCTGAGCCTACTGAGTGAAGTAATGGACACTGTTAGAAGGCAAGTATTTAATATTAGGACTGTAGCTTAAAAGCTTAGTTTTGGTGGCCATATTTAGGCCATTAGTCCTAAACTTTTATTTCAAAAGAACAAAAAGCAAAATAACGGCTTCCCTGGTGGTGCAGTGATTGGGGGTCCGCCTGCCGATGCAGGGGACGTGGGTTCGTGCCCTGGTCCGGGAGGATCCCACGTGATGCAGAGCGGCTGGGCCCGTGAGCCGTGGCCGCTGAGCCTGCACATCCGGAGCCTGTGCTCCGCAATGGGAGAGACCACAGCGGTGAGGGGCCCACGTACCGCAAAAAAAAAAAAAAAAAAAGCAAAATAAAAAACTTGGAATTCGTATTTCTTTTACCTGCTTTCATAGGCAATTTCAATTCATCCTGATTCCCCCAAACCAGAGTTTTCTCTTTCCTTTTCTTAAAAAATATGGAATAGCCCCAATTCACTTAGTTGTTTTTTTTTTTTTTTTTTGCGGTACACGGGCCTCTCACTGTTGTGGCCTCTCCCGTTGCGGAGCACAGGCTCCGGACGTGCAGGCCCAGCAGCCATGGCTCACGGGCCCAGCCGCTCCGTGGCATGTGGAATCTTCCAGGACCGGGGCACGAACCCGTGTCTCCTGCATCGGCAGGCGGACTCTCAACCACTGCGCCACCAGGGAAGCCCTCATTTAGTTTTATAAATGGATAATCTAGTGGAATTTCTGTATTATTGAAGAACATGCAAAGGATTAGTGCACTGATGATGCCACAACAACAGTACAGGCTCCTGGCATCATAATATGAGGACCAGCACTGACGTAGCAGAGTACAGAGAAGGGCACCTGACAGGTCCAAGTTCAAACCTTGCCTTTGACACTTACTATCATAGGACAAAGTTGTTAACATCTCAAAGCATCAGTTTCCTCACTGTTAAATGGGGATCATAATACTTACCCGGATGGCACTACTGTGAAGACTAAATAAGGTACAGAAATACATCTAGCATCATGACCAGATATGAATGCTAGAATCAGCTAAGTCTGCATTTGGCTCCGAGTATCAGAAGACCTAACAAGCTTGTCTAAGGGATTTATTTGTCTCCTACAACAGGAAATGTAATGGTAGCTTCACTAGAGCTTAAGAGTGTCATCAAGGTGTCAAGCTCCTTTTACCTTTCTGCTCCAATATCCCTGGTTGTGGCTTTTGTCCTTGTGATTACAAGATGGGGGCTGTGCTTTGTATTAATCATGTTTTTTATTTTCTGTATTTTACGATGTTTTGACATCTTATAAGTTGCTGACCAGGGAGAAACTGTCCATCCCAAGACTAGCCAATTCTTAGAAATAGCAAAGGGTTTGGCCTGGAGCACATCTTTCGCATGTAAACCAAACAATCCTGAGTCTATAGTCCCATCCACCTTCTTATCTAACTCACACACCAAGTCGATATTTCCCCTGCCTAAATCAACACCCTGCCAAGTACCAGGCAACCAGAGACCACCCTTGCAGCCCAGGTCCCACCGACATTATTCTAACTGGCCAATCCTAATCTATTTACCCTGCCCCGCCTTTTCTTTCCTGAGGAAACTCCCAAGAAAGACACTGACCTAGACTTTCTCCTCATTTCTGTTTTCTGCCCCTTGACCAGACCTGGTCTTCCTCAGATGGCCCTTCATGGAGTGTCCCCTTCTCTCGGGAAATGCAAGTAATAAATTCTTCTTCCAGTGACACTGACTTCTCTGTGTCATCACTCAGTCACTTTCATAAATTAAGACCCTGCAGCTACAAATTTTAGAACTACTTTCCAGGTAGAAAGACGGGGCAATAACAAAGGAAAATGTTCCAAAAATATTCTCCTCTTGAAACTCTGCTCTTTTAATTCAGGAAGGGAATTAATTCAGGAAGGGAATTAATTCAGGAAGGGAAACCCTCCCCGGGGCCCATCACTCAGAACTCATTAGCCAGAACTGGGTCAT
Source organism: Mesoplodon bidens (assembly GCF_964165515.1). Taxonomy (NCBI): domain Eukaryota; kingdom Metazoa; phylum Chordata; class Mammalia; order Artiodactyla; family Ziphiidae; genus Mesoplodon; species Mesoplodon bidens. Next base: position 116,942,033 of record NC_138176.1, on the reverse strand, counting down.
GTGGCTGCAGCAAAGGAGTCTGGGAAGTCTTACTGTCCTTCAAAACTTCAGGAATTTTTAAGAAAGGAATAGGGGAGAATGTATATTGGATAGGCTATCTGCACTGTCTGCTGAATAGAAAAAGTATTATGAACAATAACATTTAAAAAGGATTGAGCTTTTTCACAATGTTGCTCTTTCTTTATACTTACAATCGGATTTTGTACAGGATTCCAAATAAGGCAATATAAATAATCAAAAGATAATATTTAAGCTATGAATTAGACAAGCTATAAGGTCCTATATTTGCTAAAAAGTCAAACATTTTGCACTATTTAAAAAACCCTCACATTACTACAGTTAAGATACAATATGTTTTTTGAAATAAAATCAACTTATTTCATATTTAAACAAATTCCTTCATTGTAATTTTGAATCTGATGAAATTAGTAAAATAAGTACCTTTATTGAGACACAAAAAGTTGAGCATGACTTATTTATATTAAGATGCACACAGTAACAATTATAAATTGTACTGAAAAACACCAACCTAGAAATTCCTATTCTTCATTAACCTCTGCTCACAGATCAAGCCATAAGCTCCCTTTTTAAAGCAAAAAACTCAACTCAAAAAAAGATCTTACCTTACAGTACCTTAGTGGAAGTTCTGAATGTCATTTATTTCGTCTCTAATCAGAAAACAGGTGCTAGAAGAGAACAAGAAAATAGGGTTTACATTAAGCCAGGACCCTGGAAAAGGGAAAGTCACTAGGTTACACACAATGATTTCTAAAAATGTAAGAACATCACAGAATTTTCTAGACAGTGACTTCAAAGATCATGGTACCCAACCGCCTCTCGTAACTGATGAGGACACAGGTGGTCAGAGAGTTAAGGCACCTGTTATTGGCAAAAGAAACACATCTATTGACTTCGGATGAAAGGCTCTTCCTGTAGTTCCACTCCTCATACCTGCCAAAGCTCCAGTCACAGTGAAAGGACATAAAGTAAGAAGAGAAAAAAAAAGTTGCTCATCCCTTAATTTTACATGTTAGTGATGGTGCCTTCCTTTTTCAGTAAATGACTTAGCACTGTCTACTTTCAAAGAGAAGTCACAGGAATGATCCCTTAGAAGTTCCAGTCCACTGTCTTCTCCCAGACACTACTGGAAGTATATACATACCATTATCTTATGATTAGTTCAATTCTCACACAGAGATAGGATCAAATCTTTATAAATTGAATTATAATTGACATACAATATTAGATTAGTTTCAGGTGTGCAACATAGTGATTTGATATTTGTACACATTATGAAATGATCACCGCAATAAATCTAGAGACCATCTGTCACCATACAAAGTTGTTACAATATACTGACCATATTTCCCATGCTGTATATTACATCATTCCGACTTACTTTACAATTGGAAGTTTGTACCTCTCAATCCCCTTCACTTATTTCATCTGTTCCCCCATCCCTCTCCCCTCTTGCAACCACCAGTTTGTTCTCTGTATCGATGAGTCTGTTTGTGTTTTATTTTGTCCATTTGTTTTTTACATTTTGCAAATAAGTGAAATCATACAGTATTTGTTTTACTCTCTCTGGCTTATTTCACTTAGCGTAGTATCCTCTAGGTATACCTATGTTGTCACAAATGGCAAGATTTTATTCTTTTTTATGGCTGAGTAATATTCCACAATATCACCTTTTTATCCATTCCTTTATCAATACACACATCAGTTGCTGCCATATCTTGGTTATTGTAAATAATGCTGCAATGAACATAGGGGTGCATATATCTTTTCAAATTAGTGTTTTTGTTTTCTCCAGATAAAAACCCAGAAGTAGAATTGCTGAATCATATGGTAGTTCTACTTTTACTTTTTTGAGGAACCTCCATACTGTTTTCCATAGTGGCTGCACCAATTTACATTCCCACCAACAGTGTACGAGGGGCTCCCTTTTCTCCACATCCTCGCCAACGCTTGATATTTCTTGTCTTTTTTTTTTTTTTTTTTTTGCGGTACGCGGGCCTCTCACTGTTGTGGCCTCTCCCGTTGCGGAGCACAGGCTCCGGACGCGCAGGCTCAGCGGCCATGGCTCACGGGCCCAGCCGCTCCGCGGCATGTGGGATCTTCCCGGACCGGGGCACAAACCCGTGTCCCCTGCATCGGCAGGCGGACACTCAACCACTGCGCCACCAGGGAAGCCCGGTGTTCTCTTTTTGACATTCAGTTGTATACGTTTTTAAAATATATTTTGGATTTCAGTCCCTTATCAAATACATTGTTTGCAAATATCTTGGGATATTTAATCCAATCTTAAAGAAAATCCCCTAACCCCTCTTTGGACACTGATATTCACATTTTAAAGTGTACAGAGCCAGACACTTGGGCCAGAATCTTAGAAAAGCATCTCTCTTAGAAGGTTGATCCAGAGAAGGAAAAAGGCACCAAGTTCCATGAGAGGAGGAGGAGGGAAGTGTGTTCTTGTGAGGGCTGTCCTTGAGGACAGAGCATCCATCTGGAAGGAACAGTAAGTGCTACAGGAGAACCTGAGGATGAGACCTGATAAGATATTACTGGATTTTTAAAAGGAGGACTTTGCAGTTTCTAGAGAGGTGAAGGGTAAGTCAGATGACAGGAGGATGAGAAGAGGCTGCAAGGTGAGAAGCAGAGGGATCCTAGGGGCATGTGCAGGGGGATTTCCTCAGCAAGGATGCAAGGAACCCCTCTGAGAGTGTGTGACAGGATAAGCCTAGAGATGGAGAAATGTTTGATTAATAATTTAAAGACAGATTTTTATTTTACATGTCTTTTTTAAAAAAAGTATCAACCTGCAAAGGACTGGGAAAAAAGAAAAGAAAAAGAAGTCATTGGTCCTTGACAGCTGGAGAAGCACTGTCTCAGGGAACATCAGCCACTTTACTGGCTCAAAACAACCCATCCCCCCATGCCCAGAGCCTCTCCCTCTACTACTGCTCCCAGCACTGGAACTATCAATCAAGGGACCCTCTCCTCCTTTTGGCAAAAGGCGGGCACCTGACTCAAGCGAGGCCTCTCAGATTGCTCCTCCCTTGGGGGTCCCAGTCTGAGGAGTGTGTCCTAAGGAAGGAAGTGGCTGGAGCCAATCTTTCATGAGAGCCATTCACTTTATGCGTGGGGAAACTGAGGCTGAGGGTGTGAGTGAGCAGAGGTCACTTGAATCCAGGCTGTCTCTTTCCACTCATTGCCCTGCTCCTTTTAGATACAAGCATCTCCTTAGGAAACAGTATCTCTACAATGGGAACTTTAGGAGAAAATTCAACGGTGTATTAACACACCCATTCCTACCAGAGGAAGTGATGGGTAAGTCATCAAACAAGGAAAATCAACCTTGTTGCCAAAAAATGCAATCCATAAAAGTCTAAAATAAAGAAAGTATAATCAAGGAAGTCTACCAAAACCCAATATGGAGGCCTTTTTAATACTGTTTTCTGTCTCTCCTCTCTAACAAATAGACGTTTTCTGCCATATGGGGCATGCCAGTGAGCCTAGAATTCATCTTTCACCATAGATTCCTTATCGAATCTAATGAGTTAAAGGGCAAGTGCTCAGTGAATTCCACTAAGCATGTGCCGGTCTTTTCACAGTAACTTACTAAGTGTCTTGCACCTAGTAGTTGCTCAATATGTCTTTGTTTTATGGGTTTTATCATTAAAATTAATAAATATCCAGAACACATTTGCCTAATTTACAATTAAGAGTGTCCCAACATGCCTACATATTGAGATTCACATATGAAAATAAGCAAATACATATCTCTCAATAATAAAAATTAAGTGGCACAATTAATGACAAAAGAAATGAACACCATTCAGTCATTAACGTGTCTGCTAATAAAAAGACCTTATTCACTAAATGAATTGGAGAACAATAAATAAGACTGAACACCCTGAAGTTTATCTAAGTTTCTCTAGATTAGATTCAGCAAAGCATTCATTTTGAAAACCAGAGAGGGGAGTGGCTTTCATCCTAGCTTCACATTCACTCTATTGCAAATTAATTGCACATGACATTCATTTGGGGGGTAAGCTTCAAATCTCTCAGTATAAATGACAGGTTCTTCCAAATTCCAGTAAACATGGTTCAAAAGGCTTCATAATCAAAATAAAATTGGCAAAAAAAAAAAAATATATATATATATAATTGGCGATTCTAGAGATCATTGTTGTAATTATGCAGTTAGCCAAATGATGAGGAAAACAAAGCCAGAGACAGAATAACTTCTAGTATTTGGTTGAAATTAGACCCCAACCTCTCAGGGAGGACCTAGAATATTCCCCTATTTAATTTCACAACATATCTTTAGCCTTTTAACCTCCTTATCTGATAACAAGTGCTTTGACAAAGTTGAGCCTGACAGCCTATTTCATGGGAATAGGATAAATATAGTTCCAAAAATGTATATATTATGCTAGGTCTGGTTTGCATTCAGTTCTTATTCAAAAATAGCATTCACTAAATATCTTTGCTCATTCAGATTTGTATTTTGATTTGCTCCCTTCAGAGCCCATCTTCTCTTTTTTATCCACACCGTCTAGAGAGGGAGAGACAGAACTAATGAAAACATGCAACAGTTCTTACGAATAAAATCATTCATTCCTTTGTAACTGAAGGAAAACAAAAATCATGGCAGGTGAAAGAGGCTGAGAGAATAAGTGTTGTTTCCTGTGTGCCAGACTGGTTATTACTCCCAATTTGCAGAGGTGGCTCAGGGATGAAATAACTGTCTCCAAGTTGACCAGTTGAGGGACTAGCTTAGATCCTTGCCATTTCAAATTCCATTTAATAATAGTAGGAACAACAATAGCAACAACAAACATTTACTGAATGCTCTCCAGGTGCTATTCCAAGCCCTTGACATACACCCAATCATTTCATCATCACAGCCCTATCTATTGCTACCCGCATTTTATAAAGAAACAGATGCTTGCTTGCTCTGTGTAGAACCACAGCTCTACAGGGATTATTGAGAGAAAACTTGGTGCTGCTTCATCTTTTTCCATTTACCATTATCCTCCTCTCTCTATCCTTCTTGTTTTACTTCATCCTGCTTATGAAATGAACACAACTCCTGGTCTGAATGAGTAGAGAGGTTCCTTTGGTCCATCAATCACTACAAGGATTCTGAGAAGTTGTTTGGCTGTTTTGGTCAATAGGCCTTGCTCAGAGCAGCACAACAAGAATTCCTGGTGGGCACCAAGTGTTCTAAGATACGCTCTACTTGGGTATTCCTGAGAGCACAACACTGTGGAAGGGAAGAGACAGCAAATGGGAATGGCATTCCGGAGCTAAAGAAAATCATCCACTTTGGGAGTTTTTTGTTTTTTTTTTTTCAATCAGTGAGTATTGTATCACCACTGACTGCAGCATGGAGACAAACAATGTTGCCTGCCACATCAGTAAACAAAGGATATTGTGGCCATCAAGCTGTCAACTGTGCACCCTGAGGGGATTCAGGATGGAGAAAAGCAAGACACTGGCCCTAGATAGTTAAGATGCACATCAAAGGAATGATTTCAATGAGTCTAGATTCTTGCATCTTCCTACTCAGACAAAAATACTAAATTCATTAACTTGACATGTCTGTTTTTCGTTAATTAACAGTAATCTTTTGATGTTCCGACTACCTAGTTATTTTGCAAAAACTCTTTGTATCCTGGCTCCTCCCTTATCTCTTCAGAGCAATCCCTCAGAAGCTGTCACCTAGGCTTAAGTACGTCTGCCGAATAAAAAACATAATCCTCAATTTTTAGGTCGTGCATTTTTTTCAGTCGACAAGTATCTAAGGAGACACTGCAAACCCAGAATGAGATCCAGTGGGAGAGGCTGGCTGATGGGGAGCACAGTTTCAGAAGTCTTCCAGGCAGGTTCCACACTTGTTATCAAGATGGCAGCCAACTTGGTGGTTCATATAAGCTGACAAGACCTCAGCCACTGGTTGGGAACATGGGCAAGATTCAGTATTTTGGGGTGAGTGGACTGGTAATGGTGGAGCAGATCAGATCATTAAGTCCCTTACCTTCACAGGAGGTGTGCTGGCGTGGTGGTGGATGGCATCTACATTTAAATTAGAATGAGGAGAGCAAACCAGGATTTGAGGAAGATAAACTACAAACTGTCTCTTGCCAAGGCCTACCCCAGATCTCTTGCTGGTTCTCCCAGAAACCACTAACAGGAGGGGATGAATCTCCTCATTTACTGCACAGAGACTGGGCAGGCCTGAGACCTGCAGCCTGCTAGTTTTCAATTCTTACCACTCCCTGAGCCTGAGGCCTGCAGGAGTGGATACTGAGACTCCTATAAAGTCTCATTAGACCAAGAGTTCTAGAAATTCGAGGCAGTATCAACAGACAATTAAGTGAAAAGTATTGTTCTCCATTACAATTTTGACAGAGTCTTAATGGGAGAAGGAAACATTACCCCCATTCATGGAAAAGGACCGCTTGTCAATCCAATTTGAGCAAACCTAATCTCGTACTGCTGAGGTAAAAGTTGGAGGCTAAATTCAGCTAGACACACAAAACAGGGTGAAGAGCATTACCCAAATTTTGTAATTTTACTTTTTACTGTGTAGACACAGAAAATTGACTGAAAGGAATTTAACCAATAATATGAATGTTTGTTGGTTAGTTCTTTCTGTAATTAGATGTGAGTTTTGTGTTCTATATTTTAATTTGTTTTATAATTCTGAAAAAAAGTATTTAACAACTAATTAGTATTTCTACAGTGCCAGTTAAATAACAGAAACTTGATGACATTTAACATCTAAGTGAGGTTTAAACAGTTCTTTCAACACTAAAGCTATTTTAAAAGTAAAACTTTTTAAAAGATAGTTTTAAATGTAACTCTTTAGAAAGATATATGCATATATATATATATTGCATAAAATGTTAAACATAAAGACATTTTAACAATTTAATGAAATAACGCATGACTTTATAAAATCAGACTTTAAAAATTATGACTGCTGGCTGGAAAAGGCAGTTAAAGGTCAATTCAATTTATTGCTTTTACTAAAAGATGCACTGAAAACTCAGAAAGCAGAAACTTAGCATAAAGTGAAACATACACAACTTTAGTATCCTATAGGATCCTATGCCTATTTTTCTGTTATGGACTAAACTGTGTCTTCCTCAAAGTTATAATAAGTTGAAGCCCTAACCCCCAAGGTCGTAGGGTTGGGCCCTCATCCAATAGGACTGTGTCTTTATAAGAAGAGGAGGAGACATCCAGTGCTCCCGAGAACAAGCTCTCTTGCTCTCTCTCTACCCCCATGCCCCATGCATAGAAAAAAGGCCACAGGAGGACACACTGAGAAGGCACTGTCTGCAAGCCAAGGACAGAGCCCTCCCAGAAACCAATGCTGCTGGCACCTTGATCTTGGCCCATCAGCCTCCAGTTTAAGCTTAAACTGGTATTTTGTTATAGCAGCCCTAGAAGACTAAGACACTCCCAATTTTATATTCAGTTCTACAGTGAACAAAAGCCTTCAGAAGATTGTCTAGCTTGATCTGTAGTTTTGGCTTTTATTTTTCTTTAAAATCATAAAATCATAGAATGTTGAAGCTGAAAAGAATTAAAGAATCACTTAGCCCAAGTCCTACCATTTCTGAATTTTGTCCTTGTCTTCCAGGTGGTGGATTTAAAATAAAATATGACCTTTGTGTAGAACATATATGATGATAGAAGAGAAATATCCCTGTTTGCTAACTAACACCTTTCAGTATAAGGATAAAAAACAAACAAGCACATTTCAAAACCACAGCTCCTTTCATAACAATTAATTTGAAGGCAACTCATACCACTGGATATTATGTGGGACCTATTATCTGGATTAAAGGGTGAAAGAGTAATTTATTGCATGTGACTCACCATAATATTTCTTAAACTGGTAAGACAGGGTGGTCAGAAAGTAATTAATCTGTATTACTGGTAGAAATGAGGCGGGAAGAAGAGGGGCCATGGGTTACAAACTTTCACTTTTCCTTTTATCCAGAAAAACTATTATTTTCTACCTTTTTATTCATAGTGGAGATAGAGTTATTTATGAGTTGATACATGCACTTATGAGTAAGTTTAGGAGACTAACTTATTTATAATTCTAAAGAACCTACGGAAACAGAGTGGGAAGAATCCTAAGGGGCAGGAAGCTGTTTTGTTCACCCTGCTTCTGTCATTCATCTTCTGTTCTTAGGTCTTAATCTCTGTCAGCCTGAATTCTAGGCAGCCTAGCAATTTAGAAACAGAATTAAATGACCATTCCTGTATAACAATACATAATAAAACGTTTTTCTTTTTTTCTAAGTTATAAAGTAATAAAGCTCATGTAATAAACCAAACAATGCGTAGTTACATAAAAGGAAAAAACCGATTTTGTCTTCCTCCCATTCTCACTCCCAAATTTAATCCCTTGAATGTTTACAGTTTGATGTTTATCATTACATGTGCTTTCACTTTTCATTCAAACTTACCCATTGCCTTTACTGTTATCCTGTCATTTATATGATTAGGCATATTCCCTTCTCACTAAACAATACAGCACAAATTCCTCATCCATCCCCGTGGATCTAACACATGCTTCGTAAGAGCTGATGAACTCACCTCAGCATGGATGTGCCACAATCTATCCAATCCTTTTACTGTTTATGAGAACAGGATTGTTTCCTTTTTTCTATTATAAACAATTTAGCAACAGTAATCCTTGTGTCTCTGTGCATGTATGTTAATTTTTATGGTTATATATTCCTAAGACTGTAACTTATAGGTCCTAGGATCATCACATTTATTTTAGTAGAAAATGCTATTCACTTATCAAAAGTATTTAGCAATTTGTTTCTCACTTCCCTCACTGTAATTGGATATTATCTCTGTCTATCTATTGATCAATAGATAAGTCTATCTGATTTTTGGCAAGAAAAACAGTGTTCTCAGCAGCATCTCTTTATTATCTGTTGGTTCTCAGAGGCAGTCTTGTACCAAGGGCAGACTGGAAACAACCTTTAGCCAATGTTCCAATGCTGTGTCATAAAAGGGAAATAATCCTTGGAAAAATATATTTCAGGAAAACAACAAGAACTACTATTCAGAGAAAGAATTTTTAAAGGCTTGTGTTGTATCAAGTGAAAATGAGTTAACACTCCTTTCAGTAAGTTGCTCTACATGGAAAAACACAGGAATCAGAAACGCCTTAAAAGACCACTAAAAAATTTGCAGTCTAAGATCTCTCCTTGGTAATGAGACAGCCAAACTCATCAACTACACTTTGGAATTCATTAGATGATGAAGAATTAGTAATCATATTAGCTCAGTTTAAAACATCTAAGGCAGATATGTTTTTAAAAATTAAAATTAATAATAATATAGGCATATTTTTCTCTATGCCTAGAATTTGCTTGTTTGGAGAACAGTTTTTCTTTCTTTCTTTTTTTCCCCCCACTTTTTACTCTTCATTTCAGGACTCAGGAAATTTCCATGCTGGGTCTTCAGCAATAGAAGCAATTTGGACTCTGGGTAGTTAATGTGATTCAGTGTCTTGCTTTTCTCATCCACAGCCTGAAGTTAAAATCATCAACCTACCTCAGAGGAATGATAAAAAAATAATTGCACCTTGTGAAAAAGAAGAAGGAAATACTACAGCTAAATGATAATGTGCCCGTCTATTAAATGATGGGAATGTGTGTGATTTTTAAAAATCTAACATTCTTATTTTCTAAGATTTTTTTTTAATGGCCATATATTACATTCTAATGGAAAAGTAACTTGAAAACAAAGCCCCGACACGATGAAGGCTGAGCTCCTGTCCAAGTCAGACAGGATCTGCCACACCAGATGCCCTGCTGGTCTCTCTCAGCTTCTGTCTTCACCTCACTCCCTCTCTAGACTGCTAGGTTCTGAGACTCCCACACTCCCTGTAGTTAAAAGTTATCCCCACTCATCTATTCATGGGTCCATCTCTTTCACAAGACTGTAGGTAAGGACTGGGTGCCCCAAATGTGCCCTTAGGTTCACGTTGCTACCAAAGTAGACACACAGAGAAGACCAGAGCAAATAATGAGGTCCTGCCTGGTAAACTCTTAACTGCAGGCACTTCTCAGAGAGAAATGCAGCTAGGCCAGACTCCTTGGGAATACAGGTGATTAAAATAAACAAACAAACTTAACTGCAGGCAGAGACTGAGAAGATTTATAAATGCTTCTAGAAGATACAAGATAAGCAGGGTACTCAGTTACTGTCATGAAACAGTAATTGTATGGGGAAATAAAAGGGACTGTCACAGCCATTTGTTCCAGACACAAAAGGAACCTCCAGGGGACCATTCGAGTGGTCATCTGATCTACAATCTGTCATCCATTGTGTGTGTGTGTGTGTGTGTGTGTGTGTGTGTGTGTGTGTGTAAGGAACACAATGGAAATTAATATTAGAACTCATCATCATTCACAGTGCTGTATACTTGTGCTTATTAAAAATATTGATATTTAAATGCCACACTGTAGATCAAAAGTTTTTGATACAACACTTTATCATCTTTATAAAAAGTAACTCTTGCTGGCATTGTAGTAGAGAGCCACCTTAACTGTCTGGATTCTAATAAATGACCAAGATGACAGTGTGTAGAGGAGACAAAATCGAGCAATCAAAGGACTCTCCATAGGTGTTTACAGTATTTTCTGGACTTCACCCCAAGTCCTAGGGGCCCCACAATATTCCAAGAATAGACTTGATGCTCAAATAAATTTGGGAAATACTGGCTTAAATACTATGTTATCATTATCCTTACAACAGGATTAGTCAGAAATGTTAAAACTGAGCAATGCACTGGAATTTCCTCAAGGCAGGTATATCCTGACTCTTGCTTTTCCCAATCTTGTTTGGCCAGGTGAGGTTTTTTCTTAGGGGAACCAGGGTAAATGCTGCATTGCACAAACAGCTCAGGATCCTTCTGTACTTCAGAAAAAAAAAATCTATTCGTCAGAGTCTAGCCTAGCTTGAAAATTAATTTGCTCTTGAGTCTGGATAAGTATTTCTCTCAAAATTCAAAGACTCCATGACATCACGAAAAATAAATTTATTTTTCTGAAAAAGAAATACTGCATGCTATGTTGCAAAACAAAAACTAATCGATCTGGGATAGAAAAAACATTCAATGATAATATTTAGAAATACATATTTTCGAATACCACATTTTGAAATGCAACCATGACATTCTTAGATACCCTCTTGAAAATTGAACGAACTCTTCAAAATGGATTTAGCTAAAATTCCAAACTCTCAAATATTTGGAAAGGTCAATTTTGATATGATGAATTATAATTTTGTCAATTCCTATTGTACAGCTGTTCTCAGGAAATATAATACTGTTGGTGGCGTAAATAACATATTTAATCAGTTTCCCTGGAGTTTTTCTTGTTAAATACCTTTCAGGAAATGCTCAAATGTCCTAAGCTAATATAGTTTTTTTCTGCTGGCTTAAGCAATGCCTTTGGTTGGTAAATGGTTAACACATGCTGCTGAAGAACACCCCTCCTGGAGCCCAGGACCCCCAATCTATGAAGCAAAAAAAAAAACAGATGAAGGAGCTCCTTAAAAGAAACTCTCATTTAAAAACTATATTTTTAAAGAACAGTCACATGGCAAAATGTACTCTATATTATATTAAGATAAAAAACCAACCTAGGTATGTTGTCTGGACAACCTGTCCACAATCTTAAAAGCACAAATACACACATAAAGTAATCTTTAAAAAGACACAGAAAATTTAGGTTTAACCAAATGAATGTGCTGACTGAGCAGGTCCAAAACAGTCAATTATCAGCAATTTCATATAGGTCAAATTGCAGATCAAAATGTTAACAGTGGGTATAACTTGGGAACTGAATAATGGTTTATTTTTATTCTTTGTGTGTGTGTTCTGTCGCTTATTTTCGAAATCTCACAATGAGCACTCATTGCTTTTATACAATACACTTTTAAACTTTTACAAGAAGACACAGAAGCAAAAATGTTAATGAAAGCACTAGGTTGTTTACTGGAGGGGAAGATAAAGAAACCAAAGGAAGAGTGTGGACTGTGATTTAGGTATCATTTTCAAAAGTCATATGTGGATTCCAACATCTCACTATAAAACTGATATGTAAGAAAGGACCCTGGCTTCCCAGAGTTTAGGGAAAAAAATGTTTGCTGCATCCAGCGTTAAAAGACTTCCCTCAGTTTGGGCCCAAGTAGTGGAGCAAAAGGATGACACGAATTGTATCAGGGAATAGGCACTATGGTAATGAAGATATTTGTATTATTCATGTAGTATTATTCTCCTTTCCCACTTAAGATATTGGACTCTCCTTAGTTCATTTGTGAGTTCCCAGATTAAAATCCTGAAAATACCTATAGAAGTTATATTTTGTCTTGGGCTGTGTTTGTTGTTGAACAATCAATGCCTTCTAGTAAGCAAGGCTATACCCCAGTCTTTGTGAACCAGAAGCAGTCTGGAGGATGCCCAGGGCCAGGCCAGGGGAGGAGCTTATTCTTGATTGATGGCTGACAGCAATGGAGGGGTCCCTGTCTTCCCTTAGAAAGGTCCATCTGGATTTTACAGAAATGGTCTCATTCTAGTAACACCCATTTTTCTGAGATCACCCCTGCCAAACTCATGGGCAAGGTTAAGGGAAGAAGAAAACAGACTCTAATAAAACTCTACTTGTTAACCATTGGTTTGTTTTCTATGTCTGTGAGTCTATTTCTGTTTTGTAAGTTCATTTGTGTCATATTTTAGATTCCACATATAAGTGATATCATATATATTTGTCTGACTTACTAAAGTTAGTATGATAATCTCTAGGTCCATCCATGTTGCTGCAAATAGCATTATTTTATTTTTTTATGGCTGAGTAATATTCCATTGTGTGTGTGTGTGTGTGTGTACCACATCTTCTTTATCCATTCATATATATGTATAACTGAATCTCTTTGCTGTACACATGAAACTAACACAACACTGTAAATCAACCATACTACAATTAAAAAACCTCTACTTGTTAAAAAACAACAGTAAGAATTATTTAAGGAATAGTCAACCAGATAACACTTGAAAATATATGTTGACTTTTTCCCACCTAATGGAGACTAGAAAGAAGTGAATACTTTTCAAACTAACAGTAGGGTATTTTTATTTGAATATTAAACCTTTGTATTCCATTTTGCTTTTTAAAATACACTAATCCCACTGTGAAATATTCATTACTTTGAAAGAGATTACCTACATTTTTGGAAATGAGACACTCATTTAGGGATTCAAAAATACTCTAAGTGTAAACATTTCTGTAATACATGAAATCATTCCACCTTTGCATGTATTAAAGCACACTATTTTCCTTTAATCACACAAGGTATACTGAGAGAATACAAGTTTTGTTGGATGAGGTAACGGCCGGGCATTGTAACAACCTAGAAGGGCAGCACGAATCACTGGGAATCTGAGGTACAGTTTAAAAAAAGATGTTGGAACTTAATTCAAGATTTACGTTTCCTAGGTCTAGTAAAAGCCTGTTCTGTGAATAAGCATTAAAATTATAACAATTATTTCCATGTCTTCCTAGTGTGACCTGACAACCACTACCCCACATACACAATATGATGAATCCTTAAACTCAGATTTTTATTTTGTCGGAAATTTCATATGTAACATTGTTCTTTTGCATCTTTTGGTTGCTCATCCAAATACTATCCAATTGACGTTTTCATTTCATCCTTTACAAATAAACAGTTGTAAGGGATCAATATTGGTTGCAAATTTGTTTTCAAATAAGTAGCTACTTTCCCAGCTTGTGTATTTCTTCCTAAGTCAGACTCATGAGAGATTAATTTTTGACGTGTAACTAGTCAGCTTGAGACACAAAACTCGATCTTGAAGAAAGTACGGGCCAGATAAAGGGATACTTAACTTCCCTATTCTTATCCTTTTCTCTTACATGCAATGCTGCATCTTTCTTGATTATTGTTGTCATATTTCCATTTCTGAATAATTAAAGTCATTAATATGTGTATGTGTGCACATGTGTAGGATGGAAAGAGAGAGACTGAGAAAGACAGCATGAGACAGAATGAGATAGAGTAAGAAACACACACACAGAAAGATTAACAGAGGGAGAGAGACATAGACAGAAACATAGATAGATACACACATACACAGTGACAGACATTTGCTTTTCTTCCCCTTATGGTCTCTTTGTTTTCATTTCTCTTGTACCTACAGACCTTTCAGCAACTAACATTACTCATTTTGAGGCCTGGCTCATTTTAGGCTTTGCCTTTGTGTGCTGGCATGAGACTGACAGTGAATTAAGTTATATTATGTGGTACTTGAGGCTGGGAGATTTTAAAAATACATCATCTGTGTGATCCTCATTTTTCTGTAACTACAAACCCTATATTTAAATATGCATAACGATACACATTGTCTTAATTCTATTTTTTAAAAAAAACACAGCAGTGTGTTGCTCTGAAATTGCTTGTTCTTCTCCAAGTCATCAGTTATTCCTCAAAGATAATCAGCAACAGGGCAGAAAAGGCTATAAGAAGGAGCGCACCTAATTTAGCCTTTGCTTGTGCACAGTCAGTGTAGTTTGAACTTGGCTTAGCAAAAACTTGGGGTGCATGAATGTCACATCACCTCTTCACTCACTGCTTTGGTCCCCCTCGGAGTATTGGAAGAGTCATATGGAAGATGAGGAGAGGACACCCCAAATCACATCTGCCTGTTCTGCAATATAGTTTCAGGGAACAATACCCTAATCTTGAGTTTACATCCAAAAATGAAAGAGCATACATACCTAGCACTTAACATATTCCAGATGATTTTCATGAATTACCTCCTGTAATTCTCATGATAACTCAATGGCAAGGGTACTCTTATTATCATCCCTGTAACTGAGTAGCTTCCTCAACATGACACAAGTGGTGAGGGGCAGTGTTAGAACCTAGGCGTGAGGCCCCAGAACTGGGGCTCTTCTCCCCCAAATGCAATTCCACACTGCTGCTGGGTGAGTGAATCCCACCTCACCCCACAAGGAAACACACAGTGGGGAGTAAGTTCCATGGTGGGTACAGAAACACCATGTAAGTGTGAGACAATAGTCAGCATTCTTTTAGGTGCATCCTTCAGGGAAAGGGAAAAGAAATGATAGAGAAGAGAAGAAAAAAAACCCAAAAACCCAAAGAAATGAAGCTGCTTCTGGGATGGTGAACAGGACCCTGTCTCGGTTGATATTTCTCACTGCATAATGAAGAGTGAGTTTCACAGGCAGTGAGGAATGGGCTGGGTTCTGTTTATCTGTGGGTTTGATTGCTTTTTTCTTACCCGTCTGAAAAAAGGGCATGCAATTTACAGAATGAGAAAAAAGATATTTTCTGATTTAAGGAAAAGTTTTAAATCCTAAAGAGGACTTTGCAAAACTCAGAAAGTGTTGCTATCTTTGATTTATAGAAGTGGCAATTCATCATGCAAAAATGCACACTACAGCTATCTATCAATTAATAAAACTACCTAATAAAAATTAAGCAAAAGCTGCAAAATGATATGTGGTATTATGTCTTGTGACATACCAATGAAAGTAAAATTTAACATCTGGCATATGTTTTCTAAGAGCCTCCCTTCTAAGAAGGTTAGGGCAGCAGCAATTGTGATTATCCCTTTGACATGATAAAATACCGAGATTTATGATAAAAAAAAAAAAAAGACGGTGTTTCTATTTCTGAGTATCTTTAAGCAGAGAGAGAAGTTTATTGCCAGGTTCATGAGGAGATGATAAAGGCAGAGATCCACATTAGAAAAGCCACAGGAGCCATTCTAGCTCTATGACCTAATCATTTTATGAATGAACCTAATTGCATAAATTTACATAAATTAGAATTTTATAAATTGTACTTAGAATTCTTAACTTCAATTAAAATTTTCTCTTTACTTCATTTTTCATTAACATTGATATCATAAACATCTTAATTATAACCTGTTGACAATAAGTTTTAGGTAGATCTGTCCAAATTTGCCATGTTAGAGAATTTTGTCTACACAGGCTACATAGAGAAATGACCCTCCTTAAATTTTCTCTGAGGCAAAAAATTCTATTTATAAACTTTGGATCTAGCCAATGCTCAATGGAGTGTCTGTTCATATGATACTATACTCTTGGAAGTCATGTTGTAAAAAATAGCACGTAAGAGTGTATCATATTCAATCTGTATAATGGATAAGAACTCAGATTACAATTTACATATTTTTCCAGTAAGCTAAACTTTGTTTTCTTTCCTCCCATTACATATATTTAAGCAATTTCATTGCTTAAAAAGGAAAATAAGATAAAACTGAACATTTTCTTTTGTACAAAGGTTAACTGGAGGGAGAAAATTAAGGCATGATTTATACTCTGCTGATAAAAAGATTATTGTCCAGAGCAGTTTTTTAAAAGAAGAATTTCAAGCTTTTAACAGAAGCACATACTGGAACTAGACAGCCTGATGTGCATCCTAGCTCTGCCACTTAGTCATGACCTCAGGCAAGTGTCTTCCCTTTCTGAGCCTCAGTTTTCTCATTTCTAAATGGGATCACAATAGCACACCCAGGCTGTTGTGAGGACTAATTTGTTTAAAGCATGTAAAGGGCTTAAAATGGCTTAGTGCCTGGCAAGTTTTAGCTATTATTATATCTATATAAACCTACAAGGTTTTATAAATATACTATAGATATGGAAAAGCATTAAAAAGAACTTGATAACCATGGCATGAGAAATGTGACAGCAATATATCATTTAAGAAGAAATTATAATCTCATATATACAAGACATACACATTTAAAAATAACAGGCATAAATAATGATGTCAGCTCTTGAAGCATGAACAGTAACACTAGAAAGGGTTCACATTTTGGACCATTCTTTTAAGATCAATTTTAAAGGATATGGAAATTTAGTTTGATGAATTTATGGATTAAAAGGTGATTTTAAACAGCATCAAATTAGCTCTAAGTTTTAGTTTATAGAACTATACCTGAAAAGTGGGCAAAAAATTGTTATACTCAATAATAGGATGAACAGCCCAACAGAAAACATGAACAAAATATTTCAAAATATATTAGACACTTCACTAAAGAATATACACAGATGTTAAATAAGCAACAAGACAGATGCTCAAAATCATGAGCCATTAGGAAAATGCAAATAAAAATCAGTACCACTACACATCTGTTAGAATAACTAAATACTGATCACAGCAAGCTTTAGCAAGGATGTAGAGGAACTGGAACTCCTATCTGCTGCTAGGAATGTAAAAACTATAACCACTTTGAAAAACAGCTTGGGAGTTTCCTACAAAGTTAAACATACACCTACCATAAGACATTCTAATCCTGGGTATTGAACTAAGAGAAATGACATCATTTTCCATACAAAGACACATACACAAATATTTAGAGCAGATTAATTTTAATAACTCAGTGCTGGAAACAAGCCAAATGTCTATTAAAGATGGATGGATAAATAAATAGTAGTGTATAAGCATAATGGAATAATAATAAGCAACAGATGGAATAAACTGTTGATACACACAAAAATATGAATAAATATCAAAATAATTATGCTGAGTGAAAGAAACAAGATCAAAAAAGAGTACCTATTACAGGATTCCATTTATATGAAATTCCAGAAAATGCAAACTAATCTAAACAGACAGAAAGCACATCAGTGGTTTCTGGTGATGGAGAATGACTCATGGGAGGTGGAAGGGAGGGATTACAAAGAATTACATTACAACACTTTAAAAAGTGATGGGCATACTTATTATCTTTTGTTGACAGTTTCATATATGTATACATTATGTTATAAGACAGAATGGTACACTTTAAATATGTGCAATTTATAGATAAAATTCTTGCTTTAATAAAGATGGAAAATAATAAATCAACTGTATATTTCAATTTATAGTATTTTTCAATGTCCTGTAATTTATACAAATAGAAACTAAAGAAAAATGGGGTGCGGAGTCAAGATGGCATACAAGGAAGACGCGGAATTCACAGCTACTCACAACTAGGGCACTGACCAGGCACCAGTGGTAGACCATGGGCACCTAATGGGATGGGAGGAACCCCCAGCGACTGGTTATTTCAATTATAGTTTTATTTTTCCGAATACATTTTCTATCTTTCTAATTTTATTTATTTTTTATTCTTTGATATTGTACTGCTCCTTTCTTCTTTCTTTCTTCCTTTTTTTTTTTTTTTTTACCATGCCACAAAGCTTGCTAGATCTTGGTTCCAGGCAGAAGGGTGAACCCAAGATCCTGTGGTGGGAGGTCTGAGTCCAAACCACTGGACTAACAGAGAACCTCAGACCCCAGGGAATATCAATTGGAGTGAGGCCTCCCGGAGGTCCTCATCTCAGCACCAAGAACCAGCAATATCCAACTACCTAAAAACTCCACTGCTGGAAACCTCAGGCTAAACACCCAGTAAGACAGTAATACAGCCCCACCCATCAAAAAAAAAAAAAAAAAGAAATGGCAAAAAAATACAGATAAAGAAGCAAGGTACAGACAAAGAAGCAAGGTAAAAAGCAACAAGACCAAATAAATGAAGATGAAATAGGCAATCTACCTGAAAAAGAATTCCAAGTAATGATAGTAAAGATGATCCAAAATCTCAGAAACAGAATGGAGAAAATACAAGAAACATTCAATAAGGACCTAGAAGAACTAAAGAGCAAACAGTGATGAACAATATAATAATTGAAATTAAAAATACTCTACAAGGAATCAATAACAGAATAACTAAGGCAGAAGAACGGATAAGTGAACTGGAAGATAAAATGGTGTAAATAACTGCCAGGGAGCAGAAAAAAGAAAAAAGAATGAAAAGAATTGAGGACAGACTCAGAAACCTCTGGGACAACATTAAACACACCAACATTAGAATTATAGGGGTCCCAGAAGAAGAGAAAAAGAAACAGTCTGAGAAAATATTTGAAGAGATTATAGTCAAAAACTTCCTTAACATGGGAAATGAAATATTCAATCAAATCCAGGAAGAACAGAGAGTACCATACAGGATACACCCAAAGAGAAACATGCTGAGACACATATTAATCAAACTATCAAAAATTAAATACAAACAAAAAATATTAAAAGCAGCAAGGGAAAAGCAACAAATAACATACAAGGGAATTCCCGAAAGGTTAACAGCTGACTGTTCAGCAGAAACTCTGCAAGCCAGAAGGGAGTGGCAGGACATATTTAAAGTGATGAAAGGGAAAAACCTACAACCAAGATTACTCTACCCAGCAAGGATCTCATTCAGATTTGATGGAGAAATTAAAACCTTTAGAGATAAGCAAAAGTTAAGAGAATTCAGCACCACCAAACCAGCTTTACGACAAACACTAAAGGAATTTCTCCAGGCAGGAAATACAAAAGAAGGAAAAGACCTAGAAAAACAAACCCAAAACAATTAAGAAAATGGTAAGAGGAACATACATATCAATAATTACCTAAAATGTAAATGCATTAAATGCTCCAACCAAAAGACATAGACTGGCTGAATGGATATAAAAACAAGACCTGTATATATGCTGTCTACAAGAGACCCACTTCAGAACTAGGGACACATACAGACTGAAAGTGAGGGGATGGAAAAAGATATTACATGCAAATGGAAATCAAAACAAAGCTGGAGTAGCAATTCTCATATCAGACAAAATAGACGTTAAAATAAAGACTATTACTAGAGACAAAGAAGGACACTACATAATGATCAAGGGATCAACCCAATAAGAATATACAACAGTGGTAAATATTTATGCATCCAACATAAGAGCACCTCAAGGCATAAGGCAAGTGCTAACAGCCATAAAAGTGGAAACCAACAGTAACACAATAACAGTAGGGGGCTTAACACCCCACTTTCATCAAGGAACAGATCATCCAAAACCAAAATAAATAAGGAAACAAAAGCTTTAAATGACACATTAAACAAGATGGATTTAATTGGTATTTACAGGACACTCTACCCCAAAACAACAGAATACACTTTCTTCTCAAGTGCTCATGGAACATTCTCCAGGATAGACCATACCTTGAGTCACATACCAAGCCTCAGTGAATTTAAGAAAATTGAAATCATATCAAGTAACTTTTCCGACCACAATGCTATGAGACTAGATACACACTACAGGAAAAAAAACTGTAAAAAATACAAATATATGGAGGCTAAACAATACACTACTAAATAACCAAGAGATCACTGAAGAAATCAAAGAGGAAATCAAAAAATACCTAGAAACAAATGACAATGAAAACACAATGATGCAAAATCTATGGGATGCAGCAAAAGCAGTTCTAAGAGGGAAGTTTATAGCAATACAATCCTTCCTCAAGAAATAAGAATCATCTCAAATAAACAACCTAATCTTACATGTAAGGCAATTAGAGAAAGAAGAACAAAAAACCCAAAGTTAGCTGAAGGGAAGAAATCATAAAGATCAGATCACAAATAAATGAAAAAGGAATGAAAGAAACAATAGCAAAGTTCAATAAAACTAAAAGCTAGTTTTCTTTGAGAAGATCAACAAAATTGATAAACCATTAGCCAGACTCATCAAGGAAAAAAGGGAGAAGACTCAAATCAACAGAATTAGAAATGAAAAAGGAGAAGTAACAACTGACACTGCAGAAATACAAAGGATCATGAGAGATTACTAAAAGCAACTATATGCCAATAAAATGGACAACCTGGAAGAAATGGACAAATTCTTAGAACAGCGCAAACTTCCAAGACTGAAACAGGAAGAAATAGAAAATATAAACCAATCACAAGCACTGAAATTGAAGTTGTGATTAAAAATCTTCCAACAAATAAAAGCCCAGGACCAGATGGCTTCACAGGCGAATTCTATCAAACATTTAGAGAAGAGCTAACACCTATCTTCTTCAAAAATATAGCAGAGAGAGGAATACTCCCAAACTCATTCTACGAGGCTACCATCACCCTGATAACAAAACCAGACAAAGATGTCACAGAAAAAGAAAAACATAGGCCAATATCACCAAGAACATAGATGCAAAAATCCTCAACAAAATACTAGCAAACAAAATCCCACAGCACATTAAAAAAGATCATACGCCATGATCAAGTGGGGTTTATCCCAGGAATGCAAGCATTCTTCAATATATCCAAATCAATCAATGTGATACACCATATTAACAAACTGAAGGATAAAACCAAATGATCATCTCAATAGATGCAGAAAATGCTTTTGACAAAATTCAACACCCATTTTTGATTAAAAAAACCCTCCAGAAAGTAGGCATAGAAGGAACTTACCTCAACATAATAAAGGTCATATATGACAAACCCACAACCAACATCATCCTCAATGGTGAAAATCTGAAAGCATTTCCTCCAAGATCAGGAACAAGACAAGGTTGCCACTCTCACCACTATTATTCAACATAATTTTGGAAGTTTTAGCCACAGCAATCAGAGAGGAAAAAGAAATAAAAGGAATCCAAATTGGAAAAGAAGAAGCAAAACTGTCACTGTTTGCAGATGAAATGATACTATACCTAGAGAATCCTAAATATGCCACCAAAAAACTACTAGAGCTAATCAATGAATTTGGTAATGTTTTAGGATACAAAATTAATGCACAGAAATCTCTTGCATTCCTATACACTAATGATGAAACGTCTGAAAGAGAAATTAAAGAAACACCCATTTACCACTGCAACAAAAAGAATAAAACACTTAGGAATAAACCTATCTAAGGAGACAAAAGACCCGTATGCAGGAAACTATAAGACACTGATGAAAGAAATTAAAGATGATACAAACAGATGGATATACTATGTTCTCGGACTGGAAGAATCAACATTGTGAAAATGACTCTACTACCCAAAGCAATCTACAGATCCAATGCAATCCCTATCAAATTACCACCGGCATTTTTCACAGAAGTAGAACAAAAAACTTCACAATTTGTATGGAAACACAAAAGACCCGAAATAGATAAGACAATCTTGAGAAAGAAAAACAGAGCTGGAGGAATCAGGCTCCTGGACTTCAGACTATACTACAAAGCTACAGTAATCAAGGCAGTATGGTACTGGCACAAAAACAGAAACATATAACAATCGAACAGGATAGAAAGCCCAGAGATAAACCCATGCACCTATGGTCACCTTATCTTTGATAAAGAAGGCAAGAATATACAATGGAGAAAAGACAGCCCCTTCAATAAGTGGTGCTGGGAAAACTGGACAGCTACATGTAAAAGAATGAAATTAGAACACTTCCTAACACCATACACAAAAATAAACTCAAAATGGATTAAAGACCTAAATGTAAGGCCAGACACTATCAAACTCTTAGAGGAAAACATAGGCAGAACACTCTATGACACAAATCACAGCAAGATCCTTTTTGACCCACCTCCTGGACAAATGGAAATAAAAACAAAACTAAACAAACAGGACTAATGAAACTTAAAAGCTTTTGCACAGCAAAGGAAGCCATAAACAAGATGAAAAGACAACCCTCAGAATGGGAGAAAATATTTGCAAATGAAGCAACTGACAAAGGATTAATCTCCAAAATTTACAAGCAGCTCATGCAGCTCAATATCAAAAAAACAAAAGAACCCAATCCAAAAATGGGCAGAACACCTATATAGACATTTCTCAAAAGAAGATATACAGATTGCCAACAATCAATGAAATGATGCTCAACATCACTAATACTTAGAGAAATGCAAATCAAAACTACAATGAGGTATCACCTCACACTGGTCAGAATGGCCATCATCAAAAAATCTACAAACAATAAATGCTGGAGAGGGTGTGGAGAAAAGGGAACCCTCTGGCACTGTTGGTGGGAATGTAAACTGATACAGCCACTGTGGAGAACAGTATGGAGGTTCCTTAAAAAACTAAAAATAGAACTATCATATGACCCAGCGTTCCCACTACTGGGCATATACCCTGAGAAAACCATAATTCAAAAAGAATCATGTATCACAATGTTCATTGCCGCACTACTTACAATAGCCAGGGCATGGAAGCAACCTAAGTGTCCATCGAGAGGTGAATGGGTAAAGATGATGTGGCACATATATACAATGGAATATTACTCAGCCATAAAAAGAAATGAAATTGAGTTATTTGTAGTGAGGTGGATGGACCTAGAGTCTGTCATACAGAGTGAAGTAATTCTCAGAAAGAGAATAACAAATACCGTATGCTAACACATATATATGGAATGTAAAAAAAAAAAAAAAGGTTCTGATGAACCTCGGGGCAGGAGAGGAATAAAGACACAGACGTAGAGAATAGACTTGAGGACACCGGGAGGGGGAAGGGCAAGGTGGGACGAAGTGAGAGTGGCATGGACATATATACACTACCAAATGTAAAATAGATAGCTAGTGGGAAGAAGCTGCATGGCACAGGGAGGTCAGCTCGGTGCTTTGTGACCACCTAGAGGGGTGGGATAGGGAGGGTGGGAGGGGGATGCAAGAGGGAGGGGATATGGGGATATACATATGCATATAGCTGGTTCACTTTGTTATACAGTAGAAAGTAACACAACACTGTAAAGCAATTATAGTCCAATAAAGATGTTAAAAAAATGATGAAAAATTTTAAAAAATAGAAAAAATGGGGCTGTGCAAGGAAAATAATTTTGAATTGAATTGCTTTATATAGCATGTAGAATCTGTGAAGTTAAAAATCTTCTTTGTGCTAACATCATGTCTAATAGCTTTGTATTTAAATTTTTGTTCTGATGAATATTGTCATTTTCTCTAGAATTGAGTAATGGAGCTGATCAACTTTGCCCTTTGTTAATGTTCTTGCGTGTGTGCCACTGTCTAGTGGTGTCATTGTTACTCTCTGCATTAGCAAGGTGGTACTCAAAATTACCAAATGAGTTTTTCCATGTTCTAAATCACAGAAGTATCAAGGTTTATTGTTTTATGGTTTGGAAGAGAACTATGGTACTTCCTTGCATGTAAAATATCCATGTTGCTTACTTTAGGGCATACAGAACAATTAAAACAGATGGAAGTATCTAGCAGGAAATATCCTTGCCAACAAGAATTTTGTCAGAGCAACTCTTTTCAGAAACTGTAATTTATTAAAACCCACAAAAGTTCATTTCAAGTAACTATGTTTGGAATATTTTCAAAAGCAACCTCTGAGCGAAGGAGTTATATGTGATAAGCACTTAGGATTCAGATGGCAGAATACTTGGGTTAAATTTTGCATCTACCATGGAATATTTTCAAAAGCAACCTCTGAGCGAAGGAGTTATATGTGATAAGCACTTAAGTATTCAGATGGCAGAATACTTGGGTTAAATTTTGCATCTACCACGATGTTTATCAAGAAATCTCAGCCACTGACAAATAAGTTTGATTCATTTGTAACTAAATGATTCCAAAATAAAATTATACATAAACTTCAAAGTTTTACTGCAAATAATATATTGAACATAAGATGTTGTTGCAATTTATTATATTTACTATGATACAAGGTTGGCCCCATAAAATAAAGGAACTTAGAACCTGAGAGAGTATGAAAACTGCTGTGCTTATTAATAAATATTTGGGCATTTCTTCCAGTGAAAACGCACCTTCCTTTAAAAATACACAAACTCCTAGAAGGCAATGGGAAATTGCCGAATGAAAGCTTTCCCTAATTCTAAATGCAAACAAAAGAATGAACACTTATGTTCCAATATTAAAACAGAACATAGGGTATAATTTATTTTTCGTGCCTAATTGCTCTGGCTAGGACTTCCAGTACTATGTTGAATAAAAGTGCTAAGAGTAGGCATTCTTTTTTTGTTCCTGATCTTAGAGGAAGCTTTCAGTTTATCATTGTTGAGTATGCTGTTGGCTGTGGGTTTGTCATAAATGGCCTTTACTTTTTTTTTTAAATATTTATTTATTTATTTGGCTGCTCCGGGTCTTAGCTGTGTGGCATGTGGGATCTTCGTTGCCACGTGCAAGATCTTTTTAGTTGCAGCATGTGGGATCTTTTAGTTGCGGCATGTGGGCTCTTGGGGTATATGGGATCTAGTTCCCTGACCAGGTATTGAACCCAAGCCCCCTGTATTGGGGGCGTGGAGTCTTAACCACTGGACCACCAGGGAAGTCCCATTAAGTGGCCTTTATTATGTTGAGGTACATACCCCCTATACTCAGTTTGCTGAGAGTTTTTATCATAAAAGAATACTGAATCTTGTCAAATTTTTTCTTCATTTATTGAGATGATCATATGATTTTTATATTTCATTTTGTTAATGTAGTGCACCACATTGATTGATTTGTGGATGTTAAAACCATTTTTGTAGCCCTGGAATAAATCCCACTTTATCTTACAGTTTTAAGTTTACAACCACGACTTACATTGCAAAAACACTTCAAAATAAATCTAAGGAATGCAAGTTAAGTTTAGATATTTTTCAGATCAAGGAATAAACTACAAAATTAATTTATAATACACACACATATACATAAAATGGAATGGCTGATTTAAATTGAACTTTCTCTGGTTTTCACTTTTATATTAGTGGCATACCAGTGAGATAAATAATTTAAATAAAATAAAAATAAATTTTTAAAAGTCAAATAAAATAAAATTTTTATGACAAAGAAAAAGCTGAGTCAGGAATTTTTTAAAATTTGCCAGTATTCCAAATTATTAAAGAAACTGGGCCCACAATTAACATCAGTCTTACATGTACTTTTATTTTCCCTAGGTATATAAAAGCAAGGAATACTGCACCCAAGAAAAAGTTGTCTCAACAAGATGCCTATGCATTTGTTAATGGGAATTTGACAACTTTTAAAGAAATATACAAATAATTGGGTACTTTTTCTACAGTTACTATGTACCAGGAATTATTATAATCACCTTAAATTTACTAATTCATCCCTCCCAACAATCCTATGCAGGATTATTGCATTATTATCAGCCTGGTATAGCTGAGAGTACCGAGGCCCAGAATGATGAGGTAGTTTGTCCCAGGGAAACAATGGGGTTAGCCTGTCGGGCTTGCCCATAACACATGGACTTTTGTTTATTTATTTATTTATTTTTGCGGTATGCGGGCCTCTCACTGTTGTGGCCTCTCCCGTTGCGGAGCACAGGCTCCAGACGCGCAGGCTCAGCGGCCATGGCTCACGGGCCCAGCCCCTCCGCGGCATGTGGGATCCTCCTGGACCGGGGCACGAACCCGTGTCCCCTGCATCGGCAGGCGGACTCTCAACCACTGCACCACCAGGGAAGCCCCTGGACTTTTATTAATATTCTTTTAATGTAGAAACTTTATTCTGTTCTTTAAGTTTAGAAAATAACACATTTCTACCTAAATGAAACCTTAGCAGCAAGAGGGAAGAGAGGGCATGTGGATGACAGTGAAAACCCAGTACCCTCTTCAGATAGAGTGTGTGACAGGATTGCACTCAGGAAACTAAAACTTAGGTGTTGCCTGATTTATGTAATCACACATTTTTTATTGATTTTAAGAGCATTTTTGGTGCACAGAAGAGACTATTTTTAGGTTTACTTCGGAATTAAAATTTCAAATTGAATTTGGAATTCAGTTCATTAAATTTACAAATCAAAATCAAGGTTTCCTTAGGCATTTTACTTAGCCTATCTTACTTTATAAATCTGGTAATTTTAGCAATCATCAGAGTAGTGAGTCTCAAAGTTTTAGGTCTCAGGATCCCTTGACACTCTTAAAAATTACTGAGGACCCTAAAAGAGCTATTCTTAAATGAATTACACCTGTCAACATTTAGTGTTTTAGAAATTAAAACACATATTTATTTAATTCACTTAAATCAAAAAATAAATTCATAAAAAATTAACATAAATAATAATGTTTTGGTGGAAAATAACTATGTTTTTCAAAACAAATAAAATGTAGTAAAAATGTGGCATTGCTTTATGTCTTTGCAAATCTCTTTAATGTCTGGCTTAATATAAGACAGCTGGATTCTATCTGCTTCTGTAATCTCTCTGTTGCAATATAGTACCTTCATGAAGTCTATGGGCAAGTCCACTGGACATGCTGAGGGGTAGGAGTGAAAAAGGCAAATAGTCTCTTAGTAGTATTATGAAAATAGTTTTGACCATACTAGACCCCTTAAAGGACCTGGAAGGACCCCAAAGGGTACCAAGGCACACTTTGGAAACTGATCCCAGGGTGACCTTGAATGATAGGTGTTCTCATTTGGTATGTCTAATCCTTTTAAAGTGTTATACATGCTTGAATGGAAAATTTCCCTAAGTATTAGGTAGTTCTCATAACCTAATAAATTAACCTTACAAATGCCAGAAACTTTATCTTAAATATTCTAATGGAAAATATAAACAGTGAGATTTCTGGTCAAAATCCCAAGTTTAAATGATTACACATTTTAAAGTAGAATTATCAGACTGCAACTCTACTAAGACAATCTTAAAATGACATGTCTGTAAATTACCAAATATGCACAGATTCTCCTTAAAACAAAAATGTTAATATTATGGTCTTGATTTTTTTAAACATTTATATTTTAATTCCACATCTTCTCAGAGTTGAAAGATGCTTGCTTTGTCAGCCTGATTGTGAGTCCTTTCGACCTGCTCCTTTGGCCAGGGTTTTCATGGGATTTTGTTGCTCAATCTTATGAGAGGCACTCAACTCCACATGGTCATTATATCAATGGCTCCATCACTGACTATCAAGAGGGGAGAAAACATAACCCTAAATTCCATAACCCTAAATTCAGTTATGGGCATGACCTATTTTTTCCTTCTACTAAAAAAGTCTGAAACTTTCACACAGGCTGATGGCTTGATTAGATTTTGAATATATCTAGATCTTAAGATATGTAAATGTCTTCTTGCATAAAAACTTTTGAATGTGACAATAATTCTTCACTCATTTATATTATCTGGACCATACAACCATACAGATATTTAACATGTTAGCTGATTAAATTTTGGATAGCTCATGTGGTTCTTCCTGGCATAAAAACCACTGTAACTCAACCCATAAATGACCTCATGAGATATGTATTTCATCCTACCTTTAGAAATATATTATCAAATCCAATTTTTCTATTAAAAATCTTAGTCATTAAATAGGGAATTCTGACTGAAAATCGAGACCTTAATGAAATGAACTCACACAATCATAAATTAAGAAAGCAACACTGAAGAAAAGTACTCTGTAATTAATCATTCCAGAAATAGTACCTTTACAAGGTACAGAAATTTAAAATATTAGTTGGCGTTCCACTTTCCCCAACAGCACCATTTCAGAGGAAAGATATCTGCAAATGCCTAGATTAAAGGAACAATGGAAATATCTAAAAATTCTCAGGTTGAAATGCTTCTGATGACATTGATGCTGGGACCTGTTTCTCTTGGATTATTTGTAAGCCACAGAAAATGACCCCAGTCTCTGGAGATGCACAGTCTACCACTTCATTAGAGGGCAACTGCCACCTGACATGCTGAGTGTACAGGGGAAAGAGAGCCAGCTAAGATTCCCTTGGCTCTAGACATAAATCTCAGAGAAGCAAGTATATTGCTAGACATATTGTCAGAGACTGTGGAGAATCTTTCCGTTTCTCAATAATTTCAAAAATAGGTGAAAATATATTCAGTATTCATCTAGCCCAGGAAATACAGGGGTCAGGTAGATGAAATCAATGGAGTGAACGAATATCATGGCAGTATACTAAAGTTGTGTTTAGAAAACTTAATTTTTTTCACATTGCTTTTGTCATTAAAAAAGAAAGAATCCAACTTCAGTTTTCCCAGATGGGCTAAGTTTTCTAATCCATTTACAGTTTTATTAAATTTCCAACCTAAGAAATATTATTTCTTAGAGTGTAAATAATCAACATCTTTCACTCATGGAACACAAAGACACAGGCAAGAAATGTTTACTCCTTTATCTTAAATCTCAAACTCGACAACAAGGATGTCTAATTCAAAGAAAAAGGATTTACTTAAGGAGAGAATTTTTTTTAATATACTTCAATTTTTAAATGTACAATTTATGAGTTCTCTTCATTTTTATTAACATGTAACTAGGTATCTTCTTGTTCTTATCAAAGTTCACCTTTTACTGCATGTCTGAAACTTCATAATACCACCAAAAAAAATCAAATAGTATTTGGGCCATAAAACCACTCTCTCCAGTGGCAAATGACTAAGCTATAGAAAAATATTTATAATTATAATTTTCACTCCAAACAGAACTTAATGTAAAGCTGTTCATTTATTGTGAAATTTATCATATCTATGAACTATCCATAATGTGTCTGTGTCTACGTGTGTGTATAAAATTTTGTTATATATGTGTGTGTGTGTGTGTGTGTGTATGTGTAGATAGATATAGATATAATGATATATGGTTAAGGTTAAAAGAAATGCCCATGCACCTCAACTTACCTTGAGGTTCATTAATCATATAAGGCTCTTTTTCGTGGGCCACTAATACATTTTCTCTGGTAAAACAGAGGGTCAGTTTCTAGACCCAGACTGAAAAACCCTTGGCTATAATAAAGGTCAAACCCAGAGCTCACTGGCATTTACTATACATGCTTACTTTAGAGACAAATTCCTTCCAAAGGCTAAGGAAGACTGAATAACCAACCTCAGGTGAGAACTTGATGATGAGT
Organism: Mesoplodon bidens; assembly: GCF_964165515.1. Lineage (NCBI taxonomy): Eukaryota > Metazoa > Chordata > Mammalia > Artiodactyla > Ziphiidae > Mesoplodon > Mesoplodon bidens. The sequence continues at coordinate 116,912,283 of NC_138176.1, read as the reverse complement.
AGTCTATAAATAGCATGTGTCTATTTTGTCCAAGACAACTGAATGCCCACCAGGATACAGGATACGTGGCCTTGTCTATCACTGAATAGCAGTAGTAGTTACAGCATCTGTTTAGAATACCTCAGATAGTCTTGAAGTATCACTTTATTATTTATTCTTGCCTTATCTATCTTTTCCAAAAAGTTAACTTTGCCTAAATTCTTGCCTTTAATTGCAGGAATTCCTTACAAAAAACTTCAGATAAAAATAAGAATTATACTTCTTAAAAATGTTATCCTATTGTGATAAGGGACTATTAATATTTCCATGTTACTTCTTTTCCATAGCAAACAACAACAATGAACTAGAAGTACTATAATACAACTCTATATTCATTCACTATATATTTAAAAAATTAAAAAATAATTCTAAAAATTAAACAAATTGAACTATATCGAAATTAAAAACTTCTATACATCAAAGAGTATAATCAACAGAGTGAAAAGGCAACCCCCAGAATGGGAGAAAATATTTGTAAATCATATATTTGATAAGGGATTATATACAGAATATTTAAAGAACTACTGTAACTCAACAAAAACAACTTGATTGAAAAATGTGCAAAGGACTTGAATACACATTTCTCCAAAGAGGATATACAAATGGCCAATAAGCATATGGAAAGATGTTCAATGTCACTATGATTAAGGAAATGCAAATCAAAACTACAATGAAATACCACCTCACATCCATTAGGATGGTCACTATCAAAAACAAGAAAATAACAAGTCATGTTGAGGACCTGGAGAAATAAAAGTGCACTGTTGATGGAAATCTAAAATGTTGCAGTCCCCATAGAAAACCGTATAAAGGCTCCTCAAAATAATTAAAAATTGAATTACCATATGATCCAGCAATCCCACTCCTGTGTATATATATCCAAAAGAATTGAAAGCAGAATCTCAAAGAGATATTTGCACACCCATGCTCATAGCAGCACTATGCACAACAGCCATGAGTTCTGGAAGCAACCCAAGTGTCCATCAACAGATAAATGGATAAATGAATGTGGTATATATCAATACAAACAATGGAGTGTTTATTCAGCTTTCAGATTTAGGCTACAACATGAATGAACCTTAGGACATTATGCAAAGTGAAATAAATCAGTCACAAAAAGACAACTACTGTATGATTCCATTAACAAGAAATATCTAAAGTGGTCAACATATAGAAACAAAGAATGGTACCACGTATAAAATACCTAGCTGTTGTATAGCACAGGGAGCTCAGCTCAGTGCTCTGTGATGACCTAGATGGGTGGGATGAGCGGGGGATGGAAGGGAGGTCAAGAGAGAGGGGATACATGTCTACATATAGCTGATTCACTTCGTGTACAGCAGAAAGTAACACAGTGTTATGAAGCAACTACAGTCCAATTAAAAAAAAACAAAAGAAACAAAGAATGGTGGTTGCCAAAGGCTGGGGGGAATGAGGAGTTGTTTAATAGGGACCGGGTCTCAGTTTTGTAAGACGAAAAATTCTGGAGATTGGTTGCATAACAGTGTGTATGTACTTAATGGAACTGAACTGCACATGTAGAAATGGTTAAAGTTCCTTACACTATTATTGCAAATAGCTTGAAAAAGTGGATTTTTCTACAGATTTTTAGAAAAGTGCTTCTAGTCCTATAAGACATACTTCCAGCAGGCTTCATAAATAATTGTTTGAATACTGAGCATTACTTCAAAAGGTATGTATTAAGCATCTACTGCTTACATGTTTTTTAAAATGCTACCTTTTATTGTGTAAAGATCTATCAATGAACACTTTTTTTGGTTTGAGTCCAGGATGTGCTTTTCATGACAGATATCTGTTTTCTCCTACCTGAATGCATCACTAATTAAAACCCCTCATTAGGTCAGTATTTCACACTCCCAATTATTTAGTTTCTTCTCATACCAAAATTCATGATCTTAAATGGAGACTTCACCCCTAACAATACTGAAAATTGGGACTTCCCTGGCAGTCCAGTGGTTAAGACTTTGCCTTCCAAAGCAGTGGGTACGGGTTCAATCCCTGGTCAGGGAACTAAGATCCCACGTGCCTCACAGCCCAAAAGCCAAAACATAAAACAGAAACAATATTGTAACAAAATTCAATAGCAACTTTAAAAATGGTCCACATGAAAAAAGAAATCTTAAAAAAATATACTGAAAATTGTCCAGAATTGTTACTAGAATTAATTTTTTATTATAAAATCATAATCTTAAAGTCAGACATAACTCCTCTTACTCAAAACAAGATTTTTTTAAAAAGGACCAAATTATTGGCATTTATATTGATATTAAAGGTTTTATGAGAATAAAGGAGGACACTATGGAAGCTTTAAATTGAAGATTAACATGGTGGAAAGATTATTGCACAACTAGGAACAAAAGGATTGAGACCAAATTGACATAAAAAGCATACATACAGACAACAATGAGAAGCACAAGAATGTCTAAATAACAGCCATGAGAACAGCCACCAGAACAGAGCAAGAGCCATCATTTACCCATTTACTGAGCACTCAGGCTTTGTACCCTCTTAGATGTTTTCCAGGTTATCTATTTTATTGAATCATCACAGTAAGTACATGTGATATACTCTTTCTCCTCATTTCAGAAATAAGACTGAGGTTCAGAGAAATTAAGCAATTTGTCCAATGTCACACAGTCTTGCTTTCATGAGCCTACTTTTATTTCCCCCCTAATTGGTCACGGAACTACAAAACTGTAAAAAAAAAAAAAAAAACTCAGAAGTTTCTCTAAAACACATGCCCTTTTTCTGGCTCTAAACTCATTCCCATTTCTTTCCACTTTATTATTCAATACTCTCTGCCAGATTTTCATGCATATTGACATTTCCTTTAAGGAAATACAGTTTAAAAACCACTTCTGTCACAGGGGATCAAATCAGGTCACAGAAATTATTTGCTTGTTTTATGGATCAGGAAACAACCCAACATTGTCATTACTTGTACCACCACCACTCAAGAGTCCATGCTTCTCTAAAATCTCCCATCAATCACCCGCCCCAGACCTCAGCAAATTAGATGGAGAAAACACAAGATTTGAGAGTGGAGGATGGCAGGGGGTGGGGGAAGAGGGGGGCTTGCTGAAAGGAATGATCCAGCATGAGATTCACTCCCTTAGGAAAAGTAATACCTTTCCTGAAATGTGAAGATCCACTTAAGAAATTACATAATCCTCTCCACTGGATTCTTGAAAGTAATATTTCAAAGGAGAACCATGACCCCAGACTTCTATCACTGGGCTTTAAAATTACTCTTCTCCCTCTTTCCCATCCCACATATTTAAATCAATGGGTTTAAAAATCTCAAATACACTTCACATAATGTAGGAAAACATGTCATGCCTAGAGATTAATGCTAAGTGAAACATGAATAGAAACAAAGATGGAAGGAGTGAAAGAAAAGTAGAAAGAAAGAAAGGAGGAACAGAGGGAGGGGGGAAATGTTCCTGTGATCTATCCAGAGGTACTTGCATACAGGAGAAAATGCCTCTTTCTTGAGCTTCCCTGAGTAACCCTCATTTCATCCGTCTTGTTTTCATCCTTATTTTCAATTTAACATCTTCCAAGGAAAAAAGTCATCCACTGGGGAAAAAAGAAATCTTTCTCATTTCCATTCCTTTTCTTGGATATTAACCTAAGTGACAAAATCTGAAAAAATACCTATTGGTTCACATGGTGGTAGCACTGGGAGAGGGGGACCAGCAGGTCACACAGAGCACAGCCAGAGCCAGTCTCTCCGGAGCTAGAGTACAGGGCTTTCTGTACTGATTCGGCTTATAAGCACTTAGCCTTAACTAGTTCCACCCTGAGAAGGGGCAGGTGGTGTGGGGAAAGCCTGGAGGGGCTGCGAATCATAAAGGACACTGTTTGCCATAGAAGCCTTCATTCTCATTCTTGGAGCGGAGGAAGTCACTGCAGGGTTTTAAGTAGGTAGGTGACATCAAATTTACATTAAGAAGTTCATCCTGCAATAAGAGGGTGGAGGAGGGATTGGAGAAATGCAGAGCTAAAGACAGAGATTAGTTAAAAGTCATGTACCAAAATGTTCATTGCAGCTCTATGTACAATAGCCCGGAGATGGAAACAACCTAAGTGTCCATCATCGGATGAATGGATAAAGAAGATGTGGCACATATATACAATGGAATATTACTCAGCCATAAAAAGAAACGAAACTGAGCTATTTGTAATGAGGTGGATAGACCTAGAGTCTGTCATACAGAGTGAAGTAAGTCAGAAAGAGAAAGACAAATACCGTATGCTAACACATATATATGGAATTTAAGAAAAAAAAATGTCATGAAGAACCTAGGGGTAAGACAGGAATAAAGACACAGACCTACTAGAGAATGGACTTGAGGATATGGGGAGGAGGAAGGGTAAGCTGTGACAAAGCAAGAGAGAGGCATGGACATATATACACTACCAAACGTAAGATAGATAGCTAGTGGGAAGCAGCCACATAGCACAGGGAGATCAGCTCGGTGCTTTGTGACCACCTAGAGGGGTGGGATAGGGAGGGTGGGAGGGAGGGAGATGCGGGAGGGAAGAGATATGGGAACATATGTATATGTAAAACTGATTCACTTTGTTATAAAGCAGAAACTAACACACCATTGTAAAGCAATTACACTTCAATTAAAAAAAAAAAAAAAAAGGTGCATCCGTCTGAGTCCTGGCAGGAAACAGACTGGCACACTTGAAGGGTTTAAGAGAAGACATTTTATCGAAGGGGCTATTTACAGAGGTGTGAGCAGAGACAAAGAACCACCAAAAAAAAGGTGAAGCACCAGAGACCAGTAACAATGAAAACCTGTTACCAGCCCAAAGCAGAAAGGGGCAGGAGGGAGCCATGTCAGAGCCTGGAGAAAACTGGGGATGGAAGGAGGGCCTCCCTGGAGGAGCTGTGTCCCTGGAGAAAGGCAAACAAATCAAAACCATGGGGACCCAACCTCTCTCCTCATTCCCTGTCATCCTCCAGAGCCTCCCATGAATCTAGTTCAATAAGAAGAGCCCACATGGAAGTTAGCCTCCCAGGGCTCAATCTAGGAGGAAGGGCAGAGAATGTACTGGGATGGGGGTGCCCAAGGGAGACTAACCATCAGAATGCCTACTGATACCATCACTGTTGAGAAGATGTGGGCTTTAAAGGGAGTGGCGGCGAGGATGGAGAGGAAGAGGAGGATACCAGAGATGATCTGAGAGATAAACTAAATATGACTTAGTTTTGAACTGGATGTGAAGAGGGGGAAAAGAGGAGCATTCACAGACGACTTGTAAGTTCCTGGTTTTGGTGGTGAGTGGCATGGCTTATAACCAGGAGAAGAAATATACATGAACATGTAGGTTTCGGGGAAAATTAGCTTTTATGCGTGCATAAGAGGAGTGGCCAAGTGGGCATATACTGTACGTTACTGGGTGTGGGTCTTATACTACCTTGGCAGGAGGTATGGGTAAGAAATCAACTTTGGGCAGAATCAGCAAATGAGTAGAGAAGTTAAAGCCAAGGGAAAAGGATGGAGAGCCCTTGGACATGGTGTCAGGAAAGAAAAACGGAGGGTCAGGGAGTAACTCTGTGGAACACTATTAATGTTTAAGGATCCAAGAGAGGAAGAAAAGCCACCTAGAGCCTGCAAAGGAGACTGACAAAGGAAGAGAAGTAGGCGAAAGTCTGGGAGCAGAGAGCTGTGTCGAGAGTCACCGTGAGAGACAGCTGAAATGCAGAAGGGTAGAGAAGTGGAGGAGGGTCCAGTGAGTCTGGTGATGAGATGGTGGTCTTTGTTCATCTGAGAAAGAACCGTTTTATTGGGTGATGAAGGCAGAATCGTCATGGCTGCCGGTGGAGCTGAAAATGGGAGAGAAAGAAATGGACAAAGCCAAGTCCCTCTAACCTCGGAAGAAGTTTGCTGGTGACGGGAAGGTGTGCAGCAACGTCTACACGGAACATAGAACAAAGGGAAGGATCTCTTTTCAAAAGAAAAGAAAGCTGAGTCCAGGCTGTGGAAAGGAGCTAAAAGAGAGAGGGGTTGAAAACACAGAGAAGAAATAAGATCCCCAAAGAGATATCACAGAGGAGGGAGCAGCTGAGACAGGATGATGGAAGAGCCAAACTGTGAGCGAGGGGTGCCTGAACTTGGAGGTGGTAGCGTGGGAAGTCTTGGTTGTGTTTGGTGGCCTCTGTGCAGACCTTGGTGGCGGCACAGGTTTGGGTTGGGGGTTGGGGGAGAATACGATTAGCCCTCAAGCTCATCTCTTCTGACTTTCACAGCCCACATTTGGAAAAAGCACTCTCAATTTTGGCAAAAAAAAAAAAAAAAAGAGAGGAGATGGGGGAAAGACTAGGGGCACTTTGGTGTGTAAAGGAGAAAAATTAGTTCAGAGCAGTTTGCATCCACTCAAAATCTGAGAGCCAATTAAAGTGTAAAGATGGAAACCTTTAGCGCTGCTTCCAAAAACAAGTTGGGGGGCACTGACCCTGCTCTGAGTCATCTGTGACTCTGTCCATGGGTCATATTCATGTCTTATCTGTAATCAGGAACCTTTAATCAAGTGACCCTACCTTTAAATTTGGGGTCATGGATACAGCAAACTCCATTTAACATCACTTCATTGAAAATACAGTTACAAAGTTATTCATGTCCCAAGTTCTACTAAGACAAGGTTGCAATCCCAGACTTAGAATCAGAGTCTCCTGAGCCCTAGTCCAGCATCCTTTTCATTACATCAATTTCACAAGAATATAAAAGTAATGGATCCTGATGTGTCTCAGGGCACATTCAAGATGCAACGGAGCCAGGAAATAACACACTTTCTTATCCTCTCTGAATCAACAAAGATCCAACTTGAAGCCTCTGTTCTGCTGGGCTGACAGGGAAATCATAACATAACAATAACAATCTCAATAACGACTGAGGCCTTTCCCAGGTCCCGGTGGTGTCTTACGCAGCACCAAAACACGAGGGAGCCCCTCACCCACCCTAGCAGTCATTTGTCAGCTATCCACATTGGGTTTTGCCCTCAACGTCCCGGCTCTGTGCTATGATGAGGCGCAGGAATTAACTGTACAATTAAGAACTAGATGTCTAAGCCTAGAATCTTTCTAGAACATCCTCTGAAGACGTGCTGTGTCCCCCACTGAATTATACAAGGGACCCCTATTCTCAGAGACCTCAACTGTCAAGAGTTGTACTTTTGGGGGAAAGGAAAGCTCTAGCAAATCATTTCTTCTCTTCTTATTGCCCTCATAAGATACACTGTGGCAAAAAATCCTGTCAACAAGTTTAGGCTTTAACAGAAAACAGGAAATATTCCTGATAGAAAAAAAAAAAATACAAGAACCTAACCAGAGGTAAGAAAATACTAAAGCATGGCTATATGCTTGAAGTGGGGTCTGGGGACAGCTGGGAGAATAAACACAAGTTAATTTTGTAATCATTTAGCCTAATTTTAATGAGATTAAAAACAATCAAAAGGTATCATTAGAAACAATTCATGATGAGAAAGCTAATTTGCAGTCCCTTCATTAAAAACAACCACCAAAAAAACCCACTAGACCAGAAACTTCTGACACTACTGTTTTTACTGTGGTTTTACTTTATACTTTGGACAAGATTTCTCAGCATCCTCTACATGTTAGCTACTGGTAATTGTGCTATTATATACCATTTTACCTTTCGGACATAAATTTCCCTCTTGATAAAGCCACTGAAACAAAAATAAAGGTGCAATTATTTTTTTCCAACATAAAAAGTGAAAACAGATTGGAATCACTAAACGACAGAGAACATTCCGTATACCCTCTTGTATCCTCAGGGCCCTGCTCATAGGAAATGTCCAAAAAGGCATTGTGATGTTGATAATAAATGGTAGGATGATGTAAAAAGAGGAATGTTCCCCAAATATAAGTTGAAGTGAATTATAACTGAATTCTCACCCATAAATCTTTCACTTTAATTTAATTCAATTTACTCAGATATGTTTATTTTACTTTTTATTCTGATTCTTCAGTTTAAACTCTGAGCTATTTGGAAAATTTTTAAAGTTACTTATTTTCTTTGTGAAAAGGCTCTGGTTCTCAGATTCTCCCTCCTTCCCTCCTTCCCACAGAAACACATAGAAGAATGAAGCTTCTTTTGTTTTCTGTTCCCTGAATCTTGCTTAAAAAATTGTGGTCACTTCCGCAGCACTAACAAATATATAAATTATTTGTGTTTATGTGCAGATACTCAAAAGAAAAAAACATTTTTGTGTTCTCTTGTCCATTAAATATTAACCTACTTTAAAATCATCAACAAAGAGTACCTCTGCTTCCTCAGAAAGTGCTGCAAATTCTGAAACACTGTGACATAACATGCATTGCTGCAAGAAAGCACCCTTCTCAAAATGTGTGATGGTTAGAGCTGGAGTCCATTCTCTGATTTAAAATTAATCAATTTCTTTATGAATTAAAATTTAGTATTATCAGGTGATATACTTATTGCTGCTAAAATTTTTTATCCATCAAAAAGAAACTGCAGAGTTATGCAGCTATTTTTTTTTTTAATTTGTCATACTCTCCAAGGAGTAAAACAATGGCTTGTTATTTTTGCTAAGAATATTTTAAACACTAGAGGCTCTACTTTGGTTCTCAGGACTTTCCTTATGGATGAGCTAATTGTTGTCTCTCCTTTCGTACTTGCAGCAATCTTTCACTTAAAAAATAAAATAAAATAAAACTTTCAGGGACATATGGCTTTTCTTCCACCTCCATGTTTCAAATTTACTTCAAAACACCTACACAGAGTTGGAGGTTCCTGAAGTGTCAACAGCTGAAATGTCCCAGGAGCTGCAATTGCTTTTCTCGTGAAGAGTCAGAGGTGGAAAATTACTAGATTTAAAGAAGGCATTCTTAGAGGGGTTATCTCAGCATTGATTTATTTCTAGTGGCTTCAAACAGTCTAGTGAAAGTTGAGAGATGGAAGAAATATTACATATCAAATTAAAAAATTTTTGAGTTTCATAAGTCCATCCAGGTGAAATGTATTTTAAAGTGGATTTTATTTTCTCTAATTAAAACTAAGAAGCATGAACAAACACTGATTCCTAGTATAAAGACGCTGTATGTTGTAGGCAAGGTTCTGTCTCTTAAATAAAACACATGTAAGAAAGACTGGTGTAACAGTGGTCAAAATTATGGGACTCTCTGCAAAAACTTGCAGTATTCTAAAAATCAACTCTAAAATTAAGGAAGTAAAGTAGAAAGTAGAAAAATAGAACTAAATTTTGACAATGATGTTTATATTGAACATATTTCCCCTGGTATACAATCCAGTTTTCAAGCAGCACTGGAGCTAGTTTTACCATTTTATGGCAAAATGGTTAAGGTAGGTTTAGATTTGTTGGAGGAAAATTCTAATCTCTTCCACCGAAATGAATAAATACAAAATGTAATTTCAATGACTACTCACAATGTTCACAACCTTGAAGAGCTGGGTAACTGAAAGAGAAGTTTAGAAAAATGCTTTAATATAAGAAACATCTTGGAAATACATGAGTTTCGAATACTTAAAGAAATCCAATGATTTTGTACTTTATAAAAATAAAATATAGATAAGTGATTATAGTAGAGGTCAACTTGCATATTTTAATACCTTAAGTTATGGGAAATACTTCTGAAGACTTAAGTCTTTTTTTCAGTTAACAAATTCATACTACTTCCTTTCTTAAAATACTTTAATCATGCATTCTGGCAGCTTTCTGCAGGCTACTGGAATTCTAGCTATCAAAAATTGAAATATAGTGAGACTTTGATCAAACCTTGAAATGGCCACAAATGTATCTGAATTTATACTTTCTCAAAATACCATCAAAATTTGAAACACTGAAGACAGTCTTAAGCAGACTTTGAACTTATGCAAGCCTTTCCATCAATATCAAGTAGATTCCAGAACAATAAATCCACAGGTTTTAGACAGTAATTTATAGGTACAACAGTATGACTGCTATATTCACAATTAAGATATTCCTGTACAGATACAAACAGTGCTTGTTATAAACACAAACATCTTGCAAAATGCATTCTCTGCCAATGCAACTCACGATAACATAACACATATAGAAAATGAACCATTTGGGGAAAAGCTTTGTTGCTGCCGCTTTTAGTCTCCTAAAACAAAAGTCAACAAACTCCCTGTAGTACAACTGTGCTTATCAAATTTTTCTGGTTTTAGAAATGCAGTTTTAGTTCCTTGCTTGTAAATCAAACGAGTCATGTGCAAAGTACTTCACTTCTGATTTCCAAATATTAAAACTAATAACATTATGTTGTGTCAGGACACCGAATACAGAAATACTTTACACCTAGCAGAATGTTTTGGACATCAAAAGGGAGAAAAAGTTTATCTACTTACATGTTTTACAGTAATTCCTGGTATATCCCAAGGTCACTGGTAATCAATACAGTTTCAAAGGGGAAAAAAGATGCCAGTGATATGGAAAATACCTAGCAGCACAATTAAAGTAGTTATATAAAGCAGCAAATGATAAACTTGCTTATCTGTGGATTTGAACTTCAGGGGTTTAATTACAATTCTGAAGATTTATTTTCAACTTAATAGCAATTGCTTTTGAGTAAGGGTTAAAGGTGCTAGGGATTACTTTTGAACAAATTGGTTGCTTTTATAACCAACTGTTCAACTGCTGTAATATGTCAGTTACATTAATGACTTCTGCTCTCTTTAGGCCTGAATGAAGGTCTCTATCAGTTGATGTTTTTCTTCACCTGGGGGTTCACGGCGGGCTTGACACTGTGTCCTCTACTTGAGAAATGCTACCTTACTGGACTCGTCATAATCCAGAACTACTCAGGGTATTATTCATCTTTTAACTCAAATTACTTCAAGTTGTGCTTCTAGGGAAATTCTGAGCCTGATAAAGAAATGTCTATATTCTCTAAACTGAGGTTAAAAATAGGCAACAGATTTGAAATTGCTCTTCTGTTTATAAGTTGGTCCGTAAGTACATATTTTTAGAGAAATCAGTAAAAATAAGAAAAAATGAAAAAAAAAACCCCTACTCATTTGTTCGTAGAAATGGAGAAGGGAAAAGTTTGGGGGCAGCTGCTGAAATTAATAGAACTATTTACTTTTAAATATAAGTTAATACAGTTTTTTTATTAGATGGCTTGAACGTAATATTGAAATTATAAAAACCTAGTAAACAGATCACAGAGTTGATCTTAGCCAAATGAAATAAAATATTTGAGCTTCATTTTTTAAAGGAACTTTCTAAAGTAAGAAATAAAGTAAGAAATAAATCAAGTTAATCCAGTTATTATACTTTAGTCTGACACCCAAACAAATTTTGGAAAAACTAAAGGAGAAATCAGGTCCTTCAGGCACTAGAATGAAGATTAAAAAACAAACAAAACACCTGACAATTTCTATGGAGGAAAAAAAGTGGCAGGGCTACTATAGATGCAGAATTAAATTTTAGTTTTAAGGTCAATCACGGTAGATCACTTCGTGCTCAAATAATTATAAGGGCACATGTTTCTAGACTAGCTGTATTCCGGGGAAAAAACGCCAAAACCTCTTCACTACAATGAAGCTGTCTGAGACTAAAATTCATTTTTCAATACAGCTCTGACACTATAACATCTAGGCTACTAAGGAATGTACTAGTGTCATATATCAGGGACTCCATCTATTTTTAATGAAGACATGGTGAGAAGTCCTAATTCAAGTGAATAAGCTCCACTTACATAAAACCAGCTTCTTTTCAAGAGAGAAAATAAAAGACTGAAACTCTGCAAGCCTGGGACCCTGTGTTCTGCCAGCTCAGAGCTCTGGAGCAGGGCTCTGGGGCTCGCCAATCAAGACCTTTGAACTCTGACATCCCATGCGCAAGCTGAGGCAGCTATCTCCCATTTCACTTACTGCGTTTTCTCTCCAGGGGAATGAGGGAGTGGAAATGGCACCCGTCTTCCTTACAAAAACAGACAAAATACTGTCATTTTTTTTTTTTTAATTTCAGAAACACGGTCATTTTTCAGGACATAAAATTTGTAGCAGTTCTACTTAGATAAACTTCAAACTGTGTTACTTTCCTACATTCTCAGACACAAGGCCCCGAAAACGTGCATGGTGGGGACTCAATTATTTTCAACTTTCAGCTGAAGCCCCCATACATTCATTTAAGTTATGAAAACTCCAGTTTAGAATATTAGTTCAGAGTCTTATTTCTTGTATATATTTTTTTAAAAATAAAGACCACATGCAGGGTGAATTTTGCCATAGTCTTTACTTTAAAATAAAAAAAAAATAACCCTTCATCAGTAGTAAGTTTAAGTCCTTGTTTTAGCATTTTTAAGATGGTGTGACAATATTCTTTCACCTTAGCTGTGAACTGAATACAAGAGACAGAAGAACAGGCTGATTAAACGTAGAGAGACAATGACGTGTGTAAGCTGTGGCACCTGTCGCTGGTGCCAGGGAATGTCAGAGAAGCAGAGGCAAAAGGGAGAGGTTAAAGAAAAAAGAACCCCAAGGTCTTCCATCTGGGTGGATGTAGAGCAGAGATGCTACGAATGGAAGCCTGCATTACTGGGAGAGTGCTTGTGGAGGGAAGGAAGAGCAATTCAATTTTAGATAACTGATTGTGGATTGTTTGGATTGAAGAACTGATGGAACAATTGACAACTGTTACAAATGGGTGAGAGAGCTGCTCAGCAGATGGCTGGAGCTGAAGATCAAGATGCAGGCCAGGGCTAGTCTAGAGATGCATATGTGGATGGTCTTCTCCAGAAGAAACTTTCAGGTTTTCCAGTTTTCAATATGACATGCAGAACCAAACTGATCATTTTTCAGACGTGTTCCACCCAGTGCCCAGCACAGTGAGAATAATTCTCACTGGGATGTGAAAACATTTTCCATTAATGCCAACTGTGAGCAAGAAGGTGAGTTACATTTTTAGCAGCTACATCCTGCAACGGGCTTATATTTAAGTTTGTAGCCAACTAAAATCCTCAGACCTTTTTTTTTTTCCCATGTAAAACTGTGCTTCTCTTATCTTTTATACGTATGATAAAATTTTTAATTTAAATATAGGATTTTATGTTTATTCCAGTTATATTTAATCTTTTTGGTTTTGATCCAGCAATTCAGACTGCCAAAAATTTAGACTGCTAAATAAGGGATACCAATCTTTTATTTTCTGTCTTCCCTGGAGAAACTAAGGAACTTCAAGTTAAAAATGCACCATGAAGAATTTGGGTAAGAGATAAAGAATTTCCTATTGGGAGGATCAGGGAAGCTAGAAAAAATATAGGGAAATTTTTGGTCTCTACTTTTTTTTTAATTATAAAGTTTCAACTTATTAAAAATGGGTTAAACCATAGTCCTTTAAGGAAACTTTCATCCCTGCCTCAAAAAGAACTGGCCAACCTTTCCTTGTGTCCCACATGCATCTTGTTTTATACGTAGGTCATAAAACTGGTAAGATGTACTGCCCTTCTTTGCCTATTTGTCCTCTTTTTATGCTAGACTGTAAAGTCCTTGGGGATAAGAATCATATCTTATTGGTCCTTATATCTCAAGATATATCATGAGCATTTAACAGATTTTTAATGGTTAACTTAATAAATCAGTGAACGAATTGAAGATGAAAGTATTAGGAAAAAGGATTCAGTCATCTCATCAACAAACCTTCAGCACCTATTATATTCCAGGTAGAGCTAGAGATCCACAGGGGCAAGGCCACCATCTTGGCCTCCTGGGGGATGATGAGAGAAAGGGAATCAGACAGGCCAGGTGATCTATGAAGGCGATGTTGAGTTCTGTAGATCCATCACATCCATAATTTTAGGTCCAAGACAATTTACAGACAAACATTACAACATGCCTCAGAGAGAAATCTAAAATAAGATTTTAAAAGAATCAGTGATACTTAAAATGTGGGTTTTCATATAAAAATAAAAGATGCCACTACTTTATGTTTATCACTAAGGCATTTTATGGCACTTAAATAAATGGTCTTGTATCTAAAGTCATACATTTAATGGAGACTTATACAGTACTTCAGATGCAAAGGCAGAAATATATAATTTTATGTAATTTTCATGCACTAATATATGATTTTTTTCATGAACAGTGCTTACCTTTTTTAAAAATAAATTTATTTATTTTTGGCTTCATTGGGTCTTCGTTGTGGCTTTCTCTAATTGCAGTGGGGGGGGCTACTCTTTGTTGTGGTATGCGGGCTTCTCATTGTGGTGGCTCCTCTTGCTACGGAGCACGGGCTCTAGGCGCGCGGGCTCACTAGTTGTGGCTCGCGGGCTCTAGAGTGCAGGCTCAGTAGTTGTAGCACACGGGCTTAGTTGCCCCGCAGCATGTGCGATCTTCCCGGACAAGAGCTCAAACCCGTGTCCCCTACATTGGCAGGTGGATTCTTAACCACTGTGCCACCAAGGAAGACCAGGACAGTGCTTCCATTTAGCACCTTGAATCATCTTTGGCAGAGAGATGTCTACACATGTAGGAGGCTATTTTCACTCAGTTGAGTGATTTAGTAGATATTAAAATTTGGTTTTTCATTGTAACCAGTACACTGATTTTTCATAAATTAATACATTTTTTCAGTTCTCACTTATAATGATGTTTCAGTAACTCACTAGTGTAACAGTTTTGCTTTCTTGTAACACCTGGAGGTCTAAGCTGGATTCATAAACCAACTTCCTTTTCTACAAAGTGCTCTGGGCATTTGTGAACCATCACATACACGTGCATATACTCCTTCCACTGCTCTGCATATCTAAAGACTGTGCAGGTTTTTGTAAAATGCTATTATGAGCAGCAGTGCACCCAGACCTGCTGGCATTTTGGTTCCTTTGCCACAGAGCAGGACACTGGGGCACATGACAGTTGAAATATATATTCTTCTTTTTTCTTTTTTCAAAGTGTCTCAATGCTTTTTTTTTTTTTTTTTTTTTTTACTTTGCTTTAGATTTTCAAAATCGTCTCTCGTTCACAGGGTGATTGTGCACTAAATCACTGCAATATAACATCTAAAAATGTGAAATGAAAAGGACAACTGAACATTTCTAATGGGGGCTTGATTATGGCCATGCATTAAATACAGGAGCATTTATTCAGGCAACAATTATTTGTTGAATTTCTCCCAGATACCATGCAATGTGCTGCATACCAGAGGTCCATGAGTTCTTGAGATGGGTACTTTGTTAACAATAAAAATACCTCCATACAGTAGACAGGCACTTGCAGATATGTCACTTCATTTCCAACTGGACAGTATGAAGGCTGATCAATATTCTAAACGATGGCTTCATAAATATTGTCCCTCATCTATTCCTTGCAAGCTGCAGGGGTGGTATTCTAACTAGCAAATGAACCAATCTGCATACATGCTTAAATCAAGTTTGTTTAAAATTAGAAAATGGCATAATGTATTCAATTCATAATGTTTTTATGGAGGATTCACATAGAATTAAAAATATGCTACATGATTTGAATTGGGAGAGCAAAGATATGTAGCTGATCTATGGGTCTAATAGGATATTCAAAACCCAAATTTCAGAAACCTTTGCACTTAAATAAAAGTAAAAAGAAAATCGCAATGCATTAGCCTGTTCACTGGTCTAATGAAAGTATAATCAGCATGTGTGAGAAAACTACATTGGTTATGTCAGATCTGTAAAATTTAAGAAATTCTTGGGGCTTCCCTGGTGGTGCAGTGGTTAAGAATCCACCTGCCAATGCAGGGGCCATGGGTTCGAGCCCTGGCCCAGGAAGATCCCACATGCTGCGGAGCAACTAAGCCTGTGTGCCACAACTACTGAGCCTGCACACCTACAGCCCGTGAGCCACAACTACTGAGCCCATGAGCCACAAATACTGAAGTCCGCGCACCTAGAGCCCGTGCTCTGCAACAAGAGAAGCCACCGCAATGAGAAGCCCACACACTGCAATGAAGAGTAGCCCCCGCTCGCCACAACCAGAGAAAGTCTGCACAGCAACGAAGACCCAACACAGCCAAAACTTAAAAATATAAAAAATAAATTAATTTAAAAAAACATTCTGGAGCTTCTTTTGTTGCTTAGCACAGGAGAAAATTTCTTTATATATGAATCTGACAGGATGTTTCTCTTTGCCAGAACATGCTTTTGTAACCTTGGCCAAAATTGCTGAATTAAACCCTACAAAAAATGACTTTGTTAGTTTTTAGGGATAAGAGAAATGGAGAAAGGAGGAAGAGCAGGACAGAGAGACAGAAAATAAAACAGAGACTAGAAAGTGTCTGTAGGTAATTTAAACAGTTTTGCCAACCCCACTACCCTTAAGTGCACGGCTTGAAATTCCCCTGAGCTGCATGGGTACCCCTCTGCTGCATGGGCACCGCTCTGCTTCCCCACATCCCTACTCTGCCTGTCAATGAAGGAATCTCTTAATGAGGAGCAAAGTCTTTTCTAGTGTGTGTGTTTGGGGGTGGGAGTGGGGTTGGGGGGAGGAGACCCTCTTCAACTTTATATCCCTCTTTCCACTATATTTTTCATCAAAAGAAAGGGAGCTGCAGTAAACTGACTGTAAAAGGCTGGCCTCTACAGGTGTTTTCATTTACACGATGGATGGCTGAGCTTACTCCTTAGGTGGGGGTGGGTTGCACGTCACTGCCCCGTCCCTGTGGGCACATCACAGACCTGCAGGAAGGCACCAGGACCCAGCCGGCTGCTCCCTTCAACACCGGTGGTAAGGCTCAGGGCCCACCTTCCCAGAGGGTGACCAGGAGGGTCACCCTGATGACTCTAGTCTGAATGTGTGAGATAAAGCTGAGGTTGACCACCCGCTGGCTCAGGTAAGGGACCTGCACTCAGATTTCTTGACAAGTCTGGAAAGGGACAGCCCTGAGGACTTACAAGGAGCCCAGATTTCTCCACCAGCCGTGTTTTCAAATCCAGCTTTACCCAAAACACCTGCCTATCAAGAGGTGTCAATGCTCATCCTAAATAAAGCTGACCCTTCAACCTTCCTCTTTATCTCTGCCAGATAGATTCTAAAAAGAAGAGAGGTAATAAACTGGAACACCAAATTTCCAGTACCAACCCTGGAACTGGCTGTCACTCAGGGAGTATCACATAAAGTGCAAGAAAATAATTTTAACTTACTCAAAAAATTTAAGAAGCTTACATAGCACATTTTCCCCCCTGAATGTCAAACTTATAATTTTCACACAGGAAGAAAAAGGAAGTGTGCAACATATCTGCTTTATAACATCTGAATATATATAATGAAAGGAACTGAAATGTTTCGCAAAGAACACCTGAATACAAATAAATTAATGGCGAATTTAAGAATAATCTCCTTCAGACGTTGAAGAATGAGAAGGGGATTATATTCTGGCCCTTAGTTTTGGTTCTAAGAGGCACCTAAAATTTTATTTCTGTCTGTGTTTTGATTCATGAGTATCCAAAGCCCTGACATTCGTTTTGAGAAATTTCCACGCTGCAGAAAATAGGCTGCAGTCCAAGCTCACCTCTGCAGTTTTCACAGAAAGACCTTTATGGTGGTGTGTACCACAGTTATATATTAATAGGCTTTGGTGTAATTCCAGAGCTAAAATTCACTAAGAGACAGCAACAAAAAACACCTATATAACTTTGTATCAGTTCTGACTCGACTTGGCCTCAGGTATTATTTCGTGAAGAATCTAAACATCTTTAACAGGTTAATTCACAGACTTTGGAGGTCTGTCTGGGGCTGTCTGCTTCCTAAGGCAGAACAGGGTAGACAGAAATATTCCTCAGAAAGGCAGCAAGGGGGGTAGAAAGTAGATGGACTCCTGACCTAGAAGTTCTGGCTTTGCATCATGATTGATTAGTTGAGTTCTAGCAGGGTTGCTTGACTGGGCTGGAGTATTCTCATCTCTAAAATGGGAATGATAAAACTGACATTGCAGAGTAAAAACTTTTTTTTTTTTTTGGCAAAAATGAGAGCAAAGCACCTAGGAAATCGCAAGTGTCCATTAACATCTAGTTCTTTTTCTCCTCCTTGCATCCTACTCAAAATTCAATATAAGATGGTTATCATAGTTTACAAACCAAGTTAATTCTATGTGGCCATTCAGAATTCATGTTTTTTGTCTTCTTTTAAAGTACAAGGACTTACTGAAATAGAACTCCTCATTGGCTTTTGTAAGATTCAGCCTGATAAAGAAGGTAGCGATATGCCTGTCAAGCATTTCCAGCATCTTCAACTGCAATCATTAGACACAAGCTGTCCTGGATCCAGTCAGCTCCATGTTTATTCATGAATACTATGTAGGGAAAGGCTGAGGGGTGACTTTTATGACAAAATGATCAAAAGTGAGGTTTCTCCTAAACTTCTCTGAATTACTACAGGTTACAAAGGGATCTGTTCCATGAATGCATCATATTATCTCTTCCTTGAATAACAGGAGTCACTTCCGTTAATTACATGAGACATAACTGGTCAAAATCTTTTCCTATTGACTTCAGCTTCACATAGCTCTCCACTCTCACCAAACTGAAACACCCTTTTCTCCTGAGTCAACTAGACTCTCATAAAGGTCCTGAGCACCTATTTTTTCTCCCAAATAACTCACCTGGAAAATCCCAAGGGAGGAAGGGCAACCACCCCTTATTCAACTGGAATTTCCAGATTATCATCCTTTTAGCATCTAAGTCCTTAGACTTTGCCTATATTTTACATATGTGAATATGGGTCCTAAAGTATGCATATATTTATATATATATTCATTATATCTCCAAATGATCACTTATGTAATTTTTCAAGTTTTATTTTGTTGCTTTCGTGATGAACTATTGCCTCTGACAGTAGTAAGCCATGGACCTGTTTGAATCACTCCAACCAGAACCTAGTGCAAAAGTTCACAAAATTAATTCGACTTTAGAATTATGATATGGATATCTCAGTCAATATGAATTTGAGGTCTTAAGGAGCTTCAAGAGTATCAGGAACTACAACTGACATGACACATGGCTGGTCAACATGGTGACCACAAAACCAACAGCTGTGTTTCAAACTGGCATCCTGAATGAGATGATGAGGAACACACTGTAAACAGAGGAGAGGAGGCTAAATCTGGACACCCATGAGAATTACTCTAATCCCAACCCTCCTTGACACTATCTCAACACAAGATTTTAGCTACTCTCATCACCTTCCAAAGAATTCATCATTTCTGTCACTGTGCTATTTTTTAGTCTATTTTATGTTTACCCTTACGCCATCTCTCTTCTTTTCTTCCATGTGTTCTTAAATACATCACTAAAATATTTGAATTCAGCTTAACAAAACTATAAAACAAAGCTAACTAAAAACAAAAAACTTAAGAGCCCAAGATTTTGAAATAGACAGGAATCATCTATATCTTTGTTTTCTATCTCAGTCACTCAGAATGGTTATTCTAATTGACCTTGAGAAATATACAGCCTTGCTCTGACATTCTGGGGCCCAGCATGGTCTGGAAGAGTAAGGGGGCTCTGTGGCCAGGAAGCCCCAGTCGGCAAGGGGAGAAACAGACCTTATCTATTACTCAAGGCTTAATCTAACTCAGTCATGAGGTTTGAGTCTATGGTGTGTTCGCTGGTCAACAGGCTAGGAGAGAACCCATTATTTAAAGCATTTTTTTCTAAATAGTCACAAGATTTTTTGCAAAACTTCCCCAGCTAGAGTAAATAAAAATGAATTAGTAACCATTCTGACAATAAAAATGTGCTGGGTGACAAAAAATAAAACAAAGTCCTCTTACAGTGATTACGCTGATGACTTTATGTTGTCATGATGCCAAATGAAGGGAATTAAATAAATCTTACATTTCTGCTGGGAAAAGTGGGTGTGCGGGAGGAGCAAACAGAGAGAAAAGCAAGTCAAAATTAGTAAAATTACTTTCAAAGTAAAATTCCTAGCTAAGTAATTAGTCAGTAAGGAAAGATTCTGAGACCTAGTACCCCTACTCTAGATTGGCCTGAATTACCATAGTTCTTTGTGTCTGTGTCCTATCTTCCCAACTAAACTGTCCAAAACTTTGAAGACAAAATATGCCTCATATCTCTTATATTTAGCACATTTTCAAGGCAGAGCAGAAGAATGTACTAAATATTTATTGAACAAACGCATTCTTTCTTGTGCCTAGCATTTAGTAATAAACATAATAGTAATTAACATAAATATTTTTGAGACTGCTGATGTATTTGACTATTTCCATGTTTTATATCCTCAGTAAGTCATTTGTAATTAAGCTATAAACAAACATATATGCATATTTAATACAAAATACACAAACAGTTATTAACATACTGCCTTCCCATATGGTTTATTCACACGTGTGACCTGCCTTCCCAGACTTTCACCCTCCCAAGGAAGACAGATATTAAACTATCACTGTAGTATGGTGAGTGGTGATATGGGAAATTAGTCTGGTCCAAAGTGAGCAGTGTTTCATTGAATGGGTGACAAGAAATATGTTAGCCAGACCAGTGAGCAGCTCATGTGAAGGCATGGGTATGAGTAAGCTCTCATCCAGAAAACTGAGAGCCCTGCCGAATGGCTGAAGGGCAGCAGGGAAAAAGGAAAGTGGCTTAGCCGGACTCTGGAGAGCTCACCCAGGACCATATCAGAAAGTGTCTTGCAAGTCAAGTTAAAGCCACTGGACTTGATCGCCATGGAAGACATCGAAGAGTTCTGCGTGAACTCACAGCGTGATCCCATCAGTAAGACCCCGCGTGATTTTGGAAGGTTCACATTAGTTGTTATGTAAAGAATGGATTCCAGAGGGGAGAGATTAGTTAAGGCACAGGCTATGGTGGTGTTTCAGTAACTCAGGTTAGAGAGGGTAGCACTGTGGATTAGGATGGGGTTGGAGAGGTAGCTTTGAGGGAATGAGAGAAAACAATGTGTTCGGTATGAGATGCCTGCAGCACAAAACAGGTGATATGCAATAAAATGGAGGATGTATCGTTCTGGAGCTCAGCGGATTCTTGCTAACCAGGGAAATCGTCTGAGAGCCACAAGCACATGGCTGGTAACTGAAGCCAGGCTGTGTGTGGGTCTCAGGGAGACCACGTCTTGAGAGATTTTCCACTTGAGCGAACAATTTTTCTACAGGTAACAAACTGCATTAGCAATAAAATAATGCTCAAAAGGTAAGTACGCCTGGCATACATATTTTATACAATGGTTCATTTTTTCCAGTGAGATGATAATATAGATTAGAAATAAGCATTTTTAGCAGATGAACTAAGCCCGTAAATTCTCCAATTCTACAGTGCAGCCTGAGTCCTCTTTGGTTTGGTGCTGTCAAGTTAACAAGAACATAAGGAAAAAACTCATAAAGGTTAGCAGGTTGGCATAATTTGTATCACCCAGCAGTATCCAAAGTTTCTAGTACACAAACTATGGTTGTACTCAGCACACAATTTAGTGTCACTGTGCCCTCTTGCCAGAAATTCAAAGTTTTAGTTATTTAAATGACATTTATTTGCAAAGTGGGTAGGTTAAAAAAAGTCCTACAAATACTGGATATTTATAAGTATTCTTTTATTGTCACAGCATTACGGCAGGGATGAAAAAGGATAAAAAGAAAGACATCACAAATCATCTGTAGAACTTATTTTTCTCTGCTCTGTATACACTTGAAAAGTAGGAAAATTTTTCTCCTAATTTTTCTTCAGAATGGTAAAGTGGTTAGATACACAGGCTTTGGAGTCAGGCAACCTAAGTTCAAGTCTTGGCTTTTCCGTTTACTTACTAAGTGACAACTTAATCTTCTAAGCCTCAGTTTCATCATCTATCAAATGGGGATTATTACCAACCTTTTAGGATTACTATGAGCATTAAATGAGGCAACGCCACCAAGACATTCGCGCAGTGCTGGTCACCTACCAATCACTCGACACATAGTTAACCATGGTGAATTGTATTCATTTTTTTTTTTTTTTTTTTTTTTTGCGTTATGTGGGCCTCTCACTGTTGTAGCCTCTCCCGTTGCAGAGCACAGGCTCCGGATGCGCAGGCTCAGCGGCCATGGCTCACGGGCCCAGCTGCTCCGCGGCATGTGGGAATTTCCCGGACCGGGGCATGAACCCGTGTCCCCTGCATCAGCAGGCGGACTCTCAACCACTGTGCCACCAGGGAAGCCCGAATTGTATTCATTTTGATTAGGCCTTAATCATGTCAGTACCCAGAGGTGACCAGCACAGGGAGTTCAGCTTTGCAGGTCCTCAATAAATGTTTGCCCAAAGGAAACTTTGCAAGCATTTTACACACATATACACAGGCAAGATAGAGTGCTGGTATCAGACAGGCCTGAATTTGAATTCTAGCTTTGCCACTTAACAGCTCTGTGACCTTAAATAATTTCTTACCCTCTAAGTTTTGATTGTTTCCATCCAAAAGAGAAGAACAATAACTACTTCATAAGGATGCTTAAAAACTTAAACAAGATAACTTGTTTATGATAACATACTCTTCTCCTTCATGTTTTTAACATTCTCATTTGAGAAACAAAACCTTACATATGAGAGTACAGGGTCTGTAGTGGTACCATATGGCTCATATAATAACTTCCTGCCAAGAAACCCTAAATTAAAATGAACATCTGTCTTGAAAGGATTAGAAAAAGGGGGGGGCAAAATGCAACTTCGGAGTATCTTGAGGTCTGTGTAAAGGGCCACGAGGCCCCTGGGTCACTGTCAAGTGCTCTGAGTAAGACCCAATCAACATACGTTTTGGTAGTCAAATGCCCTAGACGTAAAGAATCGTCTGCATCCAATGTAGAGAGATGTGCTCACCAGAAAACCAACAGGAAGGCGCATTTTCACTGGAATCATCTGCATGTTAAACATCACATTTCTTAATAATTCATGTATAGAACTAATATGAGTATATTTTATATATAGGCAAAGTGGTACATATAAAACCACATACAGATATCAAGTGGGAGTGAGCTCTGGTGGATATTCTGACACTAGGTCGGGGGGTGAGATCAGAAACATTCAATTGGATTATCAGTTTTCAGAAATTCTCAAGGATCACAAAAATCAATCACTTAACAGTTTTTTCTTTTGTTGAGTGAGGATAACAGTGACTTCTCAACAAGGCATAAACAGTTGCTAAACTATTTGCCAAAATAGAAGATTATATAAATAGTTGAACATGGAGGAATTTTAGTTTCCTTCCTTGTTAGATAACAGTATACTAACAATTTGGTTAAAAGTGAAGAAAATATGGAAACTGATAGTAATACTCAGTCGAATATGTTTAGTTAGTTTCTTTTCAACTTACAATGTATGTGTTCATGTAACTGTGTGTGCACGTGTGTGTGTGTGTCTGTCTTCTGCATAGTACTGTTTGGTTCCAAGAGACTTGGGAAAATATGGGGAGAGAAGTAATGTTCTTCTGTGTATTCATAAGTTCTCTTAGTAATAGAAGAAGGGGTAGGTAACTAAGAGAATCAATGTGGATGTGAATTCATACAGTATTAAGCTATTGATGAAATATATGGACAAATGGTACATAACAGAAGAAAGCTAAGTAAAGAGACAGTCTGGCACAGTGGTTAATATTTGGAGCCAGACTGCTTAAATTCAACTTTCAACTCAGGTATCTCTGAGCTGTAGGACCCTGGACAGATTACTTAACTTCTCTGTGCCTTGGTTTCCTCCTCTGTAAAATGGTGATAATAATAGTGCCTATCTCATAGAGTTTTTGTGAAGATTAATTAATAAGTTAATATACGTGTATAAAATACTTATAGCAATGCCTGACACACAGTGAGTACTAAGTAAGTATGAACTATTATTAAGGACAAATAACACCATTTAAAAAAATCTAAAACTCACATTGAGTGAACAATAATTATTAAAGGCAAGAAGAACTGTTTTAGGAGTAAGTAAGCTCACATTTAATGCTTTTGAACAATGGACTTATGTTACTGGATGAAAAAGTGAAAGAGAAAGTGAAAACTCTTCAAGTTTTCATAAATTTCTGTCTTCTCTGTCAAGGAGAATGAGCTTCTATCTAAGTGAATATGAAAACTGCTAAGGTGAAATCTAAACTCCATGACATGAATGCAGGGATTATACAGGGCTGCTCTGTGAATTCCAGTATCCTGGCCTCAGGGAAAATACCTTTAGAGGTACTGAAAGGATCCACAAGTAAGAAAACTTCTCTATGACCTGAGATCTTTAAAACATTATACAAAATAAGAGTTCCTACAATTCTGGAAAATGACATATGCTATTCTAATTTCTAAAAGCAATGTAATTTCCAAATATTGAGATTAATATGTTTAATGATTCTATAACAGATTAGCATAGCAATGGACATCATGAAGAGAGACTTGTGAATCCCTAAGAACCAGTATGGGTTTAATAAAACCAGTATGTGTCAAACTAACTTCATTATTTTCTTTGGTAGAGTTGGTAAATTGGTAACTTAGGGAAATGTGTAATATCATAAAATCTGGGGTCAAAAAGGCATTTAACAAGGTCTGTCACGATTTCTTTCATTCACTCCTTTCATCATGCATTCAACAGATATTTAGTACATGCTAAAATTATGCCAGAATAGAATCTAATTCCTCTATTTGAGAGAAATGGTGAGACATTTATGTTAATACATGTAAAAGCTGGACAGTGAGATATTTAAACTATAAAGTCAACAGGCTCATGGGGCTTCCCTGGTGGCGCAGTGGTTAAGAAACTGCCTGCCAATGCAGGGGACATGGGTTCGAACCCTGGTCCGGGAAGATCCCACATGCCGCAGAGCAACTAAGCCTGTGTGCCACAACTACTGAGCCTGCACTCTAGAGCCCGCATGTCACAACTACTGAGCCCATGTGCCACAACTACTGAAGCCTGTGCGCCTAGAGCCCGTGCTCTGCAACGAGAAGCCACCGCAATGAGAAGCCCGTGCACCACAACGAAGAGTAGCCCCTGCTCGCCACAACTAGAGAAAAGCCTGCGAGCAGCAACAAAGACCCAACGCAGCCAAAAATAACATAAATTTATAAAAAAATAAAGTCAATAGGATCTTGTTACTTAATAGAAGGGGGATGAGAAACTCTGAGGTTGCTCCAAGTTTTCTGAACTAGGGCCACAGAGATCAATGATTCCCAAGGGTCCATCAAAAGGTGTCAACCTGGCTACATAGGAATCACTTGGGGAAGCCAATTACATCTGTGCATCCTGGGTAGGAGACCTGGAGACGCTGGGTCAGGGGACTGGGCAGAGACCTGGTGTAACTTGCTTTTCAGGTGGTTTTGATATTCATCTAGGCTTGGGAACCGTTGAAAAGACAGCATTTAATGAAGAGCTCAACCTCCTGGGATAATCATATTCATTTTATAAAATCCAACACATTCCAATCTATACTTTCCAGTAAGTCAGGTCATCTTCAAAATAGTCACGTAAGAGATTATATACTAACAACAAAGAAAATATCATTGATTAAAACATGATAGAGTGCCTCTTTTGACATGCCCTTCAGATTCTGCAGTGTGATATTTTGAATGCTGACCATGGTAGTAAATTTTGACCTTTATGGATAGATTCAATTTTTGGAAAATATCCAGTTTTTCAGAGCTAAATAATATTAATAAAGTGCATAATCAACTTGTCAATAATTTTCCTGAAGAAAGTGGTATCACTGAGATATATGTAATACATCTTTGTAAAACTTAGCAAATATTTTTGGTAAACATAAAATATGAAATGTAATATATAAAATCTTAAAATATACACAAACTTTTCTTGTACAAGAAACTGAAAAGCCACAGGACACAAATTCATGAATGTATTTACCATAATTGCACACATAGATGGGGCTAAAAATGACTGGAAGGTGCCAAAAGACCTAGCTGGCCTCCCATAAAGACAATCATCTGTGTGACAGGACTTCAGGGGTACTCAGGAGCATACATCTTACAAAACAAAAAACAAAAAAAACTCATTTCCTTGGTCCACTGCAGGCATTTAAAACCTAACCATTAGTGTTCTGTTCCTCAGGCTTATAGCATTGACTGTTACAAAAATGCACATACCCTTGGGAAGAATGACATAATAAGCCCTCTCAGATATTAATGTCTTCACACCAATAAGTCTGTCATTTCCTTCAGGAACCAGGTTTTGTTAGAAGCTAATTATTCTCACGAAGGATCAGAATGCCTGTGATGGTCACTTTAAGGGAACGCAAACAAAAGGGGAAGTGAGGATGCTGCAAAGAGGACTTGACTCCTTCGAGAAAATGCATGGCTTGGGCATATGTGACATAGCAACCAACACATAAATCTGACAGGAAATAAGATTAGGAAAAAATTTAGGATATTACGTTCAAATGTGACCAATTTTCTGCAGAATTTTACAATGGAATAGGTACCAATGCAAAATTAGGAAGCAGTTCATACTCAGAAGCAATCATTCTGAAACCTAAGTGCATGTTTTAACAGTTGTAAGGATTTATATAACTGATCATTCTGGAATGGCAAGGAAGGGGAGGGGATGATGTGCGGTGTGCACGGTGTCGTGCAAACATGTGCTGTGTGGCCCCCGTGCAGGAGAAGATCATGTGTCAATCCCAACCAAGCCGGCCATCCTCATCTCAGGTGAAGAACTGCATTCATTATGAATTTTCTCTGACCAGCTTATTGTCCATTATGTTTCTCAAAATATATCTGAAGAAATATAAATGAGAAATATATTTCTCATTTTGAAATTACAAGGACAAGGGTCATAGCATAACTTTATCAGTAAATAAACACCAAAAGAAAGAAAACAAAGAAAAGAAAGAGAGGGAGGGAAGGAAGGAGAGGGGGGGGGAGGGAGGGAGGGAGGGAGGGAGGGAGGGAGGAAAGCTTAGACCAGAATAACCCCTAGTCAGAGGTCCATTAGAAGCCTCTGGATCCTAGTCAGAGATCCATTAGAAGTCCTTTACACATTTTAGAGGAGCAATTACAAACAGATGAAGTTTCTAATATTTCACTTTCAACTTAAAGACTTCAAATGCTCTTGAAAATTCTCAACTGTTTTTGATCATTTTTTTGCCTTTGGAAATATTTTTTATATGGAGAAGTAAGTAGTCAAGCTTTACAGCTAAAATCTCTATGTGTTTAATCTTTACAGAGGATTGGGCTTGTGCATGTTTGCATGCACAATGTGTGTTTTTCTGAGTGACACATAAGGAGCTGTGGGTCTCTTTGCTGTGATAAAACACCTGTAGGCCATGGTCACTGCAGAAATGGTGAACTTTCATGTTTCCTCATCATGAACCAAACTGCTCACGAGTTACTCCTCTATTCCTCGCTTAAAAATAGAAGCTGTTCTAATACTCTCTGAGGCCACTTTCTGAATAATCTCAAGCACATCCTATAACCACTATAATTTCATTTACAAATGCTATTAACTGTGACCCTGAGAGGAAGGGCATGGAGTGGGGAGAGGTCTATTCTCACAAGATGAATAGAAACAAGAAGTGGTACGTGCACACAATGGGATATTAATTGGTCTTAGAAAGGATATTCTTGACACAGCCTACAACATGGATGGTCATTAAGGACATTAGCTAAGTAAAATAAGCCAGTCACCAAGAAGACAAAGACAGGGGCTTCCCTGGTGGCGTAGTGGTTGAGAGTCCGCCTGCCAATGCAGGGGACATGGGTTCAAGCCCCGGTCCGGGAGGATCCCACATGCCACGGAGCGGCTGGGCCTGTGAGCCATGGCCGCTGAGCCTGCGTGTCTGGAGCCTGTGCTCCGCAATGGGAGAGGCCAAAACAGTGAGAGGCCCGCGTACCACAAAAAAAAAAAAAAAAAAAAAAAAAAAAGACAAAGACAGAATAAGACAAAAAGGCAAAAAGTCTAATTCCACTCATATGGGCACCTAGAGTAGTCAAATTTGTAGAGATAGAAAGCCAAGCGATGGTTGCCAGTGGCTGGGAGGAGGAAGGGACAGGAAGTTAGTGTTTAATGAGGAGAGTTTGTTTTGCAAGATGAAAAAGTTCTGGAGATTCACTGCACTTAACAATGTGAATATACTTAACACAACTGAACTGTATTCTTAGAAATGGTTAAGATGGTAAATTTAATGCCATGTTTTTTTTTTGCCACAATAAAAAAATAATTAAATATGTGTGTGTGTGTTCAAAATATTAAAATTGTACACAGCCCATGGAAGGGCACACATGCACATGTTCAGACCCAGCTTGTCATCACATAGCTGTCCTGCTCAAGTCCTGACGGATGGCTGCATATGGCCGTAACTGACCAGAGATGACACCTTCCTGGCTCTGATATCCCATAGATTTCCCATCCTCTAGAAGGGAATCTTATTTTAGCAGAGAATCTAAATGACTGGCTTGACCTAGGGGAAAACATGAACCCCTTTGCCAGATACCACGAAACATCCAGGACTTTCAGCCCACACCTATCTCTGGTGACAGAGACCTAAATCAGGAGCCAGAATTGACTCTGTGTCCTGGGCATGATGCCAGGCCCATCCTCACTCTCAAAGGTGTTCTACTTGCTCTGGAAAGTGAGAAGTGGTGAGATGCAACCAATTCAAAGCACAGTAAGTCAAAAAGTACTCTGTCTACTCCTTGGAGATTCTTGTAAGATATTAGGAATAAAATAATGGGAGCTATTTCGGTTGTCCCTGGGCTTTCCTAGGACTTGGAGTTTCTCTCTCTGCATTCATGATAGACTGATGACCTTGGTTAACCAGAAGTGTATGAAGTACACCCCCCAAAACTCTTAAGGCTACTCAGCAAAAAGGGGAACCATCACCACCTTCTGTTCTACTTTACTCAGAGAATTTTAAGGGCTGAGTGCTAATAAATATGAGGAATCTTTCTTTAAAATCTATTGTCCTAAAGGAGAAACTTCACCACAAAAGTAGTATCCCAGCTGGAAAACAAAAAACTCCTTAACTTAAATCCTTCAGTTCTTATTTTAGGACATACAAAGTTTAAAGAGTTTCATTACACTGACATATTTATTTTACATGAGAATCAAGGCATAGTTTCTGGCCACTATAAAATCGGCATTTTAAAATTCTGGAATGGCGTCTTCTGTTCTATGGGTAATATTAGGGTCAAATGATCGGTCGGTTAAGATGAATACTTCCATCCAATAAATATTTTTTGAATACCAAATATATGCTGGGCATTGTTCGTCTAGATGATGCTGATGATGGTAATAATAATACAGATGAAAATCACTGCCATTATTGAATATAAATTATGGCAGAGGAAATAAGACAATAAGCAATAAATCCAATAAAAAAGTAAATTATATACAACATCAGAAAGTGATAAGAACGTGGCAAAAATGAATGAGTAGGGAAAGCCAAGAGTGACGGGAAATGCCTGGGGTTCAGTGGGGAGCAAGGAAGGGCAGCTGGCTCTGTTACACAGGGCAGTCCAGGTAGGCCTGGTAAAGGAAGTCAGATCTCATTGAAGACTTGAAGGAAGTGAAGGGCTTGTCCTAGTGCATCTGGGAGCTGAGGGCTCCAGGCCACAATGGAAGCACGTGTGGGAGGTTATGAGGACCAGCAAGGATGATGGGCTGGAGAGGAGTGAATAGCAGACGTAGGAGAGGAGGCTTGACAGCACATGGACACCCAAACCACGCTGAGCTTCAGGACTGTGTGAGGCCTCTAGCTTTGACGCTGCGTGAAATGGGGAGCCCTGGTAGGGATATGGCAGAAAGGCAGTATGCTCTGGTGTATATTTTACAAGGGCCACTGTGGCTGCTCTGCTAAGAGTAAGCGAAAATGGGGCAAGGAGTAGGCAGATCAAATCTCTCTTCCCCTTAACAACAACAGTTGCGTGCAGATAAAAGAATGACGCTCAGGGGTTGTCAGGGTAAGTCAGTGTGGATTGCTTGTAGATGTGATGCTATCAAGGCTGCCTTGATACAGTGCGAAGAGCACTAGATCAGGAGACAAGAGATCAGATCCAATCTCTACCACTAACTGCATAACTAACTAGGAGTCTCTCTAGGGCCTGATGGTGACCTCGTGTGAAAGACAAGGTCCAGGATGATAAAGCTATGGGGATAGAATTATATGAAAACTGTGGGCCAGAAACGAAAGACTTAAAAGAAATACAAGACTAATAGAGCTATAAAATGGTGATTTCAGCTCAGAGAAATGATCTGAACAAAACTCAGAAGAGAACAGGACAATTGTAAAGATTTGACTGGGGAACATGAGGGTCACCTAAAGGAGATCTTGGCCAAAATGGCTACTACCAGCAGGAGAGCTGAAGGGGATGAAAAGCATGGTTTATGGGGACCTATGCTGCATTGTTATACAGTATTATGTACATTCGTACAAGTTCTTTAATTCGGGTTATGTGCATTTAATACAATTTTGTTCTTACCCTATGTAGTGAAATCATTAAAGAACTTTAGCAATCACCTTGGGAAGAATATGGCTTGGAGAAGAGAATTTCCTGGGACATGCCAGGGAACCAGGGCCAAATTTTGGCCCTGAGATGTATCCATGTTAAATTGATCAAAGAAACTTCCTACAGAGAATCTCTTGTGTGTATCAAGATAATATTGCTCAGCATCTTCATCTCTTTGACCTCCATCACCTAGAGGGCACTGTCAAACTGCCTGGTTAGCTAATTAGCATAGCACTGGAAGGGTAGAGCCAGAGATCAGAGATGAAAAGGGAAGGTGATGGCTAAAGGGGGGAAAAAACTGGCTCTGAATAGCAGTAGGAGAAAGGATGCTGGAAAAGAAGATGAGCCTTGTAATGGAAAGGCGTAGGGAATGGAAGAAAAGATATAACGGCTTTGTGCTCGATGTCTTCCATACACATACACACACACACACACACACACACGGTGTATACTCCATATGGTAGTTCAAGGGTCAGATATGCCAAAGAACCCCTGAAGCTTGGGCGAAATGGGAGAGAATACAATACCTATTCGGTGAAGCAGAAGGTAAGAATGTTTTAGAGAAGAAAGAGTATTGGGCTTGAAAGCCAAATTCAAAAGAAGGTTATAAATAATCACAAGCAAGAGAAGGCTATATATCAAGTGTACAGGCTTATTTTTCTCTCTCTTTACTTTGAAATGCTTTGTGGAATCCTTAATAACATGACTTTGTTCTCTGAAATAAACCAATCACTTTGAAAGAAATTTGGAACAATGGCTATGTATATATAATACATGTACCAGATCACATAACTTAATTATTTGACCAGGGGAACATCGTTGCCTCAAAATGATGTATGAAATCCAGTAATTCTTGAGAACAAAGATTTGACATATTAAGTACCTAATGGAAATAGAAGCCATCATTTAAATAAAATGGTTTAAAAGAGCAGTGGAGACAAATACAAATTTATGAAGTTGCTCACTGCTGATGATTATTCTTTATGATGAATACTGACTGGAAAACATGTGCATTATCCTGATGCCAGTTTATACTGAATTAGGAAACCTCATCCAACATGACCCCCATCAATATCAGAATTCTAGCAGTAATTTACTGACATACAGCCTAGAAATAACTAAAGCTTCTCATTTTCGGACCGGAAAATTAGCAGTATCTGTTATCCACATAACTGTCTGAAAAAGAGGGCTGAATTTGTGAAAAAGTGATCCATTGAAATCTCTTCTCCACCTCATCAAGGTGGCCCAGGAATTCTTCAGCAGTCACTATGGAAACCCCCCACCCCGAGACTCAAAAATCATTCTGGGTAAAGGAATACTTCCCCCCGCTCATGCATCTGTAATCCTGTGCACATATATAAGTCCTAGTTGGCAACTCATAGGAGTTGCTAAACTAGCTAATAATACAGCTTTAGGTCAAATCCAATTTAAAATGGGGAGCACTACAACTTTCCCATAGGATGCTTGTAAAGGTAATTTAGACATTATATGTACATTACTTAGCATGCATCTGACACATGGCGAGACAGGACATACTGGCTGAGCTTTTATCCTTGGGAAAAGAAGTCAAGGAAGTCAGTCAGCCCTGTTCCAATGCACTGACCAGCATCAAGAGGTTGAATCTGAGTGGGAAGAAAGAGGCAAATGCCCAATGCCCACATATCTATTTGCATTTACAAATTAGTACAAAGAATACTTTTAAGAGAAAAGGAGCTGGACCTTTGACCATTTCCACTTGGGGTTGGGCACAAGGGACCTTGCTGATGGGCTGCAATTGCCCTGACAGAGCAGGAGAGGGTAACGAAGTGTGGGACAGAGATCACTGAGAGTAAAAGACGTCCAAAGCAGTGTGTGCCACTGCACAAAGCTGGAGGGGCCACAGGGAAGGTTACCGTGCGAACAAGGGTCAAAAAGGATCCCTACGAGATCTGTATCATTAAAACTCTTGAAGCCTTTATCTGTCATTTCAACTACTAAGCTCTGCTTACCATTAAAAAAAAAAATCCTGTGATGTATGTACTTTTATATCCACAGAACAAATTAAAGCTTACAAAAGGAAGCAACTTTCTTATTGTTGTGTAGCAAACATGACAAGATTATTGTATTTACATACGTAGGTATGCATATGCATCACACATATATTTAAATATTAGAGATAACAGACTGTAAATATTACACCAACGTATTCCACTTTTTCTCCTTTAATTATGTTCCAGTGCAGCCTTTCCCTTTCTGGACACAAAATGGAAAGAAACTGACTGCCTAATTTAGCAGGAGACATGAGAGCCAGGCATGATACATAGAGAAAAGACTTGCTGAATTCCAGTCTCTCTCCTTTAATTTCTCAAGAGCTAAGCAGGGGCACTTGAGTTGCAGATGTCCCAGTGGGTAGAGACTATGCCCCTATTCTCCCCCTGGGACTAATTATCAGGCTTGTATCCAGAAGAAGCAGCATATCATCCAGGAAAAGCTGCCCTTGTGCAGGTCCTGGGCTTCTGCTCTTCTCCAGGACCCACACAAGGGTGCGAGGTAGGTGTTCTCTACTTTGCCCTTCTTTCTGCATTGTCCGCGCAATGGGAGGGTGGGTTAACAAAGAGAGAAGAAAGCATGCCCAGCAGGGCTTTCATCTTACTTCCCTACCTTGGACTCAGGAAAGAGGCTGCCCACACAAGCCTGGGGTATAGCCACGAGAAAGGGAATGTGGCTGCCCTGCAGGACTGAGCACGGGAGACCATGCAAGTTCCATTTCCTGGCCTCCCCCTGTTCATGTGAGGTGCAGATGGGCTCGGAATTAGCTGAGAGGCTGCCTGCAGACTAGGGCAGGTCATCATAGCAGGGGGAAGGGGCTGCTGAGTGCCAGCCCAGTTGGAGCCCAATGGGATAAAGTGAAGACCCCATGGGGGCCTAGAGAGAACCCACCAGCGGGTGCCATGGAGAGGGGGAGTCAGGCAGGGAAAGCCACCAGGCTCGGTGCCAAAACAGAGCAGTTTCTATGTTTCCACTAATCCATCTTTCATCCTTACATGCCAACAGGGCAAGCAAAGCAGAGGTAAGGAGGGCAGCATCCTGGAGCCCAATGGAGACAGCCAGAGGGCCCTGGTCCCCAGTGACATGCATCACATCCTCTACGATATAATGGAAGCCATACACTCACCTCCACTCACAGAAGCCATCTTCACCTGTGGGGGTGGTCGGTGGCCTGAGGCTGATCATTTCCATCAGAGAATGTGCAGTATCTAAGGCACTGTTTAAATTATTGCTTCAAAATAAATTCTGAAAGTGTTTTAACCAGTAGTTTACAGTTACCATAGACGGAATGAATTTTATCTGCATATCTGTGTTGTAGAGAGAACGAAAACCTTGACTACATCATAAAGAATTATTTTTTAAACTAGCATGTACATAAAGAGAGCTTATCAGTTTTAATGAGGTCATAGATAGCTTAAGTAGCCCCTAATAGTAATTCTTAAATATTTCTTTGATGGGATAGTTATAACTTTGTTTACTGTTGAGAAGGGCCAATTCTTTGCTGAAATTTCAGCAAAGAATTAAATTTAACTTTCTGAGATACTTATGAAATAAATGACTATTCCATCCAATCATTCTAATACAATGATGCTTTTCTTTGAATAAGGTCTTCTAGTCATTCTGGAATAAAGATCTTGAGCTAGTTAATTTAACTCTATACAAGTGTAATACATTTCTGCAAATAATTTTTCGTCTATCATTGAGAATACACTTGTACTCAGACACATTATATGTATTTGTGATTAGTGAAAGGAATGATATTTGTTTACCTAGAGAAAGCTGTACTTTGTGGGTAACCCTTCATCTTGGGGCCACTGCTCTGCCACTGGACCTACTGTTCCATAGGCTAAGAGCCTGGCAGTGCTGATGAGCTTAAAACTCAATACTGAATTACAAACATTTGACCTAAAGGAGGGCACAGAATCTTCCTCAAAGTTCCCTTCCAATCTACATTCCTAGGAGAAATCTTCATGTCCCAAAGGGAATTAATGTCCCATCATATTTGACAGCAATTTAGGATAGAAGGTAAATAATTAGCCTGGATCCAAAGAATTCTTCAAAGGTAATAAACATATACAGAAGAATCTGAATCAAAGGGAATGGAAGTTAGGCATCTAAGTAAAGATGAATAACTTGGATACAAAAGATATAATGTGTTTTAATAACTACAGCCTCCCTTTCCATTAGCAGGTACAACTGCTGCCACTTAAGCAACTAATATGTCTCTTCTCCCTTTTATTACTATGATAAATTGCTAGTGGAATGCATTGCAAAGTGAGTAATGTCTTGCTGGACACTGGTAATTCACTTAAACTGATTAACATAATAACAGACACAATGACATAATCTCCGGATTCACATTAATATCTATAGCTTAGCTTGCTCTTGGGGATGTGCAGCTGAATCAAAATTAAAGATGCTTGAAATGAAAACAGTGTTTTACCCATGTGGTGTTTTTTTTTTTTTTAACATCTTTATTGGAGTATAATTGGTATTTTAACATATATCATTTTCTCAGTTGGACATGCTATAATACAAAGCCAGATCAGAGTTTGTTATCTTATCTTCTTAATTTTGTTAACTATGATAACAAATTACCTGAATGTGAGGAAAATTATCACCAGAAAACAAAACAAAACAAAACAAAAACAAGAGAGTTATTCACCTGATTGTGGAAATTTAAAAACACCTAATAGCAAGTATTCCAATCTACTTCCAGTAAACATCATGAGGAACATTTAGGCAAGAAATTCTTTTTAGGAATTTAGACATTTAGGCAAACCATTTAAGCAAGGTTTCTTTACAAGAAACCTTGTAAAAAAAATTTATAGTAAATTAAATCACTTTTTACTGGAACATTTAAAACTTGATTTCTACAGCACTTAGTTGGCACAGAACAATAGATAGTTTTATAGCATGACCTCAGTAATTGAGAACAGATTAAATATTTGGGGTGAAAAGTAATTTGGATACAAAGGTATTTTCACTCCAAACACTTTCCACCTTGCAGTATTTACAGTTATGGTAGCTTTCATTAGTTTTAGTTAACTAAAAGCTCTAGTTAATACCTACATTCCAATATATTCCCAAACTGCATCAGATGTAAAGCTACTAGAGAATAGAAAACTACATGTTGCAGCATTCAGTAGGATGAATAATGCCCCCCAAAGATATCTTAATCCCTGGATTAGGATGAAATCCCTAATCTCTGGAATCTGTAAATGTTACCTTATTTGGAAAAAGGGTCTTTGCCAGTGTGATTAAGGATCCTGAAATAAGGAGATTTTCCTGGATTATCTAGGTGGGCCCTAAAGGTATTACTTGTATAAGAAGAAGGCAAAGGGAGATTTGACCCATACAGAGGAGGAGGTGATGTGAAGATGGAGACAGAGATAGTAGTGCTGTGGCTACAAACCAAGGAATAAAGGCAGTCACCAGCAGCTGGAAGAGTCAGGGAACAGATTCTTCTCTATAATTTTCAGGAGGAGTGAGACCCTGTCAATATCTTCATTTTGGACTTCTGTTCTCCACAGCTGTGAGAAAATAAATTTCTATTGTTTAAGCCACAAAGATTTTGTTTTGTTCTGCTTTTTAGTAGTGGCAATAGAAAACTAATACACAGCATTTGATTTTTGCTCCTCTCAACCCAAATAAAATTTAGAATCAAGGAGATTCTTATACTAAGACATGTGTATCATTTAAAAAGTATCATAACATATTTTTTGCCTAGGTGTGTCTTCTTAATGACCCTAGAACAAGAAAAAGGCAAAACTTCCAATGAACATGTATTTCTGTTAAAAATATAGCTAGTTGCAGTGGCTAACCACTGCAATAGGTATTTTAGGAAATATGATTCTACTGGCAACCATGAGAAAAGAAAATGGTTTTAAATATTTAGGTAATATTTTGAATGTAATAAAGAATTAATTTCTCTGTTTCACTATGGAAAATGGAAAGAAAAGTAAATCTTTTGTGTGTGTGTGTGTGTGATGAAAACACTTAAGATCTACTCTCCTAGCAAATTTTAAATATGCAATACAATATTACTTAATGCTGTACATTAGACCCTCAGAACATATTCAATCTTGTAACTGAATTATTTGTACCCTTTGACAAACATCTCTGCATTTCCCCCACCCTCTAGCCCCTGTAATGGAAATCTCTTTCTTTATGGGGTCTTTATAAAGAGATTACATTTAAATTTCTTGGGATGGGGCTTCCCTGGTGGTGCAGTGGTTGAGAGTCCGCCTGCCGATGCAGGGGACACGGGTTCGTGACCCGGTCTGGGAAGATCCCACATGCCGCGGAGCGGCTGGGCCCATGAGCCATGGCCACTGAGCCTGCACGTCCGGAGCCTGTGCTCCGCAACAGGAGAGGCCACAACAGTGAGAGGCCTGCGTACCGCAAAAAAAAAAAAAAAAAAAAAAAAAATTCTTGGGATGATTTTAAAAAGTAATAATAATAGTCCTACTTACAGGGAATTAGTTCCATTAAAATATTTTTCCAGGTTTCCTCTAGATATGTTTTTTTTTCTTTCTATTAAACATTCTTTATTCTTTGGGCCATAGAAATGTGACTTTTCTGAATACATAATGGAAATCAATTTTCTATTTTACATTAAGGCTATTGAACCACATAACAAATATGCTTTCCTTTTAACTGATGGTAGACTAGTTTGCTTTTCTACGTTAATTTTTTAATAGATCTTTATTGGAGTATAATTGCTTCACAATACTGTGTTAGTTTCTGTTATGTAACAAAGCAAATCAGCCATATGCATACACATGTCTCCATATCCCCTCCCTCTTGAGCCTGCCTCCCATCATCTCTATCCCACCCCTCTAGAAGAAGTAAAACTGTCACTGTTTGCAGATGACATTATACTATACATAGAGAATCCTAAAGATGCCACCAGAAAACTACTAGAGTTAATCAATGAATCTGGTAGAGTAGCAGGGTAGAAAATCAATGCACAGAAATCTCTTGCATTCCTATACACCAACAATGAAAAATCAGAAAGAGGAATTAAGGAAACACTCCCATTTACCATTGCAACAAAAAGAATAAAATACCTAGGAATAAACCTGCCTAAGGAGGTGAAAGACCTGTACTCAGAAAACTATAAAACACTGATGAAAGAAATCAAAGATGACATAAACAGATGGAGAAATATACCATGTTCTTGGATTGGAAGAATCAATACTGTGAAAATGACTATACTACCCAAAGCAATCTACAGATTCAATGTAATCCCTATCAAACTACCAATGGCATTCTTCGCAGAATTAGAACAAAAAATCTTACAGTTCCTATGGAAACACAAAAGACCCCAAATAGCCAAAGGAATCTTGAGAAAGAAAAACAGAGGTGGAGGAATCAGGCTCCCCGACTTCAAACTATATCACAAAGCCACAGTAATCAAGACAGTATGGTACTGGCACAAAAACAGAAATACAGATCAATGGTACAGGATAGAATGCCCAGAAATAAACCCATGTACATATGGGCACCTAATTTACAACAAAGGAGGCAAGAACATACAATGCAGAAAAGACAGCCTCTTCAATAAGTGGTGCTGGGAAAACTGGACGTTACATGTAAAAGAATGAAATTAGAACACTACCTAACATCATATACAAAAATAAACTCCAAATGGATTAAAGACTTAAATGTAAAACCAGACACTAAAAAACTTCTAGAGGAAAACACAGGAAAAACACTTTTTGACATAAACCACAGCAAGATCTTTTTGGACCCACTTCCTAGAGTAACAGAAATAAAAACAAAAATAAACAAATGGGGCTTAATTAAACTTAAAAGCTTTTGCACAACAAAGGAAACCATAAACAAGACAAAAATACAACCCTCAGAATGGGAGACAACATGTGCAAATGAAACAACAGACAAAGGATTAATCTCCAAAATATACAAACAGCTCATGGAGCTCAATATCAAGAAAACAAACAATCCAGTTAAAAAATGGGTGGAAGACCTAAATAGACATTTCATCAAGGAAGACATACAGATGGCCAAGAGGCACATGAAAAGATGTTCAACATCACTAATTATTGGAGAAATGCAAATCAAAACTATAATGAGATATCACCTCACACTGGTCAGAATGGCCATTATCAAAAAAGCTAGAAACAATAAATGCTGGAAAGGGTGTGGTGAAAAGGGAACCCTCCTACACTGTTGGTGGGAATGTAAATTGGTATAACCAGTATGGAAAACAGTATGGAGGTTCCTTAAAAAACTAAAAATAGAAGTACCATATGATCCAGCAATCCCACTACTGGGCATATACCCTGAGAAAACCATAATTCAAAAAGAGACATGCACCACAATGTTCACTGCAGCACTATTTACCATAGCCAGGATATGGAACCAACCTAAATGCCCATCGACAGATGAATGGATAAAGAAGATGTGGCACGTGTATACAATGGAATATTATTCAGCCATAAAAAGAAACGAAATTGAGATATTTGTAGTGAGGTGGATGGACCTAGAGTTTGTCATACAGAGTGAAGTAAGTCAGAAAGAAAAACAAATACCACATGCTAACACATATATATGGAATCTAGGAAAAAAAAGGTACTGATGAACCTAGTTTCAGGGCAGGAATAAAGAGGTAGACATAGAGAATGGACTTGAAGACATGGGGTGGGAGGGGGAAGCTGGGGCGAAGTGAGAGTGGCATGGACATATATACACTAACGAATGTAAAATAGTTGGCTGGTGGGAAGCAGCAGCATAGCACAGGGAGATCGACTCGGTGCTTTGCAATGACCTAGATATGTTTTTACAGCATGTGATCTACATATGTTTCCTTTGTCTATTCTAATTCTTGTATCTCTGGGGATTTTAAACTACTTTTTATACCAGTCCTTCTATTTCCTTATTTGGAACAATTAAGTGTTGTTTTATAAAATGTTACTCATATTCTACTTTACATTAGGTCTCTGGATAATTTTTTCAATGTTTAGTTAATCTTCATTATTCTGTAAAACCATTTCTAAGTGTTGAGTTCAATACAGTGTACAATACAGTGTACTTTTTATGAATGACATAAGTCGAAATTTGTTTCCTCTTTATTCTATTTGAAGTTCTTCATTCTAGAATCATTTCTAAGTAACCAAGGTTAGAAATATATGCGTTATCTCATTAAAGAGTCCCTGACATGGCTAAGCACTGAGCTTCTAAAAATCACTTTTTGCTATTAAATGTTTACAGAAATCTGTGACCGGAATGTCAGTGTGCTTTTTGAACCATTTCCTGCTCTTGTTCCAGTGCTCATGAAAAAGAGGAATGCTTTAGATAAACCAGCTGCTGGATTTCCTACAATAGTAAATTATTCTAACACTCCTATTTGAGGTGATCCTGCCACACTTTTTTCTCCAGCAGGATTTCCTCATTTTTCACAACTATTTGTTTCCACTTTAAATTAGCTTCCTACAAACAGCCTCTTGTCAAATGCATACCTAGCTATCCACACAGTTACCATAAATAAAGAGACCCTCCAATTCACTGCACCCATCTCCCTTTAATTATAAAGTCACAAAACACAACTTTTTCACTGACATTTTGCCTCCGTGTCTTAAAACAGATCACTGCTATAATATAAAAAAATCAAAATTCTATGAACCCATTTGGAATTCTTCATGATTATTGAGTTACTACACTGTTAAATGCTTTGGATTAAAAAATAGCAATAATGAAAAGTCATTCAAATATCTGGAGAACTAGTATAAAAGTAATTCAGATTTATTTCTAGTTTTTTAGCTTAAGCCATTCTTATCTCTTTTACCTTTCCTACTTTCCCCAATATTGGTTATTTTAATGACATTCTGATGACTCTGTATTAAGTTAGCTATCTGAGAAACTAACAGTTTGATGCATGCTCACCTTCCTGATTTGAGGTAAGCTATGTCTGTGATGATCTACTTATTCTTGGAAACAAATAAATACTCATAATTTTGATTATATAAACTGAAAGAGAAAACTTGCACCTGGATAGACCTTTTTATGGTCTCTTCTTCTTGCTCCACATCCACCCTGGAATAAGGAAAACATTACCCTTCTTGAGAAGGTAGGTAAGCCTCTGAGTTTGTAAGCATTTCTAGAAGATAATATAAATTCCATCAGTGCAAATTATAATGATGTGATTATATTAATGGCATAAATAAAATATCCGTTGAAATTTTCAACAGCAATTTATTGTTTCTTTGCCCATATAAATGATGAATTCCAGTCTCTTCCATTTCACTACCTGTGAAACTTTACATAGTGAAACAAATATTTGAGTCTGTGGACATCTTCTAAAGGAATGACACTTGTTTCCTTTAAAAATGCTCTGAATAGAACACTAATATCCAGAATCTACATGAAATTTAGTCATTAAGTCTCAGGAAGTTTGGGTAACAGACACAAACCTTTTCTTCTTATGATGTTGTACTAACAGTTTTGGGGTTTGGGCACCAGCAACCCTGGGTATAGATTTCAGTTCTATGACATATTAGCTTCACGAACCATAATCTCAAAGGCTGTCTCTTCGTCTGACAAAAGGGAATAGTATCTATCCTATTGTTAGGAGGATCAAATGACTTAAATGTAAATATGTAAATGAAAAACAAATAATGAGGATGGTCCCTAACATTTTATCTCACTAAACGGGTCCCCACTTTCTTTATACTTTTCTTGCAGAAGTCGTCAGATGCCTGTGGCCTACAGGGACTGGGTCAGAAGTGACTGCAGCTTCTAATGAAAAAGATTTTCAAACTTCAAAATGTTTTGACCCCATATGTAGACACTAATATGGAAATTAAAACAATTGCTTAAATATGGTGCAGTGAACTCGCAAAACGAATTTATGTATGCAGTGTTGGGCAGGGAGTGCAGTAAACTTAGTCCTGCCGTACAAGCGTTGGTGGGAAGGAAAACTGGTATTTTGGGGTATGGGGACTACGGATTAACAGGC
Source organism: Mesoplodon bidens (assembly GCF_964165515.1). Lineage (NCBI taxonomy): Eukaryota > Metazoa > Chordata > Mammalia > Artiodactyla > Ziphiidae > Mesoplodon > Mesoplodon bidens. The sequence goes on along the minus strand of NC_138176.1, from coordinate 116,870,786 downwards.
AAAATATTTCTCCCAAGGCCAAAGGTATAAAAGCAAAAATAAACAAATGAGACCTAATCAAACCGATAAGCTTTTGTACAGCAAAGGAAACCGTCCACAAAACAAAAAGACAACCTATGGAATGGGAGAAAATAATTGCAAATGATGCGACCAACAAGGGATTAATTTCAAAAATATAAAAACAGCTCATACACATCAATATCAAAGAGGCTCACAACCCAATCAAACGGGCAGATGACATAAATAGACATTTCTCCAAAGAAGACATACAGGTGGCCAACAGGCACATGAAAAGATGCTCAACATCGCTAATTATTAGAGAAATGCAAATCAAAACTACAATGAGGTATCACATCACACCAGTCAGAATGGCCATCATCGTAAAGTCTACAAATAATAAATGCTGGAGAGGGTGTGGAGAAAAGGCAACCCTCCTACACTGTTGGTGAAAACGTAAATTGGTGCATCCACTGTGGAAAAGAGTACAGAGGTTCTTTAAAAAAAATAAAAATAGAATTAACATATGATCCAGCAATCCTACTCCTGGGCATATATCCTGAAAAGATGAAAACTCTAGTTCAAAAATATACACGCACCCCCAATGTTCACAGCAGCACTATTTACAATAGTCAAGACATGGAAGCAACCTCAATGTCCATGGACAGATGAACAGATAAAGATGAATAGATATGTATATGTATAATGGGATATTACTCAGCCATAAAAAAGAATAATGCCATTTGCAGTAACATGGACCTAGAGATTATCATACTAAGTGAAGACAGACAGACAAAGACAAATATCATATGATAGCACTTATATGTGGAACCTAGAATATGACACAAATGAACTTATTTACAACACAGAGCCTCATAGACTGACAGACATAGAAAATAAATTTATGGTGACCAAAGGGGAAGCCAGGGGAGGGATAAATTTGGAGTTTGAGATTAGCAGATACAAATTACTATATATAAAATAGATAAACAACAAGGTCCTACTATATAACACAGGGAACTATATTCAATATCTTATAATAAACTATAATGGAAAAGAATCTGAAAAAGCATATACATATATATTGTATATATATGCACATAGCTGAATCACTTAGAATTAGTTTTTTTTTTTAATTAATTAATTTATTTTTGGGTGCATGTGTCTTTGTTGCTGTGCGCGGGCTTTCTCTAGTTGCAGTGAGCGGGGGCTACTCTATGTTGGGGTGCGCGGGCTTCTCACCGCGGTGGCTTCTTTTGTTGCAGAGTGTGAGCTCTAGGCATGCGGGCTTCAGTAGTTGTGGCTCACGGGCTCCAGAGCGCAGGCTCAGTAGTTGTGGTGCATGGCCTTAGTTGCTCCGCGGCATGTGGGATCTTCTCAGACCAGGGCTTGAACCCGTGTTACCTGCATTGGCAGGTGGATTCTTAACTACTGTGCCACCAGAAAAGTCTAGCTGAATCACTTAGGTGTACAGTAGAAACTAACACAACATCGGTAACTATACTTCAATTAAAAATTTCTTTTTGACTGAGAAATTCTATTTACACTATTTATAGTAGTAAATCTTCATGGATTTATTCATTTATTTAGTAATTAATTAGTGTCTACCACACAGTAAGCTCTATTCTAGGTTCTAGGGATAGAGCTGTGAGTGAACAAGACCGGGTTCTTTCTCTGCTTCCATGGAGCTTACACTCTGATGAACAGATGTACTATAAAAATAAGCCAATGGATGAGTGTTTTAAGAAATGGTACATATATGAAGGAAACACAACGTGGAGGTCTGTTTAGAGTGGCCGGAGTGCTCCTTTTGCACTTAATAGGCAGGAAGCCACTGAGAGAGATGACATCCACTGAATCCTTAACAAAAGGGAAGAGGCATCTGGAGTGTGGGGGGACAACATTCCAGCCCACAAAGACAGAAAGTTGCCAGCTTGGTAGATAAAGAGGGAAAGAGGAGGATGGTGGGAGGAGATGAGAAACAGGCAGGTCATGATCACAGGGAACCGTGACAGCCATAACAAAGTTTAGATTGTATTCAGGTATTCTGAAAGCCCCTGCAGCACTGTGAGCAAGTGAGTGATATGACTGACACAAGAGTGGTCATGGGAGAGCAGGAGAGAAGGGACCACCTGGAGGGGTCCAGGCAAGACTGATGGACTAGATGGTACTGGCAGAGTTGGAAGAAAGAGGGCAGATTCACAATGTGTTTTGAAGACTGAGACAATAAAAGTTATGGATGAAGTGAACATGGGGAATGAGGAAAGAAGAAAAACATGTAGCCTTTGGTCTGGATCCCCTGGGAATAAAGTCTGGAAAAGGGAGATTAGACAGATGGGGGAGAAGCAAGTTTGGGGTTAGGTGGGCAAAATCTACAGTTTTGTTTTGGACAAGTTTTTTTTTTTTTTTATTGGACTATAGTTGATTTACAATGTTGTGTTAGTTTCAGGTGTACAGAAAAGTGATTCAGTTATACATATGTCTATTCTTTTTCAGATTCTTTTCCCATATAGGTTATTGCAGAGCTTTTTTTTTTTTTTTTTTGCAGTACGCGGGCCTCTCACTGTTGTGGCCTTTCCCGTTGCGGAGCACAGGCTCTGGACGCGCAGGCTCAGCGGCCGTGGAACACAGACCCAGCTGGTTCGCGGCATGTGGGATCCTCCCGGACCGGGGCACGAACCCGCGTCCCCTGCATCGGCAGGCGGACTCTCAACCACTGCGCCACCAGGGAAGCCCTACTGAAGAGTATTGAGTAGAGTCCCCTGTGTTACACAGTAGGTCCTTCTTGATTATCTATTTTATATATAGTAGTGTGCATATGTTAATCCCAGCCTCCTAATTTATCCCTCCCCCCACCTTTCCCCTTTGTAACCATAAGTTTGTTTTCTGAGTCTGGTTTGGACAAGTTAATTTAGGCATTCAAGTAAAGACACCATCTTTGTTGCATGGAATCTGATCGTCAGAGAAGGGATCAGAGATGGAACTGTCATCTGAACCTAGACACAGTCAAAAATGTATGCAAGGGGCTTCCCTAGTGGCGCAGTGGTTGAGAGTCCGCCTGCTGATGCAGGTGACACAGGTTTGTGCCCCGGTCCGGGAGGATCCCACATGCCGCGGAGCGGCTGGGTCCGTGAGCCATGGCTGCAGAGCCTGCACATCCGGAGCCTGTGCTCCGCAACGGGAGAGGCCACAACAGTGAGAGGCCCGTGTACCACAAAGGAAAAAAAAAAAAAAAAAAAGTGACGTCATTCTAGGCAAAGAGGAGAACATGCGTTAGTCCACTGGCCGAGTACACAAAAGACTGTAACTCAGTAATAGTTTAGAATGCCAACCCAAGTTCAAATGTTTGGTGCATGATAGGGTGTGGCTGGATACATCTGGAGTATATTTTGAAATCAGATATTGTAGGGCATTTTATTCTCATTCAAATGTGTCTGGATTGTAAATTTCAAGGCAAAGGGAGTATGGCTACAGGAGATATTTACCCAAAGATAAATATTCAGATTTGTGTGTCCGAAAGAATCCCAACGGCAAGGGCAATGACATGCTAGTAGGGAGTAGTGCTGGAGTCAGATAGATATTAAAATGTTTATGGCCACAATCTAGGTATAAACTGCAGGGCCACATAGTAGTCATGGCAAAGTAAAGAAGAAGATTGTTTTAAAGGCTATTAAGTGATAGAGTCACCTGGATTGGTCACTCATCTTGATTGAAGAGGCCAGGGAACTTAGAAAATGACTCAAATTCTAAAGCATAACTGCATGGTGGCAATTGCCAGTAATCATAATAGGGTTTAAGGGAAGAGAAAAAAGGTGAAATTAATAAATAAATTGGCATTTGGACTCACAAAATTGTAGTTCTTTTTAGAATACCATTAATTCATTGCTTCAAACAACAAACATCTAGTGAGCACTTCTTCCAGTTCTCACTGTACTAAGAGTTGGCTGTAAAGATGAAGACACTGAGAAACTAAAGAGCTACTATCTTAACTGACAGAAAAAAGTAAATGAGGTGAAGATTTTGAAAATGTATGCATTACAAAGGACAAATTACCCAAGAAAAAAGGCTGAGAAGGGGCTTCCCTGGTGGCACAGTGGTTGAGAGTCTGCCTGCCGATGCAGGGGACGCAGGTTCGTGCCCTGGTTTGGGAGGATCCCACATGCCACGGAGCGGCTGGGGGCCCGTGAGCCATGGCCGCTGAGCCTGCACGTCTGGAGCCTGTGCTCCGCAACGGGAGAGGCCACAACAGTGAGAGGCCCGCGTACCGCAAAAAAAAAAAAAAAAAAGGCTGAGAAGAATTTAAGGGGATTAGATTAATAACACTGGTTTTCTGTTTTGACTGTGACCCTCAGTAAAAAACACATTTTACCATGTAAGTCAGGCACACATGTATATACAAGTTACTAAAAATAATTATGGAATATAGTCTTTATTTTATTATATTTCATTTTAAAATGCTGATGATAACATACTGAATTGATTTTATGATTGATTCTTAGGTCATCCCTGAAGTTTGAACAACACTGACAGAGAACTTAGATGGCAGGACTAGTTTTGTTCAGCAGCCAGCTAAACAAAGAATTGTGGGTGTCAGGAACAATGTGATCAAGTCGCCTTTCTCACCTTTCTCATTAGCAGGAAGAAGAGAGCCTGAACAAAGGAAGAGGATTCCCTCTCTTAATTATCTTTTCCTTACTCTGCACAGCCCTTGAGGGCCCCCTAGACCAACACATGAAGGAAAGAATGAGATTAAAGTCCATGACCCAGTTACTTTTTAAGATTAAAAAAAATAAACACTTTTATTAATGTATTCTAAACTTGTAACTGATCTCTCAAATTAATAAACAGGAGCATCATTCAATTCAGCTAACATTTATCTGCTTCTCCTATGTGCCCTGCTTTGTGTTAATTTTCCAGGGAGAGCAATAAAAAAACTGAAATAAACAACCTAGAACTCTTTATATATACAAGGGTTTTTCTTTGCCTTAAATTTACCACCTCTACCTTGCAACTTACGTGCCTCTTCCTTGTGAAAGGTGCAGATGCAACCCTAACCTAAGTAAGGAAGCCTCTGACATTACCATAATCTGTTTAATGTATTTTAATAGGCTTAATATTCAGAGTATTTCAGTCGATTTATTTTTCTGCATTATTTGATATAATTATACAGTTTTGACACTCAAAAAAATTCAGTTTTAATTACTCTATTATTCAAGTGCTACATTTTGCAGGTTGTTAGTACCTAGGGTAGGGACCCAATGATAATCACTTTGTCAACAATTTTTACTTTGGCAGACATTTCTTTATTTTTGCTCCCTAAATGGAGTAATGAAAAACAGCAAAATTAGCACTGAGGCACTATTGGCATTACTCCACCTCAACACTCTTTTTACCCCACCATCAAAAAGCCATTAGACCTTATCATTTGACATTATTTTCTAACCTAGATTTTTTAAAAAAACTAAATTCAAAAATGAATTAAGGGGCTTCCCCGGTGGCGCAGTGGTTGAGAGTCTGCCTGCTGATGCAGGGGACACGGGTTCGTGCCCCGGTGCGGGAAGATCCCACATGCTGCGGAGCGGCTGGGCCCGTGAGCCATGGCCACTGAGCCTGTGCGTCTGGAGCTTGTGCTCCGCAACGGGAGAGGCCACAGCAGTGAGAGGCCCGCGTACCGGAAAAAAAAAAAAAATGAATTAAGAACAACTACGAAATCTTTTGTGGCACATTTGTGTATCAAGCACTGATTTTTACATCAGTGGCATTAAAGTTGAATGATCTTGATTTGAGAAAGTCACCAAAACCATGTATTCAGAATTAAAAAGTAAGTAAGTTTTCAAACATGAACCTGTGCTTCATGGAAAGAAAGAAATATTTTTTAAATGACTGCACTGTTATAAGGTTTTTCGTCTTCTCCCAAAGGAATGGTCTACTTTATCTATCATTGCAATCAAGGTAAACAGAGTTTAATATCCACTTACTTGCTGAGCTTAATAAAGAGGTCATTATATTGTATCCAAAAAACACTAAAAATGATTGACTCACTGTCCAGTTGGAAAACTGGCTCGTAACAGTGAATGCACGGCTGACACTTTGTTTTTCCAATGTTTGAATTGTTCCTTTTGTCACAAGCACTAGGTGCACGTCTGATATCATACTTCTTATTAAATAACCTATATGAAACGACTCTGGTTCCATAACCAACTTTCGTGCGATTAGGTAATACAAGCACAACATACCCACATTATTCCGTGTTTCAACACAGAGAGGACTTGAACTTCGATTAAAGAACAAAAAAAATTTAGAAATCGCTTCTCTTCCTTCAGTGTAATTTTTCCCCCTTTGGGTCTCATAGGGTTCAAGTTTTCTGTCCCCCATCAGCCGACTGCACTCTCAGTGCAACCTGGTGATGTACAAAATAGTCTCGGGGATTTCTCCTTTAGATTCTGGAACACCTACAAACATTCTTAAAATGAATAAGGAAAATAAGATAGCAAACATATGAACTACTTAAAAATAATGACTGAGATATGTTATCAGAATTTCCCTTTCTGGAAATGATTAAAATATGAAGCTTTGGTAAGAATTTCAAACCCTGTAATCTAAAACTTAGAAAAAGTTCAAAACAAGAATTCTTTTTGCTACAGAAACGCTTTAGAAAAAGTTCAAAACAAGAATTCTATTTGCTATAAAAGAAGTGGCTTTTATTTAAAATTAAATTTATTACTATTTGTATATACATGTATTTAGTGATATATATCACTATATAAATATATGTGTATATGTGTGTGCGCATATATATATATATATATATATATATATATATATATGCAGAAACGCACACATATTCTATTCTACTTCCTTTCTTTCCACTACCTGCCCCCTCACTCCCCAGTGGCTACCTAGAAACATAAACTCCATGAGGTCAGGAACTTTGTTTATTATTCATAGCCCAGGGCCTACTACATAGAAAGAAGTCCATGAATATTTGTTGAATGAATACATGGGATACCTAAGTTCTCCAGTTTCAAATATTTAACTAACATAATTTAAAACATGACTTTCTTTTCAGGTAATTTAATCCCCTTAAATTTCAAATGACTTCCAAATATGATAATTATCTTCTTTATTAAAAAGCAGGTGCCTCTTAATTTAAAAAGCACCTGCTGTTTAATTGAAAAAAAAAACACTGCTTCTTCAAAACTATCTCTGCTTCCTAGGCATATTTGGTATTACATTTATATTTTCTTTGTTTGGGTAAACAGATCAGTTGAGTGGCACATCTAAGGGACAGTAAAACACTGGTGATCTCTGTCCATCATACAGATAAGCAAAATGTGAGATGAATCAACAGAATTCTTTTCACCTAATTGAACTGAAAAGAAAGAGTTCATGTGAAAGCATTTGGTGGGATGTTAGTGGATATAAGATACTTATTGAGACCAAGAATCTTAGTCTTCATCTCGTGGAATCAATCAATTAATGCTTCCACACACGCTCATACCATAGTATTGACACTGACCATTAATGTGAAAAAAATAAAATGTAATAAAACTTGTTAAATGAAGGTATTATCTGACTTCAAGGATAAACTGTTCAATCTTAAAAATGGTTGATGCGTTCTCCTGAAAGACACCTGCCTGTATCTGCTTGAGGACATGTCTCTAACAGATACAGATTCTCATTTTTATCCATATCAATTGCTGGAGAAGGATAAAAGGGGAAATCTTTAATTATAATGTTATAAGCTATTTATTCTTCAGGATATTAAGTAAGCATGACTTAAAACCTGAAGCATAATATATTTTCAAAATTAATTTTATTTTAAAAGTAAAATTAGTTTTCTAATTCCACATATAAAATATTATGTGCCTCCATATTTATGTATCATTCTATAGTGGTGAGGCTGTCACAATTTTAGGTTATATAAATATGCATATAAATTGGTAGGGTACCCTGCACATTATACACCTCCTCCTTTGTAAAGAGACGATAAAGCCATCCTTGCAGAGCTGTTGTGAATATTAAAGGATGCTGTGCAGTGAAACCCCACTGCATAGTTACTATCTTAGTAGATGGTGGCCATTATCAGCATTATCATTAAATTTCAACATGCAACTCTAGGTCCTTTAGCTAAAAAGAATGTCAGAAAATGGTCACCAAGTTACTGTAGTTTCAAGACTAATACATAAAATAGAGACTAACAAAGTTATCAGGATACAACCTGGAATTCTATCAAATGTTACCTTTGGGCACAATTTTAAAAATTCCCAGTTCATTGAAGAATATTATTCTTGCTGCATTGCTCTACCTACTTGAGCATATCAAAGCTTGCATACTGTGATAATACCTACATTACTCCACTATATTTCTGCTTACACAACTGGATGAATATTCTTAATACAGGATTCATTCAAACATTATGCCTTTTTGCTTAAAGCATGTCAAGCTAAAATAGCTCATGCACTGAAAACTGGACTACCCTGTCAGCCCAGTTTCCTCTCTTAAAGATGTCTTTATTAGCTTAATGCTTTCCACTTATCTGTCTACAGCCATCTGTGAAAGCTGAATGGCTTGAGATAACCTGTGCTATTTATAACTCCACCTAGTCAGCTCATATTGACTTCTCTGTGTATGACTGATGTACACTAAGTAACAAAGATGAGAGTCAGAGTGTTTCCATACTGATTTGGTGGACTTAAGGGGCTTTCCTGTTAAAATAGTACTATTCAAGAATATTTAATCTAAACAACTTTAAGTCCTCCTCTGAGTGATATACAGTTACCGAAATAAATTTCAGATAAAATTTCAGTTGGCTCTATAACAAAGGTTTTGTTTATTGACTTAGAGGGGTGTGGGGGATTTGGTTATTTTTCCCTCTAAGTTTTTTTAAAAAACAGCTTGAACCTATAGGAACCTTTGATTACACTTGATATATTCCTCCTCTCTCAAATAAATTAGTAGTTGACACCTTCTATGAACATATGAAATATATATATGTGTGTGTATATATATATGTATGTAATAATGTATTATATACAATTAATATAATAACATAAAACCTTAAGAACTGTTTTATTTTTGTCTTATTAATTTACATGGAGGAAATCATGCTAACCTCAGTCTACATGAGGTCAAATAATTCTCATCATTGTTGAAATGTTGTTCTAAAAACAATATGCTTAATGATAAACTGCTAAGGAAGTTAGTAGGGTGAGTTATACATTTTCAAAATTCCTGTTACCTTTGGCTAAAAATGTTTAAATGATATAACCTTCATGGTATGCTGAAAGCGGCCACTTTTCATTTTTCTATTTATACTTTTTACTGACTTACATTAATAACAATTTTACTGAATAAGACACGGAGTGCCCTCAATAAACCAAGAATGTAACAGGAAAGATGGAAACTGCTACAGACTGAACGCCCCACCAAATTCATATGTTAAATCCTAATGCCCAACGTGAGAGTATTTGGAGGTAGGGTCTCTGGGAGGTGATTATTAGATGATGAGTGCGGAGCTCTCATGAATGGGATTAGTGCCCTTATAAAACATAAAAGAGGCTCAAGAAAGCACCTTTGCCACTTCCACCAGGTGAGGACACAGCAAAAAGATGGCTTTCTAGGAAACAGGCCCTTACCATACATAAAATCTGCCAGTGACTTGATCTTGGATTTCCCAGTTCCTAGAGTTGTGATTAAATTTCTGTTGTTTATAAGCTACTCAGTTACTGGTGCTGTTTTAGCAGCCCAAAGAGACAAAGACAGAAATGTCAACCAATTATTGCAAAAGAAGTGAATGTGTTCTATCAAAGAGGCAGATCTACACAGTACAGAGGTTAAAGAAAAGGAGGCAACAGTCAATTTTAAGAGGAGGATTAAGGAAGTTTTCATAGGTGGCAGAGCAGGTAAAATGAGTTTGGAAGGAAGCACCAGAGTTTGATGGGCAGTATCTGCAAAGACTAGGATGCTTGTGGTGTCACACAGGTAAGGCTGGGGTGCTTCTAGGTAGGGCTTGGTCAGCAAACAGGTGGTCAGCAAACAGGTGGAGGGGATCTGCAGCAGGCAAACAAGAGGGGGCCACATAAAGCCCCCCCCCCAGGGCACTCACAACTCATCTGATTCCACTTCCGGTCACTCTGCAGCAGACATTCAACTTTAATGGACTCATCTTCTGCTTGTCCTCGAACACCTCCCGCTCATTCACAACTGTGAATCGGAGGCTTAAACTGTTCCCTTTATCACGATGATGCTACGCTTAGACTTATAGCCTGACAAAGTGTGCCTGTTGTTAAAGTCCCACTGATAGACACTTCATCTATCTCTATCTCCAAATTACAGGAGACTTCAGTTCTGAATACCTGAGGTCTCCTCCAAACTCTGGTACTTCTCTCTAGTTTTTAGAGATATTGTTTTATGAAGTACTAGACTGACATCTAAGTCAGACTCCTTTAGTAGGAGACATCTAAAGTCACAAACAGTTTTTAAGATTAACATCACAAATCTATAATGGTCATGGAAATAAGGACACATGAGCATCTATCTGCTCAGTAGGACTGTCTTCCAACATCATGACCGTGCTTTTTCATTTTATTACATCCTAAATCCTAATACGAGAGGTCAAAATGTGAACGCTGGCCACATTAAAGGACTGCAAGTATGGAATGAGGCAGGGCCCAGGAGAAGCAGGACAGAATAAGCACCATGGTCATCTCTCACCCAGGGCCCCAAGCAGGGTCAGCAAAGCAGCAGTCCAGCCTAACACCACATCCATGGTTTGTGGGCTCCTACCTAGGAATCCACCTCCAAAACCTTTACCCTCAAAAGCCTCCTCCAGAAACATGATTTTCCATGTCAGGCACAAACTCTATAAAGGCTAAAGGTATTGCAAAAATAAGCAACAAGGATAAAAGGGAGTGCGCACAGAAGCATTCAATAATGTTATAATCTGAGTTACAGACAAGTCACATTCCATTTACATGCAAAAGACTCTCTGGCTGCTGATTTAGATGGATACAGAGATGGACTAGACCCAACACCATCATTGTTTCAGATGGTTTATAATTAACACGTGAGAGAAAGAGACTGAGCTTTCTGTTCTGATTGATACATAGCAGCCAGGCAATCCACTCTTGGATTATGGCCCCAGCTTATCAGTATTTTCCACCTTGGAAACAAATCATGACTCATTCGAAAAATGCCACCCATTCCAACCACTGAATTTTGTCCAATACAAACCCAAAAGACAATACTTTACATTTCTTCATAACAAGAACAAGTATAGAGGCTGTCTTAGAGCACAGGGTTATGAAAGTGGAAGTTCAAACCCTCCATCTCCATTGTTTTGTGACACATATTCTACATTTCCATCTCCTTTCTTCTTTCTTCCCTTTCTTTCCAGAAAGTCATTTTAAATGTGGTAACAGCCCAATCTTCCTAACAAATTAAATAATGAGCTTATGTTCTCTGTTAGGCCTAAAAAAGGCCAATGGATTTTTGTCACCTTTATTTTTTAAATCAGGATGCCATATTTGTTATGTTTGTACTTTAATTTGATTTAAATTATTGTCTGTCTTTTTGAAATTCTGGATCTAACAAAGCAAATCCTATAATTGAACACATTTCTAAAAGTCCCCTAAATACAACATATTGCAAAGACACTTTCAGAATCAGACAATCTCTCATTTACATTTCTTTATAATTGCATTACATAGTAATTTGCAATTATACCTTCACAATTCCCAATGAAGGTGATAGCCTACCCTTTCTTGCCAGATGCTGTGTTCAACCATCCTAACAAAAGCATTTTGGAGTATATTTTAATTATTTCCATTTTATTTCTCATAAACCGAGACTTCAAAAAGTTCAGTAACTACTTTAGGTTTCACCATTAATTCATAAATGGTTTTGAACCTAGGACTTTCTGATTCCAAAATCTATAGTCAGCACCATAATCCCATGCTCGTCTAGTGAATAATAATCACTAATGCTGATTGGTCACTTACTAAGTGTCACACAGTGCTCCTAAGTGCTTGGCCACATTAACTCGTATTCACACAACAACCCTATGAGATAAATACTGTTATTATTAGACCCATTTTACAGATGAGCAAACTAAGGCACAGAGAGGTTAAGTGACTTGTCCAACACGGCAAAGCAGGAAAATGATGAAACTGGGTTGTAACCCCAGGCAATCTGACTCTACCTCTCCCCACCCCACCCCTGGCCCCACCACCATACTTAAGGACTATGCTATAATATCAGCAAGTGAATGTATGTTACCTATTTTTAAGATTTTTGTTTCACTTATATGTAAAATTTTTATTTGTGTAATAAACCATTGCCTCTTCAATGGTAATCATAACTAATTTCTGGAAAAGAATTTCCAAACCAGTTTTATTGCACTGACCCAGTTAAGTAATAACTTGTTTAATTTTAGTGGAAAAGTCTTTCTCAATATTACTAAATATAGTTGTCAAGACTTTCATTTACAGTCTTTTATTTTAAACAGGCTAGCTGTATTCTGTTGGCTAAAGAGAATGGTCAGATGAGGTGTTAAAGAGATTTCAGTAAACAAAAAAATTAATACATTAAACTGAAGGAGTAATATCTGATCGAATTTCTATGTTGCTCCCTTGGGATCCTGAAATTAAATGATACATAATAAGTATCTAGTGTATCTTGTCTCCTCCAAGAATAAAACACCTAAAAATAAACTATAATAGAGTAAATATCCTGAAGATCAGAAGTAGAAACCTAATTATTATGGTTGGTGGGGATTTGTGTGTGCAGTGTGTGTGAGAAACATGTGTTTTTTCATATTTCATTTAAACATAACCTTCTGAAATACAAAAAATAATTGGGGTCATGAGTTAACGTTAAGTGTAATTTTATCATTTATCTCTTAGGTGAATAACAAATAAAACATTAGACTCTATTAATCAATTTAAAAAGAATACTGTGGTCACAACTTTATTTCCAGCTCCCTACTTGTAATAATAGTCAGCCACAGATGATATCTATTTTTATGGGATTTTACTGTTAATAATTTCACATTCATTATCTTATTTGTCCTTTAAAGTAATCTTGTGAATTAGGTAAAGCAGAAATTCTTCCTCTCATTTTGCAGATGAAGAAACTGAGCCTTAGAGATTTAAGGGACTAGTCAGATGATAAATGTTGGAGCTGGAACTAAAATTAAGGGAATTGAGTAGAATTTCCTTTCAATGACACCATAAACAACCTATGTCAATTACCCGTATGATACTTGTGTAAGTGAAAGTGTATTAGATACCCTGTTAGATAAAACTGCAATAAAAATGAACTGTTTCACAATATTAAACTAAGTAAAATTTTCAGGCTTACACTGATTTATATGATATTAAAGAACCAAAAGACACTGAAACTTTCCATTGACTTTTTGTATTCAGTTAAAAGAGGTAAAATTCTACACTTCTAAACTCTGCCTATTTAGATACGTATATATTACCATATCAATATGCACACATATACATAACAGATACATCTAAACCTATTTTTTCCTTTTGCAGTTGACTGGTACATAGACTAAGTCTAGCCAGTTTCATAACAGCAAAACAAACGCAAGTATTTTGTACACTTCTTGCAAGGTAAATGCATACTGTGTTGAAGATCTCAATATATAACCATGTAAATGATATTGAATAGAGAATACTTACTAGTGAGGAGACTTGGTGGTGTACATCATGATGGGAATGGGTACAGTTCAGTCAATCCACAGTCCACTGAGCAACTCATAACTGAAATAAGCGCCATCACTGTTCAGACCTAAACAGGCACACAAAGAGATGACAGCTAGTCAGTAAGTACCATTTCATACCATTTGCACAAGAGCATCTTTCCAACCTGCAGCATTAAAAAAAAAAAAAAAAAAAAAGTCTGACAAGCAATCCAATGAAAGGGCTTTAATTTACACACCTCTGTTTTCTATATTATGAGTAGTATAGCAGTGGAAACACACTGCACAGTCAGTAAAGAAGTTAATAAATTTAGTGATTATGTAGCAATTAGGAAGTAATAAATTTAGTAGTAAACTGGCATCACTTTACTGGAGGCTATAAACTTATCAATAACAAACTAAACCAAAAAAATTAATGTACTCCGATGTAAATTTTTTTGGGGGCGGGGCTATGTGCTGAGCATTTATAGCACACCTGTGTATGAAATTTCATTTAGTCTTGACAACAAAACTGCAATGTAGGTAATCTCCTCACTTTACAACATTTAAGGCTTAGAGGAGCAGGGCAGTTTGTCCAAGTCCCTATTCTATAGCTTACGCTTCTTCTCCATATCATGTGGAGTGTGCCAAGCACACACTTTTTCCTATGCTTACTTGTGCTCCATGTAAATTAAGATATGAAAAACAGATACCAAGAGGATTATATAAAGATGTATCTTTGTTTCCCCTGTAGTTCCCTAGAAGACAAGCACTGTATTCTACTCATCTTTGTACGTCAAAATGTAAAGTGAGATCTTGTTTTGGGATACAGTACCTGGCACGCACTAATATTTGCTGAGTAAATAAATGAATAACAGCAACAAGAGAAGTAGGAATTGGCATATATCTTTTGTCTCAAGTCACACTTTTCACTTTGTCAGTCCTTTCACTTACTTGCCAAACTTGTCTTCCTGTTTGCAACACAATCTCAGGAAAAAGTAGGAAGAAACATGTAAAAATCATGTGAATGAAGTTCAAATATAATCATTCAAAGAACTGCAAACTAGTCAGTAGTCAGTTTAATTTAGTTCAGTTGGAGAGGTTTCTGAAGAATAGCAAAAGGTAAAATAACAAAAATTTTCCAGAGAGGGAGAAAAAAAAAAAATCCACCTTTCACTTCTAGGTTGGCCATCAGCTGGCTAACAAAACCTAATCACCTTTCCTGTGGTCAGATCCTAACAGAGGAGAAAACTGAAATGACTAAAGACTCCAGGTAGAAACTTCATGATCACAGGAAACTAAGAAGTGCCGCTTTGGATTGGAGATGCTGTAGAGAAGCAGCCAGATTGGAGACTCTGATGGTCAGACCCTAATTTACCCTGCAGACGAACAGCGTCTCAGCACCCTGCCTATGTAGGGCAGGGCCTGGCAAACCATAGCCTGCTGCCTGTTTTGGGGTAGCCAGTGAGCTGAGAATGGTTTTTGCACTTTTAAATCGTTGGAGGAAGTTAAAAGAATCATATAAGTGTAAATTATTTGAAATTCAAGTTTCAGAGTCTATAAATAAAGTTTTATGAGAATACAGCCACAACCACTCACGTACATATTGTCTCTGGTTACTTTCATGCTACAACAGTAGAGTTGAGAGGTTGTGAAAAAAATAGTATGGCTTGCAAAGTCTAAAATATATTTACTATTTGACCCTTTACAGAAATCATTGGCTGATTTCTGGTCTAGAAAACTGTTAGTTCTCAATTTGGAGGGGATGATACTAGAGAAAGGGGCTGCTTTAGGGCAGATTGGAAGCAGGAGGTGGGAATCCACTTCCCTACAAAGACCCACGGACAATGCAATATTATGAATATAGCAGGAGTTTTTCTGGGGGAAGTGGGGTTCTTCCCTGGAGGAAGCACCAGAAAGGAAGGTAAATTCAGCCATACTCAATCTGGCACACAGGCTGGGCCAATGAGAATGGATGGAGAAATCTGGCTACCAGGATGTCATTTTTCAATATAGCAGAATGAAGTTCTCATGAAAGAAATCAAATCTCCAGGGCTCTGGTTCGCTTCCCATATGTGCCAGCCTCAAGAAAGGCAGATAACTTAGATAACCAGTTTTGTTTTTTTTTTTGCTGAAGGTCTGAAGATTACAAGAGCAAACAGAGAAACCCTAAGCAGGTAAAAGATACTCCATCTATCCCATAGAAGGGCAAATGGTGGGCCATATCTAAGGATGGATAAACAGGTGATGAAGCAAAACAAAACAAAGCATAAAAACTATATAAAAAAGAATCTGCTATAACACAAGGAAACCATAGATGAAGAGGAAGTATTTGCATTTGAAAGACATCAAAGAAAGTTAAAATAATGTTTTGTAGCACATCCATTTTGTGCTTTTGATGAAGTTTGAGACAACACAGAATAAAATCCCAAAGATTTATCTTTAGAGAAGTTAATTACACCCAAATAAATAGAATGACACTTAAGTGGTTTCCCATTTAAATTTTAATTGCATCTCGGTGAAGAGAAGAGGGGTTTTGATCTCAAAGACTTGGGTCTGAACATCAATTCCACTTATTTTCTTGCTGTACGACCTTGGACAACTTACTTTCTATTCAAAGTCTTATTTCCATCACCTCTTCAACAGGGTTATTCTGAGAGTTGTAGGACAAAATATGCATAAAAAAATCCAGCATACTGCCTGTCACATGGGAGGCACAGGATACTTACCAGCTTCGTATGTTCTTTCTGGCCCTGCTTACTTTCTCACCCTCTTGTTCTAACAGCAATCAACTACCACGATCATTACAGCTGTAGGAAAATGGCTGCTGGGCATGTAGGGTCTCATCTATGCTGTCACATTTGACTTTGCACCTTGTTTTCTCTAGGTGGACTAGACCTTTTAACTTTGGGCTCTTCTCTATTTAACTGGTAAGTTGGTATTCACTTGAAAAAGAATTTAATTCAGAAGTGAATCCTGTAGCCATCCTTAATCCCTTAGGCAGAAATATACAGCCACAAGATTTTGCGCATTAAATCTATTTTTATGATTAATACTGTATTATTATTTATTTACATGTGTCTTTCCCAGGAGGCTATATCTTGGTCAAGTGCACTGATAGGATACATCAAGAGGAACAACTATGGTTTCATGGGGAAGACAGACACGGCAATGGAAACACACACACACACACACACACACACACACACACTCAACCTACATTTCTGCCTATTCACTGACCTCGCAGTGGACACTGCCCCCAAGTCTTTTGATCCTTATTGAATGGACAGCACCTCCTTCATGCAAGATGCAACCTGGAGTCAAACAGTGACTTCATCAATGCTTGGTGAACAACAGGCTCTATTATTTTCTTAAGGAATAAATAAAGAATGATGGAAAGGTAAAGCTGGTGAGGATTTGATACATAAAAGATGGACACTTAGAATACTGTTGGTGACCCTGACCACTTAATTATCCTGGAACTCCATTTGGAAATATGCACAAAATCATACAAATCTCTTCATTTTACACACTTGGTTATTAAATCATCTTTAGAAGTAGTCCCCAGTGACAAACTTCTCCCATACCTTGAACATCTACCATGTGCCAGACTCTGGTAGGTACAACCTCTAAGTAGATATTATTATTCTTTTTTTTTTTTTCAGAGGAGAAAATTGAAGGTGAGGAAACAAGAGAATTTTTTCTTGACTAGTATCACACAGGTAGTGGAGACTTAAGTATATCAAATTCTAAAGTCTAGGCATTGCCATATAAGAAACTAAGCTTGGTCTCTACATTGTAAAAAGATGTTCTTAACAGAACACTAATTCTGCAAACAGTTGATAAATGGTAGCTGTTATTACTACTATTATTAATACCATAACCCAACAAAAGGGAATCAGTTCAACACTATGGAATGTTACATTGTTAAATGTATACGATGCTTTATTGCTATAATAAGTATGAAAGTTATGCTGATATAAGGAAATGTGTATATAAATGCAGAATACAAAATATTACATATAGACTCATTAAAATTACAGGCAGTTTCACATAGGGTAGCTTAACAAAAATCAGAACACAGTGTGATACATATAATAAAGTTGTGAGATTACAGGTAACTTATTTAAAGTTCATCAATTTCTTTGAGAAAGTCCAAATTTGCTTGAGTTCAAATTTATGTTTAAAAAAACAGATATGTATATACATTTCTAAAAGTGGTGATAACATCCTAGACCTTCTCCACATTTGAAAGCTCATTTTTTTCTCTGAGCAAGATAATATATTACTATTGTTTCAGTAAAGAGCTGTTTGTTTGTCCATTTATTTATTTTGCTGTTAGGAATGGAAACATTTAGGGGCTGATTTAAAAAATAAGAATGACTGAAGTTTTCTTTGAAATGGAGTCATTTAAACCATCTACTCTAGTTAAAACAAACATAGTTTACTTTAATATTTCCCAATTAGCATAAGCAATCAACATATGATGATGCTAACTCCTATACACAAAGGTTTTATATGTATATATTATATATGTGTGATACATATACACACACATATATGTGAGAAAAAGCTATTTCAGCAGAACTTCAAAAAGAATAGTGTCAAAAGTTATTATCCAAAAAAAGGTAAGAATATTTGACAAGAGCAACAGTTGAGGCTCAAAAACATGTGGATTTGTGCTCAGACAGCTATCTGAAAACTAACCCCACCAGAGGCTATCCAGCTCACTGCTCGTTTTAGTTTCAGACTTTCCTCTGAAGGCAGTTCTAATCAGTGTCACCCACTCAGGAAGCATATAATGTTCTTTTATTTTCATCGCATTATAAGAGAACAAAGGTACAAAAATTCAAAGAATTCTGTTTGATCAAAAGCATCTTTTATCAGTGAAGGTGCAGGAAAGTGACCTTGATTGCATAGCTATGAAACCTACTCATCTAGGAATCAGAAGCGTCTCCTCCTGTGTGAGTGGGTGGCTTCTCTTCCCTATGATGATTATGTCAAGAGTTTCACGCCTGATTTATCCATGGTTTGAGCAAACTAATGGTTAGGTCTGAGGCAAGTACTGATATTCTGGATGAAAATCCACATTTTAGCTAGGTTTTCCATAAACGTAAAGACTATTTGAAGAGTATTTTTTCTTTCTTCGTTGACTCTAAAATTATTTTTCACCAGGCTTAACTATTTTAGTAACTGTATTTGATAGCCACAGTGGTAAGGTAGAAAATAATAAACCCAAAAGAATGACAGCCTTGGTGAAAAAGGCTCAGGCGTAAGCAAAGTAGGAGGTATATCTCTAAGTCTGTTTTAAATTGCTACCGGGCAGGTTTATATGTGTGTTTACATTTGTAATGAGGCCACTGTCACTTCATGTTTATGTTTATTGGCTATTAGAGTTTAAAGAATAGTTGTACTGAAAATTAACTTCTATGTTTAGTCTACATTTGCTCTCCTAGTGTTCCAGTCACTCTTCTCTCTTAAATTTAACTAAAGGACAGTTAAATTAACTAGACAAAAATCAGTGGATTGGGCTTCCCTGGTGGTGCAGTCGTTGAGAGTCCACCTGACGATGCAGGGGACCCGGGTTCATGCCCTGGTCCGGGAAGATCCCACATGCCGCAGAGCGGCCGGGCCCCTGAGCCATGGCCGCTGAGCCTGCGCGTCCGGAGCCTGTGCTCCACAGCGGGAGAGGCCACAACAGTGAGAGGCCCGCGCAAAAAAAAAAAAAAAAAAGAAAGAAAAAGAAAAAGAAAAAAAAAATCAGTGGATTATTTTTCATATGTAGTTTACAAATCAGAGACACCGGCCTCCAACTCTATTTAAATTTTAACTCAAACTCCAACGTTATCTAATTGGGTTGACACAACCATTAGACAGGCTGTGGATAAAGGGCTCTCTTATGAATCAGTGCTGTCATGATGGTACAGAAGTGGTTAAAGTGTCAGATGGAGTGGCGTTGGGGAGGTGAGCTAATGCAGAAAGAAGGTCAAAAGTTAGGGCAAAGCCAACACAGAGAAAATGGGAAGCAGTTTCTATTGGCTTCTCCTTAAAAAAAAAAAAAAAAAAAAGGAAAAACAAGCTTTCAGAGTCTCTGATCATGCTTTGTAATTGCACTGAAGGTGAGAACTATGTAAATGAAAGAAAAAGATATTTGGAAAGCCCTCTCCAAATGGTACAATCTCATTATTTTAGCCACTACATGCTCCTGCTCTTCCCTTCTTTTTTCTCCTCTGCTTCTCTCCAACCCTCGTTTCTCTTCCTTTTCCTCTTCTTTCTACCTATCCTTTTTTAGCAGGAGCATCATCATAATCAGTGTTACTTATGTGCCTTCCCATGTGCACAACCTTTGATGGGGGCTTTACACTCATATCTGTTTTCTTTTCAATGTCTTCCAGAACTGCTATTACTATACGTCTTTTAAAAAGCTGCAGTTCTTATCAAGTGAATTTTACAGCCAAATAGCCAGTGAGTGAGCAAATGTAGGAATCAAATCTGATTCAATCTAATTCTTTTATTAGTAAAATAAAGGTTCCTGGGAATAGAACTCTTTGCAAATGCAGAATTTAGCAGAACATCACAGACCCTGAGCATCTAAGAAATTAGGATGTTAGTTGGGGTGGTGGAATCTGGGAGCTGAATTAAGTTATCCTTCAAAACACAATTCCATATCAGAGAGCTATTCACTTAAACATTCTCAAATAACAGCAACAGATAAGTTTGGGAACAAATGAAAGTAATCTCTGAACCTTAATGTTAGGAGGGACAATAGGGTCAATGTACCAGTTAACTTATGGATGATAAAAACAAAGACAGACAACTGTTACTAGACCAACAGATATCTAAACAGGCAGGGTAGTTAAAGGGGTATTTCTTTACCAAACTGCAACAAAATTAGCAGTCTATGACTACCTCAGCCACCTGAAATATGATCGGAATATTAGAGATGGAACCCAAGAAAAGCAAACTTAAAAGTCACCTTTGAAACCTAAGAAATGAAAGAAAGGAAAAAACAAACAAAGAAAAGCAAGCTTAATTAGTACCTTAAGACCTCATAGGACCCACTATTGGAATGAGGAAGCTTTCTACCGGAATACATCCACAGAGGCAAAATATGCATTTACATTGAGATGGAAATGGCACCCTTACAACTTCTAAGCTGTCTGCTAGAATGCATAATTACTTTCAAGTACTTGAGAAGCCCGTGCACTCTTGATTCTGAAACCTGAAAAGGCCTTGGTTTCCTGGAAGCACAGTATGAAGGAAGACAGCCAAAAAAGCACAGAAAATATTCAGGTTGGGGTTTTCTCTTTTCACGTTACCAGCCTGGACTTTTAGATGGTTATCTTCGGGAATGTCTTTGGATACTTTCCTAGCTTTGTCTTGAAATGAAATGATTTATGATTCAGAGATCATAGTTAGCTCAAGTGGATATGATGATTTTCAAAAAGTTGAGGGCTTCCTAGTATCTTGGGTATAGAGATGCCTCGGGTATGTTTTGGAGTTAAAATAGTTACAAATTTCACAAATGCTATTTAGTCTTTGGAAGTGATCGCACTTCCTCTAATCCCAGGGCAGAGTTAAAGACAAATGCGGTAAGCGTCCCTTAGTACTAATATTCAGATCTCTCTTGACTAATGAGAAAGACTACAAGTAAACAGGGCGATAGGATACTGTGTGCTTAGGGCAGAAAGAGGACAATCCCATCACTTAAGATGGCAGCAAGTGTGGCTTTTGCATTCAGTACTTCAGATGCATCATTTCATGCAGCTGTTCTCTTAGCCCAAATCTCCTCTAACCTCTACATTTAAGCAAGGGAAGTATCATTTTAAATAAGGATAAAAAGAGGGCCTTCCCACTTATATATTAGAGAAAGTACATTTTAGGTTACTTACAAATTGATATCAAGGATATTATTAAGAAACAAAGAACAAGCAATAATCCTGAAGTAGAGGGCACGATAAAGGCTTTGGATAGGAACTCCTCTACCGTATGTGTATATACACAGATTGTTCTTAAACTATGCATTTATACAGTGAGGCCAACCATTAAGATTACTGAACTTCTTGGCAGTTATCTGCCGAATTCCATAAGCCTCCAACTTCCTGATGGACATAAGAACACGGGCTGGCAGCCCCACCAGTAAACTCTAAGCCAGTTAGTAGAACGCACTCTTCACAAAGTTTCCCTTCTTCCTCAGTCACAGCTCATGAGTATTAATCTTGAAGCTGTGTTCTCCATCCCAGTAGAGACTGTTTGCCATTGGAGGAGAATGCCTTTAGCCAAGAGAATGCTAGTAACCATGTCCTCCAGTTAGAACTAGAAATAAATTATTCAGCTAGAAATAAATTACTGAGATAGAATGGGGAGTAGTCAAACCACGTTCTCCTCTGGACGTTTTGGGAACTGGAAAACCAAAGCCAAGGTTAGAATTTAGGTAATTCATCCAACAAAAGGAAACTTTACACCATGAGGATAGTCACATAATCCTAAACCAAATGTTATTCCTGCCTCCTGACTCCAAATACAGAATGGAGTCAGGAGCAACAGACTTAAGATGCCTCACAGGCTTGGAACTAGCAATGCATTGTTGAAGTCTAAAGTATGCTTTCTCATACACGTGGCAGACTTGCAACTTGAAAACAGTGCATGCTGTTCAAGATACCAAATCTGCCTCAGCCTCATCAGCAATTCCAGGCGAGGCTGCATCCCTCTGGTTCAAGGTCAAGCTGCAACAGCCTGTACCCAAAGGCCCAGTTGACAGCCTCTTTCACAGCTCTTGCCTTTACTCCAGCCTAACCGATGGCCCTGCCCTCAAAAGCCACTGACCTCCATGAGGCCAACTCCTTGATTCTAGGGAATAAGCTTCAGAAGTACCAACAACAGGTCCAGGCCAGGAAATCTGCTGAGATTCCCAAACAAAAAAACAAATGTAGGGATGAGGGAAAAAAAGATCTTGCCAATAGGACAGGATTCTTAGGCCTAAGCAAAACCCAAGGGCAACACAAGGAGCCTGAAGAATTTGCTGACAAGAGTGTGAAAGTGTTTTCACAAGGTAGATCCCACACTCAATGTGGATCTGGGGTTCTAGAAACACAGGGCCTAAGGGGAAAAAAAGGAAATGCAAAGGACTTAAAATGTACTAGATAGGAAAGAAAGGTCTCTTAAGTAAGACCTGGTGACTGGGGTTCCACTGAAAGTTGGTAATATGACAGCAACATGATGCACTTCCCTTTTAGGAGAGAAGAGATAGATAGATTGGGATCTTTTTGCCCCAGATATGCTGAGTGCATAATACCAATATTAACTAACAGAAAGATTTCTCCCAATTGGGAAAGTTTTCTCTCAAGTTTTAATCTCTCTATCTTCTTTCCATCAACAAAGATTTGGTGCTAAATTAATTCTACTACTCAGGTTCTGATAAAGGTATAATCATTTGGTGGAAGAAAGTTGTAAATGCAGCCCAGGCTGCAAATGCTAAAGATCCACCTAGAATGTAAGCTGCATGAGAGCAGAAACTCACTCACTGCTGCACCTACAGCATGTAGCACAGTGCCTGGCAGGTAGTGGAATATCTTTGGATGGATGAGCATTCTTATAGAAAGACAGCATCTTCTAAGTAAGTCTTCACTGAAGTTTAGCAGCTCCTAGCAGTGGTATTACACCCTTCAATCAATGACAGCTTTACTACAGCACAGATTATTATTTTTATTATTCTGTATCATTTAGTCATCTTCTCCCACAAACTAGGTAAAATGCTAGCTGTTCCAAATATGGACTGTATCATTTAATCCTTATCACAACCTTGAAAATATATATTAGCCTCATTTAACAGATTAAGAAACTGATGATTCAAACTTAGGTTGAATTTTGACAAATTTCATTCACTTTCCACCATACAATAATTTCTTTATCTTCTGTCACAGAGAATGTTCCTGAAATCAGAAATAATAGGTAGACTTCTGGAGGTGAGAGGTGGCAGCTAATTCTGGCATCATGATGATGTTGTTATATGATAGTAATCTAGCCAGGGATTCACTTCCCAATCTATGAAATGGGATAAAATAAGTTAATAAACACGTGAAAATGCTTTGAAAATTAAGGATGTAGAAGTGTATATCAGTGTGTGTGCTCTCTAATGAACATTTCCATTCTGACACCCATGTAATGGTGAGGGGGAGTAGCAGGGGACAACCAGCTAACCAGCCAGAACTGCCAAGTCAGCCTATAATCAATGGGGCAACGGAAGTGGCAGGCAGATTAGCCTCACTGCTAATGTAGGAGTCTACCATCATGGAAGACTGAACTTAATTATGGAGGTTTTATT
This sequence comes from Mesoplodon bidens, assembly GCF_964165515.1. Lineage (NCBI taxonomy): Eukaryota > Metazoa > Chordata > Mammalia > Artiodactyla > Ziphiidae > Mesoplodon > Mesoplodon bidens. The sequence goes on along the minus strand of NC_138176.1, from coordinate 116,846,772 downwards.
CAGTAGGTTTTATTATCATATTCACATAAAAATTGAGGAATAGGAAGAATAGAATGCTTTTCTTTTCTAAAAACACAGTGATTTGGCCTTTCTTCCCCCTAAAGGAGAATGAAAACGTTCCCAAATATATTATTATTTAAGGCTTTAATTAAGGGGGCATTTTGCAAAAATAAATCTTTTGTTTCATGCAACTAATAGAGTGAAAATTTAAAAGACATAAATAATATTTCAGCTGAATCTGCTTGAATCCTTTTTGTTCTCATTTTGTTAGAGATGATTCTGCATACATTTATAGCAAAATTATATTAAACTACCAGGCAATCCTTTTTCTTACATTTTTCCAGTATATTCCTGATTACTTTCATACTTAACCTCCCAGTTTTCATTACACTTTGCTTTTTTTTTTTTTTAGGATCTTAACGTTAAACTTTATCAGGTAGAGTGAACTCCTACATATCTTGTAAGAAAAATTCATCTTAGAAGCCCATTCTAGAGACATTCTTTTCTACAAGACAAAGTAAAAAGGAGACATATTTTCCTTAGAATTAATAAAGTGCATGATATCTTGTAACACTTAATCCACAAAAATTCTATTTTAAGTAGAGCCACAGAAAATGCTTCTAACATTTTATGACACCTGACATCAAACTATATGAGTTATACTTAATCCCTAAATATAATCATTGGTTCCATTAAACTATTTATTAAGGTTCTTATCAGATGTTCTCATGATCCTCTAACATTTTAAAATATAATTTTCCTGTACACCTTAAACTTACACAGTGATGTATTCAATTATTTCTCCATAAAACTGGGGAAAAAATGTAATTTCCCTTATCTAAATTCATCATCTCTATCAAATATGTAGTTTTTCCCTGTTTTGGGCCCCAAAGCTTTTAAAAAATAATGGCCAAATACAATAATGAGAAACAAATTCTGAAATGAGTCCTATTTATTCTCTTATCATTACCATCAAACTCATTAACAGAGTGATCCTGGTACAAAGCTTGATTTAGTCACCATGAGGCTCACATGGCTTGGGTAGAGGAAATCTTGTTCCTCTCAAAGTATACTGAGCAATGGAAGGAGATAAATTTTGATATAACTTTATGAAGTGACACAGGAGACAAATAATTCAATGTATAAAAGAAATCACATGCATACAAATTTCCATACATTTGAATGAGAGGGGCTACTGAAGAGAATGAGACGATGTGCACACCATACTGAGTTGATTGAGAAAAGCTTCCCAAAATACATCTATTTGAACTTGGACTCGATGAGAGCAGAAAAATACGAGAAAAGGACAGCCAGTGCTGTAATGGGAGAGAGGTTTTGTTAGTGATGGCAAGTCAGCTAACCTAGTGTAGAAAACTAGGTTGCCTGCATTGGAGAATAAGGTTTGTTCAACAGGATAAGCAAAGAGAAAATAAATGCACTCCTTTTATCTTTGAAATGGCAAAAACAGAAAAGATGAATTAAAAAAAAATCCCTCAACTTTCAATTCTTGTTTTCTATATTTTAAGATAAAGCATGAAGAAAATACAAAATTATGTGAGTTTATTTAGAAATAATCTACATACAGTAGAATTCACCCTTTTTTAGTATACAGCTTGTTGAGTTTTCATAAATGTTCACTGTAGTGTATCCAGGCCCACAATCAAGATATACATCTCCACTGCCCTATGAAGTTACCTGTGTCCTTTGTAGTTAGTACCCTTCCACCTCCCCAGCCCTGGCAACCACTGCTCTGCTTTCTATTCTTGAAGTTTTTCCAGAATGCCTTACAAATTAAACCCTTTTGTGTCTGGTTTCTTTTATTGAGCATATGTTAATATGTGGAAGACTCATAATTGTACAAGTTTATCTCTAGATTCTGAATTATGTTCCATTGATCTGTACATCTGTCTTTTTAAAAAAACTTTTGATTATTTTGGGTCCTGTGAATTCCCACATAAATTTTTGGATCAACTCATCAACTTCTGCAAAAATCTGAGTGGGATATTAATAGAGTTTAACTGAATCTACTGATAAAGTCGGAAACAACTGCCACCCTTTTTTTTTTTAAGATGTTGGGGGTAGGAGTTTATTAATTAATTTATTTATTTTTGCTGTGTTGGGTCTTCGTATCTGTGCGTGGGCTTTCTCTAGTTGTGGCAAGCGGGGGCCACTCTTCATCACGGTGCGCGGGCCTCTCACTATCGCGGCCTCTCTTGTTGTGGAGCACAGGCTCCAGACGCGCAGGCTCAGTAGTTGTGGCTCACGGGCCTAGTTGCTCCGTGGCATGTGGGATCCTCCCAGACCAGGGCTCGAACCTGTGTCCCCTGCATTGGCAGGCAGATTCTCAACCACTGCACCACCAGGGAAGCCCCAAGAACTGCCATCTTAAGAATATTAAGTCTTTCAATCCATGATCATGGGATGGCTCTCCATTTATTCAAATCTTCATTAACTTCTCTCAGATAACATGTTCATTTTCTCAGAAAGTTCCCTCAGCAATGTTTTATAATTTTTGATGTACAAGTATTGTACTTCTTTTGCTAAATTTAATCCTACATATTAATTTTTTCTGAATAAAATTATTTTAATTTCATTTTCAGAAAGTTCATTGGTAGTATATAGAAATACAGCTGACTGCATATTGATCTTATATTTTCTCATTTTGCTGAAGACTTTACTAGTTCTAATAATACTTTCATAGATTGTTTAGGATTTTCTATTTACAGGATCACATCAACTGCCAATAAGCATAATTTACTTCTCTTCTAACCTGATATATTTAATTTACTTATCCCTATATTTAATTTTGGCCTTACTGCAGTTGCCAGAATGTCCTGTACAATGCTGAGTACTAAAATTGAGCATCTTGTCTTTTTTTCTATCATAGGGAGAAAAGATTGTCTCTCATTCTTTTTTTTTGTTCTAACATCGTTATTGCAGTATAATTGCTTTACAATGGTGTGTTACTCTCTGCTTTATAACAAAGTGAATCAGTTATACATATACATATATCCCCATATCTCTTCCCTCTTGCGCCTCCCTCCCACCCACCCTCTCTATCCCACCCCTCTAGGTGGTCACAAAGCACCAAGCTGATCTCCCTGTTCTATGCAGCTGCTTCTTACAAGCTATCTATTTTACATTTGGTAGCGTATATGTCCATGCCACTCTCTCACTTTGAGCCAACTTACCCTTCCACCTCCCGTATCCTCAAGTCCATTCTCTAGTAGGTCTGTGTCTTTATTCCCGTCATACCCCTAGGTTCTTCATGACCTTATTTTATTTTATTTTTTAGATTCCATATATATGTGTTTGCATATGGTATTTTTCTCTTTTTGACTTACTTCACTCTGTATGACAGACTCTAGGTCCATCCCCCTCACTACAAATAACTCAATTTCATTTCTTTTTATGGCTGAGTAATATTCCACTGTATATATGTGCCACATCTTTATTATTGATGGACACTTAGGTTGCTTCCATGTCCCGGCTATTGTAAATATACCTGCAATGAACACTGTGGTACATGACTTTTTGAATTATGGTTTTCTCAGGGTATATGCCCAGTAGTGGGATGGCTGGGACGTATGGTAGTTCTACTTGTAGCTTTTTAAGGAACCTCCATACTGCTCTCCATAGTGGCTGTATCAATTTACACTCCCACCAACAGTGCAAGAGGGTTCCCTTTTCTCCACACCCACTCCAGCATTTATTGTTTGTAGATTTTTTGATGATGGCCATTCTGACCGGTGTGAGATGATATCTCATTGTAGTTTTGAATTCCATTTCTCTAATGATTGATGATGTTGAGCATCCTTTCATGTGTTTGTTGGCAATCTGTATATCTTCTTTGGAGAAATGTCTATTTAGCTCTTCTGCCCATATTTGGATTGGCTTGTTTCTTTTTTTTTATATTCAGCTGCATGAGCTGCTTATAAATTTTGGACATTAATCCTGTGTCAGTTGCTTCATTTGCAAATATTTTCTCCCATACTGAGGGTTGTCTTTTCATCCTGTTTATGGTTTCCTTTGCTGTACAAAAGCTTTTAAGTTTCATTAGGTACCATTTCTTTGTTTTTATTTCCATTTCTCTAGGAGATGGGTCAAAAGGATCTTGCTGTGATTTTAGTCATAGAGTGTTCTGCCTATATTTTCTTCTAAGAGTTTGATAGTGTCCAGCTTTACATTTCGGTCTTTAATCCATTTTGAGTTTATTTTTGTGCATCGTGTTAGGGAGTGTTCTAACTTCATTCTTTTACATGTAGCTGTCCAGTTTCCCCAGCACCACTTATTGAAGAGGCTGTCTTTTCTCCACCGTATATTCTTGCCTCCTTTATCAAAGATAAGGTGACCATATAGGCGTGGGTTTATCTCTGGGCTTTCTATACTGTTCGACTGATCTATATTTCTGTATTTGTGCCAGTACTATACTGTCTTGATTGCTGTAGCTTTGTAGCATAGTCTGAGGTCAGGGAGCCTGATTCCTCCAGCTCCGTTTTTCTTTCTCAAGACTGCTTTGGCTCTTCGGGGTCTTTTGTTTTTCCATACAAATGGTGAAATTTTTTGTTCTAGTTCTGTGAAAAATACCAGTGGTAGTTTGACAGGGATTGCATTGAATCTGTAGATTGCTTTGGGTAGTAGAGTCATTTTCACAATGTTGATTCTTCCAATCCAAGAACATGATATATCTCTCAATCTATTTGTATCACCTTTAATTTCTTTCATCAGTGTCTTATAATTTTCTGCATACAGGCCTTTTGTCTCCTTACAGAGGTTTATTCCTAGATATTTTATTCGTCTTGTTGCAAAGGAAAATGGGAGTGTTTTCTTAATTTCACTTTCAGGTTTTTCATCACTAGTGTATAGGAACGCAAGAGATTTCTCTGCATTAATTTTGTACCCTGCTACTTTACCAAATTCATTGATTAGCTCTAGTAGTTTTCTGATAGCGTCTTTAGGATTCTCTATGTATAGTATCATATCATCTGCAAACAGTGACAGTTTTACTTCTTCTTTTCCGATTTGGATTCCTTTTATTTCTTTTTCTTCTCTGATTGCTGTGGCTAAAACTTCCAAAACTATGTTGAATAATAGTGGTGAGAGTGGGCAACCTTCTCTTGTTCCTGATCTTAGTGGAAATGGTTTCAGTTTGTCACCACTGAGGACGATGTTGGCTGTGGGTTTGTCATATACGGCCTTTATTAGGTTGAGGAAAGTTCCCTCTATGCCTCCTTTCTGGAGGGTTTTTATCATAAATGGGTGTTGAATTTTATCAAAAGCTTTCTCTGCATCTATTGAGATGATCATATTGTTTTTCTCCTTCAATTTGTTAATATGGTGCATCACAGTGATTGATTTGCATACTTGAAGAATCCTTGCATTCCTGGAATAAACCCCACTTGATCATGGTGTATGATCCTTTTAATGTGCTGTTGGATTCTGTTTGCTAGTATTTTGTTGAGGATTTTGCATCTATGTTGATCAGTGATGTTGGCCTGTAGTCTTCTTTCTTTGTGACATCTGTGTCTGTTTTTGGTATGAGGATGATGGTAGCCTCATAGAATGAATTTGGGAGGGTTCCTCCCTTTGCTATATTTTGGAAGAGTTTGAGAAGGATAGGTATTAGCTCTTCTGTAAATGTTTGATAGAATTCGCCTGTGAAGCCATCTGGCCCTGGGCTTTTGTTTGTTGGAAGATTTTTAATCACAGTTTCAATTTCAGTGCTTGTGATTGGTCTGTTCATATTTTCTATTTCTTGCTGGTTCAGGCTCGGAAGGTTGTGCATTTCTAAGAATTTGTCCATTTCTTCCAGGTTGTCCATTTTATTACATAGAGTTGCTTGTAGTAACCTCTCATGATCCTTTGTATTCCTGCAGTGTCAGTTTTAACTTCTCCTTTTTCATTTCTAATTCCACTGATTTGAGTCTTCTCCCTTTTTTTCTTGATGAGTCTGGCTAATGGTTTATTAGTTTTCTTTATCTTCTCAAGAACCAGATTTCAGTTTTATTGATCTTTGCTATTGTTTCTTTCATTTCCTTTTCATTTATTTGTGATCTGATCTTTATGATTACTTGCCTTCTGCTAACTTTGGGGTTTTTTTGTTATTCTTTCTCTAACTGCTTTACATGTATGGTTAAGTTGTTTATTTGAGATGTTTCTTGTTTCTTAAGGTAGGATTGTATTGCTATAAACTTCGCTCTTAGGACTGCTTTTGCTGCATCCCATAGGTTTTGGGGCATCGTGTTTTCATTATCATTTGTTTCTAGGTATTTTTTTATTTCCTTTGATTTCTTCGGTGATCTCTGGGTTATTAAGTAATGTATTGTTTAGCCTCCATGTGTTTGTATTTTTTACACATTTTTTCCTGTAATTGATATCTAGTTGCATAGCATTGTGGTCGGAAAAGATACTTGATACAATTTCAATTTTCTTAAATGTACCAGGGCTTGATTTGTGACACAAGATATGATCTATCCTGGAGAATGTTCCATGAGCACTTGAAAAAAATGTGTATTCTGTTGTTTTCGGATGCAATGTCCTATAAATATCAATTAAGTCCATCTTGTTTAATGTATCATTTAAAGCTTGTGTTTCCTTATTTTCATTTTGGATGACTGTCCATTGGTGAAAGTGGGGTGTTAAAGTCCCCTACTGTGATTGTGGTACTGTCGATTTCCCCTTTTTTGGCTGTTAGTATTTGCCTTATATAATGAGGTGCTCCTACGTTGGGTACATAAATATTTACATTTGTTATATCTTCTTCTTGGATTGATCCCTTGATCATTATGTAGTGTCCTTCTTTGTCTCTTGTAATAGTCTTTGTTTTAAAGCCTATTTTGTCTGATATGAGAATTGCTACTCCAGCTTTGATTTCCATTTGCATGGAATATCTTTGTCCATCCCCTCACTTTCAGTCTGTATGTGTCCCTAGTTCTGAAGTGGGTCTCTTGTAGACAGCATGTATACGGGTCTTGTTTTTGTATCCATTCAGCCAGTCTATGTCTTTTGGTTGGAGCGTTTAATCCATTTACATTTAAGGTAATTATCGATATGTATGTTCCTATTACCATTTTCTTAATTGTTTTGGGTTTGTTATTGTAGGTCTTTTCCTTCTCATGTGTTTCCTGCCTAGAGAAGTTTCTTTAGCATTTGTTGTAAAGCTGGTTAAGTGGTGCTGAATTCTCTTAGCTTTTGCTTGTCTGTAAATATTTTCTCTATCAAATCTGAATGAGATCCTTGCTGGGTAGAGTAATCTTGGTTGTAGGTTCTTTCCTTCATCACTTTAAATATGTCCTGCCACTCCCTTCTGGCTTGCAGAGTTTCTGCTGAGTTTCAGCTGTTAACCTTATGGGGATTCCCTTGTGTGTTATTTCTTGTTTTTCCCTTGTTGTTTTTAATATTTTTCTTTGTATTTAATTTTTGATAGTTTGATTAATATGTGTCTTGGCCAGTTTCTCCTTGGATTTATCCTGTATGGGACTCTCTGTGCTTCCTGGACTTGGTTAAGTATTTCCTTTTCCATATTAGGGAAGTTTTCAACTATAATCTCTTCAAATATTTTCTCAATCCCTTTCTTTTTCTCTTCTTCTTCTGGGACCCCTACAATTCAAATGTTGGTGTTTTTAATGTTGTCCAAGAGGTCTCTGAGACTCAATTCTTTTCATTCTTTTTTCTTTATTCTGCTCTGTAGTTATTTCCACTATTTTATCTTCCAGGTCACTTATCCGTTCTTCTGCCTCAGTTATTATTCTGCTATTGATCTTTTCTAGAGAATTTTTTATTTCATTTATTGTGTTGTTCATCACTGTTGTTTGCTCTTTAGTTCTTCTAGGTCCTTGTTAAACGTTTCTTGTATTTTCTACATTCTATTTCCAAGAATTTGGATCATGTTCACTATCATTATTCTGAATTCGTTTTCAGGTAGACTGCCGATTTCCTCTTCATTTGTTAGGTCTGGTGGGTTTTTGCTTTTCTCCTTCATCTGCTGTGTGTTTTTCTGTGTTCTCATTTTGCTTAACTTACTGTGTTTGGGGTCTCCTTTTCGCAGGCTGCAGGTTCGCAGTTCCCGTTGTTTTTGGTGTCTGTCCCCAGTGGCTAAGTTTGGTTCAGAGGGTTGTGTAGGCTTCCTGGTGGAGGGGACTAGTGCCTGTGTTCTGGTGGATGAGGCTGGATCTTCTCTTTCTGGTGGGCAGGTCCACCTCTGTTGATGTGTTTTGGGGTGTCTGTGGCCTTATTATGATTTCAGGCAGCCTCTCTGCTAATGGAATTGTTTGTGTTCCTGTCTTGCTAGTTGTTTGGCATAGGGTGGCCAGCACTGTAGCTCTCTGGTCATTGAGTGGAACTGGGTCTTGGCCTTGAGATGGAGATCCCTGGGAGATTTTGGCCGTTTGATATTATGTGGAGCTGGGAGGTCTCTTGTGGACCAGTCTCCTGAACTTGGCTCTCTCACCTCAGAGGCACAGCCCTGACGCCTGGCTGGAGCACCAAGAGCCTGTCCTCCACATGGCTCAGAATAAAAGGGAGAAAAAAAGAAGGAAAGAAAGAGGAGAAAATAAAATAAAGTAAAATAAACTTATTAAAATAAAAAATAATTATTAAAAAAATTTTTCAAGTAATAATAAAAGAAAGAAGAGCGCAACCATACCAAAAAACAGATCCATCAATGATAACAAGTGCTAAAAACTATACTAAAAAAAAATCCAAAAACAAAAACGGACAGACACAACCCTAGGACAAATGGTCAAAGCAAAGCTATACAGAGAAAATCACACACAGAAGCATATACATACACACTCAGAAAAAGAGAAAAAGGAAATAGATATATATATATATCCTTGCTCCCAAATCCACCTCCTCAAGTTGGGATGATTCATTCTCTATTCAGGTATTCTACAGATGCAAGATACATGAAGTTGCCTGAGGAGATTTAATCCGCTGCTCCTGAGGCTGCTGGGAGAGATTTTCCTTTCTCGTTTTTGTTCATACAGCTCCCGGAGTTCAGTTTTGGATTTGGATACACCTCTGCGTGTAGGTCGCCTCAGGGCATCTGTTTTTCGCTCAGACAGGACGGGGTAAAAGGAGCACCTTATTCGGGGGCTCTGGCTCACTGAGGCCCAGCAGCAGGAGGGGTACGGATGCGGGGCGAGCCTGCGGCGGCAGAGGCTGGTGGGACGTTGCACCAGCCTGAGGCGCACCATGCGTTCTCCCGGGGAAGTTGTCCCTGGATCCCAGGACCCTGGCAGTGGCGGGCTGCACAGGCTCCCCGGAAGGGGGGTGTGGACAGTGACCTGCGCTCGCACACAGGCCTCTTGGTAGCAGCAGTAACCGTCTTAGCATCCCACGCCCGTCTCTGGGGTCCCCGCTGATAGCCGTGTCACGTGCCCTTCTCTGGAGCTCCTTTAAGTGGCGCTCTTAATCCCCTCTCCTCGCGCACCAGGAAACAAAGAGGCAAGAAAAAGTCTCTTGCCTCTTCAGCGGTTCCAGACTTTTTCCCGGACTCCCGGCTAGCTGTGGCGCACTAGCTCCTTCAGGTTGTGTTCACGCCACCAACCCCAGTCCTCTCCCTGGGATCCGACCTCCGAAGCCCGAGCCTCAGCTCCCAGCCCTGCCCGCTCCGGCGGGTGAGCAGACAAGCCTCTCGGGCTGGTGAGTGCTGGTCGGCACCGATCCTCTGTGCGGGAATCTCTCTGCTTTGCCCTCCACACCCCTGTTGCTGTGCTCTCCTCCGAGACTCTGAAGCTTCCCCCCTCCGCCCACCGCAGTCTCCACCAGCGAAGGGGCTTCCTAGTGTGTGGAAACCTTCTCTCCTTCACAGCTCCCTCCCACTGGTGCCGTTCCTATTCTTTTGTCTCTGTTTATTCTTTTTTCTTTTGCCCTACCCAGTTACGTGGAGAGATTTTTGACTTTTGGGAGGTCTGAGGTCTTCTGCCAGCGTTCAGTAGGTGTTCTGTAGGAGTTGTTCCACATGTAGATGTATTTCTGATGTATTTGTGGGGAGGAGGGTGATCTCCGCATCTTACTCTTCCGCCATCTTGAAGCTCCTCTCTGATTCTTTAGTATAATGTTAGCTCTAGAGTTTTTTGTAGATACCCTTTCACAGACTAAGAAAGTGTCCTTCTATTCTTAGTTTGCTGAAAGGTTTTTGTTTTTGTTTTTACATCAGGAATGGATGTTGGATGTGTCAAATGCTTTTTTGCATCTACTAAAATGGTAGTGTGTTTTCTCCCTTTATTCCATTAATTTGGCACATTACATTAATTGTTTTTGCTATTAAACCAATTTTGCATTCAAACAACAACTTACACTTAGCTAATTTATACATATTGGTTAATTTATACATTGATTTGGTTTGCTATTTTTGGTAGAAGAAAAGGATTGAGACTAGCACCTGAAGCTAGTACTGAATCTGCATCAGGTAACTTCCAAAATGGATGACTATAGGGTTGATGTAAAGACGAAAGAGAAATGGACTGAGGTAGGAGATACATAGTCAGTGAAAGTAACAGAAAATTAACAAGACACGTCATAACTATCAGCTATCTAAGCTTCAAAATGAAAGGTATTTTAAATTAGAACTTTCTATACTCACTTCTCAGATTATCATATCAGAGCAGCTGGTACTCACTAAACTGAAGATATGCTATATTCCATGATGTATTATCCCTGGAAACAGAGCAAGATTTGCAAGTATTTCTTCAGTAACAATTTTTAAAATCTTGTTTTCTTTCCTCAAAGGGAACCATTGCTGAAACACTTCAAGTACTAGAAAAAGACATCAGTGGGTTGAAAACTGAATGGAAGAGGAGGAGGAAGATCCAGCAAGTGTAGACTACTCTGTTTTTTTTTTTTTGTGGTACACGGGCCTCTCACTGTTGTGGCCTCTCCCGTTGCGGAGAACAGGCTCCGGACACGCAGGCTCAGCGGCCATGGCTCACGGGCCCAGCCACTCCGCGGCATGTGGGATCTTCCCGGACCAGGGCACGAACCCGTGTCCCCTGCATCAGCAGGCGGAGTCTTAACCACTGCGCCACCAGGGAAGCCCCTAGACTACTCTTTTAAGCCTGAATAAGAAGGGGAATATCCATAATGTTTTTCTGAGTTATTCTAGAAGAAAATATGTTGTTACGACTGTCTCCATCCCAAGCTAAATGGAGGCTCTTTTATTTCCCTCTCTAACCTCTGCTGTTCCAGGATCTACAGGTCCTATTTGTAACAAAGATTGTCAACTACACTCTTCAAGTCATGTTTTGGCATTTACTGTAGCTGGATCACTAGAATTTAGAGGAGGGCACCTTGTTTACTCTGTCATCCTGATGCCCTGCACCTTCAAACAGATGGCCAGCCAAAAGCCCAGTGCAGAACAGAAAGGATCTACAGAAAGTGTTTATCCTATTGTCACAAGAGACATTCAACAAGACGTGCCAGGCCTCTCACTGATCAATACATCACATACTCCCTGCACGACAGCAGGAATCAGTCCTTCTGAGTATTAATAAGACAGAATCTCAAGACTTGTCATATCCCATCACACAACGAGGTCTAGCTAAGAGATGGCTGACATGGACAGCTGTGATCTGCCATCATCTCAGTATAAGAAAAAGAAAGCAGCAACATGAAAAGGTTTTACTCCCTCTTGAATTCATCCACCCGTTTACTCACTTATTAAATAATGATAGCTACTGACATTTATTAAAGGCCTTCTATGCTAATCAGTTTTACATTTTCTCTTAATCCTCCTATCAACTCTATGAGCGTTTTCATTTTGGAGATAGAGAAGTTAAGGAACTTGCAAGAGCTCACAGGTTTCCATTCTGTGCTGAGCACTTTGCAAAATACAAAAGTACAAAATACATGTCATCACACCCATCATTATAGAAATTAACTGTATAGTATGAGAAAATAGATTTTTAAAAAACTGTCTGGGCTTCCCTGGTGGCGCAGTGGTTGAGAGTCCACCTGCCAATGCAGGGGACACGGGTTTGTGCCCTGGTCCGGGAGGATCCCACATGCTGCGGAGCAGCTGGACCCGTGAGCCATGGCCGCTGCACCTGCGCGTCCAGAGCCCATGTTCCGCAGCGGGAGAGGCCACAACAGTGAGAGGCCCGCGTACCGCAAAAAAAAAAAAAAAAAAAAAAAAAAGTCTACAATGAGATGGTAATAAAAATAGTTAATATTTTTAAAATGCTTTCTAAATAATATGCAGTTGTGTATCTTTCATTATCTCTCTTTTAATATTCATAAGCCTCTGAGATAGGTTCTTTGATTATCTTCACAGATGAGGAAACTGAGGCTTACAGAGGTTAATTAAATTGTCAGAAGTTTTCAGGTAGTAAGTGATGAATGCTGTGATTGAGATATTTACCGTATGCTGTAAGAACACAGAGAAAAGAGCAATTAACCAACTTGGATGCTCAGTTAAAGCTTCAAAGAGAATAGTTTGACATTTGAACTGAGGCTTGAAATTTGTGACTGGGAGTTCACCTGAAAGGAAAGAGGGAAAATTTCAGACTTAAGGAACAGCATAGGGAAAGACATGCAGTTGTCACAGGTTCAGGGAACAACCAGTAGGTCGGTAGTGCTTGAGGAAAGGGTGGGTGAAAGTGGCAGTGAGCGAGAACACAGAAGGATATAAAATGGAGTTTGGGAGTAGGTTGTTTGAGGGCCTTGCATATTCTTTAAGAAGCCCAGTTTGAACAGCACAATGGTTAACAATTCAGGCTCTGGGAATTCAATAATTCTAGGTTGGAATCCGCTTAGCTCTATCATTTATTAAATATGTTACCTTGACTAAGAAACTTTATGTAACCCACTGTTTCTTCATCTGTAAAATGGGAATAAGTATAGTAACTATTTTGTAGGTTGTTATAGCAGTTAATGAGATATAGCATTTGTAGAAGACATTTTGGTATGTAAATGTAAAAAGAATCCAATGAAAGTTATTCTCATCATTATTCATATGTTTATTATCATCATGGATGAGACAGACTTAGTTTGCAGCTGGTAGAAAATAAAAGTAAAAAAGGAAAAATCTAATAAATGAAAATGGGTCCCTTTCCCCTGCTCCCTACTATCTGATAGGAGTCGGTCCTCAAATATAGCATCAACATTTCACTTGCAATTAACTGCAGCAAAGGAATCAGAGCAGTATTGTGTTTGCTGAGGACAGAAAATGTCTTGCTTATTAACGCTATGGGAGCCCAAACCAGCCAGGGGCCGCTAGCAGGCACTGGTACCCAGGCCAGCCTCCATATTCAACACAGAGGTCAAATCCAGTGGGCAGGGTGTGCCTTGGTACCTGTAAAAACACTGGGATGAAGTAGAGCTGTTGTGACTCTAATGTAAAAATACCAGTTATTCACTGAGAGTACAACTTGAGCCATAATTTGGAGGTTCAGGAAGCAAGACTTAGCTCTGCAAAGAAAAGGTACAGAAAAAAGTACACAAGAAGATGAGACATTTATCATATTGACTATAGAGGAAGAGGGACTATTGGGTAAGGAGCCCTGTCTTATGGGTTATTCCAATGTGGAGACTAGATGGGTGAGGATGTGGACAACAGGAGAAGAGTCAGTGTCAAGGCAGAGTTTGCTTCAGCACAGGAGATCCGAGTAAGGCAGGCAATACCACTTAATTTTGATTGCCTCATAAGACGGAGCTAAGACCACCTCTCTCCTTCCAATCCCCCATCCAACCAAACTGAAACTCCCGATCAGTGCTTCCTAAACCTGGCTGCCCAGTGGAATATCATTTGAGAAGATTTAATAAGTACTGATACCTGATTACCACTCCTAGGGACTCTGACTTAAGTGGAATTGGGGTGTCTTGAGCACTGGGTTTCTAAAAGGTCCCTGGGTTGACTGTAACATGCAGCCAAGGTGGAGAACCGCTGGGGTGGACAATATGTTATGCATAGTATCTCATCTCCTGCCTACTTGCCATTATTCCAAATAATGATAAAACAGACAGAAAGTTGTCCTGTTGAAAAATGCATCACCCTGAGAGTGAGTAAAGAGCCACAAGTTTAATCTACTTTCAGGCATTAAAATAAAAAAATATACGCTGTCTTGAGATAGTGGGTTGGGAGAAGGTGAAGTGGTACATATACATATATTGCCAGTTAATTCATTTATTTTCTCTAAAGAACAATCTGGGAATATGTTATGATTTGCATTATTCAACTTAAATTGAGCCTTTGAATTAAACCCAAATAAACAGCTGAATCTGTACATAACTGTTAATACTATACATGATTAAAAGTTTTTTAAAAAGTGAGAAAACCAAAATGCCTAACAATATAATAACCGGTAATCAAACTAGGATACAGCAATACAACATCATGTGGCTAGGAAAGTAAACATTAGGTTGACTATCTTAATACATGGATATCTGTATAAGAAAAATGAAGCAAAAAATGCACAATAATATATTCTGGTTAGTATTTTGTAAAGGATGTTGTGTTAACAAATTGGAATGCATGAACTTGCTTTTATTTTCATTTTAAAAAACTCAATATAAAAAAACTTCTTCATTTATCCAAGTATTAAAATAAGGGATAATTAGGTTTTTTTCCCCCAAAAAATGATACATTTGAGAAAAATCAAAGAATAGTGATTGGAAGCAATTTTTCTTGATCAGGCCTCTGAACTAAGCCAGGCTACTGGGAAGAATGCTAAAGAAGCTGCAGCTCAAATAATCTACTTACATTTTATCATTTTCTTTTTTCAAAATTTTATGTTTATTAAATCATTTAATTTTATTTATTTTTACTGTTGAGGCAAGACATGGTTCACTCTAATTAAAATTTAATAGCCAAGACATAAAAGCAACATAAATGTCCATTAACAGATGAATGGATGCAGAAGATGTGGTATATATACAACGGAATATTACCCAGCCATATAAAATAATGAAATAATGCTCTTTGGAACAACATGGATAAACCTAGAGATTATCATACTAAGTGAAGTAAGTCAGACTGAGAAAGACAAATATCACATTATATCATATATATATGTGGTATCTAAAAAAAATGATAGAAATGAACTTGTTTACAAAACAGAAACAGACTCATAGACATAGAAAACAAACTTATGGTTACCAAAGGGAAATTGTAGGGAGGGATAAATTAGGAGCTTGGGATTAACAGATACATACTACTATATATAAAATAGATAAACAACAAGGTCCTACTGTATAGCACAGGAAACTGTATCAATACCTTGTAATAAACTATAATGGAAAAGAATATATATTATATATATAACAATCACTTTGCTATACACTTGAAATTAACACAACATTGTAAATCAACTGTACTTCAAGTAAAAACAATAATTACGAAAAAATAAAATTTTAAAATGGAAAGGAAACTTGATTTTCATGCTCAGGTTATGAATTCAGTCTGAGTAATTCACTGATTACATTTAACAGAAAAACACCTATGATAACAATTTTCTTGGTTACATTTATGAAATTTTAGCTGGATAATAGCCAACCCAAAAGATGGACTTGGCAACAAATAATTGAGTTCTTTGTCCATGTTTTCAAAAAACTACACCTCTATATAGATACAGAGCAATGTTGCTGGGATGATGGCTCAAGTATTACAAACTGGAGAGGAAGTGACTGAAATCAAATGCCAAATTGCTGGAAACAACAATGACAAGGAGCTGTCTTCTTGAGAAGATAAAAATATACGCTGTCAGTAAAATTTGCACTTAGTTTGAAAGTCACAGAAGGCCTGCGTTTGGAAAAAAAATAGCAAATAATAATATGCAAAAAAAAAAGCAAATAATAATATGCAAAACTGGTATATATATATATATACATATATATATATTTTTTTTTTTTCTTTAAATCAGTAGGAATCCAGAATTATAACAGGTGGGGTTATTGGATTTTCAAAACTGTTGAAGGGTAAGGTGCAGGCTTAATGATTTGGGTGGTTTTAACACTTAAAAGCTGAGAAATGTGCCTTGAAATTATACAGGCATTCCAGAACTCAGGCCCTCCTGTTATCAGTTCCACCCTATAGATCCTACTTTCTAACAAACTTAACTGATTTAATATACTTATCATGAATATCTCATTTATTAATTTATTCTTTTATTTATTCAATTTTCTGATCTGACCTCTCTTTTTCTGATTGTAACTTTTGTACTAAATCACAAAAATCTGAACAGAAAGGTTTTACGTGACACCATCACACTGTTTCTTCCCATTAATTTCATTCTACCTCTATCACTTCAGCTATACTTTTGGCCCTTCTGAAACACTGTTCTACCAAACAGTGAATAGTTTCTTGCTAATTGTTACTGGATGCCTCTATGGTACCTTTTAGGTTCCTGGTTCTATTTTGATCAAGAAAATAAACCGAAATAAGAATTTCAGAATTACAGTATGACAATAACAGAGACATAAAGTAAGAATATAAAAAAAAATTGAGATAAAACATTTTCACAGGGCTTCCCTGGTGGCTCAGTGGTTGAGAATCTGCCTGTTAATGCAGGGGACACGGGTTCGAGCCCTGTTCTGTGAGGATCCCACATGCCGCAGAGCAACTAGGCCCGTGAGCCACAACTACTGAGCCTGCACATCTGGAGCCTGTGCTCCGCAACAAGAGAGGCCGCGATAGTGAGAGGCCCGCGCACCGCGATGAAGAGTGGCCCCCGCTTGCCACAACTGGGGAAAGCCCTCGCACAGAAATGAAGATCCAACACAGCAAAAAAAAATAATTAATTAATTAATAAACTCCTACCCCCCCAAAAAAAAATTAAAAAAAAAAAAAACATTTTCACATATGGGGGACAATGGATCCATATTTTATTTTTTTATCTTAAACCACATCTGTCACTCTGATTATTTGCATTCATCAGCTTATCTGTAACTGTGAAATGATAGTTTCATTTGCAAAACATCGCTACTGAGAAATTAATTTCCTATTGCAGTGCTAGCATCTAGAGTAGAGAGTTGTGAGCCAGGCACCTTGTTTGGACATATGTTACTTACTAATGATGTATAATCCTGGGCATTATCTTTACCTTTAAGACTTCTAACTCCACCATTAAATGACCAAGCAGGACTAAAGAGATCATAAGGCTACTTCAAACTTCAAGAGTGTAAGTTTCAAGGATTCTTACTATGTTGCCCCTTCCTTAGTAAGAAGGAACAGACCAATATACAGAACTGACTTGTTTACTAAAGTATATTCTGAGATAACCAGCTGATGAAACAACAGGCTGAAATAAAAGTCAACTATTCAACAATTCACCAAATATTTAATGGGTACCTACTGTGTGCCAAGCCCTCTGCTAGGAGCTAGGAGTATATCATGGAATAAAATTTACCTATTCCTGATTTTGTAGAGCTGACATGCCAGTGGGGAAGATAGATGATACCCAAGTAAACAAATACCTCAACAGGTAATTACACTGTGACAACTGCTAGGAAGAAAATCAACTGAGAGAGCAATGAAGCAATGGGGGATGGGATGACTCCTTTTCTAAGGGGGTGACTTTGGGCAGGATCCTGAAGGATGTTAGTGAACTAGTCATGTGCAGAGGTGGAGGAAAAGCTTTCCATGAAAAGGAAACTTGGACAAGTACACACACATGTGTGCCTGTCTCTATGGTGCTATATTCACACATTGTCATTTAACTGCCAAATCTCATGAAAGGCCCCCAAATGAAAGGTTCAGAAATGTAGGCAATAAAGAAAATTAACTACATCAGAAGAATTCTATTCAATTTCTTAGAATTAAGTTGATCTCATTTTGAAATGCTGAATTTAGTGAAACAGTCCAAATGTAACATACAACTTTTAACTTTTCTAAAAGTTATCCTTTAACATATTTGTGGAAGGCAAAATATGAGAACTCCTAGAGCAGGCTGAAACTGCTGGATGGCAGCAATGATGATTTGCAAATGAAAATGGCACTGTATTTTCACTCAATAATATCCCATTTATTCCACCTTGGAATGCATGAGAGATTGCTATGGAAAATTTGGGGACAGTTTTGAATTGCACTGTGTGGACACTGTCCATATTTTTGATAAACCATTTTTGACAATACTTACTCCTATTTGAAATCACTAGAGAAATGTTTTTGATAAAATAATCCATTAATAGCAAGTTAGTATAGGCAGATATTCTCTTTTCCAATAATTTATAAAACTTGAGTGCAGGAAACAGTAAAACTAAATGGCACAAATCCTTTGATGATTCTGAAAGAACCTCAGGTCAGCATTAAGAATATCATTATCAATGTTTGCTCAGTTAACAGGCATGGCTGTGGAATAAGATGCTGTCTGTGATTTACTCTCTAAAAGTTAAGCCTAGGGAACTCCCTGGCTGTCCAGTGGTTAGGACTCCATGCTCTCAGTGCCAAGGGCCCTGGTTCGATCCCTGGTCCAGGAACTAAAATCCCACAAGCTGCTGTGCAGCAGGGCCAAAAAGAAAAAAAAATAAAAGTTAAGCCTAGGTTTTGGGATGATTTTGCTGCACAGCTTTCCATTACGCATGTTTTGAAATGTAGTCAACCCCTCCACAGGTATTCCGTGGATGCCTGTTGTGTACCTGGCACGATTACACTACAGAGTTCTTTAATTTATTAGAGGAGACTAATTAACACAATTATTTCTTGATGCTGAGTGATAATACATTTCTGAGGCATAGTGGGAAGACTTTAAAACCAGAGTTGTTTCAAATTATCACTCTGAAGTTAGTTCTGGGATGGGCCTAGTGCAGATAACTTCTTTAGCTTAAGTTTCTTCATCTATAAAATATATAAATAGTGGTTATGAAGATTTTTGAGAAAATTTAATGAGGTGACATCTCTGACTTGACACACTGGAAATGGTTATTTATTGTGCATTGTAAGTGGTCGGTAAATGGTTAGAATATATGTATGTATGTGTACGTGTGCATATGTACATATAGTCATAAATATGTTTCTACATGCACGTACATATAACATATATTACCTACTGTGATAATGAATTTTGTGTCAACTTGACTGGGTCACAGGGTGCCCGATACTTGGTTAAACATTATCCTGGGTGTGTCTGTGAGGGTGTTTCAAGATGAGATTAACATCTGAATTGGCAGACTGCATAAAAGAAACTGCCCTCCCCCCGCAGTGTGGGACCTGACTAGAGCAAAAGTGAGAACTTACTCTCTCTGCCTGAAGGTCTTGAGCTGGGAAAATTAATTGTCTTCTCCTGTCTTTGGACCCAGACTGGAACTGGCACCACTGGCTCTCTTGGTTCTCAGGCCTGCACTCAGACTGGAATACACCATGGGCTCTCCTGGGACACCAGCTTGCCCGCTGCAGCTCTTGGGACTTCTCAGCCTCCATAACTGGGTGAGCCAACTTCTTATGATAAATACATACACATAGTTGACCCTTGAACAACATAGGTTTGAACTTCTCGGGTCCACTTATATGTGGATTTTTTGCAATAAATATGAACTACAATACTACAGCTTGAACCTGCAGATGCGGAACCACAGAAACAGAGGGCCCACTTAAAATTCTATGGGGGCAGGGAGGGTTGGTTCCCTTAACCTTGGCATTATTTGAAGGTCAACTATGTATGTTGCTTCTACTTCTCTGGAGAATCCTGACTAACCCATCTACATATGCAATCAGCTTGACTTTTGTCATTTTCTGCTTTTTAGTGCTGCTTTTCACGTGGGTTAGACAGGTGGAAAGAGACCACACGACACCACCCCCTGGGGGCTAGATTAATTCTCCGCTCCCATTAATCACGACGTCTGATCTTATGAGGCAAGGCTGGAGCTGACTCAGCCTCGTACAGCAGAGCCTTCCTGGGCCCTGGAGTCCATATGGACACCCCCAGATGTAGCTAACATTGTGGACTCAAGAAAGGATTGTACCAGGTCTGAAAAGTTCAAGTTTCTGCTAGAAAGCCACCTTTTCTTCTGTGAGGTTATATAACCTTTCCAGAAGCATTTAAACTAACGATGGATGTATAAACTTTCGTAGGGGAATGATTAGAAACACTGAGAGTGCCTTGTTCTTAAATTAAGCTCAGCATCTGCAAGGCCACATACCTCTTGGAAGGAGAAAACGGACTCAAAGGCCTTTATCCGAACAATGTCTCTACCTCCTGATTTTCAGTGGCCAGAAAGCCCATTTCCCTACAGGCACCAAAGGAGAACATATAATGAGTACATATGCCCAACGAAGATCAGTGTCTGCTATCAATTGCTGCAGAAAGTAATCAAAAACATAGTGGCTCAAAACAATAATAATGGTTTATTATTCTTCATAGTATTTGTTGGACAGGATCTGGAGAAGAGTTTGACTGGGGATGTCTACTTAGGGTCTTCCACGCAATGTAGTCATGTGTTGGTTGAGCCTGAAGGACCCACTAAGGGCTTGACTGGAGCTGGGGCATCAGCTTCCCAGGAGGCTCATTCACATGGCTGGCAAGTTGGTGCTGGCTGGTGGCCTAAGGCATCAGACCCTCTGCACGGCCCTTTTGCTCCACAGGATGCTTCAAGGTCCTACTGACATGACACCTGGCCCCGTAATTACAACAATCCAGGAGAGCAAGATGGACCCTGTAAAGTCTTTGATGGCATGGAAATCAAAACCTCTTATTCTAAGAATTGGGGCAGTAACAACAGTCTGCCCATGTTCAAGGAAAGAGAACACATTCCCATCTTTTGACAGAGAGTTATCAGCATCATGCTGTAAGAACAGTACTATGGCCAAAACAATATACAACCTTCCCACATACAAAACAGAGGGTAAGCATGTATGTCCAGCTGTGCAAAAAAGTTCACTATCTTTTCATAAAATTAATGCGTTGAAGAAATCCTTTGAAAGTTTAGCAGAATTCACATGGTATATTATTTCAATATTAGAAATTACTTCAAACATTTAGTGAATAACCAAAAAATGCATATGGGAACAATTATTACTATGTCAACACTGAAGAATTTTATAGATTTATGCGAAGCACAAGTTTTCAGTGAATAATCCTGGAAGGAAGCTGTCTTCCAGGAGGATGAAGAAGATCCATTGTTTTCTTGTGTTATTCAGAGACCCACTGTCTTCACAAAGCCACCTATAGTCCTCTGGCTTTACTGGAGCCATAACTCTAAAGGCCTGTGTCCAGGAAAATAGTTTTCATGTCATAAGAGAGGTGGGAACAGGGCAACACTGCACTTAGCAATGACCATCTGTCGACCATGGGAGAGCTTCAAACTGGTCTGTGTATTGATTACTACAAAAGAAGACCTTTGGTCTTTGGTCTTTGGCTGATAGACAAAGTCTAGGTTATGGCTGTGCTTGGAAGTAAAGCTAATAGACTTCTGGATGCTGCTACAATGTGGGAGGACCATCTAATCCAGTTATTTTAATAGAAATCAGAATAATCAAATACATTCTAAAGGATTTCCTGCATATGTCTATTTTTGCACTCTCACTGCAACCCTGATTCCTTCAAGTTCATACTGGGTCAGATTTCTGTCTTTTCTGTGCTTTATTATTATATAACTCCAAACAGTATTTTTACCAAGGTGCACTTGAAACTCTTCATAAGTTTGTACTAATGGTATGTCATGTACGTACAAAATGCTTTGCACTGTAGTTGCCTTTTGAAAGTCAACAAATGCCTTGGCAAATACCTGAAAGCTTCCCTAAAACAGGGTCAGTATTAGATCTGCTCAAGGGAGCTTACTGCTGCAAGGCCTGGAAGAACCTGGGAAGGTTGCTATTTTAGTTATTGATTTGACTTAAATTATGACAGATCTGCTCTACTCTTAAACACTAGAGTACTTGATGACCATAAAACATTTCTATCCCCAAACTGTCCTGATTTCAACTTAATTTACTTAATTTTTTGTGTGCATTTCTTGGATACAGGAATACTAATGCACGATGAGAATTAAAGTGTTTTTTTCCTCAGGAATAATTGAGCACATTTATAGTTAAACATTTGGTATTTGACATGTGAGACAATACACTCTGAACCTTAAGAGATGGAGAAAGGAAAAGAATAAGAACCAAGGACCTAGCTTTTAACCAGGAGAAAATGACAAAGTAAATTCAAATGGCAAGGAAACTGGGAGAACAATTCTCTTACAGATAAATATTTGAGATGTCAAAATAAATTTGATGAACATTGAATATTCTCTGTTAAACACCTCTCTGCTGGGGCTTCCCTGGTGGCACAGTGGCTAAGAATCCGCCTGCCAATGCAGGGGACACGGGTTCGAGCCCTGGTCCGGGAGGATCCCACGTGCTGCGGAACAACTAAGCCCATGCGCCACAACTGCTGAGCCTGCACTCTAGAGCCCGTGAACCACAACTACTGAGCCCATGCACCACAACTGCTGAGCCTGCACTCTAGAGCCCGTGAACCACAACTACTGAGCCCATGTGCCACAACTACTGAAGCCCGCGAGCCACAACTACTGAGCCCACGCGCCTGGAGCCCATGCTCCGCAACAAGAGAAGCCAACGCAATGAGAAGCCCATGTACCGCAATGAAGGGTAGCTCCCACTCACTGCAACTAGAGAAAGTCCGCACACAGCAACGAAGACCCAAAGCAGCCAAAAATAAATTAATTAATTAAATAAAAATGTTTTAAAATCTTAAAAAAAATCTCTCTGCTAATAATAGTTTAGAGTTATTTCAAAATAGGTCTTGTTTTGATGATAAAAAGAATACGTATGCCTACCTTCACCCAATTAATAAACTGTTGAACATATGAATCCCTAACAATTCAAGTGTCAAACACAGAAAACCAGATTTCTAATATCAGTGAAAGAACTACAAAAAAACTTTGCAAGTTAATTTTGGTAGGTCTTAAAACATATGGGAAGATGCTATATTTGTTAAGACTGCCTCATAACAGATGCATTTTTAAACTAGAATATGTAATCACAGAATTTGAGTTTAAATTACTACAGAGAAAAATCTGTACAAATTTTTATTTATCTAGATAAGTGTGCACCACACACTAAATTTTTATATTATTTACATTGAAGAAATTACATTCCAATTTTCCCTAAATTACAGTCAAACAAAAATATAGGTTTATGACTTCTGAGAGGCAAATCATTCTAATGCAAATACCATTAGTCCGTCATTCTGTGTCTATAGCAGCCTCTATCAAATACAGACCGGGCTAAACTCAGAAGAGGAATGAGCACCCTAGACAGGAAGGCATGCTGTCATCCTGTCTTCGGCAGCCCAACCACTGTCCATCGGCCTTTTAAACAAGGGGATTCATCTGCAACAACTAAACATAAACTTCCTCCTCATAAGTACTGGTGTACACAGTCTCTCATAATGACCCTAAATCATGCTATTGTCTTCACTGCATTTAAAGGTCAACTTCTAGCACCGGTTAACTTCCTGGAACTACCTTCTGTTTCTTTACCCCCAAACTTCTGATTTTGAAAAATTTCCAACCTGCAGAAAATTGAAAGGGTCTTCACCCAGATTAACAACTGTCCACATTTGGCCACATCTGCTTTCTCCACCTTCCACCAAGAGCACCTCATGGGATGTGTCTTTTGTGGACCTCAGTTTGGGGGATTGTACAGCATATGTCACTGAACCCAATCAACTACCTTGTGCTTATATTATGCAACCCCAATCCAGTTGTAAAGTTGAGAATGATTTGGATTGACAAAAGGGGTGCAGTGGGGTTAAATGATGGTTGGACTTAGATAGGGTCAAATCCACATTTACTTGATTCTCTTATAAATGGTTGAAATGCTTCATCTGTATTTACTATTCCACTGCATATATTTAATGAGCTTATTACTTTTGCTTATTACAGTTGGCCTAGAAAATTAATTTGACTATTTAGTCTTCCCTCATGCTCTTTAAAAAGCAATTAAATTAAAACACGTGTGGAAATTGTATTTATCTCATCAGATACACTGATTATTTATCCCCAGTTTGCTTTAGTTAATTGTAAAGTAGAATATATAAGACAATCAAAACAGTGCTTTCTAAAATGTGTCCTTCCAAAATGCTTATTCCTTAAGACAAAAGTAGTTCCTGTAGAAAAACCAAAAATAATTCAGATGATAAAATTTTCTTAACTCCATTATACTCCTAGAAAGTTTGAAGGACACTCTTTGCCTGAGTTTCATTAATATCAACGGATAACTGAAGCCCCCACGTATCACACTTCACTAAACTCTGGAGCAACTTTATAAGGTATATATTACGTTTATGGTAAACTCACGTTGTTCATTTGTCCATGGTCTAAATGAAAAACACAGCAATGTTCACAGATGTAACATAAATGGGAAAGCTAAGATTTTGGAACTAAGGAAACTAATACTTTGCTTAGTTAACTTATTAATTGAGTGAAGTCAGGCAACTTAGTCTCTTTTTACTTCAGCTCTTAAATCTATGAATTGAGAGAAATAATCAATCCTAACCTAAGCGTCAAGGTTTTACTGAAATACTGTAGTCAGTGATAACAATAGCTAGCATTTTTCAAGCACTTATAACGTGCCAAGGTTTACATACATTTTCTCCTTTAATTCTCTCAGAAAGCCTAGGAGGTTGATGCACTGGTTTTCCCCAATTCAGAGGAAGGGAACTGAAGCTTTAAGAGATTATAGATTTTCTAGCATCTCACACTCTAGTAGAAAACAATATGGGCTTAACCAGAGTCTTTGATAATAGGATTACCAAAGTCTCTGATATGAGAATAAAAGCTCAAAAAATACTCAGATGTAGCCGTCATTAATATTTATCAGTCTATGTACGTGCAAAAACACCTTTACAGGCAATATCTGCCCTAATTCTCACAGTAGCCTTGCAAGGTAAGTTTGATGCCCATTTTACGGAAAAGGAAATTGAAGGTTGGAGCTTGTGTTATTTTCAAGCTTGCAGAGAAACTACGTGCAAATAAATCTCTTAGCATATTTCTTAGCTATATCCCTTTACTTAATATGTTTTCATAATTGCTTACAATATTCTTCCTGCTAGGAATGCCCTCTTACATATGGTGGAGTCCCTCTAAAAAGAGCATGAGATATCATACTAGAAGGACTAGCCTACAAATGGTTGCTGCAAATAAGCAAAACATTAGTAAAAACATAAGCAAAAATTAACTCTGAACTTTCTGCAAACCTAGACCAAAAAAAAAAAAAAAAAAAAAAAAACAGGCAGGGGGAAGCAATGAGTTATCTAGCTCTTAATACCATTATAAGGAAATTATCAGGAATAAGGTGCCCTATGGTCCCATTCAATAACCAGGCCAAAGAAGAGCAGTCTTAATTTCATAGTTCATGTTCCTAAAATGTCCAGAGGCTTTTAATGAGCTTTTATCTTAATAAACATAAAAGTCATAAAAATTTTAAATATAACATGTTTTAGATATCTAACTGGTTATTAATCGTATTACACTTTTATTCATTGTGAAGTGAATATGTCAAAATCATTTTGTACTATCTTGGCAAAACGATGACAGAGTTCAGTGTATTCACATTTTACTCATTAGACATAACAGACTTCTGACTGCTTAAAAATCTGATGCAAGGAGTTAAATACATTTTCACTTCTCATTTCTCACAATAGTTGTTTGTCTGCAATGCTTTTGAAACCATGCAGAATGCTTTAGAAAAATAAGTAAGTTAAATCCAGAGAAATAACTCTCCCTTTGTTTATGGCAGAAAACCAGGTTTGCAACAGACATTGCTTTTCATGAAGTATAAATATTGTGAAATTGTTTAAGCTAAGAAAACATATTGCCCCTACCCCATCCTTATCCCAGAATTTTTAAAAAAGTGCACAATTACAAATTATTCTAGATGTTCCATTAAAAGTTACAATGATATGACACATTTTCTGCCTTTTGATTCATATGTACTTTTTAATCTTATTGTTTATTCATAAAGTCAATATATGATTCAGAAGCCACCTAAAGTCTTCCTAATTTTTAGATAAAATTTTAATTTATTTTTAATAAGAATTTTAAAGAACTTTTGATTTGAATATTTAGTTTATTTGTAGGAAAATATATACAATTATCAAACACTGGCAACATTTTAAGCATTAAAATATGGCCAGTGAATACACATACTGATAGAGAAAACCAATGTATTTCCATGAGCATCATATTTACTCACATTTCTGTTATTTATTCAAAAATAGATGATGTTGACAAAGGAAAATATTTGTAAGTTCTAAAAAATTCAATGGGATGATTTTAATCTTCATTTTTTTGGGTGATATTTGGGTTTAGAGAGGACTTTATGAACTGAGTCTTGCAAATTTCAAAATTTTATTTGTGTCATGGTCCAACACCAAATAATGGAACACTTCTCCCCGCAAATTTTCTTCTTGATCAAGTTCAGCAGACAGCAGTCAGGTTTGAGAATTGAATTAAGTAATGCAAGTAAAACACTTAAGTTCTGCTTATAGAAAATGCTCAAAACCAGTTAGCTGAAAAAAGGAACCTCATGAGAAACTAGCCGCCTAGTAAGATTGTCAACAAGCCAAGGATGTTTCCTCCGATCAGATCACTCCTTTTCAACATTCCACTGGAAGTCCTAGCTAATGCACTTTAAAGAAAAGGAAATAAAAGGTATACGGATGGGGCAGGAAAAAATAAAACTTGGTTTACATGACTGTCTATATAGAATGTCCAATAAAATAATTTAACTCCTGAACTAATAATAAGTGAGTGTAGCAAGGTTGCAAGTTCAAGGTTAATACACAAAAGTCAGTCACCTTCCTATATACCAGCAATGAACAAGTAGAATTTGAAAGTACAAATAAAATTTACATTAGCAGCCAGAAATGAAAAATTTTGTTATAAATTTACAAAAAAATAAAACAAGTTCTACCTGAGAAAACCCAAAACTCTGAGTGAATAAAATAAGAAGAACTAAACAAATAGATATTTCATGTCCATGGAAAGGAAGAACCAATACTGTCATGGTGTCAGCCCTTCCAACTTGATCTATAGGCACAACACAATCCCAATCAAAATCCCAGCAAATTATCTTACAGGTATTATCAAAGGGATTCTAAAGTTTACACATGGAGAGGCAAAAGACACACAATAGACAGCTGAATACTGAAGAACAAAGTTGGAGAATTGACACTACCTGACTTTGAGACTTACTATAAAGCCAAAGTAATCAAGACAGGGTGGTACCTGAGAAAGAAAGAATAAATAGATCAATGGAACAGAATAAAGAGCCAAGAATTAGACTCACATATAGTTAACTGATCTTTGACAGAGGAGCAAAGGAAATCAATGGAGCAAAGACTGTCTTGTCAATAAACAGTGCGGGAACAACTGGGCATCCACATGCAAAAACAAACAAAAAAACAACAACAAAAAACTAGACAGAGATTTCACACCCTTCACAAACACAAAATGGGTCACAGACCTAAATTTAATATGCAAAACTGTAAAACTCCTAGAAGATAACATAGGAGAAAATCTAGAATGACTTCAGGTATGGCAATGACTTTTTAGATACAACACCAATGGTGTAATCCATGAAAGAAATAATTGATAAGCGTGACTTCATTAAAATTAAAGACTTCCGCTTTGTGAAAGACTGTCAAGAGTATGAGAAGACAAACTACAGACTGGGAGAAAATGTTTGCAGAAGACACATCTGATAAAGGACTGTTTATCCAGAATACACAAAAAAACAAAAACAAAAACAAAACTCTTAAAACTCCACAATAAGAAAATGAACAATGCAATTAAAAAAAATAGGCAAAAGACCTGAACAAACTCCTCACCAAAGATGATATACAGATGGAAAATAAGCATGTGGGGAGATGCTCAACATTCCATGTGATTACGGAATTGCAAATTAAAACAAGATAGACACCTAATAAAATAGCCAGAATCCCAAAACACTGACAACACTAAATGCTGGCCAAGGATGCCGAGTGACAGAAACTCTCATTCATTGTTGGTGAGAATGCAAAATGGTACCACTGCCTTGGAAGACGGTTTAGCAGTTTCTTACAAAACTAAACATACTCTTACAATGTGATCCAGCACTCACTCTCCTTGGTCGTTATCCCAATCAGCTGAAAACTTATGTCCACGCAAAAATCCATACATGAATGTTTATAGCAGCTTTATTCATAATTGTCAAAACTTGGAAGCAACCAAAATGTCTTCAGTAGGTGAATGGATCAATAAATTATGGTATATCAGACAATGCAATATTATTCAGTGGTAAAAAGAAATGAGCTATCAAGCCAGGAAAAGACATGGAGGAATCTTAAATGCATATTATTCAGTGAAGGAAGCCATCTGAAAAGGCTACATACTGCATGATTCCAACTATATGACATTCTTGAAACAGTAAAACTATAGAGTCAGCAAAAATATTAATGGTTGTTCGGGGTTAGGAGGGAGTGAAGGAGGAACAGGCCGAGCACAGAGGATTTTTAGGGCAGTGAAACTACTCTCTAGGATACTATTATATAATGGTGGATGGATTATACATTTGTCAACACCCACCGAATGTATAATCCCAAGAGTAAACCTAATGTAAACTAAGGACTTTGGGTGATAATGTAGTGTCCATGAAGGTTCATCGATTGTAACCAATATATCACTCTCGTGATATTGACAGTATGGGTGGAGGGCGTGGGGGGGGGCACCCACTGTACTTTGCCCTCAATTTTGCTGAGAACCTAAAACTGCTCTAAAAAATAAAGTCCAATTTAAAAACAAACATGCACTTCAAAGTAAGCTGTACTTTAAGGCACAATTTCTAAAGGTATCTTTATTTTCATTCACAAAAGAAATTCTAACTGAAATAAGTAAATAACGTGTTTGCTCCAGAAGATTGTAAATGCTGTGATATCGGAAAGTTTATTAACAATTGAATCTCTAGCGCCCAGAACAGTAACTGTCCACTGCTGTGAATATTTGTTAAATGGCTAATTGATCGGATTGGTTAATTAATATCTTAAATAATAGGAGTAAATGACTTATAAAAAGATCATTTAAAAATTTAGAATTTTGAATATCTACTTTACAGAAAATGTTCTATTTCCAATTGTTAGAAAGTTTATAAAGTTTGTAGAAAATAGGAAAAAACCCAGCATTGATGGATATTTAAATAAATAAGTTATCCTTTTCAGAAAAACAAAGACAAAATTAAAATATACAGAGTTAAGCTAATTTAATCAAAATCCAAAAAAAAAAAGAAAGCATCAGGTTAAGATGCCAAAAGGCTAATAACTGTATGCCTCTTTTTGTTATCATCTATTGTATTTTTTACAATACCCATTAAAACATTTAAAACATATCACTGGAAAATCAGCTGGTATTGGACTAACTTCCCAAATACAGATTTCTAATATCAGAATATGACCTAAAATGTAAAATCTTTTTCAATATAAAATACCTACCTATGCTGGAAAGGGCATGAGAACGTGCATCGCTCAACTGCATGGCTTACCTCACAGCAACATGAGAAAAATCACCAGAGCCTGGGGTGGAAGGGGGACTCTGACAGCTGGGTTGTTGGGCTGCTGCAGAACCATAGATATTCAGAGACACATCCCTGCCTCACTGCTCAACCAAGAGTCTCGATTCTAGTAGTTCTTCTTGGGGAAAGAGGTTAAGCCTTGGACTCATACAAGGTGTGGAACTGACTCCTCCACATTAAGCTAAGTCCCTTAAAGGACTGGATACACCTTCAAGAAAATGGGGTACCAGAAAAAGAATGTCCATCAGCAAAGGGATATGGAAGTGGAAGAGGAAGAGGGGGGAGGAGGGAGGTAGGGAGGGAGAGAGGGAGGGAGGGAGGGAGGGAGAGAGGGAGGGAGGTGACATCGAGCCTCTAAAGAGAATAAACACCCTGAAGTGCTTGTCAAACAGTAGTGGAGTCAACAAGAGACTGAGGAGGGGGTGGGGGTCAAGGAAACAGTCCTGAAGCTCAGGCCTCTGCTACTTCCTGTGCCTTCACTTTTAGCCACTTTCCCATGAGATCTCCCAGACAGACTAGGCATTCATTCAAGCAAAATCTGCTGAGTTGAATTGAAATCCTTTAGCTATCACCTGAGCTCAGAATGCCCCCGCATCCCCATGCACCTGACTGGAGCCCTGAATGCTACCTGCAGCTTGAAAACCTGGACTTGGATATCCCATTTTTTGCATCATGACTGTCTGAGAGTGAACTGGGGTTTCCACCAAAATCACACCCTCTCCAGATTCGATTGCCCTTCTTCTGGATTCCTGTTTCTCACTCAACTCATCCTCCTGCTCACCCGTGAAGTCAATCTTTCACCTCTCATGTTGGTTCCTTCCATCCAGTTGCCATGCCAGTGTCCTAGTCCAAATCCTCATCCAAAACAAGTCCCTTGTTCCATCTTTCTTCTCTTAGTCTTAACCCTCCAATCCACGTACACATATCATAACCAGTTAGTATTCCTATAATATTCCTCTCTTTAAATAAGTGAATTAAAAATGTACTTGCAATAAAAATTCAAAGATATCATTTATTACAGTTTTGATTACCTTACAAAAAGCTTATTTTGCTTCCCTGAACTATGGATTTGGCAATGGCAGGAGAACTTTTGTTCTCTCCTTCTGAACTTCCCATGAAACACATTTCATTCCAATCAAGAAGTAAATATGAAAGTATCAGTCTGTACTTTATGGAATTAAATTTAATCAAAATATCTCATTGGTTATCTGCCAGCCAAAATTTCTCCAAACTCTTCTCCCAACATAACCTGGTCTAACTCCTAAATTAATTGAGCCTGATTTATTTATTTATTTTTACATGATTTCAACTATGATTCCCCCATAGTTGAAATCATTTAACAAAGTAAAGACAAAAATGGAAGAGACATATCTAATCTTTTTGGAAATTTATTTTTTAAGGAGAAAAATAACCATAAAAATCAGATTTGACACTTCTATTTTTGAACCCTTTAAAACACTTAATCTCACCAGAAGAAAATGAATTTATTTTCAGTTATGGAGTAACAAAATTACAAGAGCAAATTATAAATCTCACCTTTATAATAATTTGATCTTAAATACATCTGCAAGATAACAACTATGAGAAAAATGGAAACAGGAACCAATACCTCACAGCTGTAGATGACTGATTTATTCCATGTGTAATTAATTTTTCAAACATATTATCCACAGTACTGGAAAGTAATATCCATTGTTCTAGACTGCCCTCATAGTTGTTAATAAAATAAAACTGCATGGAATTTGATTAACACCTCTCTCCAACCTCTTGCATCAGAGTGCATAAGCTATAAACACCGACCATGTGATGCTCAACACGGAATACTGTTCAATTAATTGCATCTGATATTTTTTTTTGATTCGCCTTTGGACATTTCACTTCTCATATAGAATTGTTTCTCTCTTTAATATTCTATCTTTGTTGCTGTAGTTTCATTTTGTTCTTCTGGACTATTCTATCTCACCCCTAAGATTTCATTATCTATTCTTTATCTGTTAGGAGGTTTTCCACTACATTGAAATTTAATGTAATTTAATTACAATTTTAATGAAATTGTAATTTCATTATAGCTGGAATTCATTATCTCACATTACAATAAGTCTAGGGTGTCAGCAAGGGCTCCAGGCATGATCCAATCCAATGATGCCACTAAAGGTGCAGGTTGTCCCCCTCTCTCAGCTGTGCCATTACCTTCTCAGTGACGGTAACAGGACGGCTGCAGCATCTGTATTTCTTAACACCCAGAGAAAGAAGAGGGAACAATTTTTCTTATGTCTCTTTCTAATGAACAAAAAAACTTGGCAGAAGTCTCCAGATGATTCTGCTCATGTCTCATAGGCCTGGATTACTACACCTACTCTTCTCTAAACCAGTATTTGGTAGGAAAAACAGAGTTACCTTGTTTGGCTTACACTAATAATCTGGAAGTAGGATATATTTTGACAAATCAACCTCAATGAAAACTACAGCTTTTTCTATGGTATCTCAGAATTCTTACACAGGATAAATAGCTTTTACTTCTTAAAAGTTTTCAAGTGTTGACTAAGCAAATAAAACTCATCAACACACAATTCCAAAGCAAAATGCATGCTCAGAAATGCACACATATATATTTTTATGCACTGAATTTATTCTAAAACATAAAAATACTTAATGTTATTCTTATAGACATTACAATAGCATAAATAAAGTTCAGAACAGCATGCCATTCTTAAAAAAAAAACACTGTTTCTATCTGCTACCTACAGTATCAACATTTCTCTGTTAACAGGAATGGTTTCACATGATCCCAGAATTTTGTGAATTTCTGGCTGGAGTGATCACTGGAAACCAACTCCAGCTGCACCTTAAGGGAAACATTTGCAAGTTATCTTGCATACAGATTTTCCCAGAGTCAAAAGCATGGTTGCTGGAAGAAAATTCTAGGTTAATTTCTTCTTTATATAAATGAAAATAGCCTATAACTGGGTATTCCCATTAGTGGAATTTATTAAAATAATTTCAAGACCACAATAGGATATGTAATTACTCGAGTTAAAAAAAATCTTCTAGCTGTAACATGTCCAGGAAGAGAGGTAACAAGAAAGAATATTTTTCAAGAAATAATATTATTCAAATATATTTATTCTTCCCCTGTACATTTTCACTGGATGGTTTAGTTAAATCAAGAAAGTAAAATAGTAGCTTGATTCTGAAGAACTTGTGTTGGAACTAAAGTGACAAGTTCCTTATCACTAAAATACCTGGTTCAGAGAGTGTTATAAGTGTTTATTACACTAGAGCAATTTTATACAGTGTGAGATTAAGGCCTAGTTCTTTAATGGTTTATCCAGTATATTTATTTGGGATTGTTTCTTTTGAAATAAAATCCTGCTTCTTCTAGTCTTATGCACTGCTGACAATTCAGGCAAAGCTGACTTTTTTCACGTTTTTCAAATCATCATCTCACAACATAGAACTGAAAGGGCCCTCAGGAGTACATAGTTCAACAGATGAAAAAGCCAGAGTTGAAGGAGACTGATGACTTGTCCTATAACACAACTAGTCACAGAGCATTGGATTCATAACAGAGCTTATTTGACACCTGATTCATGGTTCATTTGATCAGTAATTATATGTTGAAGATGTACTACGTCAAAAACACCCGGTTAAGCTTTAGGACTGATTATAGAAGTATCATACACATGTTTGTGTATTTATGGAACTTAAAATGCAGATCCAAAGGGAATACAAACAGAAGAAAAATATTTTTTTTTTTTTATAAATTTATTTATTTATTTTTGGCTGCGTTGGGTCTTCGTTTCTGTGCGAGGGCTTTCTCTAGTTGCGGCGAGCGGGGGCCACTCCTCATTGCGGTGCGCGGGCCTCTCACTATCACGGCCCCTCTTGTTGTGGAGCACAGGCTCCGGACGCGCAGGCTCAGTAGCTGTGGCGCACGGGCTCAGCCGCTCCGCGGCATGTGGGATCCTCCCAGACCAGGGCTCGAACCCGTGTCCCCTGCACTGGCAGGCAGACTCCAAACCACTGCGCCACCAGGGAAGCCCCGCTAGCTCAAGTTCATAAAGGATTAACTTGCCAGATGGTTTTGGAAGTCCTTAGCTACTAACAACTTAGAGGAGGAAAGAGCGACAGAGGAGAGAATTAAGTTTACAGAAGAAGAACTCCAGAGAGGTGTATTAGAAAGGATAATACATGTATAGGTAAGAGGGAGGTCTGGGCTGGTTATACTAAGAAAGAGGAAGGGCACACTCAGAGGCTTAGTACAGGGCTAAGTTTCTGGACCTCCAATGTTAGAATTGCCTGTTACACTTATTGGGCTCAACACAAGGTTATGATTCAGGAGATCTGGAATGAAGCTTAGAAATCTGAATCTTAAACAAGCAGAACAGGTGTATTTAATAAACATCAAATTTTAGAGTACCCAAATGTTAATTCCAAGACAATAAGGACCTCGTCCTACTTTGTCAAGTGTTATATCCCACTGTATAAAAATTGTGTTGGCATGTACACTAAAGTATTTAATAAATGTTTGTGGAATGACAGTATGCATAGGAGACAGATGATTGTAGAATATGATTAACATAATTCTTGTTGCCTTTGTTCATAAGAGGACCCATAACACTTTAACTTTCATGCTCTAAAAATAGGCACAAATACGGGAAACATTCTGGTCCTCTTTGTAAGCTTCTATTCTTTTCCATAAGAATGTGCCAACTGGAATTATAAATAGGAGGTTATGGATGATTATACTTGAAGTAAAATCAGAAGGCCAGATCATAAGTTAATCATAAGTAAAATCAGAAGCCAGACTTTGGTGAGCTGAGAAAGAGAAGAGACCACTTTTACCCTAAAACTTAGAAGAGGAAAGAATATTACAAGTATTAAATTTAGAACAGCAAAAGCAAAAATAATTAAAACATGGCCAAAGTAGAGGTGGTGAAGTTAAAAAAATAAACAAATAATAATAACAAAAACAATACAAGGAATTCATTTGTGTCCATATTTGGTGCTTAAACATGTTTTTTATATTTTAATGAGAACTTCTGACACTCATGATAATTCACTCAAATTCCAGAAAATATTGAGGGACACAGTTTGAGATCCCATTTCACTGTACAGAAGTGCCCAACTTCATAATAGCCCTTCCATGTTCAACTACCAACTACTCTAAAACTGAAAATGTGTAGCTTCACTTCCCATTTTTCTCTGAATACTAACCCGGTGAGAGCGGATCTAATTCTTTTATTTGGAAACTAAATTTGAACAAAATTGATAGTCATTTCCAGTGACTCTCCAAGATTTAAAGAAGAAGCTTGTCTAGTATCACCTTTTCTGGGAATTCTTCCTCTGTCTTCCCAGTCAGAGGAAGCCGAAGGTTCTGTAGCTTGTGCTTGAAATAATTACTGCATTCTGCCTTGTATTCTTATCAGTCATATACCATGGAGATTTTCTCAACTGTGTCTTCAATTATCAGTCAAATCTCTGCTTTTCTCCTAAGCACAAAGCTCATATTTTCAGGGACTTTTATATAAATTATAGGGATATGCCTCTCACATCCTAACCCCCAGAAGTCCAAAACAGAATTTATCTTTCTCACTCTAATGCCTGTTCTTCGACAGTCCAACAAGCACAGCTGTGCTCGCCATACAGAAATAAATGAGACCAATTCCCTGAATTCCGCGAGTTTTAGTCAATTCACATAAACCAGCCCATAAAAATAACATTGAAAATATAACAGAATAAGCAAGTAGCCCATGTAAAGGTGATCTCTTTGTTTTCATCCCCCTCATCAACATCATCATGATCATTGTCATCATCATCACAACGAACAGCTACCGAGTACTTACTACATCTCAGGCACTTTTCTAATTAATTCCACTTATTTACCGTACCATTAAGAGGCAAGTACTAGTATGATCCCCACTTTTAAAGTTGAAGAAACCAAGGCCAAGAATTTTCAAGAGATCAAGAACTTTCCCAAAATACAGAGCTGGTAAACAGGTCCGTATAGTTATTATTAAACTATGTCTCTAGTTATTATTAAACTATGATTTATTAATATCATCAATTATAGTATACTATAGTATTAACTATACTCTAAGTATTAACTATGTATTAATAATTAATGCTATATAATAAATACTAAAATTATATATGAATGTAGATGAGTATTAATATAGATTGATGATATAATTAATAAGGCTTAAATCTATTTAATTATCATTAAACTCCATTATAATATGGAGTTATTGAACAGTAACAATCCATTCTTTTAGCTTGGGCAGGGCTCAGTGGGAATGGCTCATCTCCACCTGGAGCAGCTCAACCGAGGACTGGAGGAGCCACGTTCAAGGTGTCTCACTCACAGGGCGAGCATATTGGTTGCTAGCTGCCAGCTGTGAGCCCAGTGCGGGCTGAGGGCAGGGGGTCTCAGTTCCTCTCCATGTGGTTTCATCTTAGTCTGCTTTGGGGCTTCTTCACAGCATGGTAGGTGGGTTCCTAGCATGAGCATTTCAAGAGAACAAGGTGGCAGTGCATGTCATTTTTATGACTTGGTGTCTGAGGTTACCTCCACTTTATCTACTGGTCAAAGCAGTGACAGAGATCTCCTCAGGTTCAAGGGAAAGAGACACAAACTCTACCCCTTGGTGGTGGTGGTGGTGGTGGCAGAGTCCAAGAAGAGCTCATGGGATGGGAGACATGGTTCCATCTCTCTTTTAAAAACACAATCTTTGGGGCTTCCCTAGTGGCGCAGTGATTAAGAATCTGCCTGCTAATGCAGGGGACATGGGTTCAAGCCCTGGTCCGGGAAGATCCCACATGCCACAGAGCAACTAAGCCCATGTGCCACAACTACTGAAGCCCACGCACCTAGAGCCTGTGCTCTGCAACAAGAGAAACCACCGCAAGGAGAGGCCCGTGCACAGCAACAAAGAGTAGCCCCAGCTTGCCGCAACTAGAGAAAACCCGCGTGCAGCAATGAAGACCCAACATAGCCAAAGATAAATTAAATAACATAAACAACTTAATTAAAAAAAATAAAATAAAAATAAAAACACAATCTTTGGCACTTCCCTGATGGCTCAGTGGTTAAGAATCCACCTGCCAATGCAGGGGACATGGGTTTGATCTCTGGTCCGGGAAGATCCCACATGCCGCGCAGCAACTAAGCCCGTGTGCCACAACTACTGAGCCTGTGCTCTAGAGCCTGCGAGCCACAAATATTGAGCCTGCATGTCACAACTACTGAAGCCCGCATGCCTAGAGCCCACACTCCGCAACAAGAGGAGCCATAACAATGAGAAGCCCGCACACCACACGAAGAGTAGCCCTCTCTCGCCGCAACTAGAAAAAGCCCCTGCGCAGCAACGAAGACCCAACACAGCCAAAAATAAATAAATGAATTTATTTTAAAAACAAAACAAAACAAAACACAATCTTTCACCCAGCCTTGCACACTAAGGTCCCAATTTATTGGGTTGGCCAAAAAGTTTGTTCGGGTTTTTCCATACCATCTTACAGGAAAACCCGAACGAAGTTTTTGGCCAGCCCTACACCTTCCCAAGCTTAACTCCTACCCTCCAAAGCCATTGAAAGCTCCTTGTTGTAGCCATACATATCTCAACATTGTTTCCTTTGCCTAACATATAACGAGTATCCAATAGATGCTTACTGAATGAAGTCATGAGTAACTCATCCTTCTGTCTAAAATGTCTACCTTTTAAACCCGATCTTGAATACTATCTCCTCTGAAAGGTCAATCCTGATCTTCCTGCTAGAAATAATCTCTCAGTCTGAACTACAAAAGTCCTTTATTTGTACCTCCTTAAAAGCATGTGATACTAGCGAGTGATCTCCTAAATCCAGAAGCCAAATCTTTTCTGAATCATGGGACCATCAGAGGTAACAGACCAAGTTGGAGAAGTTCCTACTTTGTTTCTAGCCATTCCCCAAGGTGGCCTTCCATTTAACAATCCCAGCCATGAATGAAATTCAGGTCAAATAGTTCCTAAGAGTCTTCCACATTGCTTGGCACTGAAGAGGTTATAAAGATAAAAGTTCTTGAATGCAAGCATGTTTACGTTTACTAGGGAATGTGGATTTCCATAAGAGATTGTGTGAAATAAATTAATATAGACATAGCATACTATGGAGGTGGCAGGTACGTCTAAAATGTAATTGTACAGTAGCTTGTAAATACCTAGAAGCTGGAGCTGATCTCTTAGTTTTATTAACTATCTGTTCTCCAGCAGGACAAGAGGAAAAAAATACATTTTACATGCAACTCTTTATTAGTTTACACACAAAATACATCAGGTTTTGCCAGACACCTACATTTCAGCTCATAATATTAGGGTGTTGTCTATTACAACATTGATGAATAATTTATTCATCAGTCAGAGAGAGACAGTTTTCTTAAAACTCTCTGAAAGTCTATACTCATGGTGTATATTCCTCTATTTTG
This sequence comes from Mesoplodon bidens, assembly GCF_964165515.1. Classification (NCBI taxonomy): domain Eukaryota; kingdom Metazoa; phylum Chordata; class Mammalia; order Artiodactyla; family Ziphiidae; genus Mesoplodon; species Mesoplodon bidens. The sequence continues at coordinate 116,808,823 of NC_138176.1, read as the reverse complement.
CTTATTAATAAAGCAACCTTTGGTCTTCTTTGGCTCCACCTGCTCTTTAGAAAACTTAGATTACACACACACAAAAGCTGTAGAATTCATGCAGTGGAAATTTAATTTTATTTAAATTAAATATATTTTTCACGGAACAAACTATTTCCTGCAATCTATTTTTGTAATTACTAGGTTATCTTGAATAATAAATACAGTGACTACAAAAGCCAAGAATGCATGTGACTAATAATCAAATTTAAAGTGCTAGGTATTTCAAAATCTCTAAATCCCTAGCATAAGTTTAATTCTTATTGTTTATAGTAAAACTTGACGCTTGCAAGATTTTTAGTTCCACCACGCAAATGTCTTGATATGGACTTATATATGATTTTAAAAAGGTTGAATAAAACAAATATGTAATTCCCCATATCAACAATGCTCAATGTCCATATTTGACTAGCAGTTCTCATCACTGGGACCTCAATCTTGCTCCATTTGCAGCCCTATGACAGATTCATAGCAATTAGTGAGTTATTAAGACATGTTTATATCAGTTAGTAAATAGCTCTACCCCAGTTGTTCCCATGCTGCCCAGACAGGCCTGGTTCATAACCTAAGACACTCTAGAACTTTTCCACTGGAGACCTAGTGAGTGGCATGGTGGGCTCCCCGCTCCAGCACCATGGCCACATCCCTTCTGACCAGTTGCCATCTCTATTATTCCAGTTGTTTTAAATGATTTACATGTCACTCATACCCAGTTTCTCCTCCCGATTTTCTCAAAGCATTGGCAATGGCCTCATTCCTTGCTAGGTCCATCACCATTACTTTGCCCTGGCCTCACTCATACTGCCATTTTACCTCTCTCCTATCACCTCAGGAAAAAGAAAGCAAGGACAAAAAGTGAGTATTATAGATATAGAGTATTACAGACTTATAGAGTCTCTCCACTTCCCATTTTTCTTTAAAGACAGCAACTTCCAGATAAGGAAAGGAAGACCTCGGAACAGCACTCTGATCTACTTCTTCCTCATCCAAGTAATGTGTTGGGGAAATAGTTCATGATCAAGCAAAGTACTAAGACAATGAAAGAAGCACAAATAGACATGCAACCGACACCCTCAGTGTGCTGCAGGGCTTAGTGACAGTCTCTGGCGCTGCCCTGCTCAGTCACTACTTGCCATTATTACTACCGCATGGAACACTACTTAATAATTTATTTGTTGACGTATTTTTCCCAAAGTCTGTTTAACTGGAATGTATATTAATCAGACTTTTAACAATCCCTAGAGAACACTGGATAAAATGAAAAGTAATTGCAAAAGCAGGGCCTTGAGCCCCTATTCCAAAGCATAAAAGGAATGACCAGACTGACCCTCATCGTCATCACCAATGATCTTCCAAAAAGTTATCACCATTTCACATTCCTTGGAATAACATTTCTCTCTAAATTTACTCTCCAAAAACAAGATCCTGGTTACTATTTTCAATAGTCCATATTTGGGAACTTCAATGCAACTGTGTTTTCTGGGTCTGCCTAGGTATTTTAGCATACACCCAAACCAAAATACTCCTCACTAAAAGCATAAGAGGTGGAGTTTAGCAAATGTACGTAAACATACAGATAAGAGGACTGGCCAGGGAAAGTGGATTTTCAAAAGCAATGGTGAGGCTGACAGAATGGATTCAGTAGTAGCTTTTCTTCAGCAGAGAACATCAGGGATTCATCAGAACAAAACCTTGACTCAAATGGAACTTAAGATCATAATGAAATGGTATTTTACACCTGTGAAACAGGTTTTTAAAAAACACATCAAACAACAAAAGTTATTGTTGAGAATGTGTATTCATGGAAATTGTATGCCCTGTGTGTGGGTGTGAACTGATTTAACCCACTCTGAAAAACAATCTGTACTGTCTAATAAAGCTGAACATGTGAATAAACTATATCTCAATAATTGTCTGCTAAAAAAAGGACCCTGACTGCAGAAGGTTAAAAAAATAAAATTTAAACAAAACTTCAGAGTGCGTAATTATGGTTCACACATAAAAACTGTGTGATGTTAAAAATGCCTCACCTGTGTTGGATAATTATAAGTATCAAGACAAGGAGCTGCTTAAAATTAATTTGTAGTAAAATCTGGAGAAAAAAGAGACAAGAGTTATCATTGCAGGAAAAATATTTATTATCCCCATATGTGTTATATATATGTATATATGTGTATATACATATACACATATATAATATATGATAGATTATGTCAGCCATTATTAAGATATTATCTCCTTCAATCTCTAACATAATCCACATGGTAGATATTATACATATTTTAAAAAGAAAGAAACAGGCTTAGTAAGATAAAAATAAACTCATAAAACTAGCAAGTGTAGGGCTGTAATTTGAATGTAGATAATTGGTTCAGTCTCTCCAAGCCTTGGAATTCTAATACATAGAATGGAAATAATAGTATCTGTACTGTGGAAGGCCAGTTCCTGCTAGCCTACCCTCAGATGACACCATTATGCTATTTTCATCTGGTTTGTGCCTTGAATGATTTCTGCATCTACATCCCCAAGAAAAAGTGAAATATAGAGAGACATAAGAAAATAAGGCGTGGTGGAGGCATCCTTTTAGAGAATGCATGAAAGATGATGAATGTCCTTAGGTTCCAGCACAGCACAGAATTAGGCACTGGCAGTAGCAGGAAATATTGCTCCAGGACCCCTGGTCCCTCTGACAACCCAATAATAGCAGATACACTCTCTATCCCTTTGCCCTTGTAATCCTAGTTATTTTATAGGTTGAATTTGGGTAGGAGAAGGGAAATCCAAGACAGGGTGTGCAGGAATGAACAAAAACAAGAGCAGTGGCACAGTCATCATTAACAATAATAGCTAATACTTAATGAGTGCTTACTGGGGACTTTACATGGATTCGTTGATTGATTCTTCAGTATTCTGCAACAGCAATTATTACTATCATCCCCATTTTACACACGAGGGATTTGAAGCTGAGTGTGACTAGTCTGAGGGCTCACAACTGGCAAAGAGCACAACTGGAATCAAAGGGAGGTAAGGCTGACACCCAAGTGGGACCTGTCTGCTACTCAGGCAGCCCTAACCCTCATTCCACTGTGAACAGAGAGAATGTAAGTCCTATCACAGACCAGATCAGGATAAACAGAAGTATTTCAGAGGTGGGAAGGAGTGGGTGGTTCACAGAAAAGAGTCAAATTTGCACACTGGAGGGAGTGGTTAAGGAGGGCTTCAGCTAAAAGGAAGGTAAATTAGAGGGAAGAGAGATAGGGGTAAAGTCCACTACCTGCCTGTTTCTTGAGCTGCTCTCTTGGTCTGGGCTTTTGTCTAAGAGCTGATGGTTTAATGCACAGAAAACCCAAATATCTACATGGATTCCAATGAGTTTAATTCTAAGGACACTGATGTAACCCTCCTTCTTGTAGTACAGTTGGCAGACAAACTCAGTAACAATACATGAAGCAACATAACTACTGCTGAGTCCTGTACCTATTATGTGAATTTTGCAAAACTGCAAGTAGAGCCACTAAGAATTTTGTATGTCATTAGAATAGAAGCTGTGATATGAGGAACTGACTGCCCCAGTCCAGACAGACACGGAAAATGGAATAGTGAACAATGGCCATGAATGCTTTGATATCAAGAGGATTAAAAAAGAGGACCCGGGGGCAAAGAAATTATTTGTATCTGCTTGGAAGAAACATTTTCCCTAGGAAGGAGATGAAGTAAAAAACTGAAAATATGCAAATATTTTTGGTAACCTGTTTAGGTGTCATATGTGTAAATATCCACATATATATATGTTCAATATCAGGTTAATAGTCTACTGAAGTGAACATAACATGAATTCAGCCAGGCTGAACTAGTGTTTTTATCCTTAGTATACAGTCTGTATTTAAGGACCATACTGGACACTATTAAACAGCAGAACCTGGATTAGTTGACTTTAGAGTTAAATCACATTGCAAGTTGGGGATTTTAATCTTCTGCTCAGTAGGAACCTATTAACTAAATACAAAACCCTTATTAGCCTTATTGCTTTTCAAATCCCTACTGTGTGTTTGGCAGTCTATCCAAATAATTTTTAAAGCTACTTTTTTTAAACAAAGTTTTCAAGAAACTTCAACTATAAATAAACTTCCAGCTTATAAATATGTGGTAAGAGCAACTTCCCACAGAGATTAATTTAGCTGAGATATTTTCAGTACAGGATGGACAGGATTTTTTGTAAAACCCATGTAATAATTGGGTTGTGGTTCAAGGTAATAAGCTGCCAAGTAAAGCCTGGCCTATTGTGTCTAGTTTAGCAACAAAAACACAGTTCTCCAAATAGTAACTGGGGATCTTTCAGGTGGATCCAGATGTCTTACTGAGAAATTGTATTGGTCATCTTACATGAGTCTACATAAAAACCATTAATACATCAGCAATGTATAAGTCCATCAGTTGTAGATTTCTAATATTTAATTACATGAAACACAATTCCTAAGAGTCTTCTGTTTTTAATATTAGTGGTTCCTTGCAAACTCTTTTAATTACTGGAAGAGAACTAAATCTGTGCCTTAGTTTCAGTTCAGCTACTGTCTCAAATTGTACAAGTTTCTTCATTGCTTTGAACCTCAGTTTCTTCACCTATACACTGAGAGGCTCACAATGGTGAGTTCTCAGGACTATTTCAGTTCTTGAATAGTATAACAATGGAGTTTTGAGGAGACTCAATAAGTACCACCTGTCTTCTCAGATGAGTTTTGGACAAATGAACAGTAAGACCAAAGAGTCAGAATATGGAGGCCTTCATCCCCCTGATAAAATCTGTCCTGGAGAACAGGCTGATTGAGGCTGACTTCACGTACCTTGTTGCTGACAGCTCTGGACCGGGCAGGTCCCCTCTGCCAAGGCGGGGGCTTTACCCCCCAGTTCACAGCCTGGCCCAGAGCAGCAAACACCCCACCAGGTTATTCTGCCCACATTTCTGCTAACTCACTTTCCCGGGGGCGGGGTAGAGCAAAGAGTGAGAGAGTATACTGAGACCAAGTGCGTTTGGGCAAAAATACCTTCCAGGAAATCAGGAGTAGAGAAAAAAAAAAGTTTAACAATTTCAACTGTGATTCCTGCCATACCCAGCTACGAGGCAGGAGGTCCCGAAAATATATTAAGGTTTAGATTACATTCATTACAGTGGTATAAGTGATACTTAGTATGAGAAGCTGTGTTGTTACTAACCTGCTAAGTATTTTTCATGCTCAAAAATTGCATCCTGCCTTTCTCTAGTGCAAAGTATCTAGGCAAAGCTTGATAATCTTTATTTGCAACAAGACTATTGTTATAAAAAATAGAATATGATTAAATTGAAAATAGACAGATATAAATTTTGATATATCTAAATCAATTTCCACACCATCTCCTGACCTGCTACAGACACTAATTTCTTACCAACTCTTCTGAAATTTTTATGCATATCAAGTGCAAAATAACTTATATAGAAGAAACTGTAACATGCATAGAACAGTCTACATCTTGCTTTCTTCCCTCTATATTTTGAAGACTGTCCTATATCAATACCTACAAAACTGTCTAATTCATTTTAATAACTACTTAGTAGTCCAAAATACTGATTTACCATAATTCAGTGGGTCTCCTATTAATGAACATTTAGGTGTAACCACTGTAATTTCAATAAGTAGGAAATCTTCTTAAGTGGGGAATTTGACTCTTGGGAAGAGTTGAAGGAGATGTGGATTTCACATTTGAAAGTCAGCCAAACTGCCTATCAACAGCTCTATATCGATTTACACTCTCAATCAAGAGGCTGTGAAGAGTGCCCGTTTACCGATACCCTTACTATACTGAGAATTAACAAACCTTTTAATCTTTGCCAATCTGGTAGTTTAAAAAAGTAACTCATTTTAATGTGCATTTCTTTACTTAGTAATGAGGCTGAGCTTTATTCCCATATGGTTACTGTCTACTTATTCAAATTTCTTTAACTGTGAATTGCTCTACACTTCATTTTCTATTTCATGGTTTGTATTCCTCTCTTTGTATTTTAAGGATATTTCTCTTTTGTCTACCTGTTGTTGTTGTTCTTATTGTTATTGTTTTTGCAACTATTATACAAGCATATTTGTCATTTGACTTTGTATATTTAGTAGTATGGATTTTTTGAAAGGAAAAATATTTTTCCTTTATAGATTAAGATTTATAAATTTGATATTATTGATAAATTCGATATTATCTTAGGTTTATTTTTCTAGCATCTTTGTAAGTGTTCCTAAAATAGTACTTTGTTATTTTGATTGGGAATGCAATGTAGTTATAGATTAATTTATGGAGACTTGATATTTTCATGATACCAAATCTTCCCATCTAAAATCATGCCACGTGTTCCCATGTATTCAGTCATTCATTTATGCCAATAGTGGAGGTTTGAAGTTTTCCATGTGGTTCTTACATACTTATTACTGAATTTCTTTCCAGATATGCTATCCTTTTTATTGATATTATACATGAGGGCTCTTCTTCCAAAACCTAAGTATTTATTTGTTGTATTTATGAAAAAAAAGTTTATGCTAAGTTTCCTACAATACTTTTAAAAATTAGACACTTTACTAAATTCTCTTTTTTTAAAATTTGCTTTCACTGAGATTTTCAGGCTTGTCATAGATACTATTAATGATAATTTTATAGTTAATTTGAAAGGCTAATGAGATTTTAATTGGGATTTTGAATGTTCTTCACCTAAACTATCATGCACAAAAATCATAGAAGATAGCTTTGTATTTCTATCACACTTTAATGTTTTAAATGAGAGCCTTTTTCTTACACTTAATTGGAGTTGACTGATGCTACAAAATTCAACACATGTATGATTTCAATTTTCCTTATTGGCTTCCATATTTGAAAGGAAGAAAGAGTAGTATAACTATAACAAGAATTTGGTCTTCCCTGCATTGGTTTTTACTGCTTTTTTTCCACTAAGTTCTATCTAAACATTTGGAATTGTGATAATGTCAAAATCCAGAAATTTCAGTGAAATAGAGCAAAGGTTTATTTCTAAAATTTTAGATCTATTTTTTATTGAGGTAATGCTGATTTATTACATTATATAATTTTCATGTCTTCATATTTTCATTCACTCAACACTGAATACAGGAGATATAAAGAAGAATGACATTTGACCCTGTCACCCAGGAATCTGCCATCTTGCTGAGGAGGTAACCACTTTGTTACAGTAGATATGATAGAGGTGAGTGCCACAAATCAAAACAAGAATTCTTTTCTGGTGGTGACGATGAGAAAGCATCAGAGAACAGAAAATTCGGGAACACAGACATAGAGGAGGACATTCTAAGTCAGGAGTCAGTAAACTACAGCCTGTCAGCCATCTGTTTTGTAAATAAAGTTTTACTGGAACATGCTTTTTCCTTTACATATTCTCTGGCTGGTTTCAGGCTACAACTACAGAGTTAGTAGTTTCAATAGAAACCGTGTGGGCTGCAAAGCCCTAAGTATTTACTCTCTGATCCTTTACAGAAAAAGTTTGCCAACGCTTGTTCTAAACCATGTCATGATCAAGTTCCCACAGATAGAAAAGAATTAGATATTTTCCATTGTTTGTGGGGGAAAGTTAGAGGGTAACAGGATGGAGAGCAGATGGGGTTTGTGGAGAAGTAAGCTAGGAGTTAAGATACAAGACTGTCATGTCCGCAGAAGGCACTGTGATAAATGAAGGCTGGAATACAGGGCAGACCACAGCTAGACTAAGAAAAGCCTTCAACTCTAAGCAGTTTAGAATCCATTTGGTAGCAGGAGGGATTTATAGATGTTCTAGAAGGTGGGGCATGATCAATATAGAAACTAAGAAAGATACACCTGATGTCTGTACGGGAGATTTTGCCAAAAAAAAAGACAGCTGAATGAGAACCATCACAGCAGTCAGGGAATGTGGCTTATTCAGCGTTGTGTCCCAAGCACATCACACAATGTTCAACACCCACAGACTAATAAATTTCTCTCCTTGAATGAAGAAAAGCAGCCAAGTTATTGCATTTGTTCAGGAATAAGTTAATGATGATAACCCGAGTAGGTGCTTAGTGGAGATGAAAAGGGAAAGATAATTTTGAGAGGATTATGAAGAAAAAAATATAGACTTTGCCTAACAGTACTGAGGAACTTAAAAGAAAAGGAGCACTGGGGAGGGGGTGGGGTCATTAATTGAAATAAAATATTAAGCAGAGGAGCAAATTTTCTAGCTTTAACAGGAGGTAGTCACTTTAGCATTAGTGAAACCAAACTCGAGGTGAAAGCAAAGACTTCTCAGTGAAAATGTCCATCTCACATCTGCAAATGTAGGGCTAGAGTTTGTGGTCAAGGCTCTTAGTAAGGAAACTTCACAGGTGACACACATGCTTTTGGGAGCAATCTTTTAAAATCAAGAAGTTTTAAAATGAAAACCTAATACCTGCTTTCTCTTCAAATAATCGGGAAATTGGTCCACACTGTGCCCTGATCATGCATGGCAGTGACAAGTAGGAGTTATGTAGGGAGTCTTGCTCAGGATGGGATGGGTCCCCAGGGGGCCACAGCCCTGCCATCCCCTGATGCTTCCCAATGCTGAGGCCAAGTCTCATTTGCAACTTATCATTGAGCTGGAATTTATATCTTTCCCTAGTGGAGATATACTTTTCTATTCCCATATCTCTTATCAAAAGAGAGAAGGAGGGCTTCCCTGGTGGCGCAGTGGTTGAGAGTCCGCCTGCCGATGCAGGGGACACGGGTTCGTGCCCCGGTCCGGGAAGATCCCACATGCCGCAGAGCGGCTGGGCCCGTGAGCCATGGCCGCTGAGCCTGCGCATCCGGAGCCTGTGCTCCGCAACGGGAGAGGCCACAACGAGGGGCCCGCGTACCACAAAAAAAAAAAAAAGAGAGAGAGAAGGAAAAGGCAGACCAAGATTGATGCATGTTTCAGAAAAGAGATGGGAGGTGGCATATGGTCTGAGAATGAAAAGACTAGCCTTGCCCATTTAACAACAAACTCCCGGCCTGCTCTGTGATTCCTGTGGACAGGTAAGCTTTGTGCCCTAATCCTATGAATCTGAGACACAGCAAAGACACAGGTGATAGCTGGGCTCCCAGGCATCCTAAGATAATGAAATTTGTCCGTAAAGTAATGTTTTCATAGCAGGATAAAATAGATAAACACAATAGATAAAAATTAATAATGCTCTGTTTCAGAATATTAATTATGCCTTATGTCATAATGAACGGGGAAATGTTTAGCCAAAATCAACTTGACTTCAAGATTGCCATAATAGACTTGTGCACTCTCTTCCCCTTCCCAGCAAGATCAGACAGGTGAACATATAGGTTTATGAAAATGTATGCATTGGAGTTCACTTACATTATTTTCTCTTATATGAGGTTTTGTTTTACAGAAGGTTTTGTCATAAGATTCCTTTTAGATCTTAACTTTGCTTTCTCAGAACACAGCAACCTGAGGGTCTAAGCTTCACACTGTGAGCTTCGCACCATGTCACTGCCTCGGTCAAGGCACGATGCCTATCCCTTACAGCACGTCCACTTCTGCCCCCTGTCCCCATGTCTGACTTCCTTCCTTGCTTATAACTGTGTTGTTCTTGCCGGAATGAGATCCTAGAAACACTTTAAAAATAAAGATCTTTTGGAGATCCTGAAGGGATGTTTCAAAGCTGAGAAGACTACACATTTTGTTAATAACCTTACGTGATTCAACAACGTCCACTGCAGTGGAATTATTGTTTTCCTTACTGTATAAAATAAGCATCCAAAAGAAAGGTCGCTAAATTAATAACTGTGTTAGAAGTAGGCAATATACTGGTCTTATAAGGTCCACATTTGCTGTGATACCAAATTATCTCTTCAGCCAATGTGAGGGTAGACACAAAGCAAGGGCAATGGTTTACCCACAGCCTAGTTAAATAGCCAAGAAAGGGGCACGATGTACCGCTACTTTATTCATACCATCTTCTGTTTACGTAGACTCTGTCTCTGAGGTGCTGAAATAAGTTTTCAGACAGTATCCCATTAATCTGTAGCTACGTAGGTGTCAGCATTTCAGATTAAATTATCTTCCAGTCACTCCCTCATTAAAAAAAAGAAGAGATGTCAAGCATGTGACAAAGCATCTTGTCAAAAACGACTTCCCAGCTGAAGAAGCTTTGCAAAAGGAGGGCAAACCACTCCCATTTGCTCCTGCGAACCCAAGTTTGTGCCTCCCCCATCCACTCTTTTGCTGGGCGACCATATTCAACTACTTGGGCTCCATCTGATTGGGAAGTCCAACAGTGAACGGCCTCTTTTAGGGTGGTGTGCAGGATATGGAAGACCACACTGGGAACCCAGGCAGGGTATGATTAGTTAATTTCACAGAAGCACAGAAGAGCAGATTAGAATTACAATGAGAGCTTATGACAGTGAGAGCTTCTTAACAGCTTCTGGAAAGGAGCATTTTTCTACTGGTGCAATATTCTTAAGCCTCATTTTAGTCAGCAAATCCTTAATGCCTTCCTGTATAATAAAGGTTAGAATAATTAGAATGTAAAAGATGTAGAACAGACATGTAATAGCTGGAAGACCTGTAATACTGACTTTCTGTGAAGTAGTCTTTTCAAACACTTTAACAAATCTGTTAATTATTGCTAAGTTCACACTAGTATCCTCAAAATATTCTCCTTACCCCTCTCAAATTTACTTTCAGAAGGCAATAAACCAAAACTAAAGAGTTCATTTGATTCAAATAGTGCCTCTTACAAACATGATTATGAAGTCAGCACAGATATACTGTAGTGTCTTCTGGGGGAAAAAGAAATGTTTTACAATTGCATGAATACAAAAAATGCTAGACATGAAAAAAGTTCTGAGGAATTTAGTTTCAAGAAAACAATAAGGAAATACCTTGCTATATTTTTATATCATGTTATTCATTCATTCAGTTAACAAATATTTGCTGAGAGTCTACTAAATTCCAGCAACTAAGCTAGGAAGTGGTCATAAAAGATGAATATGACAGATATGAAACAAAACTGAATGAAATTTATAGCTCAGTGGAGAATTCAGACAAACAGGCAATTGCACCTCAGTGTAATAACAGAAATGTATAGTTCAGGGTTGTGTAGATGCAACCTGGGTGTGAGATGTCAGGGAAGCCTCCCTAGAGGAGGTGAATCCATTCTAAGAAGTGAAGGATGAGCATGGGTTAGCCAGGTGAACTGAGGGTGCTGGGCAGAGTGGGGACGAGAAAGGTATTCTAGGCAAAAAATGTTATCTTTTTTTTGCAGAGAAAAGAAACTGTAGTCTAGTAGGGTATGTGCTACTCCAAGCTCCAACCTGCTATCCTGTGGAGCAGAAATATGAAAACTGTCCCTTTTTTTGGCTTCAAGTCCTGTGGAGGTATTTCTCCCTGAAAGATCCATACTGTTTCCCATCACAGTTTCATGTCCATGTGGACAGAAGTTAAAAAAAAAATACATGCAGAAAAGAGAAATGAAAAAAAAAAAAAGAAATGATATATTGATATATTCAACAGTGGTGTGAGAGAATACTGGTTCTATGAGTAAGCAGAGCAGGTCAGAAAAGCAGGAGGGTGTCACTGGGCTGTCACTGCCATGCCCAGGCAGGGGAAGAAATGCCAGAAAAATAGAGCAGAGGAAAAGGAAGGGGAGCCAAAACATGGGAGGGGTGGCTGGAAGAGTAGGAAAGGAGAAGAGAAACGAAGGGAGTCCTTATAATGGCAAAGAGGACTGACTTAAAACTTTGCTTCAGAGAAAGAACTCCTTGCCGATTAATCTTTCTGAAATACTCTTAAGCCTGAGGGACACCCTGTTCAAAACCCATCAATGGAGCCCCCTTCACTCCACATAGGACACCAACCTACCTTCATCAGCTCATCGTTTTCCAAAAAAAGACTCCATTTCACCAACACATATCTACACTTCTCTGCCTCCCCATCTGTGTATCATTCTTGCCTAAAGTGATATATTTCATAGCTCAGCCCCCAAAACACTACCCATTCAGCATCTGTTCAAATATTACCTCCTGCATTATGTATTATTCTAAACAGCCCTATTTATTTCTGTGTTTGTCTCTTACACCAGAATTTATTTATTTATTATTATTATTATTTTTTGGCTGCGTTGGGTCTTCGTTGCTGTGCGTGGGCTTTCTCTAGTTGCAGTGGGCGGGGACTACTCTTCGTTGTGGTGCATGGGCTTCTCATTGTGGTGGCTTCTGTTGTTGCGGAGCACGGGCTCTAGGCACGCGGGCTTCAGTAGTTGTAGCACACAGGCTTCAGTGCTTGTGGCACATGGGCTCAGTAGTTGTGGTGCACAGGCTCCAGAGAGCAGGCTCAGTAGTTGTGGCACACGGGCTCAGTTGCTCTGTGGCATGTGGGATCTTCCCGGACCAGGGCTCAAACCCATGTCCCCTGCATTGGCAGGCGGATTCTTAACCACTGTACCACCAGGGAAGCCCTATACCAGTATTTAAAAGAAATTTTACTATTTAATATTACCAACACCCTTTTAATTTAAGGTCAGTGAATATTAATGCCTATATACCAGCACATTAAGCTGGGTAAAACGGAAAGAAATAATGGCTTCTGCCCCTAATAAGCTTACGTGTGAGTCCTCCATTAATTTAGTGTAGTGAAATGAGCAAAACACTTATTTATTTAAAAACTACGCTTTTTAAAATCAGGGGGAAAATCCCAGTATGTAGTAAAAATTTTAAAAACACCAAAAGTGAGTGCTGTAAAAAAGCAGGTCTCTCTTTCAGTCCTGACCCTCAAGTTCTAAAGCACTTCTCCTTAGATTCAAAATCTCTTAGCAGTTCTTATGTATTGTTAAGAGGTGGTCTCTCTCTATGTATATATGTATTGAATGTGTGTTTGTGCATAAAAACATCAAAATATGCATATTTATATTATATATATATACACACACACACGCATACACACACACACATACATAAATACACTATTCTCATTATATTCAATCTGGGCTTTTTCCACTTAAAATGATGTCATGGATATTGCTCTAGGTTAGCCCACTTAGAACTCGGACTCCAACGGCTGCATAATATTCCACCAAATGGAAACACAATAATTTATTAAAGTTTCCTATGGATAGAATCCAGTTATTTTCAGTCTCCTATTCATACAAACCATGTTAAAACCTTGTTCATCCATTTTGGAGTATATGAGAGCAAGGGCTGAAATTTTTGTTTTGCAACTTAGAGGCTGTAGGGTGTTAGGTAAGTGACTTCACTTATCTGAGCCTTGGTTTCCTAGTCTATAAAGTAAGGGCTATAAACTTGAGCTATATGTATAAAGAATGGTACCAGGCACACAGGAGGCACTCAATAAATCATATCTCTTATTTTTGTAAGATTGTATCAAGTACTGTGAGATGCTGCTCATGTGCTATCCATCTCACAGTGCATTGCTATATATAAGCTCTGAACAGTTAAGTTTTACAGATAAATAAATATATATGACATAAGAACAGATAGACAGACATACACCAAAAAGAGCCCTTTGTTTTATCTTCATTCTTTTGTTGTTTTTCATTCTTTTCTACAGATCTGAGTTTTCATCTGGTATTACTTTTCAGCCTAAATCATTTCTTTTATTTTTAGTATTTCCTTTAGTGCTAATTAGCTGTCAACACAGTGTCATAGCTTTTGTCTGCCTGAAATGTTTTACTGAGTCCTCATGTTTGAACAATATTGATTTCTAGATGTGGAATTCTAAGTAGACAGGTATTTTCTCATCACTCTGAAAACATTCCATCATCTTTTTGGCCTCCATCATATCTGATGAGAAGTTAGCTGTTCTTCTTATCTTCGTTCTCCTGTAGGTTATGCACCTTCTGTTCTGGATGTTTTAAGATTTCCCTCCTATCTTTGGTTGCAGCAGTCTGACTATATTGCATATCAGTATGGTTTTCCTTGTATTCAGTTTGCTTGGGTTTACTAAACTTACTGGGTTTGTAGATTGCTGTCTTTGTTTAATTTTGGAAAAAAAGACATCATTTATTCAAATATTTCTTCTGCCTTATGTGTTTCCCCTCTCTTAAAGGGACTGCACTTACACCAACAGAAGAATGTATGATATTATCCCACAGTTCTCAGGTATTTTGTCAACTTAATTTTACTTAGCAAATAAATCATCCCATGTTCCTAACAGTTTTGTTGTTCTTCACAGAACCTCCTCTTAACTGTATATATCTGTCTGGTACTCTGGTGCCCCAAAGCTAATACAAAAGTAAAAATATAGTTTAACTTTATTCTTATGAGTAGGCAGTATCACTGGCTCTGCTTATAGCCCAAAATACAATAGCATAGTGTAAGTATTAGCAACTTATTATTTTTATTATTTATTTAAATTTAACTTTTTGATGTAAATATGGCATAAAGTTGTAAACTTTTATCAATTTATAAGAAAGGAGTTGCAGTCAAGACTTACCCCCTCCTCTGGCTGGTCCTGCTCTTACACAGCTCTGCATACCTAGCCCTGGTGCCTTCATTCCTAGGTCTCTTTATCTGAGGTTTTGGACAATTGTTTTCTTCAAGAGTCTTTGCCAAAACCTCCTCGTGTGGAGGAGGAGAGCAAAACCTTGAAGACACCCTTCTCAACTCTGACTCAGTACCCAGTACTTTTCCACTCCTTTACCCCTTTGGCTCCCCCTTCCCCACTCCAGGGTCCATAAATCTGCCGGAGCCCATAGTTCCAGGCTGGCTCCACAGTGAGCCATCTGGGCTGATCCACCTGACACCCACCAGTGCGCCGTTCCATAGTGGAAAATGGGTGAGGGGGAGTCAGCACTTTCTTCCACTTCAACCTGTTGCTTGCGTCCTCTCGGAAAGTGATTAAAGGCTTAACTCTTTCAGTTTGGGCTTGGCGCTTTAATGGAGTGTTCTGGCAACGCCACACTTGGCAGCTCAGCCCTCTCCCAGCTCAGCTGAGCTCCTGACGCCACTCTTTGACAAAAAAAATAAAAATAAAAAAAGAGAGTCCAACAATGAAATACTAACTAAAATTTAGTCTCATTAATGCAGAAGTTATTTTGAAATTCTTCAAAGTACAATTAATGAGTCATTGAGTTATCTCATATAATCAGTGTAATATCAGTGTAGTGAATGGACGCCCATTTCTTATGACTGTTTAAGAGATTATAAAAATGTATAGACTTTATATCTAATTGTGAAAACATGAAACAATGCCATATGGTGTTATTATAGTGCTGGCCTCCACAATGAACTGGGAAGAGATAATGTAGGGAGCTTGGCAAGTGTGACAGGTAGACATTGAGGCTTCCCTGGAAAGAGTGCAAGAAGAAACCACATCATGGCACAGTCCAAGGAAGCAAGGAAGAAAAGGGCTGTTTTCTGGCTGGTTGCTTCGGTTTTCAGTTGGTCAAAACTCAGTAATCAAGGTGTTGGCAAGGTTGGTTCCCTGGGGAGGCTGTGAGCGAGAATCTTTTCCATGGATCCCTCCTAGGTTTTGGTGGCTGCCGGCAGCCCTTGCTGTATCCCTCCACCCTCTGCCTCCATGTTCACATCACTTTCTCCCCGTGTTTCTTATCTGTGTCTTTGTAGCTCAGATCGCCCTCTTCTCTCCTTCATAAGGGTAGCAGTTATGGGATTTAGAGAGATCATCTTAAGATCCTTAATGCCATCTGAAAGACCCTATTGCCAAAGAAGGTCACCACCACAGGTGCCAGGGGTTAGGACTTGGTCATACATTTCTGGGGACCACTATTCAATCCCTCACAAGGTGAATGGCACAGATAGAGCTCAGTGGGTGGGGTGCAAGGGCCACACAGCCCTGGGGTTTCACTGCAGACTCCAGCCTGTTCAGGAAACTTGGCAAGGGCAGAGGTGGACACAGTCCCAGAAACAGGTCGTGCTTTTGGAAAGAAGGAGGCCATGAAAGGAATCTGAGAAAGTGCTAAAGGTTTGTATCCAGAACATACCCCAAATTTATTTACTTATTTAAAGTTAGTTTGAAGATCTTATGTGATAGTAATGATTAGGAAAATAATGTTAATCACACATTTATTAAGAACTTTCAATGTGCTGGAAGCTGGAGATAAGATGATTCAGAATCAAACCCTAATGAGCTGACAGTCTAACAGACAGAGAGAGAGACATGTGAAATAAATGAATAGAATAAACTGCAAGGACAAGGTATGGGAGGAAGGGAGACAAAGACAGAAGTGTGATCTATTCTACATGAAGAGTCAGGAAAGTGCAAAACACTTGAACATGCCCTGTATCATCTGACCCTTCATAACAATTCTGTGATAAGTGCTAGTTTTAGAGGAGGAGACCCTGAAACCCAGGTTGAATCAATTACCCAGATTTCCCTGTTGGATAGATGTCAATTACAGATGAGAACTAGGACTTTTGACTCCTAGTCAAATTTACAGTTCTCTTTACACTTGCCTTTCATATGAATTAACCACCTCTGGTCTTCCCTTATTAATTCTGGCTTTTATAATCCCAGTATAATTTTTCTTTCTATAGGAACATATTAGTAAGTTGATATTGTTTACTAATAATGGTCTGCTAATGAATCTACTGGACTTGTGTACAGTTATCTCCTGCTTTACTTGGGTTTCTGGTCCTATCTTTCCTAATCTGGCTAAGAGAGTGGAGCTAAGGATCCACATAGTAGGTACCTGAGTTTCATAGTTTGCAATCTGTGTTTGAATTTCCCAGGAATGGGGTTCTCAAAGTGACAGGGTCATACTAAGTCTTTTCAATGTTTTTTTGTACACGAGACTACATAGTTATTTCACATTAACCATTTAAAGCATATTTTTGACACTAAATTTGAAGATAGAGTCGTAGGAATGACGTTCAATTTCCACTGTTTTTATTTTCAGTATGTCAAATGCTAAATAGTAAAATGGCATCATTCCAAATACTTGAGTGTACCATCTAAGGCAAAGAATTTAAAGATCTTACTGCTGTTTCTAGGCGCTAACAAAGCAGCAAATTTCATTTCCTCCTCAAACAGCAAATTTCATTCATAGAGGACTGGCAACTATCACCCTCATTTTGCCAGAAACATAACGCCAGATATTAACTTCAACAAACTTAATTTTTGTTTAAAAACTATATTTTAAAATTAGTTCTACTGAGTCATTATTTATAGAAAAAATATATTTACCATTTATGTAATGGTAGAAACACACTCTAATGATAAAGACAGCTGAAGACTGAAGCTTCAGAGAAAACTCAGTATTACTCTCATAATCTGCTATACTTTATTTCCCTTCTCAATAAACTTAGGAATCCTGGTCACTTCAGAAGTGGCAGTGAGAGTCTATTAAATCATCATTTCTCAACTGCTAATCCAAAATGGACATGCACTCTGGGCAAACAGCAGTGAGTCAGAATAGGGAGAAGCAGAGATTTCTTTAAGCCTTACACAAGAATAGAAAAGCCTATTCCATTACTAAGCCTAAGTTTTGGAGCTCTTTAAAGAAGAAAATTATAAGGGGCCATGTGCTTTTAGCATAATTGGTGGAGAAAATGATCAGTTTTATTTTCTTTATTTCCCCGAGTGTCATCCTTAAAATAGAACTGATCGAACCCCCTGAGCAAAAGAAGAGCATGACATTCATCATAATTCCCTTCAACTCAAGATTCAAACTATCTCAGCAAAAGTGTTATTGTTATGCTTTTTAAATAAAGTCAATAAGTAAAGCTTATAGAATATACCCAATGTCACAGCAATAATTTACCCCAGATATGTTTTTTCTTAATGTCTGTGTGTTCTTACTCAAGATCTAAAGGCATTTAACTCAACAACCTGTAGGCATTTGCCTATCTCTGGGACTTGTTCATCACAGAGAATTTTTTTTTTTAATAAAAGAAAAACAAGCACTCATTTTCAAGGCATGCAGCTCCCATGGATGGAGTTCTTAAAGTGACAAGGTCACTTTCCTAACTGCCAACTGTACCTTGCTAAAGAAAAAAATACTAAATAACCAGAGGAAAAAATTCAGTATACTTTATCACCTATTTAAAGAGGGCAACAAAACAATGCTTCTTTATTATTTTAAAAACTCAATTTCTCTTTCTCCAGGATTATAATATCTTTAGAGTAACTAGAGACAGCATAGGGATAGAATTCCAAACATCTGAACTTTATTCCTAGTCTTGCACTTAATCAGAGAAGTGACCATGAGAAGCTGATTGAAACCTCTTGGACCCAATTTCTTCATTTGTTAACTACTGATAATATCATCATCCTGTCCATATTATGGGATTCTTGGTGAATCTTCCAAATTGGAATAGAAGTGTAATTTATAATTTAAAATAATAAATGCTACATAATAATGAATTGAAAGTGAAGAATCTTCCTTCTCAGAAATACATTTCACTACTCAGATTTGAAGGTTTGGAATTATGTAGTCCAACTAAGCATCATCTGAATCTAAGCTACCTGGTCATCAATGTGGCTGTAGTGACACAGAAGAGCAAAACAATGACCCTTAACCTTGCACACCTCCTAGCTTGGCTGTGGAACAGAAGCCACAAACGGCGAACAAAAGTACGATCACCACAGGGGGAAACTGATAAGCAAAGCACCTTCACTACTCCATCTGGATCCTGCTGAGCCATCTGCTGGGCTGTATCTCAAACCTATGGAGGGGTAGTCAAGGTCCTCACCCTGTCATTCAAGACTCTCTACTCCTATCTCATCCTTCCAACTTCAGTTTGAGTTTTACTGGACACATATCCTATGCTGTAACCAGAATGGACAGCTCGATGGCCTCTAAATGTCTTGGGTCATTTCCAGAGTTTTCCTTTCCCTTACGCCTTCTCACAAGCCTGGAAAGTTCTCTTTGTTACCTCACTCCTCTCTAGAGAGCCCAGAGCATAGCTTTCACCAACAGACTGTGAGCTGAGAGATGGGACTACAATTTCTACATCTCTGCCACATCGGCACCTAGACCAGTGCTATGTAGCTAACATGGGTGTTCAAGATTGATTTGCTTGCTGTATAAATAAAGAAAATTCAGAAAATATAAAATCTCCATTTTACATTTTGATATTATTATGAAACGTGTAGAGAAATTATGTAGGCACCTAAAGAAATGGAATTGATTTGGGGAGAATAAATCAAATTAGAGGCATAGACCTGGAAATCTGCAAGGAGAGCCTTTGGCTCACCTCTCTTTTATACGTGCGTTCTCCATATTTCAGGGACTTGTAACTCTGCATCAGAAGTGAATTACTACTCTTTTTCTAGGAAGCACAGGTAGGTACATATACACACAGAGGTCCAGGATTATTTTTACAGACTCCTGGAACTTTGAACACTTTAACAATGCAATTGTTCATTAAAATATATATTATACCTCAAGTAGATGTATATTCATACATAAATCAAAACCATGTATTACATATCACACATTACTAAAATATAAATGATGCACCCAATGGAAATTTAAAAATATTCAACAAAACTACTTAGCAATGCAATTTATAATATTTACTTCCTACGCCTAAACACACTGTCTTTCACACTGTACTTCGGAGACCACTGTTTTGGGGAAAGTCTCAAATTAAAACCTATGTTAGGGCTTCCCTGGTGGTGCAGTGGTTAAGAATCCGCCTGCCAATGCAGGGGACATGGGCTCCAGCCCTGGGCCGGGAAGATCCCACAGGCCGTGGAGCAACTAAGCCCGTGCGCCACAACTACTGAGCCTGCGTGCCACAACTACTGAAGCCCGAATGCCCTAGAGCCTGTGCTCCGCAACAACAGAAGCCACCACAATGAGAAGACCACACACCGCAACGAAGAGTAGGCCCCGCTCGCCGCAACTAGAGAAAGCCCGCGCGTAGCAACAAAGACCCAATGCAGCCATAAATAAATAAATAAATAAATAAATAAAATACATTTATATATATATATAAAAAACATAAGTTAGAGTCAGCAACCGATTACAGTCCTTTCTTTCATAAAAGAAACAGGACCACCTCAGGGTAGTCAGATTTTCTACACGGAGGCTTGGGGAACGAGCGCTCTAGGAAGAGAAAAGCAGCCGAACCTGCCCATCTCTTAAGGCCCAGGACTGGAAATTGGCAGAGTGTCCTTTTGCCATATTGTGTCAGTCAGAGCATCACAGAGCCTGCTCATTGCCAAGGGAAGGGCACACAGACATCACACCTCCATGGGAAGAAAGTCAAATAATTTGTGGTCATCTTTAATCCATCACACCCAGAATAAACATGAAACTGCAGGTATACTTCTATTATGCCAGAGTCAAGTGTTACATTGGCTTTGGGGATGAGAAAAGAGAACTGTCCACACAAGGGGAGAAGTTCCCCCCTGGCAGTGGAGGCTATAAGGAATTGGAAGGAATGGGAAGTAAAGTCCACCACAGGAAGAAGAAACACCAAGCAAATACAGAGAACGCATGCTGATGAGGTAGAAAGGTAAGATACTTTGGCTTTTAGATTCTAATTGTAAGGCCAAATGGGAGATAGCTGAACATTTACTTGCTGAGAAGAGGTCTTGTGAAAGTACTATTTAAGAAAAATGAATATGGCAGTGATAGATTAGAACTGGGAGAGCCTGATTCCAAAAAGTCAGCTAGGCTGTTAACATCAAATAGGATGGCAGAGAAGTGCAGTTCTTCTAGGAAAAGAGCAAAGGAATGGGCAAGGAGGAATAAGGAGAGGCAGAATGGAATACTGTCATGAAAGCCTTGGAAGGCGTTCAGACCTCACCAAGAAAATTTACTAAAATTAGCTTATATATGGAAAAAAATTCTCTCCTTGGTTTGAAGATAATGTCTCATATCATTGCAACACTAATATAATCAGATTGTATTTTTTTACTTATTCACTTCATTTATTTGCTTACTAGTTACTATCATTATCTATTACATAAAAGACTCTGTGCCAGGAGCTTAGTATTATTTCATGTCATCATCACAACCACTACACGAAGGTGTTAATATCCTCCACTTGGCTATCTATGTTGTTCAATTAATGAAGTAAATATGCATAGTCTGGAATAATATCAAAATGTAGTCATGTATATTAGCTACATAAAATAAACTGTTTTTTCTAGGAATCATGACTCATTAATTTTCACTTTCCTCTTGTCATATATTTGCTGAATGGTGATCAGAAAATTTTGTCAAAGTATAAGAAATATTATACCAAATGTCCAAAACGGATTCCATAAAATGTACAAATTAAGTTTAGTTCACACTATGGGATTTTAAAACTTTAGCTTAATGTAATTAAGAAAATAGCTGCAGAAATAGTTGTCAACTAAACTTGAGATATAAGTTCAAAACTTTATAAAATTATTTTTAGCTGCAAACACACTATGTACATAAAGTTAATCTAAGACTTTATCTTAGACATTTTAAAGTTATCTCTATTAGAGCATTTCTGAGTAGTTTAATATCAATCATCTATGTTGTTATCCTCATCTGCCAGAAAAGTGAACTTGTAGTCCAGTTATTTTACACATACCCTGCAAGCAGCTGTAAAAGTGTGAATGTACAAAATGAAATGCTGACTGATTTTTATATCCCTGGGATGCATTATATTATAAAAACAAAAGTATTTATGATCTGGAACAAATATACATACAAAAAACTTTCTTTTTCTTTTGATGACAATGGGCTTTCAGAATCACAACTTTTGAAACAAATAAACTTTAGGTAACAAAAACTGGTTCTTGTTAATATGACTAACCTTGTATAACCCAAAATACATTATTTATTTTCCCAGTGTAAAACAAAACAACAATAACAAACCAGTAAATGCTTCTGCTCAGAGGAAACTGTTTGTGGAAAAATAAAAGGAATGCCTCCTGAATTCTCAAATTTAGTATATGTCCCTAAATCTCATTTTCCACTTTAAGTAAATTCAGCACTTATACATTTTATGTTTCAGAGAAAAGGACAAAAAAATTTTCACAATTATTTACTAGTTAAATGGATGCAGGAAACAAACTCAACTCATAGCTAAATCAAATATAATTTTAAAAATTAATATTTCTACTTACCTTTGAATAGACGTGGTATTATCTGGGGGTGGAGGGGCCCAAGGATGGTTTGACAGAAGGTTGGTTTTTCCTGTCATTTTACTTATTTACTTTTGAAAAGGGGAAGGAATTGAGAATGTGAAGTAGAAAGACCTGGTAGGAAGGGAAACAGTGAAGAAAAGTAGGCAACCTGTAACTGGCAAAGATGTCCCCAGAGGACCTGGGAGGGGCTGGGATATGCTGGGGACAGGCCACCGTAGGAAGTGGGGAGAGAATTAGGGTAGAAAACGGTTATTAGTGACCTTCCAAGGGAAAGGGTCTATGTTTGCACGTGCTGGATGAAACCACATTGTAAATCAATCTGAAATACCACCTGAAGAGCCCGTCCTGTCAAGGGACTTTTATACACATATGTACATATGTGTATACATATACACATACGTATTTATATGTATTGTATCAATATATATGGAGATAAGCACATTCTCTAAGGTTTGCTTGTGTAGAATGTTCATTAAACATACACCGAAGGGGCTTCCCTGGTGGTGCAGTGGTTGAGAGTCCGCCTGCCGATGAAGGGGACACGGGTTCGTGTCCTGGTCCGGGAAGACCCCACATGCCGCGGAGCGGCTGGGTCCGTGAGCCATGGCCGCGGAGCCTGTGTGTGCGGAGGCTGCACGTCCGGAGCCTGTGCTCCGCAATGGGAGAGGCCATAACAGTGAGAGGCCCGTGTACCGCAAAAAAAATAAAAATAAATAATAAATAACATAAGCTTTTGCAATTTCTGTCATCGTTATTTCTCCCTGAGATGGTCTGAGACTCAAACGTCATTATCATCTATGTATATTCAACAGAAAATGCATTAGTTTACATCTCCTCTCAGAGGAAGTCATACACAATTTCTAAATTCTAATGCTTTCATTAACAATAAAAGAAAAACAATTTAATTTTTAAAATAAACATGATCAGAAACTATAACTCATATAAGTCTGTCCTTCTTTATTGGCATATCATATCTGAATTTAAAGCATTTGTCAGAGAATATAATCTTGAAATTTCTTCTGCAAACACACTAAATTTGATCCTTGAATCAAGCCAGAATAATCAGGAGATGCACATGGGAACCATGTCATGTTTGACCCTAGCAGAACTGTTTTGGCTGAATTTTTCTTGGATATTATGTTACAGACTTCAATAAAGGTCATTTAAAGAAACAGTCCAATGTATCTTTTGTATACACTTTTTGTTTTTTGCGGTGCGCGGGCCTCTCACTGTTGTGGCCTCTCCCGTTGCGGAGCACAGGTTCCGGACGCGCAGGCTCAGCGGCCATGGCTCACGGGCCCAGCCGTTCCACAGCACGTGGGATATTCCCGGACCGGGGCACAAACCCGTGTCCCCTGCATCGGCAGGCAGACTCTCAACCACTGCGCCACCAGGGAAGCCCCTGTGTACACTTTTTAATTTACCATCAGTGTCACAGATGATACTCATTACTTCACACAATATCTCTATATAAGGAATTATGGAAGTTTCTCTCTGTTGTACACAGATAACTACACTTCTATTAATCTTTTCAAACCCAAAGAACATTGCATTTTACTTTATATTTTCCTTTTTGTGTTGATTACCAGGGGTCTATAATCCTATTTGTTTCCCATCACTTTTAAGTACACATGAATTGATGTTAACTTATTGCCAGTTCTGCTTTTTTTTTTCCTATCATTATTTTCCTTATCTCCTTTATTTCATTTTATTGTGTTATATTTGAAGTATTTTTGAAAGTTGCCTTAAATCTTTTTTGGGAAAAGGTGTATAGAATCTTTTTTTTGATGTAAAGGAATTTAGGTTAAGGAAAGATGTTTTACTTAGATGCAAGGATCAATAATATATAAAGATGGAGGATAACTGCCCAAAGCATTAATGAAGAAGAAAAAAGACAATACAATATGCAGCCTTGGGTTGAAATCAACCACTAGCTTCCCTAGTTACAAATCATTCTCAAATGGTCTGTGTTGGGCAAACCCATCCCCTAATACAAAGTAATTTCATTGGTTTTCACCACGGAAAAGATGAATTAAGGTACAGCTCTCTTAATACCCTGGAGCATTTCCCCAGTAAGCATCAACCCTTCAGTTACGATGGAAAAAAAATGGGAGTTGGAAGCCCATGCCCAAGAGAGAACAGAGAAGGAGAAAAAGCATATATGGATCCACTTCTTCCCTGAGCCATTTTTTCCTTTTATCTTTCCATTCTTCCCTAATACTTACTCCTTATACTTCCTTACAAGCTAATGGAGAAACAGGAGCCAGCCCTTCTTTCCCAGACACATTTTCCTTTTCAGAACATAGTCTGGAGCCAGACTCTGTGGGTCCTAATCCATCTCCACCACTGATTAACTTCGTGACTTCAGCCAAGTTATATAACCATGCCATGTCTCAATTTCTCCATCTGTATAATGGAGACAGAAGTACCTTCCTCATAGGGCTGTTCTGAGAATTAATCTAAATGAATATGTGTAAAGTTCCTGAATAGTGTGTGACACACAGTTAGTGCTCTTTTAGTAAGAACCATCCCAACATCACCCAGACCATGCATTTAGCTCTGCTTCTCAGCCACACACTACACCCCTAAACCCAGCCAGTATCTTAAAATATGGGCCTTTGGAAAAACAGTCACAGTTTACGGTAACCCTTGTTACTCAAAACCAAAGCCTTCATTTCAGTTTTATTTTTCTCCATAGATCTATCACCACTCAACATACTATATATTCTACCTTCTTTTTTTTTTTTTTAGTTTTTTAAAAAAATTTATTTATTTTATTTATTTATTTTTGGCTGCATTGGGTCTTCGTTGCTGTGCACGGGCTGTCTCTAGTTAGGGCGAGTGGGGGCTACCCTTAGCTGCAATGCGTGGGCTTCTCATTGCGGTGGCTTCTCTTGTTGCAGAGCATGGGCTCTAGGCGCACAGGCTTCAGTAGTTGTGGCTCACGGGCTCTAGAGCACAGGCTCAGTAGCTGTGGCACACGGGCTTAGTTGCTCCGCGGCATGTGGGATCTTCCCGGACCAGGGCTCGAACCCGTGTCCCCTGCATTGGCAGGCGAATTCTTAACCACTATGCCACCAGGGAAGCCCTCTACCCTTTCTTTATATAGTTTCTTAGAATATATATTTTATTCTTTCTTCTCCCAACTATATGCAAGCTACTAATACTCATCTGTCTCTGTGGTATGCAATTTCCTGGAAAAAACACAAGGGCAGCACAACTGAAACCCACAAATTTATACTTTCACACGAGGAGCAATTTCTATCACTGGCAGCGGCGAGTGATAAAACAGTTTCACAAATCACTTGGTTTGGGTCCACACAATACTGTATTGAATCCCACTGTTTATAATTCTCAAAATACTTTACTGTTTTTAAAAATTTATTTATTTATTTATTTATTTTTGGCTGCATTGGGTCTTTGTTGCTGCACGCGGGCTTTCTCTAGTTGCGGTGAGTGGGGGCTACTCTTCCTTGCCGTGTGCGGGCTTCTCATTGAGATGGCTTCTCTTGTTGCAGAGCACGGGCTCCAGGTGTGTGGGCTTCAGTAGTTGTGGCACGTGGGCTCAGTAGTTGTGACTCATGGGATCTAGAGCGCAGGCTCAGTAGTTGTGGCACATGGGCTTAGTTGCTGCACAGCACGTGGGATCTTCACGGCCCAGGGCTTGAACCCATGTCTTAACTACTGCGCCACCAGGGAAATCCTTTACTTTTTAAACTATCCATCATGCACATTCTCAAGCAGTTTATCATTTTATGGTGAGCATTTCTCACAAAGCAACAAAAGTAACAAAATGTGTATCATTTCTTGATTAGTAAACCAGGTCTCTGAACTGCAGGTGCCCTGGCCTCCATCCAGACAGGTAACATGCTTCCTTTTATCCATAAACCTCAGGGTCCTTGACATTTATTTTTGTTCTCATAAGTATGAAAGCTTAGTACACTTCATGAAACTTGCATTTTGCTTGCAAATAGGCAAAATGTCACATTTAAAATCTACAGCACTAGACACGGGCCTAATTTGGTACTTTATGGACCTCTGACATCACTTATTCTCTAATAAAGTTGAAAGACCCAGTTGGAGCTTTCAAAGCAAAGCTCCTCAGCTCACATGGAAGCAATATAACATATACAGTAACCCAGATATTTCTGGATAAGAGTATGAAATGGATAGATAATAGAAGAATACTCAAAAATTATAGTCACAATAAAAACTGCTAATGTGCTTAACACATGCCGAGCATCATACTGAGAGGTTTATATGTGTTCTATCATTAAATCCTCACTTTCCATCTTTTATTTTATTCTTACCACTTTACTAGTCGAGAAAACTGAGGATTAAAAAGTTCACTAACCTCCTATGATCATACAAAGAAAGCCAGGTGGAGGGCTGAATCCAAACTCCCATTGACTGCCCT
Source organism: Mesoplodon bidens (assembly GCF_964165515.1). NCBI lineage: Eukaryota > Metazoa > Chordata > Mammalia > Artiodactyla > Ziphiidae > Mesoplodon > Mesoplodon bidens. Next base: position 116,782,283 of record NC_138176.1, on the reverse strand, counting down.
GGTTAGAACCGGGAAAGGATCATACGAACGTCAAAGATGCCACAAGCAGGGGATTCCTGTGGAGTGGCAGTAGCAAGCTGCTTACTTCACTGCTGGCACTCAGAAATAGGAGGGCTGACACTTAGAAACCAAACCACAAAATAAATGTCAACATCTATGAACAATAAAACAGGTCAGAGGTAGATAAACTTTCAAATGCCGCTCATTTGTAAAAGATGAATTTTTACCTTTTACGTATTAGTCATTAAGGTGGCCACAACGCTGCCTGCTCAGAGCTCCCTTTGATAGAACCTGCTTTGGGAAGGGTCGTTGCCTCAGCCCGGAGTTATTGTATTTTTTGATCCACTGTGGTGTTCACAGCAGGCCACATGCCCTCCATCAGGCCCAGGACCCCTGTCCCCCCCACCTCCAGGCACTCCTAGCCAGTGGTCAAGCAAGGGCAGGTACTAGAATCAGGCTACTCCTGCCCGTCTCTGTGCCTCGGAGACTTCCTATCAACCTGGCCGAGCTTTTCTCCAAACTGCACTGTGGTTTGAAGGTCCTCCTGCCTAGCCCCATACCCTTCCTCTTCAGCCTTCACAGACACCGCCCCCAAGAAATCCCTGGTGCATCCATTTTGGTGCCTGTTTCCGAACTGACATAGTTAGATCTGCTCATGAGAATAAGAATACTTTGTTTCAGAATCTTTGCAGTATCTAAGATTGTCTAATAGGATGCATAATTAATGTCTTGTCTATTAGAAGGCGTAATTTACATCTGTGGGCATCCTTTTTTTAATAGCTAAACTTGTCCATTCATTTTGGAATGTGTCTGTGTTCAGCGTGTGGAAATGTAAGTGGGCAACATCTCGTTTCTAACATGATATGAAATGTGGTCACACAACAGTTTGCACAACTGTACAGAGATGTAGCTTTGCCATTTAAAATGAGAACATGGATGTTATTGTAGACATTCGCATATATTTAGATGAAACCACATTAAAAAATTAAATCTGTTTCTAAAAGTAGGCATTTTAGCTTAGCTTTTGCTACAACACATGGGATAGCAACAAAGTCATTTCCATTTATCATTCTGAATTAGCTCTATTTTCACATTGATAAACACTGTGAGGTAGGAATGAAAGATTAACAGTGAAAAGATTTCCTCTTTCTTATTTCTTGGAAGTAGGGCTGAAATAAGATGGAGAAGTTAAATTATGTTCATGACAGTATACTGAGCTTGAACTTTGGGGCTTCTGAGCAGACTTCCTGTCCTCCTGGTCTCTCTTACCATCCTCCTCCCCACCATCGTTTAATTAGAAGAAAGGCTAAATCAAGAGTCTGTTTCATCCTTCCAACTTTCACTGCTTTCTGGAATAGAAACGACATTCTTTTCAAATCTAACTGTCAGATATTAATCTAGAGTTTTCTTACAATTTATACTCCCTTTGGGTAATGCATTTTGACACTTCCATTATTTCTTTGTTTGCTGACATCAGGCAATAGACTCTGATTGATCCAACATTATTACAGTGAACTTACATCTTGGTGAAATATCTTGGCTACAGTGAAAATTGATACTGGAAATACTGGAACATATTCAGCAGTTCAGTGGTTTTTCAGGCAGAGATTTTTTAAAACAGGAAACTGTTTTTAAAATCTGGGCTTAATGAAGCAATTAATTTCTAGAATTCCTGGTCTTTTTCTCACTCTAGTTGCAACCCCGTGGAACTGTCATCAGTCACTTATTGCTGTAGCTATTTGTGGCCGGGTAATGAGAGTACTGTTAACTGTTTAATAATAAACTCTATAAACTTTTTAAAGAAACATATTCCGATTAGCTTGAATAAATGGCCAGTGATTTCTGCTACATTTATGGAATCCAAACCCAGGTTAAAAGCTAATTAAGACACATGTATTCACAATTATTTTAACTTGTGAATTTTTGTTTTATATGTCCAAAATCTGGGTAGAATGGGACTTTGATTTAAAACATGTGGGCATCAATTTGTACTACAGAGTTATGGGAAATGGATAAACACCATCTTTTAAAGGATGGGCATCTTATTTTATGGAAAGTATATTTATGCAAGAATGTTGTATAATGTAATAACAATACAGGCTAGTCTGTTTAACCTTCACACTTTCCTTAATTTTTAAGTATATGGCATTTAATCAGTTAATAATTTTACTTCTAAAATCTAATTAAAAAGTTATATTAAAATATAATATTCAATTTAAAAAGGCAATAGAATTTAGGAAACGAAGATCAAATATTTTATGTATTATGTTCATTTTGACTACTTTATTCATATATGTTGCACTCAGTAATACTGCATTGTACAATATATTTTATTTTATTTTTTCCCATCCCTTGGCTGGATTTTTTTTTATTGGCTACCAGGTTAAAATCATTAAAACGATCTTACTGAAGTTTGCAACCCTGATTCATTAGAAAATCTGATTAAAAAAGTATGTTCCCGGCACTGTTGAAAGTGCTCCACATGCGTTGAATTCGTTTAATCTGCACGACATCTGTGAAGTGAGTCTGTACCATTCCTATCCTTGGTGTGCCAGAAGGAAAGGAAGTCTCCAGAGCTGGGGTAAGCTGCCCATGGCCACATCTAAGCCAGCATCCAAATCCCCATTCTGTGCCCTCAATACCATGAGAGGCCACGTTCGTGACTTCACAGTCTCTTCTTACCTCAATATGCATCCTTGGCAGTAATCTTGGTATTGTCCGGTATAACTTACAATTTTAATTCTGCCGGATTATAAAGGATAGGCTGTTTTACCTCAAATTCAGATGGCTAGGGTGTGCTTTCTCCACTCACTGAGCACTTACTGGGCTGATAATATACAGAGCCATTTAGCACCGACACGTCCCATCTATCACTTCACCACTATAATGTGATTCTTAGGATCAGATCCACAAATGTTCTATTTTATAAGTAATACCTCAATACTGGCTTGAGAAGAATGATTAGAGGATTTAAGGAGAGACACCTAACCAAAGATAAATTACCAACATCTTGTAATGCCACATGATACAAAATGAATATATTACCACTGTGGGCATTTACGAGCCTGAGTAACCTAGGAAAATTATACCAGCAGCAAGGAACTCCCAAGCATTGTGAAGAAAGTCTATGTCCTTTTTTAAAGGATGTTTTTACACCTAGCTTCATGATTTTTTTTCGAAACACTCATAATCAAAAGTGTGATAGCTACAAACTCAGTTTTCATGACCATATTTATCCTCGACACAGCTAACACTGTGTGAGAGAAGAAATCTGTCATAGGCTAGAACGAGGCCAGTCCTAAAATTAACATACTGAAATGACAGGGTTGTTCAACGAAGTGACAGAAATGGCAGAATTTCATATTTTTAAAATATCATCAACAATTAAGAATCAACTTATAGAAATACATGACAAATAGATTAGAAACAAAAAGTGGTAAAGTATAATTCATTCTGTAGATTTTAACTCGGCACTTATTTTCCAGAGCAGGCTCTGTGCTAGACCCTAGGATTCAAAATGAATAAGATACAGCTCCTGCCACCTGGAAGTATGTAGTCTAGGGAGCAAGACAGACAAGTAATCAATCATTAAAATACGGTGTGATGAGTGCTGCCCTTGCAGGAAGAGCTCAGTGCAAACAGGCACTACTGCACTAGGCTAGCAGAAGTGAAACATGATGCAACCTCACTAGGGGCCCATTTGGCAGTATATTTCAAAAGTATTAGAAAGGCACATGCCCAGGAATTCTTCTTCTGGGAATTTGTCCTACAGATATAGTATTAGATGTGCACAAGAATCCTTTGTTTATAAAAGAAAAATATGTTACATAGCCTCGATGGCCAACAAGAGAGGAACTCTTACATTAATTACACTCTACCTGTGTGATGGACTATTATGAAAATATTAAAATAATGTTTTCTAAGAATACCTAAAGCTTTTTAAAATGCACATGATCTAATATTAAGTGGAAAAAAGAATACAGAGTTATATACATACCAGTTCCTGAGTTGATTTTGTTGTGGTAACTGCTTGCTTTTTGGAGGAGGAGAATGGGTGTGCATAAACTTAAATTGGAAGAAACTACACTAAAATACTAATGATATTTATCGCTATACATGGAGTTATGGTTGATATTTTTACCTTTTTATTTCTATATTTTTATAGAATGCATTTATATTAATTTTAGAAGCAGTATATATATATTTTTTTAATTGAAATAAAATTGACTTACAATATTGTGTTAGTTTCAGGTGTACAACATAGTAATTCAGTTATATTTTTTTCAGATTATATCACATTATAGGTTGTTACAGGGTATTGAATATAATTTCCTGTTCTATACAGTAAATCCTTGTTGCTTATCCATTTTATGTATAGTAGTTTGTATCTGTTAATCCCATACTCCTAATTCATCTCTCCTTCCCTCCCTTGCCCCTCTGGTAACCATAATTTTGTTTCCTATGTCTGTGAGTCTGTCGGAAGCAGTATATATTTTTAAAACAAGAGATAACTAAAGGTACCTTAGAGAAAAGCTTTAGAGTAGAGGGGAAATTTGAGATGGGCACAGAAGTATGATAAAACTCTCACCTGGAGGAGGAGGGGGAAAAGCATTCTTGACAAAGGGAACAGTATGTGCAAATGCAGAGCCATGAGATGCTTAAGAGAAGTGGGATCTATTCGGCTGGAGGGAAAGGTAAAGAACAGTGGCTTGAAAGGCACAAAATGTGTAACTTGCAAAGGTCCCTATATGATTAACAGGAACAGGGAACCCATATTTCTCATATAATTTTGAGTTTCCAGAATTTGAGAGCCTTAACTAAGCCTCCAACAATTTACTTAGTGTAAGTGGGCACCTACCTGACACATGGCTGAGCAGGGACTTGAATTTGGGTGCTCTAATCCCAAACCCATGCCTCCTTGCACTGCACATTGCTGCCCTGCCACTTTATGCTATGACTACACACACACACACACACACACAGAGCAGAAAGTGACAAGTCATCCTAAATAATAGAAAGCTGAGAAAATGAAGTCTGGGGAAAAAAACACTGTCATTAAGTAAATTTCTTGTCTTGGTATCTATTCTACTTAATACAGAATATAATTTAGAACTATCTGCAAATTCCACACCTCTTTTCAACTCCTCCATTTTTACTCTGGGATCAAACCAAAGGTGAAACCTGAATCAACTTGTGGGAAGGAGTATGAAAAATTATTTTTATATGTTAAACATCCTTCCGTTTTTCAAGTCTCCTTCAGCCTCGTACAGTGATCTTTATATTCACCTTCTTTGCAAGTTTGATGATGTTGGATTGTATTGTTCAGGTTTTGGCCCAGTAATTTTCTTTTGTTCTTTTTTCTAAATGATAAAGCTAAAACATTCTTTCCTTTAAAAAAAAAAAAGACTTTGTTGGTATTGCATTACTAAATACCTAAATAGAGTTAAATATGCTAAAATTATACTAATAATGTCTTGGGGGGTTGACCAGATAAACTAAATTGAGCTGTCATAAGCCCTCTTAATTTACTTGCCCAGCAGAATTGTAAATGTAGCAGAAAACAGCTTACTGTAATGTAAACAGAGCTTTCCCTGCACTGCGCACAGGACAAGTTTATTTAACGTAATATATTACACTCACCCATCATTGCTACCTTTCAGTTTATACTTTTATGGTAACAAACGGTTATAATAAACAGAGGCGTTGTGTTAAAAATCAAATGGAAGGCTCAGTGTTCATCCTCTAGTTGAAAAGAATCTGATATTCCTCAACTTTATACTTTATGATACCGAAGACCCACAGAACAGAGTGTTTTAGAAGTAGAAAGGCTCTCAATTCCTAATATTGACCCATGGAGAATTTTGGTCTAAGTTTGTTATTTCTAGTCCACCCTCTAGTATCCTTTTTCATGGTTTAGATGATTTACAACCACATTGAAAAAAATTAACTATTTGCCCGAAGTAAAATTACTTGGTGTTTTATGGGAAGATTATTACCAATACTTCTGTCTTTTAAAATTATAACAGCAATATTTTAGTCATGATAAATAAGTCTGTTGAAACATCATTTTGAATGTTTACAAAAGAACATTTATTTCAATTTTTAGGCAACTTAGGTAATCTTTTCTCTTATGAGGTAAAATTGGGCTAAATATTTGTTACAAACTTGATAAAGTGTTCATGTTCTATAAAAAACAAGTATTTTTACCCAAAGTTTGTAACAAATACTACATATTATTTCTTGGCAAAATAATTCACTAAATTTGAGATATCTTTTAATGAAATATATGCTAGGTTCCAACCTAATGTATTAATAACTTGCCAAGTATGTTATTTCATGTATAATTATTTAAAAAATAAAGTTAATAATTTGGCTAAAACTCTTAAGACTCTGATAGAAAGTGAATTATATAGGAACACTGTATCCACCTTTCAGAACCAAGAGCAGAGTAAACAACACCCTGACAGTGGCTGATTTAGAAAAGAAACATTTCTTGAGCATTTATGATGTGTTGGACGCTTTGCTAAATCTTTTCCTATGTTGTTTCGTTTAATCCCACCAAATCACTTTACAAGGCGCCTTTAGTATGAAAACAAGGACACTGAGGCTTAGAGAGTTGGAATAATTCACCCAAGACCTTGTAATGGTGAAGTGGCAGAATCCAGACTGGAATCCAGGTCTGTCTGACCTGAAGTGTGTGTTTTCTCAAGGACAAAGTGTTGGGTGGGGTTTACACCCTGTAGTATAGCTGGGTGCATCTAGCATTGAATGATGACACACCAAACCCAGCCAAAAACTGAGAAGGTAGTAAAAAGAGTGTAGAGGCAAAGAAAAACACTCTAATTCATAATGTCAACTCCAAAGATGCCTTCTTGATAAGTTGATTCCAACTTTAAGGCTCTCCTTTTCCTGTTTGAACCAAACGCTCCTACTATAGTATTAAGAATTTGTAAATGTTTTGTTTGCTTTTCTGGCACTCAGTTGCTCTTGAAGAAAAAAATGCACGCACTTTTTTTTTTTCCTCCAGAACTTTCCCTTCTGCCCTTCCCTCTCTCTCTCCCCAAATTCTTGGAATATTCTAAGAAAATATGTATAGAAGCTAACTTAGAAAAGCCACTTTTACTTAATCCTGTCTTTCTACATCTTTTTTTGTATAAAGATTCTTAAGACATTTTCTAACATAATATTTTTAATATTGGGAACTCATGAATCCCTCTTTATCTCTAAAAAGAAAAATATATTACCAGTCCTATCTAACTTACAAGCTATTCTGAAAAATCAAAGTGAAGTCATTTAGTAAATATTTTAAAATCCTAATCAATTTTAAGTTGGTGATGAAATTGATTACGTACACACATATTCATGAATAGATTCTAATTAAATAAAATTTGTAAAATGTGGATAAACCAAAAAAGTCACTTATAGACCTGCTACCCCCAAACCCAATACAATAGCAAAACATATCCTCTCGGGACTTCCCTGGTGGTCCAATGGTTAAGACTTCGCCTTCCAATGCAGCAGGTGCGGGTTTGATCCCTGGTTGGGGAGCTGAGATCCCATATGCCTCACGGCCAAATATCCAAAACATAAGACAGAAGCAGTATTGTAACAAATTAAATAAAAACTTTAAAAATCTTTAAAAAGATTATCTACTTTAAAAAAAACAATATATATGTCCTCTCTTTTTATTAATGCCTATATTTTACATACATAATTTTTGTATCCTGCTTTATTTATTTAATATTATATGGGCAATTTCCATGGTATTGAATAATATTACTAACGCCCTTCTAAAAAATCCCTTATAGAATCACTGCTTACCTAATCATTCCCCACTTCTAAATGAACATTTAGATTACTCCAATTTTCTCCTGTTTAAATAGGGCTGAAATGGAAATGCACATCGCTTTCACCACACATAATAGTATTGCTGTAGAACAGGCCATACAGTATTACACGTATCACTAAGTTGTTTTTTCAAGGACTGTACTATTTATACTGCTGTTGGTAATTCATGAGTTAGCCCACTTCACTGCACATTATCAATGAAAATGTCTTAAAAATGTGTGTCTAATCTACAAAGGAAAAGTTAGCTCATAATGGTTTTAATTTATATTTTTCTGATTACTGTTTAAGCTGTAGTGTTTTTGTTCTTGTTTAGACATGCTGATCACTCTTTAGCAAATGGTTAGTTCACATACGTTGATCATTAATCTATGAGATGCTTACTAATTTCTTAACAGTTTAACTGATACCATTATATACTAAAGACAGTTTCCCTTTATTTTGCTACAAGTTATATTCGCAGTTTAATAAGCTCCTAATCTGATTTTTCATTTGGCATAAAAGTTATAAATACAAATGCATTCAATTCTATTTGTTATATCTTCTGTCTTCAAGGCTTAGAAAGCACACACCACTTAAGATGTTCGATAATTAACTCAATCTTTTATTTTTAAGGGATCAGTACCCTCTGTAGTTGGCTGCTTTGCTTTCCTCCCCCTTGGACTGTTCCTTGATGGCAGGCTCTGTCTTTCATCTCAAATCCCCAGTGCTTAGTAAATAGCACTCCATATTTACTGGCTCTATGGATGGATGAAAAGATGGATGATGATGCTAATAATAATGGCTAATATTATTTGACTTCTTATTAAGCACTGTTCTAATCACTTTTATAAATATTAACTTGATGCACTGAGGTTTCTATTCTTAATCATACCTACATAATAATCTTGGAAAGAGTCACAAATCCATGTTAAACAGCCTGCTTTTCTAATGAAGGGGCATTAGAGAATAAACATCAAACTTATGCCTCCACCCTATGTCTTAGAGGGTGGCCACACTGTCCACCAGCAACTGTAAAATAAAGGAGTATGCAAAGTGCCATGAAACATTAATGACATTCCAGCTCCTGTTGTGAATCCATTTTCTCACTCCTAAACTCAGACGCCTTAGTCTTGAAACATGTCTGTTAAATGCGTAGTCACTTTCCATTATGTTCTATGTGTGTTTTTTCCTTCATCAGTAGAAAAAAAATAATAATACAATCTCTTTCATAAGGGTGCAATGAGGAGTAAATGGGGAAATACTTAGGGCAATGCCTGACCCCCGGAAGAGCTCAAAAACTCTCAGCTATGATCACCAGCATCATTTTTATTAGATAAGCTAGCATCACCTGTGTCTTCATTCTTTCTCTTTTGCCAAGCTAGACAAGTGTCTGAAAAATTATTATTTCATATCTGTATGGTTCAACTACCCCAACTTTCACATATTCTTCCCCATTACAATCGGATTACCCTTCATGAAGATAACCACCTCCAGTGTCAATCATCTCCTCAGTGCTAAATCTGCTGGCCTGTTGCACAAAATGAAATCATCATCCATCCCCCTAAACCTTCAAAACCTTCCATCTTCCCTGTCACTAATGCCAGAGATCTTGGTACCATTCTAGTTCTTTCTCTTTCCATGTGCCCCTACAAGTAAATCATCATCAAATGAAAAATCATCCAATCCAATCCTTCCACCTTGGAGAGGCTCTCCATCTTTTCCACTCCAACTCTCTTATTTCAGGTCCCTCCTGTATGCCACTAGGAAATATGCAACATTCTCTGTTCTCTTTTAATTCTCTTTTTCTTCAACTAAAACATGTTATGTTCTTTCATCAGAGTTATCATTCTAACATTCAGTTGACTTTCCCCCCTAAATTCTCTGAGATCAACTGAATTGAACAGACTTTTCAGCATGACATTCCAGGTGTTCCCTGATCTAGTTCCACCCCACCCCCTACCCCCTGCCTTCCAGTCTTCCAGCTCCATCCCTACGTACTCCTCACGCTTGACCTCTCTCCTTAACAAAGATCTATCCACCTTTCAGACCCAAGCTCGCCCATCAGGGCCTCTAATGAAGTCCTTCTTATTCCCTCCAATACAAATTAATTGCTGCCTCTTTTATAAATCCCTAGTATTTTATATCCTCCTCAATTTATTCAAAGCATTCTTTTTATTACAGTTGTATATGAAATGCCTCTCCTATTATAAGGCAAAATGTCTTGCTTACCTTTGTAGGACTGGTTGTATCCAGTAGAATCTGTGTGTGTGTGTGTGTGTGTGTGTGTGTGTGTTATTTAACTGTTTTCATCTCATTTTCTTCTTTTTTAAAAGAGAAAGCAATTAAAAATATATAGAGAGAAGCCAGATGGAGTTAAAATATAATGGGCTTTCATATTTTCTCTGGTACATAGGAATTGTGTGACTCTTGAGGGAAGACCCACAACCAGCTTAAGGCTTTTTTTTTTTCTTTTTAGCCCATCAATAAAGCAAGAATACTAATAACTAAGCTGAAGGGTTCTTGTAAGAATCGAAGAAGACATATACATGACGTACCTGGCATGCTTGGTTCTTAGTACAAAAAGGTCATGATTGCAAGTATTAAAAGTGAATGTTTCACAAGCTCTTTTTTTGGTAGGCATTACATAACACAATAAGTGTAGAAAGATTTTGTTAACTGTAAAATATGAAACACATTTTATACAAAAGAGCTCAAATAATACAATTAGGAGAAAAGGAAGACCTTAACAAATGTTTAATTGATTCTTCTTTCAGTCTCTCTCAAATTCTCTGTGATGACTCAAGTTTCTACTCAACCAATTTGAGGCATACCTAGCCTTTGACAAGTCAAAATATTATATGACTATGTTTAAAAGAAAAAAAATAATTTTCTTTAAATTTTCACTTCCTAACCATTTCTTCAGAATCTTCATTAAAGTAAATAGTTTCCAACAAAGTACTCTGTATTTATTATATACCACTTTTGATGTCACAGTCAACTTAAAAAAGTCCCCAAAATCTCATCCTAGCAGCTGTTCTTCCTCACAGACACTTTGATGTGATCTTTGCAATTCCAACTTCATTTGTGCTTATGTAAATGTAATAGTTTATTGCAATTTTTTCCAGACTTGATGTTCTCATAATTATCTATTTAGAAAAACTGGTATCAATTTTATACCCATAACACTACGAAAAAAGTTCTCCTTAGCTGCCTAAGACTTCAGTAAGAAATATTCACTTTGATACCATATTAGGAGACTATATGACTCATGACAAATTATGCAACCATCAGATTATTCCTCAAATACATGACTCTTCTATAAATGACTTTCATCCCCTACGAACACCAAAAGCTGCAAGTCACATATGGGAGAAGAAAAATATTGTAAATTCACTTCAAATATTTTTATAAGTGAGAATAATTACCTCAGACTTTTGAAATTCACTATTAAATGGAATAAAGTAAGCTTTGTTATCTCACAATAAATTAAACATAAAATGTTAAAGATAGGTGCATCTATTAAATTGACATTTTATCCTTATTTGTAAATACATTTTTTTAAACCTCAGGCTTGAGTAAAATGTAGCCGAAGGCCTTGTGCATGTTAACAACTAGCACGCCCACTGTCGGGTAGAGAGAGGCAACCAGCACAAAGAATTCACCAGAAAAGAAACTACACAGGTTCTAAGTAGGAAATTGATTTTCTCTCCCAGGCCAGTTCCTGCTGCACACATTTGTTCCCAGAGACAGTCCATACCTCTCAACCTGAACAATTCATTAACCTCAAGAACACAGAAAGAAAGAAAAATGTCGTATCTATCTACGCCGCATCAAGAACAAACATGCATTTGATGTCTTCAATGCTAAACAACATACAATCTGACAGGACCTGATATTCAGCCCTGCTATGTGAAAGGAAGCATTTGAGAAAACACACAATTATATACACTTTGACAATTAATATATGGGCCGCCTCTTCTCTAGGTATACAATGAAATTCAAATAGCACTGTATGCTAAAAACATAAATGATGTATTTGGAGTTGTATCTTCATTTCTCTTAAGTGTTTGTTCTCAAGGATTTTAAGATTCTTCACCTGTGCATGGTAACTTGAGTTCGGCTAATGAGAAGGGTATGGATTCTTACACACACAAACAGCTTTATAAAATAAACTGGTCAGGACAAGAATTAAGAATTTTGTCTTATTTAAAATTATTAATTACAACTATGAAAAATAAGGAAGAGCTTTAACAACCTGGGAAAGCCTTTCCTAGTCTCTCTCAAGAACTTGTAAGGATTTTCACTGCTTTATTTTATCACAGGTCACAAGCATTTCCACTGTCTATGGACCTTTTCAAAATGTCCTGGCACTTGGTTTGGTCCACTTAGTGTCCATCCCCCTCCCCAACATTTGAAAACCGGTCCATTACTGGTTTGCAGACAGATGTGTCCAGCTACAAATCTACTAATTCTTATACCCTCTATTTGTAGATTCCATTCTGCTCAAATGTAGAGAAATACTGGGAGCTCTGAATGAAAAATGAAGCAAAAGAAATGTCAACTCGCCCCTCTACCTTTTTATAGGGAAAAGAGATTTGAAAACATCTTAGAGATACTAATGAAATGTACAAGTGTCCAAAGCCTTGCTTAGAACGACACAGAAAAGCATGAAAATTAGCTCCGATTTAGGTAATGGTCATGGTTTTGCTTCCTTTTTTGTTTTGTCTTACTTCTGCTTAACTCGGCTAGGAACCAAGAGCTCTAATAATTTTTCCAATTTTAAATGTTCTTTCACATTTTGTTTCCATTTCAGATCTATTCATCAGCAAATGATGATGCATGCTTAAAATAATAACCAATAATTTGGGGAAACTTTAAAAACCTTTCCTCTAGTTAATGATCACTATCAGGAGAATTTTTTTCTGCTTATTTTTCCATTTCTCTCCTCAATCTGCTGATTTATAAATGTAGCTGTCAATACTCAGAGTGCTAAGCAATGGAATGACTGTCAAAGAGAAATGTCACCCAAAGTACCGTCTGCCTTACAAAGAGTAAATGCAAATACAATCACCCAGGGGAGACTGAACTCTTTACGGAGTTTAACCATAAAGATGTCAGAGCTAATATTACAGGTTTCCAGGCAAGTATTAAGAAATTACTTAATTAGGTACAGTTTGGGTGATGTGCCATTTTAGCTATTCTATTTAACTATTCTAAAGGATACATTTGTTAATTGACTAAAGAACAACAGAGCACTGAGATCTGTTCTCTGACAAAAAAAAATATTACATTCAGTAAGTATTGATATGACTATGAGATAGGAATACTTTGACCCTTTAAACATCACTTTAATGATAAAAATGCCTTATGTTCCTCCAAGTTGGAATGACCTAACACATGCATATAGAGTTAGTCCTGCCCTTAATGCCAGTATTTCTCCTAAACAGGACACACACATTGTCTGAGACCAGCAGACCAAGATTTGCTGGTCTCCTGTCCTCTTTTCTTTTCCCCTGTGACTCATTTTCAAGTACTAGCTTCTTCATTTTTTACTCATGTCTAAACCTACCAGCCTCCTGGCCTTGTAGTGAGGTCTTTTAAGCTTCCTGACACCATCTTCTTGCATATTATTTTCTAAGATCTAATAGGCAGATGCCTTGTTCTAACTGAAGACACGACTGCCTTTTGCTCCCTAGCAAACCTTCTCTGTACTGACAGCCCCAGCGTCCTAGACATGCCCAGCTTGCACCATTCAGGTGCAAAGGCCCAGGCATAACAATCTCGAAATGACTATAATAGATCCTAATACCCTAATGAAACCTAAGTTTAAAGGAATTTTAACAACTTGGACATCTTTAAGATCAACTTCGTATAATATGTTCGTTGACTGCCTTCTCCATTATTCTAAAAAACACAAATAATTAGAATTTGTGCACAAGCCCTCTCTTATCTTTCTTTGTACCCTACTTCAATTTCCCCCTTTCCTGTCCTTACAAACTTCCAGGTGTCCAGTGTCCTGGTGCTGGCCACTAGCATCCAAAGCTCTGACCCCAGGCCCCCCAGAAGCTACTGTCCTCAGAAGCACCACAAATTCTAATTCTACTTCTCCTTCCTCCATAAATTTACATTTTCCCACAAGTGACTAAATACAAAAGCTACAAAGTGCTAGCGTTACTATTAAAGTCCGTAGAGCCATTTGGATTTAGGTCTCAAAAGACAGCCACATCTTGACCTGACCACCTACGATAACCCAGGATTTCCAATCCAACAGAGACCCAAGGCACATGTTTCAAAACTGTATTTTAACTAACTATTATCTAGTGGCCTTCAATGGAATTGCTGGGCTACCCAGGGCCACATGCCCTTTTCAGTAACTGCCACTAATGTGTCTGAATCTTGATTTTCACACTAAGTACTCCAAGAGAAGATACTGCTGCAACTATTTAAGAAATTGGATAATGAGCTAGGCTCAACTTACACAACTCTTTAGAAGGAGCGTGATTATTGTTCATTACAATCAGAGTTGTATTTTGATTCCATATGAGACATTCTTTGTTTCCAGAGTCCCTAAGTTCTGTTGATTTAGTTTTTTATTCTTTGATGAATGGTGCATATTTGGGCAACCTTTTGCTTAGACCTTTTCAGAATTCTGGAATAGGTTTCAGAAGCCCATCACTACTGAAAAATATTATACTGTGAAATAACTATGTTATCTTAGCTTGCACACAATCAGAAAGCCTAATGCTCTTTATAAGAGATTCATAACTTGATAAAAATATCCATTATCTCTTCTAACATATAGATCTTTTAAACCTTCTGTAGCTCAGAAAAGCTTCTCATAACTCAAATATTGAGTCACTGCTGTGACTGACAAAACAGTTCTATCAATTTCATAGTAACTGTAGGTTCACTATGACTCCATGTTATACAGATAATCTACAGGAAGGAGCTTATATGACAAACTTTGGTGTATCACAGAAAAATATAAAAAATCAGACTCCAGACTCCACCAGGGTGAGCATGCCAAGATAGCAGCATAATGCCGTGTTCAGCTTGAGCAAATCAAAGCAGAATCTTGTTCTTTATTAGTTTATAAAGGGCAGCTCCATTTTCAGCTGGATATGAATTTGAAATCACAGAGTTGGCTTTACTTGAATATGTCTGTGTTCATGCATGTGTCGAAAATCTGCACTATTTATAATTTATGTAATTTTTACATCTCAATTACACTTTAGCTATAATTTGAGAGATTACATCTTTTTTAACTATTAAGAAACATCCCGGGGTGGAAATAAATGTTAATGTACTTAAAATATAATATCATGCAAGACGGTTTAGGTGAGAACGTGTTTTGGTATATTTTAAAATGCAACATGCTTATGGATGAAGAAGAAATACAGTGCATAAGAAGTCATTAACGAGCTTTAAGATCCGTGGTTACATCTGCCATTTCTATTCCTTGTGACCTACACCATGTGATTCCTCCATTCCCTACTTCAATGACCCCAGTGGGGAGCACAGTTATTCAGGAAGCAAAGCACTAGGAAGATAATAAGGCCTTAGAAATCTGCAAGAATAATTCAAAAATGCTTCTAGTTTTCATCTTAAACAGATGAAATGCTTTGTACTTTTAGCAGCAGCGAACAAATGCTGTCCATGCTCTCTACTTTCAGATTCCAGCCTCAGATTCCCTGAGCTGTTGTGGTGAACCTTTTGGACTCTCATTTCTATTTGGTCACTGTTTGTCTTCTGCCACTTCAGCGGTCCAATCAGAAAGGCTCTCCATGCCACCACAATCCCCAAGGTCCCCAAGACCACTGGGGGTGGGGGAGAAGACAGTGTCCCAGAGCAGAGATGGTAGTATTATTTCAAAGCTCTGAACGAAGCATGACAGAGGCATCAAGAATTGTTTAACTGGGACAGAAGTTCAAGCTTGCATTACTCAGTAGACTACAAACTATGTGAGGCCACTTATTTAAGAGAAAACAAGACTTCCTGTGTGAGCTATGTTGTATCTGGTGAGTCATTCACATGGTCTAGAACTGGAAATCCCATGAGAGGTCACTTCATGGGGGCTTCCTCAAGTCATAAGGTCAAAAAAAAAATGGGTAGGCAAAAGCATACCTCCCAATAAAGATGGAATAAGAGTAACACTCAAGTCTGGGTTTTATCTGAGAAGGTGCTGGAGAAAAAAACAAGGCATATAGACAGAACCCTACCTTACTACTAAACTTAATATGTCTGCCCCAGAAAAAGGAACCATTTCCTTGACGTTTTTCATTTGCATAACATTTAAAAAAGAGGTTACAAGAAATCCCATATAGAAAAAGTATCTGAGTGCAATTAATGAAGTGAGATAAATTCATAAAGCTCTTTCACTTTCAAACAAAACAAGGACAGGTGACTCTTCCCTGGCTGGTTCAGCCAGGTGGGTGAAACAGAGGAAAGAGTACAGCAGCAGACACAGGAGCAAAGAAAGCTGTGTCATCCCCACACACCACCGGGCTGCCCACAGTAAAACGCCACGGGGCAGGGGCCACCTGCCAGCTCAGTTCATGGTGGTCTCGCGAGAGCTGCTCAGGACCCACAGCTCTGTTTGCCGTGGGGAAGCACGTGCTCATCCTGGTGCCCCTACCCCCGAACGCTCAGGACCAAAGGTCCCTTGGGAACCTCCAAGTTCCAAATGGCTGGTGTCCCTCAAACTCACCAGTTCAGAGACGTCTTGACTAGCCGAAAGTGGTCTCTTTTAAATTAATGTGTTTTCAATCTGCTGGAAAACTTCAAGAAAACTCTTCCAAACCAATCCTACTATCTTTTAAAATACTAAGCTAAATAGCCAAGATTTCACTCCCCCTCTCTTACGTGCCCATGAGCGTGCACGTGCACACATGTGCATATACAGATTTTTTTAAATTTTGCCTCATTATTATTTACAGTATCTTTCAAACTTATTTTCAAAAAGTACCACATATCTTTAATTCTCAAAAGAGAAATGTGAGCCTCCTAACAATGCCTTACATAAAGCCCTAGCAGTGCAAAACATCACACTAGGGAAATGTTGAGAAAAAGGTAGGACTTCCCTGGTGGTACAGTGGTTAAGAATCTGCCTGTCAATGCAGGGGACACGGGTTCGAGCCCTGGTCCAGAAAGATCCCACATGCCACGCAGCAACTAAGCCCATGCACCACAACTACTGAGCCTGTGCTCTAGAGCCCGCAAGCCACAGCTACTGAGCCCATGAGCCTAGAGCCCATGCTCTGCTACAAGAGAAGCCACCGCGATGAGAAGCCCGTGCACAGCAACGAAGAGTAGCCCCCCACTCACCACAACTAGAGAAGGCCCGGCATGCAGCAACGAAGACCCAATGCAGCCAAAAATAAATACATAAATAAATTTATGAAAAGCTTAGACTCTCGACCTAAGTTATAATATATAGCATATAATTTAAAAAATGAGGCTATAAAATTATTTCCAGGAAAAGCAAAGGTCCATTTGAGTTCAAGATTAAATCTAGGCACTGAAGAAACATGTTGGAATTCACCTTCTAGACTTTACCTGTAAAGCATGAAAAACAGCAGAGCATCTTTTTAAAAGTATGGACATTTGCCAAAAATAAATATGAAACTTCCAAATGCCTACCTCAGATACTGATCTGTAGGAAAGCTATAGGTATCAATGCAAACATTCATTCACTTACTCACTCAGGATTTCCCTGGATAAGAAAATCGCACCAGCAATAGTGGGGAAACTTTTTATGCCCTCCTTAAAAGCACTGAACATTACTAGTTTTCTTTTAAATTTCTAAAATAAGTTAAATAAATGTTCATATAATTTTCTTTAAGTTTTATAAAACATTTATTAATAGGAAATACATGGGAACAATACTGCCCTCCACAGGCAGTGAAGTCCTAAGATGGCAGCCAGCATGAGAAAAAAACACGAGGAGATCTCAAGAGGTCTGCTTCCCTTTCTACAGACTGATATTTGGAAATCTCAAATTCTCAACCAAAATACCCATTCCTGTTTCCTTTCAAAGCAATTACAATTCCATCATTTCATCTCAAGGTATCCTTCCTTCCTTCTTTCTCTGTCCTCTTGCTCCCTTCTTTCTCTCTCAATACCAACCAAATATTATATATGCTAGGACATAAATTCATGTATGCAGGGATTTTTGTCTGTTTCATTCACTGATGTGTTATAAGCACTTAGTGCCCAGCAGATAGTAGGTGCTCAATATTTGTTGACTGCAACTGAATATGCTCATTCCTATGAAGACAGTGGTAAATAAGACACAGTTCCTGCTCTCAAAGCAGTCCCTACATATTTGAGGAAACAGACCAGATTATCACATAAACACACGTGCTATGTGGTAAATTATAAGAGTCATGAACAAAAGGTTCCTGGAATACAGAAGGGCAGCATAGTAACTCTACTCCTATATAGATGGAGGGTCTTAGGAAATATCCAAGAGAAGATGTTTCTCTTAAGAGGAATAGGAATTAGCTATCCAGACAAGGCAAGACATGGCCCTCCAGGTAGACAAAATAGGACATGTAAAGACTTGGGAGTATGAGATCACAACATACTGCCTGCCCAGCTACTGAGAGGCTTGTTTAGAGATGACGGTGCCGAAGTTACCAGGCATTATCAAGGCTCAAGTGTAACTGATGGGAAACCAATGAAAAAGTTTAAACAAAGAAGTGATTTGATCAGACTGTGATCTTCAAAAGCAAGTTTTGAGGTAGGGGGAGGAGGAGAGGTAGAAAAGACAAGAAGACTGAAGCCTAAGGATTAAGTGCATTTTTGAGGCAAAAAAAATGAGAAGAGCCTGAACTAAGGCCATAGAGGTGCTTTTAAAAGAAAGAGAATGGATAAGAGAGATATTTAGGAAATGGGATTGTCATGACTAAATGACTCACGGTGAGAGCAGGGGAATTTAGGCTGATCTGAGCTTTCTGAATTGAACAACTGAGAGTCTCTGAGTTCCATTCACTGAGACCATGGATAAAGGTGGCTGTAGAGGTTCTGATATTTGGGGAGAGATAAGTTTGGGTCCTAGGTTTGAAGTGGAGGTTTGGGGCATCTGATGGAGCCATGGATCGGACAGTTAACAACACTGGTAGAGATGAAGACAGAGCACTGGGCTGGCTGAAAAGCCTTAACTGATAAAGTCATGTTTGGGGTTAAGGTAACCCAGAGTGCGGTGGGAGAGGATAACGAAGAGGACAGAACTCAATAAAAAACTGTTGAATTAATAAAAGGACCCAGGATAATATCCTGGGAAGCCCCAGTACTCAAAAATAAAAGAGCCTATGAAAGCAGCTGAGAGAGTGATATCTGTGTATTATTTAACAGACTATCTTTGGGTAGAAAATGCATTCGATGGAATTTGAGTTTCTCTTTCAAGTCTGTGGTACCAAAGAAAACTCATCTTCTTTCTAAATGAGATTATTAAATGATACCATAATTGGCTTTCATACATTCCATTTTCATACATATCCTGCTGTTTATCATACCATATTTTCATAAATGAGCATCAAAACCAACTTTTCAAAGTAAACAAAGTAGATATCCTAGCATAGCACTTATAAATGGCGTACCATGGGGTCAGGATAGGCCAAAATTAGTTCACCTTTGCAAAAGCAGCTCTGCTTACAATCTACATACAGAGCATTTTCCCCAGTAACTCTCCTTGTAGCAAACAGCAGCAGTATAGTGGCAGCTAATTAGGTAAGATTAAACGCAAATGAAACCTAGATGACTAAAGAAGAGCATTAATGTATTTCAATATAAATATAGAAGATGAATGCATTTTCCAATCTATCATGTCAAATCACTGAAGCACAGACCGGCTGATTTAATGCCCCTGAGAAGTTATCAACCAATAACAAGATGTTCCCAGAATTTTCCCAGAAGATAACAAAACTGCTTATGGAATGCCTGAGTAGGTCATCACCTAACAGACCACCTCCAGATGGGATTTTGAATTTGAACTTCTCACTTGTCTTTTTCCCCTTCCACCTCTAGATCCCCTTGACAGCATCCATAAACCATCTTAGTCCCCTTCAAATCCACATTCTTTGAGGATGAGAGAGATGGTTACAAAAAGTTTGTGTTGGGTTAAGGGAGGACCAAGGGGAGCCATGGTCCCCACTCTCCCCCCAGGCAGGGGCTTGCTGAGTGTTTATAACAGGTCAGTTACAGCTTCTAGCACTCCTGGAGATGTACCCTCAGCAGAAGAATCCCTGACCCTTGGGAAAA
Organism: Mesoplodon bidens; assembly: GCF_964165515.1. Lineage (NCBI taxonomy): Eukaryota > Metazoa > Chordata > Mammalia > Artiodactyla > Ziphiidae > Mesoplodon > Mesoplodon bidens. The sequence continues at coordinate 116,762,195 of NC_138176.1, read as the reverse complement.
AGTATCTGGATACAGTAAAATGGAAATGAAAGTAGTTCAGGATTATGACCCAGTTTAGTTAGTTAAACAGCATTTCAAAATCGCACAAGGTAGGAGAAAGGTACCCTTGTTAGCTTAATTTCTTCAAAGGGCACCAAACACTATCTCTTTGTATCTCTCGTAGTACTTAATAAGCACTAAAGAAGGAAATGAATCATTATACACTCAAGTGGTAACTGATGCTATCCTTGACTTTAAATTACAGTGCATGGGAAAGGCAAGAAACCTCAGGGAACTTAACACTAACAGACAGTAAGTCTTTCTCTTTGAAAAGCAGAGCCTGACCTTGAACTCCGAGTTTATTTTTGCTCCAACCTAAGTCCACACACAGTACCTTTTAGTGATACTATTTATTTCCTTGTTAGTAAAAAGGCTATTGTGTCTTGTAGAGCCACTGAACCTTGTTAATTTCATTATTTGGCATGCCTAGCTTTATCCTCAGGCAATTTAATTACTATTTTATAGGCTTTAAAAATCCTTTTCCTGGAAATGAAAATCAATGAGGCAGACTTGGTCATCTGTGGAGGACTGATTGAACAAAAACCTGTTACATGATCCTTATGAACCTATAAATTTATCTTAGGGGGTAAATAAGCTAGGTTGCATAGATTTATTATGTAAATTAATTTTACTCCTATTGTACCCCAGAGCATTTTATAAGCATAGTAGGTACCTATAAATATTTCATGAACAAGTGAATAAATGAGTTAATATCATTAGACTTTTCAATATGTAAGGATTATGAAAGTCTTATTCTATCATTCACAGTGAAAACTTTGGCTCAGTACTGTAATGTAAGGATCAGAAGCAGAGACTCGTTTAAAAGGAACTCCGATGCCCGCTAAGAGGAACAGATGTTATGATTTTCGGTATGTTGAAAATGCTTTTCTATTATTCACTGAATATTAAAAGTAACTAAGATATCCTTACTTAGATATTTGAAGATATACATATATACACACACATTTGTATCTGGAAGGTAAAAAAACTTATTTTTAGGTATGGAAAGTGTCTTTCTAAAATTCAGTCTTCCCCACATATCATATGTCATCAGGGAAATGCAAATTAAGACAAGCGAAATATCACTATACTCATTAGAATGGCCAAAATCTGAAACGCTGACAATACCAAATCCTGGTGAAGATGTGGAACAAGAGGAACTCTCATTCATTGCTGGTGGGAATGCAAAATGGTACAGCTACTTTGGAAGACAGTTCGGCAGTTTCTCAAGAAACTGAGCATATGCTATCCTACAATCCAGCAATCATGCTCTTTGGTATTTACCCAAAGGAGCTGAAAACTTATGTCCACACAAAAACCTGCACATGGATGTTTATATCAGCTTTATTCATAATTGCCAAAACTCAGAAGCAACCAAGACATTCTTTTTTTTTTTTTAATAAACTTATTTATTTTATTTATTTATTTTTGGCTGTTGGGTCTTCGTTGCTGCACGTGGGCTTTCTCTAGTTGCGGCACGCGGGGGCTACTCTTTGTTGTGGTGTGCGGGCTTCTCATCACGGTGGCTTCTTTTGTTGCGGAGCATGGGCTCTAGGCACGTGGTCTTCAGTAGTTGTGGCTCATGGGCTCTAAAGTGCAGGCTCAGTAGTTGTAGCACACGGGCTTAGCTGCTCTGCAGCATGTGGGATCTTCCCAGACCAGGGCTTGAACCCGTGTCCCCTGCATTGGCAGGCGGATTCTTAACCACTGTGCCATCAGGGAAGCCCCAAGATATTCTTCAGTAGGTGAATGGATCAATAAACTGTGGTACATCCAGACAATGGAGTATTATTCAGCTCTAAAGAGAAATGAGCTATCAAGTCATAAAAATACATGGAAGAAACTTAAATGCACATTACTAAATGAAAGAAGCCAACCTGAAGGGGCTACATACTGTATGATTCCACCTATATGACGTTCTGGAAAAGGCAAAACTATAGAGACAGTTAAAAGATCAGTGGTTGCCAGGAGTAGGGGGGATGGGAAGGGGTGAAATAGGCAGAGTCTAGAAGATTTTTAGGGTAGTGAAAATATTCTGTATGATACTATACTGATGCACACATGTCATTTTACACTTGTCCAAATCGAGAGAATATACAATAAATGCCAAGAGTGAACTATAATGTAAAGTACAGACTTCGGGTAATTGTGATGTGTCAGTGTTAAGTTCATCAATTGCAACACATGTACTGCTCTGGTGGGGGATACTGACAGTAATGGGGAGCGCTATGCGTGTTCAGGGGCAGTGGGTATATGGGAAATCTCTGTATCTTCTCTGCAACTTTTCTGTTAACCTACAACTGCTCTAAAAATAATCTCAAGAAAAAATAGTGAGTCTACCAGTTTTTCAGTGTCAATATTTCCCCAAAATCCAGCTGAACATGGTTTTCTTCTGTTCACTTTGGCCAATGAATGAAAAAGTATCCAGTGCTTACATGAAAATTAACCTATTAACTTATCAATGTTGAGCCTATCTTAGACAGATGCATGGTGGTAGCTGGTGAGAGTTTATGAAACTCTATGCATTTGGGGCATTTATTGACTTAACTTGGAATCAGAAGTGAAAATTCAAAAAATGTGTAAAATTACATATTTCACCTATTATTGCACAGTGCAAAAATATTTAAAGGACTGTCTGGGCATTTATTTACTTAATCAAATGCTTTTTATAATTTGAATATGTATTTTATTTAACTGTAATCACATGTGTAATACATTTAAGAAGTATAAAGATGGTAGAATCCTTGTGTAGGTAGTTTTGGAAAATGCAAAAGAATTACCGTGAGATGGTGAAAAAACTCATGATAATAAAGACAGGCAGAAAATACTGACAGAAGGGAAAAAATAATTAAATGCAAAGAGGAGAAAAATGCAATCAGACTAGCCAAATAAAAAAACCAGATATGAAAAATCAACACATTCTCAGAAGTGTCAAAGAGCAAAGCACAGAAAATATGTGCCACATGCTTGAGCTCTGCAGTGTTTGCTGGGGCAAGAGTTAAACCCATTAAACAAGTACTGATTAATAACAGTTACATCCCGGTTTTATAGCATATGTTACAGTGGGTATGACTACCAAGATCACAGCTAGCCTTTTTGATCTAGTTTGAAGTGTTACAGCAAATAATTATTAGATGGAAATAAATCACAGATAATGACGTAAGAATCATGTATTCAGACTTAATCTTTAACTTCAGACTCAGGGATAATGGATTTTAAGTCTGTTTGTTAATTTCCCTCTTACCCAGAGCTACTACCATTTGCATTCTACAGGCCTAAAGATTAAAACCCGCCAGGTTTACCTGGTTGAGGGAGTTGTTAGATATGCAAAGGACTGACGCAATTAAAACTGTATTTATTCAAAGGTGAGCTCAAGAAACAGTAATATCAACTAGCTGTAAATTGCATCAAGATCCCTACCAATGTTGTTCACCCTAGTAATTTGATTTCAGGAATTCCAAAAGATTTCCTAAGGAAACAACCAAATACTCAGGGGGAAAAATTCTGGGTACAAAGGCCTCATCACAAGTATATTGATAACAGTGAGAAACATGAAAAAACACAAACTCCCAGTAACATGGAGAAAGCTAAGAAGACCATCTTGCATCTTCCGGACAGACTATTATTCAGCCACTAAAAATGATGGCTATAAAGTAATAGAATGCCCATCATATAAAGCTAGTAAGGAAAACTATACATAATTGCATACATAATATGTAGAAAAAGAGGGCAGAGAGAATAACGACCTTGAAAGGAATTTATCAAAGGGATGGCTACGTTTGCCTATTAAGATTTTTGGTATAGTTGGTTTGTTAATGAAGTTTTATTTTGTAATGGAAAAAATCAACTAGAAACATATAGGGCAAATGTTACTTTTGCTGATCCTTTGGTGAGATGACAGTTTAAGAAGAGAACAATTCTCCTATCAAGTATTTTCATGACTAAATGTTTCTGCAACTAAGTTTTATTTTGTTTTACTTAACAAACATTCAGGGAATGTTTTCTATATACTATTCCCTTCCCTATATGCATTTCATTCATACTTCAAAATGCTAGTCTCCTGACATTGCCTACTAAATACAAAGTCTTTTATCTTTTTCCTCTAAACTATCCCATGCAATGATTTGGGATTCCTTGTCCAATTCACAACCAGGTCATACTTTGCATTCTGAACTACCTACTCGAACTGTAGCAGACCAAGCCTAGTACTATTAAACATTTATGTCAAATTATTCACCACCAGTTGTTTTAACATCTTTATTGGAGTATAATTGCTTTACAATGGTGTGTTAGTTTCTGCTTCATAACAAAGTGAATCAGCTATACATATACATATATCCCCATATCTCCTCCCTCTTGCATCTCCCTCCCACCCTCCCTATTCCACCCTTCTAGGTGGTCACAGAGCACCGAGCTGACCTCCCTGTGCTATGCAGCTGCTTCTCACTAGCTAGCTATTTTACATTTGGTAGTGTATATATGTCCGTGACACTCGCACTTCGTCCCAGCTTACCCTTCCCCCTTCCCGTGTACTCAATCCATTCTCTATGTCTGCATCTTTTTTTTTTTTTTTTTTTTTTTTTTTTGTGGTATGCGGGCCTCTCCCCTTGCAGAGCACAAGCTCCGGACGCGCAGGCTCAGTGGCCATGGCTCACGGGCGTAGCCGCTCCGCGGCATGTGGGATCTTCCTGGACTGGGGTACGAACCCGTGTCCCCTGCATCGTCAGGCAGACTCTCAACCACTGCGCCACCAGGGAAGCCCCTATGTCTGCATCTTTATTGCTGTCCTGCCCCTAGGTTCTCCAGAACCAATTTTTTTCCTTAGATTCCATATATATGTATTAGCATAGGGTATTTGTTTTTCTCTTACTGACATACTTCACTCTGTATGACAGCCTCTACGTCCATCCACCTCATTACAAATAACTCAATTTCGTTTCTTTTTATGGCATATGAGCCACATCTTCTTTATCCAGTCAACTGTTGATGGACATTTATATTGCTTCCATGTCCTGGCTATTCTAAATAGAGGTGCAATGAACATTGTGGTACATGACTCTTTTTGAATTATGGTTTTCTCAGGGTAAATGCCCAGTAGTGGGAACACTGGGTCATATGGTAGTTCTATTTTTAGTTTTTTAAGGAACCTCCATACTGTTCTCCATAGTGGCTGTATCAATTTACACTCCCACCAACAGTGCAACAGGGTTTCCTTTTCTCCACACCCTCTCCAGAATTTATTGTTTGTAGATGTTTTGATGGTGGCCATTCTGACTGGTGTGAGGTGATACCTCATTGCAGTTTTGATTTGCATTTCTCTGATGATTAGTGATCTTGAGCATCCTTTCATGGATTTGATGGCAATCTGTATATCTTCTTTGAAGAAATGTTTATTTAGGTCTTCTGCCCATTTTCGGATTGAGTTGTTTGTTTTTTTGATAATGAGCTGCATGAGCTGCTTGTATATTTTGGAGATTAATCCTTTGTCAGTTGCTTCATTTGCAAATATTTTCTCCCATTCTGAGGGTTGTCTTTTCATCTTGTTCATGGTTTCCTTTGCTATGAAAAAGCTTTTAAGTTTCATTAGGTCCCATTTGTTTATTTTTGTTTTTATTTCCATTCCTCTAGGAAGTGGGTCAAAAAGGATCTTGCTGTGGTTTATGTCATAGAGTGTTCTGCCTATGTTTTCCTCTAAGAGTTTTATAGAGTCTGGCCTTACATTTAGGTCTTTAATTCATTTTGAGTTTATTTTTGTGTATGGTGTTAGGGAGTGTTCTAATTTCATTCTTTTACATGTAGCTGTTCAGCTTTCCCAGCACCACTTATTGAAGAGGCAGTCTTATCTCCATTGCATATTCTTGCCTCTTTTATCAAAAATAAGGTGACCATATGTGTGTGGGTTTATCTCTGGGATTTCTATCCTGTTCCATTGATCTATACTTCTGTTTCTGTGCCAGTACCGTATTGTCTTGATGACTGTAGCTTTGTAGTATAGTCTGAAGTCAGGGAGCCTGATTCTTCTAGCTCCATTTTTCTTTCTCAAGATTGTTTTGGCTATTTGGGGTCTTTTGTGTTTCCATATAAATTGTGCAATTTTTTGTCCTAGTTCTGTGGAAAATGCCATTTGTAGTTTAATAGGGATTGCATTGAATCTGTAGATTGCTTTGGGTAGTATAGTCATTTTCAAATTGTTGATTCTTCCAATCCAAGAGCATAGTATATCTCTCCATCTGTTTGTATCATCTTTAATTTCTTTCATCAGTGTCTTATAGTTTTCTGCATACAGGTCTTTTGTCTCCTTAGGTTAAGTTTATTCCGAGGTATTTTATTCTTTTTGTTGCAGTGGTAAATGGGAGTGTTTCCTTAATTTCTCTGTCATATTTTTCACCATTAGTGTATAGGAATGCAAGAGATTTCTGTGCATTAATTTTGTACCCTGATACTTTACCAAATTCATTGATTAGGTCTAGTACTTTTCTGGTAGCATATTTAGGATTCGCTATGTATAGTATTATATCATCTGCAAACAGTGACAGCTTAAAAGAGTGACAGCTTTACTTCTTCTTTTCCAATTTGGATTCCTTTTATTTCTTTTTCTTCTCTGATTGCTGTGGGTAAAACTTTAAAAACTATGTTGAATAATAGTGGTGAGAGTGGACAATCTTGTCTTCATCCTGATCTTAGAAGAAATGGTTTCAGTTTTTCACCATTGAGAACAATGTTGGCTGTGGGTTTGTCATATATGGCCTTTATTATGTTGAGGTAAGTTCCCTCTATGCCTACTTTCTGGAGGGTTTTTTAATCATAAATGGGTGTTGAATTTTGTCAAAAGCTTTTTCTGCATCTACTGAGATGATCATATGGTTTTTCCCCTTCAATATGTTAATATGGTGTACCACATTGATTGATTTGCGTATATTGAAGAATCCTTTCATTCCTGGGATAAACCCCACTTGATCATGGTGTATGATCCTTTTAATGTGCTGTTGGATTCTGTTTGCTAATATTTTGTTGAGGATTTTTGCACATATGTTCATCAGTGATATTGGTCTGTAGTTTTCTTTCTTTGTGACATCGTTGTCTGGTTTTGGTATCAGGGTGATGGTGGCCTCGTAGAATGAGTTTGGGAGTGCTCCTCCCTCTGCTGTATTTTGGAAAAGTTTGAGAAGGATAGGTGTTAGCTCTTCTCTAAATGTTTGATAGAATTCACCTATGAAGCCATCTGGCCCTGGGATTTCGTTTGTTGGAAGCTTTCTAATCACGGTCTCAATTTCAGTGCTTGTAATTGGTCTGTTTATATTTTCTATTTCTTCCTGGTTGAGTCTCGGAAGGTTGTGCTTTTCTAAGAATTTGTCCATTTCTTCCAGGTTGTCCACTTTGTTGGCATATAGTTGCTTGTAGTAATCTCTCATGATCCTTTGTATTTCTGCAGTGTCAGTTGTTACTTCTCCTTTTTCATTTCTAATTCTATTGATTTGAGTCCTCTCCCTTTTTTTCTTGATGAGTCTGGCTAATGGTATCAATTTTGTTTATCTTCTCAAAGAACCAGCTTTTAGTTTTATTGATCTTTGCTATTTTTTTCTTCATTTCTTTTTCATTTATTTCTGATTTGATCTTTATGATTTCTTTCCTTCTGCTAACTTTGGGGGGGGTTGTTCTTCTTTCTCTAATTGCTTTACACGTAAGGTTAGGTTGTTTATTTGAGATGTTTCCTGAGGTAGGATTGTATTGTTATAAACCTCCCTCTTAGAATTGCTGCATCCCATAGGTTTTGGCTGGTCGTGTTTTCATTGTCATTTGTTCCTAGGTATTTTTTGATTTCCTCTTTGATTTCTTCAGTGATCTCTTGGTTATTTAGTAGTGTTTTATTTAGCCTCCATGTGTCTATATTTTTTCCAGATTTTTTCCTTTAATTGATATCTAGTCTCATAGCATTGGGGTCAGAAAAGATGCGTGATATGACTTCAATTTTCTTAAATTTACCAAGGCTTAATTTGTGACCCAAGATATGGTCTCTCCTGGAGAATGTTCCATAAGCACTTGAGAAGAAGGTGTATTTTGTTGTTTTTGGATGGAATGTCCTATAAATATCAATTAAGTCCATCTTGTTTAATGTATCATTTAAAGCTTGTGTTTCCTTATTTATTTTCATTTTGGATGATCTGTCCATTGGTGAAAGTGGGGTGTTAAAGTCCCCTACTATGATTGTGTTACTGTTGATTTCTCCCTGTATGGCTGTTAGCATTTGCCATATGTATTGAGGTGCTCCTGTGTTGGGTGCATAAATATTTACAATTGTTATATCTTCTTCTTGGGTTGATCCCTTGATCATTATGTAGTGTCCTTGTCTCTTGTAATTGTCTTTATTTGAAAGTCTATTTTGTCTCATATGAGAATTGCTACTCCAGCTTTCTTTTGATTTCCATTTGCATGGAATATCTTTTTCCATCCCCTCACTTACAGTCTGTATGTGTCCCTGGGTCTGAAGTGGGTCTCTTGTAGACAGCATATATATGGGTCTTGTTTTTATATCCATTCAGCCAGTCTATGTCTTTTGGTTGGAGCACTGAATCCATTTACATTTAAGGTAGTTATCGATATGTATGTTTCTATTACCATTTTCTTAATTGTTTTGTGTTTGTTTTTGTAGATCTTTTCCTTCTCTTGTGATTCCTGTCTAGAGAAATTCTTTTAGCATTTGTTGTAAAGCTGGTTTGGTGGTGCTTAATTCTCTTAGCTTTTGCTTGTCTGTTAAGCTTTTAATTTTTCCATAGAATCTGAATAAGATGCTTGCTGGGTAGAGCAATCTTGGTTGTAGGTTTTTCCCCTTCATCATTTTAAATCTGTCCTGCCACTCCCTTCTGGCTTGCAGAGTTTCTGCTGAAAGATCAGCTTTTAACCTTATGAGGATTCCCTTGTATGTTATTTGTTGTTTTTCCCTTGCTGCTTTTAATATTTTTTCTTTGTATATAATATGTGATAGTTTGATTAATATGTGTCTTCATGTGTTTCTCCTTGGATTTATCCTGTATGGGACTCTCTGCGCTTCCTGGACTTGACTGACTCTTTCCTTTCCCATATTAGGGAAGTTTTCAACTATAATTTCACCACCAGTTTTGAAATGGAAAATACTGAACTCTTGCACATGTGTCTGCTACTGTCAGACTCCAAGAGACTTCAGAAAGGAGTGGCCACTCCTTTATTGTTGCTGGCAGTTACCACTGTCTTCCTTTCCTGGATAATGTCATGGTGGACTCAAGGTGTTACTTACCAATCTCCCCTCAGGTACCTTTAACAGTGTGTGCTTGCAGACTCAGGAGCACACATGGAACAGGAGATACCGTGGTGGGAGGAGGGGTCTACCTTTGAGGGTGGCACACTTTCTACCTCTCTCTTCACATTTGACTCAAGAACAGTGACATTGGATTTTACAAATCTGTTTTTGTGCCTACCACCAATTTCATAACCTTGTCTGTGAAAATCACAATGTGAAGTAAAATAGTCACCAAGGACCCTAAATGGCTAATTTTCTGGGCATTCTTTGGACTTTTGTTATTAGATTGTTACATTGCATGTGACATTTGTTTCCTCTTTCTTAGACCACTCTTCCTTTCAGCACAACTACCCACTCCTGGTTTGCATCTAGTCTTTCTGGATGCTGTTTCTCAGGCTCCTCCTTCTACCTGTCTCTTCAGTGTTGGTGCTTCTCAAGGTTCTGTCCTGTCTCAGTCTCTAGATCATCTCATTGGTTATTTTCCACTTGCCATTCTAAATCCACTATCATACTCTCCACCTTTCTCTAGCCTGCTCTGCACCCAAGGAAGATGACCTCTATGGAGCCTCAAGGTGTTTCCTTGCCCTTTGGTTTCATTATGGATTTGGCTAATGGGAGGCCAAAGGGCAGAGGGTGGGCAGAGAGGGAGGACATCAGCTGTATCCCCCAACCTCTTCTCTTGCTGGGCCAAGGCCTGGCAGTGGCTACATTCCTCTACTGAAGGCTATAGATACTACTGGGCAACTCTCTCCTGCAGCCACTTCTACAGATTCAGCTTCCACTTGTCCATCTTCTTCCCTTTGGTCCCCCAGGCCTAAGAGTGGTAATAGCTCTCTGCTATTGCTAATCCCAGTGTTTCACCAACTCAGCTGGCTTCCTTAATCCTTCCCATAACCTTTATGAATAGTCTTCTCATCAAATTCTCCTTCATTACCCATTTGAGAATGACATCTGTTTCTTGCTGGGATCCTGACTAACACTCCATCATAGTCTCACTCAGCTTTAATTACCACTACATGGTAATTACTTTAATTCACTAGAATCCAATCTCTTTCTAATTTCCAAATACATATATATTTCAAAGCACCGTCTAAGTATTCTAAAATAATGTCAAGTTAACATGCCCCTAATTAAACCCATCTCTTTCACCCACCTCTGCCTTCCCTTCAACCCACATGTCCCTTCAATCCATGTCTCTGCCTACATTCTCATTTTAGAGAAAAACAACCATCCACCACCTGCACAATCTAGGAAATTGGCAATTATCCTCTGTTCCTCACTCTCTTGCTGGTTTATCAAGTGCTCTTGGTTTTGTCTCCTATATAGTTCTTAAATCTATTTCCTCCTCTTCATCTGCATGGCCTCTCCTTTAGTTTAGAATCCACCTTCATTTTATTGAGAAGGAATCCCTGCTGTCTCTCACCAACTAGGTTGTAATCAATTTGAGGAAAGAGACAATCGTCTGCTACATTCACCAGTTAAGTGCATTGGTTGAATGAGTGAAGTACAAAACGAAGATTAGAATAATAGAATTTCACTTTTTCCACAGGTCTTACAAATAGCTTCAAATCACTTCAATTTGCATGTGCACACACATACGCGATGCACACACACGCAATGCACACACACACATCCATTTGAGAATTAATTTAATTCACCAAACTTAATTTTGTTTTGTATTTTGAATTCACAGCAATGGTGTGCTAGAAGATAATTAACAACCAGCTTTCTGAGAAAAAAAGCCACATCTTTGATTTATAGCATGTGCCAATTTCCATGGTGAAAACACTGCCATCATTGTCAATTTCAAGCTACCAAAGCAACATCACTGAATAAGGAGCTAGAAAAAGATGGGCACATCTGGCTCTCCTGAGCTGGCTCCAGCATGCCACTGAAAGACACATCAGAGATTTCTGAAAGAACACAATTACAAGGAATAGAGTATCTTAAGATTCGACAGGAAAAATAATAAAAATAGTACATAAAGCTAGAGGCATCATGGGAATCTGATCATCATTTGGAGAAAATTTAATTTTGCCCCATGAAATATTTCCCACCTTTGTTTTCTTTCATTTGACTCATTTGAATAATCATTTACCATATGCCTATATTTTGTGGGTCTCTGTTCCAGTGGAAGAAGCCAAACGTGAAAAAGAAGCTCTTTGACCAAGGTTTACAAGTAAAGTGGAATGACTTAATGCTTGAGACCTGGGCTGTTTCTACGCAGGGGAAGACAAATGAAGGCTGCTATTTCTTTTTTTTTTTTTAACATCTTTATTGGAGTATAATTGCTTTACAATGGCGTGTTAGTTTCTGCTTTATAACAAAGTGAATCAGCTATATGTATACATATATCCCCATATCTCCTCTCTCTTGAGTCTCCCTCCCACCCTCCCTATCCCACTCCTCTAGGTGGTCACAAAGCACCGAGCTGATCTCCCTGTGCTACGTGGCTGCTTCCCACTAGCTATTTTACATTTGGTAGTATATATAAGTCCATGCCATTCACTCACTTCGTCCCAGCTTACCCTTCCCCCTCCCTGTGTCCTCAAGTCCATTCTCTATGTCTGTGTCTTTATTCCTGTCCTAAGGCTGCTATTTCTAACTGGGAAGATCCACGAAGTGCTCTTGGAAGATGACGCTTTGAGCTGCACTCTGGTGAGAAATATTATGATAAATTGAGAGACAGAGGAAAGGGAAATTAAGGTCAGCTAGGGAACCTGGCATTGTGTTTGACACATAGTAGGCACTCAACACATATTTGAGAGAATGAATAAATAAGTAAATGATTCACTGAATAAACGACTGAGTGAATTAATTAAGGGGGAAACATGGGTAAAGGCAGAAATGTGAAAAAGCATTTGTATTGGGTTTCACCTATTGGGCCTAAGGCTGTGTCATTTGGTACCCAATATTACCTCTTTAACCTTGATTCTTAGTACTCCTAATTCACTTGTAGTGAAGTTATTAATTCTTCTTTGTCCCAGTATCCAACTGCTCTGTCTCCATCACCAGCACTGGTGTCTATGCTTCCAAGGACTGCACTAGCCCCTTGGAAACCTCAACCAGAATCCACTCTGGCCCTGCTCCACTGCATCACCCCTGCTGCAGCCAGAGTCTGCTTTTCAAAATGCCAAAATGAAAGTCTGATGTTTTCTGCCACCCTGTCGCTGCACATTTAAGATTTAGGGTCTTTCCACAGAGAACAGACTTGTGGTTGCCAACAAAGAGGGATGGATTAGGAGTTTGGGGTTAGCAGATGCAAACTATTATATGTAGAATGGATAAACAACAAGGTCCTACTGTAGACTGTATAGCACAGGGAACTATATTCAATATCCTGTGATAAACCATAATGCAAAAGAATATGAAAAAGAATATATATATATATGTATATAACTGAATCACTTTTCTGTACAGCAGAAATTAACACAACATTGTAAATCAGGTATACTTGAATAAATTTCAAAAAAGAGATTCAAGGTCTTTCAGTGGTTTGGACTGTTCTTATAAGTTTAACTCATAAGAAAGTCAATACTCCTTAATGGGGCCTACAAGGCCCTATCTGCTCTGGCCCCAGTGCCTTCTTCAGGCTGATACCCACGACCCTGTCCATAGATCCCCTTGTGCTGACCCTACAGTCTTCTCTTAGGCCATCAAGTGGTGCCTGCAATGCTGCTCCTTTTGTTAGGAATCCTCCCCCTTCTCTCATCACCCAACTGCACATACACTCTGTCCTCTCTGACCAGGTCAGATGCTGCCTTAGAGCTCCATGTACCTCTCCTGTGTGGAATTTATCACAGTTATAAATGTGTACTTACTCTTACAATTGTTTGATTAATGCTGATCTCTCCCACTAGTTCGTAAGTTCCAGAGGGAGAGGCTATATCTGCTTTGACTCAAGTGTTTGGCACAAAATAGCTACTTAATAGGTATTTGTTGAATGAATGAACAAAATGAGATGTTCATTTCAATCTCCACATCTTTAAGATTGTTCTCATTCCTGGAGTGACCTTACCACCCTGCACCTTCATGTCCTGCCATGAATGCAAATCTAACATTTCTTTCCATGCCCAGCTCAAAAACCCATTATTTAATGCAACGAATATTACACAAATTCTTCTGTTCCAGGTTTTGTGTTAGGGGCAGGGACTATATGGCTGCATAAGTTCTTACCAGCTCCCCTGAGGATGCCTGGTCTACCCAGGAGGATTGCCATGTTATGTGTAAGGAGCACTAACATCGGTATGACTAGAATTTATGGAAGCACAGTGGAGAAACAGATTAATACTCTCTGGATATTCAAGATAGCATCACAAAGGAAGAAGCATTTGGACTGCAGTTTTACAGCTTTTTTCTTGAATGTTTTTCTATTTCTTAGGAAAAATATGATAATGACATATATAAGTACATTTAAACCTACTACTTATTGGGCTTCTATTCTGTACCAGTCACTCTGATTGAAGCTTTTTACAAATTTCCTAATTTAATCCTACCTCATGAGAGTTTCTGACTCTAAATTTTAGTAACATGGTTTTATAACAAAATCCCACCCAAATATACATTGCACGATTGTTATTTGTATTATTTCACTTACTTGGCTTGGCTTTCCCAAATGCTGCTCAGAAACTGTAATCTGATATTGTATTTTCCCTCATCCCCACTCCTCCTCCTCCTCCACAGTGCTGTGCTAGATGCAGGGTAACTGATGAATGGATACCTCTGGATAAATGGAATCCAGGTGGTCTTTGAGCATGTGTGGTAGAGTTTCTATTCCAGTCAAAGTGTTCCATAAACAAGTTATCTTCATCATGAGAATTTTAACTTCCTAATTGCATATGATTTTCTTTTAAAGGCAAAAATACAAGGATCAACACTGCACACCTGCTGTTCATATTTTTTTAATGAATGTCCTAAAAAGACCAAGAAAAGAATGAGAAAGACAGTTTCTTGAGAATTTCAATTAATTCCCCCCAAATTCCTTAGATACAGGCACCATGCAGGTGACACTAACAAGCTTTACTTCATTTTGTCCTAGCTACAGCCCTTTGGGATTGGTATTATTACCTCCATTTTATAGATAAGAAAACAAAGGATCAAACAAAAGTTACGAAACTCGGCCAAGATCAAACAGAACTGGCACTCAGAATATTTGAACTTGAGGCTCATCCTCTCTGATCACACATTTTCTCAACTGCAAAATGATCTCTCCAATGACTTGCTCTATAAGATCACAGCTTTCATGTGTTAAATGGGTTTTATTTCCATTTAACAAGTCATTATCATTATAAAAACTTAACCTTCTCAATGGCATGAGCCTTTTAAAAATAAAAAAGTGGAGCTCAACACAGTACAACCACAATCCATATTTTTCTAATGCTTGTTCCAAAGAAAAAAAGTAAAATAGAAAAAAGAAAATAAAACAGAAGACTATTTACTGACTTCTCAGAAAATCTCTAAATACATGCACTGGGCAAGTCATTTCCTCAGGATTTACAGGGTCTAACACACGAAGTTACTGCACAAAGTAAAATTCTCAACCCTCAGCTGAAGTCTGCAACAGAAAAAACGTAGTCTATGTCTAAACACTGTAATCCCAAAGCTTCCTTATGGTAGTATTATTGAGATCACTGCTTATTTTTGCATTAAAACATTTTGTAAAATATAAAAGGAAGATAAGCTCCCCTTTTTTTGGCCATAATAGGTAAGCTGTTTCTTGCCTCATTTATTATCTCTTGGCTAACGTGTCAACATGGCCATCACTTTTCTGTAATGTTATCTGTGTTATAATTTAGCAATGGTGACATGTCATCTACAGAGCATAATTACCTGTACACATGTTAAAAGTATTGTATTTTGCACATTCCATGGTGTAATATAAATTATAAGCTGAATTCTTCACATGTTAAAAAAAATTAAACATATTCGTTAGTCCAATAAAAAAAATCTGGCATCAGTACGGTGTGGTTTGGCAATGAGAACTAGAGACTGTAAAACTAGCCTAATATAGAGAAATGGAGAGATAAAGAATATATTAGAGGTGAAGCATTCCACAGGGTAGGTCTCACACTGATGGTTGGAATTTCTCAATAAAAGGTTAAGAACACTTAATATTTACTAAACCACGTTCTGGAGGTCAAATCAAGAATGATAGCTCAATCTCTGGAGAGCAAAGAAACTTTTATAAATAGAAAGTCACACATTTAAAACATATAAAAGCAATGCATCAATGTAATTTTTAAAACTGACATTATTTACAGGGTATCTTAAAGCAGAGGTCACAACCTCCGGATCTAATGCCTGATTATCTGAGATGGAGCTAATGTAATAATAAGAGGAATAAAGTGCACAATAAATATAATGCATTTGAATCATCCAGAAATGATCACTCCACCGCCTGGTCCATGGGAAAACTGTCTTCCACGAAAGCGGTCCCTGGTGCCAAAATGGTTGGGGACCACAGTCGTAAAGGATAGTTTAATATTTAAGTGTAATTAAATGATGAGTACTTATTAGCAAAAAGATAGTTAAGTTTATATAACTCAATGTAAATTTATCCCCCGTCCAAGTTATTCTACTCTAATGAAAAGGTCAAGGACCCCAAACAAAGAACTTAAAACATTGCGGCATTTCATACAAGGCAGTCAGAAAATGAAAAGCATATATAAGGCTCCTAGTTATCGTTAATAGACACCATGTTTCCAAGGTAACTACTTACTAAACCTGAAAGTCAAAAAGTAATAAAATCAGGAAGAATTCGTTTTAACAAGCATGCTAAACATACAGCATAATCTTGCCATTTCATGACAACCAAATGTGCCTTATAGATTCACAATAAATATCTGCTGAATTATTAAAGAAATTTGGTGTAGTCTAAAAAAATCAGTAAATTGGAATGTTGTATTATCCATTTCCTTAAAAAAAAACAAACTAACTCTACCTACACGCCATCTATCTTAGAGGATTTACTCATTTCTTATAGACTCTTTTGCCTTTTTTCACCACTAAAAACATGATTTTTTTAAAGTAGAATAAGTTGTAAGAGATTACATGAAATTATCAAACAGCCACTAGATCTACATGTCAATATGAGAAGGGAAAACAACTTGCATCATGGTACCCTGATGTTTCAATGTTTTACTATCATAATACATTTATATAACTTTTGTTTTCTTTGTTCTTAAAAAATAAAGATATATTGAGGTCAAAGATACATTTAAACTTTGACCATTTGCATAAAACTTACTAAAAGAGAATAATTGGGAAAGTTGGCATAGCTGTCCCAGAGGATTTATACTGAAATCAATACCTACTTATCAATCTTAAAAGATAGAGCGTACTTTTAATAATTTTATTCAGAATGAGGAAAAACTAGAAAGACCTCATAATATTTCTTATTCTGAAACTCATTTTTAGGTTAAAAGTGTAAATTTCCCTTAATTAAATTGTGTTGACGCTATTACGTTTAACAAAACTTAAACATCCAGCTCAGTGGCTTTCAACTCTGTTGTAAATCAAGATCCCCTGTGAAACTTTAAAAAAATCTCTGACTCAAATCTCCCAGATAGAGTCAGAGCATCTGAATTTCTTAAAAGCTCTGCAAGAGCTTTGAGAATTCCAGTTATGAGTTTACTCATCCAGCCTATGTGCCTACTATGTAAAGCGTTGGGAAAGCACAGATGCAGAAAACATTAAGTCCTGTCGATAAAGAGGGGAAACAGTTGTTTGTGATAAGTGTGATAAGTTTACCTTAGATAGAGGCAAGCAAACAGAGAGCTTTGGAACAATGAAAAGGAACCCCTAAGCCAGATGTGGTTTTGTGAGAGAGCTCAAGTCTTCAAAAATGAGAAGGTCCTGATCTTCAGGGAGACTGAGAATAAAGAAAAGACCTTCCCTAAAACCATGTTAGACCTTTGACCATTAGAGGGAGTATACAGTCTAATCACTGAGTTCAGTCCGTGCATCTGACAGGAGGACCAGAAAGTCACTGGACTGTAGATTTTCATTCAGGGGCAGGGAAATGATCAGTCCCACTGAAATGACATGAAGGGGCAATGGGAGAAAGATATACATACAATTGCTTTCACTGGCACACTAGTTGTGCTTGTTCAAGGTAATGGTTCCCTAGTTCAAGTGGTGTAAAATAATACCAGGAAAAATGATGGAAATCAGAGTGAGAAGGCTGAAGTTATTTCAATTTTAATCTTTTTAATACAATAAATTGCTCCCCATTTGTATCCTGATGATTATATGTGGACATTGTTAACATTTAATTTATTGAATTTATTGAATGCTGGAATATATGAACAATATGGACTACACTCAAGTCTGAAAACTTTAATCATATACAGTCTGATCCTTCTTTAAACTATCATCCTTCAAAATAAAAGGTAGATGAACTAAATACTCATATATTCTTCTCTTGTGATTTCCTGATGTCAAATCTTAAATCCAACTAGTATGTTGTTATAAACTCAAAGAAAAATCTAAATGTCAATACAAATTATATCTACACATGGAAATGTTATGCTGACTCTTCCAAAAAACATTTCCATCCTGACTCTTCCAAAAAAGTTAATCCATATGAAAAGGCTGGGTGGGAGCTCACAGCACTAAAATTTGTTTGACTTGAATAAGTAGACTATACTTAAAAGAATCCTCTTGAGAGCTGGACATACAGAGTCCCATCAAGTCAAATTCACTGAGGCAATACTATGGATTAGAGAGAGAACAGATGTCTCTACCGTCAAAAACATAAGTCAGATAGACATCTAACAGACAGAGGTAAAAATACAAGGACCCTTAGACTAGAATGTGCAGACACGAAGAGTGACTGCACCGGTGTCCCATGAAGCCGCAATGAGGAAACCAACCAACCAAATGACTCATTGTCATGGGAGATGTTTCCCTTCTCAAGTGCTACACTTTGTCCCACTCCAGTATCAATATCAACATAATTTCTCCCTGAGAAACATTGAGGGTAAAAGGAAGAATACATTGAAGATTTCAGTTCCTTCATTTAAAGCAAGCAGATTTTATCTATTGATACCTGGCATGCTACAAATTGGATAACTACCATTATCATACTTTCCATTATGCACATAGATTTTCTTTCTCATCATTTTATCACTAGTGGCTAGCACAAAATAACTGTTCATTTTTTTTTTTTGGCTTTCTTGCAGTGTTTTTTCTACATTGAAAAGAAATCCATGTAAGCACTCTTTCATGCATTTATTCAATGACTTTTGGTGTATGATGTATGTTAATATTGGAGTTAATAATAGATTAATAATGACCAAGTCCACTCTAGAGTGATGTAGATGCAATTTCTTAAAAAAACAACAAAAATACACATTACACATGACCATAACAAAGTAGTACAAAGTTCTGATATTTTACTTATTCTTTATGAAGAAAATAAAGGGCATTCTTCCTATACATGGTTAGGATAAATAAAAATAATTTTAAACCTTTCAAGGTTTTCAAGAAAAAAAAGATAACCTGAAAAAACCAAATTTCTCCCTAATATATTAAATGGACTAAAAAAATCACAAATGCTTCTCAGACAATTTATAGAACACTTTGTGCACAAACAAATATGAGTTCTTTAATGCAGATTGCAAAATGCCTGCCACCCAGATAGATCTGATCCTAGTAAATCTTGTTTGCTTATGCAATATTTTAAAAATAATACATATAAACATCTATAGCATATAAATACATGCATATAAAGCAACATCTAAACATTAGTAAAAGTCATGTTAAAAACTTGATTATAGGGCTTCCCTGGTGGCGCAGTGGTTGAGAGTCCGCCTGCCAATGCAGGGGACACGGGTTCGTGCCCCGGTCCGGGAAGATCCCACATGCTGCGGAGCGGCTGGGCCCGTGAGCCATGGCCGCTGAGCCTGCGCGTCCGGAGCCTGTGCTCCGCAACGGGAGAGGCCACAGCAGTGAGAGGCCCGCGTACCGCAAAAAAAAAAAAAAAAAAAAAAAAAAAAAAAACTTGATTATAAGCATCCGTTAAACACACAGAACATCTGACAACAGAGGGTCAGCACTATCGTGTTATAGACAGGCTCAGGTGAGCAGTGGGTCACCTTCACAATGGTGTGCACCATCTACTTTGCCTGAGTCCCTACCCTCTCCCAGAGGCTACACTTTACATCCACTTGGCCCACTGCCTTACTGCTGTAGGCATCTGAGTTTAGCATCCCTGCTTCAACACCCTAACGTATATATGTTTTAGCAGTCATTTATGAAACTTTTAACTAATAGAACAGTCTAGGAAATCTGATACTCAGTTTGCTTTATTTCTTATTAAGATGTATAGGCATCCTATCTTGCGTAGGTTTTAGCTCAGAAGCAAATATATGGTGAAGGTAAATTAAAAATCTGTTGAAAAGGAAAAATAAATCTGTTACAATTGGTTATCTGCTGTTAAATAGTTATAACAAAAATCATGACCTGGATTATATTTTTCTTCATTGTATTCATGTGTCTAGACTTAAAGATGTGTGCTTTTCAATTTGTATTTAGTTACTGGGAAACCTATGGAACTCTAAGTTAGTAAGTCCTTGTCAACTTCTAAAATTTAAATTTAGGAATATCTAAAACAGATGTCTTCGGACAGTCAAAAGTCATTTCTGATACCAAATTACATTCTAGGGGATATACATATTATGTGTAAAATTATGGAAAGCAAAAATTAAAACATTAATTTTAATAATTTTCCAATCTCATATGCTGGCTTAAAACATATAAATTTACAAAGACTGTCTAGGATAATAAACATACCACCATGCACTCATAATTTGTTGTCCATTACAAAGTTAACCTTTTGATATCTATGGCAATCTCCTGAAACAAAAGATGCGATGCCTGGCCAGTAGGATGCAGCGATTGAGAAGGGCAACCAGGAATAACTTTTTTTTTCTTTAAAGAACCAAATGGAACAAGCACAAAGTTTACCCAGAAGCACAGACCGCTTGTTCTAAAATATACTATATTCTTTATTCAATCATGAAGTCTATGAATTTCATTTCACAAAATCTTTCTCCATCGACACATTTTTTTTCTTTTGAAAACAGCATGTGTGAGCAACACATATTCACAGCTGAAATTGTTTTCTTCACATCTTAGGAGGATGATGAAATGTTAACATGTATCTTTCTTCCCGAAACTCAGAAGCAGAAGGTTAAGGGTGACTGCAAAATCACCTAGTCAATCTGTTATCAGGTAGCCTCTGATACCATGCGTTTCCATCCTTTTCAAGGTTTTTTGTTTTTTCTTCATCCTACAAATGAACTTTAAAGCCTCAAAAAGTAATAATTTATCCCCTTGTTCAATACCCTTTATCCATGAACTGGAGAAGCAATTTTGGCACCACTTTCCTTCCTACTGGTCTCCTGACTCCACCCTCAACAGTGGCATGGCCCAGTTCCTCATCTTTCTGAACTGTCTGTCCCTCCTCGTATCTAAAGGGAGAGCTGAGGTAGCTTACTAGCTGGCAGTAATCTGGGCTGCCAAACCATATCCACTGGAGGGGAGAAGGGTTACAGATGTACCCTTCTGGAAGTCTTGTAAAGTACCAACCATGGAATGAGTCTGATATGTCAGAGCATAATCTTTGTTAAACCTTATATTTTTTAACTTAAACTTTCCCCCTCTTCTTTTGACTTACAAATTAGCACTCCATGAAATCATTTTCTGAAAAGAAGAAAACTATTAATTGGCAGCAAAAAGAGAACATAGTTTACACCACTACTGATAACTCACAGTCGTTAAGTGTAGGTGGATATTTTTCCTTGGAAAAAAGATACCAGAATATTTCATTCTAGTTCACACTGCTGAATAGTTATCCTTCAAAACAATGAGACTCATTAGAAAGTGAGTGAAATGCCTGTCAGAGATTCTCCTCCTCACCCCAGAGAGTACTGTTCTATAGAGAAAATCTTTTATGAAGGGGAAATGTTCTTCTACTTTACCATACATGTCAATGGTTAGTTTATGTATTGATAACATGTAGTAATTTGTTTGAATCTAAACTTTAGAGGAAAGTCAGTGTAGATAAAAATTATTCTACAAAACTAAACTATCATTTAATTTTAAAAAAACTTATAATCACCGAAGACCCATGACCATATGAAATATGGTCTCTAAGATTTTATTCTTTTAAAAACAGATTTTGAAATTCAGAGCAAATATGGTTTCCCCACAATACTTAATTCTGTTCCTGAAAAGCCTTTCTTTTATTTCTCTCAACAGACTGATAATCAAGGAAGGTAGGCACAATGGCAATGTCCCACTACCCCATGTTCATATTTGAACAGTCTGCTCTTCTTCCCTTAACTTTCATCTACTTGGAAATCTATACCAAATATAGAAATTTAGGATTTCTACTTGTCATCTTTTATATCAGTTATGCACTGTTTACATAAGACCACTGAATCAGTTTCCAAGTTGCACAGAGAACATTATACTCAGAGCCCTGGATGATCCTACTTACATGAATAAAATCACATATTATTGGAATCTGGTTATAAGTCTAACTAAAAAAAATTTTTTTTCCTCTCTAGTTGCTGCTTAAGCAGTTACTAATCTTTCTTGTTTTAGCTTCACTGGTAATGAAAATTATCATGGGTATGCCACAGCAATGCAGCTAAAGAATTATACTTTTAGATATATTAAAATTTTCCCTATCCAAATTTGGGTCCCTTACTTGTTTACAACTTTTTTTTTCCTCCAGTTACTTTCATTTTCCTGCTTTTCATATTTTTATTGTGGCCTTAATTTTTTTAATTTAATGAGCTGTTACTGTGACACATAGAAAGGAATATAAGAAGTAACTTCTGTAAAAAGAAAACTTTTTCTCTGATCAGTCTATGAGATTCATGTTTTTAGTCCAGAGGTTGCAAACGTCTTTAACCAGAACCAGAGTCAAACGCTCGTGTGTTTGAAACCTGATCTGGACAAGTCATTTAACCTATCTGTGGTTTACTATGTCCATCCATTAAACAAGAGAGAGTACTTATCTTGTATATTGTTTCAAGAATTAAGTGATACATTACACAGGGAAGTATTTAGCACTGTTCTAACACAGAGTAAGCACACAATATTTTGTAAATATTAATATTTATATTATTGTCAGTGAATCATTCTCTAGAAAGGCTCAAACTGTGGTTTCCTATAACCTAGTTGTATTTGCACTAAGAGCCATTGTTCCATTAAGGGCAGGAGCTCCCAATAAACTGATCATAAAATAAAATACATTTTCAACTTCTACTCTATACATTGAATTAATCCTCCTTAATCTCAGCTGGATTGAATTTAAAGAAATATATAAAATTAGGCATACTGTCTATGCTAGTCCATTGTCTCGAAATGTCTGTTATGTGATCTCAACTATTTTGTTCTGTTCCAGATTTTTTACTACCTGCTTTGGATCAAACATAAGGTAGAGGTTGGTGCTTGTGTAATGTCACATAGCAGAGGCCAATGGGACACGATGGAAGATAGTGTGTTCCAAATAACATCAAATGGTTGTAAACACTTGCCTTACGTAGGTGCAACCTAAATGAATATTCATATTACTTCGGTTTACGAAAAATCAAAGTAAGGAAGGGATTAACCCTTTTAAAAAAAAGGTAGGTCACTTGTGTGATTCACTGAAGAAGTATTCTTCTCATTATGTCAAAAACAAGTATTTAACTGTCATCAAAGCTAGTGGGTTCAATACAAAATTAATTATGAATAGAAAGCAAGCAAAGGAATAGATGAAACAGAATAGCAGTGATGAGGTGTGCCTGTGCCCAGAGATTCAGAACGTTTAGATAATCAGCTGACAAACGCCACCTGTTCCTAATGGCAACACAGGGGCTGCTTCTAAAATTACTGTGGAGGCTCCACTAATGATGAGAGGCTAGGAGAGCCTAAAATTCAAATTATTTTTGTCAAGAACCCTGGTTTCTTTTCAACAAACACCTTCCCCTTGGGTTTATATTATTCTGATAGCATCAATATGATTTTAAACCACCCAAGCAAACATTTGCAATGGAAATAATAACAATGGGAAACAAGCTGGCATTTGGTTATTTTTTAAAAATATGTTTATACATGTATATGTGTATCCGCTACATCTCCAAACCTCACTAGTGGCAAAGAAACATCTAAATATACTTGATTTTCAGACTTTCCATTTAATTAATTAGCTAAATACACTGGACAAGTGAGTTCTCTATTCCAACAGACACTCACTCTTTCATTATTCAGTTTTCTTCAAATAATATTGATTTTAATATGATTGAAGCTCATAAAATATAGAACACTCCTAAAAGACAGCATACAACTTAAATTCAGATTACAGAAAGTTCCCACCTTCACAGAAAATGGGCTTGTCTTATCAGGGCCAGAGTGTAGAAAGGGCAGCAGTGGCTAACCAGCAAACCTCAGTCACACTGAAAAGAACTACGCTTTTCTCCTTCAAGTAGTATCTGCTCTGACTGATCCTTGAAAAAAGTCTGCAGTATGGTAGACCATTAACAGTAATTCTAATAAGTATGATTACATTACCACTCTGCAAGACTCTTAACTTATTCTACGGTAAGCTCCTACCCTACTCATATTGTCCCATAGAAACTTTCCATTTAAGACACGTAATGGAAAAATAAATAACTATACAAACAGTATACACAGGAGCAGTAAGTTGTTATTACCTTTTTGGGTGTGTACTACATGCAAGTTCTAAATTAAATTTTATTTTATTTTATTTTTTATTCATTTATTTATTTTTTGGCTGCACTGGGTCTTTGTTGATGCGTGCAGGCTTTCTCTAGTTGTGGCGAGCGGGGGCTACTCTTCGTTGTGGTGCGTGGGCTTCTCATTACAGTGGCTTCTCTTGTTGTGGAGCACAGGCTCTAGAGCGCAGGCTCGGTAGTTGTGGCACACGGGCTTATCAGTTGCTCCGCGACATGTGGGATCTTCCCAGACCAGGGCTCGAACCCGTGTCCCCTGCACTGGCAGGCAGATTCTTAACCACTGTGCCACCGGGGAAGTCCTACATGCGAGTTCCAATATGCACTTACATATATACTCATTTAATGTTCCTGAGAACCAGGAGAAGCCAGGATAGTAATTATCCTTCTCACTCTGCAGATAATAAAATTGAAGAACTCTGAAGAAAAGAAACAATATGGGGATGGGTATTGTGACAGAAAAATCCTAGAGGACAGCTACCTGGCAGTTCTAGAGAGCAGCCAGTCCTGACTGGAGCAAAAGGCTGGAAGACTCCTGAGGAGATGAAAGAAAGGAAGGAAGGAAAGGAGGGAGGGAGAGAGGAGGGAAGGAGAGGAAGTGAGACTATGAGACTATTAATTCCAAGAAAACCAAAAAATAATACAAAAAAAAGAAAATATCATAGGTCTCTAAATGGTTCAGTAATGAGTAAAACATATAGTCAAAACATGCTTATAATGAATATTGATATAACAAAAATTTTAATGATTCTCTTGGGAGTAAAATGATTTATAATAGGGCTAAAACATTTTATATAGTAAGAAGTAACAGCCCTCATTTTATATAGGAAGAAGTAAATTCTAAAAGTCAAAAAGCAAAACATAGCCATCTGGGAATGCTATTTAGAAATACGGAAGTAAATAACAGAAAAAAGAGCCTAAAGAGATGAAAATGGTTGCCTCTCATGAATGGGGATCCAGGAATGGTGGGCACTGAGGATACTATCATTTTATTGTAGCCTTGGGAACTTTGCGACTTTCTAAATGCCTGGGGTACTACAAAAGCTTAAAAACTCTTTGGTGGCACAAGAATGCAAGGACTGTGTAAAATCATATTAAAGACACAACAGAGTGGACGTACCTAGGCAGTCCTGTATCTCAACTGCACTTGGGTACTGAGAACAGGCAGATTTGCCAGGAAGAACACAGCCAGCTTAGGACTCCCTGAGCCAATGGGACTGAAAAAAAGCAATAAGAAGCAGGAAGATACGTGAAATCGTGCTTCAATTTTCTCATTTTGTCTCAGAAAAAAATATACTGATCTTTTTCTACTGCTCAGAAACCAAGTATTAAGGGACATCCCTGTCGACGTTTTAATGGAAATCCTTCTCTAGGGATAGCAGGTGAGTCTACACAGGGACCAGTCCTGAAGGATCAGAGCGTTCAACTAAGAGATGACAATGGAGGAAGGGGGTGAGAAGGGATCCTGCAGGCTTCAGTGAGGGAATCGTGTCAACACTTCAGAACTTCTGGGGAGAGGAGCGAGGAAGGGGACTGAGGGACTGTGAGTGCAATAGGGCATGGAATCACTCCTGCCTTCATATCGTCCTGCTATAAATGATTAAAGTAGGCATTCTATGGGGGTGATATCACCCCAAAGGGGGTGAAAATGAGTTCTTAGAGGGTGAAAATGTCTTAGAGATTGCAATGGTTTCTGACTCTCTAAATGGTCACATTTTATAAACAAATATACAATAAATGTATGGCATTAAAATTTTCATGATTAGGGGAAAAAAAAGTCTAAAAGGCTCCTGGGATGGGGAGGGCATTAATGAGGAAAATCCACTTGAGAAACACTGGATTAAAGGAAAAGGTAAAAGAAGAAATAATGGTTGGAGAACTTTGGAATGTAAATTGGTAAACACTCAGAAGGACCTTACAAATTCTGGGAGCGTGAGGGCATTTTGTGATTGAAAGCATTTTTAAGGTTAAGATCAGACATCTAATACCATACAACGAAGCTTCTTTAAAATGTTAGAACAGTAGATACCCTCAAATCAAAACTGCCCTATTACCTAGATCACTGATTTTGTTTTAACAAAAGACATTCTCTATTCAGTGAATTCTTTGATACCAACCCCAAGCATCTCATTACCTTTTAGAAATCAATGAGCCAAGCTCATGTTCTATTTGACCACTAACCTATGTGATTCCAGAAAGATATCTTCCTAACTTTCCAAATATCTGCTTTGAAGCCACACCTACACAAATATTGTTTTCTGCCTTGATTCAGAGCCCAGACCATCAAAGGTTTTCACATACACATGTGGTTTCAAGATGTGAGATGGGAAAAATTCAGGCCCAACTGAGGTCAAGACAGTTTCTAAACTTGAGTGTGTGTGTGATTTGGTGATGCCCAGGTTCCAAAGAAACCATATCTCCAGGGAGTGCCTTCTACCCAACCACCAACAGGACACAATTTACAGTATTAGAGACGTTGATCTTCTCATGATTATGCCCACATCAGCATCCTTCAAACCAGACTGTCTCTTACATTATACTACTTTTTAAAGCTACTTCTCAACAGAAAGAAAAATTAGTTGATTCACTCAAACCTCAAACTCCATGAGGGCAAGACCCTGTCTTCTTTCTTCATCACTCTGTCTCCAGCATGGAGCAGCATCCTAGCATTAGTGGCTGCTTAATAAATGTGTGATGGATGGAAAGACAGAAGACATTACCTTCAAGCATGTTTAGCAATATTTCAAAACCTGGACTTTGTTGTGAAAACGCTAACAGAGTATACCATTTCATTATTTTAGAGAGACTCAGCATAACTGAACCACTATAAATCATGTTAGCAAAGTACCATAGAAAATTAAGTATATTATGACATGTCAAGAGCATCCCAGGCCAGCATACTCTTGATTGTGTATCATGTTTTGTACAGTGGCACACAGTAGGCACTCAATTGCTTACTTGCTAAAGTATGACACAGAATCCCAACTACAGAAAATCTCTACTCCATCTTCCTCTTCCATTTTACAACCAGAAGAATGTCCTTACTTCCTTTTTAAAGCATATGTTCATAATTAAGTCAGTGGGCATTTACAAAAATAGAATTGCAAAGAATAAGGCAACAAATTGTTTCTCTCTTATCTAATTCTAATAGAAAACCAGGGTCAAATAGCATTATTGAACAGAAAGCTGGCCATATTCAATTTGATTGAATGTGCTAGTTTATTTCATTATTCTCCAAGCCTACAATTGTTAACATGTAATCTGTTATTCATTGTAAATGATGCTATTAGTGACTATTTCAACATGGATGTTCAAAAGAAAAGGCCCTGGTTGAAAGTAAAATATGGGAAAGGTTTGTCAGTTTTCCCTTCTGCAATAAGAAAAATAGGGGCGGAGCCAAGATAGTGGAATAGGAGGATGCAGAATTCATGTCTCTGCACAACTAGGGCACCTACCAGGCACCGGTAGGGCACGGGCATCTAAGGGGATGGGAGGAACCCCCAGCAACCGGCTTGGAGGATCTTGGCTCCCAGGCGGGAGGTCGGGCCCAAGCTCCCGGGTGGGAGTTCCAAGTCCAAACTGCTGGACTAACAGAGAACCTCAGACCCCAGAGTGACACATCCCGGAAGTCCTCAACTCAGCACCAAGACCTGGCTCTATCCAACTGCCTGCAAATTCCAGAGCTGGACGCCTCAGGCCAAACAGCCAATAAGACAGGAATACAGCTTCACCCATCAAAAAAGAAAGAAAGAAAGAAAGAAAGAAATGACAAAAAAATGTTACAGACGAAGGAGCAAGGTAAAAACCTACAAGACCAAATAAATGAAGACGAAATAGGCAACCTATCTGAAAAAGAATTCAGAGTAATGATAGTTAACATGAGTTAAACACTCGGAAACAGAATGGAGAAAGTACAAGAAACATTTAACAAGGATCTAGAAGAACTAAAGAGCAAACAAATAATAATGAACAATACAATAACTGAAATTAAAAATACTCTAGAAGGAATCAATAGCAGAGTAACTGAGGGAGAAGAACGGATAAGTGAGCTGGAAGATAAAATGGTGGAAATAACTGCCAGGGAGTCAAAAAAAGAAAAAAAGAATGAAAGGAATAGAGGACAGTCTCAGAGACTTCCGGGACAACATTAAATGCACCAACATTCAAATTATAGGAGTCCCAGAAGAAGAAAAGAAAAAGAAAGGGTCTGAGAAAATATTTGAAGAGATTATAGTCTAAAACTTCCCTAACATGGGAAACAAAATAATCAAGTTCAGGAAACACAGAGACTCCCATACAGGATAAACCCAAAGAGAAACACACTGATACACATATTAATCAAACTATCACAAATTAAATACAGGGAAAATATTAAAAGCAGCAAGTTAGAAAAACAACCAATAACATACAAGGGAATCCCCAGAAGGTTAACAGCTGATCTTTCAGCAGAAATTCTGCAAGCCAGAAGGGAGTGGCAGGATATATTTAAAGTGATGAAAGGGAAAAACCTAAAACCAAGATTACTCTACCCAGCAAGGATCTCATTCAGATTCCATGGAGAAATTAAAACCTTTACAGACAACCAAAATTTAACAGAATTCAGCACCACCAAACCAGTGTTACAACAAATGCTAAAGGAACTTCTTTAGGCAGGAAACACAAGAGAAGGAAAAGACCTACAAAAACAAGCCCAAAACAATTAAGAAAATGGTAATAGGAACATACATATCAATAATTACCTCAAATGTAAATGGATTGAAAGCTCCAACCAAAAGAAACAGACTAGCTGAATGGATACAAAAACAAGACCCATACATATGCTGTCTACAAGAGAACCACTTCAGACCTAGGGGCACATACAGACTGAAAGTGAGGGGATGGAAAAAGATATTCCATGCAAATGGAAATAAAAAGAAAGCTGGAGTAGCCAGGAACAGGATAGAAAGCTCAGAGACAAACCCATGTATATATGGTCACCTTATCTTTGATAAAGGAGGCAAGAGTATACGATGGAGAAAAGACAGCCTCTTCAATAAGTGGTGCTGGGAAAACTGGACAGCTACATGTAAAAGAATGAAATTAGAACACTCCCTAACACCATACACAAAAATAAACTCAAAATGGATTAGAGACCTAAATGTAAGGCCAGACACTATAAAACTCTTAGAGGAAAACATAGGCAGAACACTGTATGACATAAATTACAGCAAGATCCTTTTTGACCCACCTCCTAGAGGAATGGAAATAAAAACAAAAATAAACAAATGGGGCCTAATGAAACTTCAAAGCTTTTGCACAGCAAAGAAAACCATAAACAAGATGAAAAGACAACCCTCAGAATGGGAGAAAATATTTGCAAATGAAGCAACTGCCAAAGGATTAATCTCCAAAATATACAAGCAGCTCATGCAGCTCAGTATCAAAAAAACAAACAACCCAATCCAAAAATGGGCAGAAGACCTAAAACAGACATTTCTCCAGAAAGATATACAGACTGCCAACAAACACATGAAAGGATGCTCAACATCACTAATCATCAGAGAAATGCAAATCAAAACTACAATGAGGTATCACCTCACACCAGTTAGAATGGCCATCATCAAAAAATCTACAAACAATAAATGATGCAGAGGGTGTGGAGAAAAGGGAACCCTCTTGCACTACTGATGGGAATGTAAACTGATACAGCCACTGTGGAGAACAGTATGGAGGTTCCTTAAAAAACTAAAAATAGAACTACCATATTACCCAGCAATCCCACTAGTGGGCATATACCCTGAGAAAACCATAATTCAAAAAGAGTCATGTACCACAATGTTCACTGCAGCACTATTCACAATAGCCAGGACATGGAAACAACCTAAGTGTCCATCGAGAGATGAATGGATAAAGAAGATGTGGCACATATATACAATGGAATATAACTCAGCCATAAAAAGAAACGAAACTGAGTTATCTGTAGTGAGGTGGATGGACCTAGAGTCTGTCATACAGAGTGAAGTACGTCAGAAAGAGAAAAACAAATACCGTATGCTAACACATATATATGGAATCTTAAAAAAAAAAAAAGGTTCTGAAGAACCTAGGGGCAGGACAGGAATAATGACACAGACGTAGAGAATGGACTTGAGGACAGGGGGAGGGGAAAGGGTAAGCTGGGACTAAGTGAGGGAGTGGCATGGACATATATACACTACCAAATGTAAAATAGATAGCTAGTGGGAAGCAGCCACATAGCACAGGGAGATCAGCTCAGTGCTTTGTGACCACCTAGAGGGGTGGGATAGGGAGGGTGGGAGGGAGATGCAAGAGGGAGGGGATATGGGGGTATATTTATAGCTGATTCACTTTGTTACAC
This sequence comes from Mesoplodon bidens, assembly GCF_964165515.1. NCBI lineage: Eukaryota > Metazoa > Chordata > Mammalia > Artiodactyla > Ziphiidae > Mesoplodon > Mesoplodon bidens. The sequence continues at coordinate 116,731,774 of NC_138176.1, read as the reverse complement.
AGCAGAAACTAACACACCATTGTAAAGCAATTATACTCCAATAAAGATGTTAACAAAATAAATAAGAAAAATAAAAGTGGCACTGCAAATTCCCTGGTGGTCCAGTGTTTAGGACAGCAAGCTTTCACTGCCGAGGGCCCGGGTTCAGTCACTGGTCAGGAAACTAAGATGCCAGAAGCCAAAAAAAAGAGAAAAAAACAGTCAGCTGGGCTGCACTCCTGCAGGCTCTAAGAAAAGCTCATTGCATATCCATTTAGTCACTCAGGGTTTGACAGGAGCCTACTCTGGGCCAGGCAGTGTTCTAGGAACTGGATATTTAGCAATTAAAATAAAAGATTAATTTCTTGGTCTCAGAGAGCTCATGCTGTAGTGGGTGTAAACAGACTATAAATGAAGCAAAAAAAATAAATATGCATTGTATCAGGTGGTGATAAATGCTCAGAAGAGAAAAACAACAGATTAAGGAGATGGTGAATGAGGAAAGAGGTGCATGCTGTTTCAGATGAGGTGATCACAAAATGCTGGCCTGATAAGGTGATATTTGAGGACATATCTTAAGTGCAGAAGCAAGCTGTATAGGTTTCTGGACAAAGAGTGTTCCAAACAGAACAGTAAGTGCAAAGAATCTGAGATGGAGTGTTCATGGTATAGACTAAAAACGGCAAGCGGTTTTCACATGTAAGTTAAGTTTTGCCTAAATATTCTATCTTGCATCTCCATCTATTTAAACCTTACTGGTCCTTTTACAGTATCTCTCTCAAGTGAAATCCTTTACACCACCAAGTTCCCTGTAACCCTCCAAAAACATCTGGCTTCTCCACCCTTTGAATCCCAAGAACAACTTGGCCCAGAAAACTCTGTTTTCCAAGTGAACATCTTTGTAGATTATAAACACATATCTAGGGTCAAGACTTGCTGCAAATTTGTATAACCCCTTCTGAACTTAGCTGCCTCAAAACAATCTTGTCTTAGAAAGTCAAAGGCAGTATGTGTAGTTGGTATGGGTTTCCCAGAAATTTAGAGTCAGCGGGCACTACTTTTCATAGCCTAGTCTTGTTTGGACTTGATATGGCACCCTCGGTCTTCCAAAAGACATGCTTGTATTCATGCTTTGGTTAGTTATTTCCTTGCTGAAAAGGGGATACAGGTGGGCTCTTCATCACCAGGCTTTGGGCCAGCTTTCAGTTCTGTAACAGTGATGCTAATCTTGGTTTATATATGTGATTTGCCAAATGTAACTTCTGTTCCTGTTTCATTTTCTTTGGACTCTTGTAGCCAAAAGTAGATCAGGTGAAGTAGTCAGGCAGAGAGTATCTAGTATCTTTGTTTCTTCTGTCACAGGAAAATGAAACATTTGTTTCTCATGTTATATCTGACAAAGTAACACTCTCTAGATCCACCCAGTGTGTTCATCTATGCCTCAGCTTGAAAAGACTATTTTAACTTTTTCATACAAAAAGAACACTGGTAAAAGTACATTAAAGACTCACTGTTATATCATAACTTCAGCCATATATGTGATTTTCAAAAAGCATTTCAAAAATGGGTTGCCCTGCATTTGAAAAGAAACAGAGCAAGTAGCCACATTGAAAAGTAGATGCCAGGGAGTTTTTAAATGGTCACGTTTAAAGGATGGAATCCATGGCACATAATAGCAACCGCTCCCTCTCATTCATGTGAGACTGACAACATTATTTTTCATATCAAGTGAATCATTTTCAACCTCATTTTAATTTTCAAAACTTGACTCACTCATTGGACACACAAATGCAGATGTTTGCCATCTAGTGGCAAAAGTTAGTATCAGCTGTCTAATTTTTCTAGAAAAGCGGCAATATTTTGCCAAGAAAAATTTAATCTAAACCCCATGTTTAAGAGGTGAGGAGAAAGTAAAGCCTAAGGAAGATCACACATCTAATTGGTTACACTATCCTAATACCCCCATCTCCTCTCTTCTTGATACTAAGTAGGAACAGGCCTGTTTAGAAAACCCTGGGAATATTATTCCAGGTTTTATGGATTTGAATTCACAAAGACATAAGTTCCATGAAAGCAGAATGACTATTCATCTAATTATCTCTAGCATCTAGAACAGTGCCTGAAACAATTCAGGGACTTAAATTTAATGAACAACTGAATGGCCGGTAGAAAAGCTGAAAATAGACCAGACTGTGTGGGTCACCTACCAGAGGAATTTCTAAAGTTCTAAGGAACAGAGTGATTGACAATTTTGTTTAATTCTCTTAAAATTTATGTAATACTTTACATTTGTGTAAAAGCATTAATTGTACTGTATATGCTTTTTAAAATGCATTCATGTCTAGAAGATCTATTAATAAAATGCCCTTTGATGAGCAAAACGAATCTATGTCCATTTCTAAAACCATTCATAATAATTAAACTACTGTGCACATATGCAGCAGTTATAGACTATTTTGTCCTTCCTTTCTTGACATCCTGTTGTTCACATCAATAATATATGTGAGGTACTTGCTCAGAAAGTTAGACTCTAAATATAGCATTATACACATGCAAAAATGTGGTCCGCTTCTGATATAGTTCCATGGTACAACACAAGAAACAAAGAATAAATGTTCAGGACTAGATGTATTTGAGATAATTTCTGTTTTTATACCACCTTGTGAACAATGTTATCCTTTTTTTTTTTTTTTTGCGCTACGCGGGCCTCTCACTGCTACGGCCCCTCCCGTTGCGGAGCACAGGCTCCGGATGCGCAGGCTCAGCGGCCATGGCTCACGGGCCCAGCTGCTCCACAGCATGTGGGATCTTCCCGGACCAGGGCACGAACCCGTGTCCCCTGCATCGGCAGGCGGACCCTCGACCACTGTGCCACCAGAGAAGCCCGTATTTTTTAAAAACTATATATTTAGTTACCAAGGGGTACATGTGATGGAAATGGTTTCACCTTTATTCTATACCTGAGACCTCAGTCATTCCTCAATTGTGTTTAAATTCCAGTGGAAAAGAGCACTCTGCCCTTCCTCAAAGCCTGAGAAACACCCTAAATTGAATGGCTCATTTTACCAGAGAACAGCCTAAGATAATGTACCCCTTGCCAATCCAGGCTATTAATCTACTTAAAAAAAATACAAAGTGTTTCTAAAGTGTTTCTGTAGCTCATTCAATCATTCTCTCAAACAAAATATTCTGTCTCTCTCCTCCATTAGTGGATTTTAAAATTTAGCGGGCAGAAGTATCATTCCAGGTATTTATTTAAAATGCAGACTGACAGACCCTGCCCGCCCCATTCTAATTCAGCTGGTCTGGTTTCAATCCCCAAGGCTACAGTTTAACAACTACCCAAGGTGATTTTGGTCAAATGATCCTAGGCCACAATGGTAGAATCATCATCTTAAATCCCTGTGATGGAAATCTTTTCAGTGATTATGAAAAGCCCTTAGGAGACCTGGCTACTTATAGCAGCTGGTGATCAACGAAAAATGACTCCTTCAAAAGTTCTGGCCACTAGAACAAGTTGGTGAGAAGAGCCCTAATCTGTTAGATGTTATCTGAGAGAACCATGCCTCTCAAAATGTTAGGGTCACCAGGGCAACCATTATATCCTTGCAGACAATGCTTTGAGCAAGTGAAACTCTGAGTCTGACCTGGGATAAGTTTATTATGTTCTGTATCATATTCATCAAGAACTCCTTACTGTTTATTAACATGTAAACTATCCTGTCATTATCAAAATACACTGAAAACTTCTAAACCTCAGATTTCTTCCCCCGCCCCAAAAGGAACAGTAAGAAGGAATTCATTCAAGAACAAATACTTAATGAGAGTACTATTGTCAAGCACTGTTTAGACCCTTGGACTATATCATGAATAAAACATAACATAAACGTCTCTGCCCTGACAGAGATCTAAACCATCATTCAATATAGTGAGCTGCTCATCCCCACTTCACAATGTGTAAGTCCTGGGTATAGAGAAATAAATAATGGGCGGCTCCTGATAAGAAGCTCAAAATCCAAAGGAAAACTTTGATATTTGCATAGTTTATTCTAGTGGAAACAAGTATGGCAAAGAATAATACACTCAAGGGGCATGGGGAATGAAAAGACGAATTGTCTTAGAGGAGGCACGCAGGCCTCCTCCTGTTTGCAGGACTGCTAAGGCCAAAGCTAGGGAGCACATTTCAGGAAGTGTGGAGGGTCTACCTAGAGGCACATCCCAGGACCCTCAAAGCAGGCTGACGTGGCTACAGCGCCACAGCAGAGGGGGGAAAGGAGGAAGGGACTGAAAGTTATGGAGAGTGAAACTGTAATGGACTTTGATCTCATTGTAGAATAGGTAAAAGCAAACAAAGCAAAAAGACAAGTCAGAGGCCATCGGGACAGTGCAGGGGTGGGTTGGGGGGGTTGGGGAAGGCCTGTATCAAGAAAGTGGGAGTGGGAGTAGGAAGGACGGAACTGATGAGACGGTTCAGGAAAATCCAGTAGGATTTAGAGACTGCATGAGAGGAGGGAGGGTATCAAGGAAATGCAGATTCGAGATGCTTCAAGTCTGAGCTCCTAGGATGACTGTGATGCAGTCAATTAATACAGGAAAAAAACAGGAGGAACAGCATATTTTGGAGAAAGATGATGGGTTCCAGAGTCCAAATGGCACATTAGAGGTGCCTGATTGATATTCTTTGTGGAAATGTCCAACAGGGTGCCAGCATGGAAATCTAGCACTCAAGGGAAGAGCTATGGCCTACAAAACTATGTCTACTGACACTTGAAGCCCTAAGTGCAGTTGAAATCACCAAGAGAGAGAATGTCAAGTGAGAAAGAGGTGAGTTGATTCCTGAGAAGAGATCTAGCATGAAAGAATAGAGAAAACCAGACACAGAGTCAAAAGATCCAGGCCTGTGAATTTTGGGACCCTGGGTGAATCACACAACAGGATGCAGAAATATTCTTTATGTAATTTCACTAACTCACACTGCAGAAATCTTAAACAGGTTCAAAGATTTTTCCCCTTACTGTCTTGGCATTCTAGTATTAAGTATTTCTTCTTAAGACACAACCAATTTTGCTGACAATTCTAGATTCCCTGACCATATACCTGCCCTCCCACTATCCAGGAAAATTATCTTCCAGAATTCTACCACAAACATTCTTCTAAATGACAAATAGGGTAGCAATAACAAACATTCATCATTATTAAGATTTCTCTCTCCAAAATTCTTAGGGGAATATTGATTACAAATTCTAAAGGAATTCTCTTTTCAACAAACGTGTCATATTGTATCTTGACTTACTGGCATTCTAAGACACAGATCATTATGATGTTTTATTTTTTCTCCATACTTCTCCCTAAACTGTAGTTTTATTGCATATACAAGATTTTGTTGTCTTTGTTAAAGTTTTTCTGTTTCTATTCCAAACTTATATTCATTCATGAAACAAAAACAAATATACATATATATGTGTGCGTTAGATAGACTAAAATGTCCACATTCAGAATTCAAAATGAGTCACCTGTACTTTATGGATCTAAATAATGCAAAAGCTTAAATGTCAACATAAAAGTTAACGATCTGAGAGTGCATGTCATCAAACAGGATGATTTTAATCTAGCATCAAAAATGAGTGCCCACTACACCTCCATTAGTCCACTGGCCGACATTAGCCTGAAGGCATAAGAACAGCTTGTGTCTTCTGGGGCAGTATTTATGTGTTACTCTTACAAATCCAAAGTGTCTAGTATGATCCTGGGGGCAGAGAAAGTGCTGAACATAGACATACTTAACTAATCAGAAATTCAAAGCAAACAGATTTCTTTATTGCTGGGCCACTTTAAGTGGATTGATTTTTATGCAGTGAAATCAGTCAATCTTTTAGAACACACTGCAGATTTAAAAATTAAGGAGGTAGATTTACATTTAAAGTCAGCTCACAAAAGTCTATTATTATCCCAGTTTTGTATGAATGTTAGGATATGTACAGAAAAATATCAGAGGATTATGCATCAAATTGTTAACTTCGGTTATCTTTCGGGGCACTGGATCATGATGGACTTTTACTTTTTTTTTTTTTTTTTTTTTTTTTTTGCGGTACGCGGGCTTCTCACTGCTGTGGCCTCTCTCGTCGCAGAGCACAGGCTCCGGATGCGCAGGCTCAGCGGCCATGGCGCACGGACTCAGCCGCTCCGTGGCATGTGGGATCCTCCCAGACCGGGGAACGAACCCGTGTCCCCTGCATCGGCAGGCGGACTCTCAACCACTGCGCCACCAGGGAAGCCCGGACTTTTACTTTTGACATAATATATTTCTTCCATGATTGAATTCTGTGTAATCCATATTATTTTTATAATGAGAAAAACAGCAAAACCACTATATTTACATATTTTATATGTCGATATGTATATTGAGCATTTTATGGGGATGACTCCACAGTAAGTACTTTAAGGCAATCAAAGACAAGTGAAACATGGCATCATCATTCAAGCACTTCACACTCTAGTATTTGAAATAATTTATATACACACACACACAAATAAGAGTGAATGTGGTCAGTGATAAAACTGAGAATCTGATAAAGTACTAAAAGATGAATTCACAGTGAAAAGTGTCATTTCAAGCACTTTGTCCTTGACAAACTGCTAAAATTTGGACCCATGAGGATGTGGAAGAAAGGGCATTCCAAGCAGCATGAGAACATGTGAAAATCATGAAAATGGCAGAGAGGGGGTACAGAACAGCAAGTACTGAGGATAAAGTTAAAGGTGACCTTGAGACTTGAGACTGAATTTAATGTAAATCCAAACCATGGAACATATGGAATGCTAGCTGAATGCTGATGTAAGAGATTTCGTTGTTGGTTAATAGGTAATAGAAGGGGATGTCAGAGAAGTGTTTTAGGATAGGAGGGAAAAAATGATCAGATTTGATCTTCAATAAAAGTAATCTCTAAAGTGGATTAGAAGAAAGGACTATAGTCAGTGAAATCAGCTGGGAAGCCTGGAGACTGAGAGAAACGTATAAAGGTCTGATTGCATCAGCATCACCTGGGGGGTGTTAGAAATGCAGATCCCCAGGCCCCGCTCCAGCCCTCCTGAATCAGAGTCTGCCTTTTCACAAGATCCCCATGTGACCTGACTGCACATGAAAGTTGGAAAAGCCCTGAACTGAGGTGTTGGTAGTAGGAAAGAAAAGAAGGCAAGAGGTTGAGTGAGCTATTACTTGGTTGAATTATTACAATTTGGTATCTGACTAAATGTGGGAAGCTATGCAAGAGAGCAAATCAAGATTACTCAGAAAACTCCGAGCCACAGGGTGGCCACCCTAGGCATGTAAACGGGAAACCTCAGGGGAGCAGGGTGAGGAGGAAACAAATGAAGGCGGTGCTACCCAGCAAGCTCATGGAAATGCCCCTTCCAGAAGCCAACACCAGGCTTGGAGATGATGAGATGGGTAACCCACATTGAAAAGTAGGGGAAATCATGACAATGAATGAAGTCCCAAAGGAAAAGGGTGCAAGAAAGGCATGGGAGTCAACGGAGGAGAAAGACCTGGGGAGCCTCATGCAGCTTGGGAGACGGGGCAGGGAGGCTGGAAGGCGGAAGAGGAACCAGAGGAGGAGGAGAGCCAGGGAAGTACAATGCTTTGAAAATGAAGGGTGGCTGAAGGTGCTGCTAAGAGATTAAAGGAGATGCCCGGGAGAGGGCCTTTTGTTTGTGACTAACAGGGGACAGGTGGTTTTTGGCCGAGTGGTTTCTGTGAACCTCATGAAGATGGAAGCCAGAGAGCAAACGTTACAGTCAGAAGTCGGTAAAATTAGAGATATGTGGATGTTACTCACCGAGTGTAAATGAAAATGTTAGGGATGAACATGAAAAGTTAGAAGAGGCAGAAAGGGCTAGGTTGACTTAACTTGAAACTATTGAACTTGATAAAGATTTTCTTATGGAAGAAAGATCAGAAGTATTCCCATCAAAATGTTCAGAATGATTAGGAAGGCCAACAGGCAGAGTGAGTAGGAATTGGATTTCTGGCTCAGCTGTAAGGAGGCCCTGCCTCTCCCTGCTCTCTGGAAAGGGAATGAGACGCGTTGCGAGCGTTCATTTCTCAAATCGTACAAACCACACAGTTGGACAATCACCAATGGGGAGTCACAAAGTAGGAGGCCCTTCACTGATGACTTCTGCTGTGAGCCGAATGACGGCCCCCCAAAAGATATGTCTGTCTATGTCCTAATCCCCCAAACCCATGAATATTACCTTATATGGTAAAAGGGTGTGATACAGCTAAGGCTCTTGAAAGGAGGAGCTGGTCCTGGATTTTCTGGGTGAGCCCTGAATGCAATCACACGTATCCTTATGAGAGGGACACACAAAGGAGGAAACACACAGACGGAAAGGCAGGAGACGATCTGACTCCGGGCAGTGGTGAGAGGCAGTCACAGGTCGGGGAATGCAGCCAGCCATCAGAAGCTGCAGGGGACAAGTACGAGTTCTCCGTTAGGGCCTTTGAAGGGAGTGCGGGAATTATGAGACAGTACATTTCTGTTTTTTTTTTTTTTTGGTTGGTTTTTTGGGTTTTTTTGTTTGTTTTTTTTGGTACGCGGCCCTCTCACTGTTGTGGCCTCTCCCGTTGCAGAGCACAGGCTCCGGACGCGCAGGCTCAGCGGCCATGGCTCACGGGCCCAGCCGCTCCGCGGCACGTGGGATCCTCCCGGACCGGGGCACGAACCCGTGTCCCCTACATCAGCAGGCGGACTCTCAACCACTGCGCCACCAGGGAAGCCCCATTTCTGTTGTTTTAAGCCCTAGGAAGCGAATACAATGTCTAACATCACCTTCCAATTCTGAGATTTCTTGAGCTGCTCTCACCTCATATTGATCATATGCTCCTGGAAGGCAGAGTCCTGGACTCACCCTCTGAGCATCCAAAGAAAAGAATGTCCACTGTGCCTGGCACATTAGATAACACTGACAGGGAAGTTACCATAGGGGTATACACTCCTGTGTATAAGTGAAAAGCAGAGATAGCTGGATAGGTAGACAGATGACTGACAGATACACAGAGAGATAGACTCATTTTACTCAAGCAAGTATTTATTAAAATGTACTTATTAAACACTCTCATGAACTTAACTTCTTTAGAAAGAATCATAAATACTACCTGGGTTACCCTTGACTGTCGACTTTAATATTAAAGATAGTGAGAACAACCAGAACTCAGATGAGGGACATGTGGCTTGTAGTTGCTTAGATACGCTTTCAGTTTCTTATTATTAAATGAATTGAGGGGTTTAAAATAATTTATCACAGGGAAAGCAGAGTGATAGCCGCACTCAAGGAAAGCTGAAAAAGGTTGGCTGGTTCTTGTGTGATGAGAAGGGTTTGGGGATAAAGAGGGAAGAAAGGAGGACCCCATGTAAAGGAACCTTGTGGCAATGCCAGTTTCCCTGCAGGGCTCCCTTCCCACGAGGTAATGCATGTGACATGTGTTATTACATATGTGAGAACTCACAGGCAAGGAAGACAGGAGGCTCTTTGCTTCCATTTCATGTATGAGAACTTCTTTCCAATGCAATTGAGTTGAGGGATCTCTGCATGAGAGAAGTTGTGCTTTTAGACTATTTTGAACTAAAAAAAATTGAAAATCACCAAAAAAGTCACTGTGCTCAATAATACTTTTAAATGAATGTACACAGATAGATATAGATATATAGAAAGACACAGAAATAGAAATACAGAGATAAAGATAGATACAAAGATACACAGATACAGATACATAGAACCCAATGATACTTGAAATGTATATGGATTCTTGGAGTCTACACAATACCACTGGATTGGGATCCCCTGGAGGTGACAGCTGGCTGGATGAAACTTCAAATGGCTGTGGGCAAGAAGTGGTACCTAGCTAAGCAATAACTAGGTTTCTCTCCAGACTGGGTCCCGCCGGCAATTCTAATGAGGTAATCTACTCCAAAGTGATAAATACAAAAATACTGACAGAGGCTGTCAGCAGATGCCTTTTCCCAGAGCTTACTGACAGGATATTTTTGTATGAATCTAATGCCATGGCCATAGCTACCTGTGATCAATGAGAAGGCTTCAGTGGAAGAACATCAAAGCACCCCACGACCATAAAGGCACAGCCTTTGGAGTAGACATCTGGTAGCCCTCTCCTCCCTGAAACCAGCTGGTAGTATTTTACTCTGGTTTAACCTCACCTGACTTTTATCTAAACAGCAGTCACTGGAGGATATCCTGCTCAACCCAGGATGTCTAGAGCACCACTTCCTGCAGTAGAGGTGACTGAAGGTAGAATATGTCATGGCTCAGCTGGTGTGCCGGATTTCAAGGGAACACCGGGGACAGGAAATAAGCTGGGGCTAGGCTAGAACAAATGACCTAATGAAGGATTAATTCCGTAGTGGAGAGTCAACAACTCAAATTACAGTGGCCAGGAGGAGAGTGGAGAACAGAGATTTGATCCTGCCAACAATGACACACAAGGAGATTTGTCAAGTGGAACCTGGCAGCACAAGTCTCCAGGCAGAAATGATACACTGTCCCAAGGGTGGCCCTGCCTCAGGCCTAGCTAGGGGTCTGTCCACTTCAGGGCTGCAGCAGAGACTGGCAAGGGAAGGAGTAAACTCTTGCTTCTGGACAGAAGTTCTTTGGAAAGGGTGAGACTAACTGTCAAGGTCATGCTAAAGTCTTTCTAGGCACAACTTCAGTCCTGCAAATGCAAACTGAAAACATGAGAAAAGTTTAGTCCTATGAAATGGCAAATATAACAAGGGTTGCAGAAACCGAGGATAGCTGGGCATGGGAATTAGTAGAGCTCACTAGGGTTAGGGCAGGTAATCCCATCTCAGACTCCCTTCTTCTGTGTCTGCACCGGTTGATGAATCAGGAAGGCCAGCCCTCCCCCCACCCCCAGTCTCACCAGAACAGGGCTGGGGAAGGCAAGAGCTCAAACCCCACAGCGCATCCGCCAGCTACCGTGGTTTTTTCCACCATTGTTCCTCCCCAAAGTGTTCACATTGTAGCTGGCTTCAGGATGAGCTGGCACAACTGGTGAGAAGAAGATGGCAGTGGCTCAAATATTCCTTCTGTTGGTTTGCTGTCATCACCAGTAGATCCCAGGCCCTGTGTCAGCGTGGCAAGCCGCAGCTGCACCTCCGCAGAGGAAGTCTGAGAAGGTGCACACCAGCCAGAGAACTTGGCCCTTAGGAGCTGATGAGCAGGAAGTTCCAACAGGTGGGAGAATAAAACTGCCAGCCTGAAGGGAAGAGCCTGCCAGAGGCAGGGGAGTCTGCAAGCCGCCCAAATTTCTGGACAGAAAGGAACACACAGTAGCCAACCACTGAGCCAGAGGGACACCTACACACTGGCTCTCCATGCTCCACGCCAAGGAATATAAAGGTGGGTGGGCAACCAAATCGCTCACTGCATTTTACAGTGCTTTAGAGACTGATCAAAAAGTGCGTGCGCAGGCATCATGCCTTTCAACCCTCAAATCCACTCCGCAACTACTGTCCGATCATCTCCACCTGTGCACTGGGAAAGAAATGCTCTGGAGAGGGAACACAGTTTTCCTGTACGGCCCACTGTGATTCAACATTTGCAGTAGCTTCACTGCATCAAAACTGTCTTTATTTCTTTGTTTGAAGACAATGCTAATGCAGATCTGTACTGCACAGATCTGTACTGCAACTTTTAGGGAATGGAGATGTCTAACAGAGCTCTCTAGAGATGCTGGGTTCACAACGGAAAGGGAGTACCCTTTGCACTTGCACAGCCTTTCTGCGGAGCGTGTACTTCCTTCCATGGAGGAAGAAGTGCAGTGACAACTGATTTAGGATTCAAAGAGGCTACTTTGAATTTGATAGGAACAAGGACCACTTCCTTAATTGAGAAGATAGAGACTGTCAGATTCAAGAAATTGAAATTAATTTCTAATTTGACTAGCTTTGCCTCCTGTCAAATTCCTTCGATGATCTCCTCACATTTTCCCTCTAAAATAAAACTTTCCATTCAGGGTGAAATGTTATCCCAAAGTTCTGTTAAGACTAATAACCAGGATAGGGATTCCTCTGGACTAAATGAGATTGATAGGTGAAAAATCTTGTGGAACATGTCACCGCCATCACACCTGGGAAAGCCCTGCATTCAAGGATTAAGCATGAGACACATTTTATTATCCTGATTAATTTTTTAAAAATCATCATGGTGGAGGGATTTGATTTTTTTTTTTTTTTTACTGGAGCCATATATGCCTTTTTGATACTCTTCTGTAAGAAAAACGTGTTTTAAATTCACCAACCTACTGTGTAAAATAAAACATTTCCAGTCACTCACTGATACTTCAGAACCACAACGTGAGGAAAACGCTATTAGTCACAATACATTATGACATCAAATTAGGTCCCATAAGTGAAGGACAGATGCATCTCTCTGCGTCCTTATCAGAGGCTCACACTTCATAGGCGTCACAGTTCATTCATCTCCTATCTGAAGTGCCACTACATCACAGCTGTTCTCAACATAAACTTCCCTGCACTGCAAACAAGACCCAGTTTCTTAATAGTTACACTGACAACGTCCAGGCCATTTAGGGGTAAGCAACTAATTTTGCCAATGTTAACAACTTTATTAGGATAGAACACTATGTTGGCTCCGGAAACGATAGAGAAAATTACTCTTATGTTCAAATACACAAGGCAGCTTTGCTTTTAATCATATGGTTTAATTTTCTGTCTAATCAGTTTCCTGGTATGGATTCAAAAAATTCTAGTTCTGCAAATTTCGTATTTTTTTCTAGGCTCATGTTCAACAGGTTGTCTGCAATCAAATGCTAAAATATCATGCAAAGAAGTTCATGTTTTTACGCACTTAAAATAACAAAGTTTCTTTTTGTAAGGAAGTAAATCAGCTGTCTTTATAAGGATGAGAAAATGAAAGGGTGCACCCTAAAGAACTTTTAAGTATGCCTAAATAATCTTCAGAAATAAATAATATTTTTGAAGTTATATTTTTAACTTTTGTCCCAGGAAGACAAATAAGGTAATATACAACCACCCATTTCTCTAAACTTTAAAGGAAAGTTTCCTAAATAACTTTAAATGCAGGTTTAATGCAGAACTACTCATTACTGTACCACTCTGGATCATTCTGTAAATCTTAACCAATTCCATAAACTTGTTTTCCTTTTTCCCAAATTACACTTTTCTCATAATTTTCCATGCAAAAGGTATACAACTGTTGAAGATCCTTTTCAAAATCTACTTTTCATCTCATATTCTTTTTTAAATATCAAGCACATTGGAATATGGGCTGTTATTGAAAAGTATTTCAATACTACTATTTTCATATTAAATTCAATCTTATACCACCCTCCCCAGCCTACAGAAACAGTCTAAATCAGACCTGCAATGTAATTAATTTTAAATTAGTAATTTAAGCTCAAGTTATAGTTCCATATGGAAACTCATTTCAAAATTAATGTGCTTTCTAGCTCAACAATAGCTAATTACATATTAAGCTAATTGCAACAAACCATGTAAACAAAATCTAAAGATGGGTTATTCAGTGATAGGGGTGTATGATCAAAACCACGTATCTGTAGCATGCTGAATCCACACTGGAGAGGCACGCGTGTTCTACGTATACTCCACAGTACCAGCTCCCATAACAAGAGGGTGCACCCAACGCCATATCTATCCCACCACCACATCTATCCCACCACATTTGGAACAGAAAGACCTCAGGGTTTTTTTTTTTTCTTCTTCTTCTTAATAAGCTACTACCACAACCCTGTCTATATGCATGGATTTGTTCCAGCGTCAGCTCTCCCCTTTCTGAAGTGTATGCTCTTGTGCAGTGCCTCTTAAGTAAATACAGGGGCATTGTTTTAAACACAGAAAATAGTGATGAATGCTTCACGCAATACAATGATCTCAAAACATAAGATTATCTGGCACTATATAACCAGCCAATATACTTTTTACAAAGATTATTTTTCCAATCATAACCCCAAAAGACCCCACATGGAGGACTACTGGCTTGCTGGCATTCAGAGGCCAAGAGAGAAATGAAAGGTCTGTGCAAAGCATACAGTGAAATAATCAGTGTCCTTAACAACATAAACGCTTAAATTACCTCCTAAGGAGAGCCATCGTTTCACATTGCAAACACGGACACCGGGAGGGAAGCATATCCTTACAGCCATCGAACAGGTTCAAATAGCACTTGCAGACAAATGAATGTTTGCGTTTTGAAATCTGTCCATATGGGATGCAATTCCCAAACCTCTGCTTCCTCGACCACTTCCAACCTGCGTGCTAGGAGAGTCGCACACACGCCGAACAGGATCACCATGCCAGCACGCACAAGCGCCAAGTAGACGAGTGAATTCTGCTGCTTGAGTCAACCCTCCCCTAACCCCCACCGCTTCAAATCACACAGAAATTAACCCAGCTGTAAGGAGGCTGCGCTGGGGGAGGGCTCCAGAGAGAAGATCCGCCGCAATCCAGCGGCTGCCGCTCCGCGAGCGCAAACTCTGCCTGGGTCAGTAAAGACGCGTACCCGGGCTCCGTACCTTCGCCCAGGTGTTACACTAAGTGCCAAATTAGCCTTTTCGTCCCTGAAATGCAATCCGAGGTAGCGGCCCCACTGAGAGGTTGACGGGTGTCTGCTTTAACCTTCTTAAAAGCGTTAGGAAATCAAATGGGGAGACCTACACACGCACCACACACACAGGCGCGCGCGCACACACACACACACACACACACACACACACACACACACACACCACCCAAGAAGCTCCTCTTGTCCGGACACTCCGTACCTCGGATTCCGCGTTCGGGGGACAGAGAATCCAAGCGAAGGAGCGCCGGGTGGGGCCTCCCAGGTTCTTTCCCGGCCACCGCTCGTATTATTCTCGTCGCTTTCCCCGCACATGGTCACCCCGGCGTTTCCCACCCTTGGTCCCAGAACTCCAACTCCGCCCCAGATGCCGCTCTCTCCAGGTTCAAGCCTCCACCCGCCCCCCCAAATCGACAGACCAACTCTCTCCTCCCTCCCTAGCACCCGCTTTAAACTCCCCATAGCAAGGACATTTCCTACTCGCGCAGAAAACTTTTTCCTCCTTTTGCAACGCGACAAAGCAAAAAACTAGGTCAGCCGCTACCGCCACCCGCTTTGCCCAGCGCCGGGTTGGTGCGGGCCGTCCTTACCTGGCCGCTGCGCTCCAGGTGGCCGTCCCACGCCGGTCGTCTGAGCTTCCCCAAAGCGCGGGAGGCGCCCGGTCCACCGTCCGTTGGTCGCCTCCCGCTCGGCGTTCAGGAAGCGAGTGTCCTAGGACCGCGCGCCCATGCCCGGAGCCGCCCTTCGGTTCATCGCCTGTCTTTCCTGAAGCGCCGCTGCCGCCCCGGCGAACTGAGGAGGAGCGTGGGGATCCGGGATGGTACCGACTTGCCCCGCGGTGTGCGCTCCCGGGTCCGAGAGCGCTCCGCCCGCGGGCAGCTGCGGCCGCGCGTCACATGCCGCCTCCGGGCAGCAGCCGCGGCACCTGCCCAAGCGGCGGCGCTCCTGGCTCCGCAATGCCGCCCCCGCGCCTCGGGCTCCCTGCACGATCTAGCCCTTTCGGTTCACGTCCTTTTTTCCTCTATCTCCCCCCTCACTTCTTTCCCCCGCTTCTTCTTCCCGTCTCCTCCTTTATCTTGTATTCTCTTTTTCCAAAAGCAGATGCCAGGCGCTTCAAGTGAGAGGAGGGTCTTTCCTTGCTCGCGAACTCTTCCTCTGCCTGGTGGTGGCGGTCGTGGCTACTGCTGGCCGCTCCTCCTCTTCTGCCTCCCCCGCTCCTCCCTCCTCCCCCCCTCCCCCGCCCCGGCTGCGTGCTGGTGTAATGCACAAGCTGCCTGGGTGAGACCCAAACCTGCCGGCCTTCTGAGCATGCCCAATTGCCCCGCCGGCGTGGCGCTCGACGCCGGCGTGGCGCTCGACTCCCGCGTGCTCGCTCGGCTCCGCCGGCCGCGCCTGGTCGGGGGCGAGGGCGCCCAGCTGTGGGAGAGCGCAGCGTCCTCCTCGGGCGGGCTCCCTGAAGACGCAAGACTCACCCACCCACCCAGCCCGGGCACACGTGCCCCCTAATTGTGCCCCTGGTGCTTCAAGGACGGCTTTTGTTGGCCAATTAGTTTCGTCGTGTTCTCTTCTAAATTGGTTTGCTTGAACTGCCTGGAAGGATTGGAAGGACGTAGATTCCTGGGCACAACTTACTGATGAAAGAACATCAGCTCAGTTACAGTATACGACTTGGCTGAAAATCCCTCCCCAGAGAGCAGCCTGATGCATTTATTTTTTGACATTTAGTGAGAGTTTGTTCATACAGAGCAATGTACTAATAAAGGACTTCTTGGCTTTTCCTTCTCTGGAAGTTTACGCATTAGGAGTAAATGAGACAAACGTGTGTGAAAAAGACACAGGTGTCCGGAAACACACCAACACACAGTTGTTTTATTTTTTAATCAGAAAAAAAAAAAAGATAGGACCTTGCTAGCCAGGCTTTTACGTTTCATATATAACTCAAGAGGAATGGGAAGCTAAAAAGAAAGAAAAGGGAAAGAAGAAAGGGAGGGAGGAAGGAACGGAAGGGGGGAAAAGGAAAGAAATGAGGGAAAAGGAAAGAAGGGAGGGAAAAATAAATTTCTTACTAAATACTTTCAGCTAACTAGTGGAAAGATCTCAAAGTGGCAAAGATGCCAATGAGGTTACCCCACAGAAGGCTAAGGGTATTTTAAAGAGTATGCAAGGAAAGATTATAAGAGAATCCCACAAAGAAGGACAAAGACAATCAACAGTGGTAACTGGAAAAAAAATAAGAAAAAAAGAGCACAGTATGAAATTAAACTTTTTAACAATATTAAAAGAGGCAACATGATTTTGTTAATTCTATTTGGAGCAAGACAAACAGCAAAAGGTAAACCTCTTCTTGGAGAAAATAAGTAATACTAAGGGAAGAGAGAAATATAAATATACACCTTCCTTTCTGAGTCTATATAGTCCCTTCTAGGTAGAACAATCTTTAGGAGAGAAGGGACTAAACATTGATTACAGAGAATAAAGATCATAATAGGAAAAAAGATAATGAGAAAACGTGTGGCTACCTAAATTAATTCAAATATCCAAGCTCAGGTGAATTACATGCAGAATACTAGAATGACAATGATATCAATATATAAGCCATCTTGTTTGGATAACTCTCAAAGGAAATAACAATAGTTGTCTTCATATATTACCCTAATCTTCAAAGCAAACTTTCACACAAATATTTTATCCCCATTTAATAAAGCACAGGAATTTAAAGGTCTAAGTAAATTGCCTGTTACATAGCTAGTAAGAGGAGTATGAAATTGCTATTTGCCTGTGGGAACAGGGGTAACTTTGATAATATTTGGTAAATCCATAAGTAACAGACAAGGGGCCAGAAGAATGGGCATAGAGATATGTTCTATTTTTTTTAGTAGATTCTGTTATCTATACAGTGATTAAGTTTGAGATGGATCCCTGGCAATATTCTATAGAAGATCCTGCAATGAATTTTTTGGCAGTAGTCAGAAAAGAATAGGAAACAACTACAATGTAGTAAAAATATCTTACCAGGTTAACTTCATTTCTCTTTGTAAGTAGCCATTAAACTGATACATATGGCATTTTCTAATTTCAGCCAACCTTCCTATTATCTTTATGAACAAGGTCAATGTAAACTTGTGTTAATATTAAACAAACTAAAAACTAACAGTTTGGACAGCGTTGCCCCAAATGTCCTAGTAAGTAGATTCTTGCTAGATCAGAGTAAGGTATTTGATTCTGAGCTTACTGCCCTACTGTTCAGCAGATTTATCAAACTATACTTAAGAGAAAAATATAAAAGGGATACTTGTTAAATTTGAGAATGAACCAAAGGAGGGGCAGTACTAACTTGTGAGATGCCAAAATCAGAACCCAAAGAGTACGTTACTTTGGATGCTGATCTAAAACAAAGGAGATAAACTAGAACTAAAATATATTTTGAAATCTTGCATTTTAGGTTTGTTTTTAAAAAGAACAGGATAAGCATAAGATTTATTCATTTATTGAATTATTAGACAAGACTTTGGATATGGACAAGACAGATAGTTTAGCCTTCTACCATAAAATAACTACGTAACCTGGACAAAATATATAAAACTGCATTTTCAGTTATTAAAAGCAACCAACACGGGGCTACAATGTTTGAGTCAGGCGCCCACTCACACAGATATTTCCCTAGGGGACATTTTTTCCAGCAGAAGTACTGGAAAGTTGAGACTAAGCAGCGAGTTTCACCAGGCAGAGGACACATAGCTCAAGAGCTTGGAGCTGCAAAGGTAACTGAGATTTGGGAGGGCACGAGAGAGAGAGGCATGGAAAGGAAACCCCAGAAGTCTCTGCGGAAATTCCTGTGCATTCCTTAGCCGAATGCCTACGCTGCATAGTCCCAGGGCAAGATTCTGGAAGCCTGATAGAGTATAGTGGCTGAGAAGTGGCAATCTGAGTACAGATCCTGAAAATCACACAATTCTGGGGAGATATTTAAGTTAGGACTTTGGTGAACACCTTAGACATTTGGTTGAGAACACCCCGAAGGATACTTTCTGGGTGTACAAATAACACCCTAGGAAAATGAATAAAACCAAAATAGATTCGCCCTAATAAAACTAGACCTTTTCAGCATTAAGATGATCCACCAACACTTTAACTATCTGCCAGAGCACAACTCAAAATTCATTAGAGGAAGAAAATCTAAGCTAGAACTTTTACAAATGCAGTATGCAATAAAAACTTAGTAGACACGAAAAGAAGAAGAAAAGAAGGAAAAAAGAAGAAATTTGATGACAAAAATTAATAATAATACATTTACTAGACAGAGACCAAGAAATGATCTGGAATTAATAGTCAAGGGCTTTTAAATAACCATAAATAATATATTAAGTAAACTACCCTGGAAACGGGATAAATGAATACAAAGATAAAGAATTTCAGCAGATTATTACATTCTATAAAAAAGAATACAATGAGCTTTTTGGACTGCTAAATCAAGAACTAACTAGATGGATGGCAGCTGGGCAAAACAGGAGATGGGGCTGATGGTCTCAAATACAAGCCCATAGAAAATATCTGGAAAAAGGAGGAGGACCAGAAGCAACATTCAAAGAAACAATGCATGAGAACTTCCCACATCTGATGAAAGATGTCAACCCAGAAATTCAAGAAGTTTAATGAACCCAAAGCAAAGAAAACATCAGCGAGGTCCGTAAGATTCAAATTGTTGAAAAGCAAAGATAAAAAGAAAATATTTAGACCAGCCAGAAGAAAAAAATGTCACCTTTGGAGGAAAAATATGAATGAACACTGACTTCAACAGAAAAATCATGGAAGCCAGAAGATAATAAAAGACATATTTAAGGGACTGAAAGGAACAAGAAAACTGTCAAGCTAGAATTCTATGCCCATTGAAAAAAAGCTAAAATTGCAGGTGGGAAAAGATACACTCAGACAAAAGCTGAGAGGATTCATTGTCAGCTAACCATAAACTACAATATCTATTGAAGGATATTCTTTTTAAGGTGAAGGAAAGTGATCCTGGTCTGAAGCAGAGAAGTGTAAGGAAAAATAAACAGCTCCATAAAAGGTAAATATATGAGAAAATAGAAATACTGCTGTTTAAAGAATAAATAATGGGACTATTGTGTGGGTTTTTTTTAAATAAATTTATTTATTTATTTTTGGCTGCATTGGGTCTTCACTGCAGTGCACGGGCTTCTCATTGGGGTGGCTTCTCTTGTTGTGGAGCATGGGCTCTAGGTGTGTGGGCTTCATTAGTTGTGGCACACGGGCTCAGTAGTTGTGGCTCATGGGCTCAGTAGTTGTGGCTTGCGGGCTCTAGAGCACAGGCTCAGGAGTTGTGGTGCACGGGCTTAGTTGCTCCGTGGCATGTGGGATCTTCCTGGACCAGGGATCAAACCTACATCCCGTGCATTGGCAGGCAGATTCTTAACCGCTGTGCCACCAAGGAAGTTCCCCTTGTGGGGTTTAAAACATTCACTGAAGTCAAATGTATAATAACAATAACACTAAGGTGGAAAGATTAAATATTCTCTTCTTGAATTTGGTAATGATTTAAGGTATAGAGTATTAAGAATGATTCTTTTTTAGTGTAACCAATGGAAGAATGATACCTATAGGTATAAAAAAAGAAGGTAATAGAGAAGATAAAGTTGAATTGTCAACCATATTTGATTGATGTGAAAGAAGGCAGGAAAGGAAGAATGAATGAACAAAGAACAGATGGGGCAAATAGAAAACAATAGCAAGATAGAAAACATAAAATCCAACTGTATTATTAATTATATCAAATATAAATGGCCTTTAAAAAGACAAGTATTTTTCAGAATGGGTTAAAAAATTACCCAACTCTTTGTTGTTTACAAGAAACAAACTTTAAATGTAAGAATATAGAATGGTCGAAAATAAAAAGATGGAAAAATTCTTCCATGGAAATATTAAACACTTTAAGATGTTGAATCTCTTCAAATGGGTCTATAGTTCCAGTGTGATCCCAAACAAAATCCCTACATTGTATGTGTGTATGAATTAACAAGGGGATTCTACAATTTTTAGGTAAATGCATGGGAACTAGAGTAGTTAAAACAGTACTGAAGAATTTAGAAATTTGACTTTTATGCTTCCTACCAGATTTTCAAATTATTATAAAGTTACAGTAATCAGGACATTATGATATTGTCAGAAGGAAAAGAAAATAGACAAATATAGGTTCTAAAGTTCGTACGAAGACACTGTGGATACAGAAGAGCCAGCTCAATACTGAAGGAAAAGAACGAAATTGGAGGACTGACATTACCCAACTTCAAGACTTATTATAAAGCTATGTAATCAAGATAGTGAGGGAGTTTGGGATTGACATGTACACACTGCTATATTTAAAATGGATAACCAACAAGGACCTACTGTATAGCATAGGGAACTCTGCTCAATATTATGTAACAACCTAAATGGGAAAAGAATGAAAGAGAATAGATACATGTATATCTACATATATCTGTACAGTATATGTATAACTGAATCACTTTACACCCGAAACTAACACAACATTGTTAACCAACTATATTCCAATAAAAAATAAAAAGTTTTTTAAAAAGCTATGCAATCAAGATAGTGTGAGAATTGCGAAAGAATAGAAAAATAGATCTATGGCACAGAATAGAAAGCCCAGGGATAGGCTTCGAAAAATATAGCTAATTAATTTTTGGTAAAGGAACAGAGGCAGTACAATGGAAAAGCGATAGTCTTTTCAATAAATGGTGCTGGAACAACTGTACATCCATCCACATGCAAAAAAATTGAATCTAGGAAAAAAGCTTACATTTTTCACAAAAATTAACTCGAAATGGATCACAGATCTAAACGTAAAATGCAAAACTATAAAGCTCCAAGATAACATAGGGGAAAAACTCAGTGCCCATGAGTATGGCAATGACTTTTTAGGTACAACACCAAAGACATGATTTGCGAAAGAAACAATTGATAAGATGGACTTCATTATGATTAAAATCTTCTGCTCTGTGAAAGGCAATGTCAAAAAAATTAGAAGAGAAGCCACAGACTGGGAGAAAATATTTGCAAAAGACACATCTGATAAAGGACCACTATGCAAAATATACAAAGATCTATTAAAACTCAATAAGAAAACAAACAATCCTATTAAAAAATGGACCAAGGACCTTAACAGACACCTAACTAAAGAAAATATGTAGATGGCAAATAAGGATATGAAAAGATGCTTCACATCAGGGAAATGCAAATGAAAACAACTGTGAGATACCACTACACACCTATTAGAATGGCCCAAATCTGGAACATCAAATTCTGGCGAGGATATGGAGCAAAGGAACTCTCATTCGTTACTGGAAAGAATGCAAAATGATACAGCCATTTTGGAAGACATTTTGGCAGTTTCTTACAAACGAGATATACTCTCACCATAATGATCCAACAAGTGCACTCCTTAGTATTTACCCAAAGGAGTGGGAAACATGTCCAAACAAAAACCTGAACATGAATGTGTATTGAAGCTTTATTCATAATTGCCAAAACTTAGAAGTAACCAAGATGTCCTTCAGTGGGTGAATGGATTAATAAACTGATACATCCAGACAATGTAATATTATTCAGCACTAAAATGAAATGGGCTATCAAGCCATGAAAAGACATGGAAGAACCTTAAATGAATATTACCAAGTGAAAGAAGCCAATCTGAAAAGTCTATATATTGTATGATTCCAACTATAAGAGATATACTGTAAAAGGAAAAACTACGGAGGCAGTAAAAAGATCAGTGGTTGCCAGGGATTGGAGGGGAGGAAAGGATGAATAGATGGAGCACAGAGGATTTCTAGGGCAGTGAAAATACTCTGTTTGATGCCAAAATGATGGCTACATGCCATGACAAATTTGTCTACAGAGAGTACAACACTGAGAGTGAACTGCAATGTAAACTATGGACTTTGGGTGATTATGTTGTGCCAATGTAGGCTTATGAGTTGTAGCAAATGTACCATTCTGGTGAGGGATGTTGATAATGGGGGAAGCCGTGCACGTGTGCAGACAGGTGGTAATGGGAAATCTTTGATTGGAGGGGAGTATTTACAAGGAAGGGAAAAGAAGAAATTTGTGGGGTGGGGATAATGTTCTATCTTGATCTGAATGGTGGTTACCAAAGTAAATACATATGTAAAAATTTATCAAACTGCACACTTACAATGTGTGCACATTTCTATGTGTATGTCATATTTCAAATTTTAAAAATTATATGTTGAGTATCTATTAGAGGCAAAGCACTAGGTCCAAGACAAGGTGGAGAATGCAAACTTGAGTGACACCTAATTCCTGCTCTCAAGAATGGGGATACCTGGATGGTCTAAAGTTCATTAACAAAAACTTGGGATTAACTTGTTTAAAAACGTATACAATGTTCTTTGTGTCAAGAGAATAAAAGCAGTAATTTGATTACATGAGGAGATAATTCCTTAGCACTCTGTTTTGGACAGAATACTTTTGATTCTTCAGAGTTAGTCCACCAGATTTTAAGAAGTGAGAACCAAGGATAGAATGATTGAGATTAATTTTATTTTTTCATGCATCCCTTTACTCATTCACTTACTTTAGATCATTCATTGAACTTTGCTAAATGCCAGACACTAAGCTGTGCTTTCTAGATTTCAAGACATGTCAAGTAATAGTTAAAGAATGTAGCTCTTCTTAGAAGACTCAGAGGACATGAATGGCTCTTTTAAACTTTTGAAGAAAGGGTAAACAAATTGTGTAGTTCTAGAGGAAGTTATGGGGATATGGGCTCCAGCTCATGATAAGGAAGACACAGCTTAACCTTTATAAAGTGTCCATCTGTCCTAAAGAAGTGGTGAGATTTTAATCTCTGGAAACATTCCAATATAGAACAATAGTAACAATCACTCTTGAACCCCACCTTTGTGCTAGGTAAGGTGCTATGAACTTTTTATTTATTTCAACAGCTTCCTTTTCAGGAAATTCATATTATTGCCCTTTTAGAGATGGGGAAACTGGACAAGTGACAGAGCAAAATCCAAATACAGTTGGCCATTTACCTCCTTTAGATGATGATTTTTTTTTTTTTTCCAGTATGCGGGCCTCTCACTGTTGTGGCCTCTCCCGTTGCGGAGCACAGGCTCGGACGCGCAGGCTCAGCGGCCATGGCTCACAGGCCCAGCCGCTCCGCGGCAGGTGGGATCTTCCCAGACCAGGGCACGAACCCGTGTCCCCTGCATCGGCAGGCGGACTCTCAACCACTGTGCCACCAGGGAAGCCCTAGATGATGATTTTTAAATAATGTTGGCAGAGGGATTCCTGTAAGGCTGGAGGACACATATGACCTTTAAAGTCCTTTCCAAATCAAAGATGTGTGAATTTATCCAGTATGCATGGATGGACCCTGGTTTGGGGCTGAGTTTTCTTCAGGAGAAAATAACATACATTTATGAATACTAAAATAGCCCCAAGGCCTTAGAAGAGTGCTCATACAAGGAGAGACTGAAGTTTGAGCTTATTCGCTTCCAAGTTAGTCACCCTCTACCTATTTGTCATAAATGCCTTTGGTAAGGAGCTGCTTATGACGGGTTTCACCAGTAGAATTTGGAAAATGGAGATGACAGCTGGACCTCTGCTCCAGGACACCTTGACAGCTAACAGGGAGTGACCCAAGAAGGTAGCTGTGAGAGAAAAGGGGTCCAAGACTAGCTGGTGAGAAACATGTTGGTAATCACATATTTCCTTTTCTCTTGTTTCTCTTGTTTTGCTTTTGCCTCTATTTCTTCTGACAATACTGTTTGTTGGAATGTGGTTCAACTGGAGCTCTGGTTTATTTCTCTCCCTGCGTCTCGGTGCTCCCTTAGTTCCCCTGAGCCCTTGGCCCTCTTCCTGTTGCTCTGTGTTCTACTTGAGCCATCCCATCCATAGCCAAGACTTCCACTACCTCAGATTTAATGATGACATATTAAACATTGCCCAGTGGAACTCATCTTCCCTCCTCTCCTCCATTTCCAAACCTTTTTCCCTTCTGAATGTTTCATGTCACCTAGTGACAGACCTCTCCAGTCTATTACATAACAGTCTTATATTCCCTTGACTCATCACCTTACACATTAAACAAATCACTAATTGTCATTGAACTCATTCTTTAAAAATTCCATAAACTTATAAATCTATTGAAGTTCAAAAATAAGAATGTTAATGAGTAATATCAAGATTAAGAACAATTTTAAAGCAAGAAAATGACCTTTAACTTGGTAGTTGAGGCAATGTTATATCTGGGAACAATATGACAATATTGTGTATGATAATTATATGTAATATTTTAATACACTGAATACTTTTATTTCTGTTACTTTGATCTCTTGATGAAACTCATTCTGTAGGGGTGAAAACAGGCTAGAATAGGCATGAATGTCTTGTTAAATGTGACAGAAATTAATAGATGGCAGAAGTTGGATTCATATTTAGTTTTCCATCATGCTCAAAATCACACAGTGGTGATTTCTGCCTACAAATAAAATTATTCTGGTGATGGGAACAGTTGTTCTTAAGTAAAACAAAATGAAATAAAACTTTATGCTGTTTATTATGAATCAAATGACTCCTCTCATATAGTTTTTTATAATATATAAATTTAATTTTTTTTATTATGTATCTCATTTACCATGGATTATCTATGGTATAATTTTAACTCATGAATTTCCTTCCCATCATCTTACCAGCTTTGGAGTTTGTGTTCTCTAGAGAGCCTGTGCCCAGGAACACAAAATAATTACAACAGCTGCCAAAGTAAGAAATGTATAATTTAGAAATTGAATGTCCTTGTAAAAATATCATATAACCAATTTAAAAGGCATCTATACATTATTCTTGATTATCTGTTGAATTATTAATGATTATAATTAAGACTTCTTTACTTATCATCAAATATATTGACTGATGCTTCCAGAGCTATTAACCATGTAGACTGTGCTAAAAGGACCCACAATCTTGTGTGAAGACTGTATTTTGACTTGTAACAAAACTTTCTATTACTGTTTCAATCTCTGTCTATAAACCTTTCACTTGGTTTGGAGTTTTTTGGGGTTTTTTTTTGCGGTACGCGGGCCTCTCACTGCTGTGGCCTCTCCCGTTGCAGAGCACAGGCTCCGTACGCGCAGGCTCAGCGGCCATGGCTCACGGGCCTAGCCGCTCCGCGGCATGTGGGATCCTCCCGGACCGGGGCATGAACCCGTGTCCCCTGCATCGGCAGGCGGACTCTCAACCACTGCGCCACCAGGGAAGCCTGAGTTTTGGAGTTTTGATTCCTCCTCCTCCTCCTTTTTGCTGGCATACCTCCCAGACATTGTGGGATTCTGAATTCCCTTTCCTCCCTCCCTTCTTCCTCTCTCCCTCCCTTGTTCCATTCCTCCATTCCTCCTATCTTCCTTTCCTCCTTCCTTCTTCCCCAGTATTCCAAGGTCCATAAATCAATAGGTCTCTCTTCCAACATTTAACAATGATGTACTAGCATTTATTAGTACCATATATGTGTGTCTTAGTTTTTATTGCATCTACTCTTCTCTACCTCTACTACCTTATTCTAAACAACTGCATTTCTCTAATGAACTTTTCTAGGAAGACCCTGCTAGTTTTTCTCCCAACTTCTCTATTTGATCTTCCCCACTGCAGATAGAATAATATTTTGAAGTCTTTTGATAATGCAAATTCTATCTCTGTATTCCCTGGGGGAGGATGTCCCTTAAAATATTGACTTTTAGCATAAAGTACACATTATTTCATACACTCTGTAAGCCCTACCAAGTTTTAGTCCCTACTTACGTATCTATAGTTATCCTTTTCCAATCCTCATTCCAATCCCCACACCCCACCCTCCTCTCCATTTTATAAGCCCTCTCTCTTTCTCAGGGAATTCTCACCAACTTTTCCCTTTCCTAGAAGGTTCTTACTTCTACCGTTCTCCTAGATAACTATTCTTTATCCTCAAGAGCTCAGCTTAAAGATGAGTTTCTCAGGAAGGCTCCCTAAACTAGGTTGGATTGCCCCTATATCCTATGCTTTTCTTTTGAAAAAAACTTATGCTCATATTCCGATGTTCCCATAGGACTGTGCACCCTATAGTGGCAGGGACCTCATTGCTTTTCTCATCACTGTATTTCCAGTAGCTCAATTTTGTTCTTTTTAAAAAGTCTTGGCTATTCTTAATTTTTCACATTTCCATAAAACTTTTACAACCAGTGGTAGCTTCCCACTAAAAGCCTGCTGGATTGTTAATTGGGATCACATTCAATCTACAGATCAGTTTGGGGCAGAAATGACACCTTTATAATATTGAATCTCGCAATTCATGAATATGATATATCCCATCATTAATTTAAATATTCTTTAATTTCTCAAAAATGCAAGCAGTTAGTCTAGACTTAGACAACCTTAATCAAGTCTAGCATGAGTTGATTTGAAACTCAGTTTTAATCCTAGAGAGAGCTGCACAATTTCCAGTTTGCCATCTAGGGTTTAGTTTTTCAAGGGCTCCACCTGAATGCCTGGGATGGTTACCAGGACCCTTATATTTGGCCAGCCCTGAACTTCAATTTTGGTTTTCCTATCAACCAGAGATTGCTGATAGTCTGCTCTGCTACTTAACCTTTTAGTCCCTGCTTTCTGCTAGGCTATTCAGCTGTTGGAGGTCATCAAAAGGACTTGAGCGTTGGTTGACTTGTGAACTGGATCCAGCCAATCAGAGGCCCCTCACCGTCCCTAGTGTCCTTGGAAAGCACCTTCCACCCAACATTCCCATAGCCTGAGCTGTTTCAAGGATGCAGTCTTCAGAGAGTAAAGTGTTGTTGAGACCATCTGGACAATATGTAACTGCACCTCATTAAAGCCTCTGTATAAACTTTTCAGATTCTGGCAGAGATCTCATCTTGCAGCCACCCAAGACAAGCCTTGTATGTAAGTTCCCTTGCTTATTCAATCTGCTACCTGCCAATCTGGGGTGGTTTGCCTCTTTCTTCAGTCTCTCCTTGCCTTCTGTGTAAGGGGGCCACTTTCAATTTCACCTGAGGATCCCGGAAGTTGCAAACCAACATCAGCTACTTGGCTCACAGAGACAAATGTCTCTAAGGGAAAAGTAGTGAATCACAAGGCTCACCCCAATATACCTTCCTCTTCTTGGAGATGTTGGTCCCTGAATCCAGGCTTCACTGACAGCAGTTTAATATCTTTGATTTTTTTTAAAAAAACATTATCCACAATTTTTAGTTGTTCTCCTTGGAAAATTTGGCTTGATTATTATAGATGTCAATAATATAGAGCTACATTTGAAGGTTATGTACTCAACAAGTCCGAAGCCATCTTAAATGAAGAGTTATAATTGTATAGGGGAGGCTGAAAATCATAATTGTATATGAGGGAAGTGGTGTTAATACTTGTCAGTGACATTAGTGGGATCTTACTCTCAATTCTGGTCAGATCAAGTTCTTGACTCTTACCTGAACTTATTAGCTGACTTATTTTTATCCTATTTCTGTATGGGTGCTTTTTGGACTAAATTTGATACATATAAAATAAAAGTTCAAATTAACTTCACCATTAGACATAATAGAGACTCATTTACCTCACCCATAAAAAAATCTCAGAAGTATGGTAACATTGCAATCACCAGGGAGGCATGTTCCTGCCAGCTTTCTGCTTCAACAGAAATCTGTAGCTTTCATCAAGATCTCTTCATGGTCTACAGTGGTTGATGGAGTTCCTGTAATGATGTCTGTGCTGGAAGCAAGGAAAAGGAGGAAGTGGAGAGGAGGGAAGATAAAAGGATAATCTCTGGGCTTCCCTGGTGGCGCAGTGGTTGAGAGTCCACCTGCCGATGCAGGGGTTCGTGCCCCGGTCCGGGAAGATCCCACATGCCATGGAGTGGCTGGGCCCGTGAGTCATGGCCGCTGAGCCTGCACGTCCGGAGCCTGTGCTCCGCAACGGGAGAGGCCACAACAGTGAGAGGCCCGCGCACCGCAAAAAAAAAAAAAAAAGAAAGAAAGGATAACCTCTAGCCTGGGATAGTCCACTTTAAGGTCAAAAAGATCCATCCAGCATCTGCCCCTTTACTTATCATTATCAATTCCATTTGCAAAAGAGGTTATGAAACATTGTTCTTTGCTTAGACTATAATTGCAGTTTTGTAAACAAGAAAGGGAAAATGAATGTCAGATAAAAACACTAACAATCTGCTGCATACTCCCTTTTCTCTTAGGATTAATGTATAGCATATTTAGAAGTATTACCTACTTCTAGCCATAAGGCAGTCTCTAACACAGAAAATTTTACTCATCCTTTTATAATTCTACTGCAATCTACATCACCACCCTATTTATAAAATAGATTAATCTGTATAACTGATTATATTGCTATATGTACATTTCTATATCATCCTAAACAAGCCTAGGATCTAATACTTAGCTGAAGAACATATGGGAATATCAGGTACTAAAGGTTGTTTTCATCTTCTTAACTGTAGGCTTCATGTAGGTAGAAAATAAGTTTTATTCATTTACATATGCCCCAAACTTAGTCAAAACCTTATAAAAAATTAGTCAAAATGCATAAATGAGAATACAAATCAATTGAGAAAAAGCAAAAAATCTTCTAGGACTCTCAGAAGTTGTGGCGCTTTCACTGATACAGGCAACCTGACTTAAAAAAAAACTTATTAGCTGATTATTTTTTAGCTCTGTATTTGTGCCTTCTGCAAACGACTGGGCACACTTTGAACAAATGTATCTAGTACACCTCCTATGGCTGCAGATAGTTTGTGGGCCCTCAATGCATGTTAAAATTAAACTTCCTTCAAACCGAAGATAACACAAAGTACACAAACCCACGGAATCAATGCCTTATCTCCCTGAGCTCATTAAGGCATACCACTTCAGGATTCACAAGCACTCTTGGCATTAGAACTCACCCCACATCACTCCTTCATATTGACTCAAGTTTTTTCTTTAACTTCCTTTAAAGATTTTTTTGATGTGGAACATTTTCTTAAAGTCTTTATTGAATTTGTTACAATATTGCTTCTTATTTTTTTTATGTTTTGGTTTCTTTGCCTGCAAGTCATGTGGGAATCCTAGCTCCCTGACCAGGGGGTTGAACCCACACCCCCTGCATTGGAAGGCAAAGTCTTAACCACTGGAGTGCCAGGGAAGTCCCTCTTTAACTTCCTTTAGTTTGGCATATCATTATTTCTAAGGACATTTAGTTATTAAGTCTTTACCAACATTTCAACCAATTTTTCATTTCTCAGTCTTTTTTTTCTTTTCTGTACCCATTCCAAAATTCTGTAACCAATTCAGTCTCCTAATATATGTAAAATGAGTTCTACCACAGGCTTATTATATTATCAGCCTCTTGCCAGTTACAGAATGCATTTTATTTGGGATTTTAAAAAATAATCCCATAATATTCAGATCCATATTTGTTCCACTTTTAAGACTGAGGAATGAATAGGGTCACTGGAGAATAAAATTTACCAGACATTTAATTTCTCAGTATAAAAATGTGATCAAATCAGAGCAGATGAATTTTCAGAATTGTCCCTACTAAAAGTTATTATTTTTTCCAATTTTAATTTGATGCAGTGGAAAGCAAATGATTTAGATGTCAGAATTCTTTTTTTCACTGGGCAAATGTATGTTGAATGTCAGTGGTGCTAGGTCCTATTCTTCCCTAAGAACACACAATTTCTGAAGTGAACACACAATTTCTGAAGTGAACACACAATTTCTGCTATGAGAGAAAGAGAAAGAGGGAGAGAGAGGTGGAAACAGAGAAGAGAAAAGAGAATGAGGAGGAGGAAGAGATGGAGAAGAAGGAGAGAGAGAGAGAGCAAAATTGGTTATAGTGGTGATTAAGAGCTTAAGCTACCATAGTTACATAGATGAGTTCAAATCCCATACCTCCCCACTAATAGCTGGTTAATTAATCTCTTTACATCTTAATTTCTTAAATAATACCCTAAAAATGGGGATATTTGATTCAAAGGAATGTTTAGAGGAATAATTGTTTGTAAAGTTACTATCACAGTACCTGAGACATATTAGATATGTATTAGGCATAGAATAACACTAAATTATTCTGGTAAAATGTGATTATTACATAAATAACTAATGAGTGGAGTGATTTAGATCAAACCATATTTGGAGAGCACTGAAAAAGGCTCTGGATGCAACAGGAGTAATTGTGGTGTGACTGAGTTGGTGAGTGATAAAGCAAGGCTTCCTAGAGTAGTTAAAGCCTCTGCTAAATCTGGACAGACAAGCATAGTTATCCAGAAAAAAACAGAAGAAGAAGGAGCATTTCAGGCAGGCAGGACAGTGGGAGTAATGACATGTTAGCAATATGTAGCACAGTGTATGTGTAGAACTAAAAGCTGTTTGACTATTGCCAGAGCAGAGTGTTGGTAGCAGAAGGTAAATGTACATGTTTGCTAACAAGATAGATAAGGCCAGACCTTAGAAAAGTTTGTATCTGATTAGTCCTATAAGGTGTTTGCATTTCATCTTGTGGTTAATAAAGCATTACAACTGATGTGTGAAATGGCAGCCATTATGGGAAACATGGGCTTGATGAGGAGTTGACTAGAAGCAGAGGGGTTACTTGAGAGGCTGTTTCAGGTAATAAAAGCAAGAAATCAGGAGGAAGTGATTTAAGAGGATAATGCAAGAGTGATTCGTGCGTGATAGGTGGGCTTATGATATTTAAAATCCAGGCTGTTAGTTCTGGAGTATGACTTTGTTTAAGAGTGAAGATGGTGATTTCAGTGTTTCATTTGTTGTATGCACTATTCTATGGGAAATAAAAGTGGAGATGTCCCTCAAGTATTTGGAAATAATACTCTGAAGATTAGTGTGTGTCTCACATTAGCAATGTAGATGTGGGTGACCAGCATCTATGAGGCAGCTGGGTCAATGAGAGTCAAGTAGAATATTCAGGAAGAATATTTAGGTTGAGATGAGATGTCAGTGAAATCCTGGGATACAACCACAGTTTAGAAATCAGAAAAGAAAAATAAGTACATACAGAAAAAAGACAAAAACCCTCAGAAAGGTATGATGACCACTAGAAGACTACAGTGTCACAGAGACTTCCCTGGTGCTGCAGTGGTTAAGAATCCACCTGCCAATGCAGGGGACATGGGTTCGAGCCCTGGTCCAGGAAGATCCCACATGCCGCAGAGCAACTAAGTCCGTGCACCACAACTACTGTGCCTAAGTGCCACAACTGCTGAAGCCCACGTGCCGAGCCGGGGCTCTGCAACAAGAGAAGCTACCACAATGAGAAGCCCAAGCACTGCAATGAAGAGTAACCCCTGCTCACCACAGCTAGAGAAAGCCAGCACACAGCAATGAAGACCCAACACAGCCAAAGATAAATAAATAAATAAACAAACAAACAAATAAATAAATAAATAAAAATTTATTAAAAAAAAAAAGATTACAGTGTCACAGAAGCCAGTGGAGTAAAGGAATTCAAGCAGTGGAACTTACCACAATTATCAAATGTACCAGAAAGATCTGGTAAAATAAGGATAAAATAGATAGATAGATAGATAGATAAATGATAGCAATTCAAATATCAACAAAGATCTTATTGAAGCTGTTTTCTAAAGTGATAGGAATAGAAATCAAATTTTAATGGGTTAAGACATAAATAGGAAAGCAAGTGTATGAAAATGTTAATAGATTTATTGAGGTATAACTGACTTACAATAAAGTGTACATAGTAAAGTGCAAAACTGGATAAGTTTATATATATATATATATATATATATATATATATATATAATGAGATAATAGGATAAATATGTATATATATACTAGTCTCTGCTCCCAGTTCCTGGCACAGAACTCCTAAAACCCTTGCAATTTCCTAAGTGACAAGAGAACTGGGAGCATCTTTTGTTTTAATTTTTGGTCTTTGACACTGGTTCCTGACACAGAGCTCCTAAATCCCTTGGAATATCCTGGGTGATAGAAGTATCTTTTGTTCTAATGAGGCAACTCTCAGTAGGCTCCTGGATGGGGGTTGGCTGCCAGAAAGACCCAGCCAATGATTAGAAGCTTGGAACTTTCAGCAGGCCTCCCTCCCATTCTCCAGAGAGGAAAGAAGGGCTGAAAATGGAGTTAATATTCAATCATGCCTACATGATGAAGCTGCCATAAAAATCCCAATATTATAGGCTTGAAGAGCTTCTGGATTGGTGAACACATGGAGTGCTGGGAGAGTGGCACACCCAGAGAGAGCACAGAGGGACCATACCCTTTCCCACATAACTTGCCCCATGCATATCTTTATCTGGTTGCTATCTTTTATCTGTTACCTTTTATTATATCCTTTACAATAAACCAATAAATGTAACTCAGTGTTTCCCTGAGCTATTCTAGCAAATTATTGATTACATAGAAGAGTCATGAGAATCTCTGTTTATAGCCCATTGATCAGAAGTACAGGTGACAACCTGGGACTTGGGAATGGCATATGAAGTAGGGGCAGTCTTGTGGGACTGAGCCCTTAACCTGTGGGATCTGATGCTAACTCCAAGTAGATAGTATCAGGACTGCATTGAAACGTAGGACACCCAGTTAGTGTTGCAGAATTGCTTGACATGTGGAAAAATCACATATCTGGTGTAAAAAACTATTGTGAGACTGAGGGAGAAACACAGGAGTGCTTATATGTGTACTGGTAACATCATAACCACAATTTAATGAACATATCCAGCCCCTCAAAAGTTTTCTCCTGACCCTTTGTAACTTGTCACTCCCATCTCTCCTTGTCTTCACTCCCTGTCACCCCCACAGGCAACCATTGATCTGCTTTCTGTCACTATAAATTCGTTTTCATTTTCTAGAATTTTCTATGAATGGACTCATGTATTATATATTGTATTTTTTTTTGGATTGGCTTCTTTCATTCAGTGTAGTATTTTGGGATTTGTTCATGCTGTAGTTATTATCAGTTGTTAATTCCTCTTTTTGTGTGTGTGCTGAGTACCACAGTTTGTTTATCCATTCACCTGTTAATGGACATTTGGGTTTGGACTACATAAAGATTCTATGAACATTTCTGTACAAATCTTCTTTGGATATACACTTACATTTCTCTAGGGTAAATACCAAGGTGTTGAATGGCTTGATCATACAAAAAGTTTATGTTAATTTTTTAAAGAAACTACCAAACTGTACCATTGTATGTTGCCACCAGCAATGTATGAGAGTTCCAGTCCTTCCATATTCTCACCAACACTTGATATGGTCAGTCATTTTACTTTTAGCCAAATAGTTGTATAGTAATATTTTACGGTGGTCTTAATTTGTGTTTCCCTAATGACTACTGATGTTGAGCATCTTTTCATATTGCTTATTTGTCATTGGTCCATCTTTAGTGCAATGTCAGTTCAGTTATTTTGCCTGTTTTTACTTCTCTTTTTAAATTTATTTTTTGTCTGC
Organism: Mesoplodon bidens; assembly: GCF_964165515.1. Classification (NCBI taxonomy): domain Eukaryota; kingdom Metazoa; phylum Chordata; class Mammalia; order Artiodactyla; family Ziphiidae; genus Mesoplodon; species Mesoplodon bidens. The sequence continues at coordinate 116,697,635 of NC_138176.1, read as the reverse complement.
ATTGGGTGTTCGTTGCTGTGCACCAGCTTTCTCTAATTGGGCGAGCAGGGGCTACTCTTCATTGCAGTGCATGAGCTTCTCATTGCAGTGGTTTCTCTTGTTGCAGAGCACAGGCTCTGCATATGCAGGCTTCAGTAGTTGTGGTGCATAGGCTCAGTAGTTGTGGCACATGGGCTTAGCTGCTCTGAGACATGTGGGATCTTCCTGGACCAGGGCTCGAACCCATGTCCCCTGCATTGGCAGGCAGATTCTTAACCACTGAGCCACCAGGGAAGTCCCTTGCCTGTTTTTAAACTATTTTTTCTTATTACTTAGTTAGGTGTTTTTTAAATATATTCTAGATACAGGGATAGAAGAAAGAAATACTGATGGATAATTTCTTGAAGACAGAAAGGTGTGTGCTCAAAGGAATAGACAGCAGGGTTAGCTGAACAGAGCTAGCATAATTGTCTTCAGCAACTGAAGGAGAGAAAGCAAAGACAAGCATGAATGTAGAAACACAAATATTCAAAGCATCTCATGGTTCTCATTGCATTCTAAGGAGTCTTTGCTCACTCTGTGACTTGCCACAAAGAGCCTTTTTTTAAAACATTTTAAAATTTTTTATTTATTTATTTATTTATTTTTGGCTGTGTTGGGTCTTTGTTGCTGCCTGTGGGCTTTCTCTAGTTGTGGCGAGCAGGGCTACTCTTCGTTGCAGTGCGTGGCTTCTTCTTGTGGTGGCTTCTCTTGTTGCAGAGCATGGGCTCTAGGAGCACAGGCTTCCATAGTTGTGGCATGCAGGCTCAGTAGTTGTGTCTCGCAGGCTCTAGAGTGCAGACTCAGTAATTGTGGCACACGGGCTTACTTGCTCCGCTACATGTGGGATCTTCCTGGACCAGGACTTGAACCCATGTCCCCTGCATTGGCAGGCAGATTCTTAACCACTGTGCCACCAGGGAAGCGCCAAAGGGCCTCTTTGATGACAGATTGGAAGAGGTCTCTGCAAGCAAAACTGAGTTATGTAAGGAAAGACATGGTACTCCTCTGGGAGAGGAAACCTTAACACATCTGGATAAGGAAGCAACAGGCAAAAATTTTTTAGAGAATAAGAAAAGAAAGATGTTAGGACAGTAGCTATAATGATTAGTCGAAATTTGGGGAAGTTTTATGACATCTTGCTATTTGTATAATCCTGTTAGTACTTACTCTGGGGAATTCAGCATAGACTTTCATTACTCTTGAATGCATTTGAAGTAAAAATTGTGGCTTTTTTGGACATAAAACTCTTCTATAAATGACTTTAGGCCAAGATTTACACACACATACACACAATTCGTCATAGGTGAGGAAGAATATGACATAATGGCTAACTAAGCAGAGCTCATGCATTAGGGGGCAAGTGTTCATCTGTAGTGTGGAGGAGGGAATTTGATTGGAGAGTGTAAGGAGAGTAATAAAGAAGAGAGATCTTCGGAAGCTACTGAGGGAGTTGAAAGAAGCAGCACAAGAAAAAAAAAAGTGAAATTTTTACAAGTTGCCCCGAAGTCTCAGCTAACTTTTAATGCCACAAGAGTTTATGGTTAGGTAGTTATTTATAGCAACCCTCAGCCTGCAGGGTATAGGAGCTAAGAAGTTAGATTATCATAATGAGTGTACTGAGTCTGGGTGGTGGAAGCATTAGAGTACAAAGGAATCAGAGGGGGGGAGACTAGAAGTCCCAGAAACAGGCTGGATAGAAGAGAAAAGGCAAAGAAGAAGGTGAGAGTCCTGGGAGGATGTATATGCTGTTGATATCAAGTGGGTAAATCTTCCTCTAAACTTTATCTTTCAAATTGGCTTTGTCAAGAAGTTACTAATAAACCCAATCTTTCTATTATCTTTATTACCATTATTACCAATTACTGGTGTACTAATACTGGCAGATTACCAATTATTGAACAAGCACTACATGGCACAAATGTGCAACATCCTAGAAATACAAAGATGACCAATGTTGGGCCCTGCACTTCATTTTACAAACCCTCATGTCCTCTATAACTCCCAAACAAACAGCCTATTATACCAACATCCCATAATAAGATAACTGCTAATACCTCTTAAAATGCTTTTTGACTACTATTCCCCCACAGGACCTACTACTGCCCTATTGTTTGCTTCTTTTGTAGGATTATTTACCCACTTTATATTTCCTGCACCTCAGTAAAACAAGATACCTCTTTGGACAAGAAAAGATATAAAGACATCAATTTATCTGGTGCCCTATAAATTGCTTACTGTTTGAAATTCTGTCATATATTTCCTGCTCACTTTTACAGAAGTTAAGCTTCTGGTTCTTTCTCTGTATTTACAGTTGTCTTTCCTTTTTAATAGCTCACTTACTTTTCCTAATATTATTACAGCCTTGGGATATGAAAGTATGTTTAATTGCTCCATTAACCCACATATTTTGTGCTTGCAAGAAACAAGGCTTCTAGCCAGATATCTTTACCACTCCAGTCATTTATTAATGGGCCAATAAAACATACCGTAAAGTGTCTTCATCTAATAGAAATCACAGCAGACATTTATATAGAGGTTTCCATTCTGTGATATCCAAAGGACTTGGCAGATTTTTGCCATCAAAGTTTTGCCATCAAACTTACTGGATTTATGAATAGCAGAGTAATAATTGATTAGGCAAGGAAATGTAATGATTTCATTAATACGAAATCCAAAGAGAGTGGCTAAAGGGAAAGGAGGAAGAATATTTATGCCTTTCTCTAAGGAGACAAAACAACAGTATCTACCATGCAGGAGAATGTGGGGTGGAAACAAAATTACAAAAATGTGCTCTGAAGTGGGCAGTGATTGGGTTTATAAAGTAAAAGGAAGGAAAAGAAAGGAAAAGGATGAGTTTGTGAGATAAAAAAAGGGATATAGGAAGAGAAATGAATGTTTCTGTTGAACACTGTGTGCTCACTTTGAACCTGCCCTAGATATTGTGGCAGGTTAGATGCCAGCAGCAAAAAGTAATTTCTGGACTTGTTCAGCTGATGTAGCTATCATGCTAAACCTACACATTCTGAAGCCTAAAGACACAAAGACCATAATATCCTCTTTCTTCCAGTTTCACTTGATAGATAATTAATTTTGATCATTATGTTTCTCTTGCAAGGATAATGGAGTTGACGTTTGAATTTCTTTTTTTTTTTGAATTTATTTATTTTTTATACAGCAGGTTCTTATTAGTTATCTATTTTATACATATTACTGTATATATGTCAATCCCAATCTCCCAATGAATTTCATATTTAGATGTGATATAGGATTTCAGATGCACCAAAAATAAGCTTCATAATGAATTCAGTTTGAATATATGACACAGGAGCCATTTAGAAGTGTCATGAGAAGAAAGAGAAATATTTCTATTTCATCCTTGCAAATCATATATGAATAAAACATAAAATCCAAATTATTATTCTTCCTGAAACATTTTGATGGGGTAAAATAATTAGTAAATAATTTCATACATTATTTTGAAATTGACCTAAGTTGAGGTTTATTACTGAGTAGAAGGCAAATTCATATGAATTTTTAAGATGAAGGAGAAGGCTTTGGAGAATTCTCATGCTTGTAGTGGAAAGTTCATGGACACCCCTTTCTTCAAGATGTAACTCCATTCTCCTCTATCTTAGGGGGAATTTGGTGGATAAGTTTGAGCTTTACTGCTTTAAGAGCCCAGGTTATAAAAAGTGTTCTTATAAGACTCTGGCAGCCAGTTTGGAGTTATAAAATTGTTGATAAATCTAATTAATTCTAGTTGAAATTCAGAGAATGAGAAAATGGGAAAATGAACCATTTTATTGCAACAAAGCAGCATTAGTGACTCCATGTAATGGCCTCTAATAAAGCTTGTTTAATCACCTGCTGTGAACAGGAATTTCCTTTCAGCATTTCTAGAGTCAGAACAAAGAGATTATTTTACTTTCTTCTTGCAACACCTTCTGGCAGAGCCAGCCTTCAGGGTAAGTGAATCGGCAACCAGTGACACAGGATGACTTGCAAAGTGCAGTAAAGCCTTTCCTGCCTCCAAGCTCCGCCCACCACTGGGTATCCACCTCCCTTTTGTCTAGAAACTTCACCTTTGGAGCCAAGATTGCGTGCCAACACAAAGCCAGGTGACATATGGAGGAAGTCACATATTCATGTGTGCTACCTAAGAGGGTTGATTAAGAAAGGGGAAGAACCTGGGGTTAGCATGGGATTTGTAGGCTTGTCCTCCTTAGCAAGTTTCCTGTTTACATGGTTTACTTTGTTATATTCTCTAGAAGCAGATAGTACCTGCTATTTACATAAATTAAGTATTATGTATATTTAAGGCCATGGGCAATTGAAATATTCGGAACTCTCCAAGCAAGTGACAGATTTGGACTGGAGGCTGGTGAGAAGTTGCTCTGGGCATGGGGATGGCAGGCCACACTTGCAGATGGGCCTCCAAACCATGACCAACTGACCACCTAGCAACTTGCTCAATTGACAGCTTTGTCTAAAGCAGGCCTGTCTCTAACAATTTCATGGAATCATAAAACCAGTGCCTTGGAATAACCTTCTATATCACCTTCATTTCAATAAACCAGAAAACTGAGGTTTTAGAGAGGTAAAATGACTTTTATACAGTCTCCCCATTATGTGATACAAAATCTTTGAATACAATATGGGTTTTCTGGTTCTTAGGTCAGTGTCCTTCCTTTATGTATCATTGATGAATCTTTCTTCTAAGTATATCAATGTAATCAATGCCAACAAGTTGGGGAAAAAATGCCATAATTTTAAATTGTCAGTCTAAGATAAAGAGATAGGAAAGTCTGGATGCTTGCAAATTACGTGGAGTTAATAGAAATAGGTAAGTAGTAGAGGCACATAATTTGTTAAGTATATGTTTTATTTTGATTTCTCCAAAGGCCCAACCTGAGAAAAGGAATTGGGTGTAGGTAAATTATCCCAGAAGAAATTTCATGGAGCAGAATTGTAAGTGTATAAAAAGAGAAAAAGAAGGAAGAAGAGCCAGCTCTATGTTCTGATGATCCAGTTGCCACTGTGAGCAAGTGAGGTTCAATCCCACCATGGACCCTGGTGAGGAACTGTGTAGAACCTGCCTTGGCATTGTCACCACAGAAGACAGGAAGGCTGGGGCATTTATCAAGACTCCTGTCTCTAGCTTGTGGCGGATTGCTCCCAGGAAATTAGTCCTCCTACCTTTGCAGGCTGAGCCAGCTTGCAGCTGAATGTCCTCCTATGGATTAGAAGAGGGCCTTGAAGCAGCAAAGCAGAGGGGCACTCAAGATGTTGGCCACTGGCAGCATGCTTGGAACTGTCCACCACCAGTGAGTGGAAATCAGCTGGACTCAGGGAATTTTGCATGATGCATCACAACCATTGACAATAGCCTACTTCTTAATCATAAAAAAAAGCAAAAGACAATTTTATGAACTTTTTTGTCAAGTAATAATTCTTGTGAAATTGGAATGGAATCTCTTCTATGGCTCTCCTGAAGAAGATTTGTGGGTTCCTTGTAAACTAGACCATTAAGCATATATATTATTCACTGAGGAGACACAAAACTCCAGGATGAAGATGGAACTGATATCAATAAAAGTAATGCTTCTTTGAATTTATGGAAGCTTTTTATTTTTCTCAAAATCCTTTCTCATACATTATCTCTTTGTTCCTCCCAAATATCTCATTATTCTCTGAACATGTTGGTCTCCTATTTGCCTCCATTCTCTTGTTTATAATTCCCTCTTTAAATGCCTTTAAGAAAAGGTGGGCAAATATTTCAAGATATAGGTGAAATATTAGTTCCTTCATGAAGTCGCCTCTGTTTCGCCAGGAAACCAGAATTAGTTGTGTTCCATTCTGGTTCTGAAGGTTTTTTTTTTTTCCTTTTTTTCAGAAGATAATAAACCTTTTGGGTTTTAAGTATGAGAATTTGCACAAGAAGCTATTCTTTCCATACTATGTTTGGTTTTTTTTTCATTTTTGGCTGCATTGGGTCTTTGTTGCTGCACGTGGGCTTTCTCTAGTTGCGGTGTGCGGGCTTCTCATTGCAGTGGCTTCTCTTGTTGCGGAGCACGGGCTCTAGGCATGTGGGCTTCAGTAGTTGTGGCTCGCAGGCTCTAGAGCGCAGGCTCAGTAGTTGTGGCGCATGGGCTTAGTTGCTCTGTGGCATGTGGGATATTCCTTGACCAGGGATCCAACCCATGACCCCGGCATTGGCAGGCGGATTCTTACCCACTGTGCCACCAGGGAAGCCCACCATACTATGTTTTGATTAATATTTAGGATAAAAAGTAATACTCAGCATACATATGAGGGTATAGAACACTGTAAATGTTGCTATTAATTTAGAGTTTCAGAAAGGCAATATATTCAAGAATCTTGATTGTTAAGAAGAACTCCACTGTCAAAATTAAATGCAAACAGTTAACCTAGCAATGTTAGCAACTCAGCAATGTTGCTGCCTCTGCCAGGAAGCAGAAACACCGGTTTAATTTCTCATGAAATTAGGAGACATCTATAATTCTGAATTACAACATATGAAGATGGAAAGGAAAAGTAGGAGTTAAGTTATTTAACAAAGTAGAGAAAGATCAAATATGTTTATCTACCAAGTAGGTGATCAATGGGAAGAAAGCAGATTTTGTTCTTTAGAATTCTGGAAAAACTTACAAGCTAAGGCACCACAACTATAGAAAGGAGTGTGTTTGGAGATGCGATGGAAGCCTGAGGTGGCCTGGAATTTACAGAAGAAGGAGTTAGATCCCTAGCTCCCACCTCCACCTTACATTGTCAGACAACTACAGCTTCCAGGCTTTGTAGAGAAGGGGAACTGCTCTCTGGAGAAAACCGAACCAGAGAGGCGTAGGTTAAGGAAAACCAGATACTGAAAAATGTAGGGTGAGGTGCAACATTAAAGAGGTGTGTTAGATGGAAGTTCACATACTAAATGCTGAACTGCTACCCTCCTCCCAAGCTCTTTCCCCTACCTGGCTGTGGAACACCAGCAATCAAGTTTTATACAAGATCAAGAATTTGAGGGATCCTTCTTGAGATAAACTGAACCATTCTAGAAAAAAAACCTAGGTCTTGCTATTTAGTATTCTCCAAAGGCCATCTGATCATCTTACAATGAATCCTACCAGTCAGTATATTCTGCCATTCACAAAGAGCTTAAAACAATTTTTAAATATGAACAGACAGCTGAGTATCTCAAAACTTATGAGGAAAGTCTCTAACAGGGAAGGTAGAAACCAACAAACAAATAACACATAAGGAGCTCAGAAGGATCAGAAGCAATGCTGAAAGCAAAGAAAACTTCAAAGAAGCTGTAATTAATATACTCAGAGACATAAGATACCAAACCCATGAGGGAAGAGTAAAATGTAGTGAAGAAGAATGGAGATCAAAGTAAGAGTTCTAGGAAATTAAAAGCACCATGTAACATATTTTTTCTTTTAAAAAGAAAAAAAGTTTGGGGTGTTAAAGTCTACTGGAAACTACTAGAAAGTAGAACATATTGGCAACCAAATGGATAATAAGAAATAAAGGTGTCGCCTTTGTAGGAATAATCCATGGAACATCCAAATAATAGAGTTTGCACAATGAGAGAAAATAAACATTGGAAAGGAGGAAATAATCAAGGAAGTAATACAGAAAATTCCCCAAAGTGGAGGACATGAATCTCCAAACTGAAGTGAATCATTAAGTGTTCAGAATAGTGAACTAAGCAAAAGACTTAACCATGTCACATTTTTAGGAGACTTTAAAATCATATTATAAAATTGACCAAAGTGAAGTGACAGGTCCTAACCCTAAAAGAGGCACAAGAGTTCTCTGTAATGATATCTGAAGCTAGAACACATTGATCAATGCATTCAAAACTGTCTCCAAATATTCCAAACTGGTAAGTTTGGAATGATATGAGATTTGTAAATACACACCCACTCTCACACACACACACGTAGTGGGAGGATGGAAAAAAGTGGGGAGAGAGAGGACAAATATTCACTTGTACCTGTACTCATCTACATTGTCTGTTCTTCAGAGACAATGGGAAAAGCATCCTAGTCATGTCAAAGTCCTTGAGATCTGGATCTTGTTCCAGCTATTTTACTCAGGAATCTTGTGTCTACGATTATCCTCTCTCTCTACTGCATTGTTTTTTTTTTTCTCCCAACTTTATGGAATAACTCTCTTTAGCACACAGATAATCCCCCAATAGGCCTTAACTTTTAAAAGAAGTACAGACATCATGTATCTCTCCAGCTACTATTCTTTCTGTCTGATTATCTTCACAACAAATATCGAATGAGCTGCTAACCTCTTTTTAATTTTTTTTTAATTAATTTTTGTTGGAGTATAGTTGCTTTCTAATGTTGTGTTAGTTTCTACTGTACAGCGAAGTGATTTCCTAATTTTATCACCCCCATTTACTCTCCCATCCACGTCAGTTGGACATTCATCACTATGACTATAAGAAACTATTCTCATCAAGGTTGCTAACTATCTCCACATTGCCACATGTAATGGCTAATTCTCTGCTCACATCTTCCTTGCTTACTAAACAGAACGTGACATTGTGAACCACTCTCAAATAATGTGAAGCAAGTTATTTATTTGACCTTGGGGACATTGCCATGTATTATTGTCCTGCAATTTACTGGCCCTTCCTCCTCTACTTGATTTTGTAAAAGGGAAGAACTTTGTATTCTACTACAAGTTAGTCACTAAAGGGATGTTGCCTATAAGCTTAAATCATACACAGTGACCCATCTCCTGGAACCCTGTCTCCCAGGTAATGAGCGTTAAGCTAAAATACCTTTGTTTAACTCACAGGAAACATCTTGAACAGGGCAACCAGTGCAGGGCGGCAGGAAGAAAGAAATTAACACACCCTTTCAAAAGGAGTCTGGCTGGAACCAGGACTTTACCCCCTTCCCTTCTTTTAGTATAAAAGAAACCTGAATTCTAACTTGGGGAAGATGGTTCTTTGGGACAACAGAACACCATCTTCTTGGTCTGCTGGCCTTGCAAATAAAGTCGCTATTCCTTGCTTCAACAACTTGTCTCTTGCTTTATTGGCCTGTCATTAGATGATCAGTAAGAGCTTGGACTCAGTTAACAATTTCATTTTTGAAGTCTACTTGGCATCTCAAAATATTTCAAAAGCACAACTCTTTGTTGTCCCTGCTCTCAAGCCCATTTCTACTCCAGTTTTCCCCACCCCAGAAAAGGGCACCCCAAGAATCCACCTATTCAGTTACTCAATAACTGGAAATCATCTCTTTTTCCTATAGCCCAACTTTCAAAGCAAATATTGAAACCATCCTCTTCTCTCCATCTTCATTTATACCATACTGGTCTAAACTACCATCATTGATCTTATGCCTGGTTTCCCTGCCACCATTCTTGTCCTTTCTCTACACAGCAACAATGTAATCTCATTAAAGGGTAAATAATATCACCTCCTTAGAATCTACTAAATACCTCTCATTGTATTTAAAGCAAACTGAAACTTCAGACTATGGCATGCAAATCTCTAGCTGGTGCTGTCCTTAACAATATAATGTGGGCCACATATGCAATTTTAAATCTACAGTAGCAATTTTAGACAAAGTAAAACAAATGATTTCATAGTCAAAGTATGTTTAATTTAATCCAATGTGTCTAAAAACATAATTTCAACATATAGTTAATATAAAAATTATGATATATTATTTTTCTACACTAGATCTTCAAAATCCAGTGTGTATTTATGTTTTACACTTACAGCACATCTCAATTCAGACCAGCTTGATTTCAAGTGCTCAGTAGCTATATGGGGCCAGTGGCTCCCATATTGGATAGTGTAGCTCCACATGGCTTAGCCCTAATTACTTCTCCTACCTCTGCTGTTATCAGTCTCCACGTCTTTGACCATACTCTAGTCAAACTGACCTTCCTTCTATTCCTCAAATATGGCAAGTCTATTCCCATCTTAGGTCTTTTGCATTGCCAGTCTCTCTGTCTGGGTGTTGATTCTCCAGAGCATCTCAGGGTGAGCTCCTTCTTATCGCTCAGATATCAGCTCAAAAGTACCTTCTGGGAAATGTCTTCCCTTACCATCCAATCTAAAGTTTCAGTCCCTCTCTGTACCATGTTAGTCACGTTACTCAGGTTTGTCTTTTTCAAAATTTATCTGTTTCATTATTATCTGCTCTCTTGTACCACTTCTGCTATTTTGACTATTTGAGCTTTATGTAGCTTGTTCACAGATGTACCCATAGGGCTTACAGCAGCTCCTGGAACATTTACTGAAGGATGGATGAATATATAAATGAATGAATGAAGGGATCATCATTAAAATGTTAATAGTATTAACATAAACATCGGAAATTATTCTATTGCTTTTACTAAATTTGCTGTAACAAACATTACTTTTGGAATAAAAATTACAACAAAAGGCTTTGCAATAAACTAATAAAAATATTATGAAACCACTGGAGACTGGACTATGCAGACAACCAGTGGTATCAAATAGAATCACCTTGCTGATGAAGTGAATGTAATTTCCTCTAAATAAGAGATGCAGCTGTTGCAATATACAATCAACGAATGTTCTAAAACTTGATCTTGAGCTGACCATATATGTCTTAGAGGTTGTAATAGATGTATAATGCTCATTATTTGATTCTAAACTTCTTGGCATTTGGCATAAGGTCAAATTAAAGCACTCATATAATATAATACCTTGGATACAAAATCTCTTTAGAGGTCATGGTAGAAAATATTTAAGGGGTACGAAAAGCCCCTTGCTTTAACCCTAACTCTGAAGCTGAGCAGAGTGTTCCTTATGTGTTTGCTCCAGTAAAATCATTCTTATTTCCCAACCTCAATCTCAGGAGATTGTTTAAAGGATTCGTGTCTGGTACCCTGGAAACCTGTATTCCTAAAAATTCATTCCAAGAGATTCTGCTGCCCTTAGTGGAACACTGCCTCAAATAAAGGATCCATTTCCTTTTATCATAAAAGGATATGTTTTCCTGCAAGTTCTGCTGAGCAGAATAACAGTGAACTCCAGTGAACTGTTATCAACCATTTAGAAGAAGATACTTTCAGATTTTTTTTAATTGACAGCTTGCTGAAAGCAGATTTTAAAGAGAAAAGGGTAAATATTTTTGCCGAGGCTAAGGGCTACCCAGAGAGAGTGTCTGTTATAATTGTCTGAGAGTGTCTGCCCAGGGCTCAGAAGCTTAAAAAGACTAGGTATGACCAGTCTGAGAAAAGATGAAAAGGTACTAAAAGAAAGCAGTGCCCATCACACAATTTTTCCAAGATGTGCAATCTCATTGGGAAAAGAAAACCCTGTACACAAATAATCCACACACTCAAATATAAAGAAGAATGAAGAAAAATATTAGTGCTTTGGAACACAGGCTTACAAATAGCATAATCCCTATACCCCTGTTAGAGGCTTATTTTAGAGATTTACATAATTGAAGTGTGGAAAGATAATTTTTTTGGCATGAAACTCCAGCATCCTATCAGAGATGAGAAATGAAGCCTGAATCAGGACTCTTAAGGACTCTGAATCACCTGGCTAATAGCCTGAAGTGGAATCAAACTGTTCTATCTCTTCTTTCCCCTTAAGCTTTAGGTTTAGTGAACCAATTTACACCTACTGCTGATGAATCATCTTTCTAAATGACCCTACTAAATCATACACAGTTAATTATAAGATTTTAGTGCTATGTTTTGTATGTGGGTTGCAGATTACCACTGCCTGACCACATCCTCAGTAAAACTTTAAACTGTCATCAGACCACAAATAAAAGAGTGAATTCTTCATCCCCCGTAGCTGCAGAGGAAAAAAAAGTTATAAACTTTTTTTGGCAAGATAAGACTCTGCTCCAGCCCTTCATCTCTCAGAGTTCTCACTGTACGCAGCTGACCAAGACATACCTCTGGGTCTCTTTTTGTACTTTAATCATTTGCATCTTTGTGGATGAGAGTGTACATGGAAAGAGTGCAAACATCTTGTTAAAAAAGTAAATAAGTCTAACAACAGGAAAGGAGAATTACATGGGGGAATACAGGTTTGTGCGGTCAGATGATGTGAAGGACAAATTTTTCTTGTAAGTGACAACTTCATTGGCAAAGACAAATGAGCAAGGCAACTTCCAGCACTCAGCTCAGAATAAAACTGTTTTTCCATTTCATAAGGAATAAAAGTTATTAGAGTGTGAAGGCTCAATATTGGATACCTGAAACATCTGATTAGCTTGAAAAATATCTATTTAAAAAAATAATTGCACTCCTTGGTATTTACCCAAAGGAGTTAAAAATGAATGTCCACAGAAAACCCTGCACGTGGATATTTATAGCAGCTTTATTCACAATTGCCAAAACTTGGAAGCAACCAAGATGTCCTTCAGTAGGTGAATGGATAAATAAGTGGTATATATGGACAATGGACTATTATTTAACACTAAAAAGAAGTGAGCTATCAAGCCATGAAAAGATAGGGAGGAACCTTAAAAGAATATTACTAAGTTAAATAAGTTAATCTGAAAAGGGCTACACACTGTATAATTCCAACTGCATGACATTCTGGAAGAAGAAAAACTATGGAAACAACAAAGAGATCCGTGGTTGCCAGGGGTTATGGGTGAGGAGGGATGAATAGGTGTACCACAGAGGATTTTCAGGGCAGTGAAAATACTCTGTATGGTACTATAATGATGGATACATGTCGTAATACATTTTCCCAAACCCACAGAATGAACAGCATCAAGAATGAACTGTAATGTAAACTATGGACTTTGGGTGATTATGATGTGCTAATGCAGGTTCACCAGTTGTAACAAATGTACCACTCTGGAGGCAGATGTTGATAATGGGGGAGGCCGTGCATTTGTGGGATGGGGCAGTAATGGGAAATCTCTGAACCTTCCAGTCAACTGTGCTCTGAACCTCAAACTGCTCTAAAAGAATAGTCCTTTCTTTATTTTTCCAGAATACTGACACATAGGAAGTACTCAATAAATAGTTAATGAATGAGGTTAAATAAATGAAAGTTGCTGAACTTGCCTTTTGAGCCTCCTGTTTTCTCACCTTCCACCGACATTGAAGTGTTTATGACCTCCTAGAAGCCTGTGGGATTATCCAGTCTTCATGGAGTCTGGCATCTTCCACACCAACTGGAAGGCACGTTAGAAAATCAAGCCTTAATTTTAAAAAATGCTGTCCATAAATTTTACTATTTACCCATGAACCAAGAAATCACATGAAATATATCAAATTTGCAATTATTTCATTTTACATTTTATCAAAATGTAATACTGAATTAATTTAATGGGGGAAAAACACCTTTTTATGCCATTTCCTATTCAAGAAACTTTTTCGCCTGGCTTAGCACACATATTTTTTAAAAGCCTTTTTATTGCAGAAAAATCTAAGTATGTTTTCCCTCTTAACTATATTGTAAATGTCCATGTAGATTTTTAATAACAATCACAAACATTTCTTAATTGTGGGAAGGGAATGTATGAAGTTACAGGTTAATAAAGACCACTTCAGGTTATCTATGTGAAAAGAAGCAAAGTAAAATACATTAAAATTCTAATTTTATTTGTCACAGAACTGAATATAAACAGTAGAGCTTTTCTTCTACAGGAGTTTAATTTCTGAAACCCCTCCAAATTTATTTCATCTTATTTTTATTATTTGTTTCTTACATGTTTTGCAGAAAATAATGCATGTCTATTGTAGAAAGATTTAAAAATATGGAGACAGAGAAAAATGCCTCTAACTCATCAATTGTAAGTATTCCATGGTTTGATGAAGCATTTATGTGATTTAACCCTTAAGGGTTGGATATTTCTTCCCAGCTGTTAGCTTTTATAAAGACTGTTATAATATATACATTTTTCTTCAAGTATTGCTTGAGCCTTGTCTGAATGGTCCAGAAAGTTTCTCTACCACTGTCTAGTGCCATTAGCAATGGTTATGAATGATACTTCCTACTTGGTATCACATTTCTCAATGGACTAGTCAATAAATAAACACATAGCAATTTTTATATTAACCTGTAAGTACTTAATTGATAGTAAGAGTGAAGTCTTTTTCATATACTTACTATTTTTATTTCTTAGTTACTCATTTACTTGTTCATGCCTTAGCCTATTTTTAAAATACTGATGGTATATTTTTTGAACTTTGAGTGCACTGAGATAATTACACTCATCAACGGTATGGCACATTATCACTGGTCTCTGCAAAGTCTAATTCTGTTTTGTTCCTTTGTTTTTGTTTTATGCTTATTTATATATTCCATTTCCTTTGTTTTATTTCTCATCTCCTCCCACAAAGATATCCATTCTAAAGTATTTAATGTACATTTTTTGGTTTGCATGTGCTTCTGAATGTATGTTGTCCTTTTGTGCACTTATGAAGTTAGTTTACATAAATTTTATATGCTATACATCTCATTCTATTTTATAATTAACTCATTCATCACCATGTTTTTTTTAAAATAGAAGAATCCATATTGCTGGGTGTATATCTAGTTGATTAATTCTGATTTCTGCAAGATATTCTGTGCTGTTCATTAATCACATTTTATGAGTCCAGTCTCCCAAGAATGGGCACCCAGATTGTCCCTAATGCCTTAGCAGTGCAAAAAAAAAAAAAAAACTCTTTTGAAATCTCTGCTAAATTTTACCTAGGGATGTAATTGCTATGTTACTGGATAGGTTTATATATTTTTGACTGGGCATTGTTACATGTTTTGCAAATATTTCCCCTATTTTGTAATTGGTTGATTGATGATTATGTAGACAAATCTACCAATTTACTCATAACTCTTTCTGGCCTTGGCAGCACAGTTAAGAGGGCCATCCCAACCCATGAGACATAGACCATTTATCTATGTGATTTATTTTATTACATTCATAACTTTAATGAATCTGGAATTAATTTTGCTAAAAAGAGGAGGTATGGATTTCAGTTAATCCTTTTCAAATGTGTAACCAATATATCAATTGAATTCATTGAATAGATATTTATTTCTGCACAGTCTTGAAATGATAAACTCCTCTTTATTCAATTGTATTCGGTCTGGTTTTGGACTTGCTATTCACTTTAATTGATCATTTTATTCTCATGAATAATCAATACTTTTCAATAAATATAGAATTACAGTATAGTTTTTTTGGTCTGGTTGATCAGGATAACTTTTTTTTTTAAGTTTAGAAACAACTGCTTTTTGTTTTAAATAAAACTACAATGTGTATAGGAAAACATTAATACTCATAATTTCCTGCTTTCCAGAAGTTACCAGTTGCCTTGTGATATTTTTCATGTCTCATATAACATATATAGTTTTTTCTAGTTTTTTAAAAAGTGGGATTCTAGGGCTCCCCTGGTGGCGCAGTGGTTGGGAGTCCGCCTGCCGATGCAGGGGACGCGGGTTCGTGCCCCGGTCTGGGAAGATCCCACGTGCCGCGGAGCGGCTGGGCCCGTGAGCCATGGCCGCTGGGCCTACACGTCCGGAGCCTGTGTTCCGCAACGGGAGAGGCCACAGCGGTGAGAGGCCCGCATACCGCAAAAAAAAAAAAAAAGTGGGATTCTAATGTACATGTTATTCTACAACTTGCTTTCCATACAATATATCATGGACATGTTTTAAGCACAAAAAGACTTTTTACCACTTATGGTAGGCTGGGTTATGCTTCAGTAATAGGTAATAAATCATTCCCAAATTTCAGGGGTTTTTGAAAAAAATAAACAATAAAGGTTTATTTTTTGTTCAACTACGTATTTATTGAAGTTGCTTGAGTCTCTGCTCTATATTATGGATAGTCAGTTTGTTGGAGCAAGTTATATCTGTGTAGAGGGAAAGAAAACACAAATTGTGCATAGGCTTCAGCCCAGCATTCATTTCCTTACATCCATGCCAACACTGGATATTATCAATCTTTTGGTATTTGTGTTTATTTTTATCTTTAATTATCAATTTTTAATACTAGTAAGATAGAGGATCCATTCACAGGTTTATTAAATATTTATATATCCTATTATGTGATTTCCCTAGTAATATCTTTTGCTTAATTTAAAATTATAATTAAAACCTAAATTTATATTGAAGTCAATAACCTAGGTACCTAAATATACATCATATATATCAAAACTCTTGCACATTAAATCTTCAAGATATAGCCTGAATTTGGCATTGACCCCCATCTCCACTGACAACGGTTTTGCCTACATCACACATCCCTGGCAATCTCTCACCTGATTTCCCTGTTCCCAGTCTTTCACAACATCAATTCAATTTCCTCACAGGAACAAAGATGAAGAAAAATGACACAGAATCACTGCCTTGCCTAAAATATTTAAATAGTTCCCCAAGGCACTTGGAGTAAAATCGGAACATTTTAACCATATCCTACTGCTAACTGCATGTATGATGTGACCTCTGCCTCCATATATTTGCCTCCATATACTTGAGCCATTTTTTCTAACTCTATTTCTTTGAGTTCTTAAAGTAATAGCAAAGACAATAAAGTTTGACTGCCTCAGACACTTTGCACATGTTGTTCCAGTTGACTTGAGCGTTCTTTTCTCCATTTGTTCTTTTCTCCATTTATGAGCTGACTGGCTCATACTATTCTTCTCTTCCCAGATAAATTGTCCCTGCTTCTGCGATGCCTTCTTGGACCATCCCGTAACAGAGAAGAACAAACCTGACTCCATATTAGATCAATTCTTTTAGCTCTAAGCCTTATGCTCTGTTGCCTATGCTTAGTCATGCTGGCTCTGCACCTCTGTAAAAGCATGTTGTCTGTAGCCTGAAATATATATGATAGCCCATTCTCAAGGCTCTGATTTTTAAAGGTATAACATTGTACATTCATATAGAGATAAAAAGTTGCAGAACAGAGAATAACCTTTGTCTTGTTGGAGATTTACAAGAACACCCTGTCTAGACTTACATGGGCAGCTGCAAGAAGAAAGGATTCTGGCACCAAAAAGTTTACAACAACCAGCCACACCGCCTCCCCTTTTAGTATAAAAGAAGCCTGAATTCTAACTTGGGTAAGATGGTTCTTTGGGACACTAGTCCACCCTCTTCTCTGTCTGCTGGCTTTCTGAATAAAGTCGCTACTCCTTGCCCCAAAACTTTACCTTGATTTATTGGCCTGTCATGTGGCAAACAGTATGAGCTCGGACTCAGTAAAAATCTTATGTCTTCCTCTAATTTTCATCTCAGGCACTTATTGCTTATTTCACAATGCTTATTCAGTCTGCAATCATTTTGTTTATTTGTTGCTTTACTCTTTTTTAGAGTAAAAATAGTTTATTCCACTAAAATCTAGGTTTTATAATGGTAGATGTCTACCTATTCACAGATGCATTTCCAGAATCTTTATCAGCATTTGACACAAAGTATATTCTCAATAAATACTTGTTGAGTAAGTGAATCAATGCCTGAGAAGAAACTTTATAAATATTAGGGATATTAGGAATACTAGCTATCTGGATGTTCATCATTTGTTGCATTTTTCTCCTTCCTCCATTAATTTAATTTAATTTGCTAAACCAAATGCTTTAATTTTATGCTGTCAAATTTGTGAATTTTTTCTTCATGCTTACCCATTCTGATTTTAAATAGATTTTCCTATATTGGATCTTTAATCTACCAGGAATTACTTAATGTCTTATGTGAGGTAGAGTTTTCTTTTTTTTTTAACCAAATGAATGACAAATTTCACTTATGTAACCTTTTAAGTTGTCCATCATTACCATACTCATTTACTCATTGGAAATGGCACTTTTGATATAAAATAACATACACACACACACACCCCAATGAGGAGAAATTTGCACAAAATTATATAAAACTACATTTAGTGAAACATAAGGCTGTATTAATTAAAACTGTGATTATTATTTCTTCAACTATGTTTAAAATATTGGATTATATAGTGTGTGTGTATATATATATATACACACAGATATACATATATCTGTGTGTATCTATCTGTGTGTGTATATATATATATATATATATATATATATATATATAGCAAAAATCATCTAATACAAAGCCTATTTTATAATAAACTGTTCACTATCTCATGTAATTTATAGAACACTGTACTGAAAGTGAAAAACAGGATGGTTGCATGGGAACAGAATGATTATAAGTGTATTGGTTGTTTCCCCTCTTATCTCACTTCATACCACCTCCCTGGGAAAAGATAAAAATTCATAATTTGAAGTACAGCTTTCTACTAAATGCTGTTGCTTTTGCACCATAGTAAAGTCAAAAAATTGTAAATTAAACCATAGTAAGTTAAGGACTGTCTGTATATGTTTTATATTTTCTTTATTTTTCTTTTGGAGATTAATTTTTGATTTTGTAAAGTCTGCTTAAACTTTCAGAATATCCTGTTCTTCTGTTGTTTATTTTTGTTAACCTCTTTAAACATTTGAAACATACATTCTTTAAGGTCTTTTTCATATTCATCCATTTTCTCTAATTTTTAGTCTCTAATTCTCCTTCTGGTTGATCCCATGAACTCTCCTTCATGAGAGCTTCTTGCAAGATTTGCAATTGTTAACTGTGGTTTCCAAATTCTGCAGGAGCGGTTTTCCCTGGGAATTATGGCTGGTCCTAGGTTGTGTATTCCTAGGGCAAAATCATATTAGCCTCTGCAAAAGCCCTGTGGGTATCTGTACAGGATTAGATTGTTTTTATATTTCTAAATAATTTTAGATTTAGAGAAAAGCTGCAAAAATAATGTAGAGTGTTTCTGTGTGCCTCTTACATAACTTCCCCTAATAGTAAAGTCTTAATGACTGTAATAAAGTTAGTAAAACCAACAAAGTAAGCATTGTACAGTATAGTTAACTAAACTATAGATTGTATCTGGATTTCACCTGCTTTTCCACTGATGGCTTTTGTTGTTCCAGGATCCTACCCAGAATTCCACATTACATTTAGTTGTTAGATTTCCTTACTTTCCTCCAATCTGTGACAATTCCTGTCTTCCTTATCTTTTATGTCCCTGACACTTTTGAAAAATACAGATCAATTATTTTGCAGAATGTCTTCCCATCTAGGTTTGTCTGGTATTTGCACATGATTAAATTGAGGTTATAGGGACTTCCCTGGTGGTCCAGTGGTTAAGACTCTGTGCTTCCACTGTAGGGGGTACAGGTTCGATCCCTGATTGGGGAACTAAGATCCCGCATGACGGATGGTGTGGCAAAAAAGAACTGAGGTTATATTAATATATTTTTGCCCAGAACATCACAGAAGTGATGTTGTTCCACTGTCAGTGCTACATACAGGAGTTATGTAATGTCAACAGATCTTACTATTGCTGATGTTAAATTTGATACCGTGTTTAAAATGGAATCTGGTTAAAGTGCGTTTGCTGGTCAGATTTCTCCACTGTAATGCTACTGTATTTTCTTAACTACTTACAGATACATTTCTACATTGTATTTTTAAGTACATAAGAAATACTTGGGGGAAATAGTATTGACTATGCAAATATGTTTCCCCTTAAACTTTTGCCCACTAATTTTAGTATCTGTCAATCTTGTCTGAATAAATTAATCTGGTGGTTTAATCATTTTTTTAAAAATGTTATTCCTTTCACATTTAATTTTTGTAATTTTTATGTGAGGAAGACCTGTCCCTTCTCCCTCATTTATTTACTCTATCACTTATTTATATCACTATAGATTCATAGATATTTACTTTATTCTAGAGGTTGTATTATTTTTTATTTCATGGCTCAATTTGTTCCATCTTTGGCCATTGGAGCTATTTCAGGTTAGGTTCTGTGCCTTTTATACATACCTTCATCTTTTTTTTTTTTTTAATTCCCCTTTAAAAAAAACTTTCTGGAGCCACAAGATACGCCAGATACTTTCTCTGTCCTAGTTTTAGAATCAATCATTTCTCCAAGTGTCCCTGGTTCCTTTTATATAATGTTATTTAGAAACCAATATCTGGACTCTATGTGTGCTAATTGCTATTGGGGTGTCACTGCTCCTAGGTTTTTTCCAGTAGAAAGAGCTAGGAAATATGTATATGTATACTAACCCATACACTCACTCACACACACACAAACACACACACGTACATATACATATATATATAATATATAAATATTTGCTTGAAGTTTACTATTCAAATGTTAGAGATAAACCAGATAGTTCTAAATTTCTCTAAAGGGTAATTAGTCCAAGTTCTCATAACATTTCAATAAACTTTTTTTTTTAAGTTGGGAAAATCTCTCTTTAACTCATACATCTCTTAATTAGAACTAAACCAGTTTAACCAATTCATTGGAACAGATATTAACAAAAGATTCATTTCCATTCTTTATTATTGAATTGTATTTTCTTATCACAAAGACAATGGAGAAGCTAACTGATTTGGGGAATTTATACTTGATTAGCTCTCAGGTTGGGGATTATCAAAACCCTGCCCAATTATTAAGCTCTCAAATGAAAAAAGTTCTAAACCTATGCTGACAGTAAACATACACTGTGATTTCACACCCTTCTTGATGGCAGTCTGCCGTGAAGGAATTTCATATGTGGCTTTGGTCAGATGTTTTGAATTCCTGCACATACTATTTAAAGAGATTAAAGTTTAGTGAATTAAGAGAATATTTTTGTGCTTGAAGACCTAGATATAAAAAGAAGGAATAAAAAATAAACTTTTACACTCACATGTTTACAAAAAGTGCTTATGTTCTTTTATATTATTATTTAGTAAACATCTCTTCTAAACGTAATTAGATATTGATTCATTTAATGCGTCTCTTGGCAGTGTCATTCTTCTATCTAGCACTGAAAGCACCTGTAGCTCTCCAGCACTGCATCTTACATATTGTTACATTAGGCCTCTGAAATTTTACATTCTATCACTCTTTGGTGCTTTTCCTTATCTGGTTCCCTATACCTCAAGTGCCCTTTCCCTTCACTGACTATGACCAACCTCTCATCCTTCAGTTAGAAACCAACTCTGTCTTCTCTCTCCCTTTTACATATCTAGTGGCTAAGAGTGGCATGGGACATCTGTCTCTCTGTTTGCCCTTCTTCTTCAAATGGCAAATGAGCACAGCAGAAAAATAAGGAAAGACAATACTAAAAGCCAAAACCATTTCAAAACACAATCTATCTGCACCATCTAAATTGGTTTAGCATTATCCAAGAGTGTAAACTGGGACCTTGCAAACCTAGTTGTGGGAAGAGGTGAGGTAGATGCTCCAAGTGAAGTCATCAGGACCTGGAAATGTATAGGCTGCAGGCTTGGAAAGAATAGAATAGAAGCTTACACACAGGTAGAAGACAATCTCACTTTTAGTCCATATTTCTCAAAGTTTTGCCTTACAAACATTTTCATTATAATTACTCAAGATGCTTTAAAAAAAAATCTAGAGCCTTTGGGAAGGGGGATGAAGGGACGAGGAGTCATTATTTTTAAAAAACATGACCCATAGATAATTCTTGTGTGTACAGAAGTCTGAAAAACACTGCTGTCTAATCTCACACTTTACATTTTTTTTATATGCAAAGGGCAGTTCTCAGATTGTCTTAAATATCTGTGAGAAAATGCTTTCTCTCCCCCAGGTGGGTTGGGTTTTTATAGCTCTACCTTGCTACTTCCTGCTTTTTATTTTTATGAGATTTTTCCATTTCTGCAACAGTACACTAGGTCTTTCCTTTTGCTTTTCCAGTTTTGGAAACAAACAAGAGTGGTAGTGGAGAGATTTACTGAATTAATAGTGAAAAAGGTGACTTTCTTTATTCTTATCCACTCCCATTTCAAAACAAAATAAGTGAGTATATTACTTTACTGGCTTTACAAAATCCTTTTGCTCTGAGTTAGATCTTTTTTCCTTAAAGCTATTCATATCAACGACTACAAGGAAATGTGGGAAACAGTCTATATAAATACTGTGTTAGGAGAGTAATCTGCCAACAGCCTGTTTTTAACGTTCTAATCAACAGAAGAACTAGATTTTATTTGTTTTCTCCTGCTCACTGCCAAGTGATTGCCATGTAGTTTATTAGCAATAGTGTCAATAGTGTTTGATAAGGCAAACAAATATGATGCTGGGAAACTCCAGGCATTTATTTATAATATGGCACTTGACGTTTTAGACCATTCAACTACAATTCCATAAATACTACCTACATGCCTTTTTTTTTTTTTTGAGACAAAGACACTTTTGTTTAAGTTCGCAAGGATTAAATTCCAGGGTTATGGAAAATGTTCTCTTTCCTCTCAATCACGAAGACAATAAATTGAAAATCATTTGGGAAAACTGCTCTCATTGCTCTTGATAATCCAATTACGGCAGGTGGCAAATCAGGCAAATCTCCCAGAGCTTCTGAGAGCTCCACAGCTACAAAAGAGGATGTAAGGCAAGGGAGATTTCCAAGGAAGTTTATCTGAGTGCCAGTTATATTGCTGTGCAAATAAACACCTTTTTAACATTATTACCATGTTTAATCATTAACATGTAAGTATAAACTTTCTGGTTCATTACACCTCAGTTCAGGGCTCAAGAAGACCAGAGTTGGCCTTCTCTTTTTTATCTATCAATCTTTGCTTAGGGAGTAGCTGTGCCTTTGTCTTGCAAAATTTTAAAACTTTCCTCTCTATTTACTCTCCTCAAGGGGGGAAAAAACTGCTGAAATCAATTCTGCCTAAAATAAATGAACAAAAAGAAGCTGACAAATTCTCCTTACTGTTGCTGCCTCTTCTGGCATCGCCCTGCTTCTCTTCTTTCTTTTGCCAATAAATTACTACAAAAGGAGAGCATATTCCCCTCCCAATCTCTCTCTCTTTAATTTTTCAATCTCGGTTTGCCACCCCTCAGCCTTACTCCTAAAACTTGTGTCTAAGTATCAAATCCAACGACCCCCTTTTCAATCTTCATTTTTTTAACCATTTCTTTTGACCCGTGATAAGGTGGACTCTGTCATCTGGGGTAGATTGTTAAATAATTTCATGCAATGACTCATGCCTCCCTCCACTTTCAGGTTTGTGTGATTTTTTTCTTACATTCCCTCAGTGTTTGGTCAAGGGAGCCATCAGATACTTGAAAAGGACTTGCTGAAGGGAGATTACTCTCTGTTGCTGCTCTTTCAACATTAAAAAATGAACAAATGAACAACAGAACAAATGAACAGCCCAGGCTAGCCTCCTGGAGGATGAGAGAGCACAAAGAGACAGAGGCCCAGTCGTCTTAGCTGTCCTGACTGAGGACCACGTACATGAGTGAGCAGTAACTGCCCTTCCCAACTGAGCGCCTCACCAAGTGCCAACCCACAGAATCGTGAAGAAATACATGGCTGTTACTCTAAGCAATTAAGTTGGGGGCAATTTGTTTTCCAGACTAGATAACACCATTCTTCTGGAAAAATAATTTCCTTAGCTTAATTTCATGTTATCTCATGTTCCTGGTTCTTTCTTTTACTCTTTCAATGATCTCTCTCCCTCTCCTCCTTTTTTTCTGTTCTTCTTCAAATGTAGTAAGAAATAGGATGTATTAACTTTAGTGAGGCTAGGTCACAAAGTAGAAATAAAAAGATCATCAGTATCCAGACAGTTCTCTGTTCCTGGCATCCCTGTGGAAATGTGCAAATGACCAATGGCTTTTAGGTAATAAGAAAACCACTCTTCTTTGTGTTCAGAGCTTGTAACTGGAATGGTGGTTGTCATCTGCATTTTGTTTATGAACATTAGACTCTCCTAATATTCCTTTGGGAAAAAAATCACAAAGTTTTTAATGTATCACCTGTGTGAATTATTGACACTCAATACTGTATCAAGAAAAGGTGAATCATTTGGTTTTTGATTTCCCACATCTATTTTGCATCATTGTTGCTATTAAGGTGGCAAATGTACATATACTATGTGCATAATCCAGAGTTATTTATATAGCCACAGTGAGTCACTATATAGCACATTTAATTACTTATGCAATCTTCTTTATGGTTATTTATGTACAATAGTGAAGGCCAGGGCTTTATATATTAAATAACGGTATAGTGTGGATATATATTCAACGGAGAGGCTATTTAATTAAACCGGAAGAATGTTTCATTCCACTGGAAGTGATGTGTCACATCTTTGACTTTAGTAAAATCAGATGACAAACCTAAATAATATTCTTGCAAGTAGACCTGCCTATATATTTTTTCAGGCATGAAGTAAAGCTATGCTCCTTTGTAAGCACTGGTTCTTCCTTTTGGTTATTCCAGTTAGCATTTCTTCCTGACATTATCTTATGCTGGGTTTAAGATATAGAGAGATTATGTTTTGGCTGGTTTACATGAAAATATTCCATGATCATTATAAACATACGAAATGCAGTATTGTATGCCCAGATCTTTAGTATTTTCCTTAGTTTATTAAGTACTGTCAAAGCTTTTTATTCCAAAAGGCAAAACACAGTAAGTATGTATTAAATTATAGGATAAGAAGATAATTATATTAATAAAAACATTACTCATTTAGCTTTTTTCTGATGTATGTCTGCACGCAGGATAACAGAACATGGTTTAGCTGGTGTTGCATAAGGAATAGAAAATCAAATAATTTTTTAAAAATATCATTGAATAGGAAGTTTATTTAATTTCCTATGAATTATTGTGACACGTTTGGGAAAAAGTATTTAGAGAAGTTTACTTGTATGTCCTGAATTTTTAATGCCTTGAGCATGAAGTCATTCAGGGAGAACTAGTTTGATGGTATTTATCATGAATCAAAAGTAATGCAAATGCTTTTAACATGAAATATATTTTATTTTGTTCAATCAGAGTTACATGAATGAGACTGTGTTTGTTTCTGAGTCCTCTGGACTTGAACTTATGAATGTTTTTGTTTCTTTTTTTCTCTGACCAAAGCAAGCTTAAAAAACTTAAACAGTAGAGATCCCAAGGCTTGCAGTGGTTACATAGCAAGGTCTTCTTCTGTCATCATGTCTATTGCTAAGCGCGTGACTTCCATTTTCATTGAATTTCTTACCTGCTAATGCTGCTTTTTTTCTTCATTGTAGGCCTGACCTGAAAATTTTAATTTCTCCAGAATCATTTTTTGTAGCTATTTTTACTTTGTCAACTTGTTTCTTTGCCTAATTCCAGTAGAAACAGTTGGAAATGATACTAGAAATGAAGCTTACATTGGCCAATTGTATACTTTTTCCCTCTCTTTAGATTTGAAACTAGAAAAGACATGAAAACTTTTGTAGAATTCTAACTTGACACACTGAATTAGTGATGATCAATACAAATTCTTGATATTTAATCTGAGGTGAAGACTAAATTAAAAGCACATCAAGTATTCTGCTAAAAATGCAAACAGATTTGAATTAGTTTGACTTGTATTCATTTTCAAATTTATAAAGGAGCTATTCTATTGATTATATCAGAAATTACAGAGAAGTAAACCCACAATAATTAGGTTCTTATGAAAATTCTTACAACCATACATCTTGGGATTATTTTAAAATGAACTTCCTGATTGTGAGGTATTTATAAAGAGAAGTAAAATGTAGTTTAAAAGTCATAATGCTACAAAACTCTCCTGATCACTTCTTTTCCCTCAAAAGTAAATAAAAGTCAACATATTCATTTATTTTCTTAATGTTTGCTTCATTCTTAGAAGGCCTGCTTCAGAGTCATCCTTCTGTGAAGGTGAAAAGGATTCAGGCTTTGAAATGCTGATATTTGCTGAAGTTGCTCATTGCAGCCTAAGCTGTGGCTGTTCTAGAATTTGAGCATGAGTGCCTGGGTTTACATCCTGACTTACCCCTGTAGTTGTGTGACATTTAGTGAATTACTTATCCTCTCAGTTTCTTTACTATTAAGTGAGCTGTGATTACGAAATCTCACCACTACCCCATATAGACCAGTGCCCAGAATGTGGTATGTACTATATAACTCATTACATTGCTATTGTTTCTATTTTTGTCTAATGATTTAAGATGAACTTTTGTAAACAGTAAAGTAGAAACTATAGTTTATCAACAACTTTGAGTTAATATTCTTGTTTCTTGAGAAAGGAACATAGAAGTGAAAGACTGAATTGGTGATATGAACTGTGTAGGTTTCCATTATATCAACACAGTCTAAAATACGGTTGCATCTGTATTAAATTGAAAAATGACATTTCCTTGTGTGATCACATAAATGCCAAAGGCTTCAGTAACAGTTACACAAAGTACAGACAGGAAGCCACATCTATAGATAAACCATGCCCTAAAAAGAATGTGCTGCTTTTTTTCTTTTTTCTTGCCATTTTGGATGGGAAAGAAGTGTGGTTTCAATTATATATTATACTGTGCTCTGTAACAAAGATCAGAAGATAAAGTAATGAAAGAAGGCAAGCTTTAGATGAACTACAGAGAAGAGAGACTTCTTTTTTAATTCAATTCTCTTATATAATTAAAGAGATATTATAAAAGTGTGTGAGAGAAAAAAATCAAGTCAGAGTTCCTACTGAAACCCATATTCAAACCACCAAGAGTTAAAATTTAATCACCATTGACCTTACTCTTGATATTTTCACTAACACCAGCACATATATATTTGGTCTAATATATGAGGTGAATCCTATAAGTCTGACTAACTTACAAGAAATTAGATTATTGTCAATAATGATGACCATAGGAACATGACAGTCTTCATGTTGAGGATGGTCTGACCCATCATAATAAGAAAGGGCCTTTGAATTGATATTCTAGCAATGGAAATAGATTTGAGTCTGTGCAAAAGTGTTCTGTTGTCCAATATTCTTCTTAACTAATGGTAGATGTGTCAGTTACTCTGGTTGCTCTGAGAGATCCTGGCTGCAAAGTGTGCTCACACATGCTCTGCTGACCCAACATTTACTGATTGTGTGAACCCCAAATGTATTCAATATTATCAAAAGGATAATGCTAATATTCTCACCTGATTCCATTTTCCCTTTTAATTGTTATCTTTGCTAAATTTTTTTGATTATTATACAACAAAAATTATTTATTTTCTTTTTATTAACTACTTTCCCCATTAATTTTCCTTAAAAATCTCTTGAATCCATGCTCAAGGAGCATCGACATCTCTCCTTGAGACAATTTTAGAAACAGCTACAGTGTTATCTTAAGAGAAGATTATTCCCCAATCCTCAAGATATCAGCTTTGTTCTCAGATGGTAAAATTCATGGAATTATTGTGATTTTTTTCTGTTTTTATTTCAGCTTATATTTGAGTTTTAATTAGCTAGAGAAATGGGTTTACACTCTGGGAAGAAGACTTTGACTCTTCTACTTTTTTTGTGAATTGTTTTACTACAGACTGTGAATTTTGGTGCTTTGATGAATCATTCATCTGCTTTTATCCTATGCTGTCAATCATACCATGTTTTTTTTTTTTTCAGTGGTATTAACTACTGATAGGAGACAGGAGCAGGTTTGCTCAGAAAATACACTGAATCTCCAAAAAAAACCAAATGCTTACCCTGAAATGAGCGCTATTTTTGTTGTTCATTTGCCCCTATGAAATTTAGCATGTCCTATAATTTACCTTTCTCATTTTCTAATTTTGCTCATCAAAAGGGAAAACAATTCCAGTGCTCTCAAAAACTCATTATCTAAAAACTCCCTATACTTGTTTCATTGTTCTACAGTTAGTGAGTTATAATAAATTCCTATGTGGGAGGTAGGGACCTATTTATTCAAGATATATTTATTAAATGCCCTCTAAGCAAAACATCATTAAAGTGCACATCTAGAAGAAACCTTAGACCCTTAGAGATCTTTTAGTCAAAAATCCTTCATTATTTAGGTGAATATTCTTAAGGCCAATGGGGTGAACTGAATTTTCCAGAGCCATATAAGTAGCTCTCCAGTTTGAACAAAAGCATAACAATAAATGCAAGGAAAGTGTTAGAAAGCTAAAGCCTTTGACACGTTTTTCTTTCTTTTTCTTTTGTTGTTGACTCAACTACCCAGACCTGTAAAGCATTTCCTTCCTGATGTTCTCCTCCAGTCAGCTCGCCCTTTATTTCATTACTACCATCTATTATATCCCTGTGCCGATAACTTGAATTTGGTCTATTTCAATGGTTACCATTACAGCTTTTTGCTTGATCTTTGATTACCAGTTCTAAGGTTCCACAGTTGTGTGCTGAGGTACACTACGGAACTTCAGTTCACTCATGGGGATGCAGGGGAGAGCTTCAAGCTTGGCCTATATCTGTCTCCTATCTATTTGTAAGGGCTCAATTCAGGCTTAGGTAATCAACCTATCTCTCCCATTCTTTTAATATCTGATAGCATTTACTGTAACTATGTCTCATGCACTAAAGAAAAAAAGTGGGACTGCATCCAAAAGACCTGATCTCCAATTTTGGCTCTGTCTATAGAAGTCTAACTATGTAGCTTCGGTAAACTGCAATAGCCATTTTGAGCTTGTTTCTTCGTCTGGATTATTGGAATATAAAGGCTTATTTTAAAAGGTAAATGGTAGGCTTGAACAATATAACACTTTACAAACATCTGGGACTACCTACATAGTAGGCACACTGAAAATTAAAGCTATCACTCATATTATTACTGTCTTGTATCATTAGTTTTATCTTTCTTTATATGAATGCATTAATCTCCAAACCTGACCCTAAAATTTACAAAGTTTATATAAGTTTCTGTATTTTTACTATTTGAAGCTGGGAGATTGGATATAAAAGACTTTCAATTAATATTTAGGATGGGAATAAAATATTAAATTTCTAATTTTGATATTTTGATTAAATTTTTTTCAGTTTTACTATCACTTATAATATGAACTGCTTTAGCTCAAGCATAATTTGATTTGCCAGCTAAGAAAGTTATTTTATGGATGTATTTATTCAGGAAAAATTTTAATTACATCATTTTTATTTTAAGATGATTACAGTTACAGAGAATTCTTAGAGCCATAACGACTGCATTTTAACTGCAGTTCCTATATCAAATATAGTCTTGGCAACAATCTCTATGGCTTTGGATAACATCACACCAGTATCTTGCCAACCCTGTAAGATGTACGTAAGCACTGTTATGCCTCCTGCCCCCTCAGAAGAGAATGTGAGACTTATTAATACTATGCAGAAGTGTATGCATCTTCAATGCAAAGAGGTCTGAGCCAATATCAAAAGTGCGTGAGTTTCAGGTTGCTGCATGCCAGGAATGTGCATCATAAAATCTATTTCTAAATTGTAGAGTAGAATTGAGTAGGTGTTTGGTTTTTTTAACTTCTTAGTTTAGGAACTAATTGATATTGGGACCTAAATTATTATGTCTTAAATGTAGTCTTCAGAATAAAACTTAGTTCCCAGTCCAGTTTGTTCTTTTTTTCACATCCGTATCTCCACATTTTACATAAGCTTTTTAGGTGAGATGCACGCATAAGTTCCTTTTTCAACTTGGATGCTGAAAGTACTTATGTTTATAAAGTACTGGAGAAATGGTTCAAAAATGTTTTACTTTCTTCCTTTGTTATTCAGAAGTAAAGACAGTCCACTCCACTAGATGCTAATCTCACATCTTCAGTTTTAAACAAGCTGTATTTCAAGTATTTGACAAAAATAATTACCTAGAGTGACACTTTACTAAATGAAGAAAACTTGTGATCTCTATATCTTGCAAACCAATTAATTTGCTTTAAAAAATGGTATCATGTTTTGGGATGTGAAAAGCAATAGTATTTTTAACTTTGCCAAGATATGTAGAAAGAGATATATCTAAGATCTCTCTTTCTCTCAATTCTTCTAATAACCCTGCAATATAAGTATTAAATCATTTCAATGACAATAATATTAAATCTCAGAAAGGTGGAGTGATAAGCTCAGGGTCTCAGAGCTTATTACTGACAAACTTGATATTTCAGTTTTATCTTGTGATAATAGATTCAATTCCTATATTACATCATAATTAATGAGTCTTGAAACTTCTTTGCCATTCTCTTGCTAATTACTCATATGTCATTTTTTGGTGAAAATTATGTTAAACTGTTCTGAAAGTCATAACGTGCTCTACAAATATAAGATGCTACCAAATTTGCTTATTTTCCTATTCTGTACTACATGTGTAATGTAAGCCTGGGAAGTTAAGGCATTTTGTAACTCCCTATATATCACCAAAGGAGGGTTAATAACTTCAACACATTTTTATGACTTATTGAGCAAAAAACACAGAACTTGGCACACTGGTAATAGTGACTGTATCATAAACTGTTCAGCAAGATATACATTTTGACTACAAACATGTTAGTAAGCTCTCTTCAGCATTTTTACTCATAAATGAGTGCTGAGTTCAAATCCCAACTGCATTTAGAAGTAAGTTTCTCGTCTTTAGTTTTCTTATCTCTTTTTACAAGTTTAAAATTTTTTTCCCATAGTATATGTCACATTATAATTTATAGTTTATTTTTTCATCCAGACTGAAATTCTTGAAATGTCAAGATCCAGTCTTGCTAATTTCCCCCATCTACAGCACTTAATGTAACATGGGGCACAGAGTAGGTATTCAACAAATATTTATTGAAGTGAATAAGCACACTTTCATATTATAACTTGTTTCTTAGGAAAGTTAAATTTCTAAGGTCATTGATCTGATATTCACTTAAGCTCCATTTGCTCCAACACAGTCCAATTAGTTATCTAAATTGTACTCTGTAATTAAAATTAAAGATGTGATTTTTCAAGAAAGTGAATGGACAAGGGTGGCCAGCATTGCCCATCTCCCAGGTGTTGTGTGCTTTGCTGTGATAAGCTCTGTTCATTGCTTGTCCCGTGGTCTGTATGTCCTAACAACCCTATACTTTGAGTTTTTATATTTACCTGTTCTCACTACTAGTAATTACAAAAGAAAGCTCTATTTTTTTTATTTTTATTTTTTTGCGGTACGCGGGCCTCTCACTGTTGCGGCCTCTCCCGTTGCGGAGAACAGGCTCTGGACGCGCAGGCTCAGCGGCCATGACTCACGGGCCTAGCTGCTCCGCGGCATGTGGGATCTTCCCAGACCGGGTCACAAACCCGTGTCCCCTGCATCGGCAGGCGGACTCTCAACCACTGCGCCACCAGGGAAGCCCAAGAAAGCTCTATTTCTATTGTCACAGTTAATTTTTTTTTCAAAAGCAGATATATTCATGAGTGACATATCTGGAATGCAGGCTAATGGATCCTAATATAAAAATAATCTGTGCTACTTTTAAACCAAGTTCAGTATGAATAAGAAAGGAATATGGAGAGAAGGTAAAAAAGAGTCCCTCAACAACACCAAAGACTCCCTCAGCTCTTTATTTACATGTGTGTTTCTTATGCACATGGGCACACACACATTTTTAATCACATAACTAAAATTAATTCCAAATGTTTTAACTCCAATTTTATCAAGTGAGATACTTTCTAAATTAAAGTATATCATATTTGTGCAAGAATTTTTATGGCCGTGATTTTTACTTCCACTTCTTTATACACCATATAGAAAAAGTGGTATAGTGTAAATGGATAAATTTACCCACTATGTGTGACAAGACTAAAGCACCACTACATTGACCAATAAGTCACAGGTAGACAAGGACTTGATTTATGAAATCTTGAAAATGCTGAAAAATCTTACAATATTGGGGAGCTTCCTACTACTAATTGGATTGTGCCACTAGGGTTAAGGGTGTATTTTCTGAGGCTTTTTACTTTTTTTTTTGTACTATGCTCAATAACAAGCTTTGGAATAAGGCTGATTTAGAGTGAAGTCTTGGCTTTCAACTTAATCATCGTGTAAATCTGGGTTAATGACTGACTTCTTCAGAACCATGTTTTCAACCATAAATTTTGAATAATAATAACACTTTACTTCATTTTTGAAAGGGTTGGTGCCGATATATGTGACCCATTCAACAAGTGACCTACAAATAATAGAAACAAAAGGCATGAAATTTCTCCCAGAAGGTCTTAAGGAAAACTGATTGTGTTCATAATCTACATGAAAACAATTAGCAAACCATAAAAGATATTACACAGATGAATCCTAAGGTATGAACTCTAACCTCTGAACAACAACAATTATCTGTGATATGCTGATGTTAGTTGAATAAGATTTCAGAAGAGTGAAATGATTGAAGACAAGGATCCTTCTGAGAAGGTTTCATGCAGAAAGGGTTTTGAAAATAAGCATTATTTAGAGAAAAGCATTATTTGGAGAAAGTAGAGAAAATTTCAACAGGAGAACTATATAAGCAAAGCTACCAACAAAAGGGACAAACGAGACTTTTTCCCAAGCATTTAGGGAATTAGCTTTAGAAGTGCAGAGAATCAAAGGAGATAGCAGAAAATATTTTGACAGGTATGCTAGGGCCAGATTACAAAGGGTATTGAATGTGAGAAAAACAGAGGTAATTTTAACATCTTAAATAAAATCAAGTTAATCATATTTTTAAAGGAGTGAAGTGCCATGATAAAGATTATATTTAATGAAAATTAAGACAGAAGGGGAGAATATAGTCATGGAGGAGACTCAGGAATGGAAGAAGTAATGATGGAGCTGACTGGAGGGAAAAAAAGTTAGGAGGAGGAACAGGAAAGGCTTGATTTTATTCCTATTGATTTGAAAAAGCAGTGGAACCTCTAAGTGAAAAAGTAGGAAGGATCAGAGATGCAAATTTAAGTGGCAACTTAATGTCTTAGAATTAATAGTTATCTTAAAGATAACTAATCATCATTGCCAAATGAAAGATTGAGACACAGAGAAGTTGAGAAATTAGCTTGTGAATTAAATTCAGGAATCTGATCCAGCTTCTGGTCTAGTACCATTTCCATCAAAATGACATCTTAGCAGTGAGCATGGAAGAAGTCCCCAAAGGAGAGAGAAATTTGTCTAGAGAAAAACTCAGGAAGCTTAAATATGTGGAATGCAAATGTAGAAAGGGAGAGAACAGGCAGAGAAGTCAGTAAGGAAAATCACAGGGATGGTCAGAGAGATAGAAGGGGAATCATTATATCCGAGTTCATTTGAATTGAGGGAGGAAAACATCTGTGGATAAGATGGTGTTCAACCGATTCAGAATTTAAGGAAAAGGACAACAAATGGAAGCTATTACATTTGGCAATAGAAAATAAATCGGAAGCTTTAAGGTGAGCAGACACCTGAGTAAATGAGGTTATAAGTGAAGAAGGGGGAAATAAATTAGTGGGAAATTTTCAAGAGGCTTGGAAAAAGGAGAGTAGAAAGACATCAGTTTATTTATTTCATAATAAAATAAGCATAGACAAATTTGAAGACAGAGAAAAAGGATCTAAATGAGTGAGATAGTTCACATTAGCCAGATGTGAAGAGCTATGGGAATAGATGCACCCAAGGATGGGAATAAAGAACCTGACAATACAGTAAGTCCCCTACACGTGAACCTTCAAGTTGCAAACTTTCAAACATGCAAACGTGTGTTCGCATGTCCAATCATCTAAGTTAGTTCATGTGTCTGGTGTACATTGTCATGTGCATGCATCCTCTACAAGTGGTTGTGCTTTTGCGTACTTCACTGTACAGTACTGTATAGAGTACAGTAGTACAGTATCTTTATGTCAAGCTAGGTCTGCAAGAGGACGACTTCATTGAACTTGCTGTGCAACACGAGGAGCTTACTAATGAAGACGTGATGGAATTAGAGGCCCAGAGAGAGGATGAAGAGAGACAAGAGGAAGAAGAAATAACTGAAGAACCAAAGAGATTCATGATGAAGGAAATGGCAAGGGGATTTTCTTTATTTGAGGAGGCACTGTTAGTTTTTGAGGCACAGGACCCAAAAGTCGAACAGTACACGAAGGTTGCAGCAGCTGTTCAGAATGCAAGCCAATGCTACTGTGTCATCTATGACGAGAAAAAAAGAGCTACTACCCAAACATCACTGGATTATTTTTTCAAGAGGGTAGATAGAACTGAATCCAGCAAGGAACCAGAACATGTGCCATAAACGTCAGGCGTGAGTGAAATTGCAGTTTGCCCTCCATCTACTTTTGCTGACAATCCTTCAGCTCTACCATCTCCCACCTCCTCTCCCTCCTCCAGTCAGTAACTCTTCTTGCCTGTTCACTCGATGCCGGACCTTGTATGCCAGCTGTTGTTCTGCACTACTGTACTTTTCAAGGTACTGTACTGTAAGATTAAAAATATTTTTTTCTTATCTTTTGGTTTGTTTTTTTGTATTATTTGTGTGAAAAGTATTCTAAACCTATTACAGTACAGTACTATATAGCCGATTGTGTTAGTTGGGTACCTAGGCTATCTTTGTTGGACTTACGAACAAATTGGACTTACGAACACGCTCTTGGAATGGAACTCGTTTGTATGTAAGAGACTTACTGTACACAGGTTAGCTTTAGCCATGTAAAGGGGGGAATTTATTTCAAGACTAAAGGGAGAGATAAAAGGATATTTCAGTTATAAAAACACAACTGTTAAAGTAGAAATAAAGATAAAAGTGAACACATATCAAATTTATATCTTTATTGGTTGGTCTGTTTGGAGTAGAGTAAAAGTCAAACTCACTTATACATAAATAACAAGGTCATGAGGTGTGAATGAATTGTTATTCCAGAAAGATTAGAATTCCTGCAGAAGTTGGCATATGGGGAGTAGAATTAAGGAGGTTAATAAAGATGTTGCATTAGGTAGAAATATTTGGGGATACAAACAACAAAATAGCTAGCAGTGACTTAAGACATTTAAATACCTCCCATTACAAGAAGTGTAGAGGTAGGTAGTTCCAAAATTATTTCAGCAACTCAGTAATATCAGAGTATTGGGTCAGCTTCTGTAGACTTCTCTTGGCTTTTCCCCCATGGTCTAATTATCATATCTTCATAGGAGGACAAATAAGGTGAAAGGAAGAGATAGTGAAAATAGAGAATCTCCTCATGCACTTTTTTCTCTTTTAATAGGAAACAAAGTTTTGACCTTATTCGAATGAAACTGATTTTATCTACATCTTGTGAAAGAATCCAGTAGAAAAGAACTAGTTAACAAAGTTTGATCTCTCTCACTTCCTTAAGTGGTGTAAATTAGATGTGATGATTACATTTATTTTTTACTGACTGTACTGATTTTAATTACAAAAACCTATTGATAATATCTGAAGCATGGTGCAAATAACCGTGCTTGATCAGGGTGGCCTCATCATTACTTTGAGTAATCTTAATGTCAGATACCAAGAAGGAACACATTAATATCATGCCAAAAAGTATTTTATTTAAAAAGACTTTGTATCTTATCAAACTGTGGGACTGTAGTATTCCATCCACTAATCTAATGGCCAAATACTGTGAGCTGTATCAGTCCAACTGCTATAGCATGACTTGTTAAAACAAAACATATGGGAAGGACTAAAAAGTTCATAATACCAGTCTCTAATGTACCTTCTTTAATATTGAGTAAAATGTATGAATAACTAACTAACTGATAAAAAATATAGCATTTTCAAATGTTAGGCCACAAAACAAGTCACAATAAGTTTAATAAGACTGAAATCATATCACACATTTTTCTGATTCCAGTGGTATGAAACTAGAAATCACTTACAAGTAGAAAACTGAAAAATTCACAAATATATGGAGATAAACAACATGCTCCTGAAAAAAATGGGTCAAAAATAAATTAAAATATATTGAGACAAATGAAATCAGAAATACGACGTATCAATACTTATAGTGTGCAGCAAAAACAGTTCTAAGAAGGAAGTTCCTAACAACAAATGCCTAAATTAAGAAAAAAAAAGAGCTCAAATAAACCACCTAACTTGTGTTTCAAGAAACTAGAAAAAGAAGAAAAATGAAGCCCCAAATTAGTAGAAGGAAGGAAGGAAATAACAAAGATCAGAGCAGAAATAAATGAAGGAGAGGCAAAAAAGACAATTAAAAAGAAACATTAAACTAAGAGCTTGTTTTTTGACAAGATAAACAAAATAGATAAAACATTACAACTGATACTACAGAAATACAAAGCATCATAAGAGATTGTTATAAACAATTATAGGCCAACTAATTGGACAAACTGAAAGACATGAATAAATTCCTAGAAACATATAACCTACCAAGACTGAATTATGAAGAAACCGAAAATCTGAATAGACCATTTACTAGTAAGGAGATTGAATCAGTAATCAAAAACCTCTGAAGAACAAAAAAAGCCTAGGACCAGATGACTTCGCTGGTGGATTCTACCAAACAGTTAAAGAAGACTTAACATCAACCTTCAAATTCTTCCAAAAAATAGAAGAGTAGGGAACATTTCCAAGCTCATATTATGAGGCCAGCTTCACCATGATATCAAAGCCAGCCAAGGACTCTATAAGAAAATAAAATTACAGGCAAATATCCCTGATGAACATGGATACAAAAATTATCAATAACATATTAGCAAACAGAATTCAAATACATTAAAAGGATCATACACCATGATATAGTGGAATTTATTCCAGAGATGCAAGGATGGTTGAACATGCACACACAAAAAAAATCAATGTAATACACTGCATTAACAAAATGAAGGATAAAAATCAGATGATCATCTCAAAGGATGCAAAAAATAATTTGACAAACTTCAATATCATTTCACAATAAAAACTCTCAACATAGTGGGAATAGAGGGAATAAACTTCAATAGAATAAAGGCCATTCACGACAAGCCCATAGTTAACATCATACTCAGTGGTGAGAAACTGAAAGTTTTTCCTCTAAAATGAGGAAAGAGAAAAGGATACTCTCACCACTTTTATCAAGATAGTACTGGAAGTCATAGCCAGAGGAATTAGTTAAGAAAAAATAGCCATCTAAATTGGAAAGAAAGAAGCAAAACTGTTTCTGTTTGCAGATGACATGATATTATATATAATAAACCCTGAAGATTATACCAAAAAACTATTAGAACTGTTACACAAATTCATAAATTTGCTGGATACAAAATCAGTATACAAAAATCATTTGTTTTTCTATACTTTAAAAATGATCTTAGATCCTCAGATCCTCTAGTAGGAAAAGTGGTATCCTGGCATCATTTAACATGATACCGGTGAATTTTGTCAGAGATTATAAAACCACAAATGAACCTCAACATACCCCATACTTTATTTGAATTCCTAAACAAAGAAACAAACAAATACCTAGCTTTTTTACACTGCTTTGAAATGACAGATGGTATGACTCAACATGTTATCATACCACCACAGTCCATGTGAGAGATCGAATGTTATTAATTTTCTACAAAGATAAGTAACTAGATGTGTGTTTCTTGTTTATACAGACTCTGTCACATAAGGGAGGCAGTACCAACAGGTACTATACAATGAATAATGGATATATAATATACGTTGAATAGGGGCCTCTGGGTTAACACGGATCCAGGTTTGGATCTAGATTCCAGACCTAGTTCTGCCTCTTTGTAAATTTCTATAGATGCTTAAACCCTCTGACTCTTCGTTTCTTTATGTTTAAAATGGGAATAACCACATTTAGGAGATGGTACATACTTTGCATGGTGCTGGGGACGTTCTAATCAGTAATTGGGAGCTATCAATAATATTTATCAGTAGTAGTCTTTACACTTACTAAAGCTCTTTTTAAAAGTATTCACTCAAAAGAGTCAGCAACAGCTTCCATAGGAGTCCAAATTTCTCCTATATGGCAAATTAACGTAAGACATCAGTAAGAAAAGAAACAACATAACAATTCCTCCATGTCATTTAACTGATATGATGTCTCTGGAAGAAAGCTGTCCTACCTAATCAACTATTATAAAACAGTTGATCCGTTAAGGTAGGGCCAGATAGGAGCTTGATTTAATACTTCCTGCTTCATTGCAAAATATAATCTGAAATGTCCTCAGTTCCTGTTTTTGGTTTTTTCTTAGCTTCCCAGTGCCCCTTTCCAATCAATCCCTACTGGTCATAGGAAAAAAAATATTCTCTGATTTCTATCATCGTAGGTTGGTTTTGCTTGTTCTGAGCTTTATATAAGTATGTTATATGTTAAGGTTTGTTTGGCTACTTTCACTCAGCATACTAATTATGAATTTCATCCCTGTTACTGTGTGTATCAGATATTTTAAAAAAGACTTTATTTCAAATGCACATAAAAGTTTTAAGGACAGTTTAAAGAATTTCTGTGTAACGACTCACCCAAGTTACCAATTGTCAGTATTTTACCATATTTGCTTTCTCTTTCTCTTTCTGAGCTTTTTGAGGTAAGTTGCAGACATTATGCCCCTTTACCCCTAAGTTCTTCCATGTATAATGCCTCGAAACAGCAGAATATCAGTGCACTTATCAAAGTCAGAAAATCAACATTAATATAATACCAGCATCTAATCTAGATACCTTATTAAAATGTCACCAAATTCCCCAATATTTTCCTTTATAGAAAAAACATGATTTTTGGTTCAGGATCCAATCTAGGATCAAGTGCTACATTTACTTTTCAGGTCTCTTCAGGATCATTTAATTAGGAACAGTTTCTCAGTCTGACTTTGTCTTTCATAGCCTTGACATTTTTGAAGAGCAGAGGCATTGTATAATGTCCTTGAGTTTGGGTTGTCTGATATTTCCTCATTATTAAATTCAGGCTATGTGTTTTTTGGCAGGAATTTCATGGGGATGATGATGTATCCTTCTCAGTACATCCTATGGGGAGGCTCATGCTGTCACTTTGCCCCATGACTTGTGATGCTTACATTGGATACCTGGTTAAGTTGGTGTCTGTTAGTGTTCTCTTCGGCAAAATTATTAGTTTTCACTTTGTTATTAGTAAATATTTTGAAGAGGGCTAATTTACTTCATTAAAAAAAATGCTGAGTGATCTTCCCTTGAATGATTACACTACAATTTGTTAATCCATGTGTCTGTTGGTGGGAATGGAGTTGTTTCCACGTTTGTGCCATTATGAACAAAACTGATGTGAACATTCTAGTGGAATTGTTTTCGTGGACATGTGTTTTCATTTCTCTTGTGCAGATACTAGGAGTGAAATTGTAGGCATATCTGGTAAAGGTATGTGTAATTAAAACAACAAAACAAAAGAAAAACACATAAAACAAAAAGGTTTCCAAGATGGTAAATGTGTTCCCATTGCTCCAAATCTTGCCAATATTTGGCACTGACCTCTTTTTAAAATTTTAACCATTTGAGTGGGAGGCAAATGGCATCTCATTTTAGTTTTAATTTTTATTTTCCTGATGACTAATAATACTGCACATAATTAATGCACTTACTGGCCATTCATGTATCTTCTTTGTGAAGTATCTTTTGCCCACTTAATATAGGGCTTTATTTATTTATTATTGTTTTGTAGGAATTCTTTACATGTTCTAGATACAACTTTTCTTTTATTATTCCTTTTTATGGATTATTTATATATTCTGGATACTTGTCCCTTGTCATATGTATTGACTAAAAAATTTTTCTTCCAGCTTATTGCTTGCCATTTCACTTTTTAACAGTGTATTTGGATAAGTAGAAGTCTTCATTTTACTGCAATCCAATTTTCATTAAAAAATTATGGCTAATAGTTTATTCATACTAAGGATGTCTTCCCAAAACTCAAATTCATGAAGATGTTTTTTCAGTGCCTTCTAAAAGCTTAGTAGTTTTAGCATTACCCTTATCTCCTACCACAGTTGACATAAAACATGCTCACACCAGACCCCACTGGTCCTTAGGCAGCTTAGGTTTTTAATCTACTCCTTAGGTTGGTACATGCTGTTACTGCCACTGTCTTGCAAACTCTTACTCATCTTTAAATCCACTCTTTGTGTACATGTTATTTTGGCTTTCTTAAGTAGGACTTACCTCTCTTTCTCCCCGTAGCACTTTGTAGGTCCCATATAACACTTACCACATTGATTATAATTGTTCGTGCCTTTGCCACCAGAGAAGGAGGCTACTCACTGACCAGGACCAGTGATTGCTTTGGCTATTTGGGGTCTTTTGTGTTTCCATACAAATTTTAAGAATTTTTTGTTCTAGATCTGCAAAAAATGCCATTGGTAATTTGATAGGGATTGCATTGAATCTGTAGATTACCGTGGGTAGCATAGTCATTTTGACAATATTGATTCTTCTAATCGAAGAACATGGTATATATCTTTCCATTTGTTTGTGTCATCTTTGATTTCCTTCATCAGCGTCTTATAGTTTTCAGAGTACAGGTTTTTTGCCTCCTTAGGTAGGTTTATTCCTAGGTATTTTATTATTTTTGATGCGATGATAAGTGGGATTGTTTCCTTGATTTCTCTTTCTGATCTTTGGTTGTTAGTGTATAGAAATGAAAGAGATTACTGTGTATTAATTTTGTATCCTGCAACTTTACCAAATTCATTGATGAGCTCTAGTAGTTTTCTGGTTGTATCTTTAGGATTTTCTACATATAGTATCATGTCATCTGCAAACAGTGACAGTTTTATTTCTTCTTTTCCAATCTGGATTCCTTTTATTTCTTTTTCTTCTCTG
The DNA here is from genome assembly GCF_964165515.1 of Mesoplodon bidens. Classification (NCBI taxonomy): domain Eukaryota; kingdom Metazoa; phylum Chordata; class Mammalia; order Artiodactyla; family Ziphiidae; genus Mesoplodon; species Mesoplodon bidens. The sequence continues at coordinate 116,657,084 of NC_138176.1, read as the reverse complement.
ATTGCCAACCACATGATAAATCTTTGATGTGATATTTTATTAATAATAATTGCACTTGTCTTAATGCAGTTAACATATTGGTAAATTAATTATTTTAAAAAGTCTTAGGAGCCTCTACAAAGTTTGAGTTATTGTGGTAAGCACTGCTGATACAAAAATGATGGTAAAAGACAAACTAAAATATATTGCGATACAGAGTGAAGTAAGTCAGAAAGAGAAAAACAAATACCATATGCTAACACATATATATGGAATCTAAAAAAAAAAAAAAAAAAAACAGGTTCTAATGAACCTAGGGGCAGGATAGGAATAAAGACATAGATGTAGAGAATGGACTTGGGGACATGGGGAGGGGGAAGGATAAGCTGGGATGAAGTGAGAGAGTGGCATGGACATATACACACTACCAAATGTAAAATAGATAGCTAGTGGGAAGCAGCTACATAGCACAGGGAGATCAGCTCGGTGCTTTGTGACCACCTAGACGGGTGGGATAGGGAGGGTGGGAGGGAGACACAAGAGGGAGGGGATATGGGGATATATGTATATGTACAGCTGATTCACTTTGTTATAAAGCAGAAATTAACACACCATTGTAAAGCAATTATACTTCAATAAAGATGTTTAAAAAAATTGTAAATGCTTTAAAAACATAGGCAGTATCTATAGGTTTTATCATTTGTTATTATTTGTTGTTGCTGTTTTTAAGAAATAAGCATGCTCTTTGTCCCATCTGGTGACCAAAGTAAAAATGCGTGGATTCCCATGAGATAGTACACAGCTGAGAATAAAAGAGACTGAATTCCAAAAGGCCAAATGTAAGGAATACCCCACACTGGTGTCACTGGTGTTAAAAGCCTGTGATTCAAACCAAGTGGATGAGGCAAAATTAGTTCTTTTTATTTGATTACAGCAAGAAATAAAAAGACAACTTGGCTAAGGAAAAAGAGAGAAGCAGCAGAGAAGAAAGTTGAAGAATGGAACTTGGTCCTGGTATGAGGGGTATACTCGACATGTCTCCTCTTAACATGGGGGCCACTAAGGACATTGCTGAACATTAGGGAGGCTATTCTGTGTATAAGGGAATCAAGTTTGGTGATGTCGGCTTGGCAGTGAAACCTGTCTACAGATAAGTGTAGCAATTTGGGAATGTGGATAGCACAGAACTTGGGGAGAGCTGTAACATGGTGGGAGACATCAAGGACAATCCCCAGTTTCCCTTAGAACTGAGTTTGGCCTGGCAGAGATTCATAGGTTTCCAATAGGCCTAAGATAGACAGTGAAAGAATCTGGAAGAGTGAGTCATTTCTCCGCCACTACATGGGGATACCATGCAGAAGGAGAGCTCTCTCACTAGAGACAGCCTAGAACTCCATCTGGATTTTGAGGGAGGCAGCCATGCTTCCCTGCACTGGGGTCCAGCTGGGGACCTGCAGACAGAGAATGCTTCATTTGCTGAGACCACCTTCGGATGCTGTCCAGGCTGAAAGCCAGCTGGGATAATGCTCGTCCCAGACACTGACTAAAGTTCAACAGTAACAGCAGAAGACAAAAGAACTGCACAGACCAGATATGCAATGCCTCTCCTTGAGGAAGGTCAATTACATAAGACCACTCCTCTTTTCCTACCTGCAGCTGTGGTGGAAAAGGACACAAAGGGCCTATAAAAAGAGAAGTGAGAACAGGGGGTGATGACCTTAAGACAGGGGGAAGTAACGCACTGTGGATAGTGATGGAAATAATAATACTTGAATTTGACGGAATATTTACCCAAAGGAAGTGAAGCTTTGAACTAAAAGAGAAAAGAATAACTGGAAATGTCATGATTTTGTTAACCCTTGGCCACTGAGAAAGAATGAGGTCTTGAGAAAGGAAACCCAATTCATATCAAAACAAAGAGAGTTTTTGTAATCACCCTGAAAACATTTAGTTTTGCTGTCTAGTTCATACCTGTTAACAATTGCAGCTAAGGAGTACTTTGATATTCAGGTCACTTTCCCATGGAATAAGAATGCTTTCACTCTCGGGATTTGCAACATAAATGGTGAACAAAGAATATTGTAATCATACTTTATTATATTATTTTAACTTGACAGTAACTGAAATGGGTAAGGATAGAATTAATATTTCTTAGTCTGAAGAAACAGCCTCAGAAAAGTCGTGACTTCTGACATACAGGTCAGTGTTTAATCTGCTGTCCCAAACTGCCTACTCAAGATCAGTGATAATTACTCCCAGAATGAGAATTCTCAGGGCTTGGCTCAGGGACCCCTGAGTCAGAACCAGTCGGAATATTTGTTAAAAATGTAGATTTTTGGCCACATATCTGACCTACTGAATCAAACTATACAGGAGTTAATGGCATCCTAACCAGGCTGTCCAGATTATTTAATGCTCCCAAAAATCTAAGAATGACAATAGACCAACAGCACTGCTTCTTTGACTGAGGTATCATCTTTTTTTTTTTTATTAGTTTCTGCTTTATAACAAAGTGAATCAGTCATACATATACATCTGTTCCCACATCCCTTCCCTCATGCATCTCCCTCCCTCCCACCCTCCCCATCCCACCCCTCCAGGCTGAGGTATCATCTTGAAATGGCTTTGGGATTTAGTCGTGAATAGGGCTGGAAAGGTACCAAATTTTGTTTTGAACTTTGTAATTAAGGATGCATTTAGAAACCCTTTCCTTTTACCTCAAAAACAAGCACATTAAAAAAAAAATCCAAAATCTCAACTGTAAGACGTTGTGATTAAATCATTCATATTCTAAAATGCTATAGCTGACAACTTTGATCCCTGCAGACAGAAGTCACTGTAAAGCAGAATGTGCAAATGACTTTTCCTTTACTAGTGAGATAATTAGCTTTTCCTCTTCGTTATTCTTAGCCTCCTTTCCTCTTTAGCTTCAGACCTTTAAGCCATCCTATATCTGGCAAGAAATTTCATTGTACTTTCTTCATTTACTGCTTCTAGGAACCACTGCAGTTTATTCAGATATATGAATGAGTGGCTGACTTAAGCCCTATCTCGTTTCTGGTTTTGTGCATGTTTTTTGTTTGCAAATTAAAAAAAACTACAAATATCTTAAGAAAATAAAGGAAAGGGGAGGATTATGATATTGGAGCCCGTGTGTATTCATCAAAAAGCACACAAGGATGTCCGAGACCTATGCAGCTGCAGGCTATGTAGCTGGGCTTTTAGAAGGGGCAGGAACTAGGCTCTGAATGCTCTGTGGGACTAAGACTTTCTCAAGCTCTTCTTTTTTTTTTTTTTTTTTTTTTGAGGTACATGGTCTCTTTATCTTTTTTTCTCTCTGCACATTAATTTTACTCTTCCTGTTTTATGGACTATGTCTGCTTCTAAAAGTACATGGACTCCCTCTGCTACAGATTCTATAAATCCTTACTTTTAGGCACATGCAGAGACATTTTGAATCCAAATTTCTGCAGACAGATTCTGATCAGCCCAGCTTGGGTCAGAAGAATATCTTTATCTACTCGGCTATGGCCGAGGAGCAGGTACCCATTGTCAGCAAGGTACCAGGTGCTCATTCCAAAGAAGTAAAACAGGTCTCTGAGAAACAGGGCAATTCTGGGCTGTCAGATCCAAAGGTGTTTGGTTGTCTCTTTGCTTGTTTGGCTTTAGTTAATGTTTCTGAGATGTACACTGGCCCAACTCAGGTCAGTGTGAATCAGGGCCTGATACTTTCATCAGGTGTTGGGGAAGAGAAGATATTCCTTTCCACCAGCTTTGGTCCTGGGAAGATGTGGGCCTGGAGCTACAAGCAGCTACGTTGGAATCACACTGCGCTTGAGAATAAAACCAATACATAGACAAGAACAAAGCTGAAAGGCAGACCAGGGCCTGATGACACTTGCTTTGCTCCAGAACTTTCAGTTACGTGATCTAATACACTTTTCTCTAAGTTGATTCGGATTGGGATTTCTATCCCCTAACATATCTTCATTGCTATTTTAAAATTCAATATCTTTTTCTCATTTCATTCTGCTATTGGTTTAGTTCTGTTCTGAATTCAGTCTACCTTGCTCTTCTTCCACACTTTGCTCTTTCTCCCCAGAAAGAGAAGGTATGGGACAATGTTCCTCTCTAACAATAACAATTATAGCAACAGTAATACATTATTACACATTATTATTTTTACATTTTTTAATAAGCAGATATTCATTTTTAATTAATTATTTAATTATTTATTTATTTTTGGCTGTGTGGGGTCTTTGTTTCTGTGTGAGGGCTTTCTCCAGTTGCAGCAAGCGGGGGCCACTCTTCATCGAGGTGCATGGGCCTCTCACTATCGCGGCCTCTCTTGTTGTGGAGCACAGGCTCCAGACGCACAGGCTCAGTAGTTGTGGCTCACGGGCCTCATTGCTCCGCGGCATGTGGGATCTTCCCGGACCAGGGCTCGAACCCGTGTCCCCTGCATTAGCAGGCGGATTCTCAACCACTGTGCCACCAGGGAAGCCCTACATTTTGATATATCCAATTCTCATCATCTGATTTTTCTTGAGCAAAGATATTTGTTTGTGTTATTCTTATAATTTTTTACTTAAATCCCATTACCCATGGAATAGCAAACTGTCTCTTTTGATTGACAGTCAAGACCTACTACAACTGAATCTTGGTTCATCTTCGAGCCTTCTGCTATTACATCGTTATTCTATGTTTTCATCAAAGTAGGAGACTTCCTGGTGAGTTTTGTATTCTGTGTTTTCTTCACTTTGGTCATGTTCTTTGTTTCAGATTTCCAACCTTTAATCTCACATGTGGAAGTCCTAAACATCCTCTCCCTCAAATATCATCCACTCTTCCACTCTGGAAGTGTTCTTCAGATCCCTTATTTAGAAGTTATCTTTCATACATGCTCCCCAATGTTCACAGCAGTACTATTTACAATAGCCAAGATATGGAAGCAAACTAAGTGTCCACCAACAGATGAGTGGATAAAGATGTGGTATATATACACAATAGAACATTACTCAGCCATAAATAAGAATGAAATAATGTCATTTGCAGCAACATGGATGGACTTACAGAATATTATACTAAGTGAAGTAAATCAGATAAAGACAAATATTATATGATATCACTTATATGTGGAATCAAAAATAATACAAATGAATTTATTTACAGAATGGAAACAGACTCACAGACATAGAAAACAAACTTATGGTTACCAAAGGGGAAAGGGGCAAGGGATAAATTAGTGGTAGCAGATTAACAGATACACACTACTATATATAAAACAGATAAACAACAAGGTCCTACTGTATAGCCCAGGGAACTATATTCAATATCTTGTAATGACCTATAATGGAAAACAATCTGAAAAAAACACATACATATATAACTGAATTCCTTTGCTGTACACCTAAAACTAACACAGTGTTGCAAATCAACTAAACTTCAATAAAGAAAGAAGTTATCTTTCCTCCTCTGTACTCAGATTGTACATTATTTTGGAGTTTGGAAGGCAAAGTGTTTGTATCCATAGTTTATATTACATAACAGATGATATATTCACTGCAATTTGGAACTACATGTTATGTCCTTTGTATACTTCCTTGTACCAGGTCAGTGCCTTGCACCTAGCAGGTACTCAGTAAATATTTAAAGATGGCCAATGAAGGGAAAGAAAGTCTATGTTGTTGTATATAGACTACAACAACAATAACACAAATGTACCATCCATCACATATCTAAGATATAAAATTCAGCTTCAAGTTTACTTTTGTCAGATTGTCACACAATATATTTCAATGTAAAAGTTAAGAAAGGGAAAGGTAATTTTCAAATCATTCCAAGAATTCCATAGGTTTTCAATGCACTTTGAAAATCACTTTATATGGTAGTCTGTAGCACTGGGACACCCTATAGAGTAGAAAATTGCTGTGTTGAGTAGTCAATTAAGTGCATATAGCAGCTGTATTTCAAAGTTAAATAGTCTGTTTTACAAAAGGAATTATTCAAATATATGAAAAAGCTTTTCCGTGTAGAAATCAGTAACTAAAAAAAGATTATTCTCAAAAACATCCTTCCTTTTGCTGCTCTAGGGGAAACAAAAAGACAACTTAAAATAAATAAAATGTCATCCAACTTCCCTTCCAACATACATAGCAGTTTAAAAAAAAATCTAAGAACAAACAGGTATCTAACCAGAGCCAAATTCAACCAAATGCACATGGGAAGGCCTTCTAATAAACTTCCCAGAATGGCCTCCAAGTAAAAATGTTGACATTATCATATGGTGTACCAAAAATTCTAGGGGCCAATGTAAGTGTCAACTGCAGAGTATGACCACATAAGAAATGAGAGAGAGAGAGAGAGGAAATATAGACACACACACACACACTTTTTAAGAGAGCCACTAAAAACTGCCAATTCAGTGGCATCTAATTGAATGTAACTGCTGTTGTGGTATTAGTAACCGAACCACCAAGTAGTTCCTACAGCCCATTTGACTTCTTTCCTGGGATCCATCAGCCTGAAGGTTTTAAACTCCTTGAACAAAAAAGGGGGAAAATGATCAAGGCAGACATCTGAGCAAAAACATGCTGTTTATACAGAGCAGTGTGGTTTCTAGAGCTGATTCCTTACCTGATTAGGCACATCAATTATTTGTACCCTTCTGTCTCCTCTTACATAAACTCAAAGCTGCGCTGTGCCTTGCTGATTTATTCTGATAAGCCCTCACTGCCTGCCTATAGGAGCAGTTTGCATGACCTTGGGCAATTCACATAGTATCCGTATCTGACCTGGTGTGCATTAACCGGGAGCAGAAATTACAAATTTGAGTCTTCAAATATGAACATACGTGTTCTAAAATACAAGTTAAGTAATATTGGTAATTTAGACCAATCAATTAAAGAGGAAGAAACAGGTCTACATTATATGGAGTAATTTGGCATAGTTCCATGTATTCTATAATCTATAATATACCTAAAAATTAAGGCAGAAATGATTCTTACAAATCAAAACTGAAACTCAAGTAATTCCAAACCACTCTCTTAACCACGTATTTCAGATTTTCTTTCACAGAATCATTCTTTCACAAAAGCAGATCTGTTGCCAACATAGTCAGGAAGATTCATCTGACACATGAAAGGTAAGAAAAAAGACTTAGGTAACATTATAAATAATAATTACCACCATTGATAATATACAAATTGTATTATTTATTTAATGATAATAATGAGATAGAGTCAGAATTTTTAGTAAAAGGGAAAGCTTGACATTTTATACCAACATACTAATAGTATAAAAAAGAAAACCATTATTTGACAGTGTGGACAATATCTGAATACTGATTCCCTTTATATCCTATCCTGTTTTGATTTCTTTTTAAATTTTAATATAGAATCTACAGCTTTGGGAATTGAAAGTAAAGTAGCCTATGGTGAAATACAAGGATAATATATCACTTGCTCTGTGGTGCAAATAAAAGCATGAGATAATATGTGTGAAAGCACATTCCCTCTCACATTGTAGGTGTACAATAAAAGTTTGTTGAATGAATATGATACATCCATAAACCTTAAATGATAATTTGGTTATAACCTTCACAACATAGATGTCCAATAGCTCACAGGACAGCCTTTCAGCAGAAACTATTTTACTGGCAGATGGATTTAAAGCAATAGAGATATAGAGTCATTACTTCATGAATTCCCTCAGTTCTGGAAATGGAGTCATTGTTGATTTAGCACAGCCCAGATAATTTATTTATTTATTCAATTTTTATTTTATTTTTTTTATTTTTAACATCTTTATTAGAGTATAATTGCTTTACAATGGTGTGTCAGTTTCTGCTTTATAACAAAGTGAATCAGTTATACATATACATATGTTCCCATATCTCTTCCCTCTTGCATCTCCCTCCCTCCCACCCTCCCTATCCCACCCCTCTAGGTGGTCACAAAGCACAGAGCTGATCTCCCTGTGCTATGCGGCTGCTTCCCACTAGCTAGCTATTTTACGTTTGGTAGTGTATGTATGTCCATGCCACTCTCTCACTTTGTCCCAGCTTACCCTTCCCCCTCGCCCTATCCTCAAGTCCATTCTCTAGTAGGTCTGCATCTTTATTCCCGTCTTGCCTCTAGGTTCTTATTTAAAAGGTCACCTCTTTATTTTTCCCCCCTGTAGCTAGCATTAGAATTAGAGAGAGTTTAATTGAGGAAATCACACTTTAAAAATAAGCCTATAAAAATAAGATAATGGTGGAGAGGATTTCTTTGAGCTTTTAGTTTGTTGGATGTAATTTTACTAACAGTACATTTCAAATTATCTGATGTATAAGGCACTGGAGTGATATTATGTTGGACTTTAAGTTCCTAAAATTTTAAAAATTCTTCTCTTTAATCAAGAGCTGAACATATTACATAGTGACTGTTTTGGGGTTTGGAAGGCCATTTTATTCCCCAAGCATCTCCCATTTATGAGGATTTGTCATCATCAGGCTTTGTCCTTCCCCACCTCCACTCCCTTACTCATCAAGTGGCCTTGCAGGGAGGCAGGTCTGCCCACCTGGGCTGTCCCCCGTGCCCCACACACCTTGCGTTCCCTAATAAAGCCTTCTTGGTTTTTGTCCAATGCCTGATTCACCTCCCATTGATAGGTCTGGCCTTAGCTGTCACTTCATGTCATTTCTCCACTGGTGTTCTTTACATCATAGCCAGGTCTTGTTGACAAGGTGGAGTAAAGCAAGCATGTAATTATCTGGGTAACTTAAGCTACTACCATGCTTTGTCTCTATTACCTGGACAATCACTTGAGAGGAAGTCAATAGCGAAGAGATGATTAACTTACAATTATTCAGGCAATTTAAGTCAAAGCAATGTTTTTGCTTGAATTATCCAGATAATTGCTTTAAACCTATATTTTGCTTTGCTAATTGAAAGCTAACCTTGGGAAAACTGGCTTAAGGCAGCAAGTAGCCGAGATTCCAATTCAGACCTTCATCCCTAGAACTTTTATTGGCAGTTGATTTCATTATATTTTTATACGGTGAATAAAACATCTAACCTCACATGCAAGGAGAAGGTAGGTAAAGTGCCTGTGTGACTATGGATAAAGATGAAGCTGCATGAGCTGCATAGACCATCGTCAAAACACTGCTACCTACAGACAACAGAGAACAAACATGGATACCAAGGGCGGAAGAGGGGTGGGATGAATTGGGAGATTGGGATTGACATATACACTATTATGTATAAAACAGATAACTAATGAGAACCTACTGTATAGCACAGGAAACTCTACTCAATGCTCTGTGGTGATCTAAATGGGAAGGAAATCCAAAAAAGAGGGGATATACGTATAGCTGACTCACTTTACTGTACTGCAGAAACTAACACAACATTGTAATGCAACTATACTCCAATAAAAATTAATTAAAAAAAAAAGACACTGCCACTTAACCTGTAATTGCCCTTGGTTGAGAGCAAAAGCATGCTATGTATGATATTGTATCTTCTGCAGTCCTTAGTCTGTAATTAGGCAGATTATGTCATGGTTCTTTCAGGTTCAGAGAAAAGTGGTCTACCCAAATACTTAAAGAAAGAGGGGGTTTATTTATTTTCAAGATACACACAGTTTGGAGCTGAATTGTGAAGGTGTCCTCTTCTCTGTCTCCCTCTTAGGACTTCCCTGGCAGCTCACACAGGGAATCTTGGCACCTCTGAGCACATTTGCTCATTATCCTGCTCTGTCTTTTACCTGCAGAAGACCTAGAACGGCTGCTCCGGCTCCCCATCTCTTACGATTGTTCAGCTCAGCTAATTATTTCAACCTCACAGTTTCCTATTTCTAAACTCTCAAGGGATGAATATGATTGATTCTGCTCATTTTTTCAAGCCAGATGGTGTGTGTTGGATGATCAGGAACCTGTTGACCATAGCTAAGCCAATAAGCTGGGGCAGGCCCTTAGGTTCACATGGAACAGAACCTTGCTCTAAATGCCCATCTGCAGTGGTATAGAGACTGGCTTCTCTTAGAAGTGTGTGTGCTGGGGGCAGGTAATGACTCACTTCTATAATACAGAGCCCTCCTGAGGAGCTAAAAGTATGCCTTAAGAGTATTGTTGAAAAGTTGCAGAATTCAGTTAGTCTTTTTCTTCTTCAGGTGATGATCATAGGTAAAATCACAAATGTCAAATACATATTACTTCGAATAAAAAAATAGAGTTCTAGGGACTAGTAAATGTTATATGCAAACATCTATGGAGTGTCCATTATATTCCAGGCACTGGTTCTTGGAACTCAGTAGTAAGACAGATGACATGCCTCATGCACTTAATTTATAGTGGAGGAGACATGCTACATGCAAATACACAATGTCTAAATAGTGTGGGGTCTCTGGTGATAATTGCAATGAAGAGAAATAAAGCTTAGTAAAAGGACAGAAAATGCTTAAGGGTAATATTTAAATGAGATGTCAGAGAAGACTTTTCTGAAGCAGTGACATTTGAGCAGAGATTGGAGGGAAGCCTGTGACCATCTGGGGGAAGGGTGTGCCAGACAGAAGGAAAAGCAAGCACGAAAATTTCCAGGTGAGTCATTCTTTTTTATTATATTCACTAGTTTGCTGTATCTTTTACATTCCAAATGTAAGTGATATGATACAGTATTTGCCTTTCTCTGTCTGATATTATTTCATTTAGCATAATGCCCTCCAAGTCCATCCATGTTGCTGCAACTGGCAAAATTTGATTACCAGTGGGGAGAGAGAAGCTGGGAGGGGAAACACAGGGGTAGGGGACTAAGAGGTACAAACTATTAGGTATAAAATAAGCTACAAGGATATATTGTGCAACATGGGGAATACAGCCAACATTTTATAACAACTATAAATGGATTATAAGCTTTCAAAGTTGTGAACCCTGGTGGCGCAGTGGTTGAGAGTCTGCCTGCCGATGCATGGGACGTGGGTTCATGCCCTGGTCCGGGAGGATCCCACATGCCATGGAATGGCTGGGCCTGTGAGCCACGGCCGCTGAGCCTGTGCATCTGGAGCCTGTGCTCCGCAACGGGAGAGGCCACAACAGTGAGAGGCCCGCGTACCGCAAAAAAAAAAAAAAGTTGTGAATCACTATATTGTACACCTATAACATATAATATTGTATAGCAACTATACTTCAATAAAAAACAAACAAACAAACAAAAATAACTGCCAATCGGATTACAGACTGTCGTAGGGCAAAGGAGAAAGCACAGAGGCCATTTAAGAATCTGTTGCATTTTTGTGGGTTTTACTAGCACAGAACTGTAGAAATTATGAGAAATGGTGAATTCACGGTTTTAGGATATATTTTGATAGGAAAGCTGAGAGAATTTGCTGCTTGTTTGGATTTGAGATATGAGTAAAACAAAGGAGTTAAAAACGATCCAAGCATGTTAGCTTAAATGAAAGGTGTTGCTATTGGCTGAGATGGGGAAGACCTGGGGAGCCAAGGTTTTGGGTGCAGGGAAGCAACAGTTCACTCCCAGACCTGTTAATTTTGAGGCTTATATCAGTCATGCAAGCATGGGTGCTAAATAACTAGATGTCTAATTCTGGAGTTGAAGGGAGAGATTAGACTGGAGAATTTTTTTAATACAGATACATTAAGCTGATATTTTTTTGGGGGGCTGCACAGCATGTGGGATCCTAGTTCCCCGACCAGGGATCGAATCCACATTCCCTGCACTGGAAGCTCGGAGTCTTAACCACTGGACTGCCAGGGAAGTCCAAAAGATATCTTTAAAATGAAGCAAAGATTGCTTCACTGAGACAGTTGTGTCGAACAGAACTGCCTCTTGCTTAAATCCTGGATTATCTCACCTCTTTTTTCTTCTCTCTATATACAGAAAAGTTTCCAACTTCATCACCCTCACAAATAAATACCCGCCCTGATTATGATACTTTAATTATTGCCTAATTCCTTGATCACATTATAATCATAGTTCCCTGCTCAGAATCACTCCTGCCATTTTTGATTCCACCAAGGCTACTTTTCTTATGTTATCTTCTCCATCAAATTATGAATCAAGGTCTCTCACTTTTTAAAAAATTATCTTACTACTCACTTTCCACATTAATTTCATGAGGCTTTTACTCATCCTTTATTCTGTACCCACATTCCACTGTGCTCCATTTTTTCTCGATTGATTTTATATTTAATTCAGCAAGTATTTTTGAAGGATTATTGTGTGCTAAGAGTTGTGAACCTAGCTTTATAAATATCCTGATTCTTTTTTAATATCCCCCATTCCATGTTTGGAGCATTGTCTTGTAAATTGCAAACTTAACACTAGTAATAATAATAATTATCATCCATGATGTATAAATAGTGCTGTACTCTTTACAAAGAATGGTCACATATATTATCTCAATGAAGCCTCTCAATAAGATTGAGGGAGATATTATTATTATCTCTACTTTATAGGCATTTATATTTAATATCTATTATGGCACCTGCTCTAGTAAAAAGGGAAGATGTGGAGAAGGGTAGAAAAATGACACCTCGTTTCATTGGCTTATAATCTGAAATAATATTTTCATTTAATTAGATAGAAAATGAGAACAGATCAAAGGTACAGTTGTTAAGCAGTTAGAGGTTCAGTGGCCTGTTTTATATGAGCAAACACTGTGAACAGTGAGGACAAGAAACTAGATTTCCAGCAGCTCCAGAAATATAGTTCTTTTAAGAGTGTGTTAAAAAAGTTGCCAGTCATTTTTTGTTGTTGTTATTTTTTAGCATAAAAAATGAGTGTGGGGGCTTCCCTGGTGGCACAGTGGTTGAGAATCGGCCTGCCAATGCAGGGGACACCGGTTCGAGCCCTGGTCTGGGAGGATCCCACATGCCGTGGAGCAACTGGGCCCGTGAGCCACAACTACTGAGCCTGCGCATCTGGAGCCTGTGCTCCGCAACGAGAGGCCGTGATAGTGAGAGGCCCGTGCATCGCGATGAAGAGTGGCCCCCGCTTGCCACAACTAGAGAAAGCCCTCGCACAGAAATGAAGACCCAACAGAGCCTAAATAAATAAATAAATAAATAAATTTTTTAAAATGAGTGTGAAATGCTGCTAGAAGGTGTATTATATCATTTTGAATTATTCTAGGCCAACATACACAAAGTCTTTTACTAAAGAGTAAAAACACTCCACCTATATTAGATAACTTGAGCTGTTGAGGAGTCAAGAGGAATAAAAAGAACTTACTCTATTTTTTTTCTGTATTCATCACTCTCAAATGAAACAACAAAAGGCCACGTAAAACTACAAACCACAGGAATTTTCTGTTTTTCTTTCTCTTCTTATCACTGTCATGAGAACTATCATTGTGTGGTTGCTTCCAACCAGGGTTTGGTCTACTTTGTCCACTCAAAACATTCCTTCCTCATTATCAAAAATTACATGGAGGGGGGCTTCCCTGGTGGCACAGTGGTTAAGAATCCGCCTGCCAATGCAGGGGACATGGGTTCAAGCCCTGTCCGGGAAGATCTCACATGCAACAGAGCAACTAAGTCCGTGCGCCACAACTACTGAGCCCCTGCTCTAGAGCCCATGAGATGCAACTACTGAGCCCGCGTGCCACAACTACTGAAGCCCATGCGCCTAGAGCCCATTCTCTGCAACAAGAGAAGCTACTGCAATGAGAAGCCCACGCACTGCGATGAAGAGTAGCCCCCGCCCGATGCAACTACAGAAAGCCCGCCGCAGAACGAAGACCCAACACAGCCAAAAATAGATAAATTTTTAAAAAAGTTACGTGAAGGAAGGAAGGAAGGAAGAAGCCCAGTGGATTCCTTCATCTTCTATATTAAGAAATTAATTTTAACTTACTTTAATGACTTTTGACCCGAAGTTGCTGCTTTTGTTTACAGCAAGTTTCCTTAAGCGAATATATTTTCTCTCTTGATTTCAACTAGCAAACAGGAAACAAGCTGTGTAACTTTAAATAAGTCACCTAATTCCTCAGTTCTTAATTGCCCTAGCTCTGAAGTGAGGAAGTTGAACTAAATGATCTTTGTTCTTACTTCTAATTTAACAATTCTGTGAGTCTATGGCATGCATAATAAACTCAATATAATATTCTGCCTGTCCTGGAACTTGTGGTGTTCTTTTGCAAAGTTCTTGTTCTGTCTGTCTTTTGCCTGTGAGCCACCTCATGTAGTCTCATGGATTTAACTACCACAAGAATATTGCTTACTTCCACCTAAACATAGATCTACAGCCCAGCATTCCCCAAACTGTATTTGTGGGGCACAAGTGTTCCTCACGTTGGTGATAGCAATTCAACCGAAAAATAGTTCCATTGGAAATAATGTTTAGGATCCTGCTTTACTCGATCCCCTACTTGGAGGTAAACAGAGCACCCAAAGCATAGTAAGTGCTTTGAAAAATCTTGGGGATTCAGAAACCTGCTTAAGTCAATGTTTTAAGACTTGTGTAGGGTACCAGCAGATGTCTTAATATACCTATCTTCTCTTGAACCCTGAAAATCCCCAGTCAGCACAGAACATGGAGGTCCTGGTGCTTGGGTCAGTCATCGAGCTGAGGGCCCTGCATATTTGTTCATGCGAGTCATTGGAAGACTAAATTCTCACATTTTTATTTCTCAAACCGCAAATAATTTTTTTTCATTTATATTTTCTGCAGTGAAAAATCATTACTATAGTTAAAAATATCTAATTGCTCAAAAAAAGGAAAGAAAAGAAAAAAGGAAACAACAGATTAGACAATTTTATTTGCTCATTGAACAAATGCAATATTTATGATTTTTCCATTTTCAGTAGTAGTAAGAACAGGTGCTTAGGATAGTTTGAAATGCTTACTTGAATACTTACTGTGGAATGCAAAACAACTGATTGTTGGGATATAAAATCTTCCAAAAACTAAACATTTCAGATGTGATATAAAATTTAAAAGACAGTGTTCCTGAAATCATTTCACAATGACTTACTTCAGTACATATAAGGAAGTAAGTTGGATGATATTATTTTATCAAATCCGAGCATGCAAAATAAACTTCCTTATGACTGATCCCATCATAGAATAACAAAATTTCTGATAAAATATTAGAATAAAGTTGGGGAACACTGCCATTTTTGTGTGCATGTATATGTTAGGGCTTATTTAGAACTTATTCTAAGCCTAGAGCTACATAAACTTCGTTGCTCACCTGTGAACTGTATTATTAAACAAGGTCATTCTTATCACCCCTCACAATTGCAGCTTACCTTAGTTAATTGTTAATAGCCCAGACCTGTGGCTTTCAGTAACCAAGTTATCAGGTCAGTGCTGTGTGGGACAATTATTTGAAGTGAAACTAATTCCTTACTACCTTTGTCTAAGTATAAAACAAATTATCTTTTATGGGAGAAGGTCAAATGCATAAATTTAAGTGTCAAGAGAATATCTTATTCCTTATGAAAATAATACTAGTCGTCTCAGAAAACAGGACTGGATCTTCAAACATTACTTACAGTGGAAACTCTCCATTGCATTCTATGGTTAAAATTTTGGTTTTAACTCTAAGGTATTATTTTAAAGAGGAAAGTTTGTTCTCTGTTACAGTTTCCTTACTTATTTAATCTTTCCAAAGAGTAAGTTTTCTAGAGGGAGAAAGATTTAGAAAAACAAGCAAGATGTCTATATCAGTTAATGAGCAAAAGTGTCTTTAATAAGACAAGTAAGTTGAGCACTGCCAATGTTAACCCAACAAATCCCAAAGCAAGTTTAGCATTAAACGTCAATTTGGAGAGACCTTCAAGATGGCGGAAGAGTAAGATGTGGAGATCACCTTCCCCCCCACAAATATATCAGAAATACATCTACATGTAGAACAACTCCTACAGAACACCTACTGAATGCTGGCAGAAGACCTCAGACTTCCCAAAAGGCAAGAAACTCCCTACGTACCTGGGTAGGGCAAAAGAAAAAAGAATAAACAGAGACACAAGAATAGGGACAGGACCTGCACCTCTGGGAAGGAGCTGTGAATGAGGAAACGTTTCCACACACTAGGAGCCCCTTCGTGGGGCGGAGACTGCGGGTGGCAGAGGCAGGAAGCTTCGGGGCCATGGAGGAGAGCGCAGCAACAGGAGTGCGGAGGGCAAAGCGGAGAGATTCCCGCACAGAGGATTGGTGCCGACCGGCACTCACCAGCCCGAGAGGCTTGTCTGCTCACCCGCCGGGGCAGGTGGGGGCTGGGAGCTGAGGCTTGGGCTTCGCAGGTCGGATCCCAGGGAGAGGACTGGGGTTGGCTGCATGAACACAGCCTGCAGGGGGTTAGTGTGCCACAGCTAGCCGGGCGGGAGTCCGGGAAAAGGTCTGGACCTGCCTAAGAGGCAAGAGAACATTGTTTCGGGGTGCGCGAGGAGAGGGGATTAAGAGCGCCATTTAAAGGAGCTCCAGAGACGGGCGCGAGCCGCGTCTATCAGCACGGACACCAGAGACGGGCATGAGACGCTAAGGCTGCTGCGGCCGCCACCAAAAAGCCTGTGTTCAAGCACAGGACACTATCCACACCTATCCTCCTGGGAGCCTGTGCAGCCTGCCACTGCCAGGGTCCCGGGATCCAGGGACAACTTCCCCAGGAGAATGCACGGCACGCCTCAGGCTGGTGCAACATCACGCTGGCCTCTGCCGCCGCAGGCTCGCCCCGCATCTGTACCCATCCCTCCCCCAGCCTAAGTGAGCCAGAGCCCCTGAATCAGCGGCTCCTTTGACCCCGTCCTGTCTGAGCGAAGAACAGACGCCTTAAGGCGACCTACACGCAGAGGCAGGGCCAAATCCAAAGCTGAACCCCAGGAGCTGTGCGAACAACGAAGAGAAAGGGAAATTTCTTCCAGCAGCCTCAGGAGCAGCGGATTAAATCTCCACAATCAACTTGATGTACCATGCATCTCTGGAATACCCGAATAGACAACGAATATCCCAAAATTCAGGCAGTGGACTTTGGGAGAAACGATATATATATTTTTTTCCTTTTTTTCTTTTTGTGAGTGTGTATGTGTATGCTTCTGTGTGTGATTTTGTCTGTATAGCTTTGCTTTTACCATTTGTCCTAGGGTTCTGTCTGTTCGTTTCTTTTTGTTTTTTTTTTTAGTATAGTTCTTCACGCTTGTTATCATTGGTGGATTTGTTTTGGTTGCTCTCTTCTTTCTTCCTTTCTTTATTTTATTACTTTTTAATTTTTTTTAATCTTTAATAATTATTTTTATTTCTTTTTTCTTTTTCTTTCTTTTTTTTTTTTTTGTGGTACGTGGGCCTCTCACTGTTGTGGCCTCTCCCATTGTGGAGCACAGGCTCCGGACACACAGGCTCAGCAGCCATGGCTCAAGGACCCAGCCGCTCCACGACATGTGGGATCTTCCCAGACCGGGTCACGAACCCGTGTCCCCTGCATCGGCAGGCAGACTCTCAACCACTGCGCCACCAGGGAAGCCCCTATTTTTATTTTTATAACTTAATTTAATTAATTAATTAATTAATTTCTTTTTTTCCCTCCCTTTTCTTCTGAGCTATGTGGCTGACAGGGTCTTGGTACTCTGGCTGGGTGTCAGGCCTGTGCCTTGAGGAGGGAGAGCTGAGTTCAGGATGTTGGTCCACCAGAGACCTCCCAGCTCCACGTAACAGCAAACTGAAAAAGCTCTCCCAGAGATCTCCATCTCAATGCCAAGACCAGCTCCATGCAATGAGCAGCAAGCTACAGCGATGGACACCCTATGCCAAACAATTAGCAAGACAGGAACACAACCCCACCCAGTAGCAGGGAGGCTGACTAAAATCATAATAAGGTCACAGACACCCGAAAACACACCATCAGATGCAGTCCCGCACACCAGAAAGACAAGATCCAGTGTCATACACCAGAACACAGGCACCAGTCCCATCCACCAGGAAGCCTACACAGCCCACTGAACCAACCTTACCCACTGGGGGCAGACACCAAAAAGAATGGGAATTACGAACGTGCAGCCTGAGAAAAGGAGACCCCAAACACAAGAGTTAAGCAAAATGGGAAGACAGAGAAACAAAGCTGATGAAGGAGCAATGTAAAAACCCACCAGACAGAACAAATGAATAGGAAATAGGCAGTCTACCTGCAAAAGAATTCAGAGTAATGATAGTAAAGGTGGTCCAAAAACTTGGAAATAGAATGGAGAAAATACAAGAAAGTTTAACAAGGTCCTAGAAGAACTAAAGAGCAAACAAACAATGATGAACAACACAATAAATGAAATTAAAAATTCTCTAGAAGGAATCAATAGCAGAATAAGTGAGACAGAAGAACGGAGAAGTGATCTGGAAGATAAAACAGTGCAAATAACTACTGCAGGGCAGAATAAAGAAAAAAGAATGAAAAGTATTGAAGACAGTCACAGAGACCTCTAGGACAACATTAAATGCACCAACATTAGAATTATAGGGGTCCCAGAAGAAGACCGGAAAAAGAAAGGGACTGAGAAAATATTTGAAGAGATTATAGTTGAAAACTTCCCTAATATGGGAAAGGAAATAGTTAATCAAGTCCAACAAGTGCGGAGAGTCCCATACAAGATAAATCCAAGGAGAAACATGCCAAGACACATATTAATCAAACTATCAAAAATTAAATACAAAGAAAAAATATTAAAAGCAGCAGGGAAAAACAACAAATAACATACAAGGGAACCCCCTTAAGGTGACCAGCTGATCTTTCAGCAGAAACTCTGCAAGCCAGAAGGGAGTGGCAGGACAGATTTAAAGTGATGAAAGGGAATAACCTACAACCAATATTACTCTATCCAGCAAGGATCTCATTCAGATTTGATGGACAAATTAAAATATTTACAGACAAGCAAAAGCTAAGAGAATTCAGCACCACCTAACCAGCTTTACAACACATGCTAAAGGAACTTCTCTAGGCAGGAAACACAAGAGAAGGAAAAGACCTACAATAACAAACCCAAAACAATTAGAGAAAATCGTAATAGGAACATACATATCGATAATTACCTTAAATGTAAATGGATTAAATGCTCCAACCAAAACACACAGACTGGCTGAATGGATACAAAAGCAAGACCCATATATATGCTGTCAACAAGAGACCCACTTCAGACCTAGGGACACATACAGACTGAAAGTGAGGGGTTGGAAAATGATATTCCATGCAAATGGAAATCAAAAGAAAGCTGGAGTAGCAATTCTCATATCAGACAAGATAGACTTTAAAATAAAGACTATTACAAAAGAAAAAGAAGGACACTACATGATGATCAAGGGATCAATCCAAGAAGAAGATATAACAAGTGTAAATATTTATGCACCCAATATAGGAGCACCTCCATATATAAGGCAAATGCTAAGAGCCATAAAAGGGAAATCAACAGTAACACAATCATAGTAGCGGGCTTTAACACCCCACTTTCACAAATGGACAGATCATCCAAAAGAAAAATAAATAAGGAAACACAAGCTTTAAATGATACATTAAACAAGATGGACTTAATTGATATTTATAGGACATTCCATCCAAAAACAACAGAATTACACTTTCTTCTCAAGTGATCATGGCACATTCTCCAGGATAGATCATACCTTGGGTCACAAATCAAGCCTTGATAAATTTAACAAAACTGAAATCGTATCAAGTATCTTTTCCGACCTCAACACTGTGAGACTAGATATCAATTACAGGAAAAAATCTGTAAAAAATACAAACACATGGAGGCTAAACAATGCACTACTTAGTGATACCAAGAGATCACTGAAGAAATCAAAGAGTAAATCAAAAATATCTAGAACAAATGACAATGAAAACACAACGACTGAAAAGCTATGGGATGCAGCAAAAGCAGTTCTAAGAGGGAAGTTCATAGCAATACAACCCTACCTTAAGAAACAAGAAACATATCAAATAAACAACCTAACCTTACACCTAAAGCAATTAGAGAAAGAAGAACAAAAAAACCCCAAAGTTAGCAGAAAGCAAGAAATCGTAAAGATTAGATCAGAAATAAATGATAAAGAAATGAAAGATACAATAGCAAAGATCAATAAAACTAAAAGCTGGTTCTTTGAGAAGATAAACAAAATTGATAAATGATTACCCAGACTCATCAAGAAAAAAAGGAAGAAGACTCAAATCAATAGAATTAGATATGAAAAAGGAGAAGTAACAACTGACACTGAAGAAATAAAAAGAATCATGAGAGATTACTACAAGCAACTATATGCCAATAAAATGGACAACCTGGAAGAAGTGGACAAATTCTTAGAAATGCACAACCTTCCGAGACTGAACTAGGAAGAAATAGAAAATATGAACAGACCAATCACAAGCACTGAAATTAAAACTGTGATTAAAAATCTTCCAACAAACAAAAGCCCAGG
Organism: Mesoplodon bidens; assembly: GCF_964165515.1. Taxonomy (NCBI): domain Eukaryota; kingdom Metazoa; phylum Chordata; class Mammalia; order Artiodactyla; family Ziphiidae; genus Mesoplodon; species Mesoplodon bidens. The sequence goes on along the minus strand of NC_138176.1, from coordinate 116,636,706 downwards.
ACCAGATGGCTTCACAGCGAATTCTACCAAACATTTAGAGAACAGCTAACACCTATCCTTCTCAAACTCTTCCAAAATAAGCAGAGGGAGGAACACTCCCAAATCATTCTGTGAGTCCACCATCACCCTTATATCAAAATCAGACAAAGATGCCACAAAGAAAGAAAACTACAGGCCAATATCACTGATGATCATGCGTGCCAAAATCCTCAACAAAATAGTAGCAAACAGAATCCAACAGTACATTAAAAGGATCATACACCATGATCAAGTGGGGTTTATCCCAGGAATGCAAGGATTCTTCAGTATATGCAAATCAATCAATGTGATACACCATATTAACAAATTGAAGGAGAAAAACCATATGATCATCACAATAGATGAAGAGAAAGCTTTAAACAAAATTCAACACCCATTTATGATAAAAATCCTCCAGAAAGTAGGCACAGAGGGAACTTACCTCAACATAATAAAGGCCATATATGACAAACCCACAGCCAACATCGTGCTTCATGGTGAAAAACTGAAACCATTTCCACCAAGATCAGGAACAAGAGAAAGCTGACTACTCTCACCACTATTATTCAACATAGTTGTAGAAGTTTTAGCCACAGCAATCAGAGAAGAAAAAGAAATAAAAGGAATCCAAATCGGAAAAGAAAAAGTAAAGCTGTCACTGATTGCAGATGACATGATACTATACATAGAGAAGCCTAAAGATGCTACCAGAAAACTACTAGAGCTAATCAATGAATTTGGTAAAGTAGCAGGATACAAATTTAATGCACAAATCTCTTGAATTCATATACACGAATGATGAATAATGTGAAAGAGAAATTAAGGAAACACTCCCATTTACCACTGCAACAAACAGAATAAAATACCTAGGAATAAACCTACCTAAGGAGACAAAAGACCTGTATGCAGAAAACTATATGACACTGATGAAAGAAATTAAAGATGATACAAACAGATGGAGAGATATACCATGTTCTTGGATTGGAAGAATCAACATTGTGAAAATGACTATACTACCCAAAGCAATCTACAGATTCAATGCAATCCCTATCAATATACCACTGGCATTTTTCAAAGAACTAGAACAAAAAAATCTCACAATTTGTATGGAAACACAAAAGACCCTGAATAGACAAAGCAATCTTTAGAAGGAAAAATGGAGCTGGAAGAATCAGGCTCCCTGAGTTCAGACTACACTACAAAGCTACAGTCATCAAGACACTATGGTACTGGCACAGAAACAGAAATACAGATCAGTGGAATAGGATAGAAAGCCCAGAGATAAACCCACACACATATGGTCACCTTTTCTTTGATAAAGGAGGCAAGAATATACAATGGAGAAAAGACAGCCTCTTCCATAAGTGGTGCTGGGAAAACAGGACAGCTACATGTAAAAGAATGAAATTAGAACACTCCCTAACACCATACACAAAAATAAACTCAAAATGGATTAAAGACCTAAATATAAGGCCAGACACTACAGAACTCTTAGACGAAAACATAAGCAGAACACTCTATGATATAAATCACAGCAAGATCCTTTTTGACCCACCTCCTAGAGAAATGGAATACAAAAACAAAAACAAATGGGACCTAATGAAACGTAAAGCTTTTGCATAGCAAAGGAAACCATGAACAAGATGAAAAGACAACCCTCAGAATGTGAGAAAATATTTGCAAATGAAGCAACTGACAAAGGATTAATCTCCAAAATTTACAAGCAGCTCATGCAGCTCAATATCAAAAAAAGAAACAACCCAATCCAAAAATGTGCAGAAGACCTAAATAGACATTTCTCCAAAGGAGACATACCGATTGCCAACAAACACATGAAAGAATACTCAACATCATTAATCTTTAGAGAAGTGCAAACCTAAAAAATAAATAAATAAATAAAAGCAAAAATAAACAAACTGGACTTAATTAAACTTCAAAGCTTTTGAACAGCAAAGAAAACCATAAACAAAATGAAAAGACAACCTATGGAATGGGAGAAAATATTTGCAAATGATGCGACTGACAAGGGCTTAATTTTCAATATATACAAACTGCTCATACAGCTCAATAAAAATAAACAAACAAACAAAAAATAAATAACCCAAACAATGGGCAGAGGGTCTAAATAGACATTTCTCTAAAGAAGACATACAGATGGGCAACGGGCACATGAAAAGATGCTCAACATCACTAATTATTAGAGAAATGCAAATCAAATCTACAATGAGGTATCACCTCACACCAGTCAGAATGGCCATCATCAAAAAATCTACAAACAATAAATGCTGGAGAGGGTTTGGAGAAAAGGGAACCCTCTTGCAATGTTGGTGGGAATGTAGATTGATACAGTCACTGTGGAGAACAGTATGGAGGATCCTTAAAAAAACTAAAAATAGAACTACCTTTCCACCCAGCAATCCCACTACTGGGCATATACCCTGAGAAAACCATACTTCATAAAGAGTCATGTACCACAATGTTCACTGCAGCTCTATTCACAATAGCCAGGACATGGAAGCAACCTAAATGTCCATCGACAGATGAATGGATAAACATGTGGCACATATATACAATGGAATATTACTCAGCCATAAAAAGAAACGAAACTGAGTTATTTGTAGTCAGGTGGGTGGACCTAGAGTCTGTCATACAGAATGAAGTAAGTCAGATAGAGAAAAACAAATACCATAAGGTAACACATATATATGGAGTCTAAAAAAAAATGGTTATGAAGAACCTAGGGGCAGGAAAGGAACAGAGATGCAGACCTACTAGAGAATGGACTTGAGGACACGAGGAGGGGGAAGGGTAAGCTGGGACGAAGTGAGAGAGTGGCATGGATGCATATATACTACCAATTGTAAAATAGATAGCTAGTGGGAAGCAGCTGTATAGTACAGGGTGATCAGCTTGGTGCTTTGTGACCACCTAGACGGGTGGGATAGGGAGGGTGGGAGGGAGATGCAAGAGGGAAGAGATATGGGGATATATGTGAATGTATAGCTGATTCACTTTATTATAAAGTAGAAACTAACACACCATTTTAAAGCAATTATACTGCAATAAGGATGTTAAAAAAAAGAAAAGTCAATTTGGCCATAGGAATAAATTAACAACAAAAGGGAAAGAAGTCAAATATATTGTAGCTGTGAAGCAAAAACTCCATGATGGTTTTGTATTATAATTTATTTTCCCCTCCCCAAATATATGCCAAAAGAATGAATCTTGTTTAGGAAATATGCTAGGTTCTCACACATTTTAAAATGCTCTGAAGAATATGGTTTGTTTTTTCTTCCTGGTATAAAGTAATGATGGTTCAAAGATAGAATTTTCTGTATAAAATTGTGGGATTGTTTTTTTTAACAAAAAAAAAAATAGCTTTCACTAAATGGCCAGACATTTCTTTGGAGGTTAGAAAACAAACCTCAGTAAAGTAAGAGTACAAATATTTCAACAGGTAATGTATAAGAGGCTTCTGGCATTTCTAATTCACTCTCCTTAGATTCCCAGTATATTTTTCTATAGTCATAACCCACAGGCATAAGTGTCCATTCCACTGTGATCTATTCTCAAGGTAAGGGTGACATTTCCTGCTCAGGAAGCATCTTGGTCTCAGTCAACCAGAGATAGTGTGAATGGGGTGCATAGGGAAAAGTCTGTTCTAGTGTCATGGTAAAGTAGACCTTTTCTGCTACAGTCTAAATTATGTACATTTCATCGGCATAAGAAGGGGCTCTGACATTTAGCTAATAAACCCAGATATTCAGATGCAACATTGCTCAGGCTGGAAAACAGCTGAATCTCTCAATTAAACTAAGCAAAACATTCAAGATAATGGAGGATGAGACACCTCAAGATGGATATTTGAGTCCATTCCCTTCATTTTACAGTTGAAAAACCTTGGGCCCTGAAAGTTCATGTGACATGGTGGAGATCCCACAGCACATTTAAGTGTCAGCTGGCATTTAATCAGGTTCAAATCCAACTACACTACCTTTGTACACTTCCTCTTTTGAGATAATCAATCAATAAGCAATTACTGAGTTTTTACAGTGAATGGAACACTGAACTCTGACTCAGGAAATATACCTAAGAAATTAAAAGCAATGTAGGTATTTTTCAAAAATTCAACAAGAAATAATAGTTATATCACAAAAAGTAAAGGAAAATTGAGGGCTTATCCTAAGAGCTCTAACATTATCGAAAGTTTGTCTATGTAATTCATGGAAAATTGGCACAGAGAGTGGAGTAAGGACAAATGAAGGAAATGACAAATTATCATGGAAATTATTTACGTTTCTTCTGTACGTGCCTACTTTTTGGGTTATTTGTGAATAAGACTTTCTTAGAATCAACTTATAAACTGAATCAGAAAAGATCAGTAGGAGTCATTACAAACCTCAACTCCACTTTGGCTTGGACCGCATCACTGTAACAATTTTATGGTGATCCCTATTGGTATTCAGGAGCTGCTCTAATACAACATTCTGAAAATTATCTTTTATTCACTATATTTAGGCTAGGACTAGACGGATTCATCTTAATGTTACTGGCATTGGTGTACAAAGAATAAATATAAGATAGGCCCACAAATTATTACCAGGACCCCCTTCTGGAAGACATCTTTAAGCTTCATGGAAAAATCTCTTGCAGCCACCTTCACCTGGCTTGAGAGAGCGGGGTGAGCACTTCCTTCTTTCCTCTCCCATTTGGAGGGTAAGACTATGTGCCTTGTCTGAGAAGACCTGAGAAGTTCTCCCTTTCTCTCAATGTCTCAAATGTATTTAAAATTTCTGGGTTGGGATGCACCGAGTTTAACATAGTTCACACTTTCTCCTTGAAGTAAGTTCTTTCTACAGCAAATTCCACTATGAAGAGATCTCTTTAGATTATGGGAGTACTTAACACTGCTTTAGACTAATTTTGTGGCTCATTAAGAATTCCTGAACATCAGAAAAGGGTTCATTTATCATCCTATTGCATAGTCTGTTGATATTAATCCTACTAAGAGTGGTGGTTCTATAATTTCTAGAAAAGAAAGGTTTACTAGTTACAATCTCGTTTAAAATGAGAAATGCTTGGGGCTTGGGTTGAGGTTGCTTGCACTCCTTAGCATACTGGTCTATTGGTTTTTTTTAGAAGCTGATGGTAATGGAGGTTGTGATAGAGATTAAGCAAAAAATTAAAACATTCTTCCACTTTCCTTAAGCTCTTGCTCTGCATACCCCTTCCCCAACCCAAGCCACATCTCAGCTACTGGTATTGTAGCTGGCACCTATTAAGAAATGACTGTCTTTGGAATGATCACAAACCTGCTGGTTCTTGTTGAGATCAGTTCTGCTTTGGGACAGACACTAAACTATGGTTGTGCTGACATTGCCAGGGCCAAATAGGCTGCCAAACCCCAGCATGTGGGCAGGGCTGCTCTTAGTATGTGGGAACTTGTGCAATTTTTGTGTGGGGGGCTTTTGTATTTATAAGCAAAATTCAAGGAACCATGTGAGGTATAGTGACCCATAGATTTAGATTTAGACTTAGAATAATGAGTAGAGAAGAGGTACTTTTTTTGTTGTTTATTGTCCAATCAATGCATGAGGATTCTCTGTGGTGTTCAGGCACTATCATCTCCTGTTCAGATCTAGGAAACTATCTCTTCATGGACTTTATTATCAAATGCATACTTCTTGGATAATTTCATATGTCCACCACAATGAAAAGGTAGCAACAATGCTAATATTTAAAATGTTATTGTTCAAATGATCTATATTTAAAACAATACAGATATTCTTGCCATTTCAGTTTCCTGATATCCTTTATTTAATGCTGATTACATTGATACTCATGACATCATATCATCCATTGAGCCATCCATGAATATTGCATTCTAATGACTATCAAAATTTGTTACTGTGCTTTGTTAAGAATAATTTCAAATGCAAATCTTACTCAGAATAACGTGAAAGATAATCCATTTTCTTGGTACATTAAATTTACTGTCAATATTTTACGGTGTAAACACAGGACAACATCCAACCATGTCTCTTGAACTTTTTAGGTCACGATGACTAAATTCCTAGAATGTGGTCTCCTACAATGGTGTCCCTGCCTTCTAGATACTAACACAAGTCGGGAGGATAGTTAAGGGGCCCATGAGCCAAGCAAGAAGAGTGATTCCCTTTGAATAAGCAATGTCCATCTCTCATCTGGTATGGCTTAATAATGACGAAGGAGAACAAAACATCACCATATTTATTGAAGGCAAAAGAGGACATTGATTAGCATGGCAGGTTTCTCTTGTGGAGTTTAAGGGTCTCAAAATCCTTTAAAAGAAATAGGTACAGCCACCCCTGAGAACCACTTCATATGTGTGGTAAAGACTGTAGAGGAGGTGAGTTGGCTTCTCTTGGGGCTATTGACATGGGGAACATGGAGTAAGGGAATTCTGGTGCTACTCCACCACTCTCAGGTACAGAGCAGAGGCAGTGATGGATGGGTGAGATGGATGGGTGAGAGCCAATGAACAGGCCTCAACACATGGCTGAAGCCCATGGATTAGTGGTGGTCCTTTGGTACCCAGAGCTGTAAATGTCTTCTGTTTCCTCCACGAGTTAAAATCAGAGTGTCGGCATAATACTGGCATGTGAAAGAAATATTGTGCTAGCTAGTTGGATTGATCTGCTTACCAGATCTTCCTTCTAGAGGCAGGGACTGGGGACACAAGGTCTTGGGATAACCCTGAAGGCTTGAGTCCTTTCTCTCCTCCTTGGGGGCATCTCATTGGCCTCACGTGGAGTGGGCATAGGAGAGGGCGTTGATGGGATATGGTTAGAGAGTGCCCTAAAACAGAGAAACGGAGACTAGGACCAAGCAGTCCAGGCCTGGGACCTCTTGCCTGATGACACTGCAGGCCCACAGAGCAGAGGGGTCTTAGGATGTTTTCAGGAGGACACTCCAAAGTACAAATAAGGACCCTGCCTAGCCAGATCTAAGAGCGGTGCTGCCTATGAATGGCATGAATAAGGGTCGACTGATGAGTGCTATCTCATCAGTGAATATCACATAGCTGTTACCTGGAAAAATCGTCAGTTAGGACTCAGATAATCTCTTTTCACTCTGATAAAAATGACTGTTAGCAATCTCTGCCTGTTTCGGCTTAGATGGAATCAGATGGTATCTCAGCTATCTTTGTACTGTGTGAAGCCCTCTCTGTATCAGACCCTGGGTGGAACTGACATTAGGGCTTTACCTGAGGGTGTCTAGACTAGGTTTGCGGTCTTTACATTTCTCTAATCCTCAGAGGCCCTTTCTCTCTTTGCTCTAGTCTCCTATATATAAATGACCCAAATCTTTGGTTTCAATCTTTCTCTTACGTGGAGTCTCTGAAGAGAGATGGCTAGGAGCCTGAATGTCTAGCCCCAATCAGCTGGCTGATTTCTCTCAAGTTTTTGAGTGAGCTGGGCAGAGGAGAAACTCTAGGATAAAATTAACCTTGTATTACTATCTGGAGCTCTGGCCTCCAGTGTTCATGAAGCCTACTTTCATGGAACAGAAAACATGATGGAACAGACAGATGGAACAGACCATGTATAAGTCAGGAATTTCCACCACCAGGACTAGAGACAAACCTATGCTTTCCGCCTCATCTTTTCTTTCCTTGGCCCTCACCCTGGTTCCCATGTGGTGCTCTAAGGAGATGACTGTGGTTCATCACATCAAGCAAGAAGAGGTACTGTATCAGACCCAACAGGAGAATAAACAGAAGCAATCCAAAAGAGCCAATCCAAAATAGGAAAGAAGGATTTCAAAAGGGATAGAGCTGAAACAGATTGGTCCCCAAAGTGGTGATCCTAAAAGATTTCCAACTGGGAGTAATTGCTTTTAGAATCCTTATCATACCCCAACCCAACCCAAAACTATGTGCCTCAGAAAAAAAAGCACCAGTGGTGTCTTTGGCATTGGTCCAAGCCAACAGCCAGTGTCCTGCTCAGAAAAGTGAAGAAGATGTAAAGGAAGATGGGGAATCTTGATCACCCCCTAGAGCTGGGAGCATGCTTCTAACCCACAAGAGGTTTTCCTTGCCAGGGGCAGGTAGACCAATTCGAGAGCCTTAATTCCTGGGCTACAGTGAAAATATGAGACCTATTCTTTGTTTTATCTTTTCTTAAGATAAAGTTACTTTTTTTTGCTATACATCAACAGTTAACAAAGGGAAAAAAGTCACAGATCCCTATGTTTTTCTCCCACATGGACCTTGAGCCTGCTGCTGTTCTTGGGAAAAACAAAACAAAACATGAAAATAAATCATGGAGGCTTTTTGGAACAGATTAGTTTACAGGAAAAAAATTAGGGCACCTGAAATATCAAAATAAAACTGTGACTCACAAACCAGAACTCTGATTAATAGTGTATTATGTAATTTATTATCAGGATCTGGCAAAAAAATAAGAGTACATTATATGAAACAACATTTATGAGAGTCCCTTTTTCTTAAAAATGTACACCAGTATTTTAATTTTTCATACAAAAGTTATTTTTTTGACTGAAAACTGTTCTCTGGTATGAAAAATGATAAATTAAGATATTGCCAAGGTATTTGAACTTTGTATGATATATTCAACTGATGTAAATATTTCCCCTATTCTCTAAATAGTTTGACTGAAAAAGATACTTTCAGATATCTATTGAAAGTGATAAGGGAAATTAGAGCTCTGTACATTTCTACAATATTAAAAATTAAACCAGTTGCTCAGGTATTTGGATTTTGGCATTATGTTGCCGATACAAAGTAATGTTGCTTGAAACAAAATTATATGTAAGAGAACCACATTTTTATGTATACTCAGGTTTGCTTTTCCTAAAACCATTTATATAAGGAATAAATGCAGCTCCACAATGATTTAAGTAAATTATTTTAAATGCAAAAATCACAGCTTTCAAGTTCAAATATAGAAACAGGTTATCTTGGTGAGTATATCCCTCCTTGGGAATTTATCACAGGTTTTTGGAAGCAAATTTACTTCTTAAGGTTACCATTAGCACTCTCCCTTTCAGACAGTTTGTTGTAGAGCTCAGTTTTCCAAACCAATAACAGCATCCTTCTGCTTCAAGAGCCATGAGTTCATTGCACTCTGTTTATGGGCCGTTGTATATTCTTTGAACACCACCTTCTGAACACCTCACACAGGCACTGTGGATGGCATGAGGTTTCCTGCCCACAAGGAACTTAGGATCTTGGTCAGAAAACACATCTTGACATAAATATCCATGATGAAAGTGATGACCTATGAGAGCCTAAGGGCATTTAAAATGAAATTCTACAGAACTACAAAGCACTGAATTGAAGCATTTTGTGTAAACTCTTTTCTGGAGAAAAATTATAAAACATATTACCCAGAGAGAACAGAATGGACAAAAGAGTCAAATAAGTGAATAAGCTGTGTTTAGGAAATGACCAATAACTCATTTTTTCTGATGCATGGAAGAAGATAGGGACCAAGTGGTGTCAGGAGTTTGCACCTGATGGTGAGGAAATCAGAGTCTAAGCTGTTGATGAGACATCCAGGAAGACACAACTGCTGGCAGCTGGAAGTGTGGACCCAGAGAGTGGGGAAATGACTAGGCTGGGCCTGCAGATTCTGAAGTCATCTTCAAAGAGGAGATGCTTGGAGCTAAAAGGAGGGCATGACTTCAGAGAGAAAGAAATCAAGAAGATAAAAGGTAGTGGAATGAACTCAGGACACTGCTGCTCAGGGGATGTAAGGACGAATAAGAATGATTGGCAGGACAGAAAAGCAGGGTTATAGAGCCCCTATGAGAACATGTCAAGGAAAGGATAACCAACAGGGGCAAATGATGCAAAAGACTGATGAAGACGTAGACCAAAAAGGCCATGGGTTTTGGAGATTAAGAAGTTACTGATGAGGGCTTCCCTGGTGGTGCAGTGGTTAAGAATCCACCTGCCAATGCAGGGGACACAGCTTCAAGCCCTGGTCCAGGAAGATCCCAAATGCACGGAGCAACGAAGCCCACGTGCCACGACTACTGAGCCTGCACTCTAGAGCCCGAGAGTCACAACTTCTGAGCCTGTGCGCCTAGAGCTCGTGCTCCGCAACAAGAGAAGCCACCGCAATGAGAAGCCTGTGCACCGCAACGAAGAGTAGCCCTCGCTCGCTACAACCAGAGAAAAGCCCACACGCAGCAACGAGGACCCAACACCGCGATAAATAAATAAATAAGTTACTGATGATATTTGAGCTAACAATTCAGTTGTCAGGCAGAAACACTATGTATCCATTTAAAATGCAGCAGTTATTTCTGAAAGAGATAAGGCATTCTATAAAAAGTGCATAATTTACTACTGTGGAATAATTTACCAGTGTATAATCTAGGCATGGTGAAAAATCCTCTTCTTCATGTCTTGTAATTAAGCACCCCCCAATAATCTGCACAACCAAAGTCAACATATTGATAGTGACAGTAAACTTCAATTCTTCAGGTTTTGTAACGAAATCAAATTCTAAATTACTAGGCTAAGCCATCCATCACTAGGTGGAGAGACATATTCCACAAGATACATGTTTAATCAACTTCTAAAACAACTGAAACTTTAAGTTCTTTCCAAGTTTCGTTATAAAAATTAAGTATGTTCCTAGAAAACAAATACAGTGTGCTCTGGATAAAAATAAAAACCTAACCAAGGATGAAACCAAAGATCTAAATACAAGGAAAATTGATTAGTGTTTTGTTTTGTTTTGTTTTTAAGTCAGAAACCTAATGCAAACAAAGGTACACATTCTTGGAGACATCTTATCTGAGATAAGCATTCTTTAAAAGCCCATGTACAAGTTAAAAGCAGCTGGCTTTTCTGCTCATGTTGATTCCTTGTTCTTTACTGTAAATACACTAATTTTTCATCTGTTTAACTAAGATCTGCTGGGCTGAAAGCACATTAAAGGTATTTGCCACCATTGATTTTGTTATGAGCTATGGATTCGTACATAATTAAGATGCTGCTTGGACTTATGCAAAAATATATGTACATGTTGTCTTTTTTCCATAAGTGGTGGTTTTTCAAGATGAATTTTTCTAAAGTGAGGCACATCCTTGTGAGATTTATGACTTTCCAAGGAAGCAGTATGAATATACCACCCTAAATAGCCATAGAATTTGATAAAGAAACTGTTTAATTAAAGAGACACTGTTCTGATCTCAGTGTTGAAACACTTCTAAAGTTAAAGGAAGCTTTATAGGAATTTAGTGCTGTGGGTCTTTTCAACCTTAAGTTTCTAACAGAAATAAGTAAAAATGTCCAGTTTGAAGAAAGCACTTTTCTAATCTAAAATAATAATTATTTCTTATATTTTTGAATGCTACAAACAGAAGTATTTATATAAAAGATTATTAGGTTTGGGAGGAGCTTCAAGATGGCAGAAGAGTAAGACATGGAGATCACCTTCCTCCCCACAGATACATCAGAAATACATCTACACGTGGCACTGCTCCTATAGAACACACACTGATCGCTGGCAGAAGACCTCAGACCTCCCAAAAGGTAAGAAACTCCCCACATACCTGGGTAGGGCAAAAGAAAAAAGAAAAAAACAGAGACAAAAGAATAGGGATGGGACCTGCACCAGTGGGAGGGAGCCGTGAAGGAGGAAAGGTTTCCACACACTAGGAAGCCCCTTCGTGGGCAGAGACTGTGGGTGGCGGAGGGGGAAAGCTTCAGAGCCACGGAGGAGAGCGCAGCCACAGGGGTGCAGAGGGCAAAGCGGAGAGATTCCCGCACAGAGGATTGGTGCCGAACGGCACTCACCAGCCCGAGAGGCTTGTCTGCTCACCCGCCGGGGCGGGCGGGGGCTGAGAGCTGAGGCTCGGGCTTCGGTCGCAGCCGCAGGGAGAGGACTGGGGCTGGCGGCGTGAACACAGCCTGAAGGGGCTAGTGCGCCACAGCTAGCCGGGAGTCCGGGAAAAAGTCTGGAGCTGCTGAACAGGCAAGAGACTTCTTCCCTCTTTGTTTCCTGGTGCGCGAGGAGAGGGGATTAAGACCACTGCTTAAAGGAGCTCCAGAGACAGGCGTGCACCGCGGCTATCAGCGCGGACCCCAGAGATGGGCGTGGGACGCTAAGGCTGCTGCGGCCGCCACCAAGAAGCCTGTGTGCGAGCACAGGTCACTATCCACACCCCCCTTCCGGGGAGCCTGTGCAGCCCGCCACTGCCAGGGTCCCGGGATCCAGGGACAACTTCCCCGGGAGAATGCATGGTGTGCCTCAGGCTGGTGCAACGTCACACCGGCCTCTGCCACCGCAGGGTCGCCCCACATCCGTACCCCTCCCTCCCCCCGGCCTGAGTGAGCCAGAGCTCCCGAATCAGCTGCTCCTTTAACCCCGTCCTGTCTGAGCGAAGAACAGACGCCCTCAGACAACCTACACGCAGAGGCGGGTCCAAATCCAAAGCTGAACCCCGGGAGCTGTGCGAACAAAGAAGAGAAAGGGAAATTTCTCCCAGCAGCCTCAGGATCAGCGGATTAAATCTCCACAATCAACTTCATGTACCCTGCATCTGTGGAATACCTGAATAGACAACGAATCATCCAAAACTGAGGAGGTAGACTTTGGGAACAACGATATATATATTTTTTAACCTTTTTCTCTTTTTGTGAGTGTGTATGGGTATGCTTCTGTGTGTGATTTTGTCTGTATAGTTTTGCTTTTACCATTTGTCCTAGGGTTCTGTCTGTCCGCTATTATTTTTTAGTATAGTTTTTAGCGCTTGTTATCATTGGTGGATTTGTTTTTTGGTTTGGCTGCTCTTTTCTGTCTTTCTTTTTTATTACTTAAAAAATGTTTTTAATAATTTTTTTTTGTTTTAATAACTTTATTTTATCTTCTTCTTTCTTTCTTTCTTTTCTCCCTTTGGTTCTGAGCCATGTGGATCACAGGCTCTTGGTGCTCCAGCCAGGGGTCAGGGCTGTGCCTCTGAGGTGGGAGAGCCAAGTTTAGGACACTGGTCCACAAGAGACCTCCCAGCTCCACGTAATATGAAATGGTGAAAATCTCCCAGAGATCTCCATCTGAACACCAAGACCCAACTCCACTCAAATACCAGCAAGCTCCAGAGCTGGACACCCTATACCAAACAACTAGCAAGACAGGAACACAACCCCACCCATTAGCAGAGAGGCTGCTAAAATCATAACACCACAGACACCCCAAAACACACCACCAGAAGTGGACCTGCCCACTAGAAAGACAAGATACAGCCTCATCCACCAGAACATAGGCACTAGTCCCCTCCACCAGGAAGCCTACACAACACACTAAACCAACCTTAGCCACTCGGGGCAGACACCAAAAACAACGGGAACTATGAACCTGCAACCTGTGAAAAGGAGCCCCCAAACACACTAAGTTAAGCAAAATGAGAAGACAGAGAAACACACCACAGATGAAGGAGCAAGGTAAAAACCCACCAGACCTAACAAATGAAGAGGAAATAGGCAGTCTACCAGAAAAGGAATTCAGAATAATGATAGTAAAGATGATCCAAAATCTTGGAAATAGAACGGAGAAAATACAAGAAACATTTAACAAGAATCTAGAAGAACTAAAGAGCAAACAAGCAGTGATGAACAGCACAATAAATGAAATTAAAAATTCTCTAGAAGGGATCAATAGCAGAATAATAACTGAGGCAGAAGAACGGATAAGTGACCTGGACAATATAATAGTGGAAATAACTACTGCAGAGCAGAATAAAGAAAAAAGAATGAAAAGAATTGAGGACAGTCTCCAAGACTTCTGGGACAACATTAAATGCACCAACATTCGAATTATAGGAGTACTAGAAGAAGAGAAAAAGAAAAGGACTGAGAAAATATTTGAAGAGATTATAGTTGAAAACTGCCCTAATATGGGAAAGGAAATAGTTAATCAAGTCCAGGAAGCACAGAGAGTCCCATACAGGATAAATCCAAGGAGAAACATGCCAAGATACATATTAATCAAACTATCAAAAATTAAATACAAAGAAAACATATTAAAAACAGCAAGGGAATAACAGCAAATAACATACAAGGGAATCTCCATAAGGTTAACAGCTGATCTTTCAGCAGAAACTCTGCAAGCCAGAAGGGAGTGGCAGGACAGATTTAAAGTGATGAAAGGGAAAAACCTACAACCAAGATTACTCTACCCAGCAAGGATCTCATTCAGATTTGATGGAGAAATTAAAACCTTAACAGACAAGCAAAAGCTAAGAGAATTCAGCACCACCAAACCAGCTTTACAACAAATGCTAAAGGAATTTCTCTAGGCAGGAGACACAAGAAAAGGAAAAGACCTGCAATAACAAACACAAAACAATTAAGAAAATGGTGATAGAAACATACATATCGATAACTACCTTAAATGTAAATGGATTCAGTGCCCCAACCAAAAGACACAGACTGGCTGAATGGATACAAAAACAAGACCCGTATATATGCTGTCTACAAGAGACCCACTTCAGACCTAGGGACAGATACAGACTGAAAGTGAGGGGAGAGAAAAAGATATTCCATGCAAATGGAACTCAAAAGAAAGCTGGAGTAGCAATTCTCATATCAGACAAAATAGACTTTAAAATAAAGACTATTACAAAAGTAAAAGAAGGACACTACATGATGATCAAGGGAACAATCCAAGAAGAAGATATAAAAATTGTCGGACTTCCCTGGTGGCGCAGTGGTTGGGAGTCTGCCTGCCAATGCAGGGGGCATGGGTTCGTGCCCCGGTCTGGGAGGATCCCGCGTGCTGCAGAGTGGCTGGGCCTGTGAGCCATGGCCGCTGGGCCTGCGCATCTGGAGCCTGTGCTCCACGATGGGAGAGGCCACAACAGTGAGAGGCCCGCTTACCATAAAAAAAAAAAAAAAGAAAAAAAAGAATTGTAAATATTTATGCACCCGATATAGGAGCACCTCAGTACATAAGGCAAATGCTAAGAGCCATAAAAGGGGAAATTGACAGTAACACAATCATAGTAGGGAACTTTAATACCCCACTTTCACCAATGGACAGATCATTCAAAATGAAAATAAATAAGGAAACACACGCTTTAAATGATACATTAAACAAGATGGACGTAATTGATAGTTATAGGACATTCCATCCAAAAACAACAGAATACACTTTCTTCTCAAGTGATCATGGCACATTCTCCAGGAGAGATAGTATCTTGGGTCACAAATCAAGCCTTGGTAAATTTAAGAAAACTGAAATTGTATCAAGTATCTTTTCCAATCACAATGCTATGAGACTAGATATCAATTACAGGAAAAAATCTGTAAAAAATACAAACACATGGAGGGTAAACAATACACTACTTAGTGATACCAACAGATCACTGAAGAAATCAAAGAGGAAATCAAAAAATACATAGAAACAAATGACAATGAAAACACTACAACGACGCAAAACCTATGGGATGCAGCAAAAGCACTTAAAGAGGGAAGTTTATAGCGATACAATCTTACCTTAAGAAACAAGAAACATCTCAAATAAACAACCAAAGCTTACACCTAAATCAATTAGAGAAAGAAGAATAAAAACCCCCCAAAGTTAGCAGAAGGAAAGAAATCATAA
Source organism: Mesoplodon bidens (assembly GCF_964165515.1). Lineage (NCBI taxonomy): Eukaryota > Metazoa > Chordata > Mammalia > Artiodactyla > Ziphiidae > Mesoplodon > Mesoplodon bidens. Next base: position 116,621,068 of record NC_138176.1, on the reverse strand, counting down.
AGATCAGGTCAGAAATAAATGAAAAAGAAATGAAGGAAACTATAGCAAAGATCAATAAAACTAAAAGCTGGTTCTTTGAGAAGATAAACAAAATTGATAAACCATTAGCCAGATGCATCAAGGAAAATAGGGAGAAGAGTCAAATCAATAGAATTAGAAATGTAAAAGGAGAAGTAACAAGTGACACTGCAGAAATACAAAGGATCAACAGAGATTAATACAAGCAACTCTATGCCAATAAAATGGACAACCTGGAAGAAGTGGACAAATTCTTAGAAATGCACAACCTTCCGAGACTGAACCAGGAAGAAATAGAAAATATGAACAGACCAATCACAAGCACTGAAATTGAAAATGTGATGAAAAATCTTCCAACAAAAAAAAGCACAGGACCAGATGGCTTCACAGGCAAATTCTGTCAAACATTTAGACAAGAGCTAACACCTATTTTTCTCAAACTCTTCAAAAATATAGCAGAGGGAGGAATACTCCCAAACTCATTCTACGAGGCCACCATCACCCTGATACCAAAACCAGACAAAGATGTCACAAAGAAAGAAAACTACAGGCCAATATCACTGATGAACATAGATGTAAAAATCCTCAACAAAATACTAGCAAACAGAATCCAACAGCATATTAAAAGGATCATAAACCATGATCAAGTGGGGTTTATCCCAGGAATGCAAGGATTCTTCAATATATGCAAATCAATCAATGTGATACACCATATTAACAATTTAAAGGAGAAAAACCATATAATCATCTCAAGAGATGCAGAGAAAGCTTTTGACAAAATTCAACACCCATTTATGATAAAAACCCTCCAGAAAGTAGGCACAGAGGGAACCTACCTCAACATAATAAAGGCCATATATGACAAACCCACAGCCAATATCGTCCTCAATGGTGAAAAACTGAAACCATTTCCACTAAGATCAGGAAAAAGAGAAGGCTGCCCACTCTCACCACTATTATTCAACATAGTTGTGGAAGTTTTAGCCACAGCAATCAGAGAAGAAAAAGAAATAAAAGGAATCCAAATCAGAAAAGAAAAAGTAAAGCTGTCACTGTTTGCAGATGACATGATACTATACATAGAGAATACTAAAGATGTTACCAGAAAACTACTAGAGCTAATCAATGAATTTGGTAAAGTAGCAGGATACAAAATTAATGCACAGAAATCTCTTGCATTCCTATATACTAATGATGAAAAATCTGAAAGTGAAATTAAGAAAACACTCCCATTTACCATTGCAACAAACAGAATAAAATATGTAGGAATAAACCTACCTAAGGAGACAAAAGACCTGTATGCAGAAAACTATAAGACACTGATGAAAGAAATTAAAGATGATACTAATAGATGGAGAGATATACCATGTTCTTGGATTGGAAGAATCAACATTGTGAAAATGACTCTACTACCCAATGCAATCTACAGATTCAATGCAATCCCTATCAAACTACCACTGGCATTTTTCACTGAACTACAACAAAAAATCTCACAATTTGTATGGAAACACAAAAGACCCTGAATAGACAAAGCAATCTTTAGAAAGAAAAATGGAGCTGGAGGAATCAGGCTCCCTGAGTTCAGACTATACTACAAAGCTACAGTCATCAAGACAGTATGGTACTGGCACAGAAACAGAAATATAGATCACTGGAACAGCATAGAAAGCGCAGAGATAAACCCACACACATATGGTCACCTTATCTTTGATAAAGGAGGCAAGAATATACAATGGAAAAAAGACAGCCTCTTCAATAAGTGGTGCTGGGAAAAGTGGAGAGCTACATGTAAAAGAATGAAATTAGAACACTCCCTAACACCATACACAAAAATTAAATCAAAATGGATTAAAGACCTAAATGTAAGGCCAGACACTATTAAACTCTTAGAGGAAAACATAGGCAGAACACTCCATAAAATAAATCACAGCAAGATCCTTTTTGACCCACCTCCTAGAGAAATGGAAATAAAAACAAAAATAAACAAATGGACCTAGTGAAACTGAAATGCTTTTGCAAAGCAAAGGAAACCATAAACAAGACGAAAAGACAACCCTCAGAATGGGAGAAAATATGTGCAAATGAAGCAACTGACAAAGGATTAATCTCCAAAATTTACAAGCAGCTCATGCAGCTCCATATCAAAAAAACAAACAACCCAATCCAAAAATGGGCAGAAGATCTAAACAGACATTTCTCCAAAGAAGACATACCGATTGCCAACAAACTCATGAAAGAATGCTCAACTTCATTAATCATTAGAGAAGTGCAAACCTAAACTACAATGAGGTATCACCTCACACTAGTCAGAATGGCCATCATCAAAAAATCTACAAACAATAAATGCTGGAGAGGGTTTGGAGAAAAGGGAACCCTCTGGCACTGTTGGTGGGAATGTAAACCGATACAGCATTTATGGAGGTTCCTTAAAAACTAAAAATAGAACTACTATATGACCCAGCAATCCCACTACTGGGCATAGACCGTGAGAAAACCATAATTCAAAAAGAGTCATGTACCACAATGTTCATTGCAGCTCTATTTACAAGAGCCAGGACACAGAAGCAACCTAAGTGTCCATCGACAGATGAATGGATAAAGAAGATGTGGCACATATACACACTGGAATACTACTCAACCATAAAAAGAAATGAAATTGAGTTATTTGTAGTGAGGTGGATGGACCTAGAGTCTGTCATACATAGTGAAATAAGTCAGAAAGAGAATAAATAACAAATACTGTATGCTAACACATATATATGGAATCTAAAATGAAATGATCATGAAGAACCTAGGGCAAGACGGTAATAAAGATGCAGACCTACTAGCGAATGGACTTGAGGATATGGGGAGGGGGAAGGGTAAGCTGGGACAAAGTGAGAGAGTATTATGGACACATGTACACTACCACATGTAAAATAGGTAGCAAGTGGGAAGCAGCTGTATAGCACAGGGAGATCAGCTCGGTGCTTTGTGACCACCTAGAGGGGTGGGATAGGGAGGGTGGGAGGGAAGGAGACACAAGAGGGAAGAGACATGGGGATATATATATATATATATATATGATATATATATATATATATATATGATTCACTTTGTTTTAAAGCAGAAACTAACACACCATTGTAAAGCAATTATACTCCAATAAAGATGTTAAAAAAAGATTATTAGGTTTAATGGCCATAAGATTATTAAATGCTCTTTTACCATTTACTTAAAATCTTTCCAGGGTTAAGGTATAATTTCTATGAGCTAAATAAAGAGCCTTCATATTTTTTGTGTACAAAAATAAGTTTTCCTACATGAGGAAGACATGAAGGCAAAGGGAATGACGTGATATAAGAAGGCTGAGGGAAGAAAAATTAGTTGAAAAATCGTTTCCAATCATAATGCAACTCAAGAACCCAAAACTGAGTATCCTATAGTACTTAACATTTTCTATTTAAAAACTGGTGGCATTTATCCAGTGTTTAGAATCACTGAGGTGGGTTGCATTTAATCTGTTACTTAGCAACAATATAAATTTAGTAAATATCTTAATATCCAGGATCCAAGTAAATGTATTCCAGTTGAATGGAAATCATAATTCATTGGTAACAAACATTAATACTAAAATGCTGTCTTTTTTTCCTATTTGATTCATAGAAAGCAAAACTGAAAATCAATACAGTTTGCTTGAGGGATACATATGTTTTCTATGTATGTATACTTGTTTCCAATTTAGCCACTGTCGATGATGTTACTATATCATAGTGGTCATCTAAGGAAGAAATTCAGTATCTGCTTACAGCAGTTTGGGAATTGAGCAGATTTTGTTCAAGTATGAACTCTACCAGGTGATCTTGGCCATGTTGCTTCCCTTTCTTAGTCTTTCCTCTTCTATAAAAGAGGCATACATTATACTGAGCTTAGAGTTCAGAGGCAACAAAGTAATCATCTGGTCCAATAGCTTAACACCATTTTTGTAACTTGAAGCTGATCAGTATACCTGCAATCTCCCATCTGTTGATGTAAGACCAAAGCCTTTCATTTGAATAGATGCCCACCCATGATGGATATCTCTTAGTCTTCTTGCATAAACTATATTCATAATGCATTGTCTAAAGTTTCAATTTTTATTTTTAACATCAAGTGGTGGCTTACAAACACTTATGAAGCAAATGAAGGATTAGTCAATAGTTTTACAGTTTTACTCATATTTTAGTTATCTCACACCTAATTCCACAGATGGTTTGGCAGCTAAAGGAGAGCAGCAACAGCTTGCTTTTACAAGTTTCAAAGCTATTTAATTACTTTTCTTTATACACCTATATTTTATTTGGTTTCCTGATGTCTAATTAAAATGCATAATGAACATAACAAAAGAAAGTAAAAACAAATGAGATCAGAAGGGCTCCTGCATCAGGTGAGTAGGTCCATAATGATATTTTTACAAGTAAAATGGAGAATACCAGGTAATTCTACGAGTCAATCAACAGCAAATAATTTAAAATGCTTCTACAGTATTAGTAAACTCAGCCACCTTCAAATACATGCTTATCAAAGTAAAGCCATAGTCTCACATTTTACACAATCTAAAAAATGAAGCTGTCCTGATTCTTGCATGTTCACAAGCACTGAATTTCCCATTTTTAATTTTCTTTTAGACATTTTTCACTCAGTGTGCAAAGTGGGAACACAGTTATCAGCCCCTGTCTGCTCTTCCTAAGGGAGTGGGGGAAGGCTGTGGTAACTCTCCTTCTATCTGTGGCCATTTATGCAAACTGTGTTGAACTGATTATAGAGTTTGAGTGTGGTGAGGTGGGAAGATAGGAACTGGAGAGAGAGTCTGGGGATACTTCGCTGAGAGTCATGAAGGCCACATAAAGAGTCTGTACCATGGTAACTGCCATATTCTTTCTATCATCTCTGTATGTATGTATCACCTATCTACCTATCTATCCATCCACCCATTATCTATCTATCTATCTATCTATCTATCTATCTATCTTTCATCTATCTATCCACCCATCTGCCTATCCATCTACCCATCATCTATCACCTCTCTCTCTCTCTCACATCAATGTATCTATTTAGTGTGATAAGAGTGGATAGCGTTGAGATTTTGGTTTCACAGATTTTACACAAGCACTTTGTTTTACAAAACTATACTGCTCTTCAACAACACAGCTGCTCATTCCATCCTTAAATTTTAAATTCAAATGATGTCTTTTCAGTTACCAGCTTTCTGGTGGTATTAAGTTATAACATTCTTTTATTGAAATTTAACTTTCTTTTATTTAATTCTGTTTATGTTTAATAGTTCAAATGTTATATATTTCATTATTGTGGAGTTATCCATTTTAATTAATGTACTATATATACAATTTATTAACAATTAAATTTAAAGCTCTAAACAACACCCAATACAAACATGTTTTCAGATTTTATCTGGTTTTATTTCTGACTTCTAATGGCTATAGTGCTGATAATTATGCTTCTTTTAAGTTTATCCACAAAAACAAGGATTTAAATAGGGATAAAGTCTAATATTTTCATTCTGTTATAATACAGAAAAAGTCACGCTTATTTGGCACAAATACTAGGGACATGGCTCAGCATTATAAAACTTAACTAGGGTAGATTATTCTTACTGCAGTAGCTAGGATTGTGTTCAGCTACAAGTAATAGACAACCAAATGAAAAATCAGTTGTACTTGAGAGGGATTTGGCTTTTCTGTTTGTTTGTTCAACATATCAAGTGGTCCAGAGGTAGGCTGCCCAGGACAGGTATGGTGGTCCCAAGGCTCAGTGTGGGATTCAGCCTTTCATTCAGTCATCCTTCACATGTTATACTTGGCACCTCTGGTTTGCCTCCAGTGTTGTACTGAGTTCCAAGCAGGAAGAAGGAAAAAAAAAAAGGCAAAGGGCACATGTCAGCTAAAACTTCCCCCTTTAAAAGAGACTTTCCCAAAGCCCCACTCAATGCCATTATGTGCATTACTTGCCAGCATTCAGTTATGTCTAATAACAAAGGATCTGTAAGTTGTAAATTTTTATGTGAGCATGCTGTAATCCTGAACAGATGGGAGCCTTTCAGGTTGGAGGAAAGGAAGAATGAATACTGCATAGGCTGACATCAGTGTCTTACACAATCCACTGAGATCCAGACACTTTCTCATCATAGAGTCCTCCAAACAACTGTATGGTTCTGTTTATTTCCTTGCTGCCTCTGTGTGTGTTGAAGATGGAAAACGAGGAAGGATTAGCAGAGAAGTGCTACATCCTCAAAGATGTTCTTCTCAAGTTTAGAGTAATGCCTTGGAAATCCCAAGTTCTGTGCTTGTGAGCAAGAGTAGTTTGCTAAGTGACAGAAAAGATGTTATACTTTAACACAAGCTGTGATGCTGAGGAGTGAAGCTGGGAACAAGGACAGATGCTGGGTAGATAGATGCTCCCAGAGGGATTGAAGAGACATAATCTGCAGTTTGGTAATAGTTCCATCAAGTTTTGAGAGGATAGCAAATTCTCTTTCATACAAAATTTTAAAATTAAACTGTCCACTTTTTAGTGTTCCCTTCTCTTGAGTATTGCTGGCTGGGTGAATACTGTTTGTTTAGATTACAATGTACTCTAAACTTTCAATGTATGCATTTAAAATGTTGCAAAGCTTTTATGTGGCCAAGTATGTAATTCTGAATACCATAGTCAGTGGTTAATATTAAAAAAATCACATGTGTAAGCAAAAAGAAATAAATTCTATGTAATATGGTATGGTCTTGAAATATCTGTGATATACTTTTTTCATGAGAAGAGATGCATCATGTAATGTCACATTCTATTTTAATAGCATAATTTGAACTGAGTAATTTCCTATTTACAGCTGTATTCTAATTTTGTGTCTATCTATAGTGTAGATGCTAAAGGGTACTGTTTAAAAGTATAGTATTTTTGTGTCAATATAAATGAAATCTATTAAAAGTTTTGATATGATTGTTCCAGCTTTGAAAAGGGACAATTAAAGACTAATTTTAAAAAATTGTACCTCTGTTAGATTTTGCTAGGTTGCTGTGGACACCATTCTAAAACAGCTTTCCACGACTTTGAAAAGTATTCATCACAGCTTGAAGCTGAACAACATACACCATGTTTGTAACTAAACTTTCATATGTGCTTTAGGTAAAATTCAATTTTGTTTCTTCATTTTCCTATTTCTAATTATACCTACAAGAAAAACAAAGACTAGTTCTGTGGACATAATAACACAAATTCAATTATCTTCTAAAACTAGGTTTCTCTCTTTGTAAATTGGATTAGTTACAGCCTTATCATTTGTGAAAGGAAATAAAATTGTTTATAAGGAAAAGGGTTTTTTTTTTTTAGTTTTTCAAAGGTTTTATCTGAGTATTACATTTTGATGAAACTGATGGGGAGAAGTTATATATATTTTGAAGAGTTTCTTTCATTAACCTATACAACTTAAAAAAAACATGTATTTTTTTTACTTTCACTGGTGCAGAACAATAGTCTTGTACAAATCTTTCATTCCTTTGGTATGTCTACTACCTTACTGCAGTTTCCTGAAATTTCTTCAGGTTCTGGGAATGTCTAAGTTAGCCCAGTGCCATGCTTTCTCATGGTCCTGACTTGCCTCAGGCCTGTCTGTTCCTTTTTACCAAAACTTGCTTAACTTACGTTTTAATATGTCAGACACTGTGTTATTCCTGCCCACACTAGACAGTTTATTAGAGGGTCCTAATAAATTAATGTATCTTAGTGCAAATTTATGCAAGGTCCTTCTGAAACAGTGTTACCATCTGACATTTTATAAACTAGCTTCTGCATGACAATACTGCCAAAAGGTGTTAATATATGCCTATTTAAAAAAAATTAAAACGTTTTAGAAATGGTGCATTGCAGGTATGCTCTCTCTGTTTAATTTTCTCTAGTTAACTGTTACCCAATCTTATCTGACTAGGGAAAACATTCTTTTATAGCATTTCTACCAATATCTGTCAATATGTGTATATATCTACATACATTTTCTTTGTAATACCCACTAGGGAAATGCTGGCTTAACCCAATGGTATAACTTGGAGTGACACCATTTTGGCCAGGAAAGTAGGTGAATGGATCTTTGAGAATTACAAAGGAAGAAACCCAGGAACTGCAATATTCAAAAGGCAAACAGGAAGAAGAAGAGACAAGGAAGGCAAGTGAGAAGGAGCAGCCTGAGAATCAAGAGAGGGTGGTGTCACATCAATCAAAGGAAGAAAGAGGAGCCTAAGGTGATAAATACCACACAGGCCAAATCAGATTTACAAAGTAGTTCACTGGGAGGTGACTGGAGACCACAGAAACATCAGTTTCAGTGGAAAGAAGGGGCATAAACCAGATTATAATTGAGGAAGAGAAGACAGATTAGGAAGTGTGACTTTTAAGTATTAATCTTCCATGAAGTTCGGGTATGAAAGGAAAGTGGGAGGGAGGGGGGACACACAGAAAAGGTAAATATTTTGTTTAAAGATGAAAAGACTTGAAATATTTACAAATGATGTGAACGACTAGGCTTAGTTTCCAAAATACACAAATTGCTCACACAAGTCAACAACAACAACAAAAACAAACGACCCAATTGAAAAATGAGCACAAGACCTAAGTAGACATTTCTCTAAAGAAGACATACAGATGGCCAACAGGCACATGAAAAGATGCTCAGCATCACTAAGTATTAGAGAAATGCAAATCAAAACTACAATGAAGTAGCACCTCACACTGGTCAGAATGGCCATCATTAAAAAGTCTACAAATAACAAATGCTGGAGAGGGTGTGGAGAAAAGGGAACCTTCGTACACCTTTGGTGGGAATGTAAATTGGAGCAACCATGATGGAAAACAGTATGGAGGTTCCTCAAAAAACTAAAGATAAAATTGTCATATGATCCAGCAATCCCACTCCTGGGCTTATATCCAGACAAAACTCTAATTCAAAAAGATACATGCACCCCTATGTTCATAGCAGCACTGTTCACAATAGCCAAGACATGGAAACAACCTAAATGTTCATCGACAGATGAATGGATAAAGATGTGGTACATATATACAATGGAATATTACTCAGCCATATAAAACAATGAAATAATGCCATTTGCAGCAACATGGATGGACCTAAAGATTATCACACTAAGTGAAGTAAGTCAGACAGAGAAAGACAAATGCCATATGATATCACTTATATGTGGAATCTAAAATATGATACAAATGAACTTATCTATAAAACAGAAACAGACTCACAGACATAGAGAACAGACTTGTGGTTGCCAAGGGGGAGGAGGAGGGGAAGAGGGAAGGATTGGGAGTTTGGGATTAGCAGATGCAAACTATTATATATAGAATGGATAAACAACAAGGTCCTACTGTATAGCACAGGGAACTATATTCAATAACCTATGATAAACCATAATGGAAAATAATATGAAAAAGAATATATATATATAATATATATATGAGTCACACTGCTGTACAGCAGAAATTAATACAACATTGTGAATCGACTATACTTGAATAAAATAAATTTTTAAAAATATGAAAAGACTTGGACTTTTCTTAAGCTAAGGGGAAGAATTAAAAAAGTAGAGAATCCAAGGAAGAGAGCTGGGTTGAGCATACAGCACTTTGGAGCAGGTGGGATATAGAGCTCAGGGGAGGGGGTTAGCTTCCAGGAGGAGTGAAGCCACATTCGCTGAGGTTGCAGGAACAGAACATGCTGTGTGGGGGGGATAAGTAACTGAAGTAATTCACCTACGGTGCATTCGATTCTCTGTGAAATAGGAGGGAAAGAAAGGTGAACCAGGAGATTGGTTCTTTTAGGGCAGAAGAGCTAATAAGACTGATTACAATTAAAAATGACCATTAAGGAAGATGGCTTAAGGCTGACCAGTGGCAAAGTAAACACTGTGGTGTTTAGATAAACGTAGTTTCAGGCTAACATTCCCTTTCATCTGATCTCCCAACCGACTACCTTAATAGAATGATGATATTTAAGAATAAAAAATTAGAGGAGAAAAATCTACAGAAACCAAAGACTGTATCTCATTGTTTAAAAATGTACTAGATTTGTTTAAACATGTGTGGTAAGACAAACAGACATAGAACTGACTGTTATGAAGGAAGAAATTTTTATACTCACAGATCCCTAGAAATAGGGCACATGACACACCATGAAGGGCCACATGGGGAACCAGTCAGGAGGCAGAAGAAGTAAGAGGAAAATATGAGCAAAAGCCCTTACCATGGTTTCCGTGGCAAGAATGGGTGAGGCAGGAGGGGAAGCAGGCTTAGGCTTGGCTAGTTTGAATACTTTCAGTGGGCTCTGGAGTACAAGCACTGCTCAGGGTCATTACGGCAGGTGGATAAGAGCTAGAAGTGTTAGATTGTGATAAAGGAGGTGATTGAGCTCTGTGGGCTTTGGATTGGCTGGTTTGCTTATGAGAGTCATGTGCACAGAGGAGTTGTCTGCCACCTCTAAGAATTAGCTAGCCCTTCAAGGGGCAGTCTCCTACCAGTCACCGAGGGCAGAGCGTCAAGAATATACAAAAGAAAACATATATATAGTTAACATGCACGTCAGGGCTATCATTTGCTGGATTGGGAAGACAACTGGTGGTCTATTGAACATCGTCCTCTTCTATACCTTAGCAACCCCAGCCAAGTAGGAGGTTGAAAGATCCAACTTGATTGGCAACCTGTGAATCAGTGTCCAGCAGCGAAACAGAAATGACACTGGCTCCATCAAAATAAAATAATTTAGTGCAAGAAATTGGTAACACAGGTGAAGAGTAGCCCGACAAGACAGAGAGAGACAGGAAGGCAACCTAGAGCTTAGCTGTACCAGGAAGCCCCTATTAGCCCAGGAGAGGAGGAATAAGAAGAAGTGGTGTTAACAGAGCTCAGACGCCATGAGGCTGGCTCCCTGGCAGGAGTTGTGACATAGGTAGGTCCTATGCAACATGAAATGAAGCTACTGAGGAGCTGCCAGGAGGCTGAGGGGGAGCGACACCCAGTATAAGGGCTTCTCCCTTCCTTTAGCCCCGCTTCCCATGGACTCAAAATACCCAGAAGCCAGAGGACAAGGGAGCATGGAAAATAGTTTCCTGAGACGCAGAGCAGGCAGGAGACTGTCAGGAAATGATTTGAGAGCAAACAGGGCATATCCTACAATTCAGAGATGCAGGGCTCAGAATGACTAGAAAGACGGGAAGCCACATGGGTGCTAGTGCCAGGTGCTTATTTCTGGGGCAGTCACATCGAGGTCATCTGGCTGCTCTCCTCAAAGCCATTAAGAGAAAAGGGAGCTGGAAGAAGAATACAGGCAGAGTTCCATGCCCTGCAGAATCCTCTGACTCTTGACTCTTCCCAGCCACAGAGGCAATAACTAGCTGCAGAGGCAATAACTAGGCAATAACTAGACTGTCACGAGGCAGAATTCCCCAGATTGACCCCTCAGGTGAATCCCCCTCCTCAATCTCAACAGCAGGATCCTCTCTGCAGCCTGGTTGTTTTGGCACTACAGACTGTCTTCATATCCCTCTTAGGAAGAGCCAAAGAAAGCTTGAAAGAGGCTCTGCTTTCTTTGGCTCTGCTAAACCTTGTTTAAAATTTGCCTTTTAGGCTGCATTGCCTGTGAATGATTTTCTGCATAGGTGGGAGTAAGGGGTGGTTTACACACTCCTCTCTGGCTTTAGAAGAGCATAAATTGTCTTCTGTTCCCTGTGTGAGCAGAAAACACATTGGATTAGCTGTTTCTCTTTCGGTTGTTTTCTAACATGATCAGTTTTGTCTCGGACTACAGACTGGGCAGAGAGAAGCAACATGCTGTCCCAATGAAAGTTGAAAGGCAACCTCTGGTTCATGCCCACTTGTATGTGGGTTACAGTAGCATGCCTTTTTAATAGCTGTGTACTATTAATCTGAAAATTATAATCCCATATGTATGTCTGATAATTCTGCCCCATCATTAGCTCCTTGAAAGCATGGGCTCTGCTCCATAAATGATTGCTCATTGACTAGTAATTTTCATTAGTGCTTTGACAGTGTCTCCAAAACGTAACCAAGTGGGAACAGCAAACTACAGAAATTACAATGTCCATCTAGTTACAGAAAAAGCAAGAGGTTTGCATACAACATGCCTCTCAAAATGGAGTGACAATAGTACTGATAGTATGAGTGTCTGAATCAACCACCATGATTAGGCACAAATGAGTTCCTCTTCAGTTTTATTTTATAAGAACCCTCATAAACTGACTTTTGTGAAGTGAGGAAAAATACTGGGAAATTTTCCTGACGTAACTTGGCGAAAGTGGGATTATATATATTAAAAAATACGTATAGAGACAAGTTATGTCTCCACTAATATGTAAACAATTTTTCATGTTTATTCCTTGAGAACCAAAGTACAGTCTCTTCTAAAAGGAACTGGCATATTCTTTTTGATTTATTTAGCAGTTTTAAATCTAAATGTCTTTACAGCATGGTAGAGTAGGTCAAACAGCAAAATAAGATTGGAACAAAAGTCAGGATAGCTGACAGAAGCCAAGTGAGTAGGTGGATCATCAGTATTTACAAACATAAAGAAAGCAGGTGGCAGGGAACTTAAAAAATGAAAAGAAAAATTCAGTGATTGTGCTAAAATAAAGAATAGTATAAGCTGTCCAAAACAATTCTCCTTTTCCCACTTCAGATGTGAAGACCAGAGAAGAGAGTAATATTGTTATTACTTTTGTCCTTCTCCATTAATCTTCACCTTTTTCTCATTTTAACTTTGTCCTATTTGCCTGAGCTTTCCTTTTCATTTCAATAAATATTTACTGTTATTTATCTATCACAGAAATGAGGTTAGGTCATGGGAAATATTAATTCATTCACTCTCTCATTCACACATGCACTTGTTTCATACTTTTACAGTTTCTACAAATGCTTTTTGTGTGCCTTCTATGTATCAAGCACTGTTCTAAGTGCTGGGAAAACAATGGTGAGAAAAACAGAATCCCTGCACTCTGGGTTTTCCATTCTAATGAGGGGAGAGAAAGACAATAAATTAACTAAATAACTAAAATATATAATAGACTACACCAAGGTAAATTTTATGAAAATAAACAAAGTAGGAAGGGAGATAGAAGTGGTCAGAAACTTTTTATCTTCTAGAGAGGATCAAGGAGAGTTTCCCTAGAAGATAACATTTGAGTCAAAACCTGGGAGAAGGGGGAGAATGAGCTGTGTGGACATTTGGGAGAAGGCTGTTCTAGGCAAAGGGAATAGCAAGCACAGAGGATTTTGCTTGGGATATCTGAACAACAGTAAAGAAGCCAGCGTGGATCAGAGTGAGTAGGGAAAGGAGGAATAGATATAATGCACTGAAGGCGAGATGGCAAATCCTGAAAGGCCCTGTAGGCCATTGCAATAAGCTTGTCTCTTACTCTGAGATGTGAAGCCTTGGGCAGGTTTGAGCAACAGAATTTCTTTAGCTGCCGTATTGAGGATAGGCTGAAGAGAGTGAGGCTATGATTTAGGAGACAATTTGGAAACTGCTGCAATAATCCATGTAGAGGATGATGGTGGTTTGGGTCAGGGTGATAGCAGTGAAGGAGGTATGAAGTGTGTGGTTTTTGAATATACACTGAAAAGAGAGATGAAAGGATTTGTTAATGGATCAATTATATTATAGGAGACAAATGAGCAGAATCAGAAGTGACTCCAGGGGGTTTACCCTGAGCCACAGGAGGGATGGAATTGTTTTTACCAAAATGTGAAAGCCCATATTAGGAGATTTGGGAGCAGGGAAGACTCAGGGTTCAATTTAGGACAAGCTAGGACTTGTATGTCTATTAGACATGCAAGCAGACATGTCAAATAGGCAGACAGATGTAAGAGGATGGGATTCATGGAGAGGTCTGTGCTGGAGATATAAATGTGGGGTTTGTCAGCTTAGAGATGGTTTTTAAAGCCACAGAAATGGAGGAGATAGAAAAAAAGAATTAGATAGAATATAAATGCTCAAAGGATTGACCCTGGGGACAGGGCTGCCACACCCAATGGCACAAACATGCTCTGCATGATCCCTTTGGGGACCATTCATCTTCAGAAAGAGACAGAGAAGCAGGGGCCACCACAAACATAGGTAAGCTAATAGAGGGTGGTGACCTGGCAGCCAAACGAAGGAAAGGATTCAAGGAAGAAGGAGAGGCAACTGTGTCCAGTGCTGCTAAGAGTTCTAACAAGATGAGGACTGAGAAGTCCCTGATGGCTTTTTCATATGAAAGAAATAGGACATGGTCATGCCCTGGGAGTAATTCATAGTCTAGCAGACTCCAATAGGCAAAGTTTTATAACTCTGCTATAGGCAAAGTGCCAGGGCAGTACAGAGGGGGTGGGTGGCGATTCTAACTGAGGGTGACACAAAAGAGTGCAGGGAAAATGTGATATAACCACATAAGCCCTGATATGAAAAAAATCATAAGGCAAATATTTGAAAATATTATGCAGTAAGTGAAGAAGAATAATTTCTCTTCAGTGGAGGAGACTTAATCTAGTGAAACTTAGTCTGGAAGATGTATCTTTTCGGTAATAGCTAGGGTTGACCACACAATACTTCCCACCCTTATTAGTACTGCTGAAGATATTACAGATAAACAGACACAAACACCATCTTGGAAGCAACTGACACTAGACATATGGCAGAAGAAGCATTGGGAAGCTTTGCATTATATAGACTCAATGCAGTAACAACCAGAGTCAGGGATATTTGAAACAATGTGAATGCTGTTGATGAAAGATGGGTTTTAGGATCTGGATTTTGAGCAGACAGAGACAAAATTCTGTGAAATTAGTTTAGCAGCCCAAATACTAAAAAGAGTTCATTCTGTCACTTATTTGTAAGGGAGAAGATAAAAGTTTAGGACATAATGTAGAGTATGAATGGGAAATCAACAGGATCTATAAAAAAACAAAACGGACATTTTACTTAACTATACCTGGATAAATGTTTAACTAATTCCTCAGTGAAGTGGTTTTAGAAATTCCCGTAAGAATCACAGTGTGTGCTAGTTATAATCCATTGTATAGATGAATGGCAGGGTGCTGACAGTAAGAGAGATCTCTGAATTTGGACTACTACTATTCAAACCTCTGCTTTCCAATTCATGACCTTTGAGACTTTGGGAAAGCTAATTTAACTATAAAGTCTCAGTTTATTTTTATAATGAAGATAATAAAAATGTGTCACTAATTTCTGCATTAAATGAGATAATACATTTGTAGTAACCACAGTATATAATCACTCAATAAAATTTAGCTAACATTATTAGTATCTGTGTGCCTAATATAATTCTTTACTAAACTCTCTATTAATCATACAGTCCTAGTGTTGGATTAATCATTCTCAACTAGTATCTTTCTTACCTTTAAAAATTCCAGAGTAAAGAATCCTTAAAATTTGTTTATTGATTGTATGGACTTCTACTGGTTATTGACATTAAGATTTTTCACTCACTACGGGTCAACTCAATAAGACATACCCAACAAATAGTGTTTCCTTCTTTTTGTTGTTTTGGTTCTACTTTGGTGTCAAGGGCATTTGAATTGTACCTTGAAGAAAAATTATGTATTTTCCAGTTAAGGGATAAAGTCTGCTCTAAAAAGAAGGCCTGGATATTGAGTCATGGTGGCATGAGAATAGTTCTTAGGGCATAGTAGGTAGTGATGCAGCGTGACTGAAGGATGGGATGCATGCACATGGGAAGTAGGAATTAAGGCTATGCACATAAAACAGCACCTTTCATAATATGCTGAAGAACATGGATACTGAATTTTAAAAAAACTTAACAGATTTATTGGGGGTATAATCAATATACAATAAACTATATTATATACATATTTAGAGTGTACAATTTGATACATTTTGACATAGGTAGACACTGATGAGACAGTCAAAGCAATAAAGATAATGAACATATCCATCTTCAGCAAAAATTTCCTCATGGCCCTTTTGTATTTCTTCCTTCCTGCAATGCCTGCATCCCCTTCCAGGAAACTACTGATTCATTTCTGTCACTAGAGATTTACATGTAATTTTTAGACTTTTATAAGTGGAATCATAAAGTTGTACTTTTTTGATGTGGCTTCTTTCACTAAGCATAAACAGGTTAGGATTCATCTATATTTTAAAATATATCCATAGCTCATTCTTTTTATTGCTGAGTAGCATTTTATTGTAAGCATATATTGTAATTTGTTTACTGATTAGACTATGGATGGATATATGGGTTGTCCCCAGTTCTGAGCTATTACAAAGCTGTTAGGAACATGCATGTAGAGGAATACTGGTATATGCTTTCATTTCTCTTGGGCAAATACCTCCGAGAAAGATGGCTGCGTCACTTGAGAAGTGTTTATTCACAATGTTAGAAAACTGTTAACTTATGGCCCAAAGTGACTGTACCATTTTACATTCCCAACAGCAGTTCCAGTTGCTCTTAATCCTTGTCTACACTTGGTATTGTCATTTAATTTGAGTCATTCACATAAGTATTTAGTGGTATCTCATCATGGTTTTAATTTTCATTTCCCTGATGACGAATGCTGTTAAACAGCTTATCATGTATTTAGTTGCCTTCCATATACCTTTTATGATAAAGTGTTTGTTCAAATCCATATTTCTCTTTCTTCCTTCCTGTTCTTTGTGCTTTTTTGGTTATATATTTTACTTCTGACGAATATTACAAATACTACAGTGCACTATTATTTTTGCCTTAAGCTATCAATTACCATTTAAAATGATTTAATGTGCAAGAGAAACATCTTTTGTATTTACTTATGCAGTTACCATTTCCTGTGCTCTTCATTTCTTGGTGTATATTCAGATTTTCAGCTTCTGTCATTTTCCTTTATATTGAGGGACTTTCTTCAGTATATAGTATGATGAAGGTCTGCTGACGGATGATGAATTCTTTCAGCTTTTCTTGGTCTAAAAAAGTATTTTGCCTTTGTTTTTGAATTTTAATTTTTGTTGAATTTAGAATATTAGGTTGGTGGAACTTTTTTTCTTTCAGCGGTTTTTTTCTTCTGGCTTACTTGTTTCCAGTAAGAAATCTGCTGTCATCCATATTTTTGTTCCATTGTGTGTAATTCAAACTTTTTCTCTGGCTGATTTTAAAATTTTATCTTCATCACTTCTTCTAAGTAATTTTCTTAAGCAACTACAGATTCCTTCATTTTTTGCGGGGGGGAAGTTAAGAGGATGTTAGGATTCTTGGAAGTATTCATAACTTTGAGCTTCTCATGAAGGAGCTACAGACTTCATCAAATATTTTTTCTGTCCTCTCCCATCCCCTAGGGACTGTA
Organism: Mesoplodon bidens; assembly: GCF_964165515.1. Taxonomy (NCBI): domain Eukaryota; kingdom Metazoa; phylum Chordata; class Mammalia; order Artiodactyla; family Ziphiidae; genus Mesoplodon; species Mesoplodon bidens. Next base: position 116,603,674 of record NC_138176.1, on the reverse strand, counting down.
ATTAAATACATAATTAGGCTGCTGATGAACTTAAAATTATTAAAGTTTATAAATTTTTTTAAGTTTTACGTTTTAGAATGTTAACAATTTTGGTAGTATTTTGGACAATGATCAATAAAAAAGGAGAAATTAATGATTGAGGAGACCAATTGGGAAATATGAAAATAGTGTAGGTGAAAAATTCTAAGGCATTAAATTTAAGCAGTGGAAAAAAACAGAACAGATGGAATGACATTTATGAGGTAGAATTCACTGTACGGACATTTGGATAGGGTTGATGAGGAATCCAGAGAGAAATCTGGGAAGTTTCATTTGCCTGTAGTTTGGACATTTGAAAGCTCTTTGTCCAGTGAGCAACATATAGAAAACCATTAGCAATAGATTTGAGGGTGTAAGAGATGATGATTCTAGATGTTTGAGTGTCATGCAGGATATTCAGGTTGAAATGCATATTAACCAATTGATATGCTTGGTTGGGGAGTTTGATTTGGGAGACAGCAGCAGAGAGGAAACTATTCACGTTGTGGGAACTTGTAATAGTGCTCTGTTAGAATAGACAGAGTGCACATGAGACAAAGAAGGGGCTGCTGGAACTTACATATATGTAAGAGGGAGCCAGAATAAGGAGACTTACCTAGAGAGAAGGAAAAAGAGCACCACGTCATCAAAGCCACGAAAGGTACGACTTTCAAGGACGTGGAAGAAGTAGAATGATCATAAAGAAAATGGTAAAATTGATAACTGATTCTTGTTAATCTTGCAAACAGAAGTTTTAATAACATGATGGGCATCTGAGTTAGCTAGAAAGATGAATGGGAAACTGAGGAAATGAAGACAGGAGAAACTTTTAGAGAAATTTGGCTATAAGAAGGAGAAGAGAGACAGTAAGGAAAGGGTCTTTAAGTGTAGAATCCAGGAGGTAATGGAGTGATTTGGATAAGGACAAGATAAAAATAAGAAAATGAGATGTTAGGGAGGGATGAAAGGAAAAGGAATCTCCCCTCATTGAGACAAAGACAATTGAGGTCTGGAGAGTTGTGAGTTTAAGAGAGGAAAAAGAAGCACAGGAAGAAATCAACTTTTTTAGGTCCTGTATGTGTACACTGCTGGTTGCTTAACACATTATGTAATTTATAATGTTTATAATCATCACTTGACAAGGTAGCACTTATTATCTCCACTTTACAATAGAGAAAGAAAAGATACTCAGAAAATTTTAATAACCATTGTCCCATGGTTATTAAGTAACAGAACTGGGATTCATATTCAGGTTCATCTAAATCAGGTATATCTAATAGTCTTTATTCCAGCAAGCCAAGGGGACAAAGGTGTTGAGGTTGAAAATGGGGTACTTTTCTTTGACCTTCCACAGAAGAACAGGAAGTAAATATAAGTGAATACGGAGATCTTTATGACCGGAAGTAGAGGGAAATCAAAAGGTTCATATCTGATGGTCCTATTTTATCTGCAGACGAATGTCCCTGCACGTGTATACCTGGGGAACCGGAGCTGGCGATAAAGATTTAGACCAGTCTTTTCAGGAAACAGAAGAGATAACTAACTGGAGATAAATAAAGGAATTATGTTTGTTCAATTTCTAAATATATTTAGGAGAACATCTTTGGAGTTTCATCTATATTTCTATCATTAGAAAATGAAGCAAATGAAGTTCTTACTAAGAAATTAACACTTCTGACTATAACCGGAAAATAGATGTAAACTATAATTTGTGTATAATATTTTGCTTCACACTTCATTTTGGGTATAAACTATTTTAAATTATAAGAACTATCCTGAAAAATATTGTATTGTACTTTTAAAGTTACAAATCTTCTGGACAAACAGCAGATACACATCATTTGGGGTTGGTGTACAGATCTTTTTCATTAAATTCAGTAACTATTTTTCTCAAAAATTTATTTTGAATTATAACAAATAAATTGTAGTAAAATAAAAATGAACTTTTTCTGAAGTATGTTGAAATGAAAAGACAACTGACTTGAAAAAGTAGATGTGATATTTTCTCCTCTATTCATGAAGACCAGTGATCATTACAAAGGGAATCGTTTGAATCAAATGTTTTAAATACACATTTAAAGTAAATTGAGACAGAATTAATTCCATTTATTGGGAGAAAAATAAATTTATTCATAAACTGGCACTAAGAAAATACCTGATGATTCTTTATTATTTGTTACAAAACCAAATAATAAACAAACAAGAAAGTATTGAAGTGTTTACTAAGTGAATAGAATTTAAGAAATTATAAATGTTACATGGATTTTGGTTGGGGAAGGTAAAGGCAAATGAGGATATAAGGAAGGGTTTATGGAAGACCAAGCATTTGAGTGTTGCCTAGGAGGATGGTTAGGATTAATCAGAGTTATTAACAGAGAAAGAAGCTTATACAGAATGAAAAAAAATAGTAGTTAACACTTACATAGTGGTTACTATGTGTTAGGTACTTCCTAAGCACTCTTGATATAATATATGAAGTCGGTACTGTTGTCATCATTGTTTTGTAGATGAGGAAACTGAGGCATAAGGCAGCTAAGTAACTTGGACAAGTTGTCACAGTTAATATATGATGAAGTTGGGATTCAAACCATAAGCATAAAGTGCTAAAGAATGAATGAATGCATTCTTCTAGAATATTCTTGAAGGGAAAGTCTCAGATAATTAAAGTCGAAACATAAAGCAACAACCTGTGCAATAGACAGGATAGATGGTATTATTCTCAGATTATATAATCTCATATCAGAAACAACTCAAGAATTCTAGTTTCAAGTTCAATGTTTGTTTTCTTTTGTTTGAATGTTGACCATGGGCCGCTCAGCAATCCTGAATCGATTATGTTCCAGATTTTCTCCTAGGAACTGGGGATGCAATTGAAGAAGGAAGCTTATCTTTTATTAGAGACAGAAAATAAATAAATATATAACTAAATATAAACTAGATAACCAAAAAATATGATGGTGATAATTTGGGGAAGAAAAATAAAGTAATACAGACTGACCATAGCAAATTTAGGCTGGATGGGCAGGACAGGCTTCTCTGAGGATGTGATATTGGCGTGGAGAGATGAATGACAAGGAGAAGACACAGATGAGCAGAGCAGTCCAGGCAGGAAGAACATGAATGGTTAAGACCCTGAGTCAGAGATGAGCTAAGCATGGTCAAGAAGTAGAAAGCAAGCCACTGTTGCTCGAACTAGGAGAGGGAAGGGAGATGGAAGGGCATGAGGAAGCAGAGTCCGTTTGCCAGATTATTAATCTGAAGGCCATGGGAAAGAGTTCAGGGTTTTTTGTTTTTGTTTTTGTTTTTCATCTTAGTGGAAACACTCTGGGAATTTACCATTTAGAGTGCAGTTATAAGTCACTGTTTCCAAGGGCACATGTGCTAAAATTTTCATGAAGTCACTATCAACTATTTTTTTCAGGGTTGCATTCTTTACAGACTTTTTTCTTGTATAAATATTTAGGAAATTCCTAAGCAATTTATGAATCATTAATATCAGCATACAGAACATAAGAAACCAAAATGAAGCTTAGTGTAATCTCCCAGCCCTGGAAAAATTCTAGCAGAGAATCTAGCAGGAAAGCAAAGCACAGTAATACAGATGTACATATTTCTGGAAAGATAGTGGGATTTTAGGCTCTAGTGTACTATGAGGATATGGATTCACGGAATCATAATGTTAGAGCCTCAGTGGAGTTCAGTGATCACCTCATTTCATAAATGAAGAAACTGGAGTCCAGCCAAGGTGTTCACTTGCTTAGGGTCATAAAACTCATTAAGCAGAGCCAGAATGAAATTATTCCTGTAAGTAAGATGCCGAAGAAGGGAAATAGAAAAATCTCTCCTTTATATTCATTGACTTTGCCAAAGCATTTCATTCTGTACTATAGTAATTCATTGAGGCTGGAGTCAATATTTTGTGCAACTCAATGATCACCCCATCTACAATGCTTTCCCTGTCCCTCCTCTTGCCCTATGGAGCAGCTGACCAGTTAGCTCCTCATGTGTTTACCCACCAAAAGCCAGAGATGCCGCTTTTATAGCTTATATGAGCCATTTTTATGCTCCCCTCACCTTCCCTCACCCACCTTTTTACTTTAGGCTTTGTGTGGCCACCACTATGCAGTGCAACCTGAAATACTATGCTTTAGCAGCATCACACATTTCTTATTTTTTGCCGTGAGAAATCTCTATGGCCCCCACATGGGTGTCTGCAGGGATCCACTCACCATTCTGAGGTAAGTTAAACCAAGAAGTATGGGCAAGCCCTTGGTCAAAGAGAAGGGGGAGGTCCATGGATAAGTACACCTTAATTCAATGACTAAGGTGAATGATTCTAAGGACTACTTTACATGGCTCTTCAGAGAGTCCCCAGTAGAACTGGGACCCCATTGTCCACAGCAGTAACCATTTAGCCTTGAATTGGCAACCTTTCCCGGTTTCATGTTCCCCAGTCCCCCACTTTTGTCCCTTGGAATTACTTCCCAAAATAAGGTACCGGAGTACAATCCCTTGTCTCAGGCTTGGGAAAACTCACACTGAGATGTTATCCATTTGTTAACATGCTAGCTTATATTATATTTGGAAATAGACTGCACAGCATTTGTCATCAGTTGGAGAAAGAATTAAATGGCAAAGTGAATGGTATAGAAAAAAATGCTACAGGAAATCATGGAGGGAAGCAATAAGACCTGACAGTGATTACCAGGGAAGAATTTGTGGATTTACAAACTTTAGTAACTATTTAAATGTGTTTGGGTAAAGAGAGAAGAAACAATAAGGACCAAAGATGCAAAAGACAGGATTACTATCTGGGATGGTTGGTACAGATTTCCATATGATGAGGAAAAGCCCCCAATAGTAAATCTCTACTGTGACTAAGGCACCTCCATGAGAAGGGAAGGGGAGAACCAACCATCTCAGAAATGGACTTCCCCAAAGGTAAGAAAGGATGACAAAAGATGATTTACCTTGGCTTCATATCAACAAATCATGTCTTAGAATGTAGAAAGAACTTGTAAGTGGGACCAAACTCAGGCCACCAAAGGGATCATAACAGACAAATCATTTCCTCCCTTAATGACATTTCTAGTGTGGCACATGAAGGTATGTTAAAACCAGTATTTTCCTTTGTGTTTAACAGATCATTTAATCAAGTTTATTGTGATATCTTTTATGAAAAATGAATAAAGATTTGAGCTAAATAACAGTATTCTTAAGTAAATGCATAGTAGTTTGAACAAATGTATCTTACAAATGTTACTTATTGATGTAACTCTTTCTAAAAGCCAAAATTGTATCATTTACCAGTCAATATTCTAAACACTGGAGATCAAAGATGAGTGTAGCATTGTCTCTGCTGTTAAACTGATCGTGGTCCAGTGGAACACATAGATACAAATTACAATTCTGTAATAATTTTAATGAGGATGTGGGAGCACAAAGAAAGAGCATGTAATCCATTGAGACTCAGAACAGTCTCCTGTTCTGTTCCTGGATGAGCTCAGTACTCAATAAGAATGCAGAAATCTCATTGGAGAAAGAGAAGGATGGTGGCACTCCCAGCAGGAGGGGAAACATTTCAAGAGCATGGAAGGAAAAAAGAGCAAAGTGGCAGCTTCTAAGCAAGTCCTCTCCCTTCTCAGGTTACAGTCCTTCAGTCTTGGGAGTCATCGAAGATGGTTTTGAAGGGCAGATGTCTCTACAGAATGAGCGAGGCCGAGTCCATTGCTTGTTGGTTGTCTTTGTTCTTCCAGTTAACATGGACACACCCTGTAGTAGGTGCCTGAATGGCAATGGTGTGAGATCTGGCTCTGACTCTCTGTTTCCACCTTATTTCAGCTCCGACTCCTGAATTTTATTGGTGGTTGGATCTCCATGTCAAGTGGGTAGCACTCTTAGTTGGATTTTGAAAAATCAGTTTAAGCTCAAATACATATGTATCTTCCAACTCGAGAAAAATTAAAAACCAAAACCTTAAAATAAATGTTTCCAAATATATGCTGTTGACTATGTGGAATCCAGTTGATCTCAAATTGACCTCTCCAGCTATATCAGCTTCAAAATCTTTGAGTAGAATAAACAACTGTAGGGCAAAGTGGATTGCCCAATGTGTGTGCATGCATGGACAATTTCTTGATATGAAAGTTTGTATTGAATGAGGCTCATGGGGAAGACAGTGACGATGTGCTTGTCCTGATATTCTAGGGTCAAGACACTTGAACAACTAGCAGGAACCAAAGCTACCCTAATATTAAGGGCAATGCCCTTCACAGGCAGGGTATTAATTTGACATTGGATGGAGCTGAGGCTTCTCTGCCCATCCTCAGACCCTGGGGTGTGGATCACAGGGAAGATATAATCAAGTGTGATGATGTCCTTTTGTGGAGGGAAAGTTAATGACAGTAACAGCTATCTTTTACTGAACACCTACAATGTATCAGGAACTTTATGTACATAATCATTACATTACTCTGCAAGATAGATATCATTTGCATTTCATTGATGTAACTCAGAGTTAAATAATTTGTCCAAAACTGCAAAGCTAATAAGGGCCTTTAATTTTCCTTCTCGGAGACTATCTGATCCGGGGAAGAAAAAGTCTTACTTGTGTAACTGTTGTAATTGTCTAAGTTTTAGCTTTCCCCTTACCCACATTTCAAGAAGTTATGCTAAACATGTATATACAGAAATGAATGTGCATTCAACATATTTTGTTTCAGAGTGTGTAATATTTAGGGCAAACACATCTGTTTCTCAGTCAAAGAGAATAATTGAAGGTTCAAATGTCTAAAGTAGAAAGAGGTCCACTGGGGGGGCCTTCAGGAAAATCGGTTAGACTGCCTTTTCACTTGAAACAGTGGAGTTGGTAAGGCTCATGAAGAGATGAAAGCACTGGGAGAAACAAAGAACTCCAACTTCCATGGCCAGGATCAAAGGTGATGCAAATGACAATGAGGGACCAGGCAAGTAGAGTCAGTGTAAGGAAGTCCAGCCAAGCCCAGCCTTACAGGAGTATTCAGACACACAAGCCATTCCACAGGTGAGAGAGAAGGAAAGGCCGTATTATGAAGGGAAATTCCTTTGCAAAACTGCACATCCTGCCTTGACAGAATTCTAAGATCATTTACTTGCTTTTTTACAAGGTAGGCAATACTTTTTTGATTCTGACCCCCTCCTCTTTGGCTTAAATATTCAAACAGCAAAACTGATATTTCAGAAAAATAAACTACTAACAGGTTGGTGCAAACTCCCCTAGGGGCAGTAGAGAAGGAATTGTTTTGTTGAGAGAACTGACTGAATGTTTTGAAATAAAGAAAAACAGGACTTCCCTGGTGGTACAGTGGTTAAGAATCCGCCTGCCAATGCAGCAGACAGGGGTTCGAGCCCTGGTCCGGGAAGATCCCATATGCCACGGAGCAAGTAAGCCTGTGTGCCACAACTACAGAGCCTGTGCTCTAGAGCCCGTGCTCTGCAATGAGAAGCCACTGCAATGAGAAGTCTGTGCACCACAAGGAAGAGTAGCCCCCGCTCGCCACAACTAGGGAAAGCCCACACGCAGCAATGAAGACCCAGTGCAGCCAAAGATAAATTAATTAATTAATATGTAAAAAATAAATGAAAAACAAAAGTTTGCAGTATACTTGAAAATAGAGCATGATAAAATGAATGAGTTACTGTAACTAAAAGTCTATGAAATGTTTCATGTGAAAGTAAGCAGTTCATAATTGAATAAAAATTGAGAAAATTTTTGTTGTTGATGACAAATTATTGTTCCTGCAATTGTCTACCTAAAATTATCATCTACTATCTGCATGCTTGCATCTGTGACAGTATGTGCTAATAAACAAACTCCTAAGAATATAAATTGAGAGACTGTTCAGAAAATGAGGTAAATCTCCGAATATAGACTCATATATAAAACTGCCTTTCTACAGCAGTGTCAGAAATTCAGAACATAGTTGATTCATAATCGAGGAAAACAATCCAAAGAGCCTATTTGTTTTTGAGAATTTGTGTCCCTTTAAGCCAAATTCACTGTTGATATTGAAAGTGCTGATTATTTTGTTCATAATTCTGATTTTTGTATTTGACAGTCAAGGTTTCAAGGTTTATATCAGTCAGAGTTCCACCAGAGAAACAGAACTACACAGACACACAGACACACACAGATTGTTTTTCAAGGAATTGGCTTATGTGTTTGTGGGGTCTGGCTGGTCAAGTCTGAAGTCCATAGGCAGGATGACAGGCTGGAAACTTACAAGCAGGAACAGAAAATGCAGTTGAGAAGCAAAATTTCTTCTTTCTAAGGAAACTTCAGTTATGCTCTTAAGGTCTTTCACATGACTGGATGAGGCTCACCCACATTATTGCAGGTAATCTCCTTGACTTTAAGACTACTGATGGTAGATGTCAACCTCTTCTACAAAACAGCTCCAGAGCAACATCTAGATTAGTGCTTGAATTACTGGGTACTATAGTGTAGCCACTGACATGTAAAACTATGCATCACCGTGCTTGATTCAAATTTACATTTAGAGCATGACGTTGAATTTCAAAAGAAGGTGTTTAATACAATGTACCTCTAAAGGTCTGTGGAAAATCACTGTGTAAAGGAGGAAGGAAACCAGAATACAGTTTGACATTACATTTCTTCCTACTTCACTTTTATTTTAAAACTTTGGTGTTCCCTGAGTTCATATATTTGAGTTTACATGCTCTCAATTCAGAGTACACCATCTCATTAGTTTGTATAAAGATGCTGGCTTACCATTTTACTTTTCCCTTGTTTATTTTCTTTTTTTTTCACTGATACCAACTCCCATCCTCCTTCCCAAAAGACATACTATAGTATAGTATATATTGTATATTATAGGTACATTATGGTATATAATAGGCTAGTATATAGTCTATTTACTAGACTATACATACTATCTTTTACCCAAAGAGCTCCAACTGGTTTATAAGTTTTTATTTCTTCTAGTCAGCAGCTAGTGTGAGGGACTATTTGTGATTCCTCTTCTGAAATACAATGGAAGGACATTTAAAACTTAACCAAATTTATTTTTGTAACCCATAGATAAAACCTAAAAGAAATCGAAGGAGAGACTCAAACTGACTTAATATGTTTTCAGGTGATTTCTGAAATCTATTCATTTAAAGTGTATTAAAATAACTAAGTTACAGTTCAGAGAACATCCTTCATTTAGGACAACTCACAGAGAGAATATAAAGGAATTCCGTATCTACCTTCAATAATGACTAGCCCAATAATTTACTGTGTAATTAAAACCACTTCTTAACCTGTCTATAATATTTATCTCCCCAGGTTCTATGTGCTTTAAGAAGATATTTTTATAACTAAAAAGAATGCCTGTGGGGTGAAAAAGAATGCCTCTAGGGCAAAAAATTCCAATTTCTACTGACCATAAACCTCTTTTGAAAGTTCAGGGTGAGCCTACAACTCCATGTTAGCAGGGATGCAGCACTGGAATCTACTGCCCAGAGCTGTGACACTCTGCATGGCTCAAGACTGGACAAGACTGGGAAGTTGATATATAATTTCGACGCTCAACATCCTCTGGCATTGTACGCTTCAGATTGTACTACAGCACCTCTGCATGGATATTTCTGGTGATGAAAGACCTCTCTCATCTATGTCTGCTTAAAATCCAACAATAAGAGTTTAAGGGGTTTCAGAAAGGGAACTTGGTGCCACATGATACACAAGCAAATCTGATGAAGAAAAGATGATGAGGACTATGGATGTACTATGATACCTCTTAGGCACTGTTTTAGATTCTCAGTTTACCTGTCTCTGGAGTCCCTGACCCTTTGCTCAGCTCAAGCTGCTGCTGAGGAGACCTACTCCCCACGCACATCTGGGCAGTTCCGTTATCTGATCTGTCAAGACGCAAACTGGAACTCCCCATGGGCAAACATGGACCAATGGAAGATGGTGGAAGCAGACAGAGAAATTCACTCTCCATTTCCCCTTCTATGTCCATTTTGGAGCATGTTGTTTTCTCTATAGCCTGTCTGCTGATCTTGCAAGTAACAGAGGGGAGGTTTGTGTTTCTGCATGAAGAAAGGACTTCTATGTAATGCACCAACTCTTTATTTCCCATTCTTCCTTGCCTTATATTTCTTTTTGTTTCTCTGCCATTTCTTAATAAAGCATCAATAAAAAATATATTCTGCAATGTTTAGTACTGAAATAGAATAGAAGTAGACTAAATTATTGTACTTTAGTCAGATTACTTTGAGACTTCTTCCTTTTAAAAGCAGGGGGATAAGAGGCATTCAATTTGGCCAAGAGCCAAATCTGCATAAATAAGAAGATTCACTCTAAAATGATGTAGTTAGACTTAAAAGATCTCTCAGTTTCTTCCAGCAACTATGTTTTTATTAAAATGTGGTTATAATCAAACTCCAAGATTCAGGACTTTTAGCAACTGTCCTCGGGATTTGAATTAAGGGAAGAACACCTTTAAAAATTGTACTCAGTATTCTTAATAAACTCAGTAATTCCTAGTATAGTTGTGAGAAATTCTAAGTGAAATGATACTATTTATATGGTTCAAAATGTTACAATTCATGAAAGGCAAAAGAGTTTACAACACTGTCTCTTGTAAAGCAAGTTCTGCCAAGAAATTTGATAAAATGTGGAGTTTGAAAGTTAAATTCTGCAAGTTCAGACATATTTGGATTTTGGTTGTGCAGTTAAAATTCCATATGTGGATATGCAGGAAAATATTCTCCCTAAAAGAGAAGAGCCAGAGACCTGATTGGCTCATGGGAATACAAGCCGCTCTATCTTCAGATTTAGACAATAAGCTTGCATACAGGCAACCTCCAATAGCTTGTCTGACTCTGATCCTTGTTTTTTAAATCCTATTGTTTTACCTTGCACAGTAATTATCAAATTGATGTTTCTAACTTCCCAAAGCCACCTGGTCTTGGTTCTCATGTTGCTGCAAAACCGTGTTTTCCTCCCTGAGCTCATACTGCCATATAATATTTACTATTTAATATTTTTCTGAGTTAGCAACATGAAATAAAATGTATTAAACCTAGTAGTCTTCCTTCTACCCATAGAAATCCTGGATTAAAAATAACATGAAGGGGGATTCCCTGGTGGCGCAGTGGTTGAGTCTGCCTGACGATGCAGGGGACACGGGTTCGTGTCCCGGTCTGGGAAGATCCCACATGCCGCGGAGCGCCTGGGCCCGTGAGCCATGGCCGCTGAGCCTGTGCGTCCGGAGCCTGTGCTCCACAACGGGAGAGGCCACAACAGTGAGAGGCCCGCGTACCGCCAAAAAACCCCCCAAAACAAAAAAAAGAACAGGTAGAGGGACATCCCTGATGGTCCAGTGGTAAAGAATATGCCTTACAATGCAGGGGACACAAGTTCTATCCCTGGTTAGGGAACTAAGATCCCACATGCCTCGGGGCAACTAAGCCTGCATGCCACAACTACTGAGTTTGTGCACCTCAACTAGAGCCTGAGTGCTGCAAACTACAAAGCCCAAGCGCTTTGGAACCAGCACCACAACTAGAGAAGAGAAAACCCGCACGCCACAACTAGAGAGAAGCCCTCGTGCTGCAGAGAAGAGCCCGTGTGCCGCAACTAAGACCTGACGCAGCCAAAAATAAATGAAACAAATAAATAAATAGTAAATAAATCTTTAAAAAAAAGAGAGAACAGGTAGATCTGAGAAAAATTAAAATTGGGAAATTAAAACCTCAGCAACTGAGTTAAATAGCTAATTACACCCAGCTGAAAGGGAAATTAGCAGAAATTTAGGAAAGACATAAGGAAAATGCCCAAGATTTAGAATAGAGAAAAAAAGTGTTATAAAATATGAGATATACAAAATTAGTAGTTATCCTTTATAGTAGCAAAAGAATTAATTAGGCAACCTAACTTAAAAGGACAGAGCTTAGTTTGGGATTATGAAAAGTCCTGGAAATGTATAGTGGTGATGGCTGTACAATAATGTGAATGTATTTAATTCCACTAAAATGTACACTTAAAAATTGATAAAATGGTCAATTTTATGTTATGTATAGTCTACCACAATAAAAAGTAGTTTTTAAGCTATGGTATCAATAACTGAAAATACTGAATAATTAAATTAAAATGTACAAGAGCTTTTAAAAAAATTATAAATTTCTACTGAAATAAACTAACGAGAATCTAATTGTAGAATGAAACCATGTTCATAAATAAAAGGATTCAATATCTTATGCCAATTTTCTTCATAATAACGTATAAATTACATGTAATTCTAATAATCTCAGAGATGTTTTACAATGACACTGAGGTATTTTTCATAATATTCATATGGAAGAACCAGTTATTGAAAATAGCGAAGTAATTCTGAAGTTGATTAATGTAGATGATTTATCTCATAAAATATCAAGCTTCACATAATGTTATAGTTATGCCAGGTAAAGAGGACTTCCCCAACTTTGTAGAGTTGGGGATGTCTGAAAGAAGAGGAGACTGAGTTTTAGAAACTCTTAAGCATACCCCAGGGGCACCACGAAATTGATTGTAGCTAGAAGGTGATACATATATTGGAGTCTGAGGACATACGCAAACACTGAAACTGGCGCCGACCCCTCTGCCTTAAGGACGATGAAGATATGAAATGACCTGGAGGAGCCCCTTATGACAGGGTGAGTAGAGAGGGCAGCTGGGGAGCATCCTGGATTGACATTCAAAGGTGTGGGAATTGACTGGTACATGGATGTTTCGGATGATAGCTGAAAAGAGCCATCTTGCAAGTATTTTTCCAAAGCAGGCATACTGCCAAGATTAGCAGACCTCAACTGTTGAAAGGGTATAGATTTTATTTCTTGCAAAGGAGCAAAAATAGGGACATGTGGCAAGACTGCAGCCAGAATGTGCCTTGTCCATATCATGAAACATACTAGCGTTTCTCCCATGGGGCCTCCAAACAGCATATGCATGTATCTCCAAGTAAGATTTGGAGCGACTGCCACATCTTGAGCATTTATGGTTATGAGCATTAACCAAGAAAGACCTGCCATAGCAGGACAGTTAAATGTGAATAAACAACAACATGAACAAACAAACAAATAACCTGTCCCTTTCCTCTCTTGCCTCCTTCACTTCCTTCAACTTCTGAAAAAATAAGGTGTGTGCTGGAGATGTCATCCAGAGTGAGAGGATGTGAGAGATGTCACATCTCTGATCTCCAGATACCAGCAGTTGGAGATAAATTAAGGCATTTACACGCACATTGAGTTCAGTCCATTTACTAAGCTGCTTACATCAAGAAAAATAATAGATGATTCAGAGTACTAAATCTTATATTTTCTTGAAATCAGTAATTTTATATGTCTAAACTCACCCTTTTAATGGCTTGAAAAAGATTTACTTATGCTAATAACATTTTCTAGGTAAAAAACAAAATTATTTTCTCTACATCTTAGTTGCCATTATTTGGTATTCCTTTGATTAATTCTTTCTAGACCTTGTGCAAGGAGAATCGTCAAAACAATTGGACAGATAGGCTAAAAGTTAAAAAACAAAGTGGCTAGAAGTTAGTACAATAGTCTATACATAGATGATATTTCTCACTTTTTTTCTTGACATGGAAGATAAATAGTGTTATGAGGCATGACTATTTGCTGAAAGTAACTCCCTAGGTACATCCTTAGATTAGAAATCATGTTAATTGGGCTTTACTGGTGGCGCAGTGGTTGAGAGTCCGCCTGCCGATGTAGGGGACATGGGTTCGTGCCCCTGTCCGGGAAGATCCCACATGCCGTGCAGCGGCTAGGCACGTGAGCCACGGCCACTGGGCCTGCACGTCCGGAGCCTGTGCTCCGCAACAGGAGAGGCCACAACAGTGAGAGGCCCGCGTACCGCAAAAAAAAAAAAAAAAGAAAGAAATCATGTTAATTATAACACAGTATTCTATTATGTCAACAAAGTTCACTGTTACATATTTTTTATTATGAAGACATTTTTACTCTGGACTACTGTGTATGTGATGCTATCTATTAATAAAGTCACATTTATGCCTAAATGGTCACAAAAAGTTGGAAGTAGGACCCAATCCATCTGGATTATTTGACATCAGCTCCAACTTAATGCTACCAATTTGTTTCCTTTCTTTGTCATTGGAATCTGGATACTTTGATTGATTTTCTAATAAAATACAAATGTATTAACAAGAACAGTGTAGTTTAATATAAAATATATTTAATCAAGAATGTCTATATGTTTACAGTGGAAGGAGACCAATTCACCTTAACTGTATTTCCTGAAGTAGAATTCCTTTTGCTCTTTAAAAACTAATCGTGTTGATTGGAAGTTATGTGTGCATGGCCAGGACTTATTAACGTGTAGGCTTCCCTGTAGAATGAACATATAGTGAGCTAATTTTTCACTGCGAATTTCCCAAATGTTAGTATCTAGAGGAATGCTCTCTCTGGAGAGGATCCTCCTGGCTGCCTGTATTCTTAGATAAGGTGGAGCAAGAGGGCTTGGAGCAGTTTCTTTCAGCCTTTTGACTTTCATTTAATGTTTGTATTCCTGAACCTCAACACTAAACTTTTCTGCACCTGGTAGTCCTTAGTCCACAATTCCTCAGATTTTAAATCTTCAGAGAAGAAATCCAGTCTCCCGTAGTGGTGTAGGTAGAAGGGTCACAATCTAGCTGATGCTAAGAGGTTTCAGAGGGTACATAGCCACTGACCTGCTCCCTCTGGGGAGGTTTGCACAATCCTTCTATTTTTAGACTTAAGCCTAACCCCTGCCTTCTGAGATGCCTGGGGACCTCAGGGGGTGAGTTTTCAGGTGTTGAAACCATTTCATTTTATGTTGTTGTGTATTTTTTTTTAAAAGAAAGGTTGGTTGAGAGTTTTCTATTGTGTTTCTTGTTTTCTGATTGAAATATTATAACTCTGACTGTGAAGGGTAGTCCTAGAAGTAGAGACCAATGGCAAGGAGACAAGAGCTAAAAGAAATGAGCTCTTCTACAATTCTACTGTAAAGATATACTGTTCCATTACTTAATGCTTTGTCATAAAAGTGATATTACTTAATATCAGATGTAAAAGTTAGAAAAGTTTTAAGACTCAGATAAAATCTTAAAGGACAAATAGTCTAAGGCCTCCATTTTATAGAAAGGAAAATTAAGCTTAAACTCTGAAATATAAGTGAATGTTTTCATGGATCATCTATTTGATATATTGTAGAGTTATGCAGTACAAACAATGTAGAGTTAAGTGTAATGTATGTACTCTAGAATTAGCATCTACTAAATGTATTCATTATTTGCAGTAATAGCCTACTTGGTTTTCTTACAATTTAGTTTTCTTGCTTATTAGGCACAAATTACATTTAAATCTCTAACTAATGAGGGTATCCCAATCCTATTTTGTCTGTAAATATTCAGATTAAACTAAGTGTATTTATTTAGAGAAGATGAATTATTGCCAACCATATAATCGTAATTTGGAAGCATAATAATGCAAGCGAAATGCATTTTAATGAAAAACTAGTTATAATTCTGAATTAAAGAAAATATCATTTTCCCACCTGTTGCATTAAGTAAATAGCTTTGTGGTTTAGAGCAAACAGTTTAATCTCCCTTATCTTCATTTTCCTCACTGGCAAAATTTCTAAGCTGAACAGAATCTGTTCCTTTCTCCTTTAAACACAATTTTTTTCCTCCTGTATGTTTCTTATAATGGAGAACCTTTCATGTAATTTATCACTCCATTTTCTTCCTCCTGCTTAGGTAACACTGTTTTGTAATGTTTAATGTTTACAAACAAAGGTGGTTTTGCCAAGGTGACACATACTGTTTCCAATTCACTATGAAATTGTGAATTGGAAAATTCTGTCTCTGTAAGACCCTTTTTATTCAGTTCTAGGAGTTTTACATTATTTTAGCTACCTTTTACGAACTATAATAAATATCTTCTTTTGACTTTATTCTAAAACAACACCTAAAACAAATTTACAGAAATATACAATTATAGTATTCAAACAAATGACTAGGGACCACCCATTTGAAAAGAGTGATACAGCAATCTGCAAATCCAGAATTAGTACAAGTTTTTCTAAATGCATATTGAAATACTTTCTGAGGATTTTCATCTGTGGTATGTATAATAAGGAATACAATAAAAATAGCATGAGGAATTCAAGAAGAAATAATATATACATTGAAATAAAGACTGATAACCATATTTGTTCAATGTATTACGGGCCAGTATTCATAAATGTTTGAATATGATAATTTAGTCTCTAAAAAGAAATTTATTCATAATCAAGGGAAATGAACACATGGTTAGTAATAAATAAAAATAAATCCCAATGTTTCCCAAGCTATGTTTTTTTAAAGTTACTTTTTAATTTTTTAAATTTTTTATTATTTTTTAATAAATTTTTTTATTTATTTATTTTTGTCTGTGTTGGGTCTTCATTGCTGCGTGCAGACTTTCTCTAGTTGCAGTGAGCTACTCTTTGTTGCAGTGTGCGGGTTTCTCAATGTGGTGGCTTCTCTTGTGGAGCACAGTCTCTAGGTGCACCAGCTCAGTAGCTGTGGTGCACAGGCTCAGTAGTTGTGGCGCATGGGCTTAGTTGCTCCGTCGCATGTGGGATCTTCCCGGACCAGGGCTCCAATCCATGTCCCCTGCATTGGCAGGCGGATTCTTAACCACTGCGCCACCAGGGAAGCCCCAAGCTATGTTTTTTAATTGTATGGTTCTTTATAGTGTCTAATCATGATATCATGAATAAGTTGATCAAAATGCCTATTTGTTTGGCCATGAACCACGTGTGCATGTGTGCATGCATGTGTGAGCGTGTGTGTGTGTATGTGTGAAAAGAGGGTAGGGAGGAAACTAGAAAGAAGGCAAGAGAGAGAGAGGGTTAAAGAAATCAACATAAGGAAATCTTGGAACATCTATTTCCAGCAGCTGGCACTTCCTTGTCAATAAGACTAGTTGGCACCAGCTGTTCCTTCATGTTCATGATTGATTAACATGCCAAGGAACATACAGGGAAGAATTTTCAGTTGGGCTGGAATAATCTTTTCTGTCATGTGATTTGCACATTTTACACTATTTTATGATAAACTTTTAGCAGAAATTTGAGGCACTCAAAATCATCTTTAATACTTTATTTTAAAGATAAATTAAAATAAAGTATATAAACAAAGGGAACTAGCGCTTAGACTACATTTCATTTATATTTCGACATAGAAATAAGCAGAAGCAAACAAGTATGATAATTATTACTTGGGTAGAGAAAAGAGAAACTGCTGCATTTTTTATTTTTATCAAATCCGCTGACAAAATTTAAAACAATGGAATGTTAATAGCCTCCTTGATCATTTAACATCATTAATGTGCATGCTGAATAGGGAATTCAAAAAGAATATGGTTCTTATAAGAGCATACCAACTAAGAATTCTGATCACTCAGTCCAAATACATAACTTATAGAGAAGTGATGCAATGCTCCATTCAGTACTATTTACATGGAACTTTAGAGTTGCTAAGTCCCTCAAGATAACTGAGTTCAACAATTTTGTTTAGCTAGAGATACAGATTCCAAGTGGCTTCTTGAGAGACCTAGCCATAGTTGCCTTTCCAATTTTACAATTTCCCATTTACTCTTTTTCCATGCTGCTTTCTGGATTCCTGCCATTCTACCAAGTCTGTTTTCCAGGTCACCAGTGAACAACTGAGTGCCAAGTCACCACCTCGGCCACTCTTCAGTATTTGTCATCATTAATGAATTTCAAACTCTTTCCGTGTTTGATGTTTCTTCAATCTCTCTCGCTACTCCTACTCAACACTCCTTTGTACTCTTTCTTTCATCATCCAGCCCTTCTCTTGTCTTGCGGTGTATACTTTTCACTAATAATCTTTTCTTGTGATGTTTCCTTTCAACTACAGTATATTTATTGACAACTTCTAAATCCCCATCTCCATACACAAATTCCTGATGTACATAATCTTGCATAATTAACTGATCACCCAAGATCAAGGATGCCACCGATTACTACTCTCATTCCCAACATCTAGCTGGTTCATAATGCATACCAATTACCTTTCCTTAAACCTAAGGAATCTCTTCTTTCCTGCTCCCACTGCTATTGCAAGAGCAGTAGCACCTGTAATTATTTTTACCATTTCCTACCAAAGCTTATTTTTAGGATTCCTGGATAAATCATACAGATTCATGAAAAGATTCATCAATCTTTTTTCCATATTTCAATAGAATGATTTTTCCAAAATGTAATCATGATGACAAGCCTCCAAAACCTCTGCTTAAAATCCATATTTCCTCCCCCAAACCTTAAAGATAACAGTCTTTTAGCATGATGCTCAAGAGGCGTCATGATATAATTTCTGTCTTAAGTTAAACAATTAAAGCTCCCGTTGTTCACTTCACTACTGTCTAGTCATGCTGAAGTTTATTTCCTAAACAGGTTATGTGTGTGTCTTTGGATCAAAAGTCATATTTCATCTGATAACACATATTAATTATTTAAATCTCAAAATCACATTCACCTTAGAGAAAACCTTTTGATATCCAAAATCTGGAATAAGATTCTCCTAACGTGAAATCCTAAAGGATTTGCTTATCTGTTGACTTTGTTGTGTTTTCCATTAGGTTAGCACACTTTGAGAGCCATGATTTTTCATGCTGTACTTGATACCCATTCAATATTTATACAATAAATCAATGAAGTTTAGAGTTTCAGGCTCAATAAGGAGGGAAAAGCTTTGAGCTAAAGTTTCCTTTCCCAAACCTTATCTGAATCTGGCAACCATCCTATGAGTCAGGCAGGCAACAGGTTTTATTTGATTTTTTAAGTGAAGAAACTAAACTTCAGAGAGATTAAGCCATTTTCCTGCATACACACAACTTGTATGATGTGTGTTGCCATTATGCTTAAGCTGAAGGAAAATGGGCAGGAGGAATACAGAAAGGTACACGTTGCTAACTGAAGTCTGATTCAGTTCAAGAAAATTTACTGAATGCCTATGTTTAAAGCTACATAATTTGGTGACTTTTTTTATTTTAAAATAATTTTAGACTGACAAAGAAGTTGTTAAATATTATAGAATTCACATATTTCCTTCACTCAGCTTTTTCTGTTAGCAATTTATGCAACTATCGAACAATTATCATCCAAAACACCATTTAACTAAGCTACAAACCTATTTGAGTTTTACCATTGTTCCCCCTCTTAATGTACTTTTTTTTTTTTTTTTTTTGCGGTATGCGGGCCTCTCACTGTTGTGGCCTCTCCCGTTGCGGGGCACAGGCTCCGGACGCGCAGGCTCAGCGGCTATGGCTCACGGGCCCAGCCGCTCTGCGCCATGTGAGATCTTCCCGGACCGGGGCATGAACCCATGTCCCCTGCATCGGCAGGCGGACTCTCAACCACTGCGCCACCAGGCAAGCCCAACTCTTAATGTACTTTTTCTTTTTTTCTCATCTGGAACCCAATCTAGGGCTCCACATTGCATTCCACATCCCTCCAGTTCATCATGATACCAACAATTTTGATGAGTACTGATCAGTTATTTTTTGGATCGTCTGTCCATTTGCATTTTTCTGATGTTGGTAATACGTTTTCTTGAAACACACATGAATTTGCCTCCATTTCCAGAGGCACCCAATGACCCCAAAAACATTGTACATAAGTACCCATTTTTCGAAATTCCCTAGTTTTTACATATTATGATACCAACTATTCAAAAAACAAAAGCACATAGAATTTTTATACACATTCATGATTAAATCTGGGAGAAAATCTACTTAGGTTTTATGAGAGGTTATTTCTTATACATTTTGAAATTATAGGCAGTTTTCCGTTTATTACTGTTTATATAGCATGCAAATTTGTTAAAAAGACTGTGCAGTCTTTTATAACCTGTAAACAAAATAAAATAAAATTAAAAATATATTTCTAGGTCCTCGATCCTATCTTCTCCACCTGTGATATTCAATATAGTAGCCATGAGACACATGTGACTATTTAAATTTAAATTAATTAAAATTGAAAATTTAGTTCATCATTTGAACTAGCCACATTTCAAGGGCTCAAGAGCCACATGAAGCTAGTAGCTGCCATACTGGACAATAAAGATTATAGAACATGCTAGTCATCACAGGATGTTCTACTGAGCAAACGATCCCTAGACCATGATTGTAGGAGACAGTCTTTGCATTCACACAGACATATTTTCTGGATTGTTGCTATAGACTGCATTCATCCCCACCCAAAATTCATATGTTGAAACCTAATTCCTTATATGATTATATTTAAAGGTGGTGCCTTTGGAAGGTGGTTACATCACGAGGGTGGGCAATGCCCTTATAAAAGGGACCTTAAAGAATCCTCCAGCCGTTTATGCCATGTGAGGACACAGAAGATAGACATCTATGAACCAGGAATTGGGCTTTTACCAGACACCAAATCTGCCAGTGCCTGGATCCTGGACTTCCTAGCCTCAAGAACTGTGAGAAATACATTTCTGTTGTTTATAAGCCACCTAGTCTATGGTATTTTTGTTATAGCAGCCTGAATAGAATTAGACACTTATCTTCATAAATTAGAAAACAATGTTAAATTTTGTTAATAACCAATCATGGATCTCTAAATGATAAACTAGTTTTATTTGTTTTGTCATTTATAGATATAATTTGGTCAGCAATCCCTGGCTTACCTTAGGTAATAATTTTATACACACACACACACACACACACATATATGCACTTACAGAGAGTGCTATTCTATGTAATTTATGTATATCACCTTATCAAATCCTCACAACTCTATGAATTAGGTACTAGTATATTTGATTTTCACAAGAGGAAACTGAAGTAGAGAGTTGTCTGGAATCACACAGCCAGTAAATCACACAGCCAAGATTAGTCCCTGTTCTTGACTACTTTCCTATGCTATCCAATCCAGTGTGCCGATTTCATTCTTTTTCTTTTTTCTTTCTAAGTTGGATTATTATTTCAAATTTCTGTATATTTTCTGGAACTACTCCTAAAACAAACATCAGAAATAATATATTTGATGTTCCATGGCAGCTGTAGTAATCAATAAAAATCAAAATTGCCAGTTATGCTGGATTTTCTAAGGAATATTTTTAAGTTTGATACCATAATAGAAATGTTCACTTAGTTTAACAGAAATTGAAAAGGCTCAGAGAAATTAAGTTTTGAGCTGGTAGTAAGGTTACTTAGGTAAATGCTGAAGGTTTCTTTAAAATAGTTTGCAAGATTAGTAAAAAATACATGATAATGTTCTTTCTGATTGAAAGGGAATTACAGAATGAGGCTTCATTTAAAGCCATCAAAGAAGATTGTGATTTATTAGATATTTTCTTTTATTGTTTCTTTTTTTCTTAATGAAAGTGCATTCTCATCCTTGGGTATTGACCTGATCTCAGTATCACTCAAAGTTAAGATGACATCAGCTCATTTATTTAAAGAGATTCCAACTGGACCTTGGAGGAAAAATGGTCACTGATACATTTGCAATGTCAGTTTAATGAAAGGAATGTAGAAATTTATGAAACGGAAAACAATATCTAATGTTAGTAATAATTCACATTGCTGTGCATGACAAGGCAAAACTATAAATTAATAGCATGTTTAAAAATCTCCACCCCCAAATCATTTTCATTTCATTAAATCTGTAGATCTTTCAAACACTCAGAATTATTTCACTTCTGCTTCTATGAGATACTCGAACAAATCATAAGAGTTCATATTCAGAAATGGTAATTTCATCTATTCTGGTGGGTTCCTCTAAATTCTTAATTCTCTATCTCCAGGTAAGTAGGATAACCTTTTCCCTATTTCTTGTTTTGCACTTTATTTGCACTTTACTTATTTTGTTACATTTCTTCCTCTAATCTCCTCTTCTATGCTAGTGATTTATTTTCTTCTTTCCCCAATTAACCTCCTGATAAACTGTTAAGTCTCTAAGAGTTATGATCTTACAGCCACTCCACTTAGCTTGCTGCTATATACTCTGCTTTTTGCCAACGACTGATGGCCCTAACCTTCTCCTATGCTTCACCAACCTCTCTAAAGTAATCCAGGAGACATAAAGTGCTTGGTCAGCATGTTAAACCAGGACATCAATTTTTTAACGGTCAATAATGAAACAGGCTGACTCTGCAAAGAAACTATAAGGAAGTCCCCTGCTAACCCCTGCCCAGCTCATCTACATTTATTGATGATAACACATTATTTCATACCATTTTCTTGGAGAGGAGTATAGTAACACTGATGCTCCATTTTTAGGTGACAGAATTAAATGTTATATAATCTAAACAATAAGTAGTGATTTCATTATTATATCATCAATGACCCCTTCAACCCTCTCATGCCACAAACGTAAGTAATATTTAATCATTAGTGTTCAGGTTGTTATGCAAATTAATTTGTAATATAAGTTCCCATTGGTGTAAATTTTCTGTTACCCTTATGCTTCATTTTATCAGAATTATTGGGACAAATATATATAATTTGTTATTTCACATCCTAAGAAAGTTTGTAAAACTAGATTATAAATATCTTCCATGATAGGCATCACATATGAAAATGAAACTATTTCAGAAATTATTCTTTAATGAAAAAGATTAGGGATAACACAATCTCCAAAATATTCTGTTGAATTGTGATAAACACATCATACAGGCCAACACTGCGTTCAGATCAGTATTCTCCTCAAAAGGCACCACAGGTTAAGTGAGGCAATAGGCCTCCATTGCATGGTCCTTATAGTCCATTGGTAACCTGGAGTGCTCCAACTCCTTATAAAACTTTCTTTAAAAAATTTTAGGGACTTCCTTGGTGGCACAGTGGTTAAGAATATCCCTGCCAGGGCTTCCCTGGTGGCGCAGTGGTTGAGAGTCCGCCTGCTGATGCAGGGGACACGGGTTCATGCCCCGGTCTGGGAAGATCCCACATGCCGCGGAGCAGCTGGGCCCATGAGCCATGGCTGCTGAGCCTAAGCATCCGGAGCCTGTGCCCTGCAACGGGAGAGGCCACAACAGTGAGAGGCCCACGTACCAAAAAAAAAAAGAATATACCTGCCAATGCAGGGGACACGGGTTCGATCCCTGATGCGGGAAGATCCCACATGCCGCGGAGCAACTAAGCCTGTGTGCCACAACTACTAAGCCTATGCTCTAGAGCCCATGAGCCACAACTACTGAGCCCATGTGCCACAACTACTGAAGCCCATGTGCCTAGAGCCCGTGCTCCACAAGAGAAGCCACCGCAATGAGAAGCCCACGCACTGAAATGAAGAGTAGCCCCCACTCACCACAACTAGAGAAAGCCTGCGCACAGCAATGAAGACCCAATGCAGCCAAAAATAAAATAAATAAATAAATTTATTTTTAAAAATTTTAATTGTGATACTTATTTGTTTAGTTTATGAATTAAAAGATTGACATTCTTTCCCTCTTTGTTCACAATGAATGTTAATGACTTTAAATAGTAATAATTTAAATTATTAAATTTTCATTTTCAAACTTTCTGCCTTTTCTTTTTTTGTGGGGGAGAAGGGGAGCGCCACGCTGCTTGCGGGATCTTTGCTCCCCAACCAGGGATTGAACCCTGGCCATGGCCGTATAAGTGCTGAGTCATAACCACTGGATGGACAGGGAATTCCCCTTTCTGACTTTTCTTATGCATTTATCTCAGTCACTACTGTAGTCATTTAGCAAAGGAAAAAAGCATGTGTCTATTTTGTAATATACTGAAACTACAATTCTTGGCTTTTATCAAGAATATTATTATGAATAACAGTCTTCTTTCGCTGATTTTTGTACACTGTGCTCCCTGTGAGTGACACATGAAGTATATTTCTTGGCAGAGGAAAAATAAGAAAATGAAACGTGCATGGAGGAAAAGCAGCAGTACAGAGTACTCACTCATGGTGATGCACCAACTGACCCTACTAAATTTGACTGCTTTCCACATGAAATGATTTCTCCTCAAAATACTTTCCTCCTTTGACTTTTAAGACAACAGATCTCCTGCTTTCAAATTACTTTTGTTTAGTCTCTTACTCTATTTTTCCATCCTCCCATCTACCCTTTAAAAGTGGGTGTATTTCAGAGCTACAGCATAATACCTTCACTTTGTCCATTGCCCACACTCTCCCTGGGACACCCATAACTCATCCTTCCTATGCCTTCAATTATCATCCACATGCTAGCAATTCTTATATTGATATTTCCTAACAGCATTTACCCCAAAACTTTATACCAAACACCTCTATGTCCACATTCCACTGCCATCCCCAACTCCTCATGTCCAAAACTGAGCTCCCCGAGATGTGATATCTGAACACTGTTCATGCTGACAAGAAATGGTACAAATCATTTGCATCAAGCCAGAAACGTGAAGATCATCCTTAAAACCCCAGATTTATTCCATCTCCTTTATAACCAATAAATTTCCAAATAATCTCACATTTTCTAAATATAACCTCTTATTGGTCATCTTTTCCCCATCATTGTTGCCACTGCCTTTTTTAAATATAGCTAACACAGTATAACATTGTTTTAAGCACTTTAAATATATTGGATCATGTAAATCTCTATTCTTATATGTCAGGTATTATTATTCATCCTATTTTATGATTTATTATTATTTATTAAGCTTGAACCAAAGAGTTGTTTTCATCTATAAGGACAGCAATTTAGTACAGTTCAACCTAGTTGTTCAGTTGTCTTAAGGATTAATTGCAATGTTAGTAATATGTTTATATGGTCTCTGAGATGTCTCCAGCTCAACCCTCCTGGCTCATCTAGTGCCATTCTCTCCTGTTATTTTCTAAACCTTATCCATGACACACAATTTTAATGTTATTTTCTCTCAGTTACTGGCTTTTGCCTACAGAAGTTGTTCTGCCTGGCATATTATCTCTTTTCCTCATTTGCCTATTTAACTCCTTTAGTCTTAGATATTTTTACTGAATTCTCACTTCCTTAGCTTTATCTTCTCTACTAAAATATAACTCCCTTGAAGGCAGGAATCACATGTGACCTACTCATATCTAAATCTCTGGCTTAGGGACTTCTCTGGTGGTCCAGTGGTTAAGACTCCATGCTCTCACTGCAGGGGGGGCACGTTCGATCCCTGGTTGGGGAACTAAGATCCCTCATGCCACTCAGCGTGGCCAAAAAAAAAAAAAAAATCTCTGGTTTAACACTAGGACTGGCACATTATAGGCAATCAAAAACATGTATTGATTGAAATATTTCTTGTTAGTTTTATTCCTGTAAACTTATACTTACTATTTGTGACATATAAAAGATTTTAATGCAATCATATAGAATATGAAATTGATGTGCAGTGAGATTAAATTCTCTGTCCAAAATTATCAATATATACTTAACACATTTCAGACCAGTCCTATATAAGTTAACTCATTTGTTAGAAAAGATTGACAACATAGTTAAGGTTGTGGATTTAATTCCTGTAAAGCCTTCTCATCGACAATTTGCAGCACAGTTGTTGACAGTACTACTAAATTTAAGTTGATATTTGTCACAGGATGGATCCTATGAAATAACACAAATTATTCACTACTGATGAGAAATGTATTAAGCATATTACATCACCTGGGAGCTATATCAGATGCAGTATCAGAAGAATAGTACAGTTAAGAATTTATGTCTCAGTATGATACTGTTTTCTTTTAATAGTAACTTAATTTTATTTTTTAAAGTATGTGTGTGCATGTGTGTGTACTGTAAAACTAGAGGAATATTCAGAAAGAAATATTCTAGTGAAAAGAAATATTAATATTTGAAACACACAATCATTTTTGTTTTTTAATATTCAAATATATTTTAAGCTTGGGATAGTGTAACAATCAGATAAATTTACCAGTGCCAAGATACTGCAACTGTAATTCATACATACTAATTATTCTGCTCATAACTTATTAAAGCATAAATAAATCTGTGTTTTCTTGCCACATTGTTTTTTTCTTGCAAATGTGTCATTTTTAACTACCTAGTTTATTTTAATTTCATGACATACATAAGCATATAAACAGATGTCAACATTATGAGCCATTAGGGAAATGCAAATTCAAACTAGAATGAGTAACCACTATACATGTATTAGAATATATAATATTTTTAAAAGAGTATAATAATTAATAAACAGAAACCTCAGTTAAATAGAGTCTGGAAACCAGAGGCAGAGCATCTCACACTCTAGAAGGATAGCAGAGCCTAACAGGAAGAAGGAAGGCTCCTTTTCTTTCCTGGCAAGGACTCAGCCAATGAAGAGCCACAGACTCTCTGTTTACTAGAGCCTTCCCAACTTTCTTTTTGCCTCTCTAAAGGTATTTGCCGTCCTTTGCTGTGAGGGGACTTGCACATGACTTGCCATGGTTGTAGACCCCAACCTGCAACTCTCTGCTAACCCTAAATAAATCCATCTTTGCTGGAGAAATATCTGGCAGTCTATTTGTTTTAGGTCAACAAAACTAACCACACTAAATATTAACAAATATTTGGGACAAGTTGATTTCTCCAACACTGCTGGAATATAAAAAGGTAAGATTTTGGAAAACGGCTTGGGAATTTACATCTTCCATATGATCTAGACATTCTACTACTGAGTATTTGTTCAGGAGAAAGACTACGTTCTTACAAAAACCTGTACGCCAAAGTTTATAGCAACATTATTGCTATTAGCCAAAAACTGAAAACAACACAAATGCCCATCAAAAGGTGAATGGTAAACAAACTGTAGTATATCTTTACAATGAAATAGTCCTCAGTAATAAAAATAAATTATTTATACAGACAACAATATGGATGAATCTCAAAATAATTATGCTGAGCAAAATAAGTCAAAGAATAGTGAGTAATGTATGGTTCCACTTATATATCATTTTAGAAAATGTTAGCTAATCCATAGTGACAGAAAGCAGCCCAGTAGCAGTGAGGGACTGGAAATGGATATGGGAAGGAACAATATGGGAGATTACAGGGGCAAGAGGAAATTTTTGGCAATAATTGGTTTGTGCATTTTCTTCACTCTGGCAATGAATGATTTTACAGATATATATATGTCAAAACTTATCAAACTGTACAATTTAAATATGTACAGTTTGTTTTAGTCAATTATATTTTATGAAAGCTGTTAAAAAAAGAGAAAACTATCTTTCAATCAAAATAAAGTTAAAAAAATAACATCTGGAGGGCCTAATGTAGTGGTTCATGAAGATACTAGCAAGAAAAAAATGACATTAAGTATATAAAGGAATAAGTAAAAAACTGTCATTTATCTCAGCTAATATGATTGTATGTAGGGCACATTATAAAGTTTATAAAAACCTATCATTAATAAATTAATTTAGCAAGGTCAATACAAAATTAACTTATTTCTCTATAGTAATCATAAATAATTTGAAATCAAATTTAAAATTAATTGAATTTTAAAATAATTAAATATAACTCATCAAGTACCTTTGGGTAAATTTAACAAAAGGTATGCAAGACCTAAACACTATGAAACACTGCTGAGAGAAAATTAAAAGAGACTTAAGTAAATAGAAACATATACAATGTTCATGGAACTGATCTACAGATTCAACACAATCTCAATTAAAATCCCACAGGCTTTAAAAAATATATTAGCAAGTTGCTTCTCAAATTAATATTGAAATGCAAAGGATCTAGAATGGCCAGAGAAGAAAAACGGTTAAGAATGAAAACAAAGTTGAAGGACTCTCAGTATTTGAATTCATGACTTACTATAAAGCTATAGTAATCAAGATAGTGTAGTATTGGTTGAAAGCAAGCCACATAAACCACTGGAACAGAATGAAGAGTCCAGGAATAGAATCATACCTATACAGTTAATTAATCTTCAACCAAAGCATCAATTCAATTTGATTAAAAAAAGGAGAAGCGGGGCTTCTCTGGTGGTGCAGTGGTTGAGAATCTGCCTGCGAATGCAGGGGACACGGGTTCAAGCCCTGGTCTGGGAGGATCCCACATGCCGCAGAGCAACTAGGCCCGTGAGCCACAACTACTGAGCCTGCGCGTCTGGAGCCTGTGCTCCGCAACAAGAGAGGCCGCGATAGTGAGAGGCTTGCACACCGCAATGAAGAGTGGCGCCCCCTTGCCACAACTAGAGAAAGCCCTGGCACAGAAACGAAGACCCAACACAGCAAAAATAAATAAATAAGTTAATAAACCCCTACCCCCAACATCTTAAAAAAAAAAAAGAGGAGAAGCTTTTTAATAAATAATTTTGTAATATTGAGTATCCATATGAACAAAAGAACCTCTACCATGACTATGCTTCATATACAAAAATTAAT
Organism: Mesoplodon bidens; assembly: GCF_964165515.1. Lineage (NCBI taxonomy): Eukaryota > Metazoa > Chordata > Mammalia > Artiodactyla > Ziphiidae > Mesoplodon > Mesoplodon bidens. Next base: position 116,575,257 of record NC_138176.1, on the reverse strand, counting down.
TCAAGATAGATCATGGGCATAAATACAAAGGTAGAACTATACAGTTTTTTAAAGAAAAACATAAGATGATACTTTTGCAAACTGGGTATAAGCAAAGATTTTTTAATATAAGATATAAAAATTAACACTTAAAATGGAGAAAAGAATGACTGGATTTTTATCAGAATTAAAATGTCTTGCTCATCAAAAGTACAATTAAGGAAATGAATCAGTAGACCAAAGCCAGGCAATAGCATAGTATCTAGGAAACATGAAGAAATACTAAACTATTAAAAGAAAAACAATCTAATTAAAATGGGTTAAGAACATAAAGAGACAATAAAAAGAAAGGTAAGTGAATAACCAATAAGCACATAGAAATACTTCTAACTTCATCAGTTATCACGGAAATGCAAATTAAAACAATATTTAAATACCCTCTTATACCCAGTAAAGGGACTTAAATCAAGACGGCTGAAAATACAAAATGGTGATGAGGACGTGGAGCAACTTGAATGTTCATACATTGTGGGCAGGAAAGAAAAATTGTATAATCACTTTGAAACACTCTTCTGTGTTTTTTTAAATTTAAATATACGTCTGTCTTATGACCCAGCAATTCTACTCCTAGGTATCTACCCAAGAAAAATAAAAATATATGTCCCCCAAAAATCCTCTACAGGAATCTTCTCGGACCCTTATTCATACTCATCAAAATCTGGAATCAAGCCAAATGTCCTTCAACAAGGAGATTTTTAAAATAATTGTAGTATATTCACCAAATGAACTACCATTCAGCAATAAAGGGAAAAAAGTCTACTTCTGCATGGAAAAAAACATGAATGAATCACAAAAATATCAGGTTGAGTAAAAAAAGAGAAGTATAAGACTTCAGTATGATTCTATTTATATAAAGTACTAGTACAAGCAGAACTAAGTTATGGTGATTGAAGTCAGAACAATGGTTACCCACGGGGTAACGAGGCAGGAGAGAACTTTCTGGTGTAATTGAAATGTCCTGTACATTTTTTTAGTATTTGTTTCATGGTGTATACAATTTTCCCAAACTACTCAAAGTGAAACATCACAAGTCTGTGGGAAAAAAACCCAGAATGTGTATAAAATAATATCTTGCTAAACATAAGGGCAAAGATCTTTAACAAAATATTAGAACATAGAATGCAGCAACACATAAAGATGTAATACAGCATGACCAAATTGGGTTTAACATGGAAAGGTGAATCAGAGTAATTCACCTTATTAAGAGAAAGAAAGGGATAAACCACATGCATATACTAATAGGTGAAAAAAAAGACAAAATTCAATGCCCATCAATGAGAAAAACTCTCAATTATCTTTTTTTTTTTGGGTGGGGGGGGCCATGCCATACAACATGTGGGATCTTAGTTCCCCAACCAGGGATTGAACCCGTGCCCCCTGCAGTGGAAGTAAGGAGTCTTAACCACTGCACAGCCAGGGAAGTCCTCAATATTCTTAATGATGCAATTCTGAAAGCTTTCCCCTAAGATATGAGCAAGCCATGGGTGTTCCTTCTGAACCCTCCTCTTTAGCATCATAAAGATCCTTACCAGTCCAACAAGCAAGAAAAATAAATAATATGCACACTGATTGAAAAAGAAGAAGCAAAACTGTTATTTGTAGATGACACGACCAAGTATGTAGATCATTCTAAGGAATCTATAAAAAACTGCTACGAATAATAAGTTAATTTAGTAAGGTAGTAAGATACAAGGTTAGTTTGTTGTTGTTGTTTACTTTTATTTGTAATTATTTTATGCTGAATATTCATGGGTCACAAGTTTTTGTTTCTTCAGTTTCTTCTGGGATATCTTTTTCTTCTGTGCAACTTCCTCTTCTGGTTTAGGAACAATCTATTCTTTTTTGCTGAGGATCAACTCAGTGTGACAGGGGAAACTCATGTATAGTTTAATCCAACCATGAGCTCTGTAAGTTCTGTATGCTTTTTTCATCCAGATGTGATTTTTTCATCCGGATGTGCTTAATGACCAGAGAATCTACATGTAAACTTTTAAGTTCAGAATTACCCTCTGTACTTTTATGCATGTGCAGCAAAAATTCAGCACTCTTTTTGGGTCACTGAGTCTGTATCCAGCCCCACTTCTTGGCCTAAGCACACCAACTGGTTCAACTGTTGTAGTGACAAAATGGCACACATTGCTTCTATAAAGTGACATCCTTCAGATACTTAGTGGCTTTTTGGGTATGCATGCCCTTGATGGCCTGAAAAGTTTCAATCATGTTCTACAAGTAAACACAAAGATCTGAACCTCTTGATTCACATGATTTTGTGGGGTTTTCTGGGTTAAGTGAACGGAGAACAATTTTCAGAGATGATCTCAGGCCACTAACAAGAAGAGCCAAGGTTAGTTCTCAACAACCAATTGTATTCCTATATACCTGCCATGAACAATTTCAAAACAACATCAACAATAACAACAACAAAAGTTTCCAACATTATCAAAAACATGAAACTTTAAGGAGTTATTTAACAAAATACATGCAAGATTTGTATACTGAAAATTATGGAACGTTGCTGAGAGAAATTAAAGACATAAATTAATGCAGATATATACCATGCTCCTGGTCTGAAAAATGCTAGGATATCAGTTGTCCTTATATTGATCTATAGATTCAATGTAATCTCAATCAAAGCATGATTTGCTTTGTAGAAATTTGTTAAGTTGATTTTTAAAAGGATATGGGTACACAAAGGACCTAGAATAGCCGAAACAATTTTATAAAAGTAGAACATATTTATACCATATGGATTTATACCATCTTATTTCAGTATTTAACAGGCTACAGTAATGAAGGCAACTTGGTAATAGATCAATGGATCAGAAAGGATTCAGAAAGTAAACCGTACATACATGTGTAATTGATTTTTAACGTAAGTGCCAAGGTAATTTCATGGGGAAATTAAAGCCTTTTCAACAAAGGGTACCAGAACAACTGGATATCATTTAGGAGGGAAAAAACAAACTATTTTCTTTTCCTCATACCATACGGAAAAATGAACTAAAAATGGATCATTAAACCTAAAATCTATGCCTGTAAAACAAGAAACAGTTTGTTTTTTAATTTAAAATAGGCAGAGCTATATTATTTGGGGCATATAAGGCAAAGAAAGGATAAATTGGACTTCATCAAAAATAAAAACTTCTGATTTCTGGTGAAAGGCATGTTATAGACTAGAGAAAATATTCCAATACATATATCTGACAAAGGACTGGTATTCAAATATGTAATGTCTACAATTTAATAACAATCCTCAAACTCTCCTTGATAGCAGTAAACATCAATCATTACTCTGGATAAAATATTCCTCACTTTAGAACCGTATTTTTGAAGTTTTACTGCGCTCCTGACACAGTACTCAGCAGATTGCTACCTACGGGATTAATCTAATATGCCTTTATGGAAATAAATGGACAGGGAACAAAAAGGTATAAAATCTTTTAAATGGAAGACATCCTTGAAGATTTTTCAGTGCCTCTGATATAATGTAATTTACCCTGGATTTTTTTTTTTTTTTTTTTTTTGAGATACGCGGGCCTCTCACTGTTGTGGCCTCTCCCGTTGCGGAGCACAGGCTCCAGACGCGCAGGCTCAGTGGCCATGGCTCACAGGCCCAGCCGCTCCGTGGCATGTGGGATCTTCCCGGACCGGAGCACGAACCCGTGTCCCCTGCATTGGCAGGCGGACTCTCAACCACTGCACCACCAGGGAAGCCCTACCCTGGATTTTGACTGCTGTGTCTAAGATTACCTGTAGCTATGTATTATTTTGTTTAAAAAAACCCAAACATGTTAAGCAGTTTAATATTTGCATTTGAAAAGGAGCTATTCACACTGTAACCCTACAGAATACATTGTGTGATAATTTCAAGAATTATGGAAAGACTGGAAGGGGAGAGATTTTTAGCAAAAAAGCAACTTTCACTGTGACTACCTTTTTACCAAGCCTTCACACACTTTCGTAGCACCAGTTATTTTTCACTAGTTAAAGTTAAATCCAGTGCAACAATTTGCATCAGGTTCTTCCTTTACATTTTAAGAAGTAAATCATAATCCTGGTAGGTAAGAAATTCATTTTTCAGAAAGATAGGCAAATGGACCAATGTAATATGATTAAAAACCTGGAAATAAATCAAAATGGTATGGTAATTTAGTGTAGATTAAAAGTGAGACCCAAGACAGCAAATTATAGACTTGAATAAATGGGTAACTGAATATTCATATGAAAAGGATGGATTTGGAGTTCCATCATATGCATTACACTAAATTATAACCAAGTGGATCGAAGATTTATACGTAAAAATAATAGTGTAAAAGCCTCGGAAGACAATGTGGAAGATTCCATTATAACTGTGTGGTGGAAAATGCCTTTTTTTTTTTTTCTTTTGCGGTATGCGGTCCTCTCACTGATGTGGCCTCTTCTGTTGCGGAGCACAGGCTCCGGACGCGCAGGCTCAGCGGCCATGGCTCACGGGCCCAGCTGCTCCGCGGCATGTGGGATCTTCCTGGACCGGGGCATGAACCCGTGTCCCCTGCATTGTCAGGCGGACTCTCAACCACTGCGCCACCAGGGAAGCCCTGGAAAATGCTTTTCTTACTCATCATTTAGAAACAGTGAGAGGATACATTTGACTACATTAATAAACAGCAACCACAAAAATCTAAAACGCCAAACTTAAAATTGTCAAAATTTGATAAACAAATGCAAGTACAAGTGGCAAGAAAAAATTTGAAACTGCATTAGATGGGCAAAAATACAAAAGTTCAAAGTCATTTTTTTTGTGAAGTGGCTGGGATAAAATGGGCACTCTCATATACTGCTGGTGGGAGCAAAACTTCAATCCTAATGGAAGAAAGTTTGTAAATTTTTTTCAAAATAACAAATACATGTATTTTTCAATCGGTAAACTTCACATATGGGAATATATCATACCTATATCTATATAGATGTATACACACACTTGCAAAATGACTTCTGAATATTCATTGCAAAAATTGTTTGTGGGCTTCCCTGGTGGCGCAGTGGTTGAGAGTCCGCCTGCCGATGCAGGGGACACGGGTTCGTGCCCCGGTCTGGGAAGATCCCACATGCCACGGAGTGGCTGGGCCTGTGAGCCATGGCTACTGAGCCTAAGCGTCCGGAGCCTGTGCTCTGCAACGGGAGAGGCTACAACAGTGAGAGGTCCGCGTACCTAAAAAAAAATAAATTGTTTGCGATGGCAAAAGGTTGAAGGACAAACTTAGACATCAATAATGTATTGATTTATCTTAAATTATAATAATTTAAATTAAAATAATTTAAGCCAGTTTATTTTAAATTCTATGTAATTTAAAGGTAAATAACTTATGCTAATCCAAAATGATGCATGGAACTTTAAGAAAAGGGGAGGAAAATATGTACTGATAGAGAAAGAGCTCCACGATAAATTAAATAAAAAAGCAGGATGTAGAGCAGTGGTTTAATATGTTCTTATGTGTAAAGGGAGAAGGAAATAAGACTCTATATTCATATTTACTTGATTATAAAGATAGAAATTCTAGACAGATACAGAAGAAATCAAGAATAGTAGTTATAAAGGATGAGCAGGTGGGAACAGGGCTGAAGCAGATACTGAAAAATTACATTTTTCTCCTCTTATTGTCAAATTTATATGAATGACAGCTGGGCTTACCTCAGTATGGCACTAGCCACCTTACTTCCTTCAAGCTGCTTCATCAGCCCGTGCTCCCTCCTCTTGACTCTTATGATAAGAACTTCAGCTGTGGATCCAACCTCAGGACCACATGGGGAAAATATTTTCTCCCTTCTCTTTCACACACAGGGCGTGGGATACATTACTTAAATTCAGTCAAACCTGCGTTCCACTTCGAGTTTGAATCTTGAACGAGTGACACAGAGTTGCAGGGGAAGGTGATAAATTCCCAACACCAGCAGTGTACTCAACAAGAATCCAGCAGTGGTGAAGCAGTTATCAAGTGGTGACCGTGCCCGCGACAGCAACCAAAACCCCATCAGCAGAGCCACCATGCCCTGGTTCCTTTGGGTTTTACAAGTTAAGGTCCTCAGGCTTCCCTCCTAATCTCTGGGTTCTCCAGTGCTGTTCTCATAAACACTACTTCTGTTAAAGGTAAACAGATTTAGTTTCTTTTGTTGGCTGCATATAGTTACGGTGCCAAGTGAATTTCTTTTTTACTCTCTTTGCCATTGGGCTGTGAGCTTCCTGAGGTCAAGAAGTTAGTCTTGTTTGATACCCATAGGGCCTAACACTGTGCTTACCATAAAACAATAGGTGATCATTGATAGAATTGACCAGTTCAATGACTCAGAGGTTAATATTGGGACTAAGTGTTTCTATTCACTGACAAAAGTTTCAAAATAACAGAGATTCCAATGTCTGAGCTCTGAGTTTATGCAATTTTTTTTGTGTTAAATGATTTGCTCAATTCCCAGTCTCAAATCAAAGAACATACTGAATAATTTAACATTGTAAAAAGAGGTTGATATTGAATTATTTCTGCTTGAAATAAAATAGCAGGAAATCTGTTCCTAAAGTACATGTTTATTGCTAAAATGAGTGTAAATTTTTCTGAAATCATTTCTTTTAAAATGATAAATTTTATATTTGAAATGATTCTCACTATAAACCCATTCCATTTCTCTTAAGCATTAGAAGAAAGAGAGGATAATCTGTATTAGATAATTTTCATTCAGTTAAACAATGAAAAAAATATATTGCCAAGGAAGTGTAACTAAAAAAAAAAAACAACTAATCTTTACTTTATACCTGACATCACCATAAAAAAACCCTTATTAGAATTTTATATTCTTGGAAACCATGTCTCACTGTGTTAATATAAAATCCAGAATGTAATAGAAATAGATAAAAAATTTTCCCACAACCAACCTTCAATTACTTAAATAATATATTTTACATAGCACTAATTATCTTAAACTATCATACCACTGGGAAATGAAAAGCAAAGATGAAATCTATTTGATTAATATATTAGAACATTGCAAAATAACAGTTTTTCCTCTTGACAGAGATCATTTTCCCTGTATTTCCCCTTCCTTGTTTTTATTAAGTACTCTCATGTTGACAATACTGATTTGACAAGTTGAATATCATTCCCATAAGAGCACTTCAAATAACTACTCCTTCACCTGTGTTGTCTTTATCCATAAAAACACAGTATTATACTCACTTGAAAGCCTTCTAAAATTATATATTATCAAACATAATTCTTAACCATTAAATTTCTCAATGTGACATGTTAAGGACAACAAAATGTGGGAGCCATATAGATATTTCCTTAAGGATTAGTTTGATTTTGACAAGGGCCACTGCTCTGTCACTCTTTGAAAGCCTTCAAATGTCAATGCACTGCTGTCTCTAAAACTGAAGAAGCAATATCTTTTTGCCTATTATTTGCAGAGCAAGTGTAATTCAAGTTTAATTTTATTTATCATTTTTATAATATCCTTCAAATAAAGTAGACAATTTTATAAACAAATAAATACGAAGAAATTTCAAGACCCAATACCACTCTCCAAAAAAATGAAATCAATCTAAATAGTTGAATTAGGACTATAACTCCAAAATCTGTCATTTCTGCAGGCAAATTTATTTCCCTACTATGACACAATGAATTATTTTTAGGTAAAATATTTTATTGTAACACTGCATCAAAATACCCTTTCCCTGGCTCAGTTTGGTTTGTTTTGTGTTGTTGTGGAAGTTCCTCTGTATAGCATGTCTACTCTGGAACTTGTTAAAACCATCAGGATCATAGGTTTACAGTTTGCTTCTATAAAGTTTGCTTTTCTTTGCACCTTAATAATTTTTTACAGCAGCTTAGTTCTGCTTCTTGTGTTGGGTCTACAAAACTCAGAAGAATAAGGGTTTTTTTTTCCCCAAAACTTTATTCTTAGATGAAAACTATAACTGTATAAATGTATACATATTATGAAGGGATTGTTGTATTTTCCAAGTGGTGTCTCATATGTCAGAACCTTGCTGATACCTTTTTAACTTTATCTGTTCTGGCTGAACTCCTTTACTCCTCTGATAGCATTGATTATACTCTGTTCTTTACTGAAATTTCTGGTTTTTCTTCTCCAGTTAGAATGGTGGATCCATGAAGGTAGAACACTTTATCTTATTATCTTCAGCCATGGTCCATCTCTACTGCCTTCCTTCTTTTCAGTCTTCTTTTCAAGTCTCCCACATCTTAAAATAACCTATTTTCATGCCTAAATCCACCTAAATTTCAATCTCTATCCCTTCTTGCTTTATCAGGCTTTGTAACACGATGGTCAAATGCTGCTTCTTGATTTCATCTACTCCAAATCACATTTAACATGGGTGCAGGGACTTCCCCTGTGGTCCAGTGGTAAAGAATCCACCTTCCAATGCAGGGTACGTGGGTTCGATCCCTGGTCAGGGAACTAAGATCCCATATGCTGTGGGGCAGCTAAGCCCATGCGCCGCAACTACTGAGCTCACACGCCTCAACTAGAGAGCTTGCATGCCGCAAACTACAGAGCCCACGTGCTCTGGAGCCCTCTCCACAACTAGAGAAGAGAAAAACCCGCATGCCACAACTAGAGAGAAGCCCGTGCACCACAATGAAGAGCCTGCGCGCAGCAACGAAGACCTGACGCAGCAGAATAAATAAATAATAAATATTTAAAAAACAAAACAAAACAAAACATCAGTGTAATGTCACTTATAGACCCATGCTTCTGTGGAAAGAGTCTGTCTCATCATCAAGCTCCTAATTTCAAACTGCATGACCTGACCTCAAAATCTTGACTACTTTTCACATTTTAAAATCTTCACCTATCCAAACCTTCATGAGACTCTTCCTACCCATGACTTATATGACTTGCTTTCTCCTCTCTCTTTGCTCTCAATGATCTTTACTGATTACTTTTCCAACTAAATTTAAGAGCTTGAGCACACTGGTGTTCCAGTCATAGCTACTGATTCAAAAATACTTACTAAGAGGGTATATAGTGTCAAACACTTTTCTACTAACTGAGGCTTAGCAATGAACAAAACAAACAACAAAAAAGACTCCTGCCGTCATAGACGTTATATCGTACACAAGAGGATTAGATAATAAATATCTCTGATGGCAACAGGGGCTGTGGAGAGTATGCAGGGACAGTGAATAGGAAATGGTGAGGAGGTGTACAAGTTAATACAGAGATCGGGTAAGATTAATTGTGAAGTTCACAGTCAGGCAAAGATGCTGCAGAGGTAAAGAAAGGAGTTCTGGAGATATCTGGGGAAGAGAAGTTGAAGCAGAGGGAAGAGGGATGCAAAACCTCTGAGGTAGGAACATGTCAGAGTGTGTTCTAAGAAGAGCAAAGAGAGGGCTTCCCTGGTGGCGCAGTGGTAAAGAATCCGCCTGCCAATGCAGGGGACATGGGTTTGAGCCCCGGTCTGGGAAGATCACACATGCCACGGAGCAACTAAGCCTGTGTACCACAACTACTGACCCTGCGATCTAGCACCCACGAGCCACAACTACTGAAGCCCACGCACCTAGAGCCCGTGCTCTGCAACAAGAGAAGCCACTGCAATGAGAAGCCCACGCACCGCAACGGACAGTCCCCCTGCTCGCCACAGCTAGAGAAAGCCTGCGCACAGCAACAAAGACCCAATGCAGCCAAAAATAAATAAATAAATTTTAAAAAATGACCATTACTAACATAAATTATTATATTATTGAAGATTATTTCTCCTATACTAAATAGGTCTATTCTGTTGTGCTATTAAATTTTGCAGCAGTAGAATTTATTCATCTTCATAGTAGCTGCTTTTAGTCAGCTTTGGGTTTCAAAACCAGATAACTAAGATTGTTAGAATTCTGTATATATTAAACTAAATTGATTCTGAATGAAGACCTGAATTACTTTATTCTAAGTATGTGAATGGATTTTGTAACATCTATTACAGTTGGTCATAGACCTTTTTAAATTCGTTATCTGCCTGTTTGCTGCCTTTAAAATAAATGAAGGTACTGGATGAATTCTAAATTAAAAAATTTTTAATATACAAAAGTAATCACTCTGCCTCCTCATTTTATCTTCTTCCTAGTTAATTCTATATTATAATTCTTTGGATCAAATTAAAACCCAAGCACTTGATTTTTGTATTTTCTATTTGAATTGGACACTAGATGCTTTAATAATTTCTTTGCAGTATTTTCTAGCATGACAGTGTGAGATGCTCTGTGGATCCATTCCTCAGTGATACCAGGGAAAATTTTACACATATATATCGGAAAATTTTATACATGTATATATAAAAAATCAGTAGTCTCTGGAAACGGTCCCATGGGTATACTGGCATACCGTGATTTATTGTGCTTCACTTCATTGTGCTTCACATATACTGCAATTTTTACAAATTGAAGGTTTATGGAAACCCTGCATCCAGTAAGTCTATCAGTGCCATTTTTCCAAAGGCGTTGCTTACTTCTCGTCTCTATGCCACATTTTGATAATTCTTGCAATATTCCAAATGTTTTCATAATTATTTTATTTGTCATGGTGATCTGTGATCAGTGATCTTTGATGCTACTACTACGACTTGCTAAAGGCTCATATGATGGTTAGCATTTTTTAGTAATAAAGTATTTTTAAATTAAGGTATGTATACTTTTTTTTAGACATAATGCTATTACATACTTATTAGGCTGCAGTATAGTGTAAGCATAACATATATCATGCATTAGGAAACCAAAAACTTTGTGTGACTCACTTTATTGCCATATTCTCTTCATTGCGGTGGTCTGGAACCAAACCCGACACATCTCTGAGGTCTGCCTATTCGGCAAATGAGGAAACTGTTTACTCAAGAGTTTTCACTAACATTTGGCAAGAATAGTGAGAGTTTGTGGTATTTGAACTGAGACCTGCTTCCTCCCTTCCCTTTCCAGTTCAGCTAGATGAAAATCCCAGTTCAGACTGGTATAGCCAAGGACACAAGGCTCCCCATCCAGCCAATGCCCAGATGGAGGGCTATCTTACTGGGATGGGCAGGATGTCACCATTTCTCATTCTGCCTTCCAGGTATGTTGCTGAGGCTAAGTGTTGGGTGAGTGTAGCTGATTCGTGTGAACTCTCTTCTTTCACCCAGCCCTCGCCTGTGGGTCAGAAAGTCTACCTTGGGCATGGAGCTGAGAATCCTGGAGCCCTTCCTTTAGCAATGGTTCCATTTCAGGAGAGACAAGCGTAGAAGATCTGAGACTACTGCTTCCTGTCCACTGAGCACTGCACTACCAAAGCAATGATGCCATCCAGTGAGAAGTGTACAATATCCCCAAGCCCAACTCCAGATTCAAGGCTCAGATTTTGGGGGGCGGGCAAAAGCTGGGCATAAAACAGATAGTTTCTTTACCCCAACAGACTGTCTTTATTTGCAATAGAGTATGGAGAACTTCAAGCTTCCGATTCCTCTTAAAAACAGTGGAGCTTGTAGTAAAAGACAAAAAGCAGAAGATTAGTAGAGTCATTGTGCATATAAGCTAAACTATAGGCTGGTTAGTTTGCCTGTGAGAACCTGCTAAAAAGACAGCACGGAAGAGCCTGATTGGGGTCGAAACACCTTTCAAAGGAGTCTGCTATTGATGTGTATAGTGTTTTGAGTTATTTATGCTTCAGGACATTGTTCATAACTACAGAGATTAGCAATTAATGGAATGTAAGAGCTGGATGTGGTTAAGGAAAGAAAGTCAAAGAGAAACAAGCCAAAACTATTGTCACTCCCGGTCAACTTTGGGCATAACCGAGGCTATGCCTCTTAAAGAACATTAGAGACTTAACTCTGTAGAGGGCAGAAGAGATTTAAATTAAATAATCTAGTTAGTCACTAAAAAAATAAACAAAAGAGATAAGGAAAAGCTACAACAAATTTTGGGGGTGGGAGGACAGAGTTGCTACAACATTTTTTTAGCTAAAATGCAGTTTACACAAAGGATTATGACAAAGGAGAAACAATAACAACAAAATCCAGAAAAGAATGTTTGATATACCAGAAAAAATAGGCAACAGAAATCATTATAATGTGGGCTCTATCTGGAAGTTATTAATTAAAAAATGTGACATAACCTATATGAGATAACTCATAGTCTTCGTAATTTGCTTTGTAGTTTTTATAATGCAAACAAATAACAATTTCCCCAAATGTAAGTCATTTCCAGTCTTCTTCCTTTCTTTACCCAGATACAGATTTTCAAGTGTTATCATTTTCTTTCTGTCTGAGGGGCTTGTTTAATATTTAAAATGTGGGTCTTCTTGTGATAATTTATGTCAGATGTGTATGTCTTAATATGTCATTATTTCACTTTCATTTTTAAATATACTTGTTGGTATAGAATCCTAATTTGTCCATTCATCTGTCGATGAAAATTTAGGTTGCTAACAAGAACCTACTGTATAACATAGGGAACTCTGCTCAATATTCTGTAATAACCTAAGTGGGAAAAGAATTTGAAAAAGAATAGATACTTGTATATGTATAACTGAATCACTTTGCTGTACACCTGAAATGAACACAACATTGTTAATCAACTATACTCCAATAAAAAAAAGAATCCTAATTTGACAGTATATTATTTTTAAATGTTTTTCATTCTTTTTATGGTTCTGCTTCTCTGTCTTCTGTCTTGCATTGTTTTCAATAAGAAGCCTGCTTCTTATATTTGTTCCTCTATATGTAAGACACTCCTCCATCCCTTAATGTCTTTTAAGAATTTGTCTTTTTCTTTGGTTTACCGTAGTTTGAATGTGATATGATTTGGTGTGTCTTTGTTGGTATTTATCCTGCGTGGTGTTCTCTGAGGTTCTTGGATCTGTGATTTGGTGTCTGTAATTAATTTTAGAAAGTTCTCTGCCATTGTGACTTCAAATATGTTTTCTGTTCTGTTCATTATTTCTTCTACTTTGATATTCCAATTACAGATATATCATTTAATACTATCCCACAGTTGTTCAATGTGCTATTATGTTTTGGGTTTTTGTTGTTGTTGTTATTGTTTTTTATTTTTACCCTCTCACATTTCAGCTTGAGAAATTTCTATTGACCTGTGTTCAAGTTTACTGATTCTTTCTTTGGTCATGTTGAGTCTACTAATGAGCCAGTCAAAGGTATTCATTTCTGTTACTGTCTTTATTTTTATTTCTAATGTATCCTTTTGATTCTTTCTTAGAATTGCTGTGTCTCCTTACACTACCCACTTGTCCTTGCATGTTGGTCTTTCTTTTCAATAGATCTATTAACATGTTATTCATGGTTATTTTAAATTTCCTATTTGATAATTCCAAAATCTGTGTCATATCTGAGTCTGAATCTGACACTTGCTTTATCTCCTCATAGTGTGTATTTTATTGCCTTTTCTCAAAGCTTGTAATTTTGCTTTTTGAAAGCCAGACATGTTGTATTAGGTAACAGAAATTCCTTTAGCCTGAGTATTATGTTAAGCTTACTAGGAGTTAGCCTATGTTTAATGTTTGCTGTAGCTATGAGTGTCTGAGGCTTCAGATCTCTCTAGAGCTTTTGTTATTGTCTCTCCTCTTGATTTTGGGCTTATCTAAGTATTCTTCTTCAGAGAGAGTCTATAGCTTGCTGTTTTTTCAACTGTAATTCATTATTATTATCCTGGATCCCAGTTGGTGTGGTGGTCAATTAGGGGAGGAGGAGGAACATTCTATATAGTCTTCTGAAAAAGTCTCAGCCATTTAGTGGGCCTGCGTCTCTGCACCGTAGACTTTAAAAGTGATTTTTTCCCCCTCTTCCATTCATACAGCTTTTTCTTCTTGCTGACTTTCCTGGCTACAACATTTCCAGTCTATTTTCTTGAAGCCCTACCCCCTGTTGAAATGTGTTTCCTCTTCCCCTTGCTCAGGTAAGACAGGAAAGCTCAAGGGGCTGGAGGAAAGAGGAATTTCCTTCTCCCAGCTGAGATATGGTTTCAGAATTGAGCTCAGGTAAAGTGCTTTTACTCCTTCCTCTACCACAGCCCATACTCTTGGGAGCTGGGTAGAGAGTGCGCTGGGCTTCTTTCACATTGATTTCCCTCCCCCTCCCCCTGTCAAGGCTAGGAGGGGATGTTCTCAGATCTTCAAAGTGAAAACTGTGTGAGGGCTCCCCTAAGAGACCAAGGAGTTTCTAACTCACACTCAAGTCCACACTGAATCTCTGCAATTAATCAAAATTACCCTTTATTTGCTCCTATCAGGTTATGACTTCAAAGGATTCTGCTCCAGGTAGTCAGATCTGGGTTTCTTTCCATGGATGTACCTGGGGTGTCAGTCTGCCCTGTGACTTCAGTCATCTGATGAGTAGAAAGTTGTCAGTTTTCATTTTGTCCAGCTTTCTTGTTGTAAGGATGAAAATAGCAGCTTGTCAGCTCTTTACATACTGGGGCTAAAATCATTCTTATTTTTATCTTAAAAGTTTTCATACAACTGGAATTTATTTTGAAATTAAAAAAATTAAGTAGAAATTTTATTTTTATTAACCTTGGTGCCCCACTCTTTCTAATATCATTGATTAAATTTTTTGCTTTTATTATCAGCTTTTAATTTTCACCTTTATTATTCTCAGAATTCCTATTTGCATTGACTCAAACATTTTTAATACTATTAGAAATCATAAGCTCTACCAGTTTTTTTTATTGCTATAATATCTGATTTTGAAAACAGAGTTGTAATAGAATCATGATCATGGAAAAAAACATATCTAGTGAACTAATCCAGTGCCACCATGAATATCATCTCAATTGATAAGACAGTGGTTACTAAATGCTTAATTAAATGGTAAATACTTAATAATTAATATCATTAAGATAATCATTTAATCTAACACCAATAATATTGAACTTTGAGAAATTTGGCATTTGTAGCTTGCAGTGATAAAATAGATTCCCTGATTAACTTCAGACAAGTCTTAATTTAATGGTAGCAGTTATTTACATGAACAATCTTGGCATACTTTTCATCTAAAAGACTCAGTATGTTTTCAAACTGTACTTGTTTTTTAGTTCACCCATTTGTTAAGCCAGCAGTGTAAAAAGTTCTAGTCTGTTAGAGACTAGTCCAAAAAGTTATCCTTTTTCAATACCCAAATCCAGAGTTTATATTTAAGCTAAAACAGTGGTTGTTAACCCATCTAATCTGACACAATTATAGGCCAGACAAAGCTTTCATTCTTAAAGATATTTTCTACTTGATTTTATTTAATATCCTTACATATACTGGGTGAAAGCAGAGAAAATAATCAGGCATTGTGTTATGAGCCATTAAAATCAATTTGAATAATGGATTTAGCTTGGGAGATTTAAGTGTTATTGAAATATTCTCGATTTTATGTGACATTAAAATGTTGAGATGTAATCACACTCATCTCATAATTCTGCACAGGTTTCATATTGTAAGTATTTTTGTATATAGTTAAATCATTAATTAGAAAGAAGACTCTCTTTTAACACATTTTCACTTTTACAAACATGTTCAAATTATTTTCTTTATTGCAGCTCCCATTGTGTTATAAGCAATGATCACAATAGCACTGCATTCTCAGACAATACAAAGTGAAACAAAACAAAAACTCCAACTACCCTTATTTTCTTACAATTTCTGATTTTTTTTTTTTTTTTTTTTTTTTTTTTTTGCGGTACGTGGGCCTCTCACTGTTGTGGCCTCTCCCGTTGTGGAGCAAAGGCTCCGGACATGCAGGCTCAGCAGCCATGGCTCACGGGCCCAGCCGCCCCGAGGCATGTGGGATCCTCCCGGACCGGGGCACGAACCCTTGTCCCCTGCATCGGCAGGTGGACTCTCAGCTACTGCGCCACCAGGGAAGCCCAATTTCTGATTTTTTAATCTTCTCATAGCTAAACTTTTTAAGAGTGGTGCATGTTTGTCTTCATCCCTTTATTTTCCCCTTACCTTTCACTCACTGGTAAGATTTCAAATGATGTCTAGCCCACCAAATGGTGTTGTCTTCTATCAGTATTCATCTTAGTTTTTCTCTCTCTGTACAAGTCTGCAGTTTTGACCAAGGCCTCCTTCACCTTACACTCCTTTGACCTGTTTATCACTTGTAATTCCAGTTTTGTTTCTTTAATTCCTTTCTTTTTTCCCCCTCTTTCTTATCTCTATGGACTCTCCTAACCTTCAGTTCCCTCATCATCCTCCTCTCTCCACTAAACATTGAAAGATGGTGACTTTTTTAGACCTTGATCTTTCCTTTCACACTCTCACAAGTGTAACTTTCTTCTCATCCCTTAGGACTCATCTAAAATCACTTCCTCAAAGATATTTCTCTGGCCCTTCGGATTATATTTCAATATTTTTCTAATAAATGCCTTCATTTGTCCCTACATAGTTAATTTGTTTAAAGTCTGTCCTGCTTCTTAGATTCCATGATTCATGAAGCCAGGAATACATTGAATCTTTCTGACCTAGCACAGAGTCTCACCCATTGTTTTTATTTATCAGATAAATGGATATAGAGTGTTATAAAAACCCAGAATCTATTAGTATTTATAATTCAATATTCTTGCCGAATACTGTGTTGGATTTTTTCCACTGCAGATTCAAGAGAACATATAAATGCACATTCCATTGTCTTGATAAATATTATTAATAGGCTTTCAAATATCAAAAATACCAAAATAAATTTAGATCATACTATGCTCTTTGATAAATGCAAAAGTGAGTACAGTAGGTTGTAGAGTTAACCTCAACAGTCTGAATCTCTGAACAAGACTTTCTAGGCTGCTTCCATGAGAAAATCTATAGAAAATGAAGGTTTTGTTCAAATGAACATTTTTCTATTTAAGCCTTTATGATATTATATTTAGTTGTTCTTATGTCCAACTCATCCCTTAGGATATTTAAGGTAAAACAAAACAGAAGCTATTGGAATTCCATTTGATTTTAATCCCTTACTACAGTTGAGAAGAAATATTTTAGTAAAAACAAAAACATTTGTTTAGCTATCTTTCATTATCTGTTTCTTAAAAGGGAACTTAATCTCTCAGGTATTTTCTCCTGAAAGTAAGAATTCACAAATTTTTCACAAAGACATTCTAAAAAGTAACTCGAAGGATTTCCCTGGTGATGCACTGGTTAAGAATCTCACCACCAATGCAGGGGAGATGGGTTCAAGGCCTGGTCCAGGAAGGTCCCACATGCCATGGAGCAACTAAGCCCGTGCGCCACAACTACTGAGCCTGCGCTCTAGAGCCCACAAGTCACAACTACTGAGCCCATGTGCTACAACTACTGAAGCCTGCGCACCTAGAACCCGTGCTCTGCAACAAGAGAAGTCACCGCAATGAGAAGCCTGCACACCACAACGAAGAGTAGCCCCCGCTCGCCTCAACTAGAGAAAGCCCACACACAGCAACGAAGACCCAATGCAGCCAAAAATAAATAAATAAAAAATAAATTAATTAAAAAAATAAAAGTAACTCAAGGACCCAAGTGAATATCAGCTCCAAAACACACCAAAGTATTATTCACACAACTGGTTTTAATATTAATTCTGCCCAAAGCAAAGGGAATAATATTATGTAATAATATAATTAATGCAGTTATGCTAAGAAGGTGATAGTGAATGTGTGGGTCAGTCTCATATACTTTATCCACAGAAGGTGAACAAATGTATAACTTATCCATATGAATCCTACATCACTCTCTATATACAGCTTTTATCCCCTGCTTCTAGGCCTCACACCTAACCCTGATCATAAACACTTCAGTACCTATATATGTATCTGTGGTCATGATCTTCTTCATGCCTTTGCTCCCAAATTTTTAAGTCCCAGCTGGATTACCGTAAGATGTCATAACTCTACCCAAGGCTATCTACGGATTTAATGTGATCCCTCTCAAATTACCCATACATGTTTCAAAGAATTAGAACAAATAATCCTAAAATTTATATGGAACAACAGAAGACCCAGAATTGCCAAATCAACCCTGAGGAAAAAAACAAAGCTGGAGGTATAATCTTCCCAGGCTTTAGACAATGCTACAAAGCTACAGGAATCAAAATAGTGTGGTATTGGCACAAAAACAAACCTATGGATCAGTGGAAAAGAACAGATAGCCAAGAAATAAACCCACACTCCTACAGTCAATTAATCTTAGATGAAGGAGGCAAGAATATACAATGGAGAAAAGATAGTCTTTTCAATAAATGGTACTGGGAAAACTGTATAGCTACATGTGAAAGAATGAAATTAGAACATTCTCTAACACCATATACAAAAATAAACTCAAAATGGATTAAAGACCTAAATGTAAGACCAGATACTATAAAACTCCTAGAGGAAAACATAGACAGAATACTCTTTGACATAGACTGCAACAATACTTTTTTGGATCCATCTCCTAGAGTAATGGAAATAAAAGCAAAAATAAACAAACTGGACCTAATTAAACATCAAAGCTTTTGAACAGCAAAGAAAACCATAAACAAAATGAAAAGACAACCTATGGAATGGGAGAAAATATTTGCAAATGATGCCACTGACAAGGGCTTAATTTCCAATATATGCAATATATATGCTCATATATGCAATATATGAGCTGCTCATACAGCTCAATAAAAATAAACAAACAAACAAAAAATAAATAACCCAATCAAACAATCGGCAGAGAGTCTAAATAGACATTTCTCTAAACAAGACATACAGATGGGCAACAGGCACATGAAAAGATGCTCAACATCACTAATTATTAGAGAAATGCAAATCAAAACTACAATGAGGTATCACCTCACACCAGTCAGAATGGCCAGCATCAAAATGTCTACAAATAATAAATGCTGGAGAGGGTGTGGAGAAAAGGGAACCTTGCTACCCTGGTGGTGGGAATGTAAATTGCAGACACTATGAAGAACAGTATGGAGGTTTCTTTAAAAAGTAAAAATAGAGTTACCATATGATCCAGCAATCCCACTCCTGGGCATATATCCAGAGAAAACTCTAATTTGAAAAGATACATGCACCCAATGTTCATAGCAGCACTATTTACAACAGCCAAGACATGGAAGCAACCTAAGGGTCCATTGACAGAAGAATGGATAAAGAAGATGTGGTACATATACACAATGGAATATTACTCAGCCATAAAAAAGAATGAAGTAATGCCATTTACAGCAACATGGATGGACCTAGAGATGATCATACTAGGTGAAGTCAGACAGAGAAAGAAAATATCATATGATATCACTTATATGTGGACTCTAAAAAAAAACATACAAATGAACTTATTTACAAAATAGAAATAGACCCACAGACAAAGAAAACAAACTTAACGGTTACCAAAGGGGAAAGCAGAAGGGGAGGGATAAATTAGGAGCTTGGGATTAACAGATACACACTACTTTATATAAAATAGATAAACAACAAGATCCTACTGTATAGCACAGGGAACTATATTCAATATTAGTAATAACCTATAACAGAAAAGAATCTGAAAAAGAATATATATATATATACATATATATATATATACATATATATATATGTATGTATATATATATATATATATATGAATCACTTTGCTGTATAGCAGAAACTAACACAACATTGTAAACCAACTATACTTCAATTTAAAAAAGATGTCATAACTTTCCACTTCATTAGATGTTCTGGGAAAAACTACTCTGGAAATAGCACTGAAAGTGCCTTGGATACTCTACCAGCATTGCCCCCTTCCCACTACCCAGTCAGTACCTCTCCCTCACATCTGGCTTCTTCCTCCTTTTGGCTCTTTGCTGCTCAGTGACCACATATCACAATCAAGGGCTACTGACATGTAGCAAGAAATACCAAAAAAAGGGAAAGTAAACAAACCAAAGAGTCATTTTGCCTAAAACTGAGAAGCAGATACCTTTTTAGTGTTAAAAATTGCAATGATCTCAAATCTGAACTCAATTCTCATCATCTACAACTTCAACATGCTTAGGTGAAAATTCTTCATAAATTAACATTTTAAGACAAAAAGAGAAAATGTTTAATTAAGAAATCTCATTGACAGTAAGTTTTGTTGAATAAATGAATGCAAAGGATTGAGCAAGGGAATATATATGATTTGCTGGATGATGATCTTGGACCAGGTATGGGGCTGGGTATTTTGTAAATGTTCATTCATATTTTACTTAATCATCACCACAGCCTTATGCATTTTGGTGCTCTGTGTGCTTCTGAGTTAGGTAGGGAAACAGCATATGTGGGTCCTGGCATTGAGCACTCAGGATCAGGCAAGGGAAAAAGAACTGATAAGGATCAACGGACAATAACAGAACCAACCTCCCCCATCTCTGCCATTGTCCTGTCCTGGGGTGCAAGGGAGAATGCTCATAGACCATGGATATTTTCCCTTGCAAAATCTGAGATCGCAGCAGATTTCAGGGAGCTGTGTTAAACTATGGTTTGTTGGTACTAGGACCTATCTTCCACTGTTATTTTAAAGGGAGCGTCCCCAGAACTTCAGTGTTTTGTGAACAAGTCAAATCTACATTATAGGCATGCCTGGTTACCAGGCCTCTGCCTTCCAAGTGTATCCTGTACCACCAACCGAATGCCTGCCCATCAAAGACCAGCTGTCTGCATCTCCCCAAGGGAGAAGCCAGTGTCTCCTAAGACTTGCTCAGAGAATTAGGGATATGATTACCAATGCTAAACTGCTCTATTTTATTCAGGGAGAATAAATGTTTCTACAAAGAAGAAATTGCTGTTACCAATTCCTGATGATATTGTCCAGCTCAAAATTATCTACACTTCATTTACTCAGAGTAATACATTCTAAACCAAAATATTTCCTGTGTGGTTTCACTTTCCTTTTTTCCAAGGTAAAATAATCACAGTCCACATTTCTTAGACATAATGTTAGGTATTATCATTCCCATTTTGTAGATGAGGACACTAAGGCTCAGAGTGATTAAGAAATACAATCACCATAGGAAAAATAACATAAATGACTGAGAAATATATTCAAGATAGCTGGTAAGTAGCAAAACCAAGTCTATTTGATTTATTCCTTAGTGTGGTTAAAAAAACAGCATTGAAAATACAGGGAAAATAACTAGAAATAATTGAATACAAAAAATGCTTTCAGTTTTACTGCAGGAGAATTGAATATATTCAGCAAAGCTTTTCACCGAGAAGGCTCAGATTGTTTTTCAATATTAAGGGAGTTAGATGAGGAAAACAATGCTATTATCTTCCCTTCCCTCTATTGGCAAGTAATCAGGGAGACTTAAAAACCATGAATTCCCATGAAATATATTTAACCTTTCCCTAACAACCTAAGAAACAAAAGCAGTTAATATTAGTATGGATGAGAGATGAGCTTCCATTTGAGACCTGATAATCCTGACCAAGAGAAATAGATTTGATACCTGGGTCGGGTTTCATTGTTTGTTTCTTTTTGATGAGATCAACATTTCACTCCACTTACCACCTCTACCTCATAAATACTGGGCCTCAAAATTCTTAAACATACACTTATTCAAAAAATGCATAAAATATACTTCTCTTATGAGAGATATTAAATTTAAGGGGAAGAGTATGGAATAGATATTGCCTGTGAGGTGTATATTGGAAGGAAAAACTACAGCAGCTTATTTGAATAAATCAGTAAGAAAAACTATAGAATACAATTACTAGGAGGATGGATGAGTAATTGTTATCTCTCTTTTCTTTTCTTTTCCAATATAAAGTCTGAGGGAGAAATGAACTCCAATGTCAGTCTATCATTCTAATCTGGAACAATTTAGATTTTTTTTAGAACAATTTAATTGAGATTCTTACCTCTGAATGCTGTGCATCTTAATCATCATTTACAAAAGGATTTAAAAAATAGTTTAAGTATAGCAGGTCAAAAGCTAGCAATAGGAATCACTTTGCTTTCTGATAAATTATATGCATATATTCATGGTTCATATTTTTTTAATTTTGAGGACATCTTATTAAAGTTAAATTATGTTAAGTTGGGAATGGTTGAATTAAGATACATTTTAATTTAACACCATTTGGGTTAAATATTCATGGTATTTTTAAATCAAAAGCTGTAAAACTATTTCTAAGATGAAGTTTCTGTAACTCTGCACTAACAAGACTTACTATGTTGACTGCTGGCATTGTTAAAAATAAAAAAGATCAGGAGCAAGATATATTTAAATATGTCTGTCGTAGAATGTTCTCATGGTTATAACCTCATATAAAGTAGTTAGATTGTGTCAGAATTTTTTTTTCTGATTTTAAATATATTTTCTATCTATAATGTGATGGAATAAAAGAAAAAAATTTTAAAGTTATAGTAATTTCTTTAGTAAATAGGCTTATATTAGTTAGCTTTTGCTGCATAACAAATTACCCCCAGGCTTACCAGCCTAAAGCAATAAATATTTATTTTATCACATCTGTGGACAAGGATTTGGCAGTGGCTTATCTGGGTGGTTCTGGCTTAGGACCTCTCATAAAGTTGTTGTCAAGATGTTGGCCAGGGCTGCTGTCGTCTGCAGGTTTAATTGTGGCTGGAGGATCATTTCTAAGGGGAGTGCTCACATGCCTGGCCAGTTGGTGCTGTCTGCTGGCAGGAGCAATTTATTCCTTGCCACAGAGATCTCTCCAAAAGGCTGTTTGAGTATTCTCAGGACATGGCAGCTGGTTTCACCCAGAGAAAATGATCCAAGAGAGAAAAGCAGAAGCTGCAATAATTTCCCCAATCTGCTACGTGTTTCACAGGTCATCCCTATTCAATTCAGGAGGGGAAGACAACAGGGATACGCATCTGGGGGTGAGCATCACCGGGGCCATCATCAAAGCTGGTACTACAACTGTATGTCTTTACTTGATAACCATCAAAAAGCTTTTTTGAGTACTCCCAAATAAACAGAATAATAAATAGAAAAGCATTGGAAACATGCTCTTAGACTTCATTCATTCCATTTATAGCATTATGTCCTAGATTAACATTTCTTAAATGGCATTTTGTTTTTCTGACAGCCTTACTGTTGCCTAAATTTCCATGTTGAAGACTCATTAAAATAATACTGGGAACTCCCCTGGTTGCATAGTGGTTAAGAATCCACCTGCCAATGCAGGGGACACGGGTTCAATCCCTGATCCGGGAAGATCCCACATGCTGCAGGGCAACTAAGCCCATGCACCACAACTACTGAGCCTGTGCTCTAGAGCCCATGAGCTGCAAATACTGAGCCCACGTGCCACAACTACTGAAGCCGGAGCACCTAGAGCATGTGCTCTGCAACAAGAGAAGCCACCACAATGAGAAGCCCATGCACCACAATGAAGATTAGTCCCCACTCACCACAACTAGAGAAAGCCCACACACAGCAATGAAGACCTAACACAGTCAAAAATAAATTAATTAAAAATAAATAAATTTAAAAAAATACTACTTATAACAAATGCATTTATCCTCTATCAGGTGACACTCACTCCTCTAGGAAGGAAGTTACAAAAGTATTCTTAAAGATCTCATGTACAGGTGGTATAGAGCTACTTGGATACAGCAGAAATGTACAACAGTGGGAGAAAATTATAAAAGAGATATGCAAGCATTTCTGGAGGGCTCAGTGAGTACAAAGAAATGAAAAGGGTAGTCAGTAATAGTGGCATACATGATTGAATATATCGATGATTTTCATCTCATTTCCACCCTTATCTTCTGAACTGGGGAACTTAATGTGGTAGGGGTGAGAAATGTCTCAAAAACAGGGTGATGACACAGATGAGGATTGGAATATAAATATGACATAAATTCAGGAGTCATGTTTTGGTCCTATTTGTTTATCTGACTCAGGGCCTTTGAAAATTACAATCAAATTCTAAGGTCTATAAACTATATTTTAAATGACATCCTTCAAGTATTTTCTCTTTTATACTTGAAGTCTTTGATTGCTGTAATTTATTTGAATTAATACATTTCCATGCTGAAGAATAAGAATTGTTAGTGTTACATTTATTCTAGAGGATAAACATTTCTATCTTTCATGGTATATTATAATGGTAATTATATAGGAGATGGGGTTGGGAAAATATTTCTTCTTATATCATCTCTATTCTGCATTAGAAAAACTTAATTAAATTTCTTACAGTTCTCTCAATAGCTCACATAAATTAAATTTAATATTTGGAAAACTCTTGAGGATATACTTGCTTGATATATCCCCTTAGAAGCCTACTCAAAATTTTAATATCTTTATTGTTTTCCCTGAATAGAAAAAGCAATACATGCTTGTGAAACTTCAAACAGTAGAGGGATGTATAAAATAGGAAGTGAAAGTCTTCAGTAATCGAAGTGGGAGTCAGGAGTCAGGGTCAGGGAGGTTTATGCTGAGCATAATCCTTGGTAATACATTTTTAAAGAAACTCATTTGTATATATTTTGAAACAGCTGCTTTGAAATAGAAAAAAAAAATCTCAGCCCTTTTAAAATGTGCTTTGATGAAGGCAAGGGAAGACACGTGGAAAGATGACAAACTAATAAAAACAGATTGTTAACCAGAGTTAGGCAAGAATTGGTGGTGGCTTTGAGGATCCATGCATATTCAGAATCCTTGGGAAGACAAAGAAATGATGCTTATTGCAGGGAAGTGACCATTATGCACAGGCTATACTTGTGCAGAAATATATAGAACAGATATTAAATGGTTGTGCAAATGGTATGGAAAGAGGGAGATAGTGGTGGATTTAAAGAATTGTTTGTAAAATATCAAAAGGCTCCTGAACCGTTTTATGCAATTTTTTCAGTCAATGCAGGATTAGGCCCTATTAATTTAAAGGTGAATAAGACACAGCCACTGGAGCCAAGTTATGAGTATAATAACTTTTTTTCTTGGAACTTCATATCTAATAATTCTTTAACATCAATTCATTACTTATGCATGGAAAAATGAAGTCATATATTCAATGATAAAGTTGATGTAAAAGTATATGTCCAAAGACATTTTATGAACTTTCATTTTTGCTTTCATGATATTGCCAAAGACCCACCACAATGTTGGTTTGGGGCTAGAGCATAATATATGGAATACAAAAAAAAAAAAAAAGGTATCTCTTGTCCTCCCGCCACACCAGCTAGGACCCAGGGAGGCAACGCAATTGGCAAGTACTAAAAAAAATGCATTTTTTTCAAGCAAATCCAACTTAAAGTGCTGCATTTTAACATAAAATAGCAATGCACGTTTATTGCCTGGCCTCCCCTAGTATATCAGCTTCCAGATGTCTTCTTAACAATTGGCTTAATGAAATTTAGAGCAACCATCTTCTCTCCCACACGCAGAACTATTTTTAAGACAAGTTAATGTGTTGTTCTGCTCACTTTTACTGAATTTACTCCCCTTTAATGTTCATTTTGGCAGTGATATCCTTAAGCAATAACAATAACAAAAAAGTGTGATTTTCAGAAGAGTACATTTCTCAACACCCATTAAATAATTCTGTATATATTAGCTGAGATACAGAATAATATTCATATTTCTTTACATTGCATTCATGTATCTCCAAAAAAATTTCTGATCTGAAGTAAATTTTATACGAGTATACATATCACTATTGATAGTTATTTTCTATTTATGGAAAGCTTTGTCACTATTTTCATTTTCCAAGACTTCTTCCTCCCCAGCCTTTTATACCTGGCATTTTTTTCTTTTTTCTTATGTGCCATTGGATCATTCCAAGGTCTTTTCAAATTGGATCTCTTCCTATTTATTTAGTAATCTCAACTATTAACTAAGACAACAAAAAAGAAAAAAAGTCGCCACCTGAGCAACCAAAACATAGACAGTGGGCTTTTTTTTTTTTTTTTCCCACCAGAATCAGTGCAGTCTCCAAAAGGTTACCCTTAGAGATTTCTTCCATTGGTGAAGCACTGTCCTCTTCAGGCAAAATTGCTGAATGTAGCAATATTCACTAGACAAATATATTTGGGTCCATTAACATCAGCATGAATTTAATTTGTAAGATCACAAACTCCAGGTCAAGCATACACAAACAAAACTCTAGGAAATGTTACGAGTTTTGCCTATATCTGGGTAAATTTTAGATAAATTACTGACGTTTTTCAGCTGTTTAAAAGGCTGAATATGTGTGATTTTTTAAACTCTCTGAAACCTCATGAATTATAAAAACAAAGAGAAAGAAAACAGTATTTTAAAACTTATGCAATTCATCAACTCATTAGAAGTTATTTCAAAAGTATTAGGTCTAGGGCTTCCCTGGTGGCGCAGTGGTTGAGAGTCCGCCTGCCGATGCAGGGGACACGGGTTCGTGCCCCGGTCTGGGAAGATCCCACATGCCGCAGAGCGGCTGGGCCCGTGAGCCATGGCCGCTGAGCCTGTGCGTCCGGAGCCTGTGCTCTGCAAGGGGAGAGGCCACAACAGTGAGAGGCCCGCCTACCGCAAAAAAAAAAAAAAAAAAAAAAAAAAAAAAAAAAAAAAGTATTAGGTCTACAGTGTCCAAAACTGTTTTCTACTCTTAGTTATAGACAGCAAGGTGCTGTCAGCTGTTACTGAAATGAGAGCAAATAAAATCTTAGGTAACTACATTCCTAAACATTACTTAATTAGCCTGGACCATTGTTTTAAAAACCAAGAGCAGTTCAGTCTGGTGAAAGATCCTGTGTTTTCAACTCTATTCAGAGGAAATGCTTTAGTGGTTGAAGTCCCACTCTGCAACTTTATTCTTTTTTTTTTTTTAATTGGGATATAGTTGCTTTACAATGTTGTGTTAGTTTCAGCTGTACAACGAAATTAATCAACTGTATGTATACATATATCCCCTCTCTTGGACCTCCCTCCTCCCCCATTCTACCCATCTAAGTCACCACAGAGCACCAAGCTGAGCTCCCTGTGCTGTACAGCAGGAGCCCACCAGCTACCTGTTTTACGCATGGTAGTGTATATATGTCAATCCTAATCTCCCAATTCATCCCACCCTGCTTCCCCACCCCATGTCCACACGTCCATTTTCTACATCTGGGTCTCTATTCTTGCCCTGAAAACTGGTGCATCTGTACCATTTTTCTAGATTTCACCTCCTAGAGTTATGAAAATAAAAACAAAAATAAACAAATGGGACCTAATTAAACTTAAAAGCTTTTGCACATCAAGAGAAGCATAAATGAGATGAAAAGACAATGCTCAGAATGGGAGAAAATATTTGCAAACGAAGCAACTGACAAGGGATTAATCTCCAAAATATACAAACAGCTCATGCAGCTCAATATCAAAAAAACCAAACAAACCGGGCTTCCTTGGTGGCGCAGTGGTTGAGAGTCTGCCTGCCGAGGCAGGGGACACGGGTTCATGCCCCGGTCTGGGAAGATTCCACATGCTGCGGAGCGGCTAGGCCCATAAGCCATGGCCACTGAGCCTGCGTGTCTGGAGCCTGTGCTCCGCAACGGGAGAGGCCACAACAGTGAGAGGCCCGCGTACTGCAAAAAAACCAAAAAACAAACAAACAAAAAAACAATCAAAAAATGGGTGGAAGACCTAAATATACATTTCTCCAAAGAAGACATACAGATGGCCAAGAGGCACATGAAAATATGTTCAACAGCATTAATTATTAGAGAAATGTAAATCTACTGCTTTATTCTTAAAGAGAATATAAGTTGTCAGGTGCACTGCAAGCTTCTTCCCTGTTTCTTTTGAGTCCATAATTCTTTTCATTGTAGGCAGCATTGTGGGGAACAAAATGACCCTGTTAATTGCCTGTTGATTCCCACAAAAATTTGTTAGTGTATCTATACTTTTCATAAGACTACTTTGTACTATCTTGTTATAAACTTACATATTGTATTCATTCTGAGCATAAAATTTTTTACATTGTTTTTATATGAATTCCCAATTATATCCCATGGTATCTTTGGACTATAAATTTGTACTCATGACTCTCAGCAAAGGATTTCAAGCTATAGACACTGGGAGGAAAACTGGAATGCCTCTCAAAGTGAAAAAAGTCAATAATGATATCTGAAGAAAGAACATACTATGTGCCAATAATTAAGATAGACATGCCCCAAAATATAAAACTAGAGTCAGTTGTCAAAAGTTAAGTAAAAGGAGGGGATAATTGTGTCAGAAAATGTTTCTGCAAATGCAGTCTACAAAAATCTGCAAATAACAGGAAAGAACAGATGCTAAATTAAACATTTTTAAAATGACCATTATTGGAGTTTGGTTTGAATCATATTCCTGATAAAATTATATATTAATTTGAATACTTTCAGTTATACAAAATGGATAAAATTATTCTACACAAAAGAATTAATTAAAACTTGTTATATTATAAAGTTAATTTGAAATGAGTTGTAAGTGGGGGAATATGTACTTTGATCAGCAGATGCACAGTGAAGAAAAGTAAACTTGGAATAGAAAGTGCAGGATTCAACTTATATTTTCTTTAGGAACTCATGTAAGGCAGTTTTGATTACTGAAACATACAGATATTTGAAGCCAGACATCTGGATTAAAACATTGTTTCTGTTCTTTACTATTTTTTTTTACTAGCCTGGACATTTGGTTCTGAGTCTCTGTATGTATTAACAGTGATATACTTCTGATCTCTCAAGAGTGTTGTATGGATTAGTGCAGACAGCACACAGAGGTTAGGTTCTACATCATAATGCTGACACATAATAAATGTTCAATAAATGTCAGTTCTATTTGTGTGTTCTTCTCCTTCACTTTTGGAATCATAGTTTCCTTACCTCTAAAATAGAAGCAATAATAAAGCTAATATAAATAAAGCTAGTATACTGTCTATTACCAATGCAATTAATAAAACTAATATAAATTTTTTACACAAAAATGTTTTGCAAACTGTAAAGTCAAGTCATTCTTTAGAATTTATTAAGATGGAGGATGATCATCATACATGAAAAAGGAGAGTTCCTTGTTGTCCCTTATAGCCTAAAATAAAGGGCATAGTACAAGTGTATATTTCTAAATGTAGAAGAGTATTTATCACTTCACCATGTAAATACCCCATTCAGAATACTGAGGTCTATTTTATTTATGCTACTATGCTCAACAAGTTTGTCCTAATAGTTTCATGAGTAGACTTCCAAACAGCGGCCAATTCCTCAGCCAACCAGCCTCAATTATCAGGCCAAGTTTATCCATCCTTGTAAAATCTGTTAGTCCGTATCTGTATTTTTAAATTGGTCTCTTACATGTCAAGTTATGTGACACAATAGTAAAACAATTCATAAAGTTGAGTGTCTGACAGTAAACTGTGAGAATTTGATATTACAACAGCCTGAAAGGCAGAATAAAATCCCCAAATTTTAAAATGGAATTCAACTCCTTCCATTATCCGAACTTACATGTAATTCCAAATATTTGTTCCACTACTTTCCTCACTCGCAATCCAAATCCTGTATTCCTGGCTTTTTTTTTTTTTTTTTTTTTTTTTTTTTGGTACGCGGGCCTCTCACTGTTTTGGCCTCTCCCGTCGCGGAGCACAGGCTCCGGACGCGCAGGCTCAAGTGGCCATGGCTCACGGGCCCAGCCGCTCCGCGGCATGTGGGATCTTCCCAGACCGGGGCATGAACCCATGTCCCCTGCATCGGCAGGCGGACTCTAACCACTGCGCCACCAAGGAAGCCCTCCTGGCTATTTTTTATACACTTTATTTTTCATTAAATTTTTGAAATATAATTTACATACTATGAAATGCTTCCACTTTATGTGCACATTTTGATGAGTTTTCACAAATACCTGTGTGTGTACATCCATGTAGTTATCACCATTAGAAAGATACAGAATATGCCCATCACCACAATATGTTCCCATGTGCTTATTGCCAGTATACCATTTACCAAACCAGATACCACCACCAACTGCTCTGCATTCTATCTTTTCTAGTATTTAATTTAAATTGTAGTACACAGTATGTACTCATCTTGCTATTTTTGAGGTTTATTCATGTTTCATATATCAGTTGTTGGTTCACTCTTATTGCTAAGTAGTAGTCTATGTATGACTATATATACTCTGGAGTGTATTTATCCATTTACCTTTCAATGGATAAACTGACTCCTATTTTTGACCATTCTGAATAATGCTTCTATAAACATTTGTATACCAGTATTGGTGTGGTCAAGTTTTCATTTCTCTTTGACAAACATGTCTAAGGATATAAATACTTATAAGTGTTGTTTAACTTTTAAAAAAACTGCCAAATGCATTTCCGAAGTCATTGTATCAATTTACATTTCCACCAACAGTGTGTGGGATAATTGAAATCTTAATAATACTGAATCTTCTGATCTATTCACATGGTATACTTACTTCTCTGTTTATGTAGATCTCTTTTATTTTCTCTCTGCTTCATTTTGCAGTGTTTTATTTCCATTCTTGCACATATTTTTTAAAAGTATGCCTAATTTTTTCATGTTTTATGTTATTCTAAATAATAAGTTTTTTAAAAATATTGAGTACCAATTTTCATTGCTAGTGTGTAGAAATACAATTAATTTTACATATTGACTTCTGTCAAATAACTTGTGTCATTCTTGTAGTTATTTGTAGATTTCCAGGAATTTTCTGCATACATGATCATATTGTCTATTAATTTAAAAATTTAGTTTTTTTCTAAAGTGTATGCTTTCCTTTTTTTCTTTCCTTAGTGCACTTTTCAAGACCTCCAGTACAATGTTCGGTGTAAGTGGTGAGAGGAACATCTTTGATTTTTCCCAGTCTCATGGGTGGAGTGTTCATGCTTTTCTTCTTTTTTTAAAAATAAATTTATTTATTTATTTTTGGCTACATTGGGTCTTCATTGTTGCATGCGGGCTTTTCTCTAGTTGCAGTGAGCGTGGGCTACTCTTTGTTGCGGTGCGCAGGCTTCTCGTTGAGGTGGCTTCTCTTGTTGCGGAGCACGTGTTCTACGTGAGCAGGCTCAGTAGTTGTGGTTTGTAGGCTCTAGAGCGTAGGCTGAGTAGTTGTGGCGCATGGACTTAGTTGCTCCGTGGCATGTGGGATCTTCCACACCAGGGCTTGAACCCATGTCCCTTGCATTGGCAGGCGGATTCTTAACCACTGAGCCACCAGGGAAGCCCCATGCTTTTATTCTTAAGTATAATTTTAGCTTTGAAATTTGAAGATGTCTATTTTCAACATGAAAAGTTGAATTTTTTTGATTTGCTGAGACTCTTTATTGTTAATGGATGTTGAATTTCGTCAAGTGTTTTCTTTTGCATTTATTGAGACAATCATATATCTCCTTTGTTTTATTCTGTTAATAAAGTTCATTGAATGGTTTTCAAATGTTGAAATCAAGTGGGATAGATCCCACTTGGTCAGGTATGTTATTCCAATATATTACTAAATTTGATTTGTTAATATTAATGAAAAAGATTTTTGCATTTATGATCATAAAGGATATTGGACTGTGTATCTCTTTCTTGTCGATGTCATTGTCTGGTTGTGATGTTAGAGTAATGTGAGCTTTATAAAATGATTTGTGTTTCCTCTTCCTGTATTTTCTGCATGAGTTTTGCAGAATTGATATTAGTTTTCATTAAATGCTTGGTCAAAACTAGCAATGAATTCATCCAGACCTAAAATCATTGCTGGGGCAAATTATTATAAATTAAAAATTACTTGATTTTATTGAGAGATAGGTACTCTATTGCTTTTTGAGTCAATTTTGGTAAGCTGTGTTCATCAACAAGTTTGTCTATTACAGCTAAGATATTCAATAACCTGGCATAAAGTTGCTTATAACTGTCCCTCAGTATCATTTTAATGTCTGT
This sequence comes from Mesoplodon bidens, assembly GCF_964165515.1. Taxonomy (NCBI): domain Eukaryota; kingdom Metazoa; phylum Chordata; class Mammalia; order Artiodactyla; family Ziphiidae; genus Mesoplodon; species Mesoplodon bidens. The sequence continues at coordinate 116,543,397 of NC_138176.1, read as the reverse complement.
AAAATCTGTAGTAATGGGCCCTTTCCTCCCTGGTATTAGGAATTTACATTTTTCTTTGTTTTTTTGTTATTCCTTGATAACTAGACTTTTCCCCCCATTTTTTAAACCTTTCCATATAATATGCATTTAGTTTCATTGTTTTTTTTATTGTTTTTCGTATTTTATTTTGCCATTTTCTGATTTTAATCTTTATTATGTTTACTACTGCTTCCCTTCTAATTACTTTGGATTTAACTCACTTTTCTTTTCCTCCTCCTGTTCCTTGTCCTTTTTCTCTCCTCTTTCTCTTAGATTATTTAATTTTAGATAAATCCTCTTTTTTAATAACAATGTTTAAAGCCATAAATTTCCCTCAAATTTCACTTCATTAGTATCAAACGAGTTTTTTTTGTTTTTTGTTTTTTGGGTTTTTTTTGCGGTATGTGGGCCTCTCACTGTTGTGGCCTCTCCCGTTGCGGAGCACAGGCTCCTGACGCACAGGCCCAGCGGCCATGGCTCACGGGCCCAGCCGCTCCGCAGCATGTGGGATCTTCCCAGACCGGGGCATGAACCCGTTTCCCCTGCATCGGCAGGTGGACTCTCAACCACTGCACCACCAGGGAAGCCCATCACACAAGTTTTTATATGTTTTGTTGCCATCCCCATTTAGGTCAAAATATTTTCTACTTTTTCTTGTGATTTCTTCTATTATCTATAAGTTACATTAAAATGTGCATTATAATTTTACCACTATTTGGCAGTGTCTCATTCTTTCTGTTATTAATTGCCAGTTTAATTCCAATGTGGTCAGAAAACACATTCTGAATTACCTTTATTCTTATGAATGTATTGAGACTTGTTTCATGGATGAGCATAAGGCCTATCTTGGTAAATTTCTATGTGCATTACAGAATGTCTATTTTTTCAGCTGTTGCATGGAGTACTCTACCAAATTTACTAGACCAGGTTGGTTGATAATCTTTGTATACATTCCCCCATCCTTAGAGATTTCTATCTACTTGTTTTATTAATTACTAAGCTCTGAGTGTTGAAAACTCTTACTCTTATTATAGACTTGTCTATTTTTGGCTTTCAGTTCTGTCAGTTTTACTTCATGTATTTTGAAGCTCTTCTCTCCCTAGCTGTGGTGAGTGGGGCCTACTCTTCATTTCTGTGTGTGGGCTTCTCATTGTGGAGACTTCTCTTGATGCAGAGAACGGGCTCTAGGTGAGCAGGCTTTAGTCGTTGCAGCACCTGGGCTCAGCAGTTGTGGTGCATGGGCTCAGTAGTTGCGGCTCATGGGCTCTAGAGTGCAGGCTCAGTAGTTGTGGTGCACAGGCTTAGTTGTTCTGCGGCATGTGGGATCTTCCCAGACCAGGGATCGAACTTGTGTCCCCTGCACTGGCAGGCGGATTCTTAACCACTGCGCCACCAGGGAAGTCCCATGGATAAGTTGAATTCTTTATAATTTTGAAATGTTTTCTTCATCCTTGGTAATGTCCTTTGTCATAAAGTCTACTTGTTCTGAAATTAACACAGCCACTGCTGCTTTATTACTGTTATTTTAGATGATTATATCACTTTAAAATTATTACTTTCTGTAAAAAATATTGGTATCTTTGTATTTAAAACCACTGCTTTGTTAGAATAGATTATTTGTTTAATAAAAATTTTAATATGATTAGGGTAAATCAACCCTATTCCAATTACGTTCTATTTCTCCCTTCTGTTCTTTTCATCTTTTTTATGCCCTTCTATTTTTCTTTAATTTTATATTTTCTTACAGTCCATTTTATCTCCACTATTAGCGCATTTATTTTGCTATGTATTCAACTTCACTGAATATTTTCTTCTTCAATGACTAACCTACTTATAATTCTATCAACTGAATTTCTCATTTTAAATATTACATTTTTCATCTCTAGAAATTTCCTTCAGTTTTTTTTTCCATGTGTTTCTTTTCTCCCTCTACTCTTGTCCTAATTTCCTTTAATCCTTAACCATACTGAGCACATTTAAAACATATACCTTAGCATCCTAGTCTACAAATTCTATCATCTCTATTATTTCTGGCTGATTTTATTGACTAAATGCAGTAATGGATCACTTTTTTCTATGTCCATATATACTTACTATTTTTTAATTGAATGTATGATATCTTGACTCATATTTTTGAGTGTTAGAACTTGTTTTCTTCCTTTATAGAATTTTGGTTGTTTGGATTTTGTTTTCTTTCTTTCAGATCTTTGAAGTTTGTTTTGGTAGGCAATAAGTTACTTGCAAATCAGGTTGATCTTTTGGAGGCTTACTGTTAAGCTTTTGTAGAGAAGATTTACAGCAGCCTTTATTCAGGACTAAATTAGCCTTACTAGTAAGAATTGACTTGTCTTGGGGCTTTACTGATTAAAATTTCAATGTTGTCCAAAGTGGTCTCCACAGTGGCTGGAATTCAAACATTTCCCAGTCCTGTTGAAAACCCGGAACTATGGACTTTTAAGATTCCTGGCCTCCCACCTTTTTCATGAGTTTTTACCCCATGTAAGTGTGGATAGGTTTTCAGCTAAAGGGTCAATGGGACCCCTATTTTGATTTATGGAGCTCTCTCCTCATGGTGCCCTCCTTTTCAGTGTTCTGCCCTCCAAATTCTGCCTGCAGCAGTTTTCCTGAACTTTGATCTGTTTCCTCAGCTAAGCAAGACTATATTGGCTCTGCTTCGGTTCCTCTTCCCTGCACCATGATTCAGAAATTGCTTCTGGAGAGATATCTGGTACAGTCATGGGGTTCACCATGTTTGTTTCCCTTTGCTTAGGAATCAGTCCTGGGACTTCCCTGGTGGTCCAGCGGTTAAGACTCTGCGCTCCCAATGCAGGGGGCCTGTGTTCCATCCCTAGTCAGGGAACCAGATCCCACATGCCGCAACTAAGACCCAGTGCAGCCAAATAAATAAATAAATATTTTAAAAAAGGAGAAAAATAATCAGTCCTGCACTATTTATTGTCCCATATTTGAGAACAATTTTTGTTATGTTTTGTCATACTTTATTGTTTAAGGTAGGAGAATAAGTCTGCTCCCTGAATTCCAGCATGTAGAGAAGTAGAGGTGGTTACTCATTCTTCTTTTTTCTTCCTTTCTCCTCCTGAAAGAGCCATGCACTGTGTCCCTCAGAGCATTATAGAAGGTCATGTGCTTTCCTTTTATTCTACACATTTACACTTCTCTCCTCGCTGGTCACTTGAATCTTCCTTCTTAACTTCAATGATAAACTACCCTACCTTTTGCCTAGGCCTTTGTTAGAGCTTTAATTTTGTTTAGCTCTTGTGGCATAATAAACAAACCCAAAGTTCAGTGGCTTAAAAATGGCTTTTACAATTCCATATGTTCACTGGGCCCAGCTGGAGTGTTCTGTTCCCAATAATACCAGCATCAGCCTCAGTAACCTGGAGTTCCAAGATGTCTCACTCCCAAGTCAGCTGACGTAGGGGATAATATTGAAGGCAGGGCTCAGCAGAGATTCTGGGTTAGCTGAGTCTCTTTCTCTTCCTTTCCATGTCATCTCTCCATGTCATAGTTACATATACTCTCTCTAACTGCAACTACTTACTTGGAGACTCATGACTCCTAAAAGTGAAAAAGCAGAATCTGACAGGCCAGCTTAATCCCAGAACTGGCAAAGTTTACTTCCACCACCTTGAATTGGTTAAAGCCATCAGACATACAAGGATTGCTATATAGCCATGGCAATTAAGGCACTGTGCTGTCAATGCAAATGGTAGAAAAATAAACCAAATAAGCAAAATAGAGTCCATGCTGACTTGGCTTCTGAAAAACAAGCTACTTATTTTGGAATACTTTCAAATATAGAGAACATTTGCAAAGATAATACAGGAAGTGTCCATATACCCTCACCCAGTGTTCCCTAATGTTAGCATCTTACATCACCATGATATATTTGTCAAAACCAAGAAGCCAAAATTGAAACATTACTGTTAACTAAGCTCCAGACTTTACTGAAGAATCACCAGTTTTTCCACTCATGCCTGTTTTCTGTTACAGGATCCATTCATTGCATTTAAAGACCCACTTCTATATAGTTATATGATTATGACAAAAACACCACTGCAATTCATAGGGCATAGGATAGCCTTTCCAAACATGATACTGAGCCAACTGGATATTGTAGCGAAACATGAACCTTGACCTCCCCCCCATGATTTATACAAAATCTAATTTGAACTGGATCGTAGCTTTAAGTTAAGTGTGACATGTTAAATTATAAAGCTTTTAGAATAAAACATAAGATAATATCTTCATAACCTGGAGTAAGCAAACATTTCTTAAATGTTTAGGGCACAGAAGTCACTAGACATAAAATCAAAATAGATAAGTTGAATTTTATTAAACTTAATCACTTCTGCTAAATAGCAGACAGTTTTAAAAGATTGAAAGTGCAAGTCTCTCACTGTGAAAGATAATTTCAATACATATATATGATAAATGAGTCATATCCTGATTATATAAAGAAGTCCTAAAAATTCTTCAAATCAATAAGCTATAGATCAAAATAAAAAGTAAAATACGAAAAAGATATGAACAGATATATCACAAGTTATTTAAGTGGCCACAAACCATGAAACATCAATACTCACCATGGAAATGCAAATTAAAACTACAAGATACCACTACACATCTAAACAAATGACTTAAACTAGAAAGGGACAATATCTGGTGGTGACACAACTTAGAATGGTCATATATTGCTGGTAGGACTGTAAAATGATAGAAAAACTTTGAAAAATTATTTGGCAGAATCTACTAAAAACTAAACAAACTTCTTCCTTATGACTCACCAATTCTACTTTTATGCATATTCCTAAGACAAATGAAGTGCATAACTCCATGAAAAGACATATACAATATGTGTAATAGAAAACAGAGTTTGATTCATAATATCCCCAAATTGAAAAAATTAAAACAAATACCCTTCAGTGGTAGAATGAATTTTTAAAAATATGGTATATCCCCATAATGAAATGTATTTAACAGTAAAAAGGAAAAAATTATTCATACCCAAGAACATAAATCTATCTCAAAAACATTATGTTGAGCGAAAGACTTCAGAACAAAAGTAAATTTGCACGAGGGTGATGTCAGCAAAGAGAGGGCTAGGAGGTCTCAACACTTGTTCTCCCCACAAAAACAACAAAAGTAGTAAATAAATAACCACGAACTGAAGAAAATATCTCTGGGAAAGCTCTGGACTACAGCAAAGAAGTAGCAAAAAACTATGAAGCTCAAAATCCAAGGATGGCTACACAGAATAGTGTAGGAAGCATTTCACCTGCACCACCCCATCCCCCAGTGCAGAGGAGCTTGGGGCCAATAGAGACACCCTCCCTTGGGGGGAGTTCATGCCAAAGGGAAAAGAAGAGCAGGAGAACTTCACCAATCCTTACTACCAATGACTTATGCAGACTTTGCTGCTCAGGATCCCCCAATTCTTCACCAATATTGAACCCAGATGATGAAGCTGCCTAAAGTCCCTGCCCTTGTGTCTCCTCCCTGGGGCTGGGGCTGTCTCTGCAGTGAGACCCCACTGACTGCTGTGCCTGGCTCTCCTAGATCATGTCACCAAAGCACCTCACCATCTACAGGACCAAAGCTGTTGCTGCTTTGCACCCCACCCTTGTTTCCCCAGGCCCCAAGTTACGTCATTGACCTACCATTACCGAGGCCAACTTGCAGCTATGTTACAACCCATTCCCTGGTCCTAAGTTGGGGCTTTGACCTGCCATCACCAGGCTGCTCTGCTGCAGCTCTGCCCCATCCCCAAGGTTGTATGTCATGGTTTTACCCACTATTACCAGGGCTCCACTGTTGCTGCTCTGCATCCCACCCACTGGGCTCCAAGCTGGGGCTCTGACCTGCCAAACTTGAGCTACTGCTGTTCTGTGACTGCCCCCAGGGGCCAGAGTTGGGACTTGTACTCACCATCCCCAAGGCAGGCTACTGCTGCACCCTGCCTTCTGAGCCTAAGCCACCGCTACACCCTCTCAACCCAGGGACCATTCCACTGTTCCCCCCTCACCCTTAGCCTGAGTCCCTGTGGCAATCCCCAGAGACCCAGACCAAGGTTCCACAAGAGATCTGCACATGCCCACATCTCAGATACCTGCACCACCATCACAACAAGCATACCCAGAACCCAGGTGCTACAGTAGTTCTAATTGTACCTGATCCCAGGACCCCAGATCAGCTGCTGCTCTGAGCGTCAGCACCTCCTAACTGGCACCAAGAGGAATCCCCTCAGCTAAAACTTCTTCCCATAGGCAAAAAGGGGAAAAGAGGAGTCTAGCAGCTGTTGCCTCTGAGTACCCTGCCACTCATGGGACCATTGTAGCCTTGACCACAGAAGACCCCCACAGTCTCTGTGGATGCTGCTTTCAGCTGGCAGAGTCGCGTGGAGACTACTGCCACCTTGCCCTTCCAGGAACCGGAGACACTACACCTCACCCAGCCAGTGCCCTCACAGCCAACCACAGATAAAAGTCTTTCTCCAAAAAAGCCAGTCCAAAAAGGCTGGAAGAAATGACTGCTCCCTCAAATGCTCAGACATCAATGCAAAGCCATCAGAAATGTGAAAAAGCAATCATACATGACACCATCAAAGGAACAATAATTTTCCAGTAACTGACCCCAAAGAAATGAAGATCAATGAGTTACCTGACAAAGAATTCAAAATAGAATTCTCTGGTAAAGGTGAATATATAGTAAAATTCAAAATACTCTAGTACTGAAATGCTGGTGCATAAACCACTTTGAACTCTAGTTAGGTTAAAAGACAAAAGTTATAAAAATAACTATACAGCTTCAATATTTTGTTAATGGATACACAATATAAAAAGATGTAGATTGTTACATCAACAATGTAAAATGTGGGGGGAGGTCAAGTAAGGAGGTAGAAATTAAGTTCTTATCAGCTTAAAATAGACCATTATAAGATGAAAGGCTGATGGGAATCTCAAAGCAAAAACCTACAATAGATAATACACAAGTGATAAAGAGAAAAAAATCAAAGAATACCATTATAAAAAATTATCAAAAGATAGCTAGAGAGGAAGAAGGCAACCACAAAACAATCATAAAGCAATGAACAAAGTGGCCATAATAAGTCTTTAGCTATCAGTAAATACTCTAAGTGTAAATGGTTTAAAAATCTCTAATTAAAAGACAGAGTGGCTGAATGGATAAAAACAAGATCCAAATATATGCTGCCTACAAGGACTCACTTAAGCTTTAAGAACACTCATAGGAGAGACAGAAAAAGATATTCTGTGCAGATGGAGACCAAAAGAGAGGAGGGGTAGCTCTACTTATATCACACAAAATAGACTTTAAGTTGAAGCTATAACAAGACACAATGTTATTATATAATGATGGAGTAATTTTATCAAGAGGATATAACAACTGTAAATATATATGCATCACGTATCAGAGCACTGCAATATGTTAAACAATTTTTAACAGATCTGAAGGTAGAAAGAAGCAATCAAAGTAGCGGAGGTTGATACACTGCTTTCAACAAAGGATAGATTAGCCAGACAGAAAATCAATAAGGAAATAATGGACTTGAACTATACTTTAGACAAAATGGACCTAACAGACATATGTAGAACATTCCATCCAACAGCAGTAGAATGTACAATCGTCTCAGGAGCACATGGAACATTCTCCAGGATAGATCATATGTTAAGTAACAAGAACAGTCTTAACAAATGTAAGAATGAAATCATATCAAGTGTCATTTTTGATCACAGTGGTATAAAACTGGAAACCAATTAACAAGAGGAAAGCTAGAAAATTCACAAATACATGGAAATTAAACAACAAACTTCTAAACAATCCATGGGTCAAAGAAGAAATCAAAAGGGAAATTTGAAAATATCTTGAGATAAATAAAAATGAAAACACAACCTTCTAAAACTTCTGGGATGCTGAAAAAGCAGTTCTTACGGGAAAGTTTAGAGGGATAAAAGCCTACACTAAGGAAAAAAAAAAAAGAGATCTCAAACAACCTAACCTTACACTTTAAGGAACTAGAAAAAGAAGAGCTAATTAATCCCAAAGTTAACTGAAGTTAATTTAATAATAAAAATTAGAGCAGAGATAAGTGAAATAGACTAGAAAAACAATAGAAAACATAGACTAAACTAAGAGTTATTTTTTTAAAAAGAGAAACTAAATTGACAAACTTTTAGCTAGACTAAGACAAAAAGAGAGATGACTCAAATTAATAAAATTATAGGAAAGAGGAATATTAAAACTGATACCACAGAAATAAAAAGGATAAGAGACTACTATGAACAATTATATGCACACAAATTAGATAGCTTAGAAGAAATAGACAAATTCGTAGAAACATACAATTTATCAAGACTGAATCATGAAGTAATAGAATATTTGAACAGATAAATAATGAGAAAGAGATTGAATCAATAATCAGAAACCTTCCACTGAAAAAAACTAAGGGACCAGATGGCTTCACTAGTGAATTCTACCAAGCATTTAAAGAAAAATTAATACCAATTTCTCTCAAGCTTTTTCAAAAAAACTGAAGAGGAACGAACACTTCCAAATTCATTTTAGAAGGCCAGCATTACCCTGATACCAAATAAAGCCAGATAAGGACACTACAAGAAAAGAAAACTATAGGCCAATATCCCTTATGAACACAGATGCAAAAATCTTCAACAAAATACTAGCAAACAAAATTCAATAGCACATTAAAAGGATCATACACCATGATCCAGTAGGATTTATCCCTGGGGTGTGAGGATATTTCAAATTAATAAATGTGATATACCACATTAACAGAATAAATTTTTAAAATATTATGATAATTTTAATAGATGCAGACAAAGCATTTAACAAAATTTAACATCTTTTCATGATGAAAACTCTCAACAAGTGGGAATACAGGGAATGGATTTGAACAAAATAAAGGTCATATATGGACATTTCTCCAAAGAAGATATACAGATCTCCAACAAACACATGAAAGGATGCTCAACGTCACTAATCATTAGAGAAATGAAAATCAAAATTACAGTGAGGTATCACCTCACACCAGTCAGAATGGCCATCATCAAAATGTCTACAAACAATAAATGCTGGAGAGGGAGTGGAGAAAAGGGAACCCTCCTGCACTGTTGGTGGGAATGTAAATTGATACAGCCATTATGGAGAACAGGATGGAGTTTCCTTAAAAAACTAATAATAGAACTACCATATGACCGAGCAATCCCACTACTGGGCATAGACCCTGAGAAAACCATAATTCAAAATGAGTCATGCTAACACATATATATGGAATTTAAGAAAAAACAATGTCATGAAGAAACTAGGAGTAAGACAGGAATAAAGACACAGACCTACTAGAGAATGGACTTGAGGATATGGGGAGGGGGAAGGGTAAGCTGTGACAAAGCAAAAGAGAGGCATGGACATATATACACTACCAAACGTAAGGTAGATAGCTAGTGGGAAGCAGCCGCATAGCACAGGGAGATCAGCTCGGTGCTTTGTGACCACCTAGATGGGTGGGATAGGGAGGGTGGGAGGGAGGGAGATGCAAGAGGGAAGAGATATGGGAACATATGTATATGTATAACTGATTCACTCTGTTATAAAGCAGAAACTAACACGCCATTGTAAAGCAATTATACTCCAATAAAGATGTAAAAAAAAAAAAAAAGAGTCATGCACCACAATGTTCATTGCAGCACTATTTACAGCAGCTGGGACATGGAAGCAGCCTAAGTGTCCACTGACTAATGAATGGATAAAGAAGATGTGGCCCATATATACAATGGAATATTACTCAGCCATAAAAGGAAACGAAATTGAGTTATTTGTAGTGAGGTGGATGGACCTAGAGTCTGTCATACAGAGTGAAGTAAGTTAGAAAGAAAAAAACAAATACCGTATGCTAACACATATATATGGAATCTAAAAAAAAATAAAAAAGGTTCTGATGAACCTAAGGGCAGGACAGGAATAAAGATACAAACGTAGAGAATGGATTTGAGGACAAAGGGAGGGGGGAGGGTAAGCTGGGACCAAGTGAGAGAGTAGCATTGACATATATACACTACCAAATGGAAAATAGATAGCTAGTGGGAAGCAGCTGCATAGCACAGGGAGATCAGCTCGGTGTTTTGTGACCACCTAGATGGGTGGGATAGGGAGGGTGGGAGGGCGGGAGATGCAAGAGGGAAGAGATATGGGAACATATGTATATGTATAACTGATTCACTCTGTTATAAAGCAGAAACTAACACGCCATTGTAAAGCAATTATACTCCAATAAAGATGTAAAAAAAAAAAAAAAGAGTCATGCACCACAATGTTCATTGCAGCACTATTTACAGCAGCTGGGACATGGAAGCAGCCTAAGTGTCCACTGACTAATGAATGGATAAAGAAGATGTGGCCCATATATACAATGGAATATTACTCAGCCATAAAAGGAAACGAAATTGAGTTATTTGTAGTGAGGTGGATGGACCTAGAGTCTGTCATACAGAGTGAAGTAAGTTAGAAAGAAAAAAACAAATACCGTATGCTAACACATATATATGGAATCTAAAAAAAAATAAAAAAGGTTCTGATGAACCTAAGGGCAGGACAGGAATAAAGATACAAACGTAGAGAATGGATTTGAGGACAAAGGGAGGGGGGAGGGTAAGCTGGGATGAAGTGAGAGAGTAACACTGACACACATACACTACCAAATGTAAAATAGATAGCTAGTGGGAAGCAGCTGCATAGCACAGGGAGATCAGCTCGGTGTTTTGTGACCACCTAGATGGGTGGGATAGGGAGGGTGGGAGGGCGGGAGACGCAAGAGGGAAGAGATATGGGAACATATGTATATGTATAACTGATTCACTCTGTTATAAAGCAGAAACTAACACGCCATTGTAAAGCAATTATACTCCAATAAAGATGTTAAAAAATAAATAAATAAATAAGAAGGTCATGTATGACAGGCCCACAACAAACATCACATTCAACAGTGAAAAGATGAAAGATTTTCCTCTAAGATCAAGGATGCCCCACTGTCACTACTTTTATTCTACACAGTGCTGGAAGTCCCAGCCACAGCATTAGGCAAGAAAAATAAATAAAAGGCATCCAAATTGGAAAGGAAGAAGTAAAATTATCTCTGTTTGCAGATTACATGATCTTATAAGAAAACCCTAAAAACTCCACCCAAAACTGTTAGAACTAATAAATGAGTTCAGTGCAGTTGCAGGATCCCAAATCAACATACATTACATTTCTGTACACTAACAATGAACTATCTAAAAGGGAAATTAAGGTAACAATTCCATTTACAATAGCATCGAAAATAATAAACTCTAGGAATAAATTTAACCAAGGAAGCGAAAGACTTATACACTTAAAACTATAAGACACTGATGAAATAAATTGAAGAAGACACAGATAAATGAAAACGTATTCTGTGTTCTTGGGTTGGAATAATTAATATTATTAAAATGTGAGATCTACATATTCAATGCAACCTCTATCAGCAACATACACCATCTTATCTGTTATAACAAAACAAAACAAGAAGGCAAGAAAACCCAGCCTTATTTATTGTGCAAGGGGACTATACAAGGATATGGATACCAGGACACAGAGGCCATTGTGATTCATCTTGAGGATGGTACCACAGGGTACTGACTCGGAAAATGCATCAGGGAACCTCCTGGGAGGTTGGAAATATTCTATATGTAGATCTGGGTAGTTCCATGAATGTACTGATATCAGAAAATTCATGATGCTGTACATTCAGGATTTGTGCACTTTATCCTATGTATGAAATGCCTCAATTTAAAAAATAGACATAAAGAAAGAAAAAAAATGGAACTATGTAAAAATATGTGTATCTGCACATTTGGTTCTGTTGCTTAAAACCTTTAAGTGATTTTTTAATTACATAGAAATGAAGACCAAAATCCTTACCATCAGTTATAAGGCCCACAATTACGGCCTCATTTCTTCTAGCATTATTTCACTCTCCCCATCCAAACCTCACTCCATTCTTTTGTTTCCTTTAATAAACTATATCTTTTTGTAAAAAGTGTACACTCTGAAATGCTGTCCTGTTTGTCTAAAAAATTATTTTCCACATCTTGTTCTTTTTGTTGTTGTTGTTCCTAGCTTAAAAATGTTTCATCAAATGAATTAGTAAACTATTTACTTGTTTGAAGCATTGGTAATTACAGGAAAAGAAATAGCCTTTGTGGAACCTTTCTAGTAACAATTGTGTTTCAAGGTTACCAAATATCCCCAAATAGTGATATTGCAAAGAACTTCTTTAAAAATTATAAGCTAATAAAAATATATTGAGTGGTAGAATTAGAAAACCACAATTTTGCAACTGTAGTGGTAGAACTGGTAACCAAGCATAATCATCAGACACTAAAACTATTAGGTCAAAGATCAATGGATAACTGGAATTTGCAAGGAGCTGAGGTATTGTCTCAGCTTAATTGCTGGTTTGGGGAGTAAAACATAACCTCACAATGGAGAGAGCTTGCTGGTTCTACATTAACCCAGAGATCAAATTTAAAATAACTGATAATGAGAAAACCTACACCATTATATGCCTTTTGAAATGATGCAAAAGGAAGTACATAACATCATGTATGGAGTGAATCTTATCCAGTCCCTAGATTTAATCTTAACTTTACAGAACATACAGGGTATAGAAAAACAACCTAAAACACACCAAAAAGAAATGATTGAGACAAATCCTGAAGGTAGAATACTGCCAATGTTCCATGTGTGTGCGCGCACACACACACATTTGGGTTGGGCAGTGGCAATGTTATAGATTAAGAGAGAGAAATGCAATGCGTGGCCTTGACCATGGTCTGGTTATTAAAAAAATAACATTTTTAAGGGAGCAATTTGAGAAGATTGAATACGACTGGGAAGTATATGATATTAGGGAAATATTGGTACCTGCTTAGCTTTAATGATGATTTTAAGATTATGTAGAAAATGTTCTTATACTTTAGAGATTCCTACTAAAATCTTTAGGTGTGAAATGCCAATGTCTATAACTTACTTTCAAAATTTAGCAAAAAAAGACTTCCTTGGTGGTCCAGTGGTTAAAACTCCATGCTTCCAATGCAGGGGACACGGGTTTGATCCCTGGTCAGGGAAGTTCTGCATGCCGAGGGGTGTGGCCAAAAAAAAACCCCCAAACAAAAAAACCCCACAAAATTCAGCAAAAAGGATGCAATTAGTATGGCAAAATATAAACAATTTTTATATCTAACTTAATTAAAAATCTCTTTATCAGATGGATTTCTCTGCTCCTCCACCCTGAGTTAACCAAGTAAGGAACTATGAAAACACAGTGGCTATGTTTTTCATAACATTCATCACAATTATAATTATTCATTTATTTAAAGTTTGTATTCAACACTAAGCAGTAAGGCTCATCCTATTTTGTTAAACACTGTTCGCAAATGTTCAATAACTATTTCTTCATGAAAAAATGAAACACATGATAATTTCCAATTCTCTGATCATTTGGTTTCCTAATCTTTTTCACATTTTTTCTTTTATGTTGGACAACCTACCCTAATAATCTCAACTTGATATGCTGAAATTTTGTAAATCTCTACTCAATGTTACCTCTTCCATAAAGTTTTCTCTTACGTTGCCAATCAAAACAGTTTCTTTATCCTCTGTATGATTATTACTCTATCATAACAAAAATAATATGCTCAATCTCTATGTAACTAGTTATTTACTTGTGTCTGTAATTACACTCTATTTCCATAAAAACAGGGGCTGTGCCTTTTTCTCCTAAAAACATTATTACTTTGTATACTACATAATAAATAACCTTTGATTTGGGCTCATATCAATATGTGCACCATACATTTTTATTGTATTACTTTAAGTTCTAGTATTCTTTCGTGACAAAATACTGAGGGTGTTTTCCAAGTGTTTTGCAGTATTTTTTCATAAATATTTCATAACGTTAACTAGCACAATAGGATTAACAACTTCCTTAGACAAATCCAATCTTTTAATATTGATGCTCAGTCCCAGGCTGGATCTGTGCCAGAGCATAAGCCCACAGAATGTGGAAGCAGGAAGACAAGAAAAAAAAAATTGAAGCAGAACTTTAAAGCATGAGACTTTGCCTGTCACATTGGCTGTGTTACCCCAGAGACAATAGTAGGAGATTGGGAAATCTTTGCGCCAAGGCATTCAAAAGCACAGGAGATGAAAGGAAAACATGTAGACACTGAAGGACAATCACAGACCGATACTCAGAAAGAATGCGCCATTGTTGTGTTTTTGTTGGGTTGACAGCTAAGGGAAAGCTCTTCCAGTTATCATGTGTTTGTTAAATCCTGGTAATCTGTATTGTACTGGTTGTGTGCACACAACATTAACATGTATTCTACAGATTTCTCCTGCCTGCTTTTGGTTACTCCCACCATCCACCCACCACTAGAACTGGACACAGAAAAAAGAAAGGAGGAAAGGGAGAAAAATCCCCTCAACTGGGTTTTCATAAGACAGGTAGTAAAGGAAGGCAAAACCCACTTCCCCTGTCTCCTCCTGCTGGGGTACATGGCCCTCCTTTGCACAGTGTTTTCTGAGGCCATGGGGCTGGGATTCAGATCCCAGCAACCACCTCAGGCTAGGTACACATGACTCAGTTTTTTCAGGGAAGTAAACAAACTGTTCTCAAGTTAGTGCCTTATTAAGAGAAGGTCAATTTCTTCATTCTTGTTCCTAAATTATTACCCGTTTTATCTTAAAATGAATAGAAACCCTTTCATTCTATAGGTAGGAAGCATCTACACAATCAAATTTTTTGCTAGATATCATTATTTTATTATTCAGTTTTCCCAAAAGCATATGATTTCTCAATTGAGCTTTCTTTTTACTGTCTTTTATACATCCTTAAAATTATACTTTCAACAAAATAGATATGGACTATTAGAAGTATTTAGACAACTATTTGTAGGGAGTCATACTTTTCTTACACTATATTTTATACAGTATCCCAATAGATGTGTTTTGGAAAAAATGTGATGCCCCACAATATCTATTAAGTATTTTACAATGTGATTGTTTAGAAAATGAAGACCAAGGAAGAACAAACTACGAACCAAGCCTAGGCCAGGACTTTATAATTGCTTTATAAAAGCAGAGTAATTGCTTTATAAATGTTAAATCAGATTGGAATGAGGATTTAACCAAAATTAAAACACTATACAACGCTAATAACTTTCTTCAGATTGTCCATGTGGCCATCTCTATAGAATTAGCAATTATTTGGAAGTCAAAAGTTTTCATTCACGTTAAACGAAATTGGATGATCAGTCATTTGCACATGAAAATATTCGAAACACTTACACAGTGTGACACACCTAATTTTGTATTTGAAAATCATGATGATAAGAACAAAATCCTCAATGTTTTATATACCACTATGGTGTTAAAAAAACATAGTATTTTCTTAAAACCAAATCTCAATGTTTTTTCAATGAAGTGTTAGATTGTGGTTTAGGATTTACCATGATCCTTAAGTATAGATTTAAGCTCTTATTTGTTTGAGATATAATTGACAAATAACATTATATTAGTTTCATAATGATTCAATACATGTATATATTGTGAAATGATCACTACAACATCTAGTTAACATCCATAATCACGCACAGTTACAAATTTGTTTTCTTGTGTTGAGAACTTTTAATATCTAACTCTCTTAGCAATTTCCAAATATACAATAGAGTATTATTACTACAGTCACCATAATGTATGTTATATCCCCTTGACTTATTTATTTTATAAGTAGAAGTTTGTACCTTTTGACCACCCTTGATGTTTTCGATTATTAGTTATTAACTGTTGCCCAATCTAACATTTACCTAGTATTATGTGGTTATAAAGTGCTTTCACACACTCTTTGATTTGCATTTGAGGGAATATCTTTGAGGACAGTATTGTTATTGTTCTATTCTTCTCCTTTTATAGAGCTGAGTAATTAAGTAACTTGCCCAAGGATATAGCAAGTCAATATCAGACTCTTCATACTCTCAAGTCCTTCTGATTGAGATGTCACCTTGCTTAACTCTTCACACTGACTTACAGACACATCAACACAAAGGCCCAAAGCTGCTGTCTGGATTCTTTGAAAGCTACAGTTCAATATTCAAAATAGACATATATTATCACTCCTATACTCAATTCACCTTCCTTAATCACTACAGCAGTAGAGAACAAGAAGGTAAAAGCCAAATTATTCAAACTTTGTAAGAGATATAACCAACCTGACTTGTTAAAGAAAGATCTTTTCAGGTTATTTAGCAGATAAAAAATGATCTTCTGTCTGATATCCTAAAAATAAGTTCCAAGGATATTGTAGCTTTCTCCCAGTGACAATATAATTTTATTCTTGATTTCTTGTGGAAACTTGGAATGCAAATACAGGATTTTAGAAAAGAAGGCCCTGAATCAATATGTAGTTCATATAAACAGTGCAACAGCATTGGGCTATGTCCAATCACTACTAAAACAAAGCAAAGGACAATGGAAGGAGGAGAATTTAATAGGGCTATAAGTGGACAACATACTACATATAGAGTTAGTCTCTTTCATCAAGTGAATTATGATTTAAATTAAACTTTATACGTGAGGAATGATGCTGTTTGTCTCCTATTACAGGGAAATTCTTATAGAATAATCAGAAGCATGTAAAAATTATTTTCATTACTTAATTCTATAAATTTTGCAAAATAAAAGATTCCCTGTTAAAAAAATCAAGATTAAGGGGAGCACTGTTAGTTCTCAAAGCTTCATCTGTCACCTCTCTGTTCCCGAAATCACTGGAATAAGAAAACATGCCTTTCCTCTTCAGAGGACATTCTAAAATCCATGGCTTGTGTGTGGATTGTGAATCAAACCCAAATTGCTGGTTTTGTTTACCAGTTTTTTGAAGACTGTGCACTGTCCCTAATGGAAAAGCAGGTTTTGATTAAAAGAACTTCGTTTTTACACTGGGTATTGGATGCTAACAGCATACCATTTTAAAGGTTTCTATGCAAAATCAGAACGCTGAATGAATTGCCACTATAATGATTTAACTGTATAAAACAAGAGAACATCTTGGGCATAACTTTTGAGATTTTTATTGAATCAATCATGGTATTTAGAGTTAGATGAAGCACAACTCTGCCACTTTAGAATATGATGGAGTAGCTTGCTGCAAAGCCATGCTCCCACTGGGAACAACCAGAGGAGTTGGATAAAATACAAAATCAGGTGGAATCCATTGCAGAGTTGCTGAAGAAACTAGTATTTGAGAGGACAAAATCTTGAAGGAAAGGGAATCCCAGAAATGTGAGCTAGTATCATGTAAGTTGTTTTTCTATGCAGAGTATTTGCTAATAATAGCGAAGAACTAGAGGCTGATAAAATCGTCAGGAATGCAGCAAAGAATCAGCAGAGCAAGGCAAACTTTTGCCAACCTCACAAGGGCAAGGTGAGATAAACTTTGCCGCTGGCCAGTCATCCATGATTCAATAAGCCAAAATCTTGAGAAGGGAGGTGTAGGGAAGTAACGTCAAACTCAAGGGGTTCCTTCCTTGATATATTTGCTGAAATTTTAACCAGGAAAATAGCAAGATGCTAAAAGCTAAGCAGAAAGCCACCAAAAAAGCAGAGCAGAGTTATCAGTAACCTCAAGCTGATTTAGAGATGAAAATGAGATTATACTAAATAGAAGGAGTCTCATAAAACATTTGGCGTCCCTGGAAATTTACATCTTACAATATGGGGCAAAGCAGAGGTAGAAAAAACCATACTACAAGTTTTGAGTTAAATGCCTGATTGGATTAAGGTGATCCCAGTGACTCCTACTACTTTTCCATGTTCAACATTTTCTATTTTTTCTATATTTTTCTATTTCCTATATTCAATATTTCCATTTCAAATGGCTCCTTCTCCATCAGCATTCCAACATACTCAACTATTTCCCATCCTGATGGGGTACACAGGGGCAGGGGAGCTTTTCTTATCCTCCACTCCTCTTTCCCGCTCCAACACTACCTTCACTAACTCTCTCCATTTCCTCACGTTGCACTTCTGAACCCAAGGCAATCCTAGTTCCATTCCTACCAAGCAGCCACTAAAATTGCTCTTGTCAAAGACTCCACTAACTTCCATGACCCTCCATATTCTTAATAATGAACATTTTTAGTCTTTATCTCAGCAGCTTTTCATATCATTGCAGTTTTTTTAAAATGTACTACTCTTCTTTTCTGCCAATTCCTCCTGCCTTTCTGCTTCTTCCTTCTGGTTGCTTTTAGGCATTCTCCTTCTTATTCCTCAAAATAATATTGTAATTTTCTTTTCCTTCAAATTTCCTTCAAATTTCTACATGATTCTGGTTAACACTTCCACTTAGTTTCAGATATCACACATATGATGTTCACTCCTAAATCTAAACCTCTTGCTCAATACATATTGCTCCATTTCCAGTTACACACACCCAACTACTGTTTTGAATCTCTACTCACACAATCCAAATGCTCTTCAAATTCAATATACCCAACATAAAATACCCCATGCCAAATAACTGAAGGCTCTTCAAATTTTACTATTACATTCTAGCACCTGATATTTTTTCCCCCAAATATCTCACAAACCTATCCTCTTTTCACCATCTCTAGTCCTAGGTACTATCAATTTTTTCTGGCTATGGTATTAACAGTCTCTGCACATCTACTCTTGGGAACCACTAGACCATTTTCCAGACTGAAGTCATAGAAGCCTTTTACACACTACAAATCTAACCATGCACTCTCCGGATTAAGTATTTCAATCAATAACTTCCCTTAGTTTTAAGGACAAAATCTGGTCACTGTCCACCCCTCTGACATCATGATGTACAATTCTTCTTCCTTCTCTTTATTCCAGTCAAATTGTCCAACTTTCACTTCCTTAAATGAACCAGACTCCCTTCTGCCTCAGGGACTTTTGCCCTTCCCAAGTCTTTGTCTAGTGAGCTAATTAACTCCTACTCATCTTTCTAGTCTTATTTCAAATGTCACTGCCTTCAGGAAGATTTTCTCGACCTCCTCTGGCAAGATTATGCTTGTTACAGTCTCCACTTCCTGTATGTTTTTCTAAAAGAGAATTTTACGTTTTTGTATTTATTTCCTACCCATCACAGATCCACAACCCCAATCCCAGTCAGACTGATAATTCCATGAGGGTAAGGACCATGTCTGTTTTGTTGCCATTGTATCCCCAACACCAAGTTAGTTCCAACAAATAGTAGATAATAAATACATGTAAAATAAGTGAGCACAAGTTAAACAGATGGATAAATGAACAGATGGCTAAGAAGATACAATATGTAAATTATTTGGGTACCCTCTGTTAGCTAGCATATCAAGGTGCTTATTTGCTCTTGGCTTACTTGGGTAGGCAACTTTCCTCGCCAAACACTAGGTCCTCTCATTCTTATATCCACACCTATCCACCTCATCATGGCACACTGGAAACAGATTAGAGAGCCTCATCATAGCTTTGGGGATTAATCATCTCCCTCTCTTACCTCCAATGCACATACATGTGCACATGGGCTCACACACACACACATACAAGGTCAACTTCTGGGAAAAAGAAAACACATTATTGTACTTAGTATGTAATTTTCCCAGAATCCTCCAATTTCCTAACGATATTTTTTCAAATTAGTATGCAACCAATTAATGAGTTAAAATATAGACTGTTTTTAGAACCTTACATTGACTCATTATTGAAATGATTCATTAGTTTCTTGGAAAGAAGCAATTCAAACTGTTGTGCTTTTTTTCTGTAAGGTTTTCTTTGCCTTGCAATTTTTCGTCTTTCTTCTTTCAAAAGTAAAATAAATTTAAAAATTAAAATAAGGGACTTCCCTGGTGGCACAGTGGATAAGAATCCACCTGCCAATGCAGGGGACACAGGTTTGAGCCCTGGTCCGGGAAGATGCCACATGCCACGGAGCACCTAAGCCCGTGTGCCACAACTACTAAACCTGTGCCCTAGAGCCCGTGAGCTACAACTGCCGAGCCTGCGAGCCACAACTACTGAAGCCCGTGAGCCTAGAGCCCATGCTTTACAACAAGAGAAGCCACCTCAATGAGAAGCCCGTGCACCGCAACAAAGAGTAGCCCCTGCTCACCGCAACTAGAGGAAGCTCACGCACAGCAACTAAGACCCAATGCAGCCAAAAATAAATAAATTAAAAAAACTTAAAATATGTTAGAAAATGATACGTTTGAAATACTGAACTTTTTTTTTTTTTTTTTTTTTTTTTGCGGTACATGGGCCTCTCACTGTTGTGGCCTCTCCTGTTGCAGAGCCCAGGCTCCGGACGCGCAGGCTCAGCAGCCATGGCTCACGGGCCCAGCCACTCTGCGGCATGTGGGATCTTCCCGGACTGGGGCACAAACCCGTGTCCCCTGCATCGGCAGGTGGACTCTCAACCACTGCGCCACCAGGGAAGCCCGGAATATTGCACTTTTAAAATCCTCAATTTTCTAAGTACTTCCGTCCTCTAAATGTTTCCTAAGAAAATGCCTAGCTGCCATTCAATTTTCAAGTGACATTAATTGTCTAGAGTAATTTATTTAATATGCTTATTTTCATAAAGGGAAGAATGGGTGAAGGAACAGAGAAAAAACAGGGAACCATTATTTTATTATTTTTCATTGTGACCAATATGTATATACTACTGCCTCAAATTATTTGGGGCAGAATGTTAAATGTATATTCTATATATCTGGCCTGATACAGTTAATATTCTCTTAAAGATGATTGGCAACTGATGAGCTTCTTAATACAGTTCATCAACTTATACTATTGAAAGAAATATTCAGAAAGTATACAATAGTCCTCTCTTATCCACAGTTTTGCTTTCCAAGGTTTCAGTTACCCATGGTCAAATGTGGTCAGAAAATATTAAATGGAAAATTCCAGAAATAAACGATTCATAAGTTTTAAATTCCACGCCATTCTGAGTAGTGAGATGAAATCTTATGCCATTCCGCTCCATTCCACCTGGGACGTGAATCATCCCTTTGTCTAGCACATCCCACCCATTAGTCAGTTAGTAGCAGCTGGGTTACCAGATAGTCTGTCGAGGTCTCACAGTGCTTGTGTTCAAGTAACCCTTATTTTACTAAATGGCCCCAAAGCACAAGAGCAGTGATGCTGGCAATTCAGATATGCCAAAAAGAAGCTGCAAAATGCTTCCTGTAAGTGAAAAGTTGAAAGTTCTCCACTTAATAAGGAAAGAAAAAATATCATTATAGTGAGATTGCTAAAATGTATGGTAAGAATGAATTTTCTATCTTTGAAATTGTGAGGAATGAAAAGAAATTCATGCTAGGTTTGCTGTCACACCTCAAACTGCAAAACTTACTGCCACAGTGCATGATAAGTGCTTAGTTAAGATGGAAAGGCACTGCATTTGTACAAGATATTTTGAGAAAGATATGGACTGCATTCACATAACTTTTATGTCATAACTGTTCAATTTTATTACCAGTCATTGTTGTTAATCTCTTACTCTGCCTAACTTATAAATTATACTTTATCATAGGTATGTTCATATAGGAAGAAATATAGTATAGACATGGTTTGGTACTCTCCAAGCATCCACTGGGGGTCTTGGAACATATCCCCTGTTGATAAAGAATATGATAGTTCTTTGGAGGCAATCTTTGTAAAGTTCAGAAAACATGGATATTGCTTCCTTTGGAGGTAGTTGCTGTCTTTTACAATCTTTGTACTCTAACACCAAATGATTGCTATTCAAATGTTTTAGTAGCAGAAGAAGCAACACCTACATGACTTTTTCTGTGGTTCTAAAAATCTCTTTTTTCCTATAAAATTAATTTGACATTTTTACTTTTATCTTGGAGACCATAAAGTCCAATATCAATCAGAGTCCTTACTTATAGTAGAGAATGATGTTATTTGAATGGATGTTGAGTTCTCCATAAATCCCAATGTTTATTTTCTCATTTACACACAATTTCTTGTAGTCATTTCTTAAAAATAACATCTAACACTTTCAGTAACATTAATGCCTTTTGTATTTGAATTCTCCTGGTTATTCCATCTACAGTATAATTTTTGGACTAATGTATGTGAAGTACATTAAAATAGTATTTATATAAATAATTACTATTATTTCCAAAGTGGGAGCTCATTGCTTTATAATTGTTTATCAATATGGAATTTGCTTTAACATTTTTACCTAATTATGTTTCCTTTTTTCAAAGACTATTCCTAAGCAAATGCAAATCAGTGAAGTATGTGTTCAGTGCCCTCAGCAACTAGTTTTGTACCTTCTGTTCTATTTCCAGGAGCCCAGTGCCTGTCTGCTACATATTACAAGAAAACTATCTCCAAACTGTACCAAAAATGTATTTATCCTACCAGGTAACTGACTGACAGCCTAAAGTGTGTCACTTCTTAAGCCTAATCCCACTTACTTAGTATTAGCAATGATAATAACTGATTTTTATTTGTTCCTTCCTATACGCCAGGCAATCTAAGTACTTTTCAAGTAATAGAAATGTGAGTACCTTCTATTCTTTTTTTCTGTCTTTCTCCAGATTAAATTTCATGAATTGCAAATTAGTAAAATATTTTAAATGATTTAAAGATGTAAAACGTAATATCACTTCTGAACCACTGGGATACAGAGCTGGTCAAAAGTGTTATATTCTCTACAAAAGACTACGGCTGTGGTTGGTGCAAAGTTTTAGAAAGCTCTAGTGCTATACCAAAGACATGGGTTTTATTTTTCCTAATAAAAAATTCTGAAGAGAAAAAAATAATTTTATGTTGACATACATAGAAAGAGACAAGAAAACAAGAAAACAAGAAAACAAAGCATGAGTGATGCAAATAAAGGATTAAAAAGTAGACTAACAGGCAGCCACATTTATCTTGGAAAATTAACATGGATGTATCCTCCTTTCCACCTACTCTTGTCAAGCCTTACAAAAATATCAGTGGTAATATGGGAAAAAAATCAAATATGTGACACAATCTTAGAGCTAAAAATGTACTTAAGATATAACCTTATTCAGCCCAGGTCACTTTCTGAGTTACACAGAGGTTAAGTGGCCACGGTCACAGGCTAGTCAGCAGCAGAATGGAGCTGAATCCCAGGCCACGTTGCATTTTGGTCATGGCATACTGCCTGCCAACTTTTTAATGCTGAGTTCTTTTTAGGTATTTTACAGTAAACTGGTTATTATTTAGAATCTAATAATCTGACTTCTGATTCTATTTCACATTAGAAATATGACCAAGACAAAGGCATTTCATTGGGAAACATAAAACCCTTTATCTATAAAATGTTATCAGACATATTGATTCCAGAAGACTGTTCTGCTGACTAAATGCGATAAGTCTGCAAATGGCTTTTGCAGCATTTTTAATAATGGTAACAGCTGACATTTATTGAGGACTTACTAAAATAAGGACTTATTGCTAGACAATGTTCTGATTTATCTGTATGTAATAAATTAGTTAACTCTAACATCAGTTTGAAGGATATACTTCACCCAACTAGAAGGTATTTTAGTGGAAATTGATAATGCCAGGTAGTATATGTATTAACACAATACACATGCAAATTATTGCGATAACAATGTTGTAATAATTAAGAGCAGCCAAATATCCACCTCTAAGCTTAATACACCAAATTTTGCTAGTAGTTCTCATTGTGTCTTTCCTCACTGCAGCTTCCTCCCCCCACACCCAGAGTTAACTGCTAACCTGAACTGGGATCATCATTCTTTTGCTTTAACTTATGGTTTCCCAAATATATGGGAAAAGGAGAACTGGGGACATATATATTGTCTTCATTTGTAATTTATCTTTTTTACCTTTTCTAAGGTGACCTTTGATGAGCAAAATATTTTAATTTTATGACAGGCACAGTAACCGAAGGCTTCATTAGTCAGTGTCATTCTGGTAACCCATAAATATAAACAAATGTTTAGCATTAATATCATGACACACTCTCATAACCACTTTAGTTTCTTATCTAGTTTCTCATTTATAATATATTTATATTATTATATATCACTGTTAATCATATTATGTGTGAAATCAACACCCATAACAAAAGCTAGGGCCTGAACAATGCCTTTCATCTAACCAAGTTATCTCCTCACTCCATCTCCCCTACATTTGAGCTAACTTAATCGTGAATGCTGTCTTCATTTTTTCCTTGCTTTCAACTTATTTTTTACTTCTATAGGTATTGCTAAAAAGCATTTGCATATGTTTACATACACATATGCACACATAAATTTTAGTTTTACATAGTTTTCAACTTTAGGAATAAGGTATTTGTTGTATATAATATTTTGGAACTTGTTTGCAGATTCATCCATGATGTTACATGTTACTCTCATCCATTTTAACTGCAACATCATATTTATTGTGTGATTATAACAGTTTTTTCAACCATTCTCTCGTTGATGGGCAGTTGGATCATCCTCCGGTATTTGCAACTGTCACATTTGCTATTGTCACCTTTCTTTTAGGTCATAAAGAACTGGATCATAAGGTAAATAAAAATTCAACTTTAGAGCTTCCCTGGTGGCGCAGTGGTTGAGAATCTGCCTGCCAATGCAGGGGACACGGGTTCGAGCCCTGGTCTGGGAGGATTCCACACGCCGTGGAGCAACTAGGCCCGTGCGCCACAACTACTGAGCCTGCGCGTCTGGAGCCTGTGCTCTGTAATAAGAGAGGCCGTGACAGTGAGGCCCACGCACCGCGATGAAGAGTGGCCCCTGCTTGCCACAACTAGAGAAAGCCCTCGCACAGAAACGAAGACCCAACACAGCAAAAATAAATAAAATAGCGTTCCCTTTAAAAAAAAATTCAACTTTACAAAATAATTTGACACAGCATCTGTAAAACAGTAGTACTAGTTCACTATCACAGCAAATATAACAGGAGTTCCAAGGGTAATTACTCTCTCCAATCCTAGGTAGTGTTACATTCTTCAAATGTACTAATTTGCTATTTAGGTGTAAAATTATCACTCTTTATGGTTATGTCTTGCATTTCCAAACTGATAATGACGTGAACAACTCTTCTGAGATTTATTGGTAATATGTAATTCCATTTCACTGACAAGTATTAAACCATTTTTCTATAGAAACGTTTGTGTTTTTCTTATTGATTTATAGATTTTTTTACACATTCTTGATACCAATCATTTATCAACTGTGTGTACTGAGAATATCTTCTCTCAGTCTCTATCGTGTTTTCTCATTGTTGTCTTTTGAAGAAAAACACATTTAATTTTAATAAGTTACATTGATCTGTTTTCTCCTGAACAATGTTCTTTGAGTCTTAGATTTATCTTTAACTTGTTTTAATAAGATTGTCACATTTTATTTTCTCCTAAGATTTAAAAATTTTCCTTTGAACAGTTAAGTCTTTGCTATATTTAGAGTTATTTTATAATGTGGTGGGTGATATTCCCCCAATCCAACATTTCCCATACTGATAATCGTTCTTCTCTAGATTCATTTATTGAAGTTGCTCCTTTTCTCACTAATCGGATATGACATCTGTAGCATTTACTGCAGTTTTCTACATGTGTAAGTCTGTTTCTGTGTCCTCTATTCTAACCCATTTGTCAATTTTTGTATGTCTCTATGACAATACCACACTATCTTCTTGATGACAATTTTGGAATAAATCTGGACATCTTGTAGGGCAAGTCCCCTCACTTTGCTCTTTATTTTCGAAAGTGTTCTAGCTATTCTTCCTTCACTTGACCAATTAACTTTTTTAGAATCATATTATCACATTTTATGAAAATATGTGTTGGGATTTTTAATGTAATTGTACTGAATCTATAGATTGACATGGAAGAATTAAAATCTGTGAAACATTCATTCTTTCTATCCATACACATTGCAAATCTCTCTTTATCTCTTTCATAAATGTGTGAAATTGTTTTTCTGTAGAAGCCTTGTGCCCCTTTCGCTAAATTTATTTCTAGATACTTAACATTTGCATATATGGTTATAAGCTGTGTTTTATTTTATATTTGGGTTATTGGCTAGTGGTGTGTAAAAAGACTTATGATCATCAGTCTTATATCCAGCCATCTAACTAATCTCTTCTTATTAGTTCTTAGAATTTGCCTGACAATTCTTTAGGGTTTTCTAATGCAGTGATTATATTATGTTCTTTTTTTCCTATTCTTATCCTCCAGTTTACTTTGTTTGTTTGTTTTCCTCAATACCCTGGCCAGTATCTCCAGTATACTGATGGGCATAAGCAATGATAGTGATCATCTTTTATGCCTGATTTTAAAGAGATTGCTTCTCTTTACAGGAATCTCCATGTACTTTGCCCTGTAATCATCTCTAGATATGATTTATTAGACTAATGAAGTTCCTTTCTCTTCCTCATTTTTATTCATGACTTTTTTTCTAATCATAAGGAGTATTTAATTTTGAAAATACTTTCTACTCCTCTTGGTAAAATTTTTCTCTTTTGATCTGTTAAGTGCACATATTCCTAAATATTAAGTTATCTTTGTATACTTAAGATAAATTTAACTTTACCATGGCATATTATTTTTTATAAAATGTCAAATCCAATTAGAAAATACTTTATTATGATTTTTTATTTTAGTAAAATATGCATAACATGAAATTTACCATTTTAACTATTTTTAAGTGTACAGTTCAGTAGCGTTAAGTACATTAACATTGTATACAACCATCACTACCTGCCATCTCCAGAATATTTTCATCTTCCTACACTGAAACTCCTAAACTGTCACTGTTTGCAGATGACATGATACTATATATACAAAATCCTAAAGATGCCACCAGAACACTACTAGAGCTTATCAATGAATATGGTAAAGTTGCAGGGTACAAAATTAATACACAGAAATCTCTTGCATTCCTATACACTAACAATGAAAGATCACAAAGAGAAATTAAGGAAACAATCCCATTTACAATTGCATCAAAAAGAATAAAATACCTAGGAATAAACCTATCTAAGGAGGCAAAAGACCTGTACTCAGAAAACTATAGGATACTGATAAAAGAAATCAAAGATGACAGAAACAGATGGAGGAGAGATATACCATGGCCTTTGATTGCAAGAATTAATATTGTGAAAATGACTATACTACCTAAAGCAATCTACAGATTCAGTGCAATCCCTATCAAATTACCAAGGGCATTTTTCACAGAATTAGAACAAAAAGTTTCACAATTTGTATGGAAACACAAAAGACCACAAATAGCCAACACAATAGTGAGAAAGAAAAACAGAGCTGGAGGAATCTTACCAATTAAAAACTAACTTCTCATTCTCCTTCCCTCCAGCTTCTGGCAATCTCCATTCACTTTCTGTCTCTATGAATTTGAGTGTTCTACATGTTTCTTATAAATGGAATAATACAACATTTGCCCTTTTGTGACTGATTCATTTTATCCAGTATAACGTCTTTAGGGTTTATCCATGATGTAGCATGTATCTTAATGTCTTGCCTTTTTAAGGTTAAATAATATTTCATTGTGCTATGTGTGTGTGTGTGTGTGTGTGTGTGTATACACACCTCATTTTGTTTATTCATTCATCCACCCATTAATGGACATTTGAGTTGTTTCCATCTCTTGGCTATTGAGAATAAAGCTGCAATGAACACAGATGAACAAATACCGGTTTCAGTTACTGCTTTCGATTGTTTTGGGTTTATACCCAGAAGTGAACTGCTGGATCACATGGTAATCCTATGTTTAATTTTTTGAAGAATGGTCATACTGTTTTCCATACTCGCTTCACCAATTTTATTATTTTGTATCTACATTAATGATTTATGAGTATTAATAAAATTTTCTGTCTTATCCTTATTTTGTTTTGGTAAGAGAGCAATACTGGTTTCATAAAATGAATTAGTATTTCCTCTTTTTCAGTTTTCTGGAAGAGTTTGACTAACAATACAATGCACATTTGTATACAATGAAATACTGTATATACGTTTATTAAATAAGTTTGTTATATATTTTAAATAAATCACCTGGATGCATACTGAATTTCTCTGTTTGATTCAACAATAGCTAAGATTGCTGAACTAAAATATTCTATTATGCCTGTGAAGTTTTCTGTTTTCCTTCTTATTCTGTCAATACTTGCTTATTGGGGGCGGAGTCAAGATGGCATACTAGGAGGACACAGAATTTGTGTCTCCTCACAACTAGGGCACCTACCCTGCAATGGTGGGGGACCACTGACACCTAGGGGATGGGAGGAAACCCCAGCGACTGGGTAGGATGTGGGGCATGGGGGGAGTGAAGGGGGAGGAGAAGTGGCAGCAGGACTGAACTGGCCCTCCTGAGGGGTGGCTGGGGGAGGGGAAGGGATCCCACGCCCGAAGGGGGAAATTGGGGAACCACTGGGGGGCAGAGGATCAAAAGGGAGCGTGGCCAGGTTTTGGCTGCCAAATTGGGCCCCCGGGAGCCTGCTGAGATCCCAGGCCTGATCCTCTGCCCACCAAGGACCCCCCAGCCATGCGGGTCCTGAGAGAGAGGGAGGGAGGGAAGGGGGATCAAAAGTAAAGGCTGGACCTCCATGACCGGCACCCCTGAAGGGTGGCTGGGGGAGGGAAGGAGTTCCTACACCCAAGAGACCCACCCACTGTTAGGGGCAGCAGTGATGGGGGAGACCCTGGGGGACATGGTGGGGGAGTGGCAAGAAGGAACAGAAGGAAACACAGCCAGAGCTTTCCCTGTCCATTTAGGCACCAGGAAGCTTTCTGGGCTCCCAGGCCTAATCCTGTGCCCCTGGAGCCTCCCTCCTGCTGCTCAGAGCCCAAGCCCCACCCCTACACCACCACCCAGGGCCCCACCTCTACACTCGGAGACCCCCTCTGAGACCCCCTCCAACGTGCTGGGCCTAACCCCACCCACACACCCTCGCCCAGGGCCCTGCCTCCAAACTCTGGAACTGCACACTCCAGAGACCCTCATTTCGAGGTGCTACCTCTCCACTTCCATGCAGGTCCTAAGCACAGGCCCCCCACACACTTGAACGTCGCCCCACCTAGGCCCCACCCCATTCTCAAACGTCACCCTCCTACCCAACTAGGTCCTGCCCCACCCAAAAGCCTGCCCCTGCCTAAGTTCCACCCCTGCCTAAACTCTGCTCCCATAGCCAAGGCTTTTTTTTTTCTCTTTTAGATTGGCGTTCTGTTTTGCCTTGTTGATTCATTGTTGTTGATTCTTCTATATTTTTATTTTTCCTAATAAACCTTTCATTTTTCTAATTTTATTTTATTCTTTATACGTTGTTATTGTTCTCTCTTTTTGGCTTGTTCCTGCCCCTTTTTTTTCTTTTTTCTGTTCTGCTTTTATTTTACCTTGTTGCAGTTGTTTCATTTATAGTTTTATTTTTCCTAATATGTTTTTTATCTTTCTAATTTTACTTTGTTTTTTATTCTTTGATAATGTACTGGTCCTTTTTTTTTCCCTTTCTCTCCTTTTTTTTTTTTTTTTTTACCATGCCATGAAGCATGCAGGATCTTGGCTCCTAGGCCAGAGGTTGGGCCCGAGCTCCTGTGGTGGGAAATCCAAGTCCAAACTGCTGGACTAACAGAGAACCTCAGATCCCAGGGAATATTAATCAGAGTGAGGCCTTCCGGAGGTCCTCATCTCAGCACTGACCCAGCTCTATCCAACTCCCTGAAAATTCCAGTGCTGGATGTCTCAGGCCAAACAACCAGTAAGACAGGAATACAGCACCACCCATCAAAAAAAAAAACAAACAAAAAAACAGAAATGACAAAAATATGTTACAGACGAAGGAGCAAGAAAAAATCTACAAGACCAAATAAATGAAGACAAAATAGGCAACCTACCTGAAAAAGAATTGAGAGAAATGATAGTAAAGATGTTCTAAAATCTTGGAAACAGAATGGAGAAAATACAAGAAACATTTAACAAGGATCTAGAAAAACTAAAGAGCAAACAAACAGTGAGCAACAACACAATTACTGAAATGAAAAATACTCTAGAAGGAATCAATAGCAGAATAACTGAGGCAGATGAATGGATAAGTGAGATGGAAGATAAAATGGTGGAAATAACTGCCAGGGAGCAGAATAAAGAAAAAAGAATGAAAAGAAATGAGGACAGTCTCAAGGACCTCTGGGACAACATTAAACGCACCAACATTCGAAATATAGGAATCCCAGAAGACGAAGAGAAAAAGAAAGGGTCTGAGAAAATATTTGAAGAGATTATAGTCGAAAACTTTTCTAATATGGGAAAGGAAATAGTCAATCAAGTCCAGGAAGTGCAGAGAGCACCATAAAGGATAAACACAAAGAGAAACATGCCGAGACACATATTAATCAAACTATCAAAAATTATAACAAAGAAAAAATATTAAAACCAGCAAGGAAAAAGCAACAAATAACATAAAAGGGAATCCCTATAAAGTTAACAGCTGATCTTTCAGCAGAAACTCTGAGTGCTGGAAGGGAGTAGCAGGACATATTTAAAGTGATGAAAGGGAAAAACCTACAACCAAGATTACTCTACCCAGCAAGGATCTCATTCAGATTTGATGGAGAAATTAAAACCTTTACAGATAAGCAAAAGTTAAGAGAATTCAGGACCACCAAACCAGCTTTACAACAAATGCTAAAGGAACTTCTCTAGGCAGGAAACACAAGAGAAGTAAAAGACCTACAAAAACAAACCCAAAACAATTAAGAAAATGGTAATAGGAACATACATATCAATAATTACCTTAAATGTAAATGGATTAAATGCTCCAACCAAAAGACACAGACTGGCTGAATGGCTACAAAAACAAGACCCCTATATATGCTTTCTACAAGAGACCCACTTCAGACCTAGGGACACATACAGACTGAAAGTGTGGGGATGGAAAAAGATATTCCATGTAAATGGAAATCAAAAGAAGGCTGGGGTGGCAATTCTCATATCAAACAAAATAGACTTTAAAATAAAGACTATTACAAGAGACAAAGTAGGACACTACATAATGAGCAAGGGATCAATCCAAGAAGAAGATATAACAATTTTAAATATTTATGGAACCAACACAGGAGCACCTCAATACATAGGCAAATGCTAACAGCCATACAAGGGGAAATCGATGGTAACATGATCATAGTAGGGGACTTTAACACCCGACTTTCACCAATGGACAATCATTCAAAATGAAAATAGATAAGGAAACACAAGCTTTAAATGACACATTAAACA
Source organism: Mesoplodon bidens (assembly GCF_964165515.1). NCBI lineage: Eukaryota > Metazoa > Chordata > Mammalia > Artiodactyla > Ziphiidae > Mesoplodon > Mesoplodon bidens. Next base: position 116,512,006 of record NC_138176.1, on the reverse strand, counting down.
AGATGGACTTATTGATATTTAGAGGACATTCCATCCCAAAACAACAGAATACACTTTCTTCTCAAGTGCTTATGGAACATTCTCCAGGACAGACCATATCTTGTGTCTCAAATCAAGCCTTGGTAAATTTAAGAAAACTGAAATCTTATAAAGTATCTTTTCTGATCACACTGCTATGAGACAAGATATCAATTACAGGAAAAACACTTAAAAAATACAAACACATGGAGGCTAAACAATACATTACTAAATGACCAAGAGATCACTGAAGAAATCACAGAGGAAATCAAAAAGTACCTAGAAACAAATGACAATGAAAACACGATGACCCAAAACCTATGGGACGCAGCAAAAGCAGTTCTAAGAGGGAAGCTCATAGCAATACAATCCTACTTCAAGAAACAAGAAACATCTCAAATAAACAAACTTTATACCTAAAGCAATTAGAGAAATAAAAACTAAAAAACCCTAATGTTAGCCGAAGGAAAGAAATCATAAAGATCAGATCAGAAATAAATGAAAAAGAAATGAAGGAAACAATAGCAAAGACCAATAAAACTAAAAGCTCATTCTTTGAGAAGATAAACAAATTGATAAACCATTAGCCAGACTCATCAAGAAATAAAGGAAGAAGACTCAAATCAACAGAAATAGAAATGAAAAAGGAGAAGTAACAACTGACACTGCAGAAATACAAAGGATCATGAGAGATTACTACAAGCAACTATGTGCCAATAAAATGGACAACCTGGAAGAAACAGGCAAATTCTTAGAAATGCACAACCTAACGAGACTGAACCAGGAAGAAATAGAAAATATAAACAGACTAATCACAAGCACTGAAATTGAAACTGTGATTAAAAATCTTCCAACAGGGGCTTCCCTGGTGGCTCAGTGGTTGAGAGTCCGCCTGCCAATGCAGGGGACATGGGTTCATGCCACGGTCTGGGAAGATCCCACATGCCGCAGAGTGGCTAGGCCCGTGAGCCATGGCCACTGAGCCTGCGCGTCCAGAGCCTGTGCTCTGCAATGGGAGAGGCCACAACAGTGAGAGGCCCGCATACCGCAAAAAAAACCAAAAAAAACCCCAAAACTGTCACTGTTTGCAGACGACATACTATACATAGAGAATCCTAATGATGTTACCAGAAAACTACTAGAGGTAATCAATGAATTTGGTAGAGTAGCAGGATACAAAATTAATGCACAGAAATCTCTTGCATTCCTATACATGAATGTGTTTATTCCTATTCTCCTAGGAATAAACCGACCTAAGGAGACAAAAGACCTGTATGCAGAAAACTATAAGATATTGATGAAAGAAATTAAAGATGATATAAACAGATGGAGAGATATACCATGTTCTTGGATTGGAAGAATCAACATTGTGAAAATGACTATACCACCCAAAGCAATCTACAGATTCAATGCAATCCCTATCAAACTACCAATGGCATTTTTCACAGAACTAGAACAAAAAATTGCACAATTTGTATGGAAACACAAAAGACCCCGAATAGCCAAAGCAATCTTGAGAACGAAAAGTGGAGCTGGAGGATCAGGCTCCCAAACTTCAGACTCTACTACAAGCTACAGTAATCAAGGCAGTACGGTACTGGCACAAAAAACAGAAATATTGATTAATGGAACAGGATAGAAAGCCCAGAGACAAACCCATGCACCTTATCTTTGATAAAGGAGGCAAGAGTATACAATGAAGAAAAGACAGCCTCTTCAATAAGTGGTGCTGGGAAAACTGGAGAGCTACAGGTAAAAGAATGAAATTAGAATACCTCCTAACACCATACACAAAAATAAACTCAAAATGGTTTAAAGACCTAAATGTAAGGCCAGACTACATAAAACTCTTAGAGGAAAACATAGGCAGAACACTCTATGACATAAATCACAGCAAGGTCCTTTTAGACCCACCTCCTAGAGAAATGGAAATAAAAACAAAAATAAACAAATGGGACCTAATGAAACTTAAAATCTTCTGCACAGCAAAGGAAACCATAAAAAAGATGAAAAGACAACCCTCAAGATGGTTGAAAATATTTGCAAATGAAGCAACTTACAAAGGATAAATCTCCAAAATATACAAGCAGCTCATGCACCTCAATATCAAAAAAACAACCCAATCCAAAAATGGGCAGAAGACTTAATTAAATAGACATTTCTCCAAAGAAGATATACAGATTGCCAACAACACATGAAAGGATGTTCAACATCACAAATCATTAGAGAAATGCAAATCAAAACTACAATGAGGTATCACCTGACACTGGTCAGAATGGCCATTATCAAAATATCTACAAATAATAAATGCTGGAGAGGGTGTGGAGAAAAGTAAACCCTCTTGCACTGTTGGTATGAGTGTAAATTGATAGAGCCACTATGGAGAACAGTGTGGAGGTTCCTTAAAAAACTGAAAAATAGAACTACCATATGACCCAGCAACCCCACTACTGGGCATAGACCCTGAGAACACTGTAATTCAAAATGAGTCATGTAGCACAATGTTCATTGCAGCACTATTTACAATAGCCAGGACATGGAAGCAGCCTAAGTGTTCACTGACAGATGAATGGATAAAGAAGATGTGGCCCATATATACAATGGAATATTACTCAGCCATAAAAAGAAACGAAATTGAGTTATTTGTAGTGAGGTGGATGGACCTAGAGTCTGTCATACAGAGTGAAGTAACTCAGAAAGAGAAAGACAAATACTGTATGCTAACACATATATATGGAATCTAAAAAAAAAAATTGTTCTGATAAACCTAGGGGCAGGACAGGAATAAAGACAGAGATGTAGAGAATGGACTTGTGGACAGAGGGAGGGGGAGGGTAAGCTGGGACGAAGTGAGAGAGCAACAGTGACATATATACACTACCAAATGTAAAATAAGTAGCTAGTGGGAAGCAGCTGCATGGCACAGGGAGATCAGCTCGGTGCTTTGTGACCACCTAGAGGGGTGGGATAGGAAGGGTGGGATGGAGACGCAAGAGGGAGGGGATATGGGGATATACGTATGCATATCGCTGATTCACTTCATTATACAGCAGAAACTAACACAACATTGTAAAGGAATTATACTCCAATAAAGATGTTAAAAAAAAAACTTGCTTATTGAGTCATGTTATTGACTATACTGGTGAATTACTGATAGAGACTCTTGAGGAACTAAGCCTTCTATTAGTATATGGTTATTGCTCATCATTTACAATGTTTTGCTTTATATCTATTCTGACTGATAGTAATTAGGATTCATAGGGAATAAAATTTACTAACATTTTTTATTTTAAATTTTTATTTACTTTTAAACTTTTATGTCCTTATGCTTTAAGTATGTCTCCTGTAAACAACATGTAACTGGATTTTTTGACAATCTTTGACATTTACTGGAGATTTTAACCCTTTTATATTGATAATAACTATTGATAGGGTTGGATTTATTTCTACCATCATATTTGTGTGCTCAGTGATTACACTTTTCCTGTATTTCTTTTTCCTCTATCCACTTTTCTTTTTCTTAATCATCTTTTTCTTTCAGTTTTGCCTGTACTGTTATGAAAATTATATACTACTTGTCTAATCTTTTAGGGAATAGTTTAGACTGTTTAAGAAAACAAGGACTGGAGAACTTTAAAGTGCTATCACCCTCTGTGTTAGATACGTGCTATATTCTATATTGATTTTTCAATCCCACAAATTTCAGAGTGATTTTTTATTGTTTTATTCAAAATATTTGATAGATTTACACATAAATATAATTTTATCATCTTTTACACCTGACACCTTCCTTTTGGAAACTTCTTTCTAAAGTTCATCCTTTAAAAATTCCTTTTGTGAGGGTGTGTTATTAATAATATATTTTGAGTTTCATTTGTGTAATATTGCCATCATTTTACCCTTATTTTTGAAAGATAATTTCTCTGGATATGTAATTCTAGCTAGGTGAATTGCTTTGTTTTCTCTCTCTGAATGCTGAAGAACTTATTTTAATGTCTCTGGCATCTGTTATTTCTACCAGCCAAGTAATCATTCATTTACTGAAAATCTGCCTTTTGTATTTGATCTTAAAGTCTTCTATTTGTTGTCAATGTGTTTCAGTTTTACTTCTTTAAATTACAACATGTTTATTATTCATTAGTCTTCTTCCAATCAGTTGGATTGATGTTTTTCATGAGTTCTAGAAATTTCTTTTTAGCTATTACTTCCTTTTCCCCAGATCTACTTCTGAATCTCTGATTAGATGAATTTTGATTATTATTATTTTATTCTGTAAGTCTATAAGCCTCCATTTTATATTTTATTTTATTTACTTCTCTGTGTGCTGAATTCTTGGTTATTTCTCAGATATATTTTCTAACTTGTCAATGTTTTCTTGAGTTACACCTATTCTGATGTTTATTACATTAACTGAATTTTTAATTTTACTTATGCATTTTTTAATTTTTGAAAGTTCATATTAGTACTTTTACAAATCTGCTTGGTCCATTTTTATAATTTCTTATTATTTTCATGTTCTTAATTCTTTATGTATTTCAAAATATTAAACATAATTTATTTTATATTGTCTCTCACAATTCTACGACAGGCATACCTTGGAGATATTGAGGGTTTGGTTCCAGACCACTCCAGTGAAGTGAATATCACAATAAAGTGAGCCAAATGAAGGTTTTGGTTTCCCAGTGCACATGAAAGTTGTTTACGCTACACTGTATTCTATTAAGTGTGCAATAGCATTATGTCTGAAAAAGTAATGTACATACTCTTAATTATAAAATACTGCCATTGGGAAAATGGTACCAATAGACTTGCCCAACACAGGGTTGCTAAAAACCTTCAATTTGTAAAAAATTGTAGTACCTGTGAAGTGCAACGAAACGAAGCACAATAAAATGAGGAATGCCTGTTTTTACAAGCTTTTTTGAAAGTGATTTTGCTGATTTATTTTCTGTTGACTCATTTGCATTATGTTTTGCTTTCTAAATTTTCAGTGATTTTTGAGCTTGGGTTTATTTTTCTTTGACTTTAATTTTGGGAAATCTTTGAAACCTGCACTTAACTTGAGTTCCTCCACAGAAATGTGTACTGGTTTCTGCCAAATGCCTAGCAGCATATTTAATGCAAATCTTGAATTTAGATTTTAGAGTCTCAATGGATGTTGTGAATAATGGCCTGAATCTCATGATTTATTAAGGCTTTCTAAGTGAGAATTTTCTTCACTTAGAAACAGGACTGGGAAAGACAGGTCATTTTCCAAAGCATACATTGTTTGTTTTGTACAAATGGAAATAAGGGGAAGATACTATCCTTTGCTGTCTCAGTCTTACTCACGGGATCTCTAATCTGAGTTTCCACCTTGCTCAGGCCAGGCTTTGTCTCCTTTATCACAGGTACGCAACCTTTAACACTCAAACATCAAAACACTTTGGTTTGACACATATACTTGCGACAAACATTTGCTATAGATCTCCTAACCTCTGTGGCATTGCCCTTTACTGTATTTCTGATCACTGATTCAAACTTATATTAAATTCCACTCACCTATACATTATAAAATTTTTCAAAATAAATATTTTATCTAACATTCTTAGGAGATGTTTTTTTAAATGTCTCCCATATTCCCAGAAACTAAACTCTAAGCCAATGCTGGCACAGTCTATCTCTCAATCAGAGAAAATATATGTTTCTGATTCAATACGTTGTCAGTCATAAACTGTGGGTATTGAGGAAGGCATCAAAACAAATGTAATTTACAGAAGCCATGTTAAAAGATTCAACAATCACAGGAGAATACAGAAAAGCATTCCAAGCTATGAGTTCTATAAGTTAGCAGGAGACATGTACCAACTACACTGAGACTTTTCCTTCATGTTTTACTCACATTAAATCTCTCAGTAACTCCTGTTCAACTTTGTAATAGTCTTGTTGTGAATTTCAGCCAATTCACAGTGAGTTCTTTTTTTCTAGAATTTTTCTTCTGCTTTTTCACCTGTAGCATTTTTACTCACCCATAAAAAAATCTGCTCTTAAATCACTTTTCCTCTGAAGTTTTCATATATTCTAATGAAAGAGTTAGTTATTCTGGGCTTCAATACGATCATGTTTGCATATTAATTAAACCATTCATTTTGCATGAGATTATGAGCAATATTTTAAGTTGGAAAATATTTTTATTGAAATTGGAGACAGTTTTCCGTGGCTTCCTTAAAGGTAGCACATAATTATTCCTTTCTTTTGTGTCCTAGAACTTTTAATACTATCCTTATATATTTTTAAAAATCACACAAATCATGTCTCTACAACTCAATTAATTAATTACATGATTCCATCGATTTAATCATTTTGTATCAAGAATTAAATACCCTAGTGACAACCCTTGAGCCTTCTCCAGTAGTGGCTGCTCCTATCTCTGCAATGTAGCCCATATTTTGGGACTTTATAAGCAATGATTCACTATGTTTGTATTCTAGAGCTCATGCAGCATATAATTTCTGGCTGCTTTTGCTCAATATCTTGACTATGAGATTCAACCTCGTTGATTCATTTGTCAATACACCATTTATTCTTATTACCATTTAGAATTTCTTCCTTTTTAGGAATATACTACACTTTATTTATCTATTCTGAGCTGATGGATATTTAGGCCATTTCTATTTGAGGACTGTTATGGATTGAGCTGTGTGCCTGCAAAATCCATACATTGGAGTCCTAATCCCCAGGGCTTCAGAAAGTGACCGTATTTGAAGATAAAATCTTTATAACTGTAATCAAGTTAAACTGAGATCATCAGTGTGTACACTCATTCAATATGACTGTTGTTGTTATAAAAAGGGAAAATTTCAAGACAGATATCCATATAAGGAGAACACCATGTGAAAATGAAACAAACCACCAGAAGCTAGGGGAAAGGCCAGGAAGAGATTCTCTCTCTCACCATGCCCAGAAGGAACAACCTTGCCAAACTACATATTGATCTCAAATTTTCAGCCTCCAGAACTGAGACAATACATTTCTATTGTTTAAGTCATCTAGTGTGTGGTACTTTGTTATGGCAGCCTAGAAAATGAATATTAGGACAATTGAAATAGAGCTGCAATAAATATTTTTACTCATATTTTTTTTTTTTTTTTTTTTTTTTTTTTTCTTTTTGCGGTATGCGGGCCTCTCACTGTTGTGGCCTCTCCCGTTGCGGAGCACAGGCTCCGGATGCGCAGGCCCAGCGGCCATGGCTCACGGGCCCAGCCGCTCCGCGGCATATGGGATCCTCCCAGACCGGGGCACGAACCCGTATCCCCTGCATCGGCAGGCGGACTCTCAACCACTGCGCCACCAGGGAGGCCCTCATATTTTTATTGAACATATATCTATGCATTTCTATTGTATATATACCTAGGAATGGAAATTTGGTTCATATATGTTCTTTTAGCTTTTTCAGATCTTTCAAGTAGTTTCCATGGTGTTTATACCAATTTACACTCTTATGCAGAGTACAGAGAATTTAACATGAAGGAGATGGCAGTTTCTACAGGTTTTAACAAACTTATGGGTGAAAATAGGACCATGAAGCTAGCAAAGTTTATTCATGCTACTTATGTATATAGACTCAAACTGGGGGAGTTTTTAATGAATATCGATTGTTGAATTCACGGACTAATCACTGCAGTTTAAGCACTGACAGCATGAAAGTGTTATGCCAGCCTAGAGAAGAGATTCCACAAGATTCTGTAGGTCATACAAGCATATGTTTTCCAAGAGATTTTCAATTACTTACCTGTCTGATAGGGTTCCTTCCCCCCATGTTCAGAGACATATTGAATGCGATGCCATGAAATAAGATGCCTACTGTAACATCCTAGACAATTTTGTTTTCATAACAGGAGTTTATCCATGCCTCCTCTCACCACCCACATCCTGTACGGAGATTTTCCATCCTGGCACCTTTCTGCCTAAATTAGTACAGCTCTGGATTCCATTCCCTCTTATCTTCCCAAAGGATGCTCTCAGGAATATTGGTACTTAGAGCTGTCAAGAATCTTGCCCAGAATAGAAGCAATCAGTGTAGGCATTTTAGATTAATAATATCCCTGAATTTTCTACTTTATTGCAACTTAGAATTTCATATGAATGGTCCTATCTTGGATCCTATACAAGAAATTTTATTTATTCAACTAGCTAATATGTATTATTACAAATAACCACATTAAAAATGAATTCTTAATGATGGCTTAAAATAAAGTTCTTGAAAGTTTATACTAAACAGTTAGATTTAATAGTTATCTATGTGCCAAGAAATGCTGTTAGGTATTTTGATGGACAAAAAATGTCCACCCAGAAGCAATTTATGATTGAATGGGGAACATGCTTTTTGAAACAGGACTTTATACTCATTAACTCTACTTCTTTCTGCCCCCCAAAGTATATATTTTCTTCTTTTACTATTTATAATTATTTTCCAGTCCCTTCTTCTTTAGCCCATGCCATCTGAAAAACCTAATGAAGCTGAATTTTAAAAAGCCATGTTCCTTAACTGAGAGACATCAGATATAAACCATGACTACAGTCAAGAAAAGGGCAATATTCTGCCTTCACTACATCATCAACTTTAAATTTAATAACATTAAAAAAGTAAAAATATGCATTCTTGTTCACATGTAGGCAACTGTCACTATTAAACTGCAAAATCCCAAAGACCTAATTAAATCAGTAATAGCTTATTCTACTTGTGTAGCATCTGAGTGACAGTTTAATGAGTGTTTTTGTGATCCTATAAGTCAGAACTAAACTCCATCCTAACAAGATACACATAGCACTTTCAAGAAATTTTTTCAGCAACTTTTTCCTTAAATGATTTCATGATTCCCCACTTATATAAGGAAACACATTTTACAACTCTCTGCTCTTGGTGTTAAAAAATGACACTTTCAGAAACAAGTTCTTTTCATTTTTTTATGAGACTGATGTTGCTGTGAAAAATATGACATTTTAAGACTTGTTGGAAAAGAATGATGTACTTAACCAAAAAATTTAAGTCAAAGACTTTAAATGACTTCAACAGCTCCATTATTAGTGCAGAATGTTCCCATTGTATAAGATCCTATGTGCTTTGTTTACTATATTTTTTCTAACTTTGTTTTTTCCCCTATTATTGTGAGTCTTAGCAATAGATATTTTCTGCCCTTATTATGTAAAGCTATTACCTTCTGGGACCACGACTTGGAAAGGATTAGGAACCAAAATAAATCACTCAATAATACTCCAGTCAGAAGTATTAAAATTTATGGTTATTGGAATCATTTTTAACTTCTTATTTTCTCATTCAGGATGAATAGTTTACATATTTATCTAAGGCAAACTCATGTCTGAGAGGTCTTTTGGCCCAACTGTAAATCACTTTGTCTTGTTTTGAAGGTGGTGTTACGGTAGGTGAGAGTAAGGAAACAGATGGAAAAATTTCTAGCATTTCAGTGAACTCACAGAAGTTCATCAGTCTAATGTTTAAAAGGTCTGTTAGACATATCAGACTATATATTGGACATCTGTGTGTCATTCAACTCTGATACATTTCATTTAGAATTCAGCCTTCAATATTCATGGAGAAAAATATACCACATGAGTGTAACGAAATCATTTAGCAACCATTTACTGAATACCTCCTACACTCAGGAAATTCTACTAGTCACTCTAGTTCAAACTTGATTACTTCAAGAAATCTTAAATTCTAAGAATAAAAGCTACATATAGAGCTCTTTGATGTCAACTAAAAGTTTATAGCAGCATGATAAGTTGATTAAGGTAACATCATATTGAGCTAGAGAAAAGCAGCCTCTGACCGTCCGTCCGGAGGCTGGCCTGGTACACACGGGGAAGCATTAGTGCTCTGCCCTTGAACATAAACAATTTCACTGATCATCAACATCAAACAAAGCCACTCTGTGACCACGATGAATTGAGACCAAAAAGAAGACCACTCTGTAACATTGTTCATGTCACGAAAATGACTAAATATCACTTTATCCTGGAAAATATGAGTGACTACTGCCCTTTTACCAACTACAGCTTAGCCTTTATCTATACTCTCATCTTCAGAGCAGATTTAGTAAGATACCCAGGCATAGAATTACCCACAGTTCCTGACAGCATCCAATGAGGAACAAATAGCCACTTTTATACCCTCCCCCAAATCTGCTGACACAAACCCCAATTCCGTAAGTCATTTTCAACACGATTTTACTCCTGGGTGCCTTCTTACTGAAGAGTAGTAAGCACAACTTGGTCAACTCCAGGTGTGTTTCTGGTGGTCTTTCATTAAAAATTAGCAACCATGTAACATAACTAAACGAGCTAACCCTGTAATTCCTCAAGTGTAAGACTACAAATTGCAAGACACATTCCAATTTCACAGATATTGATGTATAAAAAGTGTGCATCTTAGAACTGATGCAATACTGCATTTTAAAACTTACATGTACTTTCTGGATTTAGGTATGTACTTACCACAAACATTAAATTTAAGCACTGAGGAAAATCTTTTATTTTTAAGGCAAAGCACTACCTTACAAAGGTTCATGAATGTTCTCTGAGGAAAATGAATCTATGCAGCATAGGAAGTAGGAGCTTAGTAAATTTTTTCACCTTAAGCATAAGTGAATACATAGTGGATTTAAAAAATATATTCTGGATCAGAAATTTATAAAGTATGGCCCATGGACCAAATCTGGCTCACTTCCTGTTTCTATAAATAAAGTTGTATTGAAACATAGCCACATCATTTATTTACATATTTTCAATGACAAAATTCATTAGTTGTAAGAAAGATCATATGGCCAACCAAGCTTAAAATATTTATTATCTGACTCTTCAGAGAAAAATTTTGCTGACCACACATCTTGGAGACAGGCGGAGTGAAATTTAATCCTAAAAATAGGATTGAACATATTTCAGCTTCATAAAACTCATAAAATATATTACCATTTACATGTAAAATGTAATTATAACATAATAAACAAAATACTGTGACTCAATCTCCTCACCCACAAAATCGGCATTAAAATTATAGTACCTACATATTCATATAGTTTTGAAGATTAAGTGTATTAATATATCTAAAGGGCTTAGAACACTATTAGCATCTAAGAACTGCCAATATAAGGATTTCCTATTTTTGTACTTGCTTATAATCACTAACAAAACCAGTAGCACCCCAGACGTCTAAATATTAAAGCTCATTTCTGGAAAAAAAAACAAAAAAACAAAAACAAAAAACAGTGAGCACAAAAATAGCTAAGTAATAACAAAGTTGATTTGTGTTCAATGGCCCAAAACATAGAAGCAAAAAAGAGAGTGATAGAAAGAGAAAAGGAAAAAAAGGGATTGCATAAAAAAGAAATGGCAATTATTCTATTGAAAACTAGGAAATAGTTAATAAAACTGATTAGAAGCAACAACATACATGATAGCTTTCTTGGAGTGTTCCACCATTGGATTATGAACAGATGTGAATACAATAGAGTTCTGAAACACCCACACACTGATTAAATAGGAGAAATCTAAATACCCAGCTTCACACCCAACTTTTGTGGAAACATCAGTGTGGTAATTAGTCTGTCCTCAGACTGGAATTTAAGTTCTGTGCCTTCCATTATTATTTCATGCTGTTTCTTGGAGGAAAAAACCCACAAGTGGAGGTAAACAATTGGGCAGATTAAAAATGTATGTATTAAAATAAAATTAAGGAAAATGAAGGGTAACTTCCTATGAAATTTTATTAGAAGGTAAAATCACAGAAAACTCTCTTTAAAGTATTTTTTTACAAAAATTTCAAAGGTCATTTATTGAGATTATATCCTATATCACCTTAATGTAATATAACATTTATTTAATTGCTGCCTATTATGAGTTGAATATATTCTGCAAAAATTCGTATGTTGAAGTCCTAATCCCCTAATACTTCAGAATATGATCATATTCATCACAAATGTTATTTAAATTAAGATTAGTAGGGTGGACCCCTAATCTGATACAACTGGTGTCCTTATAAAAAAGGGAAATTTGGATTCACGAAAGACTGCACATAGGGAGAATACTATATGAAGGCTGGAGTTATGCTGCCACAAGCCAAGGAACTACCAGAAACAGGGAGAGAGGCCTGGACAGATCCATCCCTAGAGCCTTCAGAGGGAGAATGGTCCTGCCAACAGCTTGATTTCAGATCTCTGGTCTCCAGAACTGCGAGACAATAAATTTCTATTGTTCTGAGCCACACAGTTTGTAACATTTTGTTACAACAGGGCTAAGAAACTAATACTTCATTCAACTGCCTACTAGGCTCTTGAAATAATATAATGAATTAGAAACAGCCCCTGGGACTAAAGTCCAGCATGTATCACAGCCTACAACACTCACTCCCATTGCTATGCAACTTGTATGTTTAGAAATTTTATCTTTCTTGAGTAGATGCTTCACAACTCCATGACATAAAATTAAAAAATAAAAAGAGACTAGAAAAGGGAGTTAGGTGTGATATATATATATATATATATATATATATATATATATATATATATATATTTGATATGTTTTATTAATGCTGATAGTGGTACCTAACATACAATGAGTGTTTATTAAGCATCAGAAATGATATTCTTGGGTATTTTCATCTATTTAGAAATCATATCTATCCTATATACATAAACAGAATATCGGAGAAAGTAAGAGATTTGCTCAAATAATGACCTGAACCCAATTTAGAATCAGGAATACATGTGCTCTACTTGTACAAGATAAAATTGTCTAGGTGGTTAAATTTCTTACTACTGTGACCACAATGAAGTTAATAATCTCTAGATGGCACTGTCAATGTTTCCCCTTGAAATCCAAAGCATAAGAATTCCAAAATCTATATCTCTGTCAAAAATTATGTTTTCTGAAGAAAATGATTATACCGTTTTCTTCACAACAGGTAAAACCTATTGCAAGAAATGGTAAACAATTACAAAATTTAGCAAGTGACATGCCAATATGTACTTTGTGTTTCATGGTTTCAAAGAAGTAGCAACATTAACATTTAAATAGGAAAACAGTATATGAGCAGAAGTTTTTTAAAAAATAAAAATAAATTGCACAAAAAAGGAAAAAGAAGATACGAACATCACTTTGCCCTCAACATGTGACCCATCCAAGATAATTTATTGAGTAGATATCTTACTACCATTGTGAAAAAAATACTATAAATTTTAACTCTGAAAGTTTTCAAAGTTTGAATTAGCTTTAGAGTTAAAAAAAATACTATTACTCAGAGATTTAATCTAACTTAAATCAAAACTTTGTTATAAAATCACTTTACCAGGTTCGGTCACATTACAAGTCAATCATGTTTGTGTATTAAATGAATAAAAAGTCTTTTCTATTGAGAAATCTTCTAATGTAGTTTTGTTATCAAATATAATATGTTCACCTAAAACAAAAAGACTGCCAGTTGTTTCTCCAGCAAAACTGGGTTTATTCCGGATCAACAAAGAATTGCAGTTTGGGGTCTGCAACTGTAGTGAGCCCTTACAAGTCCCCTGCAAAAACTGAAAGGAAAACTTTTTTATAGAGGGAAAAAGGAAGTTGGGAGGGCCATGGCTTTCCATTGGCTGAGTTGTGACAGTCTCTCGTTGGCTGAGTCCTTGCCAGGAAAGAAGAGGGAGTCTTTCTTCTTCCTGTTGGGCTCTGCTATTATCGTAGGGTGTGAGAGCTCCCCCCTCTGGCATTCTATTTAACTGAGATTTCTGTTTACTAATTTTTTACATAAGTAACAAAATAAGTTCCTATTAACAGACAGATTCTCTTTTTGTTTTTTAATTTATTTAATTTATTTATTTTTGGCTGTGTTGGGTCTTCGCTGCTGTGTGCGGGCTTTCTCTACTTGTGGCAAGCAGGTGCTACTCTTTGTTTCGGTGCAAAGGCTTCTCATTGCGGTGGCTTCTCTTGTTGTGGAGCACGGGCTGTAGGCACGTGGGTTTCAGTATTTGTGGCTCGCGGGCTTAGTTGCTCCGCGGCATGTGGGATCTTCCTGGACCAGTGATCGAACCCGTGTCCCCTGCATTGGCAGGTGGATTCTTAACCACTGCACCACAGGGAAGTCCCTGACAGATTTTCTTGGAAATTCACAGGAGTGTTAAACAGTCCTGCTATAATCAATGAAAGTTTTTTAAAAGGTGACATTTTTATACATTGGAGACTTGCTTCAACATTTCTAGAGTTCTTTGCTTGACGTATTTTTCTATTACTGGAGGGAAGCATTTGATATTGGGAATTTGGTAAATTTCCTACTCCTGAAGTCATATACAGCTTTTCCAGATTCATGAAGTGAATCTTTCAATAAACTCTTTTAAGTGTCATCTTTCTCTACTTTGTTTAACAGGAATGTGCATGAAACATTTGGCTAAACAAAGGTTTGGCACCTAAAAATCAGATGAGCGAAAAACCACAGTTTTATTTACTTAAGTTGGAGAAAGAAAACAGAAACGGCCTTCTGAGTGAAGTGAATCAACAAAGTATTCAAAGTGCAATGCTTCCTTTACCACCTTTTCATAGTTTCAAAAGATTTGATTCAAATATTTGACCCAGAAAATTTCTACATGTTTTCTTTATTACTAAGTGATACCAGCTTATATTATATTATACTTATATTCACAATACCTAATAGTTCTGTTAGTTTAATGTAATTATTATCATTTTCAGGTTTGATTTCATTATGGTCATATGACAAAGGCTTTAGTAAGTGGCATATTAAGTTGAGAATATTGCCAAATTTTAATTCTCTCCATTGTGTTTAATCAAACTTGTGGTGAAAAGATATAATACATGACAAATAACAAAAGTCTTGTCACTTTTATTTCTACATGAATTTTAGTATGGAGAAGACGGTAAGAATTTCTTAAAAACAGTTCTGTGGAGTAGAATTAATTCAGTACAATTTGCTCACTTATATATTAGAGACTTAGGATTAACCTTTCCTTTCACATTGCATTTTTCTTTATAAAATAGCACTGATCAAGGACATAATACACCTGAAAGAGTTTTTATAAATAAAAATATAAAGAAGTCATTTTAAGAAAAAGATATATCTATATATGCTTATATAGAATGATCATCAAAATATATCATTTAATGGGAAAAAAATGGTGTAGAGAATTTGTAGTGGACAGACTCTAAGATGGTCCTGAATGATCCCTGCCTCCTGGTGTTCACACCCTTATGTAATTCCCACACCATGAATGTGGGTGGGACCTGTGACTTGCTTCTATGAAACAGAATATGACAAAGGGAACAGGATGTTACTGAAAGTTAGGTTACATAAGGTTGCCACTTCTATCTTGCTAGCAGATTCTATTTCTTTTCGGCTTGCGTGCTTTGATATAGCAAGTGGCCATGTTGGAGATGTCCATATGGGAAGGAACTGAGGGCAGCCTTGAGCCAATGTCAGCTAGGAACTGAAGCCCTCAATCCAACAGCCCACAAGAGAGAGAATAAGTGGATTATTCCCCAGTCAAATGTTCAGAAGAGACCCCAGGCCAGGACTGCACCTTAATTGAAGCCTTATGAAAGACACAGAAGCAGAGGACCCAGCTAAGCCATATCTGAATACCTGACCAAGAGAACCTGTAAGATTTTAAGTATATATGCATTGTTTCAAGCTGCTTATAATGTGATAAACTGTCAGGCAGCAATAGATAACTAATACAAATTTTGGTACCTGGAAGTGGGATGCTTCTACAACATTAAAGTGTGGGAGTGGCTTTGGAACTGGGCAATAGTTAAAGACTGGAAGGATTTGCAGGAGAATAACAAAGAAAGCCTAAATTGCCTTGACCAGTCTGTTAGTAGAAATCTGAACATTGAGGACACAGCCAGTGAGGGCTCAAAAGAAGTCAGGGACAAGTGTTGAAAATGCCACCTGATTTCTTCTTATTACTTACAGCAAAGTGCAAGAGGAGACAAATTAGGGGTGACCTGTGGTGTCAAACAAAAAAGGAACCAGGACCAATGATTTGCAAAGTGCTCAGCTTCTTCAGATGGCAAAAGATGCTAAAATTAAGAAATGACTTCCAAGAAAAATGTCAGAAACATGTATTCTAGTGATGAGGTTTGGTCTAGAAATAAAGTTGAGTGTGTAACTGGACAAACCTTTTGTTAAAACTTTAGAAAGATAAAGTATCAGAGTATTCTGTCACAAAAAGTCATTTAGAGAGACTAATGGTGTGGCACATAGAACCCTTCATTCAAACCACAGGGCATCTAGGAAACTTTAGGGCATTGTCCTCAGCCAGCTCTGTAGGAGCCCAAAGCAGAAAAAGGTTTATCTAGAAGACATTTCTGGGTGTGGCTTTGCCTAATGGAATAAATCCCAATGAAATCTGCAGAAAGCCCACAAATTTTTGAGAAAATCATGTCACCTAAACCACTGACAGTTTGAACTAAAAGGAACAAAGAGAATAGAAAATGAAAGGACACTGTTGGTCTCCTCTAAACTTCTCCTGACACTGACCATATTGAGAAAACTACTCAAGAGCAAACACCTGCTACTTTTCATGAAAAAGTCAGAGAGACTCAGAGGATGAAACCAAGACTGTGGAAAGGCAGTGAAAGGAGCTCTAAAAACTGTGACGCTCACAATGAAACAAACAAAGGGAAAACATGCTTTCTGCACTTTGGCCCCATCTGCCAGTCCTTGTTTACAAGTTTTAACACTAATGCCTCTCAGGTATGTACTCAGCTGGTCCAGGATGGACACATACCAATAAAAGGAGTGCAGAGGAAGTGGCTGTGGGTGACAGTCATTTTTTCCCACTGCCACAGACAGAAGATTTTAGAGGTAGAAATGAAGTCTTTCACTAGCTTCATGCATGAAATGATGTGCGTATCATAACCTGTCTTGACTTTTGTGATATGTCCTAAAAGGTCACAAACTGAATAGCCAGAAAGCCAGTCACTAGGAGTTAATTGTTTTTTCCTTTTAAATTTGCTAGCCACAGCCATAGAGATTTTGAAACGTACTAAATGTATTAGAGCAGTTAACACCTTTGAAAGACTCCTGGAAAAAAATGGATTCCAAACTGGATGCATAAATCTATAACAAAACCAAAACCAAAACCAAAAAACAAAGTTACAGGGAGTTACTCACAGGCCTTGAAACCTAATCAAGGACCTTCCAACCTTTGCCCAGGTGGATTTCAAAATTATTCTAGACTATTTTTACCTCTCATTTTTTCCCTTTTCTAATAGGAATGTCAGCAGCCATTATCCTATGTCTCACCCACCACTGTGTGTTAGAGAGATAGACAGGAGATAACTCTTCTCTTTAGTTTCACATGCCTGCAAAGGAAGAGAAACTGTATTTCAGGAGTTTTACTTAACAAACTACACTCATTCTCACCTACACCTGATTCTGAAGGTGAGATTTTAGACTTGGAGCAAATTCTGTAACAGGTTAGTACCCTAAAGAACTTTTGAGAAAGGGGGTTTAATGTGTTTAGCATGTGAAAGTGATGTGTTTTGGGGTCAGAGTGCAGACTTGGTTAGGCAGCTTCTGTGATGGCTGCCAATATCCCTGCCTCCTGGTGATCATGAACTTGTGGAAACCCCTCCTTTTAAGTAGTATGTTTCTAACTAACAGAATACCTCAGAGCGAAGCGGATATAACTTCCATGATTAGAATTACATAAGAATTTAACTTCTGTCTTGCTCTCAGACTCTCCCTATTGCCTTCATAAAGAGGTCCATGGGGCAGGAGCTGAGTGAGGGTGGCCTCTGGAATTCTACCAGCAAGGAACTGAGGCTCTCAGTCCCATAGTCCATAGGAGACTAAATACTGCTAACAAATATATGAGGTTGGAAATGGATCCTTCATCAGTCAGTCCTTCAGATGAGGCCCCAACCCTGGCCAAGACTGTAGCCTTGTGGGAAACATTGCAGCAGTGGGTACAGCTAAGCCATGTTCAGATTCCTGACTCATAGAAACTGTGAATAATAAATGTGGAGCCGAAATGTCCAAAAACAGATGAATGGATAAAATGGATAAAGAAGATGTGGTACATATATACAATACAATACAATTCAGCCATAAAAAAATGAAATAATGCCATTTGTAGCAACATGGATGGACCTAGAGATTATCATACTAAGTGAAGTAAGTCAGACAGAGAAAGACAAGTATCATATGATATCACTCATACATGGAATCTAATTTAAAAAAAATGATACAGGGCTTCCCTGGTGGCGCAGTGGTTGAGAGTCCGCCTGCCGATGCAGGGGACACGGGTTCATGCCCTGGTCTAGGAAGATCCCACATGCTGCGGAGCGGCTAGGCCCGTGAGCCATGGCCGCGGACCCTGCACGTCCGGAGCCTGTGCTCCGCAACGGGAGAGGCCACAACAGTGAGAGGCCTGCGTACCGCAAAAAAAAAAAAGATACAAATGAACATATTTACAAAACAGCAACAGACTCACAGATTTCAAAAAGATACTTACAGTTACCAAAGGGGAAAGGTGGGGAGGAGGGATAAATTAGGAGCTTGGGATTAACATATACACACTACTATTATAAAATAGACTACCAACAAGGACCTACTGTATAGCACAGGGAAGGAACTATACTCAGTATTCCATGATAATTTATATGGGAAAAGAATCTGAAGAAGAATGGATGTATGTATAACTGAATCACTTTTCTGTACACCTGAAACTAACACAACATTGTACAATAAATCAACTGAACTCCAATATAAAAATTAAATTAAAAAAAATAAAAAAATAATAAATGTGGGTTACGTTGCTAATTTTGTGGTAATTTGTTATGTCACAATGGATACCAAAAATAGTACTACATGTAAATGCATACTTTAATATGTGTGGAACATGTCAGAGATAAATACAATAAATGAAACAGGGTGGGTACCTCTGAAGAGAGAATACCTTCTGGGGTGAGAAGAAGTCATACTTTTCTTTGTTTACACTGTAGTTCTTGAGCTTTTTTCCCCCAAATTTTGTGTGACTAAAACTATTAACTATTTTTAAGAAAATAGGTAATTTTATGCTTGTCATTTAAAAATTAACTAAGGATTCATTTTACATAAAACACTCTATTAATTCTATCTTACCAAAATGAGACAGCTTGAAATGTTAAGATGGTGAAATTTTAGTATAATAAAATTTCAAATCAGAGAGCAATCAAGGTGAGGACACACCTCAGTTTAATCACTTGACAGCAAGAGTCTTAGAGCTGAGAAATCAAATCTGTGATCTTTTCTATACAATCACTTTGTATCAAGAAAAAATACCTGAGTGTATTAGGATCTCAGTGGAGATATAAATGGCAGGTTGCAGAGATTCTGTGTTCTTGTTACAGCTTAGTACATGCGATGGGGAACAATTCTGATATACTTTTTCTCCTCATAAATTTGTAATAATTTAGTTATATCAATAATGAAATTCTTAAATCAGAGATAAAGTTAACCTGTATAATATTTTTCTTCTTATGTATGTAACATAAAGAATGAGATAGCCTCCTGTAGTTGATTTCTTTATGAAAACATATATTGAATACATGTCATGTGCCAATCACAAATGATGAACAAGGGGATTTCTACTCACAGGGAACTTTCATTCTAATAAAAGAGAGAGACAACACTCTGTCAGTGGGACTTCCATGTTGGCACAGTGGTTAAGAATCCGCCTGTCAATGCAGGGCACACGGGTTCGAGCCCTGGTCCGGAAAGATCCCACATGCTGTGGAGCAACTATAAGCCCACGCGCCACATCTGCTGAGCCTGCGCTCTAGAGCCCACATGCCTCAACTACTGAAGCCTGCGCGCCTAGAGCCCATGCTCCACAACAAGAGAAGCCACCACAATAAGAAGCCCGTGCACCCCAATGAAGAGTAGCCCCCGCTTGCTGCAACTAGAGAAAGTCTGCACGCAGCAATGAAGACCCAACGCAGCCATAAATAAATAAATAAATAAATAAATAAATTTATATTAAAAAAAGGCTCTGTCAGTGTGGTAAATGTTATAATAGGTACATGGACAGGGAAGCTAGTGGAGAAAACAGAGAGTCACTCATCTGAGTCTATGAATGGGGAGACCTGGGAAACTTTCCAGAAGAGTAAATACACAAGCTAAGGTTTTCTGTCTCCTTAACTAATAAAAATTTGAATTTTACTTTCATGTTGTTTGGAATTTTATTCTTAACTCTTGTTTGATGTTTTGCCTTTATGCTCGATAATCTTATTTGCAACAATGCATAGGCTTGTTGGCATAGCTATCAGATTAAACCAGTAGCAAATCCTGAGAAACTGAACAGCTCTGCAATGTTGGGAGTGTGGGTTGGGTATGCTAAGCCATGAAATAGGAGAGAAGGAGCACTGGAGAATAAAAAGGAGTTATATACCGAAGGACCTTAAAGAATGTCAGAGAGTTGGCATGGGAGGACTTGCAGGAGAGGCACAGCAGGAAATGCCCTCACTGGACTAGAGCAGATGGTGGAAAGAAAAAAGAAATTTCACACACACACACACACACATTTAAAAGCTGTAGAGAACAGCCTGAGAAGATTGAGTAGGATGAGAATTACCATACCACATTATCTATTATTTTTAGTTTGCAGATTCCTATTTATTTCATTCAGTGAGTGCTCCTAAGTATACCACATATTTTGAACTGAAGGATTTAGGGAAGAGTGGGTGAGTTTAGGAGAGATCAGATGACTCAGTGGAAAATGAGCACAGATGCTATGGCAGACTGCCGTCCCATCTTCCTGGGAGTGCTCACACACTGTTTAATGGCGTTTTCTTGGGAGCTTGTGGTTGCCCCAGAGCTCAGCCCCATGGAGTCTACATCAAGGCACATCAACTGCTTCATAGACTTACTCCACCTCTGTGCTCAAGAACAATCACTGCCGAAGTTGTGACATCTATGGATAGCTTCATTGGATTCTGTGAGCTTCAGCATAAACAAAATTATTTCATGATTCTTGCTTTCTAAATGAAAACGAGGGGCTTCCCTGGTGGCGCAGTGGTTAAGAATCCACCTGCCAATGCAGGGTACACGGGTTCGATCCCTGGTCCGGGAAGATCCCACATGCCACGGAGCAACAACTACTGAGCCTGCACTCTAGAGCTCACGAGCCATAGCTACTGAGCCTGCATGCCACAATTACTGAAGCCTGTGTGCCTGGAGCCCGTGCACCGCAACGAAGAGTAGCCCTCGCTCGCTGCAACTAGAGAAAGCCCACGTGCAGCAATGAAGACCCAACACAGCCAAAAATAAATGAAAAAATAAAATAAATTTAAAAAAATTTAAAAAAAATGAAAATGAAAAATTATTCCTAAAAATTAAATTGTATGATGAAATATGGGAACATTTGCTCCCAGTTGGGAGTAAAACATTTCACAAATTACTCCAACAATATTCCCTTATTTGTCCAATATCTTATGCAATGGAATGTACTGCCTAGTATGAAAATGAGGAAACACACAGGACTTTTATTGATAAAACACATTACTTACTCATAAAGCTGTCTAGTGGGAGCAGAAATGGTAGTTAAGTGAAGCTGATGAATGAATTAGGGTTTGGGGCAATATCTTTGAATTTCAGTCTTATCCTTATATGTGTCTTTGGTTATTCCTCTGTTTGAACTAACCTGACCTGAACAACCCACCTCCCCATAATATTTAAATTAGTTTAACAGTATTAAAAGTTCTTAAGGAAATAAAAAACAATTTACAGTGATAAAAATATTAGAAGTCTAAAGACCTTGTCACCAATACATATACATAGTCAGGCTTCAGTTTAAATGATAGGCAGGGAAAGGCCATGTAGTACAGATCTTTTTTTTTTTTTCTGTTGGCTTAAACTTCCTCATTTTCCTTTGCTAGGAAGTTAGTTATTTTTCTCAAAATCCCGTACAGGCCAGAAAGACAGTAGAGTGGTATGAATTAACCAAGCCATTCTGGCTAGATTTTTTTTTTTTCTGTGAACATAATATAACTATAAATCCAAACTAACCACCACAGAAGTACTCTTGATATGATACATATATGATCAGATAAATCATTGACCTGGTCGGTAGGAAGTCAAAATGAGGGTGAAGTAGATTTGAGAAGTAAAGGTAGGGCGTGAATATAGTTACAGGTATAAAAATACACATGAGGGCTTCCCTGGTGGCGCAGTGGTTGAGAGTCCGCCTGCCAATGCATGGGACACGGGTTCGTGCCCCAGTCTGGGAGGATCCCACATGCCGCGGAGCAGCTGGGCCCGTGAGCCATGGCTGCTGAGCCTGCGCGTCCGGAGCCTGTGCTCCGCAACGGGAGGGGCCGCAGCAGTGAGAGGCCTGTGTACCGCAAAAACAAAAAACAAAAAAAAAAAAAACATGAAATTTATTTAAACTATTCATTTATTTCTCAAACAGTCATGAAAAATTTGCATTTTCTTCTACAACAGCTACTAATGATGATAATAATTACAACTTAACATTTACTGAATATCTCACAAGTGTGGGCACTTATAAACTTTGCATTCATTATCTCATTTAAACCTTTCAAAAATTCTTTGAAGCAGGTGCACTCTATATCATCATCCTACAGATATGGAGAAAGGAATGTGCAGAGCTGAGCAAGCTCACTACAAACCCATGGTTACTAACTGAAATAGTTAAAATCAAAATCCAATTCCAAAGCCATACCTCTCTGTACTTTAATATACACACCATAATTTTCTACAAATTTTAATCAATATTTTGATGCCTGATAAATATATGGTGTTTCTTTTCACAACTTGGGATTAAATATTTTTATATATACCTATGTGTATGTTGCATATATCTATAAGTATATGATAAATATATGATGAGCCATCATCATCCTCTGTAGTTACTGAAAATTATTTATTTTCCTCTATGTTCAGTAACATTTTTAACATTTTCAGTAAAAGAGTCTGATAGATGCATTTTTTAAACTTTTTTTTGTCATAATAGTACTTAAATAAGATGCACTTGGCCAGTAGGTCATTATTGTTATACCTGGACAGGGTGAAGTACAGTTATGTCTAGAACCCTAGCATGAATGGCTGCATCAGAGATCCCATACAGACAACTGGTACCTTAGCAGGGGGAGCAAGGTTTTGATGCCAAGTAATAAAACCAATAATTGAGGCAGAAAAGAAAAAGCAACAAGGTATCAGACTAACATCAATATTACTTCACTGAGTAATAATACTCATTTAACTATGCAACAGTAGAACAAAGTTCTGATTCAGGAGTTGGTGCAACAAAATTTATTACTAAGAAAAATGAAACTCCACAAACAAAACCAGTATTGCTGGTTTGTTATTACTTGAATTAAACATCAAAACTACACTTCAAGTACTTTAGACCTAAATAAGTTCATCAACAATATTGGTGCGTGAGAGAATTATAGCAGTTACAATTCAATAGATTACTAATAAAAAGGCAAAATCGATTAGTTCTTCTCAGGTGAAAAAAAATCTCCATTCAGTATATTGCCTGAGATGGGTCAGTGGATGACAGATTTTATTTTCAGAATAAAAATAATATAAGTAGTAAGTGTTGCCTGCTTCCTACTTCATTCCTCCCTTGTTTCTTTCTGAGAAGGAAAAACAAAACCTTCGCTGGTGTGTATCTCTGACTTTAATACAAATAACGTCTGTGACTACTCAGGTGTGATAGAGACAGAAACTGGATGGATGTGGGATGGGGAGCAAATGAAAGAGAAGCCATTGTTGAATCAACAGTAAGTGACATGTAGGTTTATAGAGCACATTTAAAGGCAAATAAAGACTTATTGACAAGGCAATTTTAAAAGCTATCTGATATTTCAGGTCTAAACTTCGAGTAGTTGCACAGACAGAGAAACTGCTGCTCAATCAAGGTCATAATTATGAATATGCAGTATCTCGGTGCAGACGCTAAAGGGAGAGACCACCTAGGAAAGTCAGAAGGATTTAACAAGAAGAAGAAAAATCTGACACAAGAAGAAAAATTGCGACAGGCAAGAACCGGGGTAGTTTTCTTAAGTCACACCTCCTGAGGACTTTCTACTAATTCCTTTTGGGCACTATACGTAAGTCAATAAAAGGAAAACATATATTACATGTAATGAAATGTCTACAATATTGTTCAAATAATTGTTATTATGCTGTGGTAATTCATTAAAAAATCAAACCTATCAAATGTCATATCTTACAATTATATTTTACAGAGAAGAAATTTCAGTGAATGTAAATTTACTGTAGTGAGAAAAAATTCAATTTTTATTTACTTTATGAAAGGACAAAAAGATACATGCTAATAAAACAATTACGAGAAAACTATTTTCTGAAAAAAGAAATTTTATTTAAAGGGCCTATTTACTTAAATAATTATGTATTAAAATGTTACTTTTTAATATAAAAACCAAGATCATCCTTCTTCCATCAACAGAAATTACTTGTTAGGACGTTCTATCTTTTAAGGATGGGCCCCATTCCAGTAAACAATCAGCACAAATATAAATCTATTCAATTAATGGAACAATCTACCTGAGATTTGATATGAAAACCAGCATTCTGCCAAGGTCTTTGATCAGATCCAAACAGCATTTTAGAAATAGTGGAAGTTTATTTTAGTTTATATTTTATTTTATTGTTCTGTATTACGGCAAACAAGATAAAGCACCAAGTTCAGCCCTTGAGCAAGAACCTAGAAGTGCTCTTATTTGGAGATTTATGAGCAACTATGTTCTCAAAATATTTTTGAGCCATATTTAAGGTTTCAATTTTCATACTTCCTCAAACAATACTTAAATGTTCATTCTTTCTGAAACACAATTAGAACAACAGAATATTTGTTTTCTTTACTATAACCTTTACTACAAGCTTGTACTACAATGTTATTATACCTCAGTATTATACTGGCTTTCTAAAGTATACCCTGGTTCACCAGCAGTCTTACAAATTATGAGCCCAGGGTTTTTTTCATGTCTCTCTCAGGAAGGTAACTTCTCAGAGCTCTATTAATAAATTAGTTCAGATCTGACAGAAAATATGTTCTTTTTATTTATATGAAGTTATACACTCTTCAAGATTCATCTTCCTGAAGTATTTCTCATTAAAAAGGAAGAAATACGTTGGGCTGTAAAGAACAGCAAAAGAGGAGAGAAAATGTTTTGCATGTGAAAAACTTTACTTTGAAATAAAATACTATGTTTTCATATTAATTTTTGGGTTTTGGCTGATCTGCCAGCATCTATCAAATGGGAGTTGTAAAATTTAATTCTACTTGAACATTTGTTTAATGTAAACAGGAAGACACCAAAATTATTGGTGCTTCTTTCAATATTAGGTTGGCCTATGCAGTTTGAATCCATCTCTGATAATAATTAATATTCTTATGTTGAAAATCCATAGAACATACTTTAAGTTAGAGACGTTAAAGGATATTTCAAAATAATATCTTATATAAACAACACAACAGTGTGATGTTATTTTATTCATTGACTTTGTCTCAAATATGCCTAAGACTGATGGCACAAGTATGGTAGTATTTTCTCTTGTCCTTCAGCATCACAAATGGTTGTTAGAAGTATTTATTTTCTACCTCTGCTTACTGTGAGGGTCTAGAAATAATAGCACTCAGTAGCAATTAACACACTAGGCACACAGATATTAATTTCTAAATACCATTCACTTAAAGTAAGCTTGGCTTCTCAGAGAAATAATTTCAGCACTGGGGCAAGAAATACACAATGAATCCAGAACAGCTTTTTGCGCCAGGAAGTAAAGAGCTACTCAAAGAATGACAGGGAAATATTGTAAGTACACAGAAGTCAGCTTGAAGAAGCTCCAAACTACCAAGTCTGGGATAATTTCAGTGTGAAAATAAGTAATTATATTAAGGGATTAGAACACACTGTTTAGAATCCATTGAATGAAATAGGAATTCACGAGTCCTTGATGATATAAATAAATGAATAAAAAGAAAGACACGCTCTTCCTTGTAGTAGAATGCCAACTGATAAATGCAGTAATAACAATGAAGTTAGAAAGTCACTATTTGACACATATCCTAGTATAACTGATGATGAGACAGATATCTACATATTCTCAAATATTCTCCAATTCCAAAGGGAAAAATAGTAAATTTACAGTGGAGAAAACTGTAAGACAGGATCTTAGTTAACTGAGTGACCAAAGTTAATGTCATCAGTAATGGAACAAGCCAACCACATGTGATTCTTGATACGATGCGCTGAGGACAAAATCACTTTTGGTCTTGGTCTATGTCTGCCAACGATGTAAAACCTCAACCAAGTCATGAGAAAACATCGGATAAACCGAAAATGGGGAACATTCTAAAAATTACCTATCAGTAGTCTTCACAAATCTCAAGGTCATGGCACACAAGGTACGATTGAAAAACTCTTCCAAATTAAGCTAAAAAGGTGTGACAACTTAATGCAACACATGATCTGAGATTTTCTGTTGTTATAAAGGAAATTTTAAGGACAATTTGTGAACTCTGAATAAAAGCTGTAGATTATATTGTACGGTGAATCATTTAATTTCCTGATTTGAATTTGAATTTATGTAAAAGAATGTCATTATTCCAAGGAAACACAACATTTACATGTAAAGGGAGCATTATAGCGTCAGTCCTCAACTTACTCTCAAATAGTTCAAATATATATATATATATATATATATATATATATGATGTATATTTATACATTTTTATAGTGTTTTCTCTGCATACACACAGAATGTGTGTGTATGCAGAGAAAACACTATAAAAACAAATACAAGTAAATAATTAAAATAGGGGAATCTTGAGAGGGTATATGGCAATTCTTTTCACTGTTCTTGCAAATTTTCTGAAGTCTGAAATTACTTCAAAAATAGAAACTTACCAAATATTTTTTATCCTATTTTGCTTTGAGGACTCAGGAATTATAGCAATTTAATTACTATTTACTCTAGAACAGAGTTCATAAAATGGCAGTCAACAGGGCTGTTTTAGCTTGCAGAAATGCTTTTTAGTTAGCTTAGTGTAATTTAGTTTTGCTTCTGGTGTGTATAGAATAAAATAATACAGAATTCATTTCAGTCATTCAAAATAGTAAAATTTCATATGTAAATATAATTTTGAGCTTCTCTTGAATATTAGAAATTTGGAAACTGTAGGCCCACAATTCCCCAAGACAAAAACCAGTAGATGAACAACAATTTCCCTCTTAGTTTAGGCATGTGCTTTCCAGTTCATCATTATTTCCCATCCTCCTCTTCATTCATTCTCTTTTTATATCTAATTTTGATAAGTATTTGCATTTGGAACCAAGCCACAGAACATATGAGGCAATGTGGAACCTTATCTATGTTCTATAACTAAGGGAGATGACACAATAAAATGGAATTGGAATACCTGAATGAAGTTTCCAATGTTTGCAATTTCAGTCTACCTGCGTAATCCTGTAGAAATCATTTACCTTTCTGGGCCTTGGTTTCCACATCTATGAAATTGGGATACCAACTCTACATCAGTGAATTTCTGAGGATCAAATGAGATATTAGAAAATTCCGAACTATAAACTGCTACACAAATCTTAACTATGTTCATAACAATAAATTAATAAAGAATTCTGACCAAATCTAATAAAATATACATATTTGAAATTTTGAACTCTATTTAGACAGGGTTTCTAATTTAACAAGTATCCTCATCATGCAGTATGCCTTAAGTAATATAGTGTTCTAAGAGATCTAAAATGTATACTAATCTCAATAGCCACTTGGGGTGCTTACAACCTAAAAAAACAACTTTATTGAATAGTGGGTCTATAAACTATAAATTAATAACCAGAAGTTAATAAAACTCTATTACACTGAGAAAGAACTTTAGATTAACATCCAGCAATTGTGATCCTAGAGGGAAAAAAAAAAGTATGTGTTATGAAACAGGCTGAATTTCAACCGAAGTGTTAATTAAAACACAAACCTATTTTGTGATTTCATATCAATTTCCTCCTCAAGATGCTTATTTGTTTTAGTCCCAAAAGATTCCTTTCTCTTCCACTTTTAAAGACCTGGAGACTTCTCTAGGAGAGTATCACTAATGTGATATTGACATTATGATATTGATGAGATTGTCAATGACAACCTTAAAAACAAGTTTTAATTTATCCAGGAATGGAAGAAATTATTCCCTACTGGATGTGTTTCCTAATGAGTACCCAGGAAATCGAAACAATTCTTTCTGCCTGATCTTTAATTGCCATTACAATTTGTCTTCACCCAAATCTCAAAACTTATCTCTGTAGTAGAAAAATAGGTGGCATAATATTTTCTTATTTGTTAGCTGAAAAAAGGCAAATTAAAAAAATTTTAATTATCATTAATTTATTTTCTAATGAAGTTACCATTTTTATACATTTATCAAACAGGCTATGTCCTTTGTCAGTTTTCTAATAAAGCACTTCACTCATTTGTTTGATTTTCACTTATTTCTCTTTTCATTGAACACAAAGTATTGCATAGAATTTTAGAAAATTGCAAAATATAAAAGCAAAACAAGCTTGATTGTTCACAGACACTATTAACGTTTGAAATACATGTTTCTAGGTGTTTTACTATATGTAGATAGACACATAGCAACAACTTGTACATTAGGAGACACTCAAAATGTTTTGTTCAAAGAATGTATAAATAAACCATTGATGATGACACTGCAAGAGATATGATGTGAAAGTGTTATCAGATGGAAAGCAGGTAAATGACCTAAGGATCCTGAAAACTGCAGAGTGGCCAGCAGGGTGACGCTGAGGTAGTATATTATGTAGCAGCATATCTGAACACTTGTAGAGGGCAAGGATGTTGGATCAGGGGCTAGATCTCATTTGCCATAATGAAACCAGTATGACTAATCCAAGTAGCCAAAGAACTTGCTTCTCTGTGTTCAAAAGTTCAAGTAGTAGATCAGCCTAGCTCCACAGCAGTCCCAGGAAGATCCAGTGAACTCTACAGGGATCTTAGAATCTGTTTGATTTTTTTTTTTCTTCTAGCTGCCATGAGATCATATAAGCTAGATCCTTCCCCAAATACATACAGAAACCCTATCAGGGAAGAAAAGAAGGGGAAAGAAGAAGTCTGAAAAACTATTCCTCTAGCACAGCAGAACAGAGTTACCTAGAAAGTCTCTTTAAGTTAAGAAGTCAAAAAGTAAGATGACAAAATGAGACTAAATTATTTTCCTAAGGTTTTTCCCACCACCATTGGTTGTACTGATCAAATCATTGAGAGAAAACATTTAAACTAAAATGGTTTTGTAGTGAATAACTACATGAATTATCCATACTATTTTCTTTAATATGCATAACTGAATGACTCATGTTAACACATCATCACAGTCAAGTCCACACTCTTCAGAACTTTCCTGAAAATGTGCTAGCACGTATGATGTTATTTCTTCTACATCATAAAAACTGGTATTTGACCCAATAAAATGAATGACCAGTTCATGTAAATTAAAATATTTAAAAAGACTCTATTTATAAGACCCTCTCTGCATTCCAGTAAGGAATCAAGCTCCTAACTTACAGTTATAGGCCCTCAGAAAAATAAATCTTATTTGGAACTAAAGCTCTGTTCTACGGATATCTGGGTCTTCTCTCTGAGGGGGAGCATTAAGCCTACTTATTATTTATCTGAAAGATCTATTCCCAGAAGGAGAAGAAGGCACTTTTCCAAAGTTAAAGCAAGTTCTTGGGTTTTAACAACCACAAACAGCTTAATAAATTCAACTGCTTAACCAATAAAGTTCACCTTTACATTATTATAAAACCAAGTACCATTTTGTTGCAGCTTGGGATTACTAATATTTTATAATATGAATAGTATTTATCACGACATTGTCTGCTCTTGCTTCCAGTGATTGAAGAAAATTTAATTTAGGGAATTAATGCTGTATAACATGAATCCTGGGTCACAAATGCACCTGAGTTCTACGTATTTATATGACTCCATGCTCATTTATTTAACACAATGCAAACTCTATAGAAGAACCCAGCGATACATTGCTAAAAAGAACAGGGACACAATCCTGAATTTCATGGAGCTGATATCCCAGTAGAGCAGACAGATTATATGTATGTTTAATACAGAACATTCTGTTTATACTAATGGCATATTATGTAAGATGCACCAACCTTTTTACTGAGAATGGTGAGAAACACTGGGAAGTATGTTTTTAAAATATATTTGAAGACATAGGAATGCTGCAGTGTAATGAGAACTACAAACCAATGAAGTAGGAGAAAGAAACAAAAATAGTTTAAACTAGCATTTTGGAACATCTTTTCCACAAGGGACATCTGCCATTTACTGAAAAGGCAGATGAGAGCCTGAAATACTGAGTAGTGATTGTGGCAGGCTCCTGGGGCTGAAGGACACACTGGAATCCAGGTATTTCAAAGAGGGAAATCTTTATTAACCCCTTATATTTTGTGTTGAGATCATAAAGTACTGTATCCTAAAAGAGAAGTCAGTAAGTGTTTTCTGCGAAGGGCAAGGTAGTAAATATTTTAGGTTCTGTGAGATGTACGATCAGTAGCAACTACTTAGTTCTGCTTTTCTAGCAGAAAAGCCATCACTGACAATACATAAAGACAAACATCACTGTGTTTCAATAAAATATTCTTTACAAAAACAGGCAGCAGGCCAGATTTGACCCATATCTGTCATGTGACTCCTGCCCTAAAGAAAAGGTGAACCAGAAATATACCAGGATGAAAAGGAAATAGAGCTTAACTTCAGATTATATTATTTTTTATAATTGGATTAAAGTAAGAATGGATTTCTGGCATCCATGGCTACCTTTATAAATCAGTCTTAAATCATGACAAATGGAAGATAACAATATCTTGACCTCAAATTATTTCTAAACTTTTTGCATATAATACTTCACAGTCAACTGAAAGAAAAACAGTCCCACAAGAAGATAAAATAAGAAAGAAAGAAAGCAATTCCAAAAAAAACTGTTTTTTTAAAGAACTTGATGAATTCAGTCTAAAATTTGTGTAGAAACTTAAAAGGCCAAAGAGAGAGAGAAAAAAAAAGACTCCTGAAAAAGAAGTATAAGGGAGAACACATTCTCTACTAAATATTATTTTTAAAATAAAGTATTGGCTAGAGTCCAGATCAAGATGGCAGAGTAGGAAGATCCTGAGCTCACCTCCTCTCGTGGGCACGTCAAAATGACACCTACATATAGAAAAATGATCTCTGAGAACAACCTGAAGACTAGCATAACAGATTTTCTACAACTAAAGATATAAAGAAAAGATCACATCAAGATATGTAGGAGGGGCAGAAATGCAATCTAGTCAGAACATACCCTCCAGTGTGATGACCCACAAGCAGGAGAGACATCACAACTGAAGAGGTCCCCCCTGAGGAGTGAGGGCTCTGAGCCCCACATTGGGCTCCCCATCCCAGGGGTCCAGCACTGAGAAGATGAGTCCCCATAAAATCTGGCTTTGAAAATCATCAAGGCTTATGTCCAGGAGAGCTAGAGAACTGTAGGAAACCAAGATTCTGCTCTTGAAGGGCTTACACACAACATGCTTGATCCAAGTCCTAGCACAGAGGTAGCAGACTAAAACACTCTGGGTCATATGAGAAGGAAATTCATTGACTAATTGTAGAGTGTGACCCAGAAGGGCAGGGATCTGGTGAAACATTCTCCAAGGGTGGAAGCACTGGTGGGAGCTTTTAAAAAAATCTCCTTCCGGGGCTTCCCTGGTGGCGTGGTGGTTGGGGGTCCGCCTGCCAATGCAGGGGACATGGGTTCGTGCCCCAGTCCGGGAGGATCCCACATGCAGTGGAGTGGCTGGGCCTGTGAGCCATGGCCGCTGGGCCTGTGCGTCTGGAGCCTGTGTTCCGCAGCGGGAGAGGCCACAGCGGTGAGAGGCCTGCGTACCACACACACACACAAAAAAAACTCCTTCCGCCTAGCCAGCCCAGCACTGATGGGTACCATTTCCATCAGTAACACCATGCACCCCTCCTAGGTGTTTCCATGAGGATCTACCATGCTCAAACTGCCCACCTTGCCTGGGTTCTCCAAAGATGCTCCAGCCCCACTCCACCCAGTGGGTCACCACAGCCAGCACTAATGCCCCTCCAAAATGACTGATGCTCCAATAGTCTGGCCTTGCAAACCAGCATGCATGCAGCACTTGCAGCTGGTCCTTGAAGCCAGCTGGCCTGGTACCAACCCCAACCACCAGCATGTCTGCAGCACCTGCAGCTCAACCATAAAAGGAGGGCACATGCAGCCCACAGAGCAGATACCCGTGGCGACAAGAGGAGATTGCACCACTGGGCCCCAAAGGACACTTTCTACTTTAGGCCACTCTTTCAAGACCAGGATACATAGTTGATATACATAATGCATATAAACAGAGAGTTAGGCAAAATAAAGAGACAAAGGGATACCTTCCAAACAAAACTTCAGAAAAAGAACTACATGAAACAGTGATGAGAAATTTACCAGATAAAGAGTTCAAAGTAATAGTCATTAAAATGCTATCTTACTCAGGAGAAGAACGGGTGAACTCAGCAAAAACTTCAAAAAATAGATTAAAAATATAAAACAGAACCAATCAAAACTGAAGACTACAAAAACTGGAATGAAAAAACACTAGATAGGGGCTTCCCTGGTGGCGCAGTGGTTGAGAGTCTGCCTGCCGATGCAGGGGACACGGGTTCGTGCCCTGGTCTGGGAAGATCCCACATGCTGCAGAGCGGCTGAGCCCGTGAGCCATGGCCACTGTGCCTGCGCGTCCGGAGCCTGTGCTCCGCAACGGGAGAGGCCACAGCAGTGAGAGGCCCGTGTACCACCAAAAAATCAAAAAACAAAAACCAAAAAACACTAGACAGAATCAATAGCACATTACAGATGCAAAAGAATGAAGAGCTATCTGGAAGACAGTGTAGTGGAAATCACCCAGTTGGAACAGCCAAAGAAAAATGAAAGAAAAAAAAAATGAGGAGAGATTAAGGGACTTCTGAGACAACATCAGGCCTACTAACATTCACAATGTAAGAGTCCTAGAAGCAGAGAGAGAGAGAAAGGGACAGAAAAACCTACTTGAGGAAATAAGGGCTGAAAACTTCCCTAACCTGGCAAAGGGAACAGACATCCAAGTCCAGGAAACACAGAGAGTCCTTAAAAAAATAAACCCAAAGGGACTCACACCAAAACACAATATAATTAAAGTGTTAAAAGTTAAAAATAAAGAGAGAATCTAAAAATGCAAGAGAAAAATAACTAGTTACTTTTGCGTGGATTCCCCCCACCCCCTCGATAAGACTATCAGCTGATTTTTCAGCAGAAGCTTTACAGTTCAGAAGGAATTGACACCATATATTCAAGGTGCTGAAACAAAAACAAACAAACAAACAAACAAAACTTACAATGAAGAACACTCTACCAGCAAGGATATCATATGGAGTACATCAGCACTAAACTGCCTTTACAATAAATGTTAAAGGGACTTCTTTAAGCAGAAAAGGTCATAACTAGAAACAAGAAAATTATAAAAGAAAAAACCTCACTGGTAAAGGCAAATATATAGTAAAGGTAGTGGATCAACCATCTATAAAGCTAGTATGAAGGTTAAAAGACAAATGTAGTAAAATCATATATCTAAAATAAATAGCTAAGTGATATACACACAAAAAAGATGTAAAGTATGATGTCAAAATCATAAAACGTTTAGGAGTAGTAAAAATGTAGTGCTTTTAGAATCCTCTTGAACTTAAGCAACCATCAACTTAAAATAGACTGCTGTGTACATTGGTTGTTATATATGAACCTCATGGTAACCACAAATCAAAAACCTATAACAGATACACACAGAAAAAGAGATAGGAATTCAAATATAACACTAAATCAGGTCATCAAATTACAAGGGAAGAGAAACAAGAGAAGAAGAAAGGAACAGAGAAGAACTACAAAAACAATGAGAAACAATTAACAAAATGAAAATAAGTACACACCTGTCAATAATTATTTTAAATGTAAATGGACTACATACTACAAATAAAAGACATAGGGTGGCTGAATGAATTAAAAAAACAAGACCCATATATATATGCTGCCAACAAGAGACTCACTTTATATCTAAAGACACACACAGACTAAAAGTGAAAGGATGGGAAAAGGTATTCAATGTAAATGGAAATGAAAAGAAAGCTGGTGTAG
The DNA here is from genome assembly GCF_964165515.1 of Mesoplodon bidens. Taxonomy (NCBI): domain Eukaryota; kingdom Metazoa; phylum Chordata; class Mammalia; order Artiodactyla; family Ziphiidae; genus Mesoplodon; species Mesoplodon bidens. The sequence continues at coordinate 116,477,696 of NC_138176.1, read as the reverse complement.
CACTACTTATACCAGACGAATAGACTTTAAAACAAAGACTGAAACAAGAGACAAAGAAGAACATTATATAATGATAAAGTGATCAAACCAAAAAGAAGATATAACAATTATAAATATATATGAGCCCAATATCGTAGTACCTAAATACATAAAGAAAATTTTAACAGACATAAAGAGAGAAATTAACAATACAGTAAGTCCCCTACGTATGAATGAGTTCTGTTCTGAGCATGTTTGTAAGTCCAATTTGTTCTTAAGTCCAACAAAATTAGCCTAGGTACCCAACTAACACCATCAGCTATACAGTAGTGTACTGTAACAGGTTTATAATACTTTTCACACAAATAATACATAAAAAACAACACAAAAAATAAAGAAAACATTTTTAATCTTACAGTACAGTATCTTGAAAGGTACAGTACTACCAGCTACATCACTGCTGCTTTTATGCTTGATTCTGGATATCCTGGGCTTCAAATAAAGATACTGTACTACTGTACTCTATGGAGTACTGTAAAGTACACAAAGTATAACCACTTGTAGAGGATGCACGCAGGTGACAATGTATGCCAGACATGTGAACTAACTTACGTGATTGGACATGCGAACGCACGTTTGCATCTTTGAAAGTTTGCAACTTGAAAGTAAGTATGTAGGGGACTTACTGTAATATCATAACAGTAGAGGACTTTAACACTCCATTTACATGGATAAGGTCATCAAGACAGAAAATCTAAATGAAACATTAGCATTAAGAACAACGTTAGTTAATACATACTTAATAGACAGAGAACATTCCACCCCCCCAAATAGCAGAATGCATGTTCTTTTCAAATGTACATGGAACATTCTCTAGTATAGATCACGTCCTATGAGAGAAAACAGGTCTCAATCAACTTAATAAGACAATCATAACAAGCGTTTTCTGACCACAATGGTATGAGAGTAACAATCAATTACAAGAAGAAAACTGGAAAGAAAACAAACAGTTGTTTGTTTAGTTGGGGCTAAACAACATGCTTCTAATCAACCAATGGGTCAATGAAGAAATCAAAGAGGAAATAATAAAATAACTGGAAACAAATGAAAATGAAAACACAACCTTCCTGTATCAGTTCTAAAAGAGAAGTTAGAGTAATATAATCCTACTTCAGGAAACAAGAAAATCTCAAACAATCTAATCTTACACCTAAAGAAACTAGAAAAAGAAGAAACAAAGTGCAACATTAGTAGAAGGAAGGAAATAATAAAGATGAGAGCAGAAATAACTGAAATAGAGACTAAAAAAATAGAAAAGATCAATGAAACTAAGAGCTGATTCTTTGAAAAGATAAACAAAATTGATAAACCTTTAGTCAAAATCAAGAAAAAATAGAGAGGTCCAAATAAATAAGATCAGGAATGGAAAAGAAGTTACAACCAAAACCACAGTAATAGAAAGAATCATAACATAGTGCTAGTTGTCAGAGGGCAGTAGGGTTTGAGATTGGGCAAAATTGGTGAAGGGGATTAAGAGGTACAGACTTCCAGTTATAAAATAAATAAGCCATGGGGATGTAATCTACAGCATTTGAAATACTGTCAATACTATTGTAATAACTTTGGTGACATGATTTACTAGACTTATCGTAATGATCAATTCATAAATTATATAAATGTCAAATCACTATGTTGTACACCTGAAACTAGTATAATATTGTACATTAAAAATACTTCAATAAAAATGCAAAGGAATTTTTTTAATAATATAAAAAAATAAAATACAGGATTTAAGAGTTTTCTATTGAAGCAATGTTAGACAAAAAGGTCAGTGGAACAGAATAAAAAGCCCAGAAAGAGATCTATATATATCGATAAATAATTTGTTTACTGTGGAGACACTGGAATGTGACGACAGTCTCAAGAAAATGAATTTCAGATGATTTGTAGCACTAAATGTAAATGGAAGGGCAAGGAATCTCCTCGAATATTATGTGAATATCATGATTTGGGGTAGGTATTTTTTAAAAAGATATGAAAAATACTTACCCCTAAGGAGAAATATTGAAAAATTGAACGATTGGTTTGAATCATATGAAATGCCACCATCTGACCATTTTTGACAACAGAAAATGCAATTTTATAAGGCAAACACTGTGCACTAAAATTAAGACCTTATTTTTATGAACAAATACCATTAAAACAAAGAAAAGACAAACCACAGAATAAATAAAACAGAGAAGTATCTCATACTCAAAATAAATAATGTCCCCAAATGAGTAAGAAAAGTTGGAACATCCCAAGAACCAACTGGAAAAGAGACTTGCACAGGCCAGTTCAAAAAATGTATCCACATGGCTGATTTTATGATAGATAATAAAATATGATCAAATTGATTAGTCATCAAGAAAAGGCAAATTAAAAACACAATGAAATATCACTCCATACCCAGAAGAATGGCTAAAATGTAAAATTTTGGCAAGGCTTTAGGACAATGGAAACTCACATATATCGCTGTGAAATTTAAAACATAACAACACTGAAAATAGTTTACCATGATTTTTTGAATTTGAATAGATGTATACTTTATGACAATGAAAATCCACTGTTACTTTTTACCAAAATAAATGTGTGAAAATATGCACTAAGAGATATGTACAAGTATGTCTTAGCAGCATTATAGGTAATAAACCAAAACTAAAAATATTAAAAGATAGAAGACTGGATTTTTATATTGAGAAAGAACTACTTACACAACTGCAGTGATGAATTATACAAATACAATGTTAAGTGCAAAAATAAACACAAAATAAAATAAACGTATGATTGAAAAGTTCAAAGCACTCATACCTAAACTATGGCATAAAAAGAAAAGCAGGTAACTGAGATTGATGGAGAGGTATCTGTTGAGATAAGGAATGCTGGATGGATGCTCTGTCATGTCCATAATGTTCTCTTGATGCTGGTTGTTACATGAGTGTTTACTTTTTGATTATCTTTTGAACTGTACATTAATGCTTTGTTTCTTTTTTTGTATGTGTGCTACAACGTAACACAAGTTTAAATTTAATTATACACATCATGCAATGATTCAGCAACTACAGTGATAATTGTATGTGATTCTATGAAGTTTTATGACAAGTGCAAAAGTGGTTAGAGTCTAAAACAAAGGAAATTTATCTCATCTGAAGGTTAGAGAAGGCTGAGTTCTTAAAGACTGATGAGTCATTGTAGCAATTAAAGAGGTTGAGTAGAGAGGGCAAAGGGGTAATCTAGACATATGATACAAAGAAGTATGGCAAGTATGACATAGTTAAGGCCATACAGCTGAGGCACAATGAATTAGAGAGATCTTGCCATTAAGTTTTTGGGAAAGTCAGGGGCCAGATCACGCAAAGTATTGTAGATCATGGTAAAATTATTTTAAACAATCATTTTCTAAGTTGAAAATCAGGGAAAGTTTTTACACAGAAAACCATTATTAGATGTGCATTTTTAAAAGATAACTGGCAGCCACGTGTGGACCAATCAGAGTAAGCCAAGAATGCAAGGCAGGAAGACAGACCCATTAGAGGCTATCTTGATCCCGCAAGGGAAATGATGATCACTTTTGTTAGTGTGATGGCTGTGAACTTGGAAAGTATTAAGATCTCTGAAATTAAGACGTATTTTAAAATTTAAGGTGTGCCATAGCTTAGTTCACAGCTTTTTTTAAAAAAAAAATTATACGTGCTACTCTGTAGCTGGAATTCTATCAGTGATGTGCTGGAGCTTCCACTGACTCCTTTGTTTTTTTAAGTTTTTCCTTCGTTGTTGGTATGTGACTCTTGTGAGTTTGGATATGCATTTAAAGGCTGGTTATTATATTTTACCCAACATTTCATGGTGTTTTACAATGGAAATATTTTCAGGTTAACGTGATTACTTTGTTATACCCAGGATCATGTGGTATGGCACAAAGGATATGCCCAATACTGGTTAGTTGATGAATAATTGCAGTTGCTTCCTCTAAGACATTTCTTTACATTGTAACTAGTTTTTATTTGTTTGTTTAAAACTCTTTTACTCTTATAAACAACAATTCAATTCAATTGTAATCTTCCATTCACCTAGGAAATCAGATGTCTGTAACTTAGTATTTTATGTCTAGGGCTGAGGATCCAGCCTTTCTTTGATCTTGTTTTCATTCCTCTTACCATGTTGGTTTTTACCGAAAAGAAGTAACATATTTATAGGTTTTCTATTGTAAAACGTAGTGTAAAACTGTGGAGAATCTATGAGGCAAAAAGGTAAAATAGTCTTGTAATAAATGAATTTACATTTTATCTTTATATTGATTCAAACTAATTTTACTTTATGTCTTAACTTCAATTTCTCCAAAGTCAGAGCCTGAGAAAAAGATTTATTTATAAACAGTTTATTTGCAAGTGCCACTCAGTATCTGGGGTAAGAAACAAGGGGATGGAAACAGGGAAAAAGGAAAAGCCAAAACAAGCATGTGTCATCAAGTTATGTACCAATAGTAGAATCTAACGAATAGGTAATTGGTTGCCTGATCACATGAAATGTGTCTTGGATCAGGTTTTACTGAAGAGAAAGGGAGGAACATTTATCTTAGTTCCTGTCTCCCTTGACCAAGAATTGACACACATGGTTTTAAATGTCCCCCACCCTCTTCTTTCCTGGAAGGTTGTTCCCACTTGACTGCAATGGGAGTGAGTTTCCTACATTCCCCACCATTCACATACTCAAAACATTAAGACAAGGAGAGGTTCACAGCATAAGAGAATTTGAAACAGTGCAAAAGAAATGTTCCACTATGTGATACTGTGTATTTTTGTGGTAAATTGTTGTAGAACAGTGTTCTGTATTTATTTTCACTTTGTACCCCACATTTATATATTGTATTAGCAGCTCTGTCTTTCTTGGCTGCATATATGATATCATTTTTTGACAGGAGGACTTTTTTGCAATTTCCTACCATTCTCCCCCCAAATTTCATCTGTTTCTCAAGGCAGTAACCAGAGTTGTAAACTACAGCTACTGTTAACAGAAATCAAATTGCACATGTTTGTATGGGAGTCAATGGATACACAAATATATACATATGTTGAATATGTATTCTATATATTTGAAGATACTTGAAAAGACATAAAATAATAAATATATAGAATATATAGATACATAATATAGTTTTATATATTTGGAAAATATATTGTGTGGGATGAAACTGCTAATTTCAGGTGAAAGATTACCTAAGGTTATTGGGAAACAGTATGGTAAGATTGATATGTATGTTAATATATATACATATTTACAGTTTACACTTGAACAACAGGGCTTTGAACTGTGTGGGTCCAATTATACATGGATTTTTCTTCAATAATTTTCATTTTACAGGTCTAAATGTGGGGGAATGTTTGTGTTCACTCAGAGATCACAGTATGTGGAATCAAAAGAACTAGAGTTTGAATCCTGATTCTATCAAAATGCTTCAGCTTCCTGCCTTTGGGTGAGTCATTTATCAATTCTTTTGTTTTTGAGATAGAGATAGCAATCTATGGATTTGCTACTGCACCGGGTCACAACCCTACCCTGCGAGGTTCATGGGTCAACTCTATATTATTATTTTATATATATAAAGTTGACTTCTTGAAATTACTTGTGTTTACTTTTCCAATTACCAAAAAAAAAAAAAAACTATATAAAAGGAAAAAGTTTATAAAAAAGAAGCCATGGGGATAAAAAAACTATGGCACCCTTTTTGGGGGGGTTTGGGTTTTTTTTTTTTTCTGTTTTGTTTTGTTTCAGATGAGACCACATTCCATGGAGCTGTGATTAAAAGCAACAAACTCCTAACTGAGGCCTTGAGTGTTCTCTGGTAGTCTTCTTAAGCTTTAACAATGTACATATCTCTTTAAAAAACAGATGGGAGGGCTTCCCTGGTGGCGCAGTGGTTGAGAGTCCGCCTGCTGATTCAGGGGACATGGGTTCATGACCCGGTCTGGGAGGATCCCACGTGCCGCAGAGCAGCTGGGCCCGTGAGCCATGGCCGCTGAGCCTGCACGTCCAGAGCCTGTGCTCCACAATGGGAGAGACCACAGCAGTGAGAGGCCCGTGTACCACAAAAGCAAAAGAAAAATGAAAACAAACGAACAAAAAAAAAAACAGATGGGAGAAGAGATATATTTTATCATTGAAAACAAAAATAATCATTTCATCAATTTAATGCACAAACTTTCTATTTATAAGGTGCTCTTCCCAGAATAAAAGTTACTGCATAGTTTGTCATGTATTAATCAGCATTACCTATGCCTATTGGGTATAGTATAGATAAGGAGCTCCTAGGATGTATTTTGAGGGGCTACAAGAAGAAAAACCAGGGAGCATGGCTTAGAGGATGATTATAAGAAATGAACTCACCAATCTAAAATCAATGCACAAAAGTACTATGATGGTAATAATTTGTGCTCTTTGGGAATACATGGGAAAACTTCTTAAATGTCTTAACATGGAGATTATACACACTTGTGCATACCTACATGCGTACATGTATATAACATAGATATAAAGATATTAAAACATATATAAATTTATTTATAAGTTTATTTATTAACATTTATATATAAATGTTAATATATTAATAACTATGTTATATTATGTGTATGTAGGTAGTTAGATGATGATCAATAAAAGATAAAGTCATCTAGGCCAACAGCCATGGTTTTCTTTTTGCCACCATGAGTCTAGCAATTCTTTATTTAGAACTTGATTTTAACTGGAAAAAGTTTACTTTTATTTTGGAAATCAACAAGGAAATTCTAGAATGGTAGGCATTAGAAAGTCAACAACTTTAGGAAAACCAATCTAAATTGCCAGATATGTGTGATTTCTCCTTAGAATCCTATTTTCTCAGGCTATTCTAAGAAATTGCATTACCTCCTTAACCAATGGCATTAACTTAGAAAGGAAAATCAATACTGATTTTACAAATTAACTCAAACTAAATCACCTCAGTTCCTGGTATATTTTAGCAGTTTATGTTTGGATGACTAAGTTTTCCCTATGGTTGTCTAAATACTCCACTTTTAGAATACAACTTCATAAAAAAGTATTTCAGGGAACTTCCCTGGTGGCACAGTGGTTAAGAATCTGCCTACCAATGCAGGGGACACAGGTTCGAGCCCTGGTCTGGGAAGATCCCACATCCCGTGGAGCAACTAAGCCCGTGCACCACAACTACTGAGCCTGTGCTCTAGAGCCCGCAAGCCACAACTACTGAGCCCGTGAGCCTCAGTGAAGAGTAGCCCCCACTCGCCACAACTAGAGAAAGCCCACGCACAGCAACAAATACCCAACGCGGCCAAAAAAAAAAAGTGTTAAAAAAAAGAAGTATTTCAGAAAACAAAACGTGAAACATTACATAAACAGCTCATTGTTTCATTGTCCTTGAAGAGTAGAATGTAATTTGGTCTTTTTTTCTTACATATAAATTTATTTATTTATTTTTGACTGCATAGGGTCTTCGTTATTGGGACTTCATTGCTGAGCGCATGGGCTTTCTCTAGTTGTGGCGAGTGGGGGCTACTCTTCGTGTGGTGCGCGGGCTTCTCATTGTGGTGTCTTCTCTTATTGCAGAGCACGGGCTCTAGGTGTGCGGGCTTCAGTAGTTGTGACACGCGGGCTCAGTAGTTGTGGCTCGCGGGCTCTAGAGCACAGGCTCAATAGTGGTGGCAAATGGGCTTAGTTGCTCCACAGCGTCTGGGATCTTCCCGGACCAGAACTCAAACCCGTGTCCCCTGCATTGGAAGGCAGATTCTCAACCACTGCACCACCAGAGAAGTTCCTGTAATTTGGTCTTAGAACTTAGAAGAGTCCTGAGATAGCCACAGTCATTGTGTAGTGGATGAGCTGGAATATTTCAAGGTTTCTGGTTTGTTTTCACTGTGGCCCCTACTGGCAGTTTTAATACAGTCATTTTTAGCTTTCTTTTGAATTGCTTCCCATGTCAGCTGATCCTTGAATCTTTTAAGAACAAAAGCTTCAGCAAGTTCTGCAAACTGCATTTTGGTCAGAAATTGGGATTTAACTGTAGAAAGTATTTACATTTTTGTTTGAGCTCAAGCTTATAGGGGAAGTTTTACTGAAGAGTTTAGCAGAGTACAATTCATGTTTTAGCTCTGTAAGCTCTAAATTTTAGCTTCTGACAATGACAACCTTTCCCCACAAGGGTTTGTATTTTAAAGTGAGGACATCTAAATGACGTAGAACAGAAAATGATATAAAAGCAAACAGGATTTTAAGCTCTGACCAGGCATAACCATTCTATTCCTCACTTTTTGCTGAGTCAAAATGGCCAAATAGTACAGGCTGTTACCTATTCAGTTAGTTAAAGCATGAGACTGATGAAGCCCAGGTTAAAGTTCTTATGGGATCCAATTATTTTTCTACTTTGTTGTAGTCTCCAATCTCTGCTGCCTACTCAGAAAATGGAAAATCTACTCATAAGGGACAGAGTGTTGGTTCATTTGCTCAAATATATTCTGTTCCCATCTATGAAAATGTGATTTTCTATGACTTATAAAAGCTTGGAGCACCATTAATTGAAAAGCAGTATATTACACTGCCAGGGTTCATTATTTCAGAGTCTAGAGATATTTGCTTTAGTATTAAGCCTACCTCAAAACCAGCCAGGTTATCTAGAATAAACAAAAATCTGAGCTTACCTTTAACCATCTGAAAAATGGTGTATTAGTCATGGTTCTTCAGAGAAGCAGGACCAATGGGGATATATATATTATATATATATATATATATAATGAATTAGATAGAAAAAACAGATATAGATACATAAAGAGACTCTTATAAGGAATTAGCTTATGTGATTATGGAAGCTGAGAAGTCCTATGATCTACCACCTGCAAGCTGAAGATCCAGGAATGCCAGTGGGGTAGTTCCAGTCCAAGTCCAAAAGCCTGAGAACCAGGAGCACCTATGGTGCAAGTACTAGTTCAAAGGCACAAGAAGACCAATGTTCCAGTTCAAGCACTAAAGCAGACAGAAAGAATTCTTCCTTCTTCCATCTGTTTGTTTTATTCAAACCCTCAATGGATTGGATGATTCCCATCTACACCAGGGAAGGATAATCTGTTTTACTCAGTCTATGGAACAAATGCTAAACTCTTCTAAAACCACACACAGAGACACACAGAGCAATAACACTTTACCATATATCTGGGTATCCTATAGCAAAGTCAAGTTGACCCATAAGATTAACCATCACAAAAGGGGAAATAAAAATTGTAATAAAGTCCATTTTAGTTTTTTAAAATTAAATCAAATAAGATAATGGAGGATAAATTATTATTTTTTTTTTTTTTTTTCTTTTTGCGGTATGCGGGCCTCTCACTGCTGTGGCCTCTCCCGTTGCGGAGCACAGGCTCCGGACGCGCAGGCCCAGCGGCCATGGCTCACGGGCCCAGCCGCTCCGCGGCATATGGGATCCTCCCAGACCGGGGCACGAACCCGTATCCCCTGCATCGGCAGGCGGACTCTCAACCACTGCGCCACCAGGGAGGCCCAATTTTTTGTATGTAAAACTTTATGAAAAGATTACTTACCTTTATTAAAGTATGAAAGTACTTTATAAGTTTTTGTTTTTTTTTAATGGCAGATTCTCAGTCTGAGGCATGATGTCAATATAACCACCCAGGGATGTGATGATTTCTGCCATTTTGGTAAAATGGCCTATGTGGGTGAATGAATTATGCTAGATATAATTATAGTAACTCATTCTTTTCTGTGAACTAAATATATATTCTCAAGTTTAATCGACACCTTGATAAATGTGTAGGAGAAAGGGTGATATGTTTAAAAAACTTTGAATTGCTTATATCTTTATGTTTAATTGGGTATAACTGCATTATCAGTACATATTATAATGAAAGATCATCATCTTCCATTCATTTAGAATATATCATTGATTTTACTTCATGGTTATGGCACATGCATTTATCCAGGTAATCTTTCCCTAAAGAATTAAGAAGGAATTTATGAAAATATTTAAAGCATAGTTAAGGAGGAAATCCAAATTAATGTTTTCTATCTTACATTAAAAAAATTATGCGGGGCTTCCCTGGTGGTGCAGTGGTTGAGAGTCTGCCTGCCGATGCAGAGGACACGGGTTTGTGCCCCGGTCTGGGAAGATCCCACATGCCACAGAGCGGCTAGGCCCATGAGCCATGGCCACTGAGCCTGCGCGTCCAGAGCCTGTGCTACGCAACGGGAGAGGCCAAAACAGTGAGAGGCCCATGTACAGCAAAAAAATAAATTAAAAAAAAAATATGCAGAGGTGGTGTGAATCCTATTAAAACTGAACTTAGTGAAATATGAGATGGTTTTTAAAATAGAAAAATATAATGGAAGAAAATGGCATATAAGAAGTAAAGCGTAGAATCAACAATGAAGAAACTTGGATCAATGATGTGGGGAATGGCACTGAGAAATCACATACAAAATAGAGGAAAGTGAGAAAGATGTGAAAGTCATTATAATGAAGATATTAATGAAGAATAACATATAATGAAAAGTTAACATATAGATAAAACATTTCCTTAAAATAGAGGGAAGGCCAAATGTAAAATTTAAAATATAAAGAGCAGTATCAGAAATATAAACCTTCTTCAACTGTAAGATGGAAGGAGTTCACCACATAAAATTAATCATCAGCAGGCAGCACCTAGATTATAATTTAATCGTTGCTAAAGTAATAAGGTAGACAGAAAAAGGGAAACATTGTGTGTTATCACTTACATGTGGAGTCTAAAAAATAAAACAAATGAGTGGCTATAACACAACAGAAGCAGACTCACAGGTACACAGAACAAACTAGTGGTTACCAGTGGGGAGAGGGAATCAGAGAGGAGCAAGATAGGGGTAGGTGATGGAGAGATAAAAACTACTATGTACAAGATAAATAAGCTACAGGGATATACTGTACAGCACAAGGAATATAGCCAACATTTTATAACAACTTTAAAGGGAGTATAATCTATAAGGATATTGAATCACTGTGTTGTACACCTGAAACTATTATAATATTGTAAATCAACTACACTTCAATAAAAAATAAAATAATTACTAAAGTATTCAATATTAAGAACAAATAGAATTATTGAGGTAAAGGGAAAATCTGTTAAATGCAGAGATTAAAAACAGCAAAAGTATTGTAAGACTTCTCCACAAGTGTAAATGCCAGTAGATCTATCCCAAATCAAATAAATATGACCAGGATAGACATATAATCTAGTAAAAAAATATCTGTGCAAAAACTTCTCCCAGCAGAAATTAGGGTGTTTCTCAGAAAGATGGGAGTACTGAAGGTAGGGGCTCAATTATCCCCAGAATAAATGTAAAACTTTAAGATAATCCCAGTTAAACTCTCCATCTGATTTTGATGGACCTTAAAAAATACAGCTTAAATTTAAGTGAAATAATAAATATGAAAGACAAGTCAGGAAATTTCTGGAATTTTAGCTTAAATAAAGGGGGATAAGCCCTATCAATCATTTAAAGCAGAAAGCTAATTAATCAAAAGAGTGTGTCCTCGGCATCATAACAGGCAAACAGATCAATAAAGTCAAGAAGCAGATTCAAGCATATATAAATTTTACTATACAGTAGTCATCATTTTAAATCAAAAGGACAATGTATTTAATTAACATTGTTTAGCTAGGCTATTTTGGAAAAATACATCACCACCACCAATACCAAAATAATCTCCAGATAGACTGAAACTTTATATGTAAAATATGAAGACATAAAAGTAGAAGTATGTATACGTAAATTTTAAAATATAGTGATAAAAAGGTCTTTCTGAGCATGATTAAAAAGATAGAAGTGACAAAAACATTTAGTAAACGTGAATAAATAAAAATGTGAAATTTGTTACGTATAAAGTCCCATAAATAAAACTGAAGACAATTAAGGTCCTGGTAAAAAGCATATGTCGTAGAGAAAATCTAATAACCTCAATAAATCAATAGGTGGTACAAATCTTTAAGGAAAGAACAAGTGCACAATAGAAAAACAGGTAACTGTATAAATATGTCACAAAAGAAGAAAAAGAGTCAATATACATTAAAAGATATATCCATAAACATGCATTGCAATGAATATTATTTAAAGAATGAGGTACTATTTTCAACTTCCATGTTAATATAAATTGAAAATAATTGTAATGTACAAAATTGGAACAGGTATATACATACATGAGCAAAGTATAATTCATTAATAAAGTTTTCTTGGGGGTTGACATTTCACGTTATTTCTCTTTTTTGCTTACCTTATTTTTCCTTTGTTCTTCAGGTTTTGGATTGTTTAACAAAAATTAAATGCCTAAATTCAAATTTTCTATGTAAGAGCAGTTATAAAATATTGAATATTAACCAACAAGCTTTCCAAGAAGACATCAAAAGAATATTTGACATTTGTGATGGTATTTCCTGCCTTTTCCCACTATTGACGAGGAGTATCTTGATTATACTCTTTACAGCCTTTAATAACAATTTATCTAATTTTAATTTGACCTCTCTTAATCAAAAATGATGCATTCACACCTAACAATTGTTTGAAATCTTTGGAAACAACATAGTTAACAGCGAATATTATCCCACTTAATCATAGGTCAGTGGTAGCTTGGTGTGAAATTTCTGATACACATTTCAAATAAAAACCTCAAATAAAACTTTAACAGCCAGAATCACTCCCATCAAGCTGTTTTCACTGATTTATAGCCTAGGTGATTCTGAAAGGCCCACAGTGACGTATTAAGTGGCAGAGCTGCTCATAGGTTAAAACATGACCGTGGGAAGACTAAGTGTAGCACAGCAAGGCCACGCTTACTCTACCTGCTATGTTGTGGCAAAGTTTTATTCAGAAGGATGGACAAACAATAAGAACAAGATTTTTGCAGTTCCTGCTGGATGATTTTCACATATCATACCATTCCCATCAAACTAGGACATAAATTTATCTTACTTATATCTTCAATTTCCTTGAGACTGAACATTGTAAAAATCCATAGATTTTAAAAATCAGTTCTCTATATTCAAATACTGCCAAGTATTTTTAAGTTACAACTTATATAAAACAGGTATCAAGAAAAAGATTGATTCCTTCAGAAATATTCTTTACGGTTTTATTTCCTTAGTAAAATTTATCTCTAAAAGAGATTTCTCTGTACAATCCTATTCCTTCTCCCCAAACTCCACAAGTTTCTCTGAAGAATCTGAATCAGCTTTCAATGATTTGGACACCATCTATGGAACCATAGAATGTTTAGATCCCCATCTTTCCACATGTTTTTGTGCTACTTCTTTTTTTGGCCATTTCAATGTTAACTTGCATTCCTCAAAAGCGGAGCCAGTCAATACAAAGTGAGTCTCAGTGAAAAATATTTCAGTATTTTTCAGTTTATCTTGCTAGACTCATATTTATAATATTAATATTTAAATTTTGTTATTGAATTATATTTGGATATAACATTGAAATTTTTGCTTTCAACATTAAAAATCTACAAAACTAAGTATTTCAATGGAGATGTTAATAAAAATGATGGATTAAATGTATATTCCTAAAAAAAAATACACACACATATCAATTGGGGTAATCCAGTGGATTTATCACCAACTGTTCCATACCCTCAGAGTTGCGGTGAGGATTTCTATTCCACGTTCTACTATCGCAGGTTATTTTGTAAGAAAAATTGCCCCTTGAAGATGTCCATACCTTAATCTCTGGAAGCTGTAAACTGTTTAATTACAGTGTAAAAGGGGGGTGCAAATGTAATTAATGGACCTTAAAATAGGGAGATTATCCTGGATTAGCCAGGTGGACCCAATCTAATCACATGACCTCTTAAAAGCAGAGAACTTTCTCCAGCTGGAGACAAGAGAAATGTGACAGAAGGGAAGTCACAGAGTTTCCAAATATGAAAGGAAATTGACCCATCCTTGCTGGATGGGGATGAGACCTTACAGGGAGCATGAGAAGGAATATGGGTAGCCTCTAGAAGCAAAGCCCAGCCCCTGGCTGCCGTCGGCAAGGAACAAGGACCTCAGTTGTACAACCTCCAGGAACTGAATCTGGCCAACAACTGGAATGAGCTTGGAAGCAAAATCTTCTCTAGAACCCTCAGTAAGGAATGCAGCCTGACAGGGCCTTGATTTCAGCCTTTAGAGAGGCTAAGCAGAGGACCCAGTCCAACCCACCCAGATTCCTGACTTACAGAAACTGTGAATCAATAAATTTATGTTTTTTAAGCTGCTAGATTTGTGATAATTTGTTACAGCAGGAATTGAAAACTAATGCAAATTATCAAAGGAAAGTCCTTCTCAGCAAGCAGGTTTTTATCTAAAGCTACTTATTTTATCCTATTTTATTTTTACTGTAGCATCAAAAACAACTATCTACAATTAACATCTTGCTTTCTAACAGTTATATTTTTAATAACAGCCCATTAGAATTTACTCATAAAGTATATTTTAATTTATCAAGCATGTTTTCATTTCCCAGTCTCCGTTTCACACAGCCATCACATAATTTCTTGCCGTTCAAAGCATGACTTAACCTAATATTTACCTAGGGAATTTTATTATCAATAAGGTCATTTATGGATTTGGTAATTGTTCTTCCCTATTGAACGAAGAGAATATGTATGAAAAATGTAGGACTTAAGTGGCTGTAGAACAGTTGATGTAATTTGGAAGCTTCTAGTATGAAATAGCCACTATTTAATTACTAACAATCTTTCAGGCTTGGATTCATTTTGGATATGTTTATGTTTTTATTACTAGCCTTAGAAACATAGTATAAATTAAAAACATATATACGACTACAAGAATAATATTAACTAAGAAAACTACAAAATGTGACATTAATCTAGCCACTGGAAATGATTTGTTGAGCATTTACTATATGCTCAACACTATGCTAGGCATTGTCAAAGATATAAAAGGAGTGTAAGAGGTATTATAAAGGCAGAATCATAGTCAGGGTAAACAAATTCCCACTTAGAAGGACAAAGATACGCACAATTTATTTATGTATTGAATGATTAACCAGGTACTTACTCACTTATTCAGCAAACATTTATCACATGCTTATTGTATGTGAGGCATTGAATAAACAGAAGGGTGACCACAGCGATTAAGATCAAGTCTGTGCTCTCAAGAATCTAGCCAGGAAGTCAGACACTAACAAGAGAACTAACTGCATGAGAGAGAGATATGAATCGACAGACATATATGCAGCATCACATGGGAACTAGGATACCCATCCAGCTGAGGTGCAGGGCTTATCAGGGAATTCGGGGTCAGGAAGAGTTTTCTAGAGGAGAAGCCTCTAGAGGGAGTCCTGAAGGATGAGCAGGACTATCCTTAAGGGATGAGGGCATTCAAACCACAAAGTGTTTTTGTGTGGAAAGGACCAGAGGCAAAAAGAAAATGCTTTTGTGAGAAAAAAATCACACATCTGTGAGTGTGGATGGAAAAGATAAAGGGCTGACATTCTAAGCTGGGCAGACTTTATCTTGAAGGTGACAGGAAGCAATTGAAGGGGTTGCAGCAGGGCAGTCAGATGGACAGATCTGCATTTTAGAAAGTTCACTCTGGTGGCTGAGGAAAAATATTTGGAGAGTGAAAAGGTTTTTCATAGGGAGATCAGCTAGGACGCTGCGTAGAAATCAGAAAGCAGCAGTGCTGTGCAAATTATTGTGATATGTGAACACATGATGCGTTGTCCAACAAATCCTATTAAATGAGGAAAAACAGATTGCTCTCTGATATTTAAATTGTGAAAGTAACACACAGTGGAAGAAATGTGGTCAGTTCTAATCCCATGAGCCTAAATAATAACTTGAGTGTGACAAAATAATCACTCGGCCAGTAGGATGTAGCACTGGGCAGCCTGCCTTTACTAGCATATTAAGCTTTGTTATGAATATATTATTATCAATGGTGTTATGATTACCAGAAAAGGGAAAAACTAAATTAAAAAGAAGAAATCCAAAGAGCTCAAGGGGAAAAAGGGCATTCTAGTTCCCAGGATAAGTATGTTCTTACTGTGAATTTATTAAGTCATTTCACTATTTAGCTCCCCTTTCTGTCTAACTAAATCAGTTTCCCAGCAGACTCCAGGCACTGACAAGATAGTGTCTCTCTGTCTTTACAATGCAAGACTAGGGTCTTCAATGTGGTGAAGAACTTGAGACACTGCCAGTAAACTTTTTCCTTCATGCAATTTCACTTCCTTCTTCACATGAATAAATTCAAGAAATATTGAGAAAGTAGAATCAAAAGGGCTTCATAGTTAATTGGAGTGTGTAGATGGCAAGGATAGGAATAAAAAAGGAAAGTTATGAAGGATATCCAGAGTTCTAGCTTGAGCTGCTGGTGGATCATATTGCTATTCATGAAGGTGGAACAGAACCAGGTCCTGGCTTGGATACAGAGGGAAAGGAAGGTGGTAGATCATAAATTCAAAACATGTACATGTGAGGCACCCCCTCAGTTCTGCTGAGGTTTCTGGTATAAATAGGAGATTATAGGTATGAAACTTAAAAGCTGATGACCTGAAACATAAATTTTGGAGAGATTTACGAGTTGAAGCAAAGGAATGGGTGAAGTCACCCAGAGATGGTAAAGGGATTGTTTAAGGTAAGCACAGAATTTCAGGGGAGAGGGAGAATAAGGGGGAATGTAAGCACGAAGACTAATGTCCAGAGGAGACTGAATAATGCGAGGAGAATAGGTTAGGTGGAGGTGTTCAGGAATTAACCAAAGAACTAGGTTAGGTTTGAGGAACTTGTTCCTTGTGGAGTGGGCAGAGTTCAATTCAGGATAAACATTTAAATTTAAGCATCACTGATATTTGTTCTGGAAAAATCCTGGGCAGAGGAGTGGCATAATTCAGGCTGTAGATTTGAGAAACAGAATGCATAGATTGTTCTTACTGTAATATGTCTATGGTCATAAGGACTTGGACATGGGGTAACAGCAATAAAATAATTCTAAAAAAAATATAAAAAATATTTAAACTAATCCCACCTCCTGCTTAATGTCCATTTTTCCATATTTTGCTTCTTTTGCATCACTGGGGAAAGAAGGAAAGTAACATTTATTGAGTGTCCCTATATGCTAATACTTTCTCTAGGTTTACCCTTAGATCTAATTTAATCCATATGACAGCCTGGGAGGAGAGTGGCACTGCCACTTTTGCAGAACAAAAACTAAGTCTCAGGTGACTTTAAATTAAATAGAGTGCTCAAACCAATTAAGTGACAGAATTTGCATCCAATCCAGGTGAACCCAATTCCCAAACCCACGCTCTTACCCTCACATCTTGCTCCTTTTATTTAGCTGCTCTGTCTCCCACACAATTTATCTGGAATTGTCATAAACTTTCTGTTTCATTTCTTCCAAACTCTCTACCTTCTTAAAGTTTACCTGAAGTTCTACTTCCTTGAGTAATTTCTGCTGATGACTCCAGCCCAAAAGTATTTTTCCATGTTCAGAATTCATATAGAATATTTTTCAAAGTGTATTCTGAGAACACTGGTTTCCCAAAAACTCTACAAAATTGTGTCGGTAATCAAATAAATTAGAAATCCTGCACGTTGAGTCTATTTTGGGACTACCCAGTATTTTTAAAATCTTTTTTTAATCTAAAGAGTATTTTCCAGGCACTCCTATAATTATATAACATCAGCCCAATTCAACTGCTCACACATTATTTTATTTTTGTTCTTGTAAGTCATATTGTAATCTTGAATGTCATAATCAAGTGGAGATCATTTTACATGTATAATTTGTGCATATGTGTATGTGTAAGTACATTATATAAGTGCTTAAAACATTTAATTGTTTATTTGTGGGAAAGTAAATATAGAAGTAAATAAATATAGTCTATTATTTACTATCTAAAACAATAAGAAAATAGTTTCTGGAGATTCAGAAGGAGGGAATGGGTTTGACGAGAAAAAATAACTTTCTTTTCAGCAGGTTTGCATTTATCTCTTTAAAATTTTGTCATTTTAAAATTGAGTAAACAGTTTTTTCTTCTGCTTAAGATGTAGAAGGGCATAAAAGCATTTCATTCATATGGTAACACCAAGAAAAATCCAATAAAATAAAAAAGCATCCTTATAAATGCCACCGTATCAAAGAGAAGTGGACAAACATACACAAATCCTTATTAAACTGATTTCCACAGAGAAGCGACCTTCATAGCTTAGCAGCAAATTTTATCAACTTTCATGGGCAAACATCAGGTAAAAGAGAAGACTTGTTAAAGGCAAAGAAGAGACCAACTGAGCCATTGGCAATGGTAGGGACAGACAGAAATGGATTAGTCTGGACTCCTAAATACAGTATTTTTTGTATAGCATTACGATTGTTCTCCCCTCCTTCTACCTCTGAATTTTGTGAAGAAAAAACAAGTAAATTGAGGCTGTAGAGCAAATGAACTCACCTAGCTCAGTGTTCATACAGCAGCAGCACAGGCCCCAGTAAACTTAAAACTTGGTAAAATCTAAAACATAACCACCTCACTTTATCTTCCAGACATGAAAAAAAAGTTCACATTCTTTGCAGAAAATAAAAGCAGGGTAGTAGTCTTCTTCAATTTTTTCTATATACAAAGTACAGTATACTATCAAATATAATGAAATATGCCAAGAATACGAATATGTTGGGAAAAGAAAGAATATAAAAGATATCACAGCCGCATAGCACAGGGAGATCAGCTCAGTGCTTTGTGACCACCTAGAGAAGTGGGATAGGGAGGGTGGGAGGGAGGGAGATGGAAGAGGGAAGAGATATGGGAACATATGTATATGTATAACTGATTCACTTTGTTATAAAGCAGAAACTAACACACCATTGTAAAGCAATTATACTCCAATAAAGATGTAAAAAAAAAAAAAAAAGATCACAAAATCAAACTGTAAATGATCCAGCCACAGCACTATCTGCCACCATAATTTTCTACAATATGATCTTAACACTCTTTTCATTTCAGAGGTAGACTCTATGTTCTCTCTGCTTGTGACTCATGATAAACAGAATACGGTGGCCTTGATGATGCATGACATCTGAAGTTGGGACAGAAAAGGCATGCGGCTTCTTCCGTATTGGCTGGGTCACTTGATGGCAAAATAAGTCTACATGTGTAGAAATTAGGATAATTGTTGGCTCTCAAGGTAAAGGGGATTATTTAGAATGAAGCACAGAGGATTTCTATGGTGACAGCAATGTTCTATATCTTGATTGGAATGTGGGTGAAACAAGTATAATTATTTGTCAAACTCATCAAATTATACACTTAATATCTTTGCATTTTATTCTTTGTAATTATACATCATTTTTAATCCAAAAATAAATGGACATTTGTGTATATTTTTTTTGTTAATTTCTTTTCAAGAAAATAAAATTCAATGAACTAATTTTTGTTTCATAATTCACTTTCTTTAATTATTAAGACATGGAGGTTGGAACACAGCAAAGGAAATCAAAGTAGTTTTGAATAATCTCATGATTAGGGGCTCTTTTTTTTTAATAAGGCAAAAACTAAGTTAGACATATGTTTATAGCTAATATGTTTCACAAAATCATCAGTTCAACTTGGAAATAAAGCATCTCTGTTTGATAATGTTATAATAGTGTATTATAAGCTGACCTATTTGAAGGTAATTAAAGTAAATCTTCTTAAATAAAATCTGTGTTTCTGTTTTCCATTAATTCAGCTTACTGCATTAATTCTATAATTTAAATTGTCAAGGTAGCGTTTTTTCTATTGGCATAACAAAAATTCTTTATATTTTAATTCCTACCACATTTCACTGCCTCAAACCTTTTTTTAGACATAGATCTAAGTAAGTAGGCACTGGTGTTAAAAATAATTCTCTTTCTTGTGCTGGTTCTTATAAAAACTAATACAAATTATGAGATTGAATAAAAAGTAGAGGCAGTACCAAATTTAAGAAGACAGAAAATGTTGGGAATTCGAAGTGAATGAACAGAGACCTGGGAGCTACAGATTCTTAGCCCTCAAGAATACTTTCCTTTCTACTCCCTTTTCACTTTTAAATTGGAGATAAAAGTTTAAAAAAAGAAGAAAGAAACTTAAAATCAAATCTAGATATGTCTAACTAATGAGATTTGAGTAATGATTATATTATGCATTATTAATAAGTTTTTTTTTGTCATGAAAAACATAGTAAAATATCTTCGTCTTTTCTGGATGCTGTTAGGTTTAAAACTTACAACTGTGTATCACTTAATAACTGTGGTTAAGAAAAAGGGAGCCTCACTTTTCTCAATCTTGAAATGATTTAACATTATAGTTTTACAGTATGCTTTAGAAATACATATAATAAATACTGCTGTACAAAGAAGATGCTAAAAAAACCAAATATATACATATATATACACATATATAAAACTTTTCACTGTTAACTACTTTTACTGTTGTAGTCTGTTGAGAGAATGGCATAGCAGAGGTTCCCTTACATTCTCACTTCATGGTCCCCTTAATGTGTCAGTAATTGTTTCACCACACTCTTATACTACAACAAATATATATTTCTTTTATTCAGTAGATAAATCTAAACAACTTCATAATATTTGTGTCCTAACAATTTAGGAACTATTTTAAAATATACTACACATAAATTAAAAGGAAACGATAAATTTTTTTAACATCTCTATTGGAGTATAATTGCTTTACAATGGTGTGCTAGTTTCTGCTTTATAACAAAGTGAATCAGCTATACATATACATATGTTCCCATATCTCTTCCCTCTTGCGTCTCCCTCCCTGCCACCCTCCCTATCCCACCCCTCTAGGTGGTCACAAAGCTCCGAGCTGATCTCCCTGTGCTATGCGGGTGCTTCCCACTAGCTATCTATTTTACGTTTGGTAGTGTATATATGTCCATGCCACTCTCTCACTTTGTCACAGCTTACCCTTCCCCCTCCCCATAACCTCAAGTTCATTCTCTAGTAGGTCTGTGTCTTTATTCTCGTCTTACCCCTAGGTTCTTCATGACATTTTTTTTTCTTAGATTCCATATATATATATGTGTGTTAGCATACGGTACTTGTTTTTCTCTTTCTGACTTACTTCACTCTGTATGACAAACTCTAGGTCCATCCACCTCACTACAAATAACTCAATTTCGTTTCTTTTTATGGCTGAGTAATATTCCATTGTATATATGTGCCACATCTTCTTTATCCATTCATCTGATGATGTACACTTAGGTTGCTTCCATCTCCTGGTTATTGTAAATAGAGCTGCAATGAACATTGTGGTACATGACTCTTTTTGAATTATGGTTTTCTCAGGGTATATGCCCAGTAGTGGGATGGCTGGGTCATACGGTAGTTCTATTTGTAGTTTTTTAAGGAACCTCCATACTGTTCTCCATAGTGGCTGTACCAATTCACATTCCCACCAGCAGTGCAAGAGTGTTCCCTTTTCTCCACACCCTCTCCAGCATTTATTGTTTCTAGATTTTTTGATGATGGCCATTCTGACCAGTGTGAGATGATATCTCATTGTAGTTTTGATTTGCATTTCTCTAATGATTAATGGTGTTGAGCATTCTTTCATGTGTTTGTTGGTAATCTGTATATCTTCTTTGGAGAAATGTCTATTTAGGTCTTCTGCCCATTTTTGGATTGGGTTGTTTGTTTTTTTGTTATTGAACTGCATGAGCTGCTTGTAAATTTTGGAGATTAATCAGAAATGATAGTTTAGTTTCACTCTTAAAAGAATCCCAATTACTAGACAGAGAAAGACAAATATATGATAACGCTTATATGTGGAATCTAAAAAATAATGGTACAAATGAACCTATTGACAAAATAGAAATTGAGTCACAGATGTAGAAAACAAACTTATGGTTACCAGGGGGGGAAGGGGCGGAGGAATAAATTGGGAGATTGGGATGGACATACACAGCTCTACATAAAATAGATAACTAATAAGGACCTACTGTATAGCACAGGGAACTCTATTTAGTGCTCTGCGGTGACCTATATGGGAATAGAATCTAAAAAAGAGTGGATATATGTATATGTATAACTGACTCACTTTGCTGTACAGCAGAATTTAACACAACATTGTTAAATCAACCATACTCCAACTTAAAAAAATTAAATAAATTTAAAAAAATCCCAATTCCCGAGTTAAGAGATGTGGGCATCTGTTAGGCATTTATAACTTCTCAAACCTCAGAATCAGACTGGACAACATTGCTCGCATTTCCTACTCCACAAAAATTTTTGTATGGCCCTTACTACTTGTCACAGCAACTGCCAAAAACCAGCTTTGCAAAGTTATGTTCTAATGGAAAGAACATTAGTTATGTTCTAATGGAATTGCACATTCTAATGTTGCAATTTTGGACTCAAGCTCGTAGTTCACACAGTGTCAAACATGGTATCAATGTGATTCTTAGTAATGTTAAAATATTCCACGGTGCCATGTGAGTTTGCAATACTGCCCCAGGGCACTTTGTCACACAGTCTGGGGACACGTATATCAATAAAAATAAAAAAATAAAAATTACTGATTGTTAAGTACAAATCGAGGGAACATTCTCATAAATTAATATGAGGAAAAAAATGTGAAATATGAAAAAGTAGCAGACCAGGAATACAAAAAAATACGAGACATGAGTTAGTAATTGCGTTAAGGAGAGAATGACTAAAATATAGTCATTTGACTTTCATGAGAGTTAGAGCAATTAGAGGAACAGCAATCCATAAACAAGCCTGCCACATTAAACAAAGTGCTTCAAAACAAATAATGTTACTTTAAGTTCTGCCAGACAATATAAGACCTCGACAAGCAATGGTCCTGAAAACTCCATGACTTACTCTTAGAATCTTTAAAGGAATTTTTAAAGATTCTCTGAACAGTATTCAGTTCAAGAAACAGATTTAATAACACTTCAAGATATTTCCTTTACTAAAATATATAACAGGATTATAAAATAGGATTGGGAGATGCTTGGGAAAATGTCATCAACTTTTTATGAATGTTTTCAGTGGAAAAAAGTATATATGTTTAATAAAATAAATAGAACATTTTCTTAGAAATAATAATAAACATACTTTGTAGTGATCTTATGATGTGAACTTGTGATTGTAAGAAACAAACATATCAGAACACATTTATTCTTCAGCATGAGAACTGGTTGCGCATCTCAGGAATTTGTAGCCTATGTATGAACTCAAGCGAAGACTGAAGCGATCCCTAATCCTTTATCTAGTTCTAAAACACAAAAAGCTCTGAAGAAATGTTTTTATAAATTGGGTGCTAAACTCCTTTGGTGGGGATCTTGTGTCTCCAGTCAAGATGGAATAACAGAGACCAATTTACCCTCCTCTCTAAACAACCAGAAGTTATATATGTCAATAGTATTCACAACATAGAACATCAGGCAATGAAGGACAGTGATCCCCGAGACACAGGAAACAAAGGTGAACCCTCTGTTGCCCCAGTTGACTCCCTGAAGAAAGTTTACAGGCCAAGGCATAGGGATTAAGGCTTTTGTTCCATAGAGAAAATGGGGGACATGAGTCTGACTAAGGCTTCTGTTTCACAGGGGAGATGGGCACATGAGTTTGGGGAGACTTTGGTACTGGTTGCTCTTCCCTCAGCCAACCAGTATCTGGGTGCTTTCTCTGGATCCTCCCTGAACCTCCCTGTGAGAATTAGGTTGAATCACTAGAGGAAATGTCAGCGAGACGGTGGGAACCCTTTTATGTCTGCTTCCCAGAGGAGTTTCACACTGTCATCCACACCTTGACAATGCCTGTTCATTCTAGGTATGCCAATGCTAGGGTTTTCTATCTCCACTTAGGCACCAACCTCTCTCCAGATTGTCTGCTCTGCAATTCCTGTTCTCTGAAGGGCTCAAGAAAAGCCACTTATTTGCAGTTTATCCAGCTTTTGTCTTGTCATAAGAGTGGGAGTCGTGCTCTTTCTAGCATTTTACCTACCTGAGCTGAAATATTAAGTCCGTCATGCTTACTAAAATTAAAACCAACAAAGGAACACTCGCTCTCTCATTCTCTCTCTTTCTCTGATCACTTAATTCTGGCTGACCTTGGAAAAATTTATCTTATTAATGTTTCTTACACTCCAGACCTTTACACACAGTTTATCTGGATCATCTCATGGTTCCAAATCATACCCAAATATCTAACCAGAATTGTACCTTTTCTTCTGAAGCCTCTTTGTGAATGGGAGGATTACTTTTTTAAGCACCAGTGACAACATGACAACAATCTTTCATTGGTTTGCTTACTTACACATTGGAAGTGACAGAAAATCATTGTCATTCATCTAAATTTTTTTATAACATCTATGCCATTTTAAGGAATACATTCCCATAATTATACACACCAGTTAATTCCTCTCAGATTCCAGCAGTAGTCCATTCAGGGTCAAGAGTAGTTCAACTCTTTCAGGATATCTTCCTTAACTGGTTGGTATATGCTGCTTGGTTTCTGACTCTTAATAATGAAGCAGTGTTCCCAATGGTGAGATTATGGATTTGGAATTCCAAGATATATGTCCTACCACATGCAATATGGAGGTCAATTCACTTATTTTGGTCAATTCATTTTTTCCTCCCAATGGTAAGTTTCTGTGCACTACTCTGTGCCAGGCACTGTCCTAGAACTGAGGGATGAAGTGGGGAAAAAAAGGCAAGAAAAGTTCCCTTTCATAGAACTTACAGACTATCATGATAAAATAAGAAAAAATAAGTAAACAATCCATTGCAGTAAATGGGACAGAAAAGTGTGGCACTCAATCAGGGCATATAAGAGAGGAGCTGGGGTGCCAAAGAGAGCCACGCTGAGATGCTGATACTCAAGTGAATACAGAAAGGTAAGTCATAGCTTAAAAAAAAAAAAAGAAAGAAAAAGAAAAGGAGAAAAATGCAAATTAATGGAATCGGGCATGAGCAAATTGAATAAAAATTATGAGTGTTTTAAATATATTAGTTTTTAATTGAAGTATTCTTCTTAGCTTTATTTTAATTACTGCATAAGTACTTGTGATTAAACTTGTCAATCCCTGCGTGAAAGCAATGAAAAGACATCAAAGTTTAATCAGCACATAGATCATGCAGACACTGAGTCACAAAAGGTCCATGAGAAAATTAGTAGAATTAAAAAATTTAGAAAATATTTTCCTTGCCTTTTCAAATTCAATTAATAATGCATTAGGGGGGGCTTTCCTGGTGGCGCAGTGGTTAAGAATCCACCTGACAATGCAGGCAACACGGGTTCAAGCCCTGGTCCAGGAAGATCCCACATGCCGTGGAGCAACTAAGCCCATGTGCACAACTACTGAGCCCGAGTGCCAGAACTACTGACACCTGCCTGCCTACAGCCCATACTCTGCAACAAGAGAAGCAACGGCAATGAGAAGCCCGTGCACCACAACGAAGAGTAGCTCCCTCTTGCCGCAACTAGAGAAAGCCCGTGTGCAGCAATGAAGAACTAATGCAGCCAAAAATAAATAAATAAATTTATTTAAAAATTTAAAAAAATACTGCATTAGGGAAAAAGAGAGTTTATAATATCTTTTGAAGGAAATATAATAAAAGACTAAATTATTTGCCTGTATTGTTTTGAATGATACTCAAAAATCAGTTTTCATGAAGGTCTAGGAAAAACTATAATTAGTAAAATGAGAAGATTTAAAAATCTGAAATAAATATTAGCACAAAATGAATGGTTCTTAAAATATAAAATATATTTTATATTTAAAATACTTAAATATTTAAAATATGTTTAAAACATATACTTAAAATATATTTCTCTTAATTCATATAATTTATAATATGTCACAAACATTAATTTAAATTCTAAGAATGAAGCCATAAAATTGTTTGGCATCACAAAAATTGTGGGAAATGATATTTTCTACCTAGCAACAACTCAGGTATATATGTATAAGTAGATATATTTGTAAAATTCATATATATGTGTATACAATTTTTATATATTCATTTAAGTATAGTTTCTGAGTACTAACCAATAAATTTTCCTTTAAGTTCAGAGTAAGCCTGAGTCAAAATCAACAAAATGACCTTAGGTCACAGAAACCTGTTTTAAAAAGGAAAAGGGCAAAACAAAACAAATGGCCTTTCACTGAGGAAAAAATATATACCTCTGACAATTACCAGATTCATATCTTATCTGAATATTACCATGTCCCTTAAAGAGGCACTTGGTCTGAAAGAACCTTAAGTAGTGAACAGCAAATGGCTAAAGCACTGAATAGAGAATAGAGTGAGACACCCAAATTCAATTCTACACTCTTTTCCAATAAATGTCCCTATATACACTCTTTTTCCAATAAATGCCCCTATATACTAAGGTACAAATGAGAAATTACCTTAACTACAAACACATCTGAAAGGTGTTTCCTGAAGTCTAATCCATAGCTCAGAAATTGCTGAGACCAACTGATCACAGTTCAAAAGTTTGTTCTGAAAATAAAGAATATACCAGTCCACCTGAATGAATTACCCACCACTCAGAATGCTCTTACAAACAAAGAAAGAAAAGTAATTCATAGTCCAATTTTCCTTTGGAAATGGAATACTATAAGCCATCATTATTGCCAGACATCCAAAAAGTTTAATGGAACCAGAGGATATGAAAAGAAGGAACCTACAATCAGCAAGCATAGGACTTTTGCTGCACTAAGAAACAAAACAAAACCAAAAAAACCCACCACAAATAACTATGAAAACAAAATCCTTTCTGTCCACAAAGAAAAGCTTATAAGGAAATAGCAATGATGTTTATAGAATACTGCTATTATTAATTGGAATTTGAATACTGTTAACATAGGCTTACATAAGAAATTTTGAAATACTTAAAACAGGCCTTCATCAGCCTTGAGAGTAAAAATATATTCAATAACCTAAACAAAAGCATAAATCACTAATAGGTATGGAAATTATTGCAGTTTCAATTCCTGAATGAGGTGAGAAAATCTTCTTACATGGCATCAAAAAGTTTACAGTGTCAAAATTCATAGGAGAACACCCCCAACCATACACATACATACAATAGACCAATTTTTAAAAGTAGGATGATTAAGAAAATATTCCAAGTGTGAGTTTATGCCAAAGCACTTCAAGTAGTTCTACAACATGAGGTTCAAGGCTATTGACAGAGATGGAGTTCAATGGGCCAAATTTCCCAACTCTACATTTCTTCGGCATTGTAAACACTGTTTATAATAGTATTCCTTTGGTAGGGCTTCTCCCATATGACACAACCATTTCTATAAAATATGAATGCTTTTCTGTTAAAATGAAAAATTGTTCCATGGATTAAGCCCTGTGCACTGTGTTTAAATGAGGGAGGAAAGGAGTGTGTTTGTTCTTTTATGCCTTGTGCCTGTACAGGATGTGAACTAGTCTTTGCACTGTAGGGTATTCTGCCTGGGGTGATAGGAAAATATATCAGGCAGACAGAAGCTGAGAGATAAACACTAGATTCTTTTATGAAGAGAGTATACATTTGCTAAGTGTATATTCTAAACTTCTAAACTAGTTCAGTGAATGCAGCATTAGTAGGAAAAAAATAATTTGTTGCTAAATTCAACTAGTGTTATTGTCAAATCCAGACAGAAGTTAGATTCAGGGATTCATTAGATCACTTTTTTAGAAAGCACACCTCAAAAATACTTCTGTAAGGGCTTCCCTGGTGGCGCAGTGGTTGAGAGTCCGCCTGCCAAAGCAGGGGACACGGGTTCGTGCCCCGGTCCGGAAAGATCCCACATGCCGCGGAGCGGCTGGGCCCATGAGCCATGCGCGTCCAGAGCCTGTGCTCTGCAACGGGAGAGGCCACAACAGTGAGAGGCCCACGTACCGCAAAAAAAAAAAAAAAAAAAAACCCAAAAAAGCGCAAACTTCTGTAAGACATATAACTGCATTTAAAAAATCTTATAGGGGCTTCCCTAGTGGCACAGTGGTTAAGAATCTGCAGAGCAACTAAGCCCGTGCACCACAACTACTGAGCCTGTGCTCTAGAGCCCATGAGCCACAACTACTGAGCCCACATGCCACAACTACTGAAGCCCACGCTCCTAGAGCCCATGCTCTGCAATAAAAGAAGCCACCGCAATGAGAAGCCCGTGCACTGCAACAGAGTAGTCCCCACGTGCTGCAATTAGAGAAAGCCCGTGTACAGCAACAAAGACCCAACACAGCCATAAATAAATAAATGAATGACTGAATGAATGAAATGGTTAATTAATATATTAGAAGACTTGTTTAAAGTTACCTCAAATATAATTACTGAATTCCACATAATTTCAGACAGGAATCAACCTAAATGTCTATAGCCAAATGAATATTTGAACATGTGATAGAATCCACACTGCTCCTCGATGAGGGGATTTTTCAGTCTTAGTTCAGCCTTGAATTTATGTTTCCTACAAGAAGAGAAAATATAAGTTCCACCCTCTGCCAAGACCTGGCGGCATCGGCAGGAAGGAGTGATGGGGATGAAGTCAAAGGCATGAGGATGAAAGTCCACAAAGAGAAACACTTCCAGGAATTGAGAAAATAGCTTCGGGGATTTTATGAAACTTTGAGATAACATAATTCAAGAAAAAGCAACACTGAAAAACCTTAACTTTGAGTAACCACCTGTGCAGATGTGGGAAATGTCTACAACCAGTAAATAAAGGTGTTTCTACCAACAAGAGACAACATTGGCCAGTCTGATGAGGGCACCAAACAACACAGGACACCCCAAAGAGGATGAGTAGGACTTAGATGTCAAAGTAAAGTAAAATCAATGCACTACAGAGTATCCCTTTAGCCACAGTGGGCCAGTTCTTACTAGGAAACCTTATGTTAAGATAGGGCTATCTCTATATTATGTATAAACTTGTACAGAATTATATTTAGCCATAAAAGAAACTTTATCTATTTCTCATTCCAATGTCAGCATCCACATGTACAGGCATTTTCAATATAGTGTTCTTTTATTTATAACAATTATTTATGACAATGATTGAAGAAACTGGATTGAGGTTAACCCAAATGACAATTTCAGTAAAAATTGTTGCATACTGAGTGTGCAGACCAAATAAACACTTCTCTTTAAATAATGTGAAATTAGCCAGGCCTCTTCCTGGTTGATTTGCTACACATCACATTAGCATAGCATACACCATATTAACTAATTAATTCAGGAAGACGCCCTACTAGTGGGATGTGTGTTCTGACATATTAATAATAACAACAATAACTAATTTGAAAAATAAGATTGTATTTAAAACAGCCACTGAGAAGGTCCCACATTAGGAAATGATTATAAATTATAAATCCAAACTTTGAACAAGGGTGAAGCCCAGTCGGTTAAATGAGAAATCCAGTTTGTGGTGGAGGGGTCACTAGTGAACTGGGGAGAAATGTCCTAATGTGTATCTAAAAGCATACATATTTTTAAATTTTTATTTTATTTTATTTTATTTGGCTGTGCCACATGGCTTGCTGGATCTCAGTTCCCTGACCACGACCAGGGATTGAACCCAGGCCACAGCAACCCAGGTGCCAAATTCCAACCACTAGACCACCAGGGAACTCCCACAGCATACATATATATATTTTTTGCGGTACGCAGGCCTCTCAATGTTGTGGCCTCTCCCGTTGTGGAGCACAGGCTCCAGACGCACAGGCTCAGTGGCCATGGCTCACGGGCCCAGCCGCTCTGCGGCATGTGGGATCTTCCCAGACCGGGGCAAGAACCCGTGTCCCCTGCATCGGCAGGCGGACTCTCAACCACTGCACCACCAGGGAAGCCCATACATATTTTTTTAAGTAAAATATGTAAACCAAACAAAACATGCCCAACAAAAGCACTTTGTTTCTATACCTATGTTAATTCAGAGGGTTTAAACAACAAAATAAAGAGCATCTACAGGGTATTACATTCATGAGAACATAGAGACAGCTATCTTACCTACAGGAGCCTACAGATGGTATAGACTGGCATTTTATACAAATTTTAATGACAGTAGCATTTTGTATTGTAATCAATGCTGAGTTCACAGTTAAATCTTTAATGAGTTTGCCAGTGACAATGTGTTATTTAAAGGTAATTATTCTTCACAGTACCTGAATTAATCTGTTTCTCTGAATATTATTTTTTACATAAGGATGCTAAAAAGACAGACAAAGCCATTGGATGGTTGCAATTATACTTTTTTTCATAATAAAATAATTATTTTTTAAAAAGGGAAAAGATAGAGTATCACAGTATAATGAAAGTCCCTGAAGGATAATTCTGCAGAGAGACAACTGATATTTAATTTAGTGAATCCTGATAATTGCTTATCTTTAAAGTCCGAACTGTAATTACAATTTACAAGATACAAATGAAAATCCCCTTAAGCACGTATATAAGCAATGGTCACTGGCAGTTGCATTTATAAAGTCTGATATCACCTTTGTTTTAATGAAGTAAAAATTTAAACAACTTAGTCTTTAAATGTTCAAATGAGATTATTTATGTTTAGTAAGTATCTAACTGGACATGGTGGTTAATACTGTATACCATCCAATTTACCAGAGTGTGGAAGTCAAAAACCCTAGCTGTCTAAGCAGCTGGTCATTTGTATTTTTTTTTTAATGCTGTCTCTCTTTTCCACTGATAAAATGTCAGCAATTTAAAGTAAGATTGCAGTTGGGGAAAAGTTGTCAAGTCCAATCTGCACTGTAAACAGAAACCATACAATAAGAAATGCCCAGAGAGAAATCCTGACAGGTCATCTGTCTGGGTGTTAGTTTGATGGTCATTTAGAGTAGTGAAACATGTAGTGTCTCGTTTACTGATAAGATGCTTTACATAATTTTTATCAGAACAAAATAAAACAGGGATAGATAAGATAAACCCAGGGAAAGGTGAACCTTGATATTGCATTATGTTCTAAATCATAGCAAGAAACAATCAGAGTTTGATTTCCAAATCATTACCAAGACCAACAATAAACATATACAGTTGTATGAAAGACAAACCTCCAGCTCAGGCCTATTAGTGAACTCTTCTATCCATCCCATAATTTCTATCCCATTGTTTTGTTCTCATTATTCTGGGATACCCTCATATCTATGACATTTCAATTCCCCTCAGTTTGCTGTTGACTCTCAAGTCTAGTTGTTCATCTCAGCACAGTGTCCTGAGATCCTGGATCAAACATCCAACTGCTTAGTGAACATTTCCATGTGGATGTGACACAAGAACCTTAAGCCTTTATGCTCCCACATCAATTTTCCCTCCACTCTGTCTCCCAACCAGCTTTGTTTTCAGTGTCCCACCCCCACCATCTATTCATTTATTCTTGAATCACCTTTTACTCATCTCCCTTATTTTTCCTTCACGTCTAATCTACCACCAAGTTCTTCTGGATCTACCACCGACATGTACCTCAATTACATTTTCTTCATACCACCTATGCTACTGCATTCCTTGTCCTAGCAATTATCTGCTTTTGCCTACACTGTTGTGATGGAGCACTCTTGCCCCCTTCTAAGCCATTCTCCACAATTAAGCCAGAGCAATACCTACGAAAAAAATGTCTTTATGTGTGCTTGAAAACCTTCACTGCTTCTCATTAATCTTGAGTGTGATTTGGAGGATAGAATTCATTGCTCTCAAAAAAGTCATAATGGGTCAGTATGATGACAAACAAAAATAAAAGTGTCCATTAGGCCTCAGGTTATTCTCTCTCCTGTGTTCCACGTACATTTCATCTTTGCACCTTCTAGTTCTATTGAGCAAAAGCAGCCTCAGGCCCTCCCCCAGGCCCCCAGATATGTTCCCACAGAGGAAGCAGCTACACAGAGGCAGCAGTTCCCACAGTTCTCTCTGCAGCAGCTACACCGGCTTGGCTTCTCAGATTTTCCTATTATTCACACCTTGAAAGCCAAAATAAAGGGAAAACCTTGAAAGCAGCAAGTAAAAATTGAAACTTACAAACAGGAACAATGAGCAAAATAATAGCTTATTTCTCATAAGAAGCCACGAGGTCAGAACAGAGTAGAACGACAACTATAAAATGCTAAAAGAAAAGAAATCCACCCAGGATTCTATATCTTAGTGAACATATTCTTCAAGAAAGAAGGCAAAATAAAGAAATTTTCAGATAAAAGAAAACTGACATAATTCTTTGCCAGCAGATGTGCTTTATAGGCTATGGTAAAGGAAGTTCTTCAGGATGAATGGAAATGATAACAGACAGAAATTCACATTCAAAGAACAGAATGAAGAATACTAAAAATAGTAAATGTCCAAGGGAAAATTTTTTTTAATGTTTTTTTCTTTTTGTTTTTTATTCTTCTTCATTTCTATATAAATCATAACATTTTCAAGCAAAAATTATAATATTTTCTTATAGGGTTTTTAATCTATGTAGGTATGATACACGTAACAATTATAACATGAAAAATTAGGGACAGTCAGTCATAAACTTATATGGTGGCAAGGTTTTTATGTTTTATATAAACAGGTATAATATTAATAACAGTTCAACTGTGAAAAGTTAAGGAGAGCAGCCCCTTGGGGAAAAAAAAAGAATTCTAGCTAAAAGGTGAATAAAAAATTAAGATGGAATTCTGAAAATATTCAAATAATCTAACAACATTCAGGAGAAACCGAGGAATAAAAAAACTTAGAAAGTGATATATAAACAACAAATAAGAAAATGATAGGCCCAAAGTCAAACATATAAAAAAAATATATGTAATGGGCAACAACTAAAAGATACAGGTTGTCAGAACGGATTTAAAAACTAGTCCCAAATATAAGGTGTCTGCAAGAGGCACACTTTCCATATAAAGGGAGGCAAGATGAAAGTAAGTATATGGAAAACATACCATGCAAAGAGGTAGGCAGGAAGACCACAGTGACTAAGTTAATAGATGTTATGGGTCATCTTCACAAGTAGATGAACCCAACCCCAAATTTGGATCAATGTCAAGACTGACGAGGCCATGTGCACACACACCAAATGGCTATGAGGAGGTTTATTACTTACATAATTGAGGTCTTACAGAAGCAGGGAAGACCACTAAAGCAGGTCCAGAAGTGATGGCCCAGGTCTTTATTGTAGTTAGGGGCTAGGGCTGGGGCTGGGGTGAGAGCTGCTGAGCACAGGCAGACCCTTGTAACGTTTGAATCTCCCACCTGCACTGAGGAGGGAACACCCAGGCTTGCTCTTCTCTAAGGGGAAAAAATTGAAAATTAATGATCTGTTGCCCACCCTGAGACATTAGAAGAAGAAGAGAAAGTATGCCCAAAGTATGTTGAAGGAGGGAAAAATAAGGATAAAAACAGAATTCCATTAAATAGAAAGTAGAAAAACAGAGAATCAATGAACCAAAAACTGGTTCTTTAAAAATTTCACTGGAATTAGTAAGCCTCTAGCAAGAGTAATCTTAAAAAGAAGAAAAAGAAAAAATTGACAGTATTAGGAATAAAAAGAGGACATTACTAGTCCTGCAAACATTAAAGTGATAATAAAGTAGTATTATGAACAAAATAGTACCAATAAATTTGACAATGTAGATTCAATGGATACATTTCTCGGAAGGCAAAAATGATCAAAATCGACCTAAAAAGAAAAAACTCAAAAATCCCTATATCAATTAAAGACATTCGATTCCAAATACAATACCTTCCTAAAAGCAAATTTGGATATGGTTTCTTAGTGTGCTCTTTCAAATATTTTAAGCAGAATTATTACCGTTTTAACACAAATGTTCAGAAAATACAAGAGGGAATGATTCACAGCTCATTTTATGAGGGTATTACTACCGTGATACCAAAACCAGTCAAAGGTATAAGAAAAGAAAGTTACAGATGATTATTCCTCATGAACATAGATTAAAAAAAAATGTTTACCAAATTCTCAGCAAATTGAATTATACAATATGTAAAAGAAAATTATTTCATGACCATGTAAGGTTTATTTTAGAAATTAAAGTTTCTATAACATTTAAAATCAATAAATGTAATTCACCATGTTAATGGAATAAGGAGAAAAAATGCGTAACCATGGCAACAGATGCAAATACTCGACAAAATCCAACTCCCATTTATGACTAAACCTCTCAGGAGACCAGGAATAAAAGGACACTTAATCTGATTAAAGGCATCTATGATAAAATTTACAACATCAAAACACCGAAAGGCTTGGTGCTTTCTAACTGAGACCAGGATCAAGGCAAGAACGTCCAATTTCAGCATTTCTGCTCAATATTGTAAGGAAGATCCTAACCAGTGCAGTAATGCAAGAAAAAGAAACAAAAACCATAAAAATTTGGAAGAGAGAAGCACAACTCAACTTGAAGTAACATGCTCAAATATATAGAAATACTTAATGAATCTGCCCAAAGTAATAATTACTAGAATTAAAAACTAAACTTAGGAAGGTTGTAGGATATAAGATGAGTGTATAAAAATAATTTGTGTCCATACACACCAGCAATGAGCAATTAGAAAATAAAATTATTTTAACAATTGTTTTAACAATTTCATTTATAATAACATCAAAATACTTTGGAATAAATTACTGAAAAACACAAGATAAATACATAGAAAACTATAAACTATTGCATGTTTTGGAAGAATCAATATTGTTAGGATGGCAGTTCTCCCCAAATTATCTATAAAGTGCATGCAATTCTAATTAAAATACTAGTAGAATTTTATTTTAAAAGAAATAAACAAGTTGACTTTAAAATTTATATACAAATACCAAGGACCTGAAACAACTAAAAAAAAAAAAAGAAGACCAAGTTTGAAGAACTTACACTCCCTAATTTCAATAGTTGTTATAAAGTTACATTAATCAAGTCAGTGTTGTATTGGTATCAGGAGATATATAGATATATATAGATATATATATATAGATCAATGGAACAGAATAAGGTCAATAATAAGCCCATAGTTACATGGTAAATTGATTTTCTCCAAAGGTATAAATGTAATTTAATGAGTAAACATAGCCTTTACAACAAATGGTATTAGAACAACAGGATATCTATGTGGAAAATAATAATAAACCCTAACCTCACACCAGAAATAAAACTTAAAATGAATCATAAACCTAAATATGAGAGCTAAAGCCATACCAGAAGACAAAAAAGGAGAAAATCTTTGTGACATTGGGTAAGGAGATATTTCGTAAGCAGAACACACACAAAAAACCTCACAATCTATGAATGAATAAACCAATTAACAAAATGAGTCTTGTCAAAACTAAAAACATTTTCTTTATGTATTGGTCATGGTTTTCCAGAGAAACAGAAGCAAAAGGATATGGATAGATGATAGATTCAGATAGATGATAGATATTGTAGATAGATAGATAGGGATTTATTGATATTTTAAGGAATTAGCTCATGTGATGTGGAGGCTTGGCAAGCCCAAAATCTGCAGTATAGGCCAGCAAACTGCAGACCCAGGGAAGACTTGCAGTTCAAGTTTTGGTCCACCAATTTAAATGTCAATCTAAACCCCCCCCCCAAAAAAAAATAAAACACCTTCACAGAAATATCCATAATAATTTTTGACCAAGTATCAGGGTATCGTAGCCTAGCCAAGGTAACACATAAAATTAACTCACACTCTTTAAATGACATATTTAGGATAAGCTACATTTGGGAGAAAATACTTGCAAAACACAAATCTGGCTTGCATCCAGAAAAAAAACTCTTACAGCTCAATAATAAGACAAATGATCCAATAAAAACAGGCAACATATTTGTACAGATAGTTCAAAGAAGGTATACAATGGCCACTGAATACATGAAAAGATGCACCAAATCACTACTCATTAGGCAAATACATTCTAAAACTACCCACTAGAATATCTAAAGCTGAAAGAACTGACATTACCAAGTATTGGCAAGAATGTGGAGCAATTAGAGCTATCATGCATTGCTAGTGAGAATGACAAACTGTACAACCACTCTGGATACTATGTCAACATGCTATCAAATTAAACATATATTTACCATTTCACCTTCCCACTCATGGCATTGCACAATACAATATCCTCCAGCCACAGGTCGCTCATTTAGTTTCTCAGTCACACTAGCTTCATTTCAAGTTCCAGTCACCTGTGGCTAGTGGCTACCATATTGTAAAATGTGGCTATAGGAACATTTTCATTATATCAGAACAATATATTACAATGTGTTTCATTGGAAACATTACCCAAGAGAAATGCAAGAAAACATGTCTACACAGAAACTTATTTACTGATATTAATAACAGCATTAGTCATAACAATGCAAAATGGAAGCAACACAATGATCCATCAACTAGTAAGTACATAAGCAAAATGTGGCATATTCATATTATGGAATACCATTCAACAATACAAAAAAACCCCAAATAATAGTACACACATTGCAGGAATGAATCTCAGATACATATATGCTATAGAAATAAGTCTAGTATAACTTCATATAGTGTGAACATGTTTATATGAAATTCTTGAAAATACAAAATTATGGTGATAGAAAGCAGAGCAGTGGTTGCCTGTGGCTGGTAGTCTGGAGAGAGTTGACTGAGAAAGGGCATGAAGAAACTTTTCAGAGTGACAGAACTTTTCTATATCTTGAATTTGATGGAGGTTATATAATTGTATATAAGTATTTTTTAAGACATTAATAATTTATTGTAGAGGCAATAGAGAATTAGGCAATGTTTGATGATGACAGTGAGGTATTAATGTGTATTTGAAAAAGAAAACATTGAATTAAACTGTGTAGATACATTTGAAAAATACCGAATTTAAAAAAAAAATGGAGTAGCATATGCTAAAGGATAAGTAGAGATTTGGAAATATACTTTTTTACTAAACCAGAAAACTGATGAAAACTAAATTTGGACAAACTAAAAATGAAAGGTCCTGTTGGGATGTTAGATGTAGTGAATAAATTCTAAAATCTATAGATACATTCTAGCAGCAGTTCTATGTCAGAAGTGTCAGAGGATATCTAATATCAGTGGATTTTGTCATATGTAAATTATATCTCAAAGGTACTAAAACAAGCACACACACAAACACACACACACAACTCCTGCACACACACTTACCAAACCACTCTATACTTCTTAGTTTACATGAGCTTTGTATTTGCTCAAAAAAGAGAGCAACCACACACATCAAAGTATGTATACTTTGACAAAGATGTCACTGCAATGCAGAAAGGATTTTAAAAATAAATGTTGATGTGTCAATTGGATATCCATTTTGAAAAAAATTGGACCTTGATCCAAAATTCACGCCACACACCAAAATTAATGCCATGCTCATTGCATACCTAATTGAAAATGGTAAAACAACAAAATATTCAGAAGAAAGCAGAAAAATATCTTCAGGGCTTTGAAGGAGGCAAAAATTTCTTAATCAGGATGGGAAAATAAATAACCATAAATAATTTTAAAACTTTGATGAATCAGAACATATTAAGGACTTTCATTAATAAAGAGAAAAAGGCATGCTGCAGAGTGGGAGAAGATATTTGAGGTATCTGACAAAAGACTTGTATCCACCATATATAAAGAATTTTTGCAAGTTAATAAGAAAAAGTCAAAAAAAAATTAAAATCTGGGCAAAAAACTTGTTCAGGAAATTCATGAGTATATTCAAATAGCCAAAATACATACAAATGTACTTAACCTCATCAGACATTAGGAAAATGCAAAAACCACAAAGTCATATAACTACATTCCCATTAGAATGGATACAATTAAAAAAGATGAAGGAAAAGGAGAAGAAAATGTATACCAAGTTTAGGTGAGAATGTGGTAAAACTATTATTCATACATTGCTGGTGGTATGTATATTGATATATTCACTTTGGAAAACTCTTTGAAAATGATTAATAAAACTACATATATGCAATGCCTATTACCCAGCAATTCCACCCCTAGGTACATCTCCTATAGATATACATTCACACTTACCAGAAGACATGCACAGAAATGTTCAGGTATTTGTAATGTTCACTATTTGTAAAAATATTCACTATTTGTAAAAAAAAAAAACACAAAAAATACTAGAAACTAAACAAATGATAATCAACAGTTGAATGAAAAAAATAACGTATAACGTAATCAGACAGTGAACCTCTATAAAACATTGAGAATGAACAAGCTGCAAGTATAAGCAATGAAATGAATAAATATCATAAACTTAATGACAAAAAAGGACTGCCTAATGTATAATTCCATTTATAAAAATTTCAAAAACAGGCAAAACTACCCTATACTGTTAGAGACCAAGACAATAGTTGCTTTTGGCACAGAAAGTCACTAGATGTAAGGATAGCTTCACGTCCTACTTCTTTATCTGAATGCTGTTTATAAAAATGTGGGCAATTTGTGACAATTTCATCGAGCTGTACAATTTTTTGAATGTTTATTATATTTCAAGAAAAGTTGTTTCTGAAGAAAATAACACAAGGGAAAAAATGGCGGCTGGTTATTAAAAGCATGACAGCCAAAGCCTGAAGGGCTGCAGATGGAACAGAAGACAGGGATTTCAAGCTACTCAGAGAAATGTTATTTATGGACGTATGAAAAACAGTTTTCTAGACAGTCATCCCAGCTTCCTCAGAGATGCATTATCTAGTTGAATAGCATTATTTATTTTGCTTTGACTTTTGTTAAGTTGGCCCTGAAAACTAAAAGAAATCTGGATCATCTCACTGCACAAAAACTCAAGATGCCCACCATTGGTATCTGACGACTGACAATGTAATGTAGAGCAAGAACCCTTTTCCTCATTATCTAGTATCATGGTGTGAAATGTTAGTAAATATCTGCTTATTTGTCTCTTTTGTGCAAGGTATTTTCAATTCCTTGCCACATTTTTCCAAATTGGAGTTTCCTTTTTGTAAGAGGCTGGCAAAACTTAGAAAAAAGTTCTAAAAGTCCTAAAAGTTCTAAAAAGTATGGCTTTCAACAATTCAGAAAGAGATAACAGCATCCTAGACAGTAAAGAAAGAGAAAAAAAAAGTCTCCCTTAAATTGAATCACTTGCTCGATGTTACAAAGAGAAAACTCAGAATCATATTTATGAGAAGTTAACCAGGATCATTGCAAATAAATGAAAACAACATGCAAATAATGTGAGCATGAAAAACAATGAAAACAAATTAACAAAATACAATGGTTCCTATAAGTAGAACAAAGCCAAATGCATTCTGCCTTTGTGAACTTGATATAGTCAATTTTCAACACACATGGAAATCACAAATTTTTATTGTCTACTTTAAAGTTGATGAATAGGATAAATAAAATATTAAATGTAGGTAATCCATAGTAAAAATCAAATGGCAATGCTATTTCTGTCAAAGTAAAATATCTTCCAATTTACATGTTAATTACTGGTGGTAAAGAAAGGGAAATTTACCAAAAAAAAATTTGCTTTGATGTCCCATTATCAGCATGAACATGGTTCCCAGCTTATTTGTAACCATCCTCCCTGTTAAATCAGATAAACATTTGCCAGACAGTTCAAAGTTTAATCTGAACACATTCCAAGCACCTAAAATTCTTACAGGAATATCTTTGACAAACATCCCCCACTCCCTATTCAATATTTTGAAGCCTCCTTCAGAAACAAAAATGGTAAGTATAATTTTATCAGAAGGATTTCCCCATCAAAAGATATTTCCCATCAGAAATTTAGTACTTAAATCTTTGGAAATTATTTTTCAAGTCTCCTGAAAATGAATTTTGTAGAAGAGATGGTGGCACATTACTCTTGATATTCTTGAAGAAAAAGAAAAGCAAGTAGTAAAAGGAAGCCCTGAGAGAAATCAGGGTGAATTTCAAGGACCACATACAAGAGTTTTTTGAAGTATATATACTATTTTTTCCATCATAGTGATAAAATTTTTGAGAGCTAAAAACTCAAGTTAAGCCCCCTCAGTTCAACTTCATCAATTTAAGTAGGTGGGAAAATGGATGCCCCGCAGAGTTAAATCAGTTGCTCAAGGCACATAATAAGCCTGTATCAGAAGTAGTCCTGGAACCCGTTTTCTGATTGTCTCATCCACTAACCATTTACTCTTCCACACCACCTCTCTCAGCGGTGCTCCTTTCAATCTTGAGTTAAGCGGCTTGCTAGAGCACACTAGCTATGCATTGCTACAAGAAAATGAATGTACTTTATCCCAAACTCCCAGTGTCCTGGATCAAACTTTGCGGCAATAAAAAACAAATCATTCTCCCCAGGCTTTGCCATTATGACATGAAGTAGAATCACTCTATTTTTTTCACCATGATCCTTGGAAGGTCAGTTTTCTTTCTTGTAAATAATTCTTTAAATATGAGAGTTCTATAGCTTCAGTTTGTCAACTCACTCTATCATGCCTTTAGTAGTTTATTTGTTAGTGCCTATGAAATCCCTGTTTTTAATTCTGAACTAGTAACCCTGCCCTAAATTGAGTAAGAAAGTTGACAGAAGGATAGAGGTAAGCTGACAATGTTTGAGTTTAGGCTAATTGAACAAGAAAGGCTTCTATTGGATGGAGCATTACGCTCGAAATCTATTCTCTTCTTGCCAGTGACTGATTCTGTGCGGCAGCTCTCTTTGCCTCCTTTCTTCCCCAGATAAATGAGATTCAGTAATAACATTTGAGAGCAGAATGGCAAGGAGTAAAGAAGAAAGCAGCTCCTTTAAGGTACTTTCCATTTATCAAAGATACAGGGTAGCTGGCATAAATAGGAAAATTTCTGGATTCATTCCACCTGAGATGAGCAGAAGGCAAGAACAAATAGATGCTGTTTTCATCCTCAACTCTTCAAATCTCTCTTCTCTAGATGGTCTGGAAAAACCTATATCTAACATCTCAAATTTTCAAGCTACCTTTCTATTGATGGTGACTCTGCCTCCACTCACCTCAAGTGTAGATACTGCTCAATATTCTTTCCTAAACAGGTTCATGTTATAAAGGCCAATATTATTACCATGCTCAAATATTACTGAAAGTTTCCTCACTATGGAACACAGAACAAACTCCTTGGCATGGCAAAGCCATCTACCAACTGGTCCCAACATCTCTCGCTCTGACCCTACCTTCAACCCATCATGGAAATTCACACTATTTTACAAGTATATCATACATGTCCATACCACTATTCTTTTCCTTTTATTGAATTCTAAAGTAGCCCTTCCCCAACTTTTTAACCCATAAACTTCACGTCCCTTATGAAACTTCCCCATACCGCCCTAGTTCAAGTATTTTTAATTTCTATTTGTATTGCTGCTATGCCTCTCATTTCAGTGTCTGTCTTATGTAAGTTGTATGCTTTTTTTTTCTCTTCCCACATGTGTTCTGGAAGCTCCTGAATCTTACTCATCTTCATGTTTTATCAGTACCATGGGCAATGCTTTTCATAAATAGTACACACACATTCTGGCCACCCAAGAAGTTTATATGTCACGTTAAATAGAGAAGTGAATAAAATGTCTTATCTGACTTAGCAAACACAGAATGACTTAGTCCAGGATGAAATTTATCAGTTTTTTCAGAAATGAAGGAAAGTAGCGTTATCAGTGTTTCATTAGGAAAACAGATATTACAGCAGGTATTTCAAGAAGGAAGGCATTCCATGAAGAAGATTTAGCAGCTCTCAAAACCATCTGGAGACTGAGAAATCAATGTCAGGAAAAAATACTACTTACTGATGTTCAAGAAATCAGGAATTGCAGCAGAGGACAGCCAATGAGCTCAGCTACCTGCTGCCCTGCACGGGATGGCTACCTGCATGCCCTACACAGGGGGACTCTCAGAGTTGCTGGAACCGACTGATACCCACACTTCTGCCTAAATCTGCCAAGAGGCCATAATAGCTTCTGTTTGTCTTCCACTTCCCAAATCTCAAGCAAGTGTATCTAATTGATGCCTCTGATTGCTGGCAGAGGTCCTGAGAAATATAGTTACCAGGATTCTAGGCACTATTATGTAAGAGGAAACACTGAAAAGGGAAAAGATTGTTGATATATAATAGCTAATTGGGCACACAAAGGCCCAGAGGTCACTGTGAATCAGGACTATTATTCTGAGCTGTGGAATTCAGATACAAATATACACGACTGAGTGCAAATTATATGTTGGATTCATAAAGCATGTAACTGCCCAGAACTTTAACCCTGTTGAGCTAAATGAGTTGACCTAGGATGTCACAGTCTAGTTACTTAGCTGACAGAGACCCAGTTAAAGTCTCAAAAAAACAATAAATTATGTATTTCTTGAAATTTTCTTTATCCCAAATTCTAAGCGCTTGTAATACCATTTAAATTGTCAGGAGGAAATAAGATTAATTGATAAGAAGAAAACTAAAAATTTTTATTACCTTCATGTGAAATAAAGAAAAATTGTTTTTACCATAACAGTGATCTCAGTATTTTGAGAGGCTGTAAAAGTTGCCAAATCAGTAATAAAAACCGTTTCTTCAGTGTGGAAGAAAACTACAGGCCCTGACATGAATTCCACCAGAAAGCTACCAATGTCCCATAAACGGTTAGAAGGAACAAACATTTTCATGTTTCTTTCTTTCAAGTAACCACTTTATGCTTATTTTGAAGAAATGCAACCTCTTCTGGAACATTAAAGTTCATTCAATTTCCATTCATTTACTTAACCTGTCATTTTATTTCTCTCTTCTTCAATATTTGCATATGAGTATGTTGTAGGAACCAATAAAACCTGGATTATGAGAATAGCATGAAATCTACAGTTGTGAAGTTAGGCATGATTAATATTTGAAGCAAATATTGCCAACAGATAGGATAGTACAGTTTTGGGAAAACTGTCCTCTTGCCAAATAGAATAGAGACACAGGAGGGAAAAAAAAAGTGAGAAAATATACAAAGATATATATAAGTCTGTAAAGCATCATGAGATATTTTGGCTATATCACTAATGGTTGTGTGACATTTGACAAACTGTGTAATCTCTCTCTGCCTCCATTTTGTTTGCTGTTCTTTAACCCACATCAGGG
Source organism: Mesoplodon bidens (assembly GCF_964165515.1). Classification (NCBI taxonomy): domain Eukaryota; kingdom Metazoa; phylum Chordata; class Mammalia; order Artiodactyla; family Ziphiidae; genus Mesoplodon; species Mesoplodon bidens. The sequence continues at coordinate 116,434,572 of NC_138176.1, read as the reverse complement.
GTGTGAAAGCGAGGTTCCCTGTAGCCCATTCAGGCATTTCTCTGATCAGGAGCACTAAAACCACTGAAGATTGTGGCCCTTACTCTGCTTCAGCTTGAGCAATTATTGTGCCTTGGAAGTCCGCATAGGATTCCTTTTGAAATGAGGATTTCTAGCTGAAGAATATTTGACATCCACCGGTTTAAATGAACTACAAGAGGTAACAGTTTAGGAATGTGATGTTTTCCTTTTGTGAGGTTATGTTAGACAAAACCTCTCAAGGGATATAAGTATCTCTATAGTTTGAAATTATGTCTAGGAAGGAAGACTTCATTATGGTTTTCTTGCTATACTGCACAGCTTCGCCTTTATCCTAAATTTCTCTTTGGGGGATTTAATACATCTTTACAACAGTCAAAGAAATTAATAGACATGCAGAAGACCATTTTTCATCTATCAGATGAGAGAAAATTTAAAAGGAGTAATTTTTTCTTGCAAACAAAATCTTAGTGAGGAATATAAAGATGAACAATAGTAGACAAAACTGTTACTCTTCATGACAAGATTCAATGTTGATAGAATGTCAGTTCTCTCCAAATTATTTTAAGATTTAAAACAAAGGAGTAGGGCTTCCCTGGTGGCGCAGTGGTTGAGAGTCCGCCTGCCGATGGAGGGGATACGGGTTCATGCCCTGGTCAGGGAAGATCCCACATGCCGCAGAGTGGCTAGGCCCGTAGGCCATGGCCGCTGAGCCTGCGTGTCTGGAGCCTGTGCTCCGCAACGGGAGAGGCCATAACAGTGACAGGCCCACGTACCACAAAAAAAACAACAAAAAAAAAACAAAGGAGTAATACTTTTAAGACTATGTATAGGCAGCAATTTCTTTTTAAAAAAAAAATTTTTTTTTTTTGTCTGCATTTGGTCTTCATTGTATGGGCTTTCCCTAGTTGCGGTGAGTAGGGGATACTCTTTGTTGCGGTGTGCAGGCTTCTCATTGCAGTGGCTTCTCTTGTTGCGGAGCACGGGCTCTAGGCATGCGGGCTTCAGTAGTTGCAGCATATGGGCTCAGTAGTCATGGCGCACAGGCTTAGTTTCTCCACAGCATGTGGGATCCTCCCGGACTAGGGATCGAACCCGTGTCCCCTGCATTGGCAGGAGGATTCTTAACCACTGCACCACCAGGGAAGTCCCTAGGAAGCAATTTCTTATATTTCCAAAGTGGTTGTAAATTGGGACACACTTGTAGGAAAGAAAGCAAATTGGCAATATACATCAAAAACATAAAGGATTTCTGCTCTTTGTATTAATAATTTCACTTCTACAAATGAAGCCTAAAATAATCCAATTAATAAAATTATTTGCATACCTAGATATTCTTTTCTGCATTATTCTATAGAAAGTATATCAGAACCAGTATAAATGAGGGGTGATTGTATGAACTGTACTGCATACACGCACATGTTGGGATACTATGTGGGCACTAAATACAGGTTTTTGAGACTTGTTAATGACACATGAGACTTTTTTGTGATGTAACATTAATTATAAGTAAACAGAAAAAAATTGGCAGAAAAGCTACAAAATATTAACAGTGACCAACGAAGGGTGGTGAGTATATGTATGATTTCCCTACTTATAGTGTGTTCTTTTTTTTCCAAAGAATAAATATTAAATTCATCATAAACAAAATAATATTACATAGAAAACTGAGCCAATTTATACTCAGTGAAGTTAGGGAGAAATGTTCACTCTCTCAGAGATAGTATTTTATGTAATAAAGGTATATTTAGAATGTGTCTATCTTTGAAAGTCAAAGTGGACAGCATTGCCAATATTCTTTATATTATCTCAATTATCAGTACGATGCAGATCACTCTTGCCTTCAGCTATTCATTATTTAACATTAAAGTTGATATCTTACTTCATAGTAAACTGACTAATCCAGATTGAATTCCCTAGTATCTAGGTTTAATGAAGATCAAGCATTTGCAAAACTATTGTCAAAGATAAGCAAAGCCGGGCTTCCCTGGTGGTTGGGAGTCTGCCTGCCGATGCAGGGGACACAGGTTCGTGCCCCGGTCCAGGAAGATCCCACATGCCGCGGAGTGGCTGGGCCCGTGAGCCATGGCTGCTGAGCCTGCGCGTCCAGAGCCTGTGCTCCGCAACGGGAGAGGCCACAACAGTGAGAGGCCTGTATACCACACACACAAAAAAAAGATAAGCAAAGCTGGACACTAGATAAAATGGTTAAGGACAGATTTTTAATCAGTAATAAGTACTGCAATAGGGAAACAAGTCCAGTGTCAAGTTGTGCAGAGATGACTGCGTGTATTAAAGGAAGAATGAGGGAATAGGGAAGGGGTTAAGCAGGAACTGGGTAGAATCAGAAAAGTAAAAATGCCAGGGTCTGTCAGGGTAAATACGACTGAGCCAGCTTCCTCTGTTAGCTGGGAATGACCAACTTTAGGATTCTGTCCATCCACAGGGACTGGGAGACAGGCCCTAAGCTTCCTGATGATTGCATTTCAAAGGATGGCCTTCAGATCCTTGGGAAAGACACTCCTGAGTTGTAGGAGATATGTAAACATCCCAAAAGGACAAAGGAAGGATTCACAAGGGCAAGCCCTTTTTAGTAAATGCCCTAAGAAAGGGTGGTCGAGGGTCCATCCTCAGGTGTTGGTTAGAACAGTCAATTCTTTTGGGAGTCTGGAGCTTTCTCAGGCTGACACTTTAAGGGGGACTGGGTCACCCTAGGGATGAGGCCTTGAGCTATCAGAAACTATGTTAGTGTTGGTTCAAGTCTTTGCAGACCAGAGTTGAGACCCAATGGAGAAGACGGCTCAGAGGAGCCTGGCTAGAATTTGATTAAGGAGAGCATTTTGTCAGTATCAATATCTTCCAAGTGGAATCCAATAGCCTCAAGCACAACTACACCAAGAAAGAAGAAAGTGCTGGCAGTTTTAGAAAGTTCATCTATATCCTCTTCCCTCATATCTAGCAGCTCCTTTCTGTTTTAGCTCACAATGAACTTAAATAATGCTAGTTGATTAATTTTTAGAGCTTGAGTATGATCCATTTAAGTAATTGTTATCCTGTTTTTGCTAGAGGAGCCCCAGATAAAGTGCAAAGAGTGATCAATAATACATATTAATTAAGCACATACAAGTTCAGCAACGTGAGAACAATATTTGTATGTCAAAAGCAGTTTTAGGAAAATGTCAAAACTTTTAACTCACATTCTCATGCACAATTAATCCATTATATTCAACTCAACAATACTTTATTGAGAGTTTGCTTATAATAGGCACTGCTTCATTACTCATCACTAGTCACCTCGACAAGCTCTTTTCTGTGGCTACAATAGTTGACTGAAAATGAATGTTTCACAGTACAATTTTTCAAACATCCTCTAGAAATACAATGAGTAGTGGAATAGGATTCATTCTCATCTTTTGTATGAATATTCACATACTAAGCTTAGGTGTCATAGCTGGTTTTTCAAAAAAGATAAATTAGAAATTGATCAAGCTATTACAAAGGCACGTATAATTTAATAACTGGCTAGAAATAGATCATCTTAAAGGAAATATATATTATTGTGTTTAAAAGCAAGGTCTTTGGAGTCAGGTAAAGCAGGATTTGCTTCCTCAACTGTTCTATGGGACTTTATTTCTCTTGCAAGTGAAGGATACTAATTCCTACCACATAGACTGTTGCTCTGAGGTTAGATGAGATACTGTATGTAAAACTCCTGAAACATAATAACTTCTCAATAATAATTATTATGAATTATTATTTTTCTTTCATAATTGAGTTTCTGTGGGAGTCCTGAATTAGAAGTATATCATGAGGCAGAACAGACAGACCAACTGAAAAGTTAATATATGAAAACACACTAATGTGCTAAATGTTCAAATGGAAAACAAAATATGACAGAATTATATTTAATTTAAATCTGATGCTGCCTAAAGAAATTCCAGAATGATCATAGAAAACCTAATACTTGAATTTAGTCTAAAAGAATAAACATGTTTACTAAGTAAATGAGAAGAAAAATTATGTGTAAGAAGCACTGTGTCCAAGATGCAAACCTAGGGGCAGGATAGGAATAAAGACACAGACATAGAGAATGGACTTGAGGACACAGGGGGCAGGGGGAGGGGCACGCTGGGACAAAGTGAGAGAGTAGCACTGACATATATACACCACCAAATGTAAAACAGATAGCTAGTGGGAAGCAGCCGCATAGCATAGGGAGGTCAGCTCAGTGATTTGTGACCACCTAGAGGGGTGGGATAGGGAGGGTGGGAGGGAGATGCAAGAGGGAAGAGATATGGCGATATATGTATACGTATAGCTGATTCACTTTGTTATACAGCAGAAACTAACATACCATTGCAAAGCAATTACACTCCAATAAAGATGTTAAAAAAAAGAAAAGAAAAGAAGCATCATGTCCAAGATGGGAGGCTGGGAAGGGAATTGTGGGGCAAGATGAAATCAGTATGTTTGGAGTACAGAGTTGGTTGGAGTTTGAGAGGTGGGGGAGATTGAGGCTTCTTTGGAATACATTTTGTGGGTATTGATATAGGGCTGTGAATCTGTCTTTTAGACAGCATGTACCCAAATGAAGGACTATTATATGCACATCTGTATTTTGGGATAATAGCTCTGACTTTCCTCCAAAAGTATGCAAATCCTACTTTTTCTCTCCGGAGTCAAATATATTGAATAAGTTCCTGACTTACAGAAAAGCAGGAAGATCTTTCTTTTTGCAAATTAGCAATGACAAAGGAGAATGTTTTTAATTGTTTGCCCTGAAATTTAAAATACCCACCCTTAATTTTGGGCCTACAAAATGTGCAAGTTCCCTCTCTTCCAAGCTCTACCGGATAATCCACAACAAATCTGTAGCTGAGGATTTCTGACAAATTTTCAGGTGTGCCCACAGAGAAAGAATGAACATCCACAAAAGCGGTGGTCAATACTGAGAGACTCTATTTCATATTAGAAACTGCACCATTGGTACAAAAGTTGGAGAAGAACCATCCATGTCTGTCTGAGTTGTGTTGTTGCTCTTTTGAACGTTTGTGATAATATCTAAGGAACATTTCTCCATTTAAATTGTCCTTTTATCATTGTGCCAAAATGAGCTGTCAGGTGGCTGGCAGTACTACACTGTGTTTCTGTTATTAAGTTTACTTCTAACATAAAAATACAGGCATCTTTTCTACTTTTCAGAGTTTTTAAGGTCTTCAGGATAAATGGCTTTGTAAACCTCCTGTTAGTGCAGGTTGTCTTGATGGTCATCATAAAAGCTAGCGTGAAACTTATTTAAAAAGTATAAACTGGGGCTTCCCTGGTGGCGCAGTGGTTGAGAGTCGCCTGCCGATGCAGAGGACACGGGTTCGTGCCCCGGTCCGGGAAGATCCCACATGCTGCGGAGCGGCTAGGCCCGTAAGCCATGGCCGCTGAGCCTGCGCGTCCGGAGCCTGTGCTCCGCAACGGGAGAGGCCACAACAGTGAGAGGCCCGCGTACCGCAAAAGATAACACTACACACAATTCAGGCTTAACAGTCATTTCACAAATGAAGGTTAATCAAAAGGATTGATATGATGCACTCTATTTAACAATGTTACCAGCGAGAACTAGTGACAAGATGAAAGCTTTATTATGTGCAAAATCAAAATCTGAGATGTCTGCCAACCACACAAACCTGACTGTATTCCTGTTGCTTTTATCTCTTTTAATGAGACCTCCTCCTAGATGTCCTCAAAATTGTGTTTAAATTTCTCTCTCTTATCCCTTCCAAGTATTGTTAGTCACAAAGCCTTGCAGATTAAAATAAACTACTTCTAAAACTCTACACACACACACACGCACACACACACACACACACACACACACCCCTTCTGTTTTATTCTCACTGTCACTTCACTAGTTTAAGCCCTTATAACTTATCTGGACTGTTCCAATAACTTTTAAATTGTCCCATGCCTCCAGGCTTTCTCTGTTCAAGCCAAACCACACACTGTTGCCACAGGAACCTTCCCCAAGAATAACTTTAATCTTTTTCTTAGTGGATCAAACAGTTTCAGTGGGCTCTCCTTTGCCTACAAGGTAACTCATTAGCATAGCATATCAGACTGTCCAAAAACTTTTTTCAAGTTGTCTTTCACTAAACCTGTCCATTCACTATCTGTTCCTCCCAAACTGGACCGTACCATTAGTTTCACAATCATCAACAGCATTTTGAGATTTTTTTGTTTACACGATGCATATCAATAGGTAGTGATAATGTTTCCCCCTTGAACTGCCATAAAATTTGCTTCTAAGTATTGTGGCACTTGACATGTTCTAGTTTGCATTATACACACATGTACACATGCACACACATATACGGAAATTTATACTCTGCTCCCCGCAAGAGCCTTCTAAGAACTTTGTTCATAAGATCTAGCTGGAGGCCACAGGCACTACTGTACTGCTGGGGAGAGGTCTGGAGAGGACTGACTGCATAACCCTATGACCCCAAACCACCACCTCAACAACAGTAGCTCGGATTTCATTTTATTAACTTAATAAAGTATCATATCGTATTTAATTTTATTTTTAAGCTATTTTCCACTGTTTTTTTTTTTTAAGCCTGGATTCTTGTTTCAAAGTTTAAGAGATTTCCTACAGTTACCTCCTATATACCCACACTACTGGGAGATCTAAAACAGAACCTCTTCCAGATTCGGCAGAATTAAACTTCATCACAAAGGAGACAGTTCTCTCAAGAACTTCAGATCAAGCATCCAATGAATTCCTTCTGTGCAAGACCTTTAGATCAAGACCCCAGGCTCAGACTGCCAGTTTCTTTAGTCTTTTTCTCTTTTTTTTTTTCTCATTGCCATTTCCCCTGTTCTCTCTTGCTTTAAAATTTTGATAGTTAAAATGAAGCTCTTAAAGTTTCTCCTTTTAATGTTGGTTCTGTAGACAAAGCTAGAGAATGAACACAAATTCATGGATATTAAACCTGTCTTACCTATAAACTCCAGAAGGGATGGGATCGATTCTCCTTCCCAATCCCAGGTGGGGCAGGAAAAATATAATCAGTGACAACTTATCTCTCTTTCCTAACACTTTCCAGATGTAATGTAGCTCAGACCTCACTTACAATAACAGCATAAAATGCACTTACTGATGAAACTATTCAGGCAGCTAACTTTTTCTTGTCTAGGGTAGTGGTCAGAGTGTTATTCAACATGGGTGCCCTTGTAAGCCACTTGGCTTACCAGGCAGTTGTTCCTAAACCAGCAATGCACTGTAAGATGTGAAAGCTTCTAGGCCACCAATTGGTAGGGTCAGTGGGAAATGTAGGACATTACGTTAAAACATATGTGAAATATATGGGAAATAGAGGCCAAGCCATCCTGCCATAGAATTTCTAAATAATAAACTGAATTTTCTTGCTATAGTACTTTTCATATTTATCATACAGTGTATAACTATAACTATTTCATTTTGTTTATTCTATTGTTTCATAAATATTCTTTTTATTTTGCAGTCACACACAAATAACATGGTTCAGCATTTTTGAAGAGATTCAAGTTTCATTATAATCATTCTGCCTTTCTTTCAAATTCTGAATTAACTTCATTAATCCTTTCAGCTTAGAATTTGGCACTTGGATTCTCAGTTAGCAACATTCACTTAAATTAAACAAAGTTTCATTGACTGACTGCTATATAATATATTGGATTAGTGCTCAAGCTCTGAAGCTTACAGACCTGGCTTTGAATAGTAGCTCAAATTATTCACTATGTAAACTTTGGGCACATTAGTTAACCTCCACACAATTCCATTTCCTCACCTGTAAAATGATCATAATATCCTGAGATAAAACATTAGTAACCCAGAAACAAGCCATAAAAATCAAGGAAAAATGAAGTGGCCAGGGAGAAAGAAATTTTCCTTTACCCTTCTAGGTTCTTCTGACTGCTCTAAGAGTTAAATTGACATGTGACAGATTAACAGGAAAAAAATCAAACGAAGTTTAATAACACATATACGTGAGTTAACTTACCAAAATGGCTGAAGCCCTCACCTTACATAACGTCTGCAGCTAAACACCAAAGAGGATGTTAGGGGTAGCAGTTTAGGACTCCAAAGGGGAGAAAGGCAATTGACATGGAGATGGAAAAGCAAATATTTGGTGAACAAATGTTTTCTGGTTCATGCAGAGACAATGGGAAACAGAGGAGAATTTTAACAAACAGACTTTGCTAGGTTTCTCCCTGTCTACTTCATTTGGCTCATAATATAGTTACCTATGGCGATAGCTCCTTTCCTGGAACAGGTCCTCTATCTTCATTCTTTTAGGCAGTTAGGGGGAAGGTCAAAGTTTCTTTCTGAGTCTTTGGGCCTTGATTGTTTTTAGCTTAAAAAATCTGTATGCCAGAGAGATATTTTGGGGCGGCAAGGTTTTTTTGTTTTGTTTTGGTTTGGGTTTTTTTAGCTTTTATTTTTGAAGTATAGTTGATTTACAATATTGTGTTAGTTTCAGGTGTAAAGCAAAGTGGTTCAGTTTTTTTTGAGATTATATTCCATTATAGGTTATTACAAGATATTAAATGTAATTCCCTGTGCTATACAGTAAATCCTTGTTGCTTATCTATTTTATGTATAGTAGTTAGTATCTGTTAATCCCATACTCCCTTTCCCCTTTGGTAACCATAAGCTGTTTTCTATGTCTGCGAGTCTGTTTCTATTTTATATGTAGATTCATTTGTATTATTCTTAGAGTCCACATATAAGTGATAAAATGTAATATATATCTTTCTCTGTCTGACATACTTCACTAAGTATAATATTCTCTAGGTCCATTCATGTTGCTGCAAATGGCAATAGTTCATTCTTTCTTCATTTTTTTTACTCAGCCATTTCTTGTAGCTGAGTAATATTCCCGTGTATATATACACCACATCTTCTTAAGCTAATTGTCCGTTGGTGGGCACTTGGATCGTTTCCATGTTTTGTCTATTGTAAATAGTTCTGTTATGAATATTGGGGTGTATATACCTTTTCAAATTAGAATTTTCATTTTTTTCTGGATATATACCCAGGGGTGGGATTGCTGGATCACAAAGTAGCTCTATTTTTAGTTTTATAAGGAACCTCCATACTGTTTTCCATAGTGGCTACACCAACTTACATTCTGGGATGCAAGTTTCGTTCCCTACAAAGTTATTATTCGGAAGTTAATCAATTCAGATTATTGAGCAATTGTCACTTCTCCAGGTTTGTCTAGTAATGCAAATATTTGGTGAAAACTTTTTTGTTGTTGTTTGGTTCAACTTGAATGGAATGCAAATCTGAATATTTCTAGGATTACATGAAACTTTGTATATATGCATATTGCAGTAAGTTGGAAAAACAATAATTAATGTCACTTTACCACCAAAACAAGTTTGCACTGCATTTTTGCATTGTCCAATGTACATATTAGTGCAAGCCATTTGCTAACTGTTAATAAATTAAGCAGAGCAAAATAGCTTTAAAGCGCCTTATCTCTCTAAATTGGAAAGCCTAGGGGAATCATACAGCCCATTCTTAGTCTATAGGATTGGCTGAGTGAAAAAAAAAAGTGAATGAAGTAGAGAGATGGAACTAAATGTTTTACTGTACCATCATTACTGAATACTAGTTCTCTAAGTTTTAAAATGTTTTGAGTTCCATTTTATAAATACATATTATCATCTCTCTATAGCATAGTAAGGTTAAATAAAAGAATTATTTATTTGTGAATTATACTGTCATATTCAAGGTCTGTACTGCATTTAAAAAATCTGACCTGATCTTTCTAGCCATGAAGATTATTTACTATAACAGTATAAATTACCAGTACCTCTGTCCCTTTGTGCATCACAAATGAGCCATCAGAGTTTGCAAGTTTCGGTAGCAGGTAAAGGAATTTCACTGGAGGAGAGCAAGCAGCCAAATGAATGAAGACTGTGATGAGCAGACCAATGCTGGGGGCAACGAGATAACTTTTTACTTCCACATATCTCTGAGAACAAATCCAGACTAATTCCCCAAAGGCTGGTGTTTTTCTCCGTAAAATACATGGGGGAAATATAATGGCAGTAGTATGGTCTGCGTTTTTATTTGGAAAGTGAATTTGCTACTTTCAGGGGAATTACAGGCTTGATACTTGGAACTGTGTACAGTGAGGTCCCAGTATAGATATAAATTAATGTCTTGTCATAGTCTGGGGCATGGCTGATGGACTGACTTGGCCTGAGGGCCTGGGGAGCTAAGATTGCCCATGTATTAAGGCAGTGGTCCCCAAACTTTTTGGCACCAGGGACTGGTTTCATGGAAGACAATTTTTCCACGGACCCAGGGGATGGGGGATGATTCAAGCACAGTACATTTATTGTGCACTTTATTTCTATTATTATTACATTGTAATATATAATGAAATAATTATACAACACACCATAATGCACAATCAGTGGGATTCCTGAGCTTGTCTTCACTTGCCACTCACTGATAGGGTTTTGATATGAGTCTGCAAGCAATTGATTTATTATGGTCTCTGTGCAGTCAAACCTCTCCGCTAATGATAATCTGTATTAGCAGCCGCTCCCCAGCACCAGCATCACCGTCTCAGCTCCACCTCAGATCATCAGGCATTAGATTCTCATAAGGAGCAAGCAAACTAGATCTCTTACACGTGCAGTTCACAGTAGGGTTTGCACTCCTATGAGAATCTAATGCTGCTGCTGAGCTGACAGGAGGCGGAGCTCAGGCGGTAATGTAAGCAATGGGGAGCGGCTGTAAATATAGATGAAGCTTCACTCACTGGCCCACTGCTCACCTCCTGCTGTGCAACCCGGTTCCTAACAGGCCACCCCGGGGGTTGGGGACCCCTGTATTAAGGGAAGAAGAAAGCTCAGTGTGAGGCAATTTGGAATTCAATATTCTAACCCCATAATTGAAAACAAAAGAAGGTATAATAGTGGCAGCTACACAGCAATACTGGTGAAGTTGTGGCAAAGGAATATTATGAGTGACTCTATTGTTCCTTCAGGATCCCATAAAACATACTTCTAACCTCAGACCACAAGAGGTACAACATACAAGAAAGAAATCAAATGTGGCCGGTGTCCAATTCCTTGAGACCTATATGCCCTGGATCATGCATAATACAAAGGCACATCTATTTCACTGAGAAAAACACCAGCCTTCAGGGAATTATTCTAAACTTGCTCTCAATGATGTGTCAAAGTGAAAAGTTGTCTCTTTTCTCTCCAGTACTGGTTGGTTCCAGTCCTCACTCATTTGTTCATAAGGTAATATTCAGGAATGTCTATAAACAGGCTTTGATATAGGTATTCAATTGCAAATGAAACAGACATATCCTTCTTTGTTAGAGCTTACTGTCTAGAGGAAGAGAGAAATAACATACAAGAAACCAATCAAACACAAATTTGAAATAACCTGAGAATGATATTATGATAGGATCAAATTAGAAGCTAGGTAAATAGTTAGAGGGAAAGGATGTACTTAGCTCAGACAGGGCAGGCTGTCAGAGAAATTAGAACGAAAAGGAGATAAAGATGCCAGCCGTTCAAAATGCAGGGGGTGGGGAGGAAGAAGCATCTGTCACACTTCTTAGGAACCACAAACTCATGTGTTCTCATGGCATTCTATCAAATTTTTTATGATGTTTGTTAAATCTGCACAAATTTTCCAGACACGATCTTTAACTTAAGGCTAACCATGTGAACTGTACTATCTAATTAATTATTTTACCGTTACCTTAAATCAATTTGCAAAAAAACAAACCATATGTCATCATCCCATACTCAAAAGAATGCTCCAACTCAAAATTCAAATTTTCTATGACTATCAGTGTTTTACCTCCACACACTGAACCAGGCTTAAAACTCAGGAGTCATTCCATAGTTGTAGCTTCTTATCAAACCTTTCTGGAGCTACATTATTTTTTTCATGGTTTAGGTTTCATGAAATACTTGACATATACAAAAGAATTACCATATGTATTTTATACTTACATATGTATAATACAATATTTATTAAAAAGCCACTACTTATCTTTAGAAACAAAACATTAGCAATATTATTAACGCCTTCTGAGTGCTTCTCCCCAATTTTATCATCTTCTCTACCAGCCAAAGGTAAGCAATATTTTTAATTCTATATTTGTCATTCCCTGGTTTTCTTTATTGCTTTCCTCCCTAGATTTGTGTGTCTAAATAAGATATTGTTTAGTTTTGCTTATCTTCAGACCTTAATAAATGTAAGTATATAAATTCCTCACTAATTTACTTTTTCATTGAATTTCATCCAATGTTGTGTTTCTAAGACTCTGTTATAATGTGTAGGTATAGTTCATTCAATTTCATTGCTATATACTATTCCATCATATAAATTTGTCAAAATGGGTTATTAATTTTCCCATTAATAGACCAGGGTGCTTTCCAATTTTTTGTTACTATAAATAATGTCACTATGAACATTCTCCTTGTGCACATGAAAATAGTTTCCATATAGTATATGATTAGCAGTAAAATTACTAGGTCCATAGTGTTGGTTCATATCCAAATTACTAGGTAATATCATTATTTTTTCCAGAGATTAATTCCACAAGCAGGTTCCAAGAGTTCTCCTAGCCCACATCTCTACCATTTTCAGATTTTTTAATTTTTGTCAATATATTACATGTAAACTGGTATCTCCTTTCATTTAAATTTGCATTTCTCTGATGACTCTTGATTTTCATGTATTTGAGTCATTCATATGTCTTCTATGAACTGTCTGATTATGTCTTTAACTCCTTTTATCTATTGGATTTATTGTCACTTCCTTGTTGTGTTTTAAAGTTTTTACATGTTCTTCATACGATTTCATTGTTGAAAAGAAATTTTAGTTTGAATGTAATTCAATTTGTCAGTGTTTCTCAATGTTTTTTGCTTCTTTGATTTACAGAATCCCCCCCCACCTCCAGCCAAAGGTTAATTATCTGCTAACATTTTTACATTTTGTTTTTCACATTTGTTTTTAACCTATCTAGAATGTATTTTTGTGTATTTGTGTACAATAAGGATCCCATTAAATAATTATTTCAGATATTTTTGAGTAGTCTGCCTATTCACTAGTGGTCTGCAATATCATCTCATTCATACACCATATTCCTATGTGTGCATGCATCTGATCTTGGGTTGTTTTTTCTGTTCCATTTTTCACGTTTTGTATCATTTAACCAAAAGCACACTGCCTTAGTTGCTACAATTTTATTTTAAGTTTTTGTACCAAGTATGGAAGTTCCCCCTTCTTACTCTTACATATACATTTTAGAATCAGCCTTTCAAGTTAAAAAAAATGACTGGCAAAAAAAAAAAAAAATGACTGGCATTCTGTTTGGAATTACACAGTCTTGAAATAATGTTTTCAGTGAAACTGACATCATTATGACACCTAACGAGCATTTTATGTCTCTAGTAAATTTGTCTTATTTAATATCTTTCAAGAAGGTTTTATAATTTTATCCATAAAGGTTTTAACATGGCTTTGTTAAATATAGTCCTTGAAACTTATTCTTGTTGTTGCTAGGTAAAGTACAATTTTTGTTTAATAACATTCACATGCTTTTAATAGCATTCAGATATATTCTTTGGTACTTCAGTATTCTATTGCCATTGCTATGTTAAGTAATATTTTTCTTTTGATAAATAAGAAGTGAAGTTCACTATTTTATATTGATCACTATTTTATGTTGATATTTATATTGATTTAAATTTCAGTAAATTTGCTATTTTATTAATTTTAATAATTGGTAAGTCCTGTGGCATTTCTCTTTGAAATGTTCTCACATCTGTCCCTTCCTCATGCCTAACTAGCTTACACACCATCTTGCACTTTCTTTCACCAGGCCTCCATTCACAGCAGACGTGAACTTCCAAAATAGCTTCTCAAATCTATGCACTTTCCAGGGCTTCACAGAACCCTAGTTTAGCTTACAGAGAATTTCTTAATGAGTGGAAATGAGCCTTCCTCCTTGATAAAAATGTTCAGCAGCTAAAATTTATATCCTACTAGATTTCCCCTGCCCCTCATTTAACTCCAACTAAAAAGTATATTTGCAATCTCAATTTCCATCTTGGTATCTTTCTGTCCCATCAAATCGGCAATCATCTTTACTATCTCTCTTCTTACTCCAATATTCCACCTTTACTTGTATCTCTGAATGCTTCTGTTTTAAGCATTAGTCCTGGTCTTCTAATGTTTTTCTTACTTCCCATTAAAAAAAACCAAAGAAACAAACAAACTACTCTCACATTTGAAATCCAAGTAAAGCCCCTCTTCTATTTGAGTTTTTCTCCTGTGTTCCAATCCACTTTGATAGCTCGCTATCCTGAATTCCTTAATAATTATTCTTTGCATTCTTAGGTTGTTAGAATACAACAAAATGTGTTGTTTTCACCTTTTCATGTTTCATCTATCAAAAATAATTTATTGAGTTGGTAACATGTTGGTAATTTATTGGGTTGCAACCAAACCTCTTGGATGTGTTTTGAACATGACTCTTGGCATCACAAAAGTAACAATACATTGTAGGAGAGCAAAATTTGCTAAAATGTGTCTCTTTGGCATGACGGTTATATTAGGCTGGTTGGTTTTTTATTTTTTTAAAGAAACAAAAGGCTCAGGAAGAGCTTTTACCTCCTCCCCTGAACTGCCTAGAAGAATTCAGATAGGAGGCCAACCCCAGGAAGAGAGTTGTCACCAGAGCTAACTACAAAGAACGTGAGTTAGATGTAGTAGACTGGGGAGAACTTAGCAAGGCTTGTTCTGTCAAAGTCCTCTCCGTGTCTAGTTGTCTCTGCAGAGTATGGCAAACATTTTTTTACCCAAAATTTGTTTTCCTCATCTTCCTATAAATTGTTTTCCTCCCCTTGGAAATCCAAGACTCCTAACCCCTTCTCCTCTCAGATGACATATAAGCCTCAATTGCCTAACTTGCCCTTAGGCCCCATTTTCTTATGAAGCCCACATACATACAAAGTTAAATTTGATTTTCTCCTGTTCATCTGTCTCATGACAATTTAATTCTTAGACCAGACAAAAGAACCTAGAAGAGTAGAGGAAATTGTTTTCTTTCTTCGACATTAAACTGAAAAGTAATAGCTGCTCATGTAAATTGATACAGCCACTATGGAGAACAGTATGGAGGTTACTTAAAAAACTTAAAATAGAACTACCATATGACCCAGCAATTCCACTACTAGGCATATACCCTGAGAAAACCATAATTCAAAAAGAGTCATGTACCACAGTGTTCACTGCAGCACTATTTACAATAGCCAGGATATGGAAGCAACCTAAGTGTCCATCGACAGATGAATGGATAAAGATGTGGTACATATACACAATGGAATATTACTCAGCCATAAAAATAAATGAAATGGAGTTATTTGTAGTGAGGTAGATAGACCTAGAATCTGTCATACAGAGTGAAGTAAGTCAGAAAGAGAAAAACAAATATCATATGTTAACACATATATATGGATCTTAAAAAAACAAAAAATGGTTCTGAAGAACCTAGGGGCAGGACAGGAATAAAGACACAGATGTAGAGAATGGACTTGAGGACACGGGGAGAGGGAAAGGTAAGCTGAGACGAAGTGAGAGAGTGGCATGGACATATATACACTACCAAATGTAAAATAGCTAGCTAGTGGGAAGCAGCCGCATAGGGAGATCAGCTCGTGCTTTGTAATCACCTAGAGGGGTGGGGTAGGGAGGGTGGGAGGGAGATGCAACAGGGACGGGATATAGGGATATATGTATACATATAGCTGATTCACTTTGTTATACAGCAGCAACTAATACAACAAAGCAAAGCAATTATACTCCAATAAAAGATGTTAAAAAAAAGTAATAGCTGCTCAATCAATATCTGTTTATTAATCTCCCTTGTTCACTCCTCAGTTCCTACAATAGAGCAATTTTGCACATGATAAACGTTTAATGTACATATTTATTTAAGGAATCAATGAGTATGTTTTATTAAGAAAATAACATGTTCTCCTTTAATGTGAGTTGCATTTTCCTTTCTAACCTGGGAAGGTTTTATAAAAATGATAGGTTTTCTTTGGAAAAATTTATATATGGTGTAATGAAAATGCCAGGATGTTAATATATGTTTTGTCTGGTTTGCCTGATCTCTATTAATATAAGCTATCTTATTCCAAATCAGTTTAACAAAAGTAATCATCATGACTTTGGTGTTAACATTAGATGCATTATATTAACACTTCATTATGAGTATATCTTGCTTATTTCTCTCGCCAAAGCTCTATCAATAATAGGGATATATGCCTGTGATTGTCAAACATCTTATCTAGAAAAGAGAATACTTTAGTTTGACATCTTCCACAGAACTAGTCATTTATAAGGTACAATTTCTACAGCCTGCCTATTTACTTGAGAGTCAATTAATTCACTTCCAACCACCTCCTTTAAAGACTGTAGTATTTATAACTTCAACTTCAGTTGAATCTGTTTGAACTTTAAGACAGGAAGCAGTAATGCATGATACAACACTTATGATAAACTCACTAAATGGAAAAAGATTTTGCAATTCTAAGTATCAAAGTTTATAATTAAATGACAAATATTTGGACAATTTTTTTTTAAGTATCCATTTCTTCTGTTTATTTTATTTCAGGGAAGTAGTAGATGCTAAAAATGTATGTTTCCAATTTTAGGTCCTATCATTCTAGGAAATATAAAAGTAGATAGCTAATGAAGCTCTACATAAACACCTTTACAAGTACTGAAATCTTACAAGCCACTAGTTTATACTCTCTTAATAGCTTCCTGTAAGCTAAAATAATTTTCTCCCAGAATGTAGTGACTATGATATTTCGTCAAGTTTTTAACTAGTGCTATAATTTTTTTTACTATGATGGATAGTGAACATTTCCTGACATTTTCCTCTGACCCTTCAAAAAATAACTCAGTTAAAGAGATATAAAACTGGGGGAGGGATAAATTAGGAGTTTGGGATTAACATATACGTACTACTATACACAAAATAGATAATCAACAAGAACCTACTATATAGCACAGGGAACTCTACTCAGTATTCTGTAATAACCTATATGGGAAAAGAATCTGAAAAATAATGGATATATGTATATGTATAACTGAATGACTTTGCTGTACACCTGAAACCAACACAACATTTTAAATCAACTAAATTCCAATATAAAATAAAAATTAAATTTAAAAATAAATTATGCAAGGGCTTCCCTGGTGGTGCAGTGGTTGAGAGTCCACCTGTTGATGCAGGGGACACAGCTTTGTGCCCCGGTCCAGGAAGATCCCACATGCCGCGGAGCGGCTAGGCCCGTGAGCCATGGCTGCTGAGCCTGCGCGTCTGGAGCCTGTGCTCCGCAAAGGAAGAGGCCACAACAGTGAAAGGCCCACGTACCGCCAAAAAAAAAAAAAAAAAAAAAAAATTATGCAACAAAAGAGATGAAAACTGCAATAAACCACCTTTAAGAAATGCTAACAAAAACAAAGTTAGAACAATTGCTTAATTAAAAGATTTATCAGAGATTTTAATGAGCTTTATGAAATTGCAAGAGAGGCAACATTGCATGTGGGTTTTTCCAAAAATCTGTAATCATAGAACCCTTTTTTTGGTCAACTTTATCATAGGACTGAAAACATTTTACGAAAAATATTGGTATAGTGGAAATATTACTGGTTCTGGATTACTGAAGACTATATTCAAATCCAATTCCTCCCAATTTTGCCTCTGTTAATTAAATTTTTGAGCCTTGATATCATCATATGTAAACAGGGAATGTTCCTGACCTAGTAGGGCCACTGTATAAATGCATTAAACTAATTCAATTGATTCAATTCAACAAACATTTACTTAGGTCCTAGGCAATGACCAGCACTTGGTTAGGCACTAAAGATAAAGAGATGAATAAGACATAACCCCTGACCTCAAGGAGTTCATTGTTTTCAAACTCACTGGCCATGTGCTACCATGGGAATTTGTCTTTTCTTGGCTCTCATGTACCTCACTCTTCTTTGTCTCTTTCCCATTTCTCTGGCCACCAGCTCCAAACCATTACAATCCTAACCAGAAGAGTTCAGCTCTCCATTTCCCCAAAACAACTATCCTTGAACACCCAAAATCCATAGATGGTAAACAAAAGGCCATAAATTCTGGGCATCTATCCACATACATTCAAAGAATGGCAAAATGTTTGAAATTAGAGATTTTTCTTGAACAGACTCCAGATCAAATTCTTAACAATTCTTTCATCTAGTCTTCTCATAAGTAGAGTGAAGTGATTGAAATGTAACATCTTGAAGGTCCTGAGGTCATGTGGATGTGGTTATTAGTATTATTTTAACTGTTTTCACTTAGTTGTTCCTATATAACATATTTTTCAACCAAATAATATACATGAAGAAAACTCTCTTATCCTTAAAAATCAGCAGTTGTTCCCGTTAACATAGCAGTATGTTCCAATGAAGAAAAGGAAGAAAAATAGACATAAAACTGCAAATTAACAAAAAGAACATATTCATATGAACATTGAACATTTCTTATGTAATAAAATAGAATGTATTCAGCTAAAGAAATTATAATTTATTCCAATTCAAAATAAATGTTGAAGCATCTACTATATCAAAGCAATTAAGTCAGTTACAAAAATTTTAAAAAGGATGGTATACCCACAGCTTTAAAATAATTTAAATTTTATACTAATGATAAACAATTAAGTATTTATTGAAGCATTGCTATGTGTGAAGCATTGTTACAGGTCTTTTCATTTGCTTTGTTTTATTTTGACTGTGAGGGAAAAGTTTAGAAGCTGAAGCTTCACACTAGAATTTTCAGGAAGAGAAAAAAACTTGAAAAACAGAGTATTTGAGCAGACAGTGCTTATTTCTACCTGATAGACAGCAATAAACATAGGAGGCTTTAAATATACAAATATCCTAAAAAATCCACTCAGCCATTATTTAAGTTTTGGTTGATTTGTGTTTTCAAAGTTGATTGGTTTCTGTAATTGGCCATAATAGAAGCAAAATCTTTTTTAAAATTATGTTGTACAGGAAAAACAATAAAATAAGTCATGCAGAATATATTAATGAACATCAGAATTAAAATTTCAAATCAGATCTGAATTGGCACTAAAAATATTTCCAACAGTATTCCCCTTCTACCACTATATTATACCTTGCACTGAGTTGCAATAGCAGAATAAGTAAGCCCTGGGCAGCCATGACTTTATCCCAATCCATAAAAATCTAGAAATGAGAATTTATGGAATAAGGATTATAGGGTCAAGATTGGATTCTTGAGTCAACTAACTAGGGACTTAGAAAATAAGCTTATTTTCCTCATTTCATGAATAATTGTATTCCCAACTCCATCAAAAGCCTGAAAGTCACTTTGTCTCATCTTATAATTTTTTGTCTTGCAAAAGGGGAAAATACTATTAGTCACTTTTTTTCTATGGAGGTAATGTAAGAAAAGAAAACATTTCCTATTCCATTTTAGATTTAATGACTGAAGTCTACAAATTACATTGGCAAAGATTAACAGGTGAAAAGGCATACAAATTTCATTGATGTTAGTTTTTTTTTTTAATGTATGGGGACTTCACAGAAAAGAAGTGAAAATCCAAAGAGATGGTTAGACATGAGAGCTTATATACCATTTTAACAAACAATGATAAATTCTGAAGAAGTGACTAAATAAAAGAAAGGGGGCTTGGGCTTCTAGGGACAGTAAGTTGTGGGAAGGTAAATATATGGGGAAGTTAATGGAAGATAAGGGTTATTTTTTTAAGGTTGTTTATTTGTTTGTGCAGAATCATCTCAGTGCTGACTTTTCCATGGCCATAAAGTTCCCCTGGAGAGGGGATTTATGGCAGTCTTTATTTCTCAGAAGTTTCTGCTTTTAGTAAGATAAGGGAAGCCCCAAGAAGACTTCTTTCTGAATCTGTCAATTCTCAATTGCCTTCAGCTCACAGTAATCCGTATTCCAGTGTGGCATATTTGAGGGTAGCATATCTGATCTGCTTTAGTAGCAAAGCTTTAAGTAACAGTCTCAAACAAAAATGTTGTCACTTTTACAGTTTCAGTTATCAGAAACTAAAATAAACTCTTGCTTATGAAGAGTTGTCAGGAGTCATCTTTAATTAGGATTCCAGCTATATTTTCATTTCCTGAGATAGTATAAGCTCAAGGTAGAAAGTCAGATTCCCTCAGGCACTTGTTAAATTCTGACTACCTTAGGCAATTCTAGAGCTTCCCTCCTCCACTAGGTTCACTTGAAATTTCAAGGATCTTACAGAAAACAAATGTATCTACCTATTCAGAACATAAGCTCACAATTTCTGAAAATATATTATTGGTGTGACATAAATATCCGGGAGGAGGAGCCTACTTACTCTCTCGTTTCACACATTCTATGTGATGCTATGGATTCCAGAATAGGATTGATTAATCTAATCAGGCAACACGTAGAAACCGGAGATTAATAGCTTCCCTTTCTCTTCCATCTTTGCATCTTGCTCAAATGCCAAATGTCTCTTGTTAATAAAATCTATGTGGAATACTGCTGGCAAGTATGTCTGAGTAAAAGTTTCCAGGGCTTACCTTCCTTAGTAGAGGGGAGAATTGAGAAAGGTGAGGGTAATAAAGATTATAAATAAAATTTTCTGATATGTTATATAGGTGTAACTTAGAGTTAGAACAATTCACAAATATTATCAAGTAGTTTCCTTGACATTCTTGTTCTACCCAACAAAACATCAGAGCTGTTTTCCTTCAAACTACTTTATCTTCCTTTTTGGAACCTTTTATTTTTTTGAGTTATACTATCACCAAAATAATTTTTCTAGGATTAGCTTCTTACTGGTGAAGTTAGTAAAATGGCTAAACCATTATGTACTTTTATCCCCAAAGAGTAGTATATCTTTTGACCAAAAAAGCAGGGCTTACATGCCAGAGCAATTATATGCAGATTTCAGAGATGACTAAATATAGCAAGTATCCGAGTGTTAAATCCACTGTACCCATCTCTTAGGCAGCCAATGAATCAAAGGCCAGTGTTCTTCTAGGTGGTCTACTCAAAACTTTTCCTAATTTTAAGATTATAAAGTGTGTTAAGTATCACACCTGCCTCCATAATACTCCATGTCAAAATTTGCTGAGACACTGTTTGCTATTAGACTATAAACATAAAAATAATCGTCATTCCACAAATGACTATCGTCTGTTACTTTTGTGTACCCCTTATGTGCCCATCAACAAATGTGAAAACTGAAACACATAATGTCTGAGTCTAGCTCTCTACTATCTTTGCATCAAGGGAGTCTTTCTTAGCACACTCAGACTAAAAATGATAAAAAAGCAAACTCCACCCATTTCTTTTTTGTGTGCAGGATCTAAAAGTAAACAGTGGTTCCCAGACCAGACTACAGTGTATATTTTACTCCGTCTAGATAAGTGCACTGTATATAGAAACTATAGCAGGGTATAATTTTTAAAATCCCATTTCTGTCATTTTGAATCAAAAGATGTGGGAGCAGATGGGCAATTACCTTGGGTGAGAGAGAAGATGTAGTGCCAGAGGAACTACCAGAGTCTGATGACTGGGGCGACACTCTACAAGGCAGATGTAAAATTTAGTTTGGGTTATGACTTTTCTACTCAGCCTGCACTTTTTAGTTTGAGGTTACTGCTGATAATTTAAGAATTGAACATCAAATCAAATCTCCAGTGAATCCAGGTGGATTAAAAATGTCACTAACAGAACTGAGTATAATTATGAATAAGAACACAGGCATTTATTCAGCAGAGAGAGTGTATTATGTGTCGGGTTGGAAGTTACAACCTGTACCATCAAAGCTGTCTTTAGCAGCTTCTAGCTGTGGGGTGTTTGGCAGTCAAGGTTACCAGCTGTTCTTCATGGCCATACAGTGAAATAGGTTAATAATTTTTGCTCTGTTGTATAGCAACAGAAACTGCGATAGGTTATAGAAACCTTGGAATAAATATAAAATAGAGGGTGTTACTTTAAATATTTTGAAAACTATGTGATAAGCTATATGTGTGTGTGTATAAAGTATCAAATGAAGCAAGGGAATTATCCTCTTATTTTGGAAGGTCTATTTAATTAAGCTGGAAATTTCAAACAGTATCAGAATGTCAGTGTTTGAGATTTGGGGATTAATTTAACTAAACTGGTTGTGTGGGCTCTACAAATTCAATTTACTGTACTGATGGGATCACTTGAAAAATATATGACCTTAAAGTAAAACTGTAATAATGAATAAGATAAATATTACCCATGTTGTTCTTCCCATCTAAATATGTTGGTTATTTAATAAATCTTGATATTTCTTGTTTCAGCTCAGTCATATAAAGAGATCAGAAGACATCAGTCCCATCTTTACAGCAGGAAAAAAAGCTGAACAAACTTTAAAAAGAAATCTAGCATGTCTCTCTCTGTCACTCATAATTTTGGTTGGCTTGTGGCATCTTTTGAACATTTATTACCAATTTTGAAAAAAGATAAATCTCAAGGAATGTCTAGCCCTTTTTCTACAGTTGCTGTCTCTCAAATTCACAAAAAAGAAAGAAAAAAAACTCTCCATGTCAGTGAAGATGCCTGATAACAAAGGAAAATTGTTACCTTTGCTCAATCCTTGCTTGAAAACATCCTTCCTTTCTGCTCTTTCTGCCACTCATTGTCAAGATATAAGAGAAGTTACGGGATTCTGAATCTTTGGTTAATGCTAAGGGCAAACCAGGAAAGGAAGGTGGATTCTTACCCTTTAAAAGACTAGATAAAAATCAGATAAAACAAAAGGAAATAGTAAAGTTTTAATAAACTGACTTCAGTTTTTATCTTTACACAGATAAACTGGATGGGATTTTTCTGTTTCCATATTTCTCTACAGGACCACGAGAACACATGACACGTGTGTGTGTGTGTGTGTGCACACGTGCACTCAATGCACTTTTGGCTTATTTACATGGTAAATGCAATTCTTCCTTCTGATCACAATGTGCATAATCTCATTTAATATTTGAGCTCTGCTGACAGTTTGTTAAGAAACCTTCACAATCAGATTGGAATATAAAATTCCCTTCAGACCCATAAGAGTTCTTTATAAGAATGCCTTCCGCAAAGGTCTCAGCTTTACAACTAAAAAGAGGTAGACGTAAGTGCATGGTTGTTCATTTGTTTTTCCATTTTACTTTTTAATCTTTATATAATTTACTAGACTTACTCATTTTCTTTTGTAATAATAGCTTTATTGAGAATATACAAATAGTATGTGAATTATAACTCACATATCATAAAACTCATCCTTTTGAAGTGCACAATTCAGCGGTTTTTAGTATATTCACAGAGTCGTTCCACCATCACTATCTAATTTTAGAACATTTTCATTCCCCAAAACTCCACACTCATAAATAGTCACTCTCCATTTCTCCCTCCTCCCAGCCTCTGGAAACCACTAATCTACTTTCTGACTCTGTATCTGTCTGTTCTGGACATTTCATATTGCTCTTTTTCCTTTATAGCTTTCCATAAAATTTCTCAACATCAGTCACCTGACATATTTCACTTGGGCAGTCAGTCAGTTATATTTTCATAAATAGAGAAATTCAATATTATAAAATCACTTTTAAGGGAAGAAATCTTTAGATCATCTCTTAAAGAATAATGCATTATGAAATGATGAAACTCCTTAGATGAATTAATTCATTTCAACCAATATTCATTGAGGCATTTAACCAGTGTGTCTCCAAGTGTTGGTTTTGGGTGACCTACCTAATTCAGAATCACCTGGGATGCTTTTTAAAGATGCAGGTATTTGAGATCCACCTCACATCTACTGAATTAGACTTTCAAGAAGGGGGGAAAATGAACCTTCATTTAACAGGGCCTCTGGGTTATTCTTATGCACAGTAACATTTGTCAATCAGAAACCTACCCTGAGTAGGGTCTGGCCATAAAACAGATGAGTAAGACACAGTATTTGATCTTAGATGGTTTCAACACCTTTTTTTTTTTTTTTTTTTTTTTTTTTTTTTTTGCGGTAGGCGGGCCTCTCACTGTTGTGGCCTCTCCCCTTGCAGAGCACAGGCTCCGGACGCGCAGGCTCAGCAGCCATGGCTCACGGGCCTAGCCGCTCTGCGGCATGTGGGATCTTCCCAGACCGGGGCATGAACCCGTGTCCCCTGCATCGGCAGGCGGACTCTCAACCACTGCGCCACCAGGGAAGCCCTCAACACCTTTTGTCTATACATTTTGCCAATGGTATTTTAGTAAAATTATAGAAATAAATTGATAGGAGAAGTAGCACTAAAAGAAAAGACTCCCAGTGATCAGCCACTATCTGCTTCTTACAAAATAATCTACAGATACTTTTACTTATGAAGAGTATCGTATGGTACCAGATGTTGTGATACATACTAATTTTCCATATTTGATTGTGCATTAAATATACTTACGTTAGCATGGACTCGTTTGTTAGGTGAATATGTATTAACTTACTACTATGTGGCAAGCACTGCTAAAGGCACAAACTAAATTAAGTCTTCAAACTGTAAAGGAATAGGGGGTGAATACAAGAGATATTCAGAGGAGAAAGCACTGTGGATAGGCAAAGTCTTCATGGAAGGAGAAAAAGGAACTGGTTCTCTGAGGATGAATAAGATTCCTCTGGAAACCAATAAACAGAGGCCATTCATATAATGAAAGACACATAAATAAAAGTGTATATACCACCAAAACACTGGAGCATTTGATTCAAGTTAGATCCAACTTATCAATCTACCTCTTTGGAGTCAAGTATCTTCTTGTACCTGGAATATATGAGAGGTACTTGACCAATAACTGGTGCAGGGCTGTCTCATATTTGTGCCGTGTAAGAACCAGGAAACCAGTAATGGGGATACCTAAAAAGAGACTCTTAATATAGTATATCCTAGTACAAGTAGCTCTGTGCACTCCATCTGCCAATATGAGATTGGTCTTCTCAATCCTAAGGAAGTGAGAAGCCAAATGGTTGTCTCAATCCCTTCTACAGATAAGAGAGGAAGAAGAGATGAAAGAAGAAAATGTGGACCTTCTGTGCTGTAATGGGGGATTGATAACCTGCTGCTGATCAACTACCAGCCCATAGAATCCCGTTAATTCTTCCACAAATGTGGCTATTTCCTCTGGAGTTTCCCCAGAAGGTCAGAATGGCAACAAACAAGGAAAGAACCATGGTACTGGTAGGGATAGAGTAGGATAATTAAATAGTTTAGAAATCCCACTAGGAGATTAAAGGCAGAGAGGGAATTGTAAGGGAGTTTGGGAGACTGTTGAAGTTAATGACCACTCAAGAAAAGAATCCAGTAACCTAGCAACAAGCTACACTACCTTGAAAGAAGATCAGGTCCATCCAAGCACCAGGCACACTCAAGCCACAAACCCTGATAGTTAAAACACGAGACAACAGATATGAGGTCTGAATATTGTTACATGAAGTCAGGGAGTCAATGGTCCTTGAAGAGTAGCATTTCTGCATGTAGCCAAGACAAAAATATATGTGAAAGGGGAAAGACACTAAGTGAAAGGGGACATTATACCAAAACCTGGGATGAATTACCATATTTTAATATATGGTACCACCCTTCTGCTAAATATACTTATGATTTAAATAGCACCATGACAGTCCCGGTTAAACCGTACAGGGTCAAAGGAGGAACTAATGATGTAAGCCTTGACATCTACTGAAGAATGAGGAAGAAGGTGGTCTTCTCCCCTCCCCACTTTTCCTTGGATTATAAAAATGTAGGCTTCTTTGTTCTCAGGGCTACGCTCCCTTGCCTGCCCTCTTGTTTCTCTCACAAGTGTCCTATGCTAATAAACTCACTCTTTGCCTATCACTTTGCCTCATGCTGAATTCTTTCTGAGACAACAGAACCTGAGCTTCAGTAAATCCTGACACCAGGTAAGCAGTTTCAATTAAAATACAGTGGATTTGGGTTCCCTCCTAAGTCAGGGATCATGGGTTCAAGTCTTAATCTGAGGTGTGGGTGGATTTGAGTCCCAGCCCATGGGTTCAAGTCCCAATCTAAGTTTTGGCTAGGTTCAAGTCCCATCTTAGAAGGATTGTGGTTTCAGTAATACATCTACAACAAATGAGCTAAGAGAGAGAGAGAAAAAGTAACCTTAGATTAAGCTCCCAAATCAATCAATCAATCAATTAATCAAACAAGAAGAGACAGACCAGGCCATGAATAACAGTGAGCATTTAGGGAGTTTCAAGCATGGTTCAAAAAGACTTTATAGAAATGTAAAACTAAAGATATTCAGTAGATGTTGAAAAATAGAACAGTTACAGGTGAGATCAGGATTGGTGGTCTAGATGATACAGTGTAACAAATATCTTAAAGCACAGAGCCCAAAATATAAAGACAGAAAACCATACTGGAAACTTGAGGGTGGGAGGAGAGAGCTGAGGAAATGTCAATTGTAGAAGTTCTGGAGGGAAGGACAGAAACAGATAGAGGACAGGAAATAAAACATGCTAACTTGAGCTGAAAAAAGAGCTGATCCTGCAGGTGAAAATTATTCATTAAACAACCCAGGTAAAGTTAATGATTTTGAAAAAAACTTGGAGAAATTCCAGAACTTAAAACAAAAGGTGAAAACCCTCGAAAGCTTCCAGAGAAGAAACACATTACTTAAAAAAGGAAAAAGGATCAGACCAGCCACAGGCAAGTAATCTGCCACACTGGCAACAGGACAGTATAAACCACCTACAGAATATTGAGAAGTAAGAATTGCAGCTTGGTCATTCCATTCCTAGCAGAGATACTAACCTCTGATGAGAGGAAGTGGGTGGAAAGAAAGAAAGATATATGTGGATATGCTAGACTTCAGGAAATACACTGTCCTGTTCTGCATCTAACCAATAACATTGCATCTGGGAAAAACCTCAAGAGACTGGAAGGTTAAGAGAAGAAGAATAATGGGGGTAGGGTGGGATGAATCTCTTATTTCATATATATATGATCGAAATAGATGAGACACTGTGTAGGAATGCAATAAGATGATCATAAGGATGCTCAGGATTGAGGAGAAATCCTTGAAATCAAATGGATGTAAATTATCAAAATTGAAGAGTAATTCTTGTAATTGAGAGGAAAGAATCTGAGAGTAAAAGTATTAAACTGTCCTAAGTAAAACTCTGAGATAAGGTGTAGTGAAGGAGAGACAAAAGAAAAAGAGAGAGAATTCCCTGGCGGTCCAGTGGTTAGGACTCCATGCTTCCACAGCAGGGGGCATGGGTTCGATCTCTGGTAGGGGAACTAATACCCCGCAAGCCACGTGGTGGTGCGGCCAAAAAAAAAAAAAAAAAAGAAAGAAAAGAAAAGAAAAAGGGAGTGTCTCAGATTGTGGTGGAAAAGGACAGTAAATATGTTCTTAGGAGCTCAGCTTGTGGAGAATGTTGCTGGAGAGCAGGGGACACAGTCCTTGTGAGGGAATAGCTGGGGACTTGTCCCCAAGTATAGCAGGGAAACATGAGTGTAATTATGACAGGCAAGATAGAGGTGATGACTATTAACGAAATAAGAGCTACAGGAAAAATGAATACAACTTGTTCAATGCTTTAAAAACATTTTTTAAGATAAAGAGATAAACTATAGAGAAACAGATTTATTAGTATAAATAAAAAAGGAGGAAAGCAATTGGATAAACAATGTTGAATACACACACATATATGATGTATATTCCAGAGAAAGAAACATATATTACGTTTTCATCACAAAACGCGTGAAATCGGAAATAACATAAACCATACCAACATAATCTTACCTACTTAGAAATTAAGCAACAACAGTGCACGATAACTTTGGGAACAAAATAGAAAATGCACACCATTTACAAAGGTACAGAAAGAAAAACACATCATACCAAAACCTATACAATCAAGCAAAAATATAAATGAAAAACCAGTATTGCCTTAAATGCCTTAATTATTGAAGAAAACAATTACTCTGCTGAAATTTCTCATTATCTAATCATGATTGTTAATGCTTTATATTGAACCTAATTCAAATAATATCTTTTAAGATTCATGGTTTTCAGTAATCTTAATATCTAAATTTAATCAGACCAATCAAATTGAATAATTTTAGCAGAAGTTTGCTCTTAAGGCAAAAAAAAGGGGCATTCATAAAAAATTCAATAAAGTAGGTTATTGGATGAAAACTGAAACATTCATTAGAATGTCAAAATCAGAACATTTGAAATATCTGGATAATTTGGTAAATTTTTGAAACATGTATTAGTCAGCCCAAGCTGCCATAATAAAAAACCACAGACTGAGAAGCCAGGAATTTATTTCTCACAGTTCTGGAAGCTGGGAAGTTCAAGGTCAACATGTCAGCCAATTCTGTTCCCCAGAGCGGGCTCTCTTCCTTGCCGGTCTCACTGTGTGAAGAGAGCTCTGGTCTCTTTACCTTCTTTTAAGAATACTAACCTCATCATGGTTGCTCCATCCTCGTGTCCTCATCTAAACATAATTACCTCCCCAAAATCTCACCTCTAAATGCCATCACATTGGTGGTTAGGGCCTCAACATATGAATTTGGGGGGTGGGGGGAGACACAATTCAATCCATAGGAATACCCATCATGGATTTCGTATTTTCATTGCCTTTGTTTAGAACTTCCATTCAATTTAAAATTAATCCAGTGTTATACTCAAGCACAACAACAATTTCAATGTTATTATAAATGTTTACGTGTACAGTGAGTTAACCAGTCATGTTATTAGTTAAGGAATAATTTTAAATATGCTTCCCGCATACAGCCTAAGAAGGTCTTTGATATCTAGGAGTCATATACTTTTAAGTCCATTCTTTCTTCAAAAGCTTTCTAAAAACTTAACAAGGCCAGCTGTTGAAAGTATCCATTAAACATTAACTGCTCCAGGTAAAATTATCACAATCCATGCCTTACAGTAAGAAGCTATCTTTGAGATTATTATTATAATACTTTATACTGCTAACAATGGTTGAGAATTTAGCAGCTAATAAACTTACCACTTCAGCTATTACAGTTAAGATAATGTGGTTGAACGGAGAGCAATAAAATAACGAGGGCATCATAAAACTAAGGTAAACAAAATCACATAGTAGTAACTAATTAACATGACACATGAAAATCTTTACTATTATTCACTGTTTGAAGTCCTTTATATTGAATGATTATATGAATTCTTTTTTTTTTTTTTTTTGCGGTATGCGGGCCTCTCACGGTTGTGGCTTCTCCCGTTGCGGAGCACAGGCTCCGCGGCCATAGCTCACGGGCCCAGCCGCTCTGCGGCATGTGGGATCTTCCCGGACCGAGGCACGAACCTGTGTCCCCTGCAACAGCAGGCGGACTCTCAAGCACTGTGCCACCAGGGAAGCCCTATATGAATTCTTTATATGAAATGATTTTATATAGTCCTTTATAGGAAGTTAAGTTTCTTCTTCTGTCCTGTGGGAATAAATGAAGCCCACCCAAATGAATACAAGCTTTATTCAGGGCTTGCTATATAGCAAGAGAGTCAGTCACCACCGCTTGTGCTTGGCAGAGACTGAAAAGGCAGGTCGAGCAGTGAGAAAACTTTATAGTGGAAAGAAATGGAAGGTTTCAAGTTTGCCTTGATTGGAGGTTGTTGGCAATGCAGAAGCTGGAGGTGGGCTAATTTAGAAGGGGGCATTCTAAGCGATTGGTTAGGGGAGCATATGTGGCTTTCTTTGGTTGGCTGTAAATTAGAAGTGGAAACAAAAATTTGGGAAGCTGGCAGTTATTGATAACTTCTATTTTGGGTTGATTGCTACAGAGGTGGTTTGGCTTAATCCTCGACTGGTTGATGCAGATTGTGGATTAGCATTCTATTTTTATGTATGGTCTGGCTACTCTCCATTTCAGTCTCTCAGTTTGCACTCTGACAAATATCCAACAAATACTGCCCCAGTAGAATTTGAATTCATAATGGTTTGGAGCAGTGTCAGAAGAAATAAGCCAGTCTTACTTTTAAGAAAATGCAATCAATCTGATCGTCTCATTTTAGATACATTTTTTCTACCATAATAAGTTTCTTCTTTTTATTACTATACTTTCTGCTAACTGCTATATTAACTAAATTACTTTTAAGCATAAAATTTTAAACTCATAAAAATATATATATACACGTAGGGCCAAAACAGCCCTATTTCATTTTAAAGCATGTATGCAAGTTGTGAAAATGTTTCAGACTATCAATTATCTTGTCTTTTTACCATTATCACAAAAAATTCTTAAGTGCTCAAGTATGACACCTCTTGATAGGAATACATTACAGGTGTACTTTTTAAATTCACTTGAATAAGGCTTTCAGTATCCCCATGCATTCATGTTAACACAGATATTCTAGTCTACTACTTAAGGTCGAATGGCCAAAGTTAGCTTCAGAGCAGTAAAAGCTACCACCACCCTAACAACAATTATTATTACCATTTATTGAGCCATTACTGTCTGCCAGGGTCTCTGTATATTTACATTTAAGTTTATTTAATCTTTGCAACACTTTCAACGTAATTTAAAATAGAAAGCTAAATTATATCGATTCATTTATCCATCAAAAAAAATTTTATTGAGTCTCCCCAAGGCCCAAGGATGATTGGCTAAAGTGGACGTTGAGTCAGGAGTCAAATCCAAACCCGCCTGCATCCACTTTCTGTGTTGTAATCCAAATGCACCCAGTTTTCCTTGTGAGCTGAGGCTTATTCACAGGAAATACATCATTTGATAGGCTCTAAATTATGGACCAGAATGTCCCTGATAAGGTTTTCTACCACTAAAATTAAGTGCAAATGCCACATAAAAAGAAGAACCCAAGAAGTAGAAGTTTATACTTTGTCTTTAATATTTTCTTCTTTAGTAATATTTTATAATTTTTTTCCAATTAGCAAATAGTAATCACGACATACTGCTGGAGGATGTTAAGTGGATGTCTATATGAGATATGATGATAAACATAAAACAGGGAAAAATAGATTCCATGTGTTGGTTAATATATAGGTTGACTTGACTGGGCCATGGGATACTCAGACATTTAATCAAACATTATTCTGAGTGCTTCTGTGAGGGTGTCTATGGATGGGGTTTTAACTTTTTTTTAGTTATGTTTATATAAC
This sequence comes from Mesoplodon bidens, assembly GCF_964165515.1. Classification (NCBI taxonomy): domain Eukaryota; kingdom Metazoa; phylum Chordata; class Mammalia; order Artiodactyla; family Ziphiidae; genus Mesoplodon; species Mesoplodon bidens. The sequence continues at coordinate 116,403,288 of NC_138176.1, read as the reverse complement.
TTTTTATATACCAAAAATAAATATAACTAAATATCATTTTAAGAGATGGGTACAAATGTTTATTATATTATACTGTGTTTGAAATACATCTTATTTAATTGAGAAAGTACAATAAAGTTACCTGAAAGTCTAATAGAATTAAGGAAAAACTGTGTAAGATGAACACCTGCAAATGATTATATGAAACATGTAATGTTTAACCAGTTACAATGTATAATGGAAAAAAATCACTTAAAAAATAAATATAGGGCCTCCCTGGTGGCGCAGTGGTTGAGAGTCCGCCTGCCGATGCAGGGGATACGGGTTCGTGCCCCGGTCTGGGAGGATCCCATATGCCGCGGAGCGGCTGGGCCCGTGAGCCATGGCCGATGGGCCTGCGCGTCCGGAGCCTGTGCTCCGCAACGGGAGAGGCCACAACAGTGAGAGGCCCGCATACCGCAAAAAGAAAAAAAAAAAAAAAAAAAAAAAAAATAAATATAAAATTCCTAGGGATATTTTTAAAAGAAATGTGCATCACATGTGAGTCTTGATTGAAGAGACATAGAAATATGTACCTGAACAGGTAGAAAGAAAATTTTCAAATTCTAATTCTTCAATTAAGTAGTTTTAAGGAATTTCAAATAAATGTCAGTGGAAATTAATTTGATATCCTATTGTGAGACTGCAAATTCAATGAAATTGTAAATTGCTGAATAGCTAAGATACTTAAAAAGATGTAAGCAGAAGGAACTTGAAATTTCAATGATTAAAAGAATAGGTTATTTATGCAAAGATACTACTAAAACTTCAATGGATCATGATTCTGAAGAGATACAACAGTTTTCTTATTTATTAGAATTTCTATTTATAATTTTTATTTATATGAATTCAGTACATAGTTAGTTACCTTTTCATTACAAATAGCTACCCAGGGAAGAAGGGAGATGTCTGAGCTCGCGGTGAGCTGGCGTCAACTTGCCCCGAGTAGGGAACGCATGTCTCAGCTGGGCCTGGGGGTGACCCACGGAGCGGCTGGTCCAGTCATGGAAAACTACTGGAAGTCACAACCAAAGAAATTCTGTGATTACTACAAGTGCTGGAGAGTGGACAATAGGCCTAGCATTGAATTTCATGCAAGAGGAAAGAATCATAAGGAAAATGTGGCCAAGAGGATCAAGTGAGATTAAACAGAAAAACCTGGATAAGGCAAAGGAAGAAGAAAAGCTATCAAAGGAGTATGCTGCAATGGAGGCAGCTGCCCTGAAAGCATACCAAGAATATGGGAAAAGGCTTGGTTTAGAGTCAGAAATTTCAGAGCCAAGCATATCACCAGTAACCAGCACTATCCCACCCACCTCTGCATCAAATCAGCAGCAAGAAAAGGGGCCCTTCAAGGGGCAGATGGGTAGAAGGCATAACCTCTAAGGGTTACCATTACTATTTTGATCTCATCACAGGAGCATCTCAGTGGGAGAAACCTGAAGGATTTCAAGGAAACTTAAAAAAGACGGCAGTGAAGACTGTTTGGGTAAAAGGTTTAAGCAAAGATGGTTATACCTATTATTATAATACAGAAACAGGGCAATCCAGATGGGAAAAACCTGATGATTTCATTCCACACTCTGGCGATCTGCTTTCTAGTAAAGTCAATGAGAAGTCACTTGGCACCCTAGAAGAGTCCAAATCATCAGATTCACATAGTGATTCTGATGGGGAACAGGAAGCAGACAAAGGGAGGGAAAAAAGGAGAAGTCTCTACAGAAACACAAAAGCTAAAAATAAAGTTTAAGGAAAAAAATATAAATAGTGATAAAGGAACTGAAGCAGAAACACAGAAAGAAAAAAATACCCAAGGTAAGAATTCATCAGGTCCAAATGAAGAAAAACCCAAAGCTCATGAAAAATCAAACCCATATGGAGAATGGCAAGAAATTAAATAAGTTGAGTCCCATGAGGAGGTAGATTTGGAACTTCCAAGCACTGAAAATGAATATGTATCAACTTCAGAGGCTGATGCTGGTGGGGAACCCAAAGTGGTTTTTAAAGAAAAAACAGACACTTTTCTTGGAGCTGTGGCAGATGGAGTGGCTCCAGTCTTCAAAAAGAGAAGAATTCAAAATGGAAAATCTAGAAATTTAAGGCAACGAGGTGATAATCAATAACTGTAAAAAAAGCTTTTTGTACCGGCTTTTTAGACAGAATGGAGACTATACATCATAAAAGCTCCTATGTGTTTGTTTTACAGTACTTAAATGCTAAAAGTTTAGATTTATTCTAAATGTATTTTATGTGAATTTAAAATAAATCTTTTTTATGTGGAAAAAAACCCCAAATAGCTAGGGAATTAAGTCAATCAGTAAGTAGTGCATAGTCAATTAACTGAACTTTTAGGGGTAAAAGAAATCAGTTCTCCAGGGTCTCCATAAAACGTTTGAATGCAGAATAGCTGGGTGCTGAATCCTCTTCCCTGAGCTGTTGCCATCACCACCATGTCAGGCTTCAGTCAAATACAGACAGTGCACTAAGGAAGTGGAGATTTGTGGCCACCTGCAGGAGAAATCATCCCTGTGCCACAGAAACCCTGGAGGAACCAGGATCAACAACCAAAACTAGCAGCTACCCTTTCACTTTTTTAAAAAATATGAACAATCGTTATACAACCCTGGGCACATGAGGAAAACAGCTGCCAGAAATGATAATTTCATGCTCTAAAATGAGAGAAAATCCACCAAAGAAAACAGAGCTACTGAAAAAATAAGAGAGAATTTTAAAAGTATCTAATTAGTATTCTCAGATCCAAGAGAACTGCAGTGGTAAAAACAAGAGCAAGTTACAAAGATAGAAAGACAATGTAGCTGCAAGAAGAGTTCTTGGAAGTAAAAAGTATGATTGAGAAATGTCATAACTCATTAGCAATTCAAGAATGAAATGTATATTTCTAGAAACTAAATTTGTGAAGATCAACTGTATTAAAACTATGGGAGGGCCTCCCTGGTGGCGCAGTGGTTGAGAGTCCGCCTGCCGATGCAGGGGATACGGGTTCGTGCCCCGGTCTGGGAGGATCCCATATGCCGCGGAGCGGCTGGGCCCGTGAGCCATGGCCTCTGGGCCTGCGCGTCCGGAGCCTGTGCTCCGCAACGGGAGAGGCCACAACAGTGAGAGGCCCGCATACCGCAAAAAAAGAAAAAAAAAAAAAAAAAAAAAAAAAAAAAAAAAAAAAAAACTATGGGAAAGTGAAAAGATAAAATATATACAGAATAGATAAAATATGTGATTGTCAAATCTAGGCAAGCCAACAACCATTAAACAGCATATAGAAAGAAAAAAGAATGGGAATGAATAATCAAGCAAACTATATATGACAAACTTCCAGAGCTGAGGAAAACATTTTGGGAGCGCGCACACACACACACACACACACAAATCCTGTTAGAAATTTTGAATTCCTAAGATAAAACTGAAATGCTACAAGCGTCCAGATACACATACACACACACACACACACACACAAAAACAGCACCAAAATGAACAAAAACAGCAAACAAACAAACAAAAACCAAGGTTTACAAAGGAAAAGAAACACAGTGGCTCCAACACATAGGCATGATCAATCAGTAACTCCATTTCCAAGAGAATGGTGGGCAGGGCTGAAAAGTCCAAGCTTCTAATCAGGGCTTGGTCTTTCTGGTGACCAGCCCTCATCCAGGACCATCCAGGAGCCCACCCAGAGTCACCTCGTTAGAAGTAATTCTATCACCCAGGAAATTACAAGAGGTTTAGGAGCTCTGTGTCAGGAACTGGGGCCAAAGACCAAATATGTGAACAAAAGATGCTCCTAGTGCTCTTACCACTTAGGAAAATTTAGTTGCTTTGTGCCAGAAACGGAATGAAGACCAAATACGTATACATTTCTTATTATAAATCAAAACATCACAATATCTCTGTTAGGGGCCAAGCTTTGTGTTTCTCTACCTTCAAGGAGCTCTCCTTCCATTAAGGCAGACAGGAAAACCAATGCAAAGCACAGCCAAGCAGTAGTTGAGAGTCCGCCTGCCAATGCAGGGGACACGGGTTCGTGCCCCGGTCCGGGAAGATCCTACATGCCGTGGAGCGGCTGGGCCCGTGAGCCATGGCCACTGAGCCTGCATGTCCGGAGCCTGTGCTCCGCAACGGGAGAGGCCACAACCGTGAGAGGCCCGCATACCACAAAAAAAAAAAAAAAAAAAAAAAGCACAGCCAATGAGGACACACTGTGAAGAAGCTCTCTTTCCATGTGGTATAAGGAAGCCACATTTTAAGGGATCCTAACCCAGCCAAAGGGATGTGTGTGGGGAGGGCACTATTGCTAAGGGTTACTCTTAAGGGCTAGTAGGACTTAACCAACTCACAGGAAAGGAGAAATCTTTGCAGGCAGATTAGAAAACAGGAGGCAAAAACAATACATTGTGTAGGAGGGAAGAAGTAGGCCTACAAGCTTAGCAGTTGTCAGAATGTTTACAAATGAGTCATTACCTAGACAGAAATGAGGACAAAGAGGTGAGTTGGGCCCAGATCACAGAGGGCCTTATAACCCTATGGTAGATAATTTGAAGCATATCCTGCAGGGCATTGCTTTTCAATCTTTTGAAGTAGAATAACCCTTTATTCAAATAATATCTACCTGGAGATCTAATATATAAAAAGATGAAAACACAGCAACTTATTAGCATAATCATACAAGCTACAGTTGGTGACATCAGTGTATAGTCAGGCATTAAGTGCAATGAGGCCAATCCAATAAACCCCCAAAGTCTCACCCTTAGCATATAATTTATTTCTAAATTTAATTTTAGTTGTATATTAGCCCAAAAAAGTATTAAATCATAGAGAGAAAAGTTTGCAAATAGTCATTCAACAACTTTTATTAGACAGAAGTGGCAAAAGAAGCATTATTCTGGGATCTGAATGGAAAAAGAGACAGCTTGAACACTATCAAACCTGAAGCACAGGTAATAAGCTGACCAGGGGTCAGCCATTCAGGTTAGCCCCCAGGACAGGCCAAGGATTTGGTAGCCTTTCAACAATAACTTTTAAATACTTGCTTAACATTTATTAATGGCAGTGGTGGGGGCATTAGGAAGTTGGTTTTCATTCAGGAAATAATGTGTTTCTTTGTATCCGAAATTTTTTATCACCAAGTAAGAAAATCCAAATCTAGGTATTTAAGCAAAAGGAAGAAATTACTGGAAGGTATGGGGGGGTTCCCAGAATTGACAAGAGGGTGGAAAACCCAGCCTAGAAAACGCACAGAAACAAAGACAAACCTTAAAGTTCCAAAATAAGGAAAAAGGGCAACTCTACCTTCAGCAGGAACACTCTGCCCAGGATGCATTCATTCACTGTGGGACAGCCCTCTCTCCACTGTGGGACATGGCAGCAGCTGTTGTGGGTGATTCCCAGCCCACCCCAGGCATGAATGTGCTTTTAGCTGAGCTCAGGTCCTGAGCCCATTCCTGGCTCTCAGAGGATGGAGAGGAGGAGGCTGTTTCCCCTGAGCTTCTGTAGTAGGAAGTTAAGCAATGGTGGCCAACAGGGAATGAGACTGTGCCCAGGGTTTAGAAGGTAGATGTCAGCCAATCATGGAGGAAAGAGATCCCAGAGGATTTCCCTTGAAACTCAGAAGGGAATGGGAATATTAAGTATTCTATGAATAGCAGGGTCTCAACGTTTTCTTTCCACAATATTCTAGGGAATTCACTGGACATCAGAGAGAAGTAGTTGATTGGTAACCTAAGAAGTTTGGCATTTAGGTGACCTTTTCTCTGGCCACAATGGAAAAATGCCTGAGGTTGGTGCAAAGGAAGAGAAACAGCTAATTTCCTGGGACACTGTTACTCTGACTACATACCAGCTATTACCAAGAGGGACTGAGTTTCAGAAGGACTTGTTCCTCAAAACTTCAGTATGCTCTATAAGACCCTTGAACCTTTCTAGAGAGGGTAATTTGGTGGATAAGTAATCAAAGCACAGAATAGAGTTTAGATGTTGAAAAAAAATCTTCATTTCAAACATTTACTGTGGGCCAGGCAATAGTCATATCACTTTATACATTCAGGTCACTGTATCTTCACATCAACCCACAGAATAGTTACAGTTGACCTTGAACAAGGAGGGGTTTAATCCAAGCATAATTTATAGTCAGCCCTCTGTAACAGAGCTTCCTCCACATACACGAATTAACCAAGTGTATGTAGTACATACAGTACATACAGTACTACATACATAGTACTTACTATTGAAAAATATCCACGTATAAGTGCATCTCTGCACTTCAAACCTGCATTATTCAAGGGTTGACTGTACTAGTATTACCGCTATTTTATGCATGAGGGATTGAGAAGAAGTGAGATTAAATAACAGAATCATACAGTAAATAAAGAGCAGAACCAGGTTTCAAATCCAGACAGCCTGCCTCCTGAGTCTCTGTTTGTAGCCTATAAGTTACATTTCTCCTGAGGATCTACGGACTAAAGTTGATACCAACTACATTTGATGAAAAATAAAGAATTTGTGTACATCGAAAATAACTTTTGGAATTATTTTTCAGGTTGTTCATCACTCCCTACTAGATAACACTGGTTGCTCATATTCATGAAGAACAGTGACTAATAATTCTCAAAATTTTCTTTAAAATGTAATTAATGTTTTTCTGCCATTTATATGAAAACACATTTCCTACTATCATATTATTCTTATTTTCTCTTTGATATTCTTTTGTAATTTTCCAATTCAAACATTTTCCTAAAATATATTAAAGATTTTTAAATTTTAGAGGTAGTAAATCACTTGTTCCCATAAAAATAAATATTATTTTTCCCAAATAAATAAATATCAAAATAAGGACTAGTGGGCAACAGATTACTTAGGTTAGAGCTCATGGTTACTGGGACAATCAACTTCAGGGGAGTCTTGGCAGGAATTTCATTTGATTGGTAGTAAGGTCACCTTATGTGGTTTGTAATTTATCTTATAATACTTCAACACAGTTTGATATATAAAATAAAATATCCCATGAAACCCCCCATTTAAGTATGAATTGACCAGTGATTGCCTCCCATCCTTTGTCCAGCCCTTATTCTGATACTGGACAATATTTCTTTCTATTTGGAGGACCAGGCAGCATCCCACCTATTCCTTAGGTCCCATACCCCAAGATCACCTCCATATTACACAAATGGATTTTTTTGATCCCACTTATTCATTTTAGGGGGCTGGTGTTCAGGTTGAGTTTTACTCTGTATCTGAGAGGTGGCTAGTTAACAACTCTGGTTTTAGTTATGGTATAAAAGCCTATTTATTCAGAAACTCACAGTCCAAATATAGCTACTGTAAGTGCTAACACTGTCTTTATCCACTATGAGGATGTGTTAATTAGCATACCGGATCTTAACATTTTCCAAGATATATCATTAACTAGACATTTTTAAGATCCCACCCTTTCAAGAATCCATTGATCCCAGTGTCCTACACATTATGGATCAGAGCCCTGGACTTAGGATTCAGAAGGAGAACTGTGTGTAGCAAATTAATCAGAGAAATAGTTCCTCTCCCTAATCTAAACCTTAGCTGCATTTTGCTGCTATAGCGCTGTCACATCTGCCTTGAGTGAACGTTTTATGCAAAGTGTAAGGATACAGAGCAGAGACTTCAAGTCTTCACAAGTGATAGTACAACTTTTTGTAATTTCTTGCTAACAGATGGTTTTACATGTGGCAGTCCAAGACTCACTTTCATTTTATTGATAAGACTTTCTGTGGTGGGGCACAGTTCAAGGATTAGAAACCTATAGACCTCAGCTACCTCTAAAAATTAGAGAATGCTCCCTATCCACAAAAAAGAACTGATAATTCAGAATATTTGATCAGTTATGACAATTTGCAGCAGGACTTGATTGGGTCATGAACTGAGCCTTGCAGTTGTAAAATATTTAAAATAGGTCAGTATGAGTGAAAACTGTAGGGTTTTTTGTTATTGTTGTTGTTGTTATTGACTTACCTTGTTTTGTATTAGAGCACTAAATACTTTGGAGGAAGAAGAACACATTTACATTTTGCTGATGATGTAAAGGGTCTCTCATAGAAATCCAAGTGTACTGGCATCACAGAGCTCCCATTTTTACTAGGGAAGTTTTAGTGTCCCTTAATATGCAGGCATCATGAACAGCTATATGGTAGCCTGACCCTTAATCCTACACCAACTTCAAGGGGTTAAAAATAAATTTTACTACAACACTTTGATCTTTTAAAATGTATAGAACATTGAAACTATTTTAAACTAAAATTGTCATTGAGCAATTGCAGACTCCCTAAAGCACCTGCATGCAACAACAGTTTGAAAACTGCTAGTGTAGGTGAAGGCAAATTACCAGAGAATTTTAAGGAAGGGAATAATTCTAACAGACTTACATTTGAAGGATATGTCTAGTATCTGTGGGGAGAGCACATGTGACCAAAAAAGACAAAACACAAAGCCCCATTAAGAAGGAATTAGAGGGGCTTCCCTGGTGGCACAGTGGTTGAGAGTCCGCCTGCCGATGCAGGGGACACGGGTTCGTGCCCCAGTCCGGGAAGATCCCACATGCCACAGAGTGGCTAGGCCTATGAGCCATGGCCACTGAGCCTGCGCGTCCGGAGCCTGTGCTCCGCAACGGGAGAGGCCACAACCGTGAGAGGCCCACGTACCGCAAAAAAAAAAAAAAAAAAAAGGAATTAGAATGAGAGTAATGGTGATAGGAATGGAGATAAGCTGGATTGAAAATTTATTTAGAAAGTAAAACTGCAAGGATTTAAGTCATTCTACTATCTTTTAGTCTCACTTGTAGTCTTTCCTAAAAGGCATTAGATTAACTGATGTTTCCATTGAAACTGGCTGCATGGTAATGTTAAGAAACATAGACTTCTGTTTAAATCCCAGATGCGGGACTTATTAATAACTCTGTGTTGTTGAGCAAATTAGCTAACCTCTTGATCTTCCATTTCCTCATCTGTAAAATGGGAATAATAATTTCTACCTCACAGTTTTAATAGTGAGAAAAAGGAAAAAGTAAATGGCCATGTTAAAGTATTAGAACAGTGCCTACGCAAACAAACAATAAAAGATAATTTCTTTCTCAAGAAAAGAACAGTTTAACTAGGACTACACAATAAAAGGAAAATGGTGTGTTAATAATCTGCATGCAAATATAAAATAAGGGTGTAGGAATTAAGCAATATCTTCCCATGGAAGCCAGGCTATTTAAGAGAGAGGAAGTGAAATGAGTAAGACAATGTTATTTTTGTTTTGTTTTGCTTGATTCAATCTATTTTTCCAAGTGGAATTGTGTGTATAGCAGAAAAGTTCTCCTGCCAAGATAAAACAAAATGGTGAAAGGAGAGAAGATAAAGATGAATCACATGTGCCAACAGGCAATCCTTCACAAACTTGGAAAAAAGAATGATACCCTCTCCAGCAAGTTAGCTTGGTCTCATTAGATAGAAAAGTAAAGGTGAGGACATTGGATGAGATATACAATGACTTGCACTGACCAAAAGCCAAGTGCAGCTGTTTCACCATATGAGTTCCCTCACAGCTTAAGAGATGCAGCCCTCTGGGTGCAAGGGTAAAATCCCTTCCATAAGAAGCCAGGAAAAGCTTTTCTCTGGTCTTCCTAATCAGGATTGAGAATGAAATTGTTAGGGGAACCACTGACTGAAACCACCCGCCCTGGCTAGGCACCATAGTAACCACCTGCGTGAGTTACCTGACAATAAGAGGTCCTGGTAAGGAACACAAAACTAACAAGATACCACCAACCGGAAGAATTTGGGAAAGGTCAAAAAGAGAGAGAAGACACCAGTCCACATGTCCCACCAAACTCCCAGAATCCTTCTCACTGGAATCCATCTTGGCTGAGCAGTTGCGTGTGCCACCAGGAAGGACCTTGCATCAGACTGATTGGCCAGAGACAAACCAGAAACTACCACCATCACCATAAAACCTGAGACTGCGAGCCAGGCGGCAGAGCAATTCCCCTGGGTTCCCTTACTCTGCTGCTCTCTGCCCAGGCACCCCTTCCCAATAAAGTCTTTTGCTTTGTCAGCATGTGTGTCTCCTCGGACAATTCATTTCCAACTGTTAGACAAGAGCCCACTCTTGGGCCCTGGAAGGGGTCCCCCTTCCTGCAACAAAATGAATTATTAATATGGCAAAGCCAGAACTTTTTTACATGTCTTGTGGACATTTAATTCCCAGTCACGATTCGGAGGCTGGATTTTGAGCAGAGAAGATGTAAGTCTGCACATGAAATCAACTTTTGCCTCTATTCAAAACGTATCTGCTTGATACTACAAACTGATTCCACTAAACTAGATGAAACCACTATAAATATCCTAGCACCCTTCTTTTGTTTACAATCACAGGCAGCCAGTTACCCCTAAGGAACAAATACTCTTTTTTTTTTTTACCATTTTATTACCTTAATTTTTTGTCATCAAGTATCATTTTTGTCACATAATTATTATAAGTATAAATTGTGCTGACCTTGGAATATCACCAAAAAGTAGAAAATCTGGGTTTGATTTTTTTTCTGACACAGGTAATAAGTTTTCATCATTTTTCTTTTTAGTTCACCTTAGTCCTGGACTTCTATAAAAATGGTTTATTGAGAAATTCAATAAAATGCCATTGAGACCGAATGGCACTGAGCCTTCATATTATCTTTAAAACTTATTCTCAACTGTTTTTGTATTTGAATATTATTATTAGAATAATTAGAATCTAATGTAAAAACCAACACAACCATCTGTTCCCATTTCTTAATCTTACACACAGGTACAATCATAGTGTGCCTGCCCCTACACCAGGAGTTTCTCTGGATGCCTTCAAACACAAGTTGCCATGTAAGCAAATACATTTGCCACTCCAGCCCTAGGCTAAAACCTTTGTGCATGGTCCCAAGCTTGGGTGTTTCTTTAGTTTGGCTGAGACAGCTGTAAATGTCTAATAAAGGATTTTGCTTCACTAAAACACAAAGAAATCCATCCATAAATGGTCAGTTTCCCATTAAGATTAGAGTCTACACTCCCAAGGCAGACCTAAATTGTAGTTTCATTCTTTCACAACTTCATTCAAAAATACTTACAGAGAGCCTAAAATGTGACAAGCACTCTGCCAGGTGCAGTGGACAAAAAAAATCCCTGCCCTCATGGAGGTTACATTTTAGTTGGATTGTAGGGACACAGTTCACAAATGTATAGATAAAATATATATTATGACTCTTGGAAATAAGTGCTACAGAGAGAAATAAAGCAGAGAACAGGACAAGAGAAATAGACAGAGGAACTGTCATGTTAAACAGTGTGTTCTGGGAAGTGTGAACCTAGAAGATACCTTTGAACAGACCTGGAGGGTGTACAGAAACCAACCCTGAAAAGCCTGGAGGGTTGCCTTTCAAGCAGAAGCAAGGGCCTCCAGTGTGTCTGGTAGTGTGTGCCGTGTTGGAGGAACAGCAAGGAGGCCAGTGTGGCCACAGGAATGAGCCAAGGGAAGAGGAGTAGGCAGTAAGCGCAGAGTATTAGTGAGGGAGACAAGAAGGCAGTGAGGGAAGAGCAGGTTTGGGAAAGAAAATCAAGAGGTCAGTTTGGAGCATCTTAGGAACGAGGTACTTATTAGCCATCCATGTGGAAGGATAAATAGACTGCTAATGATCAGGAGAAAATTCAAGGAGCAATACCTCTAGAGGAAGAGCTGTGATTAGCATGTGCTGAAGCCTAAGCACTGAAGGGACACAGAGGGGATTAAAAAAATCTTCTTTATGCAAAGAGGAAAAAATGGTCGAAGGAAGCAGAGAGAGCGTGGCACTGGAAAGCTTAAAGACACTTCTGGGAAAAGAATGGGGGTGGAAGGACATTTAAAGGTCCAGGTGGAAGGAATATGTTAATTCTAAAGTGGAAAAAGGAACCCAATCCTAGCGTGAGGAAAGTAAGTAGATTTGTTAAAGTTCCAGCCTCAATTCTCATTGTATTTCTCGGTTAACAATAACAACAAAACACTCGGTTTTTCCATGAGATGCGAGTGACATTTCATATATATCTATCATAACCTGGGGAACACTGATGAGGCAGAAAGTACTAAGGAAAGGATGCTAAGCACTTCCAAAGCATCCTGTGAGACCTCCAGCAGGGACGTGTAGATTAGGACACGTGACCATTTAAAGACCCTCATCACACTGAGCCATAAGGGAAGGTGGCAGAAACAACCAACTCTCCTCACTGAAGGGCAGAAAGTCTGGATTTCCTGATGTCCCCATATGCTAGCAGAAATACACTGAGAGACAAGAAAGAACCACTTTTATTGCTATTAACAATAAATAATTATGCCTGCACTTGATTCCTCTCCTTTGTTCTAAAGAGCAGTATACAGAAAATCTTCCATTAGTGCAGTAAATTTCATAACATATCATCTTCAAAATAATTTCTCTTCTCAGTGACTGACTCAAAATTTAGCCTTGCTCAGAGTAATCTAGAATTAAATCTACAACAATGAAGTCTGGATTTACATATTTTTTTTAATGAAAAGATAGCCTTTTCCTTTTGGTTGTGATGTTATTCTGATCATCTTTGGATGAGGATTGGGAGAATGGAAAAGTCCATGAAATTGAACCCCATTATGAGAATCGTTGCATATAGCAGTATTTATTAACCCGTTGAGGACCAAAGAGTCTATTAAAAATCAGATAAAAACCATGGACATGTGATAAAAAACCAGAAAATAAAGTGCTTAGCCTATAGAGAGAAACACAAGCTTACATTTTCATGAGGCTCACGGTTATTTTACCTGGAAAACATTCAGATGCCTCATTAAATCAAAAGTCCTAAAGATGTCCAGCTAGTGGTGAGCAAAAAACATAAAAATGGGGACCAAGCCTCTTGACTCTCAGGCCCTCCATTGTTCCACACAGCCTTTTTGAGGGGAGAAAGGAGACAGAGTGTCAGAGTTCATAAATCGACTGTAAAATGTAGACTCTTCAACTAAATCTAGTCTTCTAAACCTGAAAAGCTAACTATATTTTAAGACAGAAGAATTTTTTTCTGCCCATCTTTAAAGAAAAGCTGTTTAGTAATGATGGTTAATGTAAAGCAGCTGTTGCTTCTCACAAAGGAGGCTTGACAGTACTGCTGGATGAGTCATGAGTCACACATGAATATGGAATTAGCAAGATGATCATTTGTTCAGTTGTCAAGAATGAAAGTCTGCTGTGAACGTGCAGTCTTTGTGAAAACTCCAAAGGAGGGAAGGCACTTTTATTACGGGCTAGAAACTTCAGACTCGCCCTCACTAAGGTAAAATAATGTAGAAAGCACCTGATAAGGAATGCAAAAAGGAATTTGGATTTTTTTTTTTAATGATCATAGAATGCAAGTAGCTTTCCTCTACAACCTGTAGGAAGTGTGTTTTTGAACCAGGGACACCCTGGTCCATTGCCGTACAGATGGACCTTCCTAGGATCTTCTACCAGCCTGGCCTCTGGAGTTAGGGGAATTGTGGTTGGGAACAGAGATGTAGAACTGAACTGATATAGACAGATATAGAACCAGATCAGAGAGTTAGCCCCTCAGATGTTCTGTGGATGAAAATTAACTTAGCTAAGTTTAAATGACTCTTACACTAGATAAGACGTCTTAGACAGAACTCAGGCAACCCTTCCTTCAAAAAAGAGTATGATCTATAGAAAATGGTATGAGCCCTTGGGGAGAGGGTGGGGCATCTCAGATCTTTAAATATGTAAATGTATGTCTCTGATTATATCATCAGAAATCACATCCTTCAAGACTTAGAGAAGATCATATTCATTAATAGAAGGCTGAGAGTTCTCTGAGAGAGTCCATTATGCTTTTTCTGAGGAACATTAAAAAAAATAACAGAAAAGTGACCTTTTTGACATTTAAAAAATGTTATTCTTGATAAACATTTTTTGCCTTAGGGAGACATGTCTATTAAAGAATAAATATTAAGATAGCTAAGGAATGAACTATTCTCAAATCATACAAGTTATATTCAAAGCTTGGAAACTGATAGATTTTTTATTTCTTAGGTCAGTATTGAAGGCAATTTTAAAGCTATTCTTTAATTTACAGTTTTACACTGTTGATATGAAGGTCACATGGTAATGAGAACTTAACAAATGCTGTGAAATACAAACCATGACACTATTGAACACGTGCAGTTTTAATCAGCTCCTAAAAGTTAGCCTGTACAATCTGCACAGAATGGTTAACTGTCTCTCTCTAAACTTGAGACTGTTGCATTACGCTCTCCGGTTTGTGCTATTCTAAGCTGTTTAGTTTATCATTTCTATGATACTCTAAGTCAAGTAAGGACAGCTTGATTTTGCTGATAGCTGATGAAACTGTAGAATGCTGCATAATTAGATAGAAGGGAAGTATCTTAAGAAGGAAAATAAACATCCAGGAAGTTATTCTATGGGAGGGGGAGGGTTGGGTAAAGGGATGTGAAAAATATTTCTTGCCCTGTTACCCGACTTTTCCAAGGACTTTGATTTAGCTTTTGTTTACAGCATTAAGTCTGACATTCCTGAAAGTCTTTACTTAAATAATTGACATTTGAATAGTGCTTTATGATTATGAAAGTGCTCCACACACACTATCTCCTTCAGTACTCCAAAGTAACTTAGGAGATATATGTTGTTGTTACCCCTTTTAATAAGGATGCTTGGGCTGCCTGAATTTAAATTATTTCCCCAAAGTTAATACATGGTAAGTGACAAAACTGGGAGGTAAATCCAAAAGTGTTCTGCTCTTTCACCAGGGCGATGTTGCCTTTCACTTGGGAATTTGCAAGCCTGAAAAGAAGAAGGAGCCAGGCATCTTGATTTGCCTAAACTATGGTAAAACCTCCTGGCTTGCAGTCTCTCCTACACACTGGCGATTCTTAAAGTAGAAGCAATGAAGTCACTACCAACTCAGGATGCTCCAAATGTATTAGCCCAGGCACGAGGGCTCTTAAAAACCAGCCAAACCTCATTTGCAGTAAAAATAAAAACAGTAATAATAGTAATTACATTTATTTCCTGTTTATTATGTGGCAGGCACTTATGCCAAGAAGTTTACATATATTACCTCATTTATTCCTAACCAAAAAACTCAAGAGGCCAGTACTATTATTATATCCATCTTCCAGTATAGGGAATGTGGAAAGCTGAAAGATGAAGTCGCTGTTTCAGGATGCCTTACCTTCTCTCTCGCTAGGTTCACAGTACACTGCCTTTCCTTTTCATTAAAAAGGTCAGAAATAGAAGGGTTGGGGGTCTACTGCATCTGGATCTAAAGAAAGCTGTTTTCAAGTGGAAAGTGGAAGGATTGTGGCAGTGATGCATCATGGAATTTAAACTGTTTTATAAATTTTGCTTACAAGCAAAGAGAAAGCTTAGAGAGTTCTGAATTATGCAGAAAAATGTTATCCTCAAAATCCAAGAATGAGGCACAACGGGTACAAGACGACCATAACCTTGATAAACTGGGATAGCACTCAAATTAGTTTACATAACTACACCCAACTAAATGCTGATTATACAAAACGTTTCTGAAATATACTAAACATGTAAAAGTAAAAAAAAAGTAGAGGGGCAATTAAGCAGACAAAAGAAAGAAAAGAAAAAATGGAAATGTAATGGGATATGGCTCAAATTAATTTATATAACTAAATCCAACTATATACCAGTTATATGAAACACTTCTGAAATATATTGAACATTAAAAAAATAATAAAGGAAAAAGAAAACAATTAGGAAATGAATAGGGGGGAAAAGAAGAAACAGAAATATAAACATCAAACTGCATTGATATAACCAAAAGAGAGATTTGGTACTTAAACCATAACTGACTTTTGTCCTGAGTGATGAACATGTGTGTGACTAGAGGAACAGCATCTTTATACTGCTGTAAAAGCCTTGCTGCAACTAGAGGAGGAGAGAGAACAGCCCTGAAACGAGGGCAGAGCAGTTTAACCAGCTTTTGTACAAGTTAGGACCAGAGAGTCTCAGAGCTGGTTTTGGAGGTCTGAGCTAGAAAGAGATTTTCTGAATTAGAAAATGAGGGTAATTTAAAAAAAAATATTTGCTTGTTATTTATAGCTCCTAAAAGGGAGGGAAAGAGAAAAGGGATGCTTAAAATTAAAATTTTACTTGTTTCTACTTGAGCCATGTAAATGTCCTTGTTCAGCTCCAGGCTCTCTGTAAAACACAACACAGACACTTGTACACTGTGCACCTGCTTCTGGGTGCAGGCTCAAAGCGTGTGGTTGTGTGTGTTTTTGCTTTGGGTGTTTCAGGTGACCATTGGTCAAATTCTGATTTATCCAAACACCTTGCAAGCTTCTCAAGATTTTGTCCTTTTTCTCTTGGACAAATAATAATAGTAATAGTAAATTGTGACTGTTAACTATTATTCTCAGACATGCTACATGAACATCTTTGTGCACCTTCCTCAGACATACAACTTTCATGTGATTGTTAGAAACTGAACATGGAATGCATGTAAAATTCATCTGAGAAATTTCCATCCAAATTTGTGACACTGATGTTACAATACAGCAGAGAGAAGGCAAACATTACATTGTCTCACAAAAAAATGTTGTAAGAATGGTTAACCTCATCATGTTCAGTAATTTCTGCCTGGAGAGATTATACTGGGGTCTAAATGTTCTCCCCAACTTTGGATCAGATACCCAGGTTTGAGGAAAGCCCCTATGCCTGCATCCATACCTCCCCAAACTGGGTGTCTTTCATCTAAATCTTTAATAGTCCCAAGAAATAGGAAAATATCGCAGAATCACAATTAGAGGTAAAGGCCATTCTGAATTATAAATACCAGATGTACAAACATAGAGGATATTTATAATTGCAATTCTCCAATTTTAGCAAAGAATAAATACAGAAACACAAAAATTCACCAGTCTTGATACTAAAGAACATTTTTTTCTCACCAGTGGTCATAAAATTCATAATCGATTTGAACTTAAATAGACAAATAGGCAATCAAACAAATCAGAATAACAAAATAGTTTCTCCACCATCTCTCATCCAAAAGATAAAAGATCTCAATAAACCTTTAGTCTATTTACAGTGATCAGCAAGTAATCAGACCATAGAACAAATTACCAAGCACTACTGCTACCAGTGAGGAGTAACAACTTATCTGCCTTTAACAAACCAAAAACACAACACAACACAGCATAACAGAAAATTATTGAAGAGGAGAAATTAATTTTTTTAAAAAAAATCAGCCAAGTTCCACTATGACTTTGGAGTTACCATAATGAGACTTACCCACTCCTCCAGTGAGGAAGTTTATCCAGTTCTGTTAGGTACATCCATTGAGCATCTCCGGGGAAGCCTTTTAAAATCAGATAAACAAAATATAAGCATTGGGATAATAGTACAAAAAATAGGAAAACAATTCAATAAAAGATGAAATAGGCTTGAGTTCACAGAGTATATAGTATAATTTAATATATGTTAACAGAGGCATTACAGATCAGTGGAAAAAATAAGGATTATTCAATAAGAGACTGAGAGATTTAGGTATTTGGAAAGAAAACAAAATTAAATCACAATCTTACAGTACTATCTAGTATAATCCAGTTCAAATATATCAACTGACAAAATGAAAAAAATCAATCATTTTAAAAACTATCAGAAAAAATAATATAGTTATTTTTACACTCTTTGGGGGGAAGACTTTATAACATACTTTATTTTTTTAACTCAGATGGATAGGTTTGATTCCATGATACTCTTGGTCTGTGGCATACTCTTGTCTTTGGTCACTTCAAAGCTCTCTTCTTGTCCCATCTTTTGTTTGTGGTAATGTTCGTATCTCATACTCCATCCCTTACTTCCCTCCCAGAGAATTGTTTTGATGTTTTTAAATGTTGGTATTTTCCATTTACACGTGTTCATGAGTATACATATGTTTTTTAGTTTTCATAAATGCCATTATGTTATATATATCATTATTTTGTTTTCATCACTCAATATCATGTTTTCAAAATTCTGCCTGTTGCCATGTGTTCAATTATGACTTTCTTCAAATTGCTGCATAATACTCCATGGTGGGTGGGCATGGAGGGATTTTGTGTTTTGTTTTTGCTTTTGGTTTGTTAAAGACGGATAAGTTATTATTCCCCATTGGTGGCAGCAATGATTGAAGATTTGGTTTTACAGTCTGATTATTTGATGAGCACTGTAAATGGATCAATGGTTTATAGGTATCTTTCATCTCTTGAATGAGAGATGACAGAATTTTTGTTTTGTTATTGATTAGTTTTATTGCCTATTTGTCTGTTTGGATTCAGTAGACCCTTTGATCTGCTGCGGGCTTCACTCCAATTATATCCAACTTCTGACAATACAAATTATACTTAAATGATTTCATAGATGCCCCTGTGGGCCTGGGTGAGTGTTTCTTTTGGATATATACTCAGGAGTGCATGGTTGTAGGGAAGGCTTATGTTTAATTTGAATAGATGGTGTCAGCTTGCACTACAGAATGACTGCAATTATCTGAATGGATTTGATAACCTTACAAATGATATAGATAAATTAGCAATTTTTTACCTAAGTGAGGCTAGTAGAAGGAAGTTGTTAGATTTCAGTCAGTAAAAGGAATGAATTTTGTCATCTATCACTGTAACTGTTGCATTAATAAGCCACCCTAAAAATCAGTGGCTCACAAGCAAAGGCCTTTCTTTTCTTACACACACGTTTGTCTGGGGCTGCTCTGCTCGAGCCTACAGATCACTTGGATTTAGACTTTGAGTTAGGTTCTGATCTGTCTAATCATCTCTTCCCTTTCCTTGGATCTGTGACTACCTGAGGCAAGTTATCAGTGGATAACAAGAGTTTGAGTAGGAGAACAGGGAGGATCATTGAGGGCTTAGCTTGGAACAAACAAACCACTATTTTGTTCATATTCTATTGGACAGAGCAAGTGCCATGGTCACGTGCAGCACCCATGGGTGAGGGAATAGCTCTGTCATTTAACTGAAAGACTGAAAGATAGAGATCAGTAATCCAGTGTGTCACAGCCGACTTTCAAGGCAAGGTGAAGAATGTTGGGAAACTTGATATTTCAGTAGGATTTCCATCATATACAAAAACAACTTGTAAGGGAAGGGTATAGGGATTAGTATGGGCTGAAAGGGTCAGAAAAACAAACAAAAAAGCCAGTTGGGAATGGAATTAAAGGAAAAGATAGATGACCACAAGTGTTTCCTCTAGGGTGAAGATTTTAGTTCATTAGGAAGAGAAAAAATGTATTTGGGGCAGTGTAAGGAGGTAATCAGTTGGACAAATGGATATCTATTTCCTCAGTTAAAATGTGTAAAGGGTTGGAGGACATAAGAAATATTCAAGCTGGCAGAAGTAAATACCTTTTAATTCAAATTCTCTCTTCAAGTAGAAATACTTAGCAGACTTCTGTCTCTTTAAGCGTTCCACATTTCCTTGAGAGTTAGGGGAACTGGGGTCTAAATGAGTCCCTTGGCCTGTGAAGCTCAGTTTCAACAGAGTTTGAGCAGCCCTGTGCAAATTATCCTAGCATTTTCCTTTACCTCTGGATCATGTTCCTACTAACTGAATTATGCTGAATGAAATATAAAATACTTGAAATGAATGACTATGCCTTAATTAAAAAGAAAGAAAAAAAAGTACCCACTTCCACATTGTTCTTCATTTGGAAAAGGCAATTAGTCACATTTTAGAACACTTCTAATTTAATCAGAACTTCAGTGATATTAACTTCTTTAATCCTAAGAGCATGGACCTGGTAAGATTCATTCATTTTTAAACCTCAGATTCATTCATCTATGTATGCAAATGATCTCCCTTATGATGCTATTTCCCATTCATGCCTGTTCACATTTTCTATATGCAAATAGATCTGCTCTTCAACGTAAGCATATTTAATCAGGGCATAAGCAACATGTTACTGTCCACAGCTGAACAAATGAGATCCCAATGCTATATTAAAAAAAAATCTTGATTAAAAAAATTTCATGACTTTTTATATTTAGATTCTTGAATACATGCCTAAAAACAATTCTTATGAATTCTAATTTCTTCTAGTCCAAAAACGGCAGCATTGAGAGAGTTGGTGAGGCACTGTTGAGAGAAACATAATTGTCACCAGACCACAGACTCTTTGTCACTTCAATATTCCAAACAGAAGTATCTAGCACTTAAAACATCCCTACCCTTTAATCCTAAATTAAAATATACACTCAGTATGGTTGATCTCAGTTATCATACCCTTATCGGGAGTCAGGACCTAAAAATATTTTCTGGATACAAATGAATCCCTAATTGGCAGAGATATGTTTAACAGGACACCCCCTTGCTTAGTTTACATTGCTAACCCTACTCCCTAGTGACCCAACCCAGGTATCTGCTCTTTAGATCCCATTTCTGAAATGGGGCCAAAGTCTCTCCTGGACTCTTTTGTGATCCACGCTAGAAACTCATGAAAGACTGAATGCATCTTTCCTCGTGTGCACTTTCTCTGTCCTCAGAAACAGAATCAAAGCTGAAACTGCCGTGGACAGCCAAGGGAATTTTCCCAACCGGTAACTGATATTCTCAAAGGAATGCCTTTAAGCCCAATTTTACTGCTAGTATTTTATCCCAGCCATGTTCACTCCAAAATTAACAATTACAATAATTATTTGCATTTCTCTCATTATTTCCTTCCAAGTAGCTCAGTCACATCCACCTGGCAGAGCTTGACTCCTGAGTTCCTGACCGCCACAGAGATATGCGTGCACAGTGGAAGCAATGAAGGTCAGACTTTTCATCCACCACACAGAAGATACAATCAATCTTACTTTCAACGTCCATGGAACCAAGCAACTTGTCACCAGAGGTGGTGGTCAAATTGATAACATCGTCTTTAATGGATTTTATCTCCTTCCCTCTTTCATTCTCCTGTTCCTAATGCCTCCTCCCTGGGATGGTCTTCCAGAATCAACCATCTGCATGCAATTTTTTTCTCTCAAGCTCTTGCTTTTGCGAGAACCCAAAATCAGTCTGTACCTTCATGTCTCATTATCCCTCTCTGTTGATCTGTCTGGTTATCTTACTATTTACTAACCCTTCTTAGGGATATTGTAATTTATATGAAAATTATTGCATTGAAAGAAATCATAGGTCAACAGATTAACTAGTATGTAATGCTTATAAGTGCCAAGATATAAGCACTTTTAATATTGTAGGTATACTCTTCCACAATTTTTCTTCAGAATATTTAAATATTTATGCACCTATAATGTATTTTGCAAAAACAGGATCCTACTATCATATATCCACACATATACATAGATACATATAGAGAGTCTCTTTTTCAATTATTCTTCACATGGGTATTTCTTTATCTCCATAACGCTAGATATATCGTATGTTTTCACAGCTGCGTTGGTAATACTGCAATATTTGGATGGTTGTGCCCAGATTTAAAAAATAGTATCTTACAGATAAACGTTCAGCTTATTTCTGATTCTTTAATTTTGTAAAATAGTACTATCAAAGCTTTGCTTTATATGCATCCTTGCTCAATTAAACAAATTATGTTCTTAATATAAATTTCTGTGTGAACAGTATTGTTTTCACAGAGAATTTGTACCAGTTGAAATTCCTGCCAGAAGTGGCTTATGAGATACATGTGCCATCACACCCTTACAGGACATTGTTGACATTATTCATTTTCTTAGGTATTCTGACAAAAATGCATACACAATTATAGAAAATGGAGATATATATGTAAATACAGGATTTAATATTTGTTTGATTGTTATTGAAGCAGCACACGTTTTCATGCTTGGCCACTTCTGTGTGTGTGTTCTTTTTGAATTGCTTGTTCATCTAGTAGTTCATAATAAGCTCTTTAACAAATCATTCATTTCAACGGCAAATAATATTGAGACCTACTATATGCTCGATAATATGTGTTAGGAGCTGCAGATACCACTGTGAATATAAAACGTGGCCCCTTCCCTATGGTGCCTCAAGTCTACCAAAGAAGAGGGACACTAAAAAAGACAGCTGGGTTGGTAAATAATTCCTTGGCACAGAAAGTATGGTAAGAGAGGTCAGAGAATCAGGCCATCAGAAAAGACCATGCAAGGAAGAAAGGCTTAAATTGAAATTAAAGAGTAAATGGGAATGAGCCAGGTAAAGAAGGACAGAAGAACGTTTCATGGAGAGGGAAAAGGAATAAAGGCCTGGAGGAAAAAGTGCATCATGTTTGGATATATGTACCCTTTGTCACTATAACTATATATTTATATCTGTATATATCAAACAGTTTCCTTAGGTAATTTTTAAGCCATTTTTGCCAAAAGGAAGTTTTAAAAAATTCTTATTGTCAAATGCTTTCCCTTATGATTTTAATTTTTGTCTTCATACCTAGATAGTCCATTGCTTTCATAAGGTTGTATTATCACTCACTTATATTTCCTTCCAGTACTTTAATTATTTTATTTATTTTCTTTCAAACTTAAAAATAATCTGGAATGTATTAATATTTGGTTGGAGAGTATGAGATGGACATCTTTTTTCAGATGAATTTATAATCATTTTTTTCTCCAAGCTTACATTATCCAGTAGATTCCTATGCTTAATGAAAGAAATTTCTTGAAGCAAATATCTATCTCCTATCACACATTGGTTAGACTCACAGTAATCAAATACCCCCAAACATTACCAAGTCTCCTCCTCTGGCCCAATACATACTTCTCTCTGCTTCTCACTCCTAATTTACATCTCATTCTTCTAAAATTCTTACAAATTACTCTGTCCACGACAGTTCCTCCAAATTAAGTCAATTTGTTACTTTTTATTAGTCAACCATAAAAGTGACAAGTTAGAGAACAGAAGTTAATATCCATTAGTAGGAAAATAATATATCAGAACTACATTTTACTTTCTTTGGAGGTATACAATTCAATAAAATTTTTATAATATTTCAAAAATAACTAAGAGAAAAGGAGCTCACTCTAAGGTAATTGGTACTTAGACTGCATGAAATTAGCACAGTGAAATACACAAAAAAATTTAGAAAGGGTCCTTCCCCCAAATAAGGTAATTTGTATAGCCAGTTCCCACAAGGAGGATTAGACTCTCTCTGAAGCAAAGATACTTTGTTGATCTTGAGAAACACAAAATACCTTTGCTTGTAGCAGCCTGAAGTCTGGCAGATGGTCACAAAATATTATCAGAAATAAGAAATAAACACTGTCAAATACATTCCGTATTTTTATAGGCACTCAATTAAAGCAGCTTATGACAATCTGAATTAGAGTCATTAAACTACATAACTAAAAGTATTATTATTTTTATGACAGTAATAAGAATGCAGTCACTTTTTCTCTCAATATTGTTTTCTAATTTTGAATACATTTCACACGAACTCTAAGACTGCCAGGAAGACATCATTAGCTTTTATATTAAAAATATTAGAAGAGATGTGATTACTCTTTTCCTGAAGAATTGCTGTCTTTGATGAATGACAAGATGCTGGCGTAGAATGCAGTCACATTAACTGTTTGCTTGATTTGGTAAACCCTATCCTTTCTCAGGTAAGGTTTAGATCCTAATTAATTTGGTGGGGTGGGTGAAGGGGGGTTGATGTTAGGAAAGAAATAAGTGATTAATTCATCACACTGATTTGAGGGTCAATTGTTCATATTGGCCGGGGAGTCCTCAGCCATGAAGAAATGATTTGCAGAAGCTGCAGCAAAGAAAAGTCTAGATTCAAGCTTAGGAATGGATCAAGAAAGGCAAAGAGGGTCTGAGTCTTAAAAGTTGGTGAAACGTGGGAGGAGCAGCCAAGACCACATCCGAGAAGGTCAGTATAAGAAAAAAATCAACCATTTGGTCTAACTGCAGAGTTCTGGCCAGAAGTCATCCTAGTCCCTTGGTAAAGTGTATTCCTGCATGCTCCCTTGTCCGAGGAACGCCACACACCTCCCTGGCCTGAGCTTCTGCTCCCTACTGTGGGTGTTTGGGAAGGGAAGTGCTTGGAGTCATGAACAGAAGGGCCCGCTGAGACAGAGCTGGGCTGCCGCAGAAAACAGCTTCCACTTCCCGAGCACAGGGGTGCTTGGTGGGGTGCCTGCGGACAGTGCACCCTAAAACAATGTTTCTTTTAGCATTTATCTTCCTGGAGAATATAAACTACCCATTTTAAGTTAAAACATAGGATTTGCCAAGATGGTAAACCACACTGAAGAGTTAATTCTGGGGTTTAACAAACTTTTTACCCCATACTCTAGTACCTAGTTGTCTAAGCTTTTTGTTATGTTGTCTAGCATCTATGTTAAGACTAGAATGAGGGGAATTCCCTGGTGGTCCAGCGGTTAGGGATCCACGCTTCCACTGCAGGGGGCATGGGCTTGATCCCTGGTCCGGGAACTAAGATCCTGAAAGCTGTGTGGCAAGGCCAAAAAAAACAAAATACTAGAGTGAGAAAAAGTGTAGAGAAATCAAAAGTACATAGAGAGGAGGAATGAGGGGCCATATTCCATTGCTGAGACCTTTACATTGCAGGTAGGGGGATTATCTTGGAAGACATGAAATATATCAAATTATTAAAATGTGGTCCTTGTGCCCTAATGATGTACATCACCTTCCTAGCTCTAAATTGCTGTTCAGTCCACTACAAGCCAGTTTGCAGTTTTTCCATTGGTCCATGACTGCAGCATTTGCAAACCTGTCCTATTCGGTCCCTGATGTCAGTCTGCTATGAAAACACTTCATGTGACAGTGAACTGATGTAAGTTCTGATGTAAGAGATGCCCTCAACCTGAAAAATGCTCAGGAATACACTCAGTACCAGCCCTCTCTACACAGAATGGTGGTACCCATTCTCTTCTCAAACCCATTCTAGAGCCACCACTAACATTGTTGGTATCTCCATTTATACCTTATAAAAGGGAACAAACGAGAAGCATTTGGACTTGTCCTAAAGATAGTGCATTTCAAGGAGGAGCTCCTTACATGACAGAGTAATAAAAGGTACTTTACCATCCTTGTCCACACCAGCTGTTAAAGGGCAGTAGAAGCATTTTGGGTGAATTAAAATCAATATTCACAACTTTTATTGTTTAACAGAGAACAATAATGCCTATCATGATGTTTGTTATCGAGGGAGGACTGAAAAATCTGAATGACTGACAGTATTTTCTCAGTAAAACTGGAAAATACCCCCAAGGATATCATTATAACAAGCAAGGAGGAGGTGGTTACGAGCTTCACACTGGATAAAGAATGTCGAGGTGGCAACGATTTTATTTCTGATGATTAATGCGGACAACTTTCCAGGGAAGTATTTTAGTGGCTGCATCACCGAGCTCATTAATGAATATGAAATTGAGGTTAATTCTAAATAAGAATATAACTGAGACCCCTCTGTGGAAAGTTAAGTTCCAATAACATGCTCCCTTTCAGCAGAAGTCTAAGTGTCAGAGGACCGTGCAGATGGAATGAGGGTTGCCTCTTATTCCTCATCCCGTACTGGCGAGGATGCAATTACGGACTTGCGCTAACACATACACCATGATTCCTGCCTGCCCAACATCTGGGAAAATTGTTGCAGAATCCAAAGATAACTGTGAAACTGACTCTGCTGATAGGTAAAGAGGTCCCTAAAAGGGAATATCCAGGGGTGGCATCTTTTTCCCTGGACACTGTACTGTTTTATGGAAGGAAGAGGAGACCTATTGGTTGCCAGATCACTAATCACGGGAAAAATGAAGACATAACAATGAAAAGAGCAAAAAGAACCGAGAAATTCACAATTGTATTGCCATACTACATCACGATGAGTCTCTGTAATATCCTCATGTCAAAAAAAGTTAATTTGTGTCTGTACATTCTAAGTCCAAGCTATTAAAATAAATGTTTCTGTGATTTCAAGATAAATAGAGATGAGGTGGGGAAAAGAAGAGAATATCTACCAGAGTGTAAGCAAAAGGGATTAGGACCAGGAGGCTAAACAAGTTTCACTTCATTTGCCAACTCCATTTCATTTTTAGGGATTTCCTGGAGCACTAGGTGGCCAAGGAGGGTGAGGCTACATCCCGACGAAGTCAAAAGGAAGGCCAAGGCTGATTAGTGATGCTGTCATGGCCTTGGGTCAGGGAGAAGGTACATAATGGGGAATTTGGAGGGAAACTTGGGTCCTGTACTTACTAACCCTTGATGAAGAAAGTGGTATTGCATGTCAAGGACTGGAGAGACCCTAACTGGCACTTTTAAATCATACACCATTCACTCATAAAATATTTTGAATCTTACTGAATAAGGACATGCCTGCTGGTTTTGCAGACTGAGTTACACAGCTACTTAGGACTTGAGCTGAATTCACAAAGACCAATGTAGCATCATATGGCAAGAGAATCATTTAATAGGCTTCCAGTAGAATATATTGTTTGTAATGTGATGCATTGTTTAAATAAGGAAATATTTTTCATCTATATTTGATTTCTATGCTAACAATGAATTTTTAAAGAATGAACTTTTAAAATTGATATATAATTGAAATAGAAATTATTTTACTTTTAGGTATACAGTATGGCTCAATATTTGTATATACTGCAACATGATCACACATTAGTTGACATCTGTTAGCACATATAGTTACAGAATTTTTTTTCTTGTAATGAGAACTTTTAAGATCCATTCTCTCAGCATCTTTCAAATTTGTAATACAGTATTATTAGCTATAGTCACCATGCTATACATTACACCCTGACTTTTTAAATTTGTAATTGGAAGTTTATACCTTTGACTGCCTTCACCCATTTTGCCCACCCTCCCACCCCTGCCTCCGGCAACCACTAACTCGTTCTCTGTATTTATGAGCTTGCTTTTTTTTGTTGCTGATTTTTCTGTTTTTTTTTGTTTTTTTTGTTTTAGATTTCACATATAAGTGAGACCACATGGCATTTGTCTTTCTCTGTCTACCTTATTTCACTAAAAGAATGTCCTCAAGGTCCATCCATGTTTTCACAAACATCAAGATCCCATTCTTTTAGAAAAACAAATACCATATGCTAACACATATATATGGAATCTAAAAAAAAAAATGGTTCTGAAGAACCTAGGGGCAGGACAGGAATAAAGACGCGGATGTAGAGAATGGACTTGAGGACACGGGGAGTGGGAAGGGTAAGCTGGGACAAAGTGAGAGAGTGGCATGGACATATATACACTACCAAATGTAAAACAGATAGCTAGTGAGAAGCAGCTGCATAGCACAGGGAGATCAGCTTGGGTGCTTTGTGACCACCGGTGGGATAGGAAGGAAGGGAGGGAGGGAGACCCAAGAGGGAAGAGATATGGGGACATATGTATATGTATAGCTGATTCACTTTGTTATAAAGCAGAAACTAACACACCATTGTAAAGCAATTATACTCCAATTAAGATGTTAAAAAAAAAGATTCCATTCTTTTTTTGAGCTGAATAATATTCCATAATCTATCTATATTTATAGATAGATAGATAGATAGACAGACTGCCAGAGAGGCAATCTTTTTTACCCATTCCTCCATCCATGGACCCTTAGGTTGTTTTTTTTTTGGCTATTGCAAATAATGCTGTAATGGACCTAGGGGTGCATATATCTTTAAGTTAGTAGTTTCGTTTTCTTCAGATAAATGCCCAGATGTAGAATGGCTGGATCATATGGTAGTCCTATTTTTAATTTTTTGAGGGACCTCCTTTCTGTTTTCCATAGAGGCTGCACCAGTTTACATTCCCACCAACAGTGCACACGTTCTCCTTTTCTTCACATTCTCTGCAACACTTGTTATTTGTTGTCTTTTTGATAATAGCCATTCTAACAGGTGTGAGATGATATCTCATTGTGGTTTTGATTTGCATTTCCCTGATGATTGGTGATGTTGAATACCTTTTCATGTGCCTGTTGTCTATCTGTATGTCTTCTTTGGAAGAATGTCTATTCAGATTCTCTACCCATTTTTTAATCAAATTGTTTTTTTGATACTGAGTTGTATGAGCTCTTTATATATTTTGGATATTAAAACCTTATCAGATATATGATTTACAAATATTTTCTCCCATTTGGTAGGATGCCTTTTCATTTTGTTGATGGTTTCCTTTTCTGTGCAGAAGCTTTTTAGTTTGATGTAGATACACTGTTTATTTTTGCTTTTGTTGCCTTTGCTTTTGGTGTCAAACCCAAAAAATCATCACCAAGACTGATGTCAAGGAGCTTACTGCCTATATGTTCTTCTAGGAGATTTATGGCTTCAGGTATTACATTCAAGTGTTTAATTCATTTTGAATTAATTTTTGTATATGATGTAAGATAGTGATCTAGTTTGAGTCTTTTGAATGTGGCTGTCTAGTTTTCCTAACACTGTTTATTGAAGAGACTGTCCTTTCTCAATTGTATATTCCCTGCTCCTTTGTAATAAATTAATTGACCATATATATGTGGGTTGAACTTTATATTATCTGGTACAGGTTGCCCTTTAGAGGAACACTTGATTAGGAGTCAAGCATCCTGGGAATATCTCCTGCTATGGGCCATTAATTAGCTTTGTGACCCAGCACAAGTCACATTTCCATTCTTCAATTTCCTCCAATGGAAAATTAGGGGATTAGGCAAATAAGTTCTCTTTCAGCTAAAAAGCTATACAATCATTATAACCTCAGAGAAATTTATATTCTATAACAAATGCAAAATTCTTACAGTAGTGGTTTTAATACACTGATAGATCTCCAATGTTTATAACACTTTAACTCACTAGCCATATGTTCTGAATACAATCTTTCCTGGGCGGGGGTGGGGTGGGGGTAATATAGGCTATTAGTATGTAAAAAAGATGCATGACTTTTTTGGTCAACAAAAACAAGAATGGCAAATTAACATTTGTTTATTAAACAAATCTTTTAAAAGATTTTTTTGATGTGGACCATTTTTAAAGTCTTTATTGAATTTGTTATAATATTACTTGCTTTATGTTTTGGTTGTTTGGCTGCAAGGCATGTGGGATCTTAGCTCTCTGACGAGGGATCGAACCCGCACGCCCTGCAAGGGAAGGTGAAGTCTTAACCGCTGGACAGCCAGGGAAGGCCTTGGATAAAATACTTACATGTAAAAAAATTATCTGGTTGAATGCAAACCAAAGATGAAAAATCGTGAAAGCTTCATCAAAGAAGAGGGTACTCAAACCTTGGTGATCAGAAGATCAAGCCAAAAGTCTCACATGATCATCAACACTGGATTTAAGCTTTAGGAGCTGCAATTTGAATGTATTCACAAACACAACCAATGAGTCTTTAGTTAGACCCATTATCAAAATGACCTGGAAAAGTACTTTCTACATAAATATTGGAGCCAAATATAGCTAAAGTGTCTGTAAAGGAGAGAAAAGAAAAACTCTACTTAACCATTATGGGATGGAAGTTGACTCTGGCCTAGGGTGTGAGTTTGTATCATGATTAAAAATGCATACCCAGTGTCTTCAGTATTGGGTATTAATATAAAAGCTGAAGAGAAAGAAAAAGAAAACTAGAAAAATATTTTTCTAGATTGAAAAAAACATAGCAATGAAAGACAATGTAAGAATCTTGAGTTGCTCTTGAGGGGAAGGAAAAATATTTGCAACAATGTGAAAAATTACATACTAGATACTATATGATGTTATGGAATTATTGGTAGTCTCTAAGGCCTGATAATGATACTGTGGTTACAGGATAATATTCTTACACTTAGGAGATGTGAGCTGAATCATTTGGTAGTGGTACATCCAAAGCAAAGACAGTTTGACTTTAGAAAAATAATTAATGCGACTCAATTCAACATTTTAAAGGAAAGAGGAAAGTATGTGTTCATCTCAATATTTCAATTTGAAAAGGCTTGTATCAGTCATGATTTTAAAAATAATTTCGTTGCACAAATTAAGTGCAGAATTAAAAAAATCAATATTTAGCCAGTCAGCAAGTTTTGCACTTAGTGTTGAAACAGCTTGACTACATTAAAATAAAAAATAAAGCAAAGGCAAAAGCTAATTCATAAATACAGGAATATGGGAGGGGCTATGAGATATAGTGTGTACTTTTTTGAAATTTACCATTTCCACATACCCCATAGAGAAAAAAAAAATTGTCTATACTAATTGTAAGCAAAGTGATCCTTAGCACATCTGAAAGGGAAGGACACTAAAAACCACACACCATGTGCAACCTTGGATAACTTATCTAATCTTTGAGAGTTTCAGGAACCTAATGATATATAAATAATAAAATGTAAACTCTTGAATCCTGAGTGTTAATGAACCCAAAAACATATGCTCTATGAAGGCAGGAAACTTGTATATTTTTTTCACCTCCAGATTTCCAACATGTAAGAGTGTGAGGTATATAGACACTCAATGAATATTTCCTAAACAAACTAATAATAATAATATTACTCAATAAATAAAGCATTGTAAAGATTAAATAAAGGAGATAATACACAAAAAGCACTTAACACAAAGCCTAGTACATATAAGCATTCAAATTCAAAAACTGTAGTGTTCATCATCAGCATTTTCATCAATATTGGTTCTATTACTATTATTATGAGTAATTTAATGAATAGCTTCACATTCAAGGAGATACAATTATTCTCCCAAGCTTTGACAAGACTTTGTAACACACAAATTCCAGTGGACTGGAAATGTTTGTTTCTGAGACAACACTTCTGAGCAAATTATACTGGAGTGAATTGTCTCAAATGTACTAACAATACTGGCGGCTGTAGAGACTGATCTGGAAATCTTGGATGAACTCTGAAATTAAATGATATTAGTAATAAGAAAGTATTTTTATGTAAGTATTTTTTAATCTAACTGCTTATATACATTTGGCAATATGCTGATAGTTTTGTCCAACTCATGGTATTTGTATAACATGAGTTGTGTTAGAGGCCTCTGGGAATATTCTTTAGAGATAAATTTTGTAACTTAGCAATTCTCTTTCAAGTTAAAAATCATCCAAATATTTGCATAAACCCCAGGCTCTGAAGACCACTGACTCTAGTCCACAAGAAAAGAAGGTTTATTTTTTAACATATTTTTTGTAACAGAGCTGCCCCCCTTCAGGAACAACAGTGCTATGCTTTCTAATTATTTTTCTGTATTAAACTCACTTGCTGCAGTCAGTATTTGCAACTTATAAGATGTAACATCCAAGAAAAATGTAGATGTTTTCTTCTAAATTAAATTTTGAGAATGACAGCCCAGCAAACTTAGCTACTTAATGAAATATTCAGACCGGCATTTTATTTTACTGTATTTATTAAGGATATAAACAATACGACCTTTAAATGTTTTACTTTTTCTTCTTTAATTGAAAAAATGCCACATTCAACATAGATGTGAGTGTCTATAAAAAGCAAGCATAAAAGGTTGAAATCTTGTATAATCTATACAGGTTGCCTATTATAAACAACTCAAAGAGACAAATAATTTTGACTGAAGTGTAGATTTATTATGAATGATTAATAGCAATCATATTCTCAATCTGTGGAACAGAAAATAAAAGAGGAACATCTCACCTCTACTGTAATTGGACTTTATAAAGTATACAAATTTTTTAAAAGGATGATGATGATATGAATAATAATGACAAAATAATCTCTAGCTTGTATGGATTGCTTGCTAATTACTATGTATTTTTATTTTGTTATATAAATTATCTCATTTAAGTCTCACAATAACCTTATAATATAAAACCATTATCCACATTTTCTAGATGAGGAGAAAAAAGGCACAAGACCCAGATCTTGAGTTTCAACTGTGCTACAGAGATGTTCTGCCATAATAGCCTATACTACGACCAATCTTAATTTTTCTGAGTACCTTCTATATGCAAGGTCTCAGATACGTTAAGCAACAGACATGCTAATGAGGCAAGCTGCTACTCTCCACTGGTTCAAAACACAGCTAAATCAGTATCAAGTATCACAGCCCTACCTCCATATCATCTGCCATTCAGAAAATCTCACAGCCTGGAGGTCTCCTGCCCAGTTACCTCCAGCATCAGCATTAGTAGGTTCAGGCTCTTCTTGTTCTTGAGATAATTCTGACAGAGGCAGTGATTAGATTAAAGCTTCAGACCTAATTCCACCCTCTCCTTCCCCCTTTATTCGGGTGTGGCTTGAGTTAGGCCTCTCAAATCTGAGCTCAGGCAACACTGCTAGGTTTTTGCTAAGAATCAGAGCCAGGTACACCTGCAGGAATTATCCTTGAGTGCTCACATTGATCAAAGCTCACCTGGTCCTCTTTGATGCCATGCTTGCCCAAACATAGAAATTATAAGAGCCGTACTTTGATTTTCACCCATTTATTCAGCCTGGTTCTTC
The DNA here is from genome assembly GCF_964165515.1 of Mesoplodon bidens. Classification (NCBI taxonomy): domain Eukaryota; kingdom Metazoa; phylum Chordata; class Mammalia; order Artiodactyla; family Ziphiidae; genus Mesoplodon; species Mesoplodon bidens. The sequence continues at coordinate 116,370,844 of NC_138176.1, read as the reverse complement.
TATCCCCTTTTATGGCAGGAGTTATGCCCTGGTTATTTTTCTGATTATAACTGGCTTCTCTAGGGTTGTCTTATCTTGTACCTTCAATGTCACAGGCTACCTGCCTTTCTCCACTCCCATTTAGAAATGTTGGTATCAACGATTTCTTGCATCTCGTCTGAGCATTCCACATACTCTGAACTCTGTGCCCACCCATCCAACTCTCCACACAGTCTGGAGTCAATTTTGGTTTCACTCTTTTTCTTATCATCTCTCTGGTCTTAAAGGGCAGTTGTGCTATTTCCTGGATCCTGAGTTCCTCCATCTTGTCTCATATCTGTATGTCTAAATATAATCGGTCCCCCAATAACTATAATACAAAACCAAATGCAACAGTTGCCAAATGTTTACAAAGTGACAAAGTGTTAAGGGTCTTCAGAGATTAAAATGTGTGGGTGGGAATGTAAATTGATACAGCCACTATGGAGAACAGTATGGAGGATCCTTAAAAAAACTAAAAATAGAACTACCATATGAGCCAGCAATCCCACTACTGGGCATATACCCTGAGAAAACCATAATTCAAAAAGAGACATGTACCACAATGTTCATTGCAGCACTATTTACAATAGCCAGGACATGGAAGCAACCTAAGTGTCCATCGACAGATGAATGGATAAAGAAATGTGGCACATATATACAATGGAATATTACCCAGCCACAAAAAGAAACGAAATTGAGTTATTTGTAATGAGGTGGATGGACCTAGAGTCTGTCATACAGAGTGAAGTAAGTCAGAAAGAGAAAAACAAATACTGTATGCTAACACATATATATGGAATCTAAAAAAAAAAAAAAATTGGTTCTGAAGAACCTAGGGGCAGGACAGGAATAAAGACACAGATGTAGAGAATGGACTTGAGGACATGGGGACGGGGGGAAGGGGAAGCTGGGATGAAGTGAGAGAGTGGCATGGACATATATACACTACCAAATGTAAAATAGCTAGCTAGTAGGAAGCAGCCGCATAGCACAGCGAGATCAGCTCTGTGCTTTGTAACCACCTAGAGGTGTGGGATTGGGAGGGTGGGAGGGAGACGCAAGAGGGAGGAGATATGGGGATATATGTATACGTATAGCTGATTCACTTTGTTATACAGCAGAAACTAACGTAACAATGTAAAGCAATTATACTCCAATAAAGATGTTAAAAAAATGATGAAAGTACAATTGGACCAATGAAACGTGTGGTACACATTGTAGAATTCTGTGACAAGCAGAGATGGTGAACGGTAGGCTAAGCAGAGGAATAGCCTTGGCAAACTGCACAAAACACAAAAGTCTGTTAACGATGTTGAACTGAAACAAATAGATTGCCAGATTATTTCTCCAGCAAAGATGGCTTTATTTGGGATCAGCAGAGAACTGCAATTCAGGCTCTGCAAACATGGTGAGCCATGTGCAAGTCCCTGCAAGGCAAGGCAAGGAGATGCTTTTACAGAGGGGAAAAGGAAGTTGGGAGGGCTCTAGAAAACAGAGTTCATGGTTTTTCACTGGCTGAGTCCTTGCCAGTAAAGAACAATCTTTCTTCTTCCTTTTGTGCTCTGGTATAAGCCCAGGGTGTGAGAGCCCCCTATTCTGGTCTCCCAACTCTATTTAACTGAAGTTTCTGTTTATTAATTTTTTCCAACGAGACAACAGGCCCAAAATGGAGTTACTTATGTATGCTAAGCTCAGTATCACCAAACCAAAACTAAACTTAATGACAGTTTCAGTTCTTTCAGAAATGGAGTCTTAAACCAGTCAATCAGGACTCACCCAATCAGTGCTAGTGAGGTAATCTGCCTGATATACCCTTGGCATCCCCTAAAGGAAAGTAACCTTGCAATAACCAATCCACTTTTTTTTTTTTTTGCCCAGTATAACTTTCTTGTTCCTACTCCCTTCTATAAAAGTCTTTCATTTTTTTTACAGCTCCTCAGAGCTCCTTTCTATCTGCTAGATTAGATGCTGCTTGATTCATGAATCACTGAATAAAGCCAATAAAATATTTAAATTTGACTTGGTTGAATTTTGTTTTTTAACAAGTCCAAATCATGTACCATAAATAAATAGCTCAATTTAGTTTCTCTTTATGGTATACGGGACAGAGTAATATGAGGCAAATCTGAAAGGCAGACTAAAACCATATTGAGATGGATCTTGAATTCCAGACAGATGAGTTTCTACAACATATTTTAAACAACACAAATTAATGAGAAACTTCAGTCTTTCTTTATTTCACTCTCTTCATCTCTCTTTTAGAAGTTGGCATAAGGAGAATTAGAACAGAAAAATATTAGAAGCTGTACATATACTTAGGAGGCAACTGCAACACAAACAAGATGAAAGTTTAAATAATAGCCTGAAATAAGATGTTGACAGTATAAGAAAAATATACTTAGTAAAAAATAAAGCACAAAGCTAAAAGCCAGTATTTGAAAGAGAATCTTCTTGTTAGAAGAGATGGAAGACAACTTTCCTCCCCAAAGTTTACCTTCGCTTTGGGTCCCCATGATGACCACTCAGACAACTAGAGTGGACAACCAATGCCACCACTCTGCCTCTGTTCTCTGACCCAAGACTGGACACCTGTTTTCTTCTCCACAGCCTGCAGAGCGTAGAAGAGACAAGATTGGAACAATTAAGAAATAATTTACTGAAGACTCATCTGCAGGTTGATACAGAGTATAAAATATGTGGCATATAAAATATGAACATCATCTTTAGGTTGTGACCTACTAAAGAGGACCTAACTCAGAGGCTACCAAAGCTTAACAGATTCTTGAATTACACATCTGAACATAATCCAAGTCAAAGGAAGGCTCCAACCAATTAACTAAGTATATCTTTCACTTCTAGCTTACTGCTAGAGAAATTACTTCATATCCTGGCCAACTTGTACTAGGTAAGAACTCATCCTGTTCACTCATTTGTCCATTGTTTTTTCTTTAACCTATTTAAAACAACTATATCAAAGTACAATATTAATAAACCCAACATCAGTGGTATGGTAGTAAATGTTTAGCAGTAGGCTCTCTAGGAAAAACAAAACCAAAAACCAAACTGTTTGTATTATGTGATTAAATATCCCACCATGTCTAATTTCAAGCTACCAATATGAGGTCACTGAGTTAACAGTTCAGAAGAGAATGTGTGAGGTCTTCATGAATAGCAACTACCTATTCACATATAACACTAATAGCTAGTATTTGTTAAGTTCTCACTAAGTGCTAGGAAAAGTACTAAGCAATTAACATACATATTCCCCTTTACTCTTCCAATGGTTCTCTAAAATAGGCATTATTTTTATCATTGTTATGTTCAGGGATGAGAATATTGAGAATCAAAGAGGTTAAATCTCTAAATCTCACAAAACCAGTAAATGGAAGAGCCAACACTGTGGTCTCATTTTGTCACTGGACCTCTGATATGCATGTCCATCTCTTAATCAGCAAGTCCAAATGTTGCCATCAATTTTTCTACCCAAGAATCTGCCTCCAGGGCTCCCCTGGTGGCGCAGTGGTTGAGAGTCCGCCTGCCAATGCAGGGGACACGGGTTCGTGCCCCGGTCCGGGAGGATCCCACATGCCACGGAGCAGCTGGGCCCGTGAGCCATGGCCGCTGGGCCTGTGCGTCCGGAGCCTGGGCTCCGCAACGGGAGAGGCCACAGCAGTGAGAGGCCCGCGTATAGCAAAAAAAAAAAAAAAAAAAAAAAAAAAAAAAAAGAATCTGCCTCCAATGCTTATTCTTTTGTTTTTTAAATTTAATTTTATTTATTTTTTTATACAGCAGGTTCTTATTAGTCATCAATTTTATACACATCAGTGTATACATGTCAATCCCAATCTCCCAATTCAGCACACCACCATCCCCACCCCCCCACAGCTTTCCCCGCTTGGTGTCCATACATTTGTTCTCTACATCTGTGTCTCAATTTCTGCCCTGCAAACCAGTTCATCTGTACCATTTTTCTAGGTTCCACATATATGCGTTAATATACGATATTTGTTTTTCTCTTTCTGACTTACGTCACTCTGTATGACAGTCTCTAGATCCATCCATGTCTCAACAAATGACCCAATTTTGTTCCTTTTTATGGTTGAGTAATATTCCATTGTATATATGTACCACATCTTTATCCATTCGTCTGTCGATGGGCATTTAGGTTGCTTCCATGACCTGGCTATTGTAAATAGTGCTGCAATGAACATTGGGGTGCATGTGTCTTTTTGAATTATGGTTTTCTCTGGGTATATGCCCAGTAGTGGGATTGCTGGGTCATATGGTAGATCTATTTTTAGTTTTTTAAGGAACCTCCATACTGTTCTCCATAGTGGCTCTATCAATTTACATTCCCACCAACAGTGCAAGAGGGTTCCCTTTCCTCCACACTCTCCAGCATTTGTTGTTTGTAGATTTTCTGATGATGCCCATTCTAACTGGTGTGAGGTGATACCTCATTGTAGTTTTGATTCGCATTTCTCTAATAATTAGTGATGTTGAGCAGCTTTTCATGTGCTTCTTGGCCATCTGTATGTCTTCTTTGGAGAAATGTCTATTTAGGTCTTCTGCCCATTTTTGGATTGGGTTGTTTGTTTTTTTAATATTGAGCTGCATGAGCTGTTTATATATTTTGGAGATTAATCCTTCGTCCATTGATTCATTTGCAAATATTTTCTCCCATTCTGAGGGTTGTCTTTTCGTCTTGTTTATGGTTTCCTTTGCTGTACAAAATCCAATGCTTATATTCTTGAGTACTTTGCTATACTTCCTCTTACAAAAGAGAAAGCACTAATATAGAGATTATTGTCATAAAAAGTAATAAGCAGTAAAATGATAGGTATCGTTTTATAAATATTGCAGACGTAAACTCTGCATGAGTAGGCAATGGATTAAATATGATGATGAAAGGGACAAAAATAACTGTGTTTTTATCCCTAGGTGACTAAAAGAATTGAACAATGTTTAAAATTTTTGAATCTGCAAAATGTCTTGCTTTTTGAGAAATATATTTCAGTAATGTTGGTTTAGGAAGAGGAAGAGCCTAAAGATTTACAAGGAAAATATATTTTGTAGTACTCATTCTGGCAAGATAAATGCTAATTCTGCTGGAATCAGGTTGGGCAATGTGGGAACAAGGCAATTAATTTCCATGACCTTAAGTTTCTCAACTTTAAAAACCCAGAGTTAGGAACTCTGCTCAAATTCATTCCTCAGAGAATGGGGGAAGATTAATGTATTTCTATCAAGAAAGCTCTTATATACATCTCCAGTAGCTGTTGGGGGAAGTTAATGCCAACTGAAATGACAGTCTGTCCCTTTCTCTTCATGAGAGAAACTATCAGTTTCATTATTCTAATTATCATATTAATTCATTTTCCCCATATTTCTTCACATTCTCGTTTTCTTTCTCACCATGATATTTGCAAAGGGTCTCGTAACATGAAAAAAGGCCATTTTAAAAATAGCTGTACAATTAATGTCGTGGCTTTTTAGCAATGGTTAGCAGTTTTAGATTTATCACAGATTTCAAGCCTTACCTGACTTGCAGTCTCATATTTACCAATATTTTCATGTATGGTAACTTTAAAAATGTGCTTCCCAAGTTTTTCTTATTATGTCAATCAGGAACAAAGTATACTGCATAATACTAATAACCTTCTTGCCCTGAAAATTCAGTTATGATATCCAGAAGCATTCCAGAAGCAGGAAAAAAAAAGAATTTTGATATCCTGGAACCTATGATCCACACCTATATCACTGTCCAACATTGTTGCTGTCCAGGATACAGAGAAGACAAAGTATTCATGCAAAGGATTTTTCCAGCATATGGAGACTAGAATATGGATGGGTTGAGAAGGGAGGTGGGCAGTGTTGTGTCGAAGTCAGCTTGTACAGGCTTACATTAGCTAATTGGGTACATCTCTTCCCAACTGATTTTCATTAATGTATGCTGACATTTTGAAATTGATCATGGTGGGGGTCTTCATGCAATGGAAATAGACAATTGCTACAAATTAGAGGTTTTTCCCCTGAGAGTCTATTGTTAAACATTTACCAGGGCACCACTGAAGGTAGGCCATTAAGAAATCAGCAATGTTTTCCTAAAGGAAAGTCAGAAAAGTAGGCATAAAACCAAATAATCAGGAGTGTGAAGGAAAGAATGGGTGAGAGCAAGAATGAAAGCAGAGAAATAAAGGCTGGCAGGGTGGAGGAAGTTCAAATACTGGATAGACAATTTGGTAAGAATAAATGAAACCTTAAAGTAGTGCAGGTAATTAAGAAAGAGAAAGAAGTGGATAATCTAAATATAGGTTCTGGTGTTAGTTTGGGGCCTCTAACAAGCAGATACTAAAATGAGATTAGACATTCAAGAGGTTTATTACGAGAAATGCCTGTGATGGATTAAAGAGAAGGAATACAAATAGGTTAAGGAGAGTCTGCAGACTATGATACATATCTGATACCTGTGAAAGGAGAGTGGTAAGGAGAGCAGATTAGTTAGCAAGAGTCTCACACTATAGCTCAGTTCTAAGACTGTTTCAACCAGACCCATGAGTACTCTTGACTCAAAGGCCTTCATTAGAGAATTCCATATACTATAGCAATAGGCCAACACTAGTACTTCTGTCAGTCTCTATCATTGATGGCAGAAACCTGGGAGAAGCATGGCCTTGGCCTGAATGCAAGGAAACACCCTGCAGCATGTGAGTTGAACAGTGCATTTACACACATATGGTACAAAAGAGACTTTTCGCCAGATGCTGAGTTTTAATGGTGACACTCAGAGCCTTCTTTAGTAAACCCATCCCACTGCATAACTCCAAGTTCTACAGCTAGGCCTTCTCTTCCATGGGGCTACCTTGAGAGATATTACTATTGCCTCATAGTGGATTGATGAATCTATTGAGATCTAGTACAATCCCCTGCTACAGTTATATACCAGGTCTGGGACCTTGCTAAGCTCTTTAAACAAGGCATTTGATCAGCCCCAGAATCTGGGCTTCCCAGTGTCATTGTTCCCTCCTGCCTTGAAATTAAAGTCATGTATGTTTTCTTAAATTTGCATATACCATGCATATTATTTGATATCTTTTCCAACACCAGATATTCTTCTGATCCTTCATAATATGTCCCTATTCCTTAGTTCTGGTCTAATATTTAGTAAGGACTGTCCAGAAGCCAAGTTTCGACCATGTGACGTGTTTCCCAGCTGGACTGTATGTTTCCTGCAGGTAAGATCGGTGTCTTTTTCTAACTCCATGTACTCCCACTGCACACCATCTGGTTGGGTATGCAATGGAGGTTCTGAAACATTAGTGAAGGTCTTTCTTTAAAGACTTCACATTTGGGATATGGGAGACTTTTTGTGTTTTGCCGAGCATTTATCCTTCCTTCTTCTCATAATACTTGGTTTGATTTACAAGGTGGTCCCATTAGGTAGTTGACCTTAGCTTATAGTTTTTGGGAAGTATAGTCACACTGGAGGCAGATGGATACTATTTTTAACATATTTTAACATTTATATTTAATAACCTTATCTATGTAATATTTGCAATAAGAAATTTCAAAATTGCAGAACTCAACTCACTGAACATTGAAATTTTATCACTATTGTTTCTTCTAACAGTAAATGTATATTTTACTAATGTTTCTACTTGGATAAAGAAAAGCATTTATTCTGTGCATATAAATAGTGATAATGTGCAAAATGAGCACCCAAGAGCAGTGTGAGAAGAAGAGTCTTTTAGTCGATCTTAACAGAGGCACTTTTTTCTTTTTGTGGCAAGGAGCCTTGCCTTGCATCAAAATCAGTAAGAAAAGATAATAATTTAGTTCCTAATTACAGCACTAAATATAGCATAGTTTATTTTCTGTTAGAAAGCATGTAATTGAAATTTAAAATAAAATATAATTTTACCTTCTCTTAGCATTTAATCCTGGGCATTAAAAATAATTTTAAAAAGTCCACTCTCACTACATAGATTTTCCTCAAATTAGTTTTCAATGGTTAACAACAAAAACATGTAAAGGTATTATATTAACCTTCTTCCATATGGCAATGATTTTGTTATATTATAAAAGAAATGATGCCACCCACAAAATACTTAAATAAGTAAACTCTTAATACAATTGAATTAGCCTGTGTTTTGGGTTGTAATTGAGAATGAAATTGATCACATTTTATGCTCTGGAAATCTGTGGAATAAATTTGATTAGGGGGTCCCCTCTCTACAATACACCTTTATTTTCTAATAGGTGAGAAAAAAAAGGCAAATTTCTATATGATGCATCACGCATTCTACTAAGTCTTCTAGACAATGGCTCATAGAACTGCTATTGTATTTCTTTCTTGCCAATAAGTTGTTTGTGATTATTAATGCATTGTTATGCTTATGTTCAGGTAAAAGTGTTACATAGTTAATTTAAAGGAATTTTTTTCAAGGAAAGCAATATATTTTAGAATCTTGTGGGCTGTTCCTACATTTATTAATTCTCTAAAATCCTAAATACCTACCTGAAGCATTCTCAAAGGAAACAGGTTTGATGTCCAGTTTAGTAGGTACTAAGCACATCATATTTCCAACCTCAACCATTCTCATTTGATCTACTACAACATGGGTTCTTAATCTAAGGTCCAAAAACCAGAATTCAGTAGTGTCATGCATATGTATGGGTTATTTTCACTAACCTGCAACCAAAATTTATCATTTCTTTCAATTGTGACTGTCAACAAACTACAACAGTAACAGCAGTGCATGTTGATTTGTTACTAATAGAATCACAAATACTTTTTTCTTCCAGTTTTATTAAACATAGTTGACATATAGCACTGTGTAAGTTTAAGGTATACAGCATAATGATTTGACTTACATACATTGTGAAATGACCACAATAAGTTCAGTGAACATCCATCATCTCATACAGATACAAAATTAAAGAAAAAATATTTTTTCTTTCTGATGAAAACTCAGAAAGAAAAGTTGTTTACTGTTAACAACTTTCATATATAATATACTGAAGTGTTAACCATATTAATCATGCTGTACATATAACCTTAGTATTTATTTATCTTATAACTGGAAGTTTGTACTTTTTGACCACCATCATCCAATTCCTCCTCCCCAACCCCCTACCTCTGGTAACCACAAATCTGATCTCTTTTTCTATGAGTTTGCCTGTTTGTTTGGTCAGGGTTTTTTTAAGATATAATTGACATAGTAACACTATGTTACTTGCTGGTGTACAACGTAGTGATTTGATATTTCTATACATTACAAAATGATCACCACAATAAGCCTAGTTATCACCTGTTACTATACAAAGATACTACATTATTACTGACTATATTCCCCACTCTGTACATTTTCATTCCCATGACTCATTTATTGTGCACCTACAAATTTGTTCCTCTTAATCTCCCTCACCTGTTTCTCTCCTCCTCCCACCTCTTCCCTCTGGCTGCCATCTGTTTGTTCTCTGTATCTATAACTTTATTTCTATTTCATTATGTTTGTTTATTTATTTTGTTTTTTAGATTCAACATATAAGTGAAATCATACAGTATTTGTCCTTCTCTGACTTATCGCACTTAGCATAATGTCCTCTAGGTCCATCCATGATGTAGCAAATGGCAAGGTTTCATTCTTTTCTATGGCTGAGTAATATTTCATACATATGTCACATCTTCTTTATTCATTTATTTATTGATGAGCACTTAGGTTGCTTCCATATCTTGGCTATTGTGGATAAGGCTTCAATGAAAAGAGGGGTGTATATATCTTTGTTGAATTAGTGGTTTTGTTTTCTTTGGGAAAATACCCAGAAGTAGAATTGCTGGATCATATGCAGTTCTATTTTTAATTACTTGAGAAACCTCCATACTGTTTTCCACAGTGGCTGCACCAATTTACATTACTACCAACAGTGCAGGAGGGTTCCCTTTCCTCCACATCTTAGCCAACATTTGTTACTTGTGTCTTTTTGATGGTAACCATTCTGACATGTGTGAGGTGATATCTCACTGTGGTTTTGATTTGCATTTCGCTGATGACTAGTGATGCTGAGCATCTTTTCATGTGCCTGTTGGCCATCTATTCAGGTAGAAGCAGAGACATGTTCATATCACCTGAACTACTGTTGGCAAGAAGGAAACAGAAGAGACATGTATTTCCTTCATAACAGTAGCTTTGCCATCTATTGCATATAGATGAAAAAATTATCTGTAGTGATTGTTACATTAGAATGTATTTTTTCTTTCCATTACACATTTTACATTGCTTAAAATTTGAGATTAATGCAAGAAGAAAACACAGATATTAATATATAGCTTGAACTGGAAAGGTATACAAATTATCACTATTGCAAATAACATGACTGTATGCCAAAAGAATAATTATAACAAATTCCAGGAGAATCAAAGGAAAAATTTACAATTTATTAGCAAATTTGTTGTTTGACAGGGATAACCTAAATCTATAAGAATTAATGGCTTTCAAGTTTATTACCCATAACTAATTAGAAAACATAATAGATAAAGAGATTGTTCTCTCTCAATGTAGCTGTAAACACAAGGTTGTGAGATTAAATGCATGAAGAAATATGTAAGACACTTTTGAGGAGAGAAGCATTTTTGAAATGAATTATAAAACTTTTATATAAAAACTTTTATTCAAAACCTTTGAAATGAATTATAAAACCTGGGCTAAAAATTCTTCTCAAGTGTATGTTTAATGTGATATGAATGAAAGAGTCATCGGAATTTTGGAAAATGATTCACTTTTTTTCTGGAAAAGCGATAAGGAATGAATAGATAAACATTTTGAAAAACAGTAAGATGGTATATTATTTAATATAACTGCTCATAAATATTCCAGACATATAGTTGAACATTACTTTCTAACTTTATTTTAAATATTTGTGGCCATGTGGCATGTTTTGTCCAATGAATGTGAGGAAAAGTGATGTGTGTCACCAGTGGAAGTTTACAGGACCAGTTTTTTGTTTTTTGTTTTTTTTGCGGTATGCGGGCCTCTCACTGTTGTGGCCTCTCCCATTGCGGAGCACAGGCTCCGGACGCGCAGGCTCAGCAGCCATGGCTCACGGGCCCAGCCGCTCCATGGCATGTGGGATCTTCCTGGACGGGGGCAAGAACCCGTGTCCCCTGCATCGGCAGGCAGACTCTCAACCACTGTGCCACCAGGGAAGCCCAAGGACCAGGTTTTGATTCATCATGTTCCCTTCATGCTACTGAGGTGATTATAAAAGTTCATTTAAAGACTGAGCTCCCCATCTATTTGTATCATCATTAATTTCTTTCATCAGTGTCGTATAATTTTCTGCATACAGGTCTTTTGTCTCCTTAGGTAGGTTTATTCCTAGATATTTTATTCTTTTTGTTGCAATGGTAAATGGGAGTGTTTCCTTAATTTCTCTTTCAGAATTTTCATCATTAGTGAATAGGAATGCAAGAGATTTCTGTGCATTAATTTTGTATCCTGCTACTTTACCAAATTTATTGATTAGTTCTAGTAGTTTTCTGGTAGCGTCTTTAGGATTCTCTGTATAGCATCATATCATCTGCAAATAGTGACAGCTTTACTTCTTTTCCAATTTGGATTCCTTTTATTTCTTTTTCTTCTCTGATGGCTGTGGCTAAAACTTCCAAAACTATCTTGAATAATAGTGGTGAGAGTGGGCAACCTTGTCTGGTTCCTGATCTTAGTAGAAACGGTTTCAGTTTTTCACCATTGAGGATGAGGAAACCATAAACAAGACGAAAAGACAACCCTCAAAATGGGAGAAAATATTTGCAAATGAAGCTACTGACAAAGGATTAATCTCCAAAATTTACAAGCAGCTCATGCAGCTCAATATCTAAAAAAGCAAACAACCCAATCCAAAAATGGGCAGAAGACCTAAATAGACATTTCTCCAAAGAATATATACAGATTGCCACATGAAAGAATGCTCAACATCATTAATCATTAGAGAAATGCAAATCAAAACTACAATGAGATATCATCTCACACCAGTCAGAATGGCCATCATCAAAAAATCTAGAAACAATAAATGCTGGAGAGGGTGTGGAGAAAAGGGAACCCTCTTGCACTGTTCGTGGGTATGTAAATTGATACAGCCACTATGGAGAACAGTATGGAGGTTCCTTAAAAAACTAAAAATAAAACTACCATATGACCCAGCCATCCCACTACTGGGCATATACCCTGAGAAAACCATAATTCAAAAAGAATCATGTACCACAATGTTCATTGCAGCTCTATTTACAATAGCCAGGACATGGAAGCAACCTAAGTGTCCATCAACAGATGAATGGATAAAGAAGATATGGCACATATATACAATGGAATATTACTCAGCCATAAAAGGGAATGAAATTGAGTTATTTGTAGTGAGGTGGATGGACCTAGAGTCTGTCATACAGAGTGAAGTCAGAAAGAGAAAAACAAATACCGTATGCTAACACATACATATGGAATCTAAGAAAAAAAAAAAAAGATCATGAAGAACCTAGGGGCAAGACAGGAATAAAGACACAGACCTACTAGAGAATGGACTTGAGGATATGGGGACAGGGAAGGGTAAGCTGGGACAAAGTGAGAGAGTAGCATGGAAATATATACACCACCATATGTAAAATAGATAGCTAGCGGGAAGCAGCCACATAGCACAGGGAGATCAGCTCGGTGCTTTGTGACCACCTAGAGGGGTGGGACAGGGAGGGTGGGAGGGAGGGAGACGCAAGAGGGAAGAGATATGGGGATATATGTATATGTATAACTGATTCACTTGTTATAAAGCAGAAACTAACATACCATTGTAAAGCAATTAAATCCAATAAAGATGTTAAAAAAAAAAAAGATGGAGCTCCATCAGCCTGGGTTCCTAAGTGATTATAATGTTCAGAGCACTGTGACAATGTATATTTGACATGTAGTGGGTGCAAGAAATAAACTTTTTATTGTCATAGGTAACTCTTTTTATGCAAGCATAATTTTGCCTATCTTAATTAATACAAATGAAATACTTCCTTTCCATTAATTAATGGAATAGATTAGCACAATTTGTTGACCAATATTTTTTGTATACAATAATCTACATAATAAAGAAATAACATTAATGATGTGCATACATATGCATGAATAAAATTTAAATGTTTAAAAATATGAAATAAAAATCATGTGAGATGGAAGTGTTCAATGAATAATGCTGAAACTATTTATTGAGAAAAATAACTTCAGGTGTTAAATCTGAAAAATAGTAAGAGCTAACGCTGACTGAATACTCATTCTGTGGTCAGTGCCCTTTTCCATGCTTTACATGTATACTTTCATGTAAAATTCAGATTTACTACATGAGAGAGTTAATAATGATGTGTATATTTCACATATGAGGAAACTGAAGCACTGAGAGTTATATTATTTGGTAAAGGTCACATAGCTAATAACTTTAGAAATTAGATTATTGAGAACAACTCTCAAGCCACAGAGATGAGGAAATTGCAACATTAATATCATGATGACAAAGGCTCTCTAAGATGAAAAGCATGGAAAAAAGCCATTGAAAAAAGGAGATGGTTGATCACATAAATTTATGCCAATATATTTAAACAAACTTTAAATTCAAAATAAATTTTTGAAAAAATCAAGTGATACAATTTTATAATAACATAAGTATATAAAAAGCACGTATAAATAAAAATTAAAAACCAAAAGCATGGGCCTCCCTGGTGGCGCAGTGGTTGAGGGTCCGCCTGCCGATGCAGGGGATGCGGGTTCGTGCCCCGGTCTGGGAGGATCCCATATGCCGCGGAGCGGCTGGGCCCGTGAGCCGTGGCCGCTGGGCCTGCACGTCCGGAGCCTGTGCTCCGCAGCGGGAGAGGCCACAACAGTGAGAGGCCCGCATACCGCAAAAAGAAAAAAAAAAAAAAAAAAAAAAAAACAAAAGCATGCAAAATGTTCAACTGTACTAGTAATTAAATATGTTGATAAACAAGAGATGTCTTATTTTCCTAAAAATATGTGAAAATATTTTAAAATAACGTTTTTTATCCATACACCTGAATATTGTGCAATACTTAAACAATTACTATAACAAGTTTTTATTAATATGGGAAATTTTATTATAGTATCAATATTTGCTAGGTGTTTTTAAAATGTAGGAATGACATTTTTAATATATGCATGTGGGCATATATAGAAAAATATTGGGGAAAAAATACCTAAATATTTGTTACAATTATCTCTGGGAGGATAATTAATGGACAATTATTACACTTATATATTCTGTCTTAAATTTCCTAATACTCTTCAGTGAACGTGCATTATTTAATTTGCAGGAAAAACAAGATGATGTTGATTTAAAACATTAAGTCATCGAAGGCATATTCAAATTGACCTGAACAAAGTTAAAATCTATTCTTACTCCCTCATGATTCGTCATTCAGGCAGCTTCTCATTTAGAGATGGAGAACTTTTGGCTCTGAACAAGGAAGAGTAGACCCCATTCACCGCAGCTAGAGGAAGCCCACACACAGCAACAAAGACCCAATGCAGCCAAAAATAAATAAATTAATTAATAAATTAATTAATTAAAAAAAAGATATTTGGCTAAGAACTATAGCCTTCATTTCCAAGAGTGAGGAAAGCTGGGTCAGGACTTAGTTTGGGACAGAATCCAGGTGTATCTGACTCATTATGAAAAACATACAACTCATTTAAAAATTATTTTCACCTCTGTTCACCTCCTCAAATTCGAGAGAATATTGACTTTTTGCTTAGGACTACTGTGTGCCCTGATATAAAGTGAAATAAAAAGCACTTTGAAAATAAGGTGCTATGAAAATTTTAATAAAAATTTGCAGAAATGAATTTTCAAGGTCTGAAAATAATTTAAAAAGTAATATGTTTCTAATATAAATAAAGGTAACTGATCTCTTACAATTGAAAGGATGCTTAATAGAAAAATAAAATTTTTAAATATAAAACTTTATAATTATAATTCCTTTATTATGATTCTTTCTTTAATATCATTCAATACTGGAATATATTAACATATAGTGTAAGTGGCTCTAAAATTTTAATGTTATAATTCAACAAACATTTATTAAATATCAACTATATGAAATTCATTGTTCAGCTGCTGGGGAAATAAACTGATGTAGTAGTCTCTGTTCTCAGTTCATTGCAGTGGATATTGTAGAGTAAAATTATTTTTTATTACTTTCTAGATCTCAGTTTTCTAGTTGGTGCAAAGCAAATGTAAAACTGAGACAAAGAGGCATTAAAAATGCAAAATCATACTAGTCTCAATGTGACAGGGAGAAGACAAAGGTTGAATTTAATGTCATTTATTAAACCCCTCTTTCTTGTTAAGCACTCTATTATTTCCCAGGAAAACGAACAAAAATAAAGCATGACTCCTGCTTAGTGGGTCTCACAAGATATTAAAGGAAATATGCAAATTATAAAACATAGTGGGGAGAAGATAAAATATTTCAGACCTTTTCTAGAATTATAGTCGTGTACAATGGGGGCATAAGCAGAGAGTGTTCAGTTCCATAGCAGTGGGTTTGGTCAGCCTTGGAAGCTATGGCACTGTCTTCACTCTAAACCAACAAGTTTCTTTCTGAAGTACTCTGCTGAAGCACACTCTGAGGTCTCACAGGTTTTTGGAAAATAAACTTTATTCAGTGACTTTAGTGAGTCTCCTGGATTAGGTTATATTTAGCTCTAACACTTCTTCAAATTCCATAGAGATCAATTAAAACCTCTTTATGTAAAATGGAAAAATATACCTCTACTTCTATAATTATACTTCTTTCAAAACTCACCATGTAGGAAATGAGCAATAAATACCGAATATAATGGATAACACTACCTAATATTAGACAAATATTAAAATATTTATGTATTTCACCATAAAGACACACTGCCAGCCACTGAATACATCATAAGTAACAAAAATAAAAAGTCCTCCTTGGTTAGATCCTATAATAAAAAGCTACAGTTTTATTTTATTTTATTTTTTTAAAGTCTTTTATTTATTTATTTTTTGGCTACGCCATGTGGGATCTTCCCCAACCAGGCATTGAACATGTGCCCCACGCATTGGGAGCACAGAGTCTTAACTGCTGGACCACCAGGGCAGTCCTAGATTTATTTTAGATGGTGTAGATACAAAAGTACATGACATCTGGATAATGTATTTTGTAGCTTTAAAATATTTAAACTCCTTGTATTTGCATTATAAAGGTAGAGTTAAGAGGAACTAACAGGTGTTGAGCATCTACTTATGCAACAGACACTTTATAATATGTATTATTTAATTTCATTCTCACAACAATATTTTCGTATCTTAGGTGAGCTCAAAAAGTTTACCATGGCACTACTCAAAAGAACAAACATGTATGTGCTGAAGATAGGAAGTTAAGGTAACTCTATTTTACCTCTAAGCTTTTCTACAAAAATGGACAGTATTTCTCAAATAGCATTCTGCAAAACAAGAATTTCATAGAATAATAAAATTCATTGTTAATAACAAATAAAAATGATGACTTAAAGAAAAAGAGTTTTACCACTGCATCAAAAAGAATAAAATACCTGGAAATAAAGCTAAGAAGGCAAAAGACCTGTATTCCGAAACCTAAGATGTGGATGAAAGAAACTAAACATGACACAAATAGGTGGGAAATTCTTGGACTGGAAGAATCAATATTGTTAAAATGACCATACTACCCAAGGTGATCTACAGGTTCAATGCAGTCCCTATCAAATTACCAATGGCATTTTTCACAGAACTAGAACACAAAATTTCACAATTTGTATGCAAACACAAAAGACCCCAAATAGCCAAAGCAATCTTGAGAGAAAAAACGGAGCTAGAGGAATCAGGATCCCTGAGTTCAGACTACACTACAAAGCTACAGTAATCAAGACAGTATGATACTGGCACAAGAAGAGAAATATAGATCAATGGAACAGGATAGAAAGCCCAGAGATGAACCCATGTACATATGGTCACCTTATCCTTGATAAAGGAGGCAAGAGTAGACAATGGAGAAAAGACAGGTTCTTCAATAAGTGGTGCTGGGAAAACTGGACAAGTACATGTAAAAGAATGAAATTAGAACACTCCCTAACACCATACACAAAAATAAACTCAAAATGGATTAATGACCTAAATGTAAGGCCAGACACTATAAAACTCTTAGAGGAAAACATAGGCAGAACACTGTATGACATAAATCACAGCAAGATCCTTGTCAACCCACCTCCTAGAGCAATGGAAATAAAAACAAAAATAAACAAATGGGACCTAATGAAACTTCAAAGCTTTTGCACAGCAAAGGAAACCATAAACAAGACCAAAAGACAACCCTCAGAATGGGAGAAAATATTTGCAAATGAAGCAACTGACAAAGGATATATCTCCAAAATATACAAGCAGCTCATGCAGCTCAATATGAAAAAAACAAACAACCCAATCCAAAAATGGGCAGAAGACCTAAATAGACATTTCTCCAAAGAAGATATACACATCGCCAACAAACACATGAAAGGATGCTCAACATCACTAATCATTAGAGAGATGCAAATGAAAACTACAATGAGGTATCACCTCACACTGGCCATCATCAAAAAATCTACAAACAATAAACGCTGGAAATGGTGTGGAGAAAAGGGAACCCTCCTGTGTTGTTGTTGGGAATGTACATTGATACAGTCACTATGGAGAACAGTATGGAGGATCCTTAAAAACTAAAAATAGAACTACCATATGACCCAGCCATCCCACTATTGGGCATATACCCTGAGAAAACCATAATTCAAAAAAGTCATGTACCACAATGTTCACTGCAGCTCTATTTACAATAGCCAGGACATGGAAGCAACCTAAGTGTCCGTCGACAGATGACTGGATAAAGAAGACGTGGCACATATATACAATGGAATGTTACTGAGCCATAAAAGGAAACGAAATTGAGTTATTTGTAGTGAGGTGGATGGACCTAGAGTCTGTCATACAGAGTGAAGTAAGTCAGAAAGAGAAAAACAAATGCCGTATGCTAACACATATATATGGAATCTAAGAAAAAAAAAAAAAGGTCAGAAGAACCTAGGGGCAAGACGGGCATAAAGACACAGACCTACTTGAGAATGGACTTGAGTATATGGGGACAGGGAAGGGTAAGCTGGGACAAAGTGAGAGAGTGGCATGGACATATATACACTACCATATGTAAAATAGATAGCTAGTGGGAAGCAGCCGCATAGCACAGGGAGATTAGCTCAGTGCTTTATGACCATCTAGAGGGGTGGGACAGGGAGGATGGGAGGGAATATGAGGATGTGTGTGTACGTATGGCTGATTCATGTGTGTGTATGGCAGAGACTGGCATCACAGTGTGAAGCAATTATACTCCAATAAAGATGTTAAAAAAAAGAAAAGAACCACTCCTGGGGAGACACTAACAGGATATGCAATGAACAAGAAGAAGCACAGCCTTCTCCCTCCTCCAATTTTTTTTTTTTTAATTTTTGTCAGAGTGTGGTTGATTTGCAGTGTTGTGTTGGTTTCAGGTATACAGCAGAGTGACTCAGTTATAGATATACATATATCCACTCTTCCTTAGATTTTTTTACCATATAGGTCATTATGAAGTATTGAGTAGAGTTCCTTGTGCTATGCGGTATGTCCTTATTAGTTATCTATTTTATATATAGTAGTGCCTCCTCCAATCTTGCCGTGTCCTTCTGGCGTCCCCTCATGGCAGAACCAAACAGGGATCAACTGGCAAAGCAAAGTTGTAGTAGAGCGAGGTTGGGGTGGAGAGACACTAGCCTAATAATTGGCACACTTCCCTCTGTTCTTTTGGGCAGATATCTCTGATTCCCTTTGTTTTCATTGAAAAGTATCACCTTCTTCTTTTGAAGCTTGTTTATGAATCCAAAGTCATTATTAAGGGTATGGGGTCTGTGGTGATGTCTTGGGTATGCTCAGCTCTAAGACACAGCTCCCAATTTTGATGTGTTAGTGAACCAGGGCATGGGCTTCCCCAGTCACTGGCTAGTGAGCATTCTCCACTTCCTTTGCAGTAAAGTTCTTAACCAATGCCAAAAATAAATAAATAAATAATATTTAAAAAATAAAATGGAAGTTCTAGCCAGTGTAATCAGGCCAAAAAAAAAAAAAAAAAAAAAAACACAGCATTCAGAGAAAGGAAATAAGTAAACTGTCTATTCACAGCAGACACAATTGTCTATGTGGAAAATCCTGTAGAATCTACAAAGAAGCTAATGGAAATTGTTCAACAATGTCTCAGGATACAAGATCAACATGAAAATGAGTTTTATTTCTGTACACTAGCAATGCACAATAAGAAATTGAAAATAATAAGCAACAATATTTATGATAGCATCAAAGAAAGTGAAATACTTAGGGCTAGATCTGACAAAAGATCTCTATACTGAAAATTATAAATCATTCCTGAGAGAAATTTAAAAGTAAATAAATAAATGAAGAGACATACCCTGTCCATACATCAGAAAAATAAATATTGCTAAAACAGCAATTCTTGAATTGGTCTATAGATATGCTGCAATCATAATCACAATGAAAGCCAGCATTTTTAACACAGTTGACAAGCTGCTTCTGATATTTGAATGGAAATACAAAGGACCTAGAAAAGCCAAAACAACTTAGGAATTACTTTAAATTTAGTGTCACCAAGACAGTGTGGTATTGGTCTTTAGCTAGACAAACAAATCAATGAGTTAGAAAAAAAGAATACAGAAACAGACTGGTAAATACACAGCCAATTCATTTTTGGAGAAGTTTCATAGACAATTCAATGAAGAAAGGATAGTCTCTTCAACAAAAGATCCTGGAACAATTAGACATCCACAATAAAAGTAACTGCAATCCATATCTCACACCACAATTAAATTGGCTCATAGACCTAAATGTAGAACTAAAATTATAAAATTTCTAGGAAAAAAATGAGAAGAAAATTATTATATCTTTGGGTTTGCCGAAGACTTCATAGATCAACATCAAAAGCACAATCAATAAAAGGAAAATTTGGTAAATTCGACTTTTCCAGATTAAGAAATTCTTCTCTTCATAAGATCATAAATAGACAAGTCATGGATTGCAAGTGAATATTTGCACATTACTTACCTGATAAAGGATTTGAACCTAATACATATAAAGAGGCTTCAAAATTCAATCATGAGAAAGTGAACCAATACAAGAGTTAAGGAAGGATTTGAACAGTATTTCACTCAAAATAATGACAAATTAGCACATTAAAAAGGCCCTCTGGGCTTCCCTGGTGGCGTAGTGGTTGAGAGTCCGCCTGCCGATGCAGGGGACATGGGTTCATGCCCTGGTCTGGGAAGATCCCACATGCCGCAGAGCGGCTGAGCCCGTGAGCCATGGCCACTGAGCCTGCGTGTCCGGAGCCTGTGCTCCGCAACAGGAAAGGCCACAACAGTGAGAGGCCCGCATACCGCCAAAAAAAAAAAAAAAGGCCCTCTAACAGCATTATTTATTGTTGATTAACATCATTAGTCAATTAGGGAAATGAAAATTAAAATCAGAATGAGACATCAAAATGTACCTAGTAGAATAAAACATACTTCTTAAAAAAAATTGCACCATACTACTGGTTGACAAAGTCATGTAGCAACTAGAAGTTTTATATACTGTTGATGGGAATATTAACAAAAAACTCAACAATTCGGGAAAACTCTTGAGCTTTTTCTTAAAACACAAAACACACTCCTACTATATAGACCAGCCATTCCACTCCTAGGTGTTTATCTAGGAGAAAGCAAAGCATATACCCATACAAAAACTTGCAAGAGAACGTTCATAGCAGCTTTAGTTGTAGTAGCACGAAACTGGAAATAACACAAATGTCCACCAAATTGATAAATGAGCAAACGAATGTGGTACATCCATACAGTTGAATACTATTCTGCAATAAAAAGAATAAACTGTTGTTGACTCTCAAAATAATTATTTGGAGTGAAAAAAGCCATATAAAAGAGAGTATATACCATATGATTTCCTTCATATAAGATTCTAGAAAATGGAAATTAATTTATGACAACATAGCACAAATCAATGGTTGCCTCAGAACAGGAAGAAAGAGAAGGTCCAGTTTATTATATGTCAATTCTACCTCATTAGAGCTGTTAAAAATAAATATTATTTCCTCCACCATCTTAAAAGGATAAACAGTATAGTTCTGGTTAGAGAAAGTAGATCAATGAAATGCTAGAAACAACCAAAGTTTATATGAGTTTAACATAATACTTGGATAGGGTGGCATTCTTATCAGTGTAGGAAAAATGAGTTATTTATTATAAATTCAATAATTCAGCAAAAAGAGGTAGATCTTAGTGGTCTAGAACATAGATTAGAGGGAAAGACTTCCTGTAATTAGTCCTGCCCCCACCTCTTAGTAGGACTATGACTTTTGAAGTTATTTAATCTTTCTAAGCCTCTAACCCATGACACTACTTTTTACAACCTACTTCAGAAAAAACCTATTTGTTAAAGAAGGAAACAAGTAAAAATTTAACTTTACCTCAACTTTTACTTAACAAATCCCTAATAAAAATTAGTTCATGAAGGATCACAGATTTATACATAAGAGCAAAGACCATAAAATTTCTAGAAGAAAATAAAAGGGAAAACCTTGTCAATCCTGATGATTGAAATAGCTCCAGAGACAGGGAGGAGTTTCATATTCTCCAGGAGTTACCAGAAAAAAGTCAGGTCACCTCCAGGAAGAGAGCCTGAAAATGGCTGGATATGTACCAAATATAAGATACCTTCAGTTTTCATCTATGAAGAACAGAACATTTGTTTTAACCAGTCTCAGAGAAGAATATGAAAAGGTAATTTTAATCCTCTTATACAAAATTAAAACAAAACAAAACCATCTCACTCATTTTTCTGGTTTCTAAGTGTTTTTAAGTCTTTCATTTTCATGCCAAGGTAAAGGCTTGCCTACATTGCTTTTCCACCTTAAGCTGACATGGCACTCTAGGAAGTACCTTATTTTTGAAACCGTGCTAGGCTGAGTTCAAATATCAGCTCTGCCATTTATTAGTTGAGTTACCTGAAGCAATCCTTTAAAACATTCTTTGTCTCAGTCTTCTCCTCAAAAAAGAAAAATGGGAGAGGGGTGGGGTGGAGAAGAGTTTTCATTGTGAACAGTCGATGAGGAAAAATGGTGACAATGTTTGACTCACAGTAGTCATTTAAAGAAGTTTGTCTCCTTTCATTTTTGAATACCAAACCCCATGTTTTTTGCCGTTTTTTTTTTTTTTTGCGGTACGCGGGCCTCTCACTGTTGTGGCCTCTCCTGTTGCGGAGCACAGGCTCTGGATGCGCAGGCTCAGTGGCCATGGCTCACGGGCCCAGCTGCTCTGCGGCATGTGGGATCTTCCCGGACCGGGGCACGAACCCATGTCCCCTGCATCAGCAGGCGGACTCTCAACCACTGCGCCACCAGGGAAGCCCCAAACCCCATATTTTGTGTCCCAAGCCAGCCTAGCTTCTTTTTAATCCTTCAAGAACCATTCAGAGCAAAATTTATTTTAGTACTACTCTAAGTAAACCACTTATAACATTTTTGTTGTCCCCTTGTGTTGTCCTTCACCCTTGTTTTTCGTTTTGCAGAATTCATACATCAGAACAGAGGTAAAATGGTTCATTTTGTTTTGTTTGTATTAATGTGAACAACCAGTGAAACAGAAACAATTGAAATCATTAAGTAACCCATAACATCCTTATAACAACATCCCTCCAAAATAAATCATTTATCAAATGGGGAACAAGTAAAAATTTAACAAATTTCTCTCCTTTATGTTCTTCTCCTTTTCTCCCCAGATCCCTTCTCACCCTCTTTAAAGCTGTAAATTATTGTACAAGCAATCAGACATTCTTAGTAAAAGAAGGAGGAAAGGCGAAGTGTTTATACTATCAACAACAGGAAATGAGGTTTTAAGGATAAAGCTCAGCCTCTTTCTCAGGAACCAGTTCCTGAAGCATAGTGGTGTGTTTGTGGCCACGCTTCATTAGCTAAAACACCTTCACAATCCTAACCTCCAGCATCAGCAGCATCAGCAGCATCTAAAACCCTTTCACTAGAAGAAAGAATGGCTAATGGTGTTTTCCCTCTCACAAGCAGTAGCTATTATCACCCCTCAAGGTCAATATACATGGAAGCTAGTAGAAATTCAGAAGAAAAAATGGGAGGAGTTTTTATGAGAACAGAAAAAAAATACTCAAGGGTCTTGCACAAAAGTGGCCAATTATTGTAATCTTTCATGGAAATGATCAAAATAGCAAGTATATGATATAAAAATTACTTTTTAAAATTAATAATGATCATTCTGAGAATCAAGTTTCCTAGCAAAAAGCTCAACCTAATAGTTAATTTCCTCTTGGTGCAAAAGATTCATATTATTTTGATAATGCAGAAGGATAAGATATCATTAATCATATTCGTGACATACTAAAGAGAAATTTTCAAATATTTTGAACTCTACCTTTAAAATCTACCAAGGTCATTTGCAATAATTCTATTAATCCCCATGTCTCTGAGCACAGATATCTGGTACCTGTTATAGTTATCAGTTATTTAATGCTTTCTACATAACAGGCACCCTGCTAAATAATTCACACAGATTTTTAGATTTAATCCTCACAACTCTTTGAAGTGATTTTTATTTGCACTTGAGAAAAAATAAGATTGTTTGGTCCTTCAATATCACTTCCTCAGAAACTGGAGCAGTTTACATTTTAAAATGGTATCTATCTGGTTACCAAGTATAGAACATTGACATAATGGCTCCATGACAAAGCTTCTTCCATTTGTTATTTTACCTCCTTTACCTTCATTTATGTTAGCCATTCTGCAGTCACTATTTCTTAAATAATGTTTTCACTTTGAAAATTGAAATATAAAACTATAATTTCACTCTTATAAAGCCATAATAATAAAAACTATTTTCTAGGACTTCACATATTATAAAATTCATATTGCTAAAGAATAATTTTTAAAAGATAAAATAATGACTCATACACATCTGAAATGGACACACGTCCAATATTAACTCATTAATGTGGGGACCAGGAATACGTTACAAGGGGTTCAAAGGAAAATCCAAAGAGCAGACACATGTTTGAGAAGTCAGGAATGCTGACATAAACTTCCCTAATAAAAGCAAAACGGACAACATCAACAGAGCAATAATCAACCCTATCTTCAAGGAAATTTTCATTTCTGTGATCAAGATTCAGTATTTGACAATTTAACAGAAGAGCTTAAAGACAATGAAAGGCCCAGAGGGTCCACAGAATCACAGACTCACATGGTGCCTAGTTTCCTTTTGAAGACACCCAGTAATCTTTTCATCCTTTTCAAAGTCTTTCACAATTTTCCCCTAACCTCTCTAACTTCACCTAAATCATAACACCAAATTAAAAAAAAAAAAGAGGGGTTGGCCGACTTGCTCACCACAGCTAATACATTTAATCATAGAGGAATCCTCACATACATTTCTCTTCTTTCTCTCTGAAATCTCACTAAAATTATAATACAGAAATGAAAAATAGCATAACCCCTCAAAGAAAGGAGAATGCCAGGACAGAAAAGCTGGACCACCAGAAAGCTACCAGCATCCTACAAATAGCAGAGTGTAAGCTCACTAACTCTCACCTTCTACAGGAGTTCGATCTGACATTTAATTTTTATAGGAATTCAGTCAGAAAGACTCTGGGCTCGGTAATATCAAGAGCACTTGATGGAGAAGGGTAAGCACAGGCATGAAAGCAGGAGGATTACGTGAAAGATGCTCTAGTGAACTATGAGATGTTTTGGGCCTTCCCTCTTTTCTCCAGGATATGCTTCTAAGACTTGAGATTTGAGGACTCTTCTCTTAAGAAACTGAAAGTTTCCAAAGAAATGAACTTCATGTACTGATATTGCACATCTGCCAAGTTATTGCCTGATAGGCGAAAGACCCACCAGAAAGCAAGTGTTGAGGAAAAATGACTTTTCCTCTACTCTCTTAGCTTCATTTCTTGGTAGCCTGCAAATTAAGCTGACAGAAGATAGATTAGCAAAGACAAAAAAAAAAAAAAGAAAAATTTAATTACATATGTATACACTGGAGTGACAAAGAAACTGTGACTCAGGGGAGATTAGAATTTGGGGTTTATATACTATCTTAATCTGGGATAAGAAGGGGCATGGGGTACCTCTGGGAGAACAAATGGGAAAAAGGGGCACTTGAACTGGGGAAAAGGAGCACTTGTGGAAAAACAAATAACTTTTGGAAATATAAATGGGCCCTTGTAAGAATAGATAGGAGATAGGATAGCTTTGTGACAGTGTCTGTTTGGGTGTAGCGCTGGCTTCTCATCTTTGGTAAGAGAAGACTGAAGTTGCTCTGGGGAAGGAATTTATGGCAACTGAGCTGTTTCTGGAGTCTCTGCATTTAAGCATTTCAGGAACTTAAATGCTTTCAGCTCAAAATAATTTGTATGCCAATTGGCTTATTCAGGGCCCCTACACAAGTCTTCCCCACACCCCACCTTTAGAACAACTGAAATTGGATACTATTGCAAGAGCAACTACAAGAGCAGCAGCAACAATGAAGCATATCAGAACTGGCAAAGAATACAAACCACCTCTGTGGAGAAAATAAAAATTAAAACTTCTCTGTGGTCTCTGGACAATTCCACACACCAATAATATAATGCCTGAGATTTCAAGATGGTGTAAATTATTAAACTGACTGACAAAAGGAAAAAGCAAGAGAAAGATCTATCCAATGTATATATATTTTGGAAAGGGCTATTTCTTTTCTGGTTCAGTGTGATATAAAGGGGATAAGATTGCCTAAGTGAAAAAATGCCTTTGGCTACAAATGAGGAAAGGATAAAGGAGGGAAAGACATGAGAAAATAACAATGTTGCAAGATGTTACATTAGTTGCGGATTCATAGCTTTTTGATCCTGGAATGACAAAGAACTACTTAAGTGATTGTATCATGGATGGGCTATCAGAAGCAGCTAAATAGAGACATGGCATATTAGAAATGGAAGAATTTGAAGCATCATTTACTCCAACTGCTTCATTTCACAGGAGAGCAAATCAAATTCCAGGGAGGCTAAGAAAGTCCTGTGAGGTTTCTAAGTATGCTCAAATGTCCCCAGGTGCTTAGTATCAAACTAAGGACCCAGGTCACCTGTCTTTGGCTAGATCATATCAGTATTTAAGAAGTAGAAAAACACAAATCCACCTTTATTAATTACAGATTAGGAAACCATAACAGATATTAAAGGACTTTTTTAGAAGCATATATAATTTAATGTCTTGGTTTCCAAGTAGGACACTTACCATTATACAATACTGGCATATCTTAATTAATTTTTAAAAATATTTTAGAAGTTTTAACTTCTTTCAAAAATAAGCCAGGTAAGATCTAGTGGGGGTTGTCAGAAGGGAGCTAGAAGGTCTAAATTACCAAAAGTGTTAGATTTTTCTCAGAATTCACTTTAAGCATAATATAATTGGATTTGAATGTCCTCAATATCGCCATATAATGCAAACTTTAAAAGTTTTCTCTGTAATATCATACATAGAGGCTTTTCTTTCTTTATGAAGATCAATGCGATGTAAGTTAATGTATACATTTTCAAATTTTCTTTGTAAAATTAAATATCACTGTATTTGTGCCCTTTTTGTGTTTGTAAAAACTGACATTTTAGATAGCTGTAATTCCCTTTCAACACTTATGACCAAAACAGCTGGTTTTTCATTATATTTTTCACATATCAACATCATTGGAACCCCTTATTCCTGGTTGTTTTCAGATTTTCTCCTGTTTTACACATCAAACATTTTTCTGTCTAAAAGTTTTTATCTTTCAATTTATTTAAAGTTTTTATATACTCCAATATATGTAGTTTTTGTTTTTTTGTTTGTTTTATTTTGGCTGTGCTGGGTCTTCATTGCTGCGTGTGGGCTTTCTCTAGTTGCAGCAAGCGGGGCCTGCTATTCGTTGCAGTGCACAGGATCTAGGTGCGCAGGCTTCAATAGTTGTGGCATGCAGGCTCAGTAGTTGCAGCTTGCAAGCTCTAGAGCACAGGCTCAGTAGTTGTGGCACACAGGCTTAGTTGCTCCACGCCATGTGGGACCTTCCCGGACCAGGTCTCAAACCCGTGTCCCCTGCATTGGCAGGCAGATTCTTAACCACTGCACCACCAGGGAAGTCCTACTCCAATATATTTTATTGTATGTCAGGAACATTCATTTTTTTATGTTGTTCCTTTGATATATTCTGATATATATTTGTATTACTTTTGCCATCATATTTGTCTTTTATGCTTTGATAATCTCATAGTTTAACCTTTGAGTTTTGTCAAACTAATAATAATTTTCTAAAAATCTTGTTATTTTTAAATGGGATTGTGATAAAAATGTAAAGGAATTTGATATGTGTTAATACCTCTCCATTCCATTAAATAAAACATGTCTCCCCATGTAATTGTCTCCTATATTTCTAGGAAATTTGTGTTATTTCATACACTTATATGCACCTCCCAAAAATGTTATTTACTCAGTATTTAATTTTCACTATGAAAGATAAATCATTTTTGGTTGTCATTTATACCTGGTAATTAGAAGAATAAGGGAATATCATGCATATATTTTTTAAATTTTTTGTGTGTGTGTGGTACACAGGTCTCTGACTGCTGTGGCCTCTCCCATTGCGGAGCACAGGCTCCAGACACGCAAGCTCAGCGGCCATGGCCCACGGGCCCAGCCACTCCGCGGCATGCGGGATCCTCCCAGACCGGGGCACGAGCCCACGTCGCCCACATCAGCAGGCGGACTCCCAACCACTGGGCCACCAGGGAAGCCCTATTTTTTAATATTTTATAATAAATGGCAAAAGCAAAAACACATATGTTTACTGCTGACTACTAAATCCCCATGGTATGACACCATGTCTATTATTAGAAAATTGGAATACTGGATGTGTCAAGTTTCTCCAGCTAACTATGTTTAGTGAAATGAGGATAATTTTTCACAGTATGCAGTCTTTAATGACTGGGCTTTTATCATTTAAATTTATATATTTGAGATTCATCTACAGTGTTTTGTGTACACATTTTTGTTCATTTTTACTATGATGTAATATTTCATTTTGTAGACTTACTACAATTTATCTATTCCAATGTCAGTGGACTACTTAGTGGTTTTCAGTTTGGAGCTATTTTGATAATGTTGCTGTGAACATATTTGTATGTGCCCACTGCACATGTTTATACATATTGCTTTTACTCAGGAGTAGCATTGCTGCATCATAGGTGAGGTGTATGTTTCGTTTTACTGAATGCTGCCAAACAATTTTCTAAAAATGATTTAACAATTTTATCCCACAAATAATGTTATTCCACATTCTCACCAACCCTACAACCCATATAAAATAGATTTTTTGTGTGTGGCATGATGAAGGGGGTCAATATTACTGGTGTGTTTATTTTTTCATATGGAATCCAACTTACACTGCACCATTTTATAAAAACTGTTCATTGCTCAATGTATATTTCACCTGTGTCATAAATCAAATGTTTAAAATATGTGTGAAATGAGGTATCACCTCACACCAGTCAGAATGGCCATCATCAAAAAATCTACAAACAATAAATGCTGGAGAGGGTGTGGAGAAAAGGGAACCCTCTTACACTGTTGGTGGGAATGTAAATTGGTACAGCCACTATGGAGAATAGTATGGAGGTTCCTTAAAAAACTAAAAATAGATCTACCATATAACCCAGCAATCCCACTACTGGGCATATACCCTGAGAAAACCATAATTCAAAAAGAGACATGTACCACAATGTTCACTGCAGCACTATTTACAATAGCCAGGACATGGAAACAACCTAAATGTCCATCGACAAATGAACGGATAAAGAATATGTGGCGCATATATACAATGAAATATTACTCAGCCATAAAAAGGAATGAAATTCAGTTATTTGTAGTGAGGTGGATGGACCTAGAGTCTGTCATACAGAGTGAAGTAAGTCAGAAAGAGAAAAACAAATACCGTATGCTAATGCATATATATGGAATCTAGAAAAATGGTACTGATGGACCTAGTGGCAGGGCAGAAATAAAGACGCAGACATAGAGAACAGACTTGAGGACACAGTGGGGGGAAGAGGAGGCTGGGATGTAGTGAGAGAGTAGCATTGACATATATACACTACCAAATGTAAAATAGCTAGCTAGTGGGAAGCAGCTGCATAGCACAGGGAGATCAGCTCCATGCTTTGTGACCACCTAGAGGAGTGGGATAGGGAGGGCAGGAGAGAGGCTCAAGAGGGAGGGGATACGGGGATATATGTATACCTCTAGCTGATTCACTTGTTGTACAGCATACACTAACACAACACTGTAAAGCAATTATACTCCAGTAAAGAAGTATAAAAATAAAATATGTGTGAAACTGTTGTTGAGTCATCTACTATATTCATTTGTCTATTTTCCTATCAATGTTGCATTAGTATATCTTTGTAGTAAGAAATGTTCCTTGTTAGTATAAGTTCTCCAACTTTGTTTTTCAAGATTATATTGGCTATTCACATGTATTCATACTTATAAATAAATTTTCAAATGAATCTTTTATTTTCCATTCTCCAATGTGATATTAATTGACTGAACTAAGTAAAGATGAAATTGAAAGAATTGAAGATTTATAATACACATCATTTCTATTTGCAAATATAGTTTACGTCTCTGATTTTTCTTCTAAATTTCTCAAAGCAATGTTTTATAGTTTTTCCCATGCAGGCCTTTTTTTTTTTTTTTACTTTTTATAAACTTTTACCCTTGTATAATAATCTCCCCATGAATGTGGGCAGAACCTGTATATATGAAAAATCTATTCTGTGGTTATGTGACATTGTATGGCAAAAGAGATTTTGTAAATGCAATTAAAGCCCCAAATCACTTGACCTTAAAATAGAGAGATCATCCAGATGAGACTGACCTAATCACATCAGTGTTTAAATCTGGATCTAGAAGTCAGAGAAGGAGAAAGTCATAGATTCAAAGCTGGCTTCAGGTTTGAATGGGGCCATGCAGCAAGCTATGTGTGTGGCCTCTAGAAGCTGAGAATGGGTCCTGGCTGTCAGCCAGCAATGAAATGGGAATCTCAGTCCTGCAATCACAATGAAATGAATTCTGCCAACAAAAATGAGATTGGAGATGAATTTTCTCCTAGAGATTCCACACAAAAATCCCACCTGGCCGACACCTTAATTTTGGCTTTGTTGTAACTATTAGCAAAGAAACCAGCTATGTGTATCCAGCTATCAACAGAACTGTAAGCTAATAAATGGTTGCTTCAAGTCGACACATTTGTGGTATTATGTTATTCAGCAATAGAAAATGTATACAAGGCTTTTGAACATCTTTTGTTAGATTTATTTGTTTATTTTAGGTTTAAAAAATGTTTAGTTTGAAATGGTATCATATTTTTAAAACTTTATTTTGTGAATGTTCGTTATTGGATCTAGAAATACATTGATTTTCATATTATGATCTCGTATCTAGTGACCTTGTTAAATTCACCTACGTATTCTACTACATTATCTGTTGATTATTTTTAAAATTTTCTTTGTGTACAGTCATGTCATCTATGAATAACAAATTTATTTGCTTCCAATTTGTATACATTTTTTCTTGCGTTATTCTCCTGAAAATGAACAATGACTTGACAGCAGTGGGTCGAGTCTTTTAGTGGGTCTCATTATCTTTTGGGGAAGTAAGTTTCAATATTTCAACATTAAGTATGAGGTTTATTATAGATTTCATGTTGATACCTTCTAGCAGAAGGGAATTCTTTCTACTTGCTAATAATTTTTTTAAAATCAAAACTTGATACTGAAATGTTCAAATACCTTTTCTAAATCTATCGAATGATCACAGAATTTTCTTCTTACTTTTAACATAGTGCATTATATTTGCTGATTGTCAAATGTCAAAAAAAAAAAAAAAAACCAACCGTTTCATTTCTGAAAACAACAACAGCTAGGTTTTGGTGTTATGTCAGGGGTCCCCCAGACTAATGATTCACAAGGAGAACTCCCATTACTCAGCAGACAGTTGTACTCACAGCTGTGGTTTATTACAGTGAAGGATACAAAGGAAAGTCAGCTAAAGTAAAGGACACATGGGGCAAACTCCAGAGGAAACCAAGGGCAATTTTCCAGGAGTCCTCTCCCAATGGAGTCACACAGACATGCTTGATGCCTCCAGCAACAAGGTGTGACAACACACATGAAATGTTGTCTACCAGGGAAGCTAATTAGAAATTTAGGGCCCAGGGATTTTACTGGAGGCTGGTCACGTTGGCATCCTCTGCCCAGCACATACTAAACTGCCAAACTCCCAGAAGGAAAGCAGATGTTCAGCATAAACCATATTTTTTGCATAAGCTGTTTGGACACAAAAAGTCATTCTTATCAGAGAATGGTGGAAACTCTCTTGAAATCTAGGATCCTGGACATCAGCCAAGGCCCAGCCTGTAAACAGGTAAGCCGTTTCAGGCCTGCTATATCAACTCCTTTCTGCACAAATATAGATTCCTGGATTTGCTCTGCTAATATCTGTATAGGATTTTTTGCATTTATGTGTATGAGAGAGGTCAAAATATAATTTCCTTTCTTATAATGTATTATCAGGTTTTAAATATCAAAGCTCTGTTTATCTCATAAAACACTGGAAAGTGTTTCCATATTTTCTATTTTCTAAATGAATATGTATGAGATTGGTATTATGTAACATGTCAATAGATGCCTGAAACAAGAAGCCCATATCAGTCTTACTAATGGTCCTCTGAGAAATATGTTTTTTATTTCTTTCTTTCTTTTTTTTTTTTTTTACTTTGGTTGCTTTTAAGATTCACACCCTCTCATTTTCATTTGTTTAACTGTGATCTTTATTTGCATGGTTTCTTTCTTTTTGTAATTCTATTTGGTTTTGAAGTCTTTATTTTCTTACTCGATGTATATATTTACTTCAGGGAAATTCTTGGTCATTACTCTTGGCAACAATTATTATTCTACCTAATTCTTGGAAACAATTATTATTTCTACCTAATTTCTGTCTCTCCTCTGGCACTCCAATTGCACATTTATTAACCTTTTCAGTGTGTCCCATATATCTCTTAATATCTTCTTTATATTTTCTAACTTACTAAAATTTTTTTGCTCTATGGTCTGAATAGTTTCTACTAACCTATCTTCCAATTCACTAATCTTTTAAACTATGTCTAATTTTCTAATTAAACTGTCTATGGATTTGGTAATTTTAGTTATCATATTTCTCAGTTCTAGATTTTTTTTACAATCTATTCAGTGTTGAAATTCTTGATGTTGTCATTTATTTTCTTGAATATGTTACTGTAGTTATTTCAATTTCTATTTTAAAAAAATCCAGTCCTGTATCTTATGATTTTTGTCTTGTTTTTTTGTCATTAGAGATTTATCTTTTCATATGACTGGTAATTTGTGATTGAATGCTCAACATTTTGCATAAAATATTGTAGTGATAATTTTAAATTATGAGTTTGAAGGCCACTTTATTTTCAGCTTTGTACTTCTTAAGATAAAGCCTTTAGGGACTTCCCTGGCAGTCCCATGGTTAAGACTCTGTGCTTCCACTGCAGGGGTTGCAGATTCGATCCCTGGTTGGGGAACTAAGATCCTACACGCAGCACGGTGCAGCCAAAAGATGAAAAAAAAAAAAAAAGATAAAGCCTTTATTTAGATGAGTTAGTTGACTCTTAGGTAAAGTCCTAGTATGGTAAAAAAAAAAAAAAAAAAAAAGGAGATTTTTATCTCTGTTTTTTTTTTCTCCTTACCATGGGACTTAAAATCTCTGTTTAGTTTCTCAACCTTTTAATTGCCACATTCTATTTTGGCTTCTTGGACTTTCAGTAGACACTTACAAGCTGAAACATGTCTCAATGGCAAAAGCGTTGTATTAGGCACAACCCTCTAGGTCTCCCACCTGTCTTAGCTCTTGGTCCCTCAAGTCCTCACAGCCTTGGTAGATCTTTGATGCCTTCAGACAGTTTTTGGATTTTATCCAGCTTTCATAGTTGTTCTCAGCAGAAGTGCTTGCCTAATGTAAGCTAAATCTCATAGCCAGAAATACAGGTCTCCATTCCAAATTCTTTCTAGAAATCCTTAATGCCCTTGAGAAGGTGTTTCCTGGGATTCTCTTCCTCAGCCTTCTTTACTCATTCTATATGATTTCCATGAGAAATTGCATCTGTCCTTGGGGATCAGTGACCAACTCTATGTTTAACTTTTCGATATTCAACTTAACTCCAAACTTTTCTTGAATGCCAAATCTGTAGATTCTGTGGCCTAGTGAGAAGGCTTCACTTGGATATACCAATTGTAACTCAAGCTTTACATGTTTAATTTTATTTCCATATTCTCTTCACCTAGTTTCTATTTTTATGAATGGTACCAGCAGCTGCCTAGCAACTAAAGCTTGAAACCTGCTCCAATTTACATAACCTCTCACATATAACTAATAACTGGTCATCCATATTCAACTTGTTAATAATACTGATACATCTCCTAGCCTCTTACCCCTGCTAATATTGCCCTAATTCATATATTTTCTCATATCAAAACTATTTTAGTGGTTTCTAAATGGTATGGTACTATGGCTTTTAACCAGGAATATATAACAGAAATCATTTGTGATGAATGGAATCATTTTTAAAAATGCCAACATCAGTTTTCACTTCAGAAAAACCAGATCAGAATATCCTTGAAAAGAGTTCAGGCAGTTATATGCTGAACTGCGTCCATTAGGTGACTTAAGAACATGCTTGGCTTCAATTCACTCCAATATATCCTACACATGGCTGCCACGGTATCTTTCTAAAGCTTGAAAGTGACTGTGCTATTGACCTACCAAAATTTTTTCAGAACTTCCCATTTCCCATGTGAAAAAGATCAGATGCTTTTGCATGTTATCTATGTTCTTCATAATCTGTTTACTCTAGGTTGTTTTGTTTTTCCTTTAATACAATCAGAGCCTATATCCTAACTAGTTACAATGATCATGTTTCTCTACCTTGTCTTACAAACCACAAGCTCTCTATACTCATATTTACAAGATTTAAATCAACTGAAATCTTTTCTGATGTCAACAAACTTTTTCTCTAAAGATCCAGATAGTAAATATATTGCAGGCTTGGTCTTGGTCACAATTACTCAGCTTTGATACTGCAGCATGAACACAGCTGTAGATGATATGTAATTAAATGGCTGTGGCTCCCTCCCACTGCATTCAACTGATTTAAAGAAATACTCCAGCTCATTTCAGAAACTTCTTACTCTGTGTTACCATCTCACCTTCAGATACTGCCCCCTGGATATACGTCTTGCTCTCCATCCACACTTATGATATCTGATATATAAGACTTTGGTTCCCTTATCCTTTGGGGGAATTTTGGTTACTCCCCTACCCCCACCCAAGGACCCCAGTCCTATTCAAATTCATATATATATATATTTTTTTTTTTTTGCGGTACGCGGGCCTCTCACTGTTATGGCCTCTCCCGTTGCGGAGCACAGGCTCTGATCGCACAGGCTCAGCAGCCATGGCTCACGGGCCCAGCCGCTCCGTGGCATGTGGGATCTTCCCAGACCGGGGCACGAACCCGTTTCCCCTGCATCGGCAGGCAGACTCTCAACCACTGCGCCACCAGGGAAGACCCTCAAATTCATATTTGTTCATCCAACAAATATATATTGGATGATTACTACTGCTTAGTTATGGTTAGAACTGGAGACAAATTTGGAACAAGATCAACGTGTTTTCTAGCCTTACGGATCCATGACATCCTTCCCCTTAATTGGGAAGTGAGGTTAGGTATATTAATTTATTCTTTCAAATCACTATTCAGTCCAAAACACTCGGATTGATTAAATACTGTGCTGGGGCAGAAGTTACACATGTTCTCTGCCCAGAAGATGCTTATAGCCCAGACTGGCAGTCAAACATCAAGAGGAAAAATTGTAGCCTGGTTTAATAGAAGCAATATTGGGTGATGTTGGATCATAAAATGGCAAATGCTGGGTAGTATTAACAATTATGCAATAAAGTAAAATTTGAGTTAAGACTTAAAGAATAACTGATTAGGTGTTATCAATATGAGGAAGTGAAAGAAAACACTTAGAAACTTGAAGTATTCTCTTACCATTCAACACATTATCCCAAGGGGCTGAAGAGCTAGTACTAACAGGAGATTAATCTAGATTATATACATTAAACTAAACAACCAGGATGCCAACTGAGCAATTTGTACAAGATGTTATCTATACTAGGTAACTTATAAAGCAAACACTCTTACGTCACAGAGATGCCTACTAGCTCCCCAAATTTGTGATTCCTCTTTAAATATTACAGAGCTGTTCAAAACAGCTTGCCAGCCAGAGACTAAATTCCAAATTCTCCTTTAAGTCTAGGTGATGCTATAAAATTACTTCTTACTCACCAATAGTAATCGAAGTCATACGGGTCACCTTAGACCAAAGACAGAAAGTGCATGTTCATTTTTACCCTCTCATCACCCACCTGCAGATACTGAGTACCGCTGGTCCCTTTGGGGCAGGGTCATAGGGTGTGAGGAGCCTATGTCCCTGAATCACCATATGGAGAACTGCAGAGCCAACCACAGCTCTTACTAGGCGGTATCTTAACACATATGTTTTCTGGATATATATATATTAGAATAGATATAATATTTTAAAGACGTTAACAAAAGACTTGTAGTTGCTGCTAAATAAATAGCAAGATATAAATTTGGTTCTACATTCCATATCACTGCACTTCTCAGAAAAGCATGTCTTCAGTTTCATTTTCATGTAAAGACTATGCTATATGGGGCTCCCTGGTGGCACAGTGGTTGAGAGTCCACCTGCCAATGCAGGGGACACGGGTTCGTGCCCCAGTCCGGGAAGATCCCACATGCCGCGGAGCGGCTAGGCCTGTGAGCCATGGCCACTGAGCCTGTGCGTCTGGAGCCTGTGCTCCGCAATGGGAGAGGCCACAACAGTGAGAGGCCCGCGTACCGCAAAAAAAAAAAAAAGATTGCTATAAAACTAGAGTTCCTAATTATGGTGAAAATATCTTTACCATTTTGTCGCCACATTTTCTATGCATTGCATTGACCAACACTGTTTCCTGAAGTGCAATAAACACTTGAGGATCCACGACCTTTATTGACAACCTCA
Source organism: Mesoplodon bidens (assembly GCF_964165515.1). Taxonomy (NCBI): domain Eukaryota; kingdom Metazoa; phylum Chordata; class Mammalia; order Artiodactyla; family Ziphiidae; genus Mesoplodon; species Mesoplodon bidens. The sequence goes on along the minus strand of NC_138176.1, from coordinate 116,334,430 downwards.
TTCTCCAAAAGATTTACTATTCCTACATGAAAGACTTGGATTATAGCTGAAATTGAAAATATTTTTTTCCTTTCAAGAAAACCATTTGCTTTCCAAATGATTGTTAAAAGTCTGGTACTCTACAAGGGTGGAGCTCAGTATGTATTGGGGCAAGAGTGGTTGCTTTGCCCATCTCCAAATCATTACTCTTTGTACTCTAAACAAGAAAATCCTAGAAATGAGGATAAAAAAGCAATTTTCAGAAGAGAAAGTCCAAGTGGCTAATAAATATGAAAGAGGCTCAACCTCATGAACTGTCAGTTTCTAGACAAATTAAAACAGAAATGCGGGCTTCCCTGGTGGCACAGTGGTTGAGAGTCCGCCTGCCGATGCAGGGGACGCGGGTTAGTGCCCTGGTCCGGGGGGATCCCACATGCCGCGGAGCGGCTGGGCCCGTGGGCCATGGCCGCTGAGCCTGCGCCTCCGGAGCCTGTGCTCCGCGGCAGGAGAGGCCACAGCAGTGGGAGGCCCGCGTACTGCAAAAAAAAAAAAAAAAAAAAAAAAGACTCATATGACGTACCCCATTTTTAAAAGCACGTCTTTGTTTTTAAATTCAATCTCTGCTTAAACCATTTTGCATTTTCTTCCCAGGTGGTACCCAAATTAGAGGCAGTCCCTGTTAGAAACCACTTGGATATTCAGCATCTGTAAGCTCAGTAAGCTCTTCAAGATCAAAAACTGTGTCCTTGTTATGCTGTGTAGCTAGTACCTAACTTAATGTAGTAGCTCAGTTAAAAATATGTCCAGGTGAACTCAATGATAGCTGGTAGACTCAACCAGATGTATACTGTGATGGAAAGCTGGTTAGATTTACCCAATTTCAAGTACTTTTTAAAAACAATTTCACAACATTCATTGTTATCATGTACTTCTGGCATGTGACAAACAAGGATCTGTGAGAAACTAAAATGCATCAATGTTTGAAATATGTATCCACTTCCTGAATAAACTAGATATAAACATGTATAACTAATGACAAAATATCTGTACATGACACCTAGTTGTTCTCCTGCTTACTGCCAAACTCTCTTAACTGGGAATTCATTGTCTTCTATTGGTGACTAGCTAGAAGTCAGCTCTCAGACTGCACCAGGGTCTGGCTGACTTTGCTTCATTTTGCCCTCTGGTTGGACTCCATGCTTGTCTTGGCAGGTCACTGCATATTCATGTAGAAATCTCTATAAAGATGAGCTGGCTGCAGGGATGCTGCAGGCTTTTAAGGCTTCCAATTACAAAGCTTTTTGCCTAAAATGCTGTTGCTTCCACCTTCCTCTCCAACTCATCTCCCACATAGTCCACCTCACTCATGATTTATGTTCCAGCAACACAAAATACTTAGAATTCCCTGACACACTGTACTGATTCTTAACTCTGCACCTTGGCACAGGCTTCTTCCTATGCCAGGAATGCCATTCTCTGTTTCTTGTCTCTTTGGCAAGCATCTATGTCTACCTGGCAAGACCCTACTCAGACAGCACTTCTCTCATAACTTCCCTGAATTCTGTAATCCAGAATCATCATGACCTAAAACAAGAAAGGACAAAATCCATTCACCTTGGGCTGACATTCAGTATCTTCCACAATACACCTAACATATTAATTCATCACATTCATTGAGTGTTTACTAAGTTTTAAGCAAACTACAAGGTATTAAAGATAAAAAGATGTCTCCAATATGATCTGTCTATAAAGAGCTTACTGGATAGTGGAAAAGACCAAACACCAAACCAAAAAGCAAAACCCAACATGTATAGCTTAATAGGCTCCTATATAAATTTAGTCTGTGAGACGTTACAAAACACCAAGGATTAAGTAAATAACTTGGACCGAGTCCTATCCAGTTTTCAACAAAGGAAGGAAAGAAAGAAGAGAGGGAGCAAGGCAACAAAGGAAATAGGAGAGAAAGGAAAGAAAAAGGAAGAGATGTGTATGAAAATAAAAATTTCACAGCAAAGTCTTAATTTTAGACTTAAGTTTGAACAACAGAAGGCATTCACCAGGCAGGTAGTAACATCAAGGAATACTTAAAAGAGTGAGGAGAATACAGGTTAAGAGAAAGAATGAGACTAGGTATACCATTCACAACACATAAATAGGTAGGTCTCAGATACCAGTTTTTCAGGATTCTGTATATATGGCTCTGCTCTAAGACTAACATAAAATATGGAAACCAGAAGCTTAGTGGACAATGACCACTTGGCCTGTGTCATTTTGTACATATGAAACTAAGTAAACAAAATGGCCAGGGATGACCACAACAAGGTAGCAAAAATATACAAACTGACAAAATCTAACAGTGTGTGAATAGTAGAGTGGAAGTTCCTTGAGAGCAGGGATTTTTTTTTCCCCATTTTGTTCAATACTGAATTGTTAGCTTATAGAATGAGCACTGGTATATAAAAGGAACTCCATAACTATTTATGAGAATCATGTCAGCATGAATAAATATACCCAGTGGAAAATAAAAGGGAAACAAAAGTAAACATATCCATGCAAAATATCCAAGAGCAATATTACAATTTCTCCTTTGCAAAATCTTTTTTTCCCCAGATTTATTTAGATATAATTGACATACAACACTGTGTGAGTTTAAGGTGTAGAACACTTTGATGTGATATACTAATATTGCAAAATTATTACCACCATAGCGTTAGCTAACACCTGCTACCACATCACATAATTACCATTTCTTGTTTGTGGTGAGCACATTTAAGATTTACTTTCTTAGCAACTTTCAAGTATGTAATGCAGTATTAACTATAATCACTAAACTGTACATTAGATCACCAGAACTAACTCATCTTCTAAGTGAAGTTTGTACTCTTTGAGCAACATCTCCCCTTTTCCCCCACTGCCCAGCCCGTGATAACCACAATTCTTGTCTCTGTTTCTAGGAGTTTGGTTTTTTTTTTTTAGAATCCACATATAAGTGAGATCATACTTATTTGTATGATACCTATCTTTCTGTCTGACTTATCTCACTTAGCATATGCCCTCAAAGTCCATCTATGCTGCTGCAAATGTCAGAATGTCCTTCTTTCTCATGGCTGAAAAATATTCTATTGTGTATATAAACTACATCTTTATCCATGCATCCATTCACAGACACTTAGGTTGTTTCTATATCCTGGCTATGGTAAATAATGCTGTGATGACTATGGGAGTGCAGATATCCTTAGATCCTGTTTTTATTTCTTCTGAACATGCAAGAGTCCCCCCTTATCCAGGGTTTCGCTTTCTTCAGTTCCAGTTACCCTCAGAAAACCACCGTCATAAAATATAACATGGAAAATTCCATAAATAAACAATTCATAAGTTTTACATTGCATGCTGTTCTGAGCAGCATCATGAAAACTCGAGCCACTCCGCTCCACCCCTCCTGCATGACTCACTCCCTTTGTCTGCACATCCCGCCCGTTAGTCACTTAGCAGCCACGGGATTATTAGATGGTCTGTCGAGGTCTCACAGTGCTTGTGTTCAAGTAACCCTTATTTTACTAAATGGCCCCAAAGCACAAGAGCAGTGCTACAGGCGATTCGTATACGCCAAAGAGAAGCCATAAAGTGCTTCCTTTAAGTGAACAGGTGAAAATATTACCAGCAAAGACCATTCATTCCTCGGGAATAAAAATAGAATCTGGGTAATAAAGTCTGACCTTTCTTTCCATTGTGCTGCTTGCAGCGGCCTCGCGCCCGGCACTTCAGACCAGGGTTCCTACGGCAAAACGGAAGCACCTGACGCCTCAGCTGGCAGGCTGCACGGGAAACTCTGCGCACGACACCTCAATCCAAGATGGCGGCAGTGAGGAGTGCGGAGACGCTGCGATCTGCACGTGGATCTTCCACGTGAGCCGCCCTCCTGCACGTGCCCTGCGAGAACCCCCGCCCCCTCCCCGCTGTGGAGAAAGCTATAAAGGAACCCCGCCCGCGGACTGTCCTAACCTGAGACGAGTGCGCTGTGAGGGAGGGCTCGCACCTCTCCATTCTTCTGTCAGAGAAGAAAGTTTTCCGTAGTTTCTGAACGGAACTCAGTCTCCTTCTATTGGCTCCAAGGACACTGGGCAGAAGGACGCTTTTTGGGGACTGACTCAGGAGGGTCCGTAACAAAAGTCCTCGACTTAGTATGGAAAGGAAAGACGTGCTGAGGTTGCTAACATCTCTGGTAAGAACGAATCTTCTCTTGGTGAAATTATGAAGGAGAAAAAATTCATGCTAGTTTTCCCATTGCATTTTGAACTGCAGAAGTTACAGCCACAGTGTGTGTTAAGCACTTAGTTAACACAGAAAAGGCATTAAATTTGTACAATAAGATTCTGAGAGAGACCGTATTCACATAGCTCTTATTACAGTATATTGTTATAATTGTTCTATTTTATTATTACTTATTATTGTGAATCCCTTACAATGCCTAATTTATAAATTAAATTTTCTTTTAGGTATGTTTGCATAGGAAAAATATTGTATATATAGGGTTTGGAACGATCCATGGTTTCAGGCATCCCCTGGGGGTCTTGGCATATGTCCCCCACAGATAAGGGGACAACTGTATACCCAGAAGTGGGATTGCTGGATCCTATGGCAGTTCTATTTTTAAATTTTTGAGGAACCCCCATACTATTTTCTGTAGTGGCTGCACCAATCTACGTTCCCACCAATGGTGCAAAAAAGTTCTCTTTTCTCCACTTCTTTGTCAACCCTCGTCATCTTCTGTCATTTTGATAATAGCCATTCTAACAGGCATAGCTCATTGTGGGGTTTTTTTGTTTGTTGTTTTGATTTTGTGTTTGTTTTTGCTTGCATCAAGTTTGAAGAGAGTGGTTCTTTTTTAAATTTTTATTTTATATTGGAGCATAGTTGATTAACAATATTGTGTTAGTTTCAGGTGTACAGCAAAGTAATTCAGTTATACTTATACATGTATCTATTCTTTTTCAAATTCTTTTCCCATTTAGGTTATTACAGAATATTGAGTGGAGTTCCCATCATGGTGGCTTTGATTTGTATTCCGTGGTGATTAGTGATGTTGAATACCTTATAATGTACCTATTGGCCATTTGTATGTCTTCTTTGGAAAAATGACAATTCAGTTCCTCTCCCCAGTTTTCAAATGGGTTCTTTTTTTTTTTTTTTTTTTTTGCTGTGAGTTGTATGAGTTCTTTATATATTTTGGGTATTTACCCCTTATCAGATATATTTGATTTGAAAATATTTTCTCCTGTTCCATGGGTTGCCTTTGCAATTTATTGATGGTCCTTTGCAAAATCTTTAACTTCATTATCATTATTTCTTTCCATTATACTTAGTCAAAATGCTAAACCTGAATAAATCCTACCAGCTGTCTTTAAGTTTACCTTAAAAATCCACAACTCTGGGGGAAAAACAATTCAGCCAGATCAGGTGATTTTTTTTTTTTTTTTTTTTTCCTTGTGGTACGCGGGCCTCTCACTGTTGTGGTCTCTCCCATTGCGGAGCCCAGGCTCCGGGCGCACAGGCTCTGCGGCCATGGCTCACGGGCCCAGCCGCTCCGCGGCATATGGGATCCTCCCAGACCAGGGCACGAACCCGTGTCCCCTGCATCAGCAGGCAGACTCTCAACCTCTGCGCCACCAGGGAAGCCCAGGTGATTGTATTTTTAATCTATGGTGCTTAAATTCAATCAGGCAAGCATTACTCTCCAGTCATCCTTTATAGGCTAACTTTCTCATTACTGAGACCATTATAGCACCATCATTTCTTTATTTTCTCCTATTTGTTTAAAATATTTAGACTCTTCCTATACATCCATATTCAAAAAAATAAATCAGCATCATAGAATAGTCATCAGGTAAAAGTTTCACCACAAACCTAGAAACCTGCCCTTTCTTGTGCCCATGTTCTCCCTCTTTTTTCCTAATTCAATGAAGAAAGTATTCTTCGTCTATCAATGTCCGACTCTGGAAAATCTATTAAGCACTTTACCCATCACTTTCTTCTCAAACCATGTGTTGTCTGCTACTCATCCTACCTTGTCCATCACTCCTATCAGCATGGAGATATGTACCTGTATCTACCCACTAACATAGATGCTCCTCTTATTTGAAAATGCAATACTTCATTTGCTTTCTTCAGAGCATATATCAATATTTGTAATAATTACATTTATTTGTTTTGAACTTCTGTAATTCTGGCAGTGTTCTAGTTCTTGATCTATGAGTTTACACAGTTTATATCTTATTGATTGAGCTCTATACTTATGTTTTAGGTAGTTTTTTTTTCTCATGTGTCTGTTAGACTTCAGAAAATTCTATTTTTAATTTGATATATAGGTTTCTATCATACTTAGTTTCTAACTGCATTTGTTATGAAGAACTCATCTTTGTAATGCCCAATATGAACCTTTCATTATTAGTTAAGTTTTGGAGTAAAAATTCAGTTAAAAAATTTTTTTTGCTTTAAATTGCCATATTAATTGTTTTGTATTGGAATTTGGGATCCTTATTAAAATTATTAACTTGATAGAACACAAGAGTGAAGAAGAGAATAGAGATAATGTAGGAGGGAAAGAATAGTGCCTATTATAGGCTGAATGTTTGTACCCACCCCCATGCACAGATTCATATATTGAAATCTTAATCCCCAGTGCAATGGTATTGGGAGGTGAGGCCTTTGGGAGGTAATTAGATTCAGAAGAGGTCATGTCACCTTCATGATGGGATTAGTGTCCTTATAAGAAGGGGAAGAGAGGAAAGACCAGAGCTCACTTGTGTGCCAGTGCACGAGCTCTTTCTCTGTCTCTCTCATCTCTGCCAATTGAGGACATAGCAAGAAGGCAGCCTTCTGGAGGCCAGGAAGAGTGCCCTCATCAAAAACTAGACCATGCTAGCACCCTGATCTCAGACTTCCCAGTCTCTAGAACTGAGAAATAAACACTTGTTGTTTAAGACACTCAGTTTATGGCATGTTGTTACAGCAGCCTGAGCTGACCACGACCATGCCTGGAGATTTAATAAAAGAAACAAATTCCTGGATACAGGAAGCACAGCATACACAAATAAGGAAAGATAGAGAGTTCTTGCCTCACACATTGCATTGAAACCTCAGAACACCAGAGAAGAAGACCTATTTAGGTAGCTGAATCAGGGAAGCCTATCGAAGGAGACTTTGAAATTTGAACAGAGAACTAAGTGGTGAGAAAGAGTGAACCATGTAGCCTTGCTCAAGGAAGAGCAAGAAGCCAGTGAGCTGGAACACATGTCCAGGAGGAAAAATGGTGGGAAGTGTGCTTGGAAATTTAAGCCAGTCATGTAGGCCTTAGAGGTTCTGCAGAGAAGGTTGTACTATTTTTTTCCTAAGTGTGATGAGATGCTATTGGAGCGTTTTAAGCACGTGAATGGCATGAATGAGTGTATTATTTAAAATGGTCACTCTGATGGTCTTGTGAGGAATTGACTGTGTTGGACCAATAGTGGAGGCAGAGGACTGCTGGTGTCAGTGGCATTGCCGTTGTCAGATCAGAATGGATTGGAATAATGTGACAGCCATTGAGAGGTGGCAAAGGATTGAATTGGGAATATGTTTTATTTATTTATCTTTAATTTATTTATTTTGGCTGTGCCGGGTCTTAGTTGCGGCATGCAGACTCTTAGTTGCAGCATGTGGACTCAGTTGCAGCATGTGGACTTCTTAGTTGTGGCACGGGGGCTTCTTAGTTGTGACATGTGAGATCTAGTTCCCTGACCAGGGATCGAACCCGGGCTCCCTGCATTGGGAGCATGATGTCTTAGCCACTGGACCACTAGGGAAGTCCCAGGAATATGTTTTAAACGTATAGCATACATGGCTTGTTGATTTGGATGTGAGTATTGAGGAAAAGAGAGGAAAAAAAGAATGACTCCTATGAGGTAGGAAGATTGAGAGATACAAAGCAAAAATTCTCTTTGGACATAATAAATTTGAAACATGTTAAGTGGAAAGGTTGCAAAGGCAATTGGATAAATGTGTCTTAAGCTCAGGTCTAAGTCATGACTAATGATTTATACTTTGGAAGCTTCAGCTTATTAATGCTATAACTAACACAAATAATATATGTTGACTATAGCAAGTGATGATCAGCTTATCAGTGGGTTTCCTGACCTGGGAAAAGCAGTAAACCTTTTTCTTAAAACCAATTATATTAATACAAATAATATGGTCTGAATGTTTATGTCGCTCCAAAATTCACACATTGAAATGCTAACCTCCATAGTGATGGTATTAAGAGGTGGTGACTTTGGGAGGTGATTAGGTCATGAGGGTAGAACCCTCATGAATGGGATTAGGTCCCTTATAAAGGAGGCCCAGGAGAGAGCTCCTTTGCCCTTTCCACTATGTGAGACATGGTGAGAAAACGTCCATCTAGGAACAAAGAAGCCTTCACCAAACAATGAATCTGCCAGTGCACGATCTTGGACTCCCCAGCCTCCAGACCATGAGAAATAAATTTCTGTTGTTTGTAAGCCACTCAATCTATAGAATTTTGATATAGCAGCCTGAAGGGACTAAGAAAACAATTGAAAAAGATTTTTGTGAGAATCACCTTATTTAAACCATATCATTTTGATCATGCCTTGCAAGTATATTGAGGGCTGCAAGGTGATTTAATTCAAATAGTTCAATATAGGATTTTAGTTTCACTTCACATTTTAACTATGTTTTATTGAATAGTAAATTAATAAGATTCCACTCCAATATTAAATATTTCTTGATGTTTGTCTACTCCAAAATTTCCCTCCCAGTGGGACCGGAGTAGTCTATGGAATTACTTACAAAGAAACAGGAAAAAATAAATAACCTTTCTATTCCCATTTTCTTATCCCTCAGAGAGAGTCTCTGCTTTTCTTTTCCTTTTAGCCAAAGTTAAAAAAAAAATACCAAAAAGACTGAATTTAACCAATGTCATCTCCAGCTCGCTCAGGGAGTATCTTTCCATGGCATGACTGCAAAATGACACAGGGAAGCTGTCCATCCTCCTTAACTTTACAAGCCAGTCTGCTATAAGCATCTGGTTGTAAATGTGCCAATAATGAACAAGGCTGGGATATGCCTCCTGGAATCTTGGCTTTGTACATATTGGGTACTCAGTATAATCTTTACTGTATTTCTGATCATTTGCCAGCATTCCGATTTTTTAGGAGTAGCAAGGGACATCGGAAGATAAAATAACAGGAAGTAGAAGTCTGATTCTTTACAGACTCGGTCTAGCACATTTGAACGGTCCCTCAATTTCCTGGTTTACAACAGGGGGTACCCAGTGACTGATGAGCCTGGCTACAACAAATTTTGTACTGGAAACCTTAGACTTCCTACGCATCCAAATCAATCATCTGCTTGGGCATCTCCACTACAATACATATTATTGGTACATCTCTAAGTCGACTTCACCCTTCCTTTTGCAAGCCTATTTCTTAACACTGAAATCTTTCATTCACAATTAATGTTGAATTTGCAGTCACTTTTAAATCCTATAATTTGATCAGAAAAACTTATATTTAAAATATAAACTTAGATGTATGCACCCCCAAGTTCATTGCAGCATTGTTTACAATAGCCAAGATATGAAAACAGCCTAAGTGTTCATGGATGGATGAATGGATAAAGAAAATGTGATGTGACATATATATATTTTTTCTCTCTTGTATATGGAATTTAAGAACAAAACCAAGCACAAACCAAACTCATACACACAAAGAACTGATTTGTGGTTGCCACAGGTGGGGGGTGGAGGTGGGCAAAATGAGTAAAGGGGGGTCAAAAGGTACAAACTTTCAGTCATAGATAAGTCATGGGCTATAAGGTACAGCATGGTGACTACAGCTAATAATACTGTATTACATATTTGAACATTGCTAAGAGAGTAAACCTTAAAAGTCCTCATCACACACATGCACATATTTGTTGTAACTATGTATGGTGATGTTAACTAGATTGATTGTGGTGATTGTTTTGCAATACATATAAATATTGAATCATTGTGTCATACACTTGAAACTAATATTGTATGTCAATTATACTTCAATTTAAAACATATAATATAGTATAATGTAGTATATAATTTCTCAGCTTTTAACAGTACTATAGTGAGCCGGTACCAATGACATGAGCACAGAGGAAACAGAAGAATTCAGGTACGAGATAAATGTCCCATATAAATGTTGTGCTACTAGTGTCAAAGAGTCATAATCAAAGAATTAATAGGAATAGCTTCACATGTCAAGCTGCCTTATCCAAGTTATTTTTGACAAATTTCATAATTCCTAAATTAAACACAATACTGAAGTCAACACACGTAAATCAGAAATGGTGTTTCAAGATAGGAAAATTACTCAAATACACATAGTGATTTTGTTAGACTTTGTACTTTTAGTGCCTACAATTAGAGTCTAGGAACTCTGTTTTCTACTAGTCAAAAGACTACTGCATATCATGAAAATAGAAGTTACACACAATCCAGAAACCACACCTCATGATATTATTCATCTATGTTTTCCTTGAGTGAACACAGAATAATAAAACGTATTCTCAAAACCAGAACCAAATATTCACCTGCTAAAAGGCATAGGTAAGTTAATACTTCTTAATATCTAAAAATGCTTTCAAATATATCACACCACTGATTTCTTTCAATAGACCTTTGAAAAAGATACTATTTTATTCTCTTTAGAGATGAGATTCAAACACATTGTAAATCGCAAGAAAAATAGTCTCAAATTCAGATTTTGTAATAGTAGTGTTTATTCCCCATTACAAAGCTTCCATCACTGGAAAGCGGATGTAATTTTGATAAACTTTGATTATGCTCACCATTCCTGAAACACAGATTCTGAGTTCTTTAGTTAATGTGAATGTATGGGTGATCTTTTACTTTCTATCCAGATATCTTACCCTGCTCCCTTATATCCAACAAGGCAAGGAAAAAAAAAAAAAGGAGGCTAATGCTATTGGTGCAAGCTGTGGCCATATTAAAAAAAATAATAAACTGATTTTCATGAAAACTGAAAAATTTATAATTTAAGCATCTCAATCTACACACCTAAGATAGAATGTTTGCCAATATTTGAAATCCCCTGCTAATATTTTCATAATTCCTTTGCCAAGTGTGAAACTTGTGAATGTCATAAGGAAAGATTCCCCCCAGCAAATATGTAGATCAGATCAGAACTGAAGATAAAATAGACCCACCCATAACTGCACATCCAGAATTCTTTCCACTACCCAGTGAAATGTCTCATGAGTCCATTCAAATATTAAAGATTATCTCTTAGTTGAATCAGCTAAGGGATTTGCAAAAACTATGAACTATATAAAAATATATGCAGTGCCAACTTTTCAGTGCTTCAAACTTGGTCATTCTGCTCATTCCATTTTAATAGGACTTTAAAAAAGTTTTAATGCTCACCACTTTTATTCCATCATTTTATTGTTTTCTCTGATGTCTTACACAAAATATAGGAAAGACGTATATCATCAGTGTCTCACCCCATAGCAGTCAAGTGAAAATATTGTTTCTAGAGACACTTCTAAAAGTTATGGACTACTGGTAGTTTTAAATATTTACTAGATATATTGAAATAAGTTGAATGAATCACCAAGTTAAGAACAAAAGGCATTAGTTGCTATACTTGGTAAATCTTGAACTACTGAATTTCTGCAGTTTTGAGCATCTTAACATGAAAGATAATAGTGTTTGGGAAATACAGAAAAACAGGACAATATATTTTTCTATATAGAAAAACTGGCATTAAGCCCCATCTGGAAAAAATAAGAAATTGAGTATAATTTGACCACATATAATAAATACAACTGCAAAAAAATTAGAGGTGACTCTTTATTATTCTTTTTTTTTGCAGTACGCAGGCCTCTCACTGTTGTGGCCTCTCCCGTTGCGGAGCACAGGCTCCAGACGCCCAGGGGCCCAGCCGCTCCGTGGCATATGGGCTCTTCCCAGACTGGGGCACGAACCCGTGTCCCTTGCATCGGCAGGTGGACTCTCAACCACTGCGCCACCAGGGAAGCCCTAGAGGTGACTCTTTAAAACCTCTGAACTTGCAACTGTTCCTATTGCCAAACTTATTAGGAAATCTTGGAAACATTTATTTGCCTTACATTCTACTTCTCTTTATATCTCTAGTACTTAACTTAGTACCTGAAATACAGTGATTAAAAATGTTTTCTCAATTTTACTGAATTTCATAATACGTAGGTAATATCAATGGCCACAACTTAAACCTCCAAGGTATTGAAAGGAGCATTATGGCCCAAACATAAAATGTTCCAAATGAACACTTTGCCATCGTCATAAAATTCTCCCAAGAAGGGGAAAATACCCATATGCTTTGCAATCAACTGGCTGAAAATATTGCTTGTGCTTTGTCACAACATGCTGTTCTGCTGTAGAGACTTATGAATACTGGCTCATGTCCAGTTTGTATAAGAGATTAACTTTGTCAAAGTCTCTGAATATAAAGGCTTAGGCCAATTCATGTGACTGTGGTCACAATAGCATAGCCAACATGAAAAACATGAAAGGAACAAAGACTGACTCATTCATGGTGAAAGATATATGTGCATAACTACTGCAGGCTTCAGCAATGCAAGAAAAAATTGGCAGACTTACTTGAATGTGGTCACTAAAACTAATTCCATTTTTTTTTTATGGAACTGGTACTGCGAACGCTGATTAGATAAGGAGAGAAATTCTGCCAGGGCTTGGAGAAGAACATTCTTCGTCAATTGATGGGGAAACAGGGCTAGAGCATAAAATAGCCTTCTTTCTAAGCAGATGACTTTCAGTGAAAGAGAACCTCTTGCCTCTTCCCATGATTCATTTCTTTGGCACTTTCCTTTCTCTTGAGGATTTTTCTGTAGCATGATTTTGCCCATTAGGTATTTAGACCATGGAGGGGGGCAATGGAACCAGATTTGGCAGAAGTTGTTTGGGTGGTAACATTCATCTTAGCCTTATGTTTGGAAATAGTTAGCCTGGCCAATTGCCAGACATATTTCTTTTGGTCTGTAGGAAATGCTACTCAGCCACCAGAGGTAAAAATTTTCTCCACCTCTGTGGAGAACAGAGGTGTTGGAAAGAAGAATGACAAATCTGTGTTTTTTGGGAGAGGGGGAGGAAAGAATTCATTGGTATTCTGCTCTGTTGATAAATAGGTAAGGATCACCTATTACATTTCTTGTCAATGATTCATACTTTGCATTCTCAAAAATTAAAAACTAATGTTTAAAGTCAGAAGTTCCTAGAGGGAAAAAGCTCATTTCAAATGCGTATGTATTAAAACACAGAAAGCAAGATTTTAATTTTTTCCTAAATTCTCCACATTAATGATTGAGAATTATGTCCTTTTTTGTTTTCTCCTTTCACATTTATTATAATATTGCATGATTGTAAAGCTCACCTATTATAACTGCAAGTTATATCTGTTTTGTTTTACGTTGTGAAGAGGACAAAGTAAAACAAAATGGATTTGTATTTGTCATGTATTTCTCATGACAAAAGATAGTTATATATAAACTCTTAAGGAAACGCCTAATGAAAATAATACCAAAATATTTTAATTTTTTATTTTTACTTTCACATTACTTCCCTTTACCAAGTAAACTCCAAACATGCAAAAACACAATGAGTTTTAATTTGGGAGCCCTATTTGGCACACATAGGAATGCAAAGACTGTCTTATCTAATGGAAATAATTTGAGTGCTGGAAAGCCTACAATCATGAGTATTTGGTCCTTGGTCTCCTGTATTTTAAGTGGATTTTCCTCTATTCTATCTTATATTTTACTTTTGCAAATTAAATCCCTCAACAGATAACTCAGTTCCATCTCTAAGCAATAAATACCTGATGTACTGGTATGATGGGTATCATAAAGCTTAAGATATTGTTAATTCTGAAGGAAACTTGTTCAGTATCTAGGTTTAGGATTAAGATATCTCTGTAAAAATAATCTTCATTCTAACCGTTAATTTTCACTTGAGAATTTCTATGAAAATAATTTCAAGGGAAGCAGAAAAAAGCAATATTATTCCTTGTTTGGTTAATGTATAAAGTAAAAACATCTGAAAAATCAACCATTAATGGGTGTTCACAAGTGCCATTCACTAAGTGTATAATTTTTATTAATTATTTCACTTTACTCTTAGAGGAAGAAAGTTAGTATTAATATCCTTATTTTACAGATGGAAAAAATTATACTTAATGATATTAAATAACTTACTTGAAGTAACACAACAAGTGGATGCTGGATCCAGGATTCTAAGTCCCTTTTATATCATATTTTGAGTAACATTAAGCTGATAGTACAATTTCTTCTGTTCAGTGTCTTAGTGACATAGAGAGCTATCTTGCCCCCTTTTGGAATTACTCTCTCCATAATTTAACTCCCAGGGTATTTATTACTTTTATGAGCCTTAAAGCAGTCTACTTTTATTATAGATATTACATGCTTGTCTTAATACTGTTGGAGATTTTAAGTTTAAATCAGGACCCATGCCTTTTTTATATGTTAATAACATGGTATTTTATACATAGTAGGTAATCAATAGTGAGTGAATGCTTGCCAGAAAGTTATTATCTTTTGTAAAACATCATAAAGGTTTCCTAACACCTCGTTCTTTATATTAAAGGTGACTTTTTAGATTAGGTAAGCAAATGTTGGATCAGTAACTCACCATATCTTAACCATAATTTTTAAAATTATAGATTCTTGCTCTTTCTATCACATTAAGACTTCTAAATCTTATCCCTGGTTGTCCTATTCTGTAGACTTTGTTTTTTTAACATCTTTATTGGAGTATAATTGCTTTACAACGGTGTGTTAGTTTCTGCCTTATAGCAAAGTGAATCAGCTATACATAAACATATATCCCCATATCTCCTCCCTCTTGCCTCTCCCTCCCACCCTCCCTATCCCACCCCTCTAGGTGGTCACAAAGCACTGAGCTGATCTCCCTGTGCTATGTGGCTGCTTCCCACTAGCTATCTATTTTACATTTGGTAGTATATATAAGTCCCTTCCACTCTCTCACTTCATCCCAGCTTACCCTTCCCCACCCCGGGTCCTCAAGTCCATTCACTAGGACTGTGTCTTTATTCCTGTCCTGCCCCTAGGTTCTTCAGAACCTTTTTTTTTTTTTTGTAGATTCCATATATATGTGTTAGCATACGGTATTTGTTTTTCTCTTTCTAACTTCACTCTGTATGACAGACTCTAGGTCCATCCACCTCACTACAACTCACTTAATTTCATTTCTTTTTATGCCTGGGTAATATTCCATTGTATATATGTGCCACATCTTTATCCATTCATCTGTCGATGGACACTTAGGTTGCTTCCATGTCCTGGCTATTGTAAATAGAGCTGCAATGAACATTGTGGTACATGACTCTTTTAGAATTATGGTTTTCTCAGGGTATATGCCCAGTAGTGGAATTGCTGGGTCATATGGTAGTTCTATTTTTCATTTTTTAAGGAATCTCCATACTGTGCTGAGCATCACTAATCATTAGAGAAATGCAAATCAAAACTACAATGAGGTATCACCTCACAACAGTCAGAATGGCCATCAACTAAAAAATCTACAAACAATAAATGGTGGAGAGGGTGTGTAGAAAAGGAAACCCTCTTGCACTGTTGGTGGGAATGTAAATTGATATTCTGTAGACTTTTATTAATTTTTTATAAACTTATTTATTTCCTAATTACTATACTTGTGCTCAACAATCACCACCACCTCTGCAGAGAAAGACTTCTTTTCATCCTTTGCAATACTTTCTTTCTTTTTGTTTTTTTTAATTTTTATTTTATGTTGGAGTTTAGTTGATTTACAATGTTATGTTAGTTTCAGGTGTATAGCAAAGTGATTCAGTTATACATATACATATATCTATTCTTTTTCAAATTTTTTTCCCATTTAGGTTATTACAGAATACTGAGTAGAGTTCCCTGTGCTATACAGTAGGTCATTGTTCATTATCTATTTTAAATATAGTAGTGTTATATGTCAATCCCAAACTCCCAATTTATCCCTCTCTCCCACCTTTCCCCTTTGGTAACCATAGATTTGTTTTGTAAGTCTGTGAGTCTGTTTCTGTTTTGTAAATAAGTTCATTTATATTGTTTAGTTTAGATTCTGCATATAAGTGATATCATACGATATATGTCTTTCTCTGTCTGACTTCACTTAGTATGATTATCTCCAGGTCCATCCATGTTGCTGCAAATGGCATTACAGTATTTTATTCTTTTTAATGGCTGAGTAATATTCCATTGTATGTATGTACTACATCTCCATTTATCTGTCAATGAACATTTAGGTTGCTTCCATGCCTTGGCTATTGTGAACGGCACTTCAGTGAACATTGGAGTGCATGTACCCTTTTGAACCATGGTTTTCTCTGGGTGTATGCCCAGGAGTGGGATTGCTGGATCATATGGTAGCTCTATTTTTAGTTTTTAAGGAACCTCCATACTGTTCTCCATAGTGGCTGTACTATACCATGTTCTTGGATTGGAAGAATGGAATATATTCTGTCAATTCCTGAAAATCCAGTTTTAGATTTTCTAACCCAATCACAGTTATCAGTAGGACTTCCCTTTAAACAAAAGCATATGTCTCTATCTTTGTCCATATTTCCTGTGTAAATATGTCCAATTCCTCTGTATGCCTAGTTCTTATCTAAACAAGATTCTAAAATTTCTGGAATAGACATGGTCTATGTTTTACATGCCCTTAAAAATTATCTAAACTTGTAGTACTCAGTAGAAGGCTTTTGGTAAGCCATTAGGAAATTTTAAGAAAGTGCAGAAGTAGAAAATAGTACAATGATTAATTTCCATTGTTAAACGAATTAGTGCCAGTTGCCTGGGTTTAAGCACTCTATCATTTTTTTGCCAGTGTTCTGAGTGAACCAGTCTTTCTAAATGTGTTTTATTAACATACTACACAATCAGCAGATGTTCATTTACACTGAGTGGACAACAGACTTGTTCATGTCAAGATGTATTTGTATAACAATCTTGTCCAACCATGTGCATAACCATTTGATCTGTGGGAGTTAATAGTTCACTTACATTATTCTCAGGATGGTAGACAGCTAAAAGAAAGCTGATCTTTTATGAAAGTGCTCCAGATGTTCAGCACTAAAAGTTTAGAGCTTGAAATTCAAATAGCACATTATATATTATTAGATCTATTAAGATCTGCTTTCAGAGACTCTTAAATACTTGTTCTTTTCTTTCTGTCTTCCTGGTGCATTATATTTCTTTGCCCCAAATGGGGCACTTTTTGCAAGATATCACTGCCATTAATTATTATCCTAAAATATATAATGCATTCACATAGGGTGAAACAGATCATAAATTCCTAACATTTATTATTCACTCATATGAGCCAATAAAACAAGAGAGAATAGTTTGAAAAGAAGTGGTTTAATATATATATGTAACTACCTATCTATCTATCTATCTATCTATCTCACTCCTCTATCAGAATACTGAGAAGCAAGCTACCAAGTTATTAGATTTCTAAAAATTGTATATAAAAGCAAGATGATTATACTAAAATCAGAAATGTTGGCTCATTTATGTAAGAAGACTAGATGTCTATAATTGGACACAGCTGGACATAACTGGACAGATCATGGGTTGTGATCCAAGGGAAAGACCTGCCTCATGCTAATTTTTATATTTAGAGGGAAGTTGGGAGAGGTCAAGGAGCACCACACTGGTTGATAACTTTCTTCTTTGGTTAAAAAGCCTTGTTGAAGAGAGGAACATCCTCTATGAACCAACACAGTTATTAGTTAAAAAAAAAAAAAAAATCCTGAGAGAGCTCATTCTTGGTAATACAGGTCATTGCTAGGAAGGGGTCCAGGGGAATGGGGAGAACACAGCAGGGGCCACCAGCACCTTGTCTCCTCACCCAGCAGAGAAGGCTAAGACGGTGCAGAAGGAGAGGTGAGAAAAAAATGGAGTGGAAAGTTGAAGCTCTCCTTGATACACTGTATGCATAAAGTTTGATCACTTAGTTAAGATGTTTTCCAGACAAAATTTGCTTATTGTTTACCTCCACGCGTTCACTCCACCAGATCCTAGCTACCTTTTCCAGCCGGTGGAGATCAGACCAGCCACCTGTGTGTTAGTTCCCATTCTGAAGAACAACCTTACAAAGACCAGCACCACTCATGGAGCTGCTTCATGTATTGAAGTCTTCCCTGGTACATTTTTGGCCATTAGTTTGCTTGCTTGGCCTTCTTATATTCCTGTGGATATTTGCGTGTCATTTATTATTGCCCAGAGAGTAAAAACATAATGAATGACATTTATTATTACACAAGTAATAGATGGTCATTCTAAAGGAAAACTTTTAATACAGACAAGGTCACCTGAGGTCTTATAGATTCCCAAATGAGGACAGTGGTGGGGGTTCCCTTTGGTTCACGGTACTATTGGGAGGTCACAGGCTACACCCAGGCTCTCATGCACGCAACACATTTTCAATGGGTTAGCTGATTGGCAACTTAACCAATTTAGATATGGTGTACTGTTTTGGAGAAGCCAATTTCAAACATCCTTTTATGTGCATGTGACACAAACTTGGAAAATAGGTTAATATCAGAGCTTCGAATCTATGCACAAATAACTTCCTACAGGTGGCATTATTGGGAGTAAAAATGGATATTCACATTTCCTGATAGTGGTCAGGTGAGAATTTCTTCAGGGAAAATAGTAGATCTAGGTTATATAATTTTTTAGGAGTAATAGTGTTAACAGCTGGATTGTATCTCTTTAACACATGTATGGTGAAGTTCTAACTGAAAATGTGTCTGTATTTGGAGACAGGGCCTTTAAAGAAGTGATTAAGTTAAAATAAGGTCATTAGGATGGGCCCTAATCCAATCCGACTGGTGTCCTTAGAAGAAGAGGACATTTGGGCATAGGTACATACAGAAGAAAGACAATGTGAACACACAAGGAAAAGATACCCATCTACAAGCCAAGGAGAGAGTCCTCAGAAGAAACCAATCCTGTCAACTCCTTGATGTTGAACTTTTAGCCTCCAGAATTGTGAGAAATTAATGTTTGTTGTTTAAGCCACCCACTCTGTGGTACTTAGCTATGCCCTATCAGACAAATGCAAGTACTATCATCCCGGTTGCTGGCATGTATGAGGCCATATATGCCCTCTGTTCAGGTAACATAGAAGCCCCCTGGGTCAAGCCAATTCCCCCTGAGGTGCTGAATTGTTGTCTGGGTCATCCACACCATAAAAGCCAAAAAATAAGGAGCTGGGCCTTATGTAATGACTTTGAGCTATCTGCTGATCTCAGGGAGTTATGCCACCTGAAATCTAGGATTACAGCCAGGTTTCTGCCTCTAGGAAGATGTTAGCTGTTAGAGCTCTGCATGGTTATGGTTCAGCCCTTGTTAATAGGTTTATTACCTTTGCCTCACTACTGATGACAGTGAAACAATTAAAAGCAGAATATCATTACATACTGGTAAAGGATTCTGGAACTGCATACACTGGACCCCCATGGTGGTAGAGTGTGAAATAGGCTCACTAGAAAATTTAACCTCCTGATTCAAACCAAAGTCCTAGTCCTACCAAGGAGCTTTTTATCAGGACTGAGATGTTAAGTATGTCATAACAAATGTGTTTGTAAACTCCCTTCCACTCTGAAAGTTGGAGGAGCAGATATGAGAAACCATTGTAGGAAGAACTCATCGAATACCCTGGGCAGATACCAAGGGACATCCCTGGTCTTGCCAACGGAGGCTCTCATAGGAGCCTGAAGCAGTGTCAAAGGGACTAAGAATGTTGGGTAGATTCCATCCAGCTAAGGATGCCTTATCTCTCAGGGAAGGAGGATTCAGGAGAGGTGACAAGAATTCAGAAAGCAAGGTTTATGGATCTTCTAGGCTGCTTGTGCCACAGGCTTCCTGGTTTGTTTCCAGGATATATGGAACTTCAGTAGGTAGCAAATGAAGAAAACAGAAAAACAGGAGAGGGTGCCAGGGTGTTTATACAGTTGTAAGCCACTCACTAGCAGAGGTACTAGTCAAGCCAGGATACATAACTGCAAATTTTATGCTTGGCCTGTCATAGGACTCTACACTGACAGGTAGAGCAACAGCAATTCATAGCACAGGCAGCTCAAGAAAACCCTAGGCAAGAAAGGCATAAGTCGATATAAACCTTTTGTGTGACTAAGGAAAGTGGTTCCTGCTAATTAGGGGTAGAGGTAATACCAGTAGCAAAGCCACAAAAGCAAATAGAGAAAAGCATCAAATAAATGCCATCAGCATGTTGCCTGAGCATGGTTTGAATAGATGCCCCTTTGTGGAAACTTTGGGGAATGTCATAGCTGTTTTTTCCCACATGCTGGCCCTTAAAGGGGCACTAAACATGGCCCTGTACTTTGCAAGGGTATCATTATCATCCAGACCTCATAAGCTGAGCAAGTATGGTTAGTGATCCACAGGCCAGAGTGTCTAGAATGTAGTAAAAACTTAAGGCTATCATCCCAGTTAATTTTGGCTCTGGAGGAATCCATTATATATGGTCCATTTATGGCAAAGTAATCGTAACTGTACCACATTAATCATTTTCCTCTCATAATTTGTTGGGCAGTATTCTTCTGTAGGTTAATATACTTAAGGAACAATGTGCTAATTTTTTAGCATCAAAGATAAAACCTAATAGCTGGTTATTTTTCTCTAATGAATTGACCTTTGAACACAGAAAATATCTCCAGATATTTTTCAAATTGAAGCATTTTTTTCATTACTATCTGCACCCTAGACCAATTGGGGAAAAAGCTGAGTCTCCTAGCCCTGGTGAGCACAAAGTTTATATTTCTCAAACCTCCAGGCAATATGGTACATGTTAATCATGTCTTATATGAAATTAATTGCTCCACATTACCCAATCAGGGGAGGAAATACAATTATATCTATTGATTAAAGCAGATATAATAACAAAAATGCAGACTAATGTATGCATCCTATTATATCAGGCCACATCAAATGACATGGTTGGCTAGTCATGGGCCTTATCATGTAGGGTACATCTTTTTTTTTTTTTTTTTTGTGGTACACGGGCTTCTCACTGTTGTGGCCTTTCCTGGTGTGGAGCACAGGCTCCAGATGCGCAGGCTCAGCGGCCATGGCTCACCGGCCTAGCCGCTCTGCGGCATGTGGGATCTTCCCGGACCGGGGCAAGAACCCGTGTCCCCTGCATCTGCAGGCGGACTCTCAGCCACTGTGCCACCAGGGAAGCCCTAGGGTACATCTTTATAGGCTATGCCATTTCAGCATGAATAATTCTCTAAATGTCTCAAGTTCTATCAGCAAAACCCAATGATAGTGACATCACCAAAAATGGCAAAATAAGGACCTCTGAAAATGAGCTCCTCCATAACAGAAATTATTTTTTAAATTGAAGAATTGTTATTTTTAGAACTCTGAAGATCAACCAAAGATTTGCAATAACCCAGGCAAAATTTATTCAAGAAAAGCAGTTGAATCTCAGTAAGCACAGCAACTTTTGTGGCATTTTAACTTGCCCCATGACATCCCGTGCTCTCCAGCTCTGTGGCAATCTTGAAAAATAGCAATCCATAGTCCTGATGCAGCCTGGTAGCCATTGGAGGGAGCAGAAGAGGACTGGATCACTTCCAAAGCCTCACTCCCAAAGAATTCCCATTATTTAACCTCTTGGTAGTTCCCTGGAAGACCCCCACTTACAAGATTGTCTGTATTTGACCTAGTTTGGAGCTCACTCAGAGCAAAAATTCTTCACCTGGGGGTGTTTTTCAAAAGCGATTATAGGCAAGTGTCTTAACTTCACACTGCTTGACATAATGGAGTATAATAGCTGATGCAGACAACAGATGAGAAAGATTAAAAGGAAAAGCTGAGGAATGAGATGTCCATAATGTTTTTGGAAAGTTATGCCATATTCTGGGAACCTAGAAGGCCATACACAGGTGTACTCGCCCAAAAAAGACCTGAGAGATCCCTAAGCTGTCATATCTAGCTAACTTTGAAGCTCTACATAAGCATGAAGGCAAATGCACAAGTGCTACCTGCCTTACTGAATGCTGAAAACATGCCTGGACATAAACACAAAGCCCCTCAGCAAAGACTGGGGGATTTATTGGTTCCTGGCATTTAAGGAAATATCAGTTCAATCATTAGTTAAGCCAAAATAAAGCTAACAGAGTAAAGATTTCAGTGATCATATACAAGAAAAAATACTGACTTTACAGAATTACTTCAAAGGTTCCTAATGATAAAACAAGCAGACTCTGGAAAGGGGGACGATCTGGTTTCTAGAGTTGCCACACTGTATCATTTTAAATTTCCAGTTATCGACAACAACAACAAAAATAGAGACATGCAAATAAACAACAAAGTGTGGCCCATACATGGGGAAAAAAAATCAATAAATAGACATGGTTCTTAAGAATGCCTGGACATTGGAATATCAAATAGAGAATATCATTAAAGAGACAAAAATTATCTATAGACATACACACACACACACACATATAAAATGTACACATTCTGAATTTGAGAAGTATGATAGCTCAAGTAAAATATTCACTAGAGGGACTCAAGAGCATATTTGAACTGGTGAAAGAAGGAATTGATGAATTTGAATGTAGCCCAATTGAGATTATCCTGTCTGAAGAACAGGAACAAAGTATGATGAAGGAAATTTGACAATCTCAGGTATGTGTAAGCCCCATCAAGATCATGAATTACACAGTGGGAGTCCCAGAAGGAGAGGAGAGAGGGGAAGGGGCAGAACTTTTTGAAAGGATATTATGTCTCAATTATTTGAGTATAAAAATCATGTAAAGTATATAGTCTGATCACAGTGGAATGAAGTTAGAAATCAGTAATAGAAAAAATATTGGGAACTTACAATATTTAATGGAAATTAAACATATGCTCCTAAATAGCCAATGAATTTTTAAAAATCACAAGAGAAAATTGAAAATATCTTCAGATTAATGAAAATGAAAACAGTTGCAAAACTTGTTCTAAAACTACACTCCAAACCTTATGATGGAGTAAAAGCAGTATTTAGAAGGAAGTTAATAGCTATAAATGCCTATATTAAAATATAAAAGTTTCTTAAGAAAATAAGCTAAACTTCTACCTTCAAAACCATGAAAAAGAAGAGCAAATAAAACCTAAAACAAGCAGAAAGAAGGAAATAAAACAATAGAGCAGAAATAAATGAAATAGAAAATAAGAATAAAAAATTGAGAAAGAAAATTTAAAAAGGAAAGTTGACCCTTTGAAAGGATCAACAGTGGACAAACTTTAGCTAGACTGACTAAGAAAAGAAAAAAGTAAGGAGATTCTAATTATTATGATTGGAAATGAAAGAGGGATATTACTACTGACCTTAAATAAATAAAACAGATTTTAAAGGAACAGTAGATAACCTAGATGTAATGGTAAATTCCTAGAGAGACACAAGCTACCAAAACTGATTCAAGAAGACATGGAAAATCCAAATAACTATAACAAGTAAAATAGTGAGTCAGCAAACAAAAGAACGTCCAACAATAAAGAGCCGAGGACTCTGTTCATTCTCTGGTGAATTCTACTAAATGTTTAAAAAAGAATTAATGCCAGTTGTTCTCAAAATCTTCCAAAAAGAAAAAGAAAAAAAGAAGAGCAGGGAACATGTCATAATTTATTCTTTGAGGCCAATATTGCCCTAATACTAAAACCAGATAAAGACATTATATGAAAAGAAAAATATAGACTAATATCCCTAATGAATATAGATGTAAGAATCCTCAAAACTTAGAAAAGTTAAACTGAAAGATACAAAAAGGATTACACACCATGACCAAGAAAGGTTTATCCCAGTAATGCAACATTCAAAAATAGTGTATCTTACCAATTGAATGAAAAAAAAATTACACAGTCATCTCAAAAAAAGTGGAAAAAGCATTTGAAAAAAACCGATCACTCTCACGATACATACATTCAACAAACTAGGAATAGAAGAGAATTTCCTCAACCTGAAAAGAGACATCTCTGAAAAACCTAACACCATACACAATGGTGTGAGATTGAAAGTATTCACCTGAGGATGAGGAACAACACAGAATGTCAGTTGTCTTTGCTGCCTTTGAACATTGTAGCCGAGGTTCTAGCCAGGGCAGATTGGAAAGAATGAAATAAAAACTATCCTTATTTGCAGATGACAAAACCTTATATATAGAAAACCCTAAGAAACACACACAAAAACAACTATTCCAGCTAGTAAACAATTTCAGTAAGTTTGCAGAATAAAAAATTAATATACAAAAATGAATTGCATTTTAATACACATGCAGTGAACAATCTGAAATGAAATTAACACTATTTTACTTGCAATAACATTGAACATAATAAAATAGGAAAATTTTCACAAAAAACGTTTGATTTGTACACTGAAATCTTTCAATCACAGTGTTGAAAGAAATTTTTAAAAGCCTAAATAAATAGGAAAGGATACCTTATTAATGGTTTAGAAGACCTAATATTGATATGGTGGCAGTATATTCCAAATTGATGTACATATTAAAGGCAATCAATCCCTATCAAAATCTCAGGTAACTTTTTGAAGAAATGAACAAGTCAATCCTAAAATTCATATGCAAATGCAAGAGCGCCAGAACAGCCATATAAATCTTAAAAAAGAACAGAGTAGGAGGAATCACACTTATCAATTTCAAACTTACCAAAAGCTAAAGAAATCAAGACAGTGCAACACTGGTATAGGGATGGATCTACCGACTGGAAAAAGATTGAGACTCTAGAAATAAACCCATGCATGTATAGTCATTGACTATTGACAAGGCTGCTGAGAGAATTCAATGTGAAAAAATAGTCTTTTCAACAAATGGTACTGGGATAACTGTATATCCACTTAGAAAAGAATAAACTTGGATCTCTAACACATGTCATATAAGAGTTAACTCAAAATTGATTGAAGACCTAAGTTTAGGTGGTAAAACTATAAAATTACTAGAAGAAAACATAAATGTAAATATTTGTGACTTTGAATTAGGCAATGGTTTCTTAGATATAACACCTAAACCACAAGCAATCAAAAATACAACATATATTAGACTTTATCAAATTAAAAAAAATGGTGTGTCAAAGGGCATTCTCAAGAAAGTGAGAAGCTAACACACAGAACAAGAGAAAATATTTGCAAATCATATATCTGATAAGGGTCTAATGTTCAGAATATAAAAAATCTCACAACTCAACAATAAAGAGACAACACGATTACAAATGGACAAGGGATTTGAATAGACATTTCTCCATAAAGATTTTATACAAATGGCCATGGATATTTTATGCAAATGACCCAACATTGTTAGTCACTAAGTAAATTAAAATCAAAACCACAATGAGGTATTTCATACCTACTAGGATAGCTAAAATCAAAAATGGAAAATAGCTAGTGTTGATGAGGATACAGAGAAATTGGAAGCCTGAGACACTGGGTAGCAACTTTGGAAAACAGTTTGGCCATTCCTCAAAAGGTTAACAATAATGTAATCATATAACCTAGCAATTCCACACCCAGATATGAATTCAAGAGAAATGAACGTATGTTCACAAAAATACTTGTATACAAATGTTCAAAGCAGTGTTATTCATAATAGACAAATGTGGAAAAAACATAAAAGTCTATCAACAGATGAATGGATAAACAATATATGCTATATCTATATAATGGAATAGTATTTATAAAAAGGAGTGAAGTATCAATATGCTACAACACAGGTGAACTTTGAAAACATGTTGCTAAATGAAAGAAACCAGACACAAAAGGCCATATATTGTATGTTGTCATTTATATTAAATGTCCAGAATAGGAAATCCATAGAGACAGAAAGTAGATTACTGGTTTCCAGGGGCCAGAGGAAGGCGGAAATGGAGAATGACTGATAATAGGTATTCTTTTTAAGGGTAATGAAAAATTCTGGATAGTGGTGATTGCACAACTTTTGGACTATACTATAAACCTCTGAATGGTTTAAAATGGTGAATTTTATGATAGGTTAATTAAATTTCAATTTTTAAAAAATCTACATGCAAGGTTTAAAAAGGCCAAAGCAAAAATTATAGGGAACTTGTTTTCTAACACACGTTTATTTCTAATCCCTACTGTAACTCCAAAAAATAATTTTTTAAAGATATAGTTATAAACTCAATGGATGAGTTGCATGGTATGTGAATTATATCTTCATAAAGCTGTTTTTAAAAGTATAAACACATGAAAATAAAGAAAACAGAAGTGATACCAATAGACAGGCTTTGTCAACGAATTTTTGGAGGTTGGAAAACTGGCAAAAAACAGGCAACTAGGTTAACAGAGTAAAAAAAAAGCTAAACCTAAGGGCTTGCAGAAGGCAATGTAAAGAGAATCAAACTAATCCATACCATGAAATCTAGGAAATGATAAAGAATAGGGACATCTAGTTACCCCAGAAGTCATAGGTGAACTGTAGCATTGAAAATAAGATGACTCTTTACACATCCGTATAAAGGACCAGTTAGAATTTCAAGTTCATTTTCATACCGTAGCAGAGACCAGCATTCATCCTTTGGAGAAATTGAACTGGAAGTCTCCAGATACGTCATGCAGAGAGTGTGTGTGTGGAACTGTACCCAAAACAGGGAGATACCGAGAGATTCTATACAATGTTGGTGACAGTCTCTTCCCCAGCCCTGTTACCCTGATTTGCTCCCAGTCTGCAGGCATGCTTGCTATCTTCAGTCAAAAGATTAGAGAGCTTTCTCCTGGAAAACCTTCTAGAATAAGAAAGAATACTTACTGTTACTTATATTTAGATAGCCCACTGTGATGGTTAATTTTCTGTATCAACTTTTCTGGGCCACAGTCAAACATTATTCTGGATCTTTCTGTGAGGGTGTTTTAGATGAAACAAACATTTAAATTGGTGGACTAATTTAAAAGCAGATTTTCCACCATAATGTGGGTGAGCCTCATGCAATCAGTTGAACGCTTGAATAGAACAAAATACTGACCTCCCCTGGACAAGAGGGAACTGTACCAGCAGAAGGCTTTTAAACTTGAACTGCAGTCTGGGTCTCCAGTCTGTCAGGTCATCCTGCAGATTTTGGACTTACCAGCCTCAATGATGTCATAAACCAATTCCTTAAAATCTATCTATCTATCTATCTGTCTATCTATCTATCTATCTATCTATCTATCTATCTATCTATCTTTATCTCTCTGTCTCCTTCTACTGATTCTGTTTCTCTGCCATACTCTGATAATACACCTACAAAGAAAAACTCAGATTACCATCCTACCCATTACCAAAGGTCCATCATTCCCATACATGATCAACATAAAATTTCACTCTTAATAATGCTTCAAGTCTAAAATACTTACATTTGAGGAAAACCTGTGAGATCAAATCAGATAGATCAAAGAGGGTTTCAGAAGAGAAAATAATTCAAGAAGAGGAAAAGTTTTACAAATTAGAATTAACCCTCATAGCAATGAGAGAAGATAAGTTTTCCATTACAGAAGAAGAAAAATAATAAAAAGGAGTAGATAACAAGGAAAATTTCTTAAGTTAAAAATATGATAATTAGAATTTAAGAATCCAGTAAGTTATATGAAGCTATTATTGAGAAAATCTTCCAAAAATACATCATAAAGCTGGGAAATAGGAGATCAAATGGACAATAATATAAACAGATTTTTCAGACATTACGGTTCACAAAAATTAACCTTATGAGCGCCACATTCATTCTCATGATGGTAAGGAAAACTGTATTCCACTAAAATGGCCAGTGTATCAGGAAGATTACCTAGAATCCAGGAAACAGGATCCAACACAGGATTCAAGCAATGGGACTTCCAAGGATGTGAATGACTGGCAGAGCCAAAGAATATCTGTGTCCTTTGATTACAAAACAGTCAGTCCAGGTAGGAACAGGAGAATAAAATCCTCCCAGAAGGGAAAGCCAAACTTTTTTTTTTAACATCTTTATTAGAGTATAATTGCTTTACATTGGTGTGTTAGTTACTGCTTTATAACAAAGTGAATCAGTTATACATATACATATGTCCCCATATCTCTTCCCTCTTGCATTGCGATCCCTCCCACCCTCCCTATCCCACCCCTCTAGATGCTCACAAAGCACCGAGCTGATCTCCCTGTGCTATGCAGCTGCTTCCCACTAGCTATCTATTTTACGTTTGGTAGTGTATATATGTCCATGCCACTCCCTCACTTTGTCACAGCTTATACTTCCCCCTCCCCATATCTTCAAGTCCATTCTCTAGTAGGTCTGCATCTTTATTCCCGTCTTGCCCTTAGGTTCTTCTGACCGTTTTTTTTTTTCCTTTTTCTTTTCTTAGATTCCATATATATGTGTTAGTGTACAGTATTTGTTTTTCTCATTTTGACTTACTTCACTCTGTATGACAAACTCTAGGTCCATCCACCTCACTACAAATAACTCAATTTCGTTTCTTTTATGGCTGAGTAATATTCCATTGTATATATGTGCCACATCTTCTTTATCCATTCATCTGTCAATGGACACTTAGGTTGCTTCCATGTCCTGGCTATTGTAAATAGAGCTGCAATGAATATTTTGGTACATGAGTCTTTTTGAATTAAGGTTTTCTCATGGTATATGCCCAGTAGTGAGTTTGCTGGGTCATATGGTAGTTTTATTCTTAGTTTTTTAAGGAACCTCCATACTGTTCTTCATAGTGGCTGTATCAATTTACATTCCCACCAACAGTGCAAGATGGTTCCCTTTTCTCCACACCCTCTCCAGTATTTATTGTTTCTAGATTTTTTGATTATGGCATTCTGACCGGTGTGAGATGATATCTCATTCTAGTTTTGATTTGCATTTCTCTAATGATTAATGATGTTGAGCATTCTTCCATGTGTTTGTTGGCAATCTGTATATCTTCTTTGGTGAAACGTCTCTTTAGGTCTTCTGCCCATTTTTGGATTGGGTTGTTTGTTTTTTTGATATTGAGCTGCATGAGTTGCGTGTATGTTTTGGAGAATGATCCTTTGTCAGTTGCTTCATTTGCAAATATTTTCTCCCATTCTGAGGGTTGTCTTTTTGTCTTGTTTATGGTTTCCTTTGCTGTGCAAAAGCTTTGAAGTTTCATTAGGTCCCATTTGTTTATTTTTGTTTTTATTTCCATTTCTGTAGGAGGTGGGTCAAAAAGGATCTTGCTGTGATTTATGTCATAGAGTGTTCTGCCTATGTTTACCTCTAAGAGTCTTTAGTGTCTGGCCTTACATTTAGGTCATTAATCCATTTTGAGTTTATTTTTGTGTATGGTGTTAAGGAGTGCTCTAATTTCATTCTTTTACATGTAGCTGTCCAGTTTTCCCAGCACCAGTTATTAAAGAGGCTGTCTTTTTTCCACTGTGTATTCTTGCCTCCTTTATCAAAGGTAAGGTGACCTTATGTGCGTGGGTTTATCTCTGGGCTTTCTATCCTGTACCATTGATCTATATTTCTTGTTTTGTGCCAGTACCATACTGTCTTGATTACGGTAGCTTTGTAGTATAGTCTGAAGTCAGGGAACCTGATTCCTCCAGCTCCATTTTTTGTTCTCAAGATTGCTTTGGCTCTTCGGGGTCTTTTGTGTTTCCATACAAATTGTGCAATTTTTTGTTCTAGTTCTGTGAAAAATACCAGTGGTACTTTGATAGGGATTGCATTGAATCTGTAGATTGCTTTGGGTAGTAGAGTCACTTTCACAATGTTGATTCTTCCAATCCAAGAACATGGTATATCTCTCCATCTATTTGTATCATCTTTAATTTCTTTCATCAGTGTCTTATAATGTTCTGCATACAGGTCTTTTGTCTCCTTAGGTAGGTTTATTCCTAGATATTTTATTCTTTTTGTTGCAATGGTAAATGGGAGTGTTTTCTTAATTTCACTTTCAGAATTTTCATCATTAGTGTATAGGAATGCAAGAGATTTCTGTGCATTAATTTTGTATCCTGCTACTTTACCAAATTCACTGATTAGGTCTAGTAGTTTTCTGGTAGCATCCTTAGGATTCTTAATGTATAGCATCATGTCATCTGCAAACAGTGACAGCTTCACTTCTTTTTCAAATTGGATTCCTTTTATTTCTTTTTCTTCTCTGATTGATGTGGCTAAAACTTCCAAAACTGTATTGAATAATAGTGGTGAGAGTGGGCATCCTTGTCTTGTTCCTGATCTTAGTGGAAATGGTTTCAGTTTTTCACCATTGAAAACGATGTTGGCTGTGGGTTTGTCATATATGACCTTTATTATGTTGAGGATTATTATTATATTATTATTATTATATTAAGTTCCCTCTATGCCTACTTTCTGGCAGGTTATTATCATAAATGGGTGTTGAATTTTGTCAAAAGCTGTCTCTGCATATATTGCAGTGATCATATGGTTTTTCTCTTTCAATTTGTTTATATGGTGTATCACGTTGATTGATTTGCGTATATTGAAGAATCCTTGCATTCCTGGGATATACCACGCTTGATCATAGTGTATGATCCTTTTAATGTGCTGTTGGATTCTGTTTGCTAGTATTTTCTTGAGGATTTTTGCGTCTATGTTCATCAGTGATATTGGCCTGTAGTTTTCTTTCTTTGTGACATCTTTTTCTGGTTTTCTTATCAGAGTGATGGTGGCCTCGTAAAACAAGTTTGGGAGTATTCCTCCCTCTGCTATACTTTTGAAGAGTTTGAGAAGGATAGGTGTTAGCTCTTCTCTAAATGTTTGATACAGTTCACCTGTGAAGCCATCTGGTCCTGGGCTTTTGTTTGTTGGAAGATTTTTCATCACAGTTTCAATTTTAGTGCTTGTGATTGGTCTTTTCATATTTTCTATTTCTTCCTGGTTCAGTCTCGGCAGGTTGTGCATTTCTAAGAATTTGTCCATTTCTTCCAGGTTGTTCATTTTATTGGCATTTAGTTGCTTGTAGTAATCTCTCATGATCCTGTGTATTTCTGCAGTGTCAGTTGTTACTTCTCCTTTTTCATTTCTAATTCTATTGATTTGAGTTTTCTCCCTTTTTTTCTTGATAAGTCTGGCTAATGGTTTATCAATTTTGTTTATCTTCTCAAAGAACCAGCTTTTAGTTTTATTGATCTTTGCTATCATTTCCTTCATTTCTTTTTCATTTATTTCTGATCTGATCTTTATGATTTCTTTCCTTCTGCTAACTTTGGGGTTTTTTTGTTCTTCTTTCTCTAATTGCTTTAGGTGTAAGGTTAGATTGTTTATTTGAGATGTTTCTTGTTTCTTAAGGTAGGCTTGTGTAGCTATAAACTTCCCTGCTAAAACTGCATTTGCTGCATACCATAGGTTTTGGGTCGTTGTGTTTTCATTGTCATTTGTTTCTAGGTATTTTTTTATTTCCTCTTTGATTTCATCAGTGATCTCTTGGTTATTAAGTAGTGTGTTGTTTAGCCTCCATGTGTTTCTATTTCTTACAGATATTTTCCTGTAATTGGTATATAATCTCATAGCGTTGTGGTCGGAAAAGATACTTGATACAATTTCAATTTTCTTAAATTTACCAAGGCTTGATTTGTGACCCAAGATATGGTCTCTCCTGGAGAATGTTCCATAAGCACTTGAGAAAAATGTGTATTCTGTTGTTTTTGGATGGAATGTCCTATAAATATCAATTAAGTGCATCTTGTTTAATGTATCATTTAAAGCTTGTGTTTCCTTATTTATTTTCATTTTGGATGATCTGTCCATTGGTGAAAGTGGGGTGTTAAAGGCACCTACTGTGATGGTGTTACTGTTGATTTCCCCTTTTGTGGCTTTTAGTATTTGCCTTATGTATTGAGGTGCTCCAATGTTGGGTGTGTTAATATTTACAATTGTTATATCTTCTTCTTGGATCGATCCCTTGATCATTATGTAGTGTCCTTCTTTGTGTCTTGTAATAGTCTTTATTTTAAAGTCTATTTTGTCTGATATGAGAATTGCTACTCCAGCTTTCTTTTGATTTCCATTTGCATGGAATATCTTTTTCTATCCCCTCACTTTCAGTCTGTATGTGTCCCTAGGTCTGAAGTGGGTTCCTTGTAGACTGCATAAATATGGTTGTTGTTTCTGTATCCATTCAGCCAGTCTATGTCTATTGGTTGGAGCACTTAATCCATTTACATTTAATGTAACTATCAATATGTATGATTCTATTACCATTTTCTTAATTGTTTTGGGTTTATTATTGAAGGTCTTTTCCTTCTCTTGTGTTTCCTGCCTAGAGAAGTTCCTTTAGTATTTGCTGTAAAGCTGGTTTGATGGTGCTGAATACTCTTAGCTTTTGTTTGTCTGTAAAGCTTTTAATTTCTTCATCAAATCTGAATGAGATCCTTGCTGGGTAGAGTAACCTTGGTTGTAGGTTTTTCTCCTTCATCACTTTAAATATGTCCTGCCACTCCCTTCTGGCTTGCAGAATTTCTGCTGAAAGATCAGGTGTTAACCTTATGGGGATTCCTTTATGTGTTATTTGTTGTTTTTTCCTTACTGCTTTTAATATTTGTTCTTTGTATTTTATGTTTGATAGTTTGATTAATATGTGTCTTGGCCTGTTTCTCCTTGGATTTATCCTGTATGGGACTCTCTGTGCTTCCTGGACTTGATTAACTATTCCCTTTCCCATATTAGGGAAGTTTTCAACTATAATCTCTTCAAATATTTTCTCAGTCCCTTTCTTTTTCTCTTCTTCTTCTGGGACCCCTATAATTCGAATGTTCATGTGTTTTATGTTGTCCCAGAGGTCTCCGAGACTGTCCTCAATTCTTTTCATTCTTCTTTCTTTGTTCTGCTCTGCAGTAGTTATTTCCACTATTTTATCTTCCAGGTCACTTATCCGTTCTTCTGTCTCAGTTATTCTGCTATTGATCCCTTCTAGAGAATTTTTATTTTCATTTCTTGTGTTGTTCATCACTGTTTGTTTGCTCTTTAGTTCTTCTAAGTCCTTGTTAAACGTTTCTTGTATTTTCTACATTTTATTTCCAAGATTTTGGATCATCTTTACTACATTATTCTGAATTCTTTTTCAGGTAGACTGCCTATTTCCTCTTCATTTGTTAGGTCTGGTGGGTTTCTGCCTTGCTCCTTCATCTGCAGTGTGTTTCTGTGTGTCTTCTCATTTTGCTTAACTGACTGTGTTTGGGGTCTCCTTTTTGCAGGCTGTAGGTTCGTAGTTTCCGTTGTTTTTGGTGTCTGTCCCCAGTGGCTAAGGTTGGTTCAGTGGGTTGTGTAGGCTTCCTGGTGGAGGGGACTGGTGCCTGTGTTTTGGTTGATGAGGCTGGATCTTGTCTTTCTCATGGGCAAATCCACGTCTGCTGGTGTGTTTTGGGGTGTCTGTGGACTTATTATGATTTTAGGCAGCCTCTGCTAATGGATGGGGTTGTGTTCCTGTCTTGCTAGTTGTTTGGCATGGGGCGTCCTGCACTGTAGCTTGCTGGTCGTTGAGTGGAGCTGGGTTTTGGCATTGAGATGGAGATCTCTGGGAGATTTTTGCCATTTGATAGTACGTGGAACTGGGAGGTCTCTTGTGGACCAGTGTCCTGAACTGGGCTCTCCCACCTCAGTGGCACAGCCCTGATGCCTGGCTGGAGCACCAAGAGCCTGTCCTCCACATGGCTTAGAATAAAATTGAGGAGAAAAAGTAAGAAAGAAAGAAGAAGGTAAAATAAAATAAAGTAAAATAAAATAAAATAAAGTTAATAAAATAAAAAATACATATTAAGAAAAAAAATTTTTTTAAGTAAAAAAGAAACAAAAAAACCCCGGACAGACAGCACTCTAGGTCAAATGATAAAAGCAAAGCTATACAGACAAAATCAAACACAGAAGCAATCACATACACACTCACAAAAAGAGAAAAAGTGGAAAAAAAATATATATATATCGTTGCTCCCAAAGTCCACCTCCTCAATTTGAGATGATTTGTTCTCTATTCAGGTATTCCACAGATTCAGGATACATCAAGTTGATTGTGGAGATTTGCCGTACGCGGGCCTCTCACTGTTGTGGCCTCTCCCATTGCAGAGCACAGGCTCTAGACACGCAGGCTTAGCAGCCATGGCTCACGGGCCTAGCCCCTCCACGGCATGTGGGATCTTCCCGGACCAGGGCACGAACCCGTGTTCCCTGCATCGGCAGGCGGGCTCTCGAACACTGCACCACCAGGGAAGCCCTGATTGTGGAGATTTAATCCGCTGCTCCTGAGGCTGCTGGGGGAGATTTCCCTTTGTTCACACAGCTCCTGGGATTCAGCTTTGGAGTTGGACCCGCCTCTGTGTGTAGGTCACCTGATGTCATCTGTTCTTCGCTCAGACAGGACGGGGTTAAAGGAGTAGCTGCTTCGGGTGCTCTGGCTCCCTCAGGCCTGGAGGAGGGAAGGGTATGGAGTATGGGGCGAGCCTGCGGTGGCAGAGGCCGATGTGACGTTGCACCAGCCTGAGGTGCGCTATGCGTTCTCCCAGGGAAGTTGTCCCCGGATCACGGGACCCTGGCCGTGGCGGGCTGCACAGGGGAGGTGTAGAGAGTGACCTGTGCTTGCACACAGGCTTCTTGGTGGCGGCAGCAGCAGTCTTAGCATCTCATGCCTGTCTCTCAGGTCTGCACTGATAGCTGTGGCTCGCGTCCGTCTGTGGAGCTCCTTTAAGTGGCACTTTTAATCCCCTCTCCTCGTGCACCAGGAAACAAAGAGGCAAGAAAAAGTCTCTTGCCTCTTCTGCAGCTCCAGACTTTCCCAGACTCCCTCCCGGCTAGCCTTGGCACACTAGCCCCCTTCAGGCTGTGTTCACGCAGCCAACCCCTGTCCTCTCCCTGGGATCTGACCTCTGAAGCCTGAGCCTCAGCTGCCACCCCCTGCCCATCCCTGCTGGTGAGCAGACAAGCTCCTCGGGCTGGTGAGTACTGGTCGGCACAGATCCTCTGTGCGGGAATCTCTCCGCTTTTCCCTCTGCACCCATATTGCTGTGCTCTCCTCCGTGGCTCGGAAGCTTCCCCCCTCTGCCACCTGCAGTCTCCGCCCGCGAAGGGGTTTCCTAGTGTGTGGAAACCTTTCCTCCTTCACGGCTCCCTCCCAGTGGTGCAGGTCTCGTCCCTATTCTTTTGTCTCTGTTTTTTTCTTTTTTCTTTTGCCCTACCCAGGTACGTGGGGAGCTTCTTGCCTTTTGGGAGGTCTGAGGTCTTCTGCCAGCGTTCAGTAGGTGTTCTGTAGGAGTTGTTCCATGTGTAGATGTATTTCTGATGTATCTGTGGGGAGGAAGGTGATCTCCGCGTCTTACTCTTTTGCCATTTTGAAGCTCCTCCCGTTTCTTTAAAAACAAATCATTATTTTATCAGAAGTGTGTAAGAGTTCCATAGGAGAATTTTGGAGAGTTTGTGACAAGTTTATAGAAAATTTAGCGCATAAAATAGTGAGAAGTATAGAAGAATAAGAATATATATCTAATAACCATGCATTAAAACAAAACAATAAATAATCCAATGCAACTCAGTAGATAAAAGATATGAGATTGTTTACAGAGTTATAAATAGCAAATTGCTAATGTACATAAAAGCCATCAATAGGAATTTAAGAATTTGTTATTAGAGAAATTAAAATATAGCAAGTGTAAGACATATTTTCATACCCATCAAAAGGGGTAAAATGTAAAAGTCTGATAATAGCAAGTGTTATAAAGGATGCTGACCAATGGAAATAGATATATGCTGGTTGTAGGTACATAAATTTGTCCAAATATTTGGAGGGCAATTAGGCAATATGCATTAAAATTGAAGCTGTGCATAGTCTTTAACTCAGGAATTAAGTACTGAGGAAATTCTCACATAGTGGCATGTGGATATATGAGCAAAAGCATTTACTACAGTCATAAAAATATAACAGTACAGATCGTTGGGATATGCCAATACCTAAAATTTTAAAAGTTTGTTAGGTTTTTCATAGTTTACTTGGCAGCTCTGGCTTATTGTTCTTCCCCACAGATCTAACAGGTAGTTATACAGGTAAAGGAAACCATATAGTTACTCTGTGAGGCATTTCCAACCATGTAGGTTTACAGAAAAAGCCCCATTGGGATAGACCTCCACTGTTCTAGGGTGTGATAACTTAGGAGTGAATATGATTTGAACTTAATACATTTTTAGAGGGTGTCAAATTCA
Organism: Mesoplodon bidens; assembly: GCF_964165515.1. Classification (NCBI taxonomy): domain Eukaryota; kingdom Metazoa; phylum Chordata; class Mammalia; order Artiodactyla; family Ziphiidae; genus Mesoplodon; species Mesoplodon bidens. Next base: position 116,298,118 of record NC_138176.1, on the reverse strand, counting down.
GAACTAGGCAGATCCATCTCCTGACCCTAAACATGGTCCTAAAGTAAATTGCTTGAGGAATTTGGATCTCAAAGGTTATAGGCAGTGAATTTTGAAGTGTCTGTATTCCATAGGAGATCAGAGAAGCCCAGCTGAAAGAATTGTGGACTGACTGACATGACAGCTGTGGATTGAGCACAACTTCTTTTTGAAAGGGCTGTCTTATCTTGAAGATTATGACTTTGGAGGAAGTAAGGTGATTGGCAGTGGAAAGAATCAGAACATGTGAAATATCTTAAAAAATTATTGACAAATAATTTTGCCTATGTTACACATAAAAAAAACTTCACACTTTGGGAAAAAATATAATGCATTTTTCTGGATACACACAAATTTGTTGAAAGTATAAAAACAGATTTGGCATGATAAATGCTAAATTTAGGATCAAGGTTAATTGGGGAGAAACGGAAGGAAATGAAATTGTGTCACTAAATCCATGAATGCTGCTTTGAAGCAAAAGTAGCCTTGTATTGTTTTGTTTTAAACTGGGTAGCTACATGACTGTTGACGATATTATTCTCTATACTTCTAGGTATGCTAGAATTCTTCCTCAATTTTTAAAAATGGGTAAGTAGATGATGAAGAAATTGATATTTGCATCAAACCAATCTGAAAACTATGGAGATGGAAGGAAAGAGTGGGGTGAGATTGAAGTAGATTGAAAGGGAAGCATGAACTCATGAAATATCACCCAGATCAGTGAGAAGGCAGGTGGATGTTTCAGACTAACAGAAAGAACACAATGTGGGAATCAAAAGGAAATGGCTCCCAGGTCTTAAGTGTTAGAGTGAGACTTACGAAGATGCAAACTGATTTCTTCCCAACAATGCCTGTGGTGAGTGGAAAATCAGGGACCTGAGTTCTTCCCCTGGCTTTGCCCTTTTGTAAGGGAGGTTAGTATGAAAGTCGGTGTCTGCCTTGCCACACTTTCCTCATGTGGAGAACTAGGTACATTAGTCGTGTCACATTTTCATGAAGAAATTTGTGGCTTCTACCTCTAGATTGCATAGGATTACTCTTGGTTTCTAACTGTAATGTTTTATTCTCAAAATTAGAGTAGCAAAATAAAATATCTCCCCTGCACCTAAACTGCTACAGCATTTTGCCTTTCATGTATCTTGGATCAGCATCTTTAGACTTGTTCTTTTAAAATGTTCTGGTCTCTGTTCATTTTCAAACATTTCCTTTAATTCTTAATTTTTTCACACTAAGCAAAATCCATTTTCCTACCCTTTTGCTAAATGTTTTTTCTAGTGCATATCATTCATTAACAAGAGGACAATTCCCAGGGATGTCTTAGAAACAAATGTAAGAAATGGAGTCAAAATATGGCGCTACTAGTTATCGCAGCTGAAATTGACTTAAATTCCCTAATTCATAAGTAAAAGAAGATCCATATGCACTGGTTATATTTATATCATGTATTTTCCATTTCAAAGATAAAATAAGAATCACGAAAATAAATGTCCTAATAATTTATTTGATTCAAAAGAAAAATCACTTAAACACCAAATAACTTCAACAGCAGCAAAAGAAATATCTTTTACAATGGAAGTATTGTTCAGGACTAGACCATTTGACTTGGGAGAAACAACTTGGGTAATGTGACAGAGAATCTTGTCCCAGTCAGTGTTTCATTTTAATAACTGTTTTAAGTTAAATATCTACCAGATCAACTGTAGTTGATTCCAGTAGTGCTCCTTCACTGTGTATATATATAGTGTAAATAAAAGTATTTAAATATATACATATATATTTAATTTAGCTGTGTTAAATGGCATTATATGTATCTATCAAGCTTTTCTTAGAGTTTCGCTTAGTATTTTCACATCTCCAGTGTTGTGCACTTTGGAAATCGAGAGCAAAGAAGTAAAAGATGAGGAAGTAGGAACTAATTGGGCACTTTCTTTGAAAGGATTAATGAAGTCTTTGAATAGAGGCTAAAACCCCAGTGAAATAAGTGAAAATAAGCAAAAAGTACAAAACTCTATATAAACGTATTGTTTTTACATTCCTTTGTTTTGGTGATTATGAGGAAAAGATACAAGTTTAATACATATTCCAATCCTTCAGATTGTATCATCCCAGTGCAACCACTTCTGTCTTCCTCTGTCACTTTAAATATCTGTCCATTAGAAACAGTAAGCACCTCACTGTAAAAACTGTGAATCATTAGGTAAATGAAATAAAGAGAAGCAGAAGTGTAAGTTGGATGCAGAATGAGCAAATCAGTGAATTGCTAAACAAAGTAAAACAGAAATATTCTCTATTGCTGAATATCAGATCAACTCAGCCTCTAGAAATACTGACCCTTAAGCAACTCTTAGCAGAAACTCAGAAAGACAGACCGTGTGGTCATCCAGAATACTCAGATGACTTACAGAGTTGTCGGTGTGTTAGGTGGCCTAATACCAGTCTTCGTTATATTCTAGGAGGTCTGATCTTATAGATGAAACAAAGGACCAGGAATCTCTGGGCAGTGACAACCCTTACCAAGGATTGTATCAAATTGACCAAAAAGTTCGTTAGGGTTTTTCTGTTAATGTCTTATGGAAAATCCGGAATCAACTTATTGGCCACCTACTAACAATTGTCATTTGCTTCAGAACAGAACCCATCTACAGCCTGGTAATAATACAAAGGGAATATTAAAAAAGAATATCAGAGAATCAGCTCAATTATCTACAGCTGCACTGTCCAGTACAGTAGCCACTAGCTACTGGTGAATTTGAATGTTTTGAAACTAAATAAAATTAAAGATGCAGTTCCTCAGTAGCACTCTCCACATTTAAGTACTCAGTGGCTGACGTACTGGACAGCACAGATACAGGACATTTCCATCATCTGGGCAGTGCCAAGCCAGAATATTGTGGTCCATGAATCAGCAGCATTGGCATCACCCAGTGGTTTCTATTTATCTTTTTAATTTTAATTTAATTTAATTTTTTAAATAAATGTATTTATTTATTTATTTTTGGCTGTGTTCGGCCTTCATTGCTGCATGCAGGCTTTCTCTACTTGAGGCGAGCGGGTGCTACTCTTTGTTGCAGTGCGCGGACTTCTCATAGCGGTGGCTTCTCTTGTTGTGGAGCATGGGCTGTAGGCACATGGGCTTCAGTAGTTGTGGCTCACGGGCTCTAGAGCACAGGCTCAGTAGTTGTGGTGTGCAGGCTTAGTTGCTCTGAGGCATGTTGGATCTTCCTGCACCATGGATCGAACCCGTGTCCCCTGCATTGGCAGGTGGATTCTTAACTACTGTGCCACCAGGGAAGTCCCCCAGAGGTTTTTAGAAATGCAGAAACTTGGGCCCTAGTACATCTTTATGTGATATGTGTGTACATTAAAGTATTAAAGAGTAATGGTCTAAAGCTCATTCCAGGACTCTAGTCATTAAAAGATAAATGGCATACAAGTCAGAAAGCTGAGACAGAGTAGCTCAGTAGATTGTACAGGAACTATCTATGTACAGGAACTATCTGGGTTCATCCAAATAACCTTGGATGCATAACCTTTTTTTGTGAAGCTGAGATGACTAATATTATGTCTATTTTGGTCAAGACTGGGTAGGTAACAAATATACTAACAAACAAATAACAATAACAAATAACAAATTTCAACAGTACTTACTATTTGCTTGACACTCTTTGCTGGGCAAGTTAGGCGTTTTCTAAATTATTCCACATAAGTGACCTTTAAACACTTTTACTGATGATATAATTTAGCCTCAACAAGTACAAAAATCATGCCCATGATCACACAGCTAAGAAATGGCAGAGCCAAATTTGAAGAAAATTTAAAAAAAGGTTTTTTCCCTTAGTCAACAGAAAATTAAGAAATATGTGCTGTTATTTTTGTTTCAAGGCTTAGAATTTTTAACCATAATTACTACTGTGGCAGAAATTAAATAAACCTTATTTGAGATTCAACTAAGAGAATATGACTAAGAAAGATTTTCTGCCCATGCTCAGCAGTGGTGAAAAGAAATATTTACAATTTCCTTAAAAGCTTTTAGTCTTTTGGAGAGGCTCTAATCTGCATTAGCAGGGGTTGTACCCTTGACGTGACATTCAGTTTTATCCTTTTTGCATTTAGAAACCTGAACTTGAGTTTCTCTCTGCCTCACTTAATGGAGGGCCACTCTTCTGCATGCATTATTAAGTTTAACTCCTACTGTTGCCTCCCCAGAATCAGACAGCACTATGATCTCCCATTAGCTATGAGAGCAAACTGCAAAGTTCCTAGTAATGCAGGCAAAATTGAATTATTTTACTGGGGATCATAGAATTCGGTAGTGCAACCAAGCAACCATATCAAGACAGTAGTTAAGAAAACGTGTTTTGAACAATTTTTATACTGACCACCACAAGCAGCTACTTGTTCACTTGGTTTATTGATAAAGGCTACCCTTATACAAGTTAAAGTAATTAATTCTTTAAATCAGAATTGCAAAAGCAACAGTCAAAGCTGGTCTTTTGCAAATGAATTTTTCATTTTTAAGCAGATAATGCAAGCAATTGTTTTCTCAATGGAGATTTTAAGGAACTTAGAAACCTATAGAGTAAAAAGAAAATTTAATGAAGATTAGCCAAGAAATTCCCATCAAGTATAGAATAGTTCCTATTTATAGTTCTTTGATATCAACTATTTATTATTTAATTATCAATTTTCCCTATCTTACATTTTTGAACACATATTTCATATATTCTAAGTTGGCTTATGTATTTAAACATATTGCAAATATCTATTTAATATTTAAATATAAATATATGATTTTTAAACAACAAAATGATTTGATAAGAGATAGTAGCACACAGTACATTCACATTGTGTGGTGGAAACTAAATTTCAGAAACTATCATTTGTCCACTTAAGTCAATCAGGTTTGCTGATGAGTTTGGAGAAGTGATTGGGAGAATCAAGTATCTTTAGCCTAACTAATAGAAGTTTAAATAATTAATGGACTTTCATGTGAAGAAATTTTGTGTCGCATCATAATGCAGATCTAGGGTCAGCAAATGATTAAGCAGTGGTGGAGACAAATTCTAAAGCAATAATTTCTAACAATACGCTTTAAAAAAATTAAAAATAATAAAAAGAAATAAAAACATTGGGTTGTAGGTCACAGGCTAATCTCTTGGGTGAGCTCATTTCATTCCATCCTCAGGGAGAAGAGTTGTAGGTGGATCAAAGAAAAATTGAAGTTCTGAAAGACTTCAAATCCGTGTGCCAATGGGTGGGGCTTTAGGGACCATATCAGTGGAGGGCTGAGTGTTCTTCCTTCTTGTGTTTTTTGTTCCTTTCCTGCTACAGTGCTGATGAGGTAGCCTGATGATTACTTCTGCCTGCAGGTGTTCTTACGTTTGGAAGGTAAACCAATTGTCATAATATAGAAGCCCAGTGCACAGGAAATTAGTTTAGGCAAGCTTTGCTCCAGGCCTAAAGAAAAAGATGTCCATAGCCATCATGGCTTACAGGGAAACTGGCATGGAGAACATTTCCCTAGCTAACATCATTTTTGGGCCTGAAGATGAAGGCAAAGAATAACCATCTGATTTTTTTTCTATATTGTCTGGCAATATGAAATGTTGACAGGATAGCTTGTCAATATTGAAAAAATGATAAAGAATTAAATTTTTGTCCTTTTATATTAGTTCCTTACAAAATCTGAGTTAACTTCTTTTGAAGGCACAATGTCGATATTCAACAAATATCAAAAATAAATTTTATTAACAAATGCTGGAGAGGGTGTGGAGAAAAGGGAACATTACTACACTGTCAGTGGGAATATAAGTTGGTGCAGCCACTATGGAAAACAGTATGGCGGTTCCTCAAAAAGCTAAAAATAGAGTTGCCATATGATCCAGCAATCCTGCTCCTGGGTATATATCTGGACAAAATTATAATTCAAAAAGATATATGCACCCCTATGTTCATAGTAGCACTATTCACAATAGCCAAGACATGGAAACAACCTAAATGTCCATCAACAGATGAATAGATAAAGAAAATGTGATACATATATACAGTGGAATACTACTCAGCCATAAAAAGAAGGAAACAATGACATTTGCAGCAACATGGATGGACCTAGAGATTATCATACTAAGTGAAGTAAGTCAGAAAGAGAAAGACAAATACCATGTGATGTCACTTATATGTGGAATCTAAAATATGACACAAACGAACCTATCTACAAAACAGAAATGAACTCACAGACATAGAGAACAGACTTGTGGTTGCCAAGGGAGAGGGGGATGGGGGAGGGATGAAGTGGGAGTTTGGGGTTAGCAGATGCAAGCTATTATATATAGAATGGATGAACAACAAGATCCTACTGTCTAGCATAGGGAACTGTATTCAATATCCTGTGATAAACCATAATGGAAAAGAATATTAAAAAAAGAATGTATATATGTATAACTGAATCACTGTGCTGTACAGCAGAAATTAACACAACATTGTAAGTCCATATACTTCAATTAAAAAATTAAAAAATTAAATTTATAACTTAACCTTAGGCAACATATTTAGTAGCTCAGGACAAAGTATTATGAATTTTACTCCTCGTTTCATTGTTTCACATACATATGGCAGTTCTATTAATGGGTAGAACTGTGTGTTCTACCCATTAATAAATGATATTACCATTTCAATATATTTTCCTTAGCAAAATGTAGAAATTTACATGCATTTGCTTCTAAAATAAACACCTGAAATTACTAATTGTTGATTAGAGTCTCTGAAGAATTGATTAATTCATTTATTAAATCATCCTATGATTCATTAAGCCAAACTTTTGACAGAGAATTAAATAAAGTAACTGTGTTAAAAAAATGCTTTAAACATTGCAACCATTTTCTCAGTTGTCTTTCATCTGTATATCTGTCAAATTTACTTAGGCATAGTTGAGTTGGTGATACTTTGATATGCAAAGAAGTTCCTTGTTTTAGCAGGAAACCATCCACTAGAACACATCTAAATTCTCATTATATAATTTGACAGTGAAAAAACAGAAGGCAATAGAGTGACAGGTGTGAGAAAATAAAAGACATTTACAATAATGTAGAACAATAATAGGACTTATTATTGGGTGCTTACTATGCACCAGGTATGGAACACATTTCACATGCAATGACATATTTAATTCTCATAACAACTAAAGGAAGAAACTACCATTAGCATCACCATTTTCAGATGAGACCAAAGTCATATCTCTAGTATATGGCAGTGCTGGACTCAAACTCAAGTCTCTCAACACCAAAGTCCATACTCTCAAAAGAAACCTACTGTTTCTTTTGCAGTCAGTAATGTGGTTAACAGTATCATTAACAAATATGGACACTTTCAAGATGGGCAAATAAATGGGGCAAAAATCTGTGTAAATATAACCTTAATGTTCCAGAAAGTATTACAAGCTACCCACTGAATGTATTAATAAATGTTAGAGATTCATGTTTTTGGAAAAGGTTATTTGGATTTCCACTTCCAATTAGGATGTAGCAGTACATAAACGAACTTCACTCCTATGGTAGCAGCAAGACAAAAATATTATTATGCTAAAATGTATAATTTTTATACAACAATTGAAGAGAACTGGACATTAAGATGTCTTAATGGACTAAATTCCAGAGAGAAAGAGAGAGAGATGAGCCCTTTATAGGTTATCAAAGTGCCACTTCTATACCTGAGGTCAAGCACCTACTGTGTGAATAGGTAAATGGGAAAGTAAGCCCATCCCCAAAGAGAGAGAGCCTTGTAGAGACAATGTAAAATCAGCCAGTTTCTAACGGAAGATAGAAAATCAGTAATAAAAAATTTAAATATCTTGGCCTGACAATCCTCTCACTTCCCTTTGCAGAATATTGCTGAGTAAAGGCAGTGGAGGTGAGAGTGAAAAGCAGAGTCTTTCAGCAGACGTGTGCAGCTACACGGTGCTTAATACTCCAGGGATCAGCTAGAGAAGAATCCAAAAATGAACCAAAACTACCTAAAATTGCAATCTGAACCACTTCCAGCTCAAACTCTGACAAGATCAAAGAGATTAGCTGAAGAATAAAAAGAAGGCCTTAATCCAATTTGAAACCACCCCTGAATGCAATCAATTTATGGTAACAGGCCATACAAACTCAACTGAACTCTTCATGGAATCTGAAAAATCATTCCTTTTTACTAGTTGTCCCCTGAGAAAGGAATACTACTGGAACTCCCTAGGAAAAATAATAACACAACAGCAACAAAATATTTTATAGTTTAATCTCTATTTAATGTACATGCCCAGCATTAAATCTTTTTAAAAAAATAAGCAAAGAAGCAGGGAATGTTACCATAATTAAGAGAAAAGATAGTCAATAGAGGAAGAGCAACAGATGACCCAGATAGTGTAATGAGTAGGAAAAGTTTGAAAGGACTATAATTATGTTAAGAATTGCAGAAACAAAGAATGGAAACAGAAAACAAAACAAAAAAATAGTTTGGGACAAGAAATGGAAAATTATGGTATGGAAAGGAATATATGTAGTATATGAAAGAAAACTTCTAAAACAAATATATGATATTTTAAATGTAAAATTATTTAAAATAAATTTAAAGCAGTGTAGATCAATTACCCCCTCCTATCCTTTGTGATAATTTTGGATACAGTTCAGACACAGCAGAAGAAAGGGTTAGTTATCCTTATACAGATTAATAGAAATTATACAAATCGAAGCACAGAAACAAAAATAAAACAATGCATAGACAACCAGTGACCTGTAGAAAAACATCCAGTTTCTAACCTATTTATAATTGGAGTCAAGAGAAGAGAAGAGAAAGAATATGCTAGAAAAATTTTTTATGAAAAAATAGCTTAAAAGGTCCATATTTATTGTAAAACTTCAATATACATTTCCAAGAAACAAAGAAAATCTAAGCTCAATAAATATAAAAATAACCACCTTTAGACACATCAAAGCCAAACTACTGAAAACCTAAGATAATTTTAAAATGTTGAATGCAGACAGAAAAAAAGACATTGCACTGAAGGAAAAACAGTAAGAATGATAATTGACTTCTCATCAGACATAATAGAAGCCAGCAGACAACAAAATGAGACTTTTAGTGTGCAAAGAGAAAAAAAGCCAAGCCTTCATTCAATATTCACAAAAATATTCTTTAAAAATAAAGGCAAAATTAAGACATATTTAGATAATCAAAAGCTGAGAGAATTCATTGGCTCAAAAACCACCCTAAAAAATCCTAAAGGAAGGTCTTCAGATCAACAAAGGAATCCAAAAGTATCTTTTAAAAAAATACTGGAAAGGCCAGGAGACATAAGGTCAATTTACAGAATTTAATTACATTTCTACATAATAAGAAAAAATAATTGGAAAATGACAATTCTTTTAAGTATAATACAGTATCAAAAATATAAAACCCTTAGGAGTAAGTTTATTGAAAAATATGCAAGAACTCTGCAATGAAATATAAAACACATTTTGAGAGATATTAAAGATGACTTAAATAATAAAAGATATGGCACATTCAAAAAGTGGAATCAATATTGGTAAGATGTTAAATCTCAAACTAGTGATTCAGTGCTATCTAGATCAAAATACCAGCATTTTTTGGTAAAATTGACAAGATGTTTCTGAAATGTATATGGAATTCAGAAGGATCTGGCATAGCCAAAACAATCTAGAAAAAGAAAAACAATTTCAGAGGGCTTTCACTACTTGATTTCAAGGTAACATACTGTATCATAAGATACAATTACTTCCTGTTTGTAAAGCTTACAATAAAGCTACATTAATTTCAACAACATGGTATTGACAGAAAGGCAAATAGATCTACAGAATAGAAGAAAATAGGGAGTCATAGGAGCCAATGCAATTCAGTGGAGAAACAGTCTTTACAATAAATGGTGTTGCAACAAGTGGAACAATGAACCTTGACCCTACTTCACACTACTAAAAAAATTAATTCCAAATGGATCATAGGCCTGAACAAAAAAATTAAACCATAAAGCTACTAAAAGCGTGCACAGGAAAATACTTTATCAAACTTGGGGCAGGCAAATATTTCTTAGACTTGTCATAAGAAGCTCCAACTACAAAAGAAAGAAACAATAAATTGAAATACTGTTTGTCAAAAGACACCAGTCAAGAGAAGGAAAGGAAAAGCCACAGACTGGGAGAAAATATAATACATAGGTCTAACAAAAGGCTTATATCTAAATAACACAAAGAACTCCTACAACTCAATAATACAGAGCAAATGATCCGAATAAAACTGGCAGAACACAACAGAAGATACCTGGATGGCTAATAAGTACATGAAAAGATGCTCAATATCATTACTTATCAGGGAAACTCAAATTAAATACACAATGACTTGCTTCACATCCACTAAAATGAAAACAATAAAAAGCCAGACAATATCCGCTATTGTTACGGAGATGAAGCTACAGGAACTCTCAACATATTTCTGGAGGGAGTGTAAAATAGTGCAACCGCTTTCGAAAAACTGATAGGCAATTTTATTTAATATATATCATGTCCTCGAAGTTCCTCTTCTAGTATAATAAACAAGGGATATGAAAGCATGTGATGACAAAAAAGACAAATACAAAAAAGTTCATAGCAGAAAATATCAGCCAGTATAAGAATGGATAATCAACTAAGGAGGATATTCTATTTGGCAATAAAAAGAACAAACTATATACACAGAGCATGGGTGGATCTTAAACACATTATGTTGAATAAAACAATGCAGAAACAACAAAATATATACTGCACGACTCTGTTTACATCAAATTCTATAAAAAGCAATATTTAACTATGCTGACAGAAATCGAAGTAGTTTTTGCTCCAGGAGAGATTTGAGCATTGAATGGAAAGAGGCACAAAGTTGATTTCTGGGGTGGTAGGACTATTCTGTTTCTTGATAAGGGTTTTAGTTACATATGTATATACATTTGCCAAAATTTATCAGACTGTATTCTTAAGATCAGTTACTTGGATGAAGGAAAAAATGATAGACATATCGGTCCCCCAAACCAAGAGTGCTTCCTTAAAAAATGTCCAAAACTAGTCAAACCTTATTCTTTATTACGTGCATCCCCCATCCACTTGTTTAAAACTAATTTGGAAAAATAATAAACAGTAGATTAACAAATTATGGGATGCCAGTATTTTTAAAGTAGAAATAGAAAGGTTTTCTTATATTTTGCCTTACAGCAAAATCACCCAAACTATACGTTTGAGATCATCAGGCTTTCCCTGAAGGGCCAGGGTCCATTAGAGCTCTTGATTAGTAGAAATTTTATTTTTTGTGGAACTCAGTGTCAACATCATTCAATCTCTGATCCCAGTTTGGGCTGGTATTGGTATTCTGCCTATTTGTCTTTGACCAATAGGGCCCATCCCCTATCTTGCACCCTTAGTTTCTAAGCATTTACCCAATTTGTAAATGACTACATTGATCTTCCCTACCTGGTGCTCAAGTTTCATCAAGACTGAAATTCTCTCCACAGTTCATGGAACAACTGTTTATTTTGAGTTTACCATGTACCAGACACTAAATGATAAGCACAGGATATATTTCAGATATTGCCTGGAAAAAAAAGCAGTATCACATTTTCTACTTTTTGGAAGGAATTAGAATTGTGCCTTTGAATGGAGTGAGTGGATGTCTATTTGAATAATTCATCACGCATCCTAGGCACATAAAAAATGCAATGACTCCTAATGGAGAGAAAATTGTAAAATCAAAAGTTAAACTTAAAAAAATCTAGGAAAGAGTAGATATATGTATAACTGATTCACTTTGATGTACAGCAGAAACTAACACAACATTGTAAATCAACTATACTCAAATAAAAATTAATTTTTAAAAAGTTAACCTTTATTTAAATATCTATAGAATGAAATGTTGTTACCTGTGGTTGTCAATTTGGTATTCACAAGAACTTAATTTTGTCAGGAATTTGTAGTTTAAATTTTTACACTACAAAAGTTAACAGGTTTATACTATAATTACAGACACATTGCCAGTTGTATATTAAAGGTGTTCATTTAGACATATTTTTGAAATCATAATTGTAAATATCTTTTTAAAAGCTCATGGAAACTATTTTAATATGGAATCCAGGTGTATTTTAGCATGTATGATGTATGAGTTGGGGTAGACTATGCTGGAGTAACAAAGAGACCCAGAAATAGAATGGGGCAACAAAATAGAAGTGTTTAATTCTCACACATTTAACAGACTGTGGTGGGTCCATGTCAATGGAAGGTGGTGCTGGGAGGAGTCTAAGTTCTACTTTATTTCATAGAGCAGAGTGGGAAAAATAAGCTAGGTCATGTCCATGAGTATTCTTTATGGCATCCATTACTTTGACCCACTTTCCACTGACTAGAGCTCAGTTATATGGCCATGTACAAGTGGGGACTTGGAGACTAGCTGGAAGAATAGAAAATAGAGTATGGTGGACCGCTTATCAGTCTCTTGGTCAAGGATGCCTTAGAGATAAAGAAGTTCATAAGATTCGCCTACTGTTTGTTACCACTACTTTTTAAATCATGCGTTTACTTATTACCTATTGCCTAAGAGTTAGAAGTTTTCCAAACTTGTCAGAATTGGTTCCAATAGAATTTTACTTTAACTGAATGACTACAATGACTGCTTGTTTTATAGCATAGATATTTTTTCCAACTCTCCTTTATAGCAAAAGTATGTCATTGTTTTTGTTTTCCTTATTGAAAAGCAGGAAACTTAATTTCTTCAAAATAGTTCTTTGTATTATCACTAAGTGAAAACAATTTAAATATCCTCATAACAATGAACTGAATATATCAGCTTAAATTCATATGGGTATGAAATATGACTACATTTTATACTTGCATTTTCTCTTTAGACTCTAGCATGGGACCCTATACCCATAGCAACTGTTCTTACGTGTTTGTTAAACAAGTTAGAGTTGCTTTGCCTGATAAAAAGCAAGCTGTGTAGTGTATTCCAGGATTTTATGCAGTAAAATTGCTTTGAAAGATTTGTTGCCCATCTTAAAGAATGATCAAATATTACTTTTCCTACACAGTCCCTTTATTTCTTGTTTTCTGTAATGTGAAAGTCACCATACTTGGTACTATGAGGATTGCAGATATTTTCAAGATGCTTGTCCTAGATCTCAAGATGTTCACCCTGGAAACAAGGAAGAGTAGGGTGATTATGGCAGTGAATGAGTATTTGATCAAACTAATTAGAAATTGGACAATTGCAAAGAATATATATAATATATATATATATATATATATATTTTTTTTTTATTTTATTTATTTTTTTTTTGCGGTACGCAGGCCTCTCACTGTTGTGGCCTCTCCTGTTGCGGAGCACAGGCTCCGGATGCGCAGGCTCAGCAGCCATGGCCCACGGGCCCAGCCGCTCTGTGGCACGTGGGATCCTCCTGGACCGGGGCACAAACCTGTGTCCCCTGCATCGGCAGGCGGACTCTCAACCACTGCACCACCAGGGAAGCCCCGCAAAGAATATTTTTAAAGAAGACTATAAACTACCTACCTTTGTTTTTAGTCATTTGTTTCTCTGGAGGTCCCAAAATAAAACCAGTCAGCTTGTGAATATCTCCTTTAGATCCTTGACTTCAAATATCATAATATGCTGTTTCAATCATACTTTTAAAATATATTTCCCCAACTGTTCTCTTGGTTGTAGTATTTTAATGGTTAAACTTACAAACCCATTCACCTCAATTATTCCATTAACTTTAAACCTATAAGGGCTAGTATATCTAACAAAGTTATCACAGGAGGCTCTATTAATGGAGCAGTAGTTCATAGGAATGCTTTTGAAATTATTTCTCATTTCTTAAAGTGCTCATTGACTTCAGTTAGGGAGGAAGAAAATCAACTCACACGAGTGGCCCTCATTCAATTTATCCTTAGTAGTATTCCATTAGCAGTAAGGTGTGTGTGTGTGTGTGTGTGTGTGTGTGTGTGTGTATTCTCAATAGCTTAGTCACTTTATGGATCCCCTTAGAAGCCTACTTATGATCTGTTTGTTGAGTCTAGGTAGTATTAATTGATACAGTTATCCCTAGTCTAACCACAGATGCAACTAAAACTCATCATATATGTAGATTATAGGTGGCTGCAAATTCTTAGTCATTCTCCCCAACCATAGGTGGAGTCTAGTTCCCTTCCCCTTGAATATGGACTGGCCCTGTGATTCACTTGCCTAATAAAAAGTGAAAGAACTAAGTAACAATGTATGATTTCCATGGTTGACTTATATGAGTGACAAAATCTCCTGTTTGGCTCTTTTAGAATGCCTGCTCTTGGAAGTCTGCTGAGAACCCAAATGTCATGTATAATCCCAAGTCACAAGGTGAGCCCTTGTGTAGACACTCCAGTCACAGCCACAGCTGAGCTCTGTCTAGAACCAGCATCAAATTCCAGTCACTGGAGTGAGCCATGTTCCACATGCTTCCAGTCAAGACTTCAGCTGACTGCAGCTTCATCTATGAAATGGGAGACCCCAGTGAGAACCATCCAGCTAAGGTCAGTACAGTACAGTACTAATTCCTTCGTATTCTCAGGTGACTGGTTTCAGGACCCTCCTCAGATACCAAAATGCAAGGATACTCAAGTGTCTTATATAAAATGGCAAAGTATTTGTATATAACCTATGCATATCCTCCCATATACTTTAAACCATCTCTATTACTTATAGTACCTAATACAATGTCAATGCTATATAAATTGTTGTAAGTACAATGTAAATGCTGTGTAAATAGTCCAGCCTGGCAAATTCAAATTTTGCTTTTTGGAACTTTCTGGATTTTTTTCTAAATATTTTCGACCTGCAGGTGGTTGAATTCAGGGCTCTGGAACTTGTGGATATGGAGGGCTGACTGTAGTCCACAAAACTGGGAGATATAATAATTGAAGCCACTGAGTTCGGTGGTTATTTATTATAAAAGAATAGGTAACCACAAGCCAGTGAATTCAGAAACCAGAGTTCAGTCTAATTTTGTTCTCTTTTCCAAACCCAGGATAACTATGATAAAAACAAAATAACTCATACTTCAAACAGGTACCTTCCTGTTTTGGGGAACAGTCATCTTGATATAATTTTACACGGCCAGTAATAGAAAGATTCAAATTATATTTGAGTTGCTTCATTTAAGTTTGGATTCTGCCTTATAAAGTAGGTTTGCATGCAAGTACTTACAAATTTGGAACTACCTTTCATTTTTTAAAATGAAAAACTTTAAACATTTATTATTAATGGATTAGTTAACTGGTAAAATTGAGAGTTTATTATATTTTCTCTAAATGTACCCTGTATATATAAACAGAGATGCCCCTTTCCCCGAGACCTAGACAAGGTTGATTCAAATTCCCATCTATTGATTAGTCTCCTTCCCCCACATTTCAGTGTGAAGTAACTGGGCTGAAGAAGGGTAGCTCTTATGTTCTCAAAGCTGCTTCTCATTTTAAGCTCCTACCTCTGCTGAATTTCATCCAATTCAGCATCTTATTCATATAGTCCATCTAATTAATATAGTCCTTACATTGATTTCTGTAGACTAAACACAGTCCAGTTCCTTAATTTCCCCCCAGAAATTGTATATAGATTTCATTGAGGGCTTAGGGGAGATATAGACACGTATCAAAAATAAACTAAACAATAGGTATTCCTGTTTCTTAAGAGCAATAAAAATTTGGGCATACTAGAAAATGGATGATAGTAAAGTCATGGGACTAGGTGAGAGTGCAGGGTGAGTGTAGATAAGAAGGCTAATGCCTGATCCCTGGGGCACGGTAATAGAGTCAAGAAGATGAGGCAGAATCAACAAAGGAGGGTAAAAAGGGACAGCCAGTGAATTAAAAGAAACCCAGAGAAGTGGCTATCCTGGAATAAAATGTCTCAAGAAAGACAGTAATGTTTTTTGTGTGCTACTGAGAGACCAAGTAAGATGGAAACTTACAATTGTGTTTTATATTTAGAAATCTGTAACCAAGATGAAAGTAATAGGGATCTCAATGAAATGATATGAAAATCTTACAGAGTAATTTAAGAAAGATTGGGAAGTAAGGAAGTGTAAGTACAGTGAAGGCATTTTTTTCTCTAGTTTTTTTTTTTTTTTTTTTTTTTTTTTTTGTGGTACGCGGGCCTCTCACTGTTGTGGCCTCTCCCGTTGTGGAGCACAAGCTCCAGACGCACAGGCTCAGCGGCCGTGGCTCACGGGCCCAGCCGCTCCACGGCATGTGGGATCCCCCTGGGCCGGGGCACGAACCCATGTCCCCTGCATCGGCAGGCGGACTCTCAACCACTGCGCCACCAGGGAAGCCCTCTCTAGTTTTATTGAAATAGAATTGATACAGACCACCATATAAGATTAAGGTATACAGCATAATGACTTTTTTTTTCTTTTTTTTTTATTAGTTTCTGCTTTATAACAAAGTGAATCAGTCATACATATACATCTGTTCCCACATCCCTTCCCTCCTGCGTCTCCCTCCCTCCCTCCCACCCTCCCCATCCCACCCCTCCAGGCGGTCACAAAGCACCGAGCCGATCTCCCTGTGCTATGCGGCTGCTTCCCACTATCTATCTACCTTATGTTTGGTACTGTATATATGTCCATGCCTCTCTTTCGCTTTGTCACAGCTTACCCTTCCCCCTCCCCATATCCTCAAGTCCATTCTCAAGTAGGTCTGTGTCTTTATTCCTGTTTTACCCCTAGGTTCTTCATGACATTTTTTTTTTCTTAAATTCCATATATATGTGTTAGCATACGGTATTTGTCTTTCTCTTTCTGACTTACTTCACTCTGTATGACAGACTCTAGGTCTATCCACCTCATTACAAATAGCTCAGTTTCGTTTCTTTTTATGGCTGAGTAATATTCCATTGTATATATGTGCCACATCTTCTTTATCCATTCATCCGATGATAGACACTTAGGTTTTTTCCATCTCCGGGCTATTGTGAATAGAGCTGCAATGAACATTTTGGTACATGTCTCTTTCTGAATTATGGTTTTCTCAGGGTATATGCCTAGTAGTGGGATTGCTGGGTCATATGGTAGTTCTATTTTTAGTTTTTTAAGGAACCTCCATACTGTTCTCCATAGAGAATAGTACCAATTCACATTCCCACCAGCAGTGCAAGAGTGTTCCCTTTTCTCCACACCCTCTCCAGCATTTATTGTTTCTAGATTTCTTGATGATGGCCGTTCTGACTGGTGTGAGATGATATCTCATTGTAGTTTTGATTTGCATTTCTCTAATGATTAATGATGTTGAGCATTCTTTCATGTATTTGCAGCATAATGACTTGATTTACATATATTTTGAAATGATTATCACAAATTTAGTTAACATACACCTTCTCATATAGATACAAAAAAAGGGGAAAAATATTTTCATCTGATGAGAACTCTTAGGATCTATTTTCTTTACAACTTTCAAATAGGCCATACAGTGGTGTCAACTATAGTCATTGTTCTGTATGTTACATAATATTAAATATAAAATAATCAGATTGTTTGCTATTGTTGTATGAGTTCTTTATATATTATATATTTAACCACTCATCAGAAATAAGATTTGCAAATTTTTTTCCAACTTGGTATGTTATATTTTCATTTTGTTGATTGTTTCCTTTGCTATGCAGCAAGTTTTTAGCTTGATGTACTCACACTTGTTTATTTTTTATTTTGTTGTCCATGCTTTAGGTGTCATATCCAAAAATAGCGCTTCCAAGACCCATGTCAAGAAGCTTTTTTCTTATGTTTCCTTTTAGGAGTTTTATGGTTTCCAGGCTTACATTTAAGTCTTTAATCCATTTCAAGTTAATTTTTGTGAGTGGTATAAGATAGGATTCTATTTTCCTTCTTTTACATGTGAATATCCAAATTTTTCAGCACCATTTATTGAACAGACTGTTTTTCCTCCATTGAGGATTCTTGGCTCCCTTGTCAAATATTAGTTGACCATATATGCACAGGTATATTTCTGGGCTCTAGATTCTGTTCCACTGGTCTATGTGCCTATTTTTTATGTCAGTACCACACCATTTTGATTACTCTGTCTTTATAATACAGCCTTAAATCAGAAACTATGGTGCCTCTTGCTTTGTTCTTTCTCAGGATTGCTTTTGTGGGTCCATATAAATTCCAGGATTGTTTATTCTATTTCTGTAAAAATATACCATTGGAATCTTGATAGGGGTTGCATTTATGGACATTTTAATATTAATTCTTCCAATCAATGAACATGGAATATCTTTCCATTTATTTCTGTTTTCATCAGTCTTACAGTTTTCAGTTTAGGTATCTTTCACCTCTTTGGTTAAATTTATTCCTAAGTATTTTATTGTTTTTGATGATATTGCACATGGGATCATTTTCTTTATTTTTTTTCAAATAACTCATTGTTAATGTATAGAAATTCTAATTTTTGTATGTTAATTTTATATCCTACAACTTTACTGAATTCATTGATTAGATCTAAGTTTTTTGGTAGAGTCTAAGAATTTTCTATATATAAAGTATGTTATCTGCAAATAGTGACAGTTTTACTTCTTTCTTTCCAATTTTGATGCCTTTTACTTCTCTTCTTGCCTGATTGCTCTGACTAGGGCTTCCAGTACTATGTTGAATAGGAGTGGTGAGAGTGAGCAACCTTGTTTTATTCCTGATCTTAGAGGAAAAGCTATTAACCTTTCACCATTGAGTATAATGTTAGTTTTGGGCTCCTTATATATGGCCTTTATTATATTGAAATATGTTCCTTCTATTGTTAATTTGTTAAGAGTTTTTAACATAAATGTATGCTGAGTTTTGTCAGATGCTTTTTCTGCATCTATTAAGGTGATCATATGATTTTTTTCTTTGATTCCTTTTTTTTTTTGGTGGTACACGGGCCTCTCACTATTGTGGCCTCTTCCATTGCAGAGCACAGGCTCCGGACACGCAGGCTCAGCAGCCATGCCTCACGGACTCAGCAGCCATGCCTCACAGGCCCAGCCGCTCTGCGGCATGTGGGATCTTCCCGGACCGGGGCACGAACCCGTGTTCCCTGCATTGGCAGGCGGACTCTCAACCACTGCGCCACCAGGGAAGCCCTTCTTTCATTCTTTTCATGTGATGTATCACATTTATTGATTTGCTTATGTGAACCATCATTGCATTACGGGGATAAATCCCACTTGATCATGATGAATGATCCTTTCAATGTGCTGCTAAATTCAATTTACTAGTACTTTGAGAATTTTTGCACCTATATTCCTCAGGGATATTGGCCTGTAGTTTTCTTTTCTTGTAGTGTCCTTTTATGGCTTTAGTGTCAGAGTAATGCTGGCTGCATAAAATGAGTTTATGAGTGGTCCCTCCTCTTTTATTTTTTGGAAGATTCTGAGAAGAATTGGCATGAATTTTTCTTTAAATATTTGGTAAAACTTTCTAGTGAAGCCATCTGGTCCTGAGATTTTTTTCCACTGACAGATTTTTGATTACTGATTCAATTTCCTTACTAGTAATTGGTCTGTTCAGATTTTCTGTTTGTTCCTGGTATAGTCTTGGTAGTTTGTATGTTTCTAAGAATTTTTCCATTTCTTCTAGGTTGTTTGGTTTGTTGGCATGTGGTTGTTCATAGCAGCTTCTTATGATCTTTCGTATTTCTGTGGTATCAGTTGTAATATCTCTTCTTTCATTTATAATTTTGTTGATTAGGGTTCTCTCTTTTTTTCCCTTGGTTAGTGTAGCTAAGGGTTTGCCAATTTTGTTTACCTTTTCAAAGAACCAACTCTTAGTTTTGTTAATAGTCAAATCATTTTTAAAGGTCATTTTTTTTTAAAGGGGAAAAGACACTAGATCAGTATGTACAGTGCCAGGAGTTTGGGGTTTTGTTTGGTTTTGTTTTTATTCTAGAGATATCATAGTTCTGAATTTACTCACCACTGGTTCATTTACATTATTAGTGTGAAAGTAAGCACACACTCAAAATCAAAATAAAATCATAAATATTTGTGAACTGTAAGATTTCGGTTGCCCTACCTTGTCCAGTCTATTCTACACTTCATTTCTTATCTTACTCATTCTGTGATTAAGCAGGAAATGAGTTTTCCCTTTCCTTTCACTTGTCTCATCCTGTCAGTGAGTCAACAAATCAAACACAACTTGTCAGGCTCCCTTGCTGACACAAAAATCAAGAAAAGGAAGTGGTAATTATTTTCATCTACTGAAGTCATCAAGCTCTAGTAGCTGAAACTTACAAAGTCTTTGCTAAAATCTTATTTTACAGCAGAGCACAGGCACCACGGTTAGCAGCATGCAACGAATGTCAGACAAGAGGGAAGGGCTAATAAGACAGATGAGCTCAAGAAGAGAAGACAGCATAGGAAGCAGTGGTTCATGCATGCTGATTCTCTAGTCATTATTACTAATAATTTCTGGTTTGGCCTTTGTTAGTTCAGCCTCACTACAGGTTATCAACTTTATTAATATTTTCAAAAAATCAACTTTTGGATTTGTTAGTTGTGTTTATTATTTATCTGCTTTCAGTTTCATTGTTTTTGTCTTTTTACTATTTCCTTTATCTGCTCTGTTTTACTTTAATTTTCTATTCCTTTTCAAACTTCTTATGGCAGAGGTTTTTCAAACTTAATTGAAATTTTTCTTCATTTTCATACACAGATATAAAGCTATAAATTTCTTATAAAACACTGATTATGATGTAGTCCACAAATTTTGATGTATTTTATTTTCATTAACATTCATATTAATATATTTTACAATCACTTGAGATTTTGTTCTTTGTCCATCAGTTTCTAAAATTTATGTTATATAATTTTCCAATATTTGATATTTTCCAGATAGGTTATTGTTATTGATTTCTAAATTAATTTTGTTGTGATGAGAGAACATATTCTCAGAATTCAGCATTTCATGTACTCCTGTGTTTTCTCTTAAAGTTTTATAGTTTTATCTCTCACAGTTTTTTATTTATTTTGAGTTAATTTTTTATATGTTGTGAGAAAGGGGTCCAACTTCATTCTTTTCATATAGATATCGAGTTTTCCAAGCATCATTTGTTGAAAAGTCGATTTTTCTCATTAAATAGTCTTGGAACTTTTATTAAAAAATGAACTGACCACAAATATGTGTTAATTTCAGTGCCATTTTATTAATCTATATTTGTATCCTCATTTCAGTAATACACTGTCTTGATTACTGATTACTATAACATTTTAGTAAGTTTTACTATCTGGATATTTGAATCTTCCAACATTATTCTTCCTTTTTAAGATTGTTATGGTTATTCTGAATCTCTTGCATTTTTTGATAAGAACTGTGTTGAATCTACAGGTCAATTAGAGGAGTTATAGCATGATAACAATATTGTTATCCCTATCCATGGATATAGAATGTCTTTCCATTTATTTTAACCATAAATATTTTATTTTGCTCCATTTATTTTGAGATATTCCAGCTCTCTTTTGGTTACAGTTTCCTTGGTGTATATTTTTTCTTTGATTTTACTCTTAATATATTTGTATCTTTAAAGTATGTCTCTTACAGACAGCACATATATATTGTATCCATTCTTCCAGTCTTGATTTTTATATGAAATGCTTGATTCATTTCTTTTAATGCAATTACTGATAATATAGGATTTATATCTGCCATTTTGCTATTTTGTTTACTATATATCGTATATATGATAAAGATTTACTGTATATCATACATACACATTTACTGTATATCATACATACACATTTACTGTATATCATATATAATAAACAAATATATCATATTTATTGTTCCTCTTCTTCCGTTACGGACTTATTTTACATTAACTAAATATCCTCCAGTATCCTCTAGTACCATTTTAATTCCGTGTTTCTTTTACTGACTTTTTTGACTTATGTTTTTAGTAATTTACTTGGGGACTATTATTAAAACCTTAATTTACAGTCTATTTCATATTAATACCAATTATATAAATTTCATATTAATTTCAATTATATAAAAAGATTTCCCAAAAGAGCTTGATCCAGTCAATCTCCCATTCTGTGGAGTGGGACTCTTGTATGCTGTGGGTCATACCTTCAGTGCTCTGGCAGTTTACACCTCTACCTTAGGCTTCTCTCCCTACTTCTGCATAGCCTGTGGGTCAGCCAGATGTAAGACACTGGGGCCTTCTTAGGGCTTCCCAGGGCATACACACAGACCTGTATACGTGCCTCATGTTGGAGATTTTCAAAGCCCTTGTGAATCTTTCACTCCCCAGATACTCCTTTTTGTTTTTTGCCAGCCTCTTTTTTGCTCCTACGGGTATTAACTGCCTCAGGCAGCTACAGTGTTAAACATCTGTGTCTGTTTTTGGTGTGTGTGCTGTATGTGTGTATGTGTTTGGTTGTTGTTGCTGTTGTTTAACTCCCTGGGAGTAGGGCTTTTCTCACTGAGTGGGTGCTGATTCTGATCAAATAAGAACAAGCCTTGCAAATGGGTTTTATGTCAGGCAGATCAAATGGTGACAGTTCTCTCAGGATGGGCTTTTTTTGTGAGCTCCATGCCCAGTTTGACTCCTCCATTGGCTGCAGGGATGCTAGTTTTTACAACTACCATGGAGATGGGGAGAAGAGGCTTGGGATGGGACAAGATAAAATGCCAAAAAAACTCCCTGTTCTCACTGAGATTCAACCAGTTTTCTTGAATAAATGCTCTTTTGATGATTGCAAGTCATTGGTTAATTTCCTCGGCTCTGAAAAACTTGAATTTGACTACAGTTGACCCTTGAACAACATGGGTTTGAACTTCAGGGGTCCACTTATATGCAGATATTTTTCAACAATAAGTACTATAATGCTACAGGTTGGTTGAATCTGTGGATGAAGAGGAACCACAGATACAGAAGGCCAACTATAGATTATACGTGGATTAATTCCTGCCTTGTTCAAGGGTCAACTGTACTTTTTTTGCCAGATTTTTTTACTTTTATTGAGTAGCAGATTCCATTCTAAATATGCTGCTGCGTGATAATTTAATCTTACGTTCACTGTATATAGCTAAACTTTATACTCTCCTATTTTACTTGAATATTTTATATATTTGAATTAATATCTATCATATTATATTTTTATTTACTCTCTCTTTTATTTTTATTCTCCTTTTCTGCCTTCTGTTAAGTGTTTTTTGTGTCCTGGAGTAAAAGTTTTACATGTTTTAATTCTTAAATATTTAATATGTACATTTGACTTTATTAAGTATATTATCAATCATGATCCCCAACTTTCTCCAACTAACAGCAAGATCTCAGAGTGCTACATCTCTGATTACCCAACGACAATTTTTCACATTATTCGAGTTTCATACTGTATTTATCCTCTTGGTTATTCATCTTCCAGAATAGTTCATATTATCATTGTTTTCTTGAGTCAATGATAATTTAATTTTATATGTAACAACTAATTTTTTTAACTTTTTATTTTACATTGGAGTATAGTTGATTAACAGTGTTGTGTTAGTCTCAGGTGTACAGCAAAGTGATTTGTTTATACGTATGCACGTATCCTTTTGCAAATTCTTTTCTTATTTAGGTTGTTCATAATATTGAGCAGAGTTCTCTGTGCTATACAGTAGGTCCTTGTTGGTTATCCGTTTTAAAAATAACAGTGCGTACATGTCAATCCCAAACTCCCTATCTATCCCTCCCCTCCCACCCTTCTCTGGTAACTATAAATTCGTTCTCCAAGTCTGTGAGTCTGTTTCTGTTTTGTAAATAAGTTCATTTGTATCAATTTTTTTTTAGATTCCACATATAACAGATATCATACAATATTTGTCTTTCTCTATCTGACTTACTTCAGTCAGTATGACAATCTCTAGGTCAACTAATTTCTTAATGCACAATTTTTTTTATCCTACTCCAAATTTATGAGATAGATTTCCATCCCTCTTTCTGAAGTACAGTACATTTTAGTACTGTTTTTGGTTAGTATCTGGAACTGGTAATACCTTTCATTATTGTGTATAGTGTCTTTATTTCCACCACACACAGTGATCCTTGGATTACAGCTTAGCTAGGTATATAAATTGACAGTTTTTTTCCTTCAGCACTTTGGAGCTCGTTTTCTGCTACCTTCTATCTTGTATTATTGTGTGGTGAACCCTAGTTTCAATCTGTTATTCCTTTGTAGGGAATGTCTTTTCTTTCTAGTTCCCTTATCTTTGTTCTTGGCTTTCTGCAGTTTTCCAACGCTTTGGCTAGAGGTGGATTTATCTCTATTTTCCCTAATATTTCAGCTTAATCATACATTTAATTAGTCCTTTAAAAATTATTGGTATATTACTTATTACCCATTATCTTTATTTGCTCCTTCTCAAACTATTGTTAGACTACATATGTTGAATGTTCTCATTCTACTCTTTCTGCCTTTATCTCCACTTAGTGTCTGTCTCTTTATCTCTCTTGACTAAACTGTAGGTAATTTCCTAAAACCTATCCTAATGTTTAACAGTTCTCTCCTCATTCATGTATACATGTTATTTAACACATTCTCTAATATTTTCATGTTAGTTGCTCTATTTGTTTTTGGTTATGGAAGTTCTAGTTCTGTCTCAAACCATGTTATTTTTTGCCAATAGTGTTTATTTTCCTTTCTAGGATTTTTTATTCTTTCCCTTATATCTTTAAACTTTTAAAATATAATTATTATGTAGCTGTGTGTGTTTGTTTCATCCGTGCTGAAGCTCTTAGGATTGAATCCTTCTGTGTGATGGGTTCACTTGTTCACGTTCATTTAAGATTTTTTTCTTATATTCTCTGCAATTTTGTTATTACATTATCTATGGCAGGGCTTTTTTCTTCTATGGTAATATCCCAAGGACTGATTTTTGAAGTCCTTCAACTAGTTCTGTGTTTGCTTCTACCAGATGCACCAAAGTTCTTACTTTGATTTTAGAGAATCCTGACACATGGTTAGCCTAAATTTACTCAGTCTATGTGAAACACATGATTCTGTTCTTCAGAGGATACTTTTTTAACACTCAATACCCAGACAGCTTGTAAAGTTCCTGGACTAAGAGATGGCTTTGTTCTACTGAGGGGACAGCTGTCAAAGTATCCCACATTAATATGTGGTCACAGGTACAATTACTGCCTAACAAGTACCAAGGCCTTGTCTTCTTTCCTGGCTACTGATCAGATCACCTCCACCTCTTCTCTAGCCCTCTATGATCATGTCAGTTCACCTCTGATTGTTCTGGTTTCTGTTTTTCGCCTCATCTTTGTCACCTGGATATTTCCTATCCTTATTTTCTTGGCTATCATTTACTAAGTGCTTCTAGATGTCTTAAGTGAGAGTTTTAGCTGAGTCCACCAATTTGCATTCACCATATATTTTCCTAACATACTTTTTAATTGAATTATGGCAGGTGTGTGGGGGAATGGATTAGATCAAGGTAAAAAATAAAATTTGCAGAGATAGGCATTATTCCTCAGTATGAATGAAAGGTCAAATAATTCTCAGAGTTACATCTTTTCATGCAATTTACATTCAAGGCAATAAGTTTGCTATTTTCCGAGTCCTCTGGTACTTAATAGTGAAAAAGTAAAGGCATATGTTCCCAGGTTTTAGCCAAATTTCATACCAGCCAATTTAATCATACTTTACCTGTCCTTTTTATTTCCTGGACTTGAAATAATGCACTGCTTTGCTGGCAGCATGACAGATGACAGGATCAATTGGAGCAGTGTATCCATTATTAAATTAACTCTGCTTGGTAATCAACTTCTTAAAACACTCCTGAGAGAATAAAAGTTGTGACAGTTGACATGTAGTCCAAAAAAGAAGAAAACAAAAAACAATGTAAAAGGCCCTTTAAAAAAAAAAATGCTTCTTTGGTCAATAGCAATTTAATAGGATTGTTAGGGTGCTGTCCTCATGTTTCTGGGCTGCAGGTAGACATCTAAGTCATTATTTTTTAAAGCCTTTTTATCTTCTCTCTATGCCTTCTGTCTCAAAGAATCATATGGTTCATTCTCATGTCCCTGCACTCTTTTTTCCTAGCAGGGAATGTCCTTCAAAGATAATATGAGCTCTACCTCCATGAGCTGGAGTAATAGGATGTATGTTTTTCTTTTTGTAGCACAGGGGAAAAGTTCAGATGAATTCAAACATATGTAGGTGGCAAGCTCTTCATACATTATCCAGAGCAGGGAATTACAAATAAGTAGTAGTGAGGTTGCAGGAAGTCTACATGTATATTTTGTAGGGTATCCCAGTTCAAGGAAAACATTCACTAAAGGAGTTAGACACTTACCGTAGAGATTTTCAACAGAGCAGTGATTTTCTATCAGTCCTTGTGAGTATGGTTTATGATTGAGGACAATCACGTATAACAGAGAAAATCTCACCAGGTAAATTTGAAATCGAACCTTGGTTATCTTATATTAGATATGAGGTTTATGGATTTATACTTAAATTCATTAAAAAACACATCTATTAGCCAGGAATTATTATTAGTTCCTCAAAACATGATGAAGGTAAGAATGTTCTCCTATAACTATAGCATTTAATAGTACAGTGGTAATAAAAATACATTAATATGCTGCACGTGCAGGCAAAATCCTGCCCAAATTGATGGAGCTGGTACTGTTTATGGACAGGGAAAAAGAGAATTCCTTAATTATTAGTTCAGTGACTTAATCTCAAATAGTTTTCACTAATAACCTTATTATAGACTGAATATTTATGTCCCCTCAAAATTAATATGTTAAGCCTAACTCCCAATGTGATGGTGTTTGGATGTGGAGCCTTTTGGAGGTGATAAGGTCATGAATGTGAAACTCTCATGTATGGGACTTGTGCCCTTTTAAAATAGGCCCCAAAGAACTTTTTTCCCCATCCCAGAATGTGAGGTTATACATAATTAAAATAGTCAAACAACTAAAATGAATGAAAATTCTGGAATTTGGCCAAGATGCTATTGAGAAAACTGGTACTAAATAAGAAATAGGGTTCAACATGGGACAGGAGGGGAGCAGTGATTAGAACAAATAAAACCTTCTCTTCTTTATACTTCATCACATTGAGATCCCTCATTAAACAGAAACTTATGCTACAGGGTGATAGGGGGAAAAATCAGAAGTTTTACACATCAATGTGTGATCCTAAGTAGGGATGGACTTCAAGAAAATGGAGAATTTTGTTTTATTTTATTTCTTTAACTGGATATTACTACAAGTAAAATATGCTTCACTCTGCTGTAAATACATCATTTAATTTATTGATATTTTTTCCTACTTCACCAACCAAAGACATATTTCATAATCCTTTTTCCATTTCCTTTCCAAAATACTTGATATTACTACAATACAATAAGGCATAAAAGAAATTCTCAGGTGATTTAAGGAATCAATCTCAGTATTTTATTTTCATTCCTTATTTTTTTCACCTTGGATATAAGTAATGATTCTAATGCATTTTTTTTGATTTATGAATCATAGGAAGGACTTAGCTAGAAGGACTTTAGATTTTACTATAAAATATCCAAAAGCCAGTTAAAAAGTCAGAGTTGGTCACTTATTTATTCACTGAACAGATATTTATTCACAAACCAAGTATACTCTATTAGTCCCTGTGGTACCTTTAGTGAAGGAGAAGGTGATGTCTAACAAATTACCACAAACTTAGTGGCTTAAAACAGCACAAATTTATTACTTCACAGTTGCCATGGGTCATGATGGTGGTTATGAGTTAGATGGTTTCCTGGCTTAGGCTTCCACCAGCTGAAATCAAGGTGTCAGTGGGGACTGTGTTCTCATCTGGGGCTCAGGGTACTCTTCCTCATTTACTGGTTTTGTCAGGATTCAGTTCCTTGGAATTGTAGGGCTGTATTTTCCATTTTAAATCAAGGTGTCAGTGGGGACTGTGTTCTCATCTGGGGCTCAGGGTCCTCTTCCTCATTTACTGGTTTTGTCAGGGTTCAGTTCCTTGGAATTGTAGGGCTGTATTTTCCATGTTCTTGCTGGCTCTTGCTGGGGTCACTCTTAGCTCCTAGAAGCTGCCCTTGAGTCCTAACCATGTGACCCCCTCCTCCCACAATAGGACAGCTCATTTTTTCAAGGCCAACAGGAGAAATTCTTTCCTGTGGAATCTATCCCTGCAGTCTGCTAAGACAGTCTATATAACTTAACCTAATAGAGTGACTGCTCCATGTTCATAGGCCCCACCCACACTGAATGGGAGGAAATTATACAGAGTGTATACTCCAGGGGCCAGGAATCTTAGAAGTCTGCAACTACACCTGCTCTCAAAGATTTTTTCTAGCAAGGAGAGAGGATGTGTTCCCAAATAGCTGTGATACAAAATTCAACCCCTCTATTAATATATCCTTCCTACATTTTCAATTAGAACATCTGAATATTAGGATTAAATGTTTTAAATCTTTTACTATATAGTAAATGTACTATAGTAAAGTTGGGGTTGACATATCTAATTAGTATACCATTTTTTCAAACTGAAAATTAAAAAATTATGTGCACATTTTACATAGTTTGCAAATATGTATGTATTTTGGTGAACTCTTTTTCTCATTTGACCTATTATGAACATTTTCCATTGTACTCTATTGCATTCACTGCTATTATACTTATAATGCCACGTAGGAACTTTTTAGATTGATTTGTCATCACATTCACTTTTCCTCACTGTTAAACAGGAAGTTTTTCCCCCCAAAATGTTACCATTATCGATAATATGATTGATATTTTGTGTTTAGATACACTGTATTTGGAATACAGTTTTATCTTATAATTTAAATATTCACTCAGATAAATTTTCATGAGCGGTTTATGGTTATTTATATATACTGATAAATTGCTTCACAAAGGCAGTACCAATTAGATCCCTAGTTGCTATTTAAGAGAACTAATAAATTGTTGTTATTTAAGTTTGAAAAAAATACACTGAAACTTAATGGGTTTTTAAAAATTACAAAATGCCTACCTGCTAAGCCCCACAGAGGCATTGAAAGATATCTAGGAATTCATCAATTTGTAAATGTCTTAATTGTACAGATGAGGAACCTGAGTTCTCAAGAGGTTTCTTTGGGACTGTTCAAGGTCACACAGCTAATGCTTGTCGGAAACAGATAAAGAAAAAAACCCAGCTCTCACATCCAGCTCAATCCCTTTGCACTGCAGACGTGCTTCTTAGAATTTGGTGGTCTCCAGATCATTTTCTGGGGGTTTAAAAAAAAGTAAGAGGCCCACTCTTGTGGATTCTGAACCAATCTATTTTTATTCTATAAAAGCACTCATTTGATTCTGATACAAACTATTTGGAAGGCCGTTGTACTCAGCAATCTGCTAATAAATCTATTATATGTATAAAGAAATTCCAAAAAAAGATACAATAGAAAAAAAAATACTAAGGTTTGGAGCCTTCCCTTCATTTAAGCTTAGAGTTAACTTCAACTTTTTTTCTTCCTTAAAGAGTCTGAGACACACAGACTCAATATACTTATTTATTATTCTTGTTTTTAAAGGCAGTAAAATTTCTAGTTTTATTATATAAAAGTAACACATCAGTTATAAAAAAATTTCAGCACCATAAAAAGATATGATGTGAAAAAAAAAAAATTCCCCTTCCCTACTACTCCGAGGACACTTCCCAAAGATAACCTCAGGGAATTGTGTATCATTTCTTTCTTCTAGGCATCTTTTTCTCAGTGAAATTTAAGCATAAACCTACGAATGAATTTTTCTTATATGAATGTCAATATACTATATGAACTGTTCTGCAGTTGCCTTTTTCCACTTAATGTATCAGGCTTCATCCCAGTATATCTATATATTTTTTAAATGGTTGCATAGCATCTCATTACACAGTTACATCAAAACTTTTTTAATCAGTGCCCTACAACAATATATTCAAGCATTTGTCCTACTTTTGTGCTATTACAAACAATGCTTTAGTGAACATCACTTTGGATATTTACTGTTTCATCTTTCTACAGCTATTTTTTTAAGGTAGACTATCTAGAGGTCAAAGTGTTTATCTTTTAAAATTGCCATTCAAAACAAAAAATCCCTCCACTTTCAGTAGAATTTGAGAGTGTATTTTTCTTTCATTTTTACCAGTACAGAATACTGTCAATCTCTTCAATATTTATCATGATTGTAGATAAAATATAACATCATAGTAATAGATAATATATATGCAGTGCTTACTGTGGCTGAACATCTCACCAGTGCTTAAGAAGGTTAATTTATTTAATCCTGGAAACAACGCTATGAATTGCTACTATCCCCATTTTTCAGATGAGGAAATCGAGACACAGAAAGGTTAAATGATGGGTCTGAGGTCACAAGACCAGCCTCGTTTTAGAGTTGAGATTTGTACATAGATTGTCTGATTGTGTGACTCTACAGTCCTCATTTTTAAAAAAAAAGCACTATAACTATTTTGGGTTTCATAACTTTAGGATAATATTTAATATTCTGTAAGTTTTATAGGTTCAATAAATATGAATTTATTTATTGAATTTTGTATTTAAAATTCTAGGTCATGTCCTAGCCCAGCAAGCTATTCTTATTTATCAGAGTTATTTATAAAAAAGGAAATTAGAAGGACTTCTCTGGCAGTCCAGTGGTTAGGACCCTGTGCTTACACTTCAGGAGGTGTGGGTTTGATCCTTGGTCAGGGAACTAAGATCCCACAAGCTGAGCAGCATGGCCCCCCCACAAAAAAAAAGGAAGTTAGAAAATATGTTCCCATTGTGTTATATCTCTTTTTCAGTTTATTTAAGCTAATTTTCTGCAATACAGTCATTTTAATCTTATTTATCAGTCTTTTTATTTGGGCATCTGGGTATGGTTTTACATTATAAAGACATTCATTTATATATTCTGTTAATATTTTTAGAATAAATTCTAATTTGGTTATAAGTAAACATTAAAACACATATTTGTGTGCTTTAATTTCTATTAAATTTATTGTTAGTAATTATTTTAAAATGTGTTATAAAATGTTATTATGGGGCTTGCCTGGTGGCGCAGTGGTTGAGAGTCCACCTGCTGATGCAAGGGACATGGGTTCGTGATCCGGTCTGGGAAGATCCCACATGCCGCGGAGCGGCTGGGCCCGTGAGCCATGGCCTCTGAGCCTGCGTGTCTGGAGCCTGTGCTCCGCAACGGGAGAGGCCACAACAGTGAGAGGCCCATGTACCGCAAAAAAAAAAAAAAAAAAAATGTTATTATGGTCAAATATTGGTGTTGTTATGACCAAAAAGAGAAATTGATGTAAAGTAAGTAATATTCCAAGAAAAAATTTAAAAAAGCAAATTCAATATAAATTTGATCTAATTTAATTTAACCATGTAAGGTATGTTATTGAGAAAAAATTTTTAGAAGAATATACGCAAACATCATCATAACTTCTTAGAGTGGTAGAATTATGGGCTCTTTTTACTTTATTCTTTTCTCCCACAAACCATCTCTAATATTTTAAAATTCTCTTGACTTTTCAATTAATTTTGCACTGTAATATAAGTCCAGAAAAAAAGAGATTGTTTTCCTTAGCTAGTAGTAAATGCCATAGAAATATATGTACTTACTCTCTAATACATGAGTCTAAAATAACTAGTTTTTTCTTAAAATGTCTGGATATGAGAAATAGTATTGTATAATTTTCTTGTTATTTTTCTGTATTCTCTTAAAAGTCTGGCTATGCATATTTTAAAAAATAAAACATTTCCTGAGAAGGAAAATATAACTAATTAATAAATTGTAATTTAAAGTAATGTAAGAGCTGCATGGCAGAGTGAGGAATGCAGCAGATCTGGCTTCCAAGGTGAGACCCAAGCGATGGTATATAATGACGGTGCGTCAGCCTTGATATGAGTTGGCCGACACCACACGCACAAGCAAAGGAGGGTGCTTAAAACAACGATGGTGAGACTTCCCTGGTGGTGCAGTGGTTAAGAATCCGCCTGCCAACACGGGGTACATGGGTTCTAGCCCTGGTCCAGGAAAATCCCACATGCCACAGAACAACTAAGCCCGTGCGCCACAACTACTGAACCTGCGTGACACAACTACTGAAGCCCGCACGCCTGGAGCCTGTGCTCTGCAATAAAGAGAAGCCACCGCAATGAGAAGCCTGCGCACTGCAACAAAGAGTAGCCCCCGCTCTCCACAATTAGAGAAAACCCGCACACAGCAACGAAGACCCAATGCAGCCCCAAAATAAATAAATTAAAAAAAAACAAAAAAACAACGATGGTAAAGCACAGTGCAGCTTTCCAGCATCACTGAATGCCATCTTCTGTTCAGGAAGACCATATTTATTATGAAGTAATAAATCCCATCATCAAAGCAGCAACTCTGTATTCTTAAAGACACAGGTATCTCCAAACATTAGGTAGGGCATCATGATTTTAAATTTTTTTTTTTTTTTTTTTTTTTTTTTTTTTGCGGTATGCGGGCCTCTCACTGTTGTGGCCTCTCCCGTTGTGGAGCACAGGATGTGCTCCACACATCCGCCGGATGTGCAGGTTCAGCAGCCATGGCTCACGGGCCCAGCCGCTCCACAGCATGTGGGATCTTCCCGGACCGGGGCATGAACCCGTGTCCCCTGCATCGGCAGGTGGACTCTCAACCACTGCGCCACCAGGGAAGCCCTTAAAATATTTTATACATACATGCATATATGTATCTGGATACAATTTTAAGTATAGACATGAATAAAACCCTTGGCTTCCCGTGCCTGCCTTTGTTTTATAACTCCATTTTTGTATATTCAAGGAACTCCTTCCTCATCTATGAAACTCTGTGTGTGTGTCTCTACTCTGAATATTTTAGTAATTTTCCTTATGTGGCCTTATTAATTTTTTCCCTGTGGCTCATTGGCTCTTACTATTAAATAGGTTACCTATATCTGTGCTAAGGTGAGAATAAAGATCAGAAAATTTAGTGAAACAAAACAAAGCAAATACTAGTGCAATCACTACCATTGTATTTTTCCATTTATGCATTTCCCATCTGACCAGATAGTTAAGAGTTCTTTTACAATCAATATAAATTTCCTCTGTGACTGGAAAGAACCATAAGACTTTGGATTTACCTGTTTTACAAGAAACATACTTGGAATACAGAAACCAAATCTCCTGGCTTTAAACTAATCCATGTCAACATGATAACAAATATTCTAGAATGGCAAAGTAGCAACTGCTTATTTGGCGAAGATGGTGAGAAACATTACAGATCTCAGATCCCTCACATATGTCTTCCTTCATTAAAATGTAGCTACTTTGCGTTTTAAGTCCCCTGGTACTGTGTGCCTCAGCCATTTAAGTCAACTTGACATCTGCTCGGAATTAGTCACTGTGCTCACTAGGTCGAATGAGATTCACTCATGTGGAAAGTAATCAGCCCTCTTAGGTAGACTGAGAGCCTGCTCTCTTCTCCTGCCCAACCTGCAGGGAAGAAATGCCTCCCAGTCGCAGAATATACCATTCCCAAAGGAAATGTGCAAGCCTACAAGTTGGGTGAGTAAAATTGCAATTTCCCCATGGGTGTGTCATATCATGAAACCATACTCCATAACAAAAATTTTAAAGATTTTCTTCGCTTACCAAATTCAATGAAAATAGTGAGAAGTGAAAAAAAAAGTCAGAAATAAGCAGAAAGCAAATAACAGACAGATGCTCCACAGCCAGACTAACTAAAGCAATCTTGCAGACTAGTTAAATAAACGACAGAGCATTCAGCAGTCAGAAACCTTTACCTTGATGTAGTTATTCATTACATTGGATACTATTATAGGCTTTGCCTGAAAAGTTTCTTTGCCTACAATGATTATCTCAATTATTGGTCAGTGTTATTGCTTGCTTTCTTTCAAGGCTGGACATTATCAATTCCTATGGATTCTTTATGGAAGAGGCATGGAATGTAAACTTAGATGAAAGCAAACGTCTTTAGGATGGAGCAAAAGTTTTGAAAAATGGAGGAATCAATGGTAAACTGTACTGACTATGCAAGTAACCTTGATATGTAGCTTGTATGTGATCCCACCCTCATATCTGGGAGATTGGAATAATTAATCATTAAAATCTTCTCAGTCCAGGTTGCTACACATTTCTATTTATAGTTGCAGTGTAGCTAGTGAGACCAGGAGGTACCCAAAAGGATCAGTTGGGTTCCACAGATATTTCTCTGTGTCCTCACTGTGTAAAAGCAGCCCTACTGCCCTCTGATAAGGGTCAGTTATACATGATGATATGACATTTCCTCTTCACCTACTGGTTCTTGAACACAAGGTGTTCAACATTTCCTGAGGGCAGCCCTAAGATACAGTTCAGTAGGACTCTTGCTGTGTTCTCCCTTTGGGGGCCAGGGCTTCTAAATCTTCAGAGTGTAGAGTTGCAGGCCTCAGAAGGACAAAATATGCCAGTAGGTCATTGGGAAGGATGGTGAGCATAGCCACTCCTGCTTCAACTCCTTGGTTCCTGGACCGACCTATTCTCCTTATTGAAAAAAAAATTAAAAAACTAAAAAGAGCACCATATACCACTCTTTAATTAGAAAAGTCACTCTGTCCTAAAGTTTGGTACCCCGTGCTTTCAGCATGTTTCCTCCATGCTGGCAGTTCATCATTCTAAGAAACTGGCTACCTCTAGATGGTGGATACATGTGATGACCAATGGGTCACATGGTCATAGGCTCAGTCCTACCCCTCCTTCTTTGGTCAAAGCCTATGCTGTGCAGGATTCCATGTCTATAGATCAGTCACTCTATTAGTCCCTGCATCCTGGTGATGGCTGATGCTCTGCAGGCAGGAAAGGTGACTCCATACCAGGAATAGGTATCTATTCTTGTGAAGATAAATCACCAGTACTTTTAAGATGCAAAAAGGCCTACTGTGTTCACCTTGATACCAAGTTGCTGGTTGGTTTTCTTAAAGAACAGGGTCTTATCAGGGGCCCACGGTTGGTTTTGTTGCTGACAAATTGGACACTCAGGAGCAGCAGTATCATATTTTAATAAGTGGGGTTCCATCCTGTAGGGTCTACGCACAGGGTTTTTCTCTGCCACTACTTTCACTCTGTCCATGTGATTATGTTGTCAGTTATGGAGTGGCCATTGATGGAGGTTGGCTAATGTCATTGGCTGAGCCATTTCTTCTTTGCTATTTCAATGTTTTTTTTTCCATGAGGGATCCTGGGTTTTGATAACATGTGATAGTAAAATCTTTACACTCTCTTGTGTCCATCCACATGCCTCTTCCCCCGAGTCTCCTTGTTTCTGATGCAACTGTCCTTTTTTTGTCCAGGTCACTGACCACATGGCCTTTTATTTCGTGTATATGTTAAGCAGCACTTCTCCTGGCTGCCCATCTCTTTTGTCCTATGGACACTGTGCTTTATTAATCATTTCCACCACTCCCCCTTTCAAGGTCCCTTAGCTATCCCTTGAAGATGGTTATGGTAATTGAGGCCTCCTGACTTCTGTTGTTTAAATGACTCTATTCCTTTGGGGTTGCATCATCCCCATGGTCGTTAATGAGCTTAGATCCATGACTAGGATTATAGCTTCAGGAATTAGAGACACAGTTACTCACTGTAAGTTAAACTTGAAAGGTAATCACCTCACCTTTCTTTCTCTTTCATATACTAAGTCATAGTTTTCCAGTAGTAAAAATAAAATGCATATCCTGTCACACTTTCTGTGAGTAAAATTACAAAGTCTTATGCCCTGAAGAGTCCTCAGGAGACATATTTTCTCTATTTTTACTTCCAGTGCTCCTGTGCTTCTGAACCTTTTCCATGTAATGGCAAACATAGAAAATGAAAATACTCTAAAGAGCACTGAATATAGTAGATGGAGAAGGCTGTTCGTGGCCTGATGTTACAGAACTACAACTCTGAATCACAGATCCTGGTCAGCTGCCCTGATAGTGAGGGAATCAATAGATGGTACATATAATCCATATGTCATGGCACTGGTGATTGAGAAACTATGTTAAACAAGACCATACCAATCATTTCACAAATATCAAGTGACACATTTTAAAACTATCCCAACATTATTAATTGAATAACGGTTTATTTAGCAGGCACTGTCGTACCATGGACAGTGACAGTGATGCTGCTGTGGGCCTGTGTCCCGCTACCTGGATCTCCCTGAGGACCACACATTTATTTCTCCAGCTGCTGGGAAAGTTAGCGGTTGCCAGCTAAGACAGATGAGTCTGTCTTCAGGGATTGCCCTCAGCAGAAGGGGCTGCCTTACTCACAGTTATGTCACTCCTCCCCTAGAGGCAGTTCACATCCAGTGTTTGTTCAATAGGGGAGGAGGCTAAGAAGTTCATGACTTGGGCCAACTCTGAAGAGTCATCCTAGCTCCAGAGCTCTCTGAGGGATCAACTGAGGGCTCTGTTGCAACTGCTTTGTGGTTCCCCTCCCTCTGCCCGGACTCCTTTAGGGAATTTGCTCCAGAGGGTACTCCCCAACAGATCTTTTAAGTGGGGATCTCTGTTTCAGTGTCTATTACCTGGGGAATGAGCCTAAGATGGAAACAAAGATAAATAAGGCTTGGAGTGAGCCCCAGGGAGCTTAGAATACAGAGGAGGGAGCAGCATGCAAACAAGTAAATATTATCATCATGAAGGATGCCATAGTGAATGTTTAAATAGGATATATTGAGGCAAATGACAGAGAGTGAGCAATGATACCCAAGGTAGACACAGTAGGAAAGAGGGCCCTGAGGGCATCTGGGCAGCAGAACACGGCATTATCCTCTGTGTCATCATTCTCCCTGGCCACGATATGACAGTGAAACCTAAATAAATATTTACTGAATCAATAATGTTGGCATAGTCTTAAAATTTATCATTTTATTATTCATCATTTAAATCACATCATCAGTTTAAAGGAAGGGTTGACAGTATAGTAGATGTTGGTGGTTGGTACAGAAAGTGTAAAAGGCCATGTCAGTCAGGGAGAATACATTTTCAAAACCCCAGATGGGTATATTTTCAGAGAGGTACAAGTAGTTTGGTATGACTCCATCAAGGAGGAGTTGAAGCTGGTGTAGGAGGTAAGGGTTATATTAGAAATATTGGCCTATAATGTCAATTTACATGCCAAGAGGTGTTTTTTTTAAATTATTTCCTTCACAAAATTTTGAAAATATATATTAAATGAGTTACTGTATTAGTTAAAGTAACTGTTTTCTGCAGCAACACAGAGTTCTCAGAATAAACTGGCTTAAATGAGATTGAAATGTTTCCTTCTCATTATCAGTTCAAGGTCAGTGGTACAGACTGGCAGGATGCCTGGCCTTCAGAGACACAGCTTCCTTCAGTTTTTTGCTCTGCTTTCCCCTAATTTACATTCTGGAAGCTGGGACAATGCCATATCTGTGATCTATCACAGGAAAGAGGAAATGGAGGAAGAAAACAAATTCAAAAATGTTTTAAAAAAGTTTTAAGGTTAAACCTGAAATAGGCAGTCATTTCTACTCACATGCCCTGTGACATTGAACCCAGTGGCATGACATGTGTATTTATAGAGAGAATAGGAGTTGGATGACCATGGTGCTAGCTTAGTAAGGTAGAGACAGGGATGTTTTTAAATTTTTTAGCTAATGGAAAAAGAGGACAGAAGATACCAGTGCACATCAGTGGGTTCCATCATAGCTGTCAATGTTTTAAAACTTGTAGATTTCACATCTTAAGCAAGATATCTGGCCTCTATTGAAAAATTGGGCCTGTGTTTTTATCCAGCATAAGTCAGCTAGTTCTGGTAGATGTTACCAACCTCAGGGTACAAAGTTCTTGGATCAACATTAGCATAAGCAAAGAAAAAAGTAGATAAATTAAGAAAACCTTTAATTAAAAAGGCAATGTATATTTTTTAAAATACAACAGAATTTATTTATAAAACATACCGTAATTAAAATTGTGATAAATAAGGAAATTATTATTATTATTATTATTTTTTGCGGTACGTGGGCCTCTCACTGTTGCGGCCTCTCCTGTTGCGGAGCGCAGGCTCAGGGGCCCAGCTGCTCCGCGGCGTGTGGGATCCTCCCGGACCGGGGCACGAACCCGTGTCCCCTGCATCGGCAGGCGGACTCTCAACCACTGTGCCACCAGGGAAGCCCAGGAAATTATCTTTAATAAAAATTTATGAATTAAATAAAGACTCATTCCAAACAAGTGCTTTAAAATGCAGTTATGTAGTAAGTAAAAAATACATGAAGCAAAAAATGAAGTGAAAATACTTTTTTTTAATGATGGAGCTTTTATAGTAGTATTTATTTAGTCCCAAAGAAATTATGTATCTTTAGGAGGAATAAGCATTTGTAAATATAAGTTAAATTAGAAATACAGTTGCTCAGAATGTTAAGATATAGTTGAATTTTTACTGGACACATTGGTAAAACATTTAAACCATCTGTGTCATTTACTCTTGCAAACAGTAATGGTATAGATAATATATATATATAGAACTGTCACACCTACTTCACCTAACATGGGAGACAGTTCCAGGTTTGGATCGGCATTCTCCTTCACATAACTATGGGGCATAATCTGGCACCATGTTCACTTTAGTTTTGTGCAGAGATTCGGGCAGGAATCTCAACATAATTGACAGTTTCAGGAGCACTGTCTTTAAGAGGAATCCTTATAGGACTTAAGAACACATAGTTCAGGCCACCCAAGCATCAGTTCTTTTATAAGGTATGAGACCATGTGTGTTGAGGAAGAAACCACCCTGGATTTGATTAGTCTCACTCAACATTGGACCACTATCTCATAACATCCTTGAGCAAAACTTTCAGGTACCCTAAGGAACAATTTGATTAAAAGCTATCCGCCACGCGCAGGGATTTGAGACCTGTGCCTCAATAGGTTTTAATAGCTCACTCCCAGCCCTGCAAGCCCAAATGCAGTTAACCAAATATGAATCCTTTTTACAATAAACATCATTTCTTAGTAACAAAGCTTATGTGCCACATTTAACTTAAACCAATAGGTTTCCAGGGAAACAGTGCTAAGAGAGGTAATTCTGAGGTCATTCTTTCTACAGAAAAAGCATGTAGACGTGCTGTTAACCCTTCACCTCAAACACCCATTTAACTATATATGTACAGTTGTAGTTTTGATGAGACTTTTGATGTTAAAAATACTTTAGAGGGCTTCCCTGGTGGCGCAGTGGTTGAGGGTCAGCCTGCCGCTGCAGGGGACACAGGTTCGTGCCCCAGTCCGGGAGGATCCCACATGCCGCGGAGCGGCTGGGCCCGTGAGCCATGGCTGCTGAGCCTGCGCATCTGGAGCCTGTGCTCCGCAACGGGAGAGGCCACAAGAGTGAGAGGCCTGCATACCGCAAAAAAAAAAAAAAAAAACTTTAGAAATGGGACCTAAGACAGTCTGAGCAACATGAAGCATCTTACAATTCTGATGACAAGAATCTTGAAAATATTAGGACACATTGGTCAGTATTCTGGTTTTGCCTAGATAATACTCCAGTGTTCCTCATTACCTCATACCACTTGTGCAAAATCATCATCACAGACTTTTTTGTTTTATTGTGCTTGGTGGACAGTAATCATCATGTTATTTAGGATTAGGATCAGCGTACATAACGATTCTTAACAGTTGACATTAAAGCCAAACCATTTTATTTTATTTTATTATTTATTTATTTATTTAATTTATTTTTTGGCTGCATCAGGTCTTAGTTGCAGCACGCAGGATCTTCGTTGAGGTATGTGGGATCTTTCGTGTGGTTCACGGGCTTCTCTCTAGTTGCAGCCTGCGGTTTTTCTATTCTTTAGCTCTGCGCAGGCTCCAGGGCACCTGAGCTCTATAATTGTGGCGCTCAGGTTTCAGAGCGTGTGGCTCTGTAGTTTGCGGCATGTGAGCTCTCTAGTTGAGGCATGTGAGCTCAGTAGTTGTGGCACGCCAGGTTAGTTGCCCCGCGGCATGTGGAATCTTAGTTCCCTGACCAGGGATCGAACCTGCATCCCCTTCATTGTAAGGAGGATTCTTTACCACTTGACCACCAGGGAAGTCCCAAGCCAAACCATTTTATTCTCTACTTAACTCTCCTTCTCCCATAATTGTATTGCCAGGGTGTGTGTGTGAGTGTGTGCATAGATTTATGTGCTTAGCCAATGAAGGTAACATTTAATCAAATAAAGAAGATTCAGGAGGTCTCAAGTGTAGTTTTAACTCTTCTTAGACTTAGAAGATGACTTCTGGCAAATCTTCCTGCTTTTATGGACCTGGGATCAGTTTTTCAGGAGAGTTGATTTTGGGGCCAAGGTGCTGAGATGAGTGTGAGGTTACTGATGGAGCAAGGAAAACCACCTGGAACGTTCTCCATGTTATGATGTAAATTTAACCCGTATTTAACCAACGTATTGAATTTAACATCAATACTTTATGTACTGGGTGGGTTATAGAGGCTCATTTCTTGAGCATGTTTGCAAGCCTGCACAAACACGGACACACACGCTTCCACAGTGTTCTGCCTTCATTACTACATTATCTGGTCCATATGGGCAGGTGTTTTATGCTGAGGTCAGTCCCTCCCTTGCAAGACTGCTGGAACAATTTTTTTTCACTGATCTGACATTTGACAATGGTAGTAGCTGGCTGTTTCAATTCTTTTTGACTTTTGATATTTCAAGACTCACTACCCCCAAAAAGGATCTGCTGCTAACCTACGTACCACTTTCAGAACACAGCACATGAATGCAGGGAATAAGGTACCCTGTGGTGCTTGTATGTCTGTGAACTCTTTCTTAAAGTGAATCCTAATAAAGGAGAGGATACGCAAGGGGGATGTAATTGGGTAAAGAGGAGAGACTACGTGGAATCTAGAAAAATGGTATAGATGATCTTACTTGCAAAGCAGAAATAGAGACACAGATGTAGAGAACAAATGTATGGATGCCAAGGGGGAAAGGGGTGGAGTGGGAGGGATTGGGAGACTGGGATTGACACGTGTACATTATTGATACTACGTGTAAAATGGACAACTGATGGGAACATGCTGTATAGCAAAGGGAACTCACCAAGTGCACTGTGGTAACCTAAATGGGAGGGAAGTCCAAAAGGGAGGGGACATCTATATGTGTATGGCTGATTCATTTTGTTGTGCAGTGCAGGCTAACACAACATTGTAAAGCAACCATACTCCAATAAAACTTAATTAAAAAAATAATAACTAAATAAACAAACATAAAATTTTTTTAAAAAGAGGAGAGACTAATATTATAACAGTTTTCCTTCCCCCAGTGCACCCAACCTTTGAGACTTCCTTCACCCTCTCTAGGAGCCTGATATAGAAAGGGAATCTCATTGATCAGTTTACTTGATTTCAGAATCAGTCGGGTTATGCTAACTGCTGTAAAATATCAACCACAAAATCAAATGGATTTATTCAATAGAAGTTTTTTTTTTAATTAGTTAATTTTTGTCTGCATTTGGTCTTTGTTGCTGC
Source organism: Mesoplodon bidens (assembly GCF_964165515.1). Lineage (NCBI taxonomy): Eukaryota > Metazoa > Chordata > Mammalia > Artiodactyla > Ziphiidae > Mesoplodon > Mesoplodon bidens. The sequence continues at coordinate 116,256,552 of NC_138176.1, read as the reverse complement.
TCGCGGGCTTTCTTTGGTTGCAGTGAGCCTGGGCTTCTCTCCACTGTGGTGCGTAGGCTTCTCATTGCAGTGGCTTCTCTTGTTGCAGAGCATGGGCTCTAGGCGCGCGGGCTTCAGTAGTTGTGGCACGCGGGCTTGGTAGTTGTGGCTTGTGGACTCTAGAGCACAGGCTCAATAGTTGTGGCACACGGGCTTAATTGCTCTGTGGCATGTGGGATCTTCCCAGGCCAGAGCTCGAACCCATGTCCCCTGAATTGACAGGTGGAGTCTTAACCTCTGCACCACCAGGGAAGCCCTATTCAGTAGAAGTTTATTTCTTGTTTGCATAAAGTCTCAATGGTGGTGAGAGAAGGGAAGAGGCTCTACTCCACACAGTCATCCGGGGACCCATTCTAGATGTCAGTGCTCAGAAAAAAGGCCCCAGATAAGGGAGAAGAGAGAGCATGGAAACGTGCAGGAAAGGCTTTCCATGGGGGCTGATTCCCAGGCCACATGCCACTGTGTGTCTATAGCACAGTCACTGTGAACTGCAAGGAGGCAGGGAAATGTGCTTTACGTGGTGCCCAGAAGGAAAATAAGATGTGTTTTGGTGAACACAGAAATCTCTGCTCCAAATTTTTGACATCAGGCTTTCTTAAAGTTTCTCCTCAGTTAATGCTTACTCCTTCAGAGTATTCTTTGATGGCTGCTTCTTTTGACAGCCTCCTCTAAACATTGATTACCTAGAGGATAGCCTGGACCCTCTTCTCTTTGCTTACAGCTTTTAATTATAGTTTTGAAATTTTCTTCTGAATCACACATCATGTCTTTCTTCCCTCCCTCCCCTCCCTCCTTCCCTCCCTTCCTTCATTCCTTCCTTCTTTCTTCCTCTTTTTCTTCTCTTTTTTTTAAAAATGTCTGTCTTACATGTAGAAGGCTTGCTCAAATATTTGGAAGGGTAAGTTACTAAAAACCAGTTGGATTCTGTATGTGCATGGACCATTAACTGGGAGCCTGTCTGTCAGAAAACAAACATAACCGTGTATGTTTATGTGCATCTGTGTGTATGCACACAGTGTATGTATACGTGTGCATTTAGGAAGGAGGGTTTTGTGGGCTTCCATCATACTTGGAAAGATATGTAACAAATGTGGTAAGAATGGGAGTCTCATCCTCCTATACATAGACATTTTCTAATCCTCCTCTTTCAAGTATGGCTGCTTTCCATCTACTATACCTGTAAGGGAAATCACCCTGGCCATTTTAAACTGAGGGAATTTAACACAGCAAGTTTTATGTTAGAAAAAGACATTGGGAAGATTGGAGAAGTAGTTCCAGGTAGGGTTTTCAAAAATTATCCCCAGAAAAACACTCTAGAACTGGCCTGTGAAAGGACCCACAATCACTGTCACACTTAAGAAGATCAGGAATCAGGGAATTGTAACTGGCTCTGTTGATCCCAGGAATAATCTCTCTTACCGACATTCCTGGGATCAGGAAACCAGAGCCCAGAGAATGTATTGTGATATCAAGAAGCAGGAATCCAGAGCCCAGAGAATATATTGCGATATCAAGAAGCAGGAATCAAGAGGCCACCTCACTGTTGATTCTAGAACAAACCATACCTGCTAGATAAACGTGGCAAATTTGTATGATCTGCTGCTTGTCTTTTGACACTCACACAGCTAGTGACTGGGCATGGAACCTTGTTAACAGTCTTGGAGAATCCCTACTCCTCCTTGCTGATGTGTGTTATCAGAGGTGAAGAAGCAGTGTACGTGTGGCCTTTACATTGAACTCAGCTGCAAGGGAGTCTAGCAGAGGTAGTTTCTAGTTTCTCAGCTTCTGAAATGCAAGATAGTATGATACTAACCAAACCCTTCTTTTATTCTCTGTGATCTACATAGTTTCCTGGTTAAACTTTTCTAGAACAGGCTGAGGAAGGGGATTTGAAGTTCTAATTCCTCTCCTATCCTGAAGAATTCCACCAATCTTCTTATTTTCAACTCCCTACCTCACCTGTAAATTTCGCAGTAAACAGTTCCTCTGATATTTAAGCCTTCCTAGAGTTTTCCAGCAGAATAAATTGTTCTTATTGGCCTCACCCTTCAGGCACTTGGTATCCAGTTTCCCAGTCCTCCTACCTCCTTCATATGCTTTCTAACTTCCAAAAATTATTGACTACACTTGCACTTGCTGCTTGCTATTTTATCTCTTGATAGCTTTAGTAGGGAGAGAGAGTTTTAATTATGTTACCCTTATTTAGTGGGGCTTTAAGAGAAAATAGAGATAAATGTGCTCAACAAAACAAGTTTAACCTAAAATATATTCACAGGGCTTCCCTGGTGGCACAGTGGTTAAGAATCCGCCTGCCAATGTAGGGAACATGGGTTCGAGCCCTGGTCTGGGAAGATCCCACACGCGCAGCAACGAAGACCCAATGCAGCCATACATACATACATACAAACATACATACATAAATAAACTCACACTTTTCCTTATCTTTACTTTTTCCAATGTGACTTATTTTTAGTCCACTGGTTGTAAATATCATACACATGCCAATAACTCCTAAATTTGTATTTTCACCCTGAGTTCACCACAGAATTTCTGATTCATATATCCCACTGTTTACTTGGCATGCCCTTTTGAATATTTAAGAGATATAATGGATATAAACTGCACCAAAACAGAATTCTTGATTATGTTCTGTTCTTGCCTGTTTTACTTCCTAACATCTAAAAGATGTACAGATAATTAAGGAGGTATAAATTCCAGCTCTTTGGATAAGAAGAAAACTCACTCATTACTCAGTATGAATCTTCCTATTTCCCAATGGGAACAATATTCATTGTCTTTCAGCTTGAGCCATTGATTTTAGTGTTTCAAGATTCCTCATATCCACTCTTCAAAACACACACACAACACACACACACACACACATGATCATACACCATAAACATTTTGCTTTTGCTTTTCTTTCTCAAGGTAAAAGAAGTCTTCCACATTTATCAAATAAGTCACAATCCTGTAGATAATTCAGAATCTTTACAAGTTATTATTATACTTTTTTAGTTAAAAATCTAATTTATTTATTTATCTGTTTTAAAGATTCATTTTTCATTTATTTAACTGTCGAGGATGGTTTGGGATTTTTTTTTTCATTTTTATTGGAGTATAGTTGATTTACAATGTTGTGTTAGTTTCTGCTGTACAGCAAAGTGAATCAGTTATACATATACATATATCCACTCTTTTTTAGGTTCTTTTCCCATATAGGTCATTACAGAGTATTGAGTTGAGTTCTCTGTGCTATACAGTAGGTCCATATTAATTATCTATTTTATATATAGTACTGTGTATATGTAAATCCCAATAAAAACAGTGCTTGATGCCATGAAGTAGGTGGCAATGCCTTAACCATATGCATATTGTTAGGCCCAAGGGCCTTTCTATCCTTGTCAAGGGGAGTGCTAACCTTCTCTCCTTTCATACAACACTAAAATCTAATTTTAAAACAAGTTTGTTTGTTTATCTTCTGTTCAATGTTGCAGAATGATCCCTAGATTTATAGTGAGGACATGTGTTTTATTGCTCTAATTTATTTTGCTTCTGATTTCCTTGGGAATGAGACTTTGTGTTACAAGCCTCAAGTAAATGCTGCGTAATTATTTTTTATTACATAAAATCATCCCATCAATAAACAGTATTCACGTTTTAAAAATATGCTTAGAGTCAGAAAAAAATCCAAAAATGATATATTTTAGAGGTTAGGTATACTTGTAATTAAGATGTAAATTTAATAATTTAAAGATAATATAGATATATTAAGGAGCATAACATAAATTCATATTTTGGAAAGAATGTTTTAACTAGATGTTAAAATTACCTACATGTTAAAGATGTTGTATAAGTAAGTTTGGTTAGAATTTCTTCATGTTACTAAAAAACAAAATAAAAAGTACTAAAATATTACAGGAAGAAAATCAAGTCAAATGAATAGTCAAGGTTATAACATGTTTAATATTTTATCTGAAAATGATGGCTATCTAATTCAAATGGTGTGTGTTTAGCAGGGCCACATCAATTTTCTCTAAAATTCTAATTAAAATTCTTCTGCAGACATGGGAGGAGGGAGATAGAATTTTCAAACTATGGAAAATAAAAATTGACAAAACACCTACTGGTAAAATCTTGGAAGATTTGACAGTAATTATAAGGCAGACAGATATAGATTGAGAATAATCTTCCAAGACTTGAGCACAAAGTGCACTTTGAGTCTGCTTTTTGAAACGAAGTGTACCTGAAACAGGTAGGAGAATGTTGAGTACCTCCCTCACCATATATTATCAGGCTTAAATACACAGGGTAAGCACTCTCCTGTGTTTCTCACCTTTGGAAATAATTTTAAATTCAGGCAAAGAATAAGAAGCCCATTAGATAACTAAGGGAATAGTCAGGTAAACTGGTGGTTTATTCTGGGGGTACAGTCTCTTGAGAAAAGGCAGGCTTGTGCCTTCAGGAAAAACTTTGATAGCAATGCATGCTAGGAAATTATAGTTTTTCATTTACTCTACCTGTCCAGAGGACTGGGGTGTCATGCAGTGAGAAATGAGGCTCATTGGAGATAAGACTCTCAGAAGTTGCATTAGAGCAGGATCTTGTTTTCTTCAGTGACCCAGTGCCTCAAACAGTGCCTCCTACATAGTAATTATTGCCTATATGGATACAGAGAATTGACAGGAAATGTGGTCTTTAGCTTCATTCCACTGTAAATCTTTTTTTTTTTCTTTTTTTTCCTGCGGTATGCGGGCCTCTCACTGCCGTGGCCTCTCCTGCCATGGAGCACAGGCTCCGGATGCTCAGGCCCAGCGGCCATGGCTCACGGGCCCAGCCGCTCCGCGGCGTGTGGGATCTTCATGGACCAGGGCTTGAACCCTCATCCCCCGCATCGGCAGGCGGACTCTCAACCACTGCGCCACCAGGGAAGCCCCACTGTAAATCTTAAAGTAAATCTAAAGGATATGAGACAAAACATACAATCATTATCATAATTATTATAAGCACCATAATGTAGTATAATTATATCTAATATTCATAGAGCTCTGTACTTAGTGCCAGACATTCTGCTAACATTATTTTATGTTCTTCCTATGACAACACTGAGGCTTAGGCAATAGCATTATCCTCATTTGAAACAAACTTGCCAGCGGTTACTAGAAGTAGCAGACCTAGGGTTTGAACTGAGGCATTGGCTCCATAACCCAAGCTCTTGTTTGCACTAAAAGCAAGGTCATCTGGTGACAGATACTGCTCTTTGAATATTTTTCTCTTCAATTATAGTGTAATAGAACCCCCAGCCTTTCTTTTGGCATATGGTTGCCAGAAATAAAGCCAACTTTTGACTGGCTCTGTTAAAGGTGGGTGTAGTCATATGAATATGTTCTATCCGATGTAATGACGTGGAAGTGATAGGTACAGTACTAGAAACCTTAAGGGAAGAGATTGCAGAAAATATTCTTCTTTGCTCCTTCCTTCTTCCCAGCGGTAGCTCTGTAGTTGCAGCCTCAGCAGCTGCTACCTTCCCTGGTTAAGAGTTCCTTTCCCCTTAAGCAAGTCTCCCAAGGGAAAGACAAAGTTAGTGTATTGTCTTTCTACCCAAGGCTATTGTTTTGTAAATAAATGATATAGCTTCTTTAAAAAAAAAAAAAAAGGGATAAGAAGGGTTTAGGAGCCAGTATGTGTAAGATCAGCTTTTAGGCTTAAAAACTATGTCTAGGCAAAAATACTTAGCTATGGTTTCTTGTATATGGAACCAAGCAAACAAATCAAATGGCTTCTAAAAGGGGCATTGAAGGTAGCAAAAAATTACAAAAATTTGTGAAAATTCATCCTTTAAAATCAACCTGTGGGGCTCCCAAATCTGCACCATCTGTAACTTTGGACACTCTAAGGGCATCTTTAGATGGGGCCATGGAGGATAATGGACAGGGGACAACCTCTTAAGGACAGAGACTGGGACTACAGATGACAAAGGAGTTTTTCCCAGAAAGTAGAATCAGGGGCTGCCAGCTGGACAAGCTTAAGAACTTATCCTATCACCAGGCTGCTAATTGCGTATTATTTGGAAAATTGTGTTGTGATTACCCTTATGATTTTACACCATTTTATAAATAACTAGGCCATTGGAAGTCATATTACACCTTGATGGAAAGAAAGGAACATCCCTAGACATCCTGGGCTTGAAGTTGGGTACAGTATTCAGATGCAACTTTGGAATTGCTTGTTTGGAGGTGAAAGTCAGTATGTTCCGTATACAAGGATGGGTGTTCATGGATGTATTGTGTCAGAGACTGATGATTCTTCCCCAGTTTCAATTTATTTTTATTTACCAATAGGATCTTTGAATATAAATTGGGCACATGATTACCTAGCTGGTATTTTCTAACATATCTTGAACCTAAATGTTGCAATGTGGCAATGTTCTGGTCATGGTCAATGTCATATAAGTAGCTGAGTATGTATAACTTCTGAAAGGTTGTAACAAAGGTAGTATGTATAACTTCTAAAAAGTCTTAGCAAAAGTCCCAATGTTATCTTTTTCTGTTGGGTTCAGTGCCAATGTGACAGTTGGAATTAGCACAGCCATCTTGGACTGTGAAGTAGAAAGCTGGTGCGGAGAATCCTAGGTCCCTGATGATATTGAAGCCAGCATACCTGTCTTAGAATGCCTTTGTTACATGAGAGAGATAAACTTCTATCTCTTTTAAGCCTGTAAAAACCACTGTAATTTGGAGTTTTTAAAAAAATTTCTATCCAAACTTTATCCTCCCAATTCATGTTGAATGAACAGTTTAGTGAAAGAGACTCATCTTGATAAACCCTGAGAAAATGTGAAGTCAATAATTAGGAAATGTATAAAAAGAAAAATATATGAGTAATTTTGGATGCAAAGGACTAAATTAATTTACTATTTTTAAATACTGTGTACTAAATGATCAGAGGAACTTCTTTTCTGGGAACGTACCTAGAAATACTGGTAGAGGCAGAAAAATTCATCTTCCTAAATACATAACTGAGCTGATGTGAAAGAAAAGAAATTCTTCAGAAGTGACACACTTTAAATCCATTGGGGCAAAGAGATTCTTGGGGTTATTGTGACACATTTGCTCATTCCTGTTGGAACCACTGAAAGTCCACATTCACAGTGGGCTGACTAGATTTAAAAAAAAAAAATAGAACTCTACAAAGGACATAGTGTGATCTATAATTATGTTGGCCTTGAATAGAGTGGAAAAATATTTCATTTGAAAACCTCTAAAGAAACGCCTACTCTTACTTGGATTTAGGGCAATTCATATTACCTATGAGGCCAGAAAACGTCCAAATTAAAAAATATATTTTAATTGTCCCCATGTTTAAGTGCTTTTAGAGGATTAGCAAAAGAAAACTAAAACTTCTTTAGGGGATGCATTTTAATTGCAGACCTGAAAATTTTTCTAAATAAAGTGGTAAGAAACTTAAACTCACGATCAAAAATCTTTAAATATATCAGGGAAAAAATGATCATAAACAAAACTAACAAAATATACTATCACAGATAAGAAAAATTTTTATGTAATGAATATAATGGTGACTTTTTTGTTGTTAAACTACAAAAAAAAAGAAAATCAAAATTATGCTTAAAAAATAAATATGTATCAATGTGACCAGGCATATTTGATTAAAATCAAACAGAACTTTAAGAAATTAAAAATGTAAGAATTGATTTTAAAAAATGAATCAATGGATGGGGTAAGCCAAAGATAAGTAGGAGAGAGTAAACTGGATGACACATCTGAAAAAAAAGAAAACCCGCAATAGGAGATAGAGAAAAGGCTGGGAAATGTGAACGAGAGTAAAACTGGAATAGAGAAGAGAGCAAGAAATATTTTGGTATAAAATGCAAAATATACATATAAAAGATATACAAAAAGCCAAAAGAAGAGGATAGAAAGAATGGAAGACCCGGAATTTTGGAAATGTAGAACAGCCGATACTAGTCCAGTATTGTTGAAAGACACAGGTCCTTAGTTTCAGGAAGCCTGATGAGTCCCAAACAGGAATAACAAACACAGATCTATACCCAGAGACATAAAAATGAAACTCAGAAGATATTCAAGTCAAAGAGAAGATTTTAAAAGTCGCCAGAAAAAAAGGGCTAAACTGCCTACAAAGGCAGGGCAATTAGTGTGATAATTTCTTGTTTCTTAGTAATAACAAAGGCAGCCAGAAGACAGTGGGATGATAACTGTGCATTATGAGAGAAAATTGTCCTCCACGTAGAATCTTATACCCAGGCACACTATCTTTCAGAAACAATAAAGACTTCTATGAAAAGTTTATTATTAAAAGGTCCTCTCTAAGGGAACTTTTAAAGATTTGCTTAAAAAAGCAGAATTTTTTTCTTTTAGGAGAAATGTTTTAAAGAAGGAAAGTATGGAGTGAAAAAATGGTGAGCTAACAAAATGCTATTCTTTGTGTCAATCTAAAACAAAAGTGATGGTTTCAGTTTTTGATGTAACATTTTCTTAAAATTAGTACAGCCATACTAATAAAGTTTAAAGAAAAAGATTAACAGTCAAGGGTTTAATGACATTTTTTAAATGTATAAAGTTAAAGAAAGGTGTTTTAATATATAACATATTTTTAACCCTACCAAAAAAAAAATTTAGCAAGTATAGGTAAGAATGAGAAAGCCAGGGTATAAAAAGGTGATCTATGTATACTTAAATCATTTAAAATAGAGATTGTTATGAGAAGGCAAATGTACAATTTTTCCCTGTAGAAGTTTTCTATAATGCAAAACTATATGGGATAATAAATGTGAATAAAACATTTTTAAAAGAAGTAACAGGTGGGATGAAAGCAATAGGTATTGAGGAAAAACTTGATATTTACCTAATTAGCTGGAATATAAAGCATGTTTTACATTTGACTCTAAATTGTAAAAAACTTCAGATAATAAATACTTCTGAAAATGTAAAATATAATTATTAATAAAAACACCCTGTAAATACACCCTAGAAACAGGAGAAGTTGAAAGCTAAGAATTATGTCACAGGAAAATTATAAAGCAATAGAAGCAAAATAATAAATAAAACAAAAGAGAATGCAATAAATAAAATCAAATATATCTAATGTATCACTTAAAGGTCTGGCTACCATATAAATAAAGAATTCTTTAATATTGCTGCTCTTTACTTCATTCACCCCATGATGATTTGCTTATTTAAGAATTTTTTCACAAAATTGTTAAGTAAATTAAAAGTGGGAATTATTAAAATATTTATATTTATATATCAATTATAGAATCTGAATGATTAATAAGATTTTTGATATTGGTATTTATAAATATATATATAACTGACACAATACTTATATTGATGTCATTCTGTCCTACATATGCAGGAATTTGTTCCAAATATTAAAAAATAATTTAAAATATTTCCATAGAGAAATATCAATTGATTCCAACAACAAACATTGAGCAAGTCACCAGATATTAACATCACAAATCTAGGAATCAGGTACAAATGACAAAAACATCTCAACAAAATTATAAAATGCATAAGAACATTAAAACAAGAATTGTTCAGAATCTATAGAGAGAAATATCAAGTTTTGCTGAGCAATATAACAATTTAATAAATGAAAGACTATTTAACTTTCCTAGGATTTGATGAAATTTTGATTAAACTAGCAATGTTTTCTTAATTCTTTACAAAATAATTATCATATCTATTTGGACAAATAAATAGAATAAGAAAATTTTTTTAATTAAAATTGCCTTCCCAGACATCAAGTCCTATTAACAGGAAGAGTAAAATAATTAGGTGCCAAATATATTTCAAGAAGAGAAAGTGTTACACAGATCTTCAAAATGTATGGTTCTAATCTGTAATAAAATAGCATCTCAAATCTATGTGTGAGATTGCATTATTGCTTTTATGAAATTGGGAAAATATAGACTAAATTTAATAGTCTAATTCCTCTCCTATAATTTACTCAAATAAATACTGGATGAACTAAATACTTATAACATGTAAACAGAGAAACCATAAGCATATAGAGGGAAATATAAATGTGGTGAGGAAAAATTGTGAAGCATGAATTCAAAGGCAGAAAATATTGAAAGTATATATGGAGATTAAACTCCACTAAGTGAAAACCTTCAAAGTTGGCAGGGTTGTGCCACAAATTCAAACACATGTTAAAATTAAGAAAAAAATTTAAACATCTGTGTAATAAAAAGAAATGGATGTATTTGTTGACTATCATTGCAGCACTATTTACAATAGCCAGGACATAGAAGCAACCTCAGTGTCCATCGACAGATGAATGGATAAAGAAGATGTGGCACATATATACAATGGAATATTACTCAGCCATAAAAAGAAATGAAACTGAGTTATTTGTAGTGAGGTGGATGGACCTAGAGTCTGTCATACAAAGTGAAGTAAGTCAGAAAGAGAAAAATACCATATGCTAACACATATATATGGGAAAAAAAAGATTCTGATGAACCTAGGGGCAGGACAGGAATAAAGGCACAGACATAGAGAATGGACTTGAAGACACGGGGAGGGGGAAGGGTAAGCTGGGACGAAGTGAGAGGGTAGCACTGACATATATACACTACCAAATGTAAAATAGATAGCTAGTGGGAAGCAGCCGCATAGCACAGGGAGATCAGCTCGGTGCTTTGTGTGCACCTAGAGGGGTGGGATAGGGAGGGTGGGAGGAGACGCAAGAGGGAAAGGATATGGGGATATATGTATACATATAGCTGACTCACTTTGTTACACAGCAGAAACTAACACAACATTGTAAAGCAATTATACTCCAATAAAGATATTTTTTTAAAAAGCACTTACACATAGTAATAAAGAAAACCACAAATAAAAAATAAGAAAATAAATGATTCATAATTACATGGAGATGTTCCAGTTCAAAAGTAAGCAAAAGATAAATTAAAAATGTAAGTGGGATTTTAGCAGAAATGAAAAAAATTGAAAATTATCTGTATTGATGAGAGAATATATAAAATCCCTTAAACTATATATATGTATGTATATATACATATACAAATATATATTGCTGTAGGAATTATAATGGTATATATTTGAGCAATTTGATAATAAAAGTCAAAACACTTGGGCAGCAAACGTTATTTTACGTTTGATTGCCACTCTTCTAATAATGATTGAATGTAATAATGAGTGATAAAAGATTTTTTGAATCTTACCTCTCTTACTAGCTATAACTAGCCACAATTTTATTGTCCATAACATGAGAATAATGATAGTATTTTCCTCTTATGTATTGTATTTACTGATATAGAAAGAAATTACCTTGTTATAAAATCAGAAAATAATACCTAATTGTATGTATACAGGTTCCCGTTTATGTACCTTAAATATAGAAAATGGGTGGAATACAAACAAAATTTATCCCTGATTGGATAATATGATTTTTTTACTATAATGAACTCATATTAATTGTGTAAGTAAATATAAAATGAAACAACAATTGACTCTAGGAATATTGAAGCAGAAATTGTACTTTCCCACTCAATTGAGTATAATCAAATGATAGTACCTTTTACTGACCAACTTCATAACATGTTCCTTATTGTAATTTCTACTTATTGAGAGATTACTCCAAGTCTATTTTATGGATCTAAGTCAAATCAGATATGATGACATCCTTCTTTTTCTATCTGTATGCTTCTCTACCCTGTGGTATTCTACTGGAATAAATGTTCCTCACAGTTTATTGCTCTTAAGTGTAATGTCAACCCTAGTCTATCATCTTTCAGAGAGGTTGTGACTTTCTCTATTCATTTATTCTCCCTTTTCTAGCTTCTTACCATGTTTTCACATTTCCCTGAACTCTTGATTATTCTCTACTCTGATGCTAATAGATTTAGTGGCTGCCTCCTTTTTTCAGCTCATCCGTTAACAAACCAAAATATTTAACCAAAACATTAAAGCATTTAGATAACTTTTGCCAGCTGAGTTATCAGGTGATAAAAGTGTTCAGATAGAGAAAAAGAATTTTGGTGATGATGACTTGAGTCTTTTTAGCTGCACCATTTAAAATACCACGTCTCCATGGTGAAAAATAATATGTTGCATGTTTGGAGAAGTTGTATATGTGTGATACTGTATGTTGCAATTCTATCCACATTATACTCAAAAGAAGAAAAGAAAGGTTATAAATAAGAGTCATGTAAAGTAGCTACAACAGCAGTTACTTGCCATTTATTAAATTTGTTTAATAAACAGTGTTTTAATAGACACGAAGTTATACAGCATTATAACAGTTGTACAACTGTATACAACTGTGAAACAATACAATACAACATAGAACTAAGGTTTTTATTATACATATATATCCTAACATTTGACTTTCAACTGTATAAAAACATCTGTCATATGCTGTTTAATAAAACTCAGCATACTAATACCAAAATTTTAGTCAAGTTCCCTGTGGTTAGATGGTGATATATTTCATCAAATATTTTTATGCAGATGGAGTGATATGTGAGGTTGTTTTAATAACAATGTATAAATAGCAGTTTAAATACAAAATGTTGTTGCTTAAGAATTGGAATGGCAAGATAGAACCTAGGTTTTTTTCAACTAGAGAAGAAAAATATAATAATAAAATCAGAGTACAGCCACAAAAGGAACTCAATTTTTTAACTATGTAGGGCAAATTCTTTTTAATTTCCCACTAGTAAAATAAAAGAGTTGAAGCATGAACTGTTATCAGGATGCTTGCTGAGATTTTTCTTTTTTAATGAACTCTTTTGATTCACATTGCCACAAAGGGTGGGAAAAAAAGAAGTTGGATTAAGCACCATTTCCAGCTTTCTGCTCCTATTTCTTTATAGATGTCTGCTTACCTTCCTGGGTTTGGATCTCAAGAGATGATGCTAGATTTACTTCTAAAAGAAAGTGTTACCAACAATTTCACATTTTTGAGCAACACTATCACAGCACATAGACCCCTGACACTTTTTTTCTTTTTTGCGGTACGCGGGCCCCCCACCGCTGTGGCCTCTCCCATCGCAGAGCACAGGCTCCGGACGCACAGGCCCAGTGGCCATGGCCCACGGGCCCAGCCGCTCCGTGGCATGTGGGATCTTCCCGGACCGGGACACGATCCCGCGACCCTTGCATCGGCAGGCGGACTCCCAACCACTGCGCCACCAGGGAAGCCCAACCCCTGACACTTTTGTCAGTGTAGCCATTCAGTGTGCAAGGCAATGGCCTTAAAAAAAAACCCTAAGTCCCTAATTAACTAACTGTGAACTGTAGGTAGTAAACATTTGACAAAAGGAAGCCATCAAATTTAAACTCCTAGACCATTGCTTATTAGGTCTTTATGATTTGTTCATTTAATTTTAGTAAAAATATTTTTGAAGATGCAAGTAATTTTATGAAACAATATGTTTTTGGAATAATTTAATTTTGAAGACAAAATTACATCTGTCCATTGAATTTCATGTTGAGTGAATTCAGAAACAATTTATGAATTATCCAGCTGTTTTAAAGTTTTTCTAAATAGTTTATTTACTTACCTTGAAACTCTTAGTTATAAACTAAATTTTGTCTCACTAATGTATATTTTGAATGGAATTGAGACTTAACAATTCATGTTTGCTTCTTTACCTTCAACTAGAGCCTGTCTAAATTAAATGAATGGTAAAAAGATCTTCAAATTGAGAAAATAGTATATACTCTAATAGAAATAATAGTTACCTATATTTAATGTCAACCAAATAATATCTGTGCTTATTATTAGATAACAAAATCTGCACATAATACAAAAAGATCTTCCTATTTTTAATATATTTGCATAATTTCTAGCTAGTTGGTTCTCAAAGCTCTAAGAGGAAAATCCATATTTTAGGCTCATATTGTATATAATATTTTAATTCAGAAAATTTATCAACTTCTTTGTACCACCTACATTCTAGAAGATAAAACACATAAAAGACTTTAGTTTAAAATTTTTTAGGTTTATTATATAAGTTTATTATGTGAAGAAAAAAGATCATTTTTTCTTCTTATTGATGTGGTCTGAATTTTCTCTAATTAGTGTAAAATAACAGACCTATATATTTCTTTTAATTTGTAGTTTGCTTTGGTTTTGTATTTTTATTCTCAGTGAATTATGCCTGGTCAGATTGGTTAGACGAATTTTTGTGGTTCTTACTTTAAATGTTGCATATTATCACTCAGTGATTTTATGACTGCAGCAAGTGCATCAAGGGCACTATCCCACCCTTTCAAAGACAAACAATCTGACTACATTGGAATAATAAAAACAATAAGGACATCAAGAACAATAATGATATCTAACATTTATTGTGAAAAAATCTCCAAAGTCTTCAATTAGCTAAACAGGAGCTGTATTTTAGTGAGCTGTTTCATTGTAGGTTTACTGTGTTCTGGGAACTATGCTAGAAACTTGAACTTTAGTAAATCTTTTAAACCTCATAGCAACGCCGTGAGGAGGATACTATCATCAACCTTCCGTCTTTTCTGCTCTGGTTGCCGAAGGATCACTCCATTCAGCAGCCCTTGATAGGGTCGTGAGAGACCAGTCAGTCACCAAGAAAGAGAAGCTCTAGCCCTCTCCCCCGTCTTGTGTCTTCCTTCCTTTCCTCTGTCTTTCTCATTCTTTTCCCTTCCTCTTTATCTTTCTTGCAGGAAAGTGAGTCTGAGCCATTATGCCCTTCAGAAATACAAAAGTAGCAAAATTAATACTAAAGTTGACTTCACTTCTCTTCAAAGTAGGTTTTCTTCTTATCATTTCATGTCAAGGAATACTTTGGCATTGTGGAACAGAGCCTTCATCTGCCATATCTTCTCTTAGCATTTTTGTCTTTGTCTTTTATGATGAGCAAATTTTGATTCTAGGCCAGATTGTACTGTTAGACGTGGATTAGTTTTTCATTTGAATACTGTTTCCACACTACATTCCTTCCCGCACCCCTCGCACAGCATGCAGGAATCTTAATTCCCCAAGGAGGGTTCGGATCCACGACCCCGGCCCCTGCAGTGGAAGCCCGGAGTCTTAACCACTGGACCACCAGGGAAGTCCCTGATTTGACTTACATTTATGAGCACCTAATACTTTCTAAGCACAGTGTCGGTTCCTGTTCACTGGAGAGGCCATGGTGCAAAGCCAGTAGTAACATTGTTTCCCCCACAAGCCTTAGAGATTCTGTTGAACTCATCCTATGAACTGAGATAAATTGTGGGAATAAAGGAGCATCTAACAAAACACATTAACCCAGACTAGAGGATTTAGGGCTCCTTGTTGTTGAGCTGAGATAGAGTGAAGGAATTAAGAAGAGCTTTCCAGACAGCAGGGAAAAAAGATTTTGCATTTTCTGTACCTGCAGCCTCTCTTTTAAAGTATATATTTACCTAACCTTTATGATCTCACAGGTTGCAAGCTAGTTCTTTAAAGCTGGCATGAATATATGTGAAGCATACCATCAGTTCTGTTCACACGCCCCTCTCAAGCTACAACTCTTAAAATTCTAGCAACTCAACTCTGTAGGTTAAACTCAAACATACATGCATGCACATAGACACACAGATAAAATAATGGAGGTACTTCTAAGGAAGAAGTAAAGGGTTAACTGAATTATTAGGTTATGCTGCAAAACAAGTTATTACTGTGTTCTGAATTTTATTGTTTTATATTAAGAAGTATGGCTGTGTTAGGAAGAAATGTTGAATTCCTTAATTGAGAATACAAATCTGCCTCCACAAGAGAAATAGATAAGACAGGTTTCTTTATAGCTATCCATTGTTAAATTATAAGATATATTTGTCATTTATCACTTATGCTCAATCTTTGTGTCTTTGCTGATTTAAATAATCATGGATTTCAGCTTTTTCTCTTACATATTCTCTCTCTCATATTCTATACTTTTAAATCTGAGACATCAAAATCACCCTCAGTTTTTGTCATGACAAAATCATTTTGGGAAAATAGATTCATGAACATATTATCAAAGAGAGGTTATACTTTCCATTGCTTAATCTCTGTTTCATGCTTTGGAAATGCAAAAAATGAAATAGGAAATGGACATTGTCTTCCCCCAACCCAAACCAGCACAACCTCTCAGTGAAACAAAGCCTTGTTAATGTCGACAGATGAGTGGGTAAGCAGACTGCATTTATAAAAGTGCTTCTAGTAATCAGTGGGCAAAACAGTTTTAAACTGGGACTGAAGCCAACACAAATATCTTTTTGTTTTTTTTGCTCTTTAAATGTTTGACAAGTGAAGTACTGTAATGTCATGAGAGGGATGGTTCTTGTCATATTTCCAAATTGGCTGGGTAGAAAGCACTTCCAGAAGGTTTTAATTCTATCAAGATCCCACTAAAAATTCAAGACCCAGACTACCCGACTTGTCTCTCTGCTTTTCTGTTTTGTTGTCATTGGCTTTTGTTTTTATGATGGCCAAAACATCCCTGTCAGATGAGATAATTTTGGAAAAAAATATTTTAAAGTAGCCATACAAAACAGTTTGTATATTACCTTTGGCATCCATAACAGCAACATTTAATCTTAAAATCTTGCATGCCCTTTAATAGGATTCATATGGGTTTAAGTAAATGAGCTATATGCAGAGATGTAAAAAAAAAACAAAATGTGTTATATTTCCTTAAAACAAAAAAAGTTGAGTTTTGAAGGAAAGAAAAAGGTGAATTTTGAAGAGAATTTTGGTGTAAAGAATAAGCCCTTGGACAATAGGCAGATCTGTGTTCAAATATTTTCTCTGCCACTTATGAGCTATATGACTTAGAAGCAATTTAAAAAAATTTTTCTTGGGGCTTTAGCCCCTCATGTTTAAACTGAGAATAATATCAACTTCTAAATGTTCTGCGATAGAGAAGATTAAATGAGCTTACAAAAAATACAGCTGTTGAATGCAGTATTTGTTCAACTATTTTTTCTGCTGCTGCTGCTGTTGTTTTCATTATTTTTCATGAAGCCATCCCAAATTTAAGGTATGGGTGTTACCTCCAAGTTCTAGATAATGACTAACCTGTGATGTCAAACATCTTTCTGTCAAATTGCATTTCCAATTATATGAATGTTAATACATTAGAAGGAATGAAGCACTAAAGAACAGATAATCACAGAACAAAGAACAGATCAAAAACACAATAGATTGCATTTTTTATTGAAGTGTAGTTGATTTACAATGTTGTGTTAGTTTTAGGTATACAGCAAAATGATTCAGTTATATATATATATATTTATATGTATATAAATATATATTTTTATGTCTATATAAATATATATATAAATGTATAAGTGATTCATATAATACATTCTTTTTTAGATTCTTTTCTGTTAAAGGTTATTACAAGATACTGAGTATAGTTCCCTGTGCTATACAGTAGGTCCTTGTTGTTTATGTATTTTATATATAGTATTGTGCATATGTTAATCCCAAACTCCTAATTTATCCCTTCCTCCCTTTTCCCTTTGATAACCATAAATTTCTGTTTGTGGGTTTATTTCTGTTTTGTAAATAAGTTCATTTGTGTCAATTTTTTTAGATTTCACATATAACTAATACCCTATGATATTTGTCTTTCTCTGCCTGGCTTACTTCACTTAGTATGATAATATCTAGGTCCATCCATGTTGCTGCAAATGACATTATTTCATTCTTTTTATGGCTGAGTAGTATTCCATTATATATATTATATGAGATATATATATATATATATATATATATATATATATATATATATATATCACATCTTCTTTATCCATTCGTCTATCAGTGGACATTTAGGTTGCTTCCATGTCTTGCTTATTGTAAATAGTGCTGCAGTGAACACTGGGGTGCATGTATCTTTTCAAATTTAGAGTTTTCTCCAGATATATGCCTAGGATTGGGATTGCTGGATCATATGGTAAATAATGTGGTGAATCATCATGGCCAAATTTTTATTGACTAGAGTCTGCCCTTATCGTAAGAAAATATATTGCATTCATCCTATGGTCCCTGGACCAAGAAAGGAAATACAACTTGTATTATTTTAACTGTCTTTTCCTCAATATAAATTTTACCATTATGGATAAAAGCATTCTAAAATGGCACTTAAAAGAACTCTGAGTTCATTTTGGAAGTATGTTTGACTAATACAAAAGTAGGAATTAAACTCTTGGTTAAATTGGAAAAAATGAACTCTCTTCATTTCATGCCTGTATCTGTTAGGGTCTGGTAAAGTGAAATAAAATAAATAATTTACTACAGGCTTGAGACCTTACATAATTATGGGAGAAGTAGGAGAAATCAAGCTCTGAGTGGGAGTGGCTGGTGGAACAGATAACATCCACCAACGAGAAATGACAGAGGGAGCTGCAGAAGTCTCTGAAGGGCTGTGATCTCTGCTTTTGCTGATGGGCAGCCTTGAGTTAAAGTCATCAAGGCAGGCCATTTCCAGGTAGCGTAAGGGAGGAAATCAGGAACAAACTGAGACCTGCAAAAATAAATTGTAATCTTTGAGGGAAATCAGGAGCCCACAGGCACAATTTGGAACCCCTGTCTGTCTCTCACTGCATCTAACCCCAACCATATAGGTGACCTGAAGAAGAAGCTGCTGCCTTTCAAGGTTGCACACACACCTGGCCCAAAGCTCGGAAAAGTGTAACGAGGACATCCAATGGGAAGTAGAGGAATGAGGGCCTGGCTGTCCCACATCACTGTGGGACAATCAGCAACAACGTGTGGGATTTTGCCTGTAGTGTAAGGCCTACTGCTTCACTCCTGCCTTCCAGATCTCCTGCTAATTTCTCTTGTGGGCAACACTTAACCCAGAACCGTATAAGGAAGGGAATCTAGAAAATGTAGCTTCTGTTTAGCAAAATTGACACAGTAAAAAACCACATCAATGCCTTAAAGATAAAGACAGTAAATTCTGTTGATTTTACTCTAACAAATTGAGCAGCTCAATCAAGAAAAGACACGTTAATCATAAGAGCTGTACTTGAATATATCTGATACACATTTGAGGTTCCTTTTGTTTCTTGCTGGGCATTCTTGTTTCTCCTGCACTATACTCATGTCAGAAACTTCCTTAAGACTTTCTGATGGCTCAGTTCCATCAAATATAATCTCTTCTACTCAAGGCTCAGAGTGAAACTCAGAGATATTGTGAAGTTAGAAGCACATGGGGCTGGAATCTGTGAGCTCTACTTTTATGTGTGTAACATTAGGTAAGCTAATTGGTTCCAATTTCCTAATCTATAAAACAGAAATACATCATCCCTTGAATCTTTAAAATGTTGTTTGGTTTTTTATTATAATTCATCACAGCTGAGCAGATTTAATCTCTGTGTTTTGGTCCCGATGTTCCTGTTTTCGTCCTCATCCACGTGCTGTAAACTAGTTCTCCATCCTTCCCATCTCACAAATTTCAGGTCACATCTTTTTATATCTAACCAAACTACAAATTCTTGTGGAAAGAAACATGCTTTTATTATTTTATGTCTGACCTTACATATTACGGAGACAGGCGGAATGTTCTCTTAACAGAGGTTTATGAAATGATTAATGAAACTAGCAGAAGCCTCTGTGGGAATCTTTGTCCTGTACTTTAATAGTAAATACACATATAGTTGTGTTCTGCTTTCATTTGCGCATGCTTGCAGCTTTGCAAGTATTTAAAACTCTTTTTCCAAGGTGTCAGCGTTTATAAGGATCATTGGATTCTTCCAATAGCATCATTACGTTCTTGAGCTTTTGAGCAGTATCTTCTAATTTTACTTTATTTTTCCATTTTGATTTCCTTTGATCCCATGTTGATACAGAATTAATGGTTGACACACTCGTCTTTCTCTTTTTATTTACTTCAAATACTAATTGTATGCAACCAAAGGATTGATTTTCTAGGAGGGTATTCCCATATTTTTAACAATTACCAGCACTTTCTCCATTTTACAGTGTTCCTTGGTACTTAATATTGTTATCTTATTCCAATTCTTAGAAATAGATAAAGAAAAATGTTTCTCAAGGTTTGCTTAACCTAGTCATTAGTTTAGTTAAGCTCAGCATTTAGGAAGACTATTAAGGATTTGTTTTCAATTATAGAAAGAATCAAATTTAAAAATATTTTATTATTTTAAATAATCCTTAAATTTTCACAGTTAACGATATTATCCCCTTGGTTATACAATCCTTCGAATGCTAATTTCACTCTTTTGATGGCTTATGTAACATATTCAGCATTTCAATGTGTTCTCCAGACTAATCTAAGTTAGAAGAGTTAGAAGGTAAAGCTATGAGATAAACTTGATGAAGTCAAGCAAGTCAATTCATATTGATTTTACACCATTCACTTTTTTTTTTTTTTTTTTGCGGTACGTGGGCCTCTCACTGTTGTGGCCTCTCCCGTTGCGGAGCACAGGCTCCGTATGCGCAGGCTCAGCAGCCATGGCTCATGGGCCAAGCCACTCCGTGGCATGTGGGATCTTCCCAGACCGGGGCATGAACCCGTGTCCCCTGCATTGGCAGGCGGACTCTCAACCACTGCGCCACCAGGGAAGCCCCACCATTCACTATTTAAAAAAATAAATTTAGGTATATATTTATTTTTGGCTGCATTGGGTCTCGTTGCTGCGCGAGGGCTTTCTCTAGTTGCAGCGAGCTGGGACTACTCTTCATTGCAGTGTGCAGGCTTCTCATTGCGGTGGCTTCTCTTGTTGAGGAGCACAGGCTCTAGGTGCGTGGGCTTCAGTAGTTGTGGCACGTGGGCTCAGTAGTTGTGGCTCGCAGGCTCTAGAGTGCAGACTCAGTAGTTGTGGCGCACGGACTTAGTTGCTCCACGGCATGTGGGATCTTCCCGGACCAGGGATTGAACCCATGTCCCCTGCATTGGCAGGCAGATTCTTAACCACTGCGCCACCAGGGAAGTCCCACACCATTCACTTTTATACCGCGTGTTTCAGTAGCTACAACTCTTTAAAATTAACATTACAGAAATTACTCTTTGATTTTATTTAGATTTTTTAGCACAACTCCAAAGAAAAGTGCTGTCTTGTCCTTATCGGTAGTAATCTGGCAATATAAAAAAGGAAATATTTGAAACTAAAGTGCAGTGTAAATCACTTGATGATTCATCTAACATATGATATATACTTAAAATAAATGTTTCTGCTGCTGAATAAAATAGGACAAAGAAAGAAGTTTTGTTTAAAATGGGATTTCCAAAGATACAAAATTATGTGGTTCATACCTTTTTAAAGTAACGAAACCTATAGTTGAGAAAATATATGTCTGAAAATAGACTGAAGAATTTCTCTAGAACACATATGATCAGGGCTACTAAAATGAAATATAGAATCTCAAACATGAGTGATTTTTTTTCCAGTTTTAATTAAAATGACCTTAACAGTGCCGATATGTCTCTGTCTTTATATTAAACAGAATTTAATATGTACATCTCTACAATAATGACCTCTTATGAATAATACTTAAAACTTCTCATCTGCATCCTATGACTTAAATGGCTTTAACTTTAGGGATACATTCTACTTTATTTGATTCATTTTCTCCCCTTTCTCAACACTTATTCACCAAAAATCAAAAGTTTGGAGTCTCAGTGGTTATAGAAAAAAAATATATTAATGTAAATGAAATAGCAGAATAAATGAGGATATCTTTTAAGATCTTTTTCTCACATTTCTCTGCTCACCTTTCATTTACAAACCACATTTATGTTCATGGCTTGAGCCACGATCTCAGTGTGAGTGATTCTACTTCCA
Source organism: Mesoplodon bidens (assembly GCF_964165515.1). Taxonomy (NCBI): domain Eukaryota; kingdom Metazoa; phylum Chordata; class Mammalia; order Artiodactyla; family Ziphiidae; genus Mesoplodon; species Mesoplodon bidens. Next base: position 116,234,713 of record NC_138176.1, on the reverse strand, counting down.
CAAAACCAACCTCAAACTGTTGCCTGTGCTTGTTGATTTCTCTACTCCTCTTTGTATCTGAGTGTTCTTGAGCTTTACTACTCTAAGGGAGCAATAAACTAGTGATCAAATCACAGTGTCTTTTGTTCCCACTACAAAGTCTCACCCAGTTATCTCTGGGAGTCCTTGCAGATTGTCACATGCAGATTCAGACAAGCTTACTTATGGTCATCAGTGTCCCGTAGGACTCCCCATCAGACTACCTCACCACCTCTGTTGCCAGTGCCAGCTTCTCCTTGAGAAGCTCAGCCATGTAGGACCAAGCACTACTGCTCTGCCCTCAGGGTGCCCCATTGGCACTGTGGCTCCAGGGGTACGTGGCAGAGTGGTGGGAAAAATGGGGCTCTAGTCAATCTGTGTGCTTCTTATGAACCAAGAATCTATGCTGGTTTTTAGATATTTAGACATCCATGGATTCAGCTCCTTTGTTTTATTTAATTTTTATTTTATGTTGGAATATAGTTGATTTTCAGTGTTGTGTTACTTTCAGGTGTAGAGCAAAGTGATTCAGATATGTGTATATATATATACATATATATATATACACACACATATATGTGTGTGTGTGTATATATACATATATATTCTTTTTCAGATTCTTTTCCCATATAGGTTGTTACAGAATATTGAGTAGAATTCCCTGTGCTATACAGTAGGTCCTTGTTGATTATCTATTTTATATATAGTAGTGTGTATATGTTAATCCCAAACTCCTAATTTATCCCTCCCACCCCACATTTCCCCTTTGGTACATGTAAGTTAGTTTTTGAAGTTTGTGAGTCTGTTTCTGTTTTGTAAATAAGTTCTTTTGTAACTTTTTTTTTTTAGATTCCACATACAAGTGGTATCGTACGATATTTGTCTTTCTCTGTCTGACTTACTTCGCTTAGTATGATGATCTCTACGTCCGTCCATGTTGCTGCAAATTGCATTATTTCATTCATTTTTATGGCTGAGTAATATTCTGTTGTACATATGTATCACATCTTCTTTATCCATTCCTCTGTTGATGGACATTTAGGTTGCTTCCATGTCTTGGCTATTGTAAATAGTGCTGCAGTGAGCATTGGAGTGCATGTATCTTTTCAAATTATGGTTTTCTATGTATATATGCCCAGGAGTGGCATTGCTGGATTATATGGTAGTTCTATTTTTAGTTTTTTAAGGAACCTCCATACGGTTCTCCATAATGGTTTTACCAATTTACATTCCCACCAACAGTGTAGGAGGGCTTCCTTTTCTCCACACCCTCTCCAGCATTTATTGTTTGTAGACTTTCTGATGATGGCCATTCTGACTGGTGTGAGGTGATACCTCATTGTAGTTTTTATTTGCGTTTCTCTAATAATTAGCGATGTTGAACTTCTTTTCATGTGCTTTTGGCCATCTATATGTCTTTCTTAGAGAAATGTCTATTTAGACCTCAGCTCCTTTGGTTTTGACATCTTTTCCTTGGCTTCAAAAATCAGCCTATTAAATGAATCAATCAATCTTATAATTAATTAATCTTCTCATACCTCTCATTCTACACAAATATTAATTTCTTTCATCTAAAAAATAATAATAAGAAGAAGAAACAAATGACTTAGGAAAATCTGAGCTCACAGGTTTCATCAAGTGGCAAAATCTATCTCACATGGGCTCAGATTTTGTATTCTATTACTTGGTAGTATTAATATCCTTGCATTTTCTCTGCCTTAAATTCTGAGTTCATTGACTCCTTTTCAAATCAACTGACATATACCATCAATCATTTTCAATACAGTGCCTTCTTCTGGCCCTCTCTCTCTTAAAGTTGCCACCCTGTATAAGTTTTGCATTCCCCTGACTAATGTGTTAGTTTTCTACAGTATGTCTTCTGACATTATGATAGTGGTTTAAAAATAGAAGAAGAGGAGGAGGAAGAAGAAGAAGATAAAGATTTAATAGGTCTAGAGAGGAAGAAATCAGTGGTCAGGCTAAAGAGGCCCATGAAGAATTAAAGAATAGAGCTAGTCTAACATACAATTTCTAACAAACCCAGGTAGATGAAAACAAAATGATTCCAAAATTACCCACTGTTTAAAGAATAATATGGCTAATAGTATAGCTTAAACCACAGGCGATGTAAGCTTGTAAAATTTTCAGGTAAGGGAAAATATAGAACAGTCAACCAGAAAGAGTGGATTATTTTAATGTAATCAGGTGTTACTATTTTATGCAGACAGTTGGAAATGAGAGATTTTTCTGTTGCTACGTTCACATCTGAATAGAATTTTAATATGAAGCTTAAGGTATAACTGTAGAATAGTGATTTACAAAGTAGGGATCAGAAAGATTGATTGTGGTGTAGAAGCAAACATCAGAACTCCTGTTGATATTTATTTTAATCTAAATAATAAATTAAGATCTACTGATATTTAAACGAATTTTTAATTAACACATTGACACTGGTCCTCTCTCCTGGTCTGAATGCTGGATGGTCTCATATCATATATGTTAAAAGGTTGATCATATCCCAACCCTGAGATGAGTGCCTCACTCCTTCCTTCATGTTTGACAAATAGGAACATCCTGCACAACACATGCTCAATTTAGAGTACCTACAGATTATATTTTCTAGTCTCAACTAACTTAATTTTCACACATAAAAATTCAAATATTTTCCTCACACAAAGAGGTTCCTCACACATAAATACAGTTTGCAAATATTCTTATACTTTACAGAACTTCCAAACTTTTCCGATGAGGAACTACTGTAGTTAAAAGTTTAGCATATGTATTAAATGATTAATGTGCAGTACTATGCCAAATATATTTTGAAAATAAAGCACTAAAGAGGGATTAAAGAAGGAATCCTAAAGAAGGATTTATATTTTTATTTTTATTTTTAAATTTTTTAACATCTTTATTGGAGTATAATTGCTTTACAATGGTGTGTTAGTTTCTGCTGTATAACAAAATGAATCAGTTATACATATGTTCCCATATCTCTTGTCTCTTGCCTCTCCCTCCCTCCCACCCTCCCTATCCCACCCCTCTAGGTGGTCACAAAGCACCGATCTGATCTCCCTGTGCTATGCGGCTGCTTCCCACTAGCTAGGTATTTTACGTTTGGTAGTGTATATATGTCCATGCCACTCTCTCACTTTGTCTCAGCTTACCCTTCCGCCTCCCCGTATCCTCAAGTCCATTCTCTAGTAGGTCTGCGTCTTTATTCCCATCTTGCCCCTAGGTTCTTCATGACCCTTTTTTTTTTAGATTCCATATATATGTGTTAGCATACGGTATTTGTTTTTCTCTTTCTGACTTCATTCTGTGTGACAGACTCTAGGTCCTCTGTGTGACAGACTCTAGGACCATCCACCTCACTACAAATAACTCAGTTTCATTTCTTTTTATGGCTCAGTAATACTCCATTGTATATATGTGCCACATCTTCCTTATCCATTCATCTGTCGATGGACACTTAGGCTACTTCCATGTCCTGGCTATTGTAAATAGAGCTGCAATGAACATTTTGGTACATGACTCTTTTTGAATTATGGTTTCCTCAGGGTATATGCCCAGTAGTGGGATTGCTGGGTCGTATGGTAGTTCTATTTTTAGATTTTTAAGGAACTTCCATACTGTTCTCCATAGTGGCTGTATCAATTTACATTCCCACCAACAGTGCAAGAGGGTTCCCTTTTCTCCACACCCTCTCCAGCATTTACTGTTTGTGGATTTTTTGATGATGGCCATTCTGACCGGTGTGAGATGATATCTCAGTGTAGTTTTGATTTACATTTCTCTAATGTTGATGATGTTGAGCATTCTTTCATGTGTTTGTTAGCAATCTGTATATCTTCTTTGGAGAAATGTCTATTTAGGTCTTCTGCCCATTTTGGGATTGGCTTGTTTGCTTTTCTGATATTGAGCTGCATGAGCTGCTTGTAAATTTTGGATTAATCCTGTCAGTTGCTTCATGTGCAAATATTTTCTCCCATTCTGAGGGTTGTCTTTTCGTCTTGTTTATGGTTTCCTTTGCTGTGCAAAAACTTTTAAGTTTCATTAGGTCCCAGTTGTTTTTTTTTTGTTTTTATTTCCATTTCTCTAGGAGGTGTGTCAAAAAGGATCTTGCTGTGATTTATGTCATAGAGTGTTCTGCCTGTATTTTCCTCTAAGAGTTTGATGCTGTCTGACCTTACATTTAGGTCTTTAATCCATTTTGAGTTTATTTTTGTGTATGGTGTTAGGGAGTGTTCTAATTTCATTATTTTACCTGTAGCTGTCCAGTTTTCCCAACACCACTTATTAAAGAGGCTGTCTTTTTTCCACTGTATATTCTTGCCTCCTTTATCAAAGGTAAGGTGACCTTATGTGCGTCGGTTTATCTCTGGGCTTTCTATCCTGTTCCATTGATCTACATTACTGTTTTTGTGCCAGTACCATACTGTCTTGATTACTGTAGCTGTAATCTGTAGAACTGTAGTACTGTAGTATAGTCTGAAGTCAGGGAGCCTGATTTCTCCAGATCCGTTTTTCTTTCTCAAGATTGCTTTGGCTCTTCGGGGTCTTTTGTGTTTCCATACAAATTGTGAAATTTTTTGTTCTAGTTCTGTGAAAAATGCCAGTGGTAGTTTGATAGGGATTGCATTGAATCTGTAGATTGCTTTGGGTAGTAGAGTCATTTTCACAATGTTGATTCTTCCCATCCAAGAACATGGTATATCTCTTCATCTATTTGTATCATCTTTAATTTCTTTCATAAGTGTCTTAAAATTTTCTGCATACAGGTCTTTTGTCTCCTTAGGGAGGTTTATTCCTAGATATTTTATTCTTTTTGTTGCAGTGGTAAGTGGGAGTGTTTTCTTAATTTCACTTTCAGATTTTTCATCACTAATGTATAGGAATGCAAGAGATTTCTCTGTGTTAATTTTGTATCCTGCTCCTTTACCAAATTCATTGATTAGCTCTAGTAGTTTTCTGGTAGCATCTTTAGGATTCTCTATGTATAGTATCGTGTCATCTGCAAACAGTGACATCTTTACTTCTTCTTTTCCGATTTGGATTCCTTTTATTTCTTTTTCTTCTCTGGTTGCTATGCCTAAAACTTCCAAAACTATGTTGAATAATAGTGGTGAGAGTGGACAACCTTGTCTTGTTCCTGATCTTAGTGGAAATGGTTTCAATTTTTCACCATTGAAGACGATGTTGGCTGTGGGTTTTTCATATATGGCCTTTATTATGTTAAGGAAAGTTCCCTCTGTGCCTACTTTCTGGAGGGTTTTTATCATAAATGGGTTTTGAATTTTGACAAAATTCAACTAAGGAAGGATTTATAAAGAATTTGATAAACACTATCTTAAAATAGCTCAATAATGGCAGTGCCTCATACTTTTATTAGCTTATATCTTAAAAGCAAACTGTTCATCCTTAAGAGTAATGATTGCAAATGAAAATTTCAAATAGTTCGGAGAATGTCCAAATGTTTTATGGTAAGTTATTGTCATATTGTATTAGATCCTCATTATGTTTTCCTCCTACAAGCACTGGAGCAGTGTCAAGTCTGCCTTTATGTCTTGATCAGGTCTTTGTTGTTGTTACAATGTTCAGTCCATGATACATTTAGAAAAAGTATGTTTAAGGTTCTACTTTGAGGTATAATCTAGCTATAATATATGACAATGTAATCCATGAAGCTCCTGAATCTCACTCTTTAAATATTTGACACTTTGTAACAACTTCTAGATAAAAAACTTTTCAAATTAAAATTCATAGTTTTCTATCAAATTGATAAAGAAGCCCTCAGTCTGGCATCCAAGGCTTCTATAACTCTGGCACTGATGTCACACTTTAATTTAGCTTCTCATTATTGTCCTTCAAGCTCTCTGCTATACACTCAAACAGATCTCCTTATCATTCTTTGGATACATTTCTGGTTTAAGACTTTTGTTCAAACTATTCATGATCCTTCTGAGGCCTTACCCACCCTCAGAACTGTGAGTTTTGAAATCCTATTATCTTTCTAGACTCCCTCAAATGTGACCTTTTCTATGAGGCCTTCTTTGATCACACCAATAAGGAGTCACCTCTCCCTTCTTTGTATTCCCACAGCACTTAATACATCTTGTATAGTGGTCATGACAGTCTGCTTTGAAGCAAAGTTGTTTATGAAGATTCTCCAACTACATTGTATAGCTTACTTGTCATGTGCCTTTCCACTCTGTAGAATATTCTCTCAGTAAATGAATGTTATCAAAATGAATAAATAAAAGAAGTATCTATGTTACCATTTAAAAAGGATGATTTAAATCAAAATATTCTTATTTACTCTGGATTCTACAATAAAAATACTAATGGCATTTTTTTTTTATCCCATGCTCCATATAATATTTTGGACAATGTTAAACTTGTCATGTGTGCTCTCCACATCCTCTTCGTGTGATTTTTACCTATTCTAATTTAGATTTTTTTTAATATCCGTAATTATAATTTATTTTCATTCTCATCTAACTTTCTGCAGTACTGATTTTCTTTTGAACTAAACTTTAATTTCACTTACTTTTGCTGGGAAGATTTAACCCATGTTTACAAGTTTACACAGTATTAAATAAATATCAAGTGTTCAAAGTCAGGCTTCCTTTTTTAAAAAATGAAGGGTTTCACAAGTTTTCAAGTTACCCTTCAGCAGGAATTATGCTAATTTTCTTTGGTCCAGATTTAGTACAATTTTCATGGAAACAAGCATGCCCTGTGTCATTTTAATGGAAGCTATAAACCCTAGAACAATAAAGACAAATACAGCGTAATGAACTTAACAATAAACATTCAGAACAGTATCTATAGGGCATAACCTCAGTATTGTAAAATTTGTTTTGAAGTGTCTATAACTAGGAAAAGTAGACATCATTGGGGAGGTATGAGTGTGTGTGTGTATATATATATATCCATTTGCATTTATGCTCTTTATAAACTAAGCACCATGAGAAGTTGTATGACTAAGTAGATAACACATCTGTGAAACTCCTATGGTGAAACCAATAAAAATTCTTGGCTAATGTTTTAACATTTGTGTGAGTATCTGTGTTTATAAATCAGTGTTAATGCTTAGCATTTAAGTTGATTTAAAATATTAGTATATTATTATTGCTTGAATCATCAACTTGCTCACAGAAATTTTGTGTTATTATATACATTTATTTAAGAGGTATTCACTTTCATATGTAAACTAAGCCCAAAACATGCGTGTGAGAAGGTTACTTGAAGTTAGGGAGGCAAAAAAAGTGGTTCTTTACTTATTGGGAAAAAAAAAGAAACTTTTCTTACAAAATCGTGAGGGAAAAATATTATGACCCAGGAATCTCACACTTTGCCAACCTAGGATTCATATGCAATGGCAACACAGAGAAGTATTTAGAGATGAAAGCATCCTTGTTGGAAAATAATTACAAGTAAATCTTTTATCTAACAGATAAATTATTCAAAGTAAAAAGAAAAGGACAGGGACAATGTGATGACAAGATAATGATGCTGAGCAATAATTACAGTAAAATATGTATTGTCTGTGTAAGACTGATTAAACTATACAAGTGCTAGAAACAGGTCCCTTATTAAATACATGATTTGCAAACATTTTCTTCCCTTATGTGGATTATCTTTTCACTTCCTTGGTTGTGTCTTTTTTAGCACAAAAGTTTTTAATTTTTAAATTGTTTTTACAAAAACCAAGGACAATTATTTACTTTTTCTTTTATTGCTCATGCTTTTGGTAGCATATCTAAGAAACTACTACCTAATTCAAGGTAATGATGTTTTACACCTATGTTTTCCTTTGTTTATATTCATAAAAGATGGTGGTCTATAGGTTTTTGTTTGTTTGTTTGTTTGTTTCCTTGTGATATCTTTGTCTGGCTTTGGTATCAGGGTAATATTGTCCTCATAAAATGAGTTAGGAAGAGTTACATCTTCTTCAACTTTCTGGAAGAGTTTGAGAAAGATTGATGTTAATTCTTCCTTAAACATTTGTTAGAATTCACCATAAAGCCATCTGACTGGGGGCTTTTCTTTGTTGGAAGTTTTTTTGGTCACTAACTCAGTCCCTTTACTTACTGGTATATTCAGATTTCTGCTAACTTTTTGAGTCAGTTTTGATTGTTTATGTGCTTCTGTAAATTTGTCCATTTTATCTAGTCTAATTTTTTGGCATATAATTATTCATAGTATTCTCTTATAATCCTTTGTATTTCTGCAAGTTCAGTAATAATGTCCCGTCTTTCATTCTTGATTTTGTTTATTTAAATCCTCTCTCTTTTTTTAAAAAAAATTGGTTAGTATTGCTAAAGTCTTGTCAATTTTCTTTATCTATTCTATATTTCATTACTTTCCTCTAATCTTTATTATTTATTCCTTTTTTTTTAGTATAGTTTGCTCTATACCTTTTATTTTTTTCTGTGTCTTAAGGTACGAGGTTTTGCTACTGATTAGAGATCTTTCCCCTTTTTATATAGGTGTTTACACATCTAAATTTCTCTCTAAGCATTGCTTTAGCTGAATCCCATACACCCTGGTGTGCTCTATCTTCATTTTTATCCATCTCATTATGTTTTCTGTTTCCCCTTATGATTTCTTCTTTGATTCATTGGTTAATTAGGAGTGCGTTGTTTAATATCAAAGTATTTGTGTGTTTCTCAAACTTCTTTCTGTTATTTATTTCTAATTTCATTTTATTGTGGTATGAGCACACACTTTGTATGATTTCAAACCTTTTCAATGTATTGAAGATTGTTTCATGCCCTAACATATGGTCTATCCTGGAAAATGTTTATGTGCAATTATGAAGAATTGGTATTCTGAGTATTTCATTGAAATCTTTTTGCCCTTCATTGTGAAGCCTCTAATACTGATGCTCCGAGGGTGCAGCCTTGGGTATGCACACAACCACACTGAGATGACTGGTTTTTGCATGACCATCTTTGACTATCTCTTTTCCTGACCTCTCCATGAATCTGTCTGCCTCTGCTGGTATTCCACTCAGTTTCACTAGTTGCAGGCTGATTGTTCTGTTGTTTTTGATGATGCCTTGGGACATAGATTGCTCCATACTCTGATCCTATTAAATTCAGCCTTCTTTTAAAGATTTAGTCTTTGAGCTTTATACTGACCCTAGAAGGGTTCATCTTAGCTGTCTAATTCTCTGACTCTTTCTGGTAAACTATATGGACTAAGGTTTAGCCTGTTGCTCGTATTGTTTACCACTGAAATCTCCATTGTTTACCCCTGAAATCTCCATTGTTTTGGGAGTATCTTATGCTTGAACTTCACCACACTCTTTTTCAAATAAAGGCATTTTCCGTGGGAGAGCTTCAGAGTTCTCTTCTATTATGGACTGCCTGGTCCCCTGGGAAAAATTTTTGAGTCTTTGTCTAGAGCCGTGGGAGGGAACAGTAGCCCCCTTCTCTTTGAATGATACCCGTGCTCTAGAGTACAGTGCTGAATGGGGACAGTGGCTGTTAGTCCTCTTTGCTGGTCTCTCCCATAATGGAAACTTACCCCATGATTAAGTGGGAATGATAGTGATCAGAGACCCAATATTCTCAGCCTGCCATTTCTGGGAATATAACTCTGCCTTATGAGTGGGAGCTAAGTGGAGGAAGGAATCCCCCGTTTTCTTGGCAACACCTACCAAGAACTTAGCCTCTGCAACTGGGAGTTTAGAGGGATGAGAAATGCTGGTCCCTGATCCTCCTGGGGGGGATGCCACATCACTTACTCAGAAAATGAGAAGAGAGAGAGCCCCATTTCCTTGGCCACAGCTGCTGCATTGGTGACGGACGCGCAGGAGGGGTCAGGTCATTGCTCAAGTGCCACAGATTCTTGCTGTTCTTAATAAGAGTTAACAGATTTTCTTGAATAAATATTTCTTCTTTTGCTACATGCCCTTAGGACAATTTCCAGAGACCTTAGCCACCTATGGTTGTTTTATGAAGAGAAGGTCCCAGAGCTCCTCATGTTGACATTTTGGCTCAAAGCATTTTTATTTACCAGAGAGTTTGGATCTAAAACACAGTAATAAGATCAAATACAACCAATATTGTTTTGTAGCTGAATAATTTTGGGGTGAGGTACTTGCTGTTTGTCATATAAAGAATTATAAAGTTCTGGGAATTAAAATAGAATAGTGAGTGAACATGTAGATGGAATAGAGACCTAAAATAGATACATTAATGTATAACATAATGTATAAAAAACTGGCATCCCTTATTAGTAGGAAAAGGTTAGACTCTCAGTATAATGCTATAGGACAACTGATTTTACATATAAAAATGATAAGATTTAATATTTTTGAAAAAACATACTAATTCATTAAATCATGCTTTTATTAAATGTATGTTAGTTGTATACAGTGGTCTATGTTCTATGAGTAGTTCCAGAGATACCTTGAGGATGAAGGAAATGAGGGGAGAAGAAGGAGGAAGAGACTATATAAAGACTGCTCTCATGGAGTTATCTGATAGCGGGAATTCATAAAATTATTTGCTAATTCTTTAAATAAGAATTACAAAATGCCTAGCTTTCACAATTATTTGGGGCACTTTAACAAATAACTTGCTTGATCTAGTAGTAAATATGGTAGAACCTATGTTCTTCTTCAAGAATCATTTTCTCCTGTTCTTGGGTTTGCAAGTCAACTGTATTTTAGGATCCCTTGCAGGTAGTTGTGGCCATTTGACTCTGTTCTAGTCAGTAGATTATAAGCAGTTTTTTTTTAATATATATATAAATTTATTTATTTTATTTATTTGTTTTTGGCTGCGTTGGGTCTTTGTTGCTGCATGCAGGCTTTCCCTAGTTGTGGCAAGTGGGGGCTACCCTTTGTTGTGGTACACAGGCTTCTCATTGCAGTGGCTTCTCTTGTCATGGAGCACAGTCTCTAGGCACGCAGGCTTCAGTAGTTGTGGCACGTGGGCTCAGTAGTTGTGGCACATGGGCTTAGTTGCTTGGCGGCATGTGGGATCTTCCCAGACCAGGGCTCGAACCCGTGTCCCCTGCACTGGAAGGCAGATTCTTAACCACTGCACCACCAGGGAAGTCCCAATTTTGAGTTTTGAGGTGTTCCTCTATCATGCCTGGTGTATAAAATCTTCTGTGCCCCTTTTCCGTCTCTTCTCTCTTCTGTATGATAGAGGCAGACTATGATGATCCCTCGATGATGGATACACAAGATGAGAGGAGCACAAGTCTTTGAATGATCATGTAGTAGAGCTCTTCTGACCATCTTAACTCTTCCCCAGGACTCGAACAATAACAAGATATACATTTTTGTGTTATTAAACCACTGAAATGTTGGTGTCTATTGTTAGCTCAAAAGGTCTAGTCGGGGCTTCCCTGGTGGTGCAGTGGTTGAGAGTCCACCTGCCAATGCAGGGGACACTAGTTCGTGCCCCGGTCTGGGAAGATCCCACATGCCGCGGAGCGGCTGGGCCCATGAGCCATGGCCGCTGGGCCTGCGCGTCTGGAGCCTGTGCTCCGCAATGGGAGAGGCCGCGACGGTGAGAGGCCCGCGTACCGCCAAAAAAAAAGGTCTAGTCCACAAAGTCCGTGTTTTTAAGATTTAAGCATATTAAAATGGTATCATAAGAGAGTGTGGACTTGGATATTAGAGGCAAAGGAGACAAACCATAGCTCTATATCCTTCACAAAACAATATGGATAAGGACAGAATACAAGGTTGAGAAATGGCCCACAGAGAGGAAAGAGTGTTCATGTTATCCATTGTTGTATAATAAATTATTCTGAAACTTAGCAATGATAATTTCACTGTATCTACTTACAGCTTAAGATTTTGAGGGTCTGGAATTTAGGGCAAGCTTAGCTGGGCACTTCTGTACCATGTGCCATTGAGAGATTGTTCATAGATGGGTGGGTCTAGACCATCCAAGATTACTTCCTTCATGCCTTGTGCCTTGGTGGAAATGACCAGAAGGCTGGGGTTATGGATCAGAGGCCAGTATGTGATTTATTTCTAGTCTCAGGGTAATCTAACTTCTTACATAGTGCCCCAGGCCTCCCCGAAGGAGTGTTCTAAGAGACTTGGTTGAAATCTGCAAGGCTCCATGTGATCTGGTCTCAGAAGGTCCGGTTCAGTTTTAAGGGCATAAAAATTAGATTTCACTACTCATTGGAAAGTGGCGAATAATTTTCAGTCACCTTCAATCTAAAGCAGAAGATCAACTTTTATTTAATAATCTGGAAGTAAGAATTAATTGATAAAAATGTAAGTTTGATTTTAGAATCTCTGTAAGGTAAGACAGTGAGATAATACTTTTGAGAGTTTTTGGAGAAGGCATAGGTTATTAGACATGCTGGTTCAAGTCCTCTTGAAAACAAACACCAAGGTGGAATTGGATGTGCAAAAGATTTATTTGAGGAAAAGTCAATGCAGGGGGCAAAGGACAGAAGTAGTAGCAGTAAGCAATGGGAGTTTTTAGACCAAATGAAGGTCTTACAACAATTAAAGGAAATAGGAAAATAAAGATGATTGAATAGGAGATGTGACAGACTACAGTGCACTTCTGAGAAATTTTCGACCAGTCTGATGGGGCAAAGAGTCTACATTTAAAGAGTCCTTTGTCAGACAGAAACAGTGCTCTGTTCTCTCTGCCATGCACAATCATTGGCTGGGAGCAGCCCAGGGAGAAATATATCCATCCTGAATGCTCTGATGGATTCAAAGTTTTGGCAGCTGGAGTCAGTAAACCAACTACATTGCTCCCATTGGGTCTCTCTTGAAGGGAGAGCTGAGCAATACACATCCATGGCTGCTACATTAGGCTTGAGAATAGTCGAGAGGGTGTGAAAAATTGTTGTGGAGAATGAGAGTTAGCTCAATAAACATAAGAATGGATTCTATAATTGATATAGCTAGGTTTAGTGTTCTTGGATTTTGAACACAATAGACTTACAGGGAATTTCTGTCAAGGTTCAACACTAAACTCTTATTCCTTATTTTTCTCCATTCTTTAGTGCTCAGTCGTTTGTAAATTATTACACCACCCACACAACTGAACTGATATAGAAACTTGAATGATATTAAAGCACACATTCGAATGATTTTTAAAAAGTACTTTCCAGTTTTATGGACCAATCAGATTGATTCTACTAAAAGTATTCAAGCACATGTCCCTCGAAACAGATGGCCACCAGGTAAAGGTATACCTATGCATGAAATTTTCATGTCAGAAAATGCATATGGTCAAGTTTGTAAGAGCAAGAAAAATATTTTCTAAAATATTGATCTAATTCCCAACCCTAATGGCACAGTCTAAAATTTCCTGTTGCTCCACTTGTTTGCTAATACTTGGTGTTGTCTTTTTTTTTCTTGCAGTTCTCAGGAATGTAATGTGTAGTGGAATTTAATTATGCTTTAATATGTATTTTTATGACTACTACTAATAAAAATAATCTTGGCAGGTTTTTATTGGAGACTTAGGTGTCTTCCATTGTACAGCACTTGTGAATTTCTCACTCATTTTATTACTTGTTTTTCTGTCTTTATCTTACTTAATTCTAGGGATTCTTTATGTATTCTGGATGTGAGAGCTCAGTCTGTTTTATATATTTCATGTACCTTCCATGGTTTGTGGCTTACATTTTCACATTTTTAATAACTTTTAATAAATTAATAATAATACTTATATATATATAATATTATAAATAATATTAAAATTGATGGTAGATGGTGATATATTCATTAAACAGAATTCCATATAGCCAAAAAATGAGTAATTAGTAGCTACTTACAAAAATACATGGATTTTAGAAACATACTCTATATAAAAGAAATGATCTAATAAAAATAATATATCCTTTATGAGTCCTTTTATGACAAGTTCCAAAACAAGCAAAGCTAATCTGTGGTATTAGAAGTCAGGATTGTAACTGGGGAGAGGTATGCAGGCAGCTTCCAGAGTTCTTCTCTTATTTGATTTGAGTTGTGTTTACATTATCATTTACTTTGTTGACCACTGAGTTGTGCAAGTGTGTTCTCCTTACCTTTAAGGCACAGAATGTATTACTATACCTCACCTTTAAGAAAAGGTTAAAAATGGGAAATGTTAATTTCACCAAGAAAATGTGGAAATTACCAAGAAAAAAAGAAGCATTCTTAATGCATGATGGATTTCAAAGGAGTCTCAATGAAGAGGGGTACAAAAAATCACAATATTGGTACATTCAGAGAATTACTGCATCAGTCTTCAAAAGTGTTATCACCTGTGATGTTTCTGTTTTATATCCTATAGCATTTTTCAATTATTTAATGCTATGATTCAAATTTGTCTGTACAACAAAGAAACCTATTGTCTCATGAAAGAAGTCCAGGTTAGGGGAGCTCCAGAACATGTTGAACCCATGTGCTATGGACTGTGTGTTTGTGTTCCCCTAAAATTCATATGTTGAAACCCTAATCCCCAGTGTAATGGTATTTGGAGATGCAGGCTTTTGGAGGTAATTAGGTCAGGAGATTGGAGCCCTCTTGATGGGATTAGTGCCCTTACAGGAAGAGACATGAGAGAGCTTGTTTCCATTCTCTCTTTCTCTACCATGGGAGGATACAACAGGAAAACAACTATCTGCAAACCAGGAAGAGGGCCCCCACCAGACTTATAGCCTTCAGAACTCTGAGAAATAAATGTTTTTGTCACCCAGTCTATGGTATTCTCTTATAGCAGCCCAAACTGATGGAGACATCATGGTTCAATAATGGCTTCAGGGACCCAGATTTTCAAATGTTTTTGCTTTGCTAGCTTATGTTATATTATCTTAGGCTGGTTCATCTGTGTCAAAATATCTTTTAGCCCCTATAATCCAGGGTTATAAAAGGGACTCTCCCATAATCAATAAGAGCAAGGACACATTTCCTAGAAGCCCTTCAGAAGTTTCTCTTTGTTCTCATTAGCCAAAATTGTGACCCGTAGCATCATTAAACCAATCATTGATAAAGGGAATAGAACCATTATGATTGACTTAAATCAATCAAAACCTATTCCTGGACTTGAGATGGGCATATCTACCCTGCACTGTAAAGGCCAAAGGAGGCAAGAAACAGGGTTTCATTAAGAAAAAGACAGAGGTTAAAAAAAAGAAAAGAAAGAGAACAAATAGGTGGATGAAAAGTAGAAGGAAGGGGAAGGTAAGGTTGTAAATACAGTGTGTCGTATACACATTGTAAATTTCACATTCCAAGAAGGAGACATAGACATTTTTAAAAAGAGGAAAATTTTTAAAAGGAGGAAAATAAGGTAAATATGCCATTTGTATTTCTTATATTATGCTAAATTGGGGCAATAAATGTCATTATCAGACAGATTGTATGTAGATCATTTCAGGGTATACTATGAAATTGTAGAATACCTTCCAGAGATCTTCATCATGTTTTTTAGTTTGCTTCTGCCTTAGATTTACTGTGTTTTATTTTCCCTTTGAAATATGAGTTTCTTTCCTAGCTACTTATATTTTATTTATAAAATTTAAAATTCAGTTGGAATATATTAAGCCACTATCTTGTTTTCTTTAAAATATCGGCTGTTATCAACCATTACACAGATTTATGGCTGTTTTACTTTTTCAAAGTAAATCTTTTCTCATTTTTCATAGCATGACAGGCAAATGTCTTTAAATTTCCATTATTTAGTGTCAGAAAATAAAATTACATAATATTTTATTATAATATGTATAATAGCAATGTCACTCAAATGGATCATAATTTTTAATATACATTTTATAATAGTTTGCTTGGTTCATGTAAATTTAACTATTTGAAGATAGAAGCCAAAGGAATCATTCTTGAGGATTTGTAAGCATAGGTCATGTATAATCATGTAATGTAACAATGATTAACAATGTAATAAATAGCAAAAGGAAAATAGTAAATTTAGAAAAACATCATAAACATTCATAATAGTAAAAAAATTCATGACTGAGAATTCTAAGTTATATATTAATATTTCTTTTAACAGAATTATTATGCATTACTTTTCTAATAGGTATCTAGAATATATGAAGCAAAGAGAATACAAAAATTAAGAGGACATTAGTCCTGTTCTTAAGGAGCCTAATCTAACAGGAGAGAGAGCTGACCCCCCTGCAATACCCCAAAATACAGGCATTATTTAAGAGGAACAAGGGGAGCACACAAAGAGGAAGCAAATAATTCTAATTTGAGGCTTAGGAAAAAGGTTTGACAGGGTTCATGGCCATTGGGCTTCATGTTACAAGATAAGATTTTATAGGTATATATAATAAATAGTGTAAGTATCTTAAAGATGTAAAAGTTTATGGTTTCCTATTACAACTACTCTTTTATTATTTAAAATAATCTGTATTATTGATACATTGCAAAAGTACTTGCAGTTCCTTCTAGTTAGTACACATGCACATGTATATTTTGATATCAGAAGTTTACAGTTTTTAAAAATTATTTCCAAATTTTCCTGACATTTGCCAAAGCAAAGATCCATGATTTGATGACTTACTTATGTAAAATATGTTCTACATAACCTATTTTATGATTGAATAAAGTCAGACAGTAAAAGACATATACTTTTATGAAATAACATAACCAGTAAGTTGAACTAGCATTACTCATAGATGAAATTACAAAGCAACTTAGTTTTGTTTTCCATGTTTCTTTAAGGCACATTCAGTAGAATTTTTTTCCATTGCCTTGCATGAAAGCTCAGGTGGTGTCAGGATTTTTGTAATCACATGTCATGTTTTTACATTATAAATTAAGACATCATCTCATTTCACAAATTAAATTGTCTGGCACCATTATATAATGAAAGCTTTGAAATTAATTTTAAGTATATCTGCCATTCCCAGATAGGTACTGCAGGAAGGGATTATTTGATCAGCAAAGGTCTCCTCTTTGACTTCTGGCTTCTTCTTTCTTTACTTGTTTTTCCTCTCCTGTGTTAATTGTAGTTTCTGAGAAAGGAGAGGGAAGGGAGAAATAAAAGAGTGAACAGGAAAGTTCTCACTTGAGCTGATGTATTGCTACTGTGAACTTTATTTTAATTTACTTGCTTTTTAAAGGCATTCTGAAGCTACTGACGTTCTCATATTTATTTTACAGCAGACAACCTTACTAAAAATTCTTACACATTTATTCAATACCAATGTGACCGATAATTCTCTTGGTTTTTCCAAATTGGCCATAACATTAGTGTAAATATATCTGTTATGTCTCTTCCATTTTATTTACACCTCTTTTTTTTAATGTCTCAGAGTGTTATGTAAGAACTGCAGGCAGACATTGAATATTACAGATGATATTGAACATCCATGTTTTGTTCTTGACCTTCCTATAAATGTTTTTAACATTTTATTATTTGGTATAATGATTAGTATTATTTGGTATAAAGTTTGCTATAGATTTTTGAAGATATCTCTTCATCTCTTCTCAGGTTATATAAAAATATAAACATAATAGATATATAATTTTTGAAATATTGTAAGTTCTGATTTGTTTTCTCTTATTAGTATGAGAGCTTATCAGGGAAAATGGAATCAAGAAGGAAGAGCAGGAAGTCAAGGGTGGTCCCAGTAAAACTGGAAGGGGAGTAAAGCTTGTCCCTCTGTTCCCAAGAGATGGGGAGTGAGTGTAGAAGGGAGACAACAGTAGGACAGTGATTAATATGCCAGGTTTTGGTTTCCTCTATCCACTCCTTCACACTGATCATTGATGAGGAAGTGTTGCTTTAAAAACTGAATACCGGGGGAAAAGGGGGGAATGATAGATTGGGAGATTAGGATTGACATATACACACTACTATGTATAAAATAAATAACTAATAAGGATCTACTGTATAGCCCAGGGAACTCTACTCAAAACTCTAGTGGCCTATATGGGAAAAGAACCTAAAAAAAAAAAGTGGATATATGTATACATATAACTGGTTCACTTTGCTGTACACCTGAAACTAACACAACATTGTAAATCAACTATACTCCAATAAAAAATTTATAAAAATAAAAACTCCCGAATAAATGTTGAAGAATATTGCAGAGTCCAAAGCCCCTGGGCTTGTGCACTCTGCCTCCGTTGTGAGGCAATTCACTGCTGACCCGAATGAAAAAAAAGCATAAGTTCTGAAAGGGTCTGTGGACACCTAGAGGACTAGTCAGAGAACAGAAAGCATGTGAAAATGGCCAAGGCATTCACTCAGATATTGTATCCCAATATAATTCAAAATTCCCAGTGGAACCTATCAATATGACACTTGAGAGTTGCCAACCCAGATAACAGTCCAGATGGAAACTGTAGCAGAAAGTGAATTTTTAAGACACCATATGCATCCAAGCACAGATCTTCTGTGCTTTCATAAAGATGGAGTGGACATCCTCAATCCCCAGATGCTCTTTGAAGAGAAGAAAGAAGTGGCATTCTGAAAGCATTTAATTCAGGGGAGGGAATCTCTAAAAAGACTTTTAAATTCAGCAACAAATAGGAATCTAAACCTTGGCTACTACATATATTGACTATTTAAATGAAAACAAAAAAGACCATTAAACTTGAAAAGACCAAATTATTATTGATTTGAAAGTGTAATTTTTCAGATTATTCAGTCAGGTAGAAACTTTTCTTTCTACATCTGAATATAGTTTGAATAAATCTGTGATGAAGATTATTAAGAATAATTCCTGCTTTATCAGAAAATATGTTTAATTTTATAAGATGCATTTTCTGTATCTTTTGAGAAGTTTAATTTCTCAGTTTTAATCTGTTAATGTACAATAATGATTCCCAAATTTTTTGACTCATGACTCCTTTATATTTTTAAAAGTTATTGAGCATGTCAAAGAGGCTTTGTTTGTATGGGTTATTTCTACTAATATTTACCACATTACAAATTAAAACTGAGAAAAATCTTAAGTATTAATTCACTTAAAATAGCAGTAATACATCCATTATATGTTAACATATTTTTGTTTAAAATAACTTGTATTTTGAGATGGCTAACAGACATGAAAAGATGTTCAACATCACTAATCATCAGAGAAATGCAAATCAAAACCACAATGAAATATCATCTCACACCTGTCAGAATGGCTATTTTCAGGAAGACAACAAATAACAAGTGTCAGACAGGATGTGGAGAAAAGGGAACCCTCATGCACTGTTAATGGGAATGTAAACTGGTGAAGCCACTGTGGAAAACAGTATGGAAATTCCTAAAAAATTTAAAAATAGAACTACTGTACAATCCAGCAATTCCACTCCTGGATATTTATCTGAAGAAAATGGAAATGCTAATTCAAAAAAATATCTGCACGCCTATGTTCATTGCAGCATTATTTACAATAGCCAAGATAGGGAAGCAGCCTATGTGCCCACCAACAGATAAATGGATGAATAAGAAGTGGTAACTGACAGAGTCAAGATGGCATACTAGGAGGACATGGAATTCCCATCTCCTCACAACTAGGGCACCTGCCAGGCACCCGTGGGGGACACGGGCACCTAAGGGGATGGGAGGAACCCCCAGCGACTGGGTAGGACATGGGGCTTGGGGGGAGTGAAGGGGGAGGAGAAGTGGAGGCCGGACGGAACTTGCGCTCCTGAGGGGCGGCTGGGGGAGGTGAAGGGATCCTACGCCCGAAGGGGGAAATTAGGAAACCACTGGGAGGGCAGAGGATCAAAAGGGAGCGTGGCCAGGTTTCCCCTGCCCACTTGGGCCCCAGGAACCTGATGAGAACCCAGGCCTGATCCTCTGCCAACCTAGGCCTCCGCCAGCTGTGCAGGTCCTGAGGGAGAGGGAGGGAGGGAAGGGGGAGCAAAAGTAAAGGCCAGACCTCTGGGACCAGCACTCCTGAGGGGCGGCTGGGGGACGGAAGGAGTTCCTACACACAGTGGGACACACCCACGGTTAGGGGTCCAGGAGCAATGTGGGAGACCCTGGGGGAGACAGTGGGGAAGGAGCATGAAGGAACGGAAGGGAATGGGGGCAGTACTTTGCCTGTCCACTTAGGCATGGGGGAGCCTGTTAGGCTCCAGGGCCTAATCCTCTGCCCTTGGAGGCTCCCTCCTGCTGTGCAGAACCCAAGCCTCTCCCCTACACCCCACCCAGGGCCCCATCTCTACACTTGGAGACGCCCTCTGAGACCCCCTCCAACAAGCTGGGTGTAAATCCCACCCACACACCCTCACCCAGGGCTCTACCTCCAAACTCCAGAACTCCACACTCCAGAGGTCCTCCTTTCGACGTACTGCCTCTACCCTTCTGTGCAGGTCCTAAGCAGAGGGCCCGCCCCACGCTTGAACGTCACCTCCCCACCTGCCTAGGTCCTGCCCCACACAAAAACCCACCCCTAAGTTCCACACCCGTCTGAACTCCGCCTCCAGAGCCAAGGCTTTCTTTTTTTCCTCTTTTAGGTTGGGGTTCTGTTTTACACTGTTGATTCATTGTTGTTGATTCTTTTATATTTTTATTTTTCCTAATCTTTTATTTTTCTAATTATATTTTATTTTTATACTTTGTGATTGTTCTCTCCTTTTGGCCTCCCTACCCCTTTTATTACTTTTTTCTGTGGTGCTTTTATTTTACCTTCTTGCAGTTGTTTCAGTTATAGTTATACTTTTCCTAATATATTTTTATCTTTCTAATTTTATGTTGTTTTTTATTCTTTGATATTGTACTGCTCCTTTCATTCTTCTTTTTTTTTTAAACTGTGCCATGAAGCTTGCGGGATCTTGGTTCCCAGCCCAGAGGTCAGGCCTGAACTCCTGTGGTGGGAGCTAGGAGTCCAAACCACTGGACTAATGGAGAACCTCCAAACCCCAGGGAATATCAATTGGAGTGAGGCTTCCCAGAGGTCCTCACCTCAGCACCAAAACCCAGCTCTATCCAACTGCCTGCAAACTCCAGTGCTGGACGTCTCAGGCCAAACAACCAGTAAGACAGGAATACAGCACCACCCATGAAAAAAATAAAATGAAACAACAAAAATATATGTTACAGACAAAGAAGCAAGGTAAAAACATACAAGACCAAATAAATGAAGACAAATTCGACAACCTACCTGAAAAATAATTCAGAGTAATGACAGTAAAGATGATCAAAAATCTTGGAAACAGAATGGAGAAAATACAAGAAACATTTAACAAGGATCTAGAAGAACTAGGAGCAAACAAACAGTGATGAACAGCACAATTACTGAAATTAAAAATACTGTATCAATAGCAGAATAACTGAGGCAGAAGAACGGATAAGTGATCTGGAAGATAAAATGGTGGAAATAACTGCCAGGGAGCAGAATAAAGAAAAAAGAATGAAAAGAATTGAGGACAGTCTCAGAGACCTCTGGGACAACATTAAAAGAATCAACATTCAAATTATATGGGTCCCAGAAGAAGAAAAGAAAAAGAAAGGGTCTGAGAAAATATTTGAAGCCAATATAGTCGAAAAATTTCCTAACAAGGGAAAGGAAATGGTCAGTCAAGTCCAGGAAGCACAGAGAGTACCATACAGGATAAACCCAAAGAGAAACACGCCAAGACACATAATCAAACTATCAAAAATTAAATACAAAGAAAAAATATGAAAGCAAGGGAAAAGCAACAAATAACATACAACGGAATACCCATAAAGTTAACAGCTGATCTTTCAGCAGAAACTCTGCAAGCCAAAAGGGAGTGGCAGGACATATTTAAAGTGATGAAAGGGAAAAACCTACAACCAAGATTGCTCTACCCAGCAAGGATCCCATTCAGATTCGACAGAGAAATTAAAACCTTTACAGATAAGCAAAAGTTAAGAGAATTCACCACAAAACCAGCTTTGCCACAAATGCTAAAGGAACTTCTCTAGGCAGGAAACACAAAAGAGGGAACAGACCTACAAAAACAAACCCAAAACAATTAAGAAAATAGTAATAGGAACATGCGTATTTATAATTACCTTAAATATAAATGAATTAAATGCTCCAACCAAAAGACATAGACTGGCTTAATGGATACAGAAACAAGACCCATACCTATGCTATCTACAAGAGACCCACTTCAGACCTAGGGACACAAACACACTGAAAGTGAGGGAGTGGAAAAAGAT
This sequence comes from Mesoplodon bidens, assembly GCF_964165515.1. Lineage (NCBI taxonomy): Eukaryota > Metazoa > Chordata > Mammalia > Artiodactyla > Ziphiidae > Mesoplodon > Mesoplodon bidens. The sequence goes on along the minus strand of NC_138176.1, from coordinate 116,212,601 downwards.
ATTCCATGCAAATGGAAATCAAAAGAAAGCTGGAGTAGCAATTCTCATATCAGACAAAATAGACTTTAAGTAAAGACTATTACAAGAGACAAAGTAGGACACTACATAATGATCAAGGGATCAATCCAAGAAGAAGAAATAACAACTGTAAATATTTATGCACCCAACATAGGAGCACCTTAATCAATAAGGCAAATGCTAACAGCCATAAAAGGGGAAATTGACAGTAACACAATCATAGTAGGAGCCTTTAACACCCTACTTTCACCAATGGACAGATCAACCAAAATGAAAATAAATAAGGAAATACAAGCTTTAAATGATACATTAAACAGAATGGACTTAATTGATATTTATAGTACATTCCATCCCAAAACAACAGAATACACTTCTTTTCAAGTGCTCATGGAATATTCTTCAGGATAGATCTTATCAAGTATCATATCAAGTATCTATTCCGACCACAGTGCTATGAGACTAGATATCAGTTACAGGAAAGAAATTGTAAAAAATATAAACATATGGAGGCTGAACAATATGCTACTAAATAAGCAGGATATCTCTGAAGATATCAAAGAAGAAATCAAAAATACCTAGAAACAAATGACAGTGAAAACATGATGACCCAAAACCTATGGGATGCAGCAAAAGCAGTTCTAACATGGAAGTTTATAACAATACAGTCCAACCTCAGGAAACAAGAAAAATCTCAAATAAACAATCGAACCTTACACCTAAAGCAAATAGAGAAAGAATAACAAAAAAACCCCTAAGTTAGCAGAAGGAAAGAAATCATAGAGATTAGATCAAAAATAAATGAAAAAGAAATAAAGGAAACGATAGCAATGATCAATAAAACTAAAAGCTGGTGCTTTGAGAAGATAAACAAAATTGATAAACCATTAGCCAGACTCATCAAGAAAAAAAGAGAGGAGAATCAAATCAAAAGAATAAGAACTGAGAAAGAAGTAAGAACTGACACTGCAGAAATACAAAGCATCACAAGAGATTATTACAAGCAACGCTATGCCACTAAAATGGACAACATGGAAGAAACGGACAAACTCTTAGAAAAGCACAACCTTCTGAGACTGAACCAGGAAGAAATAGAAAATATAAACAGACCAATCACAAGCACTGAAATTGAAACTGTGATTAAAAATCTTCCAACAAACAAAAGCCCAGGACCAGATGACTTCACAGGCGAATTCTATCAAACAATTACAGAAGAGCTCACACCTATCCTTCTCAAAGTCTTCCAAAATATAGCAGAGGAAGGAACACTCCTAAACTCATTCAATGAGGCCACTGTCTCCCTGATACCGAAACCAGACAAAGGTGTCACAAAATAAGAAAACTGCAGGCCAATATCTCTGATGAACATAGATGCAAAAATCCTCAACAAAATACTAGCAAACAAAATCCAACAACACATTAAAAGGATCATACACCATGATCAAATAGGGTTGATCCCAGAAATGCAAGGATTCTTCAATATATGCAGTTCAATCAATGTTATACACCATATTAACAACTGAAGGATATGAAAATCTCAGTCGATTCAGAAAAAGTTTTGACAAAATTCAACACCCATTTATGATAAAAACTCTCCAAAAAGTAGGCATAGAGAGAAGCTACCTCAACATAGTGAAGGCCGTATATGAGAAACCCATAGCCAACATCATTCTCAATGGTGAAAAACTGAAAGCATTTCCTCTAAGATCAGAAACAAGACAAGGTTGCCCACTCTCACCACTATTATTCAGCATAGTTTTAGAAGTTTTAGCCACAACAATGAGAAAAGAAAAAGTAATAAAAGGAATCCAAATTAGAAAGGAAGAAGTGAAATTGTCACTGTTTGCAGATGACATGATATTATACACAGAGAGTCCTAAAAATGCCACCAGAAAACTACTAGAGCTAATCAATGAATTTGGTAAAGGAGCAGGATACAAAATTAATGCACAGAAATCTCTTGCATTCCTATTCACTAAAATGAAAAATCTGAAAGGGAAGTTAAGGAAACACTCCTATTTACCACTGCAACAAAAAGAATAAAATACTTAGGAATAAACCTACCTAAGTAAACAAAAGACCTGTATGCAGAAAACTATGACACTGATGAAAGAAATTAAAGATGATACAAATAGATGGGGAGATATACCATGTTCTTGGATTGGAAGAATCAATATTGTGAAAATGACTCTACTACCCAATGCAATCTACAGATTCAATGCAATCCCTATCAAACTACCACTGGCATTTTTCACAGAACTAGAACAAAAAATTTCACAATTTGTATGGAAACACAAAAGAACCCGAATATCCAATGCAATCATTAGAAAGCAAAACGGATCTGGAGAAATCAGGCTCCCTGAGTTCAGACTATACTACAAAGCTACAGTCATCAAGACAGTATGGTACTGGCAGAAAATAAATCAATGGAACAGGATAGAAAGCCCAGAGATAAACCCATGTACATATGGTCACCTTATCTTTGATAAAGGAGGCAAGCATATACAATGGAGAAAAGACAGCCTCTTCAATAAGTGGTGCTGGGAAAACTGGAAAGCTACATGTAAAAGAATGAAATTAGAACACTTCGTAACACCATGCAGAAAAATAAACTCAAAGTGGATTAAAAACCTAAATGCAAAGCCTAAATGTATAACACTCTTAGAGGAAAACATAGGCAGAACACTCTATGACATAAATCACAGCAAGATCCTTTTTGATCCACCTCCTAGAGAAATGGGAATAAAAACAAAAATAAATAAATAGGACCTAATGAAACTTCAAAGCTTTTTCACAGCAAAGGAAACCATAAATAAGATGAAAAGACAACCCTCAGAATGGGAGAAGATATTTTCAAATGAAGCAGGTGACAAAGATTTAATCTTCAAAATATACAAGCAGCTCATGCAGCTCAATATCAAAGAACCAAACCACCCAATCGAAAAATGGGCAGAAGACCTAAATAGACATTTCTCCAGAGAAGATATACAGATTGCTAACAAACACATGAAAGAATGCTCAACATCACTAATCATTAAAGAAATGCAAATCAAAAATACAGTGAGGTATCACTTCACACCAGTCAGAATGGCCATCATCAAAAAATCTACAAACAATAAATGCTGGAGATGGTGTGGAGAAAAGGGAACCCTCTTGCACTGTTGGTGAGAATGTAAATTGATAAAGCCACTATGGAGAAGAGTATGGAGTTCCTTAGAAAACTAAAAATAGAGCTACCATGTGACCTAGCATTCCCACTACTGGGCATATACCCTGAGAAAACCATAATTCAAGAAGAGTCATGTACCACAATGTTCACTGCAGCACTATTTACAATAGCCAGGACATGGAAGCAGCCCAAGTGTCCATCGAAAGGTGAGTGAATAACTACAGACAGTTCTGGATGTACTCTGATGCTTTTGCAAATATGTTCCTATAAAAGGGTTTCATCTTCAAGGAATTCATGGAAAAGACTCTGACAAGTACAGGTTTCTGGTAACTGACTATACTGCTGAACTGAATGAATAAGCATTTTCAGAACTCTAATGGAAAACTGATGAATTCATAAAAGTGCTAACAAAAAATCAAGATAAAAAAATTAGTTACATGGGACTGAGTGAAGTGATGAGGATGATTATAATTTTTGTGACTTTCTGTGTGTATAAAAAAAAATCCCATAAGGACTCAGAGGCAAAAAATATACAAATAAATTTTCACTGCAAAGTAAAGGAGCTATTGCAGTGAAAAAAAAAGAAAGGAAAGATGAATAGATAAAGAAGATGTGGCACATATATACAATGGAATATTACTCAGCCATAAAAAGAAACAAAATTTAGTTTTTTGTAGTGAAGTGGATGGACCTAGAGTTGTCATACAGAATGAAGTAAGTCAGAAAGAGAAAAACAAATTCTGTATGCTATGACATATATATGGAATCTAAAAAAAAAAAAATGGTTCTGAAGAACCTAGGGGCAGAACAGGAATAAAGATGCAGACATAGAGAATGGACTTGAGTACACAGGGAGGGGGAAGGGTAAGCTGGGACGAAGAGAGAGAGTAGCATTGACATATATACACTAGCAAATATAAAATAGATAGCTAGTGGGAAGCAGCTACATAGCACAGGGAGATTAGCTCGGTGCTTTGTGACCACCTAGAGGGATGGGATAGGGAAGGTGGGAGGGAGATGCAAGAAGGAGGAGATATGGCGATATACGTATGCATATAGCTGATTCACTTTGTTATATAGCAGAAACTAACACAACACTGTAAAGCAATTTTACTCCAATAAAGATGTTAAAAATAAAAGTGGTATATATTTCCAAAGAATGTTACTCAGCCATAAAAAAGAATGAAATCTTGCCATTTGTAACTACATGGATGGACCTAGAGGGTATTATGCTAAGTGAAATAAGTCAGAGAAAGATGAATACTGTATATGTTAAATCTAAAAAACCAAACAAATGAACAAACATAAACAGAAACAGAGTCATAGATACAGAGAACAAACAGGTGGTTGCCTGAGGGGAGGAAGAATTGGGAGGAGGAAAATAGGTAAGGGAAATTAAGAGGTGCAAACTTTCAGTTACAAAATAAATGTCACAGGTATAAAATATCCAGTATAGGAATATTGTCAATCATTATGTAATATCCTTGTATGGTGACAGATGGTAACTAGACTTACCACGGTGATCATTTTGAAATGTATAGAAATATCGAATTACTGTGTTGTATAACAGAAACTAACATACTGTGGTAAGTCAAATTAAACTTCAAAAACAAGCAGACAAACTCATAGAAAAAGAAATCAGATTTGTGCTTACCAGAGGCGGGGGTTAGGGGGAGGGGGAAGTGGAGGAAGGTGGTTGAATGGTACAAACTTCCAAATATAAGATAAATAAGGACTAGGGATGTAATGCACAAGATGATAAATATAATTAGCACTGCTGTATGTTATATAAAAGTTGTTTAGAAAGTAAATCCTATGAGTTCTCATCACAAGGAAAGATATTTTTCTATTTCTTTTATTTTGCATCTATATGAAGTGATACATATTCACTAAACTTATTATGGTAAACTTGTCATGATGTATGTAAATCAAAGCATTATGCTATACACTTTAAACTTATACAGTACAGTGCTGTGTATCTAGTTTATCTCACTAAAACTGGAAGAAAAAAGTAAATATTAAAACAATTAAAAATAAATAAATAACTATATTTTGGAAAACAAGAAAAACATTGTGAGAAGAATGAAACTGTTTTACATTGCTGCAAATGTCTTTAATATCTGGCTGTATTTTTATATTTGCTCCCGAATTCATTTATCACACTTTATGTATTTCATTTATTTATTTATCACCTTTTATACTTCATATAGCCTCTGAAAACTCCACTCAACACTCATAAAAAAATGGCAGGGCTTCCCTGGTGGCGCAGTGGTTGAGAGTCCACCTGCCGCTGCAGGGGACACGGGTTCATGCCCCGGTTTGGGAAGATCCCACATGCCGTGAAGTGGCTGGGCCTGTGAGCCATGGCCGCTGAGCCTGCGCGTCCAGAGCCTGTGCTCCGCAACGGGAGAGGCCACAACAGTGAGAGGCCCACATACCGCAAAAAAAAAAAAAAAAATGGCAGCGAAAAAAATACAAAATCTTGGTATTATTATGAAAATAGTTTTGATGTCTCTGAGCCACTGAAATGGTCTCAAATTATGATGTATGGTCAGGGTTTATGGCTTTACTGTAGAGATTAGTTTAATATTAAAAACATCTTTAAGATTTGACATATATCCACTGTCCTGAATCTCTTGGTATTCACCCTATTTTCTATACCAAATTCTTGTCTCTGGACTCCTATTATTCACAGGTGATACGCCATCTAAGGGGCATCTCCTAGCCACTGCTCTTTAGGGCTCCACCCCTGCGCAAGATGGTGCCCTTCTGAGTTGTTGTCGCCATGAGACTCAGCTGGCTCCCTGCATATCCCACCGCTTGTATAGCAGTGGCTGCTTGTCTCCAATCCTACTATAATTTGGGCTATTTTACATTATGGGAATAATTCAGAAACTCAAACAACCCATTATTTACTAATGAACACATATCTGGGGTTCAAATTTTTGAAATTATTGGGCTGAGCATTGACTGTTTTATGATGCTGACATCGACATAAAAGGAAATAAAACCATCAGTTTTATTTTCAAAAATGGTTCAGTTTTTCTAAGACTATTGGCCTTTTTCTGTTGAAGGGTTGTATGTTCAGACTATACTAAGTTTGGAGATAAATTTGTGAAATGAGTGCTCCTGAAGCAAATCTGGCTCTTGCGATAAAAAATAACTGTTTCACCTGCTAAAGTCTACAGTGGCAGGGCAGGGGAGTTGTTTTGTTTTTTTTTATGTTTATAGACCCTAGGGGATGTTTTGCTCTGTATTACTTTATATATCTGAAGTTAAAGATGTCTGAGAATACCAAAAAGGAAGTTTCCTTTGGATAAAACTTGATGATCGCCATCATATGAAATTAATTTAACTAAGTTTTGAGAACTTAGACCTAACAACTACTCTTAATGAAGGTGCTAACTCTTCCACTCTCAATAGCAGATATTCAGAATGTTTCAGTTATAATTTAAACCATATAGAATTTCTATAATTTTCATCCAGAAAACAGTCCCTTACCTTCCCACTCCCTGCCTGGAGGATTTACTATCTCTCAATAGTTCCAGTTAATTTCTTAAAACTCAAAAACTCAAAAAAAAATTTAACACAGACTAAATTGAAGAAATTTATGCAGTCTTTATCTCAAACAAAGAGAAGTCACAGTACTAGAAAGTAATTTACTTAGTTCTAAAGTAGGAAATTAAACGTTTTTTAATCTCAGGTCCTTCAGGAAAATGATGAAGTCTTTGACTCCTGTCTTCAGGAAAGAAAAATGAGCAAATCCACAAAATGTTCCATAAATTTTTACTGAATTCATGATATCTATCTTTAAACTTCAAAAGGTTTTATGGATCTCACAGTGTAAGAAAATTTACAAATGAAAACATGTAAATTTTAATGAAATGCAAATTACCAGCTGTACTAATTGTGATAAATGTTTCAGTCTTTTACATTTAATGATTGTTACCTATTTGCATAGCCAAAGCTAAAAATTCCAAAAATTATTACTCCAGACAACTCTCATACATGCTGCTTTTGAATTAAAATTTTGACAGGTTCACAGTGGTGCTTTCTGACTTGTATCTTCTCAATGCCAAAATTCAAAGAGAAATTCAGTTTGTTGAAAGTCCATCAAGTCATATCACCAAGGTAAAAAAAAACTTGAGTGAATTTGTCACATCTTATGAGTCATCAGATGCGCCACAACTATAGAACTGATAAAAGTGTGACTGATCAGGAGTTTTGTGATATTTTCTTCTAGAAAAGCTGTTCAAAAGAAATATAATGAGAGCTTTATATGTATTTTTTCAATATTCTAGTAGTCATTAAAAAATAAAAAGAATCTGGTGATAATAATTTAATATTATAATTTTAATTAACACAATACAGTTGACTCCTGAACAACACAGGTTTGAACTGCACGGATCCACTTATACATGAATTGTTTTCAACATACAGCTGGTTCTCCATATTCACAGGTTCTCATCCATGGCTTCAAACAATGGGTGGATCTCAGTTTCCATCCATGGTTGGTTGAATCCACTGATGAGAAACCTTGGATACTGAGGGCTGACTGTATATCCAAAATATCATTATTTCAACATGTAATCAATATAAAATAAATGTCCATTTTACATATTTTTAAACTAAGTATTTGTTATCTAGTGTTTATTTTATACTTACAGCCCATCTCAGTTTGGGCTAGATATATTTCAAGTGTCCAGTACCCACATGTGGCTTGTGGCTACTGGATAGATAATGGAGGTCTAGAGACTGATATAAGGGAATCACAGTGCTTTTATACATTTTGTAGAAATGCAGAATGTTCATCTAGTCTTCTGTAAACTGTATTATTCCATTAAAAAATTTATATTAAGGCCAAAATTAATAATATTAGGATTCTGTATTTGAATTTTCTATAACTACAGTTTTGAGAAATTAAAAAAAAATTAGAATCCGTTAAATATATTATAGTTTGTAGATATTTTCAATGTGCAATTTAGCTTTCAGGTCCACAGGAAGTTCTTCTAATATCAGACTGATATATATATCTTATATATACTTATAATAGTAAACAAATATAAAGTATGCATTAATGGTCTGACTAGTAGCCTATTAAATCACAAATTTTTATATGATATTTAAAATCATAATGTATCTGTTTTCACATTTTCAAGGTTGTATTTTCATATTGAATGTAATTTTTTAAAAGTATGTAAAATAAATGTTATGTAATTATTAGCATATCTATAAAATCTAGGAAAAGTGTCTTGATTAAGATAATCAAAAACATGTGCACACTATTTCAAGTATGCACTTTCATAAATATAATTTATCCATTATTTCAAGTGATTCATTAAGTTTTTTACTTGACTTATGGGTAATTAACATTGCTGTGGTCTGTCTTTTTTAATAATTAATGTAAGGTAGACCTAGAAAGCTGAACATATGAAATATACTCTGTAGAGCTGAATGTTTTGGTCCTTGATCACTGACATGTGATATAAATAGGAAAATGCATGCACAGGGAACCTCAAATCATGTGAATAACATGAAGAGGGTTGAGCTACACACTTGTGCCCCTTGTAGAATAACTGATTTTGATATATAAAGGTATCTTTTGTATCAGTTTACCAGCTTATCTTTTGTATGCATTTACCTCCATAACATCTATGTAGATGTAGGGGAACAAAATTTGTGGCAAATTCTTATTAAACGGGAATAGGGTGAAGGGAGAAGGAGAGAAAGGGGTAGGGAAAGATGTTGGTTGAATGAACAAATAATGTGAATAGAATAACAAAATGAATAAGAACTCAAAATACAACATGAGTAAGAACACTTAACTAAGAGTTTTTGATCTAAGGATGATCCAATCTTGTTTAAAACATAAATATTTGGGTTTGAAAGAACGTATTGAAATGGCTCTTCAGGATAAAATACACAAATGCTATTGAATGTTAGTCTTGTATTTGTTGCTTTTGCATGTATTATTTATTTTTTACTTAAATATCATCAGGGAATTTTAATTGATTCCAACTTCTTAGGTGAGAAAATTGAAACTCAAACTAAAAACAGAACAAAACAAAAAACCCTCATGATGTTAGGTGGCTACTTAAATAAGGTGAAAGACAGATAATATACAAATTGTATCCTTAGAGACTTTTATCATGTAATATGTTTCAGTCATGGGAGAAAATATTCTTTTTCCATTAAAGTTTAGAGCAATATCTCAAACTTATGTTTAATCCAAAATATTATTTATGTCTAGCATTATGCTAGTTATTCTATACTATCTACAATCCCATGAGAAATGTTATACAGAGTTAAAACTTGATAATATTCAACTTACATACCTTTCTGCAGGAAGAGGAAATTTCAGGTCACTAATTGTGCCTCCAACAATTTTAAAAGGATTTCTGACCTGAGAATGGAGGGCAAATAGTGTGGAGGCAGAAAATATAACTCAGGGCATTGAAAATATGTGGAGGGAATAGAACACATTCTCTCCTACAGCAACAAATTACAGAAGCCAAATGAACCAGCTCTGAGTGTAATCCATTTTTTCTCTTTTTTCTTTCTTCTTTTTTTAAAATAAACTTTATTTTTTGTCGTGGTTTTAGGATCCCACAAAATTGAGCAGAAAGTACAAAGAGTTTCCAAATACTCCCTGCCCTCAACATGAACAGCCTCCCTCACTATCAACAGCCCTGACCAGAGTGGTACATTTGTTATAACTGATAACTCTATATTGACACATTATAATCACCCAAAATCTATAGCTTAAATTAGGGTTCAATCTTGATGTACATTCTCTGGGCTTTGACAAATGTATGTTGACATGCATCTATCATTACAGTGTCATACAGAGTATTTTCACTGCCCTAACAATCCTCTGTAGTCCCCTTATTGATCCCCCTGCCCCCCTCACTCAACACCCAGCAACCACTGATCTTTTTACTGTTTTCATAGTTTTGCCTTTTCCAAAATGTCATATAGTTGGAATCATACAGTATGTAGCCTTTCCAGATTGGCTTCTTTCACTTAGTAATAAGCGTTTAAGTTCTTCCATGTCTTCTCATGGCTTGATCGCTCATTACTTTTTAGTGTTAAAAGCATTCAGTTGTTTGGATGTACCAGAGTTTGTTTGTCCATTCACCTATTGAAGGACATCTTGGTTGCTCCCAAGTTTTGGCAATTAAGAACAAAGTATTATAAATATCTGTGCGCAGGTTCTTATGTGGAAGATAGTTTTCGACTAAACTGCTGGATTGCATGGTAAAAGTATATTTAGTTTTATAAGGAACTGTCAAACCATCTTGCAAAGGGACTGTACCATTTTGCATCCCTGCCAGCATTGAATGAGAGCTTTTCTTTCTCCACATCTCTTCAGCATTTGGTGGTGTCAGTGTTTTAGATTTTACCCATTCTATTAGGTATATAGTAGTATCTTATTGGTCAATTGCAATTTCCTAATGACATATGATGTAGAGCATCTTTTCATATGCTCTTTGCCATCTGTATATCTTCTTCCATGAGGTGTCCAGATCTTTGACCTGTTTTTAATAGTTTAGTTTTAAATAGTTTTTTTCTTATTGTGGAGTTTTAATAGTTCTTCTTATATCTTGAATAACAACAGTCCTTTATCAGCTATGATTTTTTGAAAATATTTTCTCCTAGTTTGTGGCTTGTCTTCCCCTCCTCTTGACATTGTCCTTGGCAGAGCAGAAGTTTTTAATTTTAAAGAAGTCCAGCTTATCCAGTTTTTCTGTTATGGATCATGGCCTTTGGTGTTGTAGCTAAGAAGTCATCACCATAAGCAAGACCATCTAAGTTTTCTCATATGTTAACTTCTAGGAGTTTTACAGTTTTGCATTTTATGTTTAAGTCTATGATCCATTTTGTGTCAATTTTTGTGAATGGTGTAAGGTCTGTGTCTAGATTCATTAACTTGCATGTGAATGTCCAATTGCCCCAGTACCATTCGTTAGAAAGACTATGTTTTCCATTGTGTTGCCTTTATTCCTTTGACAAAGATCAGTTGACAATATTTATATGGGTCTGTTTCTGACTTTCTATTCTGTTCCACTCTTCTAGTACACTGTCCTGATGACTGTAGCTTTATTTTAAGTCTTGAAGTCAGGTATTGTCAATCCTCCAACTTTGTTCTTTTCAATATGGTTTTGGATATTCTGGGTCATTTGCCCAATTTTTAACCTATTGAGTCTTTATATTTAAAGTGTTTAGTTTTTATTTTTGTTTTTGTAGACAAAGTATAGTTGAGTCTTGTGTTTTTACCCATTCTGAAACTCTTTCTTTTAATTGGTGTATTTAGACCATTCTCAGTTAAAGTGTTTATTCATAAAATTGGACTAGTATTTACCATATTTGTTGCTTTTTCTATTTGTTGTCTTTGTTTCTTTTTTCCCAACAGCTCTTATGTTACATGAACATTTTCTGTGATTCTATTTTATCTTTTCTCTTAGTGAATCAATGAAAATTCTTTAACGTAATTTAATGTTTCTCCTAGAGTTTGATACACATTTAAAAAAGATCTAAGTTCACTTTCAAATCATACTTCTTGGGTAGTGGAATGGTATCTTAAATCAATATATTTCCAATACCTCAGTTGTGTGCCTTATGACATTGATGTCATTCATTTCACTTATCCATGCGATAATCACCAATGCATTGCTACTATTATTACCTTAAACAGTTATCTGTTATATGTGTATATACTTTATATTAAAATATATATTATATATGTAACCTGTATATTAATAATGAAAAGCCTGTATTTTACTTTTATTTATTCCTTCTCCAATGCTCTCTTATTTTTCTTATATAGACCCAGGTGTCTTTCCTACATACTTTTCCTTTTTTTTTTCTGAAAACTTCTTTTAACATTTCTTGAAGGGTAGTGCTCCTAGATATACATTGTCTTAATTTGTTTCTAAAACTATTTATATATCCTGCAATTTGAAGGATAATTTCACTGGATACAGGATTCTCAGTTGGTAAAATTTTCTTTCAACACTTTAAATATGTCACTCTATTGTCTTTTGTTTGCATAGTTTCTGACTAGATGTCCTCTGTAATTCTTACCCTTGTTCCACGACAGGTAACATACTTTTCCCCTCTGTATCTTTTCATTATTTTGTATTTGTCTTCAGTTTCTGCATTTGAAATATAATATGTCTAGACATGGCATTTTTGCTATTTGTCCTGCTTTGAATTCTCTGAGCTTCCTGTATTTGTGATTTTGTGTCTGTCATTAATCTTGAAATATTCTTGGCCATTTTTATTTTGAATGTTTTCTGCACCATCTTACTTTCTTCTTCTTCTAATATCCAATTGTGTGTTCTAACACCTTTTGAAATAGTGACTTTGTTTTGGGATGCTTTGCTCTGTTTCATTCAGTTTGAGATGTATCTGTTTGCCTCAGTCAAGCTCAACAATTCTTTCATTGGTCTTGTTGAGCCTATTGTTGAGTCAATAGAAGATATTCTTTGTTTCTGTTACCATTTATTGATATCTTGGATTTCCATTTGATTTGTTTTCTTAGATTTTACATTTCTCATCTTACATTACCCAACTTCTCTTTCATATTCCTACTTTTTCCCATTAGAAACATTTACACATTAATCTTAGTTATTTTATGTTCTCTCCTGATAATTACAGTTTGTGTCATATCTGAGTCTGGTTTGGTTGCTTTTTTTGTCTCTTCAGACTACAATTATTCTTGCCTTTCACAAACCTTGCAGTTTTTTCTGTTGAATGTCTACTATGATGTGTTGAGAAATAGGAAATGTGGAAAATAGGCTTTTATTGTGAGATTTGATATAAATTTGGATATACATTGGGTTGTGTTTAATATTTTCTCTAACTATAATTTCCAGAGGCTTCATATTCCTCTAATGCCCTTGTTTTTACTCCCCTGTTATCTTTAAACTTCCCTATGATCTCCTCATTAAATAGAGCTTTTGCCTCATGCTCCTTCAGCTGTAATCCACAGTTATTACACTGTATTCTTGTTGCTGTGATGTTAAGGTGTGAAGGAGGGGAAGCAGCCTGTCATCTTATGATTGATCTTGGTATTGAAGAATAGGCTTCTGTTTTAAGAAATGTTCTGGTTAATGTTCTGGTTCAAATGGTTAAATTTCTCCTCCTTCTGCCAGAGCTATGAGGTGATCCTTTTTGGATCTTTACTTTGAGAACATGATGGTTTCCTTGAGGCAAAATCCACAACATCATGGGGAACCCCTAAGACTGTGGTTCCCAGAACTTTCTCTCTTGAACTAGTTCCCACTCAGCCTCTAGCAATCTCCAAAATTACCATTTAAGTGTTCCCACCTGCTTATTGCTCCTGTGGCTTCTACTCCAAGTAAGCAAATCACAGCTGTGACTCTCTCAATTTACTTACATCTCCAGATTTGGGGATGCAGATTTCCCTGTGTCCTCAGTTATCTGATGTGTTCAAGAAAATTAACTGAAATTTAGTTTGTTCAGCTTTTTCTTGCTATAGTGATGAGAAGGATGAAATTCAAATGCTTTGCATGTCAGAGCTGAAACCATAACTCCCTAACTCTCTCTCAATAACATTTTTGTGGCAAATCACATAAGAATTCTCTTATTCTCATGCATTACTGCTTCCCATTACCCTCTTACATGTACACATTCAGTCACATGCATGCACATGTCTCAGGATGTTTTTGTGTTAATTTTAACACTTCAAAGGTATATTGGAAAGGTACTTATGGGTGTGAGGGGCATATATGTAAGAGGTTGAGAATGCCTACATATAGTGATTTTCTAAGGCCTTGGGAGTTTTAATGCTACTCCAATAGATATAAACTGTTCTTTTAACAAGCTTTAACTGTTCTTTTAACAAGTTTTAATATTCTGAACATTATTTTGAAATACACTGAGATACTTTCTGTTTTATACAGAACTGGGCAATACATTCAGTTTGCATAGGAGTCTGTCTGGTCTTCTGAAACAGAAGCATGTAATCTTAATATATTTTAACATTTGGCTCAGGTACGCATGTATCCATTTTTACACACACTACCTTATCTAGGAATGGGTTAATTTCTACATTTCAGACATAATACATGAATTTTTACCAATACTCTGCAGAGCTATAAATTTCTGTGCCTCAAACTCAATATTATTCATAGGTTATCCTCATACTCCAAAACTTATTTTGAAAAACAGAATAACTACTGCTTAGCTACAGATCCTTATAATGGAGGTAAAGAATAAAATATGCATAGAATTTAAAATAAAATTTATTTTTATTTACATGTTTAGCTTTAAGGTTATTAATGACACAGGATATATGCTCCTCATTTGGGAGAGAACATCCCACATCAGTGTGGCACAGGCAGTTTGATCTTGAAAGAAATTGAAGCTCCTATACATCGCAGGAATTTCAATTCCATCCTTGTAATCATTATGTTGTTAAAAGCATTCAGCAACCGCATTTTGAGAATGTAGTCTCACTGTTGATGAGATAAAATGTCATGAGTAGAACAAGTTAAAATAAAATTCAAAGGCATATATATATTCAATGGTTTCTACTAAAATCATTCTTTAAACAAGCATATTCTTGAAAATTGCCAAGAAATTTAGGAATTTCAGCTGCTTCATAATCACTATACCATGGTCAGCTTTATCAAGCATCTTTTTTGTGATTGACTAAAATTTTGCTGATTACTTAGCCCATTTTAAAAAAGGAATATTTAAAATATTGGAGGCATTGGGCATACTAACCAAGGCTTTCTCTCTGTCTCTTTTTTTTTTTTTAACATTAAGGATTTAATTACAGACAGACATTATGAAAGAGGAACTACTGAATAAGAGAAACCATTACTGTCTGGTACAACTGATACAAAGATGAAAAATAACTAATAAGATAATGCATTATTATTTTCTCTCTCTCTCTTTTTTTTTTTTTTTTTTTTGCAGTATGTGGGCCTCTTACTGTTGTGGCCTCTCCCATTGTGGAACACAGGCTCTGGATGCACAGGCCCAGTGGCCATGGCTCACGGGCCCAGCCACTCTGTGGCATGTGGGATCTTCCCGGACTGGGGCATGAACCCGTGTCCCCTGCATCGGCAGGTGGACTCTCAACCACTGTGCCACCAGGGAAGCCCTCTCTCTTCTTAGATAAACAAATGTAATTTGATATACAGTGTTCCAAGAGATAAAAGAATAAACAGAAGCACTTCCATGTGTGTGTGTGTGTGTGTGTGTGTGTGTTTCTGTACCATCTGGTATAGGGAAAGAGACATTAACAATTTTACCTCTGGTCTCAAAAGCAAAACTTAATGGCAAGAACTAATAGAAAGTCAAACTGTTTTCTTGGAAAGATATATCTTGTATAACCAAACACATTTGTTCATTGATAGATACATGAAAGTATACTTTTCACCCTTTGAAAATGAGAAAAAAAGCTGCATATTTCAGAGCTTTCTCTGAAGAACATTTAAAATTTTATGCCATTTTCCCCCACCCTATTCTCATAGAGAGAGCACTTTTAAATTGAAAGGAACTCTATGTTCAGATTACCTCAGTATTTTAGATTCAGAGAAAGTAAGGAATTCTGAACAATTCTGGCAAAAGGAAATGACTTGATAAACATGTATGTTTTAACTTATATTAATTATGTTAAATTTGCTGAGAAAAATCTATCTAAATTACATAGAAAGAATTTGCAAGGTCTGTAATTTAAATAAATGTATAATTTCAGACTAGTATGCATACAATTCTACTTTTAATATTTATATCAATCAATACATTTTCTCCATATGTACACTGCTTTGTGAAAATAAATGCTATAACTTGCCATTAGAAACATAATTTTTTTTCAAATTGTAGAATTAGAGGGATTTATGCTATACATTAATAATTTGGACTAAATATTTCATAGTAGATGGGCTTTGAGGGATATCCTCAAAAACTATGACAAGCTTACATTTGATGGATGGCCAATCAGAATGATCTGATGTTACATTAGACCTTTTTTCTTTCTTTTAGTTATTTCTGAGATATACATTTTAAAGTAATAACTAGAATTATGACGTATAACATTATACCAGAACATATAAGATTTTTAGAAATTTCATGTAATGTCTGAAACATTTATATTAACATATTTCCATACAAATAACCAGAAGAAAGTTTAGTATTAGTTGTTTTTTTGTTTGTTTTTTTATACTGCAGGTTCTCATTAGTCATCAGTTTTATACACATCAGTATATATGTGTCAATCACAATCACCCAATGCAGCACACCACCATCCCCACCCCACCGCAGTTTTCCCCCCTTGGTGTCCATACGTTTGTTCTCTATATCTGTCTCAACTTCTGCCTGGCAAACCGGGCAGAGAAATATACCATATTTGTACCATATTTCTAGGTTCCCATACATGCGTTAATATATGATATTTGTTTTTCTCTTTCTGACTTACTTCACTCTGTATGGCAGTCTCTAGATCCGTCCATGTCTCAACAAATGACTCAATTTCGTCCCTTTTTATGGGTGAGTAATATTCCATTGTATACATGTACAACATCTTCTTTATCCATTCCTCTGTCGATGGGCATTTAGGTTGCTTCCATGACCTGGCTATTGTAGATGGTGCTGCAGTGAACATTGGGGTGCATGTATCTTTTAGAATTATGGTTTTCTCTGGGTATATGCCCGGTAGTGGGATTGCTGGATCATATGGTAATTCTATTTTTAGTTTTTTAAGGAACCTCCATACTATTCTCCATAGTGGCTGTATCAATTTACATTCCCACCAAGAGTGCAAGAGGGTTCCCTTTTCTCCACACCCTCTCCAGCATTTGTTGTTTGTAGATTTTTTGATGATGCCCATTCTAACTGGTGTGAGGTGATACCTCATTGTAGTTTTGATTTGCATTTCGCTAATAATTAGTGATGTTGAGCAGCTTTTCATGTGCTTCTTGGCCATCGACATGTCTTCTTTGCAGAAATGTCTATTTAGGGCTTCTGCCCATTTTTGGATTGGGTTGTTTGTTTCTTTAATATTGAGCTGCATGAACTGTTTATATATTTTGGAGATTAATCCTTTGTCCCTTGATTCGTTTGCAAATATTTTCTCCCATTTTGAGTGTTGTCTTTTGGCCTTGTTTATGGTTTCCTTTGCTGTGCAAAAGCTTTTAAGTTTCATTAGGTCCCATTTGTTTATTTTTGTTTTTATTTCCATTACTCTAGGAGGTGGATCAAAAAAGATCTTGCTGTGATTTATGTCAAAGAATGTTCTTCCTATGTTTTCCTCTAAGAGTTTTATAGTGTCCGGTCTTACATTTAGGTCTTTAATCCATTTTGAGTTTATTTTTGTGTATGGTGTTAGGGAGTGTTCTAATTTCATTCTTTTACATGTAGCTGTCCAGTTTTCCCAGCACCACTTATTGAAGAGACTGTCCTTTCTCCATTGTATATCTTTGCCTCCTTTGTCATAGATTAGTTGACCATAGGTGCATGGGTTTATCTCTGGGCTTTCTATCTTGTTCCATTGGTCTATGCTTCTGTTTTTGTGCCTGTACCGTATTGTCTTGATTACTGTAGCTTTGTAGTATAGTCTGAAGTCAGGGAGTCTGATTTCTCCAGCTCCGTTTTTTCCCTCAAGCCTGCTTTGGTATTCGGGGTCTTTTGTGTCTCCATACCGATTTTAAGATGATTTGTTCTAGTTCCGTAAAAAATGCCATTGGTAATTTGATAGGGATTGCATTGAATCTGTAGATTGCTTTGGGTAGTATAGTCATTTTCACAATATTGATTCTTCCAATCCAAGAACATGGTATATCTCTCCATCTGCTGGTATCATCTTTAATTTCTTTTGTCAGTGTCTTATAGTTTTCTGCATACAGGTCTTTTGTCTCCCTAGATAGGTTTATTCCTAGGTATTTTATTCTTTTTGTTGCAATGGTAAATTGGAGTGTTTCCATAGTTTCTCTTTTAGATTTTTCATCATTAGTGTATAGGAATGCAAGAGATTTCTGTGCATTAATTTTGTATCCTGCAACTTTACCAAATTCATTGATTAGCTCTAGTAGTTTTCTGGTGGCATTTTTAGGATTCTCTGTGTATAGTATCATGTCATCTGCAAGCAGTGACAGTTTTATTTCTTCTTTTCCAATTTGTGTTCCTTTCATTTCTTTTTCTTCTCTTATAGCCGTGGCTAGGACTTCCAAAACTATGTTGAATAATAGTGGTCAGAGGGGACATCCTTGTTTCGTTCCTGATCTTAGAGGAAATGCTTTCAGTTTTTCACCATTGAGAATGATGTTTGCTGTGGGTTTGTCGTATATGGCCTTTATTATGTTGAGGTAGGTTCCCTCTATGCCCACTTTCTAGAGAGTTTTTATCATATGGGTGTTGAAATTTGTCAGAAGCTTTTTCTGCATCTATTGAGATGATCATATGGTTTTTCTTCTTCAGTTTGTTAATATGGTGTATCACATTGATGGATTTGTGTATATTGAAGAATCCTTGCATCCCTGGGATAAATCCCACTTGATCATGGTATATGATCCTTTTAATGTGTTGTTGGATTCTGTTTGCTAGTATTCTGTTGAGGATTTTTGCATCTATATTGATCAGTGATATTGGTCTGTAATTTTCTTTTTTTGTAATATCTTTGTCTGGTTTTGGTATTAGGGTGATTGTGGCCTCACAGAATGAGTTTGGGAGTGTTCCTTCCTCTGAAATTTTTTGGAAGAGTTTGAGAAGGATGAATGTTAGCTCTTTTCTAAATGTTTGATAGAATTCACCTGTGAAGCCTTCTGGTCCTGGACTTTTTTTTGTTGGAAAATTTTTAATCACAGTTTCAATTTCATTACTTGTGATTGGCCTGTTGATATTTTCTGTTTCTTCCTGGTTCAGTCTTGGAAGCTTATACCTTTCTAAGAATTTGTCCATTTCTTCCAGGTTATCCATTTTATTGACATAGAGTTTCTTGTAGTAGTCTCTTAGGATGCTTTGTATTTCTGCGGTGTCTGTTGTAACTTCTCCTTTTTCATTTCTAATTTTATTGATTTGAGTCCTCTCCCTCTTGGGTTTATCCTGTATGGGACTCTCTGCACTTCCTAGACTTGGGTGGCTATTTCCTTTCCCATGTTAGGGAAGTTTTCGACTATAATCTCTTCAAATATTTCCTCTGGTCCTTTCTCTCTCTCTTCTCCTTCTGGGACCTCTATAATGTGAATGTTGTTGTGTTTAATGTTGTCCCAGAGGTCTCTTTGGCTGTCTTCATTTCTTTTCATTCTTTTTTCTTTATTCTCTTCAGCAGCAGTGAATTCCACCATTCTGTCTTCCAGGTCACTTATCCATTCTTCTGCCTCAGTTATTCTGCTATTGATTCCTTCTAGTGTAGTTTTCATTTCAGTTATTGTATTGTTCATCTCTGTTTGTTTGTTCTTTAATTCTTCTAGGTCTTTGTTAAACATTTCTTGCATCTTCTCGATCTTTGCCTCCATTCTTTTTCCGAGGTCCTGGATCATCTTCACTATCATTATTCTGCGTTCTTTTTCTGGAAGGTTGCCTATCTCCACTTCATTTAGTTGTTTTTCTGGGGTTTTGTCTTGTTCCTTCATCTGGTATATAGCACTCTGCCTTTTCATCTTCTCTATCTTTCTGTGAATGTGGTTTTTGTTCCACAGGCTGCAGGATTGTCGTTCTTCTGGCTTCTGCTGTCTGCCTCTGGTGGATGAGGCTATCTAAGACTACATTAGACCTTTTGCTGCACTTAAATAAAAAGCTCATTTGGAAGATGTTGTATGTTAGAAAATATTCTTTACATATACTGATTTATGTAGTAACTATAAAAAAGTAATTTTAAATTACACATGACTTCACTGGTGCATTATATACAATATTTTTTGAAAATTTAAATCTTATCAACAATCTTCTTGGCAAAATACAGTAACAGGAGTTCTTTACAATCAGTTTCATGAAGGAGCATAATCCTAAAAGCAAAAACAGACAAAGGCATTAATAAAAATGAAAAATAATCAATACTACTAAAATGATAGCAGAATATTAGTGACTCAAATCCATCCGTATGTAAAAACAATTGTACACTATGACCCAGTGGAATTTATTCCAAAAATGCAATATCAGTTCAACATTCATATATCATTCATGTAATTCACCATGTTATGAAACAAATGGAAAACACTTTATAATCATGTCAATAGGAGACTAAAAATGATTTGTCAAAGTCAACATTTTTTCACAATACAAATTCTCAAGGATCTAAGAATTAGAGGTAATTCTTTCTTCCTGATAAAGGGCATGTACAAAAAAAAAACTAACAAAAATATTATATGTCCTATAAAAATTTTAGCACTTTCCTCTTAAGATTGAGAACAAAGCGAGGATGTCCAGTATCACATTTCTATGCAAATTCACACTGATTGTTCTAGTCAGTGCAAAAAATAAGTAGATGACATGGTTGTCTACATAGAAAATCCTAAGAAATTGATAAAACAACAACTAAAACTATTAGATCAATCTAATAAGCTTGTAGGATAAAAATTTAGGATATAACAAGGAAGTGTAATTAATGTGTTCAATAAATGATGCCTACTATATATTTTTTTTCTGTTCTAAACTGAGAAAATAAAAATAATAACTTCCCAGACTGCCTCATAGTTTGTTGAAGGAACAAAATGATGTAATAAATATAAAATGGCTTTTTATATTATGAAGGGCTAGTTAAACAAATAGTATTATTTGTCAAAAATTTCCAAGTAACATTCAGTTACTAATAACTGTAATTGAAGGTACTCAAAAATGATCAAATTATTTAATACCTCTCAACAATCAGTTACAATTTTTGGTACTGCCAGGACAAAAGTATAACATGAAATTAAAAGAATATATTTTACAATAGTGCCAAAAATCATGGAATACTTAGGGATAAGTAATATGTAAGACCTCTTCATTAAAACCACTGAAAATTGCTGGGAGATATAAAGAAGACCTAAATAAAAGAGATTTGTTGTGCTTATGAACTGGAAGACTTAGTATTTTCAAGATGTCATTTAATTCCAAATGGATCTATAAATTCCAAACAATTCAAACAATAATTTCAGCAAGAATCTTTTAGAAAGTTTTAGGTTTATTGTAAAATTTATGTAGAAATATTAATGATATATAGAAGTCAAAAAATTTTAAAGCAATGAACAAAGTTGGAGGAAGATACCAATTGATTTTAACAGTTAAAGTAAATTCCAGTGCTAGCCAGATAAATAACGGGAAGGGATTTACCCTCCAGCCTTAAAAACCAATTTAAAAAAAAAAGGAAAAGGAAGGAAGGAAGGAAGGAAAAGAAGAAAGGGAGGAAGGAATGAAGGAAGGAAGGAAGGAAAGAAAAAAGAAAATGTATGTGGCTTCAAATTTTCATTACATCTAATGAAATGTCTTACAATGGTTCATGTACTATCTTCCAAACTAGACTATACAGACCTTGCGAGATAGAAACATCTAATACTCTTCTTACATATACACTTCAGCCCTCCATATCTGTGGGTTCCACATCTGTAGATTCAACCAAGCATGGTTAGAAAATATTTAGAAAAAAATTCCAGAAAGTTCCAGAAAACAGAAGTTGAATTTGCTGTGCACTGGCCACTATCTGCATAGCATTTACATCGTGTTAAGTATCATAAGTAATCTAGAGATGATTTAAAGTATATGGGAGAATTGCATAGGTTACATGTAAATATTATATCATTTTACATAAGGGAATGGAGAATCCATTGATTTTGGTATGGGAAAAGGTCTTGAAACTGATCCCCCTTGGATACCAAGGGCTGACTGTACTCTGACATTCATAGAACCTATAAACCACCAAGCTAAAATAGAGCTTTAGATTAAGCTGAAAGTGCACTAAAATGCTGTTATATAGCTGTATGAAGTAAAGAAACTCTTATGAAAGAGCATGTTTTGAAGTTATTCAGACATGGGTTTGAATTCAGCTCTGCCACTAACTAACTGGTTCTCCTTGGGCAAGTCTGTAATTCTTAGTTTTCTAACTAAAAATAGCTAGAAGAATGCCTGTGTTATTGATCTGTTGTGAGGATTCAATGGATTATATAAGTAAATTATTTTTCATAGTGATGGACATACACTACCTGCCCATTATAGGTAAGTTCTCTGATTTCCTCTTCCTAGCACTTCCATATTTTATCTAGAGAAAACCATTTTACAGAAAGTGTTCAGAGTTTTCTGTATACTATTGCTTCTGCATAGGAATTTGAAAGGCTGAAAGTAGATGAAAAGTCCTAAGGGGCCCGTGAACACACATACTCATTTTCTCTGATATGCAGTCACTTGTGGTTCTTAGACTCAAGCTCTGTTGTTGCTGCCTTTGAACTCCCCATGGACAGGGTTGATTTAGGACAAAACCCAGGAGAGAATAAAAAAGAAAGAGGCAATCAAAACAAAGTAATTTCCCTCAAGGGAGAAGAAAGAGGACACCCTAGGAATCTGTAGATACCATTCCAAATCCCAAGAAAGATAAATGACTTTTAGGGAACAGATGGTTGCAATCAAATAAATGATCAAAAGTCTTTACACTGAGCCAGATACCATATCATTGGAGATAAAATATAAGCTTTAGTGAGTTGAAAATCAACCAAGGACTCACACAGAATATATTAACAAACTTTTCCAATAAAGAAGATTCACTTTGAACTTACTGCTGCCTTTACATTTTTACTACCTATAGTATTGTCCATTTTTTTTCCATAAAATGAAGACATATGATACTAGGTACATAGGACAAGGCATAGTAGATATATGGGATTTTTAAGTAGTTACTGATTTTAAGAATTTCTTCTTGTTTTCTTTTTTTTCCCCACATATACTTGTTTCATATATTTTATAGCTGCAGCCATCTTTATTTTTTTCTTGAAACATTGTTAGAAATAAATGCATACCTTTCACATATAATGGGTACTTTATTTTTGAATTTATATAGTAAGTTTAGTAAATTTGAAATAATATATCATGTATTAATTGAGTATTTCTTAAATGCTTATTGAGATTACTAGGTGACAGTCCATTCAGGCTGCTATAACAAAATACCACAGACTTGGTGGCCTATAAAGAACAGAAATTTATTTATCACAGTTCTGGAAGCTAGAAGTCGAAGATCAGGGTGCCAGCGTGCTCGCATTCTGATGAAGGCCTTCTCCTGAGTTGTAGATTGCTGACTTATTGCTGTGTCCCCACATGGTGGCAGGGGCTAGGGAGCTCTGTGGGGTATCTTTTACAAGACCACTAACATCATTTATGAGGGCTCTATCCTCATGATCTAAGCATCTCCCAAAGGCCCCATTTCCTTAATACTAACACACTGGGCATTAGGATATCAACATATATATTCTGGGGGACACAAACACTTAGACCATAGCACTAGGCTAGGCTCTGAGACTAATATAGTACATATTCAAGATACTACCAGTTTAAAGAAGGAATAACTGATTATCTTACTCTATCAGAACATAGAGAAGAGACCTAAACTCGTTGTAGCAAGGTCTTTGTAAGGGATTGGTCTTTGTAAGGGATTGGTCAGACATATGTATATGTATAACTGATTTACTTTGTTATAAAGCAGAAACTAACACATCATTGTAATGCAATTATACTCCAATAAAGATGTTAAAAAAAAATAAAGAAAGAATGAAACCACCAAAACCTTTTAAACAGAGAATTGACTTGCTAGAGTTGTGCTTCAAAAATTCTATTCTGACCACATCGTTGAACTCCATTTCAAAAATTTCAAGACTGGAGTCATGGATATTATCTAAGAGAATTTCCATTCATTCACCTAACCTGAAAATAGCTTGGGGCTATGTTGTGGCTCCATGTTGATCCTGTATGGCATTCAAAGATGTACCAGAATGGCATCCAAAAATAATTGCTAAACAATTTAACATCTTTCCAATAGTTTCTAAGAACATGCCAACAGGTTGAAGACAGAGTTAAATTTATAATAAAGAGCATAACTCAAATCTCTTCTCCCTCTCTCTCCCTCAATATCTTACTGTTTCTCAATTATTCTCAATGTCTTCTTTCAACTACAGACCCAAGCCTCTGAAATGTGGTTCATAAACTCTCCCTAGAACGGCTCTTTAGCCCTTTCCTCTCTTTTAAAACCTTATCTCTTAAAAGTAGCTTTTAGCCATTTCTAATATAAATTAAGCTAGACTTTAAGTCCTAGGGAACCACTAGTCCTAGCTTGATCATAATCTTTATCTGTAAAATAAAGCCTAATATTAGATTAGGTAAAACAGAATTTATTCTATTATGCATCCATTCAAAAAAAAATCACTAAGCACAGCCCCATACTGGATGCTGTTAAAATCCAGTATAGCCATTGTAATACAGAGAGAGAGAATTAAAGTATGAATTCAGGAAATAAGCTGCTCGTTTATCCATTCATCTTCCAATGAGCATTTAGGCTGCTTCCATATCTTGGCTATCGTAATCAATGCCACAGTGAACATAGGAGTGCATATATCTTTTTGAATTAGTGTTTTTGTTTTCTTTGGGTAAATATTCAGGAGTGGATTTACTGGATCTTATGGTAGTTCTATTTTTAATTTTTGAAGTACCTCCATAATGTTTTCCACAGTCACTATACCAATTTGCATTCCAACCAGCTTGCAAGAGGGTTCCCTTTCTCCACATCCTTCCCAGCACTTGTTATTTGTTGTCTTTTTGATGATAACTATTCTGATAGATGTG
This sequence comes from Mesoplodon bidens, assembly GCF_964165515.1. Taxonomy (NCBI): domain Eukaryota; kingdom Metazoa; phylum Chordata; class Mammalia; order Artiodactyla; family Ziphiidae; genus Mesoplodon; species Mesoplodon bidens. The sequence continues at coordinate 116,187,649 of NC_138176.1, read as the reverse complement.
AGGTGATATCTCTTTGTGGTTTTGATTTTCACTTCCCTGGTAATTAGTGGTGTCAAGCATCTTTTGATGTGTCTGTTGGCCATCTGCATGTCCTCTTTGGAAAATGGCTATTCAGGTTCTCTGCCCGTTTTTTAATTGCATTCTTTGGGGTTTTTTATTTGTTTGTTTTTGTTACTGAGTTGTATGACTTCTTTATATAATTTGGATTTTAACCCATTATCACATATTTCATTTGCAAATATCTTCTCCCATTTAAAAGGTTGCTGTTTCTTTTTTTTTTTATTGCAGAAAATATTTCCACTCTTTATTGTTCATAAAGCACACAAAATATGGATATAAAGAGAACAGATCAAGCATTAGTTTACAATGTATGATAATGAAGTGAAAGCAACCCTGAGAATTTCATGGCAGCATATTTATTTCTTCAGATTATGAGACTGATGTGCTGCCTACTGCGCTAAGGAGGCAGACAGCATATTTATTTCTAAGTATGATTTAGAATGCTTTCACAGGATTGCATATTGACACTTTCCACAATTAAAGTTGGTCAAGAACAAGATTTGAAACTTTGCTCCTCTAGAGCCTGTTCCAGAGAGTAGCTTTTAAGATGCAAGTTGGCATAAGGAAACTACTGTAATGCTGTAGCATTCATTTTTACAGATAGGCTTTCTGCACTCACGGTGACTTCCTAACTTTATTTTTTTATTTTTTTTTTTAATTAGTTTCTGCTTTATAACAAAGTGAATCAGTCATACATATACATCTGTTCCCACATCCCCTCCCTCATGCATCTCCCTCCCTCCCACCCTCCCCATCCCACCCCTCCAGGCGGTCACAAAGCACCGAGCTGATCTCCCTGTGCTCTGCGGCCGCTTCCCACTATCTATCTACCTTACGTTTGGTAGTGTATATATGTCCATGCCTCTCTCTCGCCTCGTCACAGCCTACCCTTCCCCCTCCCCATATCCTCAAGTCCATTCTCAAGTAGGTCTGTGTCTTTATTCCCGTTTTGCCCCTAGGTTCTTCATGACATTTTTTTTTTAAATTCCGTATATATGTGTTAGCATACGGTATTTGTCTTTCTCTTTCTGACTAACTTCACTCTGTATGACAGACTCTAGGTCTATCCACCTCATTACAAATAGCTCAGTTTCGTTTCTTTTTATGGCTGAGTAATATTCCATTGTATATATGTGCCACATCTTCTTTATCCATTCATCCGATGATGGACACTTAGGTTGTTTCCAGCTCCGGGCTATTGTGAATAGAGCTGCAATGAACATCTTGGTACATGTCTCTTTTTGAATTATGGTTTTCTCAGGGTATATGCCCAGTAGTGGGATTGCTGGGTCATATGGTAGTTCTATTTGTAGTTTTTTTTTTTTTTTTTTTTAAGTTTATTTATTTATTTTTTTAATTAGTTTCTGCTTTATAACAAAGTGAATCAGTCATACATATACATCTGTTCCCACATCCCTTCCCTCATGCATCTCCCTCCCTCCCACCCTCCCCATCCCACCCCTCCAGGCGGTCACAAAGCACCGAGCTGATCTCCCTGTGCTGTGCGGCTGCTTCCCACTATCTATCTACCTTACGTTTGGTAGTGTATACACGTCCATGCCTCTCTTTCGCCTTGTCACAGCCCACCCTTCCCCCTCCCCATATCCTCAAGTCCATTCTCAAGTAGGTCTGCGTCTTCATTCCCGTTTTGCCCCTAGGTTCTTCATGACATTTTTTTTTTTAATTCCGTATATATGTGTTAGCATACGGTATTTGTCTTTCTCTTTCTGACTAACTTCACTCTGTATGACAGACTCTAGGTCTATCCACCTCATTACAAATAGCTCAGTTTCGTTTCTTTTTATGGCTGAGTAATATTCCATTGTATATATGTGCCACATCTTCTTTATCCATTCATCCGATGATGGACACTTAGGTTGTTTCCAGCTCCGGGCTATTGTGAATAGAGCTGCAATGAACATTTTGGTACATGTCTCTTTTTGAATTATGGTTTTCTCAGGGTATATGCCCAGTAGTGGGATTGCTGGGTCATATGGTAGTTCTATTTGTAGTTTTTTAAGGAACCTCCATACCGTTCTCCATAGTGGCTGTACCAATTCACATTCCCACCAGCAGTGCAAGAGTGTTCCCTTTTCTCCACACCCTCTCCAGCATTTATTGTTTCTAGATTTCTCTTTTTTTTTTTTTAATTAGTTTCTGCTTTATAACAAAGTGAATCAGTCATACATATACATCTGTTCCCACATCCCTTCCCTCATGCATCTCCCTCCCTCCCACCCTCCCCATCCCACCCCTCCAGGCGGTCACAAAGCACCGAGCTGATCTCCCTGTGCTCTGCGGCTGCTTCCCACTATCTATCTACCTTACGTTTGGTAGTGTATATATGTCCATGCCTCTCTCTCGCCTCGTCACAGCCTACCCTTCCCCCTCCCCATATCCTCAAGTCCATTCTCAAGTAGGTCTGTGTCTTTATTCCCGTTTTGCCCCTAGGTTCTTCATGACATTTTTTTTTTAAATTCCGTATATATGTGTTAGCATACGGTATTTGTCTTTCTCTTTCTGACTAACTTCACTCTGTATGACAGACTCTAGGTCTATCCACCTCATTACAAATAGCTCAGTTTCGTTTCTTTTTATGGCTGAGTAATATTCCATTGTATATATGTGCCACATCTTCTTTATCCATTCATCCGATGATGGACACTTAGGTTGTTTCCAGCTCCGGGCTATTGTGAATAGAGCTGCAATGAACATTTTGGTACATGTCTCTTTTTGAATTATGGTTTTCTCAGGGTATATGCCCAGTAGTGGGATTGCTGGGTCATATGGTAGTTCTATTTGTAGTTTTTTAAGGAACCTCCATACCGTTCTCCATAGTGGCTGTACCAATTCACATTCCCACCAGCAGTGCAAGAGTGTTCCCTTTTCTCCACACCCTCTCCAGCATTTATTGTTTCTAGATTTCTCTTTTTTTTTTTTAATTAGTTTCTGCTTTATAACAAAGTGAATCAGTCATACATATACATCTGTTCCCACATCCCTTCCCTCATGCATCTCCCTCCCTCCCACCCTCCCCATCCCACCCCTCCAGGCGGTCACAAAGCACCGGGCTGATCTCCCTGTGCTCTGCGGCTGCTTCCCACTATCTATCTACCTTACGTTTGGTAGTGTATATATGTCCATGCCTCTCTCTCGCCTCGTCACAGCCTACCCTTCCCCCTCCCCATATCCTCAAGTCCATTCTCAAGTAGGTCTGTGTCTTTATTCCCGTTTTGCCCCTAGGTTCTTCATGACATTTTTTTTTTAAATTCCGTATATATGTGTTAGCATACGGTATTTGTCTTTCTCTTTCTGACTAACTTCACTCTGTATGACAGACTCTAGGTCTATCCACCTCATTACAAATAGCTCAGTTTCGTTTCTTTTTATGGCTGAGTAATATTCCATTGTATATATGTGCCACATCTTCTTTATCCATTCATCCGATGATGGACACTTAGGTTGTTTCCAGCTCCGGGCTATTGTGAATAGAGCTGCAATGAACATCTTGGTACATGTCTCTTTTTGAATTATGGTTTTCTCAGGGTATATGCCCAGTAGTGGGATTGCTGGGTCATATGGTAGTTCTATTTGTAGTTTTTTAAGGAACCTCCATACCGTTCTCCACAGTGGCTGTACCAATTCACATTCCCACCAGCAGTGCAAGAGTGTTCCCTTTTTTCCACACCCTCTCCAGCATTTATTGTTTCCAGATTTCTTGATGATGGCCATTCTGACTGGTGTGAGATGATATCTCATTGTAGTTTTGATTTGCATTTCTCTAATGATTAATGATGTTGAGCATTCCTTCATGTGTTTGTTGGCAGTCTGTATATCTTCTTTGGAGAAATGCCTATTTAAGTCTTCTGCCCATTTTTGGATTGGGTTGTCTGTTTTTTTGCTATTGAGCTGCATGAGCTGTTTATAAATTTTGGAGATTAATCCTTTGTCAGTTGCTTCATTTGCAAATATTTTCTCCCATTCTGAGGGTTGTCTTTTGGTCTTCTTTATGGTTTCCTTTGCTGTGCAAAAGCTTTGAAGTTTCATTAGGTCCCATTTGTTTATCTTTGTTTTTATTTCCATTTCTCTAGGAGGTGGGTCCAAAAGGATCTTGCTGTGATTTATGTCATAGAGTGTTCTACCTATGTTTTCCTCTAAGAGTTTGATAGTTTCTGGCCTTACATTTAAGTCTTTAATCCATTTTGAGCTTATTTTTGTGTATGGTGCTAGGGAATGATCTAATCTCAAACTTTTACATGTCCCTGTCCAGTTTTCCCAGCACCACTTATTGAAGAGGCTGTCCTTTCTCCACTGTACATTCCTGGCTGCTTTATCAAAGATAAGTTGGCCATATGTGCGTGGGTTTATCTCTGGGCTTTCTATCCTGATCCACTGATCTATCTTTCTGTTTTTATGCCAGTACCAGACTGTCTTAATTACTGTAGCTTTGTAGTATAGTCTGAAGTCAGGGAGCCTGATTCCTCCAGCTCCGTTTTTCGTTCTCAAGATTGCTTTAGCTATTCGGGGCCTTTTGTTTTTCCAAACAAATTTTGAAATTTTTTGTTCTAGTTCTGTGAAAAATGCCATTGGTAGTTTGATAGGGATTGCATTGAATCTGTAGATTGCTTTGGGTAGTAGAGTCATTTTCACAATATTGATTCTTCCAATCCAGGAGCATGGTATATCTCTCCATCTATTTGTATCATCTTTAATTTCTTTCATCAGTGTCTTATAGTTTTCTGCATACAGGTCTTTTGTCTCCTTAGGTAGGTTTATTCCTAGATATTTTATTCTTTTTGTTGCGATGGTAAATGGGAGTGTTTTCTTGATTTCATTTTCAGATTTTTCATCATTAGTGTACAGGAATGCCAGAGATTTCTGTGCATTAATTTTATATCCTGCTACTTTACCAAATTCATTGATTAGCTCTAGTAGTTTTTCGGTAGCATCTTTAGGATTCTCTATGTATAGTATCATGTCATCTGCAAACAGTGACAGCTTTACTTCTTCTTTTCCAATTTGGATTCCTTTTATTTCCTTTTCTTCTCTGATTGCTGTGGCTAAAACTTCCAAAACTATGTTGAATAAGAGTGGTGAGAGTGGGCAGCCTTGTCTTGTTCCTGATCTTAGTGGAAATGGTTTCAGTTTTTCACCATTGAGGACAATGTTGGCTGTGGGTTTGTCATATATGGCCTTTATTATGTTGAGGAAAGATCCCTCTATACCTACTTTCTGCAGGGTTTTTATCATAAATGGGTGTTGAATTTTGTCGAAAGCTTTCTCTGCATCTATTGAGATGATCATATGGTTTTTCTCCTTCAACTTGTTAATATGGTGTATTACATTGATTGATTTGCGTATATTGAAGAATCCTTGCATTCCTGGGATAAACCCCACTTGATCATGGTGTATGATCCTTTTAATGTGCTGTTGGATTCTGTTTGCTAGTATTTTGTTGAGGATTTTTGCATCTATGTTCATCAGTGATATTGGCCTGTAGTTTTCTTTCTTTGTGACATCCTTGCCTGGTTTTGGTATCAAGGTGATGTCGGCCTCGTAGAATGAGTTTGGGAGTGTTCCTCCCTCTGCTATATTTTGGAAGAGTTTGAGAAGGATAGGTGTTAGCTCTTCTCTAAATGTTTGATAGAATTCACCTGTGAAGCCATCTGGTCCTGGGCTTTTGTTTGATGGAAGATTTTTAATCACAGTTTCAATTTCAGTGCTTGTGATTGGTCTATTCATATTTTCTATTTCTTCCTGAGTCAGTCTTGGCAGGTTGTGCATTTCTAAGAATGTGTCCATTTCTTCCAGGTTGTCCATTTTATTGGAATAGAGTTGCTTATAGTAATCTCTCATAATCTTTTGTATTTCTGCAGTGTCAGTTGTTACTTCTCCTTTTTCATTTCTAATTCTATTGATTTGAGTCTTCTCCCTTCTTTTCTTGATGAGTCTGGCTAATGGTTTGTCAATTTTGTTTATCTTCTCAAAGAACCAGCTTTTAGTTTGGTTGATCTTTGCTATCGTTTCCTTCATTTCTTTTTCATTTATTTCTGATCTGATCTTTATGATTTCTTTCCTTCTGCTAGCTTTGGGGTATTTTTGTTCTTCTTTCTCTAATTGCTTTAGGTGCAGGGTCAGGTTGTTTACTCGAAATGCTTCCTGTTTCTTAAGGTGGGATTGTATTGCTATAAACTTCCCCCTTAGAACTGCTTTTGCTGCGTCCCATAGGTTTTGGGTCGTCGTGTCTCCATTGTCATTTGTTTCTAGGTATTTTTTAATTTCCTCTTTGATTTCTTCAGTGATCACTTCGTTATTGAGTAGTGTATTGTTTAGCCGCCATGTGTTTGTATTTTTTATACATCTTTTCCTGTAATTGATGTCTAGTCTCATAGCATTGTGGTCGGAGAAGATACTTGATACAATTTCAATTTTCTTAAAATTACCGAGGCTTGATTTGTGACCCAAGATATGATCTATCCTGGAGAATGTTCCATGAGCACTTGAGAAAAATGTGTATTCTGTTGTTTTTGGATGGAATGTCCTATAAATATCAACTAAGTCCATCTCGTTTAATGTATCATTTAAAGCTTGTGTTTCCTTATTTATTTTCATTTTGGATGATCTGTCCATTGGTGAAAGTGGGGTGTTAAAGTCCCCTACTATGATTGTGTTACTGTCGATTTCCCCTTTTATGGCTGTTAGTATTTGCCTTATGTATTGAGGTGCTCCTATGTTGGGTGCATAAATATTTACAATTGTTATATCTTCTTCTTGGATCGATCCCTTTATCGTTATGTAGTGTCCTTCTTTGTCTCTTCTAATAGTCTTTATTTTAAAGTCTATTTTGTCTGATATAAGAATTGCTACTCCAGCTTTCTTTTGATTTCCATTTGCATGGAATATCTTTTTCCATCCCCTTACTTTCAATCTGTATGTGTCTCTAGTTCTGAAGTGTGTCTCTTGTAGACAGCATATATATGGGTCTTGTTTTTGTATCCATTCAGCCAATCTGTGTCTTTTGGTGGGAGCATTTAGTCCATTTACATTTAAGGTAATTATTGATATGTATGTTCCTATTCCCATTTCCTTAATTGCTTTGGGTTCGTTATTGTAGGTATATTCCTTCTGTTGTGTTTCTTGCCTAGAGAAGTTCCTTTAGCATTTGTTGTAAAGCTGGTTTGGTGGTGCTGAACTCTCTCAGCTTTTGCTTGTCTGTAAAGGTTTTAATTTCTCCATCAAATCTGATTGAGATCCTTGCTGGGTAGAGTAATCTAGGTTGCAGGTTTCTCTCCTTCATCACTTTAATTATGTCCTGCCACTCCCTTCTGGCTTGTAGGGTTTCTGCTGAGAGATCAGCTGTTAACCTGATGGGGATTCCCTTGTGTGTTATTTGTTGTTTTTGCCTTGCTGCTTTTAAGATGATTTCTTTGTGTTTAATTTTTGACAGTTTGATTAATATGTGTCTTGGTGTATTTCTCCTTGGATTTATTCTGTATTGGACTCTCTGTGCCTCCTGGACTTGATTAACTATTTCCTTTCCCATATTGGGGAAGTTTTCAACTATAATCTCTTCAAATATTTTCTCATTCCCTTTCTTTTTCTCTTCTTCTTCTGGAACCCCTATAATTCGAATGTTGGTGCGTTTAATGTTGTCCCAGAGGTCTCTGAGACTGTCCTCTGTTCTTTTCATTCTTTTTTCTTTATTTTGCTCTGCATCAGTTATTTCCACTATTTTATCTTCCACCTCACTTATCCGTTCTTCTGCCTCAGTTATTCTGCTATTGATCCCATCTAGAGTATTTTTCATTTCATTTATTGTGTTTTTAATCGATGCTTGATTCATCTTTAGTTCTTCTAGGTCCTTGTTAACTTTTCTTGCATGTTGTCTATTCTATTTCCAAGATTATGGATCTTGGAAATAGAATCTTGGATCAGCTTTACTATCATTATTCTGAATTCTTTTTCAGGTAGACTGCCTATTACCTCTTCATTTGTTAGGTCTGGTAGGTGTTTATCTTGCTCCTTCACCTGCTGTGTGTTTTTCTGCCTTCTCATTTTGCTTATGTTACTGTGTTTGGGGTCTCCTTTTTGCCGGCTGCAGATTCGTAGTTCCCGTTGTTTTTGGTGTCTGACCCCAGTGGCTAAGGTTGTTTCAGTAGGTTGTGTAGGCTTCCTGGTGGGGGGGACTAATTCCTGTGCTCTGGTGGTTGAGGCTCGATCTTGTCTTTCTGGTGGACAGGTCCACGTCTGGTGGTGTGTTTTGGGGTGCCTATGGCCTTATTATGTTTTTAGGTAGCCTCTCTGCTAATGGGTGGGGTTGTGTTCCTGCCTTGCTAGTTGCTTGGCATAGGGTGACCCGCACTGTAGCTTGCTGGTCGTTGACTGAAGCTGGGTGCTGGTGTTGGGATGGAGATCTCTGGGAGATTTTCGCTGCTTGATATTATGTGGAGCTGGGAGGTCTCTTGTGGACCCGTGTCCTGAAGTTGGCTCTCCCACTTCAGAGGCACAGCACTGGCTCCTGGCTGCAGCACCAAGAGCCTTTCATCCACCCGGCTCAGAGTAACAGGGAGAAAAAGTAGAAAGAAAGAATTAGTAGAAGAAAGAAAGAGAGAGGGAAAGAAAGGAAGAAGGGAAGAAAGGAAGGAAGGAAGGAAGAAAGAAAGGAGGGAGGGAGGGAGGAAGGATGGAAAGAAAGAAGGAAAGAAAGGAGGGAGGGAGGAAGGAAAGGAAGAAAGACAGGAGGGAGGGAGGAAGGAAAGAAAAAGAAAGTGGAAAGAAGAAGGGTGGGAGGGAGGAAAGAAAAAGAAAGAAGGAAAGGAGGAGCGGAGGGAGGGAGGGAGGAAGGGAGAGTAGGAAAAAAAGAAAGAGCAGGTAAAGTAAAATAGAATAAAGTATGAAATATAGTAGCGTTATTAAAATTAGAAAGTAATTATTGAAAAAAAAAAAAAAAAAAAAACCGGACCGATAGAACCCTGAGACATATGGTGGAAGCAAAGCTATACAGAGAGAATCTTACACAGAAGATTACACATACACATTCACAAAAAGAGAGCAGGGGGAAAAATCAAAAATCTTGCTCTCCAAGTCCACCTCCTCAATTTGGGATAATTCGTTGTAAAAAGAGGAAAAGGGCGAGAAGTCTGAAATCTTGCTCTCTAAGTCCACCTCCTTAATTTGGAATAATTCGTTGTAAAAAGAGGAAAAGGGGGGGAAAGTCTTAAATCTTGTCCTCAAAGTCCACTTCCTCAATTTGGGATGATTCGCTGTCCATTCATGCACTCCACAGACGCAGGGCACATCAAATGGACCGTGGAGCTTTAATCCGCTGCCTCCGAGGCTGCACAGAGAGATTTCCCTGCCTCTGCTCTCACAGCTCCCGGGTCTCAGCCTTGGACCTGGCCCCGCCTCTGCGCGTAGGTCGCCGGAGGGCGTCCGTTCTTCGCTCCGACAGGACGGGTTTAAAGGAGCCGCTGATTCGGGGGCTCTGGCTCACTCAGGCAGAGGGGAGGGAGGGGCGCGCAGTGTGGGGCGGGCCTGCGGCGGCAGAGGCCGGCGTGACGTTGCAGCAGCCCGTGGCGCTCCGTGCGCTTTCCCGGGAAAGCCGTCCCCGGGTCTCGGGGACCCCGGCAGTGGCGGGGTGCACAGGCCCCCCGGAAGGCGGGGCGGACAGTGACCCGCGCTCGCACACAGGCCCCGCGGCGGCGGCGGGCCGCGGCGGCGGCGGCGGGCCGCGGCGGCGGCGGCGGGCCGCGGCGGCGGCGGCGGGCCGCGGCGGGCGGCCGGCGGGCCGCGGCCCACGCCCGTCTCCGAGGTCCGTGCCTTACCCGCGGCTCGTGCCTGTCTCCGGCGCTTCCCCAAGCAGCCCTCTTAATGCCCTCTCCTCGCGCACCAGGAAACAAAAGGGAAAAAAGTCTCTTGCCTCTTCAGCAGCTCCAGACCCTTTCCCCGGACTCCCTCCGGGCTAGCCGTGGTGCACTAACCCCTTCAGGCTCTCTTCCTGCCGCCAGCCCCAGTCCTCTCCCTGTGCTCCGACTGAAAGCCGATACCCGAGCCTCAGCTCCCAGCCCCGCCCGCCACGGCGGCCGAGCAGACAAGCCTCTCGGGCTGGTGTGTGCCTGAGGGCACCGGTCCTCTGTGCCAGAATCTCTCCGCTTTGCCCTCCGCACCCCTGTTGCTGTGCTCTCCTCCGCTACTCCGAAGCTTTCCCCCTCCGCCACCTGCAGTCTCCGCCCGCGAAGGGGCTTGTAGTGTGTAGAAACCTTCCCCCCTTCACGGCTCCCTCCCACTGGTGCAGGTCCCGTCCCTATTCTATTGTCTCTGTTTATTCTTTTTTTCTTTTGCCCTACCCAGGTATGTGGGGAGCTTCTTGCCTTTTGGGGGGTCTGAATTCTTCTGTCAGCGTTCAGTAGGTGTTCTGTAGGAGTTGTTCCACGTGTAGATGAATTTCTGATGTATCTGTGGGGAGGAAGGTGATCTCCGCGTCTTACTCTTCCGCCATCTTCCTCCGGGCCCCCGTTGCTGTTTCTTTTGATGATGGTTTCCTTCACTGTGCAAAAGCTTTTTAGTTTGAAGTAGTTCCATTTGTTTATTTTTGTTTGTGTTGCCCTTGCCTGAAAAGACAGATCCAAAACAGTATTGCTCAGACAATGTCAAAGAGCATACTGCCTATGTTTTTTTCTGGGAGTTTTATTGTTTTAGGTATTATATTTAATTCTTGAATCCATTTTGAATTTAGTTTTGTACATGGTGTAAGAAGATGGTTCAATTTGATTCTTTTGCATTTAGCTGTCCAGTTTTTCCAACACCATTTATTGAAGAGGCTTCTTCTGCATTGTATATTCTTGCCTCCTTTGTCGAAGATTAGTTGTCCACACATACGAGGGCTTATTTCTGGGCTCTCTATTCTGTTCCATTAATCTGTGTATCTGTTTTTTGTGCCAGTACTATACTATTTTGATTATTATAGCTTTGAAGTATAGTTTGAAATCAGAGAACATAATACCTCCAGCTTGCTCTTCTTTCTCAAGATTGCTTTGGCTGTTTGGGGTCTTTGTGATTTCACACAAATTTTAGGATTATTTGTTCCAGTTCTGTGAAATATGCCATGGGTATTTTGATAGGGATTGCACTGAATCTTTAGATTGCCTCAGGTAAGATGGACATTTTCATAATATTAATTGTTCCAATTCATGAACTTGGTATATCTTTCCATTTATTTGTTTCATCATCAATTGTTTTCCTCGATGTCTTAATAGTTTTCAGAGTACAAGTCTTCTACCTCCTTAGTAAAACTTATTCCCCAATATTTTATAATTTTTGATGCAGTTGTAAATGGAATTGTTTTCTTAATTTCTTTTTCTGATAGTTAATTGTTATAGAATTGCTACAGATTTTTGTCTTAATTTTGTATGTTGCAACTTTACTGAATTCATTTATTCTAATAGTTTTTTGGTGTAATCTGTAGGGTTTTCTATATACTATAATATCATGTCATCTGCAAGCAGTGACAGTTTTACTTCATCCTTTCCAATTTGGATGCTTTCATTTCTTTTTCTACTCCGATTGCTTTGACTAGGACTTCAGTACTATGTTGAATAAAATTGGTGAAAGTGGGCATACTTGTTTTCTATTGCTGTAAACTTCTCTCTTAGAACTTCCTTTGTTGCATCCCATAGATTTTGGAGCATTATGTTTCCATTTTCATTTGTTTACAGATATTTTTAAAATTTCCTCTTTGATTTTTTTCAGTGACCCATTGTTTGTTTAGTAGCATGCTTTTTTGACTTCACTTCATGTTTGCATTTTTTTCTTTTTTTTTTTTCCTGGTAGTTGATATCCAGCTTCATACCATTATCATGAAAAAAGATAAGATGCCAATCTTCTTAAATTTATTAAAACTTGTTTTGTGACCTAACATATGATCTATACTGGAGACTGTTCGATTCGTGAACAGAATGTGTATTCTGCTGTTTTGGGGTGGAATATCTTCCATATATTTATTAAGTATATCTGGTCTAAATGTGCCCTTTAAGGCCAGAGTTTCCTTAATGTTTTTCTGTCTGGATGATCTATCCATTCATGTAAATGGGGTGTTAAAAGTCCTCTAGTATTATTGTGGGACCCAGTAATGCAGTCCTCTGGTCGCCAGAGCCAGGTGCTCCAGGAGTGTCCTCTGTGTGGGTTGTATGTGTCCTCCTGTTGTGGCTGGGCTGTGCTTGCTCTGGGCACACAGGTACGCAGGGATGGCCCCTGGTACAGTTGGCTGTAAGGCCTGGTTTCAACTGTTGTGGACACTCTGTTATATGGGGCCAGACCCCAGGGAGCAGCCAATTTGGGGGTATACTGGTGCTGGCCAAGGGTACTAACTGGGACTGAGAGAACAGGGGGCCCACTCTGGAGGAGCTCTGACTGTGTCTTTTCTTCAGGTGAACCTGCAACAAGGTGAGCAAATAGAGTAGTTGTGCACCTTCCAGCCCTGGTAAAAGATGAGCCACAAACAAAAATAACAACAAAAAAGTGGTGCATACCAGTTTCTCCATACCCAAATAAAGTCCCCCAAATTCCTAAAATTAGTCAAAGAATCTCCTTCATGTATGACCCAGGCACTTTTTAGACTGCTACCTCTGTGCTGGGACTCAAAGAGATTGAGTTTTGTGTGCAGTCTTTAAGAGTTGATTCTCAGTTTCCTACAGCCCTCTGGCTCTCCTGGATATAAGCCCTGATGGTTTTCAAGGCCAGAGGTTATGTCTTCATCTTCCTGGTGCAGTTCTCCCTGTCTGGGGAGTCTAATATGGGGCTCGGAGTCCTTGATCCTCAGGGAAAACCTCGGAAATTGTGATATCTCTCCCGCCTATGGGTCACAGCGTTGGTGGTATGAGTCCCAGGCAGACTGCATCTCTGCCTGTCATACCTGTCTCAATGCAACCTTTCCTTTTTACCTTTAGTTGTGGAAAATCTTTTCTGCTGATCTTTAGTTCATTCTCAGAGACAGTTTCTTTATATGTAATTGTAACTTTGGTGTCTCCATGGGAGGAGGTGAGCCCGGGATCTCTCTACTATACCATCTTATCCCATTTCCCCATATGGTCTATTCTTAGCATAGCAACTATAGTATTTTTTTCTTTTAATTAAGCCAGTATCAAACAACCCAAAGGCACTGTAAGCAGCTCTTACTGGGGAAAACTCATTAAGCCAATAATAAATCACAAATGTATGGGCCCCTTGCTGTCCATTGCATTATAAGAAAGTGCATAGAACACTGATATGGATGGACGTAAGATACAGGGAGAGTGAAGTTGGCCCTGAGGCTTTTAATGGAAGTGCCCTCTGCGGCTTGATCAGGGACTGAGATCCAATAGTAAGATGGCGTGTCAAATCCTTGGCTCTAGCTCTATTCTGCCAGCTCACAGTTGCGGAGCATAACTTGCATTGTAGTGACAAGAGACTTGTGATGCACCCTTATAGTTGCAGCCATATGATGAGATAAGCCAACAGTATGGTTTGCCCCTCAGCACTTATGGTTGGAGAGGAGGGTCCTTTGATGTAAGTCTTATAGTTGACCAAGATTAATATTTTAATCAGTAGGCTGTAATTGATGTCCATTGAAATTTGTAAGAGGCCAGCTTGCAGGAGATCATTGTTGAACAATTAACCTTTACCTCTCACAGGTAGTGTCACTCTCCTACTTAACAATTTCCAGTGGCGACTCACATCACTCAGAATAAACTTCAAAATTCTTACCATCGCATTTACGGTCCTACATGATCCAGCCTCCTTACTTAACACCCTGATTTTATATTCTACCATTCTCCCCTATATCACCACACTCTGACCACACTGGTCTCCCTTTTCTTCTTTATACACAGCTTTTCTTGGGCATTTTCAGTTTCATTGCAATTCTCTTATCACAAATTTGGCGATTGTTGTTTTCCAAAATCGTGGCACGTTTGCAGCCATGATACCTTCCATCGGTCTGTGTGTGATTTTGCTTCTCTAGTTTGTTGATATAGTGGATTGCACTGATTTTTTTCAATTGTTGAAAACAATATTCTTTTAAATTTTGACATTCTAGTGGATATGTAATGGTATCTCATTTTCATTTTAATGTTCATATCCCTATAAATAATAATGCAATAATGTTAAGGATATTTTCACATACTTGCCACCTGAATATTTTAATTTTCAAAGTGTCATTCAGATCTTTTATCAATTTAAAAATTGGTTTGTCTTATACTTGAGTTGTGTAAGGTTTATACATACACATATATATGCATATACATATATATATATACATTTTATATTCTGGATATAAGTCATCGGTCTGATTTATGTTTTACAATATGTTCCCCCTGATTGTGGATTCACTTGTTTCATATGTAACTGTACTCTAAAGAGTCCCATTTCTTTTCATTTTGAAGAATTCTAGTTTATGAAATTTCTTCTTTTATAAAATGTGATTTTTGCAGCCTATGTAATAAATCTTGGCCAGACCCTAAATTCCCTAAGATTTTCTCCCATATTTTCTTCTAGAAGTTTTGTAGACTTAACAACTACATTCCGGACTTTTGGCAATAATTTTTGTATATGGCTAAAGGTAAGAGCCAAGGATTATTTTTATTTTTTGTGGCATATGAATAGCCAATAGCAGTGACACTATGTGTTGAAAACATTATTTTTTCACCATTTAATTCTCTGAGATCTCTGTCAGAAATCAAGTAATTGAGGTGGTTTTTTCTCTATATTTAGTATCATTTTTCTATGTATTCATTTGTATGCAAATTCCACACTTGCTTGATTATAGTAACTTTAAAATAATCTTGAATTCAGGTAATAATGGTGTTCTACTTTTTTTTTTCAAACTTGTTTTTGGCTATTTTAGGTCTTTTGAATTTCCATGCTAATATTTATTTTTATTTTATTTATTTTTTTAACATCTTTATTGGAGTATAATTGCTTTATAATGGTGTGTTAGTTTCTGCTTTATAAAAAAGTGAATCAGTTATACATATACATATGTTCCCATATCTCTTCCCTCTTCCATCTCCCTCCCTCCCACCCTCCCTATCCCACCCCTCTAGGTGGTCACAAAGCACCAAGCTGATCTCCCTGTGCTATGAGGCTGCTTCCCACTAGCTATCTATTTTATGTTTGATAGTGTATATATGTCCATGCCACTCTCTCACTTTGTCACACCTTACCCTTCCCCCTCCCCATATCCTCAAGTCCATTCTCTAGTATATCTGCATCTTTATTCCCATATTTGCCCCTAGGTTCTTCATGACAATTTCTTTTTTTTTCTTATATTCCATATATATGTGTTAGCATACGGTATTTGTTTTTCTGACTTACTTCATTCTGTATGGCAGTCTCTAGATCCATCCATGTCTCAACAAATGACTCAATTTCGTTCCTTTTCATGGGCGAGTAATATTCCATTGTATATATGTACAACATCTTCTTTATTCATTCGCCTGTCAATGGGCATTTAGGTTGCTTCCATGACCTGGCTATTGTAAATAGCGCTGCAGTGAACATTGGGGTGCATGTATCTTTTAGAATTATGGTTTTCTCTAGGTATTTGCCCAGTAGTGGGATTGCTGGATCATATGGTAATTCTATTTTTAGCTTTTTAAGGAACCTCCATACTGTTCTCCATAGTGGCTGTATCAATTTACATTCCCACCAACAGTGCAAGAGTGTTCCCTTTTCTCCATATCCTCTCCAGCATTTATTGTTTCTAGATTTTTTGATGATGGCCATTCTGACCAGTGTGAGATGATATCTCATTGTAGTTTTGATTTGCGTTTCTTTAATGATTAGTGATGTTGAGCATCCTTTCATGTGTTTGTTGGCAATCTGTATATCTTCTTTGGAGAAATGTCTGTTTAGGTCTTCTGCCCATTTCTGGATTGGCTTGTCTGTTTTTCTGATATTGAGCTTCATGAGCTGCTTGTAAATTTTGGAGATTAATCCTTTGTCAGTTGTTTCATTTGCAAATATTTTCTCCCATTCTGAGGGTTGTCTTTTGGTCTTGTTTATGGTTTCCTTTGCTGTGCAAAAGCTTTTAAGTTTCATTAGGTCCCATTTATTTATTTTTGTTTTTATTTCCATTTCTCTAGGAGGTGGGTCAAAAAGGATCTTGCTGTGATTTATGTCATAGAGTGTTCTGCCTATGGTTTCCTCTAAGAGTTTGATAATATGTGGCCTTACATTTAGGTCTTTAATCCATTCTGAGTTTATTTTTGTGTATGGTGTTAGGGAGTGTTCTAATTTCATACTTTTATATGTAGCTGTCCAGTTTTCCCAGCACCACTTATTGAAGAGGCTGTCTTTTCTCCACTGTATATTCTTGCCTCCTTTATCAAAGATAAGGTGACCATATGTACATGGGTTTATCTCTGGGCTTTCTATCCTGTTCCATTCATCTATATTCCTGTTTTTGTGCCAGTACCATACTGTCTTGATTACGGTAGCTTTGTAGTATAGTCTGAAGTCAGGGAGCCTGATTCCCTCCAGCTCCATTTTTCTTTCTCAAGATTGCTTTGGCTATTCGGGGTCTTTTGTGTTTCCATACAAATTGTGCAATTTTTTGTTCTAGTTCTGTGAAAAATGCCCATGGTAGTTTGATAGGGATTGCATTGAATCTGTAGATTGCTTTGGGTAGTAGAGTCATTTTCACAATGTTGATTCTTCCAATCCAAGAACATGGTATAGTTTTAAATGAGCCTATTTTTTTCTACCAAAAGCAGTTTGAGATTTTGAGTGTCATTGCATTAAATCTGTATTTCAATTAGGGCAAGAATAGACATCTGAACAATATTGAGTTTCCAAATTCATGAATAGGGTATATCTATCTCTCCACTTACTTTTTCATTCTTTACTCTCTCTCTGCAATGTTTAAAGTTTTCAGTGTATAGATCTTTTGCATCTCTTGACAAACATATTTTTTATTGTTTTATATTTTTTGATACTATTCTAAATATGTTTCAGATTTAAAATTTACATTTTTGTTTTCTAGTACATAGTAATCCAGCTGACTTTTGTATGTTGACCTTACATTCTGCAAACTTTCAAAACTGAAGTATAAATTTTAGTAGGGTTTTTTTTTGGTAGATTCTTTCAGATTTTCTACAGAGAGGATCATATCATCTGTGAATAAAGATAGTTTTAATTTTTCCTTTCCAATCTCTATGGACTTGACTATTGTGAGTAGCATGTTTGTATTGACCTGGCTGAAACTATTGGTGCATAATAAATGTGTATGTATCTTTAACTTATGCCTGTAGTATTTTTTACAAATTTTATTATCACATACAGAGCAGGGAAACTCTCACTTCTGGAGCCTGTAAGGATATATATTTCTACATGTCCTGTGTTCATATGTCCATGTGCATGGAGAAATTTAGAGAATAGATCTGAGAGATGAGACATAGCATTCCAACAGTATTTGAGTTTCTGGATCCAACTAGTTCCACCCTCTGGCTACTCAAGACAATGTATTCCTCCTCCCTTTTAGTTTTTGCTCAACTTGGTTTAATTTGGTTTTGCATTATTTGCAAGTGAAACGAACTTGAATAATACAATAACAATGAATTGTGAGGAATATAACGCTTCTACAAGCAATAGGAATGCCAAAAATAGCTGGGAGAGGGGAAATGGAAGTTTACTGATTGCCAGCCCCAAAGGTAACTGCATATTTAGATGTGGGCAGTAGCCACGCATTATAAGAGGTTTTGTTCTGGGTCAAGCTAAATATAAACACAAATATATTCCATGTATGTCTAGTTATTAAGAAATTAGAAAACAAATACAAATGTCGAAATCAAAACCACGTAGTTCAATAAAAGAATAATATAGCAGAAACTGTCAAGGCATATCAAAAATAATAAATGTGTGCACAAATACACTCTTAAGAATCATAACGGGATAGATACTGCTCTGTAAGGCAATTCTATAATAAAACATTTTTCTTAATAGTGATGAAATAATCTTTTTCCAGGCAAAAGGAGTTTACTATAAAGAAATCAAATTCTGGTTTCCAGTTCCACATGTAAGGAACTAGGAAGTTGATGCTCTGTCCTAACAAAAGTAAAAAGTGGAACAGACTTGGATGCATGAGAGAGGTAGGTGCATAGGGCAAACCATGGCAGCCAAGATTGGAGAAACAAACAGGTGAATACAGGGAGTCGTAGCTTACTGCAACAGAGACTTATGAGTGGAAACCACCACAGGAACCAGTGCCAGAATAGGAAAATTTAAACCATAGTTGATGAATTTATGGGGGCTCATTGTGGACACATCTGAGAGTTAAAAACTCTAGGGGTACCTAGTCCTAGTAGAGATCATACAGTATTATGAGATTTACCTCCAGGAGCCCAACTGGGTTCTCATAGTAAATATTAGACAAAAATTCACTCGTAATTTCAGTAAGGCAGGGGAGGGAAAGAAAACTTTGAAATACACCACGGCACTTTTTTCTTATAAAGACCTGCCCTCTGATAAACTAGTTAACTAGAGTCTAAACTGCAAAAGGTATTATCAGAGCATAACTGACATAGGAGAAGGGAAGTATTCAATTCTAGCTCTTGGTAGCCATCCTGTCTCACCCAAGGGAGCAGAAAAACCTGACAAATACTTGTGAAGCTTACCATCCAGAGGTGTAAGCTCACTAAAAGACAGACCTAATCATAGGACACTAGAGCACTTACTTTCCCCTACAGCTTACTACCATATTACTGAAGTTCCATTTACTGCAATTCTTTTTAACTCATCATGTCTGGCTATAAGAAAAAATTACAAGCCATACTAAAAGGCAAAAAACACACTTTGAAGTGATGAAACAAGCATCAGAACCAGATATTGAAGGGATGTTGGAATTATCAGAGGGAATTTAAAACAACTATGATTGATATACTAAATGTTGTAAGGGTTAAAGTAGACAGCATGCAAAAACAGACAGATCATGTAAACAGAGAGATTGAAATCCTAAAAAAGAACCAAAAAGTAATGCTAGAGATTAAAATGACGGTAATAGAAATGAAGAATGAAGTTAATGGGCTTATAAGCAGACTGGATACAGCTGAGGAAAGAATATCTGGACTTGAGGATATATCAATAGAATCTTTGAGCACCAAGAAGTAGAGAGAACAAAGACTGAGAAAACTAAACCTGTAGAATGTATAACACCAAGAATAAACCCTGAGATAAACTATGTACTTTACGTGATTATGATGTGCCAGTGTAGGTTCATCAGTTATAAGAAATGTACCGCTGTGGTGAGAGAGGCTATGTCTGTGTGGGAGGAGGGGGCATATGGGAAATCTCTGTCTTTCTCCCAATTTTGCTGTGAACCTAAATTTGCCCCCCCCTTTAATAAAGTCTATAAAAACATAATTGAAAGTAGAATATCTGGATAGTCTAATAAATATATGCCAAATAGCTGTTAATGGATTACAGCCCAAGTATACCAGGTACAGATAATTTTAGAAAATAATACAATTAACTTTCAAATAACATGCAATATAGGTAGCATAATAACTGTCCAGGCACTAGAAGAATTTGCATATTAATTTTCTCAATTCATTTGAAAAAGACAACAGAACTCTGATAGTTCCACACAGAGAGAGCCCATTTACAGAACATAAATTTTTTTTCCCAAAGCTTTGCTCCTCTCTGAGGGAGCAACTTTCTATATTTGGTTCCATTTGCAGTGCATCTGATAGAATTCCTTACAAGTTATTATATTTTAACTATTTCGACTGCTCCATGCCTTAGTTTTCAGTATTCATAGTTGCTTTTCCATGTTTTTATATTTCTTAGCTTATTTTAGAATTTGGTAAGAAAGTATGCCATTAAGCTTCCATTATTTATTTCTAAACACTGGCTTGTCAAAATACGGAATTAGGGAAAACTCATAGATCATTGAGATTATAAAGAAGGTAGGAAGTAATAATTAATTTATTTCCCCGACATGTGCTTGGTTCTCATTTCAGCAGCTGGCTTATTGCATTTGTCCTGATTTAACTTCAAATTTTCTATTGAGAGGAACTTACTGACACTTTAGACGATCCATTTTATTTTAAAGTAGCTCCAATCATAAGAAAGAAAGGAAAGAGAAAATGAATGTATGTTGAGAAGTTAGCCTTTTTATTTGTACTCTTATATAATTTATTTTTGGGGGGTGGGTGTGTTTGGGATGTTGGGGTTTGGATCTGAGTTCACAGTACTAAAAACCATATATTGCTATTGAACTATGTTTTTTTCATGATGTGCCTTTTGCATATATGAATTTGAAGGCAGGGCTCTGTGCCATAAGTGTCCCATCTAAGCAGGTCTGAAGAAATCTAAGGAAAAGGCAAGGAAATGAATATGTCCCTTGCCTTTTCCTTAGATTTCTTTAGAGCCAACAGATGTGTTGGCTCTAAAGAACCACTGTTAAAATTTTTTTATTCTTTTAATATCTAAGTAATTATATCGATGTGGCAAAACTCTTATCTCTGACTTTGATTCAATTGATAATATAGTGGTGATCTTGGAAGCATTATTCTTAATTCTCACTGTAATGTGAGAATATTAACCTTATTTGTGACAGTATTAGTAAGGAATATTAACATTGTTAATGTTCTGTATGTTGTTAAATTGTAAGAAAATTCTATTTAAAATGAAAAATTAAAGAGAAATTATCCATTATGCAAATTAACAGTAACAGTAGTACTTCATATATATTCATGAATAGTAACCACTCACTTGTGGTTCAGTTTTCCTCTCAGCCAGCTTTTCATCCTGACATTTTGTTTTAAAATGGAACAACATGCTTTTCTTTTTATTTTTTCTTACATGAACAAGTTCAAAGCAGCCAGTCTATAATTATCTATTCACAAACAATAGCTAATTGATTTTTGTAATTTTCTACTCTACATCTACCTGCAGAGAAAATTAAGCACACATCAAGAAATTATGTGCTCACTTTTGGTGTAGTATAGGCTCCATTTTACCTTTGGAAATGTTGATTAGAATTTTGCTTTGAGAGTTGGAATCTAAGAGTTTGTTTGCATTCGGTAAGGCTTATAAAGGAGGGATAATTTAATGCAACACCGCCCCAGATCTTGAAGTAAAGCAAAATAGGCTTGACACAGTAAATATAAAATGTTAAAAGATATACTTGTTAAAAGACAAAATATTAAGAATTGATTTTTGTAGAGCATCTTTGTCAATTCTTTTATTTATTTATTTATTTATTTATTTATTTTGGCATTGGGTCTTAGTTGCTGCACGTGGGCTTTCTCTAGTTGCGGCAAGCGGGGGCTACTCTTGGTTGTGGTGGGTGGCTTCTCTTGTTGCGGAGCACAGGCTATAGGTGCATGGGCTTCAGTAGTTGTGGCACATGGGCTCAGTAGTTGTGGCTCACAGCTCTAGAGCACAGGCTCAGTAGTTGTGGTGCACGGGCTTAGTTGCTCCACGGCATGTGGGATCTTCCCAGACCAGGGCTCGAACCCATGTCGCCTGCATTGACAGGTGGATTCTTAACCACTGCACCACCAGGGAAGCCCTGTCAATTCTTATTTTATACCATTTGAAAATAAAAAGGTTGAGTAAGCGTTTCTCTGGGATAACTGACAAAGCTACACAAAGGTACTATTGAGGCTAGAGGGGAATTGGAGAAATTAATTCTTGGCAATTGAAATATTACAGGGCAGTTTTTATGCTTTCAGGTGCACTAGGCTTTCCAATAGCCACATGTGGTTATATGGTTATTTAAACTATAATTAAAATAAAGTAAAATAAAATAGAATAAATTCAGTTGCTCAGTTTCTGTAGCCACATTTAAAGGTTCACTAGCCATCTGAGGCTATGCCAGCGGTGAACACAGAAAACATTTCCATGGTTTTAGAAGTTCAGTTGGGCAATCCAAAGGTAGACCTACAATTGGAGATGTCCAACGTTTGGTAATCTGGCTTTGAAAATGAGGGAAGGGATGGGATTTTGTATAGAATTATTGATTTTATGGTCACCCATGGAAAAGTGAGAGTTGGCGCAAAGAAATGGATAACATTGCTAAGAAAGCTAAGGCACGACACTTTTAGAACATCTACTGCTAAGCACAGAAGCAGGAAGATTGGACAATAAAAGAGAATGTTTAGTTAGAGGGGAATATTCAAACTTGCCCATGTCATCAAGGTCTTGAGTAATTGGAGAAGTAGTTTCAGGATCATCCTGGCAAGATGCATTTTCAAAAATTTGTACAATGTGCCCTCTCACACAAGAGAGCAGAGACATTCCTCACAGCAGCCAGATCTTAAAAATACTCTCCTTTCAGGGACTGTCACTGCCCACAGTTTTAGAAAGTTTGCATCTCTTTTTTGCCTTTAGGGTCTGCAGCAAGTTGGGGTTCCATGCATGCCAGATTCTCTTTCTTTCTATGTAAATGAAAGACTGTGGCAAATCCTTCATTTGGACAATTTTGAGGAAGTTTTTTTTTTTTTAGTCTCTGAGAGATTTTTAATTATAAATGCAAATTAGTATTTTTAAATGAAATCTATTTCATAGTATCATTTGCTAGTCCAAAGGCCCTAGAACTGAGTTAGAATATATATCAGTGGATCATTCTGCTTTGTAATTAGTCTCAAGATATTTATGTCTTTCTTTCCTCTCCCACAGATTGTAGGACAGTCACATATTCAGCATTGCTCAAGAATGACACAGTAGGGGCTTCCCTGGTGGTGCAGTGGTTGAGAGTCCGCCTGCCGATGCAGGGGACACGGGTTCGTGCCCCGGCCCGGGAAGATCCCACATGCCGCGGAGCGGCTGGGCCCGTGAGCCATGGCTGCTGAGCCTGCGCGTCTGGAGCCTGTGCTCCGCAATGGGAGAGGCCGCAGCAGTAAGAGGCCCACGTACCCCCCCCCAAAAAAAATAATAATAATGACACATTAGAAGTTTCTTTTCATAGTCTCAGTGGTTCTTGATATTGTAAGTCTTTTAAAATTTTATATATCTTATTGGTGTGGAATGGGATCTTATTTTAATTTGCATTTCCCTGAATATTAGAAAGTTTGAACATCTTTTCACATGTTAGTCATTCCGTTTTTTCTTCTGTGAATTGCCCTTTCCTCTAGTGAGTTAACTTTCTTTTCCTCATTTTCATTAAGAATACATCTATTTATTTATTTCAATTCTTAATATACTTCCTTGATTATTTATTCATGTTTTAAAAATAATTTCTATTTCAGTGGCTTGTCTTTTAACTCTTTTTAAGGTGTCATTCTATGAACAGAAGTTTTACATTTTAATGTAGTCAAATTTATGAAACTTTACTTTCATGGCTTGTATGTTTTGTACCTATATAAGTCCTATCCTACCCAAGGCTAATGACATGTGCTCTGACATTTTTTCCTAAATGATGTAAAAAAATGGCTTTTATTTATATATCTATGCTAAATTGAGTTGATATTTGTTTTTGCAAGAGGTAATTTAAAAAAAAAAAAATGAACAACCACTTACCAATTACTGAAGAGTTTATCATGTTATTATGCTGTAGAGCCCCTTGTGTCATATATCAAGTTTCCATATATGCATGGTTCCAAATGGGCCTTCTTGCTCTGTTTCATTGGTCTTTTTGTCCCTGTGTCAATACCACAGTGTTTTAATTACTATTCTTGATATTAGATCTTCATATTTGATGAGCAAAATACTCCTGTTCCGTCTTCAAAATATCAGTTTTGTTGCTGGCTCAGGAAACTGGTTGGCTTATTTCTGAACCCAACAATCTCTTTTATTTATTATCACTTTCAACATCTTATCTATCTTTATGGCTGGTAGTATGCATCAAATTCTGAATTTACTATACAGTCTCGACTTTGGGAAGAACTTGAGTGTCTCTGTGTTGGTCTTGTTCCTATGTTTGGTCCATTCAACTGTGGTCATGAGGTGGTTATATAGAACACATATGTTGCTCCCACTGTATGCTTGGAAATGGAAGCTTGCAGAAGGTTAGTAATTCTCAGAAAGGAATGAATCACTAAAAGCTGTGCAGTTAACCCAAATGTGTCTTCAGCACATCTTTATTACTTCTGGTATCATTGCAACTATAGTCCCAATAGTTTCCTCTTGACAATTAAAGACGATCATTCCAACCAACAACATGACCCATTATCCAGAATCAGGTGGCACTATCAGATTTCAGTACTTTAAAAACATGATTATGTTCCCTGATTTAAGTTTCCTGTCCCTAAGAAGTCATATCCTAAACTGCCATATTTCAGAATCACAGGGATCAGAAACAACTATTTTAAAAGTCCATTATTTGTTGCAACTATAAGCACCACCTATGGTTTGCACATCTTGATTTGTAGGCTCATTTTAATGTGTTAGTAAAAGGAGGAACAGTCCTTAATCATAGACCATCTTGTATCTTTTAAGCCAGCTTCTAGCTGCCAATTTGGTATTCCTCAGTTTGTATAGTAGGCATTCTGTTACTATGGAAGGTCTTTGATACCAGTTGATAGAGTGCATGTCAGTTATCAGTAAGTGAGTCCTATGGCTCCTTGTCCCCCAAGTCTGTTTTTAATCTAATGTGTGTTCCTGTGTTGGGAATAATGATGTGAGGACTACTATGATGTGATATAAGACATTTAACTAGGACATTGTAATAGACTGAATGTTGGTGTCCCAGCCAAACCTATATGTTGAAACCTAATTGCCAGCGTGATGGTATTTGGCAGTGGGGGCTTTGGGAGGTGATTAGGTCAGGAGAGTAGAGCTCTCATATATAGGATTAAGGCCCTTATAAAAGAGACCCCAGAGAGATCTCTCACCCCTCTGCCACCTGAGGACACGGCAAGAAGATGGACATCTATGAAACAGGAAGCAAACCCTTACGACCCTTACTGGACATTGACTTTGCCAGCACCTTGATCTTGACCTTTCTAGCCTCCAGAACTGTGAGAAATAAATGTTAAGGCATTCAGTGTGTGGTACTTTGTTAGAGCAGCCTGGACTAACTAAGACAGAAATGGGTAACACAATTGAGTCATAAGAATAGAAAATTCAAAATTGATAATATAAATCTACCCTGGGGAGAATAACTCACTATCTCTATGATCAGACCCTCCATGACTAGCTGACCTGAAAGAAATATAGAATTTCAGTAACTTGTGGTTGCATTTATTACTAAATAGAACATTTGGTTGATGTGATAACCAAGTTGCATTGGGCTGTAATATTGTATCCATGTATAGAGCCTCTCTTCATGCTCCTTTGCTTATTGCACAAATAAATGGTAGACTTTCTGAGGATAGAAGAAAAATAAATTTTACAGTGACTAATTGTAGAGGAAAACATCTGATTTATTTTCTTATTTTATGTAAACAAACTACTCTCCACCTCTCTTTATCAGCCACTTAGTTGTTATCTTTTTCCCAATTTACATCTTAAATATCAGGGTTCTTCAAGGCTTGGTTAAAGCCCATCTTCTTTTTTTCAATTTCTTTATGACTTATTCTCTCCCTCCAGCAAATTCTTAAATTCTTATTCATTCAGTTCGGCACTTCCACTCAGCTTCAGTTACGTACCCATATCCTGATTTGACTAGGAGGAAAGGTCTAGCCTCTCCAATTTAGCATTTGTTTTGTTTTATTTTTGGTGGTAGCTTGTTTGTAACAATTCATTATTAATTATAGTGCCATTAAAGTAAGCTACATTTATTTCAAAGACTATATTTTCAGTTCTGGCATAGTCTCATCTAGGAGTGTGAGATACTCGAGAAAAAGAGTTTGCTTTTTCTTTTCTTTTCTTTCCTTCCTTCCTCCCTCTTTGCCTCCCTCCCTCCCTCCCTCTTTCTTCCTTCCTTCCTTCCTTCCTTCCTTTCTTTCCCTTTCTTTTTCTTTCTTTCTTTCTTTCTCTCTCTCTCTTTCTTTTTTTCTTTCTCTCCCTCTCTCTTTCTCTCTCTCTCTTTCCTTGAGAACATAGAAATAATGGCCAGCTGATGGAAATGTGACGTAATAAATGTTAATATAAGAGAGAGAACAAAGATCCACTAAGGGATGCCCTTGAATAGATGAGAGGGAATGAAGTGGAGTAGACAATTGGGAAGAGTGATTTATGGCTTTAGGTCAGGAAATTTTAATCTTGTGTGTGTGTGTGTGTGTGTGTGTGTGTGTGTGTATTTTATGAACCCCATTGAAGTTCTGTGGTTGCCTATGGGCTTCTTATCATGAATGAGTCCTAAATGTATAACATGAATTCCCATAGGATTATACAAATTTATAATTAAATACTGTCATCAAAATAGTTTATAATTATAATGTATAATATATGCTTATTATTTCAGTTAGATAAAACAATGTAATACAGATAACTTAAACTTATTATTTTAAAGGCATATAAATGTGAAGATTACTTTTCCTTAGATGGAATGATGGTTGAACAACTTCACTTGATAGTGATAGATGTAAAAGACATTGTAATTATCTCAGTCCCTTTGGGCTGCTATAACAAAATACCATAGACTAGGTGGTTTATAAGCAAAAGAAATATATTTCTTACAGTTCTGGAGGCTGGAAAGTCCAAGATACCTGCACCATTTATAATACAATATGAAAATATTGGAGATAAAGCCATAGTATCTTGTACTGTAAACCCTGAGTGTTGTTGATTTGGGGTTTTGTTTTGTTGTTGTTGTTTTTGTTTTGTTTTGTTTGCAGTGCAAGTACATGACTTAATCTTTGATTAAGAGGCATCCACGTCAAGAGAGCTATCCTGCATAAACAATTTGCCAACCACAGGAAGGACTAGATACAGTGCCAGGCCACCTCCCCCTGAAGCTCTTTTGTTTTAGAGGTCTTGGTTGATTTCAATAACTGACCATTTGGGCCACTTGTTTGTTCTCTTCTCTTGGTTTAAATGCTCCCTCTAATGCTTTAAATTTGTCAGTAAAGAGTAAGTCAGCCCCCTAAATCCAAGGTCCCCACCTTCAACCCCAATAAAAGCCTATGCACTCTCTCTCTCTCTACCCAAAACCTTGCTGTGTAGCCCCGGGTGTGCTGTGTAACTTCCAGGTCTTGTAAGTAAAAACCCTTTATTTTTTCAAAGTTTCCTGATGGTTTTTGCTAAAGGGTGTCTTGGAGTCTTAATAACCACAAGGGCCAGTCCAACACTGGTTATTAATAGACTGAGACCAGCAGAAAACAAATCTGCTAATACAACCGTGGTTTTTCACCTACATTTATAATCAAAATTTATAATTTTTGTTAGTGAAAATAAAGGTATAATTTCATTTGTTTTTACCCCCCACCCAAGTTTATTAACTGTATGAATCCTATCCACGGAAATCAGGTTCCCAGGTTAAAATTATTTTGGATAGTAGTGTTGATTGAAAAAAATGCACAGCATGAGAGTTGTGAATTAAGTTTTATTTGGGGTAAAAATGAGGGCTATAGCCTGAGAGACAACATTTCAGAAAGGTCTGAGAAAGTGCTCCATAAAGGTAGGAGGGGAAGGTCAGTATATATATGTGTGTGATTTTGGTGAAGGGGGAGTACATGCAATCAAGCACATATTTTTTTCAGAAGGTTGCTGCTAGTCTCATGAAGATTAGTGCTAGTCACGAGGAGTAGACATCACCATGAAGGATGTTAATGTTTTTCTAGTTATGAGAAGATGCAACAATTGGGCTCATAAAATCTTCTTCCAAAAATATCTAACTATCTGAGGACCTGGTCTGCCAGTTTTTTCAAGAGCACAAAGTGCCTCATTTCTCATCTTCACCCTGAACTCTTTCAGGGGGTGTTGAAGTTCAGCAGCTGCAGCGGCTCATAATTTGATCCTTGTAGAGGTAGATGTCAAGTGCCAATTTGTAGGTGACAGTAGAATGGATTCTTAGTTCATGTCTGAAAGGGAGTCTGAATAGGTGGTGTGGATACCCATGTTTGTAGGTGCCCAGATAGAAATCTTCATACTATTGTTTTAATTTTCTCAGTTGAAAAGAAAGCAAAGTCCTCAAGTTTGAAGACGTGGAGGAGGTGTTGGAAATAGGAAGATATAAGAAAAACTGTGGAATAGATATTTCAGGTCTTCAAGAGTGAATAAACTAGGGAAGCAGGATTAAGTACCCAATTCACATTAGTTGTTATGAATTCAAAGTGGATTTGGTCAGCATATTTACGTATTTATCTACAGCCATGCTTAGGACATCATTGTATATGCCCAAGGCAGGTGGAAATTCAAATTTAATCAGTGTTATGATTCTGCTAAAGGAATAACAATGCAAATGAGTGCAAATGAGTGATGTCTATCAGGATGATTATGATATACATATAATTATTAGAAGGACATATAAATTTCATAATAATATATAAGTATAGGATTATATAAAACACAGTGGTGCATGATATTGTCTTAGTTCGCTTGGGTGGCTATAATAAAATATTATAGACTAAGTGGTTTATAAACAACAGAAATTTATTTCTCATGGTTCTAGAGGCTAAGAAATACAACATCAAGGTATCAAGGAGCTGGCAGATTTGGTGTTTGGTGAGAATCCTCTTCCAGATTTATAGATGGCAGTCTTTTCTCTGTAATCTCACAGGGAGGGAGAGGTGAGGGATCCCTGTGGGATCTATTTTTTAGGGGCATTCATGAGATTGAATGCCATTCATGAGGGCTTTGCTTTTATGACCTCATCACCTCCCAAAGGCCCCATCTCCAAGTAACATTATACTGGGGATTAGGTTTTAGTATATGCGTTTGGGGGGACCCAAACATTCAGTCCATAGTAGACAGATAATGGTGATACACAATTTTAATGGCATATAATACATTATACAATACATAAAATGATAATGTATAATCATGGTGTAATGATTATAAGGATGATAAATATAGTATGATGCTCTGGACACAATCAGCTAGTGTGCTGTTGACAAGCTGATTTTTTTTTCTTTGCCCTCTGCCCCTTTATAGTGATGAAGTCACATGGTGGGCTGTGAGGTTTTGTTGCTTTTCCACTTGACTGAAGCAAAGATGCTGATAACCTTCTAAGCTGCACCTTCTAAATATGGTACCAGAGTACTCCTCTGTCATAATTTTACAGTTCTCTTAATGAACTTTACTGATATATGGAGCCATAGACACACTGAATTTTATTTAAGAAAGCATATCCCACAATGTAGAAAAAATATTTTATATATTTCTAGCTTTTCTTTTCCCCATTGTATTTGATGTTTGTCAAAAATAGAAAATTCAGGGGCTTCCCTGGTGGCGCAGTGGTTGGGAGTCCGCCTGCGGATGCAGGGGATGCAGGTTCGTGCCCCGGTCCGAGAGGATCCCACGTGCCGTGGAGCGGCTGGGCCCGTGAGCCATGGCCGCTGAGCCTGCGCATCAGGAGCCTGTGCTCCCCAACGGGAGAGGCCACAGCAGTGAGAGGCCCGCGTACCGAAAAAAAAAAAAATACAAAATTCAGAATTTTTTTTTCCAGAATTTTCTATCTCCTTCTTCTCCCCTGCATACAAATTACTTTAAACTCCAAATTCAACATAGCCAGGGAGATGTACCTGAAGATTTTATGATTCCTGATTATCTGTATGTATGTTACAAAGTTATATTTTTATTAAGCATAATTATCATATTGTTTTCAAGTTTGTTGTTAGCCAAAGTTTTAAAATAAAATTTGGAGAGCTAAAATCTAGTTAAAAATATATGCTAACCAATTGAATACATATACAAATAATCATATGACTCTGCAATTGAACTACACATTTTATAGCATAATGAAGTCTCTTAATAATCCCGTGCTTATTTAGTAAATATATGGAAACTGGTGGGTTTAGAAAGATTTAAAAATCACTCTTGTAGTATGTTACACTAATATGAAAATGACATTTTCTGGCATCGTACGGTTAGATTAGAATTATCTTATTTTGTCTCCAATGTGTGCAGGTTTGTGCTATCATGCTAAATGTTAGGAAATGACATAAAAGAAAAACTATGAACACTTTTTGAAGAAGATCATAGTGGTTGAAATTCTTATCTTTCAAATTTTTTTTATAGTTTTTATTTTCACAACCACAGTGACAAAAAGTTTTAAAAGTGGTTAGGTATGTGGGACAAATTTCAAAGTAACTCATATAAATCCCACATGGATCAATTAATGGTATGCTTCTATTTATACATTTAGGTTAAATATTGAATTTATACACAGAGTTCAGCCATTTTTTTTAAGTCAGAGCAACTGTACTTCGCTAAACAGAACAGGCCACTTTTAGAGCAAAATCTATTTAATTCTGATGGTTTTTGCATATTTTAAGGAAATACATCAAGTATAATAATATTTTAAAACAGAGAATCACTATGTAAAATAACTTTATAAGTCTGAAATTATTCATTATTGCCCACATGTTCTAGGTAATTTCATTACCCTCCTAATTAACATCTAGTCTTAATTTAATTGGTATGTTTTCTTCTTGTTACAGTTCATTTGTTATTTTTTTAAAATATATTTACTGACAACACATAATATGTCAGACTGTATTAAGCACTCATGGAAATTATAATTCATTAAGGGAGTAAAAAATAATAAAGTAAGCAAGAAATGAATACATAATTGCCAACTGTGAACAGTCCTAGAAGACAAAAGTAAAAACAGTCTCTGAAAACAGTGGAGAGCTTATCCTGCTTACAAAACTTAAAGAGAACAGGTTAAATTTGAGGAAGGTGGAAGACAGACAGATCTGGGACCCTTGGGCCATGGCAGGTTTTTTAATTTTATCCTGAGTGGTTTGAAGTCATTAAAAAATGTCTGAAGGTTGAAGGTTGAGGCAGTATCACATTGGTGAACTTTAAAGTCACTGAATATGAGGAAAGCAGCAACTAATCCCAAATCCAGCTCAACTACTTATGAGATTGATTCAATCCACAGTAATTTTGTACTGAGACAGGGAAGAGATGTGATCATTTCAGGGAGAGAAAACTATCTTGGTCTCTACTGTCCAGAAATCATTAAAAGAAATTATGAGACACACAAAGAAGCAGTAAAACCAACTGATTGATAAAGGAAGAAATAGTCAGCCACCTGAGGCAAACCCAGATATGGAACTGTAAAATAACTGAGTTAATATCTTCAAGGTTCTGGAGGAAAAGGTAGACAATTTGCAAAAATAAAATAAAGAGATTTAACTCAGAAGCAAGTAGTGGAGATAAAATGAAATAAAAGAAATAGTCTAAATAGTTGGAAGGAAGAGAAATAAAGAAGAAAAATCAAACAAAGAATACATGGGAAAAATAGAAAATAGCAAGATGTTTATACACAACCATATTCATCATTGCACTAAACTTGAGTGGTCTAAATACTCCAGTTAAAAAGTAGCAAGTGGTAGACTGAGTTAAAAAAAAGACTAAATTGGATGCTGTCTATAAGAAACTCACATTAAATGCGAAAACACAGATAAGTTAAAGGTAAAGAGACAAACACTTAAATAAACTGGAGCTGCTGTATTAATTTCAGGTAAAGGAGACTTTAGAGATAGGAGACAATTCAGCAGGAAGATGTGATAATTCTAAATGAGTATGCATTCAACAACAGAGCTTCAAGGTTCATGGAGCAAAACCTGATTGAACTAAAGTGAGAAATGAAACAAAAAATCCAAAACTATAGTTGGGACCTCTACACTCTTCTCTCAGTAACTGATGGACCAAGTGGAGAAAAAATTAGCACGATTATAGAAGACCAAAACAACAGTAGCTGTTGTTGTTTGAAAATCAATCAATGCAATTCATTATATCTACAACGCAAGTTTATTTTAAAAGTATATGCAAATGTGAAGGACCTAGAGTGGCCAAATAATACTGAAAAAGAACTAATTATATAAATAATGTATACTTAATGTACTTAATTACATGCTTAATGTAAATCTGTAATAATCAAAATAATGTGATTTGGGAGGGAGGGTAGCTACACAGGTAAATGAAACAGAATGAATAGTCAAGGTGTAGACCCCACATATACATGGGCCATTCATTGTTACAAAGAGAAGGATGAATCAATTGAGTAAGAATAAGTCTTTTCAACAATTGGTGGTGGACTAACTGACAGTCCGTAAGTCAATAATAATAATAATAATAAGATAAATTATTACTGTTTTGACTATTAACACATACCATGTAAATGTTACCTTAAAATGGATAATAAACATAAGTCTAAGAGTTAAAACTACAACTCTTATGGAAGAAAACATAGAAGAGGGCTTCCCTGGTGGCACAGTGGTTAAAGAATCTGCCTGCCAATGCAGGGGACACTGGTTTGAGCCCTGGTCCGGGAAGATCCCACATGCCGCAGAGCAACTAAGCCCATGTGCCACAACTGCTGAGCCTGCGCTTTGGAGCACATGAGCCACAACCACTGAGCCTGCATGCCTAGAGCCCATGCTCCGCAACAAGGGAAGCCACTGCAGTGAGAAGCCCTCGCACTGCAACAAAGAGTAGCCCCCACTCACTACAACTAGAGAAAGCCTGCATGCAGCAACGAAGACCCAATGCAGCCAAAAATAAAAAATAAATAAAATAAATTTATTTTAAAGAAAAAGAAAACAAGAATATTTCTGTGATCCTGGAATAAGCAAATATGTGTTAAGACATACAAAAAAACAAATCATAAAAAATGATAAATTGGGCTTCATCAAAATTAAAATCTGTTTTTGAAAGATGCTGTTAAGAAAATAGGCAGACTGCATACCGGGGGAAAATATTTTCAAAACGTATGTTTCATAACATACTTGTATCAGAAATATGTAAAGAACCCTTACAACTCAGTGAGACAAAGAACACACTTTAAAAAATGAAGGAAAGATTTGACCAGACATTTCATTAAAGCAGAAGTATAAATGGCCAATAAGCATAGGAAAAGTTTCTTAGCATTATTAGTCAGCAGGCAAATGCAAATTAGAACCACAATATTAAGATTATACATACTCAGCAGAATGACAAAAATTAATAGACTAATAAGACCACATCCTGGCAAAAATGTGGAGCAACATGGTATGTCATCTATTGCTAGTGGGAATGCAAAATTTTACAACCACTTTGTAAATTCTTTAGCAATTTCTTAGAAAGTTAGATATTCACTTACCACACTGTCTAACAATCACATTCCTAGGTATAAAATGGGATGCTACTTGAAATAAACAGAATGAACTACTGACAAATGCAAAAACATGAATGATTCTCAAATGACTAATGAAAGAAGGCAGAAGCAAAATGCTACATTATGTATGAGTCCATTTATATGACTTCCTGGAACAGGCAAAATCAAAGCTACAGAAAACAAACTAGTGGTTTTGGGAAGAGGAGATTGATTGCCAAATGCTATGAGAGAATTTAAGGAGCTTAAGAGATAATCTGTATCTTGATTATTTTGGCAGTAACATGGCTATATCTATTTATGCAAATTCATAGAACTGTGTGCTTTAAAACAGTGAATTTCATTGTGTATAAATTGAACTTCGGTATAACTCACTTAAAAATCTACCTTTTATTCCACTGGCTGGTCTACATGCAACAATAGCCACCAGAAGTGCAAGCCACTGTGATTACTGGAACCTTGAATTTCTTTGGTGATGGCTTTGGGGGTATGAAGGTAGGGGTCGAGGGTCAGTAGCACGGGAAAAAGTTTGATCTGTGTTGAATAATTGTTGCCTTAGGAGCTTTAAAGTTATAGGTTTTGAGAGCTTTTAATTAAAATTACAGACCAAGAATCTCTGTACTTAACTAGATTGTAATGCTCATTAAGAGAAGAGCTCGTTTTTGTTTGCTTGTTTTTAGACTTTTTTTGGTCCTTTTTAAAATATTCCTATGAACTAAAAGAGTAGTAGGTGCTTAATAAGTGTTTATTAAATGAATGAAGGAGTGTAAATGAATGCATTTAAGAATTATAATCACAGATGAATAAAGACTGTTAGAAATGAATTTTTCAAAAGATTGGTATGGCCTACAAGAGAAAGTTTATTTGGATACTTTAGTGACTGCATTTCAGTAGTTTTCAGTTGCTGGGATAGAGGGAGATGGCAATTCCATAATTCACTGCAGATGTCTTGCAAATGTCTGAGGACATTTTAGGTTGTAACAATGATTAAGGAGTGCCACTGACATTCAGTGGCTGTGAGCCAGGTATGATGTTTTCCTGCAGGGCCTGTGACAGTTTTGGCCATTAAATATCACCCTGTGTGTTACTTGACTTTAGAATGTCATGCAGGTGAAATACCTCTTTATAATTATCCAATCTTAGAAATAATTTCATTTTCTACATAAAAGGAAACCCTTTGTGCATAGTTTTAGGCACCATAAACTTTCCAAGAATACAGACACCATGTAAATTGAGATAAAAGTGTAATTTGTTTCATTAGAACTTTCTTGAGAAGTATTCACCACTTACAAAAGTATTTTAATGCCTTGAATGTTGAGTTGCTGTTAAAACGCGTCTTTATAAAAATGCATTTATGGTTATTGCATTTACAGTGATACATTCTGTAAGTGTGTCTGTGATCTTCATCATAATTTCTTGTGTAGTCTTGTCCAGCATGTACATATTAAAAATACAATCCTTTTATAAATTAGTTTTCTTTTTTCCTCCTTTATACTACAATTTGGGCATTATATTGATTTTCTTAAAATTACATATATAGACAAGTTTTATTCTGTATATATTTTCTTTTGGACTAATGAGCATTAAATCTGATGGAGCTGAGAGCAACTTATAGTGATCACTGAGTTGTTTAATATTTCTCTTCCATGTATACATATAGCACAAGTCCAATCATCCTACATTTTATTCTCTTATTTTAGTTTTATTATGCTTTTAAAATATTTTTCCAGTTATATTGAGGTATAATTGATAAATACAATTGTAAGGTATTTAAACTGTACAACATGATGTTTTGATATATGTATACGTTGTGAAAAGAATCCCCCCTATCGAGTTAATTAACACATCCATCACCTGGCATATTTCCATTTTTGTTTTTTCTGTGAGGACATTTAAGTTCTCTCTTAGCAAATTTCAATCATACAATACAGTATTAACAATGGTAGTCTTCATGTTATACATTAGATCCCCTGACTTTAACCATATTATAACAGAAAGTTTGTGCTCTTTTATCTCCTATTTTAGTTTTTAATTTGAAATAGTCTCCATCCACATCAAATACTTTGTTGTGTTTAACTATAAAAATGGTAAATAGCAAGAAGAGTACAACCTTTTCAATGGAATTAAGCCACACGTTTCAAATAATTATTGCATAATTCAGATGACCTTAAATATATTAGAATATTTTATGTCAAATTCAGCAGTAGAAAAGTCATTTGAGTCATGTAATAAAAGAAAAAATATTAATGACCCAGGAAAAATACCAAAAAAATAGATTTGGTGTAGAAGAATCAAATAGATTAGTAATTGATCTAGTAGACATAGTGTTAATAGAACATAGTGAATAATAGAGGAATACCTAAGGTAAATTTCAAACTTTCTACTATGCAATAGAAGTCGTTCTTTATTTGATTTTTCTTTACCTTTCTAATCTTTTTTGCTACCTGTTATGAACTGAGTTTTGTCTCCCAAGAATTCGTATATTGAAATCCTAACCTCTAATGTGACTGTATTTGGGGATAGAGCCTTTAGGAGGTAATTAAGGTTAAATGAGTTTATAAGGATGAGGTCCTTATCCCATAAGACTGCTGAAGACGCAGAGACTCCAAATCTCCCTCTTTCTCTCTCTCTCTCTGTCTCTCTCGCTCTCTGTGCACACAGAGAAGAGACCATGTGAGATCACAGCAGG
The DNA here is from genome assembly GCF_964165515.1 of Mesoplodon bidens. NCBI lineage: Eukaryota > Metazoa > Chordata > Mammalia > Artiodactyla > Ziphiidae > Mesoplodon > Mesoplodon bidens. The sequence goes on along the minus strand of NC_138176.1, from coordinate 116,151,776 downwards.
AAGGCAACTATTGGCAAGCCAGGAGGAGAGTCCTTACTGGAAAACAAACTCTCCAGCACCTTGTTCTTGGACTTCTATCTTGCAGAAGTCTGAAAAAATAAATTTCTGTTGCTTACACCACCCAGTCAGTGGCACTGTGTTATGGCAGCCCTAGCAGACTGATACACTACCTATTGTCCCCACTAACCATTTTTAACTCCCAGGATAGAGCCTACTGTCCCTTTAACTTCATCATATATTCCCAGATATATTCTGTATATTGGATATTGTTTCAGTTACTAGGAATATAGCAGTGTACTAAACCTATAAAAGTTCCAACCTCATAGAACTTATATTCTAGTAGGAAAGAGAAAAGAAAATAGATCAATAATTTTACAAGTATATGATCAATTAAATGTTAAGACAGTGATGATAATAAGAAGGAAATAATGGTAGGGGTTGTTACTATAAGAGTCCTTCCTGAGAAGATAGTTAGACAGAAATGAGAATGAAAGGAGCAAGGGGGTCATGTGACTGTGGAGTGGCAGAGGATACATAGCAAGTGCAAAACCTTGGGGCAGTAATATGCTTGGTATCAGAAGAATGACCCAAAAGCTGAAGTCTTGAGTTCTGTGAGCAAGTGAGAGCATAGATCGACAATTAAGAGATTATCAGGCTTTGGTAAGAACTTTGGAGAGAGTGTTGGAAGAGGTGTGACCATGATCTGATAGAGTATTAAAGAACTATTTGGGCAACAGTATGAATAATTGAATTTAAGTAGGAGCAAAAGGGGAATGAAGGAAAAGAACAATGGTATTATTAATAAGAAGTACTCATACTTTATTTTCTCATTCTTAATTATTCAACAGTGGCTAATGGGGGCTAGCCCCTCAAAGGTTGCATTTGAAGAATAAGAAGAAATAAGAAAAAAACTGGTACAGCATGAATTAATCCTCTGAAGTGAATTGTCCCATAAACAAATTTACTTCAGTCCCTCAAAGATTAAGGGAGGCCAACATCAATAGTGTGATAAAATTAAATCCTTATTCTATTGAGAAACTGTGATTCTGAAATCAGAAGTTGCATATATACATTTTTAAAATACAGCTGTGTGTTTTAATAGCCTTTGGTTGTTCATTAAAAAAGCCAATTTTGTAAGGTTATTAGCAATTTTTACAGTCATATGAAGTACAATCCACTGAGTTATGCCTAACATCAAATAAGAAATTCCATCTTGAAAAAAAATGAAATAGCATCCTGTTTTTCAAACAACTAGGAAGAAATAGTATCTTTGATACATCACACAGTAAACATTAAGTTTTTATGTGTTCGTGTTGTGTGCGTGTCTTAGTTTAAAAGAATTTCTTTCATATACTGAAATGTTTGCATTCATGTAGCTTAGAATATACACTTTTGAAGTAACTGTTAGGCAATAAAATATCATGAATCGTAGTCAATTTTATGGCTATATTGTATTAAATGATTAAACAGTTGTGTCTAAATGACACAATAATACCAGTATTTCCAAAATTGATTTCATTGCCTTTCCTCAAAAAACTTATTCATTAATTGTCCTTGATAGCTCACATTTTGCCAGGCCAAAAATTATGAGAGATACAGTATTTTATTAATAATAATAGTCAGGGCTTCCCTGGTGGCACAGTGGTTGAGAGTCCGCCTGCCGATGCAGGGGACACAGGTTCGTTCCCCGGTCTGGGAAGATCCCACATGCTGTGGAGCGGCTAGACTCGATAGCCATGGCTGCTGAGCCTGCGCGTCCGGAGCCTGTGCTCTGCAACAGGAGAGGCCACAACAGTGAGAGGCCCGTGTACCACCAAAAAAAATAAATAAATAAAAAATAAAAAGAATAATAATAGTCAATATTTTCTGGCTTCACCTGAATCTACAAAATTTGCTGAATTATTTTCAATATCTAAGCACTGTTCACATATACTACCATACGTAATTGTACTTCTTTCCTCTTTTCCTATTAGCAGTGATCACATGGATCACTCTTGTTTCTGATGCAGAACTCTTTCCTCATTATCCAATAGGTTTTAACAGTGTCTGTACTGGAAAGTACTGCCCATCAAAACCTTATGAGCCTTTAATTCACAGTCTGTCTATGTTGTCAGTGCCCAACCAGAATCTTAAAGACACTGGTGTTTGGTCCCTTTTCTTCCAGAGGCTTCCACTGTTTGGAGAAAACTGGGCTAGTGGAGTCTCCAAATAAGATGCACTCTGTTGTATCCAAATGTAAACTAATCCCTCTTTATGTTTAAAGATGATGTGCCTGCACATCAATTCTGTTAGAATGAATTTCTTTTTTTTTTTTTAATTGGGGTAGAGCTGTTTTACAATGTTGTGTTAGTTTCTGCTAAACAGTGAAGTGGAGTCCCTGTGCTATACAGCAGGTTTTCATTAATTATCTATTTTATACATATTAGTGCATATACGTCAATCCCAATCTCCCAATTCATCCCACACACACCCCTCCCGCCTTGGTGTCCATACGCTTGTTCTCTACATCTGTGTCTCTATTTTTGCCTTGCAGACCTGTTCATCTGTACCATTTTTCCAGATTCCACATATATGTGTTAATATACGATATTTGTTTTTCGCTTTCTGACTTACTTCACTATGTACGACAGTCTCTAGGTCCATCCACGTCTCTACAAATGACACAATTTCATTCCTTTTTATGGCTGAGTAATATTCCATTGTATATATGTACCACATCTTCTTTATCCATTTGTCTGTCGATGGACATTTAGGTTGCTTCCATGACCTGGCTATTGTAAATAGTGCTGCAATGAACATTGGGGTGCATGTGTCTTTTTGAATTATGGTTTTCTCAGGGTATATGCCCAGTAGTGAGATTGCTGTGTCGTATGGTAATTCTGTTTTTAGTTTTTTGAGGAACCTCCATACTGTTCTCCATAGCGGATTAAAGACCTAAGTGTAAGACTGGACACTATAAAACTCTTAGAGGAAAACATAGGAAGAACACGCTGACATAAATCACAGAGAGATCTTTTTTGACTCACCTCCTAGAGTAATGGAAATAAAAACAAAAATAAACAAAGGGAACCTAATGAAACTTAAAAGCTTTTGCACAGCAAAGGAAACCATAAATAAGATGAAAAGACAACCCTCAGAATGGGAGAAAATATTTGCAAACAAATCAAATGACAAAGGATTAGTCTCCAAAATATATAAACAGCTTGTGGAGCTCAATATCAAAAAAACAAACAACCCAGTCAGAAAATGGGTGGAAGACCTAAATAGACATTTTTCCAAAGAATACATACAGATGGCCAAGAGACACATGAAAAGATGCTCAACATCACTAATTATTAGTGAAATGCAAATCAAAACTACAATGAGGTATCCCCTCACACTGGTCAGAATGGCCATATCAAAAAATCTACAAAGAGTAAATGCTGGAGAGGGTGTGGAGCAAAGGGTACCCTTTTGCACTGTTGTTGGGAATGTAAATTGATAGAATGAATTTCTTACCATGAAAATCCTTAGCCCTCACATCTCTGAATGGGCAAAAAGAATGAAATATAACTCAGAATGAGTCAAAATGGCTGAATCTCAAACATCTATATCATCCCCAATTATCAGTCTAAGAATCCAGGTCACCTAGGTAAACCCTGGCCCCATAAATGAGTGGATTAGGGATGCTGACAGGACAAAATCTTGAACAATAAGACATAAAGTCAATCTAAGGAGGAGATTCTGCAAAAATGTACTTATTTCTAAAATGAAACAGTATAACAAATAGTTCCTCTTATCTGGATTTATCATACATCAGTATAATTCCTGGAACTGCTACAGCTATTTGTCACCACAAGAGAACCCTCTCCCTCATCCCTGAATATGGCAGCACGGAGAAATGGAAAGTACCTGGGGCAGTAAAAAGCAAGCTGGGTATTGAGGCTCAGAGCTAGTATTACTCTTAGTTCTCCCAGTGTTACCATGAAATGGGAATATATAATTAATAAGACAAGCAGGTATTTATACCAAAAAAGCTATTTTATTTATTAATATTTATTGAAGAATCATTAACTGAGCATAAATTGCATGGTATAATAGCTAGTCTCAATGAGCTTTGGGTATGGTAGAATGAGTTAATATGTATCTTAAAGAAACTCAGCAGCTAAGAAACCAAGGATTTTGACAAATCTAGTGAAAGGTGACTGTTTAAAGACATATCTGATCAGGATTGAAGAGTATCATAATATAAATATATTTTCCTCCCCAGATGGAAAGAGTCTAATATTTGCATGTAATTTATTTAGCTCTCTGTCTTCCATATTGGTTTCTAAAAATTCCCAGAGTTGCAATCTGTTTTATTGTATTCCTAATAGTCCCCCAATAATTGATCAATAGTAGGCATTAATAAATACCTGATGAATGAGGAGTGAATAAAATTCTTGAACCTGAATTAGTAAAAAGAAAACAAAACATAACTACTAAAACTTAATTCAATACTTTAATTGGAGAAAAAATCGATTATTTCTATTTACTTATTAATAATGAGCTTATGAGATCAGGATGAAGGATAATATTATTTTGAGCTTTTTTAAAACCATATTTTAATTTCATTATAAAAAAATTTTTTTAGAAATTCATCTAAAAATGAAGTAGTAGCTTTCTTGTTTGCAACAGTCATTATTTCATATCTATTCTTATATTGTCCTAGTTTTATGCTTATTTAAACCCACATTTGATTGGTAAAATTAGTCATCCTATGTTTTTATTTCCTAAAAGGGGCTTACTAAAATTTAGGGGTACCTTCATTAATATCAACATTTTTTTTTTTTGCAAATCAATATATGGTTGAGATTTTTTAAAATTTTGCAGATGATGGTGATTTGCAAATTTCAGTTAGTAAGCTCAGGGTCAGATGTCCTTCTATAAGTTAAATCAGATTTCAGTGGTAATAGTCTACCTGGCATCTATGCAGAGATTCTTGGCATTGATGTAAAATCTGCCATGGCAATCTAGACATTCTTCCTTTGTTTTCTCTGCAAATTGGCTCTGTTCTTATTTTCTGCCATCATCCCAGTGAGACATTCAGAGAAACTGCCAGATGGCTCATCCTGTGAAGAACTCTATGTAATCAGGAAGAATTTCAAAATAAAGCGAGCCTTGGCAGAAACCAGGTAACAGAACTCATCATTATTGCTGTTGTTTGAAGATCTGTTGTCCTGTTTGAAGGCGAAAATGCAGTAGCTGAAAGCCCAGATTTCCACAGAGTTAGATACCCTAAGTTTATTTTATTTTATGGGAAACTTTACTAATTATCCTATATAAAACAAGATTAGTCCTTAGCACATACCTAGTAGAAATGTCCAATTCAAACCAAAGAAGAAAGCTTTCAAATTATCTCTATGTTCAATACTTTATTTATGAAGGAAATCAATCATCAGAAAATCTGGTAATTGAATACAATTTGTGTATCACTTTCTATCATTGTATGATTCTGTATGTAAGCACCTAATTTTGCCTATTTATTTACCAAATCAAATACAAACTCTGAAACTTGAGCGATTTCTTATTCTATATTCATCCTTTTTTCAACTCCTAACACACCCCTATGTCTACTATCAATTCGCTATAGCTTTTTTATTCCCATCATCGTGCTGTTTCCTTTTCCTGTGATGCCAAAAACTCAGCCTCTGTGCACCAGTGCCAAATCGAATCTCAGAGACAGAATTTTGGGTGAAGTAGAAAAAAATATTTATTGCTCTATTGCTTTGCCAGGAAAAGGGGGACACAGCAGGCTCATGCCCTCAAAACTGTGTGTCCCAACCTGGGGGGATTTGATGAGGCATTTTATAGCAATGGTTCAAGGGCAGGGTTGCTGATAAGGATCAGGGTGTGTGCAGGGCCTGCATTCCTTTAATCTGGCCTCAGATGGTCTCCTGATGAGCTTCTGTGGTTCTCAAGGTTATCAAACTGTGACTTTCTCTCTGGAATAAAGAATGCTTCATAAAGTCATTAACACCTTCCATGTTGGGAGGTTTTAGTTCTGCAGAAGACCTCAAAGATATTGTTATGTGTATCCCTTGAGGTGGAACAAGGACCCTGCCCCAAAACTACACTATTGTTTCTTGACTGCTCCTCCTTTGTCTCTGCATCCCCTCCCTTCCCTGATTAGCAACTGTTTTAAACTGCCCCCTTTGGAACCTAGGGAGGGTCATGGAGGCTGAAGCCTATTCCCTACAAATAAGAAACAGAGAAAGGCTTCTGTGCCCAGGAGCCCCACAGGGTCCCACTTGGTTTCACCTGGAGTATACTTTCTCCTTAATGCCCAAATCCTATGCTTACTTCATAATTAATTTTTCCATTAAGTCTGTCAAATCCACAGCCACTAAAAATGATGATATTTTTACTCTGAATTCCTTACATAATTGTGTATATGCTGCACAGCATTTGTAAATATTCTACTTTAAAACAATCCTTAACAATTCTTAAGAAGAGCAGAAGACTCACAGGCTTCCGCACTACCAGTCTTCCCCATGTTTTCATTTATTCTCTCAGCCAAACATCACATTACTAACAATCCACAAGCCAGCTGAGAATTGTGACTCTTTCTTGCTCTAAAGCAGAACCTCACTCTTCAATGTCTATAGAACAAATTCCACAGTTCTGAGTTTACGATTTCTATGTCTGCTTTTTAAAATAATTACTCATTTGTATACTGTAGGGGAACAAAGTTTGTCACCCCAAAATGTCTCTTTGGCATATGGATTATTTCAAACTGAAAACAGTCAAGGTCATAAACACTCAGGAAGAAAGTTTGAGCTTCCCCCGAACTGACTAAAGAATGGAGATGGAGGACCTGTTCCAGGAAGGGGGCTATCACCATAGATAACTATAGTGTGAACTAGGTATGGAGACAGGGAGGAACCTAGCAAAGCCTGTTAAAATTCCCCTCTGTGTCCATTGTCTCAGCCTGGGCCAAGCAAACATTTGTTTTCCAAACATTTGCTTTTCATCTTTATGTGAATTGCCTTCCTCCCCTTTGAAGTCCCAAACCACTACCCCCAGCATCCTCTTTTGTCTTTAGCTGAAGATGGTATTTAAGGTGAGGGTTTCAGCCATTTGGGTGAGTTACTCTTTTCTCCTGGGTGTCTCCCACACATGCATGTTATTAAGTTTTTGTTTGATTTTATCTTGTTAATCTGTCTCATGTCAATTTAATTCTTAGACCAACCAAAAGAACCTAGTGTTACTGAGCCAGGTCCATTTGCCCCATGTGCAGTAAGCCAAATGCCAGGATGCTGAGGTTTACAACCGAGGTAGAGTTTATTCACAAGGCAGCCAAGCGAGGAGACGGGAGAACAATTCTCAGATCTGCCTCCCCAAAGGCAAGGGGGTTGGGATATTTATGGTATAAGCAAGGTAGTCTTAAGTGCTGGGAAAAGTGATTGGAGGTAAGGAAAAAGTGAGGTAATCGGTGTTCTGCACAGGTGCACCTCAGTTTCATGCTTCTGCATATTCAAAATGGAGCCTCTTAGCATAATCTGAGGGTGGAGTTTTCCAGCCTCTGAAGTCAAAAGATCATTCATTGATGTCTGTGCAGGCCCAGTTTTAGGGTTGGAGGTCCCAACCAGCCCCCAGCCAGCTTGCACTGGGCAGGGGCTGACTCCAAGTTCCTGTAAAACAACTGGGCTGTGTGAAGCTGGGAAGGTTTGCATTTAAAGAGAGAAAAAAAGAAAGGGGAAAAAAAAAAAAAAACCCTAATGTGAAATTAATCCATGAAGGCAGTTTACAAGCAAAGGGGTTTTAACCAGCTGATCCCTTATCTCTTATTCTGTAACATAAGTTCCAGAATTTCTATTAGTTATCAGCTTCTGTTAACTCCAGGGGGCACAGTTCTTCACTAGAAGAGTAGAGGAAAATTTCTTTCTCTCTGACACCTGCTAAAAATGTGACTTTGAAGCAAATAAAACATTTTGCTTTTTGTTACTTGGTTTTCATTTCTGTTCCTGGAAATTTTTTAAGTCCTTGAACTAATTAATTTCAATGTCAGAGATTAGACAATTACGAGAGAAAATTTTTTAAAAATCCCACATAATGATATGAAAAAAGATTAAGAAATATAAAGACTTCTTTGGGAAGTTATTAATTTGGAAATTATACTCGTTTTTTACCAAAAAAAAAAAAAAGGTATACAGCTTTGCCAGGTATAAAACTATATAGTAGCAATGTTCAACATTTCTTTATTTTCAAATATGTGAACCACTTACTTAATGTGTTACATCTCTGTCATTCTTTTGGAATAAATTCCTTGCCATATCAGAGGTCTTTAGCAAGGTCATCTACAAAACCATTATTAATAGAAATTACTACATGCATAATTTTTGAAATTCAGAAAAAAATGTACTCAGCATTGTAAACTAAAGTTTTATTTTTAACGTTTTATTTGATCTCACCTAGAGAGCTTCAATGCAGTTTCTTCTGTGATAATTAACTTTATCTTCTCAAAGATTTTGTGAATATTTTGTTTGTGTGAAGCTAAGCATTTTATATGTTTTTATCTATTTTGCATAAAACAACTTACAGTAAATATAACCTATCAATGTGATATTTGTATTTTCTTTACTGTAAATATATATGCTTTTAAACAATGTATTCTGATAAAAAACAAATCAGGCACATTTTTTTTTTTTTTTTTTTTTTTGTGGTACGTGGGCCTCTCACTGTTGCGGCCTCTCCCGTTGCGGAGCACAGGCGCCGGATGCGCAGACTCAGCGGCCATGGCTCATGGGCCCAGCCGCTCCGCGGCATGTGGGATCCTCCCGGACCAGGGCACGAACCCATGTCTCCTGCAGCGGCAGGTGGACTCTCAACCACTGCGCCACCAAGGAAGCCCCACATTTTTATTTTTAATTGCTGGTTTTTACTTCATCATTTAGCAGAAAGAAAAAAGAATTCTTTGCAGCACAAATCACATAAATGTATAAACATCATGTTAAAACAGGATTGAACATATTTTTATCTGTATTGTTTTGAATCATTTGAAAATATCTGAGTGGCAAATCTAGAATTTGCATCACATCTGAGTTTTGAACAAAATTAGTGCCAGCATGTTTAATTTAATATTCTTTAGATGAGATGTCCCTTAGGGTTAGTTTTCTCATTCTTTTCCAAAATGGATACACATTTGCTGAATTGCCACATTGTGGGAGGTAAAAGTCACATTGTGTTGGAATATATTACAACAGGTTATTAGGTATTATTATTATATTAGAGGTATAAAATATAGACTATGTCTTCAAAATATTATCCATAGTTTATACATTTATTAACTAAGGGAATATGTGTTAACAACTTTGTATGGGCATAAGATTCCATACTGTGCCTTCAAGTAATTTATGCTATATTTGAAGTTAATAAAACTTGTATCAACATGATGTTGTCTGTAATTTTGATGATTCTTATTTGATATACAAACCCAAATGACATTGTGACCAAACCTAAGCCATGGCAACTAAGCGTGAGTAATATACTGAGGATTGTAAGTGTTTTAAGAATCCAAAGAATAGATTTGTCAATGAAACTTGTTGTATCAATAGTTAATGGCTCCATTTTAATGTAAGCATGAATGAGCTGAGCTTTAAAGGATAAAAACCTTTCCAGAAAACATACTCTTTCTGCAGTCCCCATTCTTTCCTCAGTGACTCCTGCCTACCATTTCTCTTCCTTTTCTTAAGCTGCCTCACCCAATAAATTCAGCCCATCCAGATTCATCTGAAAACTGTCCTTTGGCTCAATCAGAAACCTTAGTAGGATTTTATTCATTTTATTGTATCATCAGTAATCATGAATGTTTAATTGTATAAGTTGTGATTGTCTTTAATAGTTTCCACAAGTTAAACACTCCATAATTCTACCTGAAGATATTGCCCGTCTTCAGCCACATCCTTTGCTGGGCTCATCTGTAAATTCATCCATAGTCACGTTACCTACTAATTATGCATTTCCAGCCTTTCCCAAGCTATGCACTGTAGCCTTTATGTTGTCCACCATAACTGTCCTTGAAATGGCAAAGTGTTACCAAACGCAAGTTCACGTGCCCTACCCACAGTGAGGTCAAAGAAACTGAAATGTCAGAGTTTGGAGCAAAGAAAGGTTTATTGCAGGGCCATGCAAGGAGAAGGGCTGGCTCATGCTCAGAAAAACCCTGAACTCCCCGAAGGGTTTTAGCAAGCATTTTTAAAGGCCAGGTGAGGGAGTGGTGTCCCAGGATATGTCATCAGCTCATGCACAGTTCAGATTGGTTGATGTTGAGGTAACAGGCCGGGACCAGGAATGTAATTTTATCAATCCTTAGGCACCAGAAGGTCTGGGGCTACATGCTCATGATCATCAAGTAGTTAATTTCTTCCATTTGGTGGTGGGTTTTAGCAGCTGAAAAAGTCAAGAAATATGTGAGAGATACTATTATCTGAATACTTCAGAGAGGAGCTACAGCAGAGGATATGGGGGGAGGGGTCTGTCCCAGGAAGGCCCCATAGGGTCCTGCTTGGTTACACAACCACCCAACTTCTCTTTTATATTTTGGCAGAGATTGGTAGTTTTTCATCAAAACCCATCTCCATTCTTCCTGCACACATAGCTGAACCACGTTTCCCAATCTCCTTTGCGGTTAGGTGTGGCCACATCAGTGATATCTAAACAATGCCTTTGTGAGCAAAACTGAACCCTGCTACTCCTAAATTTGTTCAATAAATCTCTACAACACATGATTCTTCATCTCTTTCTCTTTTCAGTCAGATTGAAGTGGAAACTACACAGGAGTGACCACAGCACACACACGGAAAATAGAATTCCTATCAATCTGGAACTATACTGATCTGTTAAATAATAAAGAAAAGGACCTACTATTATATTGAGCTATTGTTTCTAGACCAACATGTTTAGAGTAGAGGGGAGCAGAATTTGCCACGCCAAAATATGTCTCTTTGGCATATTAATTATTTTAAACTGGTTATTTTCTAAGAAACAGCAGACGGGAAAAACTCTGAAAACCAAGTAGGAGGTACCCTTTCATAGTAAACATTTACATTTGTAAGGGAACTTTCCATTAGTAAGGGTGCATTCCTTGTGTACTAAGAAGATGACCAAATCTCTCTACAAACTGTTATCAGTGAAGAAGTCAATGACTGAAATCTGTTTACAACCTTACCCTTGTTTATTGTGCTTTTCTTAGTAACCTTCTATAACTGACTCTCCCCACCCCTAACATCCTCTTTGTCTTTCACTGAGGATGGTACTTAAGGTGAGGGTTTCTACCATTTTGGTGAGTTACTCAGTTTTCCTGGGTATCTCCTATGTATACATGTTATTAAACTTTCATTTGGTTTTCTCCTGTTAAATTTCTCATGTCAATTTAATTCTTAGTCCAGTCAGGAGACCCTAGAAGGGTAGAGGAAAATGTCTTCCTCCCTAACAAGATTTATACCAGAACTAAAGTTCACCTAGACCTTAACATTTGTTGCTAATTTAGCTTTCTGTGTCTGTTACCTAATCTAAACTTCTGTTGTTTTCAACAACTACATATCTTAGTTTATGTGTTAATGCAGTCTGCCCTAACCTAACAAATATACAAATGGACCCTAAAATTGTTGCAAACTTAACTTTTGTAACAATTGAGATCTTTGGTGATGCCCCCAGGGTCTTTGAATTGCTTCACTGAACAGTGAGTTCAAGCACTTTCTAGGCTTTCTTATTCAGTTCCAAATTCTCAAAGCTAAAGCCTGCAATTAGGATTTCTGATGATGCTCTTGTGGCCAGGGTCCCTGATTTGTTTTGGGATGCACAAACCCAAGTCTATTATTTGAAACTGAAGTACATAGAAGGAGGGCACAGCATGCAGCCTCCATTTTCTTTTGTCATGGATCATGGCCAAGGCAGAATTTTTTAGGCTTTGCCAGTTGTTTCCTAAGTCAGTGCCTTCCTGATCATAGCAGAGGCGGAGCAGTTGTGCAGTTGCAGCTTTTTATCTACAGCCTCCTGGGTGAGGTAGAAAAATCAGCTTCTTTGAAATCCCTGTTGTATGGTGGATTTTAAAAATCATTTTCTGAGGTTTAGCTTAGAATCTGTTTTCAGTCCTCTCTCTCTTTATGTTCTGACTTGATCTCTTTCTGCCCAGTACAGTGTAATCCCTGTCTACAAATAAGAGCTCTCACCAACGCAGTGACCTATATTTCCTAGACCCACTATTCAGCTCCCTCTCTTCCACAGTGTCCAGCACCACCATCTATACCTTCTCTGCTGAATCTTTCCCAAGGTACTGTCATTGAAAATCACAGAGTTGGCTGAGAGGGGAATGGCCAGTGCAGATGTTGATATCAATAATTAAACCAGGGCTTCCCTGGTGGTGCAGTGGTTAAGAGTCCGCCTGCCGATGCAGGGGACACGGGTTCGTGCCCCGGTCCGGAAATATCCCACATGCCGCGGAGCGGCTGGACCCGTGAGCCATGGCCGCTGAGCCTGTGCATCCGGAGCCTGTGCTCCACAACGGGAGAGGCCACAACAGTGAGAGGCCCGCGTACCACAAAAAAAAAAAAAAAAAAAAAAAAAGCAACGTTTTTAAGTGTATACTTTTTTTTGAATTTTTACAGTGAATTTGCCCACATAACTACCATTGCAATCAAGATATAGAACATTTTCATCACTTAAGAGTGAATTCCATGTATCCACTGGCCAAGACAAAAATAGATCAGCTTTCTGCCACCAGTTATTAGAGTTTCATACAAATTTTTAAATTAATTTTTATTAGAGTATAGTTGCTTTATAATGTGTTAGTTTCTACTGTACAGCAAAGTGAATCAGCTATACATTTACGTATATCCCCTCTTTTTTGGATTTCCTTCCCATTTAGGCCACCACAGAGCATTGAGTAGAGTTCCCTGTGCTGTACAGTAGGTTCTCATTAGTTATGTATTTTGTACATAATATCAACAGGGTATATATATCAATACCAATTTCTCAGTTCATCCCAACCCCCCTTACCCCCTTGGTATCCATACATTTGTTCTCTATGTCTGTATCTCTATTTCTGCTTTGTAAATATTTATAGGATCGTCTATACCAATGTTTTTAGATTCCACATATATGAGTGAATATACGATATTTGTTTTTCTCTTTCTGACTTCTCTCTGTATGACAGTCTCAAGGTCCATCCATGTCTCTACAAATGATCCAATTTCGTTCTTTTTTTATGGCTGAGTAATATTCCATTGTATATATGTACCACATCTTCTTTATCCATTCCTCTGTTGGTGGACGTTTAGGTTGCGTCCATGTCCTGGCTATTGTAAATAGTGCTGCAGTGAACATTGAGTGCATGTATCTTTTTCAATTATGTTTTTCTCCAGGTATATGCCCAGGGTCATACAAATTAAATCATTCATTTTCCCTATTGTTTTCCTATTTCTTTGAGTTCTTCTCTGGTCTCTATTTTTTTCCTTTCTTATACTTATTTTCATTTAACTTTCCCTCCTATTTCTAGTTTCCTAAAGTGAAAACTTAGATCATCGTTTTGAGACTTTTTTTCTCTTCTAGTATAAGAATGTGATGCTACAAATTTCCCTCTAAGCACTTTTTTGGTTGCATCCCACAAATTTTAATATGTTTTGTTTTCATTACCTTTCAGTTCTTGTATTTTCCAATATCCTTGTGATTTCTTCTGTGACACATGGGCTATTTAGAAATGAGTTTTTACATTTCCAGTTATCCATGAATTTTTTCTAGAAATCTTTCTGCTAATGATTTCCAGTTTAATTCTCTTGGGATCAGAGAGCTATGCCAAATGATTTCCATTTTTTTAAGTTTATTGAGTATATTTTCATGGCATAACATATGGTCTATCTTGATAAATTTTCCATATGTATGTGAAAAGAATGTAGCACATTCTGTGCATTTTGTGGGTGTTGTATCAAGTGTTCTAATACTGCAGTTAGAAAAGTTGGTTGATAGTATTTTTTGAGTTTTTTATATACTTCATTGATTTTCAGTAATTGTTCCACCAATTACTGAGAAATAAATGGTGATATATCCAAACATATCTATCAGTTGACCTATTTTTCTTAATAGGTTGGTCAGTTTTTCCTCTATATTTTTTGAAGTCCAATTGTTAGGGGTATTCACATTTAGAATTTTTATGTCTTCTCAATGAATTTACCCTGCATCATTAGGAAATATCCTTCTTTATTCTAATACTATTACTTCTTCTGACATTTACATTGACTGATATGTGTACAGCCACTCCAACTTTGTTATGTTTAGCGTTTGCTTGTCTTCTTTCATCTTCTATATTTTAATTTAAACATAAACTGGGAAAGTAAGTTGGTTGTAAATAGTATACAGTTGGGTCTATCTTGTTCAGACTAACTATGTCTAATTTTTACTTCACTTTTTAGATCATTTTCATTAATGTAATTATCAATTTGGTTTAAATCTATTATCTTGCTATTTTTTTCTATTTTTTTCTGCCTCTGTTCTGTGCTCCTTATTTCATTTTGTTTTGCATTCATTTGAATAAAATAAAATTTTTATGATTTGTCCTATATGCTATAATTTTTGGTTTATTATTTTTTTAGCAGTTTCTCTAGGGTTTATAATACACACCTTTAGTTTGTCACACTCTCTCTTTAGATTATATTATACCAGTTCACACCAAATATGAAAACCTTAATCTCTATTTTTTGATTTTCTTCTTCCTGCCCCTTGTGCTATTATTGCCATACATTTTGGTCCTATATGTTATAAAACCCACTGCACTATTGTTTTTTACTTTGTCAATTCTCTTTTAAATACATTTTTTAAATGCAGAAAATATCTTATACATTTACCCACATATTTTCCAGTTCTAGTGCTTTTCTTTATGTAGATCCATGTGAAGACCTATTTTTAACATTTCTTATAATGCAAGTTTCCTGGCAACAGATTCTTTTACTTTGCTTGTCTGAAAAAAGTTATTATTCTTATTTCATTTCTGAATGACTTTTTAATTGAATATAGAATTCTAATTTCAGAGGATTTTTTTCCTGGAAATTTGTTCTGATGTATTGTCATCTTGTTGACAGAAAAAAAAATGAAATGCGGGAGTTGTGAGTTAAGTTTTATTGGGGAGCAAAATGAGGACTATAGCCTGGGAGACAGCACTTAAGATAGCTCTGAGAAACTGCTCAAAAGAGGTAGAGGGGAATGTCAGTATATATATGATCTGGTGAAGGGGGACTACATGCAATCAAGCACACATTTTTACAGAAGGTTGCTGCTAGTCTCATGAAGGCTACTGCTAGTCACAAGGAGCAGATGTTATCATGAAGGATTTAGGAGATGCAAGAGTTGGGCTCATAAAATCTTCTCCTAAAAATAATATCTAACTATCTGAAGACCTGTTCTTCCAGTTTTTCTGAGAGCACAGAGTGCCTCATTCCTGATCCGCACCTTGAACTCCTTTCAGGGGGTATTGAAGGTCAGAAGCTGCAGCAGCTCATGAATTAATCCTTGTAGAGGTAGATGGCAAGTGCCAATTTGTAGTTGGCAGTCTGATTTATTTTTGTTTGTGTTTTTATCTTACTTGGAGTTTGTTGAGCTTCTTAAATATGTTGGTTTATTGTTTTCATAAGATTACTAGTCATTATTTCTTTAAGTATTTTCCATCCCACCCTTTTCTCCTAATAGAATTACTTGCATATTTTGCCACTTAATATTGTCTCACATATTACTTAAGTGCTGTGCCTTTGTTTGCAGTTTTCTCTCTATTTCGGCTCAGAAGAGTACTATTTGTAAGACTTCAAGTCATCATTTTTACCGCATTGTCTAATATGTTATTAATTTAACTAATTTTAAAATTTCTATTGTATTATTCTACTATAGAAATTTTATTTAAAAAATATCTTCCAGGGCTTCCCTGGTGGCGCAGTGGTTGAGAGTCCGCCTGCCGATGCAGGGGACAGGGGTTCGTGCCCCGGTCCAGGAAGATCCCACATGCCGCGGAGCGGCTGGGCCCGTGAGCCACGGCCACTGAGCCTGTGCGTCTGGAGCCTGTGCTCCGCAACGGGAGAGGCCACAACAGTGAGAGGCCTGCATACCGCAAAAAAAAAAAAAAAAAAAATCTTCCATTTCTCTTCTCATCCATCATCTTTGACATTCCTGAATCTATTTCTATTGACACATTTTTCTTTTGATTTAAGTCACATTTTTATGCTTCTGTTTCTCCTACGTGTTCAATAATGAGTCTCCTTTCTGTCTGATACAAACTTAAATGTTGTCCAGCACTATTTTACAGAACTTTGGTAATTAATTTTTCCCTGCTTGGTCTCATGGAGGTTTATTCTATGCTTGCGGAGTCCAGTATGCACAGAAACATAAAATAGTATTGCTGTGAAGATTTCGAGATGTCTCTGTCAATGGATTTTTTTTTCTTTGCTTTACCCTGCCCTGTACAGCTGCCTTAAGCTTCCTGAATGGCATCTCTTCCTCTTCACCTCATTAACATCAGGACTTGTTGTACCCACCCCACCCCCACCCCCACCTCCCAACCCCCATCGCATTCAGGAATTTGCTTCCATATAGAAAGCCACCGAGATCATAGGATCATGCAGTTTACTTACCTTCTCTTGGTGGTGGTGGGGGGTCACAGTTGTCTACTTCCTGTTGTCTAATGTATTTTCTAGTTGTTTATCATGGAAAGGAAATTATGGAGCCTGAAATTCCCTCATAGCTGACACTTCTGTCCAATTTTAATTTACTTTGATATTTTGCATTAGAAAAATTATGAAGAGGAAAACAAATAATAATTTATTAAAAAGATTATGGGATTAGGTAACTTATTCATTTTATATTTGCAACATAAAGATTACTAGGCTGAAAAAAAACGTAAATAGAACTGTATCGTGTTACATGTGCATCTAATCAGCCTCCTAGAGCTAGTCCGCTTCTGTGACAGGATAACATGACTGCTATTTGTTTACTAATTTATAAAATGTCTCTAAAATAAATACCATATGGGTCATACACGAAGTTATTAGTTTTATATAAATGAATTTTTATATAATTCACTTAATGGTGTTATTCTGCATGTAATTTATACTTATAAGTTATATATCTAAGACTTCATTGAGCACTTGCATAATTCCTTACACAGCAAAATAGCAAAGTAATTTTACTACCACCTAACCTCTCCTCCTCAAATACTTTTTATTATTTTTGGAAAATGTCAATTTAAGATACTTTTATTCTTATGACAGTAATGCTTACTTCTCAAGAATTTTGGAAGTTGCCTAGAATTAAAAGACTAGAATGAATTTTTGTTATCATCTACTCAAAGTCTCTCCTATTGTGATAGATAGATAGATAGATAGATAGATGTTAAAATAGCTGCTCATTATGACATAAATACCAGTACTCAGTTACAAAATTCAAGGCACATTAAATTACTTTTAAGTGAATAAGTGAGTAGTTTTCAGTTAATTTAAGGCAGAAATTGTTTTGATGATTTCCTCGTAAGAGGAATGCTCCATTCTGTGGCAATAGAAAATCAGTTTGCCACAGAGCAGTCTGATGACATAGAAAAGCCTTATGAAATGCCCCATGTGATTTTAAGTGCAGTGTAGAACTACTGTGGTAAACAGCCAGTGAACATTTTAAATTAAATTAAGAAGCAATCTGTCAGAAATTTTAAAATGTATTTTTCAAATCCACTGTTCAACACAATAAGTGTGTCATCTCAATTCACTAGGGATATGAATCACTCCTATTAACTGTTGCCCATATGTTCAACTGCTGTGTACTAAATTATCCCAAAATTAGTGGCTAAAGTAAAAAAATTATTATTTTGGTAATGAATCTACAATTTGGATAAACTCATCATGGAAAGATGTTCTCTTAACTACACAGCATTACCTACAGACAAACTGGAGGTTAAAATGACATGACAGCTGAGGGCTGGAATCTGTTGAAAAATTATCACTTCACATGTCTGATGACAATGGCTGGCTATCAGAGGGGACCACTCTGAGGCTGTCTGACAAAGCACCTTCAAAATGTCTTTCTGTTTGGCTATTTGGCTTTCTCACAACATGTTGGCTGGGTTATAAGAGCGAAGATCCCAAGAAAAGGTGGAGTGCATGGCATTTTTATGACCTGGTTTTCCCAAGAAAAGGTGGAGTGCATGGCATTTTTATGACATGGTTTAAATGTTTAAAGTCATACAACATCACATCTACTCTACTCTATTGATCAAAATAGTCATAAAAGTGAACTCTGTTTCAAGATGAAGTAACTTACATACCATGACTTAAGAAGTATTGTCAATGTCACATTTTAAGAAGTATGTGTATATTTATGTATAGTATGTTGTAATGAACATTTTTGGAAAATAGTTTGCTCTCTAGCCACAATTCACATCCCTCTCACATGCAAAACAAAACAAAAAGTTCTCAGAGCTCCCAGTTTCATCCTATCATTTACGGCATTATGTAAAATTTCAGGTTCTCATCATCGGTATCAGATCCATGTGCAAATAAGGTTCATTGCCTGTGATTCATCAGACACAGACCTTTGAGTACAAATTCTCTTTATTTACATTTTGTGAACTAAATGTAGAAGTTATCCAACATAAAATGGTGAGACAGGCATAGAGAAACTACTAGAGACACTTCTATTTAAAAGTAATGTGGGAGAGGGAGTGGGGAGCAAACAGCAATTACTGGTCCATAACAATTCTGATATCTTGCGAGACACTCTTTTCTTGATTAGGGCTTATAGCCTGGGAGTGGTTCTTCAGGGCCCTGAACTCTGGCATCCGAGCTCTTAGTCTAGCCTTCTGAGTCATTCTTTCTTTTCCATAAGAAGCAGCACTTGTTTGCAGGGGAGTACTTTGAAGTTCCAAAGTCATCTTTTCCTTTTGTATAGACACTGTTTCTTTAGTCCAAGCTGACAAAATTAATTTAAAAACATTAACAGTATTATGGAAATCAATGGAAATTTACTCTGGTAAACAAAAAGCATGTGGGATAATAGTTTTAGGATTATAGGAAGCCCCACTGCTTAGCAGAGAAAATCTAGAGAGCTCACCTTTCAGATTTTTAGAAGGCCTTTGTCTGTCTCAAAAGGTACAGTCCCATGGGCTTCCCTGGTGGCGCAGTGGTTGAGAGTCCGCCTGCTGATGCAGGGGACATGGGTTCGTGCCCCGGTCCAGGAAGATCCCACATCCCGTGGAGTGGCTAGGCCCGTGAGCCATGGACACTGAGCCTGCGTGTCTGGAGCCTGTGCTCCACAACGGGAGAGGCCACAATGGTGAGAGGCCCGCGTACCGCAAAAAAAAAAAAAAAAAGGTATAGTCCTTGCAAATATTTTATTAAATTTATTCTTATTTTATTTTTGATACAATTATAGGTGTTATTGTTTTTTAATTAATTAATTAATTTTTTTTTGTGGTACGCGGGCCTCTCACTGTTGTGGCCTCTCCCGTTGCGGAGCACAGGCTCCGGATGCGCAGGCTCACTGGCCATGGCTCACGTGCCCAGCCACTCCGCAGCATGTGGGATCTTCCCGGACTGGGGCACGAACCCGTGTTCACTGCATCGGCAGGCGGACTCTCAACCACTGCATCACCAGGGAAGTCCCTATTGTTTTATTAATTTAATTTTTCAGTTCATTTCTAACATATAGAAATATAACTGATTTTTGTCTAATCACCTTATACATGCAACCTTGCTCAATTCACATATTACTTACAGTAGCTATTTTTAGACATTAAGACATAATCACGTCTTCTGCAACTAGAAGTGATATGTGTAGTCATACATTTTTTGTAAGTATTCTTAGAGATAGTTTTCAGTATTTCATCATGAAATATGGTACTAGTTGTAGTGTTTTGTAGGGGACTTTTTTTTTTTTTAAGATGTTGGGGGTAGGAATTTATTAATTTATTTCTTTATTTTGGCTGTGTTGAGTCTTCGTTTCTGTGCGAGAGCTTTCTCTAGTTGTGGCAAGCGGGGGCCACACTTCATCACAGTGCGCGGGCCTCTCACTATCATGGCCTCTCTTGTGGAGCATGGGCTCCAGACGAGCAGGCTCAGAAGTTGTGGCTCACAGGCCTAGCCGCTCTGCGGCATGTGGGATCCTCCCAGACCAGGGCTCGAACCCGTGTCCCCTGCATTGGCAGGCAGACTCTCAACCACTGCGCCACCAGGGAAGCCCTGTAGGAGACTTTTATAAGCCTAAAGAAATGTTTTTATATTCGTAATTTTCTCATAGTTTTCATCTGAAATGAACTTTGAATTTGTTAAATTTTTTTCCTCCACATATTTGTTGATTTTGATTTTCTCCCTTATTTTGTCAATATGGTGAATGCCAGTGATTCTGGATGTCCAATGTTAAACTTTCATTTCTGGGAATAAGCCACCTTGATCTCAATATAATATCATCTGAATATATGTTGAATTAAATTTGCTAAAATATTTTAAGGAGGTGTCTCTATTCATGGCTGCCATTGATCTGCAATTATAATGTCTTTATTTTTGATAGCAGGTTAATGTTGACCTCATAAAATGATTTGCAAACCATTTCCTCTTCCTCTGCTTTCTAAAAGAATTTGTTTATATTTGGTACTATGTGTTACGTAAATAGTTTAAAGAATTCACCAGTGAAACCATCTGGTCCTTGTGTTTACTCTGGGGAAGGATTTAATTATGAATTAACTGTCTTGAATTTATATAAAGCTATTTATATTCTTTATTTCTATTTAACCTTAAATCAGTTTTCGTAATTTCTGTCTTCCAATAAATTAGTTCATTTTACCTAATTTATCAAAATTAATTACCTTAAAATGTTTATAATACTTTCTTAATACACATTTAATATCTGTAACATCTACAGACATATCCCTTCTTTCATTCCTGATATTAGGAGGTTTGTGACTTCTTTCTTTGTTCATGATCAGGAGTTTATCAATCTTACAAATCTTTAGGAAAGAACATTCTACTCTTATTTCTATCATTTTCTTCCTTCTACTTACTTTGCATTTGATATACACTATTTTTTTCCATACACTTCCTCGTGGTGGAAACAAATTATTGATTTTTAGACTTTTTACTCTAGTCAAATACAAACATTTAAAGTTGCAAAATTTCCTCTAAGCTCTGCTTTAGCTGTATCTCATGATTTTGATATGTTGTGTTATTTTTTCCAATTTTCGAATTATTTTCTAATTACAGTTGTATCTTGTTTTTTGACAATGGAATATTTAGAGTGCATTCTTTCTTTTTCTTCCAGTTTTACTGAACTATAATTGACAGAGCACTGTATAAGTTTAAGATGTACAGCGTAATGATTTGACTTACATACGTCATGAGTTTAGTGAACATCCATCATCTCATATAAATACAAAAGAAAAGAGAGAAAAAAAAATTTTTCTTGTGATGAGAACTCTGTGATTTCTTGTCTTAACAACACAGAGCAGTGTTGTTTACATTAATCACATTGTACATTACATCCCCATTACTTATCTTACAACTGGAAAATTGTGCATTGTTTAATCTCCAAATATGTCAGGATTTTTCAGATTCTTTTATCTTACTGCTTTTTATTTACCTATGAATTGGAAAACATACTGTTTGTGATTTAAATCTTCTTGTATTTATGAAGATGTGTTATTGCCCAGAGTGTGGTCTTTTTTGTGTGTGAATGTTTTATATGCATCTGAAAAGAATATTCTGATGTTATTGGGTGGAGTGCCCTATAAATGTCAATTATTAGTAGTATTGTTCAAATCTTCTATAAGCTTGATAAGTTTCACTTTAGTTATACTATCAAATACTAGGAAGAGTATTAAAATATTCACATCTACTTTTGGATTTTTCTATTTTTCCTTCAATTCCTGTTGTTTCATATGTTTTAAAGTTTAGTTATGATGTCCGTACATACATATTTAGAATAGTTTTGTCTTCAAGATGAACTGAGCCTTTATTATTAGGAAATATCCATTTATAGCCCTGGCAATACTACTTGTTTAAAGACCATTTTATCTGAAGTTAATACAGGACCTGGAATTTTATTTTCATGGAACTGCATATTCCATCATTTTACTTTTAACATCTCTGTATCTTTATATTTAAAGTGAGCTCCTTGTAGACAATGTATGATTGGGTCTCATGTCTTTATCTAGGCTATGTTTGCTACTTTGTTTTTTTGAGTGTTTAGGACATTTACATGTAATAAAATTATCAACCATTATAATCTTGCTATTTGTTTTTTTAAAGCATGGAAGAAAGCCTCTAAAACCTGCTATTTGTTATTGTTTTCTTTGTCTCCTCTAATCTCTTTTTCTTCTTTGTTGAATTTTTAGTTGAATTGAGTTCATAATCAATTATTGTTTATCTCTCCTATTGGCGTATTGTTTATAACCTTTGTTTGAAATTTTTAGTCATTACTCTACAGCAGGGGTTGGTAACTATGGCCTTGAGATGGCAGTGTGGTTTGCAGATTAAGTTTTAAAGGAACAGAGCCAAACACATTAGTTTACGTATTGTCTCTGTAGTTGTCTAAGGATGCTTTTGTGCTACTCTGCCAGAGTTGAGTGGATAAGACAGAGATGATTGGCCTGCAAGCCTAAAGCACTTACTGTCTAGCCCTTTGAGGGAAAGTTTGCAGACTCCTATCTAAAGGTTTTCAACATGCATCTTTAATTTATTTGGGGTGGCCAAAAGCTTCGTTCGGGTTTTTTGATGTTACAGAATATCTTCTACTTCCTTGTAACATCATGTCAATTCAAGTATAATGTAACAAGCTTTCACTTGTACATACCCCACCCAATTTTTTGTGCTGTTTTGTCAAATATCTTCTTTCTACATGTGTTAAAACTTTAGAGTGTACTTTCATTGAAATTAATTTTCTTTTAACAGTAAATACTTCTTTATGGAATTTTAGAAAATAAGAAAAAATCCTTTTAATTTATCCAAATATTTATTATTTCCAGCATTCTTCATTTATTTTTGCAGATCCAAATTTGCACTTGGTATTATTTTCTATTCCCTTAAAGAAATTCCTGTTTAACTTCTTGTAGTTCAGATCTACTACTAACTCTTTCTCTAAACTTTTGTTTGAATACAAATGTCTTTATTTCACCTTTATTTTTGAAGGATATATTCTATCAATATAGGATGTTGAAGTAACAAGCCTTTTTTTCAGCACTTTAAAAATATTGTTCCATAATATTCTGACTTTGCTTCTTGTAAGAAGATTGTGATATTCTTATATTTCTTTGTCTATGTATTATTTCTTTATTCTCTGGCTGTTTTTTCAGTTGTTTTTACACAATTTGATTATGATATACCTTGGTCTGTTTTTTTTTTTGTTTTAATCTGTTTTGTGGTCAATGAATTGTGGTCTTCTGTTTTCAGCAAATTTGGTAAAAATTGTTAATATTTCTTTATATATATATTTTCTAACACTCCACTCTGACTCAAATTGCACATACTTTTTACTACCTGATATGGGATTCTTGATAACTTGGGTAATTTTTCAGTTGTTTTACTCTGTAATTCAGTATGAATATTTTCCACTTATACATTGTCAAGCTCAACTATCTTCTTTTCTTATGCAGTGTCTAATCTGCCATTAACTTCATCAAGTACATTTTTCATCTGAGAGATTGTATTTTTCATTCGTAATAGGATTTTAAAAAATGTTCTATGTGCCTTTTCAATACAGTTGACCCGGGAACAACACAGGTTTGAACTTGCACAGGTCCACTTATACTGAGAGCTTTTTCAATTGTAAATACTACACAATCTGTTGTTGGTTGAATGTACAGATGTGGAACCACAGATACAGAACCACAGATGCAGAGGAACTGCATATACTGATGCCTGACTATAAGTTAGTTATATGTGGCTTTTCAGCTGCTCTAGAGGGTCGGTGCTCCTAATCTCCAAGTTGTTCAAGGGTCAACTGTATATTAAGTTTTTCTCTAAATCCTGGTGCATGTTTATACTAGATCTTTTAGAGTTGTTGCTTGCCAGTCCATCAACTCTATCCTCTGTGCATCTGCTTCTGTTGGCTGATTTTTCTTGGTTCTGGGTCACATGTTCCTGCTTCTTTTCATGCCTAGTAATTTTGATTAAATGCTGAACATTGCTATTATAACTTTGAGTGCTTGGATCTTATTATGTTCTTTTAAGGAATATTGGATATGTTTTTGCAAGAAGCTAATTAACTTATGGATCAATTCAGTAATTTTAACCATTTTTTTTAAGCTTTGTTAAGGCAGGTTTAAAGTAGCCTTTTTACTCTAGCCCTCCTACTCAGGAGTGAGCTATCTGGAACCCCTATTGTATAGCCTGGATATTTCATGATGTCTCTTCTCTATAGTTTATTGAAACTCAGTAGTCTTTCAGGCCTGGAAAGCTCTTGGAATTGTTCAGTTTACATCTCCTGAGAAATACTTTTCCTGGTCTGCTGCATTTCATACAACATATGTGCAGATAATTCTTTAGTAACAGATTCAAAGGGATTCTTATGCAGAGATGTGGAGGTGTTTATCAGAGTAACTCCCTCCTCACCCATATTCTTCCCTATAAATTCTAGCTGACTCATGGTCTGTAAAGTTGAATCTGTTTTATTCAATTGTGCAATACCAAAATGCTCTACTTGGTCTCATCTCCCCATTCTACTGTCTAGAATTTACTTCCAGAAAAGAAAATCCAAGTGTATCATAAATATCACATTTGATTCGATTTTACTTTGGAATTATAGTCTTATGCTGCATGGAATCTAATGCCTGAAAACTGCTGTTTCATATATAGTGTCCAGTTTTCCGGTTCTTTATGATGAAAAGGCACTAACATGGACAGCAGTAGAAATTATACTTCACTGATTTCTATTCATTCCTTTATTATTTTCTTCTTTCCAGACTAAAAATAATGCTCTTATTTTTCTAACCTCTTGAGTAAAAACTAGTTTGATTTTAAACTTGCTTTTTTTTTTCTAATTATTGTATTTATAGGAAATTTCCCTTTCATTAATTCTTTTAACTTAATCTCAAAATTCTATTATTTCATTATAATATTAATTCAAAATATTAAAAGATTTCTCTTTTACTTTTTAGACTCAACTTATTTTATGTTTGTTGTTTAATTTCCACATATTTGGGTATTTTTCTAGTTAACTTTTCATTATTGATTTTGACTTTAAATCCTGTGAACTTAGAGGAAATATTTGAATGAATTCAATCTTTTCTAATTATTTATACTTGCTTTGGAGCTCAATATGTGGTCTGTTTTTGTGAATGCTCCACATACACTTGAAAAAAATATGTATTCTACAGTGTTCGATGTGCATTCTAAAAATGTCAATTATGTCATTTTTTATGATTCACTGCAAATCTCCCATATTCTGATTATTTTTGTTATCTTCTTATTATCTCAGTAACTAAAACAGTTGTTTAAAAAGCTTTAAACATGACTGTAGATTTGTCTATCTCTCCTTTCATTCTGTCGATTATTCAAGTATTTTTAAAGTATATCATTGAGCATAAACAATTTAGGATTATTATTTTACGATATTGGTTTGTCTTTTAAAATTTTGTATTGTACTTTTTTTAATTGAAGTATAGTTGATTTACAATGTTGTATTAATTACTCTTGTACAACAAAGTGATTCAGTTATACATATATATACATTTTAAAAAATATTCTTTTCCATTATGGTTTATCATAGGATATTGAATATAGTTCTCTGTGCTAGACCTTGACCTACAACAGTAGGACCTTGTTGTTTATCCATTCTATATCTAATAGTTTGCATCTGCTAACCCCAACCTCCTACTCCATTCCTCCCCCTTGGCAACTACAGGTCTGTTCTCTATGTTTGTGAGTCTGTTTCTGTTTCATACATAGGTTCATTTGTGTAATATTTTAGATTCCACATATAAGTGATATCATATGGCATTTGTTTTTCTCTTTCTGATTTACTTCACTTAGTATGATAATACATTGTCCATCCATGTTGCTGCAAATGGCATTATTTCATTTTTTTTTATGGCTGAGTAGTATCCCATTGTATATATGTACCACATCTTCTTTATATATTCCTCTGTCAATGGACATTTAGGTTGTTTCCATGTCTTAGTGCTGCTGTAAACATAGGGATACATGTATCTTTTTGAATTAGAGTTTTGTCTGGATATATGCCCAGGAGTGGGATTGCTGGATCATATGGCAAGTCTGTTTAGTTTTCTGAGAAACTGCCATACTGTTTTCCATAGTGGCTGCACCAGCTTACATTCATACCAGCAATAAAGGAAGGTTCCCTTTTCTCCACACCCTCTCCAACATTTGTTATTTGTAGACTTTTTAATAATGGCCATTCTGACCAGTGTGAGGTGGTACCCCATTGTAGTTGTGATTTGTATTTCTCTAATAATTAGCTATGTTGAGCATATTTTCACGTGCCTATTGGCCATCTGTAGTATTTTGTCTTTTTATACACACAAAATTATAGTGAGTGAAAAAAGCTAATGCCAAATGTTATTCATTTATATACTTGAAATGACAAAATTTTAGAAATGGAGGACAGACTAGTGGTTGCTAGGGAAAGTGTGGGGAGGGATGGGAGTAGGTATGACTATAAAAGTGCAACATGAGGGACCCTGATTGAGATATTGTAATATAGTTTTGCAAGATGTTACCAATGGGGGAACTGAGTAAAGCATATCTGAGGTCTCCCTGTATTATTTCTTACAATTGCATGTGAACTTATAATTATCTCAAAATAAAAACTTTAATTAAAAACTTCCTCCTAACATTTTAAAATGATAACAGTGACCTCTATATTTTGAAAAAAATTCTACATTTATATATTTTATTTGCTTTTTCTTTCATCAAGAAGAATTTTTTGAAAATTATATAATTGTTTTTATACTTATGTTGGTTTTTTTGAAGATAGCAATTCACAGTTATTCCTCTTTGTGACTTTTTTATATTTAAGAATAGGAATTGTTCTCCCCCAGAATAGGAATTATTCTTCTACTCCCTAATTCTTTTTTTTTTTTTTTTTTTTTTTTTTTTGCGGTACACGGGCCTCTCACTATTGTGGCCTCTCCCCTTGCAGAGCACAGGCTCTAGATGCGCAGGCTCAGTGGCCATGGCTCACGGGCCCAGCCGCTCCGCAGCATGTGGGATCCTCCCGGACAGGGGCATGAACCCGTGTCCCCTGCATTGGCAGGCGGACTCTCAAGCACTGCGCCACCAGGAAAGCCCCCTAATTCTTAATTCTGTTGCTGGATTAGAATTTAAGCTGTTGTGAATTAAAAGTAATATATATGATTACTAGAGATTGGCAGTTGATCATAGGGAACACAGCAATTTATTGATGTTTAACTACCAGTTGTGTAGCTAATAACTTGTGATATTGAAGTGAAAATTGGTGTTTGTAATATAAAATATAGCTTTATGTTATTTTCTACAGTCTCTCTAATGCAAAAACTAATTAGGTGGTATTTATGCCCTAGGGGAAGAAAATCAAACAATTGCTTTGATATGTCTCTGTCTTGAGATTTTGCACATTTTATATACAGTAGTAGTGTACACAGCTAAGGGTTCATGGAAATCCTTTTCCTCTAATTCTGGGCTCATAATTAGATTACATTTCCAGGATCCCTTGTAGTTAGTTTTTGTCATGTTGTCAAGTCTGCTGAATGGAATGAGGGTAGACAAAAGTCAACTTTATCATTTCAAGGTCTGCCCCACTTTCTCTTCCCCTGGCATGGTGCAGAAGATCAGTGAAGGACACAAAGGCTCTAGTTATTGGCAGGTCCATGGGATGTAAAGAGGCCAAGTTCCTGAGTGGCCAGAAGGAAGACTGCCTACAAATTACAAACATCAGCATTAATCACTGAATGAGCTAAAAATTACTTTATTGTTTTATGCTGCTCATATTTTTAGAGGTTTTTTTTAAGCAGTCAGTTTTACACTACTACAATTACATTATATTTTTGTTTAACTTTGTAAGAAACTGATTTTTTTCTCCCAAAGTAGCCAAGTTGCCTTGCTTTTATACCAACAATGTGTGCTGTCTTCAGTTGTTCCATATCCTTCTCAATACTTAGCATTGTCAGTCTTTTCAGTTTTTGCAGTTCTAATGGATATGTGGTTGCATGTCATTATTCCTTTTAACTTTATATTCTTTATTAAGTAATTATTTTATATTATATATTTTTCATGTGCTTCTTTGCCATCCATATACCTTCTTTTTTGAAGTGTCTATTCATATTTTTTCTCCTATTTATTTAGGTTGTTTGAAGTACTATTGAGATGTAAGAGTATGACTAGTATATTTTGAACACGAATACATTAGTAGATATATATTTTACAATTTTTTCAGGTGTGTGACTTGCATCTTCATCTCTTAGAAGTGTTTTATTACAACAGAAGTTCCTAATTTTGATGAGACCCTTATGAATATTTCTTTTATAATTCCAGTATTTGTATCCTATCAAGGACGTCTTTGCCTAACCTAAAATTACTAAGATTTTTCTCCTATGTTGCCTTTAAAGGTTTTATAGTTTTAACACTTAAATTCAGGTATATGATCTATATGAATTAGTTTTTGTATGTGGTCGGAGGTTGTTTGTTTGTTGTTTCTTTGCATAGGGAAATCCAAGTGTCCCACCTCCATTGTTGAAAAGATTCTTTCTTGCTCATTGAATTGACATGTGCATCTACTTATAAGTGAGATATTTCTGGACTTTGTATTCAATTCCATTTATCTATATATTTCTTGCTTATCCTTTTGCCATTAATTTAGATCTTTTAAATTTCTCTGAGCAGTATTTTATGATTTTCATTGCATTGGTCTTTGGTGTTGGTTTAAATGGTATTCACTTTAAATTGAATTTCATTTCTATTTTTTTAATTGATAGCTATATAAAAATAATGGGTTTTGTATATTAAAATTGTATCTTGTGTCCTTGGGTAACTCATATTATTTGCAGTAGCTGTTTTGAGGATTCCTTATCATTTTCTACAGAATTGATCATTTCTTCTATAAATAAATGTAGTTGCTCTCTCTTTTCTTCCATCTATATAATTTCATTCTGTACTGAAATAGAACTCTTAGCACAATATTAAGTGGAAGTAGTGAGAGAGAACATCCTTGCCTTTTTCCTAATTCTGAGGGAAATGTATTTAGTTTCTTTTCCCACTTTAGACTGTTAAAATTTGAAGTCTAGTAGAGTATTAGGTGTAGGTTCTCCATAAATTGCCTTTACCAGTTTTTTATTCTTAGTTTTCTATGAGGATTTTATTCAACGTAACGAATTCATGTTGAATTTTGTTTCTTTCTTTTCAATCTGTTAATAAGATGAATCAGATTAATTATTATTTTTCTGGGGGAGGTTGGAAACTCACTGGTCATAATGTATTTATCCTTTATGTACAATTTAACAATATAATTTCATTCAAATAATTTCATGTTTTTAATTATTTTTATGAAAATGTTTAAAAATTTTTTAAAACTTAATAATATTAACATTTAACTTTTGCATGCCTAAAGCATTTTAACAATATACAGAATCAGTAAAAAGAGCAAAACATGGCCAAGTAAGAGAAGCATACAAAATGTTAAGGATGTGACTACACCTAGATTGGAAATCAAATTTTAAAACATTAACAATAATTTCAAGAACAATAGCAGTAATACGGATAATAAACCTTCAAGAAAACACTTAGTCCTTCCCTACAAAGGATACCATGAGAATGAGAGGCACCTTTAATTCTTCTGAAATAAAAAGTTTTATGCACTTTTATTGCTGCATTTTTTTCAATTCCATTTCCAGTGCCAGAGAAGTTTGATTTGTAGTTCATGAGGCAGAACAGTGGGCATAAACTTGGGCCCAAGCTATGTAATTACAGGCTCTGATTAAAGAATTTGTCTAATCTAGATTTATAGGTGTGGTTTTATAATAATTAAAGCAAATAGCATCTTTTGTTTCTCTTAAAAGATATTTTCCCACATGCAATATCCAATGTTGGCTTCTGCAAAACCCTCTAAACTGCTATGAAAAATGTTTACCTTTTTTTTTTGTTAGTAAGGAAATGAAAGCATGAGTTACAGCACAGTGCCTTTTGGCATATCTTTAGAATTGCATTTACCCCATTGTACCTACAAATCCCTAAATTTGTATGGCATTCTTATGTGATTGCAAACTCGTTGAGGACAGGGAACATGCTTTTTATTTGTCTTTGTATTTCTAGCACCTAGCACATTGATTGAAAAATATTTTATATTAACAAAGTATGTGAAATGAACTAACTTATTCAAGCCGACTGCTTAAGGCCAACAGTAGAGTTTTTATGCAGGGAGATTATTTCTAAATATCCTATGCCAAGTCAACTAACCTTTTAAATGAAAGAAAAACCCTTTCATTATGCTCTTCAGATATTAAATTATCCTTTAAGATAATTTAATGAATTTTTAGAAGAGGAGATTTTAATTTCATGTGAGATAATGTATCTCTGCCTTAAATTTATTTTTTAACTGAAATATTAGTTATTTAAATGATTATAAGAGTGTATTTGCAGTTCTTTGCTTGAATGTTTTAATCTGCTGAAATTAATAGGAAATGCAGTATGTGTAATATATATGTACACATACATACGAATACTTTTCCAGAATATTCAGAATGCCCACACCACAAGCAGGTAGCTCTCTGGAGATAAGACAGTACTTTGAAACTGATTAAAATTTTGAGTATTTAATAAAGTGCATAAATATCTATAACATTTGTAATGGTCAATGTAATTAATGTTTCTCTTTTTGTACAGATGTAAGTTTAATGTCTAAGCTAGTTTCTCACCTCAGTTGCTCATAGGTAAAGATTTTCATCATTTGAAAAGAAATATCACTTGGTGACTGTGCAGTAAATATCATCTATTTTGGTACTCAGCTTTTATTTCAAAATGTTACATTTTCTATTTTGATCTTAGAGACCATAGAAAATATCTCATAATGTTTTAGAGCCTAAGAATAAGAAATATCTATCTTTTGTAGCAATGGAAATCCATGGAAAGTGTTTCATTGACTATTCATTTGTTTGTTGTTAAAGATTGTCAATGAAAGACTCAAAGTGCTTCTTAAGGAATACAGAGGTACAATTGCTTAGAGGTTAGACCATCCAAGTTTAGCTGGAAGTGTTTTCACTTTAGGAAGTAAAACCTTTTCCTACCTTGGAGGCCATCAATGGGAGTGAGATAAATTAGGAAGTGAGCTAACACTAGTTTGAACATCACAGCAGTTTGCCAAGAGACCTGGATGTCTTTGCTCATTTTTATATGTGGCCATGGCTGGATTCACAGCTTAACTGGTGTGCAGCACCACTAAACAGAGCACTCAACAATCCAACCAAGGAAGATAATGTCAGGAAAGAAAGAATGAAAGACATTGGGAACCCATAAAAATCAATGAGAGTTATGCAATTTTAAACTATGCTCTGGATTGTTTTCTAATTGGTATTGCTTCCAGGTTAAAAATGAAAACCTTAAAGTAACCAGGGAGCCAATTAGTGGCAGATAAGTTAGTCTGAATTTTATATAAGGTAGTTAGTTGTCATTATGTGCAGCCCAGAAGTTGTATAGTATTCTACATTATATTTCCCAGTGTCCTTAGTTCCTATATCATGAGATTCTCTGTATTAAAACTCATTTATTTCATCTACAAAAGCAGAAATCTGTACAAAGTCATGTAGAAAACCGAAACGTATTTTCATCTTAAGTATTTTGGACTCATTCTCACTTCCTAGAGTCACAGAACTTAATGTAAACATCATTTATTTTTTACTCAGTAAGCTTTTATTTCAAATGTTACATTTTTCTATTTTGATCTCAGAGACCATAGAAAATGTCTCATAGCATTTTAGAGGCTAGGGATTGACAAATAAGAAATTTATATCCTTTGTAGAAATGGAAATCCATGGAAAATATTTTACTGACTTAATTTCACAACTTAATAATATCTTCTATAACAACTTCATTATTTTACAAATGAGAAAAAAAAAGACAAATGTTACAGATAAGCTAGGCTTTTTTCCCTTCAGTTTAGCATTTTTCCTCCCTTCTAATTTTTCTCCTTTTCTCCTTATTCAATATTTATTTTACAGGCCAGTTTTTAACTATTATTTATCACAATAATCTTATTTTTTCTTAAATAGTGTCTTAGATTATTGATTTTTCTCTCTGCATTTTGTGTGTGTCTGTTCAGGAAATAACCATTCCTTAGTTTTCCTAAGAATGCCTTTTGGGGACAGCAGCCCAGTGAGAGATGACTATAGCATGTCAACCAATGGAAATTATTATGGTTTATCAATGCAAAACTGCTTTTATAATTTCATTCAGATTGAAATGTTCTTATTTATATCTGCATAATTCTCTAATTTTCCACACAGATCTAATTGCAACCCCAGATACATTTTGATCAAATATCAATTTATATTTAGCCTGAGGAAACAAAACACTCAAACTCTACAAATCACAAGAGTGCTAGTATGCCATATGTTTTAGGAATGGTATTGGCAAATGACAATTATAAATTCAAATCTCCATTAATAAACTTCAATATCAGTCTATGAATAATGCAAAATCACATTTCCATTCTAAGCAAACAAATGCTCTTCCCCTCTAGAAACATTCATTTATTTAAAGATTTTTATCATATCCCAATTTTAGATTTTTTTCCCTGAGAGTCGTACCATAAATTTTTAAACCTTCAGTGGAATAGACAATTGTCTAGAAAAAATATGGGGAAAGAGAAATATAATATCACTTACTCATTAAATAAATTGAATCAATATTTAAAATTACTCAACAATATAATTAAAAATACTAACTTGTCCCCACATATTTTATGGGTTAAGTCTGCCAAACCTTAAAGGGATAGAAATAGATGAAAGAGGATCAATAAAATATTTACTTCATGAAATTATTATCTTGACATCAAAATTAGGCAAGAAAAGTGCTAAAGAATATATTTAGGGCATCCCTGGTGGCGCAGTGGTTAAGAATCCGCCTGCCAATGCAGGGGACATGGGTTCGAGCCCTGGGCTGGGAAGATCCCACATGCCGTGGAGCAACTAGGCCTTGTGCCACAACTACTGAGCCTGTGCTCTAGAGCCCATGAGCCTCAACTACTGAAGTCCGTGTGCCACAACTACTGAAGCCCACGCACCTAGAGCCCGTGCTCTGCAGCAAGAGAAGCCACCACAATGAGAAGCCCACGAACCACAACAAAGAGTAGCCCCCACTCGCCACAACTACAAAAAGCCCGCGAGCAGCAACGAAGACCCAACGCAGCCTAAATAAATAAATAAATTTATTTTATTTATTTATTTAAAAAAAAAGAATATATTTAAAGGGCAATCTCCCTCATGAATGTAGGTGCAGATATCCTAAGCAAAATGTCAGTAAACCAAATGCAACAAAATTATAGGAAAAAAACCTTAGAACACTTGGAACACACACATACACACATCTACTACACTGATACTGGAGTGTGTGGTAAAACCACTTTTGAAAAATATGTCTAAGAAAATTTATAGCAACAATATTAAAACTTACCAAAACTTTAAACAAAATATGAATTAATAGTAATATGAGTAATAATTATAATATATTCAAACATGAAGACTGTATGACAATGGAAAATAATGAACTTACTCTATGAGTAAACATGTTAATGTCAAAGAAAAAGAGTGAAACAAATGACACAAAAAAGTGCACGCCAGGCACTTCCCTGGCGGTCCAGTGGTTAAGACTTCGCCTTCCAGGGACTTCCCTCGTGGTCCAGTGGGTAAGACTCTGCTCTCCCAGTGCAGGGGGCCCAGGTGGATCCCTGGTCAGGGAACTGGATCCTGCACGCATGCCACAACTAAAAAAAAAAAGCAGATCCCACGTGCCACAGCTAAGACCTGGTGCAACCTAAATAAAAAAAAAAAAAAAAAAAAACAACTTCACCTTCCAGTGGAGGGTGTGCATGTTCAATCCCTGGGCGGGGAATTAAGATCTCACATGGCTCATGGCCAAAAAACCAAAACATTAAAAAAAAGAAGCAATATTGTAACAACTTCAATAAAGACTTTAAAAAACGACAAATTCTGACTAATTAGAAAAAAAGAGTGCATGCTGTATAACTTACTTTATAAAATGTTCCAAAACAGGTAAAACTAAACTATGCTTCAAAAAGAATAGTGGTTACTTTGTGGATGTGATGACTAGGATGGGCCACTCAAGAGGCATCTGGAGTGCTAGCCGGTTTCTGTATCTTGACCTGTGAGTTGGTCACACAGATGGGCAAAGTTTCATGGAGCAGTACACTTAAGATATGTACACCTCACAATTAGTATGTAGTATGTTGCACTTCAATAAAAACCTTTAAAGAAAAGAGAAAGAAAATTAAAGAAGAAAATATAAATAAGTATATAAAACAAATGACAGGCTGAGAGAAAATGTAGTATATTCATGTATCCAGATTATATTACTGTAAAAAAATGTGCAAACTACCACACAATAAAAGCTCTCTCACATCGAATGGAAAATGGACAGTTTATATAAAAAGGGATTGCACAGACAAAACTTAATGATTTGTGGATAAAAGTTGCTTAACCACTAGAATCAGAAAAGTGCACATTTAAAAGGGACACATCCATTAGATTATTAAAATTAAGCCCAAACTAAGTCTGGCAATAGCACATGACCAGAGTGTAAATTGGTATTGCTTTGAAGAAAATTTAGCACTATCTTATAAAATTGCAAATGTACATGCCCCATGGCCCAGCAATTCCTTTTCTATATCTAGAGGCATACTCAGAATAATATTCAAGAGAATATTTATAAGGATATTTGCTGCAGCATTATTCATATCAGAAAAAAATCAGAGATATATTAAGTATCAATTTTTTAAATGTATAAATAAGACATTTTTCCCAAGTGTGATGTTATACAACAATAAAAGAATTTTACTGTATCCATGTGTATAATTTGTGATACATTTCCAAAATTAATTGTGAATGAATAAGATAAAAGCCAAATGAGATTCATAACACACTTATGTAATTTTTTACATATTAATGTAAATTTAAACACACATAAAACCATACAGAATGAAATTATATATTTTCATAGATATCCATCAATATGAAAATATATTTGCAGAATATTTGAACAACATACATTGAAAGTATGTCAAGCTGCATGTTGATGCATGTGCATGTCAATGGAAGGCTAGAGAATAGGACTGGGGGTATTAGATGCAGGCAGAAAAATGAAAATAATGTAGAATTAGGCAGTAAAACAATGGCATTGGAGACTTCCAGTCTGTTAAGGTTGAAGGAGCCCCATTCCTCCCAGGTCCTCCCTTTTCTTACTAAAAAACCTTTAGTTTTTTACAGTGTAAACAGCACAACAAGCATAAGAACACTCTGACAGGTATAAGGAGGCAAGTGGACCACCTAGGCAATCTTGAGACTTTTCATGTTGAATTTCTGATAGGACCTTGCTGGATTTTCTTAATGGCTCCCATGTATCCCAGACAGGGTTTTGCAATAGTCTCCAACATTAAACCATCAAAGAGGCATAGACAAAGACAATTCCAAGAAAAACCTGTCTTCCCCTGCCAACCACCCTAACAACATGAAATCTTTTTGGCAACACCCGCCTAATTCCAGCCAACACCAATGGAAAAACTGCATCACCTCCCCTGAGGTTTCAGCGAGCCAAGTGGGGAGTTGATCTTCCAACCAAGTGATGTTCCAACTTCCCTGACTGGTGGACTCTGTAGGACCCAGTGGGTAGCTGATCTTGCTTTCCCTCACCCTGTCAGAAGCAGGCGGTACTGTGATCCTCCACTCCTACGCAGTAATGGTGAAACTTAACAAGGCAGTGTCTACAAAGTTTCACCTCCCCCTACACACACACACACACACACACACACACACACACACACTATCAGTGGAGCTTGGGGAGCTGAGACTTTTTACTCATAACATCAAAGAATCTGAACAAGGTGTTGCAGGTCAAAGGTATTAAGCACATCACTTTCCCCTCTCCGTAGTGTCGGAAAGGCTTATTATAAGGCTGAACCTCCACACCCACCTGGCAGGAACAAGACTGAACAAGGCAGTGTGAAGTATGGTTCTACCCTCCCCTGGTTTCAGTGAGACCTTTCCACCAGCACCTGGCATCAGTGAGACAGGGCGAGTGGGCCTTCCTCTTCCCGACTCCCTTCCCCTGGTGTCATGGCGGGGTGGGGGGGACAGCAGGGAGGCAGGGAGCTGAATTCCTATTCCACCCAGCAGCATCAAAGCAGAATTTGTCAGCTCTCCATTTTCCCACCCCTTTGTTGCAGGACAGCCCGACAGGGAGCAATAAGGCAGTGAGAGTTGGTACCTACTTTAACCAGGAAGGTGTCAGTGGGGGCAAGGGGCAGCTAAACTTCCACCCCACCTGTCTGCAATGAGGCAGCATAAGTCAGTGCCAGGCTTTTGCTGGGGTGGTGTTTCCAGGTCCAGCAGGAAGCTAAACATACACACCTGCAAGGCCCTCACCTACATGTAATCATAAAAGAAGATTAAATAAGATCCTGGGTCTCCTAATAGAATATCCAAATGTCCAGGATAGAATAAAACAAATCACTCTTCATATCATCAACCAAAAAAAAATATCAGTAAGAATAAGAAAAGACAATCTCAAACTCCACGTTAGGCAGACGTTAGAATTAACTGACAAGGATTTTAAAGTAGTCATCACAAAAATGCTTCAACAAGCAATTATGGATTCTTTTGAAAAAAACAAACTTTTAGGAATGAAACAGAAATTTTAAAAAGAACTCAATGAGAATTATGGAATTGAAAAATACGATAACCAAAATAAAAATCTGTTTGATCAATAGCTTGGTGGAGATGGCATATGATAGGACCAGTGAAATTGACAACAGCTCAATGGTACTTAGCCAATTTGA
Organism: Mesoplodon bidens; assembly: GCF_964165515.1. NCBI lineage: Eukaryota > Metazoa > Chordata > Mammalia > Artiodactyla > Ziphiidae > Mesoplodon > Mesoplodon bidens. Next base: position 116,114,753 of record NC_138176.1, on the reverse strand, counting down.
AGAGAAAAAAATGAAATTAAAAAAAAAGTTTTAGGGGCCTCTGGGGTAATAATAAAAGAGCTAATGTTTATGTCATCAGAGTCTCAGAAGGAGAGGAGAGGGAAAGTGGGATTAAAACATATTTGAAGAAATGATGGTTAAAAACATCCCAAACTTGGTCAAAACCAAATTTAATCTAAACTCATACTTTACACAAAAATTAACTTAAAATGGATCATAGATTTATGTAGAAACTATAACCATTTTTTACAAAGAAATGATAAAAGAAAAGAGTCAGGATATAGGTTTAAGCAAAAGGTCTTACATTTGGCATCCAAAACTATCCCTTAAGAGAAAAACTGTTGTTTGACCTTATTAAGTTAAAAACTAGTCTGTGAAAGCCCATGTGAAAAGAAGGAAAAGTCAAGTAACAGACTGAGAGAAAGTATTCACAAACCAAATATCCAGCAAAGCACTTATATATAGAATATATAAAGAACTTCAAATTCCGTAGCAAAAAAAAAAAATCAATTAGAAAATTGTCAAAAGACATGAGGGGGCATTTCACACACACACACACGCACACACACACACACACCCCCCACACACAAAAGAGTGACCACACCAAATCCTGGCAAGATTGAGGAGAAACTGGATCACACAGTCATTGATGTTGAGATGGAAAAATGGTACAGTCACTATGGAAAACTGTTCAGCAGTTTCTTGAAAAACCAAACTAACCATATGACCTAGCAATTGTACTCTTGAGCATTTAGCCCAGAAGAAATGCTCACATAGAAACCTGTACACAAATGTTCACAGAAATTTTTTTTTAATTGAAGTACAGTTGATTTACAGTGTTGTATTAGTTTCAAGTGTACAGCAAAGTGATTCAGTTATATATATATATACACACACACATATACATATATATACACATATATACATATATATGTATATACACACATGTATATAATCTCTATTCTTTTTCAGATTCTTTTCCCTTATAGGTTATTACAAAATACTGAGTATAGTTCTTTTGCTATAGAGTAGGTCCTTGTTGGTTATCTATTTTATATATAGTAGTGTGTATATGTTAATCCCAAACTCCTAATTTCATAACGGCCCCAAACCGGAAACAACCTTCAATTGGTTAAATAAATGTGGTGCACCCATTCCATGCAACACTACTAATACATTCAATGGAGGTGGGTGTGGCTATAAAAGAGCAAGATGAGGGATGCCTTTAGTGATGGAATTGTTCTGTCCCTTGACTGTATTAATGACAATATCCTAGCTGTGATATTGTGCTATAGTTTTACAAGATATTACCTTTGGGGAAACTGGATAAAAAGTACATGTACTCGAGTTATGAGTATTATTTCTTAAAAGTCCATGTGAATCTACAATTTTCTAAAAAACAAAATTCAATTAAAATATATAGCTTTGTGTTCACAACTATGATAGCCTGTCATGAACTGAGGTTTAAGGTCAGTTAAATTCTATGCATTTAATTTTAAAAGAGGAATAATGGATAGAGACAGGACTCCTTTTCTATTTGAACTAGCTCCAGTTCAAATATATATGTGTGTGTGTATATATATATGTTTATATATTTATATATATGTTTATATATGTTTATATAAGTATATATGTGTGTATATATACAAATATATATGTTTATATAAGTATATATGTGTGTATGTATACAAATATATATGTTTATATTAGAAACATAAAATAATCATCCAGCCTTTTCCATTTCAGAACCTAAGGTCAGCATCTTTTTCCCATTGGAAACAAAAAGTGAAAAGAAACAAGGGCACAAAACAAACAGTAACAACAACAAAAAAGAACAAGGGCTGCATGAGTCTGCAAACCAAAATCTGATTTTCTTATAAACAGTTAGGATTTGTTTCCCAGACTTGGATACATTCCTTTTCATCCTAAGGCTAATCACAACCTCACCTAGCACCAGGCTCACCAGTTGATCTCAGTTGATTGTGTGTGTCTGTTAACAAATTGGTCATATGGACCCCGACTTGGGCCCTAGCTCAGCCAATGCCCCCTGCCTTAGTGGGGAAGGTTCTTTTCCTCTTTGGATTCACATAGCCAATAACAAAACAAATGCAGAGACTGAAACAGCACAAACTTTATTCAATGGCCAGACAATGCAGAGGCAGGAACTTAGTTCGCAAATCAACTTCTTGTTGGGAGGCAATCAAGGCAAGATTTTAAAGGCAAGGTTAATGAGGGGGAGGCATATGTATATTTTCTGGGAAAAGGCAGTGTTTTTTCCTGGAACTGTGGTGCCACCTCTTTTCTGCCCTTGTATGGTCCTTTGGCATCTGGGTTCAAAGCAGGTCAGACCATCATGGCGTGGATGGGCAGAGAGCTTACTATTATAATGAGATGATAATGAGCTGTAGAACAACCTTTGTTCCACTTTTGGAGCTAAACCAGCTTGTACCAGTTTTCTTGTGGTTAGACTCCTTCTTCCTGTGATGTAAACACAGCTAGAGGATATGGTTAGTTTGAGTTTACCTGGAGGGAAGGGCAGATGTATGATTCTGGGCTATCAGCCATGGTAATACTTCTTTAGGTTAAGGACACTGGTTTCTTCTTTGTATTTCCACTTCAACTCATACTCAAACTGAAACTCAAGTTCCAACTGAAACGCAAATAAAAATATACTGAAAATGAAACAAAGATTATAGGAATTAATTCACTATAAATTATTGTAACCGCCACAAAATGCATAATATGCAACAGCCATTAGATTTCTTTTTGAAGAAAAATCTACATGGAACTTACATCAGAATGATAGTAAATGTGTTTATTTAAAATGAAAATAACTGTGGTGTCTTATATAAGAAAATCAGATTTTCTTTCAGAAGATTATAGGTTTTTAGGCTGTAGTTCATACACAGACTTCAATGACCCTCTTATCTTCTGAAAAATATTTTGTGAATGTGTACATAATTGTATATTTTTCTGGGAGATGTTAGTTTTGGTTATGTAATACAGGTCTTCATGCTGCCCCAAAAGTTGAGAATTACTGTAGAGACAGACTTATACAAAAAGCAATAATATTTCAGTGTTTTCTATGACTGTGGAAATGGAGCAAGAATTAGGTATAAATACACTGTAATACAGTTGCACAGTATAATAGTAGTCCAAGGTTTCGAGAGTTTGCTATTTCTGTGCTTAGGCAAGCATTAATTAATGAGTGTTCCTAGAATTTCTCTCTATCTGCTTTCCCTTTGAGCTGTTTTCTCCTCCCTTTCTTAAATTTCCTGTGCTTGGTACGCTTGCTGTGTCAGATTCCCTGGTGGCTATTGGAATGAGAATTGGAAAGAAATGGAGATAGGAGAAATAAAATGGGGATTTAGAGTTGAGGCCAGAAGGTTATTCTTCAGTACATTTTTAAAAAGAGCAAAAGGTCACATGAGCCCATGCACACTTTGTTTTACTGATTTCTCATTTGGGGAGGTGGAAACTAATTCACTGTCATTTCCAAAACAGGAATAAAAAGCTAACAGGTTTGTTCACATTTTAACTTTAATCACTGATCACTAATAAGCACAGATAAGTGCCTCATTTATAATGAGCCTTATAGCAGCAACACAGTAAACGGTGAAATATTTTCAAAATTTCTAAGCAGTTACCTCTTTTATCAAAGATTTTACATACTGATAAATAGGGCACCATATACACAACACATTCAATAACATATGTGCCTGATACATAATATGTATGGAATATATATTTGATAAATACATGAATATTTTACATGCTATAATTACATACTGTATAGTATATTTCAAAATATTTTTATATTTAAAACATATTTTTAAAAATATACCATAGGGTATGTAATTATAGCATGTAATTTAAAAATAAAATTATATATATTATTTATTATATACTAATTATATATAAAAATATAATAGATTTTTAAATAAACCATAGCAGCAGTAAAGAATTAAAAGAATTTGTAGGGGCTTCCCTAGTGGTGCAGTGGTTGAGAGTCTGCCTGCTGATGCAGGGGGAACGGGTTCGTGACCCGGTCCGGGAAGATCCCACATGCCACGGAGTGTCTAGGCCCGTGAGCCATGGCCACTGAGGCTGCATGTCCGGAGTCTGTGCTCCACAACAGGAGAGGCCACAACAGTGAGAGGCCTACGTACCGCAAAAAAAAAAAAAAGAAAAAGAATTTGTAAGTTGGAACTTCCTCTTCATTTTTCTACTTGGAGTCACAATGTCTTTTTATGCTGAGGTCTACAAGAAGTCCTCAAAAATATATTACTGCTCTTTCTACCATTCAAAGATTTCATTTTCTTTTCTTTTTTGTTTTTGTTTTTGATATGGTGTTGGTATGGAAAGGAGGAATAGGAACAGGACTTTTAAGAAGATACTGCAAACAGACATTTCAACTACCACCTGTGGGATGGTCTGGGAGCAGCTAACTATGCCTTATCATATGAACCCTGTTACTTAATTCAATGTAGTGAATCAGAGTTGCCAAATTAAGTATCCTATGATTTGCTCTTCCAGGCAATCCCCTGATGACTCACCTTGTTTTCAGAGTTGTAGTTACAGTTTCCGACAGATTAATGGCAGCCATGCCTTTGCCACCTTGGCTGCTCTTTGAAACCCTTTATTTCCATTGACTTGTTCAAAACATTTTCTTACCTATGTCTCTCATGCTTCCAAAAAAATTAAGTAAGCAAAATTTTTAATAATTTAAGGCTTTTAAAAGCTCTTATTTTAGAATATGTGCAAATAATTAGAGGAAAAATTACTACTTCCCTCCATTTATATCTAATATCGAAGTACAAACCACTTTTATGAGAGAAGGAAAAGAATTAAGCTACTCAAATCATTTTATCAAAGCCAAATTTGGTAACAAAAACAAAAAGGGACAATTACTTAACTGTTGTTATTAATTATACATTTAATGTTTGCTTATGATAAAATAATAAGTAATGCAAAAGAACAAAATATGCAGTTAATAATGTACTTTTTTCTTCAAATATCCAGAAACCTTCAGTGTTAAATTTTTCTTATGTAAGCTACATGGAATTTTATAAGCACATACATAAAAAGATATTTAATATAAATATGGTGTTTATGTTTTGAATATTGTAATATAACCTGCCTAATCTCTGTGCAATATATCTTTATAAAATTTCATGATATTTGTTTACATTTTATCCTAATTTGAAAAAAAAGTTTCAGTATTAAGATATATCTAGATAGTTTCCAGTATTTTTATTACTGAAGGCATGGTCAAAATGAACATATTTATAATAACAAATGGCTTTTAATATGTGTGTTAACAAAATCAAAGAGAATTTATATTTAAGATCTATAAAATTTGTATTTGAGAATTAATGTAGAAACACTTGTTGATTATTTAATATATTTTATTATTAGAAAAATCATTCAAGCTTAGCTTATATTAACAATGCCAAACAAAACTAAAAAAGCAAATGTATTCTGGAAAAAATAATCTCTCTAGTGCTGATGTCTACCAGTCCCTCTCTTTTAATAAAAACAAAATTTAACAGTAATTTCTACATTCTACAAAAAATTTCCATTAATTCACTACATTAAAATTTTTGGATCAATTATGGTCACATTTACATATTTACAATATTTAGACTTCTTATTTATTATTAAGAGTTTTTCTTCTCATAGGAACACTTTATTGTTACTTTTGTTGTTGTTTTGTGATGCTTGTAAACAGAATAATTAATTTCACTGTATTTAAAAATTGATCACATGTAGCTATCCATTTTTCCCAGCACCACTTATTGAAGAAACTGTCTTTTCTCCACTGTATATTCTTGCCTCCTTTGCTGTAGATTAATTGGCCATAAGTGCATGGATTTATTTCTGGACTTTCTCTCCTGTTCCATTGATCTATGTTTCTGTTTTTGTGCCCATACCATACTTGTTTTGATTACTGTAGCTTTGTAGTACAGTCTGAAGTCAGGGAGTATGATTCCTCCAGCTCCATTCTTCTTTCTCGATTGTTTTAGCTATTTGGGATCTTTTGTGTTTCCATACAAATTTAAACATTTTTTGTTCCAGTCTGTGAAAAATGCCATTGGTAATTTACTAGGGATTGCATTGAATCTGTAGATTGTCTTGGGCAGTATGATCATTTTAACAATATTGATTCTTCCAATCCAAGAACACAGTATAACTTTCCATCTGTTTGTATTGTCTTCAGTTTCTTTCATTAGAATTTTACAGTTTTCAGAATACAGGCTTTTTGCCTCCTTAGGTAGGTTTATTCCTAAGTATTTTATTCTTTTTGATGCAATGGTGAATGGGATTGTTTCCTTAATTTCTTTCTGATATTTTGTTGTTAGTATATAGAAATGCAACAGATTTCTGTATATTAATTTTGTATTCTGCAACTACCGAATTCCTTGATGAGCGCTAGTAGTTTTCTGCAGTTTCTTTGGGATTTTCTTTGTATAGTATCATGTCATCTGCAAACAGTGACAGTGTTACTTCTTCCTTTCCAATATGGATTCCTTTTATTTCTTTTTTTTCTCGGATTCCTGTGCCTAGGACCTCCAAACTATGTTGAATAAAAGTGGCAAGAGTAGGCATTCTCTAACATCATACACAAAAATAAACTAAAAATGAATTAAAGACCTAAATGTAAGACTGGATACTATAAAATTACTAGAGGAGAACATAGAACACCGTTTGACATAAATTTCAGCAATTTTTTTGGATCTGTCTCCTAGACTAAAGGAAACAAAAGCAAAAATAAATGGGACCTAAGTAAACTTAAATGCTTTTGCATAGCAAAGGAAACTATAAACATAATGAAAATACAAACTATGGGAGAAAAATCTTTGCAGTGATGCAACTGACAAAGGATCAATTTCCAAAATATACAAATAGCTCATACAGCTCAATATGAAAAAAAAAAACCAATCAAAAAATGGGCAGAAGGGCTTCCCTGGTGGCGCAGTGGTTGAGAGTCCGCCTGCCGATGCAGGGGACATGGGTTCAGGCCCTGGTCTGGGAGGATCCCACGTGCCACGGAGCGGCTGGCCCTGTGAGCCACAATTACTGAGCCTGCACATCTGGAGCCTGTGCTCTGCAGCGGGAGAGGCCACGATAGTGAGAGGCCCACTCACCGCGATGAGGAGTGGCCCCCACTTGCCACAACTAGAGAAAGCCCTCACACAGAAACAAAGACCCAACACAGCCATAAATTAAAAAAAAAAAAAAATGGGCAGAAGACCTAAATAGACATTTCTCCAAAGGAGACATACAGATGGCCAACAGGCACATGAAAAGATGCTCAGCATTGCTAATTATTGGAGAGATGGAAGTCAAAACTACAATGAGGTATCACCTCACACTGGTCAGAATGGCCATCATCAAAAATTCTACAAATAATAAATGCTGGAGAGGGTGTGGAGAAAAGGAAACCCTCCCACAGTGTTGGTGGGAATAAAAATTGGTGCAGCCACTATGGAGAACAGTATGGGGGTTCCTTTCTCAGACAGAGAAAGACAAATATCATATGATACCACTTATATCTGGAATCTAAAAAATGATACAAATGAACTTATTTACGAAACAAGAATAGACTCACAGATATATTGTAGAAATCAAACTTTTGGTTACAAAAGGGGAAAGGGGGCTGAGGTATAAACTGAGAATTTGGGATTAACAGATACACACTACTATATATAAAACAGATAAATAATAAGGACCTACTTTATAGCACAGGGAACTGTATTCAATATCTTGTAATAACCTATAGTAGAAAAGAATATGAAAAAGATCCTGATTCAGATATATAGATATATCACTTTGAATGACTTTGACTGTACACCTGAAACATTGTAAATCAACTACTCTTCAGTTTTTAAAAATTGAAAACCTAAACTGGCCAAGGTGTCTTTCATTGTTTGTTTTTTGCTTGCTTTTAATATTGTTTTATCTACCTCCTTGCAGTTATTAAACATTATTCTACAGTTACGAACATGGGTGGTAGGTAAATTTTCACTTTTAGGTAGGCGTATGAGTTTTGGTCACTTTCTAGAATTGATGTGGGTCTTCATGGTGTCTTACAGGGAGCTGAGAAATGTTGCATCAGGGATATTTGGCCTGATATTATAAAGAACTAAAACACAGTACTTCTTTCAAAGTAGCATGTATATCAACTAATTCTTACTAAATTAATCACCATTTAATTGTTAAAATAAATTAATTCTTATTAAAATAATTCTTATAAAGAATATAATTATATCAGATATTTGGTATATTTTCTATAGATTAGACAAGTACCACTTAACTGAATTGTTAAAGCAAAAATTATAATAAGTTTATAAATTTTTATAAATTCTGCTAGACTTTTGATTAGGATCATACTGAATCCATAAATGTGAGGAGAATTGATATTTCTACAATACTGAAACATTCAATTTAGATACATGAGACATTATTTATTTAGAATGACTTTAGTTCTTCTCACTGTTTTTTATTTTATTTTTTTAATGTTTCTTCCCACATAGTTCATGTTTGATGCCTCTGTAAATGATATATATTTTTTAAGTGTTCTTTTTCTATTTGTTTTCTAATGGAGAATAGAAGTATATTAATTTTTGGATATAGATCTTAGTTTCAGTAAACTTGCTAAATCCATTTGTTACACTTAATAGTTTATATGTAGATTATTTTGACATTTCTACATTTATAAATTCATTGTCTGTGAAAATAATATTAAAGCTTTCTTTTCATTCTTGATACTTTTCATCCTTTCATTGCACTGGTGAATACCTAAAGTAAAATATTGAATAGAAACGGTAGTGTCCTTTCTTATCTGAATACCAAACTCGGATGTGAGTTCTTCAGTATTAAACGTACCATTTACATTATTTTTTGTAGATGACCTCTGCTAAACTTAGGGTATTTCCTTCATCAATTCTCACACAGATTGAATGATCAGTAAAAGTTGGGTTTAGATTTATCTCAAATCCATGGGGAACTCTAGATTTCACTCATCACCAAGATTATGTAAATTTTAGAAATGGAAAGGATAGACAGCACAGATGTGTTGTAATAACACAGCAGAGGATTCTTGAGTCTCATGTGCAGCTTCTGATGTCCCCAAATTATATCACACACTTAGGGATCACATTGTCAACAGAGATGGCACTGAGTGGGTATCTACCATCTCAGCCCAGGAAATACATTAGATCTGCAGTTTCTTTAGCTTTTATTCATAACTAAATACATAGCCCCACATAGCATATTACTTATTTCTGTTTTCTCTTCAACTGCACCTAATCAATAACATATGACTTAATAAACAATCTGAGTCAGTACATAGCAAATTCATCAAGACCCTCATTTAATTTTGACCTAACATATTTTTTCTGTTTTTTAATTGAAGTATGGTTGATTTACAATATTGTATTAGTTTCAGGTGTACAGCAAAGTGATTCAGTTATATATATATATATATATAATTTTATTCAGATTATTTTCCATTATAGGTTATTACAAGGTATTGAATATAGTTCCCTGTGTTATACAGTAAATCCTTGTTGCTTATCTATTATATGTATAGTAGTATGTATCTGTTAATCCCATACTCCTAATTTACCCCTCAGCCCCTCGGTTTCCCCCTTGGTAACCATAATGTTATTTTCTATGTCTGTGAGTCTGTTTCTGTTTTGTATATAGATTCATTTGTATTATTTTTTAGATTCTACATTTAAGTGATATCATATAATATTTGTCTTTCTCTGCCTGACTCACTTCACTTAGTGTGATAATCTCTAGGTCTATCCATTTGGCTGCACATGGCAATATTTCATTATGTTTTATGGCAGAGTAATAATCCATTATATCCATTATATCCATATATATATCTTCTTAAGCTAGTCATCTGTTGATGGGCATTTGGATTGTTTCCATGTCTTGGCTATTGTAAATAGCACTGCTGTGAGCATTGTGGTGCATGTATATTTTCGAATTAAGAGTTTTTATCTTTTCTGAACATACGTCCAGGATGGCTTACCTAATTTTTAAATGCAATCCATATTGAAAAAAAAATATTTTTACCTAGAAATTTGTTGATTTCACCTAAATTTTGAGATTTACGGGCCAAAAATTATTTCCTATTTTTAATTATTTTAATTCAGCTGTGGCTATAATTTTGCAACACCTTTTTATTTCCAAGTGTGTTTATTATTTCATGTCCCATGTGCACTGTGTTCTTTTTTATTTTGGAATCAATACTTTGAACCCCAATTTGCTGTCCTTAGCATTTGAAAGAGCACACCTGTCTACTCACTTCATCACCATCAAAATAGAAAAGCCTTAATAAATTATGTTTGATGATTATGTCACTAAGGAGAATGGCTTTCTCTATGTGAGATAGGCTATTGATTGTGTACTTTTTAAATATTTATTTATTTATTTATTTATTTATTAACATCTTTACTGGAGTATAATTGCTTTACAATAGTGTGTTAGTTTCTGCTTTATAACAAAGTGAATCAGCTATACATATACATATATCCCCATATCTCCTTCATCTTGTGTCTCCCTCCCACCCTCCCTTATGCCACCCCTCTAGGTGTACACAAAGCACCAAGCTGATCTCCCTGTGCTATGTGGTTGCTTCCCACTAGCCCTCTATCTTACATTTGGTAGTGTATATATGTCAGTCATACTCTCTCAATTCGTCCCAGCTTAACCATCCCCCTCCCTGTGTCCTCAAGTCCATTCTCTACGCCTGTGTCTTTGTTCCTGTCCTGCCCCTAGGTTCGTTAGAACCATTTTTTTTTAGATGAAAAACAAATTCATATGGTATTTGTTTTTCTCTTTCTGACATACTTCATTCTGTATGAGAGACTCTAGATCCATCCACCTCACTACAAATAACTCAATTTCGATTCTTTTCATGGCTGAGTAATATTCCATTGTATATATGTGCCACATCTTCTTTATCCATTCATCTGTTGATGGGCACTTAGGTTGCTTCCATGCCCTGGTTATTGCAAATAGAGCTGCAATGAACATTGTGGTACATGACTCTTTTTGAATTACAGTTTGTTCAAGGTATATGCCCAGTAGTGGTGTTGCTGGGTCATATGGTAGTTCTATTTTTAGTTTTTTAAGGAACCTCCATGCTATTCTCCATAGTGGTTGTATCAATTTACATTCTCACCAACAGTGCAAGAGTGTTCTCTTTTCTCCACACCCTCTCCAGCATTAGTTTGTAGATTTTTTGATGATGGCCACTCTGACTGGTGTGAGGTGATACGTCATTGTAGTTTTGACTTGCATTTCTCTAATGATTAGTGATGTTGAGCATCATTTTTGTTGTTTGTTGTGTTTGTTGTTTGTTGGCAAACTGTATATCTTCTCTGGAGAAATGTCTATTTAGGTCTTCTGCCCATTTTTGGATTGGGTTGTTTGTTTTTTTGATATTGAGCTGCATGAGCTGCTTGTATATTTTGGAGATTAATCCTTTGTCAGTTGCTTTGTTTCCAAATATTTTCTCCCATACTGAGGGTTGTCCATTTTATTGGCATAGAGTGCTTGTAGTAATCTCTCATGATTGTTTGTATTTCTACAGTGTCAGTTCTTCTCCTTTTTCATTTCTAATTCTGTTGATTTGAGTCTTCTCTTGTTTTTCTTGATGAATCTGGCTAATGGTTTATCAATTTTGTTTATCTTCTCAAAGAACCAGCTTTTAGTTTTATTGATCTTTGCTATCATTTCCTCATTTCTTTTTCATTTATGTCTGATCTGATCTTTATGATTTCTTTCCTTCTGCTAACTTTGGGGGGTTTTGTTGTTCTTCTTTCTCTAATTGCTTTAGGTGTGGTGTTAGGTTGCTTATTTGAGTTGTTTTTGGTTTCTTGAGGTAGGATTATATTGCTATAAACTTCCCTCTTAAAACTGCTTTTGCTACATCCCATAGGTTTTGGGTCGTTGTGTTTTCATTGTCATTTGTTTCTAGGTATTTTTTTATTTCCTCTTTGATTTCTTCAGTGATCTCTTGGTTATTTAGTAGTGTATTGTTCAGCCTCCATGTGTCTGTATTTTTTACAGTTTTTTTTTCTGTAATTGATATCTAGTCTGATAGCGGTGTGGTCGGAAAAGATACTTGATACGATTTCAGTTTTCTTAAATTTACCAAGGCTTGATTTGTGACCCAAAATGTGGTACCCTGGAGAATGTTCCATGAGCATTTGAAAAGGAAGTGTATTATGTTGTTTTTGGATGGAATGTCCTATAAATATCAGTTAAGTCCATCCTGTTTAATGTATCATTTAAAGCTTGTGTTTCCTTATTTATTTTCATGTTGGATGATCTGTCCATTGGTGAAATTGGGGTGTCAAAGTTCCCTACTATTATTGTGTTACTGTCGATTTCCCCTTTTATGGCTGTTGAGTTTGCCTTATGTATTAGGGTCCTCCTATGTTGGTTGCATAAATATTTACAATTGTTATGTCTTCTTCTTCGATTGATCCCTTGATCATTATGTAGTGTGCTTCTTTGTTTCTTGTAATATTCTTTGTTTTAAAGTCTATTTTGTCTGGTATGAGAATTGCTACTCTAGCTTTCTTTTGATTTCCATTTGCATGGAATATCTTTTTCCATCCCCTCACTTTCAGTCTGTATGTGTCCCTAGAACTGAAGTGGGTCTCTTGTAAACAACATATATATGGGTCTTGTTTTTGTATCTATTCAGCCAGTCTATGTCTTTTGGTTGGAGCATTTAATCCATTTACATTTAAGGTAATTATTGATATGTGTGTTCCTATTACCATTTTCTTAATTGTTTGGGGGTGTTATTGTAGATCTTTTCCTTCTCTTGTGTTTCCTGCCTAGAGAAGTTCCTTTAGCATTTGTTGTAAAGCTGGTTTGGTGGTGCTGAATTCTCTTAGCTTTTGCTTGTCTTTGATGGTTTTAATTTCTCCGTCGAACCTGAATGAGATCCTTGCTGCATAGAGTAATCTTGGTAGTAGGTTTTTCCCTTCCATCACTTTAAATTTGTCCTGCCACTCCTTTCTGGCTTGCAGAGTTTTTGCTGAAAGATCAGCTGTTAACCTTATGGAGATTCCCTTGTATGTTATTTGTTGCTTTTCCCTTGTTGCTTTTAATATATTTTCTTTGTATTTAATTTTTTTTTTTTTTGCTGTACGCGGGTCTCTCACTACTGTGGCCTCTCCCGTTGCGGAGCACAGGCTCCGGACACACAGGCTCCGCGGCCATGGCTCGCGGGCCCAGCCGCTCCGCGGCATGTGGGATCTTCCGGGATAGGGGCACGAACCCGTGTCCCCTGCATCGGCAGGCGGACTCTCAACCACTGCGCCACCAGGGAAGCCCTGTATTTAATTTTTGATAGTTTGGTTAATATGTGTCTTGGCCTGTTTCTCTTTGAATTTATCCTGTATGGGACTCTTTGCTCTTCCTGGACTTGATTAACTATTTCCTTTCCCATATTAGGGAAGTTTTCAACTATAATCTCTTCAAATATTTTCTCAGTCTGATTTGTTTTCTCCTCTTTTTCTAGTACCCCTATAATTCGAATGTTGGTGCATTTAATATTGTCCCAGAGGTCTCTGAGACTGTCCTCAATTCTTTTCATTCTTTTTTCTTTATTCCACTCTGCAGTAGTTATTTCCACTATTTTATCTTCCAGGTCACTTATCCATTCTTCTGCCTTAGTTATTCTGCTATTGATTCCTTCCAGAAAATTTTTAATTTCATTTATTGTGTTGTTCATCATTGTTTGTTTGCTCTTTATTTCTTCTAGATCCTTGTTAAATGTTCCTTGTATTTTCTCCATTCTATTTCCAAGATTTTGAATCATCTGTACTCTGAATTCTTTTCCAGGTAGACTGCCTATTTCCTCTTTATTTGTTTGGTTGGGTGGGTTTTTACCTTGCTCCTTCATCTGCTGTTTTTCTGTATTCTCATTTTGCTTTACTTACTGTGTTTGGGATCTCCTTTTCACAGGCTGCAGGTTCGTAGTTCCCATTGTTTTTGGTGTCTGCCCCCAGTGGCTAAAGTTGGTTCAGTGGTTTGTGTAGGCTTCCTAGTAGAGGGGAGTGTTGTCTGTGTTCTGGTGGATGAGTCTGGGTCTTGTCTTTCGGGTGGGCAGGACCACGTTTGGTGTTTCGGGGTGTCTGTGACCTTATGATTTTAGGAAGCCTCTCTGCTAATGGGTGGGGTTGTGTTCCTGTCTTGCTACTTGTTTGGCATAGGGTGTCCAGCACTGTAGCCTGCTGGTCATTGAGTGGAGCTGAGTCTTAGTGTTGAGATGGAGATCTCTTGGAGAGCTTTTGCGATTTGATATTACATGGAGCCAGGAGGTCTCTGGTTGTCATGCAATGTCCTGAACTCTGCTCTCCCCTGTCAGAGGCTCAGGCCTGACACCTGGCTGGAGCAACAAGACCCTGTCAGCCACGTGGCTCAGAAGAAAAGGGAGAAAAAAAAAGGGAAAGAAAGAAACAAATAAAATAAAATAAATAAAGTTATTAAAATAATAAAATATTATTAAAATTTAAAAAATAATAAGGTAATTAAAAAAAGAAAGAAAGAATAGAGCAACCAAGCCAAAGAACCAATCCATCAATGATAACAAGTGCTACAAACTATAGTTAAAAAAAAAAAACCAAAATACGATAGACAGAATCCTAGGACAAATGGTAAAAGCAAAGCTATATAGACAAAATTACACAATGAAGCATACATACACACTGACTAAAAGAGAAAAAGGAAAAAGAAATATATATACATATATATATATAAAAAAGAAGAGAGCAACCAAAGCAATAAACAAATCTACCAATGACAGTAAGCTCTAAATATTAAACTAAGATAAACGTAAAACCAGAAACAAATTAGATGCAGAAAGCAACCCCCAGCTCTACAGTTGCTCCCAAAGTCCACCGCCTCAATTTTTGGATGATTCGTTGTCTATTCAGGTATTCCAGAGATGCAGGGTACATCAAGTTGATTGTGGAGGTTTAATCTGCTGCTCCTGAGGCTGCACAGAGAAATTCCCTTTTTCTTCTTTGTTCATACAGCTCCTGGGGTTCAGCTTTGGAATGGCCTCACCTCTGCATGTAGGTCGCCTCAGGGCATCTGTTCTTTGCTCAGACAGGATGGGGTTAAAGGAGCAGCTGTTTCGGGGGCTCTGGCTCACTCAGGCAGGGGGAGGGAGGGGTACGGAATGCGGGGTGAGCCTGCAGTGGCAGAGGCCAGCGTGACATTGCACCAGCCTGAGGTGCTCCGTGTGTTCTCCCGGGGACGTTGTCCCGGGACCACAGGACCCTGGCAGTGGTGGGCTGCACAGGCTCCTGGGAGGGGAGGTGTGGAGAGTGACCTGTGCTTGCACACAGGTTTCTTGGTGGCTGCAGCAGCAGCCTTAGTGTTTCATGCCCATCTCTGGTGTCTGCGCTGATAGCCACAGCTTGCACCCGTCTCTGGAGCTTGTTTAGGTGGTGTTCTGAATCCCTCTCCTTGCTCACCCCAATGCAATGGTCTCTTGCAGTTCCAGACTTTTTCCCAGACTCCCTCCCAGCTAGCCGTGCGTGGTGCACTAGCCCCCTTCAGGCTGTGTTCACACAGCCAACCCCAGTCCTCTCCCTGGAATCTGACCTCCAAAGCCAGAGCCTCAGCTCCCAGCCCCCACCTGCTCTAGTGGGTCAGCAGACAAGCCTCTCAGGCTGGTGAGTGCTGGTCGGCACTGATCCTCTCTGCAGGAATCTCTCCACTTTGCCCTCTGAACCCCTGTTGTGCTCTCCTCCATGCTCCAAAGCTTCCCCCCTGCCCACCCCCCGTCTCCACCAGTGAAGGGGCTTCCTAGTGTGTCAAAACCTTTCCTCCTTCACAGCTCCCTCCCAGAGGTGCAGGTCCTGTCCCTATTCTTTTGTCTCTTTTTTTCTTTTTTCTTTTGCCCTACCCAGGTACATGCGGAGTTTCTTGCCTTTTGGGAAGTCTGAGGTCTTCTGCCAGCATTCAGTAGGTTTTCTGTAGGAGTTGTTCCACATGTAGGTGTATTTTTGATGTATTTGTGGGGAAAAAGGTGATCTCCATGTCTTACTTCCCCTTCATCTTGAAGGTCCCCCCAGTTGTGTACTTTTGAATATAAATTTCTTTGTCCAGTCAGCACAATTTCAGAAATATCGATCACCAAGTCAGAAGTGAATTTACAAAGCCCTTTGACATGTTTGATGGGAATAGTCAAATTATTCACAAAGCATCATTTTTTTAAATTTATTAATTTATTTATTTTTGGCTGTGTTGGGTCTTCATTTCTGTGCGAGGGCCTTCTCTAGTTGTGGCAAGTGAGGGCCACTCTTCATTGCGGTGCACAGGCCTCTAACTGTCGCGGCCTCTCTTGTTGCGGAGCACAGGCTCCAGATGCGCAGGCTCAGTAGTTGTAGCTCACGGGCCTAGTTGCTCCACAGCATGTGGAATCTTCCCAGACCAGGGCTCGAACCTGTGTCCCCTGCATTGGCAGGCAGATTCTCAACCACTGCACCACCAGGGAAGCCCAAAGCATCATTTTTAATGTTATTATTTTTGAGTAGTTTAGTACTTTCAGAAATATTAGACATAAGGAATCAAATAAAATATTGTTTACAAGTTTTTTTCTCTATGAAAATCACTGATCACAGCACTATTTTACTTTTGGTTCAAGTGAAAGTATGCTGAGCATTCTTTTCCTAGAACATTTGAAGTCTGGTAGTTTATTTAGAAAATTATAGTATCTTGATCATTTCTGGGAAATATAGGGTTACTCTTAACAGATTAAAATATATCATAAATATTACATCCAATTCTAAAATTTTTTAAGGTACACGTTGTTCAATTGTGGTGTTACCAAAACAAATAAATATTTGACACAATTGTGTATGTTTACTCTGAGGACAGAAGGAATTTTTGGAGGGTTAATGAGAGAGTATAATAGGAAAGAACTTGTCTTTGTTGCTTTCACAATTTTTGAAAGCCAGTATAGAACCAGTTTATCATAGTTACAGATCATCTTCAACAAAAAGGATTATCTAATAGTGTTTTCTAACAGTGATATAGGCCATCTCAGATATCATATGCAATATCTGTGCATGTATGTGTGTGTGTTTATTTAACGAGGTATTTCATAGCTGTATGCCAGAATATTGCTTACTAAGTAGAGTCACAAACTCAAAACAGCATGGTTTTCAAACCATATTTCTTCAGTTGCTAGTAACGTACCCCAAGACCAACCTGGGTATTAAAAGGAGAGTTTCTGGCTTCATATTCTCATTGCAACCAGATCAGCTGGTTAGGATTCCATATAATATTTAATATGAACAAAAGGGATTTTGTAATTTTAATTGCTTTACATATTAGGATTCCACATAATATTTAGTATGAACAAAGGAATTCTGATGCTTTATTTTTTTGAAATTCAGTTTGGATTGTCTTCTGGTTGGTAACCAGTTGGCAGTTTCCTTCTTGTTTTTACTTTCAGATGTTTTGAGTGGACTGGATTCATATAGGTTGCCCCAACTGGATTGCAGAGTGCATGCTTAACAAGCATGCTTTTAGGGACTGACTCAATGGCTGGAAGGCACTGAGATGACAGAGTGGGAAACATCCATTTATTCACTAAATAGTTTGTCAGTACCTTCCAGGCATCAGGAACTGTTCTAGGTGCTAAATGCATTAGCCAATAAAAGAGCCAAAGCCCCCGCCTTCATGAAACTTACATTCCAGTTTGTGTGCCCTGGAAAAAATTGGCAGAACAGGCTTCAGACAGTTAGATATTTTCAAGAGAAAATTTTATGAACACAATTTCTTGCATCTTATCATACCTAGAAAAGCACGAAAATCACTAACAGAGACATCTGCTCCTTGTAATTAGCAGCGACATTCTCCTGAGATGTGTGCTTCATTGCCCACACCCCCTTTGCCAAAATCACATATACACTGACCCCCCCCCTTACCTCTTTGGAGCAGTTCCTCAGGGCTATCTGAGAAGCTGTAGTCCTCAATAAGCCCCCAAATAAAAATGAAACTCAGCACTCACATTGTGCTTTTTTGTTTCTTAGTTGAAACTGCAAAATACAACACATATAATATAGCAGCATTCTTTTTTTTGATTGAAGTATAGTTGACTTACGAGGTAGTATTAATTTCTGTTGTACAACAAAGTGATTCAGTTATACATATATATATATATATATATATATATACATTCTTTTTTTATATTCTTTTCCACTGTGGTTTATCATAGGATAGTGAATATAGTTCTCTGTGCTATACAGTAGGACCTTGTTGTTTATCCATTCTATATATAAAAGCTTACATCTGCTAACCCCAACCTCCCACTCTATCCCTCCCCCAACCCCCTACCCCTTGTCAACCACAAGGGGGAGGGAGTCTGTTCTCTATGTCCATGAGTCTGTTTCTGTTTCATACATAGGTTCATTTGTGTCATATTTTAGATTCCACATATAAGTGATATCATATGGTATTTGTCTTTTTCTTTCTGACTTACTTCACTTAACATGATAATCTCTAGATCCATCCATGTTGCTGCACATGGCATTATTTTGGTCTTTTTTATGTCTGAGTAGTATTCCATTATATATATGTACCACATCTTCATTATCCATTCATCTGCCAATGGACATTTAGGTTGTTTCCATGTCTTGGCTATTGTGAATAGTGCTGCTATGAACATAGGGATGCATTAATCTTTTTGGATTAGAGTTTTGTCTGGATACATGCCCAGGAGTGGGATTGCTGGATCATATGGTAATTCTATTTTTAGTTTTCTGAGGAACCTCCATGCTGTTTTGCATTGTGGCTCCACCAACTTACATTCCCACCAATAGTGTAAGGGGGTTCCCTTTCTCCACATCCTCTCCAGCATTTGTTATTTGTAGAGTTTTTAAATGATGGCCATTCTGACTGATGTGAGGCAGTACGTCATTGTAGTTTTGATATGCATTTCTCTAGTAATTACTGATGTTGAGCATCTTTTCATGTGCCTATTGGCTATTTGTAATTCTTTGGAAAAATGTCTATTTAGGTCTTCTGCCCATTTTTCGATTGGGTTGTTTTTTTGTTGTTGTTGAATTGTATGAGATGTTTGTATTTTTTGGAAATTAATCCCTTGTCAGTCTCATTGTTTGCAAATATTTTCTCCCATTTTGTAAGTCATCTTTTCATATCTTTTATGGTTTCCTTTGCTGTGCAAAAGCTATAACAACAGCATTCTTAATTCATCTGGATAAATGCTGGTAAACTTTGGCTTTTCAGTGGATTATAATTAATCTCTATAAAGTAGAAACTGCCATAATAAATTTAATATGTCTGAAATTTTACATATACTGTAATATTTCAAATAAATGACATTATAAGTCTTATAAATTTGTTGGTGTTCAAATTATTTTTTATCAGGAACACTAAAAAATATTACTCAATACAATAAACAATGAAGATTTTATGTACACACTACCTAAACCAACAAGTCAGCACACACACAGAAATCAGTTAATGCAATCAAACTGATCAATCAAAACAAATTCTGGCAATCTTTTGTATTAGTTTTATTGGTCTATTTAATTACAATAACTGATCAATTACATAGGTAAAATGAATTTCTTCTTATAAGAATATCATATAACTATGTACCTTAGTAATATCTGAATTAAAAAGAAGATGCATATCAATGTTAATAGTTTAAAAAATAATTTTTGGAAATGTCTATTGTTGGGGAAAAAGAAAATTTCCTCAACACGTCTAGGTTTCTTCTGGCTGGCCTAAGAATTAAATTGACATGAGATAGATTAACAGGAGAAAATCAAAGTATAACATGCATACATGAGAAACTGAGTAACTCACCAAAACAGCTGAAACCCTCACTTTATTTTTTATTTATTTATTTATTTTTTTACAACTTTATTGGAGTATAATTGCTTCATAATGGTGTATTAGTTTCTGCTTTATAACAGAGTGAATCAGTTATACATACACATCTGTTCCCATATCCCTTCCCTCTTGCATCTCCCTCCCTCCCACCCTCCCTATCCCACCCCTCCAGGTGGTCACAAAGCACCGAGCTGATCTCCCTGTGCTATGCGGCTGCTTCCCACTAGCTATCTACCTTACGTTTGGTAGTGTATATATGTCCATGCTTCTCTCTCGCTTTGTCACAGCTTACCCTTCCCCCTCCCCATATCCTCAAGTGCATTCTCAAGTAGGTCTGTGTCTTTATTCCTGTTTTACCCCTAGGTTCTTCATGACATTTTTTTCCTTAAATTTCATATATATGTGTTAGCATACGGTATTTGTCTTTCTCTTTCTGACTTACTTCACTCTGTATGACAGACTCTAGCTCAATTTCATTTCTTTTTATGGCTGAGTAATATTCCATTGTATATATGTGCCACATCTTCTTTATCCGTTCATCCGATGATGGACACTTAGGTTGTTTCCATCTCCGGGCTCTTGTAAATAGAGCTGCAATGAACATTTTGGTACATGACTCTTTTTGAATTATGGTTTTCTCAGGGTATATGCCCAGTAGTGGGATTGCTGGGTCATATGGTAGTTCTATTTGTAGTTTTTTAAGGAACCTCCATACTGTTCTTCATAGTGGCTGTACCAATTCACATTCCCACCAGCAGTGCAAGAGGGTTCCCTTTTCTCCACACCCTCTCCAGCATTTATTGTTTCTAGATTTTTTGATGATGGCCATTCTGACTGGTGTGAGATGATATCTCATTGTAGTTTTGACTTGCATTTCTCTAATAATTAATGATGTTGAGCATTCTTTCATGTGTTTGTTGGCAGTCTGTATATCTTCTTTGGAGAAATGTCTAGGTCTTCTGCCCTTTTTTGGATTGGGTTGTTTGGTTTTTTTTGCTATTGAGCTGCAAGACCAAAAGACAACCCTCAGAATGGGAGAAAATATTTGCAAATGAAGCAACTGACAAAGGATTAATCTCCAAAATTTATGAAACCCTCACTTTAAATACCATCTTCAGCTAAAGACAAAAGAGGATGTTGGGAGTAGTGGTTTGGGAATTCAGAGAGGAGAAGGGCAATTCACATGGAGATGAAAAAGTAAATGTTTGGTAAAGAAACATTTGCTGGTTCATGCAGAGACAAGGGACACAGAGAGGAATTTTGGCAAACACTTTGCTCAGTAG
The DNA here is from genome assembly GCF_964165515.1 of Mesoplodon bidens. Lineage (NCBI taxonomy): Eukaryota > Metazoa > Chordata > Mammalia > Artiodactyla > Ziphiidae > Mesoplodon > Mesoplodon bidens. The sequence goes on along the minus strand of NC_138176.1, from coordinate 116,093,550 downwards.
GTCCCGCACTCCCCCACCCCTTCACAGGCCTAGTTCATGCTGTAGTTACCTGTGATGATACCTGCCTTCCTGGGACAGGTACTCTGTCTACATTCTTTTAGACAGTTAGGGGGAAGGTCAAAGTTTCTTCCTGAGTCTTTGGGGACTTAAAATAATCAGCCTAAATTAATCATGCCAAAGAGACACATTTTGGAGTAGCAAATTTTTCTCCCCAATACTATTTACTTGTAGTCTTTCTATTTTAATCAAAATACTTGGAGAAGCAGATCAAACCATACTTTTAAAAAAAATCAAATACATTTACGTAATTTACTCTGTAATAGGGACCTTTCTGAGTATTTTATATTTATTATATCATTTTAACCCATGTAACAATCTTTTGATTATAGTCTTATTGTTGTCAATATTGTATCCCTGGATCCAGTGAGGAAAACAGGAACCACACAAGTATTTTAGTAAACATGTAAGGTTTAATACAAATAATTTGTTAAACATATTGGAGAGGTGAAAAAGCAGCTCTGCAAAACAGAGATAGGAAGTATAAGAAGGAACTATTATTTCTAAATCTGGGAGAACCAAGAAAATTTTCTCCAGGACCCTTTTAGCAGAATCTAGAAGCTTGGAGAAGAAGCCCTGTGGAGTTGGGGAAATTCTAAAATTGCAAAATTAAAAATCTCACATTAGCTAATTTACATAGTTTATGGCATATTGATGCAAAGTCATTTGCATCCCTAAGGTTTAAATATACCACAAAGCTTAGATAGTAACACATAGAATAATTCCCTCTCTTGAATCCTAAAATTGGGGACAGATAATATTCAGATAGAGTTTTTCTATATTTCTATATTTCTATATTCAGATATAGAAAAAAATTAATATGTAAGTAAAGTTCAGTGACTAATCCTTCCTAAGATTTTTCTTTCTTCTCAGAAGTAATAATATAATAAATTGGTGTTTATCATTTCTATGAAGAATTTTATTATTTGGTATAAAAACCATATGTTGTATAAACAATATATAATTTATACATAAGAATATATACTACATACATATATATACAGATATATTCAGGATTGCCTGATTGTTTTATACATATACATATACATATTAGAAATATCTCTCAACAATATCCCCACATTTTGAACTTGACTTAATCACATCCTTATGATGGACTTTAACGTGTTTCTTTTTCCCTAGTGCTTCTTGTAACATGGTATTTGGATCAAGTCTTGATTAAATTCAGGTTTAAGTCTTCTGGAAAATACTGCATAAATGATGCAATATACTCTCTATTGTCACCATGAAGCAACATGTGGCTATCCTATTTTTAATGATGTTACAGTTTATGAATGGGTTGAGGTGTTGCCAGCTTTCTCTGACCATTATAATGTTCTCCATCAAGCTTTCAAGCAGTGCTCTTTTGCAGCCAGTATTGATTGTTGTCTAAGTTCATTTATCCCATTATCTTAGTAGTCTTGGTAGCCTCCTGCTCTCTGGCTGGCTCATTTTTGTATTTCCTGATCCAGATTTGTTAACCAGCCACTCTTTCCCCAAGGAGTCTCCGTACGTTTTAGTGGGAAATGTTATTTAAAGATCACAGCCTTGGTGCTGGTGTTGCTTATTGTGACTAAATAATTAATTGCTTCTCATGTTTTTCAGTGACAGAAATAGGTAAAACAAATGATGTTTGTCAGAAAAATGGATCAGGAGTTCATACTGACATTTCCTATTTAGATTTAAGAAACCATGACTTGTTATGTAATCTTTTAAAATTATTTTTCTTATACACACCCACAGTATATGAACACACATAATACATGGTAGTTTTTAAATAATGACATCAAAATTATTATTAAGAATACAACTACTCAATACACTTTAAGGTTTTTATCATATTTTTCTTAGGATATATCCTACTTAGCATTTACAATCCAAATACTCTTTTAACATCATCAAAGTAATTGTGAGTGGTTATGCCACAATGAGAGATAGAATTGCTTTGTTTTCCTTTTGGATATAATTGTGTCTAACTCTGTAAAGCTAGCATGGTTTAGAATAAAACCTATACAAGTAGTTACATTGAAAAACATCCTCTTATCTCTTTTTCATCCCTGCTCCTATATGTATGCAGTTGGTTTATGCATTTCATTTTGGGTTTTGTGTTCATTGTTCTTTTCAGACAACATAAATTTATCTACATATATTTATGTATAACTTATTTTTTACAGTAGAGTTCACACAGGCAGTCTTCTGAATATATTGTTTTGCTTTTTTGGGCAATATATCTTGGAAATAATATATAGCCATATTTAGTGAACTTTTTTCTTTTAGTAGCTATAAAACAGTATATTACATGGATACATCATATCTATTCAATTGTTTCCCTATGGGTGTTTGGGTATTTTTCAAGACTTTTACTATTACCAGTAGAGTTGCAGAGAATGTTTTTGTTCATTAGTCTTTTCATATTTGTGCCACAGTAATTTCGGAATAGATTGTTAGAAGTGGGATTCCTTGATTAAAGGGTAAGTTCTTAGATAACGCTGGTAGAAAATGCCAAACTGCTCTCCAAAGAGGTTGTTACATTTTGCATTTTTACCAGAAATGCATAAGGATATTATTGATTCACAACCTCCTATATAGTATATATTTTCAAAATTTCAGATTTTTAACATTCTGCTAAATAAGGAATTTCAGCTAATGGTAATATTAGTTGCATTGCCTTGCTATAAATGGCATTTTTGTATTTGTTTAAGCATTATTTGTGTTTCTTTTTCTATGACTTGTTTGTTCATATCTTTCTCTGTAGCTCTGTTGGGTTGTTGCTCTTCTCAATTTTTAGAAGATGTATCAGTCAAGGCACAGTCAGAAAAATATAAACTATGCCAGATGTGCCACAGAGGGAATTAGGTATAAGGAGATAGCTTGTTGATCTAATACAGCAAAAAGTCTATATTGAGGTAATACAGTGGGAAAAGTTTAGGATTATCAGAATAGGGATGGTTAGGGGAAAGCCAGTGCAGACCAGAAACTCAGATCTCTGCTGATAATTCAGGAGCTCAGAAGTGGAAACCTGTGGGTCTACTGATAGGGTGTTGCCCATCTTCTGGTACTTCTGAGACTGGTTCTGGAAGCGCTCGGTGTAAGAATCTAACTGGAACCAATCTCTCCTACTGGGACAAGCTCGCAGAATCAGATGGCAAATATGGAGGAGCAAGTCCTTTCTTCCCTCTCCTGTTTTCTAGTCTCCCACTGGTGCTCTACTGGCACTACCTATGAGAAACACACCTGGCAAAGATAGAAATATAGTTTGCAGATTATGACTCCCAGACTACAGAGCACAGTCAAAAGGTAATCAGGTAAATAGGCCTCCAATGTGAGGCAGATTTATATTAATCTGGCTAGATGTTTGGCTGTGTTTAATGTTATCAGAGCTATATGTGCCAGAGATGTCAATTTTTTTCTAAGGTCCTTGTTTTTGTCTCTCCTGTTGGTTTTATGGATTCCACTTTTACTGCTCTGCAAAGGAAGTCTGTACCATGTATATCATTCATCTTTAGCTCACTCTTTCTGTGCTGGAGGTGTGCTGGTGGGCTGGCAGTTTGTGGGGGCTGTAGGTGGGAGTGTCCTATATCCTAATTAAGTCAGTCTTTAGTGGGACTGTGTCTTTGCAGTGTGGCCTTCACAAGTGTTTCTTTCCCTTCTCCTAGAGTATAGCTTTTTCCTGATTTCTACTCCCTTCATTAATATACTACACTCTAGATACTTTCGTCAGAGCCCCTGTAACACTTTGAGTTATTTTCATAGTGTTCGTACCTGTCTGTCACTTCAGGTCTCAGCTATATCTAATTCATCCTTATACCCCCTTGAGTTTTCCAATATCAGTCAATAACATGTGCTCACTAAATATTTTTGAGTTGGGAAGTTAAAGAATGTATTATTTTAAATGTGTTGCATTACTTGACTTTTAAATTATTTAGTCACACCTACCTGAGATTTACTGAATTAATGTTTTCATTTTACCTGTTTTACATTCTGAATTTAATAAACATGCTGTGCAAATATCATCAATGAGAGAAAAACATATATTTCACCACTGTGGGGAAGAGAGATGTGACATTTCTTTAAGAAATTTCTTACTCAGCAGCTAAAAATAAAAGGGACATTTGTATGGTTATAGGAAAATAACAAAAGAAAAAAAAGCATGCTTGTCTGCAGTAGTGATTTGTTGTTGCTCGAAGATTACATTTATCGATGTTTCTAAAAATAACTTTAGAAACATTTGGATCAATATTTGGATCATTCTATCAAAAATCTGATAACAGTGAGTTTTACTCTTTTCAGATATTTTCATTTGAATAGAGGTCATAATGTGCTAGAAGAAAAACACTCTTTTTATTCTTAACCTTGAAGCAGCATGTTTGTAAAATTTTCACTACAACTATTTTATTAGCAAGGCATTTATCTAAACTAGAATTTTAGACAACCTCTTGAGGTGTCACAATGGTTAGAATAGTAAAGTCAGATTCAGCTACAGATTTGATTGTCTCCAAGGCTTATCATGCTTACAGAACAAATTCATGCATCTTTAAAAGAGGATAAAGGAAAAAGAATCAAACAAAAAAAAAGATAGAAACAAAGTTGTGATATTAACCTTTCTGCAGAGATAATTAAATTCAAATATTCCTTTGCCTTTGATAGATCCAAAAGGCAATACTTTCAGATGAAAGGAAAGGACATTTGATCTCCTTTTCTAAGATATTAACTCAATAGTCTTTAAATAAATTTCTGTCACTTACAGTTTTGGGATAAAGTGTTTTGTCAGGAGAACATATTAATAGAAGAAATAGATGATCTCTTAGTGATGTTGCAATGAATTAAAGAATAATCTGACTGTTCTTAATTTAGAAGAAAAAACAAGGTTAAGAGCAGGTGGTCAGCAGTCACTCTCTCCTTTCTCTCTTGCTCTTTCCTTGTTGTCTTTCTTATCTCCCTTGCCTTGGAAATCCAGAGGTGCTTTATATGCAGCAGGTCACGTAGGGAAACGCCACATTAGATTCAGTTATTACCAGCAGAAATATTCTCCTTCCACAGAAATATATATTTTTTAAAAGGCTTGGGCTTCCCTGGTGGCACAGTGGTTAAGAATCCGCCTGCCAATGCAGGGGCCACAGGTTCGAGCCCTGGTCCGGGAAGATCCCACATACCGTGGAGCAACTAAGCCCGTGCGCCACAGCTACTGAGCCTGCACGCTAGAGCCCCCGAACCACAACTACTGAGCCCACGTGCCACAACTACTGAAGCCCATGCACCTGAAGCCCGTGCTCTGCAACAAGAGAAGCCACCACAATGAGAAGCCCGTGCACCACAACGAAGAGGGGCCCCCGCTCGCTGCAACTAGAGAGAGCCCACGAGCAGCAACGAAGACCCAATGCAGCCAAAAATAAATAAATAAATAAAATAATGAAAAAAAAAAACCCAAAAACCCTAAGACAATTTTTTTTTTAAAAAAAAAACCCTTATATGCTTACTGAAAATTTTCAGGAAGGGGGTGGAAATATCTGCAAAGAAAGCAGTTTTACAGAGCTATGGTTGATTTTACTTGGCGACTAAAATGCAAAAATAGTGAATTTCTCAAATGAGTAGTATTGCATATATAGGCAGAAGATAAAAATGGAAGAATATAAATTAGTTTCTTTTCCCCAATATGAGAGAGAGAAATATCCATAGAGGTGATGGTACTTAATGGTAATATATAGGAAAGGCATATTTAATGTCAGCCTGCCAATATTTCAAAATAGAGAGTGACAAAAAATATTGATGATCACCACCATGTTTCAAAAGATTAATAATACATTTCATGAAATATATAAAAGTTATTTCTTGTGCATTAAAATGCATCAGCAATGTATAGTTATATAATCCATATTAATTTAAAAAATTGATGTTCTTATGCCTTGAGCTATGCAGGCAAACTCTATCTTCTCCAAAGTTGTATGGACTGAAATTGCATTATGTTTAATTATCATTAGTAACAGGAATAGTAAAAACAATATCTAATTTCCTGAGTGGTTACACAGTTGACAAAGACAAAACCAAAACTGAATCTCATTCCAAAGCCTAGTCTTGTATTTATGTGGCATAATGATAATTAACATTTGCTATGATGAACTTAAGCAATTTCAAGGCATTTAATAGCTTTAAAAATCGAAAGGGCATCAAATTACGCACTGTAGGGTTTTAGTGTTAAATGAATTGTTCTTTATTTCATGTACTGTTAAATACTGATTATTTTTTCCATGCTTAATCACCTTTGATTTTTGGTAGAATTTCTAATTTTTACTACTTTTAAATGAATCATTCTGTGGTGTATTGTTATTATTTGGGTACATTTTTCTCATCTTAGCCTGTAATGGCAAAGACCTTAAGAGTCATTATTTTATTCTGCAATTGCCAAACATAGTGCCTTACAAAAACAAATCCTCAATATTTATTTTAAAACAATGAATGAAGAATGGACTATCAGAGTAGGAAGTTCCTGGTTAAGTTTGTAGCTTAGTAGTTTCAATGTACCTTTTGTTTTAAATAACTATTTGAATTATCAATGTTTGAGAAAATTAAAAGAATTTGAAGTTTTCTTGTGAGTACCTTTATAATGATAAAATAAAAACAATAAGAAAGCAAGATTTGTTTAAAAATTGGATGATGTTTAATTGGTTTAAAGATATTCTTAATGGCAAATTTAAAAATAACATTAAAAACATAATTATGGTTACTATTTATAGCCATTCATTATGTACATTTTTTCTACCTAGGAATATTTAGATTTAATAAGATTAGACACACAAATAAATAAAAAATTGTTTGTATTGATTGATTTTGGCGTACTTGAAAATAATTGTCTGGTAAGCCTTACATTTTAACATGAAAATAGGTACTAAAAGGAGAGTATAACATGTATGTAAAAAAGCAAAAAATTTAATGATGCTGAAGAAGTAATGCAGTTTTTAAAAAGGTGCTTATAGAGACCACTGAGAGAATATTTCCTATTATTAATAATCAGTCCTATTATAACAATTCCAATGTGCATAAGATAGTAAACATACATATTTAATTAGTTTCTCAGTGTAATAGACATTTCTTCTAAAACCCTACCTATATCTTGGGATTTTCTGGGTTTTTTAAATTGAAGTATAGTTGATTTACAATATTATATTAGTTTCAGATGTACGACATAGTGGTTCAATATTTTTATAGATTATACTATACTCCATTTAAAGTTATTACAAAATAACGGCTATATATCCCTGTGCTGTACAGTATATTCTTGTTGCTTATCCATTTTATACATAGTGGTTTGTATCTCTTAATCCCATACCCCTATCTTGCCCCGCCCTCCTTTGCTCTCCCCACTGGTATCCACTAGTTTGTTCTCTATATCTGTGAGTCTGTTTTTGTCTTGTTATATACATTCGTTTGTTTTATTTTTTAGATTTTACATGTAAGTAATGACACATGGTATTTGTCTTTCTTTGTCTGACTTGTTTCATTAAGCTTAATACTTTCTAGGTCCATCCAATTTTTTGCACATGGCAGAATTTCATTCTTTTTATAGCTGAGTAATATCCCATTATATGTTGGTATACATATACTGTGTATACATATATATACCACATCTTCTTTATCCATTCATCTGTTGATGGATACTTGGATTGCTTACATTATTGGCTATTGTAAATAACACTGTTGTGAATATTGGAGTGCAAGATCTTCTCTTTTTTTCTTTTTTTTTCAAATTTTATTTATTTAGGCCATGCCTTGCAACATGCGGGATTTTAGTTCCCTGACCAGGGATCAAACCTGTGCCCCCTGCATTGGGAGCACAGAGTCTTAACTACAGGACTGCCATGTAAGTCCCAGGATCTTCTTATTTTTAGTTCTGAAGCAGCTACCAAAACTGCATCTTATTTTATATTTAACTCCATAAATATGGATTCATCTAAAAGTAAAGAAAATGCATCACCTTATTTTAAAAGCTGATTATTTCCTCTTGATTCTAAACTTAACTCAGATGAATCTGTTTTGGTCTATCCTGTTTTTTTCTCATTTTTCCATAAAATTCTATGTACTTTGCTTTTTATAGTACTATCCTCAATTCGTTAACTTGCTTTCTGAGCACTTCTAAATTATCCAAATACCATTTTACATTTAAATTTAATGCGGAAATGGAGTTTATAACAATTAACATTCAATTATAAATTTCTCATTCTTTCATGAAGAATTCAAATGTTTAAACATTTTCTTGAGATTCTCAGCTCTTCTCAAAAGGTAGTCAATGAGACACTATTATAATCAATGCATATTTGTGTTTATAAATGTATATATCCCATTCTACATGTTATACTCCCTTTTTTCACTTAATAAAATATCTCAGAGATGGAGACCTTGTACTGTTACTGCATACACATCTTTTACCATAGGACCAAAAAGAAGGACCAACATAGGAGATGAATTAATTAATTTATTTTGAATTGCTGTAACCATTTCAAATAATCTTTCCCCTGTGATTTAATTCCAACCTTAAACAATGTTTTAGATCAGCTTGATAAATGGTTGCTGACAATCTATGTAAATCTTGAATAAAGTAAGAGATATTAGAAGACAAGTTGATAGGTGTCCAGAATTTCAAAATTAAGAAAGTTTTGAAATTTTCTTACAATTGAAAATTGTTACTCCAATTCATAAGAAATATAATGATTTATTAGAAGTTTTATTCATGTATCTAGTTAAGTGAAGGTCCAAGGGTGCAGAATGTGTTCCTTAAGAACAAATACTCCAAAACATTCAATTTTTAGGTATTGGACTTGGAAATCATGGCTCCATTTTTAATATAATGAATGCTGAATTTAGCTAGACCATTTGTTAGATTCCTCATTGGAAAAAATTCAAAGTATTGTTTCTCTTACAATGTGCTTAGCTAATTTAATAGACAGTTCCTATAAATAGATTCTGTTCCTATCAATGTCTTTAGGATATTAATGATAGATTGATATCAACATGAGGGCATCTAATAAAGAACTTTGTCTTTAACCTCATTCTATTCACTGGCTTTTAATAAATTATTGATTAGACAGTAAGGGTAGGAAACATAGCAGTAAGTGGAAAATTTCTCAGGAAAGAAAAGAACAATGTAAAGGAGAATAAATGTGCATGAAGGAGATCGCATAAGATCCTGATCCCCATAGCTTAGTATCCTTTAACCTTTTCAATTTTAGCATTTTTTTAACATCTTTATTGGAGTTTAATTGCTTTACAGTGGTGTGTTAGTTTCTGCTTTATAACAAAGTGCATCAGCTATACATATACATATATCACCATGTCTCCTCCCTCTTGCGTCTCCCTCCCACCCTCCCTATCCCACCCCTCTAGGTGGTCACAAACCACCTAGCTGATCTTCCTGTGCTATGCAGCTGCTTCCCACTAGCTATCTATTTTACATTTGGTAGTATTTGTAAGTCCATGCCAATCTCTCACTTCGTCCCAGCATGTTTTGAAGAAATTATTTTGTGGCTCTTTTCTTACTTTGATAACAGATTATCATGTCAGTTAAGTATTATTCAAAAGAAGCCTTTCTACCATAAAAGAGTCCCCATTTTTTTAAAAATGTAGAATGATGGATTATAATGTTGTGTCATTCCCGTGGGCATTTTCCCCTAAATTTTATATACATTATTATACTTATTTTGAAATACAGAAATAGAAAAACTGAAGCACTCTTGGTTTAACCATCAGCAGCTGATAATGGATAACACTCCGTATGAAAGCTCAAAACCAATATTCACTGAACATTGGCTTCGCCAAAGGCCTAGCAATTACACATTACACTTCTAGATTTATATCAAGTAGGAAGCCTTGCAAAGTGTACTAAGATATACAGAACCACTCTGCATAAGTGCGAAAAACTTGAAAACTGTTCTCTTAACTGCAAAATATAACGAAAACAGCAAGATGTTGGGTATTCATATGATTTAATATTATACAGCAAGGAAAATGTAATAACTAAAATTACATTTAACCAATATAGAAGAACCTTAGAGATGTATAATTCATGAAAGTAAAGTGCCAGAATATTTCACATAGTTAGATGGTTTTGTATAAAGTTAAAGCAAAAGTAAACAATATTTTTGGCACATACATGTGTAAATGATGAAACTATAAGCCATGGCATACAAATTACAAAAAATAAGTAAAAAAAACAAAAAACAAAACGTAATTCTATTAGGCCTATAAGAAAGAATAGTCAGGACAATTGTTTCAGTATTTGCAGATACATACATAGAAGTGAGTTTCTCTTTTAACTCTAGAGGGCAGAACTAACATCAATGAGTAGGGATTATAGGGACTTAAATTTTGACTCAGTACAGTAGAATCTTCTAAAATGTAGAGCTTTCTGAAGAAGTAATGTACTGCCCACTTAATCCTTGATTTTTCTGTCTCTGAATATGTTTAGGTAGAATTTGGATTGCCACTTGTCTGAGACAATATAGAATTTTCACACCATGTTTGAGACTGAATTAGATACTTTCTAAGCATCAGCTGATATCTTCTCAAAAAATGAAATTTCAAGAATTTGATTATTTTTTAATTAAAAAACACTTCAGTTGTCAAAATACACAGCAATCTCAAAATTTTCCTTGTAACATATACAAATGATGTGAACTATTTACTCAAATTTACCTGAACCTGGAAAATAGTAAAATATGGCTAAACATTACACTTCTTTAGAAAAAAATTAAATGACCTTGAAATAAAAATTTTCTAAAATATTAGAAATAGAAATAGAATTCTCAAAGACATTGAATAAGACTACTGATGGCAGATGCATTAGGTAAAAGTGGCAGGAGGCTGGCTGCAATAAAGTTTCTAATCCTTTTCACTGCAGTAGTTTTCTCTGCTGTGTTCTTGAGTAATCCTTGTTAACAGTCACATTGACAGAATTGAGTACCATGGTTCTAAATGCTAATCTGTCTCCCTCTCTTTCCAGGGCTCCACTTATCTCAGCACCAGGTATCCCTGCTCAGCCAGCCCCTGCAGGCCTTCTCCAGATTTTAATCAGGTATTGGCACTTGGCGCTTAGTGATTTGGCTTCAGAGGAACTTTCGGTGCAATGCTGGTGAGTTCATTTAACCTTGATCACAGTTTATCATGTTTTGTTGTTCACTTAGTTTATCCCTGGGGAAAGAGTTGTTACTGATAACTCTATTCACAATCATCAATAGATTATACCAAACAAAAAATACATGTGAAGTGACACTAGCCATCCTCTGCAATTCCTAACCAAGCTCAGTGAAAACTCAGAAAAGACTGTACAACGTACCCTTGCATTTGTTCATAGCAATATCTGCAAACAAAAATAGGCTTTCTTGATGGCATAGATTATTAATTTTAAAGGTTTTGATCCATATTTTCTTTCCATATTTAGATATATTTTTTGCACTGGGACAATTCCCTCATAAGAGTCTTATTTCAAAAAAAAAGTGTATCTTAAACATGTAGTTTAAGGTAAAAAGATAATATTTCAGATTTTAAATGTTTAGTGTGCTTTTTTCTTTCATTCTTTTCAAAACACTGTTTAAAGGAGGATGGTTGAGGTATATATTAACAATTTAATCCTAATTAGTATATTTAGTTTGGAAGATCTTGGTTTCCATATAGAGCTAAGAATTATCCTGACTTCTAATGACCTTTCTCAAGGCTACAAAATCCATTTGATAAATACGATATGAAGGAGCTTTAAAATATGGTAACTGTATAACCCTCACATATTTCAAACTGAAATAATAAACTAGTACTGAAAAGCACATCCAAATTAGCAGCAATAGATCCATAATGTATCCATAATGTCAGGTAACTAATATTAGAATGAGCATTAGGTTTCATATTTATTTTCTGTGTCCCAGGACTTTACACAATTCCTGAAAGACTATATTAATAATGAAGTAAATAAATTATAATTTATTCTGTCTAAGAAATAGAAAATACTAGAAATATTTAACAAATCAAACTAAGAAATAATTACTAACTCATGTATAGTAGTAAATGTGTTGATTAATAAAGTATCCTGTGTGTATATATATGTGTGCATGTGTGTATAAATGACGTATATGATTGCATATATGCATAAATATTCTTTAATTTTATTACAAATTCAATAGTACTATGAGAAATTATAAATATTTTGGTTTATATAAACATTTGTTAATAATAAAAATCGATTTTATTTATTTCAGTGCTTAAAATTAATTTAAATATCCTATAATACATTATTAAATATGCCCCATATTTTACAAAACTGTGAATATATGATAATTTTAAGAATTAGATACTTTTAAAATGAAGATATAATTTTATTATTTACAGTGATAGACTGATTATTTTTAAAAAGTATTGTTCTCCTAAGATTTTAAAAACTAAGTAAATAAAACATAATCAGATCACCTATAATTTTAGACAATAATACATTTTTATTTAAGTCAAAAAGCAGAATTCATTGGGATTGACATATATACACTAATATGTATAAAATGGATAACCTGTAAGAACTTGCTGTATAAAAAAATAAATAAAATTAAATTTTTTAAAAAAAGCAAAATTCAGGGCAGAGCTAATTCCTTCTGTAATGAGGTAAGCTCAGTTTTAAAGGATTTTTATCCAACATTTAAGAATAATAAAATTTCGATTAAAATTTATTAAAGTTTTTGCTACAATGACTCAAAAAGACAAATTCAGACTTCTAAAACTTACTTAAAAGAAAAATCTGAGTTACTTTCTTAATGCTTTAGAGTGTACTAGGAGAAAATTATTTATTTTATAAAATTATAACATAACAAAAATATTTCTGATTGATTATTATTTCCTTACTTTTGAAAGGCATATATACACATTAAGTAGTTGATTATTACTCATACAACCAGGACAGCATAAGCACATGATCAATTTTTTTAAAGAGCAGGTACTGTTTTGAAACCTGGAGAACAATGGAAGTAACTAGATGAAAAACAGAGGTAGAGGTTGACTTTGAAGATAAAGAGTACAGCCAATTCTCCAAGATTAAAAAGAAAGAAGGGGGCTGTCTGTGGTTAACTTATACAGGAAATAAGGAAAATGGTGGAGGTTCATATTTTATAGCTTTCTTTTTTTAATAAACTTGGCAACTATATTTCCAAAAGAGCATAATACATTTTTGTAGTCCACCAGGCCTAATCAGGAACATTTCCTTACTGCTCCTATCCATAGCCATTTATGGCTAAATAGTGTGTGTATCATATAAGGGATAAGGCAAGTGGTGGACAGGGAGGAGGGTAAATTAAAAGCTCACAAATAGCCCTCCACTTAAAAACAAACAAAAAATGGAGCAAAGTGCAGGATGTAACCTGCATTATAGACGTTTCCATAACAGAAAAAGATCCTCTCAATCACTTCCATTTCTTACCAGCATCAGAAAAAAATAATAAAATTTTACTTTGTTTTGATTTCCACAAACAAGAGATGAAAAAGAAAAAATGTGTTTTCTGATTTAAAAGTCTACAGGGTAGGTGACATCATAGAAAATAGCAGACTAGGTAGCTCCATGGGCCTATCCTTCCATAAAAAGATAAAAAAATCCAGCAAACATTCTATGAATAAACTTTGTCAGAACTCTGGAAAGCATTCAGAGGTTTACAGGCACCAAGATAGTGCTGAATCAACACAAAGGCAACTTCAGATAGTAGGGAAGCTTTGTGACCTTTGTGCTTGCTTCTACCCCAACCCCACCCCTGGCTCAGTGGTGATCTTGAGGATGGAGGCCTGTGTTCCTAGTATGGGATGCTGGTCACTGGTTCTGAAGGGAGAAGAGCCGACTTTACGTTCAATGAATCATGTTTGTCTGTTCTGCTATGTCTGGAGACTACTTAAAAGGGTGATACAAAGAGTTTGTCTTTGTTTCAGCTAACTCAGAACCGATGAAAGTTGAAAAAGTGGTGAGAATTCCTTGAGAACAAAATAATACGAAAAAACAATATGTAGCCACCTGGGGCAAAATATTGCAGTTGAGGAAAATAAGAGCACTGAAAACCTGGGGGGAAAGTTGGGGAGAAAGTGTCTGGGAAATTAAGGCACTCAAAAGCACTTGTGTATGCAGGGGAATTTAAAAAGCCACATGCATGCCCAAAGTAGTACACATGTTCAGAAAAGGCCAGAAAGACACTTAAGTTTTCACCCATGGCTGGCTGATCTATGGACTCAGTGAAAGTAAGAATTGAAACTAAGGCAGATTTGTAAATAGAAAATAGACTGGCTAAGTGTTGAAGTGGCTGAGCACAGAGCCAATTTTCAGGGACTATGGAGGTTTCTTTTTTCTTGTCCATATATCTGTCTATCTTCATCTTTTTTTGGCTCCTGGAATTGATGAAAATCTTTGTCAAAACACTAGCTGACAAGCTAAGGAACCGAGAATTCAGAGGCCACACATGACACAGAATATGGACTTTACAAAAATAGTTTAGAAACAAACAGCCACAGAGCAAAAGCAAGACACAAAACAAACCCTGAGGAGGGGAAATTATCTGACTTTTAGAGTTACTGAATTATAATATCCAAAAGGTCAAGTTTTCAACAAAACATTAGGAAGCATACAAAGAAACAAAAAATAATGGCTATCAGAGAAAAAATAATTTAAATGTCCCTGTGGAAATAAACATGGGACTTAAATCAACTATCTTATATATGTTCAAAGACTAACAGAAACCACGGACAAAGAGTTAAAGGAAACCAGGAGAATGATGTATGAACAAATAGGGAATTTCAATAAAGAGATATTAAATATAAAAAGAAACTAAATAAAAAACCTGGAGCTGAACAAGTACAATAATTGAAGTGAAAAACTCACTAGAGGGTATCAAGAGCAGGTTTGCATAGGTAGAATAAAAAAATCTGTGAATTTGAAGATAGGTAAGTTGAAATTACTTACTCTGAAGAGCAGTAAGAAAAAAGGATGAAGTAAAATGAACCGAGCCTAAGAGACCTCTGTGACACCATCTAGCATAACAACATACACGTAAAACATATCTCAGAAGTAAAGGAGAGAGAGAAAAGCGCACCAAGAACATTTGAGAAATAATGGCAGAAAACTTCTCAAGTTTGATAAAAGACACAAATATCTATATTCAAGCAGCTTACAAATTTCAAGAATAATAAATGAGAAGAGAACCATGCTGAGACATATTATAATCGAATCATCGAAAGACAGAGCCCCTCAAAAAATCTTGAAAGCAGCAAGAGAGAAGCAATTCATCAGTATAAGGGACCCTCAAAAGATTAAAGTTTGATTTCTGAACAGAAACTATAAGGGCCAGAAGGGAGTGTGATGATGTGCTTCAAGTGCTAAAGAAGAAAAAAAAAATACAACTGTCAACCAAGAATTCTACATCTGGCTATACTATCCTTTACAATGAGGGATAAATTAAGACATTCTCAGATAAACCAAGCTGAGGGAGTTTGTGACTAGCAGACCTGCCCAACAAGAAATGCTGCAGGGATTCCTTCGGTATGAAATAAAAGGACAAGAGACAGTAATTTGAAGCCAGAAGAAGAAATAAAGAATTCTGGTACAGTTAACAACAAAAGGCAAAGATAAAGCCAGTATTATTGTGTTTTGGGCTTGTAAATTCTCTTTTTATTTCCTATGTATATCTGGAAGACAAAGAATGATTAAGTGGTAATTGTATGATCACTAGGAGGCAGGATCCTTTATGGGAAGAAGAGGAGCATCAGAATTTTGGGAAGAACTACTTCTAAGTTCAGATTACTGGACCTTGATTCATGAGACTGCTTCACCTGATTTTGAGTGGAGCCTAAGAATTTGAAAACCTTTAGTTTTTGAAAGCTTATACGATTCTTTTGTGCAGATAGTTTCTCTTAGAGACGCCTTCATCAAGAATTAATTTTGATGGGAAAGTCTGGGCTTGGCTCTGTTTATGCCTTGCTCACAAGTTTAAAAAATGTCAATTCTATGTATTCTAGTTATTGAAATAAAAACTAATTGAGTGATTTTCATCCCAACATTCCACATTATTATTAGTGATAAAGAGGTTTAGATAAAATTCTTTGAGCAAGCCAGAGGGATCTAATTCATAAATGAAAAAAAATTTAATATATAAAAATCAAAGGAGAGAGATTTTCCTGCCCTCTTTATAGCGAAAAAAACAGAAATGAAGATCTGTGTATCCATATAATTTCACAGCTTGATTTTATATTTTAGAAACCCACAAAAATGTATTGGAAGAAAAAAGAATTACAGGCATTATTATTTAACACAGCAGGAGTGACTTGTTCAGAGTTCTTCTGAGATCAAGGAGTTGCTTACTACAAAGTACATTTTACTGTGCCTGCATTGTAAAATCTATTGAGCCAAACAAAAGCAAAGTGGTATGAATCACACTGTCAAAATGAGGCAACTGTCAAAGCTGATAGGTTGAGTGGTTCTAGTAAATACTGTTTGGATGTAATGGATCTAGTTAACTTTTTCTTTTCTATTATACTTAATAAGCATAATAAAGGAAAAGTTAGTGTCCCATATTTGTATTTGTATCTGTTTTTTATGTTAGATTTCAATTTACCCATGAAGGTGATCCTTAAGGATATAGTGTATGAAAGTCATTGTAAGAAATAGTTACTGTTTAGCAAGCCTGCATACATGGAAATTATTTGAAAGGCCAGTGTATACATGGTACAGTTTTGGCTGACTAGAACTCACGTTACCTGGAAGAGACAAACAAATTATAATCACATAAGGAAAAGCTGATCCTTTGAATATTATGTTTTGATTGACTTAGTTTCTTATCTACTGCAGAACTCACTAACTTAACACAAATTATTGGTCAAGAACCAGCTTCCAACATATAGTTATTTAACTAAAGGTAAAAAGTAGCAATTCATAAATGATACTGATTGACTGGAAAAATAGATATTTTATATAGAAATTTATATAGAAAATTTTAAAATAAGTTTAAAAAGTAGCACGTACATCTAAGTTAAATCCTGAATTGACTGATTTTTATTTCTAGATTTATTTTCATATTTAAATATACAGCATTTAGAACTTTTATATGCAGATTGCAAGAAACACCACAAATTTGTATTAGAATACTTTTGTCATTAATATACACAGTCCCATAACTTGGGTTTTAATGAGAAACATTTAAAATTACTTTGACGGTAATATGAAAATCCAGTGGCAAAATGAGCTCAGTTTTCTAGGGGCAATGTTGTCCTTATAATTTTATCACTTTTTATTCCCATATTCAGTGAAAACATGTAGCATTGGAAGATAAGGCATTTTCACTACCACTCGGTACGGTGTGCTCTGGATCTATCTATAGAAAGGAGAAGCTTATTCTAAAAATACTTTCTGAAGATTAAAATAATTTTCCCTCTGTTTTCCTGTTCCAGTAGGGTTCATGGATCACAATGATTCATGAATGGCTTTAAAGATTTCTAAAAACTTCCTGAAATTACATGTAGAAATGTTGTCTGAAAACGCTCTTTTGTTTGAGAGCTCCTGTTATCACATTTTCAAAGAGGTTGTGACCACTAAATACTGACAAAAACAATTGGCAAAAAAAAAATCTGATCTAGATATTAGAACAATACTATTCAATATCTCTCTGTAGTAGATATTTAGAAACAGGCATAACTGAATTCATCACTCATACCACACACAAAAGAATCACTCCAAATGTATCAGAAATCTAAATCTAAATACTAAAGCCCTGCAAGTCTTGGAAGAAACTAAATGTAAAAATAATGTTGATTATCTTGTAACATAGCTATGATGGCAAGTATTTTCACTATGACTTAAAAATCTAGATGCAATAAAAAATTAAGTTAAACCACTTAGAAAGGAGGAATATTTTTAGAATAGAAAGAAAAAATACTGTAAGCAAAACCAAAAATGAAATGACAAATAGGAGAAACTATTTGCAGGTTTTATCATAAAAAGGATTAATATCTGGAAATACTAAGAATCTAAAAACAGGACATAAAGGAATAGAAATCCAGGAAAAACAAAAATGGGAAATATGAAGAAACAATTTACAAAAATATATAAATATGACACTTAAACCCAGGAAACTATTCTCACCTTAATCCCTAATAAATAAAGCAAACAATACTACTATGTTATGATTTTTCACCTATTATTTTATCAAAAATTCAAAATGTGGTAAAATATTCTGTAGGTATAGGGAAACATACATTAACATATGCATAAATGCATATACACATAATACAGAAGTTAAGCAATAAGAAGGTATTGCTGAAAATGCATGCAAATGGAATAATAAAATTTAAAAATCCCCATTTTGCAGTCATCCTAATAATAACCAACTCGAGCAAGAATCATTAATGGCTGCTAAAGTTAAAGGGCAATTGTTTATAGCATCTACTCTCAGATTACTCATTTATCATAAAAGGAATAAAACTATTTTAACAGTGGAGAAATTGAATAGTCAACACCTTACTTAGCTAAGTGATCAGAGTGAATATCACTGATACAGAACCAAGCTGACATCATGCCCCGGATAAGATGCAGTGAAATAAACACAATATTATTCATACAATATTCTTGATAAAAATGCATAAACTGGGGCTTCCCTGGTGGTGCAGTGGTTGAGAGTCCACCTGCCGATGCAGGGGACACGGGTTCATGCCCTGGTCCGGGAAGATCCCACATGCCGTGGAGCAGCTAGGCCCGTGAGCCATGGCTGCTGAGCCTGCGCATCCGGAGCCTGTGCTCCGCAACGGGAGAGGCCACAACAGTGAGAGGCCCGCGTACCACACACAAAAAAAATGCATAAACTGGATCTAATCATGAGGAAATAATTATGCAAACCTCAGATGAGGAACATGCTTCAAAAATACTAACCTAGGGCTTCCCTGGTGGCGCAGTGGTTGGGAGTCCGCCTGCCGATGCAGGGGAGACGGGTTCGTGCCCCGGTTTGGGAAGATCCCACATGCCGCGGAGCGGCTGGGCCCGTGAGCCATGGCCGCTGGGCCTGTGCGTCCGGAGCCTGTGCTCCGCAACGGGAGAGGCCACAACAGTGAGAGGCCCACATACCACAAAAAAAAAAAAAAAAAAAAAAAAACTAACCTATTCATTTAAATAATAGCAATGAGGGGACTTCCCTGATAGTGCAGTGGTTAAGACTCCTCGCTCCCAATGCAGGGGGCCCTGGGTTCAATCCCTGGTCAGGGAACTAGATCCCATATGCATGCCGCAACTAAGAGTTCACACGCCACAACTAACGAGCCTACGTGCTGCAACTAAGAAGCTGGCGAGCCACAACTAAGGAGTCCACCTGCCACAACTAAGACCTGGTGCAACCAAATAAATAAATAAATATTTTAAAATAAATAAATAATAGCAATGATAGAAAGGCAAAGAAAGACTGAGAACTGGTTGGTTCACAATTAACAGAGACCATAGGGATGTGATAAATATGGTATATTTCCATGGATTTGATTCTAATTAAAAAAAGAGAATCACTATAAATGATGTTATTGAAACAGTTCATAAAATTTGAGTATAATCTTTATATTAGATAATAGTATTATTCATTATATTGCTTCCTAATTTTAATTGTACTTTGGTTATGTAAGAGAATTTTCCTGATATGCTGACAGGAAGTATTTGACTCTGTACTATAATTAAAACATAAAGTTTAGAGAATTTATCATTCACCCACATGATGTGTCCTTGTTCAGAGAACAATAAATAATAAAAGTATTTCGTTAGCTCAATCCCCAGAATACTATTTTTGTACCATACTGTAATAAATAATAACAGAAAAAATAATACTAATGCTATTATCAGAGCATAAGCCATCTCAATCCTCAAGTTTATATTGCAAAGAAAATGTTCTAGTCTTCATTTTCTAAATAAAGCTCAGGGACAAATAAATAAAAAAACAAATAATCATCCCATTCTGAAAAGAGCTCATGCAAGTTTACTAATTTTTGCAGTATTTCTCATCTAGAACTGGTGAGGCTGGGATTGGGCTAAAGTGAGTGTAATTCCAAGGTTTATCATATAATACCCAAACCTTTCTATCTGAATGAGCTGGGCTATAGACTTGGATGAAACTGAAGTTTAAAAAAAAAACTCCTACTTCAAGTATAAATAAATTAGATAATAGACAAGCAAACATTTTGTTTACTGTATTCTCAGTAATACAGCAGGTGATATATAGAGTCAAAAGTTTAAGGGTCTTCCCTGGTGGTCCAGTGGTTAAGACTTTGCCTTCCAGTGCAGGGAGTGTGGGTTCAATCCCTGGTCAGGGAGCTAAGATCCCACATGCCTCGTAACCAGAAAAACCAAAAAGCATAAAACAGAAGCAATGTTGTAACAAATTCAATAAAGACTTTAAAAATGGTCCACATCAAAAAAAAAATCTTTAAAAAAAAGTTTGAATTTATGGACTAGTTGGAAAATAAAACAAATATGTAAGGGACAATGGAGGCAATTTGAGCAGCTAGTAGAAAACTGATTATTTTTGTGTCCTCTTCTTCTCCTTTACCTAATATTTAAAGATTTACCTTAAAGTTCTCCTAGTCCCGGATATCAGGATTCTTTTCTATGTGTTATAATTTTATGGTTTGTAAACACCCCATACCAATTCCTCTTCCCATGAAAGAAATGTCTTGAGCATATTATGTTAGGGTTTTCAGTGATCTTTGAAAATAATAGCAAAACACTCTTATTTTCAGGAGCAAAGTTTTGAGAATTGTGGAATCAATCCTTTTAACTGTATTGTGATCTCGTTATTTCAATAGTATAAAAGCCGTCAGTATTTCAGACAGTGCTTCCTATAATGAACTTTTACATGGCTTGAAGGGAGATCTTCATCATTAGAATGTAAAGTCAATGAGATCCATGATTTAGATTGGGATAAGCATTAGGAATTTGAGAAATATGGGACTAAAAATATTGATTAGGCTTAAAGGCAAAAAGACATGGGCTGTGAAGGTGAAAATGGAGAGCATGAAAGTTAAATTCAATGAAGCCAACCTTTAGGACAGGTTTGAGCAAATGTAACTATATATCAGAGAAAATTAGCAGGATGTGTTCCTAGACTTCATGAGGGAATGATTAATTTAGAGTCTATGTCTTCCACCTCTTTATTTGGGAATACTACCATCTTTTACAAATCCTTGTTTAATATTTACTTGCATAAAATATTTAATATTTATATTGTTTTAAAAGAAGGTATATCTGTTTTTAAGTTAGAATTGTTATATAGACAGATTTCAAAACAAGGAACTGAAAAAGAAATTGATATAGTGCTCAACAAATCCATAGAAATTTGACTTGGCTTATTTTTAAATAACTTCTCTTTTATATTTGGCTGACTTTTACAAGCTAGGTGCTAGACTTTCATCTTCTAGATAACCTCTGGTCATTTCTTACTTAATAAGCAATGCTGTTAGGGAAACTAAAAAGAAATCATCATTATCCAGCAGATTAAATGAAATACAATAGATTAATTTGGACATCTGCAAAACAGAGATACTTTTCGCCTATTGTGAGGTAGGGATTCATATAAACAAAGGTCTACATAGACATAGTCGAAATTGTAGAGTTTAGATAGTATACTGATTTAACAGAATGATTAAGCATAGCCAGTTCAATGTAAGGAAGCCCATTATATGTTCTTACCATCAACATATACTTGTGTTTGTCTTGATGAAGAACTAACAGATAAGAATAACCAAACAGGGCTTCGCTGGTGGTGCAGTGGTTGAGAGTCCGCCTGCCGATGCAGGGGACACGGGTTCGTGCCCCGGTTCGGGAGGATCCCACATGCTGCGGAGCAGCTAGGCCTGTGAGCCATGGCCGCTGGGCCTGCATGTCCGGAGCCTGTGCTCCGCAACCAGAGAGGCCACAACAGCCCGCGTACAGAAAAAAAAAAAGAATAACCAAACAAAAAGAAAACCTTTCAAACTAGAAATATAAAAACTCACAGATGTGCTTGCAGAAAAAATTTTTTTTTTAAAAAAAGACTTTGCATAGGGGAACCACTGCCAAAGATCCAACAGATACTTCCCTTTGAATAACACATTTTCCTATGAACCAAATGCATTATTACTATCAAAAAGTTCCTGAGCAATACATCATTCTTTATGAAAATTATTTCAATGGACTTCCTTTAAAACAAAATTAAAGGCAGTTAGAATTTTTAAATTAAGTTTAAGCTTGTGGTATTATTATTTGGTATTAGTTTTAGTCAGTGGTGCATTTAATTTAATCTAGAACACCCACTGTGGAGATTTGCCATTCTTTTTGACTACCTAGCATCTGAATCACATTTTCTGCTTTGGGAATTCCCCACTTTATGAAGCGGGGAGCCTGCCTTCCACTGTAAAGTTTGAAGGAGCCAAATACTTTCCCAGCACGCCTATATCATGTGACAAGCTTTGTCTATCACATGTTTTTCACTCCAGAATTTGAATTTCTACAATGCAGCAGCTACTTCTTGATATCTTTCTTGCCTGATGTCTGCATCTACTTAGATTCTTATGGATGGAAGTGACAGAAATTCTGGCAGCAGCTCACCTTAGTTGTGGGAGCTCTGTCCTCTGTGGCATCTCTGCCCAAAGGTGATGCAAGTGATATTTTCACAGGACAAACTCTACAGAATAAAACAGAGCTTATTCGTTTATTTGTCTTTGGATACATGTCTATGAACTGCTGTTCTCAGTTTTCCTGGCTATTATGGAGCAATCGTGAGGAACTAAGAACCCTGACTAATAATGAGCAGCTTCAAGAAGCTTGCTTCTAATTAGTAATTGTAAAAGGATAGGCAAAGTTTAGATGGAGATGCTTCTGCTTATAAAACTAAAGAGTAGTTGACATTAAATTAAAAACAATACTACTCCTCTTCATATCCCTCCCCTATCATTGCTAAAGCAAAAACTTCTTTTTTTTTTAACAAGACTTTAAATAATTATTTGGTGTTATCTTTCTTTTGCATCACTGTTCATCACATTACTTTTTCACCTTCTTCCTCATTAACAAAATATTGAAAAAAGAATTTAGCTCAGATTCCACTCTGAACTCTGAGGTTGGAGAGCTTATCAGAATATATATTTTAATAACCAATAGTGTATATTTATATAGTTGAAGATAGTGTCACTGCAAATATTCAGTTATTTAATCCATATAAGGAACTGTAAAGAAAAAATCTAGGTGATTACCTAGACTGAGACAAAAAAGATGTTCAAGTACTTTGTATTATATAATATATTCTGAGTTACCAATTACTTCTGCATCAGTCGAGCCACATAAAATCAGCATGTTGTTTAGAAAATTAGAATAGGAAAGTAAATGTTTTTACACTAAGCACCATGGTACAGAAGATGATTTTCAATAATTTTTGAAAAAACAGCAATTGTCTTTTGTCTTTTTGGATTACCTCCCTCACCATCTTCTAGAAGCTGTTTGTAATGACCTTACAGATTTACTTTGCTTCACAAATCACCCATCCTTCAGCAGAACAGTCTGATAAGAGGAAAATTATTTATAATTCAGAAAATAGCAAATGTTTGCTATTTAAAGGAAATAATAAATTGCATTATGTATATATTTATGTTCTCAAGATCTAGGACCATATGTTTGCTGTTTGCTTTAAGCATCAAATAGTAATTGAAAATAGTGTTTAGCATTGATATTATATATTTATGTAATTGAAATTGTCCGTCATTAAATTGTGCTTAAAATGAGAGCAATTTAATTATATCTGTGTTACTCTAGAAAGGACAACATAGCTTTAAAAAAGGAGATAATGGGACTTGCCTGGCGGTCCCATGGTTGGGACTCTGCCTTTCCACTGCAGGGGTCACGGGTTTGCTCCCTGGTTGGGGAACTAGGATCCTGCATGCTACGTGGCTAAATAAATAAATAGATAGATAGATAGATAGATAGATAGAGATAGTATTCTACTTCTGTAATGGCAAAGGAACTTATTTAAGAGGCAATAAAAAAATTGGGAAAAATAACTCTTTGAAGACATTAAAGAGTGAGTAAAAGGTAAGAACTGGAGGTAATGCCATCCTTGAAAGAAGAGAATCACTCTAGGTAAAATAAAATCTGCATTTAATTGGCTGGCTCACTGAATACACTTACAAATTTGCACCCACAGAGAGAACACTCACATAAAAATCAGGCGTCTTATTTGCCTGAGAAGTTAGAGTTTGGGGCTGCCTTAGAGATTGGTTACTAAAAGGGAAAATCCTGGAAAGAAGAAAGTC
Source organism: Mesoplodon bidens (assembly GCF_964165515.1). NCBI lineage: Eukaryota > Metazoa > Chordata > Mammalia > Artiodactyla > Ziphiidae > Mesoplodon > Mesoplodon bidens. The sequence goes on along the minus strand of NC_138176.1, from coordinate 116,069,205 downwards.
CATGTGTGGTAAAGCAAAATCAGATTACAAATTTCATCACATTCTTAGATGACTTCAAAATGCACATGAACAATCCAACCCCAAAGTACTGAAGTAAAGTAATAAGTAAGTAATAGGTAGAGAAAGTCTAGAATACTCTGTTTCTCTCTATTTTGGTTTCCAGTTCACCCGTTGGTGTGCTATCTCACTCTTTGAGATAGCTGCTTTTATATAAGAATTGCCGATCGGAGCTCCCAAATCCTACACACCAGGCTTTGTCTTCTGTGTCCCAGGTTAGTGTTTGAATTATGGTTTGTACTCCGCCTTTGGCAGGTAACCTCAGAACATTAATGGGCTCTATGACAATTTACCTTTCTGAATTCACACTTTTTTCCTTCCTTTCATCCTTCTTTCTTTCCTTCCCCCCTTCCTTTTTCTTTCTTTTACCTCTAAGAATATTTTCTATTTTTCTCCCTGCTAAATCATCCATTAAAAATGTTAAATACATTTTTATCTAAAATTAAAGTTGCTCAATATGAGAAAGGCTTCTCTGAGTAGTACCTTGAGAAATTGGCCTGTCTTATTTCTTGAAAGAGAAGCTCATTGCATAGTTTTAGCAAAGTATTAAGAAGTGCATTTTGTTGACTGGAGACCAAGTTTATTCTGCCACATGATTCAATCAGAGGTTCCATGATTCAATAGTTAAGGTTTTGTTTTGTTTTGTTTTTTACTGTCTCAGAGAAATACTCATCAAAGGATTTTCACTGAAGAAAATTGACTGATCATGTTATTTAACTATTATATTAGAATAAGTCATCTCAGTTGTTTCCCATTTGTTCATAGAAAGCTTCACAAAGATCAATAAATCACTCACTGATTTTAACAGACTCTACCATTTTTACAGTAGCACTGGTATTTTCCACATGTGGAAACCTAAAGTAAATGCCTGGAAGTAAGCTGTTTACACAACTCATGTAGAGGCAACTGATACATTTGTCTGCAAATGCTGTTGAAATGTACCATACCTCTTGTATTAGGCCCATCTGCAGACACATCCACATATTATTTTTAAAGTGATTTAAAATTATATAGTTTGAAAGTGTGTTCATCATTGATTTTATAATGGAGCACTGTATATAAAATATATCTTCATTAAACATTTATTAAATGTCTGATCACTAATGCTTTCATAATCTTTGATGTAAAAAATGTTATCCTTCATTTAATAATCAATTATTTAAATGTGTCTTATGTCTTAGGAGTATATTAAAAAGCATTTTGATAGCATTATGCACTCATATTCAATGGAACCACATCTATAGCCCCAGGTTTCACCAGCTATTCTTTTATTGTGGTAACATTATCTGCCATGATGCTTTTATAATTCATCTGGAAGGAAATAACAAACAGAAATATTCTTCTTTTACGCTTGTTGTAATAGTAGTAGTCAAAATTTTCATGCTTCATAAAAAATTTTTGATGTTGAGTAACATACTCAAATGGATAAAAAAGGATTAAACAGAACTAAGGGGTATAAAGTTATAAATAAAAATGTCTGACCTATATAATTCTCAATTATGTCCTCTTAAAATTAACTACTTTTAAAAGTTATTGTTTTAATCTTTGGGTGGAACTTATGTAGCATGCATATATGTCCATATCTTAATTTTGGTTATTTGCTAACTGGAATAATAACAAGGAATTTAATAACAGGAATTTACTCATGGAAACTATTTCCATTTCTTCATTCACTGCTCTCAAATTTTATGTGTTCTGATATTATTTTTATTTATATGGTATATTTTAGAATTATTTCTTAATCGGTCAACTTTAGAAATTATATTTCAGTGTTTTCTTAAACATGACAATGGAATGTATATTCCTGCAGTTTCCTTTCCCTCTGCAATGGCTTCTTCACTTACCAGCTGTTATAATATTATTTCAATAACATTGAACATGTTATTTATAACTTTTATATTCTGATCAGTAACTGTAATTCAATCTTCTCTGTTTTTCGTATAGGTTCATTCTAAGGGAAAAATGAGTGAATGGTATTTACACTATTATGTGATATAAACATTAATTTATGGATAAAATATGACATTAAAACATCAGAAAAGGGGATTTAGCCAAAATCACCTAAATCTGTTACTCTAAGTGAATGACCAAGGGAAAATATTTAAGTGCATTCTATCTTGCATTCTTCAGATTGTTCAAAATTGTATCATAGTTTACTTTGATTTAAATTAAAACATTATTTGACATCAAATTAATTTTTCTGGATTTTTCAATTGCCTTTCTAACTTTCTTATTGACTTGGGAATTTATTACTTCATCTGATCACTAATAGTATCTAGTTTCTTCTTCATAACTTTTATTACACAAATTTATATTTTTGCCTAGGAATCCCATGACCTGCTTTTTAAATTTCAATTGACTGCATGCATGGGGACCTTGCTACTCAGCTATAACCCTAAGATTTATTTTCTTCTGGGAAATCTATGGGCTCTTACATTTAATATATCTATCACTTTATATTCCTTTACTATTTGAGGGAATATATCCCTGAGTATTTTTTGAGGAAAATTTGGAAAGGAAGTTAACTTCTGACTTTGTATATGGCAATGTCTATTTTGCCTGATTTGATTTGTTTTGCAATCATGTGTTCATAATTACATGCCCTGAGCAATCAATATATAGATCCTTTTGCATTCGGTATTGTTAATGTGATGTTTGATTCTAATAAGATTCCAACATATTGTTAGTATCCTATTCTTAGTCTTGTGAAACCTTTACTATCCGCTTGTTGTCATTACCTCTCACACTGAAGTTTTAATTCAGTAATCTTTTCCTGTGAATTCAGAATAGTCACCACTCTGTTTTGTAGTGGGTAAATGAAATTTCCAGCTTGAAATAGTATATGATAAAATGACAATTGTGGAAGTCATTCTTTACTATTATCATAAATATACTTGCTTAGTCCTTCTTTGCACCAGAAGCCAAAAAGTGCTAAATAGTTATATTTGAAGAACTATGTGTTCAGGTTGTCAGACTTCAGGGTTTTTAGTATAAGTGGAATCAGAGTTCATTTTTACTTCAATACATATTTTATGTAAGCATTTGAGTATGTTTTATACCAAATGTCTCAGTATAATTGATTAATGCTTTTTTTAAATTATTTATTTATTTATTTATTTATGGCTGTGTTGGGTCTTTGTTGCTGTGCACGGGCTTTCTCCAGTTGGAGTGAGTGGGGGCTACTCTTCGTTGTGGTGCCTGGGCTTCTAATTGCAGTGGCTCCTCTTGTTGTGGAGCACAGGCTCTAGGAACATGGGCTTCAGTAGTTGTGGCTCGTGGGCTCTAGAGCACAGGCTCAGTAGTTGTGGCACACGGGCTTAGTTGCTCCGTGGCATGTGGGATCTTCCTGGACCAGGGCTCAAACCCGTGTCCCCTGCATTGGCAGGCAGATTCTTAACTACTGCACCACCAGGGAAGCCCTTGATTAATGCTTTTATATTCCTCATTGAAATTTTTGAAAGTTACATCAGGAACTAGTCCATGTCTGTTCTAAACTTTATTATTCTGTGTCTTCTTTATATTCTAAATTATCCTGTGTGTTTTTTCTGGCTTTAAGCTTATGCTTTAAATGTATGCTTTTAAGATGTTTGTGGAACAGAATAAACTACTAACCAAAAATAGTGAATTATCAAACTGAAGACATGAAGAATTTTGATTAATTTATTTATGTCCATGTGTGACAAAGTGTTTTGAGAGCACAAAAATTCAAAATGCTTTTTCTAAATATTTGAGTGAAATTAATTTTCCTGGGAGAATATCCACATTCAATATTTATTCTCTGGTTTTCTGTACATGGATATAGTTCCAGGACCCTTCTTTTGAGAAGCAAGGAAGCGTATGAATCAGAGGGTGCATGACTCAAAAGCAATCCGGTTACCATGCACACCTTTTTCTGATATGGGGATCAGAGAGACATTTCTCTGGGGATCTGTCACAGGAAAAGTGGTATGTAACGTCGAAGCAACAAATAACTTAGGGATGTTTCTTTTACTATCCCTCACTGTATGATGATGGCATTTTGCCAAAAGGCAATTCTGTAAATGCTGTTGTACTAGGAGGTGGTAAAATTATGTGGTCTAAGCTGCTAGTGCACTTATATTATGGAATAATTTATGGGTAGCTATTAGAGCATTTAGAGATATGAGTCTACTGCTTACCATTCAGAAATTTTCCCATAAATATTGTGTTCTCTCAACTGTGCTTTTCATAAATATTGAGCAATAGCAGATTTGAGGTTATATTCCCTGACAAGTAATTGGATTGCAACCAGTCCATATTGATGATTCAGTACAAAGTGGCATTCGTTGACAGTCAGCTAATCTGGGAAAAGAATGAAAATGACTTGTGAGAGTCAAGGTACTAGAGGGGGAAACATTCAATGATAAAAAAGCAAACAAACAAAAAACCTCCCTAATACTGTCCAGAGGTTGCCTAAGCAAACACAAAAGGGCAGGTATAAATTTCTTCCAAAAACAATTACAAAAGAAAGAGATCTATTTTCAGGATTTTAATGATCATACCAAGGTCACAATGAGCATAAAACATTTGCCCCTGTATAAAACATATTTCATAATTTTTGTGCTTTCATACTGTTTGGGAGGATAAACAGACTCTTTCACAAAAAAATACAAGATTTATAACTTCTTTAATGTATTAGAAAATATGGCTATGCTGGATTCAAAATCCTTCATGACAGCATTTGGCTGGATCTGTGCACAGTATGTCGAATCTAGATGGTACATGTTATTTCACCAGCCTTTAGAAATATTTGCTTTCACTGCCCCTATGAAAAACATGGCTTAGTGAATACAAACCAGGAAAACTTTGTAATATTTTATTTGATGTGTAACATACATATAATAAATTGCACATATCACAAATCTGCAGCCCAGTAATCTTTTGCAAGGTAAACAAAGCCATACAACCATATAAAATATTTTCAATACCCAGAGGCTACTCTAATGCTCATCAAAGTTAACTTGTCTGCAAACATAAACAATATTCTGAACACTAAAGTCATAAAATAGTTATGCTTGTTGAACTTTATATAAATTGGATTATAAAGCACATACTAAATATTATCATACAGTAGACAAAGTATTACCTCATTCCTTTTCATTGATGTTTAGCATTTGATTTAATGAGTATACTAAAATGTATTTATCCACTTTACTGTTGATATACACTTTAATTGATTCCCGGTTTTGTCTCTAAACAATGAAACCACTATAAACATTAATGTAAATGTCTGTTTATGAGTTATGGCCTCATTTGTATTTGGTAGAGTCATAGAAGTGAATTTGATGTTGTATATGTCAGGATTTATTTCTGAACTGTATTCTATTCCATTAGTATAAATGTCTGTCTTGATGCCAGTACCACACTTTTTGGATTACTGTAGTTTTGTAGTAAGTTTTGAAATCAGTAAGTGTGAGCCCTCCAGCTCTGTTCTTCTTTTTCAGGATTGTTTAGGCCACTCAGGGTTCTGTAAGATTCCATATGAGTTTTATGATGAGTTTTCCTATATCTGCAAAAATATCATTGGGATTTTGATAGGGATTGAATTGAATCTATATATTGTTTTGGGTAGTATTGACATCTTAACAATATTAAGACTTCTAATCCCTGAACACTGGTTGTGTTTCTATTTATTTATGTCTTCTTCTATTTCTTTTAGCAATGTTTGTAGTTTTCAATTGTGCAAATCATTTACCTCGTAAGTTAATTCCTTAGTATATTTTTTCTTGTTGATGATATTGTAAATGGAATTTTTTTCTTAATTTACTTTTTGGTGTTCTCTCTCTTCAGTTTTCTGGAAAAGTTTGGGAAAGATTGATATTACTTCTTGAAATGTTAGTAGAATATACCATCAGGTCCAAGACTTTTTTTGTTGGGAAGTTTTTGATTATTGATTCAGTCACCTAACTAGTAATAGGTCTGTGCAGATTTTCTGTTTCTTCACACATTCATATTGGTTGCTTTTGTGTTTTTAGGAGTTTGTCTATTTCATCTGGGTTATCCAATTTGTTGGCTTACAGTGCTCACAGTACTCTTTTATAGTCCTTTTATTTCTGTAGAATCAGTAGCAAAATCCACAACTTGATTTCTGATTTTAGTAACTTGAATATTTTCTCCTTTTTTTTTTTAGTCCATTTAGCTAAAGGTCTGCTACTTTTGTTGATCTTTTCAGAGAACCAACTTCTGGTTTTCTTGATTTTTCTCTATGATTTTTCTATTCTCTATTTTGTTTATACTTATGCTAATCTTTATTATTTCCTTCTTTCTAAGGACTTTGGGTATAGTTTGTTATTCTTTTTTAATTCTTTAAGCTACAAAGTTAGGTTGTTGATTTGAGGTTTTAGTTTTTTTTATTGTAATTGTTTAAACCTATAATTTCCCCTTAGCAGTGCTTACTCTCTGTCTATAAGTTTTGGTATGTTATATTTTGATTTTCATTCATCTCTAAGTATTTTCTAATTTCCCTTGTGATTTCTTCATTGATTCATTTGTTATTTAAAAGTTTTTGTGTTGCTTAATTTATAAATCTGTGAAATTTTGTTTTTCTTTTGTTACTGATTTTTTATTTCATCTTGTGGTTGGAGAAGATACTTTGAATAATATCTATCTTTTAAAATCTCTTGGGACTCAATTTGTGGCCTAACATATGCTACATACTAGAAAATGTCCCATGTGCACTTGAAAACAATGTGTATTCTGTTGTTGTTTGAGTAGAGTGTTCTGTATGTCTTTTAGAACTAGTTATTTATCATGCTATTCAAGTTCTCTATTTCCTCACTTACCTTTCATCAGGTTTTTCTATGTATTATTGTGAGTGGTCGACTGAAGTCTCCAACTATTATTGTAGAACCATGTATTTCTTCCTTTACTTCTGTCAAATTTTCTTTAATTATTTTTATTTTATTTTTTTTGCGGTACCCGGGCCTCTCACTGCTGTGGCCTCTCCCGTTGCGGAGCACAGGCTCCGGACACACAGGCTCAGCGGCCATGGCTCACGGGCCCAGCTGCTCCGTGACATGTGGGATCCTCCTGGACCGGGGCACAAACCCATGTCCCCTGCATCAGCAAGTGGACTCTCAACCACTGCACCCCCAGGGAAGCCCAAGACAACATTTTTTTAAGACAATTCTTGCAGTACAGTACCTTGAAAAGTACAGTAGTGCCAACTATATCACCGCTGCTTTTACGCTTGCTTCTGGACATCCTGGGCTTGAAATAAAGATACTATACTACTGTACTCTGTACAGTACTGTACAGTATAGTACACAAAAACACAACCACTTGTAGAGGATGCATGCACATGACAATGTATGCCAGACACATGAACTAACTTATGTGATTGGACATGTGAACACACGTTCACAACTTTGAAAGTTTGCAACCTGAAGGTATGTAGGGGACTTACTGTATTATTTAACTATTTTCTTTGTGGATACCATGGGGATTGGATTTAGTATCATAAAGTTATAACACTCTATATATATATAACACTCTATCTATATATAACACTCTAATTTGCATTTATACCAACTTAACTTCAATAACATATGAAAGCTCCTTTAACAGCTCCATCCCCACCCCTTTCAGTTCTTGATGTCACAAAATTACATGTTTATAACTTGTTTCTCAAAAATATAAACTAATAATTTTGATGCATCGATCTCTTACATTATGTAGAATAAAATGAGAAGTTACAAACCAAAGTTATGAAAATACTAACTTTTAGACTAATATATCTTTTACTTTTTAATGTATTAGTCTCTCAATTCATGTAAAAAACAAAAAGTGGAGTTACACATCAGTGTTACAATAATACTAGCTTTTATAATTTCCCATTTATTTACCTTTACTGAAATCTTTATTTCTTCATTTTGTGTTAAGTTACTGTCTGGTGTCCTTTCATCCTGAAGGAGCTCCCTTAGCATTCTTGTAGGGCAGATCTAATGGTAGTGATCTCCCTCAGCTCTTGTTTACCTGGGAGTACCCTCACTTTTGAAGGACAGTTTTGCTGGATATAGGATTCATGGTTAATAGTTTCTTTTTTTTCTTTTAGCATTTTGAATATATATAATTCCACTTCCTGCTGTTCTACAAAGATTTTAATGAGAACCTATTGATAATCTTACTGCTAATCTTACTGATATTATGGGATAATTCACTTCTCTCTTGCTCCTTCCAAAATTCTTTTTGTCCTTGTCTTTCAGCAGTTTCATTACCATGTGTCATTGTGGGTCTCTTTGAGTTCGTCCTACTTGGAGTTCATTAAGCTTCTTGGATGCTTATATTCACATCTTTCTTCAAATATGGGAAGATTTCAGCCATTATTTTTTCAAATATTCTGTTTTTTCTCTCTTACATCCCAATCCGTGACTCCCATGACACATATGTTGGTCCACTTGATGGAGTCCTACAGGTCCCTTAGGCTCTATTCACTTTGTTCAGTTTTTTTGTTTGCTGTTCCTCAGACCTGATAATTTTCATCATCTTGTCTTCAAGTTCACTGATTCTTTTTTCTGCCTGCTCAAATCTGACTTTGAATCCCTCTAGTGAATTTTTTTATGTCAGTCATTGCACTTTTCAGTTCCAAATTTCTTTTTGGTTTATGATGTTTTCTGTCTCTTTATTGATATTTCTGTCTGTTCATACATCATTTTCTTGACTTTCTCCATGTTGTCCTTTAGTTCTTCAGATGTCTTTAAGGTAGTTGTTTTAACATCTTTGTCTAGAAGATTCATGGTCAGGTATTTTTCAGGGACAGTTTTTGTTGGTTTATTTTTTTTTTTCCTTCGAATGAACCATATTTTCCTGTTTCTTTGTATGCTTTCAATTTTTTTTGTTTAAAACTGAATATCTGAATTGAATAATGTGGTAAACCTGGAAATCAGATTCACCCCCTTCCTCAGTTCGTTGTCAGATATTTTGTTTGTTTGCTTGTTTGTCTTATTGTTGTAGACTGTCTCAGTGCTGAAGAGTGGCCTTAAGTGTAAACTTAAGGTCTTCTCAGGTCTTTTCTGAGTCTGTGCTTTCCCATAGTCATGCACAGTGTCTTTCTAATTTCCTCTACTAATGCAGTCAGCTTTAAATGTCTTGGTCTTTAATGTCTGGCTCCCAAAAGGGAAAAAGAGAAAAATGAAGACAGAGGAAAGGTGCTGCCCCTTAAATCCCCTAGAAGTCACTTCAGTCAGAGGGGAAAGGGCTTGCAACAATGGCACAGCTGCAAAAACAATGGCTGTCCCCTCTTTGTCTGTATCTTGTGATCAGAAACAACAGTCAGTCATCAGAGAGTCCTAGTATTTAAAGAACAGAGTCCTTTTTGCCCACCCTGGTTCCCACAAGGTGTGTGCAAGCTGCTCCAGGAACATGTACACATTTGCCTGGTATAGGAATTAAATAGCTGCTACTGTGTTAAGAGTTAAAATTGACCAAATTTAACTGTGATTTACTGTCCAAATCTTCCCTTGGAAACTTCAATAAAATCCAGAGTTCTAAAATAGTTGCACCAGGCAGATTCTGTCAGTGCAATTGTTGTCTAAGTGGGAAGACAGATTTCTGATGCTTCCTACTCCATCTTCCTGGATTCCCTCAAATGATTTTTGTTTAATTTCTTTTTTTCTCCTCTCAGTTACTGAAAAAAATATGCTAAAATCTCCTATCTTAAGTTCACATTTGTCTACTTCACTTTCTAGTGTTGTCAGTTTCACCCTTCTTTCCTAGGCAGATAGAATGAGGAACTGATTGCCTTAATTCAGTCATGTATTGACTAAACTGTGGGTAAGCTTGCATGCCTGTTAGGGCTCTGTTTACTTCTAAGTAATTCCACTACTTGAGTTTAGTCAACTGAGAATGTCATCCAACTTGGAGACTGGGTATCCAGTAACACCAGTAATATCCAATAATACCCTACCAGCAGGGTATTACCTGCTGGTTTCAGGTCCAACAAGTAAAGACCTTAGAAGGCATCATAAATATCCCTAGAACAAGTAAAAGTTGAACAAATTAATTATCAATGATTTTCCTTGAAATTAACAGAGAATTAAAGTAGCAAAGTAAACTACCACCTAAAATTCTAGAGAGTCAGGCAAATACATAGAACATAGACAATATCATCTAACCTTGATCAGAAGCCACTGTAGGAATAAACAGGTAAGAACACTTACGTGATCATTTTGACAAATTCCTGTTGACCTTGCATGAAGGAAACTCTTGTAGTCTTAGGAGGCCTCCACACTTCTATGGGTTTTACCTCCAGATAAAACATAATTTCTCACTCTGAAGAGCAGAGAGAAAAAATCCCCTACTGGCTCTGGCAGGAGGAGGGAAAAGTGGAGTGTTATCATGAACAAAAGCCTACTCTCCATGAAGAAAACTTTACCAGAGCCTTGTCTCACATAGCGGAAAGGGCATTTACCCATCTCCAGTCCCCTTCAGGCTTCCTGACTCACACTTGTGAAGGTTATAACCTAGGGACATAGGACTTCAAAAGACTAAGACCCATATAGAAGATTATAGAATGCTTCACCTCCCACATACCTTAGCATCACAACCACAGATTTCTACCATAACAATACTGGATTACAGATAGAAGGAAGATTATGCCAGATGGGAATATTCATCTATACAAAGGATTGAAGAACATCAGAAATGATAACTACATACAAGATTTTTTTCTTTTCGTTTAAATTGACTCTTTGTTTAAAAATAATAATCATAGAGTGTGCAATTAATAACATATATAAAAAATAAAACAAAAGGCAATAATAGTACAGATATCTGGATGGGAGAAAAAAAGTACTATTTAGGAAAATATTTTTAATGACCGGTTTAAAGTCTTTCACTCTCAATTCCAACATCTGTGCCAATTCTGACTCTGTTAAACTGATTATTTTTTCTCTTTATTCTTGATCTTATTTTCCTTCTTTCTTGTAGGCCTGGTAATCTTTTGCTGGATACCAGATATTGTAAATTTTACCTTGTCAGTGTCCTGGACGTTTTGTATTTCTAAAAATATTGAGCTTTTTTCTGGGATATAGTTAAGTTACTTGGAAACAGCTTGATTCTGATATTGGTTTTATGATTTGTTAGGTGAAACTAAAGCAGTGTCAGTATAAAGGTAACTATTCTTGCCTACAGAGGTAAGACTCTTCTGTACAGTCGTCCCCAATGTCTTGTGCAGCAAGAGGTTTTCCAGTCTGGCTAATGGAAGCAGGCACTGTTACTGGTCCTGTCTTAGGATCAGGCACTGTCACCTCTTATTCTTTCAGGTCATTCTTTCCCAAGCCATTTACTAGCTAGATAAACTTTATTTCACCTACCTGGCTATTAGATTCTTAATCCTTACTATTTGGATAATAATATTAATGTTTTAGAATAGTTTTAATTAAATGATATAATACATAACAAGAAACTAATGTAAAACCTGCCACAGGGAAAACTAATAGATGGATATTTTTATTGTAACGTTAGCCTAAATCATGTGACTGCTGATTTTTACAACAACAAAAAAAGTACTATTAGGAGCCAAAAAGAAAATGATTATTTGAATGCTGAGAAAGTTACATAAAGTTTGTAGAACTGGAAAATATACTGCAGATAAAAGAAATAGTAAATCTAAAGGATAACCCTAAAAGAAAAGTTCAGAGATGAAGAGAAGGGAAGCAGCCTAAACAAGAAGGGGTTTAGTGATTTCAAGGAGTATATATTATATAGATCTTGACTCCTGAAAACATCATCCTCACTTAAGCAATGACTATTTCTCTCTCATTATTCTGATTGGGGTTAGAGAAGTAATGAATGATGTTCTGTGATTTAAGCTAAACACACACACACACACACATACACACAAAGCCTTGCTAATATTACACATATAATTCCACTGGCTGCTAAGGAAAAAGATGTCTAACTGAAAGCTTCTCCATAAGTAGTAAGATATAACTATGCTAATGGCTATGTGACAGGGCATAAATCTACAGCTAATACCTTTTCAGAGACATTTACCTAAGGTTTGCTAGCTCTGGCTACTGTTCCTTTTGCTTATCAACAAGAGGAATTATTTTCTCAGACAGTAGGGAAAATTCAGAGGTACTGTGCAAATAAATCATCATAGGGATATAAATGTTTTGGTAGACAACAAGTGTTGTTGAGGATACGGAGAAAAGGAAGCCATTGTCCACTGTTGGTGGGAATGTAAATTGGTGCAGCCACCATAGAAAACAGTATGGAGGTTCCTCAAAAAATTGAAAAGAGAGCTACCTTATGATCCAGCAATTCCACTTATGGGTATTTATCTGAAGAAAACATTAATTTGAAAAGATATATGCACCTCTATGTTCATTATAGCATTATTTATAATAGCCAAGATATGGAAACAACCTAAGTGTCAATGGATGGATGAACGGATAAAGAAGTGTGTATATATATACACACACACACAAAAAAATGGAACACTATTCAGCTCTAAAAAGAATGAAATCTTGCCATTTGCGACAACATGGATGAGCCTTGAGTGTTATGCTAAATGGAATAATCAGACTGAGAAGACAGATACCATATGATTCCATTCGTATGTCAAATCTAAAAAACAAATGAACAAATAAAACTTATAGATACAGAGAACAGATTGGTGGTTGCCGAAAAGGAGGGTAGTTGAGGGGTGGGCAAAATGGGTGAAGAAGATTAAGAGGTATAAATTTCCAGACATAAAATAAGTCATGTAAAGAGAAGTGAGAAATCATTTTTTCTGTAATGTTTTACAACAGTACTTTTGCTATTTTTATCAAAAAAGCAATTGATCATATTCCAATAGTGCCAGAAGGCTAACATAATTATTCTGAATTCTTCATACTGTATAGAAGAAGGGACTGTGTTTTTTTGTTTTTTTAATTTATTTTTGGCTGCATTGGGTCTTCGTTGCTGAATGTGGGCTTTCTCTAGTTGTGGCGAGTGGGGGCTACTCTTCGTTGTGTTACGCAGGCTTCTCATTGTGGTGGCTTCTCGTTGCAGAGCACAGGCTCTAGGTGTGCGGGCTTCAGTAGCTGTGGAACGTGGGCTCAGTAGTTGTGGCTCACAGGCTCTAGAGCTCAGGCTCAGTAGTTCTGGCACACGGGCTTAGTTGCTCTGAGGCATGTGGGATCTTCCTGGACCAGGGCTCGAACCCGTGTCCCCTGCATTGGCAGGCGGATTCTTAACCACTGCGCCACCAGGGAAATCCAGAACTGTGTTTTTTACACACTTTGGTGGATATGACAGACTTCATAGACTCAAAAGATACAAAGTGCTCAGTGCTTATTTAGGGGATTTGTTAGGACAATGTTTATCTAAGTTATGAACTTTACCCTTGAAATGCTTGCTGCAAGAAAGTTTGCCTCCAGAGACCATACCTTAACCTTTTCTGCATATTGGCAAGGACAGCAGTAACACTTGCAATAAAATATGTAGGTCATTTTAAGGAGGATTATATCTAGAGAGTGAGTGGAGAAATATGAAAGAGGTTATAGAATATTGATATAAACAACCTCAAATGTCTTGAAAGAGCAATTCTGTAAAATTAGAGCTGTCAAATTAAATGAATTGTTCAACAAATGAAAAACAGTTGCATATGAAACATGAACTAGCAAATAAATTTCACCAATACATTTGACAGTTTTAATAGAGCTATCAATTTACACTTGTGACATAATATTATACAAAGTAAGTAAAACAGACATGACCATATATTTGATGCACAATATGAGAGAGAAAATTCTCTTTTCTATATAATTTCTCTGGGTATAATATTTATGTTTTCACATTTATTCTGGAATCATCAGAGTATATACGATATTCTATTCATCTGAGGTTTCAAATATGTTTTTAATACATTTTGATTTGCAGATAGATATTGATGGTTGGCATTTTTATAAGCAAGTCTCATTCATCTTTGCAAAGTATATCATTCTACTTTAAGAACTTTCTCAAGCACGTTTTTCCTTAGGATGGCAGAATGATAAAACTGAGTCAAAACTGACGTGTTAAGAGAGTGGCCTAAAACTTTTAATATCAAAGTTAAATTAAAAGTCATAATTTGGTTTGGCCCAACCCTAAAAAAAAAATTATATATAACCCCAGTTTATCCTCTCATAATACATATATTTTGCTTTTTCATAAGTGTACCTACTCTTTCTGAACAACTTTAAACTATGTAGAGTCATACCATCAAATCCTGCACTTAGAAATTTTGTAATCAATTATTCACTAAATGGATATTTAATTAAATATGCTACTTTTCAACGAGATTACAGTTTGGCTCCTATTAAATGCAAAACCCTATACTAAAAGAACGTGGAAAGCTAGTAAAGACACAGAAGGCCATGATAGGAGCATCATTACTTTGTAAAGACAAATCAAATTATCAGAACTTTTTTGGTTTTTTATAATTTCTAACGACTAGTCCTAGTTCCCTGTGTTAGAGCCATGTGTTAGTCAAATAAATTTCAGGTTGTCCTCTATATCAGCAGTCCCCAACATTTTTGGCATCAGGGACTGATTCCGTGGAAGACAGTTTTTCCACGGATGGGGGGTGGGGGATGGTTTCGGGATGATTCAAGCGCACCACTTTTATTGTGCACTTTATTTATATTATTATTTTCATTGTAATATATAATGAAATAACTATACAACTCATCATAATGCTGACAGGAGGTGGAGCTCAGGCAGTAATGTGAACGATGGGGAGTGGCTGTAAATGCAGATGAAGCTTCACTCGCTCACCCACCACTCACCTCCTGCTGTGTGGCCCGGTTCCCAGCAGGCCACAGACCAGTATCGGTCCGTGGCTCAGGGGTTGGGACCCCTGCTCTATATGATATCAAACAAAAAAAACCCCTGCCTTCACTAAAATAAATAAGTTGACTTGTGTTACAGAGACAATTAGCTAAAGATCCCAAATGATAAAGAAATATAGAAGCAAAATTACAAGGTAAGGTGAGGGATAACAATCAGTGCTTTCAATCTAACTCTGATAGCTCACTCTATAACTTCCTTCATGCATTTTTTACCACCTTTTCTCATTGCCTGTGCTAATAGTACAAACAATAGCGGCAACATATTTCCTATCATTGCTACTTTTGGCTTCTGTGATTCCTTCTTGATTTCTGACTGATCCAGGAGTGCAGCTACATCTCCCAAAAGACCTTTCAATCATGATGTTTTAAATATTTCTGATCTTTAATAAACTTCTAAATCCCATCCTTCACACACACACATACACACACACACAGAACTGGGCCTTGCAAAGAAACTGTGGACTTGCTGGGTTAGGATACTGTTTGGTTTGGCACCTAATTAATAAGGTCCCACTGGGATGAACTTTGTATAGGAAATACCTAATTTCTGCAAGAGAGAAATCAAAGGGAGGCAAAACGAAGCAAAGCTATTAACCTGGAGCCAACTTTCCAGCTTAATAACTGGTGTTATATACTTTTAGTTCAATCTAATAGTAAAGGTCTAAATACATACATATGTGTATATATATGTGCATGTACACATATATACATACTTTAATAAAAGGAATTTAGGTTTTCTACCCTTTATCTCCCTGATTGAGAATGTGAGCTATCCCTCACAGCCTAAAGCAGAGTGGGAATAAATCAGTCACCAGACCATAAACTTAATCTCTTGGCAGCCAAACAGGAGCTGAGGGAATGAAGTGCATCCTTGCATAGAAATGTCTTCAAATGAGCAATGGACCAAAGCAATTCACACAGAGTGAATATAAATTTTCTTTTCCATTAGCATGAGAAGCTGTTTTTCCCACCACCCATACAAACCACAAATCTCGATTGATTTCTCACAATTGCCCATATGACATTTAATCCAGTTTTCTTACTACTGGGCAATTTGTCTAAAGACCTACATAGTAATAGTCATAAATTTCAGAACTCATTGTGGATTTTAAATTTAGCTTTGATATAAACTGCATAACATTAGAAGACCAACCTTCTTCTCTATTTCTTCTCTACTCTGAATACTAGAATTCTATTGATAAAATATGCATAGGTTAACCTTTTGTCAGGTAAGTCAGCTTTGTTTGACTCATTGATTTACTTGACTAAATCATAGCTACCCTTTGCACATGTTGGTAGATGAATTCCTTCTATGATTCAATAGTTTGTTGAGCCTAACTGCAAAAATGTATTTGTATCCCCTCAAAATCTCATGGTCATATTTAGCCCTTTCCTGTAGATTACTGGGATTTAAAAAGAAATGAAGTATAGTCTAAATAAATAGAAAATAAAAATAAAACACCAAATACAGGAGAGGCAGCAACTCAAAAGAGAAGGAAGTCATCAATATAGGTAATAACTGAGGTATTTTTTAGGAATAAGGAAAGGACATATTCTTCATTAAATGAATAAAATAGTTGACTACTCATTGAGAAAGAAATACAGCAATAGTCCTAGCTCAAAATGTACCATATACATTTCAGAAAGATTAAATGTATAAACCCTAAGAAAATTTAAAAGCTCATTTTTATAATCTTACAATAGTGAAATAATTAACTTTTTTAAGCCTTTGTGATCACTTACTTATGAGTTACTGAGAGAACGCTGACGTGCGGCTCGGGCGCCGTGAGGACATGTCTCAATCTATCTGGCCTTAGTTTCCTCCTCTGTAAAGTGAGGTGTAGACTAATAATCCACAAGCCCCCTTCCAGGAGAGCGCCTGGCATAATTTATATAGACTTTTCTAACCTGGCCTGACAAGTCTCACGGTCATTCCACTACATTCTAAATATTTGTTCAAGGGAAATTAGTAATGCTAGACCATATTAAAGAGGACTGGATTAGATACCACCTCTGTCCAGTTTTTAATTGGATTGTTTAGGGTTTTTTTTGTTTGTTTTGTTTGCTGTTGAGCTGTATGAATTCTTTATATATTTCAGATATTAACCCCTTATCAGATATAGGATTTGCAAATATTTTTCACAATCAGTAGGTTATTTTTGAATTTTTTGGTGATCTCCTTTGCTCTACACAAGCTTTGTAGTTTGATGTAGCCCTACTTATTTATTTTTGCTTTTGTTGCCTTTGCTTTTAGAGTCAGATCCAAAAAATCATTGACAAGACCTATGTCAAGGAGCTCACTGCCTATTCTTTCTTCTAGGCATTTTATGTTTCAGGTCTTACATTCAAGTATTTAATCCATTTTGAGTTAATTTTTGTATATGGTGTAAGACAGTAGGTCTAGTTTCATTCTTTTGCATGTGTATATGGCACATGTATATTTTCTGGGGGAAAGAGTTTATAATACCCAACAAATTCTCATATTTTTATTGCAAGAAGAGATAGTCACAGCTTTAGAATTTTGAGGACATTTTGAAATTCTGAATTGTATGATATAACTACAGACTGTGACATTGGAAGAGTAAGGTGGCAACACATTTTGCACAAATCTATGTCTTAATTTGTGGAATTTGGAGGCCGTACTCTGAGTCAATATCAGCAAAACCAAATGTCGCTTCTATTATGCTTAATTTTATGTGTCATTTTGACTGGCTAAGGGATACCCTGATAGCTAGTAAAACATTTCTGATGTGTCTATGAGGGAATTTCTGGAAAAGATTAACATTTGAACCAGTAGACTAAGTAAAGAAGATTGCCCTCACTCATGCTTGTGGGCATCATCCAAACTGTTGAGAGTCCAAATAGAACAAAAAGGTGAAGAAGTACGAATTTCCTTTTTGGCATGAGCTGGGATATCCATCTCTTGTCTTGGATATTGGTACTCCTGGGTTTTGAACCTTTAGACCAAGACCAGGACTTACATCATTGGCCCCCAGATTCTCAGATTATCAAGTCTTTGGACTCAAATTTATACCATTGGCTTCATTGGTTCTCAGCCTTCAGACTTGGACTAAATTATACCATTGGCTTTCCAGGTTCTCTTGCTTCCAAACAGCAGATCGTGTATACTGCTGCTTTTGGATGACAATTTTATATCTATTAAGTTTACCTGGTCTAATGTATAATTTAATAATTTCCTTATTGATTTTCTGTCTGATGTGTCCATTGATGTAACTGGGGTGTTAAAGTCCCCTACTATTATCATTATCTCCATTTATGTTTGTTTACATTTTCTTTATGTGTTGAGGTGGTCCTATGGTGGGTGCATGTATATTTACAACTGTTATGTCTTCTTTTTGGATTGATCTCTCTATGATTATGTATTGTCCTTCTTTGTCTCTTCTTAGAGTCATTGTTTTAAAGTATATTTTATTTAATATAAGTATTGTTACCCAGCTTTCTTTTTGTTTCCATATGCATGGAATACTTTTTCCACCCCCTCACCTGAAGTGAGTTTCTTGTAGGCAGCATATATAAGGGTCCTGTTTTTGTATTCATTCAGCCACTCTATGTCTTTTGATTGGAGCATTTAGTCCATTTACATTTAAAGTAATTATTGATAGATATGTACTTATTGCCATTTTGTATTTTATTTTCTGGTTGTTTTTGCAGTTCTTTTTTGTTCCTTTTTTCTTCTTTTGCTCTCTTCCCTTGTGATTTGATGACTATCTTTTAGTGTTATGTTTGGATTCCTTTCTCTTTTGTGTGTGTGTGTATCTATATAGATTTTTGGTTTTTGGTTACCATGAAGTAGGTTTATATATAGCATTCTATATACTTACATGATTATTTTAAGTTGATGACTTCTTAAGTTCGAACACATTTTTAAAACCCTGTGTTTTTATTCCCCCATCCACACTTTTAATGTTTTTGAGATCATACTTTACATCTTTCTGTTTGTGTATTCCTTAACTATTTATTGTAGATATAGATGGTTTTACTACTTTTGTCAGTTAATCATTCTGTTGATACTAGCTTTATAAGTGGTTGATGCACTACCTTTACTGTATATTTGCCTTTACCAATGAGATTATTTTCCCTTCATAATTATCATATTTCTAATCGTGGTCCTTTCTTTCCCCCTTAAAGAAGTCCCTTTAATACATCTTGTAAAGCTGGTTCATTGGTACTGAACTCTTTTAGCCTTTGCTTGTCTGTAAAACTCTTTATCTCTCCTTCAAATCTGAATGATAGCCTTGCCAGATAGAATTTTATTGGTTTTTGGTTCATTTCTTTCATTACTTTAGACATATCGTGCCACTCCCTTCTGGCCTATAGAGTTTCTACTGAAGAGCCAGCTGATAGCCTCATATGTAGTTAGGTACCTTTCCCTTACTACTTTTAATATTCTCTCTTTATCTTTAATATTTGCCATTTTAATTACAACGTGTCTTAGTCTGAGCCACTTTGGATTGATCTTGTTTGGGACTCCTTGTGCTTTCCGGACTTGGATGTCTGTTTCCTTTCCCAGCTTAGGGAAGTTTTCAGCTCTTATGTCTTGAAATATGTTATCTGCCCCTTTCCCTCTCTCTTTTCATTTGGATCCCTATAATGCAAAGGTTAGTACATTTGATGGTGTTCCATAAGTCTCTTAAACTGTCCTCATTTTTTAAAATTCCTTTTTCTGTTCAGGTCGAGTGATTTCCATGACTTTGTCTTCCAGTTTTCTGATCCCATTCCTCTGTATCATCTAATCTACTTTTGATTTTTTCTGGTGTGATTTTTATATCAGTTATTGTGTTCTGTAACTCTAGTTCTTTTATGCATTTTTTAACCCATTGTTAAACTTCTCACTGTGTTCATACATTCTTATCTTGAGTTTGTTGAGCATCTTTATGATCATTACCTTGAACTCTTTATTGGGTAGATTGCTTATCTCCATTTTGCTTAGCTCTCCTGGGTTCTTATCTTGTTCCTTCATTTAAAAGATATTTCTTTGTCACCTCATTTTGCCTGATTCTCTGTTTTTATTTCTATGTATTAGGTAAGTCAGTTACATTTCCTGAACTTGAAGAAGTGGCCTTATGTAGGAGATGACCTATGGGGCCCAGCCAGCCGCACACTCCCCTCTGTTCACCAGATCTATATGCTTTAGGGGTGCCCCCATGTGGGCTGTGTGGGCCCTTCTTTTATGGTGGGGAATGACTACTCTGGGTATGCTGGTAGGCATGGCTGGCCCCTGGACAGGTTGGTTGCCAAGTTCTGCCTAGTGCAGAGGCTGCCAGTGGCTGAGGCCAGGTTCTGACATGGCTGGCTGCATCAGCTGGGGAGTCCCAGCCCTGGAGCCAGCAACATTGTCCATGTTTTATTTTATGGTCGCATATTTTAAATGGAATACATCTTACTTAAGGAATAGACTTTACACTTTTATCTGCTTCTAGACCTAGGATAGTTCATACACATAGTACATTTTCAGTAAATAGCTGTTTGGTTGCTTAATTGATATCTTATCAAAAGTTGTAGTTTTTCTCATTAATCCTGATGAGCTTTCAAATTGATATTGATGAGCAACAATACATCAGATTATTTAGTTCTCTTGTCCTACAAAAAAAGATCAATCAACTTGGAAAATTGAAGATTCAATTGTTCAAACATGAAGTTATGAAATATTTCAAGAAGTGTTTGGAAATAGTTCAAAGTTGAAAAGCACATTGTTAATATATTACTGACCTCAAATCACTGAATAGTTTCAATGCTATTATCTCCAGATTTGACCTAAAAGTTCCAATTTTATCTTGGTGCTTAATTGATTGTTTGAATATTCAGATTACTAGCATAAACATATTTCAGAATTATTTGAACTTCAGATTACTAGCATAAACAAATTGCTTCTAGAGTGATATCATTAAAGTAATAATGCAAATGTGACTACTATCTGGTTAGCTGTACTTTTGTGACTGAAGGTGGTAATTAGTCATCAACGGGTATGGGACTTAAAAGGACTCATGGCCAGGTGGTGTCTATCTCAGTAATTATGTTAAATCACTATTCTGTCTGCCACTAATTTTTCTTCTCCCACTCACCTAACGTTATTCCTTTTCCTGTCATCTTAGATACCAGCCACAGCAGAAGAAATGAATTATAAGTGCACAATTCCTTTTGAAATAGAATAATGTTGTATCTAAATCACCTTGAGCTCTATTTCTGAGTAATGAAAGATACCATATTCCTGAGGAGATAAACACCATTCACATATACTAGGAAAAAACAAACTGAAAATAAAAATGATTTACAAAGATATGAAGTCCTTGGATACTATAGTTCCTTTACTGTACTAGACTTTATTTATCAATTCTGGCACATTTTAAAATTATAAAATGAGTCAAATATTATTTTGATCCAATCTAGGAACAGGTATGTTTCTTTCAATTCTTCTTTATAAGTCAACTAATATGACACTAAGAACAGTGAAGGTCATTACTCTGTCCTGTGTTCCTTTTGCCTTCCAAAACAGATTCTGAGGCCCTCCAGGGGAAAATGTTACCATAATAACATTTCCTGAAAGAGAAAGCTGAACTTGGTTGAATTCTGTTCTTTCAAAACAATAAATTTTGGTCTAATGTTAGGTGCTAAGACAAAATAAATATACTGTAGCTGTAAATAATTTTTACTCTAGTAGCTCGCTTATAGGATTAATGTATACAGTTGTATCCAATGGTTTGTCACAATAACTGTATAAAGCTCTTCTAATTTATAAATCAACAAAAGCTTTAGAGCATACCTAGATAAGTGCAAGTTAAAGGACAAAAGTTCTGGTGTCAGAAGACTCAGATTAGATCACCAAAACTGCCTCATGACCACATTTGTCCCGCATTACTACCCCTAGTCTATTATTGATACTTCTTCTATAAAATAAGTGTAGTTATTAGTAAAGAATAAATGAGATCATATATATAATGCATTCAATATGGTTTTGATACCTACAAAGTAGTAAATCAATATTAACTATTATTTCTCCAGAAGGCATCATTATTGTTTTATTAATTCTGCAAATATTTATTGAATGCCTGCAGTGAAAAACTCACTGCTCCAGCAGCTGAGGTTTCAGCAGGATAGAAGGTAAATAATAGCCATTGCTTTCATGGAGCTTGCATTTTGCAGTATGGGAAACAGCAACAAAGAAAACAGTAATAAATAGTGTAGGCCAGAAAGTGAATAGAATTAAACACACACACACACACACACACACACACAAAAGCAAAGAAGAAGAATAGAAAGTGTGTATGTATGGGTGGGTGTGAAGACTTTTGGTAAGACTGAAAAAAAGTCCACATTGGATAAATGTCTGGAAGATGTGAGTGAGTGAGTCATACAGACACAGAAGAACATTTAGGGTAGAGGGAACATGTCCAAAACCGTGATGCAGGCATCTATTTTGTGTGTCCAGGAAAGAGTGAAGGCCCCCAGGACTGGAGTGGAATAAGAGGTGAGCAAAGGAAGAATTGAACTGAGGTCATTTTCAGGACTCCTGATCTTGAGAGGCTTTAGTAAGAGGAAGGATTTTCACTTGATGGTGAGCCATTGGAGCAATGTGCAGTGTGTGGTCTGACTTGAGCTTTTGTGGATTCCCCTTGGCTGCTATATAGAGAATAGACTGACAGCAATTAAGGTCTGAAGATGGGTCAGCAATTAGGAGGCAATTGCTGTATACTCCCAGTGAAGACCAGGTCTAAAAGCCCATGATGGTAGTATCAGTGTGCTTTATTGTGGTCATAACCTGGATGCATTTTGAAGATAAAGCTGATGGGATTTACTGACAGAAGAGATGGGAGGTGTGAGAGATGAGAGGTATTAAGGTGATGCCAAAGTTTCGTCCTTAGCAACAAAAAGATGTGTTAGTGTATGTTTTAGGCATATTAAGTTTGAGGTACTTATTATACACCAAAGTGAAGATGCATATGTTGTGTATGCAGCCTCTTTTTTAAATATTTATTTATTTATTTATTTACTTACTTACTTAGGCTGCTCCAGGTCTTAGTTGTGGCACGTGGGATCTTTTAGTTGCAGCATGCGGACTTCTTAGTTGCCGCATGCGAACTCTTATTTCCCGACCAGGGATCAAACCAGGGCCCCCTGCATTGGGAGCGTGGAGTCTTATCCACTGGACCACAGGGAAGTCCCTGATGTGTCTGCAACTTCTAAGAGCAACCCAAACATTCTGATTGATCACATGCAACTTGTTTTCTGGTATCGTTTACCCAACTAGTGACTATAGTGACTTATTTTAGACCTTGTCATATTTTGCTATTTACACATAAATCTAAAGCTGTTATTTTGAATAAATCTGGAAATTTTAATAATATAGGAATATATACATACATATACATGTGTGTGTAAACATGAATGCGTGTGTATATGTGTGTGTACTCATACATACACATGTGTATTTCTTTGTCCTCTGAGTTTTAACAGGTTCCTGAAGCTTAATTGCATCTATAGCCACCACATCTCTGATACTAATGAAAGACAGTGATTAGTAATATTTGTTTTAAATTCAGAAAACTGGTTTGAAACCTTGTGTCTGATGCATACTGATTATTTGTGTGGTCTTACATAATTATGAGTTTCAGTTTGATCATTTGTAGGAAAGGTAAATATAGTTTGTTGTAGGTGTTTTATTAGGATTACATAGGATAGGTTAAGAAAAGTGCCTATTATACAGCAACTGGCACATAGTAGTTAAATTGTAGTCATTACAATATCATTATTATTGTCACTAATATTATTTTAACATCTTTATTTTGAACCTGTAGTACACCTTTTTAAGCTGTACTGCCTGTGTTTCTCTTCATAACTGAACATTTTATCTTGGCTAACATACTTTTATCACCCTTTCTATAGATAGGTCTCAAATGATGCAGTCAAAATAATATTTTCAATTTATTTCAAATGTCTTTGAAATGCTTCATTTTATTTGCATGGATTTTCTGAATCAGTACCCCCTCTCCCCATCCCACCCCTGCTTCTATTCATGAAGTCTTCAGTGGAACGTTTATTCCTTGCCTTTACTGTTCTTCCACACACTCTCTTCTTATTACACTCCCCATCAGGGAATCTTTTAGCTCTCTTCACTTGTCTTTTGCTCCTTTGGAAGTTCCATTGGCCAGAACCATAGTTTAAAAATCGGAGTTCCCGAATAGAGCACCTTTAAGGGCAAAAGAAAACAAACTGAATCTCCATGTCTGGGTCTCTTCCTGACTGTCTGTTTGCTCTTTATCACTCACTGTCTGTCATCACAAATACATGAGCCATTGTATTAAACCTCCAGTTAACCTATAAGAGAATTCTTAGTATAATACATAGGAGATAAAAATGTTTATATTTTGTACTACATACCAATTATTCTTCAAACCTATATTGCTAAAATGAAAAATGTAAACATTTAAGCAGAATAGAAACACAGATTCTGAACTTAGAAAGAATGACATCTCT
Source organism: Mesoplodon bidens (assembly GCF_964165515.1). Classification (NCBI taxonomy): domain Eukaryota; kingdom Metazoa; phylum Chordata; class Mammalia; order Artiodactyla; family Ziphiidae; genus Mesoplodon; species Mesoplodon bidens. The sequence continues at coordinate 116,044,819 of NC_138176.1, read as the reverse complement.
GGTAGCTGCATTGCTATTTTCAGTCCTCACATTTTGATGAATTAAGGCCTTTCGGAAAGAATGTATGCTCCATAAATTTATTTTTTAATAAAAATGATTCTTTATACTTTAAATGAGCTAAATAAACCATCATATCATGCAACCATGGCCCACATTTGAATTTTGTTTTTCTTAAATTCTGTTTTCTAATGTTTTCCTTAAGTGTCCTTTTAATGACAGCTATTGAAAGCTGCTTGAATGTTCTAGTTGTAAGTTAATAGACCAAGGAAATTTAAACTGATAAAGAAAGATATGTGGCTATTTTGTTGACAATTCAAAAATCCAGTGACTTGAAGAGGCATAAATACATAAAATATATATTTAAATGGGATTTTATTTGATATGCACTTCACATAGCATGGACTAGAGTTTGGAAAGTGAGACTGCTCTAACATGGATTGTTTTGCAATCATGGTTTTGGAAGAGGCATTTGCATTGTTAGAAATGTCCCCTAACCACACTTAAGGATGTGTTGAGCCTCACAGGGAGGCCTGACTGTGGTCACAGAAGCCGTGTGGCTGCTGTCACTATTGCTCTGTCTCTCCCCAGTGGTTAAGGGGACTCTGCCATCTGTATGCAATAGCAGCATGAAATGAGAACATGAAAGGAAAATGGTAGCACTGGACATGGAAGAATAGGGAAATGTCTGTTACTCTGACTAATTCATTGTTGAGACAGTTTGGTCTCCAAAACTTGGGATTATATTTTATCATTTTATATCATAGAATGTTGTTCTTTACTCTGATGATAAAATCCTATGAACAATTGAGGAAAGCGACCGCCTTCTTTTTTCCAACTACTTCCGGACCCTCCAAACCCCCTCTCCCCAGTCCTCTCCAAAAAAAAAAAAAAAAATCTTGATCTATATAGCATATTACACACAAATGATTAAGGGCAGAATACATCAATGTTAGAAAATTGTTCTTAATTTCAAGGTTACAAGTAAACAGTAGTTCCCCAGTCTTTCAGAAATTCCTGTATGGCAAACATTGATCTGGGTGGTTAGGCTGGTCAGGAAATTCTTAGAAGCTGAAGAACACTCAGGTCTAAGGAACCTTTATTATATACAGGGAACTCCAGAAACCATCTGCTGGAGTAGTGACTGCATATTAATATCACCTGATATAATGGTTTCCTATCCTGATGTAACAGATTATCAGAGGCAGAGTGTCTTGAAACTTATCATCTTAGCATGAAATCTGATAGGTGTCTCACATGGATAAAATGAGGGTGTCGGTAGACCTGAATCCTTTTCTGGAGACTCCAGGAGAGAATCCACTTCCTTGTCTTTTCCAGCTTCTAGAGGCTGCCTTCATTCCTTGGCTCATGGCCCCATCCATCCATTTTCAAAGCCTGCAAGGATGGGTGGGGAGAGTCCTTTTCACGTGCACCTCTGTCTCCCTTCTTCTGTCATCAAATCTCTCTGACCACAGCTGGGAAGCATTCTCTGCTTTTACACGCTCTTGTGACTACCTTGAACCCACCTAGATAATTCAGGATAATCTCCCCATTTCAAGACCATTTTGACATTAATCACATCTGCAAAGTCACTGTTACCATATAAGATAATCACAGGTTATAAGGATTAGGACATGAACATCTTTGAGAGGCCATTATTTGGGGAACTTTTGGAAAATATGTAGTTACTTGGGTTATGCCCCACGATTACTAATGTATTGGTTCCAGGCTAGGACCAAATAATCAGATTTTATTCAAACTTTCTAGGTGATTATAAAGTACAGCCAGAGTTGTGAATCACTGTAGATCATTGCTATCAGTAGTTCTCAGACTTTTACATGTGCCTCAGAATCACCCACGCATCTTGCTAAAAATACAGATTTAGATTCCAGGGGTCTGCGTGGAGGTGCTTTACTATTCAAAGTGAGGACAATGGACCAGCATTACCTAGAAGCTTGTTAGAAACACAGAAATTCAGACCTACTAAGTCAGAATCTGCATTTTTACAAATTCCCCAGGCGATGTGTAGGAACACTGACATTTGAGAAGCATTGTCATATGTGTGAGATTCAGGTAACAGTAATAACAGGAAATAGCTAAGTATGATCATCTTAACAAGAACCATTCATCTTACATTATTCTGATGTAGTAATTTACAAGCAATGTTTTTTTCAGGGATTATTAGAAGTTTGGTTATGCAATATGTTCTTTCCAATTAGAAGTACTCCCCACCGTGATGACAGAATTATAAAACACCTTGCTCTTAATAATTAAGGGCAATATTACCTACCCCCACCCCACACACAAATACTTCTAACACAAGCCTAGATGAGAAGGAGCATTTGATGAACAAGCCCAAGATGTTCCTATTCTCAGAGCTCTAGAATTTCCCACACTGCCATTCAGCCCTCCTGCTGCAGCGACCACCACACTCTCCCCACACCCTAGTGATGGACTCACAAGTGGAAATGCTCAGAACTGGTTTGGGAGAGCTTATGAGTATGAATATCATTTCCTTAACCTCTCTTTCCCATGAAGCCCAGTGCATAATTTTGTTAGAAGGAAACTCTCCTGAGATGGAAATCTCTGGTAAAACAATCATAAAATTATCTAGCCACTTCCATAATGTTGATATTCTTCCTCCAGGAGAAATGATTTCAAATTACTTTGAGGACAGAGGTTTTCAAAAGTTAGTGGGCATCAGAGAAACCAAGAAGGCTTGTTAATGCACAGATTGCTCAGCAGTACCCGCAGAATTTCTTTCTTAGTAGGCAGAACTTTAAACATTAGGGGTTAATTTCCCACTCACATTTCTGTGTATGGATTATTATCCAATCTTTATCTAAAAGCACTTACTCTTTATTGTTTCAAGTCACAGTAATGTCGTTGATATAAAGGACAAGAAGACCTTATAGGTTCTAGCCAGATCTTAGCACACTATATAGTAATAACTGCTGGACTTTTTTTGGCCTGTAGTGATACAATTAACTGTACATTTTGCAGTGAGGCAGATTAGGGTATGCATTGGTCAAATCGCATAGAAAATAAATTATTGATCAAATAAGTCCCTCAACACATTTATATATGCAAAACATTATTATGTTAACATGTAACTAATACAATGTTATTAATGACATATTTTACATGCTTTTATCATACTAAATTTTTGGATTCCAGTGCATTTTACTCTGAGAGCACATCTCAGTTCAGACCAGCCAGATTTCAAGTGCTCAGTAGGGACAGTGGCTAATAGCTCCATAGTGGGCAGTGCAGGTTTATAAGATACTTTCAGGCACCACTTGTCATTAGTGTTCTTAACAGGCCCTGCAGGAGCACTAAATATCAAGTTAGTGAAACACAGTTCATTTTTAAGTAAATATTGAGGGGGCAAAAAAATGTATCTGGTCCTCCTACTTTTCAATACTGTTTCAAATTTATACTGCCTTGTGCTTCTGGTACTTTTACTAACCATTCTCCACATCCCTGGATGGCACACAGAATTATAAGTCTGACAGAGACAGATCCTTGCCCCCAGTATTATGAATGATCAATTAAAATCCTGTTATTTAATTATTTTTACTAGCCCATACAGTCTTCCCTAATGAAACCTAGCTTGTAAGTCTGCATATAGGAGGTATTGGTTGCTTCCCGTTGATATCAGCCATTCCCACAAATAAGGGATGTGGGTACCTAGGTACACCCTCAGTTATGTCTTATTGATGTTTTATGAAAGTGGCTCTTACTAGACCTCTCTAGTCACTGACAAGACTTTGTGACTAGACCTGTGACTCTGTCTCTCCTCATGCACTTTCACCTTACTGGGCATTGTTTACTAATTGCCTTACAAATCAAGTATATTCCAGGAATGAAAATGCAGCATAAATTGAGGTGTAAGCGGGCAATCTAATAACTACTATATTTGATTATATGCACGTCAGTTCATCCTCCTGTGGTCCAGATACTTCCTGCTGAACATCATCACACTCTGTACTGAATTCATATATGCCCAATAATGTTGATCTTTGAGCATACTATTCTCTGATCTATTCGTTTAACAACTCATTTTAGGGGCTTCCCTGGTGGCGCAGTGGTTGAGAGTCCGCCTGCCGATGCAGGGATCATGGGTTCGTGCCCCAGTCCAGGAAGATCCCACATGCCGTGGAGCGGCTGGGCCCGTGAGCCATGGCCGCTGAGCCTGTGCGTCCGGAGCCTGTGCTCCGCAACAGGAGAGGCCACAACAGTGAGAGGCCCACGTACCGCAAAAATAAATAAATAAATAAATAAATAAGAACTCATTTTATTTCAAACCCTTCTGAAAAGTACAGAAGTAAAAAATATTTTTGAGTTCAAATTAAGATAGACATGGCATTGTTTACTAAGTTTCATTTCTAATATGAAATGCTCAAGTACAAGGAATATCTCTCTTTCCTGTCATTGGGAGAATCTAGTTAACAGTTTTTTTTAATTCATCAGTTACTGGATTCGGGGGGAATATATCTGTCCAGAGGCCTTCAATATCCCTAATAATTACCATACTTTTTCTTTAAAAACTATCAATTTATTCAAGAATACAACTGCTACCTTTTGAGAGAGATGATGATTCATTATTTGTCATGCAAATGAATAAGCTTACTAACTAGTATGTCAACATTAGCAAACCAACAGGTTATTTATATTAGGAATATAGATATAGAAATGAAGTATTTTGCAGCTCTCCTGAGCTCCCACAGTGCCTTGGTAATCCACTACTCCACCAGTACTCTCCAATAGAGAGAGTTATTTCTTTCTGAGATAAAGAAAACATTCTGTACCTGCACTGCCCAGTATGGAAGCCACTAGTCACATGTGGCTCTTGAGCACTTAAAATGTACCTAGCTGGGTTGAGGAATGGGATTTTTATTTCATTCATTGTAATTAATATGAATTTTAATTTGAATAGCCACACATGACTGGTGGCCATCATAGTACTAGACTGTGCACTAAGATCTGAACCACATTAGCTAATCCCAAAGTCTGCAATCAATGGGAGCATGTGGAGCTCTCAGCAGAGCTGAGAAAACCCAGGAATCAGTCATCAACTTCCTCCTATATTCAGTGAGACATATGGTACCTATCAATGAACAAAACTAGGACATTCCTGGACACATTTAGCTTAATCCAAGAAACTTCATTTATAGAAATTATGTTTTACATTTAGATAATTCCTGGAGCTAAGGGGTTTAGAATCTGAGCATCAACTTCACATGAATCATTTCTATTCCAGACTGCACATGTGTTGACAAGAACACTACTTTTTCTTCACCTTATTCTGAACATAATCTCCTCGCCATCAAACTCTTAGTGTTTTCCTACAAAGTATGTTCAACCTTGCTGAGGCTCATCTGTTTCCTCGAAGCTGTCAATCTCATCCTGTCTTCAATTTTATTGACTAGAGTCAATGATTCATCTCTTGAACTTACCAATACACCTATTACCACCCCGAGGATTTTTGGTCTTCTCTTGTATAATTTGAAAAAAAGAAAAGAAAAAACATGGCTCAGTCTGTTTTGGTGCTCCCACACCTAACAAATTGAGTACAGCTGAAGAAAATTGCTTTCATTCATTTGTTCATCCACTCATAGAGATTTTTTTTTAATATTGATTATCTACTAGATCTAGGCACTGCACTGGTGTTAAGGAAATGGTACTGAACAAAACAAAGACCCTTCTTTAATGGAGCCTATATTCTAGTAGAAAATGGATGGCAATTCACAAAGAAACGCCTAAATAAATAAATTTGTCAGTCCAAAATAACTGATAAAAAGAAAAAGAAAATAGAATAAAAGGCAAAGAATGTCAGTGGTGTGTGTACCATTTGATATATTGTGATAAAGGAAAGCCAAGTAGTATTTGAGTGGACAGTTGAATGCAGTGATGGAATGAGCCATAAGGATACCTGAAGTAGGGCATTCCTGGCAAGTGCACAGGTTCTGTGTCAGGAGTATACTTGGTGTGTTTGAAGAAGAGAAAAGAGCAGAGTGAATGAGGTGGATTTAGAATAGTAAAAGCTAAAGTCAGAGGGGAGAGATTTGTAGGCCAGGGTAGGGATGTTTTATTTTATGCTGAGAGAGATGGGAGTTATTGGAGGCCTTGAGTGGATGAGTGATGTGATATGACTTCTCTCTGTGGGAAGAATATGGAAGGAGAGCAAGAGTGAAAGTCTGTTACAGTAACATACAGGGGACTCATTATAAACTTGAACTCATCTGGTGGCTGTGGAAATTATAAAACTTAGACAAACTGTAAACATATTTTACATTGACAAACAATAAAATTTGCTGATGGATTCTGAAATGTGACAAGAGTCCAGGATAACTCCAAGGTTTTGAATGTAACAATTATAAAATCTTGAAGATCATTTTGTATATTAGAATGTATTCACAGTCTCCACTCTTAACCAGGCAGAAATTCTTCATAGCTCAAGTCCATTATCTTTCCTATTTTCAAACCATGACTATTTCAAAATCCTCTGGCTCTGCCAAAACTTCCTTATATTGAGAAGACAAGCTGTGCTACTTCAGAGTATTTCTAAGCTACAGTATCCTCATCTGAGAAATGAATTTAATAACAACAGCAGTAATAGTTACCACACTGAATGTTATGCTCAGAATGTAATCTACATGGTCAGAAGTCTGTCTGTTTCTATTTGTTTAGAAATGTAACTTAATTGCTTAGAAGATATGTGACACATATTAGGTACTCTATGATTTTTTTAACATCTTTATTGGAGTATAATTGCTTTACAATGGTGTGTTAGTTTCTGCTTTATAACAAAGTGAATCAGTTATACATATGTTCCCATATCTCTTCCCTCTTGCGTCTCCCTCCCTCCCACCCTCCCTATCCCACCCCTCTAGGTGGTCACAAACCACCTAGCAGATCTCCCTGTGCTATGCGGCTACTTCCCACTAGCTGTCTATTTTACGTTTGGTAGTGTACATATGTACATGCCACTCTCTCACTTTGTCACAGCTTACCCTTCCCCCTCCCAATATCGTCAAGTCCATGCACTGGTAGGTCTGTGTCTTTCTTACCATCTTACCCCTAGGTTCTTCATGATCTTTTTTTTTTTTTCTTAGATTCCATATATATGTGTTAGCATACGGTATTTGTTTTTCTCTTTCTGACTTACTTCACTCTGCATGACAGACTCTAGGTCCATCCACCTCACTACAAATAACTCAATTTCGTTTCTTTTTATGGCTGAGTAATATTCCATTGTATATATGTGCCACATCTTTATCCATTCATCTATTGATGGACACTTAGGTTGCTTCCATGTCCTGTCTATTGTAAATAGAGCTGCAATGAACATTGTGGTACATGACTCTTTTTGAATTATGGCTTTCTCAGGGTATATGCGCAGTAGTGGGATTGCTGGGTCATATGGTATTTCTATTTTTAGTTTTTTAAGGAACTTCCATACTGTTCTCCATAGTGGCTGTACCAATTCACATTCCCACCAGCAGTGCAAGAGGGTTCCCTTTTCTCCACACCCTCTCCAACATTTATTGTTTCTAGATTTTTTGATAATGGCCATTGTGACTGGTGTGAGATGATATCTTATTGTAGTTTTGATTTGCATTTCTCTAATGATTAATGATGTTGAGCATTTTTTCATGTGTTTGTTGGCAATCTGTATATCTTCTTTGGAGAAATGTCTATTTAGGTCTTCTGCCTATTTTTGGATTGGGTTGTTTGTTTTTTTGTTATTGAGCTGCATGAGCTGCTTGTAAATTTTGGAGATTAATCCTTTGTCAGTTGCTTCATGTGCAAATATTTTCTCCCATTCTGAGGGTTGTCTTTTTGTCTTGTTTATGGTCTCCTTTGCTGTGCAAAAGCTTTTACATTTCATTAGGTCCCATTTCTTTATTTTTGTTTTTATTTCCATTTCTCTAGGAGGTGGGTCAAAAAGGATCGTGCTGTGATTTATGTCATAGAGTGTTCTGCCTATGTTTTCCTCTAAGAGTTTGATGCTGTCTGGCCTTACATTTAGGTCTTTAATCCATTTTGAGTTTATTTTTGTGTATGGTGTTAGGGAGTGTTCTAATTTCATACTTTTACATGTACCTGTCCAGTTTTCCCAGCACCACTTATTGAAGAGGCTGTCTTTTCTCCACTGTATATTCTTGCCTCCTTTATCAAAGATAAGGTGACCATATGTGCGTGGGTTTCTCTCTGGGCTTTCTATCCTGTTCCATTGATATATATTTCTGTTTTTGTGCCAGTACCATACTCTCTTGATTACTGTAGCTTTGTAGTATAGTCTGAAGTCAGGGAACCTGATTCCTCCAGCTCCATTTTTCGTTCTCAAGATTGCTTTGTCTATTCGGGGTCTTTTGTGGCGCTAACCTCAATAGTATTAATTTGCCTTGAAAAAAGTCATATTTTTATGAATTACTATCACTTGCTCCTTTTTAATTATTGTAGTTTGCACTGTGAATTTTGTCCAATGGGAGGGCAACCAAGGATCTTGCCAATTATTGGAGATCATGGAAAGTTACATTCATTTTTATTTCTTTTACATGCTCTCCTAAACTATGAATTAATAAGTTTTCATACATCAAAATAATCTTATAGAATGACATGATTGCACCAAGATTAGGAAATGCTAACACTCAAGTCCATCTCTTTTCATAATTTCCTAGACTTGTAGCCAACCGTTGATCCTTTTAAACATCACAAGATCTCAAATTTAGACTGAGAAAGATGCTTATTTTTTACCAATGGAATTTTATGAAAATAATTTAGTGTTGGAATAAGAATCTTTGCTCCTAGTGTGAAAGGCACCATCTCAATTCAGTTTGCCAGTAAGGGTTAGAGTAAGATTGAATTTCTTCCAAGTTCAGAGAGCAAATTCACATATACACTTTTAGCCATTTTAAGGGATTTTATGAAAGAAGATTAAAATTAAAGGAGGAAACTCCTAATTACATCCAATACTTGATATAATTCTTATATCACACAGACTTAAATTGTGACAAAAATAGGTGAAGATGATGTTTCAAATATGCTAGTCTATATCTCTAAAGACAGGTTCTTAATTGCACAGAGTGGAAGGCTGTCGCCCCTGTGAACATGCACACACACACACACATACACACACACACATCCTACATGGAATATTTGAAGACATCCTGGCATTCCATTCACTCTTCCACATGAGTCTCACAGTTCCTTTTTGTTCTTAGCTGATTTACTCTCCATTTAAATGATCACTAGATGTTTGAAATGAAAATAATTTACCAATTCTTCAACTGAACATCACAGAGAAAGTTCTGACAGTTTCTAGAATTTAGAGAAGCTGAGGAAGATGTAAAACAGATGACTTGAAATCAAAGGAACATGCAGCTACCAAGTGATTTATATTGATTGAGTCTTCTGCTGATTCTTATTCCAAGCATAGTTAAACATTTTCAATTACTTTTTAGGAGTATATACCACATTTTGCTTTTCAAAATGCTTGATTGTATTACCTTCTCCAGAAGTTTTAAATAGATTTTAAAATTAATTGGATCTTTGTAGAATCTACTAAATCCTAGAGATATCTGAGTTATATATAATTAAAAAAAAACAGGCACTTGTTTTAAATTAAAATGTTATCTTTCCTATATGTTGTACTTTTAATTATAACTAAAAAGTATTAAAACGTTTGATTTGTCAGACTTTGAAAGAACATGGCAAGTTTTTTAAATATCCTATTGATAATTTTTAGTAAATATTTAAACACACTTATCAATGATATTTCCACATAGTACATTTTATGTGACAACCAATGAAATTAAAGTCAATTAAAAAGGTCCAGTGTTGTTGTAAACGGTGGAATTACCCTTAAACTCATATTAAATTCCAGTGTAGTGAAACATAGTTGAAATTCACTTGAATCTTATTGATTTATAAGTTTTCTCTGTAAAGACGTTTCCCATCTTTCAGACATTTAGCTTTCTAGTTACCTATTGATTTATTAATTCTTACTTCTCCTTCCCTATCTCCTCTGCTTCCAAAGAGACTTTGCTGAGGCTATTATGAAAAATTTGTCAAGTAAGTATGGAATGTAATGAACATTGTTGATTGTTTCCTTTGCTGTGCAGAGGCTTTTTAGTTTGATAGTCTCAATTGTTTATTTTTGCTTTTGTTGCTTGTAATTTTGGTGTCAAATCCAAAAAAATTCTTTGCAAAGCCAATGTCATGGACCTTTTCACCTATGTTTTTTTCCTAGGGTTTTTATGGTTTCATATCTCATGTTAAATTATTTAATCCATTTTGAGTTGATTTTTCTGTATATATAAGATAAAGGTCCAATTTCATTCCTTTGCATGTGGATATCCAGTTTTCCCAGTACCATTTATTGAAGGGACTATGTTTTCTTCTCAAAAGAGTATTTTCTTATACCACAAGACATCTCTTTACTTTGTTTTATTATGCCTAAATTCTAATATCTAGGAGATCATAAAAACATGTAATATTTTTAAGTTAATTATTGAAATAATAAAAGGTTCCAGTCATGTGTATAATACTGAATTAATTACAGCATATTCTTTTTTCTCCTGATTGAGATAAACTGCACTGAACAGCTGATATTGGAACTTAAAGCATATTGGAATATTGAACAATTCAAATCTGGATTCTTAGTAGGACATGAGGATAATTAGGATTTTGGTAACTGAGAAGAAAAATTATGGAAATTATACATCCACAAATATATACACATATACACATCCCCTTGTGTGTGTGTGTGTGTGTGTGTGTATATAATTTTTTTTTTCTCAATACAAAATTTTACCTGGAGTTAACTGTTCAAAAATGTGCCTAGAGGGGGCTTCCCTGGTGGCGCAGTGGTTGAGGGTCTGCCTGCCGATGCAGGGGACATGGGTTCGTGACCTGGTCTGGAGGATCCCACGTGCCGCGGAGCGGCTGGGCCGGTGAGCTATGGCCTCTGGGCCTGCGCGTCCGGAGCCTGTGCTCCGCAAGGGGAGGGGCCGCAGCAGTGAGAGGCCCACGTACCACAAGAAAAAAAAAGAAAAAGTGCCTAGAGTTAACTGTGCCCAGAAGAAAGCACAATTTCTTTCTTCTTTATTCTTGCCTTTCTTTAAATTTTCAGGGCCTCAATTCCTAGGTGGATATTATTATGCAAATTATATTTATACTTGGGGGTCATGTAATATGCAAAATGCTAATGGAAGAAATTAAGTTCCTCCCAAAAGAATTTTACAAAATCACTCTCATCAATAAGAATTTTTTTTCTATAAATAGTTGCCATATGGGATTTTAGATACGTATTTTTTAATCTTTACCAAGTTGATAGAAATTATCTGTGTTTATGTTCAATTTGCTGCTGGAGAGGTTCATCCTTTTCTTATTGATTTGAAAGGGCATTTATATAATATGTTTATTAATAATCAATTTCTGTTATACTTATTTTAGGATGTGCTTAACAAACTGAAATTTTCAATGTTTATAAAATCTGTCTTTAATCTTGTTATCTTTATATTTGAGCCATACTTCGAAAATCATCATCTACTGAAACATTATCAGCATGATCATCTATATCTTCTTGTATTAATTATTATTGATCCAGTTCTGGATACACACACACATACAGTTTGTGAAGTACTTTCCGGAGATAATTTTTGTAATAATTCAAAAGGGTTTAAAAAAAAAGACATTTGAAATAAATTTTAGTGCATTTAAATTTATATTGTCTCTAAAATTTTTAAATGCCAAGATTTGAAAACAATCTCTAATGCAAACTAATTCCAAAATGTATGCTATATCTAAACAAAGAACAAAGGAACAATATATTTTTGTTTCATGCTCTTTGAAATGTAGATATATCTTATATATAAATTTCATGAAATAACAAGTAATGGTACTTTAAGTCTGCTATATGTCAAAATATACAATACAAAAGGAAAAAAGATACAAACAACCATGCAAACCAAAAATACCTAAATATCTAGTTTATACTATGTCAAACATTTACATATATTTTTGTCAATATACCCATATTTTCTGCATGGTACATTTTCATAAAAGCAAACAATAAAGCCTCTGGTATAATCTGTTTCCCCTCTGCTTTATTTCATTTCATTCATTAATCACACATTTATTAATATATCAATCATTAGATTATTTGCAAACCGCTGGGGTAACTTTGAGCCTATAAAGACCATGCAAGCCTAGATATCAAGCAATTCACAACTTATCATTATGCTTTGAGTTAAACTCTTTGTCAGGCATTTAATCTCTGTGATTCCTTTTTCCATTCCAAGAAAGTACCAAGTTGCTTTATGCTCCCTCCTTCCACTCAGAGGAAGTCTGCTATGCAAAGCTAAAATCAGACTCTGATTGCAGACAACAAATCTTCATATCTTGATTTTTCAAATTAATCTTGAGCTATTTGACTAGATTATAGTGTAGGGAGGGAAGGGAGGCTTATTTCTTTGAAGTCAGCAATGAAGAAATTTTCCATTGTCTAGAAGGGGAATAGAGGATGCACAGAGGGAGTTTGGATTCTGAATCTGACTGCTTCCAGCCCTGGCAAAGAATTCTGTGCCTCACGTAGAATAGAGGCAACAGAATCACCAACTGTAAAGTGACTTCCAGCTTTGGACAAAGGGTATTTCAGGAAACCAGTATACTCAGATGATCAGATACCATGTTGCTATACAAGATCTCTAAGATCATTGTATGACTTTTCCAGGTGGGGGGTACAGAGTCTAAATAATGACTGTGATTGAATTTCCTGCTGACTCACTAGGATAGGGTCATGGAATCAGATTCAACTTGATTTAGAAGAAATGATAGCATGTGCTATTTTTATGGAACCAAGTTAGTGAAGGAATAATCACAATCACCACAGGTAGATTCTGAATATCAATGACAGATGACTTTGACTGCAGTCCAGGGCATGGTTCTAAATAGACTTTGTGAGTGGCAAGGGCATTCACAAAAAAAGAAAATCATGCCAGACTATCCTCATGTCCTAATGAAATCTGTAATATGCATATTACTTTATAAATTCTCTCATGAGAGCCTTGAAAATCAGCTAGAGAAACATGCTAAAGGGACTTCCCTCATAGTGCAGTGGTTAAGAATCCACCTGCCAATGCAGGGGACACAGGTTCGAGCCCTCGTCTGGGAAGGTCCCTCATTCCACGGAACAACTAAGCCTGTGTGCCACAACTAATGAGCCTACGCTCTAGAGCCCGTATGCCACAACTACTGAAACCTACGTGCCTAGAGCCCATGCTCCTTAACAAGAGAAGCCACTGCAATGAGAAGCCCGCACACTGCAATGAACAGTAGCCCCCACTAGCTGCAACTGGAGAAAGCCCGCGTGCAGCAACAAGGACCCAACACAATCAAAAAATAAATAAATAAAATAAAAATTAAAAAAAGAAAATCATGCTAGAATCTAGCAGCTGGATGATAAACCAATAGCTGGTTGAATCACCAGACCAAAAGATGATTGTTAGGGTTAGGGTTCATCTGTCATAGCATCTGTAGTGACATTCTTCATGGTTTTAATAGCATTGCTGAACATGCTGATGGTACTTTATTCATTCACTCATTCATTCAATAATATTCTTTAGTTCTTTCAACATGTCAAACACTCTTTGTAGGTCAGATCAAATCCTGGTTCTTATTATCATCAAGACTTCAAAATACTTGAGGAAATAGATAACTAGATCAATAACACTGAACAGTGAGATCCGTAATATATGCTAAAGTGAGGTATATCAGCTGGAATCATAGCAGGAAACAAATAGCATACTCAAAAGATTTAATTAAAATGATTTAGTAAAGGTGCCATGTAAAGTGATGTGAGCAGATTTAAGGGAACCATTAAGGGATGGTGACATTCCCAGGAATTAGCAGCGGACAATTGTTAGGGACACTCAGTCTGAAATATCAAGGAGAGCCCACTGTGAGCTTGAGCTGTCAAAGAAGAACCACTCAACAAAAACTACAGCCAGAAAGGGATGCAGGCATAACCCAGAAAATGGTTTAAGCCTAACTGTAATCTAAAGAGCAGTATAGTTAATCAAGGTAAATCAAATCCACCTCATAGAGCAAACATCAGGGCAACAAATGGCAAAAATGGTTCGGGAGACAAAGAAAGAACAACCAACACAGCTTGCCAATTGTGTCAATGCTTGCCCTATTTGATTTCATCTATTCTTGCTCTTAATTGATTTCAGCTAAAAGAAGTTGTGTACCGAATATAGAAGGAATAAAGTTTCTTCATATACCTGGAAAGTGATGTCAATTTAGTCTTGCTCACACTTGAAATCTGAATTTAATATTAACCACCATCAAACTTGTTCTTATGAAACAAAGCCAGTCAGAGAGAGATGAAGGGTGAAAGAAGAATAACCAGCACAAATAGCATGGTCAGAATACCATGGAGGATGCTATCAAATTAGATGGCCAGGGGGCTGGAGGGGTAATAGGGAGCGAGTCAAGGAAGAGTTCACAGAACAGGAAATCCTTAATCAAAACCAGGAAAATGAGTTGTAGCCCACAAAGCAAATGAAGGAAGTTCACGCAGAATCAAAAATGTCTGAAATGGCATGGTGTTTAGGACTGTCATAGCATAGGAGGGATTGGGAATATGTTATAAAAGAGTAAAAGTTAGCTCAGACTGAGGAAGTAAAGATCTGCTCAGTCATTCACTAGACGGGAATACCTAACAAAGATAAAGCCAGTAGCAAAGTTGATAGGAAACATATTGCTCCCAAATACATGCCACATTTATAAAGTGCCATGATAATCCCTTTTTTAATTAATCATTGCTTTCTTACTGTATAACTTTGTTCTCTAAAGTCATGGGCCACTAGAAACTTTGGCATGACTAGAAGATCTAAGTCTGTTTGACACAGACAAGTGGTTCTATCTCCAGCGCAGATGCATAGCTTCAGATAATGGGGTTTCTGCACACACAATTCCATACCAATCTTAATTTTGTAGTTTCCAAGGAAACAGGAACCTGACTTCACTTTGCAGTCCAGATCTGGTGTTGATATCTTTACAATGCCTAACTTTATTCTGAGTCTTTCAAAATCAATGTTTTATTAAAAAAAAAAAACAGAAAACTGATTTAGTTAAATGTTACCACTTCCCCAAATCCTACAAAACTTCTCTCTGTTCCTTTGCTTGGTTCCTCTGGTATTCTTACAATGGATCAATTAACCAGATTTTGCTGGGCTGCAGGTTTCCGCCTAGTGGTCATGGGCTGATAGGACCAGGGAAGTTGATTAAGAAGATCAAAAACAAACCAAATTTTATGCTTCAATTAAATACATTTCTAACTACTATGTGTAGAGCCTGTTTGAGCTTGAAGTCTCTTCAAAATTCCTCTCCTTTATCCTCAAACTGTGAATTGCTCTTTCCACTGTTTCCTCAATGGAATCTGCTTGAAAATCTACTAGAGTATTTATCACATGGTTTCTCCTTTCCTCATATTTGTACACCACATGAAATTGTATTCCCTCATTTTAATATACATCCTTGTCAGTCTGGAAGTTTTTCTTATATAGCTTACCTACCTCAGCGATAAGAATAAAGTGCTATTCATCAATATGCACAGAATGAGTGCATTCTGGCAAGAAAAATGTGGTCAAATCAATAAGATACATTTAATCATTTCAGTAGATCCATAACACCAGCAATACAAATATACAATAGACACCAGTGCTTAACAGCAAAATGATTCAGTTTTCTTTGCCTGAAAAACCAAAAATGAGTAAATTAATGTGATATAGCTACCAGGAAAATAAAAGAACTATTAGAACAATTTCAAAAAAAGTAAATAAATTTTTAAATACCTGTCTTAGACTGCCTTAACTGAAGTATAAATTCCAGATTAAATGATGCAATAAACACAACTTTCTTCTTCTGATCAAGTATTTTCAGTAAGTCATGCTTTAAGAGGAATATGAAAAACTGAAGTTCATACCAAGTGACTAAGTACATGCAGAATCTTAAGGTTATATAATACGAAGAGATGAAAAAGATACCCCTGTGTGCTTGGAGAAGCAAAAATCAACAGGGACAAATTTATAAGGGAACATTTAAAAAACCATTACACCGGGGCTTCCCTGGTGGCACAGTGGTTAAGAATCCACCTGCTAATGCAGGGGACATGGGTTCGAGCCCTGGTCCAGGAAGATCCCACACAGCCCTGGTCTGGGAAGATCCCACATGCCGTGGAGCAACTAAGCCCATGCACCACAACTACTGAACCTGCACTCTAGAGCCCGCGAGCCACAACTACTGAGCCCGCGTGCCACAACTACTGAAGCCTGCACACCTAGATCCAGCCAGTACTCTGCAATGAGAAGCCACTGCAGCGAGAAGCCCATGCACCGCAATGAAGAGTAGCCCCCACTCGCTGCATTTAGAGAAAGCCTGCATGCAGCAACGAAGACCCAACACAGCCAAAAATAATAAATAAATAAAATAAATAAATTTTTAAAAAAGACATTATATCAAATAAAGACTACATTTGTTTTGTGTTGTTTTGGGGTTTAAAACGATCTGGTGTGTAGAAGCTAAAGGGAGGAAGACTGGAACTCAACACAGGGAATAACTTGGTAATGATTAGAGTCACTTGCAAATGGAAGAGATGACCTTAATGGTTGTGAAGATTTCATGAGTAGGCATATTAAAAACACTCAGAGAAGAAGGTCAAACACTGGAATGAAAAATGAGCCCGATGACCACCTCGATTCTTCGTAGCATTTGAGGGTATTGGGGGAGGTTGTTGGTTTTATAATTGTTATTGTTAATTCTCCAGGTGTCTTTATTTGGATCAGGGGACAACCCCAGGGGATGTGAAATATTCCACATCTTTGCTTTTTACAAAAATGTTGACATATGGGTACTCATACAATTACTGGAGTAAGTTTTAGAATATTTCTGCAGTAAAGATTGATCTATACAATCAACTCACTTCTCAAAGAAGCATGCCCAATCCTCCAATGTCCTACAATCAGATTAGTATTGCTCTGAGGGCCAAAGAATAAGTGGGACCCTGAATTAAATTAGATGAATGCCACTGATTAGTAAAACATACCAGATAGGAATTTGATTAAATTGAACCTATTTTCATAAATCTTTCAAGTTCATAAAACTTTTAACACCTAGATTCTATCTGTAAGTACAGTCACCCAAATTCACTATTCAGAAAACCATGTTGGATGTTTGTTAAAATTCACCTCTGAGTTTCAGCCCCAGGAGTTCTAATATTGTAGGATGGGATAACTGAGATAGGGTCCAGGAATCTGTACAATCAACAAGCATCTCAGATTAATCTGGTCCATGCTGTTCTTTAAGAAACAATGATCCAGAAATGCAGCAACAAGGAGAAGGAAACAAAGCCAGAAAACCCAAGCTAGGTATAAACTACAAGTTGAAATATGTGCTAATGGCAAATTTCTGAGTTTTTCCAACGTATTAATGAAAGAACATTATACTGCTACTAACATAAGACAACACTCATTGTTTATTCCATATATAGAGTTGAAAGCATATAGTGACAAAAAGAGCTATTTATAAGTAGAATATCATTACTTAAAAACTGCACATTCTTATTCATGTCTCTTTCTTTTAGAAGTATTAGTTGTTAAAACCAGCTCCCTACAGAATCTATTTCAGATATCTTTTAGTGTTAAGTAAAAAATAGTTTAATTCCCAGCTTATATCCCAAAAAGAGTTGTTATTTCAATTCAAATCTGAAAAAATATATAACTTCCTGAAAATATCATCTCTCTGATGTCTTATTTTATTTCACTTGAAAATGTATGTGTTCATTTAGATAATTCCTGGTGTTGCTTAAAAGAAAATTGGATTTGTGCATTAAAAGAAAACTGTGATGGGGTGTATTACAAAAGGGATTAACTGAAGGAAATAACAGCAGTGTATTGGGAGCTGGCATTATCAACTGGAATTGAAAACCAATCTTTTGAACATTGCTAAAAAAGCCACTTCATCTTGATAATACTTCAAACCTACTTGTTAAGAGTGAGAAAGAAACAAAGTAATGAGGACATACTGAAAGAAGGTCACAGGCATTTCAGCACCTATTCATTTGCTTTACAAATTCAGAATGAAATAGGCCATTTTTAATTAAAGGATTACTTGATTCTGGAATCAGCACTTCTCTCATTGTTCAAGAAGATGTCTTGGACATCTGCGTTTGTGTGCGTGCACACAAGTATAACACATATATTGCCTTTCTCTCCATGAAACAATTAATTTAAATTTATTAATTGAATCAGTTAAATTATATATTTACATTTATATTTATTAGCTGTCAGCTTCAACCAAGTGAAAAGGTGAAATTAAATCAAGGAAGATTTTTTGAGATCCTCCTTCCATTAATATCAGATTGTCTTCTGAAAAATTATATTTCCGGATCACTCTGTTTTTTCCTTGATGCATGTGCCTGATGCACTCATATATAATTCTCCTTCTTCCAAATAAAAGGAGGACTTCTTGCTTGAGGGTGGAAGACCGGTATACATACCCAAATATCCATCATGTAGGGCATCTACTATATTGTCTTCAGACCCCTTTTGTCCTTTTCTGTAGACCGTGTCATCACTTTCTGGGATCCTGTCTCCTACCCACTTCCCAGTGTTTCAGTAGAAGTAGTCATACCATGTATGATGAACCTACTAACTGGGCACAAGTGATGGATCCAGGGATGGGCACCTAAATCAAATACTCCCCAAATTTGAGATTAAACTGTGATATGCCAGTCTTGGTCTGTCTGCTCTCTTCAACAAAGTTGTCAACATCAGAGTTGTGTGATAAAGCCACCTTCTACCATATGGACTGAGAAGCATAGAAATCAAACTTGCTCCTCATAGCCTTAAACTTATTATTTAAACACTTTTTATTTTGTTATTTTTTTAGTTGTCTTCTAGACAAGTAATGTCCATTCAGAAATGTACAATGTATAAATACCAGTATAAACGTCAGTTGGAATTAATCTTCAGTGAGCAGTTCTGCATTGCCCTACTGGATTTTGTAGAGTAAACGAAAGAGGTTATATTCTAATATTGACCACTTGGCATGGCTCTGGGTCCCAAAGGACACTGACTGTAAAATCTGGTGCCCTCACACCTATACATGCTAGCTCAACATCAGCCCCCATGAGCTGCATATTTTACCGCCTTTACTGAAAAGGGAACAAAAGAGTGAGCAGCATTAATCGGGCTCAGAGGCTCTGCTTAGAGGATTTGCAAATTATTCAGTGTGAGGTGGTGGGTTTTGTTTCTTTATTTTTAGTTTCATTCCTTTTAAAAGATTGGTTCAATGTGGCATTTAATGTGTAAAGCAGTGATTAAGATACTGAAGGAATTTTTTAAAATGAGAGAGATATGCTCTTATCCTCAAGGAGTTTACACCTTAATGAGGGAAATAAATAACTAATTCAATCATAAATCAGAACAGAATAAATGCTAAGGCTATACAAGTGAACCTCACACATTTGATAATGGCGATTTGGTTATATTAAATAATTTAAATTAATTATGCCATTTTCTATCGCACTGATGAAATTAACCAACCATGCTTGATTTGTTGAACTGTGCAAGAGGTAAAATGTAGAACACATATATGATAAGGCAAACTAGCTTTCTGATTTCTGCCTTTGTGAATCATGCATACTTTATGAAGATAAACCTTCTAGACCATCAAAGAACACTGTTGAAAGATTTCAATAAGATAAGAGTATATTAGACTAAAATTTAGTCTGTTTTGTTAGGAAACTCTAAACAGACATTTACTGCAAAGAATCAGCCACCTAGGAAGCCTGCTGCAATGAAATTTATGTCTGTGCACAGGAAGCCTAATTAGAGTTAATGAGGCTTGATTTCCATTCTTCGAGAATCTACAATTTTGAACTTCCTAGTTCTGCAAGCTTGGCACATTTTGTCCCTGCTTTGTTTTGTTTTTTAACACATAATACATTTTAGAATTTGAGAGTAATAGACAAGGCCATTTTTTATAGTTAATATCATTATGTCAAAGTTATGCAGAAAACTGAATTTGTCTACAAATTAATGTTTGTTCTTATAACCAATGTATTGTTTTTAATCAGTGGAAGATGTGCCATTCAGTTTTTTTCCACAAATTAATAGCAGTTGCTATTCACTTATAAGGATATAAGACTGAATTTATCCTATTTCCTATTAGGGAATCTGGAGAATGAGAAATTCTAGGAAAATGTTCAAGAATACTGAAACCTCTACAACACCCTGAAATGTAAGTTTCTGAACAAACAGAGGTAGTGCTTTTCATTCCTCTTTGGAAGGCCAATCCTAGTTTTATTTTTCTGGCCCTGTATGTTAGTTAGAAATAGTTTTGGCTAGAAATGACTGAAATTTTCCAATAGTATGTCTTCTGTGATATACAAACATAATTATCACTCTTATAAAAGTCTGGACAAAACAAGGCTGGTTTGGATGTTGGTGATTTCAAAGGCACAGGGTCTTTTTATTTTTGTCTTTAGTTTTCGTAAGTCTAATTATGATGTATCTTGGTAAGATTTCTTTGAGTTAATCTTAATTGGGTGGAGATCACTTAGTTTTTTGTATGTGTAGGTATGTTTCTTTCATAAAGTTGAAAAACTTTCAGCCATTATTTCTTCAAATACTTTTTCAGCTCCATTTTCTTTCTTCCCTCCTTCTGGAATGCTAATTTTAACAATATTGGATATTTTGTTAGTGTCCAAAAGGTGCCTGAAGCTCTATTTATTTTTTTGTCTCTTTTTTCTTTTTGAGGTTTTGATACTTTTTTTTTTTTACTTGTATGGAATAATCTGAGGGATTTGAAGAGCCTGACATTTTAATTCCTATTAGTCTCTGAAAAATACTGTCAGTAAATTAGGCTTTGAATTTTTCTTCCCATTGATTGTTAATGGTTATATGAAACATTATAACTAAATGGCTCACATATGTTAAAATTCTAAACCACATTCAAGAGGTAATTCCTTAACTAAAGAAGTAACTCCAATGTTATTATGTTTGGTTTTTTCTAATGTTATTATGTTTGGTCAGAGCATGAAATACAGTTTCTAATATATAAAACACCAAGTATCTTGCTTAACTTATGTTTTTGAAAAATAAATCAGATTTCACACATTTCAGTTTGCAAGAAATGCTCATTCTCATGACAATAGTGCCACTTCCTCTGAGGTTTATTTCATGACTGGGATGTCTTCCATAAAATCATTTGTAATCAGTCTTGTTTATTGAGGATAATTAAATCAACTACCAAGAGATTGGAAACTTTATGCCTTACAGTAAGAAAAATATAAGTTATATCTCACTAATTCAACAACTACTAACAACTATTAATTTTTCCTGAATCACTTAATATATATGTATATATTTTTGTTCCACTTAACTTTTTAACAAGCTTATTTTATTTTGAAATAATTTTAGCTTTATAGAAAAGTGCCAAAGATAGTTCAGATAGTTCTCACCCAGTTCTGATCATCCATCTAGTTTCCCTTAATTGTTTTTACTTCACATATCCTTGTTATGCTTGTCAAACTAAGAACTTAATATTGGTATATTAGCTAAACTACAGACTTTGTTTGGATTTTGTCAGCTTTTCTACTAACGCCTTTTTTTCTATTCTAGGCCCAGTAAGGATACCACATTCCATTTAATTGCTATGCTTTCTGTGGTCCATGACAGTTTCTCAGTCTTTTCTTATTTTTCATGACTTTGAAAGTACTGGTCAGGTGTTTTGCAGAAATTCATTTAATATGAATTTTTCTAATACTGTCTCATGATTAGACTGAGAGTTTTGAAAAACATTAACAGAGAGGCTGTTATGTTATCATCATAATCATATCCAAGGTATGTAATGTCAACAGGACATCACTTTTGATGTTGACTGATACTTGGTTAAAGCAGTGCTTGTCAAGTTTCTCCACTTTAAAGTTACTATTTTTTTCCCTTTCTATATTTTATTGTTTAGAAGTAAGCAGCTGAATTCAGCATGTACTTGAAGGGTGTGAGGGAGTAGATTAAGCTCTACCTCTCAGAGGGAGGTATCTGCATATATTATCTGGAATTCTACTTTAAGGAAAATTTGTTCCTTCTCTCTCATGTATTTATTTATTTAGTCATATATATCAGTATGGACTCATGTGTATTTTACATTTTGAGTTATAGCATTTTGTTACTCAAATTGTTCTAGCTTTGATTATTGGAACCTCTTTTAGTTTGGCTTCTGTGGCCTTTCCAAGATTTCTTTTATTGGACAATGGTGTTTAGAAACCAAGACCTGGATGCTAGTTGTGCTTATTATTGAGGTATAACTGCTTCTAGACACTCTCAGTGGAAGATTTCTGACACTATTTCTTTAAATATTTCTTCTGCCCTAGTCTCTTTTTTTCTTATTCGGTGATTCCAATTATGTCCCTGTTAGAATGTTTAATATCACCCACAGGTCTTACAGACTCTGGTCTGTTTCCTTACCCCCCCCCACCTTTTATCTCTTTGTAATTTCTATTGACCTATCTTCAAGTTCATTCATTCTTTTTTTTTAACAGATCTTTATTGGAGTATAATTGCTTCACAATACTGTGTTAGTTTCTGTTGTATACCAAAGTTAATCAGCCATATGTCCCCATATCCCCTCTCTCTTGAACCTCCCTCCCACCCTCCCTATCCCACCCTTCTAGGTCATTGCAAAGCACTGAGCTGAACTCCCTATGCTATGCTGCTGCTTCCCACTAGCTAACTACTTAACATTCAGGAGTGTACATATGTCAGTGATACTCTCACTTCGCCCCAGCTTCCCCCTCCGACCCTGTGTCCTCAAGTCCATTCTCTATGTCTATATCTTTATTCCTGCCCTGCAACTAGGTTCATCAGTACCATTCTTTTTTTTTTTCTTAGATTCCATATGGTATTTGTTTTTCTCTTTCTGACTTAACTTCACTCTGTATGACACACTCTGTGTCAATCCACCTCACTACAATGAACTCAATTTTGTTTCTTTTAATGGCTGAGTAATATTCCATTGTATATATGTACCCCATCTTCTTTATCCATTCACCTGTCAATGGACATTTAGGTTGGTTCCATGTCCTGGCTATTGTAAATAGTGCTGCAATGAACATTGTTGTACATGTCTCTTTTTGAATTATGGTTTTCTCAGGGTATATGCCCAGTAGTGGGATTGCTTGGTCATATAGTAGTCCTATTTTTAGTTTTTTGAGGAACCTCCATACTGTTTTCCATAGTGGTTGTATCAATTTACATTCCCACCAACAGTGCAGGAGGGTTCCCTTTTCACCACACCTTTTCCAGCATTTATTGTTGCTAGATTTTTTTATAATGGCCGTTCAGACCAGTGTGAGGTAATATCTCACTGTAGTTTTGATTTGCATTTCTCTAATAATTAGTGATGTTGAGCATCTTTTCATGTGCCTCTTGGCCATCTGTACGTCTTCCTTGGTGAAATGTCTATTTAGGTCTTCCGCCCATTTTTTTTTTTTTTTTTTGCGGTACGCGGGCCTCTCACTGTTGTGGCCTCTCCCGTTGTGGAGCACAGCCTCCGACGCTCAGGCTCAGAGGCCATGGCTCACGGGCCCAGCCACTCTGCAGCATGTGGGATCTTCCCGGACTGGGGCACGAACCCATGTCTCCTGCATCAGCAGGTGGACTCTCAACCACTGCGCCACCAGGGAAGCCCCCTTCTGCCCATTTTTTAATTGTATTGTTTGTTTTTTTGATATTGAGCTCTATGAGCTATTTGTATATTTTGGAGATTAATCCTTTGTCCATTGTTTCATTTGAAAATATTTTCTCCCATTCTGAGGGTTGTCTTTTTCTCTTGTTTATAGTTTCTTTTGCTGTGCAAACACTTTTAAGTTTAATTAAGTCTCATTTGTTTATTTTTGGTTTTATTTCCATTACTCTAGGAGGTGGGTCAAAAAAGATCCTGCTGTGGTTTACATCAAAGTGTGTTTTTCCTATGTTTTCTTCTAAGAATTTTATAGTGTCTGGCTTTACATTTAGGTCTTTAATCCATTTGGAGTTTATTTTTGTGTATGGTGTTAGGTAGTGTTTTAATTTCATTCTTTTACAAGTAGCTGTCCAGTTTTCCCAGCACCACTTATTGAAGAGGCTGTCTTTTCTCCATTGTATGTTCTTGCCTCCTTTGTTGTAAATTAGGTGACCATATGTGCATGGGTTTATCTCTGGGCATTCTATCCTGTACCATTTATCTATATTTCTGTTTTTGTGCCAGTACCATACTGTCTTGAATACTGTAGCTTTGTGGTATAGTTTGAAGTTGAGGAGCCTGATTCCGCCAGCTCTGTTTTTCTTTCTCAAGATTGCTTTGGCTATTCGGGGTCTTTTGTGTTTCCATAAGAATTGCAAAATTTTTTGTTCTAATTCTATTAAGAATGCCATTGGTAGTTTGATAGGGATTGCAATGAACCTGGAAATTGCTTTGGGTAATATAGTCATTTTCACAATATTGATTCTTCCAATCCAAGAACATGGTGTATTTCTCACCTGTTTATGTCATTTTTGATTTCTGTCATCAGTGTTTTATAGTTCTCTGAGTAAAAGCCTTTCGCCTCCTTAGGCAGGTTTATGCCGAGGTATTTTATTCTTTTTGTTGTGATGGTAAATGGGATTGTTTCCTTAATTTCTCTTTCTGATTTTTCATTGTTGATGTATAGGAATGCCAGAGATTTCAGTGCATTATTTTGTATCCTGTAATCTTAACAAATTCACTGATTAGTTTTAGTGGTTTTCTGGGGCCATCTTTAGGATTTCCTATGTATAGTATCATGTCATCTATAAACAGTGACAGTTTTACTTCTTCTTTTCCAAATTGTATTCATTTTATTTCTTTTTCTTCTCTGATTGCCACGGCTAGGACTTCCAAAACTATGTTGAATAAGAGTGGCAAGAGTGGACATCCTTATCTTGTTCCTGATCTTAGCGGAAATGCTTTCAATTTTTCAGCATTGAGAATGATGTTTGCTGTGGGTTTGTCATATATGGCCTTTATTATGTTGAGGTAGGTTCCCTCTATGCCCATTTTCTGGAGAGGTTTTTTAGCATAAATGGGTATTGAATTTTGTTAAAAGCTTTTTCTGTATCTATTGAGATGATCATATGGTTTTTATTCCTTAATTTGTTAATGTTTTGTATCACATTGATTGATTTGCGTATATTGAAGAATCCTTGCATCCCTGGGATAAATCCCACTTGATCATGGTGTATGATCCTTTTAATGTGTTGTTGGATTCTGCTTGCTAGTATTTTGTTCAGGATTTTTGCATCTATGTTCATCATAATATTGGTCTATAATTTTCTTTTTTTGTGATATCTTTTTCTGGCTTTGGTATCAGGGTGATGGTGGCTTCGTAGAATGAATTTGGGAGTGTTTCTCCCTCTGCAATTTTTGGGAAGAGTTTAAGAAGGATGGATGTTAGCTCTTCTCTAAATATTTGATAGAATTCACCTGTGAAGCCGTCTGTTCCTGGACTTTTGTTTGTTGGAAGATTTTAAATTATGGTTTCAATTTCATTACTTGTGATAGGTTTGTTTATATTTTCTAATTCCTTCTGGTCCAGTCTTGGAAAATTGTCCCATTCCAAGAATTTGTCCATTTCTTCATGGTTGTCCATTTTATTGGCATATAGTTGTTTGTAGTAGTCTTTTATAATCCTTTGCATTTCTGCTGTGTCAGTTGTGATTTCTCCTTTTTCATTTCTAATTTTATTGATTTGCATCCTCTCCCTTTTTTTCTTGATGAGTCTGGCTAAGGGTTTATCAGTTTTATTTATGAGATTCTGGATCATCTTTACTGTCATTACTCTGAATTCTTTTTCAGGTAGATTGTCTATTTCCTCTTCATTTATTTGGTCTTGTAGTTCTTACCTTGCTCCTTCATCTGTGACTATTTTTTTGCCATCTCATTTATTTATTTATTTTTTTAATAAGTGGGATTGTGTTCCTGTCTTACTGTTTGTTTGACCTGAGGCTTCCAACACTGGTGTTTGTAGGCTGTTGGGTAGAGCTGAGTCTTGGTGCTGAGATGAGGACCTCCATGAGATCTCACTCTGATGAATATTCCCTGGGGTCTGAGGTTCTCTGTTAGTCCAGTGGTTCAGACTCGGATCTCCCACCTCAGGAGCTTTGGCCTGATCCCCGGCTCATGAACCAAGATCCTGCAAGCCACATGGGGTGGCCAAAAAAAAAAAAAAGAGAACAATAACAAAGTAAAAAATAAAATTAGACTAGGAAACTAGCAGATATGTTAGAAAGAATATAAAAATAAAAATATAGAGGAAAGGACAACCAGAAGGTACAACGGTACCACAATAGTCCATTCATTCTTTCCTTGGCAGTATCTACTGATGAGCTTGTCAAGGGCATTCTTCATTTTTTGTTACTGTGTTTTAATTTCAACATTTCTGTTTGACTCTTTCTTACAATTTCTAACTTTCCACTAAATTTACTTATCTAATTTTGCATGCGATCTACCTTTTCCTTTAAATTCTTTAGCATATTAATCATAATTATAAATTACTTATTTAAAAGTGTCAAGTCATTATCTGTGTTATATCTGAGTATAGTTCCAGTGATTGTTTCTTTCTTTTAGCTACACTGTATCTTGGTTTTTTGCCATGCTATGCTTAGATTTTTCTTGTCAAAATTTGTATATAATGTTTATGACAGTGGATACTGAGGTAAGTGTATTTTAGTTTTGGAGATGAGTACCCTTCCTTCTAGTAGGGCTTTAGTATGCAGTTTGTGTTAATCTAGCCAGGGTTTTGGATGGGTTTGACGTCTGTTGTTGCTATGGTTACCAGAGATAGAGTTCATTGCTAAGAGCACCAGAGACTTCAAACCCCTATAGTGATACTTCATGTTTGTCTCCTTACTTGATTTGGGTCTTTCCTTTGTGCCACTCCTCAGAGTCTTTCTTTGCCTCTGTTCAACTGTATTCCTTTGTCATTTGGGGGGAGGCTTGTTAGCATGATGTTGAAGGTGAGGAGAGGATAAGCATTGCCTGATGTTCTGATTAACTTCAGTCACAGAGGAGTAATATGGACTTGTATCTCAGGGGTGTGGCCTTCACAAGTGTTCCTGTCACTCCTTCAGGGCTGGAGCTTCTATATTTTCCCCTTGCTCCCCTCCCCTTGCTGCAGTGGGTATCCACCAGTATCCTTAGACTACAGTTTTGATGCCATTCTTCCTGCATATTAAGCTGCTTTTTGTTTGTGTGTGTATTTGTTTTTACTTAGGAAAAGTGGAGATTATGGCCTCTGTTCCCCACCCCCACATGCAATGGAATTGTATCCTGAAGGTTAAGTCTACTTTCTGTAGTAGAGATGAGGGGAGGGGGAGGGAGGGGACAGTTTGATTATATTGTGACAGTGTCTGCTGTTTCCCTCCACCATGGGAGAAGCTTTCTCTAGATTCTCTCCAAACATCTGCACAAAAGTCTAGTGGGTTTCCTGGAAGAAAGCACTGCACAAGGGTGAGAAACCATCTATGTCTGCATTTCCCAGGGGGTTCACACTCTCATGAAAACCCACACTCTACCTTTCCAGTTTAATCTTTCAACTGACTTATATAGCATTCGACGCATCTCTCCTGTCTGTTTCTCCTTTCTGATGCCTGACTTTCTTGGAATGTCTGATTAATGGTCTGCCCTGTAACACCGGATCTTCTATGGGTTTACTAAAAGGCCTTCATTTGAAGTTTGTGCACATTTTCTTTTATTGTGTTATTGGACCAAAGCTCTTTCCAACTCTCTACATCTTAGTGCTGATACCAAGAGTCCTCAAAACTTCCCAGCCTAGTAAAACTAGTAAAAATATCCATATACATATATATCATTAAAATATAAATATTAGGGACTTCCCTGGTGGTCCAGTGGTTGGGACTTCACCTTCCAATTCCAGGGGTGCAGTTTCGACCCCTGGTCAGGGAGCTAGGATCCCACATGCTTTGTGGCCAAAAAACCAAAACATAAAACAGAAACAATATTGTAACAAAAAAAATTCAATAAAGACTTTAAAAATGGTCCACATCAAAAAAAATTCTAAAAAAATAAAATAAAATAAAAATATTAATAATAGAGTTTCACATAAATGTTCTGAAAGTTCTGAGAGAATCAAGATTATTTCTGATTGGACCAAATTAGGACATAGCTTCATATGAAATTTAAGTGCTTGATAAAAGCTGAAGATAAATGTTTTGCATAAACAAATATTTATCATAATTTTACTTAATTATTTTCTCTCAGCATGTTATAGCTGTTTATGATCTTCTTTCTAGTTACACTTACCTTATTGTCTATTTTTCTATTGTCCTATAATCATTATTTAATAAACAAATATAAACAGTGATGGGAGGAATAAAATAGAGGGTGTGTTTTGTAATTGTAATGCAATCAATAAAATGCTCACTTTTTTATTGAAGTAGTTGATTACAATGTTGTGTCAATTTCTGCTGTACAGCAAAGGGATTCAGTTATACATATATGTACAATCTTTTTCATATTCTTTTTCATTATGGTTTATCACAGGATACTGAATATAGTTTCCTGTGCTAAATAGTAGGACCTTGTTGTTTATCCATCCTATATATATAATACTTTGCATCTACTAAGCCCAAACTCCCAATCCATCCCTCCCACCCCAACCCCACCACTTGGCAACCACAAGTCTGTTCTCTATGTCTGTGAGCCTGTTTCTGTTTCGTAAATAAGTTCATTTGTGTAATATTTTGCATTCCACATATAAATGATATCATATGGTATTTTTCTTTCTCTGTCTGACTTACTTCACTTAGTATGATAATCTCTAGTTGCATCCCTGTTGCTGAAAATGGCATTATTTCATTCTTTTTTATGTCTGAGTAATATTCCATCGTATATATGTACCACATCTTCTTTATCCATTCATCTGTCAATGGACATTTAGGATGTTTCTGTGTCTTGGCTATTGTGAACAGTGCCGCTATGAACATAGGGGTGCACGTATCTTTTTGAATTATAGTTTTGTCTGTGTATATGCTCTGGGGTGGTATTGCTGGATCACATGGTAACTCTATATTTAGTTTTCTGATGAACCTCCATACTGTTTTCCATAGTGGCGACACCAACTTACATTCCCGCCAACAGTGTAGGAGGATTCCCTTTTCTCCACACCCTTTCCAGCATTTGTTATTTGTTGACTTTTTAATAATGGCCATTCTGACCGGTGTGAAGTGGTACCTTATTGTAGTTTTGATTTGCATTTCTCTAATAATTCGTGATGCAGAGCATCTTTTCATGTGCCTATTGGCCATATGTATGAAAATACTCTCTCTTAAATTTTATTTAATTTACATCTGAATCAAGAGTTGATGGACATTTCAATGAAAGATAATGGTCAAATCGAATTTTCAGTTTAATCAAAGTTCACTCCAACATACACACACACACACACACACTCACAGTCATGCTATGACTTGCAAAATGAAAATAAATGCCTAAAAGTTGTCCTTTTATTTGAAAAAAAGTTTTATTTTTTAAGTTTACAATTTATTGCAGTAATAGCCTTGGAATGGCCAACCTGACACACATTCTATTGGACTAACTATTCCTTTTCATTACTGAACATGCCCAATTTGGTTTCTTCTTCTTTTTTTTTTAATCTTTATTGGAGTATAATTGCTTTACACTGGTGTGTTAGTTTCTGCTTTATAACAAAGTGAATCAGTTATACATATACTTATGTTCCCATATCTCTTCCATCTTGCATCTCCCTCCCTCCCAATTTGGTTTCAAGATAAATTTTTTCCAGAGAAAATAATGTCTGCATAATTTTATTAAATATTTTTATTATAAAATACATACTTTTGAAAATTCTTCAGGAAATGAGGAAATGTCAAGCAGATAATAAAAATTACCTACAATCCTACAACTCAGTGGCATACATGTGGAGAACTATCTGATTTCCTGCTCTTCTAAATTTACACTGACACCCTTGCTTCCTGTTTTTAAGGACTAGCCCTCTCCTTCCAAATTTCTTCTTTGAATCAATAATTCTGAAAAAACAGAACATAACTGACTGAAATGGGTAAAATCACAAAGAAAAAGTTCTTTGCGATACTTCTCTGACCTGCCAACCAAATTTACAGTTGATAATATGTACTTTTATTTCTTTCTCCTATAAATCCCCTTTAATGCCTCATATTTGATTGTCCGCCCTATTACACCTACCTGAATAAAATATCTATTCTCTTGCAGTTTTAATCTTGGAAAATTTTTGAAAGTTCAGCACAACAATAATACATAATAATATGTTGTTTTCTAGTCTTCATTATATGTGCATATATACTGACAGGTATATAGATATACTCTATATATTTATTTGTGTATATATTTATATATGTAAATGTTATATAAATATAATATACTTTAAACAATAGTGCAATATAAATAGAGTTTTGTAATCTATTCTTTTGTATTAACCCTACAGACTGGACATCTGTGTGTGTGCGTGTGTGTGTGTGTGTGTATTCATATATGTCCATATCACAAATTTTAAAGAAAACTATTTGCATATCATTTGTATGTACCATAACTTTTAAAGTTAAAATTTATTTTTATATTCATCAACATTTGGATTGTTTTCTTCATGACAGAAGATGGAAAAGTGGAAGAAGCTAATTATAAACCACTTACTAATGAGCATGCTGAAATTTGCTTGATTATTTTCTTAGAATGTATTTTAAGAAATCACATTATTAAGGTAATACATATGCTCTCTTTTGGAGTTTGTTATGTATTGCCAGTATGTCCTCAAAATTTATTATACTTATTAAGAATCAAATTAAAAGATGAGGGGGAAAAGAGGAGCTAGTAGAACATTTCCTAATATTAGCTAATTTCTAGTAATTTACTAAATGGGTGATTGGAAGCATAGATACTAGGAGTGATTATGGGATACTAGGATACTAGGAGTGAATACTAGGATACTAGGAGTGAATATGGGAGAAAAGAAGGAAGGCAAGTTTCTGTGAGCCATTTTTTAAGTAGAATACAAAATGAAAGAAAGATTATAACAGTGTTTGCTGAACCATTTTGTCTGCTGTTATTCCACCACAATTTTGGATTCTTTCTTGAAAAGCATTTTTTACTTTGGCGGTTTTATTTTTGTGAGCAGCAATTTACTAAACTGCGAATCAGGGAACACTCACTGTGAAGCCAAGAAGCATAAGTGGCAAAGGGAAGCAGTGAGCGAAAAGACAGAATTATAAGATATTTCAATCCACAGGAGGAAAATGTTTCCAGTAAAAATCAACAAGAAACTATTGCATTGCAGCAAAAAGCAATATTGATTCCAGAAAAATGCTAAAGGCACAAATGTTATGATTACTAAAACAGAATTTGAAAGGTGGGGAATAATGTTACAAACACAGGTGAGTTGTTATACAAAAATACAGGAAACATTTGTGAGGATATGAATATATTATTTTGAGACAGAATTATTTATAGATATAACATATTTCTCTATAAATCCCAAAGCCCATGCTGGGTATCTTGTGAAAAAGCAAATGCTAGGCTTCCTGTACCCATAGGACTAGTCAATTCACTTCCTTGGATCACTATTATTAACCATTTTGTTTTCTTTATCTAAATAGTTAGGATGAAGTTTTCATGAATGTGGACATAACATGATTAAATAATAAATTTCTGTTAAGTGCTGTTCAGTAATGTTCACAGGAATAGCATAGAATTCAGTAGGAGAGCTGAATTTGAGTTACAAACCAAGAACTGCTTCCTCCTTCCCAAGGTTAGAGTGAAGAATAATTTAATTTCACTTGGAGCACAGAGTGTGCTAGAAAAACAGAATTCTGCATGGCTGTCCTGCACAAATACAAAGATGCTCATCCTGTAGGCACAAATAACTGCAAATAACATCAAGGAAAAGCAACCTTTTTCTAAGCAGATTCGATGGTGTTACAATAAAAGTGTGATAGTTGGAAAATTGTAGAAGGAACATTGTGATGCATTAGCACTTACTCACTAAATGATTCTGAACAGGACTCTGTGGTACAGGCAAGGTCCTTAATAGCAGGATGATAAAACAAGAGAAAAGATGTGGTATAATCCTGAACATAAATATTTTCCTTACACCATTTTGGAAAACTAATGAGGAGTATTTATATGGTTTCATATTAATTTTACTAATTTACTAGGTTATTATTTAATTATATGATAACCATATAGATCATATACAGTTACATTAATTAGTGTGTAAGTTTTTCTACTACTTCTGTTTTATTTTTAAATTCCTACCACAAATATCTCATAATATTGTAAGTAGAAGTAGCACTGTGTTCACACATACGTTTGTCAGACTTGATAGTTACAACTTCAGACTTTTAGTTGAAACTGCTTGGGTGGCATTTTGGGAGGCTCTGAGGAATTCTGGTTCTTTATGTCTCAGCACAGAAAGAATTCAGCAAGAGGCAACGTGATATATAGGAAGTAATTTATTAGAATAGGACGCTTGTGAGGCTTATAAGCAGGTGGGCAAGAGGCTGCTGCCCTGAGAACTTAGTGGGCTACAGTTTTATAATCAAAGGAAAAGTGGGGAGGGGGAGAAGACCACCTTCTTCCTCATTCTTGAGTACATGTTACCCTTCCATCATTAGTTCCTCCTCCACGTCGGGTGGGGGAGTTTTCTTGTCCCTACATGGTCTGGCTGGAACTGTCATGGCACAATGGAAATGAGCAAAAAGCTGGTAACATATACTAAAAATGGTAAATCATCTAGGTTTCAGTATAATGTCACCTTTTCTTTATATTTTTGTTTTTAGTGTGCACAGAGGAGCATGTGCTAGGAATCATTAACTTACTGAGCTCACTGGGCAGGATATGGGTCTCATGCCACCATTGTTTTGTTGTTTGGGGGCATGTCTCATGCTTCTGTTGCTTGTTTTTGTTTCTAAGCAAGGCTGCTTGGTTTTGTGGTTAAGCAAATCTGCTTTCTTGAGTGATCATTAACTTACAGGACTTTCCCATACTTTCTTCTTTACTTACAATCCCCTAGTGGGATTAATTATTTAATTACCTGCTTTGTCCCTTTACTCTGTCCTTATCACAGTTACTCTGGAGGGTCAAAACTTTGTAGTCACCTTGACTCCTCTCCCTCACACACCACATCCAATCTCAGGAAAACTCTTCCTCCACAATATATACTGATTATTAGGAAGAGGAGGAAGGAAATTTTCCTCTACACATCTAGGTTCTTCTGCCTGGTCTAAGAATTAAATTGACATAAGACAGATTAACAGGAGAAAAATCAAACAGAAGTTTAATAACATGTGTACATGGGAGAGACCCAGGAGAAATGAGTAACTCACCAAAAAGGCTGAAACTCTCACCTTAAATATTATCTTCAGAAAAAGTCAAAGGACGAGGTTGGGAATAGTAGTTTCAGGCTTCACAGAGGTGGAAGGTAATTTACATGGGATGGAAAGTGTTTGGTAAACAAATGTTTGCTGTGTTATGCAGAGCCTGGAACACAGAGTGGATTGTCACCTCTAGGCCCTGCAGAGTTTCTCTCACCACACCTAGCCTAAATGCTATGCAGATATCTCTGGTGATAGCTCTGTTCTGGGAACATGCCCTCTATCCAAATTCTTTTAGGTATTTAGAGGAAAGGTCAAAGTTTCTTCCTGAGTCTTTTGAGCCTTGATTGTTTTGAGCTCGAAATAATCCGCATGCCAAAGAGACATTCTCCCCTACATGACCCTTGCTCATCAGTGCCCAGGCTTCCACCCTCTTGCAAACCACCAACAGATCTCCTTTGGATCATTACATCACCCCAGCTGGTCTCTTTGCTTCCTTTCTGGTCCTCTACAATCTTTCTCAAAATCACAACCAGAATGGGAAAAAAATTCCAGAAGGCAACATTCCTCTGCTTGAAATCTTCTAAGACTCCTCATTCTCTTCAGAGTAAAAAACAAAGTCCCCACGATGCCCTGTTCTTCCCCGTGTGATCTGGCTCCTCTATCACCTCTTGGATCTCATGGCCAACAACTCCTCCCATTGTTTACTCAGTTCTACCCCTACCAACCTCCTGTGCATCATATGTGCCAAATAGTCATCCCTGGGGTTTGCACTGTGTAGTTCCCCTCTCAGGGAAACATTCCCCAAAGATTGCTTCTGAACTACTCCCTCAAATCTTCAATGAAATGGTACCTCCTCAGTGACACCTATGCAAAATTGCAAACAGCATCACCTTCCCAATCTGAAGCTCCTTTTTCCCTTGTCTAGTTTTCCACATTGCACCATCTGATATGCTGTGATATTTATTGAGATGATTTTTAATTGTCTCTTCCTGCATTGGAGTTTAAGTTGGTGAGGGCACTGATATTTGTCTGCATTATTTCCTGATGTATACCTGTTGAGCTTAAAACATTTCCTGGAACATAGCAGAGACTCAATAAATATTTCTTGTATTAATGTAGTTTTAAAGATCACTTATAAATCAAAGAGAAAATTACAAATAACCTGAAAAATGGACAAAATTAGTTAGTTGGTATGTTACAAAATGACAGTTTATCACATGACTCTATAGGCGATTTCATTAGGAATTAAGGAAGCACAATGTAAAAATCACAATGAAATAACACTTCATACCCACCAGATTGGCAGAACAAAAAAACGTGACAATATCAAGTATCAGTCTGTGAGTAAAGTAGTCATACATATTTTATAAACTGTCATTTGTATTGATTATATTTCACAAATTATTATTTTGGGTCTGAAAAAATGGGCTTCAATTGTTCATGAAATTTGATGAAATACTTTAATGTTTTTCTGGAATTTTGCTACTTACGGAGTTACCATCAAATTAACTTTAATTGTATCAAGACTCCATGTGAGAATTACTATGGACAAAGGGAAATGAGTAAAATTAATTTGGTTTAGTAAAATAAATGCTAACAAATTCTCGATGGTTAAAATACCTACTAAATATGAACAGGTTAATTATACAAACTCACAAAAGAAATAAATCTGTCAAAACTTTTAACCAATGAGCATAGCTAATTCATTCACTAATGGGCTTTTATAAAGTGAAAACATTATAAAAGAGATGGATCAGTTCATTGTTTTTTGCCTCTTTGATGGGTAAAGATGTAACGTAAGGGCTAACTTCCATTATTTGATGTAATCTGCATAAATATGTTATTATTTTTATGAATAGTCATGTTTTGCATTTTTAATCCTGTCTATATATTTTATTTCTGATTTCTGTTTTTGTTTTGGCACCAATTGGGGTCACTTGCATGCTTAATATAAAAACAATTAAGGTTAAATTTCTGAGGTTAATTAGCCTAGAATAGCTGAGGAAGAAATCCTAAATCAAGTAAATGTTGCTTATTCACCACTCCTCCCCAAGTTAGTTTTGAAATATTATCTTCACATGTACATTTGAATAATATTTGAATTAGCTTCACATGTACATTTGAAAATAGTTTTCAGACTAGTTTGGCTAGGACCCCATTCCACATCCGCTGCCTCAGCCCCATGACTGAGCTTCTTCCCCAAGGCCTGGGATTTGATTCTAGTTTATCTCCTTCAATTACAGCTGTATTGCACACATTTGTGGTTCTGTTCTCCCTTCTACTTTTCTCTCCCAACTCTAAATTTACCCCTTCTGCACCACAAAGGAAACCATCAACGAAAGACAACCTACTGAATGGGAGAAGATACTTACAAATCATGTATTTTGTAAGGGGTTAATATAAAAAATGACTAAAGAATTCATACAACTCAGCAACAAAACAACATACAACCTGAGTAAAAAGTGGGCAGAGGAGCCATTTTACCTGAGTAAAAAATGGGCAGAGGAGCTGAATAGACATACAGATGGCCAAAAGGCATGTGAAAAGATGCTCAACATTACTAATCATCAGAGAAATGCAAATCAAAACCACAGTGGCGTATCATCTCATGCCTGTTAGAATGGCTGTTATCAAAAAGACAACAAATAACAAGTGTTGGTGAGGATGTGGAGAAAAGGGAAACCTCATGCACTGTCAGGGGGAATGTACATTGATGCAGTCACTATGGAAAAAAATATGGAGATGCCTCAAAAAATTAAGAATAAAACTACCATATGATCCAGCTATTCCACTTCTGGGTATTTATTTGAAGAGGGCTCTTCAATTTTAATAAACAATTAGGAAAATGTTTATTTCATTATTTTTATTTCCTACCCAATTTAATGACCCCAAAGCTATAAAACATCAGTGGAGATACACATCATTCCTAACTGAAATTTACATGAAATGAAAAATTCTGTTTCACCTCACATGCATTTTTTAGTGTGACAACTCAACTTCCCTGATGAGAAGCGGCTACCCAGAGGAAGACAGTCCCTTAGTGATTCTGCTAGATAGTACTTCCTTTCCCAGTCAGATACAAAAGCCCAACCTCAAAACAAATCAGTTTCTTAATAGAAAAATTGTTTAGTTGAAAATCCCTTTCAAATGATAATCCTTGAAGAATTTCAGGAAAAGTATGTTTTTTCTGACTTAATGCAGAATATAAATATATTTTTAAATCAATTAATACAATTTTTCTCTATGTTAAATGAGGTCAACTGATTCATAAAATATTTTTTTTGCAAGTGTCAGCTGAGATCTTGAAGTATACCAAACAAATATTATACCAGGGTGGAAAAATATTGGGTAGTATTAAAAAGAACAGATTGCAAATACTTGTTTCTGCCAACAGACTTGCTTTGTTACTTGGAGAACTCATATACATTCCCCATCTTTTGGTTATCCCAAGAATAAGAAAAAGCATATCCAAATTTTGTACCTTATGCTAAAGCTAGGTTCTATTTTTTTTAAAATAAGAGTAATTGGCACAACTATGGAGACAGCTAAAATATCAGTAGTTTCCAGGAGTTAGGAGAAATAGAAGGATGAGTAGGCAGAGCACAGAGGATTTTTAGGGCAATGGAAATACTATGAATGGTACTATATTGGTGAATACATGCCATTAAATGTTTGTTTGAACCCAGAGAATATACAAAACCAAGGGGGCCCCCTAATGTAAACTATGATTTTGGGTGATAACCATGTGTCAATATAGGTTCATCAGTTGTAACAAATGTACCACTCTGGAGGGGATGTTGCATGTGCAGAGGCGAGGGGTGTATGGAAAAGCTTCTTACCTTCCTCTCAAGTTTGCTGTGAATCCAAAGCTGTTCTAAAAAAAAAATTGTCTGAAAAAAGGTTTAAAAAAAGACTTTAAAAATTTAAGATTAATTGAATAATTATTTTTCTGTATATTTATATTATGCTGTTGATGCTATTTTTGAAATGATGCTTTCCCTATTTAAGACAAAAATATAATTTGGAAATTTCTTTTATAATATAATCCATTTCAAGAAAGTCTCTATATATAAAAATGATATTTCTATAAGCACAAAATGTAATCACAGGATTCATTATTATCAGAATAAAAGTTAGCCATATATCTGTTTAGGTAGCAGTCTTACATTTAATTAAGCAGTTTGAATTGTTCTCATTTTTGTCAGATTATTAGATTAGATTAGTTATTAATATTATCTGTATACTCTCAGTTACTCTTATTATAATGTAATGGGTAGATAATTTACAGGGAGAAAATAATTTGAGATTATAGACTGTCAAATATGAACTCTATTAGTATAAAAATATCATAAAACATATTAGTAAGTATGTCTTTATGGCAAATCCATAATAATGATGGCAAATAATGGCAAAAACATAAGTATTAATTCCCAACTGCTGTCTCATAAACATGACTAACTTGGTTTTGTCTAACATTATCAGTCATTATCAGAGTGGTTGAAAATCAATGGCAAAAGCACGAAATGGTGGGCACCTGACTCTTCTGCATCTTTTTAGAGGAAAATTGTCTGAAATTATTCTATTAAAGTACACAGCTGCTTTCTGTTTTAGTATGTAATAATGTGACCCATCTGCAAAAGTTGGCATTTGTCCTGATCTGTTTTGAGGACAGTGAAGCTTCTTGAAACTCAAAAATATCAGTTCTTTACCCAGGGAAATCAGCATGCTCAAGACAGTTTTCATTCTGAACTACAGCAGTGAGATCCAATAATAAGTGGTCCTTGCTTCATTTTTTTCTTTTTTTTTTTGCAAACTGTCAAGTGTCATTGACTTACTATGAAAACTTGACTGAGATCTTGTGACAATACCAAACCACAAACAAACAAACAAACAAAATCAACCTTGTAAATGTCAGGGTTGGAAATGATTTTGTAAGATCTTGTAAAGTATCAATCATTCACTTAAGAATTTTGTAGGTATAGTATCTCATACCTGGAAGACCACTTAGATATTAGGCCAGTAAGGGAACAAGCCCCCAGGGGACAGTATTTGCCCAAGGCTGCTTACTTGGTGTCAGAGCAGGGTCGCCATCCAGTCTAGTGCTTGTTTCAAAAGACCTCATCATCCATCATTTCTTGGAAATCCAGCAATGCATGTGAATATCTCACTATCTGTTAAAACACTTAACCAATAGTCCAAGTTGACTGAAGAATTAAATTTTTATTTGGATCACAAGGAAATATTATGCTTCTTGGTTGTGTTTTGACAAGATTTAATGGATGTTTAATTTACTTGAGACCATTTGTCCAGTATACACTTATGAAGGGAATAGTAAAAATATAATCATACAAAACATGATTGTACCATGTGGATATTTTCTGTTTCTTTGTATGCTTTTTTACTTTTCAAATTAAATAACGTATATAATGCTTAGAGCTTAGAAAATGGTCTGGCACATGAAAAACACTCAGTATTTTAGCTGCTTCTGTTTCTTCTTTTTCTTCTTCTTTTCAAGCCATGCTTATCTGCTAAACCATTATTATAATGATTGTGCTTACCATTATTGATTGCTATTTATTTATTTTTATTAAAATTTTTTTTTAATTAAAGTCCAATTGATTTACAATGTCATGTTAGTTTCAGGTGTACAGCACAGTGATTCAGTTTACATGTATATATATTCTTTTTCAGAATCTTTTCCCACACAACATCAAGTATAGTTCCCTATGCTATACAGTAGGTCATTGTTGGCCTATGTTTTATATATATATATATATATATATATATATATATATATATATATATATATATATACACATATATATATACATATATATATATATACAAACACACAAACACACATATATATATATATATATATGTATATATATATGACTGTGTATATACCAATCCCAACCTCCCAATTTATCCCTCCACGCCTTTTCCCCTTGGTAACCATAAGATTGTTTGCTATGTTTGTGAGTCTCTTTCTGTATTGTAAATAAGTTCATTTGTATCTCTTTTTTTTTTTTTTTTAGATTTCACATATAAGTGCTGTCATATGATATTTGTCTTTCTCTGTGTGGCTTACTTCACTTAGCATGATAATCTCTAGGTCCATCCATGCTGCTGCAAATGGTACTAGTTCATTCTTTTTTATGGCTAGTAATATTTCATTTTGTGTGTGTGTGTGTGTGTGTGTGTGTGAATACATAAATAAATAAATAAATAAATATATATATATATATATATATATACGACATCTTCCTAATCCATTCCTCTGTCTATGAACATTTAAGTTGCTTCTGTATCTCGGCTATTGTGCTTAGTGCTGCTATAAACATTGGGATGCATGTACGTTTTTGAATTAGTTTTTTCCAGATATATGCTCAGGAGTGGGATTGCAGAATCATATGGTAACTCTATTTTTAGTTTTTTTGTTTTTTTTGTTTTTTTGTGTTTTTTTTTGCTGTAGGTGGGCCTCTCACTGCTACGGCCTCTCCCGCTGCGGAGCACAGGCTCCGGACGTGCAGGCCCAGTGGCCATGGCTCACGGGCCCAGCCACTCCGCGGCACGCGGGATCCTCCCGGACCGGGGCACGAACCCGTATCCCCTGCATCGGCAGGCGGACTCTCAACCACTGCGCCACCAGGGAAGCCCCTATTTTTAGTTTTTTAAGGAACCTCCATACTGTTCTCCATAGTGGCTGCACCAATTTACATTCCCGGCAACAGTGTAAGAGGGTTCCCTTTTCTCTACACCCACTCCACCATTTGTAGACTTGCTCTCTTCCCAGGAGTCCACACATCCCACCACAGTTGCTCAACATCCTCACATGTTTCAGAAACATTTAAAAATAAAAATGTTGACTATTTCCCTACCAAAGACAAATTTGCATACTACAAATTCAAAATTATTGTTCTAAAATATAACGACCTGGTCAAAAATCATTAGAATTTTTTCCACAATTTTAAGCACGTGTTTTCTGTGACTCTGTACATTTGTATGTCTTATCTATTTATGAAAGCCTCACTTTTGCTTCTCAATGATAGTCTGTTATTTTGAAAGCAATACAAGACCAATTATATTAAATCATTCCCTAATTCAATAGTTTTTTATTATTTCAGGCTGGCTTAAAGTCACTTTGCTCAAGAGAGCAGCAAAAAATTAGTACATCATTATTAAAATTACACATTTACCTCATAATAAAAGGGTAAATTATAAAAGAATAAATTTAAGTAGTACCACATTACTTATGTATTTTGAATATGGAATGAATCTGTTATTGAGGTTCTAGAATGCAAGACAGTTGTTTTTCAATAAGTTGTTCTCAGATTTTATCTTAATTTGAATTTAGAATAGGTCCATTTAAAGAATATAATTACTATTATTAACATAAAAACTTGCCATTATCAGCTAATTGAAAATTTTAAATAAATTGGATCAGTCTTCAGGAGCTGTTGTTACAAAAATAGACATACCCATACAAACAATTAATATGCATGAAATAATACATTTTTAGAAAAGGGTAATGTGACACTGTGATTTATAATAAGAAATATACATTCAGTCTTCATCCTCTTCTGGCATAGAACTCTAAAAACCCTTGAAATTTCCTAAGTGATAAGAGCCATAAAGTTCTCTTTTGTTATTCATAACAAGCCCCTTTCAACTACACCTGAATTTATGTTAATGAGGTGACTTTTGGAAATTCCCTAAGGATGGGGGCTAGGTGCCAGGGGAACCAACTGTATTAGAGGGTTGGAACTTCCAGCCCCACCTTCTGACCTCTAGGGAGGAGAGAGGCACTAGAGATTGAGTCACTCACCAGTGACCAAAGATTAAATCAATCATGCCTATGTAATGAAGCCTCCATAAAACCCCACAAGGATGGTGTTCAGAGAACCTTTGAGTTTGTGGACACTTGGAGGTGCTGGGAGAGTGGAGAACTCAGAAAGTGTATAGAAGCTCTCTGCCCCTTCCCACATATCTTGCCCTATACATCTCTTCCATCAGCAGTTTTGTGAGCTACTCTAACAAAAGATCCATGATTGGAGGCGGGTGTGGGAGCCTCCAATTTATAGTTGGTGGATCAGAAATATAGGTAGCAAACTGGACTTGGCTACTGGCCACTGGCTAAAATAATGAACACGCAGTTGATTATTTTGTGGTTTTATTTTATTTTACTTTGTACTTGTGTTTGCTTAAACGAAGTGACTGTTTGGTTTCTAAACACATTGAATGTGCTTTATTGCCCATGGGATATGTGGTGTATATCCTTCAGAAAAATTTTTAAAAGGGGGTGGTAGGGGGAGAGGGATTGGATGAGTGTTGAGGGGGTAGTAGTCTGTAGGACTAAGCCTTTTACCTATGGGATCTGATATTATCTCCAGGTAGATCGAGTCAGAACTGAATTGAATTGTAGGACACCCAGCTGGTATTGCAGAATTGCTTGGTACAGGAAAAATTCCCACAAATTTGGTGATCAGAAGTGAATTAGAGTATTGGGAGTAGAGGAAACACACAGAAGGAGAGTTTTTCCTTTACAGATGTTAAACAATTATATATTTTTTAACATCTTTATTGGAGTATGTTTACAATGTTGTGTTAGTTTCTGC
The DNA here is from genome assembly GCF_964165515.1 of Mesoplodon bidens. Taxonomy (NCBI): domain Eukaryota; kingdom Metazoa; phylum Chordata; class Mammalia; order Artiodactyla; family Ziphiidae; genus Mesoplodon; species Mesoplodon bidens. Next base: position 116,002,746 of record NC_138176.1, on the reverse strand, counting down.
TGTATAACAAAGTGAATCAGCTATACATATACATATATCCCCGTATCCCCTCCCTCTTGCATCTCCCTCCCACCCTCCCTACCCCACCCCTCTAGGTGGTCACAAAACAATTATATTTTTGAAGAGTCTATTTGAGCAAACATCAATTTGACTCGAGCAGAGCCAATTCAAAAGTGGGTGGGATGCTCCATGGGCAGGAGGTAAGGAAAGACTTTTTTTAATAAAGCAGACTGGAAAGCAAAGCAAGGAAATTATTTGATTGGCTCTAGCTTAAGCAACTGCCTTATTTGGGAAAGTGTAGTTGACTGTTTATGATTAGTTCTTCTTAAGTTTTGATTTCTTAACCTTGAGGCATGTAGAAAAATTGACTCTGGCTTACGTTTCATTTAGCTTAAGTAGCCTCCTTGTTTAATTATTTTAACACAGATAAATAAATGTATATAATATTGCTGAAAATTTGTTCATGTTCCAGAAACATCTAAAAACAAAGTGATGTTTTGTCTTATTTTTTCACCATCATATACCATTTTATAAAGACAATATATGAAGGTATACAAATAGAGGTATATGGATTCATGCCATGATTTGTGGATTAATGTTTAATGACATGTTTCTATGAAATTACAAGAAAATATTCCACATGCCTTTGGCATTCTAGCTTCTTCTGGAATCTGTCCAAATTTTGTATATGTTGAATACACACACAAATACATAAACTATATGCTTGGATTTGGATGTTAGGAATTAATTTTTATATAGTTAAATATGGCAGATTTGCCAAAGATAAAACAACCTGGGCCATTTGGATGGTTTTTCCCAAGCAATAGGTCTTAGGAAATTTAATTTGTCCCTTCTAATGTAAAAGCATATCATCTACTCTTGTTAACACACTGTAGATGATCTCTTTTTGGGAAGATGCCCAATCATGCTGCAGTAGAATTACCTTAAACTGTGACCTAGCAAGGTAAATAAAAGGGGGTTTCTGAGCACACTGCCAGACTGGCATCAGATATTCAAGAGTCAGTGCTTGCTGATGTCAGGGTACCCAACAGACCATGTACATGGCTGATTCTCTTGAGATCATCCATGAAGGTCCCTTAGAGCAAACGACCTCCTGACTTTCCCAGGGGACCCAACAGACCATGTACATGGATGATGTGTAGGAAGCTGTGGCCAGGTCATTGACAAATAAGACTTTGCCCACATTTGATCACTATGGATCTGATCTGAGCCCTGGTGAGAGATCTTACATTGTCCTGACCTGTAAATTTGAATCGGGAGAAAGGGATCACTGTCAAGTACCCTACAGTTATTGTGCAGGCAAGCTATACACAGGCAACAATAACAACTACAACAACAACACAACTACAACTTTTCCCATCAAAATTGTTCTTTTGTTCCTATAGAAATTTAAAAATTGCTTTTGCAGTGGGCACTTATCAGCCAAATCAAGAAAGATGTTTAGCTACTACCATACGTATCAGTGTATGGTGTGCAGGTGGGCTAGCACTTATGTCCCCTATTTGCTTAATTATGGTGGCTCATATTTCTCCTTATACATTTCTCTGCATACTATTTCTGATACCACAAGCATCTAGCAGCAGAAGCTTCCTTTGCTGAGCAAAATTGGACCAGGGGAAGGTAGGAATAGAAGTGGAGTGTCACCTGAGAGTTGAGCGCATGGTCACACTACATTACACGGTACATTTACCTCACCCACTAGAGAAATACTTAACAAAATTTAAAATTCCATGCCCTAGTGAACAATTCATGTAAACTTATGTCTTTTAAGGGGATTCTCTGTTGACTCTCCAAAATGAAAGTGCCCTCTCATTCATCTATCTTCTTTATTGTTCACATCCTATTCATCACCAAATTCTGTTATTCTGCCTTTTAAATATTTATTACTCAATCTCCTACTGGCCATTTGCGCTGCCACTGCCTTAGCTGAGACAGTTGTTTCTAATGTGGATTACTACAGTGTTCCAGGCATTGTACAAAACCCTGGAGATTCATACAAATGGTTAAAGCTATTGTTCTCTGCCCTCAAGAAGATCACCATAGAATTCATATTATAGGGTCTCCACCTTGCCTAAGAGCCTTTACTCTTAAAATTAGTATCTCATGTGAAGAGGGGTAAGTGTATAGCCATATTTGTACTATGTGTAACCCTCCTGCTCTGGGCAAGGAAGAGGGCCCAGGGCTGAATCCTTACCTCACTGGGAACAAAATCCTCAGTCCCAGGAACCCAGATTTAGGACAGAGTGATTTCATTTAATGTCTTTTGGAACATGGACCAAGGCAACTATTTTATACCATGTATGAACATAGAATATCTGATACATCAGTTTGCAGAGAATATCATAGTACAACATAGGCAAGGAAGGAGAAGCAAGCCTATGGGCCTAGAGGTAGATTTGTCTTGGTTCATGGACTCCCAGCCCTGGTCCCAGTGCCTCAAGAGGCCCAGAGGCACTCTCAGTTTCTATTTTCAATTTTGAAAAACAGAAGGCCATTCCACTAAATTTTCCTTTTGTTTATACAAGTTTGAGACTATTTTTCTTTTTTGTTACTTAGAACTTACTGGACCTTATAACCAAGGAAATAACAATCTTTTGGAGAAGGAAAGATCAAAGTTGAAGGGATGACAAATATGTAAAATAATAAACTGTAGTTTATAGGGTACTTGCTATAGGATAAATATAAATAAGGTGTAAAAAAGACTATTTTACACATAATAATAAATATGAAAATATAATTCCAAAGCAAAAAATAACATCTCTTCAGTTAATAAATAACAATTATTATACGTTTAGGGATTTTAACTAAAGGGAGAATTTCATTTAAATGTAGTTCATTGTGAGGGCCTAGAAATCTTATCCAAGGGGTTATTTGTGCAGACAAGACTACACACATATGATATTTTGTGGTTGAATTGCCTGAATGGATTCTTATACTATGCACTGAGTTTTTAAGCCCAGTTGAAATGTAGAGAAGGTAGATTTACCTAATAACTTGTCACAGGATTTGAAAATATTTTCTTCTTTCCCCTCATCTTTTGACCAGTTGATTTCATCATATAGAAGGTGGTTAGAAGCTCTTTCTTCCCTTGGCACCCTGTGCAAGTCTGTATTTTGGACCTTATCACTCTCTTCTTTATCTATTATTTAATCTTTCCTGTGTATTTTATACCAAAATGTAATCAATTTAAAATTTGGAATGTTTCACATATTTTAATCTCCCTAGGATCTGTTTCCTACTTTGGCATATAATAGGTGCTCAATAGATGTTTGTTGAATGAATACATGCAAAATGGATTAAATATGTCAGGGGTCAGCAAAACATGGCGTGCAGGTCAAATTCAGCTTACCATCTGTGTAATAAAGTTTTATTGTTACACAGTTATGGTCATTGATGTGTGTATTGTCTATGGTTCCTTTAGTGCTATGACAGCAGAGTTGAGTAATTGAAACAGAGACCATGTGTCTTGCAAAGCCTGAAATTTTTACTATCTGGCCTTTTACAGAAAAATTGTGCCAACCTCTGCTCTAAGTTATCCTCTTCATATAAATATTCCAACTTTGTTTGGTAGTTGAAAGATTTCCTAGGTTCACATGTAGTCTATCAACTAAGATGATGGCCTTGTCACATGAATTGGTTCATGGATGACATTAGCTAAAAATCCTTTTGTATTAGAAGGAAACATTAAGTGACAATGGCAGAATTGGATTGGAAATGATAAAAAGAATAAAGAATAAAATGCAGTTGGAATATTACTATTTCTTAATGACTGTTCTTTAATGTTTAATGACTATGATAATAATTAACATATTTACACTACTGGTTGACTTCTTATCTCACATATACTTTGCCTAAAAATTATTTGACACTTTCTGAAGTAATTTATTTATCAGTCTTTCAATGAATGCCAATTTTCAGCTTCAAAAATAATATTCAAATTTCAAAATAGTGGCTATATCAACTTAGTTTAGTGTAAAGCAATATCCTTCATCTCTATATCTTTACTAGTTTTTACCAGGAACATTTAAAATGCCTAGAAAACTTTTTCCCATATTTGGCTACTCAAAAAGTATTCATCCATTATGGTAAGAATACAGGACTACTATTTTTAACTAGCACTCAGTATGTTTCCTTGAGCAGTTCTGTCTCTTGTGGTCTTAGTAGTAAAGGCAAGAACATCTGCAAAGAAGTTCAAAGGGAAAAAATTAAACTCTTATTCTCTATGGAAGTCTGGACATCATAGAAAATAAAAGCAATACAAGTGGGGCTTCCCTGGTGGCGCAGTGGTTGGGAGTCCGCCTGCCGATGCAGGGGACGCGGGTTCGTGCCCCGGTCTGGGAGGATCCCACGTGCCGCGGAGCGGCTGGGCCCGTGGGCCATGGCCGCTGAGCCTGCGCGTCTGGAGCCTGTGCTCCGCAGCGGGAGAGGCCGCAGCGGTGAGAGGCCCACATACTGCAAAAAAAAAAAAAAAAAGCAATACAAGTGTAAAGTGTTTTGCATTATTAAGTAAAAGAATTCTGGAACTAAAATATTTCTGGTTCATTTTTGAAAGTTTGTAAATATATTTTTCAATTATTATCACTTTAATCTTCTTGGATGATCTATGGCATAGACTTTCAAAGAGTGACCTCTGGAACCCAAGGGTTCCTCAGGGTGTGATGTCATGTTACAAATGTGAAGGCCGTCTGGCACGGTTTCCACCAGTTTCTCCAGCTTAAACCAGAGTGCTCTGCATTCAGGTCCCAGATATTGAGAGTTTGTATGGGATTTTCTTTGGAAAAATGTTTTACATGCTAAAAAATATGGTCATTTAAAGTTATGGGATTTGTGAACTGTGTATACCTCAGGGCTGTATAAGATTTATGATATTGATAAACCAGTTAGCCAGACAGTTACAAACTCAGACAAATGTCAACCTGATCCCTTCTAGAACCACATATATTAAGGTATGTTTGATATAATATTTTCAATTTGTTGTCTCCATGTAAGTACCCCAATTATGCTTTTTAATTAAAAGTAGATTTTCTAGGTATAGTCTGTAAACTAAGTTTATGTTGTCCCTCACCCCATCCAAATAGTAATAAATTAAACATACGCATGCACACAACACACACAACACTCCTAAACAAGCTGGGGAATAAGAACATAAGCATGAGGAATGAGAAATTTTGAGATATGCCTGGAAAATTGAAATCAGAAGAGATTAATTTAAGGAATGGGGCCCTAACCTATTTTCCCACAGGAAAATATTGGTGGAAGACAGGGAATAGCAGCAAGAGTGCTTTATGTATGTGCTTCACGTACCCAGAAGTACCAGAGAGGAAGGCAAGAGGGAAGAATGGAAGCAAAGGGCAGATGATTAGCTGAGAGGCAAGAGATGATGCAAAAAAGTCATCACACTATCTACAAAGCTCACACCATACTCCTGGATCCAATGTGTACTAGCAGGGCATTCTACCTCCAGGCAGGTACAGGGAGTGAGGATGTGAGCTTTAGTCAGAGAAACAGGGCAGTTCTCCTTATACTTGTTAACACCCAGGAGAAAGAGATAGAGGTCTAGCAACCAAGGTACCCAGCCAGCTGTTAAGCAAAAACTTTCAGATAAATGCTCATTCTCATTAAAACAGGATGGAATAGAAGCATCAGAGATGTGTATGGCACCTTCCCTAAATGGTTGTACAGTTCTCCAAATTACTTTGTAAGAAGAATAAGAACATAAGAAAAGACACCCCAGTAAACGAGTAGATGACACTACATCCTAGGAAAATATTAACAGGGTAAGCAGGACAGGACTTTAAAATAAGTTTTAGACTCATCAAACAGTATCAGTATGATTTCATGAAAATTAAAGTTATGGTCATTGGATTAAAAAGATCTCAATACATGGACTGATTTTCCAAATGTACAAAAAGAAATACAAGTTAGCATTAGGAAGACTGGGTGGAGGAATTCTTCCTGAATAGAAAACATTAAAATATAAATAAGAATAGCAAAAATAAACTTTAAAATTTGGAGGTTAGACCCAAAAACGTAGCCAGATTTCTTTTAGGAATTCTAGAAGAGTGAATAGAGGAAGGACATACATTCATGAAAACTCAATAAATTAGATTGATTATCTACCAGGTAATTAGCAAATTTTTTAATAAAAATGATCTGTCTCTCTAGATGCATTATAATAATATTTAGGGACATTAAGGATAAAAAGTCATTCTGAGAGCTTCTAAGAACAAAAGAACAGATTCAATAAAACAGTGATTTTAAAAATGAGTACCTAGTTAGAATTGTCAATATATCATAAATGACTATAAGGAGAAATCCAGTAGATGATACTGCTAAGAACTTTTTTCCTGAAACAATCATGTAAAACAGTTACATTTTGATTGCTATGGGCTGAATTGTGACCCTCCAAATTCATAAGTTAAAGTCCTAACCCCAGTAAGTCACACTGTGACTTGTATTTGGAGATAGGGTTTTTAAAGAGATAATTAAGATTAAATGAGGTCATTAGGGTGGGTCCTAATCCAGTATGACTGATGTCCTTATAAGACAGGAGCACACATAGAGGGAAGACCTTTGTGTGGGGAAATAGTGAGAAGGTGGCCAATGCAAGGAAGGAGAGAAGCCTCAGAAAACAACAAACCTGCCCACATCTTGATCTTAATTTTCTAGCCTTCAGAATATGAGCAAATATATTTTTGTTGTTTAAGCCACCAAGTCTGTGGTCTTTTGTTATGGCAGCCCTAGCAAACTAACACAGTACCTAATTTAAAAATTAAAATAATTTTCAAATAAAAATCCATATTTGCTAAAAAAGACAACTTTAATAATAATAATAAAATCTAAATGAATATGCAGTTAAATTAATTATATAAAAATTCTGTGTCATGAAAGAAAAATATGAATGAGTGCTGGAACAAACCACTGAACTTTATACTACATTTAAGCAAAAAAGTACCAGTATTCTATGCATGACTAAGAATTTTCATTTTTCCCCTCTAAAATGCCAAATCAGCATTTAGAACTTTTCCTCTTGGGCGGTGGGGCCTAGGTAGGGTGACGTTCAAGCATGGGGTGGAGCCTCTACTTAGGACCAGCACAGAAGGGGAGCGGCAGCACGTGTGGAAAGGAGGGCCTCTGGAGTGTGGAGTTCAGGAGTTTGGAGGATCATATGTTCCAGCAGAATATTCTTCCTTTAGAATTGCTGAACAGATTTTTACAAGAATAAGTACTGATGATGACATTGAAACAAATTCATCAACATTTATGAAGGAAATGAAAGAGCCGTCATCTATTAGATGAGAAAATGAGTCACCATAATAATGATGAATGAAAATACTGCTCGTTATAAAGTCAAGGAAGCTACCCTGTGAAACTGGGCTATCATTCAGCAGTGTTGTTGAGTTTTCCCTTCTAAACTCAGCCTGAACCAAGATGGCGGAGTAGAAGGACGTTCTCTCACTCCCTCTTGCGAGAACACCAGAATCACAACTAACTGCTGAAGAATCATCGACAGGAAGACACTGGAACTCACCAAAAAAGATACCCCACATCCAAAGATGAAGGAGAAGCCACAAGTGAGATGGTAGGAGGGGCGCAATCACAATAAAATCAAATCCCATAACTGCTGGGTGGGAGACTCACAAACTGGAGAACACTTATACCACAGAAGTCCACCCACTGGAGTGAAGGTTCTGAGTCCCATGTCAGGCTTCTGAACCTGGGGGTCTGGCAACGGGAGGAGGAATTCCTAGAGAATCAGACTTTGAAGGCTAGTGGGATTTGATTGCAGGACTGTGACAGGACTGGGGGAAACAGAGACTCCACTCTTGGAGGGCACACACAAAGTAGTGTGCGCATCAGGACCCAGGGGAAGGAGCAGTGACCCCAGGGGAGACTGAACCAGACCTACCTGCTAGTGTTAGAGGGTCTCCTGCAGAGGCGGTGGGTTTCTGTGGCTCACCATGAGGACAAGGACACTGGCAGCAGAAGTTCTGGGAAGTACTCCTTGACATGAGCCCTCCCAGAGTCCACCATTAACCCTACCAAACAGCCTGCAGGCTCCAGTGTTGGGTCACCTCAGGCCAAACAAGCAACAGGGAGGGAACCCAGCCCCACCCATCAGCAGTCAAATGGATTACAGTTTTGCTGTACTCTGCCCACCAGAGCAACAGCTAACTCTACCCACCACCAGTCCCTCCCATCAGGAAACTTGCACAAGCTTCTTAGATAGCCTCATCCACCAGAGTGCAGACAGCAGAAGCAAGAAGAACGACAACCCTACAGCCTGTGGAACAAAAACCACACTCACAGAAAGACAGACAAGATGAAAAGGCAGAGGGCTATTTACGAGATGAAGGAACAAGATAAAACCCCCCAAAAAACTAAATGAAGTGGAGATAGGCAACCTTCTAGAAAAAGAATTCAGAATAATGAAAGTGAAGATGATCCAGGACCTTGGAAAAAGAATGGAGGCAAAGATTGAGAAGATGCAAGAAATGTTTAACAAAGACCTAGAAGAATTAAAGAGCAAACAAACAGAGATGAACAATACAATAACTGAATTGAAAAATACACTAGAAGAAATCAATAGCAGAATAACTGAGGCAGAAGAACGGATAAGTGACCTGGAAGACAAAATGGTGGAATTCACTGCTGCTGAAGAGAATAAAGAAAAAAGAATGAAAAGAAATGAAGACAGCCTAAGAGACCTCTGGGACAACATTAAACACAACAACATTCGTATTATAGGGGTCCCAGAAGGAGAAGAGAGAGAGAAAGGACCAGAGGAAATATTTGAAGAGATTATAGTTGAAAACTTCCCTAACATGGGAAAGGAAATAGCAACCCAAGTCCAGGAAGCACAGAGAGTTCCATACAGGATAAACCCAAGGAAAAACACACTGAGACACATAATAATCAAATTGGCAAAAATTAAAGACAAATTATTGAAAGCAGCAAGGGAAAAATGACAAATAACATACAAGGGAACTCCCATGAGGTTAACAGCTGATTTCTCAGCAGAAGCCCTACAAGCCGGAAGGGAGTGGCATCATATACTTAAAGTGATGAAAGGGAAGAACCTACAAACAAGATTACTCTACTCAGCAAGGATCTCATTCAGATTCGATGGAGAAATCAAAAGCTTTACAGACAAGCAAAAGCTAAGAGAATTCAGCACCACCAAACCATCTCTACAACAAATGCTAAAGGAACTTCTCTAAGTGGGAAACACAAGAGAAGATAAGGACCTACGAAAACAAACCCAAAACAATTAAGAAAATGGTCATAGGAACATACATATCGATAATTACCTTAAACGTGAATGGAATAAATGCTCCAACCAAAAGACACAGGCTTGCTGAATGGATACAAAAACAAAACCCATATATATGCTATCTACAAGAGACCCACTTCAGACCTAGGGACACATACAGACTGAAAGTGAGGGGATGGAAAAAGATAACTCCATGCAAATGGAAATCAAAAGAAAGCTGGAGTAACAATACTCATATCTGACCAAATAGACTTTAAAATAAAGAATGTTACAAGAGACAAGGAAGGACACTACATAATGATCAAGAGATCAATCCAAGAGAAGATATAACTATTATAAATATATATGCACCCAACATAGGAGCACCTCAATACATAAGGCAACTGTTAACAGCTATAAAAGAGGAAATCGACAGTAACACAATAATAGTGGGGGACTTTAACACCTCACTTACACCAATGGACAGATAATCCAAAATGAAAATAAATAAGGAAACAGAAGCTTTAAATGATACAATAGACCAGATAGATTTAATTGATATTTATAGTATATTCCATCCAAAAACAGCAGATTACACTTTATTCTTAAGTGCACATGGAACATTCTCCGGATAGATCACATCTTGGGTCACAAATCAAGCCTCAGTAAATTTAAGAAAATTGAAATCATATCAAGCATCTTTTCTGACCACAACGCTACGAGATTAGAAATGAATTACAGGGAAAAAAATGTAAAAAACACAAAGACATGGAGGCTAAACAATACGTTACTAAATAACCAAGAGGTCACTGAAGAAATCAAAGAGGAAATCAAGAAATACCTAGAGACAAATGACAATGAAAGCATGATGATCCAAAACCTATGGGATGCAGCAAAAGCAGTTCTAAGAGGGAAGTTTATAGCTATACAAGCCTACCTCAAGAAACAAGAAAAATCTCAAATAAACAATTTAACCTTACACCTAAAGGAACTAGAGAAAGAACAAACAAAACCCAAAGTTAGCAGAAGGAAAGTAATCATAAAAATCAGAGCAGAAATAAATGAAATAGAAACAAATAGCAAAGATCAATAAAACTAAAAGCTGGTTCTTTGAGAAGATAAAATTGATAAACCATTAGCCAGACTCATCAAGAGGGAGAGGACTCAAAACAATAAAATTAGAGATGAAAAAGGAGAAATTACAACAGACACCGCAGAAATACAAAGCATCTTAAGAGACAACTACAAGCAACTCTATGCCAATAAAATGGACAACCTGGAAGAAATTGACAAATTCTTAGAGGTTTAACCTTCCATGACTGAACCAGGAAGAAATAGAAAATATGAACAGACCAATCACAAGTAATGAAATTGAAACTGTGATTAAAAATCTTCCAACAAACAAAAGTCCAGGACCAGATGGCTTTACAGGTGAATTCTATCAAACATTTAGAGAAGAGCTAACACCCATCCTTCTCAAACTCTTCCAAAAAAATTGCAGAGGAAGGAACACTCCCAAACTCATTCTATGAGGCCACCATCACCCTGATACCAAAACCAGACAGAGATGTCACAAAAAAGGAAAACTACAGACCAATATCACTGATGAACATAGATGCAAGTATCCCCAACCAAATACTAGCAAACAGAATCCAACAGCACATTAAAAGCATCATACACCATGATCAAGTGGGATTTATCCCAGGGATGCAAGGATTTTCAGTATACGCGAATCAATCAATGTGATACACCATATTAACAAATTGAAGAAGAAAAATCATATGGTCATCTCAATAGATGCAGAAAAACTTTTGACAAAATTTGACACCCATTTATGATAAAAACTCTCTAGAAAGTGGGCATAGAGGGAACCTACCTCAACATAATAAAAGCCATATATGACAAACCCACAACAAACATCATTCTCAATGGTGAAAAACTGAAAGCATTTCCTCTAAGATCAGGAACAAGACAAGGATGTACACTCTCACCACTATTATTCAACACAGTTTTGGAAGTCCTAGCCGTGGCAATCAGAGAAGAAAAAGAAATAAAAGGAATCCAAATTGGAAAAAAAGAAGTAAAACTGTCACTGTTTGCAGATGACACGATACTATACATAGAGAATCCTAAAGATGCTACCAGAAAACTACTAGAGCTAATCAATGAATTTGGTAAAATTTCAGGATACAAAATTAATGCACAGAAATCTCTTGCATTTGTATATACTAATGGTGAAACATCCAAAAGAGAAGTTAAGGAAACACTCCCATTTACCACTGCAACAAAAAGAATAAAATACCTAGGAATAAACCTACCTAGGAAGACAAAAGACCTGTATGCAGAAAACTATAAGACACTAATGAATGAAATTAAAGATGATACTGACAGATGGAGAGATATACTATGTTCTTGGATTGGAAGAATCAATACTGTGAAAATGACTATACTACCCAAAGCAATCTACAGATTCAATTCAATCCCTATCAAATTACAAATGGTGTTTTTAACAGAACTAGAACAAAAAAATCTTAAAATTTGTATGGAGACACAAAAGACCCTAAATAACCAAAGCAGTCTTGAGGGAAAAAAAGCAGAGCTGGAGGAATCAGACTCCCTGACTTCAGACTATACTGCAAAGCTACAGTAATCAACACAATACGTTACTGACACAAAAACAGAAATATAGATAAATGGAACAAGATAGAAAGCCCAGAGATAAACCCATGCACCTATGGTCAGCTAATCTGTGACAAAGGAGGCAAGGATATACAATAGAGAAATGACAGTCTCTTCAATAAGTGGTGCTGGGAAAACTGGACAGCTACATGTAAAAGAATGAAATTAGAACACTCCCTAACACCATAAACAAAAATAAACTCAAAATGGATTTGAGACCTAAATGTAAGATCAGGCACTATAAAACTCTTAGAGGAAAACATAGGAGGAACAGTCTTTGACATAAATCACAGCAAGATCTTTTTTGATCCACCTCCTAGAATAAGGGAAATAAAAACAAAAATAAACAAATGGCACCTAATGAAACTTAAAAGCTTTTGCACAGCAAAGGAAACCATAAACAAGACAAAAAAAGACAACCCTCAGAATAGGAGAAAATATTTGCAAATGAATCAGTGGACAAAGGATTAACCTCCAAAATATATAAACAGCTCATGCAGCTCAATATTAAAAAAGAAACAACCCAATCCAAAAATGTGCAGAAGACCTAAATAGACATTTCTCCAAAGAAGACTTACAGATGGCCAAGAAACACATGAAAAGCTGCTCAACATCACTAATTATTAGAGAAATGCAAATCAAAACTACAGTGAGGTATCACCTCACACCAGTTAGAATGGGCATCATCAGAAAATCTACAAACAACAAATGCTGGAGAGGGTGTGGAGAAAAGGGAACCCTCTTGCACTGTTGGTGGGCATGTAAATTGATGCAGCCATTATGGAGAACAGTATGGAGGTTCCTTAAGAAACTAAAAATAGAATTACCATATGATCCAGCAATCCCACTACTGGGCATATACCCAGAGAAAACCATAATTCAAAAAGACACATGCACCCCAGTGTTCACTGCAGCACTATTTACAATAGCCAGGTCATGGAAGCAACTTAAATGCCCATCGACAGAGGAATGGATAAAGAAGATGCTGTACATATATACAATGGAATATTACTCAGCCATAAAAGGGAACAAAATTGGGTCATTTGTTGAGACGTGGATGGATCTAGAGACTGTCATACAGAGTGAAGTAAGTCAGAAAGAGAAAAACAAGTATCGTATATTAACGCATATATGTGGAACCTAGAAAAATGGTACAGAAGAACGGGTTTGCAGGGCAGAAATTGAGACACAGATGTAGAGAACAAAGGTATGGACATTAAGGGGGGAAAGCGGCTGGGGAGTGGGGGTGGTGGTGTGATGAATTGGGAGATTGGGATTGACATGTATACACTGATGTGTATAAAACTGATGACTAATAAGAACATGCTGTATAAAAAAATAAAATAAAATTCAAAAAAGGAGAACTTTTCCTCTTTATCATGTATGCCAATGGTAATTAGTGAAACATAATAAATATCACATATTTATTATATAACATAATAAATATAAATTTATAACAAATATATATTATTATATAATATAAGTATAATGTCTATTTCAAATGATATTTTATAGTGAAAAACAGTTTAGTTGTATATAATAATTACTAAAAGTAATCTCACATGCAGGTTATTTTCTGTATAATATATCCCTATTGTTTATATTTTATATTTATTTATTTATACTTTATTTCCTTAAGGATGAATTTAACACCAACCAGAATCATTAAATTCAAAATTATTTTTATTTAGTTAATCAATTAATTTGTTTATTAATTTTTGGCTGCACTGAGTCTTCGTTGCTGGGCAGGGGCTGTCTCCAGTTGCGGCGAGTGGGGCTACTCTGAGTGGGGGCTGCTCTTCATTGTGGTGTGCAGGCCTCTCACTGTGGTGGCTTCTCCTGTTACGGAGCACTGGCTCTAGGCGCACGGGCTCTAGAGCGCAGGCTGAGTAGTTGTGGCACACGGGCCCCATTGCTCCATGGCATGTGGGATCTTCCCGGACCAGGGATCGAACCTGTGTCCTCTGCATTGGCGGGTGGATTCTTAACCACTGTGCCACCAGGGAAGTCCCCAATTCAAAATTCTTTACAGACATATTTTACTTTGGAATATTTTCAGATCTCAAGTTGGCATAAGCAGAAGCATATACTTAGAAATTCCAGATTCCAAATTCTCAACCATATGTAAGGTTCAAACAAAATAACAAAAGAAAACGCCAACCAAGGGAGCAAAACGAAAACACTTAAACCCAGAGATGGTCAAATTATTTATCTCAAATTATTTATATAAAGAGACTCCAACTCATCCCAAAAAAGGGTTTAGTTTTATAAATTTAGGTCTAAACAGATACATCTTAAACTTTCTTCCAAATATCTCATTGCTTCCACTATTATGATTGAGTTATCTTTTGTATTATATGTTTAAATTAAATACAGCATTTGATTCAGTATATTTAACAAGAAACAAAGTGTTCTTAAGTATTGTTAACAAATGCTTCTTATGTATATAAAATTGATTTTTTCTTAATACTATTTTCTTTAAATTTCTCTCTCCATGTCACGGAAAGACAACCCTTGTCATCATTTTCTAGGGCATATGATAAGGCTGTAATGTTGTGTTTGTGTTTATGCCTGTGTGTAGGAAAAAAAATAGCATTAGCTACATACCTTTGTATACACAGCAGTTTATAATAGTGAACATGTTAAATTATAAGATACTTATTATGTAAATTATTTTTCCCTCTTTCCTTTTTGTTTCATATACTAATATAGCAAGGATCCAGATAGCAACAGGAAAATGCCTTATATATAATATTATATGTATTAAATAGGTATTTATATATATATCATATTGCACATATTTTTATATATGAAATATGTGCAATATGATAAAAATATATGGTAAAAATGATGTGCAGATTGTATATCATATAATATCAGTGGGAATGAAAATATTTGATACTTGGAGACAGTATTATTATTAAGACTAAATGGACCTTTAGCTGGTCAACTAGACTGAGAAGGAGTTTGGAGAATTTATGATCAAAAATTTTAAATGACTCCTATGCCTTCAGCTTTTGCAATTGTTTACTTATGCCATTACAAGATCATGAATAGAGTAGGAGATGTAGGTTTGAGAGAAGATGGCCATTCTGCTGCTATACTCAAAATTGGGTAATTGCTTGACTCCCTAGGAACAAGCCATAATTTAAAAAAAAATTCTCCCTGAGATTCTTTAGAATCTGCTCCTTGCTACGCATGCATGCACGCATGCACACACGCTTACTCACTCACACCTCAGTTCAGAAAATAAAAAGAAACATTCCATAGTGGGGGGAAAAAGAAACCAAGAATTAAAAGCATAGTAACAACTGAGTGTGCTCTCAGGAAGATTAAATTCATTTCTTTACCCAAAAGGATAAGTATTTTCTATCTTGGGTGAGGTTGAGACTACCAGAAGGAAGATAATTGAAATAATTATTCGATAGGTTTCTTCCCTCCCCTTTATCTCCCAGCATCCAAAATCTTTAAATTCTGCATTAAGTCTATTTGTATTTATGGTTTTCCATAAAAATGTAATATTTTAAGTCAATTATATGACAATAAATAAATATATATGCAGTATAAAATTTTATCTGCCAGATCCTAAGATTTAAAGTGACTTCTAAAATATATATGTCATGTCCTACAGTTGTTTACAAAAATGCCCGTTCTCCTCTCACAAGGAGAACAGACAAACCTTCCCAGTAAAAGCTTTAATACAGTAAATGGGTTTACTTTCCCCAAAGTCATTTAAAGTTTGGAAAAAGAATGCTTCCTAATTAGCGTTCCAATGGTTCTGTTTGAGCAGTTCATAGCAACTTTCATATTGAAAGCTTTAGGAATTCCTAATTTATATACAGACAGCTGAGACAAGTTTGTCATACCAGAGCAATCTCGGTGGAGTCTGTGAGTCACAGGGCTGTCACTTCTGCTTTACTAAATTTCAATGTGCTATACCAGGTTACAAGAAAACTGTCATATGCAAGAGATATGCTCTTTGAGCCAAGGGAAAGAATAAAATAATCCCTCTACTCTCAGTCCAAAACACTTCTTTTTCTCTAGCTCATCTTTAAATAACCAACACTTAGCACCTGAAACCGATAAGAGATCAATAAATGAAAATTGAATTGCACGTGATTGGACTGAGTTGACTTATCTGGAAGACATGAAAAACCTATAGTTCCACTGGCACACAGAGACTGTAGAACTTTTTGTTGCACACAGTTTAAGTTGCTAAGGGGAAGTTACATTTAGCGACCTTTTATAAGGCAGTATGGCCCTGGAGTAAGAGTGACCTGGTTTTGAATCCCATCTCCACCACTCTTGAGACCTTTGGTAAATAATTTAAACTCTCTGAGCCTCACTTTTCTCACTGATGTGGGATGAGGAAAAGAAGTTGATTTTCCAGTGGTATCATTCGGGGATGAGATCTTATTCCTAGACTCTTTGCTTATTTGAAGTCATTCTTCTTGCCAGATCTTTGGAGAAATGAGGGGACTTGATTGACACTTAGCCTCAAAATTGTTAAAACATAATAACTATGGTAGAGGCTGCAAAATCTGTCACTTTGAAAATGCAAAAGTTGCCTTTGAATTATCGCTTTAGGACAGAGTATCACTATCACTGTGTTTTTTTTGAGCAATTATTCCCAAGTTCAGAAACCAAGACCTGGAAAACTACAGGAAGAATATGCAAATATTCATCTTGACCTAATAATGGGCAAAAATTTATAAAAATGAAATTTAAAAATGAATATATATTTCTAAATAAGCTTGAAAATTGGAAAATCTACCAGTATTAGTTTATTGTTTCCTACAGGATTACCTTATAGGGTTACATTATGAGAGCTTGTAAGAGATGAAGTTTTACCCTAGAATAGAAAATGAGGATTGTGAAGGGATTCATGAGAGTGGGGGAGGCAGGATTATACTTATAGCAGAATGAGGGTCTTCCTGAATTACACACACACACACACACATACATACGTGGTTAAGCTGCTCCTACATGGAGGAAGGATTATTAAAAGACTTCAAAGAAGTAAATTATGGCTGAGCACTGTGGGCTTTAAGATCAAATATTTACCTAGTTCTAAATTTATCTGGGTTCTAATGCAGTTCACAGGCCATCAGATACTAAAGAGGAGAGAGCATCAAAATAATGTGTATTAGGTATTTCCTTGTCTTGCTAAAACTTCTTGTACGAATTTCATACCACAAATAAGCATCAAGTTATGCTTGCCGACATTCATAGATTCTTTCCTGTAATTCCAAGGTAACTTTCTGCTGATACAGGGTGTCTGTTTCTTCAAATGCAGAATGAGGATGCCCAATCAGAGAAGCAGTATTTCTTAGCTTTCCATTCTGAAGTCTCTTAGAATTCTACTCAAGGGAAGTGCCCTCGTGGCCTAGTGGTTAGGATTCCAGACTTGCACTGCCATGGCCTGGGATTGATCCTTGGGCAGGGAACTGAGATCCTGCAAGCCATGTGGTGCAGCCAAAGAAAAAAACAGTTTGATTCATTAAAGTTGCAATAAAAAAAAGACAATTAAAAAAAAGGATTCTGCCGAAAGTAAAACAGACATCGTTTAACAAAACTATTAACTGCTCATCCTCCCCAAAATTAAAACTTTAAATATTTTGTAAAAAACTAATGAAAAAAAATTTTTAAATAGGTAAGGTTTTCCTCATGCCTGCACTATAACTCATGTAGTACTCACAAAAACTCTTCTGGAATGTAGTGTGTTAGTATCTCAAAATTTTAGAATTCTTTTATCCAGGTTCTCATACCTCATATACTGTGTAGGTAGATTTTGAACCAAAGTTTGTTGGAATCATTTCAATCTTGTATGTTATATGTATTCATTCATCAATTATTTTTGAGTATTTATGTTCTATTACATTTGGTAAAAATTGGGAAAGTGTATGGACACATTGAATGACTTCACTTTTAGCAGAACAACTACAGGATAGCTTAAGATAGTTGAGAGTAGTTGATCCATATAATATTTGTCTTTCTCTGTCTGACTTACTTCACTTAGTATGACAACCTCTAGATCCATCCATGTTGCTGCAGATAACATTATTTCATTCTTTTTTATGGCTGAGTATTCCATTATATATATATACACACACCACATCTTCTTTATCCATTCATCTGTCAATGGACATTTAGGTTGCTTCTGTGTCTTGGCTGTTGTAAACAGTGCTGCAATGACAGTTGAGATGCATGTATCCTTTTGAACTATGTTTTTCTCTGGATATATGCCCAGGAGTGGGATTGCTGGATAATATGGTAGCTCTACTTTTAGTTTTTTAAGAACTTCCATACTGTTCTCCATAGTGGCTATACCAATTTACATACCCACCAACAGTGTAGGAGGGTTCTGATTCAAGATAGTTCTCAAACTTTGGGAGAGAATTAGTAGTCCTATTTTGTGTAAATACATCTTTGAAATCTGAAAATGAAATTTAATGTTGCATTTATGTGAAAGTTTTAAAATAATTCCATTAGAAATATATGAAGGAAATAATATGCACACACATTTTTGTTACTAATGAAAATAAAATATCTAATTAGAAAACTTGAAAAAAAAGAAATTATGAATACCTCATAGTTTGAAGATGGGAATGTAAAATAATATCCCTTTGGAAAAAAATTAATTAATTTAAATGTATACATACACTTACTCTATGTCCTAGTAATTCTACTTATAGTTATTTACTCCATATGTATGCATCAAGATGTAAATCCAATTGTTCATAGCAGTTTTATTCACAGTAACAGAAAATTAGAAACAATTCTGACTTCCATTGGGAGACAAATGGATAAAGTAAATTATGGTGTTGCAGTACTATTCAGCAATGAAAATGAATAAACTACTTATACCAACAACAACATGAATCTTTAAAAAATTATGCTGAGTGAAAGATTTCAGACATAAAATGCAACCTACCATAGATACTTTGTATGAAATTCTAGAGGAGGCAAAATTTATAATGGCAGAAAGCAAATTTTTGGTTGCCTACACCTGGGAAGTTAGGGGAATTGACTTCAAGGTGGCCAGAAAAAACTTTTTGAAGTGATGGAAATATTCTGTATCTTTTTTTTATGGTGGTTACATGAATGTATATATTTGTGTATACACTGAAAATGGGTACATTTTATTGTATGTAAATTATTACCTAAAAATACATACAATTATCTGATTTTCAAAGAGATGCCTGGCATTTTTGTTTGAATTTTTTGTAGCATTTTTCAGTCATCATCTCTAATAAAGAAATAAAAGAATCAGAAAACCAAGCATATGAATTCAACTTGAAGGAGAACCCATTTGTAATTGGAAAAAAACAACATTCTTAGGTGTCACTTATTTAGGATAACTTTAAACGTGTATGAAAATATCATCTATAGGTTAACATGATTTGGTTTATAACATGTGTTTGAACTTGACATCAGAAATCAAGATGTCATTTTAACCTTAATTTTGTTTGTTTACTATCCTTCATTTTGGTACCATGAGTAAATATAGCCAGTGATACAAAATATAATGGCAATAACAATCAATCACTTCAAAACTTGAACTCCTCCCCTACAGAGAGAAGAAATTAAAACTTCTTATTATGAAATTCTTATATAGGTGAACCTGGATTTCTCTTTTTATTGTTCATTTTTTTCAAGTTATATATAATTTAAAATATTTAAAATTCACATACCTCTTAATAATCCCTAAGACTAGCCATTGCTTTTGATCTCCCCGAAGCTGTGTGAGTAGAGCTACATACCAACAGGGAATCTGTGAGGTTATGTATGATTGATAACTAGTACAAAGGACCCTAATCTGTTCAATAAGATCAAATCTAATATAATTTTTTAAACTACTGGAGGTATCTCAACTCAGTGAATGTTCCATAGGGTCATATTGTTATTGCCACCTTTTGAACTTTGAACAATATACACATAACATTTTGAAGCATGTAAACTGAGTTTTGAAAATTTTACTTCCAGCTTGAGTCATTGAAATAATTTAGAGACCAATCATTCACATAACTAGGAGTTATGTCATAACTAGATTTGGTTGCTTAAAGAAAAATTGGTCATAGCAATCACTCAATAACTATTTTGGAGTGAACAGATAAATTCAAAATGATGGCCTAACTTCACAGAATAAACTTGTAGCCCTCTCTTTATTATTATCATATAAGTAAACTAAATATTTGCAGGAAAACACTTGAAAAAATACATACATACATATATATCCACCATGTTTGTTCATTTGTTCATTCATTCTTCGAATATTTTTCATCTCCTAATGTGCCAAACACAGATCTGGCTGCTGGGACTAGAGTAGTGACCAAAATAGACGATGTTGTCTGAATCATGAAATCATGGCTCTGCTGGCATACCTGACACCATGTATGTAGTTGTACTTTTACTACCAGAAAAAATGATAAAAGATAAAACCCTGCCTAATATGACTAGATTGTAGAACAAAATAGTATTTTTTTAAAAAATCAGGTAATCAAACACAAAGCAACTTACAGGCTAGACTCCTTACTACTGTTAGTTATAAAGCTTACCTGCTGCTTTATTTCTGAGTACTGATAAACAGTTGAAAGAATAAGTGATGGATTATATTTTATGTAATCTGCATATAAATTTTTCATTTGATGTAAAAAAGTGTTTTCCATCTTAATTAAACTCAAATGTAATTGTACTAAGGAATGGGGAATAAGGATGTAAGTATGTGTGTGTGGATCAATTATTTAATTAATACTGTCTTGTTGGCAAGATAAAAAGAAAAAGTTTTAATCATGGTGAACTAACAGGGTATCGAGTTTTGATAACACTTGTACTTCCAAAGGAAATTCATTTTGATTTATTTTTAATTAATATGCTATTGTTGGCAAGTGTTACCCCAAAAGAATAAAGTACATCATTTCTCTTTCAAAGTTAATTAAATAATTCTAGTGTTTTAAAAATCCCAGTTTTCTATTTGATTTTAAGAGCCAGATATAGTCCTAATTATTTCTTACCTATAGAGTTATAAGATGCTGTTTTCTTAAACTATTATTCTATTAAAATGTTAAACTATTAAAACCATCATGATGATGTTTTCTTTCAAAAGACAAATTATCTCCTTGTGGTTAGCAGGAAATGATTCTGATTTTGAGCATGTAAGAACTACTTGGTAGACATACTTCAAAGTTTTTGCTTTTTCAGAGAAGTTGTCTGATTTCATTAACAAAATCCAACATAAGCTGAAAACATCAATGATTTTTATCTTTCACTATTAATAATTCTATTTGCTTAGTAAAATATTATGTAAAATTAATAGCTCATAACTTTTCTTAAACATTTTGTGTGTAATTTATCAGCACTTCATTTCCAGTCCCTGGTGACTTGGTTTTCATCAAGATGATAAGGTTTCATAAGTTTTAATGGACTGTAGCACTTATCTTTACGGTCCTGAAACTAATTGCAACCCCAATTTTGCATAAAATCATGAAAAAACAGGAGTTTCTCAAATGTGTTCAGCATTTTAATTACTCCTACATAAAATAAACTGCTCATTTTATATAGGGCAAATGCACATTAAAAAGTACTGAGTTGAAGAGCCACTCATGTATGAATACAAAAGAAGTTCTCTTAAAAAAAAAGTTTTCATGAGGTGAAAATGCTGTTTGGAAGACTGGATCAGAAAATTTTAACTCTTATGAACACTTTTTGTAATTTAACATACATTTTGTTTTTTAGCTTTCAGATAAGTATACATACATTCAAGCAGCCATTCCCATATACATGCATGAAACCCAATTACATTACCTTATAATTGAACATAGCTATAGAGTAGGGAAACATTTTGTGGCACTTGATAAGCTCTAGAATACTTTTGAACATAAAGGTCATTCCTTAAAAGAGGAAAAATTGAGGAAAAGTTCGTGTAAATATTTATGATTTTTATTCTTCATGCAACAGGTTTGCCACACTATAGTGATTTTGGTAATTCTTGCACTGTCACTTTGAATTTCAAGTCTTCTATATTTTGATGTCATTGAGGGTCCGGAGTAGTGGAAAATAAGGATCTAGATGGGAAAATCATAACATAGGTAAATTACCCAGATGTGAAACAGCATTATTTGCATACAATCTAAAATAGAGGGTTCTTTTTCAAATTATAAAGGATATGTTGCTCCTAAGTGTGTATCTTGGGTAAATTCTCCAAGAAGACGCTGAGATGAAGAACTGATTACAATGGTTTATTTGGTAAGTGATCCCAGGAAGGGAATGGCAGTACCAGCTACTCAGCTACTACTCTGAGCAACTGGAGCTCAATAGCACTGAGAATTCTGGGAAAGAGAAACCTCATGCCTTGGAGTGATCCTTACTAAGTGATGAAGAAACTGGAGTTTTAATCTACCAGCTCACCATCTTTTTTCAGTTGAGACCCATTTCCAGAATTAAATCTCTGGCACTTACAGTTCACCCTGTGCTCAAGCGCAGTTTGTTCCTGAAAGCCAGAAAAAAACATCTTCAGTCAGAGTTGCATGAAGCTGTTTTCAGTCAAGCCTTCAGCTTTGAAGATGTGTGCTGAGGGGCCAGAGGCCAAGCACCTATAGCATTTGCTACAGCCCACACTTTGTACTGCTCACACTTTGTACGATATTCAAGGAAAATAACAAAATTGGAGGACTGACACTCACTGACTTCAAGGCTTACTATAAAGCTACAGTAATCAAGATAGTGTGGTATTGGCAAAAGAATAGACAAATAGGTCAAAAGAATATAATAGAGAACCCAGAAATAGACCCCCATAAATATAGTCAATGATCTTTGACAAAGGAGCAAAGGCAGTACAATGGTGAAAAGATAGTCTTTTCAACAAATGGTGTAAAATAATCATGCAAAGTAATGAATCTGGACACTTTATCTTTCACAAAAACTAACTCAAAAGGGATCACAGACCTAAATGTAAAAATGCAAAATTATAAAACTTCTAAGTTATAACACAGGAGAAAACCTAGATGACTTTGGGTGTGGTAATGAATTTTAGGTATAACAACAAAGGCACAATGCATGAAGGAAATAATTGATAAGCTGGACTTCATTAAATTTAAAATGTCTGCTTTGTGAAAGACAGCATCAAGAGAATGAGAAGATAAGCCACAGAATGGGAGAAAATATTTGTGACAGATACATCTGGTAAAGAACCATTTGGACTGTCATTCAAAATATACAAAGAAGTCTGAAAACTCACAATAAGGAAACAACTCAATTAAAAAATAAGCCAAAGATCCTAACAGACACATCACCAAAGTAGATATATGATGGCAAATAAGGATATGAAAAGATGCTTCATATCAGGGAAATGCAAGTTAAAAAAACAATAGGATACCACTAGATACCTATTAGAATGGCCAAAATCTGCAACACTGACAACAACAAATGCTGACAAGGATGCAGAGCAACAGGAACTCTCACGCATCGCTGGTGGGGATGCAAAATGGTACAGCCACATTGGAAGACAGTTTGGAAGTTTCTTACCATATGACATAGCAATCACACTCCTTGGTATTTACCCAAAGGAGTTGAAAACTTATGCCCTCATAAAGTCTACAAATGGATGTTTATAGCAGCTTTATTCATAATTTATAAAACTTGGAATCAATCAGATGTCCTTCAAAAAGGTGAATGGATAAACTGTGGAACACTCAGACAATATCTTTCAGCACTAAAAAAGAGATGAGCTATTAGGCCATGAGAAGACATGGAGGAATCTCCAGTGCATATTAAAAAGTGAAAGAAACCAATTTGAAAAGGCTACATACTGTATGATTCCAACTATATGACATTCTGGAAATGGCAAAACTATGAAGATAATAATAAGATCAGTGCTTGCAGAGGGCAGAAGGAGATTAATAGACAGAACACAGAGGATTTTTAGGTCTGGCAATACTCTCTCTGTTATTATAATGATGGATATATGTCATTATACTTTTGTCCAAGTCCATAGAAGGTAAAGCCTCAAGAGGAACATTAAGGGAGACTATAGACTTTGAATGATTATGATGTGTCCATGTAGGTTCACTCTTGTTAAAAGAATGGCTATAATTTGTTCAAGGAGAGGGTCTTTGTCAGTATGTTTCAATAAAGTTATACAAGTTCACTATATATTTTTTATATTTTTATTATAGTTAGTCTCTCTTCAGGATTAAATACCTTTTAAAATATTTTTAATGGTTTCTAAGACTTCTCTCAAAATCTATAGATTGTCTTTGGTGTTCTGTTATTTCACCCAAGATGTTTCTACATGCAGATTTCTTTATACTTGTCTTGTTTTGGATTTTGTTTGTTTCTTTCCTTTTTTTTTTTTTTTTCCCCCTTTTTAAATCAATTGGAAAATTCTTAGTCATTTTCTGTAAAATATTTCCTTTTCCCTATTATCTCCTTCTCATCTGATTATATATACATCCATTTAGTAAGCTTATAACTTCAATTATGTCATTAAAACAAACTGTATCTCAAAATTCCAATAAGTGAAGTGCTTTGGTATCTTCTGTTGTTTCTGCTGATTCTTGCTTAGAGTGTCTTTGGTGTTTTGAATCTCTGATTTTCATAAATTTCATTAGCTAGAAGGCTATTACATTTTTTTCAGAATGGTAAATTTTCCTTCAGAGATGTTGATGGATGCCTGTAATTAAAAGTGTAAAGATTTCTACAAATATAAAATCTATGAATACATGATATATACATGTGAATATGTGTATGTCTGTGTGTGCGTGTGTATAACAGAGCAGAGTGTAATCTGTGCATTACAGAGCTGCTTCCAAAAATAAAAGTACAACTTCGTCATTTAACTTCATTTGCATTATAAAAGTCAAGAACTCAAGAGAAAGCTCTCTTCCTTGGGAGTTGTATGACTTGCAAACTCCTCTACTCTGCTGTTTCATTAGATTTTTAAAGTATTTATCACCATATTGTTGATGATAAAAGTAAGGCTTATGGAGGTATAGTGTTTATCCATGCATAGTAATATGAAGAGTCAGTCCTATAGCTTCTTAGTAAACCAGCTCGTCTATAAAAGAGAACTGTGTTGATTGTATTAATGTAGCAATGATCGCCTAATTATTTCAGAGAGGCCTTCTCACCCTCTGTGATATTTGTAATTCTTTACAATTTTCAAAGATATAAGAAATTTTATTATTCCAAACCAGTCTTCTGTATGTTGCTTAAACTGTGGTTGCTAACAAGCCGTGTGTGCTTGTAACAGGGATCACTTCCACAAAGCTTCTCCCTCAACTGCACTGCTTTGCTCTAATCTTTTTTCAATGCATTATCTCAAGTTGCTCTGTCTCCTTGGAATTGCACCTAAGTCATTTTCCCCACATAGTTTCTCACTGTAATTGTTTTCTAGCATTGGAATTGTCAGGAGTCATTGCAAGTGTCAGAGGAAGCACACGGAATGATAAATGTGTGAATTCTCCACTCTGTCACCCTGTCACCTGCAGCAGGATTATTACAAGTGAGATCTGCAGGCAGGTCAAATCCATTCACACAAGCAGAAACACATAGGTTAGTCAAACAGAGGCTAAAAAGCAAGTAATTCTGGTCATGAATAAGTGAGAGATGTTGTTTTTATAAAAATATTAGTAATACCCTTGAGATGTAATTTTTATTGTGGGCAGGATTTTAATAAGTCAGAGACTCAATTTTTTAAACTCATATTTGTTCACAGTAAAATATATCATACTGTCCTTGAATTTATAGCTTATTCACCATTTCTTAGAACATTTTCTAAAAAGGGCTTACAATTATGAATCCTTCCTTTGTCTCTTTGAGTTGTATCTCCTGCAACTCAAGAGTGTCTTACTCTAGGACGTGAAAGCCATTTTTTTGGAATATAATAATTAGGAAGGATGGTACCTCTATTTCTCAGTCTCTGTGGGAGAGTAGAATCCTAACTTTGGGATTTTCCAGCTGGTAAACCCAGCTGGCCTAATAGGCATTTACACTGACCAACCTCCTTGAACAATTAATTATAAAATATCTTAAAAAAAAAAAGATTTATTATTTATTTATTTAATTTATTTTTGGCTGCACTGGGTGTTAGTTGAGGCACACAGGATCTTTGTTGAGGCATGCGGGATATTTTGTTGCAGCGCACGGGCTTCTCTCTAGTTGTGGCATGCAGGTTTTCTCTTCTCTAGTTGTGGCGCATGGGCTCCAAGGACTGTGGGCTCTGTTGTTGTGGTGCGAAGGTTCCAGAGCACGTGGGCTCTGTGGTTTGCCGCACACAGGGTCTCTAGTTGAGGTGCGTGGGCTTAGTTGCCCAGCGGCATATGGGATCTTAGTTCCCTGATCAGGGATCGATCCCGCATCCCCTGCATTGTAAGGTGGATTCTTTACCGCTGACCCCCAGGGAAGTCCCTAGGATATCTTTAAGACCAAGGATGAATTATCTGTATTCTTCCAAACAGGATTTACATTTGTTTCTGACAGATACCTAAGGCCATGGAAGATCTAGGTGATATGAAGTCACATAAGTGCTCACTGGTTGGATTTTATTTCTGTGGCCTGTCTGATGCCAAAGTAACTTTCTCTTTAGTTGCCTGGAGGAGGTGAGTGGGGAAGATTTACTGAGGCTCTCTTTTTACACTAAAGGTGTAGCTCTCAGATTAATAGGTGGGGAGACAAGGGTCTCCTGACACACTCTCCATCATGGACAAGCACTGGGATTTGTCTCTAGCGGCACTTGCCTCCAGTGAGACAAGAAGCTCCCACTGTCAGATTGGCAAATTCAGTTCAATGACTTTAGCCTTCTGGGATCTAGCCTTTACCTACAGTGAGGAATGATGATTTCTTATCTGAACAAGTTTGTTTGTTGATGCTTTTAACAACATTTAGAAATACTTCTTTACCAGTTTTAGTCATTTTCAGTGAGAGAACTGGTGAATAACTTGATTTACTGTATTACTATTGGAAGTGAATTTCCTGGAAACCTATTAAATATTAAAGAAATCGTACAGCCAAAAAAACTCTGCAAGCCTATAATTTTTCTCCCCCTTAAGCCAGCCTCTGAGGCCCTTCAGCAAGATTAACTGGGGCTCTTAGGCCCTTAAAACTCCCAAAGAGGAGGTTTGTATTCAGAACCAAAAAATATTTTAAAGCTTCAATCAATGTAATTGTGTAAAAATTTCAAAAGACAGGAAAGGTTTTGCCCCAGTGTTCACATATAACAAGAGATCTATTCTGAAGGCCCCAGGATTCATACTCTCTCTGCAAAAGCCATGACTGAATTTTTAAAATTTACCTTAACTGTCATTTTATTTTATTTATTTTTGATGTCTTTTCATTTATTTGATCCTGAAATTAGGCCAGCTGACATTTGCAAAGCTCTTCTTAGATTTTTTTTTTGAACATCTTTATTGGAGTATAATTGCTTTACAATGGTGTGTTAGTTTCTGCTTTATAACAAAGTGAATCAGTTATACATATACATATGTCCCCATATCTCTTCCCTCTTGTGTCTCCCTCCCTCCCACCCTCTCTATCCCACCCCACTAGGTGGTCACAAAGCACTGAGCTGATCTCCCTGTGCCATGCGGCTGCTTCCCACTAGCTAGCTATATTACGTGTGGTAGCATATATATGTCCATGCCGCTCTCTCACTTTGTCCCAGCTTACCCTTCCCCGTCCCTGTGTCCTCAAGTCCATTCTCTAGTAGGTCTGTGTCTTTATTCCCATCTTGCCCCTAGGTTCTTCATGACATTTTTTTTTTCAAGATTCCATATATATGTGTTAGCATACGGTATTTGTTTTTCTCTTTCTGACTTACTTCACTCTGTATGACAGACTCTAGGTCCATCCACCTCGCTACAAATAACTCAATTTCATTTCTTTTTATGGCTGAGTAATATTCCATTGTATATATGTGCCACATCTTCTTTATCCATTCATCTGTCGATGGACACTTAGGTTTCTTCCATCTCCTGGCTATTGTAAATAGAGCTGCAATGAACGTTTTGGTACATGACTCTTTTTGAATTATGGTTTTCTCAGGGTATATGCCCAGTAGAGGGATTGCTGGGTCATATGGTAGTTCTATTTTTAGTTTTCTAAGGAACCTCCATACTGTTCTCCATAGTGGCTGTATCAAAACAATGCAAGAGGCTTCCCTTTTCTTCACACCCTCTCCAGCATTTATTGTTTGTAGATTTTTTGATGATGGCCATTCTGACCGGTGTGAGATGATATCTCATTGTAGTTTTGATTTGCATTTCTCTAATGATTAATGATGTTGAGCATTCTTTCATGTGTTTGTTGGCAATCTGTATATCTTCTTTGGAGAAATGTCTATTTAGGTCTTCTGCCCATTTTTGGATTGGCTTGTTTGTTTTTTTGATATTGAGCTGCATGAGCTACTTGTAAATTTTGGAGATTAATCCTTTGTCAGTTGCTTCATTTGCAAATATTTTCTCCCATTCTGAGGGTTGTCTTTTGGTCTTGTTTATGGTTTCCTTTGCTGTGCAAAAGCTTTGAAGTTTCATTAGGTCCCATTTGTTTATTTTTGTTTTTATTTCCATTTCTCTAGGAGGTGGGTCAAAAACACTCTATGACATAAATTAACTGTCATTTTAAATCAGACTATTTTCCATCAGAAATACAAGCCCTATGGCATTTAGGGCATAGTACTCCTATAATTGTGACTGGTAAATATTCATGTACATGTTGACCATAATACATATACAATACCCAAAGAACAGCATCCTGAATTTATTGAGTAAACTAAAGGGAAAATAGAATTCCCCGGGGTATTTTTCATACCACCTGGGAATTGAGTGGGGGGCATGTCAAGCACAAGGACTCAGGATAAAATAAATATGTATCTCTCAGTTGTTCAGGGTCTGAACGATTTTCGCACAAACTTTAAAGTGCATGCCTCTTCAACGAAAAACATACTGCATAGAAATGTAATAATTAGGTATATAATATATTGAACTAGATTAGGGGGAAAAAAACTGCCTTGCGAAATAGCGTCTGATTAGCTATTCAAAAGCCATCCAAAGTTTATTTCCTATCATGTCACAGACTGCCTGACTTCTTAAAAGTTGAACTCACAAGGAATGACTGTCTTAAAGTAATTATGTTGGCTTAGTGTTTAATTGTAAAGTCATGAACACACTCAAAAAAAGTTTCTGAAATGCAAATCAAAACTACAATGAGGTACCACCTCACACCTGTCAGAATGGACATCATTAAACAGTCTACAAAGAACAAATGCTGGAGAGGGTGTGGAGAAAAGGGAACCCTCCTACACTGTTGGTGGGAATGTAAGTCGGTGCAGCCACTATGGAAAACAGTATGAAAGTTCCTCAAAAAGGTAAAAGTAGAGTTGTCATATGATTCTGCATCCCACTCCTGGGCATATATCCAGACAAAACTATAATTCAAAAAGATACATGCACCCCTATGTTCATAACAGTACTATTCACAATAGCCAAGACATGTAAACAACCTAAATGCCCATTGACCGATGAATGGATTAAATATGTGGTACATGTATAAAATGGAGTATTACTCAGCCATATAAAAGAACAAAATAATGCCATTGGCAGCAACATGGATGGACCTAGAGATTATCATACTAAGTGAAGTAAGTCAGAAAGAGAAAGATAAATACCATATATCACTTATATGTGGAATCTAAAATATGACACAAATGAATTTATCTACGAAAATGAAATAGACTCACAGACATAGAGAACAAACTTGTGGTTGCCAAGAGGGAGGGAGGGTGGGGTAGGAATGGATTGGGTGTTTGGGCTTAGCAGATGCAAAGTATTATATATACTTGGATAAAAAATAAGATCCTACTGTATAGCACAGGGAACTATATTCAATATCCTGTGATAAACCATAATGGAAAAGAATATTAAAAAGTATATATATATACATACATATATATATATAACTGAATCACTTTGCTGTACAGCAGAAATTAACACATTGTAAATCAACTATACGTCAATAAAATAAATTTTTAACAATGTTTCTGAAAATACATTGCAAACACTGGTGCTTTGGAAAATAATAAAACATTTGGGACTATTTAAATTAGAAAAAAATCTAATTTTGAAAAAAAATCGTCAAAGGTACATACTTCCAAGTATAAGATAAATAAGTCCTGGGGATGTAATGTACAGCATGGTGACTGTAGTTAACTACAGTTATAGATGCTAAGGGAGTAGATCTTAAAAGTTCTTACCACAAGAAAAAAATTGTAACTATGTGAGGTAATGGATGTTAAGTAAACTTGGTCTCATGATCATTTTGCCTTATATATATATGTATTAAATCATTAGGTTGTACACCTAAAACTAATATAGTGTTATATGTTAATTATATCTCAATTTAAAAAAGAATTTTTAAAAAGGTAATTTAAGGTTTTTTGTTGTTACTTCTGTTGTTAAGCAATGATCTGTCAATAGTAAATGTCTTTAGAGTGTTTAGCTACTTCAGGATTTCAAACTCTATTTTCCTCCCATGTAGCCATCTGTTCATACCAGAACACACCCAAAACTGACTTAGCGACCCCTCTAGCACTGACAGTTAACAAATTAGAATCACTGACTTACTCATTTGTTCCATCTCTGCCGTCATTTATGCTACATTAAAAGTCCAGGGAAGAGTGGCACAGTACCTAACAAATAACAAAAAATGTTATGTTTAAGCCATCTGTTCAGATATAGACATTTTTCAATCAAAACTATACAAGGTATTTATACTTAACAATAATTAATATTTATTTTGTGGGTGAATACAACTGAAGAAGATATTACTGAGGCATTGCCAAATTTAAAACAAAGTTTTAAAATAGCACATATTACTTATTTGATATTAATATTCAGTATTAATAAATATTAATTGCTGTTAATATTCATTTTGTCATAGTATAAACCTAGTGCATTTTACACTATTTCTATACTAAATTCATAGTAACTGAGTGTGTTTTCAATGCTTAATATTCTGGGGGACGATCATAGGATTATTAAAAAGTATTGTTTCATATTCTAATAAATTAAAAAGTCAAGTAAAAATTGGATTTTTTTGGTTGCTGTCTATTCATATTTCACACAGGAGTTTGAAGGAACTAATGTACTAATGTGCGTTGAGAACTTCCAATACAGGGATATACAAGTCCAGTACAAACACTACATTTTGAGAAGCAAAATAGTTTGCATCATCATTAAGTAATTACTTTGAATACAAGAAGCCCTCTTCTTTGACTTCTGGAATAATTTATCCTGATCTAAGTGATCATATTTTGTCTTTTATCTATTCTGTTATTAAACCAATAAATTGTATTGAGAAAATATATGTTCTACATTACAGTTGTGTATTCTTATTGCTTAGCAATAAGAAATTAAATATATATCATAAATATTAAATATTATTTTTAATAGCAACATGCTATTCCATCCGTGGGTAAATTTGTAAATATTCCTTAAATTTGACCCTTTGGATTACCCTCAGTTACGAGTTATACATTTTCTTTCGATATTTTTTTGAACATGAATCTTTTTCAACATCTCTGATTATTGTCTCAGAATAGATCCCTATGAACAGCATTGAGTCAAAGAATTCTTAAGTCTCTTCATATATAGGTAAAATGTAACCCCCCCATCATCTTTCTATGAGAATGTCATTCTCATTACACTTTTCACAAATTTTTTCAAAATTTTAAAAATCATGTAGATTAAAAAAAATTCTCATATATTTTCAGTGATTGGTATCCAAATAAACTTTTATAATAAAATTTCTATAATTATCTCCCTGGAGATAAACATTTTATTTTATTTTTATTTTTATTTTTTTTTTATTTTTCATTGTGTGGCATGTGGGATCTTAGTTCCGTGACAGTGAATCCAACGCAGCGTGCCCCCTGCAGTGGAAGCACGCAGTGTTAACCACTGGACCACCAGGGAAGTCCCGGAAATAAACATTTTAGATGTTACCAAGTTTTTTTTTTTTTCTGTAAAGGTTCACCTCTATAGATCTTTGTGAGCTTCTGAAATCCTGACTGCCAATCTTTTCTGTTCACCATCCCTTATCCTGACACATCCCACGCTGTCAATAAGCCTTTCTTCACTGAGACATCCAGGGTAGTAACCCTAGTAGCATGTCCTCGTCTGTCACACCCCTCTACCCTCACTTTCCTACTTGCCCAACATGGATTCATGGACAAACATTCCAAGTCTTCATTTCCATTGTACTTGCACAACAACCCAACCCTGAAGAATGCCTCCGTGTAAACAGAGCAGCTGAAGAGAAAAAAGAAAACAACAGCAGCAACAAAAAAAAACATTGAGTGACAAGCCTCGCTCACAATTCATGACCAAGGTTCTCAACTGCATACCCAACACTGTATGCATACTCACAGTGTGGCATATTGACTGAGGTAACAGATTTTGCATTTACTTAAGAGTTACCTGAACAACTTTTATACCATATTTTCATCTCAAAATAGGGATGATGAGAATAGAATTTTCCACAAAGACTCGTTGTGAAGGTTAAATAAGCTAAGCAACGGAAAGCATTTATAAGTGATCTTCCCACGTCCATCTACAACAGTCACCATAGACAAGTTATTATAAACAGAAATAGAATCTCTAGATGGAGAAAAGGGAGATTCTAACTAACACGAGTACAAAGAACACCAAAGGAAAACCAGTTCCAAGAACAGGAGGCAAAAAACTCCCCATATACATACTCCATCAACAAAACAATTAAAAGTTACTTAGAGATTTTCGAGTGAGAAGCTGAACTATCAAACCAAAACATTCTCTCAGAATACATCATTATATTTAAAAGAGATAGCTTATATTTTAAGAAACATTCTGAATAGATTCAGATATTTAAAATATCCATGTCAGAATGGTTTTAGAACAGAAGAAAAAGAGACTAGAACAAAAGAAAACAATAAAAATAATAATAATAACTTTTTAAATGATGAAAGACTGTCACTAACTTCTGATTGAATGGGTGGTAGAAAAGATTAGTGAGAACAGTATCCTGAAATTTCAATCCATTTCTTCTTTATCAGACAACATTCTGGACTTCTCACAGTGCCTCTACTTTCATTCGAAATACCTACAGGGTTTCAAGTGAAATATTTACAGAATACCTTCCTTTGTTTTGGTCACCATTCTATCATGCTGTACATTGCATCCCTAGAACTTAGGTATCTTAGAATACCTTTAATGTATAGGTTTCATTTTAGATGCCAGCAATCAGAAGTTGAATTATGACAAATTACGTAACCTTGGGAATTTGTTAATTGCCATGTCTATAATATCCTGCTAGTGAGTCTGTAAACCTTAAATGTAGACTCCTCTCATGAATTGCTGTCAGTTCTACTTTCTAGATATTACAGCAGTGCATTACTATTTATGTCCACCTGCATTATATCTCATCTGGATTGCTAAGACATCCCTGTCTACTCTCCCCAGGTATACTTTCTACTTCCTGTCTTGTCATTCTCTTGGTGCAAGCAGGATGATCTTTCTAAAATGCAAATTGGATCATGTCCATTCTGTTTAAAGCTTCATTCAATAACTGCTCCGTTTCTCTTAGGAATAGCCCCAATTTATTGAATATGGTTTGTAAGAACTTGGATAATCTGGGCCCTGCTTATGCCTCTAGTTTTAACACCAACATCTAATCCCCTCCCTCAATGATCCAGTCACAACCAATATCTTTACAGTTTCTAAATGCACTGTTCTTTCTTATCTTATGTAAATCAATGCATTTATACTGGCCTGTAATTTTCTTTTTGTGTGTGATATCTTTATCTGGTTTTAGTATCAGAGTGATGTTGGCCATGTAGAATGAATTTGGAAGGGTTCCTTCCTCTGCAATTTTTTATTTTTGGAATAGTTTGAGAAAAATAGGTGTTAACTCTTCTCTAATGTTTGGTAGTATGCACCTGTGAAGCTATCTGGTGTTTGAATTTTTTTTGTTGGGAATATCTTTGTATTACTAATTCAATTTCATTACAGGTAATTGGTCTATTTATATTCTCTATTTCTTCCTAGTTCAGTCTTGAGAGAGTGTACATTTCTAGTAATTTGTTCATTTCTTCTAGGTTGTCCATTTTAATGGTATATAGTTGTTCATAGTAATCGCTCATGATACTCTGTATTTCCATGATGTCAGTTATAACTTCTCCTTTTTCATTTCTGATTTTATTGTTTTGGGCCCTCTGTCTTTTTTGCTTGATAGTCTGGCTAAAGATTTAGCAATTTTGTTTATCTTTCAAAGAACCTACTCTTACCTTCATTGATCTTTTCTATTGCTTTTTTAAAATTTAGTGTATTTTTTTATTGAAGTATAGCTGATTTATAATGTTCTGCTCAATTGCTTTTGTAGTCTCTATTTCATTGATTTCTCCTCTGACTCTTTATGACTTCTTTCCTTCAACTAACTTTGGGTTTTGTTTGTTCTTCTTTTTCTAATTCCTTTAGGTATAAGATTAGGCTATTTATTTGAGATTTTTCCTGTTTCTTGAGGTACAAAGGTATAAACTTCCCTCTTAGAACTGCTTTTGCTGTGTCCCATAGATTTTGAATCATTGTGTTTTTGTTTTCATTTGTCTCTATGTATTGTTTGCTTTCCTCTTTGACTTCTTCAGTGACCCACTGATTGTTTAGTAGCATATTCTTTATCCTTCACATGTTTGTGAGGGGTTTTTTTGCAGTGTTTTTCTTGTAGTTGATCTGGTCTCATACATTATAGTCAGAAAAGACGCTTGATATTATTTCAGTCTTCTTAAATTCACTGACACTTACAATATTTTATGGCCTAGCATGTGATATATCCTGGAGAATGGTCCATGTTCATTTAAAAAGAATGTATATTTATTTTTAAAATTTGACACGTAAAGAGATTTCAAGAACATTTGTTTAAAAATTGAGAATTCATTATCTCTCATTGAGAAACTATTCTTAGACTATGTAGTATTGGGTTAAAGAGTAAAAGAAGCTATTTATTTTATGCATTTTAGTTACTCAACTTTTTAAGTTTTTCCTTTTAAAACAACATTAAAGAGTAATTTCCTCACATTATTTATTAATTATACCCAATTGCATGGAGTAAACAGGGGAAAGAAGAGTTTTAGTAACAAACTATATACTCAAAGAATCACATTAATAATTAAGACAAAAGAGATAATAGGGAAAGCCATATTGCATTTGCTTTACTAACTGTTATTCAATTTTATGTTAAGTGAAAAACAGTATACTGAATTCTGGTAGTAATTCATCCCTCAAAACTCATTTTACGTAAACTCTTTTCAAGCATGCTTCAAAAGAGAAAAGAAATGAAATTCTGGAGCTTCTACTTCTATATATGTTTTTGGCACTGTTTTAATTTTTGTGGTTTTTTACTAAAAAGTTACATTAAAATGATTTTAATGCATTACAAGGTTTTTATAGCAATGGGGGAAAAAAGAAAAAGAAAGCAAATACCAATGATTACATTTCAAGGAATAAGAGAGTCTGAGAGACCAGAACAATAAATAAGTTTTAAAAAGTGAAACATTTTCTTTAAACTGTTATTGCAATAGATTAAAACTTTCCATATGTTGAGAACTAGAATAAAAGAGTTTGTAATGTAACCTTTTTTTTAAGAAAAAGGAAATCAACAAGGAATCATGTTAATTAAATAGTAAATAACAAAAGTTAAGTTAGAGCAAAACCATGTCACTTAGGAATTTATTAGCTCTTAATTTCATATTTAGAAGTTGTCATACTTGCAAATAATTTAGTGTTTTGCATTGGGCATAACTTATCTCACTATTAATTTAGTAGGTGATTTTTCTTTTAACTGAGGATGGTTTTCCTCTGACTGGAAAAGGATTTGATTTACTTTTCTAGTTCATGTGATTTAATCATCACTGAATTTAAGCTTCCATAGGGAGAGTTGCTCGGCTTATTTTCTGTGAAATAAGTGGAGGGAATAAATAAGATTGTAGTGACTTCTGAGTATTTCAATTCATAATGTGTTATCCCCCTTTTCACAGCATTAGCTTGTTCCCCCAGGATATAATTTTGCATTGAGAACAGCATTCAGGGTGTACATTTCTTTTTTTTTTTAATCAGTCTTTTTGTTTATTTTCTTTCCATTTTTTTTAAACATCTTTATTGGAATATAATTGCTTTACAATGGTGTATTAGTTCCTGCTGTATAACAGGTTTACATTTCAATTTAGTGGAGAAGAGTAGAGTGAACTTCTGACTTTCAGAAGTCATATTCTATCCCCTTCCACTGAACCAAGCACTCTAAGAGTCAATATTACTACCATTCTTTTGACTGAAGCTATTTTCATTCCAGCTCAAGATAAGACAATAACTATTGTCTACCTACAAATTTGGTATCATTCTTGTATTCGTCGTCACAAATGGATTCATTGAGAACAAAGGCATCCCACATAACATAGTTTGACATAGAAGGAGACGTAATTTGGACCTTTGTCCCAGAATATCTCCAAAGGACTTTCTCTATATTAGTCACTTGTGTGCAGTTACATTTCTGTCACTAGTCTTCTGTTTTCTGCATGTAGCCTAATACCAAAAGCAAATATGTTATTTAACTTTGCGCAAACTTTGCTCTGATCATAGTTGTTTGGATTTAAAAAAACAATTTTGTTCTTTCATTCTGTAGCATACATTGGTTTAATACACCAAACAGATCTGAATCACCACTGCTATTTTCAACTTATCCAGTGCTCCTTTGTCCTAGTTAAGAGTCACTCCTTTCTTAAATTATTTTCTTTTTCTTGACTACTGTCCCAATATCATTTCAGAAGAATTAAGGCTTACATAATGAAGGAAAATGGTGACAATCCTAAAGTGAGAATGCTGGATGTCTATCTGGATTTATCTTAAGTCACTCTCTAAATGTCTCAATCCAATGCCCAGTCACTTTGATTTAAATCTTGACTCAGGAACATTACAAGTTACTATGATCATTGACCTTCTGGATTACTCACAAATAATAAAAACAACAAATTGTCAACTTACATAAGTTCATATAGCACATGTATATCAGGGTAAAAAATACACCACCTGGGCTGGATGAAACCTGATTATGACATCACCTACATGTACTTATTGGTTCCTTTTCTTGTAACCATATCCCTTTTCTCACCATCTCTTGATACCAAGTGCTTTTGTTTGCCCAGAGCCTTCCAGATTTTGGCCAATTTACCTGAGGGGCACATCTAAATCCAGAATTTTGATGACAAACTACAATGGACCACTGAAAGTTTTTTCTCCACTGTTCTTTGTGGTTCTAGGATTTATAACGAATTGACTTATTTTATAACATTTATTATCATATCTTTTGGAGATAATGATTTGCATATTCCCCACAAGAAAACATATGTTCCTTTATTTATTACATTTATAAATTTGTTTGTTTATTTTGAGCCTTCTCTTCCTTAAAAAGCCACGGAAAACAGCAAAACTAATGAAAAATAGAGGTTAATTCCATCTTCAATGAAACAAAGCTGAAGACACAACTTGAAACCATCAACTATGAAGCATTTCCCCCAAAAGCTGTCATCTCTGAACCAAAATGAAGCAAGAGGCTGAGACTCACCATAGACCTCAGACTCTAGGCAAAAGCAGATTTGCCTAAGAAGAAAGAGATAGTTCTTAAAACCCTGTCAACATCCCTTTGATTATTAAAAGAGGAACACCCACAGGCTCTGGAAGATGTGAGGTACAGTCTATTCAACACTAAAGTCTAAGGGCATTTAATAATCATATTGCAACATTAAAAAAAAGTCTTCTACAATCTAAAGAGACAGATTAAAGGATGGATAATAAAGCAAAAATTGCCATACTTAGGGGATTCTGGGAACTACCCTGGAAGTTCAAATGTGAAAGAAAGTATGACTGGCAGTCAAAGAACATCAATTAAGAGAGAGATTTCAGCAGGGGTGGGGATGAGTAATTGGATTCAGGGCTGGAGTCTGCCTCAGGTTACTCCCTGCCTACTCTGCAGTCCAGAATTTA
Organism: Mesoplodon bidens; assembly: GCF_964165515.1. Taxonomy (NCBI): domain Eukaryota; kingdom Metazoa; phylum Chordata; class Mammalia; order Artiodactyla; family Ziphiidae; genus Mesoplodon; species Mesoplodon bidens. The sequence goes on along the minus strand of NC_138176.1, from coordinate 115,964,736 downwards.
GAAGGACCTATACTGTTCCAAGATTATGTTACTAAGAAAGGAACCAGTGGAGAAACTATACATAATTCAATCAAAGTGGAGGGAATGGTCTCAACAAATAGTTCTCCATAATTTCAAAACTTGTGCAAACAACAAACTGAATCTTTTTAAAAGCAGAAAGAAAAAAGGTTGAAGGAAGAAATATAAGGCTTTAGAGAAGAAATTATAAAGCAATCCAAGGAGATTTTTTTAAACCTTGGGAAAGCTCAGGATAACACTGAAAGGCAAAATAAAAACATTGCAGAGATCAAACATATTTAAAGCAACAAAATAGAAAGAACACTGTTAATCTGGCAATGGTAGACAGGCTTCAGGAAGCTACACAGACACAATGGAAAAAAAAGATTAAAAAGTAATTAGAAGAAAATATACAAGACAAAGGAGGTCAAATGCATACATAGTATATTTACGGAGAAGAGAGTAGAACAAATAGATTAGAAAAGTATTAAAATGTAAGTGATCAATATTATGGTTTAAAGAAAAATCTTTATAAATTAGTTTGGCAAAAATTTTAATGTCTGCTAACCTCAAGTGTTTCAAGATTGTCAGGAAGAAGCTTCACAGAGTTTTGTATTTGGGAAGTAAAACAGTAAAACTAAGTTGCAGGGAATTTGACAATATGTAGTACAAGTTAAAATGTGTAGTTCATGTGATTCAGCAGTACTATATTAACTTATCATAAAGAAAGGCTCACAGAGAAGCTTAAGTTATACATTGAACTATGTTTATTGTAACATTGTTTATAATAGAGAAACAGAATAAACAGCCCAGATAACCCTTACAGGTATGGAACCAGTGCTATATGGTTCAACATATATGATATATATATGGTATCAGTCATAGATTGAGCTCAAAACACAAGTTAATGATTAAAAAAAAATCATTAGAGGGATAGGTATAGTGTGATCACATGCATGTAAAGTTTAAAAAGACACACAGGGCTTCCCTGGTGGCACAGTGGTTGAGAGTCTGCCTGCCGATGCAGGGGACACAGGTTCATGCCCCGGTCTGGGGAGATCCCACATGCCGTGGAGCGGCTAGGCCCGTGAGCCATGGCCGCTGAGCCTGTGCATCCAGAGCCTGTGCTCCGCATCGGGAGAGGCCACAACAGTGAGAGGCCCGCGTACCGCAAATAAATAAATAAATAAATAAAATAAAAAGACACACAAACATAATCAGAAACCAATACTATGTATATAATTCTATAAACTTAAAGAATATACACAATAGTATAAAAGTGAAGTATATGTAATAAATGCATCATACAGACTGATTATAAAGGAGGAGGGATATGGTTATATTTACGTTCAAAAGGAGACATCAAGAATCTCTCTAATATTTTAATTATTTAAAGGAATATTGTATTCATACAGCACATGAGATATATTTTAAAAGTTATTTAGCTTTAAATTAAAAGACAAATTACTGAATATAATATAAAAGAATATAATTTGGAAAATATCATACAGATAAGAACAAACTCAAAGAAGAAAACACTTCTAAACAGTGAAATGCCATCCAAAAAGCAATAACACCAAGTAAAAAAGCTCAGAAGTGGAGAATGGTAATTTGCGGTAAACATAGAATCAATTTAAATATAGGAAGAGTAAGCTGGGATGAAGTGAGAGAGTGGCATGGGCTTATAAATACTACCAAATGTAAAATAGGTAGCTAATGGGAAGCAGCCGCATAGCACAGGGAGATCAGCTCCATGCTTTGTGACCAGCTACAGGGGTGGGACAGGGAGAGTGGGAGGGAGATGCAAGAGGGAAGAGATATGGGGATATATGTATATGTATAGCTGAAACTAACACACCATTGTAAAGCAATTATACTCCAATAAAGATGTTTAAAAAATTTAATATAAACTTTAAAAGTGATAAAATTATATTACAAAATAAAGAATACATATTATAAACGCTAAAAATTTTAAACTAACTACATATGTAATAGCATAGAGATATGGGTGAATGAGAAAACAGGAATTAATAGATGTTGTTTAAAGTTGCAGTTAAAAACACCTAAGGAGTTCATATTCCTAGTGATTTCATAATTTCCTCATTAATAGTTCCAAAAATAGAGTTGTTGGAAAACAATCTCTTTTGACAATTTTTTTCTGAAATTTAAAAACTCCCAGATTTTTGCTATAGGTCATTTTTTTTTGTTAAAATTGAGTAAAAGGTATCCATACATTACTAAATTTGTGTTGTAGTAGTATGGTCCTACTATCTATCATAATAGATGGATAGATGATAGATAGATAGAGCTCTCTCTATATATATGTGTATATATATATATATTTAGAAATATATTAATAATTATGTCAAATAAAAGCTTAAAATGTTTCTGCAAGGAGAATATTTTTACATTTTATTTTATTTTTTAAATTAATTTTTATTGGAGTATAGTTGCTTTATTGATACTATGTATCAAATAGACGACTAATGAGAACATACTGTATAGCACAGGGAACTCTACTCAATGCACTGTGTTGACCTAAATGGGAGGGAAATCCAAAAAGGAGGGGATGTATGTATGTGTCTGGCTGATTCATTTTGCTGTACAGTAGAAACTAATGCAAGGAGAATTTTCAGGATTGGGTAGGAGGGGTTTGCTTTCTTCTTTGCACCTTCTTATATAGCTTAATTTTAAAAATATATAGTGAATACTTGTTATTTTTATAACAATGATAATGATAGTTTTACCTTTAAAAGGTAAATTGGAATATATATATATATATATATATATAAAATAAACATTCATATGTAAAATGTGTAGTGCCTAATTTGTTGGCAGTATGGATGGAGACAAAGTACTAGGTACTGGAGATATTTTATGAAGAGAAATTAAGTAGTTCACAAGGATTTGGGTATTTGGGAGGATGAGAAGAATAAAACTGAGGAGCCGAAAGGACTGAGACAGACGCGTAGGACGACTGACCAGTGATATTCTTTGGAGGAGGACAATTATTCGTGGGGTTGTTAAAGTTTTGGTGTTCAGGAAGCAGCTGGATATGATATTTTAATGGAGGCCAGGAAAAAATCTAGGAGTTTGGGAGTCAGTAGGGAATTATTTCCTGAATCCTTTAGCTATAATACACTTAGTGGTGGCAGTATAATTTATTTCATTTCAAAGGTGCATATAAGTTACTTTGTAGGTTTTAGACTACTTTGTGTTTTTTTAATACTTTTTATTATGAACTACTTTTTTTTGCGGTACGTGGGCCTCTCACTGTTGTGGCCTCTCCCGTTGCGGAGCACAGGCTCCAGATGCACAGGCTCAGCGGCCATGGCTTATGGGCCCAGCCGCTCGGCAGCACGCGGGATCCTCCCGGACCGGGGCATGAACCCGTGTCCCCTGCATCAGCAGGTGGACTCTCAACCACTGCGCCACCACCAGGGAAGCCCTGAACTACTTTTAATAATCACAAAATCCATAGAATAAGATGATGTTCATCAGTGACCCAAATCCAGAATTATAATATAATAGTAACATTTTGTTTCATTTGCTTCAGATGTCATTGAAGAGGTAAAACATTTCAAACAGTCAAAGCCAATTTTGCTCATACTCACCCAGCCCTTCATTCTCTCAAAGGTAATCAATATCCCGACATTAGTATAGATCCTTTCTTTTTTTTTTTTTTTTTTTTTTGGTACACGGGCCTCTCACTGTTGTGGCCTCTCCCGTTGCGGAGCACAGACTCCGGACGCGCAGGCTCAGCGGCCATGGCTCATGGGCCCAGCTGTTCCGCGGCATGTGGGATCTTCCTGGACCGGGGCACAAACCCTCGTCCCCTGCATCGGCAGGCGGACTCTCGACCACTGCGCCACCAGGGAAGCCCTAGATCCTTTCTAACCATGCTTTTGTACAAGACTGCGTATGTGTGCCTCCATGAAATCTTAGAACAGGTGTGCCTACTTTTACCCTTAATATTAATGTCATTCTACAGTTTGAATCACTCAGCAATTTTTTTATCACTTCAGTTATTCCAGAGATTTATTCCTGTTTATACACGTACATCTAGTTCATTCATATTAATTATCACATAGTCTCTTGTATCATTATGTCACATTTTATCTATCTCCTATTAATGTATTTTCAGACTTTTTTCAAATTGCTATTACAAATAGTTTTATTTTGAACATTCTTAATCATATCTCCTTGGTTTTGCATAGAATTGGAGTTACTGAATCAAAGGAAGGTATTATAAAATTGAGTCCAAGAAGTTTTACCAATTTATCTTTCTACCAGCAAGTTACAGTAGCTCTTCAACATCCTGGCCGAAGCTTGTTATTGTCAGACTTTTAAATACTGGCTAATCTGATAAGATATAAATTATTTTTATTATTCTTTCATCTTTTAATTATTTCTTTCATTTAATCTATTTCTGTACCAAATAATATTGATATAATGCCTGATGTAACTTTTGCACACTTGGAATTCATCTTGCATGGTTATACATATATTTTATATACATTATGTTTTCAGCAAGATAATATGTCATTAGGACTTCTGCATTTATGTTCAAAGTGAAATTTGTCTAGTGATTTCTAATACTGTCATTTTCCAGGTTTGTTATATATATTAAACTGTATACTTAAAAAATGAGTTAGGCAGAACTCCCTATTTTCCTGTTTCTTAAAAAATTATATCAGGGGACTTCCCTGGTGGTCCAGTGGTTAAGACTCAGCACTTCCAATGTAGGGGGCTCAGGTTCAATCCCTGGTCGGAGAGCTAAGATCCCACATGCTACGCGGCGCAGCAAAAAAAAGGAAAAAAAAAGTCAAATTAGGACTAACTGTTCCTTAAAGGCCTGGTAAAATTCAGCTATCTCTATAGCTATCCTTATAGGCTTGGTACTTTTGGTGAAGTGTGAATTTTTAGACTACTCATTTACTTAAACAGATAGTGATACATACAATTATCCTTCTCCTTCTGACTTAGGATGCACAATTCATCCTAGTTTTCCCCTTAACTCTCCTAGTTTTAGCACTGAAGTTTCCATATCCTTGGAAATCCATCAGTCTTATTCAAACCAGATAGTTGCTGGGGTGGAGTGGTATGAGTGGAGTCAATATTGGCCATTTATGTTGTTTAGAAATGTAAACAATTTAAGTAAATTGTAAAATTTACTGGAATGAATGTTTCCAATCTTGTCTTACATCAGCATCTTCTGTACTGTAGTTAGATCCCCATTTGTTCATAGAACATGTTAATTGCATCTGCTCACTTATGCTTAAATTCAGACATGCTTGGAGTTTCACTGTTTTGTTATTCTTTATAAGGAATCAGCCTTGGGTTTATTGATTATTTCTATTTTCTTATTCTTGACTTCATTTATCTCTGCCCTACTATTTCCATTTCATTTCATCAACTTCTTCTGGATTCTTGTTCTGGACATTATTCATATGGATAGCTCTATTCACTTATCACCTAACTGGGAGCCAGAACATAAAAGTAGAGAACACATGTTAATTGTAATTAAAAGGACAATAAAAATTAGAAAAGTCTTGCAAAATCAGACGGAAAGGCACTGAATGATTGAAAAAGAAAGAATGATAAATTAAAAAATAATTTACCTAATTTAACTACTCTTAACCTTCCTCTTATGAAACAAAGTTTATATTTTTGCTCAGGATACTCAGGTATGTATCCCCAAATACTTTGCCAATTAACTGTCCTCAGTATTAAAACTGTTGGAACACTAGTCTTTGGTCAACAAAAGCTATTCAAAGACATTTAATGAACACAGTCCTTAGTCGTTGGACCTCAAGTCTTACTTTGAACTATCTCCATTCTTTACTTTTATGATAAATTATCTTTTTCTTAGTGTGTAGATCTCTCTTCAGTTGGAGCATAAGGAGTAGATTGATGAATGACACGTCTTTAGAGGTAGAAATACATGGCAACTTGTTGACATAAATATTTATCATCTCACACTGAGGAAGAGTAAAATTAAAGGCAGCTAATGTAATAGAAATGTCAAAAGAAGGTTTGGACATTCATTCATTTTTGGTCACTCTTCAGATGTTCTGGCTTTCCACTGATTGCTTATATATTTGTTACTGTATCTCAGAGCGAGGTTTAGACACGTGTTGCTGTGATTTTTTTGGAAAGCTTTCCTCACCCTCACACCCCAGCAAATAAAGAAATGTGAGGGTTTGTGTGTGTGTGTGTGTGTGTGTGTGTGTGTGTTTTGTTTTTGTTTGTTCATTTGTTGTTTTTGGTTTTGTTTTTTTGCTGATTTTAAGCAAGGGCAAACAGATAAGGAAGGAAAAAGATTTTATTAATGCATTTTTTAGAATATTTGCTATCTATTATACATTGTACCTTATTCTGATAATAACACACATGTTTTTCTTTGACTAAACCTTCCTTCCCATGCTTTGTCCCATGGCATATGAGTTTAATATTTCTACCCATAGATTCAGAGCTGGATATTCATTAAAATTTCCAATCCCTTGGTCAAACTAATTGGTGCAGAGGTGTACATTATCCAAAATGGTTCATTTATCTATCAGGAAAATATCTTTCTGCTGAACTAGAACCCCCATGGAGTCTGACAATACAATTTTTCAATTTTCAGATTTCCATAAAATTGTTACACCAGACTGTCTTGTATCAATGCAAAATTAACTTTATGGTTGGGCAAAATTAACATCTTTGTGTTCAACATAGAGTTGTTAAAATTCAAGTTTTGTAGTTTATTAAATATAACAAATTTGCTTATAATTGAAGAATAGTAAATAGCACGCTTATTTCCAGAGACAGGGAGGCGGAAAAAGGAAAGACACACTGCAATTAATGATTTACTTTACTTTTAAAAAAATTATTGATTTAACTCTTAAAAATTAAGTTTTTAAATAAAATTTTCTAACTTTTGTAAAACAAGTTTTTGTCTTTTTATATTTCAACATATTTTATTTTTTTTCTTGGCTGAGGAAAAGTTATGTCACCAATGCATAAGCAACTATTTAAAATGCAAAGATAATTTCCAGGGAGACAGTTTCAGACTTTCAAGGAAGTCAGTCTTTCATATTTTCTTTATCCCTGGGTAAACAAATATATAAAAAGAAAGTGACAAAATGTTCTTTTTCTCTTTTCCAAATCCTATTTCCTTACATGCACACATACAGTACACATGTGCATGCACATAATTGCCCACAATATTTGCAGAAATAATTCTGCAAGTTATTTCTTGGTGACAAGTTAATGGAATTAGAATATACTGGCTGCAGCTGAATATTAGAAATGATCCCAGGTGAATAATGACATAAAACTTCAAAACTAGGTTTTATTTTTAACCTAATGTAATTTGTTTTTCAAAAAAATGAAATATTCTTGCCAATATTAGGCTATTTCATCAAAGTTTTTTAGTTTACTTAACAGTAACCATATTTATTTAGTTTTTAAAAATTTTATTGAAATATAGTTGATTTACCATGTTGTGTTACTTTCAGGTGTACAGCAATGTGATTCAGTTTACATACATATACATATATATATATATATATATATATATATATATATATATATACTTTTGAGATTCTTTGATTCTTTTCCATTATAGGCTATTATAAGATATGGAGTATAGAGTATAGTTCCCTGTGCTATACAGTAGGTCCTTGTTGGTTATCTATTTTATCCCTCCCCCCGCTTCCCCTTCGGTAACCATAAGGTTGTTTTCTATGTCTGTGGGTCCGTTTCTGTTTTGTAAATAAGTTCATTTGTATCATTTTTTAGATTCCACATATAAGTGATATGATATATGTCTTTCTCTGTCTGATTTACTTCACTTAGGATGATAATCTCTAGGTCCATCCATGTTGCTGCAAATGGCATTATTTCATTCTTTTTTATGGCTGAGTAGTATTCCATTGTATATATGTACCACATCTTCTTTATCCATTCCTCTGCTGATGGACATTTAGGTTGCTTCCATGTCTTGGCTATTGTAAATAGTGCTGCTATGAACATTGGGGTACATGTATCTTTCTGAATTATAGTTTTCTTCAGTTATATGCCCAGGAGTCATATTGCCAGGTCATATGGTAACTCTATTTTTCCATTTCTAAGGAAACAGTCACAGAGCCCCTGAGACTAACTTCTTATCATCTTAGCATCTGATTAATCATCAGCAGGGCTTTCTTGACAGCTAAGAAAAAGCAAGGATATATAGGGTTTTTCTTATCCTACTCCAGGCTTCATCTCAAGAGGATGTTAATCTGATTCTAAGTGATGGGCAGTGAGCTAAAGGCCATGAGTATGACTGTTGGCTAACATCTTTTCTGCTTCATCTCTTCAAGCAGCTCCAACTCTAGTTACTCTCTCTATCGCTCTTTCTTATCATTCTGCCTTGTCTCTGCTTCTGTCTCTCTCTGTGGCACTCTCTTTCTCTCTTCCTTTCCCCTCCTCTTTCTTCCTTCCTCTGTTTCTTATCTTTACCTATGTACCACAAGAGTCTTCACTGTATCTCTTCCAACCATGGTTATAGATCTGGGTCTTTGGAGGTTAGGCATACCAGAAAACAAATTGGAAAGGGAATTTCTCTTTGCTGTTGCTGCTTGCTCACTAATCTCTTTTGAAACATCAAAGAAATGATAGTCATGATTCACATCAAGTTTTCTTTTAAAATAAATTTATTTATTTATTTACTTATTTATCTTGGTCGCATTGGGTCTTTGTTGCTGTGCATGGGCTTTCTCTAGTTGCGGCGAGTGGGAGCTACTCTTTGTTGTGGTGCACTGGCTTCTCATCGCATTGGTTTCTCTTGTTGCAGAGCATGGGCTCTAGGTGCACGGGCTTCAGTAGTTGTGGCACGTGGGCTCGGTAGTTGTGGCTCACGGGCTCTAGAGCACAGACTCAGTAGTCGTGGTGCACAGGCTTAGTTGCTATGCGGCATGTGGGATCTTCCCGCACCAAGGATCGAACCCGTGTCCCCTGCATTGGCAGGCAGATTCTTAACCACTGTGCCACCAGGGAAGTCCCTACATCAAGTTTTTATATTCTTAGATTCTCTGCGCATTGAACTCCACACAACTCCACAAAGATTATTAACTGAGGGTACCTGAAGTATGACAGAATAACACTTGAGGAATGGATAGGAGACTTAGAAGGAGAAAGTTCATTTGCTTCCCAATCTTGGGTAAAATTAGCCCCAGATAAAATTCTAATCACAGAACCATTATCCCCAAAATACCGGCCTACACCTAGAAATGCATATCTGCTGTGACCTAAAAGGAATAAATACTCCAGAAATATTTCTAATACAATATTAGAAAGGCGCTTAATACTGCTGTCAGCTAGAGAATCTCAAAAAAGATACCTAATGAAGCCCTCAGTCAATGCAGGAACCATAGGTTTCATAAGTGATATTTCAGCAAACACAGGGTATGCATCAACTTGTGATGTGTATTTCAAGGTTCAGGGCTAGTATTGAAAGACATTTAAAATTATATTCTTCATATTCTCTCCTGATTCTATTTTTATCAGTATCAATATTTGAGAGTATTTCCACAGATTAAATTAATTCCCCAAAGTAATTACAGGGGGAATAAATCATGCACGGTCTACCTCACAGAAATTCAAACTTTGGAAGGTATTTGCAAAGTAGGGAAGTTATGCAATGTTTGATGTGAAAATGGTTTAAACAACTCAGCATGAAATTGACTTATGTGGTCCCTTGGTCTTGGTAACTGTGCATTTGTTCACAGAATTATCTTCCTAAAGCGCCAAATCATCCACTCCCTATACACCCTGTCCTGAGATAAAGAGAAATGAACACTAAACACAGTTTAGAAATGAACACAGCCAGCCACACAGTTTAACAATATTTTATCCAAGCGATTTTGTTTATCCAGTTATAATTGACCATTTCACACTTCAATATGTTTCCTCCAGAGCTGAAAGTATTCAACAATAAAATACAGTAACAGCCCTGTAGAAAATGGTTTTAGAACTAAATCTAGTGACAGGGTGGACGTTGCATGGGCATTAATGCAGTTTCTCACTTGCATGCTGGTACAGTCAGTAACATTCTATTGCAGACACTTAGATCATGAAGGATTACACATCTTCCCCACTCCTACAGTGCCAGACTGAAGAAATTGGTTTCCCAGTGTCTCTTCTTCATTACTCTTCTGCCCTATACACCACAGCAAATGTCTGGTCAGGGTGAATAGGAAAACTTAAAGAGGAATCTACCTCCTTAGGAAAGAGATGTGAACTTGTAGCCTTCCACAGCACCTAAGTCCAAGCCTAAGGGAGAGTATCTCAGCCTTCAGATCATGGTCATAAATCAGGAGCTTTCCAGGGCTTGAAATCAAATCTGGAGAAGGTTGTGATGGTTTGCTCTGGGGGGAAACAAGTTGGATATCTGGACAAGAGAAGAGGAAGAACTTCTGGAAAATGTGAGGGCAAGCAAGGAGGAGGGAATTATAATCTATTCCTGATTAACACCACCCTCCACCAAAAAAAAAAAAAAAAAAAAAGAACTGCGCTCTGCACCTGAAGGAACTGTTAATAGACTCTTTTAGTTAAAAAGTTATATTTTTTATTATGAAATAATTAAGGTACAAAAATGTATGAAGAGTTGTTTCAAACAAGCAAACCTGAGGGAAAGGAAGGTTTGTCTTCATTAACCCGTGGATAGAAAAGAGAGGCTCTAAAAGAAACTGCTTTGAAACAATTAAGCAGGGGAGGATTTTTATAGGCTTTGGGGAGATGGGCACACTCTGAGGACAAGTAACAGAGGTTCTGGGGATGGAAACATGTTTCAAGAACTCATGACTGTTCAGCAAAACAGGATGTTGGTTGGTGTGAAGGTGAACAAAGTGACGCTTCCACTGTTCCCTTGAGAAAGACACAGTCATGTATATGAACCTTTCATCCTTGTGTTGGGTCTCTACCTGAAAAAGAGACCCAACGCAAGGGTCTCTTTTGGGATCCAGTACCCTTTTTGATATAATCATATGTAAAAAAGCATATCCACCACATCAGCTGGAGCTAAATATTTCCTCCCGAATGTCTATCTCCCTTCCTTTCTCTGTCTCTGTCTCTCTGTCTCTGTCTCTGCCTCTCTCTCTCTCTCTCACACACACACACACACACACACACACTCTCACACACACGCACGCATGCATGCACGCTATCAACCTGGAAATCTCTTAAGAGACTCTTGCTTGTTCATTCCTCCTCTCATACAGGAAGGAGAGGAGTTTGGATCTAGAATGCAGACCTTTATAAAAAATTAGTCCTAACTCCTTCCTTTCCCCTAGTTTACAAATGAGAGTTAGAAGAAGCCTCTTTAACTTGCTTTGGGAAAACAACTTATGATTTCAAATTTACGTTCAAGATGAGATCAGAACCCAATTAGAGTCAATAGATATTGTTTTCTATTTGTAATTTTTCACCTCCAATTCAGAAATTTAATGGAAGTTCAAACAAAATTTTAATCGTTGTGGGAGTAGGGGAAAAATGACCAATTTAGAAATTCATTTTAAATTTCTTGAGAAACAAAAAGTTATAAATATCTCAGGAATTTTTTTAAAAAGTAATCACAATTTTTAATACTAGATATTAACTATTTTACTAAGCAACACCTACCCATACTGCAGAGCTGCAGCACAGATAGTGAAATGGAATAAGAAAAAAATCCCAGGAACAAACACAAGTATATAATAAGAGAAGATTTATAATAGTGAGGGTCAACCTCTTATAAATAGTGCTGTAATAGCAACTTGATTAATGATTATATTATAATGATTTGGGGACAGTATTCTCTAGCTAACATCAGTAAAATTATTTCCAAAGAATTAGTAGCATTATGGAAACTGAATCAATGATATAACTCAAAGAAAGTTATAATGCTTATAAGCTATTTGAGTTGGAATGATTTTAAAGAATAAATTCAATGGAAGTATAAAATGATATGTTTAAATATATAAAAATTGAAAATGTGGTATACAAATAAAACCATGGATCAATTAAACAGCAACTGAAGAAGCAGATAAATATTTGCAAAATTTTTCAAAGCAATATATTTTATGTAGTGTATATCATATAAAATTAATAATACTCATAAACTATGAAATATATACTGTAAATCTACCAATATATACATGATATACTATATCTTTAATATTACATTAAAATATAATCATATATAACACAAAATATAATATATCCATAACTATTACATAAATATATTTATGTTATATAAATTATATGAATTTATGTGTAAACATGCAGTTTTATTATAAAATGCACTAATTTTAAGGGATACAATATTATATATTTTATTTTATTTACAATTTTACAATTTAAATTTTATTCTTAAATATTAGGTGTTTCTTCAAATTAGTACAAAAATGGTGAAGCATCTTTAGGGAACATTTAGGAAAGTCCATGAGTGAAATAATCATCCACACTCTATAAACAGAAGATTAAAAATATATATTTTAAATATATATATATATGTATATTTAAAATATTTTACCATACTGCTAATCAAGTAAATGGAAAATAGTATATTAATACTGTTCAGATATTTTCCAAAAATATACAATTTTTAAATGGCCATAGTGAAATGGCACCCCCATATTCTTGTGGTGGTGTAAATTTATATGAAAATTCTATAATATTTAATTAAAACCCATTCACTGTATATATTTCATAGAGGAATTTGTTAAATAAAAAAAAATCAGATGTCCCTAAAGACATATGATTGAAAATCTTCATTAAAGTGTTATATCAAAATGTTCCATAAACAAGTTATATTGGAAACCAACTAAATTTTGACAGAGAAAATGGTGGTAGATGAAAGACTATCTGTACATTGTAACACCATGAAATGGAAATTTTATGTGTTAGAAAATGCTTATGATATAATAGTAAGTAAAAAGCAAATTTACACACACAAGTTTTAGAAGGCATATATTACCAGTTACCCCCAGATATAGAACTGTGAATTCTTTATCAGTTTTTATTTTTCAGTATTTTCTGTGATTTCCAAAATTGTTATGTCTGTATAGTTATTTTACAGCAAGAAAAAATTGGAAACTTCAAACTTGTAAGGAGTAAGAAATATTTTAGCGTTGGAAAGAAAAAGGTTAGCAGAAGACCTACAGTCTATTTCATCCTTTTTTTAAATAAGTTTATTTATTTTATTTTATTAATTTATTTATTGGCTACTTTGGGTCTTTGTTGCTGTGAGGCGAGCAGTGGCTACTCTTCGTTGCGGTGCGCAGGCTTCTCATTGCGGTGGCTTCTCTTGTTGCGGAGCATGCGTCCTAGGTGCATGGGCTTCAGTGGATGTGGCTCGCGGGCTCTAGAGCGCAGACTCAGTAGTTGTGGCGCACAGGCTTAGTGGCTCTGCAGCATGTGGGATCTTCCCAGACCAGGGCTTGAGCCCATGTCCCCTGCATTGGCAGGTGGATTCTTAACCACTGCGCCACCAGGGAAGCCCTATTTCATCTATATAAGGGATGCCTGGGAAAGAAAGAAAGAGATGAGGTGGTCAATCACTTGCAAAGATGTGCATGACAGCCCACTAATGGTATGTGGTGGTCAGACAGTCCTTATCTATGGAATGCTTTTAGCAGAATGTACCTAGTCAATCTAGGTTGATGGAATATTAGAAGGAGATGATCCAACCAAAGGGGTTCACTTTGTGCAAGCGATGCTCTGATAAATCTATTAGTCTCTCACATGTTAATTTTTAAATAAAGCAAGTGGTAATGGGAGAAAGAAGAAGACCAGCACTGTTAGACTCAGATTTCATGTTTCTGTTTCTTACAGTTGCATGTATCCTTTGTACTAATACTAAAATTTTAAGTGGTTAGATGTACAATTCCTATAAGTTTGATTTGATTTGGCAAGTTGTGTTGTCTAATAATAAAGTTTTTAAAGCAGGCAAACATAAGGCATGAATTAGAGTTACTTTGTACACTGATGATTTGGAAACGCTAGATAATGCTTTCTACCCTCACTGAGTGGAGGATATTATGTGTTAAAATTGTAAACAGACTAGATGCTCCTGCCCAGTAAAACTTCACCATGTTGACCCCAAAAGGCCCCACTGTCAAGATTTGTGTGGGAGATGCAAAGGCAAATGTCTGTCCTGTGATAGCACTTTCAGCTTCAAACATATTATTTAAATGAATGTGGGGGGAAAATCACCATCCTTCTGAAGGTGTGCTGGTGGAACAGACAAGAGAACCTTTTTCCACACCCCTTCTCCTTTCTGCCTCTTCCTCCTAAAAATACTTCATGAATGGCTGTATTTGATAAAGGCTTTTTAAAAAGTATTGCAAAACAATTGAAAACAGTCTACATTGATAGTATCAATACATATTTGTGTTGATTTACTACAGCTCTTATGGTTCCCACATTACTTACTTTAATTTTGTATTGTTTCTCACAGAATCTCTTTCTATATCTTTTATTCCTTTTTTTCCATGCTTAATTCTATTTTATATAAAATTAGAGAGAAGTGAATCATCCAATCCTGAAAACATGGCAGGGAGAGAGATTTGGTTTGATCCATGGGAGAGGGATGTGTGAAGGAGGCACCTTTTGTTCTCCATCTGGGGTCCATTTATATCTCAGTAAAGATCAATGCAGAAGAGATGTACATGTATAATGTGCAACATGCTATGTGACCCTTGAAGTGGTTTCATAGCATTTAAGACATTTTAGAGAATTATTTATGCCTTAGTCAATGTAAGATATTTATTCAGAGCAATTTAGCCCAGCTAGAAGTTCTTCTAAATCCTGGAAAAAGAAGCAATCATAACCTCATAGCCAAAGAATAAATAATGATTTTTTCCCCTCTAATAAGTTGAGTAATATATTTTAGCAAGGCAGCAACTGGGAATTTACAGTAAGAATTTGTTAAAGAAATAAGTACTAAATAAAAGTCCCTGGGAAGCCATCCCTATTACTTAGTATAATGCATGTGTATAAATTTTTAATTATTCTTATCAGATAATTATATGTACAATTAGATAATTGTCTTTTACACACACACACACACGCACACACACACACACATACACTCACTTAACAGAGAAAGTGATTTTTTTTTTCCTGGTCCACAAAAAATGTTTGTTTGATGTAACAAAACAATACAGTTAGCATTAGATACAACCAACCACAAGGAGTATAATGAATGAAAAATTTGCATAATGCACGTAGAAAAACAGGATGTTTACTGTGACAACTATTATTTCTAAAACAATGCTTCTAAAATTACTGAATTATTGAAATCTATATAAAAACAGAAGGATCTTAATAGCAACAAAGGGCATAAAACCAAACATCAAATTTTGAGCAAATTAACATACTAAGCAATTTTGCTAACTAAGCATGATTTTTTTCTCTTGTCCACAATATGCTTAAAATAACTTCATACCAACAGGGTGGGCAGAACATTTAGGTTTCATATCAACTACACATATGAGCATAAAGTTCCATAAGTACAGATAGGGTATTGTTTTCTTTTGAGCCGACAAAGCGACTACTAGTTTCAGATAGTTGTCTGAAATGCTTTACCAGTTGGACATTTTAACCAAGATGCCCACAAACCATGCATCTCTGTACATAGTATTTACCTAATTGCCACCTCTCCCATCTTTGCCTTCCTTCTAGGAGATATTTCACTTTTAATAAGCACTTTTTGAGCACATACCATGAGTAGGTACCTATCACATCATAGCAGATACTGAGATAGGCATCTGGAATGAGTATGTTTATTCAGAAATTGTATTTATTCATGTTGTACTTATAACTAACATTGAATTTTAAACTATTCTAAGGAAACCAGAGTTTTCTTCACCTCTAGCTTGAGATCATTAAATGCTTCACATATGTAACTAAATGAAAACATTGTAGGGCTCCACTTTTTGTTCCTGGTTTAAAATAGGTTCTCAAAAATTGTAGGATCAACACTTACTACTAAGTATATACTTCATTGTGTTGAAATGCCAAGAGATGATGCATCTAGTCGTGAATTAAATACCTCAAGTAAGTTTTACTTCTGGAATTATTTTCTGAAAAACATAGAAAATAGAATTTAAGGAAGTTTTTTCACATGAAAAGAAATTGTTCAGTTACTATTAAATGATAAAAATCAATACTTGTTTCAATTTGAGATTGAAAGAGCCTTGGTAGGGATACTGATATTATAGTTCTTGTCATTTTCCCCTGTAAAGTATTGAACAAATAAATAGGGAAGACATTTCACAATTGCTTTAGTAGAGAATGATTGGAAAAAATTTATTTGAACAAATATATTTTGAACATTTACTTTCCTTTGAGAACAATGTTACCAGAATATTTTTTATGTATTCTAATGGAAGCAAATTTAAATTTCATAGTTCACTATTTTGAGCATTTAGCATATTAAATTTACATCTGATTTCTTTATTGATTTTTTGCCTGTCTATCTGGCAGATTCTGGTTTTTGCCTCCATCTCTGTGAACCTGAAATTAATCTGATTCCTTTGTCTGGGCACTCAGCACTATGGTTGTGTGGTTTAATCTCTGTCCCCAGGAGCACAACCCAATTCACCTCCACTAAAATCTTGACTCCTTTGTGACTTGGCTTTGCATCTGTGTTTCCATCTGCCAGGCATTTCACTGGGTTCTCTTTATTCTTTTCTGGGAGGCTGTTTGAAAATAATAATAAAAAAATCATAGTGGACCCAGAGATGCTCAGCTGCTACAATCATAATGAGGCATCTCGAGATTGCAGTGATTCCCACCCATTAGATAAATAAAAAATGGAACTCAAGAAACATTATAAGTTAATCAATGAATTGATCTGTATTGAATATTTTTGAAGGGTGTTTTTTTTTTCTCCGCTAAATAGACAAGGCTTAAATTTTAAGCTTGACACGTTCTTTTAATTCTCACGTGTCTGAAATCATCTAATTAAGGATCTAATAACAAAACTTTCTTAATTCTCTCAAAACTTTGATATTAAGGTACTGCAGGCCTCTAGGCTTCTCACAATCAATGCAAGGACTTTTTATATCACTCAAGAGAGCAATATGGTGATATATTCCTGATACTTAGCGTTCTTATACCATTGTTAATTTCTTTATAATAATAATAAGAGGAATAATAAGAATCTAATAGAAATTAGAATATTGCTGTTGCTGTTTATACTTTGAGGCCAACAGGGAGATACCGAATTCAGTGTTATGTTCACAGCAATGCCCAAATGTTACATTTGATTTAATATTCAGTTTATGTGATGCCAAAATAATCTATTAATTATGCAAAAATAAATCAATTTGTTGTTTATGCCATAAATTTGAAAAACTAGGCAGGTCATCCCGTATTTTTTCTCTGGGTAAAAACTTGAGAGGAGATTTAAATTTAATCATTGCAAAAGTGAACAGCTATATTTTTGTCTACGTAGTTACAGCTATTGTATATCAGCGATTTTTATTTGCTAGTTTTATTGTGGATAACATTTCTGCATTAATTCCTACACGCGTCAGAAAATATACAAAGGAAATTCAAGGGAAATTAACAAAGATAAAGGGACATAGTCTCTCATAAGCGAAGCAGGAATAGGAAGCATTCATATCTGCCAGGCTCTTTGGAAGAGTGTAAGTACCATCTCACTATCTTATAGCAGCTTTTAGCTAGCCCTCTCTACCTCTCTCTATGTCTCTGTATCTCCAGTTTTTAAAATGCTATTGATTTCTTGGATTAGAAAACATTTCGGCTATGGCTTTTCATCTAAAGATTTGATTTCTATGCATATATTAGCAAACTGGCAGATGTAGAATTATTACCTGGATTATAAGCAGAGCTAGAACCCTCGTATCACCCCTAGCTGGTGCTCACTTCTATAGCTTGTCTGGGAGGAGGAGACTTTTTCATTGTCTGTGGGGTCATCCGACAGCATGTATGTACATGCTAGAAAGGAACACAATTGACAGTATAAAAAATCTCCCCAAATAAATTTTTCTCTGCAAAATCCATATTAGTGGACTTTGAGCTCTGAACTCTTGTATTCATACAAAAGAACTCTTGTATTTCACACAGTGTTAATCCTTTGCACCTTCGAACTTAGAAATCTGCTTTGAAAGATCAGTTCAGTAGTTTTGCTTCTAACTTTTTCGTTAAAAATTAGTGGAATGCTTTCAGCTAGCCTTTGTTTAACCTCTGATGTGTGATGTGTTTTCTGGGTTCTTCCTTGCAAAATCTGATCCTCTTCTTTCAGTCAGCTACAAAGTGTTAGAATGTTAAATGGCTGTGTTTGCCAATATCACACTGTACTCTAGAAATACAGACTGCTAAGAGTTACAGAAGATGGCATGTTATCAAGTTTCTAGCAACTTCAAAAACATAAAAATGTTGGCACATCAAAGATTCTGGTTCACTTTTAAAGTAACACAGAGCACGTTTTCAAACTTAATAATAAATTGGCAATTTGAAATAAGTAAACTATGGAATGCCGATCTGCTTTGAGCCTGCAGTAATGATTACAGGAAAATGCCCTATTCTGAGGAATGAGTAGAAACCAGCAAATAAAAAAGCCTGACATGCACTCTCCCTCAAGTTTGCTTGCTAGCACAACTCCTCTGCATTAAAACCCTAAACTCATTAGACAATTAAATACAAAGCAGTTTATTCCACAGTTAATCGTGCTGCTTTAGGCATATTAAATTAACTGTTCAGAAAGGCATGATTTTCTCTAAGTCAATAGCCTCAGAAAATAGTACCTGGGAATTGGGAGTATCATATGGATTGAAAATCGATCAGAAAGGAAATGGAGATGGACTTTAGAAAATAAAAGTCACTCCATTTTCTAGTTAGAAGATATAAAACCCCCAGCATTAGCTTGATATCTTGTTGGGCTTAGGTTATTATTAATTCATTGGCATATCATGCAATCAGAGAGTACATTGAATGACCATTATGCCATGCGCACTATACAATAATGACCATTGTACAATGTGCAAAGCTTTGCAATGCATTTGGAAATACAGAATACAGAAACAAGTAAAAAATAATAAAACATTTCCAAAGTTGCAGCCCATACAGATAGTACCTAGGAAAAGAGATGTGAAAATGGGGAGAGGATAAATAGAGAAATCTGATCTGAAGTATATTTTGAAGTGAGGAAATGAAAACAATTGGTATAGAAAAGAGAAATAAATTCAACATAATTCACGTTTATCTAGTACACAGTTTGTGCCAGGCATCGAGCTAGTTACTAGGGATGCCAATCTAAGCTGTACTTCATACCTCTAATAACAGATGTAAAGGAAAGAGAGAAAACTTGTCATTAGGATACTGCAAGCATTTTTGCTTGGATGATGAATCAACATTGGGTGGTACGCAGAAATAAGACAGGTAAGATAGGAAGCTTCAGCTAGAACATATACTTGACATTTTAAACAACCATGTGATTATAGATGAAGAGACAAAATTGACTGGCCTGGAAATACATTTGAACGTTGTGTCATTAGAATGCCACTCAGGGACTTCCCTGGTGGCCCAGTGGTTAAGAATCTGCCTGCCAGTGCAGGGGACACAGGTTTGAGCCCTGGTCTGGGAAGATCCCACATGCCTCGGAGCAACTAAGCCCCTGAGTCACAACTACTGAGCCTGAGCTCTAGAGCCCGTGAGCCACAACTACTGAGCCCGTGTGCCACAACTACTGAAGCCCGCATGCCTAGAGCCCACGCTCTGCAACAGGAGAAGCCACCACAATGAGAAGCCAGCGCACTGCAATGAAGAGTAGCCCCCGCCCAACACAACTAGAGAAAGCCCACCCACAGCAATGAAGACCCAATGCAACCAAAAATAAATAAATTAAATAAATAAATTTTTTAAAAAAAGAATGACACTCAATTGGCAGTGGCATGGTAGATTCTGTAGTCAAGGCCCCATCAATATTCAATGATCACTCAGTCTGTCACAATGACCATATGGCAATTCAAATCAAGCCTTAAGGAAGCCAGGGTAACACATGTTTCTAATGAGATGTTGTATTCCAGCGTGGCCTGATGCACTTCAGTTCATGAAACGGGCTGCCAGCTCTGATTCTATATAGCAGAAACCATTGTGAAGAGTCCAAAATTAAAAGCAAAACATTTCTTCTCCATATTACTACTACAAAGTGCTTGAATCACTGGCATGCAATCAAGTTATGCGAGTCAGTAGCGGAGAATCAGATACTAAATGTACACTTCATAACCGAGTTAAAGAATGCTTTTCACAGATGGCTGAGACCTCAGGGGTATGAATTGTCATAAGGCTAAGCTAACTCCTTCCCCTTATGTAGGAGGAATTTGCTTCAATTCTGTACCTCAGTACTTCTCCAGCAATACTGGATAACAGAATCAAGACTAATGCCATTTTCAAATTAAATGCTACCACATCAAGCTCCCAGGACAAGTTCCCCCGCACTAAAGAAGCAGCTTTGAATGAGACAAAGCAAATCCATACCCTGGGGGAATCACACCAGTGGCCTGGCATCTGAGCTATGCTGATGTGTTTAGGGAGCAACATTTAGACTTCTTGAAATACGTTACACAGGTATATACTTCGAAACAATTTAAAATAAAGTAAACATCATCATGCCAAAGCATCATTACCCTAAAAAATGGGTTGATTTATTTGATGAATAGAACCGAAAATGCATTTATCACTAAGTGGGCCAAGAATATTATAATGCATTTCTCAAAAGACGTTGTTTGTACCTGTCAATATTTTATTTAACTCATTAATGAATGAGCCAGCAGGTAGATTAAGGAGCTTTCCCCCCCACCTCTCCCACGCTGCACAGCTTGTGGGATCTTAGTTCCCTGACCAGGGATTGAACCCCGGCCTTCGGCAGTGAAAGTGCACAGCGTCCTAATCACTGGACTGCCAGGGAATTCTAAGGAGCTATTTTAAAAAGCACTTGAAGAATGGAGATTTACATAGTTTTGAAAAGGATGCCTAAATAAGTTCGCTAAATTAGTTAGAAGCCTGGCCCACTTCTTACAGGTCATGAAGTTACAGCATCTTATCAGTTTTTGCAGATTAAATTCTAACTTTGGAGGATGTATTGGCTGAGGATTGTTGGCCAAATTGACTGGGATGAAATTTCATTTTATCAGGAAAATCTATTTGATTGTATACATTTTCTTCTTTCTACCATACATCTTCCTGATAATGCAGACACGGCCTCAGGCTCAGAAAAGTTTACACACTAAACTCCAAAAATCAGAGCAACCTTAGAAGAAACCTTGTCATCCCCTTCATTCTTTTCATGTGAAAGTTTATAGCAAGAGAGGTTTAACATGTTACCTTGATGCACAGCCTTTCAGAAGCAGGAATGGAACTTAACTTGAGGGTTCCTGACTTGCCTTTAGGGCTCTACCCAACGCACCCTGCTGTTCATTTGTATAACAATTATAAAACTTTTGATGCATTTCATGTAGGGTTAAGGAGGAAAAACACCTTTACAATAGAGTTCTAGTATGCTATATGATTCTCATGGTGCTTTCTTTCTGTACCTCTTAGGTACATTATAACTAAATTTTTGAAGCTGAAATAAAGGGGATAAGCAGGTAAAGCGCTAATTGCTACCACACATAGCTAGTATGTAAACCATAGACAGTTGGGCCCTACGAGGATTTACTACTCAAAATTCCTATTTTGGACCCTAATAACTCTTTATTCCAAGCAGAATATAGCTAAAAGCAAACAGTGGGAGTCATAAAACTCCTAGTACAATCAAAGACATGTAATTCTGGGGAGGAAAATTGAGAACCAGTGGCCACAGCAGTGAGTCATCTATTAGCATATCGACACTCTAAACCATTGCCTTTAGGAAGAAAAACAAACATCCTAATTTTCCAATCTTAAATTTCAAAGCTAAAATATTTCTGGCCCTGCATTTTAAAATCTATTTTCTCAGAAAAAAATTAAATGGATTGTTTCCTCAAGTTGTATCATGAGGTAGAGCATCAAAGCCTTATATTTAATCAATTCTAAACTAAACAAATGACTGTTTTCATATGGAGTAAAAGTTCATACACGTTGAACAAGTAGTAATGAGGGTTCCAGACAATAAATACAAAAGCATTTTCCAAACTTAAATACAAAAATTGACATTATAGGATCTCTAGACTCTCTTCATATTTATTTTGTTTTGTTGGGGGATGGACTTTCAAAGTTAAAGTAAACTTATCTTTATCTACTGAATGAGCCACGTGAATATAAATGGTCACTAAAACCTGTTTTCTTTCATAGTAATGTAATTGAAGGAAAAATGAACTATTCTAGAATTCTGAAATTGAGAAAAATCGAAGGAGAGAAGGAGAAACTATAAATGAAAGTCTAAATCTCACTTTCTTCCTCTGAATTGTTAGTAATTGTTTATGCATAAAAAATTCATTTCCCTTCTCCATTTCCTTCTTATCAGCTAATAAAAGATACGTGAAATGAATGAATATAATTTACCTTCCTATAGATGATACACTGTGGAAGTCCATCTAATTATGTGATTTTTAAATTATTTGTACCATTTTAAATAACTAACTTGACTATTAAGTGCCCACAACACAAAGTACTGTATCCTATAACTCATAATACATGTTTAAAATTATGTATAGACATTATCATCATTATCTTCATAATTATCACTAAAGAATAAAATTCTTTTTGAAATAGTTCCCTGTAATTTCAGCAGTTCTCCACTTCTTAGAATTTCTGCTATCCACTGAGAGAGCGATATAGGCTATTGTTCATGGGTAAACCAGTCGGGTACTGCTTGAAGTCATCGAACATAGATATACTTTTATTTCTGCTGTTATGGTACCAGTGAGAAATATAACATTCACTAACTGTCAGTTATAACAACTGTTCACATCCTAGTGCTTTTATTTAAAACAACACTTTTTACACAGCCTTGAGCCCAGAGCATGGGCACCTTCATCTTAGAATAAGAAACATAAAGCTACACCAGGCAAATAGGACAGAAACTGGATTTCATGTTTTGTAGTGTTAATAAGAATAAAGCCTCCTTTCATTCCTATCACCGGTCTAACAAAATCCCAAAGATGCCAGCCCTCTTGGACTATTTTCCTTTTTTATTTTAGCTCTGAAATCCCTTGATAATGCTGTCATTCACTTATGTCATTCACTTCACAAATACTTATTGACACACACTATATGCTAACACTGTGAATGAGAAAATGATCCAGCTTTCACCAAGTTGACATTCTAATAGGAGAGATAGACAGTAAATAATGAAATATCACTTAAGACAGTGATTAGTGGTCAGAGGAAACAATAAAGCAGGTAAATCAATAAGAAGTAACCTACCAGTATGGAGGAAAGGCTACTTTATATAGTGTCTTTATGGAAACCACTCCTCCCCACCTGGAGGGAACAATATTTAAACAGAGACCTAACTGAAGTAAAAGAATAAACTAAATCTTGGGGAAGAGAGTTCAGATAGTGAGAACACCCAATGTAAAGGCCCTGAATTAGAGAAAGCAAAAAGAAAACCAGTGGGGCTAGACAGAAGGGGTCTCAGTGGATGGAGGGGAGGAATGGTAAATGTAGCATAAGATGTCTGAGATTTAGGAAGGGATAATTTTAAGCAGGATTTATAAGCTATGCACAGAGTTTGAATTGTATTCCAAATGTGCTGGCAAAGCCACTGAGGGTTTTGAAAAAGCAGTGATGTCGTCTGATTTACATTTTAAAAGATCACTGTGCTGCTCTGTGTAATACTGAATGTAGAAGGGAAGAGCAGAAGGATGAATACAAATTAACATTTTGGTTGATGAGAATGATGGTAGATTAGTCTAGAATTTAGCGATGAAGGCAGTGAGATGCAGTTGATTGTTGGATACATTTTTGAGGTAAGCTCACAGGACTGACTGAGAAATTTAATATCAGGTGGTAAGCAGGAAAATTGAAGCCAAAATAACATGTATATTTTTGGCAAGAGTAACTGGGTTACAGTTGGTGCCATTTATTGAGATAGAGACTGAGATTTGAGAATCAGATTGAAGGGGCTAAACATAATTCTGATTTTGATGTATTAGGTGTGGGAAACTTACTAGACACAAAAGTGAAGTTTTTGAGTAGGTTATATTCTGGGCTATTCAGTAGAACTTTGTGTGATAACAGAAATGAATAATGGAGTAGCTATTACCACCTGTGGTTATCAAGTGATTGAAATGACTCATGTGTGGCTGAGGGAATTTAATTTTAATTATGTTTATTTTAATTAGTTTAAATCTAATTAGTTATATGTGCTACCGTACTGGACAGATCAAGTTTAGAAAGATGGAAGAGGAGGAAGAGCCAGCCAAGGAGAATACGGAGACTCAAGAAGGCAGCAGGAAAATCAGGAGAATGTGACACATGTAAAGACATTTTCCCAAAGGGAAGTAGAGAGAAATGTGGAGGAAAGAAGGTCCAGTTGACCCTTAAACAACACAAGTTCGAACTGCGAGAGTCTGTGGGTATGAAGGAACTCCAGTTAAGGAAGGCCAACTATAAATTATAGGCAGATTAATCCCTGTGTTGTTCAAGGGTCAACTGTATAAGTGGGACCAAATGTAAATATATGTGTATGTGTGTATATATATACAGGTATGTAAACATTACAGTATTTGTTAGCTAATGGCGATGAGTCACTAGTGAAGAAATAAAACTTTGATTATGCCAAAGGTGGAAAACTGACCTAGTTCTCTCTTCTCTTCTTATTGATTCTGGTTTCCTCAGTAAAATAATCTCTTTAGTTTAGGATTGAAGGGTGGAGCTTTGACTCTCCAGTACACCTTTTGCAATCCTAACTCCGTCTCAGCTTCTACCTCCCAGAGAATCTAACACCACACAGTTAGGATCAGGAGTGGTCCAAGAAAACAAGTGGTAAAAAGGTGTTTGGGAACCAGATTGCATCCTACAGGGCTGGTAGAGAGGACCTCCACCTACTGATAGTGGGTAATGCCTTCCCTCCTCGACACCCCAACTCTTGGGAAACTTTTCCATACAATCAGTGCTTTTCATGATGTAATTTTTTTTTTTGTCTTCAGATTATGTGACCTCAGCATAGTGCTACAGAGATAATGTGATATTCTTTCTTGATATATTCTTGTCTTTTTGCCATAGTATCACTTCCCTTTCCTATTCTTCCTGATTCTTCTTTGTTCTGTCTTCCACCCAACTGCTAAATAATGTCACTGTTCAGGGATTGTTCCCAGGCCTCTTCTTACTACTCTTCTTACTAAGTCCCATAACTCCCATGATTCGGTCATGCCCTTTTTCATCCAACAGCAAGATTGCTGTTCTGAAAAAACTAGGTAAGACCAGGACATTTCACTAATTAAAACCCTCCAGTAGATTGAAATACATTTTGATCTCATACTCAACTATCTCACTAGTCCCTCACCCACTTTGGGTTTCTTTCTGTTGCTTGAATATGCCACACTTTGTTTAGTTCAGGATTTTTGTTCATGCTATTAACATTGCCTATAATGCCCTTTCCTGCAAAGTTCACATCAACTCGTCTTTTAGTTATCAATGTACTAGTTCCTTTAAATGTCACCAGTCCATGTAGAGAAGTTACTACCATTATCATTTATTTGAGCATCTTTTTATTTCCTCTGTACCTTTTATTATAATTTGTAATTATTTTATATTTTTAACTATGAATTATTCCCATCTCCCAACAAAAACAAAAAGTATAAACCCCATGAAGGCAAGAATTTGTTTCCTGTTAAATCCTTTGTCTACCGAAAATATAGCTTTAATAAACATTGGTGAAATGCATGCATGAATAAATCAATAATGATTTTACTGCTTAGAATTTAATGTTTAAAATGGGATATGGATACTTAACTAAAATTTTTGTTAACAATATTAAGTGTATGCAAGGCACCTATCGCAGTGTCTAGGGCATAGTATTGTGCCATGTAAGTCTCATAGGCTTTCTTCATTCTTTTTCATTCTTTTATCATTTTACCTCTCTGACTGGATAATTTCTAACATTCTATCCTCCAGGTCACCGATTCTTTCTTCTGAAAAGTTCACTATGCTTTTGGAAGTGTTGAATTCTTCAGTTCAGTTATCATATTTTTCACCTCTAGGATTTCTGTTTCTTTGTGGGCTGTTTTTTGTTTTTGTTTTATTGTTTCTATTACTTTGTCAATCTTCTCATTTTGTTCATTGCATTGTTTTCCTAATTTTATTTAGTTGTTAGTGTATTCTTTCTTACTCATTAAACTTCTTTAAGAGAATTATTTTGAATTCTTTGTCTAACACTTTATAGATCTCCATTTCTTTAAGACCATTTATGAGAGCTTTATTAGTCTTTTTTTTTATTAGTTTCTGCTTTATAACAGAGTGAATCAGTCATACATATACATCTGTTCCCACATCCCTTCCCTCATGCATCTCCCTCCCTCCCACCCTCCCCATCCCACCCCTCCAGGCGGTCACAAAGCACCGAGCTGATCTCCCTGTGCTCTGCAGCTGCTTCCCACTATCTATCTACCTTACGTTTGGTAGTGTATATATGTCCATGCCTCTCTTTCGCTTTGTCACAGCTTACCCTTCCCCCTCCCCATATCCTCAAGTCCATTCTCAAGTAGGTCTGTGTCTTTATTCCTGTTTTACCCCTAGGTTCTTCATGACATTTTTTTTTTAATTCCATATATATGTGTTAGCATACGGTATTTGTCTTTCTCTTTCTGACTTACTTCACTCTGTATGACAGACTCTAGGTCTATCCACCTCATTACAAATAGCTCAGTTTCGTTTCTTTTTATGGCTGAGTAATATTCCCTCTGGTGGTGTCACATCTACCTGGCTTTTTGTGATCTTTAAGTCCTTACATTGGTAGCTCTGTATTTAAGTAATTAGGTTCCTTTTCCAGTCTTTACAGGTTTTCTTTGGAAGACACAGATCTTCACTAGTCAGCTCAGTTTGGGGTTCTGGGCATGTCTGTGGGTAATGTCCTTGGGCAGTGGAGGCTGCTATAATTGTCTATTTTAGGATTCAAGCTCTATTATTTATTTTGGTCTATTTTGGGGTTCAAGCTCTGATTTTGGGGATGGAGGGTTGTGCCACTGGCTGAGAACAGTTGGATGGAACTTCTGGCTTGGTTCCCTATCCAAGTAAGGCTGTAGAATGGGCTTCACTGTTGCCTGATTCCTCTGGTCAGGCTTACTAGATGTTTGGGACTGGGTATTACATTCCGTTGTAGATGGGACTATGAACTGGCTTTCCTGCCTTAACAGGGCAGCAAGACAAGGCCCAGGACCTATACAACTCATTGTTTGGGGACCCAAATCAGGCAAGAATGTGCATTGAATTCCCTGGTCAGATGAGCCACTGATTTTGCTTTGTAGACGGAGGAAACCATAGGCTGTGCTCTCTGTTCAAGTGCTATTGTATGCAGGGCAGTTAAATGGGCTTTGCTGTTTCCCATATGCTCCAACCAGCTGAGGGCTATATTGAGCAATGAGCAGGACTATGAATTAGGTTCTCTGCCCAGGAGAAGCAGCAGAAGCAGCTCTAAACCCCATAAAACTCTTTGTTGTCTTAACTCAGGCCGACCCATACCCCAAATTCCCTGGCCGAAGAGGGCTCTGGCTTTATTCTGGAAACTATAGGCTCTGTCTGTCCTTCACTCAGCTCTAGCTCTGCTGGGCCACACACCATTCAGGTGTTTTTGCCAGCCCTTCTGGTCAGGTGGGGCTGGGGGTCACTGTGGATGGTGCTATGTCCCTGCTGCCTTACCTGGACAGGAAGGGGAGGGGCCACTCCAGGCTACTCTCAGTTTTCCCAAACTGGTTCTGTGGTTGGGAGGGGCTGGGAGCTACTCTCAACCTTGACTATAAATTAATCCCCCTGCCTATGGGGAAACATAGGGAAACCTCCACACCCAGTACTGGCTTTGTTCTGCCAGCCTGC
Organism: Mesoplodon bidens; assembly: GCF_964165515.1. NCBI lineage: Eukaryota > Metazoa > Chordata > Mammalia > Artiodactyla > Ziphiidae > Mesoplodon > Mesoplodon bidens. The sequence continues at coordinate 115,936,749 of NC_138176.1, read as the reverse complement.
CTCTCAGAAGGAATACAGCTAGGCCACACAGCTTCCAAGAGTTGCTGCCAGCCCTTCTGGTCAGATGGGCCTGGAAGGTACTCTCTACAGTAGGTGGGGCTGTGACTCAGCACCTTGCTTAGGTGTGGACAAACCAGGCTCTAGGGTCAGCAAAATTCCTCATTTGAGCATCCGAATCAGACAGATCTGTACCCCGCTGAATTCACTGGTCAGAGTCCACCCCCGACTTGGTTCTGCAGGTGAGCAGAGCTGCTGACTGGGACTACTACTTGGGCACTGCAGGTAGGAACTCCGTCAGCCAAGGTCCATATGCAGGTTGTTGCAAGCCCCTCCCGCTTTCTCCATCACAGTCAGCTTCGCGGTGATTGAACCCCACAGATTCCCCTGAAATCCCTAGAGTGAGAATCAGAATAGGGGCTCCCACAAAGCAACCCACAATCCTGTTGGTGAGTTGGTTGTCCCCGCTGGGTTCTCTTTTTCACTGGAGGAGCCAGAGGCTCAGGAGAGACCTGTCCACGTGGTGCTGCACTGGCCTGGGGGAGGAGGAATGAGGTTAATGTGTAGCTCCCCCTCTTCCCCTTCTAATGCAGTCTGCCTTGGTCTCTGAGGTGCAAAGGGTGGTTCAGTTCATTCCTGTGTTCTATGATTCTCAGTGGTGTACTGCTCTTGAATGGTTGTTGGTTGTTCTTGTAAGGGGGAGTGAAGTCAGGAATGATCTATCTTTGTGATGTCACCTCCCACGTCTGTCTTTATTAGATGAATTCAGGCCGGAGCCAAGGGAAGAATATTTATTGTCCACAAATGACCAGGAATCAAATTTTCTTAAAGGAAATCCAAAGTCAAACCAAGCCTAACTTTTCTCCTCTAAATTTTTGGAAATCCTGGTTTGCAAAACTGAAGACAGGGGCTTCCCTGGTGGCGCAGTGGCTGGGAGTCCGCCTGCCAATGCAGGGGACATGGGTTCGTGCCCCGGTCCGGGAGGATCCCATGTGCCGCGGAGTGGCTGGGCCCATGAGCCATGGCCACTGAGCCTGCACGTCCGGAGCCTGTGCTCCGCAACGGGAGAGGCCACAACAGTGAGAGGCCCGCGTACCGGAAAAAAACAAAAAACAAAAAACTGAAGACAGTAGTTCCTCAGGACCTCCCTCCCTCTTTCTGTTTTCCTTTTTGAACCCCACAAAATTCACACGGATTCAGCTCTTCTAATTCCTGAAGGTGGCACTGTACCGCAGCCCTGTCTTCTTAGTCAAATAACTGTTTGGCATCCGTAGGAGGTAATCTGGAGGGGATACCCTCAGAGAAGGTTCTTGAAGCAACTCTGAATTGAGACTAAGACATATGTGCATTGAAAGAAATCATCTAAAGAAATGGGCTGTCATTGGTGTTTTTTCCTTTCCTCCTTTATTTTCTTAGAGAAAGCATGCCTAAAACTCAGTAATGACTCTTCTAGATGTACAGTATATCTAACTAGGAACATATCTGTTTTTAGATATAGATATACCTTTCTGCTACCCAAATATGCTCTCAGTCATTGGTACTATCAGACATTTTCTAGTATTTTAATTAATTCACCTGGAGAAACAAATGATCTCTGATCAACTTACACAAAACTAATTCCAGATGTTCAACTAACCATAGAGTACTAGGCAATTTAATGCTTGTTTTCTACAATAAGAAAACTGATTTCTTGCTTGAATGTAATACTAGATGCTTCCCTTGACCGGTAAATATTTCAGTGGCAGCTTTTCAGCATGGAAATGCTTTTCACTTACCAGCATTTGATGAGGTTTTGTTCCCTGGGCAATCTTTTCTGTCACTGAGGAAGCACCCCATGCAGCCTGATTAGTGCTAAGCTGAACCAATTCCAAATTAATTTCTTTCCTTTTTACCACTTACAATACTTTCAAATTATCTCTTTCCTCCATACTCCCACTCGCACAAGATTCTGTAGAATAAAGAGTAAGCAGTATGGGCAAGTACAAAAATGGTTAACTGCTAAGAAGTGTTTTCTTTCATAAAACATCTTAGTAGCAATGCTTGCTGAGAAATGCTGTTAATAACAGTTCAGCAACCTCAGTATCTATTAACTTATTTTCCAGAAAATATCCATATTTCTTGGCCTAATGGAAAATTATCATTCTTAATTTTTAATGGTCCTGTTGAAGGTGGCATTAAAGACTGTTTCCTTGATAGAATATAAAAGATGATTCCTTCAAGTAACACATTTGTTTTATATTCAGCAGCTAATTCCATTCACATTATTAAAACTAACTCCAGTATACATGCTATTGAACCATAGTTGACTGATATGTAATAACTAACAAAAGTATTGATAACATATTCAAAGTATAAAATTATTTAGTACATTTATTACAGAGATTTTCATTTTATATTTTTTGGCAAGTCAAAAATTCAATAAAATTCAAATATATTTTGATCAATATTATTCCTTTTCTGGGCTATTTGAAGCATAATATTCAAACTCTTACTTTCCTAATTTTGAATTTGACCTGAAGTCTCATTAACTTTTTATTTTTGGCCAAATGCATAAAAATGCTAGCATAATTGAATAAAGAAAGCTAGTAATTGTTTTCCATGTGGCAGAAAGAATCAGAGCCAGATAAAACGTAGAATAATTTAAAGCCTGTTGAGAGAAGGAATGCTTCTTTCAATGGGACAAGAAAACTAAGTAAAGAATTAAATATATTCACAAGGTGAATAGGAGATGAATTGATTATCATCATCCTTAAAGAAGTCTGAATTTTGTGTGGAGGATGCTGATTCATCTCTTGAGAGTACACTGGGGAGACCTTAGATTGTATGTGTTCTTAGAACCAGGGAATTTTATTTTAGGAAGTATGGATTTAACTCTTACAAACTCCGAGTAATGTTCCAAACTTTTCATTATTTCTTTAACTTGGCTAATGCTTTATTATTGGAAGATGTGTCTTGTATTTTCTTTGATCTTTCTTATTCATCAGTTCTAGACTTTATCTAATTTTCTTGAGATAATATTTGCTTTCTTCACTTCCTTTTGTTGCCTGGAAGAGATCTTGGCTCAAAGATGGAAATCTGTACAGATAAGATCTAGTGCATTTTCCTTTAACACTCAAATGGCAGGGGAGAGCATTGGGCACCAGCACATTTTTTAAAGTTATCTGCATTATTCAGGTTTTTTTCTTAATCATGTCCTTTTTCCAATCTACTTTATGAAAAGAAATAGGGCTTTTCTTTGACTTTATAATATAATGTCTACATAGTTTCATGTAAATAGAATATCCTGAACTAAGCTTACTATGTCTGTGATTATTAAATATACATATGCTTGGTTTAAAATTAAAATATCAAATTATGAACCTAATGAGTATTAGTATTTGCTTATACTGTAATAATAAAAGTTCTTCTAAAGTACTTGAAAATAATATGTTCTGTTATGGGATACACTCTCTTAATATGTGGTTTATATTTGTTGTTATATTTCCCTTCTTCAGATAGTATATAAATTGCTCTAATAGCCCTGTTTTAGAGATTATAAGTTCTTAATTAGTAAAGTCCAAATTTATGGGACTTACAATTTTGATATGTTTGCTTATCTCACATATTATTGAGACTAACATACATGAAGTGTTGATTTTCCTTCTCTTGGTTACTATTGTGGATAAATCAAAGCTGAAAATTTGGAAAGGAGCTAGTTTCTCTCTACACGTTAAGCTTCTTAAGCAAATACATATTTGGCTGCAGTGACTGCCGTCCACTTGAGGAAATGTGAAAACAGAACTTAGAACTGTATTTTTAACGCAATCTACTACAGATTTTTTAATGCTTAGTAATTATAAAGGAATAGTTGATATGCTAGGTAGTTGGTGTTTGAACCCATTTTCTTTTTTGTCCAAGCATTTAAGTATAAATATCTCTTTAATGATTATGTTTCCACTTGTTAGTTTTTATGATTTTTGTACAATTTTACCTAGTTTTATCTTGAGACAAAATCTTTATTATTTTTAATAGTACACAAAAGTTATGTCATATTTTTTTAAATTCTTATTTTTCAAATTGAATCTTCATATTAGGAATAAAGAAGAGACAAGTGACAAATTTTTAACAATGGAAGTAACTTCTTCAAATATTTTCATTTTACACAGACATTAAGGCGCATGTCAGAGGGTCGCATGGTCCATTTTTGCTTGTCTGATTTGTCCCATCAAAATCAAGATTGAGGAAGTTGTGAGCTGATTAAACTCTTTTTCTCCTTTTCTTATTTATGTTTCCCAAAATTTGAACCAAAGTTCACCTCACATTACTTCCAATTCAATAAATATTTATTGAATTTCTACATAGCATATATAGAATTCCCCAGCTTTATATAATGATAATATTTTAAGACTTAAAGTATAAGTTTTAAAATTTTGTAGTCTCTTATTGTTTTCAAATAAATCTTTCAAGGTAAAAATACAAATAGATGCAAAGGGATAGAGATGACTGGTAAACTGACTTAAAGAGAGCAAACACCAAGCCCACTGTAGTAAATATTTTGGATTTTTTAAATATTTGCACAAGTAATGGTGTTTGAAAACTGCTTGCAAATCTGCTTTAGAATCAGGAGACTGTAGTAAGTAGCCTAAATTTAAATAAATCGTAACTATGCAGTGGAGCAAACATGTAATACAAAATGTACTTTTTTTTTTTTACATCTTTATTGGAGTATAATTGCCTTACAATGGTGTGTTAGTTTCTGCTTTATAACAAAGTGAATCAGTTATACATATATATATGTTCCCATATCTCTTCCCTCTTGCATCTCCCTCCCTCCCACCCTCCCTATCCCACCCCTCTAGGTGGTCACAAACCACTGAGCTGATCTCCCTGTGCTATGCGGCTGCTTTCCTCTAGCTATCTATTTTACGTTTGGTAGTGTATATATGTCCATGCCACTCTCTCGCTTTGTCACAGCTTACCCTTCCCCCTCCCCATATCCTCAAGTCCATTCTCTAGAAGGTCTATGTCTTTATTCCCGTCTTACCCCTAGGTTCTTCATGACATTTTTTTTTCTTAAATTCCATATATATGTGTTAGCATATGGTATTTGTCTTTCTCTTTCTGACTTACTTCACTCTGTATGACAGACTCTAGGTCCATCCACCTCATTACAAATAGCTCAATTTCATTTCTTTTTATGGTTGAGTAATATTCCATTGTATATATGTACCACATCTTCTTTATCCATTCATCCGATGATGGACACTTAGGTTGTTTCCATCTCTGACCTATTGTAAATAGAGCTGCAATGAACATTTTGGTACATGACTCTTTTTGAATTATGGTTTTCTCAGGGTATATGCCCAGTAGTGGGATTGCTGGGTCATATGGTAGTTCTATTTGTAGTTTTTTAAGGAACCTCCATACTGTTCTTCATAGTGGCTGTACCAATTCACATTCCCACCAACAGTGCAAGAGTGTTCCCTTTTCTCCACACCCTCTCCAGCATTTATTGTTTCTAGATTTTTTGATGATGGCCATTCTGACCGGTGTGAGATGATATCTCATTGTAGTTTTGATTTGCATTTCTCTAATGATTAATGATGGCAAAATGTACGTTTTTCTAATGTTAAATTTAATTTTTGTTTCCCATTAGAGGGGACTGGATGCATTATTCACTTTCCCACATACAATTGTTTCTATTTAATATCAGAAAGGAAAGGGAAGAAAATCTTGGAGGCCTATCTTATTCCCTAAGAGCAGCAATAGGGTAGCAGTGTCCTGACTATAACTGTTGTATAAATTTTTAGCTGCCTCTGTCAGGCTCATAGAAGTTTACTGATGAGGATTTTGCTACAATGCCTGTGAACATGGTACAGATCATTGCATCACTCAGTTCTGCTTTTTAAGATACGTATCTCCATGTTTAAAAATTCATCATGTGGAAAATATTAGTTTTACAGAAGAGATGTAGTGGAAGAGATTTATTCATTTGATAAAAGGATTCTTCACTAACCTGAAGGCTTCACTTTTTATTAGTAGGTTTCCTTGGACATCACATAGTTTTCTGCAAATGATTTACTAATTAATTTTTAGCAACCCATCTCTTAAGAATTTTAAAGTATACCAAGTATAAAGTATATACTATATTTGACCTTCAGTACATTGCTGTGTACTTAGATTTCCCACCGCTTACCTTTTAGGAGACTTACGTCTTCACCGTGTATGGTTGAAGCAACCAGCATTAGCATGGTTACCAGCAATTTGGAAATGTATCATCTACGGAATTAAAAGTATTTTTTACTAAATTTGAAATTATTTGGCCAAATTACCAAATGAATATAAAACTCAGTAGAGCCTAACCTTGGTATCTTTGAAGAGTTTTAGGATAATTATTTAAACTTGAAAGAATTTTTATCCTTATACCTACTAAAAAAAGCTCTAAACTGAATTGGAGCTTTGAAGTTAGAGTGCTCAAAATTCATCGTTAACTAGTTCTTGAAAAATAACTGCATAAAAGGTCATCCATGCATCCCAATATCTAAATATTCTTTCTCAAATGTTCAGCCTCTGAAAATCTTCTCCAATGAATAATTTTTCATTTTTTAAAAGCTTTTACAGAAACAGTGAGAGACACTGTGTGATGATTGTGATCTGGTTGAGTATTCCTGTTTGGCTTGTCATTAAATGACTAATATTTACACTGAGAATTCATGTTATCAGTGACTTGAAATAAAAAAGCTTCTTGGTACTTTTTTTTTTTTACTTGAACTTTTATAAGCAATTAAAATGGGGCTAGAAGTTGCATTACAGCCAGAATTACAAGGAGGCTTTTCATCATGTATTTTAATGAATTATATACTTCTTAGCAGTAATGTATTCAACAACATGAATAAAGATGGCTATCAAAACCAACAAAGATAGATAGCAAGGAACAATTAGTCTCTTATAATCTTTCATTTGGTTGCAGAGTAATGAGTATTTCTTTTTTGCATATTTTAGTCTATTTTTGTTAACTTAAAAATGAATTAGATATCTACTGTTTGAATGCAAAATATTGTCACTTTATTCTATATTTAAGTATAAAAAGCATTTTTTAAAAAGCTAGGTAGCTAATGATACACTGTTTTTGATGCTAGCGTTATATAAAAGCTACAGTCCACTTTGACTCTCTAGCTGCAGTGTTGTCTTGAGGCTCTAAAAACTTCTTAAAGTACAACAATAAATTCTGTTTTGTTGACCCAATTTAAATATAAGTTGTTTATACAAAATTTTCTTCCTGTTAGTTTCATTTTATGTTACCAAGATCATCAACAATCAGGGTAAATGTAAATTTCTTATTCACACTATAAGAAAAAGAGGGTGAATTTCACATGTACATAGCTTGGTATTTGATTTACCACAAAACACATTAGGTCCATTCATTCAATAAACAGACATAGAGAACCTACTAAATGCCAGCCACAGACTTAACCACTGAGAAAAACCGCCATCACTTTTTAACTGACAAACAGGTTTATTCATATGTGTGCTGATTTAGTTATGGTGTGTCACTCCACTAAAATATAAGTACATAATAAGTCCCTGACACATTTGCAGATTGAAGGAATGAAAGCTGTCAATCAGTCCATGGCTTTTAGTCCAAGACCTATGTTCACGTCTGTGTTAGAGACAGATTCAGCTAAAAACATACCATAAACCCAATCTCTTCTAATGGTTATGTTTCTTTCTAAAAGTTCCTTTATACTCTTTATTAATTACTACTATTTTCTGTTTGGAACACTGTTGTTTTCCAAGTCCAAACATTTTTAACAGTTTTAAAAGATTTTTAAAAAACAGTTTGGGGGACTTCCCTCGTGGCGCAGTGGTTAAGAATCTGCCTGCCAATGCAGGGGACACGGGGTTGATCCCTGGTCAGGGAAGATCCCACGTGCTGCAGAGCCCGTGCGCCACAACTACTGAGTCTGTGCTCTAGAGCCCGCGAGCCACAACTACTGAAGCCCACTTGCCTAGAGCCCGTGCTCTGCAACAAGAGAAGCCACCACAAATGAGAAGCCTGCTCACTGCAACTAGAGAAAACCCACACGCAACAACAAAGACCCAATGCAGGCAAAAATAAATAAAATTTAAAAATAATAATAATTAAAAAAAAATTTGGCTTGCGGGGGAAGGATGTTGAATCAAGCAATTCTTAAAAGCAGTACATTTGACAACTTTTAAACTGTCTGTATGATTACAGCTGTATGATGACACAAAGCCAAAATAGCAAGTCACTCCTACATACACACACACTCTGTCTTACACGCACTTTAATAGTATTATTGGCAATATCATGACTGAAAAGGTGATTGAAATGTAGAGATCAACTATGTTTACAATATAATTCTTTTGATCAAAATGTCAAGATATCACTATTGCCCACAGGACTTAAGGAAGAGCCCCAATAAAAAGTGTGAATTATTATATAATTTGCATCATAAATACACAGAAAGGTCAGATCACTATTCTAATCCAAGAGCACAAAAGACAATGATTCTATTGTCTATTGTAAACACATGCCAGCTCCATTCTTTCATTGATTAACCCCCCTCCCCCGTATTCTACAAACCTAATTGGTTTGTAGATTTCAACCTCAGCCAATGCTCATCTCAATAATTGCATCAATTTAAAAATGCCAAAAGTGGAAGAATTTATAACATTTTGTTCCTACATAACATTTATTATCCTACGTAATATAGTAGGATTAGATTTTCTAACCTCAGTCCTTTAAGGAGACAAGGCAATCATGGAATAAAGCAAGACAGGAAGGGAGAAAATACTGAAGTAACATAATCTGTCTTTGCGTGCAAGTTCATAATGAATGAGAATAAGCACTCAAAATTACATTTCAGTTACCCAATTGGAATGAGATTAATGAAGTACATTCATTTAATTTGCCAATATGAATATGAGGATATTTACAAAGAACCAATAGAGAAAAGTTGAGCAACTCTATTTTGATGTTTATGATTAGAATTGTGGATTGCATATTGAATTTCAGCTGTCCAGTGGAATCACTTTAGTTTGAAATCATTTTAATAGGCTATTTCATTAAAAGTCTATGGAGAATTTAGCATTCTTGGCTTTCTTTTAATAACTAGTCTATAATTAAATATGGAACTTTAATGATGAAGAACAAAGATTCAAGTTGATAAATAGAACAAAATTATTTATGTGCTAATCGAGTGTGTCAGAGCAATGAATTGAAAACAATCAGAATTGCTCTGATCTTATGGGAATAAGAACGCTGAGTTACGCACATGCAGAGGTACACAGATCACATTGTAATTGCAATTCTTGATTAGATTGGGGCAACGTGTCCCAATGTGCTTTCTAATCCCTCTGTGATATATATCAAAGATCTATTTTTCTTGGGTTAGTTGTGAACAAATCCATGGTGTTATATTGAAAACCCTCAAAGGGCTTTCTTTAAAATGGAATTTAATCATTGAATGTGCAGATAAGAAATTTTAATTTTTTTAACAAAAAAGCCAACAAAAAAGAGAATATCTGGAGAATTTAAGGAAATATGTTGATACTTAAACTTAGGAAAAACAAATGTAAAATGAATTAATTATGTCCTATACATAATCAGCTCTCATTAAATATGTACATATCGAAGGAAGAGCTGAAATGCATGAGAAAATACATGGAAATATAACGTAGATGATACCATGAGTATGTGGAATTTGACAAGTGAAATGAAAATAGGAAAAAAGTTAGAAAGTAGACAAAAATCACAGGGAACACAAGGTGAATTGTTTGACATATGTTTGGTGAAGGGAAGAAAATGAAAAATCAGTACTGGGTGCTCAAAGAAGCAAAGCAGAACAAAATGGAAATCAGCATATTAGTTGGAGATAAATGGGGAGTGGCCTTAATGATCAGAATAAACCCACCCTCAGTTATCTGTTGTGTTTGCTGTTCATATTTACTGAAGCAGAATGTCTGTATTTTTATATTCTTGTGGATTCTCTTTCCCAGAATTAACTTTATAGTTTTGTAAACATTCAAATAATTCTCATCTTAATTTCTTTTCATTTTCCAATCCTTCTTCAGTGCCATTAAATGATTTGCTATTTAAAATTTGCCATTCATTCTCTCTAGAATTATTCAATTATCTCAGTATTACTTGCTGACAGTTGAGAGTGTTCATTCTCTTAACTGGGTTCCTTTTATCATTCCCTTTTATGTTTATTAAATTATCTAAAATTTCCTGTGTTTTGAATTGATAGACAAGAAGATTACACATACTTGCTTTCTGTTTTAATTGCTCCAAATCAGTTTTGATGACAAGGTATTAGAAAAAAATTCTTTCAAAGTAAATTCCCAAAACCCACAGGCTCCAATTTACTTTTTGGCCTACATCTTTTCAATTTAAACAGATGATTTCTTCTTTTCCTCTTGATGTGAAGAACACATGCCAGCTCCATTCTCTCATTGATTAATCCCCCTCCCCCATATTCCATGTGCTTGTGCCTATACATGAGTGCGCTCATACGCACGCACACACACACACACACACACACACACACACCATTTGGTAAGTAATTAAAACTTTGGGTTTCAATCTATCTATTTAAAATTAAACTGTGATGTGATATGTCAGTTATATCTCAATAAAGCTGAAAAATTAAATATTTTTTTCCATTTTTTTAGTTACTGAAGAAAACAAATTGTGTGTGTATGTATATCATTTATGACAATGATCCTGTTGAACAATATGAGTTGGTCAATCATATATTTACATTGATTAATGTAAACTAAAAACAGGGATGTGATTTTACTGAGGCTGCATAACAATTATGCTATTGGGTAAAAGGGGGAGATGCTGCCCTGCTCACAGCCTGTCACCTCAGGCACAAAATTCAACTCAGAGGCGAACAACAAACGTTCCCGAGAAATGTGATTTCTTTTTATCAGATAGTCCCTTAGTAGAATTCTGTTTTCTTTCCCAAATGATAAAATGGGTTACATTGGCTCCAACTCATGGATACACTTAGTAGTAAACTCCACAATCAAAACTTCACCTAAAAGTCAATCCATAGCTCTGCAGCAGTAACGCTGAGTCTTTCCATTCTCGAAGGGGAAAAAAATGGTCCATTTCTCATGACAGAAGCTCAAGTTTAAAGATAAATTTATGACACATAATCTGTTAAATAAATAGATACATTTATTAAATATACCAAATATTATCTCTTTGGCCTTCAAGAGATAATATTAGAAGAAAAATATAAGAAATCTCCAAAGTAAGAAAGCCAAAAATAACTGGCTTCACTCTTGTAGCCTCCCATGGCAGTCAGGCCACAGGCATTGCTTCAAGCAACATAATTGCTATAAAGCACAAGAACCTTTAATTGCTCCCCTCAGGTACTAGACATCTATAACCATCAAATTTCCCTTTTCTATGAAAATAAAATCCTGGGCATTTTCTACCTTCTACAGAAATGACCAATTTCAAGGTTTAAATGTATTTTCCATTGACCTTTCTGAAGCACCAATTGATGGGCCCCTGTCTCTGCTTTTCTTATGCTCAATTTGGTGTTCCAGGTTTTACCAAACAATGTGCTTGCCTGAGTTGTTCCATGAAGTGAACAAACTAGACTACATTCAAATAGTAGTTTGTGTGTTGCTTACATTAGCACAAAATGAAGCTTAGATCAACAAATTATAGTCCTACAAAATAGTTCAAGTAATCTTTGTTGTACATAATATAAAATGTGTAAGAATTTGTCACAGTTAATATAAATGGCTCAAAAGATAGGGTAACTACAAGGCATGAACACAGTCACTTATTTTCATTAGCTGTCTCACAGAATAAAACAGCTCTCCATATGACCTACTTTCATTTCTTTTTGATATCATGCTCATAAGCAACTTTATTATTGTGAAGCTTTCCCAGGTATATTAAGAGAGGAAACATTGATTTATATATCCTCCTCTAGTGGGTTTTATTAGCAAGGGGCAGTTCTTAAGGGCTTGAGCTCTTTTGAGGACCCTGAAACAACTGCATTTCTGGACAAATGATTCTGAGAAACATACTAGGGTTTCTGGAGACAGCACCAAATGGCTTTGTCAGAGCAACAACAGGTCCCCCATAGTATTACTCTCTTTGCGAGTGCAATAGTATTATTATTTCTTCCCTTACTTTACAACATACCTGGACTGTCAAATCTGATATAACAATATTATATTATTCCCTATTGCTTTAAACAAAGATGTAACAAGACAAAAAACTAAAGGAATTGTTGACTTTGAGGTCAAAATATGGATTGTGCATATAAACACTTCATTTGAAAAAGAAAAATACAAAAATCTCTCAAACCATTAAGATTATTTGGAAATTTTTTGCATTTTTCTTAAATCGATGTGAAATTCTCATACCACAATGTACACAGATTTTAAGAGTACAGCTCAATGAGTTTTATGTGCACTCTTGCAGAGACCTGCCAATAAAGTTATCCTTGTGACTAAGATGAGGAAGAGCCAACTTGCTAAAAGACTATTGGATGAAGGTGTTCTAAGAAGTTGAGTGATTGTAATTACAAGTACTCTGGAGCCCTGGTTTAAGGGATTACTCAGTGAACATTTGAGTGAGGGTCATGAACCTTCCTAGCATTTTCGATTCAAAGTTTTACACATAAATGTCTTCTTTGAAAAGGGGCCCCTTAGGGAGTATTTATATCTTTTTCCCAGGTAAATAAAGCTCTAAATTGAAAGGCTAAGAGATGATCTCTGCAGAACATCAGTTCCTACTTCTTACTTCTTTATTCAGGCATACAGTCTGTGGTGTTCTGATTCCCACTCTGATGTCTACAGGTGCATGTGGTGTCCAGAAAATAATAACTGAAGAAACCTTGTGAGAGACATCTGATTGACTCTCCTCACCTTGTAATCCGACTCTTCAGGGATGTCTGCTCCACAGAACAATCGGTAGGTTGCCGATAACATTCCACTGAGGAGGCAATCTAAGATGATTTCTGGTGCATGCATGCAGCAACCTAGATAAAGATAGCACTGATAATAACACCTACAGAACCACAGATGATTCGGAGAACCAACTACAATGTGTCAACTGGCCCCTACACAATTAGTTTCATTTCTGTTTCTGTTTCAGTTGCTAAAACCTAATGCTTTCCATTTCCAGCCCAACTGTGCCCCTTTAATTCCTTAGCACTCTTTTTTTAAATTAAAATTTTCAACTTTCTTGAGGTATAATTACATGAAGAGCCGTAGCTATTTAAAATGTGCCACTTAATGTGATTTACCAGATGTGTACACCTGCGCTCCCTGCCTCCCGCAGCCATCCCCTCCCCAATCATCGATGAAGAATAATTTCATTGTTACCACTTCCAAATGTCCAAGCTTGTCCTGCTTGCTGCACAACAGGCCAGTAAGTCAGGGCAAGGAATAGCGACTGGTTAGTTGTTGCACACTTCCTGGGGTCAGAATCCTTTGTTCTTGCAGCTGTCCATGTAGGTCAGGTCATGATGTTTCTGTAAATCTCCAACAAGACAAATGTTATTCTCTGTTCTGAAACTTTTTAATCTCTATATGAATGGAAAAGTGTTACACCTGTAAAGGTCAGAGCCTTGAGAATGGGTTCTCCTGTATATTTCAAGCTATAGGGAACATTTTTAACTTGTAGAAAAAACAATATGATACAAAGGTTAAGGTAAAAGAAACATATCTAATATGGAGTCAGACTTGTTCTTCCCTGTTACATCATCACTCACGAAAATTTCCTAGAATTCCATGAGAGTCTACATTTCTGTGAGTAGCAGTCTTTATTGTTTTGTCAAGTTTCAATATCAGGATATGTTGGCTTCTTAAAATTAGTTCAGCAGTGTTCCTTTCTCCTTTATTTTTTGAAAGAGTCTGTACATGATTGGTGTTGTTTTTGTTGTTTTTCTTGACTGACAGAATGTACTAGTGATATCACTGGAGCATAACATTTTCTTTATGGAGAGGTTTGAGGTAACAAATTCACTTTCTTTAATAGATATAGGGCTCTTCGAATTTGTTTCATCTCATGTTAATTTTGGTAAGCTGGGTTTTTCAGGCAATTTGGTTGTTTCACCAAAGTTTGAAAAGTGTTGGCATAACATTTTTCATAATATTCTTTATTACCCTATTCATGAGGATCTTTGGTGATAACTCTCTTACTCCTAATATGGTGACTTGTGCTCTTTTTCCTTTCATGATCAGTACATCTAGGGATTTATACATTTTGTTGCTCTTTTTAAAGAATCAGCTTTTTGCTTAAATTTTCTTTATTATTCTCCTTTTCTTATTTTGTGGATTTCTGCTCTTATCTTTATATTATCTTTCTTCAAATTACTTTGTTATATCACTAATTGGGTTTTTTAAAGGTGCTTTTTACTTTTTTAAAAATTTTTATTATTTTTATTTTTTGGCCACACTGCACAGCATGTGGGATCTTAGTTCCCTGACCAGGAATCGAACAAGCCTCCCCTGTAAGGGAAGCGTGGAGTCCTAACCCCTGGACCACCAAGGAAGTCCCTTCAAATACTTTGGATTTATTTTGTTCTTTTTTCTCTAGCTGCTTAAAATATAACCTTATGTCATTGATTTTGGGTTTCTCTTCTTTTTAAATATAAATTTGTGTTATAAATTTCTCTGAAGTGCTGCTTTTGCTGCATCCTCAAAATTTTGATATGTTTTATTTTCACTGTTATTTAGTTCAAATTATTTTATAATTTTCCTTGTTGTATTTTGTCTTTAATTCATGGATTATTTACAAATTTGTTCAGAAATATTTGTTATTTTGATGTATATTTTATTGTTATTGATATTTTATTTGATTCAGTGGTGGTTAGAAAATATTCTCCATACAGACTTCAATTTCAATCAGTAAGACTTTTTTATGGCCTAGCACATTGTCCATCCGCCTTATTTCTGGGCATCTTCTTCTTCTCCATCCTGATCCCAGGTAGTGGTAACGTGGCAACCCCTAAGCAAGAATCCCTCTGTAGTGCACTTAGGGAGACTGCAACCTAGTACAGATGTTGCCAGTCCCACCAAAGATTTCTCTTCCACAATGGTGGCCTAGAAGCAGAGAACCTCAAGACATTGGGGAAATTCAAGGCATGGTGGGACTAGGCATCCTCAGGCCACATCAGGGTCCTCTCCAGTGTCCAGTGCTACAGCTCATGACCTCAGTGAAAAACAAATATTGAGGAATAGAGTGGAGTGACTGAGATTGAATTTCCTGACAGTACAGGCTCATCAATGAAAGATGAAGGCTGAAAATCTGAGATAAGGTGAACTTTTAAAAGGAAGAAATTCCTATTTCTTGCACATACCCCAGCATATAGATTGAGATTCCTACCTACTCTGTCATTTGAGAAATTCAAAGAAATAATGTATGTATATTTTTTGGTCTCTAGTGAGTATCCAGTAAATATGATCCTTCTATGCTTCTGAAATAGATTGAATTTACTTATAGATGAAAGAATCCACTGCCAATATTTCTGATTTAAGGTGTATGGAAATGTTATAGCAATGTCCTCATGCCTCAAAGTAATTTGCTTGCATTTGGGGATATTCTGTGTAATAGCTCTTTAAATAATAGGTGTTCCTTAAAGATTATTATTGCAAATCTAACAAAAACTCTTTCACATTTTAATGACATGTAATTTAGTCATACCATTTTCTGTCAATAATGTGTTGAATTATCCTTCTTTTGATGAAGTGATAAGGTGGAATATGGAGTAATTTTGAAGCAAAGAAACTTGAGTATGGATACTTCAATAAGATTTTGGATAGTCGGAAAAAGGCAAAGGGAACAGGAGAATAGCAAGGGTCCATTGATGAATGGAAGGGGGAAAAAGAGAAAGAAGAAGGGAAATATGGCATAAATTGGGGCAACACAAAATTACTGTTCTCCTAATTTTGCTGAAGGCTAATACTACTGACTGCCAAATCTAAGTCGTAACAAAACTGAAATTCTCCTCCAGACCCTACACTGCCTCTTGTCTACACCAAAATGATCAGTATAGGAACATGGACATGAAATGTAAAATGAAATGATCCTGAATTTTTTTAAAAAAAGGCATGAGAAGGACACAGGGATAAATAAGAGGACAGTAGCTGTGATAAAGCCCAGAGTCACCTCTGCTGCATTTTACAGCACCCTCTAGTGCGTTGGAAGTACTGGATGATTTTATCCTCACTTGTGCTTTGTCAACTGTAAATGCATAGTTGAGATGTGCTTGCTCTTCATCATGTTTCTGAGTAATGATTCAAAACTCTATTCTTGGTCAAAATACTTGAAGCCTGTTGTGAGAAGTTCATGTGCTATGGAAAACCGTTGCTTCTCCATAGATAGTTGGAAATGACAGTTGTTTCCCCACTGTTCCTTTCTTCTTTAGAAAGTGTAGGTTGAAATTTGACCCAAAAAAAGGAAAGAAAAGAAATAAAAGAAAAAATTATTAAAAAGATTAATATACATTTCTTCATGCACTGCCGGATTCAGAGATCATTCTTCAACTATTTACTCCTCCTTAAGTGTATAGCAAAAACCTTGAGTTTAAAAATTAATGAGAATAAACAACAAAAGTAGATTTAACAAAAGTTCCTCAGTCTATGCTTGTTTGCCTAAAAAAACTACTAAACTGCTCAACAAAATTACACCTCTTGTTGTAAAGAAGAGGTTTAAGGAAACATGTGCTGGAGATTTTACTTTGCCTATGTGTTCTTTAAGCTTTGCTTTTGAAAAATTTCCTGGAAGAAAAAGCAATAGATATGCATTCAACCTGGTATTATTAAGGTACCATAACACCACATCAAATTATCCCTGATATCTAGGAAAAGTTAGAGACTAAAAACAAAAAGAGACCAATGAATGACATGTACCTGGTGATGAGGGTTGGAAAAAGTTCCAGTTAGAAGTTAAATTGTAAAAGTCCAATGAGATGTATTGGAGTTTAAAAATCCACTGGTTTAGTGCAGTGTGCATTTCAGCCCTTTGAACTCATTTCAGTACTAATGGTGAAAAGACAGATTTAAAATGCCACATTAACAAAGCTCCATATTTTAGAGATGATATATCTTCCTAATTAAAGTGTCATGTGTGTGTGTGTGCATGCAGATATCCATTCACTTATGCTTCCTGGTGAATCACAGCAACTCCTTAAAAGCCTCAGTGTTTTCTAATTAGTAAAACAAAGAGCAATTAAACAGAGAAACACAAATCAGTAAAAACGGTTTCTTCCTGGCATGCATCACTACCTGACAGTAAATTTTGTACCCATTTGTTTGGTCAGTTGTAGTTTGTCAGCCTCACTAGAATTAAGTGTCATGAGGGGAGCTTTTGCTCTGCTGTGAGCTGTAAGTCTAGTACCTGAAACATTGTCAGTCATACAGTAGATGTTCAGAAACTTACAAATAAATGAAAGTATATTTTTAATAAAAGAAAGGAAAGAAATCTAAGTAGTTATTATAGTTCTTATTTCTGTCACTGGTAAAGAGAAGATAATTGGTATTCATAACTTCACCCCTCCACTACCAAATCCATGTTCCCTTGACTTTAGCCTGCATCTCAGTTGGTTAAAGATCTTTACTGTGTGGAGTAACCCAGTTTTTTTATTCTTGAAGAGTCTGCGTCTATAGTGGTCCTGCTCCGGGGTTGCTGGGCTTCTATTAAATTTTGCCACAAGGGCTTCCCTGGTGGCACAGTGGTTAAGAATCCTCCTGCCAATGCACGGGACACGGGTTCAATCCCTGGTGTGGAAAGATCCCACACACCGCAGAGCAACTAAGCCCGTGGGCCACAACTACTGAGCCTGCGCTCTAGAGCCCACGAGCCAGAACTACTGAAGCCTGCATGCCACAACTACTGAAGCCCGCGTGCCTAGAGCCGGTGCTCCACAACAAGAGAAGTCACCGCAGTGAGAAGCCCGCGCACCGCAACGAAGAGGAACCCCCACTCACCACAACTAGAGAAAGCCCGCGTGCAGCAATGAAGACCCAATGCAGCCAAAAATAAATAAATAAATTTATTAAAAAAAAAATTTGACCACTGGATGTAGAAATATCAGGAGGAATTCTAGATGATAACCTCATTCTTTTCACAGTGCCCATTGTATAGTGGCAATTTCCCCTTGATAATCAGAGCTAATAGTCCCTGTCAATACACTAATCACATTCTGTACCTGTTGGTTCAGTGACATAAGAAGTCAAAATGGCTGGGTAGCACTCTCAATCGCCAGTCCACTGCAAGTATTGTATATACCCCAGTGGAAGCATTTTTTTTTCTTGGAACTGAGCCCAAATTTATAGGATAAAAAGCAAAAAAAAAAATGTTATGAGGTGGTCAAGATATAATAGAGAGACATGTCACTTCTACATCTAACCTTTGGTTTCTGGATGCATGAGCTCAGCATATGCTTTTAGCAAGAACCCATGAGTTCAGTGTGTGCTCTTTTTTTTTTTTTTTCATTTATTTTTGGCTGTGTCAGGTCCTAGCTGCAGCACACGGGATCCTCGTTGAGGCATGCAGGATCTTTTGTTGCAGCACGCGGGCTCTTCATTGTAGTGCACGGGCTTCTCTCTAGTTGCGGCGTGCGGGTGTTCTATTCTCTAGTTGTGTGCACAGGCTCCAGGGCACACGAGCTCAGTAGTTGTGGCATGCGGGCCTAGTTGCCCCGTGGCATGTGGCATCTTAGTTCCCTGGCCAGGGATTGGACCCCTGTCCCCTGCATTGTAAGGCAGATTCTTTACCACTGGACCACCAGGGAAGTCCCTCAGTGTGTGGTCTTCACATGCAACTTACTGTTACTCAAAAGAAATAGTAAGTTGCTTGTTAAAAGCATATATTGTATCTTGTAGGATAGCACCACAACCTTGAAAAAACTAAATATTCAATTAGCTCAGCTGTTTCTGGTTAATAGGGACAGGATAAGATCAGTGAATCCCATGATTTTTAGCCAGTTGTCTCATTTATTTCTTCATAAAATAAGTTCCTTAGGCAGAACTGTTGTGTGAGACACTGTGATGGTGAATAAGTCATTCAGTTATTCTGTGGATGGTGATACTGGCAGATTTACTGTCAGCAAGGTAAGCAATTCCATGTCTAGAATAAGCAAACCTTGAAGTGGTGAAACACATTCTCCCCTTTGTAAAGGAAAACTGTTTTCCCCTTGATCCCTCAAGTGGTGGAATGGTCACCACTGAGTGTGGTGCTGAAGGTCTCGGCATCTGTCTATTCTTTGAAGACTGGGAATCAGTAATGATGGTAACCAGTTCACCTTTGGTGAGGGAAAGTCCATGCAGTTAAGCTTATAGTAGGTAATTTCTCTGTCTCTCACCAAAGGCACGTTGTTCTTGAGCCTATAAATAAGCACAGGGGAAGGAGCCTTAACAGGCATCACACAATATGGCCTTTGGTCAACCTTGACAATTGAGAGCCACCTCTACATTTGAAACATTTGGGGGAACATTAATATAAGGTACAAATCTCCTCATACTCTGTGGTTATTCGAAGTCCATCTTTTTTTTTCAAATTTTTATTGGAGTATAGTTGCTTTACAATGTTGTGTTAGTTTCTGCTGTACAGCAAAGTGAATCAGTTATACATATACATATATCCCCTCTTTTTTAGCTTTCCTTCCCATTTAGGTCACCACAGAGCACTGAGTAGAGTTCCCTGTACTATACAGTAGGTTCTCATTAGTCATCTGTTTTATACCTAGTAGTGTACATATGGCACTCCCTATCTCCCCATTCATCCCATTCCCCCTTCCCCCCTTGATATCCAGATGTTCTCTACATCTGTGTCTCGAAGTCCATCTTCATGCCATTTCATCAGAACTTCTTGTCACCAATATTCCAGTTTTGTTCTTGCTTCAACCTGTATGTCTTTTTGCCACTTTGTGTGTCTGTTGATTCTCATATTTTTTAAATTCCCTAAGCATCTCTGTGTTTTAACTGGTGAGTTTAACTTGCTAACAATTATTATATTTATTGTTACACTAAGATTTAGTTATGCCATTCACATTTTCATTTAATAATATTGACTTTATTATATATTTCTTCATTTCTGTTTTCTGTCAGATAAATCAACTTACATGCTGCTGGTTTAAAAGTTGCATATTATATTTTAGTTCTTATACTAGTAGCTTATAACTTAAAACCCATAAGTGTATTTATTGACTTCTTAGAGTTATCCATATCTTTATCTTCCTCCTAATAAGGCAAGTCCTTAGCGAGGCCTCATTTATTTTGGTCTATATATTCCTTCCATGCAAGTTTTTAGAAGAGCACCTTGATCTGGTCTTCTAGCACAGTAATTATATATCTATTTACCTCATTTAATGCATTCTTTATTTCAGTCACTAAGTTTCTCAGATCTGATGTTTTCACATAGTTATTTTTTTATGATTTTTTTGTTTCATAATACTAAGTTTTTTCTTCTCTTCTTTGTGTATATTTGGCTTACTTATTTTAAAAGTTTGGTCTGTCAGTTCTAAAACTCTTTGAGTGAGTTCATGACATACATTAGCAATGTTCACACTTGGCTCCCATCTTTTTCCAGATGTCCAGAAATTCACATTTCTCCCACACCCTTAAAGGTAGACACAGCCATATGTTTTGTGCTGGGCAATGAAATGAGTGGAAGGTACATGTGTCTGTTTCAGGATGACTGCCAGTACTTCATTTTCCAGTCCTCCTTTTCTCTTCTTTGGTGACCAAGACGTCCTGTGTTTCAAATAGTGCAGATGGAAGATGTGTTCATCAACCTAGGTCTGTGAGTGAGAGGAGCAGAGACCCCTCCCCCAAAACACAGGCTTGTCATGTAACATGAGTGGCCAACAGTATTTATTGTTTCTGCATGACTGAGATTTTTGCAGTTTTTGTTATCACAGAAAAACCTTTCCCATTCTGACTGATACAGGCATTGTCCCTCTTTAGTATTGTAATTATATTGGCCTTTGAGCTTATGATCTTCAGGGGCATGAGAGTACAGATATTCTATTTGGTATTATGTACTGAAGAAAAGCCCATTTATTGTTTTAATTTATTTTTATTGAAGTATAGTTGATTTACAATATTAGTTTCAGGTGTACAACATAGTGATTCAATATTTTTATAGATTATACTCCATTTAAAGTTATTACAAAATAATGGCTCTAGTTCCCTGTGCTGTACAATATATACTTGCTGCCCATTTATTTTGTACATAGTTATTTGTATCTCTTAATCTCATACCCCTATCTTGCCCAAAAACCAATTTAAACAGAGGAAAGGGAATGAACCCCATTGAAGAGAGCCTGACCCATCAGCACTCCCATTGTCAACTTTAATTGCTATCACTCCTTCAGATAATTACTGTGGTGAGATTATGCCCTTGAGGGGATAAACCCTCAAGGTAAAGGAACAATGGCTGGTATATCTCTCCATCTGTTTGTATCATCATTAATTTCTTTCATCAGTGTCTTATAGTTTTCTGCATACAGGTCTTTTGTCTGGAGAGATATACCATGTTCTTGAATTGGAAGAATCAACATTGTGAAAATGACTACACTACCCAAAGCAGTCTACAGATTGAGTGCAATCCCTATCAAACTACCAATGGCATTTTTCACAGAACTGAAACAAAAAATTTCACAATTTGTATGGAAACACAAAAGATCCCGAATAGCCAAAGCAATCTTAAGAAAGAAAAACGGAGCTGGAGGAATCAGGCTCTTGGACTTCAGACTATACTACAAAGCTACAGTCATCAAGACAGTGTGGTACTGGCACAAAAACAGAAATATAGATCAATGGAACAAGATAGAAAGCCCAGAGACAAACCGACGCACATGTGGTCACCTTATTTTTGATAAAGGAGGCCAGAATATACAGTGGAGAAAAGACAGCCTTTTCTTTTAATGAGCAGTGCTGGGAAGACTGGACAGCTAAAAGAATGAAATTAGAACACTCCCTAACACCACACACAAAAATAAACTCAAAATGGATTAAAGACCTAAATGTAAGGCCAGACACTATAAAACTCTTAGAGGAAAACATTGGCAGAACACTCTATGATATAAATCACACCAAGATCCTTTTTGACCCACCTCCTAGAGAAATGGAAATAAAAACAAAGATAAACAAATGGGACCTAATGAAACTTAAAAGCTTTTGCACAGCAAAGGAAACCATAAACAAGATGAAAAGACAACCCTCAGAATGGGAGAAAATATTTGCAAATGAAGCAACTGACAGAGGATTAATCTCCAAAATATACAAGCAGCTCATGCTGCTCAATATCAGAAAAACAAACAACCCAATCCAAAAATGGGCAGAAGACCTAAATAGACATTTCTTCAAAGAAGATATACAGATGCCATCAAACCCATGAAAGGATGCTCAACATCACTAATTATTAGAGAAATGCAAATCAAAACTACAATGAGATATCATCTCACACCAGTCAGAATGGCCATCATCAAAAAATCTAGAAACAATAAATGCTGGAGAGGGTGTGGAGAAAAGGGAAGCCTCTTGCATTGTTTTGATACAGCCACTATGGAGAACAGTATGGAGGTTCCTTAGAAAACTAAAAATAGAACTACCATATGACCCAGCAATCCCACTATTGGGCATATACCCTGAGAAAACCATAATTCAAAAAGGGTTGTGTACCAAAACATTCATTGCAGCTCTATTTACAATAGCCAGGACATGGAAGCAACCTAAGTATCCATCGACAGATGAATGGATAAAGAAGATGTGGCACATATGTACAATGGAATATTACTCAGCCATAAAAACAAACGAAATTGAGTTATTTGTAGTGAGGTGGTTGGACCTAGAGTCTGTCATACAGAGTGAAGTAAGTCAGAAAGAGAAAAACAAATACCGTATGCTAACACATATATATGGAATCTAAAAAAAAACAAAAACAAAAACAAAATGGTCATGAAGAACCTAGGAGCAAGGCGAGAATAAAGACACAGACCTACTAGAGAATGGACTTGAGGACACAGGGACATGGGGAGGGGGAGGGGTAAGCTGGGACAAAGTGAGAGAGTGGCATAGACATACATACACGACCAAATGTAAAATAGATAGCTAGTGGGAAACAGCCGCATAGCACAGGGAGATCAGCTGGGTGCTTTGTGACCACCTAGAGGGGTGGGATAGGGAGGGTGGGAGGGAGACACAAGAGGGAAGAGATATGGGGATATATGTATACGTATAGCTGATTCACTTTGTTATAAAGCAGAAACCTACACGCCATTGTAAAGCAATTATACTCCAATAAAGATGTTAAAAAAAAAAAAGAAACAATGGCTGGAAGCAGTCTCAAAGTTATAGATTTGTTTGGAGAATAATGTAGGGAGTGAATGCCCAAGGGCAGCTGGTCAGTTTCCATCAGTTCTCATCAAATCTTCACATGAGCAGAGCATTTGTGAGGCACTGATATAATCAGGGCTCCAGTTCTAGTGATCTGGGTCATTCCTATCAATTTATTCAGTGAATGGTGAGGCAATGACAGAAAGTTCTATTGAGGAAAGGACATGCCGGTGAGCTATTTAAATTTTGACCCCAAATGAACAGTTTTTAGAACATTTTGAGGAAATGAGCTGCGTGTCTTTTATGTGGCACTTTGCACAAGGATAATAATGTCTTTAAAGTTGTTATATAAATTTTGTCTTCTCATAGTTTACCATGAGACAGCAAAAGGTCACAGCCACTGTCACATCAAAAGGTCACAGCTACTGAAAGTGATGTCATAGAACTGATAGCAATCATGTTTTATAGAAGTTGATCTATTACAGTCTACTACTATATTGTTGCTGTTGTTTTATATAGAACCCCATATAGTCACTATATGGGGTTTATATAGAACCCCATATAGACGATGGTTCAGTGGATATTTCTGAGTACAAGCATAAATTTTGAAATGAATAATTTGTATCTGCTCCATTGTTGTAGTCAATACACACCAGAAATTTAGTGCCTTAAAAGCCTGATAAACGATGAAATGATTCCCCAAACCGAAAAGAGTTGGAATAAAACACTGCACCCATCCCTAAGTGTATTTTATATTGTAATATAGGCAACACTTGTAGAGTGTGAATACACTAGTTTGTTTTTCTTAGAATATTTGTCAAGATTTCCCTTAGCACCTACATTAGTTGGGACTTAATTTAGTGTTATGTTAGTAGATTGATTGCATCAGTGGCCCTAATTCTTTACCCTTCTTATATCCCTTCCCTCTGTCATATATCATTGTAGTGCCTTCCCAAACTGACTCTACACCACGATGGGACTTGCTTTAGTCAGCAGAACATTAACGAGCATGATTTAAGCAGAAGCTTGCAGATAGTTTGCATTGTAGGTCCTTCTTGCCCTTACACATTTGCCACCTATCATGGCAGTAGGAAACTGACACAGTTAGTAAAGGATATTTAGCCCAGTATTTGAGAATACCAAGGAAGATCATTCCTGATGAAGAAATGGTAACTATTCAGTGGAGAAAACGAACCTTCACATAATCATCAAAATTAACAACAGTAATAAGGAACAAATGAACACATGTGCCTCTGGATAGGATACCCTGAGAATATTTAATGTGTGGTGATGTTTCCATAGAGAGATAACACAGTTTAGGACATATTTGTGAATGTGTTTGCTGAGATGTAAGAAATGTTGACATACAAGTCAAAGAAGATGGTGGGAATATATTGTTAGGAATTTGTTTTCCCTGAGCAATCATAGCGCTTTGTGGCTCCTTTTATAGCACACATTGGTCCTTGTCTCTTGTTCCTCCATTACAGTGGGTTCTCCGTTAAGGGAGAACCACTTGGAGTCTATTTATTCTCACCACCTCTTCAAATGCCTTCAATAGAACCTGCAGCCTAATCCACTTAGTAAGCATCTATTAAGATAATAACTTGGTAAATGTTTATTAAGGAAGATAATAAATGAATTAACAAAATGAAACTTAAGAAAACTATCATCCAATAAAAGCACTTATTATGTGCCATACAGTCTTGTAAACAAAGCATTTACATGAATTCTATCTTTTAATCCACTCAACAGCTACACTAGGAGTATATATTATCATCATTTTCATTTCACAGATGAGGAAATTAAGGTCAAGAGCAGTTACAGAAGCTGCTAAGGTCACACAGTTGATAAGTGGTGATCTGTGTTCACAAGTGCTCTGCTACAAACTGATTTATGGTTCATCAGTTTGAAGTAATATTATAGTAAATGAAGGGAAGTGGTACGCACAGAGCAAATATGAATGGAGATTGATAGGGAGGGTCTGTCAGTGTATCTCCAGAATACGGAGAGAAGTTTTGATGAACAGGTTTTGATGTAGGACTTTAGTGTAACTGTCCCAACTTGGCTGTTAGGAACATTCAATGTCACCTAGCAGTGAATGGTTATTTGACATCCTGCAAAGGTGTATTTACCAACAGCATAGTTCAGAGACAAACCGTTAACCAGTTGCATTGCATGAAAGTTTTATTTCTCCTGGCAACTTATACTGTTATCTTACGAGTTTTGTTAACATACACGAGTCCTTTAAGCCGCTTAATTCTGTATCAGTTTAATAGAATTCATAACACCAAAATCCTAAAAAATAGTTCCAACCATGGTAAGGATGCCTGATATGAACTTACAAACAGAAGTCTGCTAACATTACCCTGTATCTCACGTTATCTGTCACAGGTTATGTCAGGGCTACTTAGCATTTTTGATGAGCAACAACAATTGTGAACCAATGCTCTTTCAAGGATTCAGAATAAATTTTTAAATTTCTTTTTTACTTTCCTTACTGAACCTGGAAAGCATGAGTTGTTTAAAGAGTAGTATTAACAACGATTAAACAGAACAGACTAGAACACTGCAATAGCAGTCTGCACACCTCACTAGACATGCTTGTGCATCAGGGAATCAGTAGTCATGTTTACTTTTGTTAAATATGTGTGTATGTGTGTGTGTGTGTGTGTGCAGTTTTAACCTGAAACCTGAATACTGTAGTAGAGCAAACATTGCACTTTTAAAAAGGAAAATATTTATAGAAGAAGAAAATGGACTAATTAACATTCTCTAGCTTATAATGAATTAAGAATTAAAGAGAAAAATGCAGTCCTCTGAGAAAAAAATCCTTATTATAGTTAAATTGTTTTCTTCTCAGTAAATGCATAAATACAAAGAAAATGTTTTATTAGGTAAAGACATTTGACTGGAACACTTGGAGAGATGCACAAATCACTTTGGGCTCTTTGGCAACCCAAAATGGAAGCAACCAAAGCCCTTGAATTTAACGTACCTCTCTGAGAAAATTGGTTGGTCATATTTTAAACACAGAAGCTCATTCCTATGTTATGCTATTTTGTAAATTTCTCTGGGGTAGAACCTGTGTCTTATTCTTCTCCCCCTTCCCCACTGTAGCTTGTAAAGTGCTCTACACAAAGTAGCTATTCAATCCACATCTCTTGACTTCTCATTTGTCATGACTACAGGAAGATTACTGTGGTCTATATTACATAAGAGACCTGGAGTCAATGATACTATGAACCTTCATATTCCCATCATTTCATAGCTAGCTTGAATCACATCATGAATTAATAAAGGCTTCTGAGTCTCTTATAGGAATAGATGTTAAACACTTTCTAATTAGAATAATATTTATAGAGTTCCCTTGTGAGTATGGTGTTGCCATAGATGTAAAACAGAATTCATTGAAGAGATTCATAGTTCTTTGAGAACAATATTTTAACACAACATGCTTTAATTTACCAAAAAAACCCCGAATATATTTCCATAAATTATACTTGAAAGATGCCTATTACAGTTACAAGTTCACTTTCAAAAATTCCTGAAAGAATGGCAGCTTCTCCTTTAAGCCTGCTCTCTATGACCCCTACTTCTTGTATTCTGCTTAAATTAATATTCTGGAGGTGGGATAGTGGACTCAGGGGAAGTACGAAAAGTCTCTGTCAATCAAAGAGCAACCTTAGACACCAGAATGAGTTACCACCTATGCAGTCCCTGCGTGGCCGCAGCTATATGTGGAGCAGGGTTCCCCACCTCCTTCCCTCAAGGAGCCCTACTGCCTACTGGTTCTAGATTCTTAAATGTGCCTTGTGAGACAGTTGTGCTGTTATTAACACTAGCGTGTGAAACTTCAGTACATTTGGCATTGAATAAAGTTAATAAATGTCAATCAAATTGGTATCAAATAAATACTATTTAATAGTCAACATTGTGTGCCTCAAGGAAGCCAGCATCCTTCCTAAGTCGTTCTCTACTCCTCTCAGCACCCTACATCCTCTAATCTTACCCATGGCCTCTATCGCAGGTTACATAACAGCATGTGGCTATTGTGTTTGCATTTAACGTGTTTCTTCTCTAGGCTACATTTTTTTAAATTAATTAATCAGATATGGTTCTTTCTTTTTAAAACAGGCTCCAAACCCTCTCCAGTCTCCCATCCAATTTCTGCTTTGAGAGCTTTGTAAATGACTCATTTATGCACCTCACTTCATCCTCCTTTTTCTGTCTGGAATGCCTTCCTCTCTTTCCTTTCTTATCATCTCTGTTGGACTCCTGCCCATTTAGTAAGACACTGCAACTCCCTTAGCAAGGACATTGTTCTCTCTCTCTCTCTCTCTCTCTCTCTGTCTCTCTATCTGTCCCCCTTATCAAGCTGCACCCTCTACAGAATATGCTCTTTCCTTCCTTAGATGTCCTCAAAGCACTGCAAACATCCTGAATCGAATTTTCCATAATCAGTCTTGTACTAGAGCCCTGTTTGTGCTTGTCTAAGTTTTTTTTAACCTTCATATAGAAAGAGATTGAGTTCTGATTATGTAAAAACTCCCTAGAGAAATTTGGTGTCCTACACTCATTTTCAAAATAGAACTTGTTGGATTGAATTGCTCTGTCCAACCTAGGATTTGGATGCATTTTATCTAGCCTGTGAAGCTCCGCAAGGGCATAGACCTTAAGGTACTATCTTTTGCAGAATTACGGTTTAGAGTGAAGAGGAAAGGCTCTGGGCTGAGATATTCTACTGCATTTTTTGATAGCGCTGTGATTTTGGCAAGTTCTTTAGCCACTATAAAACCCCCTTCACATTATATTCAACGTCGAGCTGTCTTGAGGATTAAATGAAATAATGCAAGTAAAGTAGCACTACTACCACCGATGAAGTTATTGTTACTAGCTAGTTGGTAGTCATTATCACTGAACTGATTAGCACTTTAAATATTTCTTAACAGTTCTACAAGGTAAATGATGTGTTTCTACTTTATATATTCTAATCAATGTATATGGCATTAATTTGGCTAATAGTATATTGAGGAAAGCTTATTGCTAAATGTTGTAGGGCTAGGTTATGTAAGTGAAAATGTGCAAGTGACATCTGAAAGGTGGTTAGACAAACTAAAATCAAAAAGGGGCCTCAGGCTACATTGTGTGTTTTGCTCAAACTTTGATAAGGATTTTAAAATATTGTTACGTAATTCACAGATATTTCCTCATGCAATCTTCTAGCAGTCTGCTAAGGACTTTGGGTTACCAGAGTGAATACAATACAGTGTCTGACCTTCAGAAGCACACAGTTCCTGTGTAATTTGCTGCCTGCTACTGTTCAAATTCTTTAGTCCACTTCTAGAGATAGCCATTAAAAGGTGGTGTGCATAATATAAAGGTGGCTAGATTGCAGAACTAGAATTAGCAAATTGAAATAAAAGTTTTTGCTAAGTTTATGGATCTCATACATTTTAGTGAGTCGGGGCAAAAGAGAGAAGAAGTAAATTGTTTCTGAGACGAGAACATTTGTGATGGTATGTGAATGGAAGCCACAGATGAAATTACCCAGAAACACACAATGCAACTTGCTTCTATTCACAGCTAGAAACAATTGTGTTCACAGCTCTGTCTCTCTGAACATTTGCTAAATTATATAAATGAGACAGCTGCAGTGCACTGGCCTACAAGACAATGGATTCAGAGAAGGCAGGCAGGGATAGAGACAATCAAGGCAATTAAAGGAAGGTCAAAGATTTGTATCCAAAAAACGGAGCAACAAGCTTTTGCCTAAAAATAGTGGGAACCTCCTATTAGTAGCTATGTCTACCGTATAATTTCTAGAAAATATCCTATAATCAAAGTCAAGGAGCATTCAGAACTGGGAAAGACTTGAGTAATGGGAGACGAGAAACATGCAAGAAATATGAAAAGAATGGAAATATAAATAGTGAAAGAACCAGGGACGCATTGCATTGTTGTTTCAGAGTCAATAGATTTTTGTTTCTTTAACACCTGCTCTCAAATCTCACTGGATTCACCCCAATCCTTTCTTCATCCTGACCCTAATAGTTCTTCTTGTCTTCATTCCTTTTCACGTTGCCTGCTTTCCTGCATTTCTATGAAAATTTAATAGGTCATCATTTATCTCTAGGAAAAGCATTCAAATGATAGTTTTCAATGGTTTAAAAACAAAGGATCTTGCAAATATAAAGACAACTTATAACTAGTTATTTTGAACATGATGATGAATAAAAATAATGTTAGACATATACCTTCAATTTGTCTAACAGAGATAGCAAAATTCTTAAGAATAAATACCACGCATTTCATATTGTTCCATCTCCAGTGTTAATTCATGGTAACACTCAATAATCTTTAGTGAATCAATTTTCAATGCTGAGAAAGAAAAGAAAGAAAAAACAGTATTTGTAGAACTCTTTTTTTTTTTTTTTTTTTGGCGGTACGTGGGCCTCTCACTGTTGTGGCCTCTCCCGTTGTGGAGCACAGGCTCCAGACGCACAGGCTCAGTGGCCATGGCTCACGGGCCCAGCCGCTCCACGGTATGTGGGCTCTTCCCAGACCGGGGCACGAACCCGTGTCTCCTGCGTCAGCAGGCGGACTCTCAACCACTGCGCCACCAGGGAAGCCCAGAACTCTTTAAATCACCATTCAGTAGACAAAAAGTTTGGGGGAATTTTCTACAAATTTCATAAAGTAAAAAGTTATCATTATTTATATTTTCATTGAATTATACAGTAACATGGATTTAGAGTGATAGGATTTAGGACTGTCTGACTAATCTTACACGAGTCACTTAACTCTTTATAGTAGGTTATTCATACATGAATTAGAGATAAATTTTTATAATGTAGGTTATAGCTTTGTTATGAGGTTAAAATAAGCTCATATTGTAAAAAATGTTTACAGATTGGAGAGTACACCAAAGAGTCATTCTTTCGGCAAATAATTTTGAGAACTGTTCTGTTTTGGGGACCATCAATTTATAGAATGCATTTTAAAGCAATGAGACTGGATGAGACCACCAGAAGAGTAAAGAGTCAGTAAAGGAAAGCAATCAGAAATCCAAGGACTGAGCACGGTGACGTTTGAATATTTAGAATAGATGATGAGAAATCTGCGAAGGCAGACCAATAGAAGAAAACTCAGGAGAGTATGATGTTCTAGAAGCCAAGTGAAGATAGTCCTTTGAGGCAGGATAAACGTTATCAAACCCAAGTTCATGAGCCCGATGCACAGTGAGGCCAAACAAATAATGGAGTTTGGAACAGAAAGGGTTTATTGCAAGGAGAATGGGCCTCTCACGCTCAAAAGACTGGAACTCCCTGTTGGTTTTCAGGGAAGCGTTTTTAAAGGCCACATTTGGGGGTGAGGGCTGTAGGATGCATGACTTTCTTCTGATTGGTTGGTGGTGAGGTAACAGGGTGATGTTTCTGCAATCTCAGTCATCAGACTTCTGGTTCCAATCAGTCTGGGGTCTACATGCTTGTGGACAGCATGTAGTCACCATCCTCCACCTGCATGGGGGCCGTCTTAGTTCCTGTAGAAGAACTCAAAGATTTGTATCAGATTGTTATGTTATATCCCTTGAGGAGGAAGTAGGACTCTGCTTTACAGATGAACTGTTGTTTCTTGACTGCCTTTCCTTTGTATCTGCATTCCCTCACTTGCCCAATCAGTAACTATTTGAATCTGCCCTTTGGGACTCAGGGAAACTCTAGGAGGCTGAAACCTTTTTCCTACAAACCAGAATCCAGGGACATGGAAAGGCTTTTGTACCCAGGAGGGCCCCGCAGGGTCTTGCTGGGTTTTGTAAGGTGTACTGTTTAGACACATCATATGCTGATAAATCAAGTAAGAAGATGGAGGAAAACTGACTATTGGATTACAGCATGGGAGTTATGGTGACCATGAAAAGAGCAGTCTAGCGGAGAGAAAGGAGGAAAATCAATTGGAATTTAATCCAGAAAGGAGAAGAGTTGGAGAAACAAAACACTCTAACCCCATAACCCTTTCATGAAGTTTTATTTCAGGGATGGGAGTGGGTGGGAGATGCAGTGGGACAAAGGCTGAAGGAACTGTGGCATCTTTGTTTTTAGATGAAAGATATTGCAGTGTGTGTTTATGTTGATAGCAGTGACCCAGCAGGGAAAGAAAATTTGATGATGCATAGAAAGAAAAGCATGAATAGCTGAAGTGATGACCTTAAGCGGGAGATGCATTACAATTTAAAAGTGCAAAGATTGGCTCTGGATAGGAACAAAGATCTTTATCACAGTTACAAGAGAATTGGCATAAGATACAGACGGTAGGTGTGGTCGGACAACAGAGCATAAGGAAGAGTGTTCTTCTGATTGAGTGTTTTCACTGTGAAATAAGAATCCCAGTCATCAACTTCCATAGCTCCTGCTATGCTTCAGGCCCTATTCTAAGGGCTATATCTTTATTCACTTTTAAAAATTCTATTAAAAACCTTTTGAGGTGAATATTATTATTATTATAGGTTTATAGATGAGAAAACCAAGACAGAGAGTTTAAGTGACTTGCCTGAAATCACACAGTTCGTCAGTGACAGCCAATTAGGAAAAGGGAGGTGATGGATGTGAAAAGCATAAGAGGATTGCAAGGTACACTGAGGACCTCTGTGAGGTTAGAGATTGTGAAGTTAGAGGCATGGGTGTAATTTACTGTGACAGAGAGAAAACTAAGCTCAATCAGAGACCAACCACTTACTATATGTTTCACACTGGGTATAAAGCTTAATTTCAGTTTCTTCATTTGTAAAAACATAGATAAGGATTAAAAGTAACAACATATGTTAACTGAGTAGGTTCTCAATTCGTAGAATTTTTTGTCTGTCCTTTCAATTCAGACAACCTTGCCCTTGCCAATTATGTCTTGACTTTTATTGGCCAAAAGCCCAAAACTTGCTTTATTCCTGAGGTTAAGGCTTTTTCTTTTGGCATATATTTCAGGACTGGCATTTTGTTTTCAAGGCTTTTCCGCAAATAGCTCTTCAGGGTAAATCAGTTCTCAGGCCCCCCAGTGAGCTAGGAGCCACAAAATTGCGACTGGATGTAACTTTAAGCCTGCAGAGCAGCTGACATAATTTTAAAGGAGTTTTAATTCCTGGTCCCAGCACTCTGCAGAAGCACTATGCATGAGTGACATTCTTCAGACGTGCAAAACGTGGTTCTCTGTCTCTTCCCCTCATGTGAGAAGCTCTTGCTCTGAGCCGGTTCATTCACACTTGGTGGAGTTTCCAAGTCTCCTTGAGAAATGAGCACAATTCATTTACTAGTTTATTTATTGTTTTTAACAACCTTGTGAGGTTGAGGTGAGCATTATTATTATTCTCAGTTTATAGATGTGTAGTAATATAATATAAAATCCATAGTAATAGAGGTTATTATTATTGTCCTTAAGGTTTGAAGCGGTACAGCAGTGCTGACTTCATTAAAATCAGGAAACACAGAGCCAGCAGCCAAGTTTGTTGTAAAAATGATAATAGAAAAGAAATCCCAACAACCGTTAATTAACATTTTGGCAACTCTTAAAGTGGTTCTGGGAAAAGAGTATTTGTGTTATGCTACTGAAAAATAAAGATGAGTAAAAGCAAAAACATAAAATCTTTAACCTCTGGCTCATCTGGAATGGAGACAGCTAATTTATTCAACCTGACATTTAATCCTTCTTTATATAATTAAAGGTTAATTTCTTAAATTATTTATGGAATTACAAAGTCATCTATCATTTGGCAGTGAAGTTATCTAGAATTTGATTTTAGTCACCTTAATTCAAAACTCATCCTTTAATTATTAATTCTTCCACACATACTATCAACTCGTTCAAGTAACTATTGATTTTAAAGATACATTTAATGTGCAACATTGATGAAAAGTTAAAGTATATCTGTCACTTAATTTTCCATACTGTATTAGAAATAATACTGACACAGGTGTAGAAAGTAGATGATATTTAAGAACTCATTTCTTACCCAAAAGCATAGAAGTTAAGTGTGGAAACAAACATCCGAGTTTAAAATCCAGCTCTGACACTTACATGCTCTGTGACTTCAAGCAAGTGACTTTCTTCTTTGTGCCTCAGTTTTCTTTTTTTTTTTTATTTATTTTTTTTATTTTTTATTTTTTTATTAGTTTCTGCTTTATAACAAAGTGAATCAGTCATACATATACATCTGTTCCCACATCCCTTCCCTCATGCATCTCCCTCCCTCCCACCCTCCCCATCCTACCCCTCCAGGCGGTCACAAAGCACCGAGCTGATCTCCCTGTGCTCTGTGGCTGCTTCCCACTATCTATCTACCTTACGTTTGGTAGTGTATATATGTCCATGCCTCTCTTTCGCTTTGTCACAGTTTACCCTTCCCCCTCCCCATATCCTCAAGTCCATTCTCAAGTAGGTCTGTGTCTTTATTCCCGTTTTACCCCTAGGTTCTTCATGACATTTTTTTTTTTAATTCCGTATATATGTGTTAGCATACGGTATTTGTCTTTCTCTTTCTGACTTACTTCACTCTGTATGACAGACTCTAGGTCTATCCACCTCGTTACAAATAGCTCAGTTTCGTTTCTTTTTATGGTTGAGTAATATTCCATTGTATATATGTGCCACATCTTCTTTATCCATTCATCCGATGATGGACACTTAGGTTGTTTCCATCTCCGGGCTATTGTGAATAGAGCTGCAATGAACATTTTGGTACATGCCTCTTTTTGAATTATGGTTTTCTCAGGGTATATGCCCAGTAGTGGGATTGCTGGGTCATATGGTAGTTCTATTTTTAGTTTTTTAAGGAACCTCCATACTGTTCTCCATAGTGGCTGTATCAATTCACATTCCCACCAGCAGTGCAAGAGTGTTCCCTTTTCTCCACACCCTCTCCAGCATTTATTGTTTTTAGATTTCTTGATGATGCCCATTCTGACTGGTGTGAGATGATATCTCATTGTAGTTTTGATTTGCATTTCTCTAATGATTAATGATGTTGAGCATTCTTTCATGTGTTTGTTGGCAGTCTGTATATCTTCTTTGGAGAAATGCCTATTTAAGTCTTCTGCCCATTTTTGGATTGGGTTGTTTGTTTTTTTGCTATTGAGCTGCATGAGCTGTTTTAAATTTTGGAGATTAATCCTTTGTCAGTTGCTTCATTTGCGAATACTTTCTCCCATTCTGAGGGTTGTCTTTTGGTCTTGTTTATGGTTTCCTTTGCTGTGCAAAAGCTTTGACGTTTCATTAGGTCCCATGTGTTTATCTTTGTTTTTATTTCCATTTCTCTAGGAGGTGGGTCCAAAAGGATCTTGCTGTGATTTATGTCATAGAGTGTTCTACCTATGTTTTCCTCTAAGAGTTTGATAGTTTCTGGCCTTACATTTAAGTCTTTAATCCATTTTGAGCTTATTTTTGTGTATGGTGTTAGGGAATGATCTAATCTCAAACTTTTACATGTCCCTGTCCAGTTTTCCCAGCACCACTTATTGAAGAGGCTGTCCTTTCTCCACTGTACATTCCTGCCTCCTTTATCAAAGATAAGTTGGCCATATGTGCGTGGGTTTATCTCTGGGCTTTCTATCCTGATCCACTGATCTATCTTTCTGTTTTTATACCAGTACCACACTGTCTTAATTACTGTAGCTTTGTAGTATAGTCTGAAGTCAGGGAGCCTGATTCCTCCAGCTCCGTTTTTCGTTCTCAAGATTGCTTTGGCTATTCGGGGTCTTTTGTTTTTCCAAACAAATTTTGAAATTTTTTGTTCTAGTTCTGTGAAAAATGCCAGTGGTAGTTTGATAGGGATTGCATTGAATCTGTAGATTGCTTTGGGTAGTAGAGTCATTTTCACAATATTGATTCTTCCAATCCAGGAGCATGGTATATCTCTCCATCTATTTGTATCATCTTTAATTTCTTTCATCAGTGTCTTATAGTTTTCTGCATACAGGTCTTTTGTCTCCTTAGGTAGGTTTATTCCTAGATATTTTATTCTTTTTGTTGCAGTGGTAAATGGGAGTGTTTTCTTGATTTCATTTTCAGATTTTTCATC
Source organism: Mesoplodon bidens (assembly GCF_964165515.1). Taxonomy (NCBI): domain Eukaryota; kingdom Metazoa; phylum Chordata; class Mammalia; order Artiodactyla; family Ziphiidae; genus Mesoplodon; species Mesoplodon bidens. Next base: position 115,901,366 of record NC_138176.1, on the reverse strand, counting down.
ATTAGTGTACAGGAATGCCAGAGATTTCTGTACTTTAATTTTGTATCCTGCTACTTTACCAAATTCATTGATTAGCTCTAGTAGTTTTTCGGTAGCATCTTTAGGATTCTCTATGTATAGTATCATGTCATCTGCAAACAGTGACAGCTTTACTTCTTCTTTTCCAATTTGGATTCCTTTTATTTCCTTTTCTTCTCTGATTGCTGTGGCTAAAACTTCCAAAACTATGTTGAATAAGAGTGGTGAGAGTGGGCAGCCTTGTCTTGTTCCTGATCTTAGCAGAAATGGTTTCAGTTTTTCACCATTGAGGGCAATGTTGGCTGTGGGTTTGTCATATATGGCCTTTATTATGTTGAGGAAAGTTCCCTCTATGCCTACTTTCTGCAGGGTTTTTATCATAAATGGGTGTTGAATTTTGTCGAAAGCTTTCTCTGCATCTATTGAGATGATCATATGGTTTTTCTCCTTCAACTTGTTAATATAGTGTATCACATTGATTGATTTGCGTATATTGAAGAATCCTTGCATTCCTGGAATAAACCCCACTTGATCATGGTGTATGATCCTTTTAATGTGCTGTTGGATTCTGTTTGCTAGTATTTTGTTGAGGATTTTTGCATCTATGTTCATCAGTGATATTGGCATGTAGTTTTCTTTCTTTGTGACATCCTTGCCTGGTTTTGGTATCAAGGTGATGGTGGCCTCGTAGAATGAGTTTGGGAGTGTTCCTTCCTCTGATATTGTTTGGAAGAGTTTGAGAAGGATGGGTGTTAGCTCTTCTCTAAATGTTTGATAGAATTCGCCTGTGAAGCCATCTGGTCCTGGGCTTTTGTTTGATGGAAGATTTTTAATCACAGTTTCAATTTCAGTGCTTGTGATTGGTCTATTCATATTTTCTATTTCTTCCTGAGTCAGTCTTGGCAGGTTGTGCATTTCTAAGAATTTGTCCATTTCTTCCAGGTTGTCCATTTTATTGGCATAGAGTTGCTTATAGTAATCTCTCATGATATTTTGTATTTCTGCAGTGTAAGTTGTTACTTCTCCTTTTTCATTTCTAATTCTATTGATTTGAGTCTTCTCCCTTCTTTTCTTGATGAGTCTGGCCAATGGTTTTTCAATTTTGTTTATCTTCTCAAAGAACCAGCTTTTAGTTTGGTTGATCTTCGCTATCATTTCCTTCATTTCTTTTTCATTTATTTCTGATCTGATCTTTATGGTTTCTTTCCTTCTGCTGACTTTGGGGGTTTTTTGTTCTTCTTTCTCTAATTGCTTTAGGTGCAGGGTCAGGTTGTTTACTCGAAATGTTTCCTGTTTCTTAAGGTGGGATTGTATTGCTATAAACTTCCCCCTTAGAACTGCTTTTGCTGCGTCCCATAGGTTTTGGGTCTTCGTGTCTCCATTGTCATTTGTTTCTAGGTATTTTTTAATTTCCTCTTTGATTTCTTCAGTGATCACTTCGTTATTGAGTAATGTATTGTTTAGCCTCCATGTGTTTGTATTTTTTACAGATCTTTTCCTGTAATTGATGTCTAGTCTCATAACATTGTGGTCGGAAAAGATACTTGATACAATTTCAATTTTCTTAAATTTACCAAGGCTTGATTTGTGACCCAAGATATGATCTATCCTGGAGAATGTTCCATGAACACTTGAGAAAAATGTGTATTCTGTTGTTTTTGGATGGAATGTCCTATAAATATCAACTAAGTCCATCTTGTTTAATGTATCATTTAAGGCTTGTGTTTCCTTATTTATTTTCATTTTGGATGATCTGTCCATTGGTGAAAGTGGGGTGTTAAAGTCCCCTACTATGATTGTGTTACTGTCGATTTCCCCTTTTATGGCTGTTAGTATTTGCCTTATGTATTGAGGTGCTCCTATGTTGGGGGCATAAATATTTACAATTGTTATATCTTCTTCTTGGATCGATCCCTTTATCATTATGTAGTGTCCTTCTTTGTCTCTTCTAATAGTCTTTATTTTAAAGTCTATTTTGTCTGATATAAGAATTGCTACTCCAGCTTTCTTTTGATTTCCATTTGCATGGAATATCTTTTTCCATCCCCTTACTTTCAATCTGTATGTGTCTCTAGGTCTGAAGTGGGTCTCTTGTAGACAGCATATATATGGGTCTTGTTTTTGTATCCATTCAGCCACTCTGTGTCTTTTGGTGGGAGCATTTAGTCCATTTACATTTAAGGTAATTATCGATATGTATGTTCCTATTCCCATTTCCTTAATTGCTTTGGGTTCGTTATTGTAGGTCTATTCCTTCTGTTGTGTTTCTTGCCTAGAGAAGTTCCTTTAGCATTTGTTGTAAAGCTCGTTTGGTGGTGCTGAACTCTCTCAGCTTTTGCTTGTCTGTAAACGTTTTAATTTCTCCATCAAATCTGAATGAGATCCTTGCTGGATAGAGTAATCTTGGTTGCAGGTTTCTCTCCTTCATCACTTTAATTATGTCCTGCCACTCCCTTCTGGCTTGTAGAGTTTCTGCTGAGAGATCAGCTGTTAACCTGATGGGGATTCCCTTGTGTGTTATTTGTTGTTTTTCCCTTGATGCTTTTAATATGATTTCTTTGTGTTTAATTTTTGACAGTTTGATTAATATGTGTCTTGGCGTATTTCTCCTTGGATTTATTCTGTATGGGACTCTCTGTGCCTCCTGGACTTGATTAACTATTTCCTTTCCCATATTAGGGAAGTTTTCAACTATAATCTCTTCAAATATTTTCTCAGTCCCTTTCTTTTTCTCTTCTTCTTCTGGAACCCCTATAATTCGAATGTTGGTGCGTTTAATGTTGTCCCAGAGGTCTCTGAGACTGTCCTCTGTTCTTTTCATTCTTTTTTCTTTATTTTGCTCTGCAGCAGTTATTTCCACTATTTTATCTTCCACCTCACTTATCCGTTCTTCTGCCTCAGTTATTCTGCTATTGATCCCATCTAGAGTATTTTTTCATTTCATTTATTGTGTTTTTAATCAATGTTTGATTCATCTTTAGTTCTTCTAGGTCCTTGTTAACTGTTTCTTGCATTTTGTCTATTCTATTTCCAAGATTTTGGATCTTGGAAATAGAATCTTGGATCAGCTTTACTATCATTATTCTGAATTCTTTTTCAGGTAGACTGCCTATTACCTCTTCATTTGTTAGGTCTTGTAGGTTTTTATCTTGCTCCTTCACCTGCTGTGTGTTTTTCTGCCTTCTCATTTTGCTTATGTTACTGTGTTTGGGGTCTCCTTTTTGCGGGCTGCAGATTCGTAGTTCCCGTTGTTTTTGGTGTCTGTCCCCAGTGGCTAAGGTTGTTTCAGTAGGTTGTGTAGGCTTCCTGGTGGGGGGGACTAATGCCTGTGTTCTGGTGGTTGAGGCCTGATCTTGTCTTTCTGGTGGGCGGGTCCACGTCTGGTGGTGTGTTTTGGGGTGCCTGTGGCCTTATTATGTTTTTAGGCCACCTCTCTGCTAATGGGTGGTGTTGTGTTCCTGACTTGCTAGTTGCTTGGCATAGGGTGACCAGCACTGTAGCTTGCTGGTCGTTGACTGAAGCTGGGTGCTGGTGTTGAGATGGAGATCTCTGGGAGATTTTCGCTGCTTGATATTGTGTGGAGCTGGGAGATCTCTTGTGGACCCGTGTCCTGAAGTTGGCTCTCCCACTTCAGAGGCACAGCACTGACTCCTGGCTGCAGCACCAAGAGCCTTTCATCCACCGATAGAACCCTGGGACATATGGTGGAAGCAAAGCTATACAGAGAGAATCTTACACAGAAGATTACACATACACATTCACAAAAAGAGAGCAGGGGGAAAAATCAAAAATCTTGCTCTCCAAGTCCACCTCCTCAATTTGGGATAATTCGTTGTAAAAAGAGGAAAAGGGCGAGAAGTCTGAAATCTTGCTCTCTAAGTCCACCTCCTTAATTTGGGATAATTCATTGTAAAAAGAGGAAAAGGGGGGGAAAGTCTTAAATCTTGTCCTCAAAGTCCACTTCCTCAATTTGGGATGATTCGCTGTCCATTCATGCACTCCACAGACGCAGGGCACATCAAATGGACCGTGGACCTTTAATCTGCTGCCTCCGAGGCTGCACAGAGAGATTTCCCTGTCTCTGCTCTCACAGCTTCCGGGTCTCAGCCTTGGACCTGGCCCCGCCTCTGCGCGTAGGTCGCCGGAGGGCGTCCGTTCTTCGCTCAGACAGGACGGGTTTAAAGGAGCCGCTGATTCGGGGGCTCTGGCTCACTCAGGCAGAGGGGAGGGAGGGGCGCACAGTGTGGGGCGGGCCTGTGGCGGCAGAGGCCGGCGTGACGTTGCCGCAGCCCGTGGCGCTCCGTGCGCTTTCCTGGGAAAGCCGTCCCCGGGTCCCGGGACCCCGGCAGTGGCGGGGTGCACAGGCCCCCCGGAAGGCGGGGCGGACAGTGACCCGTGCTCGCACACAGGCCCCGCGGCGGCGGCGGCGGCGGCGGCGGCGGCGGCGGCGGCGGCGGCCCCAGCATCCCACGCCCGTCTCCGAGGTCCGTGCCTTACCCGCGACTCGCGCCTGTCTCCGACGCTTCCCCAAGCAGCCCTCTTAATGCCCTCTCCTCGCGCACCAGGAAACAAAAGGGAAAAAAGTCTCTTGCCTCTTCGGAAGCTCCAGACCCTTTCCCCGGACTCCCTCCGGGCTAGCCGTGGTGCACTAACCCCTTCAGGCTCTCTTCCTGCCGCCAGCCCCAGTCCTCTCCCTGCGTTCCGACTGAAAGCCGATACCCGAGCCTCAGCTCCCAGCCCCGCCCGCCCCGGCGGCCGAGCAGACAAGCCTCTCGGGCTGGTGTGTGCCTGAGGGCACCGGTCCTCTGTGCCAGAATCTCTCCGCTTTGCCCTCCGTACCCCTGTTGCTGTGCTCTCCTCCGCTACTCCGAAGCTTTCCCCCTCCGCCACCTGCAGTCTCCGCCCGCGAAGGGGCTTGTAGTGTGTAGAAACCTTCCCTCCTTCACGGCTCCCTCCCACTGGTGCAGGTCCCGTCCCTATCCAGTTGTCTCTGTTTATTCTTTTTTTCTTTTGCCCTACCCAGGTATGTGGGGAGTTTCTTGCCTTTTGGGGGGTCTGAGGTCTTCTGTCAGCGTTCAGTAGGTGTTCTGTAGGAGTTGTTCCACGTGTAGATGAATTTCTGATGTATCTGTGGGGAGGAAGGTGATCTCCGCGTCTTACTCTTCCGCCATCTTCCTCCGGGGCCGTGCCTCAGTTTTCTAATCTGTAAAATGAGAAAAAATAATTACTCCTACTTCAGAGAATCACTAAAAGAATTAAAAGAGGTAGTACCTCTAAAGCACTTAAAACTCTCTCAGCCCATAGTAAGTACTTAATAAGAATTAGCGGGGTTTAAAAAATTATTATTATTATTTAATTATTATTATTTGATTATGTATCCCCATTACCTACCACATTCTCATATGTTTGATGACTGTGAATCAAATGTGGAAGAGAATCATGATGGTAGAAAGGTGCTAACATTAGCCAGATCACCCAGAACCACTAGTGTAAAAGGGGTACATTGATGTTGGAAGGACACACCAGGATTTATAGCTAACTTGTGTCTCTTTGGGGCAAATCATCAATGATGTGGCACCAAGTTTGTCCTTGGGTACCCTTTCCTAGGTTATCCTCCCTGCCTCATAGCATCCGGTGGAATAAATGTGTGTTGGGGGGAGGGCAGTTGAGAGGGGTAGCCCTAAAAACCACTCGAGAGATTGTAGACAGTCAGGGCTAAGCTTATATTCAAGAAAAAACACCATTTTGTGCTGTTTATGATAAAATATAGAAATACAGCCTTATCAATAATGTATTATTTTTTAAAAACAGAATAGATTGTGAAATATAGTATAAATATGAAAGAGTGAATTAAACATGTATTAGTGCCGTTTAACAAACAAAATGACCACCCATGTAAACACCACCGGGGTCAAGAAATAGAACACTGCCATTGCCCCAGAAGCACCGGCACCCCACACCCTGCCAAACCACAGCACCATCACTGCCCTTTAAGGTGGACCATTATACCCCATTGGTCTTGATCATTTCATATGTTTTCTGTGTGGTTTTAACAATTAGGTATGCACTGCTAATCAATATACATTAGTGTTGCCTATTTTGAACTATGAATGACTCATACCATTTATTTTGTTTTGTTTCTTGATTATTTTGTTCAACATTATGTTTATTGTCATCCAGGTTGGTTGGTTTGTTGGTTTGTTGATTGTTGGATTTTTTTTAGGGAAAAAAGCTAGAGTGTACAAAGCTGATGGAAATTTTATTACATATGCAGCTTGGTGCATATAAGTGAGATTTTCTCTAGTGTAAACAAATAGGGATGGAGTTGTTATGCCATAGAATGTGCCTGTATTTGACTTTATTAGATAATACCAAATAATTTTCCAGAGTAATTTTACCAAATATCAACAATGTTGGGTAGTTTCATTGGTCCACATACTCAACAGCATGATGCATTTTAGACTTTGCAGTTTTATATGATCTGTTGAGATATTTATGGTTTCTTGCTGTGGTTTTAATCTATATTTATTAATTGTAAGTTAACAACTATTTTGATTGCCTTTTGGTGAAATGTCCACTCAATTATTTTGCTTAATTTTTGTTTTGTGTTGCCTGGTCATTTTTTTTTAAATTGGTTTTTAAGAGTTCTTTGTATGGTTTGGAAACTAGTTCTTTTTCAAGTATATGTGTTGCAAATATCATCTTGCACTCAGTAACTCATTTATTTTGCTCTATTAATGCTGTCTTCTGATAAAGAGAAGTTGTTAAATTTAAGGTGGTTGATTTGTCAAGCCATCATTTTATGGTTCATTCTCCTTATGTTCTGTTCTAGATAAGAAATCCACAATGTCATAAAAGTATTTTCTAATACTGACTTATAAAATATTTATAATTTTGATTATAGCATTTTTCCCTTTGTACTGGTTGTTTTTCAAAGTTTATGAACAATTTCAATTGTAGAGGAAAACTGAAATAATTTTACAATGAACACCTCTATATCTTCCACTTAGATCCTGTCTGAACGTATTATTATACGTTTTATCAAGTACCCATCCATCCAACTATTTACCCCTACGATCTATTAATCATCCTCTTTCTTGATACATTTCAAAGTAAATTACAGACAGCCAAAAGCCTCCTCATAGCATTTATATTACTAACTAGTGTTCAGTATTAGTTTTTTTCTTAGAAGGGAAATTTACTTAAGTGAAATGAATAAGTCTGATATGTTCATTCACTGAATTTTGAAAAACAGATACACTTCCGAAAGTCAAACTTCTATCAAGATTTAAAATATTACCAGGCCCTCAGAAAGTATCATATTCCTTTCCTGTCAATCTCATGCCTAAAAAAATACTGCTCTGATATTTTCACTATAGATTAGTTTTGCCAGTTCTAGAATTTTATGTAAATGGAATTAAATAATATGAATATGTATCATTTCAGCAAATCATTTTTGATATTCATTTACATTGTTCTGTACATCAGTAGTTGTTCCTACTACTGCTAAATAGCATCCTGTCCTGTGAATATGCCATAGTCTACTGTTTCCAGCACTCTTCAACCTTTTGTGTAGCTCTAAATTGCATATGAGACCATTTTTCTACTGCCTACAGGACCTACTTAACATTTTATGTAGTACAGGCCTGCTGGCAAAGGCTTTCACCTTCATGTTTGGAAGATATTCTTTCCAGTTATAGAATTCTAGGTCAATTTTTTTTTCAGTACTTCAAAGATTCTGTTATTTTCTTTTCTGAGTTTCATAGTTTCCAACAAGTCTCTTATAACTGTTATCATTGTTCCTCTGTATGTAATGTCTTTTTTTCCTCTGCCTATTTTATGATTTTTTTTCTTTATCATGTGTTTCGAATGACAGGTTATTATGTGACTTGGTGTAGTTTTCTTTATATTTCTCTTCCTGGGCCTTTCCAAGCATTTTGGATCTGTACATTTATAGGTTCATCAAATTTGCAAAATTTTGGCCCATATTTCTTCAAATATCTCTCAGGCCTTCTCTCTTTTTTCTGGAACTCCAATTACATTCATACCTTCCTTGTCTTCTTACCACACTTCCATATTCTCCAATATCTTTTGTTTCCCTGTACTACATTCGTTATCATTTTTCTGATCCATTTTCTACTTTACCACTTTTCTTTTCAGTGGATTCTATTCAGCAATTAATTCTTCTACTGAGCATTGAATTTCAGATTGTTTTAAATTTTTATTTTAATTTACAGAAGTTCTACTCTTTCAAATACTTAAGTTTTTAAAAAGGTTCTATTCTACAGATATATGCAAGCTTTTATTTTTCCCACTATACATAATAAACTAGTTGTTGCATAATCTATTATAAGTCTAATATCTAGGGTTCTTATAAGTCTAAGTGTTCTTTTTATTGTTTCTACAAGTTTTCCCTCACTGTGTCTTCTTAGTTACTTCTCACCTTGATTTTTTTTTCTTTTTTCTCCTTACTCTCCTTCAAAAATATATAGGTGGGGATTTATCAAGTCTAGGATGATGAACTCCTCTTTTATTATAGATTTGAGTTTCCTTCTGCCAGGCTCTTGGAGGTACTACTAGTCTAGAACCACTAAAGCAAGTTCACATGCAAAGTTGCTTGGACCATAGAAAGATACTGTGTACACAAGATGTAAAGTCACATCAGAACTGGATCTTGATCACAAGGACTCAGGATCAAGTTTTTCCCTTTCCTTTTTCACTCTCCTCACACAGAATGAAGGTATAGTAAATAGCATTGATGTCCTGACCACAGCTCACCAAAACTCATCATTTCCATTCACGACAGTGCCCTCTTACTGCAAGGAAGAAATCCCTTCTCTGACCATGGGCAAGTGCTGGTATATCTTCCAGATGATGCAGAAGACATGGCAATTGACAACTCTAAAAACAATCCTCAATCAATGATGTATGGAAGTTGGTGGAAAATACCTGTTTCCTTGTCTCTCTGAGGAAGTTCTGCACAGCCTCCCAGGGCTCCCCAGTCAGGTTGAGCCACAACTTAACACAACCCATATTGACCCTCTTCCCTTCCTCGGCTCATATCCCTGTGCTCTGGGATAATTTCCTGCCAGTTTGGTTTCCCAGGAAAAAACTCTGGAGCTCTGAGATTTTATATAAACGAGGCTCATTCGAGAGTACTTTCAGGGAATTCCCTGACAGTCCAGGAGTTAGGATGTGGTGATTTCACTGCCGGCGGCCCAGATTCAAACCCTGGTCAGGGAACTAAAATCCCGCAAGCCACGTGGCATGGCCAAAAAAAAAAGAGAGAGAGAGAGAGAGAGAGAGAGTACTTTCACCATATGTGAAGACAGATCAAGCAAGATTGGGCAGAGAGAAAAGTTGAACCTTAATGAAATTGCCCCAGAGACCCCAAATGACCCCAAAAAGAACTCTGGAGTTAGAACAGCCTTCAGAGATTTCCCACTTTGAGACAAAGATGGCAGACACCAGTCACTGAATGTGGGCTGCTTCCAGGGAGGGGATGACCTTGCATGAGACGCTGTCTTCAGCTGAGGGCAAGTTCTGAAGAGGGACTCACCCTAGAGCCAGATGCAGCTCAAATTCATAGGGGTAGTGGAATGAGTGTGTCATTTCCCAAGGAGGGATATAGGCTGCATAATATAGCATCCACTACACCTGCCAATAAACTGCTGGTACTCAGATCTGACTCTAACCTCTGTGGAAACCTGACCTAAGACACAAAGCAACCATTTCCTTGATGTTCCCTGTGGTGGATGGTATAGGGGTAGATCTAACTCATCTCTACTGAGATTCATGTGGAGTGTTCTCTGTTTGATGCCTCTCTTTGAGCAGCCAAGGGCCCATGACCCCTGAGATCCACCAGTAACCTCAGAGCTAAAGTAGCTGTAACTACCTGGTGCTCTGGTTATCTCTTTCTCTTTCAGTTCCTCTTAGATATTAGCCAAGGAGCTCCTTGCTTTCTTGTCAGCAATTTGATATTTTTAGAGTTTTTAAGCATTTTAACTGAAGGTTTGATCTGAATATCCCAGTTTGACATTACTGGAAATAAGAATCTCTGATAAAATCTCAAATGAAGTATTTTTAGTTGTCAGTCAGTAGTAAAATGGGCCAGGCCATTTGGTATTGAAAACTGCTACACACAATTCAGTTCTTTCCAGCAGACATCTACCAGCTTAAAAAAAAAAAAAAAAAAAAGATGTGTTTTCTTGAGCCAGTGTCAAGAAAAGCAATGATTTCTACCCTTACCCCTTTATACCCCCAGGAAAGAATGATTAGGTGTCTGAGAAAAGGACCTGCAGGAACTGTATAAAATCAAGCTGTGTGGTAGAGATCAGATAAATCTTTGTGGGGATTACTGCAAAGGTTTAGAGTATATGACCTATGTATTTTCTGTAGCCAATACCTTAGAAGCAAAGCCATGGGCTGAAACTGAACAAATATAACTCAGGATGTAAAAGTATGCTAATATTTTATTTTTTTAATATTGTAACATATTTAAAAGACAATAACAAAAAGTCACATTACCAACCTTACTATCAGCTCTACTATAAATTTAATTAACAATGTTACCTATTGTGTTGTGTAGTTCTGCATGCTTTGCAAGTACTCCCTTATTTTATGATTTCTAGTATAGACCTGAACTGTTATCTTGCTGCCTGTGTATCTTTCTCTCTAAACTCTCTCAGTGTAGCATAAGCAAGTTACAAGCTCCAAGTACATGTTCACTGAGTTATAATATAGAGAAAATCCAATAATATTTAAATAAATAAATAAAATCCCATAAAGATATAACTGCAAAAATATTGAAAAGGATGGTATGAAAAACCAAGAAGAATTAAGAAGAAATTTTTGACAGCAGATAAGTGATTTTTCTGTTCAGTGTTTCCTAGCTTGGCATTGTTTTTCTTTTTTGCTTTAGATTTTAATGCCAGTAAACCAGAACCAAAAATAAAATTAAATGGTTTAAAATCCTATTTGTGACTTGTTCCTCTCTGGTTTCCTTTGATTCTATGATCGTATTTTATTTTTTTTAATTTTTTTTATTTTCTTTATTTTTTTGTCTGCATCAGGTCTTAGTTGCGACATGCGGGACCTTCGTTGAGGCATGCAGGATGTTTCGCTGTGGCACTCGGGCTTCTCTCTAGTTGTGGTGCGTGGGCTTCTCTCTAGTTGTGGTGTGCGGGTTTTTTCTCTCTAGTCTTGGCGCACAGGCTCCAGAGTGCGTAGGCTCTGTAGTTTGCAGCACGCAGGCTCTCTTGTTGAGGCACTCGAGCTCTGTAGCTGTGGCGCATGGGCTTAGTTGCTTCACGGCATGTGGGATCTTAGTTCCCCAACCAGGGATCGAACCTGTGTCCCCTGCATTGGAAGCCAGATTCTTTACCACTGGATCACCAGGGAAGTCCCAATTCTATGGTTTTAATAACTTATTTGCTTTACTAGAACTGTAGGAAAACAGTTTCAGAGCAATGGGACTTTACCTTGATTATTTAAGTCAGTAGTAAAGTAAGGAGTGCATTCTCTAAAGAGATCCATTTCAGGATGAACTCTTCAGAAATAAACCTATTATAGTAACAGTAAAACCCGTGTGATTACATATCATACGTAAAACAAATACTCCTCTTTCCCTGAGTCACTGTAATCGTGTACCTAAGAGCCTTCTCTGTGAGCGCTCACTGTGTACTAGGTGAGCACTCCCCACTGCCTCATGCAATCCTGATGCTCATCCTCTGAGTTAGCAACTAGTGCATATAGACCTGAACTTGATAGAGGGTAGAGTGGATGGAGAGGGTTGAGAATTAGAAGAAAATGGCAAAAAGTTGTTGATACTGATTCATTCAACTGTCAATACCCATCATTCCAAAGCTGTGTGCCAGAGAACAGGTGAGTTTCTCCAAGTGGCACTTCCCATACACACACACACACACACACACAACCAGCATCTTCTGTACTGTGGTTTCCCAAAAGGGGCAGTGGGCTTTGCCTGACATCTCAAGGCTTCCCTGCCACCAGTTCCAGCCACACATCTAACTTGACTCTTGTGGCTAAAATTTCTTCCTCATTTAATAGCATCCAGTGAGTCCACAGGAAATGCATATATTCTTGCCAAATGGTGAGAGTGCAGCCCCATCGAGATCCTTTTCTTCTCACTTTGCAGGCCTCCCAGAGTCACTGTATCCTCACATGGACCTCACTTCTAAGGGCAAACTTCAGGGCCTTCCGGAACATTCTCATCTTGCCCTATACCACCTCCACCCAGGACATCTCTGTGAGTATCTTCTTGAGATCTTGCCCTACTAATTTGAACCAGGGTGGGGAGCACACCCTCCATGCCCTGATACAAAGAAGAGACAGAATGCATTAGCATTGCCACTGCCTGACACTCTACTCCCATGATATTTTCCAAATTCTCTAGTCTTCTCTCCTTATAGGCGTATTGGGATGGGGGGGGTTGAAGGTCATAGTAAACCCTAGAGAGGCTCCTAGGCTTCTGCTCAGCTTACTCTTTAGAATAAAGAGAATTCATCTATCACCTATTGTTCTCAGATTTGCAACTTCTGCTGAAACTCCAAGGTAAAAGGAAAAGTATCTTTTAACAGTCAAATAAAGTAAGAATTATTATTCCATTTTATTCCCAAGAAAACTGATGCCCAAATGGTGAGATAATATTTCAAGGTCACTTGATTATCAGCAGCTAATATTGTCTCTACTTAAACAAACTTCAGGCTTTCAGTCACATTAAATTTCAGTAAAAACAAACAAACACACAAACAAAAGGCTGGACACACGCCAAGCATTCATAAATAAACATTTGTTGAAAGTTTGCATTGTTTTTGTTCTAAGTAGGCACTTACAAACTTCTTTCCAACCTGGATTTGGATATGACCCTTTAGTGACTTTTTAAAAGAGGAAGATCTTTATATGACCTATCTCAGAATTGAAAGATTTCTTTGATCGATAGTCTCCCATTAGAATTCCGCCCCCCCCCCCGCCGCCCCAGGAGCTAGCCACCCTCCTCTATGATTTCTGTTGCTGGTATGGAATAGCAGAGCTCTACAAGCCCTTTTCCTCACAACCAAAGAACTAATTCAAATTCAGTGGGACACCCCAGATTGAAATCCTGAGCTCTCCTGACCCAACTAATGATTGTTCTCTCCAGCAGCCTGTGAGCTCTGAAACTGCAGTGTCAGAGCCAGAGTCTGAACGACTTTCACCCGCGTTTCCACTCGTTCCATTTAATAGAAAGTGGCAGGACAAAACCCTCAGTAAATGAGGTTCTGAATTGCCATTGGTTCTAAGAATAAAGGGCAAGTTTATTGGTCTCTGGCTATACTAGACTAAACATGTTAAAAAAAAAAAGGTAAAACCTTAATACAGAGGCAGCCATCTTGGTCAATTGAATGAGGGCAATTGGACAAAAGTCAGGAAGGAGAAATGTAGGGAATATACCATAGCACAATTCAAACAGGGTCACCGGAATATTCATAATGGAGAAATCTCGGAGCAACTCTACCCCATTCATACAGCAGTCAGAACGTTGGCCCTTCCCTCTGGTCCAAAGCTCTGCACTCCCTAGAGTTCTGGATACAGCAGATTCCTCGGCAGGCAACAGACCTAGATGCAGCAGGCAGCATTTCCCTGCTAAGGAGCCATCAGAAGTAGCTTGTGAAAGCATGTCATAGTCATATACACATTGTCAAACGAACGACTTTTCTAAGGCAAATTTAGTCTTTAGCTTCTTTATTTCGAAAATAAAAAATTATGTGTGGGCTCTCTATACCTCAGACTGTGAGCTCACACTTTGACAGAAACAAAGGTAAAGATATGCTTCCTTCCCTTAAACGTTTAATGAGGGAGCAAGGACATAATGACAATATCATAATGTGTGCAACCCTTTTTGATGCTTTAAGGCAATTACTTTGTTGACATATTGACTTGAGGCAATATTTCCCTTTCTCAGCTGTCATGAAAATATCTGAAATCCAAGACTGCATATAGATATGGAAACCTTCTGGATGACTTATGTTTGTAAATCCCTTTCACCTTGACTAAACCCAGTAATATTTTCCCACCTTTCCAGTCCATGAAACCCAATTCATCTTGATTCCTACTGACCTCGCACTGATGCCACAATTCATAGAATTCTATAAGTTTGGTGAGGATAATTACCATAATTTTCAGATTTAAGGTTGATATCGACATGATCCTGTTTGCTTTATGGGTGATCTCTTTCTCCTTTCTCAAAACAACTGCCATGTTTGTATTTATTTCTTATCTAAGTCCATTTTTCACCAAATCAGTAAAATTTCTAGAGCAGAGAGAGATTCCTTGTTTTGACCAGATAACTTATTTTCCCCAAGCTCTTCCAGGGAATTCTCAGCTTGCTGAGTCACCCAGTACTAATACATTGCATATTATTATCTTATAATTGTAGAACAGTGCTTTAAATGTTATATATGTTATATCATGCCATTTTTATAACCCTCCTAGGGAAGGGTTTCTGCCCTGTTTGACAAATGAGAGAATAGAAACTCAGAGAGGTGAGGAATTGAGTATGCTCATAGAAGTGAATAATTAGTAAAGTTAACACAAAAATAATGCTCTCTGATGTAAGTCTCATCTTGCAATGTAGCAGAAGTTAGAATGTGACCCATTGCTTGTGTCAACTCAGTTGATGATGGAACTCTAGGGAATGGTGAGTTAACCTTGAAGAAGGGAGTGAGATTTTGATGGAAGGAGCTTGAGCACTGGATGGGGTGGAAGCAGAGAATGCAGCCTCCTCCAAAGTCTCTTTGTGTCAAACTTCATGGGCTTCTTTCTAAATGCTAATGAGAATGGGGCTGCAACTCCAAACTGAGAGGCGTGTTTCTCTTGGGAGACTTTGGGTTGTAGAACCCTGTAACAAGATGTCAACCCAGTTGCTGGTGAGGCAGCGTTCTTCCCATGCAGCACAGCTCCATCCTTCTGCTGGTGATTCTGGAGAACGAGAATGTGCTGCTTTGACACTCCCCAAGTGTGATGCATCTGCAGTGGTGTTGGTAGTGGTAACAGTGGAAACAGGAACTGAGCCAAAATGGGAGAGTCAATTGAGGACCACACTTGGAACTTAATAAGACCATCTCATAAGCATCCCTGAAACATGATTTAAGAGACTCACAAAAATAAATGCAGATATTGCACAGAGGTTGGAGATGCTGAAACTGCTGGTGCGGGCAAATGCCAAAGTAATAAGAGATTATTGCTAGCTTGGCCCCATTTTAACCCCTAAGATGATGTGATTTGAGGCATAAAGTATAGAAAGGTTCAAAGAATTGTAGAGATTCATAGTATTTGAAGGAAACCCTGTCATCGTCCTCATTATCACCATAACCAGTGACAGAAAGACTTGCATCTGAGTGGGTTATAAATGTTTTTATAATTTAATACTTTAACTTTCAAATTAAAGAAGAAAAGTAAAGTACACATTTAGGGCAGTTAAGTTTATCATGTCATTGATTCTCCCTCCTTTTCATGCCCATTCACCTCTACCCTCGATCCCCTCAGCGTTCCCACATGACAAAGGTCTTAGGTGCTTGCTCTGGCTATAACCTCCCCAAATTGATAAACTCAAAACATGATCCAGAAGAATCATTCCTATGTTGTTGGAAAGCAAAAACTTTCCCTTGAACAGACTTCAAAGGAAAACTACAGTGCCCTCGCAGCGTAATAAGTGCTCTTGTTTCAGGTGGGTTAGTCTGCAAATCCACTTCCACATGATATTCTGACTTGTAATTCAGTCAGAAAAAAGAGAATCAAAGGCAGACTCCTCCAAGGGCAAGTGCGCCTGACCACATCCCTGAATAACAGTGGTGGGAGTAAAATGCTCACTTACATGAGCCCCCAGGAGGAAAACCCTCCTCAGGCAATTAATGAGAGTCTCTGTAGCACACTGGGGGCATTTACTTTCATTGTGACAGCCATACTTTATTACAGAAGAATCCCCAGTTGCTCTGTGATCTTTTTTTCAATGATTTCCATAGTCTCACTGTAGGTTTACCACAAATGTCCATAGATTACCAGGGACTAAGATATAATATCCTGTATTACTTGTTTTTAACAGACCAATACATTGGGGATAAAGTCTTGTTAATGATTAAAATACACTTTTGTTACTTACCTAAAGTTCCCAGTTAGAATTTTTTTTTAGCTTCCATTGCAATGGGACCAAAATATGGAATAATGTTTACATCACTAACTGACCAAATGTAGCAGCAGTAGAAGTATTTGCATTAAAAATAAATAAATAAACATGTTTAACCACTAAAAAAGTAATGAAGGTTATTATAGAAAATGTGAGAATATATAAATGAAGAATGAACTTTATAGTCATCTGCAGTCTCAGCACAGAAAAGTAACTATTCTGGTACGTTTCTTCATAGACTTTTTACTGACATGCTTTTTTACATAGCTGCAATCTTGTCAAAAATAACAATTGTTAGGTGCCTTCCTAGAGGACCTGGAGTAGTTGATACATGGTAAAAGGACTCAGAAATGTAACACACAGAAATGGGATTAGCATAGTTAATACACAATCAATAAGATTTTTTAAATGAAGAAAACATTCTAAACATCATGAATTATTATTTCAGTCAATATTTATTAAGTGTCTGCTACATCCCCCGGCATTGTACTGGGTGTATTTAATATCTATTTGAATGTTTTGTGATTCATAAAGGAATGTGTTGATTATTATGAACACTATATCGGCAGCTTTCCTATTACATTACTCTTTAGCATCTAATCATAATACGTATATTGATTGTACGAATCCTCTTGTTTGGGAAGGGTTGAGTGGAGTATGTGACTTGCCCCTTGCTCACTCTAACTCTTCCTGAGTCACAGGATGACTGTGTAAATAAGTAGATAGCAGAGACTTTGTGGAATACAAAAGTTTATTAAAGACCCTAAGAAAGTTTTTTTTTTCCCTCCAGTGAGGCAAGAATATTAGAATTCTAATATCATAGACATTAGGAATATTTGAAGCATGATATTCTGATTGCATAGTTCATAGTGACAAATACCAAAAGCATGGGTGGATTATACAAAGCAGGCCACTGTTTATAAATTATGCCAAAAACCTCAAATTCAAACACCTCTAGTGCTGGCCTAGTTTATCCTCCCTCCAATCTTTGAAGAAAATGTGAAGTGAAATCCCTGTCAAAGGAGTTATATTTTGTGTTACAAAATGAAACTCACCAAAGCTGAAACA
The DNA here is from genome assembly GCF_964165515.1 of Mesoplodon bidens. NCBI lineage: Eukaryota > Metazoa > Chordata > Mammalia > Artiodactyla > Ziphiidae > Mesoplodon > Mesoplodon bidens. The sequence continues at coordinate 115,884,100 of NC_138176.1, read as the reverse complement.
GTTTGAACAAAATACATAAAATTCTATTGGATTATAACCCAAGGTATAACATAAATATCCATGAGCCCATACTGATATTTTAAAAATGATTGACAGTCTCTAGATCCATCCATGTCTCAACAAATGACTCAATTTCGTTCCTTTTTATGGCTGAGTAATATTCCATTGTATATGTGTACCACAACTTCTTTATCCATTCGTCTGTCAATGGGCATTTAGGTTGCTTCCATGCTTCTGTCATACAAAGTGAAGTAAGTCAGAAAGAGAAAAACAAATATCGTATATTAACGCATGTATGTGGAACCTAGAAAAATGGTACAGATGAACTGGTTTGCAGGGCAGAAGTTGAGACACAGATGTAGAGAACAAACATATGGACACCAAGGGGGGAAAACCGTGGTGGGGTGGGAATGGTGGTGTGCTGAATTGGGCGATTGGGATTGACATGTATACACTGATATGTATAAAATCGATGACTAATAAGAACCTGCTGTATAAAAAGACAAAAAAAAACAACTAATACTAAACTTTCTTTTGGTTATTTGTATGGAAATATGTTAATATAAATGTTTCAGACATTACATGAAATTTCTAAAAATCTTATATGTTCTGGTATAATGTTATAAGTCATAATTCTAGTTATTACTTTAAAATGTATATCTCAGAAATAACTAAAAAAATGATTGAATAAACAAATAAATGAATAGAAGAGACAAATATCCTTTACAGAATTCCAAATATGTATGTAGGTATCCTGCTCTCAAGGAAGTGGAGCATAACCCCCTACTCATTAAGTGCGGGCTGGCAGTGTACAATGAGTACAGGATAGGAATGGGGTGGGGGGGGGAAAGAGTACCTTTATGGTGGAGAAATCTGGCAAACACTACCGTGGCCAGGTGACCAAGGTTAACATCAACAGTGAGAAGTCATGTTGATAAATATGAACCCTTGACATGATGTGAAGAAAATGACACTTTATATCTGTGGTCTTCTTCCTCAAAACTCAACTTCAGTCTAATCATGAGAAAACATCAGAAAATCCCTAATGGGGGACACTCTACAAAATACTTGACCATTACTCTTCAAAACTGTCAAGGTCACCACAAACAAGGAAAATCTGAGAAACTGTCATAGCAAAGAGAAGCCTAAGGGGACATGACAGTTAAATAGAATGTGTCATCCTCAATAGGATACTGGAACAGAAAAGGATTTTTTTAAAAGCCCAAGGAAAAAATAAAATAAAATATATTCGTTTTTTAAAAGTCCAGAGAATTTTCCTCAGAAAGCAGGTGCCCCTCTGGTGAACCCTAACAGAACAATGGAGCTGTACCTCTTAAGTCAACCGATCCACATGATACATAAACCGGCAGGAATTCCGTCTTCCAGTAACCACTCTCACTCTGACAGATGAAAGCACCACAGAGGAAGGAGTTAGGACCTGAGAAGTCTTTTGTTTGTTTGTTTGCTTGTTTGTAAAGGAAAGAAAAGAAAAACTCTTTGAGTTAAGAAAAAACAGGACTATTACATTCTGTGGTGAGATGAATGACAAATTACGGGAAATGCTGACTAGTGTCAGTAGAATCTAGTTGCATTATTCACTACAGAAATCAAAAGCAAGCATAAATTGAAGAGTGACATGAAATTCTGACCTGGCAGAAGAGCTGCAGTCAGCGCCAGAAAACCAGTATCTGAGGTGCAGGAGACAAGGGATGAGACAAGAGGTCAGGAGACAGGGCAACCAGAGCAAATAAAGAACCAGAGTACAAAGCTTGGCAAGGGAAAATGATTCAGAATATAAGCCATGGATAAAGCAGGACTCTTGACATCTCATCGCTGTTTGGATTCTGCCAGCTGGGTGGCCAGGGCTCATATCGGCTGATTTCAAAGCTCGAGGTGCGAATGGAGAGCGGCAGAAAACATTATAACACCTGAATGTGAATTACGGACATCACATACTTTTTTACTATTTAGTCTCATGATGAGAGGCTAAGAAAAGAAAGAACCATTTTCTGGTTCTAATTTAGCAAATATTACTCAATTGCTGCAATTCTGAGCGTGTACGAACTGCTTCAGTGTAATCGCCTTGTCATTCACTCTTGTGTACACACCTCCACCCTCCCCTCAAAGTGTGATGTGTGGAATTTGGGGAAAAATGTTTGGGAGCTAGGATTGTCTTCAAGAAATGAGGCCTTTATGGTTTGTTTTTCCCCTCTCTCTTCCTAAATTCTGTAAGGTTCATTCTCATGTATTCATCACTTCCACAATTATTCGATCCCTGTCTTCAATACCTAGTGTATTGATGAAGACAAAAAGTGATAGAAATATGAGTTGAATAATTTTTGATAGGTCTGTCTAATGTAATAAAAACTGATAAGTAAATTCAAAATGGAGACTAGGTTAGACCCACTTTGTGGGTAGGGGCTGCTGGAGATCTAGGTGAAGAAGATTTGTAAAATGATGTTAGTCTTTGGTAAAAAAAAAAAAAAAAGGGTGCTGCAGTCAAGCAGCTATACCTGCCGTGTATGTGAGGGGGGCAAGTGAAAGCACTGGGGTCACAATTTACAGTACTTGTGCTTTACACTTGGTAAAGTAAGGACAATATTTGATTCACACTTAAAACTTAGGTTCTCATTTTTCTTCTTATTTTTTCCAGTTCAGACCACTATTTATATATAGATTGACCAAATTTAGAGTCCTAAACATTCCTAATAAACCACACTGTTGGTGCATGATAATATCCATGTACTGAAGCATCATGATGGAGTCACATGCAATGATGTATTGGACCACATCTTGGTAAAACAAAGGATCTGTTCTTTTGCTCCAAATGCATGAAATGTAACACCCTAATGAGACTGCTCAATGGTATAGTAGAGCATGTAATGGTCATCACTTAGGGTGATGTAGGGTAGGGTTTATTTGCAGAAAGAATTTTTCTTCGCTTTGCATTATAGCTGTAGGGCGTAAAAACATAAAACACATCCCTGGACCTGTTAGCTTTTTATCCAACTTGTCAAACTGGATTGGCTTAATTGGTTCATTACAAATTATGCACATCAGTATGTCATCCTCTCCCCTTTCCCAATTTCCCTCAACTGTTAAAAATGTTAGATAACTATTAATTAGATAACTGATTAATTCAATTCAGATGAAGTACATTTGCTACCTAATGATAAAGAAGAAGCAATGAGCCTTCAAATAAAAAACACCCAACAACAAGTGAATCCATACAGCTCATTGGATGCTCACTGTTGTGGAACAAATCCTGTAGTTTGTATTCATTATCTAACCAAGACTTTGTGGATCTACCTTTACTTTCTACAAATTCAACAGGGATTTCCATTAGAAGACCAGTGATTAATTAAGCTCATCTATAAATTATTTAAATAATGGTGCTTAATGTAAGAAATAAGTTTTTAAAAACCCCAGTAAGAGAGCAAGGGCTTTGAATTATAGATGAATAACATACAGCTCTAAATACAATTCAGCTTGGCTTTATCTCCAAGTTGGTAAATTCCTGATGTGGGGATGTTTGTTACTTTGAATCTATTTCTGCTCCGTTGATTTCTTCTTTTATCACCCACTCCTGAGTTTTTGTTGGCTCTCTTTCATGTACCAGGGTGACACATGCTTTTCCACTTGAACTGAGTGTATTCTTGTGTGCCTATCCATACACCAACTGCAGACAAATATCCAACACCCTCACTTACTGAAAGTCAAGAAATTAAGTACAGAGTCTTCTAAGTCAAATTCTTCCAGTGTACATTCTGCTAGATTGTATGTTGAGCGTGCCTACTAATACTTTCAACTTTGTTTCTCCTTTTCTATTATGGCTACAAATGATGGGCAAACTTGGTACTTACCAGAAATATATCTTCTACATGAAGTAACATTGCGTTAAAACATCCTATTAGTCCCGCAAATTATTGCTCTGTAGCAATATCAAACAACATGTTACCTCAAAATTCTCCAGGTTAAAGATTTACCATTTGGCAGTTCCCTTCTGGTTTAAAAAGCATCCTTGCTAGGCTCTGTGGAGATTTAAGGCATAAAAGACAAATCCTCCTGTGGCATTGAAAACCCATTGGAGGAAATAAGTACCCAAGAATTAAGTTTTGCCAACCACAAGAAAGTTATGAAAAATGTTGGATTATTTCCTTTAAAATTCAGTTTAAAGAATAATCACTTTGAGTGCCTCTTAAAAACTCAGCTTCTACATGCACCCAGAAATGGAATACTCTATATTTGGATGCTATCATCTATCTCCTTAAAGCCCACCCAATCCAAATAATAATAATAATAGTATTTGATATCAAACACTGTTCTTAATAATGTTTGTATAAACATTATGTTTATACAAACATACAAATGTTTCTATTAATTTGTATCACCCAATCCAAGTACAACCAGTGTCTATAATATGTTGATGCTACATTAAGGCAGATCCTTCAGGCACTGTAACTCCCAAAAACATTTTAAGAGGGCATCTTCTGTGAACACTTTTTTATAGGAGTGCTGAAGCTGCCTCCAGGACAAGGAATCTGTATTTTTTTTTTTTTTTTTTTTTTTTTTTTTGCTGTACGCGGGCCTCTCACTGTTGTGGCCTCTCCCGTTGCGGAGCACAGGCTCCCGACGTGCAGGCTCAGCAGCCATGGCTCACGGGCCCAGCCGCTCCGCGGCATGTGGGATCTTACCGGACAGGGGCACGAACCCATGTCCCCTGCATCGGCAGGTGGACTCTCAACCACTGCGCCACCAGGGAAGCCCCGGAATCTGTATTTTTAATAAGTTTCTTCCTGCCTTTTTCAGGTGGGCCTGGTGTGGACTGGAAAAGTGCACAACCTAGAAGATGAGAGTTATGTTTTATTCAGCAGACAAAACTGAGGACTTAAGCCTGGGACACAGCATCTCAGGTAACTCTGAGACACTGCCCTGAAGGGTGAGGGAGGAGTCAGAATATATAGGAGTTTTTGCAACAAAGACCAGATATTTGGAACATAAAAAGATTGCTGTTAATTAAAGAAAACTGGATATATCAAGTTAAGGAATTTAGCACTTTTCTGTAAGTGGGAAGATGCAAGAGTCTGAGTTCACTGAAATAATTCCTTTGATATGCACCTCAGCTACCTGGGGCCAGTATCCTTTGCTTTTCCGTCCTGAGTTCCCTCAGGGCTCACCATCAGGGCAGCTGTAATGTGATGGCTTGATGGCTGCAATATCCATTGTTTACTGATATGGCAGGCAATATTTCTCATTCACACTGGGAAACCCTAGGGTAAAGAGATCAGCAAAATCTTCATAGACATGTAGAAAATTTCTAGTTGAGGAATTTCATGAGAAGAGACAGTGCAAAATGTGTTCTGAAAAAAGTACATAGATTAATTTATCTGGAGTGTAATTCAAAGGCTATATGGTGAACTAAACATGAAAAGGTAACTTACAGACACAGGGCAGATGACCTTGGGCACAAACCTACAGCTTGGACTATGAGGAACTGTGAAATTTTGAGCAGGTAAAGGACATGATCAGAAGTATGCATTAGGAACTGTGGGTGGTTGGATTGGAGTGGCAAGAAAACACAAGGAAATACTGGTTTCAAGGATAATTATAGCTCCCACTTGGGAGAGAGCAAAGACCTAGAGTCAGGGAGAAAGGAAAGCGGCAGGTGGTTATGAGACAAAACTCCAGGTGAATTTGCTCCCAGTCAACCAGAAGAGGCCTCACAACTGGGCAGGCATTGGCCTCCACAGATAGGAACCACTTCAAAAGTACGCCATCTAATCTAGGGGTCCTTTTTATTGCTTTTCTCTTTGAGAAGATTTGCTTTCTCTCTTTGCCTTAACATGGGCTCTTTGATCAGTGTGTCAAGGTTCTCATTACTGAAGTCTCAATCAGAAAAACAGCAAGTATTTACATTCCAGGGCACAAATGTTGCAGAAAAAATGCCTATATCTGGTTTTGATGGTCAGGCAAAGAGCAGTTTTTGCCTTCTGACTGCAGTGTGTAAACTGCTCAAGTAATACTTAACCTCAGAATAGAGACATTTTCTGAAATGTCACAAAGGACAAACTGAAAATGTCTTAATCATATTTGGTTCCACCCTACCACTTGAATTTATTTTCCAGCATTCATTTTTAATGTCACATTTTCATAAGACATGATATACTGAGGGGGAAAAAGCCTCTCAAACAGAAGTCAGAAAACGAAAATGTTGGTCCTCATCCTTCACTCTTATTCAGTGCAGTATCTTACACACATGCCAGGAACTGGGTGGGGGTCTAGGGAAGAGGATAAATAAGACAGTCTTTGCCTTTGGGAAGCTCACTGTCTGGAAAGAGACAGAAACAAACATGAAGATGGAATTGCATTAGGATATGGTAAGTTCTGGGCAGAAGTTTGCATATCGTGTTCTAGGATCACAGAGGAGGAGTCTATTGACTTTTTTTTTAATTGAAGTATAGTTGATTTACAATGTTGTGTTAGTTTCAGGTGTAAAGCAAAAGTGATTCAGTTATACATATACATATATATCTATTCTTTTTCAGATTCTTTTCCCTTATAGGTTATTACAAGATATTGAATATAGTTCCCTGTGTTATACAGCAGGATCCTGTTGTTTATCTGTTATACATATAGTAGTGTGTATATGTTAATCCCAAACTCCTAATTTATCCCTCCTCTTCCTTTCCCCTTTGGTAACCATAGGGTTGTTTTCTATGCCTGTGAGTCTATTTCTGTTTTGTAAATAAGTTCACTTCTGTCCTATTTTAGATTCCATATATAAGCGATATCATATGATATCTGCCTTGCTCTTGTCTGGCTTACTTCACTTAGTATGATAATCTCTAGATCCATTCATATTACTACAAATGGCATTATTTCATTCTTTTTTACGGCTGAGTAATATTCCATTGTATATATATATATATATATATATATACCACATCTTCTTTATCCATCCGTCAATGGACATTTAGGTTGCTTCCACGTCTTGGCTATTGTGAATAGTGCTGCTATGAACCTAGGGGTGCATGTATATTTTCAAATTAGAGTTTTCTCCGAATATATGCCCAGGAGTGGGATCCCTCGATCATATGGTAGCTCAGGAGCCTGTTGACTTTAGGTGAAGGCTTTAAGAGGAGATGGCTGAGCTGAGGCTGAAAGGAGGGAGAAAAAGAGAGAAGTCATGAGATGGAGGGTGTTCCTTGTAGAGACAACAATGAGCAGAGCTGACAAGCAGCATGTTGTGTGCAGAGGAGAAACAAATGTTTTTGTTCTTGCTTTCAGAAAAATCTCAGTTGCCTTGTAAAGTGGTCTTTGATGAAGCTGAAAATATAGGAAGGAGTAAGACCTTGAGGGACCTTGAGTGCCCTGCTCAGGGCCTTTGAATCTATCCTAGAGACACAAGGAGCCATTGAAGGATTTTAAGCAGAGAAGTCACCCTCTACAATTTGTGTCTTAGATGTATCACTATGAGGGAAAGATGAGAGACAAAACAGACAAAAGGACAATGGCCAGACTATATGCAAAAATAGAATTCTGACTCACAACCTGCAGCATCCTGCCCAGGACACTGACCCCTTATGTACAATAAATGGACCAGGAAGGCTATAAGTCTGTTATAGGTCAGACTTATAGGAAGTCAGACTGCTATGTCTAGTAATAAACCAGGAAGCAACACAATAACTGTTGCAAAATTGGCCCAAAGTAGTCAGGACTTGATTAATAACTGATAGCTTTCCTAATCTGTGTCCCCATTTCCAACTGAGGACCAACCAGACAAAGCCAAACATGCTCCCCTAACCACAGGAAGCCCCACTTCTAGTCAGCCTTCCTACAGCTTCCCCAGGTCAACAGCCTACAATCAGGACATATTTGAAGCTTCCCCTTCTCTCCACTCTAAAGTTTCCCAGTCCGCTGCCTGCCTCTGAGTCTCTACCAAAATGCATGTGATGGTGACTGACTTCCTTGCTATTGCAAGCTCTGCATAAATAGCCTTTGCTTTTCTCATTTGGTTGGTCTTCATGCATTTCCTCAAAAGTCAAGAATAGATGATAAATACTAAAGAGTAAACCTGGAGGAAAGGGGGGATCAGAAAAGAGGTGATCATAATCAATAACAAAATAATAAAACTAAATAACATGTGTTAAGCATTTACTATGTATCTGCACCATACTAATCACTCTACCTTTTAGAATCTCACTTAATTCTTGAAACAACCCTACTGAATGTACTACGTGTTACCCACATTTTAAGATAGCAGAAAATAAGACTTAGAAAGATAAATAACTAGTTCATCTCAATTTTTTAAAATTTATTTTATATATCTATTTTGGCTGCATTGGGTCTTTGTTGGTGTTCATGGGCTTTCTCTAGTTGTGGGAGTTCATTGCGGTGTGCGGGCTTCTCATTGGGGTGGCTTCTCTTGTTGTGGAGTACAGGCTCTAGGCATGCAGGCTCAGTAGTTGTGGCACACAGGTATAGTTGCTCCGCGGCATGTGGGATCTTCCCAGACCAGGGCTCAAACCCGTCTCCCCTGCAATGGCAGGCAGATTCTTAACCACTGTGCCACCAGGGAAGTCCTATCTCAATTTTTACATCTAGTTAGTAACTGCAACCAAGTCTTTTTGACAACAAGGCATATGCACTAAACAATTCTGGAACCTGCCTCAAAATCAAAGTCAATTGAGAATCAGACCTTAAACTTGAGTTTGCACTTTACTACCTCTCTGTGTAGCAGGAACTCAGATGCGAGATAAAAATGATAAAGTGGTAAAATATTTGGGAAGTAAGACATCAGAATTTGGAAAGTGACAGGATATGGTTGGTGGTAGAGGACTGGGTAAGGAATCCAAGGTAATTCCATGCCTTTAGTGGCTGGCTGTTCCCCGATTTACCATCCCCCAAGGACCTCCCCCACCCACACACACACAAGCTCAGAGAGGGGAACAAGGGACTTAGGGGTATCTTTTACTGGGCCCTTGGGCTAGTCACTTAATTTCTCTAAATGTCAATTTCATCTGTAAAATGGGAAGAATGACTGCCTTGCCTATCTCTCCTGATTGTGTTCCATATAAAATAAAACAATGGATACAAAAATAATGAAAAGCTGTATACAGATACATGTTTCAGATCATTTCTGATCATTTTTTGTAAAAAAAAATTTTGTAACATATCTGATGATATATTAGAAGGGTTCTATTGTTTTTCAAAATTAAGATGGAGTTTCAAAAATTTAATATGTGTGTTTCTCACAAAGTTATGTGATTTAACAATTTAACAATTTAACAATTCCTTTTATTTTGCATGGTCACTTCTGTCTTTGGTCTCCATAATACGGATCTAAGAAATTGCCTGAAAATATTTTTGCTTTCCTAGCAAGTAAACACAGCTGAGAATCCTGACGTGAGATTATATAAAATGTCAAATCTCATGTGCCCAGTGCTATGTGTAACATCAGGAAAATAAAACAATTTAAAAGATATAAGCATGCAGAGCCACCCAGCACGTGTTTGCCTCAAAGTGGCCACAGTACTTGAACTCTTTCCCCTCTTGACTATTTAGCTTGCCTTCCTTGTCACAATATAGTCCTTATTTTCTTATATAGTAAATATATAGAGATATGTATTTGTATATATAAATATAGGTATGTAGATATAGATGTATATTATTTTACAAACTAAGTAGAAAATATAAAAATAAATAATACATACACACACACATTCCTTTCTTTGTAAGTCAACATTCAGTTCAAAACTGCTTATAAAATCCAATCAAAAGCAGGCATCTAGAGCACAAAGGAACAATATGCTAAAGTACTTTTAGGAACTACTCTGTAGGTAACTTCAGACCTATTGATCTGAACCCTGTGTTCTGTGAATCCTTTCCCTTCTTGTTTTGGCCAGACACCAGATGTCAGAAGCAAGGCTAAGTCACACAATAAGTGGGTATCAAAGGATTATGATGGTGACAACAACACCACAACCACATCGTACCAACAACTGCACCATTCCATTCAATTTTTTTTTCTTATCTCATAGGGTCTTAATAACCCTAAGAACTAGGTGCTGTTGTTTCCCCTATTGCATAGTTAAAGAAACAGAATAAGAGAAGTTGAGTAGCTAGCTGAAGTTCATGGAGCTAGTAAATTGTGAAGCAGGTGTGTGAACCATTTATATGTCAAAACAGGTAGGTTATATTGCTGCACAAAATAAAACCCAAAATTTCAGTGACTTAGAACAACAAAAGTTTATTTCTCTTTCATGCTGTATGTCCATTATGGCTGATAGCAGGGACTTTCTCATCACATTTTTTCACGGATCCAGGCTCATGAAGCAACTACTGTCTCTAAGTTTACCATCTTATAACAGAGAGGCAGGAAATATTGAAACAACAATTAAATGCTCCAGTCCAAAATGAACCAAGTCAACTCACTGCCCACAGCTTATCACATGATCCCATTACTGACTCACAAAGAGGTCAGGAAGTGCAATCCAGAAAGCTGGAAACATTTGGGGAAAAGCACTAACAACTATCATAATTCATATTTATCCAGAGCCTGTAGCAGTGCTCTTTCCACTATACAGTGTCAGATATAATAATCACTCCATAAAGCATCTGAGTCTTGTATAGCATAAAAAAATTATTCCTTTTGTAGACTATTGATTACTTTGACCTGAATTAAATAGACTGCCTGATATATCTCCAGCAATGATGGGTTTATTTGGCATCAGCAGAGAATTGCGATTCAGGGTCTGCAACCATGGTGAGCTATGAGCAAGTTTACCCACAGCAAGGAGAGGAGAAAGTTGGGAGAGCTATAGTAAACAAAGGGTCCATGATTTTTCGCTGAGTCCTTGGCAGGAAAGAAGAGGAGTCTTTCTTCTTCCTTTTGGGCTCTGCTAGCCTCACAGGCTTGAGAGCTCCCCCTTCTAATCTCCTGATTCTACTTAACTGAGGTTTCTGTTTATTAATTGTTTATAATTTTAATATATACAATATTACAATAATTTTCTGGTCTTCATTGCATATAAACAATAACCTCTCAACATAAAGATCTAATTGGGTCAATTATTTTCTTCTTCTTTTTTTTCTTTTTCCCCTTAAACTTTACTTTTTTATTTTTTCAGAGAAATCATTCCAAAAATATTGGTATAAACGGTATTAGGTTTGTATTGCCATATAACAGATTATCACAAACCTAGTGGTCTACAAAGATGCACACTATCTCACAGCTTCCATGGGTCAGGAGTCTGGGCATGGCTTAGCTGGGACTTCTACATAGTGTCTCACAAGACTGCAATCAAGATGATGGCCAGGATGTGTTCTCAGCTGGAAGCTTGAATGGGGAAGAATTCTCTTCCAAGCTTAATCAGATTACTGGCAGAACTCACTTTGTTGGCACTGTAGGATGGAGGGCCCTGGCTTTTTGCAGCCTGTTGCCTTAGGGCTGCCCTTAAGTTCTACGCTGTGCCCGTAGTTTCCTGCCACATGTCCCTCTACATAGGTAGTTCAGAACATAACACCTTGCTTCTTCAATTTGAGCAAGACAGTCTCTCACCAGTCTGCTCAGACAGATTCTTATATAATGTAATAAAATCATGGGAGTGGGGATTTCCCTGGTGGCACAGTGGTTAAGAATCCACCTGCCAATGCAGGGGACACAAGTTTGATCCCTGATCCAGGAAGATCCCACATGCCATGGAGCAACTAAGCCTGTGCACCTCAACTACTGAGCCTGAGCTCTAGAGCCTGCGAGCCGCAACTACTGAGCCCATGGCTGCAACTACTGAAGCCCACACGCTCTAGGGCCCACGTGCCACAACTACTGAGCCCACATGCTGCAACTATGGAAGGCTGTGCGCCTAGAGCCCATGCTCCACAACAAGAGAAGCCACCGCAATGAGAAGCCCATGCACCGCTACGAAGAGTAGCCCCCGCTCACCACAACTAGAGAAAGCCCGTGCAGAGCAATGAAGACCCAACACAGCCAAATAAATAAATAAATAAAATCATGGGAGTGATATTCCATCACCTGTGTCATATAGTAGGTTAGAATCAAGTCACAGATTCCACTGTGTAGATTACACTAAATTGGGAGGGGGGACACCAGGGAGCAGGAACTATTGGGGATCACCTTATGGTGTGTCCATCAAATCAACAACATAGAATATGGAAAACTGGTTCTTTGTATGATAATATCTGGTCTGCCCAAGTCATCTTTGACTTATACTTTATAGATCTCTGTTGCTATACCCCTATTCATTATATAAATTAACTCTTTATGAGCTAATTACCTCTTACTTAGCAATATCTATAAATAATCATAATTAAGCCCAAAATGTCTTAGTCTTTGAATTAGTCTTTAAAGAATATATCTTCCCCTCTCTCTCTGTCTCTCTCTTTCTCTGTCTCTATCCCTAACTCTCTGAGAATCAAGGACACCTATTACCTTAACATTTAATGATCCTTTATTTTAAAAAATCATTAGTGGTACTTCTGATTTCAGCTCTAACATGTAAAGTTCTTAGAAGTCATCACTCCTTGCACAGGAAAGAGTTGGACAATGAATTTTCATGTACCTATCAAAGAAACGAGGTTGCAGGGCAAATGGCCATCCCCAAATCTGGAGAGACGGGCACCCAGAGAGATGTAGCTGAGATCTGCTTACCTGGGAGCAGGAGCCACTGGAGCTGTAAATTGATTGGAAAACTTAAATGGTGATTTTGATAAATTGCTGGAAGCCACTGTGTACTAGCATGAGAGTGAGAGACTCCTGGGGGGTCTCAGACTGTGGGCCAAGGTATCATGGTTTTACTTTCAAGAATCACAGCAGGTTCTCATGGTGAAGATTCAAGAAAGTTCAACTTGTGGCTCTAGCAAGGGGGATGGAAAGAGTAATATAACGCATACCTGAATCCTTCACAAAGGCCTACTCTCCAGGGTAAAAAAACTTTTGTAGAACATTATCCCACTATTCCTTTCACTTTAGCCTCTCTGTCACTTAGGAAGGAAAAAAAATAGTCAGTGGGAGAACAGGGCACCAAGGAAATAGATTAGGAACCCTGTAGCATGGGAAGGAAAGAGAGGGCAATAAAGGGAAAAGTAAACTGGCTAGAGAAGTACTTTTGAAGTTTACAGCATGCAAGATCAGATAGGTAATAAAAACAGAGAGATGGAAACTCTAAGAAAGTATGAACAAGTAATGGTAGAAATTTAAAAAAATAACCTAACAAGAAAAATGAAAGATACTTTCCACTGGCTCATCAGTAGACTTGGCAGGGCCAAGGAAAGAATCAGTGAACTGCAAGCTAGGTCAATAAAAAGTTCCCAAACATACATGCAAAGAGAAAAAGAGAATGCAGGGAAAAAAAACAACCAACAGCAGAACAGAACATTCAAGAACTGTAGGATATTTTCAAAAACTGTAATACAGGTGTGATTATAATACCAGAGGAAAGAAAATCTTGAAAGGAGTCTGGGGAGAGGGAAAGCTTAACTATAGAGGGAAAAGAATAAGAAATTAAGTGACCATCTTGTCAGCACCAACACAAACAAAAGGAGAATGGGATGAAATACACATGTTAAAAGAAAATACAACAGGGAAATTGTTCTTAAAACTTGAAAGCAAAGTAGTGACTTTCTTAGACAAACAAAAACTGAGGGAATTCATCATCAGCAGACCTCCCTTCAATAAACGTTAAAAGTTTCTCCAGTGGAATGGAAATGATATAGGTAACAGACTTGGATTTACACAAAGAAAAGAAGTGTAACAAAAAGGAATAAATGAAGGTGAAATAAAATATTTTTCTCATCTTTAATGTATCTAAAATACATATTTTTGTTTAAAGCAATAAAAGTAATAATGTATCAGGTGATTATAGCATATGGATAAGTTAAATGATTGACAGCCATATTCTAAAGGATGTGAAGGAGGAATTGGGAATATTCTGCTATAATAGGCCAGCACTGCACAGAAAGCAGTATGTGTTATTTGAAGGAGGGCTTGTGTTAGTCCATCTATGATGATTCCAACCAGTAGATTATTTTAAAGTATAATTGATACATGAAGAAAGGAGATAAAAATGAAATATATAAATACTCAGTTAGGCCCAGATAAGGGGGAAAAAAGATACACAAAAATTCAGTGGATAGGAAATAGTTAAAATATGGTAGATATCAATCCAACAATATCAAAGATATCTTTAAATATATGAATGATAAACATACAGCAATTAAAAGATAGAGGTTATCAGAGTAGATAGGGAACAAGGCCCAACCATATGTTGTGTACAAAAAAAAACCCCTTTAAATACATAGTTTAAAAGTAAGGGTACACTGGGACTTCCCTGGTGGTCCAGTGGTTAAGACTCTGCGCTCCCAATGCAGGGGCCCAGGGTTCGATCCCTGGTCAGGGAACTAGATCCCGCATGCTGCAATGACAATCTTGCATGCGGCAACGAAGATCCCGCATGTCGCAACTAAGACCCAGTGAAGCCAAATAAATAAATAAATAAATTTAAATAAATAAATAAATAAATAAATAAATAAAAGTAAGGGTACACCATACTATCACCAAGTGAAGGAAAGCTGGAGTGGCTATATTAATTTCAGACAAATCAGACTTCAGAACACAAAAGATTATTAGCATTTAAAAGAGGCATTACATAATAGTAAAGGAGTCAGTGTCATTAGATTCCAAATGTATATGCACGTAATAACAGAATGTCAATATACATTAGAGAAAAACTCATATTACTGAAAGGAGAAATAGATAATTCCAACTACTATAATTGAAGACTTCAATATCCTCTGTCAGTAATAATAGATCAAACAGACATGTAGAGTAAATATGTAGAGGACTTGAAAAACACTGTCAATGAACTTTAATTGACATTGGTAGAATATTCCATCCAACAAGAGCAGAATATACATTCTTCTCACACTTGCATGGAACATTCACCAGTATAGACACACAACATCCTGGGTCATAAAACACACCTTAACCAAAAAGATATTGCTGCAATTTATGTCAAAGAGTGTCCTGCCTGTGTTTTCCTCTAATAGTTTTTATAGTATCTGGTCTTACATTTAGGTCTTTAATCCATGTCGAGTTAATTTTTGTGTATGGTGTTAGAGAATGTTCTAATTTCATTCTTTTACATGTAGCTGTCCAGTAGCACCACAGATTGAAGGGACTGTCTTTTCTCCATTATATATTCTTGCCTCCTTTGTTTTGGATTAATTGACCATAGGTGCATGGGTTTATTTATGGACTTTCTATCCTGTTCCATTGATCGATATTTCTGTTTTCGTGCCAGTACCATATTGTTTTGATTATTGATGCTTTGTAGTATAGTCTGAAGTCAGGGACCCTGATTCCTCCAGCTCCATGTTTCTTTCTCAAGCTTGCTTTGGCTATTCAGGGTCTTTTGTGATTCCATACAAATTGTGAAATTTTTCTTTCCAGTTCAGTGAAAGGTGCCATTGGTAGTTTGATAGGGATTGCATTTAATCTGTAGATTGCCTTGGGTAATATAGTCATTTTGACAGTATTGATTCTTTCAATCCAAGAACATGGTATATCTTTCCATCTGTCTGTGTCATCTTTGATTTCTCTCATCAGCATCTTAGTTTTCAGAGTACAGGTCTTTTGTCTCATTAGGTAGGCTTATTCCTAGGTATGTTATTCTTTTTGATACTATGGTAACTTGGATTGTTTCTGTAATTTCCCTTTCTGATCTTCTGCTTAGTGTATAGAAAAGCAATATCTTTTTGGATCTGCCTCTTAGAGTAATGGAAATAAAAACAAAAATAAACAAATGGGACCTAATTAAGCTTCAGAGATTTTTCATGGGGAAGGAAACCATAAACAAGACAAAAAGACAACCCACATAATGTGAGAAAATATTTGCTAATGATGCAACTGACAAGGGATTAATCCCCAAAATGTACAAACAGCTCATACAGCTCAATATGAAAAAAACAAACAATCCAATCAAAAATGGGCAGAAGTTCTAAATAGACATTTCTCCAAAGACGACATACAGATGGCCAAAAGGCACATGAAAAGATGTTCAACATCACTAATTATTAGAGAAATGCAAATCAAAACTAAAACAAGGTATCACCTCACACCAGTCAGAATGGCCATCGTCAAAAAAAATCTACAATAAATGCTGGAGAGGGTGTGGAGAAAAGTGAACCCTCCTACACTGTTGGCGGGAATGTAAATTGCTGCAGCCACTATAGACAGCAGTATGGAGGTTCCTTAAAAAGCTAAAAATAGAGCTACCATTTGATCCTACAATCCAACTCCTGGGCATATATCCACTGAGAACTCTAATTTGAAAAAATACCTGCACCCCAATGTTCATTGCAGCACTATTTACAATAGCCAAGACATGGAAGCAACCTAAATGTCCATTGACAGATGAATGGATAAAGATGTGGTGTATACACAGACACACACACACACACACACACACACACACACACACACACTGGAATATTACTCAGCCATAAAAAAGAACAAAATAATGCCATTTGCAGCAACATGGATGGACCTAGAGATTATCATACTAAGTAATTCAGACAGAAAAAGACAAATATCATATGATATCACTTATATGTTGAATCTAAAAAATGATAAAAAATGAACTTATTTACAAAATGGAAACAAGACTCACAGACATAGAAAACAAACTTATGGTTACCAAAGGGGAAAGGTGGGGGGAGGGATAAATTAGGAATTTGGGAATAACATTTACATATACACTCTACTAGTTATAACATAGATAAATAACAAGGACCTACAGTATAACACAGGGACCTATACTCAACATTTTGTAATAACCTATTTGGGAAAAGAATCTGAAAATGAATATATATATTATATATCATATATATTATATATATATAAATGAATCACTTTGCTGTCACTTGAAACTAACACAACATTGTAAATCAACTGTACTTCAATAAATAAATAAAACGCACCTTAACCAATGAAATGATGGAAATCATGAAACAGTCTTACTGTACAATGAAATTAAACTAGAAATCAATAACAGAAAGATAGATAGCTGCCAAATTCTAAAATTGTGGAATAAACAACATCTAACACATGGATCAAAGACTAAATCTCAAGAGAAAGATAAAAATATATTGAACTAAATGAAAATGAAAATGCAGCTTTGACATTTGTTAAGCAAAATCAGTGCTTAGATGGAAATGCATAGCATTAAGTCTGTTAAAAATTATTATAATCTAAAATTAATAACTTAGCTTACATCTTAGGAAACTAGAGAAAGAAGATCAAATAAATCCTGAAGCAAGCAGAAGAAAAAAATTTTTGAAGTTAGAGCAATATCAATAAGTTGAGGGACTTCCCTGGTGGCACAGTGGATAAGACTCCGCACTCCCAATGCAGGGAGCCTGGGTTCGATCCCTGGTCAGGGAACTAGATCCCACATGCATGCCGCAACTACGAGTTCGCATACCACAGCTAAGGAGGCCGCCTCCCACAACTGAGACCAGGTGCAACCAAATAAATAAATAAGTAAACAAATATTTAACATAAAGTAGAAGAAATCATGTTATAGAAAAAATAAAATAAAATAAAATAAATTGGGCCTCCCTGGTGGCGCAGTGGTTGAGAGTCCGCCTGCCGATGCAGGGGATACGGGTTCGTGCCCCGGTCTGGGAGGATCCCACATGCCGCGGAGCGGCTGGGCCCGTGAGCCATGGCCGCTGGGCCTGCGCGTCTAGAGCCTGTGCTCCGCAACGGGAGAGGCCACAGCAGTGAGAGGCCCACATACCGCAAAAAGAAAAAAAAAAAAATAAATAAAAATAAAAATAAAATAAAATAAAATAAATTGAAAACAGGAAAACAGTAAAGAAAATCAAGGAAAACAAAACGTTGTTCTTTGAAAAGATCAATAAAATTGGTAACAGTGGGGGTGATAGTCAAGGTGTATAGGGTTTCTTTTGGGGACTGTGAAAATGTTCTAAAATGGATTGTGTTAGTGGGTGCACAATTCTATGAATATACTAAAAGCCATGGAATTGTACAGTTTGGATGAGTAAATTAGATGATCCTGAACCATATCTCTTATGTCTCGGTAAAGAAACCTGTTTGAAGAAAAGCAGTGTCACAACAAATGTGCCCAGGAAATATTTGTAAAGTGCTTAGAACAGTGCCTGAAATAAAGTTAAGTACTATTCATATTTTCTAACTAAATAATTTTGTATTTACAACACTAAAAATAATTGACTTTGGAATTAGACATCAGAAAAATGTAGTTTGTCTTCCTCATCTGACAAATGGGAGCACTGATATTTGGGAAACTGAAGTGATTTTTCTTTTCTCACATCAGTAATTGAAGTTTATTCGAGTCCTAAATCTCAACTTGCTGATTTCGATCCCAGTGCTCCTTGCTCTACACCATATAGTGCTACTTTGTGATTGGGGGTGTGGGGTTAAGGGGTGGTGATTTTCAATCCGCTACTCATGATATTACCATTAGGTTGATTTAGAAGGTTATTTCATAAAATACCTTTTGTTTTCAGGTTTCTTTTATTAAATATAGTTGTACATGGATTGGTACACCAATATGATTAGAGCTGTGCAAAATATGAAATATTTGTTAAATTGATTGTTTACTAGAGTCCTTTTTTTTTTTTTTTTTTTTTTTTGCGTTATGCGGGCCTCTCACTGTTGTGGCCTCTCCCCTTGCGGAGCGCAGGCTCCGGACGCACAGGCTCAGCGGCCATGGCTCACGGGCCTAGCCGCTCTGCGGCATGTGGGATCTTCCCAGACCGGGGCACGAACCCGTGTCCCCTGCATCGGCAGGCGGACTCTCAACCACTGCGCCACCAGGGAAGCCCCTAGAGTCCTTTTAAGTATACAATGATTTATGATGGACAGTATTGAAATGATATTGTTTAACTATAATTTTATGGATTTAAATTGTTTCATTTTAATATCTGGATGAGTAGCAATTTAAATCTAAATTTCAAGTAACTACCTATCACAAAAACTGTTTAGACTGAGCTTGCAAATTACAATATTTGTCTAAAATGACATTCCAGTTATTTCATTCTTACTATAATGATCCTGTGGATTCTGGAGATTGAAGTCATAATGCATAATGATAAAGACCTTAGAAGACAGAAGAGAATAAATGTGAAACCTCATGTTTTTTAATGTGGTCTTTAGTAAGCAAAAGAAGCTGTTTTGATGAAAAGGACCAAAACTGCTTCAGCCTTGAGGTGTCAAACTGAAGAAGGTTTTTTTTCTTTTTTTTTCTTTTTTTTGCGGTACACGGGCCTCTCACCATTGTGGCCTCTTCCGTTGTGGAGCACAGGCTCCGGACGTGCAGGCTGAGCAGCCATGGCTCACGGGCCCAGCCGCTCCGCGGCATGGGGGATCCTCCCAGACCGGGGCACGAACCCGTGTCCCCTTCATCGGCAGGCGGACTCTCAACCACTGCGCCACCAGAGAAGCCCCTGAAGAAGGTTTTCTTATCTCTTTTTTTTTCTATAAGTGTGAGTTTATATTAATTACTTCATGGATTGCCTTAACTAGATCTCCAGTGAGATATTCTAGTGTGTTTTTACAAATACTGCTACTAATAGTCTTTATGTGGTCTACTCTAATCTTATAAATTACTGGAAATCATAATGTTATAATAAACATTAATTGCTTTCTTAATCTTTAAAGCTGAAATCTAAGCACAGTAATAATTATGAAATGGATAAAGTCTAAGATTGATCAGTGAATACTAAAGGATTTTTCCTCTAGCAGTAGTATTTGTCCCACACAAGCAATAATACTGAGTCATAAGTGGAGCTGCCAATTATAGAAGTTATCTATTTACTTTATTCACAAATAGGAATATGTCAGTATCATGCTAGAAAACAAGGACTTGAGTCTATATTTTGATCTCTAAACTGCTTATGCATCTTTCCTTGAAGACAAAATCCATATTTTACAGCCACAAAACCCATTCATCTATCAAATGTTTTTCTACCTTGTATCTTTAAATTTTGTAATGTTTTCTATAATTTGTCAATGATAAATCATTGGGGAAAACTCTACTTAACCTTTTATAACTTTAGACTCACACAAATTCATAAATAATAAACAGTATATTTGAACTGCAATGCTCCATAGCAAATATAACATTTTATAAATAGATAAGATTTCTTTGTGTAAAAGTGTGAAACTGTGTAGACTGTGTGGAAATGTGCTTTTGGTTAAAAAAAAAAAAAAAACTTCTGTGTTAACCTAGCCACTAACTAGCTATAAGACCTTGGGCAAACCCTTTGACAAACACTACCATTCATGCTAGGTAAAAACAAATATTACTTCAAAATTTTCTAAAGATCAGGGAAGGGTACTGAGAAAGCCATAAGAACCTCTACAACTCCATGGTTTTATAAGTACATGTGAAATCTTAGGTTAATAGTAGACTAAAACGAGTGGAGAAGTCGAAGTAAAAACAAAATAAAACAAAAACCTTGTATTCAAATTCTGCTTGTGTGTTTTAGTTGCTGATTGGCTTTTGGGTCAGTTATAAAATCTTTGTAAAACCCAGTTTCCTCATGTAAAAATAGCGCTAATACCCAAGTAATAGTTATATAAATCCCTTAGTGTTGATGCGAATTTAGTAAAGCAGCCCTATTCTGACTCTTGGTGGCCCCTTGGAATCCTCCTCTGCATAGTTAGTTGTCGGTATCTATAGCCTCTGCCTATCCTGCTCAAGGCAAACTTCTCCCATGTTCGGCCCTAGACTCTCTACTCTTTCCCCTGTTCCAGAGATTTCATTTACACTCATGGTTTCACAACTTCTAAATAGATGAAAACCTGAAATCCAACACTGAGGCCCTAAGTCAGTTGGACCATGATGATGCATGAATATAGATACTAATAATGAAAGATATCATGTAATTAGTGAAATAAATAAAAAATGAATACCCATAAAGTTTTTTTAAATTTTTATTTTATATTGGAGTATAGTTGATTAACAGTGTTGTGTTAGTTTCAGGTGTACAGCAAAATGATTCAGTTATATATATACATTCATCTATTCTTTTTAAAATTCTTTTCCCATTTAGGTTATTACAGAATAGTGAGTAGAGTTCCCTGTGCTATACAGTAGGTCCTTGTTAGTTATCTATTTTAAATATAGTAGTGTGTATATGTCAATCCCAAACTCCCAACCAGATTCCCTTTAACAGAAGGAGAGACAATATATAGTATTAATAATAGAAAGACTCTTCATCCTTATCCCAATGTGTGTTCTGAGATACTCCGTCCACAAAGTTTTCTATGATCAAAAAGGTTTTGTAAATGTTCCATATTGTATTCCCTGATATTAATTCACTTTAGAAAACCAAAGTCTCTAAGAAATGTTCCAAGATAGAAACATATTAGCCTTGTTTAATCCAGAATTTCCAAAATTATTTGGTAACAGAACCCTTTTTTATATAGTACCTAATAATATATTGTATCAGTACTATACAATTTAAGAAATGTTATCAAAACTTGCTCTTTTTAAAAACTTTGATTTACACCTGAGAAAGTCAACAGATCTTGAATGATATCATTAGCCATACCATCCAGTAAGGAGAAGCACAATTGGAACTCCCATTGATCATAAAGTAGACAGTGAATTCAGAGTATAATTTGATCTGAATTCTCTGCTATCATTTTGATGAAATATTAGTTTATATATTGCAATGAATAAAATTTGAAATATTCCTTAAATGCCAGCTCTTCCCACCAGTGGGCCTGCACTAGCTGTGGGACAGGCATTACCCACCAGTGGGCCATCACAAGCCTAGGAAGCCCCTAGGCTCTGGCCACACCCACCAATGTGTCAACATTAGCTCCAGGACACCTTGGGCCCCTCAGCCAGCCATGTCAAGAACACAATAACAGTAGGGGAATTTAACGCCTTACTTACATCAATGGACAGATTATCCATACAGAAAATCAATAAGGAAATACTGGCCTGAAACTACACATCAGACCAAATGGACAAATGGACTTTAATTTGGTTAATTAAAGTCATTAAGGTCAGCCCTAATCCAATATGGCTGGTGTTCTTACAGAAAATGAGATTAGGATAGAGACACACTTGGAGGGAAGACCATGTAAGGACATAGGGAGATGACAGTCATCTACTTGCAAAGGAGGAAAGCCTCAGAAAAAACCAGTCCTGCTGACTTCAAGCCTCCAGAATTGTGAGAAAATAATTTTCCATCCAGTCTGTGCTATTTGTTATTGCAGCCATAGCCGACTAAAACACTATCCACATAAAAAATTAATAATAATTAATAAAATATTACATGAAAGCTAACTTAGTAACAGAATCTTAATCACTTGAAAAAATTAAATGCCTCTATCCATGAAAAGATTAAAATACAAGGTGCGCAAAGTTACCACATCAGAGGTACCATTTTTCTTGCTATCCATCCTCTCCTCTCTATAAGGACCAATCCATGCAGTATCAGCCCTAGCATTTCAGATGTTTTTCAACTCTTTAGTTTATGCACTGTTGTACATCTTAGAATCATCCTGGACTATGGGAGAGAGAGTTATTCAAGATATTTCACAGAAAACAAATTCAGTGCCATTCATTTCATAACTTATGGATACTTGCTGAACTGCTAATTAAATTTGTACCAGTTTGATAAGACTAACATTCTCATAAACTTAGATCAAAGCAATGCAAATATCTATGCTTCTAATTATGCCTAAAATTTGTAAAACAAATTTTATACTTTTCTCTGAGTATACTTAGGGAATATTCACGAGCCAACATGTTTGACAATTTACCCCAGAATTAATCACAGGACAATTGCAATATGATTTAATTGATAATATTAAACATACCCAGAGCTCTTCAAGAATATATCCTTTAAAGTTAAGGTAGACCTCTCGGCCCAGAGGTTCTTCTCAGACCTACAGATTATTTAGCTTCCTCCATCCAAATTTCAGTTCTTCTACTCTGATTTTGATAACCACATACTTATTATACAATAAATTACACCTTATTTTAAAGGCTTAATTTTTTTTTTTTTTTTTTTTGCGGTACGCGGGCCTCTCACTGCCGTGGCCTCTCCTGTTGCAGAGCACAGGCTCCGGACACGCAGGCTCAGCAGCCATGGCTCACGGGCCCAGCTGCTCCACGGCATGTGGGATCTTCCCAGACCGGGGCACGAACCCGTGTCCCCTGCATCGGCAGGCGGACTCTCAACCACTGTGCCACCAGGGAAGCCCCAAGGCTTAATATTTTGATATTGCAGATGTTTATATGACATAGCAAAGTGATTTAAAATTTATTTTGATACTTAATTAATTATAATTGTTCATATTATCTTTCATCTACGCAACTCAGAAACCTTCTGTATTAGTTTACTGGGGCTACTCTAACAAATTACCACAAACTGGATGGTTAAAAACAACAGAAATTTATTCTCTCACCATTCTGAATATCTTAAGTTCAAAATCAAGGTATCAGCAGAACCACACTCCTTCTGAAAGCTCTAGGAGAGAATCCATTCTTTGCCTCTTCCAGCTTCTGGTGGCTGTCCGTCTGGTGGCTGTCCGCATTCCTTGACTTATAGCCCCATCACTTCAGTTTCTGCCTTTATGGTCACGTTGCATCCTGCTCTTCTGTCTGTGTTATCTTCCTTTGCCTCTCTCTTATGAGGACATATGTTTGCATTTATGGTCCACTTGAATAATCCAGGATAATCTATCCATCTCAAGATGTCTATCCTGATTGTGTCTGCAAACACCCTTTATTCAAATAAAGTAACATCTCCACTTCCACTATCATGACCTTGATATCTTAGGATGTCCTTTATTCAACCTATTATAGTTTCTTCTTTCACTTAAGAGAAATAATAATATGTCTATATTGATTACATTATTGTTCAAATTGTATGTATTTATTGTATTAGATAAAATGCCATAATGTCTAAATTTGTACTGATTGAAAAGATTAATGAGTTAAATATTTTGGCCTAATATATAATTTTCCAGCTCTGTAGGGACTCTGATCTGTAATTTCCCATTTTAAATTTATTCCTGTTACATTTTCCCTAAACTTTGAAGTTTGAATAAATAGGAAGGCTGTAATCGTTTCTATATTTTTCTGATTTCTCCTCCTCCAAACACCTTTGCAGATGCTAGAGAATCCTCCCAGCTCATTTTCAAAACTTCCCACACCATGATAAGGATTTGTTTTTATACAAAACATCTCTCATAAATGATGAAGTTTAATACAGGTCAGATCTGTTAAAACAAACACTACAACTTTAAACATCTCTAATTAGTGAAACGATTACCCAAAATCTATTACTGATATGCTTATCTCAAGTAGTTCCTAATATGACAAATACAGTACAACACAGATAATTTGGAAATATCTCCATGCATATTATGATGTAACTTAGTAACCTTTGATTTATTGATCCTTCCCTTATCCATTATCCCCTACTCAGTTTAACACCCAGTTTCTGTCTTATTTCATAAATATTTTCTCAGTTTTGCTGCATTTGCCTAGAAGGCAGAAGATTCATTACTCAACTAAGACGACTTTAAGCTTAAATTTGAAGGACAGTACTGCAAAGATGAATCGTATTAAATAGAGTTCCTGCTTTCAAGGAGCCCACTATTTGGGAGTTGATACTGTCATCCACTTACACAGTTACCCTATAAAGCAATACAGTATAATTGATATTGATACAATAAACCTGAACAAAGTACAGACAGTGAGTAATTCATTTTGACTGACAAGACTGGAGAAGCCTTAACAGAAGACTTTCCATTTCTTCTTCATCTGTTAAATGCTTTTCATACTTCAAGATCTATATCAATTATATCACCTCCCTATATGGGCTTCCCTGGTGGCACAGTGGTTGAGGGTCCGCCTGCCGATGCTGGGGGCACAGATTCGTGCCCCGGTCTGGGAGGATCCCACGTGCCGCAGAGCGGCTGGGCCCGTGGGCCATGGCTGCTGAGCCTGCGCGTCCGGAGCCTGTGCTCCATGGCAGGAGAGGCCACAGCAGTGAGAGGCCCACGTACCGCAAAAAAAAAAAAAAAAAAAAAAAAAAAAAAAATATATATATATATATATATATATATATATATATATATCACCTCCCTATGAAGCCTTCTCCAATGTCTTCAATGAGAATTGATAATATTGTGGCACTCATTTTGCAAGGAATTTTACAAGTAACATATGCCAGTTGGTACATAATATATCTCATTAAACTCATTACAGTGTATGCCTGTTTGTTAGCTTTGTTTTGTTTCATTTGCCCTGAGATTTTAAGATCCTTGAAAAAAGAGATTATATATTATTCATATCCAATAATATATGCTGGAGTACTGCCATGTTTGATGAGGAATTAAATACACATTTTTTAAAGTCTTTATTGAATTTGTTACAATATTGCTTCTGTCTTATGTTTTGGTTTCTTCGCTGTGAGACATGTGGGATCCCAGCTCCCCGACCAGGAATCGAACCTGCACCCTCCGCATTGGAAGGGGAAGTCTTAACCACTGGACCTCCAGGGAAGTCCCTAAATACTCATTTAATTTACTGAATAAACCACTAAAGAATACCTGAAATTTTCACTTTTGCCCATGAAAGATTAATAGCCGTCTGAATTTCTCTCCCACTGCTATAAACTACTAACTCAGAAAAAAGTTATGAAACAACTCCTTAGAAGGGAAGCAAAGGATGTGATTCTTGCCATCATCCCAAGTTACTGCCTGGAGGAAGTTTCCACACCACAGTGCAGAAAGAAACCACAGGAGTACAGGGGTATGTGATAGTGGACTCTGGGAATTGAGAAGACAGGGACCATTGCTCCAGAGGCAGAGGTGACTAGGGAAATGCCTGCATGAATGAACACATATGTAGCACATGAGAAAGATAAGTTTAGAGAAGCTAAGTGACTTGTCCAAGTAAACATACTTATATTAGGTTAAACAATTTCAAATACATTATTTCATCAACTCTTTGAGTTAAGAATCTTTTAAATTGTCATTTTGAAAACCAGGAAAATAAAGTTTAGAGAGGGTTTAAGCTGCCCAAATATATGGTAGTAGAACAGAACAAGCACTTAAATCCAGATATTCCACTAGCAAGTTTATCCTCTGATGCTAAGGGCACTTTGACCTCTAATTCCTCTTCATGTGACTAATCTTTAAATATTTGAAGACAAATTTCTGTCTCAACTTCTCCAGATGAATATCCTCAATCAATTTCATCACATTAACTTTTTGACAGCTACATCAAAATTCTGAATTGTATTAGGTTTTTGGCAGACTGATAGTCATAAGTGCTTTTTACATATTGACTCAAGGGAAGTCTATAAATTCAAATGTTCCACTGCATATGTATAGGATGAACTTGCTGAGCAGTGGCAGTGTATGAATAAGGCCTACTGGCAGTCACTGATTATCAAACATTAGCTCAGTCTGAGGCAGCTCTGTTGCCTAACTCCGGAAGGTATCTGCTATAACCTTCAACAACATTACAGGTGGACAGCAAAATCTCCAATGTGGAATTAATAATCCCATTTCCTCTGAGAAGGAACAACTTGTGATGTTCATTGCTTTTTATTTTTTAACTTATTTTATTGAATTATAGTTGATTTACAATGCTTTGTTAGTGTCTGATGTACAGCGAAGTATTTCATTTCTCTCTATATATATTTTTCCATTATATTTTATTACGGGATATTGAATATAGTTCCCTGTGCTGTACAGCAGGACCTTGTTGTTTAACCATTCAATATATAATAATTTGCATCTGCTAATTCCAAACTCCCAATCCATCCCTCCCCCACTTCCCCTTCCCCTTGGCAACCACAAGTCTGTTCTCTATGTCTGTGAGTCTGTTTCTGTTTTGTAGATAAGTACATTTGTGTCATATTTTAGATTCCATGTATAAGTGATATCTTATTGTATTTGTCTTTCTCTGACTTACTTCACTTAGTATGATAATCTCTAGATCCATCCATGTTACTGCAAATGGCATTATTTCATTCTTTTTTGTGGCTGAGTAGTATTCCATTGTATATATGTACCACATCTTCCTTATCCATTCCTCTGTCGATGGACATTTAGGTTGTTTCCAAGTTTTGGCTATTGTAAATTGTGCTTCTATGAACATAGGGGTGCCCGTATCTTTTTAAATTATAGTTTTGTTCGGTGATGTTCATTTCTAGATAATACATAGAGAAACTGAGATGTGTGCAGAGAGTGTGTGCAAATATGGGTACAGATTTCATTGTAGGGATTACTGAAAAAGAATTGAGGTATTTAACCAGATAAATGAAAAATCTGAAGAACATTAAATGATGATATTTAATATTTAAAAGTGTTTCTACAAAAGAAGAATCAAGCTTAGTTTGTGCAGTTCCTTTAGCTACATATATGTTTAGAAGTGTCTAAGTGAGAATTTGGGGTCAATACAAAGAATAGCTTCCTAACAAAGTAGTAAAAACTTAGTTGCCATTTTGTTTCTGGAAACGTCAAAACAGAGGCTGTGTTTTACCATTACATTTATTCACTCTTACCCAAGCTTCCATAAGGTAGCCTGAAACACCCAGAGACACACATGCCCATTAAATAACAGGTGTGAGGCATGGCCACAGTGCTTCTTTGAGCAAGGGTCTCTTTTTCTCTGTTTCAAATATACCTAGTTTCTTATTCCTGGCTCCATCTCCTGTTGAAAAAGTCTCCTGTCTTTTAGATTTGTTACTGATATTTGGATTCTGAGATTTGATTTCTTGTTCCTGAGCCTTTTATCTTGGAGTTAATCCCACTTAGTCTTTCTTCTCTGGAAACTACTTAGTAAAATGTGATGCAGTCTAAGGAGCGAATATTAAAAATGGAATTGTATTGACCATATAGTGTGGTAGATTGCTTTAGATAACCTACAAAGTCCCCACTTAGTCTAAGTTTCTATCATTCTATAATTAATATTCCCTACATTTTAATCAACACATCTTCTTTCTTAAAAGATATCAGTAATTAATTTATTAATTGAAAAGGCTACACTTACATACTTACATATCTTAAAATAGTGATTTGGGTTATTGTTTTTACAATTTAAAATTTCAATAAGGATGTTTATAAATTCACTTTGTCTTTTCCCAACACAGTACCTCCAATGAACATCATTAACTTGATTTCCGTTGGTGTTCAATTAATATAAGTTGGTGTCTGGAGTATCTCTGGCTCCTGAGAAATTATTTTTCCTTAATTTTGTCTCTCCTCATCCTCTTTTCTCTCCTCCTTTCCTTCCTTATTCTACATACTTAGATTTGTTTGTTTCTTTTTCATACTGTGTGGTTCCAACTTTATTCTTAGTTTTTAAATAATGATTTCCACTAATCCATTATTGTATGTCATTTTCCTATAAATGACTGGAACTTTCACCCTGTCTGAGATTAATAAATAACATACAGTCTTTATTATCTCTTTGTAGTACAGGATTTTTCTGTAGAGTTGTCAACCCCAAGCCAAGTTTTCCGTAAGATTTAGCAAATTTATTGAGAATCTCATTCTTCACTAATCTAATAAAGTAAATAACGTGTTGTATTTTAATGATGTTTTAACAGTTCTATAAGAATTTTCTTCTAATTTTTTCAAAACAATAGCTTAGAAAATTTTTCTTATATCATCTCTTTCAATATTTCCAGGGCTTCTTGATTCAGCTGGATCAAAGTTTTTACATGGTGGTAAATAAATTATTTTATTCAAGTTCTTCATAACTAGAAAGGAAAGAAGTACTATCTAGAAATGCTTTTTCTAAGTTATTTTTTCTTTAAGTATTTAACAAAATGTTTAAATCCATGAAAACCTTTGAATACTCTAGAATCAATCCATACTTATTTTTGTAAGGATAGGAAATTGGAAAAGATAAATCATAAATAGTTTTGAAAGCCTTAAGATTTAGTGATTTTCTGATGAGTACAGCAATAAAAAGAAAAATAAATAAATAAAATCTGTAATTTGTAAGCTTGGGTTGGATTGCTACAGGTGTCGCCTATGATTTATAATTTTTAAATTTGTTTTGATTCTGCTCTGACTTTTGTGTTATCTTTTAGGGTGGAATTAAACTTTATACACTTTGACCCATATTTGAAGTCATTCTTCAGTTGAGATTAATCAACTGTTTAACCTCTATTTTTGAACACAGGTAAATCAGTGAATAATTTTGTTATCTCATTAGTACTCAGTAAATGGATACTATGGGTTTTGTTTTTTTTCCTAATGCCTATACCACCCATATTTTTTTTTTTTTTTTTTTTTTTTTTTTTTGCATTACGCGGGCCTCTCACTGCTGTGGCCTCTCCCGCTGCGGAGCACAGGCTCCGGACACCCAGGCTCAACGGCCATGGCTCACGGGCCCAGCCGCTCCGCGGCACGTGGGATCTTCCCAGACCGGGGCACGAACCCGCGTCCCCTGCATCGCCAGGCGGACTCTCAACCACTGCGCCACCAGGGAAGCCCTACCACCCATATTTTGATGTAAAACATTGGCCCTGAAAATCTTCATTGGAAGGCATAGGTTGGTTCATTGACTATGATCCTATTGATAAGAGTTCCATATTGTGTGTGTGTTTGTGTGTGTGTGTAAATTATACCTATAATGCACTGTGTTCAATTTTTTAGCTTCAGTTTCTGCAGTATGGAGTAGGAAACAGTAGAAAATGGTCAAGGTATATGGAATCCTATATTTTTTACAGGATTTTCTTACCTAATTCAATATCAATATTTTAGATCCTTGATTTTATTGTTTTTTTCTAGAATCAGTACAACTTCTTTGTTATCGCATTCACATATTATCATTTTTTAATATATAATTATATTAGAATACCTACAATAACAAAAACAACAAATATTGGGCATTAGGAACAACAAAACTGCCTCTATGTTTTACAAAGTGGAAATCTTCTAGTGCAGGGATTGAAAAACTTTCTGTTAATGCTTAGGTAATAAATACTTTTGGCTTTGTGGAAGAGAAGATCTCTTACACAACCAATTCAGCTCTGCTGTTTTAGTGCAAGAAGAGTCATAGACAAGCAAATGAATGGTTGTAGATGTGTTCCAATAATAATTTATTTGTAAAAGCAGGCAGGGGGCTGTGTTTTTTTCATGGACCATATTTGCCAACACTTGTTCTACGGCTTAGGCCTCTAGTCACAAGTTTCATTGTGTCATTATATTTTAGAGAGGGAACACACAGCATCAATTAATCCAGAGAGTAGATTAAGTGAAGCACAGTTAAGAGTTTTCTATTGTACTTAGTATCAAGACACAGAGCTTCATTCACACTACAAGAAAAAAATGACCTTGATGTTTAATATAGTCAGTGTAAATAAGATGCTGATTCATAACTTGCACTTTTTCCAGTCTGAGATCTTTGACCCTTATTTTGACTTTGGCCCATACCCTAATACGTTTAAGCAAATGCTTCACAAAGCTGTTTTGTATTTAAACTTTATTTCATTTCTTTAAAACATAGGTTTTTAAAAAGTAGAACCAAAAGTTTAACTTTCTTTAGGCATAAGGGGTAAATTTTAAGAAATGACCCTTCCAAACATTTGCGAGAAGGAAGTTTGGCTGCCATGCAGCATCTGTTTTATGATGTATCAGTCATCACTTCATTAGAAATGGTGCTTAATCTTTAGGATGTGAGTCATCTCATACTCATAGCCTCCAGGAATTTATCATAGAGACATACAATATAGGAAGCCATTAGCTGAGGAACAGCAATTTTAAAATGACGCATGTATGCTACTGCCAGCTCCTATATCATGCCCCTTCGGCAGAGCCTTATCATAATTCCAGTGCCCTTTATATTGAAAAACCTTTCCATGCTGATGGAGCCCTCATCTAACCGAGATTTATGTGCTGCTTCTTCGGTTCTAACTTAGCCTTTAACAACCCACTATGCTGCTCAAGTTTTCTCTCTTTTTCAACATACAGCTGGAACTTCCTACCTTAGTTTGTGGACCATATTCCTTCAAAATTTGACCTTAAGGTCTGAATTTAAACTAAAATGCTGAAGTTTTCAGAGTTCAGGGTTGCTTTTATAAGGGCAAAACTCTAGACTCATGGGCTATTCATTCAACAAATATGTACTTAGTGCCAACTATGTAGTAGGGTCTTTTCAGGTGCTGAGGGATCAATATATTGCCCTTGCCCTCACAATGCATAGTTAGTGTGTGTGCGTGTATGTGTGTGAAATAAACATGTAAATCAATCATGACAGTAACATTACAATATTACAGCACACCATTGTGTAGTAAAAAGGCACAGTGAGAGCGCAAATAGTAAATCATTATCATCCTGGCCTGGAGCAGTGCAGAGAGGTGTAGTTCTGAGGCCTCACAAAGGAAGTGAAATAGACTGAGCTTTAAAGATGAGATGGAAGTTAAAGAGAAAAGAGTATTATAGAGAGAGGGCGCAACATGCATAAAGGCTCAGAGGTGTGACATAGCATGATGTGGTTTGACGGAGAAATGAAAAATAATTTGTATGAATGAGCTAAGAGTATAGGTAAAGAAGGGACAAGAAATAAAGCTGGAAAAGTAAGCAGGGCTTAGAGTTAATGGGTTAATAACTTTTAGACTAAAAGTAATAGGGAACTTTGAAAACTTGAGGCAGGGTAATGTGGTTAGTTTGGTGATTTCTGTTGATTACTAAGTGATATCCAAGTAAATGTGTTGGAGGTAGAACTCACCAGAGAGGGTTCTAGATTGGAGATTTGCATCTGGGGAGTCACCTGCATATATATGATTTCTGAAAATGTGGACTTAAAGAGTAAATAAATAAATTAATAAACACATACAGCAAGAAATGAAATTTTAAGGAACACACACCTCTAGCGTGGACAAGGGAAATTGGTGAGCAGTGGCCATAAAACAAACAAAAAATGAAAACCAGGGAAGAACATTTCTAGAATGTGGTCATAACTTACAGTTGTGTAAAAGATGTTAATGTGAAAAGATGACACAATATGACCATTACTTTGTCAAGAGAGTTATATGAAATGAGAAGCATGAATGTTAGACAGCAATCTGTTGGGAGATGAGTGGGAAGTAAGGAAGTATAGACAGTAATTTTAAATTACCCTACTTCAACTTAAAAAAATCAGTGTAATTCACCACATTAAAACATGAATGAAGAAAAAGCATATGACTTTCTCAATAGATACAGAAAAATCATTTGACGAAAATTCAACATCCATTCTTGATAGAACAAACAAAAAACTTATAGCAACCTAGGAATAGAAGTTTAAACTCCCTAACCTGATAAAAGGTTTCTGTAAAATACTTTCGATGTAACATCATACTTAATGGAGAGATTGAAATTTTTCTACTAAGTTTAGGAGGAAGAGAAGGATGTCTTCTCTCACCAGTCCTATTTTACATTG
This sequence comes from Mesoplodon bidens, assembly GCF_964165515.1. Taxonomy (NCBI): domain Eukaryota; kingdom Metazoa; phylum Chordata; class Mammalia; order Artiodactyla; family Ziphiidae; genus Mesoplodon; species Mesoplodon bidens. The sequence goes on along the minus strand of NC_138176.1, from coordinate 115,851,617 downwards.
TACTGGAAGTTCTAGCCAATGTGCCCATAAAAGGATCCAGGGCTCATCGGAAAAGTGGTTGATTCCAGGACTGCAGCAGGAAAAAGATGCTCCTGGATTGTAGTGTATGTTGAAAAGTAAGGAAGTGTCAAAAAATAAGAGAGACAGAGAAGGAGACAGAGAGAGAAACAGAGACAGAGAGAAACAGAAAGTCACCATTTAAATACCCTACTAATAATGGCCACAGGCAATATTTACCAATGAACACTAAAATCCAATTTTGAGCTACATCAGTCCTAATGCAGTATTGCAGGACAATAAGACAGGACAACACTGTGCTAGTTGCACAAAACAATGAGTAACTTCAAATAATTCACTGAAAATACATTTCAAAATCTATTTAGAAATAGCTATTAGAACATCTATGAGAAACAGAAGAAAAATGGGCAATTCAGAATTACTTTATACATATATGACAAATATATTGGGTTTAAAGTTTGAAATTTGCGTGGATTAAGTGATTGGCTAACTTCATGACCATTTCATTTTAAACTTGACTTTACTTATAGAGTCACATAAAAATTAATTGTTTCAATTTGTTATAAAGCAAAAAAGAAAAAAAAAATTAATTGTTTCAGATACACTGAGACAGTCAGTCTGGTTCATTCATTGACTAGAAATGATTACCAAATATTATTAAAGAAGTGAAATGACCTTGAATGACACTATTCTCTACTTCTATGCCCACACTCGCTTCCCCTAACCCTATGCCTCTTCCTGCACTCCTTATGTGGTGAACAATAATGCCACCTACAGAGTTGTTCCAGCCAGAAATCCTGACTCATTTCTCTCCTCCTGGGTTCATTCACTCTGTTCCCAAGTTATGTGGATTCTCACTAAACAAACCACAGGCCTCTATCCTGTGCTGCTAAAACTTCAGTCTGAGGCTGTGCTTCTTTACTGGGTTACAGCAACCACCTCAAAACTTGGCTTCCTGACTCCTGTCTCGCTCCACTCAATTATCAAAGTGACCTTTCAAAGACACCAGCCTGAATGTTCCACTTTCTTGCTTGAAATCTTCCAGTGACTCACGACTTCATGCCTGGAAGCTCCTCATGGGTCACCCTTCCATATCACTTCTATTTATGCTGCCGGCCCTATTTGCAGTTCCCTGAAGGTCACATTTTCCCTAAAATGGCCTCTGAACCTGCTCTTCCTCTCCAAGGAGACCTTGCAACACCCCTTCCCCATTGCCAGTGGCTGTCAAGATCCAACTTTCCCTTAAAGTTCTGCTTGGCTGTCAGCTCCTCTCAAGCCCACTCTTGGTATCCATCAGCCAAGAATTGGTGCCCCATCTACTGACCCCACTCCACACCAACTTCTCACATTGTTAATAACTGCTTGTTTATTTATGGCTCCCCCTCCAGACTGTGAAATCTTCTAAAATAATGCCATACTTATTCTTATGTTTAACCTGCTGAGCCTAGAACTGTGCCTGTCTTAATACACATTTAACAGTGAAGGAAAGCATGAGTTTAAAACTTAGAGCACATTGTGAGCGAATCTGCTTGTCACCACACCAGATCTGTTAGTTTGCAATGTTGGAATGATTTAAAATGACAGTCTTAGCATACACCTGTGGTTACAATTATCTTTAATAATCAAGATTTTCTTATAGACCCCAAATTAAAATAGAGAAGTTTTTTTATATGTGGATTATTTTCTCACCATTGGTCCTCAAGGAAGTTACTGTTGGATGCTATCCCAGGTGAAGAGTTTTAGCTTGGTTCTACTAATTAAAGAGCTTATGCAACACCTACTTAAAATTGCATTAAACTTTATTCACCTTAAGTACTGACCTTACAACTTTTTCATTTAGCAATATGCTGTAATGGTCTGGTTGAATATTCTCTTTCTAAAATCTGGAGGATTGAAGAAAGGGATTCACATTCATGGACTAATGAGCTTGTAAAGGATGGACCATGAAGCTTAAGTGCATTCTTCCATTGAAGTCCCAAGCTTCTTAGGCTCTTGAGCTCCCCTCTCTCCTTTTGAGCTCTGAGGAGGCTCTAACTGTCTTTACACAGATGCAGTCTATCAGGACCTCCCATCTGGCCTTCCTGGCAGACTTCCATCCCATCACCATGGAGCTTCCCTCTCAGTGCTGCTTCGGGATCCTGCTTGGTGCTCATGCTGGCTAGTGCAGGCACAGCTTGGAAGTTCAGGCTGATTACTGTCCCTCAGGATAAACATTTAACCAATAGGAAAAGGGGGTTGGTAGATAAAGCAGATAAAGGGGGTTAGTAGATCAGTCCCCCTTTGCTCTCCCAAGTGACGGTCCTGACCTGTGTGGTGCCCTAGTACCAGCAGTCAGTCATGCTAGAAGTGGCCAGTTCTGTGATTCATCTTTGTATTGACTCTCCCTCCCTGCCTCGGTCCCATCACCCCTCACTTCTGCTTCCTGGGTTGGGCATTCCACTAAATTAATAGCCCATAAACCCTCTGCCTCCAGATGTGCTTTCTGGGAATCCCAGGCTTAAGACAGCTTGTATAGGAAATATTTTGTCTTTCTATGTGTCTACTCTCTGGGTTAACTGAGGAGTCGATAAAACGCTCAGTCTCAGCAAAAATCTTTAATGAAGGATCATTTCTTCCTTGCCTAGCATTCTAAAATCTGAATTTACTTTCTGTCCCTAATTTAAAAGAAGTAGACTTGTAATTTTGCACCCTGTTCTTGTTGGCATTTAACACTATTCTGTGTAGCTCAATTTCAAAGATCTGGCCAAGACCTATTCTCCCTATTCCTTTTAATTTGATAGGACCTCTAGACATGGCCCAAATCTCTGAAATTCTGCATTAATATAGAATTTAATTCCACATAAATGCAGTTCAACTTGGCATCGTTGTTGTTGCTACTGCTGTTGATGTTATTGCTGTTTCTAAATGCAAGATATTTTGTCAGTACCAGATGTGGATTGCAACACTGAGTCAGGGACTCTTCCTGTTCCCTCAGTAGGCTCTCAATACAGGGCAGGGAGAGGTAGTATATATAATTCCACAAATCAGCCAGACATGCTGTAACAGGTACCTAAAAAGGGAGCCTAAAGGAGCAGAGAGGGTGTGGGGCTTCATCACCCAAACTGACTAGAGAAAGCAGAAAGAATTTCAAAGAGGGGGGACTGGTAAGCAAAGTTTTCCTACATGTGCACAAGAAGGCTATAGTTAATAAATATTTAACAATGATCCACATAATGTAAAAGTCAGCTGAATTGCTGACATGACCTTAACTCCCAAAGAGTCCCTAAAGAGCACAAATAAAATGTTTCTTAAAGTCCAGGACAATTTCTTATGTGTCTCTGCAGCCTCCACACACAAAAAAACTAACATGTGTTAGTCTTCTGCATACTAATAGGATGATAATTGTTTACTGGATAGAATCATGCATAAATGGTAACAGAAACATACACAGTAGCCTCTCTCCTCAATGTCATTCTCCTCGTGGCAACCTGCAGCCCAACACAGGTGCTTCTAGCCGCCCTACCCCTGTCGACGGTAATCTACACTCTCAGTCCCATAAGGTTTGAATGATACCAGCTCTGCTTGGTGCAAAGCAAAAGAGAAAGCGAAAACTTTTCACTCTACTCAGAAAGGCTCAAAGGAGATCTTAAATAAATGTTAGACACTCTCTTTAGATTTTTTTTTCCCTCTGTAAAGAAAAATTGGTATTTATTTGAAGATTAGAGCCATGCCATGCTGATTTCAAAAGCTAGGATGGAAAGATTATTTGGATAACATATAACACAACTCAACTCTAATCCTTAATATTTAAAATGTCTTTAATTTGGAGGGTTGTCAGCATTTCCTCAACCACTTTTTGCCATTTTCTAGTTTTGTTTCTATGTAGAACTTTGGAAAATAAAGTCTTGATAATTTTTTTGCTTTCCTTATTCACAACATGTTCATAGTTTTTGGCTTACTTAGTGTTCTTACTAAAGTCATTTCTTCTATTGTGTTAACTCTTTTATCCCCCTAGGCACTGGGTAGCTATGAATAGTCCATGTCTATGTATAGTCTAAATACTGGGAATAAAATACCCTTATGATACTTTGTATCCTCTCCTAATGGATCAGTATGGATTGTTTGAAACTACTAGTCTTAAACAGATCAAACAATGACAAGAAGTTTGTATATAATATCCTACAATATATTATATTGTACTAAATATCCCATTTTCCTCTTTGCATTGACCTTCATTGGTAGGGGGGTCATGGAGGTGGGATTCCAAAAACCATGTGACTTGCTTCAGCCAATAACGTGGGAGAGTGATGTGTGTCATTTCTGGGCAGAAGTGTTTGATGACTCAGCATTTCCCGTTTTACTCAGCCTTGATCACTGGAAATGTTCCAGATAAAGGATGCTTTGTCACTTTGGGTCCTAGAGAAAAGGTGATGCAGGGCAGAACGGAAATCAAACTTTGATGAAACATGATTCAGAAATAAAGTTTTGTTTTCATAAGCTATGGAGATTTTGAGGTCATTTGTTATTACAGCATAATCAGGCCAATTCTGAAATATATACCTTTCTTCAAATAATTCTCTAAGAAAGGTGTCCTGCCAGGTGTGGTAGAATGGCCCCAAAAGATGTCCATCCTAAAGGTGTTTCCTAATCTCTGGAACCTGTGACTTTGTTACCTTCCTCAGAAAAAGGGACTTTGCAGATGTAACTAAAGCAATGAACCTTAAAAGAGTGAGGTTTTCTGGATATTCCAGGTGGGCCCAGTCTAACAACATGAGCCTTTAAAAAAAGAAGTTTCTCTAGCAGGAGGTAAGGGCAGCTGAAGATGAAGTCAGAGAGGTGATTCAAGGTGTGAGAAGGACTCCATTGAGCAGATGCTGATTTGAAGATGGAGGTTGAGGGGGAAGGGGGGTTACAGCTAGGAGCTCAGGTGGCCTGAAGGAGCTGAGAGAGCCTTCCACAGACAGCCAGCAAGGAAAAGGGGACCTCAGTTCCAGAACCACAAAGAACTGAGTTTAGCCAACAGGCTGAATAAGCTTAAGAGCAGATTGATTCCTAGATCCTCAAGAAGGAATGCATGCATCATAAAAACTTCAGAATTGGGTCTCGTAACATTCTAAGCAAAGAGCCTAGCTGAGGCACACTGGACCCAGCATTCTAAGCAACAGAATTGTGAGATAGTAAATTTGTGTTATATTTTACAACTACATTTGTGTTCATTTGTTATGACAGTGATAGAAAACAAATACACTAGTTTTGTGATTTAAGTAATAATGTGCATGGACACATACTTTTCCAGTAAGAGTAAATGATTTAACTCAACGGTGGTTTAACCTGGTGGTCAGTGATAGAAAAAAGCAAAGGCTAATAATGGAATCTCATCTCTCACTTACTGGCTACTACACCAATGGCAATTTATGTATTTATAAGAGTTTCCTAACCTACAAAAGAAAACTAAACATGTTTACTTCACAAAGCTCATGGATATTTTTTTAAAGTAAATGTGCATAATCTAGTCCCTGATATGTGCTAAGTGATCAGTTATTGCTAGTTAAATAAATGAAAAAACTTAACAATAAGTGAAAAGTGGCTGAATCTGCCAAATGACCCAATTCATAGGAATATTCGGTTTCCTTTATCAAGATTGAGCAATTCTCTATCCCAATCAGTGTCTGCCTTTGACATTTATAGCAGACCTGCTTGACAAAAAAGACAACACTGCAGTTTTCAAAATAGGACAAAAATATCTTACCAATATCATATACTCAATAAAATGAATTTATGTATTAGCCTTTTAAATCCACTTTATCATGAAACTATTAGTAATTTCAACATTTGTCATGCCTTCAGGTAATGTTTACAAATAAGACAGTATCATCATTTCTAAGCGTGCCAGGTTAGCCTGTTACTTGAGAATATTTCCCCAAATTCTGAAAGAATACAATGAATAGGAATACTAAAGTCAACCTTTCACTGGATTGTAGTTTCTTACTTACAATTCACCCTTCCTCTCAACTAGCAATTATTGAGCACCTAGCATTTATTCAGCTCTATTGTAAGTGTTAGGGTCTGCAAAAAATAAAATAAAATATGCTCCTTGTCCCAGTAAAGATTATAATTTAATTAGAAAGCCAAACACTTCAACAACCATTAATGTTTCCACTGTTAGAACAGTGCTTTGTAATAAAGCACAAAGGAGAAAGAAAATTAACTTTGCTGGGAGAGTAGGGAAAACCTTACAGAAGAGGAGAAATTAGATTTGGTTCTTAAGTGAATATTTGCACTGTTATTCATTTGCACATGCCAACTCAAAAGTGTTGTCTTGTGACCCATAATTTCAATGTTAGAAGGCTACCAGTGTAAAAGATTTTTTGTCATAATGTCTTCTGTTTATATCTGGGCTGGGCAAAGTTTTCTCTAAGAAGTTACATAGTAAATATTTTAAACTTTGCAGCTGCATGGTCTCTGTCACAATTACTCAACTCTGCAGTCCTAGGGAAAAGGCAGCCACAGACAGTATGTAAACAATAATATGTAAACAATTGGGCATGGCTGTGTTCCAATAAAACTTTACTTACAAAAACAGGCAGCTAGTCAGATTTTGTCTGCAAGCTGCAGATTGCCAACCCCTGTCTTAGATAAATAATATACACACAAAAATAATTGACAAGTATTATACTTTGTGCCAGGGCTTGTGAAGACACATAAAAAGAAAATGAATGGTTCTTACCTTCAAAAACTTTACTAATGTACAATATTCATGTTAAAGGAATTCTACAAAGATTTCAGTTTATCGTTTTAGCCTCTGACTCTTAGTGACCAAATTGAATTAGGAAACCATACTTAATTTGGTTTCACCTAATTTTGGTATATTGCTTCAGATATTAACTAACATATTAGGGATTTGTTGACTTATTTGCCTATTTCAATGAATCTATATCTGTTCTAGAGACTTCAGCTTATTTTGGCTGCAGGAAAACATTCATACCCTCCTATTGACTCATTACATGCAGATAATCAAGTCAGGCATAATTTTAGGTAAGATTGTGTTTTTAGATTAGAATCAGAAGTAGTGATGAGAAATAAGAACCAAAAGGAATTTCATTTTTATATGTAGTCAGATTTAGTAAAGGAAGGAGCAGCTTGTGTTATAGAGAAACAAAGGATGGGGCTGGAGAGGCAGGTCACCAGTCAGTAAGGTATGGAGGCCTAGAGTCCTAGGATCCAGCAGACTCCAGGTTAAACTGTACATGCTTAGGCAAACTTCAGTGTGTAATACTAACACTATCTTAAGGTTATAATTCCGTGCCTATTGAGAATAGGGCTGGGGTTATTAAAGGAGTTAAGAGATGTGAGAAACTTGAAAACCAGGCTAGTTGTATAAGCTTCAAATTTGAGATAGGATAGAATCAGGGCACTGAGGAATGAAAAGAATTTAATGAAAAAGAAAACATACTAAATTTGAGGAGAATAAAGATACTGGTCCTATCAGTGTAGAAGCTTCACATTGGACAGCATTGGGAAATAAGATGAAAAACAGGACACATAGAGATTGTGGTGACCTTTGCAAGAAGAACTTTGATTTAAAAATGTTATGGAGTCACAATGTAGATTTTTCAGCAAAAAAAGTGACATGTTGCTTAAGAGATACTTATTTGATGTCAAAATCAGAGATGGGTTGTGATGTGGCGACAATATTCTTGAAATCCAGTCAAATTGTTTGCTGAGTGGAATGAAAATGAATCATGTAGGCCTGGATTTAGAAGGTGTCAGGGGGAACAGCGGGAAATTTTTAATTTTTAACATAGTGAGCAAAGGAGAGAGATCTGTCACAGAGAACTCCAAGGTTTTGAGTGAAAGTAATTGGAAAAATGGTAATATTTTTAGAGTAGACAAGGAAATTGAGGAGTGAATCTAATTTGGAGCATAGAAGGCAGATTCACCTAAAGAGATGTCTAGAGGAAGAACTTTCTATTAATGTTCAATCTGGTGCAAATGTGCAAGAGACTTTTTTTAATAGCAAAGTAACCTTGGGGGGAAAAAAAGCACTGACTTTCCCAGCAGCCTCTCTATCCAACATCAGGAGCATTTGATTACAAAAGGTGATTTAGTAACACATGGCTGCTTCTCAGGCCTGGCAAACCCACTTCACACAGACTGCTGTTAGCAGGATGTGGACCAAATATGGCTTCAGGGGACAGGAGACTCTGGGGGGCTGTGTAGCCAAACCTCAGTGTGAACTTACTCAGATCTTCTAGCTGTCCAGATGCAACAAGCGGTATCATTTGTTATCTGAGTAAATATTGAAATAAATATCTGTGTGTCAGTGTTTTTGTCATGGGATATAATTCATAATTGTTTAGTGCTCATATTAAAGGGAGCATAGTGATTAATTTTATGTGTACTGATTTTATTAAGAAAAATTACATAAAAGCGTAAAGGTCCCATGTATAGATTGAGGCATGAGAGTGGACATTTTCTAAGATGTGAAGGCTAGAATCATATATTTGGATAGCCATGGAATGTGAAACTATAGGAGTGGGTGAATTCTTTAAGTGTGTAGAGGGGAGAGCAGAGAAGTGGGGACTGAACACAGGAAGTGCTTTCATTGAAGTGTCCTCTAAATGAAACTTGTACACAAGGGAAATTTCCCATACAAAGAGCAAAAGCTAGTGCTATGATACCCTGCCAGGAAAAAAAAAAAAAAAAAAAAAGACAGTTGAAATGTATTGAATGAACTCTGCAAAGCTTACATAAAATGACACAACTATAAACGATATAAGATAAGTGAACTGTGTTGTTTCACTGAAAATTATTTTCCAACTATTTTAATTATTTGAGTAACTTTTAGTGAAATAGAGTTAGAAATCCACCACAAATCTCTCTAGGAATCTTACTATCCTGATATCATAAACTTTTTGAGGCAATAATAAATTTTCTTAATGATACCCTTAAAATCTTTAGTAACAGGAGTAAACAAGTAAGAGGAGACCTTCTTAACGAGAAGGGAAGTAAAGAGAAGATGGAGACAGCTGAAGAGTACAGAAGTTGAGACTAAGAATCTCAGGGAATAAGTCAGGAGACCATAGACTCATCCCAACCAGTTTGGTGTTGCTTCTACACTACCCTGCCCTCTTTATTCTGTCCAGATTTTTCCTGGATTTAGATTCTACCTCAGAAAACACTTGCATTGACATTTGCCTCATTTAACAAACTATCAAACTGTGCTCCAAACAGATGTATATTTGTTCCCTAGGCAGATTGGATGTTAAAATACGTATTAGTGATGCTGCTTGGTCTAAAGAATAATCAGACAATTATCTTGGAACAAAATTGTCTGTTGACAATACCTTTTTGCTGAGAATAAATATATTTGTTCAAGTTGTACATTTTCCCAAACTGACTTAAAAGAGAATTGGCTTTATCTTTTATAAAACCAGCATTGGTGGTTGAGAGAATTAGCTCCTCCAACATGGTCCTGGTGAATGTAAAATATGTGCGCTGTCAACCACCCATATGTTTCCTTTCTCTTGAACTTGAACAGAATCTATGTTGTCATATTTTATCATGACAATTCTCACTTCAGTCAGAAGAGAAGCCAAAGCTTCTCTGAAAACATGGAAAGAACAAATGGAAAAAAATATGAACAACTTTATTTACGGAAATAATAAGAAAGTGCAGTTAAAAGCAGTAAAATGCTAGAAGGTGGAAACAGTATTTGTTTGGTTGATTTGCTAAGGAAGTGGAGGATGTGAAGAGAGAAATGATGTTATGTTGTAAGAAAGCGGGTGGTTAAAGAGAAAGAAAGAATTAAAGTAAATTAAATCAAATTAAAAGGGAAGCTGAAAAAGACAAGGAAAATTTTTGTGCATATGTGTGAAAAAAATAAAAAGAAAGGGACATGGAAGACTTGGTGATTTGGTGAAGAGCCAGTAGTAAGGCAAAGTTTAAGGTGTAAAAGAAAAGGAAAAGAGAATCTTTGATAGACTCAAGTCCAGAATAATGATGAAAATAGGCAGATGACTAAGCTTTAGAAAGGAAAACGTCTCTTTTTCTTTTGAGATGAAGAAGGTAGAGTAATTAGTGGTAATGATACTGGGGAATTTTGAGGTGGAAGGCAAAACTTTTTTTTTTTTTTTTTGGCTGTGTTGGGTCTTCGTTTCTGTGCGAGGGCTTCCTCTAGTTGTGGCAAGCGGGGGCCACTCTTCATCGCGGTGTGCAGGCCTCTCACTATCACGGCCTCTCTTGTTGCAGAGCACAGGCCCCAGATGCGCAGGCTCAGTAGTTGTGGCTCACGGGCTTAGTTGCTCCGCGGCATGTGGGATCTTCCCAGACCAGGGCTCGATCCCGTGTCCCCTGCATTAGCAGGCAGATTCTCAACAACTGCACCACCAGGGAAGCCCTGGAAGGGGAAACTTTTAAAAGCTCAAATCAAATTGCTTCTCTCTCTTGTGGGAGTAGGAAGAGAGGCCATGATGGAAAATGGGATTGGCCCTTTGAGCAGAGTGAAAAACAATTCAAGGAGCCATTATACAGTGTGGTATAGAAGTGCTGCAGAGCAATTTCATTTAGAAGAAGGGTTGTTTATCTGGGATTAGATATAGACATGCGAGCTGATAGACCACATGAATGAGAGGGATATCAGAGGTGACACAGACATAAAGAGCAGAGTTAGTGGGAGGGCAGAGGTGGGAAAGATAAAAAGAGACAAGTTTTCATGGAGAAATCATGAAAGTGGTCAAGGTCCCTGGCAGCACCATGAGTGAGGAACACTGAGAGAGAAGGAATATGAAAGTTATTGAAATTGAAGAATTTGAGGGACTGTCAATTTACACAAACCCTCTAACTGAAAGGGTGGAGACAGAACATGAGTGCACATACCCATCCAACTGTGCTCTTTACAGCAATATGAAGGCCTCTAGCTTCTGATCTTAGTGCCTTCTCTGGGCTAATGGTACATAAGTTTCTCAAAAACTTATTCATTAATATGTGTTACCTTGGTTTGCTGTTTATCTGCAACTCTGTGCTTTTGACCGTGGAATGCCTCTCTGCACTCGTTCTGGATGATCTGGTCCTGATTCCAGTATCTCTTTCTGCTAAGTAGTGGTCTCTCTCCTCCCCAGCCTCTGGCTGACCGGCAGAGCAAAACAGCATCAGTGTGATGATACAGTACCCCAGGAAGATGGCAGGAGACAGACAGATTATAGAAACAGTGGATAAGGACCAAAGATATTCAAGAAATATGGAGGCCCATCTAAAGATGGGCAAAAGGTGGTTCTGAAGAATGACTAAAAATAATAAATTAGCATGGACTCAAATGGAGAATGGTAAAAGAGTATAGAAACCTAGACTGGGTTAAAATTATGTTGTCCTCTCCTGATGTCTGAAGATGTATGCAAATTTTCACACACATCTCTTTTTTTTAATTAATTTTTACTGGAGTATAGTTGGTTTACAATGTTGTGTTAATTTCTGTTAATACAGCAAAGTGAATCAGTTATACGTATACATATATACCCTCTTTTATAGATTATTTTCCCATATAGGCCATTACAGAGTATTGAGTAGAGTTCCCTGTGCTATACAGTAGATCCTTATTAGTTATCTATTTTATATATAGTAAGTACATGTCAATCCCAATCTCCCAGTTTATCCCTCCCCACATCTTTTCTTATATAGTCAAAACCTTGATACATAATCCTGCCACTTTAAACAAGAGTCAAATTTTGTTTCATCAAAACAAATAGAACCAGGAAAACTATTTAATAGCCAAATGATACATAAGATTTATTTATAAAATAATAATTTAGATCTCAAAAGGACCAAGCAAATTCTGTACCCACCTCCATAGAGATGCCACACCAACCTTTCTAAAATCTTCATCTGATTATTTCCCTGCCCTCTTCAAAGATCTCTGACAACTCCCCCGACTTATGAGAGTCAGCCTCCTTAGAGAGAGCAGAGCACCTTACATCCCAGTGTCCTGGGACAGTCCCATTGATACCACCTGTCTTGTCATAATTACCGATAGCTTCCTCCTCACTCTAAAAAGCATACCAGTTAAGAAAATAAATCACATGGTCACCACGTGTTTAAGGATTTTGATATCTCATCCCAACCCGCCTCTTCAGCTTCATATGCTGATATTCCTTCAAAAGTCCTTCAGACATAGGGACTATTCTGTAACTTGTGAACACACTTAGTACTTCCACACCTGTATTCTTCTTAACACACGAAGTCCACTCTTTCTACTGCCCCTAGTGCTTCTTTCCAACCCTTAACCCTATTTCTATTTATCCATCCAGCAAATGACAACTTGCTCTTCAAATCCTGGGTTTACCAGAAGGGCTTATCAAAGCTTCAGCTGAAAATGTCAGAAACCAGATGTCATTCTTGACTCTTCTCACTCCCCCTTTCCTTTTTCACTCCACCAAAAAATCTTATAAATTTTATCTGTATTTATGGGGGTGCAAGATCTTGACCCCCTTGCCTCAGTCGAAACAACTCTGAATAACTATCTATGTAGTTTGCTATAGCTGCAGTAACAAAGTACCACAAACTGAATGACACAAACAAGGGAAATACATTGTCTCACAGGTCTGAGGACAAGATTTGAAAGATTCGTTCTTTCTGATGCCTTTGAGGAAGAATCTGTACTATGCTTCTAGAGGCTTGCTGGCAATCTTTGGTGTTCTTTGTTTTCTGCTGCATCACCTGATCTCTGCCTTCATCTTCATATAGCTTTCTCCTTATGTGTGTGTTTGTATCCAGATTTCCCCTGTTTGTAAGGACATGAGTCATATGGGATTAGGGACCTACCCTATTCCAGTATGCCCTCATCTTACCTAATTACATCTGCAACGATGCTATTTCCAAGTGAAGTCACACTCTGAGGTACTACTAGGGGGTTAGGACATCAACATATATATTTGGAGGATACACTTCAACCCATAATATTATCCTAATATTAATTACTAATGCTTACTACTTCTTAATATGACAAATCTATATCTTAGTATCTGTTTCCCAAAAATCCAACATAAGATAAATCACCACCAATGTAATGACATTTTGGAGGATAAAATATTAATACTGTATTAAATACATAATTTCATTTTTAGTCTTTCAACAGAAATGTATCAAATACCTGCAATGTTCCAGGAAGTGTCCTAAGATTTGGAGAAATCAGTGGATAACAAAATAGACAAGGTCTTTACTAACAGCTTACATTTTAGTGGGTAGAGATAGACAATAAACCAGTAAACTAATTAACTGTGATAAGGGCTTGCACCAAATTAAAATAAGGTGATATATTAGTAAATAATTGGAGGGTTACAGTATACTAAAACTGTAGTGCTCGCTTTGGCAGCACATACAAAAAAATGTAGTAGTTTTTTCTAAGTGGTATCATTAGCATCATTTTTAGAAAATAGTGACTCTTAGCAATTAATATGAATCAGTAATTAGTCATTGCTAAATTACTTTCTGCATAGGTGACATTTAAACCTAGAGTCTAAATAACAAGAAGGAGCCAGCCAGGCAAAAAGGGCTTCGGCAGAGAGAGTGGTTACAGCTAAAAGCCTGCCCATAGAATGAGCTTGTCACATATAAGGAACAAAAATAAGCCAGTGTTTCCAGAGGGTGGTGAGTGAGAGGCAAAGTAGACAGAGCCAAGGCTGGAGAGAAATGGAAGACTCATCTCATGTGGGCATCAATTAGCGGGTTAAGGAAATCGGATACTAATCTAAATATGAAAGGTGTAGCTGGGAGTAATATCATCTGTCTTACATTTATACACATAACTGGTTAATGACTAGTGCTGCAAAAGTGGGTACAGGAAGACCAGCTGAGGCTCTTTTGCAATAACCTAACCTACTAATCACGCTGCTCTTCCCTGGATGATATCAATGGAGATGGAGAGATGTAAACACATTCAGAATGTTTCAAAGTTACCTGTAACTCCTGTTACAGGTAATAGGAGTCAGCATGACTTGCTGATAGATTGAATGTAGGAGTGAGGAAATGAGATGAATTAAGGCTAATTCATCTGAACGGGCCAATTTGGTGGGGAGTGGTACCAGTTACTGACTTGAAAGCCATAGGAAAAGCAAGATCTCTGGGGATAGATTAAGAATTCTTCATTGGCCATGGTAAGTCACAGATGCAGACTGGATAGTAAAATCAATATATCAAGTGTTAGAAGTTGATATATGAGTCTAGAGTTCTGGCAAGTGGTCTTGGCTGGAGATACAGGTTTGGGAGATAACTATATATAAGAAAGTACTTAAAGCCTTGTGTTTGTTATGAGGCCACCTAGGAAGGGAGTGTAGTAAGAGAAGCCCTCATGCACTCCAGGATTCAGAGGATAATTGTTCATAAAATTAAAACAGAAAAGTCATCAATGAATTTGCCAACATATAAGGCCTTTGGCAATGTCTGTGGAGTATTGGAGACAGAAGTTCTATTGAATGGGATGGAAGAGAGAAAGTGAAAATGAGAAAGCAAAGACAGGGTATAAACTCCTTCAACAAGTTTTAAATGGTATAAGAGAATGGAATGGTAGTTAAAAAGGAATGTAGGGGGTCAAGGAAAAGTTCCGTGTTATTGTTTTTGGGTTTTTTTGAGATGGCATCACTGATGACAAAGATCTAGTCGAGGGGGTAGAATGTGCAGATGCAGAAGTAACAGTTTCAGCATGGGCTTTTTTTACAGCATGAAAATAGGTATTCTTTATCTGTCTCAGGCTGATGCATTCATATTGAATTTCAGATTTCAGAATTTTTACTTCTGAAATTTACCCATCAACTGTTTTTTACCTTCTCTATCACCTTGGTGACAGTTATAAGCATAAGACCTTAGTATCTAACTTGAGTTTCCACACCCAAGTTCTCCCTTCATTAGAAGACATGTATCAGTTACCATCCTGCCAGGAAACAGAAGGCACACTGAAACGGGATTTTTTTTGTAGAAGTTTGAATGCTATTAGAAACTTGGGTGGTAGTTAGAGAAGAAAAGGGGTAAAGGGAGTGTTCTTTGATAGTTTGTTGTTGTTGTCGTTGTTTTATTGGAGTATTATTGCTTTACAATGTTGTGTTACTTTCTGCTGTACAACGAAGTGAATCAGCTATATGTATACATATATTCCCTCCCTCTTGAGCCTCCCTCCCACCCTCCCCATCCCACCGCTCTAGATCATCACAGAGCACCAAGCTGAGCTCCCTGTGCTATACAGCAGCTTTCCACTAGCTATCTATTTTACACATGGTAGTGTATTTATGTCAATCCTAATCTCCCAGTTCGTCCCACCACCCCCTTCCCCCCATGTCCACATGTCCGTTCTCTACATCTGCATATCTATTTCTGCTCTGCAAATAAGTTCATCAGTACCATTTTTCTAGATTCCACATATATGGGTTAATATATGATATTTGTTTTTCTCTTTCTGACTTACTTCATTCTGTACAACAGAGTCTAGGTCCATCCACATCTCTACAAATGACCCAATTTTGTTCCTTTTTATGGCTGAGTAATATTCCATTGTATATATGTACCAAATCTTCTTTATCCATTCCTCCTTCAATGGACATTTAGGTTGCTTCCATGTCCTGACTATTGTAAATGGTGCTGCAGTGAACATTGGGGTACATGTGTCATTTTGAATTATGGTTTTCTCAGGGTATATACCCAGTAGTGGGATTGCTGGTCATATGATAGTTTTATTTTTAGTTTTTTAATGAATGTCCACACTGTTCTCCATATTGGCTGTATCAATTTACATTCCCACCAGCAGAGCAAGAGGGTTCCCTTTGCTCCACATCCTCTCTATCATTTATTGTTTGTAGATTTTTCTTTTTTTAAGGAAACAATTGTTTTTATTTTTTTTAGTGGAAATTTCAAAACATACACAAAAGTAGAGAGTATAGTATAATAAACATTAACAATTATCAACACTTTACTAATTTTGTTCCACCTATCCCCACCTTCCTTCACACACACCCACACTTTTATTTTTTTTCTTTCTGTAGTATTTTAAAGCAAATCTCAGAAATCATGTCATTTTACATATATATATGTGTGTGTGTGTGTGTGTGTGTGTGTGTGTGTGTATGTATTTCAGTATGTAATTCTAATCAGTAAAGACTTTTAATTTAACCATCTAGCATTAGAACACCTAACATATTTAACGGTAAATTCTTTTTTTTTTAACATCTTTATTGGAGTATAATTGCCTAACAATGGTGTGTTAGTTTCTGCTTTATAACAAAGTGAATCAGTTATACATATACATATGTTCCCATATCTCTTCCCTCTTGCATCTCCCTCCCTCCCACCCTCCCTATCCCACCCCTCTAGGTGGTCACAAACCACCGAGCTGATCTCCCTGTGCTATGCGGGTGCTTCCCACTAGCTATCTGTTTTACATTTGGTATTGTATATATGTCCATACCACTCTCTCACTTTGTGACAGCTTACCCTTCCCCCTCCCCATATCCTCAAGTCCATTCTCTAGAAGGTCTGTGTCTTTCTTCCCGTCTTACCCCTAGGTTCTTCATGACCTTTATTTTTTCTTTCTTAGATTCCATATATATGTGTTAGCATATGGTATTTGTTTTTCTCTTTCTGACTGACTTCACTCTGTATGACAGATTCTAGGTCCATCCACCCCACTACAAATAACTCAATTTCGTTTCTTTTTATGGCTGAGTAATATTCCATTGTATATATGTGCCACATCTTCTTTATTCATTCATCCGATGATGGACACTTTGGTTGCTTCCATGTCCTGGCTATTGTAAATAGAGCTGCAATGAACATTGTGGTACATGACTCTTTTTGAATTATGGTTTTCTCAGGGTATATGCCCAGTAGTGGGATTGCTGGGTCGTATGGTAGTTCTATTTTTAGTTTTTTAAGGAACCTCCATACTGTTCTCCGTAGTGGCTGTATCAATTTACATTCCCACCAATAGTGCAAGAGTGTTCCCTTTTCTCCACACCCTCTCCAGCATTTATTGTTTCTAGATTTTTTGATGATGGCCATTCTGACTGGTGTGAGATGATATCTCATTGTAGTTTTGATTTGCATTTCTCTAATGATTAATGATGTTGAGCATTCTTTCATGTGTTTGTTGGCCATCTGTATGTCTTCGTTGGAGAAATGTCTATTTAGGTCTTCCACCCATTTTTGGATTGGGTTGTTTGTTTTTTTTGATATTGACCTGTGTGAGCTGTTTATGACAGTAGATATAAGAACATGAGAGCATGTTTATATACTAACAGTAATGATCTAATGGAAGAAGGGAAATTGCTTAGGAGGGAGAAATAGTGATTTTAGAAGTAGAGCTTCCAATAAGTTGAGCAAGAACAGAGCACAGAGTTCAAGTGAAGGGGCTTGTGTTTTACAGGAACAAGAATGCTTCATCTGTGACGTGGCCGACCAAGCACCAAGTCACTTCTTTCTGATCGTACAATCATATTTTCCATTTGTCTTGCATAGAGATAGGGCCATGTGATTGGTTTCCACAAAAGGATCCTAGAAATAAATAAAATGTCGCATCTGAGCTAAAGCAGTTAAGCCTTCTCTACCATCTCTCTTTTGCCCCTGTGGTGACCACAAAGGCCATGTGTTGAAGATGGCCTCCAACAGGAATGTGATCTGAATCTCTAAAGCATTGCTTGAAGGAAAGATGCCCAGGAAAGACACACAACTGGAAGAGCTCCACTGGACTTAATTTACATGATGTGTAATCTTTCATATGGAAAAAAATTGCAAGGCTGGAGTTCTTTCTCTTAGTTGTCTACCTACCATAGTAAATGTTCAAAGGACAGAGGGCATACCTAGGGGCACATATGGCTTTGTAGGCTTCATAGAGGGCAGATGGGGATAGCTTCTAAATTTGTGTTATTGAAAAATGAAGCAAGTTTATAAGTTGAGAAAGTGGGAAAGGAGAGTTGGTATTGGATGTTTGAGGAGGAGAGTAGGCATAACTATGTCGTTTTGGTGAATGAGAAAGTGAACTTGAGGAGTTTAGTAGAATTGCCGGGTAGTGGCAAAATCCTATGTGAAATTTGGGTTCACAAATTTAAAGTCTCTAGTATTGCTTGTAAGACATCCTATTTTATGAAGCATTAAAATAAGTAAACAAACAAACACGTTTGTCTTAGAATTAAGGTAAAGGATACAGACTTCATTTAGTTACATGCTGATGAAAAAGAAGGTATTATCGGATTAAAGGATAGGATAATTCAGGTGGACCTAAGGAAAGGTCAAGAAAGGCAGAGCAGTAGACAATGGCCTTTGTTGCTATAAATAGCACTGGGAGGCTACAAGAGAATCTAAAGAGGAGAGAAAGTGGTGCAGCAAGTTTGAAATATCTACTGAAGAATTTACCTGTTGAAACCAGGCATTTCCTATGCTTGGTTGCTTTACCCATTTTAAGCCTGCCAACACCACTCTGCTCTTTATTGCTATTAACTTTCCATATACTGAAGCTTCCCAAGATAGCCTAACAGCTCCTTGGTTGACAGAGATCATGTAGAACACTTCTTTGAGTTTTGCAATACCAACAATTCTATTATGAGGAAATGCTCAAAAATGCTTTCTTGGTAGAACATTTCCTGGGGAATAATAACGTCTCCAGTTTGCTGAATTACAACCATGTGCCAGTGGTGCCCTGAGGGGGTTACAAATACCACTCTATATAATCCTCCCTATAAACCTGTGAAGTTAGTACTGATTTTAATGTAAGTATGAGTAAATGAAGGCTTAGTGAGCTTAAGAGATTTGCCCAATGATAATGTATCAGAAAGTGGTAGAGTGAGATTCCACCCTATACCACTGATGCTAGAAGCAGTTGGTTTTCAGAAACTTTGATACCCACTACCTCTTGGCTGAGGGCTTTCTGGTACTCAGTACTTATTTTTTTCATTATGTCACTACTCTGATGCCAGAAAAGGGGCTGAGGGAAGTGGGAGCATACAAGAAAAACTGTGCTTCCATCAGCATTTCCACAAAAATAAATGAAACTTTAACCTTGAAAAAAAAATCATAAAAAAGCACAGAAGGATGTACCTAGAGTCTGTCATACAGAGTGAAGTGAGTCAGAAAGAGAAAAACAAATATTGTATATTAACACATATATGTGGAATCTAGAAAAATGTACAGATGAACCAGTTTGCAAGGCAGAAATAGAGACACAGGTGTAGAGAACAAACATATGGACATGAGGGGGGAAAAGCGGGTGGCGGGGGAGTGGTGGTGGGATGAACTGGTAGATTGGGATTGACATGTATACACTAATATGTATAAAATAGAGAACTAATAAGAACCTGCTGTATAAAAATAAATTAAATTAAATTAAAAAAATTATACTTGTCTCCTACTCAATCATCCTCTCACTGCTTTAAAGCAATTAACTTTGTTATGTCAATTTTAGTGTAAAATAATTTGCTCTAGAATGATTTTGTTTCTTGAAAATTAACTAGAAATTCAAGGTGGCATGAGCGCACCTGTATGTCTTCTGTCAAGCATACTTCAGTAAAGCAAAAATTTCACGGATTTTCTGTGAAATTTGAGCAAAAAATGTGAGCAAAAAATTCACCAAAGTTAAAATTGACTTTATGACCTAAATTACCACCTGTGTAAACAGTTCACAAAGAAAAACAATTGCACTTATCAATTAGTTTCCTCTACTTCTGGCACTATCTTCTATCAAATGTTTTAATATTGAAAGAGCTAAGATTTCAATATTACCTTTCCTGTTCTGTCTTCCGTATCTATAATTCTTTTCATCCATCCATATCCTCTGTTGTACATTAAAATATATATATACATATATATATATATATATTCCTTTTCAGATTATTTTCCCTTATAGGTTATTACAAAATATTGAGTACAGTTCCCTGTGCTGTACAGTAGGTCCTTGTTGGTTATCTATTTTATATACAGTAGTGTGTATATGTTAGTCACAACCTCCTGATTTATTCCTCCCCTTGGTCATTTTACATTTAAACCCTTGACCCATTACAAGTTACTTTTGTGACTAGTATAAGGTAAGGGTTCAGTTTCATTCTTGTGTGTATGGCTGTAAAATTTTCTCAGCACCATTTATTGAAGAGACTATCTTTTCCCAATTAAGTATTCTTGGCTCCCTTAATCAAATATTAGTTGACCATATATGTGTGGATTTATGTCTGGGCTCTTGAATCTATTTCATTGGTCTATGTGTCTGTTTTTATGCCAGCAACATACTGTTTTGATTACTATAGCTTTGCAATATAGTGTGAAATCAGGAAGTATGATGCCTCCTACTTTGCTCCTCTTTCTCAAGACTGCTCTGGTAATTTGGAGTCTTTTTTGGTTCTGAGTAAAAATAGCTCAAGGTAAAAATATCTCTGGGCTATCAGTAGTGGAACTCCATAATCTCAGCTTCTCAAAATGCCTCTCTACTTGCAGCCTTATCTCTCACTGTTCTCTTTCCAAGCACCCCATGTTTCTTTAAAAATGAACTATTGGGGCTTTCCTGGTGGCACAGTGGTTGAGAGTCCGCCTGCCAATGCAGGGGGCACGGATTCGTGCCCTGGTCTGGGAAGATCCCACATGCCATGGAGCGGCTAGGCCCGTGAGCCATGGCCACTGAGCCTGCGCGTCCGGAGCCTGTGCTCCGCAACAGGAGAGGCCACAACAGTGAGAGGCCGGCGTACCGCAAAACAAACAAACAAACAAACAAAAAAACTATTTTCTGACTCAATGTTTCTCTTTATCATTGTCCTTCTGCCTGTATGGCCATGTCTGTCATTAGCATTTTAGATATCCTTAAAAGCCCATCTAATAATCCACTAGTTGCTTTTTTCTTTACCCAGTTCCTCTCAAATCACCAGAGAAGGAAGGCAATTCACATGTAAATGGAAAAGCAAATGTTTGGTAAACACATGTTTGCTGGGCCAGGCAGAGACAATGGGGCACAGAGTGTACTCTGAGTTTCTCACCACACATAGCCCACGTTCTTTGCACATGTCTCTGGTGATATCTCTATACCAGGAACAGGCCCTGTTTCTAAAATTTTTTCAGGCAGTTAGTGGGAAAGTTAAAATTTCTTCCTGAATCTTTTGGGTCTTGATTGTTTTCAGCTTGAAATAATCTGCATGCCAAAGAGGCATTTTGGGGTGGCAAATTTTGCTCCCCTACAAGTGGCATTAATTACATTCATAATGCTATGTGTCCATCACCGTGGTCTATGTCCAAAACTTTTTCATTATCTCCAACATACATAAGCTCAGTATTCATTAAACCATAAATCCTCTTTCTTTCCCCACAGCCCTTGGTAACCTTATTCTGCTCTCTGTCTCTATGAATTTTCCTATTCTGCAGACCTCATATAAGTGGAATTATTTAATATTTGTCTATGTCTGGCTTATTTTACTTAGTATAATGTGTTCAGGGTTCATCTGTATTATAGCATATATCAAAATTTTGTTCCTCTTTATGACTTAATAGTATTATATTGTATGTATATGCCACAATTTTTTATCCATTCATCTGTTGATGGACACTTGGGTTGTTCCCACCTTTGGCTGTTGTGAATATTACTGCAATGAATGTGGTTGTACAGATATCTCTTCCAGTCCCAGATCTCAATTATTTTGGATATATACCTATGTTGATGAAAAATTAGTCAATCTAAGAAAAAAGGGGAAATTTTTATTTGAGCCAAATTTGAGGATTATAACCCAGGAAATGCACCTCAGAAAGCTATGAGAACTGTTCCACCCATTAGAAGTCAAGACACATTTATGTAAGTTTTTTGAGACAGGGGGCTGTACATTAAATGATGTGTTATTGACAGTTTACATAATCCAGATCTAAGCACCATGTAACCACTTATGAGATCAAGAAGAAATGTTATTTTTAAGGAGTTGTCTTATTGATGCTAGGAGGAGAATGTTGCTTTTTATGGTTGAGCAGGTATTTCTGCCAATAGAAGGTTTGGTCCATGCATAATGCAGATACACAATGCAGTTGGGGAAGAGAGGAGGCCAAAGGGCAGAAAAGATTTTTTGTTTAAATTTTTCTTGTCTTGCCATTCATAAAATTCATGAATGTTATTTCATACCTAGGAGTATATTGCTGAGTCAATATGGTAGTTTGATGTTTAACTTTTTAAGAAATTGCCAAACTGTTTTACACAGTGGCTACACCATTTTACAAATAAAAAGAAAAAAAATTTTTATAATTGATACATGCCTTTTAAACTCAAAGTATTTTCTTTGTTGTACTGATTTGTAACATTCTTAGAATCATGAAAATATGTCATTTGATTTAACATCCTGTTCTCAAAGAGGATGGGTAACAAATATATCTTTTAAAGTGTTAACATTTTTAGGGCTTCCCTGGTGGTGCAGTGGTTGAGAGTCCACCTGCCGATGCAGGGGACACGGGTTCGTGCCCCGGTCCGGGAAGATCCCACATGCCACGGAGCGGCTAGGCCCGTGAGCCATGGCCGCTGAGCCTGTGCGTCCGGAGCCTGTGCTCCGCAATGGGAGAGGCAACAACAGTGAGAGGCCCACATACCGCAAAAAAATAAATAAATAAAATAAAGTGTTAACATTTTTATAGTTTGTGATTTTATTGGTCATAACATGGAGGTATCTACAGGAATCCCAAAGTAGCTAAAGTCACTAGATAAAATACAGATTTAGTAAACTATATTATGTATAAATAACAAATACATAAAATGGCATAAACATATCTAATGATTCTAAACAAATAAATATTAACAAAACAATCTGAATATTGGATATGTCTTGAAAAAGATATTGTTGAAACCCATAAAATTCCATTTAACTTTTATTATATATAGGTTAACCAATTTCAATAAACTGAGAAATGTACAGTGTTAAACATTCTGTAGTTTTTTCCAGTTAGGTCAATTTATATCTTTTTCTATGCAAAAAGAGTTATTGTGTTCATTCTGATATAATGTAGAGCACAGGAAAACAGAGTTCACATTCAGCAGTGTCTCACTGTTGGTGTAATTAATTTATTTGCATTGTCATACTTAGTTAAATAAGAAACCAGAATATTTTAATTAAATGATAGTACCATGGAATTTTTTATGCTGCACCTTCTGACTTAAAACTATTCTAACATAGAATAGAATTTTAAAATTAAAACATTGGTATCTTGATTACCCAAGAATAAATATTAAAATACTAGAAATGTGCTGTCTAGGTCAACAGTCCTATGCCACTGTCATTGAGGTATATTAACAAAATTATCTTTTATATTATCTTCAGAGGTCAGTAAGAGAAAATTTACTCAAATGTGCTTAAGGAGTTTGAATGTTTTTAACTGAGAATGTCACAGGACTAATTTACTATAAAGCCTCCTCCTTCAATAAATAGAAAGCACTTATACTTCATAAAAAACTTTGCCAGCTGCTTAACCATCTCTTAAGACTGTTGATGGTTGTTCATCTCAATCACTTACAGCTATAGCAACTGGTGACTTTCTCCCCCAGGCTAGGACTTGCCCTGGTGCTAAGCCAATCTTGACCAGGACAGGAGGTTGCTTAAGTATCCTTGGGCCCACCAACTGGAAGAGTCTGAATTAATCTGCCAATCAGCCTGGTATTTGAATCACTAAGGATGAGCCCTGGGTTTCCATGTACAGTCAAGGGGCTCCACGTTTCCCTACCCCTAACAAACTAGCTTCGGCAACTAACCAACTTCTCCAAAAGCACTTCTGTGTTTCATAATGACTTGACACTTTGCCCGACTTCCTAGCTGAAACCCTGTTTTGTTTGTGGTTGAAAAGAAATGGAAAGGTAGATAAACTGTTATACATAGTATATGTAGTCATTTCAACCATGTGGGTCTAGTTCTTCTCAATTGACCCTTTAGTTAACTTTATAAACTTCAAAATGAAAATAATACCTTTACGTAAAACCAAGGAGAAGGGCCTTAGCTGACATTTATTGTATCCTGACTGTCACCGAGTCCAAGCTTGTACTGCTCGCTGCACAACAGGCCAATAAATTAAGAGATGAGGTATTGGGGCAAGGAGTAGCAACTTTATTCAGAAAGCCAGCAGACCAAGAAGATGGTGGACTAGTGTCCCAAAGAACCAT
The DNA here is from genome assembly GCF_964165515.1 of Mesoplodon bidens. Classification (NCBI taxonomy): domain Eukaryota; kingdom Metazoa; phylum Chordata; class Mammalia; order Artiodactyla; family Ziphiidae; genus Mesoplodon; species Mesoplodon bidens. Next base: position 115,827,493 of record NC_138176.1, on the reverse strand, counting down.
CTTACCCGAGTTACAAATCAGACTTCTTTTATATGAAAAGGGGAGGGGTATGGCTGGCTGTCCCAAACTTCTTGGTGCTAGAATACTTTATTCTTTCAGCTGTCCATGTAGGTCTGATCACGATGTTTCTATAAACCTCCAACAAGACAAATGCTATTCTCTGTTCTGCAACTCTTTAATCTCTATATGAATGGAAAAGTGTTATACTTTTAAGGGTCAGAGCCTTGAGAATGGGCTATCCTGTATATTTCAGGCTATGGAGAACATTCTTTCACAAAAGGTGCAGAGCGAGAATGACTAAGCACAGAAAACAGAGCACAAGGGTTAGAGCTAAAGGTATATGTTCAATACGGAGTCAGGTGTTTTTCTTCTCTGTTACATGGCCAGTAAATTTATCTCTTCAAAACAGTGTCCAAAAGGGAGCCTAATTATTTATGCCACTCTCTCTTCTATCCAGTCTTATCCACTGAGTAGTCTTATCCTCATTTTGCCCCTCACCCTTTTTTTTTTTTTTTTTTTTTTTGCGGTACGCGGGCCTCTCACTATTGCGGCCTCTCCTGTTGTGGAGCACAGGCTCCGGACGCGCAGGCTCAGTGGCCATGGCTCACGGGCCTAGCCGCTCTGTGGCATGTGGGATCTTCCCAGACTGGGGCATGAACCCGTGTCCCCTGCATCGGCAGGGGGACTCTCAACCACTGCGCCACCAGGGAAGCCCGCACCTCACCCTTTTGCATTCTCTGAACTTCTCTTCCCACTGTGTTCCTGGGAACACTCCTTTGATGTCATCCCCAAGGCTACCTTTCCCTCTTACTTCTGATTTAGTTGGGCCAGTGGGATGCACCTGCAAGAGACTAGGGATAGGAGACAGAGTTCTGGATATTTCTTCCCCAGCAATTTCCCTATTCTGGCATTATGCTTCCAGAGGTGGCTGTATCCAAACGACCAATGTGCTTACTAGGGCAGCCACTTCTCCATGGTTCCATCTTTTACCTCTTAAGGGTCTAGGACTGAAATGGGTTCCCAGTTTCTGCAGTCACTAATTCCTGGGTGCCTCAGCATCCCCTGTTGACTTCCTAATCCCTGAACATGGCTTTGGAAATCATTCCTTTATTAATTTGTCTTCAGAATCTGATCTCCATGTGCTGTGCCTCCTGTCAGAACTCTGATTGATATATTTCCCAAAAGATCTTCCTTGAAGGGGAAAACTTGGACTAGAAACTCGGGTTGGATCTCTAAGGTCTTATATCTATATCCAGGACACTTAGGAAAGAAAACAAAAGGAATTTGTGGGAACGCTTCAAATGTAATAGTGAGATCACATTCAATGCAAAGGCATCAGACTGTGACAGAGAGCACACAGAATACTTATTTTCCCCCTCTGCAAAGCCCAGCCAACTGATATGGAGAAAAAAGACAGCACATTCACTGAGTACATTTCACCTCCCTTCAATCCCAGTATGTCATGCTCTGAATCAGTTAGCTCTGATAGGTCTCAAATGTAAAGCTGTGCCAAACTCACTTGTCAACATTTTTGAACAACCTATAACTATAACCCTTTTGAAAGCCCTTTTAATAAGTAACTCAACAACTCTTCTCCATGTATAAAAATCTGTTATTTACCCTGGCTAAAGTAGGTCCTGCATTGTAAGTAACATTAAACTTTACACCCCCCATGACTTTATAATTTTAAACACTTGACAGATGGGTAATGAGGATTTTGCCTCCCTCTTCCTGCAGAGTTCTTCTCAGTAATATGTGGTTATCTTATCCACCAGGTGTCTGTCCATGCAATAAAAATGAATACAAATGATTTTCATTGTACTAGCAATTTGAATCATAATTCTGTTTCCCTTCCATTTACAGAAGCAGCATGGTGAAACTAAATCAATGTCCTCTAGACAAAACATCATTACAATTGGAACTTAAAACATACTCTCAATTTCACTGTGTTAATAAATTGCTTCATGGTTACTGTTGCCTGATTCTTTTGAAGGAATTATTAAATGATGGGAACTGGTTTTCAGTCCTTTGGCGATGTCATCAATACCTTACCTGCCACCGATAGAGTTTTTTTGTTGTTGTTGGGGCAAGGTAAAGCAACTTTATTTGGAAAGCAGCAGACCCAGAAGATGGTGGACTAGTGTCCCAAAGAACCATTTTACCTGAGTTAGAATTCAGGCTTCTTTTATATTAAAAGGGGAGGGGGTGTGGCTGGTTGTTGCAGACTTCTTGGTGCTGGAATCCTTTGTTCTTATAGGTCTGGTCACAGTGTTCCTATAAACCTCACAACAGGACAGATATCATTCTCTGTTTATCTCTATATGAATGGCAAAGTGTTATACCTCTAAAGGTCAGAGCCTTGAGAATGGGCTCCCCTGTATATTTCAGGCTATAAGCAACATTCTTTTACAAAAGATGCAGAGCCAGCATGACTAAGCAGAGGCAACAGAGCACAAAGTTTAGCGCTAACGGAATAGATTCAACAGGAGAGCCAGGAGCTATGGAATCTGGGGGACCTGGATCCTCTTCTGACCCAAACACTTATGAGCTGGGTGATATTGGACAACTCACTTCTGTAAGCTTCAGGCCACTTCGTTTATAATTAGACCTCATAGGGGTGCAGTGAGGATTACAGGAGGGGACAAGTGAAAGGCACAGAGCCTTCATAAGAAACAGATTTGTTAAATGTGTCATAGGTTTTTCATGCATATATTTTTTAGAAATTCAACTGCAGGAACCCTCCCCTGACTTCCACCACCCCATAGCCTTCTGTGTCTTTCATATACTCATCAAATGGGTCATCTTGGTTTCCACCACTGACACTGAGTTCCCAGGAGGCTGGATCTAGTCTTACCTCTCCCGCATCCAGTGTTTTCCACAGTGCTTGGGACATAGTAGATGATCAATGAATATATATATATATAAATCAGATGAAATGCATGTAGAAGCTGTATCAGTAATTCTCAACCCAGGTTACACGTGAGCATTACCCGGGATACATCTCAGAAATTCTGATTTAATTAACCGAGGCAGTGTTTCTCAACCTTGGCTGTACATCAGAATCACTTGGGAAAAATTTTAAATCCACATGCTCAAGCCACATCCCTAACCAGCTACATAAGAATCTCTTGGGATGGGACCCAAACAACTGATAGAGTATTGAATAAACATTGTGCACAATATCTGTAAGGAAAAAACAGCACGTGCATTTACAAGGAACGTTTCCCAAGAAGGGTGTGTGTGTGTGTGTGTGTGTGTGTGTGTGTGTGTGTGTGTGTGTGTGACTGGCACAGGATATTTCACTACAAAGTCTGTTGAGATGCTAGTGCAATTCACTTCAGTCAGTTCAGAGGGTACAGAATTTTTTTAACAAATAAAGAAAGCCTTCCAAGTGGAATCAGACAGTGAACCTAAATGGAAAGAAGCAAAGACAGCTTTATGTTCCCCAGGGAGTCTTTCCAACTCTCATCCCCCCAGAAACGTTAATCTGGTGCCTCTACTCTGCACAGGATCCCACCAGCCCAGCCTCTCATAAACCAGAGTTGGAATTGTCGGGGAACCTTTTACAAAGGAATGGGAATTTTATTCTAACTGGGTGAAGGGCTCTATTTTTCACGAATGGGAATTTTATTCTAAGTGGGTGAAGGGCTCTATTTTTCACCATTTGCCTTTGGTGTCTTGTGTTTCTCCAAGTATTTGCCCCTTGAAGCAATACTCTGGCTATGCCAAGAAACACCAGTCTGCAATTACTTCCCTGCAAGAACCCATGAAATCTTTATGTGATTATGGCACAGAGTCTGGTTCATCAAAGCTATCCCATGTAGGTCGTCAAATTTCTTATCATCTTGAATGTTACCACGATGAATTGATACACTTTCATCTCAAATCAAGCAAATTAGGTATTTAACTTAGCAGTGCATTCTTTATACAGTTGAATGAATATTAAGTTTTTGACATGCTGAAAATATCTAAAGTAATGAGGATCCTTGAGTAGCTAATTGGCACAGGATGGAATTATACATGACTCCTTTTCTTAGTAGCTATAGTTTCTTGGTGTTCCTGGATAATTTAGAGTCAGAAAAAGAACCTGTTTGATCAAAATATACTTTAAAATATGATTAATCATGGGCAATTCACCACGCCACAGGGAACAGCCCGACAACTTTCTGTGGATCTCCTCTGAACCCATCACTCCCCTAACATAGGGCCCAGCGAGCAAGAGGAAGGTATCCCTGGTGCTGTCCTCTTCTGAGCCTCCTGTCTGTAGAATTTTCCACAGTGAACACAACCACCATGGTGATTTGAGGTTGTCAACTCACCTAAAGTACATATATCAGTATTACTTTGTTCCTATCAAGAGGATAAGGGAAACAGTGGACACCTTTTAAATAAAGTAAGTGGGACATCAGAAATAGCAAAAAGAATAACAGGAAAGTCATTCTGATTTTAGAAGAGGGTATAAAAATGTTCTACCACCACCAAATTTCCCCTAACTTAGTTTAGATATCAAGCTTCTATATGATTATTGATATTCCTTAATAACTAACATTCCAGGGATATACTCTTCTCTGCCCTTAAGTGCCTGTAACATAACTACAGTTCACACTTGCCTTATCCTTTCTGCTAGTATTTTATTCGTGTATCACCTTTGATTTACTCACATGATTTCCTACTAGACTATGTGTTCCTTCAGGAAAAAGGACTGTGTCTTTTATCACTAGTGACTTTAAATAACAATATGATACACAAGATGGAATCTCAAGAAATAGTTATCATATTAGTGAGATATATTTAAACAAATGAATAATGACATTTTTATTCCAAAAGAGAGCCTGGACTGTAGCCTCCTGTGCCTGATTAAAATACGGAGTCAAGTTAAAACAGAGGTGTTTTTTATGCAACCTCCCCTCCAGATGCCACCGTGTAATAGAAAGGGACACTATATGAATAATGCAAAGAAACTTGGAAAATCATCTGATCCAACCTTTTCATTTAACAAATGAGAAAGCAGGTACAGAGTATGAAGTGGTTGGTGCAGGGCCACAACGGCCCTTCTCTCTGAATGGGGTAGGGACAGGGGTTAGGCAGGTAATGGTATATGACGATCTGGGCAATGAGTAGGGCAGTTGTAATACCAGCTCCTCTCTTACAGCGACAGTAGGAGTGGTAGCAGCCAAGCTTTCTCTTCACAGTCATAACTTTTGAAGATGCTCCTCCTAGTTTGTTTCTTTGTTTGTTTTTCATGGAGCGTGATTCTCTGACTAATCAAGAGCATAATCATTAGCTACAAATTTTAAAACATAGAAAGACCCATGTTACACATTCTTTTTGCCTACCCACCTGCCTCTGTTTTGTTCAGATAGCTGTTAGGGGTTAGTGGTTTGGAAAACCAATAGTTTTCAAACTTGAGCTTGCATCAGACTTAACAGGACAGCTTGTTAAAACACAAGTTGTTGGGCCTTAAACCCAGAGGTTCTGATTCAGTAGGTCTGGGGTGAGACCCAACAAGTGCCAGGTTCCAGGTAATGCTTATGCCACGGGTGTGGGAACCACACTTTGAGAAGCACTTGTCTAAACATGTCAGGGTAATTCTACTGCCAGTGATTGGTTTAGACATGGATTTATGGAATAACTCTGATGGAGTCACTCAGTAAATATTTATTGTGCACATATTATGTACCAGACATTGCCCTGTGCACTTAGGATACATCAGTCAGTGAAACAAAGATCCTCACTCTGGTGGATCTTATATTATGATAGGGGAAATAGACAATGAATAATAAACATAATAAATAAAAATTTAAGATAATGGAAAAAAGAAAAAGTAGAACCAAGTACTCTTACCTGGATCACGGATGGTGGAGAAGCAGGTGGTGTAGTTTACAGAATTGAATGTGGTAGTCACTGTCCGCCATATTGAAAGGGTGAGACATGGCCTGAAGGAGGAGAGGAAATTCAGCAAGAGGTTATCTGGGGAGGAGCATGCCAGGCAGAGGGAATGGCTAGAGCAAAGACCCTGCTATGGGCTGAATGTTTGTGCCCCCACAGAATCCATATGTCTAAACCCTAACTCCCAGTGTGATGGTATTTGGAAGTGGGGCTTTGGGAAGGTCATTGGGTTTAGATGAGGTCAGGAGAGTGAAGCCCCCATGATGGGATTAGTATCCTTATACTAAGAAGGTGAAGAGAGTGGAGCCCTTTCTCTCTCCACCATTTGATGACCCAGCGAGAAGGTGGTTGCCTGCCAGTCAGGAAGAGAGCCCTCACCAGAGCTCAACCATACTGACACCCTGATCTCAGAATTTTCAGTCTCCAGAACTGGAAAGTTAATGTTTGTTATTTAAGCCACTCAGTCTATGGTATCTTGTTATAGCAGCCTGAACTGACTAGGACAAGACTTTAGGCTGGAGTATGCATAGTGTGTAAGAGGAACAACAAAGAGGTGGGTGTGATGGCATAAAGGTATGGAACATGCAATGCTTGGCTCTTGATAGTCTACAGGACTGATCGATTGATCAGCAAAGTGAGTGTAAGTGTGTCCCACTGTGTGCTGACCTTCCCATCAAATAGACAGCTACACTTATGAGGCTCTACAAACCAAAAGCAGGATTCCTACACAGCAGCTGTTGAGTTGCAGTGTCTGGGAGTCAAAGACCAGGGTCCTCATAATGATTTTGCCATTAATTACACAGCTGATATTAGGATAATTACTTGAGCTCTCTGGGGCCCAGTTTACTCAGTTATGAAATGAAGGGGCTGGACTGCATCATCTCACAAGCTCCTTTTCAGCTCCAACATGCTCTTTCACCCCTAGCAATTCTCTTAGGGCTGTAGCTTAGCTGTCATAGCAGTGAAGTCAAGAATATACTGTTACAGGTCCACAGAATAAAGTGGCCTGATTGTGTGGCTGGGAAAGGCCAGAGGCTGATGGATCACAAGTCAGAGATATAGTCACATTGTCAAGAAGACTTCAGGTCCAATTTAAAAGCCAAGTCAGAAATAAGGAAAGGCATTCCAGAGATTGGTGCCAACTGTAACAAAAATATGCCTTGTGCTGAAATGTGATAATGACTATTGATCCTGAGTTAGATTTTCAAGTCACAATTGCACCTATAGATCTTAGTCAACACCACTGTATTTTAAATAGATTATACAAAGAATTCCCCAGCTGCTAACTCTCTTCAATCTCACATATACTATATGTGTATGTATGTCCATTATTTGCAGCCTTTTTCTGAGCCATATGAACAAGTTATAGATGGGATGCCTCATCATCCTCACTATATAACCCTCCAACTTAGGAAATCATCACTGATGTGACATAATCTTCCAATCCTCAGACACCATTCAAATTTCACCGACTATGCCAGTGAAATCTCTTTTTTTCCTGGCTCAGAATTCCATTCAGAGGTACATATTGCATTTAGTTGTCATTCTTCTTTTGTTTTCTCCTAACTGGAAGACTTCCTCTGTCTTCTGTGTTCTTGAGCCTCACAGCTTTAAAAAATGTAAATTGTAATTATTGTCAAATGATCCTGAATCTTGGTCCACCTGAGGTTTCCTCATTACTAGACTCAAGATGTGCTTTCCTGGCAGGGAAACTACAGAAATCACGCACTTTTTTCTGTGCTTCACATAAGGGGCCCACAATGTTGATGTTGCTGACCAGTGGGAAGGTTAAACTTTAAAACCTGGCCATGTTCTTTTAACCAGCTTTCTCCATATAATCACCATCCTCCCCCACCTTTGTAACTGATATATTCAATTTAGGGGGTGATAGTCCAAGATTATATTAGTATTCTATTTCCCATCAACCACCACCCATCAGCTCAGCCTCCACTGACAACTCTCTTCTGAATCAATTACCACGATGATAGTAAGCCTGTGGTGTCTTTGTAGTCTATCGTTTTTTTTCTATAAAACATTTAATATTAACCTTCTACTGTACAGAAAAGCTTTTCATTTTCCCCAATTATTTTCTGATTCATTCATTTTAGTTCATGTAGTTATACCAGTGTAGACACATTTATGTTTTTATTCAGTGGGTTATATTCCATCCCTACCATTATCCAATTATCCTAAATTTGGCCAGTGAGAATTCTGAAAGTGATATTGTGGCATGTTCCTATCATTCTTTGAGCATTTTCTTACTTTCTGTCACAAGATGTTCCAAGAAAAGTTGGACTTCCAGTGCCCTAACCCAGAGTCAACAATTTCTCCAAAGAATCTTGGTTCTTTCAATGTAGGGTTTGTATTTAGAAACCAAGGGCTAGGTGTTTATTTTGCTCATTGCTGCCTGAGTGTCAGTGCTTCTAGGCCTCCTCGGTGGACAGAGCCAGGTCATGTATATATACATGCATGCATACACATACCTACATGTACACACATATATCTCTAACTGATTCTGTATCTCTGGACATAGATATAGTTATGGATATAGATATATTTTAAGCATGAGTTCACACTGATATATACGTCCAATTTCAATCCATCACCTCATGATTCTTTTCAGCCTTACTTGTAAATACTTATTGTCATTCTCAACATATTGACTTATGTGATCAGTTTACATATTTGCTTGAGCCAAGCAGATTCCCTACTCACCCCAAGGTAGGCACACTGCTACACAAGACAGCTTTCAGCTCTGAGGTTGGTCCAGGTCACCTCTCTTTTGGTCCATTATAACATCTCTACCCCCACTGACTCTCCTCCTCCCCCTTTCTACTCACCCACACTTGCCACCATATTGCTACTGAACTCACACTATTTATCTTCCTGCCTCAACAATAGCCCAGTTCAGGGACTTTCTGGCGGTCCAGTGGTTAAGACTCCACACTCCCAATGCAGGGGGCATGGGTGTGATCCCTGGTTGGGGACCTAAGATCCTCCCTCATGCCACACAGCGTGGCAAAAAAACAAACAAACAAAAAAACCCCAGAAAACAAAAAAACCAATAGCCCAGTTTAGACTCACTTTTTTGTGTGACCACAAAACTCCATTAGCAAGAAACAGTCTCTCACTTCAATCTTAATGAAATAATTTGCTGCGTTCAGTTTTTCTCTGATTTCCCAACTTCAGAGTAGTGGATTGGATGAGAGTAAATAAAACTAGGCCCTAAGCTTGTGAAGATCTGTAATTTAATAAAGCCAGATGCAACCCCTGAAGCACTGGTACAATGTGTGGATTTTTACCATTTCTCTGAGTCTGCGATCTAAACCGTTATGTCAGTTTCCTGTAGTTACTCAGACTCTATTGATATCCAGAAAAGCATTTTGACTGAATATCAATGTTTCAACCCAAATGGAGAAATCAGCAGAATCAGGACTTGTGCAAGTTCTTGAATTCATCTGGTCTCTTACACAACTATTATAACTGAACATCAATATCAACACAGGATTTTGGTAGAAGTTTATAAAAACACAAGGTACATCTTAACATACTTACTATAACATTACTATACCCTGTGTTGGATGGAAATGAACCCTCATCCCCAAAATTCAAATTACAACATTTTCCCCTTCATTTGAAATACAAAGAACCTCCTTTTAAAGTGACACTAAGTAATCCTAAATGAGTTTTTCTGAACTTGTGCCAACTTTATCTAATAAGCAAATAGACAAATTATTGATACCATCTTTTATGTAAATAATTTGTTTTTACATTTTTCTCTCCCCTTGTGTCATTTCTAGTACATTAGAAATAGTAATAAAAATAGTGTCTAAAAAAATAGTGTCTAGTATAATTCAAATAATAATATTTTCCTAAATTTTTGTTACCTACTATAAGCTGGAGCCAGTAAATTTATTATTGACATTACCCCCCAAATGCTTAGATGTTATTATAACTTGATAGCTATGATAGAATTGAGGTTCATAAAAGTTAAAAATGATTTTCCCAAAATTATACATACAGTAAGACTTTGTTTTTCCCTCTGCTCTATCCCATGCATTAAATAATGCTTTCACATGGTAAGATGACCATAAGTATTTGTTTAATGAATAAATGAATATGAATGAATACAGGTTTGGCTATGTCTAAAGCCTTTACTTAAACTATCTTGTGTTCAGCTTCATCCTCTTGTGTCTAATAAACCTTTTAACAGTCAAGTGGTAAAATGGGAGCATAATTCTAAATAAAGAAAAGAATGCACAGGTATGGATTATTGATGCCAAAATATTCTAATTTACAGTATCACAATCAAAATGCATTCTGTGTATGCCCATTTCGCTGTTTTTCAAGGAAATTGCAAACTAAAATTTGACACCATTAATGAACTATGACCAGCAGTCCACACTCCAGCATAGATCAGCACCCTGATAATTCCTGAGCCATGTCTCCATAGCTCAGGAGCCCTACCTGTTAGCCAATAGTACCCAGTACTGCTAACATCAAGATTTACAGAGCAGTTATTTATGGCTCTCAAAGAGAAGATGGTGTGTAATTCAGCAGTCTGTGCCTTTCCCTTGAATCAGAAATTTTTGTTGCTATGATCACAGCTATTAGAAAAAGAATGTGGCAGTAGTGAAGGTTAAAAGTTTTCCACTTGTGTGCATTAGTCAGATAGAAAGCAACATACAGTAACACAAGCAAAGCATGGTTTTCCAGTTTGACAGTGCTTTTTGGTAGAGTTAGAGTTAAAATATACCCATTGAAACTGACCTGCCCTACTTAGAAGGATTCTGTTATAGACAATGTTGATTTCCTCTCCCTGAATGGATGGTTGGGAAACTGGAAACTTCATCATGTTCACTTCTCTTCATGGGCATATGGCACCCCCAGAGGACCAACTTACTGACAGGTCTCCTGAGCTGCCCACAAGTCTATTGACAAGAGAGAAAACACATCAGTAAGCTGCATAGGAAAAACAAAGTTTGCCACCTCTTTTATATTTTGAATTGACAATTTTATGTTATGAGAAAATATTAGGCAGAGTTTTGTTCTTTACCAGCTGTAAAGAGTGCCATCCAGATTCTTACAATGACAAGATGATTATCCATCGATTGGGATGATAATTTTCTCTAATGTTCTGAGTTTTTGTCATATAGAAAATGTGTATCTTCCAATTCATTCTAAAATATTATTTTTAAGGGGAGAGAATACAGACCATTGTCTTTTTTATTAATAGTCACAATTATTACAGTTGCAGAAACACAGAAGCCTACCATATTTTCATGAGAATTCATCATTTTAGAAGTAATATTGGTTTTTCTGTCACTCAAGGCATAAGTTTGCAAACTGGAAAGTTGGGAAGGTACTGGTTATTTCCATCATAAGTATTTTATTAAGATGTCACAGGTGAAAATATTGTTTTTATAGAATGCAGAAATATGAAAGAAACCTGTAATAGGTCTGTACCAAACAAAGGTAGAGATATTTTCAAAATGGAAAAAAAGTTTTGAAAGTATTTTATTTCCCTTTCATATTTTTATTTAAATTTTTATTTTGAAATTTAAAAAATGGAATCATTGGTTATTATGTAGAGCAAAGAAATAGTTAACTGGGCTTCCTTAGTGGTGGTGCAGTGGTTAAGAATCCACCTGCCAATGCAGGGGACACGAGTTCGAGCCCTGGCCCCGGAAGATCCCACATGCTGCGGAACAACTAAGCCCGTGCACCACAACTACTGAACCTGTGCTCTAGAGCCCGTGAGCCACAACTACTGAGCCTTCGAGCCACAACTACTGAAGCCCTTATGCCTAAAGTCCGTGCTCCGCAACAAGAGAAGCCACTGCAATGAGAAGCCCGCACACCACAACGAAGAGTAGCCCCCGCTCGCCGCAACTAGAGAAAAGACCACGTGCAGCAACGAAGACCCAACACAGCCAATAATAAATAAACGCAGACCCAAGCACCATAAACACAAAGTGGTCACTGAGTTTATTGCTGTGACAGTGCCTGAGAACCCAGTAGAGAGTCTATTGAGATATGATTTGAAAACTCATCACAGGCCTGAGGAGAAACTGCTGCTTCCCTCACACCTCAAGCTTGGATGGGTACATCCTGGCCTGACAATACTCAAGAGCAGCATTGACTCAGTTTAGCAATCCTGACATGTAGACTGAAGAAAAACAGCCTAGTCGTGTGGTTACCCATATGGATTCTAAAGGCAGATTTGAAAACATACTGGGTGACCTTGAGCGAGTAAGTTATTTACACTTGATTCTCAATTGGAGACATTTATGTTAAAATATACTACAAATATACACCCATACATACACACTTTTTCATATACATAATTTATTGTTTTAAAATGTAGGTTTTATTATTATTCAGAGGTGATGAGACCAACAGACTAGGAGACAACTGCCATTGAAAAGATGGTTTGTTAATTGCAGTTCCCAGTGGGAGGGCATGCCATGCCATAGGTGGGCAGGGGGCACGGGAGGAAGCACCAGGCTCAGTCAGGAGGCAGAGGGGAGCAGGAGGAAACCATGACAAGGCCATTTATTATGGTTTATGTGGGAAGAAACATGTGAGTAAGTGAAAGCAGGCTTAGAATCAGCTAGTTTGAATGAATTCAGTGGGCTCTCAGGTATAGGGGCTGCACTGAATTATCTGGCACTGGCCCTGAGAGATCAGACAGGGTACGGAATGTAGGAGCCTCGTGAGAACCCAATAAAGGAGGTAGTTGGGGGACATGGGCTTTGGATTGTTTGGTTTGCATATGAAAGTTGCACTCACAGGGAAGTAGTTTGCTACCTCTAGGAATTAGCGAGCCATGGGAGATGCAATCTCCCAGGCCCCAGATGTCAAGGAATCATAAAATACAAAATAAAAAACATGATTTTTATAAAGATGCCTTGTATTTTTTGTATCACTGTGTTATATAGACAATTAGACTGCACTGGTTAGACACAGTTTAGGCTCTATTTTTAAGGTGATTGAATGGGTAATTTCACCCCAATATTATTCTATTCTTTTCTACCCACAAATGAGGAAAACAAACAAACAGCCCATTCTCTTGGCATTTTAGTTGATTCATTTGGCAAGACTTCCACAGTCTCCTTTGATGTTAGCTCTTATTTTTAAAGTATAATTCCACAAAGTTAACCTGAACGTTTCCAATACACTGTAGTTCTTGCAGTCACATAGCAAAAGGAATCTCTCCAAAGATAATTGTTAAAAGGTTCCAAGTGACCATTTTTTACTGAATTTCTGAATGATTTTGGAAGCTGTCATGGGTTAATTTTATGTGTCAGGTTGACTGGGCCACAGGATGACCAGATATTTGGTCAAATATTATCCTGGGTATGTCTGTGAGGGCATTTTTTGATGAGTTTAACATTTAAATAGATGGACTGAATAAAGCAGATTTGCCCTCCCTAATGTGGGTGGGCCTCACCCAATCAGTGGAAGGCCTGAATAGAACAAAAAGCCTGATCATTCCCCAAGTAAGAGAGCATTCTTCCTGTCTGATGGCTTATGAATTAAAACATTGGTTCCTTGGGTCTCCAGCTTGCCTTACAGATCTTGAGGCTTACCAGCCTCCATAGTCAAAGGAATCAATTTCATATAATTTACTTTTATTATATATAAAAACATAAATATATAAAAAATATATTATATTAAATATAAATATATAATAATATTTGTAAACATATAATATATATATTATATCATATTGGTTCCATTTCTTGGGAGAACCCTGACTAATGTAGTGCTAATGTAGCAGTGCTAATAATTTATCCCTAATAAAACTGATAATGTCATGAGTAGACTCTCTGACTTTTGTTTTTGTGGACCCAAATTTCTATTAAGATTCCTCCCAAGTCTGGGATTTGATGGCAATTAATTCTAAAACTGCCAAGGTAGAAATGGCTCTTTTTTTCAGTCTGTTAAATATTCCTTTAAGGAAACAACATAAATATTAACAAATAAGTAAAATTATCATATTCCCACATTTTGGAACAAGAACTTGCTAACTCACACCTACAAACTCCCTCAAGGAAATACTAGTCAGTGATCTTGGTGATAATCATAAGATTACTTATATATTACAGACACAAGTACAGTACGTAAGATCTTTGATGGATAAAAATATCTATTAAGGGCTTCCCTTCTGGCGCAGTGGTTGAGAGTCCGCCTGCCGATGCAGGGGACACGGGTTCGTGCCCCGGTCTGGGAAGATCCCATATGCCACAGAGCGGCTGGGCCCGTGAGCCATGGCCGCTGAGCCTGCACCTCCGGAGCCTGTGCTCCGCAACGGGAGCAGTGAGAGGCCCAAGTACCGCAAAAAATAATAATAATAATAATAAATAAATCAATAAATATCTATGAAGCATAACAATAGATATGCCGAATAAGTTATTTTACTTTCTTAGTAAAGTCTTACTAAGTAAGTCTTGCTAAGTTAGTACTCACTTTCACGAGGACTTCTCATGATTGAATAAGTGAAAAAAAGCCACAATTGTAAGCACAAAGAACAGACACCACTAGAAGCACAGTAAGGGATATGCAGAATAGAACTGAAACGCAAGTAGCTTAATCTAGAAATGTAGAAACTTTTTTAGTATTAGAATGAAAATTATAACTCTGGGAGACAGAAATGGAGAGCTCATATACACAACACTGAAGGTGCAAAAAAGTGAAAAACAAAGGAGAAAATATGCAAAGATGTACTTAATCTACTCAGGTATTTTATTGACATCTTAATTAAAGACCTTGTACTTTTTGGTTATGTGTCCCATCTAAATTTAAACTCCTCCATAACAAACGCCAGCCTTGCATCCACCACAAGATTTACCCAGGTCATACACATGAGAGGCAAATGTATTGGGTTAGTATAGTGTAGTCTGAAACTCAACCAATAAAATTTAGGTTTTCTTAATTAAAAGTCAGAAGTTGATATTAAGCACATCCAATAATTTTTGAAATTAATATGTTAACAGGAAAGCTGCCAGGAAGCATAACATGAATTTTATAATTTGAAATCTACTGAGATACAGAAGCATAATTTTATTTTATTGCAGACATTTTCAACTACATAGCACACTCACTTTCCAGTTTCATAATGTAAAGCAGGCTAATATCCCATCTGTCATGCAGCATTCTGCCTCAACGTGTGATCTTGGTGATTTCTGAAAGAGTTAGTTGCTGGATTGGAAACAAATATTTTTTTTGACATGTAAAATGCTTCTTGTGAATATTTATTTGTGGATTCATCACATATTCCAATCCTATCTGTAGAATCCTCCTGTACTTAAACTATTAAATGAGATCTGAGGTGACTTGAAAGAGTCATATTTCTTTTCCAGTTAGGGTTGTTAGATTTAGCAAATAAAAAATATGTAATAAGCAGTTAAATTTGAATATCAAATAAACAATAAATATTTTTTCAGGATAAGTGTGCCCTATGCAATATTTAGGGTACATTTATACTTAAAAAAAAAAACCTGTTTACCTGAAATTCAAATTTACCTGGGTAACCTGTATTTTCTTTAACAATTCTACTTATAATAGAATAAAGTCTTTTCCTTATGTGTGTTGTGATACAATCTACTGTATTCCTTGAATATAAATCATGTAGACCCCATATTTTTTTGTCAAGGACAAACATGAAAGGATTACTTGTAGTGGTAAGTACAGAATGAAAGAAAATAAGGTGTGTAACAAGTGACCTGGGTGCTCAGCTATGGCCATTGGAGGACATCCAGCCAAATGGCCAGGAAATGGTGTCCGAGAATATGAAGCAATGGACAATGGAAGAAAGGATAGACAAACTGGAATAAAACATAAAGCCATAACAAATGTGTCCACACAGCAGGCAGAGTGTGATACTAGGGAATCAGGGTCTCCCAGGTTGTTTCTGATGCATACGACTTCACCCAGAGGGGAAAGCAGTCCTTTGGGTGATGGGGGGAAAAAAAACCTATACTTGATGCTCCGGACTCCCAGATTCATGCCGGTGTCATTTTAGGCTTGTCTTTTACCGTCTCTGATCATCAATCACTTTGTATGTAATAAAAGGATAATATTATCTGTATTGACAAGGGCCGGGAGGATGAAATAAGATAAGAACTGTAATCCATGTGATCCATTATACAAATACCAGTTGTTATGCTTATTCCATGGCTGATTAATTTGAGTTAATTAATATGGTATTATTGAGACTAAATTCTAAGCGTACAAGACAGTAAAGGTAAAAGGGGTTTATAATGTGACTTTTTCATTAGTCAATGTAATTATATATTCAGGTTCAAACTAGCTTATTTGGCTCATGTTAGAATTATTAGGGAAAATTCTTCCTTTTGTTCTCTTAATTTATTATGTGGGTAGAATTTTTATTTCATAATCTTATTTCTTTCAGGCGGAATATGTAAAATACCTTATCATTGGCTTGTCTACCAGCCAACCCAAATATTTTACTTTGTTCAAATTTATATTATTCTATATGAGGAATTTAGTTTTCCTCTATTATAAAAAAGAAGAGATATTTCATAAAAGAAAATTTTATTTTACACTATCCCAAGAAATCTCAAAAATATGGGGAAAAGGTATATATAATCAAGCTACTTCTATTGACATTAATCTTTTATGAATTTGAACATTATTCATGAAGCTCATTTTCACTCAATAAAGAGTGACACATCCTCTTTTTTTTTAACGTTTTTATTGGAGTATAATTGCTTTACAATGGTGTGTTAGTTTCTGCTTTATAACAAAGTGAATCAGTTATACATATACATATATCCCCATATCTCTTCCCTCTTGCGTCTCCCTCCCTCCCACCCTCCCTATCCCACCCTTCTAGCTGGTCACAAAGCACCAAGCTGATCTCCCTGTGCTGTGACTGCTTCCCACTAGCTATCTATTTTACATTTCATAGTGTATATGTGTCTATATATACACTACCGCTCTCTCACTTTGTCCCAGTTTACCCTTCCTCCTCCCCATGTCCTCAGGTCCATTCCCTAGGAGGTCTGCGTCTTTATTCCAGTCTTGCCCCTAGGTTTTTCAGGACCTTTTTTTTTTTTTTTTTTTTTTTAGATTCCATATATATGTGTTAGCATACGGTATTTGTTTTTCTCTTTCTGACTTACTTCACTCTGTATGACAGACTCTAGGTCCATCCACCTCATTACAAATAACTCAATTTCATTTATTTTTATGGCTGAGTAATATTCCATTGTATATATGTGCCACATCTTCTTTATCCATTCATCTGTCAATGGACACTTAGGTTGCTTCCACGTCCTGGCTATTGTAAGTAGAGCTGCAATGAACATTGTGGTACATGACTCTTTTTGAATTATGGTTTTCTCAGGGTATATGCCCAGTAGTGGGATGGCTGGGTCGTATGGTAGTTCTATTTTTAGTTTTTTAAGGAACCCTCCATACTGTTCTCCATAGTGGCTGTATCAATTTACATTCCCACCAACAGTGTATGAGAGTTCCCTTTTCTCCACACCCTCTCCAGCATTTATTGTTTGTAGAAGTTTTGATGATGGCCATTCTGACCGGTGTGAGATGATATCGCATTGTAGTTTTGATTTGCATTTCTCTAATGATTAATGATGTTGAGCATTCTTTCATGTGTTTGTTGGCAATCTGTATATCTTCTTTGGAGAAATGTCTATTTAGGTCTTCTGCCCATTTTTGATTTGGGTTGTTTATTTTTTTGATAATGAGCTGCTTGTAAATTTTAGAGATTAATCCTTTGTCACTTGCTTCATTTGTAAATATTTTCTCCCATTCTGTGTGTTGTCTTTGTGTCTTGTTTGTGATTTCCTTTGCTGTGCAAAAGCTTTGAACTTTCATTAGGTCCCATTTGTTTATTTTTGTTTTTATTTCTGTTTCTCTAGGAGGTGTCAAAAAGGATCTTGCTGTGATTTATGTCATAAAGTGTTCTGCCTATGTTTTCCTCTAAGCATTTTATAGTGTCTGGATGTACATTTAGGTCTTTAATCCATTTTGAGTTTATTTTTGTGTATGGTGTTAAGGAGTGTTGTAATTTTATTCTTTTACATGTAGCTGTCCAGTTTTCCCAGCACCACTTATTGAAGAGGCTGTCTTTTCTTCATTGTATGTTCTTGCCTTCTTTATCAAAGATAAGGTGACCATATGTGCATGGGTTTATCTCTGGGCTTTCTATCCTGTTCCATTGATCTATATTTCTGTTTTTGTGCCAGTATCATACTGTCCTGATGACTGTAGCTTTGTAGTATAGTCTGAAGTCCAGGAGCCTGATTCCTCCAGCTCCATTTTTCTTTCTCAAGACTGCTTTGTCTCTTTGGGGTCTTTGTGTTTCCATAAAAATTGTGAAATTTTTTGCTCTAGTTCTGTGAAAAATGCCAGTGGTAGTTTGATAGGGATTGCATTGAATCTGTAGATTGCTTTGGGTAGTAGAGTCATTTTCACAATGTTGATTCTTCCAATCCAAGAACATGGTATATCTCTCTATTTATTTGTATCATCTTTCATTTCTTTCATCAGTGTGTTGTAAGTTTTTGCATAGAGGTCTTTTGTCTCCTTAGTTAGGTTTATTCCTAGGTATTTTATTCTTTTTGTTGCAGTGGTAAATGGGAGTGTTTTCTTAATTTCACTTTCAGTTTTTTCATCATTAGTATATAGGAATGCAAGAGATCTGTGCATTAATTTTGTATCCTGCTAATTCATTGATTAGCTCTAGTAGATTTCTGGTAGCATCTTTAGGATTCTCTATGTATAGTATCATGTCATCTGCAAACAGGGACAGCTTTACTTCTTCTTTTCTGATTTGGATTTCTTTTATTTCTTTTTCTTCTCTGATTGCTGTGGCTAAAACTTGCAAAACTATTTTGAATAATAGTGGTGAGAGTGGGCAACCTTGTCTTGTTCCTGATCTTAGTGGAAATGGTTTTAGTTTTTCACCATTGAGGACGATGTTGGCTGTGGGTTTGTCATATATGGCCTTTATTATGTTGCAGTAAGTTCCCTCTATGCCTATTTTCTGGAGGGTTTTTATCATAAATCGGTGTGGAATTTTGTCGAAAGCTTTCTCTTCATCTATTGAGATGATCATATGGTTTTTATCCTTCAATTTGTTAATATGGTGTATCACATTGATTGATTTGCCTATATTGAAGATTCCTTGCATTCCTGGAATAAACCCCACTTGATCATGGTGTATGATCCTTTTAAGGTGTTGTTGGATTCTGTTTGATAGTATTTTGTTGAGGATTTTTGCATCTATGTTCATCAGTGATGTTGCTCTGTAGTTTTCCTTTTTTGTGACATATTTGTCTGGTTTTGGTATCAGGGTGATGGTGGCCTCATAGAATGAGTTTGGGGGTGTTCCTCCCTCTGCTATATTTTGGAAGAGTTTGAGAAGGATAGGTGTTTGCTCTTCTCTAAATGTTTGATAGAATTCTCCTGTGAAGCCATCTGGTCCTGGACTTTTATTTGTTGGAAGATTTTTAATCATAGTTTCAATTTCAGTGCTTGTGATTGATCTCTTTATATTTTCTATTTCTTCCTGGTTCAGTCTCGGAAGGTTGTGCATTTCTAAGAATTTGTCCATTTCTTCCAGGTTGTCCATTTTATTGGCATATAGTTGCTTATAGTAATCTCTCATGATCCTTTGTATTTCTGCAGTGTCAGTTATTTCTTCTCCTTTTTCATTTCTAATTCTGTTGATTTGAGTGTTCCTCCTTTTTTCCTTGATGAGTCTGGCTAATGGTTTATCAATTTTGTTTATCTTCTCAAAGAACCAGCTTTTAGTTTTATTGATCTTTGCTATCATTTCCTTCATTTCTTTTTTATTTATTTCTGGTCTGTTCTTTATGATTTCTTTCCTTCTGCTAACTTTGGGGTTTTTTGGTTCTTTCTCTAATTGCTTTAGGTGTAAGGTTAGGTTATTTATTTGAGATGTTTCTTGTTTCTTAGGGTAGGATTGTATTGCTATAAACTTCCATCTTAGAACTGCTTTTGCTGCATCCCATAGGTTTTGGGTCATCGTGTCTCCATTGTCATTTGTTTCTAGGTATTTTTTGATTTCCTCTTTGATTTCTTCAGTGATCTCTTGCTTATTAAGTAGTGTATTGTTTAGCCTCCATGTGTTTGTAATTTTTACAGAGTTTTTCCTGTAATTGATATCTAGTCTCATAGCCTTGTGGGCAGAAAAGATACTTGATATGATTTCAATTGTTTTAAATTTACCAAGGCTTTACTTGGTGACAAATCCTCTTAAAAAGAACTGCCATAATAGAAGTAGCTACAATCAGCTTATTTCATGTAGAAAGCCAGGGTACCATTTTTCCTTGGTACTCATCTGCTGAACAAGGTCAGGAAGATGTTGAAAATGATTTCACGTATATTTGTTCCAGTAAAATGGTGAAACAAAATGTGACGTGACTGATAAAGACAATAGAAAAATCAAATAGATTGGGATTATCAAATCTTGGCTATATTTGCTAGCTTCAGAATATAAAATAATTGTGTGGTTTTTTCCTTGACATTTAGCTCAGTAAATGTTTCTGATAATTCAAATGCAAATTTCCAATTTCTGAGATAATTTATTTTCATTATATTGTTAACACTTAAGGTGAGCCACATTATACTTTCCATTTCACAAAAGGTTTCCCTCCCTGGGAGAACTTATTTGCATTATTCAGATCTGAGAGTTATAAATGTCAGTGAAGCTTGACAGTTGTTTAAAACAAAATGCAAAGAGCAGGACACTCATGGGTTTCAGCCCTGTGCATTACGTGAGCTTTCCTCTGTTGTGTAACTATAGCCTGTACAATGTATCTTGGTCCACTACGTACATAGCCATGGTCAAGGAGGACGCACAATATAATAAAGTGTGAAAGGTAATGCAATGGGCTTGCTTAGCAAATATGAATGAGTGTCTCCTCTGAAATAGGCACTTTGCTGAGTGCTGGAAATGTGCCCATGGATGAGACAGATGGAAACTACATTCTAATAGGACAGAGGAGGGAGGGAAAGAAGGAAGGGAGAGAGGGAGGGACGAAGGGAGAAATCACAAACCAACAGCTACAGATTTAGAGAAAAAGGATTAGTAAGTGATATGAACTTTAATAAAGAACTGAAAACTCAAATTTGGAAATGAGCTAGCCATTCCCACTA
This sequence comes from Mesoplodon bidens, assembly GCF_964165515.1. Lineage (NCBI taxonomy): Eukaryota > Metazoa > Chordata > Mammalia > Artiodactyla > Ziphiidae > Mesoplodon > Mesoplodon bidens. Next base: position 115,806,427 of record NC_138176.1, on the reverse strand, counting down.
TTTGCATGACAGTTCAAATTTTATACCTTATGTGTTCTTCTTTGTGTATTATTGTATCTATTATATATCTAGCATGCCAAATTAAGCCAGATCTTGTTTGTCAGAGAACTCAAATTTGGAATCTGAGCTGAGACTTGACTTGAAGTGGAGTTTACCCGTAAAAAAAGGGGATTAAGAAATGAATATGATAAACAAGATAAAAGATAAAAAGTATAAGCTACTTTGAGGAACAGTGTTATTTAAAATACTGATTAAAAACTAGGCAAATACATCAAAGGCTAACAACAGATATTTCCTATGCCAAGTTTGGGCTAGTTTTCTTGAGCTTCCACCCGACCACTCCTCATCTAATCTTCTGTAGGGACCACTGGTTGTCTTCCCTCAGCCTTTCCCCCAGACCATCTTGACAGCCCCAGGTTGCTATAGAGGATTTCATAATGTAAAGGAGAAATATAGATAGTCCTAATGTGGAACCCATGAACTAGGTTAGGCCAAATAGAACATTTCACTCCCCTTGACCAAAAATAAAATTAGTTAAGAGTTGGCATTATGACTTAAACTGATCCAAGGACGGAATTTTGAGGCTTTTTTTCTGAAAAACTGGGGACCGACATGCTCACTCTCCTTATGAATGGCATGATATACGGTAATGAAGACAGGAACTGCTAAAACTATTTTATTACACATAGGGAAGGAGGATGACACAAGAACAAGAGAGGAGCTGAATGAATCAGAGGTAAAAGCTGGAACCTGAATCAGATCACACCTGAAATTTGCACTATTTTCACCCTTTTCAGGCTTCTTAGCTGAGCCCGTCATTTCTGTGAATCATTTAATTCAGTTGAGTTCAGTTTTCTAATTAAAATTTCTTCTGTCTATCCATGATGGAATCCTCTTTGTTTAGATTTTTATACATATGGAAACTGTTTGTCCCCTTCATTGACTCTGCTATCCTGGGCAGACAATGGATTTCTTTTCTAGCCTCACACATTCTTTCCATCTCTCTGACCTCCTACCGCAGGGGACTGCTCAGCTATGTGTCTTAATACCCTCCATGAATCAACAGCCCAGACCAATTTTCATGGAATCACTCTGGCATCAGGAACCCATATTCTCTGACACTGGTAGGCTTTGAGGGAAATAGCTATAAATTACTAAAACTTCTCTCCTAGAATACAGCAGGGTTGAAAACTGAATAAAATGTCCTTGGCATATCGGCATATATTCTGAGTTTAATGTGATGTTTCTATAAGCAAGTTATATTTTAGAAATGAATTACTTTCTCTTCAAGTTTGAAGATTTTGGTTATTGAAATTAAATGACTGCCTAAGTCCTGCATGAACACAAATCTAGCTTAAATATTGTGTCTCCAGGTAGATGAAACTTTCTTACAGCATCCAGTTGGAGGAACACTTCTGGATGAATTAAAAACTACATGGATATGATATGAATAATTATTCATGAAACAGACATTTATTAGTGTTCCACTTTGTAGCACACACTACTCTAGGTCCTATGAAGTCCATATTAGGAATTATAAAAACTCATGTCTACTCTCAAGGAACTCATATACAAACAACAAATAATAGTGCAGTGGGATAAAAGCGTCACCATCATAGAGACACCAGTCATACAAATGAGCTAAAGATGGTTCCTATATATTGGCCTTTGTTTATTTCTTTAGATCAGAGATGTATTACCTGAAAGCTCAACAGTGACAAACTCAAATTTTTACACATCCAATTGTTAGCTTGTTAAACATCACTAAATTAAGCAGATTTTTAGCCTTGTAGAGTCTCTCTGCTTCCATATCCCACAAAACTGCACCTAATGCCTGCTAGCCAAAGATAAGAGAAAACCACAAGACAACAAAAAACACAAAGCCACTATTTCCCTTGGGAGCTGTCAGCCAGGAGAGTCTTTGCCAGGCTGCTGAGCACATCCTCTAGATGTAGAAGGCTCTCTCTGAGCCCCTTTCCCTTGAGGTCTTGCCCCCTCCCCTTCTAGATGGTGGCTCCCACCCCTTAAGCCTCCAGACTTCTGATGCTGGAAGGTACCTCCCCTGGATGCATTCCATCAAAATAAAGCTTATGAGTACTACTGCCAGGTCATATCTTTTTTCCTGCTTATCCCTGAAATCCTCAAACACTGCCTAAGCACATAAGCCAGATTCAGTGAGAGAGAAGAACATAGGAAAGTTGAGAGGACAAAGAAGGGGATAAAGGCAATCACAGTCATGGGGACAGAATGTACAAAGTTCTGAAATGTAGTACATTCTGGATATGAACTTTCAGGGATTCAGTGTGGTTGGAGTGTCAAAAGCAGAATGTGAGAAATGAGATTAGACAGGTACACAGCAGATAGAGCATGTCATGCCAAGAGGTTTGTATTTATCCTGGCAGCAATGGATGTCTGTTAAGGAATGTTAAGTGAGGGAGTAAGTGATCAGAATTGTATTTTAGAAAGATCCACCTGGAAGCAGCATGGAGAATGGTTTTGAGGAAAATCAGCACCACAAAAAGTTTGCCCAAATAAGAAACCATTACAGTAACATCAGTGAGAAATTATGAGGCCTTGGACAAAGGTGTGATAGAGGTATGGAAACAATGAATGTTTTGGGGTTTTTGTCTTTTTTTTTAAGAACAAGAATCAAGAGCATTTTTTGATTGACTTGACATAATGGGTGAGCGGTTATGAAGAGAAAAAGATGACTTCCTGGAATCTGGTTTGGATGAATGGCTGCATTGTAGTGTATAAATTAAAGCTGAAATAGAAATCTCAGAAGAAGGAATGGACAGATTTTCTGGTTGGAGGGCCAACATTAATTTCAACTTTGGACATGTTGAATTTGAGGTCTTTGGAGTCATTTAGTCATTACCATTAGAGAACTGAACAGAGCTGGGAGTCCAAAATTCAGAAAAAATCTGTATATGACAGAAATTTGGACCTAGCCTATGAGCAGTGGTTGAAGACACAGAAGTGATGGGATTGTCCAAAAATAGTAATGAAATATAAGAATCCCAGATGGATTCCAAGGTACAGTGATATATTAAATGAATGACTACAGAGAGAATAATATACAGAGGAGAGGTATCCAGGAAAGAGGTGACATGGATGTGAAAAGAGAAGAAATATACAGAAAGAGAGAAATGAAAAGTTTCCACAACCTCCTTATAAGATCAACTATTTAATAATTTTAAATTTAAATAATTTTTTGTTCTTTATTTTGAAATATCAAAATAATTGTGATCTCATTAGTATCTTTGAGCTATGCTCTTCAGATTGTGAAGTGTGGTCCACATGCATCAAAATCACCTAGGAGTGTGGTTTAAAGTTCAACTCTACTCCAGAAATCTGAGTCAGTGATAAGGGATGTGGATCCAGGAATCTGACTTTCCTAGCTTTCCAGGTTTAGTCCTACTGTCTTACAAGGAATTTGGGGTAAGAGCTCCATTGAAGTGAAACTAAAAACTAGGATTTAGGATGTGAGGTTTGATGTTTAAAGATCTTTAATCCTGCTTTCTGCAGTGCTCAGACCAAGATTGTAAAAAATGGTTAACTGTATAAGAAAGATCAACCTAGTCATCAGTTTCTGAATCAGACTGAGAAGTTAATATATTTAGAAAACAAAATAGGTTCCTTTCATGAACCATTATCTATATATTTTTAATGATCAAAGATCCATAAAATGTCAATCTGTGTTGTAATTAATTAACAAAAGGAAATGAGAGTTTCAGCTATTCCAGCCAAGCCAGTAGATTTAAACTGTACACTAATTTTTAAGTGAACAGAAACCTTTAAAATATATGTCAAACTATTTTTTTTAACATGAGGGTTAAAGAATAAATAAGGAGTTGAATGACCTACTCCTGTAATACAAATAATTACATAAGACACTTCATAAGAACAGGACAGATGTCTGGTTTGTCACAGCATGCCCACATTTAGCAGAGTGCCTGGTATATAAGCTACTCAATAAGTGTGATTTTAATAAATGAGTTTGAGATTCAAACAGAACAGTGTTCAGATATATATCTACCACACACCAATCCTTTGACCTTGAAAAATAATTGTAACCTCTCTGTTTTAGCCAGGGGTCTCTAGAGAAACAAAGCTAATAGAATATATTCAGATATATAGAATGAGATTATGAGGAATTGGCTGAGCAATTATGAAGGCTGAGAAGTCCCACAATCTGCCATCTGCAAGCTGGAGGCCCAGGAAAGCTGGCAGTGTGGTTCCAGTCCAAACTGACAGGCCTGAGAACCAGGGGAGCCAATGGTGTAAGTCCCAGTCTGAGTCTGAAGGCCCCAAAATCAGGAGCACTGATTTCCAAGGGCAGAAGACAGCTGTTCCAGCTCAAGCAGAGAGAGCAAATTTGCCCTTCCTCCTTCTTTTTGTTCTATTCAGGCCCTCAATAGATTGGATGATGCCAACCTGCATTGGTGAGGGCCATCTTCTTTACTCTGTTGTCTACCGTTTCAAATATTAATCTTTTCAGGTGACACCCTTACAGACACACCCAGAAATCACGTTTTACCAGCTATTTGGACATCCCTTTGTCCATCAAGCTGATGCATAAAGTTAACTATCACATTCTCTCAATTAATTTTCCTGTAAGCTTGTTCTGGCCTTACATGGTACAGTGTGTGAAAAGTGACTCACAGAGCATAAGCAGTCAAAATATGCAGAGGTAAATTGACTTTGAAGCTATCATAGCTTAAGTCAGGGCCTCTTACTTGCATATGCCCCTTCCAAAGCCTTGTATGGGGCTCTACTAATGGGTTAACGTGATCTGTTTTTTTGTAATGTTTGCAAAAGTAACATTTTTTATATTATTTTTATAAGAAAGGGTCCCCTAAATGAGCTTTAGGCCTCACAAAACTTGGCTTTGTCCATGAATATATGATAAGTAGTATTATTATTTGAAAAAGAAATTTTATACAACCTATAGAAAATTCCTAGCACATTACTGGCACACAGTAAATGTATTATTTTTACGTATGTTATAAATTGCTGATTTATAATATAGACTGTTCCAGCAATGTACATGGTAGTTTATAAATATACAGAAAATATATAAAAATAAAAAGTGGAAGAAGATATAATAGAAGTTTTCTAACAGAAGAGAGGTAAGATGAATCCATACACATTCTAGCAGTCAAAGCAAAATGAAATAAAATTGGGTATTTATTTCACAGTGTGCATGAGCAGATGAAGTGCTAAGTAGAAACTCAACTATTTCCAGTATGAAGTAAAATATTTATTCTAGGAGTTTTTCATTAAAAGAAAAGTGTAATGTACTGAACAATATCTTTAGGGCATCTTTAGAGTAAAATCAGCAAATGATATCATATATATGTTAAAGACCCCATAAGAAAAGCATGATCATAATTTTAGTCTTATTTTTTAGATCGTATAAATTCTTTGTAAAAGGATGTGAAAAAAGGAAAATTTGTGTGTTTATTAAGGTAGGTACGGAGTTGTTGAATAAAGATTCTCATAGAGGAGCTAGGAAACGCCAGTTGATTACAAGAGATTTGCATTGTGAGATGGGTCACAGTCAGATAGTAGTTTTATAGCCAAAAAAGGAAAAATTTATTGTGCAGTGACCCGAGTGGTGGGGAGGTAGTTAAAAACTGATAACAAACATTTGGGCTGGAGAAATTGACTCCAGAAGTCGTTATACAGAATCCTACGGAGGTGGCCCGTGCCGGCCCTGCGCCCGTCGCGCCCCTCACCTCCCTCGCGCCCTCGCGACCTCACGCCCCTCACGCCACCGTGACCTCACGTCCCTCGCGCCGTTGCGACCTCACGCCCCACCCCGCCCCTTACCCTTCATGATGCCGCGCCCCTCGCGCCCGTCACGCCCGTCGCGCCCCTCACGTCCCTCGCGACCTCACGCCCCTCGAGACCTCTCGCCCCTCACGCCACCGTGACCTCACGCCCCTCGCGTCCTTCGCCCCCCTCACGTCCCTCGCGCCCTCGCGACCTCACGCCCCTCACGCCATCATGACCTCACTCCCCTCACGCCCTTCGCTCCCCTCATGCTGTCGCGCTCCCGGCGCCGTATCGCCGGGCGGGAAGCAGCAAGAGCCAGGCGCCGGAGAACGTTCGCCGCTTGTGCAGCTCAGTGAGGGCGAGGCCGGAGGAGGCGAAGGTGGCTGCGTCCCAGAGACCTGGGCGCCACCAGCTCCGGCCCGGAAGATGATTGAGGAAACTGAGAGCAAGCGTAACATGGCAGAGAAGAGGCAGCTGTTCGTAGAAATGCGTGCTCAGAATTTTGATGTCCTATGATTATGAACTGACAGATTGCAAAATACGATTTGTACAAAAAACGATGCAGCCTCCATCTTGCTGGTCTCTGGAACATGCTGGAAGCCTTTCAAGACGACGGCCTTGATACACTGGACTCATCCCCTGAGATCAGTGTGTCCCGCCTCGCGACCGACCCTCATCCATCTACTTCCAGCTGAGCACGTGCCTTCCTTCTCATGAGTCGGTGTGGACCAGCCCCTCAGCTCCTCCGCGACTTTGTGATTGCTGCTGTGACAGTGAGGCCTGAGGCAAGTTGATGGTATTTTCTGTTAAAGCTGTGTTAGCATGTGTGGTGGAAAAATGCTGGACAAGTTGAGATATGTTTTGTCCCAGATGTCAGATTCCAGTGGCTTAATGCTATTTAGCAAGTTTGACCAGTTTCTGAACGAAGTTCTAAAGTTCCCAGCAGCTGTCTTTGAAGGGCCATCTTTTGGTTACACAGAGCACTCAGCCTGCACCTGTTTTCCACAGCCGAAAAAGAGAATGCTGAATATGCCTTTAGACACAGCAATGACTGATCCTCCTCCCTGGGGCCTTGTCTGGCTACCTCTCAAGCATAGGCTTGCCCACACGAAGGAGGTCTGCCATCCCGTGGAGTGCTCCAGTTTCCAGTGTGAGGTGGAGTGCTCCTATTCCTGGTTTGAGCATGGGATGGGCTTCTGGTACCCATGCCGGCAGTTGCCACACCCCCAGCTCTGCCAAAATTGCTTTTTGTGTGGCCATGCCAGTGTCCCTCACGGCAACCAATACCAGGTGAAGGAGCATTCCTCCTTGGTAACTGCTTTGTGTCTCAGTCTGTGTCCCCAACAGTTTGTCTGTTTCATCAGTAACGACACTAGGGGCACTTTCCTCATAGATGCCTACCATAAATAAGGGTGTAGTGTAATGAAATATTAACACTTACATTTATGACGGGGCTTGCAGATGTGTTGTGCTTCATCACTTGATTTGAAAAGCAGAGTTTTTAAAGTATGGGGAAATGGAGTTACAATGACATTTGACAAAGGTCCCTTTTATTCAGTAAATTGGAATGTGACAGTGCTCCCTTTCTGAGTGAAAGGTGTCTTGTTTCAAAATTGTACAAGGGCTACCACCCCCACCCCAAAAGACTAAACTCTCTGAGCTTTAAGGAAGATTTAAAGTTCTTTTTTTCAAGCAAGTTGACTTCGTGCTTATAGGGTTTAAATGTTGCAAAGAAAGCTGCATGAAATGAAGTTAAATTTTTGATTCTCAAGTTGGGGAAATACTGTATACAGTATTGACACAGTATACAATTGCCACGTGGATGTCTTTACTTTCTAAAATAGTCTTTTAAGTAACAACATTTGGGTGGAGCTCAGTGTCTCATTTTTCTGTGGTGTTTATTAATCATGTAATAAGTTCAGCACCAATCATTTTTCCTTCCCTTCTCTCAGTTTATTTACAGTTTTAAAAATGTCATACTTTTATTTCCAAAAGGTTTCTAGAGCCTTGTTTGAAAACCTTTTCCTTTAGTTTTTATTGGTTAGTTTACTAGAAGGTAGAAAAATATACAGAGTCATAAGTATAATTCAGGATCTAAGTTCTCAGGCCTATTCATCCTACTGGATGAAAGCTTTGATAAGTGGGGGTTTTTCCTCTCTCTTTTTTTTCTTTTTCTTAGTTAACCTTCTTAAAAGTCAATCAAGAAGAAAGCAAGGAAGTTCATATCAGGGATTAGTTAAAAACAAAAACCAAACTTTAATCAAGTGTATACTTTACTTCCTACCTTTCTAACAATGTCTTAGGTATAATTTTTTTATCAGATAGCTTTTCAGTTACAGTTAAACCATATAATTTTGTTAAACTGAACATCCTATCCTGGGTATTGTTGTGTTGTAAATTCCAGTATTTTTATTTTTTTAGTTGAGGTGTCATTATTTTACATTTTTTAAACAAGCAAAGGAAAAAAAAATAACAGTAGTTTCTTCTCTTTTTCATTGACTCAGGAGAATTTATAGATTTTCAAATAGTTACTTTTTCTTAAAGTACAAGTATCCCACTGTGTTAATTGACTTGTTAACATTTTCAATTGTTTTTGGTTAGAGTCTTAACTCTTTACACTGAGATCACTCTTTGCCCTATTACCTTTTTTTAAATTTACTTATTTATTTATTTTTAAAAATATTTTTTAACATCTTTATTGGAGTATGATTGCTTTACATTGTTGTGTTACTTGCTGCCTATTACCTTTCATAATGCTTGGATTCTCTGGAATGTATCTACTGAAAATCCTCATCCTAGATATTGGGGCTAGGAGATGAACTTGTTTTTCACCTTAGTTTGAACTTGCTCCTTCAGCTAATTTATAACCCTTATAGAAATGGGAGTTTTATGTTTATTTAAAGATAAATGACTGTTTGAATATTGCTTTCTGATTTACAGAGCAGTTTTTCATGTGAAAAACTCTGTTGAATTTTTCCATTGCTCTGTAACATACATAAATTGAAGTACAGAAATCACAAGTGAATTCTTATATTTCTGTTTAAACTTCACAACACTCTTGTGAAGTAAGTCATTTCTATTCATTGTTATTTTTATTTCAGCTTTATTTTTTTCTAGTTTATTAGTTCATTTTTGTTATAGTGAGTTAAGATTTAGGGAAAAATCAAGTATTATCAGCATGCATAATTTTGAAGCTGGTATCATAAATGTATCAGTTTTGGATTTTGACGAGTATATACATTATGTAGTAGGTGCATGCTGGTAAGGCCTTTTAGCAATATATGTGTGTGTCTGTGTGTGTCTGTGTGTGTGTGAGTATAACTTGTTTTCAAGATTAGGACTATGTGCAATACCCTTGTTCTTTGAGGAAGATATCAGTGAATTTTGAGGCTGATGTGAGTAAAGAAGTTTCCACTTAACAAAAAGATGTGTAATCAGTTAAGTAGTAATTACTTTGAAGATTGTCGACTGTATCTGTACTAATATTTTGAATGAATGTTTCTCTCTGTTCACAACAGATGAATTTAGCGTGCATTTAACCAGCTTCTATATGAATTTACATTGTAGATTTGATATGTCTAGTGTTGGTGTTTGGAAGTTTATTTTGATTTTTCCGAAAGTTTTCGTTTAATATTTTATCTAAGTAACTAGCAATATAATTTCTTATTCTCCTAGTCATCAATCCATTCATTTGCCTTTACTATAGAAAAAAAAAGCCACATGGTACTATTAAAAAAAAAAACAAAACAAAAGAATCCTAGGAACAAGCCCTCATTGTAGTAGTAAAGCATGAAGCATGATGGTGGCTAAGAGGCCCTGATATAGAAGCTCAGCAATTTAAGGAATAAAAGGGCATTCCACAAACAAATAATAGGGTAACTTTATTCTTTTCAATGACATCTGTTTTGTCCTAGAAAAGCTCAATTAAAAATTAACATTTTATGGTCTGGAAGTCCAGTGGTTAGGACTTGGCGCTTTCACTGCTGAGACCCAGGTTCAGTCCCTGGTTGGGGAACTAAGATCCCGCAAGCTGCGGGGCATGGCCAAAAAAAAAAAAAAATTAAAATTTTCTATGCACAGTATCTAAAATGTGAATCCTCTAGATCAGGAATAGATAAACTTTTTCTGTAAAGAGTCAGAGAGTAAAGATTTGGGGCTTTGCAGGCCATACTGTCTCTGTCACAGCTACTCCATAATAGCAGAAAAGCAGCCATAAAAAATTGGTAAATGAACGGAGATGGCTATGAGCCAACAAAAATTTATTTACAGACCCTGAAATTTAAATATCCTATAGCATCACAAAAAATTATTCCTATTTTGATTTTTTTTCAATAATTTAAAATTGTAAAACCATTCTTAAATAGTGGGCTGTACAAAAAGAGGTGGCAGGCTGGATTTTACCATTAGGATATAGTTTGCCAACCCTTGGCCTACATGTTTTTCAGTAGGGTTCCTCCCCTGCCACCAACAGTAGAATAACTTTGACTATACCTAATTATAATGAACCTCATAGATGGCTAGGAATAGAGTTCTCCTAACTTAAGTCCAAAATGACATTTTATCATTCTAAACAAAGTATCCCAAAATAATAAAGAATTTGTTATATCTTGAGAAAACATTTTTTAATAACATGTTTTAATAACATGAAGTAAACTTGTCATATTCTCTGTTGGAATTTTTGGAAATAAGCACCAAGGTATCTTATATGTAGGTAAGTCTTTGCCTTCTTTAAAATTATTTTGAAAAAATCTTAATTCTCCCTCATTTTAATCTGCATGTCTGATTTAAATGCTTAATGATTCTGTGAATATTGATTGAGAATAATTTAACTTTTTAAAATTTCTTAGTTTTATACATAGCAGTTTCTCATTAATATGTAAACATTTATAAAAGTTTGAAAGTAAAAATCATATGGCCTGAGCTTTGCTATTCACCTTTCAGTATGTAAAAGAACATTCAATATCTTATTTTTAAGCTCTTCAACTTATATGCAAATAGCTATTTACCAAGTTATTTTAAATAATGTAACAAAATGCCTAAACCCTCCAATCAAAACACAATGCCAGGATCTTGACCTACATCTAAATATTTAGTCTTCTTATGTGATGTACCAACATTCTGAATTTTATGTTTATCATTTCATTATTTCCCAAGTATATAATTTGCACACATCTACATATATATATATAGGCAAAAATATATTTTTTTATGTTTTAACTTTGTAAAAGAGGTATCACTCTTTATTCAGTCCTTTTGGACTCTACCCACTGACTATAGTGGCACTAAGATTTACTATATATATTTCACTGTAGCTTATTCATATTGACTACTTGTAAAATATTCCAATGTGGGAATATAGCACAGTTTATTCTTTCATTTACCCATTTAGAAGAAATGAGTTGTTTTTGCTATTATGAGAACAGCATTTCTATGAATATTCTTACATATGTCTCTTATTAATATTCAAGAGTTTCTCTTAGATATGTATCTAGATGTTGAATAGCTAGACCATAGCATATATTAGTGTTCGACTTCAGGAGGAAATGTCAGAATGGTTTCATAGTGGCTGCATAGTGGTTTCAAACTTCTATTTACTACTAGCAATGTATAGCAGATTCTGTTGACCCACATCTCTCCTACACTTTGAACAGAATTTCTCATTTTGCCAGTAGAATGCTTATAAAATGCTACTTAACTGTGGTCTTTATTTGCATTTTCCTGAAGACCAGTAATCTTGAACTTCTCTGTTTATTCCTTTGGCAGTTTTTCTTTTGGGATATTTGTGCTTATATATTCTTCTTGATATTGATCTAGTTGTGTGTATGGTGAATGTCTTTTTCCAGTTTGTAACTTAGCTTTGAAATGTCTTTAATTTAAAAATTAATCTTTGATGAATAAAAGTGATTAACCTTAGTATTTTAAGTTTAGTAATCTTCTCTTTTATAGAAAATTGTTTTCATGCATTATTTAAGACACCACATGTATGCTGAACTCTAAAAATATTCACTTATAATTTTTTTCAGTGTTCAAATGTTATCTTTTTTTAGATTTAGTCCTAAATCCATATGGAAGTGATAGTTGTTTTTGTTTGTTTGTTTTTTGTTTTTTGCGGTATGTGGGCCTCTCTCTGTTGTGGCCTCTCCCGTTGTGGAGCACAGGCTCCGGACGCACAGGCCCAGCGGCCACGGCTCATGGGCCCAGCCGCTCTGCGGCATGTGGGGTCTTCCCAGACCGGGGCACGAACCCGTTTCCCCTGCATCAGCAGGCGGACTCTCAACCACTGAGCCACCAGGGAAGCCCCCAGAAGTGATAGTTTTAAATGGTGTGAGGTAGGAATCCAACATTAACATTTTTCCATATAAATTATTTTTTCCAACTCAATTTATTGAACCATCTCTTCATTCCTACTCATTTCTCATACCACCTCTGGCCTATGTCTAACATCTATCTATACCTACATGGGTCAGTCAATTTCTGATTGATCAACTGGTTAATTTGCTTCTTGTACACAAAAACCACACTGTCATATTTGCCATTTCATAAAGAATCATAGTAATTGTTCTGCTTTTACACACACATGCTCTCATGCACAGGAGCACACACACACACACACTTCTTGGACATTTTAGAATTGTCTCTTAAGTTCTCTGACATATCCTGTTGGAAATTGCATTGAATCTAAAGATTAAAGAGAAATGATATCTTTATAATATACTTTTTATATATGAACACAGTTTACCTGTTCATCTATTTAGTCTTCTTCAGTATTTCTCAATAAAGTTTTTATAATTTCCCCAGGAAAGTTCTTAAACATATTTTTGTTAGATTTATTCCTGATTATTTCATATTATCTCTTAGTCTCATAAATGGCATACTTCCTTTATTACATTTTCTAGTTATTTACTGCTGATATACAGAAATGCATTACTGTTTCTACATTAATTTTATACCCAGCTTATAATGCATACTCTCTTATTGTCTTAAATAACTTATCCATGTATTCTTTGGGGTTTTCAATGTAAACTTAAATATAGACACAGTTCATTAATTTTGGCTCTCTTCATTACTTTATAAAGTATCTAGAGCTTTAACTTTCTAGGTTCATGCCATTTTATAGCCCTCCCCAATTTTGATACATACAGTTTTCATAGCCTTTCAATTCCAAATATTGTTTTTTTTTTTTTTTTTTGGCGGTATGCAGGCCTCTCACTGTTGTGGCCTCTCCCGTTGCGGAACACAGGCTCCGGACGCGCAGGCTCAGCGGCCATGGCTCACAGGCCCAGCCACTCCGTGGCATGTGGGATCCTCCCAGACCGGGGCACGAACCCGTGTCCCCTGCATCGGCAGGCGGACTCAACTTCTGTGCCACCAGGGAAGCCCCCAAATATTGTTTAAATTTTCATTATGATTTCTTCTTAAACCCATGCATTAGTTGGGAGGCTTTCTGTGTTTCCAAACATTCAGGGATTTCTTTTTTTTAAGTTTACTCTTTATTATTTAACTCTAAAGTAATTATTTTGTTACAAAGAGCTTGGTCTGTATTACATCTATTTTTTAAAATATTGAAAGTTTTTTTTATTTCCTAATACCTAGTCAGTTTTTTAAATGCTTCATATTTGCTTAAAAGAAAATGTGTATTATTTCACTGTTAAATACATAAATCTCTTGTATGTTATTTTAATTCTATTTTAAACACATGGTCCATCTGTTCTAATATTTCTGCTTCTGTTCAAATCTGTTACCTTGCAGGCTTTTTTTTTTTTTTTTTTAAATGATTGTGCCCCTCCAGTGTCTTCGTGAGTTCATTTTACCCTAGGAGGAGAAGTGTATCTGTGGGACAGAGAGTAATTTACTCTGCCTTTTTATAACTTGAATCTCTGCAGCAAAGGGACCAGCAATTTTAAATGACCTTAAACATATGAAAAGAGATAAGGGAATTTGAAACAAGAACATAGAACAGCCTATCTACTGTCTTAAGCATTTTGCATGGGGTGAAGTTGGACACATGCTCAGTGGACAGAGAACAGATAAGCCCAGGGGTGGCCCTGTACCTATGTACAGCCCTATGAACAGATAAGTCCTATCTATCAGAGAACTATAGTCAATTACTCACCTTCCTAAAAACAACTCTTAGGTCTGAATTTCACCCTTCTCCTAGAACACCATGATAAAATTCAGATTTTTACTTCAGGAGGACTGGGTGGGACCTGAGATTCTGCATTTCTCACAATTTCCAAAATGATCATTATGCTGTTGGTCCTAGACATCACTTCAAGTGGCTGGGCTAGATTAAAATTCCCCAGTTTAGAGGAGAGAATCAGAAAGCAACTGCCCTAAAACCATTATTGCCTACTGGTTTTCTGGGTTTTTTTCTCATTTCCTCTCAATAAGAAAATGAGGGCTTCTGCACTGTGTTGACTTTATGTATTCCTAAGAACACCTGGACCAGAGTTCTTGCTCAGGGCAAATGTGGAGGCCAACAGGGCAGGGTCAGAGTCAAAACAAATGCTTTCAGCAGTTCTCCTGTTTTACCACTGCTGTGCTGGGTTGACTCCTGACACTGCCCTGCAAAGAATCTCTTTCTTTCTCCCCGCCCCCCTCAACCCCACTGCCCGCACCCGCCCCTTCTCCATCTCTCTTTCTAGTTCCTCAGGGTAAATTTTGCGAGGAGGAGACAGCCAGCACACAAATTCAGCACCTTGGGCAGGGCCCACTGGCTAAACAGACTTGGCAACTCATAGTTTAAAAACTGGCAAATTAATAACTCCTTGTATCCTTTCAGCTGTGACTTATTTCCCTCCACCCTTTTACAGTTGGTCTTTACAAGAGGTGTCTATTACTTGCCTGTATTTTTTCTCACCTCTTACTCACTTTTTAACCCTTCTAAATTGGTTCTTAAAATTCATCACCTCACTAAAACAGTTCTAGCAAAGATCACCAATGACTACATGACACTAAGAACAACAGGCAATGTTTTAGTGTAATGACTAAATTGAAGACTAAATGGATTGACTAAGACTACTGCCTGTGGAAGATTTGTGAGGATGAAAAGAGTTAATGAAAATGAAACTCTTAAAACAGTACCTGGCACACAGTAAATATTCAAAAATATTAGCTATTATGATCTGACTTTACTTTTTGTCACTATTCAACTCTGTTGAGCATTATTTGAATCCTAAAACACTTCTCTTTGGCTTCTGGTAACATGTTCATCTTATTTTATTTCAACTTCTATTGTCATTTCTTCTTTGTCTCTTTTGCAGGCTCATACTTCTCTAGCTGGCCATTAGATGTTAAAGATCCTCAAGTCTAGATCCCATAGTCACCTTTTATCTCACTCTAAACGTTTTCCCTAGATGTTCTTATCTTACCTGTAGCTGCAATTACCACCTCTACACAAATGCCTTCTATTTATCTTTATTCCAAGCCCAGACCTTTCTTTTGATCATCAGACACGTACATAACTGCATTTGAAATTACATGAGCACCTCAAATTCAGCATGTCCAAAACTAGATCCATCAACAGTCCTCACTCTAAATATGGATTTCTTCCAGATTTACTGTGTCAGTAAAAAAACATCCTTTGTGTAAACCAGAAACTCACATCAGCATGCAGTTCCCCACCAATCTCTATTGCTTTTACCTCTGATGTGCCTTTAGCATTCGTCCAGTTTTTTCCATTTGCACACCACCTGGTCTAAACTTCTGTCTTCCCTAGCTTCAACTAACTATTGATAGAGAGCTTCTTTACCATCTAATCCTTCCAAATTGTATATCTCATTACAACCAGATCCATCTTTTAGAAACACAAATCTGACCATGATACATCTCTCTTCAAATCGATCAATGGCTTTGCATTGCACTTTGGCAAATAGAAATCTTAACTTTACCTATGAGATTCTTTATGAGCTAACCTCTACTTTCTTTGCCAGCTTTGCCTGAAACCATGCAACTTTGTTCTGTCTTAATTAGCCATACTGATTTCTTTGGTCATCTCCTCTTTCTTGCCATACTCCTTCTCCCTACAAAATCATTGCATATACTATTCTCTCTGTAATGTTAATACCTCCTCTCTTGACTTAGATAACACCTACTCAGCCTTTTGAGTTCATCTCAATTCAAGTATCTCTTCCTCTAGAAATACTTTCATAATTTCTCACTTATTCAAATCACCCAATATAAGTTTAAGTAGCTCCATGTGATCCTCAATATAGTACATGTCACAATTGCAATTTTATCTTTGCCTGCATGATTATGTGATTTGCATTATATCCTTTCTTAGAGGAAAGTTACATTTGGATAGAAACCATGAATTTAACAGAGGGACTGGCTATTAGTGTGCATTCAATAAATGCACTTTGAATAAAATATTATAAATAAAATGAAAGTAATGAATGTGCATTTCCAACAGCAAAACTGCATTGATTATAAGGAAGGTTACCAAGTTATCACTGAAATCTAGCAGGACTGGTTCTAGGATTGATTTTTTCCCATGCTTTCCATGGCCTCCTTTGTTCTCCACCACTTTGTTGTTTCACGTTTCTTTCTGGATAGATAGATAGACAGATAGACAGACAGACATAGATATATATGTAGATATACAGGGATCTCTATCTCTTTGCCCATTGATGTTCCCTTTTATTTTATATTTTATATAGAATACAATTGACTAGTGGTGAATGAACATAATTAAACAGAAAGTGCATGCTTTCTACAGTTGATCACTAGGCATGAATCCTGCTAAAGAAAATGAAGTTGAAATCTTTTGCATTTGACACAGTGTTGCTTTTTCTTTCTTTTTTTTGTCATTGTAGAGGATTTTTATGAATCTGAAGAATTAGAAGCTTATTTAAAGACCAAAAGGGAATTCCCTGACAGTCCAGTGGTTAGGACTTGGCACTTTCACTGCTGGGGCCTGGATTCAATCCCTGGTTGGGCAACTAAGATCCCACAAGTAGCCTGGCACAGCCTAAATAAATAAATAAATACATACATACATACAACAACAACAAAAAATCAATGCAACTTCCTCACCTAGATACTGTGTTTAAAGATGTTTCATGTTATAAACTCTATATAGCTAAGCAAACACCATTCGTTTTACAAGAGAGCTGGTTTTAAATTGAGGAATCAGGGTGATGGCCAAAACCAGTTTCTGACTTCTGGAACTATAAAATTAGTTAGGTAATGGCATACTTTTCAGTTGATTAATTTTTTTTTTCTAGCTGGGACATCTGCTGTCATTTGAAAACTGTCCAATATGAATATCTAAAGCAGATGGAAACAGCATGGAAGATGTCAGATTGGCTTGTGGTTATAAGTAATATTTGCTTCTTTTGGATAAGCCTTTATACTGAACAGGCTCTCACTTTTAGCCTTAGGCAGTTGTCACCAATCACAGGTAAAAGTAGGCTTGGTAGCCCAGGAGACGAACTACCTTCCATGAAGCAGAGTCTCCAGGACACTACTTAACATTGTTATGATGCTCACATGTTGTATGATTAAACACTTGGTGAGATCTTGGGGTTGCCAGCTGGACATGATTTGACACCCTTATTAATCTTGAGAAATGTTCCCACTTTTATCCAATTAGAAAAATTTTGGAAAAGCCCTCATACCATGTGTCTCTGTTGCTTTCAGCAGATAATGCCAGCTGGCAGTTTTCTTTTCATTAACTGAACTGAGTCTTTGAGGATTACTTCAGTGTGTTGTAATTGCACGGATAAAGATGGTCAATGGAAAGTGGATATTGCCTCTTATAGGCACCTAAAAAAATATTGGAAATCTTTAGAGATCTCCAGATTCCCTCAAGCCACAATATAGTATCTCTCCTTCTGTGATTGGTTTCCCTTTGAAGCCTGGCCGTAAACCTCAATTCCTTGCATCTAGCTTGCTGGTAGAAGTACTTGACTTTGCCAATGTCATGGTCATCTATGGCAGGGGAATAAAAGAGAATGAAGTTCTTTTAAAAGAGCCTAAAAATTCAGTCCTTCTAGAAGGAAGTTTGTATGGAGTACTTATGATGGTCTGGACCTTTTTCTAGGTACTGCTACATTAAAAGAGAGTGTCTGCTCGTCAAGATCTCACACACTAGTAAGGCCTCAGACATTGCAAAAAATAATAATTTAATGCAGCAAGTTTATAATTGAAATTTATAAAAATAATTATGAAAAAAAGGGAGAATCTGGGAAAACAAACTTCTATTTGAGTCTTTGATAATCAGAAGAATTCATTAAGGTACAAAAGTGAAGGGAACATTATTCCAGTCAGGAACAAATGTATACAGGTATAAGAGTGCACTTTTGGGGCTTCCCTGGTGGCACAGTAGTTAAGAATCGCCTGCCAATGCAGGGGACACAGGTTTGAGCCCTGGTCCAGGAAGATCCCACACAGCCGTGGTCCGGGAAGATCCCACATGCCGTGGAGCCAACTTAAGCCCGTGCGCCTCAACTACTGAGCCTGTGCCCTAGAGCCCGTGTGCCACAACTACTGAAGCCCACGCACCTAGAGCCCATGCTCTGCAACAAGAGAAGCCCCCGCAGTGAGAAGCTGGTGCACTGCAACAAAGAGTACCCCCCCGCCACAACTAGAGAAAGCCGGCATGCAGCAACGAAGACCCAACTCAGCCAAAAATAATAAATTAAATAAATAAATTTTTTAAAAAAAGAATGTACTTCTGACCATTAGAAATGCATCAGATGAACGAACAGACAGACAAGGAACATTCCCGGTCTGTGTTTCACAAACTTTATGGCCTCAGAACACCTTTACACTCTAATATTCTTGGGAATCCCAAAGAGCTTGTTTTACATAGGTTTTTTCTGTCAGTATTTACCATGCTTTAAATTTAAACTGAGATATTTTTTAAATATTTGTCTTAATTCATTTAAAAGACACACACATAACATAGTAATCTAAATAACATTTTATGAAATAATTATATTTATTAAACAAGAAAAAATAATAGGAAGAGTGGCATTACTTTGTATTTCTGAAAATTTCTTTTATTTCTTGGTTAATAGAACACAACTACATTCTTATATCTGCTTCTATATGCAAGCAGTTGCACTATGTTTTTTGCCTGAAATATATGGAAAAAAATCTGGCCTTGGCACAGATGGGTAACTGGAACGAAGAGGAGCTTTTTAATGGCCTTTACAGATAATTGTGGTTATTCTTCTTTAATTCTACATAAAAATTCTACAGGTGGCAGGTTTAAAGGTCTGTTGCAATGATAAATCTAAAATTATATTAATAAGCTTTTCATAGTCAGTTACCTTAAAATCCATTGGTCTGTCTTGCACTGTGAATAGACCTCTTACCCATGAATCATTTTGTAAAATCACAGATTGGCCATTTGGAAATATTGGCTTACTTGTGTTATGCAGATCTTCTAAATGTTGACACATATCCTTATTCAATAACAAGAATTACATTTGTTAATATCACCACTGATCTCATCAGAAAGTCACTAGTATTTATTGAGAAGCTGTTGAGTTCACAGTGGCAGATACAGTTTTCCAGAATTCCATTTTTTTGCTGTTAAGATTGAATTTTATCAGTTTTTTTCCTTAAAGCAACAAGCCAAATCTGAATACCTATAGTTTGTCTGTCAGTCGTTCTTTCAAGAAAAACGGTGTTCCAGGAAACACAGTGGCAAGTGCAGCTTGCAGCTCAATCTTTTAAGTGCTCTTCCTTAAGAAAACCATTATACTTGGGTACGCAGGAGAAGTACTTAATGTAAACGTCCCATTTTACCATCTAGAACATTAAAAAAAAGCATGTAGTCAATATTAAAAAAGTATAACTCAAGGATCAAAATATAATAAAATTAGTAATTTCTACTGCCTCATCAAGGACATTCTTACATGAAACTAGCTAACTAGCTTTTTTCTTCTTCTTTTTTTCCTGTGAGTGTGTGGAGGGAAATATACAATGGCTGCTTATACAGTCTGGTGCCATTGTCCTGATTTGTGCTTACGCACCACCAGTTTTCACCACTACTGTTTTTGAACCATCAGTGTAAATCCAACACAATAAAAAGAGCAAATAATTCCCAGTTTTGATCTTGAAGGCCCCCTGAAAGTATACCATTCTTTAGAAACTGCTATTCTACATAAAATTATGAAATAGCTAGAAGAAAGGAAACATAGGAGAAAAGTAAAATTCATTGAGCAATCACTATAAATTAGGGACTAAAGAACAGTGGTCAGAATTCATTTGGTTGAAAATAATTAAAACAATTATTTTTTAAAAATTAAAACAATTAGCGAAACAAAAATAGAACTCTAACAAACTAGCTGAGGCAAAAAGGGACTGTATTGGCTCACATAAACATCCTGAGGTCAAGTTAGGGGAGTCCCAGGAGCTCAAGAATAATTGAAAATGGAGAAACACACAGCATCAGGCTACTCCCCAACTCTTATCTAGCCTTGTGGGAAAGGCTTTATTTTCTGAGCAGCTCTTCCCATGAAGTTGGGGCCCTTGGCTGCTGGCAACTCTGGGCTCATCTTTCTGACTCTCATCAGATATGAAGAGACTTTCTTCCATTATTAATTCTAATATGAAAAATTTAGGTCAAAGACTGATTCATCCTGGGGAGTATGCCATCTGCATGGCCAGGATGGCAGGGGAGAAGTAGAATGGAAGATGGCTTCTGTGATTGGTGGGGCCCACTGGAATCATCTGTTTGGACTAAGGAGAGGAATAGTTCCAAGAAAATAACGTGGGGGTTGTTTTCAGGAGAAAGGAGATCTTCTGGGCAAATTAAACAGGTTAGTATTAGATAGATAAATAGATGTATCGTTAGATACGGATTGTCAGCCAAATTGTGAGTCCGCTGGATTTTGAAAATGAGGAACCTAATTGTCAGAGAATTTAAGTAACTCCCAGCATCACAAAACTGTTAATTCAGGGAGCTGCTTTTGAATACCTGCTTCTGAAGATTCTCACTTTGTGGTGCTGCTTCTCAGTGAGAACAGAATGGGTATGGATGATTCAAAGGGTCAATCTATCCATAAAGCTCAGAAAAATCTGAGGTTTTTCAATACATCTCCTTACTTAGCACTGCTATCTTAGCCTGATATTAGTTTTTTTTTTTTGCGGTACGCAGGCCTCTCACTGCTGTGAGCTCTCCCGCTGCGGAGCACAGGCTCCGGACGCACAGGCCCAGCGGCCATGGCTCACGGGCCCAGCTGCTCCGCGGCATGTGGGACCCTCCCGGACCGGGGCACTAACCTGTGTCCCCTGCATTGGCAGGCCGACTCCCAACCACCGTGCCACCAGGGAAGCCCCTGATATTAGTGTTTTTCTATGTATTAATGATTTGATGTTAGAAATGATGGATTCATGCATGATTAGATGTATGGTATAAACTTTCTGTGATAGCTTATCCATAAAGAGTTGCTGTAATATCAAATGGTGCCATATTAAAGACTAATAGCTATCAGATACTTACTATGTGTTGAAATCCAGGTTAACCACTTTGTACATATTGTGATAATTCTTTCAACAGCCCCATGAGCCAGATAACTGTCATCACCACCCTTTCATGCGTGAGGAAGCTGACTTTCTGGAAGGTTAAATACTGCCCCCGCTCCTATACATCATGTACCCACGCACACTCTTATTCAGGATAGGCTAGATTACGCTGAGCAAACAAACAGACCAAAAAGCTTGGTGCTTTGAGAAAACAGTTTTATTTCAGTTCCCATTTCTAGTTTATTGTAGGTGAGAAGTGGTGTGCTCTTTATTATAGTCCCTCAGGAACTCACTCTGAAGAGGCAGCCAACACCTGAGAGGGAGAGAGATTTCAGCAGTGTTACACTGGTATTTCAGTGCTCCAGCAGAAAAGCGATGCATGGCTCTTAAATGTGCAACTCCAGCCAGACCTAGTTACATGGCCCCTCTCAGCCCCAGTAGGTATAGAAAAGCAAACCTACGACATGCCCGGAAGGAGAAGAACCGAGAATATTTGACAAACGAAGAACAAACATCAGAAGCATCTCTTCCCATCTGCCTGAAATTATGGTGTCTGGAATCTCAATGTTCATTTCTTCAACTGAAGGCATTATTGTTCCATAAGTATAAATTGCCATGAGAGAATAACACACTCACCTGTCATCTAATTAACAATTAGGTTTAAATTACCTGATAAGCTACAGTATGCTTTGAATATATATGAGAATTATTTTCATGATGTGGAATGATGCTGTGGTGACAGGTCTGGCATGCAGTGTCCCATGAGCCACATGCATACATAGACCCCTGAGTTGGATAACAGGAAGTAGGAATGAGAATACAAGTGGGATGCAGATTGATACCAAGGACAAACTGTTTACTTTGCAGTTTTTTCCTGCACAGTAAAACTTACAAGTACTTTTGCCACTAAAGTTCCTTTGAGCAACCTTCCCAAACTTAAGCCTCCAGGTCAAGTTGTCCTCTCAGAGTGGAGTCAGGGTCAGCATCACTTTCCTGGCATCATTTTGTGAAAATAAGTACTGAGTGATGCCAACTAGGGAAGCTCACACAAGCCCTGGTGTCCAGGCTTTACTGGGGTTCCATCACTTAGGCATAGTTGACCACCCACGTGGCTCATCTCTGAGTCCAGCCCCTCTAAAGGTTGAGCTGATATTGTGTGACCCAAAGTTCCCACCCCAAATCATACTGTTAGACTATCTGGTGTGGGTGGCCAGCTCCTACCCTAAATCATATTGTTACGTTCATATCAGGAATGACATTCCAAGGGCTCAGAGATTACCTCCCAAAGGCCAAGGCCAAAGACCAGAGCTCTCCATGGAAAAGGTTAAATTCTTTACTGTACACACACACAGACACACACACACAGCTATACCCAAATCTTTCACACTTGAAACCCATTCATAAGTAATATATTGTCCACTGGAAGGAAAAATGGAACAAAAAAAATGATGTTTATTGTGACCACCAATAACATCTTCTGTAAATACTCCCCTTTACTGGGAGGATTTTGCAAAGAAACAGCAACTATTCCTACTTTTTCAATAATATATCACACAATCAATCCTAGAAAGTAAACACTAAGAAAAACTCATAATTATCTTTAAAATAAGTGGGGTTAGTTATGGGCTCTTCACTGTTTTAAAGGAGCTGGCACACTGAGCTTTATATACTCTCCTTCCCATTGACCTAATTAACTCAATCTCTCCAGACCTTTGGCTTTACTGTGAAGTTCAGGGCATGTCACTGCTGATGAATAAATTAATGGCATAGAGGAATCAAAGTCAAAATTAGCATGAAATCAGTATCCCACTGCTCATTATCTTGAGGGAAAACTAAATTTATTAGGAAATCTGTTGATGAGAGAATCTACTCTGACAAAAATTTTGGTTTTCTTTTTAGATACCTTTGGCATAATAATGTCATTAACCCCGTGCTATGTCAAAAGCATAAAACAGCCCTTACCAAATAATTGTTACTGTGTGGTCACCCTAATATTTATGGTTTTAAGAAATAATATCTTGACACAAAGGAAAGTTTTAGCTGTGACATTGTATTGATGACCTTTTAAATTGACTTTATTTATGTTCATGTGTGGAGACTCTAGATAAAGGGTTGGGGAGCTGTTACATTTTAATGCAGCTTCTAAGGATCCATCCTAATGTAGGATTCTGAGGAATCTAAAGAAAGAATATTCATCTAAATGGGCTTCAGATAATAGTGATGCTAAGAGCCAGTGTAATAAGGAAGTACCCTCTCAGAAATAACCAACACATCCAAAATATATATTGTTCATAGCTCTTTGGAACTATTATTATTCCTTAGAGTATGCTGTACCAGGAAGATTTCTAAGAGAAAAATAGCAGACTTGGAGAAAGGAATATCGTGTGACAACAAAAAATTTAAGTGTAATTATTATTAGGACTGCTTCCTGTCTGTTTCTTTTTCTCCCATTTTCTCTAATATTTTTATGTGCATTCATTTTTATAATTAAGGAATGTTTATTTCCCAGTTAATTTCTTTTGCATCTTATAAACAGGTTATCTCAAAGTAGAGTGGGGATAATTAATATTCGAGAAAGACCATTTAAAGTACCTGGTAAACATGTGCCTGGAAGAAAGGGTGTTCTAAGATGTATCCAATAATCACAGATAAGAAGAAGGTTAGGAAATCGTAATTTAACATTATGACTCTAGACTTTATTATCTTTAAAACAAAAATCAGACAAGATGTTTGCATCTTCTGCACACCTGCCTTCGGATATATTGCCAATTTTGATATTTAAATTCTTCTTATAATGTAAATAAAATAGAAAGTAAATCCTTTTAGAGTATAGTGCAGTAAAGATTTGCCTCTTCTAAAGTAGTTTCGTGCGTTGTATCGGATTAAATAACTCTTCAGCAAGTCATGTTTCTCTGTGTTGGTTGCCAGGAAATTCAGAGGTAATAACTTCCTGTTATCAATCTCTTTGTGGTAGAGTTTCTCCCTCTGGGGGAATGTGACCTTCAACAACACAAGGACATTCAGACCCTCTCCTTAAATCTGAAAATAGGCCCTGGACATAGGAAGAGAGAAATGACTAGATATTTCAGACTTTATCCTTTCACTACTGCTATACCCTTGGTTCACCATGCCTGAGCCTAGGCAAGCAGGATGTTTCCATTAAAAGAGGTAACCAAATACTGAGAGATAGCAAAGAGAAAATAAAGAATTGGTGTAAACATTAGTAGCATTTTGTCTTACAACTTGCCTGTTTCAGATTCTGCTAAAATCTATTTGCTACCAATGTCTCTGAACTCCCCCTCATTCTGCATCCTCTTCCACAAGGGAAAAGATGATCTGTCACCTGTATTCTTCATTTCCTGGTGAAACTTCGGATGTTCTGATATTTCTTTTATTACATTTTTTCCTTCAATATTTTCTTGACTTCAGTCTTTATTTTCAACTTTCATATGTGTGTTTATATTATAAAATGTTTCAAGTTACTTCTCAAGTAAAGAGAGACTAAAATACAAGTAAATTGACAACAAAAATTGAGAGCCTGACAAATTTTTTTTTAAACCCCTTTTTGTTGTTGTTGGCCTCCCTGCATGGCTTGTGGGATCTCAGTTCCCTGACCAAGGATTGAACCCAGGCCACAACAGTGAAAGCCTGGAATCCTAACCACTAGGCCACCAGAGGACTCCCTATATTTTTTTTTTTTTTTTTTTTTTTTTTTTTTTGCATTATGTGGGCCTCTCACTATTGCGGCCTCTCCCGCTGCGGAGCACAGGCCCCGGACACGCAGGCCCAACGGCCATGGCTCACGGGCCCAGCCGCTCCGCGGCATGTGGGATCCCCCCAGACTGGGGCACGAACCCGCGTCCCCTGCATCGGCAGGCGGACTCTCAACCACTGCGCCACCAGGGAAGCCCTCCCTATATTTTTTTATCCTTTTTTTTTTCCAATTGGAGTACAATTGATTTACAATGTTGTACTATTTTCCACTGTGGAGTAAAGTGGCTCAGTTATACTCAAATACACATTCTTTTTTAAATATTCTTCTCCATTATGGTTTATCCTAAGACATTGGATATAGTTCCCTGTGCTATACAGTAGGACCTTGTTGTTTATCCCTTCTAAATGTAATAGTTTGCATCTACTAAGGCCAAACTCCCAGTCCATCCCTCTCTCTCCCCCCTCCCCCTTGGTAACCACAAGTCTGTTTTTAATGCCTGTGAGTCTGTTTCTGTTTTGTAGATAAGTGCATTTGTGTCATATTTTAGATTCCACATATAAGTCATATCATATGGTATTTGTCTTTCTCTTTCTGACTTACTGCACTTAGTATGATAATCTCTAGTTGCATCCATGCTGCTGCAAATGGCATTACTTTGTTCTTTTTTATGGCTGAGTAATATTCCATTATATATATATATATGTACCACATCTTCTTTATCCATTCCTCTGTCGGTGGACATTTAGATTATTTCCATGTTTTGGCTGTTGTAAATAGTGCTGCTGTGAACATAGGGATGCATGTATCTTTAGGAATTATGGTTTTGTCTGGGTATATGCCCAGGAGTTGGATTGCTGGATCATATGGTAACTCTATTTTTAGTTTTCTGAGGAACCTTCATACTGTTTTCCATAGTGGCTACACCAATTTACATTCCCACCAACAGTGTAGGAGGGTTCCCTTTTCTCCACACCCTCTCCAGCATTTGTTATTTGTAGACATTTTAATGATGGCCATTCTGGCCAGTGTGAAGTGGTACCTCACTATAGTTTCGATTTGCAAATCTCTAATAATTAGTGATGTTAAACATCTTTTCATGTGCCTACTCGCCATCTGTATGTCTTCTTTGGAGGAATGTCTCTTAAGGTCTTCTGCCCATTTTTCCATTGGGTTTTTCTGTTGTCAAGTTGTATGAGCTATTTGTATATTTTGGAGATTAAGTCCTTGTGGGTCACATCATTTGCAAATATGTTCTCCCATTCCATAGGTTGTCTTTTTTTTTTTTTTTTTATGGTTTCCTTTGCTGTGCAAAAGCTTGTATGTTTGATTATCTCCCATTTGTTTATTTTTGTTTTTATTTCTATTGCCTTGGAAGACTGACCTAAGAAAACATTGGTACGATTTATGTCAGAGAATGTTTTAGGTCCTGGCTAATTTATAATGCTAATGAATGCTTCCTGAGGGATTGAAGCCTCAGTTTCAGATTGGACTGGCAGAGCATGTAAATGCCTTATGGTTACAAAATTGCAGAGGCCCTAGGAGATTTGGTCTAAAGGAGTGAACAGTTTACAGTCCATCTCCATAATAAAGAATGTAAAATTGTTTTGCATCTCTGTGAAATAGCAATTCAAAGTAAGGGTAAACTTGATCTGTTTTCTATTTCAGTGTTTCTTGCTTTACTTAATTAAGACACGTATTCTCTCTCATATCCTGTTTTGTTGTTTTAGGTCATCTATTTTGAAGTAGGTAAGAGGAGGTAGGATACAACACTCAGAAAACTGAGTCGTATATGTAAATTGTTCTTCTAGGGGCAAAGTCTGAGATTTTGTCCTGCTACTCATGCAACAGAGCTGAGAAAAATTCTATATATTCACCATATTCTAATATGTAACAATGCTACTTCATTTTAATAACTTCATCAGATCATATTTTCTCCCTGGAAAGAGCTAGGTGACAGCATGACATTGCTCAGTGGAAGATTTTCTGTTTCTCATTGTTATTAGACAATCACTACATAGTAAACTGAATGCCAAAATGGCAAAGGAGGTAAACAAGGCTATAAGCCCAGCTGTAGAATGGGGACTTTACCTTTGTGACACAGAACAACAATAATCTCTTGATATTTATTATATCAAAACTGCATTATCCCTCTGGACTATTACTGTCATAATGGGCTATACATTTGCTTCAACTTCACTTACCTCAGTGATACATCATTATTTGCTATGAATGCTGCACATTCCACAAGGAGAGGGAAAAAAAGTGATTAATACGTGAGCTCCATCCCTAATCAAGAGCAAGTGAGAATGCAGGGACAGAGGGCAATGTGTTCTCAATTCCAATGTCTTTGGTGTGATTCTTTGTGTGTGTTTAAAAGTCACCATCCAAAAGGGAATAAACTGTTTAAAATGTGTATGTATTTTCAGACTATTATCAAAATCAATTTATTAAAAATTTAACATTACTTATATATAATGCATAAGTTATTTTTAAAATATAAGTTCTAAAAAATCTGATCTTCTTCAGTGCATGTGACCTTAAAATTATATATGTATGGGCTTCCCTAGTGGTGCAGTGGTTGAGAGTCTGCCTGCCGATGCAGGGGACACGGGTTCGTGCCCCGGTCCGGGAAGATCCCACATGCCGCAGAGCGGCTGGGCCCCTGAGCCATGGCCGCTGAGCCTGCGCATCCGGAGCCTGTGCTCCACAATGGGAGAGGCCACAACAGTGAGAGGCCCGCGTACCGCAAAAAAAAAAGAAAAAAAATTATATATGTATGTATGTGTGTGCATGCATGTATGTATATATTAATATAGAGAAATATGTGTGTGGAGATATATGTATATATCCAAATACATATGTGTATGTGTGTGGATATATATTTATGCACACTATATGTAATGTATCCACATGCCTACATACTTATGATTATAATGCCTTACTGCATTTAAGAATCATAAACACTGGCTGCTGATACAAAATTCCAGCCTTCATTAAATTCACTCAAACATTTACTCATTTACTCATCCGACAACTAACTTACTCAACAAATATTTATTAAGCTTTTTGTGCAAGCCATTAAACTCATTGATGGATTTTAAAGTGATTAAGACTGGTGCTTGTCCAAAAAGAGGTTACAATCCATTAAAGGAGATAAGCAACTATTATGGAAGCAAGAATAATTAAGAACCATCTGATTGGTGCCAATGGAGTACTATTCTTTCACATAAATGGAATTTGGAAAATTTTCATGGAGGAGGTGACACCTAAGGTATGTCAAACAATGAGGACAGTGTTAAAGGTTAAAGGAGAAGATTGGGACATTTAATCAGTGACTTAAGAAAATGCAAAGAGATAGGAAAGAAATTTTGGTTGAACTTAAGTGTCATCAAATTTGGTACAATGTTACCTATATTTTAGGAACTATTATGAGAGATGAAGTTAGAAGAGGCAATTAGGTTCAGATGGTAGAGGATCTTAAATGTATGGCCAAAGGGTTTAATCTTCAATTTATAAGCAGAAGGGAGTCATTGGAGTCTTCAGATCACTGAGTAAAACGAACATACCTGGCTTTGTGGACTTAGGCTAACGGTGGCATAAACAATATATTATTATAAGGAGAAGCCATCAAGCAGTAGGCTTGTGTCTGGATCCACATGAAAGTGATAATAAAGGGTTGGATGATGATAGTGTGGAAATGTAAAGGAGAGGCAGCATGCGTGTGTCTGTGTGAGCACAAACATGCATGCTTTTGGCATGGGGTTGCTGTTACAGACATAAGGAGCAGATTGGGGTTTTTTTTGATAGTACAGGTTTAGGAGAAATCAGTAATAAATTACTTCTAAGCGTCATGCTTGGGCAACTTAGACTATAGTAATGTCATTAACAAATATTGTAGGATAGGGAAATCAAAAGGAAAACAGTTATAGAGAAAAAGAGGGAAGTTCTGGACTGAAGGATGGAAATTCTCTTTACTTAGGGGTAACTTTTGTTTTATTACAAATTGTTAGGAAGTGCTCAATACCTGTTTTATGGATGAAAACTCATATTTTCCTCTTGATGTGCTTCTTTTAACAATTTTTACCTTTACTTTGAAATTATCAATATTTAATCTAATGTACTAAAACTTATCTGTTGTTTTATATGTGTCTCACCACTCCTCCACGGAAATCCCCAAAAAGCTCGTGGGAATTATTTTACAGATGCATGTTTTACACCTTTTCAAGGGGTAAACCACTTAAAAGGATCATAAAACCAGAGAGGCCCAGAGACAGTGTTCTCAGAGCCCACCCATTTCACAGTTGGCCCTTGTCTTACTTTTCCTTTATTTTCCTTCCTTATCATGCTGCATCTGAATCTACTATTGAGCTCTTTTTGTACTTTTGGGACAATCTTCCTGAGCCAATCCTGTAGAGTATGAGAAGCACAGTAAGAGCTAAAGTAGGACCAATGTGCCAACGTGTTATCAGGACCACATTCCTTTTGGAGGTTTTCAGTGAGAATACATTTCCTTGCCTTTTCAGCTTCTAGAGGCTACACACATTCTTGGTACGTGCCCCTTCCTCCACCTTTAAAGGCAGCAAAGTGGCATCTTCAAAGCTCTCTCTAACCCTCCTGTCACCCTCTTCCACCTATGAGGACTCTTTTGATTGCATAGTACCTGATTGAATCATCCAAGATTATCCTCCCATCTCAAGATCCTTAAATTAATCACCTTTGTAAAGCCCTTTTGTGATGCAAGATCACAGTTTCAAGGATTAAGACTTGGATATCTTTGAGGTGGAGGTAGGGGCATTATTCTGCCTGCCACTTAGAATCCTTAGTGGTAGAACCCAGGAATCTGCATGTTCATGAGCTATCCAGGTGAGTTTGTGCAAGTATGGAGGCTTGAGCAGTCAAAAGATTGTAAAGCCAGGCTTGTGGTCTCTTTGGCAATGTAATTCCTTCTAAAGTGTAGTACATTTCCTAACTAGTACTTCCAATCAGTTCCATGTGCTATTCTCCATTGTCAAATTACCTTTCTAGAAATAGATATTGTGTCTCCATTATTCTTCTGATTCCTTGCCCTATCTCTGCCTCTCTAGCTCTTGTCTCAAAACCATCTGAAACATAGGCTGGGAAGGAGAGGAAACAACCTTAGCTCCCACTGTTTGGGAATTAGGAGCATTTGGTTCTCCAGCTGTGCAAGGAAATACCCCAACTTTCCATTTTCCCTTCTGTATATGTCCTCAAACCTGCAAATTTTTGCTTGAGTTCACCTTACATGGAATATCTTAACTAAAAGCAGGAAGCCAAAGTCAGTGCTACACATTCCCAGCCACTTTTTCTAGAGCTGCAAGCAGTCACATGATCTGCCGTGTAAGTTAGTAAAGTTAGTACAGGTGACTGTTGCACCTAATGCAAGACCAAGCTTTGTTAAATTTCAGAGTATGATATCCATTTCAACAGTTCCAGTCATCCAGCAGTTATTCCAGTGTCTTATATCTCTATTATTAGAGCAGCATCTCGCTTCAAGATGCCTATTTCTATCTTAAATAGAGTAAGCAAGACTGCAGCAGCAAATAGACCAAAAATATGTATGCGGCTCATTACAATAGAAGTGTATTGCTTTATGATAGTCTGATGCAGATGATCCCGGTCATCAGTGGTTTTCCTCCACACAGGGATTTAGAGACTTATGTTCTGTCCACCTTGTGCCTCCAGCATCCTTAAAGTTCTCATCCTGATCTGCATCCAACCAGTAGAAGAAGAGAACAAGGGAAGAACAGAAAAAATAATGCATATCATTTCCACTCACATTAAACTGGGTAGAACTTGGTGTCATGAGTTAATGGCATATCTAATTTCAATTGAATCAGGCAAATGTAATCTAGGCATATTCAGAGGAAGAAGAAATAGATTTGGCTTTTTTTTTTTTGGTAAACAGCTAACAGTCTCTCTCATATCATCAAATGATTATTTATATGTCTTCATTTAGGTTATTTGTTGTAGCTTGTAAATAAATAGAAACTTTTTTCAGTTCATGTAAATCTATCTGTAATATATTTCATATAGTCCCAGACACATAAAGAAATTTAACAGATCTATTCTGATAATTTTTTTAAGAGGTTGGGTCAGACTTTGGTTTCTAAAAAGGTAAGGAAAAAAAAAAACTTTCCAGTATGGTCTCCAGAAACATTCTTCCCTGAAGTCCCATTCCCACAAATGCCATAAGCTCACACTATGAATTGCTACTCACAGAATGACCTCCTGAAGTCTGTTGCAGGACAGAGATTCTCTGAATTACCAGAATCACTCGGAAACAAAATTAACAATGTGTGTCTAATTAGAAAGGGTCATTCCAGTCTACCTAGCTCCTTACTTTCTCCTTTGAGTTAGTCCCAGGTGTTCTGGAGATGCAAATATAGATTTAGGGATTGGAAATGTGCTTGTGGGTACTATCACATTTCAGCATTTATTCTCTGTCTAACCTTATTGCATCACTTGATTCTTTATACATTCTGTTAGTTTCTTATGCCTGTTGTAACAGATTGTCACCAACTTGGTGGATTAAAACAATAGAAATGTATCCTGTCTCTCACAGTTTTGGAGGCTGGGAGTTTGAATTAAGTATCACTGTGCTGAAATCAAAGTGTTGGCAGTGCTGTACTCTCTCCAGAAACTCTAGGAGATAATCTGGTCATTATTTCTTCCAGTTCTAGTGACTTCCAGCATTCCTTGTCTTTTGCCACATCATTCCAATTTTAAAACCTCTCTACTCTGTCTTCACATCACCTGATTCTCTGTGTGCAGTGAAATCTTTTTGCTTCTCTGTTATATGGATACTTACTATTGCATTGAGGGCCCACCCAGCTAATCCAGGACAATCTTCCCATCTCAAGAGCCCTATTTTAATTACATCTACACAGACTTTTTCCCAAATATGGTAACACTTAAACAGGTTCCAGATATTAGGACCCAATATGTTGAGGAGACCATTTTTTAGCCTTTCACAGTTTATTATCTCGTTTCCAATGAGTCACATCTGTCCCTCTTGCAAAATGCTTTCATTCCATCCCAACTTCCCCCAAAGTCTCAACCCATTATAGTATCAACTCAAGTCTAAAACCCCATCTAATTTTCATTAACTCCAAAGTCTCAAATATCATCTAAATAATTCAATCAAGTATGGGTGAGACTCTGCGTATGATTCATTATGGGTAAAATTCTTCCCCATCTGCAGACCTCTGAAGCTAGAAAACAAGTTATCTATTCCCAAAATACAATAGTGGGACGCGTATAGTACAGCAGTTACAGCCATTCCTATTCCAAAAGGGAGAAAATTTTTTTTAAAAAAGAAAGATGTCATCAGTTTCAAGCAATTTTAAAATCCAATCGGGAAAATTCCATTAGGTTTCAAGGCCTAGAAATTAATCCTCTGTGGCTTATAGTTCTGCCCTCTGTACCAACAGCTCAGGTGTTTGCCCTCAGAGTCATTCTTTCTTTTTCTTGAAGTGTAGCACGTGTTTGCAGCAGATTGATTTTATAAACCTGTTTCATGCCTGTAGAATTTTAGAATTCTGACAGTCTTTTTTCACTTCATCTTGTCTCTGCCCTGATCAGGTTAAACTGGTAATATTTCTGCTGATATGACATTCCCCAAAACCTTGAAGGTCTCCTATGTATGTTATGAGAATTAACAGCATTAGACAAGAGGGTTGACCACAGATCTTTCCTAGATAATCACATCTCTATTTCTGGTTTTTGTTGAGATGGCTGAGTGGGTCCATGCCTAATTTCTTCACCACTAGCAAAAGGTCGGCCTTCCCTCCAGCACATGCTTCCCTAAAAGTAATGTCCTAATTTTAGCATCTTCTGCAGTCTGTCAGGTTCAGAACTTTCAGTATCAGCAAGCAATGGTTACTTTTTCCCCAACAGTCCTTTCCTCAACTTATCTTTTTCCTCTCACGTTTTACCATGAGCAGCAAGAAGAAGCAAGGATGCATATTCAACACTTTGCTTAAAAATCTCTTCAGCTAAATATCCAAGTTTATTACTTACAAATTCTGCTTTTCAACAACTGTAGGACACAATTCAATTAGACTTTTTTGGCCACAGTATAACAAAGGTCTCTTTTTACTCCAGTTTCCAATAACATTTTCCTTATTTCCTTCTGAGCCTTCAATGACAACACCTTTAATGTTCATATTTCTACCAACATTCTATTATGATATGTGTATTCTCTAAGATGATAGAGTCTTTCTCTACTGTGTTCTTCACTTCCTCCTGAGCCCTCACTGGCAGGGTCTTTAACATCCATATTTCTATCAATAATCTATTTAGGCAGGGAGGGGACTGGGTTTGGCTGTGTGAAGACAGCCTGAAGGTGGCTAGCGCACCACAGCTAGCCAGGAGGGAGTCCCAGAAAAAGTCTGGACCTGCCAGAGAGGCAAGAAACCACTGTTTTGGGGTACGCGAGGAGAGGGGATTCCTGCTCTGTGTGCCCACAGAACGTAGAGCACCACCTAAGTGAGCTTCAGAGACAGGTGCGAGCCATGGCTGTCAGCTCGGACCCCAGGGTTGAGCATGAACCGCTAACGCTGCCACTGCTGCCACCAAGAATCCTGTGTGCAAGCGCAGGTCACTACCCACATCCCGCTGGGATCCTGTGCAGCATGCCATTGCCAGGGTCCCGTGACCCAGGGACAACTTCCCTGGGAGAACACAGGGTTCACTTCAGGCTGTTGCAATGTCATGCTGGCCTCTGCCACCGCAGGCTGAGCCTGCATTGCAGTATGACTACCGTAACCCTCCCTCTCCCCAGCCTGAGTGAGCAAGAGAGCCCTAATCAGCTGCTGTTTTAAATCCCTCCTGTCTGGATGGGGAACAGACACCTGAGGGAGGCCTACATGCAGAGGTGGGGCCAAAACCAAAGCTGAACCCCAGGAGCTGTGCTAACAGAGAAGAGGAAGGAAAATTTCTCCATGCAGCCTCAGGAGCAGCAGATTAAATCCCCGCAATTGGCTTGATAAACCCTGAATGTGTAGAATACCTGAATAGACAACAAATGGTCTGAAAATTAAGGCAGTGGAGGTCGGGAGCAACTGTAGACTTGGGGTTTGCTTTCTCCATCTGATTTGTTTTTGGTCTTCTGCTTAACTTAGTTTAGTTTTTAGTGCTTGTTATCATTGGTGGATTTGTTTATTGGATTGGTTGCTCTCTTCCTTTTTTTTTTTAACTTAAATTTTTTTTTTCCTTTTTTCTCTTTTTGTGTGTATGTATATCTTTCTTTGTGTGATTTTGTCGGTTTAGGTTTAGTTTTACCATTTGTCCTAGGGTTCTTTCTGTTCTTTTTTGTTTGTTTTTTCCTTTTTATGAGTGTGTGTGTATGTTTCTTTTTAGATTTTGTCTGTTTAGTTTTGCTTTACCATTTGGTTTGGGGTTCTATCTGTTCAGTATGTTTTTTTCCTTCCTTTTCTTCTGAGCCGTGTGGCTAGCAAGGTCTTGGTGCTCCAGCCGGGTGTTGGGCCTGAGCCTCCGAGGTGACAGAGATGAGCCTAGGACGTTGGACCACCAGAAACCTCCTGGCCCTGCATAATATCAATCAGTGAGCACAATCCCAGAGATCACCATCTCAACACAAAGACCCAGCTCCACCCAACGGACAACAAGCTCCAGTGCTGGATGCCCCATGCCAAACAACTAGCAAGAAAGCAACAACCCCACCCATTAGCAGAGAGGCTGCCTAAGTCATACTAAGTTCACAGACACCCGAAAACTGACCACTCAACGTGGCCCTGCTGACCAGAAAAACAAGATCCAGCCCCAACCACCAGAGCACAGGCACCAGTCTTCTCCACCATGAAGCCTACACAAGCCACTGAACCAACATCACCCAGTGGGAGCAGGCACCAAAAATAACGGGACCTATGAAACTGCAGCCTGCAAAAAGGAGACCCCAAAAACAGTAAGGTAAACAAAATGAGAAGACAGAGAAATATGCAGTAGATGAAGGAGCAAGATAAAAGCCCACCAGAACAAACAAATGAAGAGGAAATGCAGAGTCTACCTGAAAAAGAATTCAGAATAATGATAGTAAAGATGATCCAAAATCTCAGGAGGAGAACAGAGAAAATATAAGAAAAGTTTAACAAGGACCTAGAGGAACTAAAGAGCAAACAATGATGAACAACACCATAAATGAAATTAAAAATTCTCTAGAAGGAATCAGTTGCAGAATAACTGAGGCAGAAGAACGGATAAGTGACCTGGAAGATAAAATATGGGAAATAACTGCCACAGAGCAAAATAAAGAAAAAAGAATGAAAAGAATGGAGGACAGTCTCAGAGATCTCTGGGACAACATTAAACACAGCAACATTAGAATTATAGGGGTCCCAGAAGAGGAAGAGAAAAAAAAGGGGCTGAGAAAATATTTGAAGAGATTATAGTTGAAAACTTCCCTAACATGGGAAAAGAAATAGTCAAGTCCAGGAAGAGCACAGAGTCCCATACAGGATAAATCCAAGGAGAAACACACATATTAACCAAACTATCAAAAGTTAAATACAAAGAAAAAATATTATAAACAGCAAGGGAAAAGCAACAAATAACATACAAAGGAATCCCCATAAGGTTAACAGCTAATCTTTCAGCAGAAACTCTGCAAGCCAGTAAGGAGTGGCAGGACAAATTTAAAGTGATGAAAGGGAAAAACCTACAACCAACATTACCCAGTAAGGATCTCTTTCAGATTTGACGGAAAAATTAAAACGTTTACAGACAAGCAAAAGTTAAGAGAATTCAGCACCACCAAACCAGCTTTACAACAAATGATAAAGGAAATTCTCTAGGTAAGAAACACAAGGGAAGGAAAAGACCTACAAAAATAAACCCAAAACAGTTAAGAAAATGGTAATAGGAACATATGTATCGATAACTACCTTAAATGTAAATGCATTAAATGCTCCAACCAAAAGACACAGAATGGCTGAATGGATACAAAAATAAGACCCGTATATATGCTGTCTACAGGAGACCCACGTCAGACCTAGGGACACGTGCAGACTGAAAGTGAGGGGACAGAAAGAGATATTCCATGCAAATGGAAATCAAAAGAAAGCTGGAGTAGCAATACACATATCGGACAAAATATACTTTAAAATAAAGGCTATTACAACAGACAAAGAAGGACTTTACATAATGTTCAAGGGATCAATATATGAAGAAGATATAACAATTGTAAATATTTAGGCACCCAACATAGGAGCACCAGAATACATAAGGCAAATGCTAACAGCCATAAAAGAGAAATAGACAGTAACACAATCATAGTAGGGGACTTTAACACCCCACTTTCACCAATGGACAGATCATCCGAAATGTAAATAAATAAGGAAACAAGCTTTAAATGACACATTACACAAGATAGACTTAATTGATATTTATAGAACATTCCATCCAAAAACAACAGAATACACTTTCTTCTCAAGTGCTCATGGCATATTCTCCGGGATAGATCATACCTTTTGTCACAAATCAAGCCTTGGTAAATTTAAGAAAAGTGAAATCGTATCAAGTATCATTTCTGACCACAACGCTAGGAGACGATATCAATTACAGGAAAAAAATACTGTAAAAAATGCAAACACATGAAGGCTAAACAATACACTACTAAATGACCAAGAGATCACAGAAGAAATCAAAGAGGAAATCAAAAAACACCTAGAAACAAATGACAATGAGAACAGGATGATGCAAAACCTATGGGATGCAGCAAAAGCAGTTCTAAGAGGGAAGTTTATAGCAATACAGTCCTACCTCAAGAAACAAGAAAACTCTCAAATAAACAACCTAACCTTACACCTAAGGCAGTTAGAGAAAGAAGAACAAAGAAACCCAGAAAGTTAGCAGAAGGAAAGAAATTATAAAGATAACATGAGAGATGAATGAAAAAGAAATGAAGGAAGCAACAGGAACGATCAATAAAACTAATAGCTGGTTCTTCAAGAAGATAAACAAAATTGATAAAACATTAGCCAAAA
The DNA here is from genome assembly GCF_964165515.1 of Mesoplodon bidens. Lineage (NCBI taxonomy): Eukaryota > Metazoa > Chordata > Mammalia > Artiodactyla > Ziphiidae > Mesoplodon > Mesoplodon bidens. Next base: position 115,769,428 of record NC_138176.1, on the reverse strand, counting down.
CTCATCAAGAAAAAAAGAAGACTCAAATCAGAAGAATTAGAAATGAAAAAGGAGAAGTAACAACTGACACTGCAGAAATACAAAGGATCAAGAAAGACTACTACCAATAGTAGTATGCCAATAAAATGGACAACCTGGAAGAAATGGACAAATTCTTAGAAAAGTACAACCTTCCAAGACTGAACCAGGAAGAAATAGAAAATATGAACAGACTAATCACAAGCACTGAAATTGAAACTGTAATTAAAAATTTTCCAACAAACAAAAGCCCAGGTTCAGATGGCTTCACAGGTGAATTCTATCAAATATTTAGAGAAGATCTAACACCTGTCCTTCTCAAACTCTTCCAAAATATAGCAAAGGGAGGAACACTCCCAAACTCATCCTATGAGGCCACCATCATCCTGATACCAAAAGCAGACAAGGATGTCACAAAAAAAGAAAACTACGGGCCAATATCACTGATGAACATAGATGCAAAAATCCTCAACAAAATACTAGAAAACAGAATGCAACAGCACATTAAAAGGATCATGCACAATGATCAAGTGGGGTTTATCCCAGGAATGCAACGATTCTTGAATATATGCAAATCAATCAATGTGATAAACCATACTAACAGACTGAAGGATAAAAACCATATGATAATCTCAATAGATGCAGAAAAACCTTTTGACAAAATTCAACACCCATTTATGATAAAAAACTTGCCAGAAAGTGGGCATAGGGGGAACCTACCTCAACATAATAAAGGCCATATACAACAAACTAACAGCCAGCATCGTTCTCACTGATGAAAAATGAAAACATTTCCTCTAAGATCAGGAACAAGACAAGGTTGGCCACTCTCACTGATGAAAAATGAAAACATTTCCTCTAAGATCAGGAACAAGACAAGGTTGGCCGCTCTCACCACTATTATTCAACATAGTTTTGGAAGTCATAGCCATGGCAATCAGAGAAGAAAAAGAAACAAAAGGAATCCAAATCAGAAAAGAAGAAGTAAAACTGTCACTGTTTGCAGATGACATGATACTACTATACATAGAGAATCCTAAAGATGCTACCAGAAAACTACTAGAGCTAATCAATGAATTTGGTAAAGTAGCAGGATACCAAATTAATGCACAGAAATCTCTTGCATTCCTATACACTAATGACAGAAGTCTGAAAGAGAAATTAAGGAAACACTCTCATTTACCATTGCAACAACAACAACAAAAAAATACCTAGGAATAAACCTACCTAAGGAGGCAAAAGACCTGTATGCAGAAAACTTAAGACACTGATGAAGAAATTAAAGACGATACAAACAGAGAGATATACCATGTTCTTGGATTGGAAGAATCAACATTGTGAAAATGAGTATACTACCCAAAGCAATCTACAGATTCAGTGCAATTCCTATCAAACTGCCAATGGCATTTTTCACAGAACTAGAACAAAAAGTTTTACAATTTGTATAGAAACACAAAAGACCGTGAATAACCAAAGCAATCTTGAGAAAGAAAAACACAGCTGGAGGAATCAGACTCCTGGACTTCAGACTATACTACAAAGCTATAGTACTTAATACAGTATGGTACTGGAACAAAAACAGAAATATAGATCACTGGAACAGCATGGAAAGCCCAGAGATAAACCCACGCACATATGGTCACCTTATCTTTGATAAAGGAGGCAAGAATATACAATGGAGAAAAGACAGCCTCTTCAATAAGTGGTGCTGGGAAAACTGGAGAGCTACATGTAAAAGAATGAAATTAAAGTCTATTTTGTCTGATATGAGAATTGCTACTCCAGCTTTCTTTTGATTTCCATTTGCATGGAATATATTTTTCCATCCCCTCACTTTCAGTCTGTATGTGTCCCTAGGTCTGAAGTCGGTCTCCTATAGACAGTATATATACGGGTCTTGTTTTTGTATCCATTCAGCCAATCTGTGTCTTTTGGTTGGAGCATTTAATCCATTTACATTTAAGGTAATTATTGATATGTATGTTCCTATTACTATTTTCTTAATTGTTTTAGGTTTGTTATTGTGGGTCTTTTCCTTTTCTTGTGTTTCCTTCCTAGAGAAGTGTCTTTAGCATTTGTTGTAAAGCTGGCTTGGTGGTGCTGAATTCTCTTAGCTTTTGCTTGTCTCTAAAGATTTTAATTTCTTGGTCAAATCTGAATGAGATCCTTGCTGGATAGAGTAATGTTGGTTGTAGGTTTTTCTCTTTCATCACTTTAAATATGTCCTGCCACTCCCTCCTGTCTTGCAGAGTTTCTGCTGAAAGATTAGCTGTTAACCTTATGGGGATTCCCTTGTGTGTTATTTGTTGTTTTTCTCTTGATGCTTTTAATATTTTTCTTGGTATTTAATTTTTGATAGTTTGGTTAATATGTGTCGTGGCGTGTTTCTCCTTGGATTTATCCTGTATGGGACTCTCTGTGCCTCCCGGACTTGATTAACTATTTCCTTTCCCATGTTAGGGAAGTTTTCTACTGTAATCTCTTCAAATATTTGCTCAGTCCCTTTCTTTTTTCTCTTCTTCTTCTGGGACCCATATAATTTGAATGTTCGTGTGTTTAATATTGTCCCAGAAGTCTCTGAGACTGTTCTCAATTCTTTTCATTTTTCTTTCTTTATTCTGCTCTGCAGTAGTTATTTCCACTATTTTATCTTCCAGGTCACTTATCCGTTCTTCTGCCTCAGTTATTCTGCAATTGATCTCTTCTAGAGAATTTTTAATTTCATTTATTGTGTTGTTCATGATTGTTTGTTTGCTCTTTAGTTCTTCTAGGTCCTTGTTAAATGTTTCTTGTATTTTCTCCATTCTATTTCCAAGATTTTGCATCATCTTTACTATCATTATTCTGAATGCTTTTTCAGTTAGACTACTTATTTCCTCTTCATTTGTTAGGTCTGATGGGTTTTTACCTTGCTCCTTCATCTGCTATGTGTTTCTTTGTCTTCTTATTTTGCTTAATTTACTGTGTTTGGGGGTCTCCTTTTCACAGGGTGCAGGTTCATAGTTCCCGTTGTTTTTGGTGTCCATCCCCAGTGGCTAAGGTTGGTTCAGTGGGTTGTGTAGGCTTCCTGGTGGAGAGGACTAGTGCCTGTGTTCTGGTGGATGAGGCTGGTTCTTGTCTTTATGGTGGACAGGTCCACGTCTGGTGGTGTGTTTTGGGGTGTCTTTGGCTTTATTATGATTTTACGCAGCCTCTCTGCTAATGGATGGGGCTGTCTTCCTGTCTTGCTAGTTGTTTGGCATAGGGTGTCCAGCACTGTAGCTTGCTGGTCGTTGAGTGAAGCTGGGTGTTGGTGTTGAGATGGAGATCTCTGGGAGATTTTTGCCATTTGATATTACGTGGAGCTGGGAGGTCTCCGGTGGACCAATGACCTGTACCTGGCTCTCCCACCTCAGAGGCACAGCCCTGACTCCTGGCTGGAGCACCAAGAGCCTGTCATCCACATGGCTCAAAATAAAAGAGAGAAAAAAAGAAAGAAAAAGGTAAAAAAAAAAGTTATTAAAATAAAATACCTAAAAATAATCATTAAACACAATTTTTTAAAGTAATTTAAAAAACAAGATAGAAAGAACAACCAAAGCACAAAACAAATCTACCAATGATAACAAGAGCTGAAAAGTATACTAAAAAAAAAAGAAAAAAAGAATGGATAGAACCCTAAGACAAATGGTAAAAGCAAAGCTATACATACAAAATCACACACAGAAGCATACACATACACACTCACAAAAACCGAAAAAGGAAATAAAAACATATATCGTTGCTCCCAAAGTCCACCTCCTCAATTTGGGATGATTCGTTGTCTATTCAGGTATTCCACAGATGCAAGGTACATCAAGTTGACTGTGGAGATTTAATCCACTGCTCCTGAGGCTGCTGGGAGAGATTTCCCTTTCTCTTCTTTGTTCGCATAGCTCCTGGGATTCAGCTTTGGATTTGGCCCCGCCTGTGCATGCAGGTCGCCTGAGGGTGTCTGTTCTTCGCTCAGACAGGATGGGGTTAAAGGAGCAGCTGCTTCTAGGGCTCAGTCAGGCGGCGGGGAGGGAGGGGTATGGAGTGCAGGGTGAGCCTGGGCTGGCAGAGCCCAGTGTGACGTTGCACCAGCCTGAGGTGTGCCACGTGTTCTCCCGGGGAAGATTTCCCTGGATCACAGGACTCTGGCAGCGGCAGGCTGCACAGGCTCCCGGGAGGGGAGGAGTGGATAGTGACCTGTGCTTGTGCACAGGCTTCTTGGTGGCTGTAGCAGCAGCCTTAGTGTCTCATGTCCATCTCTGGAGCTCCTTTAAGTAGCGCTCTTAATCCCCTCTCCTCGCGCACCAGGAAACAAAGAGGCAAGAAAAAGTCTCTTGCCTGTTAGGCTGGTCCAGACCTTTTCCCGGACTCCCTCCTGGCTAGCTGTGGTGAACTAGCCCCCTTCAGGCTGTGTTCATGCAGCCAACCCCAGTCCTCTCCCTGGCATCCGACCGAAGCCAGAGCCTCAGCTGTCAGCCCCCACCTGCCCCGGCAGGTGAGCACACGAGCCTCTCAGGCTGGTGACTGCTGGTTGGCACTGATCCTTTGTGCGGGAATCTCTCTGCTTTGCCCTCTGCACCCCTGTTGCTGCACCCTCCTCCGTGGCTCCGAAGTATCCCTCCTCCACCACCTGCAGTCTCCACCTGCGAAGGTGCTTCCTAGTGTGTGGAAACCTTTCCGCCTTCACAGCTCCCTCCCACTGGTGCAGGCAATCTACAGATTCAATGCAATCCCTATCAAACTACCAGTGGCATTTTTCACAGAACTAGAACAAAAAATTTCACAATATGTATGGAAACATAAAAGACCCCGCATAGCCAAAGCAATCTTGAGAAAGAAAAAGGGAGGTGGAGGAATCAGTCTCCTGGACTTTGGACTATACTACAAAGCTACAGTAATCAAGACAGTATGGTACTGGCACAAAAACAGAAATATACATCAATGGAACAAGATAGAAGGCCCAGAGATAAACCCACACACATATGGTCACCTTATCTTTCGTAAAGGAGGCAAGAGTATACAATGGACAAAAGGCAGCCTCTTCAATAAGTGGTGCTGGGAAAACTGGACAGCTACATGTAAAAGAATGAAATTAGAACACTCCCTAACACCATACACAAAAATAAACTCAAAATGGATTAAAGTCCTAAATGTAAATCCAGACATTATCAAAGGCTTAGAGGAAAACATAGGCAGAACACTTCATGACATAAATCACAGCAAGATCCTTTTTGACCCACCTCCTAGAGAAATGGAAATAAAAACAAAAATGGGACCTACTGAAACTTAAACGCTTTTGCACAGCAAAGGAAACAATAAACAAGACGAAAAGACAACCCTCAGAATGGGAGAAAATATTTACAATTGAAGCAACTGAAAAAGGATTAATCTCCAAATTTATAAGTAGCTCATGCAGCTCAATATGATAAAAACAAACAACTCAATCCAAAAATGGGCAGAAGACCTAAATAGACATTTCTCCAAAGAAGATATACAGATTGCCAACAGACACATGAAATAGTGCTCAATATCATTAATAATTAGAGAAATGCAAATCAAAACTGCAATGTGACATCATCTCACACCAGTTAGAATGGCCATCATCAAAAAATCTACAAACAATAAATGCTGGAGAGGGTGTGGAGAAAAGGGGACTCTCATACACTGTTGGTGGGAATGTAAATTGATAGATACAGCCACTATGGAGAACAGTATGGATGTTCCTTAAAAAACTAAAAATAAAACTACCATACCACCCAGCAATCGCACTACTGGGCATATACCCTGAGAAAACCATAATTCAAAAAGAGTCATGTACCACACTGTTCATTGCAGCTCTATTTACAATAGCCAGGTCGTGGAAGCAACCTAAGTGTCCATTGACAGATGAATGGATAAAGAAAATGTGGCACATATATGCAATGGAATATTAATCAGCCATAAAAAGAAATGAAATTGAGTTATTTGTAGTGAGGTGGATGGACCTAGAGTCTGTCATACAGAGTGAAGTAAGTGAGAAAGAGGAAAAGAAATACCATATGCTAACACATGTATGTGGAATCTAAAAAAAAAAAAAAAAAGGACATGAAGAACCCTAGGAACAAGATGGCAATAAAGATGCAGACCTACTAGAGATTGTACTTTAGGACACGAGGAGGGGGATGCGTAAGCTGGGGCAAAGTGAGAGAGTGGTAGTGTTTTTATGGACATATATACACTCCCAAATGTAAAATAGATAGCTAGTGGGAAGCAGTCACATAGCACAGAGAGATCAGCTCAGTGCTTTGTGACCAACTAGAAGGGTGGGAGGGAGGGAGATGCAAGAGGGAAGAGATATAGGAATATATGTATATTTATAACTGATTCATTTTGTTATAAAGCAGAAACTAACACACCATTGTAAAGCAATTATACTCCAATAGAAATGTTACAAAAAAAAAAGAATGAAATTAGAACGTTTCCTAACACCATACACAAAAATAAACTCAAAATGGATTAAAGACCTAAATGTAACTCCAGACACTATAAAACTCTTAGAGGAAAGCATAGGCAGAGCACCCTATGATGTAAATCACAGCAAGATTCTTTTTGACCCACCTCCTAGAGAAATGGAAATAAAAACAAAAATAAACAAATGGGACCTAATGAAACTTAAAAGCTCTTGCACAGTAAAGAAAACCATAAACAAGATGAAAAGACAACCCTCAGAATGGGAGAAAATATTTGCAAACAAAGCAACTGACAAAGGATTAATCTCCAAAATATACAAGGTGCTCATGCAGCTCAATATGAAAAAAAAAAAAAATCCAAAAATGGGCAAAAGACCTAACTAGATATTTCTCCAAGGAAGATATACAGATTGCCAGCAAACACATGAAAAGATGCTCAACATCTAATCATTAGAGAAATGCTAATCAAAACCATAATGAGGTATCACCTCACACCAGTCAGAATAGCCATCATCAAAAAATCTACAAACAATAAATGGTGGAGAGCGTGTGGAGAAAAGGGAACCCTCTTGCACTGTTGGTGGGAATGTAAATTGATACAGCCACTATGGATTACAGTATGGATGTTCCTTAAAAAAGTAAAAATAGAACTACCATATGACCCAGCAATCCCTGAGAAAACCATAATTCAAAAAGAGTCATGTACCACAGTGTTCATTGCAGCACTATTTACAATAGCCAGGACATGGAAGCAATGTGTCTGTCGACAGATGAATGGATAAGATGTGGCACATATATAGAGTGGCATATTACTCAGCCATAAAAAGAAACGAAATTGAGTTATTTGTAGTGAGGTGGATGGACGGATGGACCTAGAGACTGTCATACAGAGTGAAGTAAGTCAGAAAGAGAAAAACAAATACAGTATGCTAACATATATATATGGTATCCAAAAAAATGGTTCTGATGAACCTAGGGGCAGGACAGGAATAAAGATGCAGACGTAGAGAATGAACTTGAGGACACGGGGAGGGGGAAGGTTAAGCTGGGATGAAGTGGGAGAGTGGCATTGGCATATATACACTGCCAAATAAAATAGGTAGCTAGTGGGAAGTAGCAGCCTAATGTTTTGTCACTAGACCACAAAGTATCAGCTCGGTGCTTTGTGACCACCTAGAGGGGTGGAATAGGGAGGGTGGTAGGGAGACGCAAGAGGGAGGGGCTGTGGCGATATATGTATACATATATCTGATTCACTTTATTATACAGCAGAAATTAACATTGTAAAGCAATTATACTCCAATAAAGATGTTAAACATCTGGATTTTTCCATCAGGTCCATCATTTCTATTGTTTTTTTCTATCATTTTTGTCATCTGCCCAGTACCCAATTCTGAAACTTCTTCTACATTTTTAGGTATTTGATACAGTAGCATCTCACTTCCCAGTACCAAAATCTATTTTAGTTTCCCATGCTGTATAAGAAATTACCACAAACTTAGTGGTTTATAACAACAGATTTTTTTTTCCTTGTAGTTTTGCAGGCCAGAAGTCCAAACTAAGTATCACTGAGCTGTAATGAAGGTTTTGACAAAATCACACTCCGTTTGGAAGATCTAGGGGAAATTCCATTCTTTGCCTCTGCCAGCTTTTGGTGGCTGTCAGCATTGCTTGTCTTCCGTCACATTACTCCACTTTCTGCCTCTGTCTTCACATTGCCTTCTCCTCTTTTGCCTGTAAAATCTAGACTACTTCTCCCTTATAAGGATACTTGTGATGGCATTTAGGGCCCATCCAGATTATCCAAGATGCTCTCCCCATCTCAGGATCTTTAACTTAATCACATCTGGAAAGACTCTTTTTTTTCCAAATAAGGTGACATGTAGTTCCCAGGGATTAGGACCTAATATCTTCGGGAGTGCCATTTTTCAGTCTACTACATACATACCCAATATTGGCTTATTATTTCAGAGAAACTTGAACAGTGGGCCTGGGAGTAGACCAGTTGGAATGTTAAGTATGGGCTTTGCTTGCTAATTAAAATGTCTCCCATGTACCCACTTTAATTTCTCCCCAGAGACTGGATAAAGAGCAAGCTTATACGTCTTTTCTTTTTTTTGCTTATACGTCATAAAAATGAAAAAATAGATAATAGTAAGAATTTCACATAGAACCAAGTTACGGTGAATATTTAACTTAGTTTTACTTGAACGTTTACTCAGAAGACTGGAGGACCTCATTAAAGGACTGATTAACAGCAGTAAAACATATGCTCTTGGGACTGATTCACCTGCTATAATCTAATAACGGTTGACTTTTTTTCAGTTGAGAATCATAGACTGTTAGAGCCAAAAGGGGTCCCTGAGATTGTCAATTTTAATTCCTTTACTTTGTAGATAAAAAAAGGGATCCGTAAGGGATAAGCTTGTTGCCGTGGTCACGTAGCTTGCAGAATTTCTCCAGTTTTTTCCTTTTGTCTCCTTTTTAGTGTCCTGATGTTTTAGACCTTTTGCTATGACCATTTCCTTTATTGTGTCACAGAATTGCAATGTACTGTTTTAAGTGATTAACCATCCCTAATATAGAAAATTCTAGATAATAACTTTCCCCTAGAATTCACTTCAGATATCTGGGGCAATGTTGACAGAGAAGATAAGCACAGAGAAAAGAATTTAGAGGAAGCTGCTACCATAAGAAACAATGTTTTGTCACTAGACCACAGTTACCTCTTTAATAAGCCTAAACTTTAAAATAACATTAAATATTGTAGATAAAGTGCCAATTAACTTTAAAATTTTTTCAAATAAATATTAAAATTTAAAATATTACCTGGATGGGTTATTTTATTCTGTTGGAATAGCCTTTAAAATCATTTTCTTATGCTCTTATGGAATTAAATACATTATTCCATGGTAATAATTTATCTGCACAGAAATTTGGAGAGAAGTAGTATTACCTGTGAGGGCTTCCTTGAGAAGTATAAGAGAGAATTAAGTAGATATCAAATACAACAAACCATTGCATACAGTTTATCTCTTTACCCAGTGTTTACATGCTAGCAACCTATTATTCAAGCACCAGAAACACTGATCAATTCAACTCAGTAGTTAAAACAAACTGAAATTATCAGCATGACCTTGGAAAATAAATAAATGAATGATGTGCCAAATTTTCTGTTTATATAACTATGCAAGGATTATAAAGAAAAGCCATTTTAAATCTGGTTTGTGGCAGAGCATTAAAAACTCAGGCTCTGTATCTATTTCTAATTATATATGACTTATAGCTACTTTGTGAATTCTATAGGATTTATTTTATATTTTGGATATATTTCATTGAATATCAAACTATTTATGGTTTCAGGCCACTCCAATGAACTGGTATATTACCAAAGAAACAGATATCATGAAGTCTGAAATGGTGGTAAGTGACTTTTATCTTTCCACAGTAGGGAGTAACTGAAGTGCCATGTTGGACAGAAAAGGAGAATCCAAAAAAAAAAGAGAGGGAGAGAGGCATTTGTTGAGTGTCTAATATGTTCTGTGCCAGTGACTATATTTGGTATTTGTTTTATATATATATAATGTTCCCAATCTTCACTCCCTTATGATTCCATCAATAAAATGAACATTAGGATACCTTTTTCTAGTCCCAGCTTTTGCACTGTGTAAGTGAAATTTGAGTGATTCTCTTAACCTCTTGGGACTTCAGTTTCCTCATCTAATAAGTGAAGGATTTGGACTGAGCAATAGCTCACGTCCCTTTCAGCACATATAACCTTCATGCTATTGTTACATTATAGTGGATCACAGTAGTAGCGCCTTTGTTTCAGTATGTTCCTGCTCCAAACTTGGGAATTACAGTGTATTCGTTCCTGCCAAGGTGGAGTCTAGTGTTGTAAACCTGAATAGGAGGATCATTTGACTTTTCCAGGGGTAGCTCCTACTGAGGCACATTTTGAAGAAGTTACTTTCAGTGCCCTTTGTTAAAATTGTTTTGGGGGCCCCAAACAGAACATAGCCTGACTGTGTGGTGGTGATACTGACAGCTATTTAATCTGTTGCTATATGTTCTTATTCACCATTCATTTTCCCCTCTAAGGAAAATATATCACCTTATAGTTCAGGAGTTGAGTATGGTTTCTCAAAGGACTTCAGTTCTAATCCTGTTTCCACTGCATTAACTGTTTAAATTTGGGCAGTGTACTTAACTTTGTTGTGTTTTCGTTTCTTCATATGTAACATGGAGTACATGGTTTACTCAATTGAGTAAAAATTATAAGGCTCTTAGTACAATGACAACGTACTATAAGTGTTCAAAACATGCTAGCTTTTACTTCCTACATTTACTCCACTGTGTAAAGCAGGAGAATGATCCACAATAATTTATGTCAACTCTAAGTAAATAACCAGCAGTGTTAATGGGGATAAAGGGATTGGCTGAAAGAGCCAAGACACTAAATATTTTAGGTTCTGTGCATCCTGTGGTCTCACTACTTAACTCTGTCTTGTACACAAAAGCAGTCATCAACAGTACATAAACAAATGGGCGTGGCTGTGTTGCAATAAGACTTTATTTACAAAACAGGTAGCCAAATCACACATCTCTGCATAATATTCCAGCTTGCAGCTACCATATGTTCCTCTCCACCCTCTCAATGAAAGATTCCTAGATTGCCACCCACTCCCCATCAAGTGTCTTTTATGGACACTTCCTTGTTGCATGTCCTTTGTGGACAAATGTAAAATTTTCCCAAGCAGAATTGCTGAGTGACATGTGTGCATATGTAATGAACACAGTAGCGCTCTGGCTGGACTGTACTTTTCCAGAAGGGGAATGCATGGGTCATAATCAAAAGGGCAGGCAGGAGACATCCTATACCCTACACAGCTGCCAACAGAGCTTACTAATTTTTCCAGCGTAAACGGTATAGTGTATTTTATATTGTTTTATTTTTAATTTCTCTAATTACTAGTGAATTAGAACATGTGCTTAATAACCTTGAATTTTCCTCCTATAAATTGTCTGTTCCTGTCCTATTGCTGTCTTTTTCTTGCAATTTGAAGAAGTGCCTTGAAAATTGTAGATACGATTGTCTTGTCTAATTTAGACATTGAAAATATTTTCTCTAATTCTAAAAATAACTTTGTTCATGGACTTTTGTTTAATATAAATCCTTAATTTTGCAGTAATCAACTTCTTACTTTTTTGCTTGAACTTTTGAAGTTTTGTGCATTTGTGTGTGTAAAATATTTACATGTAGAGAAGAATCTGTCAGAAGATATGCTAAAATAGTCACAGTAATTATACCTGAGTGGTGCCATAAAATTTATTAGTGCTACTCAATTGCAATTGGTGGCAATATTTTGTTTTGTTTTATTTTATTTATTTTATTTGATGACTACTCTTGTAGAACAGTTTTAGGTCTACAGCAAAACTGAGGAGAAGGTGCAGAGATTGCCCCACATGCTCCTTGACCCCGCACACACAGCTTCCCCCATTAGCAATATCACTCGCCAGAGTGGTGCATCAGTTACAACTGATGAACCTGCATTGAAACATCATAATTATCCAAAGTCCATAATTTACATTATAGTTCATTCTTGGTATTGTATATTCTGTGTATTTTGACAAATATATAATAACATGTATAGATCATGATGTATCATAAAGAATATTTTCACTGACCTAAAAATTGTTTATGATCCACCTGTAGATACAACCCCTTTTCCACCCCTAGCCCCTGGCAACCACTGATCTTTGTACCGTCTTTTTAGGGGGTTAACTTTTTTTTTTTTTTTTGCGGTACGCGGGCCTCTCACTCCACACTCCCAAAGCAGGGGGCACGGGCTCAATCCCTGGTTGGGGAACTAAGATCCTGCATGCCACACGGTGTGGCCCAAAAAAAAGTATGTGTTGAAATTTTCCAATTTTTTTCCTACAATAAGAGTTATCTGCTGATTTGTAAATAGTGTCTAAGAAGCCAAGCAGAAGGTGGTAACTAAGAGGATAGTATCCTGAGCTGAGGTTTTGGTAGTCAGTCCCACATGTCTGTGGAATCAACAAATTTTAAATTTGGTAAAATTAGATCCCAGAGATATCAGAAGAGCATTGAGATAAACCCAACAGTCCATGCTGCTTTTGTTCCTGAGATAGTTGTGGCTTAAGGCCAAGAATCTATGAGGCTGAAAAGAAGTTTCAGCTAAGAGGGTAGGAAATTGAGCACAGCATTTAGTAATTTCTTATGACTCTTGAGAGAAGACACAAAACAAACAAGCAAACAAACAAACAATTCCAGTTAGGAACTCTGATAGGGCTATATTGTAGATGAATAATTAATTTGAAATAGATAAGCCTTCAAAAAAATTGATACCCAGCATCAAACAGCTCAATCTGCATTTTTTTTTTTTTTTTTTTGCGGTAGGCGGGCCTCTCACTGCTGTGGCTTCTCCCCTTGCGGAGCACAGGCTCCAGACGCGCAGGCTCAGCGGCCATGGCTCACGGGCCTAGCCGCTCTGCGGCATGTGGGATCCTCCCAGACCGGGGCACGAACCTGTGTCCCCTGCATCGGCAGGCGGACTCTCAACCACTGCGCCACCAGGGAAGCCCACAATCTGCATGTTTGATAGTCTTCCCTTACTCTATTTGACTGCCAGAAATTTTTTAAAAAAATCATCTAAAAGAGTATAATATCATCTAAAGTCTCAAGTTATCTCTATAATTTTTATATACAGTATCAGAAAAGCATTAAAAAATGTACAAGAGTGCCAGAAGATACAATAAAATGACTGAGGACAACAAAAGCAACAGATCCGTAGGTTATACACATATTGGAGTTGTCATACACATCTTTTAAGATAAATATAATTAATTTCTTGTTCTTAGAAAATAATTGAAAAGGTGGGGAAATTCAACACAAGCCTGGAATCTTTAATAAAATGCATTAAATAGTCAAGTGGGTATTTCAGAACTAAAACACAATAACTGAAATTTAGAATTTAATATAGGTTTAACAGCTGAACAATCATCCTGTTCTGCTGGATGAGAAACAACAAAAGAGAAAATGAGAGAACAGGATGATTGTTCATTGAAAATATCCATACTGAAGCATGGGAAAAAATGGCAGAACAAAAAGATAAAAACATTACAATATAAAATATATAAATATATATTATGTAAATACCAAAAGACATATGATATAGTTATACCAATATCAGGAAATCTAGACTTTAAAACAAGAAGATTCAAAATAATGAAGGATATTTCATGATGATAAATAGGTCAAAGTACAAGGAGTTATAATAATGACAAATGTATATGCTTCTACTAACATAACCTTAAGATATTTAAAGCATGTATTGTCAAACCTAAAAGGAGAAATAGATAAATCTAAAATCATACTTGGAGATTTTAATAAATGCCTTTCAGTAACTAATAAAACAATCAGAAAAAATACTTGTAATAATATCCAAGTTATTAGTAACACTATTAACAAATTTGACCTATTTAACAAAAATAGAACATCACACCCAAGAATGAAAAAATACATATTATTTTCAAGTACACATAAAACATTTACCAAAATTTATCATTTGCTGGACTATAAATAATTCTCTATTATTTCAGTCAAACAAAATACAGTTTCAGTTATATATAATTAAACCAGAAATAGGCAGCCACAGATTATGAGAAATTTCTGGTGTTTGGAAATTAAGCATATACTTTTATATATCTCATGAGCAAAAGATAAATCATTGAATGACTTATTGAAATTGATAAAGTATTTTGAACTGAATGATATTGGAACAACATGCTAAAACTTGTATGATGCAGCTTAGTATTTCTATAAAGAGAATATTTGTATCTTGAAATGTATTAATAGAAACACAAAAGGAATTATAATTAATGATTTAAGTATGCATTTCAAGAAGCTAGAAAAAGAACAGCAAGAATCTACTGGATGACAAAAAACTAACAAAGATAAGAGCAGATATCAATGATGCAGAAAACCAATGGAGAAAATCAGTACAACCTAAAGATGGTTCTTTGAAAAGACTAAAAATTTAGATAAGCCCCTGGCAAGAAAAACATGAGAAAACACAGATCACCACCATCAGAAATAAAAAAATAGACATCACTATGCACCATAAAGACAATAAAAGAATACAGGTTGTTATGAAAGTACTTAACCCAAATAAATTTAAAATTTGAAATAATAGATGAAACTTAACAAATCTGACACCAGGGGAATAAACAATGTAAATAAGTACATGTGTATCTGTCAATTAAATGGATATGTAATTAAAAACCTTCTCACAGAGAAAAATCCAGACCCAGATGGCTTCACTAGGTCTTTACCAATCTAAAAAAATTTCTTCCAGGGCTTCCCTGGTGGGACAGTGGTTGAGAGTCCGCCTGCCGATGCAGGGGACATGGGTTCGTGCCCCGGTCTGGGAAGATCCCACATGCCACGGAGTGACTGGGCCCCTGAGCCATGTCCGCTGAGCCTGTGCGTCTGGAGCCTGTGCTCCGCTATGGGAGAGGCCACAACAGTGAGAGGCCCGTGTACCACAAAAAACAAAAATTTCTTCCAGACAATATAAAAAGAAGAAATACTTAACCCACTTGTTTCAGGGGACAACACAGTATGTAGAGCCAGATAATATAGATGTTCAAGCCCCAGTTTATAATTGGGTTATGTTCCTCATACACACTTAAGTGTCTGTAAGTAAGAGCAAATTGTACTCCTGGAGTTGACACAGTTTTTAGTCTGCAGTTATATAGGGCAACTAATGCAATTACATTTAAAAATCACTAGTCTTTCCTGAAGCAGGATACACATTGTTTTGATGTAATTCATTTGTCTATTTCCCTGTTTTTCTCTGTTTACTGGAAAGAGAGGGAAAGAGTTTTAAAAGCAATACAGATAATGAACAGGAACAGGAAGTTTATATGAAATACTAGGTAATTAGTTTGGAAATGGTATAGACAAATTGATAACATTTAATGTATTATTATCCATTAAAAGCACCATCTAACACTTCTAAATATATAAAGTCTGACTTCCAATAGGAAACAAAATTACTATTACTATTTTATTGATTCTCCATATCAATTTCAACTGTGGAATGAGGGGAATATAGAAAAATTTACAACTAAGAAATCTATGCTTCTAAACATGGCAAGCAATCTGAATAAGTACATTCTTTCATGAATTTTTCTAGACATACATTTTTGGTGGACCTGTTTAAAATATGAAAGTGAACATGATGATTTTCCTTGATATTTAATTTTTTAAAGACATTAGCTACTTTCCACAAATAGCACGTTTGAAGTGTAAAACAATTTCACTGGAGTTTTACAGTATTATACAGAGATTAGAGCTTAACTAGAATTAATTCTATTATAAAATGAAAGCATAACTAATAAATAGCAAAAACTCAAAAGATGTTAATAATTAAGCCATCAAGGCTGTATCACTTGCGTGTCAATGAATTCTGTAGGCATTGTCTATATTTAAATATTGATTTCCAAAAAATGTGAGTGCTTATCTGAGTTGCGTGTGTGTTTGAAACTGCTAAATTCAAGGTCATTTGTGATATAGCAGTAGAAAATGAATACAAATCGTAATTGTATTAAGTTTTTATGTCACTTTTAGGAGCATTGACATTCTCTTATACTGTCTTCTCATGCATGAACATGACATATTTTCACTTGTTCTGATCCTTTTTGATATTCCTCAGTAAGAACATAAACATGTCCTTATAATTTTTGTATGTTTTGTATCCTACATGTTTCTTCATTGAGGCTTTTATATTTTTATTAAATTCATTTTTAATTATATTATGATTGTTATTACTATGGAAATATTTTTACAATTTTATTTCTAGGTGAATTAATAATAATATTCTAGAGAATAGAATTAATAGAGAAGAGTTTTTTTGATTTGTGTACTTATCTTGTATCCCAATATGTTATCAAATTCCTCTACTAATCTAGTAGATTTTTAATACTGTCTCTTGGATTTTTAAAGATACAACCATTCTATCAACAAAGTGTGATCATTTTATTCATTCTTTTATAATATTTCTTTTCCTTTCTTATTTGATTCCTGTCTGACTCATCCAGATGTCTACCCACTATCTTCTGGCAATAATCTTACTCTATTACCCTCTTTGAATTAACATTATGTTCTTTCACGTCCTTTTGCATTATTTAAGTACAGGACATCTTGCTACACTTAAACTAGGGAAAGGCAGAGCTAATAGGAAATAATGCCAAACACACACACACCAACAACAAAACCCTAATATTTCAAAATATCATCTTGTCATATGACCACATGCTGTGACAATATCGAAATAATTTGGAGACCTTGACAAGACAGTTTTGCTGGGGTGGGGAGGCAAGAGAGAAGTGGATTGAAGAATGTGTGGATGGGCATGAGAAAGTTAGGACAGTGTGCACATACTGTTTAGAAAAAAATTGATAATAAAAGGAAGTGAGAAGAAGTAGAAGGAATGGGGAGTGTTGATGGTTATGTAAACAATCTAAATGTTTAGTAAGCTGCTAGGTCTTTTTTAAGATACAGGGATGGACATAACAAAAAACCCATGTGTAGAAATTGGTCAGTTAGTCATCATGGTAATTACTGACAGAGTAATCAAGGTTGTAAAATTGTTTCAGACTTGTTCTTTAAACATTCATTCAGAATTAGATGTGGTTTGCTATGTATACAAGTTCGGGGAGGGTGGCGCGAAATTGAAGAAGATGCAAATCTTGCCTTCATAGAAATTAAATTTCAAAGGAAGAGGAAAGACATGAACATAAATAAAACAGACAGTATACATATAGGGAGAAAAAAGAATCAGAAAATATCCCAAACTGGGCAGTTTGACAAATGAGCTCGTCTCCATGATTTGTTTCGATAAACTC
This sequence comes from Mesoplodon bidens, assembly GCF_964165515.1. Taxonomy (NCBI): domain Eukaryota; kingdom Metazoa; phylum Chordata; class Mammalia; order Artiodactyla; family Ziphiidae; genus Mesoplodon; species Mesoplodon bidens. The sequence continues at coordinate 115,752,014 of NC_138176.1, read as the reverse complement.
ATTATCTTAATGCCGCTCTTACTTTTCAGGGATAAAAATGACATCTTTGCTTAATTGATTATTATTTTGAAAAGATAACATTAACATTTTTTCTTATCCTGACATTAAAAAAAATATTCCAACCTTCGTCACTTCAGGCTATTAGCAACCTGTTCTCCTATGTTTAATAATATGTTTTGCCACATCATGACACCAGATGCTGTTCACATCACTACATACATCTAAGTCATTGATGACAACTTCAGAAGCTTCAAAGCGAAAGTGTCATTTGTGAGAAAAACATAATTCAAAAACATACATGTACCACAGTGTTCATTGCAGCACTATTTACAATAGCCAGGACATGGAAACAACCTAAATGTTCATCGACAGATGAATGGATAAAGAAGATATGGCACATATATACAATGGAATATTACTCAGCCATAAAAAGGAATGAAATTGAGTTATTTGTAGTGAGGTGGATGGACCTAGAGTCTGTCATATAGAGTGAAGTTAAGTCAGAAAGAGAAGAACAAATACCGTATGCTAATGCATATATATGGAATCTAGAAAAATGGTACTGAAGAACCTAGTGGGAGGGCAGGAATAAAGATACAGACGTTGAGAATGGACTTGAGGACCCGGGGGTGGGGAGGGGAGGCTGAGACATAGTGAGAGAGTAGCACTGACATATATATACTACCAAGTGTAAAATGGATGGCTGGTGGGAAGCTGTTGCATAGCAGGGGAGATCAGCTCGATCTTTGTGACAACTTAAAGGGGTGGAATAGGGAGGGTGGGAGGGGAGGCTCAAGAGGAGGGGATATGGGGATGTGTGTGTGCATAGAGGTGATTCATTTTGATGTATGGCAGAAACTAACAACATTGTGAAGTAATTATACTCCAATAAAGATGTAAAAAATAAAAAAGAGAAAGTGTCATTTGTTACTGTGGATGAATATTTGATGAGAGTTTGATGTGACAAGTATTGGCCAATATTTTAGAATGCTTGATTTAAAATGTTTAAAAAAGTTCTGGTCGATATCTATACAAATTACAGTCCTGTAAAAGAAAGATATATATCATTTCAACCCGATTATTTAAGTACTATAACTGACCACATGTCAGAAACCCACCAAATCGCCTGTGGGAGCTGGGGAAGGCTTAACTGCAAAAGGTCACACTTGATGTAATTCTTGAAGAATGTTACACCAGCCCACACGACTACAGTATTTTGACACCAGACATCTAGAAAAATCAGGACCGTTCATTCAAAGGAGTCATTCATCTGTATTTTCGTGTATGTACACCACTAAAACATAAAAGTAATACTTCACTTATTTAACTGATAAGATACTAAAATCATTCTAAATAAGATGTCTTGTATGGTTATATTTATTGTCTTTGCCATATTGTTACACCTTTGCACATTAAAATTTTCAAGAGTTTATTTGAATAAACATGTATCCAAATTGGTCAGTACCAGACCTAAAATGGTTAAGAGAACTCCCTGACAGGAGATAGGGGAGAGATTTTTACAGAGAAGAGACAGAAGCAAAGCAAGGAAATTATTTGATTGGCTCTAACTTTAGCAGTTGCCTTATTCAGGAGGGCCTAGTAGCCTGTCTCTGATTGGTCATTCTGAAGTTTCATTTTCTTGGGTTTAAGTGCATTGACTCTGGCATAGGTTTTGGTTAGCTTACATAGTCTACGAAGCATTAGGGCCATCTCAGTCTAATGTCCTCGTTTAATTACTTAACAACACTCGCCCGTTGCCCTACATTTAAAAACTAGACTGATTAAAAACAGTGGTATTGATATTTTTAAGCAGTGGTCTCTATCCTCAATGTAAATATTCTAAAAGTTCATTCCTAAAAGAGATACAAACAATGCTCCTTTATTTAAGTTGGGGGGAGTGGAGATAGAAGTAAGCCATGCCTAATTACCCATCCTGCCTGGAGTACAATTAATATTCACATAAAGTAAACTATATGAGTCTCCTTGTAAAAATTATTCCATTTCTATTGGGAAACAAAGGTAAATGAAATAATGTGATTCAGGAATGTGGTGGTATTTACATGAACTTGATAGAAATACAGTAAAACTTTAGCCAGCGTATTAAGGGAAGCATATTATTCCAGTAGCATTGGTTTATTCTTAATGTTCCTGATTCCACTGGAAAAAATCTGCCTAAAATATATGAACAAAAATATAAAACTTATTGTGCCCCTAGTTTGCATGCTCCTTGCAGGTAGGGCCCTTGACTTAACGGTCTGTCTTGTCTCAGAGATCCTTTGCAGTCAGTATTGGACTGCAAATATATAGAATGTCTCAGAGACTTTCTTTAAAAGTCTTTCACTGTCAGATCTTTAGATGTAAAAGAGAAAGCATATCAAGTCACAGTGAGTGCCTTAAGGCAAGAATTGTGTCCTATTAACATTTGATTCTCTAGCACAGAGCTGTATATAAGTTGTCATTAAATAATGAATAAATGAACTAATAAAAATGTACAGACGTTGAGAGATCATCCTCTAACTTTTACATTTTTGTTGTTCTTGTTTTAGTATCTGGGTGATACTTTGATTTCATTTAGTTCCAGATTTTTAAGATTTTTATATTTTCTTTTTGTATCATATCACCGATAACTAAGCTCTTTCATGATATATACAAAAAAAAAACAGTCATGATTCTGCCACTAACTGGCAGTACACTCAAAGGCAAATTGCTTAATTATTTTGTCTCATCAACTATACAATTCTGATTCCTTTTTTTTTTTTTAATTTATTTTTGGCTGAGTTGGGTCTCTGTTTCTGCATGTGGGCTTTCTCTAGTTGCAGCAAGTGGGGGCCACTCATCGTTGCGGTGCACGGGCTTGTCATTGGGGTGGCTTCACTAGTTGCGGAGCACGGGCTCTAGGCACGCGGGCTTCGGTAGCTGTGGCTCGCGGGCTCCAGAGCGCAGGCTCAGCAGCTATGACTCACGGGCTTAGTTGCTCCGCTGCATGTGGGATCCTCCCGGACCAGGGCTCGAACCCGTGTCCCCTGCATTGGCAGGCGGATTCCCAACCACTGCACCACCAGGGAAGCCCCTCTGATTCCTTTAAAAAAAAAAAAAAAAAAAAAGGGAAGTAGGGTGGATATCAGTATGATCATTTCTCTGATAGTTTCTTCTTGAGGTTGCTGGTGCATTGCCTTTTTTAGTTCATTTTAGTGTGTAGAATACTAATAAAATATTTGCCTAGTAACAATAGTCTTACAATAGTCAGAATGCTCTTGATATATTTATCTATTATTTGATACTTAAAAACAACCCTGTGGAGTATTTAGTACTACTATTATGCCCATTTTATACCGAGGAGACTGAGGCCAGAAAAGGTCAGGCAGCTTGCCAAGTATGAAGGGCACTCAAGCCTGGGCACCCCGGCTCCACCTCTGGATATACTTTTCTCTTAACCACACCATGTGATTCCTCAAAAATGAACTTTGGCAAAACCACAAATGGTCGATATGAGTGTATCCTTTCCATTTTAAATTATGTAGAAAATGCTTATATCTTTGTCTTTAGAACTTGTAGGATAGTCAACTCAGGCTATATATTACCTCACCTTTATGTATCAATTATGAAGAAATGCATAGTGCATCATAACATATACAAGTAATCTCTAGGTCCATATGGATCTTTTATAAGATTTAATTCATTTTTCTCCTTGCATTTTTTTTCTGTTTTAATCTGCTTTTAAAGGGATGGTCAAGGGAGTACTTTTATTAAGGTGGTAATTTAAATGACAGTATACTAGATGGATCTTACATCAGAGACTGGAAAATATTTCCTGGAAAATAATATAGAAAAGACTGGAGATAGATGGTTGCTTAGGTTTTGTTTTGTTTTCTTTCCCAACGCTTTTACCGAGTTTCTAAATCAGAGATTTGCCTTATGTATTTGCCATTTTATAAACATGGATTCTTCACAACAGTTCTTAAATATTTTAAATATTGTTTATAGATTTTAATATAAGCTGAGAAAATAACAATAAAAAATAATGTTTAAGCCGAGTCCCATAGTATGAAACTGCACTTATTATGCACGTAATTGTTATTTTTAGTATTTGTTACCTAATGGGATATTTGTTATAACTTTTCTCTGATTAATTTTACTGCCCTTGCATTCTTTCACCAAATTCACAAATACTTTTTGATCACATATGAGATATACAAGCTTCTTAGAAAGTAAAAATAATGCAAGTGGCTGGTGGCTGCTGAAGAAGGGCAAAAAAATATACATGTCTGTAAATGATCATATATCCCAAGGGCAAGTCCAGAATGTCCAATCTAGGCACAGTTCAGAGAGCATTATTTTTCCAGGCTAAATGTTGGTCTTGTGGATTGTTAAATGGTGGTTTACTTTCCACATTCTATTAGACACTGGTGTACCTTCTGCACTCCTGACCTTTGGTAACTTATATTATCAGGCAAAGAGGAAATTAAGTGATTAATATTCATGAACACTATTGCAAAGTTGGAAAAGCTAAGGAATAGTGTTAATCATTGATCGGTAACATTTCTCAAAGTAAACCCAAGTAAAACGAATTTCTTTAAGCATGAAATCAGATGTCTGCTTAAAATAGATCTCTCACTGCTTTGGAATACCTTAGCAGCAGAGATTCATCTGAACTAAATTTTTACTGCATCACATCTTATTGCAAAGACTCTTAATTGATTCTGCTTTACCTAAATTTCTATGAATAAGTATGTTGCACAAAAACATTAATAGTTTCAATTTTTGGAAATCATGTTTCTAACATCTTTCTATTCTAATTTTTATGAATCATATTTCTAAAGTCTTTCTACTCTAAAATTCTAGGAGTCTATTAATTATATATGCCAGACAGACATTGTTTAAAGGTATTTATGGAATGATCTTTATAAAGAATCATGTTAAGTATGTGATTCATCTATATGCCTCATAATTTAACATTCTCAAGTTAGATATATATGTTCTCAAATTATTTTTAGGCTTAGACTTTGGATATCTCATGCCTTAATAAATAGATTACAAATCTTAGAAAATAAATCATGGGACTCATTTGTTTAATGAATATCTTCCAAAAGACTTTTTTTTTTTTCATGTACTGAAATAAAAGATCAAAAAACTGGAAGGAAAACAAATACTCAAGAATCATTTTTGTACAAAACTTATTTTAAATTGCATTACATGAAAAATGAATTATTTCTGAAGAACAGCAGATGAGAAAAACAATTAAAACTAGAAATCTGAAGACAAAAATGACTTGAAAAACACAAATTTTCTCTTATGATTTTTAAAATGACTAGAGGGAAAATGGCTGTTAAGAAACACAAAATGCTAATTATAATGTTTAGTTAAGAGGAATGATTATCAGCAAAAGTGAAAAAAGGGGGGTGTCGGTAGGAGGATTATAGCAATGTAAATTGAATCACACAGTGTCGGCATTCAACAGAATCCATTTTATCTAGTTCAGAGCAATCAAAGAGGTAAACAGAATAAAAAGTTATTCAAGAGCTTGCAAACATACAGAATTAGAAAACAAAACAGTCAGAGCTCAGCTGCTGGTGTGAACAAAGGTAGGACTCCAGTCAGTGAGGAAATGGTTGCCATGGAAAGAAGGCTTAGCTTTACTATCTTCTATGTTGGTGTTCTTTTAGGTATCGGGAGGAATAAGCCAGAACTTTGGGAAAAACTTATTTAAAAAACATGAGAATAAGTCCATTAAACACATTTTCAGTGAGTTAATTATTATCTATATTGCTACAGAGTTAATAATTGGAGACACCATTTTACTTATGATTTTAGACCCAAGGGCAAGCATGAATGTCCCTAAAACTTGAAATAATAGCTGCAGCCTGGTGAAAGTTGAGGAGGTCATGTTTGGGCCCTAATTCGTTTGAATAGGAAAAGCAGTCCCTCCTTCCCATAGTTTTGAAGACTTGAGAGTTTTTGATTCAGAATGCACTAACATAAACAAGTAGGAATATTAAACCTCTCTATGTTCCCATTTCTTCTACCTAAGTCTGGTATTTTTTTTTTTTCAACTTCTCAGGTAAGCAGTCACTCTTGCAAATCTTTTTTTTCTTTAAAAAAAAAAGCAAACTAGATATGCAGACACTAGAGGTGCATCAATTGCCACCTTGAGTAGCAGGTCTTTACCTTCTATTCCTGCAGACATAGTCAAGTGGCAGTTCCCCCACCCAGCCCCCGGCCCTTGATCACATAGAATCTTCTGGCAGATATGCTTCCTTACGTGGTGGAGAGGTTAAATTATACCTAAGCATTCAAACACACTAGAATCTACTATTTCTAAAAGCCTAAAAAGAAGATTCTACTCTTTCTCCTCATTGGTCCAGAAATTAGCAGAACATATACAATTTTTAAAAAAATGTTTCTTTATGTCTAAACAAATCATATATATTTGTGAAATAAAATTCATATTTTATAAAAAAATCATATTTTATTCATTCAAGACAAGAAAAATATAAACCCAAGAATCTTCTGTGCCCTTTGGCCTCCTCTCTCCCCCCACTGTGCATCATGTGTCTACATTATGTGTGGACCAAACCTTCCCCATTGGCAGAAACACCTATTCAACCATAAACAGCAACATTCTCCTAGCAGCAATAAGACAGCTCCTTAAAGATGACATTCCTTCTTGATCTCATAAGGGGCCACAGTGAAGCTTAGATCTGAATTATGTAAACTTTCAATAATACATCATTTGATATACAGCCCTCTGTCTCAAAAAACTTAGATAACCGTTCCTTGACTTGTAAAGGGCAGAACAGTTCTCAGAGCTTTCTGAGATACTCTTCCTTGGTTATAATCCTCAAATTTGGCTTGAATACAATTTTCCATTTTTTAGATCAACTGCTTAAGTTTTCTTCAACATACTGAATTTTAATTCAACTAACACATACTAAATTCCCATTGTGTGTCAAGCATTGAACTAACTGCTCTATGGTATAAAAAGATTAGTAATGCATGATCCTTAGCTTCAAGGATCTTATCATATATGGAATGCGTAGAAATAATGGTAGCATACCATTGTTTCAGCACCTATGTGAGCCTAGCTCCAATGGTCACAGGACCCTGCAGTATCCCTACATTAAAAATAAGGTCACTGAGGAACAGAAAGTTTAAATAACTTTTGCAACATCACACAGGACATAGTTGAACAGTATTTCAAGCCTAAGTCTTTCTACCATGTCACACTTTGCATACTAGTGTCTGCCATTTACCTTGGTACTAAGTCACTGTTCAGCCTTCTTCCTTGAAGTTGAACAATCCTAGGTCCTTTACCATTTCTAAATTGTTAAGGTGTCTGCAGCTTCTTGTGCATTTATTCAATAATTACTGAATGTCTATATGATTAAGTAGTAATACTGAATTATATTGAATGCCTGAGAGCTCTTAATCATTCCCTCTAGCATCCCACATTTTACAGCAAAACAGAGAAAAACTTCCTAAATTTTAGTAGAATTTAAACCCTCCTCTAATACCCCACTCTTAAGATTCTTTTGACATATGGGTCATAACAATTAGGATAAAATTAGTCTTGACATTTTTTGAGGAAACATATTCATTAGCGTTCCACTTCATCCCTTAATTACCCATGAAGAATGGGGAAAAGACAAGTGGAAAAGCAGTATATTATGAAATATATGAACTTTCACTGATCTAAACAACTAAAAATTATTTTTAAGGGAATTCTCAAATTATATCAAAATTTCTCTGTAAGGATCGAACTCAAAAATATTTATCTGTTTATCTCAACACTTAGTACTGTGCTTGACACTCCATAAGCTTTTTTTTGTTGTTTTTTTTTTCGGAATGCGGGCCTCTCACTGTTGTGGCCTCTCCCATTGCGGAGCACAGGCTCTGGACGTGCAGGCTCAGCAGCCACGGCTCACGGGCCCAGCCGCTCCGTGGCATGTGGGATCTTCCCAGACCGGGGCACGAACCCGTGTCCCCTGCATTGGCAGGTGGACTCTCAACCACTGCGCCACCAGGGAAGCCCTACACTCCATAAGCTTTTGTTAAATAAATAAGCTTCCTAAACTATTAGTCTTTATTGCTCTATAGAAGGATATTTTAATTTTATTTTACTTTTTCAAGTTATTTACAGTGAAACAATATAAGTTGAGAAAATTTACATCATCTTCATGGTGACCCTAAGAAGTCCTGAAATGTTTTCTGATTCTTTCAAGAAATATTATATTTTGCTCAAAATAACTAGCTTTTTAAAAAATTTTCTTGAAGTATAGTTGATTTACAATGTTGTGTTAATTTCTGCCATAGAGCAAAATGATTCAGTTGTACATATAAATATTCTTTCTCATATTCTTTTCAAGTATGGTTCATCACAGGATATTGGATATAGTTACCTGTGCTGTACAGTAGGACCTTGATGTTTATCCATCCTGTATATAATAGTTTGCATCTGCTAATCCCAAACTCCCAATCTTTCCTCCCCTACTCCCCTGCCCCTTGGCAACCACAAGTCTGATCTCTACATCTGTGTGTTTTTATTTCATAGATCAGTTCATTTGTGTCATATTTTAGATGCCACATACAAGTGATATCATATGGTATTTTTCTTTCTCTTTCTGACCTACTTCACTTCATATGATAATCTCTAGGTCCATCCATGTTGCTGCAAATGGTATTATTTCATTCTTTTTTATGGCTGAGTGATATTCCATTGTGTGTGTGTGTGTGTGTATATGTGTATCCACATCTTTATCCATTCATCTGTTGATGGACATGTAGGTTGTTTCCATGTCTTAGCTGTTGTAAATAGTGCTGCTGTGAACATAGGGGTGCCTGTATCTTTTCGAATTATAGTTTTGTCTGGGTATACACCCAGGAGTGGGATTGCAGGATCATATGGCAACTCTATTTTTAGTTTTTTGAGGAATCTCCATACTGTTTTCCATAGTGGCTGTGCCAGTTTACATTCCCACCAACAGTGAAAGAGAGTTCCCTTTTCTCCACACCCTTTCCAGCATTTGTTATTTGTAGACTTTTTAATGATGGCCATTCTGACTGGTATGAGGTGGTACCTCATTGTAGTTTTGATTTGCATTTCTCTAATAATTAGCGATGGTGAGCATCTTTTCATGTGCCCATTGGCAATCTATATGTCTTCTTTGGAGAAGTATCTATTTAGGTCTTCTGCCCATTTTTTGATTGGGTTGTTTGGTTATTGAATTGTATGAGCTGTTTGTATATCAAAATAACTAATTTTGAATGTATTTTATCATATTTTAATGCTCTGAAAACCATCAACCAAGTATGTTCACTCTCAGCCAGAAGAATGAGTACCTCTCTGATCTCATTCCAGGTGTATTACTTTCCTAGGAAGACTGTAACAGATTATCTACAAACCTGGTGGCTTAAAACAACAGAAATTTATTTCTCACAATTCTGGATGCTCAGAGTTCAAAGTCAAGGTTTTAGCAGGCCATGCTCCCTCTGGAGAAGGACAATCTGTGCCATGGGTTTAAGGGCCTACCCTAGACCAGTAGGACCTCATCTTAAGTCAATTACATCTGCAAAGGCCTTATTTTCAATAAGGTCTTATTCACAGGTTCTTATTGGACATGGATATTGGGGGGGCACCTATTCAACCCAGTATACCAGGTAAAGAGAAGGTTAGAGCATTTAGGTTAGTATCATCATTTTAATGTCAACAAAGGATTATTCATGAAATATTTTATTTATTAACTTACTAGTAGTGAGTTTGTTCATTAATACAGAGAATATATCTGAATTGAAGGTACTAGGTAGATAATATTGGTCTATAGAATAGCCAAATATAGTCTTAATGATAGCTCAGCACTATCAAACGAATGTGTGCATAGGGTTGACTTACAATCAATAGGCAGTTTTTATTCCATTATATATAACCACTCAATCACAATTCTGCTCCAAGTAAAAAATATTTTTTACCATGATTGCAAATAAGCACATCTATAGATAACCATTTTCTTCTGTGATGATTTGATACACCCTTTTCTGAATGAGTACCCAGTTGTCCCTTCTTAGTTTCACCTCTTCTTTCTCATGCTACCATTTTGCTTCTAACCTCTTCTCACTCCTTTCAAAGAATCATATATACCATGGGAGATACAATTTGAGGTTGTAAGAAGAAAACTGCCTCTGCATATGTTCTTTGTTTTCACACTCATTACTTTCTTTACACTTATAGTCCATTCTGTTTGAGGTATATCTCCCACAAATATTTCTATGGCTCACATTCTCACTTCAGTCTGGCATCTGCTCTCATATGGGTTCCTCACAGAGGCCTTCCCTGACCACTCTATCTAAAGTAGGCACCCCTCTCCATTATACTCCCTCCCTTTACCCTGTTTCATTTATTTCCTTCATATCATTTATACCAGCATGGTAATACAGATTATTTGTAGATTGATTTGTTTCTTGTCTATATACTACACTAAAATATAAGCTCCATAAAGCCATGACTTTGTCTACCCAGTTGACTGTTGTATATCTTGCACTGACAGCAATACTAGTAGCCTGCCCCTATGGCAGCTGCTTAATAAATGTTTGTTGAATGATTGAATAACTGAATGATTTTGAGGTACATGTCTCTGAAAACTCCCTTCATATACTATAAATTGGCCTAAAAAATAAACATGAACAAATGTGTGACTCACCATATTTCTTATTCCCTGAAATGTGTCCGAGTCTTATAGATTGCCAGGGATATATACATAATTCGGAAGAGTTGCTTTCCTTATGGTGAGTTCAACAGCCCTTACAAACACAAAACTGATAACATGTAACTTGGTCAATTATTCATTAAGAATTCTGCTGTCTAATGGCAGATTATTTTTCATTTTAGCATATAACTGGACCAGGTAAACATATTTTAGTAATGGTAACCAATTGTAATAACTTATGATACTAATTGTACTATTTTTTAATGCAATCACACAAATACACATTATATAAATTCTATATACTCTATGTAAAATTCTTTTTCCACAACAGTATTTAGCTGGACATTAGTTTTAGGGCATCAATTCATCACACCGTTTCTGTTATCCCCGAGTTTAGAGTCAGCTGCGAAAAGACACAGGAAATATGCAAGTGGAGACCAAAATATCAACCTCAGTTCCGATCAGCTGATTAGAAAGTATGGCTTTACATTGACATATACACTACCAAATGTAAAATACGTAGCTAGTGGGGAGCAGCTGCAAAGCACGGGGAGATCAGCTTGGTGCTTTGTGACCACCTAGAGGGGTGGGATAGAAAGGGTGGGAGGGAGATGCAAGAGGGAGGGGATATGGGGATATATATATTTGTATAACTGATTCACTTTGTTATACAGCAGGAACTAACTCACCCTTGTAAAGCAATTATACTCCAATAAAGATGTTTAAAAATAATTTAAAAATAAAATTAAAAAAAAAAAGAAAGTATGGCTTTAGATCTACAGTCAAAATGGTGTTAGAAAGTCATAGTGCTGGGCAAGGACGTTTCTCCTCTAGAGGAGCAGAGCCTGTCCTAGTAAGTTTACTGCATAGGAAAATCAAATGTATCAGTTTTCCACTGTCTCATTAATGATGTATACAAACAACTGCCAAATCATAGTGGTCTACATAAGAAACATTTATCTGTGCTCACAAGTCTATGAGTTGGCCCAAAGGTCCTGCTGATCTTGGCTGGATCCAAGGCTAGCTGGCAGGTCAGCTGAGTGGACGCTGGCTGGCTTGTGGTGCCCTCAGTTGGAACAACTTTTTTCTGCTTCAAGTGATGTCTCTTCCTCCAGCAGGCTAGTCTGGGCTTGTTCTTATGGCACATGTGGATTCAAAGGGAGCCAGGATAGCACAAAGACACTGTCATTTCTACTGCATTCTGCTAACCTGGGCAAGTCACAAAACCAGTATACAGCCAGGGCTGGGGAAATAGACTCCACCTCTTGATGGGAGGAATGAAAAATTACATTTCAGGGGCACAGATACAGGAAAAAGTGGAGAATTGGTCAATTTTATAATCAGTTCAACACAATCAGACTGAACCCTCTTTACAGGCAGGCAGATCTAATAAAAGAAGGAAAGAACAGAGCTGAACCTGCCCCAGATGAGTAAGGAACAGAAAGAAAAAAAAGGTGTGTTACCATCACTGAAGCTATTCCACAAAATGCCTGATTTTAGGAGAAAGGATGAGCTCTGTAACGTGTGTATGCTTGACACCACCAGCCTACCCGATCCAGTTCAAACTAAAATGAAATGAAAGAGTAGAGGTAAAATCAGTATTTTGTGCAGTACAAAATAACGCTGCTGACTGACAGAATCTCTCACACTCAGATGAATTGTTTACTGACTTTGATCAAGTAAACACAGTCTATTTGCTTTTCTGTTTCCTTCTTATTTCTTAGAAAGGTGCCATACATTTGGCTTTTCCAACAGAAACAAACAACTTCACTTGAAAGATTTCACTTTGTGTTTTAATTACTTTGATCACAAAATAGACAATCGTACATCTAGAAATAGCATCACTTTTTCTTTTAAATTCTTCAAGTCTGTGGTTATTGAACTAGAACATCAAGTTTGGGATATATGCCAAGCAAACAAGTGACTTCTCCCCATAAGTTTCATATAATACTCATTACTTGATTAAAAAATTTGAAGAATTTATTTTTTATGTATTTGCTTGAAGAAAGCTACTGTATAATTAAGTGTTGCTATTACAATCACAGGAAATATTTGCGATTTTTTTTTCAGGAGGAAAAGAGAAAAATGTTAGATTAAGTAAAAATTAAGCAGCCTATACCTTAACAGAATACCGTCACAATGAAACCTCATCAGGTCCCTAAGACAGAAAAATAAACTATTTTATTTTATAATAAAAATATTAACATATTTATATATTAAAATATATTATTTTATATATTATACTATTTTTCAGTAAATAGTTTGCCATGTTACAAAGTTTTATTACCAATATCTATGTTTTAATAGCTTTCCAGTGATAGTTTTTTAATAGCTTTCAAATTTAATAGACTTTAAGTCCTTCAGAACAGTTTTCTCCATATATTTTGATCACACAGCTTTGATGTAAAAAAGTAATTAAATGCCTCTTTATATGTAAGTGTTCATATCTTATACACATATGTAATATACTATAAATCTAACAAATTATGCCAAAAAAGGGCATTAAAAAGTATGAGCTAAAATAAATGTGAGTAGACCATGTTTCAATACTTTTATTCCAAACCCCCGTGATAATTCTGCTCACACCAAAATAGATGAAGCATTGTAGGAAAGCAGAAAGAAGACTAGAGGAAGCAGTTGTTCAAAAAACCATGGAAGTATTGAAACTTCTGAAAGCCATCCCCTGTACTCACTTTTCAAAAATGCACAGATCTTCAAATATAATAGAAAAAGGTGTCTACATTCAGTCTCTCCCTCCAGCCCTTCTGTACCATAGGCTTTGAGGATTAGGTCTTCTGGCAGCTAGTACTAATATCTGCACAGACACTTTCCCAGCACAAACACTTATAATAGGTCCTAACCCTCTGATCTTAAGTGGTGAGCACTTGAGATTCTCTGGGCCAGTCAGCTCCTCTCTCTTGGCATTGAACACACAGGAGGCAGTTGGAACTTCCCACCCGATGGCAGCACCTTAGAAGTTTTATGAACTTGCCTTGGTTGAATACTCAGAACTGTGCTGCGTACTGTCATCACAAAGCTGGGTTGTTCATCCCTTTTTCTTATTCTTGAGCTATCTTAGTAGCTTTCCAAATAGTCTCTCTCCTGCTCAGGCTTGTCAGAGGCAGTTTTTGTTATTTCAACCAAGGAAACTTAACTGATATTTGCCCTATCCCCTACAGCTGAGTTTTAAGGAGCTCAAAGCTTCATTCATCCATTCAGTCAGTCATTCAGTCTTTCTTCTAACAGATATTTACTGCGTACTTATTATGTGTTAGGTGCTAGACCACAGAAGAAAAAAGATGAATAAAGCATGTTTGCTGTCCTTCAAAAGAACAACTTTATGGTGGGGGAAACAGAGTGAAAGAGCTGCGTTAGAGTTCTAATTGTAATAATTACAATATGCTAAGGGACAGGGTAGAAGCATAAAGCCCAGGTGTGAAAAGACAAGGGTTGCTTTCTGAAAGAGTTAATACAAATTGTAAGCCTTAAACAATTAATCTTGGAGAATATGTATACTGCTTGGGGCATTCTGAGCAAAGGGGGACCACACCAGCAAATGCCCAAGAAGGAAAATCAATTTGGTACATGGGGAACCACTGTAGTTTGGTGTTGAATATAAGTTATGGCACCAGAGATGAAGTTAGAAGCTAAGGAGTTTGAACATTGCCTCATTACATTTTTTTTAAAGGTGTCATCACCAAATTAGAATGCTTAGCTCATCTGCAATAAACCTGTTAAGTGTTTGTAAATTCTTTTTTTTTTTTTTTTTTTTTTTTTGCGGTATATGGGCCTCTCACTGTTGTGGCCTCTCCTGTTGCGGAGCACAGGCTCCGGACGCACAGGCCCTGCGGCCATGGCTCACGGGCCCAGCCGCTCCGCGGCATGCGGGATCCTCCCAGACCGGGGCACAAACCCGTTTCCCCTGCATCGGCAGGCGGACTCTCAACCACTGCCACCAGGGAAGTCCTAAATTCTTGCACTATCCCTGCAATTCAGTCATAATTGAATGATTCACTAATAGGAAGTACTAAGTCACAAAGAGGGAGGCCAATATCATTATCAGTTACTAATCTTCTTAAATCAAAACCAGAAATGAATGAACACTGGTTCCATGATCAAGAATCTTTTGATCTGTATTTAATCAACACAAGGATGTATCAAGCCACTGAAAAACAGCAGTAAACATATTAGTGGAAATGTGCCTGGTGAGATTATATAAAATAATAAAATTAAACCCCACAGTAAAATTAAACCCCATAAGGCTTTGCTAATCACATAACTTGTTCTTAGTATTGGTATTCTAGATTGTCTAACTGCCTTCAGTTTATCATGTAGCGATATATCCCAAATATGATTGGGTGGGGGAGTCTGTTTTGCCCTTATTGAACAGAGTTTAAACATATGCCTTAAATTGATTATCTCTAATGTCACCCACCTCAGGGGTTATCCAGGCCGGCATTCTAACAAGCATTCTGAAGAAAGCTATTACAATATTTATTCCCCTGGCAAGCGGCAGTTGATGCTTTGCATTTTAATGCTTACTTGCAATAGCTGAAGTTTTGCTTTTACAAAGCAGTTGTCTTTTCACAATTGCAGGCCTTTGATAACTGAAGTTCTATTGTTGGGGAACAAAGAAGAGAGATAAGACCACAAAAATCAAATCATGGATTTTCACCTCTCATAACTTTTTCATTTTGGACCCGAGAAACAATTTTACCAAATGGCTTTGCAGGTATCCTTCTGAGATGAGATTGTGTATAGGCACCAGGTAATTATTTTTCCCCACGCCTGCTTTCACTCCATCTGATTCAGACACCTGCACATGTTTTTGGAAAATGAAAATTAATTCAGAGAAAGGCACATTTAAAGGTCCTGGTTCCTAATTAAGGACTTTCAACTGAGAGATGAAAAGCCATTTGATTTTCCTTTTGAGATGCCTGATTCCTCGTCCCCCAAAAGGGATATAATCCCTCACCAGGGAATTCCAGTCTCTAAAGAGAACACTGGAGATACGAAAACCCACATGACATTATGCCTGAAATAGCTTCTCTCCATTAAATGTTGCTGTTTTCCTTCTTTAATCTCTTTACCCTTCCAAATGTTTCTTACTCTTATAAGGATACACCGGAAAGCACTTGCCTCCATTATTTCACAGCTTTTCATGAGCAATAATCAGTCCTGTTCTCTCTTTCCAGCTCAGGAAAGCATTATATGGCTTCTCCAAAGGTTAGAGGAGACAATGTCTAGATAATGTCTCCCTGTGACACATCTGCACACACGCTATTTGGGCTTAAGGACATCTCCCCAAGGCTGCTTTTGGCTCTGACTCTGCAGATATCAGCAGACTTCATAAGACAAGGATAATAGCTACAGAACTGGTGGAGAAATCATTCATCTCCTCCAAAGAATCTTAAATTTGGCCATGAGACAACTTCAGACTGAACGGCACCAGGGAGTGGGACAGGGTACTGGAAATGATGACACACCTGATAGCTTCTAATGAAAAGAGTGTTGCCTGTTCAGGAAGACAAAGAAAGACCCAGGTGATCCACAAGCATGAGTGGAGAGACTGTCATTTATCTGAGTCCCATTTTGAACTTTTAGTAATAAGCATCCTATATGTGATTTTTGTGAATGGAGATAGTAATTGAGCTTCCTGTTGCAAATGGGGGCAATGTGGCAGTGTCCACCAACCGCAGTACCAAAGAAGCTAGTTCCAGAACATATTGCTTTAGTATTTGTTGGGCTGGGAGAGAATGTTGGAGAGGGGAAGGCACACTGGCCCTTCTTCATAACCTTGGTCTTTAGTTTATTTTTTTCTCTGCTAATATTCTCAATCTAGTAATTTACACCGAAAAATATTCATCTATTTTCTGAAAGGAATCTTGAACTCAAGACTCAACTTGAAGGATAAAGAGAGAACATATGCAGTCCATGTTCAAGGAGCTTCAACCCTAATGGGGAAGCAGGTTGGCACAGCAGGTGTGAAGGACTGAGCCGGCCAAACTTAACTGCAGAGTGAACTTTTTTAATATGAGTGTAGGATTTCACCATACAACTAATTGTGCCTTTTTTTTTTTTTTTTTTTTGGCTGTGTTGGGTCTTGGTTGCTGCGCGCGGGCTTTCTCTAGTTGCGGCGAGCGGGGACTACTCTTCGTTGCAGTGCACAGGCTTCTCATTGTCATGGCTTCTCTCGTTGCGGAGCATGGGCTCTAGGCGTGCGGGCTTCAGTAGTTGTGGCTTGTGGGCTCTAGAGCACAGGCTCAGTAGTTGTGGCGCACGGGCTTAGTTGCTCCACGGTGTGTGGGATCTTCCCTGGACCAGGGCTCGAACCCGTGTCCCTTGCATTGGCAGGTGGATTCTTAACCATTGCGTCACCAGGGAAGCCCTAATTGTGCCTTCTTAAACGACAAGACCATCGCTACGGTCTCTTTGTGTGGCCCCCATCAGCTGACACAGTGGTTTGTATTTAGTGAATGATCTATTTTTGCTTTGAAAATTTAGGTGTTGAATGGAGTTTTTAAGAGTGATTGTAACTATTTAGGAAAGTACCTGTTTCCTCTGCCAGTGCAAAGGTTAAATAGATTGAAGCAAATGTATCCTCAGTAAACAAATTAATGCATACTAAAGTGTGTCCTAGAGGCACGAGAGAGGATCTAATTGTTAGTGCCATGCTTTTTGTCTAATGTACTGGTAACAGGCATTAATTTCTTCCCCTCAATGGTTTGAAAGTCCTCAGAGTCTCGGTGCATACCTAATACATGCATGAATGTCTTGGTAAGATGCTAGAGATTGGAGTAGTCAGGACCTATTGATAGGAGGCTATTAACAAAATTCTCTGAGAAGACCATAACAGGGATTGGGGATATTTGTGAAAGTCAGGGCCATGGGAGCCTCTTATCCAGCAGAGTACCCATAAACGCCACCAAAGGGGATGACATCCAGCTGCTGTGCAACAAGAGAGATGCGCCCCTGGAGGGGATTCATAAGACAGAGCTGATGATCACCCATAGTCCTTCCTGCCCAGCTGTGGGGGTCAGAAAGGGAAAGCTCTCCATGTTTCTCGTCTTCTCTACTACAGCGCTCCACACTTTTGCTCACCAACTGAATAAGGAGTTTCCACACCGAGGAACTCTCCCACTCTTCAGCAGACACTGACTAGGTGTCCAACAGATTTAACTTAATTCTGACACTACCTACCTGGAGTTAGCACAGAACCCATGGGTTAAGTCCTCAGCCCCATAAGACTGCCCACCTTCAGACACTAATTACAAGGCCAAGTTGTCACCTGTGCTCTGACAGACCTATAAATTGGAGGTTCCCCAAACCTCCTCCTCAGTTTCAATCTTTTGCAGAACGACTCACAAAACTCAGTTTACTTACTATTGCCAATGTATTACAAAAGGTTGTAACTCAGGAATAGCCAGATGGAAGACATGCATAGGGCAAGATGTGGGGAAGGGGTACAAAGGTTCCATGCCGTTTCTGGGTGCACCACCCTCCCAGCACCTCACTGTGTTCATCAACCCAGAAGCTCTCTGAATCCCATACTTAAGGGATATTTACGAAGGCATCATTACAAAGCATGATTGATTAAATCAATGGCTACTGATGATTGAACTCAATCTCCAACTCCTCTCCTGTACCAGGAGTTTGGGGACTAAAAGTTCATCTAATCATCTGGTTGGTTTCCCCTGGCAACCAACTCCCATCTTTAGGGGTTTTCCAAAAGTCATCTCATTAACATAAATGCAGGTGTTGTTGAAAAAGATTTGTTATGAATAACAAAAGACACCTTTATGTCTCATCATTTAGGAAATCACAGTATCTCAGGGTCAGACTCTAAGATGTTCCCCAGTGGCCCCACCTCCTGGTATTCGTGTCCTTGCCTTATTTCTTGTCCTTGATTCTAGGTAGGACTTGTGATCTTCTTCTAACCAATGGAATACAGAAAAGGTGATGGATGTCACTTCCATGATTAGGTTACATAAGATTGTGATTTCTGTCTTACTACCAGACTCTAGTCCCTATTGCCTTCTTGGTTTGCATGGTTTAATAAAGCAAGTGGTCATGTTGGAAAGGCTGTGTGGCCAAGAAATTGTTGGTGACCTATTGCCCACAAGCAGCAAGGAACTGAGGCCCTCAGGGCAACAACCTGAGAACAACCCAACCTCCCAAGAACCAAGTGAGTTTGGAAGCAGATCTTTCCTTAACTGACTCTTCAGATGACACCCCAGGTATTGACATCTTGATTGCAGCCTTATGAGAGACCCCGAAGCAGAGGACCCAGTTAAGGCAGGCTTGGACTCCTGATGCACAGAAACTGTGGAATAATAAATATGTGCTGTTTTAAGCCTCTAAGTTTTTGGTAATTTGTTACACAGCACTAGATAATAGAATCCCTGTAGAAAGTGGGTGCCCACAGTCTGGAATCTATGAGAGATTCGAAACTGGAAGTGGTCAGACAATTGTCTGGCCATGATTGTCTCTGGCAGGGATCCCTTAACACTCAAGAAATAGTGTGGTGGTAAATTTTATGTGTCAGTTAGGCTGTCACAGGGTGCCCACATATTTGGTTAAATATTATTCCTGGGTGGGTCTGTGAGGATGTTTCTGGATGAGATTAATATGAATCATTGGACTAAATAAAGCAGATTGTCCTCCACAATATGGATAGGCCTCATCCAATCCATTGAAGACTTGAATAAAAGACTGAGTCAGAAAGAATTCTTTCTCTCTACTTGACTCTTGACTGTCTTTGAACTGGAACATCAGTCTACTCCTGATTTTGAATTCAGACTTGGACTAGAACTAATACCATTGGCTCTCCTGAGTCTCCAGTTTGCCTACTGCAGATGTTGAACTTCTCAGCCTCCATAATTACATGAGCCAATTCCTTATAGTAAATATATGTTTTATATATATATATATATGTTTATATTTATATATATATGCAATTTTTTTTTTTTTTGCGGTACACGGGCCTCTTACTGCTGTGGCCTCTCCCGTTGCGGAGCACAGGCTCCGGACGCGCAGGCTCAGCGGCCATGGCTCGGGCCCAGCCGCTCCGCGGCATATGGGATCTTCCCGGACCGGGGCACGAACCCGTGTCCCCTGCATCGGCAGGCGGACTCCCAACCACTGCGCCACCAGGGAAGCCCATATATATGCAATTTTTTAATGCCCTCTCTCCTGGAAGGGAACCTGCCCTTCTCATTTTTCCTTCACCCAAAGCCACACCCTCAAGAGAACCCTACCTGTAAGTCATTATATTTTTTATCTCATCTGGGAAGAGAGTAACCTTAGAGAGAAGACTTAATTAAAGTTTTGTTGCGGGTCTGAGGTATACTTTGGAACTCATGAAACATCATGAAGAGACCTCGTTCCTTTTGGTGAGGGCTGGAGGGGATGCAATAAGCACAGCTTAGAGCCTCGCTTTACCTTTCATCATTCCCATCCCCAGAGCTCCACTCCCAGATGCTACCCCATTTATTTTGGTCCCTCTTCTTATGTTTCAGTTTCTAAAAATGCTTGTAAGTGATAAACAAATACAAATGTGTGTCTTTACACTAACTGTAGGTGTGGCATTACATTTTAATTCTACTAGATAGTATTTCTTTTTTTTTTTGACAAAAGTAGTGGTAAGCGTTTGAGACATTTACTTAAGATATTGAAAGAAATCCACATTATTAGAAGCTGAGATGCATCTAAAACTGCCAGTTTAAATAACACATCCTCTGAAGTATGTACCCTGAGACCTATTTTTCCAGAGTCTTAAAAATGCTTTACCATCATATGTACATGCTATAGATCACATTTAAAATATTCTTATTGTTATTTACACCGTTGGCTATTGTGTTTCAGCTTCGGTTTTTATGAGATGTCTTAGTCCACGCTTATTGGAGATCTACATTTGTAACCATGGAAAGTAAATGTGGGTCTTGGGGTATTAAAAAAATTGAAAAGTAAAAAAAAAAAAATGCTTTACCATCATTAACTTTACTCAGCCAGACTCTATTAATATTATCATATCTCTGTTGGAAAGATGTAGAAAGAGTCAGACAGAAGGTGTAACAGGGAGTCCAAGGTCACAAGCTTCTGTGCCTGGAATATAAAACCTTTAAGAGTTACGTATTTGGGATGTTTTCTTTTCCCCAGTTGACAAGAACTAGTCATGCAAGTGACAGCTCAGGAACACTGTTATTTGCAAATATCCCTTCCCTCTCTTTTCCAACTCTTCTGCGTAGCCATTTACATAGAGGTCCATGAATTATACATACATCAGTATAATCTCTGTGTACCCTTCATGCACGTACACTTCAAGGGGTGTGTAGTCTTGAATCCATCACTTTGCATTTTCCCTCTGTACTCCCCCTTGTTTCTGGTGAACACTGTTTGCAGTATAGCCCCACCACCCCTTGCCACAGCCCTAAGCAGTCAGAGGGAGAGGAAATCTGACCCTTTCCTTATTCATGTTTTATGTTCCAAAAGAAAGAACACTCTTCTGACTTCTGGCCATGGCTGAAGAAGGAGGTTAGCAAATCCTTTCCTCAAAGAGCAACTCTGAAGTTGAGAAAAATTAACAAAATACAACCATTTCAATGCCATAAAAATAGACCAAAGATGGACAGCAATCTGAAAAGAGCTTATGCTTGGGGAGTTGCTGAACTTCAGGTGAGAATAGTGGGAGTCTGTGGCTAGAGCTTGTCCTATCCTCCTCCTTTCCCCTGCAACTCAGTCATCATGGAGGTTCTGCCAGAGCAGAGTAGGCCATTAGACCAGCATTTTTGCTGCAGTGGTCAAAAGGGGCTCACTCAGTTGACAGTGGTGGAAGATACCTATGCTCACTGCTGTTGTCAGTGAAAATGATAATCTTGACAATGGGTAAGCAAAAAGGGTCAGTGGCTCTATT
The DNA here is from genome assembly GCF_964165515.1 of Mesoplodon bidens. NCBI lineage: Eukaryota > Metazoa > Chordata > Mammalia > Artiodactyla > Ziphiidae > Mesoplodon > Mesoplodon bidens. The sequence continues at coordinate 115,730,405 of NC_138176.1, read as the reverse complement.
ATCCTGATGTCTTCGTCCTAGTTGGGGCAAGCCTATTCCTAGATAAAACTGCCTACACAGTGGAGACTAAAGAAGGACCAAGCTGTCCACATATGTCTGCTTCCCCTAAGACTATGCAGATGCACAAGGAGACAGAAAAGAGCCCAAGGGAAAGTAAAAGCTGGGCATACTTGAAAACAGACTAAAGTTTGTACATGCTCTCTTGCCCACACATAGATCCATTGGTAAGTAAGTAAGAAGCCTTACTGGCTTGAGGCCTTTGAGTACAACCTCTGTCAAATTATTGGCAGACATCCAGCTTTGCAGGCATAGGGGCAACCCCTAAGGGATCAGGCTTAAAAATAAAAAGAACTTGACAGAAAATCAGCCAAAGATATAGATAATTTAGGGACTTCCCTGGTGGCGCAGTGGTTGAGAGTCCGCCTGCCGATGCAGGGGACACGGGTTCATGCCCTGGTCCAGGAAGATCCCACATGCCATGGAGCGGCTGGGCCCGTGAGCCATGGCCACTGAGCCTGTGCATCCGGAGCCTGTGCTCCGCAACGGGAGAGGCCACAACAGTGAGAGGCCCGCGTACTGCAAAAAAAAAAGCAACCTGATAATTTGGGGCTTCCCTGGTGGCACAGTGGTTGGGAGTCCGCCTGCTGATGCGGGGGACACAGGTTCGTGCCCCGGTCTGGGAAGATCCCACATGCTGTGGAGCGGCTGGGCCCGTGAGCCATGGCTGCTGAGCCTGCGTGTCTGGAGCCTGTGCTCCGCAACGGGAGAGGCCCGCATACCACCAAAAAAAAAGATATAGAAAACTTAAATAACACACCTGACAAATATAGAATACTTAATTCAGTGACTATAGAATAAAAATTATTTTCAAGTACACACAAAGCATTCTCTAGAATAGACCATATGCTAGGCCATAAAACAAGTTTCAATAAATTTCAAAAAATTAAAATTATATAAAGTATGTTTTCAGTGACAACAGAACTAAGTTAGAAGTCAATAACAGGCATTCGTTCTTTGTTAAACTTCTCACTGTGTTCATTCATTCTTCTCCTGAGTTTGCTGAGCATCTTTATGATCATTATTTGAACTCTTTGTTGACAGGTAGCTTATCTGTGCTTAGCCTAGTTCTTTCTCTGGAGTTTTATCTTGTTCCTTCATTTGGAACATATTCCTCTGTTCCCTCATTTTGCCTAACTGTCTGTGTTTCCTTCAATCTTTTAGGTAAGTCAGTTACATTTCCCAATCTTGGAGATGTGGCCTTATGTAGGAGATGCCTTTATACTTCAAATAAAAGTATTTACACTGTAAATCAACTATACTTCAATTGAAAAAAAAAAAGTATTTGAAACCTGTTTGGCTGCCAGGTCCTGCCTCATGCAGAGGCTGCTGGCTCATTGGTGGGCAGGGCTGGGTCCCTAAGCAGCTGGTTGCTTGGCGTAGAAGGTCCCAGGAGCAGTGCACACCAGCTGGTGGGAAGGTAAGCTAGAGGGAGGACTCCAAAATGGTGCTTGCCAACCTTATGATAGGATGAGCTTCCAATAATGGCTGCTGCCAGCATCTGTATCCCCAGGGGGGTGTCCCAGTTGCCTACTGCCTCTCTGGGAGGCTCTCCAAGATCAGCAAGTGGTTGTGACCCAGGCTCCTTTCAAATTACTGCCTCTGTGTTAGGTCTCAGAACATGGGAGATTTTGCATGAGCCCTTTAATAGCATAGTCTCTGTTTCCTACAGCCCTCTGGCTCTTCTGTATACAAGCTCCACTGGCCTTCACAGCCAGACATTTTGGCTGCTTGTCTTCACACTGCAGGAGCCTAGTGTGGGGCTCAGACTCCTTGCTCCTTAGGGAGAACGTCTGCAATTGTGATTAGCCTTCCACTTGTGGGTCACCTACCCAGGGGTTGAGTCTTGACTATACCATGTCTCTGCCCCTACTGTTTGTCTCATTGTGGTTCCTTCTTTATATGTTTAGTTGTGAAAAATCATTTCTGCTACTCTTCAGGTTGTTCTCTTGGATACTTGCTCTGTAAATAGCTGTAATTTTGTTTGCCCGTGGGAGGAGGTGAGTTCAGGGTCTTCCTGCTCTGCTGTCTTGGCCACTGTGCCTTGAGTTGATGCTTTACAGGATAACAAAGTTGAGTTAAACTGAAGAGAAAAGCTATATTAAAAAATACAATTTTGCAGTGATTTGCATCATTGTAACAGTAATTTGCATCTGTGTAATTCACTTTTCTATGAGTAACATCAGTTCTCCTTCAGGATTATGTCAAATAGACCTGCTTTCAATGAATCACAACTGAAAACACAATTGTTCACAAGATTGAAGTCTGTAAAGTGTAGTATTACAACATCAATCAGACTCTTAAGATTTTTACTGCTAAAAGGTATATTATTTAGAACATGATAAGCTTATAGACTGGCACAGATAAATAAGACAATGTATAACTTTGTGAAGAAAATTGGTGTTTAGTTAGTCTTACTGACAGTGTCTTGGCATGAAAAGTTCATAAAGTCTGTTAAAATGTGGTAGATAAGAGAAAATCTTCCACAGTGTGACTCTTGTTTTAATAATGGAGGCTCTATTTATTAATAAATTATTTTACATTAACCTTTATTACTTAATTGTGGCAATGTAATCCACATTTGATTCAAGTCATGTCTTAAGAGATTTTTATAGATTTGACAATAAATTATATTTATAAAGGATGTATGGATTATGGTGGCATATCTAAAATATGTTTGCTATACCACAAGATATACCATTTGAAAAGGGTTTTGTGGTCAAATATGTTTGAAAAACATTACTTACTATATCCATCTCTTAGGGATTGGAATGTATGTTAGTACATTAAAAGCTCTGAGAAGTTCTTGAAATAAGCATCCTGTTTTACTTATATCCCAACCTTTCAGTGGGTTTACACATCTTGTACCCTCCCCCACATGCTAAGTGCTTTTGTTGACCTTGTTGATAACAGCTTCACTTTTCTCTAGCTCTTTACAGCTGATGCAAGGCCTGGTGATGTGAACTGGTCATATGCTTTGCCTCCCAGGATGTTTTGAGGGTAGGAAGCTCAGCTGCTGAGGGAGAGTGGAAGATGACCAGACCACTATAGATAGCACTGGGTCCAGAGGACAGGTAGTGGGGCTTGGTCTGCCTCTGTAGCATCCGGGACAGCTTACTTGTCCCTCCATTAGTTCTCATTTATGCTGACAGTGAGACAGTGACCTTTTTCCACTCACCTCTTCTCACCATTTGGTATTTCTGGGCTATCGGTTTCTGTTGCTTCTCTGACTTCCATTTCATTCAGAAGTTGTAGTGATAAAGAGAAGACAGTCTAGAAACTTTCTGGGACCATGGTTCTTGTCTTGGCTCAGTCACTAACTAAAAAACGCATGAGGTACTTACTGTGTCCCAGTTACTGATCTGAATACTTCACAGCTATTAACTCATTTAGTCTTCATACATCTCTAAAATGCATGCTCCTTATTAGCCCCATACTATGGATGGGAAGTCTTAAAACATAGAGAACTTCAATAACTTGCTAGTTACTACTAGTAATAGTACATGTTTGAGCCAGGATTCATGCTTAACCAGTAAGCTACAGTGCCTCTTACAAGCCCCTTAACTTATTTGCTTCTTTGTGTCAGTAACCATAAAATCAGATGCACTCTAGAGAATGCCTCCCAGTCCTCTTTCCATCTCTGTCCCACTTTATCTGTTCCTGTGTGTTTTCAAGAACTCTTTCCTAGGCTCAGTCAAGTTTCCCTGCTCTACTGACAATCACAGTGCAACTTGACAGATCAGACAAAGCAATTGCAGGCTGACAGGTCATTACAGACAGCTGGCAGATGCTTTACACCTAGCCATGATTATAAAGGAAGGGTGAGAGAGATGAAAGGCACATTGTGGTATTATAAAATTTAGGCCAGTAATAAGCTGGCAGAGGGCTTGGCACGGAGTGGATACTCAGTAAAAGTTTGAAGACCAGAATGGTGCACTATGATGAAAGACCATCAATGAATTTGAAACCCTGACCCATTAAAAAAGAGAGACGACCAGTTCCAATGTGCCATTTAAGATAAAATTTTAAAATAGGAGTGTAAAATTTAGCTATCAAGAGGATCTGCAGGCTTAAAGAGTGGACCTCCTACATGGGTGGTGAAGTCAGAAGTCTTGAATATAAATCACTTTCATAGTGGAAGATTGGCCTGAGTGTGATTAAGTTGCCAAAACAGTAACTGAGTTAGTCATTTCCCTGAAGTTTTTAGTTTTCATTCAGCAGTTATTCATCATTAAAGTTTAATATGTGTCAGCAAATACAAGAAAATAGTTTCTTAAAACAACAGGAAAAACATTAAAATATTATTTAGTATTTGCCTATAAATTGCAACTTAACTTTTGTTTAAACCATGGGACTATGCAAGTGGAAACATGCAAGGGCAACATGCAAAATTTTTTTAAAAAGGTATATAGGTATTATGGGAAATTTTAATTTTATTTTTCCAAATTGTGTTGTTGCCTTACAGCCTTTACGATAGTTTTCAAATTACTCAGAATAAATATAAAGTAAATCTTTTTTACAGTTTCTTCATGCTGTGCCACTAGATGGACTGACCCCTGTCAGGACCAAAATTGTACCAATGCACTTGGCCCACCTGCACTAAGATAGAAAGTAGTCAGAAATTAGTCAGTGTTCAGAATCTTAAACAACAAACAAGGATTTTCTGTTCCCTTTGTTCTAATAAATGTATGTATTTTTCTGTAAAAGCTACAAATAGACCTTAGTGTGAATTATTTAAGAACAATAGACAGCAGTAACAATTTACTGGTGTCATTTGTTTTCTGCCCACAAAAAGGAGGTGGGGGAGATCACTTGTGTGAAAAACATTAAGATCATAAATAGGAACTGAACAAAAGTTCTCCCAGGACACTGTGTCTAATGACTGGATTAGACCATGGCTGATGGACCACCCTAGGATTTCTTCTCATCCCCAGAAGATCAGGTTTATGGGATGGAAATAAGAAAGAGCCACCTCAGTACTGCTCATGCGGCACCTTGTGCTGACACAGGTATCTGGATCATTTAATGATGTGACTTGTCCCTGGTAAAATTGGATAAGCCTTCTGATTAATAGAACATCGATTTTTCTGTGTCATTTCCTACTTCAGACCTATTGGATGGTTTTTTCCTTACGTGAGTTTTTACAAATACCCGATCACTTTTCTCTAATAAAAGATATATTGTAATGTAAAAATCATACCACAATATTTATACTACATTGTTGTTTATATTTACTTTTAAATAATATACTTTTAAATATTCAGAAAAAAATTTTTTTCTGAAAGTCCCATTTCAAGAAAATTTTAGCAGAAAAGATGAAAGAAAAAATCTTATTTCATGAAAAGATCTGATTATTTCTACAGAAAGAGAAAATTAGAATAAGCAAACGTTAGAGATAATGTCTGTTGATCAAAAGGATGTACATATAGAATGAATATAATAAAAAAAACTGTCTATTTAAAGATAAATAATGCCAAGATGAGAATTTAAGCATCAGTCATTACCTAATGGTTTCTTATTTGTTTGTATTTGGTTTCTTATTTGTTTTCTTATTTGTAGACAAAGTAATTAGAAAACTGCATTTTCATGTGGATGTTCTAATTCTAACATAGCATGTCACTGATTGTCATCTTTTAGCTCTTCAACTGTAAGCAATATTCTGATAAAATAATATCTTTCTTAATTTAGAGTAACACTTAAGGACATGATAAATTATTATTTTACCTTGAATAATTTATACCAGAAAACTCAGATATTCAAAGACTATTTTAAACTAAGGCATAGTTGAAAGAGACGTAGAATTTTTCAATCCCAGCGATCTATATAAACTATTTTTACAAGGACAGATACATTTTCTAGAAGGTTTCATATCAGCATGAGCAACTGAGGTTGATTCCATATTTAAATTTACACCTTGCACCTGGCCTCATTCCATTTCCACTTCCTAATCACTACACTGCAACAATATCTTTTCAAGATATTGACAGTGCTGAGATATTTTGGGAATGGTGTTTTAGGGAGGGTTCAGTGGAGGTAATTATTCTATCTTCATGAATTTACAGCTTAGCATTTCAAGTTGATATATTAGCATATAATGTAAATATATATAATATTTTTATCATATAATGTAAATATAATTAATTCAATAGCTTTACAATCAAAGTTCTTTCAGCAAAGGCTGAACCTTTCTGTTTTTAAACATCTTTCTTAACTCCTTTTTCACTTTTTCATATTATATCTTTCCAATTAAAGTTTAAATAAGGGTTCAAACGTTGTCCTTAGATATTCATTCACAAAATTGACCTGATTATCTGAGGGCAAAGATTACACATTACTTCCTGAGGGAATTACACATGTTAATGGAGGGTAGATATTAGCCCTTGATATTAATAGAAGTTACTCATGCTCATTGTTCATGTAATCTTGTCATTGGCAAGTCTTTTATTACTGCATAAAAATAAAAAGACTGAGAAGCCCTATTTTCCAATTTAAATATTAGTGTTTGGTTAGAATCTTCCCTTTAAAGCCGTAGTTCTTAAATTCAATTATTATGTGATTTCTTTTTTCTCTACCTTACTCTCCTTAGCTATTTTTACCCTAGTAGTTATCTGTAACCCTTTGACAAACATCTGATTGTCCTCGGTGGTATAAGAAAAGTCCTCATTAACAAATTTTTTTTAAAAAGGAGAATTAGTATCTTTTTGCTAAATTAATGTGTTGAAATTTTAAATTGTTTTGTATCTAAATCCTTTAGGATTCCACTGAGATCTGGACATTCTATATACGTAATACCTGTTTGCAACCTAGAACTAAAGAATGTAAGGAATGTGATATTTTAACACTATATTTTTTAAACCATTACAGATAATGTTTAGAAGGATGAAATACGACCAGGGGCAAAGAATCTATAGAGACCGTAGATTTAGTAACTAATGTTAAGAGTCGGAAATTCTAAGGCCTGTAGTTTATTTTGTTCATTCACCCTTAATTTTAAGACTGTGAAGTACTTTAATACCATTTGATCTGATTAGCAGTCTGAGTTCACATCACTTCTCAAATTCACATGCTATCTCAAAAAATGTGAGTTCCCTTCCCAAGGCACATCTCCCTGATGACAGGAGCAGAGCACAAAGTAGCATGGCAAAGCACTCAAAAACCAGCTGAGGGACTCCCGAGAAGATACTGAGGGGCTGAGTAATTCACCGACTGTACTTGCCACTGTCATTCATTAGCTGTTGCAAAGCTGAGCACATTCGGTATGTATGGGAAAAGCTTCTATTAAACAAACATGCTGTAATTTTTTAAAGGACTATTTTACTAGTAAAAAGAGAGTGTTACCAATAAAGAGTCACCTACATAAATAACACACAGTAGGTCATAATACTTCAGCATGAGTAAGTAAATAAGATAAATAGTACAAGTTTTCTTTGCTCCATTTCACTAAAATTGATGTTGTAAACAGATTACTCAGGAAGTCAAAACTGTTGAATTCTCCAAATGGAAGACATCTTCTCTGATAAATATTAGTTTGCTTATTTTATCTTTTTTTTTCCAACAAGCAAACCCAGCATTGTTTGCATTTGTCATAATCCTAAACTGTTCAAGAAGCAAGGAAATGATAACTACATGATAGTCCCTTTCTATTTCCTCCTTTTACACAGCACAGCTATGGGCTCTTGTGATGGCCCCAAGAGGGATGATGAGAAACACACTTGGGGGCACATACTCAATTTTTAAAAATCAACTCAATTTCAATTTGAATGAGGAACGGAAGGGCCCAACACAACGATAGGAAGTCTAAGCTAGACTTGAATAAATATATTTCCTTTCAGACTGAAATAGTGACTTCATATCTGTACACTTTTTGGTCTGAAATAGTAAAGCACCATCCATTGGCATCCAGTGTACTAACTAATTAAATTGATGGGACTTTTTTACAAAAGGAAAAATGTCTGTGCTTGGGTAGGTTGATGCCCTCTTTGGTCACTTTTGTAAACTCTGAGAGCCCTGTCTGACACAACCCATATCTGGAGCATCTGAGCAGTGTGGCCCCTGGGGGTCATCCATGACCTGGGATATGCCTCTCAATGTAATGGCTAAAGGTAAAATGAGCTGAATGTGAGAGCACTTTGACAGGGATAAACCACACTCTTCATAAAAAAAATGAAACTTTTTTTAAATCAATATTTTCTTTACTGAAGTATAGTTTATTTACAATGTGTTAATTTCTGCTGTACAGCAAAGTGATTCAGTTATACATATATACATTCTTTTTTATATATTCTTTTCCATTATGGTTTATCATAGGATATTGCATATAGTAGCTCTCTGTGCTGTACAGTAGCATCTTGTTGTTTTTCCATTCTGTATATAAAAGCTTACATCTGCTAACCGCAGCCTCCCACTCCATCCCTCCCCCAACCCCCTCTTCCTTGGGAACCACCAGTCTGTTCTCTGTGTCTGTGATTCTGTTTCTGTTTCATAGATAGGTACATTTGTGTCATATTTTAGATTCTACATATAAGTGATATCATATGGTATTTCTCTTTTAAAAAAAATGAGACTTTTCAATGCAGCCTGGTTTTCTCCCTGCTTTAAGAATGTCTCCATTTAGAATGTTAACTGTTTTGCTAAAAGCATTACCTAGAAATGCACCCATTAATCGGGAGATCCTAGATATACCTAGATATATCTATATGTGTACTTACATTTATTAATGGGGCAGTCCTTGTATATATAGGATTATCTTAATTTTGTGCATATAACCCACACTATAAAATACATATCTAGGTGAGACCAGTCCCTAGATGTTGTTCAGGTCTGCACATCTATCTTTAACCGTAATTGGACATTTATTTAATCAAGGGATTTCTATATTTGAGAATTGAGACAGGAGGAATGTGACTAGGACTCAAAAGCACCAAATTCACTTCCTTCATGAATGCAGAAAACGTAACAGAACAATAAAGTTGAGGTAATTTTTTAAGCAGATTGCTTTAAAAATTAACACATTTCATCTTTATTAATAGGAGACAGTAAGTATGCAGTCAGGTTTAGGGATTGAAACAACTAATAGAATTCTGTATTCAAAAACATGAAATTAAGAGTTTAACGTTGTAAACCTAGAAATAGAACATACGTAACATTTATTAAATGAGACATCACATGCCATCAAATTTCAGATACCATTGTTTGTTAAAATTTTTTTTTCCAGAGAGGATACAAATCTTTAAAATGTAAAAATGTCTGCCTTAGAGTTTATGAACTATAGCATATGATTGAGAAATAGAAATGTAACCGACCAAGAGAATCTTTTAAGAACACTTTACTTTTTTTACAGTTTTACTGAGATATAATTGGCATATAACATTGTGTAAGTTTAAGGTGCACAAGGTGTGGATTTGACACACTATTTTGCAAAATGATTAACGTCATAGCATTAGTTAATACCTCCATCACTTCACATATTATCATTTCTTTTTGTGGTAAGAACATTTAAGATCTCTCTTAGCAACTTTTAAGTATATAACACAGTATTATTAACTATAATCACCATGGTGTACATTAGACCCCCAGAACTTATTCATCTAACTGAAAGTTTGTATCCTTTGACTAATATCTCCCATATAGGAATACCTTACCTGTTATATCAAGTCCAGGAAAGCTAGCCAGCTTTCCGGGGTCCCTAGTGGCATGTGTTTTAAGGTTCAGCTATGGGAAGTTGGCACTAGAAAAAGAAATAGAAGAGAAGGTCTCGAAATACTGGTCAAAGTTGAGTCCATCTAGAGACCATATATGAAGGAGTAAAACACTCTCTCCTGAGTGATATTTGAGGGAATCATCTGAAATCTAGTGTTTCAGAGAGTCACTCTGAAATAAGGCAAAGTCCTGATACCTCATTGCATTATCAGAGAGTCAAACCTTGGCCAGAAATTGGCAGTTCTTTTCCTGAAACACATTAATTTAAAATGTCTGGCTTCAAAGAATCATCAATTCCAGTATTTTCCCTTCTAAGAGCAGACCAACAAATGTGCCGTGTTGGTTAAATACAGCAAGTTGATACTGTTGATGAATTTTCTTCCAGGTCCCCAATCTGTCATCTTTTGTCACCAGTATGTGAAGTGAACTTTAAAATCAAAGTATAGATTTATTCACTCGCTTTCACATCCATCTTTATGGATTTCTTTGCCAAAAAGCTGCCCAAGAAGTTCTGGGTAAGCCTTCCTGCTCAAAAATATCTCCCCCAATTCTATACTTGTCCATCATCAACCTTCATTATTATTTTTTCATAAAAACAATGCTAGTTCATTTTTCTGCTGTTAAAGGAAGCCCATAGCATAGGGATTTTGTTCATACCGTGACAGAATTTTAAAGAGTGACAGAAAAGAGAGCAGCTTACATAATCCCTGAAATAACACTGTTCAATTATTTTGCCTTGGTTTTGAAAGAACCTTGCTTAAATGAATTTTTCCATTTTGGCAAACTATTTCTACTAATTCTATTTAATAACTCTTCTAGGATTGTTCTTATCTAGGAAAGAATAAGATGTATGGAAGTGGAACCCAGGAAAACTGGTCTTAGGAAGTCAGGGAGCCCAAAAGTTTGTTCAGAAGTGAAATAGAAAACTAATGTAGAAAGTGCACCAGCATCAAAGCAACCTTCTTCACTGTTGTGCATAAAGCTGTTGGTTTGCGAACTCGTCCCACACATGGAGGGCAAAGAGAGACAGAAGAAAGAGGCGGACCACTCCAGATGCGTAGGTGGCAGGTTAACAAGCAAGAGAACTTACATACAAGGCTTGTCTTGTATGCCCACAGTTGCGTAGATGTCCACACCCCATCCACCAGAATCTTAAAAGTTTATATAACTGACCTTAACTGAATTGAGTCACGTATACCATCCAGATGGCTGTTAACACCTCACTCTCTCAAGCCTGCGTCCTTGAAACAGCTCTGGCTATGAGAACGGTGGTCAGAACATTTATTCCAAGGATGCAGAAGAAATGAGGAGCCTCTGATTGCCTTTGTCCAGCTCACGGGTCAGCTGGTGCTCAGGTCCTCTCCATCACCTCCTCCAATGAAAGCAGATCTTAACATTTATCTGCAGCATCAGTTGGAATGGTGATTCAGTACATATTTAGTGCATGATTTTCAACAATAGAGTAGACAAATAGAGTAGACAAATAGCCATCGATTTTTAAGTATTATCTCCCAGTATTTTTTAAGTCATGAAGAAAAATGAAATAGAAACATTGAAACAGTGAGATGGCAACTGCTAACACCCAGTCCTTAGGGGGAAAAATGCAAAATTAAATAAAATGATTTTATTCAAAAGAATAATTTGAAATGCTTAATAGTATAATTTCTGCTATTCATTATTCATGCCTAGGTCTTTGCAGAAGCAGCAAACAAATAAGAGGTGGTTAAGCATAAATTTAGAATTATTTTCTGAAGGGGAGAAGAGTATACTATCCCCAAATATTTCACTTTGGTATACTAGTTCTTTTGAATTGAAGTTATATGAGAAACAGCCTGTTCAAGAAGAACACTTTACCCACCTTTGGCCCCCTGAAAGCAGAAAATAAATCCCCCATGTGAAAGATACCTTCCCTGTACCAGGAGGGTGGAAGGCATCCTTATCATCAGAGACAGGGAATTTAGGGCCAAGAAGGCATACATAAACAAAGCTTGTTACTTCTCACTGATTTACTACCCCATGCCCAAACCCCTTGATCTTGTCAGTTCTTCACCAATTTATTGTTTCCTTGTCTAAAAGATTTCTGCTTTGGTAGCTTCTTTGAGCCTCATGTTTTTATGGGGCTCCCATATATACAAAATTAAATTTGTTTTTCTCCTCTTAATCTGTCTTATGTCAGTTTGATTATCAGACCAGCCAAAGATCCTAGAAAGGAAGAGAGAACATTTTTTTAACCCTACATCCTGTTTAATTTTGGAAGTGTTTTTTGAAAATCTTAAGAAGGGATGTTTAACTGGACTGGAAATAACTTGATTTTTAAATGTAAAATGGCATTACTTAAAGTCTTGAATATTCAATAGATTTTTACTTTATTTTGTAATATTTCTAGAGGTGATTTTAGTAGATTAATATCTCTGCTAATTACATTTTTGTTATGGAATAAAAGGTGAGGTTATATGACCCATGTTCTCTTCAGGTCATTTGCCCTGTTTGCATTCAGAACTTGGAAATGCCTCTCTGTCTCTAATTTTTTCCCCATTTTTCCTTCCTTATCCTCATATTCACCACATGCCCTGAGCAGGAAACTAAACTAGATGGTTTGGTGCCCTCATTCACTTGAGGTCCTTAAACAGCTACGCCACATGATAAAGCATTTGAAACTCTAATTTTATAATTTATTGAGTGTGAAAATGCTTCTATTGTTTTGAAAAGGTCACATTTCTCTCTCTGCATTGGATCTGTTTTCAGACATATTCCTGTATTTACTCAAAAAAACTGCCTTCCCTCGTTCATTCAACAACTGTGTATTGAATCCCTGCTGTTTGTGAGGACCATAAGGCAGTGAGAAGATCAGATATGGTCTCTTTCATCTTAGAGTCAAATATACCATCCTATCAAAGTGTGGCTTCTGATTCATCTCCTTCCCTTCATTTCTCCCTCTAGGATTCCCATGACCCAGGGAAACAACCATCTTGTGCTTGCTTAGATGATTTCTAAGTTGGAACAGCTCTCTTAGATGATGTGTTGCCTCCATTTTAGCCTTTCTGAATTTCAAAGAGGTACATAAATGAACTTAATTAACACACTCATGAGTCCCCACATTCTTATTATGAGCAGAGATATTATTTCTCTATCATCAGCAGTGCAGTATAACATAATCTTTGATACCGTGTGGCACTCACTTTGTTGCAGAAGGAAATCTCATTTCATAGTTCCCTTAAGAGGCTTCCAGTTTTTGTTTCATGAGAAATTATTATGAAGTATCTTTCAGAGTTTTTCAAGATGAACTGTATTCAAATTAACAATTTTCCTTAGAACACTGTGGCTTTGTTCAGATTTTAAGTTGGTTGCTTTAAAATAGACCTACTCCTGTCAAAATGGCAGTAGTGAGAGGCGAGGAATAGCACTGAAATGGGAAAGAGTGTATTTTATAGTGACAGCTCTACAGTTCTTCAATGTTTTAGCTGAAATAATTAAATTGAGACTCAAGCCTACTCTAATCTAGGCATATTTTTTATATAACTCACTCACTAAATTATCCCAGTCCCACAGGCCCTATTCTAGGGTAGTGAATGCCTCCTGTGGTATGATTTGGATGGGAAAACAAAACTCTGCACCACATTGCTAAAAATGAAAGATTTTTCTCTCTCTCTTACACCAAGGTGAAATTCTTAGAAAATGGGTCTTATGAGATAAGTACATATAAAAGGTAACATGATGTGGTAAAAATAAAACTGGCCCAAGAGCCAGAGCGATGGATATCAGGGCTAGCTCTGCCACTGGTAAGTTTCTGACCTTGGATAATTCACTCAGCTTCTTTGAGCACAGTTCCTAATCTATAGAAATAGGTTAGTAACCTCCTTCATGGGATTGTTAGAGGGTAAAAATGAGAAAAAATATAAAAGTACATAACAGAATGCCTGGCAAGTGGTTGGCCCCCAATAAATAAGTTTCTTCCCTCTTTTCTCTTTCCCTTGCTTGCTGGAGAATCCCGTTGTGAGGCAGTGGAGAGCCTAGATCTCATTGATCACACCAGGAAGCTACAGTCTGTATATGAAATAGAGCAGTGCTGTAGAAAGTGGGGAAGCCACTGCCTTTTTGGTGTGACTTGGTGGCTGCCACAATACCCACTGTGAGACCATGGGCACTTCATAGCACAAGTATTATTATGCTGTAGTAACTGTGCAGTATTATGCTGTAGTTATCATAACATTAGGTTGTTGTCATCAAATGCTTTGAACCTAGTGAAACAGAGCAGGACCCTGTGGGGCCCTCCCTGGTGCAAGTCCTTTCTGTGTCCCCCATTTCTTGTTTGTGAAACCACACTCCTTTTTGGGTGGGACGCAAACCCAGCCAAAACACAGATTGGGACTTGAACCCACAGGCTGGGACTTGAACCCACTGTCTTTTAATTGAAACTGCTCACCTGACATCAGGACTTACTGAAGCTCAGGTTCTTTTGTCTTGGCGCAGAAAGAATTCAGCAAGAGGCAAAGAGGCAGGCAAAAAGTGAGTGTATTAGCATAGGACGCTTGTGAGAAATACAAGCGGGCAGGCAAGAAGGCTCTGTCCTAAGGACTGAGAGGACCTTGTTTTTATAAACAAAAGAAAAGTGGGGAGGGGGAGAAGACCACCTTCTTCCTCATTCTTGGCCAGATGTCAAAACTTACATCAGTGGTTCCTCCTTTGACCCTATATGGTCTAACTGGGACTGTCATGGCACTATTTAAATCATACGTGTATCAGCAAAAAGGTGGTGACATATACTAAAATATGGTGATTCGTCTCAGGTTTCAGTATAATGTCCCCTTTCACCTAGTTCTTTCCCCTTTCACCTATATTTCTGTCTTGGCTACATGCAGAAGTGCTCTTCAAGGACCTTAACAAATGCTCTTAACGGTCCTCTTCAAGGACCATTAACTCCCTGACTTCATGTTTAAAGATTCAGACCCCGTATCTATTGTCTTGTGTTTTAACTATCAGGGTTTGTGGCTTGAGTGTATGTGGTGCTTGGATGCACCTGGTCTTCCTTCAATGTAGTGTAGATTGTTGCTAGGTTACTGGATTCTTTTCCCAAGTGGTTGTTAGCTTACAGTAGTCTCCCAAACTCCCTTAAAATAGTCTCCCAAACTCCCTTAAAATTCCCCGTCTTTAAACCCCTAGTGGGAGTTCTAAACGACTATTTAATTATTCTACTTTGTCCCTATCATTTGTAGGAAATAGGCTTCATTCAGCTTCTTTGACCTTCCCTGAGTTCCAAAGAGCAGATTCCAACAGTTGCTAGTCAGGGAAGGGAGGGGATGCAGAAACAAGGGAGGATCAGTCAAGAAACGGTAGTGCAGCCTTGCGGCAGGATCCTGGTTCCTCCTCATATACATAACAGTATCTTTGAGTTCTTCTGCAGGAACTTAAGGCCTCCAGCAAGGTGAAGGATGGCAGCTTCAAGCTGAGCACAAGATGCCTGGAGCACTGCCCTGTTACCTCACCACCAACCAATCAGAAGAAAGTCACACACCCTGCAGCCCTCACCCCAAATTTTGCCTATAAAAACTTCTCCCTCAAAACCGTGGGGGAGTTCGGGGTTTTTGAGCACAAGCCACCTGTTCCCCTTGCTTGGCCCTACAATAAACCTTTCTCTGCTCCAAACTCCAATGTTTCAGTTTGTTTGGCCTTGTTGCACATTGAGCATACGAACTTTTGTTTGGTAACACTAGTGTGAGATCTAACCATTATTCTCTTAGCTGAATTTCCTTATTTCCTCTTATTCAGCTCTCAGAAACTACCTCTCTGGCTACTTTCTTTTTATGCTCCATGCAGGCCCTCCCTCCTTTTCTTGACTTCTAAATGCTGGAGTCCATGGGTCAATGTAGGCCATGCTCTTTGTATCTAAATTCAGGACTTATCCACCTCCTGGACTTGAAATTTTAACTATATTCCGATGACTTACATAAATATTTCCCCAGCCTACACCTCTCTCATAAGCACCAGACAGTATATCCAACTGATTAGTGCTTATATGTGTAGGGGAGGAAATACCTTTCTCTCTACCCTTCTGAGTTCTTGGCTGAGACCCTTTTGATAAAAGACAGATTAACAAGAGAAAAACAAACTGTGTACTTCATGTATACATGGGAGATACCCAGGGAAAAATGAGTAACTCCCCTGGGGGCTTAGAATTCCAGTTTATATAGCATCTTCAACAAAGGGCAGTAAATTTGTAGAGAAATGACAGGACTAAGGAAAGCAGGTCTAGGCTTCCAAGGGAGGAGACGAAGCCTAGTTAGTAAAGTTCGTTTATACAGATTCCTCTGGTGACTTCTCCAGGTTAAGGGTCTGGCACTGTATCCAGTGACTAACTTCTGTCCTTCTTGGTAGGGAGGGGAGAAGGAACACCTTTATAAAAGTATGTCCCATTTTTAGGCAAATAGGGGAAGGCAGAGAGCTTTTCTTGTAACTGCTTCTTTTCAGTTACCTTCAGCTCAAAGTAATTCTTACTCCAACGTGGTATATTTTGGTGTGGTGTAATCTGCTGCCCTTAAGATGTCTAATAGGCCAAAGAGAATTCTTGATTTTCTCCCCCAAAACTATTTTCTTGACTCAGTGAATGGCACTACCATTCACACAGTTGCTTGGGTCAAAAATCTAAGAGCCAAACCTTGATTTCGCTCAGCTCCTGTCCTCTTGCTGCTCCCATCTCCCCAACGTCCAATTCACCAAGCAGTTCTGTCAGCTCCCTTTTCAAAATATATTCTAAATGTTACACTTCCCAGCGCCTGGCCCAAACCACACTCATCTCTACAATAACCCCTTAAACAGTCTCCCTGCTCCCCCTCTGACCTTCCTGCAGCTGGCTCCTCACCAAAGCAGCCAAAGGGATTTTTGCACAACATAAGTCAAATCATTTTGCTCTCCTGCTTTAAGTCCTCTACTGTATTTCCATTAAACTTCTACTGAAGCTTATAAGCCCTGTATTACCTGGCTCCCTGTCTGGCATCATTTCTTGCCAGTTCTCCTTCATTCATTATATTCCAGCCACATTGACCTTGGGAATCCTCTCTGGACAGCACCTCTGCACTTGGTAATGCTGCCTGAAAGTGTTTCCTCAGAACTTCATGTAGTCACTCCTTCCCTTCCTTCTGGGCTCATCCCAAATGCCACCTTCTTCGATAGGCCTTCCCTGACCATCTTACCTAAAGCAGTCCCCATACCCTCCATATTGTGACTCTGTTCCCTTCATCTGCTTGATTCTCTTCACGTTCTGTCACCATCTGAAGTTATTCTACGTGTTTATCATCTGAATCCCAACGTGGAAGGGAAACTCCTCATGGAAGAGACTTCATCTCTCATTCTTTCCTTATCTCCTTCTTATAATAAGTGGGCAAAAATATTTTGTTTAATTAATCTATTCACTTAGTCACCTGAGCTGTAAAATGCCTAATGATCTTTAATCTCTCTTTTTTTCTCCTACGTCTACTTCATCACTAACTCTTGTTCATTCTGTCTCCACATTTGTCTCCATGTCTCTGTCCCCAAGGTAACTATGTAATCCAGCCACTCATCATTCCTCATGGAAATTGTTGCAGGAAAGAAAGCTGGGGCACGAGAAGATGGTCACACCCCAGGTCTCAGGCGAGTCCCTGGGACGGCCACCAGCTGTGGGTCCTTGGCTTCACACAGCAAAGAATTCAAGACTGAGCTATAGTAAAGTGAAAGCAGGTCTATTCAGGGAGGTAAACACTTCATAGAGTGTGGGCCATCTCAGAAGGTGAGATGCCCCAGGGTACAGGGTTGTCAGTTTTTATAAGGGTGGGTAATTTCATAGGCTAATGAGTGGGAGGATTATTCCAACTATTTTGGGGAAGAGGTGGAGATTTCCAGGAATTGGGCCACTGCCCACTTTCAATTCTCTTTGGAACCAGAGATTCCTTGGTTTTGAAACTCTACTTCCCCTCACTTATTTTTTTGTGTCACTTTCAGAAAAGCATTTAAAATTTCTGGGTCTCAGGTTTTACATCTGTGTGATGGAGATAATAACACCTGTCCTATAGGGTTGTCATGAAGATAAAATGAGTTGTCATAAGGACAAAATAAGTTACTTTCAGAATTTAGGGTAAGATACAGCACATAGTAAGTACTCAATAAATGTTCACTGTTTTATTACAGCTGTTCCTCTCTGATCTAACATAGACTTGTTCATGGCTTTATCCATAATGTCAGCCCTGACCCAAACCCTACGTGAGCACATGATTCCAGTGTTCAACAGCAACTGGCTTTAATTCCTATTTCTTATTCAGATTCTTCTAAAAGGCATGCTTGGGTCATTGTTCATCCTGGTTCAGCCACCTAAATTTAGCCTGGAGAGAGAAGCATCACCTGGTACAATCATGGCAAGCTAAGCCCGCCCCTTCAGCAAGGGCCATGGGGCTCTACTGAGGTATAGCAAGGGCAGCCTGGGAAGGGACTAATATGTCTCTTCTACCAAGTAAGATGCCTGCCAAGTTACATAATTCTTTGGTAATAAAATATAGTGATCCTAGTATAAGAATCCTGTATTTTGAAAAAAATGACTATTTGCATTCTGTTTATGTTTTCTATAATTTTTTGCTTGTTTGTTTGCCCTTATCATTTACTGAAGGTCTGTTTTGGAAATGTTAGCTTATGAGGACTATGATAAAAATAGAACCAGGAGAGGGGTTTAGAATGGGTACTGCACCCCTGGGGCTAGGTGTGATGGAAGGAGGAACTATAATAAAAGAACCCTGATTCTGGGGATACATTTGGACTTCTTTGGGGCTTTGTTTTCACCCTAAAGATAATCCTTAGGAAAGTCATCTCTACTAAAACTTTGAACTTTGTGAAATTGCTTTAAAGGGAGACATTATCTATACTTTCTGCCCCAAAGATTTCCCTATCACGTCCCTGTCCCTTGTTAAGTTTTCAGAAATTCCAGTACTAATCACTTGTAGATAAGACCATAAAAGCCATGGTTAGTACTTAAATATGTTCATTGGGAGGAGTGAGTCCTTAGGTGCTGTCACTAACCTCAAATCCTTATTGACCTGTCAGATTTGCTAGCAGAAAGTGGTGTTCCCAGGGAAGAGAGAGCAGGACAGATGGAACCAGGGCATGGAGCATGAGGCCCAGCTGATGAAGTGCACACTAGGTGCCATAAGAAAGAAGATTGGGTGAGCTAAGGAGAAAAAAAAAAGGAAAGAAAAGCCTTTAATTGGAGATAGAGGGACACACCTAAGGCATTTATTTCAAATGTTTGTTTGAGAGCAACCCCTTAATGATAAAGTCTAAATAAGTCCACGTTCTGTGAGGGCTGCACCACTGCCTGGAGCTCTGAGTGGGTGCTACTGAGGGTTCCTCCTTGTCTTCCCCAGAGCACCTAATCACCATTTGGCATGGAGTAAGCAATGGATACATATCTCTTAAAAGGTGCAACGTTTTTATTTTGTCAGCACTTTTTTCCTTTTTTTTCAAAATTGTTAAGGAATTTGCAAAAGCAAAATTTGCTTAACAAGTTAAAGTAGTGATTCAACATTTGTACATCGGCCAGCTCCCAGGCAGCAAGGCATCTTTGGTGAGCACACATGCTACATACCAAATGAGGACATATGGTTTTTAAACTTGACTCAAGATCTAGCATAAAACTGTGAACCTTTGTAATCAAGCCCTGGGGAGATCACACTTTTAAAGTGATGAGAACAGGGCTGTTACTGACAGAGACAGAATTAGCTTTTCAACCCTTGCCTGTCCTTAAAGAACACTGGAGCTAAGTTTACCTGTGTAGACAAACAGTGAAACCTGAAGTGTGCCTTGCAAAGTTGTCATTCCTTGGGGAGGTAAATAGAACCACTTTAGCCAAAATCGGCCTGTGTTGCTGCCAGGCAGGAGCAAGGCAGGGTCTCCCATGGTGCCCTCATGGCCTTCCCTTCTTAAGGAGTTTTCTATCTTTACTCTTACTTAAAATGAGCAAAGAGAAGGGACCTACCTTCAAGATGGTGGAGGAGTAAGATGTGGAGATCACCCTCCTCCCCACAGATACATCAGTAATGCATCCACATGTGGAACAACTCCTACAGAACACCTATTGAATGCTGGCAGAAGACCTCAGACTTCACAAAAGGCAAGAAACTCCCCACGTACCTGGCTTTGCTTTTACCATTTGTCCTAGGGTGGTTCTGTCTTTGTGTGTGTGTGTGTGTGTGTGTGTGTGTGTGTGTATAATTTTTAGTGCTTGTTTTAACTGGTAGATTTGTGTTTTGGTTTGGTTGCTCTCTTCTTTCTTTTTTTTATTACTTTTTTATTTTTACAATTTAAAAAATATTTTATTTTAATAACTTAATTTTATTTTATTTTATTTTTATTTATTTTCTTTCTTTCTTTTTTTTCCTCCCTTTTCTTCTGAGCTGTGTGGCTGACAGGGTCTTCTTGCTCTGGCTGGGTGTCAGGCCTGAGCCTCTGAGGTGGGAGAGCTGAGTTCAGGACAGTTGGTCTACCAGAGACCTCCCGGCTCCACTTAATATCCACCGGAGAAAGCTCTCCCAGAGATCTCCATCTCAGCGCTAAGACTCAGCTCCACTCAACGACCAGCAAGCTACAGTGCTGGACACCCTATGCAAAACAACTAGCAAGACAGGAACACAACCCCACCCATTAGCAGAGAAGCTATCTAAAATCATAATAAGTTCAGAGACACCCCACAACACACCACTGGATGCAGTCCAGCCCACCAGAAAGATAAGATCCGACCTCATCCACCAGACCACAGGCACCGGTCCCCTCCACCAGGAAGCCTACAGAACCCACTGAACCAAGCTTACCCACTGGGGGCAGACACCAAAAACAACGGGAACTACGGACCTGCAGCCTGCAAAAAGGAGATCCCAAACACAGTAAGTTAAGCAAAATGAGAAGACAGAGAATTATGCAGCAGATGAAGGAAGAAAATAAAAACCCACGATACCAAACAAATGAAGAGGAAATAGGCAATTTGCCTGAAAAAGAATTCAGAGTAATGATAGTAAAGATGATCCAACATCTTGGAAATAGAATGGAGAAAATACAAGAAAAGTTTAACAAGGACCTAAAGAGCTAAAGAGCAAACAAACAATGATGAACAACACAATAAATGAAACTAAAAATTCTCTGGAAGGAATCAATTGCAGAATGACTGAGGCAGAAGAACGGATAAGTGACCTGGAAGATAAAATAGTGGAAATAACTACCACAGAGCAGAATAAAGAAAAAAGAATGAAAAGAATTGAGGACAGTCTCAGAGACGTCTGGGACAACATTAAACACACCAAAATTTGAATTATAGGGGTCCCAGAAAAGAAGAGAAAACAAAAGGGACTGAGAAAATATTTGAGGAGATTATAGTTGAAAACTTCCCTAATATAGGAAAGGAAATAGTGAATCAAGTCCAGGAAGCACAGAGTCCCATACAGGATAAAGCCAAGGAGAAACATGCCAAGACAAAAATTAATCAAACTATCAAAAACTAAATACAAAGAAAAAAATATTAAAAGCAGCAATGGAAAAGCAACAAATATCATACAAGAGAATCCCCATAAGGTTAACAGCTGATCTTTCAGCAGAAACTCTGCAAGCCAGAAGGGAGTGGCAGACATATTTAAACTGATGAAAGGGAAAAACTTACAACCAAGATTACCCAGCGAGGATCTCATTCAGATTTAATGGAGAAATTAAAAACTTACAGACAAGCAAAAGTTAAGAGAATTAAGCACCACCAAACCAGCTGTACAACAAACGCTAAAGGAACTTCTCTAGGCAAGAAACACAAGGGAAAGAAAAGACCTACAATAAACCAAAAACAATTGAGAAGATGGTAATAGGAACATATGTGTTGATAATGACCTTAAATGTAAATGGATTAAATGCTCCAACCAAAAGACACAGAATGGCTGAGTGGATACAAAACATGACCTGTATATATGCTGTATACAAGAGACCCACTTCAGACCTAGAGACACATTCAGACTGAAAGTGAGGGGATGGAAAAAGATATTCCATGCAAATGGAAATCAAAAGAAAGCTGGAGTAGCAATTCTCATATCAGACAAAATAGACCTTAAAATAAAGACTATTACAAGACACAAAGAAGGACACTACATAATGATCAAGGGATCAATCCAAGAAGAAGGGATAACAATTGTGAATATTTATGCACCCAACATAGGAGCACCTCAATACATAAGGCAAATGCTGACAGCCATACAAGTGGAAATCGACAGTAACACAGTCATAGTAGGGGACTTTAACACCCCACTTTCACCACTGGACAGATCATCCAAAATGAAAATAAATAAGGAAACACAAGCTTTAAATGATACATTAAACAAGATGGACTTAATTGATATTTATAGGACATTCCATCCAACAACAACAGAATAAACTTTCTTCTCAAGTGCTCATGGAACATTCTCCAGGATAGATCGTATCTTGGGTCACAAATCAACCCTAGGTAAATTTAGGAAAATTGAAATCATATCAGCTATCTTTTCCAACCACAACACTACAAGACTAGGTATCATTTACAAGAAAACAATCTGTAAAAAATACAAACATGTGGAGGCTAAACAATACACTACTAAATAACCAAGAGATCACTGAAGAAAAGAGGAAATCCAAAAATACCTAGAAACAAATAACAGTGAAAAGAGGATGATGCAAAACCTATGGGATGCAGCAAAAGCAGTTCTAAGAGGGAAACTTATAGCAATACAGTCCTACCTTAAGAAACAAGAAACATCTCAAATAAACAACCTAACCTTACAACTAAAGCAATTAGAGAAAGAAGAACAAAAACCCCCCAAAGTTAGCAGAAGGAAAGAAATCATAAAGATTAGATCAGAAATAAAAAGAAATGAAGGAAACGATAGCAAAGATCAGTAAAACTAAAAGCTGGTTCTTTGAGAAGATAAACAAAATTGATAAACAATCAGCCAGACTCATCAAGAAAAAAAGGGAGAAGACCCAAATCAATAGAATTAGATGAAAAAGGAGAAGTAACAACTGACACTTCAGAAATACAAAGCATCATGAGAGATTACTGCAATCAACTTTATGCCAATAAAATGGACAACCTAGAAGAGATGGACAAATTCTTAGAAAAGCATAACCTTCCGACACTGAACCAGGAAAAACTGGAAAATATAAACAGACCAGTCACAAGCACTGAAATTGAAACTGTTATTAAAAATCTTCCAACAGGGCTTCCCTGGTGGCGCAGTGGTTGAGAGTCCGCCTGCCGATGCAGGGGACGCGGGTTCGTGCCCCGGTTTGGGAAATCCCACATGCCGCGGAGCGGCTGGGCCCATGAGCCATGGCCGCTGAGCCTGTGTGTCCGGAGCCTGTGCTCTGTAATGGGAGAGGCCACAACAGTGAGAGGCCCGTGTAATGCAAAAAAAAAAAAAAAAAAAATCTTCCAACAAACAAAGGCCCAGGACCAGATGGCTTCACAGGCAAATTCTATCAAACATTTAGAGAAGATCTAACACCTATCCTTCTCAAACTCTTCCAAAATATAGCAGAGGGAGGAACACTCCCAAATTCATTCTGTGAGGCCACCATTACCCTGATACCAAAACCAGACAAAGATGTCACAGAAAAAGAAAACTACAGGCCAATATCACTGATGAGCATGGATGCAGAAATCCTCAACAAAATACTAGCAAACAGAATCCAACAGCACCTTAAAAGGATCATACACCATGATCAAGTGGGGTTTATTCCAGGAATGAAGGATTCTTCAATATAGTCAAATCAATCAAAATGATACACCATGTTAACAAATTGAAGGAGAAAAACCATATGATCATTACAATAGATGCAAAAAAAGCGTTCAACAAAATTCAACACCCATTTATGATAAAAATCCTCCAGAAAGTAGGCATAGAGGAAACTTTCCTCAACATAATAAAGGCCATATACAACAAACCCACAGCCAACATTGTTCTCAATGGTGAAAAACTGAAACTATTTCCTCTAAGATCAGGAGCAAGACAAGTTTGCCCACACTCACCAATATTATTCAACATAGTTTTGGAATTTTTAGCTATAGCAATCAGAGAAGAAAAAGAAATAAAAGGAATCCAAATTGAAAAGAAGAAGTAAAACTGTCACTGTTTGCAGATGACATAATACTATAAAGAGAATCCTAAAGATGCTAACAGAAAACTACTAGAGCTAATCAATGAATCTGGTAAAGTTGCAGGATACAAAATTAATGCATAGAAATCTCTTGCATTCCTATACACCAATGACAAAAAATCTGAAAGAGAAATTAAGGAAACACTCCCATTTACGACTGCAACAAAAAGAACAAAATACCTAGGAATAAACCTACCTAAGGAGACAAAAGACTTGTATGCAGAAAACTTAACACAGTGATGAAAGAAATTAAAGATGATACAAACAGATGCAGAGATATACCATGTTCTTGGATTGGAAAAATCAATATTGTGAAAATGACTCTACTACCCAAAGCAATCTACAGATTCAATGTAATCCCTATCAAACTACCAATGGAATTTTTCACAAAACTAGAACAAAAAATTTCACAATTTGTATGGAAACACAAAACACCCTGAATAGCCAAAGCAATCTTGAGACAGAAAAACGGAGCTGGAGGAATCAGGCTCCCGGACTTCAGGCTATACTACAAAGCTACAGTAATCAAAACAGTATGGTACTGGCACAAAAACAGAAATATAGATCAAAAGAACAGGATAGAAAGCCCAGAGATTTACCCACTCTCATATGGTCACCTTATTTTTGATAAAGGAGCCAAGAATATATAATGGAGAAAAGACAGCCACTTCAATTAGTGGTGCTGGGAAAACTGGACAGCTCATGTAAAAGAATGAAATTAGAACACTCCCTAACACAATACCCAAAAGTAAACTCAAAATGGATTAAAGACATAAGTGTAAGGCCAGACACTATCAAACTCTTAGAGGAAAACATAGGTAGAACACTCTTTGATATAAATCACAGCAATATCCTTTTTAACCCACCTCCTAGAGAAATGGAAATAAAAACAAAAATAAACAAATTGGATCTAATGAAACTTAAAAGCTTTTGCACAGCAAAGGAAACCATAAACGAGACAGAATGACAACCCTCAGAATGGGAGAAAATATTTGCAAATGAAGCAACTGACAAAGGATTAATCTTCAAAATTTACAAGCAGCTCATTATCAAAAGAACAAACAACTGAATCCAAAAATGGGCAGAAGACCTGAATAGACATTTCTGCAAAGAAGATATATAGATTGCCAACAAATACATGAAAGGATGCTCAACATCACTAATCATTAGAGAAACACAAATCAAAACTACAATGAGGTATCACCTCACACCGGTCAGAATGGCCATCATCAAAAAATCTACAAACAATAAATGCTGGAGAGGGTGTGGAGAAAAGGGAACCCTCTTGCACTGTTGGTAGGAATGTAAATTGATACAGTCACTATGGAGAACAGTATGGAGGTTCCTTAAAATCTGAAAATAGAACTACCATATGACCCAGCAATCCCACTACTGGGCATATACCCTGAGAAAACCACAGTTCAAAAAGAGTCATGTATCACAGTGTTCATTGCAGCTCTATTTACAATAGCCAGGACATGGAAGCAACCTAAGTGTCCATTGAGAGATGGGTGGATAAAGAAGATGTGGCACATATATACAATGGAATATTACTCAGCCATAAAAAGAAACGAAATAGAGTTATTTGTAGTGAGGTGGATGGACCTAGAGTCTGTCATACAGAGTGAAGTAAGTCAGAAAGAGAAAAACAAATATCGTATGCTAACACATATATATGGAATCTAAAAAAAAAAATGTTTCTGAATAACTTAGGGGCAGGACAGGAATAGAGATGTAGACATAGAGAATGGACTTGAGGACATGGGGAGGGGGAAGGGTAAGCTGGGACAAAGTGAGAGAGTGGCATGGACATATATACACTACCAAATTTAAAATAGATAGCAAGTAGGAAGCAGCCACATTGCACAGGGAGATCAGCTCGGTGCTTTGTGACCACCTAGAGGGGTGGGATATGGAGGGTTGGAGGGAGGCGCAAGAGGGAAGAGATATGGGGATGTATGTATATGTATAGCTGATTCACTTTGTTATAAAGCAGAAGGTAACACTCCATTGTAAAGCAATTATACTCCAATAAAGACGTTAAGAATAAATAACTTAATAAATAAAAATTTTTTAAAAATAAAATGAGCAAAGAGATCCTCTCTCCTCCTTCAATATCAATGTTTTGATGTAAATATTTTTGTTTTGTTTGGGTGGGATTTATATTTTCTGCATCAAGGGGTAGAAAGTAACATTTCTGATACTCTCAAAGTTTGAATCACAATTATATCAAGTGCATGGTGATTCAAAGCCCAGGTTCTAGTGTCAGATGCCTATATTCAAGTCCCTGCTCTACCACCTCCTAGCTGTGTGACTCCATTTACATGACCCTCCATTATGTTAACCTCTGCTAACCTCTCTCTTGAGCTGATATATGCACAGCATACACTTACAGCCATGCCTAGAATAGTAGGACGCTCTTATTATTGATGGCATGTCTCATGTACTCCCTTATTTATTCTTCATAGTTACCCTCATTTAATTCTCATGACCAACCTTCTGAGACTGATAGAATTAAAATCCCCATTTTATAGATAAAGACGTGAGACTAGGGCAGGTTAAGCTATTCACCCAGGGTTACAGAGCTAGGAAGTGATAGAGGGAGAATCAATACTGTGTCGGTCTGACTCCAGTTAGGACACAAGCCATTTAATGTATGGTAGCCATTATATCAAAGACGTGCTAGATATTTTAACTGTTTTTGAGAGACTAGATTGTCAGCAGAGACAAGTAAACCATAAATAAGAAAAGGAAACTCAACAAACATACTGTCAGTTGAAGCCCTGTTACACTTTATTAGCTTTGGGGGAAATAACCCACCTAAAGTCTTGAAGTCTACCAGTCTGCCAAACAAAAGTAAACCTGGAAAAAAAAAAAAGTAAACCTGAAGGAGCCACAATCTGCATTACTATAAGGAAGCAAGACAGCATTGCTACTCCTGAGTAGATGATAATCTAGTTGGACAGATTAAACATTGTTCTCATACATGCAAAATAATCATTACAAGTTCACCATATACTCACCAGTGGGATGAATAATGCCTAATATAGTGTTAATCAAGCAAGAATTTTAGAGCAAATGATGAGCATGGGCTCGTGAAAAAAAATTGAAATCAATTGTATGGTTCAGGTATTAAATGCTATAGGATTTTTGAGTTGTGGAGATAATGGCATTACTATAGAGCCAGGATTTGAACTGTCTTGAAAGAAGAAAGAGATTTGGATAAATGCACAGGAGATTGAAAAGCATTCCAGAAAAAGGGAAAAAACTGAAGCCATGGGGGCAGGAAAAGTGTAACATGGCTGGGATAGCAAAGGAGAGAAAGGATAAAAAAGACTGATTCCAGAAGGTAAGACATATAGTTGTCAAAGTGATTCAATTTATCAAGTTTTTTCACAGTTGATCAGTTAGTAGCTAACTCTGCAAAGCAGAAATATGTAGGCATTAGTATTCCCATTCAAAAAAATGAACTGAAGAGTCTAAATAACAGGTATGCATTCAATTAGTGTTGTGCTACCAGTAAAAATAGAGTATTTTAGCCTCTTTTATTTTTATTACATTATGTATTCCCTGCAGTACAAAGGATAAGGAAGAACCTTCAAAGTCAAGAAGATGATTAAATAAGCATCACAGAGTCAAATGTAATAATAAATCAAATAGAATAGCATCTGATATACTCAGGATGTTACTATAGGGTTCCATCTTACAGGGTATCTATCTATCTCTGTATCTCCATTTATAAAGTATCTATCCTAAGAATCACATCTAAGTGTTCTTGAGTTTATTTCTTTCATCCAAAAAGTGAGCTTTGTTCAAAAAAACATTCAAAGAAAGAGCAGAATAAATGTTACTTAAAATCAGCATGGTCCATTTTCCATGTCTTTCCGTCCCCTTTCTTAAAATTTTAACTCAAGCTATATGCTAGCCTAGAATCTTTGAAGATTTATTTTTTTGAAAATATTCTTCATAAACTGATTGAGGTGATAGACTTTTGAAAACATTCATCTCCCACTCATATAAACCCACACAATAGAAGAAAATGAAATTTTATAAGTTCCATGGAAAGATTCTAACATAAGGTGGAAAGTTTACACACTTTTTTTTAAACCTTCCTCAGTGTTAGGGTCCAAATGACTTGTACATTTTATGCTGAAAATTGAAATTCAGCTTAACAGTCACCATTTCCTGAAAAGGGTCATGTGCAAGTCGGGTCTTTATTATGTGTTTGTAATGGATTGGGGCGGTTGGGACTGGGAAGTTGCTGCTTATAAAAAAAGTTGGGTAAAGCCAGAGTTCTGTAATACAATATTAATGGTGACAGCAGTTACTGTTTGTTGATGACTTATGTGAGCACCTAAGTGCCTTATATACCTAATTCTATTTTCACAGGATCCCTGTCTGGTAGAATTTTTTTCTGCCTCCTTCCAGAGTCCTGGAAGAAGAACCGAAAAGAGAGCCCAAAGCCTGCATGAGGAAGAGAGCACTGCCAGAATTTATACACTGAAGGTGCAAGAAATGGAACAGCAAACAGGTGAGAGGAAGGGATGCGTGATGCATTCAGGGAGTGAGATTAAAAGTGATGGGGGGGAATAAAGATGCAGACCTACTAGAGAATGGACTTGAGGGCACAGGGAGGGGGAAAGGTAAGCTGGGACAAAGTGAGAGAGTGGCATGGACATATATACACTACCAAACGTAAAATAGATAGCTAGTGGGAAGCAGTCACATAGCACAGGGAGATCAGCTCAGTGCTTTGTGACCACCTAGAGGGGTGGGATAGGGAGGGTCAGAGGGAGGGAGACTCGAGGGAAGAGATGTGGGGATATATGTATATGTATAGCTGACTCACTTGGTTATAAAGCGGAAACTAACACACCATTGTAAAGCAGTTATACTCCAATAAAGATGTTAAAAAAAAAAAGTGATGGGGAAGCAAGGTGGTTCCTGAAATCTGCTACCTGCTACTAGCCGGGGCCTTAGCTAATTAGCTTGAAAATGGTTTTGCTTCAGTTGGTTTGCTGATGTGGGAGACCATAGGAAGCCACTGGATGCAATGAAATAGGTTGAATGTGGAGCTGTACAGGCAGCCTGAGTTTCACATCCCAGCTCTGTTTCTCATGGACTGTGTCACACTTAATCCATCATTTTCCTCATTTATAGACGTCTCCAGGATAATAGCATATTAACAGTACGGTTCTGTATGCAGTAAATGACATACTTAATGTAAATAATGGATTTACTCTAGTGCCTGATACTGGGTAAGTGCTCAAGAAAAACTCTTAAAAGATACAAACATATTTAGAGTTTCTTTTTAATGAGTAGGCCATTGACAAGGGTTATGATTTTACCTGGTAATAGTTTATCTAAAAATATGAATTTTTAGGAGCAAGAAGAAAAGGGGATAGAAAGTAAAGCAGAAAAGAAAAAAGGCTGTGATTAATATGACAGTATCTGTTCCTCCCAACATCACTAAAATCTCTCTAACCCAGGCTTCATTGCAGAAGCAGCCAAGCACCTACCAAGCATTAGGGCATCGTGTCCTCCCAGAGTAAAGTGGTGCAGTAATACAGTGGTGCAGTGATACAGTGTAGTAGGGATACTAAGGCTCTCTAACCACACCTGTCTCCTTCCACTGCAGCCTGAAGAAGCAAACATGTTCACTTTCATTAAAAAGAATCACAGATGTCACTCCAGACTTGCAAAACTTCTAGCGTCACTGCAGGAGAATCTTACCCAGAGTCCCACCCCAGCCACTCTAATCAGTTGTCC
This sequence comes from Mesoplodon bidens, assembly GCF_964165515.1. Taxonomy (NCBI): domain Eukaryota; kingdom Metazoa; phylum Chordata; class Mammalia; order Artiodactyla; family Ziphiidae; genus Mesoplodon; species Mesoplodon bidens. The sequence goes on along the minus strand of NC_138176.1, from coordinate 115,700,702 downwards.
ATTTGAGACAGGAACTCAAAGAATAGGCTACTTGGCTTCTGCCTTCTGTCTCATTTCACTCTTCTTAAACCCTCTCCTTATTCCTGCCTGAGCCCCAGCCTGTCCCCTTCGTTTCTTTCCCAGGCAGACCCTCAACATCGGCCCCCATGCAGCTCTGCCATGGAACCCTAGCACTTCCAGCCTAAGTGTCACCGTGGCTTGTTTCTGAGCTGCCGATGGGTGCCGCTACCCTGGCAAATGCAACCCCCTCTGGGAGGAGAAGCACAAGGCTGGGAAGTAAAGAGTCTGGAAAAACCCTCAGTGGTTTGCCTCCACCATATCATTCCTAGGCAGCTCTAAACAACTACGGTTCTATTGCACTGTCTTTTATTTCTATATTGAGACTTTTCTATTCTAATCATTCAAGAGAATAAAAAAGAAATTCCCAGAAATATCCTAATTCAGCTAATACTAACTTTGAGTTAGTCAGTTTTCAAACCTCCTTTATGTCCATTTGCCCATTCACCTTCACACTAAACCTGTGCATTCAAGAATGAAAGACTGGTCCACAGCCTCATAGCGAGTCACTGGTGGAGTTGGATTCAATTCTGTCTGTCCTGGCTGGTTCCTCATGTTACCAAACAACACCTTCTCTTCACAAAGAGTTTTTTGGAATATGTACCCTGATAAAAGGCGTGTGTGTTCCAGGTTCTGACTGGGACATGGCCATTGTTAGAAAACACAAAGCCAGGTCACTCAGCTGGCGGTTTGGGTTGTCTGAGATTCTAGTTTGTGACTCTGTGGCAGGGTCCCAAATATTATACAAATCCTGTTTTTATTTTTGTTTAAAGCTCCAGCAGGAAATAGAAAATGCTTTCACTCTGTACTCAGCAAGAACGACCCAGGAGACCAACTCTCTGGGATCCATAGCTGTCAGAAAACTAACCAAAATGCCTTTCTGTGCAGCACAAGTACTTACTTTAGATGTTCTGAGGAGTAGATGCTATAGTCAGCAGTGATATTGTTTCACAGGGTTCAACCAAAGTCAGTAGGCTTTTTATTCCCAGAATATCTTAGCCCAAAGACACAGCATCCTTTCTGAGACAGGCTCAGAAACTTGTCTGCTTGACTGCTTGCCAACAGCTGCTCCTTCCTGACTATAAAGCAACTTTTCTGCAAAAGCAAGAAGGAACTAGGCCAGTAAGCTTAAACTATGGTTCCTTTAATAAAATGTCATAGTAATTTCTGATCCCTGTTCATGAATTTATTTCTGGAAAATCAGAAGTAAGATCATGTAAGTCCTGTCAATATATTCTGTGTAATATATATTTCCTTAGTATTTATAAATGATTTTGCAATCTGGTCTGTATTTGGTAAATCTACATTATAGAACTTCACATCTGAGTATGTAATCATATTCTCTGTTTCCTTTCTTGAGCATAAAAGAGTATTTATGACTCTTCTTTTATAGCCTTCTCCTCATAGTGTTGGGCACTAGGGACTCTAAATAAGTAAAAATGACTCATAGCCTAAAGATTCTGATCTTTAGGTCCTTAAAGCCACAAATAAAGACCGTTGTTTCTTTCTGACCATAGAAATTTGTTGCCTCTGTCTCTAACTCTTATCCCAATAGGCTACAAAGTGACTGCATTTTCCTCTAGATAAGAATGACCTGTTGGATCAGCTCCCCGCCAACTCCCATTATGAGGTTTGTGAACACTTAGTCTCCGTCAGCCCTGAAATTGCAAGCAGATACTATGTGTATTTGCTTATGTGCAGGTTTTTCAAGGTCCTTAGCTTTTTTCAATTCTCAAAAGATTTTGGATAGAGAATTAAGAATACTCTGCCAGGGCTTCCCTGGTGGCGCAGTCGTTGAGAGTCCGCCTGCCGATGCAGGGGACACGGGTTCGTGCCCTGGTCTGGGAAGATCCCACATGCCACGGAGCGGCTGGGCCCGTGAGTCATGGCCACTGAGCCTGCGCGTCCGGAGCCTGTGCTCCGCAAGGGGAGAGACCACAGCGGGGAGAGACCACAGCAGTGAGAGGCCCGCGTACCGCAAAAAAAAAAAAAAAAAAAAAGAATACTCTGCCAGGCTTAGAACATCTTTTAGAGATTTTTATCAACAAGTCTTTACAGTGTTTCTTCTCCCCTGTGATTTGTGATATACTGTACTGCAGTAGTTTTATAACCCATGGTCCGTTTTCCAAATGTGTCTTGGATGATAGAGTGGTCATACAATAGACATTACTCAGTGCCAGCAAAATAAACTTCATTCTAGTACCTTGTTATTTCATTTAAGAATGACTGGTCACCATTTTTGAAGAAATAGATGATATAATATTGACCCATGTGGAATATGGTACCCAGTCATCTCTCTAAAATCTTAGGGATTGCTTTAAACTTAACTCCACCTTTCCCCAACATTAGGATGCCTCTCTAGTGGCCATGACCTCCCTGCAGTCATCAGGGTAACAAAAACCAATCAGGTTTGTGGAATGTTGATACTTGACTAATGAAGGTGCCAGCAGGTCAAGACAAAAAAAAGAAAGTTTTCCACCATCATGCTTGTAATGCAGCCTCTGCTCACATGTAAACAGCCATCACAATTATCTTGTTGTGCATGCTGCCCACATCATGGTCAGCCTCTTAAGAACACATAAAAAAGACAGAAAAGGGAACCTACCTATGATCCTTGCCCACTGTTTGGAGAATTGTACCCTCAGGGTTTTCACCCAGCGTTTTCTAAAAATTAACAGAACCATTTAAATTCTTCTTTCTGGATCAAGTCTCCCAAATTCTTGATGCTAGGTATACTGCTCTGAGCCACAGTATTGTCCATGAGAATAAGCAGAATTATCTAGATCTGTGCCTTGCAGTATGGTAGCAATTGGCTACATGTGGCTTTTGGGCACTTGAATGTGGCGAGTTCAAATTGAGGTGGTGGTGAAGTATAAAATACACAAAAGATTTTGAAGATTTATTAAGGAAAAAAGAAAATTTCATAAAATATTTTACACTAATTACATGTTGAAATGGTTATCTTTGGATGTGTGGATTAAATTAAAAATATTATTAAAATTAATTTCTCCTATTTTGACTTTTTTAATGTGACTAGTAAAAAAATTTAAAAATACATACATGACTCACATATATTTCTGTTGGTTTCTACCAACCACAGTGCTCTAGATCCTAAACAGCAAAATGGTAAGGTGAACACTTGAAGCTCTTTCTATAAACCAGGCCCCATCCTCAGCACAAAATGGAAACTAAAAGCATGCTAGGGTAAAGGGAAATGAAGAATGTTACCAAGAATGCAAGATGTTAGAAAGCAAAATGGGGGAGGAATGTAGACCAAAACAGTGAAATGCAATAGAGAAAAAAGAAATCTCATTCTGAGTCCCCAGTGACTCAGCAATCTAAATGTAATAAATGCAATTACTTAAGTGTTAGAAGAAAACATGGGTCAATTTCTCTGTAACCTGAGAGTAAGGGAAGGTTTTCTAATTATAACAGAAAATTCAGACACACACACACACACACAGGTTGAGAAATTGACTATATAAAAAGTTTTTAAGTACTTTATTTTGAATTGAAAAAAAAATAAAGACAAATGACAAATCAGAAGCAAATATTTGCAACATATATGACAGACTAATATCCCTACTGTACAGATAAGGACATTTAAAAATTAAGAAAACAAAGACCACAAATTCTAGAGAAAACTGGGAAACAGACTGGAACTGAGAATTAACAAAAACTATGCAAAAATGACACTTGAACATATGAAAAGGTGTTCCAACTCATTCATAGTTAGAGAAATGCAAATTAAAACCATACTGATATATTGTTTCTCATCAGCAGATTGGCAAGAATTCACAGTCTTGAATTCTGTTGTCAGTGGAGAACAAGGCACTTCTTGTTGTCAGAGTGGAGAACAAGGCACTCCATGCACTGCTGAAGGGGACTACCAAAAAACATGACCTCTGTGGAGGGGAATTTGTCAACAGATTTGTCCAAAAACCTACATTCACATTCACCCTAGGACCCTCATTTATCTTGATGCTCAAATTGTTCCAGATTTGGCCTGTGAGAACACATTCAAGCTTGCCCCTGGGTCTTTTTGACATGCCTCTGTCACTTTCAGAGCACTGTCTTACTTTCTGTCACAAGATATTCAAATTATTTCAGACCAGCCCTGCTCCAAGCCCAGAGTCAGGCATTTCCCCAAGGAGACCTGGTTCTTCCTCTAAGAATTTGCACTGAGATTATACCTCCAACAATACAAAAATGCCTCTGCAGAGGGTCATTTGTTGCAGCATTATTTGTAATTATAAAATACTGGAAACTATCTAAAGGAGCAAACATAAGAGAAGTGTTAGAAAACTATGCATCTGTAAAAAAGAATAAAAAAATTATCTCTATGAAATGATGAGTGATTTCCAGGATAAACAGGATATAACAAGTGACAAGAGCAAAGTGCTCTTTGCTGGGGGCTCTTACTAAGTATGATTCACAGCCTGAAGATTTTAATATATATATTAAAATCAAAGGGGAACCAAGAAAGCATACATGGCCTTTTTAATTTTTCAAAAATAAATACAGGTAGAATAAACCAGAAAGTAAGTAAACTGGTTAATTCTAAGGGATTGAGAATAGAGGAAAAGAATTACGAAGTATGGAAAAGGGAGGGACCCTTGTCTGAATATATTTTTTGTATAGTTTTGCTTTTTTGATTCATATTAATGTTCAGTGTATTAAAAAAATAACATTGAATCAACAAGAATGGATGGAACCCTAGAACTGATGCATTATTTCAAGTGAATAAGTAAGTACACTGAGGGAAAAACAATAAATCTAATCCAAGTAAAATTGCATATTGTAGTTTGGCTGTATCTGCCCTCATCTGAAGAGGGATAAAGAGCTGCAAATCAATCTTGGTCTGTTTGTTTATATCGTGGAGTAATACAGGAATGACAAATTCTGAAACTATTTTGTGTGTATTGTAGGATTGAGTAAATAGATATATGGATGTTGTTGGCAGTCAAGGTCTCACTGTGGAAGAAAAGCAGCTACAATTATGCAGTGAGTTAGACAAGCAAGAACACTATGGGATTCACAATTTCGTGTGTGTTTCTAACTCACACGAAAGAGCCTAGAAGCAAAGAGTACCCCTAGGGCCCAGAAATTGGTTTCTAAATATCATTCCTAATGAAAAAGAGTAAGTATCCTTGGAAAGATGACTGATTGTGGGGCTGGTGCAAGAAGAGGATAAGATAAGAATAGAATATCTTGTGCCACAACTTAAGAAGGTGCTCCCCAATGGAAAGGAGCATGTCGGAGAGACACAGGAGTAAGACTGGGGCTCTCACTGGCCAAACGCAGGGCAATTTGATCATCAAAATAAGTGAGGACATAAAGAGCTTACAAGTCATTGTATAGTATCATTGTAAGGATCCGTGAGTCTATACTGATGATAGAACTGATAGAATAGATATATAGATAGACAATACATAAACAGATGATTAGATAGATATGAAGATAATGGATAGATGAAAAAGAAAGCTTTTTTTTACTCTAGTGTATCAACTTATAAAAGAATGATGGATCAGAAAATCACCATTCTGTCATGGTAAAAACTGATTTAAGCAAGCATCATCAATAGTTGAGGGGGCAATTTTGATAAGAAACAGAATATTATATAATATCAAAATATTTCCTTACAATATACTTATTACTGACAGGAAAAAAAATATGTAGTAGAGAAATGGGACAAAATCTTAACCGAATGCTCAAAGGTACCATTTCCAATAAGGGCCACACAGAAACCATGAGCCTCTAGATGTGACACTTGAGGAGGGCATAATGTCACTCACGCAGTGTTCTAATCAAACACAGATCTTGAGGAAACTTTGGAGAATCCGAAATGGAGATATGTTATTTTATGGAATTCTTCACAAATATCCATAACATGAGAGACAAAAACTGATGAATTGTTCTACATTAAGTGGTGTTAAACAGAAATGACACCTAAATGCAACACTTGACTCTAGACTAGAAAAAGGTGCAGAGACGACATAATTGGGACAATTGATGAAACTAAAACACTGACAAGTTAGAATATGAACTGTAGATGACATGAAAGTATTGTACCAGGGTTAAATGTCCTGAGTTTACTAACTGAACTCTGACTATATGAGAGAATTTTTTTGTTATGAGGAAATACACACTGAAATATTACGGGGTAAAGTGGGATGATTCATGCAACTTACCTCAAATGGTTGAAAAAATTAAAATATGTATCTAGAAAGGGAGAATGATAAAGCAAGTGCAGCAACATACTAAAAATTAGTGAAATTGGATAAAGAATATACAGGATACTTTGTACCATTCTTGGTTTTTTTCTGGAAGTTTTAAATTATTTCCAGATAAAAAGTTTTTAAAAATATCTTTGAAATAGACTTGTGAGATCGAAGAACAGAAGCAAATTATGTCCATTTCCCTACTAGAACCCAGGATCAGGCACGGTTATAAAATTAAATGGCCGTACGGACTGTCTAGGCAAGGATAGGTAGCTAATTTGGGAGATATCTGTGGTCTCTCTTGAAAACAGTCTCAGCCCAGATTCTGAGTGCCCGGGAGTGGCTGAGAAGAGGAAGAGAAAGATGCTCAACTGAAAGGGACATAGGTCTTAGACAAGAAGATGATCATCCCAGCTGATACCTAATTGGCCAGATGTATCAAGGACCAAATCCATCTCCTCCCCTCACCCCACCTCCTCCCCTCACCCCACCTCCTCCCCTCACCCCACCTCACCACCGCCTCCAAAACCTAGCCCATACCTGGCAAAACACAAGCCCCCTGAAACCTAAAACTCAACTTAGAACCCAAATCTACTGAGATTACAGTCAACCATCTTGGCCAAATGGGGGCCTCAAAATAAAACCCAAGTTGAATGTTGAATGTGTCTAAAAGAATTCCTGCGTTTTTAGACTTAGTAGAATGTATTATTTGCACTTAACAAATAGCATCCACCTGTCAACTTGACTCTGCAAACATATATTTTAATAGCCTGAGTGTTTTTTTTGTTTTGTTTTACCTAGATAAAAGTAGCTTTAACTTCTCCCTTCAAAGGGAGAATATGTCTACTGAAATTAGGTCTGATTTCAGATTAGACCTAAAAAAATCAGTACCTATCAAAAAAAATCCCTCCTGACAACAACCAAAAAGTGATTAAGTTCACGTTTAACTTCAGCTTATTTGATGCATGCAAGAGCTACAAGAAAAATTCCATGGCCAGCAAAGCACTATTGGCTGGACCTCTCATTTCCAAAACCTAATTGTGCCACATGCTGCTTCCTGTGAACAGAATTTCTATTTTCTCTGCCTCTTAAAATGATCTGGAAACCAAGAAATTTCCTACGAGACAGTGTAAAACAAGCGCTCTGCCTGGATCTTGTGGTAATGATGCCTTCTTATTCCCAGCTTCGTTGCCTCCTCTGCTCATCACTCAAGAAGTGGAAGACTTGACAGATGCAAAGCAGTTATTTTTCTCTGCTATTCTCCCTTCAGTGATGCTCATGGGATGCCCTGAGGGGACACTCTGAAAGTGATTTAATGTCATCTGTGAGACAAGGGCTTCTTCAGCAGCCACAGTGAGGCTGCTATCACAACTAGGGTTACAAATTACTAATCATCCAATCTTAATGAAAATTGGTGCTTCCAAACTATACTACCATCCTGATTATAATACCAGAATCTTTTTTTTTTTGGTTTAGTGTTTTATAGCTTAGTAAATCACTTCTATACATAGTCTCATTTTAAACTCATGCTTTAATGTCCTCATTAGAAAATAAATTGGCCAAAACCCATGGCTGGTAAACAGTGGAGATAAACTCAAAGCTTGACCTTCTTGTGCCCTGTCTAGTATTAATTCTCCTCAACCTAAATTTATATATATATAATATATACACAAATATATTTAAATTTTTATTGGAGTATAGTTGATTTACAATGTTGTGTTAGTTTCAGGTATACAGCAAAGTGAATCAGTTATACATGTACATAAATCCATTCTGTTTTAGATTCTTTCCCCATATAAGTCATTAGAGAGTACTGAATAGAGTTCCCTGTGCTATACAGTAGGTCCTTGTTGATTATGTGTTTTTTATGTAGTAGTGTATATATGTCAATCGCAATCTCCCAATTTATCCCTCCTCCCTCCCTTTCCCCCCGGTAACCATAAGTTTGCTTTCTTTTTTTTTTAAACATTATCTTTATTAAAAATATTTATTTATTTATTTATTTTTGGCTGCATTGGGTCTTCGTTACTGCATGGGGGCTTTCTCTAGTTGCAGCGAGCAGGGGCTACTCTTCGTTGAGGTGCACGGGCTTCTCATTGCAGTGGCCTCTCCTTGCAGAGCATGGGCTCTAGGTGCGCGGGCTTCAGTAGTTGTGGCTCATGGGCTCTAGAGCGCAGGCTCAGTAGTTGTGGCGCACGGGCTTACTTGTTCCACTGCATGTGGGATATTCCTGGACCAGGGCTGGAACCCATGTCCCCTGCTTTGGCAGGTGGATTCCTAATCACTGCACCACTAGGGAAGTTGCTTTACAATATTGTGATAGTTTACACTGTACAGCAGTGAATCAGCTATACGTTCATATGCATATATCCCCTCTTTTTTGGATTTCCTTCTCATTTAGGTCACCACAGAGTACTGAGTAGAGTTCCCTGTGCTATACAGTAGGTTCTCATTAGTTATCTATTTTATACATAGTACATAGTATCACTAGTGTATATATGTCAATCCCAAACTCCCAATCTCATCCTACCCCCCCGCCTTGGTATCCATACGTTTGTTCTCTATGTCTGTGTCTCTATTTCTGCTTTGTAAATAAGATCGTCTATACCAATTTTTTCAGATTCTATGTGTTAATATACGATACTCGTTTTTCTCTTTCTGACTTACTGCACTCTGTATGACAGTCTTTATGTCCATCCATGTCTCTACAAATGACCCAATTTCATTCTTTTTTATGGCTGAGTAGTATTCCATTGTATTATTTACCACATCTTCTTTATTCATTCCTCTGTTGATGGACATTTAGGTTGCTTACATGTCCTGACTATTGTAAATAGTGCCACAATGAACATTGGGGTGCATGTGTCTTTTCATATTATGGTTTTCTCTGGATATATGTCCAGGAGTGGGATTGCTGGATCATATGGTAGCTCTATTTTTAGTTTTTTAAGAAACCTCCATACTGTTCAAAGTGGTTGAACCAGTTTACATTCCCACCAACAGTGTAGAAGGGTTCCCTTTTCTCCACACCCTCTCCAGCATTTACTGTTTGTAGATTTTTTTTTTTTTTTTTGCGGTACGCAGGTCTCTCACTGTTGTGGCCTCTCCCGTTGTGGAGCACAGGCTCCGGACGCACAGGCTCAGCAGCCATGGCTCACGGGCCTAGCCACTCTGCGGAATGTGGGATCTTCCCAGACTGGGGCACGAACCTGTGTCCCCTGCATTGGCAGGCAGACTCTCAACCACTGTGCCACCAGGGAAACCCTGTTTGTAGAGTTTTTGATGATGGCCATTCTGACCGGTGTGAGGTGATGCCTCATTGTAGTTTTGATTTACATTTCTCTAATAATTAGTGATGTTGAGCATCTTTTCATGTGCTTTTTGGCCATCTGTATGTCTCTTTGGAAAAATGTCTATTTAGATCTTCCACTCATTTTTTGATTGGGTTTTTTTTTTTTTTGAGCTGCAATAGCTGTTTGTATATTTTGAAGATTAATACCTTGTCAGTCGCTTCATTTGCAAATATTTTCTCCCATTCTGAGTGTTGTCTTTTTGTTTCGTTTATGGTTTCCTTTGCTGTGCAAAAGCTTTTGAGTTTAATTAGGTCCCATTTGTTTATTTTTGTTTTTATTTTCATTACTCTAGGAGGTGGATCCAAAAAGATATTGCTGCAATTTATGTCATAGAGTGTTCTGCCTATGTTTTCCTCTAAGAGTTTTATAGTATCCAGCTTTACATTTAGGACTTTAATCCATTTTGAGTTTATTTTTGTGTATGGTGTTAGCAAGTATTCTAATTTAATTCTTTTACATGTAGCTGTCCAGTTTTCCCAGCACCACTTATTGAAAAGTCTGTCTTTATTCTATATTCTTGCCTCCTTTGTCATAGATTAGGTGACCATAGGTACATGGGTGTATCTCTGAACTTTTCTATCCTGTTCCATTGATCTATATTTCTGTTTTCATGCCAGTACCATACTGTTTTGATTACTGTAGCTTTAGAGTAGAATCTGAAGTCAGGGAGCCTGATTCCTCCAGCTCTGTTTTTCTTTCTCAAGATTGCTTTGGCTATTCTGGGTCTTATGTGTTTCCATACAAATTTAAAAATTTTTTGTTCTAATTCTGTGAAAAGTGCCATTGGTAGGTTGGTAGGGATTGCATTGAATCTGCAGATTGTTTTGGGTAGTATAGTCAATTTGGACAATATTGATTCTTCTGGTCCAACAACATGGTATATCTCTCCATCTGTTTGTGTCATCTTCGATTTCTTTCATCATTTTCTTATAGTTTTCTGAGTGCAAGTCTTTTGCCTCCTTAGGCAGGTTTATTCCTAGGTATTTTATTCTTTTTGATGTGATGGTAAATGGGATTGTTTCTTTAATTTCTCTTTCTGATCTTTTGTTGTTAGTATATAGGAATTCAAGAGATTTCTGTGTATTAATTTTGTATCCTGCAACTTTACGAACTTCATTGATGAGCTCTAGTAGGTTTCTGGTAGCGTCTTTAGGAATTCTATGTATAGTATATCTTCTGCAAACAGTGACGGTTTTACTTCTTCTTTTCCAACTTGGATTCCTTTTATTTATTTTTATTCTCTGATTGCTGTGGCTATGACTTCCAAAACTATGTTGAATAAAAGTGGTGAGAGTGGACATCCTTGTCTTATTCCTGATCTTAGAGGAAATGCTTTCAGTTTTTCACCATTGAGAAAGATATTTGCTATGGGTTTGTTATATATGACTTTTATTATGCTGGTCAAACATTATCCTGGGTGTGTCTGTGTGGGTGTTTTTGGATGAATTTAACATTTAAATAGACTAGAGTAAAGCAAATTGCTCACCCTAATGTGGGTGGACCCCATTCAAATAGGCAAAGACCTGAATAGACCATAAAGGCTGACTTTCCCCCAAATAAGGGGAAATTCCTCCTACCTGACTGTTTTTGAGCTGGGTCATTGGTTTTTTTTCCTTTCTTTTAACTCAACTGAAACTTCACCTCTTCTTGTGTCTCTTTGCTGGCCTTTGGCCTTGAACTACACTACTGACTCCTGGTTCTCAAGCTTTTAGACTTTGACTAGATTGTATACCATTGGCTCTCCTGGGTCTCCAGCTTGCCATCTCGCCCTGTAGCTCTTGGGACTTTTCAGCCTTCATAATCACATGAGCCAATTCCTTATGATAAATCATATATATATCCTATGGTTCTTTTTCCCTGGAGAATCCTAATACAGATGGGAACTCAGTTTGGAAGTTTTCACCAGTTTGACAGATAGAGCTGCCTTTTTGGAGGTTGTAACCCATTGTCTGTGACCTTCCCTACTTCTGTAACTTGTGAGGAATTGCTAGCTTGCTGTCTCTAGCCAATGAGAGAGAGATCACTGTGCCTTATTCATGTTCTAGAATCTGGGACTGCACCTAGAATCAACTGCTTAATTACCTTAGGGAAGGAAAACCTCCAAAATGCTCTGGTTTGCCTCTGATTTCTTGGATTATGCATTTGCATTAGCCTAACAGAATTTACGTCTATTGGAGGAAGTCCTTGAGAGGATGTAACTACCAGTTGACCCACAACCTGGACCCCAGGAATCAGAGGCTCCTCACCCCCTCCCCTGTGCTTGGAATGTATGTTCTACTGATAGGAGTATCAGTACGTTCTGATACTCCTAGCTGGAGCTGTTTCAAGGATGTAGCCTTGATAGAGTAAGGTATGTTGACACCATCTGGACTGAATACGTGACTGAACCCAGTTAAGGCCACTGTAAACTTTTAAGATTCTGGCAGGCAAGTGCAGAGATCTCCTCATCTTGTGGCCTGCCAAGACAAGCATCATATGTGTAAGTTCCCTTGCTAATTACATCTGCCACCTACACCTACCAATCTGGAGTGGTCTGCATCTCTCTTCCATCTCTCTTTGCCCTCTATGTACAGATGCCAGTTTGCAAACCAGCAAGGTCACCTTGTAAATTTATTTGATTTACCCATTAATATTCCCTTCAGGATGGGAAACACCCGAACACCACACAGGGCTACAGAGCCTGAGAAACCGTAGTTCTAATACCAACCTCCTCCACTTTACCATCTATGTGAATTTGGTACATTTCTCTAATTGAGGTTTAGATTCCTCATATGTGTGATAGTGATCAGAATGTCTCCTTCATAGAATTATTGCAAAAACTAAGTGGAACAGCTGAGGTTAAAAAGCCTGGCACACAAAAGAAACAAAATGAACATTAGTTTCTTTCCTTTCTCCTTAGTAGTTTTGGCCAAGTTTAAGGTAACTTCCTTGCCTTTAGAGACATTTAATAGTTACAATTAATTATGAATTAAATTTAACAGCATCTTAAGTTTGAAAATTGAAAAAAAGGTTGGCTAATAGGTTATTTTTGCCAGTGTTAATTGTTTCTTGTCACACTATTCTTCTGTATTCAGTGCAAATTAGAAAGAACAACTTACAGGTTTTTTTCTTGCTCTCTACTTGCCATTAAGAGATTTTATGTTTATTGTTCCAACGTGATGAAGATTTCAGTGGTGAACCAAGTTCAATGAGGATTGTTCTTTATTTTCTTGGTGTTTAAAACTGTGCTCTCTTTGCATTGTTAATGTTGAAATTAATTACTTGTGTTTTCCTCCTCTTTACCTCCTCTTAGAACTTGGCTGGAGTCAGTGTAAAATTTCTTTATGAAGAGATTAATTTATGAAGATACAACTGCTTGGTTGTATTTTCCTTGTAACTTAGGCATAGTAATATAAATAAAGAAATAGGGAAAAAAACTAACAATATTAACTCATGGGTCAAGGAAAAATCACAGTGAAAATTAGAAAATATTTTGAACTAAGTGCTAACATAAATATGACACACCAAAACTGTGAGCTGCAGCTAAATCCATGCTTATGGAAAAGCTGTAACCTTGCATAAATATATTAGCAAAAAAGAAAGACTGAAAAAAGCAATACATTAATAATCTAACTCAAAAAGCTACAAAATAAATAAGTTAAAATCAAAGAATGTAGAATTTAGAAACAAAAGGAAAATAAATAGAAATAGAAAAGAAACAGACAACAGAGAAAAATCTAAATGTAGTTTCCTTAAAACTAAAAGTAGTTTCTTAGAAAATATTTATAAAATTTATAACCCAAACAGGACTAATTAAGAGCAAGAAAAAGCACAAATAACCAACACCTGGAATAAAAAGGGGGACATTACTAACACCCCAGAGACATTTTAAAAATACGAAAAGGAGACAACTGTTCTTACAGAGGAATTCCATGACATATGCAGATACTGACCCCAGTATCAGGAAAAAAAGGCAGAGCTTAATTCCCTTCCTCTTAAGTGTGAGCAGGACTTAGTGACTCAATTCCAAAGAACAGAGTATGGAAAGGGAAAAAGTAATTCTACCATGTAGTTTAGAAGCCTGGCAGCCAATAGGTAATTAGTCCAAAATTACAAAAATAACTAACAGATTAACACAGATCTGATACTTAGCAAAGCAGAGATTCAAAAACCACACCTGTCTCTAAAGGATACATATTTTTTTCAGATTATTGATTTGCCTCCTACAAAACGATTATTTTCTGTGCTTTAATGTCTCCATTTATTTGCTCTCCTTTTTCTTCTGCTCCCCAAAACGTGTAGAACTGAAACATAAACAGACTCCAGAAAGTTATTGTGCTCCATTGCAGAAGATGGCCCCATATGCTTCCCATTCCTGTATGCTCATTTCTTTGCAATGTGGCTTTTGCTGTTTCCCCCATCTAGGGTTAGACCCCATTTCTCTTTCCCTTGAGTCTAGACTTGGCCATTATCTGCCTTGGCCAATGGGACAGTAGCAAATGCAAGCAGAGCCTTGGAAACTTTGAGGTTGCCATGTGAAAAGTCCCAACTAGCCCGCTGAGAGATGAAACACCAGGCAGGGCAAAGACAAGCTGTTGCAGCTGAGACTCCCCTCTCCCAGATGAACCAGTGTGCCAAACACTGCACATGTGGGTGAGGCCATTGTGGACCATCCAGCCTCAGCTGCACCAGCCTAGATTAGGCAAATCCACAGATCATGGGAAATGATAAGCCACTTTTCTTTTAAGCCACTAAGTTTTGGGATGGGTTGTAATGCAACGAAAGTTAACTGATACAAACATCTTTTCTGCTTTTTATCCCCTCTGATATAGTCACTCAAAAAAAATCATTATAATGAATCATGAGATTCCCACTGCTTAACTCCCACTCTTCAAACTCCATATTAAGAGTTTCTTCCCCACACATTTGTTAAGTAGAGCCTACCCAAGACTCTAGGCCCAATTCTGACCCTAACGGATAGCATAAGCCCTAGAACAATTATACACATGGCCAGTGTTGAGTCAGACTTAACACTGGTCTTCCCTCATTCAGGGCCTCTGCTTCTTCAAGCTCCTGGTTTGTGCCCTGGAATTGATCCACGATTGAATCTATTTAATTTCCCAAATACCTACCTGTGCCAAGAACTGTGCCCAAGGGGTGGAGACACAGAGGGGATTAGGACATAGCCTTGCTCTTGAGAAGGTACAGTGTACAGTGGAGACAAGTAAACCGAGAAAGTATCGCCTAGTAGAAGGCAGTGTTTAATTGGAACCTCAGTTCTTCACTAACACGCATTTGCCTGGTTGCCTGAGACTGCCCGGCATCTCAGCAAACCAGGCTATACTTTTAGTGGAACTGCAGTTTGACTTACTCAAGCTGCTGATCTGCCTGCTTGAGCCTCCACCAGCTGCTTGCTCTTTGAATCTTTAGAGTTACAAACCTCCCCTTTGTCCCTGCTTATATAGAGGCCTGAGGTCTGAGTTTGTTGTAGTCCTTTGGCTAAGGTAAGTAGCACATCCACTCACCTCCTCAAGGTGTATCTGTTTATCTCAGACCTGCCTCTGGATTCACATCCCCATCAACCACCCCCTGATCCCATCCCTGCCCTTGCTCTCTGCTATGACCCCAGTCCCATATGTCTGTCTGGGTATCTGGTGACATTGTTCGCTGGTAACTTGGTCCTGTTCCACCAGATCTCCGCTTAGTGCTATGTGTCAACATGGGTTTTGGACTTTCCATCACCAACCTATTCAGTGCTCTCGACAGTTTATCCTCTTCTTACTATGTTCTCCACTCCATGCCACTGCTTTCCCCTGCTTTAAACACCCCTACCTATCTCATAACTAATTTGATTATTGTAAATGCCCAAACTGGAAAATGTAAACCCAGTGTGAATCAGGACAGAATAACTGATTCAGCCTATATTGATCAAAATCACTCCTTAGACTGTTATTTATAAGAGAACAAATAATTTTAATAAGAGAACATTTTAAAAGATTCTTAATAGCAAGAAGGTTGATGTGGGAGAGTCATCAACATCTCAATGGCGCATTCATTTGGAAATATTTTAAAGGATAACTAGTAGGTGGGAAGAGCCTGGAATCTGGTTCCATGTTCCTGCTACCTTTTGCCTTAGTGGTGAAACTTTGGAATGAGGAGTTGTTAACTCACTGCCTCAGAATCTCAGGTCTAATTCTTCCCTTCCTCTGGGCAGCCTGATTAAAACAAAGGCAGGAAACAAAGCCCAGGAAACAATCTGAGTATCTCCTACTGGGGCAAGCAAACAACAACAATAAAAAGATCCAACAACTGATGAAAACTGGCATTGTTGCTTAGCCTACCAACAACCTTGAAGGGGCATTGAACCCCTGTGCAGAACTTGGACTGTTCTGCTGCGGATCCCTGTGCCCTGGAAACTCCACCATCAATCACCCTCACCGTGCACAATCTCATTTTTCTCCTAGTAGCCTGTGTAAATAAAACAAAACCTTCCCTGAAGGCAAAACTAATGGCTCCCCGTTAACATGAGACTGTTTGTCATAAACAGTGGACCCACGGTATCTATAATTCTGCAGGAAATGACAGTGATATTTTAGAAACAGCTGGGGTGCGAGTATGATAATTATGGGGCTGTATTTAATAACTCTAAATGTTAGATGTAATCCAGGCTCCCCTGAAACCAACTTAAATTGGCAAGGAAAATAATGTCAGGGTTAGAAATGACTGATTTGTGCATATCATGCATAACTTCTGCTGACAGTTGAATAAAAAATTTGCCAGGGCTTGGGCACTAGCTAGATATGAGGCAAGAGAAGGAAAAAAAAATTAAATACTGTAGTGCTACTGGTGGAAATGGGAGCCAATATTGGTGGGAAGGTGGCGAGTTTGGTTTGTACTATAAGCCAGAAGTTAGTTGCCCTTAAGAAAATTGCTAAGAGCTGACCTGAATTCAAGTCCATGGCCAGTGACTGTCCACAGCCCCCCACCATTTCCACCAGTTTCTCTGGCTCAATTACACATGCTTCTGTCTTCCCTGCCCCTCCTGTGCCACAGAGTTGGGTGTTTCTGCTTGCCTTCACCAGCTCCATAAAAAATACTGATGATGTGGGTTTCACAGGACGGCTTGAAATCAGCCATCATTCTGGCTCCATATCCACCAACTTTCTCTTTCTCTCATTACCCATCCTTCCTTCCTGAAACATCTGAAGAGCAGACTCCCATTACTATGTGCTGGTCAACTGTACACACACCTAGGTGTCTCCTCTTTTACCCCAAGTACTCAGCAGGGAGATTTTATAAACATATATACTTCCTTCCCTAAAATGTATACTGGTGAAATTTTTTCTTTATCCTATTGACTTTTATATATATGTATATATATATATATCTATATGTATATCTATATATCTATTTCTTTCATCTTTGGAGAGTGTTGAAATTCCATTTATATTCTAGATTTTCTCCTCTTTACTACTGCTGATGCTGCTATTAGTGGTAATACTAGTATTTCTCCTACTCAATGAACATTGTTAATAGCTTTATTGAGGTATAATTGATACATAAGTAACTGTACGTATTTAATGTGTACAATTTGATGAGTTTGGACATATGCAAAAACCCATGTGATCATTACCACAATCAAGGTAATAGATACATCCATCACCTCCCAAAGTTTCCTTGTGTTCCTTTGTTTCCGTTTGTTTGTTTGTTTTGTGATAACACTTAACATGAGATCCACCCTCTTAACAAAATTTTAAGTGTACACTACTATGTTGTTAACTACAGGCACTGTGTTGTAGAGCAAATCTCTAGAGCTATTCATCTAGCATAACTAAAACTTTATACCTATTGAATAATGACTCCCCATTTTCCCCCAACCCCTGGTGACACTATTGTATTCTCTACTCCTAATGGTTTGACTATTTCACATGCTCACATAAGTGGAATCACGCAGTGTTTATCCTTCTGTGGCTGGCTGATTTCACTTATTATAAGGTCCTCCAGGATCATCCTTGTTACAAATGGCAGAATTATCAGGGAAATGCAAATCAGAACTACAATGAGATATCACCTCAGACCTGTTAGCATGACTATGATTTTTTTAAAAAGATAAGTATTGGAAAGGATGTGGAGAAACTAAAACCATTGTACACTGTTGGGGAGAATGTAAATTGATGCAGCCACTATGGAAAACAGAATAAAGTTTCCTAAAAAAATTAGAAATAGAACTACCGTATGATCCAGCAATCCCATTTCTGGGTATATACCCAACAGAATTGAAATTAGGATCTTGAAGAGTTATACGTACTCCCATGTTTATTGCAGCATTATTCATAATAGCCAAGATATTGAAACAACCTATATGTTCATCCATAGGTGAGTGGATAAAGAAAATGTGATATATATATATATATATTCAATAAAATATGATTCAGCCTTAAAAGAGAAGTAAACCAATTAACATTTTAATGAACTTTTTGGCTTACTAAGTACTTTATAGGTTCCAAACACCTTTTACAACCTTTGTCTTATTTGCTCCTCACAAGATTCTGTGAGGGAGGAGTCGGGGAGGTGTAATTATTGGCTTCAAGTTATAGAGGAGTACTGAGGTTCAGTCAGGCTGTGTGACTTGCCCAAGGTCCTGCGGTTGGTTCATGTTCAACCTGGACAGGATGGAATGGAGAACTTTTGGTTCTTAAGCTCAGAATCTTTCCTCTTGATGAAGTCATGCTGCATCAATAAGAACATTCTGTAAATGGCTTGATGACTTTATTAACAGATGTGAGTTTTAAGATCTGACACTTCCAGAGGAAACAAGGACAGTGGGCTTTAATTTGCAAAGAGAAAATGTCAGCCAAGGGAAGAGAGCATAGGAAAGGGACCATGAATGATACAGAAGGTGAGCTGGTGGGAGAAATCAAAAGTGAGAAATTTCTCATGGTCTCTAAAAACATTCAGTAGAGATCATCCAGGGACCATGATTTCATTGATTCGGGTACTAAACTCAGGAAGGAACATATGTATACATAGTAAAGAACATGCCAACAGCTCTAGATCAGAGGATCCTGGGTCTTTCTGTTCCAGTTTCAGTACCTCATTCAAAGAATCTGATTGGCCCCTTTTGGGATCAGTGTCCACCTTAGAGCACTTGGCCATGTCCAAACAGAAGAGTCCCATAGCACCAGCATAGCCAGTGACCTCCTTCTCTTTCTAGAAAAGAGAAAGTGTGTTAAATCTAGGGTCACCTTAATTGCTTCTATTACAATGTACCATATGAATTATAGATCTTAAAGAACTGACAAAATGTTGGCATGAGACGATATGAAGAGAAATAGAAAAACAGGAAAACCTTGCATCATTTTTTTTTGTAGTTCTCCCGTTTGGATGGAAAACAGGGAATGGTGAAAGAGTAATGGAATACGCTAAAACTGGAAAGGTAGAAAGTAGTTGTGACAGGTTCTGGGGTAAATAGAGGACAATTTTAATTGGCTGTAGGAAGTTGACTGGAAGGAGCCATATACTTTGCTGCATTAGGTATTTGTGTTTAAATATTAAATATATTTATGAAAATCTTTTAACCTCGTAGGAGCACTTTTGGTTGGAGTTGCTATGAATCAGCCTCCCCATGGGGCCAAAGTTCCTTAGCACAAAATTACTTTCTCTAGTGGGGGCACTTCAAATTTTACTACATTGGTATTGGATCTTTTTTGCTAAACAGGAAGATGGGTAGTGATCAGAATAGCTCTTATTCATAGAGCAGCAGCAGCAATCAGAGCATGACAAAGAGATGTCATGTTTACTAGCAATGATAACTGTTTGCTTTTAGTATAAATGCCCTCCCTTCAAATTGGCCTCATCAGGAAAAATCATCTTGGAATTTTAAGTTGCCTTCTCTTGCCAAGTATAGGAGTTCTGTCCTTTTCTCAACAAAATTGATGTGTTTTCCTAGATTGCAAAGCATTCTATCATCTGAAGGGGAAAGGATGTCCTGGAGAGGAGCAGGGCGAGAACTCCATCAGGCATTAGTGAGAAAAGAGTTCCCATAAATGAGATTTGAGACTTTGCCCTAAAAAAAGCCATTGAAGAAACAGTATATTCTGGTGGCAAAAAGTACTAAACTAGAAACTAGGAACTGGTAAACATTTTTTTTCCAGAGCTCAAAAATGGTCACAAATGCTTAGACATCTAATTTTCTCTCTTATTTCCTTCCTACTGCATTTAATGACAAAAATCTGATGATGGGTTACAGCCATGTTTTGCTCAACAGGAACAGATTGTGTTGACGTTAGAAGCTTCCTCTTCATGGGTAGAGCATTTTAGAAAAAAAAAAACTGATTCTTGTACTCTATTTCAGAAAGTTTCAATAGAATTAGCAAAACTATTTTTTTAATCTATTTTATTTATATTTATTTATTTTTGTCTATGTTGGGTCTTCGTTTCTGTGCGAGGGCTTTCTCTAGTTGCTGTGCACGGGCCTCTCACTGTCGCGGCCTCTCTTGTTGTGGAGCACAGGCTCCAGACGCGCAGGCTCAGTAGTTGTGGCTCACGGGCCCAGTTGCCCCATGGCATGTGGGATCTTCCCAGACAGGTCTTGAACCCATGTCCCCTTCATTGGCAGGCAGATTCTCAACCACTGCACCACCAGGGAAGCCCAGCAAAACTATTTTTATCATTCACAATTTATGAACTCCAAAATCTAGAGGGCTTTTTCTCTTTAAGGTTTTTTTTTTCTTTCTTTTTTTTTTTTTTTTGTGGAGATACAAGATGTTTTTGCTTTACCACAATTAAAAATCAAACCATTTCGATTAATTTCATCGACATTTTAAACCCTGTGTTCTCTGGAGCAACTCTTGAGGGTTTTTATAATTTTCTCATTTCAAATGCAAGCTCTATGAATTGAGTTTATTAACATTTAAAAATAGAATAATGTTACTCATGAGTCTTTTTTAAGAAAAAAAATGTATACATAGTGGCAACTAAAGTCTTGGAAGTAATGTACTCTATTCTCCCTGGAACATATATAATTTCTTTGAAGTTAGGTGCCTAAAGAAATTAACATATACTAAAGGGAAACCCTAAGGTCTAAATTAATGTTCTTCCACTTGTATCTAAATGCTTACCAGGGAGCTGTTTGAATAAAAGGCATGTCTTTTTATTTTATTTTTTAAAGTATTTATTTATTTGGCTGCACCAAGTCTTAATTTCATCATGCAGGCTCTTAGTTGCGGCATGTAGGATCTAGTTCCCCGACCAGGGATCAAACTCAGGCCCCCTGCATTGGAAGCATGGAGTCTTAACCATTGGACCACCAGGGAAGTCTCGGCATGTCTTTTTTTTTTTTTTTTTTTTTAAATTTATTTTTGGCTGTGTTGGGTCTTTGTTTCTGTGCGAGGGCTTTCTCTAGTTGCGGCAAGCGGGGGCCACTCTTCATCGTGGTGCACGGGCCTCTCACTATCGTGGCCTCTCTTGTTGCGGAGCACGGGCTCTAGATGCGCAGGCTCAGTAGTTGTGGCTCACGGGCCTAGTTGCTCCGCGGCATGCGGGATCTTCCCAAACCAGGGATCGAACCCGTGTCCCCTGCATTAACAGGCAGATTCTCAGCCACTGTGCCACCAGGGAAGGCCCCTGGCATGTCTTTTTAAACTGAAAGAATTCTTGAGAACCAAAGTCACTAACAGTTACTGTATTCATATTTCATATTTCTCACCACAGGTTTGCATTTTTATGATATTAAGTCATCTTTAACACTAAATAACACAGTCAATTTAGGCATTATTTAGATCCATAAGTGATTAAGCTAAACCAGTCATTTGACTTTTTATTTATTAGCTGGTTGTTTTATTATTGATCAGATGATTTGGCATGATGCAGCCATCGTCTCACCTCAAGCCTTCCAATCTGGTCGCTATGGATTTGTCAACGACTTTTCCTGTTCCACATGATAGGACTGAGATACAATTTGAAAGTTCCCTTGTTCCTTTTTTCCTTAAACCCTAGGTATAAAAATGTGGGAAGGACCTCGCAGAAGGGAAAAAGCTTAGTTAGCAGATCCAACTCTGGGAACTGAGGGAAGTATCACATCCTAACTAGGGTTAGTTACCTGTCCCCAAGCTATAAGTAATTCCTTTGAGAACAGAGACCATGACTTATTCACTTCTGTTTAGCACCTAATACATGTAAGTATTCAAAGCCTGTTTACAGAATTAAACAAATGAATGAATAAACAGATGAATGAATGAATGAATCAATCAGGCAGTCAATTCTTTTCCCTTGACATCAGTGAAAGGGGATGGGATAAGAAAGAATAGGAAAGCTGGGAAGCTATCATATATTGGACTCTATATGCTCATTCACATGTACTATTTCATAAGGTTCAGAGATGTTCCATGTACTCACACAGCCAGTACATGGTGAGATTGGGATTTAAAACTAACTCTGTCTGGCATTAATAGCCTATGATCTTCCTACCATCCCAATATCTCTTATTTTCCTTCCTGCTCTATAATATGTGGGGGTTAGGAGAGAATAGGAAGTGAAAGTTTCTCTTTTCTCCACCTAACAAAGGCTTTTCTCTCATCCTAAATTTGGGAGGTTGAATCTTGGAGGACATGAAAACATATTTAAGACTAATTTAGGGAAACCAGCAATCATGGAGGAAGAAAAGGCTGGATCTGCTGTGTGTTAAGGGACCAGGGGGAGAAAAGTTACAATATTCTGTAAGTTTTCGGTTCTTTACAGCCATTCATCACCCATATTGTGGTTCATCAGTGAAGCACCACTGCCGCAATTCAGCAAATAAATCACCAAGGCCAATAGCTGTTTGCCCCAAATCAGGAAATAACATATATTCACCTTGAATCAAGGTCTGGGTCACTGCATGTATTTCTTAGCATGAAAGTTCAGTCCTCTTTAGCATCAGTAAGCCCACATCCTGAGGAATGTTCCTGCAGGACATTTACTTTGTATGACATCTCCTGCTTATCTCAGCTAATATCCTGCAAACAAAAGCAAGTCTTAAGCAAGGGTCTTTTTTTTTTTATTGAAGTATAGTTGATTTACAATGTGTTAATTTCTGCTGTACAGCACAGTGATTCAGTTATGCATATATATATATACATATATATATATATATACACACACACATACACACACACACATTCTTTTTCATATTCTTTTCCATTATAGTTTATCACAGAATACTGAATGTAGTTCCCTGTGCTATATACACTGGGACCTTGTTGTCTATCCATCTTATATATAATAGTTTGCATCTGCCAGTCCCAAACTCCCAATCCATCCCTCCTCCATGCCCCCTCCCTCTTGGCAACCACAAGTCTGTTCTCTATGTCTGAGTCTGTTTCTGTTTGGTAGATACGTTCTTTTGTGTCATATTTTAGATTTCACGTGTGTTATCATATGGTATTTGTCTTTCTCTTTCTGACTTATTTCACTTAGTGTGATAATCTCTAGGTTCATCTATGTTGCTGCAAATGGCATTATTACATTCTTTTTTATGGCTGATTAGTATTCCATTGTATATATTACCACATCTTCTTTATCCTTTCCTCTGTAGATTGACATTTATGTTGTTTCCATGCATTGGCTATTGTGAATCGTGCTACTATGAACATAGGGGTGCATGTATCTCCTTGAATTTTGTCCAGATATGTGCCCAGGAGTGGGATTACTGGATCATATGGCAACTTTATTTTTAGTTTTTTGAGGAACCTCCATACTGTTTTCCATAGTGGATACACCAACTTACATTTCCACCAACAGTGTAGGAGGGTTCCCTTTTCTCCACACCCTCTCCAGCATTTATTATTTGTTGACTTTTTAATCACGGCCATTCTGGGGCTCCCCTGGTAGTGCAGTGGTAAGAATCTGCCTGCCAAAGCAGGGGACACGGGTTCGAGCCCTGGTCCGGGAAGATCCCACATGTTGTGGAGCAACTAAGCCCGTGTACCACAGCTATGGAGCCTGTGCTCTAGAGCCCGTGAGCCACAACTACTGAAGCCCACATGCCTAAAGCCCATGCTCCACAACAAGAGAAGCCACTGCAATGAGAAGCCCGTGCACCACAACGAAGAGTAGCCCCACTCTCCGCAACCAGAGAAAAGCTTGCATGCAGCAACGATGACCCAACACATCCAAAAAATAAAATAAAATAAAATATTTATTTTAAAAAAATCACGGCCATTCTGACTGGTGTCAGGTAAATACCTCGTTGTAGTTTTGATTAAGCAAGGGTATTAATGTGAGTCCAGTGCACTTTTATTAGTTTGAGCTTGGATTTCAGAGAATCCAAGATGACCTAAAATTGGAGAGAACAATTGCTGTGTGGGTGCATTTTTTTTTTGGCAAGAAGTTTTCTAGCTATTATTAGATTCTAAAAGTGGTTCAAAACCAAAAAGTTTAAAGATTTTGGGGAGAGAAAATACTCCTTATAGTTTTAAATTTCTACTTTATCTTATTTCTCTGCTGATAATTTGTATTCTCATTTATATTTTATGATTGGATAAAACCATGAAAATACTCCTCATGGTTTTAAATTTCTACTTTATCTTATCTTATTTCTCTGATGATAATTTGTATTCTAAATTGTATTTTATAATTTTTGCTATAAACCCCAAACATGAGAACTTAAACAAATAAATCAATATGTGTTTAAGTCAAAGCAGTAATGACACTGCCAGTGGCTGAAGGGGAGCCTGCCAGTGGGTGCTGGCAAGAGGAGTCAACTCAGAGCTCATACTTTCTCTCCAGAGAAGGGCCTCACACAGAGGACAAGGAGAAATGCCAACAACTTCTTAATGGAAGTTCAAGTTTATGCAAGGCATGCTACCAGGCACTGCGTTAAAGACACCAGTGTCATTGCTGTTGAGGAAGCACTTGCCACCTTAGTATAAACTTGAGGAGAGCAATGACATGCAATAGCACTATATGGAGATATATAGCACCTCAGTAACACAGAACTGAGAGATGCAGACACCCTGTTGTCACAAGGCAGCTGGGGAAGAGATAAAGGTCATTTCAGTTTCACACACTGCCACTTTCCTAAAGTGCATCCTATTCAAACACTCACACTCAGCAGAGTCCCTGGGAATCATTAGTACCTCTTAACTACTGTGCTCACATGAACCAGTATGTTTTGTGATTACTATATACAAATTGACATAATAAACTCTAAGTACACCCAGGGAGCCAATATGGCGCATTACATCAAGAGCACAGCCTAGAAGATTCCCTGGAGACATTCTGTTGAGTCACAGTCTAATAGTTTTACCAGGGATATTAACTAGTATTGTGCCAAACAGCTGTATGTTAAAGACTCCCTAAATAGATAGGGACGTGACGAGAATATATTAAGAGCTGCTTGCCCTGTCAATCATCCAAAGCTAATGTTATAAGATGTTGCATAGAAAAAGTAGAGGGAAAATAGATTAGGTTTGTTAAAATTCAACTACGCCTAGTTTGTGGATTATAATAACCTTGTCAAATCCCTTGGTATTTTTAATAGAAATTATCCCACTGTACAACCTTCCCAGATTCTAACACTGAATAAGCAAGAATGAAGATTAGTTATCTGTGCTAGTTTGTACACAGAGCTGTTACTACTAACTTGTAAATCACAAGTGAGTTATTAAATCCGTTAATAGTATAAGATGCTAATGAAGCGAGGGTCAAGATTTGACCCCACAAGTGCCACTTAGTTACCTAAGTCCATGACTTAGGTAAGAAAAGATAAAATGCCCAAGCCTGGACAACCTTTCTGCTGGTGAGCACCAGGGGACCAGATGAGAAAGGGCCAGTCACTCACTACCAATAAGCAAGGTCGGGGGTGGGGTGAGGCCCACATTTTACACAATTCACAACCAGTCACATTTAGAAACAGGACTACAACTTAGTTCTTTTCACTGTGCCTTGCTGTCATCTCTGTTGAAGACAGAACAGTAGCACCATTTATACAATTTAGGCCTCTTTTGTATTCCCCAGGGAATGTCACGAGATGCTAGGAGCTTGGGGCTAGTGTGTGCTGTTAGAATAATATGTAAATATCTGTATTTTTAATAATAATAGTTTTTCTCAGAAAAAAAGACAAAAAAATCTCATATATACAGCCATATATATACATATGTATATGTACACACACATACACATACATACACAAAAATACAAATCTTTTTCTATGCATATATGTGTTTATTTTCTACAAAACAGGCTCATACTACATATACTATTTTGTTATGTGACATTTTTTCCCTTAGTGATATGTCAGAAAAATCAGCTAATTTAAGAAATAGAATTTTCTAAATATGCTTAGTAATACGTTGCACAAAATGATCTGAAACAGATATCTTCAGTGGAAATTCCTCTTCACCTTTGGAAACATAAAATCTATAGCACTGCCAAAGGTTTGAGGATTTGGTTAAGCAACATCCATATTTTCACTCTCTCTCCTATAGCATGTCCAAACCCCTTCCTCTAATGGTGGGAAGCCGTGATGCTCCTTCACTGCCAAATAGTGTAAGTTTCAACTTTTGGCCTAGGTTTCTGCTAAGTACAGTGACTACATATACTTCGAAAAACATTACATTGAGATGGGACCCTGAGGAATCGCCTAAGGCAGCATCTTCAGATTCTAGGCCACCACTATTTAGTGTATTGTGAACTCAATTTCATTCTTTAAATGAGCCTATTAGAAGAGAAAGGAACAGAAAAATAATGAGTACATATATTACATGAAGGAAATGCAGATGTTCGATAATGAGACTCTAGTTATATGGCTGTGTGTTTGCTTAGGTCACAAGGTAAAATGGACATGAATTTTTTTAACATCTTTATTGGAGTATAATTGCTTTAAAATGGTGTGTTAGTGTCTGCTTTATAACAAAGTGAATTAGTTATACAGATACATATATCCCCATATCTCTTCCCTCTTGCATCTGTCTCCCTCCCACCCTCCCTATCCCACCCTTCTAGGTGGACAGAAAGCACCAAGCTGATCTCCCTGTGCTATGTGGCTGCTTCCCACTAGCTAGCCATTTTACGTTTGGTAGTGTATATGTGTCCATGCCACTCTCTCACTTTGTCCCAGCTTACCCTTCCCCCTCCCCATATCCTCAAGTCCATTGTCTAGTAGGTCTGTGTCTGTATTCCCATCTTGCCCCTAGGTTCTTCATGACCTTTTTTTTTTTTTTTTTTTTTTTTTAGATTCCGTATATACATGTTAGCATACAGTATTTGTTTTTCTCTTTCTGACTTACTTCACTCTGTATGACAGACTCTAGGTCCATCCACCTCACTACAAATAACTCAATTTCATTTCCTTTTATGGCTGAGTAATATTCCACTGTATATATGTGCCACATCTTCTTTATCCATTCATCTGTTGATGGACACTTAGGTTGCTTCCATGTCCCAGCTATTGTAAATACAGCTGCAATGAACATTGCAGTACATGACTCTTTTTGAATTATGGTTTTCTTAGGGTATATGCCCAGTAGTGGGATTGCTGGGTCATATGGTAGTTCTATTTTTAGTTTTTTAAGGAATCTCCATACTGTTCTCCATAATGGCTGTATCAATTTACATTCCCACCAACAGTGCAAGAGGGTTCCCTTTTCTCCACACCCTCTCCAGCATTTATTGTTTGTAGATTTTTTGATGATGGCCATTCTGACCGGTGTGAGATGATATCTCATTGTAGTTTTGATTTGCATTTCTCTAATGATTAATGATGTTGAGCATTCTTTCATGTGTTTGTTGGCAATCTGTATATCTTCTTTGGGGAAATGTCTATTCAGGTCTTCTGCCCATTTTTGGATTGGGTTGTTTGCTTTTTTGATATTGAGCTGCATGAGCTGCTTGTAAATTTTGGAGATTAATCCTTTGTCAGTTGTTTCATTTGCAAATATTTTCTCCCATTCTGAGGGTTGTCTTTTTGTCTTGTTTATGGTTTCCTTTGCTGTGCAAAAGCTTTTAAGTTGGGCTTCCCTGGTGGCGCAGTGGTTGGGAGTCCGCCTGCCGATGCAGGAGACACGGGCTCGTGCCCCGGTCCGGGAAGATCCCACATGCCGCGGAGCGGCTGGGCCCGTGAGCCTTGGCCGCTGAGCCTGCGCGTCCGGAGCCTGTGCTCCGCAACAGGAGAGGCCACAGCAGTGAGAGGCCCGGGTACCGCAAAAAAAAAAAAAAATAAATAAATAAAAGCTTTTAAGTTTCATTAGGTCCCATTTGTTTATTTTTGTTTTTATTTCCCTTACTCAAGAGGTGGGTCAAAAAGGATCTTGCTGTGATTTATGTCATAGAGCGTTCTGCATATTTTTCCTCTAAGAGTTTTAGAGTGTCTGGCCTTACATTTAGGTCTTTAATCCACTTTGAGTTTATTTTTGTGTGTGGTGTTAGGAAGTTCTCTAATTTCATTCTTTTACATGTAGCTGTCCAGTTTTCCCAGCACCACTTATTGAAGAGGCTGTCTTTTCTCCATTCTATATTCTTGTCTCCTTTATCAAAGATAAGGTGACCATATGTACGTGGGTTTATCTCTGGGCCTTCTATCCTGTTCCATTGATCTATATTTCTGTTTTTGTGCCAGTACCATACTGTTTTGATTAATGTAGCTTTGTAGTATAGTCTGAAGTCAGGGAGCCTGACTCCTCCAGCTCTGTTTTCCTTTCTCAAGGTTGCTTTGGTTATTCGGGGTCTTTTGTGTTTCCATACAAATTGTGAAACTTTTTGTTCTAGTTCTGCGAAAAATGCCATGGTAGTTTGATAGGGATTGTATTGAATCTGTAGATTGCTTTCGGTAGTATAGTCATTTTCACGATGTTGATTCTTCCAATCCAAGAACATGGTATATCTCTCCATCTATTTGTATCATCTTCAATTTCTTTCCTCAGTGTCTTACAATTTTCTGCATACAGGTCTTTTGTCTCCTTAGGTAGGTTTATTCCTAGATATTTTATTCTTTTTGTTGCAGTGGTAAATGTGAGTGTTTTCTTAGTTCCACTTTCAGATTTTTCATCATTAGTGTATAGGAATGCAAGAGATTTCTGTGTGTTAATTTTGTATCCTGCTTTACCAAATTCATTGATTAGCTCTAGTAGTTTTCTGGTAGCAGCTTTAGGATTCTCTATGTATGGTATCATGTCATCTGCAAACAGTGACAGTTTTATTTCTTCTTTTCCAATTTAGATTCCTTTTATTTCTTTTTCTTCTCTGACTGCTGTGGCTAAAACTTTCAAAACTATGTTGATAATAGTGGTGAGAGTGGGCAACCTTGTCTTGTTCCTGATCTTAGTGGAAATGGTTTCAGTTTTTCACCATTGAGGACGATGTTGGCTGTGGGTTTGTCATACATGGCCTTTATTATGTTCAGGACAGTTCCCTCTATGCCTCCTTTCTGGAGGATTTTTATCATAAATGGGTGTTAAATTTTGTTGCAAGTTTTCTCTGCATCTATTGAGATGATCATATGGTTTTTCTCCTTCAATTTGTTAATATGGTGTATCACATTGATTGATTTGCCTGTATTGAAGAATCCTTGCATTCCTGGGATAAACCCCACTTGATCGTGGTGTGTGATCCTTTTAATGTGCTGTTGGATTCTGTTTGCTAGTATTTTGTTGAGGATTTTTGCATCTATGTTCATCAGTGATATTGGCCTTTAGTTTTCTTTCATTGTGACATCTTTATCTGGTTTTGGTATCAGGGTGATGGTGGCCTTGTAGAATGAATTTGGGAATGTTCCTCCCTCTGCTGTATGGACACAAATTTTAAAACTTGGAAATAACAGTGAATCTAGAGGGAGAAGCCTTAAGAACAGTAGAATTCCAAAGTTCCCCTAGAATCCTTCTGCACCAAAAAAAAAAAAGAAAAAAGAAAAAAAGAAAAGAAAGTTTAATGCTTAAATCCATTAATTCTGGAATTCTTCTGACAGCTTCAGGGCTCACAGTAGCTGGCCTCCATATTTGTTAAAAGAAGCAAACTTTTAGCAGTTTCTTACTCCTGCTTCTAAGCCTTACAAGAAAAAACAAAATGTGTGCAGCCTGACTTATTTTAATCATAAAACTAGGCATGTTTCTAGATTAATGAATCTTCTGATTAAAGACTGCCAAGTTCAAAGACTTGCTTTGGCTGCAGGAAAGGAATAAAATGATTCAGAATAAAAGACGAAGGAACTGAAGTGGGTGAAATGTTGAAACGGCTTAAACTACTGCTCTCGTGCTCATCTCCCACCTTCGAAGGAATCTCAACAGGAGATTATCAGAGGAGACAATTTTTATTGAAACCATTACTCATCCGTTGCACTGCATGTGTAAATTTAGGACATGGTAAGATGTTTCAGTTTTGACTTTTGACAGTGAACGACTTTTTGAAACCAGATGCAGTGATATCCATAGCTGATGGTAAAATATATTAATCCCACTAACTCATTAACATAAGCCACAGCTCAAAAGATGTGGACATCGATTGGGAATGAATTGATAGGCTGAAGAGTTCACTTTGAGAGCTAATTTGAGATTTCTAAGTCTATATCCTTTAAAATGGTTTATTTCTTGTGAATAGCATGAATAATTTTATGTATCTATTTAACTTCAGATCTACAACCTTTTCAAATCCTTCCCTGACTCCCTTGTCTTTCCTTTAACAGTAATAACACATATTCTGAGCCATAAGGCAGCATGCAAATAAATGTATATTACACTGGACTATTCACTATTTAATATGTGGCTTTTTAAACCTGGCTTCTTATGGGTAAGGAGTATTTTGCATATCATAATCCTCAGATTATATAGGAAAATACTGAGCACAAATTGGTCCCTCAACAAATATTGATTATACAGTAAAACAGAAAACAAGAAGGAAACTAACATTTATTGAATAACTCTGTGCCAGGCCCTTGATGTGCATTATGTCATTTGAGTCCCAAGATATCCTGAATAGCATGGACAGTTATTTCTATTCTACATTTGAAGAAACTGAGCTCAGTAATATTTAAAAACTCACAAAGCATCCCCCTAGGTCTCCAGAACCTGGAGATCTTCTACTACATCAGGGATGGCAAATATGTGCCGCATCCCTGGCAAGGAATCATAGTGTTCTTTCCTACTGAACCAATATATAACCTCAGAATCCTGCTCAACACAGTGTTCTGGGCAGCTTCAATCAATTGATTGCAGTTCATTCAGGACTTGAAAACAAATTGCAAATTTGAAATTCAGCATATAGTCTCCAAGAAACTTTCCAACTCTGATATCCTATACTTCCTACCTACATCCTTTAAAGAGTTTTATTATAATGATAAATTTTTAGAATAAAAATTTTAAATAAATAAAAGTTTTTATTATAAATTTTATTGTAGTAAATTAGAAAAGGTGAAATCTTAGTTGAAAAAATGAAGCTTAAAGCTGTCACCTTATCAAGAGACCAACTGCCACTCTGGACTACCTATGCCTCCCTCTCTGACTTACCTTTCCCCAACCATCTCTGCTTCCCTGTCTCTGTTCTGGCATTATCTTAGATCATCCCTGTCTAACATGGTAGTTCTCTCTACATGTGGGTTTTGAGCACACGAAATTGTAGATAGTTCCAACTGAAATGTGCCATCAGAATCAAATACTCTAGATTTTGAAGACTGGTATGAAAAAGAGAAGGTTAAGTATCTCAATAATTTTTATGTTGATCACATGTTGACATTATAATAATATTTGAATATAATCGAGTTAGAGAAAATATAGTTAAAATTAGTTTCATCTGTTTCCTTTTATTTTCTTGTAATGTGGCTACTAGAAAATGCAAACAAACATGTGGCTCATATTTGTGGCTTGCATTTATATTTCTGTTGCATAGCACTGTCCTAAAGGCTTTCATCTTCCATCTTTGATTCTTCTGTTTTCCTTGCTTCTGTGTGGCCTCCTGTTCCATTTTCAAGGCTAGATGGTCCTCCATCTTCCTAAGTTGTTGGCTGTTGGCTGCAGCCTTGTGTCTGGCTTCCATGTGATGGGACAGCTATTCCATCTTCCCTCAGTCCATGGTAGCCTTCCTCTGCAACAGCGCTCTGCTGTCCACTGTTGTTGCCAGGAAACCTGTGAACTCTTTGAACTGGACTTCAGTTCTTCTAGCCAAACCCCATCAAACTCCAGCACCCTTAGTTTCTTGTAAGTTCTTTCAGAGATACATAGGAAGAGATCAGATTTGAAATGGGGAAGTGAGAAGACAGTCAAGCTCTTCCCCCTTTGACTTGGAGTACACCTTCTTTTGCAGGGCATTCAACCAGCTCAAAGTAGTCCACCAGTGGCTGATTGATAAAGCATGAGGAGTAGGTGATCCACGCTGATAATAGCTTATCAGTGGTCTTCACAGAATGGGCAGTGGTAGTACTGTTTCCAGTAGTGGTAGTGAGCCCACAACTGGAAACATCCAGAGCAAGTCAGATGGCTATTAGGGGTCCAAACATGAGATTCAGAGCAGGAACTGTTTCTTTGTAAGGCAGAGGGGAATGATGGGAAGGTTCAAAGCCAAGAAATTCACCTGTATAGAAAAAGAGCAAATCTCATGAAGCAAAGATCCAACCACCAGGGGGCTGTAGAAAAAATTGTTAAAAGATCTGAGTTGATGTCTCAGCCCTACCACCTAATTACACTTTCAGTTGTATCATTTAACTTTTGCATCTGAAAACTATAGACAATAACACTTCTCTTACCTGGGCATTGTGTCAATTATATAAAACATATGGGGGAGGGGGAACGTCACAGGAGGAGAGGGTAACAGAGGGGCAGCAGTCTCTCCCCCAAATCCTAGACTGGGGAAAGTGTGTAGCTATAGGGAATGTGATCTTGACCAGAAAAGCACATGAAAGCACCTGTGTATATTGTAAAACATAAATCACAATCTGCTTCAAAATAATATAAAAATACAATTTTTTAATCATGAATGAATATTTTTGAAACGGAAAGAGGAAGTGACTCTGAGAACACTGCCTTTAGAAGGCACACTCATGACCACAACCAACTTCTCCAGAAATGTAGCCACACAAATGAAAGCGTGGATATAAAAAATCTCTAGAACCTTTGCCAAGGTGACACTAGCCTTCTTGTTTTTCTTCAATCATGTTACACTGGTTCCTGCTTCAGAGCCTCTGCACTTGTTTTTTGCCCCCTGCCTGAAACACTATTCCCCTGGTTCACTGCCTCATTTCTCTTCTGCTCATCAGCACCATCCCTTCTGCTATGCCCACCAAGAGACCTTCTGAGGTTGAACGAAACATGTAGTCTCAGAAGACCACCTAAGGCCACACGTGACACCAGTGTCCTGAGATGGCTCTCGACAAGAACAAAATTGAGCCTCCTAAACCATAGCCTCAGGTGTTCCTTTTCAGTAGTGGGTGAACTTGCAGTAACTCAGGTGCCAACATCCACACTAGGGAAAGGAGGAAAGACCCTTATCAGGAAATGCCAGGCTCAAAAGCCTCCTGTTCCACAAGAGCCAGTAGCTCTTGCAATCCATTTATGGGCATATCTTACAGAATCCCCAAAACCAACATGCCAGTTATAATAAGACTCATGGACTCAGAGAAGCCCAAAAAGCTTGGACCTCCATCAGATACTTAGAGGTTGTTTGCAGTACCTCCTATTTCAGATGCAGTTTACCAATATGGCATCATTTTTATCATAAGCAAGGTTGCTTAATAACTTAGTAGGCATTTTTACCCAAATCAGATCAGAGAAACAGCACTAGACAGTTGGACTAAAGCCCAGGTTCTCATGAAGCAGGAGATTTGGTTAACCCACACCATCTCAAATAGCCATGGGTTCTGTCACTTGAGACTTTCAACCCTCTTGCCCTGCTTTATTTCTATTCACAGCAGACATCATTGTTTGTTTGTTTATGTGCTTGTTTGTTGCCTATTGACCCCCATATCAGCTCCATTAGAGCAAAGAAGTTATCTGATATGTTCCCTGTTGTACCCAGCATCTAGAAGAATGTCTGGCATAGAGTAGGGAGCCAGCAAACATTTGTTAAATGAATAACATCAATAGCCAGGATTTGATGCAAAGAGAAAGAATCCAGGCTATTATTACTGGTCCAACTAGCAACTTATGAGTAGGCGTGTATGGGCAAGCAATCTGTTAGCATGCCAAGTGGCCCCCCTTGGAGACCTGGTCCCAAGAGCACAATAGTTCCAGAGAAATAATCACATTCCTAAGAGGACTTACAGTATTGGTCAGGGCTTTTATTACAGAGGAGCAAATAGTGACCTAGTCTGTAGGATGTAAAAAACTGGAAAACAGCAACAAACAGAAAACAGTTTAGCTACTGGAACATTAAAATTCCAACATCAGAATGGACTCACCACCAAGATGGCTTGGCTGGCAGTTTAACCTCTACATGATGCCCCAACACAGTGGATCAAATTACCACATTTTCCACCATCACTTCCGAAAGAGTTCTGTGAGATGTTAATAAATGCTATTTAGAAAAGGGTTCATGCTTGGGAAATCCCAGTTAAATATCTTTGTTTATTAAAAGACCTCTCTGAGAATTTACTTCATAAATTTCAAAGAGAGAGCACAAAACACAGCCTTTCCCAAACTTCACAAGCTGTAGAAACCCTTCCTTCTCAGTGCGTCTCATGTACTTTGGAACAATTTTCATAAATGTGTTTTATACTGTTTGGCAGAAAATCATATAATGTGTATGTTATGACCAAAACTCTCCAAATGAGGAAACAGGAGCTAACTGCTGAGAGTAAAATTCATACGCACATCCCTCAGATACTGAGGGTTCAGTTCCAGACCACAGCAGCAAAGCAAATATCGTGATAAAGTGAGTCTCATGAATTTTTTGTTTCTCAGTACGTATAAAAGTTATGTTTACACTGTACTGTAGTCTGTTAAATGTGCAATAGCATTATGTCAAAAAAATTACATACCTTAATTTAAAAATATTTTATTGCTAAAAAATGCTAATCACCTGAGCCTTCAGTGAGTTGTAGTACTACCATCAAAGATCACTGACTGCAGATCACCGTAACAAATATAATAATAATGAAAAAGTTTGAAGTATTGTGAGAATTACCAAAATGTGACACAGAGACATGTAGTGAGCAAATGCTGTTGGAAAAATGGCACCAATAGACTTGCTAAGCGCAGGGCTGACAAAGTTTCAGGTTTCAAGGTAACAAACTTTCAACTTGTAAAAGGCAGTATCGGCAAAGCGCAGTAAAACAAAGTGCAGTAAAAGGAGATATGCCTGTATATTCAATATGATTTTGAATGTATAATTTAACTATAAAAATTTAAATTTTAATTTAAACGGTTATTGTTTCAGATATATATATACACAGTCATTTAAAAATTTTGTCTGTGAATAACCAATAGTTCCCTTATCTCAGTTCTGTTCCAGTCTCCACAAGAATGAGCCCCTTTATGTCTTCTAATTCTAAGAACCATGAATATTCACGAAACTACAGTGCTTATACAACTTGAATAGCACTTAACAGCTAGCTTAATACCTACCCTTGATAATAGGCAATCTAAGAAGATAGCAATTTTATGTTTAATCAGGTACCAAATGGAACATTCTTCTCAAATATACCAAAAACTAAGAGAGAAGAAAAACAAGTTTGAAAATAAATCTGCCAGCCCACTTTGTAACCTAGACTTGCACTAGTTCTGTGAAGTTGAGTGTCTAGATATCTAAAGCCCACTCCCTCCTATATGTCCAAGGTCTGTGAGGTGGCTGCCCCTCCCCATACCGTTTTTCCTGGCTCCAGCCAAACATGCCAAGAAAAGAAGAAAATTAGAAATTTGCTTTGACTCCTGACATATAGGAAATTTGCAAAATCTTTCTAAGGCGGAAGAATGTGCTACCACACAGAAAGGGAGCAGCACGCAGCAAAGTCTAAATCAGCCCCAAATAATGCTCTTTTATCACTGGGGCCCTTGGATGCCTCCATCAACAGCCAAATGAAGCCAAAGACCATTTATTTAAGTAGAAAGAACCACTAATCACTTTCCACATAAGCTAAGCTAATAGCAAGTCAGGAATCTCACATTTGGATGACACATGTAAACAGGGATTGTATCCAGCATTAATAATCATCTCTGTGAAATACTGACTTGTTTACACTCCCTGTAGTTCTTCACACTTCATGACAAGCATTTATTATACATAAAAGAATTTTACATGTCTGCTTCTGACAGAATAATCATGCATTTTTTACAATGTGTGACCAAGGAAACATCTTAATTCCAATTCTCATTTCAATATATTTCACTGCCAGGCTACTGGCTGCAGAGGCTTGAAACGTTTGCACAATCTCCTCCCCATCTCTTATCCCTAAGGAGGTGAGGTGAGTAGGGCGAGGATTTAAAAACTGTAGCTTTTTGGCAGCCAGCTTACTTTTTAAGCACAACACGAATCATAAAACATTTAAAATTTTATCTGTTTCAAAGTTAAAAAATTGTTTTCATTGATTGGTTTATAGAAAGCAGAGAACCAAGTTGAAGTCATTCTGGAAACAGAAATAGTTTGCTTCCCTGTTCATATGCTGATATTCCCAAATTTGCCAAAGGAAAGACTTCCATATCCAGAAGCAGCATTTTCAATGTGTGTGAGAAGCCAGCTGTACATGTTTGGTCGTAACAGGAAAACACAAAATGCCAGGGATTCGATTGCCGCTCAATTAGCGAGCATTGGAAGGCGCCACTGTGTTCCCCTTAGGGAATCCTCCATCACTTAGCTGTTGCCTGGTTACCCCGCTCGTGGAATATGCTCTCCCATTTCCAATTTGGTAATTTGTCACAACAAAAATACCAGTTCATTACATCAAAACCTACCCAGGTTGAATAGTCTGTAACGTCATAGCAGATGTGAAGGGCTGAGAAACACTTCCTGAAACTGAGGACTTTCCAGAAATCCCTCCAGCAGCTCTAAAGAACTGTAGACTCACATAAACCCAGGCCAGAAGTGTTCATTGCCTGTTTACTGAGTCTTACTTTGTATGACCTTAACCTTTATTTAAGATGTTATTCTATTCTCCCCAAAATGTTATGATGCACAAAAAGCTGTTGTTATCCTTTTCTGGGTGATATGGGGTAGCCAAATTTTTAGTCAGTCCCCATATTTTTAATGTTTATTCCCATACTATTTCAGTATTTCTCATGCCAAAGCAGAAAGTGAAGTCTCACATGAAGCACAGAATTTTTTATAGCTAGAAAAATCATCAAAGTGCCTGATGCATGTAAATCTCGATTGTAATGCTTTATCCAGAAATGACTCTTGAAGCAAGAAGAGCAGACATTACGCTTGAAGCCAGCAGCTCTGTAAGCTACTTTTGTGGAAGAGAGATTTTAAGCTGATGCTTTTGGAAACGCCAACTAGATAAATCAGAGCAAGGGGAACTAGAGAGAAGTTTACTTTAGATGCATCTATGGTTAAACATTCACTTGAATGGATAATGATGCTTTCCTAGTTTGTGCTTATGCAGCCACTTAGCAGGTTTGGTATTAGACCACGAAGTTCAGAACCACACTTCATACTCTCCTAAACTCACTTCACTCAGTTTCTGAGAATTAATATCCAAAATGGATCCTCTGGCACTTTTTGTACAAGTACAGATTATTTGTTCTGACCACAATTCCTTTGGAGGTATCACACTCCCTTAGCTTAAATCACCTGCTTGGAAATAATTGAGCTTGGCATTTCTTCATAAACATAAAGATCAGAGCAGAAATAAATGAAATAGAAACAAAACAATAGCAAAGATCAATAAAACTAAAAGCTGGTTCTTTGAGAAGATAAACAAAATTGATAAACCATTAGCCAAACTCACTAAGAAAAAGAGGGAGAGGACTCAAATCAATAAGATTAGAAACGAAAAAGGAGAAGGTACAACAGACACCGCAGAAATACAAAGCATCCTAAGAAACTACTACAAGCAACTCTATGCCAATAAAATGCACAACCTGGAAGAAATGGACAAATTCTTAAAAAGGTATAACCTTCCAAAACTGAACCGGGAAGAAATATAAAATATGAACAGACCAATCACAAGTAATGAAATTGAAACAGTGATTAAAAATCTTCCAACAAACAAAAGTCCAGGACCAAATGGCTTCACAGGTGAATTCTGTGAAACATTTAGAGAAGAGGTAACACTCATCCTTCTCAAACTCTTCCAAAAATTGCAGGAAGGAACACTCCCAAACTCATTCTATGAGTCCACCATCACCCTGACACCAAAACCAGACAAAGATACTACAAAAAAAGAAAGTTATAAACCAATACCACTGATGAATATAGATGCAAAAATCCTCAACAAAATATTAGCAAACACAATGCAACAACACATTAAAAGGATCATACACCATGATCAAGTGGGATTTATCTGAGGGATGCAAGGATTCTTCAATATATGCAAATCAATCAATGTGATACACCATATTAACAAATTGAAGAAGAAAAACCATATGATCATCTCAATAGATGCAGAAAAAACTTTTGACAAAATTCAACACCCATTTATGATAAAAACTCTCCAGAAAGTGGGCATAGAGGGAAGCTACCTCAACATAATAAAGGCCATATACGAGAAACCCACAGCAAACATCATTCTCAATGGTGAAAAACTGAAAGCATTTCCTCTAAGATCTGGGACAAGACAGGGATGTCCACACTCACCACTATTATTCAACATAGTTTTGGAAGTCCTAGCCATGGCAATCAGAGAATAAAAAGAAATAAAAGGAATCCAGATTGGAAAAGAAGAAGTAAAACTGTCACTGTTTGCAGATGACATGATACTATACATAGAGAATCCTAAAGATGCCACCAGAAAACTACTAGAGCTAATCAATGAATTTGGTAAAGGAGCAGGATACAAAATTAATGCACAGAAATCTCTTGCATTCCTATACACTGAAGATGAAAAATCTGAAAGAGAAATTAAGGAAACACTTGCATTTACCATTGCAACAAAAAGAATAAAGTACCTAGGAATAAACCTACCTAGGGATACAAAAGACCTGTATGCAGAAAACTATAAGACACTGATGCAAGAAATTAAAGATGATACCAACAGATGGAGAGATATACCATGTTCTTGGATTGGAAGAATCAATATTGTGAAAATAACTATACTACCCAAAGCAATCTACAGATTCAATGCAATCCCTATCAAACTATCAATGGCATTTTTCAGAGAACTAGAACAAAAAGTTTCACAATTTGTATGGAAACATAAAAGACCCCAAATAACCAAAGCAATCTTGAGAAAGGAAAACAGAGCTGGAGGAATCAGGCTCCCTGACTTGAGATTATAGTACAAAGCTACAATAATCAAGACAGTATGGTACTGGCACAAAAACAGAAATATAGATCAATGGAACAGAATAGAAAGCCCAGAGATAAACCCACGCACATATGGTCACCTTGTCTTTGATAAAGATGGCAAGAATATACAACGGAGAAAAGACAGCCTCTTCAATAAGTGGTGCTGGGAAAACTGGACAGCTACATGTAAAAGAATGAAATTAGAAAACTTCCTAACACCATACACAAAAATAAACTGAAAATGGATTAAAGACCTAAGTGTAAAGCCAGACACTGTAAAACTTTTAGAGGAAAACATAGGAAGAACACTCTTTGACATAAATCACATCAAGATCCTTTTTGACCCACCTCCTAGAGTAATGGAAATCAAAAACAAAAAATGGGACCTAATGAAACTTCAAACCTTTTGCACAGCAAAGGAAAACATAAACAAGATGAAAAGACAACCCTCAGAATGGGAGAAAATATTTGCAAACAAAGCAACAAAGGATTAATCTCCACAATTTATAAGCAGCTCATGTAGCTCAATATTAAAAAACTAAACAACCCAATCCAAAAATGGACAGAACTCCTAAATAGACGTTTCTCCAAAGAAGATATACAGATGGCCAAGAAGCACATGAAAAGCTGCTCAACATCACTCATTATTAGAGAAATGCAAACCAACACTACAATGAGGTATCACCTCACACCAGTTAGAATGGGCATCATCAGAAAATCTACAAACAACAAATGCTGCAGAGGGTGTGGAGAAAAGGGATCCCTCTTGCACTGTTGGTGGGAATGTAAACTGATACAGCCACTATGGAGAACAGTATGGAGGTTCCTTAAAAAACTAAATATAGGCTTCCCTGGTGGCACAGTGTTTGAGAGTCCGCCTGCTGATGCAGGGGACATGGGTTCGTGCCCCGGTCTGGGAAGATCCCACATGCCGTGGAGCGGCTGGGCCCGTGAGCCATGGCCGCTGAGCTTGTGCGTCTGGAGCCTGTGCTCTGCAACGGGAGCGGCCACAACAGTGAGAGGCCCGCGTACCGCAAAAAACAAACAAACAAACAAAAACTAAAAATAGAATTACCATATGACCCAGCAATCCCATTACTGGGCATATACCCAGCGAAAACCATAATTCAGAAAGACATATGCACCCCAACGTGCATTGCAGCACTATTTACAATAGCCAGGTCATGGAAGCAACCAAAATGCCCATCGGCAGACGAATGGATAAAGAAGATGTGGTACATATATACAGTCGAATATTACTCAGCCATAAAAAGGAATGAAATTGTGTCATTTGTAGAGATGTGGATGAATCTAGAGACTATCATACAGAGTGAAGTAAGTGAGAAAGAGAAAAACAAATATCATAGATTAATGCACACATGTGGAACCTAGAAAAATGGTACAGGTGAACCAGTTTGCAGGGCAGGAATTGAGACACAGATGTAGAGAACAAACGTATGGACACCAAGAGGGGAAAGCAGTAGGGGGGAGGCATGGTGGTGTGATGAATTGGGAGATTGGGATTGACATGTATACACTAATATGTATAAAATGGATGACTAATAAGAAACTGCTGTATAAAAAATAAATTTTAAAAAAGAAGTGATCTTCTGAGGCAGTATTTTTTTGCAGACCTAAAGGGAAATTTTTAAAAATAAAATGTTCCTAATCTTTTTTAAAATGATGCTCCTATTGGATGTTTGTGAAGATACCCAAGTCAATGTTAAAGCACATGGAATTACAAATATATAATGACAAAGTACAAATTTAGGTGCTATAATATGAAGAATAAACTTAATTTCCAAAGTAGAATTAACACTGAATTTTTACATTTAAAGCATACCAAGTGTTTCTCTAAGAAAATCCTTTTTGCTCGATTTAGCATTAAGCTAGCTGCTTGGGCTTCCCTGGTGGCACAGTGGTTAAGAATCTATCTGCCAATGCAGGGGACACGGATTCAAGCCCTAGTCCGGGAGGATCCCACATGCCACGGAGCAACTAAGACCATGTGCCACAACTGCTGGGCCTGTGCTCTAGATTCTGTGAGCTACAACTACTGAGCCCACATGCTACAATTGCTGAGGCCCGTGTGCCTAGAGCCCGTGCTCCGCAACAAGAGAAGCCACTGCAGTGAGAGGCCCGCGCACCGCAACGAAGAGTAGCCCCCACTTGCCACAACTAGAAAAAGCCTGTGCACAGCAATAAAGACCCAAAGCAGCCAAAAAAAAAGACCACATGGTACTGGCATAGTAGGGTGTGTGTATGTGTGTGTGTGTGTGTGTGTGTGTGTGTGTGAAAAAGAATAAAGAAACCAGAAATAAAACATCCCATTCATTTATGGTCAATTGACTTTTGACAAGGGTACCAAGAAAAGATTTTTCAACAAGTGATGCTGGAACAGCTGAATATTCACCTGCAAAAGAAGTTGGACTCCTGCTTTGTATGCTGTACAAAAATTAACTCAAAATGTGTAGACCTAACTGTAAGATTTAGAACTATAAAACCCTTAGAAAAGAAGCATAAGCATAAATCTCCATGACTGTTTATTAGGCAGTGATTTTTCTAGATATGACATCAGAAGCACAAGTGACCAAACAAAATAGATAAATTGACATCATCAAAAATTTGTTTTAAATTTTGTTTTAAATTACACTATTAAGAAAGTGAAAAGAATGCACAGAATTGGAGAAAATGTTTTCAAATCATATACCAGATAAGGGACTTATATCCACAATGCATTCTTTTAAAAGCCTTACAACTCAACCATAAAAAGACAGCCCAGTTTTTAAATGGGCAAATTTGTATAGACATTCCTCTAAAGAAGATATAGAAATGACCAATAAGCATGTTAAAAGATGCTCAACATCATTGGCTATTAGGGATATACAAATTAAAACCATAATGAGATACCATTTTAAAGGATAGCTATAATTTAAAAAAGATGGACAACTACTAATGTGGGTGAGGATGTAGGGAAAGTGGAACCCTCATACATGGCTAGTGGGGTTGTAAAATGGTGCAGCCGCTTTAGGAAACAGACAATTACTTGAAACATAGAATGACCCTATGACCCAACAATTTCACTCTTTAC
The DNA here is from genome assembly GCF_964165515.1 of Mesoplodon bidens. Taxonomy (NCBI): domain Eukaryota; kingdom Metazoa; phylum Chordata; class Mammalia; order Artiodactyla; family Ziphiidae; genus Mesoplodon; species Mesoplodon bidens. The sequence goes on along the minus strand of NC_138176.1, from coordinate 115,658,664 downwards.
TGGCTACTTAGAAGCAAGTGATTTGAGATCCCATCTTTGTGGGTATGTCTCAAATCAAAGGAATGCTTACGAATTCTGCCATTAAAATGTCACAGGCCACTTTTACACAATGTACAAATCATACCTGGCAAAGTCCTTTTAAATTCTACAGAGGCAAACTCTCGTTAAATCTTTCTTAATATTAGCACTAAGATAAGCTCTATTCATTGTTGGTATTGTTTTACCTATTCAGTATATCATAATAGTCTATGTCTCTTTTTTTAAAATTAATTTATTTTTGGCTGCATTGGGTCTTCATCGCTGTGCGTGGGTTTCTCTAGTTGAGGCGAGCAGGGGCTACTCTTGGTTGTGGTGCACAGGCTTCTCATTGCCGTGGCTTCTCTTGTTGTGAAGCCCGGACTCTAGGCATGCTGACTCAGTGGTTGTGGCTCACGGGCTCTAGAGCACAGGCTCAGTAGTTGTGGCGCACGGGCTTTGTTGCTCCGTGGCATGTGGGATCTTCCCAGACCAGGGCTCAAACCTGTGTCCCCTGCATTGGCAGGCAGATTCTTACCCACTGTGCCACCAGGGAAGTCCCCTATGTCTTCTTATTTAACCTTTGGTTTAGTTTTAGATAACATGGGTGTAAATATATACTTGGCAGTATATTTTGGTATTTTAAATAATTCTAGGTTTATAGTTGTATTATCTTTCCTTTGTCTAGCACAAAGCTCTCCTTTATTAAAGCTGGATCTTTGGACAGGAAAGCAACATTAGTGTGTACACTGAAGGAGGTTTCTGTGTTCTGACCCAAACTACCTGCTGCCCCTCTGGGCCAGTCCAGCTTCCCAAATATTTTCTATTCCCTCACTAGGCAGTACACTCTCCATTCTGGGACATTCCCTCTGCCTGGGAGTCCCTTTCATTATCTTCTCTTTTCTTTCTCTCTCTCTGTCTCTGTCTGTCTCTCACTTTCTCTCACTCCTTTGGTCTCTCTTCCTCCATTAATCAAAATCCTACCATATCTAACTTAAAAAACAACAACAATAACAACATCTAAAGAACCTTCCCTATTCCCTCCATCATAATGTATTGGTATTTTCTCTGTGCTCCAACTGAATTGAAATGGTAAATCTAATGTGTTGGGGGCTTACTATGTGACGAGCCCTAATGCTAAACACTACGATTGATCCCCTCATTTAATCCTCCCAATATTCCTCATAATGAAAGTTTTATTAATCCCAGTTCTACAGAGGAAAACAAGATGCAGAAATGCAGAAGATGCATGTCTTAAGAAATAGAGCTGGGATTCAAACCCAGGCAGACTCACTCTAGAACCAGCTGTGGGCTCTTGATCCCACTGGCAAGAATCCTACTTGTATTAAGGTTACTAGTTTCTGGCCCTGCTCTTCTCAGTTGATTGTGAATCTAGTGGCTGTGGGTGGGAATTGGGGTAGAAAAGCATCATCTTATTCCTCCTTGTACCTTGCCAGCCCCTGGCGCAATGCCTGTGACATGATGGTACTCAATTCACATTTGTGGAATTAAATTATAATAATATTCCTATGGGAAATTACAACCAGCTTTAGGGTAATGCTTCATGATATTTGTCCAGAAACTTGTGGCAAAAAATACTAGACTGCAATGATTTGATACTCACACTTATTATCTGGAATGAGCTGCCATATTAATATTATCCGCTCTTATTCCTTGGCACTCACATGGAAAGAGTCGCTAGCCAGTTATCAGATGAAAAGATAAAATAATTATTATAACAACTAGTATCATCATTATCACTATAAATATCAGTGTTCTGAATGTTTTAAGCATACATCATTTCATACATACAACCTATTAACTGTGTACTGTTATCTCCATTTTAAAGATGAGAAAACTGAGATTCAGACAAGTTAAGTAATCAGTCCAAGGCCACAGAGTTGGCCAGAGGACCCAATCCCAGTTGTCCCACCACAGGACTCGGGCACATGCGCATCTCACCATATCGCCCACTAGTTCTTCCACTGGAACAGGATTTGGTGCCTGTATCAGGATGGATAGTGAGCAGTTCCCAATAAATGCCCTCTCTCTGCTCCCTGAAATGTCCTCCAGGTCTGAAAAGAAGTCCCACGACACTCCTCAGCTCCAGCCGACTACTTTTTATGTAAACAGCCATTACTTATTTAACACAAAATACTGTTTTGTTTTCTTAGTGTGTGTGTGTGTGTGTGTGTTTCCTTTTCTGTTGCTAGCCTTGACATCACAACAGAATTGCTAGCAGCATAATGATCAGATCAGTTTCATTTCGAAGAACTGACTCACCATTGTTTTAGGGGGTATGGTTTAGCCTGGCATGCAGTCTCCCTGCTGTTCTCAAGTGGCTTCATGGATTCAGTGTGCATTTTAGGCTGAAGTATGTGCTCTGCAATCGAAGAAGTAGTTAATTGTGTGTTGTTGTGTTGTGCTAAGTCATCTTGTGATACTGACATAACAAAAATTAGACTTCTTGGTGGTGAAAAACGTTTTCTGGGTCTTTTCAAAGTAGTCACTGGAAATTTCCTTTCCAACACTGAGGGAGAATTGTAAGGTGTTGACAGTAAAAACACAACACTTCACCTGGGCACCTGAAGTGCCTCATTTCTTTTTTCATTTTTTCTCTTTTTAATCCCACTTTTCTTCCTTGTTTGCCTACCAAAGACTTAGACTTATCCTATGTTAAGAAAATCACTTGCCAACATTCCCCAACAAGCTGGAAAATAAGGAACTGGGCAGTCTCTCGGTAACTCTTGCTTCCTGGGACCTTCCCACCAGACTTGAAACAACAGATTCCACGGATAGGAAGAGAAAGCATTTCTGTAAAGGAAAACATTTTATGGATGTTTGTACAAAATCATCCCAACAATGAGCTTTTAGAGAGGAGATATTCAAATGTGTTAAATTTGCAATATAAATCCTCTGACCTTTCCATTAATTTGTTTAATAATTAGTCTGACATTTTTGTTATTTAATTAAATGGAAAAAAATTGTTTCTTCTAAGCCTTGCCTAATCACTTTAAAGTAATATTTATGTAAGTTTGAAAATTATATTGAAGCAATTAATATTATAACAAGGATGATTCTTAAATTAAGGCATGTTTATCTGGAAAAAAAAGAGCCCATGAGAGTGGCTTGTCCATTGTTGCCAGTTTCTCTGTTTCCTTTAGGATTCTGCAAATGGGCATCATTTCTATTTTTGGCCCAATTTCCATTTCCCTGGTAACAAGGATCCTGCAAATGGAGGACTATGACTTCTGTAAGTTTCACAGATCACAAGCAGGGCTTGCTCAGGTCTCTGAGAGTGTGCTGAGAATCTGCATCACTGCTAAGGAAACAGAAGAAATAAGAAGTCACTGGCCAAGGATATTATGTTCACTGTTTATATCCCGTCCCCTTGCATTTTCAATGTTCCACTTTACTTTCTATTCCAAATACTTTACACAGTCAATTTCTGACCAAAAGCCAATGAAATTAAATAAACAGGAAAGTGTGGAATGAAACAGAAGCATGGTAAGCAGAAAAAGCTGCTACTCCATTGATTTTTAAACTGTGAACTTGGGTAAGGGTTCTCTGCCTCCAGCGCTAAGCTAAGACAGGGTAGTGAAGCAGGCGCTTGGGTCCACTTCTCTGAAGTCCATAGATGGGTGCTCAGTGCCCTCTCAATCCCTACATTCAAGGTCCAAAACCTCTTTTCTCCACACCTACCTCCACTGATGCTCAGTGGCCCTGGTGCCTTCTGACAGAACGCTGCAGAGGCTAACTGAGCAAGTGTATAGGGCCTAAGGTTTTCACAAATGTAATCATTTTGCTCTGCAAAATGAAATAACCCTGTGAGGTATTTTGTAGTAAATACTTTGTTATCATCTGTAAAATGGAGATAATTCCCTCATAGGGTTGTCAGAATAATTAAATGAGATCAATTGTAAAAATCGCTTAGCGGGCTTCCCTGGTGGCGCAGTGGTTGAGAGTCCGCGTGCTGATGCAGGGGACACAGGTTCGTGCCCCGGTCCGGGAAGATCCCACAAGCCGCAGAGCGGCTGGGCCCATGAGCCATGGCTGCTGGGCCTGCGCGTCCGAAGCCTGTGCTCCGCAACGGGAGAGGCCACAACAGTGAGAGGCCCACGTACCGCAAAAAAAAAAAAAAAAAAATCGCTTAGCACATGGTCTAAAAAATAGTACATGGTTGCAAGTGGTAGATCATGATTACTATTCTGAGCCTTATTCTGAATGTGAGCATAATAGTATCAATATTAAGTATCAACTATGATTTGTTTGTCTCATATAATAACATGCTGGATGCCATACAAACCAAACACAGACAGGCATACCTTTCACACTCAGGTTTCTTGGAGTCAGAAACTTTCAATGCAGCTCTAAAGTTCCAAAAAAAAACAAAGTAAAGCTAACTAACCACTGATGAAAGATATGAATTGAACAAAGGATTGGACAAGCTAATCAATCTGAAGAAGAATGTGACTGAGGAAGGAAGGAAGGGAGGGAGGGAGGAAGGAAGGGTGAAAGTTGCGTGTGGGCTGGTGTGAAAGATCTGTATGGAGCTGGTACCTCATCCAGCCAGTCAGGGAAGACCTCATGAAGAGAAAAGAATGAAGGGAGACCCCAAAGATGAGGAAGAGTTTTGGGCAACTTTTGACAATAGAGAAACAGAAGAAAATTTCCATTTCTCCCTGTGAAGGGACAGAGGACTGAATTTCCCAAGTTTCTCACACTAGATGTTAACTGACCGTTGGGCTAACATCACTTTCCCCCGTGTCTTCACAGGTGATCAGGATTTGATGATCTGTCTGTTCTTACAAGCCATCTATTGTTTATTCTAGCTTTGTAAGGACAAAATATGTGTTCATCTTTTTCTCCCTAGCCCCCAGTATAGTACCAGAATTTAGTATGTCCTCAATAAATACTTGATGAATCTTAGTGACCACATGCAGCTAAAACTCCTACATTCTAGTGGGGTCCTCCATGCTTCAGTGTTACTCATTTTCAGCATCTTTCTAACACCATCATCTTGTTTGATGTGGTCCAAACTGCAAAGAGGCATACTTGTTCCTCCTCAGTAAAAAGAGCCTCCAGTGGCATGATTAACACAAGTTCACTTACACATATGACCAACAGCCCCTAATAGAAGCCTCAAAAAAAAAAAGAGGGAGAGAGAGAGAGAGAGACATCAGAAGGCTGAAGGAAAAAATTGGCTCCCAGATCTCAGCAAACTAGCTGAAAAAGTATTTATAGAATTGTTTCATTGGCCAAACAGTAATTCTGTATTGACATGAGTTTGGACAAGGTTAACAAAAGAGTTTTTAAGTCACCAGTTTAACTTCAGAGCATTTGCATTAAGACAAATAAGAAATAGTACCTTTAAACTTTACATATATATATATATATATATATGTATATATATACAGGAATGGCAAATTGTTAAATGAGGAGGAAAAAAACATTCTGATATAATTCCTGCTTTATTTAATTCATAGTCCTAGAAAAACTAACATTTCTTTTCTATTTTTTCTTCATTGCTCTTACTGTAATTTTTATCTGTTTCTTGAGTACTTGATTACCTGTCTTCTCCAAAAGACTCTTTTCAAAATCAGGGCCCAAATCATGTATATTTTGCTCAATAATTTATCCCCAAGCAGTTTGCTTACACATCTTAGGTGTTCCTCACACATTTATTGGATGAATGTCTGAATTGGAGATGTCGGATTTGTGATTAATCAGTTAAAACCATGGGAGTGGATGAGCTCTGCTAGAATGGGAAGGGAAGTAGGTCAAAGAAAGAATCCTGGGAGAGTCCATTCATGGGGACCTGAATATACATATATACATATACACACATATATATATATTCTTTTTCAGATTCTTTTCCATTATAGGTTATTACAAGGTATTGAGTGTAGTTCCCTGTGCTATATAGTAGGTCCTTGTTGTTTACCTATTTTGCATATAGTAGTGTGTATATGTTAATCCAAAACTCCTAATTTATCTCTCCACGCCTGCACCCCCAAACTGTCCCCTTTGGTAACTATAAGTTTGTTTTCTATGTCTGTGAGTCTATTTCTGTTTTTGTAAAAAGGTTCATTTGTATAATTTTTTTAGATTCCACAAGTAAGTGATACCATATGATACTTGTCTTTCTCTCTCTGACTTACTTCAGTTAATATGATAATCTCATATATATGATTTTTTAAAAAATAGAGGTTGCTCTAATCAGAATTTTCATCATGAACAAACCAGTAGACAGCTTTTTCAATTTATACATCACAGGCCACAAGTAACATTTTTATCAGAGTGAGTCAAAATGATAATTAAATAAAATAAGCTCAAATTTCACAAAGCTTAAGTCATAGGATCTTAGTGCAGTAAAGATAACCAACAAGGATGATGTCATTTTCCAGCAGAGAAAACTGAGACCCAGAGAGGCACATGCACAAAGTTCCACTTGTTATCCCATCAGTCACACATTAGTTGACACATCTTACACGCCAGCCCTAGGGTGGGAAGTCCAAGGATGAATTGTTGTACATGGAAGACTGTACTGGAATTAGCACCCAGGGCTTCTCACTCCCAGGACAAAGTTCTTTCCTTCCCTGGAAGGAAGGCTCTTAGAATGGCCTCTGCTCTCTTTGGACATTGAAGCGGAAGGTCATGTAATGCCTGGTTGCCCACCCATTGTCCCACACCCTGAGAGCTTCACTTACCATCAAGGGGTCACTTATACACCACTAGACTAATGACCTCTGTTTGAAAATAAGGATTTGGGAAATTAATTATTTCCGAAGTCACACATACAACTTTGAATCCAATGGTTATCAAATCCCTGCATGACTTTAAATTCTTTCTTTTTCAGTTCAAGCCACTGCCAAATTATCTGTGCCTCGGGGCATGAAGATGCAATGCATAAATCAAAAACGAGTAAGTTTTTTCCTTTCCTGTGCTATTGCAGAGATGTCCATTTGCCACATCATTTAGCAGCAGAGAAGAAAGCTATAGATGGGAGAGGGGAAGCAGGGGCAATGAGCCTGCTCACTTGGGAAAAAAACTTGGAATTTCTGACTAAAGTGAATTCCTTGTGATTTTAGGGAAAGGTATTAGCATGCAGATAAAATATGAGGCCTGAGGAACCGCCTCCACCTCCTAAATGTTCTCAGTTTTTATTTCAATTGTATTTACTTCTAATCTCTCCCCTTGGGCTATCCAGACCACCACCACCATCACTGTCATCTTGGTGTTTCCTTTTTTTAATATATTTTTACAATTGATAGATGGTTTCCCATACTGAGACATGCTTTATCTATGTTGGCGAGCATGAATCTATGTTTTTAAACTTTGCAGTGGAAAATCCACATGCACACACCACCAGAGGGGACAGTTCCAAGAAGCTATACTTCTATGGAAGAGTTCTTAAGCGAGGATTTAGGAGAGCTGGGTTCTGGCTGCACGTCTGACATTTGAATGTTAATGCTTCAGGAACTCAAATACTCATCCCTGTACTTTCGCTCCCAGGGCCTGGCACAAGGGAGGAGTGAAAGCTACATCATCTATCAAATTTGTCCCCCAACAGAGATCCCCTTCTCCACTGGGCATGACCCTTTACTGTCTCCCACCCATATTCTGTTGATTCCTATTCTAAGTGTTTTTTTGTGTCTTTGGTCATTTGATTTTGGCTAATCCTTCATTCATCAAATCTAGACTAGCCTCCTTCCTCACCATCTGTCTTATCCCACCCTAACCATCCTCAACTGAAACTCAAATTCCACTTCTGCAGAGCTTCAGTTTCAATGTCATCAGTTCTCACCCCGCTCTGAAATCCCAGCTCTTTTACTTGTATCACATATTTTTTCACTTGGTTATATAATGTCTCATATTATTGTTTTAGATTTCTTTGTGTTATTTATTAATTGCTTCCCTGTGTTTGCCTTGACTCCCATCTGAGTGTCCAACCCGTTCTCTAAGTAATCAAAAGTCCTAGTTTCTTGTCCCAAGTCTCTACTCCCAACGACTCTGAGCAAAACCAATGATCTTCCATTTTCTTATATAAAAAGTAAAAGATCCTTAAAATTGATTTCAGCTCAAATAGTCTGCAAGTCTAAGATTTTATTTACCATTTAATATTTCAGATTTGTTCTTTCATGTTATTATTATTACTCCTTTCACTTCCTAGCACAATCCTAGATGCTTAATCAAGGAGGAAGTGTAAACAGAGTCAGTGAGCTCATTTGCCTGGCTACTCTGTGGAAGTGCAAGAATTCCAAGGGTTAAATTGAGGTGTCTTTGGAAGTGTTCCTCAACTCCTAAGGCCTTTCCTATTATGCTGTGAGCATCAGAAGTCTTTTTTTTTCTCCTTCAAAGCATGGGAAGGGATGTGGAAACACAGTTCAGTGTTTATTGGAAGCAAAAGCCTTCCTAAAAATCCATCTTCAAAGCTTATAATTTTCAATGAATGAGAAGCAATTCCTTTACCTCCAAAGGCCAGGATTCTTCTGTCTTTTTAAATAAAGGGAAAGGCACGACCTGTCACACAAGCTGACAACGCGACCCAATTTAAGAAGAAAGAAATGAAACGATCAACAGTTTCAGTTTGCAGTTTGGAAGGAGGAGGGTGAGATCTGATAATCCTGGCCTATTCCTCATTTTCTGCTTGAGGAAAAAATAAAGGGTATTTATGAGAACTGTCCTCTGTTATTAAACTGAGATGATTGCTTCTGTCCCTCTAAAATGTTTTGTAATATTAATTTTTCACTAATGACATTTTTAATATACTGTGTGATAAATCCCTGCCAAAGTCTCACTCTCACCAGTGTCTGCGTGTGGGGCTGTAATAAGCATGACCCTAGTCTCTTACCCAGATTGGAGTCATTCATTACCCAATGCCGTGGCCAGTTTGCATCTCCAGTTCATAAGCAGTCTTTCTCCAGCTGTTACCTCAATTTGTCCTTGCAACCATTTCCATCAGTTCTGGAGAATTTTATGTAGTAAAACTTTGCAAGTATCACTGGGAGTGGAGGTAAGGGAATGAGGAGGGATTTGTGTTCTCCATCAGAGGAAATCAGATGAGTCTGCAGTCAGCTTCCAGGGGTCACTCCTGGGGCAGCCCCGCTTGGCCTTTTGAATCCGTGACTACCCCAGTCATAGGCACGAAGCCTCAAAGCTAGCTGTTGGCAGGGTCCTGCTGAATTTTGGGGAAACTTACGCCAAATTTTATCAGCACAAAGTATATCAGATGGCTCTGAAGTTTGAGAAGAAACAAAACAAAAGCAACCTTGATTAGGTTCTTTAGTTCTGAGTCTAACCTATCACTTATCTGCCACACTAAGGAAAAAAGGAAAAGGAGGATAGTGGAAAATAAATGAGAATATTAGAGGGATTCTCTAGAACACTCAGCACCCAGTCAGAAAGGACAGCCCCTAAATCACATGCACCAATAAAACACTTCAGAGCTGCTGGTTGCTCTGAAGTGAAATGTATAGAAATATTTGAAATTAGTTTACTCATGGTTTTATACTTTCGTCCATTCATTCACTCATTAACGAGCATTCACGGCCAGACATTGGGTTAGGCCTAGGGGATACATGTATGACTAATATTGTTCAGTAAATAATAAGTATCTCATCTGTAAGTTCCATGAGACCAAGTCTCTCTTTTTTTTTTTTTTTTTACTGATAGATCTCTGAGACTGGCATAGTATGTGACAGAAAGTATGTCCCCTGAGAGAGAGATTGGGATGCAAAGAGAAAGAGAACCAGAAAATGAGAGCAGGAGAAAGGTGAGTTTCATCCCCAGGATCTAGGAAAATATCTGGTCCAGAGTAGAGGCTCAGTGAAGTTGGCTATTATTTATAAATATAGTGGAATTAACATGATTTATTCCCGAAGCATTGACTACACTGTATGACTCGAGTTATTCGTGTTCAGGCTGGATAAAAAGATCTTAACACAAACATTCTATGCTTCTATTGATATTTGCTTAGAGGCAGTAGGCAACTACTCTGCTTCATGATATGTTTTTGTATATGCACAAATATGCTTTGGCAAAATCATTTAACTAGACCTCTTCTAGGGAAGGTTATAAAGAAGATAAAGAAACTCTAACTGAATACAAAGGGGAACTGCTAGACCTGTGTGAAATGCAGGGTAGAAAGATGCATGGGGGAAGATGGGACCTTCAATGGGATTATAAAATTTTGTCTAAGCTGAATTCCCAGAACACGATCCGTCCATTGCATAAATATTTATTGAGGCTTTGCTGCATTGACAGCATTAAGCTAGAAGGGACGGACCCTGCACTCAAAGATCCTGTGGCTGAAAAGGACCCAGACAGAGGATGAGATGCACTGGGAAGGGCTGTGAGAGCAGAAGGCACTAAAGTGCTCAGGGCACAGGCCCCAACCCGGCCAGGTGGCCAGTGGCCAGAGGAGGATTTCCAGAGGAGGTGATCCCTCAGGCAGATTTTTTAAAGAGTAAGATGCAATGGAATAAGTAAAAGTAAGCCAAGCCGGAAACAAGCAGACAAAGCAGGAGATGGTTGTCGATTGGCGGGGGGAAAAAAAGCACAGACGAAAAGTTAAGAATTATGTTTTATTCAGCAGCCTTGCTTAGGATTTAAGCCTGGGAGGCAGTCTGTCCTAGTTCTGAAGGACTGCTCGGAAGAGGTAAGGGAGGAACCAGGATGCATGGGAGCTTCTGCAAACAAACAAACCAAAACGCAGGTAGAATATCGAAAGATTGCTGTTAATTACAGAAAACCAGACATCTCAAGTTAAAGAATTAAGTGCTTTTCTGTGTATGGGGAAGATGCAAGTCTGGGCTCACTGAAATCATTCCTTCCATGTGCACCTTAACTATCTGGGGCCAGTGTCCTGTTTTCTCCACCCTGAATCCCCTCAGGGTTCACAGTCAGGGGCAACTGCAGTGGCTGAAGACTTGATGGCCACAACATCCTTTGCTGACTGATATGGCAGGATCCACAGGGCATCCCAGAATAGAAAAGAGCACAGACCACAGCCCGGGGAGGTGGTCTGGTAGAGTCAGAGCAGGTTTGGGAAACTTCTGAGGAGCTTTATATGACCAGCCACTGGGAAGAAGGGGGCCACTGGGACACATGGGCACAGACAAGATAAGGGGGGGCCTTGTGGGGGGCCATGCTAAGGAGACTGGGTCTTCTCCTGGAGATACTAGGAAGTTTCCCTCACGTGCTGAGTTAGCACAAAAACACAGGCTGGTGGCAAATAGGAAGCAGGTCTTGCAGAACTGGCTCCTTCTAAAATATGGATGCAGACCACTTATAAGATCAAAGTTCATTCATCTCAAAAATATGGTTTGAGCACTTGGGTAAGTAATATGGAGAATACAAAGATGAGTAAGACACATGCTTCAAGGACATTCAATCCAGAAAGGGAAAGTAGAGTCCTGAATTGCTGTTGTCACAAGAGGAAAACAAATAAAGAGTGTTGGTTTTCCGAACTAAGAAGGAATTCCCTCCGGCTGGACGATCAGGAAATGCTTCATGGAGAAGAGGACTTGGAGGTTCTGCCTTAAGGTGGTGGTTCTCAAGCCTGAGTGTGTGTCAGAATCACCCGGAAGGTTTAACCATGATGGGTCCCCCACCCAGAGTTTCTGATTCACTAGATCAGGAGTGAGGCCGCCAAATTGACAGATAGCTCTCGTAAGTCCCCAGGTGATGCTGATGCTGCTGGTCCAGGGACAAGGCTTTGGAGACTCTTTGCCCTACATGACAGTTACGGACTGCTCAAATAGAGATGAGGCTGTGGGCATCACATGAAGAGGAAACCGTGTATGTAAAGGTACATGGCTAGAAAAGCAAGGTTATGTCCTGATTACAGTCAAGTTGGGGTAGAATATAAGACCTCTGAGTATATAAGATACGATCAGGCACAACAAACTTGGTAAGTTAATTACCCAATCAACTCCAGTCAGCTGAGAGCAGTTGTGCTAGAATAGTTATCAAGCATAAGGCAATGTCCAAGTCTATCCTTCAACTGTCCTAGATCACCTGGTTTGCCCTGCTCTGAACTGAAACAGCCATTAGTACCAGTCAACTCAGCCATTGTATGCATTACCAATCCTTTTCATCTAAACAACAAGGAATTTAAAAATCCCTTTAGTTTAGCCAAAGCAAGATTGGGATGTTTAAAAGGACTTTTAACAAGGAAAGAAAAATCATAAAAGTAAAGAAACAGAGGCATTCGCATACATTGAGTTCTCATGTCATTTAAAAAAAGAAAAAAAGGGCTTCCCTGGTGGCGCAGTGGTTGAGAGTCCGCCTGCCGATGCAGGGGACACGGGTTCATGCCCCGGTCCAGGAGGATCCCACATGCTGCGGAGCGGCTGGGTCCGTGAGCCATGGCCGCTGAGCCTGCGCGCCCGGAGCCTGTGCTCCACAACGGGAGAGGCCACAACAGTGAGAGGCCTGCATACCGCCAAAAAAAAAAGGAAAAAAAAAGCCCCAAACAAAGATTAATTTGGCTGATGCAGTTTTATATGGTTTGCAAGGTGTTTTGAGTTGAATTGTGCCTAAAGATACATTGAAGTCCTAGCCCAGTGAATGTGACTTGTTCGCCTCTTGGTGGGTGTTGAACCAAAAGACATAGCCAAGCCAGAGATTGGGAGAAGGAAGGATTTATTATTACTTGCAGCAAGGAAGAGAGCACCAGGCATCTTTCCCAAAGCAGTGTCTCACTGAACAGCCAAATTGGGGAAGTTTTAAGCTAAGGGCGCATGCATATTCATGAAGGGGATTGAGCAGAGGAGAACTCAGCATAAAATTGAGGCAGAGGTTGACAGTCCAAACTTCAGTTGATTGAAGTCAGGAGGGTCGACATCACCATTCCGTCCTCCACCTGGTTGGGGGCCTTAGTTCCTGCAGAACTCAAAGACAAGTGTCAGATTATTATGTATATCTTGAGGAGGAACTAGGCCTCTGCTTTAATCATTGCACTCTGGTTTGACTGCCTTTTCTCTGTTGCTGCATTCCTTTGTTCCTTAAGATCATTGATTACTGAGACCTGTTCAAGGGCAGGCACTGTGGGCAGGCTTAGAACACAAAATGGCTTCTCATTTCAAGAAAGCCGTTCCTGGTTGTCTTTCTCTGGGAACCCCCTAACCTATCTGCTATCACCCAAGAATGTGACCTTATTTGGAAATGGGATGTTTATGTAGGTAATTAAGTTAAAATGGGGCAATTAGTGTGGACTCCTATCCAATACTGGTGGCCCTTTGAGCCTAATTCAAGGCGGGGGCATGCATTTCAGTAGGCACTGTACAGGCCAGAAATCTCACACCAACTGTACCTGTAAATCCCCACCCCAAAGTCCTTAATTTTAGTTCTTTTTCTTTCTTTAGCAGTTTACTACCTCTTTCTTAATCACCTAACTACTTACTTAACTACTCTTCTTCTACTTCAAGAGAGAGGTAACCAGTACATTGCCATTCCTCTCAAAGTCCAAAAGCCTATTCAGCTGGGGCGCCTCCTGCCTGAGGAAGAAGGAAGGATAATTTCCCCTACTGGCGGTGGTCATGGTGACAGGAAGGGGTGGAGCAGGAGAGGCAAGACAAAATGAGAGCAAGTCGGGGCTGGGCAGCCAGGGCAGAGGGTTGCCTGGCCCAGGAGGGAAGGAGGAAGTCGAAAGAAGACCTGGGGCTGGGACTCATCACCTCACATCTGACTCAGGCTCGCACTTTGTTCTTGCTCACTGAGAAGGAAAACCGTGTAAGTACTTGCAGTACATTGTCCGACGTCTTCCTTCAGAAGAGAAGTGTCCTGTTTCCACCACTTGCCGAGAACAGCTGGGTGCCCCCTAATTACTGATTAGCACACACAGTGGTCTAATGGGTCCTCCATATTTGAGGGGTAATTTTGATTATTGCTTTTTCACACCGATGAAAGTTTCCTGGGGCTTTGTTTATGTGATACCCCACCTTCCAGTCAGGAGGGCATACTCCAGTCACAGCAAGGGAACTGCTGTCCATACCAGGTCTCAAGGAACATGTGTCCAATGGCCAGAAAGCAGTAACAACCTTGGTATCTATCAGAACGCAGCCAGTCTCTAAAGAAATCACCATGTGTGCCCATTTCCAGTAAAGGGAGCATTAGTAAACCTGGCATAGCTATACCCTTGTTCTTTAGTTTAAATCAAAACACTCAAATGTAACTCAAAGAAGGTATGCCCAGAGTGAGCAAGGTTTTCAGAAATCAGACTTTGCCTTTCCCCAGTAGCACAGGCCCTCCCATGTCTCGGGGACCCTTGGGGGCCAGTCCAGTGAATAAGGAATGAGCAGTGTGTGAGTCAGGGTTCTCCAGAGAAACAGAGCAAGTAGGGGATAGATATGTATAGATAAATATTTATTATGAGGAATTTGCTCACATGTTTATGGAGGCTGAGAAGTCCCACGATCTGCTGTCTGCAAGCTGGGGACCCTGGAGCCAGGGGTATAATACAGTCCTTTGGTAGGTGACACAAAGTGGATCCTTAAATATGCCTATAAAACGTGAGTCAAATGAACACTGCAGTGATGACAGGGCTTTTGATAAGTCTCTACAATTTATGTGATTTGTATTCTACCTGTAATTCCACTAAAATTATTATTTTTTACTTTTTTATTTTTTCTTTAATATTTATTTATTTTTGGCTGTGTCGGATCTTAGTTGCGGCACCTGGGATCTTTCATTGTGGCACACAGGCTCTTCGTTGTGGTGCATGGGCTTCTCTCTAGTTGTTTCATGCACGCTCCAGAGCACGTGAGCTCTGTAGTTGTGGCACGAGGGCTCAGTAGTTGTGGCACACGGGCTTAGTTGTCCTGTGGCATGTGGCATCTTAGTCTCCCGACAAGGAATCGAACCGGCTTCCCCTGCATTGTAAGACCGATTCTTAACCACTGGACCACCAGGGAAGTCCCCCACTAGAATTGTTTTTAAATGAGCAGATGATTTTAATATAAGAGAATACTAAGAGCAGCGTTTGCCCTTCCAGATTCAAAGGGCAGAGAGTTACTTTTGAGATAATCAGGGCTCCTTGAGGTGGACCACACACCATCAGTGCATTTTCTCGCCTGAAACTGAGTTGTGTCGTTAAATAAAGATGTCCTCAGAGGATTTAGTGCAGAAGTGAGTGTGAACTCACCTCATCTCAGCCCTGCTGGTGTATCTTGGGATTCACCCTTGACCCTCTACATCAGCGTGACTGATGTGCGCCTGGGTGGACTTCCAGATATCACAACATAGTTCAGACTTTTATGTTTGTTTCTCAGCTGTATAAACACATACCCTCACAAGGGAACGCAACCCCAGAAGTACAGGCTGCTCTTCAGACTCACCACCGAGCAAAGGAGTCCATTGCTTGGCACTTGCTTTCTTTTCACCTCCCATCTCACCTTTATTTCCCAAGCACATAGACTTGTCTTGTTAATGTTAGTGACAATTTAACAAGTCACGATTATGCAGCAAGGTTTGTAATAAGCACTATCCATACATAATTTAATCGAACAAAAACCTGTCCGTTATAATAATACCTCCCCTGTGAGGTAGGTGTTATTATCCCCATTTTACAGATGTAAAAATTGTAACTCATTGACAGAGGGTCACTGAGCTAGTAAGTAGTGACTCAGAATTTATACCCAGATTCACCCATTGCCAAAATCCATATAACCGTATTCTATACTGCCTCCAAGTTTTAGCAAAATAGGTAAACTTTCCTTGATTTTTCACTACTTTAGGGAGCAACATTCATAAGTCCAGTGGGGAGACTGGCCGTTCAGCTCCTGAGACGTCACACGCAAGTCCAAACCTCATCCTTTTTTTTTTTTTTATTGAATGAAAGATTCTTGAAATTCTATAGTGCTTTACAGTTTTCAAAAGTTTCACACAGATGATTTCATATAATCTCATAATAACTTTTTTCCCCCTACCCCTATCTTGCCCCTCCCTCCTTCCCCCTCCCCACTGGTAGCCACTCGTTTGTTCTCTATATCTGTGAGTCTGTTTCTTTTTGTTTTTATCACTAGTTTGTTATATTTCTCTTATACTTATTCACATGTATAATGACTTGAAGACAAAACACCTAAATATTATGAGTTTGAGCTCATCACAAAGGAAATGAATCTGTACCAGTGAGGTTGGGAAACCACATTTTCAAGGGGGTTAGCCTTAGGACATGGCCACTAATGAAAGCACATTCATTGATTCATTCTTTCCCCAGTAAACACTGAGTACACACTGTCTAAGGCTTTCAGGATGCAATGAAAACACATCGGTCCCTGCCCTCAAGTGCTTCTAGTAGGGACACTGAGTAAATAAGAGGCCATTAAAATCCAATGTGGTAAGTCCTGTGAGCAAGTAAATGGGATATGATGGGCTAGTGGCCAAACCCAAACCAGACAGAGGTGTTGGAAAGCCACATCCCATCCCTGAGGACAGAGTCCAGCATTTCCTCAGTGCTGTTTGTCACCACCATGGTTAAATGAGTTGTGCAATTTCCCCGGGGAAGACAGATGCTTATTTGTTCGCTTTTATTAGTTGAAGAGAATTATAGATATCTGGTTACACGTTCTCAGTGCTCTGACAAAGATTCTTAGTCAACTTGGGAAAATTGTTCCTATCATAAATATTAGGCTAAATACAATCAAAAGAACACAGCTGCCAGGAGATATTCCCAATTTACAGATGAGAATACTGAGATTCTGAGAGGTAGTAATTTACCCAGTTCATACAGCTCATAAGTGGCAGAGCTAGGATTTACACCCAAATATGCAAGCTTCTAAAGGAAGGTCAATAAGCTAGTACGTTAAGTGCTACACTGAGCAACTGGGAGAAAGCCTCTCTCAGCTAAAAGGTACCACATTGTTCCTGGGCTCTGAAGACCACCTGATTTCGATGTTTAAAGCACTGCAGCTGCAGACTGTGGCCTAAAGTGAATGAAGCTGGAGGAATCACCCTTTCCAAAGGAGTCGCACCTGCATACTACATAGATGTGCACCTGAAACCAGCTTTCCCTCTGTATATAAAGGGCATGGGGAGCGCGGGCTCTTGGGAGAGGAAGTGCAGGACAGGAAGTACGGTCAGTCAGGCTCCCGGCGACGCTGCTATGTGGCTGCTGCAATCCCTCTGGCTCTGGTTTCCACTGTCTGTTGCTCTGAGTGGCCAGCATGAGCCCAAGGCACCAGATTATCCCGGTGGACTCCTCTGTGGGCTAAGGAGCTTTCAGTTCACCATAAACCTTCTCAGCCAGGAGACAGCAACCCCTCCTGCACTAGTAGCTTGGGGTAGGTTTGAAGGCTGAGCCAGGCAATGGCGTGTCTCCTCTACTGCCTAGAACTGCCCTCTGCTTCCTGTCCTAATGCTTCCCCCCTTTGCTAAACTCTGCCGCTTCTCTCTATAGAACAAATCTTTTAAAATGTAGCTTTGCTTCTGAATCTGATTCCCCTTTTGTTCCTCTTTTCTTGGCAGCTGTCCCTGGGGTTTAAGGCAAAGCTGGCAGTCCTTTCCCAGCACTGGTGACGGTGGTGACCGACCATCTGTGCTTTCCCCCCTTCCCCACCCCCAGATAATCGTGGGCTGCCGCACAGGCTGCAGAATGACTCTGAGTGTGGCACCTGGGTCAGCGAGGGCCCTGGCAGCTCCCTGGTGGTGGACGTGTCCTACAGCGGCTGCTATGTCACTGAGTGGGTGAGTACGACCCAGTCCTCAGGAACGCTGAGACATCTGTGCCACCATCCAGGCTGACTCCCGGGGCCTATCTCTCCAGGACTCCCACTACATCATGCCGGTTGGAGTTGAAGGAGCAGATGCAGGTGGACGCAGGACGGTTACAGAGACAAAGCTGTTCAGGTGTCCTATGGATCTCCCAGGTAAGGGCTGGAAACTTCCAGGTTCTGGGTGGTATGGAGCTGCCTGGAAGATGCCCTCAGGCATCTTCTACCTGCTGTGTGCAGTGACCCCAGGCACCCATGGAGGACTGTCTTCTAACTCTCCCCTCCACAGGAGACCTTAGGATAACCACCACCTGAGCCATGACTTGGGGCCCAGGCACTGTGGGTGGTGCTGCACGTGTCACCTATAATCCCAGCCCAGCGCTGTGAGCCCTATTGCTGGCCCCCTGCAGGGAGCTTACCAAGTGCCCCTCACTGATAGGTGGCAGAGCTGGGATTGAACCAAGAGTTATCCCAGGACCAAAGCTACCCCCGCCTTGAAGGGTAGGGAAGGAAGCTGGAGTTATCAAGGAGACTCGGCAAATGCCTTCAAGAAGCAGACTGCGCTGAGAATAGGGCTCAGCCCCTTCAGCTAGGGGCGCTACTCAATTACCTAACTGGGTAATTAATAGGAAGTATGACACCAACTCAACTCCAGCAAATCTTGCCTTGCCACCTGAGAGCCCTACCTCAGTCGTAAGAGTCGAACTTGTAATTCTTCACACCTGCCTTGTTAGGCTATAGCCACTGTGGTAATACTGATAAAATACAGGATCATAGGCCCCACTCCCCACCTACTGAATCAGAACTGCATTTCAAAATGATGGTAATTTATAGAGTACACTAAAATTGAGAAGTGCCTTTTAAAGAACAGAATTAAGGGGCTTCCCTGGTGGCGCAGTGGTTGAGAGTCCGCCTGCCGATGCAGGGGACACGGGTTTGTGCCCCGGTCCGGGAAGATCCCACATGCTGCAGAGCGGCTGGGCCCGTGAGCCATGGCCGCTGAGCCTGCGCGTCCGGAGCCTGTGCTCCACAACGGGAGAGGCCACAACAGTGAGAGGCCCGCGTACCACAAAAAAAAAAACAAACCAAAAAACAGAATTAAGAATTCTTTATTTTTAACGTCTTTATTGGAATATAATTGCTTTACAATGATGTGTTAGTTTCTGCTGTATAACAAAGTGAATCAGCTATATGTATACATATATCCCCATATCTCCTCCCTCTTGCATCTCCCTCCCACCCTCCCTATCCCACCCCTCTCGGTGGTCACAAAGCACCCAAGCTGATCTCCCTGTGCTATGCGGCTGCTTCCCACTAGCTATCTATTTTACGTTTGGTAGTGTATATATGTCAGCGCTACCCTCTCACTTCATCCCAGCTTACCCTTCCCCCTCCCCGTGTCCTCATAGCCCATTCCCTATGTCTGAGTCTTTATTCCTGTCCTGCCCCTAGGTTCATCAGAACCATAAGAATTCTTTACTTGAATAAAAAAGTTGAGTCTCACTGCTTCTTCCAATCTTATTGGTATTTCTTCTTCCAAAGAAGACTCCTTTCAGGGGACTCCTATAAGGTGATCTAATAGTTAACTTTCTAACTCAGATATCTGTTATGTACATATCTCTTTCAATCACATAGATATCTATGGGAATTGAATGTTAATGCTTTGTAATGAAATGGTCTCTTCTTAAAGACCAAACTTTGTTACTTAGTGTTGCTCTTCTCTGCAAAATCTAGCCCTAGACATCCCAAATGCTGGCCTTTGCGACTCTATCCCAGTGTGGGACAGACTGCCATGTGCTCCTTCACCCATCACTCAAAGAGACTGCAAGCAGCTAGGCTGCTGCTACGATTCTGAAGAGGCCAATTCCTGTTACTACGGAAACACAGGTGAGTCACTGTGTCTTTGAAATCAACTGAAGAAAAGTGCTTGCAATTACCACTAACTAAACCCAGAGGAGGGTTTTCTCCCCCACCCCCATCCAGAAGGCAAATAGTAAAGATGACTAGAGGTTAATGTATAAGCAACACCTCCTAGAACACTTGACCGTAAGTGACAGAGCTTTCTACAGCCTTCCATTGTCTATTCTCCTAGAATCCAATGTAAAGCAAGTAACTCTCAATGAACTCAAGAAGCTAAGTCTGTGTGCAAGATGCTAATTGACAGAAACTTAACCAATTCCCAAGAAATAGCCACTTGTGGCTGATTGTCTAGAGAGCTTTATTTCAAAAGATGATTATTTGTCCCAAACCATGCTCCAAGTTTTTCCCATTAAAAAAAAAAGACCCTCATTAAACACCTAGATGCCACACTCAATTCTATGCTCTGAATTCTAGCTGATTTAGTAAAACAAAGCAGGTATGACTATCCCCATTCTACAGATAAAGTTGATGCAAGGAGGTTAAATACTCTGCTTGAGGCCACACAGTAAGTGGTGGAGGCAAGATTCAAACCCAAGTGGCCATTCAGAGCCTTGATGAAGCTCTGGATGGCTGAACCTGCATCAAGGTCACTAGCTGGGAATGCAGCTTTTCTAGGAGGGGGGTGGGGAGAGGAGGGGGGGAATTTAAAAGAACTAAACTAAATAATTAGACTCTTGTCTGGCTGGCTCAGTAACAAGCAAGATGACCTGCCTTCAGCACAGTTGCTCTGGTGTTTCAGTGACCGCACGCTGTACCCAGGATGGCCACTTCTCCATCGCTGTGTCTCAGAATGTGACCTCGCCCCCACTGCTGCTGAATTCTGTGCACTTGGCCTTCAGGAATGACAGTGAATGTACACCTGTCATGGCAACACACACCTTTGTCCTGTTCCGGTTTCCGTTTACTGCCTGTGGTACTACAAATTGGGTGAGAAGAGCTGACCTTGGGCTCTGTTCCTGACTTGAAGTTGGGTAGGAATGCCCTAGTGATGGGGGGAGAACTGGAATAGCTTAGCCGTGGCTACTGCTTGGTGTGTAGGATGGTCTCTAGGACAGAGAGGGCTTCATCACTGAGGAAGCTGAAACCTCCCCAGGGCACTCGGCTAAGTCATCCCACCTGCACTCCAGCAAGGGGCTAGCACCCCTTATCACACTGTAGGAGGACACATAGCAGGTTCTTCCCACTGCCTTGCCCTGGGAAACGAGCAGGGAGGTCAGCTGAGATCAGTAGTATTTCTGGCTGCCTCATCTGATTACTCATAAGCCTCTTCCTGTCCCTTTGTCCTGAAA
The DNA here is from genome assembly GCF_964165515.1 of Mesoplodon bidens. Lineage (NCBI taxonomy): Eukaryota > Metazoa > Chordata > Mammalia > Artiodactyla > Ziphiidae > Mesoplodon > Mesoplodon bidens. Next base: position 115,637,726 of record NC_138176.1, on the reverse strand, counting down.
GTAAGGTGAAGTGATAACTTGCTAGCTAGTCAATGCCACCTGCTCTTGCCTCCACTCATGTTGTGAAAAATGCAACCTATCATAGGGCAGCCTTGCTGAGCACTGAACCAAAGCACATTATGAGTGAAGCAGCATCTGGCTTGCAGGAGTGACAAGACTTCTTTACCTGCCCTTGTAGATCACTGGAAACCAGGCAGTATATGAAAACGAGCTTGTTGCAACTCGGGATGTGAGAACTTGGAGCCGTGGTTCTATCACCCGAGACAGTATCTTCAGGTAAGGGTCTTAGTTAACCTGACCTTGCTTGACCAGAATGCCTGACTTCCCTTTTCGCATAAAGCAGGAGTTTTAGAGTAAACATGAATCCAGAAATGACCATCTCCTCATGACAGGAGAATCTCAACTGCCTTGGTTGTCCAATCTCACTGACCATTATTTGATCCAGTAGCCCTGCATTACTGCCACCAACTTGATCTAAGCCTCAAACTTACCTGACTTCTAATTCATTTCACCTGGGTCTTTTGTTTCTCACTCTGGTCTCTTCCTTCTACCTCCACTGGTTAAGCTGTAGCAAAATGAATCCCTTTAAAACCTTAGCTAGCATACTTAACGCTTTCTCTTTGTCTTCCTAGAGCTTAAGCTTAACATCATGAGCATAACTTGCAGGGCCCTGCATGAAACTGCTACTACTTCTCCAGCCTAATCTTTCTCGATCCTTCCCTCACTATTCCCTAACCCAAGATTGTGCATCTAGAGTATTCAGTGACCCTGAAACTTCTTGCCTCCATACTTTTCTCTCGTCTATCACTGTTATTTTTATCAAATCCCCTGCAACATCTTCCCTGATTACCCCCTCCTCAGAAGGTATGTTTTTCTCATAGCACCATATTTATTTCTTAATTGAAGTATAGTGAATTTAGAATGTTTTAATTTCTGCTGTACAGCAAAGTGATTCGGTTATATATATTTTTCATATTTTCCATTATGGTTTGTTACAGGATATTGAATATAGTTCCCTGTGCTGTACAGTAGGACCTTATTTATCCAGTCTCTATGTAATAGTTTGCATCTGCTAATCCCAAACTCCCAATCCATCCCTCCCCCATGCCCTCTCCCCCTTGGCAACCACAAGTCTGTTCTGTCTGTGAGTCTGTTTCTGGTTCATAGATAAGTTCATTTGTGTCCTATTTTAGATTCCACATGTAAGTGATATCATATGATATTTGTCTTTGTGTCTGATTTCACTTAGTTTGACCATCTGTGGGTCCATCCATGTTGCTGCAAATGGCATCATTTCATTCTTTTTTATGGCTGAGTAGTGTTCCATTGTATCTACCACATCTTTATCCATTCATCTGTTGACCATATCTATTTCTTGTATGGTTTTTATATCAAACTCTCAAACACTGATCTTGTTTACATATCAGTCTCCCCAGTGATAGGTCTCACAAGGCCAGAATCACACAACACGTTTATAAACTTGTTCCAACACCTGGCACTTAATGGTTCCTCAAACCTTAAAGAGGTGACATGGTCCACCCACCCAAGATAGTAGCTAAAATCTTATTTTTCTGCAGGCTTCGAATCAGTTGTAGCTACTCTGCAAGCGGCAATGCTCTTCCAGTTAATGTCCAGGTTTTTACTGTCCCGCCACCCCTTCCTGAGACCCAGCCTGGACACCTCACTCTGGAACTTCAGATTGCCAAAGGTAAGAAGACCCTCTTTTGTGGAGTATCTGGCCTCTAGTCCAAGTCTTGTCCCTTCTCTGGGCGTCAAGGCCTACCTTGGTAACAAGATACTTGCCAGAGGTGTTTATGTGGGTGATGGTCTATCTCAAGCCACCTAGAGGTTCCAAGCTCTTTACTGCTTCAACTTGTTTTGGCCTCTTGCAGACAAACACTATAACTCCTACTACACTGCTAGTGACTACCCAGTGGTGAAGTTGCTTCGGGATCCCATCTACGTGGAAGTCTCCATCCAACACAGAACAGACCCCAGTCTAGAGCTGCGCCTACACCAGTGTTGGGCCACACCCAGCACAAACGCCCTGCTCTGGCCCCAGTGGCCCATGCTGGTAAATGGGTAAGTGGCTTTTTCCTGCACCTGTGTTAAACACCCTCCACGAAGCCCATCTTGACTGCTGGATATCCTTGCTTAGATGCCCCTACACTGGAGACAACTATCAGACCAAACTGATCCCTGTCCAGAGAGCCTTGGACCTGCCATTTCCTTCTCACTACCAGCGCTTCAGCATTTCCACCTTCAGTTTCGTGGACTCAGTGACAAAGCAGGCACTCAAGGGACCGGTATGATGCCACCTTCTGTGTTCTTCCTCAGGGCTCTAAACCCCCCAGCTCAAGTGTTTTCACACTGTACCACTCTTCAGCCGAAGTGGCCCTTAAACATTGGTTGTTGGTACTGCTTTGGAGCAATCAAGGGATGGCAATGGCATGTGTGACATGTCAGCTAGAATCGAGTATTTTAGTGATTCTGTGATGTCAGCTTGGTTTTTCAGGATTTTCTGAAACTTCTTGATTTCTTCCTGGGAGAGATAAAGCAGGTTTGAAGACTTATGATGTTATACCATGATCCCAATTCTGTTGGTTCCCAGGTGTATCTGCACTGCAGTGCATCGGTCTGCCAGCCTGCTGGGACACCATCCTGCGTGACAACCTGTCCTGCCAGACGTAAGTTTCCAAGCTGTCTACACCAGAGGACAGATTTCAGTGTATTTGGCGTCCCAGAGCAAACCTTCTTTAGCCTGTGGCAAATGAGTCAAACCGAAGATTCATCTTATTAACGAGGCTTCCTTAAGTACTTTCACGATGCAGTAGAACAGAAATACAACTAGTTTCCTAGAATTCCAGGCCTTCTAAATATAAGCTATAAATCCTGAAAACTCTCAGCTTTAGCTTTTCTCCATATAAATTTTGACTTAGCCAGGAGGCAAATGGGTTCACAGCCTATAATCTAATAAAACATTTCTGGTCTATCCAGATATAAATGTAGACCTCTATACTTGCTTGAAGGCAGGTCTGGCAACAAGGCCTGAAGGCTTACAGGTGGAATAGGATTGCAGACTTAGTTATGTGCTCTAATGATCAGGCCCAAGGCTCATACAGTTGTATACTCCACCTGATCCCACAAATCTTACCTGGCTCCTGAATTAATTGGGATTCATGACCCCTGAAGCTTTAAGTCCCTTATGGCAAAAAAACACCTCATAGTATTTTTCATAACTATCATCTAATAGATTAAATATTCAACATCCAACTGCAATGATGCATACACTTGTATACATATATGTCTATAAAAACTAAAACTTTGAAAGTTCAAAGATCTACAACTGGCAGTAGAAATAGGATTCAAACAGAGCTCTTCTATTAGTGTCTTACCAGGTACCTTTATATCATAGGGTCTCAGTACTAAGGTACAAATGTTCAAGCATCTCTACGTAAGAAGAATGACAGTTTGGGGAGAGTCCAAAGTCATCATTTCTCTCAAAGTGTTAATACAAATGAGCAAGTCTGAGACTTTGTATTGAACACATTGAGGTTTTTCTTGAGGCCCATGGAGCAGAGCTATCCATACCAAGGGACCTGGCACTATTTTAGACTCCTTAACCACTCACACCACATGTACTAACAAATCCCTAACTCATCTCTCCAACAGGAAGAAGAAGCTCTGACATCCATTATCAGAACAGCACTGCTAGCATTTCTAGCCAGGGTCCCATGATTTTACTCCAAGCCACTCAGGACTCTTCAGAAAAGCTCCATAAATACTCAAGTGAGTGGAAGGAGACCTCCAGGAGGTTCTGTATCTGAACCATTGGTCAAACCAAAGCTACTTGCTCACCCCAGCTTCCCTTACTGATTTGGTCAATGTGAACCTCAAAAGGAATTGTATAGCTTTTTTTCCTGTAGCTCAAGACTGGCAGTCTTTATTAGGATGTAGAATCACTTGCTTTTCAGTATGCATTAATCTACCTTTCCATCCTACAGGGTCTCCTGTAGACTCCCAAGCTCTGTGGGTAGCTGGCCTTTCTGGAACCTTAATCATTGGAGCCTTGTTCGTGTCCTACCTGGCCATCAGGAAACGGAGATGAGCTACTCAGACCAAATGTGTTAATAAAACCAGATTGCACTGCTAGCCTGTGCTCAGCTTCTCATTTGAAAGGTAAAAAGTAATTTCTTTACACTAGCTCATCTACTGTTAGCATCACCTCTTTCCAGCTTGGGTTAATTTTTTCTTCTGCAGCCCTCCTATCTTCTGAAGAGAACATTTCAGTAGAATTTCATAGTTGGTTGACAACTCAAGCAGAATCTACAAGAACTTAGTATCTCAGGCTTAGCAGATCTTTTACAAGTTTATGAGGGTGTAGAACAAAACTCTTCCACAAAGTCGATCAAACTTAGGTAGAACTAGTCTAGAGCTAGTCACGAAACTTCTAGCTCAGGGGCCCCCAACCCCTGGGCCATGGACCCGTACCGGTCCTCAGCCTGTTAGGAACCGGGCCTCACAGCAGGAGATGAGCAGTGGGCAAGCCAGCGAAGCTTCATCTGCCACTCCCCATCACTCCCCATCACTGGCGTTACTGTCTGAACCACCCCTCCACCACCCCCGTCCGTGGAAAAATTATCTTCCACGAAACTGGTCCCCGGTGCCAAAAAAGGTTGGGGACTGCTGTTCTAGACCATTGGTTCTCCAACTTTCGTGTGCATCAGGATCAAAGGAGGGCTGATGGAAACAGTTACTGCACCCACCCCCAGACCTTGATTAAGTAGGTCTGGGCTGAAGCTTATGAAGTTGCATTTATCACCATTCCTCAGGTGATCCTGATCTTTGTATTCCAAGCATTACACTTGGAAAACTAATGCCTAAAAAAGTATCTGATCATGAATTGATCAACTGGGAGAGGCTTTGTTTTGCCCCAGAACCAGCAAGTAATTTCATAGTTTAGTAGCTCTTAAGATTAGTAGAAAAAACAGGAGAAGAATGAATTATCCTGCTTCTCAAGGTGAATGTCCTACTCAAAGAACTACTGGTAACTAACACTGTTAGCCAACCTCTGTGGATCTCCTCTGTCCCCAGAGCGGGGAGCTATGAAAGTATGCCTGGTTAAATAAGATAAGACCATTCATCTTCATGGAGCAACTTCCAGGTCACTTTGAGGTGTAAAGTTGTTTCTAGCTTGGGGTGATAAGTAAAAAAGCTCCTTCCTATATACAACAACCTTGTGCAATCTCCTACTTGGAATCAAAATGGCTGTGTGACAGTACAACATGGTGAACATGATGGTGTTACTGGAGCTAGGTTATAAAAGACAGCACAGCTTCTGCCTTGGATCATTTGCTCTGGAGAAGCTAGCTGTTATGCCACAATAAGGTTGCTGAAGCAGCCCTGTGGAGAAGGACTGAGGCCCCTCCAGCCAAGAGCCATGTGAATGAGGCTCATTCCTTGGAAGCTGATCCTCTAGCCCTAGTCCACATCTAACCAAAACCTCATGAAAGACTGCACCAGAGCCACGTAGCTGAGCCACTTCCAAATACCTGCTCCACCACAACTATGAGAAATGATTAATGTTATAAGCTACCACAGTTTGGGGTGACTTTTTTTTTAAGGCACAATAGATAACTAAGCCAAACAGTCCTTAAACTTCTTTGTGAAGATGTCTTACCTTGGATATCGAGGAGTAGAACTGCACAGAGTGTATGGTTTGGCAGTTGCTTATGAAGTTAAAACATTTTCCAAAGTACTTCTAGTATCTTAACACTCATACTAGCTTTGTAAAGAGTTTTAGTTGCTCTAAATCTCGTAAGGATAGGCATCTGTTTTGGGGTGGTAAACAGTCTATAGTTTGTGCTACAGTCTAGTGTTGGCTCCTCCTCCTTAGCTTATGCCTAGTCCAGCCTATGGGGGCCCACAGCTGTCTCCTGACCCCTGTCATCACTCTTTTTTATATAATTTTTAGTGGTATAGTTGATTTACAAGTTGTATTGTACAGCAAAATGAATCTGTTATACATATATCTACTTTTTTAGATTCTTTTCCCATATAAGCCATTACAGAGTATTGAGTAGAGTTCCCTGTGCTATACAGTAGGCCCTTATTAGTTATTTTATATATAGTAGTGTATATGTGTGTCAATCCTGATCTTCCAATTTATCTCTCTCCCACTGTTCACCACCCCATAACCATAAGTTCCCTTTCTGTTTAAGATTTTTTTGATGGACCATTTTTACAGTCTTTATTGAATTTGTTACAATATTGCTTCTGTTTTATATTTTGGTGTTTTGGCCACGAGGCATGTGGGATCTTAGCTCCCCAACCAGGGAATGAACCCACAACCCCTATATTGAAGGTGAAGTCCTAATAACCACTGGACTGCCAGGGAAGTCCCTCATTTTCTATATCTGTAACTCTACTTCTATTTTGTAGAGAAGTTCATTTGTAGCCTTTTTTAGATTCCCCATAGTGATATCATATGATATTTGTCTTTCTCTGTCTGACTTCATTTAGTATGATAATCTTTAGTTTCATCCGTGTTGCTGCAAATGGCATTATTTTGTCCTTTTTCATGGCTGAGTAATGTTCCCTTGTATATATGTACCACATCTTTATCCATTCATCTGTTGATGGACATTTAGGTTGCTTCCAGGTCCTGGCTATTGTAAATAGTGCTACAATGAACATTGGGGTGCATGTATCTTTTAGATTTATAGCTTTCTCCAGATGTATGCCCAAGAGTGGAATTGCAGGATTATGTGGTAGCTATATTTTTAGTTTATTAAGGAACCTCTATACTGTTCTCCATAGTGGCTCTACCAGTTTACATTCCCCCCATCAGCGTAGCAGGGTTCCCTTTTCTCCACACCCTCTCCAGCATTTGTTTGTAGGTTTTTTGATGGGGGCCATTCTGACCAGTGTGAGGTGATACCTCATTGTAGTTTTGATTTGCATTTCTCTAATAATTAGTGATGTTGAGCATCCTTTCATGTGCTTTTTAACCATCTGTATCATTGCTCTAGTTTCTGACACTGCAAGTTCATAACTGCACATTTTGTTAGGACTGTTTCCTCCTCCTCAGTGTTAGCAATCTGGGGCATGGTTGCTGTCTGTGTCTAATCAGCCAACAAGCAAAGGAACTTTAAGCCAATGAAATATACAAGAATTCACAAAAATTGTAAGACTGAGACAAAATTAACATCTTCAGAGTCAATGAGAATCAAGATGTGCTGGTCACGAACCATGTAGGGACCTAAGAAGTATTAAGTTTCCTTCATTTTTCCAGGGAAACAATTTTATATTAGGGCAAATCTAAGAAAACCCAAAGCAGCTGGCAGAAGACTGCCAACAGCATCTTGACATCAGCCCCATATATTGAAACATTATTTTATTGGATCTTCATGTTCAATGAAAAACTCTCTTTCATACTAGGGATGGACAGTAGAGGACTCTATTTCAACAACCAACAAGAAACTTAACTTATGTGGTCTGGGAACAGGAGAAACAATAGGAAACCAGAAGTTGAACCTGATATCACAGTAGCCATTCAGGTGGAATCCTATGATTTTTAATAGAGAATATCCACCTCCTGCTACCCAGAATATTCAGACCAGGATATGGCATGACTGTTGGCCAGACATTTAATCTCTATAGACTCAACCTTCTCACTCCTGAAGTAAGGACTAAATTATTTCTTTCTGTCTTTAAATTTTTCATTCTTGGAAAATGACTGAAGGAGATTAAGAATAATCTATTTGTCCTGCTTCCTAGCTCTCCCTTGGAAACTGTACTTCCCTGATTCCTTACTCAGAATTTTCATGCTGTGAGCTGGTGATGTGCTTTTGTGTCTTACACCACAGCATACTTCTGCCGTCTGAAAGCTAAAGCCTGGCTTTTATTTAATAAAAGTCTGAGCAAGCCTTACTGAAATAGCCATAGGCCAGAGGTAGCAGAAATTAGGTAGTTCTGCCACTTACCAACTTCTCACTTTTCCCAAGAAGTATTGCTTTGATATGAGACTGAGGACGTTGCCACAGAGAAATAAATCACCTCCCCAACACTCCCAAGTAGCCCAGTCAGGTGATGAGAAATGGCCAAATCAAATGAAGGCTCTCATTTCAAGCAGAGTGGCTGGGAATGGAGGGAGCAGAGAAGAAAGGGCCGACTACACAAAGATTTATGGTTGTGAAATAAAGAATAGGTTTCAGTGAAATTGGATAAAATTTGTTATACCAACAGAATTTTGCCTTACCTCAATATTGGAATAAAGGGTTCAATCGTAATAGCTCCTTCAAGTTTACGAGGTGTTCTTATTATGTGCCTGGTCAGTTCATTGTCCCCTCATCCGCGTAGAAGCACTGCTGTCTCAAAAGGTTGAATTTGTTTTACTTGTGTCAAAAATACCTAGGAGGTCAGTTTTTAAATAAGGCATCTGCTTTCTTACCCCGAGAGTTAGTCTTGTTGTCCTCTGTGGGGTAAATGTTAGGGACTGGGGGCTGGAGAGCGGGTGGAGGTCAGGGAGAGGGGAAAAGGGCCAGCTCAGGAGAGAGACCCACATGTCCACCAGACAGAGTGATTCCTCACCATGGCAGAGGCATACCAGAGAGGCAGCCCTGAGGCCGAGGAGGTGCTTGTTTGGAGGTCAGGTTCCTGTTGCCAGTGGCCTTCAGGGCTGCTTGTACTACCCAGATCTCCTCAAAGTCAGACTTTCATCCTAAAAATTCCCTCGTCCTTGTCCAGGACAAAGAGCCTGGCACAGACCAGGAGCTCAGGGAACATTTGCTGAGTGAATCACACCAAACTATGACATAATTTAACCAGATTTAAAGGAGCCTAGAAAATTCCCAGAGAATGGATGGCCGGATTTTAACCAGAACACACTCATCCCCTGGTCTAGGAACTCCTGACCAGGCGGGGCTTTTAGGGCATGCAGACTGTCTACCTCTGTGGGCAGCCCCTTGTGGTTCACAGGAATGACAAAAACTTCATGATCAGCATGGACTGTCCCTTTGCACAAACTTACATCTTTATCTTTTGACAATAAGGAAAGCCACAGATTTCAAATTTCCCATTAAAACACCTACAACTTGTTTCTCCCCTTGAGGAAAAGTACTTAAGCAAGGAATAAAACTGCCACAAAGAAAAATCACAAATCCAGTAGCAACTATAGTGTGCTTTTCTCCTCAGTAGCCTAGCCTTTGGTTCTCATAGTTTAACATCCTTATTGACATATAGCTCACATCCCATACAGTTATCCATTTAATTTGTACAATTCAGTGGTGGTTTAGTATATTCAGAGTTGTGCAACCATCACTACACTCAATTTTAGAACACTTTCATCATCCTCAAAGAAACCCCACTAGAAGCCACTCCTGATTCCCACCTCTCCCCAACTCCTGACATTCACTAATCTACCGTCTGTCTCTATAGATTTGTCTGATCTGGAGCAGCTCACATAAATGAAATCATATAATATGTGGCCTTTTGTGACTGGCTTCTTTCATTGCATAATGTTTTCAAGGTTCATTTATGCCACATCATGTGTCTGCACTTCAGTCCTTTTTAGGACTGGATAATATTCCATTGTTACATTTTGTGTATCCATTTATCAGTTGATGGGCATTTGGGTTGTTTCCACCTTTGGCTATTAAGAATAATGCTGCCATGAATTTGTGTACAAGTTCTTATATGGACATATCATATATTTTTCTCTAGGTTATATATACCTAGAATAGAATTTCTGGGTCATCTGGTAACTCTATGTTTAACATTTTGAGAAACTTAACTGTTTTCCAAAGTGGTTCCACCATTTTACATTCCCACCAACAATGTATGAGGGTCCCAATTTCTCCACATCCTCACCAACATTTATTATCTCATACTGCAAAGTGACATTTTAAATGATTCTTTTTTTATTGGAGTATAATTGATTTACAGCATTGTGTTAGTTTATATGTATATCCCCTCCCTCTTAAGCCTCCCTCCCCACCCCCCCACCCCGATCCCACCCCCTAGGTCACCACAGAACACTGAGCTGAGCTCTCTGTGCTATACAGCAGCTTCCCACTAGCTATTTTACACATGGTAGTGTATATATGTCAGTGCTACTCTCTCAATTCGTCCCACCCACCCCTTCCCCGCCTGTGTCCACAAGTCCGTTCTCTACGTCTACATCTCTCTTCGTGCCCTGCAAATAGGTTCATCAGTACCATTTTACTAGATTCCATCTATGTGTTGATATACAATATTTGTTTTTCTCTTTCTGACTTACTTCACTCTGTGACAGACTCTAGGTTCATCCACATCACTACAAATGACCCAATTTCGTTCCTTTTTATGGCTGAGTAATATTCCATTGTATATATGTACCACATCTTCTTTATCCATTCATCTGTTGAGCAACCTAAATGTATATCGACAGATGAATGGATAAAGAAGATGTGATACATATATACAATGGAATATTACTTAGCCATAAAAAGGAACGAAATTGGGTCATTTGTAGTGATGTGGATGAACCTGTAAATGATTTTTAAACATGAAGAAGCATAAAGACAATAAGACCCATAATCCTACCAATAAAAATACTAATGTGTATGACCAAATTAGAAAAAAATTCAAATCATATAGAAAAGCACAAATATAAAGAACTACCATTCCCCACTCCCAGTCACTCTTCCTGAAAGTAACTGTCCTCAAGAGTATGTCAGGCCAGAAGAAGCAAGCCTCATGTGTATATGGTATACCTGTTATTTGGTATCAATTTGGCATACAGGTATATACCTGTATATGGTATCACTTATTTTTTCTATGTGTATGTCACCTGTCTCTTGTCCAGAAGGCCAGTAGCCTCCAAAGAATAAGGATACATGGGCTCAGGATGACCAGATACCCATCAGGAGTCCTGGAGGGCACCTTTTGCCTTTGTGTCTTCCCATGGGCTTAGCAAAGTATTCTGTATACAGGAAAAACCAGTTTTACAAGATGGCTTTTTATTTGACCGGGACAGGAAAAAGACCCTAGTGTGTGTGTGGGTTTTTTTGCTGAGCTTCCCAAAGTAAAGCCCAGCCGGTGGGGAAGGCTGAGCCCAGGGTCAACAGTGCTTTTTTTTTTTTTTTTTTTTTTGCAGTACACGGGCCTTTCACTGTTGTGGCCTCTCCCGTTGCGGAGCACAGGCTCTGGACGCACAGGCCCAGCGGCCATGGCTCACGGGCCCAGCCGCTCCACGGCATGTGGGATCTTCCCGGACCGGGGCACGAACCCGTGTCCCCTGCATCGGCAGGCGGACTCTCAACCACTGCGCCACCAGGGGAGCCCAACAGTGCTTTTATGTGCCTGCATCATACTCTGCACTAGGCCATTAGATCAAGCTCCACGCTCTTGATAATGCTTTGCATGCTGTCTTCCTTGTCTCCTTCAAAGGGATTCTACCTGCAAGCATGCTGTTTCTGGCATTTGCTGTTGCCCAGGAAGCTACAGGGACAGGTGATGGGAGAGCATTCATAAATAAGTCCATTCATAATGTTGGCCGGGGAAGAAACCTTCTGTCAAAGTCACATTTAAATTCAATGAGTCAACCCTTTTTTCAGTTAGCACGCAGAAAAGCTTAATACAGTCTATTGGAGTGGCCTCCGTAAGATGACACAGAAACCCTTAGACACCTCCAGGATGACTCGATGCCCTTGGTTTGGGATCAGTCAACTTAATATTCTGTATTTCCTGGGAATGAATTTTCCCTCATTTTACCCCACTGTCTACATTATAAGATTCCCTACAGGGCCTCCCTGGTGGCGCAGTGGTTGAGAGTCCGCCTGCCGATGCAGGGGATACGGGTTCGTGCCCCGGTCTGGGAGGATCCCATATGCCGCGGAGCGGCTGGGCCCGTGAGCCATGGCCGCTGGGCCTGCGCATCCGGAGCCTGTGCTCCGCAACGGGAGAGGCCACAAGAGTGAGAGGCCCGCATACCGCAAAAAGAAAAAAAAAAAAAAAAAAAAAGATTCCCTACACTGTTATTTTAACCTTTTTTAACCCTCTGGTATCTCAAGAACCATCTTCTTTTGGATAAAATATGGAAACTTTAACCATTGAAATAGGGTAGCACGATGAAAGTACTTCCCCAGCTGAGGTCTGATGAAAAAGTTTAGCAGAATGTATTAATAGAAAAGTATACAGAGCACAAAAGCAGTGGTATTTAAATATTATGATTGTAATAAATATTAATTTCACGTTAATGATGCACTGGGTAAAATTAAAAACAAAATGAGATGCAGAATTAATCATGAGTCTACCCTGTTGAACTTATCTAAATGAAAGGTTATTCTATGAAAGAAATGGTGTTGAGAGGAAAAGATTAATTTGTGCATTTTAACCTCTGAAATAGGTGTTTAGGGAGCATAAAATAATAATTACCATTTTTAGCATATATAACATGCCAGACACTATGTAAGCAATTTCCATGGATTATTTTACTTAATGCTCACGATGCCAAATGAATATATATTTAATAAATGGTGATGACTGTGGTAATAATAGTGATAATGTTGAGAATCTCTACCATTTTTGGGTGCATTTTATGTGCACTGTGCTAAGCTCATTAAATATACCGTATTTAATTCTCATAACTCTCTTCTACATATTAATGTCATTTATGATATCACCGTTGTTAAATATATAGACACAGGGGCAAAAATAGCAAAAATTACTGTTTATAGTATGCTACATCCTACAGAAGAGAAAAACTCTTACTTATCTACCCAAAGGTCTCTTTTGAATTTATCACGGGAGGTTGACAAAGATTGTTTTGGTTTCCCATCCATCTGGTGCTTCCCTTGGCAAGAATGAGGGACACACTCACTTGTGAAAGCAAAAGTGAAATTCTTTGCTCAACGATGTTTTCTTAAACACTCCTTCTATGCCGGGCACTGTGTGAGGGAGGTACTGAGGATCAGAACTCAGTCTAGAGAATAAAAACTTATTAAGGTAATTGTGATACAAAGATAGAGACAAGAAAGGGTATTGTCTATGGCCACATACAGGGACCTGAGTGTGAAGTGAGGGCTTAGGAAGTTGGGGATTAGATTGATGAATGGTTGGGATGGGAAGGGCAGAGAGAGTTTCAGGGCTTGGAGAGAGAGAAAGGAGAACATTCCAAGCAGAAGAAAAAGCGTGAACAAAACCAGAGAGATGACAAACAGCCTGATGTGTCCAGCAAATGCCAAAGAATAAGGTAAAGCTATCAATCTGTAAACACTGTGAAAATTGTCTGGAATGGACAAACACATCAATAGAACAAGGCAGAGAGTTGAAACAAAATCATTTATATCAATGAATTTAGTATACAAAAAAGGCAGCATTTCTAATCATTGCAGAAATGATGAGGAATTTCACTTCCCACTCTATATATCACTGTAGGTCAGGAGTTCAGACAAGAGCATGGCAGAATGGCAGAGATGGCTTATTTCTGTTCCACAGCTGTCTGGAGTTTCCCCTGGAAGGCAGGAGGTAATGCTGTTCCCCATCTCTGTCTCTCTCTCTTTCATGGGCCATGACTACTCCTCATGGCTATGCTGTTCTGAGCCTGTCTGACCCATTTTCCCCTCTTTCCCACAGCCTGCTTTCCTTGCTAACCCACACCAGGATTCCAGTTTCCTCATGGCTTATAATGGCCACCTGGACCCTGAGTCGCCTTCCCGAATTTTATGCTCTGTTCCCATAGCCCATCCCCTTTCTATATGCCAGTTCCAGACTCCAGGGAGAAAGTATAATTGAAGCAGCTCTTCTTTGAAGTCAGGCTTCACAAATCATGGGTCACTAGTAGCCTATGATCGGTTGTCCTTGGGGCACGTAACCATGCCTGGTCCAATCAGCTGTTGCATAAGTAAGGTCATGTGATACAAACCAAGGCCACTTAACTGTAGGTAGGCAGATTCCATTAGCATGGGTTAGCATGAGATTGTGTAAACCTGGGCTGTTGTGTAAGCCACCAGCTACATGGAGAATTTAAATTCAAATTAATGGAAATAAATTTAAAATCCAGTTCCTCATTTACAATAGCCACATTTCTGATGTACAAAGCCTGCCTCCCCCCCACCATTAGGCTGGGCGTGCAGCCTAAGCTAAGAGAAATGATCTCAGTCTCCTGGACATGGATGGGTTTGGGGTCATCATTTGACTCCAGAAGGGTCATTCTTCCGTGACTGACATAGGTACACACAGAGAAGAGATATTTTGCCTTCAGAGAGCAGAAGCACTGAGAATCTTATTAGCCTAGACCTGCTAGAGGCCATCACTACAGCCAAGTGGAGAGAACCTGACAGAGAACTGCATCAAATCCCAGGCTAGGAGAGAAAGGGGGAGAGAGGGAGAGAGAGGAAGGGCGACAGGAGGAAGGAGGCAGAAGAAGAGAAGCAGGAGGGAAGGAAGAAGTGAGAAGAGCAAAGCTTTAAAGTGACTTTGTTTATACTTCTGGATTCACTTGTGCAGGAAGTGCCAGCCTTGTAAACAGTGAATAAACTTCCATTTGCTGGAAGGAGTCTAAGTTAGTTTAGTTCACTTACAGCCAAAAGAATCTTCATTTTCTCCACATCCTGAAGCCAAACACTGTAAGGACAGGGAAGAAAATTAGCTGATAATGTAATTTATCCTAAGTTGTAAGTTACTCATGGCTCAGTGTTTCATCTACTCACTAAAAAGGTCAATTTAAAAGGACACTGAAGAGATGATGCCCTCTTTCCGTAGAACTCTGTATTATCTGCTTTTTTTTCTCCTTTTCCTCATACTCACTCTCTTTTTTATTAACAGCTAATTTGTTAGAGAAGTTTTAGGTTTATAGAAAAATTGAGCAAAAAGTATAGAGAGTAGTACCCTTATACCCCCTTCCTCCCTCCCCAACTATTCCCCCTGTTATTAACATCTTGCATTAGTGTGGTACATTTATTACAATTGGTGAGCTAATACTGATACATTATTATTAACCAAAGTCCATAGTTGACTTTATGGTTCACTCTTAATGTTCTGGATTTTGACAAATGCATAATGCTGTGTATACACCATTATAGTATCACACAAAATAGTTTCCCTGCCCTAAAAATCCCCTGCACTCCAATTAGTCATTCCTCTCTTCCCCCAGCCCCTGGTAACCACCGATCTTTTTACTATCTCCATAGTTTTGCCTTTTCCAGAATGTCATATAGTTGAAATCATGCAATATACAGAGTTTTCACATTGGCTTCTTTCACTTAGTAAGATGCCTTCAAGTTTCCCCTGTGTCTTCTCATGGCTTGACAGCTCTTTTTTAAATCACTGAATAATATTCCATTGTCTGGATGAACCACAGTTTGTCTGTTCATTCACCTACTGAAGGACATCTTAGTTGCTTCCAGTTATGAATAAAGTTGCTATAGATTATAATGACCACTTTCTGTTATGGCTGCCTGTCCTATTTTGAAAGCTGCTTTTCATTTCAAGAGCCACTCAGGTGGCACCTGCCTGATGAAGATTTCCCAACTCCCCAGGACAGTATAAATCACAGCATTCTCTCTACCTACCACATTTCTTAAGTGCTTCTATAATACCTTCTATTATGACATTATTGAGTAGTTTCTTTGTCTCTCTGTTCCTTACCAAGTGAACTCTTTCAGGATGTCTTACTCTCTACTGAATTACTTAATCTTTCTTTGCCTCAGTTTCCTTGTCTGTGAAATAAAAATTATGAGAATTAAATACATTATATACATACAATATATATCATATATTTTTTAGTATATATATTTAGAATAATACCTGGCACACAGTATACACTATATAAATTTTAGCTATTATTCTTTTTTATTATTAACACTCATAACTATATCCAAAGCAATGAGCCACTTAGTAAATGCCACTTAGTCAATAATTTCCTCATCCCATTGGTTGATATATGACTGAACATGACTTATAATTTAAAATAGTAATAACTGTGTCAGACTCAACATCTATTATTTGTTTGGGGTTTTTTTTTTTTCATACTATTGCTCAGCTATTTTAGTGAGACTTGAGCCTCTAGGTTAAGCTGCTTCTGTGATGAGGGCATGATAGGGGAGGGCCAGCTGATGAGGCCTGGAAGAGTTGAGAGAATGGGAGGCATTTGCCTCTTTCAGGTCCACAAACTTTGTAGATCCAGAAACTTCATTTCTAGTTCTACTGACTCGATTCATCTTTCAGGAATTGACAAACTCAAATGCAACAAACTTAAAAGGCTCTGGTGAGTAAACTAGAATGGTAACCTTCATTTTTCATGAAATCTGCAGTTGCCGATGAAAAGAGGATGGTTGGAGAGCCCCAACAAGTGCATTTATTTTCTCCCTGTAGGAAAACTCGATATCATTATCATACCTTGGTCTGTGAGTTTAAAGACATTTCTCCAAATTTATATACAACCTGTGCCATTTGTACAAGGGATGTAGACAACATCACACTCCCTTTATGTCCTCCTCCACTTTCAGCAAAGAGCACTTAAAGTTGAGTTGTAGTCAGTGTGTTCTGGGCAACCTGGGAGACCAAGTCTCAAAGTGCAACATATCTGAGTTCAAAAAATCCAATTGCCCCTCATCTTTTGTTTGTGAAATGGGGTTAGGGATACCTACTTTTTTTTTTTTAATTTTGATTTTTTTAATTGAAGTATAGTTAATTTACAATGTCATGTTAGTTTTAGGTGTTCAGCACAGTGATTCAGTTATATATATATATATTTTTTTTCAGATTCTTTTCCCTTGTAGGTTATTATATTGAGTACAGTTCCCTATGCTATAGGTCCTTGTTGGTTATATTTTATATATAGTTGTGTGTATATGTTAATCCCAACCTCCTAGTTTATCCCTCCCCCTGCTTTTCCCTTTGGTAACTTTAAATTTGTTTTCTATGTCTATCCCTCCCCCTGCTTTTCCCTTTGGTAACTTTAAATTTGTTTTCTGTTTTGTAAATAAGTTCATTTGTATCTTTTTTTTTAAGTCCCCATATAAGCAATATCGTATTTGTTTCTCTGTCTGACTTAACTTCACTGAGTATGACAATCTCTAGGTCCATCCATGTTGCTGCAAATGGCATTAGTTCATTCTTTTTTATGGCTGAGTAATATTCCGTTGTACCATATATTCTTTATCCACTCCTCTGTCAATGAACATTTAGGTTGTTTCCATATCTTGGCTATTGTAAATAGTGCTGCTATGAACACTGGGGTGCACGTATCTTTTCGAATTAGAGTTTTCTCTGGATATATGCCCAGGAGTGGGACTGCAGGATCATATAGTAGCTCTATTTTTAGTTTTTTAAGGGATACCTACTTCTAAGTGTTGTTGTGGAGTTAAAGGAGAAGCATTGAGCAGAGAGCCCACCTCAAGTTCCCTTTATTTTTCTTGTCCACCTGATTTGCCAGGGCAGGAAGGTCCTGAGGATGCAAACACAGCTCTTGCTGCTAAGAACCCACTCCCCAGTCCAACTGGATTTCCAAGTACACCTCTGCCTCATTCACAGCAGACTTGCCTTAAGGCTTAGACATAACCAATTCTCAAAGATGAAAATTTTAAAAAAATTCCTTTGAGCCATAATAGCACTTGAAATTTAATTACTTTATAAATGAGCTTTGATCCCTCAGTTGTGACAATCTCTCCACCCTCCCTCCCACCCACAGTTCAGTAGAGGATGCCTAATTATCTGATCTTGCTAAGTCATTAAATATGCATTTGCTAAAGTCATTTCCCTTATCCCCTGACCCTCCCTAGAGATTTTATCCTAATTACTGATTTGCTTTCCTTCATTAGAGTATGATTCCTTTGCAAATCTTTTGTTTTGCTAATGTATCTATGTAGCTGGGGGACCCTGGGAATTCTGTGCCTGCACACTGGTTGTGTTCTTCTTCCTCTTTCCCTCCAAAGGAGAGAATTGCAGATGCCTGCCGCCTCTTCCCAGCCGTCATGGGTTGGACCCAGTGTCAACCAGTCTTATGTGAAATTTGAGGTCTGCGCGATGCAATAATGTTGTCTATACCTGAAAAACCCATGAGTCATGGGAGATGAAGGGAAGCACCAGGGTTTGCCAGTCTGTGGCTCAGAGCATGCTCTGTTCCTTCTTAGGAAGCACCTGGGCGCACTCGAGGCTTGCCCCCTCAACTACTCTCCACCGTCATGCTGGTTCTCAGGGACCAGCAGGTCCCCGTGAGAATGGATGTTTGGAGAGAGCGCCCTTGAGCAAGCAACTACTAAGAGGGGTTGCAACTATAGTTGGTCTAAATGAGCAATTTTTGAACTGGATAAGCAATTGGTGTCGTGGCCTGGGTTCTCCTGAAAGCAAAGACTGAGACAGCGTCTTCTGGGCAGGTAGTTTGCTTGTTGGCAGGGCATATAAATCAGGAAGAGGAGCAAGGGACCAAGAGTAGAGAAACAGGGAAGGAGCAAGAGGCGATGCAGGAGGGTGTTGCCATGGTAGTGACTTTTCCAACAGACAGGGGCTCCATCCCCTGGCGTTTAATGGGGAGCTTTCTGACATGTGCCTCTGAGCTGTCCTCCCAGGGGGAAATAGGGGACAGCGTTTATTCATTGGCTCTGATCCCCTATCAGTCAAGGGGGGGTGCCTCATAGGGCAAAACTGCTCGAGTTGCACTTTTGGGCAGCAGGTGCATGAGTAACCTCATAGGTGATGGGAAACCTCGGGCATGTCGTGCTGCAGCACCAGAGAAGCCCAGGCAGAAGGCAAGGGGTACACAGCGCTTTCGGGGCAGCGGTCCAGAGCCAGCCAAACGGCTGTGTGGAAGGACAAGGATCGGAATAGTGCACTAGAGGTAAAATTGGTCTTCATACCGTCAGTTGCTTTTAATTTTCTACTTCCAATCTCATTTCATAAATGGCACAACCCATTTTCAAGTCTTATATGTGATGCTGCTCAGTTCCAACTGAAGGTTAGAAGGCAAATTAAAAGTGATTCCCAGCACTGTTTAATGACACTCTGGGTGCTGTTAATTATTTCAAAGCACACTGTAAAACTCTCCAAAATAATTTGAATCTGTGTATTAAAATACCATAGAACATATTTCAGAGGAGTACTGAGGTGGGGAGGGATGCATATTGTTAAGTCGAGCAGTGATGAGATGTCCCTGCTCATAAAGTGTTAAGAGAGCGGAAAGCACAACACCCATCTTGACACTGAACCATGGAGCTGGGTGACTTCAAGTTCTTAACAGTGGAGGCAGCGGAGGGAATAAATGCCACCCTACAGTACAGGATGTATTTGGGGAAATAACTTCCTCCAATAATAGAGGAAACCATTGTCTGACCTGGAAGTGGCTTGAATGTGATTCAAATGGAGCATTTTTATATCTTGTCAGTGTAACAAAAGTAATTTAGAGTCTAAATTTAGATGTGCAAAGTCCTGGAGGGTAGGGAGTTGATTTACATACATATCACATTGTGACTAATTGTGTATTTGAAGGGCAGGGGGCATTATGTTAAGACAGACAAGGATGTAAAGGCCAGGGAGTCTTCAGAAATCAATTACTTGACTCTGGTTCAAAATCACACCCATGGTAACTGACAGGAGGAGGTTTCTATTCAGATCTGTAGAGAAACCATGACCTTCACCATCTAAGTTAAGGAAAGAACACTGTGCAGTGATCTGAGGAGAAACAAATACCAGTCCCCTAGCCTGTAGAAAGGTGAGCTATTTGCTGTATAAACCATAGACACATGGCTGTAGTTTTCAACTGTGATTTCTCCTTCTGAGGATGTTTTCAGGAAGAAAGCATGACATTAGGACAACATGGCAGGATATTTGCCTGAAGAGTGGGTCTAAAGCCTTAAAAAAAAAAAATTCAAGTGTGTTATAATTTCTGGAGAATAGGCCTTATGGTATTTGTCTATGCTATTTCTTATCCAAAACAATGGGAATTTGGGCAAAGTTGATATCCCAGATACGACTCTGGAGTATCAGTAGAGGCATGAGAAAGAAAGGCAGAAGGGGTATCACTGAGAGGATGTTCCAGTGAAGAAGGTGGGTGTAGGTTAAAGACAATGTTGGAGCCAGGACAGAAGCTAGAAAGGACCGTTTGTGAGACCAGTCATTTTTAGACTGTGGGAAGCAAAGGCAGAAGACAACGTATTGCGAGAGGGACAGACAAGGTCAAGGCATTAAGAAACACAGGCAGTTTATGAAGTTGATTTTAGAGGCTGCAAGCAATATATTGAGAAGGTTATGCTAAAGGCACGTTGGTATGAGTGAGGGATTTATCTGCAAGCTATGGGTATATTTGGCTGCAACTCAATAAAAATGATTAAGCATAAGAAAAGAAAGCCATGATTTGACTCTTCTGCTCCAATAATGTCTGAAAAGTTTAACCTTTGCAGTTCTGGAATTGAAGACACAGCAAAAGTTCAGGCTGAGCTTGACAATAACACAAAGAGATTGGAGAAAGAGAGGGAGAGAGAGAGAGAGCAATGCTTTGGAAGGCATCCACATGAAAGGAGCCTGCCAACATGCTTATAAATGTGATCAACTTCCTTCTCTAAATTCTCATCAAGGGGATTAAAAATTTTTTCTGTATATAAAATGCTTTATAATTGACTTGGGAAAATTAGGCAGAAGGCAAATGCAAATCCGTTAAAAGACGAATTCCAGTTAAAGAACACAAGAGAAACTTTTAGAGGTGATAAGCTTCCAGTAAGCAAATAAAATGATAAATGAACAGAAAAGACCATAAACTTTCTCTTAAATGCCAAAGGAAAGTGTCATCTTGAGGCTTACCCAATTTATTACAATCCCATTGTGAAGATTGCTATAATGCAATCAGAAATCCTTGCCACAATTAAATTCTGCAGTGTTTTAAACTACTGAAATAACTAAAAACACTAAGGGGAATTCAATGCCTTTGTTTTACCACATCCTTGAAGCATGGATACAGAATATTAACAAATGTGGTAAAGACTAATATTTACCGGGCATTGTTCAGACACATAGGAATGTTGGTTGCTTTATCTCATTTAATTCTCCTGACAATGCAATGAGGTATGATACTGTTATCTTCCTTCTACAAAGGAAAAAACTAAGATTTAAAAGGGTTAGAAAATGTGCCATGCTGTTTTTTTTCACCCCTGTATTCATAGTTCCTCCTAGCCTAGTGGCTGGCAAAGAAAGGCCTTTAGTAACTATCTACTGAATGAATGATGAGTAAATGAATGAAAAAATGAAGTGGTGATACCTAGACTCACATCCTAGACTGCCTAATGCCAAGTCTTTAAGGGCTCTGCTCTGTCGCTTATTACTGATAGGACTGTGAAATGCAGTTTGAAATGAGAGTTTTATAATATTAATGACCTTCTGCAGCCACCGAGACAAGTCACATCCTTTCTTTGGTACTTTGATGGCTAATCTGATGTGATATCTACCAAAACAATCTAAATACCTGTGGAGAGTGTAGACAAAAGTTGTAATTTAGCCCTTCCCTCATTTTCCAAACCAAAAATTTATCCCTAAATTCAAGATAGGCTAAAAAAAAAAAAGATTCCAAAAAATGTACCTTAACAAAGAAGTGAAGTAGCTGCAAAAAAAAAAAGGCTAATCCTTGCAAGTAAACTCCAAAGTATTCAAAAATCAGGTAGAGATCCCATTGTTTTTTTAAGAGCCAGGAAAGAGAGAGAGAAAGGAAAGGAAGAAAGAAATCATGCTTACAGGAGACAAAAGTGGTGCCCCTTCAGAGAAGTTTCAAAATATGAACTGACAAAGAATAAAGTCAAAATTGTGCAACATAGGTGATCTGTGCCATATTCACCACAGCAAGGAGAAACCCTGTCCCACATTCGTTTATGAATCTCCTTCAATTAACTAGTCAAGTTGTCTCAACTTGGTGCAACATGGTTGTACAATAATTATATTAGGAGCAGAACACACTGTGCTGATGCACACTAGCGGCTGCATCAAACACGCCTTGCAAGAGTGCTTTACCCTGCTCCTCACTTGTTTCCTCTGTTAATAATCCCCTGGAGACCTCCAACCCAAAACTCAGTGCTATATAGAAACTGCATCTTTAGCTTGGTTCAATTGCCTTTTCCTGGCTCTGATTATGCCTTGCCTTCTCCGGTGGTGTTAATTAGTTTGCAAAGTTGCACTGCCACGGCTGAAACTATTTCCATATGATGAAGAGTTCCACCAGAATCTTGACTCAGTATGAAAAGTTGTCTTTTGGATTTGGATTGTCCCAAATCCAAAGCCTCAGTGAGATTAAACCTAGGCCAATTCATGTGAGTGCTAATGCAAGAAAGTCAAAAGACCAAAGTCAATCAAAAAGTATTTTTATAAAGGTGGAGCCTAAAATTCCACTCACAGCACCAGATCAAGTGCCAAAAGTCATGTGTTCATTCATGTAACAAACATTTACTGAACAACTCTAACTTACGGAGAATTATTCTAGGCACTGCTGAATGCAGAATAAGAGCAGCTTATTCTGCTGAGAGCAGAATAAGGCAGCAATGCTGCCCTTAAAGAGTTCACCATCTAATAAAACAAGAGATTGGCTTTTTAAAAAATGTTTCAGTAAAACGATATTTAAAAATCCATACAAAGTACAGTGAGGACGGACTTTGTTTCTTGTAGTCTGGCTATCCTGATCATCTTCCCCACTGGGAAACAAATAAAAATACTAAATGAGATATAAAAACCAACTTTGGTTTAAATAAACATCTTTATTAAAGTACAACATACATAGAGAAAAATGTACCAGTAACTACATAGTTGAATTAGCACAAAGAAACATAGCAACCACCCAGATCTCCAAATGTAACCCTAGGTGGATTTCAAAAGCCAGCTTATGCCTTTTCTCAGCCACAAACCCCTTCCTCTTCCCTCAAGTTGACTTTAAAGCCATAGTTTACTTTTGCCAGTTTGTTACCACGCTATGTTTATTGGTTTGGGATCTGACTTCTTTCACTCAACTGAGATTCATCCATATTGTTGCACGTGTAATAGTTCATTCATTTTCATTGGTGTATAGTATTTCATTGCATAAATATGGCACATCAATATAGAATTTATTTGTTTACTGAATTGTTGAAGGACATTTTCCTACTTTATGGTCAAGCCACTCAGGGTGGCTATTCTCTTGCCCTCTGTACATCCCCTGCCTGACCAGGGCCCACTTCACCTACACCTACTCACATAACTGACCTTCCTAATTAGTAAATGCCTACATACTTGCCCCAGCTGGTGATTGTTCTTATCAAAGGGGTGGAGAGGCACTGAAGGGCGTGCTACTCTATTAGTTTCCCTGGTAACTGAAGAGCCAACCTGACATCAATTCCCCCTATAACTGGGAATCTCCCCTTCCCTCGGCAGTGAAGATTGCTGCTGCATCCTGCCTACCGTCTGCCACGCAGTGAGGTGTTTCTCCAGGACCTTGCTTCAGACGGGTAAGTTTCCCCCAACCATTAAACCACTGATGTCTCTGTCGCTGACTTGGGGCTCGCTCTTTGGTCTTGAAGTTGGGCAGGCACTGGCCTTGTGGGCCTGCGGGGTACAGCCCAGCAGTTGGTGGAGCAGCCAGGAGACTGAGGAAACTCCCGTGAGTGCCGCCAAGATGTCGGGAAATAAGGACGGGGAATGAAAAGTTGCAGGGGTGATCCTGGGGTGTCTGTCCACTAACATCTGGGGCGCCAAAGTTGCAGGCGTAATCCCAGGGTGGCCGTCCACTAACGTGGGGCCTGAAAGTTCCAGGGGTGATCCCCAAAGGTGCAGGGGTAATCCTGGGGTAGCTGTCCACTAGTATGGGGGGCCCTGTGGTGGCTGTCCTCGATAAGGGGGGGCTACCAAGAGATTAAAGAACAGTGGTCCCCTGATGGCTCTGCTGTTGTGTCAAAATGAGCCTTTTGTCATTGGTGAGCTTAGCTTTCTAGAAGGAATTGGTATTTCTATTCTTGTGCCTCTGAGACATAAATGATCGACCTGGGCTCTCAGAAACTTTAATCAAGAGTGATCTCTAAGAATGAAGGGAAAAAAAGAGCTTTTATGTAAACTCTCTAGGAATGATTATATTTGGGGGAATGTCTATCAAAAATAATCTCTCCAGATTTTGGTATCTTGAAATGAAGCTAAGTGAAATGAAGAGAATTCATTGACTCTCTGGGTCATTTCAAATAGGATAAAATATTGGAACATTAACTGCTGTGTGGGTCTTAGTTTACCTACCTTACCTTTTTAGGAGAGGAAGACTAAAGCGTAAGTTTTCCAATCAGGAAATGCTGGTATGACAAATAGTCCACAATTATTTGCTTCTTGTTTTTTGCCAGAGATTAAGGTTTTTAAGGGTTACGATTATTATCAGTCCTAATTCTAGTTATTGTAACCAAGTTTCTTCATTGATTACATTGTAATCAGGTATTTAACTCTGATGCTTTTGCAAAAGTGCTTCATCTTCAAGAGGATTCATAGGAAGAACCTTTCACAGGTACAGGTCTCTGATAAATTTCAGATTATACCTCTGAACTGGGTAAAACATTTAAAAATCCTAATGGAAAATCTGATGGCTTCATAAACTGTTAACAGAAGGATTGGTTACTGAGTGAACTGGTGAATATGGTTATAATTTTTATGGTTTTAGTCTGGAATGTTTCTGGCTTTGGTCTGTGTTTTCCTGTATAAGAAAGCCCTTCCCCTCAAGTTAATTATGACTTAACAGCAATTTGGTAAACTACACCTGTGGGTAGAATTGAAACATTTTTCTTTTCTCTCTGCCTGGTCGCCCCAGAAATTGGAGACTCTTGAGTTCTGAGTGCCTTAGCAGGTGAATGGGAAAGACTGTCTCCTGACATGTGCAGGAATCTCAATATTTTGGGGACCTCTAGAAGAGAAAAAATCCACCAAGGTGGAGCATGATGGCAGGCCTTTGACATGGCTTTCCTGGCCTTGAGAGGCCTTTTGGGAATTCAGTCTGAGACCTCTGAGGAATTCCTCCACAGCCAGTTTGGAGGAGCCTATGTGGTCAACTGATCAGACTTGTTTTACAAACAAATTAGCCTTAATTTGTCTGTGTTTGGTGGAGAAGAGCGTAGTTTTAGAAAAATATTATGTTTCAGTGGATATTAAATTCTAGTTCTGCTAATTGAGGTCTGTATTTATGGAAGTTACTGCATTGGCCATACTTTTGCCCTGATGATCAGGAGGGAAAAAAATTATCTAGTATAGTTGTCACAGAGTGTAACTACTCATGATCTGTGACACAGCTAGCTTTTAGCCTGCTGCTAAAAGCACATGTACAATGCTTGTGTGACAATTGGCTATAAGTGATAAAATGTATGGCCTGTAAAGTGTTTCCCCATTTACATACCTCTGAGCCTGCTCACCCTATCTGATTAGTTTTCCCCCATTGTGGATAACTAGGTCAATATAAAGGAGGCCTAGTACCAAGGGACATGCCCTACACCCAGGGCAGGCAACTGAACTACCCCAGCTTCTAGGGACAAATATTTTGATCATCAGTGCTTTCTATTAAATGTTTGGAATCAAAAGGGGAAATGATGGGAAAATCTGCACATGTTGAGGTATGGGGAAGTCAGAAGGCTTATACATTCTTTACCTTAAATTTCACTGACCAGAGCAACGTGTTTGGTGTACTTTTAGACATGCACTGTACATGTGCTTTGTCCACTGAGGGAGGGAATGCATTTGAAAGTCAAAATGGAGTAGCTGTGGTTCAGACATCCAAGGTAAAACTAGGTAGACATTGTAGATATGATTTTTTTTCGGGGGCGGTGGGTGTCTTGTTTCACTTTATTTTTTACTTGAAGTATATTTGATTTACAATGCTATGTTAGTTTCAGGTGTACAGCAAAGTGATGCAGTTATACATACATATATATGTTTTTTTTTCAGATACTTTTCCCTTATAGGTTATTACAAAATATTGAGTATAGTTCCCTGTACTATACAGTAGATATTTGTTGTTATCCATTTTATATATAGTAGTGTGTTTATGTTAATCCCAAACTACTATTTATCCCTTCCCTCTGCCACTTTCCCCTTTGGTAACCATAAATTTGTCTTCTATGTCTGTGGGTCTATTTCTGTTTTGTATGAAAGTTCATTTGTATAATTTTTTTAAGATTCTACATATAAGTGATATCATATGATATTTGTCTTTCTCTATCTGGCTTACTTCAGTTATTATGGTAATCTCTAGGTCCATCCATGTTGCTGCACATGGCATTATTTCATTCTTTTTATGGCTGAATAATATTCCATTGTATATATGTACCACATCATCTTTATCCATTCATCTGTCGATGGTTGCTTCCATGTCTTGGCTATTGCAAATTGTGGTGCAATGAACATTGGAATGCATGTATCTTTTTGACTTATGATGTTCTCTGACTTATGATATTCTCTGGATATATGCCCAGGAGTGGAATTGCAGGATCATATGGTAGCTATATTTTTAGTTTTTTAAAGAGCATCCATACTGTTCTCCATTGTGGCTGTACCTATTTACATTCTCACCAGTAGTGTAGGAGGGTTCCTTTATCTCTACACCCTCTCCAGCATTTATTGTTTATAGACTTTTTGATGATGGGCATTCAGACTGGTGTGAGGTGATACCTCATTGTAGTTTTGATTTGCATTTCTCTGTTAATAAGTGATGTTGAGCATCTGTTCATGTACCTTTTGGCCATCTGTATGTCTCCTATGGAGAAATGTCTATTTAGGTCTTATGCCCATTTTTTAAAATAATTTAATTTATTTATTTACTTGTTTATTTTTTGGCAGTGTTGGGCTTTAGGTGTGGCTCACGGGATCTTCGTTGTGGCATGAGGGATCTTTCGTTGCGGCGCATGGGCTTCTCTCTAGTTGCAGTGTGTGGGCTCTCTAGTTATGGCACACAGGCTCCAGAGCGCACGGGTTCTGTAGTTTGCGGCACAGGGGCTTTCTAGTTAAGATGCGCGGGCTTGGTAGTTGCAGCACATAGGCTTAGTTGCCCTGCGGCATGTGGGATCTTAGTTCCCCGACCAGGGATTGAACCCACATCCCCTGCACTGGAAGGCGGCTTCTTTTTTTTTTTTTACAACTTTATTGGAGTATAATTGCTTCACAATCGTGTGTTAGTTTCTGCTTTATAACAAAGTGAATCAGTTATACATATACATCTGTTCCCATATCCCTTCCCTCTTACGTCTCCCTCCCTCCCACCCTCCCTATGCCACCCCTCCAGGCGGTCACAAAGCACCGATCTGATCTCCCTGGGAAGGCGGATTCTTTACCACTGGACTGCTAGGGAAGTCCCTTATGCCCATTTTTTGATTGGGTCATTTGTTCTTTATGATATCAAGCCACAGCTGACCCCCGCCTCCCCAGGAGACCCTCCAAGACCAGCAGGTAGGTCTGATCCAGGTTCTTATGGAGTCACTGCTTTGCCCTGGGTCCCAGTGCACGTGAAACCTTGTGTGTGCCCTCCAAGTGTGGAGTCTCTGTTTCCTCAGTTTTGTGGAGCTCCTGCACTCAAGCCCCCTGGCCTTCAAAGTCAAATGCTCTGGGGGCTCCTCCTCCTGATGCCAGACCTCCAGGTTGGGGAGGCTGACGTGGGGCTCAGAGCTCTCACTCCTGTGGGAGAACCTATGCGATATAAGTATTTTCCAGTTTGTGGGTCACCCACCCGTCAGGTATGGGATTTGATTATATCGTGAAAGCACCCCTCCTACTGTCTTGTGTGGCTTCTTCTTTGTCTTTGGGTGTAGAATATCTTTTTTGGTAGGTTCAATTCTTTTGTCAATGGTTGTTCATCAGTTAGTTGTGATTTTGGTGTTTTCATGAGAGGAGGTGAGCTCAAGTCCTTCTACTCTGCCATCTTGTCTCTCGTCTAAAAACTTAAATTCTTATAGATAATTCACTGACACCAAAGATTATATCCTTGAACACTAGTTTGAGAAATGCTGATCTCTAGGGAGAAATTCAAAATCATTACTTCAAGACTGTTTTGGATTGAGTTGTATCTTTCCCACAAAAGATATGTTGGTGCCCTAGCCCCCAGTACCTCAGGATGTGGTCTTAGCTGGAGAGGGTCTTTACAGTGGTAATCAAGTTAAACCGAGGCCATTGGGGTGGGCCCTAAGCCAGTATGACTGATTCCCTTATAAAAAGGGAAAATATGGCCAAAGACACACACCCATGGAGAAGGCCACGTAAAGGTTAGGGTTACACTGCCACAATGAAGGATCTCCAAAGGTTGCTGGCAAACCACCAGATGCTAGGAGAAAGGCATGGGACAGATCGTCCTTTACAGCTTCAAGGAGAGGTGAGATTTCATACGTCTGTCCTCTGGAACTGAGACAATAAATTTCTGTTTAAGCCCTCAGTTTGTGGTACTTTTTTTTTTTTTTTTTCGCGGTAGGCGGGCCTTTCACTGTTGTGGCCTCTCCCCTTGCGGAGCACAGGCTCCGGACGCGCAGGCCCAGCGGCCATGGCTCACGGGCCCAGCCGCTCCGCGGCATGTGGGATCCTCCCAGACCAGGGCACGAACCCGCGTCCCCTGCATCGGCAGGCGGACTCTCAACCACTGCGCCACCAGGGAAGCCCCAGTTTGTGGTACTTTGTAAGAGAAAATAATATGAATAAACTAGGCATTCAACGTGTTTCTAAATCAACAAACTATACAGATGTCAATTTTCTATAAATTAATTAATAATTTAACAGAATTATAACCAAAACCCCAATGGGAATTTTTTGGAAATGGAGAAAATGTTTTAAAGCGTTATCTGAAAAGAACTAAAGCATTAGAAGTGTAGAGAGTTTGGGGAAGCATAATAAATGATGATGGAGGGCTTACTTTGTTATATATTAAAACACATTTTAAAGTTTTAGTACTTAAAATATGGTCCTAATGTAGGATTTGTTCAAATGCTTCTTATTGCCAATAACAGAAAACTAGTTCAAATTAGCTTAAACAGTAATGAAAATGTCATTGTTTTATATAAATGAAAAGATGTATGGCGGGCTTCCTGTGATGGTTTAATTTAGTAGCTCATGATGACATCAGGATTACAACTCTGTTTCCCTATGGTCCTCCCTTCTGCCTTTCTCTGTCTGTCAGCATTATCCTCAGACTATCTCTCTGCGATAGCAAAATGAATGTCTGACTTGCTGAAACTTAATGTTTGTTATGCAGATCCAATAGGACAGATAGATTCATATCCAAGGGGATATATCACATCATGTACCATAACCATCAAAACAAAATGTCCCAAGCTTACTTCTGATGAACCATCTTAAGTCAACTACCTACCCCTGTAAGTCACAAGGCCAATGATATGATTACTTCATTGATGACTTTCTTTGAACTATATAAAAAAGCTCTTTCTATACAAGGATAATTGGAATTAGAACAAAAGGACACTTGAAATAGTAGGGAAGAAACAAAGTTTGTTAGAATTCACTAGTGAAATCACCTTTGAAGGAATGTTTTTGAAAACAAATTCAATTACTTCAGTAGATTAAGGACTTACATTTTTAATTCATCTTGTCAATGTGGTACGGTGTTTTTTGGGAATCTGTCCATTTCATTTTAGAAAAAGTCTAACTTTTCAAATTTATTTCCATATAGTTCATAATATTTATTATACTTTTAATATCTGTGGTATCTGTAATGATATCTTCTCTTTTATTCCTGAAATTAGTAAGTTGTGCTTTCTTCTTTTCATGCTCAAATATTATGCTATGGATTTATCAATTTTTTTATTCCTTCCAAGAACCAATTTTGGCTTCACTAGTCTTTTATGTTTTTTGTTTGTTTCCACTTTATTGATTTCAGCTCACATCTATCTTATTTCATTTTACTTACTTTGGGCTTAATTCTCTTTTTAAATTCTCTCTTCCAAATATAGAAACCTACACAATTGATTTTAAACCTTTTTACTAATAAAAGCATTTTAAGCTATACATTTCGCTACATCCTGTAAATGTTATGTTCAACTTTAATTATCCTTTTTGAAATATTTTCTAATTTTTTTCCTTTTAAGACTTAAAATAATTTTATTTATTTATTTTTGGCTGCATTGGGTCTTCCTTGCTGCACACAGGCTTTCTCTAGTTGCGGCGAGTGGGGGCTACTCTTCATTGCGGTGCGCGGGCTTCTCATCGCGGTGGCTTCTCTTGTTGCAGAGCACAGGCTCTAGGCGCGCGGGCTTCAGTAGTTGTAGCTCATGGGCTCAATAGTTGTGGCTTTCAGACTCTAGAGAACAGGCTCAGTAGTTGCAGCACACAGGCTTAGTTGCTCCGCGACATGTGGGATCTTCATGCACCAGCGTTCGAACCCATGTCCCCTGCATTGGCAGGCAGATTCTTAACCACTGAACCACCAGGGAAGCCCTTCTTTTAAGAGTTTTAATTTCAGCTGTTAAAAAAGGGGGCAGTGGGCTTCCCTGGTGGCTCAGTGTTTGAGAGTCTGCCTGCCGATGCAGGGGACACGGGTTCGTGCCCCAGTCCGGGAAGATCCCACATGCCGCGGAGCGGCTGGGTCCGTGAGCCATGGCCGCTGAGACTGTGTGTCCGGAGCCTGTGCTCCACAATGGTAGAGGCCACAACAGTGAGAGGCCCGCGTACCGCAAAAAAAAAGGGGGGGGGGCAGGACTAAAAATGGGGGCAGGGCTAAAAACAAATAAGAGAAAGTGGCAAAGTCCTTACAGTTGTGGTCCCGGCTCGCTAGTTCCTAACTGGCTTTTGGCCTTTGATTTTTATTTTAGGGTTGGAAAGAAAGGAGGTCATCAATTCTGTCTCCTTACCTTCCTCCGAACTTAGACCAAGATCTTGCTGATTCCTTTTTCCACAATGTTCCCTTTATTCAGTATTACAGCCAAAGCTGACATTCAAAGAAAGTGGCCAGTGATTGATTTCCTTCTGAACCTTAAACCTGGATGGCCTCAGTTGACCTTGGAAGCTAATACCCCTTACTCTTTCTGGTTCTCTCTCCGAGGAGCAATAATAACTCTACAAAAAAACCAAGCATGAAATTTACATGAAATAATAAACATAAAATCTAAATGTTCTCTTTTACAACTACAGAGAATAAAGTAGAAACAAACTAACCTATCAGAATTACAGAAAAATACACCATTTTAGATTTACTTAAGTATTCAGAAGTTAAGGCACTGAATTTTACATTTATGAATGCACTGAACTGATTAAAAATTTCTCCTTGCTCACAGAAAATCTCTAGTTTTAGGAGTGCTGATTATCTCCTGCAAAATCTCATTTTGTTACTTCGGGAAAGTTTATACTATGAAGTCCCTTGTTTTGAATTGTGTTTTTCAGTTCTTAACATTTGCATTAACTTTGAGTCTCAGAATTCTGTCATTAAGTATCAGATAAAGTAATCTAGTCTTAGCCAATTTAAATGAGTTCATCAATGCAGGTTAAATAAATCTATTGAATGTGTATCACTGGCAAGTACTAGAGCTGGGGCTGGAATCCAGGTCACCTGACTCTTAAAGCTAGTGTTCTTCAAATCCTACTTGAAGACCAATGCATCCTGCCATCATCACATAGTCATAGGCTCTTAGGGGTTTCAAAATCATTCATGTAATATTTCCTTAAACTGTAGTCTGTGAACCACTTGTATCAAAACACTGTGCATTGGCAGAGAATGGGTGCTGGTTTAAAATGCAGATTCCCTGGCCTTATCAGACCTTCCAAATCAGAATATTTGGGGGTATGGCTGAGGAATCTGAATAACTTATAAATTCTCAGATGATTGTTATGCAGCTATATTGAGCATATCTTTTCTAGAAATACTGAAAAATTAGTCTCTACTTAAATACTTCTCACAGGAAACACTATTTCTTAAACTAGACTAGCCCACTGTTGGGCAGAAGCATTAAAAGGCCATTGGAAAGTTGAGCGAAGTCCTTCTTTTTATTACTTTTAACAGTTGGTTCTAACTTGAAACAAAACGGGATATATTTTTCTTTTTTTTTTCCCCGGAACTTGTATTTTTCAAATTCAATAAGCAGACCCTTTATGTTTTCATTCAAGTAATCGATCATACCATTCTCCTTGTTGAAGAAAATGGGAGTAAATTAAATGTTAAGAAAAATTTTGTTCTCTTCCTGTGACCTGTTAGCATTATGCCACATTTCCCTAAGATTTGAAGCTATTTTTTTCCTCATAATTCATTTTTGATGATTATTTATTTCAAATGTATAAAATTCAAAGAAATTATAGGATGGATGCTTGTATCAGACCCAAACCTCATTTGCTTCCTTAGATTTCCTCCATGCCACCTACTTCCTGGCTCTTCCTCAGCCTCCCGCACCAGACAACTTTGTTCATACTCTAATGCTTCTGCTGCCTGGGGCTGACCAGTCTCTTACCGTTGGCATGTTGGGCCCTTCCTGTGGCGCCTCACCTTGTGCAGCCAATCTGACTGGCAACCCCCAGGGAATGTTGGCTCCTTTTCCTGCTTCCAGACTTGGATCCACCCGCCCACTCAGGATATGGATCTGGTATCCAGAGTGGGCTCCTAGAGCAACCCAAGTGATTGAATGGAGGAGGTAGAGGGGGGACTTGTTATGCCTCAGGGTGAACTCTGCCCAAGGGGGACCGGAGATGGAAGAGAAGTGACAGATTCACTGCCTGTCCTATCTTCTCTCGTGGACTATTCCAAGGCACAGTGTCCTTTACAGAATGTCTTGTGAAGTCCTGGTGGGCCAACTGCACACACCTGCCCAGCAGCTCTCTTGCTCTTCCTGATTCATGGTGGAGTGGAGCCAGTGCATGTGTGGATTAGTTTGCATTGCTGCACAGCCTTCCTTGACTCACCCTAACTGCTTGGCTGCCCCGATAAAGCATAATCACTTCTATCCTTGTCTCAGGCTACATTCTAGAGCACCAAGGCTAAGATAATACCATGTAGGCACTAGCCAAGATATAAACAGGGAATAGTTCCTTTCTTGCTATTATGCTTTGTATGAATGATAAATTATTTATTTTTGTGTGCATAGCATTTTGCCTCTGCTCATTCTAAACTGAGCTTTCATGATATTTTCACATGTAGGCAGTCATTTCGTTATTTATACTTTTTAAACAAAATGATAAGAGTTTCTATCATTTATCTCACTGGTGAGAAAACTGCTTGAATAATTGTATTTCTTCTGTATGTAATAAAAGATGAATAAACTGACAGCTGGCTATAAATTTTTGTTACTTTATAATATAATATCTTGCCAAGGCTTCTTCTCCATTCATTTTTTAAATTTTATTGAAATATAGTTGATTTACAATGTATTAATTTCTACTGTACAGCAAGTGATTCAGTTACATATACGTTCTTTTTCATATTCTTATCCATTATGGTTTATCACAGGATATGGAATATAGTCCCCAGTGCTATACAGTAGGACTTTGTTTATCAATTCAATATATAATAGTTTTCACCTGCTAATCCCCAACTCCCAATCCATCCTTCTCCCACCCATCCTCCCCCAACCACAAGTCTGTTCTCGATGTCTGTGAGTCTGTTTCTGTTTCATAGATAAGTTCATTTGTGCCATATTTTAGATTCCACATATAAGTGATATATGACATTTGTCTTTCTCTTTCTGACTTACTTCAGTTAACATAATCTCTAGGTCCATCCATGTTGCTGCAAATGGCATTATTTTATTCTTTTTTATGGCTGAGTAGTATTCCATTGTATATATGTACCACATCTTTTTTATCCATTCATCTGTTAATGGACCTTTAGGTTGCTTCCATGTCTTGGCTATTGTAAATCGTCCTGCAGTGAACATTGAGGTGCATGTATCTTCGTGAATTATGGTGTTCTCTGGATATATGCCTAGGAGTGGGATTGCTAGATCATATGGCAATGCTATACTTAGTTTTTTAAGGAACCTCCATACTGTTCTCCATAATGGCTGCACCAATTTACAGTCCCACCAACAGTGTATGAGGGTTCCCTTTTCTCCACACCAGCTCCAGCATTTGTTATTTGTAGACTTTTCTATGACGGCCATTTTGACCAGTGTGAGGTAGTACCTCATTTTAGTTTTGATTTTTATTTCTCTAATAATTTGCAATGTTAAGCATGTTTTCATATGCCTGTTGGCCATCTATATGTCTTCTTTGGAGAAATGTCTATTTTGGTCTTCTGCCCATTTTTCAGTTGGGTTGTTTGTTTTTCTGTTGTTGAGTTGTATGAGCTGTTTGTTTACTTCGGAAATTAAGTCCTTGTTGATTGCATCGTTTGCCAATATTTTCTCCAATTTTGTAGGTTGTCTTTTTGTTTTGTTTGTGGTTTCCTTTGCTGTGCAAAAGCTTGTAAGTTTGATTGGGTCCCATTTGTTTATTTTTGCTTTTATTTCTGTTGCCTTTGTAGACTGACCTCAGAAAACATTGGTATGATTTATGTCAGAGAATGTTTGGCCTATGATCTCTTCTAGGAGTTTTATGGTATCATATCTTATGTTTAAGTCTTCAAGCCATTTTTTTTTTTTTTTTGTGATTCATGTAAAACTTTATTTTGAATTGTATTGAATTTAATTTGAAAATGTGGGGAACAATGTAATATTTACTGTTCTTGGAATTTTGAATGTTAATTTCCAGTTAATTATCTTAAAGTTTTACAGATATATCACCAGTCTTGAAAAATGGTAATTCATATGAAGCTGCCAAACAACCTAATCATTAGTTAATTTATACTATTTGAAAATTTATTTTGTGGAGAAAATGGAAAATCAGTTACTCGTATTCTGGACTGGGGGTTTAAATTTACTGTAGTTACTTCTTCTTCTTTTTTTTTTTTTTTAATTAGTTTCTGCTTTATAACAAAGTGAATCAGTCATACATATACATCTGTTCCCACATCCCTTCCCTCATGCATCTCCCTCCCTCCCACCCTCCCCATCCCACCCCTCCAGGCGGTCACAAAGCACCGAGCTGATCTCCCTGTGCTCTGCGGCTGCTTCCCACTATCTATCTACCTTACGTTTGGTAGTGAGTTTATTTTTGTGCATGGTGTGAGGGTGTGTTCTAACTTCATTGATTTACATGCAGCTGTCCAACTTTCACAGCACCATTTGTTGAAGAGACTTTTTCTCATTTTATATTCTTGCCAACTTTGTCAAAGATTAATTGACCATAGGTGTATGGGTATTTTTCTGGGCTCTCTATTCTGTTACATAGATCTATATTTCTGTTTTTGTGCCAGTACCACACTGTTTTGATTACTGTAGCTTTGTAGTTTTTCTGAAGTCTGGGAGGGTTATGCCTCCTGCTTTGGGTTTTTTTTTCCCCTCAGGATTGCTTTGTCAATTCTGGGTCTTTAATGCTTCCATATAAATTTTAGGATTATTTGTTCTAGTTCTTTGAAAAATGTCATGGGTAATTTGATAGGAATTGCATAAATCTGTAGATTGCTTTGGGTAGTATTGCCATTTTAACAATATTAATTCTTCCAATCTAAGAGCATGAGATATCTTTCCATTTCTTTGAATCATCTTTAATTTCCTTTATTAATGTTTTATAGTTCTCAGCATATAAATCTTTCACTGCCTTGGTGAGGTTTTATCCTAAGTACTTTTTTTGATGTGATTTTAAAAGGGATTGTTTATATTCCCTGTTTGATATTTTATTTTCAGTGTAAAGAAATGCATCCAATTTCTGTATGTTAGTCTTGTATCCTGCTGCCTGTGTTGAAGAGAGGTGGTGAGAGTGGTCATTCCTGTCTTGTTCCAGATTTTAGTGGGAAGGCTTTCAGTTTTTCACCATTGAGTATATTATTGGCTGTGAGTTTGTCATAAATAGCTTTTATTATGTTGAGGTATTTTCCCTCTATACCCATTTTTGTAAGGGTTTTTATCATGAATGGATGTTGAATTTTATCAAATGCTTTTTCTGCATCTATGGAGATGATGATGTGGTTTTTGTACTTTCATTGATGTGGTTTACCACGTTGATTGATTTGCGTATGTTGAACCATCTTTTTGACTCTGGAATGGATCCAACTTGGTAGTGGTGTATGACCGTTTTTATGTGTTGTTGGATTCAATTTGCTAATATTTTGTTGAGAATTTTTGCGTCTATATTCACCAAAGATATTTGCCTGTAATTTTCT
This sequence comes from Mesoplodon bidens, assembly GCF_964165515.1. Taxonomy (NCBI): domain Eukaryota; kingdom Metazoa; phylum Chordata; class Mammalia; order Artiodactyla; family Ziphiidae; genus Mesoplodon; species Mesoplodon bidens. The sequence goes on along the minus strand of NC_138176.1, from coordinate 115,601,611 downwards.
TTTTTGGTAGTGCCTTTGTCAGGTTTTTGTATCAGGGTGATGGTAGCTTCATAGAATGTCTTTGGAGTGTTCCCTCCTCTTCAGTCTTTTGGTAGAGTTTGAGAAGGATGGGTATAATTTCTTACTGTATGTATGGTAGAATTAGCCTGTGAAGCCATCTGGTCCTGGACTTTTGTTTGTAGGGAGTTTTCTGTTTTTTTTTTTTAATTACAGATTTTATTTCACTGCTAGTGATTAGTCTGTTCAAATCATCTCTTTCTTCTTGATTCAGTTTTGGTGGGCTGTATGTTTCTAGAAACTTGTCCACTTCTTCTAGCTTGTCCAATTTGTTGGTATATAATTGTTTATAGTATTCTTTTGTGGTTTTTTGTATTTCTGCAATATCAGTCATTATGTTTCCATTTTCATTTCTTATTTTGTTTATTTGGGTCCTCTCTCTTCTCAGTGAGTCTGGCCAGAAGTTTGTCAATTTTGTTTACCCTTTCATAGAACCAGCTCTTAGTTTTATCAGTTTTTTCTATTGTTTTTTAATCTGTATTTTATTTATTTCCTCTCTGATCTTTATTATTTCCTTCCTTCTGACTTTTGTTCTTCTTTTTCTAATTCTTTTAGGTGGTATGTTATGTTGTTTGAGATTTTTTTTTGTTTCTTGAAGAAGGCCTGTATTGCTATGTACTTCCCTCTAAGAACTGCTTTTGCTGCATCCCATAGATTTTGTATGATTGTGTTTTCATTGTCACTTCTCTCATGGTATTTTTAAATTTTCTCTTTGATTGACCCATTGGTTTTTTTGTAGCATGTTGTTTAGTCTCCATGTAGTCATTTTTTCCTCATTTCTTTTTCTGTGGTTGATATCTAGTTTCATGCCATTGTGGTCAGAAAAGATGCTTGAAATAATTTCTATAGTCTTAAATTTGTTAAGGCTTGTTTTGTGCCCTAATATGTGGTCAGTCGTAGAGAATGTTCCATGGTGCACTTGAAAAGAATGTGTATTCTAGGTTTTGTTTCTTTTGTTTTGTTTTGTTTTGGATGTAATGCCCTGAAAATACCAATTAAGTCTAACTGTTCTGTTGTATCATTTAGGATCTCTGTTGCCTTATTGATTTGCTCTCTAGAAGATCTGTCCATTGATGTGAGTGGGGTGTTAAAATCCCCTACTGTTATTGTATTCCCATCAACTTTTCCCTTTATGTCTGTTAGTATTTGTTTTATGTATTTGGATGCTCCTATATTGGGTGCATATATGTTGACGAGTGTAATATCCTCTTCTTGTATTGAGCCTTTTAACATTATATAGTGTCCTCTATTATGTTTTTTTTAATGTCCTGTGTTTTAAAGTTTATTTTGTCTGATATGAGTATTGTGACCCCCACTTTCCTGTCATTTCCGTTTACATGAAATATCTTTTTTCATCTGCTCACCTTCAATTTATATGTGTCCTTTGCCCTAAGTGGGTCTCTTGTGGATAGCATATTGTAGGCTCTTGTTTTTTTTTAATCCAATCTGCCACTTTGTGTCTTTTAATTGGAGCATTTAGTCCATTGACATTTAAGGTAATTATTGATAGATATGTATTTATTGCCATCTTGAAAACCCTGTTTTCCTGTTGATTTTGTATTTCTTCTTTGTTCCTTTCTTTTTGTTTTTCCTTTTGTGATTTGATGATTTTCTTTTATATTATGCTTCTCTTCTTTTGGGTTTTTGTGAATCTGTTGTATGTTGTTGATTTGTGGTTACCCTGTTTTTCAAGTATGTTAACCCATTACTATATCTACTTGCTTTAGGCTGATAGTCATATAGGCTCAAACAAATTCTAAAAAATATCTACATTTTCTTCCTCTCCTCCACCACATTTTATGCTTTCCATGTCTTCCTTTACATCTTCATGCTTATCCTTTTGCTGTTCATTCTGGTTATCATCACTTTCACAATTTTTTTTTAATTTTAATTTTTTACTTTGTATAGAGCTTATTTAAGTGATTTACTTTCCCATTATGATTTTCTCTTTCCTATACGTTCTTGCTTATTTTCTATTTGGAGAAGACCTTTCAATATTTCTTTAAGGATAGGTTTAGTATTGCAGTATTCTTTTAGTTTTTGCATGTCAGAGAAATTCTGTATCTCTCCTTCTATTGTAAATAATAAGCTTGTTGGGTGGAGTATTCTAGGTTGCAAATTATTCCCTTTCAGGATTTTGAATATACCTTGCTACTCCCTTCTGGCCTGCAACATTTCTGTAGAGAAATCAGCTGATAGCCTTGTGGTGGTTCCCTTGTAATTAACTCTTTGTTTTTTTCTTGCTGCCTTTTGAATACTCTTTTAATCTTTGCCATTTTAATTTTAATATGTCTTGGTGTAGGTCTTCTTGGGTTCATCTTGTTTGGGACCCATTGTGCTTCCTGTACCTGGATATCTGTTTCCTTCTTTAGGTTAGGGAAGTTTTCGGCCATAATTCCTTCAAATACGTTCTTGATCCCTTTCTCTTTTTTCTCCTTCTGGGATCCCTATTATGCATAGATTGGCATGCCTTATATTATCCCATAGGTCTTTTATGTTGATTTCACTTTTTTTTCCATTTGGCTTTCTATCTACTGTTCTGATTTGGTGATTTCCATTATTCTATCTTCCAGATCACTTATTCATTCTTCTGCATTACACAATCTGGTATTTATCTCCTTAAGCTCAACTTTCATCTTGACAAATGAGTTTTCTAACTTTTCTTGGCTCCTCTTTATAGTTTCTAGTTCATTTGTACAGTAATCTGCATTTCTATTGATAGCCTTTCTTAATTCCTTCAGTATTTTTATTATCTCCTTTTTGAAATCTGTATCTATTAGGCTGAAGAGGTCTGTTTCGTTGTTTGTTCTTTCAGGGAATTCTCTTGATCTTTTAATTGGGGGTGGTTCCTCTGATTCTTCATTTTACTTATATTCTATGTGTTTAGGAGAAACAATGATGTACCGTGGTCTTAGAAGGATATTTTTATGTGGGAGCTTTCCTGTGTAGCCTGCGTGGGTTTAATATTTTTGCTGTTAGGGCTGTGTTTTGTATGGATGCCTGCCGCCTCTTTCCTCAGTGTGTGCTGGCTGTTATCCCCTTGATAGGAGGTGTGATTCATGTGGTGAGCAGAGCCCTGGATATTGAGCAGGGCTTCCACTAGGCTCTGTGGTTGTCACAGTGCTGTCAGGGGCAGAGTCTGCTCCCTGTTGTTTGTGCAGAAGCTCCCAGTTCTGTTTCTGAGCTGTGGTGTGAGGTCGGAGGGATAGAAGTGCTCCTTCTGGGAGAGAAGCCATTGAATATCCCTCTGCTGGAGCTGTCCACCGGGGAGTGTGCTCTGTGGTGTCACCTGAAACCTCTTGTGCACGCTCACAAAGTCCAATGTTGTTGGCACTGCCCTTGGCCTTGCCTCAGCTGTGGGAGTGGAGGCAATAGGTGCTGGTGTCCCACAGGTGCTGTTAACCAAGTCACCAGCACAGATCTGATGAAGTCAGGTACAAGGACCCACTGTGGGAGCTACAGAAGCAGCCCAGACATGGCCCAGGCTCTGTGTACATGCACCCACAGACCCACAGCTGCTAAGGGCAGACCATCCCAGCCACGAGAGCACCCATTGTCCACTGTCGTGTCCTCCAGGTGCTGAGTTTACAAAGCCTGCAGTGGCGTAAATCCACAAATCACACAGCTCTGGGAAGAGAGCTCAGGTTTCTGCCCTGCTTCCTAAGTCACGTGGCCCCTGGGGATCAGCTTTGATTTTAGCCCCATCTCCTCTTGTGGGTAACCCACTGGCACTGGTGCACTCCCAGAGCTCATAGATGTGGTGCTGAGTCAGCAGAGAGCACAGAGAAAGAAGCTCCCTTTCCATTCCTCTTAACAGCAGTGCTTCCCTTCTGTGCGGGCTTGGGCTGCTTCTGCGTACACCCCCCAGCTGCTGTTCTCCCACACTCCAGCCCTTTCAGGCTGTCTGCACAGCCAACCCCAGTCCTCTCCCCAGGTCTGTCCTCTAATGCCCGAGTTTCAACACCAGGCCTCTGCCCATACCAGCAGATGCTCATCTTAGGCTGGGAGTGCAGGGCAGTGACATGGACCATCTGTGCAGGTTTCTCTCTGTTCTGCCTGCCACAGACCATCTGCTGTGCTTTCCTCCAGGCCTCTGAAGCTCCCTTTCTGTCCCAGCTGATCACCCCACTGGAGAAGGGGCTTCCCAGAGTGAGAAAACCTTTCCTTTTTCACAGCTTCCTCCCAGTGTCACAGGTCCTGTCCCACTTCCTTTTTTTGGTTTCATCCTACCCAGTTACATGGAGATATTTCTTGCATTTTTAGTTTCTGAGATCTGCTGCCAGCATTCAGTAGGTATTCTGTGAGGATTGTTCCACATGTAAATGTGTTTTGATTTATCTGTGGGAGGAGGTGAGCTCCACGTCCTTCTATTCTGCCATCTTGATTCGAGCCTCTCCGTTCATCTTTATTTTATGTAGGAGGAAGGCCCTTAGCTTTCTTCTGTTGTTAAAAGCTTAAATATCAATACATATCTCCAGTTTCTCTTTCTGCCAATAAAGAGTGTAATCATCTTATGTCCACCTATTACTTTTATTCTTAACATTACATCTGTCTATGTATTTCTGAATTTACATATGAAACACTAGGTCTTCCTAATTCTAATACATTTTTGAATATTAGGTACAAAACTGCAGGTAATTCAAATTACAGTGTGCAATAAGTTTCAGAATTGGTGGTCTTTTAAAAAAATATTCACTCTACAGTTCCTGCTTATGTTAATATACTATTGTTCCTGTTAGAAGCATTACACTTTGTAATACTTAGTTGTATTACCAGGTCTATAAAAGGTAAATTCTTTTTAAAAAAACAAAAATCCTAAGGCCCATAGAGCAATGCTTAATGCAAATGCAGTATGTGTATATCAAGGTCATAGATTTCTTAGAAGAAACAGAAACATAAATTATATGCCATATGGAAGGAGTTAGAACTCATCCTGAGTGTGTGAGGGTTGGTGAGCAAAAAAGGCAAATTCAATGCTCCTTTGCCATTGAAACACCTCTGGCACAATGATGTGTAGTATTCTTTGATCCCCTAAAACTTTTCCTCAACTGATGGTATGTGAAATCTGTAAGAAGAAAATATAAACTCAAATTATTATTTTTTTCTTTTTCATATTCTTTTCCATTATGGCTTATTACAGGATATTGAATATAGTTCCCTGTGCTGTACAATTGGACCTTGTTGTTTATCTGTTCTATTTATAATAGTTTGTATCTTCTAACCCCAAACTCCCAATCCATCCCTCCCTCCCCTCCACCCCAACCCCCAGCAACCACAAGTCTGTTCTTTATGTCTGTGAGTCTGGTTCTGTTTTGTAGATAAGTTATTTGTGTCATATTTTAGATTCCACATATAGGAGATATCTTATGGTATTTATCTTTCTCTTTCTAACTTACTTTGCTTATTATGATCATCTCTAGGTTCATCCACGTTGCTGCAAATGGCATCATTTCATTCTTTTTTATGGCTAATATTCCATTGTATATATATACCAAACCTTCTTTAGCCATTTGCATGTCAGTGCACATTTAGATTGTTTCCATGTCTTGCCTATTTTAAATAATTCTTCTATGAACATAGGGGTGCATGTATTTTTTCAAATTATAGTTTGTCTGGATATATACCTAGGAGTGGGATTGTAGGATCATATGCAACTCTATTTTTAGTTTTTTGAGGAACCTCCATTCCGTTCTCCATAATGGCTGCACCAATTTACATTCCCACCAACAGTGAAGGAGGGTCCCCTTTTCTCCATACCCTCTCCAGCATTTGGTACTTATAGATTTTTTTAATGATAGTCATTCTGACTGGTGTGAGGTGATAACTCATTGTAGTATTGATTTGCATTTCTCTAATAATTAGTGGTGTTGAGCATCTTTTCATGTGCCTACTGGCCATGTGTATGTTTCTTTGGAGAAATGTCTGTTTAGGTCTTCTGCCCATGTTTTGATTGAGTTGTTTTTATGTTATTGAGTTTAATGCACTGTTTGTATATTTTGGAAATTAAGCCCCTGTCGATTGAATCATTTGCAAATATTTTCTCCCAGTCTGTAGTTTGTCTTTTTGTTTTGTTTATGGTTTCCTTTGCTGTGCAAAAGCTTTTAAGTTGGATTAGGTCCCATTTGTTTATTTTTGTTTTTATTTCTGTTGCCTTGGTAGACTGACCTAAGAAAACATTGGTATGACTTATGGTAGAGAATGTTTTGCCTGTGCTCTCTTCTAGTAGTTTTATGGTGTCATGTTGTATATTTAACTCTTTAAGTCATTTTGTGAACTCAAATTATTTTAATCATGATGAATGTTACAACTGGAACTGGGTCTCTTAGCCACAATAAAGTAACTTATGGACAGTTATTAAAACCAATGAAACAGTCTATAGAACTCCATAAAGAAATAAGGTAGACACTGAAACAAAATAGCAAGATGAAACTTTTCCTACTATCTTGGACTAAAGTTGCCAGTTGGTTCCTTTATTCTGAAATAGCAGTGTTCAATGGTGCTTTTTTTTTTGTGTGTGTGTGTGTGATAACGCAGGCCTCTCACTGTTGTGGCCTCTCCCGTTGTGGAGCACAGGCTCCGGATGCGCAGGCTCAGCGGCCATGGCTCATGGGCCTAGCCGCTCCGTGGCATGTGGGATCTTCCCAGACCGGGGTACGAACCTGTGTCCCCTGCATCAGCAGGCGGACTCTCAACTACTGCGCCACGAGGGAAGCCCCAGGGGTGCATTTTTGAAGCCAGTTATTCATTTGATAATCATTTCCAGCACTCCCGTTATTACAGAAGTAGAATATTAGTCTTCACAGATATTTCATCAAAATGTTTGTAGCTATCTGCTTTCCTGTTTCATTTTTGCTATGTCATAAGGAATTATTATTTTTCAACCCAGTCTGGCCATAGTAGGAAAAAAATTAAAAAGAAACGTGACTTCTTAGAATAAGCTCCAGCTCCCCCATTAAACAGCATTTTGATTTCTGCCAAGCCATTTAACCTGCCTAGATTGCATCATCTGAAACACAGTTGTTTAAATCCCTTCCAGCTCTAATGTTCTAGAAGGCCTGAAATGTCTCTAAGAGGAAACTGTTACCACTGCTGATTGTTTCTGTACTGAATTGTGATATTATATATACTCTGATTTGGGGAACATGAAACAGTAAGGATTTATTAAGCTGCTTGTTTAATATATTAGCTACACAATTATATATTATGACATAATTCTAGATAATGTGATAGGTTCTGACCTTGTCCTATTAATAAATGTGTGCTATTAATATTTATGGCTATTAAAAAACCTAGGCCATCCATGAACTTGTATCAAGGTCAAGATGCTCCTTCCTCAGCTTCTGTCAGGAATTTCAGAGTGATGGGCTGAGGTGTTATCAGTAAGGTGACAGGGAAGTCATCCTCTTCACAACACAATAGATATTTATGAAATAATTTGGTAAATGTCTAACTGTCCACGCCATTTCCATGTCAGTTTTACATGAATTCCATTCTTCAGTAAATTTAATAAATATAATACATACTTAAAAGTTCTCTTTTACTGTGTCCAGAGAAAATGAGGCAGTGACCACACTAATGGCTGGCCACCCAAAGACCTTTCCAGCAATGAGGGAAAGGAGGTGCATATTGATATAGTCACCCAGGAAACTGGAGCTTAAAAAATAGGAACATTTCCCTAGAAAAGCAAGATAGTGAAAAAAATGTACAGTTTTCATAGGTATGCTTTTCCAATCAGGAAACAAGTATTTTCATTACAATATGACTTTTAACTGTGTTTCTGTGAGGCTAAGAACTGTCTCCTGTGTATAAAAAATAATGACCAGCAGTCTAAGGAGTAAGTACCATTTAGTGCATTTGGAAAAATTCAAATTCAGCTACTGATGCCGGTGGCTAGGTTGTTTTCTTGTCACAGAAAAAATTCAGAGGCGAGACAGGAAGGTCAAGAAAGTAAAGCAAGGATTTAATTAAGTGATAGTATGCTCTCAAGGTGATAGCAGACAGACTCAGATGAGTAGCTGCCCTGAGTTTCTTTGGCAAGCTGGTTATGTGGAGGCATAGAAATGAAGGGGTGGATATTCATTGGGAAGGGAGGGGTTTGGGGATTGTATTCCCTCCCAGCTACACCTTCCTGAGGGGAGCAGGGATTTTTGTCCTTATTTAATCTTGATTGGAAGTGTCATGGCATTGGTGCATGATGGGAAATTCTTTGATTTTTCTTTCCTTTTTTTTCTGGTTTTTCTTTTCTTTTTTATAACTTCTCATGTCAGTTTTCTAAAAAGATTTTTATTAGAGTATAGTTGATTTACAGTGTTTTATTAGTTTCTGCTCTACAGGAAAGTGAATCAGTTATACATTTACATATACCCACTCTTTTTTAGAGTCTTTTCCCATACAGACCATTTCAGAGTATTGAGTAGAGTTCCCTGTGCTATACAATACGTCCTTATTAGTTATCTGTTTTATATGCACTAGTGTGTATATGTCAATCCCATCTCCCAATTTATCCCTCCCCCCGACCCCTGGTAACACTAAGTTTGTTTTCTACATCTGTAACTATTTCTGTTTCATAGATGAGTTCATTTGTACCCTTTCTTTAGATTCCACGTATAAGCAATACCATATGATATTTGTCTTTCTCTGTCTGACTTACCTCACTCAGTATGACAATCTCTAGGTCCATCCATGTTACTGCAAATGACATTATTTTGTTCTCTTTTATGGCTAATATTCCATTGTATATATGTACTACGTCTTCTTTATCAGTTCCTCTGTTGATGGACATTTAGGTAGCTTCCATGTCCTGGCTATTGTAAATACTGTAGTCATGAACATTGGGGTGCATGTATTTATTTGAAGTATGGTTTTCTCCAGATATATGCCTAGGAGTGGGATTGCAGGATCATATGGTAGCTCTATTTTTAGTTTTTTAAGGAACCTCCATACTGTTCTCCATAATGGCTGTACCAATTTACATTCCCACCAACAGTGTAGGAGGGTTCCCTTTTCTTTACACCCTCTTCAGCGTTCATCATTTGTAGACTTTGATCATGGCCATTTAGACTGGTGTGAGGTGATACCTCATTGTAGGTTTTTTTTTTTTTCAATTTTTATTTTTATTTATTTATTTTTTTTAACATCTTTATTGGAGTATAATTGCTTTACAATGGTGTGTTAGTTTCTGCTATATAACAAAGTGAATCAGCTATATGCATACCTATATCCCCATATCCCCTCCCTCTTGCGTCTCCCTCCCACCCTCCCTATCCCACCCCTCTAGGTGGTCACAAAGCACTGAGCTGATCTCACAAAGCACTGAGCTGAGGTGATACCTCATTGTAGTTTTGATTTGTATTTCTCTAATGATTAGTGATGTTGAGCATCCTTTCATGTGTTTGTTGGCAATCTGTACATCTTCTTTGGAGAAATGTCTATTTAGTTCTACTGCCCATTTTTGGATTGGGTTGTTTGTTTTTTTGATATTGAGCTGCATGAACTGCTTGTATATTTTGGAGATAAATCGTCTGTCAGTTGCTTTGTTTGCAAATATTTTCTCACATTCTGACGGTTGTCTTTTCATTTTGTTTATGGTTACCTTTGCTGTGCAAAAGCTTTGCAGTTTCATTAGGTCCCATTTGTTTATTTTTGTTTTTATTTCCATTTCTCTAGGAGGTGTGTCAAAAAGGATCTTGCTGTGATTTATGTCATAGAGTGTTCTTCCTATGTTTTCCTCTAGGACTTTTATAGTGTCTGGCCTTACATTTAGGTCTTTAATCCATTTTGAGTTTATTTTTGTGTATGGTGTTAGGGAGTGTTCTAATTTCATTCTTTTACCTGTAGTTGCCCAGGTTTCCCAGCACCATTTATTTATTTATTTATTCATTTTACATCTTTATTGGAGTATAATTGCTTTACAATGGTGTGTTAGTTTCTGCTTTATAACAAAGTGAATCAGTTATACATATACATATGTTCCCATATCTCTTCCCTCTTGCATCTCCCTCCCTCCCACCCTCCCTATCCCACCCCTCTAGGTGGTCACAAAGCACCAAGCTGATCTCCCTGTCCCAGCACCATTTATTGAAGAGGGTCTCTTTTCTCCACTGTATATTCTTGCCTCCTTTATCAAAGATAAGGTGACCATATGTGAATGAGTTTATCTCTGGGCTTTCTATCCTGTTCCATATATCTATATTTCTGTTTTTGTGCCAGTACCGTATTGTCTTGATTACTCTAGCTTTGTAGTATAGTCTGAAGTCAGGGAGCCTGATTCCTCCAGCTCCGTTTTTCTTTCTCAAGATTGCTTTGGCTATTTGGGGTCTTTTTGTGTTTCCATACAAATTATGAATTTTTTTGTTCTAGTTCTGTGAAAAATGCCAGTGGTAGTTTGATAGGGATTGTATTGAATCTGTAGATTGCTTTGTGTAGTATAGTCATTTTCACAATGTTGATTCTTCCAATCCAAGAGCATGGTATATCTCTCCTTCTGTTTGTATTATCTTTAATTTCTTTCATCAGTGTCTTATAGTTTTCTGCATACAGGTCTTTTGTCTCCTTAGGTAGGTTTAATACTAGGTATTTTATTCTTTTTGTTACAGCGGTAAATGGGAGTGTTTCCTTAATTTCTCTTTCAGGTCGTTCATCATTAGTGTATAGGAATGCAAGAGATTTCTGTGCATTAATTTTGTATCCTGCTACTTTACCAAATTCATTGATTAGCTCTAGTAGTTTTCTGGTACCATCTTTAGGATTCTCTATGTATAGTATCATATCATCTGCAAACAATAACAGCTTTACTTCTTCTTTTCTGATATGGATTCCTTTTATTTCTTTTTCTTCTCTGATCGCTGTGGCTAAAACTTCCAAAACAATGTTGAATAATAGTGGTGAGAGTGGGCAACCTTGTCTTGTTCCTGATCTTAGTGGAAATGGTTTCAGTTTTTCACCATTGAGAACAATGTTGGCTGTGGGTTTGTCATATATGGCTTTTATTATGTTGAGGTAAGTTCCCTCTATGCCTACTTTCTGGACGGTTTTTATCATAAATTGGTGTTAAATTTTGTCGAAAGCCTTTTCTGCACCTATTGAGAGGATCATATGGTTTTTATCCTTCAATTTGTTAATATGGTGTATCACATTGATTGATTTGCATATATTGAAGAATCTTTGCATTCCTAGGATAAGCCCCACTTGATCATGGTGATGATCCTTTTAATGTGCTGTTGGATTCTGTTTGCTTATATTTTGTTGAGGATTTTTTCATCTGTGTTCATCAGTGATACTGGCCTGTAGTTTTCTTTCTTTGTGACATGTTTGTCTGGTTTTGGTATCAGAGTGATGGTAGCCTTGTAGAATGAGTTTGGGAGTGTTCCTCCCTTTGCTGTATTTTGGAGGAGTTTGAGAAGGATAGATGTTAGCTCTTCTCTAAATGTTTGATAGAATTCGCCTGTGGAGCCATCTGGTCCTGGACTTTTATTTGTTGGAAGATTTTTAATCATAGTTTCAATTTCAGTGCTTGTGATTGGTCTGTTTATATTTTCTGTTTCTTTCTGGTTCAGTCTCGGAAGGTTGTGCTTTTCTAAGAATTTGTCCATTTCTTCCAGGTTGTCCATTTTATTGGCATAGGGTTGCTTGTAGTAATCTCTCATGATCCTTTGTATTTCTGCAGTGTCAGTTGTTTCTTCTCGTTTTTCACTTCTAATTCTGTTGATTTGAGTCTTCTCCCTTTTTTTCTTGATGAGTCTGGCTAATGCTTTATCAATTTTGTTTATCTTCTCAAAGAACCAGCTTTTAGTTTTATTTATCTTTGCTATCATTTCCTTCCTTTTTCATTTATTTCTGATCTGATTTTTATGATTTCTTTCCTTCTGCTAATTTTGGGGTTTTTTTGTTCTTCTTTCTCTAATTGCTTTAGGTTTAAGGTTAGGTTGTTTATTTGAGATGTTTCCTGTTTCTTGAGGTAGGATTGTATTGCTATAAACTTCCATCTTAGAACTGCTTCTGGTGCATCCCATAGGTTTTGGTTCGTCATGTTTTCATTCTCATTTGTTTCTAGGTATTTTTTGATTTCTCTTTGATTTTTTCAGTGATCTCTTGGTTATTTAGTAGTGTATTGTTTAGCCTCCATGTGTTTGTTGTTTTTTTTTTTTTACAGTGTTTTTCCCTGTAATTAATATCTAATCTCATAGCGTTGTGGTCGGAAAAGATACTTGATACGATTTCAGTTTTCTTAAATTTATCAAGGCTTGATTTGTGACCCAAGATGTGATCTATCCTGGAGACTGTTCCATGAGCACTTGTGAAGAAAGTGTAATCTGCTGCTTTTGGATGAAATGTCCTATAAGTATCAATTAAATCTATCTGTTCTATTGTGTCATTTAAATCTTGTGTTTCCTTATTAATTTTCTGTTTGGATGATCTGTCCATTGGTTTAAGTGAGGTGTTAAAGCCCCCCACTATTGTTGTGTTACTGTCAATTTCCTCTTTTATAGGTGTTAGCAGTTGCCTTATGTATTGAGGTGCTCCTATGTTGGGTGCATATATATTCATAATTGTTATATCTTCTTCTTGGATTGATCCCTTGATCATTATGTAGTGTCCTTCAATGTCTCTTATAACATTTTTCATTTTAAAGTCTATTTGATATGAGTATTGCTACTCCAGCTTTCTTTTGATTTCCATTTGCATAGAATATCTTTTTCCCTCCCCTCACTTTAAGTCTGTATGTGTCCCTAGATCTGAAGTGGGTCTCTTGTAGACAGCATATATATGGGTCTTGTTTTTGTATCCTTTCATGGAGCCTTTGTCTTTTGGTTGGAGCATCTAATCTATTCACGTTTAAGGTAATTATCGATATGTATGTTCCTATTACCATTTTCTTAATTGTTTTTGGTTTGTTTTTGTAGGTCCTTTTCTTCTCTTGTGTTTCCCACTTAGAAAACTTCCTTTACCATTTGTTGTAGAGCTGGTTTGGTGGTGCTGAATTCACTTAGCTTTTGCTTGTCTCTAAAGGTTTTAATTTCTCTCTCAAGTCTGAATGAGATCCTTGCTGGGTAGAGTAATCTTGGCTGTAGGTTTTTCCCTTTCATCACTTTAAATATGTCCTGCCACTCCCTCCTGACTTGCAGAGTTTCTGCTGAAAGATCAGCTGTTAACCTTATGGTGATTCCCTTGTATGTGATTTGTTGCTTTTCTCTTGCTGCTTTTAATATTTTTCATTGTATTTAATTTTTGATTATTTGGTTACTATGTGTCTTGGCATCTTTCTCCTTGGATTTATTCTGTATGGGACTCTCTGTGCTTCCTGGACTTGATTGACTATTTATTTTTCCATGTTAGGGAAGTTTTCATCTATAATGTCTTCACATATTTTCCCAGTCCCTTTCTTTTTCTCTTCTTCTTCTAGCACCCCTATAATTCGAATGTTCTAGCACCCCTATAATTTGAATGTTGTTGTGTTTAATGTTGTCCCAGGGGTCTCTGAGACTGTCCTCAATTCTTTTCATTGTTTTTTCTTTATTCTGCTCTGTGGTAGTTATTTCCACTATTTTATCTTCCAGGTCACTTATCTGTTCTTCTGCCTCAGTTATTCTGCTATTGATTCCTTCTAGAGAATTTTTAATTTCATTTATTGTGTTGTTCATCATTGTTTGTTTGCTCTTTAGTTCTTTAGGTCCGTGTTAAACTTTTCCTGTATTTTCTCCATTCTATTTCCAAGATGTTGGATCACCTTTACTAGCATTACTCTGAATTCTTTTTCTGGTAGACTGCCTGTTTCCTCTTCATTTGTTTGGTATGGTGGGTTTTTACTTTCCTCCTTCATCTGCTGCGTATTTCTCTGTCTTCTCATTTTGCTTAACTTACTGTGTTTGGGATTTCCTTTTCACAGGCTGCAGGTTTGTAGTTCCCATTGTTTTTGGTGTCTGCCCCCAGTGGGTAAGCTTGGTTCAGTGGGTTGTGTAGGCTTCCTGGTGGAGGGGACTGGTGCCTGTGTTCTGGTGGATGAGGCTGGATCTTGTCTTTCTTGTGGGCAGGACTGCGTCCATTGGTGTGTTTTAGTGTGTCTGTGAACTTATTATGATTTTAGGCAGCCTCTCTGCTAATGGGTGGGGTCGTTTTCCTGTCTTCTAGTTGTTTGGCATGGGCTGTCCTGTGCTGTAGCTTGCTGGTCTTTGAGTGGAGCTGGGTATTAGCTTTGAGACTGAGATCTCTTGGAGAGCTCTCGCCGATTGATATTATGTGGGGCTGGGGGGGGGGGTCTCTGGTGGTCCAGTGTCCTGAACTTGGCTCTGCCACGTCAGAGGCTCAGTCCTGACATCCGGCTGGATCACCAAGACTTGTCCACCCTGGCCCGCCTCCTCCCCTTGTGTCTCCTCTAACTTCCTCTTTCATTAACTTCCTTCTGGTTCCCAACTGGAGAGCACAGATTGCACCTGCTCCGAAGGCCAGTGGGGGCCTTGCCTCACCTGATGCTCAGCCTCTGTTGCTTGTGCTCATTGTAGGCTTGATTTGCATTTTATGGTTTCCTTTGCTGTGCAAAAGCTTTTAAGTTTAATTAGGTCTCATTTGTTTATTTTGTTTTTATTTCCCTTACTCTAGGAGATGGATCCAAAAATGCTATTGCTGCAATTTATGTCAGAGTCTTCTATCTATGTTTTCCTCTAAGAGTTGTATAATATCGTCTTATGTTTGTCTTTAATACATTTTGAGTTCTTTTGTGTGTGTGTGTATGGTGTTTGGGAATGTTCTAACTTCATTCATTTACATATAGCTGTCCAAGTTTCCCAGTACCACTTATTGAAGAGACTGTCTTTTCTCCATTGTATATGCTTGCCTCTTTTGTCATAGGTTAGGTGATCATAAGTGCATGGTTTTATCTCTGGGCTTTCTATCCTGTTCCATTTATCTATAGTTCTCTTTTTTGTGCCAGTACCATAATGTTGTGATAAGTGTAGCTTTGTAGTATAGTCTGAAGTCATAGAGCCTGATTTCTCCAGCTCTGTTTTTCTTTCTCAATATTGCTTTGGCTATTCAGGGTATTTTGTGTTTCTATACAAATTGTAAACATTTTTTGTTCTAATTCCGTGAGAAATGTCATTCGTAATTTGATAGGGATTATACTGAATCTGTAGATTGCTTTGGGTAGTAATGTCATTTTTACAACATTGATTCTTCCAATCCACGAAGATGGTATATCTTTCCATCCGTATGTGTCATCTTTGATTTCTTTCATCAGTATCTTACTGTTTTCTGAGTACTGTTCTTTTTCTTCCTTGGGTAGGTTTATTCCTAGGTTTTTTATTCTTTTTGATGTGATGGTAAATGCAATTATTTCCTTACTTTCTTTTTCTAATCTTTTGTTGTTAGTGTATAGGAATGCAAGAGATTTCTGTGTATTAATTTTGTATCCTGCACCTTTACCAAATTCATTGATGAGCTCTAGTAGTTTTCTGGTAGCATCTTTCAAATTTTCTAAGTATAGTATCATGTCATCTGCAAACACTGACAGTTTTACTACTTCTTTTCCAATTTGGATTCCTTTTATTTCCTTTTCTTCTCTGATTTCTGTGGTTAAGACTTTGAAAAGTGTGTTGAATAAAAGTGATGAAAGTTGACATCCTTGAATTGTTCCTAATCTTTGAGTAGATGCTTTCAGTTTTCCACCACTGAGAATGATATTTGCTGTGTGTTTGTCGTATATGGCCTTTATTATGTTATGGTAGGTTCCCTCTGTGCTCACTCTCTGGAGGGTTTTTATCATAAATCGGTGTTGAATTTTGTCAAAAGCTTTTTCTGCATCTCTTGAGATGATCATATGGTTTTTATTCTTCAATTTGTTAATATGGTGTACCACATTGATTGATTTGCATATATTGAAGAATCCTTGTGTCCCTGGGATAAATCCCACTTGATCAGGGTGTATGATCCTTTTAATGTATTGTTGGATTCAGTTTGCTAGTATTTTGTTTCGTATTTTGACATCTGTGTTCATCAGTGATATTGCCCTGTAATTTTCTTTTTATGTGATATCATTGTCTGGTTTTGCTATCAGGTTGTTGATGGCCTCATAGAATGAGCTTGGGAGTGTTCCTTCCTCTGACATACTTTGGAATAGTTTGAGAAGGGTAGGTGTTAACTCTTCTCTAAGGGTTTGATAGAATTCACCTGTGACACCATCTAGTCCTGGACTTTTGTTTGTTAGAAGATTTTTAATCACAGTTCAGTGATTTTTTAAATCCAATTCAGTCCTTGTGATTGGTCTGTTCATATTTTCTCTTTCTTCCTGGTTTAGTCTTGGAAGGTTGTACCTTTCTAAGAATTTGTTCTAGGCCATCCATTTTATTGGCATATAATTGCTTGTAGTAGTCTCTTATGATCCTCTGTATTTCTGTGGTGTCCTTTGTAACTTCTCCTTTTTCATTTCTAATTTTATTGATTTGAGTTCTCTCCCTCTTTTTCTTGTTGAGCCTGGCTAAAGGTTTATCAATTTTGTTTATCTTCTCAAAGAACCGGGTTTTAGTTTCATTGATTTTTGCTATTGTTTTCTTGGTATCTATTTCATTTATTTCTGCTCCCATCTTTATGATTTCTTTCCTTCTACTAACTTTGGGATTTATTTGTTCTTTCTCTAGTTGCTTTAGGTGAACTGTTAGGTTGTTTATTTGAGAGCCTTCTTGTTTTTTGAGGTAAGGTTTTATTGCTATAATCTTCCCTCTTAGAACTGCGTTCGCTGCATCGCATAGGTTTTTATTTATTTATTTATTTATTTATTGCGGTATGCGGGCCTCTCACTGCTGTGGCCTCTCCCGTTGCGGAGCACAGGCTCCGCGGCCATGACTCAGGCTCAGCGGCCCTGCCACTCCGCGGCATGTGGGATCTTCCCAGACCGGGGTGCAAACCTGTGTCCTCTGCATCGGCAAGCAGACGCTCAACCACTGCGCCACCAGGGAAGCCCCCGCATAGGTTTTTGATTGTCATGTTTTCCTTGTCATATTTCTCTAGGTATTTTTTTATTTCCTCTTTGATTTCTTCAGTGATCCATTGGTTTAGTGACATATTGTTTAGGCATCATGGTTTTGTGTTTTTTGCCTTTTTTTTCCTGTAATTGGTTTCTAATATCATAGAGTTGTGGTTGGAAAAGATGCTTGATATGATTTCAGTTTTCTTAAATTTACTGAGGCTTGATTTGTGACCCAAGGTGTGATCTATCCTTGAGAATGTTTCGTGTGCACTTAAAAAGAATGTTTATTCTGCTTCTTTCGGATGGAGTATCTTATAAGTATCACTTAAGTCTGACTGGTCTAATGTGTCATTTATGGCTTTTGTTTCCTTATTGATTTTCTGTCTGGATGATCTGTCCATTGGTGTAAGTGGGGTGTTAAAATCACCCACTATTATCGTGTAACTGCCTGTCTCCCCTGTTATGGCTGTTATTAGCCTTTGCATTATATATTGAGGTGCTCCTATGTTGGGTGCATATATATTTACAATTGTTGTATCTTCTTCTTGGATTGATTGCATGATCGTTAAGTTGTGTCCTTCCATGTCACTTGTAACAGTCTATATTTTAAAGTCTATTTTGTCTTATAGGAGAATTGCTACTCCAGCTTTCTTTTGATTTCCATTTGCGTGGAATCTGTTTTTCCATCCCTTCACTTTCAGTCTGTATGTGTCCCTAGGTCTGAAGTATGTCTCTTGTAGACAGCATGTATACCTGTCTTGTTTTTGTATCCATCCAGCCAGTCTGTTTCTTTTGGTTGGAGCATTTAATCCATTTACATTTAAGGTAATTATCAATATATATGTTCCTATTGCCATTTTCTTCATTGTTTTGGGTTTGTTCTTGTAGTTCTTTTTTCTTCCCTTTCTTTTCTTGTAGTTTGATGATCATCTTTAGTGTTGTGTTTGGGTTGCTTTTTCTTTTGTGTGTGTATCTCTTGATTTTTGGTTTGCATTTCCCATGAGGTTTGGGAAACCTATATATATACATGGTTGTTTTAATTTGCTGGTCTTAAAGTCTTTAAGTTGCTGGTTTTAAGTTGCTGGTCTCTTAATTTCAAATGCAATTCCTATTTCCTGCATTTGTACTTGCCTCTTCTTACAGATGCTAATTTCGATATCGTATTTGTGTATGGATGATTTCCTGATTTTACTGTATGTTTGCCTTTGCCAGTGAGCTTTCCCATTTGTTATTGTCTTATTTCTATTTGTGGCCTCTCCCCCCACCCTGACCCCTGCCTAGAGAATGTCCTTTAGCATTTCTTGTAAAGCTGGTTTGGTGATGCTGAATTCTCTTAGCTTTTCCTTTTCTGTAAAGCGTTTGATTTCTCCATTGAACCTGAATGAGATCTTTGCTGCGTAGAGTATTCTTGGTTGTAGACTTTTCCCTTTCATCACTTTAAATGTATCATGCCACTCCCTTCTGCCTGCAGAGTTTCTGCTGAAAAATCAGGTGATAACCTGAGGGGGAATTCCCTTGTATGTGATTTGTTGCTTTTCCCTTGTTGCTTTCAATATTTTTCTTTGTATTTAATTTTTGTTAGTTTGATTAATGTGTGTCTCAATGTGTTCCTCGTTGGATTTATCCTGTATGGGACTCTCTGTGGTTCCTGTACTTGGGTGACTATTTACTTTACCATGTTAGGGAAGTTTTCAACTATAATCTCTTTAAATATCTTCTCAGGCCCTTTCTCTTTCTCTTCTTCTTCTGGGCCCCCTATAATTCAAATGTTGGTATGTTTAATGTTGCCCCAGAGGTCTCTGAGACTGTCCTCATTTCTTTTCATTCTTTTTTCTTTATTCTGTTCTGCAGCAGTGATTTCCACCGTTTTGTCTTCCAGCTCACTTATCCGTTCTTCCTCCTCAGTTATTCTGCTATTGATTCCTTCTGGTGTATTTTTCATTTCAGTCATTTTATTGTTCATCTCTGTTTGTTTGTTCTTTAGTTCTTCTAGGTCTTTGTTAAACATTTCTTTTATCTTCTCGATCAGGGCCTCCATTCTTTTTTCGAGATCTTGGGTCATCTTACTATTATTACCCTGAATTCTTCTGCAGGTAGATTGCCTATCTCCTCTTCATTTACTTGTTCTTGTAGGTTTTATCTTGCTCCTTCTTCTGCAGCATATTTCTCTGTTGTCTCATTTTTTTGTTCTTGTAGGTTTTTATCTTGCGCCTTCATCTGCAACATATTTCTCTTTCATCTCATTTTGTCTAACTTACTGTGTTTGTGGCTTCTTTTCCACAGGCTGCAGGATCGTAGTTCCTCTTGCTTCTGGTGTCTGCTCCCTGGTGGGTGAGGTTGGTCCAGGGGCTTCTGCCGTTATCCCCTTGTTGGGGGGGGGAAGTTGACTGGTGGTGTGATGACCAGAGCTTGCCCTGGATATTGAGTAAGGCCTCCCCTTTGCGCTGTCGTTGTCACTGACATGTCAGGGGCAGGGTCTGCTTCCTAGTTGTTGGAGTAAAGGCCCCCAGTTCTGTTTCTTAGCTGTATTTCTGATCTCTGGTGCTAGATAAGCAGGATTGGATCACTCCCACTGTAAGAGAGAGCCACTGAGTATTCCTCCTCTGGAGCTGTTTACCTGTGAATGTGCTTTGTTGTGTCCCCTTTCGTCTATTGTGCAGGCTCACAAAGTACACTGTTGTTGGCACTGCTCTCAGTCCCACCTTAACTGTGGGTATGCTGGCAGTTGGCCCTGGTAACTCTGAGGCATTTTTTTTTCACAGGCCACCAGCCTAGATTCACCAAGGTCAGTTCCCAGGACTGCAGTAGTTGTGCACCTGGATCCATTGTGGGAGCTATGGGGGCAGCTCAGACTTTGGCCTGGCCCAACCTCCCTGTGTAGGTGCCCAAAAAGCCCACATCTGCTAAAGCCAGACTCACCTCTGTTCAGATGTCTGTTCAGATGTTCCACAGGTGCTGAATTTAGGAGGCTGTCAGCGGAGGTGTAACTCTGTGGTTCGTGCAGCCACGAGGAGAGATTTCAGCTCTTCTTCCTTAGTCCCATGGCCCCTGGGGCTTAGCTGTGGTTTCAGCCCCAACTCTGTGTGTGTTCCTCCCACCAGAGTCTGCTCTATATGTTGCTGTCAGGTGGGAGGGGGCTAAAGCAGTGATCAGGGCAAGCGGGCTGCCCAGCTGGGAGGGAGCTGAGGCAGCGATCGGGGGAGCAGGTCACCCAGGTGGGAGCGAGGGGCCGAGGAGGCAGTGATGGGGGCGTGTGAGCTGGCTCCAGAAGGAGCCCTCCCTAGTGCCCATGGAGACAGGGGCTGGTGCCCGAGGAGAGAGGCTGCAATGGTGGCCCCACCCTTTGCACATCACTCAAGAGTGGCACTTCGCTTCTTTGTCAGTCCAGGCTTCCTCCATGAGCATTTCTGGTTGCGGAGCTCTTCACTCGCATCCCCTCAGTCTGTCTCCTCACAGCCAAGAGCAGTCCCCTCCCCGGGTCTGCTCTCTAAACCCCGTGTTTCAGCCCCCAGCCCCCATGTGCACTAGCAGATGCCTTTCTCAGGCTGGGCCGTGCAGGGCTGTGGCACAAATCACCTTTATACGTCTCACTCTGTCCTGCCTGCTACAGACCAGTTGCTGCTCTCTCCTCCAAGCCCCTGAATCTCCCCTTCTGTCCCCGTTGATCTCCCCACAGGTGAGGGGGCTTCCCCAGATGTGGGAACCTTTCCTCACCTTCAGCTGTCTTCCAGGAGCACAGGTTCCATCCTGCTTCCTTTCCTCTTCCTTTCCCCTTCTCCTTTCTCCTGTCCCACCTGGTTGCATGAGGATCTTTCTTGTCCTTTCAGGTGTCCAAGGTCCTCTGCTAGTGTTCATCAGGTGCTCTGTGAGAATAGTTCCATTCGTAGCTGTATTCTTGATGCATCTGTGGGGAGAGATGAATTTCACGTCCTCCTACTCCTCTGCCATCTTGAGGATATCATGTCAGCTTTTGTAATCAATTATTATCATATGACTTAAAATTCTATATACACTTAAAGAAAACTGACTTTGATGACAAAAACCAAGTCCAAGCCAATCTGTCCACCTAGCTGTGTTAATTCAGACAAGTTGTGCCTTTCTGAGCCATAATTTTCTCATCCCGAGCAAGGAGCTATGGCCACATGTGCTTTCCCACCAGACACTGAAGGAAAGGAACTTCGTATCTGCAAGGCTAATTTTATTGTAATGAGGCCATATGAGCAAAAGGTTACATTTGGGTGGCAGAGATCCTCACCTCACACTTATCACCCCAAAATGTGTGCTTTCCTGTCAGTCTGGAAGTCACTGCTTTTCTTTGTCTGCTCAAGAACCCCTGTTGTTTACAAGATGTGTGGTTTCCTGCCATCTGGCCTGTGCCCCCCTTTCTCTGCTCATGTCTAGCTAACTGCCTGGTCTAACATTCCCCCCTCAAGGAGTCTGGACCCTTAAAATCTTTTAAGGGGCACGGGTCGATGGTCTGTCTTTTGTAACTGCTTCAAGCTGAGCATGGGTGTTGTCCCTACCTGTGGGTCTAGATCTCCTTGCTTATCTGTCAGAGATAGGGGTCTTGGGTTGTTTAGAGTGGCAGAGATGGAGAGTGGGGAGTAGAAGGAGGCAGCAGCCTTGCCCAGTGGGTGTTGATGGTCCCTTTCTTCAGGTGGGATGGGTTGAAATCCCTGGCATAGCATCATTTGAAGTTGGAGTTGTTGTATCCTAGAGGATAGACATTTAGCTAGGTGGTTAAAAATACAAGGACCAAGGAGAAAGATGAGAAATATAGATGGGCCTAGAAATGGGAGAAGCCAAGTATATCCTGGAAACCATCCCCTAAAGGGTCTCAGTCCATTCTTGCTTCCCTTGATTATACCTGTAGATCCAGGAAGCCTGTTCATAGATTCCTTGAACATTTACTTTTACTTCTCCTGTGACATTAATATATATGTAGCATGTTTTATTTATGATAGCACAAACCCCTCCTTGGCTTGCTAGGAGATAGTCTAGGGCTCGATGGTTGTTGAAGGCCACCTCTGCCAGGGAATCTAGGGATTTTTGTAAGAGTGTGAGAGAGTCTCCAGTTCTCTTTAGTGTGCTGTCCAGGGAGGAGGTTAGATACCTCAGGGTTGCCTCATTGTAGGTAAATTTTCCCCAAAGGGCAGCTTCACCTCGGGTCCCCATATTTCCTGCTAGCACCAAACCAAAGGCCCTTTTTTGTCTCACATGGGTCACACTGAGGATGGTTATTTGGGCTGGAGCCATGGTTCCCAGGGTGTAGTCCCCATAATGAAGTGTGGCGTCTAGATGTGAGAGAGCAGTGGCTTTGGTTATTGTGAGGTCCCACATAGGCATAATAATCCAGGCGGTGCTGGTAAAGCAGCATCATTGGTTTGCTTATACAGCTGGAGAAAAGTTCTGGGAGGCGGGGGACAGTTGTGGAGAGGTCCCATCTGCATTTTTGGATTTGGTCCCTTGTTTGGAGTGTCCAGGGTGAGGCCTGTATTCAGGGATAGTCATGGTAAGGGAGTGTCTGGTATAATAGCTAGCACAAGCAGTTCTGTTGGCATTAGTTAGTGAGCTGTCATACATACATGTGTTTTGTTAGGGGTGCAGATGAAATGTAAAGAGGCTGGCGCACTATATCGCTCCAATTTATAGGCTTAAAGTTATGCAGCGACAGGCTTAGGCTTGTGTTAGAGTCTTAGGGGCTGAAGAGGGGTCTGTGTGTCCCCTCTGAGTATTGCTGTGACAAGGGGTGCATCCTAAGGTTTGATTGCAGATTAGGGAGGTTTTGGTGATATTTATAGCCCTTGAATAGGGAGGTGTGATGCGGTAACAGAGCGGAGGTGGCCTTTCCCATGTAACGATTAAGGAAAAATCTTGCCTAGGGTAATTAAAAGAAGATTGGTTAAAAGCTGAGAATACAGTATGGCTGTTGACTGTGTAGGCCTTGAGGCTGGAACTAATGTCTCCTGGGGTGGTGGGTTGGGGATGGCAAACCCAAGAGAGATTGAGATTTTACCCTTTAGCAATAACCCAGGAGTTATTAACTATTCTGTTATCTTTCCATGTTAAGTCTTGGGACCAAAGAGATTGGATAGGTAAGAGGAGAACAAGTAATAGAGGGAGTAGGGTCCCTAGCATCTTTCAGAAGGAGAAAAAAAGGCTGTGGGCGGTCTTTGGATTTTTAGCAGGTCTTATCAAACCCAGCCTGGACAGAGGAGTTCCCTCTCGGGTATAAGTGCAGAGCTAAAGCAATACTCATAAAAGATTCTAAGAGCGAGGAGGAGAGCAAGGAGGACAACAAGTATGCAAATCCTCCAGAGTATTTTGGTTATTTTGTGGGTGGACTGGGGTATCAGAAGGCAAAAAGGAAAATAGTGGCTCTGGGTAATCAGCCTTGGATCTGTGACGTTTCTTTGTCCTTCCTGAGTAAGAGCTTCAGGTCCTAAAGAGGCTCTCGCATCCACCTGAACTCTTTTGGCTGTCCAAGGTCTTCCATGTCCTGTGAAGACTCAGGGGGAGGGGGAGGTTTAATTCTAGGAAGGTGCACCCAACTAGTGACCCCTGTAGTTTTACTACAGTAGGAGTGCTGAAAAGGACATAGTAAGGCCCTTTCCAGTCGGGCAGTAATTGATGAGAGGGGGACCCTTCTCTCCATGTTTTTAGGAAGACAGAATCTCCTGGCTGAACATGCATGGAGCCTGTTTCCTGGCTGAGGGCTGGCAAAACCTGATTTCCATATTCTGAAATCGTCATTTGGACTTGCTGCAGATTAACTAGATACCTAATGAATTCACTGGTTTTGGTGTCTACCACAATATCAGAGGATAAAAGGGGCCTATCGTAAGTCATTTCAAAGGGGCTGAGCCTTAGCCCTGTTTTAGGTGTGACCCTGGTTCTCAGGAGGGCTATGGGCAAAAGCTTTGTCCAAGGTTCTCATGTCTCTTGACAAAGCTTAGCCAGGATTCTTTTTTCTTTGTCTTTTTTTTCTTTTTCTTTTTCTTTTTTATTGAAATGTAGTTGATTTACAATGTTGTGTTAGTTTCAGGTGTACAGCAAAGTGATTCAGTTATACATACATATATATGTATTTTTTTCAGATTATTTTCCCTTATAGGTTATTACAAAATATTGAGTATAGTTCCCTGTACTATATAGTAGGTATTTGTTGTTATCTATTTTATATATAGTAGTGTTTTTACATTAGTCCCAAACTACTATTTATCCCTCCTCCCCCGCTGCCCCTGCTTTCCCCTTTGGTAACCATAAGTGTGTTTTCTATGTCTGTGGGTCTATTTCTGTTTCGTATAAAAGTTCATTTGTATACTTTTTTTAAGATTCCTCATATAAGCGATATCATGTCATATTTGTCTTTCTCTATCTGGCTTACTTCAGTTATTATGGTAATCTAAGTCCATCCATGTTGCTGCAAATGGTATTATTTCATTCTTTTGATGGCTGAATAGTATTCCATTGTACCACGTCTTCCTTATCCATTCATCTGTTGATAGACATTTAGGTTACTTCCATGTCTTGGCTATTGTCAATCATGGTTCAGTGAACATTGGGGTGCATGTATCTTTTGGAATTAGGGTTTTCTCCAGATATATGCCAGGAGTGGGATTGCAGGATCATCTGGTAGCTATATTTTGGTTTTTTACGGAACCTCTATACTGTTCTCCATAGTGGCTGTACCAACTTGCATTCCCACCAAGAGTATAGGAGGTTTCCTTTTTCTCTGCATCCTCTCCAGAATTTGTTATTTGTAGCCTTTTTAATGATGGCCATTCTGACCGGTGTGAGGTGATACCTCGTTGTAGTTTTGATTTTAATTTCTCTAATAATTAGTGATGTTGAGCATCTTTTCATGTGTCCTTTGGCCATTTGTATATCTTCTTTGGAGAAATGTCTATTTGGGTCTTTAAATTGTTTGCTTTATTTTGATATTGAGGTGAATGAGCTGTTTGTGTATTTTGGAAATTAAGCCCTTGTAGGTCACATCATTTTCAAATATTTTCTTCCATTGTGTAAGTTGTCTTTTAGTTTTGTTTATGGTTTCTTTCACTGTGCAAAAGCTTTTAAGTTTAATTAGGTCCCATTTGTTTATTTTTGGAAAGAAACTGAAGATGACAGAAAAAGATGGAAAGATATACCGTGTTCCTGGATTGGAAGAATCAATATTGTCAAAATGACTAAACTACCCAAGGCAATCTACAGGTTCAGTGCAATTCCTATCAAATTACCAATGGCTTTTTTTCACAGAACTAGAACAAAAAAATTTTTAATTTGTATGGAAACACAAAAGACCCTGTATAGCCAAAGCAATCTTGAGAAAGAGAAACGGACCTGGAGGAATCAGGCTCCCTGATTTCAGACTATACTACAGAACTACAGTAATCAAAACAGTATGGTACTGGCACAGAAAACAGACATATAGATCAATGGAACAGGATAGAAAGCCCAGAAATAAACCCACACACCTATGGTCAATTAATCTATGACAAAGGAGGCAAGAATATAAGATGGAGAAAAGAAGTATCTTCAATAAATGGTGCTGGGAAAACTTGACAGCTGCATGAAAAGAATGAAATTAGAACATTCTCTAATACCACACACAAAAATAAACTCAAAATGGATTAAAGACCTAAATTTAAGACCAGATATTATAAAACTCCTAGAGGAAAACACAGGTAGGATTCTTTTTTAAAGTTGATTGCCCTTTCTATTTTACCTGAAGATTGAGGCCTCCAGCCAGCATGGAGGTGGTAGCAAATGCCTAGGGCAGTAGAGATTTGTTGTGTAATCTTAACCACAAAAGAGGGGCCATTATCACTTTGTAAAGACTGTTGAAGTCTGAACCAAGGAATTATTTTCTTTCATAATGCCTTTGTTACTTTCCTAAGCTCTCTGGTCCTTGTTGGAAAGGCATCCTTCCGCCCAGTGAAAGTGTCAATAAAAATTAGGAGGTATTTATCTCCCTGGAGGATGGCATCTGGGTAAAGTCTTCTCCCAGATAAGTTCCTCTTCTTTGGATGGGCTGGAGGAGGGGTGGGGGCCTGTTTTCCCTCTGGGCTGTTACGGTAGCATATGTTACAGGCTTTTGTGATTTCTAAGGTAGTCTGAGAAAGGCCTATGCCAGAAAAAGCTTTTTCCACCAGGCTAGTCAAAGCATCCCTCCCCAGATGAGAGGAATCATGGAGTGCCTTTAAAATTTTCCATTGTAATGCTCTGGGCAGCATTATTGTATGTTCCTTTATCCACCATCCATTGGGGCCCTTTCGATATCCCCTAGTTCTAGCCTACTTTATTTCCTTATTTATATACTGGGGTGGCAAAAGCAGGCTGGGGGTTGGTACATGGAGGGAGTAAGGTAACCTGAGTTGAAGGGGTTTTAAGAGCTGCACTCTTTGCTGTCTTGTCAGACAGGTTATTTGCTGTCTTGTCAGACAGGTTATTTGCTTTTACTAGTGTGAATTTCCCTTCTGGTGTCTCTTAGAGTGGATAACTGCCATTTCCTTAGGGTCTTGTACTGCCTGTAGGAGTTCCAGGATCTCCTGGCAGTGCTGGATTGGGAAGCCCCATGCAGTCAGGAGTCCCCTGTGTTTCAAGAAGGCATCATGTGGATGTAACACCAAAAATGCATACTTAGAATCCATATAGATATTGATCCTCTTGTCTTTTCCTAGCCTTAAAACTCAAGCTAGGGCTATAAGCTTGGCTTCTGGTGCCAAGGTTTAGGGTGGCAGGGCATCAGCCTCTACGAGCTCATGTAAATCTACGATGGCATACCCTGCTTTCTGGATGCCATCATGTATGTAGCTACTTCCATCAGTAAACCAGTCAGCATCAGGGTCCTCGAGGGGCTGGTCCCTAAGGTCAGGTCTGCTGGAATACACCTGTTTGATGGTCTCAGTACAATAATGAGACAGCTCCCCTGGGCTTTCTCTTGGCATACGTGTAGCTGGATTTAAGGCCTGACATACTTTAAGGGTCACTTCAGGAGAGTCAAGAAGGATGGCCTGATATTTTGTGTGGCAGCCTCCAGTCAGCCATTGTTGTCCTTTAATTTCTAACACTCCCCGTACCTGGTGTGGGGTTAATACTTCCAGGGGTTGATCCATGGTGAGTTTTGTGGCCTCTTCAACTAGCAGGGCTGTGGCTGCTATGGCTCTCAGACACCCTGGCCATCCTGAGGCCACTGGGTCCAATTTCTTGGAGAGATATACCACTAGCTGTGGAACTGGCCCTACTTTTTGGGTGAGAACTCCCAGGGCTATTCTGTTTCTCTGAGGTAAATAGAGTAAAGGGCTTGTTAAGATCTGGGATCCCTATACGGCTCGGGCACAAGTCAGGGCTGTCTTTATCTAATCAAATGCTCTTTGTAAATTCCCTGTCCAATATAGAGGTTCTGTGTCCATTCCCTTCAAGGCCTCATACAATGGTTTTGCCATGAGACCAACCCTGGGGATCCAAATCCTGTAAAACCCAGCCCTTCCTAAGAAGGTTCTGATATGTTTCTTTGTATGTGGTCATTGTAAATGGAGGATTGCTTCCTTATGCTGGGTCGTAAGGGTGCGCTTCTCTTGGCTTAGAACATGTCCCAGGTAGGTGACCCTCTGGGAGGAAATTTGGGCCTTCTGGGGGGATACTTTATACCCCCTGGAGCCCAGGAAACTGAAGATCTGTACAGTGTTTTGGTCTGAAGTTTCCTTTGAAGGGCTGCAGATAAGGAGTCATCTGCATATTGTAATAATGCCCTCATATCTAACTTTAGTTTCCTTAGTTCCAAGGCCTTGCCAAACAGGTTTGGGCTGTCCTGGAATCCCTGAGGAAGGACAGTCCAGGTATATTACTGGGTCTCATTAGTGTCTGGGTCTGTCCATTCAAGGGCAAAAATGTATTGAGAATCAGGGCGAACAGGTATACAGAAGAAGGCATTTTAAGATCAAGGACTGTAAACCAGGTGTATCCTTTGGGACCAAGTAAGGATTGTGTATGGGTTGGGAACAATTGGATGAAGAGGAATTACAGCTTCACTTAAGATTCAGAGATCTTTTTTTTTTTTTTTTTTTTTTTTGCGGTACACGGGCCTCTCACTGTTGTGGCCTCTCCCGTTGCGGAGCACAGGCTCTGGACGCTCAGGCTCAGCAGCCATGGCTCACGGGCCCAGCCGCTCCGCAGCATGTGGGATCTTCCCGGACTGGGGCACGAACCCGTGTCCCCTGCATCGGCAGGCGGACTCTCAACCACTGAGCCACCAGGGAAGCCCAAAAGCCTATATTTGATAAATTTTGAGATTAGGGGTTGGAGTCTCTGGTTTTATGGGGTGTTGCTGCCTGGAAAAGAAGTTGTTAGTTTCTTTTAAGGTGATTTTTATAGGAGTGACAAACTTTGCCTTCCCTGGAATTCCCTGATCCCAGACCTGTAGATCTATAAGTTTTCCTGGGGAATATCTTGGGCTGGACTGTCCATGTCTTGTATAATACATAGTCTAGCCAAAAACATTCCTTGCTTTTGGTTTTCAGGGAGAGTAAGAGTCACCCCCAAGGCTGAGAGAAAGTCCCTTCCAAGTAATGGCCTAGGGCATTCAGGCATGACAAGTAACTTGTGAGTTATAAGTATCTTTCCCCAGGTGCAAGGTAGAGGGGTGGTGAAATGTTTTAGCTTTGGTCTTCCTTCTACTCCAATAATAGAGCAGGTTTTGGGGGCAGGGGGCCCAGTGTGAGAAGTCAGGACAAAGTAAGTGGCTCCCATGTCCACTAGAAACTGGAGAAGTTTACCTGTGACGTCAGTGGTCTCCCGCAGTCCTTCCTGTGTGATGATGACTGTCTTCTCAGGAGCCCTGGGAGGTCCTGGGTCCTATCAATCAAACACTGCCATGACTAGCTTGGGGGAATTACCTCACTTGCTTCGGAGCTGGGGGCATTCCCTCCTCCAGTGGTGTACCTTCTTACAGTGTGGGCGTGGCATCCTGGGTGTAGCTGGGACCTATTTCCTGGGCATTCCTTCCTCTAGTGTTTGGGGATCCCAGAGCTAAAAAAGGTTCCCTTTCCTGGCAGGGGTCTTCTGGGAGTACTTTTGGGGTGACCAGGTGGTGGGTTAGGTCTTGTCGTGATGGCTGCCAAAAGCCTAGCCTGCAGTCGTTCCTTTCTTAAGTCACACTGTTCCTTCCTTTCCTCCTCAGCCTGGTCTCTATTGCTAAAGACCCTGAAGGCTGTATCAATAAAAAGGTTGAGAGGCATTTGGGGCCCCATGGTACACTTTTGAAGCTTCCTATGGGTGTCAGGGGCTGATTGGCTAATGAAGTGGGTTGCAAATACTGTGTGTCCCTCAAAAGTGTCTGCATCTACATTCACATACTTTCTGAGGGTGTCTATTGATACCAGTCGGGCTAGAAGTAGGATTGGATTTTCATCTTGGCCTTGGGTGATGTCTTTAACCATATGATAGTTAACAGGGTTAATTATGCATTGTTTCATCCCTTCAGCAAGGCAGAGGATCATGTGATCCCTTCTAGTGATACCAGGCTGGTCTGGCCAATAGTCACAACTGGGATCTATTAGAGGCACTGCTGTCATGTCCACAGGGCATTGGTGAGGTTGGGTGACATGTAATCCACCAGCATATGTTTGAGCCTGTGCCCAAATATAGGTCTTTCCTCAGTGGTGCAGCAGTGGGAAAGAACAGTATTTAGGTCCTTCCAAGTAAGGTCAAAGGATAGAGTTAGTCCCTGGAATTCTTCAGTGAGCCAGCTGGGGTCCTCGGAGAATCAGCCTAAGGGAGTGCAGCACTGGGTTGGACAAAGAAAAAGGGGTGTGGACTCTGGTAATTCCCTGAGGCCCACTTACTATTTCCTGAAGGGGGCTGGGAAGCTCTGGCTGCACTGCTGGTATGGAAGGGTAAAGAGGCTTATAGGGCAGGGGAGGAGCTGAAGATGGTGAAAGAGTGTGGGGCTTGGGTCTTCTGTCTGAGGCTTGTGTTCCTCCACAGATGCCACTAGAGAGGGCTTTTGTGTAGCCTGAATGGGTCCCAGCCAGCAAGGTTCCCTAACATAGGACTTGCGTAGCTCCAGGTTCTCTCTTAGGGCCATAAAAGCCTAAACATAAGGAACTTCTGTTCATTTAGATGTCTAACTGTAGGATGTTATGTATTATAGTTGAGGCTTCTGTTTTCTGGTCGGGCCTCATCGTCCTCAAGTTTATATTGGGGCCAGGCTGTGTTATAAAAGAAAGCAAGTTTTTTTCACTTTAAACAATCTAGAGGAAACTTGTCCTAGGGACTCAGAATGCACCTGAGGGGTCAGTCCTTGGGGATGGAAGAGGTGTTTCCTATCATTCCTTCAGGGAGATGGTGGTCCCGTAACAGAGAGGAGCGTTAGGAGGTCCCGTGGGGATTCACTAGGACAGGACTTGTTCCAGGTGTCCCTGTCCACCTAGTCCCTTCGGTACTAGTCACAATGGGGGTGAGCTACTCCCCCATACGGCGGTCCTGCTGGCCCCACATCCTGGGGCCTGTGTCCTGTCATGGTGTCTGTGGTACCCAGGATGAGTGACCGTCCTGAAGGCTCCTCTATAGATTCTGTGGCCAGCGATTAATCTCTGTGTTCTGGGGTATGTACTTCTAGAACAGACATCCTCAGAGTTCCGGGACCTATTTAGGTTACAGCTTTTTTTCCCTAAGAGGGTGGTATATTTCTGGAAACAGGCACTGGCCATTAAGGGAGGTGGTTTGTGGAAAAGCCTCTCTTTTCCCTTCCCTTTTGTGGGCAGCACCCCCGGGCCTGGGTGCTACCCTGCCCCCTCCCAAATGCTCCATACAGCGGGCAGCGCCACCAGGCGGGGGGCGAGGCGGGGAGGATATGGTGACCCAAGGTGGAGGCACTGTGTCTGCACTTGGTGGGATGGAGGGCTCGACAACCCTGCGAGAACACTCCCAGTCACGCAACCCAGGGGAGGCAAGCATGGCAAACGGGGGTCATTGTCCCTGGGGCATGGCCATGCGCACATCCCGCCCCTAGCATGAACTGCCCCGTGCCCACAGTGTGAGTTGGGGGCGGGGATGGATCCCGTTTGTGTGGCGGACCACGGAGGGGGCTGGCGGAATGCAGGGCGCCGTGCAGAGGCGAGTGGAGAAGGATGGCCGCCCAGATGCAGTCCCATGGCCGCTGGTTCCAACCGCACGGGGCAGGACTGTCCCCCTTCCCAGCACCAGGGGTTATGTACACAGACCACCCACGGCACAAGGGAGCTCCCGAAGGGACCCTAACAGCCATGGGCACGGGGTGAACTCTCTTACAGTCTGAGGAAGGCTGCATTTTATACTTCCACACAATTGAACCCGATGACAGCTAATTAAATGGTGGATAAGGCAAACCTAGAGGGCAAAGCTCCTATGGTTTGGGCCCCTAGCTGCCTGTGAGAATGCTTGGAAACTTTTCCTGACATGCATTGCGAGTAATGAGAGCTATAAGACCTAACGGCAAGGTTGGAAAATGCCTGGCAGATTCTCTTTCCCCATTTCCAGCAGAGTAAGGCATGAAATAAGAATGGAAAGTAAAAGATAGGGACACAGAGAGAGACAAGGAGAGTCAGACATAGGTGGACCAATAATAAGCCTATAAGGGTAGCTGCAGGGTGTGGGTGGTGTTATGCTTTTAACTGTGTGCCTAAGAATGTTGCCCGGAAATTGCCTTGAGGTGGGCGGACAGACCTGTCGTCTTTCTAGTCCACTGCACTACCCAGTCGTCCGGACAAGAGTCTTCCAGTGGCGAAGCAAGGCAGCGCCTCTCAAGCGTAAGGGAGGCGAGAGGCTGAGACTTACCGAATTCCCCTGGCTGCCGCGCCAAAGATGATACTGGCGGCTAATTTCTTGTCTCGTCGCAGAAGGAATTCAGGGACAAGGCGGGAGGTCAGGAAAGTAAAGCAAGGGTTTATTTAAGCGATTGTATGCTCCCTAGGGGAGAGCAGCCAGGCTCCGGTGAGTAGCTGCCCTGAGTTTCTTTGGGAAACTTGTTATGTGGATGTAGGAATGAAGAGGTGGAATATTCATTTGGGAGGGAGAGGTTTGGGGGTGGTTTTCCCTGATTTTCATCAGCCCCACCTTCCTGAGGGGAGGAAGGATTTTTGTCCTTATTTAGCCTTGATTGGAAGTATCGTGGCATCGGTGCATGATGAGAACTTCTTATATGCAAGGCTAATTTTATGGTAATGAGGGCATAGTGACCAAAAGGTTACAATGGACACCAGAGATTCCCGCCTTTTCCCACCTTTCTTTGTCTGCCTTCAGGACACTTGTCACCCCAAAATGTGTGGTTTCCTGTCGGTCTGGAAGTTCCTACTTCTGTCTACCCACGGACCCCTGCTGTTAGGGGTGTGGTTCCTGCCGTTTGGCCTTTGCCCGCCTTGCTCTGCCCCTGTCTAGCTAACTGCCTGCTTTAGCTGTTTACCTTATGGAGTAGGATCAAGAGATGTTTCCAAAGAAACAAGTGGGGTAGGAATAGATGAAATAAGAAAGGGAGAAAAGTGGCCGTGAGAGTGGAAGCAGAGACATGAAGATATGATATTATGACACTCTTTGTGATTGTTTGAATACTTGAAAATTTCTGAGGGGATTACATTTCTTGAGTTTGAGTTAGGCAGCCCTGAGCTTAGTCAGAGAAGTAGAGAGTCCCAGTGTGTTTGTAATTCGCGCAACATTTCCTGGGAGATTTAATAATGATGCCAATGCAGAAAACCTGCCCCTTCCCCTTTGAGGCCTTGAGACGGAAACAAAGAGGTACCCTCCTCCTCTGTTGGCCACTGACAGCCCCAGTGACAGTTTCTAAAGTGACCAGCTCTGCTCCTTAACACTGATGGCCAAAGGCCACGAGTGGAAGGAAGCTTCCTTTCCTGAATTCAGCCTTTCTCTGCTTCTCCCTGAGCACTTGTCTGTCACCGACCAGGGCTCTAAACCCAGGAGCCATCAATCAGGAGAGTCTACAAGAATCTGCAGAATCCAGGGGACAACTAGGAATTTGTTCGCTCACCTCTCACCTGTACTGTTGTTTCATGTCAACTCTGACTTTGGCATTATGAACCGAAGACCCGCATCTGTCAGACTTCATGTGGCAGAAGAACATTTATTCCTCTCCGCTGCGTGCTTCCTCTGAAGTGTTCTGTGGCAAAGGGGAACATGGTCTTGGATGTTTTGTGGAGCTGACCTCATTTATTTTATCCAGACTCCTCAGAACATGAGGTCACCTCCTTGAGCAGGACTGAGGATTCCCACAGCACCGACAAATTGACTCCTTCACCCAAATAAAAATGTTACTGAGAGGTTTAGTATGAGCCTCCCCAGAATGTGCCACTTTGGCACGTGGATTACTTTGAGCTGAAGTCAATCAAGCCTAGGAAGACTCAGGAAGAGCTTTTTACCTCCTCCTTAAGTGTCTAAAAGAATTCAGATAGAAGACCTGGTCCAGGAAGAGAACCATCACCAGGGATAACTAGAGAGAGTGTGGGCTGGTGTGGGAAGCTGGGGGGAGCCCGGCAGGGCCTGTTTGTTCTACCTGGCACGGCAAAAACTTGTTTACCAAATATTTGCTCTTGCCACCGTCCTGTGAATTGTCTGCCTTCCCTTTGAAGGCCCAGACACCACTCTCTTCTCCTGAGCTCAGGATGGAACATAAGCCTCAGT
Organism: Mesoplodon bidens; assembly: GCF_964165515.1. Taxonomy (NCBI): domain Eukaryota; kingdom Metazoa; phylum Chordata; class Mammalia; order Artiodactyla; family Ziphiidae; genus Mesoplodon; species Mesoplodon bidens. The sequence goes on along the minus strand of NC_138176.1, from coordinate 115,567,926 downwards.
TGCCTCACTGTTGGGAGCCTCTCCTGTCTTTGTGGGGCTCACGTACATAAAAATTTGTTTTTCTCCTGTGAACCTGTCTTATGTCCATTTAACCTGCCAAAGAACCTAGAAAGGAAGAAGGGCAAAGTTTTTCAAGACAAATGCAAAATCTAAGTACCACAGCTGTGATGTTGTGCCAATGGGCTGAAAAATGACAGTAGATACCCAGCACTGCCCTTGGTACACAGTAGATGTTCAGTTAGCACTGGAACGTTTCATATATCACTTACTGGTGTGCCAGTCCTCTTCCAGATTAAGACAGAAAATGAATCCCTATTGTTGCATGGAAATGAATTTTCCCTGAATAAGGAAGAGCTTCCTAAAATGAAAGCTGATTAAAAATTAAAATGATTCGGGAGACTGATTTTTCTGTTATTGGTGGTTTCCAAGAAATCTGGATGACCCCAAGACAAGGAAATGACAGGGGTGGAGCTAGGTGATTCAAAATACTCCATAGCTCTGAGGTTCCGTAATCATAAAAGCAGAAAACTTGCTTAGCTACAGGGACGTATGACAGGCCTTAAGGCAGTGTTTGGATTGTGCTAGATACACACAACTTAAAAACTCAAGGCTTTCAAGGCTTTTTGATGCATCCCAGTTATAAGTGAAATGGAGAAAGAGGGTGAGAAAGTTAAATAGTTTAATCAGAGCAGTTTTACAATTCTAAAATTAACAAGCAGACCTTGTAATAAAAGAGCTCCAATATTTGCAAAATGACCTTGCTTCCATTCTGAATCTCTTTTTTATTTGTAAAGATTCGCATTACATTTAAAAGGACTCAAAATGGAGTGATTGATATATTATTATCCATGTTTTTTGATGCAACTGATGAAATCCCTGAATGGATATTGCTTCAGCTTTGATATTAAAAAAATGGCCTGACAAGAAGTCCTTAATCCACAACTGATCACAGGTGGCCGAAAGAAAGAGAAAAACCCAAAACTACTGTCAAGTTCATAATGTATCACACTGTTGGTGGATGACACTGGCTCCAAATATACAATTAAGCCCACGACACTTTATTACTATGAATATAATTATCATGAAAGTTCTTTCACGTGGATCAACTTGCTTCTGAAGGTTTTCTTGGTTTGTTTAAACTTGCATAATAAACATGCAATGAATTATTTCTTTTGAAAGTGTATTTTTTGCAGTCTTTTTGTTTTCATACAAAGATTTCATAAAGTTGCAATACTGCATCAGAGCATTACCAAAATAAGAGCAGGAGCACAGGGGGAGGGGAAATGGGAATCTGGATGAATAAGAAGAACCTCCTCTCATCCTGAGACAGGCCACCCGTCTTTTTTAAAAGGTGCACGCAAACTGCTTTTCTTACCCTCCCCCACCAAAGAAAAGCATGAAAGAAAAAAAACCCTCACAAAAATCAATCTAACTAAGAAAAAAAGTCGACATAAAGAAAATAAAGATGTTTTTTCATGCACATATCTTCTGCATAGCTCAACCCACATATAGTAAGGCACTATTTCCCTTCGTAACTGGTGTCCACAGCAATCTGGTAAGTGCTACAGTGCTCTGTGACCATTAGAGAATTCCTTTCTGGATGGTGAAATAAAGAGGCCGGATGAGTGTGGCTGCCACGCTTCTCTGTGAAAGTCCCATAGTGCAAGCTGATTTCCAGGAGTCTCAGAAGGAAATCTGTGTGTGTAACGATTGAGAGTCTCCAGAATGGTTTTCTTTCCAAAGTTCCTATTTTGTCCTTGTATGAATTTAGATTATTCTTCAGTCATTATTCTCAAAGAAAATACACTAGGTGGGGGAAAAAGCACAGTCAAGTCTTCAGAAACACAGCTTCACTGCTCTGAGAAAGCATATAATGCTGGCAATTCAGAAAATCAGCAGATGTTTCCAAGGGAACAGAGAGAGAGAGAGAGAGAGTCTAGAAACAGAAGAACAGAGACAAAGACAGAGAGAGCGTGTGTGTGTGTTTTTGTTTTCGGAGGTGATCTGGGACTGAGATTAATTTAGCTGGTCTTCGTACTGTTTCCGGAAACAATCCCCAGCCGGGAAAAATTCCCAGCACCTTTCTTGATACATCTTCCAAACATAAGATTCCTGTAAAAGTAAAGGCAGTGCGTTAAGAACATGTCTTTCCCTAGGATCTCTGTGTTACCACAAAATATAAGATAGAAAGAGAGTCAAATTTGTTATTTTATATACATATATATATATCACATACGTATAATGGTGTATTACATAGTTATAATCCCAAATTCATTTAGATAGTTCCTAACTATACCAGGTCTTATTTATTTCTACTAATAAATAATCAATCTTCATCCTGACTGTAATATAATAATGATAAAAACCTATTTGTGATATATGTTTGAGTGTTCCTTAAAACTATTTTTTTTTTTTTTTTTTTTTTTTTTTTTGCGGTACGCGGGCCTCTCACTGCTGTGGCCTCTCCCGTTGCAGAGCACAGGCTCTGGACGCGCAGGCTCAGCAGCCACGGCTCATGGGCCCAGCCGCTCCACGACATGTGGGATCTTCCCGGACCGGGGCACGAACCCGTGTCCCCTGCATCGGCAGGCGGACTCTCAACCACTGCACCACCAGGGAAGCCCTTATTTTTGTTTAATTGTACCATTCAAATTCAAACTATTAACAATCGCAGGTGAATATTTGTGGAGGGAGAATTTCAAATAGCTCGGGTAGAACCTTAAACATTTAATATGCAATTATTTATTTATTTTAATTTTAAAAATTGAAGTATAGTTGATTTACAGTGTTGTTAGTTTCAGGTGTACAGCTAAGTGATTCAGTTATACACATACATATATTTTTTTTCTCAGATTATTTTCCCTTATAGGTTATTACAAAATATTGAGAATAGTTCCCTGTGCTGTACAGTAGGTATTTGTTGCTATCTATTTTATATATAGTAGTGTGTATATGTTAATCACAAACTCCTAATTTATCCCTTCCACTCCTTTCCTCTTTGGTAACCATAGATATGTTTTCTATGTCTGTGGCTCTGTTTCTGTTTTGTATATAAATTTATTTGTATCATTTTATTTTTGGTTCCACATATAAGAGATATCGTATGATTTTTGTCTTTGTCTGACTTACTTAACTTAGTATCATAATCTCTAGGTCCATTCATGTTGCTGCAAAAAGCATTATTTCATAATTTTTTTATGCCCAAGTAATATTCCATTGTGCATGCATGTGTGTGTGTTACATCTTCAAGTCTTCAGAAACACAGCTTCACTGCTCCGAGAAAGCATATAACGCTGACAATTCAGAAAATCAGCAGATGTGCGTGTGCGCATGTGTGTGTGTCACATCTTCTGTATCCACTCATTTGTCAGTGGACATTTAGGTTGTTTCAACGTCTTGGCTATTGTAAATAGTGCTGTAGTGAACATTGGGGTACGTATCTTTTCAAATTAATGGTTTTCTCCAGATATATACCCAGGAGTGGAACTGCAGGATCATATGGTAGCTCTATTGTTAGTTTTTTAATGATCCTCCATACTGTTCTCCATAGTGGCTGTACCCATTTACAATCCCACCAACAGTGTAGGAGGGTTCCTTTTTCTCCACACCCTCTCCAGCATTTATTGTTTGTAGATTTTTTGATGATGGCCATTCTGACCAGTGCGAGGTGATACCTCATTGTAGTTTTGATTTACAGTTCTCTAATAATTAGTAATGCTGAGCATCTTTTCATGTGCTTTTTGGCTATCTGTATGTCTTCTTTAGAGAAACACCTATTTAGGTCTTCTGCCCATTTTTGATTGGGTTGGTGGGTTTTTTTGATATTAAGGTGTAGGAGCTGTTTATATATTTTGGAGATGAATCCTTTGTCAGTTGCATCATTTGCAAATATTTACTCCCAGTCCGCAGCTTTTCTTTCCATTTTGTTTATGGCTTCCTTTGCTATTCAAAAGATGTTAAGTTTAGTTAGGTCCCACTTGTTTATTTTGGTTTTTATTTCCATTACACTAGGAGACAGATCCAAAAAGATATTGCTGTGATTTATGTCAGAGTGTTCTGCCTATGTTTTCTTCTAGGAGTTACACGGTATCCAGGCTTAAATTTAGGTCTTTAATCCATTTTGAGTTTATTTTTGTGTATGGTGTTAGGGAGTGTTCTAATTTCATTCTTTTACATGTAGCTGTCCAGTTTTCCCAGCAGCACTTTTTGAAGAGACTGTCTTTTCTCCATTGTATATTGTACCTCCTTTGTTGTAAACTAATTGACCAAAGGTGTGTTGGTTTATTTCTGGGATTTCTTTTTTTTTTAATTGTTATTGGAGTATATAGCTGCTTTACAATGTTGTATTAGTTTCTGCTGTACAGCAAGGTGAATTTATTTATTTATTTATATGAATATAATTACTATGAATATAATTATGAATATATATACATATATATGTATATATATATACATATGTGTGTATATATATATATATACATATATATGTGTATATATATATACATATATATATATATATATATCTCCCCTCTTTTTTAGATTTCCTTCCCATTTAGGTCACCATGGAGCATGGAGTAGAGTTCCCTGTGTTACACAGTAGGTTCTCATTAGGTATCTATTATATACGTAGTAGTGTATATGTGTCAATCCTAATCTCTCAGTTCATTCCACCCCCCCTTCCCCCTTGATATCCATAAGTTTGTTCCCTACATCTGTGTCTCCATTTCTGCTTTGCAAATAAGTTCATCTGTACCATTTTTCTAGATTCCATGTATAAGTGATATTCCATGATATTTTTCCTTTCTCTGATTTACTTCACTCTGTATGACAGTCTCTGGGTCTATCCACGTCTCTGCAAATGGCACTATTTCGTTCTTTTTTATGGCTGACTAATATTCCATTGTATATATGTGCCACATCTTTATCCATTCCTCTGCTGATGGACATTTAGGTAGCTTTCATGTCCTGGCTATTGTAAATAGTGCTGCAATGAATATTGGGGTGCATGTATCTTTTTGAATTATGGTTTTCTCAGGGTATATGCCCAGTAGTGGGATTTCTGGGTCATATGGTAGTTCGATTTTTAGTTTTTTGATGGACCTCCATACCATTCTCCATAGTGGCTGTACCAATTAACATTCGCACCAACAGTGTAGGAGGGTCCCCCTTTCTCCACACCCTCTCCAGCATTTACTGTTTATAGAGTTTTTTGATCATGGCCATTCTGACCATTGTGAGGTGATACCTCATTGTAGTTCTGATTTGCATTTCTCTAATAATTAGTGATGTTGAGCATCTTTTCATGCGCCTCTAGGCCATCTGTATGTCTTCTTTGGAGAAATGTCTATTTAGGTCTTCCATCCATTTTTTGATTGGGTTGTTTGGTTTTTTTGATATTGAGCTGCATGAGCTGTTTGTGTATTTTGGAGATTAATCCCTTGTCGGTTGCTTCATTTGCAAATACGTTCTCCCATTCTGAGGGTTGTCTTTTCATTTTGTTTATGGTTTCCTTTGCTGTGAAAAAGCTTTTAAATTTAATTAGGTCTCATTTGTTTATTTTTGTTTTTATTTTCATTACTCTAGGAGGTGTTATCTAAAAAGATCTTGCTATGATTTATGTCAAAGAGTGTTCTGCCTCTGTTTTCCTCTAGGAATTGCATAGTATCCAGCCTTACATTTAGGTCTTCAATCTATTTTGAGTTTATTTTTGTGTATGGTGTTAGGTAGTGTTCTAATTTCATTCTTTTACATGTAGCTATCCAGTTTTCCTAGTAGCACTTGTTGAAGAGACTGTCTTTTCTCCATTGCATATTCTTGCCTCCTTAATCATCGATTAGTTGACCATAGGTGTGTGGGTTTATCTCTGGGCTTTCTATCCTGTTCCATTGATCTATATTTCTGTTTTTGTGCCAGTACCATACTATCTTGATTACTGTAGCTTTGTAGTGTAGACTGAAGTCAGGGAGCCTGATGCCTCCAGTTCCATCTTTCTTTCTCAAGAGTGCTTTGACTATTTGGGGCCTTTTGTGTCTCCATACAAATTTAAAAAATTTTTGTTCTAGTTCTTTGAAAATGCCATTGGTAATTTGATAGGGATTACACTGAATCTCTAGATTGCCTTGGGTAGTTTATTCATTTTTTAAAAAAATTATTTTATTTTATTTTTGGCCGTGCTGGGTCTTCATTGATTCACGCAGGCTTTCTCTAGTTGCGGTGAGCAGGGGCTGCTCTTTATTGTGGTGCGTGGACCTCTCATTGCGGTGGTCCCTCCCGTTGCAGAGCACAGGCTCTAGGCACACTGGCCTAAGTAGTTGTGACTCACAGGCTCCAGAGCACAGGCTCAGTAGTTGTGGCGCACGGGCCTAGTTGCATTGTGGTATGTGGGATCTTCCTGGACCAGGGCTCAAACCCATGTCCCCTGTGCTGGCAGGTGGACTCTTAACCACTGTACCACTAGGAAAGCCTGGTTTATTCATTCTGACAATATTCATTCTTCCAACCAAAGAACATGGTATATTTTTCCATCATTTTGTGTCATCTTGGTTTCTTTCATCAGCATCTTATAGTTTTGAAGTACAGGTCTTTGCCTCCTTAGGTAGGTTTATTCCTAGGTATTTTATTCTTTTTGATGCGATGGTAAATGGGATTGTTTCCTTTGTTTGTTTTTGTCCTTATGAAATTCCTTTATTTTTAACTTTTTATTAGAGTGTAGTTGATTTAAAATATTGTTTCCTCAAGTGAATCAATTATACATATACATATATCCATTCTTTTTTAGATTCTTTTCCCATATAGGTCACTACAGAGTATTGAGTAGAGTTCCCTGTGCTATACAGTAAGTCCTTGTTGATTATCTATTTCTCATATAGTAGTGTGTATATGTCAATCCCAATCTCCCAATTTATCCCTCTCCCCTTCCCCCCGGTAACCATAAATTTGTTTTTTTACATCTGTGACTCTATTCTGTTTTGTAAATAAGTTCATTTGACCCATTTTCTTAGATTCCACATATATATGTGATATCATATGATATTTGTCTTTCTCTGTCTTACTTCACTCAGTATGACAATGTCTAGGTCCATGCATGTTGCTGCAAATAGCATTATTCCATTCTTTTTTATGGCTGAGTCATATTCTACTGTACGTATGTACCACATCTTCTTTACCCATTCCTTTGTCGATGGACATTTAGGTAATGGGATTGTTTCCTAATTTCTCTTTCTGATTATTTGTTGTTAGTGTGTAGAAATGCAACAGATTTCTGTGTGTTAATTTTGTATCCTGCAACTTTACTGAATTCCTTGATGAACTCTAGTAGTTTTCTGGTAGCATCGTTAGGATTTTTTATGTGTAGTATATCACATCATTTACAAACAGTGACAGTTTTACTTTTTTTCCAATTTGAATTCCTTTTATTGCTTTTTCTTCTCTGATTGCTGGGGCTAGGACTTCCAAAACTGTGTTGAATAGTAGCAGTGAGAGTGGACATCCTTGTCTTGTTTCTGATCTTAGAGTAAATGCTTTTAGGTTTTCACCATTGAGTGTGATGTTAGCTGTGGATTTGTCATATGTGGGCTTTATTATGTTGAGGTAGGTTCCCTCTGTGCCTACTTTCTGGTGTGTTTTTGTCATAAGTGGATGTTGACTTTTATCAAAAGCTTTTTCTGCATCTATTGAGATGAACATATGGTCTCTATCCTTTAATTTGTTAATATGGTGTATTACACTGATTGATTTGGGAATATTGAAAAACCATTGCATCCCTGGGATAAATCCCACTCAATCATGGTGTATGATCCTTTTAATGTATTGTTGGATTCGGTTTGCTAGTGTTTGGTTGAGGATTTTCGTGTCTATGTTCATCAGTAATATTGGCCTGTAACTTTTTTGTGTGGTATCTTTGTCTGATTTTGGTGTCAGGTTGATGGTGGCCTCATACAATGAGTTTGGAACTGTTTCTTCCTCTGCAGTTTTTTGGATTAGTTTCAGGATAGGTGTTAACTCTTCTCTAAATGTTTGGTAGAATTCTGCTGTGAAGCCATCTGGTCCTGGACTTTTGTTTTTTGGGAGTTTTAAAATCACAGGTTCAATTATAGTACTTGTAATTGGTCTGTTCCTATTTCTGTTTATTCCTTGTACCTTTCTAAGAAGTTGTCCATTTCTTCTAGGTTGTCCATTTATTAGCATATAGTTCTTGTATTACTCTCTTATGGTCCTTTGTGTTCCTGTGGTTTCCTCCGTAACATCTCCCTTTTTATTTCTAGTTTTATTGATTTGGGTGCCCTCCCTTTTTTTCTTGATGAATCTGGCTAAAGGTTTATCCAGTTTTGTTTATCTTTTCAAGGAACCAGCTTTTAGTTTCATTGATCTTTTCTATTGTTTCCTTCATCTCTATTTCATTTATTTCTGCTCTGATCTTTATGATTGTTTTCCTTCTACTAACTTTGAGGTTTGTTTGGTCTTTCTCGAGTTGATTTAGGTGTAAGTTTGGGTTGTTTATTTGAGATTATTTTTTTGGTTCTTGAGCCTATATGGCTGTAACTATAAAGTTTACGTGGCTATACACTTCTCTCTTAGAACTGTTTTTGCTGCATCCCATAGGCTTTGGAACCTCGTGTTTTCATTGTCATTTGTCTCTAGGTATTTTTTAATTTCCCCTTTGATTTCTTCAGTGATCCATTGGTTGGTGGTAGCATAGTTTCAATATCACTACTTGTGACTGATCTGTTCATATGTTCTATTTCTTACTGGTGCAGTCTTGGAATGTTGTACCTTTCTAAGAATTTGTCCATTTCTTCCCGGTTCTCCCTTTTATTGGCATATAGTTGCTTGTACTAGTCTCTTATGATCCTTTGTATTTCTCTGGTGTCCATTCTGACTTCTCCTTTTTCATTTCTAATTTTATTGATTTGAGTTCTCTTTTTCTTGATGAATCTGGGTAAAGGTTTATCAATTTTATCTTCTCAAAGAACCAGCTTTTAGTTTCATTGATCTTTGCTATTGTTTCCTTTGTATCTATTTCATTTATTTCTGCTCTGATCTTGATTTCTGCCCTACTAAATTTGGGTTTTGTTTGTTCTTCTTTCTCTGGTTGCTTTAGGTGTAAGGTTAGGATGTTTGAGAGTTTTCTTGTTTCCTGAGGTTAGACTGTATTGCTATAAACTTCCTTCTTAGAAATACTTTTGCTGCATCCCATGGTTTTTGGGTTGTCAAGTTTTTGTCATTTGTTTCTAGGTATTTTTTTAAAATTTCCTCTTTGATTTCTTCAGTGATCCATTGGTTGTTTAGTAACATATTGTTTAGCCTCCATGTGTTTGTGTGTTTTACAGTTTTATTCCTGTAATTGATTTCTAATCCCATAGCATTGTGGTCACAAAGGATGCTTGATATGATTTCAGTTTTCTTGCATTTACTGAGGCTTGCTTTTTAGCCCAGCATGAGATCTATCCTAGAGAATGTTACATGTGCACTTGTAAAGAATGTGTATTCTGCTGCTTTTGGATGGAATGCTCTATAAATATCAATGAAGTCCATCTGGTCTTATGTGTCATTTAAGGCCTGTGTTTCCTTATTGATTTTCTGTCTGGATGATCTGTCCATTGATGTAAGTGGGGTGTTAAAATCACCCATTAATATTGTGTTACTGTCAATTACTCCTTTTATGTCTGTTAACATTTCCTTCTACATTGAGGTGCTCCTATGTTGGGTGCATATATATTTACAATGGTTGTATCTTCTTCTTGGATTATTCCCTTGATCACTATTTTGTGTCATTCTTTGTCTTTCATAGCAGTCTTTATTTTAAACTCTATTTTGTCTAATCTGAGTATTTTTTTTACATCCTTATTGGAGTATAATTGCTTTATAATGGTGTGTTAGTTTCTACTTTATAACAAAGTGAATCAGTTATACATATACATACGTTCCCATATCTCTTCCCTCTTGTGTCTCCCTCCCTCCCACCCTCCCTAACCCACTCCTCTAGGTGGTTACAAAGCACCAAGCTGATCTCCCTGTGCTATGTAGCTGCTTTCCACTAGCTATCTTTTTTATGTTTGGTAGTGTATATATGTCCATGACACTCTCTCGCTTTGTCACAGCTTACCCTTCCCCCTCCCCATATCCTCAAGTCCATTCTCTAGTAGGTCTGTGTCTTTATTCCTGTCTTACCCCTAGGTTCTTCATGACATTTTTTCCCCTTAAATTCCATATGTATGTTAGCATACGGTATTTGTCTGTCTTTCTCTTTCTAACTTACTTCACTCTGTATGACAGACTCTAGGTCCATCCACCTCATTACAAATAGCTCAATTTCGTTTTTTTTAATGGCTGAGTAATATTCCATTGTATATATGTGCCACATCTTCTTTATCCATTCATCCGATGATGGACACTTAGGTTGTTTCCATCTCCGGGCTATTGTAAATAGAGCTGCAATGAACATTTTGGTACATGACTCTTTTTGAATTATGGTTTTCTCAGGGTATGTGCCCAGTAGTGGGATTGCTGGGTCATATGGTAGTTCTATTTTTAGTTTTTTTAGGGAACCTCCATACTGTTCTCCATAGTGGCTGTACCAATTCACACTCCCACCAGCAGTGCAAGAGTGTTCCCTTTTCTCCACACCCTCTCCAGCATTTATTGTTTCTAGATTTTTTGATGATGGCCATTCTGACTGGTGTGAGTATTGCTACTCTTGATTTCCATTTACATGGAATACCTTTTTCCATCCCCTCACTTTCAGTCTGTATGTGTCCCTAGATCTGAAGTGCGTCTCTTGTACACAGAATTTATATGGGACCTGTTTTTGTATCCATTCATCCATTCTGTGTCCTTTGGTTGGAGCATTTAATCTATTTACATTGATGGAAATTATCAATATGTATATTTTTATTGCCATTTTGTTAATTGTTTTGGATTTGTTTTTGTTGGTCTTTTCTTCCTTTCCTATTTTGTTCTCCTGTCTTGTTTGATGATCATCTTTAGTGTTGTGTTTGAATTCCTTTTTTAATGTGCGTATATCAATTATAGATTTTTGGTTTGTGGTTACCATGAGGTTTTGATATAGCAGTCTATATATATACTTGATTGTTTTAAGTTGCTGATCTCCTAATTTCAAATGCATTTCAAATATCCTACATCTGTACTCTCCTCCTCTCATGATTACTGGTTTACTTATCCCATTTGTGTATGAAGGATTTCCTACCTTTACTGTATGTTTGCCTTACAGGTGAGCTTTCCCATTTTGTAATTTTTTTTCTAGTTGTTGCCTTTTCCTTTCTGCCTAGAGAAGTTCCTTTCGCACTTGCTATAAAGCTGATTTGGTGGTGCTGAATTCTCTTAACTTTTGCTTGTCTGTAAAGCTTTTGACTTCTCCATGAAATCTGAATGAGAGCCTTGCTGTGTAGAGCATTCATGGTTGTAGGTTTTTCCCTTTCATCACTTTAAATATATTATGCCACTCCCTTCTGGCCTGCAGAGTTTCTGCTGAGAAATCAACTGATAGTATTATGGGGAATCCTTTGTATGTTATTTGTTGCTTTCCCATTGTGGCTTTTAATATTTTTCTTTAATTTTTGTCAATTTTATTATTGTGTGTCTTGGTGTGTTCCCCCTTGGGTTAATCCTGCCTGAGACTCTGTATTTCTTGGACTTAGGTGACTGTTCCCTTTCCCATGGTAGGGAATTTTTCAGCTATTATCTCTTCAGGTATCTTCTCAGGCCCTTTCTCTCTCTCTCTCTCTCTCTCCTTTCTGGGACTCCTATAATGTGAATGTTGGTGCCTTTGACATTGTCCCAGAGGCTGCTTAAACTGTCCTCATTTCTTTTCATTCTTTATTCGGTTTTGAAACAGTGATTTCCACCACTCTGTCTTCCAGCTCACTTATCCATTCTTCTGCCTCATTTATTCTGCTATCAATTCCTTCTACTCTATTTTTCATTTCACTTATTGTATTGTTCAATTGTTTGGTTGTTATTTATATTTTCTAACTAACTCTGGTAAAAACTTCCTGTTACTTCTCACTCTGTGCATCCATTCTTTTCCTGAGTTCTTGGATCTTTATGATCATTGCTCTCAACTCTTTCTCAGGTAGATTGCCTATCTCCAGGCCCCTTAATTGTTCTTCTGGGGTTTTATCTTGTTCCTTCGTCTGGAACATATTCCTCTGCCATATCATTTGTCTGAATTTCTATTTGTATTTTTGTGTATGTGGAAGGTCAGTTATGTTTCTTGACCTTGGAGAAGTGGCCCTCTGTAGGGGATGTCCTATGTGTCCCAGCAGTACACTCCCCTCTCATCACCACGGGCCAGGGACGAGGTGGCCCCAGGGTAGTTTCTGACCTGTGTTTGCAGACTCAGTTCCACAGTGTGGAGGTGATTGTAGTTTTCTTCCTTCTGGTGTCTGCCCCCTGGTGGCTGAGGCTTGTGCAGGCTTCCTGGTGGGAGGAACTGGTGCCTCTCCACTGGGATGGAGCTGGGTCTTGGCCCTCTGGTGGGCTGGCCGTGTAAGGGGCGTGTCTAGAGGTGGCTGTGGACTCAGGAAGTCTTCAGGCAGCCTGTCTGCTGATGGGTGGGTCTGCGTTCCCACCCTGTTGGTGGTTTGGGTGTTGGGTGGAGCCAGGTCTTGGTGCCAAAATGGCGGCCTCTGGGAGAGCTCAGGCCAGTGAATCTAACGGTGTCCTTGTCCCCATAGTGAGCCACACCTGCTTCCCCAGGAGACCCTCCAAGACCAGCAGGTAAGTCTGGCCCAGGCTCCTATGAAGTCACTGCTCTTGCCCTAGGTCACAAAGACCTTGTGTGTGCCCTCTAAGAGTGGCATCTCTCTTTTGCACAGTTCTTTGGAGCTCCTGCATTCAAGCCCTGCTGGCTTCAAAGTCAAGTGCTCTGGGGTGGGGCAGGGTCCTCCTCCTGATGCCAGACCCCAAGGCTGGGGAGCTTGATATGGGGCTCAGAACTCTCACTCCTGTGGGAGAAGTTCTGCAATATGATTATTCTCCAGTGTGTGGGTCACCCACCTGGGGTGGGTATAGAATTTAATTATATTGCAGGTGCACCCCTTATACTGTCTCGTTGTGGTTTCTTCTTTGTCTTTGGATGTAGAATATCTTTTTTGGTAGGTTCCAGTCTTTTTTACCAATGGTTGTTTAGCATTCAGTTGTGATTTTGGTGTGCTCCTGAGAGGAGGTGAGCTCAAGGTCCTTCTCCTCTGCCATCTTGTCCCAGGATATGCAATTATTTTTAAATGACCATAATACTATTGAATGAAGTTCATTTGAAATCATCTGCTATCTGATTAAGCAATCAAGTATATTATAATTATCAAAACCCAAACTCAGCATTTTCAGCTAATAAATGTGCAATTCTAGTTTTACTTTTTCTACTACAGCAATCTTTGCATACACATACAGGATAACAGGAATTTTATACTAAGATACCATGACTAATATCTGAAAGTAATTCCAATATTAATGTTTAATGTACACATTCCAAAATGCAGAGGTTCTTTTATCATTTCTTGTAGATGATGTATAGTCACTGTTTACCTACCTGTCCTGTGTGCTCTGTTTCATCTTTGTTTATGAGATACATCAGAAAAAACCTACAGGTACAGAGAGAGTAATCAGAAATGGATTGTATGGAAATATCAGCATAAACAGATACTTCTGATTCTGCTATGGACTAATAACTCTTCATGGCAGAGAAAATAAATGGGTCAAACCTGCAGGGCCAAAAAAAAAAAAAAAAGCCATGGGGACCAAAAGCATAATCAATCAGCTTTTAAAATATTTTTTTCAAAGGAGCTATAATGTGTTCACAGATCAAGTTATACCTCTTGGGAGCTGCTTTATACCAGGCTCAGTGCCAGACCCTGCCTGCAACTGTTTCCACATTCACTCATGGAGCAGGAATTGAAATCCTCTTTTGGAAAACCAATAATTAAAAAGGTTCAATAACTTGTCTAATATTGCACACTTGTGAATTCCAAAACCTTTTTTTTTAATTGCTACAATGCTACTCTATATCTTTTCTTTTTTTTTCTATCTATCTTTTCTGTTAGATATTAAAATCAGGTTAGAAACAGATTAAGAAATAATATTGTACTGAAGTACAGTTTTGGCTAGTCTCAAGTAATAGCCAGATTTCTATGTATTAAAAAAAAAAACACAACATTTAACTGTTTCCAGTGGTGCCTAAATGGGTCTGTGGTTCTTCAGAAAAGAGAAATGAAGATTCACATATCTCTAGGGAGCAGCTGGAGCATTCCTGTTCGAAATGGAAAACATGGCCCAAGCTCCCTGAGAGGCTTGGTACATATTCAGCTCATCCTTTCCACCTTTTCATTTCATGTTCTAGAAGGTATTGTTCACGTGGAGGGCTGCAACTTCATTTCCTAAGTCAAAGTAACCACTAGCTGTGGGTCTTTCCCTCCGAGAGGCGCTCTCTGTCCTGTTTCTCCAGCTTGCTGAGGTGGGGGATGCCTGGGTATCAGGAGAGGTAGGGGAGTCCGAGTCAGGCACACTCACAGATAATTGGCCAAGTTGTGTTCCTGTAAAGTGTGGGTTTCAAAGCCATGGGGCACGGTGTCGAAGTAATCATTGCCTATCCCACAGATGAAGCACTTGGTCTAGAAGACAAAGGCAGTATTCAAAGGTCAGAGTTCAGAAAGGAAAACACCACTCGGGCAGCTACTTGGGTTATTCGGTCTACGTAAAACATCATCCCAGAAGACTGTGCCAAGCCCCAGTATCAATTTAACTGTTGCCACCACTACATCTTGCCGTGGGGTTTAAATGACATAGGAACCAATAGCAAGAAGTAACAGAGGCAGAAAGAAGAGAACAAGATGATGATGGCTGAAAAGCAAAGCAATGTCTTCTTCTTTTCTCCAGCCTAAGTGAACACGCCCAGGCTTGGTGATCACTCTTGTTCATTACACTGGCTCAAGTTTTCTAGGTAGGACTGAATGTGTCCTCAACTGAAACCACAAACTTGGTATCTATCCTAGACAAGTCTCATGACCAGGCTGGTGGAGGTGGGGAGGCACAAATTCCTTCCATCTGGGGAGGACCAAACCAAATACCAAGCTGTGAGGTGTTGAATCAACGATTCAGAGAAGGTCCGCCACATGCCAGGCATCATGCTAGGCACACAACCAATATACATGTACTGGGATGACAGTCCACTCTAGAAACAGAACAGCTGCTCTCTCCACTTCCCTCCCATCCCATCCATCTCTCTCTTCACCCGCTAGGTCTGCCATCTGCAGGCCTGGTACCCAAAACCCAGGGAGAAGCAGGCCTTCCATTTTATCATTAGCATCTCCTGTGCATCAACTCAAATGAATTCAATAATTATTGTCCTCATGTGGCTCCAGATGCTCATCTTCCCTGCAAATTAGAAGCTGTTTCATACCGTCAGAGGCATGTTTATGATGCCCTAGATGCGAGAGCCTAGAATCAAGATGATTAAGGTAATTTATAATTCTCCCTGCCTTACTGATCAACAGCTGCTGACAGCAGAAAGGCTCCATTCAGCAATCCAGTCTTGTACACAGTTCAGTGTCTCTTAACTAAACAGGTTCCCACTTAACAGCTTTCCCCAGGAAACTGCCCTTCCTCTCTGTTACCTCTCTCGGGCACTCTGTGTGTAACTGAGCCACCGTGCTTCTTCCTAGAGGCTCATGATGGACGGAACCTCAGTAACATCCCCACTTGCTCCAAACTCTTCATCCTCTGCATCTGGCCAATCACCAAGCTCTTTTCATGCCAAAGTACTGCTTGAATCCACTGGGGTCCTGCATCCTCAGTGGCACTTCTTTAGCAAAAGCCTCATCATCTCCTACCTAGAAAATGCTGACAGCTGCTTCCCTATCCCTGGGTGTGCCAGTGTCAAGCTCACGCCCCCTATTTTAATCCATAGTTATCTTTTTAAAATGTAAAATCTGATCACCTCACTGCCCCGCTTAAAACCCTTTTCTTGCTTCCCAGCCTGTAAGTCACACTGTAAATTTCTCAAATGCATGATTAGGCTCTTAATTAGCTGGCCTTCTTCTCCAGCCCCTTTACTAGAAAGTCATGCTTCATCCTGAACCAGTTATGCTTCCAAGAAAAAAAATCTGCATATCAAATCCCCTAAAATCAGAGTCTTGGTATATAGAACGTCAGGCAGTGACGTTTTCACAGAATCCAACCCCTGGTGATGGGCATGGCCGGGTGGGGAGGTGGCCTAAAACTGGCCTGCACTCGCTCGCTCTCTCAAATCCACACCTCTGCAATCTTCAGGCCCCAGCTTGGGCATCCCTTCTTTTAAGTACGCCCCTGATCATACAAGAGGAAATTAGACACCAGCCCCAGAGACGCCAGCACTCAGGGTTTCCTCCTATAAAGGGCTCATCACACTGCTCATGATGTCCTGTTTACTTATTTGGCAGCAAATGCCCCATTTTGAATGAATGGTCTCCCCCTCCTGGAGGGGCAGATGGCGCCATACTACTGTTTGTATGTACCTGGAGCCCACCACACAGCCTAGCAACAGTGCTCAACTACGTGTATTGCCTGAATCAAAAACAGGCCAATGAAGCCATGCGTCGTTCATGTCCCTCCCCCTTCTCCCACAGTCGTCATTCTTTGATAAAAGACAGTGGGGACAGGCAGTGGCCACAACAACAAAAACGCAGAGTCAGAAACGGAGAGACTCACCTCCATGTCTTCTTTGACCTGTTCCTGTTGGTCTCTTAGCTCCCCAAAAGCATCGATAATTAAACCTAGTGTTCAGTAAAGATGGGATTTAATCTATCAACCGGAGAAGGATAATGAAATTCACAGCCCCTTGGCTAAGCCTCCCAAGGAAAGGGACCATGACACTGAGAGATGCTCAGAGCTTGGCAGAGGATGTGAGCGCACGCACACCAGATACTCCTACGAGGGCAGCAGCGTTCTCTCTTTGGGGGGCAGACACAGATGCAGTCCCCAGGGCACATACATACTGCCTGAAAAGGGGTTTAAAAATGAGGTGACAGGAGGAAAAACCTTGGGTTACCTTGGCATCAATAAATGGTATGTTACTACCTGCTTCACGCCAAGAAGGAGCCATGGAGATTGATGGTCATAAAGTACAGAAAATGCCACGAATAAGATTTTCCAGTGCTAATTTGCAAATCAAACATGCCCATATTAACTGTGAGGAATTCACCTCCAATCATTTTTTTCACAAGTTCGTCATCAATAAACTTTCCGTAACGTTATTAACTGCAGCAATCAGCAACTAACGGCTTCCTGCTGCTTTGTTCCCTTTTCTCCTGTGACTTGCTGGGCTGTACGTTTTCTTCCAAGTGTTTTATATGACTTTGCCCTCTTCTAAACACATGATTGTTACGCTCCATAAAGACATAAAGGAAGGGTTATGAATCCTTTAAAGGTGTTCCTGTACTTTACTGAAAAAAGGGTATCATTTTTTTGCCTGTGGAATTTAGAGGATAATATCCCATTTATAGATTCAAGCTAGGATAAATGTGTAAGCAGAAGAAGACAACATGAGTGATTTTTCTGAGGGAAAAAAAAAGTTACCTTGGAATAAAAGGAGAGGAAAAAACTACCCGCTCCAAGTTCCCTTGGAGTAAAAGGAAGATCGAATGGGTCAACATGGCATGGTGGTTGCACATGATGGCTCTGGGTCCAGACCCTGTGGCCTTTGGATTCCAGCCCTGACACTTTTCAGCTGTACACTTCAGCCAAGTTACTTAGACTTACTATGGCTCAGTTTCTTCAAATGTGAAGAACAACATTTTGCTCCCAGGGCGCACAGAACAGATGTCATTTTCAAAGAAATCTTTTCAATAACCCATGGCTTAGAGCTTTATATAATTTCCATGTGATAGACCCAAAGAGTCTAAATGGCTCACCGACCACTAGTTGTAAAGGTCCTCAGCGGCAGGGCAGGAAATCAGACCCAGGAAATGCTCTTTCCATTCTGTTATTTGAAAGGAGGCCAAAGAAACCTGTGTCCATCTCCCTGCTAGAGCAGGGTCCCTTGCTTCTTTGTTTTTCCCTCTACAGATTTCCAATGAAGAAACACTGAATGGAAGAGTTCTATTTGGCTTTTCTAGGAAACACCTGACATTCTTACCCCGTCTTTAGTGTTAGCTTCAACAATATGTAGGTCAAATTCTAGATCTTCTTAAGGATGATGCTTACCTTGTATTATGGCCAAGAGAATGACAATTACAAAGAAGAAGAAGGTGATGTCAAAGATGATTCGATAGATCTCATATTCATCGCCGGCTGGGTCTTCGATTTCATCACCGATACCCCCTCCGGCACGTACCCCGACATACATGTGGAACATATAGCACTGGAAAAGAGAGGAATGGCTTCACTTCCTGGAGGACCACTGCCCATTTTTATACTCAACACACCTGAGATTGTCTCTCTTGTTCCTAATCTTCACTGTGGAAATGATGAGCATCTTTGCCTTCTACATCACCTCTTTTTGTTTCAGTATTTGTAATTGTGATGCAAACACTTGGCTCTTACCTTCTGCTGTCTTTTAAACAAAACTCTGTGCTGCATACTCTGCTTAGCACCTGCTGTCATACTTTGCAGGAAACGAAAAATACCTCACTAGCATCAGGCATAAAGGTTATCCCATTAAGATCACAGTAAGGGCCACAAAACTACATTTGATTGAACTGTTCAGTTTTTTGTGAGCATAACAGACAAAGGAATGGGGAAGTAAAAGTCCATTGTATAACTGGATAGAATGTTAGAAATTAAGTGAGGAAAAAACCAGACTTAACACTTACCATCCTCTCATCTATCACATTGGAATATAATGCAAAAAATTTTTAACTTTAATGTCTAGAATAAAGAAATATGAGAAAGGCAGGGAAGAAATAGCAGCTCATTGTTTAAACTTTGAAACTTTAAAGCAACCGACAACATGTACAGCTGCAAGTGTCCATTGCCAAAAAAGAGGGGTGCAGTAAAGCGCTTTGGGGTAGGGTTTCTCAGCCTCAAAACCATCAACATTTTAGGTCAGATAATTCTTTGTTGTTGAGGTCTGTCTTACGCATTGTAGCATATGTTAGAAGGATCTCTGGCCTCTACTCACTAGATGCCAGTAGCACCCCAACCCACAGACAATCAAAAATGTCTGCAGACATTGCCAAGTGTCCTCTGGGGGAGCAACATCAGGACCACTGGATTAAGCATCTAGGGTTTTATCTTTATTTAGGGTAAGTCCACACTCTCCATTCCAGGCCCTCTGATTTAGCCATACTTCCCCTCTCTAAGTTCCCGTCTCCCAGGCACCGCCCTCTCCTCTACCCGTGCCTCTTCCAAAACAATATTCCTGATTCTAGATCTTTGCCTGCATATTCTCCTTATCTTGCAATATTCTTTCCCATTTGTATCCCATTAGAATCTACTCATCCTTCAGAACCTCAATGAATAATCCTTCTTCCATGAGGCCTCCTCAGGCTGTTCAAGACACTCTCATTTACCCAACTGATGTCACCCATCAATGCAAAACAAAAAACTCACTGTCTGCCGTAACCCTAATGAACGGGGCAAAGACCTCAAAACAGCATCTTCACTCAGTGAGACACCACACTCCTCTGGTTTTCTCCGACATTTCTGGTTATTCCTTCTCAGCCCCCTTGGCTGGTTCTTCCTCATCTCCCTATCTCTTCATGAACTAATGCCCAGGATTGGGTTCTCTGACTTTTTGTTTCTTTTAGGACACTCCCTTGGGGAACTTTTCCAGTTTCATGCTTAAATATCATCTGTGCTAATTACTTCAAAAAATTTCTATTTACACCTTGGGTCTCTTTCCTGAATTCCAGACTTGTATCTCCAACTTATTTTTCATTTGATGTTTTATGATCTATCTCACTCCACTAGAATTAGTCCCATTGTAAGAAGAATTACTTGGATTACTATTCTATCATCAGTGCTTAAATAATGTCCAGCACATGATAGGTACTCAAAAATCACTTGTGGGATGACTGAGGAGTGAAAAGTTATGACTGGTCAGCTGTTCTCATGGAGAACAGCTCAAATAGACCTCAGATTCTCAGGTCATTTTAAAGAGCATAAAGTTCAGGCAAAGAATAGGCAGCAAGATGATACCAAAATGCTCATAGTTCAACAGCCAATTAATTACTGATAGGAAACTTTTTCATTCTGCATCTAAGTCAGATGCCTGGAATTTAATGAACAGAATTAAATAAAGGTTGGGTCACTTAGGCAATAGCAGTGAAAGCAAAAATAAACGAATGGCATCTACTCAAACTTATAAACTTTTGTGCAACAAAGGAAACCATAAGCAAAACAAAAAGGAAACCATAAGCAAAACAAAAAGGAAACCATAAGCAAAACATGGACTGGCAGAAAATATTTGCAAATCATGTGACTGATAAGGGCTTAATTTCCAAAATATACAAACAGCTCATACAATTCAATAAGAAAAAAACAAACCACCCAATCGAATAATGGGCAGAAGACCTAAATAGACATTTCTCCAAAGACAACATACAGTTGGCCAAAAGGCACATGAAAAGATGCTCATCATCACTAATTATTAGAGAAACGCATATCAAAACTACAGTGGGGTACCACCTCACACTGGTCAGAATAGCCATCATTAAAAAAATCTATCAATACAAATA
Organism: Mesoplodon bidens; assembly: GCF_964165515.1. NCBI lineage: Eukaryota > Metazoa > Chordata > Mammalia > Artiodactyla > Ziphiidae > Mesoplodon > Mesoplodon bidens. The sequence continues at coordinate 115,547,257 of NC_138176.1, read as the reverse complement.
ACAAGTGCTGGAGAGGGTGTGGAGAAAAGGGAACCCTCCTACACTGTTGGTGGGAATGTAAATTTGTACAACCATTATGGAGAACAGTATGGAGGTTCCTTAAAAAACTAAAAATAGAGTTGCCATATGATCCAGCAATTCCACTCCTGAGCATATACCCAGACAAAACTGTAATTCGTACAGATACATGCATCCCCATGTTCACTGCAGCACTATTTACAATAGCCAAGATATGGAAATAACCTAAAAGTCCATTGACGGATGGAGAAAGAAGATGTGATACACACACACACACACACACACACACACACACACAGGAATATTACTCAGCCATAAAAAGAATGAAATAATGCCATTTGCAGCAATATGGATGCAACTAGATATTGTCATACTAAGCTAAGTAAGTCAGAAAGAGAAAGACAAATACCATATGATACCACTTATATGTGGAACCTAAAATATGACACAAATGGACATATCTACAAAACAGAAACAGACTCACAGACATAGAGAACAGACTTGTGGTTGCCAAGGCTGGGGGAGTTGGAGGAGGGATGGATTGGGAGTTCGGAATTAGCAGATGCAAACTATTATATATAGGATGCATAAACAACAAGGTCCTATTGTATAGCACAGGGAACTATATTCAATATCCTGTGATAAACCGTAATGGAAAAGAATACAAAAAGAATATATACGTATGTATAACGGAATCACCTTGCTGTACAACAAAAATTAATGCAACATTGTGAATCAACTATACTTCAATAAAATTAAAAAAAAAAAGATTGGGTCACTCAGAAAAGAGGTTGGTCAGTCTGGAATGCAATAAGCAAAGAGCATCACCCCAGAACTGTTCTGGAGCCCAGGGAAGGGGTCTCTCTTACAGAGAGGTCAGGATAGTCCTTTTTTACAGACAGCCTGATGAGACCAATGGTGCCTAAACTTAATCCTGCATCCACATCTCCTGGAGGCTTAAACATTCTGGATTCCTGGTAGCACATACTGAATCAATCTTTAGAAATAGAAATTTGAAGACATTTAAAAAAAGCCCTCAGGACATGGCATTAATTTCTTAGAACTGTTTGTCTAAAACAGTGCTTGAAACTGTAAATGGTGGATCTGTGGGTAGAGAAAGTTTTATTTTCCCTGTATATTCTTGCATACTGTTGGGATTAGTTTTTACCACATGCATTTCTTATTTTTATTAAGAAAAATTGGGGGTTATATGTTTTTCTCCAAATCTGTCCACACATGTGATTAACTGTGGCTACAGGAAATAGAATTATTATTGCAGCTGCCTACTCTTTACTTAGTGAACTAACATAGGCCATCCTTTCCTGGCTTTCCCATTCTTAGCTTTGTTTGTAAAACTCCCCCTGCCCCCTTTGGCTGGCGACTTAATTTGGACAATCTACCTGGCTGTGGTCTGGCATTTCTCCATGTCAAATTCTGGCCCTTTGACTCCCCACATTAATAGCCATAGTGGGCCAACAGTGGATCACTGCAGTTCCCTGTTCAGGTCCTGGAATGCCCTAGCTCTCCAAGCCCGCTTATTTGACATGTATGTGACTAAGATGGTCTAGCTAATTCCTCTTGCTAATTCCTGCTGACCAAGACTTTTGGATTATAATTTGGCTCCCCACATAGAGTTTTTCTATCGAGAAGAGACTGTCAACTTGTTGCTTGAACTTTTAATGAGTGGAATGTTGGTATTCTGACTGATACATCTGACTCTTAGGAGTCTGGTTAATGTGAGTCTGTCCTCAAGCAAATGATTCACTTTACTTTCTAGACATTAAAGTTGAAAACAAGACCATGGAATGAGGCTAAATTACCAAAGTAAATGTCTCTTTCTTTTTAGATCTCTCGTCAGCCACTTGGCCTCTCTTGGCAATATCTGCATCTCACTGCTCGCCTTCATTCTATGATAGCACTAAGAATTTTGAGGAGGGGATTCCACCATATTTCATTAAAATGAAATATGGTCATGCTGTGAAAAGAGAGGTAGAGTTTTGTGGATGTGCTTAGTTAGGCTTAATAAGATACCAAAGTGAAAAAGAATAAAATGCACAGTTCACCAGTGGGATTTTGATATTGATTTTCCCAACCTTCTCCTTCATTATCAGAAGTTCTCACCAGAGATAGCAGGGCCATGGCTGTTGTGGTGGAGTAGGAGGAAATGTGGTGACCAGCCACTCACAGGAGGCGGCAGCCTGTCAGATTACCATTCTGCACCTGAAAAGGGAAGTCCTTTCATCTACCTTCCTTTTCAGAGAATCAGATTCAACCTGATCATAAGAGCTGGAAGAGCAGTGTTGGGCAGCAAAAAGTGACACCGCTTTCTTCAGAGAACCTGAGTAATGAGGGAGGAAGGTGCCTGGTGCTACAGAAATGGGGACAGGGCAGCTGCTAATTCTCAAGATTTAATGTTCTGTGACTTTCCCCCCATCCACCTCCTAAACTGATACATTCTGGGGTTAATCACTGTTTATGCTACCTTTAGGGGACACTGAAGAGCAACAGTTTCTAGTGGACTGGTGAAGATCCTTATAAGATCTTTACCTTGGCCAAAAAAAAAAAAAAAAAAAAAAAAGGCGGGTGTGGGGAGAGAAACAGACACAGGGAGAGAAAAAGGTTGAACTAGAGAGAAACAGATTATTCGTTGAGAAGATGGGGTAAAATAAGTACTTTAGAACAACTACTTAAGCAGGTTACTTCCCTAGGAGTATACTTTCTAGCTCAACCACCTGGAAAGCTTTTTCCAAAATACACAGGTGTTGATACCTTTCCTACAGTTTCTGACTCAAGGGATCTGGGGTTGGTCTTGAAGATCTGTGGATTTACAGAGAGTTTTCCTGGTGATTCCTCTGGGCATTTGAGGCTGAAAAGCTCTTATATATGCCACGTCAGTCTCCCTGGCTCTCCAGCTGCAATCAGCTTTTTCCCCTGGACTTGAGAACTTTAGATTACTTTTCAATTTCTTCTCCTACATTCTTGGTGAAGAGATTCAAATTCTATCAGGTTGTGGCTGGTTTAATTAGATTCTCTGGCTCAAAAAACCGTGATTCCAAATAAGTAAAGAAAGAAGAAAAGAAATTTAAGTATGAATCATCACTGACTCTGCAAAACTGCAGCTACAGTGCCACCTGCTGTAAGTTATGAAACACTGGCGGGTGAATTACGTCCCCCGGAAAACCTACAATGTTCTCTGAGACCCGAAGAAACAACCTGAAACAACAAATGTGATGGGAACTCAGGATGACAGCAATAAAATACGACGTGAGTGAGGAAAACCTATCTCAGATGAGAATACTAGACTTCACTCTTTGAAAAAGAAATGCTAAGGAGACTGGCATAAAGAAAGGATTCTCTTTGGGGAATTAAAACAATGAAATCTGATCACCTGCTACTCCATAATTCTGTCTTGCTAGCTGTTTGGTTTTACTAAGCCTCCACTTTTAATGAACATTACTGTCAGTGATTACTTACGTTTTAAGTGGCTATGGCTTCTTCAAAACCGCCCTGCACAAGCGTTAGTAAGAGGCAAATTAAAAGGGGTTTTTAGATCTAAAATTGAAAGGTTAACCTAGGTAATGTGGCCTCTGACACAATAGTTGTTAAGAACAATCAGCTGGAGATGGACTGTGCAAAAGTACACAGACTCCTGTCTGGTTCGACTGATTGACAGCAGTACATAATAATGAAAGAGGTAGGAGCCGAGGTGTATTGTATCCTGGAACTGAGTTTTCTTTTTCAAGAAAGAAACACCTAAGATGCAAACTTATGATGCCTCCAACCTCACCTCAGCCAAAGGCAAGATCTGTTCATTGTTATTTGTAGAGACAGAAATACCTACAACAGAGCTGGTCAGAGGCAGTCTCGCCCATACAGACAGAAATTCCTGAAACTGAACAAAACCCTGGCTGTAGCTCAGTCCCAAGCCCATAGATGAAAACATCAAGAAGCCAATTTCCTCATCCTAAAGTGAGGCAAGCTCCTCTGCCTTCTTTATACATTTCCCTGTCATTGGGTAAAATCAACCAGGTAAAGGCAGTGGTCTTCCTAACCCACCTCTTGTTCAAATGATGCATGGATTCTTCTCCTAATAAATCCATTGACAAAATTAACAAAAGCAGTGGAAACATCTGAGAGCAAGATGCAAAATGTAGTCATATAAGAATACTATTAGGGCAACTTGAACAGGGTCAGATACGACTCATGATGTGAGAGTGAGAGATCAGGATATTTTGGGGTCATACTGTGGTAGGAGAGGCGAATCCAAGTCACACGTTGTTCCCACCGTGTAACCCAGGCCACTGCATATCTCCATCTGAAACCCTCCCTACTTTCCACTAATCTGAGCAGTTCACTGAGCATCACACCCTCTGTGAATGAACGACTGCAGGACAACTTTCTGACCTGAGGCTGGTGAATTTTGAGATTTAGACCCATTGGGGTGATTCTCCTGGAATATAAATGAATCTCCCCAGAGTCCGTGTAGGCACGAGTGCCTACCGTTAGCCCTTACTGACCTCCCTTGCACCTTGTTGCCTCCTCCAGCCCCCTGCTCCCCTCCCTGCATCTGGCCAGCCGCTCCCCCAAGTCTTCAGGGTCATGGGAGAGAGAGACAAGGTGGTACTAAAGGCAGCACACAGAAGAGGGGATGAAGGATCTCTAAAGTACCTTCCTCACTGGGCCTGGAATGGTAGGGTAGGGATGTGGGGAAGCAGCAAGGGGGTGGCAGAGTGTCCCCCGTTAGCGACTCTGGTGGAGGTTACTACTAGTGACTGGTCAGTCTCCCGGAGCACAAGTTTTCTCTCTCCTTGACTTGTGGTCCTGCTTCCTGTACCAAATCTTGTTAACAGTTTCTTATGTATTCTTCCAGAAAAATAGTATGTGTATTCTAGCATATCTATTATATACATTCTAGCATATGTGTCTGTATCATCTTGTACAGTTAGGATCCTTTTGATTTTTTTTCCCACTTAAGTATAATTTGTATGTCTTTCCATATCAGCATGTACAGATTTCTCTACTATTTTAAAAAGCTGCATATTTTCCATTATATGATTTACCATAATTTATTTAATCAAGACTCTATAGATGATAATTTATATTATTTTCTATTTTTTTAGCAGCTAATATCCTTGAATATAGCAAGGCATATTTGTGAATAAACAGGTCAATTACTAGCAATGGAACTGACAAGTCAAAGGGTAAGTACACTTAAAAGTTCAATAGATATTATAAAATTTCTCTCAAATTGTTGTGTTATTTTAAATTCCCAACCGTGTTCATGAAGGTGCCAGTTTTTCAATCAATTCAGTAACTCTGGGTATTAACAAACTTTAAGATTTTGCAAACCTGATAGGTAAAGTTGGCAACTGATTGCTTTGATTTTCACTTTTTAAAGTATCACTATGATAGAGGCTGAGCATCTTTCCATATTTATAAGCTGATTCAACTTATTTTATAGTGAATTGTCTAGGCATATAATTTGCTTATTTTTCTATTGGCTTGTTATTTCTTCTCTCAGTTGTGACAAAGACGTTGTAAATTAAAGAAACTGGCCCTTTGTTATAGTGTTCAGTATATTTTTGCTAGCTTGTCATCTGCATTTAAGATTTTCCTTATAGTTATTCCTTTTCAAAGTAATTTTTTATGCTTACATGGATCCTAGGTTTTATGTCATGTTCAGAAAGACCTTTCCCCATTAAGAAATTATTGTTATGGGGCTTCCCTGGTGGTGCAGTGGTTAAGAATCTGCCTGCCAATGGAGGGGACACGGGTTCGAGCCCTGGTCTGGGAAGATCCCACATGCCGCGGAGCAACTAAGCCCATGTGCCACAACTACTTAGCCTGTGCTCTAGAGCCCACACGCCACAACTATTGAAGCCCGCGCTCCTAGAGCCCGTGCTCCGCAACGAGAGGCCACCGCAATGAGATGCCCATGCACCGCAACGAAGAGCAGCCCCCGCTCGCTGCAACTAAAGAAAGCCCACGGGCAGCAGCGAAGACCCAATGCAGCAAGCAAGCAAGCAAGCAAGCAATAAATAAATAAATAAATAAATAAATCTATTTAAAAAATTGTTATTATTTCACAAGTCAAATCCTAACTTTCATTTTTCTCTTTCTTTTTTCACTGAAAGATTTATTTCATTTGGAATTTATTTTGAGGTAAAGAACTTGGTTGGCATCCACTCTTAGCAGTTTCCTCCTAACAGCATGTTCATGGTACCAATACCATTTATTGAATTATTTTTCATTTCATAATTTCTAAGGCAACTTTTATCATACTTTTAATTTCCATGTGTATCTGAATCTCTTTCTAGACTGTATTCCATTGATCTGTCATTCTCTAGTACAAAAACTGTCTTAATTACTAGTCTTTGTAATATTATTAGGTCTTTGTCACTACTCCTTTGAGATGTTTATTTTTTCTAGGGCAATTTTAGCATCATTATGTCCATCTGTTTTTACACCAGCCCCAACTGTGTCGGTATCTCAGTTTGGAGCTCACTGAAGGATTCATCTCTTTCCAGCCAGAGGTTAAATATTTTGTCTAATTTTCTCCTTCCCAGTCTAGCATCTCATATATGGTAATTTCTGATTTGTCATATTAGAGATGCAGGTTATAGAAGAGTGATAAAGCAATATGAAATCTTTAACATCTGTTGATTTTAAAACCAAGACTAAAAGGGTAATTTAACCCAGGATACTCAATATAAAAGAGATATTTTTGGACTTCAGTAATTTCAGTTCAAGTCATTAAGGTGAACAAATACCTAAACCTTCTACAAGGAAATAATTTTACCTGCTGTCCTAGAATATATGAACAACAGACTAAAGTGTTTACCTTAATCCTTCCAGTTCTAAGGACTTTACTCAGGATTCTACTAATTATCAGGCTGATGGAGTAGATGTGCAAAACTGGCAGAAACAGTCCTTCATGTTCCACAAAAAATGAAAATCGTCGATTCTTTAAAAAGCCACACAACTTTTTGCTGTGTACACTATTTTCTATTTTTCACTGTTAAAGAACAACTACACAATTCCTTGGGTTGAAGAAGCAGGAGAAGTTTTTTCATTCATAGGAGATCAAAGTGTATGAACTTACCGTTAGCATGTCATCACATTTCATGTCCGGTGTATCGCCATCTTCACTTTTATTGTAGAATTTTCGGAAAAAATTGAATGCCACGACAGTATATAGGTACACGACAACAGCTAATAAGCCAACGGTTAATACAAGCTGGAAAGCAATGTGACATTGAACATATATTAGAAATATAAGTCAGTGGATTTACTGACTAAAAGCTAATGGAATCCACACCTCATACCTTTCTTATACCCCCAGTGGGGAAATCTATTTTCATAGTTTCTATATTTTATCAAGTTGCCAGTTTATTTTATGTAAAACTTGACTACTTAATTGGCTAATAAATGCATACTATAACTAGAATATGAATAAAACTCATTTAGTTTCATATCCAAATTGATATTAATAATATTAATAAGCAGCTTAATATGTTCATTTTTCTATCATCTAAATATTTGGTAGTAGATACTACATTAAATACATTCTCTCTTTTTATAAGTTCTATTCCCTTTAAATAATTTACATTCCTAACAAAAACTCTCTCATTTTTGTTATGATAGTAAAAGGGGTTGTAAATCACGTTTTCTTTCAATCACATCCTAAAACTAAATAGGAATTGTTTCTAACATCTGGAAATGCACGACTGTTAATAATGTGTATCATAAATATTAAAAAAAAAAAAAAACTAAGAAGTCTGGCTTTGTTAACATAAACCAGTGATCAAAGGGAAAGACACTTGAATAGCTAATAAATAACACTATTTTGAAGGCTAATTTTCTCAACGTATAAATAAAAGTCACAGTTTGAAAGGTCTTTTTTCAGCTCTATGTAATCTTTCTTTAATTCCAAACTATACTTTACATACATGTATATATATATATGCATATATATGTATGTATATATAAACATATATTTTATAGAATATGTATATATATGAATATACATAGAATTTGTATATGAATATGTATATTTTTTAAATATGACTTTCACCAAGGTGGTAAAAATATATTTCTGGTTCTATCACAGAAGTTCTAAACACACTAAAATGCATTATTTTTTATGTCTACTTCCTCTGATTACAACATACCCCTGGTGTTCTTAACTGTGGCAGCATATATTAAGTCTTTTAAAAATCACTTCATAATTATCTGGAAAAAACATGTTGTCTTAATAGAGGGCTTAATTCACTTCTATAAATTAAGTGTAAGGCCACTGTAAATTTCTGCGTGTTTTACCTAAAAGGGCTATTTAAGCTCTATATATCTTTGCAAATGAAAATTTGATACCTCAAAAAGAGAAGGAATAAAGTTTAGAAATAAACAAAAGTTTAGAAATTGAGAGTAGTGCCAGACTTCTTGTGTGAAAATACTCCACAGATTTAGTATCTCCAGTTCTTCGAACATACTGGGAGCTCAAAACCAATTTACTAATTGACCGATGAATATGCATAGTACACTTCTTGTCACCGGACTCATGACGTGCCATGTATATCATACTCATATTCAGAAACTAGAGTGACATATATAAGAACATTGTGCTGAAATTTAGAAAGCTGATAATGTGAATTTAACCATGGACACAGTTCAAGGTTTTGGGAAGGGCACTGATTTTAAAATACACTGGATTATAAAATTCTGGAAAAGGACTCTGTTATTCTAAATAACTAACAGAATGTGTTACCTCCCACTGGACACTTGATAAATAGAGAATGAATTGATAAGTTTAATAATAATGAAAGTTTTAACATTACAAATGGGTTGTATTAGAACATAAGCTGATTATCTGGAATTAAGCCAGCTTTTCTCCAAGTAAGCATGACCTTGTCAAGTGTGAAACATTATTATTCCTTTTGCCCAATTTAAAAGTGGAGAAAAGAGCCCGTGAATATCCAGTTTTAAAATACTATATTAAATTAAGAATGTAGCATCTCAGGTTTTATTTCTAATATAACTAGTGTGTTAGGATGTTGCAACATATTTTGGTTTAGCCACAGTATCAGATACAGCAAATATATTAGGAACAAAATAATAACTATCTTCCTGAGTGTTTAATGTGCTTGAGCCTGTGCTAAGACCTCCACATTTCTGTTTTTATTTAATTTTCACAAAACCCCTATAAGGTAGGTACTTTTATTGTACTCATTTTACAAAATGAGGGAGTTGAGATTTAAAAGAATGCTGAATAATTTATCCAAGGTCACACAGCTCATCCATCAAGCCAAGACTTGAATGTAGGTCTAGGGGGCTCTCAAACTACAAATCTGCATGGTTTATAGGAGAAAAAGTACAGATCCTCTATTCACAAAAGTCTTTAAAACTGTACACTGTCATTTGAGGTTTGGTGTTACTTCTGATAGAATATTTGTTGCTTTTTCAGTTTTTGCAGGGGGAGGAAAACATAAACTTTTACCTGTTTGCCATTGTGTGTTACTGATGACAAGATGGTTCTTAACGTCTTGAATCCCATAGCAATGTCAAGAAGATGAGCGGCAAAAAAAAAGTTGTTATAGTGTCCGAGAACGGACATGGCCATATACCAGGCAAGGTAGAGGAAGGACTATTAAGACAAAATGAGAGAAAATAATCTCAGAAAATAGAATACATACTATTGTCAAAAACTACTCTGCTCTCATTCCATGATAACCACTCCACTGACTTTATCTTCTTAGACTAAAGATTTATATAATTCCAATCAGTTATATCAGTTTGTTGGTGTATTTTATTTTGATTTAGCTGTTCTGCAAGGTTCAATGCCATTCTCTCCTTTATATCAGAGTGGCTCTTTTTATTTATCCTCCCACAGAGAAAAATGTATTGACTTACTACTCAACAGCAACTTACTAATGTCAACTATTGATAGTTTGGGGCAGATAATCCTTGGTTGTGGATGCCATCCTGTGCCTAGTAGGACGGTTAGCTAGCAGCATCCCTGGTCTCTACTCACTAGTTGCCGGTAGTAGCACTCCCCCTCTCCAGTCATGACAACCAAGAATGTCTCCAGATGTTGCCACATGTGGCTGAGTTGGGGTGGCCTCCTTTTTATTCAGGGGGAGTTGCTTGTATTGTTAGATGAGAAGTTAGCTGCAAGACACCTTACTAACAGTTGACAGTCCTAAAAGATACTTCAAGACTTGATTGTGAGCTCTCCAGAGGGTTCTCTATGATACCCAGAGTTCTGGGCCCACGGCTGGGTGAGGCAGGGTGGGGACAGAGGCCAGAGTTTTTGGGGGAGGGCTGTCACAGGTCTTTAGGAGAATGGAACTCCGGTTCACTATAAAAGTGCTAAAATTAGAGCGAGATTTTGAGACTAAATGAGATGTACAAGGAAGAAAGCACGGCAGCAAGAACAGCAGAAGGCCTTAGGGGAGGTTCTTACGATCCTTTCTGTAGGGGGTGTGAGAAGACAGTAAAAGAATTAAGAAGCAGTAATGAGGGGATGGACTGAGATCTAACAGCAAGAATTGTAGTCCATCTATTCAGCCATGTTTCATGATTTTCTCTAGCAACTTCCCATAGCCAGCAAATGGTAGCACAAAAACAATTGACAGTAAGTTATTTAAACCGGAATTCCTAAGAATCAAAAATGTCATGCTATTGAGCCAACGAGGTAGTATAATATGATTCTCTGCCTTGACAGCTGGTGGCTTTTAGTCATGGGTGTTTTTTTTTCATAATATTTGGATATATATGTGGGTCCTATGCCTAACTCAGAGGCTCTTAATGCTCTTTGATAAAAGAAGGATCCATCAAGAAAAAGAGCACAGTAATTTAATGTACTTTATTTGGCAGAAACAAATGGATCGCAATTAATGTTAAAAAAAACTTTAAAATTTATTTAGAACTTTCTAACATCTATAAAAATTCTGAAGAATGCGATTGCTCAACTAAAATCTGAATGAAAATACACACGAATTTGCATCTCCATTTCATTTTCTCATGTAAATATATTTTCATTTTAATCTTTCAGCTACTGAAAGAAATGGAATGAGATATGGGCTGATTAATCATATATTTCTGTGGGTCTTTCTCAGATATGGTCAGTATTAAACGAACTGATATTTAAGTAGCTTTCTTAAATAGCCATCTTTCCAGCCACTGAAGCCCAACAAACTCATCTCATCAGAGTGCGTTTTACTTTGTGGTAGTGAAGTTGGCTTACATTGTCAGTGAAAACGACTCCTAGTTTCCACATCTGATACTTCACATCAATAGAGTTCAGCCTGGAAAGACAAAAAAGAAGAATTTGTAGATATGTACATGAAGCAGAGACTCACAGGCTTGCAAAAGCCTGCTGTCATTCACTCTCCGTGGGGCAGGGCTGGCAGCCATCTCAGGAGATAAGTTCTAGTTCAGGAGCCCAGGGAAGAGCTGAGAGCTCTGTTGGAAAATGTACTCCAGAGTTTTTTGATTTTTTTTTTTTTTAAGAGGAATCTTGGAAAACAAAACAAAGCATCACTATGTCTCTATTACTTAAAAATAGTCTTTTCTTTTTGACCTTTTCTTTTCCTACATTAAATATAAATACTTTATATGTGACAATTATTCCTGGAAACTACTAAATTAACTAACATAGGTATATCAAAAGTTTCCTCCCTAACTTTCATTATACATTCATAATTGCATCCCAACAGAATAATTTTTAGTTCAACTAATAAAAACTTGCATAGATGTCCACACTTGTTTTACAGCTGTACTGATTTTGCCAATGAAGGGGCTTATTCATTTTGATTTTGTTTCCTATTGTTTTCAGAAATGCCCCTTCTCTACTTCCGTCTCTATCCAAGAAGGAATTTAACCCTTCCCCTTGGTTCCCACAGCACTTTGTAGACACCTCCCTTTATAATCGTTTCCCATGTTGTTTTGCAGGCGTAGGTGTGTATGTATATGTATGTGTATTGATGCCTTCCTCACTAGTCTGTGAAATCCCCAGCACCAAGCATGTTATATCATATATTGAATGTCTCTCAGTAATGTTGAATGAGTGAATCTTAACATAAATATTCATGATCTTTGCAGATTAAAATATACATGTATTAAAATATACTTTTTAATTTTCACTTTTTTCCAGAACTTGTCACTAGTTTATGGGGCTAGAAATTATCATTTTGTTAGCCTTTGCAACATTCCAGGGAATTGATATGATAATATAATATAATTTTAGTGTTATTTTCAAAAAGGCTTCTCTAGACTTACTGTTTTAGTCTTTAACTACTTCTTTAATCATTTCTTTTAATTAGGCCAATCTTAAATTACAAGTGCAATGATAAATAGTTGATAATCTAAGCTGACTTCTTAGGAGACTTTGACCCTTAGAGTTAAGGTTTAATTTTTTAAGGAAATAAAGCAGTCTTTGAGTTATAATTAATTTTATTATTAAATATTTTTTAAAATTTCATGAATATTTACAATGGGTTTCAATATAAGAATACTTTTTCTTAAAAAAAAGGAAGAGATGAAAAAAAAAATAAACCCATTGGATAATTTGCATGAGAGCATGATTATTTCCCATGAAAGCAATCCAAAACAAAATAAGGGTTGATATCAGGATGTCTGAACTTCCCATGGTCGTTTCTAACTTTATTTATAAGTTTGTTCTTATGATTAGTTGTTTTCCATCCCTGTCATGCATTAGGGTAGCAAGTTTCCTACCAACAGCATTAAGAGTATTTTGTAGTATACAATACTCTTTTCTCACCAGTAGTGGCAGTGATGCTGTTTGGGCGGAGCTGACTCCACCCCCAGGGATGGAGCACAGCTGATCTAGGCCAATCAGGGCATGGCATTAACCTGGCCACAGGGCTTGGTTCAGGGGTAAACTAGAAGCCGGAAGCTGAGGAGTTTTCGCTAGATGGTTTTGAGATTATAAGCTCTCCTCTCACTCCATAAAGACACAAATGAAGAAGCATGCAGGCTTTCTGGCTGCTGGCAGCCATTCTATCCCCAGGAGGTGAGCTGGCCACTTGTTTAAATGTGCACATACCAAGTCCTATGTATCTGATTGATAAATAAATACATGCACACATAGATACATGAATCATCCTTGTATGCAAATGTTCACATTAAGATACTATTCATATAGAAAACAGATAATCTTTTAAAACTCCATCATTCTAAACACTTTAATAAAGGAACAATACATGTACATTTTTTCCTAGTAATGTGTGTTATTTACTAGATCTTTATTCTAATTTTATTATCCATATTTAAAGGTATTAATAAAAGCCACATTAATTTCTTGGTACTTTGCTAGGGGTCAAACCTGCAAACATTTACTATGTAAAACAGTGGAAAATTCCACTAATTTAAAACTTTCTTCATAGTAAAAAAACAGTCTAAACTTTCCTTCTATTTTTTCAGACATTTTCTAGAGTCACAAATATGACCATGGAAAATGCATAATTCAGTAAAACTATTTAATTCTACATTGGTTATCAGGGATCTGAAAATGCTAGTAAGAAACTCAGCAGCCCCCCTCTCACCATAGTCCTTACGTGATATTCTAACATAAGGGCCTTAATGCCTAAGGGCTGCCAACTGTGTTTCATCTTACATATAGTGACCACATTTCTTTAAGAACCACATTTGTTTTCTTAAAGTACCCAGGTAATATTTTAAATTTAAATTCATATCTTGCTATATATTCGCTTATTTAACTACTTTTGAACTGGGTTCACATTATTTTTAAAGACCCAACTAGCTCTAACAAGGTTTCAGAGAGAGAAAAAGTATATGACCAAAGAGATCAGCCAAAATGTTTTTTTTTTTTTTTGTGGTACGCGGGCCTCTCACTGTTGTGGCCTCTCCCATTGCGGAGCACAGGCTCAGGACGCGCAGGCTCAGCAGCCATGGCTCACGGGCCTAGCCGCTCTGCGGCACGTGGGATCTTCCCAGACCGGGGCACGAACCCGTGTCCCCTGCATCGGCAGGCGGACTCTCAACCACTGCGCCACCAGGGAAGCCCCAAAATGTTGTTTTTTAATGCTAGCTAAAATAGTTATCTAAGACAAACTAACATTGCTCTACGGAACCTTAAATATTTATGTTTTCAGAGAAATCACATACCTAATTGACTGATACCTTAAATACACAGATAAGGGAAGGTAACGATTACGTTTTTTTCTAAAATCGTTAAGTGGCTACAATAAGAAATTACATTTTAAAAAGCATGTAGGCTTTACAACTGTAATTCTAGAATTATAGTTGGCTAAATTTGCAAGACAGATACAGATGTATATATATATATATATATGTATACTAACACTACACGTGCATGTGAAATTCCATCTCAGGTGAATTCAGTTCAGCTGGTTTACATCCTTCTAAATATATTATTCCATGCAAGCACTGTATAAGAGTGCCTCATTTTAAAATAAACTTTCCAAGTAATAGTATGACAGCACAGTACTTCAGCATACCAAGTCTTTGCTATTTAAATAAAACACAACAATTAAAAGAATATGAACTTATTTCTAATAAAAGGTCTACATAGCTCCCTTTTCCAAAATAAGAAAACCAACTTCTTTTCAAACAGGAAGCATTAACAAGTCAAATATTATGCTTTTGCATCTTTGACTTCAACTTAAGTGGCATTTAGGGATAAAAAGGCAAATCGATAAAATAAATCTTTTTTCTTGCTTTATGTAAATAATGAAAAAGTCACCTTCAAAAATTAATAGATTAAATCTACTGATTCCATAGTGCAAAAATACCCAGAAGTACAGAAGCAGACTTTATATATTCTCTGCTTCTCTCATCTCTACTCCTCTGATACTGAAGGAAAGGAAATCAATGCACTAGCAAGTTCAGAAGTGTATTACTTTTTCCTCCTTTCCACCTAGACCTCAGATAGAGCAGAATTAACACTCACACGGCCGACAGGGAGCTGTCTTTCTTTGGCTTCTTCTTTTCCCGGGCATCGCTGAAGTCCAGGGCAGCTTTGTCCATGCCAAGTAACTCGCTGATTCTGTCTCGGCCATAGAACTCTCCATATTTATCCATAACCTGGGGCAAGAAAAAAGCATTTTACTGGCCTCCATCATTAAGTAATCTCATCTATATATGCACATACAAACATCTATTTTTATACATAGTATATATCGGTCTTACTTTCAAGTTCACTTAAACATCTAACTTAACAGCTCATGTTCTGTGATCACGCTGCTTAAGGTCTTAGTGAACTTACAGCGTTTTAAATAATGCCTAGCTGAAGAACAAGATTTCTTATGCAAGAGAGAAAGGCAGGCAAAAAAGAGGATGGGCTCAAGTAAATGTGTAAAGAGGTGGGAGAAAATGGAATAAAGTAACTGCTACCAAATTCATACTCTGTGCCAGGAATTATGCTAAAAGGTCTAACTTGCTTTTCCCTCATGGGACTGTCACAATATGTAAGTTTCCTGTTGTTAGCATCCTACTCTGCAGACAAAGAAATTGATCTTGGAGAATGTAACATGCCCAGTCTCAGCTTGGCAAGAGATGGGGTGAGGAAGCATCCAGGCAAGGCTGACTCCCAGCAAAGATCTTCTGCATAGAGCACGGCATGTCACTGGGCTGCCCATGACATGCTGGTATCCCCTCTGTGGTCTCCAAGGCAAACATTCAACTCCCCCCATAGTATCCTGATTCCAGCCATTCTTCAATAACACCTGAACCTGGAGTCTTGTCACCATCCACAGGTCCTCAGTTTAATTCTTACCTAGAATGGATTCCTTGTCCATCATTAGAATCACTTCCTTGCAACCCCCCTTGGCTTCCTTGCCCCTCTCTCTTCTGTCACATTTGTCTGGGCTTTGCTCAGATGTTGGGTTTTTAGATCAGGGCTTAGACATGGGCTAACAGATCACCTGTGAGCTCAGTACCTCTGTCTCTGATATAGCGACTCTTGGCCTACAGTTTATATACCATGAGGATCCCGCACATCATTGAAAATGGAGGCAACAGGAAAAGTAATGAAAGAAACGCAGGAGGAGAGAGAACTGGCAGCAAGAGAGGAAAAAGAAAGCAAGGAACAGGCATATAGGAGAAACACAGGAACTGAGAACCAGCGAAAGAGGAGGGGGAACGTTAAAGTAAAATATTAGAGTGGATGAAGGAAAAATACATAAATAGAAAGAAAGAAAGGATTAGCAGAAATAAAAATGAGCTTTTCTGAATGTATACAATCAGGTAAATTAAAAGAAAAAAGAGCAACGGTAGTTAAAAAGCCTATGAACGTACACTATTTAGGTTCATTAAAACAATTTGTTTTCCATTATTCTCACAGCACTGAAAATGGGCTGGGCTGATCTGAGTGGGAGTTCTTTAGGGGTTGTATTCTCGCCCAGGAGAACAAACTGGACCTCAGAGCAGGAACGCTATGGATTGTCTCAACTGCAATTACAATCTGTATTTATTTGACTCTAGATATATCGTGTCCTTCAGAGAAACTCTTGCTTTAATAACTTAGAAGCTGCTTCTTTATACTGTTAAATAATTAATAAGAATAAAATATTCAAATTATCTATTTTACATTACTTAAAAATTATTCTTTCAGAGCTCTGGCCTAATTTGGATGCACTCATCTGCATTCGCGCAGTGCTACTCTGTGGTCACAAGGGGACAAAAACTTGCACCAAAATGAAAATCAACAAACACACTGCTTCTTCCAACTAGGAAGTTTTGAGGGTTTTTTTGTTTTGTTTTGTTTCTGTTTTTTTAAATGTGTTTCATTTTAAATAATGTACTTGATTTAAATTCTTGGCAAACTCTCTATCTCCCCTCAGATTGGTAACAAAAAATTTGCAGTTGCTAATCCCCAGCCACCCTATGAGTAATTCTCAACTGGTGGAATCAAAGGGAAAAAGACCACTTCATTCAGCAGATATTTGTGGCCATTCACCCTAGACCATATACACTGGAGCTACAACTCGTTATGGTACATGGCATGAAGTGATTCAGTTTGGTAATTGGAGGGTTCAAGGAATAAGAAGGAGCTACAAAATAATGATTACTGTATTTTACAATGTACAAGTACTAGTACATGCATTATTATATATATATTTTTTAAAAGTGACCTACAGGGCTTCCCTGGTGGCGCAGTGGTTGAGAGTCTGCCTGCTGATGCAGGGGACACAGGTTCGTGCCCCGGTGCGGGAAGATCCCACATGCCGCGGAGCGGCTGGGCTGGTGAGCCATGGCCGTTGAGCCTGCGCGTCCGGAGCCTGTGCTCCGCAACAGGAGAGGCCACAACAGTGAGAGGCCCACGTACCGCAAAAAAAAAAAAAGTGACCTACATTAAATCCTGTGTGGTAGGAAGAGCAGAGATAATCCTTGTGTCTCGAAACCAGAGCCGACATAGGTGCCAGAGTCCGTAGCTGAACTCCTATTTGTATTCTTTCTATCACGCTCTGATACAGTGTGCATCAGAAGAATAAAACTTTTTCAAAATAAAAAGGACTTTGAAGTTTATATAAAAGTAAATAAAATTCAGTCCTTTGTTGTTATACAACAACTTTACTTTTTTATTGTAAGGGAGGATACCAGCCCTGCTGACTTAGCTGTCTTATCAGAAAAAGAGCCTTTAGTCAATTTCAGTTACCCGAACAATCCCAGAGAATATTCTTACCAGTTCTTGTTAATGTACAGACTGAGCACTGTTTAGTCACCTGAGTCAGATGACAGGTGGGTGAGCAATGCTTATTTAATTTTTAGCTGCAGAGTATGGGTCTCTTATGAAATTTTTGAAATTCATTTGAATCCTATTTCCATTTTGAAATGACATTAACAGACAAAGCATGCCTCAATATCTCAGCCCACATATGAGCCACAGCAAATTCAAATCTGAATTGCACTTTAGGAAAATAATAGAAAATTTAAGCCCTCTAAGTAGTATTACCTTTCTTTTAACAAATTTGTCCCAGTAGTTGTTGGGAAATGACCTAAAAGATATAAAAGCATAGAAATAAAATAGTATAATTTTAAAAAATGATAAATAACAATATATTTTTTGGAATAAACAAAATACTTAAAATATGTAAACATACATTCTTCCATTCACAAAAATTACAATGAATTTTCCCCATCTTATCCCATAATTTTTCTATCATAAGTATATTAAATATTATTTTAAATGTTAATATATACATGTAAATCACAAAAGAGACTATGGGCTAATATTGTAATGGAGATGAATATGAGCGTATTTATTAATAAGCAGTCTTGTTATATTTTTTCTTTATGTATAATGTGTTAATGTATACATTTCTTTGTCAATTGTCTTTAAAAATTAAAGTCATTTAACTGTCATAAAACTGTCATTGTTTTTCCTAGGAAGTAAAAAAAATCTCATTCCCACTAGTTATCCTTAAGGAAACTGAGCATAATACCATCACATGACCCCAGCATCTTAACTAATATAGAGTTCACCTAAGGGGACAGACGTGATTCGATTCAGAGTTGCTAAACAAAATATTGAGCATTTAGAGTAAACATTTATAACACACAAACAAATCATCCCCATTTGGAAACCCAGAACTTATCAGAAATCATAACTTTTTAAGAATAAGCAAAACTAATCACAATAAAAAGAAGCTATTTCACCCGAGTATACAAACTACAGAAAAATATTGTATCACTAATACCTCTAATAGTGTAAAATTAGACCTTTGTGATGGATTTTTATCTGCAACAGCAGCTAGTAGTTTGGATCTAGACCTCACAAGGCGAAATAATTAGTATAAAGAAAAGTATTTGTTTTTCTGTCTTATATTTTACATGTCATAATGTTTAGCTAGTTATATGCTTCGCCTCTGGATGATACCAACTGAAAATTTCCAACTTAGATTAAAAGTGTGAAATTCAATATTTTTGCCTTTAATGCTACAACTCCTTCCTTAATGAATAATTTTGGCTTCCTCTATGCTTTTAGATGAGATAACCCCACACTGCAGGTTATGCACCTCCAGCTACACACTTCCCTGAACACTGAGTAATGGATGTTGTTATGTTCCATCAGTGCTGTGGAAATGGACTCAAAGCCATTTTTGATGGAGGAATTCAGAACACAGAGGGCAAAAATTGATGGCATCCATTAAGAGACTGATGGAGCTTAGTCTTTGATTTTCTTGGCTGAATATATAACTGTTATTCACCTCTGCTAAACTTTTGATAAATCTGCAAGAACTCCGGCAAAGTATGTCTTGAAATTTTTGAGCACAGAAATATCTCATCTCATTCTTTACTCACTGTGTGTTGATTACGAGTCTATCCCACTGGCCTTTAATATCATCTTCTGAAGGCTGTTCTGTAATATAAAGCCCATCAAATTCCAATTTTCGAGCTACTTCTTTTTCTCGCTTAAAAATAACCAGTGGGACCTACATTTGAAAAATAAACATGTTAAAATTAATTTAGATTTACTAGCATCTCTTGTGGTCACTATCTTTACAAAACAGCTTTTGGAAAGAAATATTTCCCATGTTACTTCCAGGAAGGTAAAAATTGAGTGAAAATCAATCGGCTATATTTAGGCAAAAGGAGGCATCTAGAGGTTTTCGAGAAACAAAAGACAGTATAGATATTATATATATGCATATGTTTTTAAACACATAGATGTTCATAAATAATTGCACTAATGAAATCAATTTTAAATATTAAAGAGAAAAAGATTATACAAAATTGCTTTTCTTTTGCATATTACATATATACATATATATAATATATATGGATGCAATAAAACATAGCACTAATGTTCCAAAATGCATACTTCTAAAAAATTTTTAGTTTTATTTGAGAAATCTCTTTAATAATTCCATGCTCAGCATGCCCATATGCTATTTTGAAATAAATTTTAATTTCAACATCAGCAAAAATCTTTGTCAGTTTGCCAGAATGTCTCCAGAATTTACTGATTCCCTTTTCATATGGACAGATTTTACACAAGGCACAGATGCAAAAAAGATGCAGACATTCTGGAAGTATCCAAGAATATCCCCTCTCCCCCCCAATAAAACAAGGGAAACAAAGGGAGGTAGAGGAGTTTCTGAAAAAAACTTTACACTCTAGTCTTTTACCCTGGACCCTGGGTTTTCAAAAGTCTTCTAGAAGCTCCCCAATCCGAAGCAGGGCACAGTGAAATAAAAGCCCTGCAGTAAAAAGGTGTCATGCTAGGAAAAGATAAAGAGGTTTGCAAAGGTGATGGGCAGCCCTGAGCACTCAGAGAGACTATCTTGAGTTCTATTCACCAAACTATAGTGTTCCCTTGGTAAGGCTCTAGGGATGGAGCTCCATTATTTTCCGGGTGATGTTACAAACAGTGAAGCATTTCTGCCCAGGATAGCGAGAGATACATACCTAATAACAAAACAATCAAAATGACTCTCAGAGGTCCAATATGATGTATTTCTAGAATTTCTACTACACTGGGCACTGCTAGGAGACATAGTGGGTGGTCACTTCTGTGGGGTCAAATTATAGGTGAAATTGGCTATATGTGAATAATTACTGACATGTGCGAGAAAACTACAATGTGACAGCCACATCCCCTTCCCAGGGCAGCCTGCATCCAGTGACTCATCACCAGGGAGCTCTAAAGGCCCAGCTCCAATGCCCCAGCCCAGGGCTACCCTGAAGGGGGCATCTCAACTTCAGAACAGAGACCTGTGATGTGCCCTGTTGGGTCTGTACTGTAGTCCCACTTTTCCCTTCCCTCCATGCTGCTTCCTCCCCTTGCCCCGCAGGTGTTTATGGAACATCCCCTAATAAACTATGTGTATGTAATTTCCATTTCAGAATCTGCTTCCCCAGAAGTCCAATGTGCAACAGACACACACATACGCAGACACACACAGGTTCCTTGGTGCCTTACTATCTTACTTTCAAGCAGTAGTATCCAATGATGCAGAAGAAAGAGATAACTGTGTGCAAAATGGCTAAGATACGCAGCGTGGGCTCCATGTAGCCGCTGCTCTCCTCCAGCACATAGTGAACTGCAATGATTCTAGGCGAGCTGCTGTCCAGGCTGCTAACTTTGGCATTTTCACTTGAACTGCGAGTGGGGAGCTCCTTTCCTTCAACCACAGAAGAAGTGGAGACCTGATTCAAATCATTTAAAGTACAGTCAGTTCATGTCCTCTGACATCAGGGTAAACAAGAAACAATGGAAACCCAGTCTTAGCAGATAGCTGGATGTGAAACCACTGCACGATGAAAAGACTAAAAGCAAAGGCTAAAAAAGATAGCTTTTTCAGTATCTTGTAATAACCGATAATGGAAAAGAATCTGAAAAAGAATATATGATACATATATATATATGTAGAGAAAAAATATATAAAAATATAACTGAAATATATATAACTGAGTCACTTTGTTGTATGACTGAAACTAACACAATATTATAAATCAACTATACTGCAATAGAAAAAAATAATGACAAATAGTGAACAAATTTTAAAAATTCCCTCTAATTTACCCAGACATGAGGATTCCAGTGCATGCAGGAAATAATTAGATGGCTACGCTGCCTTCTCAGTGATCAAAAGAATTTAATACAATACAGATACGCCACACCCTGATACAGTAACAAGTGAGATATTCAGCCAAATTAGACTCTGAGTACTGTGGGTAGATCCTCTGCAAATCCAACATTCTTCAGTGGGGGCATTTCTCACCTAGTGTGAAGGAGCAAATCTATCCCTGCTGTACTAGACAATCAGCAATGTGCCTGAGATTCAGGTTTTCATTTTCATCAAATACATTTCAGAATCGGTTTTGATGTGCTCACTAGTGGATCTCTGAAATCTTTACATTCAATTCAGTCTTTCATATTGGTTATTAAAAGACTAAGATGTACATACCTTATAAAAGAGCAAGATGAAATTGATTGCAAACGCGACAAATAAGGCTAACATTCTCATGTTGTAAAAGTTGCGAGCAAAATAGTTCTGAAGGTGAAAAAAATTATTAAAAGGTCATTGAATCAAGAGACTTGAAATTTGAAGACAACTGAAATAAAGCATTCATGCATTTACCCAAAACTATTTGTTGAAGGCCCACTGGGTTTCAAGTCCCATGCTTGGTGCTATCGATGTAAAGCACCAAGCTTTACGACGTAAACCACCACGGAGGAGACATAATAAAGAAGCACACTCACAGATAAAAAGCGTAATTTCAGGGAATGTTAAATGTTATGAAGAAAAATCCATCAGGTTAAGGACTTAGGGAACAGGGGCGCTATTCAGACAGGTGGTCAGAGAAGGTCTATCTAAGGAGGTGACATTTGAGCTGCGGCCTGGATGCCACTGGACGGCAATCAAATGAACAGCTGGGGACGGGAATGTCAGAGAAAGAGCTTGGAGGGCAAAGGTCCTGAGTTCCAGGTGATGCTGGTGTGTTTGACGGATAGTGAAGAGGTAGCGCAGTGAGAGGAGGGGAGAGTGGGAGGGAATGAGGTCAGAGAGGTGAGCGGGGGACAGGGTTCTGTAGCCCTCTGATAAAAAGTCTGTTGCCCCTTATAGCACAGTGGTTCAGTGTCTGATCGCTGGGACCACACTGCCTGGGCATAAAGCCTGACCTCACCACTGACTCACTGTGGGATGTGGGCGAGAGACTTAAATCATTCTTGTAGCATCATTTTTCTCACCTGTAAAGTGGGAATAACAACAAAACCTGTCTCATAAGTTTGCTATGAGGATTAGGTAAGTTACTATAGGGGAAGTTAGTCATTACTCTTGTTAATATCACTGGAATTATTATTTTATTCTACATGGGATGGCAAGCTCTTGGAGGAGCTGAAGAGGGCTGATGCAATCAGATGACCTGAAAGATGATTTTCCAGCTACTGAGTATAAAATAGATTGGAGGCAAGCATGGAAGGCAGGAGACGAGTTAGAAAGTGACTGCAGGATGCAAGAAGAGATGATGTTGCTGGTGGTGGCTTGGACCAGGTGGTGGCTGTGGAGGTGGTAAGTACTGGGCAGACTCTGCGTATATCTGGAGGAGAGAGCCGAGAAGAATTATTGTTGGGTTGTATCTGAGGTAGGAAAGAAAGAGAGGACTCAGAGATGATAATTCTGGATTTGGGGGTCTGAGCAACCAAGTAAATGGTTGGTTCTATTTTTTGAGCTATGAGGAGAAAAAGTACAAAACACTTAGAGAAGTGGGTTTAAGGAAAAAGGTTATGGGGCATACCAAGAATTTGTTTTAATATTAAGTGGGAGATGACTATGAAGTATCTACCCGGATATGCCAGGGGCTTTAGCATCATAAGGCCATAGCAAAATGACATCTCATTAGTTATCCCTCTCTGTGGACACAGCCCATTTTGATGGTGTCATCTCCCCACACATGACCCTGACTTTTCTGCCACCATTTATAGGACCAAAGTTGGCCACCACATCCAAACCGGGTCAGTCACATTGGTTCTCCGTGGAGGGTGGGACTGGGTCATAGGTCGGAGTTAGGTACTCTGGTTATCTGAGCTGGGAGGTCACAAAGGCTCGGGTCACGAGGGGCCTGTGGCACCTGGTGTGGTCATGATTAGGCTGGTGCATGCAAGCAGGTGAACAGAGAAAGTCATATTGCAAGAGAAGCAGGAAAGTAGAAACTGTGACCTCTGAGACAGAAGGACAGAAGGAAATCTGAATTATGTGCTATACTCAACTGCAGTTACACACTCTTCAGGAACCCAGGGGCACTGCTGCAGCTTATTACAGTGCCTGTGCAGCCTCACCCCCTATACCACGCCCAAACCACACCTGCAGCCACGTCCACCGTGACAACACATCAAACCAGTGGTTATCCAGAGTTGCCTCAGAAACATCTGTGTTCTGTGTACTCTGTATTAAATAATATAGTAACATACAAGGTAGTTTAAGAAAATATAGGTCAAACTATTAATTAAAAATATATTTGTATACATTCTAAAAAATGTGTCATATATACACTTATGCATAAGCAATTAGAACATATCACCACTGAAAACAATCCATTTCCCTTACAGGTGAAGTTCTATACTACATGAGTTTCTTGTCTATTTTTTTCCCAAAGGCTAAGTATGATTTTGCCTTTCAAATGGCCGTATTATGGAGTGTTGCTCATAATTTCTAGGTCTGACATTATTGGTCAGTACCTCTTACAGGTTTATTCTAGACATTCATCTCCCAGTCTTTTCCTGCTTGAAAAAATTATATATAATATTTATGCACATATACATACATACACATATAAGAGGGCTTTCAAACAAAATTTTTAACAATTCCATCCTGTATGAATAGGAAGAGAGAACTACATCTCCTTTCTTTGTTTTCCACGTACAAGTATATATTTTATTAACTGGGAGAGCATTTCCACAAAGTGTTTAGGACACTACAAAAAGAACTGTCTTCTCCCTCTTTGTTCTTTCATTTATTTACTTATTTCCACTTAAAGAAGAATTTGGAATAGACCTTCTTATTATCAATGGAGAGTTGGCTCACTGCATTAATATTTTTATAACTGGAATTTTAATGAAAGGGCGATGTTCTAGAAAGGCTGACTAACCCCACTCTGGAACATCAATATGAATTACTTGTCCCCTAGAAGGTATTCTTTGCTATAATGTATGGCAGAGCCTTACATAGTGTTCTGCAAAGAGGGAACCCTGGGGTTATGTTTATTGACTTGCCCTGAAGTCCTTGTAGGAAGACACTGGCAGTCACTAAATCAAGTGGACCCGCATGTGAATGTGTGCAGAGGTTATGTGTTTGATGACAGGGAGCCGTGGACCAAGGCATTCATTTTAACATATAAACACTAAGATGGGCAAATACAACATACGTGCAGGGCTGACCCAAGTGAAGGTCAATGCATATTTACTGCACCCGAATGATTATGATCTCACGGTATAGCAGTAACAACATTCATTTTAAAACATCTTACTAGAAGTTTCTGTTGATAGGCTATGATTTTCTTCCAGAATGCTGACTCAGGAACTTCTGGCTCTCCATATCTGTGTGTGTGGAGCTGCCTCAATTTTTGTTTACCCTTATCTTCTTTGGCTTTTTCTTCTTTTTCTCCATCTTCTCCCCTACAAACACAAATGAATGAAAAATAAGCCATCCATAAACTAAAGAACTGAACAGGTTTTGTGCCAAAATATACAAACGAACAAATATTTAAATCATAGTATCAGTTTTAATAACTGATATCTCTTCCAATGAATTATGATATTCAGAACTTTAGAATTAGGGGTAGGACTTCTTGCTTATCATAGCCCCCTACAGATGGATAATTTCTGTGAAGTTCAAATCTATAGGACATTTTACAGGCTTCAAGTATCTTTGTATCTATACCTAGCATATTCCTTTCCAAGTGTAGAGTAAAATATTTAAATGAAAGAATAACAATGGAGACTTTTTTTGGCTGCTACTTTTTAACACATCTTATTTTTAAATTCTTATTTCAATGTTCAGGCTACTAGGATTTAAAATCAGAGGCGTGCGCATTTGGTTGTTCACATGTGTAAAGAATGTCAATACCTTAATTTTGCAGAAAATAATGAAATTAGAAGCTCTGAAATTTGATACCTAAACCCCTCTAGGTGCAAAATACCAAGGCTTCATGGAAGTATATTTATGTATATGTGTAGTCACAGATATGTAACCCACATAACATAACCCATACTTAACTCATATGTGGTCAAACATTATTTTAACGTTAAAGAGTTGCCATTGAAATGACTGTCATGCCCTGTTACATTTGTCTGCATTTCACTATAATAGTCACTTATGTGGCCATTTTTACAACTGATTCAACAGTTCAAGGTCTGTGACAATGAATAGTGCTGACTGTACAAAACACAACTGTGGCCCTTGTTTGAAGCCTAATTCAAACAAACCAACTGTAAAAATACCCTTTTCAGACAACTAAAGAAGCTTAAATATTTAGCGGGTATTAGATGGTACTAGAGAATAATTGCAAATTTTGTTAAGTATAAATAATGGCATGATAATTATGTTTTTAAAAAAGTCCTTAGCAATTAGAAATGTACACAAGATATTTATGGGTGAAATAACATGGTGTCTAGTATTTTCTTTAAAGCAACTTGTCGTACAGGAGGCCCCAAAATATGTGTGTGTGTCTGTGGTAGGGAGGGTAGGCAGGAGAAAACCTAGATGAAACAAAATTAGCAAAATGTTAGCAATTACTAAAACTTGGTGATGGGTATATGGGGTGCATTATAACATTCTCCCTTTTGTGTATGTTTGAAAATTTCTAATAACAAAACTCTTTAAAATTTTCTGTCTCAAATAACTTGGAAATAAAAATGATTTTCCCTGAAAAAAGTGTTGTTATTCAAAAGGTGACTCAAGTGATGTCAAGTAGGCATGTGAAAAAGTTAAACTGTTTTCCATGAAATATAACATTAGAAATAAGAACTATTTCTGAGTTATATCATTTAATGTCTTACTTTTATAGCTATAATTAAATTAACACAATTCTAAATAAACATTTGCTATTCTAAAAAAAAAGAAGAAAAAACAGAACAGACAATGAAAACAGGCCAAAGGAAGTAACAGAATAGAGGAGAAAAATAAAATGCTACATGAGAATGCTACAGGTGCACTATAGGCACTTAAAATTTTGATTTCCCCAATTGTTAAAAATGTGCATATAAAACTATGTAAACTTGGGGAAAGATGTAGGTTTCAATTATTAACAGAAAGCCAGTGTTATGAGGAAATTATACATTTTCATTGCTTCATAGGCAGCTCTTTATTTCTCATTGCTGCATTTATAACTGTGCTCCACAGTACCAGGAATATTGCTGAAAATGAAGTTTCCTGGTTCCCAGACCTGCTGATTAAAAAATCTGTGCTGGGGCCTAGGAATCTGTGTCTTTAACAGACTCTCCAGGTGGTTTTTACGCAGGCGGCCCTAGGACTGTGCGTTGAGGACCACCATGCCCCAAGAATTCTGTGCCACGGCATTCAGAACGTTTGTCCCCTCCCTTCTTTACAAGGACAGAATAGATGCTCGATTTTAAACAGAGAACTACAGCCGTCAGTCATCTTGCAGAGAGCATCACATGGAATCACTGAAGTCTTTTCTGCTGAGAGAGAAACACACAAACAGAATCCTCATGGCACAAGAAAGAGGTGGGAGTGGCCCCCAGGGCAGGTGGGTGGTCTACGCTTATCCCTGCCCATGGGCTGAGGCTCTCCACTAAGATGACAGATGTCATCCTGCAGCCTTAGAGTCTCCACTGCATCTCCTGAAGAGAGAGGACGAGTGAAAGACACTAAAACAAAGGAAAGGATACAGCAACTACACCTACTCGGCTTTCTCAGGTTCGGATTTGCTTTCTTCTTTTTCTTCCTTTTCTTCTTCTTTTGCCTTCTGTTCCTTGGATGAGTCAATGGGGAAAAGAGAAGCAGGATTACACATCACTTTTGAATGAGTTTAGGGAGCCCCGTGACCCTGTGTCAAACTGTAACCTATAAATGATACCCTCCTGTCTCTATTGAGATAAAACTGCCATGTGTGCTCCTTCTTCTACTGGTCCACGCATTTCCCCCTTCCCCGCACTTACCTACCAGGCTAGCAGTAGGTACCAACTTTCTGAGCTCCTTCCCACTTTTCTTATTTCACAACCACCTTCTTTCCCTCAGTCACCTACTCAAATCCTACTCACCCTCCAACACCAACTTAAATTCCACTGCTTAAGTCTCATCTAACTACTCCAAGCTATACTGAGGTTTCCGTTTTCTCAACACAGGTAACCTCTACTGTCTGCTGCCTATGCTACTTACCACTTAATAATTTTCTAACTTTTTCATGAGTCTTTTATCTTTCTAATAAACTCTTTAAGGCAACTTGAAAGCAGTGGGCACATCTTACATTTCTTTTAATTTGCTATGATACCCAGTGGTGTCAGACACCTGGCCAATCCTCATAAAATATTTGTGGATGGAATGATTATCGTTCAATTGCCTAATGACAGGAGGGTGAATACTTCAGCTCGTCCTTTCATAGTTTAACTTAATAATTTATAAGGAACCTTCACAAAATGCTAGCTCCACCTAACTAAAAAAGCCATTCCTCTTTGGCAAGTCAAGTCATGTACCGAAAACCACCCTGGCACTAGCAAGACAGCTGATGTCAAGAAGTTCACTTATCGTGCCCACCTGAAGTCCAGAGAGCTGCTGTGACTGGAGGTAAGTTACCTGGAAATTTTCTTGCACCTCGGGGATAGGGACGGGGTTGCTCATGAGGTCGCTCAGGCCAGCATTGGGATTATGAGGAATCAGTTTGTACTGCCCGCCTTCTCGCTTCAGGTCCAAGCCAAAGATGTCGGAAAGCAGGTCACTCTCCTCGGTCAGTTCCTTTAAGTCCGTCAGATCTTCGTTGGGCAGGGCGCCTTCCATGGCTTTCCTCTCCCCGTCCTCCCCGTCTCCTCGAACCTCATCCTGTGTGGGGTCTGGCATGTTGGCCAAGAGCTCCGCCACCTTGATCTTCTTTGCACCTTCCACAAGGCTTCCTCCCAGCAGGAGGCTGCCGACGATGCGGGAGAAGCCTCTGAAGACGCTCGCTACGAAGTGCAGGAGGCTCATAAAAAAACCCCAGTAGGACGTAAAGAAGGCCATGACCATGTCCCTCACTGTCATCTTCTTCACCTTCTTCATCTGCTTCTTCAGGCTCTTTAAGCTGAGCATCCGCATAAGGGTCAAGATATTATACCTGAGGGCAAACAGGGCCGACGTGACCGTCACGATGGAAAAGAAACCCGTCCTCGGCCCCTGCTCCTCTGGCTTCTCCTTCCCGCTCTCCTCTTTATTCGCTGACCTCTCGTTCAAGTCCGACTCCGAGATCTGAGCTGCGAGCTGCATCTCAAATATGGTGTCCTCACAGAAGTTCACGAAGAGCTCCATCTTCTCTTTTTCTCCCCCTTCGTTGACCACATCAAATATAAATTGCCTTTTGGACTCCTTGACCTGGGGCTTCTCCCACTGGGTTCGGCTGGACTCACTGATTTCAAAGTAAACCCTCTCGATGCGCTTGGCACTGCCCATGATCTCGATGCGGCCCAGAAAGGGCTGGAAGTAATTCAGGACACTCTCGGCCAATTCCAGGAAGGTCTGCAGCCGGGTGTCGTTGGGCATGTGTTCAGAGAGGTTTGTCAGAAGCACTGCCACGTTGAAGCCGATGTCCTTGGCAGGCTCGTGGAACCGTTTGACAAATTCCTCGTAGTCCAGGGTTTCGTTTTCATCCGTCTCTGTGCAGGACAGCAGAAATTCAGTCTCGGACTGGGTGTAATGCTTATGGCTCTCCATCGCTTTGTGGAAGTCCCTCTTGGAAATGACTCCCTTACCATCTGGGTCATACTCTTTAAAGGTGTCAGAAGACGTCAAGTCCTTGAGTTTTAAGAACATGTCAAAAAATTTGAGAATCATCTCCACGTTGTTGGAAGATTCCACGAGCATATCAACCATCTGTTTGCCGATGGTGCCATTAACGACATTGCCTGGGGGTAAAGAACTGCATTGGCTCAAAATGAACATGCCCGATAAAACCGGTGTCTAAGCTGGATAGAAGCTAGTGTACGTTACTGTGAATTAATTGTAAACTGGTCCAGCTGTATAAGCTGTCGCTAATTTGTGCAGATAAATATTAAACATCTTAAAATGTCTAAAAAAACCCAGTGTCTATAGAGAAAATAACAATATAAATCTTATATGACATCTGAATCAAAGATAGCTCCTTGTTTATCTTCCAATGTATGAAGGAAAAGATGAGTAATTACTTGTAAACTCTAGTTTCAAAGAGTCATTACATGAACACAAGCAAAAGCATATTTACGAAGTAATTAGACTAACGCACATAAAACAATATGTGAAGAAAAGCTGACATTTTTTTCTTCTAATTGTGTTTTAGGATTAAAAAAAAGCAACGTGTTTTAGGATTAAAAAAAAATAGGGCAAATATTTATATTATCCTAAAGTCAGAAACTGAAATACAGTCTCATTTTAATAATAAAAATGAGTGTTTGCACAGACCTTTTGGGTTGAAATGTCACTGCTCGTAAACGTTACCTGATTTCATGTTCATATGTCTGTGAGGCAGGTACTTTTTATTAATTCTGATTTTACTATTGAGAAAACTGAGGTTTGGCAAGGTTAAATTAACGTGCTGGCCGTGACATGATTATTGAGGGCTAAGGCCTGGATTTTAAACAGATCTGCTGAGAGCAAATTAGATGCTCTTTCTGATAGAAATGTAAAAGATCTCTCTGCATTTCTTCATGGTCCAGAATGTTTATAATTAGAAAATGGCAGATTATGGATAAGCTTGAGGAAACGAAATGTTATCCTAAGGTATAGTCATCGAATGCTTTTATTCCATGAACAGAGCTTTATATGTAACATGAAGACATGCATCAGGAAAAAGATGCATGGTGAGGGGTTTGTTGAGTGCATTTGTGAAGCATTAAACACCAGGGTTAAGAGCATAGGCTCAGGAGCCATGCTATTGGGATTTGAATCCAGGTCCCACCATCTGTTAGCTGAGCTACCTGGGCAGACTTCTTAGCCTCTCTGCACTCAGTTTCCTCATTTGCAAAACAGTGATAATATTACTATGCAATTCATAAACCTGATATTAGGATGAAAAAGTACTTAAACCAGCAGCTGGCATATTAAACGAGGTTAATTTTAAGTTGTCATTCCTGCAGTTCCTGTTGCAGTTATTAAGGTTGTGGTGTTATTATTATTTAGACTAAAACTTGAATTGATGTCATGGGAAAAGGATCCTGTGCTCAAAGGGTATAAAGTGGCTGCCAACTAAGGGTTTCGAGCAAATGCTGCATCGTTGAAGTCCTAGCGCAAGGTGTGCCTACTGCCTTAATTAGTCAAAGTATAGCTGTGCAGTGCAGGGCAGGCTAAGAAACAGAGAGAGGAATTAGGAAGGATTTAAGGAAAAAAAAAAGGACAAGGAACATAATAGCAAACATTTTTAATTTTCTTTGGTCGTATTCACATGATTTCACTGAATTCTTGCATCAGCCTATCATGAGCCCCATTTCACAGAGGAGGAAAGTGAAAAATGGAGATGTAACTTGTGTCAGGGTCACGCTGCCTGCGTGGGAAAGTAGGATGCGGGCGTTGGTGGCAGATCTCAGAACCCAAGCTCTTACCTACTACGTTTACTGTCTGAGACAGAAAAGAAATGCAGTAGCAAAGGAAAGTGAGTTGAAAAGAGAAAAGCGCGAGAATGAAAACCGGAGAGAGAGGCATGTATTGGGAGGACTAGGCCGCCACTAGACTTGGTGGACTGGGGCGCTCTCCCGAGCCTTCTCCTCCTGCAGACTTTTTTTTTTTTTTTTTTTTTTTTTCGGTACGCGGGCCTCTCACTGCTGTGGCCTCTCCTGTTGCGGAGCACAGGCTCTGGACGTGCAAGCTCAGCGGCCATGGCTCACGGGCCCAGCCGCTCTGCGGCATGTGGGATCTTCCCGGACCGGGGCACGAACCCGTGTCCCCTGCATCGGCAGGCGGACTCTCAACCACTGCGCCACCAGGGAAGCCCCCTCCTGCAGAATTTTAAGAACCCATAGGAGTCACAAGGCAGTCAGCTCAAAGCAGCAATTTACACCATTGGAGTGTATCCAAACGTCTGTAATCCCCACTGGTTACAAACAAACAAAATGATAAACAAATAAAACCTTCTTTAGGTATTCTGTCTGAAGAGCATACTCTCTGGGGTATCACTATGAAATGAAAAATATCACTATGAATGAAGTACTAGTGATTTCATTCCATAGTTTTATAAACTGAGATAGGCAGGATTTCTCTTTTTTAAAAAGCAAACTTGGAAAAAGAGTAATCAAGCCAGCAATAAATCTGAGGCATCTGTCCCATCTCAGCGTTGATATTTTATCCTTTGCAGCATGCTGACTCCCAAAGCAAGCATGTATGGAATCCTTAAAATAAAAGATTAAAGGGAACTTGAAGACATAAATCAAAACTACCTTCCAACATGGACAGCAACATGACCACCATGTCCTTCTGAAGATCCATCAATTCTTTTAGCAGCTCAATTTGACTGGAATCCTGAAAGAATTAACATACTGCGTTTGAGATAATATGGGAAACCTATGCAGCAAGAACATCATACTTATTCTCACAAAAAGAGTACGGATCTACCGATAGTAGACACTTGACAGCAAAATAGAGCTAAAGGGAGGCCAAATATAAGTCTGCAGCTTATTAAAAATACACACTTAGGAATTAAAGAGTATTTACTGTTGATTCCAACTCATGTCTATTAAAGTATTTGTAAGCACAATGAATAAATCTAACAAGAGTACAGAAGAACTAAAGCAGTGGTGGAACCCCTGGGGCCAGGTAGGCAAGACTCAGGTGCTTCTGCACATTGGGTATCTTTCTTTTACTTGAGTGAAGACTGGACTTGTCTTTTCTTCTTTCTAACTTACTACACCAAGATGCTATATATTTTGTAAAAATTAACATATTCTGGAAAACACAGGCATAACAGTGATAAGAGATAAACTTATCCTACATAAATCTAGGCAAAAATGTACACAAGTATTACCTGTATTAATAATGCACAAAATATCTTATTTACCAATTTTATCAAGCTCTGATATTTCTCTCGTTAAAATTTTCTGCTTTGTTTTTCATTTTTCACCATGAAAAAAAATTATTTTACAAAGCTATGTTGTGTCCTAACATCACTATGCTTAGATTCAGTGCCTGGAAATATGGAATGTACTTATATTTACATTATGACCTCATGAATCATCAGATTTTTTTATTTTAAACTATACCCCTTTTTTTAAAAAAAATACAAGGTATCATTTTATTCATATGAATTTTGCTACATAGGAAGCCAAATTTCAACACTGCTGGAAGGATGAGGCCTTTTCTTCCTAAATAGTTGTTACCTTGACTAGGTCTACAAACTGAACAACTGCTAGGTAGCACCATCAGATGTTCATAAAATGATGGCAATACATCTGAATCGGAACTCTCCTGTGAATGTATAAATTTGGTTCATGTTGATTTCTTTTACTTACTAAAATGTCATTAGCAATTAGTTGAAAGCATCATGATATTTCCTTACTTGGTTGATTACCAATAACTAGATACTAACAAAGATTCTCTCCTTGACCAAACTAGCCAGCTCCTCTGGGCCCTCTTCCCAGCTAGGCTTTAATCTTGGTCTATAAAGACTTGAAAAAAACACCACCATAGTTTCTAACAGCTCAAGGCTGCATCCCTAGGATGACCCCAGCTCCCCTTAGAGTGCCTGCCTGAGAAAAATCAAGACTGCCAGAAAAATTTTCTGTTTGTTCCAGCCAACACCTGACGATAGTAGAACCTGTCTCCCAGGCTCTGTGGGAGGGTAGAATCCTGACTTTAATATTCAGCTGGCCCAATCACATTTACACTGAACAACCGTTTGTCATTTTCCTCTTCCCTAACTCTACTGAACCCTGCTAACCCCCCTCCTCCTCCCTTTAAAACACTTATCACCTCTGTACAAGTCCAAGTTGAGTTCAGCTCACACTAGGTTCTTTTCCCTACAGTAACAGTTATCACTGACTAAATTGGTCCTTGCCACTTTAACCAGTGCCTGGCTTTATCTTTGACCAAGATATCTTCCTGCTTGTAGGTCAGAGGGCAATGTGAGTATCCTCACTTTGCTGGAGGAAAGGAGACTCAAGGAAGAGAGATGGGACACGTGAATGAAATCGTGGGAGTTGGACTGGAGTCCTTTGACTTTGAATCTAGCATTCTCTCCTCTACCTGACACCTGGAAGATACATACCCACACCCCGACAGACATGTCAGCCTCAGGAGAGCCCATCAAAATTCACTGTATCACAGGGACATATTTACTCAAGATTTATATTAAGAGTTTTTCTGTTCGTGTAACTCTGAGCTCCAAATGCAATACACAGTGAGAAAACAGCACTCTGATGTTTTCAAGATATGCTCCCGAATTAACATTAAAAAGCATGGTGGAAAATCTGTTGCTTCTTTATTTGCCTATCTGTCTTTCACAAAGTAAAATGTCCTGTTAATGGGTGAGTGTCACCTTTTGAGAACAGCTGCTTGTTTATGACCCTATAAGAAAACTGTCTCCCCTTAACGAGGGATTTGGAACAGATGACAAATCCTCTTCCAATTATCTGTAGGGAGGAGGAAAATTCCAGTGAGTAATCATCGAGAAGTAGGTCTACAAAGGACTGTAAAATGTACAGTGTTTGGAGAGTATATTTTATTTCTCCATTATAGTCAATTCCTCAATACCTTTTGTTTTCAAAATTGAATAATGGCTTCCACCTATTCTCAGCTTGCATAAAATTCTTTTATTTAAAAAAAAAGGTTTTTTTTTAATGTAGAGTAAAAGTTGTATCAAGAAGTCATCTAAGAAAGATAATATTCAGACAAAGGAAAGCATGTTTAATTTGCCAGTGATCACAGTCTCCAGTGTGTCATTTAGGATGGTGGAGGACAGTGACTTTACCTGAGACAGCTTCATCTGCATGTGGGCAAATACATGAAGAAAACCCACCACCGCATCCCAGAGCCTGCTATGAGCCAAACTCTGCTGGTTGCCAGTGCAAGGACCCTGGGGCAGAAACAGACAAACAACAATCATTCCTGATAATTTAATTGCCAAAATGAACTTCACAGTAATAGGGACAAAGTTAACTTAGTGCTGACATATCTTATCACCAGCATGTTATCTGAAAAGACAGGAACCCAAAACAAAAGATATACAGTGATTGAATTGGTATAGCACTCTTAGGGGACAAACATATTCTTCCTTGAAATGTTTAAATCCCCAAAACAGTTTCTCAAGGATTTTCATGTTCTGTTTCTGTATGAACACTAAAACACTGGGGAAAAAATGGTGAATTATTTCATTTTTGTCTGACTTTGGTTTCTTCTATTTAGAGGAAATCTTAGCTAAGTTATTTTAGCTAAGTAAGATCATCAGAAGTGACTACTTGTGTGAAAAGAATTTGAGATTATGCTTTACATGAGAGGTATTTACTTCTTATTGTTAAATAGTAACCTGGATAAAGCATTCATAGAGAGGACAAAATATCCTCTTCAGCACTTCATTGTACAACCGTATCCTGGTTACCAATCATACAACCATTGAGATTTTTAAAGATTAATACTTAGTCATTAACTTTATGAACCCAGAATCCAAGACAATTAGAACCTAACTTTGTTCTCTTAGCTTTCACTTCAGAAGTGATCTTTATGTGACACTAGAGTGAGTGTTGTAGCAGAGACTGTTTGGATGGAGACAACTTCTATTCTTACTTCCCAAGGAGAAATTCTACAATCGCTAAGTTTTGAAAACACACCCACATCAACCAGGAAAAGAAATAATAGGGATTATATTTCAAAAGAAAAAAACTCATTCACTCATTAGACAAATGGCTCAGAATAAGTTTAAGTTGGAGAGCACATTAAAATGTTTCAGGTTTTAGTCTGGAGACAAGTGACTGGAAGAGAGGACTGCATTGAAGATACTGAAAAGATGTCGACATGGAACTCTGTCCTTTATCAAACTACACTTGAGGCCCTACAGCTGAGGATAAAAGATGTAACCGAGTGGGACCCTATGAGGCCTTCCCAGAATAGACGCCCACCCATGTCCTCTGCCTTCCTTTTGACTGTAGAAAACCTTTAGTCAAAGAATACATTTAATCAAAGAAGTGAACAAATGCAGAAAGAAAGGAAAACAGTCAAGCAAGGCAAAATAATACTTTAGCCATTAAACCAAGTCAAGGACCTTTAGTTTCTTCTCCAGGTCTATAGATAATATTCTGAGCCACGTCCTTTGAGCTGTTTGGCAGATACTGAAATGCACACCAGGTGGAAGAAGTGAACCGCAGGCTGCCCACAAGCACGGGAGACCCCAGACTGGCTGGAATCAGGTCGATGATGCTGACTTCCAATTACCTCACCACCAACCAGTCAGAAGAATGTCCACGAGCTGATCACACACCCCACAAGACCTCTCCCTCCCCCTGTCTTTATAAACCTTCCCCTGAAAGCCTCGGGGAGTTCGGGCCTTTTAAGCACTAGGCTCTCTGGACTCCTCGCTTGGCGCCTGCAATAAACACTGCACTTCCCTTCACCACCACCGGGTGTCAGTAGATTGACTTTACTGCGCGAGGGTGGGCAGACCTAAGTTTAGCTCAGTAACAAAGACAGTAAGTGCCAAGTATCTCAGTATTCCAAAAGCAAGGTGCTAGATCCAGTACCTGCGAAAGGAAACTAGGTAGATCTTTCTACCTCAAAGATATAAAGGTGCTGAAGCCGAAAAGGGAAAGACTTTGGAAAGAGCTCTGCAGGTGCCGGGCCTCCCAGCCTCCACCCCTGCTGCCGCAGGAGAGGAGAGGGCTGCCTGCTTCCCTTAACACCATGGAGAGAGGAGGGGTCAAGAGAGCCATCAGGAGCGCTCGGCTCCTGCATCCTGAGCTTGGGTAGCATACAGTCCCGTAGTAGGGACTGTGAAGATGGAAAGTGACAACAGAAGATTTCTTAAGTTGGGTACTTCAGAGGGAGCTATCTTGTCCAGCAGGACTTTGAAATATTGCTGACAAAACTGTCTGGGGCTTCCCTGGTGGCGCAACGGTTGAGAGTCCGCCTGCTGATGCAGGGGACACGGGTTCGTGCCCCGGTCCGGGAAGATCCCATGTGCCGCGGAGTGGCTGGGCCCGTGGGCCATGGCCACTGAGCCTGCGCGTCTGGAGCCTGTGCTCCGCAACGGGAGAGGCCACAACAGTGAGAGGCCCGCGTACCACAAAAAAAAAAAAAAAAAAAAAAAAGAAGCGGGCCACAGAGCAAGTCTGAAGAGACAGTGGGGAGGAGTCAGTTCTTTTAACTTAGAGGTTAATACATTGAGCCCATTCAACGTACCAGGCCAAACTGATTTTACAGTGTACGTTAGTCCTGTCTGGCTGTTAAAATAACTCTGGATCAAAGCAACGGATCTTCAGGATTCCACTGTGGTCCAGCCTCAGCAATGTGCCTCATGTGCTAACACTGGGAAGGGTGGAAAGTGCAGGAGGGCATTAGGTGGACACTAGAAGGCCATTTCGAAGAAAATAAACATTTTTTCCTGAAGAAACAAACATTTTCTTCATGTGGTATTTAAGGTTTTAACCAAATGTTAAAATATTATATTAGAAAGGACTAAGATCTTCTGAAACCCCTAGGTGACCAAGAGTTGTTTTGCAAACCTTATGCGACAGAGCTGCAAACCAGAGGCCCAAGTTCCTACTTTTCCTTGTAAACCTGAAACACACAGAAGGTACTTTCCAGGACTTGCTCAGCCTCAGACCATCGACTTCTGAGAACTGTTCACTACCTGAATGGAACATCTGTCTTGCCTGCCACGTCGCAGGGCTATTTCTCCTGATCTATTCAGTGCCTGTAACATATAAAACCCTTGCTACTATTACACAGAGAATGGATAGACACCAAGGTCCTACTGTCTATCACAGGGACCTATATTCAATCACCTGTGATAAACCATAATGGAAAAGAATCTGAAAAAGAATGCGTATCTACGTATAACTGAATCACTGTGTTGTACAGCAGAAATTAACACAACATTGTACGTCAACTGTACTTCCATAATATAAATTAAAAAACAAACAGACACCCTGGCTAACTGCCAGAAGGCAGTTACTTTCAGGTTGACCTTCTCGTGGAACGACAAATACAGCTTTCTCTCTTCTCACGACTCATCCTGTGGTCTTAACCCCAGGCACTTGGACAATATAATGTCCTCCTTCTCAGGCAGTTCTTCCCCCCTTATGAAAACTGGAGTTGAAATCTTACAGAAGATTATGTCTATTTTGATGGTTTTGGATTCCCCCCCTTGCATAATTTTCTACAGTCAGCAAAAATTGGAGTCCAAAAGCAACACGCAGTGCTGTCAACTAAAAGCCAGCCCAAAGCAAGTATGAAGCGAACGATGAGCTTTTATTCACAGTATCAACAATAATCAATAAACATAACGCTAAGGCAAATATCTTCAAAATACGTTTCACTAAAGGCAATGGGGTGCCCTGGGTTGGCTCCTGGAACAGAACAAGGACATTAAAGAAAAAACTGGTAAAATCGGAATAAAGCCTGTAATTTAGGTTATAGAATGGTGCTGATGTTAATTTCTTAGTTTTGACAAATGTATCATGGTTACTTAAAATGCCAAAAGCTGGGAAAGCTGGATGAATCATATATGGAAACTCTCTGTACTGTCTTTGCAATTTTTCTGTATATCTAAAATTATTCCAAATTACATTTTTATTAAAATATATTTTTAGGGAATTCCCTGGTGGTCCAGTGGTTAGGACTCGGCACTTTCACTGCTGAGGGCTGGGGTTCGATCCCTGGTCTGGGAACCAAGATCCCACAAGCCGTGCAGTGTGGCCAAAAAAAAAAAAAAAAAAAAAAAGTATATATATATATATATATATATATATATATATATATATATATGTAATTTGAGAGTTGATTAAATTATATAAAAATGTCAAATAAACAAGGAGTATTGAGAAGTTAAAACATGAACAGGCCACAGTAAGCCTTGCTACTTTACCTATTATTCCTTGAATGTTCATTTAGAATGTTCCATG
This sequence comes from Mesoplodon bidens, assembly GCF_964165515.1. NCBI lineage: Eukaryota > Metazoa > Chordata > Mammalia > Artiodactyla > Ziphiidae > Mesoplodon > Mesoplodon bidens. The sequence continues at coordinate 115,508,514 of NC_138176.1, read as the reverse complement.
TTATATAAACAAGTTAGAATAAATGATTTTGCACATAGTGGAAGGTCAATGGATGCTTCTAGTTTTATATAAATTTAGGACTCTCACTTACTTTAGGAACCAAGAAATGTCTACTCTTGGCTGAAAGGAATTTACCTTTTATTTGTTATATAGAAGCCATTTTCCTGTTTCTATAAAATTCACTGGCTTGCTAATGTCATCAATCAATCTTATTACTTAATCAGGACAGTTCACACCAAACACTGTATTGCTCTCTTTCTAGACACCGATGAGTATATTAAGGTAATAATGGAAGCCAAGGAAGATAAGGAAAAAGGAACATGAGTGGACTGAACTGGATTTAAAACTTTGCTTGTATTTGAATTAAAGAAAAGTTATTAGCATTATCAAGTGTGGCTTTTCCATTTTTAAATACTGAAATAAGGATCCTCTGCCCTGCCCTTGGAGACAAGAGAAAAAGTGAGATCCTTCCAAGGTACGAATACAGAGGAGAGAGTGAGCCTGGAGGAGGTGAGGAATGGCCATTCTGCCATCTTTCCTCTGAGCCACTCAGCCCTGGCGGCTTCACTTGGCCATGAATAGTTCACTCACTCGGTCATTCTACAAACACCTGTAAGTATGCGAGGCTCTGGGGATACAATCTGTTATTTTTACTTAACTCTTTCCCCCACAAGATTATGTTCAGTCTAACAAAGCAAACTGTACATTTCTTCCTCCTATTTTATCCTTGCACATGGCACTTCAATCACAGTGACTGAGTCAGAGTAATATTGGCCATGGAGACAGAAGATAGAAAGGAAAGATGACTGACTAGTCTTCTAGAAAATGGCAATGTTTTGCTTTCTGAAAAAGGCAGAAATTTATAAAATCTTTTAAGAATCTGCAGGTTAAGACTAGAAGTCTACCCCAAGAAGAATAGAAAGCAAATCAAGGTAAAAAAAAAAAAAAAGGTATATTATTCATGGAATTTGGAATTTTACCTGTATTATATACCTTATCATGTTATATAATTTTATATATACACACACATATATATATGTGTATATATATACTGTGGACAAAGAATGTTGCCTGCCGTTTCAGTAAACAAAGGATGTTGCCGCCATCAAGACATCAGCTACTGCAGCTGCCCCTTGACTGTGCACCCTGAGGGGATTCAGGATGGAGAAAAGCAGGGTACTGGCCCTAGGTAGTTAAGGTTCACACCAAAGGAGTGATTTCAGTGAGCCCACATTCTTGCATCTTCCCATACACAGAAAAGCACTAAATTCATTAACTTAAGATGTTTGATTTTCTTTAATTAACAGTAATCTTTTGATGTCCAGACTCCCTGGTTTTTTTTTGTTGTTGTTTGTTTGTTTTCTTGTTTTTGCCAAAAAACCCTATATATCCTATATAGCCTCCCTTACCTCTTCAGAGCAGTCCCTCAAAGCTATCTGAGAGGGCTTCCCTGGTGGCGCAGTGGTTGAGAGTCCGCCTGCCGATGCAGGGGACACGGGTTCGTGCCCCTATCCCGGAAGATCCCACATGCCGCGGAGCGGCTGGGCCCGCGAGCCATGGCCGCGGAGCCTGTGTGTCCGGAGCCTGTGCTCCGCAACGGGAGAGGCCACAGCAGTGAGAGGCCCGCGTACAGCAAAAAAAAAAAAAAAAAAAAAAAAAAAAAAAAAGCTATCTGAGAGGCTGCATCCCGGGCTTAAGTCCTCAGTAAGTCCTCTAAATAAAACATAATTCTCAACTCCTAGGTTGCGCATGTTTTTTTCAGTCAACAATACACACATACATGTATTAAAATGAAGTTTTTAAATGCTCTTTTCTTTTTCATAAAGTTTCTATGAAACTTCTTCCTTATTTTCCCTGGAATACTATAAAAAGTGGTTACAACTCTGCCCTCTCTCCTTCACTTCTTCTCTCTCCTCCTTCTTTAATATTTATTGAGTGCTTAATATATATACCAGACCCTGGAAGTATGACACAGTCAACATCATGGTTCATGTCTTGAAGGAGTTCATGATATCCCAACCTGCCAAGTGGTAAAGCAGGTTCATTCCATATAAATTCACATCTCAAGTGAGTATTTTAAATGGCCAATTGGCTAAGAATCTATGGAAGGGGTCAGTAAGAATGTGGATGAGAGCAGGAAAATACTTTAGGAATATTGCATTTTTCCAAGGAATTCAATGCTAACCAGTTGACTCTCTTTTCTCTCTTTCTTTCCTTCTTCAAATAACAGAAATGTTTAAAGGTTTACCTGAATATACTCTGTAAGCGTGTTAAAGACTTGTTTTGCTACTTGAATCGCTTTGGAGAAATTCCTTTGTCCTTGTTCATCAATGACATCTTTCCCAGAGTAATACCAATAGAAGTCACTGATTGATTCCTGGAAAAAGAGAGACGATAGGATTAAGGCACAATCTGAAGCTACCAAAGACCTGTCCAGTTCTGGACTCAGTAATAGGAAATCATTTTAAGTAACAGATTGGAAGCAAACAAAAGTATCTGCGAGGTAAATACTATTGTCAATGATTTTCCTAAACATAAAATATGGTGACATCCTCCCTAGATATAAATAACAACTGGAGAGAAGATTAGAAGTAGAAAACTTAGCTTTTAAAATGACTTTCTGTCTCTGATGACCTTGAACTTCACAAACATAAGGATTCATAACATTAATGCATATTTATCCATAGAGCAGTTAGACGTTTACTATGTGAGCACAGAAATTAGACAAATCATAGAACAATATTTCTGGGTTCCAGACATTTGGTCTCCTTTTTCTCCAACAAAGCCAATAACATTTCTTTGATGAGAATTCCAGGATGTTCCTGGCTTGTGTAACTGCCCCTGAAGAAACCAGTTGGACTCCTTATAAATACTGACAACTGTAAACAAACATCTAAATAAGATCAATCTTTCCAAACAGGATATTTTCAACAATAACTTATATTTTGAAGGAACTTTAGTTGCCTAAATGAATAATACAATTTGGGCTACCATTTAGGTTTTGAGACATGATTTTGAAAATCACAAATATATTTTCAGCAATGCTTCTTGACATATTTGCTTCAAAAATGGACTTTTTTCTCATTAAGCTTTAAATAAGAGTGTTGTGCTTTTACATATGCAAAGAATAAGGGAGAAACAGAGTTTGAATTTGCAGTTTTTAAAAGTACTATACCTGACTCCCTTATAAATAAAGTGAGGGAAATAAAAGTTATATAAAATCTTATTACTTAAGAGGCCTACACCTTCAGATTCGGTTCTAGTTACGTGTAAAACATTACTATACTATCAAAGATACTTTTAAGTGATGAAGTGTTAAGCTGAATTTTTAAATTAATGCAAATATTTCAAGAGCTGAAAAGAACTAACCTTATGCTATTAAATTTAAGTGTATGGTAAGTAGTTTGAAAGCCTTTCTTTCCCATTTTTAGTAATGTTTCAAATATTCTTCTCCTATTTATCTCTCAACTGTAGAAGAAGGACCAGAGCATGTTCATGCTTTACAAATTGAAAAGGAATTTAAAATGCCATCAAGCTTAAAACTGTAGGAGGGCTTCCCTGGTGGCACAGTGGTTGAGAATCCGCCTGCCGATGCAGGGGACACGGGTTCATGCCCCGGTCCAGGAAGATCCCACATGCCACAGAGCGGCTGGGCCCGTAAGCCGTGGCCGCTGAGCCTGCGCGTCCAGAGCCTGTGCTCCGCAACGGGAGAAGCCACAACAGTGAGAGGCCCGCGTACCGTAGGCCGGTAAAAAAAAAAAAAAAAAAAACTGTAGGAAAAAAATATTCCCACTTATAGAAAGAAAATAAGCCAAGTAAGCGCCAGGATCAGAGGCAAAGACAATAGTGGCAGTTTCAACCTAAGACTTGGGGAAAGACTGTGATCAAAGACAAAATATCTCTACAAATTCTGACCTCATAAATCAAAACACATTTCAACATGTCAGTTTCACAACTCCACCATATCTTGCCAACCAACCAACCCCTTAATTTGTTACTAACGTAAAGCAACGTACCTGAACTCTCAGTAGGTAGTCTACAGTAGAGATGATTATGTTGACAGTCATATTATTGCCAGTCTGAGTTCTCAGATAATTTTGAAAATCTACATAAGATCAAAAGATGTTATTAAAGCGCATTCAAAAATTTAAAATGAGTTATTTGAATAACTCCAAAAGCAAATGATGTCTCCAGCAAAATCACCATGGATACGTACACTGTTATATCTGATAGTTTTAATATTGAATAATTTATATTTTCCATAAAAAGTGAGTACCTCAAAAACAAATCTAGGTGCTTCACGGAATATCAATATTCAAATTTCATCTAAGAGGTCGCTAACACCTGTTTCTTGATTCCTAGCTCTAGGGCTCTGGGCATGTGAATGACTGAAAACAACTTCCATCCTGTAGGACAGCGTAATCAAATGATTTATTCCATAATCCCTTATTCCTTAGTACTGTGTTAAGTGCTGGGGAAGCAAAAATCAAGATCAAGTTCCTGCCTTCACGGATACACAAGCTTGGTGGAGAACCAGTTATATAAACAATGAATGTAAATACATCATGCAAAGTTACACAATGAAGTAGATTCCCCCAGTAAGATAAGTGGTAAAAAAAGAAACAGAGCTACATATGTCTCTATAGCTATCTATCTAATCTACATCTTTCTTCACCTATCAGCTGTCTTCTCTAGCATGAGAACAACTAATAAGAATTAAGTGAGGGACTTCCCTGGTGGCGCAGTGGTTAGCAATCCGCCTGCCAATGCAGGGGACATGGGTTCGAGCCCTGGTCTGGGAAGACCCCACATGCCGCGGAGCAACTAAGCCTGTGCGCCACAAATACTGAGCCCGCATGCCACAACTACTGAGCCTGTGCTCTAGAGCCCATGAGCCACAACTACTGAAGCCCACGCACCCTAGAGCCTGTGTCCTGCAATAAGAGAAGCCACCACAATGAGACGCCTGTGCACTGCAACAAAGAGTAGCCCCCGCTCGCCGCAACCAGAGAAAGCCCGTGCACAGCAACGAAGACCCAATGCAGCCAAAAATAAATAAATAAATTAATTAATTAATTAAAGAAAAAAAAGAATTAAATGAAAGGGCTAGCAAAGGACTTTGAAAGAGGCAATGCGATACAGAAAATTTCCCAGCGCCTACACAGCAGGTAATGTTCAAGAACTGTTTCTTGACCCAAGGGAAGAAGCATAATTGGAACTAACAGACTCCTATTATTGCTTCAAAATACTTATTCCTGGGTACCACCGATGGTCTGGGGTCTCACAAACCTGAGTTGTGTCCCTCACAGAGCAGTTGCAAGAAGCGGAAGAGGTCACAGGTGAATTCGTCATCCTGCAGAACCTTTTCTCCTGCAGGAAGTCCAGAGGGACCCAATGTTATCAACCACCTTAGCCTCGCCCTCCCTTTCTATCCCCACCTCCATCAAACTTGCATGTTGATCTAGCATCGTTCTGAACCCAAAACAGTCACAAATCATAGCCACTTTTCTATCTGAAGCTCATAAGATCATGCGCTTGACAGATAGATGCACTTTTTCTTGGTAAGAAAAGAACACTTGGATCTTAAAAACTCAGATATCTCTCTGTTAAAAGTAGCAGCATGGGTTTGGCAACATTTTAGAAACAACCTGAAGAGATTAGAGACAAACTTTTTTTTTTCTTTCTTTCTATCTTTCTTTTTTTTCTTTTTGGTAAGATTTGTGTAGGAATGATCTCTGCATCTCTTACAAATGTGGAAGTTAAATCTGCTTTGTTCCCAGAGTCTGACCAAATGATTCAATGCAGAAGTATTCAGTACATATATAAAATAGGACCAAGAGTTTCTTTTATTCAAATATTAATTAATGGACTTTTGTGAAAACTCTGGATGACTGGAAAATGTTTTTTAACTCATTTCACTTAACTCTCTCATGAGCTTGTCTAAATAGAGAGCTCATTGGTTGGAGCATTCCTTCCAGAGGAGGAAGAACTGACAAGCAGACCTAATTCTAAATACCAAACCAAAAGATACACTTCGCTGGCTCCTGCTAGGAGAGCTAAATCCAACAAAGAAATGTGAAAAGGAGGACATCTCAGTGCCATAGGAGGTGATCTGTATCATTTCAACACTAACTATACACGCGGGGCAAGGATGAAGCCTCAGAAAAGGGTTCCGATCTTTCACCTACATTTCAATTTAAATGTATCTTGATCACAAGTTACTTTGAAAGCAAAAACACAAAGAAGCAAACAAACAAAAAACAGGCACCACACAAATGAAAGCTGATTTTAAAAGCATAGAGTGTCTGTGAAAAAAACACTGTCAACATTATGAGTGTATGCTCTAGAATCTCAATTTGTTTAGAAAGCAAAATGACCAAAAAAAAAAAAAAAAAAAGAAATGTTGTTTGGCAAGTGAATGAATATACTCATGTATTTAAAAAATAATAATAACTTTTCAGACTGGAAATACTTTGGGCTAAGAAAGAAAACTATGCAATGATCATGTGTTTACTGGAACTAAAATTATGAATGATCATAATGACAGAGAGTTGATGGACTTACCAGTCTGCAGTCTGTGACTTTCAAAGTGAGAGGCTTCATATAATGGGAGGGTTAGGAAGCAAAACCATTTTGAAAACTAATATAAACATTAAAAAAAGTACATAAAATCACTGTACTGGTTTCCCTGTTGGCCTGCAAGATATTATCTTTGGTGACCAAATTAAGATCACCACGTCTACAAATGCGATGTGGCAAGTTTAATGTGTTAAATGCACATTGTTTTGAATCTCAATACATGGCTGATAAGCCCATTCCTCCATGTTCACATTCATGACAGGATAGGAAAAAAGGAAACAGCCTAGGCTAATAAACTAAACTCTTCACTGATTACAGTTAGTATCATTTCATGAAGATACTTTAAAATGCTATTTAAATCAAACTGTTAAGAGTTAGTTACACAGACTTATTGACTCTTTCCTTGTGAACCCATCTAAAATATTTTGTTTTGGTTTTTTCGTTTTTCAGAAAATTGAATCAATAAAACCACGGACATACTTTCAATGTTCACATATTCAATGTGGAGTAAGTAACCCTTGGTAGAAAGTATTCAGAAAAGTTAACACAAGTAAATTAACATGTAGTCTACCAGTGTGCCTGAAAATGTTCTGTATGATGCACATTGATTTATAACATAAGGCTTTTTTTTGCTGCTGGCATGCACAGTATTTTCCGGACTGTATACCGAGACACATACGAGTAACTTCACTTACATAGGACACGCTGCACACAGCAGAACAAGAGGGAAAGGCGGGGTGGGGGGGGAGGGGCAGGTCAAGCCTTCATTTACCATCAGTTGACACCAGGTTGTCGTATCCACTAAGGTGCTATTGCTTAATGAACACATTACTATCTGATTAAAATGCTGCCATGGCCCATGCTGCATGTAGGCAGTGCAGAAACAGAGATGGATAATGGCTTTATGTCTGCAGAAGGTACACGAGCAACAGTCTATTTTGTGATGTATGCAAAAGAAATCCCATTGTAAGATGGAAACTAAGGTTAATAATAAATAACAAAATGGAGTAAAATGTAGTTGAAAGTGCTCTTACATTTTAAAAATATTATTTGCAATAGCTGCATGATGGCCAAATGTAGATAGTGTGAAGGGCATTCCTTTGGTTTTATTTTTAATTATAAGGGGCTTATGATTTCTAACACTGTACTAAAGGGAGAGTTATTTCAATACTGTTGTGATGATGAGTTTGTGCTTTGTGCCTCAGTTTTCTCACCTATAAAATGAATGTAGAGCGTACACTGTCTACCTCACTGGCTCTGCACAATCTATATGACCATTTTTTATCAATTGTGGAGAGGTTAATATTATTAGTAGCAGTGGTAATGACACTAGATAAAGATGGGAACAACATGCCTACATGATAAGTATAGTTATGTGAACATAGGTATTAAATGTGTTTATATTTTCAAAAAGCCACCTTAATTTTAATGGACCAAATATTTTCAAAAATATAAGTTTTCACCTGGAAATAATATTAGGTAGACCTTATTTGTTCAAGCTACCAATAAAAAGTAATACCTCATTTAGAGATCTAATCAAGTTAACACACTTTTAAAGGCTTTTCTACTCACAATCGGTTTATCCAACTAACAGAAAAGTACACAAGTGTTTAAGTTCAATAAAAACAGTTGTTTTTACTTAGAATATCCATCGATATAGCTCAAAGTCTGCAGACTTATCTCCAGACAAAGCTTGATTTAACTGTTAATAATTAATTATCAATAACTGTTCTAAAATTAATGAAATAAATAAAAAGACTAATATATATATATAAACAATTGAATTAGCATCAGTAGACTCCAGAACACTAACATCCCCATCATTGTAGGGTCAGCATCAAATAATTCCCTGTAATCTATTGTTAAACAGCTCTCAAGAGCCCCCCATTGCCATAGAGGAAATAATTCTGATTACTTACTAATCTTTAGAGGACTTAAATATTTATTTTGTATATGAAAACACTGAAGGATAAAGGTTAAAAGTATTTTTAAATAGTGAAAAGTCAGGTATTTGATTCCATGTGGGTAGTTTTAATATCATTGCTTAAATGGTCTAAATATGGCTGCTTGAATAATATTACAGCTCAACTAACAGAGAATAAAAAATTTGAAATGGATTTACGATTAACATTTAGTTAGTGACTACGGTGTGCTAGGCATTGTGCTAGATATATTTTCTTATCATTTCATTTCAGGTTTACAAAAATCCTACAAATGAGGTGATACGATCCCATTTTGTGGTTTGGTAAACAACCGAGAAATTAAGTAACCTGACTACTGTCCTACAGCTATTAACAAGTAAAGGACTTGAATTCAGTAAACTTCAGCAAACATTCATAGTCTCCTATATGCTAGGCACCTTGTGAGGTGCTAGGGACAAAAAAGACCAGTGGACACAATCCCTAACCTCAAGAAGGTCACAGTCAGGCAATAAACAGGTAATTTCGATATTGTATGGTCCTTCTGAATCCAGTGTGCCATAGTTTCTACACTGCATAGAGCTCACATCAGTAATTAATCTCTGACTAACAATCATTACACTTACTGTACATTATTTAAATTGTGAACTCCTAACTTGTTTTTCTGAATTTTAGAACCCAAGGAAAACCATATTCTAGACATGTGGCTTTAGAAAAGTCAATTCACCTTTCTGAGTCTTTGTTTCATCATTTTGATATGGAAATTAACAGTCTCCTGACTTCCTGAATTCATAGGGCTGCTGGGAGAATCAAATTGGTCCAAACAAGTACAATTGCTTTGAAATATGCAAAACACAGTAGGAATAAATGTGAAGTTTTAATGGCATGCAGTCATTAAAAAAAAACCTTTAGATTTCTAAAATATAGAATACTGGTGGGTTGTGGATATGATAAATCATTCATAATTCCATTAAGTACATGTATTTAATCTAAGGTAACAACCTGACACCAGTGTATAAAATGCACTCCTAGATAATACCAATGACCACTGTGTGTGAAAAAAGTTAGGTGTGACCTATGGAAAACAGAATTAAAGTTATAGGTTAGCTGTGGGGGAAGAAATCTTTTGGTTTCAAACATGATTTGCAGATTGTTTCTCTTATAGCTGTCTTTTTTCTTTCTTTTTTTTACTGAAGTATAGTTAATTTACAATGTTGTATTAATTTCTGTTGTACAGCAAAGAGACTCAGTTATATATATATATATATATATATATATATATATATATACACATTCTTTTCTATTATGGTTTATCACAGGGTATTGAATATAGTTCCCTGTGCTCTACAGTAGGACCTTGTTGTTTATCCATCCTATATCTAATATTCAATAGTCTGCATCTTCTTGTAGCCTTCTCTTAGTGCCTTTCAGTTGTCATTACTCTAACTGAAATCCTTGACATCCTTCACCCATTCCATCCACCAGCATCCTAACTGATCTCCGTGCCTTCACATGGGCCACCCATCTTACACCCTGTTGCTGACAACAACAGCTATAGGCAATCCAGTTATAACACTCTTCCTGATAAACAGACTGACTCCTGTAACAGTAATTATGGAAAGCATACTCTGAAGAATTCCCTGCGATCTATCGTTAAGCAGAGTTCCCCAGCTGCCGTGAAGGAAATGGTCGTGACCACTATCTTTGGAGAACTCCATGTCTATTTGATACACTAGCATTACTGAGAAAGGAGAGATTTGTGCCTTTTAGTATTAGTAGGTTCTACTGGAAGCATTTTGAACAGTGAATGTAGGAATTTAATTCCAGGTGGATCATCACACAAAACATAATGTATCACTTAAGTGTTATTTAGTTAATGGCTCTCCAGGGTCTCAGCAAGAAAGTACAAATGCCTGGGAAGAGCAAAGAAGGTCCTTCAGCACCTCTCACAAACTATCTTTCCATCTTCTAGTGGGTTCATTTCTCTTCAACCACACCAGGTTGGTTACTGTCCTCTGATATGTTTTGTACCTTGAACTTTGCGTACGCTGATGCTGATGCCTTCCACTGGAATGCCTTTCTTTGCTTTCCTTATCTACCAGATAAACTTCTATTTCAGGCTATGTGTTATGTCTATGGTGATACTTCCCCATCCCGGGCAAAGTATCAACTCAGTTCTCTCTTACACAGAGGGCATTGTTCTGAAGTTGCTTGTTTACAAGTCTGTCTACACAACACTGGACTCCTATACAACGCCAGTGCCTAGGACAGTGTCTAGCACGTAATAGCCACTCAAATTTAAACGACTGCTTCAAAGTTTAAAAACTGCAAGGATGTTAAAAAACAATCTATTTAGTGCTGTGAACTACAGGCTTTTTCTTGAGGAGGAAGTTTACCCATAGGAACTGCAGAGTAATATAGTGAGAACCCAGATGTTAGCACTGGATTACACCTGGGAAAGTACTCTGAAAATCTGGGGCAGGAGAAAGCCAATAAATAATTAAGCACTAAAAACACTAACGAAAAATGAGGGTAGCCAATATTTTAAGACTGCTTTAATTATCCCTTCATTAATTAATTAAAAGGAATCCTTTTTTCTTCAACTTCACTATAAATTGCGGTCACTATAAATATATCGGCAAGAACCTCAGTGCAACACATGATCAGTTACAGGTGGAAATCTGAGAAGCTTAACTTGTATTAATGTTTTATATAACAGTTTAGAAAATCAAACAATTTCTGAGGAATCAGATCAGCTTCGCAATTTCATCTTGCTTACGAAGTCAAGGATCCCTGCAAAATGATCAAAAATAAAATGCAGTATCTTCGACTATATTCTAAGAAGATGTTTGAAAGAAGGAAAATTGCACTTTCAAGCTCATCATGAATTACTAATGAGGTTAAATGGTACTGAAGAAAAATTAAATATCCAAGGATGGAATGAAATTTCAAAGATTTATATAGGTTTTTGGTTTTGAACTTCACTCTATGTTAAAAGAAAACACATAGGACTAAAAAATATACAGAGAGGACAACACTGAGCACGTGACAAATCTAAACACATTTGCTTAAGAACCTTTTTTTTTTAAAAAAGAAAGAAAACAAGGGGGAGGTCCAGGCTTTTGTAGAAATGGGGGACATTTAGTAAGGTGGGATAGGGCTACAGGACAGTAACAGTGTAGAGAAAGGAATATAAACAATTAGTCTGAGATCCAGATACAGTTGCCCTTCTGTATCTGCAGATACAGAGCTATGACCGTGCTATGCCACTTTATATCAGGGACTTGAGCATCTGTGGATTTTGATATCTGTGGGGAGTGGGGGGGGGAGGAAGGGGAGGGTCCTGGAACCAACCCCTCATGGATATACAGGGGCAGCTGTATACAAAGCTTAAAGGAGCACATATTCCCTAATGGTATTTCAACACCAGATGGGGAATGTCATGTGTAACCATAAAAGCTTAAAAGTGATATTAAAACTTCAACAGTGGATGCAAAAATCGGCAATAGATGGGTGTCTTTGAAGGGAGACATTACATTAAGGGACCAATAATTCTACCTAAGCCAACATGCTGGACACAAAATAAGCCCCCCCAAAGACTACTGAAGGATGGGGGGGAAGGGAGTAGGCATGTGGAATGGGCAAATTAAAGACAGGAAGAATGCCTGCATTTCAGCCTTGACCCTGCCACTTCACTGTGTGACCCTGGACAAGCCATGTTATCTTTCTCTCCCTCACTCTCCTTATTTATAAAATAGGGAAAATACCTCATGGGAAAGTTGTGGGTATGAAAAAGTTCATGTATTCAAGTTATACATTTTCCATGGCAATATAATGTATGGTCATTTTATCATCATCGGGAAGAGACTGAGCTTAATAAAGATAATTGGTTAGGATGGAGATTTAGGTCTATCAGATTATTTTCTCAGTCCTGAGCCTATACTGCACAAGTGTCAAGCTTTGAAGCAAGGATATCACTAACAGATTTAGATTTTTCAGCCTTTTCTATGTTTTCCAAGAGGGATGACCAATGTTCTTTCTCCTTCGAGAGTACAAACTTTTCTTAATAGTTGCAGAAGCTTAAAAGAATGGTCACATAACAGAAATTTTAAAAATATGCCAAAAGATAGAGTCAGTATAGGTGTTCTCAATCTGGGAAATAGTGTACCATTCATTACAGCGAATGAATTGTCACTGCATATTCTCCTAAAAGATATTTTGATGAAGGCAACAGTGTGTATTCAGAAAGCACAACTTAATCTCTGAAGCCCTGTTGACATACTAGGTACTATTCAAAATATCTCATCCCTTCTTTATTACCATCGTATGTCATGTCTTTTAGAGACTACTTTGCAATACCAGTGCCATCTTTGTTATTATCCTAGCTTGAAGACTAAACATTTGCTACTGTTTCTACAGTTCTTTAAATTCGGTCTCAAGAATGAAAATTTGCTTTTATGGTAGAAGGTTTTTAATGTGTGATATTTTCAAAGAATAGAGGAAAACTCTACAGATCTCTCAATACTTGGAAGGGAAGTGGCAGAGTCCAATGGCTAAGATGAGGCTCAGCCATTCACAGCACACACTGGATCGGCACTGATTTTCCCGTGCACCACTTGGTGCAGCCATAAAGCCACAGTATGTCCAAGACAGAAATGCCACAGGGAGACTATTGCACACATTCATTCATTTACACAACAGCTGCAAACACTGGGTCCACCAGAACTTTTTTAAAATGAAAGAACAGAACCAAACAAATCTCAAACCATCATTTAAATGCTTGTTGCCCCTTCAGGTCTAATATGTTAATAACTGCACATCCTCATAGGATGAGAAAAAAAAAAAGGAAAGCTTGATACATAAGTTTTAAAAGGAAAAGGATGCATAATGATGGAAAGTAAACAATCTACTTGTTAAAAGGGTCTATAAAAGGAAAAAATGCACAAAAACTGTCACTATCAAGACTGTACACAAAGCTAACAACAAATAAAGGAGCAAATGAAGAAAAGGCAGTTCCTTTTTAATAATTACCACGCTCATGAGTGATGACTGAGGAAGGGAGGATAGTACATTGACGGTAGTCGAAAGAAAAGGAAATGGGGAAAAAGAAAGAAGTTGAGAGTTTGTTTTTGCTTTGCTGTTTGTAAGGAAATAAAATAGAACACGTGTTAATCAATTTGGGCAATTATTTTTGTGTGCGTTTTTTAAAAGAATAAACTAATCAAACCCATCTCATATTGAGAGACAGAACTAATTCTCACATTAGGATGGTCACTCTCATCAAGTTATTTCTGATTTGGGACTCACAAATGTTATTCTCATCTATATCTGGTTGACAAAGCCTAGGAGGCCCAGTAAAATAATCCTGTGTGGTCACTATTTCTTTGTGGGAAGCTGATGTAAAGAGTGATTCAGAATAATTAATGGAATTGTGTTCAGAGCCTCTGGTACGTTAGCTAAAAACTGCAGGGGAAAATGAAATTGATTTCTAATTCCATGACAGGGGAGTCAGACTTTGGATAGAGAACTGACTCATTTTTAGGCACTTTCCAGCTGGAAAATGCCCAGGACTTCTGTGAGACATTAGAGGCATGCGGTTAATGGGACCTGGGATTTGTCATGGCTGAGTTCTCCAGATGGGCCCCTCAAGGCCAGGCGTTGTTAACTGTCAACACAAAGGTTAGTAATGAAGACATCTGGCTTGATCTCCATTTTCAAAAAACCTAAGTAAGTTCAGAATTCTGCTGGTGATTTTTCTTGAAGGTAGCTAACCCAATTAAATAACCGTGTGACGAATACTTGATTACTGAACCTATACATTCAAAAGCCAAGCAGAAAATAAAATTACACAGGTGATATACACAGAAGCAGCAGCGTTAGCATATGTATAAATGATAATCTTTAAAATACCGGAAGAAAAATGCAGCTAATTTTTTTCCTATTGTGAGAACAAAAATATACAGAGATAATTAGAGAGATTAGTTAATTCTAAAATATTTCAGAAAGGCAAGCAGACTACAAATGGCAGAGGGGAGAAAATTTATTTTTTGCAATAAGATTAGTTTTATAGAAGACCCAATGTTCCAAAACTAATACATTGATCAGATGACAACTCCAAACCAGACCAAACAAACAAAAACAGATAAACACACAGGGCCTTACTCAAACTAAATTAATTTAAAAATCAAACACAAAAGAATAAAAACAAATCAAAACCAAAAATAGTGAAGATACTTTCCTCTTAATAAGTACCAAAACGAATGCGCAACAATAGTTATTTCTGCTTTAAATGCACTGTGTGCTAAATTTTCTAGTTCATGCATCTATGTATAGAGAGAAAAGCTCTCAGATTAGGTGAGTCATTATTTTCATGCACATGTAAACTAAGTGATCAGAGTTCTTTAAACACAAAAATTACTCTTTATTTCATTAAACAATTTGGACTTGCAAAGACATGGATATATGAGATAGAAGGGTAATTGCGCTAAAAGGGAGGAGATAGTAAGACTAGTGGTGGATTGAAGGCTCTGAAAGCATCACTATCCTAAGGAGGCAGAAGAATTTGAAAGCCTAACAGTTTACTAAAGTGGCCAAAGAAATTCAAACATTTTCTAACGTGGCTCATCCATGTGCTTTAGAATTGTATGGAAAATTCTCTAATAAGGGATATTTATTTACTACCCAACTAGGGGAAAGGCCACTGACAGTAGATCTGGAATAAAAAAGGAGTCAATGACCAACATGGAAGATTGGGGTTTTGGGTGTGACCTGCATGGGTGTCTAACTATGAACTTTTAAATGAGCCACATAAGCATTGTGTCTATTTAAAGATAACCTTGTGTCTCTCTGTATTGCAAAGATAATTTCAGGGAATAAGTGGGGACACGTGACGCTTTTAATTTAAGTGATCAATACCTGATCCTTCCTCGGTCACCATCCCAAGTCCTTCAGCTTTGTTTTGTCGCTCAAATGCGTTTAGGTCAAGGACACTGCAATAACAGGGAGGAAAACATTTAGAGGCCTAACAGAACATTTTCCTTCTTCAGGAGAGCAAATGTCTGAAAACCGTGTATCGTGAAACGTGAACCAAATGTTATCAGATACTGAAACCATACACTGACTCAATGCCTACCAACCATATTTTCCTAGCAGCAGACTAGTTTCTCTCCAGGGTCCACACTGAAATGATCTATGTGAAAGTCAAGCATATGGCATTGATGGGTTTCAACTTTGGGAGAACATTACAAAGTGAGCAGACATACTGAAATATAATTAGAATGATCATGTTTTTCCACTTGGAATAATAACATTAAGTATGTGGCAGGTTCCTTAGTCATTCATTTAGGGCAGATGAGAAGTGGTCTAACGGCTCCCAGATAAAATGAAAAAGAATTTTGTTTTTTGTCTTTTAAAAATCATACACTACTCATTGCCAAGTAAGCAGAATACACATTAATTCTCCAAGGTTCCTATTTAAGCACAGGGTAGACTATTTTAAGACATTATTAACGTGGAACAATTAGTAATTAAAACATTACTAACACCTAACAGCAAGATAGAGCATAAGACACTTGCACACTTTGGTCTCACTTAAAAGTGTGTTTAATCATTAAAAATTCTTCTGTGTATAAGTGCTTTCAGTAATGTAAAACAAGTACTTTAAAAGGTACAACCACTGAGTGGAAGCAAAGCAAGAAAAGCATGTGCTTACCTGCATGACTGCATCAGGCCAGCAAGGCTCTGAAAGAAGCCCACATCCTTTTTCTCCTTGAGGTAGTCAAGCATTTTCTACAGTAGACAGATAAACCACATGGTCACTGAACACAAATCTCGTTTTTTGTTAAATAAGAAACAATAAAAACACCCTTTGATTCTGAAATAAAGATAAAAAATATCCAGTGCATACAAACATGACGAACGTCACCTTGACCACGAAATAGTGATAAGCATGTCACAGCAAGAGACTTGCACATTTCTAAGTGCAGCAGGACATACACATGGCTTGGAACAAGGGAGGTGCTTTACAAAACACCACAGGCAGCATAAATATCAGGGGGAAATAATACTCTTAATTCTCTTCATGTCACTCTGTAAGTATCTGGAGATTCAGATACTTAGTTCAAGTTTACCGGGAAGAAGGCCCACCTGTATGCTATTCACAGATTTCATTACAAAAGTGAGTTCCTTAAACAGCATGCCAATCCGAGAGCTCTGATTACCATATGCTAATGTTACAGACAGAGATTCAGTTTCCATTACCATGGTCTCTAGACCCAAGGACTGGTGGGAATCATGTGACTATGAATTTTTCTCCTCTTTTCTCTGAATGATGTCCAGATTCTGTGGTCAACATTTTGGTTAAACATAAATGTAAAAAATGCTAAAGCAATGCATGGCTTCTACTTGTTAGTATGTTGTTACATGCCATGATGAAACAGCTACTTTGAATGTAGATACAGTGTGCTGGAGGTTTCAAATAAGAAGTACTATTTGCAGGGCAGGAATAGAGAGGAAGACGTAGAGAACGGACATGTGGACACAGGGCGGGGTGGGAGGAAGAACTGGGAGATTGGGATTGATGTACGAGCACTGCCATGTGTAAAATGGATGGCTGGTGGGAACCTGCTGGATAGCGCCGGGAGCTCAGCTCGGTGCTCTGTGGTGACCTAGGGGGTGGGACGGGGGGTGGGGAGGTCCAAGGGGGAGGGGATATATGTATACATACAGTTGATTCGTTTCATTGTACAGCAGAAACTAACACAACATTGTAAAGCAACTATACCCCAATTAAAAAAAAAAAAGTACATACAAGATGATAAGATGACAGAGGTACACCAAAGGTTTTAAGAAAATAAAGATACTGCTCTTCTCTGAATCTTGAATAGAAGGAATTAATTCCTATTATCAGAGCTATCTAGATAGGGCTCAGCTAAGCAGTCAAAATATTGGTAGTACTCTTTTTCCAGAAATCAGAGTTAAAGGTAATATAAAACTAAATATGTGAAGGCTGTATACACATACAGAGTGTATATATATTTGTGTGTGTGTGTGTGTGTGTGTGTATATATACACACATATATGCATATACCTACACATGCACAGATACACACAAATACAGACACACAAAAACGTACAGCCATTTTGGGGTGTGTGTGTGATAACTCATTGGTCTAATAAAACATGAAGCGCTTATTAATCACTGGCCTTTTAAAACAAAATGAATATGGGTTACAGGGTCAAAGGGGAGTGGTGGAATATATATCTGAAGGTATAAAGAAAAAAGAAAAGATCTGTACAGACGAAGAGTACATTTATTACGTGGTCTCTCAAGGTTCCTTTTGGCTCCATGGATTTCTGAATATATATACTATACAATTAAGGTCTTTTGAAGCAATACGTAAGTCAAGGGAAATTATTTATTTATAAGTACTGTGGCGAGATTAGGTTGGTTTTCTTTATTTTTCCTTTTTTAAAAAAAGTCATGTAGTCATTTACTATGGAAATCAAAAAAGAAAATCTGTAAATTGGATGGGAGAAAATTCCCTTTATTTTTATTAACTTCTAACTGAAATTTAGCATTCCTTTCAACCAGTAATCTAAGCAACAAACACTAAGAGGATTAGTAGTAGCTACGATTTTGTCACCAATAAAGATTTCAGGTATTTTCATATCACATTACAGCTGTTGTAGCTATTTAAAAATATTTAGACACGTCTTTTCTTCTCAATAATTATTAGACCAAGTACTAGATCTTTTATTTAATGAGTTCATAAAGAAACATATTAGTTTATCGAAAACCTATTTTATAATATTTTGATTACCACAATTCAATATAGTTGGTTTCCTTTGTCAATCTGTGTAATTTTAATTTGTGCACTTATAAACATTACACCGAGAGGAGGCCAGAGATTTCAACGAACTGTCAGAGGCAATAAAAAGCTAAGAACCCTCGCTTAGGTTATGTCTACGTTCTCTTCCAGTACTAACATGTAATGATTATATTTACAGAAAAAAATATACAATTTGAGAACAATGTAAAGATGAATTTTTCAGCTCTTCTGAGTTACTGCTTCACCTAGTCCAAAACTTTACTAACCCAAAAGAAATCTTCAAATTTTCTCTGCTTTTCTTTTCTTAGACTCAAAGGTTTCTAGGAGCCTATTCCTAGCTTTGTGCCACTCTAGTGATTCTGAGGTTCACAGCAACTTGAAGTCAAACATTCTAAAGTTCTCATTTGCCTTCCTTTCCCTCAATGAGGGTAGCCCTTTACCTGCCTGATTAAAACTTACCCAGGAAAGAGACAGTTATTAGTTCCCTGTTCAACCGTTCTTTCTCATACAGAAGCCAAGATACAAAAATAAGAGAGACATTATAGTTTTAGAATAACACAATCTGATGCTTATATTATGTTGTGCTTTGTTCTTCAATGAGCATAAGAATTTTTTCTGAGCTCAGAGCCACACTGTTGGCCGTGTGAATGTTGTCCCCAGAGGTAGGCAGTACACACCTGTGACAGTCTTTTTTTAAGTCACTCAAATACTCTTTTTTTCTTTAGTGAAGTATAGTTGCTTTACAATGTTGTGTTAATTTCTGCTATACAGCAAAGACACTCAGTATATATATATGTGTGTGTGTGTATATATATATATATATATATATATATATTCTTTTTTCATATTCTTTTCCATTATCACAGGATATTGAATATAGTTCCCTGTGCTGTACAGTAGGACCTTGTTGCTTATCCATCTATATATAACAATTTGCATCTGCTAATCCCAAACTCCCAGTCCTTCCCTTCCTCCCCCACCCCTTCCCCCTTGGCAACCACAAGTCTATTCTCCATGTCTATGAGTCTGTTTCTGTTTCATAGATAGGTTCATTTGTGTAGTATTTTAGATTCCAAATATAAGTGATACCATATGGCATTTGTCTTTCTCCTTCTGACTTACTTCCCTTAGTATAATAATCTCTAAGTCCATCCATGTTGCTGCAAATGGCATTATTTCATTCTTTTTTATGGCTGAGTAATAGTCCATTTTATATATGAGCCATATCTTCATTATCCATTCATCTGTTGACTGACATTTAGGTTGCTTCCATGTCTTGGCTATTGTGAATAGTGGTGCTATGAACACAGGGATGCATGTATCTTTTTGAATTATAGTTTTGTCTGGGTATACACCCCTGGAATGGGATTGCTGGGTCATAGGGTAGTTCTATTTTTAGTTTTCTGAGGAACCTCCATTCTGTTCTCCATAGTGGTTATGCCAACTTACATTCCCACCAAGAGTATAGGAGGGTTCCCTTTTCTCCACACCCTCTCCAGCATTTGTGATTTGTAGTAAGTCACTCAAATACTCTTATTCTAACAAACTCAACAGACCTTGGCCTTCAGTTGGATATGGAGATTGCATCCTCTGTCATAACTGGTTGAAGTTATCAAAATCCCAGTCCAGATAATATCTAACTTTTAAACAGAACATCATTACAAAACTTGGTTGGGAAGTGATTTTCTCATATCTTAGGAGAATAGAAAGAATTACAACTAGAAAAATTCTTAACAGTGCATTCTGTTTACATGTTAACCTAGGAGCCAGCTTTGCACCAAATATACAACAAAATCTTAAGAGTCCATTTTTAGGAGATATAACACTATAAAACATGTTACCAAACTAGGCTCCCCAGGTAAGGGCATTTATTTTTCACTATTAAAACAAACCAGCTGCTTTATGCCAACTTATTCACATGAAAAGCAGCACTGAAAATGATGACACCATATGACATGACTTCAGACTTCTAAGCAGCGTTATTATTTATTGTGCTACCTAGAAGGGGTGTTTATTGTGCTACCTGGGAGATATTTGGATACTGGGACAAGATGACCATAAAATAAAGGCATATTTTACATAGAAAATGAAAACAAAAAAGTACAACTAATGTACAACTAATAGTTCTTTTAGGATGACTAAAATAGTTCAACAGGATGACTATACGGTCCATCTCTTCGAAAAGCACATTATGTAAAAGGCTCAATGACACACCTGCTGTACTGTAGAGTTCCCGCCATTTAGGATAGCAATTCCAAGTTTCAAAGTAGCAGCCACCATGGGTCCCATTTCACCTTAAAAATACAAAACATTGTGATCCTTATATCACTTCACCTGCTACATTAACCAATTCTATCTCAAAATGTGCACTTTTAAAGTCATTATTCACCTCCTACAAACCTACGTCATGGTGGAGAGGGAGAGACTGACTCATATAACAACAACAACAAAAAATTAAAAGAGTCATAATGCATATTTTGCCATCAATGTTTTTACTAAGTTCTGTGTAATATGTCTATGATTGAAACTATATGAGAACACAGAAAAAACGAACAGGAAGGAACAACTGATTTTGAAATACTGACACCTAAAATTATTAAAATTCAAAACAAATCATGTGTATTAAAATAATATTGAAGGGAATATGAGCTACTTAAAATATTCTCCCTCCTCCCTCAAGACAGTATGTTTGAACAACTTTTATAATCTCCATTTCATCACTTTTATCTTAATATGTTTATAGCCTTGCTTTATTAGGATGACTAGTCACAATTTTAAGTTATTTGAATAATAATAACAAAATTTTAAATCCAACCAGTTGTCTAAATTTAGCATATTATGTTTTATTTTTACTTTAGTCGCCTCCACTTATCTTAGAAATGAAATAATCCCTATATTTGGAGAGGGGTGCTTAATAACCACCATTACTTTTCCATTCCATTAAAATTACACTAACTAGTTTTCACAGAGAAGGTATTACCAATGTAAGAAAAATCAGCTTGCACTGGCTGGCTACTGAAAAATGCAACAGTACTTGAATTACTAAAAATGACTCACTTAAAAAATCTAAACATTTATATCAAAGGCCCCGAGGGCCGAGTCCAGCTTGGCACCTGTTTTTGTAAATAAAGTTTTATTGGAACATGGCCACACCATTTATTCACGTATTGTCTCTAGCTACTTTCATGCCACTCTGGCGGAGTTGAAGAGATGCCACAGAGGCCCCAATGGCTCACAAAGCCGAAAATATTTATTATCTGGCCTCTATCAGAAAACATTTGCCCACCTCTGATTCACATAATCAGTTTGTTAGAGTTGGGTCCCAATATAATTTCCAAAACTTAATGAACAGAAATAAAAAATCTTTTAGTAAGATTCTGATTAAAAAAGAAAAATCAACATTGAACTTGGTAAGAGAGGTGGCATTTGTGGTCACCTGACCTAGTCATGAACAAGAAATTCAGGGACGAAATAAATCAGTAGATTTTAAGTAAGGGCGCTCCTAGGAGTAAAGGGGAAATCTACAGAATCGGCTCTTCTGAGGTAGAGCCAAGAGCCTCACCTTTGCTGGCACTGATGGTCTGCAGCACCATCTCAGCTGCACCGCGGTCATGGAGCCTGGCTTGTTGGTACAGAAGCTTTTGCTTTTCCATTTCTTTTTCCTGAACACAAATCCCAACCATTTATGTTGCAGATATCACTAAGCAGAGCAGCTTTCTATAAACCATATTTTCAGTCATCTCTTCATGTATGGGCTCTATGACAACATTATGGACCATTTCAACACCAACAATGTTATCCAACAGATGTTAACATAGTCAACTCTTGGTTTTTCCCTTTATGTTTCTTGTGATAGACTTTTGGTACTGATTTATCAGGATGAATTTTCTCAATTGTAATGACTGGATTAGTCCAAAGCCTGTATCATACTTTTGAAGTACTGTACTTCATCATTGAAACTTGCACTTTCTGAATGATACATTCGTGCATCAGTTTGTCACGTGTTTAATCATCTCCCAGGTCATGGTCATAACTTGATACTGCTCAGCAAATGGCTCGAGTTGTAAGTTATCACTGAATGACAGAAAAACATTAACTGAGGACGTGTTGGAGTTTAAGCAAAATTGAAAGCTGATATGGATAAAAAGGTAGGCTTCAACTAAGTAGTGGACATATGATAACAGATCTCCCCAGTCCCCTCCCAAAGAATAAAAGAAGCAATGTGCCTTTATATTTTGTATTCTCTGGTGGTAACAAACGATTCTGCATGGTACGGCTAGAGCAATGGCTAGAGTTTGTTCTTTTCCACTTAAACTACCACTGAAAACATACAGAAGGAAATCAAAATAAAATATAAAGGCACAGCAAGTTCAAGACTGGTAGGATCATTCACTTGAGCTATCCAGTTCGCTGGAGAATTGAGACGGAACCAAGCAGTATAAGTTGCAGAATGAAAGTTGCATAGAGCACTATGACAGCGCGTCCATCAAATGGCGTGGTAGGGAAGCTTAGTCAATGGGACATGAAACAGTCAATTAGTATCATGTCCATAAACACAACGGCCAAAACATATATGACCTAAGAGCAGAAAGAGCTGCAGCAGAGGTAGCCAGAGTGACAGCTTTGCTGCCATAAACTTTCCATCCAAAGTACGGAAAATAGACACTGGAAGATGGAAGAGGTTTAAAAAATGAAGGCTTGCTAGTTACAGAATATGAAAAAGAACATAAACTAAAAGGAGGGGGTAAAAGAAATGGGCTCAAACAAATGAAAAAAGAAACCTTTAAATCAAAAGCAACCAACACAGACATTTATGCTGTTACCAGAGAGTTCTCGCCGAGGCTGGCAAATTTGTCTCTTAAATCTTTGATAATATCGTGCTGCGAAAACAAAATTGATCAGGGTTTTTTTTCACACTATAGTTAGAGCTCCTGTGGTTAAATTTTTATTTTTTCTTAAATTATGTGATAGGCCTAAATGGAAGCAGAAAAAAGAAAAAAAAAAAAAAGGCAGCTTTGCTTTATATGTAGCCATGCTAACATCTAAAAGGTTTGCCTTCATGTTTAAACCTCTTCCTGTGAAGTCAAAAACAAAACGATAACAAAACCACACAGACACACAAAACTATATTGTCATTACAACAGAGTTTCAGAAAAACTGAAAGAAGACCCTTTCGTCTGCTCTTCAGGTGCTGTTTAAAATTAGTGAGCAACATTTGATTCTTCCTTTTAGACCCAACAATCTTTGACTTTCCTCCCGTTGCCAGAGCTATTTCTGGAACTTTTACTTCCTAGCTTAACCAACTCCCTTCGTGAAAGAGCTTTCCAGTAAAACTGATAAGAAATTACTGTCTTAAGGAACTGCACTGTTATTTTCATCAACTAAAGAGGCAAAGGAGTTAGAAAGAATGATTCTTCTATTGACGCAATACAACATATAAAGATAGTCATCAGGAAATCCAAAGAAGATGGAAGATGGCAGCATGCCATATATTCTTGAGGAAAAACAAATACAGAAACCCTTCGCTATTTGTGCTCCAAAAGTAGGGAGACCAGCTCAAAGATCTGCCAGAACAACCTGCACAATAGATTCTAAGGTCCCAGTATCCTCTTCAGTAACTGAAATCACTCATGATGGATAGACCTCAGGAGGACCAAGAAACACAGGATATCAAATTGCCTTCTTTACAAAGTAAACTCCCTGAGCAAAGATCACGCTAATTTTCCTTATATAACATCTAAATTTCAATAATAATATTTCGGGGGAGATGATATGAAACATTTGAAGAAAAAATATTGAGCAAAAAACACACTCTGATCTAGAGGCAGGAAAATCATATTTCATAAAGAGGGATCAGGTCGACCACTCTTTTGAGTTTCTTTGTTGGAAGCCCTCTCTTCAGAATATCTTTAATGTTATTTCTTTTTGTACTTTGTTGTCCCCTTTGAAAACTGCTTCTGGGTATATAATTTAATCTTTCATTGGAAATTTTTTCATGACATAAAAAAGTAAAACTTTAAAAGTGAAACTAGAAAGTTTTCAGGCAATAAAATGATGGATTATACGGAAAGAAAAAAATTCTTTCATTTCAAATTTACTGCAGATTAGCTTTTCTAAGCAAATTGGAGGTAGATCTTTTAAAAGTATCTTATTCAGGGAATTAGCACCTTGAAAGTACTTTTTAAAGGAACTTTTTAAAAGTAGGGTTCCTCGCCCTGCCGCACTCCAAATTCCGCTTGAATTGCTAAAGGTTTTTAAATATAACACTATATCTTCAACCTGTAGTTTAGTCTTTAAATTATTCCAAGGTTACAAAGGGAAAAATGCTTCAGGAATTGTTGTTTCTCCCAAACAAGAAGATTGTCTCAGTATTTTATTGATATAGGAAACTTTTACATTTATATGATTTTATGTAGACTCCTAGAAACCTCGGAATCACTAGTACTGACAACCTGCAGCAAATTAGCAAGACCCTGTGGCATGGGTTTCTGGATTAATTACATTATTGGAAGGCCCTACTTTGTGTCCCTAAATGCTTTTCATCCCTCAACACTTTTCTTTCTTCATCTAACTGTATTATGTATGATTGTGTGATATTTTAAATACCAAATGAGGAAAAGGTAGAGATACGCATACATGTACAGAAGCTAGACATTATTTTCTACAAATCATTTTCATTGTGACATTCCTATACTAAAAAAGCATGGAGTTTATTTTTTCACCCCTTCACAAAAGATCAGAAGAAAAGTCACGAAAATTTGCAAGCTTCTGATCAGTATTTATGCACTTAGAAGAGTTATGAAATTGCCCTGAAAAATGAACTTACTCAAAAACAGCAAATCAGACAGTTTTAAAGGTGGATATTACCCCTGAGAACATCCAGTTCAAAGATGAAAAGGCCGAGGTACAGGGTAATTAAATGTGACCTGCTGAAGGTCACCTGGTTGGCACCCAAATGAGAACTCAGGTCTCCTGCCTTGGGAGGTTCTGTGCTCATTATGATAAAAGATTTCCTCTCATTGGGCTTCTCTGACTTGATTTTAGTAAGGAAGTGAAATTGATTAAATGTAATGATAATAGCAAATACTTATAGAGTTTGTTATGTGATAGGCAATGTTCTGAGTGGATTATATACATTAACTAATTTAATCCTCATCACAATCCTATGCAATAGAGACCTTAATTAGTCCCATTTTATAGATAGGATAATTGAGGCTTAAGATCATACAGCCATATGGTGGAGCTGGGATGCAAACACAGCTGGTCTATTTGAGTGTCTGTGCTCTTAATGATTCTGCTGTATCCCATTTCCTGTAAATAATGTGGCCAAGCATAAGCTTCAACTGGGATTATTTTTTTAAATTTTTATTTAATATTGGAGTATAGTTGATTAACAATGCTGTGTTAGTTTTAGGTGTACAGCAAAGTGATTCAGTTATACACATACATGTATCTATTCTTTTACAAATTCTTTTCCCATTTAGGTTATTACAGATTATTGAGCAGAGCTCCCTGTGCTATACAGTACATTCTTGTTGGTTATCTATTTTAAATATAGCAGTGTGTATATGTCAATCTCAACTGGGATTGTTTTTAAAAACAATAGCACATGCAGTCAAATTATTGTGCATGTCAAAAATGCACAATTATATGTTTAAATATGTGTTGTCTACACACTCACATGCTATTTAGGTTTACACATTCATATGCATAAATTACCATACACAATATAGAGGACTGTGCTTTTTGGGAATTTTCCTTGTATCAGGACCAGTATTCCAGCCCACACTGACCCCCCTTCTCTCCAAGTCTTAGCGACTTGCCTTGCTTCTGAAGTACAGTGGTCCTAGAAATGGCTTGCACCATTACTGTGCTTACGAAAGCTGGCTCTTATCACAACTACCACTGTCTAAGGAAACCACATGCTGATGGAAATGGAGAGACTGCAGTGCCTGGACACTCGCAGGCTGGACCCAAGCTGGCTCTGGCTTCCCCAGGGGTCACCTGGAAGAACTGGTTAATATCAGCAGGAAGTATGAAGAAATTAACACCCTGTGACCAATAATAGATAGGAGGTTGGACAAAACCAGCAGATAAAGTGTTCCTTGTTGCTCCCCAGGAGGTAATGTTCCAGGATGCATATAGCCTCTCCAGGGGCATCCAACACAATCTAGCAACTAGCTGTATGGCTGGTTAGTTGTGGTTAGCTGGTCAGCTCAAGAATGCATTACTGCGTTCTCTCTGCTTCCCTGTATCAGTTCTCGTTCTCCCTCACTCTTACTCCCCTGAGACTGTAACACCTCCAACCCCAGTAAAGTGTTAGCAAAAAACCTCTTTGCTCTGTTTTCTAGGGAACATGGGCTAAGACAGGAGGGTATTACTGCAGATCAACAATTTCAGTATATAAAAATGCAGTTGGCAGATTGCAGCAATAAGCATGAGTATTGGAGAACACTGGCCATGAAAATTCCTTCCCCCCTCCCCTCTGTGATTCAACAGTGTGACAAGCAACTCAACACTCTAGGGTCCATATTTTGACACCATAGAGCTTCCACAGTAGAAACTAAAGAAGTGTAAATTTTCTTGATAAAAGAGATAATTGTTTCAATGTTTTATATCCATAGCTTTATCTACAATTTTTTAAAATTTAATGGTTCTCTTTGGTAAGATTCAGGAAGCCCTGCTAATCTAAATTGCTGTGTTCCTATGAACACAAGTAAATAAGCCCATTCAAAGATCAAATTATGTAGCTATTGGAAAGGGAACATCTTATAGCCAATTCATTCTTGTAGAATTACAAAAAATTGAATTCTATTCAAATTTAGATCCTTGGGGGCTTCCCTGGTGGCGCAGTGGTTGAGAGTCCGCCTGTCGATGCAGGGGACACGGGTTCGTGCTCCGGTCCGGGAAGATCCCACATGCCACGGAGTGGCTAGGCTCGTGAGCCATGGCCGCTGAGCCTGCGCGTCCGGAGCCTGTGCTCCTCAATGGGAGAGGCCACAACAGTGAGAGGCCCGCGTACCGCAAAAAAAAAAAAAAAAAAAAAAAAAATTTAGATCATTGGAGGGGCCAGACAAAAGTGCTTTTATCACTGTGTAGAGCTATATAACATCAGTCCTTAAGACATTTTAGACCTAAATGGATTCTTTCACACCTAATGGTACATACTTTGGAATATGAGCTGGGTATTGGCCTGAGTACTTAGTGGGTATGATGTCACTTTAGTTATGCCTGAGGCCCATCTGGGAGACAATATAGGTTAGTCTCCTAAGTTTTTATGACAAAATATCAACTCTGTCACAGGCATATTTGCCATTTTAGACACAAGCAGTTCTCTTTAATCAATAGGACAGAATGATAGCACCTCAGGGACTCACCAGAGAATTCACCTGTGAATTAGAAACTGGGCATTTGCCAAAGGATGATGCAACTTGCATAATACTCGAG
Organism: Mesoplodon bidens; assembly: GCF_964165515.1. Taxonomy (NCBI): domain Eukaryota; kingdom Metazoa; phylum Chordata; class Mammalia; order Artiodactyla; family Ziphiidae; genus Mesoplodon; species Mesoplodon bidens. The sequence continues at coordinate 115,480,739 of NC_138176.1, read as the reverse complement.
AAAGATGGTCTAGAAGGCGAGTCAATGGTCCATTCCTCTAGATTTACTTAAGCTTCACTGTCATTAATTTAGGTTTTTCCATAAGTAGTAAATCTATATTAAAGTATTTAATTCAATGAAAGCTTTTGTGTGGAATATTATCATCGAACGTTGCACCCTCAGATTTGGAAGAATGGCAGTAGGAGAAGCAACCATCAGAAGAATGTTGCTATATGTTTTGCAAAATCATCATTTTAAAATGTGGTCTACTGTGGTACCAAAGTTCTTTCTTCTGCGTGAGAAAAACCCATCGTGCTCAGGAAAGTCATTCAACTTGAAATATTACTCTTTGTTATTATTATTATTTGTTTTGGCTTATGAAAAGTTCAAAGCCGAATAACGCAATCCACTGTAGTAATTAACATTTTGGGTAATTGCTAAAACGTTTCTTCCCTTTCAATTAATATTGTCCTCTTTATAATATTTAACTGTCCATTTTCATAGTTTTAATATTGAAGTAGTCTCAAGTCTAAAAAGAGTTATATATAATTACTAACTAAATATGCAATTAAATTTTCAAATAAGTAGTTGTAGGTAAATATGCATATAAATAGATGAAGCTGGGAATTAAATTATCAACTTAAATCAGGCAAGTTTTAACAGGATCATATCAGTAAAACATACATGTGATGGAAGAAGAAAAGAGCTGGTAAATACTAGGCATTTTAGCCTGCACTCCCTGTTTTCCATGTTTTTTGAGCTTTATTTATGTTACTCCTCATGGAAATTTTCTTTATAATGCTACCTTTTAATATCTACTTCTTTCTTCTTCTCAATATTCTTATAGATAATTTAAGTGGAAAGTATAGCAAATATTAATAATCAGCCAGTTATAGGGATAAAATTCAATTAGCACACTCTGTTATTCCAAAATTTATTTAACATAATTTGTTTTAAGAATTATTGAAACTGCCAAGCGACCTTTCAAATTCATTATAACTTAGATGAAAAATTCCACTATTTAGACTCTACTAAATAATGTTAAACAACCAGACATCTCAATGTAAAAAGTCTGGTCCATTACTAAATTTATAAAGAGAAAGCAATAATCCAGTTGTCTAGTCAAACTTTTCAGTGGTGTTGCTGTCATCACAGGGCCAATCTCAGACAGAACCCTCTTTGCAGGTGATTGGTTCTCTGTCAGTTGTAAAAACACGGCCTCATTCTTCAGCTTGGGAAGAGTTCATATTGTTAACTCACAGAGTGTGTATTTTGCAAATAGACTGCTCCACAGATTAGGCATAAATGATGAGTTATAGTATAGAAATCACACGGAGAGTCAGTCCAACATCGGTTAAGAAGGGAAAAGTCCCAAATCTCTTCTATTGTGTTATGCGTGTGAGTATGTGGCACCCCTGGCAACTCTAAAATCCTGTCTCATTCTGGGACAGTCACACCGGCTGGTCTCTACCTCCTTTTTGGGGGGATTAATTACCAGGTTTCACCATTACGTGAACTTCTCTCCCACCATCCTAAATCCAAGGCATGTAGCCCATTCTCCCAGGCGGGGCGCCATACGTCTCCTGATTTCTTGTTCTCAGTATGACCTGAATCCTACACTGTACAGGCTAGATTCCACTACTAGTTACTCCCAGACTTCTTTTCTGAATAGGGAACCTTTCTAATGTCACCAAATGTGATCCTATTTACCAAATTTTATTTGCTTTTAGATCTCCCTGAAACTGCACTCCTCTTTCAAAGTAAAATGGTTTTCTTAACAAGCAATACTTTCTCATCCTGGCCTTCCTTACCCGCCCCCATTCCATCTAAATCAATACCCTTGGGCATGAATTTCAGTGCTATCCGTGAAATCAAATCTTGGTGGATGTTAGGAGGTCCCTTTATGCTTTCAACCCTCAACAAGTCACAGGAATTCTATCTGAGATCATTAGCGATAAAACTATAAAAATCCAGCAAATTAGGATCACGCCCATTGTACCTACTGATTTAAACCCATAATCTATAATTAAGTGTTATGCCTATTATATGCCATTAAATTATATCCATCTGATTAGAGCTAAATGTGATAACATCTGCATGAACTCTAATTTTAAAATGATATGAGAACAATATAGTCCTCCAAATATAATAGTGAGTTAAAAACATTATAATTTGCTCCTTCTAAGTAGATTTTTTATGACATTCTAAATTCATCTTAACAGAAAATATTTCACTTTTTAAAATAGAAGGCAAAAAAGAACACTTTACACTTACAAACAGAAAAGCTTTCTCTCTTTTCTTTAACTAAAGTCATTATAGGTATTTTTTTTCCTGGGATGTTTATGATCGATTTTTCAACTAAATAGTCTCACGAAAATAAAATGTAAGCTTAACAGGGTTCATATGAAAGGAAAATTTTTGTGATTATAGACCAAAATGTTTTCTCTTGGCAAATTTTCCAGGTACTTAGCTCTTCAGAATATTCAGAGACAGAAAGAGTCATCTAGTTATTAGCTATAAGGAAATGCTAAATTAACACTGAAATCATGGAATATCCTCTCCAATTATCAGTTGAAGGTATTACTAGCACAATGGAAAAGAAGATTATTTCCAATCCCACCAGCAATGCCATATATCATATCTCTTTTCTAGTAATAAGACTGGTATAAAAACCCTCAAGAGGGATGAGGCATGAAATGTTGCACTGAAAAGTCACCAGCTAAAATTGAATCACCGAAAGGGTGGACTCTTTCATCTCAGCATAGTACACAGCTCAAAGTCAACACAGAGGATAAAATTTCAAATTATGAGTCAATTAAATTGCAAGAAGAATAAACCTATGTCAAGGAAGGGATACTGAAGAGACAAACTGCATTGGAGCTACAAACTTGGTAGAAAGATTGCAAGACTGTTTTTTTTTTTTTTTTTTTTTTTACAAAAAAGAATCTAAGATGTTGAGTCTAACAAAGGTAAATGTCACAAGAAACTGAAACTCAGACCCAGACAAATACACACATATATATAGTTTTACCTTGCTGCGTTGGGATCCTGTGACCTTAAGGAAGGATGAGGACAAGAAGCAAAATAGCAATAAACAATTGCTCGGAAGACAACCGACAGACCATAAATGGTGTGCACTTCAGGAAAATAGTATTATCTGCTGCTCACAGCTCATTCTAATTTAGTTCAGTTTCTTATCAATGAAGATGGATTTGAGACTAGAAATACACATACATTAGAAAAGATTATAGTGTCATCCAGGAAATTAATCTTAAGGCATTTTTCTCAGCCAGCAATAGTCATGGGTCATTCTCAAATTAGTTTGTTTTGGTATTTTTTTACACAATGACTTCAATGCAATGCTGCAGAGATGCTCACATCCAATTATTCCTAAAAGGGGCACTACTCAATATCTACTCCTCACCTACACTTTTTTGTGGGTCCACTGTAATTAAAGACTTACAGCTGGCTACTAATATATTTCCAGACTTCTAGCTCAAAGCAGACATGTAAATTAATAGCAGCAAAAAAGAAAAAGGTCTAATCCATTTCCTTCCATTTAATTTCTTTTTGAAAGTTCCAGAAAAAAAAAAGAACCAATAAATAAGGAGAGGGTAGTTGGCAACAGCTGGTCTTTCTTATAAAAAGCAAAAGTACAGCCTAAGCAAAGGGGGAAAATAATATTTACTTTCCCTTTGGCTAATGAATATTGAGCAGTATTTCGAATTATATGGAAATGTAAAATCTGAGAAGGTTTGAGGAAATAATCATAAAATAGAACATAGCCCTAGGAATATATGCAATCCTGCCTCATGCAAGCAAACTGCACTGTGTGCCACCAACTACATATGTACAGGGAATGAGTGACCTAATTGGGCAGAAGTCAAAAGAGGCTAAATCTTTAAGACTTCTTTGATTTAGAAAAAAAATCAAACCAAGGGTTTAATTAGAAACTTGATGTCATGTTGCTCTTCCATAAATATTTTTCTGCCACGTCTGTTGGAAATTTCAGATCACATCATTAACTGAGATGAGAACAATTTAAAGCAACCTCATCTCTGAGGGCTCTCAGGAACACTCATTCTGAACATATGGGTTTTATCTGATTCTTTAACTAGTCTATGTTCCTTGGTCTTAACTTCAGCAAATGTTAGGACTCAGATTTGTCCATCCAGCTTCTGACATGCAGTTCCTTGACACAATAAGCTGCAATAAGCCATGAAGCAAGAAACATAAATGTCAGTTATAAGCTATGAAACAATGTTTCAATGTAGACAAAAAACAAATATAGAAAGATTCATCTTACTTCAAAACTCTTCACTTCCTCTTCCCCATCATCGTCTTCCTCGTCATGACAACTCTGATACATGTAAAAAAAAATTTTGAAAAGGTCAACAGGATAATATGTTGAGGCAGAAAATATAAAAGAATTTAGCACAGAATACTGAATCATTTGTGTTAGTTTATCATCAATAATGTTTAAATATATACATTATATATAATAAGCTTAGATGACATGATCAATGAATCTGTGGCCTAAAAGAAAACTACACTGTGCATATACAAAATTAAAATACTAAATTACCAATTATATATATATCATGGAGATATTTATGAGGTCTGTATCATACTACACATACTACTTATTCATGCATTTTCCTTGTGCAAATCAAGTTACAAGCCTTAAAAACAAGGATCATTGTTTTCTCCTTTTTTATGCTTCCATTACAATGTGTTAATACAGATACATTTAATAACTATGAATTAAAATTAAAAGAAAGCAGTGTCCATTACTTAAAGTGAATCTTGTCATCTTTTTTTTGTTGTTGTTAAGTTCATTATTTATTGTATTTGGTCTAAAGGAGGAAAGTAAAATTCCAACTGTTACCAAGATTATTCTTTCACAGAAAAATGATAAAACAGACAATTTCATTATTTTGAGTTATTTTCCCAGAAATGGTAAAGGAGCTGTGCACGTATTCTTATCTAATTCCCACAGCTGAAAATTTTGCTTGCTAAGGAAGCAGAGCTGTTTGGTGGTTAGGAACATGGCCTGAGGATACAGAGTGCCTGGTTCAAATCCTGATGCTGCCATTTATGAGCTGTTTAGTCAAGGGCAAGTTCCTTTACCTCTCTGGGTCTCCGCTTCCTCATATTTAAAGTGGAAATAATAAAAAAAGTAACCATGTTCCTGAGAGGATCACATGAATTAATATACGGAAATTGTTTGCCACTTAGGAACAAGTATCTGAAAAACAATAAGCTTTTAATAAATCTCAATTGCTATTATTATCATGGTTTGGTACTAGGAGTATCGTGTTGACCAAAGGAAGCAGGTCATCAGCCAATACCTGTGCTAAGAAGACCCTAACGCTCTTCTAAGTTAGATTACTGCAACCCTTCTAAGGATTATTTTTATGGTTGGTAAAGACTCAGTGTATCTATGAAGCTCATGGAAGAAGTGGTTAAATATAACTTACAAATCAGAAAAATACTTTTAACTCAATGTTTCACAGTACTTTGAGTACATACGTGAAGTAGAAATGGGAGCCAGGGTACAAAATGTGATCCTTCCACCAGACTCAGTGATAAACGCTAAAAGGTTTGTTACATTCTTTCATTCATTCAACAAACATGTACTGAGCATCATCCTCTCCATTTCATGAGAATGTGGACATGGTTTGCAAAGGAGAAAATAAGGGGACACAGACCTGTGACAATTTCACTACATGGAAAAGTTGCTAAATAGTATGTTCCACCACAAAATCCAAGATGTTGATTATTCATTCAGAGTGCAGGAACTTTTTGACTATATGCTAATGTCACCTTGACTCCCGTGTCAACAGTTAACCAGGATTTTGAAAATAAATACACCTGAGAAGTTTAGCAAAACATATCTGGAAGGCCAATCTGCAACCCTCCATAAATATTGTATGTATAATGTTGAATGCAGAGGAATTTTGGCTGAGCTGCTCCTTTTAGATTACCTACATAACGCTTCCTTCACATGCATTATAAATTAGGAGTGAAACATAGGGATTTTATCAAGTAACAAGCATGATAACTATCTAATCAAATTAGAATACCAATACAAAATATCTCTTAAGAATATAAAGTTACACATTTTCTAAAACACATCATCTCCCATACAAATTTCATTACCTTCAGAAATACTGGGAACAAGGTTTGAGTTGAAGAATACATTTAGAGAAGTTGGCATTTTGAGTTATAATGATATGCTTTTAAGCTATAAAATTCATATGATATGTTTGCTTTTATGTAAAGGACTTTAGAGCTCTAGCTGACAGATCTATATCTATATATATATATACACACACATTTTTTTGGCCGCGTGGCACGTGGAATCTTAGTTCCGTGACCACGGATCAAACCTGTGCCCCCTGCAGTGGAAGTGCAGAGTCTTAACCACTGGACCGCCAGGGAAGTCTCTGACAGATATTTTTTACAAAGAATTATTTTGAAACAAAACACTTTAAACTGTTTTCTAAAAGTTTCCTAAGAAAATTTAGTGAGATTCTCTTCTAATAAAGTTAAAATTTCGATTTTTAAAAAAACTATTAAACCTGAATCTATTTGGAGACCGATCTGACAAAATTCAATAAACCCATAAACTGCTTTAAACTTGTCCTGATTGCCATGGGGCATGCTGGGACCACAAGAAAACTATAGAGAATGTCTAGCACTTTTTAATGTACAAACAGAAACAGAGGGATTTACAGGCATAGGACACAATGTTTTTCAATAGCAAACTGCATCCACGCAATTTGTATGATATTGCTAAGTAAACAGTAGGTTCTATTAGATGGTCCTGCAACACAGGACTTAACTTTCTGGATCAAAACGATCAATTCTAGGCAAGGAAGAGTGATATCGTACTCCAGGAAAGAAAAAAGTGAATAAAACCCATACATAAAGGGGCAGAAGCATGAAATAGAGAATTTAGAAGGAAAAAATTAGAGAAGACCAAAAAAGAGGATACTTCAGACATTCAGATATCTGGATCAAAACTCAAAATTGGCAGTGAGAATTCATAAAGCAGTAAATGGGGCACTTCACCTCGCCACCATCCGCTGGAAATTTCATTCTGCAAAACAAGTGTATGTCATACATCCTTCAGTTGCCTTTCTGAGTGCGTCACTCCTCAGAAGACAGAGGAAGCAAAAAGAAACCTTCAGGATGGATTTAAAACTAAGTTTTGCGTGAGACAGAAAAAAGAAATCTCATAAGAAAGTGATCCTGGCATTTTATAATTTTAACCAGCAAAGAACGAAACACTAACTTAATGTGTACCTTTCAATAAGTTATAAGAGAAAGAAGAGGAAACATTTTCCTTAGCCAGAAACTCAAAAAAGTGAAAACATTATTGAGTGTTTAATTTATGACAGTATCATTCTAGATACTTCCACATGGTTATCTTATTTAAATTGGTAAAACCATTCCCTTAGAACAGAACAGCTCCAGACAGTCCAGAAGGGATGATGAGTACAGAGATATTCTGAGAATCAAGCATGAGTGACCACGATGAGGACAAAAGGAAGGGGCAACAGCAAACCAATGTGGATGCACTGCAAATTCTCTAAGATGTTCAAAAGAGGAGATATATATGATGTAAGGAAGGGGTTGGAAACAATTAACCTAAGGTTTAAAATAAAGTGTGGCTCAAAAAATACAAAGATGTAAAATGATTTTTAACATACAGCCAAACACAAAGCAAGGAGAACAAGGAACAGAAAGTACATGATTTACAGCAGAAACTGTAATAATAGTAATAGAGAGAAAAAGCAGAACTACTCATCAGCCGTTTGCTTCAGACTTAACCACCAAAGAGAAGTGAGTTTTAAATATGAAAGTTACCTAGCCAAGAGAAATGAACATTAAGACCTCAATGAAATGCTATATTACACCCACCTGGTTGACAAAAATTAATAAAACATAAAATATAAAATATTGGAGAAGATGTGGATCATCAGACTCTCTCTTAAACATTGCAGGGAGGAATGTAATTTAATGCAATGACTTTGGAAAACAGTTTGGCATCTTCTCCTTAAGTTGAATATTCATATATCCTATGACACTTGACTTTTGGACATGAATAAGAACAGGCATTTCAAGCCCTTGTTTCATGTCAGCAAAAACATAGATTCAACACAAAAGGCTACCAACAAAAAAGTAAATGGATAAGCTATGGTGTAGTTGCACAATGGAATATAATAGTCAAATCAAATGATCTCCAGCACACACAAAAGTAGAGATGAATCTTAGAAAACAACAGTAAGTAAAACAAGTAAGTACCAAAAGATTACATATAGCATACTGCCCTTTTAAAAGTTAGAACTACTAAAATCTCAAAAATATGTAATTATGTATGTAACACACATGTATATATGTAATATATGTATTAATAAATTCATATAACTAATGTATACTATATAAAAGGAAAGCAAGGTTATCCTGAACATGGGCTACAGGAGGATGATTTCCTTGTGTGGGGAGGCAGGGTATGGGTTAATGGAGAGGACCGTATGATTCCAGGTAGGGTTATTATCAAGGTCTTAGCTTTTCTTGTGAGTGGTGAGTTTATGAGCAGTTACTATATTATTAGAAACTACTAAGTAACTACTTTGAATAAAAGTAGCCAATAATGTAATGGACCAATGATGAGAGTGTATCATGAATCCAGAGCTCTGATTAACCCAATGCTGGGCTCCTATGGTTAAAAAAAACTGAAAACAAAAACCAACTAATATGTAAACGTTGCCTTCATAAAGTCCTGCAAATGGAGAAGGAAGACATAAGTCTCTTGAACAGAGTTCAAGTGTCAAGATTCAAGGCAAAAATAATCATATGTGAATGTAAAATGACCACTGGTAAACTCTGAGAAACCATGAGGGCCAAGAGAAAGTTTCAGACTCCTGGGATGCTGATTGTCAAAGTGAAGAAAGGCAGCCTCCAAAAACTACTTACTAAAAAGTTTGGTATCAATCATCAAAACTAGCAACTTAGATAAACACAGGGAAAGCACACTTACTGGTTTGTGGTTAACATAAATGGAAAGAAATATTTAACAATGGATGAGAGAAATGAACTTTAAAAGTATTTTGGCCTTGGGACTTCCCTGGTGGCGCAGTGGTTAAGAATCTGCCTGCTAGTTCAGGGGACATGGGTTTGATCCCTGGTCCGGGAAGATCCCACATTCCATGGAGCAACTAAGCCCGTGCGCCACAACTGCTGAGCCTGAGCTCTAGAGCCCGTGAGCCACAACAACAGAGCCCATGTGCCACAACTACCGAAGCCCACACGCCTAGAGCCCAAGCTCCACAAGAGAAGCTACCACAATGAGAAGCCCATGCCCCGCAACAAAGAGTAGCCCCCACTCACCACAACTAGAGAGGAAGCCTGTGCACGGCAACGAAGACCCAACAAAGCCAAAAATAAATAAATAAATTTATTTATTTAAAAAAATATTTTTGGCCTTGGATAATGGTATAACTCTAATTAGAGAAATGACGACTTATACTTAAAGAGTATATCAACTGCCAAAATACAGGTATGTGAGGTAAACCTAAGAAGAAATCCATAAATGACATGGAATTTAGGTGAATATGCAAGCTCTAAATGTGACAAAAATGTAATCTGGCTGCCGAAATACCAGTGAATTCTTACAATTTATTGTAAATATATAGAATTCCAAGGCAGAATAAGCAAGGATCAGTCCCAACGTGCACTACAGAGGTGAACTCACAGCCAGCACACTGTGTTCAAGTAATTTCTGGGGGGCACATATTGATAGATGATTGAGAGAAGAATGAACTGAGTAATGAAAGCTGAGCATTCCTGGGATACATTAAACAATAAAAGGAACAAGATTATTTAATTATGAAGGGAAAATCTTGAGAAAAAGCATCATCAAATATTTGATCACTTATCAAAAGAGATTAAACTTCAGGATATAACCAGGACAAATGCAGAGGCTGATTCTGCTCCAGTCACAAGGAATAACTTGAACCATCAGGAATCTCCTACTCTCAAAACAGGAGCTTCTCCCCTTTTAGCCCACTTGCTCACTGCTTCTTCAACTGCGAGGACAATAGTCCATGGACTCCTTTACAATCTCCTTACTTATCAGCTCCTTCTTTCCTCATTTCCTTATTTATCCTAGTTAGAATCCAAGATCCAATGCCTCAGCCACTCTCATAACGATAGACAACGCCCCTGTGATCCCCTGTCCTTCAACAACAGCTTGGCAAAAATCCTTATCCTTGACAAATCTAACTTCCTGCCTTCTCTGAATCTGCATTTGGTTCTGGGAACTGCTAGAGAAAAGCCACACAACCAGAAGACTGGTACTGTCCAAATTCATAAAAAACAACATCAATCAGGCTTTCCACACTGCCTGGGAATTCTATTTTAGTTTCCAGTCAATACTCACTCCCAATTTCCACAGAAGGAAATATCCTTCCTCTTTAATCTTTTAACCTAGTGTTTTTTTAATATTTATTTTATTGAAGTATAGTTGATTTACAATGTTGTGTTAGTTTCTGGTGTACAGCAAAGTGATTCAGGTATACATACATACAATAGTTTGCATCTTCTAATCCCAACCTCCAAATCCATCCCCTCCCACCGCCTTGGCAACCACAAGTCTGTTGTCTATGTTTGTTTTGTAGATAAGTTCTTTGTGTCATATTTTAGATTTCACATATAAGCAATACCATATGGTATTTCTCTCTTTCTGACTTACTTCACTTAGTACAATAATTTCTAGGTCCATCCATGTTGCTACAAATGGCCTTGTTTCATTCTTTTTTTATGGCCGAGTAGTTTTCCATTGCATATATATAGAATTCATATTCTTTAACCATTTATCTGTCGATAGATATTTAGGTTGTTTTCATGTTTTTTAAACTGTGGATTTCAACCCATTAACTGGATGTGAAATCTGTTTAGTAAATCATGATCTAAAACAACTTTTTTATTTAAATAGAATAGAAAATATCAGTCTGCACTGCTCATAGTACAAGTATAATTTCATGATGATTTTCTTTCAAGGTATCTGTTTTTATGTTTCTATAAATATACTTGGTAAATGTATTTCTGACCGTGGGTTACGGTTTAAAAGAAAGCTGGAAAGCCACGACTTTTCTCTTATGCTCTGTAAGCTGTCCTGCCGCCCTGCTCCCACCTACTCAAAGCCTCACTCCACAAATTATTCCCTTGTCTACTCTTTTGGGTCCTTCCCACCAGAACAGAAGCATGTTCAAATCTATTTTTAAAAAGTAAAAAAAAGGGCCTCCCTGGTGGCGCAGTGGTTGAGAGTCCGCCTGCCGATGCAGGGGATACGGGTTCCTGCCCCGGTCTGGGAGGATCCCATATGCCGCGGAGCGGCTGGGCCCGTGAGCCATGGCCGCTGGGCCTGCGCATCCGGAGCCTGTGCTCCGCAACGGGAGAGGCCACAAGAGTGAGAGGCCCGCATACCGCAAAAAAAAAAAAAAGAAAAAAAAAAAAAAAAAAAAAAAAGTAAAAAAAAAAAAAAAAGAAAAAAAGGCAAACAGGCAAAAATAATCCCCCTTCAACCTCACAATTCTATATAGATATTTATCACCCTCTACCTTTCTTCTCCTTCTCAGCCTTCTCAGTAAAGAGATGTCTATGCCACATCTACTCACACATGAAACTCTACTTACTTCCCCACAATACACACTTGGACCACCAGTGCTCCATCTCACAATCCTCTACAACTGTTCTCACCATGGTCATATGATGTCCATGTAATGAATCCTGGAGAATTTTCAATCCTTACCTTGTTCAATCCCTCAGCAGAATAAGATTTTGTTGACCACACACTCCAACAGTTACTATATATGCTCACACTTAAGATTCTCTCCTTTTTTTTTGGGCAGGGGAGCTCCTTTATTTCTAACCACCTCTTAAGCATCTATGTCTTTAGAGGCTTGGTCCTAGCCACCTGTTCTTCTCATGCTTCCTTTTCTGCCTGCGCAAGATCATCTACTACTATGACTTCAATTACCTTCTAATGCTGACAATTCCCAAAACTGTAATTTTATTTTATTTTTTAAATTTTTTAAATGAATTTATTTATTTTATTTTTGGCCGCGTTGGGTCTTTGTTGCTGCACCCAGGCTTTCTCTAGTTGCAGCGAGCGGGGGCTACTCTTCATTGCGGTGTGTGGGCTTCTCATTGTGGTGGCTTCTCTTTCTGTGGAGCTCGGGCTCTAGGCAGGCAGGCTTCAGTAGTTGCAGCACGCGGGCTCAGTAGTTGTGGCTCGCAGGGCTAGAGCGCAGGCTCAGTAGTTGTGGTGCGTGGGCTTAGCTGCTTCATGGCATGTGGGATCTTCCTGGACCAGGGATCAAACCCATGTCCCCTGCACTGGCAGGCGGATTCTTAGCCACTGTGCCACCAGGGAAATCCCCCCAAAGCTGTAAATTTAAGCCTTCTGTGAGATATGGAATATCAGACATGACTATCTTATTGCATGTTAGACATCTCCACTTAGCTGTCTCACAGGTATTTTTGACTAACATGTCCAAAATTTAATTTGCCATCTTTCCTCTTCACTCTAGGCCTGCAATCATTCTGGTGCTCCCCACTTTAGAATATGGTTCTGCCATCTACTCAGCTGCCCAAGTCAGAAGCCTCAGAGAAACGTGACGCCTCTTCCCCTCATTCATTCTCAGGTTATGAGATTAAACGAAATAAGCACCCAGAAAATACTAGCTATTACTATTTTTTCATGGTCAATTCATCATTCAACAGTTAAGGACTTCCTTGAAACTCAGACTAATGCTATATAAACTACTCCCACTACTCTTAATTGTTTCTCTACCATTAAACTTGTCAGTTTTTTTGTAATCATTTACTCAAATTTTGTCTCCTCAATCAGACGATAAACTCCAAGAAGGCAGGGTGTGTGTGTTACTTTCTGGTTCACCACATTATCTCCAATACCTTGATGTCGAGTGAATATTTGTTGAATGAATGAATGTTTGGAAAATTCGTGAGCTCTCCATAAATAAAGTGTTAAAGGAAGAAACAATGATCACCTGTCAAAAACGTTAGAAGAGATATTCAGGCAACAAGTGGAAAGTTGAGATTAATGCCCTGTAGGTTTCTAAAATTTAACGATATTTTATTTTAATCTAGAAACACACAGATTCTTATATTTTGCCATTAAAATCAAGACATTTATTTACCTTTGCCATAATATCTGCATAAGCCATATATAAAAAATCTTCCTCCAGTTTGCTATGAAAAACAAGAAAAAAATCAGTTTTTAGGTAGAAGGTTAGTTACATGCAAAATCACCATCACTGTATAAAATAACTTTTATCTTTCAACAAGTATGTCTTTTTTAAAAGAAATAAACACAAAACTCAGGCAAAGCATTATTCAGAAATATTGTAGAATCAGAGAGCAAAGATCTTAGACTTCCTAAACAGTGGCCCCATCTTACCTTACAGAAGAGACCTTCAAGTCTCACAAAATAAATGATCTATTGACTTACACACAAATGTAATAACATTAATATTCCCTTAAAACTACAAAAGTTGAACCAAGCAAATTTACATGATGTCAGGGCTTTTGACAGCAGAAGTGATATCTGACATTTGTTGGAAAGACTCCCCCAATTATTATGCTACTACGTAGTTTAAAAATATGATGGTCATAGGGCTTCCCTGGTGGCGCAGTGGTTGAGAGTCCGCCTGCCAATGCAGGGGATACGGGTTCGTGCCCCGGTCTGGGAAGATCCCACATGCCACGGAGCGGCTGGGCCCGTGAGCCATGGCCGGTGGGCCTGAGCATCCGGAGCCTGTGCTCCACAACGGGAGAGGCCACAACAGTGAGAGGCCCACGTACCGCAAAAAAAAAAAAAAAAAAAAAAAAAAAAAAAAAAAAAAAAAAAAAAATATGATGGTCATAATGATTCTTAAAAACTAAGATAGGTTAAAATCTGTTTACTTTGAAAAATTATGGAAACCACTAATTCATTGAAGAAAGGCTTCCATCAAAAAATACCTGACGTTTTGCAAAGTTTTTTAGCAGTTTTAAACTTACAGACATCAGAAAAATCCACTTATGAGAAATACCTCATTACCTGACAATGCCAGACAGGGAGCTGCTCTATGCTTAGGGATGAGATGATTTTGTTAGTTAGGAAATAATAAGAGAAAGAGAGAGAAATCGTGAGAGAAGGATGGATCACATTAGCTAAGAGGGAGAAATGTACATTATTACGACATGCATAGAGGTCAGATGAACTCTTTAAGACTCATGTGGCTATGGGTTGATAATTAAATTCTCTGCAGAGGATGAGGGAGGCCTGGTGCAAAGTAGGCTTCCTCTCCCATGGCAGGGAAGCAGGTAAAGGTTTTAGAACCTCCGCCATGGCTCATCTACAGAATCAGCCTGTGCGGTGTCCCTGTAATGAGCAGATACTGAGCATATTTTGATTACTGGGCTTCTGAGTGCATTTCTTATTTAACTCCATAGAGGTTTGCCCTTTGTGGTTTCAGTGAATTCATATGACCAAGACTGTAGGAACCAAGAAAAATGGAGAATGCCCATAAAATAGATCTCCAAGAAACCTTCCACTGAGAGGATGGCGCACCCACCTCCTCAAGTTTCCTAAGACTTACTGCTGAATGGAGACAGAATCTATCCAGGAAATTTGGGGTCACCAGTGGTCTCCAAACATTTTTGGTACTGAAATTTGCTTTGGGCTCTTTTATTTTCTAAAGCCTGTTTGTGATCAACAGGAAGATTCAGAATCAAGTCAACCAGCTAATTACAATGTTGTTAAGAAAAAGGAGAGCTAGGTAAGTATCTGATAGGTAACTATTCAAGCCTGAAGTTGTGTGAGCATTGATTCGTAGTGTATGCCAGACTGGTCCTATCTTTGAACACTTCTCTCTCCTCCCAAGAACAAGATGAAACTGAAACAGGAACATGTGACGGACAGAACACTCAGACACAGGTTTCTATCTGTTCTTCCTACGTCTCGTGTGAATCCTCCCAACCATACCATTTCTCCGTTAAAGCCGTTCGACTGAACAGAAGGATCAGCTGATGGAGAGGATCAACCCGCTTAGTGCCTTCATCTTCCTCCGGAGGTTCTGCTCCAGGTTTCTATACAAAAGTCAAATTTATAAAATTTCACATTTAGGTGAAATGTTCACCCAAACCCAGGAGCACTATGAAGGCTCGGAACAACAAATAAAAAGAAAGTCTTTCTCTTCCTATTGTGGTGCGTGAGTGTGTCTGTGTCATATGCATTGTACCTGCACATGTATGCACGTGTGTGTGTGTGTTATATTAGCGACACAAAGGTATGCAGCTTTAAAAAAAAAAGAAGCTATTTAATAATGGGACCAAAAAACACTATGGGCAAGGATGACTTACCTCATTTAAAAATTCTGAATGCTATTCTTATAAGCAGATTCATAACTAACTGAAAAGTGTATCTGCTACATGGATTTCAGCTTTAGGGAGGGCTCAATTTACAAAGAATTGCAATAAAATGCTACATCACTCCAAGTATAAAAATGTAGTTAATGTAGCAAAGCAAACTGATTATCAAATGAAACATTTTTGTTGCCTACAGAGACAGAGAAAGGCAAAGAATGCTGAATGAGTTAATGTCTGAACCACTTACACATTATTTTTTCTCATTTTCAGTTACTTTTAAAACTTAAAAAAGTAATTTCATTCTATTGGATAGAACATGTACCATGAGGAAAATTATGAAGCATTTTTACTGACTGTAGAATTAATTAATCCCATTTGTTGAATGATTTAATGAATTTTATATCTCTATAAGAATTACCCATTCAGACTGATATTCTCTCTACATAAATGATGTTCTTTCTTGGATTTAAGGCTTAATGTTGCAGGTACTGTGTAAATTTCTATAAGGTTGAATATTCTAATATTTTACAGGTTTTGATTTTAAAGAGAAATGAAATTCATTTAAAATATAAGGGGGTAATCAGGGGTAAGGTTTTATGAACTGGATTAGTTTATCCTTTATGTTCCCTGATAATTTGTGAGTTAAACAAAACAAAACAAAACTTTTAGACAAGAGGTCTTTAACTTGGGAATCACAAAGCCTCTAACTAGTCTGCAAAATTCTGCAGGACTATATGCTTACAAATTTTCCTAAGATGGTTCTTGGTCAGATTTTTAAATAGGTCCACAGCTCATAAAAAATTAAGACAGTGGCTCCCCTGAGTGAAGCACTCTCAGTAACACAAGCCTCCTTATCAGCATGGT
Organism: Mesoplodon bidens; assembly: GCF_964165515.1. NCBI lineage: Eukaryota > Metazoa > Chordata > Mammalia > Artiodactyla > Ziphiidae > Mesoplodon > Mesoplodon bidens. Next base: position 115,464,452 of record NC_138176.1, on the reverse strand, counting down.
TGGACTGCAAAATTCTACTTGCCATTTATACTATATTTACCATGACTTCCTGCTCTTCCTATACCTAATCTATCATTCTCTGCCCTGTATATGTTTAACAACCAGCTACTTTTCATTGGCTTTTGTCAACCTTTAACCTAGTTTTGGTGAATAATTCTTTATGGTTCAGCTTTTATAGTAATATCCTGGTTCTGAGGTGTCTGAAGTTGCTTTGAGGAAGAATTTAAAAGAATAATAGAATCAAAGTTTAGTTAAATTCTGAATTGCTGGGTGCTGATGAGATCTCTTTGAAATAAGAAGAGTGACTTTTCCCCTAAACACTGCATGCAATAACAATCGAGAATAAAGTTTCCTAAGGCCCATACACTGCAATGATGTTTTCTCTTCAATGTTATAAGATAAATGGCTCACACCAATGTTATTCCACCAAGCCCAGACTTCCTTTCATCTTCTAACCCCATTAAAAATGTACCGCTAAATCTTCTATCAGTTTATCTTCAAAGTAATGTTCTTCTGTCTCAATCCAAGATTTTTCATATCCCTGAAGAAAGAGATTGACAGCCCGATGCCTAAAAGGTAAGCACAATTTCAAACAGTTATTTTTAATTAAAGTGAAAAGGTATTCAGTAGCACTTTATCACTGGATTATCTGTGCACTAAAAGAATAAAATAAAAATAAACTTCCCACTCTCAACTGGAGAGCAAGACATCTCAGAGGACAGAGAAAGGTTTCTCAGATCACACACTGACATGGATTTAGTTATTTCTAAGTTTTGTAACATTGGTCAAGTTATCCAACTTTGTCGACTTTCACTTCTCTCATTTATAAAACGAGGATAACCCTATCTACGTGTCAGTTTTGTGAGACTCAAACTGAGATAAAGAATGTAAAGCACATTGGATGGATGCTCATTACATGGTAGCTCTTATGACATAAAGTGGCTCTGCTTAAACGATGTTATGGAATTATCCAGTGCTCCTGTTAACATTAGATACAGACCCTGAGGATTACAAAACTAAATGTATTAAGGGAACTTTATGGGAGTATATATCCAAAGATTAAATCCTAGAATACTGATGACAAGTGGCTGCCTATGAATTAAAGAAGACCAGTGAACACTAAAACCATAAGTAAACTCATCATGAAATTGATGAGATTTATGGCTAAGGTTCCACTCTAAGAAAATCATGTCAATAAGGGAACATCAGAAGAGAATACCAGATGTGTTAAAATGAGCTGGTGCCATTGTAGGATGGAATGCTGAGCTTAACAGTATCAAAGGCGGGCTAAGGAATCACGAGACATAAAGGTAGACAGGTTTATGAAGGGCCTTGAAATCCAGGGAGAAGAACTGTCAACACAGATGGAACGGCCAGAACTCACCATAAATTCTTGTACGAGAGCGGCTCAGTCTTACTGGTACATCAGAATCCCCTGTGGAGCTTTCAAACAGTACACATGCTAAGCCCTCAGATATTCTGATTCAACAGGTTGAGGCTTGGATATTTCTCAAGCGAATTTGAGTGTATTTCCTAAAAGCACCAGGTCTGAAAACCACTGGAATAAGGGATACAATTCTGAATATGTTATATCCCAGAGAGTGGAACGGCAGACTCCGTGACACTGTAGAAACTAGCTTGGACTCTGCTGTCATCAACATGATGTGAGTCAATGAAGGGAGTTGAAGAGGTGGCCTTGAAGGGAAGGATGGTGATGCGAAACGGTTCAAAGGAAAAGTTGAATACCGTATGCTAACACATATACATAGAATCTAAAAAAACGGTACTGATGAACCTAGTGTCAGGGCAGGAATAAAGACGCAGACGTAGAGAATGGACTTGAGGACATGGGGAGCGGGAAGGGTAAACTGGGAAGAAGTGAGAGAGTAGCACTGACCTATATACACTACCAAACATAAAATAGATAGCTAGTGGGAAGCAGGCACATAGCACAGGGAGATCAGCTCGGTGCTTTGTGACCACCTAGAGGGGTGGGGTAGGGAGGGTGGGAGGGAGATGCAAGAGGGAGGAGATATGGGGATATATGTATATGTATAGCTGATTCACTTTGTTGCACAGCAGAAACTAATACAACATCGTAAAGCAATTATAATCCAATAGAGTTGTAAAAAGAAAAGAAAAGAAAAACTTGATGAAACTTGGACAATGTCTATATAGGAGCAACCAGAAAAGAAATAAGAATATGAATTCAAGGTCAGTGTTCTATTTGACTAATCTGTGACACCATAATTGAGTCAGAGAATTTAGAAGCAGCACGTGGTTTGAGAAGGAACTGAAATATATTTTATACTTGGTGAGTGACGAGATGGCAAGGAATTTACTGGCCTTAGTGAAATGGAAAAGTTTTGTTTGTTTTGCTTTGTTAGTGGCGGGGGGCAGGGAGGAGTTATGTTTTTGTCTTGTTTTTTTCTTTTTTTTACTACCCAACTTACGTTATTCATTCATTCAAACACTTACTGAAAGTCAGTGCTCTAGGTGCTGAAGATATGAAATTGAACATAGCTCTGAAGGATCTCGAAGTCTGAATCAGAGAGACAAACAGCCCCAATACTATAGGAAAGTGCCCACAACCAGAGGTATTTAAAAGTGTCCTAGAAACAAATAGGAGGAAGCATTTTCAACTTGGAAGAAGTAGAAGGGCATGGCTTGGTCAGAGATGGTCCAAAAAAGAGATGCAGCTGAGCTGAGCCTTGTTTAACAGACATGGGGATGATGCCACTTGTATAAAGCTCAGATTGGGAAACAGCACAGTTTCTTAGGAGAATCACAAGAAGGCTGAAATGGTACCCTGGGCTAGACTTCAATGCCACGGGTTACTTTTCTTTTAACAAGTATATCTCCTGTATCTCTAGGAGAAGGTTGATGGGTCTGTCAAACGTGTTTACGTTATTCCCATAAGTTAGTTCCATATCAGTTCTTTTCCCCAAAGGCTAAATAATCACAAAAATAATAAACAACAATTAACAATGTTTGTGTTATGTCCAGTTCTAAGCACTGTGTATACTTTGACCCATTAAATAACCTGAACAACTCTATGAGGCAAATTTTACAGTACAGCTGAGAAAACTATAACAAAGTCAGGGAAGAACCTTGACCAAGGTCGTGCATCCATAAGCTGCGAGGTCAGGATTCAAATCAAGGCAGTCTGACCCCCAAGACTGAGTTCCTAATTACTCTATCCTGCCTCACATATGTGAGCAGATCCTCCTGAGTATTTAAAAGTAATAGAAAACAAACTTATGGTTACCAAAGGGTAAACGGTGGGGAGGGATAAATTAGGAGTGTAGGATTAACATACACACACTATTATATATAAAATAAACAACAAAGACTTACTGTATAGCATAGGGAACTAACTATATTCAATATTTTGTAATAACCTATAAAAGAATCTGAAAAAGAATAGATTTTTATATATGTATAACTGAATCACTTGAAATACCTGAAACTAACACAACGATACTTCAATAAAAAATAAAAGTCATTTCATAATGACATTACAGACCAATGAGAATACCCAACAAAGGAAGACAAAGTCAAGTATTACACAGAAGAGCCAATAAATCTTGTCCATCCTTCTCTTTGGACTATTGTACTCGTGTTAAGGTAGATGCCACCTATCACTTGTTAGGGGAAGAATAACTTTAATCCATTATAAACATCAAAGAAATTCTGACCTTGGCAGGTTATACAAAGGAGCCATCCGAAAGCAGGCAACCACTGCCCGTTTTCTCTGCTTAGAGAGCAGCTTGTGCCACACCGCCTTTTTCGATCTCTGAGGATGCTCGACCTGAGATAGAATGACACAAAGACATATGTATTTAACCCCCCAAAGGCCCTCAAAAATACAGCTGCATCTTTTAGCTAAAAACTTTTAGAATTTCAATCCCAAAATTACCTCACAATTATTATGGGAAAACCCATGTCCTCAAAGTTACCCAATGCTAAATTTGAAATAGTTTCAAATGTTACATATTTTCCTTAGTAAAACTATAATATTTTCCCAACACTGTGTGCTTTAGAAGCTATGTGATCTTTAAAAATCAAAGAAATATAAAACTATTCTATATAAAACAATTTTGTATCCTTTTCAGAATTCGGTTATGGCGCCAAAACATAGTTTTTGCCTATGCAAAACAATTAACCTATTCTTATTTATTTATCCATTTCCACTAATTTTATCACAAGAGCTACAACAGTAAACATAAATAGATGCAGTTAAAGAAAATTCTAATGAAAAGTCCGCTGTTCCTTAATATAACAGGATGGAGAGATGACAAGTCTTTGTGAACACATTAGTAGGAGTGAGTAAAAGAATTTAATTTTGCAAAAATGTTAAAATATATAATTACTTTGTTAGATAGGGACAAATGAGAATTCAAAAGTTGCAGTAAATGATGCAAGCAAGCTATGTGTTTAGCTAATGGTGTTTGGAATTTCAAGAAGAAAAAGAGATTAATTGTAAGTATTAGAGAGAAAAAAATCCCAGCATAGAATTCTACATTAATTAGTAATTTCTAGGCAATTGAACACTGTACTTCCCGGACTGTAATATCTCCGGCGCAAACATGTAGATTTCTGGAAGAAATAAAAACGTTACATTAGCTAAAAAAGTAAAACTAAATTTATTATCCTTTGCAGTAAAGGGTCAACATATGAATGTAATAATGCCTGAAGAAAACATTAAGAATGTTTGGATTACAGTGATTTGGAAATTTTAACAAAGCAATTTGTATAATTTGAAAGCACTTATTTCTGTGATCTTCTTCCTTCTATAGGATCAATAAACACTTTCTGATAATTATCCAGTTCAATTTTCTTCTTGGTTATATTAAGCAAAACAAAACATTGTTGAGACACTGCAGGTGAAAACAATCAAGGGTAGTATTATTCACCTAGAATACGGCATTCTGATCAACATGGGAGATAGTCAACAAACATAATTAATAAGGAAAGACCTTAAATAGTGAATTGTCCTATAAATCAAGTAAACAGATGTTGTTAAGATCTGTGATCCAAAGGTGAACATCAAGATGTGTCTTGTAATCGCTTGAACACCTCGGTTTGCTGCTGTGTTAGCCTGTCTGGAGTTTGAGTATTAGACAATTCCAAGGAGACAGCTTACTGTACTAAGAAAAATGACCAGATGTACAGTACAAAATGTTCAATTGCAAAGGTTGCTGACCCTTGAGCCAAATGAAGTCTTTCCTCTGCACCCGCTGTTTTTGCACCGAGTGTGGCAAATGAAAATATTCTTTGCCAACTATTCTATGACTCACAAATTAACATTAGAATAGAGGTATTAAAGGCATGAATTCTGCACACAGATATCTTCCACTCTTTTCTATTCTTTGATAACTGAGGAGTTCTTTTTACTCATATTCTTAACAGTTTGAAGAATACTTGGCCATGAAAATCTGACCCTCTTACCTTTTCCTAGATAATTCCTACTTCTTTAAGGTTTACACAGGGATCACCCTCATCGTGGCTAGAGTAAGTTTGGGTCCCTCTTATTCTCTCTTCAGTACATTTTGTATCCTGGCACATCTAAGTCACTACATATTTATCTATGTGGCCATATACTCCACTAGAGCACAAGCCACTTGAGTAGAGGGACAGAATTCAGTCCCCAGCAGAGTACAATGCTGCCATATGGTAGTGCATGCAATAAATGTTCACAGGATAAACAGCTACTCAGTAAAATGAATCTCACCGCTTTACAAATAACATCATTCATTATGATCACATGTATTTATGAGTATATAACATATGACTATAATAAAACAGGGTTCAATAAACTTCATTTAATGTATCTAAAAGTCATTCAAGCAAATCCAGATATGTGCATGAAAACCAGGAAGAATTAAAAACTCATGGTAGAGTAATGCTGTCAGAAATGGTCCTCTAGGAGCCATTTAATTATCATTGAGTAATCTTCCTAAATATGTATATACTTCTGGAAACACAACTCTATGACTTTATATATCACTTAACATTTCATTACCTCAAATCTTGTCATCTGCTGATGGATGATCATTTATATTTATTTAATATTTCCTGAAAATATTTAGGGAACCATTAAGTTGCCTAAATAATATTTTATTATCATATTATATTATTAATATGATGGTGTTACATTATGTAAACACATATCGATAGCCATATGGTATAAGAGTATCCTAGCTTAATCTCATCAGGTGCAGTGATAAATTGCATGGCACTGGAGAAGTTATTAGCATTTGGGGGGCATCTGAGTAAGCAAGGAGGAAATTAAGAGGATGCTACATTAGATATACCCTTCGGTTATTTAACTGACCAGGGCAGTGATAGGAGGTCATCAGATAATATAAAATAGGAAGCAAAGAAACACATTTATTATTGCTATGTTATTAAGTTCTGCAAAACATTCAGATGACAGTATCCTGAGGTGACATGGGGCATTTCATTATTTTATGTTCAGTGTAAAATAACCGCCCCTCCATGTCAGGTAGGTATTGTCATGGAGACCCAGTGACAGAGCACACTCTTGGGTTTACACTGAGCACCCTCAGTCTGGTGTTATTTTGCTGAATGGACCTCGTGAGAAACAGAGACTGTCTCTGTGTTGCAGATATTTTACCTAAACCAGAAGATCCCTTATACAAAAATATAATCCACCGATTGATGACGTTTCAGATATTATTGGTTTGGGAATTCTTGAGCAAAGGTAATAAATAAGAAAATCAAATACACAGTAAGCTTTGTAGCTTAAAATAGAATACAACTGAAAAATGATAAAAAAACATTATTTTCACATGGCTCTAATACCAATGCACTGCTCTTCTCTAAATGTAACATATTGCTGAACTTGAGAAAAATTAGCCCAAAAATATTAAAAGGAAAGGTTAAATAAGTGACCTTAAATTCAAAATTCAAACATTAGACCAGGGAAAGATAGTATCTCAAACATGTTTTTATGATGAACAATAGAAAAATAATACAGTTATAAAACATTTGAAATCAGGTGTAACTCCTCAAATTTTTGTTAAAATGGCTTAAAATTAATTACATAATTTTAATTATCTGTTTAATTTTAGAAATATTTTGAAAAAGACTATAAAACAGAGGCCTTGATCTCCCCAAATACATTATTTATCGATGGTTACAAAAAGTACAAGCTTGGAAGTGCTGCTGATTAGATACTAAGGACTCCCAAGTCATAGATTCTTTGTAATGAACATGCTGGATATGTATGTTTTCTGGCCCACGGTTAACAAGTTAACACACATCCTTTAAAAAAATATTTTTTAATGGTTAAGGCAAATGTGATTGAATCAACACAAAATCTAACCTGTTCAAGATGAAAAAGCACATTTGCTATATCCAAGACCCTTTCCACTGTCTTCTCAGGATCTGAAGTGTCTTCTGTCCTGTTGGGTAAATCTTTGTAAAGAGCCATCTGCCATCTAATAGCAGGATCCTCCACCTGCAGAAAAAAAGAAAAATGTTAAAAAAAATACAGTGTAAAGAGGGGAAGACACACTTCTGAAGAGTCAATCTATAGCTATTTATTGAGCATAGCACAGGGTGAAAACATGACGCAGAGATCAAGACAGAGAAGTACCTTGTACTCATGAAATTTATCATCTGGTGAGGAAGGCAGACATCAAACAAACATTTACAGTTGTGACAAGGGCTACTAGAAAGAAATATAAGGTACCTGGAGATTTAACCTAATCTGTTGGTGGTTGGGAAGATTTCCCTAAACAAGTGAAGTTTCAACTAGGATTTAAGGATGAGCTGGAGATGGTCAGGGAAAGGAAATAGGCAAAGCAATCTTTTATCTTTCTCTTTTCCTTTCACAGTCAAACACTGAGAGACGCGCATATTTACTTTAGAGGCAATGATATAGGATCACATTTATCTATAAATACAAGGATTCTACAACAGAGCTCAGTCTCACTGAAACAAAGATATCAATTAATATAAAGCAACGAAGACCTACAAAATCACACTTACAATAAACCAATCTACAAACTCTACTTTTTAATACTGTCAAATTTCCTGAGTGAAAGATACAACGGAATTCTGAATGTTTTTAAGAAATATTATTTTAAACCATAGAAACTGACCAATACAAGCATCTTTCCAGGGATACAGCACTTCAAAGTAATAATTTAAATTAACTATGTCATTAAAAACGGGCACAGCAATACTCGTATGTTTCTCCTCCCATTAAATACTTTAAAAACGGGAGATGGAGTGCAATGAAGCAGAAGTAAACAAACAACATCTAAAACTTCACAACTCCTAGCCTGAGAAAGTGTAGTTTGAAATGTTAAAAATAACTTTCATCTTACAGGAAAACGGAGATAGAGCTTTGTGCACTGAACCACTTGTCAACACCATTTGTCTTTTGATAAAACAAGATGTTTTCTTCCATATACTTTTTTCATCTGAGGACTCTGGTACCTCTAGATATTATTCTTTCTAATATACAATCACTCCCTCTTGTCCTCAGGATTACCAGTCTTACAATTTCAAGACAATGTATTCAAGAAAGAGCTGGGAACAAAAGAACTCATTGCTTGCAAGTCTGTAATATACATGAGGGCCTTGGGGCCTATTTTTATATACATGAGGGCCTTGGGGCCTATTTTTATATACATGGGGGCCTTGGGGCCTATTTGTACGCCTGGCGTAAAAAATATAGAATGAATTGTCACAAAGAATATGTATTCATTACGTCTTTATTTTCAGGTTTCATTCGTTTGGAGGTGAAATATTGGTTATACATATGCATCCTTTTCAGCTTTTTTGTTCCTCCTGACTCCTCAATAAACAGCATACATTGTCCAAAGTATCCCTACAAGTAACCTCTAGAATATAATGGAAGAATTTCCTCCTGCTTATCCGAGACATAACTTTTTTTTTTTTTTTTTTTTTTGCGATACACGGGCCTCTCACCGTTGCGGCCTCTCCCATTGTGGAACACAGGCTCCGGACGCGCAGGCTCAGCGGCCATGGCTCACGGGCCCAGCCGCTCCGCGGCATGTGGGATCTTCCCGGACTGGGGCACGAACCCGTGTCCCCTGAATCGGCAGGCGGACTCTCAACCACTGCGCCACCAGGGAAGCCCTTTTTTGTTTTGTTTTGTTTTTTGGGTTTTTTTTGTTTTGTTTTGTAGTACACGGGCCTCTCACTGATGTGGCCTCTCCCGTGTCGGAGCACAGGCTCCGGACGTGCAGGGTCAGCGGCCATGGCTCACGTGTCCAGCCGCTCCGCGGCATGTGGGATCTTCCCGGACCGGGGCACGAACCCGTGTCCCCTGCATCGGCAGGCGGACTCTCAACCACTGCGTCACCAGGGAAGCCCCAAGACATAACTTTTATTTGACTGTTTCCTGAGAGTGGTATAAACCCCTTCTTAAGAGGTAGTGAATACTTTCTGTCTCTATGTGGGACCATGGTTCTCAAAATGTGGTCTTGAATTCCCTGGGGCTCCCGAGATCTTTTCAGGGGCACATGACTGCCTCAAGTGCCCATGCATGTAGCATAAAATTGAGGTTCAGCTGGAGGCTTTATGAACATTTTGAATAATGTTAAAAATCTTTTTGCTATCTGCAAAGAGATCGTGCTCTTATAGGAATTAATCTCCTACTCTGTTAAAGTTAAAATTAAATGGATAATTGAGTACACAACAAAGTACACATGAAATTTGCTCTAAATAATGTGAGTACTGTAAAAGCATGTCGCACCTTTATATTATATTCCGAAGTGTTAAAAGAAAATGAATATGGTTTGGATCTTTGCAAAGAAACATTTTAATACCCAGGAAGGGATACATTATACTATAGCCACTAGTTTTTGACATTTGGACATTTTCACAATTAAAAAAAAATCCTCAGAAGGGACATCTGAATAGAAGCAAAGAGTTGAGTCAAAATAATAAATTGCTAGACTTCTCATATTACATAACACGTCCTGTAAACAAATGAATAGTTTATCCACTACTATGAAAGCATTTCCAAATAATGGTAAATGCTTGGACTACAAAAACTACTTTGAGCAAATTTTTTACCCACCATTAGAAAGTATGTGTTATCTTGGTTTCCATTCATGTTTCTCTTCTAAATGTACACTGGCTTTGCTATTACATTAATTCTTGCTATCTCGTATGTACTAATGACTCAAATACACTTATTTAATTTCTGAGCACTAGGTGTAAAATATCAAATTTTCATAGACACCTGTCTCCATGTCCCAAAGGTCCTCAAACTCAGCTATATGAAGGAAATTCCCAACCTTTATTTCAACTGGCAACATCTTTTTTCAAAGTTTGACAATCTCCGATGATCTACTTTAAAAATACATCATTTGTTATCTTGAGAGTCATTAATACAAAAGGATTTGAAAGCAGGATAATGACTGATTAAGATGATATATTTCCACTACCTTACTTGTTAAAGTAACATTATTTGTAGTACTCTACTAAAGAGAGATTAACTAGTTTATAGGTGCTAAGTGTGCTTTCTAATAATATTGGGCTTACCTTGCCTTGTAAGTGAATATTACTGCGGATTATATCTCGAACTTCATCCTCAGTGTCTTTCTGTCAAGAAATAAATGTTACCTAAATGAAGTCTTATAATGCATCGACTGTCACAAGTCATTAGAAATAAACTTCTTGAAATAGTATATGTTTGAACAAACGTCTTTATAGGATTTAATACATGCAACAAATGTATTACATCGCTCAGATAATTAATATCTGGGGCTTATCGCTCAGATACTTTTTTGATATTGCTGTGACTTGAAACAAGACAACCACCTAATTTAACTCCAGTGAAAGTGCCCTAGACTCAAGACAACTGAATTTCCAGTTCACAAGAAGTAGGGCAGAAGCATGTTCCCTTGGGTTTAAACAGAAGTATGTCTCCAGCATTCTCTGAAATCTCCATGAAGTCATGTTAGCACCCAATAACATCCCCAAGGATCCAGTAATACTGAGGAGCATATCCTGAGAAGCAAATATTAGACAAAAGCCAATGGGCCTGAATCTCTGCAGCTCCCTTTCCTACAAACTCCCTTCAATTTGCTCATGGTAGGGTCTCAAACTCTGGATATGCAGAGAGGTGCTTCAGTGTGGGAACATGGGAGGGAGAACATGTCCTCCAATTTACATGAATAAAAGACAGCAAACCCAATGTATATTTTTGAAAACTTGCATCCTCTCTGTGTGACCATGAAGAGGAAAACCAGAGACCATCAAGAAATCTTGAGAACTTCAATCTTGATGCTCACAAAGGAGAAAAGCTGCTGATTCAAAAGTCAAATTCGTATCTAACGACAATCAGCACATTATGCATCTAACATTCAAAATCACTCTTCAGAAATCTGCAGAAACCTTTCATCACAAATTTGATATAGGAGTTCATATGAAATCCATTTTTTTCCACTACCGGTGACTTGTTGCCATCTTTTCTATTTGGTTTCTGAATATGCCCTGGGGGTGATTAACGTAATTGAGAAATAAAAACAGCCTCCAAAAAAAATATTAGGCAGCCTTTGTGTCTGAGTCCTAGGGCCTGTGCAGAAAAATTGTTTAATAAAGCATTCAATGCAAATGAAATATTGACATAGAGCAGTGAGACGAAGGAATCCAAACACATGAGCATCTGGAGGTTGAATGATCATTCCCACTGGTAGGAACAGGAGCCTTACCAGACTAAATCGATTTTTGGCCAGAGCAATGAGCTCCTGGTCCCCAGGGGCACAGATGTTCAAGCCAATGGGCAGTAATCGCTTCAGAGCTGCCACGATAAGAGAGGTCTGCATGGAATACCGGTCTCCTTTGCGCTTCATTTTCTTCCTTTCCTGATCAGAAACAGCTGCCTACAGAACAAAGGTAAGTGTTGGAATCTGCAATGACTTCTTGTCTCATAGGACTATGAGCCTTTTCTAACTTGCCTGTAGTTTCATCTTCCTCGTTTTCTGCTGGCCCCTATTGTTTAGGAATCCTATTGAGGATACCCTTTCTCTTTCCTTCTCAGCATCTCTTGCTGATTTTAAGTCCTACTCTCAGATTCCCAAATCACTAGAATTTACTGGTAGGCATTTCTAGATAATCTTTTTTTTTTTTTTAAAGAAAAAAGGTTTATTTTTTTGTTTCTTTTTTGTTGTTGTTTATCTGGCCACATCATGTTTCCTGACCATGGATTGAACCCAGGCCCCCAGCAGTGGAAGCGCCGAGTCCTAACCACTGGACTGCCAGGGAATTCCCTCTATATAATTTTAGAAGGAAAATGCACATTGTAATTTTAGAGAGTCATATGGATGCATGAAAAATCCATGGTAATTTCAGATACTGCATGTTTTATGATTTTTGGTGGTTAACAGGAAAAAAAAGATTAAGAATAAATGGTTTTTGCTTTGACAAATGCTTGCTTTGCAACACACACACACACACACACACACACAGCATATATAAAACTCTCATATATTTGCCTTTTACACAGGCTGAACACTTGTCTCCCCAGGGCCTTAATCTAGATGTAATATACTAATCAGTGTTACATAAATATTCAGGATTATCTCTGGATAACCTGTTTACAACTGAGAACAGCCATGATACTTCAGGGTTCTCTAGTGATTTTGCTGAAAACTGTGCTTGTGCCAGGGTCACCTCCAATGACAGAGTCTAATTTTCACTGGGTAGTGAAAGAGGACATGTTCTAATGTTAAAATGAAAATAGCTGTCCCATATCCACTTCTTTGTGCATGTTAAATTTCTTTGTAATAATAAATCAAACATTGAAGATAGTTTTATGATATATTGTAATAGTTTTGGGATGAGAAATTCAGATCATTTAATATACAAATGATTTGCTTTCCCCAAAAGAAGGCAAAATATATCACAACATGATAATGAAAGAAGTTTTTTAGCAAAGTGAAAGTACTGAAACATCTGAAATCATATGGTAATGGTAGCTGATATGTTAATAATATAATATATATTATATAATGTATTACATTTTTACATATATAGTATATATTGATATATTATATCAAACCTACAATATCTGAACCACAGTAACAAGAATCATATTCACTTTCCAAAGAGATGTACTTATTGTGTAGATCCCGCTTTTATCTGTACCAGTTTGTAAGAGAGTACTCTCAGTAAGTTTAGTAGAAAAAGAACAGTGAATAATTATTTGTACTATTAAATTGATTAACCCATAAAAATAATGAATCAGTGGTTTCACATGAGCTCTTTGCTAAAAGGAAACCTAATCACACTGATAAAAATAATTACCCAAATGAGGAACCACCATCCTAAAAATTAAGGAAATTGATATAAATTATGCAAACATTTTTCTACCCAATACTGGTAATTTAGTTTTTGCAAAACAATATTACTCAATACATTAAAGTCTAAATTTTACTGGTGCTGAAGTTTTCTTTGATTTTAACTTGTAAAGGTCTTTTGGTTTTACTGTTGTAAAAGTAGAAGGAGCTTATACCTGGCTTGATATTTATAAATATTTAAGCAACCTTATAATAAAAATAATTTAAATCAACACTAAAGGCAACTCTACACTGCTCAGTTTTGAGAAGTACTAGATAAATTAATTCCTACTTATGCTCAAAATATCATCTTTGCTTTCTATACCATAGGAAATCTGTAAACTGAAAAGAACAGTCAATAAATCTTTGAACTTTCATGGGTGATACAGTCCACTGTTGGTATGAAGAAATTAAATATACGAGCAAGCAAATATCCTCATGTGCATCTATAAGGGCTGGTTTTTCCTTGTTCAGTGCCGATTTCCTCCCCAGACTATGGAGCTTCATTGGGGAAGTGGCCAAACCTATTTTGTTCCTTTTTGTATATGCAGAACCAAGCACTGTGCCTTACACATAGGAGCTGTTCGATAATTTGAACAGAACTGCTAAAACTATTGAATTTGCATAGTTCATTTTCAATCCTAACATTTGAATCAGATATGAATACACAATAACATGGTCAATATGTAGGCACTGATGGAAGAAATTTTCACATATTGAGATCTGGGAAAGTCATTCTGGCTTCCATGATTTAACTTAAATTTTACGCTAATTAGAACAGCCTGTTTTGTGACCCATCAAACATGCATTGTGCATCTGCTTTAACCACTGAAGCAACAAATGCATTTAAAAAATTAAAATAGAGTAACTGTGGCTCAGACATCCAACATGGAGCTCAGTGGCCACTGTGAATGTAGTCTGAGACAGGATCCTGAATCACAGAGAACTTGAATTTTCTGAACTGTACCAGTCTCAAGGACACCACCAGCCATTCTCAAAACATCTGCTAGCCCCTGCCAGCTGCAGCGTTGTAGTCTCAAGATCTCCTTGGTAACTATGCAACTATTTTGGACCCAGACCAATCCTTACTTAACAAGCACACTTACTTCTTGCCAGGTCCAGTCATAATTTTTGACAAATAACTTATGTAATTTTGCAGTGTTTGCCTTTGTCAGTCTCCCCTATTTTGTAGTACGGTGGAACATAATTCAACTGCTTCTTGAATCTGTGTCTACCGGGTTATAGTCCTCAGTTTGGCTCAAATAAAACGCTTTTCTATTCCTATTACAGATTGTTTATCATTTCTGTCAACAGCATATTTAAGGAGTTGAATAAATGACCTCTCTCTTAAATCAACTGTATGTGTGTGTGTCTGTCTGTCTGTCTCTCTCTCTCTCACCTACACACAGACACATGCACGCACCACAAATACAGCTCCAACAATTTCACCTAAAATAACCTAAAATTTAATAGAGGACCAAGAAAAAGGGAAGAATTTTCTAATATTCCTACAAGAAAATGGCCTACAAAATAGACATAAAATCATAAATGATTTATGAAAATTTAGATATATGAAGGATAAAAGTGAGCCTATTCATCAAAAAGACAAGAGATTACAAGTTCTGGTGAGAATGTGGAGGAAAGGGAACCCTTGTGCACTGCTGGTAGGAATGCAAACTGGTTCAGCCACTGTGGAACTGCATGGAGGTTCCTCAAAAAATAAGAAAAATAGAACTCCCAGAGTATTATGGCCAATTATACAGGCACTGGCCTCTCTCTGGGCTACATATATTTTGCTTTAAGCCAAAATGAGCTTCCCTATCCCAGATTTCCTATTCCAAATTGGTCTGCTGGCCAACTTATATACTCTTCTAATTTGGGAAATGGCACTCCATACATATAGTGATTATCCCTGCTCGAGCGACTGGCTGAAGACTGATGTGTGACAATGTGTCCTTTGGTTGGTGTTTGCATTTGGTCTCAATCTCTGGCCAAAAGGAGTTCGTTTTTCCTGCAGGACTCTGGGAGGGTGGCTCTATCGACTGCTGTGACGCCTTAGACAGATGGTTTAAGGTCTTGTCACAGAAATCCCTGAAGCTTTCTGCATCTCTCTGCTCTCAGCATTTCAGGAGGGAACACCTCTCTGTTCATTTCAGTTTCAGATGTAAGACCTCTCGCCACCCTACTGGTATCCATTCTTGACACCAGACCCAAATGATACAGCTTTTGGGGAAAGAACTTACTCATCCCCTGACTACCTTCCACTTCTGAATCCCTCTTGCCATCCATGGTCAGCTGAGAACCTCAATGATACTGATAAAAACTGCAGTTATGACACTGCTATGACCAACCAGTGACTCTCAAATCTGTCCAAATGTTGACACATGCACATCATGATTACTTTAGTAAAACAATATAGGTAACATGTTAGTATGTTTGACTCCATTGTTTGAACTGGAAACATTTTTTCTAGGAAAAAAGTTTATTGTATTTCCACAATATAAAATGTCAAGCACATATGCAGGCAAAAAAAATTTTTAAAGCAAAGAAGCAAGGCATAGTCGCTGATTTCTAAATTTTTCATCAATATTACTGTTATTTGCGATCTATCTCATCTCAGAGTGTTAGCAGCCATAGGTAAAAAGACTAAAAGGGTTAACAAAATTTGGGGGGGGGACATTAAATTTGAGATGCTCCTATCCATTACTTTTGATTTTTTCCTAAAAATAGGAGTAAATGTCAATGGTTGTAGATGCCTCAGTTTAGGTTACAGGACGTACAATGCTTTGAGTGTATGCTTGGAGAATCCTTGGACTAGAATGATGGAAAAGAGGGAAGAGGATGTCTGTATAGAGGTATGCAGACCTCTGCTCTGAAGACCTTTAATTTATCTTGAGTTTGATAATACACTGGAGTCATTGTCATCCTCCAAAAGAAAACACTGACCTCTTATGTCCTCTCTATGCCTTTGTTAACACTGGCCTACACTGACAACATACTGACAAAGCAGGGTAGTTCACTAACAGTTTTCAGTTCAGAACATCCCTGTGAAATACATACTTTTAGTATAGCATCTTCTGAAGGAGCAGTTCCTCACTCTTTAGGCTTACTGTCTGCCCAGAGGAAAGAAAATTTATCATCTTTTATGAGTGTTTCAAGAGCACAGGTGCCCAGAGTAACAGCCTGTAGTAGTCGGACAATTGTTCTAGTCATGCAAAGCTTCAGCCAGCATTAGCTTTGAGTTCATGTGTAATAGAATCAAATACATGGCATTTACAACTCTGAATAAGACTAGAGTACTGAGTGATGCTATTTTATTGTCCTGGTGGTCGACAATGAAACAAGTCAGATGGATGCTTGGGGTTCATCTCTCTTCCCATAATTTGTTGAGTTGGTCGAGACTGATTTCCGTAGCCACAGTGCCACACTATTTTGCATCTTTGGCCATTTGGTAGCAGGTTTTGTGTGTTACGCCATCTAATATATTCATTTTCTTATTTAGTGGTAATTCACAAGATAAAGGCACATACTTTTCAGTGTTTTGAAAGGTCCTCCAGTCCGCAACATGAGTGATGGAGAAAACAAAAATTTCCATTTCATATGTGAGAACTTAGAATTCATCCATGTGGTTCTTAAACAATGCAGCTAATTATTTGGCGGTGTATTTATTTGACACACATAAATGTACACACATTTCCTCTGATGAATACATATTATTGACTAATTATATCTATATTATACTGATTGGCAATTTTGTGAGTGTGTGTGTATATTAAGCATGTCTTTTTTTTTTTTTTTTTTGCGGTACGCAGGCCTCTCACTGTTGTGGCCTCTCCCATTGCAGAGCACAGGCTCCGGATGTGCAGGCTCAGCAGCCATGGCTCACAGGCCTAGCCTCTCCACGGCATGTGGGATCTTCCCAGACCGGGGCACAAACCCGTGTCCCCTGCATCGGCAGGCGGACTCTCAACCACTGCGCCACCAGGGAAGCCCTAAGCATGTCTTTGTATTGTGATGCCTTGATATCGTGGTCCCTGCTGATCTTTGAGTGCCCCTCCCAGGGTTAGTCAATTCCTAGAGATAGAAAATTACTTGCCTGCAAGCACGCCTTTCATATACAAACCAATCAATTCAGAGTCCTTGTCCTCCAATCACCTCCTTTACCTGAATCTCAATCCACCTGCCCTCATCACCCAGGGCCAGGTACCAGACAACTAGGGACAGTCCCTACACCCCAGAGCCTGCTGAAATGATTCAAGCTAGCCAGTGCTAAACCTGCTTACCCTACCTCGTCTGCTCCTTTCCACAGAAACCATAATAAAGGCTCTTGTGCACATCTTCCCCTTGCTCCCTCCGCCTCATGGCTGACCCTGGTGCTTCCCCATGTGTCCTCACTCTACGCTGTGCCTTCTGTTTCCAGGGAACTGTGAGTAAAATCTTCTTCCTCCATGACAGTCATTTCCATGTCTACATGTCTTGCCACACCTGATTACAGTAAGTCCCAGGTACCCTTAAAACTGTGTGTGTGTATGTGTGTTTAATCAGTAAGCATATCATCAAATCCATCAAATTCCAGTTACAAACCTTTAAAAGGTCTAAAAAATATCAACCAATTCAACTAATGAACGTTATATTCACACATTTTCTAGAGAGTTAAACAGATTATAATAATACCTTGGACATCTTTGACTTGGTGTCCGTAATAAGGAAAGACATATTGTTGATTTCATTCTGTACCACGAAGTTCTGCTCTTCTCTTTTGAAATTCTGAGAAGTCCCAAAGGAAGTTTTAATTAAAACCACAGATAAGTAGTTCATGTAATAGAGGTTACAAAGGAACCTAAACTTTCTACAAAGATAAGTAGTAATTTGATATATAAGACTTATAAAGAAAGGAAACAAATAGCTGTTGAATATCAAATGAGGGTGCTTGGCTGGGGGCAACAATTCTGGGAACTAGATAGAAATATGTATGTTTCAAAGATGGGAATACTAAGGTTCAGAAAATTTAAGTAACCAAGTCACACACCTACCAAGGGGCAGAATGAATACTCAAACACCAACTAACTGGTGGTAAGCATATACTGCCTTTTGGGATAAACACAGATTTCCTAAGGGCATGCACAACTATAACACAACTTTCCATTCTGTCAGATATTTTATCTACTTTTTCATATACCCTAAAATTATTTTATTCATTTTTAATTTAGGAACATAAAAACACTGGCAAAGTCAAGTGTTTAAGCAGTGGTAGTAGTGAAAGCAAATACAGAATAAAAGCAGAAATAATCACAGAGCTTTAAAAGAGAGGTTAACAATCTAATTATACGTGTTTCTTTTTTAAAGGAGCATAACCCAAGCAAAATAATTTCATAGTAACCAACTAAATATGTTAATAATTGATGAGTAATAAAAGATTTTGTATGAAGGACAGTGAAAAGACTAAGCCTCAACTTTCATTCAGCTCGTATTAACATTCTAATTTTAATATTATAACTGCTCACATAGTTTCACCTTTAAAAATTTGGGTTAGAACGTATATAACATATATTAACAGATTTGTGTTTAAAATATATCCATGAGATTCAAAAGCACATATTCAGATTCTTTTTCTTATTCTTGAAACTAACACTAGGCATTCATCTAAAAACCTACTGATTATGATAAATACTCAGCACAATTAAAAATCTCTGTGATTGTTTGAAGATAAATTACAAAACTCAAAAGAAGGCTTATATTGCATCAAACTCCCCAGGGAAACCTAGTCTCTCTCCTGACCAGTTAAGTGATACTAAGGAGATGACCTTGAGAAACACTCTGATAGGTATTTACTAAGGGGATAGGAAAATTCATTAAATTTTGCAAGTCCTTAACATATTCCAGAGAGTAAGCACTGTCAGTATTTTCCTACTTACGTGGGATTTTGACCAGTAGATAAACACCTCTGCAACCATGCGGAAAAGATCTTCTGCTTCTGGGTTAGGCTCTTTTAGCCACTTTGCCCTAGATCACATAATAAATAAAGAAAGTGGTGTCTCAGTTACTCCCTAAAGTTAATTTAAAAAAAATCACACTTGTAAAGTTAAACGTGAAACCAAGTAAACTGAGGGTGAGCATGCTTGTCCACAGAGCTCATAAATGGCTTCAAGTGTACAGCTGTAACGTTTTAAATAATTTAAACACTGTAACTGTCAAAGTGCTATCTTTTACACCCACAAGGCAGACTGCTCCACAATGGGATTTCCAATTGTAATTTTAAGATGTTTGGTGAAATTCGCATCTGATAATGTCATCACTGTGAAAAAGCTCATTGCTAAGTAATGAATGAAGCAATTCCACTGGGACATATGAACACAGTAAGGTTATGACTTAATTTGAGAAATTAGATCACTTTTGAACATTCTACCTGTTATAGTCCACAAATCTAATCAAGAGCGGGTAGAAGGCATAGAGATCTCTGGCCAGCGTGGTGAACTCGTCTAGAATGAGAAGTTCAGCCTCGGACATATCCCCCCTGACCTCGGATTTCAGATGGTCTTCCTCTGATACCACCATTGCTGCCTTTTTCTTGAGTTTCTCCATTAATGGCAAGAAATGAGTTTTCAAGAGCTGAGGTTTCACTTTATTTATAATAGGCTGGGAAAATACTGTTTGAAGACAGACATTAATATTCCACTCTGCATAAACATTCATTAAAATGAGGATTAGATGGTCATCACAATTGTACAGCATGATTAAGCCTCCCTCTCCTCCAGCACATGACTTCCTTTAGAATTCAGCCCATGCCGCAGTCCTTTTTCTAGTCCCAAACCTAATTACATAGCTGCTGTTCAAAAATGATTACTGAATTGAAACTGATGTGCTTCCTTGTTTTCAAAAAAGAAAGAAAGAAAAAAATTGGCAGCTAATTTAGAATTTTTAAAAAGGCATTCATTCACTTTGGAAATCAATTATTTTCACACAAAGAAGAAAAGTCCCCAAATGGAAAAGTTCCCCCGGGCCTTTTTTTAGAAGAGATACACACCACTGAATACTTATATGAGACCACTACCTACTTAACTACTACGCCATCTCATTATAACTGTCCCCATCCTTGTCCCAGTGGAAGAGTTAGATTACATATAATACTTCTCTTTTATTTAATAATAGTTGTAGTTGTTAGCAACAGTTCTAAACTTGATTAGGCCATTTTTTCAATTTAATTTTTACTTTATATCGGATTTACAATGCTGTGTTAGTTTCAGGTAGACGGCAAAGTGATTCAGTTATACATAAACACATATCCGTTCTTTCTCAGGTTCTTTTCCCATATAGGTTATTACAAAATATTGAGCAGAGTTCCCTGTGCTATAGAGTATGTCCTTGTTGATTACCTGTTTTATATATAGTAGTGTGTATGTATTAATCCCTCCCCCTCACCTTTCCCCTTTGGTAACCATAAGTTTGTTTTTTAGGCCATTTTAAAAGGAATATTTTTCTCCCTAAGAGGAACATACATACACTGGGGAAGTGTATAAAAGAGAAATGTTAAAAATCAACCATAATTACCCTACCGAAATTAGTAAGACTTTGGTGTATTTTTTTTGGAAATTTTCCCAATAAGTAATATCATATGTAAACTTCTGAATTCAAATTTTTAAAGTTCTTCTTTTAATCCTCCATGATATACTGAACATTTTCCACATCATAAAATATTGTTGAAATCTTAATGTTTGAAAAAAAGCATAATATTCTGGTATATGGATGTGCCAAACTATTTAGCCATATGCTAGTGGCTGGGCATTCAAATTGCTTCCAATTACTCAATATAAATAGTGCAATGATAGAGAAGCTTAAATGTAAATATTTGTATCTTTTGATTATCCTCCCCCATTCCTGCTAAGAGAGATGACTAAACCTGGGTGGCTTCAAAATCCAGTTTTATTTTTGTCTCTGTCTGCAGAATCATTAATTTTTACTGCTGTGTTCACTGATTAATCTTAGCGAGATTAGTCAAATCTAGAAAATGTTTACTCACTTAAAAGTAGTAACTATATGGAAAGTTACCCAATGTCTGATTAAATCTATTATTTTTTTAGAACAGCATGACAGAAGTAATCCAGAATATTTTTTGAGCACAGAGCAAATATTCACAAAGATTAAGATAGAAAAATTTTAGTCTTCTGTATTTCAAATCTTTTTGGAAATAAACAAATGGAAGTGGCACATTCCTTTCCAGTCTTACCTGCTAACCTTTTCATCCAGGCTCCCTCATCAATTCCCAAGTTATTATATATGATTTTCAGGATATTTCCCAGCAGCGTGTTCATGTGCTCTGAGTTCAGAGCTGTGCAGCACATCTCAGCCCTTCCTGGATTATTCTCGGGTCCGTGCTCCCACCAATGAGACATGTAGCTACACAGCATGGGCAGGATAACTTCCATCACATGTGGCATTTGTGTATAGCGAATACCGGACTCAGCTAAGTCCACAATTTCTTCCATGAGTTTCTCCAAAGATGGTATATTTGGACAAACATCTTCGACATTAGCTGGCAAATTAAGAGCTAGAGAAGCACACGTACAAATGACATGTATTCAGTGAAAGAAGTGACCCGAAACACACACAAGCAATCATTTCACACTGGGCTTCAAAACTCAGCCAGACCTGCCATGCCTTCAGCTGGATTCCTCTCTTTTTTTTTTTTTTTAAGTGAAATGTAGTTGATTTACAATGTTGTGCCACTCTCTGCTGTACAGCAAAGTGACTCAGTTATACACATACAGACATTCATTTTTTATATTCTTTTCCATTATGGTTTATCACAGGATATTGAATAAAGCTCCCTGTGCCTCTCCCTTTTCCCATGGCAGTTATTTCAAACTTTCTTTTCCCCCGAGTCCCTACCCAACCACCTGAAGATCAGCAAATGACCGATCCTTCTAGGAATATCAGATGTTTCTTCTTCGAACTGCCTGCTCTCATCTGGACAGGATTTGTGTGTCTGGTCTCACATTCACGTCTGTTCCCCTTTTCAGCAGGAGTTCTGAGGTCCCTATGCATGGTTCACCTGTGTTCTGATGCTGTCTACCCTCCAGCAGCTGCCTTGCTCAGGAATGTATTTTCAACTCCTTCTTCTCTACTGCCTCTTCCGCAGCAAACCTATACACATGCTCAGCTCTCTCTTAGACTGTTTACCTTTCCAGGTACTCTCCTAGCCACAGAATTGAAGGCTTCTGCTTTTCACCACTGAACAAATTTATTCTTTTACAATCCTTATCTTACTAAGTGTTTCAAGGGCGTTTCACATCACTGATCAAAGTTCCTTTTCCTAAAATCCCCCTTTTCCTTAACTTCAATGCATTCAGTGTTTCTTGACTCTCTTCTGAATTTTGTCAGTCTCCTTTTGCTAACTCTTTTCTCCTTGCTGAACTTTTAAATATGGGTTTTCTTTAGGGATTTATCTTGAACTCACTTCTCTTTTTCAGCTTATACGTTTGCCTAGGCAATTCTGGCCATTCCTATGGGCTTCTACTGTAAGAGAATAACTCTCAAAGCCATATTTCCTAAAGTTTTTTTGTGTGTCTCATAAGGAATGTGTCAAAAGCAACGAAAATATAACGGGTCTAAATTTAAACTTGACCTTTCCTCTCCAATCTACCACTTGAGCCTGCACTACTATCTCGTGAGGACGACATTATCCAATGAGTCACCCAGGCTAGAAACCTGGGAGAAATTCTAGGCTGTGATGCTCCTTCATCTCCTACAGGAGATGATTCTACCTCTAGGATTTCTCATAACCTCTTCACTATAGACTACATCCAAGGGGTTTTGCCCAATTAGATTTCTTCTGCGTTACCACAATCATTTTCTAACTGGTGATGCACACTCATTCGTCTTCCTTATTTCTGCCATGATGGAGTTCTAAAATGCAAAGCTACTCATGTTACTCCCCTTTTTAAAGTCAATAAAAGGATCCTTTTTGCGCTGGTACAGTCCCCACTCCTTACCTGACACAGGAAGCCTACCTCGCCTCTTCTTGGCTTTCCATTCTTGCCTCATCTTTTCTCTTTCTTCCCTGAAAGCTACTGCCACCTCAAAGTACTTGAAGTTTCCCCTAACGTACCAGACTTTCAGTGTTCCTAATTTCAAGGCTCATCTGTACAAACTCTGCCAAGCCTTCCCAGGTGCTCTCAGCTCAAACTGCTTTTTTTGTGTCCCCAGTGCTCTTTATTCTGAATTCTATCACATATATTCACTAGTCTCTCTCCCTCTACTGCAACTAAAAACTCCCTGAAGGAAAAAATCAAATCTTATCTTTGTATATACCACCTTCTCCATCTACCAATGATCGTTTGTTGAATGACTTGACTAAAAAAATGAATGAAGGAGAATCATTAAATGCAATTCCTTTCCTTTGTTATGCAAACGGTGTATTACAGAAAATAAGCGGGGAAATTATCTGCTCTGTGTATTTCCTTACCTGTAACAAAATAACAATCTGCTTCATTCTTGATTCATTAAAAATATTAATGAATCAAAAATCCTTAATAAGACAACTTAATAAGACATGCTTATACAGATAATTAACAATCCAAACTCAACTGTGTTTTACTGTTTACAAATATATTGTGAAACTTATGTAGAAAAATATTGCTAAGTTATGTTCAACATATTTTTCTTTAACTTCCTCTGTGATGTGAAATTCGAATCATAAATTAGGCAAATTAAATAACGATTATTCAAGTTTTTAAGAGGTTCTTTACTTGAAAAATTCACTATAAAATCAGTGTAACCAGTAGCTCCCATATAGACATGAATTACACAGAGAAATGATCTCATCAACAGAGACGTATGCATTTGTGAACAGCTAATAATTCTTGTTCAAGTTGGGGAAACTCTTGAGGGCTTTTGGAAAATGATTAAAATAAAATATATTTTATCAGACTTAGAGGACCAAACTATCAGAAAAACATCACATGGAATAAAACTGTTCCAATAAGATAGACATACCCGGTGAACCAAGAGAAATGAAAGGTACAAATCTATAACTGTAACAAATAAGAATACCATATACTTACTGACTACCTATAAGAGATAACTGAATCAGAAATCAGATTGACCTATTTTTCCATATCTGCTGATTATTCTCTCTTATTATTAAGAGCGTTAATTTGTCTGTGGTTCATTGACTTAGCAGAAATTAAACTAATTTTCTTTCAGAAACACTACGGAAATAGTATACAGCATTCCAAAAAATTCCAAATAATAACACCTAAGAACAAATAACATGGAGATAATAAATTAAAATAGCCCATTAAAAAATCACGGTCAGAAAACACAACAAATGTCATTAAGTTTTAGCTTCAAATATCAAGTAGTGCACATGCTTCTGTGTTACCTGCTCTCTCTCGAGAAGACTTAGTATTGTAGATGGAGTAAATATTGTGTTTGTCGAGATGAGTTTCCAAAAATGCTACAGGAAAGGCACCAGCAAAGGCAGCCAGACACTCTCCTAATGCAGAACGTTGCCTATAAGTGGAAAACGCTTATATTTTTTAAGTCTTCTAAGTGAAAAACTGAAGAAGTTATATTAAAATTGGAACGGTAAACCTAAAAGAAGGACAATCATAGTGCTACTGCTACTGATAAAAACTAACCCTCAAATCCAATTTCTATATTGCAAAACATCATGTGCTTTCAATAGCAAATTCCCTGCCATTAAAAAAAAAAACACACCTAAATTATCTGTCAGCTAAAAAGAAGTTAAAAACAGTACAGACAAAAATAACAACAACAAGGAAAATAAACCCCAAGTCCTGTAAATTCCCTCATAAGTTTGGACATTTTACTTTTTTTCTTTCTTTCTTTTAACATGATGACCTAAGGAACAATTCTTGCCACGTGAATAAATGGATTTTGATAAAAATTTTAAAATTCAAGTACTAATACAACATACAAATAAAACTTTCTGAAAATTTACCATGTATAAGTAATTTCAGGGTAGCTAGGAAATGTAAGGACATATTAGATCCTAACAACTATTGATAACACTTAAAATTAATTTATCATTTTCAAGGGAAGGAAGGGAATCAGACTGTGATGAATTTATTCAAGGCTTCCCTTGCCACTGATATAAATTCTCTCTTCCTCAGTTACCTACTTAATCCAAGGCTTTACTGGCATGTTAAGTGTTTATTAAATATAGAATAATGTAAGAGTTATTTCAGCAAATTATGAACTCCTTAAATGAGTTTGAATATGTATTTTATTTAAAAGTCAATAAAACGGATCAAATTAAGAAAAGATTACATAATTCTCTTAGTTTTAAATTTCTCACTGAAAAACATAATACTTAAAATTAACACTGTCTGATTATCTAATATTTTAATTAAAAATGACTAGATATATATTCAGCTAGGAGAAAATATTCCTTCATAGAATGACACCGAATAAGATAAAGTTCAATTCAAACATTTCATAACATTTCATTACTAAAGATAATTTAGGACATCAAGAAATTACAAAGAGCATGGGCTTTGATTCAGACAGACCCAAGTCCTGATCGTAGTCCTAACACTGTGTCACTCACCATAGGAAAATTACTTACTCTTTTCAAGTTTTTCTTTCCTTACCTAAAAACAGGGATACAGAATTGCAAAATTTCTGGCACACAATATGGGTTCAATAAATGTTTTAAAAGAATGAGAAATACTTTATTTAAGAATTTAATAGCCTAAAATGTTTCATGTATGACCCCAAAGTAGATAATCTATTTCCAGACATCTGACTGGGCTAGTCCTTTTATTTCATTAATAATTCATCTGAATTATTTAATAGTTCACTTTAAGATATAAATTCAATTAGTAACTCAGATCAACTCTGATCATTTCTGTTGCTATTCTGGAAATAGCAATTTTTCTTTTAGATGAGCTGTATTAAAATAACTACTTTTTTTTTTAGTATAGTGTCATTTTTTTCAAAATACCTTTTACTCACTTTCAAATTTTTATTTTTATATTCTCCCAAACTCGCTTTATAATTGCAAAGTTAACTGAAAAAATATATATCTTTTTAAAGAATCTAACAGAGGGCTTCCCTGGTGGCACGGTGGTTGAGAGTCCACCTGCCGATGCAGGGGACACGGGTTCGTGCCTCGGTCCGGGAAGATCCCACATGCCGCGGAGTGGCTGGGCCCGTGAGCCATGGCCGCTGAGCCTGCACGTCCGGAGCCTGTGCTCCGCAACGGGAGAGGCCACAACAGTGAGAGGCCCGCGTACCACAAAAAAAAAAAAAAAGAATCTAACAGAAAGATCCCAAATTCTATCAAGAAAAATACCCAGGCAAGAGTAGAAACAACAATAACAGTAACTGCTGAGGTATGAGTGAATTTGGACTACCAGATATTAAAATGTATTAGAAAATACTAACAATTCAGGCTAGATGGTATTGCTCTAATCATTTAAAAATCAAGTAATTTAGAACAGAATAGAAATTCTAGAAATATAACCTAGCAAATATACTTAGTATATGATGAAGAGTTTGTTTTAAATCAGTAAATAAGAGAAATATTTAATAAATCATTATATTAGAGACATGGTGGACGATTTAAAAAATTGAATTTGAATTCTACATAACACCAAAGAGAAACAGGAAAAGGCTCATTTCCAGTAAATCCCTTCATACTCCAGAGACAATCATTTCAGACATTCTATGCCTCCCTCAAGCTTCTCACACTTGTTTCTTCAACTGTCTTCTGGCTGAAGACTCAATTCAGACTTCACTGAGACAATGAAGGCTATTACACACAGACCTATTTACACCTGACTTATCTTCTACCTGTTTCCTGTTGCGTAGAGAAAGTTCTGAGTCTAAAAAGCCGTGTTCTCAAAGATGCATTCCTGATCACCCCGTGTCATTCTCTGTACTGTGTGCCAACTCACACACAATAACTTGCCCCCGTTACGTTAATCGGTTCCCTTGTTTTGTTTCTCTCCCTTGATATAAGTTCTCTGAGAGCAGGGATCTATTTGTTCACTGTTGTATCCCAGAACCTGACATTTGATCAGTATTTACTGAATGAATAAAAGGATTAAAAAGTAAATCTAAACAACTGAAAGCATGAAAAACCTAGGAGAATAAATATTTGACTTTCTAGCTATTAAGGGTATAGTATAAACTTCTTAAAATCATGAAACTAAGGGGATGAAACACGTATGGTATAATTGCTAGATCTGATTATATAAAAATCCAAAATTCTCATGTCATAAAAAACTATCTGCACATAATGATTTGTATATAAGCAATATAAAGGTAAAAAAATGCTAGAAGTCATAAAAACAGGAGAAATAACAGGCAAGAAGTTAATAGTTAACAAATACAATGGTTATTACTGATCAGTAAGATAATACATTAATAGAAAAATGGACAAAAAAATAAGAAAAGGCAATTTATAAAATAAGTACAAATGGTAAGGTAAACACACACACACAAATAGCTAGTAACTGGTAATGAGGAAAATGCATTTGAAAATAAAAGTAGGATCTTACTTTCAACTAATAAATTTATAAATAGTAAAAAAGGGTAATAATCAGAAATGAGAAATGTGAGGAAAAGAGAATTCTCTTGTAAAACTTTAAAGTATGAATTGAATCATTTTTTTTAAAGATAGTAAAATGTGTATCACAAACCCTTAATACATGCATACTCTTTAACCTAGATCTCCAAATTCTGATAAAGGAAATAAAATAAATATACACAGAAAACTATGAACATAGATCTAGCATTATTTATGTAAGTGAAAAAGACAAAAGAGCCTACATGTCAAAAATAAAGGAACATTTCAATAAATTATAATACTTCCTTAGGATAAAATATTTTATAACCATAAAAATCATATGAAACTATTGATAGTTTAACTTAAAATGCAGGTAAAACTTTAAAAATATTCAGAGTAAACTCAATTATCTTTTTCCATTGATCTACTTTCCTACCTCTTTGTAATTGTCACTTATTTTAATTATTGTTGCTTTTTAAGTTTTAATGTTTGGTAGGCCACGTGAATGCCCTTATTACTCTACTTTTCTCTCTCAAAATTTTATTGCATTGATTCTCATGCATTGGTTCTTTCAAATGAACTTTAAAAATTTTTTCAAGTTCAACAAAAAACAAATTTCTACTTGAAATTCTTTATAATTAAGATTAATTTGGGGAGAATTTACATCTATTCAATGTTCTTCTCTCAGAACATCCTTTGACTTATTTATTTCATTTATTGGTCTTCTATTAGAATGTCTTTTTATTTCTTCTAACATTTAAAAAAGCCCTCTTTCTCTTCTCTCTTCCACAGAAATCTTACAGAAGTTGCCCATGTGATCTCTCTTGTTCAGTTCAGTGGGGACACCTTATCTTACTTGACCTGTCCACAACATCTGGCTCTGCTAATCTTCTCCTCTTGAACTTGAGAACATGAAAAAATTAACTGCCTATATTCATTCTTATTTTGTATTTCCAATACAGAATTAGAAACTGTACTAGCAGATTCCTTCGTAAGCCTCATTAACACTCTAAGTTTAAACTTTATATTAAATATAGGCTTTACCACTATGGCTTTACACTTTTTGTTCATAATTCGTAATTGTCTTTTATTATATCAATTCAAATTTAGCTTAAAGATTGTCTAATTACTCCCAAGGAATTCAATATGTCAATCTGATTGTTTAGTTTATAATTAAGGAAAAAGTTATAAAGTGAAGACCCCTGAAATAAATAATCATAACACTTGAAAAAACTATTAATACAAAGTTAAACTTTTAAAATCTTACCTTTCCACATAAATACTCTTGCTGGTTCCCAATGCATACAAGCTAGTCAGAATTCTATAACATGATACCTGTACATCTTCCACTAAGGAAAAAGAGAATCTCACTTTAAAAAAAAAAACACTTGTTATCAATACACTGTCCCGAGAAAGTTTCGGCTAACAACAAAATTCCATATTAAAGGCATACTAACATTTTAATATTTGAAAAAAAGCAATACAAGAACACACACACACATAAAATGAAATTTAAGACCTTTTTCTCAAACAAAATTCTTTTCTTGAAGGAGCTGAAAGCATTCTAAAGAATTGTGCTCTGATTATACAGACAGAATATTATCAGGAACAATTGCTTTAGGTATAAGAATAAAGGATTTCTTCAAGAATAAAACTAAGCACAAGGATATCTGGGAGGACAGGTCCATTTTGACTCCTGTTCCAAAGGTATATAAAGACTGCACCTTTTATTTTAACTCTCAAATGAACAAGAATAAGAATGCCAGAGAACGGGGTGTATCATTTATTTCTGAAATGACCTGAAGTTCAAGGCATAAGTAAGTCACTCTTGGAGCTTTTAAAGCTAGAAAATCAAGTAAAACCTCTTAGATGATCTCTGATCCAATAAACATGTTCAACAGGCAAAGAAAACTAAGAACATTGGATTTCTAATGCCAACTCTGCTACCATTTCCCAGAGGACACACCATGACATGAATGGAGAAATCCTCCTCATCCCCCATATTTGTTTCTGTGTCCACATGGGGCTGTAAGTAATCCTCCCATTGGCTCAAGCAGTGTCAATGTCAATGTTTTGAAACTAGTGGTTATGTCATTCACTGATGAACACAGAGCTGTTTTTACACAGAGCTGTACTTCACCAGGGAGACCTACAACACTGAGTCTGAGTGGGTGGGTCTGCAAGCAAGACCCACTTGACTGGTAGACAAGGGCTCATAGCATCTTTCATGTTCATACAGGCAGGAGAGCAGGAACTTAGGTCACGTGGTTTCTTTTCCATGCAACCTTGGGCATTCTGTGGATATTTTTAATAACCACAGAATTCCAGCCAGAAACGGCTGCTGAAATCCCCTATGAAAAGAGACTGAAACCTATAAACAAACGATATTTGAGCCACCCTAGTAGGTCAGTTATTTAGATGCAGAATTTGTCTCAGCAGTCTTCAAATTTATTGGTAGGATAGCTTGCAGAAACAACCTGCATCGACTCAGAAATAATCTGAAAACATTTAATGCTGCATGTCCTTTGGTGAAACTGCATTAGAAAATTTCCATGGAAAGAGACACCACAGAACGTGTAAAATTTGGAACTTGGATGTCAACAATGTGGGCGTGACTGTCCATAACCAGTACCTTACTGGTCCCTTCTGTGAATCCATGTGATTCAGAGATCTATCTCTATTAAGAATGGTTCTGGTTTTGTAACTCAAATGTCAACCTAAAGTGTTCTTAAAAAAAAACCAAAACAAAAACATTTTAATGTATAGGCAGTGTTTGAATAACGTCAATGATGTGGCTGTTAATTTCTGATTGTACTATGTAGATAATGAAACTCTAAGTAATAGATTTACATACATATTAGATCTTCTCCGAACTGATGCTGGCCAATATGCTCAAATAATGATGACAGCATTGGCAACAGTGCCACCGTGGTATAATTGATAATCTGAGTAACACCTTTGGGTTGGTTTCGGGTGTGGGTGAACTGGCCCTGCTTAAGATTTTCCATCGTCTTCTCCAGATCCTCTGCGGCATTGTCCAGGAAAGCTCTGAGTGCACTTTTAACACTTTCCAGGCCAGTCTTCATCACAGTCCTAGGGAGTAAAGAAGAGACAGCTTATATCTTGTGAGAGGAGCATGCGAAATACAAATAAAACATGCTTCTACATCGTATTTATTTTTGTCCATGATGACATTCACTCAGTCAACTCAATTTTTTAAATCCACTTTGAAATAATTCTTTCCTATATACTTGAAGTTACAGCAATAGCACTCCGTAAATGCATAACGTTTCCTAAATGCCTTTGTAGTCAACTTAATTAGGACCTCGGAGCAAACGGCAGTTCTAATGCTTTACGTTTTCCACCTGTGGTCTCAAATATTGAGAATATTTACTTGATAACTAAGAAACCCAGCTCCTGAGTCAGTTTAGTTCATCCCAAATCCAACAAAACTAGAATGTTTTCTGAGGCTATAGGTGTGAAAGAAACATTTAATGCCGGCTAAACCACGTTAAAGAATGATATGGATTTTTTTTTTTTTTTACCTTAAGGGTAACAATCAATCTTTTCAAAATAAGCTCTGAAGGCTGAACTTTGTAGAGAAGTGACATTCTAAAGCTGCCATTTCTTGTAGAAAATGAAGGTGTATGGTAGCATCTCCTTTCTTCATTTATTATACAAAACACCTCAAATAAACTTTTAAACACAAAAATGGATAATTCAAGAGTATCACCACATATTCTCTGTAGAAGACTTTTAGGAACTATTTATTTAGATGTATCCTGGATAATAAGTAAATTAAATGTATGGCTTAAAGGCTGAATCAATCATGCTAACCAAACTGGTTTTGTATTTGGATTTCTGGTCATTTTAGTAGTAGTGCAGAGTAGAAAGTGCATAGACTTGGAAACTGGTATATTTCCACACTTACTATGCAATCTTAAGCTTCACTTTACTCATCTATAAAATGAGAATGAAACCTTCATATTTCCTATAAAGCTAAATGTTATTAGAAATATGGAGAACAACTACCATGCCTTGAGGCTAATAAAACCTCTAGAGTTGTAGCTCATCATTTTTACTTCACATAATACAGTCCCAATTCAACCCTCAATTACATACTTAGCTGCTACAGAAATTACTTAAAATTTAAATAACAATATATATATGATCATAAAAATAATAAAAGGCCGTTGTATTACTAATTTACAAAAGATATTCTTTTCACCTACCTTAAAGTCTTTATTGCAATCCCAAAGAATAAAGACACTAGGTTCTTCTTATTATTCCTGTATATCATTATTACACTCAGTGATTTAAATAAAAATGTATCCATTTACCTTGCATCCAAAGTCTGACCCAAAATATGAAGACAGTTGACAATTGATGTTGCATCATTTCCTAAAGAGGAAACAAAAAGCTGCATAAATTGCCCTGAGAATTTCTCAATGCTCTTCTTTTCTATTAATGTTTGTGTTCCAAAAATTAGTCAAGGGCACAGCTCAGTAAGGATAACTCAATTCAACAGATTTTTTGATAATCAAGTTTAAAATCATGCAGTTTTTCTGCTTAAAAGTGGTTATGCGAATGTAAGTAGAAAAGCAATAAAGCATGTCTCATCAAATAGCTGACATACTCAAGAAGCATTCAAAGCACTGCCTCAGGCTAAAGAATTTTCACTGGATTTTTCAAATATATCCTCCTCTCCATACTAGCTCACCTTATTTTTAAGTCATATTGTATGCCAACTTTTTAAGTCAGCTGATATCCTTCGTGAAATGAGGTGGGCTAAAAGTCTAATAAATTTAATTCCCTTTTAATTACCCCAAGTATATCTGCTTTCTTATTGCATTCAACTGCATTGAGATGCATTAATTTGCCTGAATTCAACTGCATTGACATGAACTAATTTGCCTGAATGTTGTTCATCTTTGGTGAAAAAGTAGTACCAAACTATCATGCAAAAAAGCATCAGAGGCTGAATAAGTTAAACATTACTCATGAGATATTTGAAACGGGGGTGACCCTTCTTGAAAATAAGATGAAACTCAGCCATTCTGATTGGCATATTTCATCACAAAGTACAGAAATATGAATCACATAATGAGTACAAATATTTTATTTTGTGATAAGGATACAAAAAAGAAAATATGAATCCAAAGTAACAAAATGATTTGACCACTCACAATACAGTCTGACACTCATCACTTCCTCATTCCATACTCTCCTATTTGTAATATATACAGTCATTCCCTGGTCCTTAGGTTAAAAACTCCTAAATAAATGTGAGTTTTGAAAACATTTGAGCATGTTATATTCTTTATACACAAAAGGACCCTAAAAGGAACAAATGAAATATACATGGAAATAACTGCCTTAGAATGTGGGCATACCAGTTTAGTGATATGATGCAAATAAGAAAAAAATAATAAGGTATTCATTGCTGAGACTCTTGAATTCTTTCAGAAAATGTTCCATTAATCTCGTGCTTTGAATCTCAGAACTTCCAGGTAATAATGAAGACAAAATCAGCAGAAGGGCAGAATTTGTCATGCTCCTCCTGTCTACTGACTGGTGGCAGTGCTAGGGCTTCTACAATACTACAGCCCTTAGAAGTATTACTCATTTAATTATTCATTCACTCAATAAATACATGTTAAATACCAGGTACTCTTAAACTTCCAATAATAAGCAAAATAGAGTTCTCATGGTACTTGCATTTTAATGGGGGACACAGACAATGAACTATTAAGCAAAAAATAAATCAGTATGTAACATAATGTCAGGCCTCAGTAAAAATATATAAAGCAGGGAATAGGGATTAGAGCAACAGGATAGAGTAATAGGGTGAGTGGTCACCAGAGCCTCCCCAAGAAGGTGGCACCTGAGCAGAGATTTGAATGAAGTGAAGGAACAAGCCATGCATATAACTGGGAGAAGGGCCCAGGTGGTAGAAACAGCATGTTTCCGGGGCAGAAAATGAACCTGGTGGTCCAGGCAAGGAAGTCAAGATGACTGATGTGGGAAAATTCAGGGGAAAGAAGGAGAATGTAAGGTGGAGAGGAGGCAAACAGGTTCTAGAGCCTTGCAACCAGAGCAAGCACTTTGGATTGTGCTTCAGTGGTTAAGAATCCACCTGCCAATGCAGGGGAAGTGGGTTCGAGCCCTGGTCCAGGAGGATCTCACTTGCCATGGAGCAACTAAGCCTGTGAGCCACAAGAACTGAGCCTGCGCTCTAGAGCCCGTGCGCCACAACTACTGAGCCCACGTGCCACAACTACTGAAGCCTGGGCGGCTAGAGCCCATGCTCCCCAACGAGAAGCCACTGCAATGAGAAGAGCATGCACCACAACGAAGAGTGGCCCCCGCTCGCCGCAACTAGAGAAAGCCCACGCGCAGCTATGAAGACCCAACATAGCCAAAAATAAATAAATAATTTATATATATATTAAAAAAAGAATGTATGTTGAGGTTTTGCTTATGGGTTGCATGTTGGTGATGGGGAAAGGAGACAAGGCTGACTCCACGATCATTTGGGTGAGCAACTGTGTGAGCAGTTGGGTGAATAGTGGTCGGATTCAATCACGTGGGGAGAGCCCAAGGCAGGAGCAAAATGTGTGGGGAGGGGAGAGGGGAGGGGAGAGGGGAGGGTTGGGCGTTCTGCTTCCGACAGGTCAAGTGTGATGGGCCAATTCATCTCCAGTAGAGATGTAGGCAACTGAAAAAAACCTGGAGTGCAGAGATGAGATCTGAGTTAGAGCTGTAAACTTGGGCCTCATAAGCATATGGATAATTTTTTAAATCATGCGCCTGAATGAAATTAGCCAGCATGAACATAAATAAAGAAGCATAAAGGTCCCAGAGCCTCCAATGTTTGGAGGTAAAAAAAAAAAAAAAATAAGAAGGGTGCAGCACAGAAAATGACAGAGGGAAGGCCCAGGAGGAAGAGGGGATACAAAGGGATGCCTATGAGTCTCATGCAACCAAATTCAGCACCAAATCAGAGAGGCCTGTCCCCTACTCTCTTCCTAAGACTCACAGTTATACTGTCTCTTCATACAGATTATCAGTGTTTGTACTTTGTACCGAGCTTATCCATGCCTTTTGCCAAAAGGAGGTCCGGGGTACTTTAAACTTCCTTTTGTGTAAGCTCATGAGGTGTGATTTTTTTTTTTTAACGTCTTTATTGGAGTATAATTGCTTTACAATGGTGTGTTAGTTTCTGCTTTATAACAAAGTGAATCAGTGAGGTGTGATTTTTGTTTGCTTTGTTCCCTGATGCCGCTCTGCAAATAGAATAGTGCCTGATTTAGAGCAGGAGCTCAATTAAATACTTGTGGAGTGACTGGAATGTGAGTAAAAAGAGTAGGAAAGGGCACCAGTGGCCAGACAAGTTCTGTGGGTCAAATGAAAATGTGTGTGGTGAATATGAGATTCCTGTGATTGTTAGTCACAAAACTGTAAGCTATGTAAGTTGACACACTTTGGTACACTCCAGAGCAGATATAGTACAACTTTAAATGGAAACATCTTATTGTAAAAAATGGAGAAAGGACCCTAAGGAATGCAGTAACAGTATTAACTGAACCTTCAGCATTTGAATGTATGGACCAGCAAAAGTATCAATTTTATTGGCATGTATAAATGCCTAAACTAATGGTTAGTCTTGAAGAGATAAAGTACGTAGTCAGGCTTTTAAATAAAATAGCAACCTGGATATGGTCCTTCTAAAGGCTCTCCAGATCACCATAATCAGGTATGTCAGTCACGCTATTAGTAAGCAGGAAGGGCTAGACAAAGCGTAGTAAGATGGTAAAATTTTAAGGTGATGACTGTATTTTTTCATGTTAACTATATGTAATTTCTTAACTGCTCTGAGCAGTATAAAAACCAAAAGTTTGATACCTTCAACTCACGCCTTTTTCAAGATTCAAGCTACTTTCTTTGTCTTCAAATATAACTCTCATCACCTCTAAACACTTAGGGAAACACTTATGGATCGCCTATTTATCTTTAAGATTGTGTTTGCATCAGTGTGTGTGTGTGTATAAGTGTAAAAGGTACAAAATTAAAATCACAGCTCATACCTGAATCTCATAACAACATACAGCAAGCACTGGGTTTTTAAAAACATTGTTACCAATTCTCACAAAATAATACAACTCTCTAAATAATAAAAATAACAAAGCTAACGCTGTTAAGAGTCAAAATATCCTTCTTGTATCTTAATCCCAAACTGTTTTGTGGTTTTTAATATAAGATTTCTATAATCCAGGAGTTTTCAATGTCATCGAAAATTTGATATGTCACGTACCACTTGTTTTTAATCTGATTTATTGAGAATTCTCAGAATGTTGACTTTCTCTCTTCTGGGAAAACAGTAATAGTCATTCTAATTTTTATTCTTCTTCTTTACTTTTTCTAGCATGGCTCTTGACACAATATCTCATTATATTCTCTTCTTTGCAGAAATGATTAATCTTGGAAAAATCCTTATTAATAACATGAAATAAAATTATGCTAGAAGATACAAATTTCTCTCAAAATTATGAAGAGACAGAAATTGAAGCATGTCAAAGATTTTATTACTTCTGAAGTCAGTGATATTGAAAAGAATAAAA
Organism: Mesoplodon bidens; assembly: GCF_964165515.1. NCBI lineage: Eukaryota > Metazoa > Chordata > Mammalia > Artiodactyla > Ziphiidae > Mesoplodon > Mesoplodon bidens. The sequence goes on along the minus strand of NC_138176.1, from coordinate 115,427,946 downwards.
TTACTGAGTCCCTAACTTGGTGAGAAGTTTCAGTTAAACTTAGAATATATATTACATTTTCTATTCATTTGTCTCAGAGTCAGGAAATTCTCTCAGAGTAATATGTTGAAATGAAAGAAGTATCTATCTCTTTAATACAATCTTCTGATATTATTTTCAAATACTATTATATATTATTTTCATTCTGAGTCTGATATTTAACCTCTATAACAATTAGGTTATTTTTTTATATAGCAACCCTAATCCAGGAAACTCTTGCCTTTATCATACACACTGTCGTAAAACTACAGAACCTTTAAGTTAGATAAGACCTTAAGGATCCTCTAGTGATGAATACCATACTCAAAATAGATAACCAACAAGGATGTACTGTATAGCACAGGGAACTCTGCTCAATATTGTGTAATAACCTAAATGAGAAAAGAATTTGAAAAGGAATAGATACATGTATATATATATATAACTGAATCACTTTGCTGTGCACCTGAAACTAACACAACATTGTTAATCAACTATACTCCAATATAAAACAAAATTTTTTTAAAGTAGCAGATTGTGCTACTTATTTTTCCTATTTTCCTTGACTATCATCCATTTTATTTAACCTTCAGGTTTACTGACATAAAGTTATATATAATTTTCTAACAGATTGTGCTACTTTTTAAATTTAAACCATGACATTCTCAAAATAGTGACACAGTCAGTTCTCACATATGCACTATCCTCAGAAAGTCTTAGTGCTTAAAATGACTTTCCTTTCATTATATGTGTCCTATTAAACAAGCACAAGCACAATCTGAACCTTTTTAGGGATAATACAAACACATACAGTCATTCCTCAGTATCCACAGGGGATTGATTCCAAGACCCTCCCCCAACACCAAGAATCCAAGGATGCTCAAGTCCCTTGTATAAAATGGCATAGTATTTGCATATAACCTACACACATCCTCCTTTACACTTTAAATCATCTCTAGATTACTTAAAATACATAATACAAAGTAAATGCTATGCACGTATTTTTGAAGGATGGAGATTTCAAGTGTTGTTTTTTGGAACTTTCTGGAATTTAAAAAAATATATTTTTGGTCCCCGATTGGTTAAATCCATGGATGCAGGGCCTGCGGATAAGGAGGGATGACTGTACTAATTTTCTAATATCTCCTGATACAAGATAGCCCCTCATTTAAACACATAAAGGGGGTTTGGGGTCGGGGATAACAGAAGGATCAACATAAACTTATTCCACTGATTTTTTAATCAGGGAGAGATACCAATTGATAGAATTCACTATATTACTTTATTTACTATTAAAACTCTTTTAAAATTAACATTAAGATTTAGGTACCAGTTTAATCATTCATACTCGCCTAGAGGAAAAAACAAATACTTTAACAAGACCTATTGTTTCATTTAAGCACATGATAATACTCGTCCAGTATCCCTGAAACTAATGTGGGAGATGTATTAGTGATGTTCTAGGGTCATTGAGGTCAACCAGAAGGAATGTTGGAGTTCGATGCTCATAATGTTGCAAAATGCTTGCTTTATTCCAGGCATTCCTAGGAATCTATCTGTCATCAAATTTGGAAATTCTCCAGTAAATCTGGGTGTCTCTAGACAATTAACTGTCTTGCTAATATGTTAAAAACTCACCAGAAAACAGGAAAGTAGAAAATGCCTCTACCAAAATGTTCATTGCAGCTCTATTTACAATAGCCAGGACATGGAAGCAACCTAAGTGTCTATCAACAGATGAACGGATAAAGAAGATGTGGTACATATATACAATGGAATATTACTCAGCCATAAAAAGGAATGAAACTGAGTTATTTGTAGTGAGGTGGATGGAGCTAGAGTCTGTCATACTGAGTGAAGTAAGTCAGAAAAAGAGAAAAACAAATACCGTATGATCACACACATATATGGAATCTAAAAAAAAAAAAGGTCATGAAGAACCTAGGGGAAAGATGGGAATAAAGATGCAGACCTACTAGAGAATGGGCTTGAGGATATGGGGAGAGGGAAGGGTAAGCTGGGACAAAGTGAGAGAGTGGCATGGACATATATACACTACCAAATGTAAAACAGATAGCTAGTGGGAAGCAGCTGCATAGCATAGGGAGATCAGCTCGGTGCTTCGTGACCACCTAGAGGGGTGGGATAGGGAGGGTGGGAGGGAGGGAGATGCAAGAGGGAAGAGATATGGGGACATATGTATATGTATAACGGATTCACGTATAAAGCAGAAACTAACACACCATTGTAAAGCAATTATACTCCAATAAAGATGTTAAAAAAATAAAAACTAAAATTTTTTTTAATTAAAAATCAAAAAACAAAAAAAACTCACCAGAAAACAGATAAGTAGAAAAGGCCTCTAAATGATAACTATTTTGTGCCAGCCTTCTCAAATAGTTCCTCGAACTGAAAGTATCATTGTTGGTAGAGTTTAATGATTGTCTGAAAAGTCATTAATCATGTGTTACTTCCTTTTCAATGTTAAGTGCCCTAAGTGTTTTCATGGACCACTTAAGGAATTTTTTTTAAATGTGATTCTCATAAACTATGAGATAAGTGGATATTATATTTTTCCTAATATTCTCAAGGAAAAAAATGTAAAGTCTGGGTTATTCATGAATGTAAGAAAATTCCAAATTGATAGCACTCATCTCATTGTAGTAAGCATCTGCTGACTTATCTATCTTCTCTGTTAGACTATAGACTTCTTAAAGGTAGGACCTGGTTGGTTGATTAATTCAGTCATGAGATATTTATAAAAGAGCCACTACGCACCACACTTCCTGCTGGGCTCTGAGGATACAAAAATAAGCCCTTGAAGGGCTGAGTTTTGGGCCAGAGAAAGAAGTTAATCTAGTAACATCATCAGTGAGATGAAGGAAAAGTATGCAGAGCTATGAGAAAGTTATAAAAGTAGAAGGAGAGAGTATAATCAGGGAGGTTGGGGATGGTCTTCCTGAGAGAATACTATTTGGGTTGAAATCTGAAGGATTAGTACTTAACCCCATTGTGGGTGTGAGGGAGTGGAGAGGGGCATGTGGTGTAGGGGATCCCATCTCTGTCAGTAATTACAGCATGTGCAAAGGCCCTGGGCAGAAAGGAATACATTTTCACGAAGCAGAGAGAGAAGGCCACTTAAGCTGAGGCATCATGAGGAAGCCAGAGCATGCTGGGAAATGAGGATGCAGGGGTACACAGGGGACAGACTATCAAACACTATGTGGCCAGATGAAGAATTCTGATCTTTATTACAGAGAAATGGGAAGCCACTGGCTACACAGGAGTGTATTCAGTGATGAGACCATTTTGTTGCTCTGTTTTGGTTTTTGGTTGGGGAGGGGGAGAGATATGATTGCTTTGGAGCACAGTTTAGAAGGGCAAGAGGGAATTCTAAGAGAAGGGTGAGTACGTTTGTGGAGGCATACAGGTAAGAGACACCTGTAGATTGGCGTGGGGTGGTAGCGGCAGAGAGGGAAAGAAATCTGCGCTTTTCTATCCTCACAGGCTAAGAGAATGTCTACACACAGCAGACACAAAACTGGTTACTGAAAGAATGCACAAAATGAATGTCATTAAGGCATTCGATTCATTTTCACATGTAAAAAGAAAGCCGTTAAGAAGTCTTGATACACACACACTTGTGCCACCATCACTATCCCTGCTGGAGTTCTGGTTACCAGATTCTCTTTCCCCTACAAATGACTGAAAGTCTAAAAATAGGCTGTAATAGTAGGACTTAAGTATCCTCTAAATGCTTTAAAATTAGGCAGTTAGAGAGACAGAATTTTCACTTAGCATAAGTGGGCAAAAATGGTAGGATTAAAAACAATATTTCGTTAGTCAATAATGTGTCCTTGAAAACGGTAAATGGGATCCTTATTCCTTGTCAACCTGCCTGCGTCTTACCCCGTCCTGATTTTCCAAAATACAAGTATGCACCAACTTTCAATCACAAGCATTTCAGAAGTCAAAAGGGAAGCCTAGGGCTTCCCTGGTGACGCAGTGGTTGGGAGTCCGCCTGCCGATGCAGGGGACGCGGGTTCGTGCCCCGGTCTGGGAAGATCCCACATGCCGCAGAGCGGCCGGGCCCATGAGCCATGGCCGCTGAGCCTGCGCATCCGGAGCCTGTGCTCCGCAACGGGAGAGGCCACAACAGTGAGAGGCCCGCGTACCGCAAAAAAAAAAAAAAAAAAAAAGGGGAAGCCTAATATAAAATAGATGCTATTTTCCTTACTAATTTTTTCTATAAAGTATTTTGATACCCCAGAATTACTGTTCTGTAGGGAATATGGCTTGTTCCCCCTTTTTTAAAACCTTACCTTTTTCTAAGATAAAAGGAAATGGTTTACACACCTTCAAAAGAATATATGAGGAATAAAAATATGACATCTCTCTTTAATTCTTAGTGTGCTTCAACTATAGAAAATATTTTAAAGTAGATAAAAGATATACATAAATATAGAAGTTCAAGTTTGGGGAATCCTCACTTTACATATCAGAAAAATTTCTGAACAGCTACAATCTGGCAGACACCTTGGAATAAATATTCCATTACTGATCAAACTCATCTCCCCACAATGACCACCACCAGGACAAGAGTTTTGACTTCTGGTTTATTTTAATGCTTCCCTCTTGTCTCCAATCCCACCTTGCTGACATGTTTCAGGTTAATGTATCTCTTTCTGTATTTTTGCTCCTTGACAGGAAGCCCAAGTATTTCTTTGTTAACCTCAACTTTCACTTCTGTCTTACTTTATTCTTAGGCTAGATCATGAAACAATTTTTTGAACTAAGCACAGGAAAAACATTTTGATCATCAGTTAATGTCTGCCAGAATACAGAAAAAATATATATAATGTAAAGATAGGGTGAAAGAAAAAGTAAGAGATTAATATGTCTATATATTTACAAAAGACCACTGTATATATGCTCTCTCTCTTCAGGAAAATCCACAACGGTATAATTGATATATCAAAAAGTAAATACTTGGATTATACAACTTCTGCTTCGATCTGGAAATGGCTAGATTATAAAGGCTTCATGGCACATGTATTTTAAATAACCAAGTTCCCTAGTTTAGTGTGTATGTAATTTGATTTATCTAAATAAAAGCTGTACAAATAAAGCTAAGAATACCTTAGATTTGAAAGCTGTACTGTTACAGTTTACATAGCACTTCAACATTCATCATGTCATATGAGATTTTATACATGCAATAAATCTCTAAAGTTAGTAGTTATTTTAATCTAGTTTAAAAATGAAAAAAAAACAAACAAACCAAAAAACAAAGATTCAGAGAAGTTAAGTCCCTTGTCCAAATCATTCAGCTGGTTTAGTTGCAAATAGAGGACTTACATATAGGTTTTCTGATTCAAAGTCCATTATTCTCTCCAGGACATCATGTTAACATCTAAAACCACGCTGTAACTGTAACATGTAAAGTTTACGTGTCTAAGACTTAACATGTTAACACTTTGACAAGTCTGTATTAGAGTATGTTTGATTAATAAAAGCTTCTTGAAGTCTGTATTGTTTTACAGGCAAATGCCTAAGCAAATTTGAAACAATAATAAGACACTAGAATAATATAAAGACTGCATTAAAATATGCCTTTGAGATAAAGATACATAGTAGCTCCCCAATAAATTCCTGTTAAAAATAAAAATAATAGTATTTAAAGGCAAAGGGATTTAACATGCAATGCCTAAATGAAATACAAGAATCACAGAGAGACAGAATGAATGTTAAAATCCAGTTCTTCTCCTCTGACTGGTATGACAAGTTATATTATCCATTTATCTTCAACTACTGAACCCTTAATATATTCAAAGGGAAAAGAGAGATTAAACAACACGTAAAATTAATACATGGTAATGGAAGTCTACACTAGTAGACCAGTAGATTAGTTTACATATAGTTCCTTTACAGAGGGTTATAAATTGCAAAATGGCACAAGGCAGGCTTCTGGGATGCTGAAAATGTTCTATGTCTCGACCTGAGAAAATGGGCAGATACATGTAAAATTTCATCAAGCTATGTCATCAAGCTGTTCTCAAGATCTGTGTACTCTGCCGTATATATGGAATGCCTCAAAAAATTTAAAAATAGGGCCTCCCTGGTGGCGCAGTGGTTGAGAGTCCGCCTGCCGATGCAGGGGATACGGGTTCGTGCCCCGGTCTGGGAGGATCCCATATGCCGCGGAGCGGCTGGGCCCGTGAGCCATGGCCGCTGGGCCTGCGCGTCCGGAGCCTGTGCTCCGCAACGGGAGAGGCCACAGGAGTGAGAGGCCCGCATACCGCAAAAAGGAAAAAAAAAAAAAAATTTAAAAATAAAATTATAGCAAAACGTAACATGGGAAACCAAGAAGTTAAAATATGTAAGAAGCGAGAGAGAGCACAACAGAAAGTATTATTATTTTGGGTCCCCATCAGAGCCTTCCCCTATCTTGAGAAGGTTAAAGAGTATACAAAAGCTCTGTCTGAACAATTTTCATAGAAATTTTTCTATTATGAAGAGAAGTCAAACAAAAGCCAGTCAACTTAGGAGAGCTTTCTGAAGACAATTTCCCCGTTAATTTTGGATAACTGAAACTTTAATGCAAAAACTCAGGCAATTTATGAGAAATATATCTTAAAAACACCCAAATACTGGATATAATAATATTAGAAAGCAAATATAGCATTAAGTAGTCATATCCATAAACTATCATTTCTCAAAAAATGTAAAGAATGTAAAAGTTATTTGCATATATATACACACACGTACATGTACCTAGTTCTCAGCTTATCCACTGTGGCTTTTATAGAAATGACTTAATCCTTAGGTTTTCCTGTGAATGGAAGGGGACTTATAACATCTCTATCAGTACACTCAATGTTTTCTTACTGAAGTCACCCTAACGCTGTCTCAAAACCTATAGAGCATTGAGCTAAAATTTGCTTTGGCAGTTACGAAGCCAGATGCAGGAAAGCGTACAACATAAATTCTGCCGACTGCTATAAAGTCTTAAAGCCCCATGGCAAGGAGAGTCTGTGGAAAGTGAGTGACCACCCTGCAAGGCTCTTCGAAAGCAAGTGTTTGGGAACATGAATTTCAGCTACGTGAATTCTCAGAAATGAACAAAAACTGACTATTATGGGGTGAGGGGTGCTAGAAAAGTCGCTTTTGCCAAATCCAGGCTTCACTGTCTCTACTATGAAGCTCCAATATCTGGAATACAGTCGACATGCAAATCTGTAGTCAAGAGCATTAAAAAAGTACAGTTAAAAATTGTTCGTGTATAACAGCTCATTACTTTATCTATAAGAGATAACCAAACACAAATTCAGAGGCCCAGTTTTGCTTCACCCCTCTGAAATAAAATATGGCAGAAGCTGCCATTTTCATTCATTTGACCTTTAATAATATAACCTTTTGATTTTCAAGTGTGCTTTGGACTAGTATATAAAGTTACAATCTTCAATTTCACCATAGGTAATGCTACTTATAAACAACCTTGAGGACCTTAACTTGGCCTATGACAACCATGCATGCAGCCATGCAAACATGCATTCATGCAACATAGCAGTACACAACACAGTGCAAAAATGGCAAAGAAAACCAAGTGATGGCCATGCCAGTATTTGTTCAAGGGTCTCCTTACCAAACAGTGAAATCCTATGCCTGACAAGAACTCCAAGTTTGCAGAATAGGCTGAAGACAAAAGAAAAACAAAAGAGAAAAGGGAAAAGGGGAAGGGAAGGTAGAAAAGACAGGGAGAAATTTAATTAAAATAAAACAAAAAAAAAAGAAGAAGAAAAAAAGAAAAATAAACAGCTGATATATGAGCCGGAAAAAAGCAACATGATGTCACGCAGAAAGAATCAATTCTCTGAGCAGAATGTGGAGTAAAGATATTAAAGAAAGAGTCTTTGAGTGCATATCTTTAACAAACATGGTTAAAAAAGCACATATTATAAGGAACCAAAAAAAAATTGAAAGCAAAGCTAATTAATATAAAAGCAATCTATATGAACCCCATCAGAATATAACTACTAGAAAACCACAAGGAGAAAAATTTAATTTTATTTGCCCCAAAGTACTACTGAAGTTCTAGAAATTTGTTGTTGTTGTTATGGACATTATTTAACAATGGAAGTATGGTGCTTTGGGCATAAAATGTTTACTTTTAGTATGTTTTATCATTTGACCTTTCCTTCTCCCTGACCTTGACCACACCCCTTACACATATACCAAAGCATCCAGTGAATCTGAACACAATGAACTAGAGAGAGAATTTAAACAACTGATAATCCCTCAGAGAAAAACGTTACAGATGTGATAACTTAAAGGGCTTCTAATGGTAATTCATGAGTTGAACATTTATTTCCTCTAGACTAAGTTCCTGGGTCTTCATGTCCTTCCTGGTGGTCACCAATGGGAGATTCCAAATAAGGGGGCCCAGCACTCAACATGATGGCATTGGTATGCACTAATGCTTGGATCACAACCCAGAGCCTGGGCAATACCCGTTCTTGTCCTGTCACGTCTGTCACCAAGCAGTCTGGTGGCTTTCTTGCTGGGCCCTATTTTTAGGAACACTCAGTTTCATGCTACAATCCCTTCTAAACATTCCCTCAGGATTCAGCTCAGACATGTTTACTCCAAGAAGCCTTTTCTAACACCAGGTGTTCCTTCACCACTCCCAACCCAAGCTCAAAGAAGTCCCCTCCCAGCCAGGGGCCATCTGCAAATATCTACCAGGACACTTAACCTCCCATATTACAGCTGACACTCTTTTCACTTCTATCCAACACTCTCCTGAACCCTCAGAGAGCACCGGTGGTCCACAGCCAGAACTTACCAAAGCTCTAACCTTGAAAATCCACTTGTACAGCACCCCCCACACTCAGCTTGACTTTCCCAATCGTGATGACAGCTATGTCCTCACTGCCCCATCCTCTCTTACAAAGCTTTCCCATCACCAGCAGTGTGCAGATGTACACTCGTCAGGACTGGGGGGACAGGCTCTATGCCATGGAATACAATGATGGCAACTGCTCATGGCAGAATGGGAGAAAGGAGTCAGGATCGCCTTTGTGACGTGGACCACTTTTATTACAGTAGGTTTTGGCCATCATCTCTCACTTCAGTAACAATGTGAAATAACGTATTGGTGAAAATTAATTATATAGGGCATGGGGTAGCTTTTCCAAGAAAACATTCATCCGCAAGTGCTTAAGTGACTTTGAGGTCTTGGGAAATCTCTTATCAGTGATAAATTTTTTTCAAACAATGATCTATTCAAGTAGATGTTAGACATAAGATTAGACATTAGCCCCCCCACCAAGCGGCATTATTTATCTTTAGGCTATAATTGAAATGAACAAAGACAATAAAACAAAAGCAACTTTCTCCAGGTGCCCTCATTCACTGAGCTTTCTGTGTGTTAACAAGGATCTGTTTCCATGTAAAGAGAGTGATTACATCTTATAACTGTACACATTTTGGATTCTTGAAATCTAGTCTATTTTAAGTGACATCTTTTACCTCTTACTCGTTGACACTCTCTAGTATCCAGAGTGAAACATTCTGTGATGATGTTGAATTTATAATACTAGGATTATGTTTTAATTTATTATGAATTTGAATTATGAATTTATAATACTAGAATTATGTTTTAATTTAGACCCGGGGTGTTTTGAGGTGATAGGAAACAGAACTGCTCTGTATCCTGAGCACATTTATGTTGGAGAATCTCTCCGAAAAAAATGACTTCTTATGATATCAGCCGCTTCCTAACTCTAGGTGTTCCTCCTAATTAGTAACAGGTGTGCCACCAGAGAGACATACAGGTATATAGAAAGCTAGGTCCTAAGAAAAGACAAATCATATCTCTCTCCCTTCCTGTGCCATCCTCTTTCAGGGTGTAGCTTCTGTGCAGACTCTAAGGTTTGATTATTATAAACTTTGGCCTGTAGTTTTTCTAAAGATAATTACCATAATCCCATTATCCCCTTTCTCTACATCCCTTCATTATTAACATTCTTAAGAATTCATTCTGCAGTTTCCTCCCTGACTCACTGCCTTGTGAGTTTGCTTTCCACCTCATCGCTCTCCTGAAAAACACTCTCTTGAAGTTCTCAATACCCTCTAAGTAGCAAATCTAATAACAACCTTTTCCATCTCCATCCTGGAGAGCTCTCCACAGTACTTGGCATCATTAACTACTTAAATCTGTGAAACTCTGCTTTCTGTTTTACAGTATTACTTCCCACTTCCTCTCTAATTACTTGTTCTCTCTATTCTTCAAAGATCCACTTCTGAAAACCCTGGAAATGTAATAATTCTCCAAGTTTTGGTTCAGACCTTTCAGCTTCTCTCCCATTCTCCCTTAGTTTCATCTGCTTTCAGAGCTTCGAGCAGGAGATGGGTATAGATTATCCCAAATATGTCATTTCTTGCCCTGATCTCTCCAACACCAAACACCTACTTCCCACTTTCTGCTGGATATCTCCAGCTGAATGACCTGTTAGTACTTTAACCTTCCATACGTACCTCTTTAACCAAATTTAAACTCTTCTTCTCAAAACTAGTTCTTCTGAAGTTTCTTGTTTTCCCTAGTGAGACCAATATTGTTCCAACCACTCAGCACTGAAACTTCAGCCCCAGGTTGGCCTCCTCCTTTCTACTTGAGATAGGACTCATTACCGAGGCATGCTTATTTTCCCTCGTCCGTGTTTCTCAGACGCAGCCCCTCTCTGCATTTACATCTCCTGTGCACTCCCAGCACTTTATATATGGCTCATTTACACTCATCACAACATAGTTCATGGTTAGCTCTATATGTATGTGTCTCCTCAGCTATACTTCTAAGCCCATTGAAGTTGGGAACTGTGCTGTTGTATCTGTGTGTTTATCCTCAGACCTAGGACAGCACCTTGTACCCATGGGGCATTCAGAATACTTGCTGAACAAACCCACGGATAGCACCACCTACTGGAAGTAGCACTTCTGTTACAACAGCTTGCATCCCTGCCATAGCTCCTAATGCCTGCCATGGATTCCCAGCCATGCTACTCTTATCAATCCTACTTATGCTCCCAGACTGTCCTCATTCTTCTATTTAAAAAGTGTCAATGGGACTTCCCTGGTGGTGCAGTGGTTGAGAGTCCGCCTGCCGATGCAGGGGACATGGGTTCATGCCCCGGTCTGGGAGGATCCCACATGCCACGGAGCAGCTGGGCCCATGAGCCATGGCCACTGAGCGGGCATGTCCGGAGCCTGTGCTCCGCAGCGGGAGAGGCCACAACAGTGAGAGGCCCGCTTACCACAAATAAATAAATAAATAAATAAATAATAAAAAGTGTCAATGGCTTCCTAGTGCTAATGAATTAAAAGAAAAAAGATATTTTGACAGTTACTCTCAATTACAGTGTTCCATCATTAATCTATATAACCTATATTTCTCCTAAATGACCAGCTTCTACGCTGTACGTTGTTATCTAAAAAATATACCTTTTTCTTAATCTCTGACCTACATATTTTTTAAGATCAACTCTGAATGTCATGACTTCCATAAATCTCCAGCCCATCCATACCCATCTAAGGGGTTCTTACTTTACTTTGAATCCTATAGCACTGCTCAGCTTTCTGCTATTGGAACGATATTTATTCCCATATACTTAGCCACTGCTATGTATACTCCTGGAGTGCAGATACGCCATCTAACTCATCTCCGTGGACAGGAGAATACTGACTGTAGACAGGAAATGCTCGATACCTAATTTCTAGTACCAGGAGGTATCTAAACAATTAATGGGAACAACCTGGTTTTAACTGTGGAGAAATTAATTTAGACCCACATAACTACTGCTACACCCAACTGTTAAATACAAATTAAAACGATCATGGCAATGCTAATCATGTGTATGCAGGTATGCTTGTTTATTCACAGTAGCAGGGCCAGTTTTTTTTTTAAACCTGTTTTGTTGTATTTTTTACATATTTTACTCGTTGAATATTTAACTTAAGTAGTAAGAAATCAGAGATTTACAAATTTCAGTGATTCCATTTCAACATGCCAAACAAATTATTTGTTTTTGTTAATGTGATAGTGATGTTGGTTGTTTTAAAACATATCTTTATGATTATTAAAGTAAGATTTTTTCATTTTAAAAACTTGGAAAACACATAAAAATAGTAATATAAAATCTACAATGCACTACCTAAAGAAAACAACCATTAACATTAAATTTATTCCTCACCAGTACTTTTCTATACATAAAAATTTAGGTTCTTTTAAAAAATCCAAATCAATACTATTTGAACAAATGTTTTATTTTTTAAATGATGATTTTCCTAAGTTATCATGTATTTGTACCCATCATCATTTTAATGACTGGACAACATGTACCATAATTTATTTACCATCACCTTATTCATTTTTCAACTCTAATTTTTTTCTCTCTGAGGATAAATTCTACCTATGTTTGGCATTAAAGTACTGTGAAGAAATCAGTTACTTCTGTTGTTATGTCTCTCATTCCTGTGCATTGGAATTTTAATGGCATACATTAAATTTTAATGGCATACATTCCCTTTTTCGGAAGTGCTAGTGGGAGAAGTAAAACTTACCAACCCTCTTTCCAAGAAGTGAAGGAAAAAATTGAAGATGAAATCATTAAAAACTGGGGCAGTGTTATTAAAGGCCCCAAAACTACATCAACGGAGGCTAGCACAGAATCGTGATGTTCTTCTGATTTCTTCTATGAGGGATATAGTTGGTAAAGGAGAGTTAGTTACTTCTGTAGTTAGTGAACAGTTCTTAGAGTAAAACTGAAAAATGAATGGCGAAAACAAGACACAATAAAAGGGGAAGGGAAAGAGCAGAACTTGCATAATTTTTTTTCATTTTTTTCCCTATATTCTCCAACTGTATTTTGATTTATGTTAATGAATGTGATTAAATTAACAACACCCTCTAGGAACAAAGTTGCTGTTACAAAAGGTTAACTGGCCAGGAAAGACTAGGAGACTTTGCAGTAGCCTTGGTTCCATAGTGTTTAATGATAACTTGGTGTTCTGGCATTTTCCAGCTACTGTGCACACTCACCATCCACAGGGGAACACGGGGCCAGTGGTGTGGATGAGTGCGCGTGTGAAATGAGGAAAGATGGGTCTCTCTCTCTCCTAGGGAAGGCGGAAAGAAGGCCATGCCATAGTGGGGAAGGGGAGGGGGTTATTTGCATCTTGGAAAGTAGCTCTTCCTTCCCTTTCCTTCTGGTAACACAGTTGGTGGAAACAAAGTAAGTCACTGGAATGGACTCTCTGTTATTTTAACTATCGTGCATTTTATCAACTTCACAGGAAGCTTATTATTTGAAGAAGTTTGGAAACATTTTTAATGCTGCTGCAATCCTACATCACATGATTGGCTATCTATCTGTTGGTAGACAACCAACTAGACAATAAATTTGAGTAAAGAGATGAGCTTAAGATCCCACCCCCAGTGCTATGCACCACAGGAATCTTACTTCCTCTTTACCCTCTGGGGACAGTCTATATTCAATGTCATCTCACCCTGTCCAATAGGCTGATACTGCACTGCCATTCAACATAACATTAAAGTCAAATCTATGCTATGAATCTAAAATTGCTCTAAAAAAAGTCTTAAGAAAATAAAAAAGAGGTTTGTTTCCCAGGCAAGCCTCTGGTGACAGATCCATAGATACTGTGAAATGATAAATGCATATTCTTTTAAGATGTTAAATTTGTGACTAAACAGCAATAGATAACTAAAAACAGTCATGACCAAGGAAAGTCTGTATTCTACTTTATACAGGGTACTCATTTTTATAGAATTTTTTTTTCAAATACAATCTAAAAGCTTGGTTTGGACCCCTGTGCAATGTAATACAGAAGAAGACTTTCTCAGTAATTGATTCTCATGTATACTAAGTTCTGGCAGAATTTTGAGGACTCAAACTTGAAATCCCCAGCAGAATCACAAATAAATCTCCAAAGAATACTTGGGTTTAAAGAGAAATAAGAAAGCACTGCTAGGATACTGGCTTGACTGGTGTGAGCAGAAAACTTTAGAAAGTATATATGTTTACTTCATTTTATCCCAAGATTGCTCATAATTTTTTAAAATTTAAAGTTATAATTTCTGAAAATGAGATTCTGCTGAAAAATACAGGCTGGCAAAAACATTAGATTTGAATACATTTTCAGGAATCCAATGTTAAAAAGTATCATTTAACAAAAAATACTAATACACTGATGCATCTCCAGCCTCTACTTATGGATTCTGTATTGGGTATTTTGTTCCTTCTACTCAGCATTACATTTAGCAGTAAAATATAAGAAAATTCAACACCTAGAACACATGTATTAACTTGCCAAAACCATCCTTCTCCTAGTGTTTGATTCCAAGGGGCCAGAGGCCAGGGAACATGGGTGGGAACTCTTTGCATGATCCTACTTCAAGAATCTGAGATGCTCTTTCTCAAAAGGAAATACACTTAAACAATAGTCTTTATTTTTTAAAGCTGTTTACCTAGTCACCATTTCTTTCTCTTTGTTTGATGCATGTCCTCCAGAACAGAGAGGTCTGCTTGCTGCAGATAAGAAGTATAAACGATGGTTTTTGAAATACTGATCAATTAAAGGAAGAACAACCTGAAAGAAAGGAAAAGAAAACAGATCTACACAGTGGACTCTTCCGGGGCATGAATGAATGCTGTGTTGTTAGAGCAGCCAGCGTTCTGTCCACATGCAATAAGTCCCCAATATCCACAGCCATGCCAGTCAGCACCATTTCAAAGTATGCCTCTCATAAGTTTCACCCTGCTGTCTCCAGTCCCTATGTGTGTGTGTGCATGTGTGTAATTATAAAAAAACACATCAAATTTTCAATGGTTTGAAATTAGTCTCAATATTTTCTGAAAATGAAACAGTCTTAATATTTTCACATCATGCAGTTCCGTGCCTGAGAGGTTCAATAATCATCAGTGATGACCTTCTACTGAGTCTCTACTATGTCTGAGGATTGTAACTGATATGCTATCATTTCATGTCCCCCAGTAACCACTCTGTATGGTAGGTGCCATCATCCCTGATTTCCAGGTATTAAATTGAGATGTAGAAAGTGAATGATTTACTCAGACTCACACTGCCACTTACCTACCTGCACAAAGCTCTTGCCTGGCCTCTGTCAAAGCCCACCTCCCAATTCTGCCCTCTAATCCTGATGGCTGTTGGCCAATTCCTCCCCCTCCTCTGCCCACAGGCTTTGTACCTGCCACTCACTCTGTCTGAAACGCTCTCCCCACACCCCATGACCTACTCACTTCACTCCTCCTGCAGGCCTCAGTGCAGTGGCACTTCATCAGATAAGCCTTTGCTGGCCTGTCAGCTAGATAAACTCCCTGTATCCTCTGGTCTTTGAACATCATTTGCAATTTTATATTTTATGTGTATGATTTTTGGGTTAGTCTCTCTCCCTAAGAGTCTATAAGGCACACAAGAGAAAGAAACATTTCTGGGTATTTCCCATTAAAGCCCTCTCCTGGCCTCTATGACTACTGCTTGTTCTGTTTCATTTACCACTGATGCACCAGCGCTTAGGACCTTGTTGCAAGCCTGTAGCAAGCGCTAGATAAATATTTGTTGAATAAATAAATGAAAAAAGTAATAATAACTGGCATTACCAGTATTTAGACTCAAGCCTGTCCAAATACATTTTTTCCCCTACAAGGTAGGTATATTTTTTAATAATAGGAATACAAAAGCTTTTAGTGATCTTCCTAGGAAGTGGTGACACTGCCTGAACTTAGTGATTGACATATAATAGGTACTCAATAAATATGTGAATGAATGATCACAGACTTAGTAGAAATTAAGCCACATTAGGCATGCATCTGCAAACAAAATCACTAGGGGCGCTGAGTGCACAGGCAATGAAATACAAAAATGTATTTTAAAAGTGTGATTAGAGGCCATGAATACAGCACTTCTGATCACTGGTTCTCAAGGGCGATTACATCCTAGCAGAAAAGATAACCAGCAACGTGCAGCCCAAGACAAACTTCAGAGGACTGATACAGATTTGGGGTGCAATACTGAGTGGAAAGAAAAGACAAATCTCCCTTGAAGGGTACAATTCTGAAAACATATAATAGAAACCAAATATTAATCAGTCAAAATAACATGTCATTTTGTAAATGACCTATAACCACCAAATGTAAGTACTTTGAGAGGAAATGGACGGAAATCATTAGGTCTTCAGGTTAACTAAAAGATATTGTAAATAGGAAAGCTTCCTAAGGACATTCTGTCTTTGTGATAGTGAATCTCCAGGACATAATTCAATGCATGGCACAGACGAGGCTCAGAGTAAACACTGAGTACGTGAATGGACCCAATGTGGACACTCTGCAACTCCTTCCCGTACTGGCTGGAATGTGCACACAGCAAATTCTTGATAAATTCGTATTAAACGGAATAAATAAAAATCATGGGATATACTCTAAATATGAACAATTGATCCTCTTTGAGCCTCAGTTTTCCTCTTCTGAGTAGGATTCAGGTCCCACAAGGATTCCATAGTATAGGTTCTTATAACAAACCCACTGATAAATTAACTCATGCTTTTCCTCTTTAACAAAGAAATATTCATCGAAAAATTTTAAGTCAGAACAATATTCAAATGTTAGGAAATAGAATGTTTCTCCTTCATGTCATATGATAAAGCCAAAAAAGAGAACTTTGAGTCAGACTTCACAGAGGACAAAGTCATTTGAGAAATACGGTACGGAGAGCAGAGCGAGTTAAAGCATGACCAAAGGTGCTGGGAGCACATTTAGCCCACATGATTCATGCAGTAATTTTCATGCCACAGAATATTTAGTTAGAGTAGAATTCACATTTGTAGACAGGTGCATTCCATAAAGAGGCAACGATCTAAGGAGTATATTTGGTAAACAAACATATTGAAGGAAATACAGGACGGATTGTATACTGTACTTTAGCAAAGAACTTGATTTCTTGTTCGTAAGGGAAATGTTCGCCTTTGCTTCTGCTGCCACCATCTGTAGACATGAAGAGTTTTTAGGTACACGTTGCACTTCAAAGATTGCAAGATATTCACCCCAAATGCTAAGTTTAGAACACATTGCTAAATGCGTTACCCCACTAAACTGAATACAAAAATATAAAGGCTAACTTCAGTTGTGCAATTTAAAAAAAGATTAAAAACATACCCAAACCAAAATAAAAAAGCTCTTGAGACAGCCCATACATGTGGTTATAAGCACACACATACTGGTGTAGCTTTGAGATCTGACTGACATGTAGGGAGGGAACTGGAATAAAGTAAAAATCCCACATTTTTAGCAGTAAAATCCCACATTCTCTTTCAGTAAGAAAGAAGCTCCCTGGGGTGAGAAAAGTGAGTGGAAAATAAGCAAACATAATTTGTTAGATTTTAACATGGACCTCTAAATAAAGATAGTGACTTCTTGGTGTGACTGCAAGTTACAGCCTTTAATATTAATATACCAATGGAAAAATTTCAGGAAGCCGGCACCTGTGATGAAGGGGAGGACTACAACTATAATACTAGGTTGGAAAATTAACATTCTTCTAAAGAATAAAAAAGTTCACCAGTGTCAAAAGATAATTTCCATAAGCAAAGCAAAAAGCCCTGAATTTTCCCCATGGTGTAGAAAATGAGTTCAAGGTTAAGAACTGATTGACTGAATGCATTTAGCTTAGAAGGTGGCCTTTCCTACCTCCCTCATGCATATAAAGGAGATTTCATGCATATAGAAGAGGTAGCAATAAACTATAATAACCACGATGCTATGCAGAACAGATTGGAGAGCTAAGAATTTCAGAACTGGATATAAGGTTTCAGTAAAATCTGTAAGCAGAGCTTCCATATTTTGTAAGAATCAAACTGACTTTTGCTTGAAAAAGTTCTTTTGCACATAGAAATGAAAACAATTTGAAATACGCTTTATTAAATCTTAAGCATAAATTCAGGATAATTTTTAGAGAACTTAGGTAATACTGTGTAAAATCAGACAGTGCTCTTCCCATGAATAAGTAAAAGAAAATAATGGCTTTTCAATGCTTGCGAATTTCAATTTCTTTTAAATCACTTTTGCACTAAATCTCTCTCAAGCATATTATGCAGAATGGCTGGATCCACCTAAGGGACCTTCTCATATAAACGTTATTAAGACAGAAATTTGTACCTATCTAAATCTGCTAATATTTCAAAGAACTAAATAGGAAATATCTTTCCTTTCATTATATATTTTAACAAAAATGCCTCTGTATAAAATGTGAAAAGATTTGGAGAGAATATGATCTGTGATGTAATACAAAAATTCAAAAAAGGCATAGGCATATTCTTACCATGACCATGAGTCTATGTTTAAGAATGAATATATTAAAGATGTGTAGCAAAGGAAATAAAGTGTAAGATAAAAGAAGAAGGTATTACAGAAATTTTGGGTTTTAGTAATAATGAAAAATGAAAACAAATGATTGTGTAGACAATCTCAACTCTGCTTCTCCTCTTGACAGAGTTCTTGTACATAATTTGCCTTGCCAAAGCCACCTGAAAAAGGAACAGGTAACATCAGCAGTTGTAAAAAAAAAAAAAACAAAACTAATTTTGTTGGGCTCTATATTAATCTAACCTTATTTCTCCCCAGAATTCTGTTCATAATAACTTCTCTATCCTATAGAAAGAAAGAAATGTGTGAAGTGGGTGAATCTGCCCTGTAGTTAGCTTCTCACCACTCCTTACACACAAACGCTGTCCTAGGAGGTTTATTCAGAAACTTGAATATAATGTGAATAAAGCAAAGCCTAAACACATTTTACCCTTCAAAGTTCTGTTTCTGCTACCCATACGTAAGCAAAAAATTTTCTTATTCCCTTTCCAAATGATCACTCTTTATTCCCTCTTCTCCTCTCTCGTCAAAAAAGAAGCCTGGATCCCAGAGCTGCTACTCATACAGATATTTTTGAATGTGGATTAGAAATGTCAACACTTAACTTTGTGCATAAAAGCTTCAAAAGTTCACCATGGCCTCATGCTTGTTCTTTGGTCAAATTTCATTCAGACTAATTTGGCTACTAGTCAAGGTGACTATCATATTTAAAAAAATATATTGTTGGATGAGTTACAAAGAGACTGCATATTACAGATTAGTTTGTATAACTGGCCTTTATGAAAAAGATGGTTAAGAGAGGAAAAATATAGCATTTGTACTGTAGCTAAAGAGGCAGGTGGAAAAAGAGGGAGGTTCTTTAAGAGAACGATGCTCAAGTAGAAAATCTCTAATCACATTTGGGATCCAGGGGCCAGGAACAAGAAAATACCAGAGCTCGAATTTCTATAAACTTTAATCTGATGCTGTGCTGAAAACTAATATAAATCCTAAGAAAACGGCAGCAAAAAGAGTCCTTGGTTAGGAGGGGTTTGTTGCTGATGTATCACTAAGGGATCTAGGACTATGGGCCCCAAGGAAAGGGGCTGAAAACAGAAAGAATGAGGGTTAAAAAACCAAAACAAAAACAGAAAGAGAAACTTAAAAATGGAAAAGAAAACAAGAAGATCACCACCAGCAGAGCACACTGCCTTTCAAAAAGGACCAAACTCTACTTCTTTATATCCTAATACCAACCAGTGGCTGGAGGGGATCTGACACAAAGGTGAGTAACTGACAACTTGAATTTTAATTCAACAATGCTGAGGACAAACACAAAATAAGAGAAGTGAGAGGAGGCTGTCTTGATGATCTGTTCTGAATCTTCGATTTAAAATAAGGAGTTCTTTTTGTACTTAAATGGCACTGAGCCAGATGGGGAAGAGGTCTTTCCTTTTACTCTAAGAGAATAATCAAGTATTCTGTATTGCAGATACTCTAATATAAATGTGTAACCCTGCAAAGGCTAAACTCATTGTCTAGAAATTTGGAGAATCCATAGAGTTTTAGTTTAGTTTTTTTAAGAGCAGAGAAATTAATTTCATAAGGAAAGATTTAAGTGTACCTTAAAATCTGATGTCCATCCAATGTATCTTTCAAAATGAAAACTCAATGCCAATAAACATTTTAAGGCGAAAAATATTACATGTTAGATTTTTTTTAAGTTCTCAAAATTTACCCATCCTTAAAAATGAGTTTGCCTATTGACTTTTGGACTCAAATTAGTATTACGATGGATAGAAAGTGTTTATACCATCCGGGAGCAGATCACAAGCATCCCAGTAGTCTATGCTGTTCTATCTCCTGATGTTGTAAATGTTAAGAATAACAAAAACTGGGCTGTTAGTAATAGGACTATGGTACCTACCAAACTCCAGGATATACTGGTGGGCTTCGTCCACATAGCGAATAAGTTGCTGAAGGAAACTATAGGCAAATCGTTTCTCAATAGAAGGAGTGTCCAATTCCAGGTCCTTGAATCCTCTAGAACAGCAAAAAGGAAAAATGGAAACCAACACCTACAAAGACTGCTAGAAGGTAAGGTAAAAACGAAATATATTTTTTAAATACCTACATATAGCGAAGTATATTTAATATTTTACACATAGCAATATATAGATGTGTATATATATACACACACAGATACAGATAAATTTGCAAGGTTAGCTAATATTCTTGTAGCTAAAAACAAAAAAGATTAAATTTATAGAAAATACTTTGCACCTGATATAAAACTGTACTAAATAACTATTACTATGTATTAAAATGTTGCATTTAGAAAAATAGAGTGTCATTTTTGCCTAGGGATTTTGCCTAAATGATGGATGGGGACTTAACATAAGAAGTGTAAGGAACACAGTTATGTGGCACAACCGCTAAGGGCATTAATGTTTCTGACACATATATTTTGAACATACTAAACAGTAGCTCTAAGATTTAAAGAGAGCACTGAGTTCATTTTCAGACTTAAATCTGATAGGGATATTTAAATATTCAGTCTTATAACGAGAATGTGTAACTGGAGTAGGTGTGCTTTTACCTGGATACAGCATAGCCATTGATCTGCAGGAACTTGAGGATGTCCTGTGCTTTTTCCCTATCCTTGGCTTTCTCTTTGGCCGTCAGTGTATCATAGGGTACCAGCAGGGGATGGTTTCCACCTCCTAAGAGGATGTCAAGATAAGAACACAGCATAGTAATTAGAAAATAATGTGAAATGAGATATGGCTGCATGTATAATAGGACTGCACTACAGAACTTCTGGTGTCCTCCACTTATACACAGGATATATAGGACTCATATAAGACTCTTCCCTTTATGGAGCCTTTAATGCTCCAATTAATTTAGGAAACCTGTTCAAAAAGGACTGTGCTTATGCCTTCTAAGAGGCAATTAAAACATGAACATATAGGCATTTGTAATTTCAAATGCCAATGACATCTGCAATCACACAAGAAAGGAAAAGCTGTGTTCTCCTCTCCACTGGAACTCCAAATGCAGAGTGTATTTATGCACCAAAACATGCACAGCTGGATCCAGTAAAATTACAAGGCATGTTTCAAGAAATATGCTTCATTTGCCACCACACAGAGAGAAGAGAAAAAAATGTCTTAAATATGGAATTTTTACTATGCCTCCCAGATCAGAGAGTACTTTATGGTCACATCTTTCTAAATATACAAAACCCATACTTAGACTGCAGGTACAAGTTGATTGCTCTTAAATATCTAATAAAAGTAACATACATTAAGATTAAGAATTTTGGCAAGAACCTAGGTTTCTACTATACCTCTTCTGGTAAGAAATACTACAACCATTCTTTTAGATTTGAAAATTCTGGGAAGCATTTAAACTTAAAAAAACTGGTAAAAAGAAAACAATTTATAAAATTATAAATTTTATAAAAATTATAAAAATTTCAAAAAATGCACTGGTAATTCCAGATATTAAGATCTAATACAGGGAATGCTATTAAAGCAGCATCAAAATGAATAGCACAGTATGACCCAAATTTAAAGTTTACAAAACACATATAGGAATATATTTTATGTGGGATGCTGAAATTCCTTGAAATACAACTTCTAAGGGAACACCAGAAAAAAATAACTATTTTGTTTGAATTATGATGACAACATAGAGACTATTAAATCCCTGTCCAATGGGGTTAAGCCAGGAGCTCCCCAAACAATCATAAATGTTGAATCGGTCCCACACAAGAAATAAGCAGACAAAAAGACAAAGGAGAAAACGCCATGCTCTCCTAGAGCTTGCTTTGACTGAGAGCGCCATCTACAGAAATGCAATCACGCACTGAACCTTCTGACCATTAGGTGACACTATACACCACAAATGCAAAGGGAGAGTCAGGAACTACCACGTTAACACAAAGCATATTAAGAAGCCATCAGTAATTTTACAGTATGATACAATTATTAATGTAATATAATACACTTGTCAGTAGAATACAATTCTCATATGCTACTAAGAAACATTTTGTGGACAGCAAGAAGGATATAGAATCAACCACTAGCCCACTGAGAACAAATTTGACTTTTATCCTAATCACAGATAGAATTTAAAAGCATATTTTATGAAAAAATTTATAAAGCAAACACTTAATTTCATCATGCTGCGATCATAACCTATTTAGAAATTCCACTATTGCATGTAGTCCTTTATTCCTAGAAAAATTGGCAACTTAATTTGTATTCCACAATGATCTGGGTGGGGGGAGGTCAGACACTAATAGGTTACTCTGGGAAGGGTGAGGGGCAAGGGGGGTGGGGAAGAGGAAAAGAGGGAAAGAGAGAGAGAGAGAATGAATAAAGCCTAAACTTTAAAAATCCTAAGAACACAAAGTACGCTCTGACTCTAAAACTCTTCAGAACTAGATAGGGTGGGTTCTTTGAAGTCAGCCAACAGACTGGAAATGATGTCCTTCGCTGTGCCACTTAGCTAATGGCAGTGTGACTACCTTGACCTTGCCTATTTATAACATGAGTATAGATATTATGTGGAAGGGAGGTAAAGAAACTAGCTAAACCTGAGAGGTGAATAAATACGCAGGAATTCCTAGGACTCTGCCTCAAACATACTGCCTGGCTTGTGTACTCATTCATGCTAAAGGGTCAAAATTGTTTTGATACCAGCACTGTCCTTGGCTTAGTGACAGATCACTGCAGCCCAAAATATGTGGCAGTGGGGAAAGAAGAATAAAAAGAAATGCTAGTTCTTTACATTTTTCACTAATTGGGGAGCCTGGATAATATTTCTTGGACTCTCACTCCTTTTTTCTATTCATGACATACTCCTTAAACTGCCTGATTTCCCCCAAACTCTGCTAGCTTCTTAAAGTAGATTGGGAGGGCACTGAGGAACAGACAACCTGGGTGAGCAAAAGAGGAAATTTTCTCCCGGTTTTTCTAAAGCAGATTCATCTTCTGCACATAGATGTAGGGATGATAAAAGAGCCCTGAGCCCTGGATGGGGCTGAAACAAAAGTGGGCAGGTTTGGCACTGACTCTCTTAGTTGTCCAAGTGTCTAAATGACTAAATGGCTATTTCAAGTCATTTCCTTATTCCTGACTTCCTGGCTTCTCTCTTCTCTCCTGCTGTTTCTCTGTCTCTTTCCTATTGTTTTTCAATGTCTCTCTCTCTCAAACACACACACACACACACACACACACCACAGGTACTAAGACACGCAGTAGGTGACAGGCCTCTCCCAGACTCCCACCCATATCTTCTTGGAAGCAGAAGCAGAGTAGTCAGAACACAAGTTGGCTGTCAAAGTCTCCAGGAGAGGGAACACGTTGGAGAAAAGACACCTGTGGTTTCTGTCCTAAAACTGTCCACAGTCTCAAGCCTCTCTGGTTCCAAGAATCATTTCTCCTTCCTTTAGCCCCAATAACTTAAAAGCCAAGATCCAGTGCTATATATTTCAATACCTTTCCTATTGGCCTGCTGTTTTAGGGCCAAACAACTCACTTTCTCCTTTGAAAGGGTAGCCTTCATGGGCTAAGAATACTAATTTCACCACCTCACCTTTTAGCCTTTGCTGCAACTGTGCTTGTCTCCCCCCTACACAGTATGAATTTGGACCAATACAAGCTGGATGCAGAGATACAGATGCCTCATTTATGAGTGATGTGCTTCAAAGAAAACACTGACTGTAGGACACCTAATGGCTGGCCCAGAAATTAAAGGATGATGATTTTCTAGCATACTTATTAGAAGTGAGTACTAAGATAGCTGCTTATTACTTTTAGTTGTAACCAAACCATAGTGATTGAAACACACTTAGAAAACAAAACTGAATTTTTTTCATGTAATTTGCTCATGGAACAAATAGTAATTTTGTTAACTAGTTATGTGGACAATGCTCCTTCAATAACCTCACTAAGTGAAAATTCTATGACTCTGTAACTCAGTTATCCATCCATCCTTCCATCCATCCATCAGCCAATTAAACAACTGATCATTCATTTTACAAACACTGATGGAATGTTTCTAGAAAAACAGGTCTAGCCCTGAGCCAAATTCTTGAATAGGCAATTTTGGTATATGGAATCCTTTTTGTTTGTTTCTATGCCCAATTCTAATTTGTTTTACTCGGTTTTCTAGTGCTTGGTGCCTGGTACCACCCTCCAATATCACAGCTATTCCTTTGATTATGAAATATCTCCACGTCCCAAAATGATGTCCTTCTCTATTCTTACCTGTATCAATAAATAAGAAATAGAGAGTTTCCTGGTGTCCAGAGCTGTACAATAAGGATGACAAAAGTAATCAAAATTGTGGCCCTGAACCTGAACTATATTCTCATTGGGGGAAAGAGACCCACATAGGAAGTAACTAAAGAAAACACACACACACACACACACACACATTATAAACAATATGTGTATAATCTAAAGCTAATGCTGCTGATTTATTCAGCTAATACTGAATAAATAACAGTGAAAGAGATCATCAGATACATTAAACTGAAGAAAATTTATGCAAATATCATATATTTATATTAAGAAATATAATTTTCTCAATAAACTAAGAAAAGATTTGAGAAATGACTAAGAGAATACTAGGTTGTTTTAGTATTTAACAAAAACAGCAGAAAAGAGCAAGCAAAAGAATATAAGAGGGGCAGAGTCAAGATGGCATACTAGGCAGATGCAGAATTCGCATCTCCACACAACTAGGGCATCTACCAGGCCCCGGTGGGGGACCGCGGACACCTGAGGGGACGGGAGGAACCCCCAGTGACCGGGCAGGATGCGGGGTGTGGGGGGAGTGAAGGGGGAGGAGAAGTGGCGACCGGACAGGACTGGCGCCCCTGAGGGGAAGGGATCCCAGGCCCGAAGGGGGAAATTGGGAAACCACTGGGAGGGCAGAGGATCAAAAGGGAGTGTGGCCAGGTTTCCCCTGCCCACATGGACCCCCAGGAACCTGCTGAGATCCTGAACCTGATCCTCTGCCCACCGAGGCCCCCTGCAGCCACGTGGGTCCTGAGGGAGTGGGAGGTGGGGAAGGGGGATCAAAAGTAAAGACCAGACCTCCGGGACCAGCACCCCTGAAGGGTGGCTGGGGGAGGGAAGGAGTTCCTACACCCAGCAGGACCCACCCACGGTTAGGGGTCCAGTGGCGAGGGGGGAGACCCTGGGGGAGACGGTGGGGGAGGGGCACAAAGGAATGGAGGGGAACAGGGCCAGCGCTTTCCCTGTCCACTTAGGCACCAGGGAACGTGCTGGGCTCCTGGTCCTAATCCTCTGTCTGCCCTTGGAGCCTCCCTCTTGCCCACAGACCCCAAGCCCCGCACCTACACCCCCACCCAGGGCCCCACCTCTGCACTCAGAGACCCCCTCTGAGACCTCCTCAGACGTGCTGGCCCTGAACTCCACCCACACACCCTCACTCAGGGCCCTACCTCCAAACTCCGGAAGTGCACACTCCAGACACTCTCCTTTCCACATGCTGCCTCTCCACTTCCGTGCAGGTCCTAAGCAGAGGTCCCGGCCCACCCAAAACCCCACCCCTGCCTAAGTTCCACCCACCGCCTAAACCCCACCCCTATAGCCAAGGCTTTTTTGTTTCTTTCCTCTTTCAGATTGGGGTTCTGCTTTACCTGGTTGATTCACTGTTGTTGATTCTTTTATATATATATATATATTCTTCCCAATAAATATTTTATTTTTCTAATTTTATTTTATTCTTTGTTTGTTTGTTTGTTTTTGCCATATGCGGGCCTCTCACTGCTGTGGCCTCTCCTGTTGCAGAGCACAGGCTCCGGACGCACAGGCTCAGCGGCCATGGGCCACGGGCCCAGCCGCTCCGCAGCATGTGGGATCTTCCCGGACCAGGGCACGAACCCGTGTCCCCTGCATCGGCAGGCGGACTCTCAACCACTGCACCACCAGGGAAGCACCTATTTTATTCTTTATACTTTGTCAGTGATCTCTCCTTTTGGTGTGTTGCCACCCCCCCACCTGTTTTTTTTCTGTTGTCATTTTATTTTACCTGGTTGCAGTTGTTTCGATTATAGTTTTATTTTTCCTAATATATTTTTTATCTTCCTAATTTTATTTTGTTTTTTATTCTTTGATATTGTACTGCTACTCTTTTTCTTTCTTCCTTTCCTGTTTTTTTTTTTTTTTTAACCACACCATCAAGTTTGCAGGATCTTGGTTCCCAGGCCAGAGGTTGGGCCCAAGCTCCTGTGGTGGGAACTCTGAGTCCAAACCACTGGAGTAACAGAGAACCTCAGACTCCAGGGAATATCAATCAGAGTGAGGCCTCCTGGAGGTCCTCATCTCAGCACCAAGACCCAGCTCTATCTAACTGCCTGCAAATTCCAGTGCTGGATATCTCAGGCCAAACAACCAGTAAGACAGGAATACAGCACCACCCATCAAAAAAAAAAAAAAAAAAAAGAAGGAAACGAAAAGAAAAATGTGTTACAGATGAAGAAGCAAGGTAAAAACCTACAAGACCAAATAAATGGAGACAAAATAGGCAACCTACCTAAAAAAGAATTCAGAGTAATGATAGTAAAGATGATCCAAAAACTTAGAAATAGAATGGAGAAAATACAAGAAACATTTAACAAGGACCTAAAAGAACTAAAGAGCAAACAAACGGTGATGAACAACAAATTACTGAAATTAAAAATACTCTAGAAGGAATCAATAACAGAATAGCTGAGGCAGAAGAACGGATAAGTAAGCTGGAAGATAAAATGGCGGAAATAACTGCCAAGGAGCAGAATAAAGAAAAAGCATGAAAAGAATTGAGGACAGTCTCAGAGACTTCTGGGACAATATTAAACACACCAACATATGATTTATAGGGGTCCCAGAAGAAGAAGAGAAAAAGAAACGGTCTGAGAAAATATTTGAAGAGATTATAGTCAAAAACTTCCCTATCATGGGAAAGGAAATAGTCAATAAAGTCCAGGAAGCACAGAGAGTGCCATACAGGATAAACCCAAAGAGAAACATGCTGAGACACATATTAATCAAACTATCAAAAATTAAATACAAAGAAAACATAATAAAAGCAGCAAGGGAAAAGCAACAAATAACATTCAAGGGAATCCCCATAAGGTTAACAGCTGATCTTTCAGCAGAAACCCTGCAAGTCAGAAGGGAGTGGGAGGACATATTTAAAGTGAAGAAAGGGAAAAACCTACAGCCAAGATTACTCTACCCAGCAAGGATCTCTGTCAGACTCGACAGAGAAATTAAAACCTTTACAGATAAGCAAAAGTTAAGAGAATTCAGCATCACCAAACCAGCTTTACAACAAATGCTAAAGGAACTTCTCTAGACAGGAAACACAAGAGAAGGAAAAGACCTACAATAACAAACCCAAAACAATTAAGAATATGGTAATACGAACATACATATCAATAATTGCCTTAAATGTAAATGGATTAAATGTCCCAACCAAAAGACAAAGACTGGCTGAATGGATACAAAAAAAAGACCTGTACATATGCTGTCTAAAAGAGACCCATTTCAGACCTAGGGACACATACAGGCTGAAAGGGAGGGAATGGAAAAAGATACTCCATGCAAATGGAAATCACAATAAAGCTGGAGTAGCAGTTCTCATATCAGACAAAATAGACTTTAAAATAAAGACTAATACAAGAGACAAAGAAGGACACTACATAATGATCAAGGGATCAATCCAAGAAAAAGCTATAACAATTGTAAATATTTATGCACCCAACATGGGAGCACCTCAATACATAAGGCAAATGCTTACAGCCATACAAAGGGAAATCAACAGTAACACAATCATAGTAGGGGACTTTAACACCCCACTTTCACCAATGGACAGATCATCCAAAATGAAAATAAATAAGGAAACACAAGCTTTAAATGATACATTAAACAAGATGGACTTAACTGACACATATAGGACATTCCAGCCAAAAACAATAGAATACACTTTCTTTTCAAGGGCTCATACAACTTTCTATGGGATATATCAAATCTTGGGTCACAAATCAAGCCTTGGTAAATTTAAGAAAATTGAAATCATATCAAGTATCTTTTCCAACCACAATGCTCTGAGACTAGATATCAATTACAGGAAAAAAAACTGTAAAAATACAAAAACATGGAAGCTAAATAATACACTACTAAAAAATCAAGAGATCACTGAAGAAATCAAAGAGGAAATCAAAAAATACCTAGAAACAAATGACAATGAAAACAAGATAACCCAAAACCTATGGGATGCAGCAAAAGCAGTTCTAAGAGGGAAGTTTAGAGCAATACAATCCTACCTCAAGATACAAGAAAAGTCTCTAATAAACAACCTAACCTTACCCCTAAAGCAGTTAGAGAAAGAAAAACAAAAAAACCCCAAAGTTAGCAGAAGGAAAGAAGTCATAAAGATCAGATCAGAAATAAATGAAAAAGAAATGAAGGAAACAACAGCAAAGATCAATAAAACTGAAAGCTGGTTCTATGAGAAGATAAACAAAACTGATAAACCATTAGTCAGACCCACCAAGAAAAAAAGGGAGAAGACTCAAATCAAGAGAATTAGAAACGAAAAAGGACAAGTTACAACAGAGACCACAGAAATACAAAGCATCCTAAGAGACTACTACAAGCAACTCTATGCCAGTAAAATGGACAACCTGGAAGAAATGGACAAATTCTTAGGAAGGCACAACCTTCTGAGACTGAACCGCGAAGAAATAGAAAATATAAACAGACCAATCACAAGCACTGAAATTGAAACTGTGATTAAAAATCTTCCAAAAAACAAAAACTCAGGGCAAGATGGCTTCACAGGCGAATTCTATCAAACATTTAGAGAAGAGCTAACACCTATCCTTCTCAAACTCTTCCAAAATATAGCAGAGGGAGAAACACTCCCAAATTCATTCTACGAGGCCACCATCACCCTGATAGCAAAACCAGACAAAGATGTCACAAAATAAGAAAACTACAGGCCAATGTCTCTGATGAACACAGATGTAAAAATCCTCAACAAAATACTAGCAAAGAGAATCCAACAACACATTAAAAGAATCATACACCATCATCAAGTGGGGTTTATCCCAGGAATGGAAGGATTCTTCACTATATGCAAATCAATCAATGTGATACACCATATTAACAAACTTAAGGATAAAAACCATACAATAATCTCAATAGATGCACAAAAAGCTTTTGACAAAATTCAACACCCATTTATGATAAAAACTCTCCAGGAAGTAGGCATAGAGGGAACCTACCTCCACATAATAAATGCCATATATGACAGACTCACAGCCAACATCATTCTCAATGGTGAAAAACTGAAACCATTTCCTCTAAGATCAGAACAAGACAAGGTTGCGTACTCTCACCACTCTCATTCAACACAGTTTTGGAAGTTTTAGCCACAGCAATCAGGGTAGAAAAAGAAATAAAAGGAGTCCAAATCAGAAAAGAAGAAGTAGAACTGTCACTGTTTGCAGATGACATGATACTATACATAGAGAATTCTAAAGATGCTACCAGAAAACTACTAGAGCTAATCAATTAATATGCAGAGTAGCAGGATACAAAATTAATGCACAGAAATCTCTTGCATTTCTATATGCTAGTGATGAAAAATTTGAAAGAGAAATTAAGGAAACACTCCCATTTACCACTGCAACAAAAACAATAAAATACCTAGGAATAATCCTACCTTAAGAGACAAAAGACCTGTACGCAGAAAACTATAAGACACTGATGAAAGAAATTAAAGACGATACAAACAGATGGAGAGATATACTATGTTCCTGGATTGGAAGAATCAACAATGTGAAAATGACTATTCTACCCAAAGCAATCTACAGATTCAATGCAATCCCTATCAAACTACCAATGGCATTTTCCACACAACTAGAACAAAAATTTCACAGTTTGTATGGAAACACAAAAGACCCTGAACAGCCAAAGCAATCTTGAGAAAGAAAAATGGAGCTGGAGAAATCAGGCTCCCTGATTTCAGACTATATTACAAAGCTACAGTCATCAAGACAGTATGGTACTGGCACAAAAACAGAAATATAGATCAATGGAACACGATAGAAAACCCAGAGATAAACCCACACACACATGGTCACCTTATCTTTGATAATGGACGCAAGAGCATACAATGGAGAAAAGACACCTCTTCAATAAATGGTGCTGGGAAAACTGGACAGCTACATGTAAAAGAATGAAATTAGAACATTCCCTAATACCATACACAAAAATAAACTCAAAATGGATTAAAGACCTAAATGTAGGGCCAGGCAGTATAAAAGTCTTAGAGGAAAACAGAGCAGAACACTCTATGACATAAATCACAGCAAGATCCTTTTTGACCCACCTCCTACAAAAATGGAAATAAAAGCAAAAATAAACAAATGGGACCTAATGAAACTTAAAAGCTTTTGCACAGCAAAGGAAACCATAAACAAGATGAAAAGACAGAAAGAGAAAAACAAATGCCATATGCTAACACATATATATGGAATCTAAAAAAAATGGTTCTGAAGAATCTAGGGGAAGGACAGGAATAAAGACACAGACGTAGAGAATGGACTTGAGGACGTGGGGAGGGGAAACTGTAAGCTGGGACAAAGTGAGAGAGTAGCACTGACATGTATACACTACCAAATGTAAAATAGATAGCTAGTGGGAAGCAGCTGCATGGCACAGGGAGATCAGCCCAGTGCTTTGCGACCACCTAGAGGGGTGGGATAACGAGGGTGGGAGAGAGACGCAAGAGGGCGGGAATATGGGGATGTATGTATACATATAGCTGATTCACTTTGTTATACAGCAGAAACTAACACAACAATGTAAAGCAATTATACTCCAATAAAGATGTTAGAAAAAAAGAATGTAAGAGACAATTACATAACTGGACTGAACAAAACAAAGAGGCTGAAGATGGGAGATAGAATGAAATAAGAGAAATATTTAAGTTGGGGATAGAAGTCAGTGAGGGAGGTCTACGTAACTAATAGAACACCTCGGGTATTAGGATGAGAAATATAGTTATCTACATGCTAAAATGGGCATGAGAGAGGCACCAAAATTCTGAGTCATGAGCAATCACTAGCAATCAGGAAATCAGGAAATAGCATTTCCACCTTGAAACTATTACAGCCATATTTGAACCATTCTAATAAAATAAAGTTGTAATGAGCTCTTATGCTGAAAAGACTATTTTATCCTTATCATACGTTCATGTACTCAAACTCTGTTTTTTTCATAAAGATTTTTAGAAAATACTACCTTTGGACTCCAGTTCCAGTTTCTTTTTCTTTGCCCAAATATTATGGTAGTTTTCAGCCATCATTTCCGCCATAGCCTTAAAAGAACAAAATATTTAGCAACTAAGTTATACTCTAAAAGGATAGTAGAAAAAAGATAACTTTGCCTTCCAATATGTAATATCAAAACACACTTTAAATTAATAAATCGTAGTGTCTTAGTGCTAAAACACATGTAAAAGATAATTAAGCACAGCTTTGTTATTTAGAATCTGAATTTCAGAGGATTCTAATGATCTGTGAATTTACAAACCAGCAGAGGTGATGTGATGGGAATGGTCATTGTTCTTTATAATGTTTAAAGATACATGTTTTGTTAATTTAATAATGAAACTTCAAACTAGCTATGGACTTTAAAAATATGTTTATTTACAAGTTCTTATTTTAATTTCTAAAGTTTTAAAAGATGATGTAAACCTTACTGAATGAACACTGAATGCAGAGAGCATCAGACAAGCAGTCTAGATCCATATCTGTCCCAACCTAGGTCAGTCTGAGGTCTTGGATGAGACTTGGCCTCTGTGGCCTTTGGGTTTTGACAAGATTACCTCCAAGATTCCTTTCATTTTTGATTTTCAAGTTTACTATGTCATGTTAATACATTCGTACCAGAGCAATGACAAAGGGCAAGCCAAACACTTTAACAATCCATAGATTTTTTTATCTTTATATACTTATATCTCTTGGAATAATACTAACAATGCCAATGTCATTGTCTGATCATTATATTGACCTGTTAACTTATGTTCCATGGAAACAAACTTTATCTTTTCACTCAAATCAGGCAATTCAAAGTAGGTTCCTTAGTGACAAAGGAGACAGACAGAACTATGGTGGAGAAAGCAAAATGCCATCAATTTCCCTGGATAAACAACTTATAATATATATTCTTTCATGAGTAATTAAAGTGATCCTTGAGCAGAGCATTATAAACTACTGATTTAGTCTCTTCTCACATACAGCTATTTAATTATATTAGGACTTTTACATAGATATGATCTTTAAAGAAAATATATTATCCTAGAAAAAGTTCTATCAACTTTTACAGCATTAAAAGCTTAGGGTACATAATCTATAAACTCCATAGACCTTCTATATGATCACTACATTCAAATAATTCATGCTGTAAAATACATGCAGGAAGTGTTACAGTATGCTTTTTAAAAATGAAATTTGCAGAATATTTTTAAAAGTACTTACATGCAGATCTCTGGATAGTGTAACATTGCTCATGTCAATGGCTCGGGGGCTATAACCATGGGCGGCATCTACAGAAACCTAGATAATTTGCACAAAAAAATAGCATCTCATTAAAAAACACAGTAGAGAGAGATTTAAGAGACACTTTGAAAATATAAGGCAAACAAAATTCCAAGTGTAACGTTTCCTCAGATAAAACTGGCAAGTAGCTACACAAATTGATTTTGCAAACACATCTAGCAGATTACATTATATTTGGGTCTGACAAGTATTTATGATTGAATAATACATCCCAATATCTTAGGGATTGCTAATCTGTAAAGCTAACGATCAGGATTCAACAAATTATGTAGTGAGTCCAAGATTCTGAAATATTACCGGAATCAAAGGATAATTGAATTCTTGAGTTTCTTACAAATTCTAATTGGCTGCAATGAAATTTTCTTTTCCTCACACAAACGGTAGTTAATCAAAGAGGTCAGTATTTATAAATGTCTTTATGGGCAAAACAGATAAAATGAAGCCAACTTTTTAATTTTAAAAGTGCATCATATAGTACTCAGTGATTTGTAACGACACCCTCAATCACCGGAGGGTTTCCTTAATATTTAAATTTTGACATTTTAAGGATGAAATCTGAAAAACAAAAAAACAACCTACAGAATGGGAGAAAGTATTTGCAAATGATGCGACTGACAAGGGATTAATTTCCAAAATATAAAAACGGCTCATACGGCTCAGTATCAAAAAAAAACAACAACAAACACCCCAATCAAATAATGGGCAGAAGACATAAACAGACATTTCTCCAAAGAAGACATACAGATGGCCAACTGGCACATGAAAAGATGCTCAACATTGCTAATTATTAGAGGAATGCAAATCAAAACTACAATGAGGTACCACCTCTCACTGGTCAGAAGGGCCATCATTAAAAAGTCTACAAATAACAAATACTGGAGAAAGTCTGGAGAAAAGGGAACCAACCCTCTGAGACTGTTGGTGGGAATGTAAATTGGTGCATCCCCTATGGAAAACAGGATGGAGATTCCTCAAAAAACTGAAAATAGAGTTGCCATATGATCCAGCAATCCCATTCCTGGATATATAACCAAACAAAACTATGATTCAAAGAGACACATGCACCCTTATGTTCACTGCAGCACTATTCACAATAGCCAAGACATGGAAACAACCTAAGTGTCCATCGACAGATGAATGGATAAAGAAGATGTGGGGGCTTCCCTGGTGGCAGAGCGGTTGAGAGTCCGCCTGCCGATGCAGGGGATATGGGTTCGTGCCCCAGTCCAGGAAGATCTCACATGCTGTGGAGCGGCTAGGCCTGTGAGCCATGGCCGCTGAGCCTGCGCGTCTGGAGCCTGTTCCTCCGCAATGGGAGAGGCCACAACAGTGAGAGGCCTGCGTACCGCAAAAAAAAAAAAAAAAAAAAAAAAAAAAAAGAAGATGTGGTACATGTACACAATGGAACACTACTCAGCCATGAAAAATAATGAATGCCATTTGCAGCAACATGGATGGACTTAGAGATGATCATATTAAGTAAAGTAATTCAGAAAGAGAAAGACAAATACCATATGATATCACTCACATGTGGAATCTAAAATATGACACAAATGAACCTATCTACGAAACAGAAACACACTCACAGACATAGAGAACAGACTTGTGGTTGCCAAGCAGGAGGGGGTTGGATGGAGTGGGAGTTTGGGATTAGCAGATGCAAACTATCATATACAGAATGGATAAACCACAAGGTCCTACTCTATAGCACAGGGAACTGTATCCTGTGCTAAACCATAATGGAAAAGCATATAAAAAGAATGTATATATATGTATAACTGAATCACTTTGCTGTACAGCAGAAATTAACACAACATAAATCAGCTATACTTCATTTAAAAAGACAAGAATGAAACCTATCTTCCCATCAACTGCAAGAGGGTTTCACTTACTGTCAGGAGCTCTTACCTCATTCCACCCAACGGCATATTATGGAAAAGTATGCCACAGAAACGAATTCTGGTTCATGCTTATAAATCTGATATATTTCATAACTGTGTATATTTTCGTCAGACATGGATAAACAAAAAGCTAGATAAAAGGTACAATACAGCTCAGATCTGTGCCTGTGAACCAAAGGGAGGCTATTATATGCTACCATTAATCATGTTCTCATGGGCTACACTCAACTCACTGTTCAGTTTTAAGTGAATCTTGGCTTCTGTGTCAGTACTGAGCCACTGCTGGGTACCATCCATAAGAGAATGCGGAATAAAAATCACCGTTTTTTCTCCCTTAAATACCCATGAAAGGAAATTGAGACTTAAGAGAACTTAAGTGACTCGCCCAAGGTCACAGAGCTAAAATTCTGAGCAGGCAGGATTCCAACTCAGGCTGTCTGACTCCAGGCCCACTTCTCTCTCACTGTCACCTCTTTTCTTCAACATATCGCAGTATATTTCTTTCCCCAGCACTCTACTACCCCTGCCCTCTCTAATGTAATCAGTTTCCAAGTTGCCAAATTCAAAGTCTTCTTTGCAGCTACCATCATACTGGTCCTTCTACACTGGACATGACTAACCACCACTCAACCAGCCCCCTCGTTTCACGAAACCACCCACCTGGCTCTCCACTTCCCTCTCCGATCTCTTTGCCTCCTTCTCTGGCTCCTCTTCCACAAATGACCTCGAAATATTTGTGGCTTTCTGGGTTCCCTCTTCAGTTGTTTCTTTCTTTATTCTAAATGCTTTCTTTAGGTGTCCCTATCCACATCTACTTTAAATATTTCATTTATCAACCATGTTTTATTAAACCAAAAATGAGTTGATCCAGCCTAGCATTGCTTCTCTGCTCTAGACTTACATTTTCAACTATTCATTACCATCTCCATTTGGGATTCTATAAGTGTATTCATTTTCTACTGCTGCTATAATAAGCGACTGCCAGAAATGTCGTGGCTTAAAACATCACAAAGTTATGAGAAATCTGAAACAGGTCTCAATTAGCTAAATTCAAGGTGTCCACAGGGCTGTGTTCCTTTCTAGAGGTTTTATCAAAGCATCTTTTCCCTGTCTTTCCCAGCTTCTAAAGGCCACCCGCATTTTTGACTCATGGCCCATTTCTCCATCTTCAAGTCAGCTATACTACATCTCTCTGACCTTCCTTCTGTAGTCACGTCTCCTTTGTCCAAAGCCAGGAAAGGGTATCCATTTTTAAGGATCCTTGTGATTACGCTGGACCCACCATTAATTCAGTAGAATCTTGCCCATCTCAAGATCATTAACCTTGATCACATGGGCAAACATAATCACATTGGCAAAGCCCCAGGAAATCAACCTTTCTACAGACAACAGTGATTGGGGATCATCTTTGGAGCCAGAATTCTGCCTAACACGACATCTAAAATCAAAAACATACTCTCTACTTGCCACCCACCCCCCAGCACTAACCTCATCTCACATACGCTACCCAGCTGGTAGGCCAGTACAGACCCATGGCAACCCCCTCTGATTAGTCCTCCTCATTTGCTATTATGGATCAGTCACAAAATTCTGTCTCTTCTACTACAAAACACCTCTGGGATACATCCGCTTCCCTCCATGTCCACTGTCTTTGCTCTAATTCAGATATTTAATGTTTTTGTTTTGTTTCATGCAATGCATTCAATATCCTCCTAAGGAGTTTGTCTTTCTGCCTTCAATCTCCCCCTTCTCTGATTCCTTCTCTACTCTGTTGTGAGAATTACATTTCCAAAGTATTTATTTTGTTATTCCCTGAGTTATAAGCCTTTCCACTGAACAGTAAAAATCTGAAGGCCTAGGCTGAGCCTTATTCATCACAGTATTCCCAGAGCCTGGCACAAGCCATCTTTCATCAATTTCAGGACTATAAAATGATTCCCAATCTCACAGATATTGAAATATGGCAAACATGCGTCTTAAAACTAAATTTTAAAAAAGCATTAGACTCTGCAAATTTTGTTGAATAAATGAATCAAATAGAGTTGATATCGATAACCTTATTTGTTCCTAAAATAAAATTCTCAGTATTTAATATCCTCTTAGACCATGTTCCTTATATAACTGAAATTTATATCCTTTTAGCTTTAGAGTAAGTTATTGAGGCTGGTTTAAAGAATGCAAGTAGATATTTGTTTATTCAGAGATAGATTCTTCTCATGTTTTTCATAACCTGTTTCTCTCCTTTACATTCACAGTAATCACAAGACTGGCCAGGTCTTCTATAATTTCAAGTTACCTGGGATACATACCATCTCTGTATTTAATTAACTCTAGTCTTCTTAGCAATAATAATAACAACAAATAACAACCACCATGTGAATGGTTATGTGCAAGGCACATAGATTATCTCATTTCTTTAGAGCAATTCTGAAAAGGAGATACTGCTTTTTGTCATTTTAAAATGAGAAGAGGATCAAAAGAATTAAACAATTTTAAGCCATTATATCATGTAAATTGTAAACAGCAGAATCAAGTTTTTAAAGTAATTCTGTCTGACTCCAAAGCACTTCTCAACTTTCTTAAGACGGCCGCCAATGTTCTGCCTGATTTGGCCCCTAAGACCTCTCTTCCCATCTCCTTGTTACTCATGAGCTCCAATCTCACTGGATTCCTCATTTTCCCTCACACACGCCAGGCCACACTCTCATCTCAGAGCACGTGCACGACTTGCAACATCCTTCCCCCAAGTAGGTCCAACTCCCTCCCTTCTATTCAATTTATCTTCTCCACGAAATCTGCTCTGATAACCCTATATCATACTGCAACTCATCCCAAAAGGCTAACCAACTCCCCTGCTCTGCACTCGGAATCTGCCTTTCCATGCTACATTTTCTCTTTCCATAATATTTATCACATTTTGATGTAGTATGTAATTTACTTATATCTATTATTTACTTTCCCCATTAACATGTAAGCTCTATGAGAGCAGAGGTTTTTGTCTATTTTGTTCATGGACCTATTTGAAAAGCTTAGGATAGTACATGGAACATAGCAGGTGCTCAGTAAATAACTCTTAAAAGAATGAACGAATCATTCCTCTATCCTAGTCTGTATTTTAGTTCAAGATAGGTAACACCTTCCAAATTTCATTCCCATCTTCCTCTCCTTCTCAGGTTATAAGCTTATTTTTTAAATTTGTTTAAATAATTTATACCCTACATGTGTAATAAAAACCAGATATAAGAAATTAAAATTGGGAGGTAAATAAGTAATTACTGAGAACCTGTGGAATGTGACTGAAATTGTCAGAAATGTCCTCCTTTTCTGCTGACTTGAGTGACGACCAAGAAGTCAAAATCCACCAATTTAGCTGCTCTACTCAGCATCTCCTCACTGATAATTATATCAGCATCTATACACTCTATTCTTTTTTTTTATTTTATTGAAGTACAGTTGATTTACAATGTTGTGTTAATTTCTGCTGTACAGCAAAGTGATTCAGTAATATACACACATATATATTCTTTTTCATACTCTTTTCCATTATGGTTTACCACAGGATATTGAATATGGTTCCCTGTGCTATACAGTAGGACCTTGTCATTGATCCATCCTATATGTAACAGTTTGCATCTGCTAATCCCAAACTCCCAATTCATCCCTCCCCGATGGCAACAAGTCTGTTCTCTATGCCTGTGCATCTGTTTCTGTTCCGTAGATAAGTTTATTTGTGTCATATATTAGATTCTACATATAAGTATACACTCTATTCTATATCCTGTCAAGTTATTGGCTTTGTCATTGTCCATATATTATCTTAATGTGCACATTACAAAACCCTAATAGAGTGGTAAATTTCCTGAAATCATGATTCGTGTAGTGTTCATGGTAAACAAAAGACATTAACAGTGTTACTGATCCACGTAAAAATAATAATGATCATAATTAGGTCTAACATTGAAATATATGCCCGTCACTCCTTTAAGTGATTTATAAGCATCACAACATGTAATTCTCACAATAATCTTTTAAATTAGATGCTCTCTTCTGTTTCACTTTAAAAAGGAGAAAACCGCAGCATAGAGAGGTTAAGCAGTTTGCCTGAGCTCACAAAAAAGCTATCTACTCCACGGTGAGACCAGGATTTCAACCCAGACAGGCTGTGCCAGATCTTGCTGAGTTAAACACAGGCCGCTTCTGCCTCACAGATGGAGTGCTGAGCCCCAGTGGAAGGAAGCTAAGAATATCAGCTCCAGAATCATGTCAACAGGTGATCTCAATTCACCCAACTGCAGTCCTTAGTATAAAGTGATGCCACCAAAAGTGTTCCTTAATTTATTCAAGAGTGTATCTATTACATAATAGAAAACATCTTTATAGTCACATGGGAAAATCAGTAATGGAGAGAAGAAAAGACATTAAGAAGTTTGGCAAGATGATAACTGAAAAAGATGATAATACTGTTAGGTTAGTAATTAAGAAATGACGAGCTATTTTAACATTTCAAATAATCTTGGATTATGCTTCAAGAATGTTTGTGTGAAAATAATGGCAAGGATTATAAATATATTTGTGGCATTTGTTGCTCTCTGTTTCTGATACTGATAGAAATATAGAAATATTCTGTCCTTTTATTTTAAACTACTGAAAGGTCAAAGTACTACAAACTCAAACACCCTCTTTTACGTACCTTCGAAGAAATGCTCTCTGGCATTAAAAATATATAAATAATAATGGTCATAATAAGAGTTACCATTTACTGAGGGAAACAGATTGAGTAACGTGCCCAGCAGTTTATTTCTAGAAAGTGGTGGTCCCAGGATTGAAGCCCCAGTGGTCTACCTCCAGAGCTGTCCCTCTTAATCCGTACATCTGGCATAAGCACCTCCTAATATTTTGAAATGACGTAGGAGATTTAACAATATATGTCATATGTCACACATGTCACTCTGAAAATCATTAAGACTTAAGAGATGATTATAGGGTATCAATTAATAGTATCTATTGAGGGTTTAATGGGAACTGAAAACTGCACTAGAAGCTAAGCAGGGTGTAAGGAAGAGCAGAAATATACACAACATACACAAATTTTTTTTTGTTAGCCATCTTGAGAAAAGTTTATTGAAATTCAGAAAAACATAATTATGATTTTCCCAGGGTTAAAACAAGGTAATCCTTTTCTGAAGATGGATTGGTTATAGCTTGTGCATTATAATTTACAGAGTCTGTAATCACTTCCGATGTTCTAGAATCAGTTTCTTAAATTTCGCGTAACATTTTGTATCTGACATGATCCAGTACCATTTTGGAGTTTGTTATGTTTCATCATTGGTTACTGTTTTTTTTTTTTTTTTTTTTTCAGAGATGCTCACAAAAGTATGAAATCTATAAGTTATTTTAGTCTTCAGGTGAGCGTGGCTAAAACTGTGGTATGAACCTTTGCTTCTCTCCCTTTTCTGGTATTTTTGAAAAATTCGAGAGAGAAGACAGGCAGAGGCATACTCAGCAATCTGCCCTACTTGTTCTGACAGCAGTGGCAGGAAAAGGTATGGCAGCGACAGCAACAAGAGAACGGAGTACCCCTCCTTTCTGTTGCAGCCCTTCCCTTGCCCTCTCTGGGCTGTGCTCCCGCATGTTATATAGGCCCAGGTTTTCTGGCTAATAGACAGGTCTTTTTTTTTTGTCTGCCTCCTACCATTTCTACCCTTTATTGCTGGCCCACAGAATCGGCACCGTTATTGTTTCAAAGGGCATGTTCTCATTCAACATATATGATTTTAGATTAGAGCACATAATTTTTCCTATGAAGGGCAGTGGGAGAATCTATTTTATTTTTCCTGGCAGAGCTTAAAGTCACTTCCATTATGTAATAATTTCCTTATTTCCTATACAACTTACAGGAAAAAAAAAAACATCATTCCATTCTCTGCACTCTGAGCATTTTGTACATAGCCTAAATCTTATTGTTGTGGAAGGTTTAACTAGACTGTCTCTAACACCAAATTGTGAGTCTCTAGGAGTAGAATTGGATCTTATTATCTTTGTATTCCTATCACCTAGTCCTCAGTTTGTGATCAATATTTGTTCAAACAGATTAAAACAAAATGTGATTTAGTTAGAACTGTATGTATACATGACAACAAGGTAAAATATGCTTTTACAGCTTCTATCTCCAGGATACTTAAGAGAATATGATGTAAAATACGCCCAAATCAGAACTTAATCTATTTAACAGTACTATATTTCAAATATGAAGCATGTGAAGCACACACTTTGAGTACCTTCATTTTCTTTTTTTCAAAAATGTCATCTATATAAATGGCAATAATAAACACAACAGTTTGGTTAAACCAAAGGCAGTGGCCCAAGCAGTCTGGAAAGGGACGACGACAGGTTTAGCTCCCAGGAGAAATGAAAGGGCCAGGTGGTATTTGGTCCCCACCTTGAACCCTAGGTTCTCAAGGTCAAGGCTGTCCTTATTCTGCCATCTTGAACACAGAAGCCCCACAGCCACGCCTTGTTAAGTTGACTGAACTTCCTTGACCTAATCCACTAACGGTGTGTTCTTCGATTCCTGCGCTGCCTGTCTGGTTCAGATCTTCCCTTCGCAAGTGGACAGGTGCTCAAGCCCACTTGTATGGAGCATCCATGGGGGTTTTAGATCTGGATCACTACTATCTGACCACCCCTCTAGCACCTAAGAACCAACCTTCAGTTCTTACTGGTAAGGAGACAAAAGCTCTGTAGACAACCTTTTTGTGGATAAAGGAACGTATTTTACATCCTTCATTAGCATAACTTTACGACTTTATCATCGAGTACTCCTTTATATACTGTCAGAAGTACAACCTGATATATAAACTCCAGTATTTTAACCAAGACCTAAACTCACTTAAAAGGAACAGAGTTTTCCCGCTTCTAAACTTTATGTTAGTCTTTAGAATTTTCAAGTTAGTTGTTTTGGGAAACACAATAATTAAATGAAATATTCAAATTATTTTAAAATAACATAAACAGTGGATTCATTACTGTGATTCTTACCTGGCTTGTCTGGGAAATACGACGAGTCCGGCTATAAAGGGCCATGCTGTCTCCCTCCCGTGTCCTTTCAATTCTCCACCCCCAGGCCAGCATAGTTTTTAAAGATTCTTTGATTGGCCAGCGATAAATTTCTTTTTCCTAGAAAAAAATCAGAAAAGGGTGGGGTATTATGAACCTAAACAAAAATTTAAAATATTTAATGCTTTGTTCTGAAATACTCTGTCTTCACCTAAAATTTTTTTGATTAGCATTGTTTATTTAAAAATAAAAAAGGAAAGTAAAAATTCTGAAGAGCAGAGTATGAGCTGAGACCTCGTTTGACTAATGCTGCTAAGAGGGATCCTGTCTTATTATATAGCATGAGGTTAATTTCCTTTAGTTTCCCAGATTCTGATACTTCAGACAGAAACTAGAAAGGAGAAACACAATTAGGAAGAAGTGCCAGATTATATGACATGTGCTTGAAGCCGTTTCTCTGCTTCTCTTGAAGCAGAGAAGTAACTTCCTCTGTAAGCACCAAGCTAGAAAATCCTTTTCACTTTATTTTTCAAGATACTGCTTTCCCCTCAAAGAAGTAAAATATATGAAAACATAAATAATAAGCATATTACAATATATTACTTCATTATCCCTTATCAAAAAACTCTTAAGAATGAAAAGAATGTTTTCTAAAGTTCTTAAAAATATAGGAGAGGAATAAAAATAAAAAAGAAACAGAAAAATATTAAGTAGAGAAGAGAATAACCAATTAAATACTGACAGAAAATGGTACTACAGAGAAAAAAATAGATAAAAAATGGGACCTTTGAGAAAAGGTAAAAATAGTATATATAAAATAGACGTGTTAATAATAAGAAAAATAACTTCCCTCCCCAAATTAAAACTATATAAACTTAAAAAATAAACACGTCACCTTTTCAGATAATAGTTTATATGGCTTCATTAATGGTTGAACTTTAGACGAGTCTGAATATATTTCTCCATAAATCCATCCATTTGCCAACTAAAAAAAAATCAAAATTGTTTTACATGCTTTAATTTTAGTGTAGGTGTGCATGTGTTTAAGTGTGTACTTGATAAAATAAATCTAAAATGAACCAAGATAAGGATTAAGGTTTGAACTCCTTTGTCCAATGACCTCTCAACACATTTGTTCCACGTGATTTTGCCCATATAATTTGGTGCATTTCACTGTTTCCCTGTATCATTTCATGTATGTCTATGGGATCCGGGTAACTAGTAACTAGGCTGAAATAGCTCAGGACTGCCTTCCTGTAAATCTCCTCTCCATCACCACCCCACCGGCTCAGTCTTTATAGAGGACAGACACTTCACTCTTACTGACTTACCTAGTAAATCGATTAAGTTACTGAACAAAGAAAGAGCCATACGCTTAACAAAACAAAAAGGGGGTTTCTTGGAAGGAGGGACTGGTTGGCCGAGGCAAAGACTGAAACTTAATATCAAGTTTAATAGGGTGGGGCTTCCCTGGTAGCACAGTGGTAAAGAACCCACCTGCCAATGCAGGGGACATGGGTTCGAGCCCTGGTCCGGGAAGATCCCACATGCCACAGAGCAACAAAGCCCATGCGCCACAACTACTGAAGCCTGCGCGTCTAGAACCTGTGCTCCGCAACAAGAGAAGCCACTGCAATGAGAAGCCCGCGTGCAGCAACGAAGACCCAACGCAGCCAAAAATAAATAAATAAAAATAAATAAATTTAAAAAAAAGAAAAAAAGTTTAATAGGGTGATACTGAGTTGCCACATAACATAAGCAACCCTTGGGACCTTCGCTCTTTGATTTTCACTTCGCCAAGTCAGTACATGCTTATTTTAGAATCCTGCTTCATCTCAACTTAATTTCTCTGACAACCCTATTTTAACCATCTTCTCTAAGTTTAACTAGGCTTAACTTAAACGTGACCACATTTTTCCTCCAGAAAAATCTCATAATATATATGTAGGACTTATATCACGGACTGAGACTGCTTTAGTTATCTCATTCAAGTTATCTTTTCTTGACAATGCAAATAAAACATGCCATCTTGCCTCATAAGTGAACTGCAGATCTACTTAGAGATAAGAAATACAACAGAAGAGTAGAAGGTATAAATAATCACTAAATTCTGATTAATAATTTTCAAGATTTTATCTAATATAAAATTATACATAAAGCTAAAGTTCCCTTAAAAGATGTCTGGACCTAGAGCCACTATTTCTTACTGAAGACCCTAATGATAGTTTAAAAAAATTTTTTTTT
Source organism: Mesoplodon bidens (assembly GCF_964165515.1). Classification (NCBI taxonomy): domain Eukaryota; kingdom Metazoa; phylum Chordata; class Mammalia; order Artiodactyla; family Ziphiidae; genus Mesoplodon; species Mesoplodon bidens. The sequence continues at coordinate 115,383,637 of NC_138176.1, read as the reverse complement.
GAAGTATAGTTGTGTTAATTTCTGCTGTACAGCAGAGTGATTCAGTTATGCAGTGATTCAGTTATACCTATATATATATATATATATATATATATATATATATATATGTATGTATATATTTTTTCAGATTCTTTTCCATTATGGTTTATCACAGGATATTGAATATAGTTCCCTGTGCTATACAATAAGAACTTGTTGTTTATCCATACTACATATAATATTTTGCATATTATTACTACTTTTTACTCTCACAAAAATGTATGTTTAGAAACTATATTTGATTTAATTAATAGATTCTTTTGAATTTTTAACACTGTGCTTTTTATGAACACAAATATTCTTATTCTTATGTGCATTATATGTACATCAGTGGTAGAACTAAGTATTTTATTAGACTAAATATTATGTCAGCAAATCATAATTAAATGTTCTTTCCTAATCTAAAGCTCTCACTTGAAAGTAGAAAATTGTCATGGTCAGGAATATCTGAGCCATGAACATTCATTAGGTACGTTCAGTACTGAATTAGAATGTGATATTCTGACTTTTACCTTGTCCATTGACCACTTGTCATGGGAATGTTCTGCATATTTGTTAATGAAGTATTCCAACTTCTCAGGAATTGTAATACTATGAGAAAAATAAAGAAAAAAGGCTTGATTTTCACAGCACTTACAGGGAATCATATTAATAATTTACTCACAGCTTATGACTGCTTATACCCCATTCGATGCATAACTGTTAAAAAATTGGTTTAACAAGGTATTACTTTTCCATATGGTAGGAATAATATAAGAAAAGTCAAGCAGATATGGTTCTATCCACTCATCTTATAATGAGTCACACTTTATGTCTTAATGTTAAGTTATATATAATAAAAATTATACATAGTATAAATAAAAATAATTAAAATGTATTCAAAGAAGAGGACAACAGATAACACCAATTTTTTCTTTAAACCTGAATGAAGATATAGTTAAATTCAACAAGCTTAAAGACATACTTTTCTCTCACATACGGTCTTTGAAGTTATTCCTCCTTTTGACTTAAGTCTCTTAGGCAACAACTATAAATGGATAAAAGACTGCTGAAATCTGACCTGTTCCATTTTTAAATGTACTAAAATTAACTTTAAGTTAATTGCATACAACTAGTGATATGTTAATAATTTTAAATGTTAATGGTCTATATATAAATTCTAGATGGTACTAATATGAACTATAGGGAAAAGTAATTAACCAATTCATGCTTTATGATTTTGATAACATTTCTTCTTGATTTCCTTCATGCTTAAATAAATATTTAATCCCTCGAACAGACATGGAGTCCATGCAACTGAAGACCAAGTCTGATGGTAAATGTAAGACTTGGGACTATCAAATATATCTATTAATGGAAAAAGTAACTTACTAATGCAATTAACTTTGAGAATAGAATTATAAGTAAAACCTAGTATAATAAGATGGTTTACTGTTCTTTTCTAGTAATGTTATCAGTTAGTAATTGAACTTTATGACATTCACATACTTAAAAAATAATATGTAAAAAAATCACAAAGATGTAGAAATTATTGCTATCACTATGCAAACCTAGTCTGTTAAGAGGTCCCCAAAGGGGCTAGCTGAGGTTAATTAATATACATGCCTCACACTTATTCATTAATTGGATTTAATTAATCAACATCAAAGCCATAACATTGTTCTAATGTTATTTTAAAATCCTAGATTACATTGTATGTTAACAAACCACAAACTTACCCAAGTAGGAATGTGAACATGTGATATTTTGGTTTACTTACTTTAGAAGAGATACAAAGGATCAATCACATAAGCCAAATACTGGGGGGGTAGAGTCTTTTCTCACAGGACTGTTATCAAATACCAAACATGCAAATTTAAGGCATTATCAAACTAATGGCATACCACCTGGCTTGAAATTTGGATCTGGTTATGGAAGCTAAACCAGCTGAGGGGCCACCCAGAGACCTGAAAGTTGAACTCCCAAGCAAATTCAGATGCTGTGGATGGTAACTACCAAGTGACTACCTTGCTAATACTGATCTTGCTGAGTCACCACGGAATAGGTAAGATAATGTGGCATGAAGAGCAGCCTCCTTGAAAATGGAAAACCATGGTCCTACTTAAAGACAGTAACAACAACAAAAATGCTGAGACTCCAAACACCTGACATACCCAAACATCCTATCTGTAGAGCAATTTATGCAAGTAGGTACATGGAAGAGCTTTCATAATGATAAGTAATATATTATCTGTGGTTAAGGTTGTCACACTGCATTCTCAATCCATGCTAAATTTTCCAGAAATATTCTCATTTGATATTCCCTTCACTCTCACGCTGTGCTTTATGGGGCTGAACATAAGCTGCTAACCCTAGGCCTGGCTGAGATGTAGTGATGATGAAGTGATGCCCCGTAGCTCACAGAGCTTTGCACTGCATGCTGGGAGCACCCTGAATCAAAGACTCTGCATAGAAGTTGGCTTCAATTATTAATAAACATTTAGGGTAGAATTTCAACTAAAAAATATAACTGATATACTTTCTTGATTCTCATTATTATAGGTATTGCCATGTGGTTACGTACAGAGAATCCTGATGATATTAAGAGTATATCTCGGGCTTCCCTGGTGGCACAGTGGTTGAGAGTCCGCCTGCCAATGCAGGGGACACGGGTTCGTGCCCCGGTCCGGGAAGATCCCACATGCCGCGGAGCGGCTGGGCCCGTGAGCCATGGCCGCTGAGCCTGCACGTCCGGAGCCTGTGCTCCGCAACGGGAGAGGCCACAGCAGTGAGAGGCCCGCGTACCGCAAAAAAAAAAAAAAAAAAAAGAGTATATCTCTTAGAAGGTACATCTTATCTACTTCTGATGTTTGTATAACCATTATTATTACTATTATCATTTCATCAAGTAGAGGGACCCCTAGTAAAAGGATACCAATTCAAAGGGGGCATGGATGAGAGAAAGTTCACTTTAGTACCTTATTCAATTTCAGACTTCACACATCATTTACAATAAAAATCTGCTGCAATAGAAAGAGTCCATACTTTGAGGTATCAACAGGTTGTGGGTTAAAGTTCCCTTCAGAATCCATTGATGACTGTTTTTCCATCATACTGACATAATTTGACTCCATGTAGTCTGGAGGCAAAGCTCCCGCAACTGCACTCAGGCAAGGCAGTGCCAGTTTGAAAAGTTCTTGTTCATATTTCTGGGAAGAGATGGAGGACCAAAAAGTAAATACTCCATTACTATTGAGGAAAAGCTGTCAACATGATCACTGCGGCTGACACGATGCTGTAAGAGAAAATCTGAATTACCTTGGGCTGGCTCAACTCCCCAAAGGATTCTTTCTCTAGAAAATGGAAACTATAGCCTGACATCCCATAAGATGAGATGACTGAAGCTTTGTACTGCAGTTGCAGCATAAAAGGAATAAAATCTTTGCTTCTCTAAACGTTTATTCTCCAATATGGGAAATGAAGTGAACCTGAATATTCTACATGTATAATGTGTCTTTACAACATAAACATAATTTCAGTCAATGAGGACTATTGCTGCACCACATTATAAAGACTAGACATGAAAAATACCCAAAGTATAACATTCCAGAGAGTAAGGAATTTTAACTGGTCTGTATTGCATTACAAAGGTATGAAAAATAAAATTCTGAACTGAGAAAGAAATTCTATAGGAGATATGTATAATCAAAATTTCTGGGGAGAGGTATTTATATATTAATTACATAATTAGTTAAATTTGTATTTGTAGATTTTTTAAAAATCAAAAAAATAATTCCTTTATTTATTATTAAAAAAATTTAATTGAAGTGTAGTTGATTTATAATGTTGTATTAATCTCTGCTGTACAGCAAAGTGACTCAGTTATACACATCTAGACATTCTTTTTTTAAAAAATATTCTTTTCCATTTTGCTTTATCGTAGGAGATTACAGTTCCCTGGGCTATACAGTAGGACATTGTTGTTTATCCATTTTAAAAGTTATCTCACTTTAAATGTTCAATTTTAAATTAAAGCTGTAAATTCTTCTCAAAATACCTTCTACATATTATTTCAAAAATGCTCCAGGTTTACCCAAGGCAATTCAGCAAGAAAAAGCACTGAGTTGTAGCTACCAAATGTAATCACAGATAAACCTCCCTTATTATGCAGTAAACTCTTGGTTATACTATTCCAGTCATCTGATAATGTCTCTTTGGGAATTTAAACTGATTTTGATTAATAATTTAAGCATAAGCATACGAAGCATGTTGTTCTGATTTTCTCTGAAATAATACACTCCAGTCTTCTGAAAGTATATGAACTATTCATTATAAATATGGCAACTATAAGGGAATGTCACATACATAAAGCACTGAGTACTTAAATCTCCATAGCAGCAAAGTGGGAAAAGTCAGTAAGGCCACTGGAATATTATAATTTTATGATATTTAATATTTTATATTTTTATATTTGACAGGATTTCTTCAGGCTTTATAAGATTGGGGAGGTGACTGACTAGGGAGGGTTTGAGTCCAAAGAAGTCCAAATGTACCAGAAACTGATCAACCCATGTGCATAATTTCCTAAAATGCTTAGCCATTTTCAAGTCAGAAAAGGTTATGATCACAAGAAACATGTTACCATAATGATTATGAAAAGTTAATATAAATTGCATCCTCAACATTTGTTATAAATGAAGAGAAAAAATAAAACTATGTCAAGTCTTGATGAGCAAAGACAGCATTCCACTATTCCACTAGGAATACTATCTTACCAAATCCTATGGCTTTTCAGTTGTTTTATCATACAAATAAAACCACAATTACCTTTTGAGACAGGGCATCAAAAATGCCCCAGAACAACTTTCTTGATAAATGAAGTTCTTCTTCTGAGGCAGCTCCAAAGTTTCCCCACCCTCCAAGAAGGCAGTAGTATTTCCAGCATCTTTCATAATGATTTGTCAGCAGCTAGGTGGGAAAACAATTCTAAGAGCACTGAGCTAAAGACACATGGTATATATTTTCCATTTCCTCCCAAATGGCATTTTAATGCCATGTAATAAGGCCAACTGATAACTGATATGGAAATTCTCAATCCCATATGAATTCTTCTGGAGAATACTATGATCTTATATAGGATGTCTCCTTAAATTTAACACTGAGCACAGGATGAAGACCAAATGACCAATTTCACAAATTATCTTGAACAGAATTCTTTAGGAGGTTGTTTGGTTATCTGTGTACCCGAGTTCTACTTTAGTTGCTATCATTTACTTACAATTTTATGACTTGTTATCCCCTGGAATCCATGCATGTAACAGAGGGATTGATGTCACACTGACCCAGAGGATACAGCACCTAAAATGTGCATTCTCAAGGGACAATACCTCTGAATATTTGTGCTTCCTCTCTACCTACCCTGAGTCATTACACTTCACGATTTGCTTCAGAATGCACATCTCTAAGTAAACTCCCCAAACTGCCCTACTTCCGTAATTTCTTTATCTGTAGCTCTTTGGTGGTTTTGGATGTAATTTATTTTCTTACTGAGGGTCTATGTTGCTTCTTAAGTTCTTAACCTACAAATATTTTGTGGGACTAAACTAGAAGTTCAAAGACATGGATGGAATTTTTCAATTATTCGGTAGCTCTTTGGATCATTTATTCTGGATATATAAACCAAAAAATATTCACAACTATTTGCCAAATTAATAAAATTATTATTAATAATAATTAAAATAAAAATATTTTTTGAATAAACTGTAAATTTTTGGACCCTCTTTCCTATAGCTAAGGAGGAAAATAAATTGAGCGTTACTCTTATTAAAGCTAACTAGGTCTCTTACTGTATAAATATTTCTTCTCGTTTGGTCTCCCTCACAGTTACGAATCTCACACACACACACACACACACACACACACAATTTAGGAATCTCAAATGATGAAATATTGAGATCTAATTTGCTTAGAGTAACAGGCAAATATCTATAATGCAAAAGAGTTTTATCACATAAAGTGATACTGTATCTTTTTTCAGGTATTTTCCAGCTCATTTGTATCAAGAAAATTTTGCATGACAAGCAAATGATAAAAACTGTAACAAAAAAACAGGATTTTCAGCAGGGATATAACTTACTTTACATAATTCATCAATTTCTGTAGATTTATTAAACCCAAATCACTTTTTGTAGAGAAAGATTGTTTTTGTTAAGTATCTAGGTGTGTTTAGTGTAAGAGCAGCTGAAAAAAATAGCAGCTTATTTTTATCTTAAACCTCTTTTCACAGCACAATTACTGGGTGGCCATGAGGAAGAAATGATGTTTACTTACCAGGTGGCAGAGCACAGTGGTCACCTACAAAAAGTCCACTACAGGACAGTGACCTCCATGCACAGACCACGCCACTAGATCACACATTGGTACGCACCTAATACCTTAAAATCGTGAGCCAGGATTGGTATATTACATGACAGGAAAATATTCCCGAGTCAATAAGACAGAATGAGACTTGATCATTCACAAACAGAATAATAAAGGTGGGAAGCAACAATGTCAGGGACTTTACTCTGTGACAAACTGTAACTGCATATACATAAAGATTATATTTGATCCTTATGAAATGATATTTGGAAACTGTCATTTGATTACCAACTTAGAAAATGTTGTTTCTAAAACCTATTCTTTATGCCTTGACGTGGCTAATACTTTAGGCCAGGCTTATTACCATGTTTTCCAGCCTAAGAATATCTTGGCTCATCTTTTTCTTGTGGCCCATTTTCTTTCCATTGATTTCTATTTCCATTGATTTACAGTAAACCAATCTTAGGATTTCTCTGGTCTTTTATTACTTGTTTATTTTAGGTTGAGGTACACCTATCTATAACTTACATGCCCATTTCAATAACTGGAAGAAATTTTTCAGCATCAAAGATCAAACATGATGTATCTGAGATATATATATATATTGTAACAGGAAACAAAGCCAGAGGACCCAGTAATCAAATAACTACAAACACTTCCTGTACTTACCTTAAGAGGCATCTTTGCATGTTCATTTAATAATGGGACATCAAATACTAATCTTCTGAGTAAGTGCTGCATCATAGAAGGTCTCAATTGGCTGGTGGAACAAAGCTAATTTTAATAATGAACATTTAATAATGTCTAAACTAAGCAGAATAATTCACTAGACTAGATTATACATGCCAAAAAACTGTACCTACACCTCTCTTCAGATGATGTTAATTTTAGGTGTTCCTAATCCAAAGATTAACCAATAGTTACATACTTTTGTAAAAAGCTACATTTCCAACTCATCTCTAGCTCCCTGATCTGAAGACCAACCCTTATTTGCTACAGATGTTCCTCTTCTGCTCTTTCCCTTGCTACCACTCACAACTGCAGACCCCACTGTTGCTACTAATTTAGTAAATGCTTCTTCCCTCACTCCAGTGAGTGGGAAGGGTCTTCAATGACTAGATCAGAAGCAGAAAGAGGATAGAGTGTAGGAACAAGAGGAAGAGAAAAAGACTGAGACCGAAATTTTGCCAGAGGAGAAAGGGGAAGAAAACCAACACACAGTGACCATTTACTGTGTCGGCAATCCTGAGTGCTTCATCTCATTTAATATTCAGAAAAAGCCAGTGAGATAGATATTTTGATTCCATTTCACAGAATTTTGGGGTCAGGGAACTAAAATTAGATTATGAACTAATCTCCTTTTTTTTTTCTTTTTTTTAACCTCCCTCAGTCCCATCTGGCTCCTATACCCATACACTCGTTCCACTATGAGTGAAAACCTTTCCTTTACCAATGTACTGGGCAGGCTACAAGCTTTCACCTCCAAGAGCTCCTATCCGTCAGAAAAAAAACCATTACCCTAGCTAGAGGCCTGAGAAATTGTCACTTTGACTGTCAGAACCTCAAAAGGAGAAGATATGCTTCTGGTTTTCAGAGTAAGACCATCAAACACTTCTATCTATAGGAAGCGGCTTTCCAGGCTGGAGGAAATAGTCTGTCTTCATCACTGTCACAATAGGTCATACTTTAATATTATACTACATATATTTTTTATCTTTAATAAGTCTCTGTTTTCTCTTCTCTTCTGGAAGAGGAGTTAAAACCATCACACAGTGAAAAGGGGAGAATCTATTAATATTACACTAACGTGGCCAGAGACACCTCACATGCCAACATCCAGAATAGCATCATTGGTCCAACACTGTATCCAATGGCTAGATACCGAGAGAGTCTTGGAGGAACACTCCTGAACTTGATCAGGAGCAAGGGCACTCTGGTGAGACTCATACCCCAGCATATAAAATGAATTAATTGTATGGTCCAGAAACTGTTGACAACATTCAAAACAATTTGTCAAGGGCCAGAGACTAAATTCTCTTTCTTAAAGAAGAAGAAACTTGGTATAGACTTCATTGCCCACTTACCCACAAATAGAGAGTAAACACACTTCTATGGAATCTCGTTGAGCTTTGGTAAGTGAGCAGCCTTTAGAAAGTCTGTACACAGTGTGAAGTAATGAGTCAATGAGGGAAGCATGGTGCTCAGTGCCAGCAAAAAGAGGAGCACATCTTGTTAACAAAGGCAACACGGCCGTGCAAAGGTACCGATTGAGGGCCAGGGCCATGTCTGTAGCACTCAAAGCAGCCTAGAAAGGAATTGGAGAGGAGACAGTCATTTGTGTTAGGCAGGAGACAACTTTCAAAGGGATACACAAGTTGACGTGTATTGTCATTACCTAGAAAACGACAAAAGTACATAATACGGAAACGGATTCTTCTGTTATAGATTTACCTGTGGTTCATATGCTTTTTTATCACAAAAAACAATCAATTTTCAATTGCTCATAAATAGATAAAAATGAATGAAGTAATATCTATCTCTTCAAAAAGCCCCAGAGGTTCACGTTCTAAAATAAAATATTGGGGGCTTCCCTGGTGGCGCAGTGGTTAAGAATATGCCTGCCAATGCAGAGGAAAATGAGTTCGAGTCCTGGTCGGGGAAGATCCCACATTCTGCGGAGCAACTAAGCCTGTGTACCACAACTAGTGAAGCCCCTGAGCCTGTAGCCCGTGCTCTGCAACAAGAGAAGACACCACAATGAGAAGCCCGTGCACCACAACAAAGAGTCGCCCCCGCTAGCCACAACTAGAGAAAGCCCGTGCACAGCAACTAAGACCCAATGCAGCCAAAAATTAATTAATTAATTAATTAGGGCTTCCCTGGTGGCGCAGTGGTTGAGAGTCCGCCTGCCGAAGCAGGGCACGCGGGTTTGTGCCCCGGTCCGGGAAGATCCCACATGCCGCGGAGCGGCTGGGCCCGTGAGCCATGGCCGCTAAGCCTGCGCGTCCGGAGCCTGTGCTCCGCAACGGGAGAGGCCACAACAGTGAGAGGCCCGCGTACCTCAAAAAAAATAAATATATAATAAATAAATAAATAAATAAATAACTTTTTAAAAATTTTATAAAATAAAATATCAAGGGTAGGACGGATGAAAGATAAAGACACTAATGATATCAAAGAATGTGAGTGCTTCCCTTTACTAGGAAAGGTAAGAGAAAGGAGTTTATTCTCACAGTAGATCTCAAATACATAAACTCTTTCTGAATTCTATGTATGAGTATTAATTATATTTCTGTTCATGTCCACCAGCATCAATAACCAAAGGCTGATTGTCCTACCATGTTATCAACTATACTACTTAGGTTCAGAATTTCACATGAACACAACCAAAAAAGAACAAAAAAATTCAGTTTCATTTTTGTGATTTTCCTCTCACAAGTTTCACTATTGACAACTCAAGATCTGATTTCCTCTGATACCAAAAAGACTCATTTAATTGAGAATAAAAAGAGGTATTATTATAGCTACTAGAATAACACTTAGAGTTTCAGCTTATTTTACAATGTTTCAAATAGTAGAACACTTATACTGATAATGGCAGATTCTCAATACTGGCCACTGGATTCACAGGACTCAAATCTGGATTCACAGATTTGAGCCTATATGTACGTTAATAAATGAAGGCACCAGGATGATACTGTAATTGGCATGACTCAGCAATGTCCACTAAACCTTCTCAATACTTTAACTGCTTTTGTTGAGATGCATAATTATTTATGTTGACTTCGAAGTGAACAGGAGCCACTGTGACCTCCCAAATTAGGGTTATATAAACTTTCTACTGTCTTCCATTGCACCTGATCAGAATTCTTACCTTACTCTTCAGGTTGTCCATTTTCTCCACTATTCAGTGAATTCCTTGAGGATATAGTCTATTTTGTTTTCTGTTTACCCTATGCTTGTCTAAAAATATAATAAGCACTCAATAACCATTTGGTGACAATGAATGAATGAATATATCTATGAAAGAATATCATATGGCAGAGATTGAAGAGTTAGAAGTCACAGAAGTAATTTGTTCAGATCATTACCGTGTCTAAAGAAGCAGCAGCCCGCAGATCTGGCAGAAAGCCAACCTCGAGAAGATGGAGGAGGAAATCTTGAACCTCAATTCCATAGACCCTGTCAAGGAACAAAACCATGGCTGCCTTGTGATCTGGGCAAAACCCCGCAGACATGTCAGGCTCCACCACATTCCCATCTAAAAAAGAGAAGGTGACACATTGTTGTTAATGAAATAGATTACAAATGGCTACTTTCCAGCCTTCTCTTGTTTTAAATAAAGTTATCCGGTGAATGGTTTTCTGTTCCTCTACTACCCTCAAGCAAGGGCTGGGACTTAGCTGAGGCAATATGGCAGCGCAATGTAAATCCATGATCATTTAAATGTTATTTGGGCATCCATTTGTTAACTGTGTATATGATTAGGACATAGCATTATGCCAGATACCGAGAAGGAAACAAAATGGCACCTAAAATCCAAACTGTAAAACTAAGAGTAAATATCATAAAGGTAAAATGTAAAGCAAGGTTTGCATTCTTTTCAATACAAGAACCTCTTGAAAACTTAATAAAACATTAATAAAGTTCATGTACCCTATGTGATAATCATGGTACATTTACATCATTTACATATTTATGGCTTAGACAATTACAGAATAATGAACAAAACTCCAGGAACCAGTCTGACTTTCAAATGAAAGATGTTTCATTAATCATAATAGCATTTAATAACATTTAAAACATATTTGAGAGACATATTATTTTCTCTATCAACAGTCAATGCTTGATGCCTATATAGAGGAGTGAATTCCTTAGTATAACTCTGTAGATTCATAGAGGGGATCACTGATATGAAGAATTATGTGCCCATTGAAAACACTGGAGAACAAACTTGTTTTCTGTTTGACCATGTGATAATCATGCCACATTGCTGCTGACCACACACTATAAGACTCTGCAAATACTATCACAGAATCTTTATTACTGATGCAATGTTGGAGAAAGAAGGACCCAGGGAAAGATGATACATGATCATACCCATCCTGAAAGAATACAGTCACAACGTTTTTGTTTTCATTCACAGTTGATGAATGAATTTGATATGTGAATCATGAAAATGAACAAATAACAATGTTTTAAAGGAAATTAGACTGAAGACTAATACCAAATCACTTCCATTCCTTATAATTAATAATAACTAATACACCTAATACCTTCCTTCCTATAATTACAATAATAAGAATAACAATGCTTGTCATTTGTGCTGTTGTCAGGTTTATGTTAGGAATGTTCCAGACACACTTTCATACAATTTTCACACATGCACTATGAAGGTGGTATTATCATCTTCCTTTAACACAAGATAAAAAGTGACTTTTAGGGAAGTTAAATAACTTGTCCAAAGCTGTACATCTAGTCATTGGCAAAGTTAGATTTAGACTAAGTAAAATTGGATTTAAAATCCAACCCGAGGTAATTTAATCCTTAGGTTAAATCAGCATGCTCTAATTTTTGATTAAAAATCTACATGAAATTCCAGTTCCATTCTCCTAAAAAAATCACATTATAGGTAATTTATAGTTATAGGATTCTATTCTTCTAACAGAAAGCTGTGCCTAAGGAAATGATAAGCAACTCACTGATCTTGAAATAAGATTTGGTTTTGAAACACTCATTCAGGTGGACATTCATTTTAAGGAATGCTACAACTCCAGCTGCCTGGGAATGAAGACTCATGGATTAGCTGCTGCTTTATGCTCTCCATCTCCTCAGACACACTGGGGACAATACAGCTGATGAACTGCCTCCTCTCAGACTCCTGGAAAATGAACTGGCACAAGGAGGGCCAGCTGCACTGGCTTTACCCTGTGCTGCCTGCATTATTCATCCACCTAAAATTACTACCTCAGACAATCTGCCCAAACCTGTTTGGACCAAGAGCTGCAGGAAAAGAATATCTACTTTTGAGATTAGATACTTGCCCCTTAATTTTTCTAAACTCCTCCTTCTTTCATTATCATTTTGGGCTACCCTCTAGTTCTAGGATAATTATAATAAAAATGTATGAGACCCATCAGAATGGCCCTCATCAGAAAGCCTAGAAACAACAAATGCTGGAGAGGTGTGGAGAAAAGGGAACCCTGCTACACTGTTGGTGGGAATGTAAATTGGTGCAGCCACTATGGAGAACACTATAGAGGTTCCTTAAAAAACTAAAAATAGAGCTACCATATGATCCAGCAATCCCCCTCCTGGGCATATATCCAGAGAAAACCATAATTCGAAGAGATACATGCACCCCTGTGTTCACTGCAGCACTATTTACAATAGCCAAGACATGGAAGCAAACTAAATGTCCATCAACAGAGGGATGGATAAAGATGTGGTACATATATACAATGGAATATTAGTCAGCCATAAAAATGAATGAAATAATGCCATTTGCAGCAACATGGATGGACCTAGAGATGATCATACTAAGTGAAGTAAGTCAGACAAAGACAAATATCATATGGTATCACTTATATGTGGAATCTAAAAAATGATACAAATGAACTTATTTACAAAACAGAAAACAGACTCACAGACTTAGAAAACAAACTTATGGTTACCAAAGGGGAAAGGTCAGTGGGGGGAGGGATAAATTAGGAGGTTGGGATTGACATATACACACTACTATATATAAAATAGATAATCAACAAGGACCTACTGTATAGCACAGGGAACTCTACTCAATACTCTGTAATAACCTAATTGGAAAAAGAATCTCAAAAAGAACAGATATATGTATATGTATAACTGATTCACTTTGCTGTACACCTGAAACTAACACAACATTATAAATCAACTATACTCCAATATAAAATAAAAATTAAAAATAAAACTCATGGCCTAGGAAAAAAATATATGAGAAAGGCCTTAGCTAATACTGAGGGGCAAGGTACTAATGTTTAGAGACAAACTTCACATACTAAATACAGAATATATAATAGGAATTATCAACCATAGCTGGTGATGCTTAAAGAACCAACTGACTTGTCATTGAAACCTAAGAAGAAATATTGATGGTTTGAGTTTTAGAAGTTGATTTAATGCATACCACAGCAAAATAAAAACATACAAGTTTCTGTCTACATTCTCCATAAAAAGAAAGAAGATTAAAAAAAAAGCATCAATTTAACAATGAGCAGTAGATGGTGTTTTAAAAATTAGCTTTCAGTGTGACTGTGATAGTTCACAAAAAATCCTTTAAATCCTAAGGTAGACAATATACTGCATATTAATGACAAAAAAGTCATAACATTACTATAACTCAACTAAATAGGACAGGAAAGAACAATAAACGTTGAGTTAAAATGGGGAGAAACTAATCTTTCCAAAATGTTCTCCTCAGTCTTGCAAAGAGCACTTCTTTCAACACACTGGCGATTTTTAAATCACTAAGTCAAAACCTATGACCATGGTTTTAGAAAAAAAGTATTATAAGAAAGTGACCACGAAAACTATCAAAAAGAGTGAATTAAGGTGTTGCTGTCAAGAAAGAGAAGAATAGGGGACCAAAGAACTCTAGGAGAGACATTAGATAAAACAGTTGAGATGCTTATTTCCCTTTTCTGGAAACTGAAATGTCACCTGTAAAAGACTTAAAATCTCTTAGGAAACAGAGCTGTTTAAAAACAATGCATGTAGAAAATATTTTATAAAAAATATATTTTTTAATTGGGGTATAGTTTCTTTACAATGTTGTGTTAGTTTCTGCTGTATGATGAAGTGAATCACCTATATGTATACATATATTCCCTCCCTCTTGGACCTCCCTCGCACCACCCCTCCATCCCACCACTCTAGGTCACCACAGAGCACCAAGCAGAGCTCCCTGTGCTATACAGCAGGTTCCCACTAGCTATCTTTTTTACACATGGTAGTGCATATATGTCAATCCTAATCTCCCAATTCATCCCTCTATGTCCACACATCCGTTTTCTACATCTGCATCTCTATTCCTGCCCTGCAAATTGGTTCATCTGTATCATTTTTCTAGATTTCACATATATGCGTTAACATATATACAGTGGAATATTACTCAGCCATAAAAAGGAATGAAATTGGGTCATTTGTAGAGATGTGGACGGATCTAGAGTCTGTCGCACAGAGTGAAGTCAGAAAGAGAAAAACAAATATTGTATATTAACATATGTGTGGAATCTAGAAGAATGATACAGATGTAGTTCATTTTTTAAAAGAAACTTATGTAGTGTAACTATGCTGCAGGGAAAGAAACCGTGGGTACTGATGATCTTATTGAAAACATCACACCGTCCACATCCTACTGAATTAAAAAAATGGAAATTCACCTTACCTTTGGCTATCGTTGGCATCTGAAAAGCAATGCTGATTACTCCCACCAAATCTCCCAGTGGAATCAGGGATCTCAAAATAGACCTGATTCTGATGGCTTCTCCCTTAGCAGCATGAATCAACTACAGGCAGAAAAATAAAGGAACGAAGAATAACTTTGTGAAATCAATGGTCTAATTCTATCTAAAAAATTGGAAGAATGGGAATCCAAGTCTAAAATAATTTTCTGTTAATTATATAAAGTTAGACCTCTTTAATAATAGAACCACTCTATGATTCAGCAATTCCACTCCTGGGTATATATCCAAAGAAAACAGAAACACTAATTTGAAAACATATATGTACCCAAATATTCATAGCAGAATTGCCTAGATATAGCACCCTAAGTGTCCATCAACAGAAGAATGTATAAAGATGTGGTGTGTGTGTCTATCTTTCTATATCTATATAGATATAGATATAGATAGATAGACATACACACAACAGAATACTACTCAGCCATAAAAAAGAATGAAATTTTGCCATTTGCAACAAAATGGGTAGAACTGGAGGGCATTATCCTTAGTGAAATAAGTCAGAGAAATACAAATACTATACATGATCACTATATGTGGAATCTAAAAGATAAAACAAATGAACAAATATAACAAAACAGAAACAGACCCACAGTTACAGAAAACAAACTAGTGGATACCAATGGGAAGAGGGAAGGGGGAGGGGCAAGACAGGGGTAGGGAATGAAGAGATATAAGCTATTATGTATAAATAAATAAATAAGATACAAGGTTATATTGTACAGCACAGGGAATACAGCCAATATTTTATAATAACTTTAAACAGAGTATAACCTATGACAATACTGAATTACTATGTTGTAACTAATATAATAAATCAATTATACTTTAATTAAAATTTTTTTAAATTAAAAATAAATAATAAAGTTGAAACTCTCTCAGAAAGTGCTGTTTCAGGCTTACAGACAGATATTTACTTGCCACACAATTTTCATTGACTTCAGCAGACACTGAGTCACATACTGCAGTCTAGGCCAACAGGTATATCCATTAGAATAATAGTTTTTATCCTCTCTGGGGTATTAAAGTATTTTAAGACTGGTAAGTCTGTGAATGCTTACCCCCCAAAATTACATATAAATATCTATCCATAACATGAGCAATAATACTAAGGGAAAAATTATTATCTTTAGGTTCTGAACATACTAATATTTAGGCTGGTTTAGTCTTTTTTGTTTTGTGATAAAAATGTAATTTTATATCCACCTATATTCTACCCTGATTTCTCACAAGGATGGGTTTATAATGTTGGGGAAAATGGTGAACATGGATCCTAACAGGTGTTTTAGACCTTCACTGGCTAATGAAGTATCTATGAAGATTGTGGACCTGACATAGTCAAGGATCTCAGCCCATCTCTGCAACAGACTGGAAGCTTCCAATGCCAGGGAACGCATCTGTTCCTTCACCACAGAGTGTGAAACAGAAGCACAATTTCTGACACCTAGGAAGTCCTCAATTAATGGTTGTTGAAGGTGAATAAAGTTCTGAAGTGCCAAGGTTAGTCCCTTATTAAGTCACTTGGTTGTTTTTCCCTTTAATATAATAGAACAAAAATCTCCTATTTATTAGCATAATTTCTCTCATGGTTCCTTTGATTTTCCACTTTAACAGGAAAAGAATGAATATTGTGAGCATAAAGTTTTTTCTCTGCAATGACCTTCCAGCACACAAATTGTTGATAGTCTATTCCCACTTACTATAATGAAAATCTCATTGATAGCAAGTTAAGTCACTACAAAAAATCAAACTCCAGGTTTTCTAACATTCTAATATTTCTCCATCCTGCGACTCCTCTCTGTTCACAACAAAAGATTACATCCAGAAAGCAAGAAAGTTTTAACTTATGGGTGTGAGAGAAAGAGACAAAAACAAACAAGCAAACTCCGCTCCCCCTACACCCCCCCAAAAAAGACATAGATTCGAAGGGTAGGGAGAAAGGTGATGTGTTATAACAGTCACTTTGGCTTCATGCTCAGAGCAGTTAGAAGTGTATTTGCTTTCTTCCCCAGGACTGGTCAATGTGCTTCAGACTCTGGCTGTTTCCCATCAACAGATCATGAAGCTAATTTTATGGACCCTGGGTAACATTTTTTTAATTAATATAATGGAAGAAAACAGAATAGATTAGAATAAAGTAGAAAACAGCAGAATGTATTACAGAGTAAAAGTAAGTATCATTCCATGAACTTCAATTACCTTTTGGTCAAAAAGTTTATGAAAACACTATCAATAGGGTCTACATAGCTCTTTCCTTCCCCATGACCTGCTCCCAGCCCCACTTTCCCTTAAACCAGTGGCCAACATGTAGCAGCTCCTTCAAAAGGACTAAATATTATATAGCAAGGAAACAACCCTTGGTAGGAGTGGTGCTTTCTGCATGCACTGAAACAGGAAAGGACACTGTATAGGAAAAATAACTTCTTTCCTTCTTAAACTGTGGGGAGGCTTATATGAGTTTTGGAGATGTATTAGTAACCGACTAGTCTATTAATGACTCATAATGAAATCTCATCACTAATTTTTGTAACCAAGAAGATATTTCCAACTAAACAAACACTTGTTCAGCAATGAGGCTGCAGCGATTATTTTTAATGGAGCATGAAGATTGCTGGTTTTGGATACTTCTGTGGTTTTTGCAAGTGATGGATGTCTTAACAAAGAGGAATAAGCCAGGATGTTTGTTCTTGGACCTCATGGCACTTACATGCATTTCGGGAGCACAGCGTCCTAACAGGTCAATCAAAGCTGCATAAAATGTCATGATGGCATTCCCCATGTGGATGGTATCATCTTCCTCCTCTTCTGTATCACTTTCGTGGATTTTTCAAAAGAAAGAGAAAGAAAAGCAAACGGGATAATAAAATGATGTTTCAGATTTATTACATACTTCTCAGAGGAAAGGGACCAGTACAGTAATTAATTCTGCCTCTTCTGACACTTTTCACATATGTGTTTAATATACAGCTTGACATTTCAAAAAGGAAAATAAAAATGGGTTAAAGACAAGATTTGAGATTCTATCACCAAGAAGGCATCTGTGGGAACTTTAATATTAAGATTCCTTCAAAATGGAAAAAAAAGAGGAATTATTAATTTGATGGATTCTGCTCATTTCTACTGGCAGACAAGATATTAACAGAAAATAATTGATTGAAGAACATGGTAAGTTTACTTTTGTCAACAGCATACATTTAGAGAAAGGGTGACAGAGATCTGTCCTATAAGATGACATGTACAAGGCACCCAGTAAGGTGATTTGCCCAGAGTACTTCATAAACGTGATTCCATTTACTCACCTCTCTCTTTACTCTGTCCCACCCACTCACTCCCAAGTAATACAACATGAAAAACATAAATATTTCATTATCTCATTGATGAGAGACAAATTTGGATGGCCCTGTCATTCCTTGTTTAGTGGCCTGGCCGACAGCTGCCTCAGCTGGACTCAGCAGTCTGCAGAGTAACAGCAAGGCCTGTTGACAATATTGTTCCTCAGAAGCAATGCTGTTCCCAAGGTCCTCAGGTGCACACCCACTCAGGTGGTACTCGACCAGCAATCTCTTGGTATATTTTCTACTTGTTAGAAAAACTAAGGGATTCCTAGTTCCTCAACAGCTAACTGATAAATATGTAACTTGCTCTTGGAGTGCTCCCAGCCTGGAACCCTGGCCTTGCTGTCGATGGAACATTTACGCCAGGTCTCTAAGTGGGAGAACCAGGGTTTGCAGGACTACCTCTTTGCTTGGAAAATTGCCTCCAATAAGCCCTATGTTATATCTTTACCAGTGGTGCTAGCAGGGCGGTTACATGGGCTCCTAGCAGGACACTCAGCTCCACAGATTAAAAAAAATAGGAAGTTGGGACTTCCCTGGAGGTCCAGTGGTTAAGACTCCATGCTTCCACTGTAGGGAACATGGGTTCGATCCCTGGTCAGGGAAATAGAACTTGCATGCCACGTGATGCAGCCAAAAAAGAAAAAAAAGGAAGCAACACGCCTGGATGAATTTATTGCTGGAATCAAGTATTAACAACAAAGACTATGGAGAAATGTAAGGTAGTCGCTGCCTCCCCAGTCACCAAGACCTTAATAAAGCACTTTACTCCTCAAAGTGACAACATCCCCTTTTCTCTGCCAACACACCAGTTAAGTCCCCATCCTCTTGCTAAGGGTCTCTTTCTCTCTTACTATTATCATGAAAACTCGTTCCAGCTAACCTCCCAGTAAACTCTATTCTAAATTCAAAGGCTCACCTGCCATCATTTGTAAGAACTCACTACTCCCTAGAGCCCTGAGAAAATTTACAAAATACATCTCCTCCTACAACCTAAGTTTTTTTTTACTAAATCCATACAATCTTCCTGAGGTCCCTCTTTGTTCATTCACCCTATCCCAGCAGCAAATTCCATCCCTTCTCTCAAAATACATTTCATTTTCAAGGGAAGAAATCCAGATTACCAGAGAACTATACTGCAATTAAGAGAACGCAAATTATATTTTGTAAAATTAAAAGTCAAGTAGTATCATTTAATCTTAAGAGTGTGTATATTTGACCTACGGGGTTTTGCTGGATCCACTAGTTGGTGAGGGACCATCTCGAGAAGGATCCTCAGCTATTTTTATGGCTTCTTCCATGGCTGCGAGCAGACCATTCCCACCTTCCCCCCTCAAGGCAGGACCAAAACACTCAGGTCTCCGGATGAGCAATCTCACCACGACATTTGCATTCTCCTCCACGCTTTCCCCTAAGATCAAACGGGGAACAGGAGTAAGCAAACATTGACTACATGGAAGTTCTGAGCAAACAATGTTATACTAATCTGCTTATATTTAAAGAAAAATAACTAAAACCTAATAAGGTAGTAGTAGAGCCAAAGTTGAATCCAAATTACTAGTGTTCTGTCCGTAAGACTCAGTAAATTTCTTTTCTTGCCCTTAAAATTTTCCAAGTAAAGAAAAGCATGATGGAGTTATAAACTATTCATTTTTGTTAATTTGTTATAGGAAGTGAAGTCTTGGTCCTAGCTATTATTAGAGTCTAATTATAAAAACAGCAAGAATGTAAGTGCCTAAAAATTTTTATTTAATAATGAAAGCCCAGCATCACGATCAAAATAAATATTACAAAGTAAATTATTACTGTGAAAAAGCCTACTGATTATAAAATATTCAATTTCTTTACTACTATCTACTTCCTTCATGAAAATGCTGGGATGCCTCATTATTTTATACATCTATTTTTTTTCAGTTTTAATAATGACCATAAAAGACCCTATGCGATTCATCCTACCATTACAGAAGACAGCAAATCTGAGAAAGTCAAGATATCTCTCTCCTTCAACTGGATTCCACCCAATGTCTGGATAACCCTTCGACACCAGCATTGGACAACTTTGCAGTCCACAACCAGCCAAATATCGCACTACCTGCAAAAACAAGATGATAAACAAAAACGTTATCCCTTGGGTGAGACACTCATTAGAAGCTTGCACTGGACATGGTAAATGTTATTATCAAGGGATGGTTTAAAACGAATGCATTTTTGCAAGTTCTTTTTAATCTCATGACCGTCTATATGAACCCCCTTTAGTAAAACCTTAGAATTAAGAAATACTGACAAACTGTAACAAAGTGCTATCATAGTAAAAATGCTTATGAATGAACTCTATGAAAGAAAAATATTCCTAAATTTCATATCATTTGAGACTTTTACCTACAAGAGTCATAATATTTGATAAGCTTTAAAAATGCCTAATGGCCTCTGGCCCAGTGTAAAACCTGAATCCATCTGAGATAGTGAAAGATCCATCTGAGATACGATGATATTTTTAAAGAAGTGAATTTATTTCCACAATAAAATATCAGTGTAATGGGGGAAGGTGTGTGTGTGAGAGGACACCTAGAGAAGTGGAGAAAACTAAGCTCAGAGTCAAATATCGTTGGGTTCAAATCTGACCTGCATTAGAACTTAGTGTATCATCTTGAACCACGGTTTCACTGTCTATTAAGTTTGGGATAATACTACCAAACTTTCTGCTTTGTTAAACTTAACACATTAAAATTTCTGCTTAGCTTGGCCTTTTAAAATATTCTGTCTTATTGTGAATGTTGGTTCTCTATATAAGATTTCATAACAGAACCAGTTTTAAAAGAAATCCCTAAAAAAAAAAAAAGGAATCCCTAAAGAAGTCACTATCAATGGTAGCAGATGGTTGGAGGAGCAACTTATCAAACAAAATAAGCTACACCCAGCTCAGTCACAAGCTAAGCCAGGCTTAAAAATAAATAAATAATAAAGCTAAAAATATTTTACATCATCCTTATTGAGGTATAATTTATGTACAATAAATTCATCTATTTAAAGTATAAATTCAATGATCTTTGAGAGATTTATCCATCTGTAAGAACCTACAACCAAGATGTAGAGCATTTTCCATTGCTCCTCAGGTCCCCGTGTCTTTTGCAGACCATCCGTCCCTACAAACCTTGGTCCTGACAACCTGCTTTCTGCCACTACAAACTAGCTTACATGTTCTAGGACACTGATACATGCAGTCATCCATTATGGGTATTTCTGAGCCTGGCTTATTTCACTCAGAATAACGATTTTGAGATTCATTCATGCTGGAGTACATGTCAGTCCCTCATTCCTTTTTATAGCCTAATCATGGCATCTCACTACTTATGGAAATACCCCAGTGTTGTTTATCCATTCACCAGTTGTCTGGTGAGCTGTCTCCAGTTTTGGACTCAGATGAATAAAGCCATTATCAACACCATGTACACATCTCTATGTGGACATATATTTGTATTACTATTGAGTAACTACCTAGGAGTGGAAAGGCTAGGTGCATATTTATGTTAGGTATGTTTAACTTATTAAAAATAATGCCAAACTGCTTTCCAACTGACTTAACCATTTTTCATCCCAACAGCAGTAGATGAGCGTTGCAGTTGCTCCAAAGCCTACTCAGTGTTCAGCATTGTCTACTTTTTAAAAATACTAGCTATTTTATCAGTGTGTAGATAAAAACATTTCAAATTATATATGGGAGAGAATTCTCCAGAGGTTATATTTAGAGATGCAAAGCTTCATGACGCTTGACTGGCATGTCAGAAGGATTTGGGGAAGAGTTCACTTTTTCATGCTTTCAACAGCTATGCGTTGAGCATCTACCCAGTGCCAATGCTAAGACTGGGAAAAAGCAATGAGCAGCCGAGAAAAAAGTGCCCTGTACTCACTAGCCTTACATTATGGTAAGGAGTAGATTTTGGTAAATACATATACAGATTTTAGTAAAATATATTTATATTAAAATGTAATTTTAAACCATAAATACTTAAACTATAGCACGGACACGGAAGAACTGAAAAGAAGGTGACTTTGGAGCAATGACTGAAAGGATGTCTGGAAAAGAGCCATGAGGACATCTGGCAGAAGAATATTGCAGACGGAGGGAAGAGCAAGGGCAAAGGCCCTAGGGCAGGAGCACACCTAGCAAGTTCCAGTGACAGCAAGGGGTCCAGCGTGGCTGGAGCAAAAAGAGAGACCCGGAAAATAGCAGGAAATGAACTAAGACTGATTGGATGGAGCTATTGCAATGCCTCTAAGTGTATGCTCAAAGTGAGATAGGAAGTCTTTCCAGAGTTCTGGGCAGAGGATTAATGTGATCCTTTCAAGAGACTCACTCTGGCTGCAAGGGAGGGATCAGGAAGACCACTTAGAATGCAACTGCAATTAAAACATGGGGGAAATTTATCCATATTTTGGTAAACATATATGTGGCCTAATATGCTTAGAGTGCACGGCCTTCAGTATATCAATGATAACTTGCACTGTAATATGCAAACTTCTGTGATATAAATTGTATATATAAGATGTTAAAACAATTTCTTTTACGAAATCTAAACTGTATGATTAAAGCAAAAGTGACAGCAGATTACCAGTAAAGGACAAAAACACAAAAGAATATAGAGTAAGTTGATTCTCTTTCCAAAGAAAAATGCACGTGATCAGAGAAAATACCTTATCTCAAATTTCTTGTTCTTTATAATTTATAATATTACATATAAATGCAACATATTTATAATACATAGTATATTATAATTATAATAATTATAACTATAGTATAATTACATTTAAATATCTTGAGAAACCACTATGAACAAGTGTAATTCACACAAACACACGGGGCAGGGATGCTGTTTACCTTTTCCAGATCTGGCTCCCGCAAAGCTAAGGCTAGTTCATTATTATCCATCACCGAGGCTGCTGCCACGTCCAGTGGCGTTGAACCTCTCATAGATGGTGAGGCTGTTAATTGAAACAAAGATGAAACAAAACCTGAACTGTGCTGCAACTACGAATTCCATGTAAAAAAAAAAACTTTCACTTAGAATTGAATTTGTGAATGCAATACATATCGCACTAATCCAACTTAATTTACATTAAAGTTTAATTTTAAAATCCAATATGTAAATCCCATTCATCTTAAAGATTAAATGAGAGTCATACATTTACTTACCAAGACCAACACTGCTGTTTTCCAGTAAATAACTGAGATGATCGAACATTGCTTTCTGATTCTGCCTACTTATACGGCAGAAGTAACAGAGAAAACGGCAACAGTTGGCCACCATCTTGGGAAAAGTGATTTCCTACATAAAGAGCATTTAGTTAGCTGGGAAAGCAAAGGATCTTTATAAAGTTGAGTTCTGAAGCTGAGGTCTCAATCAGATTGCCCATCCATGTGTGCCCATGTCTGCCACGCCTCAGGTACAGAAGACCTTCGAATGTCCAGACTTGGACTCATCTAGTCCTAGAGCCACCAAAAATCAAGCCTGGCACTAATTTGAAGCCTCACTGCCATCAATGGGTTGATCTGGAATTAATCTACAGCCCTAAACCTAAAGGTGGCATGGGCCTGGTTTAGGAACCAGGCAGGCTCAGCTGTGATTCCTGACTCACATTATTAGCTGTGCTTCTTTGGGGAATTATGCAATCTTACTGATTCTCTTCTGTAAAATTGTAATAAGATGGAGGATAATATTTACCTGAGGCAAAGGAGGGAGAGTTCAATAAGACGTATTGTGAAAAATACCCAGTTTAATATTTGGAACCACATAATAGGATGTTCTTATCATCAGTGTCGCTGTTGTATTATTATTAAGATTCTGGGAACTCACATCTTCCCTGACTGGCACATGACATCTCCTATGATGAACACCCTTCCTGGAAGGTCTGCCTGCTTGGCCCCAGCAAACACATCTCCCCTGAGACCTAGCTCTTATTCTGGTATACCACAGATAATCCCTAAAGACTCCAAGTCCTTCTTAAACAGAGTATTTTATAAATATTTTTAAAGGTCTGTCTAACCGGTAGTCGGAACATGAGAAATATGGACTCACGTCTATATTTTGAAAAATACATTTTAAAATTTCAAAAAAAAACTGAAACATTTTGCAAATCAGAGGTCATGAAATTGTACTGCTTTATATGGAATTATATATTATATTATTCTATTTGTTTGGTTTTAAATTTTTTTATTTTAAAATTTAATCATTTAAAAATGCACCTTAGTGTCTTACAACAAATGCTATAGAGCATCATCTTCAAATTTTGGTCTGGATCAGGAATTTAGTGGAACCAACTGTTGTCTGAATCAAGGGAACAGGTGGGTCTGAAGAGCATGCTTGTGTTACGGACTTCTAATGTGATGGAAATGGATTTATAATTCAAAATCTTACAAAATTAGCATAGTATTAACTTTTAAGCTTTCTAAATATCCCCTAAGTGAGGATAATCTAGGAGATAGCAAATTACATGGCATAAGAAAAATTGTTATCAATATCAAAGAAAAAACTACAGTCAGACCTCTATATTTGCAGGTTCTACATCTGCAGATTCAACCAAAATGCAAAAAATGCCAAAAGTTCTAAAAAGCAAAACTTGGATTTGCTACATGACAGCAACTATTTACATAGCATTTACATTGTATTAGGTATTATAAATGATCTAGAAATTAAAGTATATGAGAGGATGTGCATTAAGTTATACACGAATACTACACCATTTTACCTAAGGGACTCGAGCATCTGTGGATTTTGGTACCTGCAGGAAGGTCCTGCAAGCAATCCCTTGTGGATACCGGGGGGATGAGTGTAGAAGCATATCCAACTCTCAGTCTGTACAGTTTTGTTCAATTTTTTTCAAAAAGTGTCCTTTAAAAAGCAGTCCTAATAGAATTTACAGAAGTTCTCATTAAGAATATGCCATGTACATATTCTAGGAGGTTACAATAAATGGCATCCCAAGAATCAAAGGGTTTCCTTTACCTTGGACTCCCCACCTCCAAGGACATTCACCATGACCTCCATCACCGTCTCGTGCATCCCAAGTGCCCTCATGAGATTAGGGTGCTGGTAAAACACTTTATTATTCATGATATCCCTAGAAAGGACAACATAGGTACAAAGGAAACACAGAAGTCAGAGCAAAATTTAAATAAAAACGTATCTGAGATCATGATAAATCTTCTGGAAATAATTACTGGCATGTATGGAAAAGTAAGAGCAATCATCATTAAGCCATAGAAGTTAATAAGCGCAATTGGGTCTTCCTCAAAAATACTGACAGCCTACCAAGAACAGCATACAAGTCTTCCACTCCTCTCAATTATAAGAAATGTACTAAACAGGTAAACATTCATTTATGTGAAACAGACTTTGTGACACTTATTCCTAGTTTTATGAATATCTAAATTCAATCTTATTTTGTTCAACCTTATTTTGTATAGAAATATGAAGCAGTGTTATACCATGTTTTTATGAAAATTTCTATATAAATAAGTGTTGTATAAGCATCTCTGCTTTTCATATATGCTTTTTTAGTACTATATTCATTATTTGTATGTTTAAAACAGTAGTGTTATTTCCTGCCACATTTATGTTATCATTCTGGCAAAATGCTTTTAAAGGATACATATTCCCTCAGAGACACTGAATACACATGAAGTCCAGGTACGAGTAATCCAACTCATTAAAAGGGACATTTAATCTAAAGAAACAGCAGCAGATGATACCTAGAATGTTTTGTATTATTATTATTGCATTACACATTATTACAATACTCATGTAAAGGTACTTTTAAAGATCTTAATGTTTAGCAGTCCTTGCAAATAAACAGCTCTGTTGATTTTTATTTTAACATATAGCAAATCATGCAAGAGTCTTTTCTATAAAACACTTTCTTGTTGGAGCCAGAGCAAGAAAATAATGTACAATCAACGAGAAACCTGAAACTTTCCCTTTGAATCGGGTTACCTTAACTGAGTCATTCATCTATTCCTTTAGTCATATGCTAACTTTTAGTTATTCTGGCTACATCAAGAAAGTGGAATAGTGTGATTCTTTTCTTCTTTTTTTTTTTGTTTTTGTTTTAGCTCTTCACTTTTAATTTAGCTTCGTTTAGGTTTGTGCTAATGAAGACAGTTTTTAGGTAGCACAACTCAGAAAAATGACTTGGGGGCCCAGGGCTAATACAGGTCTGATCTATTTAATGCAAGGACGAATAAGGTAAAGAAAGACATCCTTTCATTCACATCAGATAGCAGCATATTTATCAAGAGAACCTTCAACTCTCAAACCACAGATGTAATCATGAGATCTGTTCTCCTGTTAATTCAGATCCTTTGCATGACCTAACTTTGGAAGGTAGCTAATTGAAAAATCTCATTTGCCTTTAGTACCAGGTAAATTAAATGGATTTTTAATTCTACCACCAGTAGGCAGGTTGTCACTTATTAAATGTGTCATTTTAGGATCTTTCTAATACCACAAAAAAGTAACATTTTATCTTGTTTCATAATCATTTTGAGTTTTATCCCTATTGAGTGATTTATATGTTAATAGTACATCGTACTTGTTACATGGTCATTTAAGAAAGAAAGGGCTCTACGTTTCCTGGAAGGCTTTCTTTCTCATTTAATTAAGATCACTTCTCAGGAGAGGCCCCCTCAGGTTAGATTTAAGTACTAATATTCCAAAAAAAGGCTAGGCACAGACAATTATAAATAAAGAACATAACATTAGCTTGTGTTGTTTAGGTTTTTCTCTTTTCCCTCTTTGTCCCATTAGTACACTGATTTTTAGTGTGCAATCATTATAATGATTTTCGGAATATAACCTCCCAGTTTTATGATTTCAAATACTTAATAGTCCTACAGGAAATATATAGTATCGTGTTCTGAATTTAAAATGTACATAAATATCACATAATCTGAGTCTTCCCATACTTTCGTTCCCCCTCAGAATTATTTTTCTAGCCAAAGAAAACATC
This sequence comes from Mesoplodon bidens, assembly GCF_964165515.1. Classification (NCBI taxonomy): domain Eukaryota; kingdom Metazoa; phylum Chordata; class Mammalia; order Artiodactyla; family Ziphiidae; genus Mesoplodon; species Mesoplodon bidens. The sequence goes on along the minus strand of NC_138176.1, from coordinate 115,356,426 downwards.
GGTTATTCTATTTCCTTAGTTGTTTTTCAAAGAGCCAACGCTGAGTTTTTTTAATCCTTTTTATTATTTGTGTTTTATTTTACCTATGTCACTAGTTATCATTATCTCCTCTTTTATCTGTTACTTATAGAACCAGATGAGCTTTTTTTGGTTGGGGGTGCTAAATATTTGTCTTTTACATCACTTTTCAACATTCTACATTCCAGATTTTTACATCCTTACATTTAGGTATTTTCTCTTATGAATATCATGCAGCTTAATTTAAGCTTTTATTTTTCTCTGGTATTTTAATACTCTCATATTTTCTTATCCCCAAATCATACAAGCTTGTTAATGATTGCTTAGATATATGCATATATGCGCCAGTAATATACTCTCTGAAATTGATTACCTCCCATTCTTCTGAATTCCATTTTCTTTTCCAGAATATACAGTCTTTAGAAGGCCTTTCAATGAGGGACTTTAAGTAAACATTCTGAAATATCTTTGTTTTGCCCTCACTTTTGAATATGGAATATGAACTCCAATATCCAAATCCACATGAAGCACAAGCTCATGATGGTAAAGTCTTAGTTGAGTAACACATTGTAAATTGATGGCTATTTTCTGTTGGAACTTTGTGATATTTTGTTGAGTTATGATCTCTAGTTTTACAACTGAGAATTCTAAATATTGTTTCTTTTCAAGTGTCCTGGCTTTTTCTATTTGCTTTCAAAATATTCTATTTATCACTGGTTTTATGCTGTTTCACTATAGTCTATCCAGCTGTAGATGTGGAATGGTTTGTACTGTGAATTCATATTGTGAATTCATACTGTGAATTCATATTTTTCATCAATTCTGAAAAACTCAAGCCAATAGCTCTTCATAGTTCCCATTCTATATATAGCTCATCTATTCTGTCTTTCTATAACTCCTATTCAGCATATGCTGGACCTCCTTATACTATCCCCTATGTCTCTTAACTTCTCTTTCAGTGTTGCATTACTAATTTCCTCAGATCTATGATTCAATTTATTAATTCTCTTCAGCTTTATTTATCTATACTTTTATTAATCACTACTCTTAATTTCAATTATTATATTTTTCATTTCTAGAACTTCTATTTAGATATTTTTCAAATTTTCATGGAACTTTTGTGTGTCTTATTTTTGGAGATTTTATTTATTCTTTCTTTTTTTTTTTTTTTTTCAGTATGCAGGCCTCTCACTGTTTGTGGCCTCTCCCATTGCGGAGCACAGGCTCCGGATGCTCAGGCTCAGCAGCCATGGCTCATGGGCCCAGCCACTCCACGGCATGTGGGATCTTCCCGGACCAGGGCACGAACCCGTGTCCCCTGCATCTGCAGGCGGACTCTCAACCACTGCACCACCAGGGAAGCCCCTATTCTTTCTTATTTTAAAACATTTTAAATACAGTAACTTTATATTCTCTTTCTGGCATTCTATGATCTGAAATTCCTGTGGGAGGTGTTCTAACTCCACTCTTTATTGTATCTGCAGACTCTTGCCTATGGTGGATTGTTTCCTTGGGTGTTTTGCAAGTTTTGATTGTGGGATAATCTTTAGTAGTATGTAGGTTTTTCCTGCAAGAATTCACAGTGAATTGAGTTGAGAAAGCACACCTCCGGGCCAAATTATATGTTAATTTCTCAGCTTGGGGATCCTTAGACTACATATGAGGTATAAATGTTAACCCTATTTAAGACTAGCGTATACAAACTATTATATATAAAATGGATAAACAACAAGGTTCTATTGTATGTCACAGGGAACTATATTCAATATCCTGTAATAAACCACAATGGAAAAGAATATGAATAAGAATATATATATATATATATATATGTGTATATATAATTGAATCACTTTGCTGTACACCAAAAACTAACACAACACTGCAAATCAACTATAACTCAATAAAAAAATGTTAACCCTGAAATCCACATAAAGTACAACGTATGATGTTGAATTCTAAGAACAGTTGTTTTATCCCCCATTCTTTGCTCAAGGCCCAATAGGCATAGGCAAACTTCCTTGTTATTTCCTGCTCGTGATTGTTTGTCCCCCTGTGGATTTTATTGTTTTTATTAATCTGTATTTTTATATGTGATTGTACACTACTGAGAAATTAATAAAAATAAAATCTAAGATATTTGTTGTATATCATAGCCACCTTAGCATCTAGTTGTAAAATTAGTCATGTTTTGTTATTGAGCACTTTTCCTATTTAGCTTTAAAACATAGTCTCTAGAAAAATGACAATCTAATTTAATGATCATAAAATCTAGACAGTGTATTTATACTAATGCACCTACTGTACTACTATTGGGATAAACAACTAGAAAGAAGACATTTATAAGAAAAAGGTTGTAATAGTAAATAACTTACCCTAATCCACGAATCATAAGTTTCTCTTCTTCTTTGCCCATTCTCACACTCAGCAGAGAACGAATCTGACCAAGAGATGCCAGCAGGTTGATGGTATCCTCCACGGAAATACTATTTATAGTGTAGGTCTTTGGCAGAGCCCGGACCAGACCCCCAATGCCATCATACTGTCGATGGAGCAACACGAACATGGCCCTCACCAACTCAGGGTCTTCAATAACAGACTCTTGAGCCCATCGGACCATGGTCTCAGAAATCAACTGCTGAAGAGTGGCTGCAAAGTAATTATGGATACTTCTTTAAAAAGGAGAATAATAAGACACATTAGATGGGCATTTCAAATGCATATCTCCGATAAGCCAAACTGGTATCAATATTTGTGCCAGAATTTCAAAAATATATTTTTTGAAAAAAATAAACTTCATTTAAATATTCTTCAATGTCAATATGTCAATACCAATGAGTTACAGACATGCAAGGATAAAAATACACAATATTTTCTTTAAAAACTATTCTTAAAACTAAGGTATTTAAGCTGTTTCAAAATTGTAGCCACTTTTTCAAAACTACTGTTGGCAATCCATAGGGCAATCAATGAGTGGTCCTATTACTTTTACTTTTATTTTCTTTGTTCCATTCTTTTCCTCTCAGAAGATCTGACATCATATATCCTTATAAAGGTCAACCATGGGCATTCAAGGAGCTTTCTTTTTATCTAACTGTCTCCTCATTTGAGTCCTTTGTAGTAGCAACCTCATGAAACTATTTGACTTCAATTTGTATCCCTAATTGTCACTTAAAATGTCTTCAAAAGGATTTGATTGTGAAACTGTATTAAGTTGAAAAGTTACCCCATACATAGAAGATTACTTGCAATGTGACAAGCAATATAGCACACTTAAAAGCAATAGAACTTCCAAACCTCTTAAAATATATAGTAAAATTATCAAAGCTAAGTAGGGTTGATGTGACTAATTCATATATAGGTACTTAGTTCCTATCACCAATACACTGTCTGATTTCCAAAAGAAGCTGTTTAACCTGTTTTAATCTATACCATACTAAAAAAAAAAAAATCTACCAATTTTAACCAAATACAAAAATTAGATAAAATGCCAGTATTCTTCCATGTATCTCAAAACCATGTTGTCAGTTTTAATAGGTCAAAATTGATAATAATAAAAAGTGATTCATAAGAAACTTTGAACTCTGATTTTGAAGAAGACCTGGCTCAAATTTGATTGTGATACTGAAGAATAAATTTAGAAGTAATTGTATGGATAAAAGATTTCCCTTGTAAGTTAGTGTGAAAAAAACACAAAATTTTCATGATTTTTTTTCTTTCCATAAAAGCCATTAATAAACCAACACTGCCTCTTAAATGAATGGAGTCTCAGCAGTGAGACAGTAAGTCAGTGGATCTCACAGACCTACTTCATGAAACCCTTCTGGATGAGAGTGCAGTGTCTCAAAGACCGATTGCCTCAGTGTGCTTATTTGGTTTCACAGAGTATCAGCTGTGACTTTTCAGTTAAATATTATATGGATGAATCAGAAATGCATAAAACTTTAGAAAATATTTCAGAACCAAAATATAGTTACAGACAATATCTATTTAAACTTTAAGAAAAGGTTTAACTTGATGCAAGAATATTTGAAAGTCAATAGCATAATATTTAGATATGAAGGCTAAATTACCTGCTTTATACTTTCTCTTGATAAGACTGATCCAATCCCTAAATGTTTAGTTCTCTAGGGAGCCCATCCACCCTTTCAAAGCTGCCATCTCTCAATCTGTTCCTACAAATATGGCCTGATGCTGCTGTCTACTTCTGGCAGCTACAGGCATCTACTTAAGAATTTGATTTCTTGGAAGCTGCAAACTCAATTTTCTCACTGGTTCATCTAGTATAATATTTAAGTGATGAGTAAATGCCATAGTTGAGTCATTTTAGCAGTGCCCTTTCATAACTCACACGACTTCTTGGAGTCACTCTCAATGGGCTTTTCAGCTTGCTTCTTCTTTAGGTATGTCACCTTTTCTACCAAGGACAGCAGGCGTCCTCTAATTGTTAAATCATTGTTTCCATCCAGAGACCCATCTTCATCCAGCTCAATTCCTAGTAGGAAGAAAACAAAGAGAAAGAAGAAAAGAAAAAATAATATTAAAAAAACATTTAGGATAAATAATTCTCAGGTTTTGCAAGTTTTTCCATTCATAGCTTAAAGCAATGCTGCCATGTCTGAAACAGCTGATGACACTGAGTTAAGCAATCTTGCCCACTAGCACTCACAGGTAAGAGTCACTCATTGCTCTCTCTTCCTTCTTTCTCTTTTTCCCCTGTTCTTGTGATATCAGAGCTATCAGCAGCCAGTACAAAATATAAAACCAAGCAGAGAGGGAAAAGAGTCTCTTAGGAGTCAAAATCAATTGTGCTACTTGGGCTAACCCTCAGGCATCTCTTGACCTTGGGCACTGTTTAGACCTATGGTTCTGCCCTGCCTAAAAACCTCCCTCGTCTTTTATACTCCTTACTTACTTCCAAAAATATCAGTGAAAATTTAATAACTCGAGGGACAGAGAGAGCAGATATCATTAGATATCCTAAACTAAGGAATACTTTATGTCTGAAGCAATAATTCTACCACTTTAGAGCACACCTTTATTTATAGTATATATATAAATGTGTGTGTGTGTGTGTGTGTGTATTTATAGTATAACCTTCTGGCGGTCATTCAGTGGTTCTTCATTCATAAGCTGAATTAATATACTTTTACTCTCTTCCTTAAAATAAAATGAAAATAATATCACTGGCGCTATATATATATACCACTTAAGAAACGGCTAATTCGTTTTCTTTAACTGAGACGCAGATGCAGACCTATCCACACCACTGCATAAAGGGAGAAAGAACCACACATTCAGAACATCCAATCAATTCCATTTTAAAAGTTCTTAGAATAAAAATAAGGGAGAATCCCCTTAATAGATTTGGGCTACTGACATATAATTTAATGCAGGAGTTCCTTAGCATTAATTAATTTCAAAAGATATGTGCCAGGTTTCCTAGGCCAGTCCTAAATAGTGGCCCCTCAACCAGTTTAAATACAACTGTTTGTGATCAAATTTCTTTAGACTAAATTAACTTAACACTCCCCTCTCTGCCAAAAGCACCTGGTTACATGTCCCCATTCCCCAGGCCACTGAGGGAAGGAGGGAAAATAGAGAATTTTGGTCATGGCCTGCTTGGTCTTCATGCCTTTCTGATCTCTGTACCCCTCATGACTTCCCACATGGGTTTTTTCTTTTGCCATAACAAATATTCTTATATGAACTCCTAACAGGCATCATGTACATTTTTGAACGTATTTACATACATACTTACTTTTGTACCAGTATATGTGTACTAAAATATACATTTAATAAGAGTTGTAGGTCAAGAAGACCTTACCACAATGTGTCATCAAATCTTCATGAAAATCCAAGAGTTGGTCTTGGATTTCTTCGGGACATGGACATTCGCTTTTGTCATCCTTAAAATTGAGAAGCATATTGATCTGAAAGTTTGGAAAAACAAAAGAGGAAGAACTAGAGTAAAAGAAAAGTGAATTCAGGAATGGCACAGCAAAGAAGATCATAAAAAACAAAGATGTTCAAAATCTGTTTTTCAGTATTCATAGCTGGTTGCCCAACAGATGAAAAATCATTATCTATCACTCAATCCAACAAACACCACAAATAAATCATTCAAATCTTAGCATGCTGAAAAATAGTCATGTCTTTTGCTTTCTCTTTCTCAATTCCACAATATTAGACCTTTGTATACTTGGCGTTCTTCAATCAATTAAGATCTAAATGTTGGTTTTTAAAATTTTTTATTATGCTTCTCCTAAATTTTCTTTTTTTCCTAGTTAATTTCCATGCTTTATTGAATATTTTCAAGAATTATTTTTAGAAGGATACAGTAAAGAAGAAGGAAAACCAAACATAATTGAAGAGTAATATAATGGATAACTATGCTTTTTTCTAACATTAATGGTTCAATTAAACAAACTGCAAGAAACTTTCTTCCATTTCTTTTAGTTTTAGATACAATAGTATCAAATTCATAAATGAAGAATAGTATTAAATTCATAAATGAAGAAAAGTCTGTTCCATAATTTTCCTTTAGGAAACAATTGTAAGTTTTCTTTTTAGAGCTTTGTGTTTGAATATTTTGTTAAACTATTATTTTGAGAAAATTGTAGATTCACATGCTATTGTAAGAAATAATACAAAGAAATCCTGTGTACCCTTTACCCTGTTACCCCCTATGGTGACATCTTTCAAAACAGTAGTACAGAATCACAACCAGGATACTGACACTGATAAGAGTTGAAAGAGAGAACAATTCCATCATTTCAGGATCCCTCCTGTTACCCTTTTATAACCACACCCACTTCCATCTTGCTTGCTCTTCATCCCTAATTCCTGTCAACCACTAATCTGTTCTCCATTTCTATACTATTGGTATCTTAAGAACGTTACATAAGCAGAATCATACAGTATGCATATATGTATTCCCATATGATCCTTTTGACAACTGTAGGGTCTGTAGTAATATCTTGTTTCATTCCTGATTTGATAATGTGTATCTTCTCTTTCTTCCTTTGTCAGTCTCTCTAGAGTTTTATTGACTTTACAAATATTTTTAAATAACCAGCTTTTGGATTCACTGATTTTTGTAACTGTCCTGTTTTCAGTTTGCATTCATTTCTCATCTGTTCTGTATTACTTGCTTTGGGTTCATGTTGCTCTTTTTCTAAATTCTTGTGATGGCAATTTAGATTATTGCTTTGAGTGTTTTTCTCTTTTTAAATGTTAAGTATTTAATGCAATAAATTTCCCTCTCACACAGTTTTGGCTGTTTCCACAAATTTTGATATGTGATATTTTCCTTTTCTTTCAGTTCAATGTAGTTTTTACTTTCTCTTGAGACTTGATTCTCAAACTATGGATTATTTAGAAGTGTGTTGTTTAGTTTCCAAGTGTTTAGAGATTTACCTGTTAACTTTCTGTTACTGATTTCTAATTTGACTCCATTGTGGTCAAAAAAACATTCTGTATAAAAAATTCAATTCTTTTACATTTTTTGAGGTTGTTTCATGGCTCAGGATACAGTCCATCTTTGCAAATGTTTCATGGGCACTTGAAAAAAAAATGCGTGTTCTGTTATTGGGTGGAGTGTTCCACAAATTTCCAAAAATCCTGCTAGTTGATGACAGTGTTGTATTCTCCTACATTCTTGCTGATTTTCCATCTAGCTTTTCCTTCAAAATTGAGTGAGGGGTGTTGAAGTCTCCAACTATAATTGTGTATTTGTCTATGTCTCCTTTCAGTGCTATATGTGTTCACTTCACATATTTTGCAGTTCTTTTGTTTAGTGCATACACATTTGTCTTCCTGGTGGATTGATCTTTTATCCTTTTGTAATGTTCCTGTCAGTCTATGATAATTTTCTTTGTTCTTACCTTCTTTTGATTAATTTTTCATGACATATCTTTTTTCATCCTTTTACCTTAAACATATCTATATTATTACATTTTAAGTGAGTTTCTTGTAGACAGCATGTAGTTAGGCCAAGTTTTAAAAATTCACTCTGTCAATCTCTGTCTTTTACTTGGTGTATTTAGATTATTTATATTCATGAATTTACTGGTATGGTTCTGTTTGTTCTCTCTGATTTATTTTTCCCAACATGCTTTGAGTTCCCTGAACTATTTTTAGGATCCCATTTTGAATTATCCATGGTATTTTTTAGTGTACCTCTTTGCATAGCATTTTTAGTGGTTGCACTGGATATTATATTAATATATACATAATTTATCTCAAGTCTATTGGTATCAATATTTTACCAGTTTAAATGAAGTATAAAAACCTTATCTTCCTTTATGTCCCTTATTCTCCACTGAAAATATAATTGCCTTAGATATTTCTTATGCACACATTTAGAACACATCAGACAGTTAGCATTTTTGCTTTGTCCATCAAACATAATTTAGAAGACTCAGGAGGAGAAGGAAATTGTATTTACCCTTAACACCTTGTGTTTTGTCTTCCTTCCTGATTTTTCACATTTTCTTCTTTCATTATTTCCCTTCTGTTTAAAGAAGGCATTCTTTCAGAGTAATCAAATTCTGGTAGTTTTCCTTCATTTGAGAAAGTCTTGATTTCCCCTTCATTCCTGAAGGATATTTTCATTGCATATAGAATTCTGGTTGACAGATCTTTGCTTTCAGACTTGAAAAATGCAGTGCCACTTCCTTCTGTCCTCCATATTTTTTGATGAGAAATCCATTGTCATTTGAATTGTCTTTCCCCTATGAGTGTCATTTGTTTCTCAGGGCTTTCAAGATTTTTCTTAGTCAAACTTCTGAAAACTAAAGACAATGATATGTCTTGGTTTAGATTTGGGGGGGTATCCCGTTTGGGATTTACTCAGTTTCTTGAATCTCTTATCTTTGTACCTTTTGCCAAATTTGAAGTTTTCAACCAGTATTTTTTCAAGTATTTTTTCAGTTCACTCTCTTTCTCTTATCCCTCTGGAAATCTAATGTCACAAATGTGAGACCTTTTGCTATATTTGCACTCATCCCTGAAGCTCTATTTTTTTTTTTTTCACTCTATTTTCTGGTTTTTCAGGCTAGGTAATTTCTATTGTTCTCTCTTCAGTTCAATGATTCTTTTCTCTTTTTCCTCCATTCTGCTGTTAAGTCCATCCATTGAAGGTTTTTAAAAATTCAGATATTGTATTATTCAGCTCTAAAATTTCCATTTGGCTCTTCTTTGTATCTTCTTTTTTTTTTTTTGCTGCAACTTTCTTTTTTTAGTTTTGTCATCTCGGAGTTTGTATCTATTGATTGTCATTTTTCATTCAAGTTTTTGCTGGTTCTTGGTGTGATAAGTGATTTGTAATTGAAGCCTGGATACTTCTGGTATTATGTTATGAGACTTTGGTTCTTATTTAAACTTCTGGCTTCTTCTGACACTATCCAGCAGAAGAAGGGCTGGGGCGCCTCATTACTGCCAGGTGGAGTGGAAAGTTCATTTCTCCACTTGACCTCCATGAAGGAGAGAGGAGACCTTGTTTCTGTTGTGTGAGGCTGGGAGATCCAGGTCCCCAGTGGACCTGAACTCACACAACCCTGGCTGGAAAGGGTAAGAGTGCCTTGGTATATCTCCCTCCCTGGCCTCTACTGACACTCAGGAAGGGGTAGGTCTCATCACCACTCAGCGGGGATAAAGTCCCAGCTCCCCACCATCCCAGTTGGAGCACCTGTGTACAGCCTGGTGAGAGTGGAAGTCTAAGCTCTCCACTCAGTGTCTGCTGGTTTGGGTAGGGGGTGGGGCACAGGGTTTACTGTGGTGTTTGGCTGGAGTAGCATGGTCATTACCTAAAAGTTTTCTGTCTTGCTAGAAAAAACAGTTTTTCTGGTCCTTTGGCCAGACAGAGAAGGCACTTGTTGGGGCTTTTCTTGTCTATGCCCGCTGGCGTTTCTGCGTTGCCGGCTTCTTTAGCTCCAAGTCTGGGATAGGTGAGGCAAAAAGAAAACCCAGGGAACTCACCACCATGTCATTCCTCAGCTCCCAACTTCCGTAGCCACTCTTTCTTCTATCTTTCAGAGTCTTCTTATGTTGTCTTTTATGTAATGTCCAGGGTTACAGTTGTACTTAGAAGGAAGAATAGGGAAAGGCACATGTACTCCATCTTTCCAGAAGCACAAGTCTCCCAATAGTAGTTTAACAAATGGAATTACTCTGGGAGAGGTTGGACTTGTTCTCTGCCTCAGTAAATGTTGTTTACAGCAATAAACAAGATTCCATGTCCCTTCCCTCAAAGAAATTACATTCTGGTGAGAAAAAGATAAATTCTGCAATTAGTCCCTAAACACTTTCATTCAGAGGTATCTTGGACATAGAGGGAAATAGCAAGGTAAGATATTGAAGACGCGATCTGTCAGTTATACCTTGTGACCACCATAGCTGCATTTTGGTAATATCTCACACTGTGAGACCCATCCTGAGGTGGATGCTAGAAAATGCACAATCCTAGACTAGCTCATTCTTGGGTTTAGGCATAGGCTTTTGGTTTTGCTGCACCCAAGGGAGACCTGGGTTTGGAGGTAAGCAACCAGAGGAAGAACCACAAAGAGGTGATCACTATTCCTGCAAGACTGGTGGCAGTGACACTGGGTTCTTCTAGGAGACACAAAATGAAAAGTGTTAATTCCTAGGAGTCAAGGGTGCCTATTAGCTGGGGCAGTGCTGTGCCAGCCAACGAAGACCCACCTGTGCTTGGATATTATTCCTATTTGAAGAACTTCAGAATCTGGCACAGTGGTTTCCACAGAGTCTGTAATACACCTGATACCTTTTAATAAGTCTCTCATCTGTTTAAACTAACAGATAATTAGATAATTTTGGTGAGACCAAATAAGTAGGCAATTTTGGTGAGACCTATGGATACTGACTAAACAAACATAGCCAGTTTAAAGAGAACAGGAGAAAAATACACTCGCAACTTCTGGTATCATTTTGCAATGTGTGGAACCTGAATGAACTAAAACCCAAAGTAAAAGGAAGACCTTTCAGTTCATTCTTATACCTGCTCTTGAGGCGGTGATCTGAATTCCTTTGTTTTCCTCGCTGTGAGTGCAGCCGACATGTTTAAGGCTTGCATAACTTCGTTATAGCGGAATCGTTGATTGTCTTGGAGCTTGGCTACAAAGTCATCTGAAAAGGCCACAATGGCTTCTATCCGGTGCCGGACCTGGCAGTCACAGAGGTACTGAAGTAGCAGGCACATCTAAAGAGATGATTAAAAAGACACCAAATTTAATTTCTGCAACTTGCTTAATGTATATCAAATCAAAATTTGTGGCACACATGCTTAGTTGTCAACTCTTCTCCTTTATTAACAGAATCCTGATTTTATGTAGATAGCAATGTGCTCAGTCCCAGGGGATGAAATATAATTCGTCTAAGCCCAAATGGCAAATACCCTCTGATGTCCCTCTGATGAACACTTACTGTCCCAGCCTCGTCTGCAGCTAGAGGCAAATGAGATAATGAAGAGAAGTTTGCAAGGGGTCGTCTGGGAAAGATTTTTCACCATTCATAATGGGCTAGAATATCCTCTTTTCAAAAACTGGCTAATGACATGAACACTGGAGGAAGAAGGAAGTGACACACTTTAGGATAAAAACTATAAACTGGGCTTCCCTGGTGGCACAGTGGTTGAGAGTCCACCTGCCAATGCAGGGGACACGGGTTCATGCCCCGTTCCGGGAGGATCCCACATGCTGCGGAGCGGCTGGGCCCGTGAGCCATGGCCGCTGAGCCTGCACGTCCGGAGCCTGTGCTCCGCAACGGGAGAGGCCACAACAGTGAGGGGCCCGCGTACTGCAAAAAAAAAAAAAACGAAAACAACAACAACAAAAAAAACATAAACTGAGGACTGCAGGAAGACAGTAAGGTCTGGGTTCCTGATGACACCACTGAGCTACTACATTCATTCTAGAACTGTCTACCTCCAGACTTTAAGTTAACTAAGTGGTTTTATTGCTTATTCATTAAATGGTCAGCTGGGTATTCTTCTACCAGAAGCCCAAAGGATTTTTAACTGATATGGCGCATCAGTAGCAACATGTTCTGCCCAAGTTTATACCAATTGTGATATAAATACACAGCAGTGTTAAAGAGGACTTTAAAACCCTATCACCATCCACAACATGGCCATTTCTGTCAATGCCAGTTCTGAGACAGCCCTAGTGTCTAGGTCCCTCTCTCCATCCGCTTTGGCTTTGTCCCACCCCAGTGTAAGCACTGTCCCCCTCGGGTCTGAACCAGCATGACAGCGTCCTACTAAGTGGGCTCCGGATGACCACCCTCTCTTACTCCCCTCACAGGGAGCTCTACTGAGATTTTCAGAATAAAATTATCCTGCTAAAATTCTTCAGAGGTTTTAATTGAAATTAGAATAAAATTCACATCCACCGTATGGCTGGTTTTAGCAAACAGCCAGACTCTGTACGAACTGCCTTCTGCTTATTATCTCACCCTCCTTCCCCACAGACACTGGTCTGGTCTCTTCCCGAGTCAGAGCCTTTGTCATGCTCCGTGCTCCATGTGAAAGCTTCTAGAACACTCTTCCCCTCCCTCTTCACAAGTACTGAGCTCCCACTACTAAATATCTGACCCCAGCTAAAAAGTCACCCTTTCAGAAAGGCCTTCCCTCACCTTACTCACAGTATTCCAGTTGAAATTTTCTTTCTTCTAAAAATCCATTCTTTTCCTTCTGAGCATTTAATGCGATGAACAATAAGATATTCTAACAGAAATACATATCAATAAGTGTATATTTCCCCCAGAGACAGTAAGCTTCCTTCACCCAGCACCCAGTGCCTGGCTCAGAGGAAGACCTCAATCAGGGTTGACTAAGGAAGGAAGAGCAAAAAAAAGGGTGTCAAGGATGCAAGCAACAAACTGATGCTAATGAACCAAAGAGGCATTAGGAAAGGGTCCTTGGGACATCTGGATGAGCACAAAGACAGGCAAGGTCTTTGATTCTCTAGAAACACAGGAAGGAAGTAAAATCTTGTGGGTGAGAATGGACGCACCTACTGGTGAGCAAGCGTCCTAAGGTTGGAAGGGTAGAGGTGGGGTTGGAAACAGGCACTGAAAGCCTTGCATTTCAGGCATTCCAACAAAATGTGGTGAAATGCATCCACGGAAACAAGGAGACGCAAGGAAACTGCTAATGAATAAGAGGGAGAAGAAGTGTAATAGGGAAGAACAAATCTGACTCCATATTGGATTCGTTTCTTTTACTTTAACCTTTATATTCTATTGCTTTTGCTACAAGTTGATCACTAAAGGGTTGTTGCTTAAAGTATACATAATGGTCCGTCTCCAGGGACCCTGCCTCCCATGCCTAAATGTTAAGCTAAAATACCTTTGTTTAAGCTCACAGGAAACATCCTGACCAGGCCCCCCTGTGAATGGCTGCAGGAAGAAGAAATTAACACATCCCCTCCTGAATCTGGCCAGAACCAGGAAATATTTGCAATAACTTCTTGCCCCCTTTTTTTTTTTTAACTTTACTTCCACACCTCTCCCTCTTTGCTCTATAAAAGAAATCAGCATCCCAACCCAGGCAAGATGGTTCTTTGGGGCACCAGTCCCCCATCTTCTCTGTCTGCTGGCTTTCTGAATAAAGTCACTATTCCTTGCCCCAATACCTCGTCTCTCGATTTACTGGACAGTGCGGCGAGCAACATGAGCTTGGACTCGGTAACACTGGCAGGACAAAAACCCCTCTCCTATGCTCCTTTCAGATAGACATACACACATGCACATGCACAAATACGCACACACACACATACACACAGAGAAATAGCGACATGCCACACACACACGTGTATGCTGGGCGGACACGTACTTGACGAAGGAAACCACCTTGACAAAAATACAAAAAAATATGTCAACTGACTCAATTGAAAAATAAATGAACTTCATACCAAATGCAAGAAAATTAGATGGGCATGTCCCCAGGCATAACAGGAAGTTGGTTAATTTTATGAAGAACTATCTTTACCCAGGAATACAAATACACACACACACACACACACACACAGAAAAAGAGACAAAGGTCAGTGTTAATAGGCTGTGAAATTCACTGCAATCTTTTTCTCTGATTACCTGCAATTTAACTGGCTCGGGCAGTTTCATTTGGAGCAGGCCTTCCTTGGACCTCTTACCCCCTTTGTTTTCTTCCTCAGTGGCTCCTTCTAGCTTGGAGTCTTCCGCGCAGGGCTCCTTCTCTGGCGACTCGCCCTCCTCCTCGGGACCGGCAGCTTCCTTGAACACGCTGGGCTCAATCAACTGCAAGATGTGTTTCAAGTCCTCATTGTGGAAGATGCCCATGATGAGCAGGGTATAGAACAACTTGATGAGAGGGACGAAGAGGAACTCAGTGGTCCCCCCGACAGGGTCCCGGGAGTGAAGGCTGCCCTCTTCCACGGCCTCTATCAGCATCTGTATGGTCTTGGCCTTCAGGATGTCCAGCGGGAACTCAGGACTGTACTGGTAACCCTCGTTATTAATGCTGACAAAACTCGGGGAGGAAAACTGCATCCGCGGCCTGAGCGAGGTGCTGAGGCCAATGCCCGGGAGGCCGTGCTTTTTGTTCTCGTCGGGGAAGAGTGTGATGCTCTTTGTCTCCTCCGTCATGGGGACGATGAACTCATTGTTCATCATGAGCCTGGCGGTGGCATAGGAGCTGAGGTGGATGTCAATCAGCAGGTCGTAGTAGCCGGCGCGCAGCAAGCCAGGCATGTACTTGTTCTCGATGGCGTAGAGCAGCTGCGGTTCGTCCACGTGGCTGCACAAGGCGTGGGCCACCCGATGATTCCCAAGCGCGCAGACGGCCGAGTAGAGCCGGAGAGTATGGTAGTGGAATTTCAGCAGTTCTTCCTGCTCGGTCAGTTCCAGGATGTCCACAGATCTGGAGACAAGAGAAGTTAAACATGGACATTGAAAACGACTCTCCATCAGAGGAGAAATCTACATACGTCGTTGATGTCACAAGTTATGGAAACAGACACTATTTTTTAAATTAGTTTTCTGTGACATGTTTGATGATAGCATAGATTTAAAAAAATCAGTTCTAGATGTTTTTAAGTTTTCTTCCAGATAGAATTTGATGTTGAAAATTTCCAGTCACTAGTGCTTGGAGCTTTCTTCATTCTTCATCACCCCAGGATTCTGAACATCTCTTTTAGATATCTGGGTCTCAAGCTGACCCTGGGGACTCCCCTCCTTTCAGAATTTGAGCACTCTTCGAAAAATCCTGAATCTCCTTTTCCAATTTGGCTAAACTGCTTCAAGAAGCCAGAAAACTTAGCCTTAGGCTATCTTGCTTTGTCTCTGACTTTAAGATCAGCTCTGAGTGTAACCAGTCAGTAGGTAAACAGAGGGATAATTCCTTTCACATAATTTACCTACTTACATGACCCTCACGGACCCAAACATATGCCAATGCCACCCTGTTTCCACCAGGTATGTGCCACTCATGAAACAAACACTATTAGGGACATTTTCACTCAGGAAAGTTTCTGTTGGGAATCTGGGTTTATATCAGATCATTTTGCTTCTAGTACACATCATGACCTTTCAACGCAATTAAACCTTAAGCATATGTCCAGAATGTACCTAAAGTCAAGTCATTCCTTTTAAAAGAAAATCTATTTTAAGAGCACATAATTCCTTTAGATGCGCTAATTTTTCTAAACTCTTTAAATTACATAGATTGTTCATGGGCAACACTATAGTATTAAAGGTAGAAACTTGATATGTTGATAATCAAGGGAACCACTCATTCATCTAGCAATGTATCCTTGGTGAGGCTGTAATATAAGCTCATCAGGACAGGGGCTATTATATACTGTGGTTATTAGTATTCATCCAGCACCTAGCCTAGCACACAATGGGTACTGAATAATTATTTGTGATTATTTATTGTTAAGCTTTGCCCCTATCCTTAGATACCCTGTCATCCTGTCCACACCACCTATCCATTGTACCTGTGCTTTTCAGGTCACAGGCATTCTGCTAAAATCCACTGTGGCTTGATGGCGCAGACTTATTCCAGACTCCACCTTCTGACTCTCAGAGTCAGAAGATTCATGCATTATAAAATGCCTAGCAAATAATTACCCACCCTGTGTATCACCTAGACTTCCAGGAAACCACACATCTGCTGGGCCCAGTTGCTAGCACCTAGTTCTTGGAAAGGTATAATTGAGCAAGCCCCCACCACCTCAAGGTGTAGTGGAGGATTCCCATATCTTAACTGGGCTCTTCAATCTCCCAAGAAGACTGTTACCCATCCCTCAGCCTGGCTAATGGCTAAAATATATAAACCCGTTTATTGTAGCAACACAGAATATGTGAACTCTAGGTCCTTAGCAAAGAACGCAATTCAGTCTACTGTCTGATCAATCTCAAAACGTCAGTTGCTAGAAACAGTATATAAGGACTCTACAACCTACGTTGCTGCTGCCACTCCCAATTCACCCCCCATGATTCATTTTATGATGCCATGTTCTTTCCTATAAAGCACGCCTCCTCCCTACCACGCCAGTCTTTTAAGGTAAGGGTCATGTCTGTTTTGCTCACTATTTTCTATCCAGTGCCAGGAACACAGTGGGCATTAATACATGTTTGTGGAATGAATGAATGAATGGGAGAGAAATCGGAAGGAGTTGTAGTCTACTTCTCATAACCTGACTTAGGTCAAGGCAAACCAAAGGATATACCACAGCTAATTTAGTCTGTCTTTCCACACCAACCCGTTGTAGCAATATTCATACATTAATGAACAATGGCTTTAACTGGAGGAGAGCAAAAGAAATAACTCACTGTTCCATCTGTTATAAGCACAACGCCAAATATATCATCTAGCGTATCTTTAGCACGTGCTGTAAATTGCATTGTTGTCAGTAAATATTCTCCTTCTTTCTTCTTCCCTGTAGATGGAGTCATCTTATCAGCCCTACTTACTTTGGGCTTGACTACCTCACTTGCCTTGGTCAATAAAATGTAACTGGATAGAACATCTGCCACAAGGGAAAAGAAAACTCTTAGAGGTCTGTTAAGACCTCCTTCATATCTACCCCTTGCCCATGGAAGCTACACATCCCAGATCAGGGCTGTCCCACCAGCTGGGCAAGAAGGCACATGAACCGCATCTGCAGACCATCTCCCCAGCCTGGAGCAGAGCTTCAGTGGCCCCAAGACCTCATGTAACATGAGCAAGAAACACAGGTTTCTTTGCAAGCCACCGAAATTTGGGGGTTGCCATTACAGTAAAATCTGACTAATACAACTCATTATAGTCTTTAAAGTCTCCAGGGGAGAAATTTCCTTCATGACTCAATATCATTCTTTTATTCATCAAATATTACGGAGTACCTATTATGTATCGATCACTGTGCACTGGTGAAATGATGGTGAACAATACAGACAAGATTCCTGCCCTAAGGCAGCTTACTACCTAGTTAAAGAGGGAAACAACCCCCAAAATAAGTAAATTAAATTATGAACCATGAGTGAGGTATCTCATGAAAGAAACAGAGGACTGACATACATCTACTACCGTTCAATTTTTAAAATATTAGTTAATTGTCATATTATTGGGGCATGAGGAACAGATTCTACTTGAATACTAGTCGGCATTTCCATTTTGGAATCTGAATTTTGAAACTCATCAGATTTTTCTTTGGCTTCTACGAAGTGTGAAACCAATGTGCAACCATACCATGGTGTGATGCGAATGACTGTGGATCAGTCCCGGCTTTGTTATTTTCCTATCCTTATCTTCTCTGCAACCTGATTCCAATGACACTTTTTTTTTACAAATTTGCATTTCATATATTTTGGGAAATTGACTCATTCTTTACAGTCTATAGTAAGAATTTAAATTATCCATTCATTTGCATATAATTTATCACAGGTAATTAACATAAATGATACATTACTATGGCAGGAGTGTATGCTGGGTTTCTATGACATGCCAACATATTAAATCACAACCTTAAAACTCTCTGCTTAATAGAGATAGAATATTTTCCCTTATAAAGAAAAATTTGTTCCCAAATGTGATGTTTCTTTTGGTTGCAGAGTAATTTTTTTAAAACATTAGATGCAAAATTCCAATAAAACTTTTCTCACATAAAATAAAAAGTATGAAATTCAATTGAATCCTCTAAAGAGTACATTATGAATGCTGTATCTCTCTAATTATTTCACCTAAAAATATACAAATAAATACTTAATGGATTTAAAAAAATTCACCTGGCCAGATTAATTTTTCTTTGGATTTCTTCTGTTTGGAAACAGCTTTATTGAGATATCATTTACATACTATACAATTTACCTGTTTAAAATAAATAATTCAATGGCTTTAGTATATTAATGGAACTGGGCAACCATAACCATAATCTAAGCTTAGAACGTTTTCCTCACCCCAAAAGAAACCCAGTAGTACCCAGTGGCAGTCATTCCTCAGGTCCACTGCCCTTGCATCCCCTAAGTAAACATTATTCTACTTTCTCTCCCTAAAGATTTGCCTATTACGGACTTTTCCTGTAAATGGAATCCTATAACATGTGGTAGTAGTATAACTAGTTAAAAACTTAGTATAATGTTTTAAAGCTTCATCCATTTTGTAGCACATAAAAGTACTTCATTCCTTTGTATTGCCAAATAGATTTACAGTATGGATTCACCACACTTTATTTATCCACGAATTAGTTGGTGGGCATTTGGGTTGTTCCCACTTTTTGGCTACTGTGAATAATGCTGCTCTGAAATTCGTGTACAGGTTTTTGTGTGGACATGTTTTCATTTCCCTTGGGTATATACCTAGGAGTGGAATTGAAGGCTCTTATGGTAACTCTGTATTTAATTTGTTGAGGAACTGACCAATTGTTTTCCAAAATACAGGTTAAATTTTAAAGGTATTAAAAGAAAATAAAAGTGCCAAGCATGTCTAAATATATAAAAATGAACATAGCTCCTACAGCTTTTTAAGAGTAGAGTTTTAAAATATAAGAAAAATAACAAATATGTGTGTCTTTGCATTGTTTTCATGAAATGTTTTCACTCAGTTTTTGACTTAACTTTTTAATGATATTTTGGGAGGGAAATCTTGGTCCCAAATTTACTGATAATGAGGCTGCTAAAATGAAATCCTGCAATTTCATTGGCTCTCACATGGAAAAACTGAAAATCATAAACAAAGCCACCTCTGAACATTAAGTGTACTTTATATCATTACTATGACTGTCTAGAATGCATATAAACTTGTTTCCCAAGCCCTCAAGGTATTTTCACAACGCTCTTTCACTGACATCTCTTAGTCTCAGTTTTTCCCATCTGTCAAACAAAGGACTGAACTAAGTGATTTTTCTGATTCCCTCTTTACTATCTTACAGTTCTGTGATAACTCTCTTACTCGGCTGTCTTAAGTCAGATGGCAGCTGTACTTGTCTGAATTTTTACTTACTGTTATTCTCATAAGCAAAACAAGAATGAGCAAAGAAATCATACACTATCAAATCACGTCTTTACCTGTAATAATTCTGTTTCAGTAACCAAGGAGTTGAGACATAGACTTAAACTTGGGATGTACAAAATAATGTCTGCATGGCCTCAAGAAATCAGTATTTTTTAAACCCCATTTTGTTTCCCCAGCACCACCCCTGAACCCTGGGGTAGGCATCTAATTTGATGGGTCCCCATCAGATAGTAAAGGATGCTCAGGCCTGACCTGTTCTCCTCTGGGATATGGAGAGACATGAACTGCAGAGGTTCCACACACTGCACCAGCCAGCCTTGGCGTTCACTTATTCGAGACACGTCTACCTTCAAGAACTGGTTGGGCATTCTGCTCCAGAGGACATGTGAGAGGAACTGCACATGGAGACGAGGGGGACACTGCGGCATGGGGTTTTTGTGCTCGCTCTTGAATAATCCCGCTGAGAGAGGCATCACATTCTAGGAGATGGGGAAGCAGAAAAAGAATGAATGGATGACGCTCCTGGGGGGTCAATAAAGTGATGACTAGAGTTCTGTACAGGAAAGAGATAATGACAGATACGCTAAGTGTTGAGCAGAGTCAATACAAAAATTAATAGAAATTGGGTTGAGCTGTTTCTGAAAGGACAAGTGGAGAAAATTTGGGGATGTTTCCTTCCCATATATTCAATGGCACACTGAGAATGCAAGAGCAAGAGAGTATAACCATGTACCTTTCCTATTTCTTCACCAAGCTGGGTCCTCAGGGACGCTTGGCATGTCTTTAGCTGCTTTCATCCAAACATCCTGAAAGACTGGCCACATCCACTTGGCTTTCTCCCTCTCTTATTGTCTGTCCTTTGTCACCCACTTCATCCTTCCTTAAACTACTCACACCCTCACTCATCTTCAGGTTTCTCAGGTTTGAGTAACCAACAATACACCAGAGACAACTCAACAGATACACCTAACTATTAAACAAGAAACACAATTTCTTTCTCCTCCACCTCTAATATGTATTTTCAACCATTCCAATTCCTGCAGTATGGCCTCAGGGAAAGAAAAGTCTCTACTATGCCAAAGCTTATTCATTCATTTATGATCGTGATACCACCCCTGCCTGCCTCTTCTGGGCCAATAAAACAATTATCTCATCTTTCCGCATTACCTTCCGTTTCTTCCTCTCCTCTAGAATCTTCTCTACTGCATTATTTAGACTTGCTCATCCTCAAGCTACTTTCCTATTCTCTTTTGCTAATGGGGACAAAAAATCCAGGCACTGAGAATGTATCAGTGAAACAAAACAGACAAAATCCCTACCCTCATACAGCTTCCATTTCTTTTTCATTAGACATAAAATAAACAAAATCAGTAATTAAATAGTTATTAGAAAAGAGGTCATGGAGAAGAAAAAAAAACAGGATGGGGGAATCAGAATGTAGGACAGTAATAATAAACAGGGTGGTCAGAACGGTGTCACTGAGAAGATGACATTTACAGAACAATCCAAAGAGAAGAACCATGTGGATATGCAGGGGAAGAAATTTCCATGCAGAGGGAACTGTGAATGCAAAGAACCCAAGGAGGGAGTTTGCCTGGCAAGTCTGAGGAAGAGCTGGGGGCCAGGGTGGCTGCAGTGGAGTGAAGGAGGGGACAGCAGGAGGAGATGAAGTCAGAGGGGTTAGAGGAGGTCAGGTGGTTTAGAACTTGAGAACCATCCTCAGACCTCTGATTTGTACTCTCAGGGAAACAGGGTTTCTAGGGTTTCGAGCAGTGAAGTGAGTGACATGGTCTGACTTTTATTTTAAAATCATGACAATCACTCAGATTGTTCTATGATAAACAGAGGGGTGAGAATGAATTAGAGGCTAGTGGCGAAAAATACAGATGGGAAATGATGGTGATGGAGGGCAGATCAGCAGGAGGGGTGGTGGGACGGGTCAGAAGGTGGAGGATTTGCTGGGGGGTGGAACTGGGATGCGGAATGTAAAGGAGGGAAGCCAAGGATGACTCCAAGGTTTGGGGTCTGAGTTATTAACTGACAGATCAGGAAGACTTGAGCAGGCAAGTCAGGAGGAGGGGGGACTGAGGGTCAGAAGTCCAGTTTCGGACATATCCAATTTGCAATATCTATGAAACACGAAACATAAATGTCAAATAGACCAATATCAGAGTCTGGGTTCTGAGAAACTACCACTTTTCTGTCAAATTTTAACTTTTTTTTTTAACATCTTTATTGGAGTATAATTGCTTTACAGTGGTGTGTTAGTTTCTGCTTTATAACAAAGTGAATCAGTTATACATATACATATGTTCCCATATCTCCTCCCTCTTGTGTCTCCCTCCCTCCCACCCTTCCTATCCCACCGCTCTAGGTGGTCACAAACCACCGAGCTGATCTCCCTGTTCAGTCATCCAAACTTGCTGCCTCCTTTCCCTCACGTTCAAACTCAAATAATAATATGAATTGAATGATCTTGAACAAAATACTACGGCTTCTTCCATCATTTTACTGAAATTTTTCTGGAAAGGTCACTAAAGCTCTCCTACTTAACAAAAAATCACAGATTCCTTTAGTCCATATTGTATTGGCTCTTCTGGGGCAGGTGGAATCTCATTTTACAAAGGCAGAAACTGAGCTCACATGGTTTAAGAAATATGTCCAAGGTCGCTGAGCCAGCATGGTAAAACTGTCTACTAAATTCACCCTGAGGGGTGTCCAGCATCTCATTGTTTACAATTGCGAATTTCAATTCAATTCCTTTTCCTGAATTTCAGCAGGCTCTTCTGCTTGTTGTTGTATTAGTACCCCTTGGCTGGCCAAACTAAAATTATTCAAATTAATCCTTTTCAGATTAACATTTACACACTACTATACATAAAATAGATAACCGACAATGACCTACTGTATAGCACAGGGAACTATACCCAATATTTTGTAATATCCTATAAGGGAAGAGAATCTGAAGGAGTACACACACACACATAACTGAATCACCATGCTGTACACCTGAAACTAACACGACATTGTAAATCAACTATACTTTAATTTTAAAAAAAGTCCACCCCCAAAAAAAGTTAAAAAAAAGAAAAAAAATTAATCTTTGATTCTTCATTCTCCTTGAGCACCAAATCCAATTTCAACAAATCCTATTAATCCAATTCACTGACAAATTCTGTTAATCTCTCCCCTAAAACATCTTCTTATGTATCACTCTCTCTCTATGATGACTTTCATGAATCTCATCATCTTCCCCCATGTGGACAATAACAAATTTTTGATAGATAATTATTACTGCCTGCTCTCATTCTTTTGAGGGCAGATATTTCTCCACATTACTACCAACCTATTTTCCCAAAACAGGTTTGATTATACTCAATCCCCTGCTTCAAATTTCCAGTAAGGCACCACTGCCTAGGGAATAGGTGTACACTTCTTAATATGGCATTTAAGGCCTTTTCAACTTGGACTACCTTCCATCCATATTCATCTCTAGCCACACCCCAGAAATATCCTTTGTTACAGTCACACTGAATTTCTTAACCTTCAGCACTTTCATGCCTATGTATTTTCACTTTCTCTCACCCTCTGTCTAGAATGCCCTCTCCTAGCAAATGTACCCTGAGACCTGTAATTCAACAGTTAAGAATCAACCTAAATGTCATCTCCTCTTTCAGCTTTACCTGATCCACCCCATCCTACTTAGTTGTCCTTTCACTTATGTTCCCAGAGTACTCAATACCTGCCACTCTTGCATTTACCACAATGTAGCATACTTTCAGCTCTTCAAGCCCATTCACTAGCTTACCTGTGAGTTCAGTGATTACTGAGCTGTATGTAATGTGGCATTTGTGTTCTGTACAAGCCTAGTTTTATTGAATAATATACTTAAGATAACCAAAGAAAACCCTTTCGAATTACTTATGTTACCCTAGTGACCTTAACGAGATTACAGAATTTTCAAATATGGAAACTTTTAAAGAATGATTTATGTGATTAATATCAGTACTAATAAAGTATGGAATTAATTGAAGAAGTAAATGCTATTTCCTAACAAAAAACAACCCAAATATAATACCAGGAATGAGTCTTTCTTACCTTTATCCTTCCCAACTCAAACTGAAAAACGTTGGGACTTGTAGCTTGTGCAAAAACTGCAGGAAATAATTTTGTACTTGGTTCCACCTTAAATAATCAAATGAATTTAATAATATTAGTAAAGGAAGGAACACACAAAAAATACATTTTCCTCCTAACACCTAAGAAACACTTTACAGAAAAAGACTTTTTCTTCCTCTCATGCAGATATTCTCTTTCAATAATTATTTGGAATATTTCATTTCAGGACTATGTGAACATTTTTGGAGGAAGGTACTGTTTACTCTGAAGGGCTTATGGCACTGTTATTACTCCAACAGAAGTAAAAATACAGAATTGACTCATTTGTGTTTTCATTTCCTTCTAGCTTATAATTTACTTGTGTTCTCCCCTCTCATGGAAATAAAGGTTTCCTCCCTGGAAGCACAAGGCCATCCCTGACCACATACCTGATAGTATGTGCTCAGCTCCTTGCCGTTGGCCGTGAAGGTGAGCAGCCCACTGGCGGTGTCCACCACGCAGCCAATCTCCAGGCCGTTGTTGTTGCGTCCTTGCCCGGGGCTCAGGCTCTCACCCGCACACACCATATAGCAGTTGCTGCGTTTGATGCTGAATTGCAAAAAAAACATGTTTATCTTTGAACAAGCACAGGTAGCGTGGAAAGCATGGACGTCCGGCAAACTAAACCTAAGTTATGCTGTGCAAGCAACAAGCTCATGCTGAAATGGGACAGGTGTACAGTGGGCCCGATTCGGTGATTCTGAGCAAAACTCCATTGACTTCAGTGGACATTCTGAGTCAGGTCTTCCAATCTCTCAATTTCACACCTAATGAAGACGGGTCGACGAGTTGGAACCAAGGATAAGAACTGACCTGCACCTTCCCTCCAAAAACTCAAACCAAACTGGACCTTTTTCTGAGGTTCAAAAAAGTTTAACTATGATAAAGCAGAAACTAACACACACACACACACACACACAAAAAAAAAAAGTTTAACTATGTAATAATCATCCAAATTGGTAATTTTCATTCTCATGGCTTTTTTTTAACATCTTTATTGGAGTATAATTGCTTTACAATGGTGTGTTAGTTCCTGCTTTATAACAAAGTGAATCAGCTATACATATACATACAACCCTATATCTCATCTCCTCCCTCTTACGTCTCCCTCCCACCCTCCCTTTCCCACCCCTCTAGGTGGTCACAAATCTCGTGGGTTTTGTTTTGTTTTTTTTAACCACTTGTTCTGAGATGAGAAGCACCTGTTTCTGAACACTATCAAAGTCTTTAGGCCAATTTTATGTGAGCTGTCAGTGATTTGACAGATATAAAATTTGGCTAAATTTAAGCCCCTTTCTGGACAATTCCTGGTGATCTGTTATGAGAGACAGACTTAGCTGGGAAGTGCACAAGATCTGTGATATAAACAACAAACCCCACCTGAGATTCACCCTCAACAAAACCTTTACCAGAGATAGTAGCAAACTTAAGTGATTTGAGTTTCACCTCCTTCCCTTTCTCTACTCCTGTGCAGTGCATGTATGAATGAGGCTGGCAAAAAGGGCAAACACAGGCAAGTGGGAGGAAAAGAGCAAGAAGGCGGAGATAAAGTCAGTTTCTGAATAGTCAAAAGTTGGCTGTGTTTATATGCTCTATTTATGTAAGATTCAACAACTTCCCTAGCCTGTATTTCCTACACCAAAAACATCAGTCAGATATCATATCCCTTTATTATCTCCTTTCATTGTCCCCATCTCTGAAACTCAAATATATCCCTCAGAATATTCCTGGAAACAGGTGGTTTGGGGCCCCCCCTACTGACATAAAGCACTGTTCATTGGAGAATTTCTGCTAGGCTCACTGTCTCAAGTGCTAAGTTCACTGCGGTTCAAGTGTTACAACCTGAAGGCAGGGGAAGGAGCTTCCGGTCACCAAAAATGATGGTGCAGGTATAAAAGAAAAGCAACATTATGGGGGGGCTCTTTCTAGGAGACCCATCACAGCAGATCAGAGAGGATGCACGGGCACACAAAGTAGATGCAAATGGCCAGATCTTCTCTTGTCTTATTCTGCAAGGAAGATAGCCTTCTTCACTTTTTTGAAGTTTGGTTTGAGTTTGGTTTGTTTTATAAATGAAAAAGGATGGCACAGAAACTATAAATGACTTACCCAAAGCCACACAGCGAGTCAATGGCAAAGCTGAGGAAAGAACCCACGGCTCCTCAGTCTGAGTTCGAATGCGTCCACCTGGTCTAAACCACTAGCCCACACTGTCTTCACCTTTTTCTCCCCACCTCCTAACCAGTTCCCAAGGTACAGATCAGACCACAGGTTAAATGCCTCACAGTCGCCCATCTCTAATCCTCAAACAATGGCTAAGTAATGGTAACCCAAGTCATTAGTCGTGTGCGATGTCACCTGAAGGAATATATGATTATTACCCCAAAAAGATGCACTGCTCTTACTTTATAAGATTTTGCACTTTTAATATATTCAGATTCCTTACTGGCTTGTATGAGTAACAAAAAGGACATGGACATTAACGGTCTGATTACACTGTTCCTATAAACAGAATATTATCTTGGACATAAAATCCAAGAGAAAAAAAATGCCTAGGTTTATCAACATTTTTATCAAATGTCATTCATGTAAGAAATCGAGGAAAACCAACCTTTCATGCACCTTTCCTTTTTCATCTCCTAGAGTCACGGTCACTGTACGAACTCTGTCCAAGTCAAAGCCTGTATCATACTGATGGAAATCGGATGTGATCCAGCCCACCCAGACGTTGGCAGGTTCTTGTCCAGGAAAGATTCTCACTGAGTAATAGTACTGTCGAGATAGCAACACCAAGTATTGGTGAAGTAAAAAGAAACAAAACTTTGACTTGCAATGTCTAAGAAGATATGTTTTTGTTTAAAATCGTTTGGCATATTTGCAGCAACATGGATGCAACTAGAGATTATCATACTAAATGCAGTAAGTCAGAAAGAGAAAGACAAACACCATATGATATCACTTAGTTTGGAATCTAAAATATGACACAAATGAACCTATCTATGGAACGGAAAGAGAATCATGGACATACAGAACAGACTGGGGATTGCCAAGGGGAGGCGGGTGGGAGAGGGATGGATTGAGAGTTTGGAATTAGCGGATACAAACTGGTATATGTAGAAAGGATAAACAAGAAGGTCCTACTGTATAGCACAGTATAGGGAACTATATTCAATATCTTGTAATGAACATAATGGAAAAGAATCTGAAAAAAATATTGGCTTGGCCAAAAAGTTCATTTGGGTTTTTCGGTAACATCTTATGGAAAAACCCGAACAAACTTTTTGGTCAATGCAATATACACAAATGTATAACTAAATCACTTTGCTGTACACCTGAAACTAACACAGCATTGTTAATCAACTATACTTCAATAAAAAAGAAAATAATAGTATATTCCATACTAATAATAGTATATTCAATTATGCTATAACAACAGCAACAAAACCCAAAGCTTAAAGCAGCAAAAAAAAAAAAAAAATCCTTTGGCCTAAGTAAAATGTTATAGGCACAAAGGACTGACGTGGCGAAGGAAAAGTCTTAAAACAGAGATCCTGAATTATTGCAGAAATAATGGGAAAAAGAGAAAAGACTATCTGAGCAAAAGATGATCTGAAGCTTTTTATACTTCCAAGTATGAATGGATGGGGGAGTACATATATAGTATGTTTATGTGATAAAATCATCAATCCATTACACAGGTAAGCTTTGAATTCTTCAAGCTGACACAAGAACAATAATCTATGCTACAGCTTTTATACCTGTTTTATACCTTGAATATGCTATCACTAACATAATATTTTGAACCCTTAAAATCACTTTGAAATAGTTCAGATCTGATACGTGAAAGTCAAGTTCAAATATGGGGGAACTCTAAAAGGGACACAGCTATATATTTTTTTTCCATTTGGTGTTTTATGAGAAGTGCTTTAAAAATTCAAAATGGCAGACAGCACACCTTGACCTCTAACAAAGTATGATAAATGATCTTGCAGACATATCACTGAGACAAAAGAAACTGCAAAATGTACTTGGAAAACTTAAGTGGCAAATAAAATGCTGTCAAGAAAGAGGAGAACAAAATCAGGACTGAGGGGGCCATTAAGGATTATTTTTCCTAAAATAGCACTCTTACTGCATAATATCCATTAGAATATACATACATCTTTCAACTTTTCAGTCCCCAAGATATAAGTGAATAATTATTTTAAAAATAAGCTTGCTAAATAGTACGACATCAATGTTAACTATTTGAAATGCAAAGCATGATCACTGACAAATAGAAATAAATGACAAAAGCTGCAACCTCATACCGTGGACGTTTGCATCAAGTAATCATAGTCATCCCTCTCATCTGCCAGGACGTCTTCTGTGAGTCTTGCAGAATGGCTGGTGCTGTAATCTGGCTTTGTCCTTCTAAGCAAAAATCTGGAATATAGTAGAGGACTAGGAATAAGCAACATTAAAATGTTCTGCCTATCTCAAATATAAACATATAATTAACTTAGTAGAGTGGTTGTCAGCCAGGATGATTAGCTCCCAAGAGGACATCTGGCAATATCTGGAGATATTTTTGGTTGTCACAACTTGTTGGGGGAGGGGTGCCACTAGCATCTACTGGTGGAGGGATCCTGCTAACCATCCTACAATGCACAAGGCAGACGCTTACAATAAATAATTATCTAACCCAGAGTGGCAATAGTGTTGAGGTTGAGAATTTCATATTTAGTGTAAGAAAGGATGCTAAAACAATCTACCTTCTTATCCATTCAAAAGTACTATTTAGAGAGAATACTCTAAGGTTCAACCAGTAATGTAAATATAAACATCTTAAAAACTAACTCTTGGGAGAAAATACAAATCATATATCTGATAAGGTTAACATCTAGAATATACAAAGAATTCCTACAACTCAGCAACAAAAATGCAAATGACTCAATCAACAAATGGGCCAAGAACTTGAATAGACATTTCTCCAAACATGTTATACAAATGACCAATAAGCATATGAAAAGATGCTCAACATCACTAATCATCAGGGAAATGGAAATCAAAACTACAATGTGATATCACTTCATACCCATTAGGATGGCTACTATCAAATAACCAGAAAGTAACAAGGGTTGACAAGGACTTGGAGAAATTGGAACCCTCGTGCAGTGCTGATGGGATTGTAAAATGGTACAACTGCTATGGAATATAATATAAATTTTTTTCCTCAAAAATTTAAATATAGGGCTTCCCTGGTGGCGCAGTGGTTAAGAACCCACCTGCCAATGCAGGGGACATGGGTTTGAGCCCTAGTCCAGGAAGATCCCACATGCCATGGAGCAACTAAGCCCGCACACTACAACTACTGAGTTTGCGCTCTACAGTCCGCGAGTTACAACTACTGAAGCCCGTGTGCCTAGAGCCCGTGCTCTGCAACAAGAGAAGCCACTGCAATGAGAAGCCTGCGCACCGAACCAAAGAGTAGCCCCCACTCACTACAACTAGAGAAAAGCTCACTTGCAGCAACGAAGACCCAACGCAGCCAAAAAAATAAATAAATAAAATAAATAAATTTATTAAAAAAAAAATTTTAATACAGAAGTACCAGGCATCCCAGTTCAGGGTATATATCCAAAAGAATTGAAAGTAGGGTTGTGAAAAGATATTTGCACACCCAAGTTCTTAACAGCATGATTCACAATAACCAAGAGGTGGAATCACCCTAAATGTCCATCACTGGATGAATGGATAAACAAAATGTGGTGTATATACACACACTGGAATATCATTCAGCCTTTAAAAGGAAGGGAATTCTGACATATGTTACAACACATATGAACTTTGAGGACATTAAGCTACATGAGATAAGTCAGTCACAAAAAGACAAATACTGTATGATTTCATTTATATGAGGTATTTAAGCAGTCAAATTCATAGAAACAAAAAGTAAAATGGTGATGACCAGGGGCTGGGGAAGGTTGGAAAAGGCAAGTTATTTCATGGACCCGTGTACAGCAAAAAAAAAAAAAAAAAAAATCATAGAAAAAGTAACTCTTTAGATAGATTGTTAGTGGTAACAAATTAGATGGCCAACAGGCTGCTTTTCCTTCTGTAGAATCCTTGGTACATAAAGAAGGAGGAAGAGGAAGAAAAAAATTGACCTTGGAAATCCCTTACCCACTATTACCCTCTCCTGTGATCCCCTAACATAATAACTACATATTTAAAATCATTAAAAAAATTAAAATTAAAAAAAAATTAAAAATCATTTTGCATGTATCAATGACCTTTGTTTCAGACGAGAGGGCTTTTCCTGAGCATAATCTTTGTGGTTGTTAAACTCTGGTTTTGTAGCTTCTTTGTCTTTGTCCACTCGATCTGGCACCAGATGGCCATGAGCTGTCTTCATGAGAACCTCAAAGTCCGAATCCACATCATAATCCTCCAAATCATTCTTGGGCCCAAAGAGACTGGCACCAGGGATCCCTCCAGCCGCAGTCTTGGAGAAGACCTCCGCGCACTCGATGGGCATGCTCAGACGATAAAACATGATATCCGTGCTGCTGTTTTGAGAGCCAAAGGACTTCTGAGTGACCTTTAAACACGGGGAACTGTCGATGGTGCCGTCTATTCTGGTCACCTAACAAATGAAGACGTGATTGTTCAAATGCTCATCACTGTCAGTTTCCTGATTCTAAAACCCTAACGTGCATCACACCTTTACAACACAAAACATGGCCCGCCCATGGCATAATTTCATAAATGAGATCATTAAATTGCTGTGTTACAGACATACTCACAGTTCTGTTTCTACCTCAGAAGATGATCTGGGAAATTCATGTTAAAACTGTATATATTCAGATTGAGCCTGACACTGCCTACATAAGAAAAGAAGTATATACAGTTGACCCTTGAACACCGCAGGTTTGAACTGCCTGGATCCACTTATATGTGGATATTTTTCAATAGTAAATACTACAGCACTACATAATCCGCAACTGGCTGAAACCGTGGATACAGAGGGCCGACTATAAACTATATGCAGATTAACCCCAAAGTTGTTCGAGGATTAACTGTAGGTAATCAGTCTAATCAGCCTCTCAGAAGTACCTAAAATCAGAGGGTAATCCTGTCCTTAGATTCTCCTACAGTGGAACACATCAGAGACATCATTTTAAGGAAATGCCAGCAACTGTCCAAGTAGGAACACCCGCTCCTGGTTTTTGGCAATGGTCTGATTTTTAAAGGAAAAGCAAACCTCAATATGTTCATGGTTTGATGGAACTTGGAGAAACTGAGGAAGCCTCTTGCTTAGCCACATGGTAATATCCCTGTTCGTGTTAACGGCAAATGGTTCATAGCCCTCTTGTAAGCCACAGATGGTGAAATATTTCAAGGTGCTGACATCCTTTCCAAAGTTCATCCTGCCCACTTGAGCCACTCCAAGGCTACATACAGGTATGAATCCTGGGAAGAAAAAAAATACATCAAAATCTTCAGTATCATTCGTATAAGATCCTTTTAACATGGAATCACCAAAAGTATTGCTCTAAAACTCTTACCTTTGTGAGAACCGTTGCCCTGAGGTAAAAACAATAGTGGGGTAAAGAGACCACAGACACTAAGTATTAAATGTGAGGATCAGAAGACCAGTATTTGCTCTTGGCATCATAATTCCTTAAATGCAGGCCTGAGCTAAGTCCCTTCTTTCACCCTGGACTTCTGTAAAATGAGGTAACTACTAAGCGGCCCTGAGTCCTCTGGAAATCCTGGGGACCAAAACCCCCTCCTCACAGCCTCCCAGCTCCGAAGTGCAGGTGACTCTCTTGCAGAGGGAAAATGAGAAAGAAGTTAAGTGCCAAAGCGCATTGCCAAAGAGCCTGAAATGTGCAAACATCAAATACAGCCGAGCTTTACATGTAACTCAAAGAAGAAGAAAAAAAAAAGGACTGGAGGCCACATTTTTAAAGGTGTTCATTCACTTGTAGCTGCTTTTGATCTTTGAAGAGAATTTTGCCTCTTTTTTTTCCCCTAGGGTACCCTAGATCTAAGCGTAGAAAATATACATATAAATAAGAATTCAGAAGTAGCTGCTAAAGTCCTACTGAAACTCCTCCATCTGTCCCTTTCCCTTCAATGTCACTGTTGGTATAGATTAAGCAGGGTAATGCAAAATTAACATAAATAGCTAAGATAAGAAATCGAAAAGTTAAAAGTTAACAAGAAACTAAATCAAAAGCAACAGCAATGAGCAATGAAGAAAAAAAATATTTCAATGTGTGGCAGGGATGGTTAATCTTTCCACTATTAAATAAAAAGGGGAAACTACATTAATTATGTTAATTGTTTGAGTTCTTTGGAATCAACTGTCTGGCAAGGGGATGAGACGATACTTTTCAGTGGAGGGGGCATTTACCTACTCTTCATATCTTTCTGTAATATTTTACATGAAAGTTCAAGTAGTCAGCACAATAAACAAGGTCAGTATTGGGATGCAGACTACAAATTAGAGGATCTAACTTGCAGATCAAAAAAGCAGGGGATCCTCAGAATAAGCTGACAGATATCTACCATTATGATGTCCATTTCTTTCCTTGTTGAAATTAGTGGCAGTGAAAGCAATGTATAACTCTCAAGACAGAATAAGACAATAGAAATTACATCTGATAATTCATAATGATTTTATCCAGTTTGTATCATCAATATATATTTAAATAAACAGTTGAATCATAGCATTACCAACCGGGAAGCAAGAACACATCCAGCTGGGTTCAAGGAAGTGTGAATGATGAGTTTCTAGCTAAAACTAAAAAAGCCACAGCTGTGTCTGCAGCTGTGCTAGCTCTTGATGCAGTAGTCAAGGAAAGTTGTCTTAAATAAGTGTCCCCAAAGGAATCAAAGAAAAGGATTGGATAAACGCAATAGATCTGAGACAGCTTGAACTACATTTGCACAAACTGGAAAACCTAACATTCATTTGACATAAACTAGGGGATACCAAGGCAGAAACATCTCTGCTGATGCTAAACATTTTTCTTTCTAACCACTTTATATGTAGTTGGAGTTCCTACTCTAAAAGTGAAGTTACTGGATACCTTTAAATATCTGTAGAGTAGATCTTTGGGTGTTCGTTATCTTAATATCTGAACTTTTCTGTATGTCTGATATATTTTCATCTAAAAAATCAAGTATTTAGTGTTGTACTCAAAGATTTGTGTCCTAAACTGTTCACTATGGCTATGTATACAATCATAGAATACTGTTTGGACAATAAATATGTGTTTTTCTTTTCCTGGAGATGGTATACTACTTAGCTTTTGAAAATCTGGTTTTCAAAGGTTCATTAATATATAGGAAAATATTCACAGTATGTATTATTTCGAGAAAGAAAGATGAACATATGGCTTATTTTTAAAGATGCAAAAACACCAGAAGGGGTTTTTTTAAATCAAAAAAGTTTCAGAATGGTGGAATTTTTAATGCTTTTTCCCTCTTTTTATGTCTTTCAATTTAACAATTCTTTTCAATGAATATGTATTTTATGATGACAACAAACGACAGCCTTCGTAAAAATAAAATATTCATTTAAGGAAATGGGATATACCTACATCTTTCTCGTATAGAAAGGTGGAAGAATGATGTGGATATAAAATGGTCCAAACAACATGTTCTTCAAGTTGCTGAAGTTCAAGTTCTCATTGCTAGTGAGTGTGCAGTGAGCTCGGTACCAGAAATCTTGCTAATAAAATTACACTAGTACAGGAGTGCTGAAAAGTGATTTAGCAATATGCATTAAGACACTTTCACCTATTCATTTCTTTATCCAACAGACGTTTATTGAGCAGCTACTGTGTGCCAGAAACAGGGAATACTAGGTCACTAACACAGACCCAGCTAAATGTTCTCATAGTCTAATACGGTGGGGAGACAAGCGAAGAAGTAATAAAATAAGCTACTGACCCATCTAAAAAGAGGGAGTGCTAAGAGCTGAGGAAGAGTAGAGAGATGAAGTCAGGAAGATTTTGCAGAAGAGTCACCATCTAAGTAGAGGGCAGACAGGCAGTCCTGGGAAATGACTAAGAACAGGGACTTTGGAATCCAAGAGACCTGGATTCAAGTTTCAGCTCCACCACTTCTTGGCAAGTTACTTAAATTCCCTAAGCTTTAATCCTTTCTTCTGTAATATCTACCCACTAGGGTTATGGTTTTAAAAACAAGATCCTGTATGTATAGTGCTTAATATATATGCTCACTAAACTCAATTTTAAATGGAAAAAAAAGAGGTAAAAGAAACTAAGCAGGTGTAATAAGAGAATGGTTAATTATGATACATACATAAGATTAAATAGGTGTAGTCATTAAAAATCATGTTCAGGGCTCACCAAAATAAAACTATACAGGGAGGTAAAACTAACATGGCAACATTAAAAACTGGTGATTCCAGGTGAAGCGTACACAGGTGTACATTGCACTATTCTTGCACTTTTCTAAAAGGCTGACATTTCTCAAAATATGATATTGGTAAAAATACCACAAGTTATGCTTAAAATACTTTTATGCCTCAGGACAACATATTATACATAATATTAAGTTTAAAAAAGGTGGCAAAAATTATTTTTACATCTCAAACCTTTAAACACATTAAAAGTCAAATTTCTCTCTGGGTAGTGGGAATATAATTTTTAACCATTTTCTTATACTCCTTTGTATTTTCCAAATGCTCAAAAAGAATATATTAATTTTATGAAAGATAATAGATAATTTTTCATTAGCTTATAGCAGTAGATGGTTTTTTCACTGCTTTAGCGTTTTGGTCTCCTTTAAAGGAATTTATCTGCGAAAGTACATCCATAAGTAGAAATTATGCTTTTTTCTCTTTGTAATGTAAATGAAGTAGAACTTAATAAAAATTAAATTGTATTCTGACTTCAGAAGATGCAATTTTAATAGCTGTTATGATAATAAAACAACAGATATTTCTAAAAACTACATTTTTAAAATTAGCATATCACAGCAGGAACAACAACATGGCAATGGTATCAAAGCAGATAGAGTGGAGGAAAAACTCCAGGTACTTTTCAGTGGCCACATGGGAAAGGGCCAGGCCTCAGTCACTTCCATTTGGCCAATGCCCTGCAAATAAATGTGCTGACAACAGATGAAATGCTTACCACACAAGGCTCCCTAACAGCAGCTAATTCCCTGAGTGTTCATCTCAGTGACCCTTAATGACCATTCACTGAGACAGGAATCATTATTATCTTTTTCCAGTGATTTAAGTCCAATCTCGGCTTAAATCACAGCTAAGTGGCCAGAAAATAAACCCAGGTCTGCCAGATCTCAAGCTCTGTGCTTTAATTCAGGCCTGTAATCACCAGAGAGTAGAGATTTTAGGTTTCCTGGACCATATGGTCTCTGTGAAAACTACTCAAGCCTGTGTTAGAGCGCAAAAGCAGCCACAGACAGTATGTAAACAAAGGAGCATGGCTGTGTTCCAATAAAACTTTACTCACAAAAGCTGGTGGCAGGCTGGATGTGGCCCTCAGACCTTAGTTTGCCAACTCCTGCTCTAAGTTTTCAATATTCAAACATTGTGTATCAGGTCCCTCCAT
Source organism: Mesoplodon bidens (assembly GCF_964165515.1). Classification (NCBI taxonomy): domain Eukaryota; kingdom Metazoa; phylum Chordata; class Mammalia; order Artiodactyla; family Ziphiidae; genus Mesoplodon; species Mesoplodon bidens. The sequence goes on along the minus strand of NC_138176.1, from coordinate 115,321,158 downwards.
TTGGCAAATATCTAAAGAACACCGACCAGGTACCAACCACTATTCTAGGCACTGGAAATACAGCTGTGAACAGAACAAAAAGGAGTCCCTACCCTTCCGGAGCTTATCTTTATGTAGAGAAGGCAGATAAAGAATAAATAAATAGTTACCAATATACATAACACAATGTCAGGAAATCATAAATGCTATCAGGACTGATGGAATGTTTTGCCATGAATTACACAAGACAAGTTGATAAATGACCTCACTCTTAATCATTTCCCACAGCAAAACATGATAACTGAGGTTCAATTCTTTATTAGCTTGAGGTATGCTGAACACAAAAATATTCCAACCCAATGAAACAGACTTCCACAAATTCACACACAACCACCAGCACAGGTGAAATGTTGGTCCTACCTTCCTGTCCTTTGTGTTCTCGATCTTCTATTCCAGTTATCTTAACTGACACCCTGCAAATAACAAAGTCTGATGTATCTAAGGGAAGTTTTCTTCCTGGCAGTGGGTCTTAAATTAGTACACATGAGTCCAATTGGTTACTTGGGCCTGTGCCAGACCCGCCCTAGCTATTTGTAAATCTGTTAAAACAGTAGCTACAGCTTACAGCTAAACTGTTTCCTCCAACAAAAGACAGATGGCGACAGCAAATTTTAACTTTCTCCGTTGAGAAGCCTCTTTGCTCCTGAGCAGAGGGGTGTGTTGGGAGCATGCAAGTCCAGCAAAAGAACTGGCAGTCACAGGATGTGGCGCTGAGAGGCCAGTGTGAAAAGAAGATAAAGCAGATCACAAGCATACCAGCTTTTCCTAAGAATATACGATTTCAGATTTCAAATTTTCTAAAATACAGATAGGAATCAACATTTACAAGCCAAACCAAACGGCCAAAAGCAGACAAAAATGGCCAATATTATACTAACAGGTAAATTTGAGTTATTTGATCAGAAGGAAGGGTAACATTTACTGGTGGCATACTATTTGCCAGATAATATATAAGCACTTTCCCATTCATTATTATTATCATGCTTTTTTTTTTTTTAATTTGGCCACGCTGTGCGGCATGCAGGATCTTAGTTCCCCCACCAGGGATAGAACCCATGCCCCTTGCAGTGGAAGCATGGAGTCTTGACCACTGGACTGCCAGAGAAGACCTCCCACTTATTATTAAATATTAACCCCATTTTTCAAGATGAGGAAACAACTAAGATGTTAAATCATCTTGTCTAAGGTCCTACAGCTAGTTAAATGGGATGCTAAAAGTTGAATCAAGAATGCAGAGAAGGAGGGGGCTTCCCTGGTGGCGCAGTGGTTGAAAGTCCGCCTGCCGATGCAGGGGACACGGGTTCGTGCCCCGGTCCAGGAAGATCCCACATGCCGCGGAGTGGCTGGGCCCGTGAGCCATGGCCGCTGAGCCTGTGCGTCCGGAGCCTGTGCTCCGCAACAGGAGAGGCCACAACAGTGAGAGGCCCACGTACCACAAAAAAAAAAAAAAGAAGAATGCAGAGGAGGGAAAAACAAAAACAAAAAACACTTGCCTTAGATTTCTGGGCTCTTTAGACTTGCAAGGGGCATGAAAAGACCATTTCCAATTAGTATTTTTTATTTTAAGGATATGAAAACAGAGGGGCTGGCCATTTGCCCAAGATCATATGGGAAGAATGATTTTCACAATAGGGTCTAGAACCCAGGGCTTCAGACATGATATTTGTTGCTTCTATTTCATGTTGGCTTCAAAAATGAATTAAGGAATTATGCTAAGTGAAGTCTTAGGGAATTTTCCATGATGCAAATGCATCTTTAGTGCATGGACTCTGTAACATCAATGCTGGCACAATAGGGACATTCCCATACTTTCTTCCTGGCTCTTGGTTTATTTCAGATAATCAAAGCAGTAGAATTTTTGTTTGACCTTGAATATCATTTTAAAGCCATCACATTCTTTCCACCAGTCCAAATCCAGAAAAAAAGAACGTTTAATATATACAGGGTTCTGACATCCTTTATTCTGATTCCTTGATCTTTTCAGTATAATTTAAACATTAAATCTTGCTGTTTGGCTCTATAGCATTCATAAATAATAAGCCATTGGTGTTGTAAATAAGCCATTGGTGTTGTACATCTGTATTACTCCTTCTAGTACCTCAAACATACATTCATTATATGCAAAACTGCCAATTTGCGGATAGGCTAGTATATACAGAAATTACCTCATTAACCACCTACCAACTTTATTCATTCTCAAAATGGTCTGTAAGGTAGAAATTTCCTCTGTTCATCAATATATAAAATTTAACTGTCAATTAACTGATCAGTTTAGGCTAAGCAGTTTGATTTTCACTGAATTCCCCAATCATTTCACAATGAATTTCCCGAAACAACATGTTGTTTAGATTACATACACATAAGCTCAAAAGATGTATATTAAATAATAATCTGAAATTTAACACTAAGTATTAAAAATCTCCTCACTGCTTGAAGTATTCCATGAATGTAGTACATATTTAAGAGTTTCATTCGTGGAAATATCCAGAGTGTTTCTAGGATAGCTTCCCTTTCTGATTCCAGAGAAAACTATGAGACTGATTATGCTGGTTTCCATCATCTTCATACTCTTTAGAATTTGTCTACCACTTTATAACTGTCTTTATCTTCACTCAAAATATGTAGTGTCCCAACCCAATTCCCTGACTGTTTGAATTGCTCCACTGCAGTGAGTCATAGTCCTAACTTCTTCCTTCCTTCAAAAATAGTTTACTTTTAATTAGGGTGATTCCCAATAACGTTATTTTCCCGGGTCTAATGCAAACCTAGGTCCCAGGTCTGTACCAACAGCAAGTTATACAGAATGTCACTAGTGACAGAATGGACAGATGTTATGATGGAGCCAGGAAGGTAGGTATTTGGGACAGTACAGACCCAACCTTATTTCACACCATGTTGACAGCTACTCTTCTGGATGAGCCATACACATCTGCCAAATAGTGCATATTTCAACTGAGGGTAAAAAGAATATTGTATTATAAGTATAGACTGATGGTTCTATATTCTGGTTTTTTCTTTCTTTTTTTAAAGGCAGCAAAATAAAATCAATAACGGAAAGTTATCCCTCTCTTTTTCCTTAGAGGTCTTTTCTGCCTAAAGCTATGCAGGTATTTTATTTTATTTTATTTTATTTTATTTTTTTTGCGGTACGCGGGCCTCTCACTGCTGTGGCCTCTCCCGCCGCAGAGCACAGGCTCCGGACGTGCAGGCCCAGCGGCCATGGCTCACGGGCCCAGCCGCTCCGCGGCATGTGGGATCCTCCCGGACCGGGGCACGAACCCACGTCCCCCGCATCGGCAGGCGGACTCTCAACCACTGTGCCACCAGGGAAGCCCTATGCAGGTATTTTAATTACAAAAATATTCTTCTGGTTTTCTGCCAAGGAAAGGAATTCCATGCAGTCTCAGCACCAGGAATTCAGTTTTGCTCACTGTCCTTTCAAGTGGCAGATACAGAATCAGAAGCATCCTTTCTGGATTTGATTAGAATCATTACAGGTGTAGAACACGAGGGCCCTGAGATAATCTTTACTTACAGCAGAGCTGACAAGCCTGAAAAAGCTCCAGTGTAATGAGACATTTACACAACACAAGATATATCCCAGAGCCTACTTTGTAAAACGCAGGTAACCTCCAGACAAAATAACTGTTCTTTCACCATCAGGCAAGATGTTATATGACTCTCTGCCTTGCTTTAAATTAAGCATATGATTAGTTCTTCAAATTACTGCTAACACTAAGCTCTTGCACATAAGAGTAAATTGAAAGTGGTTCTAGATGAGTATGGGATATAAGCGCAGAGGGGTCGTGTATTAGTTTCCTCGGGTTGCCATAGCAAAATACCACAGACATTTTCTTTATTCATTCATCTATCCATAGACACTTAGGTTGTTTCCATATCTTGGCTATTGTGAGTAATCCTGCAATTAACATGGGAGTGCAGAGATCTCCTTGAGATCCTAATTTCTATTCCTTCAGATCTATAGCCAGAAGTGGTTTTGCTGGAACATATGGTAGTTATAGTTTTAATTTTTTGAGGAACCTCCATACTGTTTTCCACAGCGGCTGCACCAATTTACATTCCCACCAACAGTGCACCAGGGTTCCCTTTTCTCCACACCCTCACCAACATTTGTTACCTTCAGGTTTTTTTGACTATAAATGTTCTTACAGGTGTGAGATGATATCTCGTGTTTTTGACTTGCCCTTCCCTGGTGATTAGTGATGGAGAGCACTTTACATATCTGTTCAGTTTCTTTGACCATTTTTTTTAATAACAAATTTAATCAGTTATACATATACATATGTTCCCATATCCCCTCCCTTTTACGTCTCCCTCCCACCCTCCCTATCCCACCCCTCCAGGCGGTCACAAAGCACCGAGCTGATCTCCCTGTGCTATGCGGCTGCTTCCCACTAGCTATCTACCTTACGTTTGGTAGTGTATATATGTCCATGCCGCTCTTTCACTTTGTCACAGCTTACCCTTCCCCCTCCCCATATCCTCAAGTCCATTCTCTAGTAGGTCTGTGTCTTTATTCCTATCTTACCCCTATGTTCTTCATGACATTTTTTTTCTTAAATTCCATATATATGTGTCAGCATACAGTATTTGTCTTTCTCTTTCTGACTTACTTCACTCTGTATGACAGACTCTAGGTCCATCCACCTCATTACAAATAGCTCAATTTCATTTCTTTTTATGGCTGAGTAATATTCCATTGTATATATGTGCCACATCTTCTTTACCCATTCATCTGATGATGGACACTTAGGTTGTTTCCATCTCTGGGCTATTGTAAATAGGGCTGCTATGAACATTTTGGTACATGTCTCTTTTTGAATTATGGTTTTCTCAGGGTATATGCCCAGTAGTGGGATTGCTGGGTCATATGGTAGCTCTATTTGTAGTTTTTTAAGGAACCTCCATACCGTTCTCCATAGTGGCTGTACCAATTCACATTCCCACCAGCAGTGCAAGAGTGTTCCTTTTTTTCCACACCCTCTCCAGCATTTATTGTTTCTAGATTTTTTGATGATGGCCATTCTGACTGGTGTGAGATGATATCTCATTGTAGTTTTGATTTGCATTTCTCTAATGAGCAAAGATGTTGAGCATCCTTTCATGTGTTTGTTGGCAGTCTGTATATCTTCTGTGGAGAAATGTCTATTTAGGTCTTCTGCCCATTTTTGGATTGGGTTGTTTGTTTTTTTGGTATTGAGCTGCATGAGCTGCTTATAAATTTTGGAGATTAATCCTTTGTCAGTTGCTTCATTTGCAAATATTTGCTCCCATTCTGAGGGTTGTCTTTTGGTCTTGTTTATGGTTTCCTTTGCTGTGCAAAAGCTTTTAAGTTTCATTAGGTCCCATGTGTTTATTTTTGTCTTTATTTCCATTTCTCTAGGAGGTGGGTCAAAAAGGATCTTGCTGTGATTTATGTCATAGAGTGTTCTGCCTATGTTTTCCTCTAAGAGTTTGATAGTGTCTGGCCTTACATTTAGGTCTTTAATCCATTTTGAGCTTATTTTTGTGTATGGTGTTAGGGAATGATCTAATCTCATACTTTTTCATGTCCCTATCCAGTTTTCCCAGCACCACTTATTGAAGAGACTGTCCTTTCTCCACTGTACATTCCTGCCTCCTTTATCAAAGATAAGGTGACCATATGACCGTGGGTTTATCTCTGGGCTTTCTATCCTGTTGCATTGATCTATCTTTCTGTTTTTGTGCCAGTACCATACTGTCTTGATGACTGTAGCTTTGTAGTATAGTCTGAAGTCAGGGAGCCTGATTCCTCCAGCTCCATTTTTCGTTCTCAAGATTGCTTTGGCTATTCGGGGTCTTTTGTGTTTCCATACAAATTGTGAAATTTTTTGCTCTAGTTCTGTGAAAAATGCCAGTGGTAGTTTGATAGGGATTGCATTGAATCTGTAGATTGCTTTGGGTAGTAGAGTCATTTTCACAATGTTGATTCTTCCAATCCAAGAACATGGTACATCTCTCCATCTATTTGTATCATCTTTAATTTCTTTCATCAGTGTCTTATAATTTTCTGCATACAGGTCTTTTGTCTCCTTAGGTAGGTTTATTCCTAGATATTTTATTCTTTTTGTTGCAATGGTAAATGGGAGTGTTTTCTTGATTTCACTTTCAGATTTTTCATCATTAGTATATAGAAATGCCAGAGATTTCTGTGCATTAATTTTGTATCCTGCTACTTTACCAAATTCATTGATTAGCTCTAGTAGTTTTCTGGTAGCATCCTTAGGATTCTCTATGTATAGTATCATGTCATCTGCAAACAGTGACAGCTTTACTTCTTCTTTTCCATTTTGGATTCCTTTTATTTCCTTTTCTTCTCTGATTGCTGTGGCTAAAACTTCCAAAACTAGGTTGAATAAGAGTGGTGAGAGTGGGCAACCTTGTCTTGTTCCTGATCTTAGTGGAAATGGTTTCAGTTTTTCACCATTGAGGACGATGCTGGCTGTGGGTTTGTCATATATGGCCTTTATTATGTTGAGGAAAGTTCCCTCTATGCCTACTTTCTGCAGGGTTTTTATCATAAATGGGTGTTGAATTTTGTCGAAAGCTTTCTCTGCATCTATTGAGATGATCATATGGTTTTTCCCTTCAATTTGTTAATATGGTGTATCACGTTGATTGATTTGCGTATATTGAAGAATCCTTGCATTCCTGGAATAAACCCCACTTGATCATGGTGTATGATCCTTTTAATGTGCTGTTGGATTCTGTTTGCTAGTATTTTGTTGAGGATTTTTGCATCTATGTTCATCAGTGATATTGGCCTGTAGTTTTCTTTCTTTGTGACATCCTTGTCTGGTTTTGGTATCAAGGTGATGGTGGCCTCGTAGAATGAGTTTGGGAGTGTTCCTCCCTCTGCTATATTTTGGAAGAGTTTGAGAAGGATAGGTGTTAGCTCTTCTCTAAATGCTTGATAGAATTCACCTGTGAAGCCATTTGGTCCTGGGCTTTTGTTTGTTGGAAGATTTTTTATCACAGTTTCAATTTCAGTGCTTGTGATTGGTCTGTTCATATTTTCTATTTCTTCCTGATTCAGTCTTGGCAGGTTGTGCATTTCTAAGAATTTGTCCATTTCTTCCAGGTTGTCCATTTTATTGGCATAGAGTTGCTTGTAGTAATCTCTCATGATCTTTTGTATTTCTGCAGTGTCAGTTGTTACTTCTCCTTTTTCATTTCTAATTCTATTGATTTGAGTCTTCTCCCTTTTTTTCTTGATGAGTCTGGCTAATGCTTTATCAATTTTGTTTATCTTCTCAAAGAACCAGCTTTTAGTTTTATTGATCTTTGCTATCGTTCCCTTCATTTCTTTTTCATTTATTTCTGATCTGATTTTTATGATTTCTTTCCTTCTGCTAACTTTGGGATGTTTTTGTTCTTCTTTCTCTAATTGCTTTAGGTGCAAGGTTAGGTTGTTTATTCGAGATGTTTCCTGTTTCTTAAGGTGGGATTGTATTGCTATAAACTTCCCTCTTAGAACTGCTTTTGCTGCATCCCATAGGTTTTGGGTCGTCGTGTCTCCATTGTCATTTGTTTCTAGGTATTTTTTAATTTCCCCTTTGATTTCTTCAGTGATCACTTTGTTATTAAGTAGTGTATTGTTTAGCCTCCATGTGTTTGCATTTTTTACAGCTCTTTTCCTGTAATTGATATCTAGTCTCATAGCATTGTGGTCGGAAAAGATACTTGATACAATTTCAATTTTCTTAAATTTACCAAGGCTTGATTTGTGACCCAAGATATGATCTATCCTGGAGAATGTTCCATGAGCACTTGAGAAAAATGTGTATTCTGTTGTTTTTGGATGGAATGTCCTATAAATATCAATTAAGTCCATCTTGTTTAATGTATCATTTAAAGCTTGTGTTTCCTTATTTATTTTCATTTTGGATGATCTGTCCATTGGTGAAAGTGGGGTGTTAAAGTCCCCTACTATGATTGTGTTACTGTCGATTTCTCCTTTTATGGCTGTTAGTATTTGCCTTATGTATTGAGGTGCTCCTATGTTGGGTGCATAAATATTTACAACTGTTATATCTTCTTCTTGGATCGATCCCTTGATCATTATGTAGTGTCCTTCTTTGTCTCTTCTAGTAGTCTTTATTTTAAAGTCTATTTTGTCTGATATGAGAATTGCTACTCCAGCTTTCTTTTGGTTTCCATTTGCATGGAATATCTTTTTCCATCCCCTTACTTTCAGTCTGTATGTGTCTCTAGGTCTGAAGTGGGTCTCTTGTAGACAGCATATATATGGGTCTTGTTTTTGTATCCATTCAGCCAATCTGTGTCTTTTGGTGGGAGCATTTAGTCCATTTACATTTAAGGTAATTATCGATATGTATGTTCCTATTCCCATTTTCTTAATTGTTTTGGGTTCGTTATTGTAGGTCTTTTCCTTCTGTTGTGTTTCTTGCCTAGAGAAGTTCCTTTAGCATTTGTTGTAAAGCTGGTTTGGTGGTGCTGAACTCTCTCAGCTTTTGCTTGTCTGTAAACGTTTTAATTTCTCCATCAAATCTGAATGAGATCCTTGCTGGGTAGAGTAATCTTGGTTGCAGGTTTTTCTCCTTCATCACTTTAATTATGTCCTGCCACTCCCTTCTGGCTTGTAGAGTTTCTGCTGAGAGATCAGCTGTTATCCTGATGGGGATTCCCTTGTGTGTTATTTGTTGTTTTTGCCTTGCTGCTTTTAATATGATTTCTTTGTGTTTAATTTTTGACAGTTTGATTAATATGTGTCTTGTCGTATTTCTCCTTGGATTTATTCTGTATGGGACTCTCTGTGCCTCCTGGACTTGATTAACTATTTCCTTTCCCTTATTAGGGAAGTTTTCAACTATAATCTCTTCAAATATTTTCTCAGTCCCTTTCTTTTTCTCTTCTTCTGGAACCCCTATAATTCGAATGTTGGTGCGTTTAATGTTGTCCCAGAGGTCTCTGAGACTGTCCTCTGTTCTTTTCATTCTTTTTTCTTTATTTTGCTCTGCAGCAGTTATTTCCACTATTTTATCTTCCACCTCACTTATCCGTTCTTCTGCCTCAGTTATTCTGCTATTGATCCCATCTAGAGTATTTTTTATTTCATGTATTGTGTGTTTAATCGATGCTTGATTCATCTTTAGTTCTTCTAGGTCCTTGTTAACTGTTTCTTGCATTTTGTCTATTCTGTTTCCAAGATTTTGGATCTGGGAAAAAGAATCTTGAATCATCTTTACCATCATTATTCTGAATTCTTTTTCAGGTAGACTGCCTATTTCCTCTTCATTTGTTAGGTCTGGTGGGTTTTTATCTTGCTCCTTCTCCTGCTGTGTGTTTTTCTGTCTTCTCATTTTGCTTATGTTACTGTGATTGGGGTCTCCTTTTTGCAGGCTGCAGGTTCGTAGTTCCCGTTGTTTTTGGTGTCTGTCCCCAGTGGCTAAGGTTGGTTTAGTGGGTTGTGTAGGCTTCCTGGTGGAGGGGACTAGTGCCTGTGTCTGGTGGGTGAGGCTGGATCTTGTCTTTCTGGTGGGCAGGTCCACGTCTGGTGGTGTGTTTTGGGGTGTCTGCGGACTTTTTATGATTTTAGGCCACCTCTCTTCTAATGGTGGCGTTGTGTTCCTGTCTTGCTAGTTGTTTGGCATAGGGTGTCCAGCACTGTAGCTTGCTGGTCGTTGAGTGAAGCTGGGTGCTGGTGTTGAGATGGAGATCTCTGGAAGATTTTCGCCGTTTGATATTATGTGGAGCTGGGAGGTCTCTTGTGGACCAGTGTCCTGAAGTTGGCTCTCCCACCTCAGAGGCACAGCACTGACTTCTGGCTCCTCAATTTGGGATGATTTGTTGTCCAATCATGTATTCCACAGATGCAGGGTACATCAAGTTGATTGTGGAGCTTTAATCCGCTGCTTCTGAGGCTGCTGGGATAGGTTTCCCTTTCTCTTCTTTGTTCTCACAGCTCCTGGGTCTCAGCTTTGGATTTGGCTCCGCCTCTGCGTGTAGGTCGCCGGAGGGCGTCTGTTCTTCGCTCGGACAGGACAGGGTTAAAGGAGCAGCCTCTTCAGGGGCTCTGGCTCACTCAGGCCGGGCGGGAGGGAGGGGCACGGAGTGCGGGGCGAGCCTGCAGCGGCAGAGGTCGGCGTGACGTTGCACCAGCCCGAGGCGCGCCGTGCGTTCTCCCAGGGAAGCCGCCCCTGGATCCCGGGACCCCGGCAGTGGCGGGCTGCACAGGCTCCCGGAAGGGCGGTGTGGACAGTGACCTGCGCTCGCACACAGGCTTCTTGGCAGCGGCAGCAGAAGCCCCAGCGTCCCACGCCCGTCACTGGGCTCCGCGCTTTCAGTCGTGACTCGCACCCATCTGTGGAGCCCCTTTAAGCAGTGCTCTTAATCCCCTCTCCTCGCTCACCAGGAAACCAAGAGGGAAGAAAAAGTCTCTTGCCTCTTCGGCAGCTCCAGAGTTTTCCCGGCCTCCCTCCCGGCTAGCTGTGGCTCATCAGCCCCCTTCCGGCTGAGTTCTCGCCGCCAGCCCCAGTCCTCTTCCTGCGCTCTGACCGAAGCCCGAGCCTCAGCTTCCAGCGCCGCCGGGGCGAGCAGACAAGCCTCTCGGCCTGGTGAGTGCCGCTCGGCACCGATCCTCTGTGCGGCAATCTCTCCGCTTTGCCCTACCCAGGTATGTGGGGAGTTTCTTGCCTTTTGGGAGGTCTGGGGTCTTCTGCCAGCGTTCAGTAGGTGTTCTGTAGGAGTTGTTCCACGTGTAGCTGCATTTCTGGTGTATCCGTGGGGAGGACGGTGATCTCCGCGTCTTACTCTTCCGCCATCTTACCCGGAAGTCTGACCATTTTTAAAATGGGTTATTTGTTTTTTGTTTGGTTCGTTTTGGTTTTGGTTTGTGCTACAGAGTTGCAGGAGTTTCTTATGTATTTTGGATTACCCTTTATGAGATATATGATTTGCAAATATTTTCTCCCATTCCATAGGTTGCCTTTTCGTTGTGTTCATGGTTTCCTTTGTTGTGCAGAAAGGTTTTAGTTTAATTCCACTTGTCCATTTTTCCTTTTGTTGACTTTTCTTGTGGTTGAAAAAATCACTGCCAAGGCCACTGTCAAACAGCTTCTCCCCTATATTCTCTTCTTCGGGTTTTACAGTTTCAAGTCTAATGTTTAAGTTTTTAATCCATTTTGAGTTGATTTTTGTGTATAGTCAAAAATCATGTTGTTCACAGTCACAAAAACATTTTCTGTGTGGTTCAAAATTAGATAAGGTGGGCTTCCCTGGTGGCGCAGTGGTTGAGAGTCCGCCTGCCGATGCAGGGGACGCGGGTTCGTGCCCCGGTCTGGGAAGATCCCACATGCCGCAGAGCGGCTGGGCCCGTGAGCCATGGCCGCTGAGCCTGTGCATCCGGAGCCTTGCTCCGCAACGGGAGAGGCCACAGCAGTGAGAAGCCCGTGTACCGCAAAAAAAAAAAAAAAAATTAGATAAGGGTCCAATTTCATTCTTTGCATATGAATATCCTATTATCCCAACGCCAGTTATGAAAGAGATGACACTATCCTCACTATGCATTTTTGTTATGCTTGTCAAAGATCAGTTGACCATATATGATACATTTCATAGTAAAGTTTACCTCTCAATAAAGTTCAGTGATTTTCTCTGTAAAAGTACTGTACACCTTCTGTTAAAGTGATAACTAGTGATTACTGAAAACACCTGATGTTACTGTAAATGGTATCTTCTATTTAATTTAGTTTTCCAGGTTTTCTGTTAGTATAGAAATGCTACCTTGCTAAATGCTCCAGTTATTCCTAGTAATGTCTGTAGATTCTATAGGGTTTTCTCTGCAAATGATTAAATTATCTGCAAATAATTATAGACTGTTGTTCCTCTTATTCCAATTCTTAACATTTCCAATTTCTTTTTCTTGTCTATTACAAGTTTGAAAACCAATTTAGGACGAGAGCCTTTTTAGCACAAGAATAAACTAAAGTACTAAAAGAGTTTATAAATGCTCTATATTTACATTCCTCTCACATCTATCTGTCTTTATATCTGTGTCATGCTTGATTTGGGATTTTTACCATCTTCATCATTTCTTCTTATTGCTACAGAGAATGTCAGCTCAGACATAAATATATTGGCTAGTAAAGCAATCAAAAGAACAATGTGGTAAGATATACAAAAATATATTTATTCTCTACTAGCCCTGTTCTTGTCCCCCACCTAACATGGTAAGAATCATCTCCACTGGGCTCCTGAGGAAGTATATCAAGGCATGCTCCATATAAAAATTATCATTTAAAAAAAAAGCTTCAGTCTCAAATTTGATATGGAATCATCTCTGGCTTTGATAAGATAAACTAGACTCTGGATCAATCAGAAGAACCCCTTTCAGGTTCTTGCTATGGGGCATCATATCTCAATTGGCTACCAGATCTCTGTGGGTAAACGTTAGAATGTCTTCTATGTTACGGGCAACTTGATTTGTGATAAAATTAACTCCTGATTAGTTAACTGTGTATGGACTGGGGGAATACATCTAAAGATTCCTGACGAAGAGAAATGCTTGAGGTAGACCAGTTCGCAAGCATTAATTCCTGTTCTCTACCTTTCTGAGTAGACAGACACTAAGGATGCCCTTTGATAGATTTGCGAGTCTGAAGACTCAGTTGAAACTAAAAATGTATTGGTCAATGTATTTGCTTCCATTGCTGTTGAACAAACTACCACAAACTTATCAGTTTAAAATAATGCCCATTTATTATCTCCTAGTTCTATAGGTCAGAAGTCCAGGTATGGCATGACTGGGGTTCTCTGCTTAGCGTCATGAGGATGAAATCAAGGTACTGGCTGGACTGTGTTCTCATCTGAGGCTCGGAATCCTCTTTCCAGCTCCCTGGTTGTTAAATGAATTCAGTTCTTTGTGGTTGTAGGACCGAGGTCTCCTTTTTCTTGCCAGCTATCAATCAGGGACTGTTCTCAGATTTCCACCGTGTGGCCCTCTCACACCACAACAGTTTGTTCCTTCCAGTCCAGGAGAAGATTTTACCTCACACTTTGGATCTCTCTGACTTCAAGAAGGAACCAATCTCTTTTAAGAGCTCACCTGATTAGGTCAGGCCCATATGGCTAATCTCCAGCTGATTAACTCAAAGTCAACTGGTTAGTAACCTAATCATGAGAGCTATACCCCGTCATATTCATATTCTGCCCACACTCAAGAAGAGAGGGTTATACATGGCATGTCCACCAGGGATCAGGACTCCTAAAGGTTGCAGTCTTAAAATTCTGCCTACAACAGAGGGTACTGCCAGCTCTTTTCTTGGGCTCTCCCCATTCTGGATCCTGAATGTTTGTCAGTACAATGGTAGGAAGAGATGAGGAAAAATTCACAGAAAACCTTACCAGGGACGGCATCTGCACTTGTCAGCACTATTCCTTTGTTGACATTACAGCCAGAGGACTCTTTGAAAAATGAAGATTCAATTAATCTTTTGTTTTACTTAGAGATATTCTGAAGAGATTTTTTTTTAAAAAAATCAAAAAGAAGGGAGAATCCTAAAAGAGGACCTGCCACATAGATGAAATAGCTTTTAAAGTCTGAAAACTCCACTCCAGCACTACACAATGCTCTTGATCTCAACCATGTAAGTTCTGGTCCTTTGAGGGGAGATGAGAGGCTAACAGATCTTTTTCTTCTACCAGAGACCTGTGTATCTCAGCAATTTGCTCTTTGTCCAGTTTACATATGAGCTTTAAGGTCAAGTCTGTGGTCACTGAGGGAAAGTGCAGTCCCTATATGGGAAAGAGATCTGTAGCTTTTTAGAAGAGCCCTGCCTGCATCTTTATGGAATAACCAGACCCTCACTGGAACTAACTGTATGGCTGTATTTCCACCTGGATTTAACTGGATGACCCCATCAGTCTTTCAAAGATTTTTGTGATTTTCCTTTTGATGTTATCTAGAAACAACTTATACTGGTCAAGACATCACTTCAGTTGTGTAAGCTGTACAAAAGGCAGAGACATCAAAATATGTTTAGCCATGTTGTCTACCAAGCTGATCATATAGGATCTGCAGAGTGTGCGTGCATGTATATGTATATATTTTATATATAGAAAATTTTCTATCCGCCTTACCACAGTTCTTTTGATTGCTTTACATATGACTGAGCTATCTCTGCAGCAACAAAAAGAAATTATGAAGATGTTAAAAAATACCAAATCAAACATGGCACAGACATAAAGACAAGCTAGATATAAGAACAATTTCAAAATACAGCACTTATGAAACCTCTTTAGTACTTAAGCAGCAACAGTATATTCCTAAATTAATGGTTTCTCGAACATGCTCCTTTGAGTCATAGATATCCCCAGGGCTCACTTTCAGTGGTGGTGGGTGAGTTAGGGAGCTCAACTCAGGGCCTCACATTGTAGTTTTACCCAGAGCAGTTCCACTGTATTTTTTAAGAAGCTATGTAAAGTTAATAGGGAAGAATAGGAAAAATTCCACTCCCAAAAAGCATTTGGAAGTCACAGGCATGCATAAACTCTGTAGTCCTTCTTATGGCAGAAAATGTGGATGATTAACTCCTAAAAAATTAATAGTTAATGGTCATGGCTAAATAAAATTTATCATCTGCCTTAGAGACCAAAAGGATACATCCCAACACATCCAACAATAATCCAACTGATGGGCCATAAAATTTTCAGACAGTTCATCAGAATGCTGTATTAACTCGATAACTGAGTTATCAGGATAAGTTTCAAGTCATTTTTTAAATTTTCAAAATTACGTGAAGTGTAAAGTCAAAAAACAAAGGTGTTTATATGACTGCGCCACTCAGACTCACCTCAGAGCCTAGCTCATCACTACAATGGTAATTGGTCTCTGTGACAGGGCTGTAGCATAAACATTATGTGCTTAAATAGTATGAACAGGCATTCTGCATTGTTTATAATTCTAACATCATTCTGTGAATCTACGTCACATAAATCAAACAAGTAAAACTCACATAGGCATTTCAAGAATTTAACTTCATGAGAAGAAACACATAACGTGCAAGCATTTTAAAATAACAACCAATTAAAAAAACCCACAAACCCAGGTCATATCCATAGTAGTAGACAGTATAGACAGATAACAGAAAAAAGTCCTTCTCCCACCTTCCCTGTGATATGCTGATACTGCTAAAAGCAATACTACAGGAGGGGAGATAGGTAATGGAAGATTAGAGGGTCCGTTTTGAAACCGAGCAGGACCCTTGGGGCTCCTGGGGCCGAAAGCCTTTCTGTGTCTTCCGTTTCTTGTTTGTAGGGAACAGACTCCAGCCTCCACGACCTTCCTTGAGTTCCAAAGGGCAGATTTGAACAGTTGCTAATCAGGGAAGGGAGGGGATGCAGAAACAAGGGAGGAACAGCCAAGAAACAATAGTGCAGCCTTGGGACAGGATCCTGGTTCCACCTCAAGGGATACATATAACAGTATCTTTAAGCTCTTTATAGAACTAAACCCCCGAAAAAGGGAAGATGTCAGCATTCTTCATTCCAGATTAAAGGAACCAGAGAAGCTCTTCAAGAAGACCACCTCAGGCCAGATTAAAGGAACCACAGAAACTCATCAGATTACCTGAGACCAGATTAAAGGACTGCAGGCCCTGCACACACCCTAATCTTATCAGCAACCCTGTCCTTGAACCAATGCTATAAAACTCCTCACCAAATCCTCCCAGGTTGGGGCACACAGTTTTTGAGAGCAGGAGCCCACTGTGTCCCCCTTTGCCTGGCAAAGCACTAAAGTTATTCTTTTCTACTTTACCCAAAACTCTGCTCTGAGATTTGATTTGGCACCAGTACACAGAGGCTGCGTTCTCAGCATCAGTTTCACCCGCCAGCCGGCGATGCAGGTATGCAAAATAGAAATTAAGTTATAAAAATGCAAAATTCCTATTATTTTCACAAACCTGTGTTTGAGAAATGATGGTCATACCTGCTCAAAAGCTTGTTGAATGAATAACTACAGAACTTAATGCAAATAATGAGCTGGCCAACTGTTTGAGGACTGGCAACAAGTTTACAGAATATTAAAAGTATTTATTGGGGTATATCTTAAAACCCAAGACTATATATACATATATATTCAAGTAATAGGATATATTCAAAGCCATTTTGAAAAAAACTGTTAGCTCATTTTGAAATGAGATATTTATAAAATATTTTGTTAGATATTATCTTGTTTATATGCTCTAGATGAACACTTCCAGTGATGATGTAAATGTTCTCTAGCTCTGCTGTCCAGTAGGGCACCATTAGCCATAGGACCCTACTGAGCACTTGAAATGTAGCAAGTGCCACTAAGAAACTCAATTTTTTAATCTATTTCACTTAAATTAATGTAAATTCAAATAACCCCATGTGGCCAGTCTACTGGAGGTACAGCTCTAAGAACACCTACCTTCCCATTTGCTTCATAAAGGGCTTTTGTCCTTTTCTTATGACCCTGTTCAAGGTCATCTCAGAGCCCCAAAGGCAGAGGTATTTTTTCCCTGCATGGTGCTTCCATAGAACTTTCTGCATTTCTCTATTTTAGAACTTATTCACTGAATAGAAATTACACAAGTGAGAACGTCCCCTGGTATTCTGTCATCTGCATAAAGATAGGACAGCTTTGTCCTCTCAGCATCCAGCAGAGGGCCTGATACTTGGTAGGTTCTCATTACATTTTTTTTTTTTTTGAAATGAATGAACAGAGAGAAGCCATAAGCAGTTGATTAAACAGGGAAGTTCTAAACGAACATTTAATATTTGTGGAAAACTGTCCTTTTGCCTGCCATTTATTTTCTTATTCACACTCATAAAAGCCATTTCTGCCTTATGGGAATCCTAGCTAAGTAGCAGAGAGAGAGTTTCTGCTAAAGTAATTTCAAGGGTATTGAACCAAATAAGCCACATGGCAACCTTGTGATCTACAGCTGCAACTCATCTGCTGGCTCACCCTCAAACCAAGATGGCTGGTCAAGAGGCATCAGAACAAAGAGCTTTACTGTGCCCCAAACCTGAAAATGACACGAGATGCAGTACACTTACCATCACCAACATCAAAGTCCTTGAAAGCCAACTCTGAACCCGAATCATCAAGAAGGATTTCGCCGTTCAGTGTGAACATCATGGTATGTTCTGTCATGTCAACCATACACCCCACAACATCGCCTGCTTGCCAAGAGCGTCCATAGTGCTCATTGCCCTGGTGCCACCGCTGGGCCTAGGGACAGAAGAGTCATTGTCACAGAGAAAGCCAGAAGAACAGCACCAACCTACCCCTAATCGGCATGACTCACAGTAGCCTTTGTATTAACACAGCGGGAGGAAGGAGTATAGTCAGCACATCTGTCTAAAGAAATGCACAAAGCAATGTGGAGGTGCCCGGGGATGCTGAACCCCTGATATTAACATTGTATGTTATTGAATCTTGAGAAAAACCCAAATGCTATTTCATGATTTTCAGAGTCTAATATTTAAAAAATCTAACCCCACATCTTTTCTATTAAAAGAAAAACTGTCTCTTTAGAAATTTATTTTTTCTCACTACAATGAATGCTTCCCAGGATATGGGTTGTTTTTGTCTACTCCCCCAAATACAGAGAAGTATGAGCAGAGACTCAACTGGGAACTGATCAGAGAAAATGACATTCTAGTTTTCATCTATTTCAAAATAAAATCCCATTCCTTGGAAGCAAAGGCACTCATACTTCAGCAAAATAGAAATCTAGAAGCATTTCAGTACATACTAAAATCAAAAAAGGTTCATATCAAACTTAAATATATTCTCAAGATATTTACTGAAATAGTAAGCCAAAAATTGAATATATATGTCAACACTGCCTTATATAACACACGTGAAATCTCATAAATACCTGTGAAACATAGGATAAATGTCACTTTTTAATCTATAAGTATGTTCCACTGATTTACAGATATAAAATTAGTTATATTAAATATTTTGTCAGATAAATCTTTAAATTTTTCCCTAAAGTATCACCTTCACTGTGAACTGACATATAACGGGATATAGTCACTAATGCAAAACAATGATTTGATTCTTCTAAAGCATAACACATTGTACTTTTAAAAAATTTTAACTAAATGAGGTATCAAAAGGTGTTAAATTTTTCCATCTGAAATAAAAAACAGGATTCAGGAATTGTAATATTTCAGAACACAGTGGGTCAGTTGTCCTAGAAGACACAACACTAATTTATAGCCTAGAAATGCTTTCCCACACATACACCTGGGTACCCAGGCATCAAATCTCTTCATGATTATTTATTCTAATTTTCTTTTTTTAATTAGAAAATACTTTTTTCCTTCAAAAGGAATACAAATTCACTGAAGAAAATTAGGAAATAAAAATAGGATAAAAAAATAAAATGTCAATAATTTCATCCCCCCCAAAAGACTATTATTATTCTACTATGGCTGTGCCATATATACATTTAAAAAAAAATTTTTATTCTTTTTTAAGTTTTTGTCTTGATATTCCTAATAATGTGTTTACTTTTTATAATTTTTGAAATTTATTTATTTATTTATTTTTAATTTTTTATTTTTTGCAGTACGCGGGCCTCTCACTGTTGTGGCCTCTCCCATTGAGGAGCACAGGCTCTGGACGCACAGCCTCAACGGCCATGGCTCACGGGCCCAGCCACTCCGCGGCATGTGGGATCCTCCCAGACCGGGGCATGAACCTGTGTCCCCTGCATCGGCAGGCGGACTCTTAACCACTGCGCCACCAGGGAAGCCCTGAAATTTATTTTATTTATTTTTATATACAGGTTCTTATTAGTCATCCATTTTATACATTAGTGTATATATGTCAATCCCCATCTCCCAATTCAACATACCACCACCTCCTCCTGCCACGTACCCACCTTGGTGTCCATACATGTGTTCCCCACATCTGTGTCTCTATTTCTGCCCTGAAAACGAGTTCATCTGTACCATTTTTCTAGGTCTACATATATGCGTTAATATACGATATTTGTTTTTCTCTTTCTGACTTACTTCACTCTGTATCACAGTCTCTAGATCCACCCACATCTCTACAAATGACCCAATTTCCTTCCTTTCTATGGCTGAGTAATATTCCACTGTATATATGTGCCACATCTTCCTTATCCATTCGTCTGTCGATGGGCATTTAGGTTGCTTCCATGATCTGGCTATTGTAAATAGTGCTGCAATGAACATTGGGGTGCATGTGTCATTTTGAATGATGATTTTCTCTGGGTATATGCCCAGAAGTGGGATTGCTGGGTCATATGGTAATTCTTAGTTTTTTAAGGAACCTCCATACTGTTATTCATAGTGGCTGTATCAATTTACATTCCCACCAACAGTGCAAGAGTGTTCCCTTTTCTCCACACCCTCTCCAGCATTTGTTATTTGTAGATTTTCTAATGATGCCCATTCTAACTGGTTTGAGGTGATACCTCATTGTATTTCTGATTTGCATTTTGCTAATAATTAGTGATGTTGAGCAGTTTTTCATGTGCTTCTTGGCCATCTGTCTTCTTTGGAGAAATGTCTATTTAGATCTTCTATTTTTTGATTGGGTTGTTTTTTTAATATTGAGCTGCATGAGCTGTTCATATATTTTGGAAATTAATCCTTTGTCCACTGATTCGTTTGCCAATATTTTCTCCCATTCTGAGGGTTGTCTTTTCATCTTGTTTATGGTTTCCTTTGCTGTGCAAAAGCTTTGATGTTTCATTAGGTCCCAATTGTATATTTTTGTTTTTATTTCCATTTCTCTAGGAGGTGGGTCAAAAAAGACCTTGCTGTGATTTATGGCAAAGAGTTTTCTTCTATGCTTTCCTCTAAGAGTTTTATAGTGTCTGGTCTTACATTTAGGTCTCTAATCCGTTCTGAGTTTATTTTTGTGTATGGTGTTAGGAAGTGTTCTAATTTCATTCTTTTATATGTAGCTGTCCAGTTTTCCCAGCACCACTTATTGAAGAGACTGTCTTTTCTCCATTGTATATCCTTGCCTCCTTTGTCATAGATGAGTGGATCATAGGTGCAAGGGTTTATCTCTGGGCTTTCTATCCTGTTCCATTGATCTATATTTCTGTTTTTGTGCCAGTACCATATTGTCTTGATTACTGTAGCTTTGTAGTATAGTCTGAAGTCAGAGAGTCTGATTCCACCAGCTCCATTTTTTCCCCTCAAGACTGCTTTGGCTAATTGGAGTCTTTTGTGTCTCCATACAAATTTTAAGACTTTTTGTTCTAGTTCTGTAAAAAATGCCATTGGTAATTTGATAGGGATTGCACTGAATCTGTAGATGCTTTGGGTAGTATAATCATTTTCACAATATTGATTCTTCCAATCCAAGAACATGGTATATCTCTCCATCTGTTGGTATCACCTTTAATTTCTTTCATCACTGTCTTATAGTTTTCTGCATACAGGTTTTTGTCTCCTTAGGTAGGTTTATTCCTAGGTATTTTATTCTTTTTATTGCAGTGGTAAATGGGAATGTTTCCTTAATTTCTCTTTCAGATTTTTCATCATTAGTGTATAGGAATGCAAGAGATTTCTGTGCATTAATTTCGTATCCTGCAACTTTACCAAATTCATTGATGAGCTTTAGTAGTTTTCTGGTGGAATCTTTAGGATTCTCTACGTATAATATCATGTCATCTGCAAACAGTGACAGCTTTACTTCTTCTTTTCCAATACGTATTCCTTTTATTTCTTTTTCTTCTCTGATTGCCGTGGCTAGGACTTGCAAAACTACGTTGACTAATAATGGCCAGAGTGGACATGCTTATCTTGTTCCTGATCTTAGTGGAAATGCTTTCAGTTTTTCACAATTGAGAATGATGTTTGTTGTGGGTTTGTCATATATAGCCTTTATTATGTTGAGGTAGGTTCCCTCTACGCCCACTTTCTGGAGAGTTTTTATCATGAATTGGTGTTCAATTTTGTCAAAAGCTTTTTCTGCATCTCTTGAGATGATCATATGGGTTTTCTTCTTCAGTTTGTTAATATGGTGTATCACATTAATTGATTTGCATATATTGAAGTATCCTTGCATCCCTGGGATAAATCCCACTTCTTCATGGTGTATGATCCTTTTGGTGTGCTGTTGGATTCTGTTTGCTAGTATTTTGTTGAGGAATTTTGCATCTATATTCATCAGTGATATTGGTCTGTAATTTCTTTTTCTGTAATATCTTTGTCTGCTTTTCGTATCAGGGTGATGGTGGCCTCATAGAATGAGTTCGGGAGTATTCCTTCCTCTGCAATTTTTTCGAAGACTTTGAGAAGGACAGGTGTTAGCTCTTCTCTAAATGTCTGATAGAATTCGCCTGTGAAGCCATCTGGTTCTGACCTTGTTTGTTTGTTGGAAGATTTTTTTTTTTTTTTTTTTTTTTTTTTTTGCGGTATGTGGGCCTCTCACTGTTGTGGCCTCTCCCGTTGCGGAGCACAGGCTCCGGATGCGCAGGCTCAGCGGCCATGGCTCACGGGTCTGGCCACTCTGCGGCATGTGGGATCTTCCCGGACCGGGGCATGAACCCGTGTCCCCTGCATTGGCAGGTGGACTCTCAACCACTGTGCCACCAGGGAAGCCCTGTTGGAAGATTTTTAATCACAGTTTCAACTTCAGTACTTACGATTGGTCTCTTCATATTTTCTACTTCTTCCTGGTTCAGTCTTGGAAGGTTATACATTTCTAAGAATTTGTCCATTTCTTCCAGGTTGTCTATTTTATTGGCATAGAGTTGCTTGTAAGTAGTCTCTTAGGATGCTTTGTATTTCTGTGGTGTATGTTGTAACTTCTCCTTTTTCATTTCTAATTTTATTGATTTGAGTCCTCTCCCTCTTTTTCTTGATGAGTGGATAATGGTTTATCAATTGTGTTTATCTTCTCAAAGAACCAGCTTTTAGTTTTATTGA
Source organism: Mesoplodon bidens (assembly GCF_964165515.1). Classification (NCBI taxonomy): domain Eukaryota; kingdom Metazoa; phylum Chordata; class Mammalia; order Artiodactyla; family Ziphiidae; genus Mesoplodon; species Mesoplodon bidens. Next base: position 115,299,156 of record NC_138176.1, on the reverse strand, counting down.
TCTTTGCTACTGTTTTCTTTGTTTCTATTTCATTTATTTCTGCTGTGATATTTATGATTTCTTTCCTTCTACTAACTTGGCATTTTGTTTGTCCTTCTTTCTCTAGTTCCTTTAGGTGTAAGGTTAGATTTCTTATTTGAAATTTTTCTTGTTTATTGAGGTAGGCTTGTATTGCTATAAACTTCCCTCTTAGAACTGCTTTTGCTGCATCCCATAGGTTTTGGATCATTGTGTTTTCACTGTAATTTGTCTCTAGGTATTTTCTGATTTCCTCTTTAATTTCTTCAGTGATCTCTTGGATATTTAGTAACATATTATTTAGCCTCCATGTATTTTGTGTTTTTTACGTTTTTTCCCCTGTAATTCATTTCTAATCTCATGGTGTTGTGGTCAGAAAAGATGCGTGATATGATTTCAATTTTCTTAAATTTACTGAGGCTTGATTTGTGACCCAAGATGTGATCTATCCTACAGAATGTTCCGTGTGCACTTGAGAAGAAAGTGTAATCTGCTGTTTTTGAATGGAATGTCCTATAAATATCAATTAAATCTATCTGGTCTACTGTATCATTTAAAGCTTGTGTTTCCTTATTAATTTTCTGTTTGGAAGATCTGTCCATTGGTGTAAGTGAGGTGTTAAAGTCCCCCAATATTAGTGTGTGACTGTCAATTTCCTCTTTTATAGCTGTTAGCAGTTGCCTTATGTATTGAGGTGCTCCTATGTTGGGTGCATATATATTTATAATTGTTATATCTTCTTGGATTGATCCCTTGATTATTATGTAGTGTCCTTTGTCTCTTGTAACATTCTTTATCTTAAAGTCTATTTTATCTGATATGAGTATTGCTACTCCAGCTTTCTTTTGATTTCCATTTGCATGGAATATCTTTTCCATACCCTCCCTTTCAGTCTGTATGTGTCCCTAGGTCTGAAATGTGTCTCTTGTAGACAGCATATATATGGGTCCTGTTTCTGTATCCATTCAGCGAGCCTGTGTCTTTTGGTTAGAGCACTTAATCCATTCATGTTTAAGGTAATTATCAATATGTATGTTCCTATTACCATCTTCTTAATTGTTATGGGTTTGTTTTTGTTGTTTGTTTGTTTTGTTGTGTTCTCTTGTGTTTCCCACTTAGAGAAGTTCCTTTAGCATTTGTTGTAGAGCTGGTTTGGTGGTGCTGAATTCTCTTAGCTTTTGCTTGTCTGTAAAGCTTTTGATTTCTCCGTTGAATCTGAATGAGATCCTTGCCGGGTAATCTTGGTTGTAGGTTTTTCCCTTCCATCACTTTAAATATATCATGCCACTTCCTTCTGGCTTGTAGAGTTTCTGCTGAGGAATCAGCTGTTAACCTTATGGGAGTTCCCTTGTACGTTATCTGTCGTTTTTCCCTTGTTGCTTTCAATAATTTTTCTTTGTCTTTAATTTTTGTCAGTTTGATTACTATGTGTCTTGGCATGTTTCTCCTTGGGTTTATACTGTATGGGACTCTCTGTGCTTTCTGGACTTGGGTGGCTATTTCCTTTCCCATGTTAGGGAAGTTTTTGACTATAATCTCTTAAAATATTTTCTCAGGTCCTTTCTCTGTCTCTTCTCCTTCTGGGACCCCTATAATGCAAATGTTGTTGCGTTTAATGTTATCCCAAAGGTCTCTTAGGCTGTCTTCATTTCTTTTCATTCTTTTTTCTTTATTCTGTTCCATGGCAGTGAATTCCACCTTTCCGTCTTCCAGGTCACTTATCCATTCTTCTGCCTCAGTTTTTCTGCTATTGACTCCTTCTAGTGTAGTTTTCATTTCAGTTATTGTATTGTTCATCTCTGTTTGTTCTTTAATTCTTCTAGGTGTTTATTCTTTAATTCTTCTAGGTTTTTGTTAAACATTTATTGCATCTTCTCGATCTTTGCCTCCATTCTTTTTCCGAGGTCCTGGATCATCTTCACTATCATTATTCTGAATTATTTTTCTGGAATGTTGCCTATCTCCACTTCATTTAGTTGTTTTTCTGGGGTTTTATCTTGTTCTTTCATCTACTACATAGCCCATTGCCTTTTCATCTTGTGTATCTTTCTGTGAATGTGTTTTTTGTTCCATAGGCGGCAGGACTGTAGTTCTTCTTGCTTCTGCTGTCTGCCCTCTGGTGGATGAGGCTATCTAAGATGTTTGCGCAAGTTTTCTGATGGGAGGGACTGGTGGGGGGTAGATCTAGGTGTTGCTCTGGTGGGCAGAGCTCAGTAAAACTTTAATCTGCTTGTCTGCTGATGGGTGTGGCTGGGTTCCCTCCCTGTTGGTTGTTTGGCCTGAGACAACCCAACACTGGAGCCTACCCGGCTCTTTGGTGGGGCTAATGGTGAACTCTGGGAGGGCTCATGCCAAGGAGTACTTCCCAGAACTTCTTCCGCCAGTGTCCTTGTCCTCATGGTGAGGCACAGCCACCCCCCACCTCTGCAGGAGACCCTCCAACACTAGGAGGTAGGTCTGGTTCAGTCTCCTGTGGGGTTACTGCTCCTTCCTCTGGGTCCCAACACTACTTTGTTTGTACCCTCCAAGAGTGGAGTCCCTGTTTCCCCCAGTCCTGCCAAAGTCCTGCAATCCAATGTTGCTAGCCTTCAAAGTCTGATTCTCTAGGAATTCTTCCTCCCGCTTCCAGATCCCCAGGTTGGGAAGCCTGATGTGGGGCTCAGAACCTTCACTCCAGTGGGTGGACTTCTGTGGTATAAGTGTTCTCCAGTTTGTGAGTCACCCACCCTGTAGTTATGGGATTTGATTTTATTGTGATTGCGCCCCTCCTACCATCTCTCACTGTGGCTTCTCCTTTGTCTCTGGATGTGGGGTATCTTTTTTGGTGAGTTCCACTGTCTTCCTGTCGATGACCGTTCAGCAGTTAGTTGTGATTCCGGTGTTCTCGCAAGAGTGAGTGAGCGCACATCCTTCTACTTCACCATCTTGAACCAATCTCTCCATATTTTGTATTTTTAATTTTAAAATATATTATGCAGCTAAAATTATCATTAAACACTTATATAATGTATAAATAAACAATAAAAGAAGCAATTGAGGGGAATTCCCTGGCGGTCCAGTGGTTTGGACTCTGCACTTTCACTGCCGTGGGCCCAGTTCAATCCCTGGTCGGGGAACTAGGATCCCACAAGCCACGAGGCCTCACCAAATTAAAAAAAAAAAAAAAAAAAAGCAACTGACCCGCTTCCACCAAACTTAAAACATAAAAATTACCAATAATGTTGAAAATGAAAACTCTTGGTGATTGCAAACAACAAACAGCATTCTTATGGCTATTAAATGTTTATACCTATCATTAATTATTGCTTGAGGATAAATTCCTTCTATGCAATTTCTCTGTCAAAGTGAATATATTTTAAATTAGCATATGGATTTTTAGCATTTTTGATAGACAAGGATGATTCATCTTTTTGATATGATACAGCATCAATATTTTACTTCTTGAATTTTGAATAATCTTGACTATTCACAGGGTGAGGGAAAACGTTTTGAGACTACAAGGACAAAAGTTTTCCTAGGAACTATTTTCTGAAGGTTGAGCTCAGGAAAGTACTAATATTACTGTACCACCAAAAGGAATACCAGAGGAAATCAAGCCAGGCAGCATGGGAGCCCACAGTGTGTGGATGCCTGGTGCACAGCAGCCTACAAAACCAGGAGCCTACAAACTCCAGTGTCTGGTGCCCAGCAAAGCACACTCACCTTGAAGCCATCGAAAGCAAAGGCACATTCATCCGAGCCAAGCTCCTGATCGGGTTGACAGCCTGGCCTGCTCCAGCCAACTCTCATGTCTCCAGCAGTGACAGCCTCAAATTCAAAATACCACCTTCCTGCCTTCACAGCATAAGTTTTCTCAGCGCGGAAGATTCGGAACCTTTCTCCTGTGCCGCTGCACACTTCAGCTCTGGCAGCTGTGAATGGAAAGAGATTCTGGTGATCGTTGCATGGGGAATTGAAAGAGGGCAGATACCACGTAACCTACAGGGATGATGCTAATGATACCTTCTATTCTTATCTTGGTTCATATGTGACAAAGTGTTTTCATATCAGATAGAACCAGCTGGGTGAAGTGGAAAGTACATGGCCTCCCTTGGGAGATGCTGGTTGTTAACTTTCACTAATGCTGTAGGGCAGATGATGTAAAAAAAAAAAAAATTTTTTTTTTTCCTGTGGAAAAAAGCCTAACAGCCACTTGGTGGTTTGGTAGTGGAAGATGAGATGAACTTGAGGGCAAGAATGGGAAGAAGACAATAAAAGAGGTTTAAACTGTTCTGCATAGGAAATAAATAGACATTTATGGGTAGGAGAGAAGAGAGAAGAAGCACCCAGGAAGTGAGGAGGAGAGAAAGAAAACAACAAGAGAGAGCTATACATTAGCAGAGAATGGGAACCATTGATAAGTTTCCCAGACAGAATGGTTACGGGCATAAGTCTTCTGCTACCCCACCTCTTCACTGTAATGTACTATACACACAAATGCTGTGTTTAAGTGACTTGAGGAAAAAATAAAAGGGTCAAGTCCAACATCAGGATCCGTGTGGTGAGATGGGGAAAAAATATCTGTAGGACGTGAGGTGCACCAGAGATGGAGTGTGCCAGTGGTACAAAACCTCGGAACAGGGGACCTGGAGCTAGAATGACTTGGAGAACGTCACCTCCTAGGAAATCACAGCGCATGGGGACAAGGGTCCACTGAACTGATATCAAAGGATATGGTCAGCTCCATGAAGTTCGGGGTTAGATACAGAGAAGCAAATTTAAGTGACTTGACTGAAGTCACACAACTAACAAATGGCAAAATTCGGGAGCTGCCAAATGCTACAACCTGTGTCCTCTCCACTCTACCTTCAGGAGTTCACACAGAATTAGTAGGTACCAGTTAAATATTAGTGCTCATCTGTTCTCAGGAGTTAGGGAAGCCCTGATAAATAATAAAAGTTTATTAAAAGCTAAACTACTGATGCGACCAAATAAATAAAAATAGTCACGATAAGCTCTAAAGGTTGACGATAAACACACAGATCATCTTTAACAATTTAAGATTAGATTGAAGAAAAGAAAAATGGACTAAGAGGTCCCAGCACATAATAGGAGCTGATTTAATGAAATGATCAATTATTACTTTTTGATGACTTTATGGTGATTGTAGGGCATGTAGATGAACTGCATCTATTGATAAACCTTTCAAAAACTGGGTTAAATTTCTGAATAAGCAACATTTTGTTTTTTCACCTTTCCCCACATATACACACAAGCTCACTCCTAACGACTTAGTCTGCTCCAAGCAAATCTCCTGTGTCCAGCAGTGACAGCCTCAAATGTCACACACTCATATCATACAATACATTCAAACACCTTACTGAAAAAATGAATGCATTAATACAGTTTAAAAATGAGACATTTATACTACTCTATGGAGCAGACAGCATGTACAAAATTCTCTGAAGAGAGAAAGTTTGCTTTCGATACATTCAAGGTGGGAGTGGAAAGGGGCTTGACTGAGAGAAACATCTCCATGGTGAAGAGTAAAATATTCTCACATCTGTTACTTAATAACTGAATGATTTTTGAAAGGGAGAATAGTAAACCACTGTTTTGAGGACAAGAAAATTAACTATTAAGGAGATAGTTCTAAATGCCATAATACCAAAAAAAAAAAATAGGAAAAGCCACATTTCCAGAGTCAGTATTTTCTCAAGAAACAGTACACCGATCCACTGCTTCTTTAAATCATGGCTGTAATCTTCCCTAAACTAATCTAAGAGGTACAGAAAACAAGCTTTGAACTACACAAACATTGGGAGATTCCTTTTCAGGAAAATAAAACGCTCTCACATATTATCCTTATTTTTAGTGATGTCGACATGTGCAAATACAATCATACTTATATTCTAGTATGTACTAACAAACTCAATCCCAATTTCCTGAGTATGAAACACTCAGTTTTTTAGAAAACTAAACTGCTGAAAAACTCACATATCCTTTTTCCTGTTTTATGTTTCCAGGACATCGGACTCCACGAAATGCACAGTGTGCTCAAGAAATGCAAATAAATGTTAATATTAGCTTAAATCAAATACATTGGAAAATGTGGTATAAAAAAATATAACCAGTATTTAATTTCTTTAAAAGCTCAGTACAGAGCCTGGAGTCTCGTCCAGGGCAGCTGGTCCACTCTCATTGGGGTGTCCTGGCCAAAGCCCGCATGGCAGGCAGAACTCAACAAGAAAAGCATAACTGGAGCTCAAGTTTGTTTTGAAAACAGCCTCAAGTTCCACCTGTCCTCGCTGATCTGTGGTTTTCTATGTGACCAGGAAATCAAACTGATAATCTGATCAGTCTGATCTCCAAATTGGAGCAGGAAGATAAAGTGATGACAGAGGAGAGAGCAACTCCCTCAGCCACCTGTCCAGATTTGGAAGTTCTACCTAAAGCCAAAGGGTTAACTTCTAAGCAGCACGTTTTTAGAAAAGAACAATCTAAAGGTATAAATATAGTAAGAGTTCTGATTTTCCACAGTGGAAAAATGCCATAAATTAGAAAAGACACAAAGTTACCAAGACAGTCATTTTCCCAAGAGAAAATGTTGCCGCTGGAGAGATAACATGAAACTGTTGCGAGTTGGAGTGAAGTGTAAGTCATCTCCAAAATTACATTTTCCTTGAGCATTCCTACAAGCAATTGTTTGCATAAATGTGACTCAGATACTGAGTGTTTCAAACATAAACTGGTATTGGTTTAGTTGCTCTCTTCTTATCTTTTTATTACTTGTTTTATTTTAATAATATTTTTAAATTTTTTTTAATAACTTTATTTTATTTTTTCTTTCTTTCTTATTTTTCTCCCTTTACTTCTGAGCCATGTGGCTGACAGGGTCTTGGTGCTCTGGCTGGGTGTCAGGCCTGAGCCTCTGAGGTGGGAGAGCCGAGTTCAGGACACTGGACCACCAGAGACCACCTGGCTTCATGTAATATCAATCAGCAAGAGATCCCCCAGAGACCTCTGTCTCAACGCGACGATCCAGCTCCATCCAACGGCCAGCAAGCACCACTGCTGGACGCCCGATGCCAAACAACAGCAAGACAGGAACACAACCCCACCCATTAGCAGAGAGGCTGCCTAAAATCACAGTAAGTTCACAGACACCCCAAAACACACCACCGGACACCACCCTGCCCAATAGAAAGACAAGATCCAGCCCCACCCATCAGAACTCAGGCACCAGTCCCCTCAACCAGAAAGCCTACACAAGACACTGAACCAACTTCAATCACTGGGGGCAGACACAAAAAACAACGGGAACTACGAACCTGCAGCCTGTGAAAAGGAAACCCCAAACACAGTAAGTTAAGCAAAATGAGAAGACAGAGAAATACGCAGCAGATGAAGGAGCAAGGTAAAAACCCACCAGACCAAACAAATGAAGAGGAAATAGGCAGTCTACCTGAAAAAGAATTCAGAGTAATGATAGTAAAGATGATCCAAAATCTTGGAAATAGAATGGAGAAAATACAAGAAACATTTAACAAGGACCAAGAAGAACTAAGGAGCACAAAAACAATGATGAACAACATAAAAATGAAATTAAAAATTCTCTAGAGTAAGATGGGAATAAAGACACAGACCTACTAGAGAATGGACTTGAGGACATGGGGAGGGGGAAGGGTAAGCTGTGACAAAGTGAGAGAGTGGCATGGACATATATACACTACCAAACGTAAAATAGATAGCTAGTGGGAAGCAGCCGCATAGCACAGGGAGATCAGCTCAGTGCTTTGTGACCACCTAGAGGGGTGGGATAGGGCGGGTGGGAGGGAGGGAGACATAAGAGGGAAGAGATATGGGAACATACGTATATGTATAACTGATTCACTTTGTTATAAAGCAGAAACTAACAGACCATTGTAAAGCAATTATACTCCAATAAAGATGCTAAAAAAAATTCTCTAGAAGAAATCAATAGCAGAATAACTGAGTCAGAAGAACATATAAGTGACCTGGAAGATAAAATACTGGAAATAACTACTGCAGAGCACAATAAAGAACAAAGAATGAGAAGAATTGAGGACAGTCTCAGAGACCTCTGGGACAACATTAAACGCACCAACATTCAAATTATAGGGGTCCCAGAAGGAGAAGAGAAAAAGAAAGGGACTGAGAAAATATCTGAATAGATTATTGTTGAAAACTTCCCTAATATGGGAAAGGAAATAGTCAATCAAGTCCAGGAAGCATAGAGAGTCCCATGTGGGATAAATCCAAGGAGAACCTCATGTAAATATGTAAGCTCATGTAAGCTCATGTAAGTATGTTACATAAATGATTTTTAAATTGTTATAATGAATGTAACACTAATTGACATTTTAAAAAAATGAACAGTTAGCAGATATATTTCTATCACACTTATCAAAGCTACTCAAAGAAGAAATTTGGGATTTATGCCTTTAACAAACCACTTTAAGGGCAAGATCTGATATACTGTGTTCCTAGTACCTCACTGCTCCTAGCACGGAGAGGGCAAACACCAATGACCATTCAAATAGGATGTAAAATATCTATACACGCTTCATTCCAAACCATACATTTAAAAGACAATTACCACTAGAGGGCAGTCAAGATCTAAGCATGTATTAAAATTACAAGTTTTTTATAATAAGCTATGAAGGCAGGCAGGCTAGTCTCGAAAATTGTATACATATCTTGAATCCTTTAGGTGTATCTGTATAATAATCTTAAAAAATCATTGATATTAATCAGTTATCTTTTTAACCTGGTAATACTTCTAAGGAAGCAATTCAAATCTCAATAAAACTTTGTAATGAATAAAAATAAATGACTTTTTCAAATGTTTTAAAATATTATTTAGAACAATTCTCCAAAAATAGTATAATTCAAACACTGAGTTCATATTCATTCTGGAGTACATAAATCATCATTCCGACTAACAGAAAATAAATGATAGCCCTGACCAATTACATAAGGTTAGATTCAGTTTTATCAAAAATTTTATGTCCTTAACTTTTTTAATGTCAGCAAAAGCAGTACAGTCAATTACAAATTAATGTTTTAAATCTTATCTTAGTGATCACCATTTTGCTTTATTCCATAAAATCTCACATCTATCTATTAATTTCCATTTTTCACTATCCTTGTCCTGAAGATCACAATATTCCCAAAGCTCCCCAACTGGTCTCTCTGTCCAAGCACTCTCCCCCTCCAATCTGTTCCTTCCCACTGTTGTCATAGTTATTTTGTTGTTCTAAACTCTGATCACAAATCAAGCTTTTGCTTTAAAACTTCCTGGCGCTAGAACTCCTTGTACAACTTTACCGTATTTCTCAACTGGGTTTTCAAAATATTCCATATTTTAGCCTAATCCTTCTACCTCCATTTATAACTGTTCTGTCCTCACTTATACCCTATAATTTAGCCTAACTAGACAATCAATTTCCCCTCAACTCTTTCTAAATTTAATGACATCAGATATATTTTCCCTCTTTCAGGAATGTCCTTTCTCCCACCAACCTCTTCTTGTTGCTATTTTCATCTCTTCAACAGCTAACTCAGATGCCATTTTTTCCCCTTACTGATTCCTCCAGTTGGAAAATGAATCTTTCTTACGTATTTTCCATATATATCAATTTAATCCCTACTAAGAGGTAGGCGGGCTCTTGGATTCCAGGACACACTGGTGAATGAAAAACAGGACCTCAGGGAATTCCCTGGCAGTCCAGTGGTTAGGACTTAGTGCTTTCATTGCCATGGCCCCAGGTTCAATCCCTGGTCTGGGAACTAAGGTCCCACAAGCCACGGAGCACAGCCCAAAAAGAGAAAGAAAAAATACAGGATCTCAGCGTCCATTGTAGAATATTTTACATGAGCCTCTCCGTTCGTTAATCACATAACTTCAGTAAGATTGAACCTTGTAAATCAGCTATCAATGGCTCTATCTTTAAATTCTTAAAATGCAGAAACGATGCCATCCTCTGATCACCATTTTTCCTCCCAGTTTTCTCATTTCCTTATTCAAACACATTCACTCTTCAAACTCATTTATTTCCTCTGTGGCTTCCCTTCTTTATCTATACAGCTTCAGTACCTTCCTGCCCTATTACTCTTCTCCTCACTTGCTCTGTTAACCCCAATCTTTGTCTAATTTTACTATCTCATTCTCACCATCTATACTTGCTCTGCTGAGCTTGCTGGAAAACACAAGCACACAACAGACTGGCACCATTACTAACTCAAAGTCTCTAACCTCAACTGGACCATTAATGTTTCTCTGCTTTTTATCTCTCTGAAACCTGCTCTCTGTCCCATCCCACAAACATCTCTCTCTAATCTTTATTGCTGAGTGACATCAGAAGGAATAGCAGAGTATGGACCTCCAAAACTACTCTTCTCTGTAAAAGCAATGAGAACAATGGAAAAAATGGTCAAAATCAACTTTTTCAGAGCTCTAAAAATTAATTAAAGGCTGGCAGCAATCTGGGGAGTGTTTTCTCAATAAAAAATGGCTCAATATTTGTAAGGACAGCAAGCTTCGTGGTGCTTTAACTTGACTTAGTGCTATTCCTTTCTTCCTAGATGCACAGTACAATGAAAACCAATAGGCCTTCAATTAAAATGAAAATCAGCAAGCTAGAAGCCTCTGGAGCGGACAGAGCATAGTGGAGCTCCTCAAAGCCCCATTCACGGATAACTGTCATTATTTCACCTTTCTGGTAGTTCCTTGGAAAATTCCACTGGCAATACTTACCTTTATTGGACCTGATTTAGAGTTTGCTCAATGCAAACAGTCTTTTCCCCAGGGTCATTTGTTGAAAATCAGAGGCCATTTTTTTTTTTTTTTTTTTTTTTGTGCGGTACGCGGGCCTCTCACTGTTGTGGCCTCTCCCGTTGCGGAGCACAGGCTCTGGACGCGCAGGCTCAGCGGCCATGGCTCACGGGCCCAGCCGCTCCGCGCATGTGGGATCCTCCTGGACCGGGGCACGAACCTGCGTCCCCTGCATCGGCAGGGGGACTCTCAACCACTGCGCCACCAGGGAAGCCCCCAGAGGCCCTTTTTTAACACTGCGGCTGCTTGAGGTGGCAATAACAGCTGAGGCAAACAACAAGCTGTCCAAAATATTTGAAAAGAAAAGCTGCGGAATGAGATATCCACAATAGGCTGTGAAAGGTTTCAACATAATCCTGGTGATCTAATAAGCCATGCTCATGCCCAGGGTTCTGGGTTCAGGAAAAGACCTGAGAAGGCCCTAAGTTCTCACGTCTGGAAGACCCTGAGGTTCTGCAAAAGCCGTAAGTGAAGGCTAAGGTGGGGACTGGCTGGCTGTGTGTCCAAGGCATCTCCCAACAAGCACACAGAGTCCCTCCCTTGACAAAAGCTGGGAGATTTATAGGTCCCATTTATGGAAGTCTCTGTCTAATCACAAGCTGACCACTAAGCTGATGAAATAGAGATTTCAGCAGCCACACGTGACAAACAGAACATACTCTACTGAACTAGCTAAGAAAATTCATTAAACAAATAAGTAACGACAATTACAACAAGCACAATAACAAACCCTGAAGGGAGAATCCAGAGTTGCCATATTATACTATTTAAAATGTCCAGTTTTCAACAAAAGTAGTGAGACATGCAAAGAGACAAAAAAGTACATCTTATATACAGGGGAAAAAAGTCAATAGAAACTGTCACTGAGGAAGCCCAGTTACTGGACTTATTAGACAAAAATGTTAGGTCTCTCTTTTATACAAGGCCAAACCCTTTACCCATGTTGTGAATTTCATTCCCCACCCCAACCATCCTCAGATCATACTTCATCAAGTTCCTCTCCTCTCCTTTCAACTCGCCTTTCCTCTGATTCTTTTCCTTAGCATTTAAAAATGTCCAAATTTCTCCTATTTAAAAAAATGAACACTTTAACCCTCTTTTTCTCTCTAGCAATAGTCTCAGCTTCATATATGTGTGTGTGTGTGAGTGTGTATGTGTATACATATATACATATATACATGTACATGTATATGTACTGAGCCTTGGTTGCTCTGTCTAGTTGTCTCACATGCATCTCAAACTCAACATATTTAAAATCAAACTCAGAATCTCCCCAATTTCCCATCTCCATCTGCTCCAATCCCTATGTTCCCAGTGAATGCGAAGGTACTCACCAGCTACTAACCCAGAAGCCATCCCAGAAACATCCCAGACACTCCTTCGTCCTTCTACTGATTCTACTTCTAAATGTCAAACAATTGTCCTGTGAATTCTGTGAATTCTCTCTATTCACAGTATTGGCTAAGATCAGGCCTTCAACACTCCTCATCTATACTTCTTTTATAGCCACCAAACTGCTGTCCTAACCTCTAATTTTGTTCACCTTCAGCCCATTCTCCAGAGAGCCACTGGACTAATTCTTTTAAACAGAAAACCCTTGTTTCAGTCTCTGTCTTCTCTCCTTCATCTCCCCCTGGTTCTCAAACTTCACTCTATATTCGGCCATGTAAAGCTATCTGATTCCCACGTGCAACCCTCCCTTGTCACTCCAAGCCTTTACACAAACCATCCTCTCTGTCTGGAACACATGAACCTCACTGATTCCTACTCATTCCTCTAAATTTCACCCTAGCTTTGATGGTTTTAAAACATGTCTCCAAATATTTTGTCACACTTCCCCTCAAAAAGTGTGGGCTTAAGGGTGCAATGCATTTAGTGACTCACTTCCAACAAACAGAATATGGCAGAAGTAATTGTAACAGGCATTGAGGCTTCCTCCTCGCACTACCTCTTAGATTACTAACTCTAGGGGAAGCCAGCTGCCATGTGAAGGCACTGAAGCACCTCTCTGAGGAGGTCTACGTGACAAGGAACTTAGGTCTCTTGCCAATATCCAGAGACAAACTGAGCCTTTTAACCAACAACTATGCAAGTGAACTGTCTGAGAAGCAAATCCTCCAGCCCCACTGAAGTCTTCAGATGACTGCAGCCCTGGCCGACTTGACAGCAACCTCAAGAGAGGCCATGATTCAGAACGACCTAACCAATCCACTCAAATCCCTAACCACAGAAACTTTCAGATAACAAACATTTGTTGGTTTAAGCCATTAAAGTTTAGGGAGGGGTTATTTGTTACACAGCAGTAGATAACTAACACACCTCCTTTATGAAGATTTCTCTGACACCACCAAGATCAGTTAAATCCTCTCTGCTGTGACACTTGGGCATTAATGTTTACACTGTATAAAAGCATTGACTACTTAGTCTACCTTCCCTGCCTATCCTGAAAGCTACCTGTGGGCAAAACTGTCTTATTCATTGGTGAATCCCCAGAACTAAGCATGGGAGATGTTCAATAACTATGTATTAAAATCAAATGAAAATGAGGGTGATTTGAAATACGGAAGTAACATGAAACCCAAAGATGGATTTAGTATATATAAGCTCCTTTTCTTCCTTCTTGAAATTCATATAAGTCACAAGAAAGTAGGTAACCATAAGGTAGTAATACATTGCCTCACAAAGGCGTTAAGAAGATGAAATTTTACTATGGTTGTAAATGATATAAAACACTGTATGTCATCAGAATAACATCTTATCCAGTATCCTTCTGAATGCAGTTCTCACTAAAAGTGAATATATCAGATCTGACACAGTTTATGCCCATAATTGATAATGTTTTTAAATATAATCATCATTATTTTTCTCTGGCATACACTGCTTATTTCTTTGTACAGGGCTAAATGTATTCTCCTCCTTGAATATTGACCACAATTAACTATTTCCTTGAAGACTTAAGGTTATTGTTAGAGCCATTATTAATCATTTCTCTGAGCTATACAGTGGGCTTGTTTCTTTCCTGTTTTCTCCTTAATTCACTGGCTGTCATCTGTAACTTTAGAACTGAGTCAGCCTAACTTGGGCAGCACTCTTTCTATGTAATTTTCAATGAGTATCAGAAAAGCAATGGTGGAGGAAAGACCTATAAATGTAGGTAAGACTCTAGATACCCAAAATATAAATATTCATGTGGGAAGGAATGAAAATAAAATTGAGGGATATCAAATGGTTGATATGTCAGACTTTAAAAGCACGGTTGATTTTTCCCCAAACCTTTATTATTATCATTAAAACATCTTCCAACAGAAAAGATACAGACTGTCATCTCTCTTATCTAATACTCTCTAGGGAGACACAAAGTTAGGAAGAAGCTCAAAAACTTCTATGACGACTGTATCCTTGTTAGGTATTTATTGTACTTATATTAGGTATATACCTAATAGAGCAGTTGAATCAAATATTTTAAAAGTATGCAGGGCATACTGGTGGCACAGTGGTTAAGAATCTGCCTGCCAATGCAGGGGACACTGGTTCAATCCCTGGCCAGGGAAGACCCCACATGCCGCAGAGCCACTAAGCCAGTGTGCCAGAACTACTGAGGCTGCACTCTAGAGCCCATGAGCCACAACTACTGAGCCCACGTGCCACAACTACTGAAGCCTACACACCTAGAGTCTGTGCTCCACAACAAGAGAAGCCACAACGAGAAGTCCGCGCACCACAACAAAGAGTAGCCCCCACTCGCCGCAACCAGAGAAAGCCCTCACGCAGCAACGAAGACCCAATACAGCCAAAAATAAAAACAAATAAATTAATTAATAAAAAATAATTTTTAAAAAAAGTATGCAAAAACACTGGAAAATGCTATACTATCCTAAGGTATTATTAATAAACATTTGTATGCCGGATATATCCAATTGTTCATTAAAGAGTACATTTAATAGGTAATGACAAAAAGAGATTGTGGCTTTGTGAAACTAGGAGTCACTATGACTAATGATTGAAGTTCTCCATAGAATGCCACAATCACTAAGGAGATATTAGATACAGCCACTCATAATTATGATAGTTTACTAATAATAATCCACAATTGATGATGCAGGAAGATAAACAAATGTCTGAAAGTTTAACCAAAAAAAAATAAGATCAATTAACTCTTTAAAAGATATACAAGTCTTCAAAATTAACAACGTCTGCTCCATGGAAGATCTCATTTAAATAATGAAAAAGCAATCCACAAACTGGGAGGAAATATTTCCAATATCTGACATAGTTCTTATACCCAGAAAAACATACATATATGTTTATATATATAAATATATATATTTTCACAGTTTAATAAAAAGAAGACAAAACAACCCAGGTTTTTTAATGGATAAAAGATGTGAACAAACACTTCATAAAAAAGATATACCGATGGCTAACGAGTATAAGAAAAGATGCCAACATTATTATTCTTAAGGAAAATGCAAATTAAAACTACAGTAAGATACCATTTCACACCTACTGTAAGGGCTAAAATCGGAAAGATTCACTACCAATTCTTGGCCAGGGTGCGGGAGCAACTATACCTTCACAAATTGGTCATGGGAGTATATTTGCAGAACTGTTTGGAAGTTTCTTGTAAAGTGAAATGTACATTTGTCCTATGACCCAGCAATTTCACTTTTATTTACCCTAAAAGAAATGAAAGTATGAATCTTCACAAAGACTTGTCTACAAATGTTCATAGCAGTCTTATTCATAACAGTCAAAAACTGGAAACAACCCAAATCTATATCAACAGGAGAATGGATTTAAAAAATTGTGGTTTATTAGTCAAATGGAATGCTACTCAGCAATTAATTTTGTGATACTTGTAAAAATATGGGTGATCACAAAAACAGTATATTGAGGGACCTCCCTGGTGGTCCAGTCATAAAGAATCCACCTTCCAATGCAGGGGACACAGGTTTGATCTCTGGTTGGGGAACTAAGATCCCACATGCCTCGGGGCAACTAAGCCCATGTGCCACAACTACTGAGCCCACGCGCCTCAACTAGAGAGCCTGCGTGCTGCAAACTACAGGGCCCATGTACTCTGGAGCCCACCCACCACAACTAGAGAGAGAAAAACCCATATGCCACAACTAGAGAGATGCCTGCACACCGCAACCAGGGAGAAGCCTGTGTGCCACAATGAAGAGCCCACGCTGCAATGAAAGATCGCACGTGCCGCAACTAAGACCCGACACAGCCAAAACAAATAAATAAATACATAAAATAAAATAACAAACAAAAACAGTATGTTGAGCAAAAGAAGTTAGATAAAAAATATGTGATTACTGTTGGTGGGAATGTAAAGTGATACAGCCACTATGGAGAACAGTATGGAGGTTCCTTAGAAAACTAACAATAGAACTACCATATAACCCAGCAATTTCACTACTGGGCATATAGCCTGAGAAAACCATAATTCAAAAAGATACATGTACCCCAATGTTCATTACAGCACTATTTACAATAGCCAGGACATAGAAGCAACCTAAATGTCCATCGACAGATGAATGGCTAAAGAAGATGTGCTACATATATATACAATGGAATATTACTCAGCCATAAAAAGGAATGAAATTGGATAATTTGTAGTGATGTGGGTGAACCTAGAGTTTGTCATACAGAGTGAACTCAGTCAGAAAGAGAAAAACAAATATTGTATATTAATGCATATATATGGAATCTAGAAAAATGGTACTGATGAACCAAGTGGTAGGGCAGGAATAAAGACTCAGACGTAGAGAACAGACTTGTGGACACGGTGGGGGGGAGGGGAAGGGGAAGCTGAGACGAAGTGAGAGAAGCACTGACATATATACACTACCAAATGTAAAATAGATAGTTACTGGGAAGCAGCCGCATAGCACAGGGAGATCAGCTTGGTGCTTTGTGACCACCTAGAGTGGTGGGATGGGGAGGGTGGGAAGGAGGCTCTAGAAGGAGTGGATATGTGTATACATATAGCTGATGCACTTTGTTGTACAGGAGAAACTAACACAACATTGTAAAGCAATTATACTCCAATAAAGATTTTTTAAAAATATATAGTGATTACATTTATGCAGAGTATCAGAAGAGGCAAAATTAATCTGTGATGATAGAATTTAGAAAGTGGTTACTTTTCAGGGGCAGAGGGGACTTCCTGTGATGAAGAAAATGGTCCGCATGTTCGTTTGGGTGGTGGTTTCTCTCGTGTATACAACTGTCAAAATTTACCAAATTGAACACTGAAGATCTGTGCATTCTATTATACAAAAATTATACCTCATTTAAAAAATATTTTAAAAAGAACAATTAGCGTTGAGGGCTTATTCTGTACCAGACAGCTGTAGAATTCTTCCCAATTGTTGTTTCTTGACTTGGCAGGGTTTTATTGTTTATCCATCCCAGGGGCCGTGTGGACTGCACACCCTTTAAGGCAGGGATATTTTCTGTATCTTGCATATCTAGTAGTATCTGCTTCATAATAAGATCTACCAAGTATTTGTTGCTATAAAGCTGACTTCAAGATACATTAATTGTAAGAAATTACATTATGATTATGAACATTATTGCTATTAAATAGGTATCTAATTTTATTTGTAGCAAATATAAGGAGATGCTAACTACATACTGACTCAACTCAAAGGACTGAAATCTGGGGTTGGGATCCTGCCTCTACCATTTAGTAAATAAGAAGACACAGAAGTATCTGAATCTGTTTCCTTATCTGTAAAATGAGCATAGTACACAGACCATCCTCATAGAGTTACTGTGAGGATTAAACAATAATTGCAAAGGTCTTCTAAACACTTGTTACACACGATAAGCACTATATAAATATTACCTATCATTACTACTTAAGATTGAATTCCTATACACAGATACTACACTGAAAATATTAGTCATTAGAGAATATCTGACATAGATTTTAAAAACTTTCTATCAAAAAATACAGGCACTACAATGAAACATGCAGAGCTCACGTCATTTTTGGCAACTTTAAAATATGGATATTAACACCAACTCAAAGTACAGGAGCAAAGGATTAAGGAGTTAACCATCTTAAACCATATTCTTAAAAGGTATTATTCAAAGGAAATATGTTCTTCATAGACCCTTTAAAAATCCATTTATTCAACACATATTTATTGAGTGCCTATTCTAGAGTGTTTTCCTTAAAGCAAAATATTGCACTAATTAATTACTATGGCCTATATGTAAGAGTCTAAACAATGAAGGTTTAGAAAACACTAGCTCCCACTATAGGTTTACTCCCATAAACAACTAAAACTAGCTCTTCTGAAGCAGAGCTGGTGGGGTAGGTGGGAGTGAGGGGCAATATCAGAATCATGGAGTTAACTGCTCCCTCAGATTCTTCGGGAAGGTAAACCCATTTCTCCCCCCTGCGGAATCACTGCAGTCCTGAGCCACTCTGCTGAAAGATGAGCTAATCCTCCAAGTGTCCTTCAGGACAAAAAATGCTCTGAACTCCTGGCCTAAATTACATACTTCGACTGAAGGAGTCTATGTTGCACTCCCCCTTTTTACTCATGCATTTGGCTTTAAAGAACTTACTATGTGATTTTGCAACAAGAGGAGAAGAAAGCGAAATGAAAATACCATGATCTTGATCGGGCGCCTCCAGGTTGTAGCCATACCCCAGCAGTGTGCGCACGGCCTCACGGAGGCTGTCCTTGTTGGATTTCTTAGTTCGGTCATCTAGAAGGGCATAGGGAACCAGGCGAGGGTTTCTTCTGTTCTTTACATCCTACAGGAAGACAAAAAAGGTGCATGATCATCAAAGAGTGACCAACAGCATTTGGAAATGAGACAGCCACCAAATACATCAAAATATAAAGCATGTGAAGGTAGATACTGTGCCTTCTACCTTCCTTTTGTCTTCCCAGGCTGCAGGAGTTACTGAAATACTATCAGTATGAAAGATTTAATCAAGTGAGTAACTGCATCAATTTAAACCAGGCCCTCTCCATGAGAAGAAAACGTAAAAATAACAGCAGTAACAAAAGCCAACTTGAAAGATCTCAGTAATCATCTTCCATCTGCCCTGGTCACAAGGCAGTGGGCTAACTTAAGAGAACCTACCATTTCCTTGCCAAGTTGACTGACAGGTCTTTGTTACAAGAAGAGCCTAATTATTACCTGACATCTGATTTTTGAGCCAAAGGACAACACCTGGCTGCTGTGCCTTCTTCAGAGAAAACTCAGTGTGTGGGCGGCCATCCCATGACTTCAAATAGCTTGGAAAATATGCATTAAGTTGATTCCGTCAACTGGTGAAACCAGGTAATGCAAGGAATACTGAAATAGCTACAAACCTCACAATTCATCTTTTACAAAAGAGGCCCCAAGTTTAAAACGTGATTAAAATGGTGTTGACCAAGCAAGAAGACAGCCTATCTTACGACCTTGGAAAAGGATACCTAATTTACAAGTACAAAACTTAATCTCATGGAGGTGGAGATGCCTCCAATGGGTTGCGAGTCTTTAGGGCTCTAACATTTAAGAAATTACTTCTTTCCACTCACTCACTGCTGCAGGTTTTGTCAAACTTTCCATATTTTAGGAGGTGTACTCGATTCTCAATTTACCTTAGCATGAAGAAGAACTCAGAGGCTGTGGATATTCCCAAACCTTCCCCAAAAAAAAAAAAAAAAAAAAAAAAAAAGTGGTATGTGGTGGACAGGGTTTGCTCTCGCTGGGGAAGACCAAAGAAAACTGTTTCCTAATTTCTTCTTCCCCCTCTCTAGCAAATCTGTAGTAAATACCTCATCCTGGCTACATGACCATCTACTGACACCTGGAGTCCAAATCATCTGGGTTGCTTGATGGGGAACCCCACACCGAAGCCACCCCCAAATACACAAGCAGCGTAAACAGAGTGCCTGCACTGCCAGTGCAGCTTCAAGACACATTACCCAGCACCCCTCCTTTTCAACATTGGTTGCTGCCCCACGCTGCCCTGCAACTTTTCGTGTAGAGAAATTAAGAGGCCTCCGATGAATCACACTCTCTGGAAATGGTGTCGGGGGAATCTGATTGTGAAAAGGAGCTGCCCTGGGGTTTCCACGTTCACAAGTGCTTGAAATCAAGTGTGCTGGAGAGGCAGAGAAGAGGGACCTCAAGCAAATGCCTGCTCTCAAGGAGTTTACGACCTAGTTGTGAACCAGATTATGTTAAGGAGAGGGTGATGAAAAATTAAAGACAACGCTCATTCAGACAACCCAGCAAATGTGTGCTCTGTCAGTGGGGAATGGGGTGGAGGGATGGAGTGGGAACTGGGGGAGGGGATGGAGAAACGGTTCCAAGGAGAGCTTTGGCCAGCTCAGACAGAGCTCTGTGTTTTTATGAGGAGGACCCTCATGCACAAGGAAGAGGCAGACACCAGGGGGGTTCTGGTTTGTCCCACAGAGTCATGCGGTCTGCGAGGCAAGTAAGCGCTCCTTTGGCAGAGAGCAAATGTGACCCCTTATCCCCCTGTGGTATATGGTTCAGGTTCATACACACACACACACACACACACACACACAATGCTCAAGTGGATTGCGTACTGACAATCTCATCAGTTACAACCAGTTTAATTCAATATAAAAATAGCTTCTTTTATGAAGGAAATGAAGGCTATCTGAGTTTTCTTTAGCCTTGCAAATGACAATAGTCACCAGTTAAGAAGAATTTTGGAAACATATTTTTCAAACCAACATTTTTTTTTGATAAACTCTAGTATTTATTAAATTATAAAGTCTGTAATCAAAAAGAAAAATGTGGATCAAGACACACCTCAAACTACAAGGACTAGACAGCAAAGCCTATGGGAACGCCATGAAGTGTGTTACAGACAAGATTCTGAAACATAAGTTATAAGCTGTTTCCTTTACATTTCCATTTCAGTAACTTTACTATTAAATAGTTGTTATTCATCTATTTTAAAACCCCAAATTCACATGTAGCCTTTATCCTGACATGTAGCCTTTATCCTGAACCATGACCTAAGCTTATAAGTAATAATCCAGTTTATCCCTAAAACTCTTTAAGTAAAGGCACTGCCCACCATGAGCTGGCAAGAATCACTGTGATAAACAAGAGAAGAATTTGGGCTCTGGAGTCAAAAGGCTTGATTCCAACCTGGTTCTGCCACCTGGGTAGCGCTGGACAAATTGTTCTCAAGCTCCCTGTACATCATATGTGAATTGGCAATAAAAACTGTTCATCCTGGGCTTCCCTGATGGCGCAGTGGTTGAGAGTCTGCCTGCCAATACAGGGGTCATGGGTTCGTGCCCCGGTCTGGGAGGATCCCACATGCCGCGGAGCAGCTGGGTCCGTGAGCCATGGCCGCTGAGCCTGCACGTCCGGAGCCTGTGCTCCGCAACGGGAGAGGCCACAACAGTGAGAGGCCTGCGGACCGCAAAAACAAACAAACAAACAAAAAAACCTGTTCATCCTTCATGGAACTGTTGCAAGAGTTAAAGAAGAAAATAGATGTAAAACTCGATGCATAGTGACTGGCATCTTATAATAATAGCAAAGTATTCTATATTATTTGTTAGGTGAAATGCACTGCTGTAGCCTTTCTTATACATAAGTTATATAATGAAGTTTAATAATTCAGTGAGGAGGAAAACAGTGGCACAGAGAAAATTAATTTAAGTAGCTTTCCCAAGGTCCCACAGTCACTAAGAGGCAAGGCTAAATTTGCTCTGCTTTGCTATCTCAGTACAGACCCAGACTAATGACGGTTAGTTATTCCTGTGAGTGCAACCATTAACAGAAATCCATGATTCTGAAATCCAGAAAACTCAGAGAAGTCGGTTTTTTACTAAGTTTAACAAAAACTCAGTTGGTGGCAAAAATGATCTGAATTGATGCAAGGCTGTGGATAATCTTTACTTACCCCTCTTGGTATCATCAGTCTACACTGCTGAACAAAGAATAATTTATATATAGTCTGCTGCCCTGCTGAGGGCACTATGTAACATGATCAATGTATCACCATTCTGAAAACCAAGAAATATCTGGATTCTGAAATTCATCTGGTCCCAGGGGTGTTAAATAAGGAATTGTGGGACTTCCCTAGTGGCGCAGTGGTTAAAAATCTGCCTGCCAATGCAGGGGACACGGGTTCGAGCCCTGGTCCGGGAAGGTCCCACATGCCGCAGAGCAACTAAGCCCGTGTGCCACAACTACTGAGCCTGAGCTCTAGAGCCTGCGAGCCACAACTACTGAGCCCACGTGCAACAACTACTGAAGCCCATGTGCCTAGAGCCCATGCTCCGCAACAAGAGAAGCCACTGCAGTGAGAAGCCTGAGCACCACAACAAAGAGTAGACCACTTGCTGCAACTATAGAAAGCCCGCGCAGCAACGAAGACCTAATGCAGCAAAAAATTAATAAACAAACAAACAAATAAATAAGGAATTGTGGACCTCTTCTATTATTAGTTTATCTTGAACTTCTCATATTTCAAAAGCTTCTCCTAAAATACAATCTTAGAGAGAGAAATGCCACAAAACAATGTTATAAATCACTCATCTGGTAATATTCACTGTGCCCCTCATGATAACAACAAGACTTGGGGTGGCCTGACTTCTTGAATCAGGCATTTCTGTGCATATGTACATTAAAGATATCTATATGATGTGAGTTTTACAATGGTCATTACTTAATCTCTCCTGTTACAAATTATACTAATTCCTACTTAAGTCAATCTCAGAGTACGTGCTGTAGAGCTAAATTCCCACGTACCTGTTGGATGCCATAGGTCCAGCCCTGCCGGATTCGATCCCGGGCCCACACGTTATGGGCGTTTTCTGCCAACTTGTCCACCATTGCTTCCTGAGACGGGGTGAGCTTGATAAAGCTCAGGTCCATCGGGGCAGGCTTGTATCCACTTGTCAGCTGGTAACTACAAAGCAAAGCCAAAGAAATATATAATGGGCCTGTCCAAAAAAGTCAAGGTTGAAAAATCCCTGTAACAGTCTGTTAATTCCAATTGTTCCTAATTCTTATTGTTCCATAAACCACAGTGGTGACCACTGGTAATGTGTCCAGGAAGCCTGAGCCCCTTTCACTTAAGCTAAAAACTCATCAGGTGCAAAGGCCACACGATCTTTATGTTTTCATTTTCATACCAATAAAACAGAAAAGAGGCAACACCTGTCTCTCAAAGTTGAGAAGGATTTATCTTGGTTTGTGTTCCAAACAGTTGATGCTTTTTTACAGGATAAATCAAAGTATCGGTAATTAAAACATCTGATAAATTTCCCTTCCTGTTAAGTCCTCATTTTTCTTCAACATTTACATGTTATATTAAAGTAATATTTATTTCATAAATCTGCATATGCTTTCAGATACTAGCTATTCATTATTCTACAGGGGAATTTTAATGCATTTATACATTATTTCCCTACTGCTATTCCTAGTTACATACTTTAGGAAGCCTCAAGATAAGATAGACATTAGGAAATACCAGGCATATAATCATCTAAAATATGATTAAGGCCTGTATTTTAGGGAACTTACACCAGAGACTATTTCCACACTCTGAGCTGGAGAGGAAAAGTATTAAAACAAGTATAAGTTTTAACCTTTTGGGAGAAATATAAAATTGGAAGTAAAACGTTTTCAACAGACATATATTAGGGCAATAGGACTGCTCTGCTACAAACACACACACACACAGAGCTGTCTCATCTATTTAACTAGAGAGATTGGCACAAAGTCTATTGTACAATTGCTTCTCTTTCATTCTCTGTCATTGTTGTGTCCCCTTCAACTATGCTTCAAGGTCAGGATCTGCTTCTGATCCATTTTTCTAATTGTCATTATACTTAAAAGAGTACCTGGCAGAGAGCAGCCTTTCAGTCTACAGTTTTTGAAAGAATTAACTTTATTTACAGAATGAACATAAAGAGATATCCATCTTCATCTCAAAGATTCTCCTTTGGTGCAAACAAAGTAAAGAAAATTCACCAGATAATTAAGCTAAGTTTAAGAAATTATCAGAGAATGAGAAAATGGTCTTTAAGAAACTATACATAATCTTTCTTCTTCTAATTCAGGGAGTTGAACTGCTTTGCTCCTAGCTATCCCCAGGAACTAGAATAGTGCCAGATACATGGTAGATATTCAATAAAAATTTGTTAAATGAATCCATGTATGACAGCAATAAATAATTTAAGGTTGAATAAAGTTGGCTTTACCTTAAATACTCCTACTTCATTATAAGGCATCTTCTATTTTATAAATGATTTACCTACAGACAAAAGTTTTAGAGAATATTTTGTTTGATTTAAATAGATCAGATTGGCCTGGTAACTGCAAAAATTATGGCTAATTACCACCTTATGTCACTTCATTTACATCCACGAGCTAAATTTATTGACATGAAATTTTGTTCTGTTTTAAATCAGAACTCTGTATGTTTGGGTAATTAACAATATTTTTTCTTTGTTTTTCTATAAAGAAGCCACATGGGATTTTTGTAATCACTCACACAAATCACTGTATTTTATAGAATTTTTATGTTTAAATGGACAAATCTGTCAACTCTAAGCACAGCCTATATACAAGTTCTCACTCAGAAAACAGTTTCTTCAAGAAAGAGCTCTCAATGCGTTTCAAATGCACCAAGAGGTGATCAAGCCAGCATTGTCTAATTTCCAAGTTTAACATTATTTGCTGGAAGCAGGGTTGAGGGTAATGATAAAGAATTTGGTCTTTTGCATACAGCTGGCCAGTAAGCAAATGAAAAGATGCTCAACATCACTAAGTATTAGAGAAATGCAAATCAAAACTACAATGAGGTACCACCTCATACTGGTCAGAATGGCCATGATTAAAAAGTCTACAAATAACAAACGTTGGAGAGAATGTGGAGAAAAGGGAACCCTCCTATATACTGTTGGTGGGAATATAAATTGGTACACTCACTATGGAAAACAGTATGGAGGTTCCTCAGAAAACTAAAAATAGAATTACCATATGATCCAGCAATCCCACTCCGGGCATATACCTGGACAAAACTGTAATTCAAAAAGATACATGCACCCCTATGTTCATGGCAGCACTGTTCACAATAGCCAAAACATGGAGACAACCTAAATGTCCCTCAACAGATGAATGGATAAAAAAGATGTGGTACATATATACAGTGGAATACTACTCAGCCATAAAAAATGAAATAATGCCATTTGCAGCAACATGGATGCAACTAGAGATTATCATACTAAGTGAAGTAAGTCAGAAAGAGAAAGACAAATACCATATGATATCACCTATATGTGGAATCTAAAATATGGCACAAACGAACCTATCTACGAAAACAGAAACAGAATCGTGGACACAGAGAATACTCTGTGGTTGCCAAGGGGGAGGAGGGTAGGGAGAGGGATGGGTTGGGAGTTTTTGGTTAATAGATGTAAACAATTATATACAGAATAGATAAACAAGGTCCTACTGTACAGCACAGAGAACTACACTCAATATCCTGTGATAAACCATAATGGAAAAAAATACAAAAAAAGAATGTATATATGTGTATAACTGAGTCACTCTGCTGTACAGCAGAGATTGGCAGGACATCGTAAATCAACTACACTTCAATTGGGGGAAAAAAAACACCAACTTGGTCTTTTGTACTCTCCCATCTTCCCACCTCTATTTCTCACCCTCCTCTTGACTTTCCCCACAATAACCCAGCACATGGTAGCATAACAGTACACAATTCTCTTTTTTCTCTCATTTTCCAGTGGTCCTAATCCCTCCTACCTGTCACAGAGGATACACATATGGTCAAGTTTTGAAGCTAATCTATGAATAGCTGACTAGAGCCTATGCTACCTCAGTGAGGGATATATGCCCTCTAAAAGAGGAAAGATCCTTCCCCTGCAACCAATTCTAATGGTAGACTTGCCAGCCATGTCTTACATGACATGGGGAGGAATTTTTGAGGGGTATTTTCTATAAACAATTATTGATAAGTTTTACTAATCTATAGTAGAACTACACATTCTACTATATGTCTATAGTATATATATATAGTATACGTATATATGATAATATTGGCATAAGCATTTCTCTTTATTTTCTAAATTTTCCTCTTCCTATATAGAATATCTACTAATGTTGCTTTAATTTGTGATCACAAGGAAAACCTACGGAGACACATTTGCATCTGTTGATTTGAAATAACAGAATAATTAGTTCACACTCATTTTCAGATGTAGACTACGATTCATTTTACTTGCTTTTCTTCATAGCCTTGTGCAAGAAAGAATTTAAAGTGGTTCTTTTAAATGGCCAATAGTCCCAACCAAATTAAAGTTACTAATTCCCATTTCACCTGAACCTTATTTCCACACTGTTTTACTTCATCTTCTGTAGTAAAAATACAAATATCTTTGAAATTAATAGACTTCAACCTCCGTAGGTTGATAAAAATGATGACATCATGAATGCTTTAACCAGTGGCATCAATGAGGATTTTCAAGACCATTTTTCATTATGTGAGACATGACAAAGTATCAAATCATTATACCAAAATGAGATTTTTAAAAAGTGCATAAATGTACTTCAGCAAATAATGTCCATTTCATCTTATTAATACAAGTTAATTAGGTACATAAAGATCTGCTAATATAAACTATTTTCTTTTTGTGATTGAAAATGAACAAAGAACAAAGCTTTTGAATAAAATGTGACTGATGTGAATCTTGGAAGCTAAATGTTTCCAAGTAAAGCTTCAGATTGATTTCCAGAGATTTAAAAGAAATAAAGGAAAGACTGCTACAACAATTCTCGGGAAGTAGAATTCTGGAGGCCAAATAATAGGGAAAAGGCATGTCATTAGTAATTATATTAATACAAAATATATATAGCTCATATTAAAGGCATCTATGTATTACAGTCTACCTTCTCAAGCTTTCTGGGAAAATTCTGCCAGAATCAGTTAATAGATCTCTTTCTTCTGCCATCTATTTGTCTAGTAAGTGTAGTTTTTTACTTCCCTTACTTTAATATACAAAGTTGCAGTGCTAACAATCATTTTGTAAATTTAGGTTATGAGGAATATATATGGTATTAAACAAATACATTCAATATGTTCACTTCCAAAGCATCAAAGTTCTTTTATAGTTATTAGCTCTTAGTTATATTTTGATGTAGTATATAATGCAATAATATTTTAAAAGTGAGGTTAACAAATTACATAAACTCTCTGGGCGTCAGTTTTCTTCCAGTAAAATTTCTTTTTAAATACGTCTTTGCCTGAAAAAAAGAAAAACCTACTGGCAAACTGCCAGTTTCATTTGCATCAAATTACCAAAGATGTAAACAAAAAACTGATAATACTTAGCCCTACTGATGAACTGCCATGTGAAGCAGCAGTTCAGTTTTGTGCTCCATTCCCACCTGACCCACATTTTTTTCTAAGCAGGAATTCTAAATGAGCCTTTGAAAAAAGTGTTCAGTAGAATATCACTTAAGGGCCAATTAAAGTGGTGCAACAAAAATGTGGCAGAATACCAAAAACACTGAGGAACAAGCCTTTTCTTTTTTTCCAGCCTCTCCCACCTCTCAAGCTTACTTGTTTAGTATAAATCAGGTTAAATGAAGCTTGGAAGTCATTACGTTGTGAAAGATGCACAGTAAACATGAAAAGATTATGTCCAAGTTCAGTGGATGTTAGCTGTAAATTTCAAAACCAAATCAGCGCTTCAAGTACCTTGGAACAAATGGGAAAAATCTCAGATGACTGCACGCCAGAGATATTAAGAACAAGTTTTGCTGGAAGCACATCTATCAAAAATGAATACTGGGCTGACATTCTCACAGAAAGGAGATAGAGAATATTCAAAAACCCTTCTCCAGAAAACAAATACAGGAGAATAATTTCAGTGTAGAAATTAGAAAGGAAAAGGACAGGGATCTATTTCTTCTACTAGTACAATTCTTCATTTTGTTTTTAAATAAATGTATAATATGATGATATGCCCTGTGTGTGCCCCACCACTATTTTTTAACCCAAGGCCTTCCTGTACCTCACAGCCTGTTTGAAACAAAACCAAGAGAGGATCATTTTAAGAGAGACCAAAAAAAAGCCATTCTTGGCTTTTGGATTTTTAAAATAGGCTTTGAAAATTCACAGCAGAGACAACAGTCTTTAGAGAAAGGCCTTCTGATATTAAAAGCTCTACTTATGAATACCAAAAGCGCAAGGCCCTGATGTGTCAGAACATAAAAGGAGACCAGCTAAAGAGTCCAGTCTGTCCAGCCCCAGACAGGCTGAATGTTCCAGAGCCTGGAAGAGAGGAGAGCTGGAGGGAAGCCAGGGCTCTCCATCCCCCTGCCCAGATGGAGACCAGACAGATCCAGAGCTGAGGGGAACTTCTGTCTTGCTTACCAGATTGGACCCAGGAGAATGGCCAGGTTCCAGAATCTCCCACACCCTAACCCTTGTGCAGCACAGTTTCAGGAGAACAGATTTGGCAACAAACCAAGTCTAGGCTGCCAGGCAACCTTCCCTCCTCCCTCCACCAAGAGACTGCAGTCCCCAAGTTGCCAGAGAGAGCATTCCTAGGTTTCCAGCCACCTCTTAAAGAGGCATGAGTGAAGCTAAAAGTAGAGCAAGGACCTGGAGGTCTCAAAAAGAGATGAGGAGGAGAGTCCCAGCGTGTGGTCCAAAGATCAGTCAGGAAAACACGCATCCCATAATGAGGCAGGAGATAGATGGGCCCCAGGCCTAGCAGCTGGAATACAGGTACTCCAAGATGAAGATAAGAGCAGGAGGATAATGAGAGGAGCTGAGCCCTGCCCAGATAAAAACGTAGAGAGACCACATTTTCCTCATTCTCGAAGCCAAGGAGGCCTTCTCAACTACACATGCACAGAAATGCTCCTCGGAGGTCAAAAAGGGAGGGCGCGCCACCCAATGGTAGGTGATGTCAACCTACCCATAGGCCTCTTCGCTAGAATCCATGTTGGCTAAGAGACGCACGCGCACACAGAGGGGAGGACCCTGAGTTGAACCAAATACAGACTCAGAACCAGGCAAAGCAAGATGATTGGCCACAGGAAACAAGGAAGAAATGTCCCGTATAAGTGATTCAAACTACCACAAGGGCACGACTCTTCCTCTGCATCTGCCCATGTGAGTCTATTCACACATACCCTTTTTCCTCCTAATAAACATTTTACCTGTTTCACTACTTTCCACCTCTTTGAGGGAATTCATTTCTACAAAGCTGATGGGCCAGGGGCCTTGTCACTGACCACTGGTCTAGTGGTTAGGATTCAGTGCTCTCACTGCCACAGCCCGACTTCAGTCTCTGGCCAGGAATCGAAATCCTGCTTCAAGCCGCTGCAGGCTGAGGCCACCCAAGATCCGTAAGATGCCAGCAGAGACGAATGAAGACAATTAACAAAGACTTCCCTTTGGCCAAACTTGAGTCAGGCTCCTCTGAGCCCTCTTTCTGACCTGGCCTCTGACCTTGGGCTCTGTCCTTGTTTCGTTTAGTCCAGTTTTAGCAAGAATCCTGCTAGGTCAAGTTAATGGAAATCCCCCACCGGTGACCTCCGATCCCACTCCTCATCCCCCACCTTTGATATCCTATCACTCTGGTCTGCCTTCAGCAAGAACCCTATCAAGTTGGTTTTACCAGAATCCCCCTTTTCCTTAATGTTTCCTCTTAGTAATTTTCCGTCCACTGTCCCCCACTCTGGTCCTGAGCTACAAATCCCCGCTTGTTCTTGCTGTATGTGAATACGGAGGTCTCTCTTCCCCTATTGCAATAGTTCTGGAATAAAATTTGCCCTTATGGCTTTAACTTCTGTCTGGCTCTAGTTTTCTTTGATATAATTCAGCCCCTGACAGCAAACTCAAAAGAGAATGCCCAAGGATCCAATGTCCCCTCCCCATCAGGTGAGTGTCCAAAACAGACGTATAGCCCCGGGAGTAAGACGGGGGTACACCTTGAATTCAAACTTAACAAATATTCATTCTGTAGTCGAATATTTCAGGCCCTGTTCTAGGAACTAATAGCACTGAATAACGTGGACAAACAATCTATATCTTTATAGAAATTACGTTTAGATGAGGAATCAGGCAATAAACAAAATAAACATAAAATAATAGTATGTCAGAGGATATAAGTGCCGTGAGGAAAAATCAAGTAGAAAAGGAAGCATGAGAGGAAGTACAATTTAAAATAGGGTGCAATTTTAAAGAGGTAGAGAAAGACAGCTTGGAGAAGGTGACCTTTGAATCAAAACTTAAAGGTGAGAATAAACACAGACAACAGTGATTTTAATGGAGTTTGTACTGAACAGACAAGGATTAGGTTTCCACTATCAAGCTGCATTCTGGCTGCAAGGCCCATTGGGTTTAAATATGAAATTAAGTCCGACGAGAGCAAATGAAGAACATTACATATGAGCACATTTTAAAATTTGTGGTCTGTGAAATTTACTCGCTACACATAAAAAGCATATATAAATAATTTTTTCTTCACAATCACAGTGCTCATCCTCACAGAAAAAAATCCAGCTGCATTTGTAACACTATTTTTCATTTAGGTAAATATTTACATACACTGAATTTTGTGCATGTGCTTGTGTCTATATGCACAGTATAAATATGGGTCTGCACATTCAGTATCCCTCTAAGCATTCATTTCCGAAAGCCATTTTAAATTTACATATACATATAAGCATTGAGAATATCATTCTTAACCTTCTATCTGCCCCAATATGCTTGAGAGATACCACTTCCCATCACTACAGTGGCTACACAGCATGAGGGGGAAGGAAGTGATGCAGGAGCGAGGAAATTTAGCACTAGTCTTAAATACCTCTCAAAGGATTCGAGTATGTTCTTCCACAATTCAACACTACCTCTTACTTCCCAGCGATACATACAAGCAACCAGTTCCTGACCTATGTTTTGGTTTAACAGCAGAGAAGTGCTAACAAAAAGTCTGAATAAAAGGCACTGGTATTCAGACAAGAATTTTATTTTCATTTAAACCTTTACATTTAAAAAAAATCTCAGCTACGCAGGGATATGAGATACTGGGAACCACAAGCTCTGGGACTGGATTCTTTTTCAGTTGCATTTTTCTTTATTCCTGTAGCAACTGGACTCTGCTCATCAAACTCTGCAGTGGGTCAAGAGCTTAATTTTACAACAAATGTGGGAAGGTTTATGAATTTAAGAACAGACCGTTATGTGCTGTACCATTCAGCTGCCTGCTGATTTGTTTAGAGAGGAGGAAGAGGGAGAAAGGGAGAACTGAGCTACAATCTATCACATATTTTTTTAAAGTCTTTAAAGATTTTAAGAGAAATGATCTGTATTACCAGAAAAAAAAAAAACACATAACATTCAGATTGCCTATTTTCAAATAGGGAATGTAGCACATCATTCTAATTACAGTTTGAGTCTATGTGTATCCTTAAATCTGCAATGGGTCTCTTGTAGGCAGCATATAGTTGGGTCTTGTGTTTTTACCCACCTAACCACTCCATACCTTTCGAATGGCAAATTCAATCCATTTACATTTAGAGTAATTATTGATATGTAAGGGCACACTAATGCCATCTTATTAATGGCTCTCTGGTTGCTTTGTATTTCCACTGTTTCTTTCTCCTTCTATGTCTACTTCCATAAATTGATTATTTTCCATGTTGGTGTGCTCTGTTTTCCCTTTCTTTGTCTCTGTGAATCCATTCTATATAGACTTTTGTCTTGTGGTAACCTTGTAAATTACATTAAAAATCGTCTAGATAAAATAATCCATTTTAGGCTTATCAGCTATCACAACTCATCTGTGAAAGCCTATGAAGGCTCCACCTTTACTCCTCCATCTTATATTACTCATATTACTGATATTACAACTGATATTACTGATGTTACAACTTATCTCTTTTTATGTTGTATATTCATTAATGATTTATAGTAGCTATAGTTCTTTTTACTACTCTTTGCCTTTAACTTTTATACTATAGTTGAGTGGCTAACACACCCTCCTAACATGGAGTTACAACTCTCTGGGTCAAACTGCCTTTGTTTCTCCATCACCAGGGTCTTGTATACTTTCGTATGTTGTCCTGTTGCTCATCAGCATCTTTTCATTCCAGCTTGAAGAACTCCTTTCAGCATTTCTTGCAAGGCACGTCTACTGGCGGTGAACTCCCTCAGCTTTTGTCTGGGAAAGGCTTTATTTCTCCTTATCTGAAAGGTAACTTTGTTGCATACACTATTCTTGGCTGGCAATTTTAATCTTTCAACACTTTGAATATGTCATTCTACCCTCTCCTGGCCTGTAGAGTTTCTGCTGAGAAATCAGCTGACAGCCTAATGGGGCTCCTCTGTACCTTACTTTTTTTGTTCCCCTGATGTGCTTTAAGATAATTTCTTTATCACTGATTTTTTAAAATTAATTTATTTATGTATTTATTTACTTAGGGCTGCTTTGGGTCCTCGTTGCTGCACACGGGCTTTCTTTAGGTGCGTCAAGCGGGGGCTGCTCTTCGTTGCAGTGTGTGGGCTTCTCACTGCGGTGGCCTCTTCTGTTGTGGAGCACGGGCTCTAGGCACGCAGGCCCAGTAGTTGTGGCTCATGGGCCCCAGAGCGCAGGCTCAGTAGTTGTGGTGCCCGGGCTTAGTTGCTCCACAGCATGTGGGATCTTCCCAGACCAGGGCTCGAACCCGTGTCCCCTGCATTGGCAGGCGGGTTCCCAACCACTGTGCCACCAGGGAAGCCCTATGACTGATTTTTGACAGTTTCATTACAATGTGTCTTGGAGGAAGTCTTTTTACATTGAGATAATAGGGTGTTCTTTTAGCTTTATGGAGTTGTATGTCTAAGTCTGTTCCCAGGCCTGGGAAGTTCTCAACTATTATTTCTTTAAACAAAGTCCCTGCCCCCTTCTCCCTCTCCTCTCCTTCTGGAGCCCAATTATTCAGATATTTGTTTTTCTGATAGAATCTGATAGCTCTTAGAGGCTTTCATCACTCTTTTAAATCTTAGTTTCACATCCTCTTCTAATTGTATTATTTCTATATTCCTATCCTCCAAGCCATTTACTCTTTCTCCTACATGGCCTGCTCTGCTACACATGTTCGGTGTTACCTTCTTCATCTCATTCATTGAATACTTTAGTTCCAGTATTTCTGTTTGGCTCTTTTTATAATTTCATTCTCTTTGTTAGAGTACGCCTTCCATTCATTAATTTTATTTCTGATTTCACTAAATTGCCTTTCTGAGTTCTCCTGTGGCTCGCTGAATTTCTTAATACTATTTTGAATACTTTATCAGTTAGATCACAATATTCCATGCCATTGAGCTCAGCTGCTGGAGAATTACCATCCTCTTTTTGTGACGCCATATTCCCTTGACTTTTCCACATTGGTTGTAGTCATGTGTTTCTGCTTTTTGCATTTGAAGTAGCAGAAAGCACCTTAACTGAGCTTTCATGTCTTTTCTGGTTCTTATAACTCACCAGGGTTGGCTATCAGAAACCTCTCTTTTGTTTTCCAGAAGGCGGCGCTATAGCTCAAGCTTGTGGTTTCTCCCTTGCCCATCCACATGGTCTGTCTACTGGAGCTCACTCTCCTTGACCAGAAGTGTGCACAGGGAGCTGGCAGCAGAGTGGGAGGGAGGTGTGGGTTTAGCACTTGGTGAGGTAGGGGTGCCCACAGTCCTGGTAGGGAGATCCCGAGAGTGGCACTCCCAAAGGCATGTGGGTCGACTTTCTGTAGAGTGCAGTCCCTTTAAGGCCTTTTGAAATTCTTATCTACTTCTATTTCAAAGTCTTCCCGGCCCCTAGCTGCAAGCTCCCACCTTAGTACTCCAGGTGCCAGTGGAGAGAAATGGGTTTCTCCAGCCAAGTCCCACCCAGCCAAGGCAGTAGGGCACTCTCATGCTCCTCCTCTTTCTCCAAGGAAGAGATGTCTCTGCCACATAAATCAGCCTGATCACCACCTTCTTGGGGGTGGGGTGGTGCTGGGAAAAGTTTCTCCTACTGCTTCCGCTGTGACCAAACTCCTGTTTCTTTTTTCGTTGGTTTGTTTTCTTTGTTCTTTTTTTCTCCAATGGTGTGGTGGCATCTCCCTTTGGGAGGGCTGGACTTCTGCAAGTTGTCTGTCACGGGTGCGTACCTGCCTGATTCACACTCACCAGATTCTGGCCCCACAGCCAGGAAAGGGGCCCAGGCAGCCTTACTGGCTTCATTAGTTCTGCAGCTTATCGGGAGGTTTCTCTATCTCCTACCAGATGCACTGGTGAGCAAGATTCCTCTTGGGTCCCTGGGAGCTAGGTGCAAATTGCAGAAACCCCACAAAGGGACTCTTATTCATGTACGGATGTCTAAGTCACTGATTTGTAAAAGGGGGATGAAACGGAGGAACGTCTTATGGTGTCATGTTACAGACATCACTCCTGTACTAGGTATTTTAGAAACTGGGGGCCTTGCAGTAAACAAAGCCCCGGCCTCTTATTGAGTGTATATTTCAGTTTAGGTGACCCAAAAGCTAAACGAATAAATAACGTCAGCTGTAGAAGTGCAAGTGAAAAAATAAAGCAGGCTAAAGAAAATGATCAGAGCATTATAAACAGAATGCCTAAGGAAGACCTCTCAGAGGAGTTTATACTTAAGCAAAGACTTAAATGAAGTGAGCGTTCTTTTGTGTTTTGTGTTTTTTTCTGATTTAAAAAGTCCTTCTCCACCTCATGGTCATGAGGTTATTCCACTTGTCTTCAAAAAGTATTTTTGTTTTGGGCAATTGGGTCTTAAATTAACCTGCAAATGTTTGTGTATAGCATAAGGTAGAGACCTAACTTTTTTCTATTTTGCTAGTCAATTATATGAATACCATTGATGGAACAGTTTTCCTTTCCCCACTTATCTGTAACAAGACCTTTGGCATATGTCAAATTTGCATATATGCATGTATATATTTGGGAACTCTCAATTTGTCTATCCCAATACCATTGTAACACTTCCTTCAGTACCATAGTTTTATCATAAGTCTTGATATCTAGCAGAGCAAGTTTATCTTCTTTTGTAAAAGACTTCTAGATATTCTTGAACTTTTGAAATTCCACATATATGTTAGAATAGCTTAGCAAGCTGCTTAAAAACCTCTGTTGGCAGAATGACTGGAATAATATTCATTCTAAGATTAATTGGGGGCGAACTGATATATTTGTTGTACCATCCATGATCATGATCTATCTCTATTTATTTAGATAGTCTTTAAAGACTTTAAATCCAATTTTAACATTTAGTCTACAGAGGTCTCGCACCTCTTTGGTTAGATTTCTCATCTACCTTAGGGATTTCTTTTTTTCTTTCTTTTTTTTTTTTTTTTGCACTTCTAAATGATATTTTAAAGGTACTGATCTAGCAATATTGCTGTACTTATTGTCAGCAAATAATACTGTAGATCCTCCTGAGTTTTCAATGCAATAAAATTACCTGCTATTGACAACAGTATGTTTTCTTCCTTTCCAAAACTCATAATTTTTCTCTTGTCTCACTGCATTGGCTATATTGAATACATCAGGTAATAGTAGTTTATATATTTTAT
Source organism: Mesoplodon bidens (assembly GCF_964165515.1). Taxonomy (NCBI): domain Eukaryota; kingdom Metazoa; phylum Chordata; class Mammalia; order Artiodactyla; family Ziphiidae; genus Mesoplodon; species Mesoplodon bidens. The sequence continues at coordinate 115,263,680 of NC_138176.1, read as the reverse complement.
TCCTGAATCCTAAAGGAAAAACTTTGGGGTTTTACCTTATAGATTATTGGTTGCTATTTGCCTTTTGTCAGGTTAAGAAGGTTCTCTCAGATTACTGCTTGCTAAGAGTTCATATGCTTATAAGTAAAACATTTTATGAAATATTTATTACTAAATATACTGGTATGATCATATGAATTTTCTCCTTCACTCTAGTTTGAATAAATATATTTTCTAACGTTAACCCATCTTTTTATTACTGGAATAAATTTAGCTGGGCCATAATATACTGCTAAGTTTGCTAATATTTTGCTTAGCATTTTTTTGTATCTATGCCCATAAGTGAAACTGGATTACAATTTCCCTTCCTCACACTACCCTCATCTGGGCTTTATTTTATTTATTTTATTCATAGATAATAAGCTGTAAGGTGCTGCTTCTTTTTCATTTGAGATTACTCATTCTTAAATACTTGCTGGAAATCAATAGAATAGTGGTTTGGGATGTGTGTGTGTATTTTAAACTATTAATTCAATTCCTTTAATAGCTGTAGCTCTATTAACATTTTCTTTCTTCATGGGTCAGTTTTGATAATACTATATACAACTGTCAATATCATTTAACTTAGAAACTAATTTGTTAATTAATAAATTTGTTATAGTTTGCGGTCCCTCTTGAAAATATCCCTATAATTGCTAAAAGAAATATTTCTTTTTTCTTTTATCAATCTTTTCAGAGATTTTTCTTCCTGCTTATTAGGTTTCTAAAACATGCTTTCTCCAAGTACTGCTTTAAATATGCAACTCTTATGTTTTGATATGAAGTCTTTGCCTTTGCTATTCTTGTATTTTAAATTTTCACAATGATATGTTTGATCTATAAGCTATTTAGAACTATGTTTTAAAAGTTTTAAATGTCATGACTTTACATGATTTTTTATTGTTACTGTTATTTCCTGTGATTCAATAAATATGATATTTACAATATCAATGTCCTCATGTTGTAAAGGATGTTGAGTTTTATAAATGTTCCATGTGTTCAGTGTTCTATATATGTCAAGCTTTTAATTTATAGGGGGTTAAATTTTTATTATTCTTCATTAATATTTATCTGTTACACATATTAGTTTCTGGGAGTTGTGTAAGGAATTATCACTGTGATTTTACATTTGTCTATTTATTTTGGAAAATCTTAATATTTTGCTTTTTTGATTTTTTGAAGCCATTTTACTTGGTGCATACATGAGTAGTATTAGCATAATGCTTATTTTGTGGATCCTTATACAGCGTCCTTCTTTCCTTAATTTTGCCTTATTTTGTCTTATATAAGGCAACTGACAAAAAAGGAAATTGCAGTTTCCTTTTGAATAATATTACTTGGAACATCATGTTCTCATTTTTTTTCAACTTTTCACGTTCTGAATTTCTCGATGTGTCTCCTGTAGCTGGGTTTTATTTTTGTGAGGTGTATACAACATGAGTTATCTTTCTGAATCTAATCTGACAATCACTATATCTCACCTGGAGAATTTCACTGATTTCCATTTATTGAGATTAATGACATATTTGGATGTATACCTGTCATATTTTTATTTTTAAAAATAACTATTTTTGGATACACACAAGAGAATATACTTTAAAGCATTATAATGAAATGAACTCCATTAACCCACCACCATGTTAAAAATTAGAACATTACCAACACCCTTGTATTTATCTTTGTGCTCCCCCCCTTTCAACACCCTTGCCTGTACTCCAACAAAGGTAGTTACTATCTAGAATTATGATGCCACGGCTTTAGAAAAAGTCTTATCAAATAAGCATATATCCCTAAAAATATGTACATATGTTTTATGCATATATGGTTTGAGCCTCAAAACTAGTCCTATACTTTATATATATATAACCTTGTAGGATATGCTGTTATATATATTTTTTTAATGGAAGCCCTGAGTAAAAAGGTTTGGTGGCCTAAAGGACCTGCTAGAATTTGCACTCGCATAGCAAGCTCATGGTTTCTACTTTAATTCTATGTTTATCTGGGGTGACTGATAGAAATTATGGAGTGGCTACTTTGTTTTTATCTCCATGATATTACTTAGCACATTTCCAGGCCTGCTATTTACAACATGCAGGCCTCGGAAGAGTGGCTTGAATACTTAAACTAAACTAAATAGAGAAAAATTAACAATATGTAACAGTTATCATTTATTAAGCACTTATACTCATTTAATCCCTAAAACTTCCCGTATTAATACCTGTTAGCAGATGAGAAAGCTGAAGTTTTAAGAAGTTAAACAAGGTCACAGAGATTGTAGCATAGCAAGCAAAATAACTCCAAGAGCATCCAGTGCCTCAGGTTTTTCATCTTAAAGTGGAAATGATAACACTGACTGCATAACTACTCCTAAAATAGATTTTCTTTGTAAAAATAAACAAAATTATACACCTTCTGGTGGAAAGTGGGAAACCATATCCAATCAGTTAGGATGTGGGCACACGTGTTCACACACACATACACAAAACAAAAATAACAAACTCATAACACACTACCAAATATTTTGTGAGCTTGTTTCCCCTCTGGGCACTGTGATGGACTCTCACCCCACCATGGCCTTGATGCAGCCCCTAGTGTAATACAGCAAGCTTAAATTTTGAATCTGAATTTTATAGCTTATGTGTAAGCAAGGCATCTAGGATTCCATCAAGAGTTTTGTGGGTGCAGTAACACTAAAGTAAGGCACAGACTATTTAATATTGCTTAGACATTCAACTTACTTCTTCGGCAGCTTCATTTTTTTCACCTTTTCTTCGGTGTGTTCATCTGATATACCCACATGACATCCTAATGCCAACAAAGTCCTGGAAAAGAAAATCAGACATAAGCTGCAACAATTCCTTCCCTATGTACAGAACAACCCAACATAATAGCAGCTAGGCATGAGGTATAACAGTCCACCTCAAATGCAGAGAGAAGTATTTTTTTTTAAAGCAAAAGGAAAGCTTACTTAGTTGTAAATTATTTACTGTTGAGTAATGAGTAGGACATTTGAAAATTAAATGTTTCAATTCAAACACAAAAAGGAACATACTGAAAAATAAGTCTCTCTACAATCCCTTCCTTCTATTCCTGTTTCTTTGCCTAAAGGCACTGATTGCTACTAATTCCTGAATGTCCTGCTACAATCTATGCATATTCTAAAGCAGCTGTGGTGTGTGTGTGTGTGTGTGTTTATGTGTCATTGTTGTTTCTGCTTTCCTTTCACACATTGGTTATGTGTAAGAGTTCTCCACAATTTGCTATCTTGACTTTACAATATAACTTTGATATATGACTTTGACTTACTCTCCTTCATATAAAGCTGGTTTATTTTTCAATAGCTCTGAAGTGTTCCATTCACTGAGTGTGTCATAATGTCTTACCCAATTCTCTGTTCACAATGTTTTGTTATTACAAACAATGCTGCAATGAATAACCTTATACATTTACTACATATACTATATCCTTCATCTGTAGGATAAATTCCTACATGCAATTACTGGGTCACAGGGGTGGTACATTTCAGAGTTTGACAAATATTGCCAAATGTCTATAGAGCTGGTAATCATTTATATTTCCACCAGCAAGCTATGACACTGCCTATTTCCCATACCTGGTCCAACACAGAGTTATCAATTAATATGCTAATGAGATGTCTCATTTACAGTTTTAATTGGCATTTTTCTTAATATAAGTGCACTTGAGCACCTTTTTCGTATGCTTTGGTGATATCTGTACTTCCTTTTTCCTGTGAAAACATTCCTTATTCACTTTTCTGTTAGATTTGGGTTTTGTTGTTGCAGTTCAGAAGCTCTTCAAATATATGAGATATGAGTTACAAATATTTTCTCCAGTTTGTTATTTGTCTTTTTACTTTCTTTATGCTGTTCTATGTAGAGCTTTAAATTTGTTTTTACATAACTGAATTTTTCTATCTTTTAAAAATGGCTTCTGAGTTTTATGTGATACTTAGAAAGAGATTTCCCAATTGTTAAATCACTTGAAGGAAACGTCCTTGCTTTTTTGACGGGGAAGGGGTGGGGCAGGGGAGGCTATATATCTTAAGGTAGAAATTTAACTTTATTTCCCAGATGGATACCCAGTTCTCCACAAAATATTTACTGAATAATCCATTTTTATCACTTACTTGAAATGCTACTTTTATGATATACTGAAGTCCCCATATGTTTTTAAGTCCTTTTCTGGACTTTCTACTCTAGAAAAATCTCCCTTTCACATGACACATCAGGGTTCCAACTGGCCAGAAACAGTTTATCCAGTGTTTAGATACACTGTATTTTTTTACTCCCTTTAATGAATAAGCTTTTGTTGATTTTCCCAAGAAAGATCCTCACCATTCACATTTAGAACTCAACCTTAAAAGTCCCCAGACTCAGGGAGAACAACATCCTTTACTATTCAAGACAGTGAGTGGTTCCACCTATCTCAATAGAATAAGATGCAACAGCATAAACTTTGTGGATGACAGAATTTCTAAGGTGTGGTCAGTTGCAAAAGGAAGGTAGCAAGTATCTAAAATCCATCTATACTTACCCTCCATCACATTTAAAAAACGACAATATGGAGATATAGATACACACACACACACAAGCCCACACACTTACACACACCGTTATCAAGTTAAATTTTAGGTTATATATGGCAAAATTGAGATGAGCCCGTGAAATTACCTTTGGAGTGTTAAACTGCAAAAATATGGATAGAGCAAGAGCTAACTGAAGCTATGAAATTATCTAAAGAATGTGCCACTTCAAATGAGATTGACTGGCAACAGAAGAATCAAAAATTGACTCACAGAACAAACACAGGCTATGCTTATTCAAACACTGTCCAAGGAACAGGAAGTTTCCTGCCATCATCCTCCATTCATTTATCTATTCAATAAGTATCTTTTGAAAGCCAGGTCCTGTGCTAAGTTCTGGGGATAAGCTTATAGGCCAGTGAGAACTAAGACAAAAATTAACTATAACACAGTGTCTTGCATGCAGCGACATATGTACAGGGCTATGAAAGGGTCAAGTAGGATCCCAAACCCAGCTCTAAGGGAACTCAAGGGTGACAATAACATTGGGATTTATCTTAAATCCAGGTAGTTAAACTTCTGAGTGCACGCCTACCAAGAAATCTGATTATAACATATGGAGAACCCTGCCTAATACATTAAGTGACGATAATGGCTAGCACTGTATGACCAACGCTACAATCCAGTTTTAGAATATTTCCATCACCCCATCAGATTCTCCATGCCTGTCTGCAGTCATTGATCATACCCATCCTCATGCAATCATAAATGTGCTTTCTGTCTCTAAAGAATTGCCTTTTCTGGGCTTCCCTGGTGGCACAGTGGTTGAGAGTCCGCCTGCCGATGCAGGGGACATGGGTTCGTGCCCTGGTCTGGGAAGATCCCACATGCCATGGAGCGGCTGGGCCCGTGAGCCATGGCCGCTAAGCCTGCGCGTCCGGAGCCTGTGTTCCGCAACGGGAGAGGCCATGACAGTGAGAGGCCCGCGTACCGCAAAAAAAAAAAAAAAAAAGAATTGCCTTTTCTGGACATTTCATGTAAATAGAATCATACAGTATTAAATCTTTCATGTCAGGCTTCTTTGACTTACCACGTTCTTTAGGTTGATCCATGCTGTAATGCACATTAGTAGTTTATTTCCTTTTATTGCTAAATAGTATTGCATTGTATGGCTCCATTACATTTCGTTTATCCATTCATCAGCTGATGGATGTTTGCAGTTTTTCCAGTTTGGGGATGTTATGTATAATGCTTCTATGAACATGTCTTTGTGTCAACATAGGCTTTCATTTCTCTTGGGTACGTATGTAGGAGTAGAATTGCTAGGCTGTATCATAAATTTATGTTTAACGTTTTAAGAAACCACCAAGTGGCAGGGCCATTTTACATTCCCATCAGTAATACATGTAGATTTCAGTTTTTTCTATATCTGCACCAACACTGAGTATATCTGTCATTTTGATTATGGCTATTCCAGCATGTGTGTGGTAGTATCTCATTGTGATTCAGTTTGCATTTTCCTAATGACTAATGATGTTGAGCATCTTTTCATGTGCTTATTAGCCATTCACATATCTTCTTTATTAAAATATATACTCAAGCGTTTTGCCTGTTTTTTACTTGGGCCGTATGTATTCTTATTACAGAGTTTTAAGAGTTACCTATATATTCTGTATACAAGTTCTTTATCAGGACTTGTACGATTTACTACAAACCCTATAAATGTAAACTGACACGATTTATAAATATTTTCTCCCTATCTGTGGCCTGAGTCTCCATCTCCTATGTGGTTTCTTTTGTATTACAAAAGGTTTTACTTTCAATGAGATCCAGTGTATTGATTTTGTTTTCTTTTATAGATCGCATTTTTGGTATCATACCTAAGAACTCTATGTCTAACCCAAAGAGACTTTTAAATGAGAACAACAGATCATTTAAAATATCTATTCAATGCTATCAACCACACCAAGTTCTCTGAATAAGAACTCTTTTGTCTTTATATTATCTTTATTAAAACCATTTTATTTGACTTAACACTGTTCAACTCACCCATTTAAAATGGTTTTAAAGTCTGCAGAGGGCGGGGAGAGAGCAGCGTGAGCTGTGGAGCTTGTGCAGAGGTTAGCAGAGAGGAACAGAGTATGGGAAGTGGAAAAGGACGAGCTGGAGGTGGGCTCTCCATCTGATTCCTGTGCTTCCCACAGTAACCTGCATATGCATTCAGCACATATTTGCTACAAGATTAAGTGGCAATGATTGGTTCGTGTTGCAATTTAGCATTTCAAGTGTATGACCACCGACAAGAAGAGGAAACAGACTGGCCCCAAGCCACAGAGAGAACAGGACGCACCCTGTCCATGATAACCACTTGGTATACAAAAGCCTGGCTAGAGACTGAGCTTTATTGCTTATTCGTTGGTTCATTCATTCGAGAAATATTTACTGAGCTCTGTGTAAAGTTCAAAAGATGGTGAATAAAATCAAAATCAGATGCCTGCCCTCAAGAAACTTAGGTCTGGTGGAGTAGAGAGGCCATCCTGTCATTATACATAACTGGACAGTTTCTAGGCTGAGAGATACAAACAGGCTGAGTGCCTATGAAAGGGGGCTTTATTGAGTCAAGGAGCTCAGCAAATGTTTCCCGAAGAAGTGACCTGAGATGTAAAGGATGAGAACAGGGCATGGAGGGGAGCATTCCAGGAAATGGACATAAAGAAGGGGGAAGGAACATGCAAACAGGTGTGCAAAACAAAGACTAGTGTGACGGCAAGCAAGGAAAAAGAAGAGTAGCCTCCTACATGATGATGGTGGTGAGAAGGGGAGCAAGACCTTGCAGGACCACTGGGCAAATTAAGGTACTGCCTTTATCTTAAGAGCAATGGGACGCCATTAAAGGAATTCAAATAGGGAGAAATGACACTAAATATTTGAAAAAGATCAGAGTACAGAATGGGTAAGAGAAGAGCTAGCTTAATATTTCAACTGGATCTGTTGGGACAGTTTTATAGTTTCAGGTGGGGAATAATGGTAGCTTAGGCTAAAGACATGGAAGCAACCTAAATGTCCCTCAACAGATGAATGGATAAAGAGGATGTGGTACATATACACAGTGTAATATTACTCAGCCATAAAAAAGAATGAAATAATGCCATTTACAGCAACATGGATAGACCTAGAGATTATCATACTAAGTGAAGTAAGCCAGACAGAGGAAGACAAATATCATAGCATTTGACTTATATGTGAAATCTAAAACAAAAAAAGAAAGAAAGACACAAATGAACTTATTTACAGAACAGAAACAGACCCACAGACATACAAAAGAAAATTACGGTTATCAAAGGGGAAAGGGGGGGGAGGGATAAATTAGGAGGTTGGGATTTATACATATTACTATATATAAAATAGATAACCAACAAGGACCTACTGTATAGCACAGGGAACTATATTCAATATCTTGTAATAAACTATAATGGGAAAGAATCTGAAAAAGAATATACATACATATACATATATATACATATATATATATATATATATATGTATAACTGAATCACTGTGCTGTGCACCTGAAACTAACAGAACATTGTAAATCAACTATACTTCAACTTAAAAAAATGGTAGCTTAGGCTAGGGTGGTACAGTGCTGTTCTGGAAGAGGGTGTCAGAATTTCTGCAGTGCTGTACAGCACACAGATGATCATTCAAATTGGAAGTAAGCTGTCTTTTTCGACAATTTACGTGATAAAAAAAAATCACAGAAAGAGCAACAAAAATTCATATTCACACAAAATCACCCAACATCCAAAATAAGGAATATTCTGTAATAATCATTTGTTTATCTGTCACTTGGCACTCCTCAGAATGTAAATGAGTAAAGCTGCTAATCCCACCCACAGTGCATTATTTTTTTTTTAAAAAAACTGAACTTTACAGAGTGCTTCTTCTGTTAGACATTACGGTGCTAAAGGCTTTATCAGTATTGTATCATTTAGTCCCCACTACAATTCCATAAAGTAGATACACTATGATCCCCATTTTAAACTGATGCTAAAAAGTCTAAGGTTCAGAGAACCTAAGATTCCCTTTGTAGGAGCAAGTCCTTAAATCTAGACCATCCAACCATCTAGACTCTATGTTCTTACCCACTCTGCTCTACTGCCTATCAACTAACCAAGTGAATAAAGGAAATACATAAAGTACTGTACTTTCTTTAACTACTGGAATTGGGCATAGTGTGAATTTTGGAGAAATAGGAGCTCTTTTCCCCCTAATATAAAGTTTAAAGAAACAAGTGAAATTAGTTCATCATAAAACCATATAAATATTAACAAATATGAAAAGGGTTATTAGCATTCGCCATAGGCAACAGCACCATGGTACGTGCAGTCTGATGATTAATCAAACCAGCCACCAGTAGCTGTTAGGAATGAGATTAGGTTATGTGTAGCAGTCAAAGGCTCAACATACCAAGGAGACTGGTATGGAGATCTCTACATTCCAGTCTTCCCAGGATTTGCCTAGCTAGCTTAGCTGTCAATTGCTAAAATTATAGGGAATGTACTGCAAATTTAACTAAAATATCTTAGGCCATGAACTTTCAATAAAAACATTTTGTTGTAAAAGATGGGCAAATAATGGGCTGCCGTGAATTAGCAAGCTAAATGTACAAGCTTCACATCAAGACCACAAAGGCAGATAGGAGACCCTGAAGAGGAGGTCACAGTGATGTGTTCTGCATTCCTTATTACAGGAAAGCTTTGTCATTTTTTACCTGTAGTGGTTTCTCAATTCACTCGATTTGTATATACTCCTTTTCCTTTTAAGTTACTAGTAGAACCTAAACTCACTCTAGGCCCAATTTGTTAATTTTCATAAGGAAAATCACTACCAGATCTTTGAAGATATATACCTGGACCCAAATCCTAGAATTTGAAACAGTGTCTAAGTTTTATGTTCTGGGTCTTTGGTAAAATAACTTCAATAGAACTAGCTCTTTGCACATAACAAAACTGAAACAAAACAGAGAAAGGACAAAAGTATTGGTTTATTCCTAATATAAGCAGGTTTCGAGATAAGTGACCTATTGGAACAAATCCAGTTCTTCGAGGCCATCAAGGATGGAAAAGTGTAAAACTATATACTTAATAAGGTACTTCCTAAGTACTTGCTGATTTGACAGTTATCTAACCATTACTGAGTTAATGAAAGGACCCCATTTTCTGATCATGCATCACCAAGTCTTACAGTGAAAAACTGTTCTAAACTAGAAGCTAGAGAAGCTGGATCCCAGTCCCAGCACAGCTACTAACTAGCTGTCAGGGCACCTGACAGCTCTATGAGAATCTTCGGCTGTGACATCACTGGTAAATCTGAAATAATAACACTCACAGCCCAGTGTGCTGCTAGGAAGATTAACCCAATACCTGTAAGTGAGAGTGTATGTGAAAAGGCAAAGCTCTAAATAAATAAACATACCAATTAGTATAAAGTATCATATGGTATTACCACTAACACTAATAATAAATGCCATTATTCAAAGCTCAGTGCAATACCTTAAATTGGTATAAAAATTTCTAAACACTTGTTCAAACCTTCATTTACCTAGTCACACACTGGTAACAATTTATGACTGACATTCTGAGGAGCACTGCATCCAATGCCAAAATCCTTGTATTCCGAAATACCCATAAACATCTGTAGAATACTCTTTGGGAAATACTTACATAGAGCACAAAGACATAAAGTAATATGCTCAAGGTCTGTTCCAAACAAATATTGATTCAATCTAACCAATGCATTATGGAAATTTCTAAGCGGAATTAAAATGAATTAAAGCATAATATCAACACTTGGTTTCTTTCGTGTAATACAGATAGGAAAATAGGAAATTTAAGACACTCACTTCAGGGTCTCAAGCGACATCTGTAAATTGTAATTGCGTTCCTGTTCAGGCAGCTTGGAGAACTCCACCAGACACGGGTGCTGTCTCTTATTGTCATCTCTAACCTGAAACAGAACAGGATATCGACATATAATAGTTTCTAAGGTCAGATACTAGCGATGGTAATCTAATTGCATGGAGGAAAGCGAAGGGGGAAGCAAGAAGGGAAACCCAGACCATCACCCCAGCTAAGCTGCCTCTGTCATCTCCCAGGCACGGCTAATATTCAAGGTCAGTGGTCAAGCCTGGCATTGTCTGGGCTTCCTGATGTCTTCCATTTGGCACCGTTCCTGGCCCCAGTGTCCATGCCTGCTCTACCCTGAATCCCCCATGCCCACTCTCCCAGCAACTTCCAGCATTTGCTTAAATCTTACTTTCTCAATGAGGCTCATCCTGCCCGCCTTCCTAATATGCCAATCTGCCCACCCACCCTACTTTTTTTTTTTCCCGTAACAGTTACCACCTGCGAACAGACTAGGTCTTTATTTATTGCATTACTGTCTATCTCCCTGCAACTAGAATGTATGACCAAAGGAACAGGAATTTGATCTCTTTTGCTTTTTGACAATGTGTTCCCAGCACCTAGAACATGCCAGGTACATGGCAGGCACAGAACAAATATTTTGTAAACTGAAATGAATTCTAGGTAAGAAGGTGCAGTAATCACTTAGTTTTGATGTGCAGGAAGTTTTACGTGTTTAGAGCCAAACAGATTAGAGACATCAATTAACATCAGGACTGATTGATACAGACTCTTGGAGGTGGTTCCAGCTGTTCATTTCACCCCACGTAAGCTACTTCTGCTCTCACAAATCTCTCCAGTGCTTTACCAAAGTCAGTTAACATCCCACAGCCATTTTTCATATTAATCCTTGAAAACATGGATTAGCAATCAGAATAAACTAAATTCAAGATTTTAGGGATGAATTAATGAGAAAGATGTTCTGTACCCTTGCATTAGTAATTAGGTTTTTATCTTCTTAGAGACCAAAATTACACAGGCATTACTGCCGTGGTGACACCACGATCACAGCCATATGCTGTCAGGGAACAAATTACTCCATGGTAATAATTACCAGGCTTTATAAATGCCTCATAAAAAGTAGGTAAACACGAGTAAGAATTTTTTTTTTAGTTTTCAGGAGTCGCCAAGTTAAAAACAAGATAGTTATTCCTTTCTTTCCAGTGATCATTGCAAATGAACAGGACTTACACAAAAGCACCGTTTATTTACTTATTCAAGTGTGTAACTTTGGAAATGAAATCTAGAATTACAAAATGTAACACTAAATTCTAAACATAAAGGTAAAAATGAACATGCCCAATTCCAGAGATAATTTAATCTGTGTTCATGTAATTTCCACTTCCCCTCTATTCTCTACGCCAGAGAGTAACTGACCCCATCATCCTCTCGGGTGTCCAAGCTAAAACCAGAAATCTACCCAGATTTCCTTCCCTCTCTTATCCACATCCCATAGTGGAACTTCAAAACATCTGCAGTCATGTCTCTCCAGCCCCACTGCTGGCACACAGTTGGGAAACTCACAACCTCTCACCTGGGCCACCTGAGTCTTCTCCCTGACCCCTTTTCCTGCCTCCAGGCTCACTGCTCTTCCACAAAAACAGCAGAGCAAATATTTACCACCTCCTGGAAGCCCTCCCTGATTTCACCAGAAAAGCTGTAAATATTCCTCCCTCACAGTTAGCATCTCCACTACAGTACTTAGCTTGTTAACTGTTTGTGTATCTATCACTCAGCTAAACCAGAAGCTCTTAAAAAAGGCAAACTGACTAAAACAAGGTCTTTTCCATTTGGTGACCCCAGTACCAAGCACATCAGGCAAAAGGGACGCACGAATGCCTGAATGGACAGGCCTGATGTTATTCCATAAAATAGAGCTCTTACATGATGCTCCTGTGAAACACATCGCAAAGACATTTAAAGAAACTAAGTTATTTCCAAAAAGTAAAAACAAACAAAAAACCCCAACTTATTCAACAGTTCAAATTGCTCTAAAGTAAAACACAGTTGAACACTTCATTTAAAATGTCAAAGAATTTATGGAATTAGTCTCAATAACAGGGATGTACCTAAGTCTAGACTAACAGAGATCATAAAGTCAGGGACGGTGGCCACTAATCTGGAAGGAGTTTTAGGAAAACCCTTGTAAAAGAAGCAGGACACAAGGTCAATTATTACATGGTAGAACAATGTGAAATCTCCTCATGTGACAGTTTGAGACTCTCCCAAATTGTTGACCCTCTGATATGATACCTGGAGCTGTGCCTGCCCAGAATGAGCCCTAAGAAAACAACCGTTTCGTCCTATCAGCAAGTATTTGAGTATGTTCCCTGTCCCAGGAAAGGTGCCAGATGCCAGCACTACAGCAACAGACTAAGTGCTTAATCTCCACCCTGGAGGCCCAATAAACATAAAGCCCAAGGTTGCTTTAACCAGACAGGACCAGGTGAAGGATAACTGGCAGCAACCAGGATGGCTCAGAGGCACCGTATTCTCTTTCAGCATCTACAGACTAGCAGCATTAGAAGATATGGTATTGAAATGAACTGGATTTAACTGCAAAAATAGATAATAATGAGACCTTATATTTCCTCTTTTTTTAAAAGAAGAAACATAAGTAAGTTCACTGTAGAACGTCATCATTTAGGCAACCTTTAGGAGCTTGCAATAGAAATCATCTTTCTTGAGCATAAGCCTGTTAAACAGTTCCTGTTACTGTACGGGTTTTTTGTTTTTTTTTTTGGAGGGGAGTTGTTATGAGATGTTTTTAAATCTTAGCCTGTAATTATCTTTCTCCAAATTTTGTCCATAACTCAAATCTCTGCCTCATCGTGAATCTTGTGGTAAATTCTGTCAGTAACTCCTCTGGCAATTGACTAGGTACACCTTCATGATACCTCTCCTCTTACTGACTTTAAATATGGTAAATGCTAGCATTTATTCATTTCCTCTATTTTTAGAAGTCCATGAATATAGCACAAAACTATATACTTAACACGGTAACTTTGTAAGTGCTTGCTGATTTGACAACTGTCTAACCATTACTCAATTAATGAAAGGATCCCATTTTCTGATCATGCATCAGTAAGTCTTAATAGTGAAAAACAATTCTGGACTAGAAGCTAGAGAACATACATCCTAGTCTTAGCACAGCTACTAACTAGCTGTCAGGGCATTTGACAGCTCTATGAGAATCCCCAGCTGTGACATCACTGGTCAAACTGAAGTAGTAACACACAGCCCAGTGTGTTGTTAGGAAAATTAACCTATTACCCGTAATCGGGAGTATATGTAAAAAGGCAAAGCTCTAAATAAACAAACATACTAATTAGTATCAAGTATCATATGGTATTATCACTAATACTAATAATAAATGTCATTATTCAAAGCTCAATGTAATAAGTATGACTGGCTGAATACACTCATTTCTATATTCAGTCAAATGTAAGAAAGTGTTACAACCTTTGGGATACTTAGGCTATTAATATCATAAAAATGAAAGTGTTGCCACAGCCCTGCTAAAAAACGATATATGCTACACTGGGATTACACGGGGAGTTGTTTTGGTTTTATTTCATCTAAATTTTATTGATAAACTGTAAACTAAGTTCTCTGAAAAATAATCATTTGGAAACGCATGCAGTCATTATTTCTCAGCCTCTCTTCCACTTACGAAACCATCTTGAATCTTTGCCAAGAGGACTTACACTGCTACGTACAATTGGGACTAAAAGAAGTGAAACATCGGAGGAGGAGAGTAAACTGACTTCTTTCCATTTTCAGTTTTCACTTTCAATATCAGTTTTTTTCCTGAGTTCCTTAGAAATCAATGCCTATTGTCTGTATATGTTAACCTTGATTTAAAAATGTAACTTTCAGCCTGAAGACTGATAACTTTTCAATTGTCTAGGCAACTGAGCCATCCTTCAATGAACCTGCCACTAATGTCATTCCCTCTCGTAAATAAAAAATGCCCAAAAACTAAAGTGTAGGGGAAAAAAATCAATCGGATCGACTCATGTCACCACGTAGCAGGATGAGTGAGAAGAAGTTATGTTTTCAGAAAGATGTATTAACAGAATCTAAAAATAATTTACAAAATTATGTACCGGGCCATACTGCCAGCCAAGTTCAATTTTATTCATAACCCAGAGTTCATGGATATTCTCTGCCAGTTTTTCTCTTATCCTCTCCAGGTGGGGAGGCAACACAACCTAAAATTGAAAAAAAGAAAAAGAAAACACATCAGAAAGAAATGCAAGAAAATGCAGTGTTAATCGTCCTCACTGTGAGTTGAACCAAATAAAACAGTCTCATCAACCATTAAAATATAATCATATAACAAGGTTCCAAACCATCTAATCTAAATTTGTAAAACGAGGTATCTAAGCAATTAATAGGTAAATTTGGGGAAATTATGAATGAAAGTTAAAAAGAAAGAAAACAGAGTATTGCTGAGGATGGCCATCATTAAGAAAAAAGTCCTAATGGATTTGGTATAACCACCAGAATATGCATTATTTAAAAACAGAAATCATCCCATAGTTCTTAAACCAAACTGGCCAGCACCCACCAGCTAGAATGAAGGCAATTCAGTGTCCAAAAGATAATCCGCTCGCTCTCTGTGTCTAGAAATATCTGATGGCAGTTACTTACGTTTTCCCTAACTCTGTTACTTTTAGTGGTTTCCAAATATAAGCCTCAGGTGAAAAAATCTGAACCTGTTCCCATTAAAAAGGGGAAGTTTAACGGCCTCTTCATAACACAAAATGGTTTTCCAGGTGACGGGTTGGCTGTGCACACCTGGCGATGCACTGGCATGTGCCCCACAAGCAGTCCCTCAACACAGGGAGCAGGCAACTGCCCACCATGCCCATGGATGCGGCAGAGTTTCCACAGGGGGCAGGCCATCCCTGTCTCCTTCTCTCCAAACAGTAGAGGTTATCCAGGGCTCAGGAAATCCTAACTGAGCTAGTGACAGCACAGAATCCCACTGTCCATTCCAGTCCATTTCCATCCTCCAATCGTGCTGACCGCTCAACTCTGGTAGCACCATACACACCCTGCCATGTTCCAGCGATGGCAACACACACTGAATTTTAGCCATGAACAAAGCTTGTTTGTTTATGTGACGGCATCATATACAAAGCCAGCAGGGAGAGACAAGAAATATGGTTCAAGGAACCAAACAACGGAAGCTTCTGAGGCCTGCTATTAATTCTATTTCAGACTTCAGACATTTCTCTGATCTTCAAAAGCTAATGAACAAACTATGAATATCTAACCGGAATGAAGTTACTTCACCATTAAAATAGAGCAATACTTAATTCATTGTCAATGTCAGGATACTTTCAAGTCTATGAAAGAGAAAAGCAAGAGTAACTGCTAACATTGCTTGGGTGCTTATTTGCAAAGTACTGTGCCAATGTGTTATTTATTAACTATGTCAAACGTACTCTGAACATCCCAATGAATGTGATGAGTAATTTTCTCAAGTCCCAGAGCATACATTCGATCCCAGGCATTCTGATCATAATCCTAGAGCTCACGATCTCAATCTCTACCCAAGATAAAAGTCAGTTATCACTTCAAAACACCAAATGTATCTAGATGGGAGAAGAAATTGAAAACTCCACCACTACCCTAGGTAAAAAAAAACAACACTCTAAAATCAGTATGCATTACCTCAGGTTGTGGCCCATTAGTACATTATAAAGTCAATTTACTGGCTTGAAACCACCCTTAAAAAACAAAACAGAATAGAGTAGGCAAATGGCTAAGTGGACATGGTAAGGGTAAGCATTAGCTTATGAAACCAATTATACACATAAATTGTATTATTGTAAAATGCATTCATATGCAGGCGAAAGTTTGAAAGCCACTGCATATGGGAATGACTGCAATTCAAACGTTGCCATCACAGCTGACGATCTGGGTACCTGGCTGGTATCCACGGGGATCGGTGTGAAGGCGGCTTGTGTCAGGGAAACTGTGGGACCCAGGAGGTCCCGTGTATACGTCCTTTCTTGCTTGTAATCTCGGCTGTGTTCCACTTTCAACTTTTCTTTTGGCAGAACAGCTTCATAACAAGGAGCATACCCGGGCGGAGGAAGGAACTTAAATTCTCCATGTCTCCCCCCAAGCAGAAAGCGTACCCTGAAAAGGATGCATGTCGGGGTCGGTTATATCTCTGGCATACAGAAAAGTTTCCTAATCAATAGAATAGAGGAATAAATTATGAGTACAAAATTAGCTTTGTCAGAAGCCACATTTTTTCCCTAAGTACCACCATAATGTCAGTACCTTAGAGATTAAGAGCCTCTAATCATAAAAGTAAAACCTGATTAAATTATGTTAATGGCTCAGCAAAAACT
Source organism: Mesoplodon bidens (assembly GCF_964165515.1). Classification (NCBI taxonomy): domain Eukaryota; kingdom Metazoa; phylum Chordata; class Mammalia; order Artiodactyla; family Ziphiidae; genus Mesoplodon; species Mesoplodon bidens. The sequence goes on along the minus strand of NC_138176.1, from coordinate 115,246,779 downwards.
TACCACTCTCTGGAGAAATAATAAAAGCATATGCACCGTATTCCTACGTGAATGAAATACCTGTTCATAGTATTTGGTCATTTAATGTCTCAAGGTGCCCAAATAATCAACAGAGAAAGAATAGACTTGATCTAAATATCTGTATACTTCAAATTGCAGGGCTGGATGAGATCTGATAAAAAGAAAAAATAGTCACAGTCCAAGTTCCCTGTGAAATTCCTTAAAGGGGACTCAAATGATACTTCTACATACTAAATTATCACTTTAATTTCTCTTCCGTCTGGTAGTAGCAAAAAAGCAAAGGGTTAGAGGAAACTACCTTGACCCAGCTGACCATACGCAGATAATTTACAAGTATAGCAGGTAGAGGGTGACATGGAAAGGAGTCATCTTGACCTGATCAACCAAAAAACATGTGGTTTCTGTAGAAGTGAGGGGGTTTGGAGTAGGGTGGCAGAATGTAATGAAAAGAAAAATTAATGAAAATAAATATGAGAAAATAAATGGTATTTTTAATGCAACATTGTTTATTTACCCTTACTAAATAAAAAAGTGAACTTAAATGGACTCGAAATATTTCAGGAACACTGGATAGAAGGATAGTCAGCAGATTGCATATCTACATGGCTGGAATATGAACAAAGGATTCAGCCTCCTGAGATTCCCCTCTTAGGTGAATCTTATCTTCACCCTTCAAGGAAGGGGCAAAATGCCCTGTGGACAGACGCCCAGGAGTGAGAGAGAGAAGGTAAGCAAAGCAAGTGCGACGGCAGTGCAGAGTCTTCCATGAAAGAATGAGAAGTGAGGAGGCAAACAGACCAAAAAACATAGACATACTAACTTGATTCCTGCAGAGAAACTGACAACTGGAAAGAAGAGGCCATCAATGTTGAAATTCTCAAACATGCCTTGAACAGGTTGTCCGTTAATTCGGAAGGAGATGCTTGGGGCACTTAGATCTAAACAGCAACTGATGACATCATCAGTTCTCAACAGATGCTGGTTTGGTGAGCTGACAGTACGGGCAATACAGCCTGTGGGGAAACACATTAAGGAGGGTAATGCATCGTTATCTCAGAGAATCACCTTCAGAGCCTGAGTCAAAGCTCTGAGTAGGCAGTGACAATCAACCAACGGCACTGGACTAGACTAAATCTTGAATGCGTATTAATGTTATATGTCAAATCCTCTACCAGAAAAACTGTTGTTTTTTTCAGGAGCCATGCCGTTATCTTTATTGTAAAATGGTCCTTCTGACATGCAGAAATTTTTGCATGCAGATGGATGGTATTTGATGCTGATATCATCTTACAGCTGATAATATAATGATGTCAGGAGAAAACCTCTAGCGAAAGGCTTGAGGTCAAATTGCTACTTTATCACCTACTACTTGTATGACCTTCAGCACATTACTTAAGCTCTATAAACCCTGATTTCTTTTTTTTTTGTTTTTCAGCAGTTTTGGTGTCTCTGCTTCATTTAGGTGGGCTGTCAGTGCTTCCACGCTTCCCCGTGGCACTACAGTAGGATATTAGAATAATGTCCCAAGTCCCCCACAACGGGGTTACATCCCGTGTTGACAAATTCTTTTTATTAATTAATTAATTTATTTTTGCTGTGTTGGGTCTTCATTGCTGTGCGAGGGCTTTCTCTAATTGTGGCAAGCGGGGGCCACTCTTCATCGCAGTGCGCGGGCCTCTCACTATCGTGGCCTCTCTTGCTGCGGAGCACAGGCTCCAGACGCGCAGGCTCAGTAGTTGTGGCTCACGGGCTCAGTTGCTCCGTGGCATGTGGGATCCTCCCAGACCAGGGCTCGAACCCGTGTCCCCTGCATTAGCAGGCAGATTCTCAACCACTGCGCCACCAGGGAAGCCCAACCTTGATTTCTTGTAAACCAAATTCCATCACCTTGCAGAGTTGTTATGATGATCAAATTAATGGTTTATAAGAATAGTCTCAGACACAGCAGGTATTTATTTCAGTCCCCTTCTCAAAGATTAAATCCATTTTGTTTTATAAAATAAAAATATAAAGGGATAATGAAAGCAGAAAATGTGCTCATTTGTGCATTGTTTATTGAGAGACAATACATGTCAACTGGTTTGTTGCTGTTCTATAACTTATTTCATACAAGGTCTTGGTTGGCTTCTTAAGTAGGATACAGCAGGATACAAGTTGAGGCATGAAAATGATATTTGATAAATGTCATTTCTTGCCCTAGCCAGCCTATAACCTATGCCCATTCTTGACTGTGTCATACTCCTTGGCCGATTAGTCCCATGGGCACAATGGAAAACAAGAAGGTAAGGTCCTCCCAAACACACATGCTCACAAATGCAAACATACAAAATTTCTCAATTTGAGCAAAGACAAAAATAGATTTGATGATGCAAGCTTTGCATTCTTTATAACACCTTTTTAAAATTTCTAGCATGCCAAGATTTCTACCAACAGCATATCTGAAATGCCAGTAGTAGAGCATATCTACATTTTAAACTGTGTACTTTTTAAAAATTTTACCAATATTCAAATCTGCAAGCAATACATTCACTATCAGGTGGTCCCTCTAGAATTCCCTGGATATAATAAAGGCAGCTTGTTAAAAAAGAGTCATACAAAAGCAACAGAACTCACAGATAAAGGTCTATATCCCTGTTTGTATCAAGATCTGTAGCTGATAACGTTATTAAACATATTTACTATAATCCAAATATATTGCTCAATCTGAGGGATACTATAATGCTAATACTAATGACCATGGTTAACTGTTTTGCAATGCCTGAAAGAAACAGGTAAGAGAGAAAAGGTCACTAGTGACCAGCCTAAGTCCACAGTTTCAATGGCACTCACACTGCTGAACCCACTAGGAAGCATTTTAAGGTTGCATTTACATAAACTCAGATCAAATCCATATAAGAACTATATTCCTGTTCACTGCATTAGCCAGAAAAGAAGATAGCAGTGGTCTGATTCATAGGTCCTGTAAGAGAATCCTTACCCAGCTTTCCCATACTGTTCTATGACATTCCTCCATACTTTTATACTTAAATTCTCCAAAATCACCAAGGTTTTTCACACTTTTGGTCCTTACAAACACAGGATGTGGATGCCCCAATCCAGGGGTCCCCAACCCCAGGGCCGGCATCGGGCCGCACAGCAGGAGGTGAGCAGTGGGCGAGCGAGCGAAGCTTCATCTGCCGCTCCCCATCGCTCCCATGACCACCTGAACCATCTCTCACCCCCAGCCCCGTCTGCGGAAAAACTGTATTCCGTGAAACGGGTCCCTGGTGCCAAAAAGGATGGGGACTGCTGCCCCAATCCAATTCTCATTCACACAAGGGGAACACAGCAATGCTATGCAAAGTTTAAGTTGGGAAGAAGCAATGAAGACAGAGCTCAAAACTTTTGCTGATAAGCCGAATTCTGGTTACAAGGAATATCTCCACCCTCCAATCACAAAAAGTTAAGTGTTCTCTCTCAGAAATCACAGATAGTTGATACTTTAAATTCTACTTCAACTATTAAAAAGAAAAGGAATAGGAGAGTGAACCCAAGAAGATTATGTGAATTACAGTGGATTTAACCACATAACTCAGTCAGAAGCCCATTAGTTTACATTTATCTTTGTTGATCCTGAATCTAAAATTAGCAATAGATCCCAGGGCTTGAGAGAACATAGCTTTCAACTACAGGCATGGTAGAGTGCATATTTTCTTGCCATTTGAAAAAACAGTCAAATATTTTCTCCTGATACAAAGTTTCAGGATGAATTTCTCTTGAAATTCCACAGTGTATCCTCTTTTCTGTGATACCTGCATAGAGTCACTCAATATTTTTGTTGCTCTTATCACTCTGTTTAAAAGATACTTTGCCATGAAAGGCATTCTGCATACACTTTCAACTCCAGAAGCTCTGGGTTCTTCCTCTGTGTTGACAGAAAAAGCTTCAAACTAACTGCAAACATGAAAATGGTGAAGTGGCGTTATATGGCTAAAATAATGAGATGCAATTCAGCATTTTTTTTTTTTACCAGTGTAATGTTTTGTTTCGTTTTTCCCCTAATCTCTGTGTAATGGGAAAACAAGTGAACATGCTTCATTCATTCACCTGAGGACCCATTTTGTGTGGAGTGATACTCGAAGGTAGAGAGAGGGGATAATATCTGAAGATGATAGTTATATTATATATTATATATTATAAATGTATAATCAAACAGACATTAACCCTATTTCATCTTTGTCAGGTCTTCTGAAGGCAGGGCTCTTTGTCTTCGTTTGGTGGGTAGAAAAATTCTGTAACAAGCATTGTGACTCTCTTCTGACCAGCGCAGTACACCTGTGTTAAGACACACCACACTACAGCCTGGGTCCCAACCAGTGCCCCGCAGGTTAGATGAAATATCCAACATACAGCTTCATCTCCTCCAGGCTACTGAGCTATTGGCACCAAATAAAGGAAAATTTTAGTAAGTATTATTGTTCGATACAACTACATGGAGTGCTTTTCTTTATAAATTCCTTACCATAAACTCTTAGGTTTAATTAAATTTAATTAAAAATGTTCTTTTCATAATTTATGAGGCCTATAAAGCATTAATAAATGAATACCACTTGATTTGCCCATGAGAGGCAAAGTTCAGCTTTCTGTAATGTAAGGAACCTCTCTCTATTTTCTGTATGTTAAATGTGCTATAAAATATATCAGGTTCATTCTAAATGCAGCTTTATGAATACAAGCATATGTCTGCAGGATCCAAATGAATTCCAATACCTACATAATCAAACGGTAAACTGTTAAATAGAGCCAATCAAAATACATGTTTTAATAAATCTGAAAAAAGAGTACTATTTTTATTTTTATATATTACTCATTTTTAATATACTTTCAACCATCAGAGCTTTGCGGTGGTAGCTAGTGAAATGAACTATTCATTTTTAAACCGTTCCACACTTCTGAAACAAAGCATCATTTTATTATGAGCTGACTCCTCACAATACACTTGACCAATTACCAATTCCTGACATTACATTACCCACCAGAAGATGGAACTTAGTCTATTTATTCCAACTATTTTCCAGGATTTGGTTTTAGTTCTTTTTTATATTGGAAGCTAAAGCTTCACATATACCAATTAAAACAAGTAGGAAACATTTAAGTTTTTGCACTTGATTCATGAATCAGAAAGCCACGTCTGAAGTATACCATCCAAAGGCAAAGAAGTCTTTTGGAGAGGTACTATAATTATAAGAGTTTTCTTTTTCCCCTAGTGAAATTCTGCTTTTTACGTAACACTCTCATCATTTCAGTGTTACGTTTCTGAAATAAATGTACCTGATATGAACAGCACCAATACCAACAGCTTTTAGAAATGTCCAGTGAGGGCAAAAGATTTCCTTCAAAAACACTGTGAAAGACAATGGATACTACGTACCTGACCAGAGGTGAAGGCCATCGAATCCATAGGAGAAGAGGTCATCTCCGACACCATTTCCACCCCACTCCTCGCCCCCTCCAGGGTAGGGAGAGTACCCCTCCGTTGAAGCCCAGCCCACTCGCAGGTGAGTGGCTTCGGCGGTCACAAATGGCTCGGTGTGGTCCACCATCAACTCATAGTACCATTTCTTATATTGCGCAGACCCTTCGCTGACACCCAGAAAAATATTGGGTCTCATGCTTTAAAGAGATGGGAATAGCATGTGAGAAAATCTGAATAAACCTTTCATTGTCTTAACTTACATCGTGCTATTTTGAATTAGTCCTGCTTCTCAAAGACATATATTACATATTAAATATGTTTCCTTAAGTACAACAAATTATTGAAGCAATCACTGAAGTCTGCAGTGACAGCCAACCTTACAGTTAACATTCAGAGACTGATGTGTGCTTCTGGGATAACTTAGCAATGTCACTCAAGGGTCTATTATTTTTTCTTAATTGCTCTTCAGCATATTTTATATCATTAATCATATTTAAGGGGAGGCACTCAGGATAGCACAGCGGGCCCTTGGACCTAATGGAGTTACTATTAATCCAGGACATAGAGGCATTTTCCTAAGCTAAGCTTTGTGTCATACAGAGTTTGAGGCTGAAGCAAGGCATAGTCTTAGTGAAGGAACCAAGGTGATCAATCATCTTTGTTGTTCTCTATGCTTTGCTGTGAAAAGAATAATTTCTAGTTAGTTGTATTTAATTGCATTTTACGGAAGAACTTTTACCCTAAGTTAATACTAGGGATTAGTGAAAGTCTCAGAAAATACTGCTCATTAACGACAGGTCTATTATATAAAGAACCACAAAGGGGGCTTCCCTGGTGGTACCGTGGTTGAGAGTCCGCCTGCCGATGCACGGGACACGGGTTCGTGCCCGAGTCCAGGCGGATCCCACGTGCCACGGAGCAGCTGGGCCCATGAGCCATGGCCGCTGGGCCTGCGCGTCCAGGGCCTGTGCTCCCCAATGGGAGAGGCCACAGCAGTGAGAGGCCTGCGTACCGCAAAAAAAAAAAAAAAAAAAAAAAAAATGCAGTTTTATTGCTTATTTGTAGAATTTATTATACTTTGGACATTTGAATGCAATGTCTTTATTATACATAGTAGGCACTTCACCATTGGTATTGAAGGATATAGTGTTTTTAGTTATGTTCTAAGAAGATGTAAAACATAATTATATATAATTATATCCCTGTATCATTGTCAGCCTGCTCCTGAGGATGACAACGACAATTCGGCTATATATGAACGTGAATGAGAGCTCTTATACATTTTTTTGAAATAAATGTGTATTTTGCTTGGGTCATCTATTGTTGTTATCTCATCTGATGGGTAGAAAAAATTCCTACACTATTCCCTGGGGAAATATGTAAAAGATTCTCATCAAACAAACAGACCATATGATGTTTTAGCGACAAAGCTAGAACGTGCATTTTTTGTTATGCCACCAATCTGGCGACGCGGGCTCGCTGAACCTACCTGCTGACGTGGTTCACAAGGCGTGTCTGCAGTAACAGGTCTCTTCCTGGCAGAAGATTGTCACAGATGAGATGCTGGTTAGAACGGACTGCTACCCCATGGCAAACACAGAGGGAGCATAAGACGTCCAGAACCTGAAAAGAGAAGCCACCTTCAGACTCTCATTCCCTTCTCAGGTTCAAGTGTAGGCAGCAATTTCCACAAACACACTTCCTCCAGTTACCTCTGACCCAGTCACTTTAAACATTACAGCTATGTGTCCACTTATTTTCCAACTTTCCTTCATACACCAATTGAGAACTGCTCCATCCTCCCATTGAGGCTATGCATAAGCACTAAGCAATATTACCTGATTGGAATTAAAAGGTGAAAAACACTCACAAAAAATTTGACACACCTTTTAAAAATTATCTTTTTTAAAAAAATAGTTTTAAAATTATTACAGAATTTATTTCTGGCAATAAAATGGTTCACTTACCTTGTGATTTCTTCCATGCTTGTCTAAAAGTGAGATAATGGATTTAATATGGCCTTCTTTAATAATATTTAGAGCTTCTGGACTTTCTACTAACACACAGTGTAAAGCTTCAAGAATACCTAAAGAGAAAACAAAGAAAGGGGGGAAATATGATTAACCAATCTACAATGATCAGTGGCTTTCCTCTTCTCTATGTGTTTATTCAGGTGTTGACTGTGTGCTCAATGCATTTGGGCATAATGCATAATATCACAGGGCACCTGTGATAGGGGACAGGTGGTGTTTGGAACACAGGACTGATAACCAAAGGTGATGTCGAGTGAGGATAAGGCAAAGATACAGTGTTCAGCTGAGTAAGCAGGTAATTCTGCCTACAGAGAAATGAAAGAAAGCAACATTTAAGTGGGGCAACAGAGAACTCATTCATGGCCATTTTCCAGACAGGAAAAGATGGCGGAAAAGTGTTGAATGAAGTCTTGAATGGGGGGCATACCTCATGCGCCTGGGGTACAAAGCCAATAGGGGATGGGACAGGTAGGTTAGGGCCAGCTTACGAAGCTTCTGGAAACTGAAAGCATAACCCTGCAATAATGCATCCTAACCCATGGAGATCATTATATTTTCCTGGAGGTTTATAGCAGAAAATGTTTCTTGGTTTGCAGAACAAGAGAAATATACAAGTTAACACAAAACTAAATAGAAATATACAATATACAAAACCTGAAAAAGAAGGGTAATGTTTTTAGGTATTAGGTATCAGAGAAGATAAAATGGAATACATCTTCTCTTAAAGTCTAAAACAGAAATTAGAAAATAAGTCTCATTATCAGAATCTTTAGGGTGAACTTGAAAAGCTAAATGGGTACATGTATATTTATTTTTTCAGAGCAAGCCTGCCTTGTCAACGATGAGAATGTAGTTCATTTGTAGCAATTAGACATAACACTTAGAAAGTGTGATCTCTGTCTGAGAGCTACTGTCTGACAACTCTGAGAGTATTGAGAAGGGTCCCAGAAGAACCTTGTAGAAAGGTTTATTCATTTCAGATGGAGATCACTTTCTTGGAAAAGAAATGTAAAGCGCTCAGGTTTACAAATGGTAGAGTATAGAGTAATTCACTATTACTGTCACAATTGACACTTGATCCAAACCAAGATAAGGGCTGTTAATACTAATTTCTTCACCAATGACTTAATTTTTTGAAATATAAATGCACACTCAATGAAAAAATACCCTAAAAGGTAAGTTAATTTTTGGTGTGGTTCAAAATCTGTTGCTGTATTCCAACAATCCGTGCCTGTTAAAAATCAAAGAGAGGGGCTTCCCTGGTGGCGCAGTGGTTGAGGATCCGTCTGCCGATGCAGGGGACATGGGTTCGTGCCCTGGTCCGGGAAGATCCCACATGCCGCGGAGCGGCTGGGCCCGTGAGCCATGGCTGCTGAGCCTGAGCGTCCGGAGCCTGTGCTCCGCAACGGGAGAGGGCACAGCAGTGAGAGGCCCGCGTACCGCAAAAAAAAAAAAAAATCAAAGAGAGCAGAAAATAATAATACAACAGGCTGCTTTTATATAAGGGTATGGAAACTATTTCTGCTATTATTAAAAAGGTAAGCAATAAAATAAACTCCATCATTCTAAGCTAAAAGAAACTAAAATAACAGAAAGGGAACAGCATTTTTTTTGGCTGTACCGTGCGGCACGTGGGAATCTTAGTTCCCTGACCAGGAGTGGAACCCACGCTTCCTGCAGTGGAAGCGCAGTGTCTTAACCACTGGACCGCCAGGGAAGTCCTGGGAAAAGCATTTTTAATAGATTAGTCATATGTCATCCTTATGTTTTTTGTTTTCTCCCTATTACTTATTACTATAGAGCACGTGGCTGCCTATGTTTATAAATAAAGTTGTATTGTGTTTACATACACGTTTGTTCACATATCTTCTTGGAACTAAAAGTATGACCCTGTGGCAGTACATCCTAACTAATAGAGATCATTTCACTTTCCTGGAGGTTTATAGTAGAAAATGTTTCTTAGTCTCCAAAACAAGAGAAATATACAAATGGTGCTCTCACATTAAAAAGGCAGAGCTGAGCGATGCAACAACAAAGTCCTATAGTCCCACAACCTAAAATATTTACTATCTGGCCTTTTACAGAAAGAGTTTGCCAATCTCTGCTATAAAACATAATCATTAAGAAAAAAACAAGTAGAAGATCAAGAAAAATAAATCCTTCGTGTAAATAAACATTCACGAAAGCCCACAGCATTCATAAACCTAAATATATCAGAAAAGATTAAAGACTAGATTTTCGAAAAGAACAGCACGTATCACAAAATACAAGAATGGCAATGTGAAAATAAATCTGATTTTTCTCATATTCAGCCTATTCTAATGGAAGGGTTTTCAGAGTTTTGGGTTTAACATTAATTTTTTTTTTCAGTGGGACCAGGTCAGAGCCAACAAATAAACACCTAGATGAAAAGAACTACTGCCTCTAATGCCGACAATAAAATGTCAGAGAAAACTATTTTTAATTTTAACTGTTGGAATAAACTGCAAATAAACTGCTTTTGCTTTTAATAGCAAGACATTCCTAAAGGAAAACAATTGGAAACACCAAAAGAGACATTTTCAGAAATAAAAACTAAGCTAGACTGCTTTATGTATATATTTAAATCATACTGATATATGCCTCAAACACTTAGGTAAAAAAAATGAGACAGAGATACAGTGCTTAATATTAAGTGGCAATAGTTGACTAAAGATGATTTGACATTTAAAATTTAAATTCACTGAGTGAGACCCAGGAATGGCAACAGTACAGAACACTTATGGTCAGATTCTCAAAGAAAAATTGTAAAACTTGGTAGATCATAACAGGATTACCAGAATGAAAGAATTATGAACATGTTATAAAGTGTAAAATAAAAAATAAAAACCCACCCAAACTAGTAAGACAAAACGTTTTGATAAGTTTAATAAACTTATAGAAATGATTCATGAAATTTTAATAATAACACAGAAATGCATAATGTATAATGTAAACTTTTAAGAGTAAATACAAAATTGGATATATATTAGGACTGCAACTATGTAAAGTATACTTATTTACATAGTTGCAGTCCTAATAAAAACACCAGAAGTTATTACATCAGGATGTCAGTGCTAGTTATTGCTTGGCTATGAGGGAGACCCTTGAACAACATGGGTTTGAACTGCACAAGTCCACTTACACACGGATTTTTTTTTCACTAAATACATACCAGAGTGCTACATGATCCACAGTTGTTCAATTCGTGGATGTGGAACTGTGGATACAGAGCCAACTGTAAAGATATACATGGATTTTCAACAGCCCAGAGAGTCGGCGCCCCCAAACCCTGTGTTGTTCAAGGGTCAACTGTACTTCTATCACAATACTACATACACTCTATGATATGAGCACACCTAACTCTTAAAGTAAGAAACATTTCTAGGTCCTGGTTCAAGGTAGTGACATTGGAGGATTCTAAACTCAACTCCTCCCAAGAATACACCAAATCTACATTTATATATGGAACAATTTCCTCTGAAAGAAACTCAAAACTTTACTGAGTGAATCCTATACATCAGGCAAACACAACAAAAAAACCCGCACTGAATCAGGTAGGAGAGGCTGAGACACAATCTCGCTATAAACCCTACTCCCAAGCAGCAACCCACAATCGGCAAGTAACTCACAACCCCGAGCTTCTCCCTGAGTAGCAAAGGGCTTGGAACCCCATATCTGGCACCCCTACTTTAAGACCTGCACCTGAGAGCAAGTGCCCCAAACATCTAGCTTTGAAAGCCAATGGGGCTTGCGTCCATGAGACCCATGAGGCTATAGCAAATTGAGAAAAAGTCCCTAAAGGGGCAGCAGGAACTCACCTACCCCAGGGCCCAGCACAGAGGCAGCCAAAAGTACCCAGTCTTTCTGTAAAAGGCTTATTTGCTTACCTTAAAGCTTTGGCCTGAGGGGCAGGCATCTAATTTAACACAAATCTGGGGACCAACTGAAATTCTCTCCAGAGATGGAGGTTGGCGGGCGCCACCTTTGTGCTCCCCAACTGACTTGCTTCAGCTCGTGGGTATTTCCTGGAGGGAGCTTCTGTGCATGACTGGTGCCCCAGTTTTACACCTAGTGCCCTGATGCACAGGGACGCCCCTTCATCACCTGGCTGTGATGGCCAGCAGGGCCTGTGCTCGTGTGTTGCATGAAAGCATAACACCCTGCCCAGGGCACAGAACAGACAGAGCCAACTGAAACCCACCCCCAATTTTCTGTGAAAAGGCCTATTTGCTGTCTTGGAGCTTTGGCTGGAGGGGAAGGTTTCTGGTCTGGCACACATCTCGAGACCCCAGATCATCGGTGTCTCTGAGAAAGGAGCTTGTGTACATGTCTGACGCACCGGCTCTTATGGCTGTGAACCAAAGGACACATCCCTTGATGTGTCCAGCTTGGCTCTGGTGCCAGTGGGGCTTATGTTCAAGGCTTCAGTGGGACAGTAGCAAAGAAAGAAACAGTTCTTACCTAGCTATCACCCCAGGATTTGACACTGAGAGAGCAGACAGAAATGCCCATCTCCCAGTCTTCCCCTGAATGAGGTATATTTGCATATTTTAAAGGCTGCTGCCTGAGGGTCTGGCTTTCCATCAGCCTGAATCTAGGTTCTGAGATCCTCCTCTTTGAGATGCTGACAGGTCTTGGCATACTCTCTAAAAATAAAGAAACCAAGCCATCTATATGCTGCCTACAAGAGACTCACTTCAGATGTAAGGACACACAGAGACTGAAAGAGAACACATGGAAAAAGAAATTTCAGACAAACGGAAACCAAAGAAAGCTGGGATAGCTATACCTATATCAGACAAAATACACTTTAAGACAAAGACTGTAATTAGAGACAAAGAAGGTCATTATATAATGATAAAGGGGTCAATCCAACTATAATGTTTGTACATATTTATGCACCCAACATAGAAGCAACTGAATATATAAAAGCAAATATAAAAAGACCTAAAGGGAGAAACAGATAGTAGTACAATAATAGTAGGAGACTTTAATGGCCCAATTTCATCAATGGATAGATCATCCAGACAGAAAAGCAATAAGGAAAATTGCCCTTAAATGACGCACTAGACCAGATGAACTGAACTAACATATACAGAACATTCCAACAAAAAGAAACAGAAAACACATTCTTCTCAAGCACATGTGGAGCATTCTCCAGGATAGATAATATGCTGGGCCACAAAACAAGTCTTAATAAGTTTAAGAAGATTAAAATCGTATCAAGCATCATTTCTGAGCACAATGGTATGAAACTAGAAATTAGTTACAAGAAGAAAACTGGGATATTCATAAATATGTGGAGATCAAACAACAGGTTACTCAACAACCAGTGGGTCAAAGAGGAAATCAAAAGAAAAAGCAAAAAACAGAGCAGCAAATGAAAATGGAAATACAACATACCAAAACTTATGGGACACAGCAAAGGCAGTTCTAAGAGGGAATTTCACAGTGATAAATGCCTATAATGAGAAAAATCTCAAGTAAACCGCTTAACTTTACACTTCAACAAACTAGAAAAAGAAGAAACAAAGCCCAAGTCAGCACAAGGAAGAAAATAACAAAGATCAAAGTGGAAATCAATGAAATAGAGACTAAAAGACAACAGAGAAGGTCAATTTAACTAAAAGCTGGCTTTTGGAAAAGATGAACAAAACAGACAAACCTTTAGCTAGACTCACCAAGAGAAAAAGAGAAGGGACTCAAATAAATAAAATCAGAAATGAAAGAGATGTTACAACTGATACCACAGAAACAAATTGGGAAATATGTTAAAAAAATGAATTCATAGAAACATAAAATACACCAAAACTGAATTATGAAGAAACAGAAATTGTGAGTAGACTGATTAATAGTAATAAGATTGAATTAGTAACCAAAAACCTCCCAGCAAACACAAGTTCAGGACCAGTTGGTTTCACTGATGAATTCTACCTAACATTTAAAGAAGAATTAATATAATCCTTTTCAATCTCTTCCAAAAAACAGAAGAGAAGGGAACACTTCTGAACTCATTTTATAAGGCCAGCATTACTGTGATACCGAAAACAGACAAGGACACCACAAGAAAAGAAAATTGCAGGTCAATATCCCTGATGAACACAGATGTAAAAATCCTCAACAAAATATAACTGAAACAAATTCAACAATACATTAAAAACATGTCAGTCCCTTTTCTAGATGGTTTAACCTTCCTTTATTGCCTCAATTCCCACCACTTCCTCCTACAAAGAATGATTAATACATACTTTTATTTAAATATTAATCATAAATATTTATTAAGTACCTACCAGGCACTGTTCCAAACAACGGGGATGAGCAGTAAACAAGGCCTGCAAAGCCCTGGTGGAGCTTGTAGGATCTTTCTCACCTTCAGCCCTTCACACATATTGATCTCAGATTTAAACACACTTTCCTTTTCTGAGACTGCAAAATCTGAACCATCTTGCAAAGGCAAAAAGTCACCTCACATGGTGAGTCTTTACTAACGTCTGGGGATGAATTATTCCTTCTTTGCAGTATTGATCACATTTTATTAAAATTATTTACTTTCATTTCAATCTCCCATGAGACAATGAGCCCTTAAGGGCAGGGACTGGTTTAACTGTGCCTAATGCAAAATTGAGGGGCAAGGCATTATATGTATAATACAAGCAACATTCAGCTATTTGCCTTAAAACTTTTATGGCTGTAACTTTCTGAATCATTTATATTCTCATGAGCAAGAAAAATCTCTGAGGATATAACAAAATGGCTGGAAAGAACTTGATGGTAATGGGAGCATCCAAGGGCTGGGATGGTAGAGAATGTTCCTCACCTTGTTTTCTGTAATCAAAGTACAATGGCCCAGTTTGCTTTCTATCAATAGACTTACACGTTTGTTACCCGGCTTCCAAAACTGGGGAAGCTCTCCATCTGGGATCAAAGTTGACTGGGCTATTTTCTATTCACGGGTCATGCCCAGGGCTGTCCATGGTTGGACAAAATTTGTCGAGGGTCTGTATGGAAAAACTGGAAACAAGCCACAGAACAGAAGTGCTGTATTTGGTCTGACTTTACCTACCAGGAGGAATCTAGTCTGGGGATTTCACCTCATACCAAGTAGGCACAAGCTCCCTGGTGAACCTTGTCCACTTGAGAGAAGGAGTGAATAGAATCAGACTTGGAGCCACTCCAGCATAGAAGGCCAATGAGAAGCTAGAGCCAAGCCATTGTACTTGTGCTCCCAGTGTCGTCACAGGACAACAAGGAGAACCAACTGACCTGGAAAGCACAACGTCAATCCCCCCCAGGAAATTATTTTCTCACCTATGATCACAAGAGTTTTGCAAAATAAAACAAAATTAAAATAATCCCAGAACACTGAGGTAGATGTAGGTTTAGATGGAACCTAGTTCTCAATGCATTAGGGGTAACATGGGTGTGATTCAGATTTGAGAGAAAGGAATTATCACTTACATCTCTACTGCAAGCAACTCCAGAAGGAGTCCATGGCCTCAGCTGAAGATTTCAACATGGAAACCCCTTGGGTTAAGCTAGTGGTGAGCAAACAGGAAGGCTTCAACCTGGGTGCTAACTGGTGTGAATCACACTGCTCCCTAGTTAAGGAAACACTGGGGACAGGGCACATGCAAAACACACAGAAGGGTGGTATCCACTGCAGGATCAGTGACAGTTATAATTAGAGAAACCATGAATTCCAAATTATTCCAACCACAGCCTGCTTTTTTCTTTTCTCTCTTTCTAGGAGTTAAGCTTTTTTGCAACGTTTTGGTCAGACCTTATTATTAGTGTCCCCAGGGCTCACTGAAGGCAAAAGGAAATAAGGAAATTTCTATTTTTGCCCTGGGTAATGAAATTTAAACAAAGTGACACAACAAGTAAAAAGACTGGGGGAAAGACACTGGGAAATGACAGGAAAAAAACATGAAAACGCACAAACGTGAAACAAGCAGACCAAAGCTATCTATAGAGGTTATGGGAGACTGTTTCCAGATGCAGTAACAAGATATGCAGTAGACTGTCATGCTTTTAACAGAGGGACTGGTCTACTCAATATTTACAAGGCTTAATGAGGAAATATAATAATAAGATACCATTATTATTCTGCTGTTTTATGTACTGGTTACAAACACAGTCTAAAGCCAACGTGCCCAGATTTTAGTCCTGGCAGATTTTAGGCACATTACTTAACCTCTCAATGCTCCAGTGTCCTCGTCTCTAAAATGGGGACAATAATGGTGCCCACCCTGGGGGTCTGTTGTGAGAATATGTGGAAAGCATTTAGAACAGGGCCTGGATCTGAGCAGTGCTATATGATCACCTGCTATTATTTTATGGCTGTAACAAAATAACATAAAAGACAAATAAAGTGAAATAAAAAGGATCAACAGGGAAACATTATAAATATGCTTCTTTTTAAACAGAGGCTAAAAATTAAAAAATAGGAAAAGGTAGGGAAATGCCAAATGGACAACACTGATTAGAAGAAAAATTCAGGGAAAATATTTATTGATCAGCAGGAAGAAATAAAATAAAGGTTAGTTATTAAAATAAAATTAGTTAAGGTAGTATATCTGGGACTGCGGTAAGAGAGCAAGAAGGGCAAGTAGACTCAACGGCAGAAAATTTTTCTTTCCTGAGACAGCAGGACTGTTGGGCCAAAAATACAGTGAAAGATGAGCCAAGTAGCCTTACAACCTTACGAATGCTAAAATAAGACATAGAGCACTCCTGGTGGACAGGAAGCCCTTCTCATGATATTATTACCATTATGAGAAAAGAAAAATATGCAAATAATCACTGGTTAGAGAGAGCAGAAGACAAGTCCAGCTAGCGCCATGTTGACTAAACGTCCGAGGAGTCTGGGAGGTTTTTGGGGTACACACCAAATGTGAAGCCATGAAAGAAAGAATATGACAGGTGTACAGGGATGCATTTGTAACTGGGCCTGTGCATTTGAGAGGGTTCTGTAGAGACACACATCTGTTGTTTTGTTCCACTAATTTAAACTAAACTGCCAATGAATCACAACTCCCATATCCCATCCAAGCCATCCTTCTTTCATGGGTGGGCATGAACATGGAACTAGAAACGGCAGAAACTTCTAGTTTGAACTGGTTGGGAGCTCAGTTGGCCCTCACCCAGAACAAACAGCAGGAGTTGAATAATGAATCAGTATTTAGCATAATTACAACACATCTCTTTTAACATTTACAGTGAATTTTGCAGGTTACAGATTGAAGCGCTGAGAAAGGAATAACTTGTTATTATACCGTTTTATGGGTATAAATTTGAATTCAAGGAACCATTTCAGTTTCAGTATGAGATGAACTGCTAAATTTATTTTTTTCACTTTTTAAAACAAATAGAGAGGGAGAAAAGAAAAAAAAAAGTAATACAAATTTTGCTTTCTTTCCGTAACAGAGGGCTAACTTGTGAAATAAAGAGAAGTCACCCTAAATAGGGTTTCTGTATCTCACTCAAATAGAGAAAAAAAAATGAATTAAATTGACATCAATATTAAAATATATAAAGCCTTAAAAATAATGATCTTAAGAGATATGGTCACAAGCCAAATCGGGAAAACACATAATGGCATATACTTATAATTTATAATAATGGTTTTGAGGCTAGAGAAGAAAATGGTCTCATTAAATCCTGAGCTAACATAAAGCTGAGAGGGAGAGAGAAGTGACAGGAATGAGATTAAAATATAACAGAACTTGACAAAAATAGGAAAATGAGAGGAAAATTAATAAAAATGGAAGTTAGTCCAGGTAAAGGTATTGTTACACTGTTATTCATATACAGAAAGGTAGAATATTAGGAATGCTTCAGCAAGAAAAACAAAAAAGTTGGACCTAGGGCATTTTCTTGGAAGATAAGATGAACATGAGTCAAAAGTTTCCCATGGTAAATAAGCTGAAATAAAACACATAAAATCAGTAATGTAATTATAATGTACCATCCTGCCTTAGTTAGGCCTCTGATGGTTTGCTGCCTTCAGTTTAGGGAGCAATGATTTATAAAAGATAGACAAACTAGAGAAGTTAAAGGACAGCTAAAAGAAGAAAAGAAAATGTCAATTAAAGGCAGTTTATGATACAGCAGAGTTAAATAATAATGTTACAAATTTTATGCTATATAAATATGTTTGTATAAATTGTCATGTCTCAAGGCCTATGAAGTGTTGAGTGCCAGACAAGACATCATCAATACTTTAAGACAGTCTTATCTTGCTATTTATTTTTTTTCATTTATTTGTTCATTTATCACTGAGTACATAAAATGGGTCATTCTCAGTGTTAGGTCCTGGGTATGAGTAAAGTGCAGAGCAAAAATTGATACAAGCCCTGCTCTTGTCAAGTTTACAGACCATGCAAGTTCAATTCTAACTCCATTACTTTCTTTGATCTTAAAAAAATTACCTCTGAGCTTCTTAGCCTCAGATTCTTCATTTATAAAATGGAAATTATAATGGAACATACCTTATAGGGTTACTGGGGGAATCCAGTGAAATAATACATATGACATTCTCAGCACAGTGCCCTAAATTAAGATTTCCTTGGCCACACCATACAGTCATTAAAATGTATACAAATCCAACAATTGTGTCTCTCTGTGAAATATTAGTATCTATAGAAATTCTGGCAGATGTAATTAACTGCTCTAATGCCTTTTAAATAAATATTTAGAAGATCTACACATTTTGCCATCTTCAAGATAGATTTCTCCAGGACAAGAGAAATACAGATTAATCAACTCTTCAAAAAGATACTTGCCTCAAAGCAGCAAATATTTATTGAGAAAATTATTCTGGGCAGAAATGTAAAATGATCATAACATCTGCCTGAGCTTTATGTCAATTGTGAAAGTTCTCTTGCAGCACGAGGACAAGTCAGGGGCATTCTTTCCGATAAGCACAAAAGAAACAAATACAAAGGGATAGAATAAACTAATTCTGATACTTGGCAAGTGTGAAAAAAGGGGAAGGAGAAAAGTTACACGATACATCATTTAATGAAAAACCACAATTTCAGACAGGGTGTTAAGTGCAGAATGGTATGCAGTCCTGAGATATATCAATATGCGTAGAGCAAAGAACAGCTTAAAAATGCAGTTAAAAGTGGATATAGTTTTAGGAGGGTAAGCAACTGCTTCCGACCAGAGAATATCAGAAAGTACTGGCAGAGAACTTCAAAATACTTAGTCACATGATGGACAGTAGTATTTTAGATCATTCACTTCTAAACTCCATTGTGTAATGTGATTCAAGAGAGCAAAAGAAAGAGGAGACACAGGGCAGTGATGCCCAAGAAGGTTAGCCGGGTTAAGATACCCCCCAAAATCACTTCCACCTCAGAAATTCTACAAATCTCTGTCAAGTGAGCTGATCTATTTATATGAAAGGGTTATTATTTTCCCTCATGGTATTAGAAGAATACAATTGCACATAATCATTTGCTTCCTCCCACCAGAGGGGCATCTATCATGAAGGGAAAGAGCATGAAACAGAGCCATACTGCAAGTGACACAGTGTAATTATTTCACCAAAGATGACGCTAAAGAATATTTAATAACCAGAATGGCATGAGCAAAACTCAAACAGACGAGACGCTGGCATTAAACAGTCATCTATCAGCAGCAAAGCAGAAGAGCTGATATAAATCAATTATACTCCGATAAAATTTTTGAAAAAAACGAAAAAGCGCTGAAACGTCAGTTCTGTCCATGTCAATGAGACAGAAGTTCAGTACCTGAAGAGGACTAGAAACCAACCAGGTGAAATGCAGAGATCACTGTGGTTTTGTTTTTAATAAGCAGTTTTTCTCAAGTGAGCCCTCCCTGGATAATATAGTTTCTCTGAGACAAGACTTCCTCTCGCTAACCAGGATTTTGTAGAATGCCACCCTAAAGGGCTGTGTGCTGAGAAAAATACAATAAGTAAAAGTGGGGAACACTCCCATCTCCAAACCAACTGTGGAGAATCTAAGGAAGCAGGATGGAAACATGAATTCCAGGAACCGCCCAAGAAAACCCCTGGGAGACAAAGGCTCTCTCCAATTGGTGGGAGGTGGCTACTGCAGCATGGATGGAGACCAGGCACCCAGGACAGGCAAGACAAGTGTAAGGCTGCCATAAAACAACTGCTTGCCCTTGGCTGCAAAATCGGCAGCAGCAGCCCAGGCCACTGGGGCCAGAGTGGAGTAATGTCAGGAGAGCATTACAGCCCTCCAAGGTCAGGGAAGTGACCAAAACAGGTGCCAACTGACCCCTGTCCTTGGGCAATCAACCTTTTGCATGTTTCTCATCTAAATATTCAGGTGGCTGGTTAATTAAAGCCTAGGGAGACCACCTCTGTATACTATGCTCCTTTCTGGGGTTTAAAGCCCAGGCCTACAAAGCCATCTCTCTATAAAAGCCAGGGATGCTCTCAGCCTGGTCACTTCTGGTATCCTTCACACTTTAATGTCTACTGCTAGAAATTAGTAATGTGGTTAAATGGTAACTATGGAAAATGATTATAAAATCAATTCTATGTTGCAAAGCACTAAATTTTTTTTCTCAAATATGAGATAGTCGAAGATTTTTTTCAAGAACCATTTTCTAGAAATGTAATTTGCCATCAATCCCACACATGGATTTTTAGAAAAGCATTCTGAAAAGGACACAGATTTTGGATAACCTAGAGACTTGGATCAAGTTTGCATTCAGAAAAGAATGTTCTCATTCATTTGGACTTTTCTTTGGGGGAATTCTTTCTTCATTTTTCACATTGCTGGTGAGATATTTCAAAATACAGGAAGCCCTCCAAATCTGGATCTCTGTCCCCTCTTTCTTCTTTCCAGCTACAACTTAACGCTTTACTCAGAAAGGAAGAAGTATGGCTGTATACTAAGTTTTCTAGCATCATTCAAAAGTGAGTAATTTTGACAAGGGTCTTAGCTATTCTTTTTTTTTTTTTTTTTTTTTTTTGTGGTACGCGGGCTTCTCACTGTTGTGACCTCTCCCGTTGCAGAGCACAGGCTCCGGACGTGCAGGCTCAGCGGCCATGGCTCACGGGCCCAGCCGCTCCGCGGCATGTGGGATCTTCCCAGACTGAGGCACGAACCCGTGTCCCCTGCATCGGCAGGCGGACTCTGAACCACTGCGCCACCAGGGAAGCCCTCTTTTTTTAAATTTACTGGGAGCGGGGGCTACTCTTCGTTGCTGTGTGCGGGCTCCTCACTGCGGTGGCTTCTCTTGTTGCGGAGCACAGGCTCTAGGCGCGTGGGCTTCAGTAGTTGTGGCACGCAGGCTCAGTAGTTGTGGCGCACGGGCTTAGTTGCTCCGCGGCACGTGGGATCTTCCAGGACCAGCGCTGGACCCATGTCCCCTATATTGGCAGGTGGATTCTTAACCACTGTGCCACCAGGGAAGCCCCTTAGCTAACTATTAAATTAGTAACCTTTAATTTCTAATACATGATTTCAAACATTTAGAGGGGATATCTTTGAAAAATGTATTCTCTGCTTCCCTGTCTTAAGTGACCCATCAGCATTAAACATAATTTACATATCCTGATGACCCAAGATCATTATTAAAAACACCAATCATTTTAATGTGCTCTAGGTGAATCTCTGGATGCAAATGGATGATTACAGTGTGGGGTTACAGAGTCAAACACATATTGATCCCAACAGCTATTATAAAAGATTTTCTTTAAAAGGTCTCCAGTATCATCATGATTCTGATTTAGAGCTTCTTATAAGGTTCAGATACATAAACTCCTGGGTTTAACATAGCTGACTTTCTGCAAAATCAAAAGCTTTCAATCAAGAGCTTAACTTGCCTTCTCCATGGCTATCTCCTAGAACACTGTCCCTTTCTCTGTTAGCATTAGTGTTGTATGAATTGTTGGTATCCCTTAAAAAGGTTAGCTGTGATTTCTGCATCCCTAACAGTGGATCTCATATAATATCCTGTGAACTCATATTCTTTCTAACTCAATTGCTCACACCTAAGTAGATACTAAGGTGGAAGAGTTTCCTACACACAAGATTCTGGGACAAATTATTCCACTGGTTACAAATTTTTCCCTTTGCAAAATGATGAGCTTATGCTTTGCAAGAAATAGCTGTGCCATCTTTGGAAGCTTTAAACTATCATGTTTCCAGGTAGCAAAAGCTGGATTGGACATGAGCGCAAAGCTCTGGCAATTCACAACTACTCAAAGCCCCTTATCCTGCTTAGCCCCAGAGGGAGCTTCACTCACGGCACTTGCTAAGAGTGGGAGGAATTGGCAGGAATCCCTAAGAAGGCCATTTTGATTCCCTGCAAAACTATCTGGGGGAATAGACTGTGCAAAAAATAAGACTTAGAAAAAATATGCAGCCTCCCAACCAGCAGACTGTTCTTAGCCATCTCCTGAAATGCTCAAAAAGTATTTCAAGGGTTAAGAACATCCTAAAGAAACACCCAGCCTTCAGAAATACATCAACTCAATCAGTGTACTTGCTCATACAAGTCTTTTGTCTTTTCAATTAAATTTGGCCCAGAGACATAGTCACACATGAAGTCTGGGCCAATGTCCGATTTATCTCCCCTCCCCCGCAAGAAATTCATAGTGGCTGTTCTTAAAACTGATCAGATATTCTAAGAAGGCTTTATGCAGTAGCGATACTGGTCAACTTTAGATAATGCAGAATGTGAACCAAAAAATCAGCTGCCTCTCTATATCATATAGTGAAAGAGCAGTTGGCTGGGTAGTAGATGCTGCCAGGGCCCTGGTCAGACTCTCATCCTCTCCATTCAGTGAACACTGCCTGATTTCCAACTGCCAGTGTCTACATTTCTTTGCTTCGAGATTTGTTGTGACCACAGTGGTAGCCGGAGGAGCCCCAGAACTAACGTCTCCAGGGAGCAGCACCAACCAATGAGAAGCTGGTTATTAACACTCCAACCCCCTCGCCCCTCAGGTGGGATAACTCTAAGGCACGGGTCCGCAGAATCACCCCGCCCCCAAGTAGCTCGATTCCCACGGCGGTAACCTGCTTATCAACACACCCTCTCTGGCCCCTTCTCTACCTTGGCTCATGTCCACTCACGCCCCAGATAAACTTGCCCTTCGACCCTTGTCTCAAGGTCCACTTCTGGTGGAACCCAAACTAAGGTAAGCTTTTTCACTGACACATCCTTTTGCTGACTCTTTTCATGTCTTCATCAGATTTCTACTTAAGTTTGCACCAGTTTATTTTGAGTTTTGTCCATTGCCCTTTTCTGAAGGCAACTGAGAGCTCGTAGACCCCCAGCTCTGCTTTGCTGCTCATATACAGACACAGAAGCTACTCATACAGCTGGGAGATTGACAAGCAGAGGAGAGTGTGTATTCAGCAATCCCATATAGAGAGAAACTAAGATGATGCATACGAAAGCACTCAGTAAACAATACAGCATGATTGAAATACATTTATATTATTTCTGTGTGTGCATATACATATATATGCATGTCCTTATTGTTACTGTCTCTTTTAAAAACTAAGCAACATTCTACTTCCTCTAGGGAAAAAACGCAGTTCACTAAAAGAATAAATGTAACTACAGCAGAGAAACCTGTTCAGTGAAAAAAATTTTAGATACTTAAAAACTAGGAGGCTACAAGGTATAGTGAACATATTTCAAGCCTGATTGTGAGGGAGCTCGTTTTCATCTTGGCTATAAAAGTTAATTCTAGCATCTCAAAGCAGTCGTTTCAAGGTTCTATGCCTCAATTTTCTTCCTCCAAAGTGAGAATGTTAGGTGAAGCATTCTCTAAGGGTCCTTCCTACTCTTGACTTTCACCCTGCTCTCTCAGGGCACAAGCCTTCTAGTTTAAGTAGAAATGCCTGCGACCAACACCTGGATTGGGAAATGATCATAGCAAGTAGAGATTTGTAGCCAATGGAACTGTGCCTATAACTGACTAAATTGAAGACTGTAAACACTGGACTCTTGTGTGGCTGAGCTTGAAACCATATGCAAGCCTCTGTGTCCCTGTCCTTTGAAGTAAAAGGCTTTTGCTTTAGTCTCCCAGGCCTCCCTTAAGTCTCAAAAGGGTGGCTCAAGAGTTAAAGATTAGGAAATGTGAAGATGCAGAAACAAAGAACAGCCTTGGGCCCAGAAACTAGTAACAATGTAGACTATAAATCTGCCACATAGCAGAATCACAAACTCCCAGTTCCCTGAAAGATACAGATAAAGGCCCAACACACATTCCTAGATTGTTTTTATAGGAAGCGGACCCCAACCAGATGAAAATTGCTGACCGCAAGTGCATACACTCAACAGTGTTTGAAACCAGAAGGTTGATGATGCTTGAAAGTTCACCTTGATGCCAACCAATCCGAGACCTGTGCATGAGCTGATCACACACCCTGCAGCCCTCTCCCTCACAATGCCTTCCCTGAAAGCCACTGGGAAGCTTGGGTCTTTTGAGAGTGAGCTGCCCATTCTCCTGGCTTGGTGTCCTGCAATAAACGCTGCACTTTCCTTCACCACAGCCCAGTGTCGGTAGACTGGCTTTACTGCACGCCAGTGAGCGAACCCAAGTTTGGTCCTGTAACAAGCTTAAAGGATGCTCTGCTCTGTTCTTTCCTTCTCTCTCTCTCTCCTCTTTTCCTTTGAGCTTTTTTTGCTGTGCATTTTTTTAAAAGTGAAGTAGCTGATTTGTCCAGAATTCATACTGCATCCTGAAGGTTGCTCTGTTCCTTTCTCTTTCCAGATACTCCCTGGGCCAGGGAAAGAGACCAGCATACTTTTTGTATCTACTGGAGCTTGCCAACAATTCTAGATGCTTTGAACCAAGAATTTATCCATTTCTCAATCCCTGCCATCATCTTACTACTATTTGATCACTTCCTCCTAGTAGCTATTCAGTTTTTCCTTACTGAATATATTCCACATTGATTCATAGTTATCTCATTCATGCTGTGATACCCTGAAAACCCTTGTGTCATAATTCTTGCACCTTTTTTACCTCAACATTCTCCTATTCTATTTTTGCCACCCAACAATCCAGGAATGTCTCAGAACTCATCGTTACTCAAATTTCTCTTAACTTAGATTTAAGTTCCTGAATCTTAAACTTTGAAATTTCACTCTGTGACTTAAAAGTAACCTCCTTTGACCATAGCTATCTGTTCTTCTACCTCTCTATCCATTCAATTCCAACAAACCTGTCCCTGAATGGGTCTTCATCATGAAAAGTCACGGAATTATTCCTGTATTGACAGGTATATTATTAAGTGAATTCAAACTGTCATTCATTCAATCAACAAATACTATCAAGCCCCTACTAAGTGCCAGATGGTATGGCAGGTCCAGAGAATACAAAGATCAATAAAACGGAGGCCCTACCTTCAAGGAGTTCACTACTAATGTAGGAGATGGAGAGGAAAAATAAATAACAGAAATGGGCAGTAGTGCTATAGAAGGGCAGCTAATGGAACACTATGCAAACAGATGGAGGAGCAATAAATTCAGTTTGGGGTGTCCCTGAGGCAATCTGCGGTGCCAGAGTTCAGGCAGGCCTGGTAAGCACAGGTACATCTCCACAACAATGTAAAAGTAACATACTTGTTAGAGACAGATGTATCAGATTTATTGCCTTTAACTATTTTACAATGATGCAGACTGTTTACTGGTATTTATTAAATCCCTTTAAAATAAACTATTGTGCTACATGATTTGGAAAACTAATTTTTTTTCCAAATCTGTCCACATAATCATTTGAAGACAAGTTAAAAATGTGAATTCCAAACCAATCCTTTTTTTTCAAATTCAATTCACTTAAACTAAAGAACAAAAACAATTCACCCAAACCAATCCTTTTATCTGTATGGTACTGTAATGTACTAATGCATTAGGAACAATTGATTTGAAAAGTAATGGGAATGCTGGCTCTTCAGTGGCTTTCTGAACTTCATTCTTTTTTAAATGTAAATGAAGATATGGTTAGACTGCTTTTCAGAAATAACTAATGAAAATACCAATGATTTTAGCAATCAGTAAACTTTCTAACCTAGTAAAAGGAAAACGTTTATATTGCACTGAATCTCAGTTTTTAATGTCTTAAGGGACATAAAATAGAAAAAAAAAAACCCAGGAATAATATATCATAAAAAGGAGATAGTGGAAAACATACCAGAAGAAGCTTCCAGTCTTTCCAATCGGCTGATTAGCCAGTCGAGGGAGCCAGAAAATTGAGCACAGTTTTTACGATTTCCTCTAATTAGAGCCGCTGCAAAACAAAAAGCAGATTTCACAGTTACGTGATTTTCTAGTTCAAAACCAAAGTAAGCTAATAGTAGCCATAAAATGTTTGATCGAAAACAAAATACCTTTATTTTATACCTAAAACACATACAAATACATACATATATACATACACAAAAATTGAGACATTAAAAAAAGAACTGATATTTATTCATGGAGACTGAAAAAATACTGCTTATTAGAAGGACTATATTTTGAGAAAGTAACATTTCATTGGAAAGTCATAATGAAGGGTAATGGAAAAACCAGTGTCCTGGGAGTTTCCCCACTTGGATTCCAATATTCCTTTCTTTTAATTAGCTGTGAGACTAAATTATTTAATTTCCCTAGAGCTCAATTTTCTCACCTATATAATGAAGAAGTTAAGAAAACATCAGTTTACCAGAAAATGTGGCACAAAATACTAGGAGATAGAACTGGTAACTATAACAGACACGCAAAGATATATCATTAAATGTTACAGGAAAAAGAGGGTGGGAGGGCAGACGGCTAGTAAGTTTGAAACCATTTCCCCCCCCTATATCTCTTCTTTCCATTTAGAGATTCACAATGCACATTAAAGACCCAAAGAACTAACCCCTGCAATAAAGTCATCTATTCTAACTTTGCTTAACCTAGTGTTTTCTACACTTCTTTGACCAAAGAACCCATCTTACATGAAATTCCTATGTGACCCTTAGGATCTCTTTCAACCCAACTGATATACTCAATTTAATACTTGTATTTTTTCTAAATCATTCACTTCTTTCAAAGCAAATGTGGTAAATATTTTATGTAAATTCTACTCTTACACCTATAAGACTGTTCAGAAACTGTATAACTGTTTATAAAGGGCTGATGAGGTTTTTATATAAAAAATGTTTAATGTGAAAAAGATGCTGCTATAAGAAAAATCACTATTTAAAATCTAGTAGTGCTAGGAAACAGTTTGAAGAACTAAAGTTTGAGACTACCACCTGTTCATCTCCTTATTAACAGCAAAACAAAGGAGACCCTGCAGCAACAGAGTTCAATTAAACTTAAAGACTTCCTTCACATTTCCTCTTTCCTCCCCAAAATGTTGTTACCTCGCCTGAAAGTAAGAAAAGAAATAATGACAGAAAAGACAGGAAGCCTTCAGTTCTTGCAACTGCATAAGAAAAGCTCTTTTGTGAGTGGAGCCCCCATAACATTTGTACAAATATTACAAGGTGATGTATTCAATTACTTAGGCTCTCTTCCAGCACTGGGACCAAGAAGAACCAGCTACACACACACACACAGAGGGACAAATGTGTCAAGGATGAGGTGTAGTAGAGGAATGAGGAGTCCTATATGCTCAGTGGGAATTCTAATTTTAACCTGTAGGAACATCTGTTCCTGACTTAGAACAGCAGCAACTGGGGGAAAGTAAACGATGAAGTTTTTGAATCTTTATGGAGTTTCATTTGTTTAAAATTTAACCCACTCCTTTAATTTTGACTTCTGGTTTTTAAAATTAAATATATTAACTATTTTCTAGAGGTCAAATGTTAGAGATAAGGTAATTCTTGAAGAAACTAATAACACACAAATAAACCCTTTTAATAAACCATGGAACGTTTAAGAAAATCCTACAGTAAGCCACAAAGAAAACTTCACTAAACTTACTACAAACAGAAATGGTATACAGACTAAGTTCTCTGACAACAATATAATGAAATTTGAAATTAGTAAGAAAAGCAGAAACAAAAATAAAACCTACATAAAAATTTAAACTCTCTCCTAAGTAATTTTTTAGTCAATGAGGGAATCAATACCACAATTTTAGAATATCTAGTAAACATCAAAAATAGCAATGCTACCTTATACAATCAATGGTCGATGGTCAAAACTGTACTTAAGGAAAAATAAACTAAACACTTTAATCGCTAAGTAACAGGGTGAAAAATGTTAACTAAACACTCCTTTCAAAATATACAAAAAGAATATCAAAAATATTAGAATAGGAAAAATAGAGAGCAATAAAAGCAGAAATTAATGTTAGAAATAGAAGTGATCTATGTAATAAATTGAAATATGATTGATCAATATGGTCAAGATTCTTTTTTTAAATATAAGCTAAATACCAAAGACATTAATCAAGAAGAAAAGAGAAAAAGAACAAAGTTAAGAAGAAAAAGGAATTATAAACACAGCCACTTTATATATCTCTGTGCTGGAATTTTTGAACATTTAGGAAAGAGGATGGCCTCCAAATATATATTTTTTTCACCAGAATTGACCAAAGAAGAAAATCTAAATAGAGTAACAAACCACAAGTAATATTGAGCAGTATGTCAAAGACCAAAAACTTTTTTTACATTCAAGAATTAAGTCATTTCTATAATAAACTGTTCCAAAGTAAAGAAAGTAAGAAAATCTCCCTACTTTTTTACAAAGGCAGTATAACTTTGATATCAGTGCCTACCAAAGAGAGTATGCATATAAGAAAACTAGAGGGAATGGGAAAAGAATCTAACAAAGAGGGGATATATGTATATGTATAACTGATTCACTTTGCTGTACAGCAGAAACGAACACAACATTTTAAATCAACTAGACTCCAATAAAAATTTTGTAACAAAAGGAAAACTAGAGGGAACTCTTACTTATGAAAGCAGATCCCAAAGTCTTACACAAGGATGGTATTTACAAACCATATTCAGCAGTGCATTAGCAGCATTAACTCAAGTGGGGCTTCAATACTCCAGTGAGACAGAAATGTATTAGGAAATCTGTTAATAAGTCACATGAAACAGATGATGATCTCAATAGACTCTGTATGTACTTCTAATCAAAAGAAAATTGAACTCAGTCAAACAGAATGCCTCCTGAGCATTATGAATGTGTGTGTGCATGTGTGTGCACGTGCAGAGTATGTTTCCCAAATAAACAGAGTGTGTGACTTATTATAATTCAGCAAGTTACCCATGAAAAAATCAGCTGAGTTTCTAAAGTAATGGAAAAATATACAGAGAAATACAAGAAAGCTCATCCTAACACTATTTATAATAGCAAAGCACTGGAAACAGCTTGAGTGTGGGCTAAATAAATGATGACACATCCCTTCAGTAGGGCAGAGTACATCCACTAAAGCCTGATGAAGGTTTATAGTCACTGCTGAGGAAAGATGTCCACAATACAGAAGTCAGTGGAAACAAATGCTATAAAAGAATACTGAGACTGTGATCCCATTTTGGTGAAGTAAATGTATATACTCGATATGCATGTGCACAGAATGAAGAAATTGAGTTTTTTAGAATATTTCTTAGAGAATGAGAGCTCACTTTTTGAGAAACAGATCATGATAAGTTGCTGGGATAGAAACAGACCTTGAGGAACATTGATAAGGGTGGGAGAGCTCTCCCCAGGTCAGAAGGGGAAATTCTCTTATTCTAAAATGGGGGGTGGGGGGAAGGAATGAATGGAGCTGGGAGGAAAAAGGGTCACCCTCTGTGATACAATTCTGCACAGGGACCCTCTGAAGCCACAGTAAATTCTGTAAAATAAATAAACAAGCAAACAAATAACTCACAAAGGCTGGATAAGAATGGAAGTTTGTACGAACCAGTGAGGAGGTGGTGGTCTGCAGCAAGATACTATGTAACCTCAGAGAAACATCAGATAATAAGGAAGAAGCATGCAAGTGGGAGACAGTGTAACCAAATCATGCCCCTAAAGTGTACAGACATCAAAGGGAAATCTTAAGTCCGCCCCAGTCCATGAAACTGGAATGTGGACCAAGTCAACTAAAGCTTCAGGGGATCAGACCACAGCTAATGTCCACTAGCAGGGATTTGCTATTGTTTATGTATGTATGTGGGTGTGTGAAATGTTTTACGTGTACTTAATGCTGTATTTAGAGTCAAAGAAATATTTTTTAAAGGTTATACACCAAAATGGGTGGTTACATTTAAAAGTCGTTTCTACCTTCTTTTTTTGGTCAATTATCTAAGTTTTTTATCATGAAGATGTATTCATTTTTAAGTTAAAGAACACAATAAAGTTACTTTCTTTTTAAAAAGAGAAAGGAAAACAATGCCATTAATACTGACAGTGGCAGTAGCTATCAGATGGCTCAGAGCACCACTCTCATGGCCAAAGAACAATGGCCACTTTACATTGTACCTCAAGGTACAGAAACAAACTCAAGACAAATGTCGTTTCATGCACGCTATACCTTAAAATACTGTTATTGCTGCCTAATTGTCCTGGAAGAAAGTTAAGACCTTTCACCCGCCATACTATTTTTATTTTTCCTCATTTATTTAAGAAATATTAACGTTAATGCATCAGGCACTATGGTTGGCCCTGCAAATATAAGCTTGAATAAAGTGTGAATATAATACAATGGTTTGCAGGTCTTCTTCTAGCATATTCTAAGCTCCTTTAGATCTGCCACTCTGTCTTATTACACTTTTGCACATTGCCTGACACTTAGAGGTATGTTATTTCTTAAGGAATAAATAGGATCCATTCTCTTACAGAATAACATTGGTTGTAAGTGCAAATTTTATTTATATATTTTAAAAAATAAATTTATTTATTTATTTACGGCCGCACTGGGTCTTCATTGCTGCACACGGGGCTTTCTTTAGTTGCGGTGAGCAGGGGCTACTCTTCGATGCGGTGCGCGGGCTTCTCATTGCGGTGGCTTCTCTTGTTGTGGAGCACAGGTTCTAGGCGCATGGGCTTCAGTAGTTGTGGTGCGTGGACTCTAGAGCACAGGCTCAGTAGTTGTGGCACACAGGCTTAGTTGCTCCGCGGCATGTGGGATCTTCCCGGACCAGGGCTCGAACCCGTGTCTCCTGCGTTGGCAGGTGGATTCTTAACCACTGCACCACCAGGGAAGTCCCAATTTAAATACTATAAACACATTTTGAACTAAGCGCATATGATGGAAGTGCTAGTTCAGTGAACCAAACTTCTTTTGGTGTTGAGTAACTCATTAAATCCTTAAACTTTTATCAATCAGAATACGAAATGCAAGTAATATTGGCACTTAACTGAAAAATCATTACTGTTAAAAATACTCTATTCTGTATTTCTTACTAGTATCATAACATCCCTATGTCTTCATGCTTTTGTGTTTTAAACTCTGACTCAAAATTTCTCAAAATACTAACAGAATCAGAAAATTACAGATGGACTGAGATATAACTTCCACGATAACTCTCACTTTAAAAATTTATTCAACAAATACTGATTACCTGCTTTGTATCAGGCACTGTTCTAGGTGCTGGAGACACACAGGAAATAAAACTATGTTTCCTCTTGGAGTTTACTTTCAAAGCCTAGAGATACTAAGTGAATAGGCCTTAAACAGCACAGACAAATGAGGAGGCAACAGAACTAGAATCCAGAAAGATATTTATAATATTCAGATTAACAAGTGAATACTCCTAAATCTTGAAAACCATAAAAAACAAAAACAAACAAAACAAAAGAAACCCTCAGAATGTTGTTGAAGAATTTAAGAGTGTAGTCTGTGGGTTCCCAGAGTAGGCTGCCCCAAAACGTGCCTCTATGGCATATTGAGTATTTTGAATTAAAGTTACTTAAGAAATGGCCAAAGCAAGAGGGACACTCTGACCCTCCTTTCTGTCTCCCTGAAAGCAGGAAATAAATCTCTCACATGAAAGATTCATTCACATTTCCTGCATCTGGAGGTATAAGGACAAGCTTACCACCAGAAACAGGGAGCCTGGGTCAAGAAACCTTTGTAAACAAACCCTGTTACTTCTATAACTGACAACCCATAGCCCAAACTCTGTTTAGATTCATTAATTGGGCACTCAAAACCCAGGTGTCTTTGTCCTGTCAATTCCTCACAAATTTATTGTTTCTTTGTCTAAAAAGTATAAAAGCTGCCTGCTTTGGCCACTTCTTAGGTCTCATTTCTATGACCTCCATGGGCATGAGTTAAAATCTATTTCTTTTTCTCCGGTTAATCTGTCTCGTGCCAATTTTATTAAGGACTCAGAAACTGGTAACTTCTCCCATCCTAAAAGAGTAGCTGTCGATCCTGTTTGTTTCATACTTTGAATTTTCATAACATGAGTAATCACAGGGAGAATTTGCCAAAGAGCATTTCTCAGGACATCTTTAGAAAATCATCCTGGCTTGCAAGCCTCCTGTAGATTAATTGTGTGGATGTCAGAAAAGATGTATGAAAGCATGCCACAGCGATGCGTTTCAAACTATGAATATCGGTGTCTATAAGATCCTTAGGTCTTCCAGATGGCAGGCTCATAAATCTGCTTTTGTCATTCTCCACTTAAACACATATTAAATATATCCACGTCAAATTTTTAAACTGTTACAGATTATCATTCCCACCTTCTCCCTTTTCTCTCCATGCTAAATAAACCTGCTGAAGTAAAAGAAGAAGGTTTATTTCACACATAACCTCATGAAAGAACCTACTGTCTACCTTTTTGCAAGAATGGGGAGGAGGCTTAATAAATTTGAAGTTAATGATACTTGCAGCAAACTTTCTGATAGCTGGGTGAAGAGGGACAATGAGATATAAATATCACACTGAACTCCAAGTACTGCTGCCGTTCTGAGACTTCTCCAGCCAAGGTGAAATATACACTTACATACACATGTCTACCTAGCTTATGATTACACCGACTTCAATAAAAACTACTGGTGTCAGATGGTTCTTCAGTCAACATAAGATTTTATTCACTATTTTTTTCCTGATCATGAAATCAGTGCTCACTACAATAAAAACAGATTATCAAGAGTGCTCAAAGGAACATTTAAGCCACAAAATCTCTCATAATTCTATTCACCCAAAACAACCATTATTAAAACTACCATATATATATTGAAAAAGATTCTCTTTATATGCACTGACATATTCTATTTTTAAACTCAACTGGAATGAATATATTAACTTTTCCTTTCATTATCAATTATCTAGCATTACACATTTCTGTTACCTATTTTTTAATTATAAAAGTAATACATGTAAATAGGTTAAGAATAAATGTTCATTAGAACACACAGAAAAATAAAAGTTCTCTCCAAGAAGCAGCCACCTAACAGCTTTCTGTGCATCCTTTCAGAAATGTCCAATATATATACAAGAATGTATATGTCTCTACATACTTTTAATTTTATGCAGCTGGAATCTAACTATGCATACAGTAAGCATCTTGTGCTTTTTTCCCTTTAACCCCATATCCTACATTGCCATACTAAAAAGACCAGAAACCAAGCCTGTTTCATACAGTTTTCCAAATGGTATACTTATCTCAATTTTCAATAACACAGTTTTACACTCTATAGGTATACTATTACTTATGTAACCAACCCCCTGTTGATAGAAAAATTGTTTTCAATTTTATGCTACTTATAAACAATTTTTCAGTGGACATCCTTTCCACAGTTGCACAAATATATCTCTAGAATACACTTCTTAAAGTAGAAATTCTGAGAGTAAAAGGATATATACATTTAAAGTTTTATGTATATTGTTGACTGAGGTTTGTCTGGTTTCTTTAAATTTCATCAATTTATACTCCCACCAAGAAGATGTTTTGCAACATTTTCACCAATGATGGATATTACCATTTTTTTGCCTGTGCCAATCTAATAAGTGAAATATGATCTCTACTTATTAGTTTAATTTCCATTTCTTTATTTGCCATGTTGAGAATCTTTTATTATTTTATTCATTGTTCTGTGAACTACCCGTTGCCATCTGTTGTCTGTTTTTCTATTAGGCGATATTCCCTTTTCTTATACATTTATGAAAACTCTGTATATTACAGACACTAGGCCTTTGTCTTTCATATAGATTGAATATTTTACAAAATTCCCATCTGTTTTTTATTTTGTAATGATATTATTTATCCTAAAAGTTTTAATTTTCATGTAGTCAAATTTATCAGTCTTTTACTAATCACTTACTAACATGATTTAACAGTAACGTGTACTGAGATGGTTGAGGCAATAACTGTACAGCACTGTGGCTGGCTGTGCTATTTACACCACCTGTCTCTCTTACTCAACCATAAGCTTCATGAGAGCAGGGACTACATCCTGCTAACAACTGCACCTCATTGCCCAGATTGTGGCATATCCCCTAGTAGACACTCAATTAATCTTTGATGAATGGATGAAGCTTCTATCAAAACCCAGGTCCACTGGACTCCCAGCAGTCTCTGTTACAAAGGATGCCCCTT
This sequence comes from Mesoplodon bidens, assembly GCF_964165515.1. Classification (NCBI taxonomy): domain Eukaryota; kingdom Metazoa; phylum Chordata; class Mammalia; order Artiodactyla; family Ziphiidae; genus Mesoplodon; species Mesoplodon bidens. The sequence goes on along the minus strand of NC_138176.1, from coordinate 115,212,757 downwards.
CAGGAGACTATACAAGCAATTAAGAGGAAAGATATTTGAGAAAACAGATAAAAGAGAAAAGGAAGCTTTTCTGAAGAGATATATATATGTATGTATATATATCTCTCAAGTGTTTTGTCTCATATATATAATACATATATACACACACACATACATACTTGCACGCACACACACATACACGGGAGTAGGGGATTAACAAAAACCCTCTGAGGAATAGCAGTGTGAAACTATAGAAGTTAAAGTTAAGAGAGTGTGTGTGTGTGTGTGTGTGTGTACATGTGGAAAGTACATTCAGAATTTATGTCTCCCATTGCATGAAAAAATTAATTTAAAAGCCACAAAGCATGCACTGTCTGAAATCACTGTGTGCTCTCTTAGTGACATATATGGTTATTATGCTATCTTCCATTATGATGTGAGTTCTAGGGGGTCCTAATTATGTCAATTTTAAGTAATAGCTCCCTTAAATCCTTCTTTAATCAAATGGGATGTAAAGAATTAAGGAAATAAATGCATATACTTAAGAAATATATGCTGTATACATACATACATACATACTTAATATAGAATATATATTTTAAATAGAAATATATATTTCCTGTATATCAAGTCTCTGATATAAAATAATTCTAGACAGTCTGGAGGGATAGTAGTGGATTGGAGGTAAGGACGGGCAGGACATAATGCCGAATGACTAGAGATAAATTGGCTGAAGTCACAGGTGAAAAGGAAGGGACAGAGCAGCCATGGGGCTTGAGTACTCGGAAGACTAGAACAAGAAGTGATACACCAAGTGTCAGAGAGTCAATGAAAGTGCATGAGGAAGTGTGTGAGGGCTTCCCAGAGTCTAAAAGATTGGTGGAGAAAGGAAGTGGAAGCACAGAGATTAACCAGAAATCTCACAATAGCCAGCTAGCAACACGGTCTCAGGTGTTTACATCTCAAACATCTGCTGAGCACCGTCTACGCACCAGAGATGGATGCTACCAACGTATGAGGTGTGTGATGCTGGGTTCAAAGAATGGGTGAAGTAATAGAATGTAGCATTTCAGCCTGGAGGCAACTACAAAAGAAACTTTGTTCCTCCATTTCTTGAGGAGGAAACCAAGAGGAGGGTGTATCTGCAATAATCATGATGCTACGGCCTTCTATCAGCTAATCCAGAACTTTCCTTGCTATATCCAACAGTTCCAACTAAAGTTCCTTTCCTAAGACATATTTAAATGACAGAAACAACAAGAACAAAAACAGAAGTGGAAGAAGAAAGCATGACTATGTTAATGAGGGAGAAGATGACAACGAAAGTATCCAAAAGAAGTGGGCATATATGATAAGAACAATAATATGCTAATGTTAAGCCTCTGACGTACATCATCACATTGAAGCCATCCAACAACCTTATGAATGTCTGCAAAGCGTGAACAGGAATGCATCATACCACTGCAATTTTTGCTGAGCATATGCCAAGTTACCTAGAAGTTGCAGATACAGATCTCCATCCTAGATGACTCGCCCCCTTTAACCAAAGGCAAAACTACTGCTCTGGCCACCTGTCACGCTCAGAGATGGATTTAAATACTAAACATCATTGACTTTAGTGCAACTAAAGTAAAACTTGAAAGCCTCAATTAAAAAGCATGTTATAAAGCTGCTGTAACTGTTACACGATCATGTTAAATAGACATAAGTTGGGTGCCTTGAAAGCCCAATCATACTTCTTACCTAGCAACTCATACAGAGAATTCAGAATCGATTTCCAAGATTCCCCTGCTTCTCTCCCAGCGACATCCGCAAAGTGTGCAGCGCTGCTGTACACGTGCAGCCTGTCTATACACTCGAGCACAAGGTTGATCATTCCCTGGAAGGGTAGAGAAATCCCCATCAGAAACTGCGATTCTGCTCACAGGGAAAAAAAAAAAAATGCTAAGTTGTTTTTTTTAAAAAAGCCTGGCGCAAAGTAAGTCTGTTAATCATAAAGAACACTGAGCTCATTTACTCAAAGGACAGGAAGAAACACACTTGCATGTGAAATAAAATGTTCTTGAAATGATTCGAGTGGTTTTTAAATCCTGAGTGCTATTCTCAAATAGAAGCAGAACAATATAAAAATATGTACTTCATACTTACATTTGCAAGGCTTAATAGTAGAATGAAGAATCCATCATAACAGTATTCTACCATAAGTGCAAGGGTTCAGAGTGTGCCACCCCCAAATATGCCACTTTGGCATAAGGATTATTTGGGGCTGAAGGCAATTGAGGAAAAGCAGACACGAAAAATTCCCTACCCTTCTCTGTTCCACCAGGAAGGGCAGGAGGATGCTTGAGATGACGTTTGATCTACACATCAAACTAGCCCTTACTGTCCACTAGTTTCTCCCATATATTTCCTTCCTACAATTTGTTGCCCCTCCAAGCTCAAAATTCCTTTCGTCTTATCACTTCCCTACAAATTTATTATTCTTTGTGTTAAGATGCTATGTAAACCTGAGTTCTAACCACTCCTTGGAGTTACCCATCACTGAGTACTCCCGTGTATACACATGGTGCACACGTTAATAATCTATTTGTTGTTCTCTTGTACATCTGTCTTTTGTCGGTCTAAACTGCAGGGCCCCAACCAGTGAACCTGAGTAGAGGAAAATGATTTTTTCCCCTACCCTGCAAAAGCATAAGAGCAGATCCTTACTTTTAGGGAGGACACCACCACCACCACCACCACCACCACCACCACCATCATCATCATCATCATCATCATCATCATCATCATCATCATCATCATCATCAATCATTCCTTTTTAACAATAAACTGAAGATATAGTAACTTAATAAAGAAAAGCTCATGAAAACACATCTTTAAAGCAAATCAAAAATTCATTACAGAACTTTGTAAGAAGCTGTCTACTTTTCAAATTATGCTTTTAATTATGCTTTTACTTTTCAAAATATGCTTTCTAGATCAAGGTTGTCAAAATGAGGGAGGCAAAGCCCATGAAAGGAAGAGCTATAAAGAGTTGACAAATTAACTTACTTCACACAAAGAATGTAAGAGGCATTATGACCCTAAGAACATTTCTAGGTTCCCATTCAGATTGTCTTATATGAGAAATTGAGAAAAACACTAATCCAAGTCAATATTTTAAATTTTCACAACCCAATATTTCATTTTCTTTTTCTAGATATTAAATAAGTGTAGTATACCTAACAGTTTGGTATGTACAAAAAGAAATGATCTCAATAAACTATTCCATGTTGCTATTATAGGTTTATGTTGACATTTCCTGTGCTTTCATGCCATTATGAGCTCTAGATAGGTCATTTCTTTTGTACGCAGTGAAAAAAATCCTCAAAAGTTAATGTACAGTTCAACGGCTTTTGATGGAAAATTAGGAAACAGTTTTAAAACTAGAAGAACATAGATTTAGGAACTATGGGAACTCAACCATGTCCACTAATGTTTTTTCTTAAATACTTTTTACAAAGATACTTTCACTCAGAAAAATGCATTAATCCATATACAGGGAGCACTGAGAAGAATGGGAACACTTGCTGATCTGGCCTGATTTGCCAGCTCAACTCTGACATCCTCCCACTGAAATTCTTGAATACATGGTACTAGTTTGGACACTAGCATCAGGACCATTAGATGTATCACTTGGTCCTGCCTATAAAATATGCACTTGAGCTCTTTTTAGCAGGGGAACTTCCGGAAAATAAAATCATACACAGAATCTTAACATATGCAAAAAGAAAAAATGGGGGTGCTCTGTCCAAGCAGGGAGTCTGCAGCCTGCCTCCCAGGTGGCCCTCTCCCAGGCAACTTCCATCCCCAACCCAAAGCTCCAGTGGATCCTGAAGCACTTCCAAGGAGCCCCAAGGAACCTGCTGAACACTTCAAAAACCCTTGTACTTTCCAAAGCCTGTATCCATTTAGACGCTTTTGAGAATCTGTTTTTATATAACAAGCATAAAGCAAACTACTGTGCAACAATGATCAGAGTGGAAGCTGAGCAGAGAGTAAAATAAAACGTCTTTTGCCAGAGAAGCGAAGAGTGTCATCTTTTAAAATTAATACTTACTGAGAAAGAAATAAAAACTGTTGCAGGATTCCCCCAAGGCCTGGTTCCCTCGTTCCCTTTGTATAGTAGTACATCTGCTCATGTATATCTCAAAATGCAGATGTCAAATAGATAGAGAATCTTCCCCACCAAGAAGCTGTTTCCCCAAGACAACGACAGAAAAGAAACGATCATTGGTAGAAACTCACCTCTTCTTGGAAGAGATTCTGCCGATTTTTTAGAGCTCGTAATCTATTCTGCTTATCTTCATGCTCTAAGTGCTCATCTGGTGGGTGGAAGTAGCCAATCAGGTCCTGCAGACTTAGACTTACAGACTCTATAGGTAAGTCTACAGTGGAAGCCTTTGCTTTTTTGCTGAGAGCATCAAGGCCCCTAAAATAAATAACAAATGTTTCTCCACATCAGTGATTCACAATTTTGTTTTATTCTTTTTTAGTCTATAGATGATTGAAAGCTTTACTCTCTCTCCCTATATGCCTGTAAAAGGAACATATAAGAAAGGCCCTAATTTTCCTCAAAAAAAATAATGAACATATTCAAATGAGAAATGTTATATGCCGTCAAGTATATATAATGCTAAACACCAGTATCAAGAGAAACTCATCTAGAAGAAAATCTAAAGGATCTGGAGAACCAATGCCTACAAAACCAATGGTCTAAATATTTAGAAACCAACTGATTTTCATTTTAAAACACTATATACTTCACCGTTTGAGATGCAATTTCCCAGGCTCATAATTCTGACATTTACTTGTTCTGTTTTGTTTTGTTTTTGGCGTAAACACCGTTAACTGCTATGCTATCACTGACACTCACTGCCATCCTGCCTAATTCCTGCCCATTTAAAGATATAGCCCAATGATAATAATTTAGAAAATTCACTTATTAATCAAAAAACAATATATTAACATGCTTTTCCATTGTCTGAAAGAGATGTATTTAAGAAGTAGATTAAGAAACAGCATCAAGTTGCATTTTCTAGCCTTTGAAGAAAAGCATACGGCTGGCATGTAAATGTGTTAATTTGTTGGTCTTCTGAGACTCTGAATTTTAAAACTCATAGCTTTGTATGTATCTGGAAAGAAACACTTTAAAGCATAATGTTTGTAAATCAGAATTATTACAAAATAAAAAGCTCAGTAAAAAAATACCCAACAGATACCATAAAAGAATGGGAAAATGCCTATACTATAGTTGATATAGTAACATTCATATTGGTCATGACAAAATTTGATGCATAAAATATTATACTTCCTTTTCTGCCCGCTGCATTGGCAAAATTATATGTCAATATTTTATTCCAAGGAAATATTTCTTTCTAGTTATCTGACTGTATTACAATTTTTATTTTAAAAAACAATAAAAACCTTATAAATGAAAAATCAGCTTATCTTTGAACTTTATGATGCTATTATTTAAAATATATCATTTACATAAATATTACTAATAATTTTGGAATATTATACTTCAGCTTTATAAACAGTTCAAATGGTAAAACTGCATGACTATCTTAAAGTTTCTACCTGTAATTCCAAATCAAGTACATCAATGAAATTCATCTATTACCTTGTCTTGCCATCTCTACAAGGCCTTCTATGCCCAAAAAGCAACAGAAATGACTTGTCAGAAGAAAATTATTTCTCCCTTTCTAAAATGAATACTCATATGCAATGTAATATTGCTGGTTCTAAACATTTAACCCATTAATTCTAGTTGAATGATAAATATAACAAAGTCAAATTCAAATCCTATCATGCAAAAGTAAATAAAATTCATAAGTAATTCAAATATAATATCTACATTTTCAAACCTAAAGAGAAATAATAGCAAATCAGTTTTTAGGTTATTAGGTTGAATATATCTGCTATCAGAAATGTAACCATTCAATTGCTTTCCAGAAGAAGCCTCTTGTCAGACAAATGCTATCCAAGACTCTTAAAACTGTTAATGATATTGCAGCTATATCTTTTTCAATCCGTCTCCCAGAATAATGGAAATTTTAAAAAATAAACAAATGGGACCTAATTAAACGCAAAACCTTTTGCACAGCTAAGGAAATCATAAACAAAATGAAAAGACAACCCACAGATTGGGAGAAAATATTTGTAAATGATATGACCAACAAGGGATTAGTCTCCAAAATTTACCAAGAGCTCATGAGACTTAATATCATCAAAACAAACAACCCAATCAAAAAATGGGCAGAAGACCTAAATAGATATTTCTCCAAAGAAGACATACAGATGGCCAAGAGGCATACTGAAAAGATGTTCAATATTGCTAATTATTAGAGAAATGCAAGTCAAAACCACAATGAGATATCACCTCATACCAGCCAAAATGGCTACCACACACAATGAATGCTGGAGAGGGTGTGGAGAGAAAGGCACCCTCCTACACTGTTGGTGGGAATGTAAATTGGTACAGCCACTATGGAGAACAGTATGGAGGTTCCTTAAAAATCTAAAAGTAGAGCTACCACGTGACCCTGCAATCCCACTCCTGGGCATGTATCTAGAGAAAAACACGGTCTGAAAGGATACATGCACCCCAGTGTTCACTGCAGCACTGTTTACAATAGCCAAGACATAGAAGCAACCTAAATGTCCATCGACAGAGGAATGGATAAAGAAGATGTGGTACATATATGCAATGGAATATTACTCAGCCGTGAAAAAGAATGAAATAATGCCATTTACAGCAAAATGGATAGACCTAGAGATTGTCATACTGAGTGAAATAAGACAGAGAAAGAGAAATATCATATGATATCCCTTATATGTGGAATCTAAAAAAGAAATGATACAGATGAACTATTTACAAAACAGAAACAGATTCACAGACTTAGAGAACGAACTTATGGTTACCAGAGGGGAAGGGATAGGGAGTTTGGGACTGACATGTACACTCTGCTATATTTAAAATGGATAACCAACAAGGACCTACTGTACAGCACAGGGAACTCTTCTCAATGTTATGTGGTAGCCTGGATGGGAGGGGAGATTGATGGAGAATGGACACATGTATATGTGTGGTTGGGTCACTTTGCTGTGCATCTGCAACTATTACAACATTGTTAATTGGCTATACTCCAATATAAAATAAAAAGTTTTAAAAATGTTAATGATTCTAAGTTTTAGGACTCTCCAATAAAGAGACATTTTTCATCTTAATTTATCAAGGACAAAAAAATGAAAAAAATAATTAGGGGAAATCAAAGGTGGTAGAAGCACACTATGTCACAACAAAAATTAAAGCCATGAATTCCAGCTCTACATTTTATAATTTGAAGATTAAATCACATTACAAACATACACTCCTCCCTTATCTCATTTACTTCAAGAATACATTTATTCACTAATATGTATAAAATGGATAACTAATAAGAACCTGCTGTATAAAAATAAATTCAAAAATTAAAAAAAAATGTTTAAAAAGAATACATTTATTAATATACCTGGAGGAAAAAAAGCTATACCTTTTTTTTTTTTTAACAGTGCAGAAAAATAGAACCCTTTCCCCTATACATGAAAACAAATGCAAACACACACACACCCTCACACACACCACACCACCACCACTACTACCCTAACCTTGGGGAGAGAGACCAGAAGGGTCACAGAAAATAAACTGCATAAGAAAAATACAAATGAACAAAAACAAAATAGATCTCAACTTCCACTCTAAGAAGTAAAAAAGAAAGGTCTGAATTTACATTTTTTAAATGAGTCTCTTAACAGTATATAAATCTACATTAATAAAATGAATACCTAAAAAATTTTACTTTGAAAAATATATGGATATTGTAAAATATTATAAAGATATTGAGGTTTTAAATACTTTTAGTGCTTTTATGAATGTGATAGAAGGATCAAACTATGTTACTTAAAATAACATACCCTTTACAATGTTCTGTAATTATGTAAAACTTTTCAAAGTTTCTAAGCTATATTAAAGAAGCTATATTAAATTACATTAAGCTCTATTAAAGCTACATAAATTCAGGAATTCAAATAATTCAGTAATATTAACAAGCACATAAGTAAAATCCATATATATAGAAATATATATAAAAATGATGAATTAAATAATATAACCAGCAGGTGAGTATTCTAGAAAGAAAAGAAGAGAAAAAAATAAAGCTAAATTAAAATTTAATTTTTGAAAAACTAATACATAATTAAGGTCAGCTAAGTGTAAAAAAGAGAAACAGACTCATTATCTTCATCCATAGCATCTGTTACATGATCATAGGAAAGAGACACACTTTTAAAAGGAGATGCTGGATAACCAGGAAAAGATGGTAGTTTGATGATGGGCTTGTGATTAGAAATCTGAAGGAGAAAAAAAATACCAATATAGAACTAGCAAAGATTAGACTACATTTGCCAGGGGAAACATGGAATCACATCTCAAAATACAAATTTCATGTGTCAACTACATCTGAGTTGCTTTCAGCCAAGATAAAGTGAAACAACCCTCCTCCCCCTCCAAAAAAAACACAAGACAAAATATTTGGAGAAGAACACATTTCAAGACACTGGACATCAAGAAATAAAGGATAGATATGGTAACAACCAAGGTGAGTCCTACAATGGCTCCACTTTGCTTTAGGAGAATTTCTAGGCTATGATACAGGTATGGGAACCCAGGTGAGGCAAAGAAGACTCCCTGAGTTGAGGAGACATTGCTGAGAGTCTGGGAGACCAAGGTTACTAGAGTTTGCAGAACACAGTACCAAAGAGGAGACCGCTACATAGGAGTGGACTCTAGAGAAATACAGAGGGTCCCCCTCAAATATTCAGCAGAGGGTTGATGAACACATACATGTGAGAAAACTACCCAGGGCAGGGAACAAAGCCTACTGAAATAATTAGAGAAAACAGTAACCGATACTCACACAGGATATGAAATGGTGCCTTTTCCCATCAGTCAGATTGGGAACCCTCATAATTCATGGGACATCAGGTTGAGTATACAGATGGTCTTGCCTCAAGAGTGGGGAATAATTAGCCCTAGATTTAACATGGATCTGCACCCACCCCAAAAATCCTAAAAGCAAATTCCAGAAGAATCAAACTTAACCAAGTAACTTAACTGCTTCCCAGAAAAACTCAAAAATATTGACAGGAAGACAAAAATATCCAGTACCCAACAAATTTACAATGTCTGACAACTAAACAAAAATGACCAGATAGGTAAAGAAGAATAAAATATAATCATCAATAAGAAGAAAAATCGATGAACCAAAAGAAAAAAAAAAAGTCAGCCTAGAATGTTATACCCAGAAAAAAAATCACTTAAAATGAAGGTAAAATAGGACATTTTCAGACATACAGTAGCCAAAGTTTCCATCTCCAGGAGACCTGCACCATAAGAAATGTTAAAAGAAGCACTTTGGGAATAAAGATAAACTACCCATAGGAAATGCAAATCCTCAAAAAAATAATAAAGATTAAAACACCTGAAATGGTAAATATATGCACAAAATATTAGGTGCATTTGTTATTATTTAAATCTCTTTGAAATCTAATTGAACTTAAATAAAAATGATTAAAATGTAGTGTGGGGTTTATAACATCTATAAAAGCAAAACGTATGACAAAAACATCACAAAGGGGCTTCCCTGGTGTCGCAGTGGTTGGGAGTCCGCCTGCCGATGCAGGGGACGTGGGTTCGTACCCTGGTCCGGGAGGATCCCACATGCCGCAGGGCGGCTGGGCCTGTGAGCCATGGCCGCTGGGCCTGTGCGTCCGGAGCCTGTGCTCCGCAACGGGAGAGGCCACAGCGGTGAGAGGCCTGCGTACTGCAAAAAAAAAAAAAAAAAAAAATCACAAAGACTGGGAGAGAAGTATACTATTGAAATGTTCTTATATTACTCACAAAGGTAAAATGACCTGAAAGTAGGCTGTGATAAGTTAAAGCTGTATGCTAAACATCTTAAGCAACCACTAAAATAACCAAAAAAGGAATTATAACTAATAAGCCAACAAAAAAAGGAGATAAGATGGAATTGCAGAAAATTCTCAATCCAAAAGAAGGTAGAAAAAGAAGGAAAAGGTACAAAGACCAGAAGGGACAAATACTAAACAAATAATAAGATGGCAGGCAAACTTATATATCAATTATCATATGAATATAAATGGACTAAACTTCACAATTAAAAGGCGGTGATTGCCAAATTGGATAAAAAATCAAAACCCAAGTACATACTGCCTAAAAGAAATGTACTTTGACTCTAAAGACAATAGTAAGTCAAAAGTAAAAGATTTTTTTTAAATATACAATGCTAACACCAAAGAAAACAAGAGAGCAGAAGTGCTATATTAACTTCATACAAAGTTGATGTTATAGCAAATATCACTAGGGATTTTAAAAAGGTGATTTCATAATAAAGGGGTCAGTTTATTATATCCTAAATTTTTTGATGAACCTAATAACAGAGCTTCAAAATACATGAAGAAAAAAATGACAGAACTGCCAAGGAGAAACAGAAAAATCCAATTATAGTCAGATTTCAACACCCTTCTCTCAATAATGAATAGAACATACAGACTGAACATCAGTAAGGAAGCAGAATATCTAAACAACACTATCACCCAATTAGATCAAACTGACATTCTTTAGCACTCCACCCAATTAAAGGTGAATGGGCACATGGAACATTTATTTTCCAGTGCACACAGAACATTTACCAAGATAGAACATATTCTGGTAGAGCAACTAACAGAAATTATGAAAATGTCTGAGAGGACTTGTAATTGAGTTGATTAGTATGACCTTGGCTATGAAGGTAACAGAAAAGGGACCGGTGCTTAGACTGAGTTATAACACGGTTCTTGGTTCAGCGACAGAGTAAGGGCTGTAATTTGTTCAGGCTGCCTCGGAGTAGCCATGCCTGTCTCTCCATGCAACCTACATAACATCCTCCTGTGCACCTTAAACCATCTCTAGATTACTTATAGGACACAATACAATGTAAATACTATGTAAATAGTGGTAAATACAATGTAAATGCTATTTATATAAACAGTTCCCAGCATGCAGCAAATTCAGGTTTTGCTTTTTGGATCTTCCTGGGCCATAAAACATGTCTCAATAAATTTAAAAGCATTCAGTTTTACAAAGTATATTCTCTGACCACAGTGATATTAAATTAGAAATCAGTAACAGAAAGATCTTTGGAAAACCCCAAATATTTGGAAACTAAACAACCTATTGGTCAAAGAAGCAATTAAAAGGGAAACTGGGGCTTCCCTGGTGGCGCAGTGGTTGAGAGTCCGCCTGCCGATGCAGGGGACGTGGGTTCGTGCCCCGGTCCGGGAAGATCCCACATGCCGTGGAGCAGCTGGGCCCGTGAGCCATGGCTGCTGGGCCTGCGTGTCCGGAGCCTCTGCTCCGCAACGGGAGAGGCAACAACAGTGAGAGGCCCGCGTACGGCAGAAAAAAAAAAAAGGGAAACTGAAACACAACACAACAAAGAGTGAGAGATGCCACTAAGGACAGATATTTTAGCACTAAATGACATAAGAAAGGTCTCAAATCAATGATGTCAGCCTGCATCCTCTGAAACCAAAAAAAGAAGAGTAAATTTAAACCCAAGGCAAACAGAAAAAAAGATTAAAGATCAGAATGGGAATCAGATAATCTTTTTAAATGATCATCCCTCCCTCAGTATCTACTGGTTCCAGGACCTCTCTCAGATATCAAAATCTGTGGACGTTCAAGTCCCTTATATAAAATGGTGTAGTATTTACATATAACCTACACATACTCTCCTGTATACTTTATATCATCTCTAGCTAACCTACATAATACAATGTAAATACTATGTAAATAGTTGTAAATACAATGTAAATGCTATGTAAATAGTTGTTATCATGCTTCAGATTCAAGTTTTGCTTTTTGAAACATTCTGGAATTTCTTTCCTAATATTTTTGATCCATGGTTGGTTGAATACACAGATGCAAAATCCTTGGATACAGAGAGCTAACTATAGTTAAATATAGGTTATATAACTAACCTGTTTTATCAAGATAAGTATAATAAATGAATTTCATTCAAATAACCCAAACAAAAACAATTTCAATATGAAGCACCAAATATATAATTCAGTAAGTACTTTTGCCACAGAATCCAAATTTCCCATGTTTGGTTCTCTATCTAATCAATTAAACAAGCGTTAGATTCTAAAATTAAGCTTCCAAATCACAGACACTACTTTTTTAAAAAAAATATGATTGGTCTTGGGCAAAGAACAAATGTGCAAAAGCAAATCACATCCATGATGAATTACAGTATCTCGATCAACATACAAAATGCCATTTAAGACATACCATCACTATGTTAAGTCTAAACACGGATATAGTATCTTTCTGACAAAATATGTTTTAAAACAAATAATCAGTTTTTTCTCTAGTATTAATTTAGCTCTTGCTTGCCAAATGGAATCTCCATAGTGCCTCTGAAAATACCACACAAGTCACAATGTAATAAAAATTTGTCTTTTTGTAGTTGAAGAAGTCAGTACTGATGTATATAATTACATAGAAAACAGACTATTTTAAAGATTTATGATTATTTTCCTCAAGCCTTATAGAACTGATTAGGCTGTAGTCAAAAAGAACCATGGAAAGAACAAGATGGAAAAAAATCTAAGTTGAACTGATCCTAAAATAAGTTATAATTTCAAAGTCAAAAATTTATTTATTACAAGAAATAAGTACCATAAAAAATGATAAGAACCTGATGCTTACCCCATCTTTAAGCCTTTACTCCATCTAAAAAGGGTTAAGGTTTAGATGAGGCAGAGAGGTGAGATAAATACTAAGGATATGATGAAGCTGAATGCTGTGCATATTCTTTGACTTCATAAAAGTATGCACACAAATGCACATATACACAGTGGGATGGTTTATAAAAGAAGCAGAGAATAATTAAGTGAATATTTATATAATCTTGGGTGGCAAAGGTCTTTCATATGCTGATTTATAGAGTGAACTATGATGAAAAAACACTTTAAAATCTTTCCAAACCAGTAAGTTGGGAAAATATTTGCAATTTATATGATTATAGGAAATTAGTATCTCTAACATAACAAAAGCTCATAACAGCCTAATAGAAATATTATCAAATAATAGGGTAAATCACAAAGAAAAAAATAAATGAAGAAAATTGGTCAACACCCATTTTTCACAATTCTCACATAAATGCAAATTTTTAAAATAATTATAAGTAAATATGTACCTACTATAAATAAATACATATACACATATATATCACTTTTTCCCATCAAATTGGTAAGCTTAAAGAGATATGTAATATCCATCACCAACCAGAGTATATATTGGTATAATGTTCTCAGAGAACACATTGGACACAAGTTTGATTTAGTTTTGTAGATATGCAATTGTTTCCATTATTAGGGTGGGAAAGGTTACTTATTGCAAGAATCATTTACTCACAAAGTATGTAGGCTGTACTACCTCCAGTGTGAAAGGGCTAGCACAGGGATATGTTATAGAATAATTCTGACATACAGCTATCAATTATAAGTTACATATATAATTTTTAAAACCACAGTCTTTTTTAAAAAATTCATTTCAAAGAAAGACATAAAATCATCTAACTAGCATTTTCTAACGGGTTCTGCAGAACTGCCAAATTGTATGAGATTTACCACCATAGTATATTTTAGAATTGTTTACTTGTAAATCTGATAAGAAAATTAAAATAAAATATTAAACAACCACCACAACAAAGGACAATGTACCTAATAAATCTATTGAAAAGGAAGACTGTGCTCCGGATGACACGTGCTGTCCGTGATTCTTCATGCTGAGATCTGGATAAATTTAGACCATCATCCATGTGACCCTCATGATGCATAATAGCCTGCACGAAAGCAGAAATAACACCATTACTCCCAATATCTCTTTTTCAAATGGGTGTTAAGAAGTAGGCAACTCAAAAAGGTAAGCCATGACAGTAAACAGAGTCAAAAGACAGGTGAAGGGAACTGTAAGCTGTCAGGTTCAGGTAAAATAATATGCACAGGTCCCTGTACAAATTAGTCATTCAATATATTTATTCAGCTATTGTTTTAAAGATGAATCAGTTGTTGTTTTAAAGAACCAATCAATAAATATATTGATTTGAAAAACAATCACTAGAATGTTTTCACATATCTATGTTCAATGATTCATCCACAGTCTAAGCAAACTCTGAACAAAGAAGCAAAGGAAAACATTACATGGATACCAGTTATTTGGTAGTTCTGAACATAGCTGGGTTCATTAATAAGTACTGAGCAATGCTTCTAAGGCATCTCAGTTCTTTAAAAAAAATGTGTTTTTATTAGTTCTTTTGTTAGCTTTATGTTTTTGAACACTCTATGAAAGAACAACATGAAGAGATAAGTGCAAAATATTAAGTGAACAGCTGAATCAATTTCACAAAGTGAACAAACCACGTAACTAACACCCAGATCAAGAAAGAGAACAATATGGCACCTTAAAACCTGCCCTGGAGCTCCCTTCCTGCCCCATCCACCACAATGTTCCCCATCTTCATGACTTTCAATAGCAAAGGTCACTTGTGTACTATATGTAAATGGAACCATTTGTGCCTAACTTCCTCCACTCAACACTAACAGCAAGATGTTTCTAGAACATTTAATCAGGTATACTGAACTAAAATTAGCAACTAGAACTAAAATCATAAACTACCTAGAAAGCAATGTAAAGAGGAACTCCTAATACCAAAATCAATGAGACAGATACATCTGTATTCAAAGTCGATTTTGTAGCTTTAAATGCCTTCACTGACAAAGAAAAAAATGACTAAAGTGAAGGAACGTATTACTCACTTCAAGACTCTAAAAAAGAAAAACAAATTGAATAGAAATGGGGAATTAATGAAGATAAAAAGAGAATTTAATGAACTAGAAATCAAATAAAATACGAGAAAAGGATGAATAAACACAAAATGTTTATTTTTTGAGAAGATAAATAAAATAGTTAAACCTCTCACAAACCAGGCTAAGGATAAAATGGAAAGAAAGAAAAAAGCACAGAGAAAAGAATATAAGGTACAAAAGACATTAAAATTCTAAAATGATAATAAGACAATGCTATATGGAACTTAATGGCCAAAAAAATTTTTTTTTAATTTAAGAACAAAACTGACTACTCCAGAGGACAAGGATGGCTTCCCAGAAAGTTGAAAATCATCAAAAGGAATCTGCCCAACAAAGTAGAAAATTTGAGGATACCAATTTATTAAACAGAGATTGAAAAGGAAATTTAAGATCCAATTTTTAAAAGATTATAGGATTAGGCAGTTTTACAAGTGAGCTCTAATGAACCTTCAAAGAAATGATACTCTTAATGGTAGACTAGTCAGTGAACTACGACCACTGCCTATTTTTATATAGCCTATGAGCTATGAATGGTCTACAATTTTAATGGCTGAAAAAAGACCAAGAAAAGAATATTTCATGAAACCTGAAAATTATATGAAATTCAAATTTCAGTACCCATAAACAAAGAAAAATTAATATATAAATTTCATATATAAAGTGAATATATATGATAATTCTAGATAAATTCTAAATAAAACATAAATAGAATCTAATAAGATTTCAAAAGAATAATAAACTAGGTCAAATTGGGTTTAGTCTATGAATGTAAGGATTATTCAATATCATGATTATTAACCTATTTATCAACAAAGTAAAAGACACTAAAACATGATTTTTTCTCTACAACTGATAAAATTTAGCAATCATTGCTAATTTTCTAAAAAGTCAGATAAAATAGAAATAGCAAGATATTATTTAAATATATAAACTATTTCAATTGTCCACAGGATGCAAGAAGGCATAACTTCTGTGAAAATTCGCAATAAGAAGTCATACTGGGATGAGCAACCAGAATAGATGAAAAGACAGCAAGCTGAGATAAAAAGTGACCTGGGTGAGATAACAAAAAAGACAAGAAAACTAAAATTTCAAAGGCACAGAAAGACATTAAGGAACAGAACTGCATCAAAGAAAACAAAGTGAGTGATTTGGGGGACACATTTGCGAAGCAAAATGCAGAGACTGGGTAAGAACGATAGGAATGCCAAAGGGGAAGACGGCCGACCTGGAGGAGAGAAACTATCTGTGCTCCTGAGAAAGAAATTACAACTGTAAGAAAAGGAGGCCAAAGATACACTGCACAATTCTCCTCTCAGTTTTAAAAGACCTATGTGTGCTGATTAAAAATCCTTGGTGACACAGACATAGAGAACAGACCTGTGGTCGCTGAGGAGGGGCGGGAGAGGATTGGGAGTTTGGGGTTAGCAGATGCAAACTATTATACAGAGAATGGATAAACAACAAGGTCCTACTGTATAGCACAGGGAACTATATTCAATAACCTGTGATAAACCTTAATGAAAAATGTATGTATATGTATAACTGAATCACTTTGCTGTACAACAGAAACAAACACAAAATTGTAAATCAACTATACTTCAATAAAATAAATTTTAGAAAATCCTTGGTGACAGATGCATTTCATAATTCAGAGTTTTCAGGGGTTTTTAAAAATGTAATACAATGTACGTGTGGAACACACAATATGGTAGGTGCATCACTGCATAATCAATGAATTTATATTTCTGCAGCAAAACATGAATATCCACACTAAGTGGGACACATAAAACCTATGAAAAGTGATTCAGACATTTTTTTAGCTAACCAAGGTTTTATTCATATGAAACAACAACAGGAAGTCAGTTTCAAATATGTAAAGATTTGGTGAATATACCACCAACATGCTTTTCTCGAAAAATAAAATGATTTGAAGATACTAGCTAACTGGGAAGTGTATAAAAATTAGGAGACCTAGACTGAGAAGTCCTCACCTGTCATGACCACACTGAGGTCTCTCGATAAAGACTTAATATAACAGATGGTTCTAGAAGTAGTAATACATTTACAGTAGAGATTGTATTAGATTATCTCTTCTATGGCCTATAAAGTCTGTTTCACATGTTACTTTACTAATGTAAATAAGACTGGTTAGCTTCTCAACACCCCTGTCAAATTCTTCTATAAAGCAAGGTCTTTGTTAGCCTATGATGTAGAATGTAAGTCCCACTCTGACTTTAATCCATGGTTAAGGTATAAGACAGTGGAGTAATAATAATGACAACAGGGTGAGGGATAAATGAAATGAGTGGAGAGCATTGAAAATGTTGAAGGTGACTGATGGATGGATACACAGGGTCCACTGTACCCTTTTGTTCTCTTTGCATATATTTGAATTTCTATAATAAAAAGTTAAAAACAGCGAGGCTCAGTCGTGGGACAGAATGAACGCTACACAAATACTGAATACAAACACATTTAAATTTATGAGCCTAGATCAAAGACCCCAGAGACAAGCGATCATATTATAACGATTATACGGGTCTGCAGGAGAGTTGTCCCAGGCTCTCCATCCGAAGCTCTGAGGAAGGTGGTACAGGGATGCACTTAAGCCCAACTCCATCAAAGCAGGATTAGCTTCCCACTCCACTAATATCAGCACTGGTCACTCTAAAAAGATAGCAATAGCCTTGAACAATCCATACTGGAATGTGTATATGTTACGATTAGGAAATCTACTGAAAATAAAAATTTCTTCCCCACTACTTCCCTTCCAAGGTCTATTATAGAAATAATAGTTATCCCATTATCTGATTCTGCGTACTGTTACATGGCAGTGTAAAAACATGAAATGTGAACAATCTAGTATCAATGCTATGTACTTGCCATAAGGAAGCTCACAAATTAGAGAGAGAGAGATGTAGCCTAGTGAATAAAATAGCACAGAGAGTGTATATAAAATTTAATAATACACAAATATTATGAGAACACAAAGGAGGGTGTACTAGATGAACTTAGATAGGAAGAACGTCTAAGATCACCTTTAAACTTAATCCCTGGGGGATGGATAGGAACTGGATGGAGGAAAAAAAGAAATTTAAAAGGGCATTCCAAACAGAGGAAATGGTATGTGCAAAGGCACAGATGTGGAAAAGCCATGTTTCATTGAGGCTTTGGAAGGAATGTGCTGTAGGTGGCTGGTGTGCTGGGGAACCTGAAGACACCTAGAGACTGGACAAAGAATAGGAGAATGGGGCAGAGACAGATGGGAGGCAGGTCAGGAAGGGCGTCACATACTATCAAAAGGCATAACTGTCGTCTTGTAAGTGATGGGGTGTCAGTGAAGAACTCAGAGGTGAGTGTATGAGCACGTCCGCAAATGAGTTTGGGGAAATAACAGAAACGAAACTCACAAACACTAAACATTTCTACGCATGAGCAGTATTGAGCATTGTAAAAAAGATACTGTACACACAATCCCAGCAGCATCACAGAGGACACAGTGAATTAGGCAGACCAAGCTAGGATCCAGAAAAGAGTAGCGTATTTCTTCACTTAGTATTTAAATCAGTGATATAACATCCAGCGCTGTTCACTTACAAAAACCAGAGAGTTTATTAGGGTGGGACTGGACCTCTAGCATGTAAATTACAAACATTAGCAGGTGGCTGAAAGGGTTAGCTACTTCTTTTTGTCGTGCATTTGTGTTTTTCGTTCATTAATAATGACTGCCATAAATACTGTTTTGAAATACTCTTACCTTACGTTGTATGGATCCCATTCTCACAGATTTCACATCCACAGACTGGTAAGTTAGCCACAAGCCCGTATTGATATGCTGTATATAGCATACTGAGTCTCCATATTTTATTTCAGAGGTTCCCATGCCATCAACTTCTTTTCTCACCCCTACATCCAATTTTTCCTAAGAGAGAGAGAAAAAAACAGATAAGAAAAGGTTTTAAAAATACTAGTTTATATCGAAAAAACTTTGCCTTGCTGTAAATAATGTTCCTTAAAAAATGCAACTCTCTGCCATCCTCTGAAATAATAATGGTCAAATGTTCCATGCTGGCAGTTCAACCTCTACTGGAAACTCAAGTAGGAGATTGCAGAGATAAATAACATATTCCTGAATTATTCATACTGGCAGAAAACTATTTTGGCCATAACACAAAATTTTATATTGCTTCATGGCAAACTCCAAACCAGAGATCTTAAAATCAGTAATTTAGGCTTCATATCCTTTCCAGATTATTATTTTTGTGACTGATGACTAAGAGCATAGGATTGAGGGACAGAAAAGCCAATTTTGAGTCCAATCTCTGCCACTTATTACGTCTGTGACCTTAGGATAAGTTAATTAAACGTTTTAAGTCTCCATTTTCTCATCTGTAAATACAGCTAACAAGAGACTCTCCCCCAGAGTATCGGAAAACATGAGATAATGAATGCAAAGTTTTCAGCACAGTGCCTGAGATAAAATAAACACTTCAGTAAATTCTAATGATTTTGACCATGAAAATGGTATTGATAATGGTGATGATGATTTCCTTCTTAATAAGTATGTTAGACATAATGATGATTTCTTTCAAACTAATCAAGGCTATAATTCAGTTTCAACTACTTGCAGTTTCTAACTCGGACCCCAGAGGTATTCACCCCTAAAGGGCTGCCATGCTCAGCTCCCTATGCTATGAAGAAGCAATCAGTCCTCTGATACCAACTAAATGTTTCTTTTAAACCCCTATTTATTTTTTATAAAATTATTTATTTATTTTTGGCTGCATGGGTCTTTGTTGCTGTGCGTGGGCTTTCTCCAGTTGTAGCGAGCGGGGGCTACTCTTCCTTGTGGTGCACGGGCTTCTCACTGCGGTGGCTTCTCTTGTTGCAGAGCATGGGCTCTAGGCGCACGAGCCTCAGCAGTTGTGGCACATGGGCTCAGTAGTTGTGGCGCACGGGCTTAGCTGCCCTGTGGCTTGTGGGATCTTCGCAGACCAGGGCTCGAACCCGTGTCCCCTGCATTGGCAGGCGGATTCTTAACCATTGCGCCACCAGGGAAGCCCCTAAATCCCTATTTATTTTAATGCTTCTTCCTTCAATTTTCCCTCCCATGCATCATTCTGATCTTTAAGAACTCATTATGTCTTGAAGTTAAGAGTTCTTAAAACAACAGCAAAAACACAAAACAAACAAACAAAAAACCTAATGTTCTTTTGGTTACAATACCTCCATTTGTGGTTTCTTATTCTTCTCTTTGGTCTAACTTTCCTTGTTAAATTTACTAAGTTTTGCCTATTTCTTTGACTATTTGACTGTCGTGTGAAGTTAGTACCAGTTACACAAATGTTTTTGAAGATTACGTTGGAAGTCTGTTAAACAAAAAGGAACAATCCAAGTAAAACAGATTTTTTATTTCTCATGGTATTATTGCACCATACTAATAGTTAGCAACTCCAAAATAATTACGGACACTCTGCCAACAATTGAAAATTAAAATTTAAATGAGCTGCAATTCTTAATGCAAAAAGGGTCAAGGTCATATAAGTAAATGCAATCATGAGTTAAGTTGATTTAACCATTAAGCAAATAACTTGAAACACTATTCTAAGAATCTGCAATAAAACAGATACTAAACCATTCCAATTTCATTCTATCAAACCAGATAAACTACTAATCTACTTATACCAACCCTATAAATAGGAAAATTAAATTCTAGGGA
Source organism: Mesoplodon bidens (assembly GCF_964165515.1). Classification (NCBI taxonomy): domain Eukaryota; kingdom Metazoa; phylum Chordata; class Mammalia; order Artiodactyla; family Ziphiidae; genus Mesoplodon; species Mesoplodon bidens. The sequence continues at coordinate 115,192,038 of NC_138176.1, read as the reverse complement.
AAATATATAACAATGCAATTATCTCCTCAAAATAAAACAATGAGCCTGTAACATTCTTTTTGTTTGTCTTTTATCCCAGGAAATGACTATGTAGTCTATTTATAGGCTTGTGGATTGTGCTTTGAGAAGCTTCAGTTACTAAGTGCAAAGGTATGCTGTGTTTGCTTTTTACTGAAGTAGTTCACATCTCTCTCTGGATTAGAAATTTTAATTGTGAAACTTCATGATGACCAGGTTTTCATAATTACTCTGATCCTCAACTCAGGTAAGAGCTGCTAAAATGACATTAGAGAAGAAAAAAAGAAATGTGATTATTTGCTGAAGAAACACCAATAAAGGCCAGTCATGCTCTTTCCTTCTTTTATTTCCTATCATTTTCTGTAGCTCAGACTTAGGAGAATTTCAGGTGAAAATCATCTAGATGCTGTGACCAACCACCAAGTCAAGAAAACGTGACAGCTGGTAGAAGCTTCTAACAGATAATTAGTCTGTATTACTAGAAATAAAGTGTCCAGCTTAGGCGAGTAGTAATCTTCCTAAAACCCTATATTAGCTACCTTATATCTAAATCAGTGGCCTTTAGTTTCAGCATTGCTTTGATTTACTTTATAAATCACCTAGATTTATTTTTCTTTTGAGTTATTCTGGCTTTGGGAAATGACGGTGTGGTTTAGTTGGGCTAATCCTCCCACAGATAACAGAAAATTTGGAAAAAATATTTTTCAGAATCTACTGGAAGGCACTTAAGAGGGACCAAAAGCAGAGAGAAAGCGAACAGCAGACTTCTCTCCAAAGACAGAGTACCCAAGTGATTTGTAAAAAGCAGCCTTTGCCTTGGGGCATGGCCCATCCAATCTGCCTGGAGCTCAGGCAGAAGAAAGCTGCTGTGGTATTGATACTTGAGGTATCAGAGTACACAGTTTGGGGCTCACAAGCAGACAGAAAATTAGATAAGCTAAATCCTGGATAAGAAAAGTAGCCACAAGATCTGTTTATAAAATTTGTCCCAGGGACTTCCCTGGTGGTGCAGTGGTTAAGAATCCGCCTGCCAATGCACGGGACACGGGTTCGAGCCCTAGTCCGGGAAGATTCCACATGCTGAGGAGTAACTAAGCCCGTGCGCCGCAACTACCGAGCGTGCACTCTAGAGCCCACGTGCTGCAACTACTGAAGCCTGAGCGCCTAGAGCTCGTGCTCCGCAACAAGAAGCCTCTGCAACGAGAAGCCACCGCAGCGAGAAGCCCGTGCACTGCAAGGAAGAGTAGCCCCCGATCACCGCAACTAGAGAACGCCTGCGTGCAGCAACGAAGATCCAATGCAGCCCAAAATAAATAAAATAAAATAAAAAATTTGCCTCAATTCTTGCTGACCACTATACTATGCATGCTCAGGGAAGGCCCAGTTAATGGCAGCCGCTAGGAATCGAAATAACTGAGCACAAATAAGTAGTACAAGCAACAGCCCACTGCCAAAGAGAGAAAGAAACCAGAGTTTCACTCGAGCAAGGTTCACTGCCTACCAAAACCACAGTCACTCTTCAGAGAAAAAAAAAAAAAAAAAAAAAAAACTACTCCCAATCCCAGCCTTCGAACAATCCTACTCATGAATGATTGGCAAATCTAATTTTCAACTGAGTATCAAAATGCTTCCGGAAGCAAAAAAGATCAGCCTGAAAAATAATAAGCGATATTTTGGCATTGGGTACACCAAACTGGCTCATGACTAAGTCAAAACTATTTCTGAACAACTGTCTTCGTTAAATGATACATACGTATTGGATATACTCATTGGATAAAGTAGACTCATTAAGAAATTTAAACTAGTCCCATAGGATTATGTCTTTATTATATGGACAAGGTGGTTCAGAGAGAGTCTTCTAGCATTAATTGAAATCTTCCTTAAATGTCTCCAAATTATTCTGTCAAGTGGCTGATATGAAGAAAACAAAGGCCTTTACCCTTAGATGATGGAGTGTTTCTTTTGGTAATAGCCAGGTCTCCTTAAAACAAATAATGGCTAAAGTTAGGAGAGTTAAAAGGTCAAAAAATTTTTATTTATTTGCTTCTTTACGGGGCCACAGTTTGGCACAGATAGTTGGTCACTGTGAAATATGAGTCTAAAAATGCTACAGGGTCAGAGAAATTGCTGGGACTGAGACACCAGGCCAAGCTTAGCCCATCCAGGGCAGAGCTGCAAAAAAAACCAGACAGCTTGCTTTAGCCCTGGTGTTCAGAAACTTCATAAGGAGACACTCTGGTGGGTGAGTTTGTGGCCAGAAGGGTTTTAAAACTTTTCTTGTATTGGGAGGTGTCAGCAGCTTTTGGCAGGAAAAAGCTCTTTGCAGGAAAGAGCTCTCTATAGGGGGCCCCTCTGTCTTGCCACTAACCTTACACCAGGTGCCCCCATGCTCTATTCATCTCCGGCTCTAGCACACCTTTCAAATCTTTTGACCACACAATACCTTGCCTAATCCGTTGGTTCTTTCCATAGATCAAAGAAGTAGAAATGAAGGATAAGTAATTAACAGATGACCAAATCTCTTCCCTAGCTTCCGCATCAGTAATCTCGCCAACAAACTGTGTGAACAAAACAGCATCTAAAGAAAGATCACGAGGAATCAACAAGCCTGCACACACGCCTGCACGCAGTGGGGGATGGCGAGGACTCTGACCCCCTATCTCAATGATTCACTGAGATGACTTCCCTGTTTCTTTTTAAAGGCTTCCATGGTTGAGCAGAATCTTCAGAGGTAATTTCTGGGGGACACTGAATCCACCATCTCCCCAGACTGTCAGCATTCTGATTAAAGGCAACTTTCCCTTCTATCAGCATTTGTGAGTATCGATTTTGTAAGCAGAGAGCAGCTGGACCTGATTCAGTAATGGAGGGTCTTTGAGGGGCTTCCATGGGGCAGTGAAACAAGGTCACAGAGCCTTAGGAGAAGCCCTCTCATATCTTGTACTATACTTCCCTCCTCTGGAGTGTGGGTGGAGCCAACGAATATGTTGGGACATCACTCCTGCAATTAGGTTATGTTATATGGTAAAGGTGAGAAGATCTTGGAGATGTAATTAAGGTCTCTATTTAATTGACTTTGAGCAAATAAAATGGGAGGTTCTCCTGGGTGAGTCATGCTTAATCAGGTGAGGTCTTTAAGGAGGGTTTAGGCTTTCTCTGAGCTCAGCAACTACAAACAGTGCGTCCCATGGATTCCATTCTGCTTACAATCTTCCTTTCCAGGCCACTTGCACTATGGACTCCAGGCTTACTCAGCCAGCCTCATAATCTCAGAAAGCGAGTCCATGTAACACATCCCTTCATGTATACGTATCTCATGCTGGCTCTACCTCTCGTTAAACTCTGAACCATACACCTCATCTTTTTTTCATTTTTGTTTTTTTTTTGTTTTTTTTTTCATTTTTAAGGACATTCATTGCTTTCTAATTTTACAAGCAATACATGTTCACTGCAGACAACGAAAGATACCTAAAAGTATAAAGTAAAAATTAATGATCACCCATAGCCCATCCCTCCCAGAGATAACCATCATTAGCATCTTGATGCATTTCCTCCCAGTATCTCCATTTTCTAAAAAATTGAAGTATAATTGGCCTACAATACTATGTTAGCTCCAGGTATACAACACAGTGATTCAATATTGCTATACATTACAAAATCGTCACCATGATGTCTAGCTACCATCTGTCACCAAAGATACTACAATATTATTAACTATATTCCCCATGCTGCACATATCATCCCGGTGATTTATTTATCTGTAACTGTAAGTTTTTACCTCTTAGTCTCCCTAACTTGTATCTTAAACATTTTTTGAGCCAAGAATAAAAATCTCAAATAAAACAACATACTAAAACTGTGTCCTAAAAATATTTTGTTCTTTCTATTTTTGCCATTTGCTCCATAATCCTTGTAATCTCATTGGCAGTCTTATTTGAGGTTGGTATTCCATCATTTCAGCAGCAAAAGGTTTCTATTCATGGGGCGTGAGAGGGAAAAAACTGGAGGAAATCACCCACAGAGGAATATTTTTAGGGCATTTTAAGCTAACAAAAAAATGACATCTTGGGGGTAGTATAATACGTGGGTGATTGGCAAGACCTACCTTATGATGAAAACTGACATTTCAACACACTAACGTAATGGTTAAAAATTCTAGGAGTAGAGAAAGTGAAGAATAGGTCTAAGAAAACCTGCATGATTCAAATTGAATTCTTCATGATATAAAATGTTTTCTTTAAGAAAAGACCAGCATAAGCATTTTGCAATATATATGTGCATCAAATCATCACATAGTACACCTTAATTTCATACATTATTAAATGTCAATTATATCACAATAAAGCTAGGGGAAAAAAGAGGACCAACATCAGTGATCTTAAACTGTCTTCCACTTTATTCTGTTTATTCTGAATATATATAGTCATCAACAATTGTTGATTATTCTGCAAATCCTGAATTTGAGATTGGCTAGTGAGTGTTCACGTTAGTGCAAAGATATCCCAATGACAATCAAAACAACTGCTCCTTATATTAGCTAGTAGAACAGGTTTTTAAAGCCATTCTCATAATTTTAAGTAAGAATGATCTTAATGATTTGTTAAAAAAAAAAAAGGTATGTTTCAAGAATATATTTTCAAAACAGTCTCACACAATCATAGGTAAGGGAATGCTACTGTAAATGTAAGGGTTCTTTCTTTTTTTGAGTTTGACTTTTTTTGTTGTTGAATTTTTGAATTTTATTTTATTTATTTTTGTATACAGCAGGTTCTTATTATCCATTTTATACATATTATACACTAATATGTCAATCCCAATTTTAAAAGTTAAATTTTTCATCAGTAATGAAAACTTGATTTGCAACACAGTAATTATGTCAATCAATAGTCATTTATTAATTGTATACTCAAAATATACCAAAATTGAAGAAGTATCTTACACACACAAGTCTCTGCCTTCCAGAAATATAAGTACTCATTATTTTCACTGGAAACAGTATAGCAAAGATACATAAAGATACGACAAGCATTTTCAACTTGTCAGTGGCACTAAGGGAAAAAAAAAGAATCAAATACACCTTTATGTAAATCTGATTATTTATTTCAAAAACCAGGGGCCATGACCAAATGTGATGATTAACAAAAGGATGAAAGAAACTGTTTAGCCATACCATCTTCTCCAAAATGTTGACAGTATAAAAACTATTTTATTTTTAAAACATACAATTTCATCTATAATTAAGGACTGTACTTTTATTCTAGTTTAGTTTGTTCTAAGTTCAATGCTTTTTTTATTATGTAATTGTACTTTTCATCATGAATAATTTTCAATTTTAGTAATTAGCCCTATTAGTATCAAAATATGTATATATTTGTTAAAAACTGAAATACACACACAATACAGTTGTTTCTGAGTGATGGATAGTACATGATTTTAATTTTCCCCTTACCTCATTTTTGCAGTATTCCCTTTTAAAATCGTCTATAATGACTACACATTACATATAATGAAAAAGTAATTTTAGAAAGAAATAATAGAGTTACTATCTTGACTTCATAGGAAACACTTTATTACCTACTCTGTCAGTGATTTTAAAATGAAAATTCTTTGATTTTAAAAATAAGATGTCCTCCAAAAACTAAAAATATAGTTGTCATGATCCAGCACTCCCACTCCTGGGCATATATCCAGAAAAAACTCTAATTCAGAAAAATACATGCACCCCTGGTTCACCATAGTACTGTTCACAATAGTCAAGACATGGAACCAACCTAAATGTGTATCAACAGATGAATGGGTAAAGAGGATGTGGTACATATATACAATGGAATACTACTCAGCCATAAAAAAGAATACATGCCATTTGCAGCAACATGGATGGACAGAGAGATTATCATACTAAGTGAAGTAAGTCAGAAAGAGAAAGACAAATACCATATGATATCACTTATATATGGAATCTAAAATCTGACACAAATGAACTTATTTACGAAACAGAAACAGACTTGCAGACGTAGAGAACAGACTTGTGGTTGCCAAGGGGGAGGGGATGGGGAGGGAATGGGGAAGGGATGGATTGGGAGTTTGGGATTAGCAGATGCAAACTATTATATATAAGATGTATAAACAACAATCTACTGTATAGCACAGGGAACTATATTCAATATCCAGTGATAAACCATAATGGAAAAGAATATGAAAAAGAATATATATATATGTATAAGTGAATCACTGTGCTATACAGCAGAAATTAACACAACACTGTAAATCAACTATACTTCAATAAAATAAATTAAAGAAAATAAAAAATAAAAATAAAATGTTTTCCTGGATTTCACTTCCACCTTCACGACTCTCAACCATGTTATATACAATTATCATAGTGGTAAATGACAGTGGGTTATTAACAACCTGTGTATTACAGTTGTTCCATAAATGTGAGGTCCATGTAGGAGACTAGTTTTAGAGAAACCAAACAGTTTATTAAAAGGCAATGTTGGAGGGCTTCCCTGGTGGCGCAGTGGTTAAGAACCCTCCTGCCAATGCAGGGGACATGGGTTCGAGCCCTGGTCCGGGAAGATCCCACATGCCACGGAGTGACTAAGCCCATGCGCCACAACTACTGAGCCTGCACTCCACAGCTACTGAAGCCCTCGTGCCTAGAGCCCATGCTCTGCAACAAGAGAAGCCACTGCAATGAGAAGCCCGCGCACCGCGACAAAGAGTAGCCCCCGCTCGATGCAACTAGAGAAAGCCCGTGCACAGCAACGAAGACCCAACGCAGCCAAAAATAAATATATTTATTTTTTTAAAAAAGGCAATGTTAGAATCCTAGGTCTCTGTACTTTCAGTGTAATCTATGACATTACACAATCACCAAAAGCCAGCAACAGAACCTCTGAGCAGAGGCCACGGAAGGAGCTGGTCAGTAAAAACTCTTCAAATACAAACTATACTCTAACACTGACAGAACATAAGCAGAGATATTTGGGGGGAAATGTTTCAAAAGCTATTGCTTTGGGCAAGAACCGTTATCAAGAGATTTTGAAAATATTCATAGCTTTTGAGTATTTCTGTTTCTAGGTCTAGCCCTAAATAAATAAATTTAAACTGTGCACAAAACTTATGTCCAAGTATATCAGTACAATGGATGAATTTGTAACTGATTTTTTTGTTACAAAGGAAAAATGGCTATCATAATAGGCAAAATAATCCAGAGATTTTTTTTTAAGTTAAAGAGAATGCTTTCCCCTTGCACTCATACTCTCATACACCTTCCATTTTGATCTTTCTTTTTATTAGTTTTATTTTATTTTTTTATATTTTAATGAAGTATAGTTGATTTACAATGTTGTTAATTTCTGCTGTATAGCAAAATGATTCAGTTATACATATATACACACACACACACACACACACATTCTTTTTCATGTTCTTTTCCATTATGGTTTATCACAGGATATTGAATATAGTTCCCTATGCTATACAGTAGGACCTTGTTGTTTATCCATTCTCTATATAATAGTTTGCATCCGCTAATCCCAAACTCCCAACCCTTCCCTCTCCCACCCCCCTTCCCCATTTTCATCTTTCTAAAGCAGCCAAAGTTAAAAGATTAGTGTAGATTCTTCCACATCTAATATATAATCATATATAAACACACACACACGGATCTTTTTCTTAAGTAAAAAAATAATAAGATTTTAAAATTGCATTACAATTTGTTTTTTTCTTCACTCAACAATATTATGATGGGTATCTTTCCAGATCAATATATTCTGATAGCTAATACCACTTAGCTATCAAGTCTATTCGTTAAACATTTGAGTCTACCAATTTTTTTGCCATGACAAAGAATGATAATGTGCACAGTTTTATTTTATTTCTGTAAGAAAACTCCTCTCATTAAAAATACATTTATATAGAAGACTGTTAGATCAGTGGCTGCATGTATGCAAGAAAGAAATTACTGAAATATGTTCATACTTGTCTCTTTTGCACTTACATTTCCATTGGAATAATCTAGCCCATTTTGCTAGAGGCATCCATTTACCTCCTGGAGAATTAGGATTGTCAAAGAGTGAAAAGAGAAAGATCATGTAGGTATTCATCTTTCTATAGCAAAATAGGATTTTTGGAGACCATGGGAATATGATTGCTACAGAAATAATGAAAAGAGAAAGATGAACTCAGCATTCAGATTTCTCCAGCAATAGCAGGAACTAGGGAGACCACAGTTAGACAATAGAGTCAGGCACCTACCCGGGAGGCCCTACATGAGGCCCTGGTGTACCTCCAGGCCCCTGGGCAGCCCTGACAGCCTGGGGGTAAATGAATGACTAGCCAGTCCAGGGTTCCAGGCCTGGAAGTCAGGCCTGGTTACTGAAACCCACCCTGGCTAGTGGTATGGAGCAGAGGTAATCTCATGTTCACTGGATCTTCTTATGTGCTCAGCCAAGTGACATGGACAAGTGGTTCATCTCTCCTGCCTTTAGTTTTTCCATCTGTAAAATGGGGATCCTGATTCTCAGAGAGATCAGTTACAGAGAATATTCAGCTCAATTGGCAGACTTACAAGAAACAGAGAATGGTAGCAATTATTATCTTTAAAAGGCCAAGAAATTAGGGAAGAAAGGGTCCCGCTTCCCAGTGCCGTCAACAAGCTGTAGGGGGGCACGCACTGTCAGTAGGTTCCCAGCTCCCAGCCAAGGTCAAGTCAGCCCTTAAATATTCCTGGGTGAATAAATGTCCACTTCCCTTCTTTCACAAACCTCCCCTCTCTTCCACCACCTTACTTTAGTAAATTTTACTACAATAAAAATATTGTTTAGTGTTTGGCTTTTTACTATAAATATCTTATTTGTTACTTGATTTTGGAGTTTTAAGAAAATATTATTTGACTTTTCACTGCTTCACTGGAAGCAATCAGAGCACCTTTCATTTTTCCTCTTTCTCCTCCAGTTTTTGTTAGATGTATTTTTCCTTTTTAAATGCCATATACTGAAATTTTTTCTAACATCTTTCATTGTGATATGGCTGTTCAGCTTTTACTACTTCTTTGGGATTTTATTTTGGTAGATTATATTTTGCTGGGATGTCGTGCATTTCTTTTCACTTTTCCGATTTCCTACCATTAAGCTGTATGTCATTTTACACTATCTTTTTTACTTGAAAAGGGCTTCCACCATCAGATAACTGATGCGTCTTTGGTGGGTTGAATTTTTTTTTTCTTTCTGGACTGAGGTGTTATCAGTGGACAAACTAGCAAATTCCCACCACCCTGGTTAAAGTCTTGAGGAAGAAGCCCATCAGCGCCAAGTTTGTTCACAGTGCAATCAACTGTGCTTTCCAACTACAGACACAAGGAGCAACTAACTGCCCACCTGAGGTCCACCCAGGTACCCTCTCCAGAGCCCCTCTATGGGTCCCTACAACAAATTATAGATGCCAATCCTGTCTCAGATTATCCACTGGAGTTGATCAGCTTTGTGTGTTTTCACCATAAAGGATGGGGACCTACACTGGCTGTCTTTCCAGGAGATCTCGGGAGAATTCATTAAATCAGAAGCATCTTCTACCATTCTGTGTACTCCAAAGCAAGAAAACTGAGAGCGTGGCACTAGGGATGTAAACTGAGGCTACTGTCTTTTTAGAGTTACTTCTGATCTTGCTCAAACTTACCTTTATCTGTAACAGGGGTGTAAAGTTTTCCATCTCTGAGACAAAAGCTAACCAGTAAGTTAATACCATTCCTATCATGATGCCCAAGTTTCACATTCTTCATTTAATTAAGGACAGAAATACACAATTATCACAAAAATGCATATAATCGATGCTTGGCATGTGTCACATGAACAAGTGATTTTCAACTATTCTTGAGACACTTCACTATTCAGGACATCTACTGTTTTCCTGAGGCATGGTTAGCAATCCATTGCACTGTGGGGTTGGTGAGTTACGAATCTTTCATGAGGTACTACGTGGGCCTAGCTGTGCTACAGCACCAGCATTCCAACTTGACTTTGATGTGCACTTATTTTTTTTTCTATTCTACTCATCATCTAGTTCAGAGGGATTCTCATGAAAGATATTAAGGATTCTCTCAGGGGTTCTGTTCTTACAAATGATTCAAGAACGTAAGAAGAAAGGTCTGTATGTAAGAGCATCTGTGTGAATGTTCTGGTGTGCCCATCACATTGCTATACAACAACAGCACAAGGTCTGTGCTTACTGCACTGTCAACACCTAAGAAAGCTAAAAGGGGCTGGATCAATGTGCTACATGTAAATAACCAAAGAACTATAAGCCAGGTGCAACACCTGGGAAGGTGTTAGTGGTTTAGGAAATAGACTTTACTGAAGAGGAAGGCATCGAAGAGAAAATGGGAATTTGGAAATACATGTAAAACATACATCATTTCTTTTTGCGTTTCTAACATCAAAGGAAATGCAGTAGGGATGTACTTAAAGGAAATCGAAAATTATACATTTCTGTCTTACCTTGGAAGATCGGAAGGTAAATGCTGTTGATTTGACATCAGCTTTTTCTTTGTCCATGAGTAGAAGGCTTTTGTCTTCCATGAGGCTCAAGTATTTTCCTGTTGTGACATGGCGTAGTCGGAAAGGCTGGCCCCATCTTATGTGGCTTCCACTCCACCTAGCAAAAACAGTTAAGACTTGATCCAATAGCAAATACAATGACAGGAGAAACAGCAATTAAAATGTATGTGTCAGACAATGAACAAAGGTGCTTTGCATACACTGTCTTCTTTAATGATCCCCCAAACCTTATGATGTTGGTGTTATTAATTTCGTATCACAAATAACAAAATGGTTATTCAGAATGATTAGGTAATATTCCATGTCACAGAGCTAACAGTAAGTAGAAGCAAATTTAACTCAAGGTCTTCCGACATTAAGTGTAATACCATCCACACCAAACACTACTCCATGCAAAGATGACCAAGAACTTGTGTTCCAGGTTAACCTCTAATCGCTAGTCACAGATATAGACATTATGAGTTTAAATGATACCTTAGCATTTACTAGTTATTTTTGGATTTGCACAGACTTGAAAACTAGTGATATTAGAGTCAATGCCTAATTATGATTAACTGGAACTCATATATATAAACTGAAGTATGTATTTATCTGAAAAAAGAAATCTCTTCCTATGCTTTAAATTTTAATAATGTGGAACAATTATGTCATTAAAAACCAATGAACAAGAAAGACAAACCAAGAATATAAATTCTAATAGAGTCAAGAGGAAAAACGGGAAAGCAAAATTGAATGCAACACAGAGAAAATATAAACTAAGATTGCAGAAAAAAGATAAAAAGCAAAGTTGTGATCATTAAAGTCTGCTTTTAAAAATAATGACTTTCAGATAGGGTAGAAAAGAAAAATTAAGATACAGACCATCCTTGCTTTGCACAGTACTGTGTTAATTGAAAGCCGTCATTATCAGAGCCTTGCCCTTACTACAGTACAGAGTGGAAAAAAGGTTCTGATAGTGGTGACTTTCAGTTATCATGCTAGTGTGCAAAATGAGGACAGCCTCTTATCAATGCTGTAAAATCAAATTTTAAAAATACAAATAAAAAGGATTTACCATGCATACAAAATCAAAAGAAAATAGTGATGGTAAAGTTGATAGTAGAGAAATTAGAACTCAAGGCAAAAAAGTATAAAGGGGACACTGTCGGGTATTTTATAATGAGAAAGATATACTATAAAAAGAATGTACGATGTTATGAAGCTTCACATGTCAATGGCAAACAGAAAATGAAACAAAAGAAACACAAGGATAATTTTTTAAAGGACAATTATAGTGGAAGCTTTACCACTATGTAAGGAATCAAATAAATAAAAAGTAAAGGTATGGAGGAGTTCAATATGATTTTATTAATTAATAAACCAGTTTTAATACAGAAGCATTATAAACTTTTATATTCTACAAATTAAGAACACTTTAAAAAGAATTCACCAATCTTAGTGAACTAAAAGTCAATTTTATGCTGTTTCCCAACCTGGATTTTTGACCTGAACTATTAGCCTGGAAAATTAACAGTAGAGTGATATTGTAATAAGTTCATGGATTTGTTTATAAAGACAATTACTTTGGAAAAGTCCTCCTACTAAATTAATAATCATGTACCAATAAACCCTGATAATAACACGGTATTGTCTTAAAAATGAAATTAAGGTTCATTTACCGACAACAGCATGTTAAAGCATTTCTAGTCTGGTAATAGTGTATACTTTTTACCAGAATTTCTATACGGTATTCTGGATACCATGTTCAAATCTATTTAATAGGGCTCATATACATAAGCACTCCTCTCAAGCCACTGTTAGAAATGGAATGAATCTGGCCAATCATCAGCCAAACTTTGTGAAGTCTAAACACATTTTCTTTAGCTCACAGGTCCAAAAGAAAAGAGGAAAAGCCCAGGAGAATCAAGGGCAAGAAAATAATATTTCAGTAAAAACTGAAAATAGTTATAGTAAAGAAGTTATATAAAGCAGCTTCCTATGTTATTAGAAAACTGTTCCACATGTATTATCTATATTTACTTGTAATTATGTCAAAGAAATTAGGAGTATTTGGTCACCTGTCATGACATGTTAATTTTTAAAAAATTTGTAACACATAAGAAAGTGGAATTTTACTTAAAATACAAAATGCATATTTATAATTGCAGTGATCATGCCCATTACAGAAACGAACATATATCCTACTTACAGTGTTCTGACAACTTTGTACTGGGGTACAATACAGGAATGTGTTTTCTATTACATTTGACTCCCAAAATTAAAACTTACCTTATTAAAATGTTCATAATACGGAAAAACTTTTGACAACATTAATGTTATGTAAGTAAGCAATATAAAATATATAATTACTGGACTAAATAAATTATAACAAATACATAGTTTGGGGCCTCACTGGAGGAAAAAAAAACCATATGGTATCCCAAAGATTATAATACAAACATTGACCTTTGGAAATAAAGTTCTGTCATAAACAAACATAAGCAGGATCTTTGACTACTGCTTCCTAAGTAAAAAGAAAAATTAATTATGTGGCCATTGCATATAATAAGACATGCAAATTAAATGCAATCTAATTTGTAAATTTACAGTGAGGCCAAAGTAGGTCAAAGATGCAACAAAATCTAAAAAAAAAATTTTTTTTTAATAATTACATTTGTTACATATGAACCTCCTGCTTTCCTACTGTAGATATACATCAAGGGTCATAGAGTAGAATCAAAACACCTCTCTTTAATTTTTGAAATGGTTGAAAAAGTCCCTGATCCACCTTGGCCGTCAAGCCCCCTTGCTGTCATCTAGATTCTGAGAGGCACAGCTACAAACACATGGTGATAAAGTACCCCCTTTCATCTCCATTATTTGAAGAAGGCTCAGGCTCTTTCTATATACCAGTCAACCAAATTCAAAGTTAAAACAAACTCCAAACTTCCCCCTTTCAAACTTCAAACATTAGGCAACAGCAGAGGAATGGAATTAAGACCACGGGATAGAAACACGTGCTGAATAATGGGATTTATGTAATTGCAGTTCATCAACAACATTGTTGACAATAAAAAGGAACTCTTGTTGGGCTTTCAGGAGCTCTCATCCTTTTTTTTTTTTTTTTAAATCTATAAATTGAGACAGATTTAGGTCCTGGTTTCCTCAAAAAAAAAAAAAATCATTTCTTTAAGCACACAGTTGTGAAGGGTAGGTAGATCTATAAATGTGAAAACACATCTGGAGTCTGTTTTTTAAAGGCAAAAAAACTTCTCTAAATTTCACGTTTTTGGACTATTTCATTTCTCTAATTAAGCTGTCATTTTTATAATACACAAGGCAAATTACAAAAATACATGTATATATTTGAAATTCTTTTCCCTAAATTCTCTGAATAATTTATGAAGCACACAAAAGCTATGAGTTTTCTTCCCTTTCCTTTATAAGTCATCTCTTCTTTTCCCATCACATTAAGAGGTGCACTTCCCATAAAATTTTACTTTTAAGTTCAATGTTTATCAAAAGTTTTAATATTTCAGTGCATTTGATCATCTATGAATTTATACAGGAGAAATTTAATATCATCAATTAATTAAGAATTAATGGGGTTAATATAGAAGCACTTTTTTAAAGTCACAGACTTACAATCAGAGAAAATATAAAAAATAAATTTAATTTACATGCATTTTTTTTTGTTGAAGAGGAGTATGACACAATGAGCAGAAAAGTCTTTCAATCATAAAAAAAGTCCAATTGGGGTATTATTCTGTCATGGGAGAGTAAAGGAAATATGATTTCAATGAGAAAGATGAATAACATATTTTTTTTCACTGTTAAAGAGACCATGTTCAAGTATTTTTAAATAAACAAAGATGGTTATTAAATCACAGCAGTACTTAGAGACAATGGGATACTTTTATAAGAGTGGTGTAACCATTTTATCTTAAAATGTCACTACTTATGATACACTGTAAGTTATATTCTATGCATCTATTTAAACTGATAATGAAAAAATTTCTATGTCAAGCCTAACAATGATCAAAGAAATACAAAGTTTTTCGAATCATTGTATGTGATGTTAGCAGAAAAAACAAAAAGACAAAAAACTGAAGACCACTGAACCATTTTAATCATCATTAGATAAGCATTAATCTCAAAATATCAGGTTGACAAAGACAGCTGTTCCATAATAAGATAGTTCCCTACAGCCATCCATGAAGTCTGTTACCCTAAATCAATAATTTTTTAAAGTGTCATATAATAGGGAACATACATTGAAAACTTAATGATTTTTAGGTAAAGGACTAAAACTTCCAACCTTTTATTTTTAATTTAACTGATATTTAAATTCTATTTAAAATAGTTCAAAATGACACCTTTACCATCAGTATTGCATTTACATAAAGGAACTAAGTCAATCTCTGGACAGCTTTTTGAAGTCACCAGAAAAAAAAGGTCATTGTTTCTATAATGAATACACAGTGACTTGTTGCAATCCACATTTCTCACTCAGCTATCAAGCTATTTGTAAGTAAATATAGTGACTGCCAGTTATGACGGTCACATCTCACTCAGGTTCAAGTTTCCACTGTTTTACATGTGACTTTACAAGGTTAAACCCAGACCTGAAATGTGCGACAGGGTTGTCCCTGTCTCCAAACCTTACATCACTCCGCTCTGGGAGCTCTTCCTGCCAGGAGATGCACAGACTGGGACAAGACGATATTATAAAAACAAATGAGGCTAAACGCAAAAGCAGATGGTATAAAATTGTTGCTTACTACCTGGTGAATGTAGGCTAGTGAAAGATAAATAAAGGCAGGCAGAAGGTAAAAGAGGAGAGACTCTCCACTTTCTCAGGGTTTCATTTGCTTGCTGGTTGTTAGTACGACCATCTCACATAAAAGCACAAGAGCACTCGATGTACTTTGTACCCGGAGCGTCAGGCTGTATTTAGAAGTTCTACTTACGCAACTCTTAGCGTCTCTAGTCTCCACAGGGAACGTGCGTGAACAGATACAGCACCGCCTTCGTAATGAACAGTTCTGTTAAAAGAAATAAAAAGCCCAATTTTAACGTTGCATTCTTGGACTCAATTTTTCAAGCCAATTCACAGAGAAAAGTAAATGGGAAGGCTTTGGAGAAACAGTAAAAGCTACTTTTTGGTAGGAGACAATATAACTGGAAATAAAAATAACAACAGTGACCTGAATAAACATTTGATTTAAACACATTCCTTCGTCTTTTACTCCCTCTCATCCCCTTCATCCCCTCTCCCTCACCCTGGCCATTTTTCTCTCTTTATCCCAGTGAATATTTTCATCATTAAACTTAAGTCCATAAACGTACTCCACTATGAGTTTAGGTGTAGTTTAATATATTTCAACACGTGCGTATAATTATTTGCAATTCTAAATTCTTTCTAGACATTTAAAACATTTTAAAGAAATGTGAAAACACATTAATTTTAATGTTTCCATGACAATCTGGTAAATGATAAGAGATAGGAAAATGTAAACATCAATAAAATGTAAATATCAACAAAAAGTCATACACACACACACAGAAATTTCTTTGGATGTACATCACACATACCAAAATTCCAAAGCTCTCATAATAACAATTTGTTAATCTGCCAGCGTGATGCTAAGTAATGTGTATACATTATCCAAATTGGTCTCTATACCATCCCCTTGAGATTGGTTTAAGGAAACCACAACTTGTTTCCTGTTTCTTTCCCAAGTGCTCACCATCTCCCTCTCCACTGGGTCTCTTCATCATCCAAACACACATGACCCTGTCCTGTCACAAACATAATAACGTGTGACCATATTTTCCTCCCCTGCTTCCCTTGCTTTTCTGCCTCATTACCACCTCCTCTTAAACCTCAGTGCACTCAATCTTGTCTGCAGACCCACTTCTCCACTGAGACAGATTTAGCTGAGGCCATCAAATGACCTTCATGTTCCCAAATCCAGTAGACCTATTTTTTTTAAACACTTTGGAAAACTCTACTGCTTTGACAGTTTTCCTAACACCATTCTCGCCTGCATTCCTCTTAACTACTCAGATATTCCTTCTCATTCTATTTTTATCGTGGAACTTTTCAAAGACACACAAAAGTAGAAAGAATATTATAATAAACCCCAATACACCCAGCACATAGCTTCAACGGTGATCAATATAGGGCCAACCTTGTTTTACCTATAACCACGTTATCCTTCGACATACAACCTCCACATAAAACAATACAAAAGTATTTTTCTATACTTGATATACATATATATAAAATTTGTTTTTATTGGGCTTCCCTGGTGGCGCAGTGGTTGAGAGTCCGCCTGCCGATGCAGGGGACACGGGTTCGTGCCCCGGTCCGGGAAGATCCCACATGCCGCAGAGTGGCTGGGCCTGTGAGCCATGGCCACTGAGCCTGCGCATCCGGAGCCTGTGCTCCGCAACAGGAGAGGCCACAACAGTGAGAGGCGCGTGTACGGCCAAAAAAAAAAAAATTGTTTTTATGAAATACCCATTCACTGTTCAAATTTTCCCAATTGTCTCAAAAATGTCTTTTTCAGATTGAAGTAATGCCATTTGTAGCAACAAGGATGGACCTGGAGATTATCATACTATGTGAAGTCAGACAGAGAAACAAAAATCATGATATCGCTTATATGCAGAATCTTAAAAAAAAAGATACAAATGAACTTATTTATGCAACACAAACAGACTCAGAGACTTGGAGAAGGAACTTATGGTTACCAGGAGGGAAGGGTTGGGGGTATGGATAGTTAGGGAGTTGGGGATTGACATATACACACTACTATATTTAAAATAGATAACCAACAAGGAGCTACTGTATAGCACAGGGAACTCTGCTCAATACTCTGTAATAACCTAAATGGGAAAAGAATTTGAAAAAGAACAGATACACGTAATTGTACAACTGAATCACTTTGCTGTACACCTGAAACTAACACAACATTGTTAATCAACTATACTCCAATATAAAATAAGAAGTTTTTTAAATGTAGCAAAAGCCATAGAAAACAGGATGATCAGGAATCCTACCGAGAAGCATGAGGTAATCATTCTCAGGTTAACTTGCTTTCAAATTTTATTCTTTTTTAATAATGAATCTACTTTTATCCATCATGACACAGGATGGGAAAAATCTGAATAAATTGTTCTTCAAGGAAAAAAATGTCTTCTTCTTTCTGTTGCTTTTTCAAATCAAGATCCAAATGAGATGCATAAATTGGTTTGGTGTCTTTATTTTATTCTAGAACAGTTCTCCCTTCCTCTTTTTTTTTCCTTCTTTCCATTTATTTGTTTACAAAAAAACTGTATCATTTGTCCTGGAGTATTTTCTACATTCTGAATTTTGCTGATGACATCCTCACAGTCTTTTTTAACATCTGCCTCTACGTGGTAGATCTAGAAATCTAGAAACTTGCTCAGGTTCAAGTTTGTGATTCTTCGGCAAGAACATTTCAGAAATTGGTGTTTGCCTTCCTATTACATCACATCAGGAGGTAATAATGACTACTTGTTTATCTTTTTACATTAAAATTGATTCAGGATCACCCTGATCCATCCATTATAACCTAAGAATTTTAGGTACATCAATGACCAGGGTCCTCAGTAGGGGCTTTTAATGGTGGTTGTGAATATAATCATGTGGATAGCTTTTAAAATCCTGAAACCTTGCCCTCACCACTGGCCAATTAAACCAAATTTGGAGTCACGTGTTTTAAAAGCTCCCCAGCTGGTCGTAAGGGGGAGCCAAAGTTAGGAAACTATGGTCTATACCTGTCTCTAAACAGTAGCACTACTGACACTTTGGTCCAGGTAATTCTTTGCTGTGGGGGGCTGCCCTGTGCACTGTAGGATATTTCCCACATCCCTGGCCTCTACCCACTACACACCAACAGGAGCCATCCAAGCTGTGACTCAAGTTGTGGAGATATATATATATATATATATATATATAAATCTTAATATATAGAATATATGTTACATAAAAATACATTCATATATGTGTGTGAATGTGTGTGTGTGTGTGCCTGTGTGTGTGTATATATATAATTTTATAGAAAGGATTTACTATAAAGAGTCTGCTCATGCAATCATGGAGGCTGACAAGTCCCAGGATCTGCTGGAGACCCAGGAGAGCTGATGATATAAGTTCCAGTCCAAGCCCAAATGCCTGAAAACCAGGAGAGCCAATGGTATAGTCCCATTCCAAAGACTGACAGGTTCAAGATCCAAGAAGAACTGATGTTTCAGTTTCAGTTCAAAGGTAAGAAATAATTGATGTCTCAGCTCAAAGGCAGTTAGGCAGAAAGAGGTCCCTCTGATTCATGAAGAGTCAGTCTTTCTGTTCTATTCAGGCCTTTAACGGATTATGAGGCCCACCCACACGAGGGAGAGCAATCTGCTTTACTCAGTCTATAGATTTAAGTGGTAAACTCATCTAAAAACACTCTCACAGAAACACCCAGAATAATTTGATCAAATAGTCTGATCAAATATCTGGCTACTGTGTGGCCCAGTCAAGTTGCCACATAAAATTAAACATCATAATAACTGAGAGAAAGTCCAACTTATCTAACTATATTTCTAAATCTGGAATTAATATCTACATTGTGAGTGATACCTTTTTTTTTCTCCCCAAGATAACTACAGATAAATTCAGAGTGTTTCAGAACACTTGGATCATCCCAAAAACATTAGTTTGATCAGTGAAACCTGAGCAAAATAATTGTCTTATACATGAATTACAAAAATAACAATTAGGTTATTTTCAATTTACTTTTGTTTCTTCAACATAAGGAAGGCTTAAATTTAGTACATTATTTTAACACTGGACAGCTCATAGTCAATTATTACTGCAGTACCACAGACACCACCTTTTTTTTTTCCTCCAAGTGAACTATTTTTTTTTTTTTAACATTTACCATATGACCTTAAAGCAATGGGGATAAGGGATGTTGTCATTAATGTTCTACTTTTTGAACACATACTGGTTTCTTTTTTGTCCAGAGAGAGGCTACAGTGTGTAACAAACGCTGAACAACAAAAGAGGGAACAAAAATAATACAAGGAAATTTAATCAGTCACATCCAATTTTGATGGTGAATCAATTACACAAGTTAAAAATAAAGAGTAGTAGTTTACTGGCTTCTAAAGATTGCCGTGCCAATTCAAATGCTTATGACATGTTTATGCAGAATTCAGTGGGGACAAAAAAAGTCGTATCACTGTATTTTAGTTACTGCAATGAAGGGCAGTAAAATAATATCAGAATTATTCATTTTTCCAAACTTGATGTTCAATAAATGAATGACGGACCACAGAACTAAATTCTCTTTTGAAAAATGTTTTTTTAAATCCTAACAAAATAGATTTTAAAAGTCATAATTGGTATCCATAGGAACTATCACTACTTTTTACCTCAAAAGAAATGTGCTGCTTTAATACATGTAGCAAAAATGATTACTTTTCTCCTTTTGTGCACATAAGTTTATTAATTTAAAGTATCACTGAACATTCATAAAATCCATCACATGCACAGGCTAAAGAATAAAAACCATGTTATCATATCAATAAATGCAAAAAGCATTTGACAGAATCCCACATCCATTCAGTGAAAACTTAGAAAACTAGGAATAGGAGGAAACGTCCTCAACTTCATGAAGATCATCTACAATCAACATCATTCTTAATAGTGAGAAACTAAATAATTTCCCCCTACGATACAGAACAAGGCAAGAATTTCCCCTCTCACCAATCCTTTTCAACACTGTACTAGAAGTATTAGCTAATGCAATAAAACAAGGAAAAAAAGGTATGTGAATTGAGGAGAGAGAGAAAAAAAAAAACCTGTTTTCTTTTGCAGATGACATGACGGTCTATGTAGAAAATCCCAAAGAATCAACATCAAAAATAAAACTCCTGAAACTAAGAAGCAATTATAGGAAGGTTACAGGATACAAGATTAATGGAACGATTAATGGACAAACTCAACTTTCTTATCTACCAGTGATGAACAACAGAAATTTGAAATTAAAACACAATACTATTTATATTATCACCAAAAGGAAAAGAAAGGTATATTTCTTACAAAATATGTACAAGATCTATATGAGAAAAATGACAAAAGTCTGATGAAAGAAATCAAAGAGTAAATAATTGGAGAAACATTCCACATATACAAACAGGAAGACTCAATACTGTCAAGATATCAGCTCTTCTCAATCTGATCCATAGATTCAACTCAAACCCAATCAATAACCCTAGGAAGCTAATCAGTTATCTTCAAAGCAAATCTAAAGTTTATACAGAAAGGCCAAAGACCCAGAATACCGAACACAATATTAAAGGAGAACAAAATTGGAAGAATGACACTACCAAACTTCAAAACTTACAATAAAGCTACAGTAATCAAGATGCTGTGGTCCTGGTGAAAGAGCAGACAAATAGATAAATGGAACAAAGCAGAGAGCCCTAAAATAGGCTCATACAAATATAGTCAATTGACCTTTGACAAAGGCACAAAGGTGCTCCATTCCTTTCAATGAAAAAAAGGATAGTCTTAAATAGGTAAAGTACAGGAGATTTTTAAGGCACTGAAACTATTCTGTGTGCATTACAAGGGTGGATATATGTCATTATACATTTGTCAAAACCCAGAAAATATACAAAACTAAAAGTGAATCCTAATGTAAATAATGGACTTTAATTAATACTAATGTGTCCATATTGACTTATCAGTTGTGAAGGAAGTACCACACTAAAGCAACATTTTAATAATAGGAAAATTGCAGAGGAAGGTCTGGAAGGGATATGTGGGAAGTATCTGTACTTTCTGCTCAATTCCTTTGTAAATCTGAAACTCCTCGAAAAAATAATGCTTATTAAAGCCACAGTAATCAAAATAGCATGTTATTAGCACAAAAACAGATATATAGATCAATGGAAGAGATTAGGGAGCCCAGAAATAAACCAATGCATCTATGGTCAATTAATCTATGACAAACGATGCAGGAATATCCAATGGAGAAAAGACAATCTCTTCAACAAGTGGTACTGGGAAAGCTGGACAGCTACATGTAAATCAAAGAAATTAGAACACTCCCTCACACCATATACAAAAATAAGCTCCAGGGCTTCCCTGGTGGCGCAGTGGTTGAGAGTCCGCCTGCCGATGCAGGGGACACGGGTTCGTGCCCCGGTCCGGGAGGGTCCTGCATGCCGCGGAGCGGCTGGGCCCGTGGGCCATGGCCACTGAGCCTGCGCGTCCGGAGCCTGTGCTCCGCGACGGGGGAGGCCACAGCAGTGAGAGGCTTGCGTACCGCCAAAAAAAAAAAAAAAAACTCCAAATGGTTTAAAGATCTAAATATACGACATGACACCAAAAAACTCCTAGAAGAGAACATAGGAAAAACATTCTCTGACATAAATCGTACCAATGTCTTCTTACAGCATTTTCCCAAGGCAAAAGAAATAAAAACAAAAATAAACAAATGGGACCTAATCAAACTTAAAAGCTTTTGCACAGCAAAGGAAACCATCAACAAAACAAAAAGACAACATACGGAATGGGAGAAAATATTTGCAAACAATGTGACCAACAAGGGGTTAATATCCAAAATATGCGAAGGGCTCATACAACTCAATATGGAAAAAACAAACGATCCAATCAAAAAATGGGCAAAAGACCTAAAGAGACATTTTTCCAAAGAAGAGTTATAGATGGTCAAAAGGCACATAAAAATATGCTCAACGTCGGTAATTATTAGAAAAATGCAAATCAAAACCACAATGAGATATCAACTCACACGTGTCAGAATGGCTATCATCAAAAAGTCTACAAATAATAAATGCTGGAGAGGGTGTGGAGAAAAGGGAACCCTTGTACACTGTTGGTGGGAATCTAAATTGATGCAGCCACCATGGAAAACAGTATAAAGTTTCCTTAAAAAACTAAAAATAAAGCTAACATATGATGAAGCAATCCAACCCCTGTGTATATATCCTGAGAAAATAAAAACTCTTAATTTGAAAAGATATATGCACCTCAATGTTCACAGCAACACTATTTACAAGAGCCAAAACAATGGAAACAACCAAGTGCCCATCAACAGAGCACTGGCTTAAGAAGGTGTGGTATATGTATACAATGGAATACTACTCAGCCATAAAAAGAATTAAATATTGCCATCTGCAACATGGATGGGCCAAAGAACATTATGCTTAGTGAAATAAGTCAGACAGAGAAAGACAAATACTATATGTTATCACTTTTATGGGGAATCTAAAATATAATGCAAATGAATCTATATACAAAACAGAAACAGACTCACAGACACAGAAAACAAACTTATGGTTACCAAAAGGGAAAGGTGGGGAGGGACAAATTAGGGATATGGTATTTAACAGATACAAACTATTATACATAAAATAGATAAGCAACAAGGATTTACTGTATATTACAGGGAATTATATTCAATATCTTGTAATAACCTATACTGGAACATAATAAAAAAAATAACTGAATCACTATGTTGTACACCTGAAACTAACACAATATTATAAATCAACTATGCTTCAATTTCAAGTCTTAATTTTTAAAAATCACTTAATGTTTTTTTTAAATATTTATATATTAGGAGAAAATATACTAGGACTATACTAGGAAGAAAATGAAGAGGATGATTATAAAATTTAGCCACTTTTATGCTTTTCTTTTGTTTTGAAAAATATCACATTTTACAAGATTTAAAAATTTTAGGTTGGCAGTTATTTTCTTTAATCACTTTTAAGCTTACATCCAATGTCTCCAAATGTCTCTTACTTGAAGTGAGCTGTAAATCTTACTGTTGTCCCCTTAAAGATATCACATCTTTTTTTCTATCTGTTTTTAAGTGTTTAATTTTGTGTTTACTTTTCAGTACTTTTAGTCTGATGTAAGTGTGGCTTCTTTTCATTTGTCTTACTTAGGGTTCATAGTTCTTGAATCTGTGGCTTAATATACTTAGTCAGTTGTGGAGAATTCTTAAGCAACTGTATTAAACATTGCCTGTGCCTTGGGTACTTGCAAGCACTCTTTTTCTTGTTCTCTGTCTCCCTCCTGCTTTCCTTCTCCTGCTGCCTCCCTCCCTTCTCTATCCTTTTATTTTGGAACTCCAATACATGTATGATAGACCATTCATCATTTACCATGTACTTTGTATGCTCTTTTTCATATTTCCCAATCTTTTGACTATCAGTGTTTCAGTATGAGGTCAGAATATTTCTTCTGACATTATTTCCAGTTCAATAATTCTCTTTTCAGCTATGTCTAAGCTGATATTAAATCCATCTGTTCTAATATCAGTTATTTTAATTTTCAGTTTTAGAATGTCTGTATGACCCCTTCTTATAGTTACCAGTTCTCCACCAAATTTATTCACCTGGTCTTTTAATTCTTAGATAATAATCATAAATATTTTAAATTCTACTTGTGATAACACTATTATCTATGTATCCAGGACCTGTATGCCTTTTTCTATAGTGTGTGTTTGCCTTTTGCTTTTCAGGTGGGTCCTATCTTACATGCCTGTGCTGTATAACAAAGAATTTGGCTGACCAATGCCCCTGGTTCCTAGAAGGGAGATTCTAAACCCTTGGAATTTCCCAAGTGATATAAGAGACTATGTTTTTCATGAGCCTCTTAGATCACACCTTCATTTATGGTAATGGGGGCACTCGTGGTGGGCCCCTAGATAGCTTCAGTAAGAAGGTTGGCCATGCTGGAAAGACAAATCAGATGACCAGAGGGTTGGAAGTTTGATCCAGCCTGACCTCTGAGGAGTGAAAGTGTGGAAGAGATTAATTAAATAATTGAGTACATGATTGAACTCAAACATTCCTACGTAACAAAACCCCAAGAAAAACACTCTAAGACAAAAGCTTGGCTGAGCTTCCTGGATGATGGACACGATGATGTGCCAGGAGGGTAAGATATCTTGATCCACAGGTACAGGGAAAAGAAACTCTACATTTGAAACCCTCCCAGACCTCGCCCTATACATAGCTACATCTGGTCCGATTTGTAATCCTTTATAATAAAATTGTAATCGTAAGTATAGCACTTTCCTGAGTTCTTAAATTTAAAGGGGTTATGGGAACCCCCAAATTTGTAGCCTGTTGTACAGTAGTACAGATGGTCTGAGGACCACCCCTCTCCTTGTGGCTGTTGTCTGAGATAAGGGCAGTTTTGTAGGGAACAAAGCCTGTAATTTGTATGATCTATTAATTCTGGGGAGTTGGTGCCAGAACTGTACTGCAGTACATCAGTCAGGGTTGAAACAGAATAGCGTGTTTAATTTTGATTATTAGATTCAGTATATGTAAAACAGAAATCACTTGAGTTCTTTGTGTTAGTCCCCCACCCCCCAAAGATGTACTTTTGCTTCTCGCAGGTAAAGTAATCTAGGGGCACCAGCAATCCCACATCATCTTAATCCAAATGGTAATTATTATTATTTGAGGCTGAGTTTCAATACTTGCAAGGGATGCTCTTTTTCCAGTTCATCACTGCTTCAAGGGTATAGTTCTTTGAATTCCCTCCTAAAGTGCTTCTTGTTTGGTGGGTCCTGTACGACCACTTTTGATCCACTTGCACTCTGATGCTTCCAACAGCTCTGTCCCACTTCTGAGCCACTCAGCCACTGCAATCCCCTGGAGAGAAGAGGCTTCCTCAGATGCCGAACTTACTCCTCCGTCTCCTATTTTGGGAACCTGGCTCCACACATTTTCACTACTTTTTTAGCTCTCAATTATCTTTGAACAGATTTTTGGTTTTTCTCAGAGGGAAACATGGCTTGGAATAACCTCATCTACTATTGTTATCACCATCACTTTAAAAAATTCTCTTTAAAATACAATTATTTTCAACTTTGAGTCCATCAAGCTAGTGCGGAATTCAAGCACTTATTTTTTTGTTTGTTTTTGTTTTGTTTTGTTTTTGCGGTATGCGGGCCTCTCACTGTTGTGGCCTCTCCCGTTGCAGAGCACAGGCTCCAGAAGCGCAGGCTCAGCGGCCATGGCTCACGGGCCCAGCTGCTCCGCGGCATGTGGGATCTTCCCGGACCGGGGCACGAACCCGTGTCCCCTGCATCGGCAGGCGGACTCTCAACCACTGTACCACCAGGGAAGCCCTCAAGCACTTATTATCGTTGCTGGAGTTGTACAGTAATCTCGGACCTTGGGGAGTAAGCCCAGTTCACTTGTTAGATCTTCTAAGTGCAGGGTCTCTACTTACATGCTCCTGTCCAGTCTGAGGGCTGACGCTTTCTACTCACTTGAGAGGCTCAGGACATTTTGCTCAAGTGAAAAACCCCACAGCTACTGCCCTCTGAGTCTTGTCATCTCCTGATAAGCCAGGATGAAATGGGGAGTAGCAAGTTGTCAGGGAGCAGAGTACTGGTCAGCCTGAAGGGGGAACTCAGAACACGCTGCTCCCTCCCCAGTCTCTATGAATGCTTTAAAAAAATTTTTTTTAAGATAACCATGGATTCACATGCTGTTGTGAGAATACAGAAAAATCTCTTGAACATCTGTCTGGTTTCCCTTAATAGTAATATTTTTCAACTATAATATAATAGTTACATATATACATAACCTTAATAGTTACATATGTGTAACTATTATATATGTAATATATATGTAACTAATAGTTACATATGTAATGTACTATTATATATGTAACTATATTTTAAAACTATAGTATAATAGTTACACATATATGTAACTACACATATATTCAAGTTACATACATATGTAATTGAATATATATATATATAACGGTTTTTCAAGGAAGTTATTGACTTTGATACAATCCCCTGACCTTATTAAATTTCTCCAGTTTTGCTTATATTCATTTGAGTATGTGTCTGTGTATGTGTATTAAATTCTATACCATTTTATTAACTGTGTAACTTCCTGGAACCCCATCATTGTAAAGGTCCTACACCACAAGGATGCCTCACATTGCCCTCTTCTAACTAAACCTACCTCCCTCCCGCTCCCCTCTCTTGCTTCCCTAACCCTGGATAACCACTAATCTGTCCTCCAGTTCTAAGATTCATTTCAAAAATGTTATAAACATGGACTCACACAGTATATGATCTTCTGAGATTGACAATTTTCACTCAGCCTAACCGCTGGGAGATCCATCCCAATTGTTATGTATCAATAGGCCATTCCTTTTTATTGCCGAGCAGCATCCCATGCTATGGTTGTACTGCAGACTGGATAACCATTCCCTTGGTGAAGGACATCTGGGCTGATTCCAGTTTTTGGCTATTACAAATAAAGCTGCTTTACACTAAGTATTTGTGAAGAAGTATTTTTGTGAACACAGTTTTTGTTTCTTTGAGATAAACACCGAGAAATGCAATTGCTAGGTCGTATGGCAGTGCATGTTTAGTTTTTTAAGCAACTGTCAAAATGTTTCCCAGAGTGGCTATACCATTTACAAGCAATTTATGAGCGATCCAGTTTCTCTGCATCCTCGCCAACATTTGGTTATCAGTATTTTGTTTTGTTTTAGTCATTCTGACAAGTGTGTAGTGATAGCACCTGGTGGCCTTGTATTTCCATAATCGTTAATGACTTTGAACATCTTTCCCTGTGCTTACTTGCAAACTGTATGTCCTTTAAGTGAAACCACCGTCCATGTTTTGCACCCATTTTCTAATTAGGTTGTCTGTTACTGTTGAGCTTTGAGAGTTCTTTCTGTATTTTCAGATTATTTGTCCTTTGTTGGACATATGATTTGCAAATATCTTTGGCCAGTCTATAACTTATCTTTTCATCCTCTTCACAGGGACTTTTACAGAATAAAATTTTCTCATTTTGATGAGATCAATTTATTGATGTTTTCCTTTCATGGACATGTTTTTGATGTCAAGTTATAAACTATGATCTCAAAGATCTTTTCCTAAATGTTTTATAGTTTTATGTTTTACATTTAAGCCCATGACCCGTTTGAATTAGATTTCATATGAAGTGTGAGGTTTGGGCTGTGGTTCATATATTTTTGCCTTATGGTCATCCATTTGCTCCATGTGAGTGTCTTCTGAGTCTGTGGCAAAATCCTTTCTTCTCTTCTTTCTCTGTCAGAGGGAATCTCTCTCTCCCTGTGTGCAAGACACTAAGCCTAACAACCTCCTTGGACTTAGTCTTTAGGGAATAAAAGTCAGGAAGGGAAGCGCCATCTAGAAAAGTTAAGCTTTCTGCCAACTCTCAAACCTCCCCTGAGGAGAAAAGTGCACTGGGACTACTAGCTGCTTAAGTGGGGAAAAATACTGGGAGAAAACATACGTTAACATCACGAAAATTACCTCGCAGGCAAAAGTTTTGCATGCTGGCAAGTATGTGAGTTTTCTCTGAAAAAAATCTATAACATACATCATACTGTCAAAATATCCACAAACCACCCCCAGTTTGTTTAAATCACTGTCTTCAAGGCTCAGATTCCTGCTGTAGAAATAGGGATTCTTCCCTGTGGAGTGACATGAAGTCAAGATGCTTCCAATAGAGAAGGCTCTTAGCCAAGGATGTGGGACTTATAGGCCTCAAAATAGTGTTCTGTTCATTCAGGTTGGTTGGCTGGTTTCTTCCCCTCCTGGAATTGCAAGCAGACAATCATCTTTTAGGAGTCACTGAAATCCTACAAACGGGGACCTCAAACCCCTCTGAATTAACCAGAGCGGTTCTCAAGGCATGCATCCCACTGCTCTCCTTAAACAACCTACAGGGAAGTGCATGACTTTTTTTTCTCCATTAATTTCTTTCACAAACACAAAACAATCAGCATTTGTATGCAGATTCCCATATATTTGTCACTCTATGAAAGGGGTACAAAAATGAATGATAAAATCCTGGCTGAAAACTAAACAGAATAGATGAACACACACACCAGTAAAGATAAAAAATGGCAGTATGTGATATATGCCATTTACCTGGGGCAGTTAAAGACACAGACGATTCTACTACCAACACGTCCTCAACCAAATTAAGTTCTGTGTGGTAATGTATTACCAGACCCTGGATGTTGAGGATTCACCTATGAATCCTTTGAAAAACAGAAAAATTACTCACACACAATTTCCATTGAGAGTTGATACTGAATGGCAGGTTCAAAACAATTATGGGGAAGAGAAGCTTGTTCTACTACCTTACAGGCTGGCGAAAATAACACCTCAAAATCAAAGGTCAGCACAGATTCCTCCTTGTCTAATCCTCCTCAATGGAATAGAAAGATACGTTTAGAATAGTAATAGAATAGTAAGATACGTTTTCTACAATCTCATTTTTTTATAGCCAGCACACATCAAAATGCCTAGAACAAACAAGCCCTCAATAAGCATTAAAGGAATTGAAAAATAGACCCAGGATTAAAAGATTATTGCAGAGAGAAATTATAAGTGTTTCAGTTTACACATTTTCTCAGTAGAATTTCTGCTTGCACACCAGTCTACTACGTAAGGGCCTAAGAGAGTGTTTGGCTGAGCACCTAAGCCCCAGGCAAGCTCCCAGGAACCTCTTCATAGTAACAGAGAAATCAAAAGTATACGCCTATACAACACTTAGAGAAGCATCACGTATTTACTCAGGACTGAGTTTGTGGTATTTCTATTCAAGTTGCTGCACAAAGAGAAACAGGTATTGAGACAGGACATGGATGGGCCTCAGGCTGAGCAGTTTCTCCCTTGTGGACAGAAACTCCGTAACAGCAGAAACTCCATAAAAGCAGGATGATAGAGGAGGCTGGGCCCTGCCCAGATAAAAGACCACATAATCCTCATCCTCAAAGTCAAGGAGACCTTCCTGACTACACATGCACAGAAAGGCTCCTTGGAGGTCAAAAAGGGAGGCGGCGCCACCCCACAGTAAGTGATGCCAACTACCCATAGGCCTCTTTGCTAGAATCCACCTTGGCTGAGAGATGTGCACGCACACAGAGGAGGCCCCTGAGGTAGACCAAATACGGACTCAGAACCAGGCAAAGCAAGATGACTGGTCAGAGGAAATCTGGAAGAAATGTCCCATAACAGTGATTCAAACTACCACAAGGGTGCGACTCTCTCTCTCTGAGCCCACCCGTGTGTCTATCCACACGTACTGTACTCTTTTTCCTCCTAATAAACACTTTACTTGCTTCACTGCTTTCCACCTCTATGTGGAAATTCATTTCTACGCAGCTGATGGGCCAGGGCCTCGTCACTGGCCACTGGTCCCTGGTGGTCTAGTGATTAGGATTCAGCGCTCTGCGCAACCTCAATCTCTGGCCGGGAACTGATCCTGCTTCAAGCCGCTGCAGGCCGAGGCCACCCAAGATCAGTATGTTTTGAGATGTCATGTCTGCATAAAATATAAATGAATAATTGTGGATTAAAAACAGTAACATCCTTACACTCCGAATCCATAGTAAACAGTCATATAAATAGGACTAGAGCAGAAAAACAACAACAAACATTTGCTACTTTTACTTTTCACTCCGTACGGAATATAACACAACCACAAAGGAATTTGGAAATTAAAAAAAAGAGGAGGCTTTTCTTTTCTTCCTGAAAGATATTGCTTACACCTAGATTAAGTTAAGAAACTAAACGTGGACCAGTAAAAACGGTCTTAAATTTGCACTGAGAAAATAACTGGGAGGTTTCTCTCAGTGTTGATTTTTAATCTATTGTCTCTTGCCAGTCACTCACTTTCAGTGAATCCGACACCTCAATTGTTTTTTTTCATTTTTACTCTTATCCAGTGGCTCCAATTTCTGTGAATATTTTTAATCCTTTGCCTTCAAAGCTTGTATTTTGGAAAACAGTGCCTTCTAGCCCAGTTGTTCCTTGAGAGTGTGGCTCTCGACCAAGTCAGGCTGCTAAATAATGACAGGCTGAAGCAAGGCCAGGGTGCTCTCTGCAATCAGCAGGGAGGTTAAGTTCAGGGGAAAGACTGCATCTCTCTCCAGGGAGAAGAGGCAAAGAAGAAGAAAATAGCTCTCCTTCACGTGCTTATTCTTCTAGCAAAACTATTTGGGAAATCTGTCCTATCCCCAGATGCAGGCTAAAGAGGTATAAACAGGACATGAAGAGAAGGAAGAAAATTCTTATATGACCCAAACTTGACCGTTTTGGAGCAAAACAGCGCAGCTTCAGAAGCTTGAGCCGAGGTAGGTGACAGACGGCATACAAACCCTGCGGGGTATTAGTCATCCAATTGTGTACGTAGACATAAACCACGCCTCTCCTTCTAAGCCAGACTGAGAGACACTTAATTCATTAGATCAAACGCATCTCATGCCTTATCAATTATTCACAAGTAAAGCTCACTGAATCATAATATTAAAAGGGGCATGAAGGCAAAAATATTGTCATGCATACATACGGCATGGCTTTTGCCTGCTGAGTCACATTCTGGAAAGCAGATGTAACATTTATTTCCAGACACTGTCAGAAACAATGACTTAATGGTCCTGAGTTTGAAAGGAAAAAGACAGAGCAAGTATATGCCGAGAGTAATGCCTGGTAAGATGGAAACAGGACAACTTCTCTATCCACACTCAAGCCTGCTTGCGCTCTCTCTCTCTCTCTCATACACGCACACACACACAGACACACACACCATCAGGTGTATTTTATCTATGCATGCATGGGTATGTGTGTGCATTTATAAACAAGCATATTTAAGTTTTTATTGTTACATATCCCCACTAGAATGTAAACTCCTTGAGAAAAGAGACTTTGTATCTTTTTAGATACTAACAACCCCAGCACCCAGAACACGGTGGTCATTCCACAGATTTTTATTAAATGAATAAAATTACCTATGAGCTATGTGGTAAAAACTGTTTTAACATACAAATAATGCTTTTCAAAAAACGTTCCCTTAATACCGGTTTCCACATCAGAGATCTCACATAATAATTCTGAATAACACTCCCCTAACTCATCTTTCTTAAAACTTATTAATTTAAAAGTATGACATACTTAATTCAGGTAGTGCATATTTAATCCATTAGTAAGCATGTGTGCACATAAAGTAAATGCCTTTGTTGACATTTTATTGTATTCACATAAAAATGGATGGAAGTAATAAGGTGCAATCCAGAGACAGAATCTAGAACAGAAAACATTCCCCATATAAAAGACTTCATGCTTGAAATGAAAACTGATAATCAAATTTCAAGGCTCCAGAATGAAATCTTTTTTTAAAGCAATAATTTAAAAGCTGTGTGGCATCCAACAGATCTCTTGCCAAGTAGCAGAACTTGTTTCTCCTTAATTTATCCCATCTCACTATTTGAAAAGTTTGAGAAAGAACAAAGAAATTACAATTCTACAGTTAACGTTCCGTGCATTTCTCCCTTTCCCCCGCCTGCTCACAATGTCTATAGATGATGATTTTACGACTTTTATTGTTGTTTAGACCAGTTGTATACTGGTAATTTTAGACTCACACATCTTTCTGGAAAAATCTCAAGAAATTTAAAGTAAAACCATAGTGATGCTTTACTTCACAAACATGTCAGAATTCAATCCATAAAAGCAACATGAGCAGGAAGTGTGGGGAAAATATATGTTTAATTTAACTTTGGTAGGCTTCATTCTCCAATTCAATTCCACTTAAGTGAATGGGACAATATATGCTCTTCATTCTGGGGGTCTGGTTAACACTCCCATGAGATGCACAGGAAACCACATACATATACAAATCTAAGTGTGAAGAGGAAGTTAAAGATCACTCCATCAGAGAGAGAACAGACTTGTGGTTGCCAAGGGTGGGTGGGGATGGTGGGGAGGGATGGAGTGGGAGTTTGGGATTAGCAGATGCAAACTATTATCTGTAGGATGGATAAACAACAAGGTCCTACTGTAGAGCACAGGGAACTATATTCAACATCCTGCGATAAACCATAATGGAAAAGAATATGAAAAAGAATGTGTATATATGTATAACGGAGTCACTGTGCTGTACAGCAGAAATGAACACAACACTGTAAATCAACTATACTTCCATAAAATAGATTATAAAATAATAATAATAAAAGATCACTGCATCGGTATCTAGAACTACAGTACCCATCGTTGAACTGCATTTTCAACTGCTACAATTACAGTTCTATTATGTATATTCAAAACTTGTCATGGGAAGGAGGCATGAGCAGATTGACAAATCCACTTACTAACCCAGCATTTACGACCAAAATGGTCCAAAATTACTCAGAAGCAATTGTCACTTCTGGCCATCTCCTTATCAATTCCACTACTTCTTGTAACAAACCTGATTTGACTTTAGTTATTTAACTTTAATAACAGAATATAATTGAGTGTAGCCAGATCATAATTACAGTGAAGAATTATGAGTTAAAAGAAATCTTTATATATGACAAGGCTAGACCAAAAAAAAAAAAAAGTCAAATTATTTTTACTTCTTTTTAAAAAATGAATCAAAATACATTTTTAAGGTTATCACTATGCGTTTTTCCCCCAATACAGATTCACATCAATTAAAGAAAGGCTGCCTCCTGGCTGTACAGTCCTTTGCCTTCCCCTCATTCTGTAAGACATTGAAGTGACTTAGCATGAGGACAGGGGAAGATAAAGAAATTTCTACACACTGATATTAAGAAGACTTGAAAGAATAAAGGGCTCTATAAATGTAAAATTTAAGGAATTACTTTTATCGTTACAAGCAAAAAATTGTTCAATCTCACTGTGTAATCAAGACATAGATAACTTTCAGTCTTAAGCAACATCCCTCAGGCTCCTGCTGCCTATTTCTGACTCATTTTCTCCCTCAAGTCATGAGGGAGAGAGGAATGTCATGAGGCATGTCAAGTCTGACATCCATTTTAATCTAATTTCACCCATGTAAACACGCCGTACAAGGGGGCACTAAGGATGTGTTCTTACTGACATCACTACCTAGAAAGAGCTGCAATGTGTTGATCTGAATACATACTGAGATTAATTTGACACAGAAATGAATAACATTAAATCAAGAATAATACAGGAGTGGGGGTGGGAGCAGCCTGCAACATGCATGCAATGGGAAAGCGGACCCAGAACAATACCAAAATGTCTTTGACATTTCCCCTAGTTTTCTCTGCAATAACCAGCAATGTAATAATAACCAGCAGAAGAGATGATCATACTAAGCGAAGTAAGTCAGACAGAGAAAGACAAATACTGTATGCTATCACTTACATGTGGACTCTACAAAAATGACACAAATGAACTTATTTACAAAACAGAAAGAGACTCACAGACTTAGGAAACAAACTTATGGTTACCAAAGGGGAAAGATGGCAGGGAAGGATAAATTAGGAGGTTGAGCTTAACATACACACACTACTATATACAACATAGATAACCAACAAGGGCCTACTGTAGAGCACAGGGAACTCTACTCAATATTCTGCAATAACCTATATGGGAAAAGAATCTGAAAAAGAATAGATATATGTATATGTATAACTGATTCACTTTGTTGTACACCTGAAACTAACACAACATTGTAAATCAACTATACTCCAATATAAAATAAAAATTAAAAAAATAAGTAAAAGGCATCCCCCCAAAAAAAACCAATTAGCAGGAAATCTGCTCTATAAGTATCATGTTTAATAAAACCCCTCTTTAACATACAGACTCTCTAATGTGCAGGAGAGGTGGAAAACTGCAGTCACTGCCCGCGAGCTTAGTCCAAGAAATCTGGGATCTATCCGACGCTGGATATTCTCATTTGGAAATGAAAACACCCAACTGTTAAAAACTATGCTCATCCATTCCTCGCTTCTAAAGCTTAGCAAGAAGGAGGAACCCTTCCCCACCACTCACCTACCACATTCATTTCAAAACAGAAGAGGGTTTTCTTTGATATAGTTTAGCGTCTCTTCCCCTAAAATCTACGCTCTACCATACTTTCACCCGCATGCCCAGGGTCCCTCAAACGTTTCCATATCTGACTAAATGCTGCTCTTCTGTCTAAACAATAGTGATAAGATAACAACAACGATAATACATTTGTTGATCTCTTAATATGCATCAAGGTTTTACATGCATTTTCCTACTGAACCTTCACAACAATCCCATGAAGTAACAGCTAACATTTAAGCCACATTTCACAGAGGAGAAAAATCAGGTTTAAAGAAATTAAGTCACACAAGTCACACAACTATTTGTGGCAGAGGCGAGGCCCAAACCCAGGTCTACGGCCCATTCTCTTAATTACAAATCTCTACAGTGTCCGTAGAAAGAGCAGACGGGCTCAAAGAATCACTTCGTTTCAAGTGTTTCATTTAACAAGTCAGAGACTAAAGATCCAAAAGGCTATGGCACAACCTCGTTTTGCTCCTAAGTCTCTGTGATGATATTATATCATTGAACACACCTACACCCCAAGCCTCCTTTGGGTTCCATAACTAATTTCCCTGGCTCTCCACTTAACTACCATTCTGCCTCTCTTGTGCCTTTCCTTCAACTGTCAGTGTCCTAAATATCAGACTTATCTAGGATTCCATACTCAGCCTCCTCTCTAGTTAGTTTATTCCAAGTCTTTGCAGCCTTTTAAAGCAATGCCCAAGTTGCTAAACATAACACTCTAGTCACTGTTCCTCCCTCTCTACCTAGGGCTCCCATTCTTTCAACTACCCCCTGTGCACTTGTGTTTTATATCCAACCCAAGCTTTGTCTAAGTTAAAGACTCAAAAATTCCAATTTCCCATAAACTCTTTATTTTATTTCCCATAGACCCTCTGTACTCACCAGTGTCCAAAATCTCACTGGGTCCTTTGTATCAAATCTGTCCATCTCCCACAATCTTTAACACCATCTCTCTTCCCTAGAGTCAGAAACTCTAGGGAGTTTCTCACCCTTAAATCTGATACATTCTCTCACCAACCACATAGAGTTCATCCTTAAACGAGTCAATCTGACCTGAAATGTTTCTGGGCCAGGCTGTCCTATTCTAACAGCCACTCTCCAGGATAAGCTTCTCCATTTCTCTCACATGAATGACTTCATCAGCCTTCTCCGAGTTGGTTTCCCTGCTCCAGAATCTCTCCACCTCCGATCTAAGTTCTTCT
Organism: Mesoplodon bidens; assembly: GCF_964165515.1. NCBI lineage: Eukaryota > Metazoa > Chordata > Mammalia > Artiodactyla > Ziphiidae > Mesoplodon > Mesoplodon bidens. Next base: position 115,156,341 of record NC_138176.1, on the reverse strand, counting down.
TGTTCATCAGAGACACTCTTTTCAAAGAGATCTGACCATGTCACCCCCTCCCCACACACTCCTTCCCAACTATCTCCGGGTAAAAGCCAACCCGTGGGAATGGCACTAAGGAGACTTCAAATGCTGAACAAACTGGGCTTCCCTGGTGGTGCAGTGGTTGAGAGTCCGCCTGCCGATGCAGGGGACACGGGTTCATGCCCCGGTCCGGGAAGATCCCACATGCCACGGAGCAGCTGGGCCCATGAGCCATGGCCGCTGAGCCTGCGCATCCGGAACCTGTGCTCCGCAACGGGAGAGGCCGCAGCAGTGAGAGGCCCGCGTACCGCAAAAAAAAAAAAAAAGCTGACCAAACTACTCCCTCCTGTCTAGTTTCCATGCTGCTTCCATCCTGCCCCTCATCACTCGGGAATAACTGCAATTCCCATTGTACACTGCATCCCCTCTGAGTCTTCTGAGGGATGAATCTTCTGAATTAATTCCTCAAATAAACCGTCTTTTGAATTCCCTCTCATCTTTTATATAAACCCTATCAACACACCATTAACATCTTCTTCCTAACCTACTAAAAGCAGCACTTTTCGTTTAGGGAATTTTTTGAGGCTCTGCATCATGCTTCACCATAAACTAGGTCTACCTGGGGAGAGGTAAGACTAGTACCCAGGTCTCACAGTGACTTTTCCCAAGGTTAAACAGCTAATTAAAGAACCATTAACTTTCTAAATGTTCTCTGTATCTTTCTTTAAATTACAAAAATAAATATTTATCAATAATAGTTATCTAAGGGATATGCTAATATTACGAGAAACCTCCACTAAAAGACTTAAAGCCACGTAATAAATCACCCGGATCACGCCTTCTCTCACAATAATCGCTTATTTATGCATTCCACTTACCATATTCATCCATTAACTTGTGAGGCAAAATGGAACATTCAAATCGCCCTCAATATTTTTATGGTTTTGTATTATTTGTGCACTTTTCCCCATGATCCAGGCTACTGCCATCTTGGCCCAATGCCAAATAATAGTAACATAGGAGAGGTATTAAAATCACATAAAATATTAGGGAAAGTGCTCAATTTTATCATCTATCTCAGTAAATGGGAGGTAACAGAAAAGGGTCCTAAACCTTTGGGCAATTTGACAAGTCTAAAACTGAACTGGAGACTAAACATTCCAGAAAGGATTCATCAAAACGAATGAACATTTCACGAAGTTTTAAGTAGGTGAATGTGTTCATTCCTCCCACTCAGTTTATTGTATTCACTGCTTCTCACCATGTTTTAATTATACAAGAATTTTCTGCAACTCTATTCATAGGTAGTCAAAACCGTACGTGAGAAAAAAACTACTTCAGAGGAGGCCAGCAATGGATCACTTCAGTGGACAGATGAATGATAGTGGCCCACTTTCTCCTATGCTAATGGCCTGAACTGACAAATCCTTAATTTACAAAACTTATATCAAAACAAGAAAATGCAAGGCTCAAGGCGCTGGGCTCAGGTACCAACCTTCGCTGCTCTTCACCGTGTTCTCCTGAAGGGACCGTGAGGCATTCATCCATGTGTCCATGAAGCAACCTGAGGACGTCACCACCAATCAGATACCCTAGAAGGATTGAAATGCAGTCACGTTTGAACTGTCATCATCACATGTTGACAGCTGAACAGATCATCGGCTCCAATCTCCTATTTTCATAGACAGAGACACAGAAGTCCAGCAAGGCTTAAGTACCTGGTCAAAATCAGAGATGGATGGTGCCACCTGCCTGCCACCTCTGAGCCCTGGGTTCCCAAGTCCCCCAGTTAGTGATGTTCCCACTATTATACATGACCTCAGCCTCATAAAACCCTCCACTAAACATGCAAGCCTGGATAGGCTCCGATTTGAACTTACATAAGTGAGAACAACCAGAACACACAGATATTTCCTGGGAAAACCCTGATGTACAAGCACTGCTGTGATCCAGTTCTAAGTCACGCGCCCTGGAAGATGAGAAATCTTGACAGTTGCCTAACTAAGCAATACCCTGAGGCCAAAACACTGGAGAAAATAACCCCTAGAAAGCTAGCATGTAAAACACACACAAAAATAAGCTAAAGCTAACGATAGCATAAAAATAAGAGGAGATAAACCTTAACACAAACTTCACTTTTAAATAGCAATTCAAATGAGTTTCATAAATGTTATGTATCTGCATTACAGAATATTTTGACACAAACAGCTCTAATTAATCTACTCATTTTCACAATCCCAAAGATGACTGCCAACTCTGCATCAGGGACCAGCTCCCTAATGGAAGTGGAGTTCTTACCTTGGGCTGCTTCACTTCCTGAGCTGATTGGGGCCACGCTCCAGAGGGTCTGCTGGAAAGCGGCGTCCACATGCAAGCTGCCGTTGCCATAAGACAAGTGCTGCATTAGAAGCAAAAGAAGGCATCACTACAGGCTCTGGGTAAGTCTCAACACAAAGTGCTTCTGGCAACTCAAGTTGAACTCTGCCAATGTGGGACTGTCCACAGAGAGCCTCTGTTGCAATCCTGTCACTCAAAAATGAAGAGACTAGTAGGAAAAAAATTAGAGTTTATATTTGACTTTAGGTATTTTTCAGCTTCCTTCTAAGAGTTACTACTTAAGCCACTAATCTGAAAACACAAATAAAATAAATTTATTTGTGAAAACAGACTATTTTGTTTTAAAGGCTTATTGATGGGCAAATTTGTACAGATAGTAGGCCCTTACCATTAAAATTATAATTAAGTTTTTACATATCACACTGTGACAGTGTGTTGACAATGAAGTAGGTTAAACCTACTGGACTAATGTGTTAGTTTCATGGGGTCCTTTAGGAACTTTTATCTACAATCTGATGTAATAGCCATTAGATGGCAATATTTCCTAATAGGTATCAAAAACCAAGACAATACATGTCCTTCAAAATTCAGACATTACAAATTTCAGATGTTCCTTCTTAAGTCAAGTGTATTAAAAAAACATCATATTTCAAATCTTTGAGAGCCGTAATTGATGAGTTCTGAAATAATAAGTAAAGAAAAACAAAATTGTGAGTACAGACAAATGACTTGCTTATTTCACTAACCATTACCTGGCTGCTGCTAGAATTTCAAACATGCAAAGAACAACCACTTTTTTTCTTGGAGTCATCTGAGTCAACATCACCAATATTCCTATAATTTTCCTGGAACACTTTCCAATGCTGATGACAGCCTAAGCTTTTAAAGACTTCAATTGCACTAGAACTTCCCAAGATATCTGACCTTCCTAGTTAGACAAACAGCAGTCACAGCATGCAGAGTCACACTGGTATATGCCACAAGCCTTTCAACATCCAAAGGTCTCTTCTGCCTAAATATACTAATCTCAAGTCACCAGCATAGGTAGGCATTTCATTTTCTTTCTCTTAAAAACAAAACCCGAGAAATTTGTGACATTTGACATGTATGTAATTATCTTATCAGCAATTTTCCAATCAATAAGATTAAAAGTGGATGTTTCAGGTTTAGCAATAACCTGCTCTTACCCCTCTCCCATCTCAACCAGCTGTCTGTCTTTGTACAACCTCCTTTCTACCTGGATCTGTCATTCTTATACAAAAATCCAGCTAAGATGTCTTTACTGAATTAATTCCTTCCCTAATATATTAAAATTCTTTAACTATTTACAAATAAATCATATGCCATCTGCTTCCACAAACAAGAAAAATATATTTTCCTTCATAGCGCTTATCACAATGTGATCATTTAGTGTATTTTTCATTCTCCCTCTTGTAAGCTGACACAGGCTCACAACTGCATCCCTAGCATCTAGCAGGGTTACTCAATAAAGAAGTATGTGCAGAAGTGAACCAAACCTTTAAAATCAAAGTGTAAACTTTAAAAAAATATTTTAAGTTATTCCATAAATGTTCCTATTTCAATGACCTGAGCCAAACTAACAGCACATACACACCAAACAAAAAAAAAAAAAAGAAAGAAACCTGTAAAACCATATGGATTTTATCAAACCATCAGAAGATGATTCAAAATACCAATGCTTATATTTTTACTTTTGAATTCAAGTGAAAGCTCATGCCATATTACGATAAATAGATTTGTTCATCCTTATTCATTGAATATACTATGTATAAAGCATTGTGCTAAACATTAATAGAACACATTCCCCACCATGACGGTGCTCATAAGCTAGAAAAGTAAGTAAAATATATCCACAAAGTGCTGTGAGTCAGTGTTTTGAAAATGTTAGCTGAATTGTAATCAAAGTGCTACAGGAATTGAGAGAAAAGAACACTTGGACCAGCCTAACTGGAACAGAGTTCACTGTCCTGGGCCTTGAGGACAGGTGGTATTTCCACAAGAGAGAGGGTTCCATGTGGGACGAGGCATTTGAAGAGCCAGTAGGATCACTTGGCCTGAGCGTCACATTTATATACTTAAGAGATGCTGTCTCCAAAATTTTGTACATACACTAAATTTGCGTATGTGTATTAATAACGTTAATGCACTAAGTGTAAGTATTTTTTTAAAAAATACCAAACCTTTTATAAACTACTTTAGAGATTCTCATTCTTAATACACCAGAAACCTCGTAATCGGAAGTGGCCTGGGCTTTTTTGGTGCTGTAGGCTCTAATAAGGGAAATGGTACCCAAAGGGGCAGAGATAAGGGAACATACAGCTCAGCAGAGAGTTTCATAAGGGAAATGGTACCCAAAGGGGCAGAGATAAGGGAACATACAGCTCAGCAGAGAGTTTCCTCTTTGGGGCTTACAGCATATACTTAGAAAGAGAGTGAGAGAGAGGCCTGCAGACAAAGCAGGTGTCAGATCAAGGACCTTATAGGCAATAAGGAGCTACTGAAGTGAAAAAACAGTCAGGGGAGGGGGGGAGGATGAAAATGCAATCTTCAAATCATATCTAAGCCTAAAGGTACACAATAAATAAAACCATAAAAAAAGGAAAATTTCAGTCTGTTGGAGAAAGTAAAATAAAAATGTCCTTAAGATCATATTACACCATTTAAAGTTATCTAAATCATGTCCACTCTTCTCAAGAAAATATTCTCTAGGCATAACTATTTTGGATGCTTCTATTTAATTTTGCCGCTTAAGCAACAAAGGGAAATCTGAGTAAGAACCACACAGGCTTGTGATATTAAATATTCAGAATGCAGTAACAATTTCAGTTACTGACACTAACTAAGATGGGTTATCCTTAGAGCCAAAACAGATGTTGTCAGAGGTTGAAAGCAAAGCTGGCCTTAGGCTGAAATATGTAACTGCTCTAAAATTTACACGCCCGCCAGGAGCACTGCAGGCACTTTGGAGAGTGATCTGCTCTCTCCTATCACCTTGATTCTCATGTTAGTGACGCTCAAGTTCTCATGGACACACAGATCACCTGAGGATCTTGTCAAAAAAAGGCAAATTTGAATTCAGGACGTGTGAAGGGGGGCCAACCAAGGCCACTGGTTCAAGAAGCATATTTTGAGTAACATGTAATATGATAGAAGCACGAAATCTCAGGAATAGAAAAGATATTATTATAAATCACCTCCCAGGAGTTCTCAACCTGGACTCCACTTTGATACTTTTAGTTTCCTTTGTAATCCAGTGTATATATTTTATGCATTTTAAAAGATAATGAAACAAAGAGTCAGTAAGCTTTCTCCGACTGTCCGAAAGGTCCAAGGCACAAGAATTTCTAAGAATATCCGAATTCAACCCTTATCTGATGCATTTATTCACTCATTTACTTCTCTCATCTTAAGTGTCAGGCACTTGACCCTGGTGATGCAACACACTAGAAAAATGATCCTCCAGTGACAGGGAACACAAGTAAACAAGATATATCACCTCCTCAGAATTCACTTTTTTATTCTGAGAAAAAAACGAGGGACACAGAATAGATGCTCTTTCCAAATGGAACAGTCTATGATTCCATCACCTGAGCCACAGAGAGAAAAAAAAAAGGCTCAAGGTAAATAAATAAAAAATAAATTGGATGGAATCTAAGGGAAAAAAAGGAAAAAAAAAGGTCATGAAGAACCTAGGGGTAAGACGGGAATAAGACACAGACCTACTGGAGCATGGACTTGAGGATATGGGGAGGGGGAAGGGTAAGCCGTGATAAAGTGAGAGAGTGGCATGGACATATATACACTACCAAACGTAAAATAGATAGCTAGTGGGAAGCAGCCACATAGCACAGAGAGATCAGCTCAGTGGTTTGTGACCACATAGAGGGGTGGGATAGGGAGGGTGGGAGGGAGGGAGACGCAAGAGGGAAGAGATATGGGGACATATGTATAACTAATTCACTCTGTTATAAAGCAGAAACTAACACACCATTGTAAAGCAATTATACTCCAATAAAGATGTTAAAAATAAATAAATAAATAAATAAATAAATTGGTTGATACGATAAAGAGCTTGAAAATATTTATGATCACTGTCTTTTTAGCTATCAGTAATTTTAAGCAACTTGAGGGAGTTCGGTAACTTACTATGCAATCAGAACACCTAGCATTTATTGGAAATTCAGAGGTGGGTATGAGAGAAGTAAATTTTTATGAGCCCTAGAATAGCTTTCTTTTAAGCATTTTTCATCACTTTTTAGATTGTGGGGTTTTGCTTTTCCTAATTTACTTTTAGACAGTTGTTTGGTAATGTTTTCATGGATTTTAAAAATCTGTCTGCTACTGTATAGCACAGGGAACTCTACTCAGTACTCTGTAATAACCTATATGGGAAAAGAATCTAAAAAAGAGTGGATATATGTATATGTATAACTGATTCACTATGCTATACACCTGAAACTAACACAACATCGTAAATTAACTATACTCCAATAAAATTTTTTTTAAAAATCTGTCCGTTTCTATAGGTGACAGAGAAAATTATTCAAAAATCAATGTTTCAAATGAGAGCAATCCAATCCATGGGTTGAAAACTCTTGTGCATACCATGGTGATTTTTATATCTTTCTAACACACATTTTGAGTGCTTTACCTTATTTTGTTTAGTTTGAAAGAGATTCACAGCAATACCTATTTGACCATATTTCCTCTCTTTTAAATTGTATCTTTCTCTTATATTTAAGCTGCTTTGATAAAGCCTCCTTTAAAAGAAAAAAATAAGTCATTCCAATAGGTCAAAGGAATTTTTCTTCCTCTTAGATATTCCTGAAAAGAGGATTAGAATATCATTTCATATTAGAATATGAAACAGCAAGATTAGAAAAGACATTATTTGGATGAGTGGCTTACAACCTTTTCTGGAGATAAAACCTTTTATTCCTGAGACATCATGTACAAGGTTCATCACATAAAGCAGAAAAGGGCGGAGCATCCTAGGTGGAGCCTGGGTTCCTAGAGCCCAGCACAGTCCACAGGACACCTCCACAGAGGACAGAGGGAAATCAATCCTTCAATCAGTTTTAATCAATTTAGCATCCCAATATTTGTACGCTTGATTAGAGCAGCAAACACACAATTAGATAGTTCAGCCGTAGCTTAACCATCACTGTTCTTGAAGAAAAATTAGATCAAAGGCCAACAGACACTAACAAATGAAAAGTTACAAAGTCAATGACACGACATGTTTATTTTTAGTAGTTAGTTTTAACGGATGTGTTTTCAGCCGTATTTCTTATTTATTTTTAATCATGTCAGCATCTTCTCAGAATATGAATCTGGCTTTCACATGATAGCCTTTTATTTAAAATCAACTGTAACTGTCTCTTCACTTCTCACTTCCCAACTGTCTCCTATTCTGGTTAAATATCTACAGTTCTTTTTTTTTTTCTTTTTGCGGTATGCGGGCCTCTCCCTGTTGTGGTCTCTCCCGTTGCGGAGCACAGGCTCCGGATGCGCAGGCTCAGCGGCCATGGCTCATGGGCCCAGCCGCTCCGCAGCATGTGGGATCTTCCCGGACCGGGGCACGAACCCGTGTCCCCTGCATCGGCAGGCAGACTCTCAACCACTGAACCACGAGGGAAGCCCTACAGTTCTTAATAGGCACAAATCTCCTGGGTAAATAGTGACAACAACTCACTAAGCAATTTTTATATGTGCCATTCATAGAGCTAAGAGTCTTGTCTTGATTAAGCATTCAATCCTCTTAATATCCCTGTGAACTAGGCTATTACCCCCATACTGCAGATGAAGAAACTGAGGGTTTGAAGAGGTTACATGATTGGCCCAGGCTCATTCTTAGGCTCCGTACCAATAAACAAGTGTGTGTGTGTGTGTGTATGTGTGTGTGTGTGTGTGTGTATATATATACACACACACATACACAGAGCCCAAGGGTACCAACTACTTACTTAATTCTAAATCAATTACACACAAATAATATGTTGATTTAAGGCAGTAGGAATACACTTTCTATAAACTAGCATGAGCTTAACTGCAATGATGCTCTATTTCTGAGTTTTGTTTCAATCATCATCCACTAGGATGTCTGGGATTTTTTTAATGTGGATATTCATGTAAAGTTTCTAATACCTTTATTTTATATTTGTTTTTATATTTTGTTTTGTTTTGTTTATATTTGTTTATATTTGTTTGCTTTCTCAACCTTAAAATAGAAAGAATATTTTCACTGACACCCTTCACACTTCCATTGATTTCAATATTCTGCGAAATTCTGCATATGACTATTCTTTAGCAAAAATATAATTTACTACAGAAGTTAAATAGATATTGGCCTCACCACAAAAGTAAAAAATACCTTCAACGATTAAGCATAAACTTCTTTCTTCAATCTCCCATTTCTAGCCCCTTCCCTTTGAAACAATGCAATATCAGTGAGGGAATTAAACCGTTTTTTAATTTTGTTTATTTCTCCTTTCTTAGCATGACAAGTGTTTCTCACATAATAATCTGCTTTCATGAATATCAAAATAGGTAATCAATGCCTCATTAATATAACCTTCTCATTGGGCGCAAAATAAAGTCCACGGAATTTCAAATTCCTGATTGGACTGCATTTACATGCTATTAATAAAATAATCCAAGAACAGGCACTATCGATGTCACGAACATACGTATCAAGGGCACGAGGGAAGCCTGTCTAAATAATCCTGGTAAGCCACACTTCCACACATGTCACATCATTCTTCTACTTAGGGAGTTATGTATAATTCATCAAATAGAGATACAGGCTTGTTTCTAAGCAATTTTCCTAGATAATTTGCAATTTCAGCTTTAAAAAGATCATTCTATCGACCTGTCACTTATCATATCACCAACTACATGATCCGACTTTGCACACTTACCAAGTACCTTTCAGAGGACACACTAACTAAGATGAGGTCATCTCCAACCCGTACTTTTTCTCCTTCTGAGCGCTGCTTGGAGGCAGGATGGATGGTCCACCAACAAGCTTCACCTGCACAATGAATGAAATGTGAAACACAAAGAAATGCCTCAGTTTCAAACTCGATGTTCTTTGCCAGTGACTCCAAAATACAAGAGGGAAATGAAGTCCTCAAAATCAGTCTTCTTAAAATGAAACTGTCCTATTCACACAAACGTCAGAAATTTGAAATAGAATGCAAATTCATCTCTTAGACCATGAAAATCAAAAAGAATTAGGCCAAATTAGCTTAGAATCTAAAAAAATAGTGGGCATATGTATAACTGATTCACTTTGCTGTCCAGCAGAAACTAACAGAACATTGTGAATCAACTATACCCCAATAAAAATTAGAAAGAAAGGAAAGAAAGGGGAAGAAAGAAAGGAAAGAAAGGGGAAGAAAGAAAGAGGGAGAGAGGGAGGGAGGAAGACATACTGACACGAAAAGACTCTTCTCATAGAAACTAGCTGTGACATTAGGGGAAGTTTGGTGTCTCTTTCCCCCACTAAGAATTGCTTTAAAAGGATGTTTATTTATGCTAAGACAAGGCCAATTTCACCAGCCAGGCTGATCCAACTTCGCTCCTTACACAATCACATGTTGTTACACTGCTCACATTGCTCTCTCCTATTAACATCTAGTTTTTTTGCCACTTGATTTTCAAAAGGATTTGGGTTTTTGTGACACGACAGTTGCATTGTAACAATTTAAAAAACCTCTACTTTTTGAGGGATGCTGATGCAAAATAGGTACAAACACTGTCCCCTAAGTTTTACTATCCTGTGCCTTATTTTACAATATTTTGTTATTTTTAAATGTGGTAGTTTCTATTAATCTAGGAGTAAAATAGTAGAGAATCCTACAGAATTTTCTGGGATACATTATAAAAATATCTGGGTATACATAAAATCAAATAATTTCTTCTAGAACAAGTCAAGCATAAGCCTCATGAACCATATAGCTATACTTCAAACTTCAGTCTCATCACCTAGGATATAAACATAAGCACACAATTCTTCACTCTGTTCACAGTTCCTTTTGAAACCTTTAAGTTCTACCGCAAAATGGGAATAGTTTTAGTGATATCTGTTATCTAATAATTACCATTCTCTGTGCCCAGCTTTATTATTTCTCCATAAAACTTATTTTTTTGCTTCTTTACTAATTGCCCAATGCCAAAATGTAAACTCCATGATAGCAGAGCATTTGTATGTTTTGTTTACTGGGGTTTTCCCAGCTCCTACTAGCATTTTGTAGGCATTCAATAACAATTCATTTTGCATAAATGAGTAAATGAATCAGCAAATAACACTTCTTAAGCATACTTAACAGGCAATACGTAATCTATGCCCTGAGCTGCTTTTCTTACACAAACCATATTCTTACCTGAATGTCACGTTGCAGAATTCCTTATCTTCATCCACTCAACTCACATTTTTAAAATTATAGGGCATTTTTCATTCACTCACTCAAATATTGATAAAGCACACACTATTTGTCAATCATTGCTTTAGTAGCTGGGGACACCTCAACAAGTAAGGAAGAAAAAATGATCTGCCTTGTGAGTTTCATTCTGATCAAGGCAGGCACACAACAAATGATAAATATAGTAAGTAGTTCAGTAATTCAGAAGAAGTAGAGACCTATGGGGAAAAGAGAGCAGCATAAGGATGCAGGGTGAAAGACTGCCTTGTTTGGTGGGTTTCACTATTATATAATCATCTCAATGTATGGAAACAAGTTATAGATCGTGCATGTCTTTTACTTCTTTTGAGAAAGAGAACTGAAGATTTCTTTTTCATGTAACTATGTGCTGAAGTAAATTAATTACAATGAGAAAACTAAAAATACTAGCCAAAATACAGAGGAATAATGGAGCCTATAGAAAATGAAATAAACATGAGAAGAATACATTTATCTTTTTGGTGTCTGGGATTCTTGGAATTTCTTGTACAAGGTGATGTGTTGGTCCATTAAAAAGTTAATTAGGTTGGTAAACAGAACTTTATTTTTATCCATTTGTTATCAGTGAAACTTTTAGAGTATGGGAAAGTATTTTAAAAAGGAGGGCATGTGTGAGCTTGATCCCACCCAAAAAAGCAACAACTTAATGAGTTGGTCTATTTCCTTCCATTATTTTTTCTAGCTGGTCTTTTATTTATTTTTAATTTCTATTTCCTTCCATTCTTTTTTCTAGTTGGTCTTTTATTTTTAATTCCAAAATCAGGCATGCTCATTGTAAAAGCTAAAGCCATTAAATTGTACAGGGGTGTATAAAGTGTAAAGTTCTCAAAGCATTGAGAATAAAAACACAAATAAAGCCTATACTTTCCTATCTGGAGTCTCCAAAAGTATAAATGTGTTAATATGTGTTTTTTGTTTCAAAAATATGTAAATACATAGATATGGAGCATGATGGCCTGTGGACAGGGAAATGAAGGAGGCTTTCATTTTCTACTTTTTTGTTTGAATGTTGACATTGACAATGTTACATGTGTACACTTAAAAATATTTTAAGATGAAAGCTGAAAGGTAGAAAAGATATGAATTAATAATACTTTACAAACTAATCAGAGCACAGTAATATGGTTAACGATCAGCAGAGCTTAAGTACTGTTTTCCTACCCAACTCCAACAAAAGAATAAGGTTTGAAGTCTAGTTTGCACATCAAGCTAATTATGTGGGGATGACCCACCAGTAGAAACAATGTACATTTCCTCCTTCTATTAAAACCTTTCCGAGTTAGTCATTTGTTTTTTTCCTGAATCCGTCCCTAAGAATATTCAACCAGTTTATCTTCCAGAATATTCAACCAGTTTATCTTCCATCGTGTCTCAATACGTCTCCCAATCCAATCCCTGCCACGATCTGAGTGCAGCTTCATCATGGACCAAGGTGCTCACCTGTTGTGTCCTCTTGCAAGCCAACATCAAAGGCCAGTTTATCAGTTGAAGACCGAGAGGTGGACAGGCAGCACAGATACTAAAAGACACAGAATCAGTAGCTGTCACTAAACGTTTATTGTCCATTCCAAGTCTAATTCTGAGCACTTACACAGCCTAAATGAGGAACAATGCTGTAGAGGAAATGTGGTTTTTATCCCCCCTCACAGAAAGACTGTAGAAATATGTCCTGTCGGTAAAAGAAGACAAGTAATTGGGCATATGTCTGTACATCTCTCACTTCATCTGATATTCACGATCATAAGCAAAAGGACAACCTGATCTGTCAGTTGGAAATCTTTCTCCCAAGCAGAAATTTAAACACTATTCACTTTTATCTTCTAGTTTTGTTTTCATTTTTAAATTTTTAACTCTCTGAAATTTATCCAGAATTGAATTTCAAACGGTGTGTGTGTAGCCTGTCGCTTCACTGCAGTGAGGGTTTGTCACGGGTATACCAACGTGTGTTTCCCTAGGAGGAATGGAACTCTCCCAACACCACCATCTCCTGATTTCTTTCTCTCCCTCTTGAGTTTTCCTAACTATATATTCTTGGACATAAAGTTTAGGATAATTTTTCAGGGCAACTCCTATATCCCCACCCCAACCTCAAAATCCTCATTAAGTGTTGCAAGAATGAGAACACAAAGATGAATGTGGTATGAGCTCAAGATACACTGCCACCTACACCAACCAAGTGCAGTGCCGGAAAGAACAGGAGCCCTGCAAACAGGACTCAGGGACAATGCTGGGGACTGAGCAAGCACAGACATCCCAGAATCATGGAACAAGTAATGAGAAGCCTAGAAAACCCCTATGATGGAATAGGGTTCACCCAGCTCAGGGGATGCCTGTGAGGGTAAGGAGGCAGGTGATGCACGGATTGGGGACAGATGTACTGGCACGTTACATGGAATTCGGTGCCCTGAGGATGTAAAAACCAACTGACCTGGAGCCTCTGTCTCTTGACTGCAAACCACTGACTTCCCAAGTTATAGAAACAAGGCTTCAAGGGTCCCCAAACATTTTCCTAGCTAGTCAGGAGTATGAGTCTGACCTCAAGACAGGCAGCCCATGGTGGCCCCTGCCTGAGGGTTACAGACCTTAGATCTAAGCATATTAAATATCTGCCTTTATTTGAGAAAAAGTAACAATGTTATAATACTAATCTCCCAGGTAAAAACTTAGTGATCTCTTTTAAAGGCTTCTGCAATATTTCTCGATAATATTACAGTACCAGGCACTGCAACTGTTCGCGTACATTCTCTCCTAACGTTCACAGCAACTGTGAGGCACACACTATAATTATTTCACTAAATGTTAATTAAATTCTGTTAAGGGTAAAGACTTGGTCTTATTTACTACTATATCTAGTACACAGGAGGTGCTAAATAATATCTATTGACTGAATGGATAAAATTCTCAGATGCAATTACAGGCTTAAAGAAGTTTGGCAAGGTATCCAAGGCTGTACAGCATACAGGAAAGTGAGCCTGAACCCAGATCTACCAACCAAGTTCAGGCTCTTACCCATCTACTATGTATCGAGGGTATTTTTCTGAAAACTGACTCTCATATTTATTATTTTATGTGTTTTGATTGCTATTGAAAGTGGAATTCCTTCCATGAAGTTCTAATGTGTGAGTGCTCTATGCAAAAAGGTTGTTTTTCTACATTTGTCTTCTATCCAGCCACTTAAAGTGTTCTCCTTTATTTTATTTCATATCTTACTAAGTCAGCCAAGATTTCCAGAACAATGTTAGATAGCTAGCATATTCTTGGGAGGTTTTTTCTTTTAGTTTTGTCAAGAATGGATTCAGTGTTTGACAATTAAGTATGAGGTCACTGATGTGACATAAATATTTTCTTTATCACTGAGAAAATAATCATCAATGCTTAGTTTTTATTAGGAATTGGTATTTTTTATTAAAAACCTGTTTCAGCACCTGTTAAGATGATCACAGTTTTTCTCATCTGACCTACTAATGTGATGTAGAATATTAACATAAATGATATTAAGTCATAATTAAAATCACATCTATACTTTACTTCTCTTCCTCTAATTTTCAATTCCATTAACCAGATTTTTCACATCAATATTCATGATGATGAAGATTGATGATTTTTTTTCTGGTTTTTTTTGGTATTGATATTGAGACTATGCTTAAGTTTTTGCTCAGGAACAGTTTACACATTTTGGGAATTATCTCCTTCTTAAAAGACATGATTATTTTATACTTCCAGGTATTGGACTATTGTGTAGTCACTAAAATAAACTTGATGGAAAATTTAAATAATATGGATAATACTTATACTGTGATAATATGTAAAAAAATCTGGATATAAATTTGGTTATATAACAAGATCTCAATTATGTTAAAAAAATTTTAACAACAGCAAAGATTGAAAATTTTTTAAAAGTCCCCAACAGTTTTCTCTCACTGGTGTGATCATGAAGATTTTTTTCTTCTGTAATTTCCAAATCTTACAGAATGAATATGTAGTGTTTTTATAACTTAATAAAGCTTTTAAAAGAATGGAATATTTATATATTTTATTTTAAACATATTTTACACACACACACACACACACACACACACACACGCATATATAAATGAGAATGAGTAAATTGTGCCTGAGAGGAACCCAGTGGATAAATGGATAACTGGGTGTAAGAGGAGCTGATATGGAAAAACAAAGAGAACAACTAGTTAAGAAGGAAAAGAAGTTAGTGGAGAGTTGAAGGTGGGACTCGCAGGCAGTTTTTTATACTATTTTTCAGTAAGGATGCTTTAATTCTCTAACAAATAAACTGTTTGAAATAAAATCAGAAATGAGTACTATTTCTTACTTGACTCTTGACACCTCTCTCCTCCTAAACCTAGTCTTTCAAAAGTAAGATATGAAAAACAGAAGTCACATAATGGTAGAACTGAAGGACCTTAAAGGTCCTCTAAGCTAACTGTCATCTTATAAATGAGAAAACTAAGCAGGATATAAACATATTAAAAAATACATACAACCAAGCTTGTTAAAGCCATCAACGAAATGGGATTACCAAATATTTCCTGATCACATATGCACAAATGGATCAGCATGACCACAGGGGAGATGCAGTCTACACATGTACTCACCATGCCGCTGTAGGAATGGCGCAGCAATATGGCATGTCCATAGAGGAGCGTTCGGTGGCCACCACCTTGAGTGGTCTGCATAGAGCAGAGAAAGGGTCGACAAGGAAAAAAAGAAAACAGAGTAAATTTAACTAAGTCCATAAAATGCTCTCTTGTTCTCATGGAAAAGTTTAATGGGAAAAAATAAAATAAGAGCTATTACAGATGAGCAAAGTGCTGTGGAAAGAATGCTTAAATTGGGACAAAGCTACCAAGAAAACCTTCTCCTGTGTGTGGGGTGGGGGGCTAGCAGTTGATCTAGTTCTTAAAGAATGAACTCGAGTTCAGTAAATACCATAATTTGTAATTTTTGATTCCTAGGTATTTGTTGTCTGTATTTCCCATTACGCTGTGGTCCACGTCGAGCAGGGGCTAGGGTACTTTGGGCACCGTGGTATACCAGATTCCTTGCAAAATGCCTGCCACATACTAAGGACTAAATAAATACTTCTTCAGTGAATGAGTCTTCTTAAAACACAAAATTCATCAAATCATCTTCAGGCTTAAAAACCTTTCATATCTTCCAACTGTTTATAGAAAAAGAGTCCAAATTCCTTTATATGAGATAGAGGAATGCTTCTCAAATTCTAGCATGCTTACAAATCACCTGGAGAGCTTGTTAAAACAGAGAACCCTGGGCCTACTCCCAAGATTCTGATCCATTAGGTCTGGGGTAAATACAGAGATGTTTCATTTCAAAAATTTTCCAGATGACCAAGGTGCTGTTGTTTTGGAGACAACAGTGAGCAGTACACACATAGAGAACTTTAGTCTCAGCCCTTTCTAGCCTCATCCCCAAATCCCTTGTGCTCCAAACAGACACACTTTCCCTGCCCTGAGCTTTCTTACTGCTGTCTTAGAAAACAATACTCTGTCCCTCTGTAGTCTTTTCCACCTCGTTGACTGTTTTAAACTCAGGTTAAGGGCTCCCTCTTCTATGAAGCTACAACCTGAGCTAAATTTGAGAAGCTAGATGGGTTCCCAGATCCAGGTGAGTACAGGTGTCATAGGAAACAAGGAAGGGACCACGGGATTGCAGTGCTGGGTCGCAGAGAAACTAAACAGGAGCCATAAAATTAGATCAAGGTAACATCATGGGAGGTACAGAACATTATGCCAAGGAGGCTGCCCTTTTTTTCTGTAGGAAAAAGAGGTCTTTAAGGATGACTGTGATGTTACTGACTTATACATACTCTAAGAAGTACAGGAGAAAGTACTTTAATATTTATTATTATTATACCTTTTTTACTAAAAATATATCCCCTTCCTATTGTTCCACATAATTTCTTAAAATAACTTTATTTACATGTTATGCTTAAAAGACTTCCAAACCATTTAAAAATAGGTATTAAAAGGTACTAAAATTATGAGAAAAAAACTGCTTTACAAAAAAGGAAAGTTACTTTTTCACCTCCAGAGTGAAAAAAGGGAAAAATCTACTCTGCAAAATTATATTCCTCCTAAGAATGAGGCCCTGTTTAGAGAGTACTTTTATTTTCTATAATATATTTGATTTATTGTGGCCAAGAACAACTTATTTACCTTGTCTGATTGGGACTAGTTTGGTAGGAGCTTACCTTTCCCTACCAGATATAAGTTCCAAAGCTACAAGATCCAGCTGAACTTTAATGACACTAGATAGTCATACCAACCAAAACAAGATGTTTTAAAATGAAGAACAAGCTTTAGATTTAACCAGAGTGCTGTTTTTGCTATAAAGCTTTGCCTGTGCATTTCATGTGTTCATATGCACATATATACATAAATGTTCAAATTGGTTAAGTGGAGATATTTTAGTATCTGAATTTTCTTTCAAAGATTTTATAGATAGAGATTTTAGACAGTTGTCTATTATGGATTTAACACTACAGATTTCCTCACTACTCAAATGCTAATTTATGTCACAAATTTAGTTTTAATACAATTCCTGTAAAAGTATGCAAATAATCCACACTAAATTAACTTTGTTACTTGAGAGCACTGTTAACACAAGTGAATATAATTTCTGTCACATGGTCTGTAGTCCTTGTCCTCTAACTTGTCATTTTAAATAATACTATTGTGATTGGCTCTGATTCAGGACAAATAAAATGTATAATTTCCACTCTTGGGCAGGTTGGATAACTTATTCAACAAACATTTATCAAAAGAATTGTGTTTGTGGGATGCATCCAAAGATGTACCCTGGTTCTTTATTTGTGCTTTCTGATTTGGTCAATCAATCATATCAATTTTCTTGTTAAATTTGGCCTGGTCCTTGCTTTAAGTGAACAAATATTTATGGACTTCCTCTGATGTAGGGAACTACCGGTATTTTTTTTTTTTTTTTTTTTTTTGCGGTACGCGGGCCTCTCACTGTTGTGGCCTCTCCCGTTGCAGAGCATGGGCTCCGCACGCGCAGGCTCAGCGGCCATGGCTCACGGGCCCAGCCGCTCCGCAGCATGTGGGATCTTCCCAGACCGGGGCACGAACCGGTGTCCCCTGCATCGGCAGGCGGACTCTCAACCACTGCGCCACCAGGGAAGCCCTGGTATTTTAAGAGGATGGTTACACCTGTTAAAGTACCGGTTACACTGGCTTAGCCACCTCCAGGGTTATTCCTTCAAGACTCTACAGCACGCTGCCTTAAGGTGGACTGGGTCATCCCCCAGGGCAATTTCAATGAGAAAAAGTTCATCACTGCTGGGTAATAACATCACAAGCAGTAGTAATTCAGTACTCTGGAACAAGGGGTCCATTTCTCCTCCAGCCACCCAAACCAGAACCTTACAAGCTCACAGTGCTATAACCATCATAACCTTTGGAAATCCAGCCAGGACCAACTAGATAGAACCAATCAAGCTAATGGACCAACAAGCTCAAGGCTAGCCCACCCCTCAAAATCGCACTTTGGAAAAATACCTTGGTGTTTTCTGAAGTTAACATGTTCATTGTTCCTTGGACTCTAAAACACAGGCAAAGTAAGTGGTGCTTTCCATTGCACCAGTTAAGAGAAAAAGTAGAAAGTTAAATTTTCTGTAACAAACCTTGTGTTCACATTCATGTCACCTATACTTTAGTCCTACTGATTCTCCAGTAAACATTATGCAAAAGAAATACTTTTTTCTATTCATTCAAAAGATATTTATCGGGTATCTTCAAATACTATATCTGAGAGGTAAACTATCTGATGTCAAGGGTATGATGCATAATAAGCTCACAGCTTGTTTTCCTCTGCCTTCAAAATGAGAGTTTTCTCTAATTATTCATTCATTCAACAATTATAAACTGAATCCCATGTGTTTCCCTTCCAAAGACTTGCACACTAACAGCAAAGAAAACAGAAGTTTAAGAACTAATTCTCTCTGCATTTCTTACCACCTCCAACTACATGTCAGATTATCAGGTCTTTTTAGTAAAAGTATTACCTGGAATTTACATGTCCTTGACATACATTTCCAAGTGTGACTTGGGCCCTACCTGTTTCTGAAAATGCAACGGTCTGTCCCTCACACCCCAGCTCTCCCCTGTGATTGGCTGGGCCTATGGTATGGTTGGTGAGCTGTGAACAGCCCCCTATGGCCCCTCTGCAGATCCTGAAGTTGGCTTCTGCTAGACTACTGTAGTCTCCCATAGGCGAAGGGGGTTTATGCTAAGGGGCTGTTGTTCTTTCAGGGAAAAACACCACCAACCCAAAGTAACAACTACCATTTCCAAACTCCTCCCTCTAAATATTTCTGGTGTCAGAGAGCCAAGAATCATTTAATAAAGGGTAAAATTGGACTTTCTGAAAATATCAGTTAAAAAAGTTTTTTCAGTTCTGTGTGTAGGTTTGATCCCAGGACCCCTGAGATGACTGACAGGGCTAATATTAAACGATAGTGTAAAAAAGGTGAACTGGTGAACTGTAAGTGGATAAAAAAAGTTCAGAGTACGTTCAAACAAAAGCTAAGCAACAAAGCTGTACGTATTCTAAACAAACCACACTTCAATTTTTCCACAGATTATTTTAATACCAATTTGGTATTATTAGGTATTCCTATGCCTTGAGCTTTCCAGGACCTTGGCCCAAAATGTGCAATCAGCGTACCCATATCGTAAGCAGAAGCTCTGATGGAAATAATTCTACATTTATATTTATTTAAAATAATATGCAGTCATAAGGTATCATTTATTAATCTGTTATCCTCCTCTGTGGGGAGTGGAAAATTGGATCATTGTAGCTACCTTTGAGGTACCACTGTTACAAGCTTAAAATACAACAGCAGAAAAGCATAGTACATAAAACCAGAATAGTAATGACTAAGATCAACTCAAGAGGTTTAAACAAGCATAAACATTACTGGCTATGTGTTTCTGCTGTTTGGGTTTTTTTTCCTCCTCTGTGTTTAATAAAATATGTTTGTACCACATATTTGCTTAATGCGTCTTCAGTGTCATTGCTATTTAAAACCATTTAATTTATTAACTGTATAACATCTAAATATTATAAGGTTTTCTGTTTTACTAATCATTTTTTCTGTACAAAAATGCTATGCTAATCAATGTAGGACATTTCTCATAATTCCAGGCCCTTATTATTCGAGAGGTTTTTTTTTTAAAAAAAAATAAATCAGGGCTTCCCTGGTGGCGTAGTGGTTGAGAGTCTGCCTGCAGTTGCAGGGGACGCGGGTTCATGCCCCAGTCCAGGAGGATCCCACATGCTGTGGAGCAGCTGGGCCCGTGAGCCATGGCCACCGAGCCTGCTCTCCACAACGGGAGAGGCCACAACAGTGAGAGGCCCACGTACCGCAAAACAAAATAAAATAAAATAAATAAAATAAAATAAATAAAATAAAATATAAACCGACTCTACAGCAGAACTTTTCTATATCCCTTGATCATCATAACACACCATTTCAGAAGAAAAACAATGAAATCTTAAAAAGAGTTTACTGCTTAGGTAATACTAAGCTACACAACCAACATTTAAAACGATAGACAACAACAAAAAGGAATTTGCCTTAGAGAACTTCTTTCATAGTGCTCAGATATTTAAGCAGGGAAGCTTTTAAATTTACCTTCAAATACAAAGAGTGATACTTGGGTAATGAGTTGTTTCAGGGAGAAAAACAAAAAAAATATCTCTGTGCGTAAGCCTTCACATCATCTGAACATGACTTTCCAACGCAAATGTGAACAGCACTAGACAGAGGAGGAGCACAGAATTGCTGGGCCTGGCATCTGGTCCACCTGGGGTCCCCGGCAGCAGGAGCCATGCAAACAGCCCTGCCATCTTCAGTAGTGAATCATATAACAGGTTCAAAGGATGATTATAATAATTAATGAGAAATCTGGCTTCAGTGCAAAATAAATATGTTTGACAAACCAGCTGGCCACTGTCGAGACAGCCACTTGGCATTAGACGGCTAACTTATGAGGGAGGGTGTCTTAACCAAAGGTCTCCAGAGGGAACAGACCAGGCCTAGGACAGGACTAACTGATCACTGCTCAGTGCCACCAGCAGAAATGAGCACCTGCGACAAGGAAGCATCTGGCTGGTTCTAGGAGGTTCTAACGATGTGTGTCCAGGTCTGAAAACCAAAGCAAGTCACGACTGAAAAGTGAAAAAGCTGCATAAAATTTAGCATCCTTTTCCTTGTAATTGGTTTAAATTACTATAGTTTAATGCATAGGCCCTCGCTTAGTCAAATTCTAACCTTTCCAGATGATCCAATGCAGGTATGAAAATAAGTCATTGGGTTTCTGGCCTTGCGGTTAAAAGAAGTTGGAGCTTAATTAAATTACTTCAGGTACACCACCTGGTTTAAACCAAATGGACATCATTTTTCTATTTGCACTGATTTTTATATGAATCTGCTCTCATGAAAGAGCTTGAGGTACATGCTTCAGGAACTAAGCCATTTACTGTTCTCCAAGGAACCATAGAAATGGCATAGACAAAGGATTTGAATAGGAGTGAGATGATAAAAATGAGTACAGTAAATGCAGATTTAACAAGCAAAACTGCTAATTTTTAAAAAATCAAACCCAATTTCATTATTTATTTATTTAGCCTCGCCGCGCGGCATGCAGTATCTTAGTTCCCCTACCAGGGATCAAACCTGTGCCCCCTGTGCCCCCTGCAGAGTCTTAACCGCTGGACCGCCAGGGAAGTCCGCTTCATTATTTATTAATATTTGCAAAGAGAGAACATATTCGTGTTTTCAGCGGTTGATAACATTTTCCCAACCAAATCCCTTGTTTCGTGATCTGCCTCATTGAGCAGTTCATGTCCTCGCTTCCCAAGGTAATAACAATAGTTTCCACGGAAAAATAATGGCTGGAATTATTTGAAATTTTGGAAAATGTTTTGGGTCCTTGTTGATAGGGACTTCAAGTAAGTGTTCTGCTCTGTCACCCTATCCAAACTGTCAAATTCTTCATGTTAACGAATAGGTCCATGTGTCAGTACAACACTCCTGGTTCAGAGTTCTGTCAAATATGAATGTAACTCCACAGAAAATGAATCCTTTGCTTCCTTTTCTTCTAAGCAACCTTTTAAATCTACATCCAGAATTTTGATTTCACACTTTTCAGAGTTTATATCTTTTGAAATGTTTAAATATATTAAGCCTTCATTACCTGAACACAATCAACTTCTCTACACAATTTTCCTCAGCTTTTAGGATAAAAATTAAATTTCATGAATGTTACATGAGAAATCTAGCAGGTATATTAAAATGAAACAAAACATTTCTACTTTTTGTCTCAAATAATGACATTCTGCTTTTCCTCTCCTTTCCCTACATGTGTCCTTCAATGACATGACCATGGATTTTGCTCTTCTCTTTTAGTTTGTCTCTCTTAAAACCTTTTTGTTTTTCTAATTTGGTTGAGGAATAAAAAGAAGTCGAATTATTTTCACATCTCCTGGAGTAAGTAGTTCACTAGGAGCTTCTTGGTGCCTCTTCTAATTTTCCAGTGTATGAATTTCCTATTGTATTCATGCAACAGTGCATAAACACAAAACAGCCAATATAATTCCCACAGTGAAAATTCTAGATGGAGAACGACAGAAAAAAAATCTGTTTCAATGGGAGAAATTCCTAACGCTGGCTAAGTAAGACTTAGTATGTCACAATATGACCCAAAGATGCCAAATGTCAATAAATGTAAACATGGGATGTATTTACTGAAATTTAAAAGTTTAAAAGTTTTGATTTAATTTTTGAAAACTTTAAAATGTGAAGAAAAGTGCCATTCAAAATTCAAATTCAAAAATTAAATGAGTAACCAAACACAAAACATACAAAGTATTACATATACAGCAGATGATCCAATGCCTCACCTTCATCATGAATTTCTGTAGGGGCATAAGGAAAAGAGAGAAAATATTAAATATACATTATTTCAAAGACATTTTAAAATATCTTATTTTTAGACTCCACTGTTCTAAATGGAGTTACATGAACAATAAACAAAAAAACATTCACTGTGTTGTCACAACAAAACTTAATATCAACTACATGCTAGAGAAAAGGTGTAGCAAGCAAAACTCTTTTTTAGAATGCTTTTACATTAGTTCTTTCTTTTCTGTGAAAACATGCTACTTAACTTTAATGCGTGATTCAATTTACAGCATATTTAAGGACCCAAAAAAAAGGTATAATCTTAAAATTATACTCTGACAATGCTTTAAAAAATTTTTCATCTCATCTGTTGCATAAAAATGCATAATATAAACAGCAACCCAACTAACTTAAGTAAAAATAGTGGATTAGAAACAGGTACAGTAGACCATCAATTAATATGCTGTGATGAGCTGCCCATATTTCATGCAAAAATGACAAAAAGCAATTCTTTAGATACTACATATTGTGATATGTGAATTTCAAAGAAAAACTACAAAACTTTTCTCTTTTTGTCTTGACTCAGCCACTTCTCATGATTTACATTGTAACAGCTCTTTTTTTCTTCTACAAAACGTAATATGTACATATCGATATATTCCTTCCTTTTTCTTTAGACCCATAAAGTTTCTTTGACTTCTTACTCCTGGGAGAGGTAAACAGATGAAAAAGAGCAAAGAAGGAAAAATGATAGTATGCTTCCAAACTTAAGGCTAAATTTAGCTGTCAGGTGCATGTACGGCCTACAGAGGAAAAAATACACACATCCACATTAGTCTTAAAGAAAACAGCAAGGGAAAGCTTTCTAACATAGATGTTAAATACCACACTTGTTTCCCTGAAACATACATACATAGTAATATATGTATATTACTAAATGGCAATTCTATTATGACTGATTTTTAAAATTTTCAATATTATAATGTTAAGGAAAAATTGTAAAGAACTGTTTCATTCTCAGCTTAGAAAATATAGGCTGTGTACATTTTTGTAGCTAATATGATATCAAGATTTTAAATGATATCAAGGAACTTTACTCCATGTTGATACTGACTAATCACATGCCTACCTGTGACCACTAGTGATGCAGATATCACTGAGGAATTTGGGAAAATCATTTAAGCCTTAATTCAAAGAAAAACAAAAATCCAAAATTTTGCTACAGAAAATGGTTTATAATAGATACTTTCTTCATGAGATTTTGGGGTTTTTAACTGATTTAGGTTTTAGAGATTTTTCTTTCAGAAATGTCTTCAGCCTGATTTTGTCAGTTACCTAGGTTGAACTACTTTAGAATTGTAGAAAATAGAAAAAAAAAGTCCTCTAGTTACTGAGGTCTGCTTTTCATAATTTTTAGTTGTGTGTGAATACAGGATGAACAAGTCACAGAGAAGAGTAATCTGTATACAGGATAAAATAAAATGAACACTGTAAATTAGCAAAAATTAAGATGGCCATCCATAGAATGAGAAAGAAGAGCAGATGTAACAGACACGCATTATTTTCAAGACAATCAGGAACATGAAAGATTATCTGTGGCATTATTGAGATCAACTTTTTGTACAAATCATCTATTGGTCCATCTATCTGGCTTATTACATTAGAAGATATTCAAAAGGGATCATTCAAGGGCAAAGAAGAAGTCAAAATATATTAATATATAAAGGAAAAATATATTATTTTAATCTCAATGTAAACACTGCTTACGTATGATAAAGAGCAACAGAAAAAGAATGAAAATTAAAATCCTTTACAAGTTGATGATGTGATAGAAAGAGCAAAGAAACTCATGCATGAAGATAAATATTGAAACAGCCTCAATTTAGGTGTAAAGCAGTATCATTTTTATGCTTACAATAAGTTTAATAAGGAAATCAACTATTTACTTATTTACTTATTTACTTATTTATTTTTGCGGTACGCAGGCCTCTCACTGTTGCGGCCTCTCCAGTTGCAGAGCACAGGCTCCGGATGCACAGGCTCAGCGGCCATGGCTCATGGGCCCAGCCGCTCTGCGGCATGTGGAATCCTCCTGGACCAGGGCACGAACCCACGTCCCCTGAATCGGCAGGCGGACTCTCAACCACTGCGCCACCAGGGAAGCCCGGAAATCAATTATTTAAGAGCTAAAATTTCATTAGACAAGATACAGAGATGGATAATTATAAAGACAGAGTCCAGGCATGGTACTTTCTGTCTTAGAAGAAATTTGGGGATGATAATCAACTGACACAGAAACACAAAGTGGGAAATTTTAGTTCTTTAGGGCAAAACTAAGAGTGGCAGTAATTCATTGTCCCAGGTTTAGTTTAATTACTTCAGAATGGACAACTCAGATGAAGCTTCAAATGTGAGCAAGAGTTGGGGACATAAGCACCCCCGCCATTATGCTAGACTAACATGAAAACCAGGAAGAGAAACAGCAATCCTTATGTTCTAACTCAAAGATGGCCCTGGGAGTCTAATGGACGATAAAAAGAAGCAGAAGTCTTTGGTCTATAAGCATATGTCACTTGATCTAGTAGATCTGAAAGCCCTAAGGGATTTTCTTAGCATATGCAAGTAATTACGAGTAGAAAAACACATCAAATAGCAATACTTTAGTCTGAAAATTGTAATCAAACATCAGACATCAAGAGACTGCATAATTATATTCCATCTGTTACTGGTACAAAGAAAGAAACAGAAATTGAGGTGATGTACAAACTTCCTCTACCATAATTTTGCCTTTCAGTTCAAACCTGGATTTTTTTTCACTGCTATTTCAGGTTTGTGAAATGAAAACTGATTACAAAAATTAATTCCTCTATAAATGGGCCTTTCTTAGAAGTTTTAAAAGAAGCTTTGCTGAAATGTCTTCTTAAAAATTATACAGATAAGGAAATAGTAACAAAGCAACAAAATAAACATTTTGGGGCTACTAAAAAAGAATTATCAAATAGAACAATCTGAGAGACTAGGGCAAAATTTTGCCTCTGGAGTCCTAACATGAAGTTTCCACTGAGGCAGTGAAATGTCCTACCCTGCACACCAAATATCCATCAGACTTAAGCCTCTGTGGTCATCTTTTTTCTCCTTGTATCAAGATGCTAGGATTCTCCATAATCCTCCAGCTGGTCTTCTCTCCTTTGTGAGTGAGGATACATGTGGTAAATTTCATTATGTTGAGAAAAGGAAAAAATATTTCACCACTAAAGACTTGGGTTTGTTGGTGGCTTTTTTTTTTTTCTTGCGGTACATGGGCCTCTCACTGTTGTGGCCTCTCCCGTTGCAGAGCACAGGCTCCGGACGTGCAGGCTCAGCGGCCATGGCTCACGGGCCCAGCCGCTCCGCGGCCTGTGGGATCCTCCCGGACCGGGGCACGAGCCCGTGTCCCCTGCATCGGCAGGCGGACTCTCAACCACTGCGCCACCAGGGAAGCCCTGTTGGTGGCTTTTTAAAAATTAACCATGCTCCCCCAGAATTTTGGAGGGCAAAATAAATTTAAGATTAACAATTCCAAGTTCCAAACATATATCAATATATACTATCTAATAGCATATGTGGGTATATCTTTGTGAAAAACCTCAACAATTTCTCTTTTGATGAAGATATCCTATGTAAATGCTTAACTTTCTAAGACTTCCCCACTGAAAATACTCAAGACTGAACTGATTGACAGCCATGTTGATGGTGGGCCCAGAAAGCATCTAAAAGAGGGTTCCACTTTTAGCCCATGAAAAAGCAATTATACATATAATGATATAGCCTGTGGCAATGCTCTTGCATTACTCATATTAATGACCATCACTGGCAGCTAGTGATATGTGTATGCTGGTATTTTTTTTTATAAGAACTCAGTATAATTTGGGGGCAGATTGGGAGTAACTGTTGTCTTTTTCAACCTATCAACTCTTTACAGATAGTGTCTAAATGGACTGTCTTTTCTCTCATGTGTAAGGGTCTGACATATATATGTATATATAATTATCCAGTTCTTCTTTAGAAGAGTAAAGGAAAATAAACAATTCTGATAAGCTACTATAAATCCTCATCTTTTATCTCTGTGACACATTTATAAATCACTGAGCTGCATGAATGCCTAAAACATGAAGTAGAAAAGCTATTGAGGGCTTTCTTCCTTTCCCACCTTTCTCTCAATCAAAAACCAACAAATTGATCTCTACAGAGAGTATGTGGATCATAACGACCTGAGGACCTATAAAGCCTGCCCTATACTCAGAGCACCACCTACCTAGAAAAAATTGTCTTTATCAGGATATAGAAGATTCTGTATATTTTTTTCAAAACCATTTCAAACATGATTGAATCTTGATAACATGAGAGCACTTCATAGACCCTCACATCATAGTAGCTGCACAAAAAAATGCATTATTAAAACTACTCTCAGAAACATTTGAAAGGATTTTGTATTTTAATAATTCCAACAGCATCAACCTATTTTTTAATATGTATGAGACATAATTTGGTCTACAGACAATGCTTCACATACATCAATATGACAATGTTTTCCAGCCCTTTATTGTCCCCAGCTCCATCCATGACTGCAATCCCAGGCCTCCATGTTAGAAACCAATGCTAGAGGTTAGGGGGCTAGAGGGCTGAGGGTGGAGTAGATGGAAATAACAATTCATCACGTTTTAATCCAGAACTCACAAATGTTATTCGCTCTTGAAGTATGAAGAGCAGCATTTGATTACTCAATGAGCGCTTGATTAAACACAGATGCCCAAAGGTGCTCAAAGAGGCACTGGAAAACAGCTAGAGGGTGGAAGGGAGGCGGGGGGGGAGAGGGAGAGATTGACTGACATGTGATGAAGTTTCCAGAATGATGCTATGAGAAAATTTATAAAGAAGCAAATCTAATTTTCAATATATTTAAGTTTTATAAGGCTTCTAAAAGTCTCAATCTGGGGTTGTCACCTGTGTTCTGTAGACAAGCAAATATAACGGGGTGTTAAAATAGGACACCTGTTTCAGAACAAAGTAGTGGCAAATACTCTCATATTCCAAATCACACTGTGATACCACCCAAACAGGGACACCAAAGCAGGTGGCTGAAAATCCAAGTACTGCCCTAAGCTGGCCCCCAGCTCCAGTCTATCAGGAGAGGTTGGAGAGCAAAGACATGGTTTCTTAGAGAGAGGTGTTGGTTGGCTTGGAGTCCTGTTTCCCCAGAGCTTGCCCTCAGCTCAAGCCTAGAAAGGGTGGCTTCAGGGATACCTGTGTCCCAGCAGAGTAACGTTACAACTGGGAAGTGACCACACTGCCAAGTGCAAATGGGGGCCACACTAGATGGAGCCAGCCTGGGACTGCCTTCAATGCCACCAAGAGACCAGGGATGAGGAAGTAATCACCACTGATCAGCTAGAGGATGGGGCATGTGGATGCAGCAAGAGAACCCCAGCTCAGAGGCTTCCCATGACAGAATCTCCACTGGTCACCTCCCAACTACCCAGAGAGAAAGTCAGCTGAAAACACCTGACCAGCCCGATGGATGACAGGCTCATCAAAGAAGACCTGCCTGCCAACTTTCCTCTTCTCCTTGCCAGGACACCCTAAGAGGGTCAGAAGCCGCAAGCAATGCCCAGGCGTGTGTGGAAACTGGCAGAGGGAAGTGAGATGCAGATTCCTCCCTACCCCCCACCCCCTCCGGGCTCCTGCCGGGAGAGGCCTGAGCTGTCCCAGACCCTTAACTAGAATTAACATCAATAGTGCTCCACTACGCAGGACTGGGCATTTTAATTACTGAAATGAGACTTGTGTGACTTGAAATGGCTGGGGGGGTGTTTCATTGTCTATGAGAAAACATAGAACCCGTCCTAATTTAACCCAGGGCACACAGGAGAATGAGCCCCCAGAGCAGGTAGGTAGGCAGGGGATTAAACTGTTTTCTGTTACCCTGCAAGTAACAGAAAAAGGTAACAAATTCTACCTGTGACAGTAGACTTTCAAGCTCCCTATGGCAAGTGCATAAGATTTGACCTATACGGGTCTTCAAAGAAAGAAACAGCTCAAATCTAAAATTTACTGAGACCTATACATATAGTGATTATCAGTTACCTAGAGCAAATCCAGCTGGATATTTTCATTATATGATATCTCAATGAAGGTACATTTCAGCATTGATATGTCTTATCATTAACATAACAGTAATATTTTAGAACCAGAAGGGGCTAGCCCAGATTCTAATCCTATAAACAAGGAGACGAGACGAATGCCCACAGATAGCTGACATAGGTTATGAAGTGAGTCACAGAGCTAAACTGCATGACTGTCAGCTCAATGTTACCTCCAATACTTTCTCAGAACTAGAAAGCATTCTCTAAGGTAAAGGTATGCAAATAAACCTACTAAGAATAAATTCTGAGATGAGAAATCCCTATGAAAATGAGAGGGAGAAAATCCACATAGCAAGGCACTTCAAAAAAGCAACCAAATGCAGAGGAAACAATGGGGATGCTTCTGGACAGTGGTAGAAAGGGGGTTTATTCATTTAAATATTCTATTTCCAAAGGAACTAAAGTGGCTTGAGTGGCTGGCTCAAGAACTACTGATTTGGATACAGCACAGGAATACTGGAACGGAAGTGAAGGGATAAAAAGATGAGACAGGGACTTCTTTGAGGATGGCTCATCTTGGGGAAGGAGCACAAAAAGGTGAAACACATGTTCTTAGAAACAGGTTTCCATTCCCAAGACAAGAATTCGGATCAGAATTTTAACTAGAGGCAGAGAAGAGAGGAAATTTCAAAAAGAAAGAGTTGAACAAAATTAATAATAGCTTAGTTATGAAGAAACAGATGATGAATTAAAATTATTTCCAGAGTTATAACATAGAAGTAGTAGTTCTCAAAAATCCATACATGGGTGTCATCATCATGGAAATGGTAAGCTTAATAAACAAAACTTTCTTTAAGTATAAAGGGCTGAAAGAAGTTTAGAAAACAGGGCAATTGTTTGGGAAACACAAGTGAAAGGCTACTGAAAAGACAGCAAAAGTCTCAAGATGTTGCCTCAGCGGAACTGCATCCCAGAATCAGGGAAAATAATGAAAGTAAAATGAAGCCATCAAGTAAGCCAGTATTAGCTGATTCATCATACTAAGTCACAGGGCAAATAAGAACAAAACAACACAACAGTGAAGGGCTTCACTGTTTTGCACACAAAGTGAATCAGGAACATCAATGTTGGTGAAACTCTCATTTCCACTCAGAATTACAAGGAGTTCAGAATTGGAAGGATCTTTCCCTTTCCCTCTGTCCCCCTCCCTCCCTCCCTCCCTCTCAATAGTTGAAGAAACTGAGACCAATAATAGTAACATTGGGCTTCCCTGGTGGTGCAGTGGTTGAGAGTCCGCCTGCCGATGCAGGGGACACGGGTTCGTGGCCCGGTCCGGGAGGATCCCACATGCCGCGAGCAGCTGGGCCTGTGAGCCATGGCTGCTGAGCCTGTGCGTCCGGAGCCTGTGCTCTGCAATGGGAGAGGCCACAACAGTGAGAGGCCCGCGTAACGCAGAAAAAAAAAAAAAAAAAGAATAGTAACATAATTTGGCCACTTCACACTTTGTCACACTGTTGGTCTCCAAATTAGCCTCCAGAATCCTACAACTGTTAACTTTCTTTGTGATATTTTCTCATTCACCTCCACTTTTTAAGATTGTATGAATATGTATAAAGCCTTTTCCTATAGCACATGGAAAAATATGAGAGCTAAGCAGTAGGATTCTAAGATTAAACAGTCAAGATTTTTCGGTAAAAGATACACAATATTAATAATAAAAGCCTTCTCGTTGACCAGAAGCCTATCATAACGATAAAGCTGATTACATAGAGACTATAATGTTCCAGGGATAGAGAATATTTTAATAGATTCCATTTCAGAAGAAGAAAACTAGAAACTTATAAAGGTTCTAACTGGAGACTGGTAAAATATGTGTTGATTACAACAGAGCAGTTATTTTGAATACTCATAGTACCAGCCACACTAGGAAGCAAAACAAAAAGATTAGAGGCAACAGCAAACATGCACCCATTTATATCACGATCTCTTTGTAAATACGTGGAAACACATACCCATTTTTTCACATCAACTTTCTGTGGAAAGAAAAAGCCAAAATAGTAACAGGCAAACAAATAAGTAGCTAGCAAGGTTTTAATTACTGTCATTTAAATAAAGTGAAATGTGGTCCCTGCACCAAAACCTACTTCCAATTCTGAAGGATACGAAACAGTATCCAAACTTTTAATTAATAACATTTAATCTCCTCAAACAAACAAACGTTTTCAATTAATTTACTAATCAGAACTTCAAAAGGCATTAGGCTGAATATGTACCAGGTACATGAAATAACAATAATCTAATATATTCAAAAGCAAATGTGAACATTTACCTAATTCTCAAACCTACAGGCCTTTGATTTAGGAACCACTATTCTCCTCTAACTAAAAAAATGTATTTAACGAAAAAGATCAGTTTAGAAATACAGCATCTAACTATAAATCTCTGATGAAATAGAAGTAAAATTTCTCTTAGCCCAATCTTTCTAGCATTATATAAATGTTCACAGTATAACAAAAGGCATGCTTTGTCAAATAATTCTGAAACTGCATCAGAATCCAAGTATTGTTTAAAATGTATTTATTAATGAATGCATGTTAGTCTCATAACCATTATATGACTCTTTAAAAATTAAGTGAATATAATTATATCCAAAGTGTAAAACAGAATAAAAAGCCATATGTCAACGACTGCCTCTACAAGGCCCTAAGATTCCTAGCAAATCAATCAGAATTTAAAAATCTCAATACTGAGGGATATACTCTCTCTCAAAGGTAAGTTTCCATAACCAACCTCCCTTCTTCAGCACATATGATTGGGGATCAGTGAAACATGAGGTTTGCTTCAGACTCTTCATGCATTTACATTTACTTGCAATTTTTTTTTTCTTTAGAAAATTCATTAATCAGGTCCAAAGCTCATGCTACTTCGCCATAACTAAGAATCTCCACTCCTTATTAACAAGCTTCAAGAAGGAAATGTGCATAAGATGCATATACATTGTGATTACTTTTTAAATGCTATAAAGTGATATAAAAATATCAACCTAAATACACACGTGGGATGTTTTGAAGGCCCAGTGAGATTCAACAGATTCAACAGATTACTTACAACAGAGCATTTTGGCTTCATCAATAATTTATTTAGTCTTCAGAAAAATCTCTTCTAAGCCTACCCCCAACCTCTGAATTTACAAACACATTGTTATTTAAGAAAGAATACTTTAATGAATGGAAAGCCCTGGTTTTCACTGTAAGTTTTCAAGATATTTAGCTGTTACCCAAAGCTCAAGTCCTCATTTTAAGCATGAACCTATTAAAGTGATGAATCTATTTCTTTAGATCCTGGGGCACAGGGAAACAATTTAGTCATGTCCAGTATGATATAATTATCATTCACTTTTCTACCTTTAAAAGGACAAATTCTTATATTTATTCTCTTCCATGAAAAATAACTTAAGGAAATGTGAAATGATTTCGCTTTCATGTTTATCAGGAAGCCAGGATATGCCATGCTTTTTCAATGATTAACAAAGACATTCTATTATCCCATCATCACTTTCACATCAAAATGTTAAACATACCCCCCCACACACACATACACACACACACACACCTGCATCAGTGCAAAGATAAAGTGCTGTGGGATTTTCCTAGAAGAAAGAGAAATTTTAATCAAGAGTCACAGTTCCTAGTATTAGTAACAGAAGCTCTTTAATAATCTATATTACAAAAGTGAAACTTTTTTAAGCAGCAGGAATTAGCAATAATATAACAGACTCAGTATCCAAATACCCAAAGAAAGGCTTAGCAACAGCATGTGCTGGGGGTGAATTTTCAGCTAAACACAGAAGACAAGACAAATGGTCCACAGAGTTAAAAGACTGATAAAGTACAATCAAGTTGTAATTATGCAGAAGCGATGCAGAGTAATTTCATGACACATCTCTTATGAATGTTAACAAGAATTATTTAATTAAATGCCTACAAACAGTGCAGAAGAGAATGATTTATATGAAGCTAATCAAGGAAGGGAAATATAAAGCTCACAATGAACTTGACCAATTTTATAGTTTAAACAGTTACCAAATCCATAAAGCATATAAGACAAATGAGTACTTATTCCAATAATTTTTTATCCAAATATGTGGGATTTTTAAAAAACATACTGATTCCATTAACTTAGAGAAAATAAATATTTTACCATCTGTAGGAAACTGCATTAACTATTTTAAGACCAACAAATGAGCAAACTTATTTTCAAATAAAAACACAATTTCCATTAAGGAAAATAAAAGTCATTTAAATAGCAACTTGACTAAGCAGAGAGGACAGAAGTTAAGAACATAATACAAAAGTAATTAATTATAAATTATATCATATGAAAGGTGGAACATTCACATGACATCTCCATTTTTGTATGCATATTTTAATATGTACATTTAATTAGTATATTTTAATAATTTTAAATATATTTAATTAATATAGAAGTTATAAATTAGGGCACAAAACATGAACTATTCCATACCTATAAAAATGAGTTTAGCTGCTTCTTCCAAGTTGCTTATTTTACTGTTTAACGTAAAGAATGTTATTAAATCTATAGGTCATATAGTAAGAAGTTACTATGTGCCAGGCTTTGAGCGGAACACTTTACATGTAATCTTACTGACTGTATTTTATACATGAGGAAAAAATGACATATAAATGTGTTACACACTTTCCTCAACAACAGCAACAAAGTTACTGGAAAAAAAGGGTGGAGCTTGATCTTGAAATTGGGTCTTTAACTTCAAATTCCCACTCTCCTAAGCTCTACTATGTATGTCAAAAACAAGATACATCATCTTTTTTCTCTTTTGTTTCAGATTTTTAGTCTCTATTTAATTTGGAATTATTCACCAGCCTATTTCTTATGGTAAGTGCCACCTAATACAATGTGTTAACATCAAGATAAGAGAATGTAAAATGAACCTAGAGATTCTTATGATATTGAACATGTTATTTAGTTTGTTTTTCAAATAGCATGTCCGGTTTTTCACATAGATAAATTTCTAGATAATTACGACACAACAATAAAATATCCGACATAAATATAAAGTTTTTAATATCAAAGCATAACATAAGAAAAGTAATTGAAATATTTAATACATACCTACAATCCATTACCCTGCTAAGGTTTTTAAAATAATAAATTAGAGAAAAGTGAAAAACAAAATCTACTCTACCCTATAAGTAATTCTCCACCACACAGGTTGTTTATTATTAAGATTGGGGGGAAAACTTGAAAAATTTGCACACTGTGTTCCAGGATTCAAAATATAATGAAGTCGTTTCAATTTTCTAAAAGTAAAACTATGATTTGGAGGGCCCACATTTTTAGTAAATACAAATTCAGAAAAATATATAAATCATGAGTATATAGCTTCACAAAATTGTACTAGCAAATAAACAAACCCATGTAATCATCACCCAAAACTAAGAATAGGATACAACCTACAACCTAGAAGCTGCCTTCATGCTCTCTCCATAGTTAACTATTATTCTATCACCATTAATTACTTTTCTAATTTGGAAATATAGACTATGTTCTCTTTTTATCTACCTCCTTTAGCTGACATTAGGTTTGTAAGATTCATCACACTGTCGCATGTAGTAGTAATTAATTCATTTTCCCTGCTTATCATATTCCATGGTATGAATATGTCACAATTTATTTATCCATTCAACAGTTGAACATTTGGGTTGTTTCCTGCTTAGGGCTATTACAAGTAATTCTACAGTGAATATTCTTGTACATATCTTTTGGTGCATACAGGAATATATATCTATTAGGTATATACCAGGAGTGGAATTTCTTGGTCATGGATTTATAAATATTTAGCTATAGCAGATACTGCCAAAGAGATTTCTAAAGCAGTGGTATACATTTAACTCTCATCAGGAGTGTATGAGTTTCACTTGCTTCACATCTTGACAATACTTCTAGTCTTTTAAATTTTAGATCTTCTGGTGGGTATGTAGTAATACCTCATCACAGTTTTCATCTGCATTTCTCTGAAGCCTACTGTAATGAAGCATTTTTCCGTATGCTTTGGATATTTCGAATATATCTGCTGTTAAGAAGTATTTGTTCAAGTCTTTTACCCATTTTTTCTATTAGGTTGTCTATTTTTGTTCATACTGATTTCCCAGAATTGTTTATATTTTTCAAGTATTCTCTCCCAGTCTGTGTCCTGTCTTTTCCATCTCCTAATGGTAACTCTGATGACAGACATTCTTAGTTTTGGTACAATTTCTCCATCTTTTCCTTCATTGCTGGTGCTTTTTGTCTTGAAAAGATCCTCCTACATTATTTCTGAGAAAATTTATTATCTTAACTCTTACCTGAGACCTCAATCTGTTAGGTATTGGTTTTCTGGGTATATGGTGCTAGGGAGGGAATTCAGATTCATTTTCCCCCTCATTCAGCTGTTCAGTTGACCCTGCACCATTTACAAAAAGATAATTCTTGCCTCCACTGTACTGCATTGCCACCTCCATCATAAATCAAGTTACTAACATGTGGAGGTATTTATGAACTCTCTTCTATTTTGGCCTATTTTTCTACGCCTGTGCTAATACCATACTATCCTAACCACTGTTCCATCAAAATAAGTTTTGATATTTGGTAGCCAAAGGCCCCAACTTTGTTCTTTTCTTCAATATTATATTTGTTAATATTGACCCTCTCTATTTCCTATAATGTTCAGAATAGACATAAATTTTCATGCACACAAAAAGAAAACCCGCTGGGATCTTGATCGCGATTGCATTGATTGACAGATCAATTTGGAGAGAGCTGCCATCTTTATAATATTCAGGCTTCCAACACTGTATTTCCCTCTTTTGTTTAGGTCACCTTTAATTTCCTTCAAAATGCTTTTCGATTTTCTATGGAAAGGTTTACATATCTTTCATTAGAATTATTCCTAGGTACATGATGTTGTATTATACCAATATAAGTACACTCAGTTAGAAATTTTTATTTTATGTTTCCTTTTTGCTAATATATAGAAATATAACTGACAATTTATACTGAGTTCTAACTTTACTAAATTCACTTTTTAATTCTAATAGTGCCCACCTTCGCCCCTTTATTTAACATTACACTAAAATAATTCAATATTTCACTGGTTTTCCATTTTACAGATAGCATCTATCAGATTAAAGAGTTCCCTACATTACAAATTTACAATACAAGATTTATTTTTTAAATGTTTTAAAAGTATCAATTAAAATATGTAATCTTTCCCTTTATGTCTTTTAATATGGAGAAAGACATTAATCACTTTCATGAATACATTAACTACTGTTGAATCCCACCTTAGTTATAATATGCTATTGATTTTATATATCCATAAATTTGGTTTGCTAGTATTTTGTAGAGGATTTCTGCATCTATGACCTTGATGAATATTAGTGTGTAACATTTTCTGGCAAGGCCTTTCTCATGGTTTAGGACCATGGTTATGTTGACATCATAAAATTAGTTGAGAAGGATTCTGCAAGAGGTTAAGATTGGTATTACTGCTTTCTCAAATGTTTGCTGGAATTGACCAGAGAAGCCATCTGGGCCTGTACTTGTTTGTGGTAATGATTCTTTTTTTAATAGTCAGCACTTAATTTTTTAAAATATTTAAAAACTGAGATATAATTGACATAACTTTATATTAGATGAATGATTTGATATTTCCATATATTGTGAAATGATCATTACAATAAGTCAAGTTAACATCTATAACCAGACATACTTTCAATTTTTTTTGTGATGAGAACTTTTAACATCTACTATCTTAGCAACTTTCAAATATACAATACAGTGTTATTAACTACAGTAATCATGCTGTATATTATATCCCCAGGGCTTATTAATTTCATAACTGGAAGACTGTATCTTTTGACCACTTTCACCCATTTTGCCTCTCCTACACCCTGCCTCTGCAACCACCAATCTGTTCTCTGTAACTATAGGTTCAGTTTGTTTGTTTGTTTTTCAGATTCCACATAAAAGTGAAATTATATAGTATTTGTCTTTCACTTGTCTCACTTAGCATAATCCCTTCAAGGTCCATCCATGTTGTCAAAAACGGTTAAGATTTATTCCTTTTTTTTTTTTGCAGTATGCGGGCCTCTCACTGTTGTGGCCTCTCCCATTGTGGAGCACAGGCTCCAGACACGCAGGCTCAGCAGCCATGGCTCACGGGCCTAGCCACTCCACGGCATGTGGGATCTTCCCAGACCGGGGCACGAACCTGTGTCCCCTGCACTGGCAGGCGGACTCCCAACCACTGTGCCACCAGGGAAGCCCTCAGCACCATATTCTGAAGAGACTGTCCTTTCTCATTGTATACGCTGGCACCTCTTTCATTAATCAATTGACCATCTATGCATGGGTTTATTTCTGGGCTCTCTGTTCTGTTCCACTGATCTATACGTCTTT
Source organism: Mesoplodon bidens (assembly GCF_964165515.1). Taxonomy (NCBI): domain Eukaryota; kingdom Metazoa; phylum Chordata; class Mammalia; order Artiodactyla; family Ziphiidae; genus Mesoplodon; species Mesoplodon bidens. The sequence continues at coordinate 115,118,941 of NC_138176.1, read as the reverse complement.
TTTATGCAGACACCATACTGTTTTGATTACTATCTTATGAGCACAAAATATCTTTCCATTCATTTGTGTCTCATTCAATTTCTTTCACCAACGTCTTATAGTTCTCAGTGTAAAGGTCTTTCACCACCTTGGTTAAATTTATTCATTGGTACTTCATTCTTTTTGATGCACTTGTAAATGACATTGTTTCTTTAATTTCTCTTTCTGATAGTTTGCTATTAGCATAGAGAAATGTAAAAAATTTTTGTATATTGATATTCTTATCCTGCACAGTTACTGAATTCGTTTATTAGTTCCAACAGTTTTTTGTTTTTTGGTGGTTTTTTGGGTGGTTTTCTATACATTACATCACATTACCTGCAAGGAGTAACAGTTTTACTTCTTTCTTTCCAATTTGATACCTTTTATTGCTTTTTCTTGGCTAATTGCTCTGGTTAGGACTTCCAATACTATGTTAAATAGATGTGGAAAGAATGGGCATCCTTGTCTTGTTCCTGATCTTAGAGGAAAAGCTTTCAGCTTTGTACTGCTGAGTATAATGTTAGCTGTGGGCCTGTCACATATGGCCTTTATTAAGTTGAGGTATGCTTCCTCTACACCCACTTTGTGGAGAGTTTTTCAATCGTAAATGGATGTTGAATTCTGTCAAATGCTCTTTCTGCATCTGTTGAGATGGTCATGATTTTTACCCTTTGTTTTGTTAATGGGGTGCATCACATTGACTGATTTGTGGATTATAAACCATCCTTGCATCCCTGGAATAAATCCCTGTTGATCACAGTATTGATCCTTTTAATGTATTGTTGAATTCAGCTTCCTAGTATTTTGTTGAGAATTTTCTCATCTATATTCATCAGGGATATTGGCCTATAATTTTCTTTTCTTGTGGTATTCTTGTCTGGTTTTGGATTCAGGGTAATGCTGGCCTTGGTGAATATGTATAGGAGTGTCCCTCTTCTTCTATTTTTTGGAAGAGTTTGAGAATAATTGGTATTAATTCTCCTTTAAATGCTTGGTAGAATTCATCACTGATGCCATCTTGTTCTTAAACGACATGAGACCACAAAGTCCTTTCTGCCATCAGTTTGGTAAAAAAAACTCACCATAAATTTAATTAAGCAAATGAAGTCACCAAGTAAGTTCAATAATTCACTGAATTATACTTTAGCCCAATTTCCTGTCTTTATTCTGATTTTTGTATTGATCAGACGGAATACTTTTTTGAATTTGTCATATAATGTCAAACAATGATGCAGATTTACACAATAAAGTAAACTTGGCAATCTCCCACACTATTGCATTCAACTTAAGGAAAATATTTAGAATTTTCACTTGGAAGTTTAAATTTTTTCTTTTAAAATTTAAACTGGGTAACAGAGGACTAAGATCTACCGCTTCCTAAATTATTCCTCTTTTAGAATAGGAAAAGCTCCTGTAGTACTGAATTTGTCCAAATCCTTAGGAACATACACATACATTCAAAACTGCCAATACTTCCATTTTCAAGCACATAATATATTAAAATGGCTTGCACAAGGTTTAGTGCTAACAAAGTCAAGTGGATGGGTGCTAACCAAATAATATAGTATTCTCTTCATGTAGGCTCTTGCCAGAATTACTAAGTTCAATTAAATACCACAAGTAAATTCAGGGCTCCCCTGGTGGTGCAGTGGTTGAGAGTCCGCCTGCCAATGTAGGGGACACGGGTTCGTGCCCCGGCCCGGGAAGATCCCATATGCCGCGGAGCGGCTGGTCCCATGAGCCATGGCCGCTGAGCCTCCGCATCCAGAGCCTGTGCTCCGCAACGGGAGAGACCACAACAGTGAGAGGCTCGCATACCGCAAAAAAAAAAAAAAAAAAAAATACCACAAGTAAATTCATTAGGGAAAATAAATATTTAAGAAGAGTATGAACAATCGGTGAGGGAAAAAAGAGAAGAAATAAGGTAGAACTAGCCCAATTAAACATTAAAACATTCCTAAAATACAGTGATTAAATCAGTGCTGTTTCGGCACAGTAATAGACAGATGTGTATAGACAGAGTATTTAGCTTAGAATAACCCATCTGGGAATGTACAAACTTAATGTATGACAAAAAAGACATCACAATAAATAAGGAAGGAAATCATCTGTTATGAAAAATGATGGGAGTTTTTCTTAGCCATTGGGGAAAAGAAACCAAGTTAAACACACATCTTAAACTCTGGATGGATCTACTATGAATAATAATAAACTCCATATAATAATAAACTCAAATAAATTCCACATCCATTTACTATAAAAAAGTAATGGGTGCAATGAGGGATATAATGATTTTAACAATTCAGTGCAATCCCAATCAAAATACCAGCAAGTTATTTTGTAGATATTGAAAAACTAATTCTAAAGTTTATATGGGAAGTAAAAGACCCAGAAAAGCCAACACAACACTGAAGGAGAAGAATAAAGTAAGAGGACCAACAGTACCCAATGCCAAGACTTACTATAAAGCTACAGTAGTCAAGACAGTGTGGTACTAGTGAAAGAACAGCCAGATATATCAATAGAAAAGAACAGATAGCACAGAAATGGACTGAAACAAATAAAATCAATTGATCTTTGACTACACTGCAAGGTAATTCAATGGAAAAACGAGAGTCTTTTCACCAAATGACGCTGGAACAACTGGACATCCACATGCAAAAAAAAAAAAAAAAAAAAGAGGTGGAAGGCGTAGAGCTCTTCTTTGAGCTTCTCGCGCAGTGGGTTGAAGCCCTGCTTATGGAACCAAAATTTCCTCATCTTGCGCCTGGCTGCCAGCCCGCCACCACCCACAGGATGCACCACGCAGTACCTCCACCGATGTCAAGATCTGGGATCTAGAGTTGGAAAGACCTGTGTTGAAAACTCTTTAATCTAAACCATGTGGCTGACAGGCTCTTGGTGCTCCAGCCTGGTGTCAGGCCTGAGCCTCTGAGGTGGGAGAGCCAAGTTCAGGACACTGGACCACCACAGACCTCCCGGCCCCACATAATATCAATCAGCGAGAACTCTCCCAAAGATCTCCATCTCAGTGTTAAGACCCAGCTACACACAACGGCCAGCAAGCTCCAGTGCTGGATGCACCATGCCAAACAACTAGCAAGACAGGAATACAACCCGACCCATTAGCAGAGAGGCTGCCTAAAATCATACTAAGTTCACAGACACTGCAAAACACACCACCAGACGCAGCCCTGCCCACCAGAAAGACAAGATCCAGCCCCACCCACCAGAACACAGGCACCGGTCTCCTCCACCAGGAAGCCTACATGACCCACGGGAACCAACCTTACCCACTGGGGCCAGACACCAAAAACAACAGTAACTATGAACCTGCAGCCTGCGAAAAGGAGACCCCAAACACAGTAAGTTAAGCAAAATGAGAAGACAGAGAAATATGTAACAGATGAAGGAGCAAGGTAAAAACCCATCGGACCTAACAAATGAAGAGGAAATAGGCAGTCTACCTAAAAAAGAATTCACAATAATGACACTAAAGATGATCCAAAATCTTGGAAATAGAATAGAGAAAATAAAGAAACATTTAACAAGGACCTAGAAGAACTAAAGAGCAAACAAACAATGATGAACAACACAATAAATGAAATCCCAATTTTTCTAGACGGAATAGATAGCAGAATAACTGAGGCAGGAGAACGGATAAGTGACCTGGAAGAACAATAGTGGAAATAATTACCACAGAGCAAAATAAAGAAAAAAGAATGAAAAGAATTGAGGACAGTCTCAGAGACCTCTGGTACATTAAACACACCAACATTCGAATTATAGGGGTCCCAGAGGAAGAGGAAAAACAAGGGTTTGAGAAAATATGTGAAAAGATTATAGTGGAAAACTTCCCTAATATGGGAAAGGAAATATTCAATCTTAAGTCCAGTAAGCACAGAGAGTCCCATACAGGATAAATCCAAAGAGAAACATGCCAAGACAAATATTAATCAAACTACAAAAATTAAATACAAAGAAAAAATACTAAAAGCAACAAGGGAAAAGCAACAATTAACATACAAGGGAATCCCCGTAAGGTTAACAGCTGATCTTTCAGCAGAAACTCTGCAAGCCAGAAGGGAGTGGCAGGACATATTTAAAGTGATGAAAGGGAAAAACCCACCACCAAGATTACTCTACCTAGCAAGGATCTCATTCAGATTTGATGGAGAAATTAAAACCTTCAGAGACAAGCAGAAGTTAAGAGAATCCAGCTCCATCAAACCAGCTTTACAACAAATGCTAAAGGAACTTCTCTAGGCAGGAAACACAAGAGAAGGAAGAGACCTACATAACAAACCCAAAACAATTCAGAAAATGGTAATAGGAACATATATATCCATAATTACCTTAAATGTAAATGGATTAAACACTCCAACCAAAAGACACAGACTGGCTGAATGGATACAAAAACAAGACCCATATATATGCTGTCTACAAGAGACCCACTCAGACCTAGGGACACATACAGACTGAAAGTAAGGGGATGGAAAAAGATATTCCATGCAAATGGAAACCAAAAGAAAGCTGGAGTAGCAATTCTCATATCAGACAAAATACACTTTAAAATAAAGACTATTACAAGACACAAAGAAGGACACTACCTAATGATCAAGGGATCTATCCAAGAAGAAGATATAACAATTGTAAATACTTATGCACCCAACATAGGAGCACCTCAATACATAAGGCAAATGCTAACAGCCATAAAAGGGGAAATAGACAGAAAAACAATAACAGTAGGAAACTTTAATACCCCACTATCACCAATGGACAGATCATCCAAAATGAAAATCAATAAGGAAACACAAGCTTTAAATGACACATTAGACAAGATGGACTTAATTGATATTTATAGGATATTCCATCCAAAAACAACAGAATACACTTTCTTCTCAAGTGCTCATGGAACATTCTCCAGGATAGACCATATCTTCGGTCACATATCAAGCCTTGGTAAATTTTTAAAATCTTAAAAAATTTTCGAACAATATGCTAGTAAATAACCAAGAGATCACTGAAGAATTCAAAGAGGAAATCAAAAAATACCTAGAAACAAATGACAATGAAAACACAATGACCCAAAACCTATGGGATGCAGCAAAAGCAGTTCTAAGAGGGAAGTTGATAGCAATACAATCCTACCTCAAAAAAAAGAAACACCTCAAATAAACAACCTAAGCTTACACCTAAAGTGCTCAGAGAAAGAAAAACAAAAAAATCACAAAGTTAGTGGAAGGAAAGAAATCATAAAGATCAGATCAGAAATGAAAAAGAAATTAAGGAAATAATAGTAAAGATCAATAAAACTAAACGCTGGTTCTTTAAGAAGATAAACAAAATTAATAAACCACTAGCCAGCCTCATCAAGAAAAATAGGGAGACAACTCTAATAAACAGAATTAGAAATGAAAAAGGAGAAGTAACAACTGAACCTGCAGAGTCACAAAGAATGAGGGATTACTACAAGCAAATATATGCCAATAAAATGGAAAACCTGGAAGAAATGGACAAATTCTTAGAAAAGCACAACCTTCCGAGAGTGAACCAGGAAGAAACAGAAAATATAAACAGACCAATCACAAGCACTGAAATTGAAAGTGTGATTAAAAATCTTCCAACAAACAAACAAGCTCAGAACCAGATGGCTTCACAGGAGAATTCTATCAAACATTTAGAAAAGAACTAACACCTATCCTTCTCAAACTCTTCCAAAATATAGCACAGGGAGGAACACTCCCAAACTCATTCTACGAGGCCACCATCACCTTGATACCAAAACCAGGCAAGGATGTCACAAAGAAAGAAAACTACAGGCCAATATCACTGATGAACATAGACGCAAAAATCCTCAATAAAATACTAGCAAACAGAATCCAACAGCACATTAAAAGGATCATACACCATGATCAAGTGGGGTTTATTCCAGGAATGCAAGGATTCTTCAATATACGCAAATCAATGTGATACACCACATTAACAAACTGAAGGGGAAAAAACCATATGATCATCTCAATAGATGCAGAAAAAGCTTTTGACGGGGCTTCCCTGGTTGTGCAGTGGTTGAGAGTCTGCCTGCTGATGCAGGGGACATGGGTTCGTGCCCCGGTCCGGGAAGATTCCACATGCCATGGAGCGGCTGGGCCCATGAGCCATGGCCACTGAGCCTGTGCTCCGCAACAGGAGAGGCCACAACAGTGAGAGGTCTGCGGACCACAAAAAAAAAAAAAGCTTTTGACAAAATTCAACCCGCATTTATGATTCAAACCCTCCGGAAAGGAGGCATAGAAGGAACTTACCTCAACATAATAAAGGCCATATATGACAAACCCACAGCCAACATCGTTCTCAATGGTGAAAAACTGAAACCATTTCCTCTAAAATCAGGAACAAGACAAGGGTGCCCACTCTCACCACTATTATTCAACTTAGTTTTGGAACTTTTAGCCTCAGCAATCAGAGAAGAAAAGGAAATAAAAGGAATACAAATTGGAAAAGAAGAAGTAAAGCTTTCACTGTTTGCAGAAGGCATGATACTATACATAGAGAATCCTAAAGATGCTACCAGAAAACTACTAGAGCTAATCAATGAATATGCAGAGTAGCAGGATACAAAATTAATGCACAGAAATCTCTTGCATTCCTACACACTAATGATGAAAAATCTGAAAGAGAAATTAAGGAAACACTCCCATTTACCACTGCAACAAAAAGAATAAAATACCTAGGAATAAACCTTCCTAAGGAGACAAAAGACCTGTATGCAGGAAACTATAAGACACTGATGAAAGAAATTAAAGATGATACAAATAGATGGACAGATATACCATGTTCTTGGATTGGAAGAATCAACATTGTGAAAATGACTATACTACCCAAAGCAATCTACAGATTCAATGCAATCCCTATCAAACTACCAAGGGCAGTTTTCAGCAAACTAGAACAAAAAATTTCACATTTGTATAGAAACATAAAAGACCCCAAATAACCAAAGCAATCTTGAGAAAGAAAAATGGAGCTGGAGGACTCAGACTCCCTGATTTCAGATTATATTACAAAGCTACAGTAATCAAGACAGTATGGTACTGGCATTAAAACAGAAATACAGCTGAATGGAACAGAACAGAAAGCCCAGAGATAAACCCACACACATATGGTCATCTTATCTTTGATAAAGAGGGCAAGAATATCCAGTGGAAAAAAGACAGCCTCTTCAATAAGTGGCGCTGGGAAAACTGGACAGCTACATGTAAAAGAATGAACTTAGGAAACTTCCTAACACCATACACAAAAATAAACTGAAAATGGATTAAAGACCTAAATGTAAGGCCAGACACTATAAAACTCTTAGAGGAAAACATCGGAAGAACACTCTTTGACATAAATCACAGTAAGATCTTTTTTGACCCACCTCCTAGAGAAATGGAAATAAAAACAAAAATAAATAAATGGGACCTAATGAAACTTAAAAGCTTTTGCAGAGCAAAGAAAACCATAAGCAAGATGAAAAGACAACCCTCAGAATGGGAGAAAATACTTGCAAATGAAGCAACTGACAAAGGATTAATCTCCAAAATTTACAAGCAGCTCATGCAGCTCAATAACAAAAAGACAAACAACCCAATCCCAAAATGGGCAGAAGACCTAAACAGACATTTCTCCAAAGAAGATATACAGATTGCCAAAAAACACATGAAAGGATGCTGAACATAACAAATCATTAGAGAAATGCAAATCAAAAGTACAATGAGGTATCACCACTTACCGGTCAGAATGGCCAATCATCAAAAAAATCTAGAAACAATAAATGCTGGAGAGGGTGTGGAGAAAAGGGAATCTTCTTACACTGTAGGTGGGAATGTAAATTGATACAGCCACTATGAAGAACACTATGGAGGTTCCTTAAAAAACTAAAAACAGTACTACCATACGACCCAGCAATCCCACTACTGGGCATATACCCTGAGAAAACCATAATTCAAAAAGAGTCATGTACCACAATGTTCACTGCAGCACTATTTGCAGTAGCCTGGACATGGAAGCAACCTAGGTGTCCGTTGACAGATGAATGGATAAAGAAGATGTGGCACATATATACAATGGAATATTACTCGGCCATAAAAAGTAACGAAACTGAGTTATTTGTAGTGAGGTGGATGGACCTAGAGTCTGTCGTACAGAGTCAGGTAAGTCAGAAAGAGAAAAACAAATACCATATGCTAACACGTATATATGGAATCTAAAATATTAAAAAAAAAATGGTTCTAATGAACTTAGGGATGGGACAGGAATAAAGACGCAGATGTACAGAATGGACTTAAGGACATAGGGAGGGGGAAGGGTAAGCTGGGATGAAGTGAGAGAGCGGCATGGACTTATATATACTACCAAATGTAAAATAGATAGCTAGTGGGAAGCAGCCGCATAGCACAGGGAGATCAGCTCAGTGCTCTGTGACCACCTAGAGGGGTGGGATAGGGAGGGTGGGAGGGAGAGGCAAGAGGGAGGAGATATGGGGATATACGTATACATATAGCTGATTCACTTTGTTACAGAGCAGAAACGAACACAACATTGTAAAGCGATTATACTCCAGTAAAGATATTAAAAAAAAAAATCTAGACAGATCTTAAACCTGCCACAAAAATGAGTTCAAAATGGATCACAGACCTAAATATAACACACAAAACTGTAAAACTCCTAGAAGATAGCATAGGAGAAAATCTGGGTGACCTTGGGTTTAGCAATGACTTTTTAGGTACAACACCAAAAGCATGATCCATAAATGGAAAATTGTTAAGTTGAACTTCATGAAAATGAAGTCTTCTGCTCTGTGAAAAACACTGTTAGCTGAATTAAAATTCAACCCACAACTGGGAGAAAATCTTTGCAAAACATATATATGATAAAAGACTGGTAGCCAGAATATACAAAGAACTCTTAAATCTCAACAATATGATATACAACGGAATACTACTCACCCACAAAAAAGAATGACCTAATGCCATTTGCAACAACATAGATGGACCTAGAGAATATCATACTAAGTCAAGTCAGAAAGAGAAAGACAGATACCATATGATATCACTTATGTGTGGAACCTAAAACACGACACTAATGAACTTATCTACTAAACAGACTTACAGACATAGAGAACAGCCTTGTGGTTGCCAAGGGGGAGAGAGGATGGAGGAGGGATAAACTGGGAGTTTGGGATGAGCAGATGCCAACTATTATATACAGAATGGATAAATAACAATGTGCCACTGTATAGCACAGGAAACTATATTCAATATGCTGTTATAAACCATAATGGAAAAGAAGATGAAAAAGAATATATATATATATATGTATGTAACTGAATCACTTTGCTGTACAGCAGAAATTAATACATTGTAAATCAGCTATACTTCAATTTTAAAAACAATATGAAAATAAACAACCCAATTTAAAATTTGTCAGAAGATCTCAATAGACACCTCACAAAAAAAGACACTATGGCAAATAAGCATATGAAAAGATGGTCTACGTCATATATCATCAGGAGATTGCAAATTAAAATAACAATAAGTTACCATTTACACAACTGTGAGAATGGCTAAGATCCAAAAACTGACACCACCAAATGCTGATAAGGATGTGGAGCAACTGGAACTCTCATTCATTCATGGAATGCCACATGCTACAGATACTTTGAAAGTCAGTTTGGCAGTCTCTTACAAAAGTAAACATACCCTTAACATATGACCAAGCAATCTCTTTTCTTGGTATTTACCCAAAGGAGCTGGGAGCTTATGTCTACATGAAAACCTGCATGTGAGTTTATAGCAGCTTTATTCATAATTGCCAAAGCTTAGAAATAACCAAGATATTCTTCAATAGGTAAATGGATAAACAAACTCCTGTACAACCAGGCAATGGAATATTACTCAGTAATAAAAAGAAACAAGCTATCAAGCTAGGAAAAGACATAGAGAAAGCTTAAATGCATATCACTATGTGAAAAAAGCCAGAATAATAAGGCTGCATACTGTATGATTCTAAGTATATGACATTATGGAAAATGCAAAACTATGGAGAGACAGTAAAAAGATCAGTGGTTAGAAGGGAGGGAGGCATGAAGAGGTGAAGCACACAGGACTTTTAGGGCAGTGAAACTATTCTGTACAATACCAGTAATGGTGGATACATGACATCATGTATTTGTCAAAACTTTTAGAATGTACAGCACAAAGAGTGAACCCTAACGCAAACTATGAAATCTGAATGATAATGATTTGTCAATATCTGCCCTAACGTAAACTATGAGCTCTGAGTGATAATGTTTGTCAGTTATAACAAATATATCACACTAATGCAAGGTATTATAATAATAAAGGATATAGGGAAGGGGAAAGGTTATGGGACTTTTTCAGACAGTTTTCTGTAAATCTCAAACTGCTCTAAAAAAACATATTCTAATGTAAATAAATTATATATAATACATACCAAATAATTATAAAATGAGAGAAATGTAGAAAAACTTAAAAACCCAGTGATATGGATCCATGAGTAGAAATATTATTTCTGGCGGAGAGGATTATGAAAAAGTTCAAGGAAGACACCTTCTTGGACATAAGCATAGAAGGATAGGGTAAACTTTTGAATGGCTCAGAACTCTTAAGTTGAGGAATTAGTGTGGTAAGAATATGAGTAATGTATCTGGGGAAAATAGAGCATATTCAAGGAGTGAGTCCAATTTGGATAGAGAATGGACAAAATGAAAAACTAACTAAAGCTAGACATGAAGAAAAACTAAAGCTTAAGTTCCTTCATGAAAACTGATTGTTCACTTAGCAACAATTAAATTAGGAACAGTCTGCTCAGGGAACAGTTGTTCAACAGTTCAACCTAGAAAGAAGCCATAATCAAAACAGTCCTTGAGAAAACACCATAAGGGTGATCTAATTATTGGCTGAATCTCTTGGTGCACAGATTTCTTCCTAAGCAGTTCTTGAATAGTTTTCAAAGGAACCAAAAACTCCTTATGGTGAAACTAACTACAAATTTACTGAATTGAGATAACTATGTAGCATTCACCTCAAATCCATTTTGCAAGTGTAGAGACTATATCTCATGATTAAATATATGATATAAACCACTTTCCTACTCATAACTGTTATACACACTAATACCATTAGAAAGAAAACAAAACAAAATCTCCAGGCCATGGGTGTGTAAAGATAATCTCAGTTTTTATCTTTGCCCCTAGGATCTCATTTTTAATCCTTCACTTCCCCCCAAAATTTATAGTTTATATTATAATGCACAGATTCCACTTATGTCCTGTCCTGGAAGAAACATCCCTAGCCCCTCAGGCTCTCCCTCACCATTTCTCCTACACAGAGCTTGGAACATAAGTTACTCATGGTACATCTGTAGAGTGAACAAATGCAAGTAACTCCAGCTTATGAAGTGTTAAATTTTGCTGGCCTAACTGTACTTCTTTTTTTTTTTTTTTTTTTTTTTTTTTTTTTGCAGTACGCGGGCCTCTCACTGCTGTGGCCTCTCCCGTTGTGGAGCACAGGCTCCAGACGCGCAGGCTCAGCGGCCATGGCTCACGGGCCTAGCCGTTCCGCGGCATGTGGGATCTTCCCAGACCGGGGCACGAACCCGTGTCCCCTGCATCGGCAGGCGGACTCTCAACCACTGCGCCACCAGGGAAGCCCCAAACTTTGCTTCTTTTGTTGTCTCTGCTGTGATTTATCTATCACTTCTCTCTCTCTCTCTCTGTCTGCACTGTCTAATCTCATTGGGACACTTTTCTCTCATGTCAGATCACATAACCATTTCAATAGGTTCTTCTTATCTCACACCAGGCTCACTGTCTCCAGAACTATGGAAATCAGTGCACTACGGAGCCCATTCTGTGTGCCCTGGGTGTGCTGCTCTCTGTACTACTCTGGTCAATGGTCTAAGGACAGTTCTAAGGTTTCCTGTTCCAGTAAAGAACTCGACCACAGCTCTGTTGGTGTCTTAGAGCTAATGGCATCACTATTAACTCAGAAGTCAGAGAAGTCACATCTGGTCATACCTCCAGTACTGACCTCATGCTGTCAGAATGTTCCATCTGGTCTCGAAGTTATACAGATCCCACCGGACTTCGTCTTTCTCTCACAGCTCTGAGATTAGGTGCAAAAAAGTACAGATTCTGAGAGTGTGTGGCTACAAGTCAAAAGAGTGGCTTGGATTCCTTTTAAGTCCTCAAATCTCAAAGTATATGAAAGATTTTGTACGTGTAGAAATTACCTGTATTTTTTCTGGGGAACACGTCTGAAACTTTTATATGATTCGCCAAGGTACCATGACTGGGGATGGCCATTTAGTTTCTCACCCAGACTGGGGCACTATGGACAGTGAAAGGGGGATAACAGGAATTAAGCTGTGACAGGTGTTAACCTGAACTGTGCCAGACAAACAAGGATGCATGGTTATCTAACCCCAAAAGGTTATTTTCTCATTTTCCCTTCTGAATATGTTTCTTTTCTCTCGCAATAGAGAAGGGAAAGGTGAAAAATAGCTGCACTGAACAGTCAATGTTCTACTTAGGTTCAAAACTGTCACCATAGTAGTAGACACAGAATTTGGGGCACTTTTCAGCCCCTTAATTTTTGGTTTATATATTCTATTTTGCAATTCCTCAAGTCAGCAAATATTTCCTCAGTATCTAGTTCATCTCATGCTTTGTCCTAGGTGTTACTGGTAAAGCCAGTGAACACAACAGATCAAAAAGTTTGCACTCATGGGATTTATACTCTAATAGGGATAGACAGCTTATTTAAAAATAAAAATAAAAACAGAAACATATAGTATGTCAGAAGGAAAGAAATGCTTTGGAGACAACTCAAGCAAGGTAAGAAACAGTGCTAGTGAGGGGGTCGAGGAAGTAAGGGGAACTGGTATTTGATAAAAAGTAGTGAAAGAGGATGTATTCTGTCAAATTAGACTAGACTGTTTTAAGAAAATACAGTTTACTTTAAGAGAATAAAAATTAGAGGCTGTTTGGCTCAATAGGTTACGAATATCTTTAAATCACTGGTAAATTCAGGAACAATCTAGCACATAAATTTACTATCTGACTCGTTTGCTATCAAACATTTACACGTGAAAAATAATTTTTATTTTAAAATACCAAAAAATCTAAGGAAGATGTTCAAATTGAATGATACTAATAGAATAAAATAATCTATACATGCAAAAGTCATAATCTAAAACAGTGCATAATGCTGGCTTGGTGATTAAATTACATGTTGATTAAATTGACCTCCTTATTGAGTTTGGTGCTGGTGTCTCTGGAAACCACATCATTCAAATACATAGCAATATGTAGTATTCAGAGTAGGAAGTAGTCTTTCTAGAGAGAAAGACAATAAAACAGAAAACATCTACAAATAGAGGATGCATATCTCAACCATAGACAAATGTCCACATTCACATAAGTGGTAGATAAATAGTTGTTGCTCAGTGAATATTTTTAGCTATATGCCCTTTAGGAGATAATAATCCCATTCACCTTCTAAATCACTGCACCAGTTTCACAGATGAAAGACAGGTACATGATTATGTACACAGGCTTTAGACAAGATGCTGGCTAACGAACACACCCAGTCAGTAAATGTGTTAATTTATTAGCTTTAGAGCCCCATTCCCAAAAAGCAGTATTTATGCTTTACTAGGGATGTTCGTGAACAGCAAGGCAAATAGAACCCAGCCTCTCGAACTAAAATGTTAAGTTATTAGTAGATAATTGGGAATTTCAGTTTTGACATAAATAGCTAGTAACATCATCTTGCCTACAATATAAACAGACTATTCCATTAAACTTTTCACTGTTTTTACCTGTAGAGGACCTCAGCCATTTATGATAGGATGTGTGCCTTCATATAGGGGAGGTAGTGGTGGGAAAGTACTTAAGAGTTCCCTCCTCTGTACTCTCACTGGACTGTTTACTATCAAAAGCACACTTCACCCACATTCAATGATGTGTCTACCTTTTCTTTTCACTATTAGATCACCAAATTCCTCAAGAGGAAGGATGCCCTCTTATTTATCCCTGTGTCACCAGCCCAGAATTCACAATAGCAACTCAATACACTTTTGTGGAACGAATACTGCATGAATCAGGTGGGTGGAGAAGAGACATGGGTTTTCCATTTCCCAGCTTCAAAGACCACTGAGCATAGACTTTGATTTCTATTCCTAGGTAAGGATTTAACTTGCTAGATCTTGTTTGGCTTAAGAACCTGGAGGATCTCAAATCTAAATAAATACTTCCAAATAAGGCTTAAGGGTACCAACTCCACGTCTGCTATATATCGTAGCAAAGAACGTTAGGAATCGTCCAACGTTCACTTACATATATAACCCTCCTCTTTCTCCCCAAAAAATCCAGTTTTGTAGAGGTAGCCTTTCTTCCCTCCCTCCCCACGCTCTGAGCCAATTGTGTTAGCCACATTTCCCCTTGCTAGTAAATAATATGGGCAATGAGTATGTGACAGTGGGCATAGGGGAAGTCTACCAGGAGGTTTCTGGGAAAATCTCCTTACTATCATAAACAAAAGCAAAGAAAGTCAGCTGCTTTGTGTGCCTAGAGATGCTGCTGAATTTGGATATCATCACTGATATGATGATACAGCCCTGTTGTAATCATGAGGGAAACTAGCCTAAGAACCAAACAAACAGAGAGAACAGAGTCAAGAGAATTATAGAAAATCTGAGCCAGAGCCCTGCTCAATTAAACCTGGATTCTCTTTCTTGGGACTTTTTGTGTCCTTATTTTTAACCATATATGATTAAGTTGTAGAAGATGATCCAATAGTCTGTAATATGATCCTGTTTATGGAAAAATATTTTTATACATGATGTTCTAGACGTATATAAGCCAATCTTAGCTGTGGTTATCTTCAGGGGATAAAAAGGATTATGAAGAAGGTACTTTCATTTTATACTCTATTACTGTTATGAAAATATAAGATTGACATGATTCTGGAATTTAAACTTCAAGGGAAATTTAAGTGTATTTTTATATTGCATGCATGATAGGCCCTAATTACTTTTTCCCAGTTTTATTGAGATATAATTGACATATATCATGGTGTAAGTTTAGGGTGTACGGCATAATGATTTCACTTATGTATGTATATTGTGAAATGATTACCGCAATAATTTTAGTTAGCATCCATCCTCTCATGTAGATAAAATAAAAAGAGAAAGCAAAAAAGGGGAAAAAGGGCTTCCCTGGTGGCACAATGGTTAAGAATGTGCCTGCAAATGCAGGGGACACAGGTTAGAGCCCTGGACCGGGAAGATCCCACATGCTGCGGAGCAACTAAGCCCATGAGCCACAACTACTGAGCTTGCGCACCTAGAGCCCATGCTCTGCAACAAGAGAAGCCATGACAATGAGAAGTCCGCGCACTGCAATGAAGAGTAGCCCCCACTTGCCACAACTAGAGAAAGCTCACTCACAGCAACGAAGACACAACACAGTCAAAAATAAAAACAAATAAATTAATTAGTTTTAAGAAAGGGGAAAAAAACATTTTTTTCTTTGTGATGAGAACTCTTAGGACCTACTCTCTTCACAACGTTCCTGTATATCATACAGCAGTGCTAACTATAGTCATCATACTGTATATTATATCTGTAGTACTTATTTATCTTACAACTGGAAGACTGTACCTTCTGACTGCTTTCCTCCAATTCCTCCTCTCTCCACCTCTGGTAACCACAAATATGATCTCTTTTTCTATGAGTTTGTTTTTGTTGTTGCTGTTGTTTTAGATTCCACAAATAAGTAAGATCATACAGTATTTGTCTTTCTCTGTCTTACTTCATCTAACATTATATGCTCAAGGTCCATCCATGTTGTCACAAGTGTCAGGATTTCCTCATTTTTTATGGCTGAATAATATTCCACTATACAGATATTCCACAATTTCTTTACCCATTCATCCATCAATGGACACTTAGGCAGTTTTCGTGTCTTGGCTATCACAATTCTGCTATGAACATGGAGGTGCAGATATCTTTTCAAGTTAGTGTTTTCATTTCCTTTGGATATACTCCCAGAAGTGAAATTGCTGGATCATGCGGTAGTTCTGTATTTAATTTTTGAAGATCCCCATAGCAGCTGTACCAGTTTACAATCCCACCAACAGTGCACAAGGATTCCCTTTTCTCCACAACCTCGCCAGTATTTGTTATATTTTGTCTTTTTGGTGATGGCCATTACAGGTATGAGGTGATATTTCACTGTGGTTTTGACTTGCGTTTCCCTAATGTCTAGTGATGTTGAGCATCTTTTCATGTACCTGTTGGCCTTTCATACATCTTCTTTGGAAAAATGTCTGTTCAGGTCTTTTGTCCATTTTTAATTTGATTATTTGGTTTTTGCTATTGAGCTGCATGAGCTCTTTATATATTTTGGATATTAACCCCTTATCACATAATATGGTTTGCAAATATTTTTCCCATCCCATAGGCTGTCTTTTCACTTGTTGTTCCTATTGCTGTGCAGAAGCTTTTTAGTTTGTTGTAGTCCCACCTGTTTTTATTTTGTTGCTTGTGCTTTATGTGTCACTAATGACTTTTAACATTATCAATATATAAAATTAATTGATTCCTTACTATAGTCTAGGCTGACACAAAAACAAAAATTGTGAGTGTAGTATTATTTTTCTTTATTAAAAAGTAGCCCCATTCAGTCTTTGGTTCTGATCTCTTCAGAGGCAGATAACTACTGCCCCGAGAGTATTTAAAAGTGTAATCACAATTTTATATCCTAATTGTTTGATTCTGTATTTCAACGGAGACTTAGACTGTGTAGAGCAGTAACATATTTGAAAATGGATGAACAATATCAAGTGTTTAAGTAAACTTCAATTTTTTCCCTAGTGGATCATTAGCCCAGCCATCTGAGAAACATATTTTTAATAATGTACAGAATACAATCTATATTATATGATTCACAGCAAGGTTTGCCAACCCTTCCTTTTTCCTCAACACTACCCCAATTCACTTTAATGAAGAGAAAGCAAACGGAAAAATATCAGTATGAAAATAAAACTCAACCAGGGTGGATGCAACATTAACCCTTAATTTTTGATCCTTGGCCTATCTGCCCAAGAGCATGAACAAATAAGGCTTTTAGATGTAGTGAACATGAACCAAAATACCAGAAGAATAAGAATATAAAAGAATATTAAATATATTTAAATATAAGTATAAAAGAAATATTGAGCACCACTTTTGGAGTAACCAATAAATACCGAAAACTCCTTAGAGAATAAAGTCTTTTCAATGTAAAATATGCGTGAATCTATGGATTAGTATGTATAAATAAGATAGATTGAAAATAATATTGATTGGTTTGCAGGAAAACCAGGCTCCTGTCAAACCAAAGTACACTTTTCAGTCCTTATTCAACTAGATTTCTCTGATTTTCATCTGATGTTGTCAACAATATCTTACTGAAACTCTATACTTCCATGATGTAGTAGGCCAAATAGTGGCACCCCAAAACCATCCACATCCTATTCCACAGAGCCTGTGAATATGTAACATAATAGTATGTTGCTGGCTTTGAAGATGGACCATGGGCCACCAGCCAAAAATATAAGCCAGAAAAGGCAAGGAAATGGATTCCTCCCTAGAGCCACCATAATTAATGCAGTCCTGCCAAAACCTTGATTTTAGCCCATTAAGACTAAGTTTTAGAATTCTTACCTCAAGAACTTTAAGAAAATAAGTTCATGGTGTTTTAAGCCATCAGGCTTGGAGTAATTTATTACAGCAGCCATAGAAACTAATACACATGGCTTCTGTAACTATTTTCTCCTAGTTTTCCTCTTATCTCCCAGATTGCATCTTCCCAGAGCCTTCCATGGGGTCCTCCTCCTCTTCTTCCCACTGCTTTATTAGTGACATCCCCCTAGGCTCTCCCACTGCTCTCCTCTTATTACATGGATACTCCATAGTAAAGAGCTTAAAAGCATAGACTTCAGAGCCCAATGGAGATAAATTCGTACCCTAGTTCTACCACTTACTAGCTATGTGAACTTTTCAGATACTGTAGTTTTCAGGTCTAGAAATTCCATTTTGTTTCTTTGAATAATTTTTATACGTTGAGTTTTTTTAATCTTTCTGTTCACAGTAAACATATTTTCCTTGATTTCATTGAACACAGCCATAATAGCTGCTTTAAATCCTTGTCTGGTAAGATCATCTCCAGGTTGTTCTTGGTAGCCGTCTCTCTTGAGATTGGGTCACATTTGCATGTTTCTATATATTTTAAGCAATTATGAATTGTATCCTGTCCTTTTATATTGTTGAGATTTTGGATTCTGCTATATATCACTGAAGAACGTTGACTGTATTTGCTTTAACAAGCAATCAACTTGGTGGGACTCAAACCACAAACTGCAAAATGCTTGGTGGCAGCGCAAACCTCAGTGCAGCACTGCCCTTAGCAGTGGTAACTGAATTCACACCTGCCTCCCATACACGTGGCTAAGCATCAGCCAGACACTTGAGCAGAGTGTATGCACAGAATTTGGGGGCCCCTCTCTCTGGATTTCTCGTTTCCAGGATCACTCCTTGACTTTCTGTCTTCAGAGAGACTGTGCATGTTCTTTTAGAGTTTTCGCTACCACACAGCACTGACTTCTGTCAGCCTCCAGGCTAAAAGCCTTAAAAAATATAAAAGTCATTGGCACCAATTTCATTTTCCAAGTCTGGCTCCTCTCCAGAATATGTCTGCTTTTGGTCAACTCTCTGGAGCCTTGAGGTAACTGGGGGCTTTACTGCTGTTTGTTTGTTTTGCTTTTAATATTTGGGCCAAATATGTTTTTTAATACTTGGGCCGAATATGATTTTAATATTTGGACCAAATATTTGGTCTGGAGCAAACATTTGCATTCCCAAAGCAAACACGATAATAAGATAACAGCATAGCTATAGTGCTTCCTGTGTGCCATGAATGTTCTATACACATTAGTTATATGGACTTATTAGATTCTCACAACAACACTATGAAGGGGACACTATTTTCCCCCACTTTATAGATGAGAAAACTGAGGTACAGAAACATTAAGCAGCTTTCCTAAGTTTACCAAGAATTTAACTCAAGGAGTTTGCTCTAGAATCTGTATGCTTAACCACCATGGAAAACAGCACACAACTTCTTGAACTTCAACTTCTACTCTTGCATTTATATAGAATGATCTTAAATGCAATTACTTGCCTGAAATTGGAATGTCAATGTTTGATAAATGTATTTTTTAAAAACTCATCTATGGTGCTTCAATGTTTAAAAAATGTATTTTAAAAAACCCACCTCATTTACCAGTAAATTTAGCTGGTTACTTCTTGATGCATTTTTGAATACTCTCAGAGTACATGCTTTAAAAAAGCAGAGGTTTTATTAGAAGAATGGTACAACTGTATAATAATACTCCATATTCTATAACTTCATTTTTCATAAAAACTGAACATGTCTGAGTCTGATGTACCTCTCTATTAATAATTAAGTCACAGTGGTATTTTGTAATTACAAGACAGTATATAATTTAGAAATATGAAACACTCTTAGGATTTCATATAAAATAATAAACCATTTCAGTACATTGAAACATAAAAACCATATTAGGAAAATCTTTGGACATATTATGCATAGTCCTCCTGGCAAGTACTAGTTTCTAATAGAATTCTAAAGAATAGTCTAATGAGACCAAGTTGTTCCCTGGAGAAAAATTTTAAGTGATTTTTATATTAATAGTTTTAATATTATTTCTACTTGTCTTAGAAATGATGTAGCAAGTCCAAAGAACACTCAAAGGGATGCCAAGTTCCACAAACCCAGTCCCTTCCTTGTGCTAACACTTTATCTACACTTCCATGATAACACACATCATACTGCACTATAATTTTCGTTCTATTCCTGCATTAGACTGTGAATCCATTGATGACAAAAATCTCCTATTATTCATCTTTCTATCCACAGTCTTATAAAGTATACCTTATAAATGTTCAAAGTTTGCATTAAATAAATGAATGATTACAACTGACTTTCATAATAAGTAATATTTATAATATTACATTGTAAATTTTATAGATATTTAAAGCATCAGTTGTAATTGAAATTATAGAAAACTACCAATTACCTATAATAATGAGGAAAATATATGACGTAAAGTGAATGAATGATACCAATCAGAATTACCAAAATTACGAATTTCCTCCAAAAAGCAGGATATAAGGGGCAAATATTGGTTTAATTTTACTTTTTGTTTCTTGGTTCAAGCTACTAATTGTCTAACAACAAGGCACCGATAGTCAAGTGGTTACAAGCCAAAGTCAAAAGGGACAGGGTTCTACAATTCTCCCAGAAACAGTTAAACCAAAAGACAGAAAGGACAGTCAATGTTATCTTTGTATATACTCTCCTAAATAGTAATACAAATAATAAGCCACTTAATATACTCATGGTGTTAAACAAAAGCAATACCTGTCAACAAATGATAACTATTAAAAATAGTATTTGAAAAAGTAAGAATTATCAATAAATTTCACAGACTGTAAAACCAAAGCTCCTTCCACTATACTGTCTCACTTTTCACTTCATATCTGTGCTTCCATGAAGTGGAATCCTTAAATTAAACTAGGCATCACAAAAATAAAAATTAATGTTCATCAAAAATGTTTCTGAATTAAGGTATAATGAAACAAATATGCAAAAGCACAGGATCACCTAAATTATTAAATTTTATTAACTAGAACACACACAGAAATAAGCAAATACTATCACTGACTATATTTTAACCTAATTGTGCCATCATTGAACTGGCACGACTAAATCTCAGAACAAATTGGCTGGGATACTGGAGGAGGGAGAAGGGGGACTCTGGACCAGCCAAGGTCACAGAGAAGGAAACTGCAAGTCCAGGGAAAAGGAAGTCAGGGATTGTAGCAGTCCAACCATTTCTTACAGGTATGAGAAAAAGAATATGTAAAACAATAAAAATAGCCACTGTTAAATGTATGGTGAATATTCCACATACTTCATCATTTAATAATTACTAAACCTGATGATAAATACTGACCTTCTCCAAAGCCACAGAGTGAATATGTGGCACAGCTCGTATTCTTAAAACTGTTCACAAATTCTACAAAACCCTGCTTAGGCCTATGCTATATCACCGGGTATGCCCCCCAAAAAATCTGAAGAGCGAGAGGAGATAGAAGTGGATTCAGAAGCAAACAAGTTATCCAGAACCACATAAAACCCAGAGGGAGAAGAGAAAAATTAACACAAGCAAGGATGTGCATGTACAGAAGCTCAGGCAAAATTCGGCCAAACGGACGGGTAATGCTCCCGCAGTCATTTTTTCCTTGTTTTATGTGCATTGTCTCCACCCTCAGGATTTTAAAGGCTCTGTGAACAGCCATTCAGATAAAGCTAAACAGGTCTTGGCCTATTTATGACTGATATGCTTTGATTAAGAATAAAAGCTAAATGATGTTTAGTGGAATTATATACATCAGATCTAGATCTGTCTTATCTGTTTAATAAAAAAAGTGTGATATTTTTTAAAATCCCTCCCGATAAAACCTTTCAGAATGCTTCTTGTGCCACTTATATGTTAGTTATTTTACTAATAGCCACAATAAGCAACTCTGTGGAATCAAAACTTCATAAATTAGGTAATATTTTTTCTGTTTCATTTTACGCATCTCCTTTTGTTATCGATAATCTTCATGATTTGTTTTGGCACAAATGATGTCGGGAATTTCCTGCTAGATTTCCTGCAGCTTTAATAAAACCATGCATTTATCCTGTGGGACCCAAGAATACAAGCAAAATGGTACTTAACCACAAGAAGAAAAGTCATGGTTCTAGATGAGAAATTTTTTTCCTTATCATCATCAAGTGTGTTTGTATTGCTACCATGCCTATGACAGCATTTTGGACATTAAATAGTATCAGTATTAAGTGTATTGAATTACACAAAGAATTTAAGAAGAATTTTTTTTTTTTTTTTTAAAGAACAAGGCTTCTTAGAGAAAGTTGATCACGAGACAGTGGGAGAATCAGGTAATACACAGGTTCTTTTTGATACGCTGTTAATTGGTAAGGAAAGAAATGATTTCAAGAAAATGAGCATCACCTTCCTGACACACTTCATCCCAGTCAAAGTGGATCTTTCTTTAAGCAAATCTACTGCATATAATTTATTGTTAGAGATGACAATTTGCTTGACAAAATTATTGACATTCGCCACAGATTCCCATAATGAATTCAAAGGAGACATATGAGGCACTCGTAAAGAGGATATGGATACCTATGGAGTCCAAAGACTGACTCCTACAAGTGTCAACGGCATCCACTGATCCCATGTAATCAGATGTGCTCTTCAGCCGGTTTGCACTATTATGATGAAGATGGTTGTTACAGTGGAAAACTAGCCCTCCTGGTAAATAACCTCAGCCCCAACTCTGATCATCCCACAACTCCTCCACGATACCCCCAAACTGGTCAGACCACCCCCCAAATCTCCCCAGGACCGTGACTCAAGCAATTTGACTCTGAGTAATCAATGCCTGTGTCAAACTAGTTATGAAGTATTTTGAACATCACTCCCGGGTACAATCACAACTCCTCTGCAGTCTAAGAACCCTTCTTTCCCCCAGACACAGTTTCCTCTGGAGCTATTTGACAGTGGTTTCTTCCTAAAAGTTACTAGCTTGAAAGTGAGATTTGGCTCAATGGAATATGTTCCTTTCCTGTAGCAGGTTTTTCTCAAGTTTTGTTTTCTAATTAATGTCTTATGGTAGCTACGCCGGTCCTTATAAATGGTATTCCACATATCACATAAATTACCACTTTATCTCTGATAGAAACTTTCTAGATAGAGTACAACTCAAAATAAAATTCAGCTAAATAAATATATGGGGGGAGGCAGAAATTCTAATAAGTATCTTCAAAACATAAGTCCAAAAATAGTATTTTCAACACTTCCTATATAAACAGAAAATTGAGAGCTTGCCTAATCCAACGCCATGATTCTAGGGAGGTAAAACATCTCAAAAGTTTAAATTTAGAAAAAGCAGCTTAGCAATACAAAAATTAAATTTATGGGAATTTAATCATAAGTTGGTATCTACAAATATAAGTGAAATGACAATACACACTTTTCTAGATGCTCATGCATCTTTTTCTTTAAAAGGATTTTCCTTTGTAAAGACAGATTTGAATTTCAAAGTTGATATGTGATGTTTAAAACTCAGGAGGGGTTATTCCAGGTAGAAAGAAAACTAGTTAAACTGAGAAATGTTTTATTCCTCTTTGATTCAAGTCTAATCCAAAAGCGCTGCATTAAAAAACAGAAAAAACATTTTTTTAACTTTCTGTAGTTTAATACCTTAATTTCAAACTGTTGTAACCAAAAATGAACTTGAAAAATTAAAATATGCATAACATATTTGGATCTTTTTAAAAATAAGCCATTAGTCTAATATCAAATAAAGATCACTAAAGTTTCTCCTCCATACTTACAAATGTACTTTTCTCCTCCATACACACATACATATATGTCATATAGTATTAAAATTTTAAAATAATTGAAAATTAATGTACAAACCAATTAAAGTCCTAAGCTGTGTGACACTAAAATTTAAAAAACTACAAGGCTAATGAAAATACATTACATCAGAATTGATCACTCATTTTCTGTTAAACCATATATTATCATTTTTTAATCTCTTTACTTATCCAAACCAGAGCAATGATTAACAATAAAAACAGCAACACATGGACCAATAATGGTAAATAAAAATTTTCAGTTTTATTCCTGGAAATAGTACAGCTTATTAAACCACACAGTGCAGTAATTATAGCAACAAGCAAACAAATAAACAGGAAACAAAATTTGACCATTCATCCTCCTGCTTAATTCTAAAATTTAATGAATTGGCTAAGAATGGGTAGTAGCCCAGAAATCACTCACAGCATAGAATGGAACATAATTTAAATTACCAAATAAGCTTTCAAAGAAAAATGTTTGCATTAGGGGACAAAATAAAAATTTCACTTTTCAGAAGAAAATGATTAGCTCTTTGCAAAATTACAACTGACTAAAGCTGTAACACCATAATTTCGTTACTTCAAATATATGAGTGCCATGAAATTTTACTTGCCATAAAGAAGCTTAGGACACAGTCACATAGTTAGAGGCATTTGAGAATGAAATAAAGATTAATAACAACCATGCATAAAGCAATTAATTGAAAGAGTCAAAATAACAGCTCCAAAAACGTTAGAAACACAAATGCTCAAGGAGAAGATTCTATTGTAACCATTGACATAAGCATGAGGTTCAAGGACACAGATCACCCTGAGGATGGATTTTTTTAAGTTCTTTAAGACATCAACGATCTGCTGGATGAAGCAGAAAGGCAAGCTTAAGAAAATCACAACTAAAAGGCATTTACATATTTTGGTCAAAAGAAAATCTCCAAAACCTGTGAAAGAAATCATTCATATAGTAGCTGAGTTCATTAAAATACTGCAAGACAACATAAATTAAGTACTTACCCCTTGTGACTTCTCCACAGTGTTAGCCAGCATCTCCTGCAGGGCCCGGACAGACAGGGACTGTTCCAGCACAAAGGTGCAGATGGAGAGGTCTGGGGGGACATTCTGTGCAGAAAGAAGGAAAGCCGTCATCATCATCGTCGTCGTCATCATCATCATCATTATCATCACCACCACCACCACCATCATCATCAAGCATCCAGACCCAATTTACCTTATTATATACTTGTTTCTTTCACAGAAAGAATAAAGAGTACTTGTCAATTCTCTAATATGAGCTCCCAAATCATCCAAATACATTGTCTATACCACTCACACTTAATCCACATTTTAATTTATGGATAACTATAAGCTACCATTTATTGAGTGCCTCCTCTGATTAGGCACTGCACTTGGAGCTTTATCAATAACTCCTGTGGTCATCTACAGTAAAGATTATTACTATTATTGTGTGGACAAGAATATAGAGAAGTTAGGTTACTTTTCCAAAGTCACAATTACTAAATTTTTCAAGCCGGGACTAAAAAGCCAGATTTCTCTCACTCTAGAGCATTCATTTCTAGTCTATCAAGTACTTCGCTGATAAAAAATTAAAAGGACAGAAAAATACTTTACTCAAATTAACAGTGAAGTTAAGCAAATATAAAATTGATTGGTATAAAATATTGATTTACACAGGCTTGTCCTTATCCACAAAGACAATGATTAGCTTGTCTTCCTCAAGTTGGGTATCATATCCTCCAACTTCAGATGCAATAATTTGACTTCTATTCAGTGTCTGCGTACTGCTTTATTTTCTCACTCATTCCTTTTCCTTTCTATTTCCTTCCATCAACTTCCATTCCAATCAAGTAATAACCCCATAAATTCTGAAAATCCCAACAAGTAACTACCAAGGAGGTGAAGGAAACAGGATAAGAACCGACCGTCAAGTTAGAGAGAACTATCTGAATTAGGAACAAATGCATTATTGTGCATGCATGCTTTTACTTTAGATAAACAGGATCCAGGAAGCAATCCAGCTGGGTACGGGAAGATGTTCAAAGGAGCATTTTCACAACAGAAGAACATTATAAATACATTAAACACAAAACACAAGTGAGAATATGTCTTCTTAAAAAGAACATTAGGAGGATAAATTGATAACTTGATGCAATACATCAGAATTACAATTTACAGTGTTAAAGTATTTACTAAATTGAGCCACTACCAATAAAAAGATCCTTATCAGCAGAGAATAATGCTTTATGGTTTCTAGGAAAGATTAGGTACCAGGGTCCTAAAATTAAAGTTAAGATTATTTTATCAATAAAAGAAGCATATAATCACTAGTTACTCATACCCCACAAACCTTCCTGGCACCCATGTTTTGCTTTGCTTTATTTTTTTAATGAACATTCATTTTCTGAATTCCTCTATCCTCTTATCATGGGCTTCTGTAGCCCCCAGCCCAATTTCTTTCCATTCCTCCTCAAACTATCTCAGCTAGTAGTCAAAGGAATCTCTCAAATCTGGGTGCAGCTACTACTTTTATACTCTGAGGTAATGCAAGAAATTTTCACACGTTGAGGTATGGGGAAGTCATTCTGGCTTATACATGATTTGGCTTGAACTTCATGCTAACTGGAACAGTTAGCAATGCATGCACTGGTCTGTCAAATATGCAATGTACATCTGTTTTGACCATTTTTTTTAAATGCATTTACCAGATTGTTTAGAATGTCCACTTTGAAGATAGGAAATGGGGGCATTTTATCCCTACAATGCCAATGCTAGTACTCCTTCAAAGATGAGTTTCCCTTCCCAGACAGCAAGGTCATGCTGAGTTGCTGTGTATATGCTAATCTTTCTCTTTTGAAACCTTGAAGGGATGCACCCCTGTTTAATATTTGTCCTTTGTTCTCACAAGATATAAAACTGTGGTTCAGGCATTCAAAATGGAGCCAGATAGCCATTGTGCATGTGGTTTCAGACACATTCCTGCACTACTGAGAACTTGAATTTTCTGAACTGTATCAGACTCAGGGACTTCACCAGCCATTCTCAAAACAAGAACTGTTAGCAGCTGCCAGCTGCACCCTTATAGCCTCAAAGTCTCCCCTTGTAACATTCAACCATTTCAGACCTCAACCAATCCTGGCTTAACAAGCACCCTTACTTCTTGCCAGCTCCAATTATAATTGGCAAACCACTTATATAACTTTGTGGGTTTTGCCTATATAAGCCTCCCCCCATTTTGTAGCCCAGAAGAACACATTTCAAGTGTTTATTGAATCTGTCTCCTGGGCTATAGTCCTCAGTCTGGCTCAAATAAAACTCTTTTCTATTCCGATTATAGAATGTTTATTGATTGTTTCCACTGACAGCAGTCAGTCAGACAAGGGCTTTCTTTCCAAAATCCTCAGATAAAAGATTGGAAGCCTGGAAAGGGACTCTCTTCTACTGTGAAATTCAGGATAAGCTCTTTTAAATTTAATATTCTCAGTTTAACTACATTAATAACAACTTATCACACTAAGACAAATGCTACTGGGAAAAAATTGATTAAGGTAAGTGTTTATTCCATTCATATCCATTTAAACTGTGAGAGTTTGGAAGCTACACTTTGACATATAGCACTGGTAGAGAACTATGTTAAGAAATGGTGTGCTAGTGAACCAATTTCTAAAAATAAAAAGCCTTGACTTGCCCATTTCTGTAGTGTAAATACTCCAACGATGGCTGGTTTCAAAGTATAAAAGTTTACAAATCAGCTCACAAAACTGCTAAATATGTAACAATTAGCTCTCAGGAAACTCTAAGAGCCATTGCCAACACACCACTGAACTGATTTCATGAATTGCTTTAGAATCAGTGTATTATAATAGTTAAGAGATTGGATTCTATAAACAGATCCCCTAAGCAAGAATCCTGGCCTCACTACGTACAAGCTATTAACTTTTCTAGTCTTTAGTTTCCTTCCCTGAAAAATGGGATAATAATTATACCATCCTCATAGGGTTGCTGTGAAAAAATAAATGAGATAATCTAAGAGCTTATCACAGTGTCAAGACCATAACAAGAACTCAAAATAAGCAAGCCACTGTCATTAGTTAGTTTTGCATATTGTCATTTCTCTCCATTTGTGGCATTTATGAAGCACCACTCATTTCTTAAAATTGGTTCTTAAATGGATTCTGTTTTAGAGAAATCATGTTTGAAAAGTCAAAGCATTAACGATGCACCTGTTCATAACATCTAAAATGTTCTAGTTATTTTCAAGAAAAGGCACTTTCTGATAATATTGAAAAGTTTACATACTCGGTATATTTAAATTGTTTCCTACTTCACTTTAATCAAAATGTTAAAGTATGGGGCTTCCCTGGTAGCGCAGTGGTTGAGAGTCCGCCTGCCGATGCAGGGGACATGGGTTCGTGCCCTGGTCCGGGAGGATCCCACATACCACGGAGCAGCTAGGCCCGTGAGCCATGGCTGGTGGGCCTGCGTGTCCGGAGCCTGTGCTCCACAGTGGGAGAGGCCACAACAGTGAGAGGTCCGCGTACCGCAAAAAAAAAAAAAAAAAAGTTGAAGTATGAGTCACTGGAATATCTTATTTACTTTAAAGATCCTTGAAAACCACATGGATCTGAAATGAATTAATCCTGGAAAACAAATTTCATTTTTTCACAGAGCAACATACTTGTTACAGATAGTGGGGTTTAACAGGAATAAATGAACAGACAATCAGCAAAGGCAATTCTCTCTCAGAGACTCTACCCATCTTTTTTTGGACCTGTCTTTATTGCTCTCTCTTTGCCCCCTCCCCCCCTCAAAACACACATAAATGTAACAGAAAAGCTGAGCAGTTAAAAAAAGAAAAAAGTTTTACCCCTTTCAGTAAAACTTGAAACAACACAAATCAGAGCTTTGCACTGTTAGTTTCTTTTACTGGAAAGAAAAACGTCTGGTTGTTCTAGGCAACAGAATCATTACCAAAACTTCTTACTTTTCAAAAGTAACTACTTGTCACTTTTTAAAGTAAACTACTAAAAGTATTTCTTAATTTAGATGTATATTTCTTCAAATAACCCTGACATTTTTAGAGTTAAACCACACTGCAGCATTTATGTTAAGGCTTATTTCCCACTTCCCCAAAATAAAGTCGTCAGTGGAAAACAAAGGGTCTCATTCATTAATTAAAGATCAACTAAATGGCCCCTAACACCAGGCACAAGAGATAAAGTATAACAGTCTATACAGCTGTAGTGGGAACTTCAATTCGCA
Organism: Mesoplodon bidens; assembly: GCF_964165515.1. Taxonomy (NCBI): domain Eukaryota; kingdom Metazoa; phylum Chordata; class Mammalia; order Artiodactyla; family Ziphiidae; genus Mesoplodon; species Mesoplodon bidens. The sequence goes on along the minus strand of NC_138176.1, from coordinate 115,090,020 downwards.
AGCATTTGCATGTTACCATCTTTTCCTTAGTCTTTTTCTTTACTCAAGTACTATTACTGAGAATTTTAATTTTTAGAACTTCAACTTGAAAGAATTTTACGTGCCCTTACAATGAGTGTGCTCCCAAACCATGAAATAAACCCTTACGTGTGTTTTACCTTACAGGTGCTTCAAAATAGACCACATCAGAACATGAAACAAAGAACTACTGCTCAGCCTGTACACCCACCTGCCTCTTAGACATTACACTTATTTTTCATACAAAATTAAACCAGAGAAAATATATACTTTGGTTTGTCTAAATGTGTATCTAGGCTGCTCAGAACCCAAAGCAGGCAGGCAGGAGGCTCATAATGCTTTTCATATGGAGACAAGACCAATTTCATAAGGATAGGTGTGTTTTGGCAAAGGTAACAAACCTTAAGCAAGCAGCATGGCTGTGTGTCTTCTCTTCTTTTTAAAATACAAACTGGTCCCCATTCTTCCCTGCCTGACAAACATTCCCTAATCTTACAGGTAAAAAAATTCTCAAGAATAACCACAACATAGCATCTGGCTTTGCTGGCACTGGAGAGTCTGTGTGAAATCAATTAGGTTTCCAAACGAGGTATCCATCGAACCATTTGGCATACACAGATGTATATGCCTAACTCACTTACAAACCTACTGAAACATGTCATTGACTTAACTGAACTGCAAACAATAATTTGGGGCTATATAAGCTACAGCAGACCACCTCTCTTGTTATCACTGTGTACAAATTGCACACTAACATACCACTCCACTTTAAGGTCTTGATGCCTTTGCTCATACTTTTTTCTCCCTCAGCATGACATATCCATCTCCAGGTCTCCACCAGTGGAAAACTATTTCATATTTTTAAATCACACATAAATAAAATCACATATAAAAACATTTTCCTTGGTGAAAATTCAAACAATACTGAAAAATTTTTTTAGTTCTCTCTTTCCGAATTTAATTATACATACTCTCCCTCCCAGGCATAACCACATGGGAGCTGGATAAGCTTTCAGATGTACATCTTTCCAGGCCTTTTTTTATTCATTTGCATACATATGTAAGCTCACATAGAAGTATATAGATTGGCTTTTCCCATTAACGGGCTCACTTTGTATAAATTACATATTTTAATTTATTAATATGTATTGAAGATCATTTTCTGTTAATAGATCTCTATCTACTTCATTCTTCATGACAGCTAAAGGATCTAGACAAGCCATATGCCTCCTGAAGATTGGTTCAAGTTTAATACTATGAAACATTGTTATTCAACTTGGACCCTCACTCTCCCACCCCACCACGACCAGTCTAAAATGATGATTTGCAAAAGAAAGTGCTCAGTGTTTGAAGAGTTGACCTCAAACTACGATTTCACCTATTTCTGGAAAATTAAACAAATGCACCTATAGGGATAAAGTAGTAACAGCCCTAATGGTGGATCTTTACTTTGGTTTTTGTTTTCATAATCCTAAGTTTCTAATACGAAAACAAGTTAATTTACCTTTTTACACTGCCTTTCAGTTTTGCACCAAATAACCTTCAGAGTAACACAGAGATATCTCAAAATGTATTTTGAAAATTAATGAGTTATTAACTTGATAGTTTGACAGCATAAGCAAATGGGCAGGTCACTGTACCAAAGGACATGGGATTCCGAGTCAATGCGTAACCAGCCAAGGGATCCCAGGTAAATCAGTCTGAGTTTCCCCATCCATTAAGTGGCAATATACTTATCACACTTCACAGAAGAGTTCTGAAGTCCAAATAAGAAAAGCAAAGCATTACAAACTAGAAAATCCCAACAAAATATAATTTTCTCTGCCTAATTAAAAAAAAATCTATCTCACATTGAAAGCCAGAATCACAGAGATATAAATTAAGAGAAAAGCTTGTCTTCTACCAAGAAATGTGAAGACAGGATTCTTTGGAGTGGAACAGATGGTCTGAAGTTGATGCAGGTTTGTTTATTCTCAGCCACCCATCTGCTGAGTGGCCTTGAGCAAGACACCATATCCACTGAGGGTCGTGCCCACAAGCTACAGAGATATCAAACTTCTCCAAAAAATAAAGTTGTTGTTGTTGCTTAAGTTGCCAACTGAAGACATGAAACAGGCAAAATCACACCTACCAAACAGGGCACAATATCCTTTAAAATGTTTGTATGTCCTACGATTCCAATATAATTATGATGCTGTATCCCACTGACTTATATGAACTACTTTAGAAAAGAAATATCAAGCTGGATATAAGGAAAATCTTAGTTCACTTTTTTCTCTTTATACGTCTTCAAAATTCCAATCATAACATTTCCCCAGCCTGGAAATGCGGTTATTGCCAGACTTTCACACTTTTCACTGAGAGTTCATAGTTCCAGGTAGTTTTTCTTGTCATTTTCTTTTTCTCTTCATCCCACTTTGCACCAAAGATTAACAGAACACTGTCTTAGAGAAGGAAGTATGTAGCCTGCATCAATCACAGGATAAATTCTTTCTTCTTTCAGAGATCAGCTTTTGAAAGACAAGTTAAATGTGATCATAGCAGATGAAATGGATGTGCCTAGGTTTCCCCACATCTCAAGCCTTTGAATCTCTTCAGAAAAGCTCAAGTCATTCCATGTGTCTTTCTTTTTTTTTTGCGGTACGCGGGTCTCTCACTGTTGTGGCCTCTCCCGTTGCGGAGCACAGGCTCCTGATGCACAGGCTCAGCAGCCATGGCTCACGGGCCCAGCCGCTCCACGGCATATGGGATCCTCCCGGACCGGGGCACGAACCTGCATCCCCTGCATCGGCAGGCGGACTCTCAACCACTGCGCCACCAGGGAAGCCCCCATGTGTCTTTCTTAACAACATAGGTCCAAGTCAGAAAGGATCTATTAGCACGTTAAACAAGTGGTAATTAGCAGTACATCACCACTACAAAGAGCCACAGCTCTGTCAACTTAGCAGTTAATTATGAAAATCCCTAGTGAATTAATAGGGGTTCATATGATTTGCTCAGTGTTCATGTTTCTCCTTGGCATACATCTTCTGTAATACAATCTTCTTTAAACATCATATTAAGTAGATATGCCAGTCTACCTTATTTTTCTAATTATTTTAATATTCAGCTGACTCAAATGTGCCAGTGCAAATCTGGAGGTATACTAGTTTGACATTCCACCCTGCATGACCTCTCTCCTTCTAATATCATAACAGGAATATTGTATTAGGTCAACTTTGTTCACACGTATCTTAACTGGGAGCCACTGTTGGTGAGAACACACATATTTAGTATTTTGAAAGCAAGACACTCAAAAGGAAACCAAAGGAAAGGCTTTGGCTATGAATTGAGCCTCAAGATGATATGCAGGTATGTTAAAAATCACATGTGCTACTAATGATTCATTGGATGTAGCCTCCTGCTTTTGAACATTGCTAAGTCAAACCCATGTATCTGTCGCAATCTCAATAAAAGCTTAACAAACCAACTCTCCACACTCTAGGTGATGGCCCACTTACCTAATTTGCATGTAAAGCACATAATTTCTAGTCATATATCACAATGATGTTCCAGGAAGTTGGGCTCAAATTGAGAAACCTGCTGTTAAAAAAGCCATGGCGCTTCACCACTAAATTCAGAGTTCAGAGCTCATTAAACATCTGAATAAACAGATGAATAAGCAAACCACAAGAAGAAATAAATCGGTGGAAATAGTGGAACCACCACTATAGTTCAACTACCCACAAATTACTTTGGAGCAAAGTTTCACTCTGCTCGAGTCTTTTTTTAAGTATTAGCAAAATAGGGACTTCCCTGGTGGTCCAGTGGCTAAGACTCTGCGCTCCCTATGCAGGGGGCCCAGGTTTGATCCCTGGTCTGGGAACTAGATCCCGCATGCTACAACTAAGAGCCTGCATGCCACAACTAAAAGATCCTGCGTGCCGCAGTTAAGACCCTGCGTGCCACAGCTAAGATCCAGTGCAGCCAAATAAATAAATAAATATTTTTTAAAAAAAAAGAATTAGCAAAATATATACATACTCATTACATATGTTGTAAGTAATTGGCAGTGTCATGATATCGAGTACACAAAAATAGTTTTGGCAAAACTAATGTATGGCCCAAGTATCTGTCAGATATCAGAGTCTGTGACATCTCAGCCTTGCCTCCCTGCAAGATCCCAGTGAACCACAGTGATCAAACTTGATGGATCCCCCAGTGAAAATTTCCAGTGATCCATAGAGTTGTCTTCGGGGAGTTCTGTGAAAAGGAGATTCAGGTAGAATCAATTCATAAGTTCGTTGCCTAAAAGCATTTGGGAAAAAAATAATTTTTACCGTAACCAGGTCAACCTAATCATCTGACATATGACCTCTGTCACAACATCCATACTGCCTTGTCTCATAATCTGCTTAAAGAAAGGGAACAATTCACACAAACTTGTGGATACGGGCAATCAACAGCTTCTGCCTCACCTAGAGCACTACAAAAAGTCAGAAGGAGGAGAAAAAAACGAAGACGAGAATTATGGCTTCCACATCAAGTTATGCAGGCAAAGATGATGTCTTCAAATTTAATTAACGATGTAATACAGTGCCGATTTATTCAGGCGTAACATACAACCATCTCGCTCTTTGTGGGTATCTCATTCCATGAAAGTGTGCTGGATAATTCCATCTAAATTAATTTAAAATGGCAAGAGCTAAATTAATTACTCAGTATCAGTCTGAACAAATTAAGCTAGAATCAACTCAGTAATATTACTTGGAACCTCAAAACTGAAACTCCAAGCAAACTCAGATGGAGACAGTCAACACCCTGGAATTCTTACTAGGATTTTGCTCACATGGAATTCCCACACAGTTTCAAGAATTAAGAAATAACTGTGTAGACCCAATTATGTAAATAATAATGGCTACATGACTTTTAAAGCATCCTCTGTGTGCTAGGTCTTAATTCTCACCACAACTCTATAAGAGAAGTATTATTATTATCTTCACTTTAGAAATGAGTAAATGGTGAGTGACAAAATTAAATGACTCGATCTAAACCAGAAACTATTAAGAGGCATATCTGCTTAGCCTAAAACCCATATATCACCTCGTCCCCCTCAAGGTAATATTAGCCTGATTATCAGCTGTTCTTTTTTTCTTTTTGTTTTCCTGTACATTTGTGGTAATAGTTTTATTATTGATAAATTAAACTTCAATGTGACAGTGTACATGCTCTAAAAGAACTCACACACAGCATCAGAGCCATGAATACCACAGACTCCATGACTTTCGCTTGAGAGACATCTCATAAGTTTTAACCTGGTATGAGCCCCTCTGGCAATGTATTAGCAAAAGCAAAAGTGTAATGAGGCATTAAAATAGTGATCCCGGGTTTCCCTGGTGGCGCAGTGGTTGAGAGTCCGCCTGCTGATGCAGGGGACACGGGTTCGTGCCCCGGTCCGGGAAGATCCCACATGCCGTGGAGTGGCTGGGCCTGTGAGCCATGGCCTCTGAGCCTGCACGTCTGGAGCCTGTGCTCCGCAATGGGAGAGGCCACAACAGTGAGAGGCCCGCGTACCGCAAAAAAAAAAAAAAAAAAAAATAGTGATCCTTCCTAGATGATGCCTTGTGGGTATATCTGGATATAGGGATCTTTCCCTTGTTGTCTGAAGATATGACTCATCATGTCAAAGGAAGATATGATATTTTCTGGTTGAAGAATCTTGACAAGAGAGGTATATAGTAGAATTAGAAAACTAAGTCAGGAGAGATAATTCAGGTATGTTATACAGAACTGAAACTAACACTGTATCTGTGAGACTTAACCCTGAAATAATGTTAGGTGATCTGGACATACTCCAGAGTGCTATTAATCCATATAATCTATAAACATATAGCTTAAGGTAACAGAATACAAATACAGTTTGGGTGACCAAAAATTCCATCTCACCTAACACATAATTTAGTTCAGAAGGGAGCTATCAGTAACACAAAGAAATAACACCAAGGATATTTTAAGGAAGGTAACTCTAGCAGCTGTGTACATGATGTATGAAAGCCACAGTGTGACACTATTTATGTTCAAGGATCAATTCAGGAAAGATAAAAAGACTTAATGAGCTACATTTTTTAAAGAAATTATGGGGACTTCTCCTTATAGCTGAGTGAGGAGGCTGGCAAATCCTCTCCCTAAAAAGCAAGCTGGATAAAATTGACAAGAATAACCTTTTAGAGCTGTGGGACTTAACCAGAGGCATAAAAAAATATAACAAACTTCTAGGCTTGAAAACTGCTGAACTTCAGGTAAGAACAGTAAGAGTCTGTGGTGGTATTTCTGAAGGCTGCTCCCATCTCCCCACAGCTCAGCTGATGTGCAGCTCCTGCAGGAATGTGGTGTGGGTAGTCTGGGAGGACCAGAAGCTGTGCCACCTTATGAAAGGGGGCTCGCTTGATTTGGAGCAGATGCCATGCACAATGCATTGTATGTGAAACTGACAGTTTCCAGGGAAACTCAACAGCTCTTCTAGCCTTACTCAGTATATTCCTGACTGAAGTTGAAGCATGCAGAGTAATTCCAAACTATTCACACACTCCCGGCTAACTATGAAGTAGCATGTACATAAGAAAGACACAAAGAACTCGCAGATAGCAAATCTGGAACAGATTTTAGATAACATGAACTTTTCATGTGCTTCTCTACCCATACACAGGCCCATATGCAGAGAACAGAACTGTTACTGTTTGAAGTACCTGAGTGCAACCTCTGTACAATCACTGCCTTAACTCTAAGCTATGCAGAAACAGGGTAACCTTTAAGAAGCAGGCTAAAATAAAAGAATGAAAACAAATCGATCTGTGACATCAGTGACAACACATCATAGGGGGGACATCTCACAGGCAAGTTACTAAACAATAAACAAACCAACAAAAATAGGAACAACCACCTTCTTAGCCCAGGCAAGTTACTAAACAACAAACAAACAAACAAAAACCGGAACAACAACCTTCAGTGGAGAAATACCAGAATTTATAGTTCCTACAATATATTACCTAAGAGTCCAGTTTTAACAAAAAGAAAAGTGGCACAGGCAAAGAAACAAAAAAACAGGAAAGTGTAACCTATACTGAGAGAAAAAGGTCAAGAGAAACTGTCAGTGAGTATCCCCAGATGTTGAAATTAGCAGATAAAGGCTTCAAAGAAAACTTTAGACATACAAATAGGGACTTCCTTCGTGGTGCAGTGGTGAAGAATCCACCTGCCGATGCAGGGGACACGGGTTCGTTCCCCGGTCCGGGAAGATCCCACATGCCGTGGAGCGGCTAGGCCCGTGAGCCATGGCCGCTGAGCCTGTGCTCCACAACGGCAGAGGCCACAACAGTGAGAGGCCCGCATACCGCAAAAAAAAAAAAAAAGATTGTAACATGTGAAGTGATGGATGTTAATTGGCTTGATTGTGATAATCATTTCACAATGTATACACATATCAAAACACCACATTTTACACCTTAAACATATACAATGTTGATCTGTCAATTACAACATCAATAAAGCTGGGGGGAAAATCCCATTGCCTAATAAATTAAGACCAAGTTCCCCTATCTGGTATTCATATTCTGGATCCAACCTAATTTTCCAGCCTACATTAAATGCTTACTATAATAGACTAAATTAGATAATTCTCTACTTTTCACAAATACATTTCATCTTCCCATCTTTGGCCTTTGTCCAATTTCTACTCATCCTTCAACTCCAAGCTCAAATACAACCACATCCATGAAGCATCTCGTGATGACCCAAACTGCCACGTATTACACCAATTTGTACGCAACGTATCTTTCATACTCCTTTGTAAGCTAATGAGACAGTGTTACCCTCCATAATGCCTTACTTCTTATGTACTTTGTTGAATATTCTTAATAGTGCTGCCTGTGCCTCACAGAAAAGTCCATTAAAGAGAAAGCATTTTTGTGACATGACACCTGTACCATCGCATTGCAAATAAACCACTGAAAAAATATTTGTAAATAAGCCCTAGAAATATTTTTAAGTTATTTTTAAAATATTAACTGATGAGTTTTCAATAATGTAGCTATGATTTATCAAAGATAAACATATGTTAAAATAATGCAAATACTAACTGTAATATTTTGATGATGGTCTAAAAATTCTAACTTATGCTGATTGGAAAAAATATCTTCATAGGGCCGAACATTAAGCAATCAAAATCATCTACACAGAATTTAAATGCATTATTTCAGGACCCTCTACTGTAGGAAATGAAATAAGATTCATACACACCCAATCCACTCACATGTAGGTTACCAACCTGAAAGATTCATTGGATCTTTACAGGAATAAATTCTTTGGTGATAAAAATTACACACTTCTAAATCTTTTATTTGGCAAGTACCACAACAGACTTGAATGTATGATGCCAGGTTTAATCCTAGTAAAGAGATTTAATGATAAAATCACCCATTAAAGTAACCATCCATCTATTTTCTACAAGCTAATCACGTTTATATTAACTTCATCCACATTAACCACAGTTTATGTTTATACCCATAAGTGGTTGAAGAATGAATGACCTAGTTATTTAAGTTTTGGTGTCTGCTGAAATGCATCTTTGTTAGACTGATCTCATTTCCTGCGGAAACCAATTTCATTTCCTTTATGACAGAGCACCAGGCCAGAATGGCAAGTGAACAGCAAGCAACATGAAGTACCAGGAACTTCAGGAAAACCTCCATCTCTGTTCAACGAAACATTCCCATCATTAAGAATTAACTTGCTCAAACTTTTACAGGTTACACCTGTAACACTAACCAACTTCAACAGTTCACAGTGAATTGATATATGCTCAATAAAACTAGCAACTTAGTTGTCATAGTATGCTCAAATTCAGATTAGCAAGTCTGAGTACCTGTAAGGCTACTACCACGTTTTACCTATGTAACTTTAAACCTTTAGCTAGAAACACATTTTTAAAGGACAGTATAAAAACTCAACTTCTTAAGTAAAGCTTTATCTTCAAGGATGCCTAATTGGCATATGTAAATGTATACTGGCCTTTGAAAATTCATGTTGAAATATGAAATACTTTTTGCTTTTCTGAATTTGACTTCTAAATTTGATTTTCCCACTAACTTATTTACACAGTCTTTCAAAAGAATTTTTGAAAATTTTATTCAAAGTGGAATGTTGGGATCTGGTTCAGAAACTCATCAGGAAATCAGCAATATGATGGTAGACAACCACTGAAAGAAAAAAAAATGAAATAAAACACAATGCTGTGAAACATCTAAGGTTAATTTCAGGGACCTCAAGCAGGAGTATTTCATTAAGTTAGAAACTAGAGTAGATATTAGTAGTCTCCAAACCTCTTTCCCTGTACACTGTATATTACTTTCCTAATGCCGCTGTAACAAATTACCACACATTTAAGGTAATACAAATTTATTCTCTTACAGCCCTAGAGGTCAGAAATCTGAAACCATTGGGCTAAAGTCAAGATGCAAGCAACGCTGATTCTTCCTGGAGGCTCTGAAGGGAGAATCTGGTACCCTGCCTTTTACAGCTTCTAGCAGCCACCTACATTCCTCGGCTTGTGGCCCCTTCCTCCAACTCCAAAGCACGTGACTCTAATATCCACTTCAGTTTTCACATCCCCTTCTCCTCTTTTTTAGTCAAATCTCTCTGAGCCTCCCTCTTATGAGGACACTTGTGAATACAGTTAGAATTTACCAACATAATCCAGGACAATCTCCTATTGTCAAGATCCTTAACTTGCATCTGGAAAGTCTCTTTTCCCATATAATGCATTCACAGCTTGCAGGGACTAGGAACTGGATATTGGTGGCAGCAATTCAGCCTACCATATATTCTATAAGCAAATATTTTGAACATTTATTTGCAAAAAGGAGCATATTAAAATGTTATTTTCATCACAGATCTGTACTCCAGTACTTACATATATTACAAAAGATTAAAAACGAAAATTAATATGATAAACAATATTTTCTATAAATTTTATTATAATTATAATATAATAAATCATTTTTTGCTTGGGTTATGAATATAATGTGACTAAATATGCTTCATTATTTTTAAAACCTTAAGATTTAAACTTTGTGATACAATAATAGGAAGGCTGCTTTCAAGTTCAGTCTATCTCAATAAATGGCTTTTGAAATTGCAAAAGAAATAGACATTTCTCCAAAGAAGATATACAGAGTGCCAACAAACACATGAAAGAATGCTCAACATCATTAATCATTAGAGAAATGCAAATCAAAACTACAATGAGATATCATCTCACACCAGTCAGAATGGCCATCATCAAAAAATCTAGAAACAGGGCTTCCCTGGTGGCGCAGTGGTTGAGAGTCCGCCTGCCGATGCAGGGGACATGGGTTTGTGCCCCAGTCCGGGAGGATCCCACGTGCCGCGGAGCAGCTGGGCCCGTGAGCCATGGCCGCTGGGCCTGCGCATCCGGAGCCTGTGCTCCACAGCGGGAGAGGCCACAACAGTGAGAGGCCCGCGTAACCGCAAAAAAAAACACCAAAAACAAAAAAATCTAGAAACAATAAATGCTGAAGAGGGTGTGGAGAAAAGGGAACCCTCTTGCACTGCTGGTGGGAATGTGAATTGGTACAGCCACTATGGAGAACAGTATGGAGGTTCCTTAAAAAACTAAAAATAGAACTACCATATGACCCAGCAATCCCACTACTGGGCTTATACCCTGAGAAAACCATAATTCAAAAAGAGTCAAGTACCAAAATGTTCATTGCCGCTCTATTTACAATAGCCCAGAGATGGAAACAACCTAAGTGTCCATCATCAGATGAATGGATAAAGAAGATGTGGCACATATATACAATGGAATATTACTCAGCCATAAAAAGAAACGAAATTGAGCTATTTGTAATGAGGTGGATAGACCTAGAGTCTGTCATACAGAGTGAAGTAAGTCAGAAAGAGAAAGACAAATACCGTATGCTAACACATATATATGGAATTTAAAAAAAAAAAGGTCATGAAGAACCTAGGGGTAAGACAGGAATAAAGATAAAGACCTACTAGAGAATGGACTTGAGGATATGGGGAGGGGGAAGGGTAAGCTGGAACAAAGCGAGAGAGTGGCATGGACATATATACACTACCAAACGTAAAATAGATAGCTAGTGGGAAGCAGCCTCATAGCACAGGGAGATCAGCTCGGTGCTTTGTGACCACCTAGAGGGGTGGGATAGGGAGGATGGGAGGGAGGGAGACGCAAGAGGGAAGAGATATGGGAACATATGTATATGTATAACTGATTCACTTTGTTATAAAGCAGACACTAACACACCATTGTAGAGCAATTATACTCCAATAAAGATGTAAAAAGAAAATGTCACAAACATGCACAGATCCAAATGGAAAAGGATTCATTCTAATCCACCAATTAGAAAAGGATTTTGTTGAAATTCAGCTACTAACTCTCCATTTTGCCTGTTGTCAGTCACTTCTTAAACTAATCACACGTTTTATTTTTATATTTTTAACAAATGGATTCAAATTTCACTTTACCTCATTATTTAAACAATTAGAAAATTTGACATTCACGTTTTTTAAAGTCTGCTTATGTCAGAGATTACATACATGACACATTTAGATCATTTTCAGCAATATACTGATGTAATTTAAAAAAACATACTCAAACATCCATTTTCAAAATGTTCTCTCCATGGTAAGATTACTTGGAAAACAGGTGCTTTTTCATTGTAAAAAATGTCATTTTCACCCTGGAAATATCTCCAAGGGAATATGCTATGAAAAGCTCCCCATCATCAATCACTGCAAGTCTGAAACAGTTGATTTTTTTGTAAAATTAAACCTTCAAATTAAGTACTTGGCCACAAAATTACAAGAAGACTGTCCATGGTGTAGCCACTGCACATCTCATTTTAAAGTACTACTAAAGAACCTGCTATATAAAAAATAAATTAAATAAAATTCAAAAATAAATAAATAAAGTACTATTAAGATTTTATATTCTGGCTCCAACTTCTTTGCTTCAATAGCTTGCCTAAGAAAGAAAGTGTGAATTCCATGTAAGGAGCTAATTCTGTGAACTTACCCAAGATTCTCATTTTATTTCTGGTCAAGCAGCCACTCCATTAGTAGTTATATCTGCCCATTTTCCTTCATCAACACCATCCTCATCCTCCCCAAACCCTTGCTTTTGCAAGAGACTTTTTCACTATTGAGAACACAATTTTCTCCATAATATTTCAAAATGTTTTTTAAAAGTAGCTCTTAAGGATTTTCATTATTGAAACAAAATCAATGCAATTCTATGGCCCATCTCCCATGCTGCATAATAGTCCTAATACTTCTTTCACTTTTTATTCAGCAATGCTTTCCATATGTCTTCCAGCAATATTTCTTAGCACAAAAATGCATCTTTGTGTGTGACATGGTTTCCTAGTATTACTGATATTTCGGCCAGTTTTAAGATAGTAAGTGATTTCCCCGCCAGAATGTGACTTTTTGCCTTCCACTTTTAAAGAAGACACAGTAAGAAGCTGCTAGATATTTTTCAGGGACATTGCAAGTCATGAAACTCAAACCTCATGATCTAAATATTTGGTTTCCTTGTGCACATGTGTAAAAATCTCACTAGGATATGTACATAGGAGTGAATATCTTAAGTTAGTGTGCGCACACCTTCAATTTTATTAAATAGCCACAGTTTTCCAGTATACATTCCTACCAGAGTTGGGTGGAAATTCCTATTGTTCCACATTCTCACCAACAATAATACTCCCAATCTGTGAAATGATCCTTCATTGTGCTTTTAATTTGTATTTCCCCAGTTAATAATGAGGCTTGATAATGTTTTCATATTATAATGGTCCATTCGTATTTCCTTTTCTGTGAAATGTCCGTTCACTTGTATCTCTTTTTTTCTCTGGTCATCATTCACATAGATAGGAATAATCTATGTATTCTGGATACTTCTAGGTCTCAAATTTTATGCTTTGGTATGCAACAAACCAAATAATAAAACTAGGTTTTCCTTTGAGTGTCTATACTTTTTACTTTGTTGTTAAAATACATTTTCATAGGGCTTCCCTGGTGGCACAGTGGTTGAGAGTATCTGCCGATGCAGGGGACACGGGTTCATGCCCCGGTCCGGGAGGATCCCACATGCCGCGGAGCGGCTGGGCCCGTGAGCCATGCCGCTGAGTCTGCGCGTCCGGAGCCTGTGCTCCACAACGGGAGAGGCCGCAACAGTGAGAGGCCCGTGTACCGCAAAAAAAAAAAAAAATAGTATGCTACAAACAATATTTCTAACTCTCATGAAAACACAAGAAACTAAATATTCTAATATTTGCAACCTTGAGTTGTACAGGGATAAGAGGTGTGTATTTAGTTAAGGAAGATCTCAGGGGAGTATAAGGTAGAGAATAGCATAGGTATTTTTTCAGTCTCCAAGTAGAATTTTAATTATGACATTATAATTTTAAAACCCTATTAATTATTCAATTCAATTTACCGGTGTTTAAAGACTATATGACAATTCACTGGTCACTACAAAGTTAGTTTATATTTAAATCAAAGCCATGTGTCACAAGCTACATTCTCATTCCCTGTAACATTTATAGGTTCATTACATGTTCCCTTGGGGAAACAGAAGTTCTTACCAATTCAATTCCACAAACATTTAGTGAGTAATTACTATGTGCCAGGAACTCTGGTTTTCCATTAAATTTACTTCTATTATTATAAGACAGTTATAAAGACTTGGTTACAACTTGGACTGATTGGCAGAAAACTCAACAGATTTCACTGGTGTCATGATGTCCTCAGCATTGAGAGAATAAAGCTGAAACTCTCCAATAAGCTCGTTAAGTGTTTATTTTATCAAAAATGTGGAAAAGTCACATGTATCCCTGCTGTCATCAATTAATTCTCTACCATCCCTATAACTACTAGCTGATGACTAACTATTAAGGGCATTATCTGAAAAATTAGGAGAGAAGCACTTTGTCTAACACAGCACTGAAGATCTCATTTTCTTTTGTGAATTGCCAATAACTCATAACAGTCAGTGAACATACAGGATCACTGAGAAGTTTACAGTGCAGCAGGGCTACACTCAATATGTTACCAACAAGGGTATCATTTAAGCCTCACCCATTTTTAGAAATAAGAGATCAGACAAATACTAAAATTAACATATACCTACATGTCAACTGGGATACAAAAGGAAGTACAGCTGACCCCCTTTCCCAAACAGCCTTTTTTTTTTTTTGCGGTACGCGGGCCTCTCACTGTTGTGGCCTCTCCCGTTGCAGAGCACAGGCTCTGGATGCGCAGGCTCAGCGGCCATGGCTCACGGGCCTAGCCGCTCCGCGGCATGTGGGATCTTCCCGGACCGGGGCACGAACCCGTGTCCCCTACATCGGCAGGCGGACTCTCAACCACTGCGCCACCAGGGAAGCCCCCAAACAGCCATGTTTAATAGATTAAGAGACTGCAGAAAATTAAAGGAGTACAATAATAATCAAAGGGGAAAAACACTAACTAAAGTAACCAGATTGCCAGTCAGGCAGAGAAATTCTAATGGCTCTGTTAGTGATGACTCACACCTCCCTTAACCAAAACAATAGGGAAGAAACCTCTTAAATATCCACTGTCCATATATCATTTTGTCACAATCTCTCAGCAATCTTCAGTAAGCCTCCCCTATGTGATAGCGCTTCCCTATATTACAGCCAAGGCAGAGGAAGTGCTTCTTGTCAGGTGACTTGTTCAAATCCAAAGAGAGAGGAAGTGAAAACCCTCACCTAAAATCTGGGTCCCCCAAAGTCAAGCGCAACATTTCCTCTCCCCCACCTTGCAGATGTGAATACCACGGGTCAACTGTATTCTTCAACTTGAGAAATAAAAGCGAGAGCTGGCATCTCAGCAAAGGAAATTATTTTCCAAACATTATTCCAGGTTAGACCTTTGGTTTGTGCTTTCCATTCTAGCAATTTAAAACACATTATGAATTTGTCCGCAGCTCCACAGCCCTTAGCATAATTAAAACCCATTAGTTTGGTTCACAGTATAATAATTAGTTTGGTTCACCACGTGTGCTGTGAAAACAGATTCACCTAAAAGCTCCTAGGAGGACATTAAATATTCACAACCCTCAATAAAAACTTAGCAGAACATGTCAAAGTATAAAACTTTTTATTAGCAGATGTTGTAACTCACCCCTCAGGAATACTATACTTAGGTTCAGCCAGTACTATCTTATGACTTTGAACTATTAGTGGTGGGAAAAGTACCTGGGGTGCCTCAGAAAACCTTTCCTGGCTCAGAAGGCCACTACACCAAGTGTCATTACAGCGCTGAGAATTTTCTATTGCAGAGTTCTGAAAGAAGCTGCATGTTCAAAGACCCACCCTAACCTAATAATGTTATTTCTTATCATTCTTTCTCTTTATTATTAACCTTTCCTGACTCAAATCTTACACTTTTCTTATTCTATACTCAAATCGGGTTCCATCCCCAGCTCCTTTCCTCCAGCCAAAGGTCACCTTCTGAAAGCCACATTGGAAAAAACATTCTGATCAATGATAACAATTCCACCAGCAGAATAAAGAGGAGGAAATAGAAAAGTCGATAGCATTTTAAGAATTTAAGCTAAGACTAACTCTGAGTTTGGAGCAAAATCTATGTAGATCCATGCAATAAAAAACAAAACTCTAAGAACTGTACTTTAAGTGTTCACGATTCTGAGCAACAGAAGTATCTCAGCACATTCATACAAATGCTAAATAGTTTATCAGAGACACACATATAAGACACAAAAACAAGATAAAAGTGACTCTTACAAAAATATTTTTTCCTTTCACATATATGTGAAATTATCCTCATTCACCCTGCTATGTTGCTGCAGTGGCACTGGTCTCTTGGGGCTGATGGAAGTCCCAACAAAAACAGAATGAAGACAATCAAGCCAAGATTAAGATTTCTGATTCCCTAAGAAGATTAGGAGAATCTGAAAACAAAACTAAAAATAACACTGTGTCATCCAGTCACATATTACATCTGCAAAGCCTAGGCCAATGGTTCTTAGTCTTTTTTTTTTTTTGCTCATCATAGACCTCATTATTAACCTGTTGAAAAATGGATATATTCATAATTGTGGCTACAACTTCCAAGGATTGTGAGTCCTCATAGGTCGGCCCTGGATGATTAGAATCCTTGTTGGAAACCATGTATTCCTGAGGTCAGGAACCTCACTTTCATCTTTCTATACCAGCACGCAGCACTGCGCCTACGTCCATCAGGCAGCAGAGTTGACGAATGAGAATGTGTGTCCATAGTCAAGTGACCACAAAGAATAATTTGACTGGTTAAGGGAATGAAGCACTTGCTTCTGAAGGAATAAATAATTCAAATGCATCAGAAGCATCACTGTTTATATATATATAAGTATATGTGCGTATACGTATTTGTACATATATATGTATATATGTGTGTGTGTATACATATATACACACATGCACACACACACATAAAGAAAAAGCCTGGCCTTTTAAAGGAATCCAAATACTAAACTTATATTTGAGTGCTTCCAATACATGATAGATACTCTTTCACAGTGAAATTCTCAACATGAGTTCCAGAACACCTTTATTAAAACTAAGAAACTTCAAAACTGAAGGTATTCAGGGTGGCTACAGTGCTTCAGACTTATTCTGAATCAAGCCATTACTATATATACGCCCAGTTGATGTGATTCTTCTAAAAATGTTTTTTTTTTTTTTTTTTGTGGTATGCGGGCCTCTCACTGTTGAGGCCTCTCCCGTTGCGGAGCACAGGCTCCGGACGCGCAGGCTCAGCGGCCATGGCTCACGGGCCCAGCCGCTCCGCGGCATGTGGGATCTTCCCAGACCGGGGCACGAACCCATGTCCCCTGCATCGTCAGGCGGACTCTTAACCACTGCGCCACCAGGGAAGCCCTAAAAATGCTTTAAAATTGTTTGAAATACTTATTCTTCCTGGGTTTTAGAAGTGCACCCAAGTCTTTAAGCCTAACACCCATCTTTATCATACTTTTCTGTGGGGAGGCTATTACAAAAATGGTAGATGGTGATTTTAACTCCTATGGAAGTCATTACTCAGCATTAAAACACACCAAAGACTTTATGCCTTACCTGTTCCTGCAGTTTGTTAGGGCAGAGCACAAAGACTACCTCCAGCCCCCCTTCAATTATTTAAATCTACAGACCAGCCTCATGGTTTTGTCTTCTTCTATTCGTTTCCCTCCTTCTCTTTACACATCAATCTTCTTACCCCTCTCAAGTATTTCTATTTCTGGGATGGAGTTTTCTATTAGTTTCTTTTCTCTTTCTTCTCCCACATAGGAAACAGGACTACAATTATATCTTTTATCTTTTTTTTTGACAACTGCTTTGTTCCTTTTATATTCCTTACTTTTTCCAAATATGACTCTTTTTTTTAATTTCCAAAGGTGTGATTTTAGTTTTGTGTTCATCATACACTTTTCAACATTTGCAGCAACAAAACAGACCTACCACTAAAAGTCAACTGTATACGGCATTTACATTTTAGGCCCCTATGACTTTGTGCATTATTAAACTCACAGACCATTCTCCTAGTTTATTTAGACAATAAAGATTCTAAGAAAGATTTTTATATTCTTAGAAGACAAAAAAACTGTCTCCTTTGCTGAGCCATTATTTTCAGATCTATTCTTAATGTCGGAAGTACTTGCCCTGAGCCCCCTGCTCTTCTGCATTCACAAATTTCCCCCAGAGGATTCTCTCCCAAACCCATGGTTTTGAATACAGTATATCTCCTGCATATGAACCTTCAAGTTGTGAACTTTCAAAGATGCAAACCTGTGTTTGCAGGTTCAATCAGGCAAGTTAGTTCACGTGTCTGGTGTACATTGTCACGTGCATGCATACTCTATAAGTGGCTGTGCTTTTGTGTACTTTACTGTACAGTACTGAATAGAGTACAGTAGAACAGTATCTTTATTTCTTGCCTGTTCACTCAATGCCAACCCCTGTATGCCAGCTGTTGTACTGTACTACCGTACTTTTCAAGGTACTATACTGTAAGATTAAAAATGTTTTCCTTATTTTTTGTGTTTGTCTATTATGTGTTATCTGTGTGAAAAGTATTACAGACCTATTACAGTACAGTACTATATAGGCTAACTTTGTTGGACTTACGAACAAATTGGCCTTACAAACATGCTCTCGGAACAGAGCTCGTTCATATGTAAGGGACTTACTGTACCATAATATAACCCAATGACTCTCAAATCTATGTCGTTAGATCTGACCTCTCCTTAGGACTCCAGGGTGATATTAAGCTGCTTATTTGATGTCTCTACTTGATGTCATAAACCCAGCACAGTCAAAATAGGACTCAGTATTAATGTCTCCCTTTCTCTATGCCTTCCACCCATCTTTCTCATCTCAACAATATACTCAAATCCCAGAATCTTGTGATTCCTCTTTTTCCCTTACCTCTCAAACCCAATGCAATAAAGATTCTGAATCCAATTACTCCTATTGCCTTTACCACCCCAGTTTAAGCTTCTGTCATTTGTTTTCTCTAATCCTTTCTCCACGTGCAACCAGTACAAAACTTAACCGGTACAAAAAATCATGGAACACACTTGCTTATGACCATCCAGTAGCTTTCTATTGAACTTAAAACCCAAATCTCATTCCCTAGCTTGCAAAGCCCTTGATGATTTGGCCCTTGCCTATCTCTCTGACCTCATCTCATGTCACTTACCCACTTCACCTGTTAGATTCCAACCATGCTAGCCTCTTTCTGTCCTCAGAACAATCCATGCTCATTCCCACCTTAAAGTCCTCACACCATCTCTTCTATCTGCCTACAATGCTCCTTCCTCTACACGTCCAACATCTGGTTCCTTCTGGTTATTTGGCAGAGAGGCCTTCTATGACCAAAGCAATCGAATGGGGTCACCCTATCATTTACCACCACCTTATCCTCCACAGTATGCATCACTAATTGTTAACCAAATTATTTATCTTCTATTTTCATTCACTAGAATGAAAGATCACAAGATGATGAACTCCATCTCAATCAGTGTCTATCACCATGATTTTGGACATTGCTTAGCACATAGTAGGCACTCAATAAAGTGTTTATTAAATGAATTAAGTTAAATAATTTATTTTACACACAACAAAACTCTATGAATTTCATGGCACTGATTTTCTTCCCTTTTTACAGAAAGTTACCACATTTCCTAAAAGACCAAATAAACATTCATTTTAGACAGTTTTCATGGAAATGTTAGGCACTAAAGAATGTTAAAATATTACATTACAACGTTTAGAATACTCCAGAAGTTATAGTACCTCCAAAACCTACATGGTAGCAATTATACATGAGAAATTATTGCATTTTCAATAATTAATTAAAATGCAAATAACCCATACTTCAATGTCTCTTCACGTTATCTAAAACATCACATTTTATGTTTAAGGAACTGAATCTCAACTTTATGTGAATTTTGCTGGCAGTGTGAAATATACCACCAAGATCTGCTATGGTTTTTTTCCAAATTTTCTGGACCCCATCCCTCTTGCACCAATACAGATTAGATTTTTCATTACATGATACTTAAGATGACCGTACGAAGTAATACTCCTGCCTTTCTTCTGGCTTTTCTGCCTCCATTTTTATCCCCAACACTGTAAGTACAATTTTTAAAAGAACATTTTATTTAGGTAATTTCCATGTCCCCCTCAAAAAAAAAAAACCAAACCCATACGCTTTAATACTATTTCACTAACTCTTCTCACAAAGACATTATGCCCTAGGTTAATCAACGCTTCTTGAAATCTCCAACACATGATTCAGTGATTGCCAATCTGTGGGCCTGCAATTAGGGATGATAAAAAAAATGAAACCACCCCACATTCCTAAAGCATGTCTGATACTGAATAATTACACATCTTGAAAGTTAATGCTTATATGTGTGTGTGTATATTAACTGCATATACTATTTTAAAATTTGATTAATCAAAGACAATATTTTATTTAAATATTCAATAGTGTTTCTGAACTCACAGTAGTATTTTTAGTCACGTTCCATTTTCGCAACAGACACCAAACATACAACTACTATGATGTTAAAGTCCTGCAAGGTTTTTGAACTTTAAAGGGGGCTCCATATTTTAAGTTCTACTATAGTCTATTTCATTAATTAAACTCAGTACAAACACTCTGCTGACAACCCGTGTGCCTGCTACACCAAAGCAAGACCAACACACACTGCCTTATAAGTCTCCTTAATAAAGTAAGCTTTTCTCATGATCAGCCCCTACACACCTGAAACATTAATATGCCATCAACTGCAACCAACTAAGGTAAATAATATGTATATTTTAATTCAAGTCACTGTTTACTCATCAAATATTAAGCAAGTAAGAAAAAAGTATTAGTTATTCCTAAAAGCCTCTATTACTTTACTCTCATGGGTCTGAAAGTTGCTAACACTACACTCATTAGCAGTGATGGAAAATTACTGGCGAGTACCTCAACCAAAAATGAACAAAAAAATTTTTAAACATGAATTGAAATGAAATTTTAGTACACAGGGATCATTTCTTATGTTTAGATATATAAGGAGACCCATCATCATACCGTACTAGTAAGTTTACTACCTTAACTTCTTGATTTTAAACTATTTAACTTATCGCTTACCAATATTACCTATTTCAGTTTATTCAACAGAAATAAAAATGGGAGTCAATGCAGTGAACTCCTTGAGTAAATAATAATGAAAGGTAATATATCCAATGGATATAAGATGTCAATATTTTAAAAGCCGTATCTCAGAAGTTGATTCCATTCAAAAACCATTCCAAATGTGTTCAATTATCCTTAGAAAACTGACTTAAACCTTAAAAATGTATCTCACGCTGTAGGTAAGCTGGGTATTTATGAGAAATGAGTCTATTAGAACAGTTCTGTGTTTGTCCGAAGAGCAAACCCAAAGATAACTCAAACACATGTAAGTATTATTTCCTTCTGAGGGGTGAACTATCCTCAGTATAGCTCTAATAAATATGCTTTCTGTAGAGCCATGGTCTACTAATCTCTAAGTTCTTCCCCAAAATAACTACACTTATCCTTCAAGGTCTGACTTAGGCATCTCTTTACCCAAAACCCTAAGATTGAGCAAGGTAACCTTCCCGTAGGTTCCATCAGCATCTTGTACTGGACCTTAAAGAGTGCTTATGACATGTAAATAAAGATTGACTTCCTGTCTCCACACTAGGCATGAAAGCTCAACAGCAGCAGGGATCATGTATTATTCATCACTTGATCCCAAGAGCCTAAAACTTACTAAATGCTCAATTAATATTTGTTGAATTGATTAATTAACAAACTGTTCAAAAACTCACAGAACACATATGAAATTTGAAAGAGGGGGGTGGTCCTTCTTTCTAACTGAAAACTAGTAAGCATCCAAAATGAGTCAAACTCTGTTACTTCTGAAAATATAAAATCTACAACACTGTTTATAGGTTATGCTGACTCAATTAATTTTAGGAGAAAGAAATTCTTCTGTAAACCTATCCAAACTCATTTTTAGAATCTATTCACACTGAATTTTCTGTAGTGATGGAAAATAACTGAATGGCATCCTAATTAGTAATAACAGAAATAATAATAGTAAACAGTAAAAACCACTGGTTACATTTACTGTGCATTTACAATGGACGCTGTTCAAAGAACTTTTTATTTATCTCATACTATCATTATAATGACAGCATAACGTAAGTACAATTATCTCACACATTCTACAGCTAAAGATACTGAGAAACAGGTGTTATGCTAATAATGGTCCATGGGCACATACCGTATAAATGTCACATGGGTATAAATACCATTTTGGTATTTTTTGATGCTATCAAATTGATTCTCTTTGCCAAACAAGGCAAACACAAACCTTTAATCTGTTTTTTATGGTAACTATTTATAAAATCTATTTTCTACTCTTTTTTATCACTTTAATATCCTCTGGTATTTTTTGACAGATATAATGCTAGCAAATGGAGAGTATGTATAAAAATTACACAGTTCTAAAATATTATATTCAGGTTAACACATCCTAAAGTGTTGTTTCCCTTTTCAAAATATTAGCCAAACACTGACAATACATATTCAGTGATGAGGCTATCACTCTCTACAAATCTACATCTTTGTACATGTTTATGTATTAACCAGTTTTGTTACAATTTCTATTATTACGTATGTGTTTGGCCAAAGAATACAATCTTTTTATTCTGTTCTTCCCTCATGTCTTGTCAATAACACTGAAGTTTTCACCAGAGGTTTCATGCGTCCATTTTACAATTGGTCCACATGTCTTATCATTTCTGATACTATTGTGAATAACTTTCTTCTATTAAATTTTCTAGTTGGTTTTGCAAGAATGTAGTGATATTAGTGTATATCAATTCTATATCCAGAAACTTTGCTGAATGATCTTATTACCTAATAATTAATCTGCAGATTCTCTTAGATTTTCCCTGTAGACAGTCATATTATTCTCTCTATATATTGACAGTTTGGTTTCTTTTTCAGTCGAGCCCCAATATTGCCATGAACTATCTCTATAACTTGGAGCGAGTCACTAGGATTCACTTTGTTCATTTATAAAATTAAATGATTGAGCCAGGAGATCTTTAAACAAAAACCTTCAATATTCTAAACTTCCTAAATTATATTACACTATATACACTTAGAATACCATGTTATATTCTGTCCCACCCTGTACCCAACCCAGTTCCTTTTGACTGTGATCCTCTAAACAGCAGTAAGCCTAATCTAGAGTTTCAGCCCAAGTGGCAAAAGCACATACTACTTACTCAACAGACATGCAATCCCTCAAATTTTCCAGCTCCCTTACAGTTAGATCAGACCATTAGCTCTGAGCAATTAGCTCTAAGCAGAGATGACCTGTCTCCTTGGGAACAAAGCACCCAGAAAAGGAAGTTAGTTCTCCATACTCTTTTCTTCCCCTGCCATGGTACTTAAAGTCATTCTAGACATGGAATGTTAGTTACCTGGGGCTCCTGAGTGACCACCTGGAGTAGGACCCCCTAACCAGTGGTGGACATGTGACATGTACACAAATTAAATCACTGAGACTTCGGGGTTCATAGTTTTTTCCTACAAAAGCATAACTTAGCTTATCCTGACTAACCCAGGATGGCAAATCAGTTTCATTTCAGGTGCAGATTGATTGGTAGTAGCTTCCTGGAATTGAAAAAAATATTGAGAAACTTTGGGAAAATTAGAAAGGAATGCCATGCACAGTCAATAGCTCCATAAGTGTGGGAGACTGGGTGAATCCTGAACCCCGACTTAGGTCATATGTTTTATGCAAATTGAGGCTTAAGAACTAAAAGACTGGTGGTAAACTTCAGTTACTAGGGGCTTGAAAAGTAAGTCCGAACCGCAGCTGGTTACTTTTCATAGCTGCAGTATATTTCTCTAGTACCAACACCCTTAGCTCTTCTCCATTCTTATATTCCTGTTCACCAAGTTGACTATCTTACTCCTACACTAAACCCTGAATTACAATCATTTCCAGCCAAGCAATTTCTGCTGCAGGCTTTTAAGGCATAACTTTGAGAATGTAAATCTAACAAGACAAAATATTATTATTCACGACATCAAATCCCAGATTCATTACTTGAGTGTTTACTGATCATTTTCAAAATGTTCTGGCTACGAATCAAGCATCATTTTCCATAAGCTATTTTCTAATGAAGAACTTCAGAAATACAAAATGGTATGAAAGGATTATAATAAGCACCCATGTTTCAACAGCCAGCTAAAAAATAAATTATTACATACACAGGTGAAGTGAACCAGGTACCCAGCCCTGATTTTATTCTGTTTGTTCCCCTGAAGGACTTATAACCATTCTGCTGAATTTAATATTTATCATTCAAGGGCATTTTTTCAGAATTTTACTACCGATGTCTATATTCTAATACTAATTCCAGAATTGTTTTTCATATTGTAACATGATATAAATGGTATCATACTGTATATGTCCATCTGTAATTTTTTATTTTTTGCCCAACATTATATTCCTGGGGTTTATTTTTGTTGATAAGTATGGTTATAGTTTCACTGTATGCAGTGTAACTACCTTGTCTGAAATTGATACAATTTAAGTATCAATTTTCCTACTGACAAAATTGAGATTTGTTTTGTTTTGTTTTGTTTTTTAGGTGGAGTTCATTTTTTAGAACAGTTTTAGGTTCAGAGCAAAATGGAGAAGGCACAGAGTTTCCATATTACCCCCCAACACACACAGCCGTCCCTGACCAGAGTAGTACACTTGTTACAATCAGGGAACCTACACTGAAACATTAGATTATCACCCAAAGCCCATAGTTTGCACATTAGAGGTGACTCTTGATGCTATACATTCTACGGGTTTTGAAAAATGTACAATGATTTGTATCCACCATTATAGTATCACACAGAACAGTTTTGTTAGGGAACTGTTGACCAAAACTGCCCGCCTCGGCCAGCACAATGATACCCACTTACATGAGTTGTCCTACAACTGCAGGTCCCAGTGAGAAACATGGTGCTGCCACCGAAAACTAATTGGAAGAATTCGGGAGGGGCCAAAAGGAGGGAGGAGACGCCAGCCCATAAGATGTCCTGCCAACCTCCTAGAATCCTTTGCTCTGGAATCCACGTTGGCTGAGAGATGTGTGCATCACCAGGAAAGACCCTGAGTCGGACCAAATATGGGCCAAGCAAGAGGACTGGCCAGACACAACCCAGAAACTCACCCTATTACCAGAAAACCTGAGACTGTGAGCCACGTGGCAGAGCAGTTCTCCTGGAGTCCTTTACCCTCCTGCTCTCTGCCCAGGTGCCCCTTTCCAATAAAGTCTTTTGCTTTGTCAGCATGTGTGTCTCCTCAGACACATTTCTGAGTGTGAGACAAGAGCCCACTCTCAGGACCTGGAAGGGGTCCCCCTTCCTGTAACAGTTTCCCTGCCCTAAAAATCCTCTGTGCTCCACCTATTCATCCCACCCTTCCCATAACACCTGGCAAACACTGATCTTTTTACTGTCTCCATAGCTTTGCCTTTTCCAGAGTGTCATATAGTTGGAATCCTACAGTAGGTAGCCCTTTCAGATTAGCTTTATCCTTTACAGAAAATAGTAAATTACTAATGAAAGTGCATGGTACCAATTCCACTGTCAATCGGTGTTAAGATGAAGCATCATTACGGTCACAAATATGAATATTTACTCTGGTAACATGAAAAACATTAAATTAACTTCCTTGAAGCAGGAAGACTATGTCTGTGCATTCTTTGGAAGATACAGTAGCATAAAAAAAAAGCCAAATGGGGCTTCCCTGGTGGCGCAGTGGTTGAGAGTCCGCCTGCCAATGCAGGGGACATGGGTTCATGCCCCGGTCCGGGAAGATCCCACATGCCACGGAGCGGCTGGGCCCATGAGCCATGGCTGCTGAGCCTGTGCATCCGGAGCCTGTGCTCCGCAACGGGAGAGGCCACAGCAGTGAGAGGCCCGCGTACCGCAAAAAAAAAAAAGCCAAATGAATTGGTGCACTGTCAAAATAGATACATCAATATTAATCAAGTCATTGGTCCAAAGAAGGAAAGTCAGTTAAAATCAGCCAATATTTATTAATCATCTGCTTCCTTCAAAAACGTACTATGCACTTGAGATATAAGATGAATAGGATGTTGCCTCTGCCTGCAGGTGTTTTCCTGGTAATTATTTCATAATAGTTTCAAAAAGTAAATGTAAAGGGTCATGTGATTTTGCAGCAAGGGGTACAGTAGAAGGAATTCACTATCCTTGAATGAGAGAGAGAGGGAGGGAGGAGAGGGGAGAGGAGAGGTGGATAGGAAGAGAAAGGAGGAGGGAGGAAAGGAAAGAGAAAGGAAGGGAGGAAAAAAGAAGTATCTTTTCAGGGAGGAGGGGATGCAAATAAATGCAGGAGGGCTTCACAAAGGAAGGCAAATTTGACAGCTGCCTAAAGGATGAACAGGCTTCCTTTAGGTGAAGAATTACTCAAGGATATTCCAGGGAGAAAGAGAACAGAGCATATTCAAAGGCAAGCTGTCTTCCAGCAAACTCAATCCGGCTGGACTGATTACACCTCCAGGGAAGTTTATGTGTGTCTAAATATACAGATCAGTACGAAATGACAAAGATTCGCTCTTTGACCAAACTCTCCCCAGGCACCTCTAAATCCTCTTTTCAACTAGGTCTCAACCTTGGCCTATAAAAACCAAAGACTCTCAAAAAAGATGATTTTGTCCATCCCTGTCCCCTGCCAAACTCACATTAAGAGACATAAGCATGAACACAGTTTCTAATGGCTCAAGGCCACAACCCTAGTGTGACTCTAGCCCCTGCTGAAAGGGCCTCCATGAGAAAGCTCAAGGCCACCAAAAGTACTTTGTTCTAACCAACACCTGACAACAGGCCCCACCAACCTCTCTAAGAGCATTTACTAAAAGGACTTCCAACGGTGAATCCTTCCTCTGTCCCTTTCCTATATACTAATATCTCCTACAACTCAGGAGTGTCTTTCTCAAGTAGCTGAAAGCTATTCCTTTGAAATGTAATCATCAGGAAGGATGGCACCCCTGTCTCCCAGTCTCTCTGGGAGAACAGAATCCTAACTTCAATACTTGCCAGCTAGCAGACACAGCTGACCTAATCAATATTTATATCGACCAACCCTTTGCAATTTTTCCCTTCCCTGACCCTACTGAGTCCCCATGTGCCCCCCTCCCTATTCCCTCATTCTCCTCTTAAAATACCCAGTAAAGTCTGTATGAATTGACATTGAGTTCAGTTCATGCTGGGCTCTCTTCTCTACTGCAGTAGTATATTACTGATTACAATCTGTCCTGACCATTTTAACTAGTGTCTGGCTTTGCTCATCTTTAGTAGTAATAGAGGCTGAAATAACACAATCCACCGTTCTAAAGCATTCAGTAGCTCTCCTTATCTTTCAAATACAGTTGTGCTGGTTGCATGGCATTTGAAGCCCTGCCCCAAGCCCAAAAGAACACTTGGGAATTCCCAGTCACTGACAAATGCCTCTTCTTCTCAGTCCTTTGTCCTTGTCCTCCTTCTGATACGCATACTTCCACATCACACTCTACTTATCTACATTTATATTATATTCATTTATTCTTTCATTCATTCATATGTCAAACACATTCATTAACTTATTAATTACCATCTGTCAAGGAGTCCCACTCAAATGCCACGCCTCTACATTCCTAAAACTTCACTATTAGCTCCACCCAGAGTATTCTTTCCCAACTAGAGAACAGGGTGAGTACATCTAACCTGCAGGCAGAACATTTTTCTTCTATAATATCTTTGATTATTGCTCCTATAGTATTTGTTCTAGCTTCTCCTTTAGGAATATAATATTTTCTACATGTTATATGAGGGAGAGACGCACTATAGTCCATGGGCCAAGTGTGGTCCACTGTCTGTTTCTGTACAGCCCATGAACTAAGAGTGCCTTTAACCTTTTTTAATGGCTAAAAAAAGCACAAGAAGTAATATTTTATAAACATAAAAATCATAAGAAATTCAAATGTCAGTGTCCATAAATACAGGTGTTTTTTGTGATACAAAATACAGGTGTTTTTGTTTTTTACATACTGCCTATGGCTGTTTTCATGCCACGATGTTCCAAGAACTGAGTAGTTCTAACAAAAAGAAAAAAAAAAAAACATTTGATTCACAAAGCAGAAAGTATTTATAGAAAAAAGTGTGCCAACCCCTGTATTAGGTAACAATTTGCTGCAGTGTGTTCACTCCAATGATGGTTAAGTCATACTCTCAGATCTAGAAAAAAAGATGGTGTGCAAGACTTTTTTTTTTTTTTAAACAGGCATTCACTCAATTCAGCTCTGATCTTCTAACTTAGCAGCTTCTCCTTCCCAAGCCTATACTTCCACAATCCTGTTCCTATCTCCGCATATGCCTTTACTACTTTGAGAGGACTAACGCTTCCAAAATGCACTGGGTCATCGCCAGCTTCCTGCCTACCAATGCCCATGCCATTTGGTGGGAATCTGAGTTGATGGGACAGAGTGGGGGAGGGTACAAAGAACTGCTTATTCACACTATGCTTGTTAGCACAGCCTGTGGGTCAGAGGCAGAGAGGTTCGATGGACTGAAGTGCCTGCCAATCTTTCCTTAGTGTTTGAGGTAAACCTGTGTGTATCAGAGGTGAATTCCAGGTAGGTTTTTCTCCAACTGGTTCCATCTACCTTATAATTAGTGGATATCTCTGCCAGATTTTAGATTCAATTGTTTTTCAGTCTAAGATTTCAGTGTTTTCTTAAGTTTTCATTTCATTTTGAGACACACTGACCAGAAGCTCATCTTTGACTACAATGAGAATTTCTTTAAAATCTTTAAAATATTCCAGGAATGAGTCTTTAGCTCCTAAGACAATTTATTGATGCTGTATTATTCAAGTATTCCATAAAATGCTTCCTCCTTCGGGGATTTCAATTATGTCATCTTTATCCTTTCAAGTCACCACCCTTTCCTAAATGGGTAAGCAGCATCAATATGTGTTTAAAACACTGAAGAATTATTTCCATACAACTTATAAATTATAATTTAACAAACAGTTCCATTCTGGCCAATGGAATGATCTGCCAAAAACTGTTAGACATTTTCTTATAACTTTTCTGTTTTATCAGAACTTTAAGCAATCATTTATTCTTTAGAGACTACATAGTCATACATTATTAGGGTACTTCCTTTCTGCCACACCTACCACGTACTTTGTTTTCCTATTAATGTATTGGGGAAAAAATAATTATATAACTAAAACACAAGGATTCTGAGAAACAAATAATGCTATTAATAATTTATGTTCTTTCCCAAACACATCGGTCTTTTACCTCCCTTTTGCCCAAAATTCTTTGAAAGTCACAATGAATAAATAGAAAATGGCAATAATGTTAATATTTATTTTCCTAGAATTGTTTTATTACCTCAATTAATTTTTATGAAAAACACTGAGAAAGCATCTGATATTTAAAATGTTTTATAAACGATTTTAAAGTGAATCTTTCTTACATCATCCAGCATTTATCTTATACTGACATTTTTATTATTCAAAAATTCTCACTTGAATAAGAGCAGCAGTTCATCTGGAATATCACAACTATTATGCATCATTAATATACTAATACATTATTTATGATGGTGAATAATATCCTGAAATGAGAAGTCACTGAAGATAAAATATTGCTCTATCATGTTCCATTATGGGAAGATATACTTTTAATTAAAGTGATGCCATAGGAATTGGAAGAAAGAGTTCTTGATATTGTCTTACCTAAAAGGCTCAACTTCCTTTTTGGAAGCCTAATAAAAATCAATAGTATTGTTTTATAGGTACGGTAAGTATGGACCAGTCTTAGAAATATAGAATCATTGGAGTGTTGGGCTGAAACAAATCTTAAAGATCCTCTTACTATATCCGTCCTGAGTCCACAAAAAGAGTAGTACCAGAAAATTATATGTGTAGCAATAAGATCATTAAACAAGAATCCTATTTTTTTAATGAATTTTCTTTTTTGAGGGACCACTCCATTACTATTGATAAATGACTGGCCTAAGACAATCATTGGTCCCCTTTCGAACTTAATGTAAACTTGAGTTTGTATGTGTGTAGGTATGTATGTGTGCACAAGCATCATTCCATATATGTGTATCTTTCAGTGTATGTTCTGACTGGTCTGCATATATGAAGGCTGTTGGTACACTGATTTTATAACTCACTGTTCTATAAATGTCTCTCATAAGTCCATTTTTGGTAGTTTTTCCACTGACTCATTTGGTAGTCTTAGACATATAATCAGATCATCTGCAACTACAGATGCTTTACCTCTTCACATCCAAACTTAAGTCTCTATGTCTAATAACACTGGCTTGTCCCTCCAACACACATGCACAGCAGAGATACTGAACATCCATCTTTAACTTATTTCCAATTCAAGCAACAAGTGTATGGGGATATAGGTATACATATAGCTGATTCACGTTGTTGTACAGAAGAAACTAATACAACATTGTAAAGCAATTATACTCCAATAAAACACACAGATGGACCTAGAGATGATCATACTAAATGAAGTATGTCAGACAAAGACAAATATCATATGATATCACTTATATGCGGAATAAAAAAATTATACAAATAAACATCTGCAAAACAGAAACAGACTCACAGACACAGAAAACAAACTTACGGTTACCAAAGGGGAAAGGGTGGGGGATGGATAAATTAGGAATTTGGAATTAACAGATACATGCTGGGGCTTCCCTGGTGGCGCAGTGGTTAAGAATCCACCTTAAGTGACTAAGCCCATGTGCCACAACTACTGAGCCTGTGCTCTAGAGCCTGCGAGCCACAACTACTGAAGCCCACACGCCTAGAGCCCATGCTCCACAACAAGAGAAGCCACCGCAATGAGAAGCCCGTGCACCGCAACGAAGAGTAGCCCCCACTCGCAGCAACTAGAGAAAACCTGGTGCAGCAACGAAGATCCAATGCAGCCAAAAATAAATAAATAAAATGAATAAATGTATTAAAAAGAAACAGATACAGATACATACTACTATATTTTAAACTGATAAACAACAAGGGCCTACTATATAGCATAGGGAACTACATTCAATACCTTATAATAACCTGTAATGGAAAAGAACATGAAAAAGAATATGTATATACATATTCATACACATATATATGTACATATATATGGAAGGTATAACAGAATCATTTTGCTATACACCTGAAACATTGTAAATCAACTATACTTCAATTAAAATGTAAAAGGAATTAATGTCTACTCCAAATAGATACATAAAATTCACCATGTTAACTATTTTAAAGTGTGTAATTCAGTGACATTTAGCACATTCACAATGTTGTGTGACCATCACCACTAACTAGCTACAAAAAATTTTCATCATCCCGAAAGGAAATCATGGACCCATTAAGCAATCACCCTCCATTAAACCCCTGGCAACCGCTAATCCGCTTTACGTCTCTATGGATCTGCCTATTCTGGATATTTCATACAAATAAAAACCATAAAATATGTGAAAATAAACAAACAAACCACTAGTGTCCCACCCCCAGTAAATAAGGTGCTGACTTTTGAACTGAAGTGTGCAAGTGTGTGTGTGTGTTTGTGTGTTTGTGTGTGCATGTGCGTTTGTAAAATAAATGTTAAGGAGCTATCCATCAATTCCTATTTTATTATTTTTTGAAACATTGATAGATTTTAAATTTTGTCAAGAGACTTTTCCCTACCTTCAGGGATGTCTAAAGAATTTTTCCTCTTAGCTCTATTAATATGAAGAATTATACTAATGGATTTTTTGGTATTGAGCCCCTCTTGGATTCCTGGAATAAACCCCACTTGGTCATGAGGTATATTTTAATGCAACATTGTTTTCTGTTAAAAACATTTTATTTTGGAATCATGTATCAATATTCCTAAGTAAAATTGTTCTATAATTTTCCAAAATAATTTTTTAAGATTTTGGAATCCATGTTATACTTACTCAATGAAATAAATCTGGAGGTTTTCCTTCTTTTCCTATCTTTGGAATAATTTAAGCTGCATAGTTAAGTACGCGTTTATTTGACCCTGGTACAATTCTTGTCAGGAAATTCTTTTATTACTTTATTTTATGACAATTAGTCTGTTTAGACTTTCTGGAGTATACTTAATTTTTCTACAGAATGATTCATTTCATGAAGATTTCCAAATCTATCTGCATATAACTGAGCAAATGGTCCCTTAGGATTTAATTTACTGTGCTGTGACTGTTTTCCTTTTTGTACCTTTATGTAACTTCTAATACACAAGAATATTTGTACTTTCTCCCTTTTTCTTAGTTTGTTGAATTTTTTCAAAGAACCAATTTTTAAATTAACTCATCAATTTCCTTTTTATCTTTATTAATTCTATCCTGTTGCTTTCTTTTGTTTACTTTGTTATTCTTCTAGTTTTTTATCTGCTTGTTTAATCCATTTATTTTCTTTTTAATTTTTATTAATACATGCATTTAATGCCAAAAATGTTCTCCTGATAAGTTCCTTAGATATGCCCACATATTCTAAAACATCATGTATTCATTTTCATTACGTTTAAGAAATTCTTCCGTTTTACTTGACATTTCTCCTTTGACCTAACATTTACTTAATAGTGTGCTTTGTAAATTTCAGATAGAAATAGTTTCTTAATAGTTTATGGCCTTTGTATGCAAAGTGAGGTTGGCTAGAATCTTTGACACATATTTTCTTTCCCTAAGTTTCTTAATATGTTACTCCATTTTCATTTGGCATAAAGCGTTGGTCTTAAAAATAAGTATCATGACAATCTGACTTTCCTTCCTTTAAAAGTAACTTGGTCTTTTTGCCTGGATTCAAAAGATTTTTTTTCTTTACCTTTAAACTCCAATAGCTTTACTGTGATTATCTGTATGGGCCAACTAAGAAGATGATTTTCTACATAGGCACTATGCATTTTCAATGTGTGGTTTCAGGCAAGTGTTCTTGAGCTTTGGTTTTCTTCCCAAGGTCATTTATTAAAAGTGCATTCTCTTATACCTAACATTTTCTGTTGTCCTTTTTACTTCAATGCATTATTTTATACCATATTTAGGTTCACAGCAAATTTGAATGGAAAACACAAAGATTTTCCCATTACTCTCTGCCCACAGACATGCTAAGCCTCTGCCATTATTAACATCCCTTACCAGCTGGTACATTTGTTTTAAGAAATGAACCTTCATTGACATATCTAATCACCCAAAGTCCACAGTTTTCACTCTTGGTTCTGTACATTCTATGGATTTTAACCAATGTATAATGGCATGTATCCATCATTAGAATATCATACGGAAGAGTTTCACTGCCCTAAAAATCCTCTTATTCATCCCTCCTCCCTAACGTCTGGCAACCACTGATCTTTTTACTGTCTTCATAGTTTTGACTTTTCCAGAATGTTATATAGGTGGAATCCTACAGTATGCAGCCTTTTTGGATTGGCTTCTTTTACTCAATAATATGCATTTAAGTTTCTTCCATGTCTTTTCATGGGTTGATAGCTTCTTTCTTTCTTTTTTTTTTTTTTTTTTTTTTTTGCAGTACGCGGGCCTCTCACTGCTGTGGCCTCTCCTGTTGCAGAGCACAGGCTCCAGACACGCAGGCTCAGCGGCCATGGCTCACGGGCCTAGCCGCTCCGCGGCATGTGGGATCTTCCCGGACCGGGACATGAACCCGTGTCCCCTGCATCAGCAGGCGGACTCTCAACCACTGAGCCGCCAGGGAAGCCCGCTTATTTCTTTTGAGTACTGAGTAATATACCACTATCTATATGTAACACCGTTTATTTATCCATTCACCTACTGAAGGACATGCTGGTTGCTTCCAAGTTTTGACAATTATGAATAAAGCTGCTATAAACATCCACGTGCAACTTTTTGTGTGAACATTTAAACTTTCAACTCCTTTGGGTAAATACCAAGGAGCATGATGGCTGGATCATATGGTCAGAGTATGTTTAGTTTTGTAAGAAGCCTCCAAACTGTCTTCCAAAGTGGCTGAACTATTACGCATTCCCACCAATGACGAATAAGAATTTCTGTTGCTTCACAAACTTTTCAGCATCTGGTATTGTCAATGCTCTGGATTTTGGTCACTAATAGGCACAGTGGAATCTCATTGTTTTGTTGTTGTTGTTTTTTAAGGTTTCAATATTTTATTCAAGTTTTATTTTAAGTGCTGTTAATTACAGCATTTGAAGATGAGGAACTAATTCCACATAAAATGAAAGACTCTAAAATGTACCCATTAAACTGCTAAAAAATAAACTGAGTGGCAAAAATACAACATAAGTTCAATTTAGATTCTGAGTGTTGTCACCATGTGATTACAGTCACATAGACTCTTCCCAGCTTGCAGCTGGAGCTCTTAGAAGCTATTCCATACTCTGGTGCAAGGGCAAAAAAACACAACATGAGAAAAAACACAATTAAGTCCTGAATTATTGGCTTCATCACATCCACCTTCTCCACCCCAAAATGGCACAGAAGAAACAGCTACCACTCCCTGAAGACTACTTTTGGTGTAAAAGAGGTGATGGATTGGGGTGGAAAGAGTCCCGGCCTAAAAAAGTCCCTTTCAGATGAGTTTGTATACACCATGAAAGAGCCTCTCCTCAATCAAGGTAGGAGACCAAGGTTCAGTTTTCAGGAAATCACAATTTCATTCATTTACTTAATACGAATTTACAAATTACAAAGTACCTGCAAATTACCAACTTCCACTTGCAGCCATTTCTAGGTAAAAAAGAAACCTGACATCTCTAGAGGGGCCAGCAAGCGCCCCCTCAAGTCTACAGCTGAAAGGACCTTTTTTGAAATTGGGTTTCTTCTGTACCTCTGAAAGGGTAACACCCTAAAGCGGAATCACCTTTAACCTGGAAGTCTAACATGATATTTAGCGATACTTGCATCCCAGATAGACAACATTAAAAGGTACACCAAATTCTGAAGGTAGCTATGCTGCCAAATAGTTTAAAATTAAATGACTGTACAGTATTCATTTATGCTTGAAACTCCAGCCCTAGACCAAGCTTGGGGCCACCAGCACTGACATTCTTGCCATCCAGCAAGTGTCAGTTTGATACCTGGCTTTAGGGTCTGAGTATATTCTAACCCTATCAGGGTGGAGTTGTTCACTTTAGCCGAGAAGCAGGAGTCAGGGTTGATCTGGTACTTGGCTGTGATTCCGAAGCGAGTGTTACTGTTTCCTGCTGTCCAGGCCAGATTAACAGCAGTCTCCATCTTCTTGTTCACCTTCTGATAAATGGAGCCGCCAAACTCTGTCCCATCATTTACATTAGTGTGAAGCTGGAATTCATATTCATCGGTCTTGTAGCCAACCGCAAAGTTGCTCTGGATCACTCGAGACTTTGTGGTCTCAAAATTCATCTGGTAGTCAGCCAGCCAGCCAGCCCTCATAACCCAGCACGAGAGCACCCGGGTGGAAGGCCTGGCAAGGTCGAAATCCACGTCACAGCCCAGGTTGATAATGTTCCCACTTGGACCCTGTCTTGATTTTAGCATTTTTTTCCCCAGTGTTTGGTGAGAAGGATGAATCGAAGGTCAGCTTCAGGCCACGTGCAAGCTGATCTTCCACAGTAATCTCTGTGCCTAGTGTGTTGTCAGTGCTCCATTTCTCCGTAAACATCAGACCATATTCGGTCCATCTGTAACTTGGTTTCCAGACTGCCCGGCAGTTTGGTGGTCTCAGTGTTGGCTGAACTTGAGCTTGTAAATTCCAGTCCATTCTCAGATTTTGTTTGCAAATCAAGTTTTATTAAGCCAAATGCACAGCTCTTAGTGAAGACATCCCTGGCAGATTTGCCAAGATCAGCATACGTGGGAGGCACAGGCATCTTCTGCTCAGAAGCGGTGGCAGTGGGCTCCGCCGTGGCTATGGCGGGGGCTGCAGCGTGAGGAACAGAGCGAGGGGCGGGGCAGAGGGCCTATCTCATTGTTTTAATTTGCACTTCACTAATGACATAAGACGTGGAACAACTTTTCATGTGCTTATTTGTGATCTATATACAGGTATCCCCTGCTTTTCAAAAGTCTATTTTTATGCCAGTTTGCTTTTAGGGAAGATCTACATTAGTACCTGTTGGCTAATCAAAAGAAATCGGAAGAGGGTTTTTGCTTTTACGAAAAAAGGCAAAAAGCAGAAACAGCGTTCAGCTTTTGTCTTGCAGCAAGCCATTATATAGATCCAGCCCATACTATCAGCAACAAGAGTGGCACCAAGGAGCATGATGGCTGGGTCATATGGTTAGAGTATGCTTAGTTTTGTAAGAAGCCTCCAAACTGTCTTCACGCAGTCCTTCCTCAGAAGCTACACTCAGTATCAAGCAGCCATAGCTTTGACTGTCTGTGAGCATCTGTGCTTTATCTCAGTTTAATTTGTGCATCTGTTAGCAAGATGTGTCCTAAGGTAACTGCTTGTTTGCTTTAAGCCATTTTGCCATATGAAAAGTTTCATAGGAATGCTCTACTTTCAGATGGCAGGGGAAACCTGTTATCTCCTTAAATGAGGTGTCTTAGGGCCTGTGGCCCATTTTTTTAATCAGGTTGTTTCCTTATTTCTGAGTTTTAAGAGTTCTATATTTTGGAAACAGTCCTTTATCAGATAGGCCTTTTCCAAGTATTTTCTCTCAGTCTGCGACTTATCTTCTCATTCTTTTGACATTGTCCTTCTCAGAGCAGAAGTTTTTAATTTTAATGAAGTCCAGCTTATCCATTCTTTCACGGATCATGCCTTTGCTGTTGTAATTAAAAACTCATCAACACACCCTAGATCATCTAGGTTTTTCTAACTACGTTATCTTCTGGGATTTTATAGTTTTGCATTTTACATTTAAGTCTGTGATGCATTTTGAATTAATTTTTGTCAAGGATGTAAGGTCTGTGTCTAGATTCATTTGTTTGCAGGTGGGTGCCCAGTTGTTTCAGCACCATTTGTTAAAAGGCTATCTTAGCTCCATTGGACTGCCTTTGCTCCTTTGTCAAAGAACACCTGACCTTATCTGTGGGACTATTTCTGGGCTTTCTATTCTGTTCCATTGATCTACTGGTCCTATCTTTCACCATTATCACATTGTCTTGATTACTGTAGATTTACAGCAAGACTTTAAGTTGGATAGTGTCAGTTCTTCAACTTTGTACTTCTCCGTCAACACTGTTGGCTATTCTGGTTATTTTTCCCTCTCCAACTAAACTTTAGAATAAGCTTGTCAATATTCACAGAATAACTTGCTGGGATTTTTACAGGGATTGCATTGAATCTGTAGATCAAGTTAGGAAGAACTGACATTTTGACAGTATTGAGTCTTCCTATCCATGAACACAAAATACCTATTTAATTTTTCTTTGATATCTTTCAAAGTTTTGTAGTTTTTCTCATACAGATATTATAATGTTTTATTAGATTTATACCTAAGTATTCCATTTTGGCATGTTAATATAAATGGTATTGTGTTTTTAATTTCAAATTCCACTTGTTTACTGTCAGTATAGTGGGAAGCAATTGACTTTTGTATACTAAATTTGTATCTTGCAATAATTGCTTATTAATTTTAGGAGTTTTTGGTTGATTCTTTCAGATTTTCTACATAGATTTATAACATCATCTATGAACAAAGACAGTTTTATTTCTCCCTTTCCCATCTGTAGGCCTTTTATTTCCTTTTCTTGTCTCAATGCATTAGCTAGGACTTCCAGTACAATGTTGAAAAGAAGTGATGAGAGGGGATGTTCTTGGCTTGTTCCTGATCTTTGCGGGAAAGCTTCAAGCTTCTCACCATTAAGTATATTAGCTGTAGGTTTTCTGTAGATAATCTTTATCAAGTTGAGAAAGTAAACTAAGACTATATGGGAACTAAGAGTTTTTTTTTTATCATGAATGCATGTTGTTTTTTCCAACACAATTTCTGTATCTATTAATATGATCATGTGATTTTTCTTTTTCTATTGATGTGATGGATACATTAATTGATTTTTGAATGTTGAACTAGACTTGTATACCTCGAATAAATCCTATGTGGTCAAGGTGTATAATTCTTCTTATACATTATTGCATTCTATTTACTAATATTTTCCTGAGGATTTTTATATCTATGTATAAAGAGATATTGTCTGTAGTTATTTTTACTTGTAATGTCATTATCATATTTTGATATAAGGGTAACATTGGTTTCATAAATGAGTTAGGAAGTATTCCTTCTGCATCAATCATCTGAAAAAGATTAAGAATTGGTATAGTGTCTTCCTTAAGAATAATAAGTGGGGAAATTCCCTGGTGGCACAGTGGTTAAGAATCCACCTGCCAATGCAGGGGATATGGGTTCGAGCCCTGGTCCAGGAAGATCCCACATGCCATGGAGCAACTAAGCCCACGTGCCACAACTACTGAGCCTGCACTCTACAACCCGTGAGCCACAACTACTGAGCCCTCATGCCACAACTACTGAAGCCCACGCACCTAAAGCCCATGCTCTGCAACAAGAGAAGCCACCGCAATGAGAAGGCCGCACACCGCAACGAAGAGTAACACCCACTCGCGCCAACTAGAGAAAGCCCACACATAGCAACAAAGACCGAACAAAGCCATAAATGAAAGAAAAAGAAAGGAAGAAAGGAAGAAAGGAAGGAAGGAAGGAAGGAAGGAAGGAAGAAAAAAATAATAATAAGTGAGTAATCCATTGGGCCTGGTGCTTTCTGTTTGGAAAATTATTAAATGAATACATATGTATATATTTAAATACAGTATTGCTATTACTACTTTCAACAATCTGTTAGGTCAATTAAGAATAAGAAAAATAAAAGATTTTATTTTAACCACTCATTCTCTGATGCTCTTCCTTCCTTGCTAAAGATTAGAGTTCTTGACCTATATATTTTCCTTATTACTGCAAAACTTCTTTTAACATTTCTTGCAAAGCAGGTCTACTGGCAAAAAATATCCTGAATGTTTGTTTGTCTGAGAAAGTCTTTCTTCTTCACTTCTGAAGGGTAATTTTGCAGGATATTGAATTCTGTGTTGGTATAGAGTTTTTTTTTTTCTCTCAACACTAAATATTTCACTCCAGTTTCTTCTTGTTTCCAGTGGTGTTTTGAGAAGTTGGATGTACTTCTTATCTTTGCTCCTCCATTGGTAAGTTTTTTCCCTCTGGCTTCTCTCTGGACTTTTTCTTTAATTTTCTGTACCTTGAAAATTATACGCCTATGTGGAGGGTTTTTTTGCATTTATTCTGCTTGGTGTTCTCTGAACTTCCTGGATCAGTGGTTAAGTGTCTGACATTAATTTGCAGAAATTATCAGTCTTTACTGTTTCAAATATTTATTCTATTCCTTTCATCATGATTCTACAGAACTTCTGTAGGTGTCCTACAGCTCTTAGATACTCAATTCTGTTATGGTTTTTCTTTCAGTCATTTTTCTCTTTGCTTTTCACTTTTGCAGGCTTCTTTTGAGATACTCTCAAGCTCAGAAACTGTTTGCTCAGCGACGTCCCATTTACTAATAAGCCCATCAAAGGCATTCTTAATTTCTGTTACAGTGTCTTTGATCTCCAGCATTTCTTTTTCCTTCTTTCCTAGAATTTCCACCTCTCTGCTTACACTGCCCATCTGTTCTTACAGGCAGTCTACATTATCCATTGGAACCTTTAGCATATTAATCATGGTTGTTTTAAATTCCTGGTTTGCAGTTGAAAGTCTGGTGGGCCTGGATTACCTACAGATATTATTCTGCTCCTTCTTCTCTGTGACATATAAAATTAGATCTACATACATAATGCAAAAATGTAAATAATTATATAAATAAATGTAAATTAATTACTCCACTTATACAGTATACATAAATTATATGTGATTATTTATAAATTATACACAATTATATATAAATTATATACATTATATATAATTATATATACATATAACTATATATATATAGTTATATAAAAGAAACAAATAAGGAGAATTATGTCTACAGGCAACAAAAGCACACCAGATAAACAGATAAAAATTGAGATGAGCTTCCTTGCACGCTTGGGAAAGGAGGGTGGGTCAGCATAGCTTTTTTTTGTTTGTTTGTTTGTTTTTGCGGTACGCGGGCCTCTCACCACTGCGACCGACCTCTCCCGTCACGGAGCACAGGCTCGGTACGCGCAGGCTCAGCGGCCATGGCTCACAGGCCCAGCCGCTCCGCAGCATGCGGAATCCTCCCGGACCGGGGCACGAACCCGCGTCTCCTGAATCGGCAGGCAGACTCCCAACCACTGCGCCACCAGGGAAGCCCAGCATAGCTTCTGTAGCTTCAGGGTCCTACAGCAACTTGTTCTGCTGTTTTCATCTAGTGTTCAAAACAAGGCTTTTTGATTATGAGATCTATTGGCTGTTTCCCTGCCCCACTTTCACCTGGTCCTTCTTTATCCTTTGCCCCTATCCACCCTGCTCAATCTGAACTGGATTCCCAACAATTTCCCCTCAGAGCAGGGCTTTGTCAAGAAAAGAGCCTTATCTGGTTAGTTTCACAAGTCCATAAGCCAAGATTGCTCTAGAAACATCCATCCTTATCATAGTTCCTTTGTTCCTTCCTAGTTTTAGCTTCTAGTTTCACATTGGCCCACTATGCTTTCTAGTGAGTACCCCTTACCGGTTTTCAGAGACAACAGAAACCATGTCACCTCCCCTACACTTCCTCCCCTACACTTACTGATACCAGAGGTGGGGATAACTTGTCACCTAGTTTGCTTTAGATATTATGTTGTCTGTGGGTTTCAGGTTTTGCCATCGTCATAGGTCTGTTTTTATGTGGAGATTCAAGGAGATTAAAAACTATGCCTCCCTAATAACTTCTCATTTCTCCATAAACTTTTTAATAATAACAAGGTGGGTATCTCTGAAAATGACTAGTTCCAAAGAACAAAAGCCCAACTTTTAAATTCTAAAATATAGAAACAAAGTGTCATTCATATAAGGAGTGTGCAGTAAATATCCATAATTATGAATTATGAATAACTAAGTAAACATATCATCAGATTTAATGCTTACATTTTCTGCAAGAAAATCTATGCTGGAATTATGAAACGTTCTCTTTCAGGCACAGATCAGCCTGAATAAATATCCTAGGAAAATTTCTGAAAAAGTAAGTCTTGCATTTGATTAGAAGATTATGTAGCTTAAGGTTTTTCTGGGATCATTTCCAGGAACATGTATATAATTTACAGTGACTGACTACTCAATGCCAACAATAATTCTGTTCTCCCAACCTTTATAATAAATGCAGGAGACACCAATTTGAGGGGTAAAAAAAAAGGCCATCTCTCATTTTCTACCAATGAATGTCAAATCCAGATATATCTGCATGAAACACATCTGCACCCAGGCTTAGACAGTTTAAACATCAACTGAAATCCACAGTTTTGACTCTTTGCTATTATAGAAAATTAAAAGTCTATTTTATAAAATAAATTGCCCTAAGACTAGTGGTTGCCTTTCAAATTTAATAACCCATTAAACCTTATGAATCACTCACTAGTGCTTCATGCTAAAAAATAAGAAAATAAATGAGCTATGCCCAGGTCCTCAGGGAATTTAGAAGCTGGTGTATGGTACCTGGGAGTATATATACTTATGTATTCAGGGAGAGAAGATGTTGTGGACGTTACACAGAATTAAGCCCAGGTGAAAATATAACAGAAATATAAATAAATCACTTAAGAAAAACAGAGAGAAAAACAGCCCAGAGAAGGGACTATTTGAGATAGGCTTTGAAGGACAAGCAGTATTTCACCAGCAGGAAACGTAAAGGAAGGATATACAAGTCAGGGAGAACAAAGTAAAACGGAGATATGAAAAAGAACTGACACAGTAGGGAATCATCAAGTAATCTGAGTAGGTGAAAGAAAACAGTATTTATGTTGTAAGAACTTTAAAAAAACAAAAGTTCAGATTGGTTTACTGGACTTCAGTTGCTATTTTATTCTATGCTTGATAAACAATTTCAGTATCTCATCTTAAATACAAATTTTCAGATAAACCAAAAGAGAATAACAGAGCACGACAACAACAAAAATGGTTGAAATGGTCAGTTCACTATGTCAACAGTCACAACTAGATAGCCAAGTATCCCTGCGAAGAATTAACCAGTTTATTTTTTTTCCAAAAAAATTTTTCAGTTTTTTTGAGATATAATTGACATGCATCACTGTGTAAGCTTTTACTGAAGTATAGTTGATTTACAATATTATATTAGTTTCAGGTATACTAACATGGAGTATACTAGAGTGTTCCACGTATGTTCACTTCTAGGATTTTATGGTTTCAGGTCTGACATTTAGGTCTTTAATCCATTTTGAGTTTATTTTGTATACAGTGTGAGGAAATGTTCTACTCTCATTCTTTTA
This sequence comes from Mesoplodon bidens, assembly GCF_964165515.1. Classification (NCBI taxonomy): domain Eukaryota; kingdom Metazoa; phylum Chordata; class Mammalia; order Artiodactyla; family Ziphiidae; genus Mesoplodon; species Mesoplodon bidens. Next base: position 115,047,854 of record NC_138176.1, on the reverse strand, counting down.
TAGGTAGCTGTCCAGTATTCCCAGCACCACTTACTGAAGAGCCTGTTTTTTCTCCACTGTATATTCTTGCCTCATTTGTCATAGATTAATTGAATGTAGGTGCCTGGGTTTATTTATTTATGGGCTCTCTATGCCGTTCCATTGATCTATGTGTCTCTTTTTGTGTCAGTACCATGTTGTTTTGATTACTGTAGCTTTGTAGTATAGTCTGAGGTCAAAGAGCATGGCACCTCCAGCTTTGCTCTTTTTTCTCAAAATTGCTTTGGCAATTCAGGTCTTTTTGAGTTCCATATACATTTTAGGATTATTTGCTCTAGCTCTGTGAAAATTTTATGGGTATTTTGATAGGGATTGAATTAAATCTGTAGATTGCTTTGGGTAGCAGACATTTTACCAATATTATTTCTTCCAATCCATGAATAGAATATCTTTCCATTTCTTTGTACCATCTTCAATTTCCTTCAACAGTGTTTTATAGTTTTCATAGTATAGGTCTTTCACTGCCTTAGTTAAGTTTATTCCTGGGTATTTTATTCTTTTTGATGCAATTTTAAACAGGATTGTTTTCGTTTCCTCTTTCTGAGACTTCATTGTTAGTATATAGTAAGCGGGATTGGAGTGTTTGCTGGGCTCGGGCTGTGGCGTGCACTGGGGCAGTCACAGGCAACCAGGCAGCCATCTCAGCAGTTTTCAACCTGCCCTCTCCACCTTGCTTCAGGAGCAAGCCAGCACAAGCACACTGCTCACAGGCAAAATTCAGGCTTCCCATAGCTCTCTCCTTTGAGTCCCACCAGCCCTCCCCCCAGCCAAAGGGGCTCATTTAACTGTGTCAGACCCCAGGGCTGGGGCATCCAATATGTAACAGGAACTGCTGACTCCCCAGGGCAAATCTCCACCCGTGTAATTTCTCTTTTCCTCTGAGTCCCCTCCCAAAGGCACAGGTGCCAACCTGCTCACTTCTCTTCCCTTCCTACCTGATTCCATGAGGATCTTTCTTATAGCCTTGGCTGTACAGGAATCTTTCTGCCAGTCTCCAGTTAGTTTTCAGTGAGAACTGTTGCACATGTAGATGAATTTTTGATGTGTTTGTGGGGAGAGGTGAGCTCCACCTCCTCCTACTCCTCCCTCTTGATCTATTTCAAGATTAACCAGTTTAAATGAGTGCCTAGACTATTTCAGTGCCTTGACTGCTACATGACATACCTAACTATAGCATGAGGAGAGTTCATTTTTAGTACTGGAAACCAGCTCTTATATTAAAGGACCAAGAGAACCATAGTCAGTACAGTGAAAAATAAAAACCCAGCTAACTAATTGGCCTGGTTCTAGGCACGACAAAATTCCAGAAACCACAGGGAAAATACTAGATATTAAAATCCTTAATAAGTTCTTTTAAGAAGAATATTTTTCACAACGGATACCTACTGTGGTAATTTTCACAAAGAGAATGCTCAATAAACACTTGTCAAATTAAAAATAAATCTAGGCAGGGCCATAAAATGCATAATGTTTTGTCACCCACCATTACAATATTAATAATGTGACTTGGCATTAAATTACTATAATAAATAAGTCATATGTATACATTGATCAATGTTATTCCACAGAGTAATGAAAGGGGTACTGTGATATAAAGGGAAGAATCAGGGACTCGAAGCCAAAAGACCGAGGTGTTAACTGTGAAAAGCTATTGACGACACTTGCTTTGAGTCACAGGAAGCCTTTGGTCTAGTACCTGCCCTCTACTAGCCCCCATGTCCTCATGTGTACAGTGACTATAACAGCAATAACCATGCACACATTCTCCTATTGTGACAATTACATGAACTCATGCAGGTCAAAGGACTCTGTAAACTAAAGAGTGCTACACAAAACATTATTAAATTGACAGTTTTCTGGTTGATTTTCTACCACCAGAAACATCTTCATTTCCTCTCTTTCCTTTATTCTACACAGTCATCTATCAGCACATCCTCTAAATCCTACAAGTCTATTCTCAACCCCCCCAAGTTTCCCACCACCGTTGCTTCTCATCTGAAGACCCAGCAGATGCCCTGCAGACTTCTGCAGGCACCTTCCACCTGCTCTCACTGCTTCTAATCTCTCACCAGAACCCAACCATGCTGGCAACTTGATCTTGGACTTCTATCTTCCAAAACTGTGAGAAATAAATTTCTGTTGTTTGAGCCAAAAAAAAAAAAAAAAAAACCACAAAAGCCTCTAATCCACAGAAGAGCTGAATCAAATATTTACTTAAATATTAAATCAAACTGCATTGCTCACCTGATCCAATGGCCTCCCTTTATACTAGGAAGGAACCTCAATTGCTAACCAAGGGCTGACAGGCCCTTCACCTTTCCTCACCAGTGGCCCCATTCAGGGTACTAGAGCTGCAGTGGCTTACCTGTTTTTCCTTAAACACTCTGCAAGCACTTTCCTAACGAGGGGCCCTTGCATTGCCTGGTTCTTTCCAGAATGGTCAAGAACTTAGTACTTCTCCCTCCCTCACTTCATTCTGCTCAAATATCACTGCCTCAGAAAGGCCTTCATTAATTACCCTTTGCGAAAGGGTGAGTCCTTGCCTTATCGCTCTCCACCCTGTTACTACTCTGCTTTTCTTCACAGCCCTTACCGGTTCTGAAATTATATCACTTATTTACACTGTTTACTTTTCCCCTACTATATATAAACAGCATGGGGCAAGGACTTTGGCTATTCCTGTTAACAGGCGCATCTGAGTTATTTGCAAAGAGTAGGGGCGCAACTGAAACTTTGCTTAATGAATAGGGAAAAGACTATTCAATTTTCTTTAGTTTCTGTTCCATAGAAAAGAGCAGAGTGCCCATAAATAACTTCAATGCCCCTATTAAAACCCGAATGTTTGAGTAGCCTGGAAAGGCTTTATCCCACCTTGGAATTCGAAGTGGACTCCAAGAAGCAAAGTCTGTTGCCAAACCCTTCTGCGGCCAAACACAGCTTCTGTTGTTCTTTGTGGATGGTTGCAGTACACTGCAGAACCACTTCATCATCCTGCAGAGGGGAGGAGAAGAGAAAAAAGTGAGATCTAGCATTACTGAGTCTAAATCAGATCCACAAGGTTATTATTTAATGCTTTTTAAAATCAGAGAAAAATACGGACTTCCCTGGTGGCTCAGTGGTTAAGAATCCACCTGCCAATGCAGGGGACACGGGTTCGATCCCTGGTCCAGGAAGATCCCTCATGCCACGGAGCAACTTAGCTGGTGAGCCACAACTACTGAGCCTTCACTCTAGAGCCCGCGAGCCACAACTACTGAGCCCACGTGCCACAACTACCGAAGCCAGCACGCCTAGAGCCTGTGCTCCACAATGAGAAGCCACAACAATGAGAGGCCCGCACACCACACTGAAGGGTAGCCCCTGCTCGCCGCAACTAGAGAAAGCCCACGTACAGCAACAAAGACCCAATGCAGCCAAAAATAAATTAATTAATTAATTAATTTAAAAAATATATTTTAAAAAATCAGAGAAAAATAAATATAAGAACAACTGTCCCCAAAAAAGCCAAAGAATCAATTCCTAGTGTACTTTTATTAGCAAAAAAAAGATAACTGGGGGCTTCCCTGGTGGCGCAGTGGTTGAGAGTCCTCCTGCCGATGCAGAGGACACAGGTTCGTGCCCCGGTCCAGGAGGATTCCACATGCCGCGGAGCGGCTGGGCCTGTGAGCCATGGCCGTTGAGCCTGCGCAGCCGGAGCCTGTGCTCCGCAACGGGAGAGGGCACAGCAGTGAGAGGCCCGCGTACCACAAAAGAAAAAAAAAAAAAGATAACTGGGTAGGGGGAGGCGGGAGAAGTTATTGCTATTCAAGGCAATCAACAGCTTTTTTTTTTTTTTTTTTTTTACTGATCCCCAAAGGCAACCTACATGGAGAAAAGTAAAATACAGGATTTCCACGTTAGCGCTCTTACACACTGCTTTAAATCATCAAAACTATCAAAAAATGGTCTGACATATTCCTAGGACATCAAGTATTATCAAGAATGGAACACATTCCACTAGCAAGCACACACACATCGTTCCAAAACTGACACAGGAAAACAGGTCAATAACAGAGCTTCTGGGTTCAAATCAACCTGAAAAGTCATCTTAGTTCAACCACACATTGGCAACTTGATCATCTTTGAAATGATCCTGGATTGCTTAAAAATGTACAGAGAGGTGATTTGTTAGTTCAGTCCTCTGCAATCCAACACTTGGTTTCCAATCAATTAATTAAGCAGGGTTACAGGAAAAACTGTACAAGGGAAAGATGATCCATGGCACGACCCAGTACAGGCAGCATGAGCACCACAAGATGCACAGGCTTTAGAATTAGCAACAGCTGGTTTCTTACCCCAGTTCTGCTGTCTACAAAATGAGAAGGGAAGTGAGATCAACTAAGTTACACAGTGACTGACATAAAAAAAGGCCCTAAATCAACAAGAAATGCAAGATATCATTATCATTTTTTAACAGGTTCTAAGTGGCAAATGCCTAAAAAGTCTAGCCATTTATATTTTGACATTTCAACCTCAAAGAAACAGGATACTTAACAGAGAAAAAAACAAATATACTCACCAACCCTTTTAATTAGAATCAAAGCATAAAAGGAATATGAGTAAATGCTAGATGCTCACCATGGTCGAATAGTAGAGTGGAGGTGATAAGATACAGCAAATATTCAAAAGCAGAAAACAAGCCTTTTTGGTTAACCTAAAGAATATGCTATATCAACTGGAAAAGTACAGCTATAATTTAATACAAACCCTTATCATGCTATATATTTGCTTTATTTCCTACGTGGTAGCAGCAATACCTAATAGCTGGCTCATAGCACCGGTCACAGCCAAGTCCAATCTCTTAATAATTAGCTCCCAAATCTCCCCACAGTGCTCACTGATATCCAGTGAGCATTCAATTGTTACATTTTAAAAGTCAATTGCTAAAAAAAAAGCACTATTTTCATATAATGAGTACATATGAATATTAATTCATGTTCAGCATGGCTATAATAAAAAATGAAGTATATTTGTTGCTTATATAATCTGCAAGATCAAAGATACATCATGTTTTCCAAATAGGTTTATAGTAACAAAGAACTGAATTGTGCTGCACTGTGCTCAATGCCTTCCCAAACCGCCACAGTCTTTTGCTATCTTGTCTCACCCTATGAAACTAACTCTAGCGAGTAAACTACACTCTTGGGTAAGATAGGTTCGTTTGGATACTGGAGGCTATCTAAACACAGTTAGTAAATAATTACTGTAATGTACTAATTAAAGACATTTTAGGAATGAGAATAAGAAAACACAGCAAGATATAAGGCAGGTGAGAATAAGAGTGCTACCCAGTAAGCCCAAAAGAAGAGAAGGTGCACCATATTTACCGAAAATACAGTGTATGCCAGTCCTGGCATTACTTAATCCTCACAATATCCCAGTAATATACAGATTATCCACAGATATACACATGAGGAAAATAAGGCTCAAAGTAACTTGTTACTCACAGAGGGCTGAACATACTTATTTCTAAGAACTGGTCATTAAACCTAATTTATTTGAATGTAAAAGTCCTCAACCCCACACTGCTTCCAGAGGCTCAGTTGATTTTTTAAGAGACTTGTTATATAGAGAAGTACTTCTCAGTCTTTAACATGCATCCTTTCACCTGTAGGTCTTGCTAAAATACAAGGTCTTGGGTAGATTTTGCATTTCTAACAAGTGCTCAAGTACGAGGGGGATTCAGAATGGGTCCCAGAAAGGATATGGATCCCAGAAAAGATGTGAGAAGTCTTTTATAAGAGTTTGGAGGCAGTCAGTAACAGCTGAATATTAAAATAAGTCTGTGGACTTTGGACAGAACCAGAAATGAGAGCACATTTCTGGAGATGCTCATTAATATGTGATACAAACCAACTATATAAGGGAAAGGAACCAACAATGTACTGAACATTCTATTAAATTAATAAAACCAACTCACTTGTGCAGTTTCCTTACAATTTAGTGCGTCAGCATTGTGTGATGAAGCGCCTGGGCACGAAGTAACACGGAGTTCAGGGAGCCCTGCCACGCCACTAACAAGAGAGCCATGACTACAGCTTTCAACTATGATCCAACTTTGATGGATCCTAGCCTGACACACTTATAAGGCTTTTTCCAGTTTATCTGGGAGCTGTTTCTATTTTACATTCCAGTAAATGAAGAGTTCCTTTTTGACTGAAAGTGAAATATACTGAGCACTCATGGACCAAACACCAATTCGTAAACACCTGCCTATTAATTAACCCATCATTCATCTCAAAGCACAATTTTTTCTCCAGAACCACTGTGGTTGGAGAGCCTACTGACTATGCATTTTAAAAGTTCTTGGGCCTCCCTGGTGGCGCAGGGGTTGAGTCCGCCTGCCGATGCAGGGGACATGGGTTCGTGCCCCAGTCCAGGAGGATCCCACATGCCGCGGCGCGGCTGGGCCCGTGAGCCATGGCCGCTGAGCCTGCGCGTCCAGAGCCCGTGCTCCGCAACGGGAGAGGCCACAACAGGGAGAAGCCCGCGTACCGCAAAAAAAAAAAAAAAAAGTTCACCATCTGTATTGTATCCAATGCTATCTGTCAAGCAGATCAGATTAAACTCCATGGAAACCAGGTGCCCAATGAAAATAAACGTTTTACTTAACACCCAAGGGAATCATACCACTGTTCAATTTAGACCACTGCTCCATAAATATACGTTGGATTGAATTCCTTTTGTTAAATGCTCCTGTATTTTTCCTATGACCTTACAGCTCTTCAGCACAGAGATCAATTATTTATGGGGGGGAAAGCCAGCACTACAATACTGCATTCCAGGCAATTTTGTGAGGAGTAAATAAGACATGATTTCTCTAACAAATGCTGCCATGTCTGCTGTAACAGTACAAGATGGAAAATAATTATCAAATAACACCAGCAACAGCTCCTTTCACACATTCATTTATCACTGAAATATTTTCTGAGGACATAATATGTGCTAGGAAATGTTCTAAGCCCTTGAGATGATTTACAAAATAAATCAAAGATCCCTGAACTTATTAGGCTTACATTCTAGCAGGGAATAGAGACAATAAACAAAAAGACAATAAGTTCATAAATTATGTTAAAGGTGAAAAGTCTATGTTAAAAAAAAAAATTGGAACAGGGTAAGGGGCTCATAGTGCTGCTGTGGTGGGGAAGATTGAAATTCTGAATAAAATTAACGGGTTTCATTGAGGCAAAGACTTGAAGCAGGGAAGGGGCATCAGCTATGTGAGTATCTGCGGAATGGGCAGTCCAGGCAGAAGGAAGGCCAGTGAAAGCCTCTCAGGCAGAAGACTATCTGGCATGTTCAAGAAACAGGGAGGATGTCAGTGCAGCTGGAGTGGATTAAGCCAGGGGGAAGAGGATGGTGGGAGATGAAGTCGGAGACTACAGAGCCAGATCAAGACAGGCCCTGAGCCCAGCCTAAAAGCCAAAAGCCCTTGGCTTTTACTGAGGGACAGGGAGTCTGTGCCATAAAGAAATGAAGAGTTAAGTACTATTATTATGCTTTTGAGTATTAACAGATGAGAAGAAGAGGCATTGTGAGAGTAAATCCCTGTTACCCAGCAAAGTGGTTGAACAGGATTCAAATCTGGGTCCACCTGACTCTATAACCTAGACTCCTAACTTCTGTGCTGTACTGCCTCCTACAATGATATAAAATCACTGCACTAAGAGTCTGGCTAGGAATCTACCCAGAAACTAACCCTAGTATAATCCCCTGGTTCCCATTCATCAAATATGTTTTAGTGATGTGGCTATAGGTAAAGTGAATAAAGTTACTATATGCAGATTTAACTGTGTTAAAAACAAAACCAAATGAAAAACAAAATCACATGAAAAACAAACTTACATAAAATAACAAGCAAACTTCTGTGAATCGAGGAGCAGCAGGAAATGGTGAGTTGAGAAAAAGAAGGTTGTCTGTATCATTAGTAGGTAATTAAAATTTAGTCAGTGATTAAATTTTCGACTGAGAAATGGCTGTCCGAAGTAGTGCTACTTAATGGATTTTTAGGAAAGGAGACAGAAAGGCAAAGCAGAAGACAGAGATCAACACAGACAGAAGAGGAGGAAGGGACCTTTTTAACTTCCATTTCAGAGATGGAAAAATACCTAGTTTTCTGGGCTATCGAAGAAAGAATGAATGTGTTAACATCTGCCATATCCTTCAGAACTCATTAAAATACTTGATAAAATTAAGTTGTTGGCTCTGAACTCAGCAGAGCATCTTCCTCTTCAATTAACTGCTTTTCCACTTTTCTTATTACCCTAAAACCTAGGAAAGAGGAGCGGTGGTGAACCAAGATGGCAGAGGATGCCCCCAGGGCAGGCAAAGGAGGTGGCATTCTCTGCAGGGAGCTTCCAAACTGAAATGATGCCCACAAAAAAGCTGGCCTGATTTTTAGTATCACCACGTACAGGCAATTCTAAACTCTGTCAGAGAAGACAGTTCTACCCACCTGGCTGCCTGCTGCCTCTTCACGTAGGCCACATATCCGAGCTGCTAAAGCACCAGCAGAAAGCTATGCACACGCGTGCACGCACGGACGTGCGCGCGCACACACACACACACGCACACAGCAACTGGTATATTAAACAGCACAAATAATTTATAGATGAAGATACAATCCTATAATCTGATCCCAACTACAGAAGAACGGACGTAGATCAGGACTGATGTACCCATAAGACCCCATGAGGAAGCCATTTCAGCATTACGACATATTGTATCCCATCTACTCTCTTGTGAAATTTTATTTCAAAATGTGTGAAAAAACTTTGAAACTGCCCTCATGAATATCACCCAAGACAGTGATGGCAAACTATATTTCCTAGTAGAAAGTAAGGAAGAAGTAAAAATGCTTCCCAGAGACCACTACGTAAAGGAAATTTCTCTGTTCTTAGGTTTTATTTTTTAATTTCTCTTTTAAAGATATTTTTGATGTGGACTATTTTTAAAGTCTTTACTGAACTTGTTACAATATTGCTTCTGTTTTATGTTTTGGTTTTCTGGCTTCGAGACATGTGGGATCTTAGCTCCCCAATCAGGGATCGAACCCGCACCCCCCTGCACTGGAAGGCGAAGTCTTAACCATTGGACCACCAGGGAAGTCCTTGCTCTTAGGTTTTAAATCTTTGAAAATAAGTACATTTCTGAAATACTTTAAATAATTTTTAAATTAGAATTTTAAAAGATACAGGAAAATGAAGAGCCTAAAATAGCTTGGATAACATATGAGGTCATAATCATAAAAATAGAAGCAGTTACAAAAATTAAGCATTTAATTTGACCTTTGTCATAAGAGAATTGACATGCAAGTGAAAAATCAGATCTAGAAAGACTGAACATACTGCAGACATTCTCAGTATCTGTTTCATGTGAGACAGAGATTAAAGTTGACAGATACAGTCACCAACAATAATATCAACAGAAATGTACCTTTTCCCCTTTTCCACTTGGAAAATAGCATGCATAAAATCTGTGTTCCTAGCTCTGAAATGATCAGAATTTCCTACTTGGCACTGAAGATTGCCTCACATGTAAAGATGAAATTCATCTTAATATATGTGCTGAGTATGAGACTGTTATCCTGACTTTCTCACACCTATACATGGAATACACCCACAGAAAGAAAATCAGTGCTCTTACTTGCACATAAAGCACTGACATCACACACTGAGATAAGCAGAGTAACTGAGCACTCAATAATGTCTCCCTGTCACCTGGCTGATGCTCAAGCAAGTATTAAGAGACCAAAGAGAGTGCCGGATGGGCTGGCCCCTTAGGAGTCATTCTGCAATTACACCAGAGAGTGTACCTATTGCACAGAGTATCACTTAGATATGATGCTTCTATGAAAAATTAAGTGTATTTATTCATATTACTCTGAAGTACTTAGTAGCTATGCAGAACAGATGAGACCCATATTTAACTATAAAAATGTGTATGTTATACATAATATATTGCTTGAGATTTTGCATGCATATTTTAGAATATTCAAAGTCCTGGTCCTCCTCTCTGCAGAATGGCAGAGACCCAGGGAGAAAGCTGTAGAGCTTCTCAAAGATCCACACCAGACTTGAATGCATAAACCACATTAAAGTCCTGAAGAGCAGACAACTGTGTACGAATTATTGCAACATTTTAAGGAAGGATAACGAAAAGATTTTATGTAAAGGAAGAATGCTGAAAAGACAAAGATGGAGAAGTAATTTTAGAGGCAATTTTCAAGATCTGAATCTATATATCAATAACTCTTTATTTCAAGACAGGCAATTTCTGACTCTTGAGGACACTATGCTTTCTTGTATTACATATACACAGACTCTCCCCCTCTCTCTCTCTCATATATACAAGTCGATGACCTCCAGTAAGTGTAATTCTCTTGTTATCGCACAACACAAGGACAAATTTTCAAGACTGATCAAAAAAATAAATAAGTAACAGCCATCTGGACATATACATATTATACCACCCACTGGAGAACACCAAAGAGCTTTTAGCAAAAACACAGAGCATGAAATAATATTATTCATAGGAACTATTTTACTCTTGTTTCTGGGATATGTTTTGATACGTACCTCCCCACCTGCATTTTTATGCAAGGGTTTCATAGCTCAAACTGTACGGACATAACATTTATCTATGGATTCACAGGCTTGCTTTTGAAAAACACAGGGAAATATGAGTTTGCAATTTTGGCCTCCAATTTACTTCTGTAATTGGCAAACTTATTAAATTCTGTTCTTGCTAATTATAAATATTTAATTCTGTTTTTGCTAATTATAAATGTAATTCTTTAATTAAAACGGAGATTACCATGCAGTGCACCAAAACCTATAGGCTTTCAATAAATGTCCTCACTTTTCTTGCAATCCATGAATATTTCAGCTGAAGGCTTTTCTCTGACCTGGGAAAGAATCAACGAACCACCAAACTATACCTCAGCATTAAGCTATTTCTGGTAAAAATCAGGTTGTACATATGCACTCTAGAAAGTGAGTACAAGCAAAGTAGCAATCTTCAGCCTTTCTGTTGTTTTCACTCAGCTTAACCCAAGTATTATAAAGATCGGCAAAAGGTTACTTTGTACTCGAAGCAAAATCATGATACAAATATCAGGACCAGCTTTTGAAAAGCTTGGTGCTGAACTCACAAGTGCCAGTTTACAAGGAGTCAAATATAATGGATGGAAAATACAAAAGTTACCCAGATAAAGTGAGACACACAAAGTATCTGTTACAGAAATCTTGTGTTTGTGCAAAAAGAGCCCCCTAGAGACCAATTAGAAACTCAGTGTCTTTATCTATTAGGTGAAGTTATATAATAATGTTATGTAATAACAAGTTTTATAAGAGTTAGTATAATAAGTTACATGGTAAGAATATAGTAAGTTATATAATAATTAATAATAACTTGCCCACTATACATAACTATTATTTAATCATTTGTAATACTAAATAATATGAATTAAGTAGAAAACATTACTTTTGGACCAGACTCACTCAGAGTTTAAATCCCAGCTCTCCAGCTCTCCTTTTACTAGTCACTGTGATTGTCAGTATTTTCATCTATGAAATGAGAAAACACCTACCTTACACAGTTGTTGCATGCAAGGGATTAAATTAATCAAGAATCTAATATTTACAAAGTGCACAGGAAAGGGTGCCAAGAATATAAAAGATGATTATTAATTGTTATTTCATCATTCCTATTTTTGTAAGAAGTAAATTCACTCATTCAAGACATGACCACCAACATAGCAGAACAAGTTCTTGCACCCATGGAGCTTATACTCAAGGAAGAGATAAATAATAAGTAAATGAATAGTTTATAAAATTTAACATCAGATAGTGATAAGAGCCAAGAATACAAAAGGACAAGGTCAAAGATATCAAGAGTAATGAAGGGGATTATATTAGAGGCTGGTCAGAATCAGTCTCTCTGATGAGAAGACAATGAACAAAGATCAGAATAAACTTGGGAGTCAGCACGTGGAATATTCCAGGCAGGGTAGGGCAGCAAACACAGCAACCCTGCACTAGCAAAGGGTCTGGTGAGCGAGCGGCTGGGGGGATGAGTAGAAGAAACAATGGCAGAAACTTAGCAGGGCTGGATCCAGAGAGGCTTGTAGGTCATGGGAAGGACTCTGGAGTTTGGTCCAAGTATGACACTAGCAATCTACAGCTTTAATGCAATCCCTATCAAAATACCCATGACATTTTTCACAGAATAAATAATCCTAGAATTTATGTGCAACCACAAAACATTCAGAATTACCAAAGCAATCTTGGGGAAAAAAGAACAAAGCTGGAGGTATAACCCTTGCAGACTTCAGACTACACTACAAAGCTATAGTAATCAAAACAGCGTGTACTGGCACAAAAACAGACAAATGGATCAATGGAACAGAATAGAGAGCCCAGAAATAAATCCACACACCTATGGTCAATTAACCTCAAAGACAAAGGAGGCAAGAATATATAATGGAGAAAAGACAGTCTTCAACAAGTGGTGCTGGAAAAGCTGAACAACTATATGTAAAAGAATGAAATTAGAAGATTCTCTAACACCATATACAAAAATAAACTCAAAATGGTTTAGTGAGACAAGACATCATAAAACTCCTAGAAGAGAACATAAGTGAAAAATTCCTTGATATAAATCATAGCAGTATTTTCTTAGATCACTATCTCAAGAAATAAAAGCAAAAATAAAAAATGGGACCTAATCAAACTTAAATGATTTTCCATAGTAAAGGAAACCATCAACAAAATGAAAAGACAATCTATGGAATGGGAGAAAATATTTGCAAATGATGAGACCTACAAGGGGTTATTATCCAAAATATACAAACAGCTTATACAACTCAATATCAAAGAAACAAACAACCCCATCATAAATGGGCAGAAGACCTAAATAGACACTTTTCCAAAGAAGACATACAGAGAGCTAACACGCATATGAAAAGGTGTTCAACATCACTATTAGAGAAAATAATGCAAATAAAAACTACAATGAGGTATCATCACACACCAGTCAGAATGGCTACCATCAAAAAGTCTACACAAAATAAATGCTGGAGAGGGTGTGGAGGAAAGAGAACCCGCTTGCACTGTTCGTGAGAATGTAACTTGATACAGGCACTATGGAGAACAGTATGGAGGTTCCTTTAAAATCTAAAAATAGAACTACTATATGATCCAGCAATTCCACTCCTGGGTATCTATAAAGAAATAAATGAAAACTCTAATTCAAAAAGATAGCTGCACCCCAATGTTCACAGCAGTAGTATTTACAGTAGCTAAGACATGGAAACAACCCAAGTGCTCATCAACAGACAACTGTCTTAAGAAGGTGTTGTACGTGTGTGTATGTATATATATACGCATATATACACATATATACATATTATATGTACATATATACACATACACACACACACACACACACACTGGAATATTAACCATAAAAAAGAATGAAGGATTTCCCTGGTGGTGCAATGGTTAAGCATCTGCCTGACAATGCAAGGGACATGGGTTCAAGCCCTGGTCCGGGAAGATCCCACATGCCACGGAGCAAGTAAGCCTGTGCGCCACAACTACTGAGCCTGCGCTCTAGAGTCTGCGAGCCCCAACTACTAAGCCCGTGTGCCACAACTACTGAAGCCCGTGTGCCTAGAGCCCATGCTCTACAACGAGAGAAGCCACCGCAGTGAGAAGCCTGCACACCACAACAAACAGTAGCCCCTGCTCGTCGCAAATAAAGCCCATGCACAGCAACGAAGACCCAATGCAGCCAAAAATAAATAAATTTTTAAAAAAAGAATGAAATGTTGTCATTTGCAGCAACATGGATGGACCAAGAGAATATTATGCTTAGTGAAGTAAGTCAGAGAAAGACAAATACTATATGATATCACTTATATGTGGAATCTAAAAAATAATACAAATAAACCTATATACAAAAACAGACTCACAGACATAGAAAGCAGCAAACTTACGGTTACCAAAGGGGAGAGAGAGTGGGGGAGGCACAAATTAGGAGTATGGGATTAACAGATACAAAACGCTACACACAAAATAGATAAGCAACAAGGATTTATTGTATAGAACAAGAAATTATACCCAATATCTTGTAATAACCAATATGGAATATAATAAGCAAAAACTGAATCACTGTGCTGTACACATGAAACTAATACAATATTATAAATCAACTATAGTTCCATAATAAGTAAATAAGTAAGAAAGATGAAAACCATAGAGGGTTGTGAGCAGAGGAGAGATGTAACTTATTTCCATGTTAAAAGAATCACACTGTCTGCCACGTTGAGAACACAAATACTATTTGAAAGGTTCTCACTGTAGCCGAAGCAAAAGATGATGGTGGTTTGTACTAGAGTGTCGCCTGTGGAAGTGTTGGGAAGGGGTCAGAATTTGAATATAATTTAAAAGTAGAGCTTACAGTATATGGGATGGAGATAAAGAAGAAAAAGAATATGTTAAGGTTTCAGGCTTGAACACCTGGTTAAATGCTGGTACCATGTCCTGAAATGGGGAACACTGGGGGAAAACAGTTTGCAGCAGGGGAGGGGCTTGTGAAGGCAAGTTTGGACATATTAGGTCTGTGATGACTTTCATCCAAATGAGGTCTCAAGTAGGCAGCTGGATATATAACTCTGGAATTGAGGAAAAATGCCATAGCTGAAGATAAATATTTAGGAGTCCACAGTATGAAAATGTATTTAGGGTTTCCCTGGTGGCACAGTGGTTGAGAGTCCGCCTGCCGATGCAGGGGACACGGGTTCGTGCCCCGGTCTGGGAGGATCCCACGTGCCGTGGAGCAGCTGGGCCCGTGAGCCATGGCCGCTGAGCCTGTGCGTCTGGAGCCTGTGCTCCGCAACGGGAGAGGCCACAACAGTGAGAGGCCCGCGTACCGGAAAAAAAAAAAAAATGTATTTAAATACCATGATACTAGTTGAGGGGAATGAATGGGTAAACAACAACTAGAGAATCTAAAAGTGAACCCTAAACCTAGTGCACAATGACATCAGGAGGTTCAGATGAGAGAATTCAATAAAGAAGAATTATAGTGAACGGGCTGTAAAGGAGAAGGAAAACCAGGAGCCACGTCAGATAAACGAGCTACAAAGGAAAAAAACAGTCCTAGCTGTTTTCTGAGCAGAGCGCTATGCAGAAGCTGAGTGAGATGAAGGCTTAGAATTACCATCACGGTTGGCAACATGGTGTTCATTGGGGGTCTTGCCAAAGGTCATTTTGGTGGAGTAATGGGGATCAGATCCAGAACAGAGGGGATTTAGGAGAGAATGAGAGGAGAGGATGTGGACCACCAGGAATAGACAACCCTTGAATTGTGCTAAAAAGAGGAGCAGAGAAATGGTACAGTAGCTAGAGGGGGATATAGAGTTAAGGAAGGAAATATCTGGGGGCTTCTGTAATATTTCAGGTATTCTTCTGGGCACCACGGAAAGAGGTGATCAAAACAGACAAAACTCCTGCTCTCCTGGGGAAGTATAATAGGAGAAACAGACAATAAACAAATAGAGAGAGAGAGATAGGTTGGGAAAATTATATAAATAAAATAAAGCAGGCTAGGGCAAAGAAATGATGGGAGTTGATATTTTAAATGGCTATACAGGGAAGACCTCTCTGATAAAATGCCATTTGTCTGAATGAAGTGAGAGAGCAAGCCATGAAGATATCTAAGAGAAGATGTTCTTGATATGCTTGGGAAATACACTATCATGTGTTTATATACTGATAGGAATAATCTTGAACATACCCAATAAAGAAAAAAGGCTTGTAATTCAGGGAGAGATGGGGTCAGTGCAACTCCGCCTGGGGTTGAGAGCACAGGTGGAGGTAGTGGCCTCAGGTAGGAGCAAGGGTGGGGTTCCTGGAAGGTGACTGATTCAGTGGTGGGAGGATGCAGAAGTTCTCTTCCAAGGGCTTCTGTTTTCTCAGTGGAATAAGAAGTAAAGTAGCAGCTGGGAGTGAGAAAGGAAGACAGGGTTTGAGGAATGCAGGACAGTAAGCTGCCTGGGGAAACAGAGGAGGACTGCCAGGATCCACTTGAGGTTAGAGCCCTAAACATTAGATGATACACATTTAAATGAGAGAATGTCTACAACCTCTAAAATACTATGGAATCATGTGATAATATTTTTAAAAACATGGGAAAAGAAAGATAATGGCTGAGTAGAGAGGATAAAGTGCACTACAAGTATGGACACAGGTTGGACATGGCAAGTCAAGTATTATGAAAATGCTTGGACAAGTACCCTCAAAGCACTTAGAGTCCAATGGGAAGAGAGAACAAGTAGATAACTGATTGTCTTAGAGTAAACGTGTACTACAGCACCATGACTGAAAAAGGCTCAGGATGCCAAAGGAGCAGAGACAAGGCTGGATGAGTCACACTGGGAGTACTGTCATGGCCTCCTGCTGTGCCTTTGTCTCTCTACCTTTTTAAAAAAAAATTTAATTGAAGTATAGTTATTTACAATGTTTCAGGTGTACAGCAAAGTGATTCAGTTATATATATATATATATATATATATATATATATAGAGAGAGAGAGAGAGAGAGAGAGAGAGATGTTCTTTTTCAGATTTCTTTGCCATTATAGGTTATCACAAAATACTGAACATAGTTCCCTGTGCTATACAGTAGGTTCTTGTTGTTTATCTATTTTATATATTATAGTGTATATCTGTAAAATCTACCTTTTTTTTTTTTTTTTTTTTTTTGCGGTACGCAGGCCTCTCACTGTTGTGGCCTCTCCCGTTATGGAGCACAGGCTCCAGACACACAGGCTCAGAGGCCATGACTCACGGGCCCAGCCGCTCCGCGGCATGTGGGATCTTCCTGGACCGGGGCACGAACCCATGTCCCCTGCATCGGCAGGCGGACTCTCAACCACTACGCCACCACGGAAGCCCCAAATCTACCTTTTACTGTAACAGACTTCTCTAGAGCTGTTCCCTGTCTGCTATCCAGTTCAATTCATCCCAGTACAACTTGAGGCATATTAGGAAAGGCTGTTACAGTTGCCTAAAAAAAATGTACTTCCACAGGGTCAAAGTATAAAT
Organism: Mesoplodon bidens; assembly: GCF_964165515.1. Lineage (NCBI taxonomy): Eukaryota > Metazoa > Chordata > Mammalia > Artiodactyla > Ziphiidae > Mesoplodon > Mesoplodon bidens. The sequence continues at coordinate 115,030,666 of NC_138176.1, read as the reverse complement.
TACTCTGCAAATCTTGAAGTAGATGGATGGAATTCCTCATCGGGACCACGATTCACAAATTCATCACACTTCCTGCTTGCACCTTTCTTTTCCTAGACTACACTCTTCAAAGACAAGGACCATGTCTCATTCTTGCTGCACTTGTGACAGCCATCATACCCAGAATATAACAGATGCTCCATAAATGTTTGATAGATGAATAGATGAATTAGAAGGTACAAATTTAAAAAAAAAACAACAACAAAACTCTAGCCAACATGAGTTAAAAGAGCAATTTTTCCACTTTTTAGCTGGTTAACCTTGGAATAATCCACTTCAACGAGACTCAATTATCTTATTCATTAAAAAATTACCCTTACCTATATCATACGATTATTATAAAGACTAATTAAATGAAATAAATCTAGTCCTTTGCAAACTGTGAAGTACCATATAACAGTTGGCTATTACTAACATCCACGTAACTGGTATCTTGGACTAGGAACAGAGGTCATGAACAAGGTCATATGCAGTTTCAGCAGCATGGAGAACCAATTAAAGACCTAATCACCCATAAGAACTTTGCACTGGTCAATATTATCCAGAAAAGACAGACACTGGTATTAAGTAACACAAAGGATAAAACAAATTGTAAAAAGGTATTCACTATGAGAAATACATAAACCACATTTGATTTGGACAAAGAAAGTAATAACCTTCCAAAAGTATTCATCAAAAACTTTGTCTACAAACTGACACTTTAAATTCCACTGGTTTCTGATACCCTATGAAGGATGTTTAATTCAACACCTTTTATAATCTTCATATTAAAAAAAAAATTATCTAAGAGAACATTCAATGTCAAGCCATCTTTCTATGTCTTAAAAATCCAAAAGGGATTTTTTAGAAATCTCTCAATATTAAAATAGTACCACAACTCAATCTTATTAAGTCTTATTATGATGAAAATTCGGTTCATTCCTTTATTCCTTTACATGCCTCTCAGGGCAAATATGCAGTTACATAAAAACATCCTTTTCTACCCTTCCCTAGCAATCAAAAGGTGAAAAGACTATATTACGGAAGGAGCTTCAAGATGGCGGAGGAGTAAGACGCAGAGATCACCTTGCTCCCCACAAATACATCAGAAATACATCTACATGGGGAACAACTCCTACAGAACACGTACTGAACGCTGGCAGAAGACCTCAGACCTCCCAAAAGGCAAGAAACTCCCCCACGTACCTGGGTAGGGCAAAAGAAAAAAGAATAAACAGAGACAAAAGAGCAGGGACAGGACCTGCACCACCGGGAGGGAGCTGTGAAGAAGAAAACACTTCCACACACTAGGAAGCCCCTTCGCAGGCGGAGACTGCGGGGGGCGGAGCGGGGAAGCTTCGGAGCCACGGAGGAGAGCGCAGCTACAACGGTGCGGAGGGGAAAGGGAGAGATTCCCGCACAGAGGATCGGTGCCAACCAGCACTCACCAGCCCGAGAGGCTTGTCTGCTCACCTGCCGAGGCGGGCGGGGCTGGGAGCTGAGGCTCGGGCTTCCATCAGATCCCAAGGAGAGGACTGGGGTTGGCGGTGTGAACACAGCCTGAAGGAACAAGTGCACCACAGCTAGCCGGGAGGGAGTCCGGGAAAAGATCGGGAGCTGCCGAAGAGGCAAGAGACTTTTTCTTCCCTCTTTGTTTCCTGGTGCGCGAGGAGAGGGGATTAAGAGCGCTGCTTAAAGGAGCTCCAGAGACGGGCGCAAGCCGCGGCTATCAGCGCAGACCCCAGAGACGGGCATGAGACGCTAAGGCTGCTGCTGCCGCCACCAAGAAGCCTGTGTGCAAGCACAGGTCCCTATCCACACCTCCCCTCCCGGCAGCCTGTGCAGCCTGCCACTGGCAGGGTCCCGGGATACAGGGACAACTTGCCCGGGAGAGCACACGGCGCGGCTCAGGCTGGTGCGACGTCACGCCGGCCTCTGCCGCTGCAGGGTCACCCTGCCAGAGCTCCCGAATCAGCTGCTCCTTTAACCCCATCCTGTCAGAGAGAAGAACAAATGCCCTCAGGCGACCTACACGCAGAGGCAGGGCCAAATCCAAAGCTGAACCCCGGGAGATTTGCGAACAAAGAAGAGAAAGGGAAATCTCTCCCAGCAGCCTCAGGAGCAACGGATTAAATCTCCACAATCAACTTAATATGCCCTGCATCTGTGGAATACCTGAATAGTCAATGAATCATTCCAAATTGAGGACGTGGACTTTCGGAGCAATACTATATATATATTTTTTTCCCTTTTTCTCTTTTTGTGAGTGTGTATGTGTATGCTTCTGTGTGTGATTTTGTCTGTATAGCTTTGCTTTTACCATTTGTCCTAGGGTTCTCTCTGTCCATTTTGGGTTTTTTTTTAAAGTTATTTTTCTTAACAATTATTTTTTATTTTAATAACTTTATTTTATTTTACTTTATCTTCTTCCTTCTTTTTTTCTCCCTTTTATTCTGAGACGTGTTGAGGACAGGCTCTTGGTGCTCCAGCCAGGCGTCACGGCTGTGCCACTGAGGTGGGAGAGTCAAGTTCAGGACACTGGTCCACAAGAGACCTCCCAGGTCCACGTAATATCAAACAGTGAAAATCTCCCAGAGAGCTCCATCTCAATGCCAAGACCCACCTCCACTCAACGACCAGCAAGCTACACTACTGGACACCCCATACCAAACAACTAGCAAGACAGGAACACAAGCCCACCCATTGGCAGAGAGGCTGCCTAAAATCATAATAAGGTCACAGACACCCCCAAAAAAATCACCAGACGTGGACCTGCCCACCAGAAAGACAAGATCAGGCCTCATCCATCAGAACACAGGCACCAGTCCCCTCCACCAGGAAGCCTACACAACCCACTAAACCAACCGCACACTGGGGACAGACACCAAAAACAATGGGAACTACGAACCACCAGCCTGCGAAAAGGAGACCCCAAACACAGTAAGTTAAGCAAAATGAGAAGACAAAGAAACACACAGCAGATGAAGGAGCAAGGTAAAAACCCACCAGAGCACACACATGAAGAGGAAATAGGGAGTCTACCTGAAAAAGAATTCAGAATAATGATAGTAAAGATAATACAAAATTTTGGAAATAAAATGGAGAAAATACAAGAAACGTTTAACAAGGACCTAGAAAAACCAAAGAGCAAACAAACAGTGATGAACAACACAATAAAGGAAATTAAAGATTCTCTAGAAGGGATCATAGCAGAATAACTGAGGCAGAAGAACGGATAAGTGACTTGGAAGATAAATTAGTGGAAATAACTACTGCAGAGCAGAATAAAGAAAAAAGAATGAAAAGAATTGAGGACAGTCTCAGAGACCTCTGAGACAATATTAAACACATGAACATTCGAATTATAGGGGTCCCAGAAGAAGAAGAGAAAAAGGAAGGGACTGGGAAAATATTTGAAGAGACTATACTTGAAAACTTCCCTAATATGGGAAAGGAAATAGTTAATCAAGTCCAGGAGGCACAGAGAGTCCCATACAGAATAAATCCAAGGAGAAATACGCTAAGACACATATTAATCAAACTGTCAAAAATTAAACACAAAGAAATCTTATTAAAAGCAGGAAGGGAAAAACAACAAATAACACACAAGGGAATCCCCATCAGGTTAACAGCTGATCTCTCAGCAGAAACTCTACAAGCCAGAAGGGAGTGGCAGGACATAATTAAAGTGATGAAGGAAAAGAACCTGCAACCAAGATTACTCTACCCAGCAAGGATCTCATTCAGATTTGATGGAGAAATTAAAACATTTACAGACAAGCAAAAGCAGAGAGAGTTCAGCACCACCAAACCAGCTTTACAACAAATGCTAAAGGAACTTCTCTAGGCAAGAAACACAACAGAAGGAAAAGACCTACGATAACAAACCCAAAACAATTAAGGAAATGGGAATAGGAACATACATATCAATAATTACCTTAAATGTAAACGGACTAAATGCTCCCACCAAAAGACACAGATTGGCTGAACGGATACAAAAACAAGACCCATATATATGCTGTCTACGAGAGACCCACTTCAGACCTAGAGACACATACAGACTGAAAGTAAGGGGATGGAAAAAGATATTCCATGCAAATGGAAACCAAAAGAAAGCTGGAGTAGCAGTTCTCATATTAGACAAAATAGACGTTAAACTAGAAGAGAAAAAGAAGGACACTACATAATGATAAAGGGATCGATCCAAGAAGAAGATGTAACAATTGTAAATATTTATGCACCCAACATAGGAGCACCTCAATACATAAGGCAAATACTAACAGCCATAAAAGGGGAAATCGACAGTAACACACTCATAGTAGGGGACTTTAACACCCCACTTTCACCAATGGACAGATCATCCAAAATGAAAATAAATAAGGAAACACAAGCTTTAAATGATACATTAAACAAGATGGACTTAATTGATATTTATAGGACATTCCATCCAAAAACAACAGAATACACATTTTTCTCAAGTGCTCATGGAACATTCTCCAGGATAGATCATATCTTGGGTCACAAATCAAGCCTTGGTATTTAAGAAAATTGAAATTGCATCAAGTATCTTTTCCGACCACAATGCTATGAGACTAGACATCAATTACAGGAAAAGATCTGTAAAAAATACAAACACATGGAGACTAAACAATACACCACTCAATAACGAAGTGATCACTGAAGAAATCAAAGAGGAAATAAATAAATACCTAGAAACAAATGACAATGGAGACACGACGAACCAAAACCTATGGGACGCAGCAAAAGCAGTTCTAAGGGGGAAGTTTATAGCAATACAATCCCACCTTAAGAAACAGGAAACATCTCAAGTAAACAACTTGACCCTGCACCTAAAGCAATTAGAGAAAGAAGAACAAAAAACCCCCAAAGTTAGCAGAAGGAAAGAAATCATAAAGATCAGATCAGAAATAAATGAAAAAGAAATGAAGGAAACGATAGCAAAGATCAATAAAACTAAAAGCTGGTTCTTTGAGAAGATAAACAAAATTGATAAACCATTAGCCAGACTCATCAAGAAAAAAATGGAGAAGACTCAAATCAATAGAATTAGAAATGAAAAAGGAGAAGTAACAACTGACACTGCAGAAATACAAAGGATCATGAGAGATTACTACAAGTAACTATATGCCAATACAATGGACAACCTGGAAGAAATGGACAAATTCTTAGAAATGCACAACCTTCTGAGACTCAACCAGGAAGAAATAGAAAATATAAACAGACCAATCACAAGCACTGAAATTGAAACTGTGATTAAAAATCTTCCAACAAACAAAAGCCCAGGACCAGATGGCTTCACAGGTGAATGCTATCAAACATTTAGAGAAGAGCCAACACCTATCCTTCTCAAACTCTTCCAAAATATAGCAGAGGGAGGAACACTCCCAAACTCATTCTACAAGGCCACCATCACTCTGATACCAAAACCAGACAAAGATGTCACAAAGAAAACTACAGGCCAATATCACTGATGAACATAGATGCAAAAATCCTCAACAAAATACTAGCAAACAGAATCCAACAGCAATTAAAAGGATCATACACCATGATCAAGTGCAGTTTACCCCAGGAATGCAAGGATTCTTCAATATACGCAAATCAGTCAACGTGATACACCATATTAACAAATTGAAGGAGAAAAACCATATGATCATCTCAATAGATGCAGAGAAAGCTTTCGACAAAATTCAACACCCATTTATGATAAAAAACCTGCAGAAAGTAGGCATAGAGGGAACTTTCCTCAACATAATAAAGGCCATATATGACAAACCCACAGCCAGCATCGTCTTCAATGGTGAAAAACTGAAACCATTTCCACTAAGATCAGGAACAAGACAAGGTTGCCCACTCTCACCACTCTTATTCAACATAGTTTTGGAAGTTTTAGCCACAGCAATCAGAGAAGAAAAGGAAATAAAAGGAATCCAAAATGGAAAAGAAGAAGGAAAGCTGTCACTGTTTGCAGATGACATGATACTATACATAGAGAATCCTAAAGATGCTACCAGAAAACTACTAGAGCTAATCAATGAATTTGGTAAAGTAGCAGGATACAAAATTAATGCACAGAAATCTCTGGCATTCCTGTACACTAATGATGAAAAATCTGAAAGTGAAATTAAGAAAACACTCCCATTTACCACTGCAACAAAAAGAATAAAATATCTAGGAATAAACCTACCTAAGGAGACAAAAGACCTGTATGCAGAAAATTATAAGACACTGATGAGAGAAATTAAAGATGATACAAATAGATAGAGAGATATACCATGCTCCTGGATTGGAAGAATCAATATTGTGAAAATGACTCTACTACCCAAAGCAATCTACAGATTCAATGCAATCCCTCTCAAACTACCACTGGCATTTTTCACAGAACTGGAACAAAAAATTTCACAATTTGTATGGAAACACAAAGGACTCCAAATAGCCAAAGCAATCTTGAGAAAGAAAAATGGAGCTGGAGGAATCAGGCTCCCTGACTTCAGACTATACTACAAAGCTACAGTCATCAAGACAGTATGGTACTGGCACAAAAACAGAAAGATAGATCAATGGAACAGGATAGAAAGCCCAGAGATAAACCCATGCACATATGGTCAACTTGTCTTTGATAAAGGAGGCAAGAATGTACAGTGGAGAAAGGACAGCCTCTTCAATAAGTGGTGCTGGGAAAACTGGACAGGGACATGTAAAAGTATGAGATTAGATCATTCCCTGACACCATACACAAAAATAAGCTCAAAATGGATTAAAGACCTAAATGTAAGGCCAGACACCATCAAACTCTTAGAGGAAAACATAGGCTGAACACTCTATGACATAAATCAAAGAAGATTCTTTTTGACCCACCTCCTAGAGAAATGGAAATAAAAACAAAAGTAAACAAATGGGACCTAATGAAACTTCAAAGCTTCTGCACAGCAAAGAAAACCATAAAAAAGACAACCCTCAGAATGGGAGAAAATATTTGCAAATGAAGCAACTGACAAAGGATTAATCTCCAAAACATACAAGCAACTCACGCAGCTCAATATCAAAAAAACAAACAACCCAATCCAAAAATGGGCAGAAGACCTAAATAGACATTTCCCCAAAGAAGATATACAGATTGCCAACAAACACATGAAAGGGTGCTCAACATCTCTAATCGTTAGAGAAATGCAAATCAGAAGTACAGTGAGGTATCACCTCACACCTGTCAGAATGGTGATCATCAAAAAATCTACAAACAATAAATGCTGGAGAGAGTGTGGAGAAAAGGGAACCCTCATGCACTGTTAGTGGGAATGTAAATTGATACAGCCACTATGGAGAACAGTATGGAGGTTCCTTAAAAAACTAAAAATAGAATTATCATACGACCCAGCAATCCCACTACTGGGCATATATCCTGAGAAAACGATAATTCAAAAAGAGTCATGCACCAAAATGTTCACTGCAGCTCTATTTACAATAGGACATGGAGGCAACCTAAGTGTCCATCAAGAGATGAATGGATAAAGAAGATGTGGCACATATATACAATGGAATATTACTCAGCCATAAAAACGAACAAAACTGAGTATTTGTAGTGAGGTGGATGGACCTAGAGTCTGTCATACAGAATAAAGTAAGTCAGAAAGAAAAATACCATATGCTAACACATATATAGGAATCTAAAAAGAAAAAAAAGCAAAGAAAAAAAATGGTCAGAAGAACCTAGGGGCAAGACGGGAATAAAGATGCAGACCTACTAGAGAATGGACTTGAGGATACAGGGAGGGGAAGGGTACGCTGGGGCAAAGTGAGAAAGTGGCATGGACATATATACACTACCAAACGTAAAATAGGTAGCTAGTGGGAAGCAGCCACATAGCACAGGGAGATCAGCTTGGTGCTTTGTGACCACCTAGAGGGGTGGGATAGGGAGGGTGAGAGGGAGGGAGATGCAAGAGGGAAGAGATATGGGAACATATGTTTATGTATAACTGATTCACTTTGTTATAAAGCAGAAACTGACACACCATTGTAAAGCAATTATACTCCAATAAAGATGTTAAAAAAAAGACTGTATTATGCACAAAAACTAGATTTCTTATGAATAAAGAAAGAAGGAATTTCCTGCCTGGGATTCTCTGGGTGATTACTGATGAGGGGAAGTAAAAACGAAGAAAATATCACCCCAGTTCATATTGAAGATATCTTGGCAAAAGATGATTTAGTGAAATACTGACTGAAACACAACCCCGAACAGTTATTTCTCTTTCAAAATAAATGGACTTTCCCAAATTATGTATCACCTTTATATGATTCTAATCAGATTCTGCAAAGACCCATAAGTATCATGGATTATAGTCAAGATTTGGGGAGCATTATGTAAACCTCCGAATTCTTTGCTCAGCCTTTCCATAGGTCAATTTACAGTGTAACTTTTCAACTTTAAAACTCAGCTAAGATACCCTGGATGCTTTCTATATTCTATCTTTGCTTTTAGCATAACCAGCAGTAGGTTCCCCTTTCAAAACAATCATTCCCTCCACCCCACAACTGCCATAGGTTCCACCCACCTTTGTCCAGTTATGGCAATACCCTGTGGAGGGGTCATTGTTCTGTAGATTGTCTCTCTTTTGTGTGTTCCCTCCAGGGTGCAGGGCACTTCAGACTCATCTACAGTGTGGCCAGCAAGAGCCAGCTTATTAAGCTGTGATCGAAGCTCTTTTTCGAATCAACCCCAGAAAGAGAAAGTCTCTTGTGCCGCTGAACATAAAGAAACTTCCAAGCTACCAGAAGCACCTCCAAGGTTCCATGGCATCTGAGTGGGGTCCTTTCCTAACGTTTCCTTCACCCTGTAGTTACCATAAGTATGTCTTTTATTAAAAATTACTCCTGACAGGAGCCCTTCCGCAATGAATGGGCCAGAGAGGGAGGGTGGCGCTCTGGACATGAAAGTCTGTGTAATTTCAAACTCCACAGCCAAAGGAAATGACAAGAAAAGTGGAGCTGTAGCTCAAAAGCTGATTTTACAGAAACAATTATTTTTTTTCAGGAGCTCAAATACTTACTCTTCCTGGGCTATTTAATCATTTTGAGGGCTTTCTCTCCTCCCTTCTTCTGAAACAATCTCAGAAAAAATCAGGAAAGACAATGGTTGTAGAACTGTTTATAATAAATTATGAATCATTGAAAGATCTTTTCTTCCAAATTGAAATAAAAAAGAGATAAGAGCAACAATTAAACGAGTGCCAGTACTAGACAAAATTTGAAAAGATATCTTTCAATTAGTACTAATAATCACTTGCACAATAATATATAGGCCTGCAAGAAATAGGGTAATAACAAGGACAAAAATTTTTATTCACCTCCCATTAAAATTGACAACCAAATGTTTTAAATTACCCATTGCTTGGCTGAATTTATAAGTTAAGCTAATGGTCACTGAATCACCATCAAACTGTTAAAAACAAACAGTATTTAAAAAGTAAAAAATCACCATGTGTACTCCTATTTCTGAGCAAAAACCAAATCAAACAGAGTACGAAGACAAAGGCTGCAAACCACCAAGTCAAAAAAATATGAAAGTAATTGAAGTTTCAGTTACCTTCAAAATGAGTAAGAAGTTATCAAGGTTACTTGAGGATTCAAATATTTCAGAAACAATGCTGTTGTCCAAAAAGCAAATATGCCTGCCTAAAAATGAATAGGACTGGCAATTCTATAACGCTGCTGGCATAGAGGGGGTCAACTGGAGTGACAAAGCAGTAGGACAAAGAAAGAAAACAGATTAAAGCACTCATGGCACAGGGTGACTTCAGATTAAAGCCACTTCTGCAGTCAAAGGAAATGTTCAACAACTGTGGATTGATAAACCTGTTTAGAGTCTATGAAGAGACAGAGATTTCCCAAATTAAAATTCATCTACAGATTTTCTCTCATCACCGCTGCCCTTTCACAACATTATCTCTGTTGAGTTTCTCTTCCCACTTTGATACATTATTTAAAACTCCTCAACTGACATCAAACTTGAGTCTAAATTTGTAGAAGCCTTGTTTTTGACAGCTCTGTGATCTCCATCTATTTTTATGTTTGAATGGAAATGAACTTTTCTGTACACATGCTAACCCTACATCCTTACTGTTCCAGGACCCTGACAAATAGGGAAATAGAGCTGAATTTTATTTCCACATTAACAGGTACATGCTTGCCTGTAGAAGCTTATGTAGAAATTGTCTCGTGCAGCTACCCAGTGCGTGGTGAGCTCTGCACTGACAAATGTCCAAAGTCCAAAGAGAGGCATTCCAACAGAACCAAAGGGGCCTCTAAAGAGGCCAATTATAATACAAACAAGTTACCTTTCACAAGAACTGATAAAACATGAAACAATGAATGATTATATGATCCAGCAATCCCACTCCTGGGCATATACCCAGACAAAACTATAGTTCACACCCCAATACATATACTCCAAAGATACATGCACCCCAATGTTCACAGAAGCACTATTTACAATAGCCAAGACATGGAAACAACCTAAATGACCATCGACAGATAAATGGATAAAGTAGATGTGGTACACATATACAATGGAATATTACTCAGCCATTGAAAAGAATGAAATAATGCCATTTGCAGCAACATGGAAGGACCTAGAGATTATCATACTAAGCGAAGTCAGAAAGAGAAAGACAAACACCATACAACATCACTTACCTGTGGAATCTAAAATACGACAAAAATGAATATATCTACACAACAGAAACAGATCCACAGATACAGAGAACAGACTTATGGTTGGGAGGAGGGGCCTGGGGAAGGGAAGGATTGGGAGTTTGGGATTAGCAGACACAAGCTACTATATATGGAATGGATAAACAACAAGGTCCTACTGTACAGCACAGGGAACTATATTCAATATCCTGTGATAAACCATAATAGGAAAAGAATATACATATGTATAACTGAATCACTGAGCTGTACAACAGAAATCGGCACACTATAAATCAACCATACTTCAATACATTTTTTTAAAATAAATGATTAAAAATCACTTATTTTTAAATAAAATAATAAAAATGATTAAAAATCATTTATTTTTAAATAAAATAAAAATAATAAATAAAAATTTAAAACTTTTAAATAAAACCATGAATCCATTGGTTTTTATGAGAGAAACATACTTTAAAGCCTTTGCTATAAATGTCTTTGAAAAAGGGAGTCTCCATTGGAACTCGTGGGATCAGACTGGAAGCACTAAATGTGGAAGGACGATTTTTTCTAAATTTCTAAATACCACCTTGTGCATGAATGTAAATGGATAGTAACATTTAAGCTGAAGGGAGTGGCAATCTGTTGTTTGGACAGCCCAGTCATCACTGCCCCTTCTGGTGAGACATCTTGATATTCCTCTTTGGAGGGACTTTCTCCTCCCAGACTCTCAGTCCAGGTGATTTGGGTAGAGGTGATTCCACCCTTCCTCCCCTCTGAGGGGCAGGGGTCACACATATGACCAGGACCTTCCATGTTCCTAGTGACATGACCCCCGTTGGTGCAATGAGACTCAATCCCAGCAGTGGAACTCTTAGGAAGGAGAAATCTCTTTCTGCCAGTCTCAAAGCTAGTAGAATGTGGGCCTGGAGCTGCTGGTGACCATCTTGTCAACTCATGGAAAAAAACCTATCCCTCCTTTATTTTGGCTTGAACCAGTTGGAGTTGGATTTCTGCACATACATCCAAAAGATTTCTACCGGTACCCTAAGTAAATCAACAAAGCATTGGCAACATTAGAACTTGAAATTCACAGAACCTCAAACCTAATGCCTTTTCAATGAAAGGAAGTCATTTTCTGTAGGAAATTGCCATGGGGACCTTGTGCTGAAGTGATTTCCATGAGGTTACTGCTCATCTGCAAGAATTCATGGTATTTATCTTCTCAATCCCTTACTTCATAGTAACAGGACAAATGGTGACCTCACACTAGCAGGAGAACTCCTAAACTTCTGAAAAAATCTAGGATTCAAATTCATTTTATGATACCAGGAAATTAAATATCAGGTGAAAACAACAGACTCTATGAGGCAAAAAACTTGCGACCTTCTGTGCTTAAGCACTAACGGCAGCTTTAATGAGCAAGCCAAATGATCTTCTCTAATGATCAAGTCTGAGAGAAAGAGAAAGATATTCTTTTATCCAAACTCCCTCCTTCCCTGCTGGGAATATTTATATCAACTATTCCTTAGAGTCCTTGCACTCATGCAGAGTATACTGCTGATGAAAAAGTGAGACGTTCTCTTGGTATATATACTACATCGTGGAGTAACGGCTCAGAAAGAAAAATTAAGAGCCTTGTTCAAGTGCACTGCTGCATGACCACTGAAGGCTGGGCACCCCCAACTGGGTATGTTCAGAAACATTTTTCAAAGGAATAACAATAACAAACATATACATATTTCCATATATGGGCAACAGTTCCCCCATCTCTTGCATCATAATTTTTTTGCATTTATATATGTCTACTTGAAAGAGGAGGCAAGAAGTCTGACCGGGAAAAGTGTATTAGGTTGATGTTGACCCCTCTTCCTGATTGGTTTAGATCCCTTCATTGTTGTTTTTCCCAATCGACTTACAGATGTTAGTAAATATGCTAGAGAATATATCTCATTATCCAATTCAGAACAAAGTCAAACATTAACTACAAAGGTCAACTGCAAATCTATTACAGATCCTATAATATTTCTATATTTCTATATTAGAAGTTTTCATCAATAAATAAAAAACACAAAACTATTACTATAATTGTTAGGTCTTTAACAATTATAGTAATACGTGAATTGCAGGTCTGTTATCAACCTGCACATCCTGGGCACGTACAGATCAAAAGAACACAATTCCAGTACAGCCCATCTGGCTGGTGGTTCCACAGTCCTCATCGTGGCTCCTCATACTGGAGAAGGTCAAGACCAGGGGGTCAAGAGAGACATTAAAATCATCAATATTTGATTACCAATATTACCCTTCTCTGAACTATGGGACCATCACAGAACACCATAGTAAATAAAGGATACTCACAGGGCCTCCAACCATTCCCCTCCCACTTTTCAGGAAAGGACCAAACCAAAAACATCTTAGATTGCAGATCGCCTCAAAATAATATCTCAAAGCACCCCATTCCATTATTAAGAGTTTCTACCACCAAAACTATCTTAAATTACTTAAACTCAAGCTAAGTTCTTTCTCTCTTGTTGACTGCTCAAAGGATAAAGAATCTGCTGCCTGCCATCTTCATTACTTTTTGTTACTTTTATACTGAAAAGAACCTCAGACTTCCTTTCTCTACCAATAACTCCGCATGCAACCTTGGATGAATCACTGAATTTTCCTACATCTAAATTTCCTCCTCTACAAAATAAAATATAAGGACCAATTTGTGGATTCCTAAGGCTTTTCCTAAGTTAAAGTTCATTTTGTAACTCTAGATTGGTTATTGTTCCTTAGACTCTGTTCTAACTCTTAAATACATGCCCCATCTGCATTTTTCTTAAACTCCTAGCCCTTTGTTGCCACGTCCCAAGAAAAAAACAATAATAAAACAAAGAGACCAAAACAAGGAAACCTCAATGCTATTCACTGATCCACTCTGTCACAGTAACCACCGTTGGCAAACGTGAGGTGAGCTAATACAGCAACTAGCAAGTGTCTGAAACACAGCAGGTATATCCTTTCTTTTCCTGCTTGTATCAGGGGTAATAATAGTCATCCCTTTGTCTTTAGAAATAAAATCTCTCCATTTCGTAAATGAAGTTTTAGGTGTTTTATTGTTGTTGTTTTTGAAAATGGTTGTAGGACAGGATGCTGTGGAGAAGAAGGAAGAACTTTTTGCATATGGACTCATCATAGTCCCTCAGAAGATGCTGGAATGAATGGACGGTTGAGAAAATTCCTAGCCATAGAATACAAAAGAACACTGGGGTAAAGGTAAGTATGTGTTGAACATCAAGGCTTATTTCACATTCCCACCTCAAATACACATACACATGACACACAAGTTAGCATCTGCCTGTTTAAATGATGGCACATCTATACCTTACCTTCTGCCCTAAAAACTATTTTAACGAACCTGGTGCTCAGCCTTAAAGGATGATGGGGAAGTAGCTCAATGCTCTATCATTCTCTTGGACCCCTTGTTACTTCGATGATATCAATAATCATAACTTTGTTATCTTCACATCTGCTTAGAGAGCATCAATGTTCCAACTGCAGTAGCCAAACCCAAACTTTTCCAACTGTTTGAAAAACCAGACAATAACTAGTTCACTCCACAATCTCTACTTGGAAGGAACTGTGCCCCAATTCAGATTATTCAGGGTTAATATCCAGGAACCACTTTGAGAAGCAACCCTACAGTGGATAGAAACCATAAAACCAAGCAAGACAAAGAATCTGACTGCTAACGCCAAGATCAGAAATTGCATGGACACCCCCCCACACCATATGATCTTATCAGACTACCCCGCAATTTCTCTTTGGGGGCTGCTCTCAGGAGGTTGGATGTCAGATCAAAAACAACTGTGCATCAATGACCAGGAGAAGGTGAATCAGGAAGGCCTAGACAGTGACCTCCCTACACTGGGCAGGGCCTTTGGCTAAAAGTAGATAAGCTCCTCTTTATTTAAATGACAACTCTCTAGAATTGTTTATTCTGCTTTTTTGCAAACACTATACAAAGAGGAAAAGTCAATGCATATGGACTGGGGTGGAGAGAAAGAGATCTAACAGTAAAACCTAATCTTTTACCAACCAGTCAGAATTGTGGAGAGGATGCATGGGCTTCTGAATCAAGACCCCTCAAAGAAGACACCAAGTGGACCCCAAATCTCAAAGGAGGGGTAAGTTAGAGCTTTCAACCACCTGTATCATTTAGAGTAGAGAGGATACATTTTTACAGCATCCATAAGCTACTTTAAAAATTAACTAGACTCTTGGGCATTAAAAAACACAAGGGAATTCCCTGTGGTCCAGTGGTTATGACTCCGTGCCTTCACTGTCAAGAACATGTGTTCGATCCCTGGTTGGGGAACTAAGATCCCACAAGCCACATGGCACAGCAAAAAAAAAAAAAAAAAAAATCCCAAAACTGTAAGCTTCCTCATGACAGTGGCCACGAATGCCAACTTTGATTCCCCTACATTCACTGCAATGTCTAGAGATGAGAAGCCATCACTAAATGTTACTGAATGAAAAAGCGACTGAATAAAAAGTGTTCTTAATTTCTGCGTTTACAGACTACCTGGAAATGTTTTCCAGTCTCTAGAATATTACCCTTGAATCCACCACCTGTTTAATATTCACAGCAAAAAGAAAAGTAATTTACAATAATGAGTATGTTTACATTAACATTTCAATTTACATATTTCAATTCATTTTCTCAGTTAAGAACTTTGAGATCATGCCAATAGAGAGTACATAAATTATTTTGACACCTGAGATTCAATGACAAGCCAATTCCCACTGAACAGAAATTTCAGATATAAATGTTGGAGTATTTCATAGCCTCTGCATGGAAAGGAATTCATGAAAGAATTAAATACCATAACTTACTAATAGCCAAGGCCATTTTCTGGCAAGTATTGTGGATTCTGTCTAGAGTCAAAGGGTTGATGAAGAAGGTGTGGTGAGTGACAGAAGAAAATTCAAAGATCCATTTTGAAAGTTCCATCTGGCACTTATGATTCCATGACTTTACTATCTAAGAATTTGTGTCTGTCAGGAAAGTCACAGATGCAAAAAGGAGACTTGCTTTTGCTGAAAAATAAAGGTTTTTCTCTAAGGATAAGGTTACTTCAGAATATTCTAAAAACTAAATGTTGGCAGCTCTAATAATCAAGGAAAATGCATACTCAGTGCATTCCCCATGAGTCCCTGAAGGTCAGCTACTTAGGACATCATGTACCTATGCCCAGCACTGACCAGTAGGCCCATCTTTTGTGTGTCCTCAATAAATGTTTACTGACTAAATTCAAGACACTGTCATTCTCAGCAAACGAAATGATTTATAAAATAATTTAAATGCAGAATTCACACCAAATCTTTTGCATACAAAAAACAAAACCCAACAAAAACAAAATGAGGCAAAGACACAGACTTGAAGTGGAATGCATCACAATCAATCAAGAAAAACTGGGTACCATTTTTTCTTCCATTTAAATTATGTGTTTTCTTTTCTCTAGCTGGTAGGGCTTGGGTCATTTACTGTCTTGAAGAAAGCAAAGATGTAGGAGATTATAAAATCAGCTTTCATCAATGGTGGGAGGTAGATTTTCTTGTTAAAAGAAGGAACTGCAAAATTCAGTGGGCTCAATATGAGAGCACCTTCCTCCTAGAAGCTGGAAGGCTCTGGGGATCTTGAGGGTAAGAGCAGAAAGCTATTATTCCTGCAAATTTCAGACAGCTTACCTAGAACTTCAAAATGTTTCTCATTTTTTGGTACTTTGCTGGTAATTATCTAAGTGGCAAAACACCACACAGAACTGTCAAGTAGGATGTACGATCCAGGTTTCCGGGTAGGGGATTAAAGCAAAGGACTACTGAACCTTTAGGGTAATACTGTTACCTCTGACAGAGCTGAAAATCCAACTTTGTTTGATTAGCAGTTCATGTGCTAATCGACCTACTTACCTACAGCTGGTATTGTTAATGGTTGAGAGAGTTACATTTAAATTAAAGTTTGGATTTGCAGAATTTCTAAACAAGTTATATCTAAAAGGGCATATCATTCCAAGGGACACTCCAAAAATATTTATAAATAAGAAGATGTGGTATAGAGAGAGAGAGAATGGAATACTACTCTGCCACAAAAAAGAATGAAGTAATACCATTTGCAGCAACATGGAGAGACCTAGAGATTATCATACTAAGTGAAGTCAGACAAAAAAGACAAATATCGTATAATATCAGTTATTTGTGGAATCTTTAAAATGATACAAATGAACTTATTTACAAAACAGAAATAGATTCACAGACACAGAAAACAAACTTATGGTTACTAAAGTGGATGGGGTGGGGTGGGGGATAAATTAGGAGTTTGGGATTAACAGATACACACTATTGTATGTAAAACAGGCAAACAACAAGGACATACTGTATAGCACAGAGAACTATACTCAGTATCTTGTAATAACTCATAATGGAAAAGAATCTGAAAAAGAATATATATATATATATAACTGAATCACTTTGCTGTGCACTTGAAACTAACACAGTGTAAATTAACTATACCTCAATAAAAATATATACATATATCTTTACTATAGCAATTTTTTAAAAAAGAAGAATGGCGAGACTAAAAGCCATCACACTTGACTCATGCACAACACACATGCTAAGTTCTAGCCATGTAATATGAATAAAAATCCAGTAAACATTCATCAGAAATTCACCCAATGGAAGGAGGGTATAGAAAGTCACCTAATAAGAACCCATCAATAACTAATACAAAATTACTGAATAAGATCACGAGAAAAAGTAAAAGCTACTTACATACCTAAAATGATCATTTATGTCATAAACTTCTCTCCCCAAAATAACAATAAGTTATGTTCAACCGATGGAGTTATGCTCTCACAAGGGGGAATTTCAAGAAGGATAAAGCCATCTATGAACCTCTAAAAAAGTCTAAGTTCCAATCTAGCAATGTGTTCTTACAATATAGTTAAATACATTTTGGGTATTAAAATGAATTGGAGCACAGACACTCATCAAACAGTAATTTACAGTATTCATGGAAATATAGGAATTATCTCAGGCTATTTCTTCTTAACACATACACCTGCCCTACTGCAAGATGGTGTTTCTTCACTCTTCACACTCTTCTGTAGATTTCCTGCTTTCTCCTTCAATATCCTATCCTACTGTGAAAGCTAATAAAAATAACAGTGATGCACGGCTTATCCCAAACACCCTATGGATGATGCAGTAAACAAAAATGCCTTCAGTGTTGAAATACATTCAAGCATAATTTCTATCATTCTAGCATTCAAAATTTTCTCTCCTCTGTTCACAATTTTTCATATGCTATGGTCTGAATGTGTGTGTCCCCCCTCAAATTCACATGTTAGAACCCTAACGCCCAATGTGATGGTGTTAGGAGGTGGGGGCTTTGGGAGGTGATTAGGTCATGAGGGTGGAGCCCTTGTGAATGGAATTAGTGCCCTTATAAAAAAGATCCCATGGAACTCAGAGCCAGCCCCTCCTGCCATATGAGGACACAATGAGAAGCTGTGACCCAGAAGAGGGCCCTCACCCAACTATGCTGGCACCCTGATCTCACACTTCCAGCCTCCAAAACTGTGAGAAATAAATTTCTGCACTTATAAGCTACCGAATGTGTGCTATTTCATTATGGCAGCCCAAACAGACTAAGACATCATATGGAATACAGAAGTTGCTACCTAAAATTAATTAGTTAGAAACAAGCTACAGAACACTGGGTCAAGTGGAAAGACCTCCTCTTGTTTCGCACCTCCTGGAGTTAACAGGCCTCCTATCACCTCACAGCATTAGCCCACAGGAGTCCCAGAGATGCTAAGAGATTGGTCCACCACCACCCTGACTCATGGCAAAGGAAATAGGTATTCATGGTGTCTCCTTTGAAAAAGCCAAGTGGAACAAGACTGGTAGGAGGGCGTGGGGAGCAAGAAAGGCTTGACAACACATAACTACTTACATAGGCCATGACTACGATGTTATGGACACAAGCCTCATACAGGACATTCAGGGCCATACTGCCTGGCTGTGGATTCTTCTAATGCCACATAAATCCCCCTTCATTGGGTAACATGAAAATGCACTTTCTGTATTTATCGCCATATACTGCATTCTGTAGAGATTAACAAACTTCTGGCCTCGGGGAATTTATGTGGGTAAAACAAAAAGGTATGATATTAATTAATTAATCATGTCCGCCCCCTAAAGCTAATGATGGGCTCTCCATCATGGATTCACATACATCTCATCAATATGAATTAAATTTATTCAGGAAGTTTTGAAAAGCACTTATTCACTTGCTTTACCCACTCTTGTTCAGAAAGGCATTTAACTGGCTTAAAAAATATACAGGGAAAAGCAGATTTTTTAAATGACCAAAATATACAGCTCTTTGATTTTTTTTGTATAAAGCCACTTAGAGGGAAAACAATTTAATCAGCTACATAAACAAATCTCATAATCCCCAATCATCACACTAAAATCACGTTCATCTTAAAATTACCACAGATTTAACTTGTATACAATGAAAAGCAAGTATGCTCCAAATTATAAGCAGTCAAATTTTTAGAGTATCATTTAAAAAATAAAAGCATCCCAGTATGCAACTAACTTCTATTAAGCCAACTATCGTGGGTAGGACTAAATCGACATTTGGTAAAGAGATAAGCTTGTTTTTTAAAAACTGAGTATGTCTCTACCTTCAAAGACAAGTCTTTGAAAGTATCTCCATTTGGAAAAAAAAGTATAATTTTAAGAGGCTTATTTATTCACTTCAAGTGATTGCTGGGTGTTGCTTTTACTGTATTTTTCTTTATTTTATTTGATTTTTAGTTTATTTTTTATACAGCAGGTTCTTATTAGTTAGCTCTTTTATACATATTAATGTATATATGTTAATCCCAATCTCCCAATTCATCCCATCACCACCCCTCCCAACCCCCACTTTCCCCCCTTGGTGTTTACTGTATTTTTCTACAGCTATTTGCCATTACATGATTGGATAACAAGTCTAAAACTACTATAATTGTGATATGTAGAGGAGAGATTAAATTCAACACTCCCTCTTAAATAAATCAAGTTGTATTAGGGATAATATTGGAAATATTTATTTTAAAAGGCTTTGAACCCATTACTAAGGTTACATTTTCCCTCTCTCTGTTTATGCTAGCCACAATTTAAGTTTGGTGTTTTCCAATTCAGTTTGTCAACCAGCATAAATAAAAGATAGTCTCTTTTCATGATTAGTTTCAGTTATTTTTCTTAGAGCAATGTAATATTTCAACATTTTATTTACCTTTAAAATTAACAACATATGACACTAAAGAAAGCATCTAGATAGCATTGTACAGGCAGAGGGCAGAGCTCTAAAAAAAAAAGAAGGGTATTTTGCTAGGCTACAATTCTTATACATGAGCAAACAGGGACGGTGCTGGGGAAAATGCTCTGTGACACCCAGCAAGTTCACCGCCTGCCCAGTGTGTGGGATGCAGGGATGGTGATTAGATTTGAAGCCCATGGAGGTCCACTGAGGCACTTCAGTTTACGTGATAAGCTTCAGCCATAAAAAAGAATGATATAATACCATTTGCGGCAACGTGGGTGGACCAAGAGATTATCATACTAAGTGAACGAAGCCAGACAGAGAAAGACAAATATCATATGGTATCACTCACATGTGGAATCTTTTTAAAAAAAGATACAAATGAACTTATTTGCAAGATAGAAATAGACCCACAGACATAGAAAACGAACTTATGGTTACCAAAGGGGAAAGCCGGGGGGGGGATAAATTAGGGGTTTGGGATTAACAGATACATACTACTATATATAAAATAGATAACCAACAAGGACCTACATATAGCACAGGGAACTCTACTCAATATTTTATAATAACCTAAAAAAGAAAAAGAATCTGAAAAAGAATATATAACTGAATCACTGTGCTGTAGATCTAAAACGAACACAACATTGTAAATCAACAGTACTTCAGTAAAAAGACTGGTTTGGCCAGAAAGTTCGTTCGGGTTTATTGTAACATCTTATGGAAAAACCCAAACGAACTTTTTGGCCAAACCAATATATAGAGAGAGGAAAAAAAAAAAAAGCTTCAATCCAAAGCCCTCCGGTTTTTATTTCACTGTGTTTTGTGGATGAAGACAGAATAAGAACCTCTCAGCATATGAATCCTAAGAATTCTGCACTAACTGACATTAAATGCCACCTCCGTGCGCCGACCCAGCCTCTTTCCACCCAGTCGGTTGGACCACCAGGATAGGAGTCACTTCAACTCCCTGACAGAGATCTAGGATGCCTCTGCCCATTGAGCCCTTGAACACAGGCCTTCAACCAAAGTCCATCATTCAGGAAATATTAAAAGACAAATGTTACTACAGCAGTTCTGGGCACACTGTTGAGTGCAAATAGACGTCAGCTATCACTGTTTTTCTTCTGTTGCCTTCTTGTCACCAAAGGCTTCTCATTCAAGCTATACACCAAATAGCATTCCAAAACCATGAAAAAGGAAGAGAATTTGGCAACATGTTTTAGATAACATTTTACAGAAGCTTTGGAAAGTACAAGTCCCTACCGTTTGCACGTAATTGTTATTAAACCACTATGCGACACAAATGCCCTCCCCACTCTATTCTAGATGACACCTCTAGAAATTAAAACCTGGCCTCCTACACTGTCTTGTCACTTTTAAGTACAATGAATTTCACCAATAATCACTTCTTGTCTATCCCCCAAAAGTAGCAACCCTGTTTCAAACACTCTTAAATGGTGATTACAATAGGGAACAAGTTGGGAGTCTAAGTCTACTAAGTTCTCTCTCAAAAACGCCTATACAGAGGCTGTTTTCTGAAGTCTCTAAATTGCTTTAAGATCTGAGGTGTTTTTCTAAATAAACAGAATAACTACTTGTATCATATAACATTCCCTAAGGCAACAATGCCTTCTAAAGCACAATAATAGGTCACACTGTCAGTAATAAACAAAATACGTAAGCAACACCATTGAAAACATAAGGGAAAAGACAAAACACTTCAAACACACAGAAAGGAAACAACCGGACCTAGGTCCAGAGGGATACGCTTTTAAATCCTAGAAATCGGTGAGAGGTGAGACATGCAGCAATTTAATACAAACTCAGGATTCCAACTATATTTATACCAACACGTAATTTTCCCACCAAACCACAAAACTATTCCCGAACATCATAGCCACCTGTCCCATTTCCTAATTCTAACAGTAATGTTAACTTTTCGCTAGATTCCAGACTTGATCAACTCACATCTCTAACGTTAAAGAACAGCCCTTTCTCACCATTCCTGGCTTCTGTCGGGAAGGATTCTCCCTGACCACCCACTCCAGGCCTCCCTCTGCCCCATCACTCTCGCCACCCCCAGGAGCCAACCTGAACCAGCTGACTGGGAAACTTGGGGAAAGGTAGGCACACCTGGCTCAGCTCTGCCCTTTCTTCCTCTTGGGAACAGGCTGCACACAAGGATAGGTCTCCTATCAGTAATAAACGTGATGTTCTAATCTTTCATCTGCTTTACTCCTGTATTGATATTTCCCATATTCTTCAGAACCTAGGCAAGAAACTAGATGCTGTTGACTGGGTCTACTCAAAGACCAAAACACCAAGACCACCTGAGAAGATGCAAACAAAACAAAAGCTCTCACTGATGATGCAACACAGAACAAACGAATGTTGTGAAATAACTAGGACCTCTGGAAACACAGCATAGTGGTTAATGGCAAAATATCTACAGCTGGAATGCAATATTTGAACCCCTCTCTGCCAACTATAAAACTGGTGGCAAATTTCTTAATTTCTCTGGGCCTCTGTTTCCTCACCTGTCAGATGGGGATAATAATAGTAACTTACGATTATTAATATATGTAAACATATAGAACAATACCTAGACATAATAAGCTAAGTAAATGTTAGCTATTACTAATATTACCATTTTTCTTATTTCTTTTTCTTACCGCTATTACTATTACTATTTTGCATCACAAGATAAGACTTGAAAAGAAATACTCGTCCATGATAGGTTAGGTTACATTTTATAAGTTCATGTCTATAGTAGGACTCCAAGAAAAATGAACTATAATGGAAAAGTTGTAGGAAAATGAATCAAATTGGTCCACTATGGGTGATGTCACCTGAAAAGACAGTTTTGCCTTACAACAGAAGAGGAAATATAAGGGTACACCATTTGGCACACACACAAAAATTCTTTGTGTTTCTGTTTTTGTTTTCTTTTGTTTCGGCTCTTGTTTTTCATGTCAATAATTGCTCTTCAGCTGCTCCCCAAATATGTGATGTGAGTGAATCTGCCTGATGATAAGACTGATCTGGGCAAACCTGTGGTGTGGACAAATATTTTTCTGGATGAGAGAAGAAAAGTCATGTGTCCTTTGTTCAGGGTTTCTATGACCCAGGACGAGTTACTTCTCTCCCTGCATTACATACCTTAAAAAAATAGGAGGAGAAAAGAAAGTTCTGTTATTTGACTCACCAGAGTACATATTAACTGATCAAATATGCCTACAGGTAAAATACCAACTCTGGGCATAAAGTTAGGTTATCAGGGACCTTTCCTCTTATTAAAGGAACCAAACTCGACTTTATGCCTTAACTTGTTAGCATTGTTCAGGAACACACATGCCTCTTTGCCTATCACAGAGACATACAGAGTCCTGTTAACAGGCTCAGATGAATCACCAGCACTACTCTTTAGGACACGTCTTTTCTTAAGGGGTCAACTTGCTCTGACAGCAAGCATGCAGGACCACAGGTCAGATGGAAGCTTGCAGACAGGCAGCACAGAGATGCCTCATGTTTAGAAAAGCACAGGGTACCTTAAGTTACTGTTGGAAAAGTAAGTCCACTCTGTCTTGGTGGGACAAGGCAGGTGCCACAGGTTCTAGAATTCTCATCTTTTAACCTAGAGAAATAAGTGCTATAAACAGGGAATTCAGCAAAACGCTGGATGCTTTCGATCTTTTCATTGTCTTAACTTTTTTTCCATTATTCAACTACAGGCTATAGATTTCTTAGTTCTCACCAAACTTGCATCATTTTAAACCGACTTGTATATGTAAAAAGGAAGAAGATCTTAAGTAAAATGCTGACCCCAAGTAACGCAGGACAAGCCTGCCTCATATTTATCCTGAAAACAATAATTTGAGGAAGAAACATAAGTTTGAGGTTGGAAAATGCTATTACTACTGGACTATTAGGAAAAATCTCCCCAAGGCTAAAAGCAGAGTGCATCTCTATCTACCTCACAGGTATCATCAAGACCTTAAATGTAGACTGAAAACCTCAAGGAAGAAGAAAGACATTTCTTTTCAGAGTACTACCAAAAATGTGAGGAAAAAGATGACAGACGCAGCAAAAGACAGGACTCTGGGTGAACAAAAATAAGAGGTTTGAGTATCTTTGAAGAGCTGTAACATTCAGAGATTCTCTCTGGCTTATTTTTGAATCAACATATCCACTGGCCCTAAACTTCCATTTTGATACATTCTGAAAGATGATACAAAATGTTACACTAATGAAACAGTCCCAGGATTAAACAGGCACACGGGTCCTCCTGTAGCCACTAACCTCTCCTTTCCATAGTCCCTGCCAACGGTCACTCCCAAACCTCTCAGACTGTCTGCCCTGGAACAAGCTGTTGCTTACATTTCAAATATTTGTCTTAACAAAAAACAAAACATAATAAGACAAAACATGAGCAGGGTGACTAATTGTTTAGTTGAAAGACTGCGATGTCATTTACAAAATGGAACACATCATTCCCCCGGGGTCCAGGCTGAAAGGGCTGGCACTGACCTGCTGACATGGAAAAGATTACCCATGTCTGTGCTGACTTTGACCACCACCCGGAAGAGGTCACTTCAATGAGCCACTTGAAAAAGACATAAAAACATCTCCTTCCTTGTTAAATCACACAGTTGCTCTATATGCGTTTAAATCAAGAAATAGGTAAGAAACCAGCTACTAATTCTACTTGAGAATATGTAAGTACTAAAACACTATAAGATTTTTCTTTTAAAACAATTGATAGTGTACGTGCCTAAGTCACTATAGGTGTTATCAGCAAAATGTCTGAGATGGCCTGAAATTTCCCAGGATTTCCATGCCCTTCTCTTTTTGAATTACATCTTTCCAGTACAGAAGAGCTCTTTTATTTCTTAACATTACATATGAATCTACAATTACCTCAAAAATAAAAATTAAATTACAAATTAAAAAAAATAATAATAAATCACATCTTTCCCTATTTTTGTAAGGCCTATAAAGTATTGACAGTACACACTCCTATATTTAAAATAAAATGCCTTAAAAAATATCAATCATATGAAATCATTAAGGAAAATTTAAAATACAAGACTATATGCTAAAAATTATAATAATGAGAGAAATGAAATAAGTTCTAAATAAAAACAGCTATATACCAAAAAAAAAACCCACAAAAAGGTCATGGTTGTGACCAAAACAAAGTTAATCAAATTATTGCTACTACTGACTGTTTTACTCAGAAAAATCACACTTCCTCTTGCACATTTCATCAACTAAATTTAATGTCCTAAATAAGCAGAAGTGAGCTCCTGTTTTGGTGTTTCATCAAATCAATACTTTCATTCAAGTCTTTTACTAATCAAAATAATAATAAATGAACATTTTTCCAGAAAAGTAATGGATTTAAAGAATATAAATGTGTAAGGTACTTTAGCTAGCAACTTCCAAAGCCGGGAGGCATATCTCCAATGTTAATGAATGAAAGAGACAAGCAGACTTTGCCTTGCTGGACTCCTTCCAAAGGCTGAGGATAGTTTTGTTCTCTGAGGTGGCTTCCCCGACCACTACTTCTTGATAATATTCACCTGACATTCCTATATGTATTTCCTCAACTACATAATACCTGCTCAAAGAAGCTATTGTGAGCATCCAAGATAATGCATAGAGTGAGCACTACAGTGTGGGACACAATAGGTGTTCAATAGTGAGTACCTAATCAATCGAACATGCTATGCAACATTATAATCATAGTTATGAGCACAGACATACATATGGGGCCAGTATGTCCTGCATCTGCTGCTCAGCACAACGCCTGCCACACGGCAGGTCTCAAAAGATATCCATTGATTAAGTGGAAAAAGGAGATTCCGAGATTGTTTAAAATTGCACAGCTTTCAGTAACTAAGCATGAGTAGAAGCCGTAACTTGTGGCCCTGGTCTCATGCTCCTTCAAATTCACGGTGAGCCCTTGTTCTGATGCTGGCCTTTGGTGCCTGTCTCATTTGACAGTCATGTGAGGTTAAGTGTTGTGCTACCCCATTTATACATGAGGAAATAAAGGCTGAGAGAGAAGAGTTAACATCCCTTCCCTCCTTCTGACTCTCTACAGGATCTCAGTTTTGTGCTGGTAATCATGTGCCTCAAGGGGCCACCCCACTCTGAGCTGCAGAGGTTATTCTCACTTTGTTAGTAATTATTTCAGGAATGGGCATTTGACCATTCTCTGGTTAATGAGACCTGAGAGAAGTCTCTTGGGGAAAAGGATTCTGGGAAAATGTTCCTCTCTAGTAGGCAAGGACCATAATAAGAAAGGGTCTTTTTCCTTCCTCTAGTCATTGTCACGTCCAGATGTGACGCCCGGTAGTCCCGTAGCCAACTTGCTGTGAGTTAACAGACAAACATCAAGTGTAACAGAGAAGAGAGATAGATCACCTGCATCAGCCAACTCTCAATGGGCTCGACCTCTAGACTTCACTGAGCAATTCCCTTTAGAATAAGGCATTTGAAAATAAGAGTCTCTTATTTGCAGCCAAAAGCACCCCAAGTGGTCTCCTGCCCAAAGTGAGAGAGTGCCCTATTCAGACTCAGATGTATCTGATGCCCTGGCTTGTTTTTGTTGTTTTTTTTTTTTTGGCCACACCCCATGGCACACGTGACCCTAGTTCCCCAACCAGGGATCGAACCCATGCCCCCTGCACTGGAAGGCAAAACCTTAACCACTGGACTGCCGGGGAAGTCCCCTGGCTTGTTCTCTTGATTGTTGCATTTCACTGGACGGTGGGCACCCCACCCAAAGCCAGAGGCCATGTGAAGAGAAAGCACTGACTGTGTGACAGGTCCCTTCTAGATACTTCATATACATTATGTAATTTCTTCCCCATAACCCAGCCTTTGACCCTAGGACTCAAATGCCAAATTCACCATAGTGAACTGCCTCCTGAAGAAGGCTGGATTTTTACTAAAGCTGAAAAACAATTGTTTCTTAAGAAGCTATCAGTTGTATCAAAAGCCTTGATTTGCAAAGTACGGCAGAAAGACAATGTGTTTAGGAGGTGAAACCTGTAACATCTTGGGTAGTTGTTCAACCTCCCCTAGCCTGCATTTCCTCAATTACAAAACACCTACTCGGATAAGCTCCTGTGAGACAGCAGGTATTCAATACTTACTAAATCTCAGAGCTAACAGGCCTTCTGAATCACATCTACAGTAGCGCTGGAAAAGAATCTATGAGCAGAGAAACATTTGAGTGGTTTCATATTAATCCTGTAATCATAATCAATAAATCACAGTTTTCATTCAGCAAGGATTCCTCTTAATGTTTATCTACCATCAAAATGAAAAATAACCCTTAATAATCTATTATCTTACTTATCTTTCCAGAGATGACAGGCAATTATTAAATCCTACTGATGTTTCCTCAATGGAAGAGCAAAATGAAAAATGAATGTGTAACAAAAAGCATCCAACCAGCTTCTAAATAGCTCAGAAATGTTAATAGCACAGCCACCCTGCATATTAAGATACAGATTTCAGAGACCACTAAGTTATTAGTCACTAAGTGATTTTAAATTTTGCCATAAATTCCCTTATGCCCATTAACTATTATTTCACATTCTGAATGCCACAGTAACAAGCTCTCTGAGCCAAAGCAACAGAGCAAAGCCTCTGTATGCAGACCACAATCTTGAGGTACAAATCCCTGCTCGCTCTCAGTGGGTACTCAAGGTGCCTCGGAGAAAACAGAGGTCCCCTCTGGTAGGCACAGGGGAACAGGAGTCAGCAGTCACTGTTCCCATATAATCACAGTTCCCAATTCCATCCTCCCGTGCCTGTACCTTGGAATTTGCACTTTTTCTCATCACCACAACTAACATTTCCTGAGCTAGTTTTTACTATGCACTAGACATTGCTTAAGTACTTTGCAATCCTGTCAACTAGGTGCTATTATTATCCCCATTTGACAGGAGAAGACAGAGGCACAGAGAAGTTAACAAGCCCAGGGTTGTGTGCTTAGTATGTAGTGTGCAGCCAGGATTCAAAGCCAGGCCAACTGTCACCAAAGCCTCTTCTTTTTTTTTTAATTGGAGTATAATTGCTTTACAATGGTGTGTTAGTTTCTGCTGTATAAAAAAGTGAATCAACTATACATATACATATATCCCCATATCTCTTCCCTCTTGCGTCTCCCTCCCACCCTTCCTATCCCACCCCTCTAGGTGGTCACAAAGCACCAAGCTGATCTCCCGTGCTATGCGGCTGCTTCCCACTAGCTATCTGCCTTACGTTTGGTAGTGTATATATGTCCATGCCTCTCTCTTGCTTTATCACAGCTTACCCTTCCCCCTCCCCATATCCTCAAGTCCATTCTCAAGTAAGTCTGTGTCTTTATTCCCGTCTTACCCCTGGGTACTTCATGACATTTTTTTTCTTAAATTCCATATATATGTGTTAGCATAGGGTATTTGTCTTTCTCTTTCTGACTTACTTCACTCTGTATGACAGACTCTAGGTCTATCCACCTCATTACAAACAGCTCAATTTAGTTTCTTTTTATGGCAAAGCCTCTTCTTTTAACCACTGTCTAAAGCCCTTGGTAACAACTAGTTGGTATCCCAAACTAAACCTTCCCAAATATTCCCATGGTCACTTTAGGTACATCTCACTTTCCATCCACTGTCTTAAAAAATATATCTTTTAGACTCTAACATCAAGAAGACAAGTAGCTCAACAAGTCACCTGAAGCCTGAGTCACCAAGAAGGAAGAGGTCTTTTTTGGGTTTTTGTTTTTACTGAAGTATAGGTGATTTACAATGTTATGTTAATTTCTGCTTCAGAGCAAAGTGATTCAGTTATACATACATATACATTCTTTTTTATATTCTTTCCCATTATAGTTTGTTACAGGATATTGAATATAGTTTCCTGTGCTATACAGTAGGACCTTGTTGTTTATCCATCCTATATATTATAGTTTGCATCAAAAAGGTTTTATTATCAATATTATGTCACCAGGAACTAGCCGACACACAGAGCAGAGAATGAGAGCAAAAGATCACAAAAGATTTCTTTGAAAGGAAAACCAAGGAAAATCAAGTAAATGAGACATGTCAGAGCTGTGACTGAAGATGAGGCAACATCACTTCCCTTTTGAAGGTCACTTCTCCACCCAGGATGCTCAGTGACCTGCCAGTCAAGGTGCCCATTGGGGAAGCCTCCCCCAGAGTGGGCAGCCTCCTTGGGCAGAGGTCCAAAAGGCTTTATCCCACCAGCCCTGCACCCATTGTATAAGAACCCTACTTCCTATTAGAGACTAAATACTACACTGTTTAGTAGTTAGAATTTCAGGTACCCTGGAGGGGCAGGAGAGGTGTGGGGCGCAGTCTTCCACTTTGACAAACATTAATTAAATACCCACTGTGCACAAGGCATTGTGCTACCATTCAATGAGCATGGGCTACACCAGGCCCTATAGTAAATGCTTCAAATTGCAATATTTAAATAATGTATTGAATATATTACAGCTTTTAAAACATACAATCAATTTAACCCCAACATAAGGCTTAGAATCATCATTTTTCTAGGTTTTATCGTAGGTTCCCAACATATTTTATCATTTTACTGAGTTTTTGAAAAAAGCAAAGAAATTTTTGCTTTAAAGCCCAATATTCAAGGCTAAGTGTTGCATTACTATGTATCAATACCTATTGAAACAGGTATATAGGTGGAAAAGACTAAATTCATAGTGATTCAGATGTTATATGGAAACTAAATTTCATCTATGAACCAGAAAAGTCTTCAAAAATCACAAGTGAATTTAAGTTGAAAGCAAGAGGTCCTCATATATACATGATCTTACTGGACTGATATTTTTCATCCCATATGTTGTTACAGGACTTACATTGAGAATGATATAACATGTTCTTTCCTTAAATATTTTTAATTTATACTTTCTAAACTTGGAATATTGGCTTATTATGGCATGAGATGACATTTTGACAGTTCCATATTTTTAATTCCTTAAATTTTATGACCCAACACAATCTTAATAATATAATTACTAGAATATAATGGAACATATTTGGAGATTCCTTAAAAAACTAAAAATAGAATTCCCATATGATCCTGCAATCCAACTCCTGGGCATATATCCAGACAAGACTTTAACTCAAAAAGATACATGCACCCCAATATTCATAGCAGCACTATTTACAATAGCCAAGACATGGAAGTAACCTAAATGTCCACTGACAGATGAATGGATAAAGAAGATGTGGTATATATATACAATGGAATATTACTCAGCCATAAAAAAAGAATGAAGTAATGCCATTTGCAGCAACATGGAAAACAGACTAGGTTTTGAAGACCAGCAGATACGGGTTTCCTAGTTTTGTAACCCTGGGAAATTGCTATATCCACATCTTTAAAATGGGGCTTATACAGGATGTATATGTAAACTATTTAGCTCAGTTAGAGATTATCACACTAAGTGAAGTAAGTCAAAGACAAATATCATATGATATCACTTATATGTGGAATATTAAAAAATGATACAAATGAACTTATATACAAAACAGAAATAGACCCACAGACATAGAAAACAAACTTGTGGTTACCAAAGGAGATAGTGGGGGGGGCCACAGGGGGGAGGGAATAAATTAGGAGTTTGGGATTAACATATACACGCTACTGTATATAAAATCGATAAACAACAAGGACCTACTGCATAGCACAGGGAACTATACTCAATATCTTTTAATAACCTATAATGGAAAAGAATGTGAAAAAGAATATATATGTGTAACTGAATGTGTACTTTGCTGTACACTTGAAACTAACATGACATTG
Source organism: Mesoplodon bidens (assembly GCF_964165515.1). NCBI lineage: Eukaryota > Metazoa > Chordata > Mammalia > Artiodactyla > Ziphiidae > Mesoplodon > Mesoplodon bidens. The sequence goes on along the minus strand of NC_138176.1, from coordinate 114,999,717 downwards.
TAAATTAACTATACCTCAATTTTAAAAAATAAAATAAAATGTTACTCCATTAAAATATGAAACTTTGGCAACATGAGACTGCAAGTAAACAGTATTAACCCCTCAAACTATTTGTTGTTATGAATTAAGAGAAGCTCTTTAATTATCATGGAATGCACCTGCAGTATCCGAAGAACTGAGCTAAATAGTTTTCATATATATCCTGTATAACCCCCATTTTAAAGATGAGGATACAGTAATTTCCCAGGGTTCCAAAACTAGGAAACCCATATCTTCTGGTCTTCAAAACCTAGAGGGAAAACACCCTCTTCATTTGTGTATGAACGTAATAAAAAGTATTTTAGTATGTTTACAGTGATTACTATAGATCAAAAACGCCCACTTAGGAGGCAAATACAGTCGGCCCTTGGTATCACAGAGGGATTGGTTCCAGAACCCTGCCCCTCCCAGGTACCAAAATCTGCAGATGCTCAAGTCCCTTACAGCCCACACTCCGTATCCGGAGGTTCTGCATCCGGAGGTTCTGCATCCGCAGATCCAAACAACCACGGATCCACCCTGAGTTGGTTGAATCTGCAGATGCAGAACCCGCCAATACAGAAGGGAAACATGGCAACATAAATACATAAAAACTACTCCATATGATCTCAGGAGTACCAGTGAACAGGGATCTTCATTTACAGCATCTTAATTTGTTTTAGAAAAGAAGACTGATAAATAATAAATATATGCCCCTGAAAACCAGAGACAACTATCTAGAGAGCCATACCAGTGCTAATCAATATTTAAGGGGCTTAGAACTCACAAATACAGCCTTCTGCAATATTCTAAAACATATACTGGTTTTCCATACAAAATATGTTTCTGACTTGTAGGCTTATGAATTATCAAAAATAATTGTGGGTTTGGAGGTGAGATGAGCCCTGGCTATTTCATTTTCTGAATTTAAAATCTAGTTCTCTATCAGCCTTTGATTTTCACATGAAAAGGATTTTAAAAGGCAACAATATGGAAATCCTAAAGGAAAAAGAATGTCAGTGGGAAACGCTATCTATTCATCTAATCTTGACTTCTCACTAAATTTTTACAAAATAAATGAAAAAAAACCTGGAGGATATTTTAAAACTGAAAATGTTAAATACGCTCAGAGAGGGCAACTGAAAAATAGTAAAGTGTTTATAAGTATAGTATTAAATAATGACTTACAAACACTAGGACCTAAAATGAGGTGAAAGAAAGTGCCGGTGGGAAGAGCTGGCAAGATGGTAACATAGTAGAGACGTTAGTTTAGTTTCAGTTAGTTAGTATGTCATACTTTAAGAGTGATGTTCTTTTTTAAGCACTGAGTTATAGATGCCTAGGAAACCAATCAGATCTCAGACACTGAAGGTTGATGAACCAGAGGCACTGTGCTTTACAAGGAGAAAGCAGTATTTCACTCAAATCTTGCCAGTGCTACAGATTTTCCTCCTGGAAAGTTTTTCAAATGATTCTGGGAAGAAAAAAAAAATTCTTTTCAAGGTTGCTTTATCCTGGGATTGCTGGCTCAATTCCCAGGCCCAACGAAAGTATAACGAGTGCCAGAACTAAGATGCCTGTCTTGTTTATAGAACAGAATGAACTTAAACCATATATACCCTCACCTTCTCTGAGCTGACTGCATCTGATGTGTGGAACATGCTTCTTGGACCATTTTCTTTCTCCTGCTCAAGAACTGCAAATCCTTGTAAAATTTCTAATGTCAAACTCCTTGGTACACATGTTTCAAAAGACTTTAAAAGATGCATGTCTTTGATCCAGCGATGCTGTTTCTAGGGATGTTTCTTAAGAAAAGAATTTATTATGTTCACAAAGGTACATGTAAAAGGATTTTCCCTGTAGTATTATTCATTATGTTGAAAAATCGGGACCTCTTAGATGTTCATTAATAATTTTTTAAGTTCATTGACAGATCATATTTATCGGCAGAATGGAACTTAAGGGGACATTAAAAACACCAAAGGCAGCTGTTTGGCCCAGAGCAAAAGTACTGAAAGATTTTAGAACTCACTTTTCGTTTCCTCTTTCCAGCCCAAAGTCTTGGTAGCCTGGCCATCTCCCAACACCTCCCACCCGCTCCCCTTAGGAAGGTGAGGAACCTGTTACATCTAGGTTGAAAGCTTGCTTTTTTATAAATCTATAGTGTTAAAAAAGCATTTTATAAATCTATAGTATAAGAAAAGAAGTATGGGGGTACTCATCTCCAGAGTATAGGATTAAGAGTGAACTTAATCTTTTTCTGCATTGTGTTTAGTATTTCCTGAACTTTTCCCCAAAGAACATCCTTTGTAAACAACCAAACAAAAAACACTGCAAGAAACAGTCAAAAACAGGACAGATGTCTGCAATTTTTTAATGCTTAGTCATCTGCCAAACAGATTTAAGATGGCACTGTCATAAAACGGCCAAGTATCTTTGTTGCTCTGTGCAAATCTGACTTCAAATATCTTATTTATCTATTTAATTTCCCTCAACTAATTAACTTCATTTGTTTCCATCATCAATTTTCTCTTAAGTATGTCCCACATAAAAGGTGACACTTTCCTCAGGTGGATACCCTACTTATCAACCATCCTCAGGAGTAATAAATCATGCTAGTTGGAGTGAAATTAAGTGGGGTGAGTCACTAAGAATAATCCTTAAACACACACCGCAATTATTCAGTACACACGGAAAGCACTTTGGCATTCAGGTAAATCAAGCATGGCATTGTTGATATTTCTTAAAAGTGGGGAAATCATGGTTCAGAGACCTGTCAAATGGATAAATAAACCAAAAAATAAATCCACTGCAATAAAATTGCCTCCTGGAAAATAAATGATTTGTTAGTTTGGCTTAAGAACTGATACAATGGTAGAAAAAGTCCTAGACTTGGTATAGGGAAAACCAGATTTTCATCCCAGCTGTACCACTTACTAGCTATGAAAACTCTAGCAAGTCTAAGCTAAAGGTTTCCTCACCTGAAAATTAACTCTGAAAAAATGTCAGAGGGTTATTCACAGTACAAATGCAAAATTATCAGGCTAAACAGGTTGACTCAAAGAGCATAACCAATTCCTAGCCTCTCTAGCATCACTGAAGAGTAAACTAATTAGCTGTACACATATAGTCAAATATGAGGGCCAGCACGGCCCCAGCTCCCTGAGTCCGTGCCATGGGATCGCACTGCACTTGAAATGGGCCATGGTGAGCCTAGAACTTAGTGATCTCTGGACCAGATAAAGTTTCAGGTTTCTATGCCCTATTTCCACAGGGAAGAACCGCACAAATGCATCCAGGAATGCCATTCGATAACCTCAGCAGTATCCAAGGCCAAGGCTGAACTCGAACATGGCACTGCATGAGACCCACTCCCTCAGTAGCGTGTAGATTTCTCTGTGTGATGAAAACCAACTCAATCAACTCCATTTGCTCTCCCACCATTTTCCAACAGAAATATCCATGACAACACACGAAGGCTGCAACAATAACAGCACCAGAAATTAAGAAAATTAATTACGTAGTTTTCAGTCTCTGAGGAATTTTCCCGAACTTTGGCCCTGGTGGTCCTAGTCCTGCCTCACTCAGGCTGGACTGCTGACCCCAGAGACTGTTTTTGGAGATGGTGGGAGAAGCTTCCTCCATCCGACAGCCCCAGGCAGGCATCAGAATCTCTCCGCACAGACTCTCACAAGACATCACACCCAGGAATGCCAACTGTCAGGGGGAACTGAGACTGAGGGAGTCGATGTGCCTTAGGACACAGTATGGTGGAGACAGGAAAAAAAAACCAGGGAGAAGACCTTCACCAGAGGAGCAGGGGAAAATGCTGACCCACCCAAGGTCAACACCCACCAACTCCCACACCCTCCGCTACAGCCACTCATGCTGGACATCAGAAACCAGCCAGGCCTACACATGTTAATTTGACCTTCAGATCTGAGGGGCGGTTTTAGGAGCACTTAAGAACAAAGAGAATATGGGTAAAAGATGAGCTCTTTTAATTCAAGGATGGGCACACAGGGAAAAATGGTACCTAAGACTCTGTGACATGCAATAGAGAATCCCCAACATTTCAGAAGGAAAACATACTATAGCTGGAATATGGGGCAGTCACGGTATTATAAAATCATTTTTATAAAGAGTTTATTGGCACAGAAATGCTAATGATATAAAAAGCAAAGAAAAATGGGACAAGCATGATATGAATGATTCCAAACTTATTTTCAAACATGAAAGGAAAGAAGAATATACACATAAATATATAGAAAGTATAAAATATATTAAATATTAACAGCAGCTTAGCTCTGGGTAGCAGGATTACCAGTAATTTTTATTTTCTTATATTTATTTATTTATTTATATTTTCCTAAAAGTTTTCTATATATTACATTTCTAATAAAAAATATTATAAATTAAGAAAAAGAGAAGTAGAATCTTTCTAAAATCCAAGGACATTTCAGGTGTATCACACTCTCCCCTCCGGCATTTTTAATTCACTTGGACTCGTATTTCCCAAAGGAAAAAATATATAAGTAGCAAAATTAGAGCATTAGAACAAAGCTTTAATATATGTAAACATATATACATATAGTATATGTAGTTGTAAAGACTTGATCATTGGTCATATAAAATCTAACATGATGGCATTTCCAAAATCATGTCCAACAAAATGGTGTGTGTGTGTCTGTGTGTGTGTGTAGCATCTCAAAAAGCAAGTACTACTCAGCACTTCTAGTCCAACCACTGTATTATTCAAACATTTTTCAAAAGAAATTACATTACGTATGCATCTCAACACATCTTATTTTAAGTAATAGAATATAGAGTGTGCTTCAATTGAACAAAACACACAAACACCCATACAGAAGGAAATCACACAGCTCCTCATGTTACCATAGTCTTGGACATTCAAAATCGTCACTATTGTAAGCAAACAGTGGAGTCAGCAAACTCCATAACGATGGCACCTGTTTTTGTCACTGGCTCAATGGTTACCAGCAAAAACTTTGAAACCATTAGCTACTTCACACATACTGCAATACAGCAAGACAAAAATCACTGCAAAGACACAATGATTTTTGTGCACCAGTGCTGCATGCACTAGTGCATATGTGCCCTAATGTGTGAGCTTCTGCCCATGACATTCACTGGTCAACCTAACATCAGTTCATCCTGGGCGGTACCGTTGGCAAAGGCCACATGGGTCTCACTTAGAGCAAATCTGAATCCTTGTATCTTTCTAAAACCTACTACTCTTCAACTATTTTCAAGGATCCTAAGGTGAAAAATAAGAAAAAAATTAATATGCTCCAATAGATTTGTAATTATGTACAAAGCCAAAAAGGATGGGAACCTTTTAGAGTGCTGGGATCCTACCAGTGGATAAATGGATTTTTTTTTTCTATAGCTCATCCTAGAAAAAAATTTGAAAAGACAATCATGCAGTTGGGTAAAATAACATAAAATACTTTATAAAAACTACTTTCCCCATAAAAGCTATTCCCACAGAATCCGTCACCACTGGCCTTTCAAATGTTTGACTTCATCCATGAAAATACAATATCCAGGAAAGCATCCAACGGTGGTTTGATGGGTGCTCAAAGGTTTTCTAAATAAACTAATGTGCCTTATTTGTAACAGAAAAAGAATGGACACCACCTAAATAACTCACAACAGGGGCATAATTTCATAAAATAAGGTACCTTACTTGACACAGTGTGATTTAGGATTTAAATTATGGGACAAATGTAACATGACACAATGTTAACTGTAAAGTCAACATATGCAAGTGTCTGTATTATTATTATATCTACATGGGCTATAATTAAACACACATGCAAAATGTAGTTGATCTATTAGGGTGAAAGGATTGTGAAAAACTTTATCTTTTAAGAAAATATTCATTATGTTGTTTTATAAAGTTGTTCCCATAGTAACTATTTCCTTTAGAAGAGTTTCGCACTCACAATATTGCCCTCCTCGCCTACCTGCCATCCTACCTGCCTGCTCCCTTCTCTACATTTCCCCATCACAGGAGCTAAGAGATCAGAGCAGGGAGAAAACCTTTGAGTAGGAATGACATTCAAAAGACGTAGAAAGCCATCCTCAATATTTCTGAATGAGTACTGTTCAGAACAAGTTTTCAGTTAACAAGTTATTTTTTAAAGAACACAGATTTTTAAAGGAAACTCTGTGTATATTTTGTAAAGGAAATGGACTAGAGGAAAATTTAGATTATACAAAGAGATCCTCAAATCTGTTCCCAATATTGAAGTCTTCATAAGCAAAACCAGGTGGCAGAAAGTTTTTCAAATAGAAATGAGAGACAAAGATACGAGAGCACACTATCATCAGACACAAAAAACAGATCCATCAGATCACACATGTCTACCTTGAGAAAAAATTTAACTCAAGATTTATAAGTAAATATAAGATTATGATGATGTTAGGACAAAAATCTTTTCTTATGTAGATGAAATTCACAATTGCCAACAGTATCTTCTAGGTCTTACACTAAGGTTTTTTTGTCTGCCCCAACCTTATCTCTCCAACCTCTCTATTATCAATATATCTTGCACTCAAGCTCATCCAGAGCTGCCTTCTTTGAGAAAATCCAGCCAAATTGTGATAACCTATCTTTTAGTCATCCGGCAGTTCATGCAACAAATCATGATAATGATGAAATAGATAAGGATGAAATAACTCAGATAGATCCAATGGTGTTTATCACACTAATTCTGAATATAATCTATCTTCCTGTCCATCACCTGACAGATAACGTTAGCACATAACAGGCCTGTCATAAACCTTTCCCACAGTCCAATGCCAGAGTCATCATGCAGCCAAGGGAGGATTTAGACATCAGAGCCTCCAGAGCCTGTCATACAATGAGAATTTCACATGGAAAGTTGGACCTTCCTGTAAATCTCAGTGAGGATGATGATGGGGAGGGAGGGACCAGGAGGATACTGATAATACCTGTGTATGGAAAGGGACTTGCCTAAATTATTGTAAAAACTGAACCTATGGACTAATAATTATTTCATTTCTAGTGCATCAGGTTTTAGGAAAAGGACATCCTACCTATGTCTGTTTGCAATTTCCCTCTAGTAGTCAGAAAAACACAAATGAGATTTCACAGCAAGAATCACAAAGCTATTTTTGTCCAAACTGACAACTGTGCATCTCATCTGAAGCTACAAATCAACGTATCTGTCCAGAACTATTAGGGAAAAAAACAGCTGTCCAGACCAAGTTCTGCCAGTAAAACAAGACCTTGAATAATAGCAAGGGCAGTGTCAGGACCTCAAAGAGACACTAATAGACTACAAAAGTAAACAGGCGTCCAGTCAGGCTGATTTCTTTCATTTGGTTCCTGGCGACAAACGCAATGACAAAGGTCAAACATGTCTTGGTCCAGTTGTTTTCAATTCTTGGCTAAAAGAGGCTTATTTTAAAAACACAACTCAAGAAAATGCTACTCTGATATTTCTTATCATTAAAATTACCATCTCTCCATAAATGGTATCCTGTATCATTAAAATCCACGTGGGAAGGCCTGGCAAAAGGCACAAAAAGAATCAGAGTTGGAAACCCTACATTGATTACTCTTTTATGATTGACACACTGATAGAGCCAGATTCCTGAATGATTGATATCCCAGCCCCATCACCACATTCCAAACTGCAGTTAGTTCAGGAAGTAAAAATTAAAAGAGGTAGTCATAGAATTTTAGCAGTTGATGGGAAAATTGAGGTTCCTTTGAACCAAATTCAGAGAAATAAGGACTCAAAACTATATTAACATATAACAAAATGGACTTGCTGTTTTCTATAGTTTATTTCTGGTTTCTTTTGGAGAGAAGCGGGGGAGGGGGAGCAGTTATAAACCCAAAGTATCAACATACTGACAAATACTTAAAATATGCCCGGAACGGCAAAAGTAATACCCTAAAAATGTGCAAATTTTCCACTTATTTTCTGATGAAAATCTATTTCTACTTCATTCATAAAGTAACACTGAGAATAGGTGATAATGAATAAAACAGAATAAACCAAAAATAAAGAGGCAGAGTGGAGCTGGACTGCCAGGATTCAAATCCTAGCTCTACCACTCATGAGCTGTTTGACTTTGGGCAAATTAATTAACCTCGGTGTTTTCCTTATCTTTAAAAGAGAGGCGATAATAACAGGCCTATTTCACAGGGTTCCTAAGACCATTTAAAGGAGTTATCAGTGGCAAAATACTTAATACAGATATAGAACAAGTGGTATAGAAATATTTATTACAGTCAACAAAAATCAGCTCATTAACAAAAGTTTCTGGAGTAAATTCAAATTAGCATAATTTTAAATTCAATTATAAATGTAGATATTGATATATCATTGAATTTTTGTTAGAAAACTATTTTATATTGCATTTTCCCCATGCATCAGAGATATCTGCAGACATGAAATTATTTTTCATGATCTACAGAGTTGAGAGAATCCGCAGAATTGTTGCAACCTTATACTGTTCTGTATTGTTATTTCTCAGTCCAAGAATGTCTTGCCTCTATCACGCAAGTAAAATTTCCTTGAAGACAAAGACCACATCAGATTTTCATTTTATATACTCGGCAGGACCCTGCAAACTAGTACACATGAAGTTTGCACTCATGAAGTTAACTGGATTAATCTGACAATTTTTATGGCAAGGACCTGGAATTTAATTAAGTTTATTAAATTCTTAGTGTAAATACAGAAAACTTGGCCAATTTGGTTATACTATAATCCTTCAAGTTGTTGAAAACTTTCTTAGGTCATCCATGGACTACCATTTCTCCAGAAAGAAAGAAAAAAGCAAATACATTTCCAAAAATCATTTCTTCTACTAGTGATTTTCTGAATCTTCTTCCAGTTTTCCAAGGTCCTAAAAATTGTGGATTACAAAATATACTGTGAACACTGGTCCATTCCAAAACACCAGGAACAAACAAAACAATCCTCCAAGTTGAAAACCTACTCTTTCCACATTTTTCAATACTTCTCAGAGGGAAGCCTATTTAAGAAAACAGATCTGCTCCTTATTTATAAATGCTAAAGAGACAGAAACTAGCACAGAACAAAGAATTCTAAGAAAAAGATCCCACCCTCAAAAAAAAGACAACGCTATGTTCAAACATATTTAATAAATATCATTAAAAATCTAATTCCTGGGAATTCCCTGGCGGTCCAGTGGATAGAACTCCACACTTCCATTGCAGGGGGCATGGGTTCAATTCCTGGTCAGAGAACTAAGATTCCGCAAGCCTCGTTGCACGACCAAAGAAAAAAAGGTATTAAAAAAATCTAATTCCCTTAAAATGCAAGGATTAAACACACCACATTTCATGAAAATGCAGCACTTCAGATGGTAATACATCTGTAAAATGACAGAAAAAAGATTAACATTTTTGTAGACTCAACACATCAACTAGATAGTCCTGTAAGAATAAAATCGTATTCATTACAGATGGGAACAGTTGGGTCATTGCATTTGCAGGCAATTTGATGAGAAATGACTCATCTACAGTACTTTCTGGAAACCATTCTATCAAAAACTCTGAAATACATGGCCATAACCTAGATTTTGTCATTACCTCAAGACAATTCTCTTTTGAAATCGTATACTCTACTTTCTGCGTTGGATCACAACCTTCTTCCTTCACTTTCCCATTGCCTCGTCACCAAAAATTTGTCCGGTTGTATCAGACCTGTTCCTGACTTCTTTTCCTCCTGTAAGCAGCAATCGCACTCATCCACGACTGATCAAGTCAACTACATCTTAAAACCAACTCCCCCAGTAATTCCGCACTTCCCTAACCCTTATGCTACAACCACCTTGCATACTCACATCCTTAGATTAATCTAGCTACTTGAATTCTTGTACTCTACCCCCAAACTCAAATTATGGAGCATTACTGCATAAAAGTCACAAGACTCAGCTATGTAGCACCACTAGAAATCTAATTTTAATCCTAGCTGAGCACTATCACTATTCATTTCTCTTCCTATTCCCCCCGCCCCGCAGCTACAATTCTAGAAATTCACCACTGCTTCCAGTCTTCTATTCAATCCTTAACTATTGCCATTTCCACAAGATGACATTGCCTCCCATCTCCTCATCAACTCCACAATACGCCCACATTTCCACGTTTACACAAATGTACCTTTCAGAAATTTGCTTGATTTATTATGTTTGGTCATCTTCCTCACTGGGATAAAAATAGTCAAGTCCTTTTCATCTGAAAAAGTCTTTGCCTCAATACTGTGAGGTGGTTATATAATTAAGGAATATACAAAGAGATTCAGAGACAGAAAACCATGGTTGAGCAATAAAAGCAGAAGAGTAATAAAATTCAAGACCAATTAAAAAAAAAACTCTTAACAAAATCAGGATGAATGGGAACTTCCTTAATCTGAGAAGGTATATCAAACATCATAGCTAATGCCCAGTTATAACACTTCTATTGAACCTTATGCTAAAAATCTGAGTTTCTGCAATGGGACAAGAAAAAGAAATAAAAAGCATGAAGATTACAAAAGACATTACTCACAGACAATATGATTGGCTATAGAATCTTCAGGCAAATTATGTGAATGAGTTCAGCAAAGTGGCTAATATAAGATCAGCATACAAAAAATTAATTTACTTCATATACACCAAGAACAAACAGAACATGTAATTTTTGAAAAGATTCCATTTACTACAACAAGAAAAAAAATAAGAAGTACCTAGCAATAAGTGTAACAAAAGATACCTACATCTTTCTGAAGAGAATTATAAAACTTCAAATATATACATTAATGCGGAGTAAAATAAATGGAAAGAGATACCATATTCATAGATGGGAAGGCTCAACATTTTAAAGATATCAACTGTCCCCAAAATGACTCATAAATTCAATGTCATTCTAATTAAAATACCAACAATGTACTTCATATACCTTGATGAGCTAACTCTTAAATCTACATCATAATCCAAAGTGCCTAAAATAGCTAAGAACATGTTAAAATAAAGACCAAGGTAGAGGACTTATTATCAAAACTTACTATAAAGCCATAGTTAAGACAATATGATAATGACACAGAATTTGAACAGACTTGGAAGGACCAAATGAGAACAAGTATGTTAGAAATTTGAAATATGTCAGAGCTGACATATAAATAATTGGGGTAAAGATGAACAATGATAAATCAGTATTAATTTGGAAAATATAAAATTCCAAGAGAAATTCCAAGTGAATTCAGTAAGTAATTACGAAAAGCAAAACCTAGAAATTCTTAAAAGATGATGCAGGAGAAAAATTTTATGACTTTAAGATAAAAAAAAATTCTTAATTAAGAGAAAAAGAACACCATCCATAAAAAGAAAAGGCTGAAAATTCTGACTTTATTAAAATCTTAAAATTCTGTGTATCAAAAGGCATCATAATTGTAAAAGGCAAACCAAGACTGGGAGAAAATATTTACCATACAGAAAAATAATACTTATATCTATAGTATAAAATAAACCAAGTAAAACAGCTCAGTGATAAAATGGACAGAGAATTTAAATAGGTAATTCACAGAAGAGGAAACCCAAATGCCCAATAAATATACAAAAAGATGTTCAACCTTGCTAACATCAGGAAAATGCAGTTTTAAAACTTTGTTACATCCTTCAGATTGGCAAAAAAAAAATTTTTTTTTTGTCCTCACAGCATGTAGGATCTTAGTTCCCCCACCAGGGATGGAACCCACGCCCCCTGCAGCAGAAGCAAGCGCAGTCTTAACCACTGGACCACTAGGGAAGTCTCAAATTTTTTTTAGTTAGAAGTCTGATAAAACCCAACTGTGGAGAGTCAGGAACTCATTCACTATAGATGGAAGAATAAATGGCACAATCATTCAGAATTGCAATTTGTCAATAGTTGGAAAAACTGAAAAAGCACAAGCCCTCAGATTTAGCAATCCCTGTACTAGGTTTATGCCCTAGAGAATCCTGTACATGTGCTCAATGAGACATGAACAAGAATGTGCACCAGAGCAGTGTCTCAAATAGGAAACAAACAAACAACAACACCTGAAAATAGCATAAATACCTAAAGACAGGAACAAATCAATAAACTGTGGTATATGCAATATGCTTACAATGGAATGTTATACAGTGACACATCAGTGAATCAGTGATCCATCTAGAGAAATCTCAAAACAATGCTGAAGAAATAAAGAATACAAAAATGTATCGCTTTATCATGTTTTAAAACATACAAAAGAATGCTATATATTGCTTATGTATGGATGTATGGATGGAAGGGAAACATGCATGAAAATGATATACATCAAATTTAACAGAATGATTCTCTCCGGGAAGCAGGGAGGGAGTGGGGCGCCGGAGGAGCACATGGGAAGTTTCAATAACATCTGTGCACGTTTTTCTTAATCTGGGTAGTGAGTACTTGAGTGTTTGTTACAATATTCTTCACTCTTTTTTATATGCCTAAAATATTTCATATTTTAAAAGATGGAGAAATCTGAAGATAGAAGACATAGGTGTGTACTTTACAATGGATGCATTTAATTGTATATAAACTACACCTCAATAAAGTTATTTTTTAAAAAGGAAAAAAGGGGCTTCCCTGGTGGTGCAGTGGTTGAGAGTCCGCCTGCCGATGCAGGGGACACGGGTTCGTGCCCCGGTCCCGGAAGATCCCGCATGCCGCGGAATGGCTGGGCCCGTGAGCCATGGCCGCTGAGCCTGCGCGTCCGGAGCCTGTGCTCCGCAACGGGAGAGGCCACAACAGTGAGAGGCCCCAAAAAAAGAGGAAACAAGTTACAACCTGTGTTTAAGGAATTTCTGTATAGAATTCTGTATAGAATTGCTGTATGGTCCAAATATTTTCAACCCAGCTCCAACCTGTGTTCCTAAAGATGGAGCCTAAGCTAAATACGGGTGAAATATTTTAAAATAATAAAAACAATGAATAATTTTTTGGAATAATTTTTTAAAGTAACCAAGTTTATTTTAAAGTCTAGAATTATTTTAATAAATTAAATTTTAAATTAGTAATTTTAATAAATTAAACTTGGTAGGTTTACATTTATTAAATTTTATTAACTTAATAATCAAAAAATACTAGTTTCTTTATTTTTAAAGCCAAAGAGAAAGATTTTTCTCCATGTAGACAAGTTCCAGTCTCCAAATCACAAACATTCTATCCTGCATGACCACATATCATGGTTTCACTGAAAGACTATTGGATTAGAAAGAGAAGACTTTGGTTCTAAACTACCTAGCTAGTAGAATTTTGTAGAAAATCTAATAAGAAAATGTATATGACAATATTTTAAAAGGCATAAGGTATATCATTAAAAATATAAGGAGATAATATTATTACTATCATAAAGCCAGATATGTTTCCATGCGTTATTATTCTACACTGGTTATCCAACTAAAAAAAAATTTTGTTTTCATTTTTCCTTGTCTCAATCAATATATTTAATACAGTTAAAATGCAGGTAAAAATAATTTGTTATTAGAATATTAAAAGCCTACCAAAAGTACGTTTCACTAAGTATTCTTAGGTCATAACATATTCAGTTGTTTCTTAAGCTGCCATTTATTTAACACTTGTAATTGATGATTTCTTAGCTTATCCTGACCTTGCTTATGAGAAAGGAAAGCACTGCTCTGATGTCCTTGAAAAGTTAGCCTTGGGATTGGAAAAGAAATGAACACATTCCTTTAGGTGCCCAATGCTTTAAACAACCTGCCAGACAGGAGGCACTAGTAGATAATTAGCTATTTGAAGACTGAAATTATAAAGAACTTTCCCCAAAGAATTGTTTTTGTTTCTTCATTAATATTCACAATTCAATAAGAAGCAGCAGAGTTAACATGTGATGACTGCTCACAGCTTTGGGGATATTATGTGAAGCCCCTCACATGTATTAGCTCATTTATTCCTCACATCCACACAATGAAGTGGGAAATATTATGTCCTTTCACAGGTGAGCAAACAGGCATAAAGAGGTCAAACAGCTAACTGAAGATTATATAATCACTAGTAGTAAATTTGGAACCAGAATACAGGTCCGTCCAGAACCAAATCTGGTATTTTTAACCACTATTCCACAGTGCCTCAGTATATAAATACAAATGTATAAAAGGCAGAATAGAGTGCGCTCCCCAATTAATGTCAAGATTGAAGGAGACATCGAATTCTAATACTGGTTCTTTCTAAGTGTCAGAATGTCGAGTGATCTAATTTTTATTTTAAGTTAATTTTAATCATTGAAGCTTTAAATTTAGTTTTCTGTATTTTCCAAAATTTATACAATGGAGCATGTTCAACTTTTATAGTAAAAGTAAATGTATTGGAAAAGTAACAAGAAAATATGTTTAAATGCATGAACTTAACAGCTTGAGTAATAACTTAAGAAGAGTTCAAAGAGTTTGGAGAAATTTTAAAATGTCTATTCACGGATCAGATTCAATTCACACGTGCGGGATAACATGATAGGTGCCAGGCTCTGCGTGAGGCACCTACCTCTGCAAAACACCTGTACCTATGAAGAAACTGGGGTTCAGAGGATTCTCAGAGGAAGTAGGATTCCAGCCCTGTGCTGCTTGGCTGCCTCCAATTATAACAAGGAAAGCTTCAAATGGGGACAATATGATGATTAGAAACCAGCTGCTTCAAACTCCTGGCTCTCCTAGTCAGGCTCAAGGAGTAGCAGAGACGCTCTCTCATCATTCTCTCCAACAACTTAGTTCTGTGGGCCCTGCTCACTCTCTCTAATTTTGTATACAAGACGAGTGTGGGCAGCCTCTGGGTCAGGGTCAGAGTCTACATGAATGGTCAGTATTCATTTCCTTAACTCTCCAACCTCAGCACCTGTCTGCCCAATGTCATGGGCCCCGGCCGGTATCCTGCTGCTTCAGCCAACCATCCCTTCTTCTCCAGGACTTGCCATCAACTCTGGATGCTTCCAGACTTCTCTCTCCTGCACAGTAATCTCAGGGACTGGCCCACTGGCACCTTGAGGGCTATGTCTCATTCACGTGTAGTACATAGTGAGGTTCAAAGGGCTTATGAATCATTAATTCATTAACATCTTGACTTTGTGCCTGACAACCGTCATTGCCACCAAACCGTTTTTCTTCTCTGCATTTCTATTCCAGGTCCCTCTCAGCCCGCCCTGTCAGTGTCCAGGATAAGAAAGGGAAATCAGCAGATGCAAGAAACCATGAAGTCATATCTGTATGCTGCCAGTAACTCCATCAAGGGCAAGAGAAGAAACTAAATGCACTTATGCAAAGGATACATCTAAGAATGCAGAAGAAAGACACTTCCAGGCAAAATTTCTTTTCAAGTGCTCCGAACCATGGCAAGTGCTCAGAGACATTAAAAGGATTCTGCTTGCTCAGAGTTTTGGAGAAAAAAAGAGAAGTTAAAGATGGAACGACAGTTATGAAACAATGTTTGGCTCAAGAGAAAGACAGTCTTCTCTTCATTAGAGTTTGTTATTAAACTACTAGAGATGCAGTGAGGGGAAAAAAGTGACAGAGGTAATAAATACATTCTTCTTGAATGTGGTCAAAGTCTTCATGTCTATGATTTTGTTTTACAGTGTTTTATATTTGTGCCTTTTTAAAAGTACTTGTCACTTCTGACATTAGTAGAAAACATGCATTTCATTTCCTCAAAGTTTTCAGAGTTTCTGGAAAATAAGAAATCTGAATTACAAAAAAATAAGTACCAAATCCATCAGCGATTTACAACAGCTTCTCCCCTAAAGAGCAATATTCAGTGTCTAGCGCTGAAGGAAGTGAGGCTGCCGATCTGTGGAGGGCAATGAATTCCCCCAGGATTCATCATTTTAATCGATTAACATCATCACTGTGCCAAATTACAAGAAGTCATTCAAAAGTGTGCAAGATCTTTTTCAAAGGCAGAGAAAGGTACATTATCAGAGAAATTCCAAACAGGTATCATCTTACCCACGGATTTTTGGATCTGGGAGAATACTGCACAATGTCTGCTTCATGTATGTCATTAGGTTTGGGTTCTAAATAACACCAAATAACTTAAGTACTGTACATATAATATCTATACTACTATCACAGCTAATGTATATTTGATGACAATTGGTTCAGTTATTCTTTTTTTTTATTCTTCATTTTATATTGGAGTATAGTTGATTTTCAATGTTGTGTTAGTTTCAGGTGCACAGCAAAGGGATTCAGTTATATATATACATATGTCTATTCTTTTTCTTTTCCCATAAAGGTTATTGCAGAGTACTGCATAGAGGTCCCTGTGCTATACAGTAGGCCCTTGTTGCTTATCTATTTTATACACAGTAGTGTGTATATATTAATTGCAACGTCATAATCTATCCCTCCTCCCCTTTGATAACCCTAAGTTTCTTTTCAAAATCTGCAAGTCTGTTTCTGTTTTGCACAGTTATTCTTAACTTGAAAAAGTACACTTAAGTGGAGCAAAATAAAAAATCAAGAAAATTGGCTTTTAGTAAGTTATACTTAACTTACTTTACATTGCTCTGTTCTAGCTGAAAGTAACTGCCCTCCACCTTCCTCCCTTTCTTGAATTTTCAGATGCTTAGTGTCTCCCATGATCTTTTGACTCCTGTGTAAAGCACCGTCCAGAGGCTAATTAATTGGCTGAGCAGTTGAATGTGCAGCTTCTGTTACATAAGTTGAGTTCACAGAATTTGGAATGACTAATCAATGTATTAAATGCCATCTGAAATGACTTTATTCAGTCGAGTCTTGGCTCTGTCCCGCAGAGCCACCAGGCCTTGGACAAGTCACCCCATCCCTGCGAGTTTAGTCTCCTGGAACTGAACATTCTATAGAAACTCCTACCCCAACTATGTCACTGTGGTTTTGGGATGAGGTCCTAGAAGAAATTCGAAAAGGTATGGTTATGGGTAATCAGGGACTTGCATACGCCAAATCCACTTAGTCTTACTGAAGGCACCTGACCTAAAAATGGAGCAGATACTACTCAGCAAGTAATAATCACAAGGACAGCAACAACAGAAAACTCCTATCACCCACTTCTTCCTTTGGAAAAAATTTCTATCAGTCATTTGATATTTTAAATAGTCATTTGAGAGTTTTTCACATAACACTGTTATTTGTCAGCAAGAATAATAAAAGCTCCCTGTTTCTATCATTAAATCAGATCAAAAGTGGTTAAAATCGTCTTTTCATCATATAGAGCTAGAGATTACTTGCCTACCGACTGCACTGCGTGGTTTGATTGTGCTGCTCTTTTATCTGGCCTCGATCAAAACACAAACTTGGCAACACAAGCCACACTGCAGCAAAAGAAATGTTGTTTTATAGTCAAGAGCTCACTTTTCTTGTTAAAAATGGCAAACAGTTTTGTCTGATAAAATCTAAGGCAGTCAAGATTCAATGCAAGCCCTATCAAAATCCTAATGGTATTCTTTGCAGAAAGAGAGAAAAAAATCCTAAATACATACAGAATCTCAAGGGACCTTGAATAGCCAAAACAATTCTGAAAAAGAAGAACAAAGTTGGAGGCCTTACATTTCCTGATTTCAAAACATACTACAATGCAAAAGTCATAAAGACTGTGTGATACTGCCATAAAGACAGATATATAGATTGATTAAACAGAACAGAGTCCAGAAAAAAACGTTTGGGTGTATGGTCAAATAATTTGAAACAAGAGTGTTAAAAGAGTACACAGTGGGAAAAAGACACTCTCTTCAACAAATCGTGTTGGAAAAACTGGATATCCACATGCAAAAGAACAAAGCTGGACCTCTACCTTACACCATATACAAAATTAACTACCAATAGCTAAAAAATAATACATATGAATTTACATACAAGACAGAAACAGTCTCACAGACATAGAAAACGATCTTCTGGTTACCAAAGGTTTTGGAAGGGGGGAGGGACAAATCAGGAGTATGGGAGTAAGAGATACAACTACTCTACATAAAAAAAGATAAGCGGGCCTCCCTGGTGGCGCAGTGGTTGAGAGTCCGCCTGCCGATGCAGGGGATACGGGTTCGTGCCCCGGTCCGGGAGGATCCCATATGCCGCGGAGCGGCTGGGCCCGTGAGCCATGGCCGCTGAGCCTGCGCATCCGGAGCCTGTGCTCCGCAAGGGGAGAGGCCACAGCAGTGAGAGGCCCGCGTACCAAAAAAAAAAAAAAAAAAAAAAAAAGATAAGCAACAGGGATTTACTGTATACCACAGGGAATTATATCCAACATCTTTTAATAACATATAATGGAATATAATTTGCCAAAAATAAAAACTGAATCACTATGCTATACACCTGAAACTAATGCAATACTGTAAGTCAAATATACTTCAATTAAAAATTTTTCAATAAATACATAAATTAAAATGGATTAAAGACCTAAACCTAAGACCTAAAACTAAAAAAATCCTGGAGGAAAACACAGGATGAAAGTTTCAGCACACTGGATCTGGCAATGAGTTCTTGGAAATGTCATCAAAAGCACAGGCAACGAAAGAAAAAATAACAATAAATTGGACTATATCAAACTTAAAAACTTCTGTACATCAAAGGAAACAACCAACAGAGTGGAAAGGCAACCTATATAATGGGATAAAATATTTGTAAATAATATATTGGTTAAGGGGGTAATATCCAGAATATGTAAGGAATTTCTACAACTCAACAACATAAAAAAAATTTATAATAGGCAAAGGACTTAAATAAACAATTCTCCAAAGAAGATATACAAATGGTCAGCAGGCATATAAGAAGATGCTCAGCATAACTAATTACAAAAGAAATACAAATCAAAACCACAAATGAGATACCACATCACACTGCTTAGGATGGCCATTAACAAAAGAACATAAAATAACAGCTGTTGGCAAGGATGCGGAGAAATTGGAACCTTTGTGCTCTGTTGGTAAGAATGTGAAATGGTGCAGCCATTATGGAAAAAACCATATGTGAGTTCCTCAGAAATTTAAAAATAGAATTACTATATGATCTAGCAATCCCCCTTCTAGGCATTTATCCAAAAGAATTCAAAGCAGGATCTTGAAGAGATACTTGCACACCTATGTTCATTGCAGCACTATTCACACTACAAGAGGTGGAAGCAACCCAAATGTCCACCAAAAGATGAACAGATAAAGAAAATGTGATGTATACATACAGTGGAATATTACGCAGCCTTAAAAAAGTAAATCCTGTCACATGATACGACATAGGTAAGCCTGGAAGACATTATGTTAAGCAAAATAAGCCAGTCACAAGAGGGCAAATACTATGTGATTCCATCATATACCTAATGTCATCAAAATCATAAAAATAGAAAGCTGGGGCTTCCCTGGTGGCGCAGAGGTTGAGAGTCCTCCTGCTGATGCAGGGGACACGGGTTCGTGCCCCGGTCCGGGAGGATCCCACATGCCGTGGAGCGGCTGGGCCCGTGAGCCATGGCCGCTGAGCCTGTGCGTCCAGAGCCTGTGCTCCGCAACGGGAGAGGCCACAGCAGTGAGAGGCCCGTATACCGCAAAAAAAAAAAAAAATAGAAAGCTGAAAGGTGGTTGCCAAGGCAGGGAGGAGGTGAAGGAATTCATTTTTAATGGGTATAGCGTTTCAGTTACGCAAGATGAAAAAGTCCTGGAGATTTGTTATGACAATGTAATAATACTGAACGCTAGTGAACTGTATACTTAAAAATGATGAAGATGGAATTTTAATGTTATATGTTTATTGCCATAATTAAAAAATGAAAAAAAAACCCAAGATGCAAAACAAAAACTCTGTTAAAAAATCTGAGGCAGTTGATATTGAGACTACAAAATAACACGGCAACACTAGACTCCACAGATAAAGTCACCTAAGAATAAATTTTAAATGGCATAATGGTAAGTGCTAATAACACTTAGTGAGCATATATACCAGGTGTCGGGCTAGGAGCTTTACATGTATTTTCTGATATAATAATCCCAACAGTGTTAGATGAGGATTACTGTCTCCATTTCATACAAAATATTGAGGCTTAGAGAGGTCACATTCTGATAAGAATCGCATGACTCCCAGCCTGTCCTGCTGAGTGCTGTGCTATATGTCACATGACCTAATACCTTCCCTGAACACTCACCTAGACCAGAGAATAAAACCCACGAAGGATGCCATTTTTTCCTAATTAAACAGAACTGAACAGACAAAAAAGCAATGCTGAGCTTTAGAAACTGAAGCATGGTGCCCCCTGTGGATTTCCCATTTTTATTATAGAGAGAGCTTACAATATCTACCCCAGATGAGGAGTCTCTCACTCTTATCCTTCCTTTTTTTTCTTTTTTTAAAATGTTTATTTTATACTGGAGTATAGCTGATTAACAATGTTGTGTTAGTTTCAGGTGTACAGCAAAGTGATTCAGTTATATACATGTATCTATTCTTTTTCGAATTCTTTTCCCATTTAAGTTATTACAGAATATTGAGCAGAGGTCCCTGTGCTATACAGTAGGTCCTTATTGGTTATCTATTTTAAATACAGCAGTGTGTACATGTCACTCCCAAACTCCCAACCTAGTCCTCTCTCCCACCCTTCCTCCCCCTCCCACCACTGTTCCTTCTCTAGGTCTGTGAGTCTGTTTCTGTTTTGTAAATAAGTTCATTTGTATCACTGTTGACCTAAACTTCCAGGTAAATGACAGAAAACCACCTTTGTGGAAATGTATTTACAGCAGAAGCATACTCATTCAGCGACCTAGCACAGACACATCATAGCAGGTATATATCAAGACATTCCTTCACCAGAACAGCAGTCAGTGGGCCCTGATCAATTTCAGCTCTCTCATCTCAAACTAGCTGCTTAAGGACTGGGGACCCTGAGACCTGGCTGGTGCTGCTGGCTCAGCCACATGGCTTTAGTGATCTGGGCAAAGAGAAGAAGTAGTTAAATCCAAGTATGAAAAGAAAAGATCCTTTAGAAGTATGCACAACGTGACAGACAGCAAAGAGCTTTAAGATTTTTCATGGACAGAACCACTAAAAAGCAAATTGCAACTGAAAACTCAAATTTAAGAAATCCAAGCCTTCACAGATACAGTTTGAGGAGGACCTTGGGTTCTTAAAATAATCCCCCAAATCTGTCAGTCCACACGAGATTGTGCAATTTTGTCGTCTGCCTTGTGCCAAGGGAGCAATTTCATAATGAAAGTCTCTATGACATTCTCATCACTGCATTTCTATTACAACTCTAATCTGAATTGGGGGGTGAGGCTCTGAAGGGTCCCATCAATTGACTTTGTGAACTTAGCACAGAGCCAGGCTTCGGCAAGGCTGCAGTGAGCTCTAGCTCTGGCTTTTGGAGGTGGTGGAAAGCTGATCTCCTTTCCCCGGGTTACCCTCACTGGTCGGTGCAGGCCCCAGAGCTACCCAAAATGCTGCAGTAGCACAGACGCAGCTATCAGAGCCAGGCTCTCTGGGGGCCTCGAGATGCTGGCGGGGGCCTCAAGATGCTGGCTGTGTCCTCTGCAGCCTATGAGCTCTGCAGTCATTTCGGTGACACTCACAACCACAGGGAAAAGTGAATAGTTACTTTTTTTTTTTTTTTAAGGGTTTTCTCTCTGTTTTCAACAGCAAGTCAAGATGATGCGATTTCTGGGGACATATGGGAAAGGACACAGTGACTCAGGTCTATTATGCAAGTGGATCTTATTCTATTTCTGTTGTTCCACTGGAGGGAATGCCCGGAATAATCATCCAGAAATTAGCCTTCAATTTGGTAATCAAAGTTGAAATCAGACAACTGTAAATCAAACTATCTAACCAAACACTGGAGATCACTGACACCTTACAAGTCAAAAAATCAAAACAACGTCAATATTCAGGGCCATGTGCTTCATGTGGTCCAGTTAACTGAAATCAATATCACTGCAACAGTCTGACAGTGGGACCCAGATTTCCCCTCATATATATACTAAGGATCTCATAGGACCATGTATTTGTTTTTACATACGTAATCGTATGTTATAAAAGAGGCAAACATAACCATAATGCTTGCATTAAAATAGTTCTAAACGTACTACCCGAGCTAATAGGGAGACTCTGCCACAGGTCATAATTATGTCTGGAAACTATATACAGAGAAATGTAATAGACAGAAAAATATTTTCCTAATTCACAATGATAAAGTCCTATAAGACAAGAGCTCATCTCTCATGACACGAGATGCATCATTTACCCACAAGAGGGCTTTGGATTACCAGGGGGAAAGCAGCTCCCAGGTTACAGATCTGTGAGGTTCTGGAGAATAGCCCTCAGACCCCCTGAAACCTAAGAAATCAAGGGCCAGAGACCCAGAAATAGATTCGTGTCAGGACAATCCTGGCAATGAAACCTTTCATGTCAGGACAATTCTGGCAATGAAACCTTTTGGCCAGGCACCTAAGGAGCAGGCACTGTTGTTTTCCAAGCTGTTCAAACTTCAGGTGAACTGAAGACTGCATGACACAGCTGCCAGAAGCTCTGCTGCAACTGACTGTGATGCACAGAGCAGCAAAAGAAGAGCCAGATGCTGATGCTTCCTTAGTCTCCTTGGTGTCACGTGTTATCTACAGAAGTCTAACTGTTCCAGAAAGACGAATCTTGTGACCACTGCCTGAGAATGTCCACTCACTTTCTCCTAAGTATACACAGCCACGGACCATCATTCACCTTCCCAAATGGACCGTGAGTTATGGAGGCAGGTAACTGTGTCTTCTGCGTGGTTGCATCCCCAATGCACACAGTAAGGACTCAGGGTATGCTGTTTGTTTGCTACTGGACTGTGAGAGAGTCTGAGACACTTCTTTTGAATCCAAGGGGTGCCAATCTAAAGACTAACCACAGGTGAAGGAGCTGGTGATAGGGGATCTGTGGAGTAAAGGAGTGCTCCAAGGAAAGATAACAAGCTCTGCTTTAGATAGAAGGAGCACGTCTTAGTCCATTCAGGCCACTATAACAAAGTACCATAGACTGAGTGGCTTGTAAACAACAGACATTTATTTCTCATGGTTCTAAAGGCTGAAAGTCCAAGGTCAGGTGACAGCATAGTTGGGTTCTGATGAGAACCCTCTTCAGGTCACAGACTGCTGACTTCTCACTGTACCCTCACATGGCAGACAGTAGAGGGAGCTCTCTGGAGCCTCTTTTATAAGGGCACTAATCCCATTCATGAGGGCTCCACCCTCATGACCTAATCACCCCCTAACACCATCACCATCAAAATTCAACACATGAATTTTGAGAAGGACACATTCAGTCCATAACAGGGCACAAAACCTAACTAAAGTAAATTTGGAGAAACACTGAAATCGAAATATGTTATGCCAACTATACCTGTAAAATAGTGATGGTCAGGACTTTCTTGTATAAAGACTTTTTCAAATGGGAATACAGTAGGCTCTGTATACTTTTAATCAAAAAATTAAAAAAAATTAAAAGCTACAAAGAAATGTATGATTCTGGAAAAATAGCAGTACCATATGATAAACAATAATGCACAAAAACAAGACTGTGAACATCAGAGATCATTTATAGACAACCATCGTACCCCAATGGCACTTCAGTAATAGCTGAAGTCAATCATTATCTAATTTTTAAATAAAAGCGCACAACATAAGTATTATTTTCGTCAAAGACTATTCTGCAATTATGCCTATAATTTAACAGAAAATAAATTATGTATGCCTCCAGAAAAGAAAAAAAATACATCCTTGATGAAATTAATGGTTCCTGGAAAGTTGTTCTTTTCTTGTAAATTGTATTCCATAATTTGAGAAAACTTGCATCATCTCGAGTAGAAAAAGCTGAGTCGGCATCTTCCCATCTCATAACTGAGAGAAAGAACAGGAGCCTCGTGCCCTCCCAAGACTGCAGCAAGATGAATCAGCCTTCAGTCGCCTCCTCACTCCAGCCCCGCCTGCTCCTTCGCACCCAATACCCTTCTTCACAGCCATGGAGTCTTGGAACACAGGCTTTCCGGGGGAGGCAGGATGCCCCCAGAGGCCCCACACACTGTGCCAGGCCAGGTTGCTGCCGCCTCCCTGAAGGCCCACCACGCCCCACCCAGCACACCCACTTCAAGGTTCCACATCGTCACTAGGACAGGCACTCCCAGAAAGGGAAGGTGACCCAGGCAGCTTCCTAAAGCAACAAATTATGTGGAAAGGATTGTGTCATAAGCCCTGATCCATTTAACAGCACAGTCCTACAGCATTTAGAACCTCCTTCCCTTAAGTACCTGGGGTTGCACAGTTCTAGTCGCTGACTCACCCAGAAAACTGACGTGCCGCATGAAGCTTTGCCTTCAGTTGTCAGATAAACTCAAAGGAATCATAGTACCAGCTGCCTTCTTTTACAGAGAAAAGCCGTCCCTTCTCTCCCACCCCTGTCCCATGTCACTGGTATTTTAGCAAAGGGGACAAAGCATGAGACATAATACTGGATCTGAGTTCGGGAAGGGCACTGAAAGGTCACCCAGTCCATCCCCCATCTGTCCATCAGCCCTAATCTCAACCATAACATTTTACTTTCTTTCTAAGGTTACCTGAACAGTGTCTCCTCAGCTCGTTTCTATGTATAGTCCTTACCTGCACTCTCTGGAAATTCTTTCTCCTCATCTGAATATGTCATATTAACATTTAAATACGTGTTCCTTCATTAGGTACCCGGTGGTTTCCACACACCGCTCCCCCCCACCGCCCGCCCCCGGTCTTTCCTAAAACTGCCATCAAAAGGTCATCAGTGGCCTCCCAACTGGCAAATCCAAAGGGCTATTTGTAGCTCTCAACCCAGCAGGCTTCATTTGCGCCTGCTGGTCGCCACCTTTTTAATAAACCGAGTGTAAATATGCCTTCCTCTAAATTCTTCTTTCCTGGTTCTAGTGCTTTTCTTTTCCAGACCTTTTTCACAGGTTCTCTTCCTCCACCTAACTTTTAACTACGGCTTGTCTAGGATTTCACGAACAAATAGAGCAGACGTATGCAAAGTAGATTCTGCATGCAAAGGGTTAAGAAACTGGGATAATACATTTTTGAAAAAGAGAAGGCTTTTGTGGTTTATAACTTGTTCAAATCTGTAATTCCTGTAGTAGCCAACTTGTTATGTGGTGACTGATTCAGGACCAAAGTCAGGATTTTTCCGTCAAAGAACAGCCACTTGCCATTGCCTGAATCAATGCACAGTAAATTGAATTGCAGTCTGGTTGACCCACTAATGTTTTTCACTTATCGTACTATACCAGAGTTATCAGCTTTCATGGTTGCTTCCTCAGATAAGCAAGGTATTGTAAAAGATAAAGATGAGGTAATTCCTTATAAATTCCACCATAGCAGGTCCCTATTTAGAATCCCTTGATGAAGTATTACTGGATTTGGAATAAAATCTGCCCTCCTTATGCTGCTCTGGAATGCCTAAATGTTCGGTTCCTTCCTACTTTTAAAATCTTCCTGGCCTTCTTTGTGGGTCCCTCAAATATACTGCCCTGAATCCAAACTCTGAAAACAAAAAAAAAATACATTTTTAAATAATTCTGTATGTTCACACCACGTAATAATGTAATCAAATCACCAAATAATATATATACATATTATAGTAGGTGATATTATTTTTATAAAGTTCAAAAGTGAAAAACTCTAAGAATATATTGTTTAGAAGTATATTTGTGATTCTTCCAGTAAAAATAAAGGAGAGCAAGAGAATGAAAAAATAAGACCAAGATAGTGGTAGTTTCCAGGGAAGGGAGGTGAGCCCTGGAATGGGATCAGGAAGAACAGGGAGCTTCCTTTTATGTTTAAGCCACATGACCTGCATATATACAGCATGCATTCTTCTGTCTGTACCAAATGTTTCATAATTCAAAAAGAAATTGAAGACCAAGTTTGCAGTTCCACGCCACAGCTGCCTGCAACCAAACTACAATTTACCATGTACCGGGTCTGGTGACTAGAAGCCACTGCTCTTTGCTGGCAAGATCCTGACTCTAGTCCTTCTGAATCAACCACTATATAACAAGTCAGCTGTTACAGGAATTACAGATTTGAATAAAATTATGTCACCACTAATCCTTCTCTTTTTGAAAACTGTATCATCCACTTTCTTAAGCCTTTGCATACAGAACCTAGTTTGCAATGATTCAGCATGTATACAAGACCTGAATTATCTTAAGCAGCCATCGTGCAGTGGTGGTTTTTCTAGGACACTGAGACTGGAGGACTGGCTGGTTTGATACCCTTTGTACCACACTGTTTCTAGTTGAGGTAAACCAG
Organism: Mesoplodon bidens; assembly: GCF_964165515.1. NCBI lineage: Eukaryota > Metazoa > Chordata > Mammalia > Artiodactyla > Ziphiidae > Mesoplodon > Mesoplodon bidens. Next base: position 114,973,378 of record NC_138176.1, on the reverse strand, counting down.
AGCCAACTATGCAAACAGAAGTCCCAGCAGGCCCAGCTCTGCCACAGCATCTCAACCAAATCATTGACACATCCTGTGCATCTCGGACATCCCTGGTGAGGGATGCTTGGATATGAAAGGGTCCTCTGGAGCTCCCCGCCTGAGTTCAATTCTTGGCTCCACCGCCCACCAACAAGCTTGACCTGGAGTAAAGGACTTAATATGGGAATAATCATTGGACCCTCTCTCTTGCGCTACTGTGAGCATTAGATGAGATAATTCATGAAAGCACCTAGAGCAGGGGCTCAATCTACTCAGTGAGGGTCAGCAATAATAATAATTATTATTATTATTGCTGTTGTTGCTGTATTTATTATAATCATCATCATCTGAGATGACAGATGATGATGATCTGAGCTGACCAGAAAGACAAAGCAGAAAAAGAGGAGTTACACTAAAAGATCAAAAGTTGGGAAAGTAAGTCTCAGAAGACATGAAGTTGAGTTGTGTATTAGAAACAAAGGGGCCACAAGGTCAGTTACCAGAGAGCAATCAACAGAGAAACCAAGGTCCAAAACAGAGAAAACTGCGAAACACAGGCCACACAGAGCAGCTCAGGGAGGGAGAACAGACGAGGGCTATAAGAGCTTAGGGTGGGCAGCCTGGAATCCTCCACTGTCAGTCATCGTGTGTCCTGTTCTCACGCCCTTCCCCCTTCCTCTCAGCCCCCTAAGAGTCTTGCTTTCTAGACCAGCGGACTGAAATGCAGCATTCACTTACCAGGCCATCATCCAAGGCTCTATCTCCCAACCAGCCTCCACCACTGGGGATCTTTCTTTTTTTTTTTGCGGTATGTGGGCCTCTCACTGTTGTGGCCTCTCCTGTTGCGGAGCACAGGCTCCGGACGCGCAAGCTCAACAGCCATGGCTCACGGGCCCAGCCGCTCCGTGGCATGTGGGATCTTCCCAGACCAGGGCACGAACCCGTGTCCCCCGCATCGGCAGGCGGACTCTCAACCACTGCGCCACCAGGGAAGCCCAACCACTGGGGATCTTGAACTGCCCTTAGCATCTCACGGTGGCCCATCATGGATGACAAAGATGCAGTTCAGTAAGCTAGATCCCCTATCAACAGACCACCCAGAATCAAAGTCTTATCGCTTAACAGTGTCACAGACCTGAAATCTGGTCAGAAAGCCAGGGCCACGCTGGCACCTTGCCCTACCCTCCTGCTCACAAAGGGCATGCTCATCCTCTTGACTCTCTTCGCTTCCTCTTGGTCAGTCAAGCAGAATTCAGTCCCAGGATGGAGCTCTGCGAGGATAATGAGAAGCACGAGACCCAGACAGAAAGGGAAGGGCTGCCCTACCTCTGCGTGCCTCCCTCTATGCCCAGCCCCAGAGCCCAGCTGACAGGGCACAGTGGGAAGCATGGGGGCTCTGGACACAGATGGGTGTGGAGCCCTGATCAGACACCTGGGAGCCATGTGACCTCCGCTGAGTTACCTCCCCCTCGAGTCAGTTTCCTCAGCTGTAGGACAAGAGGAATAATCCTATCGCCAGATGTTAGAAGTTAAATGAAATCACATGACAAAGAGTTTAAAAGTTAGAATCCCTAAGTTCTGATAAATATTGGCTCTTCCTCTCTGCTTCTTCTTCCTCCCCTCTTCTGCAGGACCATTGCAAGGGCTTCTGAAGGCATTCCTAGCCTCCTAAATTTAGAGAATTTCCTGGAAGATTACAAATAGACTCTAACACCAGCATCTAAATTTATTGCTTAATCTTCCAACTTGCCTATAAAAAATACAATGAGAAAGACTGGGTTAAATACAATATGATTAACTTCATCAGCGGATAGTTGTTTCAGTGAATCTTTGTCCAACAAGCTCTCCAAGTATCTCTCTTAACTACCTGAGATACTTCAGAGGATGGGTGAAAGCAATGGAGAAATCCCAGTACTATTTCTGTTCCTCTGTGACCTGCCCTATGGCAGAGATAACACTTACTCATCAGGACACTCTTGAAGAAAGGCAAGGGTTGCCCTAAAAGATATCACACGCCACAATAGCTACTGTAATTCAGGCAGGATAGTGTTAGCACAGGGAAAGACAACCTTAACAGAATAGAGAGGTCAGAAACACACAGGGGACAAAGGTGGCAATGAGCAAAAATGGTCTAATTCCATAAATAGCACTAGGGCAATAGCATAATACATATGGAAAAATAATATTAGATATCTACCTCACACCATAGAGTACACACTAATAAAACTGATGGTTATTAAGGACCTAAAGGTTGAAAGTAAAACTTTGAAATTCTGAGAAGAAAAATTTTTTTGGAATCTCTATAACCTTGGAGGAGAGAAGGATTTCTGAAACCAAACACAGAAAAGTCCTAACTATAAAGAAAAATAATACACAAATTCTCCTACTATAAGAACTAAGAATGCCTGTTTACCATAGAGCTTTATAAAGAGTGTGGAAAAGACAAGCCAATAATTGAAGGAAGACAGATGTTCACAGCACATCACGGACAAAGAAGCAGCATCTTGAAAATACAAAGAAAATAAGAAAAATGACAACTGAATAGACAAAGTATTTCCGGAAGAAGAAAGATAAATAGCCAATAACCATATGAAAAGATATATGAGCACACCAGGAATCAGAGAAATACTAATTAAAACCACAGTGAGATTTTATTTTACAACCCTAACTGGCAAAAATTAATGTCTGACAGTATCAAGTATGGCAAGGACGTTGAACATGCAGAATTCTTACATTTCTCTGGTGCGACTACATGTCATAAGACTCTGGAAAACAATCTGGCTCTGTCATATAATATAATGTACATTTGTTACCCTGGAAAACATATTTTTCCCACGTATAAACATTATATATATTTCTTTGAAAACTCTGGAAAACAATTTGGCATTATATTGTGAACTTAAACATGTCCATACCCTACAACCCAGTAATTTCCCTTCTAGGTGTAAATCCTAAAAACTTCTTGTACCTGTACATCGGAAGACATATACAGGATGGTTTGTAGCAGCTATAGTTTAAAAAAAAAGAAGCAATCCAATCACCATCAGCAAGTAGTGTGTATAAATAAATCACGATATATATATATATATAGATATATTTATGAAATGGAATACTATACCCTTGTGAAAATAACTGATCTGTAGCTACGAGCATCAATGTAGATCAATCAGAAACAATGTTAAGTGAAAACAGCAAGTTGCGATAGATTACACTTATAGCATGTGAAATCATTTTTAAATTTCAAAAACAAGCAAGTCATATGTGGCTTTTAAAAACAGGAAAGCAAGAGAACAAGAACAAACGTCAAGACAGAGATTATTGACTGCAAACTAGTGTAATAGAGAAGAACAAATCTGACTCCATATTAGATCTGTTTACTTTAACCTTTCTATTCTATTACTTTTGCTACAAGTTAATAATGTTGCCTGTAGCCTGAAATAAACAGGATAGCCTATTCTCAAGGCTCTGACCTTTACAGATATAACACTTTTCCATTCACACAGAGATTAAAAGTTGCAGAACAGAGAATAATATTTGTCTTGTTGGAGGTTTACAGGAACATCATGATGTGACCTACATGGACAGCTGCAAGAACAAAGGATTCTGACACCAAGAAGTGTGCAACAACCAACCATATCTCCTGCTCCTTTTCATATAAGGAAGCCTGAATTCTAACTCGGGGAAGATGGTTCTTTGGAACACCAGTCCACCATCTTCTCCGTCTTCTAGCTTTCCAGATAAAGTCACTGTTCCTTGTCCCAACAACCTGTCTCTCAATTTACTGGCCTGTCATGTGGCGAGCACTACAACCTTGGACTCACTAACACTAGGAATTCCAATCAAGAAAATGCTCACAGGGATCTAGTGAAGTTGAAAATGCTCCTTACACTGGGGGGTGTACTCCCACATTTTCAGTTTATTCCTAGCTTTTATAATTTACATAACTGTAACACGATTTTAAATATCTAAAGTTTAATAACTTTGGAAAGAATTTTAAGATCAAATTTGCTATGTATGTTGCATCATGTCCTAAAATCACAGAGCAATTCCAAAGCAGACAGCTGACTTTATCATATAGTAACCAATTCAGAAGGAGGTAGGCAAAGATACTGCCAGCAAGAGAGCAGAGAAATACAGTCAAAGCCAAAGCCAATCTCCATGCTTTGTGAGATTGATAAGGAGGTACTATTTTGAAGGACAACCTAACATACACTAAAGACTATCTTTTTATTTACAAAAAGATCCAGTTATTCTATCTGCAAAAGCACTGGTAATCTCAGTAAATATCAAGATACCATTTTCTCCCCCATAATTAAACTTCTGACACATGTACCTGCTCCCCCTATTAACTTGTTTCAGGTACACGGTTTTCTGAAAATACTGTGTATTCCTGAACTTTCTAACAAGCTTTCATACAAAGTTAAAGAACACCTTCACCAGACACACAGTAGTAAAATGCAAATGAAGGATTTTCTATCAACTCTATCAAATAAAGTGTCAATATTTTCAGAGTGATCCCAAGCAAAATGTTAACACCTGCAGTGTTAAAAATTTTTTACTTTTTTTAAAAACACATAGTTCCCAAGGTACAGAAAGTACTGACAATTTGATCACAAATTCAGGAAAGCCAATAAAAATAATAAAGCTCACGTAGTACTAACAAAACCAGTGATACTAACATTTGGGGTTTTTTTTAATCAGCAAGATTTCCAAGTCAAACAATACTCAATACAACTAAATGACAGAACCCAATAAAATCATCTTTCAACCATTTTTTGTGATTTCATAACCATGGATGTTTATATTTGATAGTGTATTTTAAAGTAAAGAAGGAATCATTGTCAGTTATAATTAGAAAAAATTACCTGAGAAAATTTTACAATGTGAATGTGAGTAATAGAACACTGGCCATTTGTCTGAGCTAACAGGAAATTACTGTAATTTTAAAATTAACTTTCCAGTCCATCACATCTACAATGTGCCCAATACTGACAGTGCCAATGCTACTGGGTAGGAAAGTATAAGGCCTGCTATGGGTTTTCCAAATTACAGCTGTCAATATAGGGAAGGACCTTCTTACAGGTCCTTCTTCTGTAAATGAGGAATGCAGGGTGAACCTGGGACCCAACAGAGGCTGTGCTAGCTGGGACTATCTTAGGGCACTCTGACTGCAGTCAGAGATATTTGTAGCTTCAAAGTCATTCAAAATTATATACAAGATAGGCCACAGGCATTAAGAAATGGTGCTTTGTATACCAAAACAATGGTATATATAAACCACATCAGTGTTTCAATGATCTCTACTAAAACAAGCGCAACACAACTGATTTTCAAATATATTACAAACGCAGGGGCTTCCCTGGTGACACAGTGGTTGAGAGTCCGCCTGCCGATGCAGGGGGACACGGGTTCGTGCCCCGGTCCGGGAAGATCCCACATGCCGCAGAGCGGCTGGGACCGTGAGCCATGGCGCCGAGCCTGCGTGCCCGGAGCCTGTGCTCCGCAACGGGAGAGGCCACAACAGTGAGAGGCCCACGTACTGCAAACAAACAAATATATTACAAATGCACACATGCACATGAAAGCATGGGTATATAAGTATGTAGGTATATATAGAGAGACACACACTGAAAGAAAAAAAATCACACATGGGGTTATGGGCATGACTCTGAAGTAATACAAAATGTCCTAAAGGCCATAAAAAATAAATTTGAAAACTCTTCCAGAAGCCTGACATCTATAACAGCAGGTTACAGAGCAACCATTTTTAAGATCCACCATAATAAAAATAAAGAGAAGAGGTTATCTCTGAAAAGTACATAAAAGAATTCAAGAACTACAGCATATAATTAAAGCCCTCAGGGGACACTATCTAGATTGAATGTGACATGTAGAGATTATATAGGACACAAGAGAGTTCCCTAGTGGCACAGTGGTTAAGAATCCACCTGCCAATGCAGGGGACCCGGGTTCGAGCCCTGGTCCAGGAAGATCCCACATGCTGTGGAGCAACAAAGCCCGTGCGCCACAACTACTGAGCCTGCACTCTAGAGCCTGTGAGCCACAATTACTGAGACCGCGAGCCACAACTACTGAAGCCCACGCGCCTACCGCCCGTGCTCCGCAATGAGAAGCCACTGCAATGAGAAGCCCGCGCTCCACAACAAAGAGTAGCCCCCGCTCGCCACAACTAGAGAAAGCCCGCATGCAGCAACGAAGACCCAACACAGCCATAAATAAATAAATAAATAAATAAATAAATAAATAAATAAATAGGACATTATATAGCTGTAAAATGCAATGCAAATGAAACCTAACACTTTTAAATAAACAGAAAAATATAAGCCTTCAGAGTATGAGTATTATAAAATTTGCATACTCAAAAGCTATGCATAAGCTCATGACTCATTTGGAAGTTATACATTATTAACAAGACCAAGGCTTTGCAATCATAAAGGCTGACTCATGGTAACACACTTAAAATCTGGAGAAAAATGTTTGTTAAGAAATGCTGCAAATAGAAAACCTTATTCACAGAGTGTTTTTTAACCTTCGTTGATCAACTTACATAACTCAGGGACTTGTTTTTTTTTAAATGTGGAGTCTGGGACATTGATCACCTTGCCCTCACTAGTAATTGAAATCCTTTACACATATGATTGACTCCTGATCCTGGGTCATTGTTCGAGTATTTATAACAGCAGAGTCCAAAAGAGCCCCATTATGAAATTATTCCTAAATACTTAGCACAATTTAAACGTATCCCCCCCAACTTCGCTGTTATTTGAAAAGGCAACAGGTATACTGGAAAGAACACAAGATGGGAAATTTTCAGATAAGGTCGAAGGGGAAAATAAAGAACTAAATACACAACTGCAAGTCACTGTCTTGAGCACTACCACAGGAAGGTGCCATAGTGCAGGGGAGGATGGTGGACCTCCAACAGGACACTGGGGTCAGTGAAGACTGAGGTTAAGGGTAGGGGGCAGCAGGTGGGCAGTGGAGGAGGGAAGGTTCATAAATGGGAAAGATCATCTAGAGAGAGTAGGAGTATCTGAAGTCAAAGTTCAGTTCTAAGGGAGAGCAGTTTAGGACCAGTAACTAAAGGTGGTGCCTTAGAGCTGGGCAAGAAACCAGATCACAAAAGGGAGGCCAAGTGGACAGTAACAAGAACACACTGGTTGTTTACAATTTTTTTTTAACATGGCCACTAATCTGAGGACAGATTAAAACTCAAAATCCTTGAGGAAAACCCTGAGTCACACTCATAATTTATTATAAATGCACTGCTCTCTAAACTCATTTAATACCTTGTTTAAATATTAAACTAGAGTGAATGAAGAAAAATGAAACAGTTTTAATTCTCCTAATGTTGAAAACCATAATCAAGTACCCTTGGAATTATCTCTTTTAAATTAAATAAAATTAAGTACACTAATCTTTTACCATGGAAGGTCAAACTCTTTTAATGCATCTGGCCAATTTTCTAATGCCTACACAGGAAATGAAAAATCATGCATAAAAACTGCCTTTGCACATGATACAGACAGATATTTACAGTGTGTGGATTTCCCAGCCCATCTATGTGAAAAATTTAAGATGCAGAAAAAGAGGCCAATCACTCCTGAGGTGAAAGACTGTCACGTGACCTCACTACTCTCTCCTGCAGCTCTTCTGAGCTGGTGGTCAGTGTGTCTTCTCAAAGAAGTAACCATCACAATTAGCAGATGCAAACTATTATCTGTAGGATGGATAAACAACAAGGTCCTACTGTATAGCACAGGGAACTATATTCAATATCCTGTAATAAACCATAATGGAAAAGAATATGAAAAAGAATGTATATATATACATATATATGTGTGTGTGTGTATATACAGACATGACTGAATCACTGTGCTGTACAGCAGAAATTAACACAACATTGTAAATCAGCTGTACTTCAATAAAGTAAATTTTTTTACAAAGAAGTAACCATCAGGGGCTTCCCTGGTGGCGCAGTGGTTGCGAGTCCGCCTGCCGATGCAGGGGACACGGGTTCGTGCCCCGGCCTGGGAAGATCCCACATGCCGCGGAGTGGCTGGGCCCGTGAGCCATGGCCGCTGAGCCTGCGCGTCCGGAGCCTGTGCTCCGCAACGGGAGAGGCCACAGCAGTGAGAAGCCCACGTACCGCAAAAAAAAAAAAAAAAAGAAGTAACCATCAGAGAGAGTATCACTAGCTAACAGTCACGGAGAACTGACAGGCACGACACTAACACATACCTCTTGTAACTCTCCCACAACCCTGTGAGATGGGTTCTATTTCATGACTGTCTCTGTTTTACAAATGAGGAGATTCAGGTTTGGACAGATTAAGTAATGTGCCCAAGGCACACAGCTAATAAGCAACCAGTGCCAGGCCTCAAACCAATTGTCTTCAGTCCCAAAGCCCGGTAGAAGCAGTTAGCTACAAAGCAAGATGCACACATAAATTATGTGGGTGCTTCTTTTTCTTTATTCTCAGAGCTGCCTCTAACGCTATCTGGATGCACTGAGAAGCTAAGTGAAAGGGTCATTCGTTGCATCTGTAGCAGCTACAGCAAAGCACCTAGTTTCCAATCTTTCTGCATCTCTTTTTTCCTCATCCGAAAAGTCAGGCAAATAATACCTTAATAGTAATAATAATAACCTTAACATGTTACTATGAATCTGAAACGGGCGATATGATTACCCAGGTGCACACCAGCCAAGAGCTCATACTAGCAGCCTTCTGGCATTTGATATCCCAAGTACTTAAACACAGCAAACAACCTTACCGAGGATCTAACACCCACCATTCTGTGGACATGGCATGGCATAGGTAAACCACTGTCCCCGAAAGGGGAAAGTCTGGGGTCCTCAGGAACCTCGTTGGGGCTCCCCAGTCACATCCATACCCAGAGGATGCCGGCAGTTACTCCTATCCCAACGCTGTATGCACAGTGAACTTAAAGAAAATAAGGCAATAAACCTGGTTTTGCCAGAAGCATCCCAGGGCAAAAGAAAATTTGGTAAATTTCTCAAAATATTTTCTTGCCTTTCACATCTATTTTTACACCTCCTAATGAAGGTATTCTATTTTGTTACTGGCTTTATGAGGATGTGGTACTCATTAGAGCACCGGCTTTCCTCTTTAAACAAAATAGGTACAGAGGATAAAAGAACGTCTTTTAAATTATCATCTCTTTTTTTTCCTCTGCACACTGGTCGATGAACTGGGGACATTAATTTTCCGGATCTCACCTCTAACCTCTTAATAATGCTCCTCACAGGTGGTAACTAGTTGGCACATTGTTCCCTTGCTGGAAACTAGGAGACAGTAACTAAAGATGGTGCCTTGGACTTGGGCATGAAACCAGATCACAAAAGAGAGGCCAAGTGGACAGTAACAAGAACACACTGGTTGTTTAAAAAAATTTTTTTAACATTGCCACTAATCTGCGAACAGATTAAAACTCAAAATCCTTGAGGAAAACTCTGAGCCACACTCAGAATTTATGATAAATGCACTGCTCTCTAAACTCATTTAATACCTTGTTTAAATATTAAACTAGAGTGAATGAAGAAAAATGAAACAGTTTTAATTTTCCTAATGATGAATATACCACAATCAAGTACCCTTGGAATGACCTCTTTTAAATTAAATAAAATTAAGTACACTAATCTTTTACCATGGAAGGTCAAACTCTTTTAAAGCGTCTGGCCAATTTTCTAATGCCTACACAGGAAATGAAAAATCATGCATAAAAAGTTAGTCTGTCTGAATCCATACCTGGGAAGCGTAAGGAGCTTCACCCACCCAAGAGCAAACAAAATTCAAAGTCTAGGGAGAGGAACTACTGATGAAATTTATCTTTTGTGACCACACATTAAGAACTTGGTTAAAGAGGAATAACAGCTCTGTGATGGGAAGAATGAAATAGTGATTTAATTATGCCTAAATAGCAGTGGTGAGAAAGGAGACCATTTAAGCCAGACTGATGAACTTGCTACTCTCTTCTCAAAGGTCTGCACACATTCAAGGGCACAGCCAAGCCAGGTTGCTGCTTAGCAGACACTGATGTCAAGGCAAAGAGAGCCTGGTTCAGGAGACACGATGGGGACAAGAATGAAAACTGCTTTTAACCTTTTGGGTGCAAAGCAGAGAAAATGCTGAGTCAAAGCATTGATATTCCAGCTAACAACCTAGTTGTGTTTGCACAGAGCTCTCTGATCATCCACCCGTTTGGGAAGCATAAGTACATTACTGATTGTGAACACAGAAATCTGAAGCAACGAGGCAAGTGCAGATGAATCTATTGCAGCCTTTTTCTAAATCACTGCACTGCATAATTAGAGAAACTCTGATGAAAGCAGGTTTTTGAATAACAACTTCCAGAGGAGTCTCGGAGATTTTTGCTTGTCTCTAGAGAATTACTGATAATATCTTGATAGTGCAATAGTTAATAGCCAGTATATCAACAGGCAGATTACCTAATGCACTGAGCTGCAAAGGTTTCTAAAACCTAGTAAGAAAATAAGTATATGGAAGTGAGATATTATAAATCACAGGCATCCTGATCCAGATATTAATATCACTGCTGTATGTTCTCTGCAGGTAGTCACCAATGGGACAGGCTCGGGGGTTGTAACTGTGTGGCCAGAAGGGTTAAAACCGGAAAGCCCTCTACCCCCATAGACTTGATGATGGGTTTCACTCGTTTGGCAAGTGCTTCATTCCACATATTCATTCCATATATACAATTACATATTGTAATTTTGAAGCACTATATTTTAAAACGTTTTTAATGGGAGGACCTATTTTCAAGAAAAGTCCACCCACTTGGCCTCTCTCTCTTTACCATAACCAATACCCTTAAGAAACCTCTAAGATATCCTAGAACTACTTAGAACACAGATTATAACCACAGGTGTCCTGCATACACATATGCCTCCTCCTTCCCCACCAGACCCCACTCCTGCTCCTACACCCATCCTCTTACACCTACACCTACATGTACGCCTACACCTACACCTGCTCCTGTATCTATAAATATACCTACACCTACTTCCATGTGTACACCTGTACTGCTCCTACACCTGCTACTCCTATACCTACACATACGCCTACACCTACACCTGCTCCTGTATCTATAAACATACCTACACCTACTTCCACGTGTACATCTGTACTGCTCCTACACCCATCCTCTTACACCTATACCTACACGTACGCCTACACCTACACCTACTCTTGTATCTATAAATATGCCTACACCTACTTCGACGTGTACACCTGTACTGCTCCTACACCCATCCTCTTACACCTATACCTACACATACGCCTACACCTACACCTGCTGCTGTATCTATAAATATACCTACACCTACTTCTATGTGTACACCTGTACTGCTCCTACTCCTGCTCCTCCTATACCTATACATACACCTACACCTACACCTGTATCTATAAATATACCTACACCTACTTCCACGTGTACATCTGTACTGTTCCTACACCTGCTCCTCCTATACCTACACATACGCCTACACCTACACCTGCATCTATAAATGTACCTACACCTACTTCCACGTGTACACCTGTACTGCTCCTACACCTGCTCCTCCTATACCTACACGTACGCCTACACCTATACCTGCTCCTGTATCTATAAATATACCTACACCTACTTCCACGTGTACACCTGTACTGCTCCTACACCTGCTCCTCCTATACCTACACATACGCCTACACCTACACCTGCTGCTGTATCTATAAATATACCTACACCTACTTCTATGTGTACACCTGTACTGCTCCTACTCCTGCTCCTCCTATACCTACACATACACCTACACCTACTCCTGTATCTATAAATATACCTACACCTACTTCCACGTGTACAACTCTACTGTTCCTATACCTGTTCCTCCTATACCTACATGTACACCTACACCTACACCTGATTCTGTATCTATAAATATACCTATACCTACTTCTACATGTACCCCTGCACCTACTGCTACACCCACACATACACATAATACCTACACCTATTCTGGTTCCTAGAATGACTTTTAAGGCAGGTTCTGTGTTTTGCATCAGCTGTATCTTCATCCAGCTCTATAACACAGTAGTTCAACATCTGACCATAAGTCATAGGTAACTTTCTCAATGCTTTTTTGAAAGATTTTCTATATTTGTAGGATAACAACCTCTTTTATTTGCTAATTACTCCTTGTATCCTTACAAAGCACCTTAACAAACATTTATTGTAAACATTTAAAACACAGGCTTGTGATGAGCATGAAATGAAATGAAACACTTTACTTCAATAAATACCATCTTGCTTCTCTTTAGTCTCACTTTATAATTAGTCCGCCAACTTCTGTGAATCACTGGCACCCTTGGACCACCAGGCTGAGATGGAAGAGAGTCACTGCTCCAGGTGTTATGAGCGTTCAAGTCCTCATCTGAACCCTGCGTCTCCCACCTCCCTCCGCTCTACAAGCTGGCTGTACTCCGGCCACGATGCCCTCCAACGTGCCCAGCTTCCCCTGCCTAAGAGCCTGGTACTGGCTGCTTCTCTGCATGGAAGGCTCTTCCTCTAGCTCTTTCCAGAGCTGGCTCCTCTTCATCATTCATGACTCGACCCAAGCAGCACATCCACAGAAGAATGATCAGAACGAACCTGCCTAAAATGCCCTCCCTCTTACTCTCAATCCCCATATTTCTGTCTTTCCCATTGCTGTGTGGTTGTTTTCTTCTTCAGAACAATATCCCTGTCTGCCATCACCTCGCTTATTTTGCTTATTGTCAGAATCTCTCCATCTTCCAAATTACATTTCACGAGAGGAGGATGTTTATTTTGTTCACCACTGAATCCCCAGCACCTAGAATAATGACTTTACACAATAAGCACTCAAGAAATAAAATGAAGGGGGGGGGAGATGTCCAAACTATAGCTAAATCAATATTAAACAGTTAATTTTAGAGGAATTTTTAGATATGAACTTTTATGTGCTGTCTAACAGTTCATAAAAGGTAGGAGTTTAAGTGTTTCTCATTCTTAGAATTTTCACTAAACAACATATCATGCCTACAGTATATGAATTACCCATACAACAAAAACCTACTTAGGTACAAATGGTACAATTACTTCTAGGGCTCTAAGCAGATCTGCTTGCTTTATCATGTTTTGCTTAAAATATTCCAATTATGTTATACATTTACAAATGTGAAGGTAAAATTCCAGTCATATTTATTTTTAAAACAGGGCAAGATATTAGAAGCATATTTCACCTAGCAAAAAGGCAATTACACACAGCAGCCCATTCATACCATAAGCCAAGACAACAACAAATGATATTTTGGTGTTTGGGGGGGAAAGTAATTTCTAAATAATTAGATGACATTTAGAAATCATGAATGCATGTTCACACTAACTACAATTTAGTAACAATTTAATATTTGATGCAATCACACACATCTCATTCGGTCACTATCAAAAGAAAAAAAAAGGAGGGCTTCCCTGGTGGCGCAGTGGTTGAGAGTCCGCCTGCCGATGCAGGGGACACGGGTTCGTGCCCCTATCCCGGAAGATCCCACATGCCGTGCAGCGGCTGGGCCCGCGAGCCATGGCCGTGGAGCCTGTGTGTCCGGAGCCTGTGCTCCGCAACGGGAGAGGCCACAGCAGTGAGAGGCCCGCGTACAGCAAAAAAAAAAAAAAAGGAATCACCAGGGCTTCCCTGGTAGCGCAGTGGTTGAGAGTCCGCCTGCGGATGCAGGGGACACAGGTTCGTGCCCCGGTCCAGGAGGATCCCACATGCTGTGGAGCGGCTGGGCCCGTGAGCCATGGCCACTGAGCCTGCGCATCTGGAGCCTGTGCTCCGCAACAGGAGAGGCCACAATGGTGAGAGGCCCGTGTACCGCAAAAAAAAAAAAAAAAAAAGAAATCACCATGGCATATCAAAGGTACTCAAAGTTTCCTATTATTATGGAAAACCCAAAGATGAAGGAAAGAAGTCATAGGATAAGATATCTCAAATGAAACATTTAATTCTGTTCTTTTTGGTTGGCTACAAAGAATAAACCAAAAACCAAAAAATCAATAACCAAATTGTTTCCAATGCCATACACCCCATGCGGATGAAATTAAGAGTATAGGCTTAAATATTCCTAGCACATTTAGATCAACATCCTAAAAGATCAAAAGCCAAAACTGCTTCTGACCACTAAATTAAATCTATAGCTGGTCTAGAGCATTTAACATCTGAAAGTAGGGCACATCTGATGGCAGACAGTTCTGCTGTTCTTCGCGGTGGCATAAAACACTAGCAAAGAGATCACTGAAAACTAAAACATTTTAATTACCCCCATCCTTAAATTTCCCCCCAAACTATAATTCAAGTATTATGTGGTACACATTTTTTCACCTCCATTCTCCAAAGGCACGGACGATCCTCTCAGAGAGGGCTGGAGAGGACATGGCAAAGATGAGCAGAAGGCTTGGCAATCAATCAACTTGATCATCAGTCTCTTAAGAAATAACAGACTCTACCTTTAACAGGCAGGGGTTCCAGAAGACACATGACACCGAAGTTCCTAACCCTCAAATAACTGACCCCCAGGAAAAACAGGATGTCAAAAATGCAGCTATGAATTTCCTAAGCCAGCCTCTCCTCTGCACACAGATCAAACCCATTATTCTCTTCTTCTTTTTTATAAATTTATTTTATTTGTTTATTTTTGGCTGTGTTGGGTCTTTGTTGCTGCGTGCAGGCTTTCTCTAGTTGTGGCTAGAGGGGGCTACTCCTCTTCCTTGCAGTGCATGGGCTTCTCGTTGCAGCAGCTTCTCTTTGCTGCGGAGCACAGGCTCTAGGCACGTGGGCTCAGTAGTTGTGGCGCACGGGCTTAGTTGCTCCGCAGCATGCGGGATCTCCCCGGACCAGGGCTCAAACCCGAGTCCCCTGCATTGGCAGGCGGATTCTTAACCACTGTGCCACCAGGGAAGCCCAAACGCATTATTCTTAAAGCTTCATCCCTAACAAAACTTCTAACAAGTAACGCCCAGGAAGAGAAGGCCATTACTGGCACAGAATGGGGCTAACAGTCTCTTTACTGGAAGCTGACCAAGCCTACCAACCCCACGTGGGATCTACATAGAACATTTATAGGCGAATGGAGTGAGATCCAGGCCATTTCTAAGACACACTGTGACAGCTGTAGGTTCCAGCCTGCCCTAACCCCCAGGACTACTGGTCTCCTGACATCAGTACCCCAATAAATCCGTTTCCCTTTGGCTGGGTGAGTATCCAGGAAAAGAAGGAATTGTTATTGTTGTTCCGTTTTTTGTTTTAAGAAAAAGGAAGTCAGCCTAAACTTAGAATCACAGCTTTCACCTATGGGCTCCTGACATGCAACCAGACATCAGAGAACCACACTGATTCCCTAACTTAGAGAAAACTACTAATGACAGACTGCATTGCTTACTCTCTGCCTTATAAGCAGGAATGCTCACACTATCATACTCATCAAGGCGAAAAGTTACAGCAAACAAAAGAATGTCCTCACCATCATGGCCACAGATATTACTCAGCAAAAGTGCCCTCCCTGGAGACAAACTGCTGAACAGTCTTTGTTCCTCTAAGAAAAGCTGGACCACTGCCATTTGATGTGAGGATCACCCCTCTAACTGTATGTGGAATTTTTATTGGAAGGTAGGAAATTCTGAGGGTTCATGTATCATTCTCGTGCCTACCCACTGATAGGAATAATCATGCTTCTCTCCTGTTCTCCAGACTGAGAACCAACCCCTGGAAATCTCCAAGAGGAGAGACTTCTCAGCTGTGAGCAGGGATTCACCAAAAACGCCACTGCAGACATCTGCAGTCTGTTTCATCAAATATTCAACACAGCACAGCTTTGGAAATCAAATAAAGAAGCTTTGGTGTTAGCATGTGGGAGACGATCTTAGAATGCTAAGTGTTAACAGCCAATCTGCAGTGAAGACGTGGGTTCTGTTGGTTAGTGTATTTGTTGCTTTAGTTTTTGTTCAAACCCAAACAAAAACATTTATCGCGTGTCATTTAATGCCAAGCATACTCTCTGGTGACTACTGATTTTCTTGTTAGGTCATGTTGTACAGAGATTGAACCTGAAACCCTAGAACCTAACAAGTACACCCAGATGTTTTTATTTCCTCAAAACTGGTATGGGAGGCAGCAAATGCCCTGAGCTCAATGAGACCTTCTGGACAAGCAGTACAATTTGTAACTAGAATTGCAAATGCTCTATGGTGTCCAATTGCCAACATGAAATTTAGGTGTGCCAGAGAATTATTTTGTTTTCTTAAATACTCATGACGTGACCCAATCATGTAACATGTCTAAAGAATAAATAAAATATGCAGTAGATTTTATCTGCTTTTCAACAGTGAACTGTTACATTCATTCATTTTAAAATAAAGGGCTAATTTCACTCACTAAAAAACTTCTTCCAAATAATTTAAAAACCTGGGCTCCAGCCCCGAGAGACTTCAGTCTAAATATCACTGTCAACAGTAGCAAATCACAAATTTCAAAAAGATCATCCATGTGTACAAATGTTACATATGCATCAGGAAACAAAATGTTTAATTGGCACATCTTTCTGCCTCCAAAAACATTCATGCAGAAAGCATCTGTTTTATTGCTGGTGTTGCCTAATATTACGTTCAGGAGACTGCTCACAAATAGTATCAGAGAAGCGGGGGAAGCTGGCAAACCCCCAGGTGTTCTATGTCAGATGATGGGAAACTATCCTTAAGAAGCAAAATTCCAGGACTACCCTGGTGGCGCAGTGGTTAAGAATACGCCTGCCAATGCAAGGGACATGGGCTCGAGCCCTGATCCGTGAAGATCTCACATGCTGCAGAGCAACAAAGCCTGTGCGCCACAACTACTGAAGCCCACGTGCCCTAGAGCCTGCGCTCCGCAACAAGAGAAGCCACCGCAATGAGAAGCCCACACACCGCAATGAAGAGTAGCCCCCCACTCACGGGAACTAGAGAAAGGCCGCACGCAGCAACGAAGACCCAACACAGCCAAAAATAAAATAAATAAATAAAATAGATTTGTTTTTTTAAAAAAAGCAACATTCCCAGGTTCCATTTGGCCGAATGCCCATGGCACCGTGGTGGGTGCAGCACTAAGATCATCCTCAAACTGTTTATTTTGAAGTTTTAATAATAGATGAAAAAATATAATTTAAAATAAATTCAAGAACATTATGTAATCTGGGGATAGGCAGTTCATAATTTACCCCAGCCTTACGAAAGCTAGGACCCAATTTTGACAGTCTCAAAAAATTTTAATTCACCCATCTGTTTCTCCAGTGCTTTCAGATGAAGCAAGTTAAAAGCAAGGAGATTATGATCCTTTTTAAGAAATTTCATCCCTTAGGAGTTCAGCAGAAATTTGCACATGAATTTGTCAAAAATACTTAAGCTTTTCTCCTGAAAATCAGTTTCATTTCTTTCCTGTTACTGATTTTTCAACCATCCACCACTTCACCTGCCTCTTCTGCCTTCTCCATCAGCACTCTCATTCCAGGCGTAAAAAACAAAATGAATAATAAATAACATGAGGCCTAAAAGCACGAACATTGCAAATATTTCTCTGAAACATATTCCCACATGGGGCCAGCTTATTTCATGATTTTAAATACATCATAGCAGGCACATGGGGTATGGACAGGAGCTAGAGAGAGCCCCAGTGATTCCGGGAAAAAGGAAGGGGATTGCCTTTTGAGAGTTACCATAACATATACACACTATTATATATAAACTAGGTAACCAACAAGAACCTACTGTACAGCACAGGAAACTCTACTCAACGTTTTGTAATAACCTATAAGGCAAGAGAATCTGAAGAAGAACAGATACATAGAGATATATAGAAATATAAAATATATATATGTATAACTGAATTGCTGTGTTATACACCTGAAACATGATACTGTAAATCAACAACACTTCAATTAAAAAATAAAATAATAAAAGTAAATAAACAAGAAAGTAGCAGAAACAAGATTGTAAACAAAGATAAGCAAAATCAACTTGGAGAGCTCTGGCCTGAACTAGATCGCATTTACAAGCATAACTACAAAAAGCTTATGTCTGTCAAAAAGGCAGGGAGTCATGGGGTGGGTCCTTGATTCCAAGCTCACCAAGCGCCCTTTGGCTGAACAGTCAGCAAGGTTTCGGGATGCCAGCCCATGTAAGCCAGCAAGCCGGCCACTTGCTGTCACAGCTTCCCACTGTCACCTTCTGTACATCATCGCTCATCGTTATCTGAGTTTTCCCATTCTTTATTTCTGCCTGCCTCTGCTCCCTCACCCTGCCTCCCTCTCAGAACACCCTAGAACACTTGTCGTGTTCACACTGTACCCCAAGAGCCTAGAAATACTGTTTGATGAACGAGTAAGTAACGTGGCACACCAAGACTACAGCCGGGCAACTGCAAAATCCAGCCCAGCTGACCCAGCATTTTTCAGCGTCAGTTAACAAATCAGCACTCTGGTGTTACTCCTTGGTTTTGTGACCTTTCTGAACTCATGGCACGGAATCTGATTCACTCTAGGACATGAATGAAATTACTTTTCAGGTCATGCAGAAACAGAGGCCAACGTCACCTCCGGCTCCCTCCAGCAACAACCTAGGAGGGCAGGAGATTGACTGAGACCGTCCCTCTGGCCCTTAGCCCCCCTCCTCTGTTTTGTCTGTGTTTTACATCCAGTGGCTGAAGCATATGCCAAATTCTAGACCTCTCAAAGGCGAGTCAAATCTTTGTGGCAAGCTAACACACCCTGGAGCTAATAAAAAGAGGTGTCTTCCAGCTTCTGCCTTTCGTCTCTACTTTTCAAAAGGAAGACCAATTTGCCAACCCCTGTGGTCATGCTCAACTCCATGTGTCCAACACACACTGAGGCCAAACAAACCAAAACATAGGAGTTTGGAGCACAGCAATGTTTATTGCAAGGGCCAAGCAAAGAGAATGGGCAGCTCATGCTCAAAAAGCCCAAACTCCCCGATGGTTTTCAGGGAAGAGTTTTTACAGGCAAAATTTGTGAGGAGGGCTGTGGGGTATGGGAATGGTTATTTTGCCATGTTCCTACAAACTTGTGATTCATTTCCTATCAAAATTCTACCACTCCACAAAATTGTTTTTTTTCATACAATCCAAACATTAAAAGAAAACAATAGCCACTTATAATCAGAAACTGCTGGCTTCAGAATGGCCATCATCAAAAACTCCAGAAACAATAAATGCTGGAGAAGGTGTGGAGAAAAGGGAACCCTCCTGCACTGTTGGGGTGGGAATGCAAATTGATACAGCCACTATGGAGAACAGTATGGAGGTTCCTTAAAAAACTAAAAATAGACCTAGCATATGACCCAGCAAACTCACTACTGGGCATATACCCTAAGAAAACCATAATTCAAAAAGAGTCATGTACCACAATGTTCACTGCAGCTCTATTTACAATAGCCAGGACGTGGAAACAACCTAAGTATCCATCAACAGACGAATGGATAAAGAAGATGTGGCACATATACAATGGAATATTACTCAGCCATGAAAAGGAATGAAATTGAGTTATTGGTAGTGAGGTGGATGGACCTAGAATCTGTCATACAGAGTGAAGTAAGTCAGAAAGAGAAAAACAAATACCGTATGCTAACGTATACACATGGAATCTAGAAAAATGGTACTGAAGAACCTAGTGGTAGGGCAGGAATAAAGACGCAGATGCTGAGAACAGACTGGAGGACACAGAGGGGAAGGGGAGGCTGGGACATAGTGAGAGAGTAGCATCAACATACATACACTACAAAATGTAAAATAGATGGATGGTGGGAAGCTGCTGCATAGCATGGTGAGATCACCTCTGTGCTTTGTGACCATCTAGAGGGGTGGGATAGGGAGGGTGGGAAGGAGGCTCAAGAGGGAGGGGAGGGACTTCCCTGGTGGCTCAGTGGTTAAGAATCTGCCTGCCAATGCAGGGGACACAGGTTCAAGCCCTGGTCTGGGAAGATCCCACTTGCCGTGGAGCAACTAAGCCCATGCCCACAACTACTGAGCCTGTGCTCTAAAGCCCACTAGCCACAACTACTGAGCCCATGTGTGCCACAACTACTGAAGCCTGCGCGCCTAGAGCCTGTGCTCTGTGACAAGAGAAGCCACCATAATGAGAAGACTGTGTACCGCAATGAAGAACAGCCCCTACTTGCTGCAACTAGAGAAAGCCCCTGTGCAGCAACGAAGACCCAACGCAGCCAAAAAAACAAAATAAAACAAATTTAAAGAAAAAAAAAAGAGGGAGGGGATATGGGGATATGTGTGTGCATACAGCTGATTCACTTTATTGTACAACAGAAACTAACAACATTGTGAAGCAATTATACTCCAATAAAGATGTATAAAAATAAATAAATAATTTATGTTTGTTAACTTTAAAGTGGCTTTTGGTCATCACATCCCTAATTATCTCTATTTAGCCTTTTTAAGCTCCTTGATGATAGAGGTTAAGATCATTGAGCAGGGGCGGTGGGGAAGGGGGTTTAACCTGACACACAAAAGTCCAATAAAGATTTGATGGGTGAAATATGTGATTACATGATGGCATGATTATTCTATATTAACATACTATATAAACTTACAAATGCCTGACTCACACATGATCCACAAAAAGAGTAAGCTGGTAACCTGCTTCCAAACCTCCTCTCCCAGAGGAAGCTCTGTACCAGTTCAGAACACAATCCAAACTCAGTATGATACTGGGGATTACCCTATGGACACTACAGAAAAACAGATCTTGGTACATAATAGATGCTCCACAAGTGAACAAACCTATCTGCCATCCTTGTTAGAGTGAAAGGATGTGGGTTTTGGAACCAATAGACTCTCATTTGAAACTTGGTATCACTGTATCACCAGAACCTAGTGTCAATGTTTACATTAGAAAAAGAATCTCTCTCTAGAATTCCCTGGCGTCCAGTGGTTAGGACTCTGTGCTCTCACTGCCTGGGTTCGATTCCTGGTTGGGGAACTAAGATCCCACAACCTGTCTGGCACCCCCCACCCCCCAAAAAAAATTTTTTTTGCTTTTCCTGTTCTTATTCTCATGAGTGACGATAAATGGATAATTTGGTTTTTTTTTACATCTTTATTGGAGTACAATTGCTTTACAATGGTATGTTAGTTTCTGCTTTATAACAAAGTGAATTAGTTATACATATACATATGTTCCCATATCTCTTCCCTCTTGCATCTCCCTCCCTCCCACCCTCCCTATCCCACCCCTCTAGGTGGTCACAAAGCACCGAGCTGATCTCCCTGTGCTATGTGGCTGCTTCCCACTAGCTATCTATCTTACGTTTGGTAGTGTATATATGTCCGTGCCTCTCTCTCGCTTTGTCCCAGCTTACACATATATATGGAATTTAAGAAAAAAAAAATGTCATGAAGAACCTAGGGGTAAGACAGGAATAAAGACACAGACCTACTAGAGAAAAGAATCTCTTTAACAAGGGTATTTACATGTATCTGTGAATGAGTGAAGTGATAAACATATGAAAAGAGTATTCCTGTCATCCAAAACAACTACTTCTCTAGTATGCTAAGAGAGAGATTAGCAGTTTCTCTATTTAAAATATTCTGGTGGATATTTACATGGAAAAGATATCTAACAAATTATACATTTTGCTTCAAATTCAATTCAAGTAGACAACATTATTGGGGTTATGATTTTTTTAATTAAAAATACTGCATTGATCAATAAACTCCCAGGTGATATAAAGTGCTTCCTTTAGTTATATTTAAACTAGTTACCAACTCTGTATGCAATGTTTCTTTTTCTTTTCTTTCCTCAAAACTTTTGCTGACTAACAGTGAAGACAGGTATGTCTTACACATACATTGTGAAAGGTACAAAAATCTAAAAAGGAGGTGAAATCATTTGGGATTATCATTAGAAAAATGTGCTTCAAATTCATCTTGTTTTTAACAAAAAGTCAAGTCCTAGTCAAATACACTTTATAACCACAAATTCATCTGGTCACACCTGATTTTTCAAATGCTTAAATGATTCTTTTTATCCACAATATTTGCATGCATAGCCTACAGTTCAAACAAATGATTCCTAATCCATAAATATTAGCATCTCCTAATATAGCACTCCATTCAATGTATAACTTAGTTATCTAGTAAGCAAGTTTAAATTATATGATTCCTTAAATGGCTGTAAAGAAAACAACTGCTGTGGGCAATAAAACTCTAACTAAACAAAATCCTATCATGGGTCTAACATACAGGAAGGTGATAAGCCCTTACAGAACCTCATGTTTCCTCATCTACAAACAATTAATAATAAAGTATAAACAATATGCTTTAATATAATATAATGGTTTAGAATTAAATTATAAAGAATAATTCTTTTATCAATTTTCAGAATCAACTCTTTCAGAATCAACTCAACAACTTTCTTGTTTTGCTTTCTTTACCATCTATGGGGGAAGGAGGGAAGGAAATCCAAGTTTAAGCCCATCACCTTAAGCTTGTAACATCTCACCTTCCTATATGAGAACTATAAAGATCAATGAGAGGCTGTCAGTAGACATTAGCAGAACAGCAACTCAATTAACAGCAGAATGAATGTACATCCAGATACTCAGGACTACACTGTCAAACATCCCTTCTGCTTAATAAAAAAAAATCCACAGACATTTCTTCCAAGTCCAAAACAAGCACTCAGACAACAGAAAAAAAATTAAATTTCAATGTCTTCCAGGATGTCAAAATCTGGCTAACCTAGTAGAAGAGAGAATCACTTAGTATTATTGACAAGTAGAACTTAAGAATTTAGAAACAATATTAAAGACATAAGGAAGAAATGTAACTGAAGACCATAAAAAACCTGAGATAGACTGACACCTCTGAAAAACATTTCTCTAAAAATGGACAATCTTTTATTTCTAAAATATATTGTTAATGTGTACACTCCAGATCATCATGAAATTAATATGAATAATACATATGAACTTGTTTTATAAATTGGACTGCTTTAAACCAGTATTAAGGTATACTTCTTCAGTGTTAGAACAAGTAATCCAAAGATTCCACTGTTTATATGTGTTTGTCAGATACCGATTGTTAGAGACTTCAGGAATCATGTCAGATTATTCTATTAACCTGTCATATTCATTATTCCATTAGTAAGGCATGGTCCCTGACCTCAAATATTTAATCTGGAGGGAAAATAAAACTCATACCCATGTAGCAAGCAATCAGTAAATACTATAAGATGAAACAAAATTAAGTTTCCAACTGCAAAAAAATAATTTCATAGGATTCTGTCTTCATTGGGGAGGATTTCATGGAGGAGACAGTGATTGATATGGGCCTTAAAACATAGCTCGGGGCTTCCCTGGTGGCGCAGTGGTTGAGAATCTGCCTGCCAATGCAGGGGACACGGGTTCGAGCCCTGGTCTGGGAGGATCCCACATGCCGTGGAGCGACTGGGCCCGTGAGCCACAACTACTGAGCCTGCGCGTCTGGAGCCTGTGCTCCGCAACAAGTGAGGCCACGATCGTGAGAGGCCCGCGACCGCGATGAAGAGTGGCCCCCACTTGCCACAACTAGAGAAAGCCCTCGCACAGAAATGAAGACCCAACACAGCCAAATATAAATAAATAAACAAATGTGGGGTTTAAAACAAAAAAACATAGCTCGGATTTCTATGTTTTATTTCTCTATAAGATTGAAAATTTCCCAAAGGATCAACCTGTTGACACTACCAGCTCTTTGCGTCCCTCTAATTCCCTGCCCTTGCTGAGTACACAATCAAATTAAGTATTTAATGAGCTGAATCACAACTGCTATGAAAATAGAGCAGCTATGAAAATATATGTTGTTCTTCCCAACAAAGCAATCATATGGAACCTCTATCTTCACACATTTAACAGAACTCTCCTGTCCACCGGCTCCCCTTTTTCTCCCTAGGTACACTGCCCTCAGACCACACTTGGTCCTGGACCAAATATGATCATCTACACATTAGTTCCCACTTCTCTTCCTGGCTTTTTCTCAGCCCTTTCTACCACCAGTGGATAACCTGGCTTACTATATATACAGTGAGGATGCTGCTCTCTGCCAGGTCATATCACGTCTCAGGGAAAGCACTTGTATATTAACAGTGGCTACCACCTGTCACTTCACATAAACTCATTAGAGCTCCTTGGCCTCAATCTTAGACACACAGGACTAGATCTATTTTTTTATTCATCCATTCATCCATCCATCCATTCCCTCATTCAGCTGGCAATCATTTAGTCCATCACTCCCCTGTGCTGAGCACAATATTAAGTACTGAGTGGACAAAACTGAATATGATTCTTGGCCCACAAGGGCTCATGGCCTATAAGTTCAAGTGTTCATCAGAGGATAAGGAGAGGAGCTTCAAGCTGGCGAAGAGTAAGATGTGCAGATCACCTTCCTCCCCACAAATACATCAAAAATACATCTACATGGGGAACAACTCCTACAGAACACCTACTGAATGCTGGCAGAAGACCTCAGGCCTCCCAAAAGGCAAGAAACTCCCCACATACCTGGGTAGGGCAAAAGAAAAAAGAATAAACAGAGACAAAAGAATAGGGACAGGACCTGCACCAGTGGGAGGGAGCCGGGAAGGAGGAAAGGTTTCCACACACTAGTAAGCCCCTTCGAGGGCAGAGACTGGGGGTGGCGGAGGGGGGAAGCTTCGGAGAAGCGGAGGAGAGCGCAGCCACAGGGGTGCACAGGGAAAAGCAGAGAGATGCTCGCACAGAGGATCGGTGCCGACCGGCACTCACCAGCCTGAGAAGCTTGTCTGCTCACCCGCCAGGGTGGGCAGGGGGTGGGAGCTGAGGCTCGGGGTTCGGTCGGATCCCAGGGAGAGGACTGGGGTTGGCAGTGTGAACACAGCCTGCAGGGGGTTAGTGCGCCACGGCTGGCCACGAGGGAGTCCGGGGAAAGTGTGGAGCTGCCGAAGAGGCAAGTGACTTTTCCTTGCCTCTTTGTTTCCTGGTGCGCAAGGAGAGAGGATAAAGAGCGCTGCTTAAAGGAGCTCCAGAGACGGGCGCAAGCCGCGGCTAACAGCGTGGACCCCAGAGACGGGCATGAGACACTAAGGATGCTGCTGCCGCCACCAAGAAGCCTGTGTGCGAGCACAGGTCACTCTCCACACCTACCCTCCCGGGAGCCTGTGCAGCCCGCCACTGCCAGGGTCCCATGATCCAGGGACAACCTCCCCGGGAGAACACACAGCGCGCCTCAGGCTGGTGCAACGTCACGCCGGCCTCTGTTGCCACAGGCTCGCCCTGCATCCGTACCCCTCCCTCCCCCCGGCCTGAGTGAGCCAGAGCACCCAAATCAGCTGCTCCTTTAACCCCATCCTGTATGAGAGAAGAACAGATGCCCTCAGGCGACCTACACGCAGAGGCAGGGCCAAATCCAAAGCTGAATCCCAGGAGGTGTGCGAACAAAGAAGAGAAAGGGAAATTTCTCCCAGCAGCCTCAGGAGCAGCGGATTGAATCTCCACAGTCAACTTGATGTACCCTGCATCTGTGGAATACCTGAACAGACAACAAATCATCCCAAATTGAGGAGGTGGACTTTGGGAGCAACGAGATATATATATATATTTTTTTTTTCCTTTTTCCTCTTTTTGTGAGTGTGTATGTGTATGATTCTGTGTGATTGTGTCACTACAGATTTGCTTTTACCATTTGTCCTAGGGTGCTGTCTGTCCATTTTTATTGGCTTTTTTTGTTTTTTGTTTTTAGTATACTTTTCAGCACTTCTTGTCATTGGTGGATTTGTTCTTTGGTTTGGTTGGTCTTTCTTTCTTTCTTTCTTAATTACTTTAAAAAATTTTTTAATAATTTTTTTTGTTTTTTATTTTAATACCTTTTTAATTTTAGTTTAGTTTAGTTTATCTTTTTCTTCTTTCTTTCTTTCTTTTTTTCTCCCTTTTATTCTGAGCCGTGTGGATGACAGGCTCTTGGTGCTCCAGCCAGGCATCAAGGCTGTGCCTCTGAGGCGGGAGAGCCAAGTTCAGGACACTGGTCCACAAGAGACCTCCCAGTTCCACGTAACATCAAACGGCGAATATCTCCCACAGATCTCCATCTTAATGCCAAGACCCAGCTCCACTCACTGACCAGCAAGCTACAGTGCTGGACACCCTATGCCAAACAACTAGCAAGACAGGAACACAACCCCAACCATTAGCAGAGAGGCTGCCTAAAATCATAAAAAGTCCACAGACACCCCAAAACAAACCACCAGACGTGGACCTGCCCACCAGAAAGACAAGATCCAGCCTCATCCACCAGAACACAGTCACTAGTCCCCTCCACCAGGAAGCCTACACAACCCACTGAACAAACCGTAGCTACTGGGGCACACACCAAAAACAATGGGAACTACGAACCTGCAGCCTCTGAAAGGGAGACGCCAAACACAGTAAGTTCAGCAAAATGGTTAAACAAAGAAACACACAGCAGATGAAGGAGCAAGGTAAAAACCCACCAGACCTAACAAATGAAGAGGAGATAGGCAGTCTACCTGAAAAAGAATTCAGAGTAACGATAGTAAAGATGATCCAAAGTCTTGGAAACAGAATGGAGAAAACACAAGAAACATTTAACAAGGACCTAGGAGAACGAAATAGCAAACAAACAATCATGAACAACACAGTAAATGAAACTTAAAATTCTCCAGAAGGGATCAATAGCAGAATAACTGATGCAGAACAATGCATAAGTGACCTGGAAGATAAATTAGTGGAAATAACTACTGGAGAGCAGAATAAAGAAAAAAGAATGAAAAGAATTAAGGACACTCTCAGAGACATCTGGGACAACATTAAACATACCAAAATTCAAATTACAACGGTCCCAGAAGAAGAAGAGAAAAAGAAAGGGACTGAGAAAATATTTGAAGAGATTGTAGTTGAAAACTTCCCTAATGTGGGAAAGGAAATAGTTAATCAAGTCCAGGAAGCACAGAGAGTCCCATATAATAAATAAATAAATAACAATAAATATCTCCTTGGACAAATCCAAGGTGAAACACAGCAAGACACATATGAATCAAACTATCAAAAATTAAATACAAAGAACAAATATTAAAAGCAGCAAGGGAAAAACAACAAATAACACACAAGGGAATCCCCATCAGGTTAACAGCTAATCTTTCAGCAGAATCTCTGCAAGCCACAAGGGAGTGGCAGGACATATTTAAAGTGATGAAAGGGAAAAACCTACAACCAAGATTACTCTACGCAGCAAGGATCTCATTCAGACTTGATGGAGAAATTAAAACCTTTATAGACAAGCAAAAGTTAAGAGAATTCAGCACAACAAAACCAGCTTTACAACAAATGCTAAAGGAACTTCTCTAGGCAGGAAACACAAGATAAGGAAAAAACCTACAATAACACACCCAAAACAATTAAGAAACTGGTAATAGGAACATACATATCAATAATTACCTTAAATGTAAATGGATTAAATGCTCCAACCAAAAGACATAGACTGGCGGAATGGATACAAAAACAAGACCCATATATATGCTGTCTACAAGAGACCCACTTCAGACCTAGGGACCCATACAGACTGAAAGTGGGGGATGGAAAAAGATATTCCATGCAAATGGAAATCAAAAGAAAGCTGGAGTAGCAATTCTCATATCAGACAAAATAGACTTTAAAATAAAGACTATTACAAGAGACAAAGAAGGACACTACATAATGATCAAGGGATCAATCCAAGAAGAAGATATAACAATTGTAAATATTTATGCAACCAATATAGGAGTACCTCAATACATAAGGCAAATACTAACAGCCACAAAAGGGGAAATCAACAGTAACACAATCACAGTAGGGGACGTTACCACCCCACTTTCACCAATAAACAGATCATCCAAAATGAAAATAAATAAGGAAACACAAGCTTTAAATGATACATTAAACAAGATGGACTTGATATTTATAGGACATTCCATCCAAAAACAACAGAATACACATTTTTCTCAAGTGCTCATGGAACATCCTCCAGGATAGACCATATCTTGGGTCACAAATCAAGCCTTGGTAAATTTAAGAAAACTGAAATAGTATCAAGTATCTTTTCTGACCACAACGCTATGAGACTAGATATCAATCACAGGAAAAAATCTGTAAAAAATACAGACACATGGAGGCTAAACAATACACTACTTAATAACCAAGAGATCACTGAAGAAATCAAAGAGGAAATTAAAAAATACCTAGAAACAAATGACAATGAAAACATGATGACCCAAAACCTATGGGATGCAGCAAAAGCAGTTCTAAGAGGGAAGTTTATAGCAATACAATCCTACCTCAAGAAACAAGAAACGTCTCAAATAAACAACCTAAAGTGATACCTAAAGCAATTAGAGAAAGAAGAACAAAAAAACCCCAAAGTTAGCAGAAGAAAAGAAATCATAAAGATCAGATCAGAAATAAAATGAAAAAGAAATTAAGGATATATTAGCAAAGATCAATAAAACTAAAAGGTGGTTCTTTGAGAAGATAAACAAAATTGATAAACCATTAGCCAGACTCCTTAAGAAAAAAAGGGAGAAGGCTCAAATCAATAGAAGTAAAAATGAAAAAGGAGAAGTAACAACTGACACTGCAGAAATACAAAGGATCATGAGAGATTACAAGCAACTATATGCCAATAAAATGGACAACCTGGAAGAAATGGACAAATTCTTAGAAATGCACAACCTTCCGAGACTGAATTAGGAAAAAATAGAAAATATCAACAGACCAATCACAAGTAATGAAATTGAAACTGTGATTTACAATCTTCCAAAAAACAAAAGCCCAGGACAAGATGGCTTCACAGGCGAATGCTATCAAACATTTAGAGAAGAGCTAACACCTATCCTTCTCAAACTCTTCCAAAATATAGCAGAGGGAGGAACACTCCCAAACTCATTCTACGAGGCCACCATCACCCTCATACCAAAACCAGACAAAGATGTCACAAAAAAAGGAAACTACAGACCATTATCACTGGTGAACATAGATGCAAAAATCCTCGACAAAATACTAGCAAACAGAATCCAACAGCACATTAAAAGGATCACACACCATGATCAAGTGGGGTTTATTCCAGGAATGCAAGGATTCTTCAATATACGCAAATCAATCAACGTGATACACCATACTAACAAACTGAAGAAGAACCATATGATCATCTCAATAGATGCAGAGAAAGCTTTCGACAAAATTCTACACCCATTTATGATAAAAACCCTCCAGAAAGTAGGCATAGAGGGAACTTTCCTCAACATAATAAAGGCCATATATGACAATCCCACGGCCAACATCATCCTTAAAAGTGAAAAACTGAAGCCATTTCCACTAAGATCAGGAACAAGACAAGGTTGCCCACTCTCAACACTATTACTCAACATAGATTTGGAAGTTTTAGCCACAGCAATCAGAGAAGAAAAAGAAAAGAAAGGAATCCAAATCAGAAAAGAAGAAGTAAAGCTGTCACTGCAGATGACATGATACTATATATAGAGAATCCTAAAGATGCCACCAGAAAACTACTAGAGCTAATCAATGAATATGGTAAAGGATGAGGATACAAAATTAATGCACAGAAATCTTTTGCATTCCTATACACTAATGATGAAAAATCTGAAAGTGAAGTTAAGAAAACACTCCCATTCACCACTGCAACAAAAAGGATAAAATACCTAGGAATAAACCTACCTACGGAAACAAAAGACCTGTATGCAGAAAATTATAAGACACTGATGAAAGAAATTAAAGATGATACAATTAGATGGAGAGATATACCATGTTCTTGGATTGGAAGAATCAACACTGTGAAAATGACTATACTACCCAAAGCAGTCTACAGATTTAATGCAATCCCTATCAAACCACCACTGGCATTTTTCACAGAACTAGAACAAAAAACTTAACAATTTGTATGGAAACACAAAAGACCCCAAATAGCCAAAGCAATCTTGAGAAAGAACAACGGAGCTGGAGGAATCAGGCTCCCTGACTTCAGACTATACTACAAAGCTACAGTCATCAAGACAGTATGGTACTGGCACACAAACAGAAAGATAGATCAATGGAACAGCACAGAAAGCTCAAGAGATAAACCCACGCACATATGGTCACCTTATCTTTGATAAAGGAGGCAAGAATATACAGTTGTGAGAAGACAGCCTCTTCAATAAGTGGTGCTGGGAAAACTGGACAGATACATGTAAAAGAATGATATTAGAACACTCCCTAACACCATACACAAAAATACTCAAAATGGATTAAAGACCTAAATGTAAGGCCAGACACTATCAAACTCTTAGAGGAAAACATAGGCAGAACACTCTATGACAGAAATCACAGCAAGATCCTTTTTGACCCACCTCCTAGAGAAATGGAAATAAAAACAAAAATAAACAGATGGGACTTACTGAAACTTCAAAGCTTTTGCACAGCAAAGGAAACCATAAACAAGACAAAAAGACAACCCTCAGATTGGGAGAAAATATTTGCAAATGAAGCAACTGACAAAGGATTAATCTCCAAAATTTTTAAGCAGCTCATGCAGCTCAATATCAAAAAAACAACCAACCCAATCCAAAAATGGGTGGAAGACCTAAATAGACATTTCTCCAAAGAAGATATACAGATTGCCAACAAACACATCAAAGAATGCTCAACATCATGAATCATTAGGGAAATGCAAATCAAAACTACAATGAGATATCATCTCACACTGGTCAGAATGGCCATCATCAAAAAATTTATAAACAATAAATGCTGGAGAGGGTGTGGAGAAAAGGGAACCCTCATACACTGTTGGTGGGAATGTAAATTGATACAGCCACTATGGAGAACAATATGGAGGTTCCTTAAGAAAACTAAAAACAGAACTACCATACGACCCAGCAATCCCACTACTGGGCATATACCCTGAGAAAACCATAATTCAAAAAGAGTCATGTGGGCTTCCCTGGTGGTGCAGTGGTTCAGAGTCCACCTGCCGATGCAGGGGACACGGGTTCGTGCCCTGGTCTGGAAGGATCCCACATGCCGCGGAGCGGCTGGTCCCGTGAGCCACGGCCGCGGGGCCTGTGCGTCCAGAGCCTGTGCTCTGCAATGGGAGAGGCCACAAAAGTGAGAGGCCCACGTACCACAAAAAAAAAAAAAAAAAAAAAAAAGGGTCATGTACCAAAATATTCACTGCAGCTCTATTTACAATAGCCAGGACATGGAAGCAACCTAAGTGTCCAACAAGAGATGAATGGATAAAGAAGGTGTGCACATATATACAATGAAATATTACTCAGCCATAAAAAGAAACAAAATTGAGTTATTTGTAGTAAGGTGGATGGACCTAGAGTCTGTCATACAGAGTGAAGTAAGTCAGAAAGAGAAAAACAAATACTGTATGCTAACACATATATATGGAATCTTAAAGGAAAAAAAATGGTCATGAAGAACCTAGGGCCAAGATGGGAATAAAGACGCAGACCTACTAGAGAATGGACTTGAGGACACGGGGAGGGGGAAGGGTAAACTGGGAGAAAGTGAGAGAGTGGTAGTGTATATATGGATATATATACACTACCAAATGTAAAACAGATAGCTAGTGGGAAGCAGTCACATAGCACATGGAGGTCAGCTCAGTGCTTTGTGACCGGCTAGAAGGGTGGGATAGGGAGATTGGGAGGGAGGGAGAGGCTAGAGGGAAGAGATATGGGGATGTATGTATATGTATAGCTGATTCACTTTTTTATAAAGCAGAAACTAACACACCATTGTAAAGCAATTATACTCCAATAAAAATGTTAAGGAAAAAAAAGAGGATAAGCATGTTTTGTACAAAAGATACAGCATATCAAAATGCTACAAGCTGAAAGTGAGAAAGCTAAAGTCGAGGTATTTATAGGAGGATAAGAAAACGGGAGAGGAAAATAAGGCAAAACTGTCTGATCCTAATAACAGAGGTCTGCAGAGAAAAAAACATAGCCAATTTCCTCCTCCAAAGTCAGGGAAAAAGAGTATGTGGAAAGGATAAACTGTACAAGTGAACATGATATTTTTCTTAAGAGTATGTATACAATACTCTCTCGACTACAGATGTTTATGCATCTCTTTCTCTCTCATTAATGTCCTTTCTTTTATCCCCACATGTCCAAATCCTGTCAATCTTTTAACTCATATGACTTCATATCCTTCCCCGATCCCCACGGCTGGAAGTAATCTCATCCTAAACACCCATATTTCATGATAAATTTTTATCATAAATTTATGATTTTATCATATATTTTATAATTGATTATTTTAGGGGAAGAGAAAGGAACTATCATTTATATATTTGTGACCTTCTATGACAGATACTTTAAAAGCATTAACCCTTTCATTCTCACATCGTGTTTTCTATTTCCATTTCATACATGAAGAAATCAAAGGTCAGCCCGTGGTCTCTACAGCTCCACGTCCCTTTCACAATACTCCATTGTGCTATCCATGTTATTATACTGATTTAAGTATTATATTATATACTTATATCAGTATAATATGATATATTATATATTGATTTAAGTATTTCACTCAACGCATATTTACTAAAGACTTACTCTAACCTCTATTCTAGGACTACAGTGGGGTCCTGTCCATGCCTTCAAGATCACCATTTAGTGTGGAAGTAAGTAGGCAATTGCAATTTAACATCCCAGAGAATATTAATTAGCTGAACATTAACAGGAAATTTTGCCTTTTTAAAAGCCTCAGCATGGGGAACTCTGAGTCAAGAAAGTCAAACGGGTCTTTAAGACTTCTCAGATTCTTTAATGTAAAATCTCCAGGAGGTGAGTATGAGTATTTCCCAGACTTCTTGTTTTTTTTTTTATTGTAGTTAAAATATACTTAGCATAAAATTTACCATTTTAACCATTTTTCAGTGGACAATTCAGTGGCCTTAAGTACATTCACAATGTACAACCATCACCACTATCCATTCCAGAACTTTCTGACCATACGTTTTGTGGAGAATACTACTACCAGTGTGGGGTCCCAAAGAATACCTTTTAAGAACTGTGTGACATGGTATCAGGGCTATGGCAGGGGATACATAGGATACTGTGAGAACACAGGACCCAACGGCAGGTCTTTCCAACACAGAAAGGCCTAAATGTCTAACCAGACACCTGCAGGCCAAGAGTTAGCCAGAAATGACAGACGTGAGCAGCAGGCTAAAGGCCCAGTTTAAAAGAGATACTGTATCCTCAGGCCTATGAAAATTACTCACGGGCCCTCAGAGACAGAGGAGCATCATATAAGCAAATGGCTGGTTAAATGTCAAGGGGACAAGGGGATCGGCCAAGGAGAAGACAACTTCATGCCTGTGTTACTTTCCTCAATGCTGCAGTGATGGTAAACTTTTATAACTTCTGGAGGCTCAGAATTCAACATCTGTTCTCAGGGGTAAGGAGTAGCCCCAGTACCAACCATCTGCATTCATCCCAATCAGATCTATAACTTCATGAAAGATCATTAAATAGTTGGCCATGCATATATCACCAAAGCATTTAGAAATGAACCACAGGAACATTTAGGTGAACATTTACACTATAAGTAAAAATTTAATAAACTTTCTTCCAGTACAAAACTAGAAATATCTACCTTCAGTTTCAGATCAAGCCATTTACTCTTTCCCTTAAACAAAATTCTGAAATCAAACCGAATGTCCCTTTTTGTAGTTTAATATACCACCGTCTAATAATGGTTGTTAGTTTCTTTAATGTGTTCATTTCCTTCACCTCCCCTGTTTTATTCGGGGAATTTAATTAGAGAGAATGAGACAAGTGTTGCCAAAGTAAATCCCAAAAGACGTAAAGACCCTGAGACTTGAAATGCAACTGCCTCCCTAACCCGCCATGACACCTGAGACTTCGAAAAAGCAGTAGAAAAGTCTGAACAGTGATGAAGTATTCTTTCCTTCTTGGTAACAGAGCATTCTTCATCTTTATTACTACCAAGAATGGTAGCTTGCTATTAAGGGACTTACAAAAATGTTGAAAAACTCCAAGTTCATTCTTAAAACCAATAGGAAGAAAGTATGGGAAAACGCATGCAAGCATAATATACTTTAAACCATGTGCGTTATGTACACTGAAGTCTATAAAACCTCTTGACAGAGAAAGAAGGTCCAAATCCACACAGGTCATTACTAAATTCTTTCATCTGAACTCTACATTGTTTTCAGAAAACTGGGTAAGCAGTTTTGGAGCATTTCATTGGCCAATCAAAAACTGAAAATAAATATAGAATCTAAAAAATGTTTAATAAAAAAATCTTTTAAATAAAAATAAGCTCATAGACACAGAGAACAGAGGCAGGAGGCTATAATGCACAGCAGGGTGAGTATAGCTAATAACACTATATTGCTAACTGAAAGTTGATGAGAGAGTAGATCTTAAAAGTACTCAGGGGCTTCCCTGGTGGCGCAGTGGTTGAGAGTCCGCCTGCCGAGGCAGGGGACACGGGTTCGTGCCCCGGTCCGGGAAGATCCCACATGCCGCGAGTGGCTGGGCCCGTGAGCCATGGCCACTGGGCCTGCGCGTCCGGAGCCTGTGCTCCACAATGGGAGAGGCCACAACAGTGAGGGGCCCGCGTACCGCAAAAAAAAAAAAAAAAAAAAAAAAGTTCTCAGCACACGAAAAAAAATCCTGTAACTATGTGTGGTGATGGATGCTACCTAGACTTATAGTAGTGATTATTTTGCAATATATATAAATATTGAATTACATGTTGGACACCTGAAACTATATAATGTATATTGTACACCTGAAACTAATATAATGTATGTCAATTATACCTCAACAAAAAAATTAAAATAAAATTCTAAATCCAAAAAAAGAATAAAAAGTCAAATAACTTCACAGAAAGTCATACACTATATTTCCCAGTTGTAGATTCATGCTGTGCATATTGAACACTCTAAAAACTTCCGCAAAAATGAAACTTACCTATTTTTCTCTAGGGAAAAAAAGTGAAAATAAGCTGCAACTAACTTTCCTTAGCCCATAGATCTTCAACCTCACACAGGGGATAACGTCATCCATCCTGGAATAGCTGGATAACTTCATCACCGAATCACTGCAGGTCTCAGTAGATCTCAGGCTGCCCCACCAGCAACACTTTGCTCACGGATCTTCAGAAAAGCAATGAATCACTCACTTACCACAGGGTGAGGTCTCTTATTTGTATCACTGTAAAGTAACAATGAAGCAACAAACCAGCTAGGAGTGTTCAGAAATACAAAGCTAAATTGAGGAGAAGGTCAGAATCTTATTTGCATACAAAGCTGCAGAATTCACAATCTACAATTCCTGCGATTGCTTCCCTTCAGGGCTATAATTGGAGGCTAGCAATGTTCTCTTGGGGCAGCAAGGCAGCCTCAAGACCCTCTCCCAGGCTGCAGTTTTTATTCCTACTCCTCCTCTTTTTAAATGGTGTTTATCTCCCCAAGGTCATCCACGCATTAAATCTACTATCCTGCAGAATGGAAATCTTTGAAAGCAATAAGTACCAAACAAAATTTTAAAGACATCATTATTTTAATCTGTTTTTTTCAGAAAAACACTCTTTGCCCAGTGGTGAAACAGTATTTCTATAGTAAAAGACTACTTCTTTATTTCCAGTACAAACATAGCCCTGGGCTGATTTAAATGAAAAATATCTAACAACTCATAGAAGCATCATCTAAATTTATGATGTTCATTTTCTACCCATAGCCTAAAAAAATGGTTTTGCAGGTTGTCTGCAAACTTATTGGAAAAACTAAAAGATATTTATTCTGTTGTGGTTTATAACCTTCCAGAACCACCACCACCAAAAAAAAAAAAAAAGGTTCTGCATACACATCCCCCTCATACCATCTATAACTTATAACTGTTCCATGCCAGCTGACTCAACATTAATTCATTATTCAAATGTATTGCATCGGCACACTAGAATTACTTCACGTACATATTATCACCTAATTTGAACTACTAGAATAAGGATGGGCAATAAAGGCCCATAGCTATTTAAAAATAAAAAACAAAAAAAACACAGAACAATGTAGTTTCCAATTCAAGCATTCCTAGGAAAAACACTGCCCCTTTTCCTATCCCCTACCAACTTGTTCCTTTCCTCCTATATGTCCTGTCCCACTTATGAAGTCATCATTTACCCAACTGCCAATGCTAGAAACCTTTACCTCATTCATAATTCATTTTTCCCTCCCCCAACATTTCTTCAATCCAATTCTTCACCAACCAACTTCTATCCATTCTTGCTCCAAATAGTCTCTCACTATCTCTCTCATCTGTCTACTCTTTGTCCAGACCTTCATCTCCTATAAGAGCATCCTAATTGTTCATCCTATTTCCAGTCTCTCTACATTCACCCTAAATCACCTTTTGGAAATGCAAACGTGATCCAGCACCTACCACAATGACCATTATAAAGGTCCTTAGTAAATATCTGCTGGACCAATGGCCATGTCATGTCCTATTTCTTACAAACCTTTGCCTCCTCCCCTGCCCACCTCCATTTCCTAAAGGGCATCGATTATAAGGGCACTGCCCTGCTCCATCACCAGTCACCTTGTCATTCTCATTATTACACGCAAAAATAACAACAGCCATAATAATAGTGATCACACACATTGCACAAAATATCACACACCTTGAAATTTTTTTTAAGTATTTATTGATATATCTTTACTTAGCAGATGAGAGAAGCAGCGGTTTATGAGGAAAGACAGAGAGACTATAAGTAATAAAATTAGAATTTAGGTCTTTCTAACTGAACTCTACAATCCTGTCATTATCCTGCTGAAAGCTTGGTTATAACAGTAAAACCATTTAATTTATTATTTCTAAATAACATGTAGAAATAATTAAAGAGCTGATTTTGAGAGGTATCTTATGCATTACTGAAAGTCATTTTCATTAGTCAAAACACCAAAGTCTGGGTGGCTGCCTCTTTTAGGATAATTATTCCACTCTGTCATATTCATCATTGGAGCAGTCATATGCCCAGTTTTTAAGTAAGTAATAATGTCTTTCAGAAGAAGCAGGCTTTGGTCTCTGGACAGTTCTGGCAACTGCAGCATTGCATCTGAATACTAATGTCTTGATACTAAGCTTAAAATTAAAGATCAGGCAGAGTACAATCCCAATGCAAAATTCAACAGCCGTGAAAACTATTTTCCCTGACAGCACATTATTCCTAGATCTAAAATTAATCAGAAATAAAAACCAAGATGAAAATTAACCAACCCAGTCTATTTTCTCCTGTGATTCCTGTTTATTTCTTTAAATCTCACCTTCAAAACCATGACCCTCGGCTCTAAAAGAAGAGAGGTGATCAAGTAATACTAAAACCACTGAGCTAAACCCTTGCCCCTCATGTTAGCAAATTAGAATTCTCTTCTTCCAGCAGCATATGGAGTTAAGTAAACCCCTGACAATCAAAAGCAAAATTAAAGACTTTGAAGCCAAGATCCATGGGATTTTGTATTAATTCCTTCAGACATGAATTCCAGGAGGATTTCCAGAATCCTCCGGTTGAAAGACTCAGGAGTCTCATCCCTGCATTCTTAAATTGCCCAAATCTATTATTGAAAATCTGTAAAATGTATCACAGGTTCAATATTTCCATTTTCTACCGGTAATGTTTTTCTTTCATAGAATAAAGGAGATGGTTGTGTAAACTATGCTGTTTAAAAAAAAGAACAGAAAAACTTTCCAACTGTTAATCCAAGAAAACTACCTGCCTTACCTATACTCAGGGGCTTTCCACATGCTGGTATTGAGGTAAGTACTGAGGATACAAAAATGAAAGGATTAGTCCCAGCCCCTTGCAGAAGCCGGCTTTCCAAGAACCTTCCAGCCTATGACCTCGCTCCATCAAAAGCACTGCTAATTTGAGGGGCAAGCCACACCCAGCGTTCGCAAGTTCTCAGTAGATGTTACTTCTGGACATGGTAGTAGAGTAACAGTAGTAGTTCTTGTTGTAAACCAAGCTTTCAAAATATTTACGTAACACAAAGTCCCACGAATGAGCTTTCTTGGGAGGAAAATAGGCCAACATGTGAATCAAAATGGCAAATATCTCTTGTACTGGAAATACTGGTGTCTGGCTTCCTCACCTAAAAATTCCCTGAAGGGCACCGTTTCAAGATACCATTGAGGTAGCCCAGGCTTCCTTTCACATGAAAACAAGGTAATATGATAACAAAAGGCCAGCTATGAAGTAGCTTGAATTTCCAATTAAGTTCCTGCAGAAGCCAAAATAAAAGTTAAACCAATTCAATATATGATGGTGGCCTACAACAGAGGTGGGGAAAACCTTCATTCCATTTCACAGGAGAATAAAAAGTCCCTCATCTCCCTTGTAATGAGATCTAACAATCTTATTCTGCTACTGTCTTGTACTCTTCCCCTCACAGTCAGAAAGCTGCCTAGGGTTAATCTTAAGTGACTCGTTCTTATTTTGTTTATGGTACTTCATTGGCAAGTATGTTTGGGGGACCTAACTGCTAAATCTCACCAAAATATCCTCATAAACTATCTATATCAAGTACTTCTCACATGCTCTATTCTCGCTCCTTTAAAATTTGCTTTTAATTTTCAAATACTTCAAGAACACAGACAGGCATAGAAAAGAGTGTAATTGACATGTTTCAAACAAACTCTCCAGATCTAAAAAATGTATCCTCTATCACATCTGGTAGCGATCATTGCCTTAGAAGGTTCTACCTCCCAGTAGGTTTGACCCTCTGAACACCCCCCATCAACACTTTGAACAATGCTTCCTACTTGATTTGCTCACTCTAAAGGAAAAGCCAATCTGGAAGAAGCTAAAGCTTGAAGCCAGAACTGTACACAAAAATGGAAGAATTTGAAGAATTTATAACATTTTGGGTAGGGTACTGGATTCCTCCAAATTCCAAAAAATGGCAGTCCAAGACAACCTTATCTAGATCTTAAAAAGTAAGGCAATTCCAATGACAATAAAAAGAACTTCTATCATTTAATACTAATTGTGTACTGGGTTCTTTATATTCATCATTTCCATCTTTGTAACAATCCTACAAAGTAGGTATAATGATCATGCTTGTATGAGGACATGGAGGTTCGGAATGACTTGTCCAAGATCACACAGCCAGAACCAGGTTTCAAACACAAGCCCAGTTGACTTCAAAACCCATATTCTTTCCGCTCTTCCATGACAGAAATGGACCATCCATTTTCCAATAAACTCCCATTTGCAATAAGCATACCAGTCATCCACGTATACATATTTCGATGAAAACCAATCTCCCAAAAAAAGGGAAATCAGAAAGGAGAAGCAATTTTTTTATTAACTATCTACTTATTCCACTGCCCAATTATTATTAGACTCCAGACACTTCAGCCAAATCACATGTACACACCCACGTCATCTCCACTATAATCTACGCGTGACCCAACACATGGTAGAGCATAGTTCAGAAGAGAACTGTCCTGTTACATCAAATTTTCAGATGACCCAACCACAGGGCTTGCTAACTATAATTAAGTCTGTCCTGAATAAAGCCAGATAGAGGTGCCATAAGAAGGCCAAGGTCAAGCCAAGGTGAGGAGTAGAAGTGTTTTTAAGAAAACATCGTTAAAATTGGCCAGCATCACTTGCTTGGTTATTATCCTAACAGAAGAAGCCTTTGCAATAGCTAGCTACATGTCTTTGCTCTACTCAGTTAAAACTGATTCTCTGATAGCCACAGGGTTCCAGGATTCCAAACGTTCAAATATTCAGGACACAGAACTATATGCCAGATATGCCTTGAGAACAATGTCCAAGTAATTAAAAAGTGGCTCCTCTAATCCAGGAGCTTATTTTACACTATGTATTATGTGAGAGGCAACAACCTCTTAGTGAAGTCACTCACACTGAAATGTAAGAATGTGACTCCCCAATGAAATCTCAACATTGCATGACTGCCCCCAGACAAATCCAAGTTGTTGAAGGTGTAAGATGGTCATTGTTTGAGCAGAAGAAAGATGGATTCATGAGGAACTAAAATTTAAATGAAAAGATGGATGAAAGAACATCGTAAACAACAGATGATTTGTGTGTCTCTCCCACCCTTGCCCCCCATGCCCTGGTAATTAATGTTGTATTTCGTTGGTTGCTGTTAATGTTACCAGGATAGCTGCAGACCCCTTTCCTCTTAAAGTAACAGGAACAAAGAAATTTATCAAAATTAGCAAGATCAACAAGGTGCTCACTTGTTTGTTCAATTATTACACTAAATTTTAAATGCTCTAGAAGTCTTTTTATCTCTCACTCAAAAAGAAAGATTTCTCAGGCCCCTTATGTAAATATATAATTCAGTATGGCATCCTTAATCTTTTCTGGCACATAATATTTTTACGTTCATAGCGTTTCCTGGAACTGCAAAAGTATATTTTCAAGTTATCTGGTTGACCCCAAAGACTTCTTACTAAGAGTTTTGTTTAGGCATTAATCATTCCCACCCTAGAACAAGGGGCATTTACAGCCCCCCATTTGAAGCTGGTATAAAATGAAGGGCAAATTTAGATTTTAAAAGGTATTAGGTTTGATGCTAAACAGATTGTATATGGGTGATTATTCTAGATTTGAAGAGGGAAAAAAACTCCAAAGAAGGTATGTCTCCAAACTATGGTCTCTGTTTTCAAAGATTTAACAAAATCATATATCTGTCGTTTAAAACTCAGAAATTAAACTACTGGAATAGATGAAGGTACTACTTAAGATGCATTCTGGAAATAGATTAACATATTCTCCAAGTGAAAGAAAAAATTGGCACAGTGATAATTCAAACAAGCCCAACTCCAGTGGGGCTCAGAAGTGTTTTTACTGGTGGACAGAAACTGGTAAAAAAATGCATTTTAAAAGGATTTAAACTGTCTCAATTGAGCTAGTCAAGGAAAACAGCTGGCAATACGGCAAACTGCTGTAAGAAGAAATGTATCTTATAAACAGTGGGAATTGTTCGCTCCAGGAATGCCAAATGCTACGTTATCTACATATTTGAAGTGGGTTCCCAGGAGAACAAATATCAGTGATTCTTGGAACTTTCCCACGCATTCCTCTCCAGGTCAACTGAACAACCTTCTTGAGGACACAAACCACACACTAACTTCAGCAGCACCCCTTTCCAATTAATATTGCTGTGTTCTTTAGACAGATTACTGATAGCCTGCATACCACACAACAAATTAACACATGAGATTAAAAACAGTGGAATCCATGAAGTCAGAGTTTAAATCATACTTGGACATCGCCCTAAAGTTTCCAAACCCTGTCATCTGACATACTTTTCCACTCCTTCTAAAATGATGGCTTTTTCAGAAAAATTCAACAATTGATTGCATTTTCATTGGACCAAAGACAACACCACATATCAAATTTGTTATCCAAATGGATGCTAATCTTTGATCCGTCTTCAGTCGTGATCTATTATCAGGATACCGATCTGGGCAAATTTCACTCTCACGTTCTTATCCATGCTGACATTCCCTGTTCACTGAGACTTCAAAGCCTTAAACAGAATCTTTTTTACTCAAACACAGTGGCAGCTGGAAGAGAAAACCCTTTCCACTTTAATAACAGA
This sequence comes from Mesoplodon bidens, assembly GCF_964165515.1. NCBI lineage: Eukaryota > Metazoa > Chordata > Mammalia > Artiodactyla > Ziphiidae > Mesoplodon > Mesoplodon bidens. The sequence continues at coordinate 114,931,564 of NC_138176.1, read as the reverse complement.
TCATGACAGTCAAACCCCCTACATTTAAAATTACAGCCGAGGCATAGAATTTCTCCCTTAAAACTTCTATTTTCAGGGCTTCCCTGGTGGCGCAGTGGTTGAGAGTCCGCCTGCCGATGCAGGGGACACGGGTTCGTGCCCCGGTCCGGGAAGATCCCACATGCCGCGGAGCGGCTGGGCCTGTGAGTCATGGCCACTGAGCCTGCGCATCCGGAGCCTGTGCTCCGCAACGGGAGAGGCCACAACAGTGAGAGGCCCACGTACGGCGAAAAAAAAAAAAAAAAAAAAAATCAATGTGTTCAGCTGCAGGCAACAATAGGCTAGTCTTAGAAATGTAACACTCTAATAATAAAAAAAAAAGGATACAAATGAACTTATTTACAAAACAGAAACAGACTCACAGATCTTGAAATCAAACTTATGGTTACCAAAGGGGAAATGTGAGGGCAAGTGATGAAATAGGAGATTGGGATTGACATATACACACTACTATATATAAAATAGGTAACTAACAAGGACCTACTGTATAGCACAGGGAATGCAATATTCTGTAATAACCTATATGGAAAAAGAATCTGAAAAATAATGTATATATATATATATACACACACAAACATATACATACATATATATAACTGATTCACTTTGCTGTATACTTGAAACTAACACAACATTGTAAATGAACTATACTTCAATAAAAATTCAAAAAAAAATGATGTAAATTTTTTTTAAAAAAAGAAAATTAATGCTAATTGGAAAAGGCTAGTCCCAAAGGACTAGAGTGCACTTTTTTTTTAAAGTCCAAAACTAAGCAGAGCTAAACTATTGGTTTAGTTTAGAACTATTCATTAAGAAAACATGCATATGTGGTACATGCAAGGAAGTAATAAATAGAAAATTCAGGTGAGAGGGAAAATTCCTCTGGGACGGAGTCAGGGGGTTTAACAGGGGAAAGCCAAGGTTTAGTTCTCAAGCTGGACTCTAGGTTCACAAGTATTTACTTTATTACTAGACTCTAATAACTTTATAACTTTATAACTTAGGTATTTGTTACATACATTACTGTGTATGTATCAAATATTACATTCAAAAAGCTATGAAGGAAATAACACAAGGGATAAGATGGCGTCTCTAGGGCAGCTAGGACTGAACTGTGGTTTAAGGACAAATAAACATTAAGAATAAGAAGTTTAATTCTCACTGTTAAAAATAAGGGAAGTGATGTCCTCTTTCCCTTTTGTTCGAGTATTTACTTTGGAAAATTTGTAATTGTAGGTTCTCTCTTGCCTCTTTTGAAACATATGTAAATTATTTTAAAGCTAACTAAGGCTTCTGCCAGCTTCATGACCCAGGAGTGTCTTTCTCAAGGACCTAAGAACCATCTCTTTGTAATGGAAATATCTCCCAGTTTCTGTGGAGGGTTAAGAGCCACACTTTGCTGGGGGGTGCACCAGGCTCCTACCTGCAAAACTATCTCCTATCATAAAGACAGAAAAAAGTTCATTTTTCCTGTGTATAAACCAATTAACTAACAGTGATGGTCACCCCCAACAACCAGGTGAACTAAGGATGAACTACGTGTAATAAATGGTACCCTCAAATCTTCTTACCTGAGGACAAGTCACTGTCTGCCTTGAGCACATGTCTGCAATGGGTTGTGTCTACTTGGCTACGTAAAAGGGTGAGATTTCTTTGCCTTTGCAATCTCTTAGCAGATTGCCTGTGAAGCTCATCACATTCTGGTTTCATGCTTATTCAATAATAGAACTGTTTTCTCTATCCCCTTTGTGCGGAGGGTTTCTGCGTTGAAAGAAGATTTGAGTTCATTCTATTTCCCCAACAGTGGCTGGCAAGGGGCTATTGAAATTGGGTCTTAGGTCAGATTGGAGCAGACCCGATCTGGTGCAGATCCTAGGAGGAGAAGTCGTCGTGCAAGAGGATTAGTAAGGAAATGCTCCCAGGAAGCAGGTAAGGTGGTGGATAACAAAACAGGGATGGGGGGTGGGGTGGAGGAAGCCAAACAAAGGGGCATGGCAGCCAATGTCCCTGATTCCACAGCGGAACTCTGGAGAGTAAGTTCTGCCTCAGAAGGGCGCTGTCTTTCACGCCCACATACTAGACAGGTTACCGGGGTTGTGGGCAGCAGACAGGGACCTAAACTTGAAGGCACTGGCTGCGTAGGCAAAGCAGCTATGGTAGCTAAAGGAATCTCTTCCAAAGAAGAGCTGCAGGAGTCCACACTGGGAAGCAAAAGCCCCCGAAAGCTGAGGACGGGTAAGCTTTAGAGAAACGTAGTGAGCCGAGGCACAACCGAATGAGATCACAGACACAGGCAGGTTATGGTAGCTCATGTGAGGGAGTGTGGGTTTTATCCTAAATGCAGTGAGAAGCCACTGGAAACCCTGAAAGGAATGAGTTGATTTATGTTTTATATAATGATTTCCATTTCTGAACCATCAAATCAGAACAACAAAATGACAGGGAAATGTGGGTACTTTTGTGCCTCAGCAAATTTACAAATGTATTGTCACAGAACTAGGAGTTACTCACCCAAGACAGACCATGAATGTTCAATTTAAGCAACCAAGGAGCTACAGAACCTTCCCTCTTCAAGGAAGAAAGAATCCGGAAGACAGTCTCAATCTACTTGGAGCTGGTGGGTGTCTTCACCCGCAGGGAGCCGGTGAGAGGGAGAGGCAGACAGAAATCAAAGGTACCACTGGTCCTCATCTGTGTGGCAGATATAACTGAGAGGTGGAATGCCTAAAACATCCTCTCCCCATTCACAGCTTCCAGTGAAACAGGGAGAGCATAAAATAAAATAAACTGTCAGCAGGGAGCTCTGGGGATCAGAGCCTCTTCTGTGTGTCCGACCTTGAGCTCAGTTGTATATTAGGGAAGAGGCTTTGTATACTATTACAAGTTAATCACTAAAGGGATATTGCCTATAAGCTTAAATTATACATAATGGCCCATCTCTGGGAACCCTGCCTGGCAGGTAATGAGCCTAAAGCTAAAATACCTTTTTTTAGCTCACAGGAAACATCCTGACCAGGCCCACCTGTGAATGACTGAGGGAATGAAGAAATTAACACCTCCCCTCAGGAGGCTGATCAGAACCAGGAAATTGGTTTGACTTTACTCCCTCCCCTTTTAGTATAAAAGGAGCTTGAAATTCTAACTCAGGCAAGATGGTTCTTTGGCACATGAGTCCCCCACCTTCTCTGTCCGCCAGCTTTCTGAATCAAGTCGCTATTCCTTACCCCAACATCTCATCTCTCGATTGACTGGCCTGTCGTGTGGCAAGCAGTACAAGCCTGGACTCTGTAACAACAGAGCAGATGAGAGCAAAGACCCTGGTGTGGGAAACCTGTTTACCCCCAAAGATCAGCAAGCTCCCCCAGCTGAGCCACCATCACAGGGCAGCAGGGACTCTACCAGTGTGGTTGATAAGGTCCCCTTTCCTCCATGCCTCTGTGGTATACCCCAGATTACTGAGTATATCTCTTATCCTACCACATCGGTTCCTTCCCTGGGGTTCACTCCCAGAAATACTATTTAAATTCACCTGAGATATCTGGAGCATGAGGCCATTTTCTTAAATCATTGTTTAGCCCTGTGTGCTTTGTTTTGGAGCAAACAGGACACTGAGACATGAAAGAGTGCAAAAAATACAGCATTCCACTTTGGGTCCATGAATAAGTGTCCAACACTAGGGTTTCATACAAGTGCCGGAATGACTGTCTGACTACACAGGAGTGTGAGAAACAGAAGAGAGAAGGGAGCTCTGAGCCCTCAGGTGTGCACACCTCCCCTGTAGAGTGCTGGAGTCATCCCGCATGCCCAGAGACTAAGGACAGGGCTCAGAGGATCAGTCAGTGTGATGCCGGGGGCGGGGCGGTCAGAAGGTGTCTCCAGAGAGGAGCTTCTTAGGTAAGAATATATCTGATTGGCCTCCTTTAAGAAGGGATCTGATTACAAATCCCACAAGTGCTCAGGGGGGCTGTGGTTAACCGAAAGTTACATGACTCCTCCCCAGGATATAAAGGTTAGACTTAAGTCACTAGAGGCCACCAGGCTATCCCATTACTATGAGGTGGTAGGGACTCGGGGGAATGTCTCCATTTTAAACATCTCAGAGGACTGGATTAAAACAAAATTGGCTAAAAAAGCATTTGACAAGATTCAAGCACCATTCATAGTTTTAAAAAATTCTTACCAAACAAGGAATGAGAATTTCCTTTACCTGACCAAAAAATTCTACCTAAACCAACAACAAACATCTTAATTAATGGTGAAACATCAGAAACTGCCACCCTTTAAAGTCAAAAATAAGATAAGGGTACGCAGCAACACTTTCATTCACCATGGTACTAGAAATTCTAGAAGGTACAGTCAGACAATAAAAAGAAATAAAATATGTGCAAGCTTTATTACTCAGCCATTCCTAAGCGTTGTCTGGAAGATGTTCCCACTCTGTGCACAAGGAGACATGAACAAGGCTGTGCACTGCAGAATTGTTCTGTAAGAGGAAGTTTTTTTAAAAAGGCAACAATCTAAATGTCCATCAACGGGAGGATATTTAAAACTTGCAATCTATCTCTACAAGGGAGTGGAAGGTAAGCACAGACACTCAACATGCAGCTGCTAATAAAGAAGAGACAGGGGCTTCCCTGGTGGCGCAGTGGTTGAGAGTCTGCCTGCCGATGCAGGCAAAACGGGTTCGTGCCCCGGACTGGGAGGATCCCACATGCCACGGGGCGGCTAGGCCCGTGAGCCATGGCCACTGAGCCTGCGCGTCTGGAGCCTGTGCTCCGCAACGGGAGAGGCCACGAGAGTGAGAGGCCCATGTACTGCCAAAAAAAAAAAGAAGAAGAGACAGACTGAGCCTAGCTCTGCATATCCAGAGGACACTGAGAGGCTGGGAAAGGTGAAGTCCTGGTATTAAAAATGATTTTATGCAGATAATCCAGAGATGATGTTCTATGGGCCAAAGTGAGCCAGCTCAGGTCTAACAGTTCAGAGCCACCTTATAATAATTAACCCACTTCCATAGGAACCAATACGGCCTAGACTCAGAAATTCTGTGGGTTTCCACAGCCTTTCTTTTTAAATTAAATATATAAAGTATAACATATATATACCTTAAATCCAAATCCATAAAATCATCCTACAGACTTCACCAAGAAATTCCAACTACGAGGGCCTAATTTCAAACTGTTTATTTGGAAATAAGAAATTTGAACAAGACCATCTCTAACAGCGTCCTCTGTCTCCTCAAGAAGAATATAAATAAACCTGTGGGTGACTGGATTCTGCAGTGGGGTGTTTCAGACACCCTCAGATGGAACATCAGTGTTGTACATTTTTTTGGAGGAAATTCAGGTTCACAGAGCACTGTGGAGAAAAATTAATCACAACCTAATCTGTGATAATTGGCTTAATAATAAATTTGCATATGCTTATTTTAAAAGTCTGCGCTATGCAATACCTCTAAAGACAAATTTAAACTGTCCCATGCAAATAATCAAGCACAAATGGCTACTCTACTTAGTTGGCACAAAAATCAATCCATTGGGCTTCCCTGGTGGTGCAGTGGTTGGGGATCCGCCTGCCGATGCAGGGGACACGGGTTCGTGCCCCAGTCCAGGGGGATCCCACGTGCCGCGGAGCGGCTGGGCCCATGAGCCATGGCCGCTGAGCCTGCGTGTCTGGAGCCTGTGCTCCACAACGGGAGAGGTCACAGAGGTGAGAGGCCCGCATACCACAAAAAAAAAAAAAAAAAAAAAATCAATCCATCAAGTCTTCTGGATGGAGGCAAAGAAATACATACTCGCATGTAGCTTTACACTAAATAATAAAAGATGAAAGATGAAAAACATGACCTAATCTAGTGTTTACAAATTACGTTCTAAAATAGTGCTTCAGGCTTCCATGAACATTTGGTTCTGATTTCTTCTTCTAGTAAATTTCAAACTTATTAAACTCTTAATAAAGAAACATACACATTCAAATATATGTTGTACTCAAGCAGTCATCAACGTTTTTATGTCCAGCTTTCAAAGAAACCTAACAAAACACAAACATCACCTTCTTCTCCCCAAGTCTGAACTCGTGTGCATCTCTGTACATACATTTTGAGCTATCATCATATCACCAAGCGCCACCTGCCAGCCAGCACGTCCATTTGTCAAGGCCTCCTTACTTACAAACGAAGTATGATAGTATTTGTAAAATTATTTGAAACTGTTAGTACCTTTTGCTCTCATTTATAAAAAATGAATATAAATAGAAATATTTTGAGAACACAACAGCTAGTGATAAGTGCGACAGAGAAGGTCATCAGGCAACAGGCATATGCCATACAATTCACATTTAAAGTGTACAAGTGGCTGGTTTTTAGCACATTCACAGAGTTGTGCAACCATCACCTTTCTCCCATTTCAGAATATTTTTCCCACCCCCAAAATAAATATTGTACCTCTTAGCTGCCACCCTTCAATCTTCCCATCACCCTCAGCCCCTGGCAGCCACAATCTACTTTTTCTCTCTCAACAGATGTGCCTATTCTAGACATTTCATATAAATGAAATCATACAATATGGGGTTCTTGTGTGTCTGGCTTCTTTCACTGAGTATTGTGTGTTCAAGGTTCACCCACATTGTAGCATGGATCAGTACTTCATTCCTTTTCACAACCAAATAATACTCCACTGTGTGGATATACCACATTTTGTTTATCCATCCATTAACTGATGAATACTTGGGCTTCTTCTGTTTTTTGGCTATTATGAATAATGCTGCTCTGAACATTTATGTACAAGTTTGTGTATGGATACATGTTTTCATTTCCCTTGGGTATATAACTGGGAGTGGAATTGCCGGGTCATATGTTAAGTCTATGTTTAACCTTTTAGGAACTGCCAGGCTGTTTCCAAAGCAGCTTCATCACCTTACATTGTCACCAGTGTGTACAAGGGTTCCAGTTTCTTCCCATCCTTGCCAACATTTGTCTTTTTTATTCCAGTCATCCTAGTGGGTATGAAGTAGTACCTCACTGTGGTTTTGATGTGCATTTCCTTAATAATTAAGGATGCTGAGTATCTTTTCATGTGCTCACTGGCTACTTCACATTCCATTTTTATACACCTTTAAAATAAGATTACATTCAAAATAGGGAACCTCCAGATTATGAATTTTAACATACCGAATACTGCCAATGTGCTAATGTGTTCTCATTTCGTGATTTTATAAGTTTGAACTTATAAAATAAATACTAATTTATTTTTTGTATGTGTTTCATAAACAACTTCATTTTAACTTAAAAAAAAATTGAAAACACTAACCTAATCAAAACTCTCATCATTTATTTCCACATATAAGAAAAGAAGCCCAGAGACTCTAAATGACAAAACTAGATTGGGGTGGAGAAATAATAATAATAAAAGTATCTTGTCTCCCAGACTACCTACCCTTTCTAGCAGAATTAGATGAATAAGAACAACAAAATTAGGGATATGTACATCGTACAATATGCCCAGCACAAAAGTGGTAAAACTGGAAAGCAAAGCAAATAAATGATTATCACAAAAGTCAGGATAGTGCTTATCCAGGAAGGGCATCACACACTTACGAGTTTCTGTGGTGCTGACAATGTCCTATTTTGGGTAGTGATTAAACAAGCATTCAGTTCTTAACTATTTATTATTTATTATCACTTCTTATTTATTTAACTGTTTATAGCTGTTTTATGGATATTATACTTCACAATAAAAAAAAGTTAAAAATACATTTTTAGCCATGCAAACTTACCAGTAATTAAGTAAGAGATTTTGCTTTAGAAAAGAAATTGCTTAAAATCCATTCAAAGCTGACAATTCAAGACAGAAAATTATCTTCCTTTGATCCTTCATACTTATCTGAATGGAGACCACACTGTACATCTTAATTTATACTGTACAAACAGATCATTGCTTTCGAACATAACCCATTTTTCCAAGTAACCCCTCTTTGGTAGACATCATTTGTTGCCAATTTACTGAAAATTTCATGAATTGCAAGATCATAAATTCCTTGACATCCTTGTCAACTCTAAACTGAGCACAACCCCAGGGTCACACCTGTTCTTTCTCCTCACGGAAAAATCATTAGCAGCATAAACAACATCTCACATTAGCCACTAAAAGCCTTACTATTTACACCGCTTAGCAGCCCAGAGCCTGCTCTCTAGTCAATTATTTTAGAGTGGGAACCTAACTAAAGGTCAACCTAGCAAGTCAGCCTAGCAAAACAAACATAGGCAACAAAGTGCTAAAGAAAACGGGGAGGCAGAAAGAATCCTTCCCAGCCTCGCTGACTCAGACACCTACTACCTCCTATGGGCAAAGAATCGTGCTTTAAGGAAAGTGAAATTAGTGGTTACAACAGAGATCACACACACACACACACACACACGCAAATTATGTTACTTGGTGATTCACAAAGCAAAGTAAAAATTTGCAAGGTCCTTAGTATAGACCATAAGCATTAAGGTTATGACCACTGGCTACCAGGGTCTAAAATATTCTAGAGAGGTCTAGAATATTCTACTCAGCATCCTTTTTTAACCACCAATCTATAACCTTTGATGCACTGAGAACCATAACTTTGCTTTCACATTGCAGTATATTTGAAGAGGCAAAAACCCTCTGTCTCCCCCCCAGGACTTCTCCCTCCCACATACAGTCTGCTCTAGAAAGATCCAATGCATTGAGCACACATCCTAAATAACCATCACTCTGCAAGATGCCAAGCCTGCCTGGGACCTGCCGGAGGAAGTGGGGTGTGCTTGTTATAAGCTACTTGGGAGTCTGACAACCCATATGGTAGGGAAAGGCAAGAGAAGGGAAAGAGGGAAAGGTTTCATCTGGCCCTTTATCACCTGGAACTCACAGAGGCCCACCTGACCAGCATGCCCCTTGTCACACAGCCCAGGTAACTGCAGGAAACAGGTGACAGCAGGAATAATCCAAGGTTATTGAGCACCTTACACAACTCTGCCCAGCACTAGATATTTTTCCAAGAACCTCTCGGTATTACAGCGATACCACACTCCACATCACTTTTTTACACGGCAACTGCATTCTAGGCACGTAGCAGAGTATTGCTTCTACTTAATTATTACTGCATCAAAGAGCATTAATTAAATTCATTCGGCAAAGGTGGTGGTTTGGGTCGGGGTACAACGGTGGTCTGTCATGGCCACTCCGGTTATGTTAGTAAGTTACTTGTTTGCATCTCTCCTTCCCAAGAACCAGGAGGACCACAGCGGCATGAACTGAGTGGGGCTTCTGCTGCCCACCCTCCGGCCAGGGCAGCTCCCCTGGCCCCCACAGGACCCGATGACCAAGTAGAGGGGCGGTAACAAGCCAATATGCCTGCAGGTCCCACCTCCAGGGCAGAGGCTCTGCTCTCTGTCTGCTGCATGTTGTCAACGCTGAACGCAAGAGTGCATTCAGCTTAGGAAAGATCCTCTAGACGTAGCCACACAGGTCTAGGGTATGAAAGCAAAGGCTGTACAAAAGACAGATCCATCAAAATTAACGACCCTCCATAAGCCATAAATCCAAACTCGATGTAAAACACAAGCAGCAAAATGAACCTGGGAGAGGCCAAGAGTGTGTCTTTGGAATGTGTCAGCCAGAAGAACAACAGGAAACCCCAGTTCCCCATGAAATTCTATTATAGGAACTTTTTTCTTAGTTGCCTCGTGGTATTATATCACAAAGATAATTGAGAAGTGATGCTACGCCATCCTTGGTTGCTGTTGCTAAGATTTCTTGAAGATACCTGAAAATAAACTAAATGTAACTCAGTAACCTTACATAAGGCATTGAGCGTATGAGTCATCCACTGCGGTGAGCTTGCATGCTAACTATGCTGCAAACAGCTTACTTGTCACCGAAAAGTGATCTAAGGTTTCTGTTTTCCGGACTCCGCCTCCACTTTTTCAGGCTCTGCTCCACTATTTCCATTTTTCCTGCCACAGTGAGACAGTGTAGCACAGTGAGCAGGGCAAAGTGTTTGGAGCCAAACTCCGGGTTTGAATCCCAGCCTGCCTCTTTCCAGCCTTATGACTCAGTTTCCCCATCTGAAGAACAGGGATGATAAAACCATCACAAAGTGTCCTGAGGACTGAAGATGCTAATGAATGTGGAGTACTTATTTACGACAGTCCCTGACACTTTCTACAGCTATTTATTAGCATATCATTATTACAGAATCAAAAATTTTGATAGTTCTGGGCTTCCCTGGTGGCGCAGTGGTTAAGAATCCGCCTGCCAATGCAGGGGACACGGGTTCGAGACCTGGTCCGGGAAGATCTCACATGCCACGGAGCAACTAAGCCCGTGTGCCACAACTACTGAGCCCACGTGCCACAACTACTGAGCACATGCACCTAGAGCCCGTGCTCCGCAACGAGAAGCCACCGCAATGAGAAGCCCACGCACCACAACTAAGAGTAGCCCCCGTGCAGCAATGAAGACCCAACACAGCCAAAAATAATAAATAAATAAAATAAATAAATTTATTTTAAAAATTTTGACAGTTCCTTTGACCACTTGCTTTGAAAGGAAGTATTAAATTCTATTTTATCCCACTCATCTTTACACATATGATAATTAAAGAGAACCTCAGAAAAACTGGTTAAAAAATCACACAGAAGTCATCCTAGTGAGCTCGGTACTTCAAATCCAAGAAAACATGTTTAATAGCTGCAAACAGAAACGTGGGCAACCAATGGGGCATGTGCTTTCTTACCTTTCCTAACTAAAGGATGACCACCACCCACACAGGTGCTCCCCCCACTCATTCCACAAACAACTGGGGGAATGTCTACTTGCCCTGCGAGGGGTAATCCCACCCTGAACAGGCAGTATTAAAAACGCTCAAATACACACTGCTCTACACATTTTCTTCTTGCGCCTAAATTATAATAAAGGCATTCCGAGTGGGAATAGAAGACTTCTCACATTCCATAAGAGAGTTCAACCAACCTCCTGTTTCAACTGGTCGTGAGCAAAATACTCCAGTCTTTATCAGATTAGACGAATCATTTACTACCTCCTATCAAATCTCAAGTAAGAAAAGTGCTCTGCAAACACATTCTAAACCAATTGTCTAAATCACAGACTACCACGTCTGAGAAAATGGCCCATCACTTTCTTGATTTCTTCTCTTCCAGTGATCTTGTTCTCCACCAGATCTCCATCCCTCATACCTAGGGTCACTCCTCAGACCTTACTATGTGTAACTCCTCCAGAACCTCACTTTCAAGCGTCCCACTGGCATCTCTGCTAGTACTTTGTCTGCAGGACTCGTCTGACCCCTGAAATCTACAATCCCTGATCCTGCCACCAGCCCACTGTGTCCCAAGCCCATCCCCACTCCTCCAAAATCCTCACTCCCCTCATCCCCCAGCTTCAGTCCATAAGCCATGATCACATCCCGACCTGGTATATACCTTCAGTTCCCTGTCCTCCCTACCTTCCCTCTACCTGCCTGACAAAACCATCCCTGCCAACAGCCCAAATGGACCTGAACACTAAGTGGGACCAGAGGGAATCCCTGGATTTTTCCTTGTTCAATCTCACACCATCCTAAGCTATTTCATTTTTCCTCTCTCCTTAGAACTCCAACATCTTCCCAATCCTTAACTCTCAATGGAAGACAAGGCCTACTATTTCATTAAGAAAATAGAAGCAATCAGAAAAATTGCACAAGCTCTCACCACACTCACTCACCTAACTGCATCTGTGCCCATATTCTCTGCCTTATTTTTATATGGATGACTGTCCTCGCTCCTGGCTATGGCCAACCCTCAGCTAGAAACAGCTATGCCTTCTTTGTCCTATTCAAGGACATTACTCCCCTCTCTCTCCTGCCTCATCAAATGTTCTCTATCAATTAGAACCTTCACATTAGCATACCTGTATGCTTGGATTCCTCCCATCTTAAAATTCTCTTGACTCTGCTTCCCAATCTAGTTATCATCCCATGTTTCTCCTTTCCTTTGAAGCCAAATTTTTTAAGAGCTGTCCATACTCAATTCTTCTCCTTTCATTTGCTTTTGTACCACTGTAATCAGAAGTTCACCCCATCACCCTATGTCAAGGTCACCAATAAGCTCCACAGTGATAAACCCAATTCTCAATCACCATGTTACTTCAGAAGCAGCACTTAACCTAGATGGAAGGTAGCACAGCAAAGTGGTTAGGAGTACAGACTCTGGAGCCACACTAACTGAGTTCAAATCTTGGCTCTTCCACTTACATCTTGGGTGACCCTGGGTGAAGCTGTTAATCTCTCATCTGTAAAATGAGGGTGATAATAATACTATCTCATAGAAATTGGTATCAGGATGATATCAGTTATTATATGTAAAGGGCTTAGGAAAACTGGCTGGAACTATGTGACTAATTTCAATCACATCTTCCTTGAAGGATTTTCTTCGGTAGGTTTTCAGACCACCAAAATCTCCTGCTTTTCCTCCAGTCCTCTGCTGAGTCCTCTTCATCTCCAGGATTCCACCCTTCATCCTGTCATCATTTCTTCCTCAGTGCTCTCCATCAAGTCTAATGCCCTACCATACATCTCTGGCCCAGACTGCTCCTCTGATCTCCAGATTCATTAATCTCATCTATATTTTCATTCAATAATATTTTTAAGCAGGTATTTTAGGCCAGGCACAGGCACTGAAGGTACAGCAGAGAATAGTTTAAAAAAAACAAAAACAACTCTGCCTTCATGGAGCTATTGGTTAAATTAGGGAGACAGACAGTGAGCAAAATGAAGAAAACATATTATGGATTAGAAAAGGAGGATGCGTATGATATTATTCTGCTTCACATAAGGTACAGTACACTTTCCTTTACAACCTCCTGCCCTTTGTGCTATTGCTGTCACATACTTTACTTCTACATATGCTACAAACCCCACAATAGACTGTTATTTTTCTTTAGACAACCAATTATTTTTCAAGGAGATCAAAAATTAGAGGGAAATGTCTGTTTTTATTTGCCCACATTGTTACCATTTCCAGCACTCTTCATTCCGCTGTGTAAATCCAAACTTCCATCTGTTAATCATTTTCCATCTGCCTGTTGAGCTTCATTTAAAATTTCTTATACTCCTGGTCTGTTAGTAATGAGTTTCCTCAGCTTTTGTTTGCCTGAAAATGTCTTCATTTCATCTTCATTTTTGAAAGACATTTTATCTAGGTAAAACATCTGGCTTGACAGGGCTTTTTTCTTTCATTACTTTAAAGTTATCACTCCACTGTCTTCTGGTTTGGACAGTTTATGAGAAGGCAGATGTTATTACCTTTATTCCTATGTTTGTAATAGTTTTTTTTTTTTTTTCTGTATGCTCTCAAGATTTTCTCTTCATCTTTGATTCCCAACAGTTTGACTATTATGGCCTAGGTGTATTTTCTTATGTGTTTTCTTATGTTATCTTGCTTGGGGTTCTCCAAACTTCTTGGATCTGTAGGTTGCTGTCTTTCATTAATTTTGGAAAGGTCTTACCCATTATTTTTTAAACATATTTTTTGCACCTTTATCTCTCTTTTCCCTCTATGAGTTCAACTGTATATGTTTGATATCTGTCCCACCTGTCTCAGATGTGCTGTTCTCTTTTGTTTCATTTTTCCATACTTTTCATTCTTTGTGCTCTAGTTTGACTTCTATCAAACCTATCTTCAAGTTCACTGATTCTGTCCTCTGGAATGTCCAGTCTGTTGATAAGCCCATCTGCATTAGTTATCCATTGCTGTATAATAAGTCAACCCAAAACTCAATGGCTTAATGCACAGTTTCTGTGGATCAGGAATTCAAAAAACACCATAGCTGATGGTTCTGGCTCAAGAGCTCTCATGAGGTTGCTATCAATATGTCATCCAGGGCTGTCATCATCTGAAGGATTGGCTAGAGCTGGAAGATATGCTTCCAAGATGACTCACTCACATAGTACCAGTTGTTGGTAGAAGACCAGAGTTCCTCTTTACATGGGCCCCTCTACAGATTGCTTTAATAGGTCTTCATCACAAGGTGGGATGGCTTCCCCCAGAACATGGGACCAAGCGGAGAGCAAGGCAGAAGCCACAATGTATTCTCTGATGTCACCTCAAAAGTTACACACTTATTTCTGCAACATTCCATTGGTAACAGATTATCCCTGGTCAGTATGTGAAGACAATACACAAAGGTATGAACACTAGGAAATAGGGATTAGGGGTCACCTTGGAGGCTGCCTACCATCCTGTGAAAAAAAATTCTTCATCCCTGATACTGTGTTTGCATTTTCAGCATTTCTAGTTGATTCATTCTTAGGGTTTCTATCTCTCTCATGAAATTCCCCATCACTATAATTTACCTTCTCCACTTAGATCCTTTAACATATTAATCATAGTTATTTTTAAAGTCCCTGTCCAATAGTTCCTATAGTTGGGCCATCTCTTTATCTGCTTCTATTGACTGTTTTACTTCTTGACAATGGGTCTTTTCCTCTCCCCTCCCCCAGCCTCTTTTGTTTCTCTTGTAATATTTTTTATTGAGTGCCACTCTGTTTAAAAGAACCAAACTGAATACTATTTACATCAGAAATGCACACACCTTTTCTTCTATCAGGGCCATTAGTGTAGGGAGTCAATCTAGTCTATAGTTAAACTGGGTTCGGCTTTTGTTGTTCCTGTAGTTACCTTCAATGCTCCACAGACTTCAAATTCCTCCAGTGGAGAGCTGTTAGTACCTTGTGCTTAGTGTGAGGCCTGGAGTGTCTTTTCTCAGTTTTACCTCTCCACCTTCACTTGTGGCTATGCTAGAGGCCATGTTTCTCCATTCTTCTGCTTCTCCCCAACTGGTATGATACTCTGGCTTTTCACTTGGTAGAAGCTCAAAGTGGAAACAGGAGACTTATTCATTTCTCTACTCCAGCCTCAGTCTTTTCCCTGTGTATGTGCCTCAGGGGTGGGGCTTTCTCAATACTTCCTTCACCATCTACCAGTGATAAGCTGGGTTATTTTAGATTTCTGTCTGACAGGAAAATTGTATCCAAAAATTTATTTGCATAAAAAATTTGAGGCTTATGATGTTACCTTTTTCCAGGGAAGACTAACGTCTGCTTCTGCAGATACTTGATCATAATCCAGGATCATCTTAATCTAATATCAGGTACAGAGGTGATTTTTAGTGAGCCCTTAAGACCCTATGGTAGCCAGTCTATTTGGTCTATTTCCAGTTCACTCTTTTCCCTGTTTAGTCCTCTAGGGAACCAACCTCAAGCACAGCTGATATACCTTTAGCAAGCTATGGATTCCAACTTTTCTCTCATACTCTGTTAAATCACTCAAAACTGCTTCTTAGTATCTCAGCACTATTTTCTAGACTAAGTGAACAACCCCAGAAGATACAGCTCCAAATGTCAGGCTCATCTCTCTAGATTTCCCAAATCATGGCCAGTACTTCTTTGCCACCTTATTAGCTATTTCATGGCTTCAAGTATGTTTTCTAAATACTTCATCCGATTTCCTTGGTTGTTCTCAGCAGAAGAGAGGGCCCAAATTACCTTGTCTACCAATACCTGAAGCAAAAGTTTTCTAACTTAAATTTTAATGGAATAACTCTGGCTTCTGTGTGGAAGATAAAAGCAGGGAAAGGACAAAAGCAAGAAGACCAGCTAGGATGCTACCAAAGTAATTCAGATGAGAGAAGACAGAGCCTTGGACCAAGAGGGTTGCAATGGAGGTGAGAAGTAGTCAGACATCCAACGACCTGTTCTACATCTGCACTTGGATGTCTAAACAATATTGCAAACTTAACAAGTCCAAATGCAATCTTTCTTTTCCCACTGAAAGCTACTATTCCTTTATTCTTCTTCACACCAGAAAATGGTAACTCCATCCTTCAAATTGCTTAGGCCAAGAACCTTGAAGTCATATTTAATACCTTTTTACTTGTATGTAACATCCAGTCCTGTTATCGCTATACTCAAGATATATGCCAAATCCAGCCTCTTCTCCCACTGCCCCTGCTACCACCCAGATGCAAGCCACTACCAATTCTCACCTGGATTATTGCAATAGCCTCTCAATTGTTCTCTGTGGTTCTTCCTGGGCCCTTCCCATTCTGACCCTCAACCCCTCTCATCTAGTCCCTTCCGGCAGCCACAGTGATCTTGCTAAAATGTAAGTCAGATCAATCACTCCTCTGCTCAAGACTTCTGATGGTTCCCATCTCACTCAGAGTAATAGTTCAAATTCACATATAACGGCCTAAGAGGTCCTACATGGTCTGCCCTGCTGCCCCTCTTTGATCTCAACTCCTACTCCCCATCCCCTTATATTCACTCTGTTCCAGCTTCACTGTCCTCTCTGTTATCACTCCAACATGCCAGGCCAGCACCTGCCTCAAGAACCTCACTCTAGTCAATTCCTCCACCTGGAAAGCCTTTCTCCCATATGGTTACCTGGCCTACTCCCTCACCTGTTCAAGGTACATTCTCAGGGAGGCCTTTCCCCAAGGATCCTATCGAACATTTCCCTCCTTGCCTTATTTTTCTCCACAGCACGTTTTGCCATCTGACATGTTTTACCAGTTAACTTATTTATTCATGCCTATCTCCTCCCACCAGGATACGGGTCCATATGAGAAGAAATTTTATTCACTGGTCTATCTCCAGCACCCTGACCAGAATCCAACAAATCAATATTTGTTGAATAAATCAATGCTGTGGTCTTTAAACTTCCATATCTTTTCTCTTGCATTCCATAAATCATCCTCTCAAAGTTTGGGTTTTGACAGAAACAAAACAACAAAATTTACACCTAAAAACAGATATTTGTGTGTTTTCCACCATTCTGCTATTACATTTGTCACTTAAAAATTTCAAGGGCATGAAGTAATTAGATAGCTTTAATAGGAGCAAATTTTGCGCCTATTTCTTCTTCTCTGAGATCTACTTTTCTAAGGGATAAGACTATATATGCATCCACTCCTCCTGATGTTCAAAGCATTTTCCTTGGGTAACTCTTGATGAGCAGAACACTATATATTTGTATTTCATTAGCTGAGAACCTCATAAAATCAACAACGCCAAGGCACACCTAAATATCATACCCTTGGTTTTTATCAAAGATCTCTAAAAGAAAGGGCCACATGAAAAACATTTTTGCATTAACTGAAGAACTCCTGCCAAGGACACTGTTTATATTACTCACCGTCCTTATACGAAGTCCCATGAGAAATTCCTTCAAGAATTTAAAGCCAAGAAAAACAATGTTTCCCCCAAATAGATCGGTGCTTATGGTTAGCATATTTGCTTCCGCCTTTGCTTGATTCTAATTCAATTTTATTGACGTTAACTTATGTGAGTCCCCAATTGAGAGCTACTCCAAATTCTTTGGGAGAAAGATTGGAAATGTCAATTACTAGATACATAAAGACGTACCACAACTAGGGTGGACACCTGTTCTGGTTTGCCCAGGATTGAGTGTGTTGGGACATGGAACATTCAGTGCTAAAACCTGGAAGGTCTCAGGCGGACCTGGGTAAGTTGGTCAACCATAGCACAAGGGAAAATGGAACAACGTCCTGAGGGATCTGAAAATTCATTCCATCATTCTATACACCTATACCAGTTCAGGTCCTCCAAGGAACTGACACCAAGACAGAAACAGACATGCAAGCAGTTTTCTGGGGAAACACCCATGAAGGATGAAGGGGAAATGAAGCAGGAGTAGGCAGGGAGAACATGCAGACCCAAATGCAGGGAGGGAAGGAAGGCGGATCCAGGGAGGAGGAGCCTCAGAGCAAGTCTTGGCAAGGCTGATGGGGGGAGGGGAAGGGAAAGCAAAGGCTGTCAATCAGAGGAGTCCTGCACAGGCTAGAACAGCCCAGCTCTAATCCCTCCACCAGACAGTCACTGGATGGGAGCAGCCCAGGGCAAGGTGGGCTGGCATGAACCCTACAGCATACCTGAAGGTCCAACAGCTGAAGTTTTCAACAACTACTCTCTCATAGCAGGTTCTCCAGAAGCGAGAGCTGAGGGGCACCTCCATGGTGGTCACATGTTTTGTTTGTTTGTTTGTTTGTTGGCAATATGTACTTTATTTTGTACATTAGAAAAAGTGACATTTTTTAAAGGGCTATTTTCATTTGTAAGTAACAAAGGTTTCTTCTTGCCCATGCTAAATTAAAACCAAAATAGACAGCAAAGCAAAAAGTCAAATTCCTTTCGTATGTGTATTTTCCTTTTCACAAATGTGAAAAACCTTAATTTGAAAGCCTGTGTCTAAACTGACTTTTCACTCAGTTTGATAATTTTTCTAAATTCGCTTAAGGAATTTAGCATAGGGACAGTATTGCTAATACTTTTATATCACTCTGTTTCCAGTCTATAATTAAATTTTCATCTCTCCAAAATGAAGGCATTCCCACTAGTAGATGATCTCAAAGGGTTACTCAGCTGTTGTAATTTCAATGTTAACAGAGTGAAAATCTGTTAAATCCCAAAACCTGCAACATCTTTTGTTTTTTAAATAGCCTGTATTAAGTCATCACTTTTCTCCTCTGTGGCTGAGAGTCACAGACAGCAGACTGAGCTCACAGGGCTTAGCAGTAGAATCTCTAATATAACCAGAATGGTCCAAAATTCTCTAAGTACTCATAAACAACCAAACCTCTGGGCCTGGTGGCAGCCACCTTTAAAATACCTTCCCAACATCAACCAAGTCAAACAGTGCAACTAGGGTGTTAACCAGCCCAATGTCTTACAGATTCTCTGGACCCTTTATTCAAGATTCATAGTTTCTCCTCTTCCTGGCAAATATTTCTGTCTACAAATGTTAAAGTCACAGCCAGTAGAGACAGACCTTACTTCCCATGAATTAGTTTCTACCATAGTTTTCTCTCAGTCTCAGCATTCAACACTGCTGGTTTTCGCAAAGTTAAAAATCTCCAGGTTTCCTTATGCGACTTTTAAAAACTCACCTGCTGCGTGAATAGGAGTCATTGAGTGACATATGTTACCCAAAATTAGAGCTGTCAGACAACAGAAGGGACTAGACTCAGGAGATAGTGAGTGTGGTAGGCATAGCAATGGCCCCCAAAATGCCCACGTTCTGATCCTCAGAAGCTGTGAATGTGTGACTTTCCCTGGCAAGGGGGAATTAAGGTTCCAGGTGGAATTAAGGTTGCTAATCAGCTGACCTGAAAATAAAGAAATTATCCTGGATTATCTAAGTGGACCCAAATATAATCACAAAGGTCCTTCTGAAGAGGAAGAGGCAAGCTGAAGATTTAAGAGTCAGAGTAACGGGATGTGAAAAAGACTCAACTGGCCATTGCTGGCTTTGAAGATGGACCAGGGCCAAGGAATGCAGGCAGCCTATACAAGCTGGACAAGGCTTGAAAACAGATTCTCTCCTAGAGCCTTCAGGAATGCAGCCCTGCCATCACCTTGATTTTAGCCCAGTAAGACCCATTTCAAACTACAGAATTACAGACCTGTAAGGTAACAACTTTGTGTTGTTTTAAGCCACTCAATTTGTGGTCATTCGTTGTAGCAGCAATAGAAACCTAAGGCAGTGAGCTCCCCGTTTTTGAAGGTAATCAAGCAGAAGCTGACTGGTCAATTGTGAGGATACCACAAGAGTGAACCCTGCATTGAAAGAGAAGTTGTAACAGGTGACCTCTACAACTTCTTCCAACTCAAACACTCTGTAAGTAGATATTTTCTCCTAATTTCCGGACATAGGTGCCTGACAGGTTTGGGGCAAGTCATCACAAATGGACCATAAGCCAGTGGCCAGATTCCAGCTTGTTTCCCGGCCGTGCACCAGCACTCGCTGTAACTGCTCTCCATCTGTAAAATCCTTGCTCTCTAGAAGTATTTCACTTGACATCATTTATAATGATGCAGTACGAGACGGTAACATAAAACAGTTTCTCCTTGGAAGAAAGGAAAAACTGCGGAATTAAAACATGTTTTGAAGCTCCGCTAGAGCAGGGCTTTAAAAACAGTGATAAAAATCAATAGAGGGGGTCTTCTTCCATCAGTATTTATAAATAATAACAGAATAAAATCAAATACAGCAGGAAATAAGAGAATTCTTTCACGAGTTTTTGTTTCAGCTCTGTGTGAAGTGTGTGTGTGTGTGCGCACGCGCGTATGCACACGCACACTGAATCACCATGCAAAATGTCATTCTCACTTTGGGTCACAGCCCCAAAAGTTTGAAAGTCACTGAACTACAGCAGATAGGAGCACACTATTTAGTGCAAAAGACACACACACAAACTGTTTTATATACAACTACTGTTACACTGACACTTGTTCATTAAGAAACTTCAAGGAAGATACAAATGTCTTTTCATCTCAGAGTCTAGAAATTTTAGTTTAGCCCTTATATACATAAGGTTTTCACTGTAAAAAATATTTAAAGAGAATACCTGTTAACTTTCAATAAAAATTATTTGAGAAGGTGATGGCACATTTACAAATAGCTTAAACCTGTTTGCAATCACAGAAATCAGTACTTCTGTAATCCCTAACAAAAATCAGGCAGCAACCCTAAAAGAAACTTAGCTAACTGCTTCTCCTATCGCTTAATTAGGATCATAGAATTTGCTGAATAAGTCTTTATTCATCCTACATATGCCATCATTTTTGTGCATGTTCCCTTTTAGCTTTCATCTTTTGAAAAGCAAAGATCATAATCCTGTTCTTTCCTTATTTAGAAACCCAGTGTTCACTGCAAATCAGCAGTTTACATGAAGGGACTTCACTGCTAAAGTGACCCTCACCTCTCACTTTCTTCCCTCCTGACTGGATCATCGCCATCAGCACCCCTGGCGGTCAACTGCAACCCCACGTTTCTGGCATCTAACATGAATGAACCCTAAATGCTCCACAAATCTGATCAGCTTTTCAGTGCCTCATTCAGGGCTCTGATGAAAATGCTGACCCCCGCCCCCCCGCAAATGGGCTAAGGCAGGCTTCCCCCTGGAGGGTGACCCACCAGCCAGTGCTCTGAGGAAACAGCCACTGAACTCGTTTTGTCTCCACAGTAATGAACCATCATCCATTATACTTTCCCCGATACCTCGCTCCTTTTTTTCCACAAGGAAACCAAGAGACTTTATCAAGTACACCATGTCTGAATCCATCTATCCCATTGCTACAACATTCTGCTCATGTTTCCCAGTGTAAGGATGCTGCTTACAAAACCAACAGGGTCTCCTGCCACGCTTGTTTCAGTGACCCCAGGATGGACTCTGGTGATAACTGCTGCCCCTTCTCACAGAACAAACATGTGATTAACAGTCCAGAATCTCATCTGAGACTAAAACCAAAAACCCCAATCTAAAGTTTGTGGGATTCAGTTCCCTGTCCTCTGCTACCTCTCCTTTTGCTGGAGTTCCTCAATGACAAAGGACAGTGGTTTGGCAATCTCCACTACAAATTCTGAAAACATCTTAGGAATTAATTTGTCCACATCACGAAAGTCTACTTTCTCCATACTTTTCCTGGGCTTCAAATCTCTTACAAGTAAGTTTTTACAGCCTTCTCCTGACCAACAGAAAACACGAGCAAAACAGGAGTTGGGTGTTTTCTCTTTCCACTTTCAGTGACTCTTAAACTGAATGAGAGAATTTTTTAATTTTTATTTTATATTGGAGTATAGTTGATTTACAATGTCGGGTTAGTTTGAGGTGTACAGCAAAGTGATTCGGGTATCATATACATTTATCTATTCTTTTTCAGATTCTTTTCCCATCTAGGCTATTACAGATTATTGAGCAGAGTTCCCTGTGCTATACAGTAGGTCCTTGTTGGTTATCCATTTCAAATACAGCAGTGTGTACATGCCAATCTCAAACTCCCGACCTTTCCTTCCCCCCTCAGCCTTCCCCCGCCCCGTAACCGTAAGTTGTTCTCTAAGTCTGTGAGTCTGTTTCTGTTTTGTAAATAAGTTCAACTGTATCATTTTTTTTTTTTAGATTCCACGTATAAGTGATATCATATGGTATTTGTCTTTCTCCGTCTGACTTACTTCAGGTAGCATGATAATCTCCAGGTCCATCCATGGGGCTGCAAATGGCATTATTTCTGAATGAGAGAATTTTTGTAAAATGCCAGCCACGGTGCCTGGCTCTAAGCTGGTACTCAAAAACATCTGCTTTTTTCCTTTTCCTATCTCACCAGGAGCTAAAAAATCCCTTTTCATTTTTCTCCTTGACCTAAATACACCCCCAAAAGATGCTGTTTGTTGCTCTGTCTGCATTTTGCAAACTGCATGAGCCTCACCTCTCTGGGTTATTCATCCTTTCTGTTGCCACCCTTACAAGTCAGTACCATGTCTTCTACACACCACCTATACATGTTACAGTGGTCTTACTAACTAAACATGCGTGCAGGCGCGTGCGCACACACACACACACACACACCAATTTAAATCTGTAGTTGTAGGTTCTAACGTTAAAAGGAAGCTCGTCCTTTTTCCTTTTTTTGTCTGCCGAACTGGCCTTCTCTCTAGGAAGGTCACCTGCTTGGCTGTAGCCCACGGCATCAGGAGGGATGTGCACAGCGCGAGGGGAGAGAAAGCCACACAGAGCTGGAGGTCGCCTGGCAATCAGCGCGGCCACATATGTACCACACGGGTTGTTCTCACAGAACTCCATCCTGGAAAGCCCTCATCCCTCATTAGCCACTATATATTTTAGAGAGTCAATCAGGGGAAAAGCAACAACTACAGCAACGGCAACAGTAATGATACAAAGCTCCATAGAGCACACTTAGCTTCACAACAAACCTAAGTAAGTTCTACTATTGTTTACCTTTTACCAGTGAAGAAACTGCGGCTTAAAGAGCTTCAGAGACTCACCTAAGGTCACAGAGCCACTCAGTGGAGGAGCCGGACCCAAACCAAGCTCAGACCCACCTTGACATTGTACATTTACAGCCACCATTCACGAGCACTTACAAGATTCCATGCACGTGTTAAACTCTTCACATGCATTGCCTTGTCAGACTCATAACACCTCTGCATTTCAAAGATGAGTCAGCTACTATTTCTGACACAAATTTAAGTGGAGCTAAATAGTCCAGGGTTGTTGGAATTTAAAGTGCATTTCCCAACCACCGTAATTCCTCAGGTACTTTTGGATGTGATGTTTAAGTAACATAATAAAAGGACTTACTACGTGTCAGGCAATGTGACAAGGGCCATAAAGAAATTACTTCATGAATCCTCCCAATGCCCCTGTGATGAGAAAACTACTATTAAACCATTTTATAGGTGAGGAAACTTGAGGGTCAGAGAAGCTGATAAATTTGCTGAAGGATATAAAGTAAACTGGGGAGACAGGACTCAGAGACCATAAAAATAAACATTACATCGCAGGGCCTCTGCTTTTAAGAACAAGTACCTGGGTGTTTGGGCTAACACATCCACTTGTGCTCTCGGAGAGCAGGTGATGCTCTGTCCTTTAATAAAACATGTTATGATAAATAACTTATCACCTGCTACCATATGTGGTGTCGACTAAGCCCAAAATATGAATGAAAGTGATCACAGATGAGATCCAGGGAGGAGACGTGGCTCCAAGAAACAGACCTTAGGGACCCAGCGACCAGACGGAGGAAGGCAGTGCTTCACTTCAGGGGCATTCTCTTTCCAGCCCTGACTTCAACCCATAAAACACAAACAGCAGAACAATGCCAGGCCCACGGAGGACGACCCAGCCTTCCGTTCCATTCATCAGACGTGTGCGAGTCACCCAAATCGACCACCCTGAGAGAGAGGGGCCCACGGAGCCGGGATGGCCCATCTGACGCTGCACCTGGAGGTATGTCTCTGGACACCTGGATCCAGTCTGTCCCGGCCAGCGCCAGCGTCCAGATGCCCACGGGGGGCATCGGGATGACACTCAAGATGAGGGTGCAGGCCCACACGTGGTTCTAACAAGTACCCCCCATCTCGGTTTGCCAGGGTGGCCAGAACAGAGGACTACAGACTGGCTGGCTTACACAACAGCAATTATTTAAGTTCTGGAGGCTAGAAGGAGTCATAGGCTATGAGAGGCCTCACAGGCTTCTGAGGCCTCTCTCCTTGGCTTTTCAACGGCCCCCTTCACCCTGCATCTTCACACGGTCTTCTCTCTGTCTGTATGTTAGTCGCCTCTTCTTACATGGACACCAGCCAGATTGGAGGAGAGCCAATGCTAATGATCTCATTTTAACTTAACTGCCTCTTTTAGAGACCCAGTCTCCAAACACAGTCCCTTTCTGGTGTTGGGGCTTAGCACTTCAACATATGAATTTGGGGGGACACAATTCAGCCTGTAACACTCACACTGTAAACAGACTTCTTTTCAACTTGTCAGAACAATTTCATTCTAAATCCATTTTTACAATTTTTTCTTTTTCACATGAATTAGGTCCAAAAAATGTAGTAAACTTAGGCTCCTTTAAATACTTAACCATAACCAATTGAATAATATTGTTAATAAGTAGAAAATGAAATAATGCCACTTGCAGCAACATGGATGGACCTAGAGATTATCATACTAAGTGATGAAAGCCAGACAAAGACAAATGTCATATCACTTATATGTGGAATCTAAAATATGACACTAATGAAGTTATCTACGAAACAGAAACAGACGCAAAGACATGGAGAACAGACTTGTGGTTGCCGGTGGGGGGGAAGGGATGGATTGGGAATTTGAGATCAGCAGATACAAACTATTATATATAGGATGGATAAACAACAAGGTCCTACTGTATAGCACAAGGAACTATTTTAAATATATTTTAATAACCTATAATGAAAAAGAATATGAAATATATATATATGTATATCCGTATCACTTTGCTGTATAGCAGTAATTAACACAACATTGTATATCAAATATACTTCGATAAAATACTTTTTTGTTTGTTTTGGGTTTTTTTGTTGGTGGGATTTATGTGACTTTTAATTCTCATTTTACTACCATTTTACCGTAAGTGTGGGGAGTAAAGATGGGGTGGAGTAAGGGAAAGGAAGAAAAGTATTCTTTCAAGTTCCTTGAACGACTGAAGCACATGCTAGGATAAGAAAGTTCAGTAAAAGCATCCTATCCTTTTCACCACAGAGCTCTTAATGGAGATGTGTGACAGAGATATAGCAACTCTTTAGATCTGGTGGAAGTGACTCCAACAGAGAATTAATACTTTTAAAAAATAAGAAGAAAGGAAAAATCCTTAAAAATATGTAATCCCTTTGACCCAACTTTCATATACACATTTACTCTGAACGTTTATATAAAAGGAAGTTCATCATATCATGCTTTATATTAGCAAATGTAGAAACATCCTAAATGCCCCACATTTAAAGAACTGATTAAATAAATTATGTTATGGCATCTTATACAGCCGTTAAAAATCATGCAATAGAGGAATGTTTATGTCTTAGAAAACATTCACTACATAATACTAAGTAAAAATGTGGGTTATGAACCCAAACGTATGTTCAAAATGATGTCACCTGTTAAAATAAAGACTATTCAT
Source organism: Mesoplodon bidens (assembly GCF_964165515.1). NCBI lineage: Eukaryota > Metazoa > Chordata > Mammalia > Artiodactyla > Ziphiidae > Mesoplodon > Mesoplodon bidens. The sequence goes on along the minus strand of NC_138176.1, from coordinate 114,905,974 downwards.
ACATAGGCACAGGGATACATGCCAAATGTATCTCAAGGAGGGTTAGGAAATATTTATTGCTTGCATTAGCATTAAAAAATTTTTTGATAAAGATTTTAAAAATCTTGATTTTTTTCTCCTTTGAGAAAAGGTTGTGTGTTCTTCACTTGGCATCCCAAGTCTCTGAGCCTCAGTTTCCTCATCTATAAGGTAAAGATAGTGAGGCCTTCTGAAGTTAAGTATTTACAGTGTATTCAAAACATACTCTGAAAATAATTAAGTTACATGCACACATAGACACACACACAAAGTATTTTTTTAACCATGATAAAATCCACATAATATAAAATCCGCCATCTTAACCATTTCCAAGTGTACAGTTCAGCATGTGAAGGGCATTCACATTGTTACACAACCAATCTCCAAGAACTCTTCATCTTGCAACACTGAAACTCTACCCATTAAACAACAACTCCCCAGTCTCTCTTTCCCCAGCCCCTGGCAATGACCATTCTACTTTTCGCCTCTACAAATTTGACTATGGAGTAAGGATTTTTGACTAGGAGCTCTGCACTTCCACTGCAGGCGGTTCAGGTTTGATCCCTGGTCTCGGGGAACTAAGATCCTGCATGCCTCGTGGCCGGAAAGGAAAGAAAAGAAGGGAGGGAGGGAGGGAGGAAAACACTTTAAGTGGAAAGGAAGGACTACCATCCCCCATGGCAGTCATTCCCAGCCCTAGTTTCAGATGCACCTGGGAAAATCTAATTCTCAAAAGAAAAAGTAAATAAATTTAAATCAATTCCCATTTAAAATGTACCTACATACATGCATATTCCTCTAAGTTCTTTTGCAAAGTGAGAAGGTATTTGCTTGTTGCAAAACCACTAAGGTTGAAAATGGACTGAAGCAGGGACATACTACAGTCCTCCACTCTACCAGCTGAGCAATCAAAGGAAGAACACAGACACAGATGACAAATGTATGGCTACCAAAGGGGAAAGGGGGAGGAGAGGGGTAAATTAGGAGTTTGGGATTAGCAGATACAAACTGCTGTATATAAAATAGATAACTAACAAAGTCCTACTGTATAGTACAGGGAACTATATTCAATATCCTGTAAAAAAAAAAAAATCATAATGGAAAAAAATCTGAAAAGAATATATATATACTCTTCAGATTTATTTATATACATAAATACACATAAAACTGAATCACTGTGCCACACAGACTAACACATTGTAAATCAACTATACTTCAAATATTTTAAAAATGCACATTTGTTTTTGGTGGTATTTACCACAAAATTGATTTCATTTCCAAGAAGGAGAACACTTCTTCCTCACAAGAAAGTTCTATCATACTTTCTTTAAAAAAATTTTTTTAAAATAAAAAGGGCTTATTAACACAACACTTTTTTTCTTTTTAACCATGTTGGGTACTTCTTTGTGTTGCAGTCAAGCTGAGCTGGGGGCTCTTAAGGGTTTCCAGAAATAGCCTTGTAGTGCAAGGGCTGCTCTCTGCTGTTCCCTGGGCATCTGGGGAGGGAAGAGGGGTTCTCCTCCAAGTCTGTCAAAGAACCATACCTCCCGCAGAACAGACAGTGCCAGCCTATTCACAACAGCCAAGACATGGAAACAACCACATGTCCATCAACAGATGAATGGATAAAGAAGATGTGGTGTGTGTGTACATACACACATACAATAGACTACTACTCAGGCATAAAAAAATGAAATAATGCCATTTGCAGCAACATGGAGGGACCTAGAGATAATCATACTAAGTGAAGTAAGTCAGACAGAGAAAGACAGATACTATATGATATCACTTATATGTGGAATCTAAAATAGGACACAAATGAACTTATCTACGAAACAGACTCACAGACAGAGAACAGACCTGTGGTTGCCAAGGGGGAGGGGAGTTGGGGAGGGATGGATTGGGAGTCTGGGACTAGCAGACGCAAACCATTATATAGAGAATGGATAAACAACAAGGTCCTACTGTACAGCACAGGGAACTATATTCAATATCCTGTGAAAAACCATAATGGAAAAGAATATGAAATAGAACACATATATGTATAACTGAGTCACTCGGCTTGTATAGTAGAAATTAACATTGTAAATCAACTATACGTCAATAAAACAAATTTAAAAACAAAAAAGAAGAATGGATGGTGCCATCAATGAAGCAGAGGGCCACCATCTCACCCGGGGCCAGCTGCAGCCCCTCAGCAGCAGCCTTGGTGCCCACCCTGAGGAGGAGAGGGGAACAAAGTCTTCATTTCACTCCCCTCCTGACCGCTGCCTGGCCCTCCCTTGTCTCTCTCCCCTTTATGAACTTGGATCTCCATGTCTGGGAACCCTCCCCCATGTCCCATCACTTGGTGGTGACAACCGTACTCTTTTAGTTTCCTGGATCCTCTTTATGACAACAGAGCCCTCAGTAAGATGCAGATACATCCTCCTTACCGAGTACCTTTGCCTATATTAATGCAAGTAATCCTCCCAACAACGCTGGAAAGCAAATACTATTACTATTCCCATTTTACAGAGTAAGAAGCTACCAAGGCTCAGAGAGGTTGCACAACTCACCCAAGGTCAGGGTGCTGGTTAGAAGGTGGTGGGCTGGGTGGGAAGCCAGGCAGTCTGGCTTCAGGGCATGGGTTTTCACCCTCTAGGCTAGACTGACCCTAGCCCCTATTGTTATATTTTCCTAAATTAACATTTCTTAGTGGAGTAACATTCTATCCATCCTAGGTCTTCTTCCCTCAAGAACAGGATTTCTGAAAGGATTTTCCAGAGTGATGTAGATGGCACAGTAGCAGCTTTTAAATCTAAATATTTACAAACTTCTGACAGCTGAAGTGTCTTACACTCTTGCATTCTATAATAGGAACTTCTATAATTCAGCATCACTTGCTAAAGGTGAAGATGCCATTTCTTTCTTCTTTTCTTTCTTCCTCCCTCCCTCCCTTCCTTTCTTTTTGGCTGCACTGGGTCTTCATTGCTGCACGCGGGCTTTCTCTAGTTGTGGTGAGGGGCTTTCTCTAGTTGTGGTGAGCGGCGGCTACTCTTCATTGTGGTGCGCGGGCTTCTCATTGCGGTGGCTTCTCTTGTTGCAGAGCACCGGCTTTAGGTGCGCGGGCTTCAGTAGTTGTGGCTCACGGGCCCTAGAGCGCAAGTTCAGTAGTTGTGACGCACGGGCTTAGTTGCTCCACGGCACGTGGGATCTTCCCGGACCAGGGCTTGAACTCGTGTTCCCTGCATTGGCAGGCGGATTCTTAACCACTGCACCACCAGGGAAGTCCCTCAAGATGGCATTTCAATTTCATCATTTTTGAAAACTTCCATGTGGTAGAACATCTTGTTAATCAAAGACTTTTTATGTAAAATGTTAGCTGTAGTGGCTAAAGTTTTAAGGAGAAAAGATATCTTACATAAAAATTTAACAGAGTTTTTGATCAATAAGAAAATTTAAACAAAATGAAGAAAAAAAAATTGCTAGCATCCAGGACATTCCTGGTCATATTGACCAGATCAGGTCTGACTTGGGGGTCCCTGACCCTTTGACCTTTTCCCTCTCTCCACACCCCATGAAAATAAATGTCTAACCAAAAAGAATTACTTCTGTACAATTTGATATGAATTTATATCAGTTGGATTATTACTTTTCCCAGGGACATCTGTATTTGTAAAATACTCTGTTTACCATATGATCCAGCAAACCCACTCCTGGGCATATATTCAGAGAAAACTATCATTCGAAAAGATACATGCACCCCTATGTTCATTGCAGCACTATTTACAATAGCCAAGACATGGAAGCAACCTAAATGTCCATCAAAAGATGAATAAAGGGGCTTCCCTGGTGGCGCAGTGGTTGAGAGTCCGCCTGCCGATGCAGGGGACACGGGTTCGTGCCCCGGTCTGGGAAGATCCCACATGCCGCGGAGCGGCTAGGCCCGTAAGCCATGGCCGCTGAGCCTGCGCGTCCGGAGCCTGTGCTCCGCAACTGGAGAGGCCGCAACAGTGAGAGGCCTGCGTACCACACACAAAAAAAAAGATGAATAAAGAAAATGTGGTGTATATATACACAATGGAATACTACCTAGCCACAAAAAAAATGAAATAATGCCATTTGCAGCAACATGGATGGACCCAGAGATCATCATACTAAGTGAAGTGAGTCAGACAGAGAAAGGGAAATATGATATCACTCATATGTGGAATCTAAAAAATGACACAAATGAACTTATTTACAAAACAGAAAGAGACTTACATAGAAAACAATCTTATGATTACCAAAGGGGGCGGGGGGGGCGGAAATTAGAAGTATGGGATTAGCAGATACACACTACTATACACATAGATAATCAACAAGGACCTACTGTATAACACAGGGAACTATATTCAGTATCTTACAATAAACAGGAGATATGGGGATATGTGTATGGCTGATTCACTTTGTTATAAAGCCGAAACTAATACACCAGTGTAAAGCAATTATACTCCAATAAAGATGTTAAAAAAAATCCATAATGGGAAAGGATATAAAAAAGGATATTATATATATACATAAATGAATCACTTTGCTGTATATCAGAAACTAACATAACATTGTAAATCAACTACACTTCAATTCAGAACAATAAAATAATCCCTTTTAAAGAAATGCCTGGTTGACCATGTGTAAGTTGGGCAAATAGGTGAGAGAGGAAGATGCAAGCTGTGTGCATACGTCGATCAATAAAGACCCCGAGTGGGCATTATGCCCAGGCCACCTGTTCTGGCTGAGCTTAGGGCCCACACTGAGTTTTGATTTCACTGCAATAAGGGAGAGTTAACTAGCATATCAACGTTATAGCTTTAAGAAGTATTAACTCTCATGTGATCTTTAAAAATAATGCCCTCAGAAATGTTGAAACCGACTGATGGAAATTCATCTCTACCACCCAACAGACGCTCGTTGGCCTACAGAATTCCACCTTCTAGCTCTCTCTACTCCTTTGACCGAAAAATTCTGGTTCTTCTGTTTTCTCACAAGCGTGCTACACGGCTCCTCTACCCTAGTCACGGCAGTTTCAATTCATTCCACAAACATTTAAGAAGTGCCCTCTGAACCAGGAACCGTGTGAGGTGCTGGGTGATGCATTCGTTCAGCATGACTCCTGACCTGCAGGGATGGGCACAGCCTTAAATGACCGTGGGACAGAGTCCTATACCCGGGGGCGGGGGAGGGCGGCGAGCAGCAATGCCCTACGGTCAGGAGGAAGGGGAAGGGTCCCTTTCCAAGCTTATAAACACCAAACCTCAGAAATGGTTAGTACCTAAAGAGTGGGGAGTTTATTCTTGATTCCTACGGAGTACTGTGTCTTCGACCCAGGAAAGGGGTAGCACATACTGCTGGGATATGTGAATACAGCCCTTAGTAAGATTTTGCAAAACTTATTTAATAAATATTTATATAACACCAAGGCTCTGCGAGGTTGGGCACTTAGGGATAAAAAAGCAAACAACCAAGACATGGAATTAAGGAAAAACCAGCTAAACACAAGAATGACAGCAAATTACACAACGAAGCATAAACGAAATAGGAGCCAGAAACTCGGCTGTTATTTTAAAGGTCAGCTGCATGTCATGAAAGTATCATGGCCCCCATTCCTAAGAGGCTTACATTCTCCTAGGGAGATAAATCAAATGAACGTGAATCCCCAGAAACGTGAAACTAATTGTTACTCTATATAGGTTGGAAAGGTGAGCCCCGGCATCAAAGGAAGAAAACATGACGTCACTTAATCCTCTAAATTGGCCTGGAAGAGGTGAGCCATGAGCTAATTTGTTTTTTTTTTTTTAATGCTGTAGTTTAAAAAGAAGAGGTGGGTTGGAGTTCTCCCTGGCTGGGTCCCTGGCTGGGTAAATAAAAACAAAATTAATGGAAAAAGGTAAATAAATTTTAAAAAGAATCATTAAAGTGTAAAAATAAATAAATAAGGGGGGTGGTAAGGTTGGAAAGGACTGATTCACAGGAGGCCCTTACTGCCTTCCATCTGTGTATCACTTCCTGAGCATCCACTGGGGGTCAGCCCCACCCCCAACTGAATCCCCAACTGTGTGTCTGTCTGACAGTGGCTGGGTGGGACATGGGGATGCCACAAGAGTTCCTGACACAGTGCCTGCTTTCATGGAGCTCACTGTGGAGTGAATTACATTTTGTCATCCCAGTTTTACAGGCTCTGAGACACCCAACACTCCAACTCCCCCAAGAGCCAGTGCTGGAGCTCGTATAGAGCAGAATCAGGATGCAGACAGGCAGGTTTATCCGGCCTCAAAATCATAAGCTTTCTATTACCCCAAACGGTCCCCGACAAGACGGGCAAAAATGAGCAAAAACTTAAGAGCACCCCAAGGACAGCAGTGTCCTCCACGTGACACTTCCCACCTGTCTCCATTTCCTACCCTAAAGCACACTTCACACCCAGGACTGCAAACCTTCAGTTCCCTCAAGACCCCGCAGGCCACATCCTCAAAGCAAGGGCTACTGCCTAGGACGCCAAATTCTCTGTCACACATGGAAGGCTCCATGGGAAGTCGGGAGAGGAAAAGAGAGAACTATCATCATTTCCTCGCAGAAACAAAGAGAATGACCTCTCCTCCATCCTCTGCGACTTTCGAGAGAAAAGAAGGAAAGCAAAATATAACCGTTGGAATGGGCCATCCTATAACGAATTCAACGAGGATAGTGCTGCAAACGTCCTTCTAACTAGATTTTTCCCCTCTCTTAGCAGCCTGACCAGTGTCAGAAATCTCACCAAGTAGACATTCATTTATTTCATCTCACACTCCACCCTCCAAGCTTCCTCATCCAGGATGAAAATGCTCCTGCAAAGGACTTCACAGCCAAAGGGAAAAAGAGTGGGCCCAGCACCCAAGGCTGAGGGTTTGAGACCCGTCATCACGTTGGATCTTGATAAAGTCATTTAACTCCCTAGTCTCCATGAAGGGAGGCTACACAAGTTAGCTCAGGGGATGGTGAAAAGCAGGTAACAAACAGAAGGACCCTGCAGCAGAGCCAGTGGCTCAGCAGAAAGTAGGCAAGTGTTAATGGACGCTGACTCGGCATCCTTGTTCCAACTAATGAAGCCGAAAGTTGGAGTCCCCGACAGGAGGTTCCGGAGCACTGGCCCCCAGAAGGAGGAACGAAGTTGTGATGACACAGAGTGACGAAGGGGCAGAGCTTACCTGGGAAGGCAGAGGTGTGAACCTGAGACGAGCTGAATCTGCCAGCTTTGCCGAGAGCAGCGGTTTTCAACCTGCGGTCCGGACCTGTAGCATCAGCATCACCTGGGAACTTGTAGGGAACCCTCAGGCCCCGCCCCAGACCCACCTGATTAGAAACGTGGGCGGGGCGGGGGTCAGCAATCTGGGTTTTCCCAAGCCTTCCAGGGGATTCTGAGGCAGGCTTACATTTGAGAACCACTAGCAAAGAAAGCCAAGCGCACACAACATTTAGTTCTATGGTTCTGTAGTTCTAGAAGGGAAATTAATATAAGACCTAGCACATTCCAACATTTCTACCCTTGGAAAGCACAGCCGGGGGATTAGACTTTCCAAGCTTAGCACAAGGGGGTGCAGTCGGCCTTGTGTGTGTCTTGTGACCAAACTCTGGAACCTGTTATAGGGGGGCAATGCTCTCGGAGCTCAGAGCTGGATCACGTGCTCAATAAACATCACTGCACAGCACAGAGGATACGCTTTTTGCTTTTTAAAGCAAAACGCCTCCACAGAGGTAATCTTCCCTGGAAAATATCAGCAATCATCTAACTCTATTTCCCCCACCTGCCTTAGCACATATTTTTTAAATTTCTAAAATCAATCGAACGGCAGACCTGCTGCAGAGCAGAGATGCTGTGTCACCGCGGGCTGCAAGTTCTCCCACCAACAGGCCCACACAGAGGCCCTTCTGCGCGATCCATGGTCTCGGCGTGTTGCTGGTTTTAGGGTCTCAAAGCATAGATAATCAGATACTGCTTTTCAACTTTCCAAAACATACAGCTACCATCACAGGCAAAAATCAATGCAAAAAAAATCTCCCGTTTCGAGGCAATTTTCTCTCCGAGCAAATCTGTGCCTGAATTTAACTGAACGTAATTTGCCAGCTTAAAAAAAAAAAAAATAGCTTTTAATTTTAAAAAAATATAGAGGTGCACATGACACTCCCCTGTACATTTCTTTGCAACATCTGAGAATCATTATTCCAAAATAATATAGCTAGTTAGGTTTTCCCCCTGGTTATTTTGTTACACACACATACACGCCACAGGCCCTGAGGGAGGGCTCGGCTCAGGACCCTGTGGCAGATCAGCCTCAAAGGCAAGAGATCACGAGCTAAAATTTTGGGTCATTTCAGAATTAAACCCACTTGCTCAGGCCTGTGTAGAACAGAGGCATCGTCAGCGTGGTCACCACAGGGATAAACTAGTGAGCAGATCCTTGTCACCACCATCAAGGCGCACACTCCAGCTGCCCTCCAGAGCCAGCACCCCAAAACACAGAAGCTGACTTAGCTCAGAGATGCTCAAAGTGCAGAAGTGGGGCCTCCCGGTGGAAAACCACAGAAGGCGAGAGAATACTGCAGGACTCCGAAGACCTGCTTCCCAGATCTTCTTGATCATGCAAATCACCTGGAGCACTGAAGGGAAAACGCTCACCAGCAGGAGGTGGCCTCCCCCAGTTTCCCCCTTCCCTCTGCTTCTTGGGGGAGAAGCAGCTTCTTGGACTGACATACCTGGGAGAATCACGGGTTCCCCTCTCGGCTCAACTGAGCCCCCTTCTCGCTCTGAAAGTGAGCTTCTCTGCAGGATGCAGGCTCTGGTGCTGCCTGGGGAGCTTGGCCCTGAGGGAGGGATCTGCTCAGGACTCGGGCAGATCAGCCTCCACCCAGGAATGCAGAGAGCAGGCCTCCCAGGCTGGCTGACTTGACAGCCTCCAGCCCAGCCGCCGTTAGGGAATAAGTGACATTCTGAGCTCCTCTTTGTCCTCGTCATTGCTTTTCTTCTCGGTTTGCTCAGAACCTGGGCAGGAATGAGGACTAGGATCCACTGGGACGCTCACCTCAACACCTGCCACAGGTGTGTTTAATGATGCAGATTCCAGCCCCGCCCACGCCCGGAGGTATTGGCTCCTTAAGGCTAAATCAGAGCCAGGTGCTTCTATGAGGAGCCCAGGAGACCCTCATTATCTAGAAAAGGAAGGAAATACCACTGTCTGAAAGAATTTCTAGAATTGAGCTCCCTGTTATGCAAAATTGAGCTATATGGGGGCCAGTTTCTGCAGAGGTTTGCAGCACTGTCTAGAAGTTTCGCTCTAATCACACCCACAGGGGAAAATTACAGAGACCATGAATTTGAGACTGGAACGTTTTATCAGAAGGTTAAGCAGCCCAGCAAAGGAGTAGAGGCTTCCCAACGATGTCTCCAGAAAAATAAAGGAAGATTAGGGAAAGCAAAGCCTTGGGGGCGGTGGGGGATGGCTGTGGGGAAGGAGTGGGGGCTGACACTGTGAGGGAGGGGCGGCCATGCCCTGCTTTGGTGGGAAGTGCTTCTCTGCAGAACCAAGACTGCTTGGCACTGTGCATGGGGAAGGGTGCTCCCCACACTGTCTTCCCCTGCAGCTACCCGACTTCTCTCCACCTCTGCGACCATACTGGAGCCTGAGCATACTTAGGGGCGTCAGAAATGAAGTCACCAGCTCTGAGCCAGCCATCAGAAGTGCTTGGTATCTGTTACCCATGACAGGCAATGTATGTTGATGAGCATCTCAGAACAACTCAACTGCAAGGACATAAGATCCTATAACGTTTCCTAATAAGCAAGGAACCATAATTGGAATTCATAGTACAGCACCCATGACTTGTAAGTTAAGAAGCAGAAAGCATATACTGTCATTGACATTTGGATGTCATCATGTGAGGGGCTGGTCTGTTTTATATTCGTAAACATGGTAGCGTTTATGAGACCTCATTGGTTCACTCCTGACTTCAGTCCTCCAACCCTATTTTTCCCATGCAGTCTTATGTGTCTTTTTCTTTTCGGGAGGGGGGGGATGAATGAATGAATGAATTTATCTATCTATTTATTTATTTATGGCTGCGTTGGGTCTTTTTTGCGGTGCGCAGGCTTCTCACTGCCGTGGCTTCTCTTGTTGCGGAGCACAGGCTCTAGGTGTGCGGGCTTCAGCAGTAGTGGCACATGGGCTCAGTAGTTGTGGCACACAGGCTCTAGAGTACAGGCTCAGTAGTTGTGGTGCACGGGCTTAGCTGCTCCGTGGCATGTGAGATCTTCCTGGACCAGGGCTCGAACCCGTGTTCCCTGATTGGCAGGTGGATTCTTAACCACTGCGCCACCAGGAAAGCCCCAGTCTTAGGTTTCTTAATCCAAACTGACCTCCCACGTTTGGGGAAGGGATACTGTATATCCCCCGCACTGTGAAACCCACTTCCCCGCGGACGAGTTTATATCTCCAGTTCTGACCTCTCTCCTGAACCCCATCCTGACCACCTCCCGACAGCTGCACTTGACTCTCCAGCAAAGGTGGAAAACCTCTACGTGTCCAACCCAACCCCCTGGCCCCACTGCTGCCCGCCTGCTCCACCTGCAGCTCCCCCATCACAGCTGGGAGCCACGCCCTCCACCTGCCAGAAGCTCCTCACGACCCTGGAAAACTCCTTTGCCCTCACTGACCCTATGGGAACCACCAGGAGATCCGCCAGTTCCAGGTGCAAAATGCATGCGGAGTCCTGCTGCTGCACACAAAAGCCACCGGAGAGCCTGTCTGAGGGTCTCCCTGCTCCCTCCTTGCCTGGCCACCATCTGATCTCAGCACAGCGGCCAGAGTGGGCCTCTTAAAATGAACAGGAGCAAGTTACCACCTCTGCTCAATGCCCGGCAACGATTCCCTGGTCGCTACTAGCAAGAAGGCAAGTCCTTTCAACAGCCCTCAGGGCCCTGCTGCCTCTGCCCCGGCCCCCCTGACCCCTTTCCTCCTATTCTGCTAGAATTCTCCAAGCATACACTCCACCGAGATCTTCCCACTGGCTCTTCCTTCTACCTGGAGGCCCCTGGACTGGTCGCCTCCTTCAAATCTGCTCAGATGGCATCACCCGAAGAAGACCCATCCCGATGCCTGTCTTTAAAATCATCCCTGGTCCATCCTTTGACCCTCCTTTGAATCCTCATCCTGTTCTACTTCTCACTTTTCTACCCATAGCACCTACCATGCATTTCACTTACTATGTTGATTTTTGATTACGTCTCCCCCACCGGAACCTAAGCTCCATGAGGTCGGAGTACCTGTTCGACCCAAATACTAGAACAGTGCCTGGAACGCAGTGAACAAGGCAGCTGGGCTAGCTTAGCATCCTGCCCCACCTCCCTGAACGTGTTTGCCAGAACAGAGAATTTTCTGTCGGGAGGAGAGATGACGTGTAAGCGGACGGCAGCCACCCTTATTCGAGATCTTATTTACAAGGTTCCAGAAGGAGCTTCTGCACCAAAATGCCTCCCCAGACAGTCAGCCAGGGTGCCTGAAATCCCCAGCATCATCCCCAGACCTCAGGAGAGGGCCTCCAGGGAGGAGAGAACGTGGTAAGACCTTCACAGCCATTAGCATCTGGGCACCAATCAGTCCACTCAAATAGCCATCCCCCAACAGTAAACATATAGAGGGGGCCTGCCACGCCCAAGCGCCGTGCTTAGAAACTCAGGGCTAAGTTAGAGGGAGGCTCCATCCCCACCATCAAGGACGCAGGGGTCTCAGCAGGGAGAGAAGTGGGTACACAGACAGCCGTGTTCTCAAAGCTGCAGTGAGGGTGTGCACGGCACCCTGAAGAGTTAGAGAGGAGAGATGGCCTGGCAAAGAAAAGAGGAAGAGGGAACAGCGCCTGCAAAGCCACAAAACTGTAAAAGGCACAGCACACGTAAACAGACGCTTTGCTAAACTCACTGGGCTGGAATATCACAGGCAAGGAGCAGGTGAGGCGGAGGGAGAAAGGGGCACACTAGGATGATGTTTTGTCTTATAGGTGGCGAGAGGGGGCGGGGAGTGAGAACGGGGCAGATTTCCAGGAAGACAGCCGTTGGGGCAGGTAGCAGAGGTGCTGCAGGGAAGAGGCCTCACTGCCAGAGGCCTTGATGAAAAGGCTCTGGGAAGTGAGAAAAGGTACAGTTTGCGGAAAGAGGACAAAACGGCCCAGAGTGTGACACAAAGCTCCCGGAGAGCCGGGACAGCTGGTGACTGCGGAGGCTGTGTCTGAAAACCGAGCGCGATGCAAGGACTCGGCCAGATCCCCCCAGGTCTGAGCCGCAAGCAGGCACCTTCCAGGGATGACAGATAATGGGTTGTTCCATCCAGGTCGTACTACAAACAAAAAGGGTAGGAGATGGACTGGAGAGAGGAGACCCCCTTCCTAGTCCAGGGGAGGCATGCCGAGGGGCCGACCTAAGGCGTTTGCAGTGAAGATGCAGTTACACCACAGGAGAGTAAGAGCCCCTCAAGGAACTCCAGCCCAGAATGATGGAAACAAGAAACGCCTGGGTGACCACAGAGGGACAGCCAGATCAAAGGGAGCCAAAGTTCGTGCTTGCAAATAACAGAAAACCACTGAGTTGGAATGCTGATGAGTGCTCACAGAAACGACAGGGAGAGGGGAGAATGTGTCTTGAAAAGTGGACGGGAACCCAAAGAAGCTGGCTGCCAGAGCAAGGCCCATGGCCAAGGCCCACACAGGAGCAGTTAGGACACCCCAGCACCAATACCTGAGTTAGCTCTGACCCACCCCCTGGCCAGAGTCTAACTGGCTGTACTCAAACACAGTCTGAAAACAGTGAGAGGCTGGGCAGTCAGCCTCTCACTGTTATTTAACGACTTTCCTATATGAGCAGTTAAGTGTAAACTTCCTGGATGTATCTGCATTTAGAAAGACGACACATTACTATTAACGATAGCCATACATGGAAACAACTTAAATGTCCATCAGCAGGTGAATGGTTAAAGATGTGATATACAGGGACTTCCCTGGTGGTCCAGTGGTAAAAAATCTGCCTTCCAATGCAGGGGACACAGGTTTGATCCCTGGTTGGAGAGCTAGGATCCCACATGCTGCGGGCGAACTAAGTCCACACTCCACAACTACTGAGCTCACGTGCCTCAACTAGAGAATGTGCATGCTGCAAACTACAGAACCCATGCACTCTGGAGCCCACACCCCACAACTACAGAGCCCACGTGCCCTGGAGCCTGAGTGCCACAACTAGAGAAGAGAGAACCCGCACTCCACAGCTAGAGTAGAGAAAACCCGCACTCCACAGCTAGAGAGAAGCCCATGTGCCACAACTAGAGAGAAGCCTGCACGCTGCAATGAAAGATACCGCATGCCTCAACAAAGATCCCACGTGCTGCAACTTAGACCCAATGCAGCCAGATAAAAAAATATTTTTTAAAAAAGATGTTATACACACCCCCCACACACAATGGAATATTACTCAGCCATATGAAAGAAATACTGTCATTTGCAGCAACATGAATGGACCTAGAGATTATCGTACTAAGTGAAATAAGTCAGAGAGAGAAAGACAAATACCATATGATATCACTTATATGTGGATTCTAAAATAGGACACAAATGAACTTATCTGTGAAACAGAAATGGACTCGCAGACATAGAGAACAGACTTGTGGTTGCCAAGGGGGAGGTGAGTGGGGGAATAGACGGACTGGGAGTTTGGGGTTAGCAGATGCAAACTAGTATATATAGATGGATAAGCAACAAGGTCCTACTGTACAGCACAGGGAACTATATTCAATATCCTGTGATAAACCATAATATAATGGAAAAGAGTATGAAAAAGGATGTATACATGTATAACTGAATCACTTTGCTGTACAGCAGAAATTAACACAACATTGTAAATCAACTATACTTCAATAAAATAAATCAAAAAAAAAAGGAAAGAAGAGGCATTAACCATGGCCGGACTGCTGGTGTGTGTACATGTGTGTGTGCATATGTGCAAGGTGGAAGGTGAGGACAGAAATCTGGTTTCGACCTTCCCAGGTGCTTCTCCAGGCTAAACAGTACCTAGCACTCTCCCCTAAACAAAGCCTTGACTCAGGTAGACTGATCTACTCCATCTCCCAGTCCTTGTTCCTCCTGGGCATTTTTCCCACCTGTCTGTCCTGTCCCCAACCTGCCCTGCTACATCCTGTCCATCTCTATGGGCTCACCTGAGCCCCAGTCTACCCAGCCCCTCCCACTGCCGAGGACCAGAGCTCTCTGACCTCGAAAATCCTGCAACACTCACGGTCGAGAGGCCCAGGAAGCACTCATCTGATACCACCTTATTTCAGTGACTCACCTTTGATGAATACACAGACTTTAAACAAGATTAAAATCATAAATGCAGAAATTATCTTTCTTGCCTTCCTCCCCCTTAGCTTAGAAGACATATTCAAATAAATGTTAGGTGGCTGATAAACTAAAAAAGTGAAAAACAGAAAAAAGTGAAACACAGATGAAAAGTGCATTTTGTGTAATTATTTAAGAGCTTCCTGGGTAGAGGGGCAAGAATTCCTCAATTAACGATGAGGTACCCGCTGCTTTTGCTTTTGTACAAATAAAGGTTTGTGGTATTTACAAACCTGTCTGGAGACCCAATTGGCACTTACCTGATATTGCCTTATACTATTAATTACCCTCTTCTGTGTATATTTATTTTAAACAAGATTGAAAACATTATACGAGTAGGAATTCTCACTCTCACTCTGTGCATGGGGGTCAGGGGGGAGCTTGCTTTTGACCTCTATAGCTCAATGTTATTTGACTGATCGTCGGGGAGGGATGGAGTGGGAGTTTGGGGTTAGCAGATGCAAACTATTATATGAGAATGGATAAACAACAAGGTCCTACTGTACAGCACAGGGAAAATATCCTGTGATAAACAATAATGGAAAAAAATATGAAAAAGAATGTGTATGTAAGTATTACTGAATCACTTTGCTGTACAGCAGAAATTAACCAACACTGTAAATCAACTATACTTCAATAAAATTAATTTTTAAAAATAAAAATAAAAATAAAAATTATCTGACTAACTAAAAGGATAAAAAATAAAATACATATGAAGTTTGCTTCCTGTATAACTAAAAAAAAACTATCACTGCTCTAAGGAGATAGCTTCCCTTACTAATGGTCAGGCCACATATTATTGAATCTGTACCAAAAAAAAAAAGATTTTGTGAAAATTTTTTTAACTTATAAAAAGTAGTGGCTGGGGACTTCCCTGGTGGACCAGTGGTTAAAACTCCACTTCCACTGCAGGTGGAATGGGTTCTATCCCTGGTCAGGGAAGATCCTGCATGCCGCACAGCACGGCCAAAAAAAAATACATAAATAAAATGGTTAGTTCTTTAAAAAAAAGGTAATGGCTGGAATCTGACAGGTAAGTTCCTTGGAGGTATCAAAGGGATGAGTCTAAGAGAACAAAAATGGCCAGAGCTGGATGGACCTAGAGTCTGTCATAGAGTGAAGTAAGTCAGAAAGAGAAAAACAAATACTGTATGCTAACACATATATATGGAATCTAAAATAAAAGAAAAAAAAAGTAGTCATGAAGACCCTAGGGGCAGGACGGGAATAAAGATGCAGACCTACTAGAGAATGGACTTGAGGACACGGGGAGGGGGAAGGGTAAGCTGGGACAAAGTGAGAGTGGCATGGACATATATACACTACCAAACGTAAAACAGATAGCTAGTGGGAAGCAGCCGCATAGCACAGGGAGATCAGCTCGGAGCTTTGTGACCACCTAGAGGGGTGGGATAGGGAGGGTGGGAGGGAAGGAGACGCAAGAGGGAAGATATATGGGGGTATATGTATATGTATAGCTGATTCACTTTGTTATAAAGCAGAAACTAACACACCACTGTAAAGCAATTATACTCCAATTAAAACTAAATAAATAAATAAATAATTTTTAAATGGCCAGAGCCAAGTGTCTAAACATGCTTATTCATTAAGCCTGGGACTCACAAGTCATGCCAGCTCTGCCAATCAGCTAAAAGGGGGAGCTGTCCCTCGGGCAGGCAACAGGGCCATTAGGAGATAGGCAGGTACCGAAAGGGAAGCTTCCAGACATGGAAAGGAAGGGCTGTCATGCAGCCCTTGTGAGACCCCAATGTCAGCTTAGGAAGTGAGGGGGCCAACAAGCCATCTGAACAATCACCTCTGGACAGACCAAGCAGGGCAGACAGAATCACACTGTGGTGAGGGAGGACTCTGGGGGCTGGACAGATGGGATGCAAGGGGGGACTGAGTGGGCCACGCAGCAGGGAAGGAAGAGGTGGGATGGGGCCACAGGAGGGTGCATCTCTGTATTCAGGGGCCAGGTTAACCTCAGAGGGACCCCGAGGATCCCATACCAAAAAAAAAAGAATCAGTGGCTGACTCAAAAACCCCAAGAATTCCAGGTACATAAGCCATTCTTGCCCCGGCTTCTGCTCACTAAGCAACTGTCCATTTCAATTCTGGATCAGGAACTCCTCAAAGGCCCAGACACGCCAGGAGAGGCTCAATGAATAATGTAAGGATGAAGGAAAGAAATTCATGCTCTTTTACCTCATCTATTTCCTTCTCTGCTTTTCCACTTTCTTTTTTCTTCTTTCATGCTATCTTCCCACCCCTTATTTTTTGGCAAGCATTCTTTTGAAAGCTCCAACTAGTCCCAATGGGGACCCAATAAGAATGGAAACAAACCCATCTTTAACCTAAATCGTGAGCAAGAGCAGGCAGAAGGGCCCAGGAAGGAAGGTATGGAGGTGGCAGTGACCTTCACCCCAGACATGGGGCCAAGATCAGGCAGAACTGGGGCGGGTGCACCCCAGAGTTGAGCATGGCTCTGAGGCCAGGGGGCCTGGGTTCACATCCCAGGTCCTCCTGTAATGGGCTGCTTAGCCTGGGGAAGTTTCAGAATTCCTCTCTGCCTTAGTTTCCATATTTGTAAAACGGAAAAAAATAAGAGTGCTTACTTTATAATATTTGGGGGAAAATTAAATAAGTACTTAGAACAGGGACTGGCACTGAATACCCACCTCTTCCTTCCTTGTTTTTTTCTCCCAAATAAATACCTAAGTGTTTTTCAAAAGAAGGTTCTATTGATCCACCCTAGGGCACGTGGTACTAAACAATTTCCTAGTATAGAGTAGGATTTTTAGTTTATAACTCATCCTTATGTATCTGTGCCCTGTCCTTGGATTCATCTTATAACTAATTACTGAGGCTGGCTGGCCATCTTTGTTCCTGAAACATGAAGAGAACAACCACCTCTGCTGACCAGCTCAGCTGAATGAACCTAAATAGTACATTTATTGATATTGCATTTTCTGGTTTTATACTATACTTACATTCATATTGCATTTTCTGGGCCTTTTTCCTTAATGGCCACACTATTTTCCCATTGTTAAAAGATGATAGTTAAGAACCATTAATTTATCAGGGGGGTTATGTGACTCAGAGTCCGCGCAGACAAAGAACTCAGGTGGTTTTTGGATTCCTTCTGCATCGGATGTAACGGGGCACACGTTATTGATCTCAGGAGCTGAGATGGCTGAGATGTGCCTTGGGAAGAGGCTGCCTTAGGTCCTCGTTGAGTATTTATCAGGGTCTGCAGCTCTAACCCTCATGAACTTCTCTTTCAGTCAAGACCGAATCACTGGCCCTTCTTCTGTGTTCAGGAATTTGATGGCACAAGTGACTTTCCCTTCCAAATTTTCTAGGTCTTAAATACTCCTTTCATACATGAATCATTGAATGTTTCCCATTGCATGGGAAATGAGTTGGGAGTAAAAGACACCATCAATTCTCCTGGATTCCTTAACTCAATCTTGATTTTTGTCTTCAAGTACAAAAATTGTAATGCATACATTTGAATAAAGAAAATGGTAAAGGAAAGTCAAATGGAAATTCAAATCATGATCCAAGATATTTCTCTAACACACAAATGTGCATCAACAAAAGCAACGCAACATAAAGGCCAACAGGATTGGGGCATCCGCTAGCCAAGAGATCACAGAATATAAAGCTTGGTTTCTCCCTCTCCAGGTCTGCAGCCCAGCTAATGATTACTAACATTACTGGTCATATACATACGTGGAATATTATCATACTTGGTATAAAAAAATAAATTCCCAGAAGGAGTAAACTGAAATCTTTTACTTAAGCCCATATGCTCCCTGCCAAAAGAAATTTAAGTTGCTTTAGTTGTATTATAAAAGACATTTTCCTTTTGTCTTATCTTTTGCGATCTTGTATACTAGAGTGTCATGAGGATCCCTGAGAAACAGAAATAAGTATTAAGTAGAAATCTATGAAAATATACCAGACACCCAGAGGCCAGACTTCCAAAACATAATTCCTTCTTACTTAACCTCATTTAAATAACGGAATAGATTTCAACAGTCACCCAATCAGAGAACATTAGTTCTGTCATCTGGGGTTCATTTCCTTATTAACAATTAACACACAGAATGAAGAACCAAACAGGATAGATTCCGCCAGATCCCTTAACTCAAAAAGCTCGGCCTCTTCCCCCATTTAACTCAAGGCCTGTACCACTTTTCAGAGTTTAGCGCTGATGGAAAAGGGCAGTCTGGCAGCTCTAAAGAATTCCACTTTATTTATTTATCTACCTAAGGGACATAATTTGGATCCTTTATGCACTGGAATACTTGAATCATACGAGTTGGAATACGAGCCATCCAGAAGTTGAGAAAAAAAGAAAATATATATTCAAGCTAAAATTGATCCAGTTTTAAGAAGGCCATTAGTCAACCCCAATTTTAGGAAAGTTCTGAACAAACAGGCTGGACTAAAATAGAATAAAATCACAGGGCGAGTGAAGAGCTTTCACTTGGGACTCTATCCCCACAGCAGACTGCAGGACAGACCTTCAATCCCAACTCCTTCAGGGTGGAAGACTTCTGGTTCAATACAGTTTAGGAGAAAGGCTTTCTGGATCACACCCCACAGATTTAAAGGGGGCATGAGACACTGCCCTCTAGTGGCTAGGTCACAGAAGACAAGTTCCAAACGCTGGAGAGCTCATTTTGTGCTCTTCTGGAACTACTACTATCTCCTGTCCAAGTGGTGAACTCTTGAAGAGCCTTAATTCTATAGTTGAGTATCTTCGACTTTTTTTCTGAAGCAGGTTACAGGTGGTAGAATGACTAGCACAAAAGTCAAACTACTCCCAGATACTATCACTGGGGTTAGAAAAATAAGATGCCAATCTATCTTCCCTTGCCAAAGGCAAAGCTGCTCAGGGAAATCAGAATGGAAAGCAATGTAGTCCCAAATACTTCAGTTTTAGGGGTTGTAAAAAATCCATTCCCATAGAAACCATAAACTTGAAGTGTTCGTTTCTGTTTTTTTTTTTAAAAAAAAAAAACAGAAGAAAAGGTTCACAGTTTAGAAATGACAGGGAAGAAGCAGGAGTACCTCAAGTATAATGACAACAGCTGCAGAAAAGAGTTCCATGTGATTTAATCCCAAACAAAACAAGTCCAGGAAGAGATTTCCCAGACTGGCAATTGGGCAACACCCTTTCTTCAATGGAAAGTATTTACACATGGCATTGCTTAATGTCATAAAGCAAAAGGCATGTCCCTTCTGTTGAAGGAAGAGACTGTCAATCTGGTTTTTATTCCTCCATCCCATAAACCCAGGACTGTGAAAGTCTATGAAAACACAAAATAATTTTCAAGATCCCAGGAGCCATGACCTTCACCATTTTCCTGTGACAGTTTGTAAGTCCCATTCTTCACAATAATTTATTTGAAGACTCAGACCTCTACATGAAAAAGGAAAACTATTCTAGTAGAACAATTCAAGTGAAACCTAGTTTTATCAGGGCACACGCCATCCCTCCTGCCAGCAATGCTCAGGGTTCAAGGTCAGCCCCAGGTCTGCTTCCTTCTATCTATCTAGCTGACACCTTTATCTCTTGTGGCTGGTCCCTCTTTGCCTGAGTTGTTGCCTGAGCCAGGCTGAGCCATGCGATGAGTAGCTTATTTCATGCCTATTACATGCCCATCTTGTTTCTGATTGGTCTCCTTGATGTGTAACTTCTCCCCAGCTGGAAACACTGTGTGGCAATGGTTAGTTGTTAAAATTTCCCAAAGCATTCCGCAGATGGAACACAAAAGGCTAGCTCCTTGATCTCCAGGTACCAGGCCAGCAAAATGCACTACAGTTTGCCTAGTGGGCATTTCCTTTTAGTGAGAAAGAAATTTCAGTTGTCCTGCTGTCAGCTAAAAATATAATACGATAAATAATCCTTATATTTTGGATAACACTTTTGGCTACAGAGTGATTTCAAGCATGGTCCCAGGAAAATGTCCCACTTTTCCTACATGTATGGGAGAAAGATCGACCCATAACTTCTAGGGTATCTCTGTTGGAAGAGTGCTGCATGGCTCCACGGAAGCTGCCATGGAAGTATGTGGTACATACTTAGAGAAACAGGCAGTGTCCAACTCTGGCTTACATAATTCCAAGTTTCGTAGTTGAAGCCAAGGCTTCCCTTAACAAGACAAAATGATTAAATATATAAACTTGATCTTAGATACTCTTGATACCCCCTCTCCCCTTTATTGTCTCTAAAATATTAAGGAAAAAATACTGGCAGAAAAAGCTCACTACCTGTATGGTGTTATTTTTAACACTGTAATGTCCTAGAAGCATGGTCTAGTGGCAACGCCAGCTAACTCGCCATCTTGACTTGGTGTACATAGTTCTGTTTCTGGTCCTCTCTGTTTCTTCTCTAAGCCCCAGCCTCATGGCGGGGTCCCTAGTACTCCCCCACATGCTCCTTTATCTAATGCCCTCAGATGGCCCCCATCAGTTGAGCCCCTAACCCACTCTGCACTGCTGCTCTCCAACCTAAGGAGAGCTGGACCATCACCCTGCCTCCTTTCTCCACTGCCAGCCCACTAAAACCACCTGTCCAGTCCCTGAATCCACAAGATGGGGAGGAAAAACAAGGGCTGTGGAGTAAGACAAGCCTGAAGGGAAATTTACAACCTACAACTCTCCACCTGTCCCATCCTTTCTCTAGAATGTGGGGTGGAGGGTATTTAGCAAAGGGAGAAATGTTGGCAGTATCTCCAACATTTTCGTTTGCAACTACAGCCTGAAGAAGGTACTTAACCCAAGCAGAAGTCCCACCTATAAAACTAGGATAACACTTAACCTGATGAGGTTGTCTAAGGTTTATGCGACATAAGCCCTGCAACATGCTTAGCACAGTGTAAGGCACCCAGGAAGCCCTCAATACACAAAGACAAAACAAATGATGCGTTTGTAAAACATTTGATAAAAATTAAATCACTCTGTTAGTCAATATTTATTGGGCACCTTCACTGCTATGGTCTGATGTTTGTGTTCCCTTCAATTCATACGCTGAAATCCTAACCCCCAAAAGTGATGGTATTAGGAGGTGGAGACATTGGAAGGTGATCAGGTCATAAGGGTGGAGCCCTTATGAATGGGATTAGTGCCCTTATAAAAGAGACCCCAGAAGCTCCCTCGTACCTGTGACAACACAGCAAGTAGGTGCTATCTATGAACTAGAAAGCAGGTCCTACACCAGACACCAAACCTGCAGGAGCCTTGATCGTGGACTCCCCAGCCTCCAAAACTGTGAGAAACAAATTTCTGTTGTTTATAATCCACCCAGTCAGTGGTATTCCGTTATAGCAGCCAGAATGGACAGACTTTTACATTCAAGGATTGTATTAAGAAACAGTACCCCCTGACCTGCCCTCAAAAAAGGAAAGGTGGGCTTCCCTGGTGGCGCAGTGGTTGAGAGTCTGCCTGCTGGTGCAGGGGACACGGGTTCGAGCCCTGGTCTGGGAGGATCCCACATGCCGCGGAGCAACTGGGCCCGTGAGCCACAACTACTGAGCCTGCGCATCTGGAGCCTGTGCTCCGCAATAGGAAAGGCTGCGATAGTGAGAGGCCCGCGCACCGCGATGAAGAGTGGCCCCCGCTTGCCACAGCTAGAGGAAGCCCTCGCACAGAAACGAAGACTCAACACAGCAAAAATAAATTAATTAATTAATAAACTCCTACCCCCAACATCTTCTTAAAAAAAAAAAAAAAAAAAAAAGAAAGGTTACCTATATTCCTTGCTCATAAGGAATTCATTACCTAGTAGGTCAGTGATACACAGAATACACTTTAAAAAGTGCACAAGAGCATTTAGAGATAATACATAGAGAGGAAGTTAAAGCACAAATACTGTATAACTGAGCACCCACAGAACCAATATTAGGTGGTGATTACTTGCAATAACAAAAGAAATTTCCACAGGGTTCCTGTATGTCGCAAGCTTCCCCCTTAGTGCATTTAAGCTGTATGTTGATTTTCTTTTTTCATTCAATTCACCCTTTCAGGAACACCCTCTCCATGAAGCCGGATGTATCCATATCCCTGCAAAGGCACAGAGGTGGAAGCAGAGGAATCACAGAAGGGGGTCACCCAGCTCCCCTGCCCCACCGAACCCCTCCAGACACAGGCTCCCTAGCTGCCCTCCCAGCTACCGACCAAAACTCTTCCACTGTCACTGCCTGGAGTTCACAGATTCATCCTCCAAATATCCAGAACTCCTGCTTCCCCCACTGCTTCTATGTCCACACCCTGCTCTGCCCCAACTCGGGTACAACATACTTTGTCACCTGTTTAAGGTGAACTATTCTGCTGTGGTGTGAGGAGAATCTCAGGAAACACAAGCCACACACAAATTATCTCACTTACAGAGAAGTCATCACCATCAATTTTGCTCAACAAAAGAACTGAAGCATCTCTTTGGCCACTGCCTGCCAAGACTCTGGCTGCTCTTGAAGCTCCAAATCCCAACACTAATTTCCACTTCCACCCTCAGCCCAAGGCTGAGCACTTCCCCCAGAGCCCATGGTCCTGGTGAAGCAAGGTGATGTTTCTGTATGGCCCCTGTCCTCAGGGCTGACACTGCTCTCTCCAATCATCAGAGCACAGCTAGGTGTCAGCCCAGACTCCCTACAGAAGCTCCCTGGGGTCACCACTCCATCATGTCTCTCTGAGCTGCCTTTGATCTCCCATATCCTTCATCTCTTTCCTGATTGACTGCCCAGGCAGCTCCATGTCATGAATGAATCATATGCCCTCTTTTTATGTTCTGAAGTCTTTCTAAAAGTCTCAGTTTCTTCTTAGCTCTCTCCCCAGGGCACCATCATCATGGGCTCCAACTGTAATAGAGAAAAACAAATCTGACTCCATACTGGATCTGTTTCTTTTACTTTAACCTTTCTTTTTTCAATTTATTTATTTATTTATTATTTATTTTTGGCTGCGTTGGGTCTTCGTTGCTGCGTGCAGGCTTTCTCTAGTTGCAGCGAGTGGGGGCTACCCTTCGTTGCGGTGCACAGGCTTCTCATTGCAGTGGCTTCTCTTGTTGTGGAGCATGGGCTCTAGGCACGCGGGCTTCAGTAGTTGTGGCTCATGGGCTCTAGAGCGCAAGCTCAGTAGTTGTGGCGCATGGGCTTAGTTGCTCCACGGCATACGGGATCTTCCCGGACCAGGGCTTGAACCTGTGTCCCCTGCAATGGCAGGTGGATTCTTAATCACTGAGCCACCAGGGAAGTCCCTAACCATTGTATTCTACTGCTTTTGCTTCCAGTTAAGAATGTTGCCTATGGCCTGAAATATACAGGATGGCCCATTCTCAAGGCTCTGACCCTTATAGATATAACACTTTTCCATTCTATAGAGATTAAAAGGTGCAGAACAGAGAATAACATTTGTCTTGTTGGAGGTTTACGGGAACATCACAATCTGACCTCTGTGGACAGCTGCAAGAGCAAAGGATTCCCCCACCAAGAAGTTTAAGCAACCAACCACGGCTCTCCCTCACCTTGTCTTTAGAAGTTGACTTTCTTGCTCTGCTGAAACCCTTTGGGGAGTTTGGGGGGGCACAAGCCACCCGTACTCCTTGTATGACCCTGCAATAAACCTTTTTCTGCTCCAAACTTTGACATTTCAGTATCGTTTGGCCTCACTGTGCATCGGGCACACGCACTTGCATTCGGTAACACTAACATGCAATCCAAAGTCACTACAATGTTCCTTAAGGAGCCTCCAGTCTCAGCTGTTGGTTGTTCTTTCTATTCAAATCATCTTAGAGAGCTGGTACAGTCCAATATGGTAGCCACTAGCCTCATGCGGCTATTTAACTTCAAACTGATTCAAATTAAATAAAATTTAAAAATTCAGTGCCTCAGTGGCATTTGCCACATGTCAAGGACTTAATACCACAGGAGGCTAGTGGCTACAGTACTGGACGGTACAGATAAAGGACATGCCCATCATCATAGAGTCACAGAGCACTGGAATACACCCATATACCACTACTCTGGCCATAGTCACGTGGAGGGCAGAGTCCAATTTGGCTACACAGTGGGATTTATCCAAAAAATGTCATGAAGGGAGTTTTGAACTAGGTTTTGAAATCATGATGACACTATCTTATGTCTGTAGAGTAACTTGTATATACAAGGATTTTTTACATGTATTTATAAAAAACATGATTTCAAATGGGGTAACATTTTCTATGGCACAATCTCATATGCAAAGACACACAAGAGAAAATGCAAAGCCTGAGAAGTCAGCAGACCTTCTCTCTCAAGAAAACAAACATTCTTTAATTTGCGGGGCTTTTAAGGTTTCAAAAAAGCCAATCAGATTCTGTCTACAGATATTTCAACCTGCTTTTATATTTCTTAATTTGACCTTAAAACACTGTATGGTGCTACCAGGAAACACTAACCCATTACCAACCCAGACATGGACAGACCAGACCCCATTACACAACAAGTCCTAATGATCCATCTTTTCTATAAAGACTCCCTTCCCCTGATATCAGTATTATAAAGGTGCTCCAGTGCATTTTAATCATGCAGCTGTCATTCTAGATGTATTCATATGCCAAATCAAGACCACAGAGGACAAGGGAAAGAACAGGACAAAAAGAAAAAGAAAAAAGAACATATGGATATCAAACACACACCTACGTTTTTAACCCATCCCCTGTTGACTCTGCTCCTCTCTCTATATTCCCATCCTCTTAGCCAAGAACCCTGGCATCAAAAGCTATGCTTTCTGCTTGCAGGGTGTCTGATTTAGCAACACTCTGGCTCATAGCTAACATATCCAACAGCACAGTCTGGAATTTAAAGGGCTAGGGTGGGGCTCAGAGGTAGGGAAAGTAGGAACTCAGGTTTGGCCATGGTTTAGGATATGAAGAACAGATCTTAGAAGAACACTCCCTGGTGTGTCTATATTTTCAAGTCCATATCACTGAGGATTTGGGAAGGGCGCCCTTCTTAGGACATATACAGATGACTTCAGTCAGAATTCACAGAGAAATAACGGCGGTGAACACTGTCATTTTAAAGTGGTCTAAACATGGATGGACCTAGAAATTGTCATACTGAGTGAAGTAAGTCAGACAGAGGAGGACAAAGATCATGTAATATCGCTTATATGTGGAATCTAAAAAAAATGGTACAAATGAACTTATTTACAAAACAGAAATAGACTCACAGATGTAAAAAACAAACTGATGGCTACCAAGGGGGAAAGGGGGAGGAGGGATAAATTAGGAGATTGGGATTGACATACACATACTACTATATATAAAATAGATAACTAATAAGGACCTACTGTATAGCACAGGGAACTCTACTCAATACTCTGTTACGACCTATATGGGAAAAGAACCTTAAAAAGAATGGATATATGTATACGTATAACTGATTCACTTTGCTGCACAGCAGAAACTAACACAGCATTGTAAATCAACTATACTCCAATAAAAATTTTAAAAAAAACATAAAGTGGTCTAGAATGCTTTCTCTATTCTAAATGATAAGAAGAATTTCTGGAGCTTCCCTGGTGGCACAGTGGTTAAAAATCCACCTGCCAATGCAGGGGACACGGGTTCGAGCCCTGGTCCAGGAAGATCCCACATGCTACGGAGCAACTATGCCCGTGTGCCACAACTACTGAGCCTGTGCTCTAGAGCCCGCGAGCCACAACTACTGAGCCCACATGCCACAACTACTGAAGCCCACGTGCCTAGAGCCCGTGCTCCGCAACAAGAGAAGTCACCACAATGAGAAGCCCACACACAGCAATCAAGAGTAGCCTCTGGGGCTTCCCTGGTGGCGCAGTGGTTGAGAGTCCGCCTGCCGATGCAGGGGACACGGGTTCGTGCCCCGGTCCGGGAGGATCCCACATGCCGCGGAGCGGCTGTGCCCGTGAGCCATGGCCGCTGGGCCTGCGCGTCCGGAGCCTGTGCTCCGCAACGGGAGAGGCCACGGCAGTGAGAGGCCCGCGTACCGCAAAAAAAAAAAAAAAAAAGAGTAGCCTCTGCTTGCCACAACTAAAGAGAGCCCGTGCACATCAACAAAGACCCAACACAGCCAAAACTAAATAAATAAATAAATAAATAAAATGTATTTTTTTAAAAAAGAAGAATTTCTGAGATGAAAACCCCCTAAAGCTACATGGGAACCTCAGATTTTCACTGAGGCTCATTTTAAAAGCACATCTAAGCCCACTGTGTTAAGAGGAATGTGAGAAGAGAAATCCAAGACGGCCACCCAGAGGCAGAGAGGGGCATCAATCCTGTCAACATCTCAAATCTGAGAAATGTGGGAGATGCAGTAAGTTTCCCTCCTGTGCGCTGGGTTTCTGACAAAATGCGTGAACTGCTTTACTGACATCTTCATGGGCTGAAAAGAACAAATGCATCCTCACGCATCTGATATTAGGAATAAGTCTACATCCACAAATGGTACTTGAAGAGCGAATCATCACTCATTACACTTCTCACATTGTGCATCTCCACTTAAACAAAAACATTTACATTTTTTATCCTGATATTGCTAGACTATAAAATCAGATGATTCATCCCAGGTAGGTAACCAGGTTCATAAAGAAGCAGCCTCAGCAAAGGAAAGCCAAATGAGCAGTAGATCTTAAACCTGGGATTGAACCTGGAAACAGAATAGCAGGTGACAGACATGCTACTATAAGTACACTGAATAAAAATCAAGCCCAAAGAATGAAGACTGGTTAGTGCATTAGTCTCTTATCCCAGCTGGTTCAGGTGCTGTTTGGGAAGCCACAATAACATGTCAGGGAAGAGGAGACATCTGGCAAAAAGTTTTCCCTAAAGCCATTCCTCTTGCAGGGAATCCAAGCTTTAATGTGAAAGCAGGCCTCCTAGCTTTCTCAAGTGCAAGGTGAGAATAGTGTTTTCATGGCCGGTGGCCATGAAAATACACTCTGCAGCCTGATAAGAAAAGAACTCACATGCCACAACAAGCCACAGACACTATACTTTGAGTGTTCTAGGTATATTTACACACAAATACAGGCAATTCATACTCTCCTAGCTTTAGAATTAACTTGTCCGTTGTTATTAACCCTATCTTAATTAAAATGGCAGAAATTTTACTGCTTTCAGCCAACCTGGTTCCACTGCAGCTGCAGAATGAAGGCCCTGTATCTTTACACCCTCAAACCGTAACACTGCCCATGACCTCTCTTCCCAAAGCTCCAACGCTCCCAGCATCACAAGATGAAGCAATGTGGTCCTGCCTGGTACCTCTTGCCACCCCACAATCATCACTGCCCTGCACAGGGTACCAATGATTTGCAGGAGATAAAATTCCCCTAAGCAGCCCTAGCTTGGATTAGTTAACCAACATGCTTAAGCTCCCTCTGAGGTCATCATCCCCCCTTTCTTTCCCACCAAGATACCTTAGTAAGAAAGGTAACAGATGGGGATAGAGGAAAGGATGAAACCAGAATAAAAGAGTTAAAAATGCTTGGTCGCCGAGATGGGAAAGTGTTATGGACTGAACTATCTCCCCAAAATTCATATGTCGAAGCCTTAACCCCCCAGTACTTCAAAATGTGACCTTATTTGGAAACAGGGCCTTTAAAGAAGTAATTAAAATTAAATGAGGTCATTAGGGTGGGCCCTTAATCCAATCTGACTTGTGTCCTTACAAGAAGAGAAAAGTAGGACGTAGACACACACAGAGGAAAGACCATGTGAAGAGGCAGTGAGTAGACAGCCGTCTACAAGCCAAGGAGAGAGGCCTCTGGGGACACCAAACTTCCCAACACCTTGATCTTGGACTTCCGACTTCCAGAACTGTGAGAAAGTAAACCTCTGTTGTTTACGACACCCAGCCTCTGGTATTCTGTTACGGCAGCCCTAGAAAACTAATAAAGGAAGGAACAGAGCATCCTGAGGAGTAAAATGTCAGAAGTTGCCTCCTCTCCTATCCATTTCCACACAGCGGTCTTCCCCCTGGGGATCTCTCTCCTCAAGCCCCCCAGGGGCTCAGGATCCTCATACTGACCTGCAACTGAAATTAAGGAACAGAGCATTTCACTGCAAATGCTCTTGGCTCCTGATACTAGGAAAGCAATATGATTAAAAATGCACACACAGGGCTTCCCTGGTGGCGCAGTGGTTGAGGGTCCACCTGCCGATGCAGGGGACGCGGGTTCGTGCCCCGGTCCAGGAAGATCCCACATGCCGCGGAGCGGCTGGGCCCATGAGCCATGGCCGCTGGGCCTGCGCGTCTGGAGCCTGTGCTCCGCAACGGGAGAGGCCACAGCAGTGAGAGGCCCGCGTACCGCAAAAAAAAAAAAAAAAAAAAGCGCACACACAACTACACTACTACAAAAATACAACTACTGTATATCCTATGGCTGCAGTCTACTGTTCTTTCTCTTTGCTTCCCTTCTCCCCCTTCCAGCTTCCAGGAACAGCAGAGAAGAAATTTAATGTTTACTGACATTAAGAGTTTTATCTTACTGGGTAGATTTTATTTTATGCAGAAGGGAAGGGACTCAGAGAGGTTAAAGTAACTTTTTCAAGACTAGAACCAGAAACTAAACCCAGATATTTCTGAATCAAAAGCCCTTGGGACTTCCCTGGTGGTCCAGTGGTTAAGACTCCGTGCTCCTAACACTGGGAGCACCAGTTCAATCTTTGGTCAGGGAACTAAGATCCCACGTGCCACACGGCGAGGCAAAAAGAAAGAAAAAAAGAAAAACCCCTTATTTTTCCCACGAAGCCAGTTTCTTCCCTGCAGCCAAGATGGGACAAATGTTTTATAAAATAGTTCTACTGGGGAACAAAAGCCACTGTAAACACTCTCCTAATATCCCTAGAGATTTAATCTTACATTGGTATTAATTAGATGCTGCTTACTATCGAAGCCTGTGGAACAACTAAAACTTCTTTTCAAATTTCACAAATCATGATAAACATAAATGACAATTAACACCCTTGAACAGTTTTTATGGGAAGATAAACCAGTGAAATACCTACTTTTAAAATCCAGCTTAATTACTATAAAAAGGCAATGTGAGTTCTATGCTTTCCTACCATTTTTCAGCATCTGGCGGGCACAGCTCTGGCGACAAGGCTGCTCCGAGCTCACAGAGGCCACGTGTCACGAGGCAGCCAGCCCTGCCCCTCCAGGCAGGCGCTTTTCGTGCTTCCTGCCTGGCTGCCGCAGGTGAAATCAGCAGTTAACTTCCCCTGATAATAAGCCCAAATCAGCTTAATTTAATTTTCTTTCCTGAAAACTGAAAAGGGCTGAGTACCTTCAGGAAATGCCTGACTATAAGCGAAGTCCTCAAGCAGTAAAACTGAGCACAGTGAAGGCCCCCAAAACTGCAAGACCAGCTCCTGGGAAGAAAACTGGCCTAAGAGGTGATGAAAGCAGAGCACAACCCCTCCTGGCCTCAGGGAGAGGAATGGGGGCCTTGAAGGACCCCCTCCCCCTTCTCTTTTTGCTCTCGGAAAGGCTTGGCCGTGAATAAAAAGCAACGACCACCTTCACGTTCATGAATAGCTCTATACGCCCAGCCACCTTGCTGCCTGGAACAATTATGCACATCATTAAAGCTGCTGGCCATTCCTCTGGGACTGCCATTCAGTTTCCACCATACCCTCAGCTCTTGGGTTCTTAGTAGTCACAGCTTTTGGCCGACACGGCACGATCGTTCCGTTACTGATTTATAAGATTAATGGGAACATCAGCAGCCGGGAAACTAAAAGAGCATAGACGAAAGCGGAGAAGCCAGCTTCACGCGGATGAGTCTGATTTGGGACAAGCTGAGGGTGAGGTAATAACAGGGCATCTAGTGAAAATAGTGAAGAGACGCTGGGTAGAGTCCACAGCACAGTGTGCTGGTGGCTGGCTGTGAACGAGATCTTCAAAGGGGAGGATGTGTGGGCAGATGAGGAGGATGGAGGACCAGACTCTCAGGCATCCACGTACAGGCAGTGGGAGAACCGTGGGAAGCAGAGGAAAAACAGGGAGGGTAGTGAAATAACCACCACTTAGAGCCTGCTATCCAATATGGCCCGTTCTGTGTGCCTACTGGGCGCTTGAGGCCGGTCCACTGAGATGTGTTCGAAGTATAAAACACACACCTGACACAGATGAACTTATCTATGCAACAGAAGCAGACTCACAGACATGGAGAATGGACTTCTGGTCGCCAAGGAGGAGAGGGGGTGGGGGAAGGATGTATTGGGAGCTTGGGACTAGCAGATGCAAACTAGAATATATAGGATGGATAAACAGCAAGGTCCTACTGTATACTGTATAGCACAGGGAACTAGATCAATGTCCTGTGATAAACCATAATGGAAAAGAATATGACAAAGAATGTATATATATATATATATATATATATATATGTATAACGGAATCACTTTGCTGTACAGTAGAAACTAACACAACATTGTAAATCAACTATACTTCAATAAAATTAATTTTTTTAAAAAAAGAAGTAAAATGCACACTGGATTTTGAGGCCTAAATGGACAAAAGTCCCATGTCTCCTAGGGAAGTTCAGAGAACTTATGCCACAGGCCCACTGGCGATCTCTCAACAGCCCTGTTGGAGAGCGGTGAGCCGGATGACAGTAAGTAAACCATCGCTGTGTCTACACATTTTGAGCAGAGAAACAGTAGAATGAAGAGGCGTTTTGTTTTGTTGATTCTGAAAGAGAAGACTTGTGAATGTTTGTAAACAGCGTGCTAGCCCCCTTTTTATTCCAGCAAGACAGGGACATGCGGCCTCCCAAATTCACATTCTCATCCCCACAGAACCATCTGGGAAGAGCACACACACCAATACAAGCAAAGATGGGGAAGGGAGGGGGATGGGGAGGAATGCTATGATTTATCTAGAAAGGAGCTCAGGCCTTCCGTGTTTGGGTTTTTGTTTTAAATCCTGGATGAGATCACGAACAAGGCTGAAAGGGCCCAGAGGGTTAGCTGCTGGGCCTGAGGACAGCATGGGGCGGCACCACCAAGCACACATCCTGAATCCTGGGATTCCAAGGCCATGTTGCCTGGCTGTTAGCTTTGCAATTGCCACTGCTTGTGTGAATAAAAAATATTGCCTGCCACATCAGAAAACAAAAGATGTTGCAGCCATCAAGCCGTCACATTACAGCCACCCTGACCGTGAGCCCTGAGGGAACTCAGGATGGAAACAGGATGCTCTCCTATAAAACCATCAGATACTACAGCCACCCCGAACAGTGCACCCAGAGGAGACTCAGGATGAGAAAGCACAGGACACTGGCCCCAGACAGCTAAGGTGCATATCGAGGAATGATTTCAGTGAGCTCAGACTCTTGCATCTTCTCATACATAGAAAAGCTCTAAATACCTTAACTTGAGATGTCTGGTTTTCTTTAATTAACAAAAATCATTTGATGTTCTGACTACCTGGTCTTTGTTGCAAAAACTCCTATATATCCTGTTTCCTCCCTCACCTCTTCAGGGCAGTGTCTCAGAGTTATCTGAGATGCTGTGTCCCGGGCTTAAGTCCTCAGTTTTGTCCGCTGAATTAAACATAACTCTCAACTTTTAGGTTGTGCATTTTTTTTCAGTCGACAATTGAACATACATTCATCAAGAAATTTCTCCACGGCTGTGAGAAATTTTATTACTACCTAACTTCAAGCATGTACCTAAATGCCACAGAGCCTTCAGGCTGCTTTTTCCTCTTATTCCCCAGCCCCTAAATAAATTCACTTTGAAAAGTGTAACTGTTGATAGCTATCTGTAACTTCTGGATGGAGACTAATGGAAAAAAGAGGCCCTGCCGGCACGCTTGATCCAGCATCAGTCTATAATTCTGGATGGGCTACAAGTCACTGTAAACACTCACAAAAAAAGAAAAGATGCGGGGACTTCCCTGGCGGTCCAGTGGTTAAGACTCTGAGCTTCCACTGCAGGCGGGCACGGGTAAGATCCCACGTGCCATGTAGCCAAAAAAACAAAACAAAAAGAGATGCAAGTGGTTACAGAAAGTAAGTCCTCTGGCAAATTGTTAAAACATCCAGTCTTCGTTTCATAAACAACTAGATGTTATTCAAGCTTTTCTGACTTCTCTCCTGCTGCAAGGAGATGTAAGAATTAAGGTTACCTGACACTGCAGGTGTGGATGGAAACATTTATTTCACATGCATATTGTGTCACAAACTTGACCTACTAAATTCCTCAAATACTGACGTATAACAATAGCAGGGGTGACTTTCCTGGTGGCGCAGTGGTTAAGAAGCCGCCTACCAATGTAGGGGACACAGGTTCAAGCCCTGGTCCGGGAGGATCCCACGTGCCACAGAGCGACTAAGCCTGTGCGCCACAACTACTGAGCCTGCGCTCTAGAGCCCGCAAGCCACAACTAATGAAGTCCACACGCCTAGAGCCTGTGCTCTGCAACAAGAGAAACCACTGCAATGAGAAGCCCACACACAGCAACGAAGAGTAGTCCCGGCTCACCGCAACTAGAGAAAGCCCACGCACGGCAATGAAGACCCAATGCAGAAATAAATAAATAAATAAATATAAACAAACAAACAAACAAACAGCAGGGTCCAATTTGACACTCTTTCCACATAGAAGAAATTTACAGAGAAACTAACAAGCACGCGGTTGACACACATCTGCTTACCCAAGCACTTGGTGGTGACCTTATGGTACTAAGAACTTGGAAACACTACAAGCCTGCATGAGAGGCAAGCCTGCATGAGAGGCAGCTGTAAGTGGCAATTCTCTCTTTGGTATAATACCTGTGCAATTTTTTCCCCTAATTGAAGGAACTTAATACCAGGGTTTTAATTCCACCAGATAACAGGGCAGTGCATGAAAGCACCACCAACCAATTAAAAGAGAGGTACACTGACAATAACAATGTTAATATTTCATTTCCAGGCCACAAGAAATATTTAGCATCATAGTTCATTGATGGCTCCTACCAAAGACTTTTGTTTTAAAGCAGAGTAGTGTAGTTGTTAACAGACAGGCTCTGGCACAGGTTGGAGTCCTGGATCCAAAAGAAGAGCTGTGCGGTTTAACCTCCCAGTGCCTCAGTTAAAATGCAGATAAAAATAGTATAGACTTCATATGTCCTGTGAAGAGAAAATGAGTTAATGCACAAATGTAATAGGGAAGAACAAATCTGACTCCACATTAGATCTGTTTCTTTTACTTTAATCTTTGCATTCTATTGCTTTTCCTACAAGTTAAGAATGTTGCCTATGGCCTGAAATACACACGAAAGCCCATTTCTGAAGGCTCTGACCTTTAAAGATATAACATTTTTCCATTCTTATAGAGATTAAAAATTGCAGGGATAGACTGAGAGCTTGGGATTGACATGTACACGCTGATATACATAAAACACATAAAACGGATAACCAACAAGGACCTACTGTAGAGCACAGGGAACGCTGCTCAATATTCTGTAATAACCTAAATGGGAAAAGAATTTGAAAAAGAATAGATACATATATATGTATAACTGAATCACTTTGCTGTACACCTGAAACTAACACAACACTGTTCATCAACTATACTCCAATATAAAATAAAAAATATTTTTAAAAAGTTTTAGAACAGAGAATAATCTTTGTGTGGTTGGAGGTTTACGGGAACATGGTGACCCGACCTACGGGGACAGCTGCAAGAACAAAGGATTCTGACACCAACAGGTTTGCAGCAACCAACCACACCCCCTCCCCTTTCAGTATAAAAGAAGCCTGAATCCTAACTCAGGGAAGATGGTTCTTGGGGACACTAGTCCCCCTTCTTCTCAGTCTGCTGGCTTTCTGAATAGAGTTGCTATTCCTTGTCCCAACACCTCCCGATTTACTGGGCTGTCATGTGGCAAGCAGTCCGAGCTTGGACTCGGAACTCAAACACTGCTTTACAATACCACCTGACCCCTACTAAGTGCTCAATATTGTCATCTACTATTTTAATCAATTAATGCTTATCGGCACCTTGATCATAGCAAACCAAGATCCCAGGTGGTGACTTCACAGACCAGGACTGAAAGTTTCACCTCTAAAGAAGTCTTTGCCACCATTTCTCTCTCCTCGTCAAAAATTCACAGTGATCTCAGAGCTCTTAATTCCCTCCCCCTGCCCCCCTCCGCCAAAGGTCCTGATAACACCTGCCTTCCAGGGATTATGTCTAAGTAGTGTCTCGTGGAGTTTACCTTTAAAAGAAAGAACAGCTCACGAGATGGCAGCCAGGGGAGGAATAGCTGCTCTGTGAGAAGAAGCTGCCAATTTTTCAGGAGTAAAGGTTTTATGTCTTTAGCCCTTAGATAGCTATCTCCTGCAACATAAATAAGAGAAGCCTCTGGGGAGTACAAGATTCCTGATAAGAGCCAGTAAAAACATCTTTCAGTTTGGACGGGTCATTGGGGAAGAGTCCCATAATGCAAGATGTGTGTGACATATACATAATACGTGCACAACACGGGTGTAACAGACATCTTGCACATAAGTTAATTCAGAAATTTTTAAACTGTCATGAGGAATTTTATTTAGTAACCAACTTGAAGCATTTGTGTGTATATATATGCATGTGTAGGGGTGGTGTGTATACATGTATATGCATATGCATATATATACAGGGAGGGATCTCTCACAGCTCTACATATAATCTGCAGTCCCTTCCTGAAGTGTGGGCCTTGGGTGTCCACATGAGGGAACTGAGGGGCAACAAACGTGGGGCATCCTGGACTGAAGCCAAGGTAAATACATCGCGTCTATGGCTCAGAGCCTCTGCTGACATTCTTTTCCACAGACTCGCTTCCCACACTTGACCCTCTTCTGAAGGTAGAAAAAAATACAGGGGCAGAAAGGGTGGAAAACCCTGAATAAGCAGAATTATAAAACAAACTTTCCAAACTTTTGCTTAGAGCCTCAGATTTTAAAATCACAGCAGTGACATCCAAGCATGAAATCTCAATCAGAGAAGACTTGATTCCTAGGTCTCTAGGCTCATGATGACAGGGCCAGGGGAGGGGGGAGGGTAGACTCCCACATGCCACTCTACGAGCATGGCTCCCCAGCGCAGCATCTGCCCTGATCCCGTGTCTAAGGCCTGCCATGCAATTGCAGCTGCATGTTCAGTATCTCTACTTACACATACACCAGCCTCAAAATCAATGACATCATCCTGACCTGCAAATCACCTCCTCCCACTGACACCCCTCTGTTACTACTACAACCATAGTTCCAGCCACACAAATGTAAAACCTCTTGAGTCATCTCTGATGGACTGTCTTCTCCTGACCCTCAAGTGACCAGGAATGGGCCAGATTCTACAAGGGCAAAGAAGGCAGCTGCCTTGGGTTAACAATGGTCATGGCTAAGATGGCACTAGAACGTGCACTGGACTCATGGCTATTTCATAAAACCAGTCATAACTAACACCATAAATCTGTCTGAGCAGGAAGAGATTGTGGCCAGGACAGACCACGTAAACAGGTTATGTAAAAAGACAGAAGCAGGTGACTTTGGATGAATGCAAATGTCGTCATGGTGAATCCTGCTTGAGGTCTCTACAGTTTACAGCAGCCTCTGCCCATCTCCCACTAAGGCCACATCTTCCTCCCCAAGGACCCACCCTGTTCTTCCCGTTCCCACAGCCGTCACAGAGTTTAGGGCAGCACCATCTGATAAAATATAATATGAGCCACACGTATAATTTTAAGTCTTCTGGTACCCACGTTACCAAAGGGGGGGGGGAAGGATCAATTGGGAAATTCGGACTGACATATACACGCTACTATATAATAAAATAGATAACCAACAAGGACCTACTGTATGGCACAGGGAACTCTACTCATTACCTCGAAATAACCTATAACGGAAAAGAATCTAAAAAAGAATATATATATTTCTAACTGAATCACTTTGCTGTATGCCTGAAACTAACACAACATTGTAAATCAACTATATTTCAATTAAAAAAAAATTTTAAGGTAGAAGGGAAATGGGGAAATTAATTTTAACCATATATTTGACATCATCTAATATGTCCAAAGTAGTATCATTTCAACAGGCAATCAATATCAAACAACTACTAATGAGATATTTTACATTCTTTTGGCCACACAAAGTCTTTGAGATCTGCTGTGTATTTTATACTCACAGCACATCTCATTTCCCACTAGCCGTGTTTTTTAGGTGTTCAAGAGCCAGGTGTGGCAAGTGGCTACCACACAAATCCCTCTAAATAATGATTACTCCAAATACAGCCCCGCAGTAACTTGCTACATATGCCCCTTCTGTCTCTGAGGTTCTCCTCTGGCCCTTGCCCCCTCTCCCTACCCATGTCCCACAGTGAAGTTGGACTAATCTACCCAAAACAATCTGATTCGCTTGCCCAAAGTAGGGGCCATATCTGTATTGTCAACATCTACCACAGGGACTTCCCTGGTGGCACAGTGGTCAAGAATCCACCTGCTAATGCAGGGGACGCAGGTTCAAGCACTGGTCCGGGAAGATCCCACATGCTGCGGAGCAACTAAGCCGGTGCGCCACAACTACTGAGCCTGCGCTCTAGAGCCCGCAAGCCACAACGACTGAAGCCCGCGCACCTAGAGCCCATGCTCCGCAACAAGAGAAGCCACTGCAATGGGAAGCCCCCGCACTGCAACGAAGAGTAGCCCCCGCTCACCACAACTAGAGAAACCCCGCACACAGCAACGAAGACCCAATGCAGCCAAAAATAAAATAAAATTTAAAAATTAAAAAAAACTACCACAAACTAGACGTTCAATAAATGTTTGTTAAATAGTCGATCGATAAAATGCACCAGGATGAAACCCACGTTCCTTAAAATGACATTCAGGTTGAGCCTTTAACTCTCCCTCCTTCCTCTTTGTAAACTCTCCACCCATTTCCAAAATTCCAGTGAAGGTAGAAAGTGAACAGGCTGTGTCTTCTGGAGCACCAGTTATACTACCTGGGGAGGATTTTCAAATACTTTTGTGTTAAAATGCTCTGATACATCCTGAACGGGAAGGCTGGACCCCTATCAGCTGTTAAGATTAAACACAAGTCTCCAAATACATTCTGAGCATACAGCAAGCAGCTTTATAGCTGATGCTGCAGAAAACCTCCAACCACTCCCATTGGCTTTTGCTCCCCTCTTGCTGGTCGGCACACTGATGAAAATACTCCCAAAAAGCTCTGGCTGCCCGGTGCCATCTGGTCACACCACATGCCTGCTTATCTCTACTCCATCAGGACTCCCTTCACCTGTCTCTCCTGCACCCTCTCTCCCATCTCAGATGCCGGGAAGACCACCCTGACTGGTGGGAAGTAGAATTTCCTAAACTGCACCTGACCTTAAAAGTGGTATAATTCTCCTGGCATAAATTATACCCACTTAACATGGTTAGGTGGCCAGCTTTCTCTCTGCTCCTATAAAGTAAAACATATTCCTGGAGCAATGGCCTAATAAAATAAACTTAAATAAATAATTTTGAAAATAAAACATCATAAAAATTGTCTAAAATCTTGCCTGACAATAGTTTGAAGAAAAAAATGGACTTTGCCAAAACATTGAAGGAAATGAAATTATTCAGTCCTGATAATTCAGTACTTCACTTAGGTTTTTAAAAAATGTGAAAGGCAAAAGTATTGACTGATAAAAAGCATCATCAAGGATTTTCCTTGGGAAATATTTCACTCTTAAGTATTATATAAACATTCCTGATTTTTTGGACTATTTTTAGCCATTTGGATGACAGACATTAATAATTAAGTCCAGTACAAAAGTGCACTCTGCACCCATCATACAAGCTATAAATGTCCAAGTTGTTGTGCCTATTTTGAAATGTATTACATATATAGACGTAAATAATTTCTTAAATTATTAAATTCCTAAAGAATTTATATATCAGTACACATTTTTAAAATTGTCCTGTTGATAAAATCACTCCCTTTAAATTCTGTGGCTAAACACTTGAGTGGTTCTCTTTATTCTTCACCCGCTTTCTCTTTATCATCACAAAATACAGCCAGATTATCAGGAAAAGATGTGTAACTGGGATAGGCTGCAATTTACTACATGGATTTTTCTAGGACCTAGCATACATTCACCAACACTCCGTTAAAAAAAAAAAAAAATCGCAGCTCAAGACCATAACATCCTAAGGAGCCATTTTTCCCCATCCATCATTAAACTTTTCTTACTTTAATACGCTCTTCTCAGAAAAAGATAATTCTCCTGGAGTGGCTACAATTATGCTAAATTTTAAGAGGCACAAGAGATTTTGTCTCCGTTGTATGTATTTTTTCTCAACTGGCTCACCTAGGAGCAGGTCAGAAGAAAAATGTCAGTTAAAGGTCACAGTACAAGGAGATTCTAATAACAGTAACAGAAAGTTCATTTTATACATCAAAAGTCAGAGAACAGTCAGGGAAACCACTTATGCTCAAAGTAAAAATGGATTTTGGTGAATAAGAATTCATTTAAATATTGGCTTCAATCATAACGGCGGAGGAAGAGCTTTCCTACAGAAATTCCCATACCCAAATCCGCTTTTGCAAAAGTCAGGGCAAATGTAATCATGATAGGAAAACAAGGTAGATGACACCAAATTAACAAATGAGAAGTCTTTTTTTTAATCCCTAAGAATAGAGGACATCCAACCACCAGCAAATACATGGAAGTGCAGACTGAAACAGAGAATCTATTTACACAGACAGCCACATTGGCAGGGGACAAACAGACAGCCAACAAAATCTTATCTGTCATAATAAAATTTCAATAGCACATATGGAACAATAGCAACTTCAACTGTTCTTAAGCCATGTCAACAGTTCATGACCTATAAAACTAGTATTTTTGCCAAGGCACAAATTTTGCTGATTGGTAAGTGAGACCCAGCGAGTCACCCAGCCTCTGTGTGTCAGTGTGGCTTTGCTGTAATCACCATACTTTATATGCTTATTTTCAAGAAGCATTAAAAAAAGAAAAGAGAAAACTTCGTCTCCTCTGAGGAAAATGGCCCCAGAAAGAAAGCCAAGTACTAGTGCCACTGAGATTGCTGTCAAGAGGTCTTTAAAATATATATATAATTCTTAACCAAAAAATTCAAAGTTTTGGATAAATTAAGGCATGGAATGCTGAATTTGTTAGTGACTTAGTTGTATGGTGTGACTGATTACACCACCAACTCTACGTAGAACAAGGCAATGGAGGTTCACTGTCATTATCAAGGAGAAAGGATGTGAAATTAATGTTTGCCCATTAAAAAAGAAAAACTCAGCTAAAAGAAATAAAGAAATATAATGCACTGAATAAAGCATGGAATGTTAACAGAAGAGAGTCAGGCAGGAAGAACCTTCCACAATGGCACAGTAAGCCAAATCAAAACCACCTGGTATTGGACTTCCCTGGTGGCACAGTGGCTAAGAATCCTCCTGCCAATGCAGGAGACACGGGTTCAAGCCCTGGTCCGGAAGGGTCCTACATGCTGCGGAGCAACTAAGCCTATGCTCTACAACTACTGAGCCTGCGCTCTAGAGCCCTCAAGCCACAACTGCTGAGCCCACGTGCCACAACTACTGAAGCCAGTGCGCCCAGTCTGTGCTCCACAACAAAAGAAGCCCCACCCCCACTCGCCACAACTAGAGAAAGCCCGCAGGCAGCAGCGAAGACCCAACACAGCCAAAAATAAATTAATTAATTAAAAAAAAACACCTGGTATAGTGGTCACAGATTGGAAAACCCAATATACTCAAGATGCCTATTCACCCCAAATTCATATACAGGTTTAATGCAATTCTTATCAAAATCCCAGTGAGATATTTTGGTAGATATAGACAAGACTATTCTAAAATGTACATGGATCGGCAAAGGAACTACAATGGTAAAGCAATGTTGGAAAACAGGAATAAAGTGGAAGGAAACATTTTATCTGATTTCAATACTTATTAGGTGGCTACAGGATTCAAGACTGTGTGGTACTGATGGACACACAGACACAGATGAATGGAGCAGAATACAGAACCCAGAAATAGTCCCACACAAGTATGGCCAACTAATTTTTTGCAAAAGCGCAAAAGCAATTCAGTATAAGAATGGTAGTCTTTTAAATTCTGCCATTTACAATGATGTGTATGGACCTAGAGCATATTATGCTAGTGAAATAAGTCAGACAGAAAAAGACAAATACTGTGTTATCACTTATATGTGGAATATAAAAAATAAAACAAATAAATATATCTAGTAAAACAGACTCACCAATGTAGAAAACAACCTAGTAGATACCAGTGTGGAGAGGGAAGAGGAGAGGGACAAGATAGGGGTATGGGATTAAGAGATACAAACTACTATGTATAAAACAGATAAGCAACAAGGATATATTGTATAGCACAGGGAATTATAACCATTATTTTGTAATACCTTTAAATGGAATATATAAAAATACTAGATCACTATGCTGTAAATCATTATGTGTACCTGAAACTAATATAATATTGTAAGTCAACTATGTTTCAATAAAAAAAAATCCTTCTAAAAAAAAAAGAACGGTAGTCTTTTAAACAAATGGTGCTGGAGTACTTGGGTATCAATACACAAAAAATAAAGAAACTCTACCTAAGTCTCACACATTATTCAAAATTGACTCAAAATAGATCATAGATTTAAATGTAAAACATAAAACTTTTAGAAGAAATCATAAAAGAAAATATTCATGACAAAGGGCTTGGTGAAGAGTTCTTAGACATGAGACTAAATTACAATCCACAAAAGGGAAATATTGATAAGGTGCACTTCATTGAAATTAAAATCTTTTGTTTTTCAAGAGATTCCATTAAGAGGAAGAAGAGATGAACTACGGACTGGTGAAAACATTTGCAAACCACATATCTGATAAATCAAAATGTCCTGCCATAAGGTGAATGATTAAGTAAAGAGTGGTACCTTCCTAGCATGGAAAGGGCATTATGCTGAGTGAAAAAATGCCAGTCTCAAAGATCACCTGCCATATCATCCATTTGCATAATATTTTAACAGTGACAATATTATAGAAACAAAGAATAGATTAGTGGTTGCCAGGGGTTAAGAATGGTAGGAGTGAGGATGATAGGTGTGAATGCTCAGGGTTAGCACAAGGGAGATCTTTGTGGAGATGGAACAGTTCTGTGTCTTGATCATGATCATACGTG
Source organism: Mesoplodon bidens (assembly GCF_964165515.1). Lineage (NCBI taxonomy): Eukaryota > Metazoa > Chordata > Mammalia > Artiodactyla > Ziphiidae > Mesoplodon > Mesoplodon bidens. The sequence goes on along the minus strand of NC_138176.1, from coordinate 114,864,298 downwards.
TGATACATGTGATAAAATAACATAAAACTATACACAGGCTTTATACCAAAGCCAATTTTCTGTTTTTGATATTGCATGATACTTAAGTAAGACGTAACCAATGTGGAAACTGGGTGAGTGTATATAAGATTTCTCTGCACTGCCTTTGCAACTTATATAATTACTTCAACCTGAAAAGTTTCTTAAAAACAAGTTAAATAAAAACCACATGGTATGATTTTATTTACAACTGAAAGAGTTTCCGGTGGAAGACTTCAGTTCCTGGTTATCATGGAGAAGCTGGCATCAAACTAACCTTTCCCTTGAGTACAACTATAAAAAGTGGATGAGGGCTTCCCTGGTGGCGCAGTGGTTGAGAGTCTGCCTGCCGATGCAGGGGACACAGGTTCGTGCCCCGGTCTGGGAAGATCCCACATGCCGCAGAGCGGCTGGGCCCGTGAGCCATGGCCACTGAGCCTGCGTGTCCGGAGCCTGTGCTCCGCAACGGGAGAGGCCACAACAGTGAGAGGTCCGCGTACCGCAAAAAAAAAAAAAAAAAAAAAAAAAAAGTGGATGAAATACACAGTTATTTGAAGGCATTAGAGAGCAACCAAATCATGGGCTGTGATGAGCCTGCATACAATTTCCCTAAGTAGAATATAGAAATGTGGGCAATATAAATAAAGCTAGATTGAGACTTCAGCATCCACAGGCAAAGGAGTCCTGCTAAAACTCCAGGCATTCAGATGAGACTGGAAGACCTATACCTACAAGTTAAGGGCATCCAGAAACAAAAAAGCCTCAATCAGATCAATCTGATGTGCCCATACTCTATCTACCTGCCAGATATTAATATATCTGTGGAAGAATACAGAATATTCTGTGGAATAATACATGGGGGAGAAGATATCCTCCAGAACTCTACAAGTTTTCTTATATAATATCCAGCTTTCAATTAAAAAAAAATGCCCACCAAAAAATGAGACCAAATGTCTGAAAAACAAGAGAAAAAACAAAGGACAATAGAACCAAATCTACATGTGATAGAAACATTGGAATTATCTATTACAAAAATGCTATAATAAATGTCTTTAAAGACAGGTGAAAACAGAAAGAATATCACAAGAGAATTTAAATCTAGAAAATGAATCAAATGCAAATTTTATGACTAAAAAATAAAATAACTAAAAATTTAAGAATTCAGTAGATGGGTTCACCAGCTGACTGGACAAAGCAGAAGAGATTTTTGAAGGAAATATCCAGATTGAAGTACAAAGAGAAAAAGGAGTGAAAATACAGATGAGAAGCAAAAAAGACATGGGGAAAAGGAGCAAAATATGTATAATTGGAGTCCCAAAAAGAGGGACGAGAAAGAGAATGAGACAGAAGGAATGTTTGAAGAAATACTGGCCAAGAATTTTCCAAAATAGATGAAGAATATCAAGCCACAAATACAAATCCCAAACAGAATAAAGAAAATGAAAATATCTCCTTTAAAAATTAAAAAAACAATAAGACTTACAGCTGACCTTTCAAATACAAACAATGAAAGCCAGAAGGGCTGAAAGAAAAACCACCAGCAACTGCCAATTCTATACTCAGATGAGGAGAAATAGAGATGTTTTCAAACAAAAACTGAGCAGATTTATTGTTAGTAGACCCAGGATAAAAGAAATCCTAAGGGAGTTCTTCAGACAGGAGAAAATGGATCTCACATGTAAGCATGGTAATGCAGGAAGGAATGAAAGGTACAAGCCAGTATAACATACTGGTAAATCTAAATGAATACTGACTGTTTTAAAAACAATAATAATGTCTTGTGGAGTTTAAAGATTTAGAGAGAATTAAAATAAAATACACCAACACAACAGCACAAAAGGCAGGAGGGGGGTAAATGAAACTAAACTTCTTTGAGGTCCTTGCATTGTCCAGAAAACTATAAAAGTACTTACTTAAAGTGGATGCTAATGAATTAAGGATACATGTTATAATCTCTAGTATAAACACTAAAAGAATAATAAAAGAATGTATAACTCACAAGCTAATAGAGGCTTATTAATAAATGATTAATCTAAAAGAACTCAAAAATGAAAAAATAAAGAAGTACAAAGAACTAATGGAACAAAAGTAAGACGACAGATTTAAACCCACATATTTTTAAGCTGTATGTGCACAGGGTAAGACTCCCAAGCCAAGCAGAGTTCAGATGCTTAAAGCAGCAAAACAAAACCTCTTAGAAAACCACAACAAACATCATACTTGATGAAATTCTCTAAGCTTTCCCTTAATCTGAGGGAAAGGATCAAAGATCTGTCATATCTTCTAGTTCAAATTTATTAAGGTCCTGGTCGGTGCAATGAGTCAAGAATAAAAAATGAAAACCGGGAAGCAAAGAATAAAATGGTCATTATGCACAGATGACATGATTGGATACACAGAAAATCTAAAAGAATCCACAGATAAACTATAAGAATTAATCAATGAACTTAGCAAAGTTGCTAGACACAAGGCCAATATATAAAGTCGACTATATTTTTATATTCTAGGTAACAATTATTAAATGATACCATTTACATTACCATCAATAAACATCATGCACCTAGGAATAAACTGATCCCAAAACTGTACACAACTCTCCTAGAAAACTAAGTGTAATTCCTGAGAGAAATTTAATACATAAATATAAATAGAAGGTTAACTCATATTCATAGATTGTGAATAATAAATAACATTGGGAAGATGTCAATTCTTCCCAAAACAATATATAGATTCAATGCTATCTCACTAAAAATTCCAGCAGTTTATTTTGTGGAAATGTACAAGATACTTAATTCTAAAATTCAAACAGAGATGAAAAAGCCAAGAAAATCAAAGAAAATTTTGAAGGATTAAAGTTAGAGGACTAACACCAACATATAACAAGACAGTATAAAACCAGAACACTTAAAGTTTATAACATCAGAGCAAGAAAAGCCAAAGAGACCAGTGAAGCAGAATAGGAAGTGCAGAAATAGACAGTCCTGCCTAATTTACTATAAACATACTACTGCAATGCAGTGGGTAAGCCGGTGGTCTTTTTTAGTAACTGGTGCTGGATCAGTTGGACATCCAAGGGGATCTCTACCTCATCACAAACAAAAAAGTCAGTTCTATAGGAGTCATAGACCTAAACGTCAAAGTTGAAATAATAAAAAGCTCTAGAAGATAACATGGGAGAATATCCTCATGGGCTTTGGGTAGGTAAGCCAAGATTTCTTAAACAGGATACAAAAAGCACAAACCATGAACAAAAAAACTGATAAACTGAAATTCACTAAAATAATAGCTGCAGCTCAACAACACTAAAAAGAGTGAAAAAGCAACAGTATCGGACAAGATATCTGCAAGAGACATACATGACCTCATGTATGTAGACTATATAAAAGCTCTCAAGAAATTAATAAAAGACAACTTTATTTTTAAAACAGGCTCTCACTTGAACGGGTGCTTCGTAAGAGTACATCCAAATGTCCATGACAGAGATGAAAACGTTTTCAATATCATGAGTCATCATGAAATGCAAATTAAGACCACAGTGAAATATACCATAATTATTAATTTTTCTGGAAACTAACATTTACTAAGTACTGCTGGTGGGAGCATTAATTGGTACAACCACTTTGTAGGAAAAAAAACTGTTTAGAAAGCTGAGTGTTCATTAAAAAGTCTACAAATAATAAATGCTGGAGAGGGTGTGGAGAAAAAGGAACCCTCCTACACTGTTGGTGGGAATGTAAATTGATACAGCCACTATGGAGAACAGTATGGAGGTTCCTTAAAAAAATAAAAATAGACCTACCATATGATCCTGCAGTCCCATTCCTGGGCATACATCCAGAGAAAACAATAATTCGAAAAGGTACATGCACCCCAATGTTCATAACAGCGTTATTTACAATAGCCAAGACATGGAAGCAACCTAAGTGTCCACTGACAAATGAATGGATAAGGAAGATGTGGTACACATATACAAGGGAATATTACTCAGCCATAAAACAGAATGAAATAATGCCATTTGAAGCAATATGGATAGACCTAGAGATTATCATACTAAGTGAAGTAAGTCAGAGAGAGAAAGACAAATATCACATGATATCACTTATATGTAGAATCTTAAAAAATGATACAAATGAACTTATTTACAAAATAGAAATAGACTCACAGACACAGAAAACAAACTTACGGTAACCAAAGGGGATAGTGTGAGAAGGGGAGATAAATTAGGAATTTGGGATTAACATATACACGTTACTATACATAAAATAAACAACAAGGACCTACTGTATAGCACAGGGAACTATATTCAATATCTTGTAATAACTTATAATGGAAAAGAATCTGAAAAAGAATATATATATATATATATATATATATATACATATATATATATATATATATATAACTGAATCACCTTGCTGTACACCTGAAAATAACACAACATTGTAAAGTAACTATACTTCAACTTAAGAAAACGGTTAAAAAAAAAAAAAAACTGAGCATTACATACACTCCAATCAGCAATTCCACTCATGGGTACATATCCAACAGAATGTACACATACCTGAATTTCAGGCATTCGCTTAAATTTTAATATTTGAGAATATCAATACCAGCTTTATTCATAATCATGAAAACTGGAAACAACTCAATGTCTATCCACGAAGTGTGGCACTGAGCAATGACAATAATGAGCACCATCAGATGCATCTCACAGATACAACATTAAGCAGAAGAGACGACAAAAGAGCACATATCATACTATTCCATTTACGTAAAGTGCAGAAACAGGCAGAACAAATCTATTTTGCTAGAAGTCAGAATACCAGCTACCTCTGGAGAGGCAGGTGACTACTGGGGGTGGGTCTGAGGGAGGCTTCTAGGTCTGATCTGAGTGATGGTTACACATGAGTGTTCATGTTGCAAAAGTTCATCAAGCTGTATACTTAAGATTCATGTACCTTGCGGTATGTGAATGTTATATACTACATTTTCTATTTTTAAAGTTTTTTAAAATTTACTTTAAAAATTAATTGGAAAAGAGCCTACAACAGGCAAATAAATGAATCTTAGGAAGAGTTGCTTGCAGGCAAGGACTATGTCTTATATATCTCATTATTTCCATGGAGTCAAGTAGAACGCCTTACATATATGTATTTAGAAATGCTAAGAACATCATCATGGTAATAATAATATATAAATTTACATATAAATTCTATTTCTACAGATGCAAATATGAGAGTTTTCAGCCAGCATTTGAGCATCCTCATTAATTTCCCCTTGGATAAAATGGAAAAATGTGGGCTGGCTGATTATAGACAACATAGAACTTATTTCACAGGGACTAAGATGGAAATCTTAGGTTAGCCCTTGGGTTCTAGCCTCAGCTCTTTCCAGTCTAGCAGACTTATTAGTGACTCTATGGAAATTATTTTAAAATACAAAAGAAGGAACCTTTAAGACAAGCTCACAACACCCCACAAATATCTGACACACAGGAGGTAGTGAATACATCTTGGTTGAATGCAGGAATATGCATACTTAGATAATCATGGTCCCATCCAGTACCTTCATAATATCACCATTCAATGAAAACATCAGCCTAACATATGGTCAATCCAATATTTATAGCCTTTATGATGAACTGGAGAAACCACAAGCCAACTGTGGAAGTAAATAAAAATGAAAGCCTGAAAACTGATTAATTCATCACCTACCCCCAAAAATATAGCCTCCGTCTCCTATAATTTATAGTAGTTTTTATTCTCTCTTCCTCACTCATATGAAAAACTGTTCTGCTCTCAGTATTTCAGTTCATGGCATAGTAGAATCTTATCAAAAACACTTGAGCAATAATTTTCCCCTGCCCATAAAAATTGGCTGAATTTATCTATCCTTAAAAATACACTCCACTGGGTTTCCCTGGTGGCACAGTGGTTAAGAATCCACCTGCCAATGCAGGGGACACGGGTTCAAGCCCTGGTCCAGGAGGATCCCACATGCCACAGAGCAACTAAGCCCGTACGCCACAACTACTGAGCCTGTGCTCTAGAGCCCGCGAGCTACAACTACTGAGCCCGCGTGCTGCAACTACTGAAACCCACGTGCCTAGAGCCCATGCTCCACAACAAGAGAAGCCACCGCAATGAGGAGCCCACGCACCACAATGAAGAGTAGCCCCTGCTCACCACATCTAGAGAAAGCCCGTGTGCAGCAAGGAAGACCCAATGCAGCCATAAATAAATAAACAAACAAACAAACAAACATACCATGTCAAAAAAAAAAAAAGACTCCATTTATCCACAGTATTGGGCCCCTGCTTGGAAGCCGCCCCGCTATATTAAGCAGAGTTTTTGATGGTCTGAACAAGCGGAAGAAGGTGCCATTACTCATTTTCTCCCCTCCGCAAAGATTTGCAAGTCCTTCTCCTTGATTTATTTAGCAGGCTCTTTTGGTCAGATTTTAGTTTGCTCCATTATTCATATTAGAGGGCAACACCATAAACCATCTCTAGTGTTGAGATCTTAAAATCCATTTCTGTATCTTTAGTCTATCCTCAGTCATCTGGGTTATCTATATACATAGCACCCCATCTTACAAAACTCTGGGCTTCAGTCTGCCTACATGTAGAGAGAAATCGAGAAGTGATCTCTCTGCTTCATCCCTACTGTGTGACTGCAGGAAACTGGTATCATTACGGAATCACTGGCACCATTTTCTACTGACATACATGGCCTTGCTTGGGGCCTTTCCAGAGCAATATTTTTGTTTGTTAGAACTTATGCCCTATTTCTTGTTCTGCCAATCGTATGAAATTCTCAAAATTTTGTTCTGTAGAAAATGTCCTTGGCAGGACAAAAACTAGAAGATGTTCCACCGACAGTAGATAGGGCTGTTTCTTTACCATTCTATAATGAAAATGTTGGGAAGCTATTTCCCCATCATCTAATTTGTGCTTGAGTGTTACTGCCTCATCTCCCCTTCTCTGGACCAGTATCCACAAGCAGTATAACCAGGCGGAAAGATGGTAGAGTCCCAGGGGTTAGAGAGGAAGAAGCCTCCAGATTATTCGGTCCGACCCCTCTTTTCCCTCCCTTAGTTTCCCACATCCTCTTTTACATTTGCACAAGAGTGATTTCATTCTCTAAGAAAGGGGTGAGAACTGAATATGTGTGATTGGGTAAGTCTGAGTGAGGGCCCATTCTAAAATTCAATTCTGGCACGTGGAACAGTAGAAAGGTAGACTCCTTGACATTCAAACTACGAGGACCTCTCATGCCCAGCAAATCCTGACAGCCCTGGGCACAGTTGGGCAAGACTGAGAAGCCAATAACATGACTGAACACTTCACCTAGTACATTACTGATTGAAGAAAGGTCTTAAAAAGTTACAGATTATAGAAATTTAATTGACATTTGTCATATACATATATATATTACATATCTATATACATTAGGGAAAGTAAAATGTATCTAATTTGATAGGGGCAAAAGGTGACATACTTTTAATTCTGTTGGATGCATGGTCAGCATGTGGTCTGGCTAGCTGAGAAGATCCTATCATAACCATCATCTTAAAAGGAGTTTCCTTTTAAGAAAGTGTGGTGGGCAATGACTGAGGTACCAAAGAGATTAAGATAATTCTTTGTTGTTAAGCACAGATATCTGTTGAAAGCTTTTACTTTTCTATCACTGGTGTTAAGTATGAAACTGACTGGGATTTGCACATTTAAATGCTATGTACCTTTACCGTTCAAATTTTTTTAAAAAACAGAGCTTTGCAAGCTATAAATTGTATATGCGGTATACTGCCAATTACATTAAAATGTAAGTTTTATGGGAATTAAAATATCTCAGAAAAATGCAAATTGCTTAATTTTCTGAAAAATTACAGAAATTTACTTAGCCAGCTAAACTATGTATCACAGTAGGACAGCCAAGGGCAGCTGCTATCAGCAGAATCATTTTGTTTCCTAAGATATTTTGACATGTTCCCCTGATTGAGCTGTCAGAAAATTGTCCTAATATATTCCATTTGCTAAAAGTTCTTTGTAAATACGTATACAAAGCCTGCAATCTTTCTGAATCAGTAGCTACGGGAAAAAAAATAAAACAACTAGCGAGATGAACTTATCCCACTCGTCCTAATGAGATATGCTAGCTGGATTATTTAATCACCAACACCGTGCAACATCCAAACAAAATGCACCCAACTTAGAACCAGCGAAGCTCTAACTCTAATTGCTTACTGCAGGGTCCCCAGCAGAAAATGAAATTTTGCAAAGCTAACTGAAAACCAAACGAAAATAGCGTGTGCTCTCAGATTAGGTAAAGCAGTAAGTACTTATCTGCTAAAAGAGGGGATGCATCTGTTAATTTGTGTGCCCAATTATGGTGGCAGGTGGAGGACGGGGCAGTCTCTAGCTTGGCCTGTACCTAGGCTCTTGCTCCAACAATTAAACCTTTTCCACCATAATCTGGACTGTGGTCTCTCCCATGCGAAACAAAAAAGTGGATATATGTATACCTATAACTGATTCACTTTGCTGTACAGCAGAAACTAACACAACATTGTAAAGCAACTGTATTCCAATAAAAAAAATAAAGTTTAAAAAAAAATTTTTTTAAAAAGGTAAATAATCAGTAACTTTCCGTCAACCTTGCTCCCCCCGTCAAGCTACCACCTCTGCTCTTCTTCCTCCTCACCAATGGGTGGAGAAAGAGGTCTCCTGCATCATCCACCTGTTTCTACGTGCTCCTTGTCTGAGATCCTATCCATTTTCGGGGCTTTGCTATCACACCAATGGCGACCTAAGAGGATGGGCCTAGGTCTCTCTAGGCCCATCCTCTCTTACAAACAAGAAATCCACATTTGCAGCTTTGCCCTTTGTATTGTTTCCTAGGGCTGCTCTAACAAAGTACCACAACTGGACAGCTTAACAGAAATGTATTGCCTCCCAGCTCTGGAGGCCAGAAGTCTGAGATTGGGGTGTCAGCAGGGCTGGTTCCTTCTGAGGCTGTAAGGGAGAATCTGTTCCAGGCCTCCCTCCTGGCTTCTGGAGGCCGTCGGCATCCCCTGGCTCAGAGATGCATGGCTCCAATGCATCTGTCTTCACGTGGCCTGCTCTACGTGTGTCTTCACATCAGCTTCCCTCTTCACGTGTCTGAGTTCAAATTTCCCCTTTTTTATTTTTTTTTATTTTTTTTCATTTTTTTTTTTGCGGTACGCGGGCCTCTCACTGTTGTGGCCTCTCCCGTTGCGGAGCACAGGCTCCGGACGCGCAGGCTCAGCAGCCATGGCTCACGGGCCTAGCCACTCCACGGCATGTGGGATCTTCCCAGACCGGGGCATGAACCCGTGTCCCCTGCATCGGCAGGCGGACTCGCAACCACTGCGCCACCAGGGAAGCCCTCCCCTTTTTTATAAGGACACCAGGTCATATCGGATTAGGGCCCACCCTTATGCCCTCATTTCAACTTCACTATCTCTGTAAAGACCCTGTCTCCACAGGAGACCACATTCTGCGGTCCTGAGGGTTAAGACTCCTACTGTACCATTTGGAGAGGGATGCACGTCTGTCCATAATGTACCTCAAAATCAGGATGTCCCAAACGAATCCCACTGCCTTCCCTTAAAACCTGCACTTGGGCCACGTTTCTTCGAGTCTCCTAAGCTCATCCTTGTCTTTTTCTTCTCCTCACATCGGATCAGTTACCGGTCAGTCCTGTACGGCCTTCCTCCACAGCAACCCTAAGCCTCCCCCTCCTCTTCATTCCCACAAACGCCATGCAAACTCAGACTGAATTATCTTGCGCCAACTCCGCGGTGACTGTCCCTAACAGGCATCTCAGCTCCGGTCTCTCTCTGATCTCTCTATATCTCAATTTATCTTACAAATTGCTGCCACATCAATCTTCCTAACAGACAGCTCTGACCCATTTCCCTCCCTAGAGAGGAGGAAAAAAAAAATCACTTCAAGGGCTCTTCTTACCTTGTGAATTAAGCATAAATCCCTGTCCCTGGTGGTCTCACGGTTCCCACCCTCCCGGGATTACCCCAGGGCACACTCTTAGAGCCTCTTTCCCAAACATGGCTCCGTGTGTTTCTGGATGTTTCCACCAGAGTCTTGCCAAGAAAGGAAACAGAAATCTCAAAGGGCTTCTCTGAAAGGCGTTTAAGGCAGGGACCAAGGAGTGGGCATGGAGGGTGATAGGGCCCAACAGAGGCGGAGAGACACCTAGTGACCAGCCACAGTGGGAAACTGGTACCAGCCCTCTACCTGAGGGGACAAGGGGAGGGGACATCTCCCAGTGCCCAGCTGAAACAGGAGCCTGCTGGACACAGAGCAGGGCAGAGACAAGTGAAAACAAGCATCAGGGATGAGAAAACAGAGAGTACCAACCCAGTGTCTCTAATCACACCCTTTCTCCCCTGGGATCCTGTCTGCCCACCTCCTCAGCCCAATTCATCAAAATCCTATCCATCTTTAAAGGGCATATGAGTGACATTAAAGATATTTTTTTACAGGTAAAAACAACACTCAAACGAATGTAAAATGAACACGTGTCTAAGATTTTACTGAATTCATCATTAAATGCAAGAACCAGTATGATGTTACCACACGTTCAAAGGAAAATCCAAAGAACATACAAATACATGCACCCATCAGGAAAACTGAAACGAATTTGCTTGCTAAGTGCAAAACTGCTCAATATCCCCCCCTGCATTCCACCAGATACAATCTGCATTTTCTCTGATCAAGAATCCAACATCCAGGAACCATTACCATCAGTTTTCTACAACTTACAGAGTTGTAAAACGGCTCAAAGATAAACAAAAGGCAGAGATAACTCAAATGAGCGAGTGAGGTAGACGGGGCACCCTCAATTCTTTTTTCCTACTGGCCAAATTCAGTCTTTCATAATTTTCCCTGACGACTGGAAGGAAACAAGGAAGGAGGGCAGGAGGGAAGGGAAGAAGAGGGTTTTGGCATCAGAAACCGCCAACACCACTTACTCACGAACCGCCCTTGAGTAAGTAATTTTACTGCCTGCAGCTCAGTTTCTTGGTCTGTACAACAGCAGTCAACTGCTTTATGGACTAAATGAATTGCTCCTAGAAGCATATGTATGGTGGCTATCCCGAGCCAAATAAATGATAGCCAGCATACTTGAGGCCCTTTCATTTTCCGTCACCACAAATCATGGAGGTAGACCAGAAGTCCCTTTACAGTCTGAAAATTCTGCACCTGTAAATGCTGCCCTCTTCCATGAAGCCTTGGACCATCCTAATTACCAGGCATGGATCCCTCCCTCTTTAGCATCCTCTCCCACACCAGTTCTCCACCTCATGTTCACTCTCTCCACATTCCCCATTCCACCCACCAGAGACATAAGAAACTCAGGAACAAGCTCAGAGATACTTGGGTCCCAGCACCCAGCCTGGTGCTTGGCACATAGTAGGTAGTCAACAAATATTTCAAAATGAAACCAAAGAAATGATGGATCAAAACTACAGCGATGTATGTTATATATGAAAGTTGTTAAGAGTAAATCCTGAGTTTTCATCCCAAGGCAAAAAAATTTTTTTCTATTTCTTTTATTTCTGTATCTATATAAGATGATGGATGTTCACTAAACTTATTGTGATAATCATTTCATGATGTATGTAAGTGAAATCATTATGATGTACACTTTGAACTTACACAGTACTGTAAGTCAACTATATTTCAATAAAACTGGAAAAGATAAAATTAACCATTCATTTAAAAAAAATAAAAGCAAGATTACTACACACATACAAAAAAAAACTACACTGAGATATCATGTCGCACCTGTTAGAATGGCTATTATCAAAAAGACAAGAAATAACAAGCGTTGGTGAGGATGCAGAGAAAAGAAAACATTTGTGCACTGTTGGCGTGAATGTAAACTGATGCAGCCACTACGGAAAACCATATGGAGGCTCCTCAAAAAATGAAAATAGAAATACCATATGACCTAAAAACCCCACTTCTGGGTATTTATCTGAATGGAACAACAGCACTAACTCAAAAAGTTATATGCATCCCCATGTTCACTGTAGCATTATCTACAATATCCAAGACATGGAAACAACCTAGGTGTCCACCAATGAATGAATGGATAAAGAAAATGTGGTATTATATACATACATATATATATATATGTACACACACACACACACACACACACACAATGGAATATTACTCTGCCATAAAAAGAATCAAATCTTGTCATTTGCAACAACATAGACAGACCTTGAGGGTATTACGCTAAGTGAAATAAGTCAGACAAAGACAAATACAGTATGATCTCACTTATATATAGAATCTAAAAACAAAAACAAAACAACCAGACTCAGAGAAAAGACTGGTGGTTACTAGGGCCGATGGGGGGTGTGGTTAAATGGGCGAAGGGGGTCAAAAGGTATGAACCTCTAGTTATAAAATAAATTAAGTCCTGGGGACGTAACTTACAGCATGGTGACTATAGTTAACAGTACTGTATTGTGTATTTGAAAGTTGCTACAAGAGAAGATCTTACAAGGTCTCATCACAGGAAAAAAATCTTTACATGTGGTAATGGATGTTAACTAGACATTGTGGTGATCATTTTGCAAAACATACAAATATATCATTATGTTGTACACCTGAAACTAACATAACTGTGTATATGAACTGTACCTCAATCAGATAGATAGATAGATAGAGAGAGAGAGAGAGAGAGAGAGAGAGAGAGAGGTACTAAAGCAGTCCCATGGGGAGAAAAGAAAAGACAGGGCGCTGAAGCAGGAAGGGGTGAGACCACAATTCCCTCTTCTTCTTTCCTAGTTCATGCGTCCTCTTTTGCATGAGTAGGGCTCAAGCTAGGCTGATTTTGCAGGCTTTTCTGAGTGCCACTGTTCTCTGTAGCAGCAGCAAGACCTTTAAACTCAATAATAATACCCCATCTTCAGGAAATGATGGCCCCCTTTACTGTCATAAAGAGGACAGCAGTGGAACTGGATGCTTTAAACTTCTTTGACAGCCATCAATCAGAAACAATTCATCCCAGCTTTTCATTTGTCTGTAACTCAAGAGGAAGTGTTCTCCTCATGTGTCACTGAACCTATAAGCCAGAACTTGTAAGCTGATCATAACTCCCAACTGTGGGCACGGTTCTCAAAGACAAATCATGTCAGATGTGTCCAGAGGTAAAAGAGCACCGAGGATTCAATCCAGTGAGTGTGGGCGACCGCGTGTCTCTGCTAAATGTTTCAAGTACCCCAATCATCCTTCAATATGCTGTTCTTCTCTGAAAGGCAGGGAAAAAACTGGGCTCTTCCCAATGGGTTCATAATTGTACGTGTCCCTGAAGTACTTCATGGTCAAAATTTGGTAAAAAGAAATATGGAGTATTATCTTACTATCTTTCTTGTGTGTGTGTGTGTGTGTGTGTGTGTGTCCAAAATTTCTTTTAATGTGAAATAAATACAGACTCTAGTGAAATTTAAAAGAAGTCATATTTTGATCACCATAAACCCACTGTGGAAAATAAGTGAGCACAACTTTTAATGGCTAGAAGCTCAGTGTGACATTCAGTACCTATTTTAACAGGGGCCCAATTTACTCAACACTAAGGATTTGATTTATTTCCTGGAATTTTTCCTTTTTCTTATCTCTTTTTCTTTGTGCTCTCAAAATATATCTTTTACTTTATGTCTTTGGTTATGTATTAAATATGAGTGAAATTCAGACTCATGTGAACTTTATGAGTCTGGTTCTAAATTCAGAGGGAAATAAGACAATTAAAATTTTCATTAGAAGTGGAACCAGTGTGCTAAAAAGCTTTTAAAATAACAAACTTCTTTAAGTAAAAAAAAAAAGTGCTTACCGTAGTAGAAAAAAAGAAATTGACCACATAGACTTGTCCTTCCTCCCAGGCTGATGGCGATGGTGGGCCTGTGTCCCTGGCTCAACAATCACACTAAGAAGTGATTATCCCCGTGGACAAGTGTTGCTCCCAGGCTGATGGCGATGGTGGGCCTGTGTCCCTGGCTCAACAATCACACTAAGAAGTGTTTATCCCCGTGGACAAGTGTTGCTCACAGCACTGATCAGGAAACTCCTGCCTCCACCCTCCCCAGACCCAGCAAGGCTCCATCATCCTCTGAGCTCCTACAGCACTTTTTGCTGTTCCACTCACTTTGCCCTGCAACTGCTTTAGGTCCCCAGCGAGATTTGAGGTTTTCTTCAGGAAACTGGCAAATACTGATGATCGCCTGGTGACAGTAGGTGCCTGGGCATAGCCACCTAGTGCAGGTCTCACCTGGGCACACGTGTCAGTGGCTCCCACTCTCTGGAGAGAACTCTGTTTGGATAATGGGTGTGGAGGTAACCACGTGCCGGTCCTCTGAACACTCCAGGTCAGCAACAGGGAAAGTTTCAGATTTCCGCTTCACTACAGAAACATCACTGTAGGACTTTTACTGGGCCACAGGAAACAGGAAGAACACCTTTTATCTGGGCCAACTATCTATTACGTTTTAGGAAACCCCAGAAATATGGGTCAATTCTTCACCAGCCCAAGTAATAACAGGAAGCCAGAGAAGCACTTCAAAGCTGAGACCATGGAGAGGAAGACGATCGCCACAAGTTTAGTTGCTGTTGCTGTGATGCACCAGGATGAGAACATCCACAGACACCAGCATCATTCAAAGTGTACATGTCCAGTATTTGTTCACAAAATGTATTATGTGATGTTCTACACTTGGGCTAAGGGCCATTTATTTGTCTGTGAACTTCTAAGCAGTCAATTATTTATATGTAATTTTTTTAATCCACAGTAATAGCTTAGGCTCTTGTTACACACAGCACATCATAGGTACAAAATATATATTTGTTGAAAGAATAAGGGAAAAAAGATAATATGTGAAATAAATTGAACTCCAGCTTCTAGATTCTGAATCTAATGTATTTGTTTGATTGCTTATTACAAATAAATGACAATGGATGATATTGTAAAAAAAAAAAAAAAAAAAAGTACGCATGTCCAGTTCAAGGGCAAGGTTTTTATTACACTCATTCTTCTAAATGGTTTGAGTCTGGCTGACCCCAGGACTCTTAACATGGCAGAGAGCCCCTCAGAGGTAACTAAGTCCCCATTTTACGGTTCCTGAAAGGATTCTTATGGGACCCCGCCAATCCCGAGATCACACAACCACTGACTGGCAGAGTCCCCATTCCAATGTTCTTCCCATGATTAATAAAGATGAAAGTAAAAAAAAAAAGTAATAATAAAATTAAATTAAACTATAAAGATGAAAGTAGGTGGATAAAACCACTGTACTGGATGCCCCTGTGATGCCCTGGAAGTCACCTCATCATCTAGAAGCTTCTCACGTGAAGAGTACGGAATCTGATAGGCTTCCCTGGTGGTGCAGTGGTTGAGAATCTGCCTGCCAATGCAGGGGACACGGGTTCAACCCCTGGTCTGGGAAGATCCCACATGCCACAGAGCAACTGGGCCCGTGAGCCACAATTACTGAGCCTGTGCGTCTGGAGCCTGTGCTCCGCAACAAGAGAGGCCGCGAAAGTGAGAGGCCCGCACAACGTGATGAAGAGTGGCCCCCGCTTGCCACAACTAGAGAAAGTCCTCGCACAGCAACGAAGACCCAACACAGCCATAAATAAATTAATTAATTAATTAAAAAAAAAAAGGGTACGGATTCTGACAGGAACCCAGGGTCTCTTCCAGGCAGCCCCAATCACTCAGACTCACTTCATCCTTCCTTTATTCTCTTTCTCGCCTTAGTCACTTGTCTCAGTCACCTTCCTCTCAGTACCTCCTCACAAGGCTGAGATTTTGCAGGACGGGGAACCCAAGTAAGGTGTCAAGAATCAGATTATAGAAGGTCCTGAACCTGGGAGAGAAGTCAGACTGGGTGTGACAGGAACCTGGAACTGAGGAGTGGTGGCGAGAACACAAGGGTATTAGGGGGATGCAAATGGCAGGAGAATTCAAGGGGGGCTTCAGTGGCTGGAGGAGAGGGGAAGGATGAAGGCTAGAACAAGTACTGGGGAACGAAAGAAATCTAAACCTGAGCTAGGGTGCCAGGGAAATCACGATAGGAGATGATGACAAATTAGATACGAAGGGATCAGAAAGAACTAAACAAATGCACTGAGCACGTACCGTGAGCTGGGCACTGTAACAGGCTTTTGCACATAAATTCTATCATATGATCTTCAACAATCCCTCTGAGATGCCTAATATTATCTTTAGGTTTTAAGGAATTTTTTAACATTTTCTCAAGTCCATAAGCTAGGTCCTGGTGGATTCAGGCCTCAGACCCAGGTCTTCTGGAGGTTTGGATCACACTGGTGCTTCTAAGTCATGGCCAACGCAGAGCCACTGGGAGGAAGAGCCACTCAGGGGACAGAATACATGTGTGCTCAGGACAGTGTGTCCAGAAGTAGGAGGGGAGTTAAAACAGAGGCCGTGGGCAGCTGGAAATGAGGGCCCAAAGGCTGTCAGATCTGGGTGGCTTTCTTCTACAGGAAGGAACAGCTTTGGGAAAGTTCCTGGCATTCCTCTGGCTCCCAGAGCTGGATGAAGTGATTGTTAAGCCTTTTCAAACTCTGTTATTCCAAGGATCCCAGACTTTGTGGCACAGATAAGCTCAGGAAGGCAGAAGTGCGAGAACTAGAAATAGGACAGTATCTTTTGGAACAACCAAAGACTAAGAGTAGACGGAGTGAAAAGAACCCCAAAAAAGCATGATTGTAAATGTATAAAAAATAACTCAATGTATCCTAGCTCCAAAGCCAAACAGAGGAGCTTCAAAAAGGAGAGCGAGACTAGTAGAGTTTGTGAGGGCTAAAGGAATAGGGGTAGAGAGGAATGTTTAGATTTGGCACAGAAGCGAAGCAATTACTGGTAATATCACCTACTAAAGTGATTTTAACCAGAGAAGCTAGGTAACAATTACCAGGCGGGGTGGAGACAAGCAGTGGGTGGAGACCACATCTGGAGGAGTTGAGCAGCTAAATAATGGTCTCGGAGTCAAACAAAGAAATTTTAAGATGGGAGAAATTAGCATACTTCAAGATCAACCAGAAGGAACAAGTGGAGAAGGAGGCAGAGAAAGGATGGAATTCATGCAAGATTCCAGTCCTGGACCAGCGAGCAAGTACTGCGCTGAGATCTAGGACACACGAGGGATTGCAGCTTTAGAAAGGAGGGACAAAACATCCTTGTCAGCAGCTAGAAGGACAAGAGGGTAGATTTAGACAGTGAACCCTGTGAAGGTGACGATAGGCATAAAATGGGACAGGTGGGTTTAGATCTACTCTACAAAGAAGAATGGTGTGCTGATGAACTAGTTTTCTGGCAATTCTTCAGAGATTTTCACACACTTTGCATTATTCTACTGCTGCTATTATGGGCTGAATGTTTGTGTTCCCCCCATATCTCCTATATTGAAATCCTAACTCCCAAGGGGGGGCGGTATCTGGAAGTGGGGGAGGTAATTAGGTCATGAGAGTGGGACCCCCATGAAAGGGATTAGTGCCCTTATAAGAAGAAACACAAGAGAGATGATTTCTCTTCTGGCCATATGAGGATACCACAAGAAGACAGCCATCTGCAAACCAGGAAGGAGCCTTCATCACACACTGGATCTGCTGACACCTTGATCTTGGCCTCCCCAACCTCCAGAACCATGAGAAATAAATGTTTGTTGTTTAAGCCACCCAGTCTGTGGTATTCTGTTATAGCGGCCCAAACCAAGACAGCCACTAATCTGCTGGAGTGTGACACTGGGCCAAATCATTTCACCTCTCTGAGCTTTTCCTTATCCTCAAGATGACAGGGGAGGGAGACGCAGGAGTAGACAAGATAACATTTTCCAAAGGTCTCAGATAACATTTTCCAAAGGTCTTTTCCTACCCAAATATCCTTGAGTTTCTACATGTGCTTTTTCCTTCTAGCTGTTCCATGCCAGGCTCTAAATCTTTTCTTTGCAATTATAATTGCAGACCACTTTTTTCCTTATTTCGAATGCTTCCCTAACACCTACTATCACACCATGCACATAGAAAGTGTTTGACAAATGTTTTTCTAAATTAACAAAAGATCTCCATAATGTCAGTTTCAGGAGACAAATGTGTGCCTCATCACATCTTCTTCTTCCCCAAGGGCTATTTACAGAATCACAGTCACCCAGAAGTTGTAATCCTTTCTCTGGTAATTCAGCCTTGATAAAAACACTTATCTAAAGCCAAAGGACAAACAAGATGGAATGTCAAATAAATTAGTGCCCTAAGTGTTTCAGATCCTGCCCTTCCTGCCAATGTGTACACACTAATTTCTAGATTAAGAAAAATACATGAAAAAATAAGCCTGGGTGGGCTTTCCATCAGTTCCTTGAAAAAATACTACAGTGCCTATCTATCAAAAGATCCTCATGCCTTCAGTATCAGGGGAGCAAAAAGGGCTCACCCAGAATCTTTTCATTTGTACTCTGTGACATTCCTACAGCTAAGAAAACTGATTGTGTCCCCCGTTTGTCTCCTGTGAACCAAAAACATGCTTCAGCAGCTGATAAAGCAGGCTTTCTCTCCTGGAAAGGACATCAGCCTAAGATCTGAGTTTTAGTCTTGGTTCTGCACTGCTGAGCAACTGACTTTGTACAATTAACCTTCCTGGACCTCTACAAACTGGGGCTACACATTCCAGCCTGATCTACTTCACCGTGTTGTGCACTGGCATTTATACTTTATGATTATTACCATTAACTGCTAAATTCTTTCTAGGATGCTACCTATCAATAGCAAGCAAGATGTGGAAGCACTGGGAAGAAATCTACGGTGAAATAGTTCATTCTGCAAAGGAAGGCCAGAGGAAAGCTCAAAGCATTCCTATCAAAATAATTTTTGCAGCCAGGACTAAGTTTGAAGTCTCAACCTATGGATAAATGCAAAGCTACTTGACACAGTATATCCCCAGAGTAACTTCACTGTGCTTACACAAATGAAAGAAAGGCAAAGTACTTAGAAAAATCAACTCCAGACAAAGGTTATTTTACATCATGGTTTTCTTAAAGTCAAGGAATTCCAGTTCATTGCTATATTGGTAAGTTAAGGACATTTTTAAAATAAAATAAACAACACATTCCAAATCATGGATATGTTTGGAAGTGACAGTGAATAAATCCATTATGGGCTGAAGGCATATTTTATGATAGGATTCTTCTAAGTGCCCCAGCACGTCCAGAGTTTACACATATGTATTCTTAATTTCTCTCAAAGATAAACACATCAGGGACTTCCCTGGTGGTGCAGTGGTTAAGAATCCACCTGCCAATGCAGGGGAAAACGGGTTTGAGCCCTGGTCCGGGAAGATCCGACATGCCATGGAGCAACTAAGCCCGTGCACCACAACTACTGAGCCTGTGCTCTAGAGCCCGAGAGCCACAACTACTGAAGCCCACACGCCTAGAGCCCGTGCTCTGCAACAAGAGAAGCCACTGCAATGAGAAGCCCGCGCACCGCAACGAAGAGTAGCCCCCGCTCGCCGCAACTAGAGAAAGCCTGCGCACAGCAATGAAGACCCAACGCAGCCATAAATAAATAAATAGATAGATAGATTAAAAATAAATAAATAAACACATCAGAGTGAGCCTGCTTCTAGCTGATGGGAAAGCCACTGAATGGAAGATGATCTTTCATCTATGTAACCATTTGAAAGGAATGTTAGCAAACTCACAATTACATAACGGAAAAGAGCTGGGAGAGGGACCAGCAGCGGCTAAATACAGTGAAAACACCCTCATTCACAAATAAAGAATCAAGTCACAGCAGCAGACATAACTCACGGACACAGTCCGTTGAAGATTTCACCTTTGCTTCCCTTGAAGGTGATTACAAACCTCTTCCAGAAGAAGAAGAAAACTTTCTGTGGACAGAAAGATTCCAAAGATTCTTCAGTGAGCTGCCCTGCCTGAATAAAAATCCAAGAGACTACTTAAGGTGCTCCACTCAGAATATATGAAATGGTCAGTCAAATTCACCATTATAGCCTCTTAATGACTAACACTTTTTTTAAGCACAACAGTTTTATCCATAATCTGTAACCGTTTTACGTAGATGTACAGGTTGTTAATACTTCCTGGGCTACTTAAAAAAAGAAAAGAATTAGAAGAAGAAGCTCATATTGACAAGACTGCACGCAACAGAGAAAAAAAAATGCTCCAGGAAAAAAAAAAACAGATGAATTTACCGCTAAAAACTACATCCTCTCCATTCCTAACTCCATTAACATTTCTGAACCAACAACATTCTCGGGTTAAGAGAATAAAATGGAAAGGAGCAAAGGCAGCAGGCAGAGGAACAGTAAAGGGTTTGAGAATTTCTGTACTGAAACTGTAAAATATAGAGAGGAAGGCATGTTTTCCTTTTAGATGTTCAGGCCACACCAAAAAAAATTCCCCTGCTCCACCATGCTACTTCCTTCAAGGTCATTTATCATCAGCACAACAACCTACGGATGTTTTATTAAAAGAAAAATCCCAGGCCAGGACTGCCAGATCTCTACCCAGGAGCCACTTATCAAAGGTGTCACTGGGGCTGACAGGCAGCTGTCCAGAGGCACAGACTTAACATTACTTTATATGTACAGAACCCCATCAGCAAGCACATTAGCTCGGCCCCCATTAAGTATTCTGATAACACCACCTCCATGAGCTCAGCTTAACATTTAAGCCTGCAGGAAGCCCTTGAATGCACAGAGCCTTCCAAAATTTTCTAGCTAATTTTAACCCTATGGCATTTAGGAAAAAAAATGAATTTAAGAATTACACAGCAACTAAATATTTTATCCACCCAAACAAAAAATGTCATGGTACTGAGAAACATCTTTTCATATGGCTTTTTATTAGTTATTTAAAAACCATATAGACAGTTTTCCACTAAAAAAATAAAAGTAAACCGTATTCCTAGTAGGCTTACAATATTCCCCATGAGCAAGGTTTTGGTGAATTGGCTCTTCAGAGTTGGGTGGTGGACCAGTAGTACCACCAACAGCACATGTAATGGTGCATGATGCGCAGATATTAGGTCAAATCAGTCGCCATCTGATGTGTACCCTGGATTGATTTTATCCTTTCGAAAGGCTCCCCGCCCTACCCCCACAAAGCAAAACTGAGTGCCAAAAAAAAAAAAATTAGAAGAGCAAAATGGAAAAACTGGCCACTTACAGATGTTCTTGGACAAATGTACTGTTTTCACTTTTTCAGCCCCCAAATGCGTCATCTAGGCTACTTTCACACCTAAAAGTTGCTATCTGGTTAATATGTCAAAACGTAAATATCTCTCTTAGTTTCTGTGATTGTGGAGGTAACTGTAACTGGGCAGTGGCAGCTTTTTCACTACTGGGGAAAGAAGAGCCAGGAGAAGCTGCAGTCCTGGGGGTGGGGGGACTGATGACGGGGAATCCTGTAAGGGAATATCCTTCAGAGAGGAGGATACAAGTGCAGGGAAAGGAAAGACCAAAAGGATGATGCAAACGCTAACTAGGTGCTTCTTGACAAGAAGTTACAGCATTTTCTTTTGCCAAGGGGCTCTCCAGTCCCAGCTTCGAGGTGAGCAAAGCCTCAGCATGAGAAGTATCTGCAGCGTTCGAACAAATCAGCGACAGGAAGGAGCAGTGCCAAGAGGTACTTACGGAGAAAAAACTGTATTAGAGTGGAGCCAACATTCCCCTGCTGCCACCCAGTGTGGAAATTCCGGGCAGCCACCCTGCCCTTACACACACACACACACTTTGCTGCACTCAACGTTCAATAAGCCAACATTTAGAGAACGACACGTTCGCGTTGTCCCCCGCCACCCCCGCGCGCGCGTGCACGCACACACACACTCGCTTCCCATCCCTTCCACGTTCTGCGAGCAGTCACAGCACCACCAATGGCCCCAACCTCAGGCACCGCGGTGTTCACGGAGGCGACTCCCCCTCCCCTGCACAGCACCTCGACTTGGGGGGCACATCCTGCCCCGCCTCACCGGCCCCGGCCACACCAAGTAGGCGAATCCCTGGGTTGCGTGATGGCGCGCGGGTCCAGCCCGAAAGCCCGAGAAACCGCGCCGCGGCGGAATTCCGGGCGACTGCCCGTGTCCCCGTCGGCCCCCGCGCCCCACGGGCCACGGGGTCTGCACCCTGCCCCTGGCTGCCCGGAAGATCCCAGCCCCACCGACCGGACAGGCCCGACCGGCCGCCCCCGCGTCCCCCGACTCCCGCAGCTCCGAGGCGCCCCGGGACCCAGCCCGTGCGCCGCCCGCCCGCTCGCCGCGCTCCGGCCGCGCTCGGTCCCCGGGCTTTACACACGCGCGCACGGACACGCACCCTCCCTTCCCTCGCCCCGGCACACACACCTGCGCCCCCCGAGGGATGCCCGGCTCCTCCCGCATCCCCGGGAGCAGCCGCCGGCCCGCCCGCGTGTCCCACTGCCCGGATCCGGTCGGTGGATGCCCCGGCTCCCCCTGCTCCCCGGGGAAGCCGAGACGCACGGCACTTACAGTTCGCAGGAACTGGATCTCATCCTCGCCCTCGCCCCCATCGGCCATGGCTCCGCGCCTTTTGGCCGGGGCAGGCTCCCGAGCCCCGCGGAGCCCGGCGGCGCTGGCGGCGGCGGCCCCTCGCGCTGTCTCCTGCTGCTGCTGCTGCTGCTGCTGCTGCTGCTACTGCTGCTGCTGCCCGGAGCCGGGGGCGGGAGGGGGCCGCGGCTGCTGGGCGCCGAGCGCCAGGCGGTCCCCGCCTGCAAAGCGGAGGAGGAGGCGAGGGCGGGGGCGGCCGAGGCGGGAGCCTCCCTGCGCCGCACTGTGCAGGAGGAGGGTGACCCGGCCCGGAGGACGAGGGCAGGCGGCCCCGCAACCCCGCCGCGCCTGCTTCGCGTGTCCGGCCTGCAGCAGGCGGACTGCTCTGCCCCAGCTCCTCCGAGCGAGTGCGTGGAGCCCGCGGAGCCGCGCTGAGTGCCGCGGTGAGGGGCGGGGACTGGGGGCGGGCGGGCGGGGAGGAGCTCGCCGGCTCCCCTCTGCTGCAGGTAATCCGCAGCCCGCTCCTCAGGGCCGCCAAACTCAAGGCCCAGCGCCGCTTACTGGCCGCGCCGGGTATCGCGGCCGAAGCGCACAAGACGAGCCGGCAGCCTTCCACCTGCGCCCTTCTGTTCCCCTGGGCTCCTGCACCTGCCCCTTCTGACCTTCAAAACCTGGGCTCGGCATTCCTTTCTCCTGGAAAGGCCTACCGCGCTAACTTCCACAGCACTTCGGATCGCAGGCAAGAATCATCTTTCACCCGGATGCCCGGAGTGGGTCACCTCCAAGTAAAGGTGACACAACACATGGTATTTTAAACTTGGATTACCTCTGTTCCCGATCAGCATAATTCTTTAGTACCTAGTGCCGGTGCACCATGCTTCTCACAGATTAACCACGCAAAATGCATGGTACGCAGAACTTTAACAAATTCATTCAACAAATACATGGCGAATGCCTATGCCAGACATTGCAGTATAAACAGACCAGAGTTTATGCTCTAGATTAGAAATGCAAACCTTAACAAGGACTTGCGATAAAGGATGGGTTGATATCTATCAGTATGAATCATTGAGGCGGTCTAAACTCAGACTATGGTACCTGCTGTCCTCACTGTAAAGCCGTTTATTTCTGAAGAAACTCGAGCGTTTCACCACAGGTATCAATACCTAGTTCCCGCAATGCTCCGTGCAATTACCCTCCAAATTGCCGTGTAACAAACGGCTGTGACTAAGAAAATGCAGGGTCTGAGACAATTTGGATAAGAAAGCACTTATGTCTTGCTCCTAGTGCACGACTCGTTCATTTAAGATACTTAAAAATACGGATATGCAAAACAAAAGTTGCAAATGTCAATCCTCCGAAGATGCAGACACTGTGAAGGTTTTTTATCAATTTACCTACACTGCACATTTTGCAGCATATAATTGGTTATTAAAATCTGCCTGTAAGTTCTATGCACCTTACGTCTTATTTTCAACTTTCGTGAACTTTATACTTACCGAGCTAGTTTTTCATATTTCCAGCAGAATGAATAACATAAAGAATATGCCTATAAATACTGTCCCTCCTGGTGAGACTAGTAATGCTCTGCTCTATCTTATGATAGTAATCATCTTACCAAAGTACTTGACATATTCTTGTATATTGATCCATAATGACTAACCAACTCTTAAGGCATACTTTACATGAATTTTTACTCCTAGGAACCATTAAATGAGCAATCAGGGATCTCATAAAGTCCCCCATGAGGAAGGGCTTTATTCTGAAATTGATTCTTCATTTTATGTTAAATAATTTGATCTTCCAAATTTATGACATATCAAATTGTCCCCTTTCCAAGTATTTTATTCTTAATTAAAACAAACATCTGTACTGTATGTGGAATTACTCCCTTCTACACATATGTTAGGTAAACTATTATAAAAACTCTAACTCACCAGGTTTTCGTTTTGGCATTTTAACTAGGCTGTAAACTTTTCTAACAAGAGCTATATTTAGTATTTTATTAATTCTCTCAACAGAAGTGATATATAATGCTAAATGGCCTAAGTACCCAATGATTATTATTCGCCATATAGAGTGTTCAACAGCAAATGGAGAAGAGGATGGTTACAGAACATATCATTTTTATGGACTTTAAAACACAAAAATAGAATACTGTGAGGTTTATGGACCTCCAATCTGTACTAAATATATAAAAACATGTTTGAGAATGATACATATTTATTTTTAAAAGGAGAACTATAGCAAGTGGTTTAACACTGGTGGTGAGTATATGGGTGTAATATTATTGGGGGTACTCTGATTTTTTATATATTTAATGATTATAAAAATGAAAATAATTTTTGTGAGAAAACTACTAAAGCTATTAAAAACTATGGAAATTTTTTACTCACAGTATTTTTTAAGGTTTGTTCTGGGGCTTTCCTGGTGGCGCAGTGGTTGAGAGTCCGCCTGCTGATGCAGGGGATACGGGTTCGTGCCCCGGTCCGGGAAGATCCCACGTGCCGCGGAGCGGCTGGGCCCGTGAGCCATGGCCGCTGAGCCTGTGCATCCGGAGCCTGTGCGTCCGGAGCCTGTGCTCTGCAACGGGAGAGGCCACAACAGTGAGAGGCCCGCGTACTGCAAAATAAAAAAAAGATTTGTTCTGGCTGGCGTCATTTATGTATGATCTCCTAGTCTCTTCTTCTGATGAACAACTGTAGCAAGAAAAATTGGTTTTGACTGAAAAGGTCATAGAATGATAGAATGAGAACTAATCTCAATTTTTTTTTTTTTTTTTTTTTTTTTTTTGCGATACACGGGCCTCTCACTGTTGTGGCCTCTCCCGTTGCAGAGCACAGGCTCCGGACGCACAGGCTCAGCGGCCATGGCTCACGGGCCCAGCCGCTCTGCGGCATGTGGGATCCTCCTGGACCGGGGCACGAACCCGTGTCCCCTGAATCGGCAGGCGGACTCTCAACCACTGCACCACCAGGGAAGCCCTCCCTAATCTCAATTTTAAATATAATTTTAATAGAGAGAAACAAATATAATTTAGATACAGCTTAAAGTTTCTGTTCCAAGTCTTTAATTCTTATTATAGTCTTAAATTATAAGGGACTAGCAAGTACACATTTTCACAGACACAGAACTCCGGTTCATAAAATAGAAAAAATATTTTGTTTATTTAGAACTTTCATAAGCGTCCAATACTTGATATCTATGAGGTTTGTAATTTTTACAAAATATTTCTTTTTTCTAAATGCATATTATGTATAATAGTCTATTTTGCTTTTTGTTACTGAAATTTATCATCTTAATTTTGCTTTATTGGAATAGATGTTGTGTTTCCCATAACACTCCATTTCAGGACTTTACTAATCATAATATAAAACAGTTTAGAGGATGATATTTCCATATTTTTAGTCCAAGTTTGTGAAGTGTTTTTCTTTATGATCCATTTTATGTCATGCAAGAGAGGGGGAAAAATCATATTTCTTTTTATTTTTTTAATTAAGATATTTTTTCTACAGTCACCTAATCAAGAACGGGCCAGCAGAGCCCACTGTTCACTTGGCAGAACTTTAGACATCCTTAAAGGAGAAAAAATTGAGACAAATGTAAAATTTTTCATTTTGCCTTCCAATTTAACTAAGTTCACCAGTGATGTACACAAGCATTAGAAAATTAACTTCTTCTTCAAGGTTTCTATGAAAGTCAGCTAAAATACTCAGTGTTATTTTAATTCAGTTTCTTTCCATTAAGATCACATAAGTTAGAGACCTTAATGAGGAAGTGAGAGCCTCTGGGATTGTCAGTGGGTCATTATAAAATTACTATTGGAGAAGCCCTCGCATCTAGAGATTAAGCCCTTTCTGCGTTAACTCAGATTTCCAGTTTCAGTATTTCCAGGGAAGGTTTCATAGCATTTCTTCTTATCGCATTTCAGAACTTAACAGACCAAAATTTCAGAAAACTGCCGATTTGTTTACATCTTTTATTGCATGTATTCTAAAATACTGTAGTTACAATGCACACCTGAACTAAAAATAAACACCAGTAGATCCCAGGTACTCACCGCAAGCTGGCCCCCAGGACAACAGGGCTGGAAATAACATCAACGGTCATGATGATGATGATAAAGCCTCATTGACTATTTATTGCACTCCAGGCACTTTATTTTTATTATTTCTTTTCATCTCCACAGCAAATGCCATTTTAGAAAAAAAGAGACCAAGATTTACACAAGATTACACAGCTGCTGAATGGTGAGGCAGGGGTCTGAAGACTCCAAACCTGAGCTCTTTATCACTGTTTTGTGCTATTACTCCTCCCAGACCCCAGCATGAAAAACACAAGAAGAGTCTAGACTAGCAGGAACTAAAAACATGGCTCTGGCAGCCCCAGGAGATTTATTGCTGGTTTCAAGCCAACCTTAGGAGCCCTGCTAGCTCTTGGAGTGCCAAGTGAGTTCTGGAGAAGGAGACAAGGATTACTATAGCTCAGAAATAAAATCTAACTCATGGGACTTCCCTGGCAGTCCAGTGGTTAAGGCTGTGCGCTTCCAATGCAGGGGGCACGGGTTTGATCCCTGGTCGGTGAACTAAGATTCCCACATGTTGCCTGGCATGGCCAAAAAAGTTAAAAACTTTAAAAATTAAAAAAAATTAAAATCCAACTCATGCCCTCCTCCACAGTATGGATTCTTAGGGGAAATCCATTCTTTCAGACTTGAACGTTATTCATCACTACCTCATCAAATCCCTAGATTGATCTTAAAATTACAATCTAAAAATTATGAAGCCCCAAACTATAATTAGTCTTCTGATATCCAGGGTCAGGACTGAACTGAATATAGATGACAAAAGTGAAGGTGATCTATCTTTTGGGGTCAACAGAGCCCTTGACTTCACAGAGAGGGTTGACCCTATGTAACAAAAAGTTTGCTAATTAATCAACTTCTCTACTGAAAGAAGTGTTCCTGAGGAGGTGTGGGCTCCCCAAAGACATTCCTAACCCAAATCACCTCAGTGCCTTCACAGGTAGGTCACTGTGACTATCACATAGCCCCTAAGGCAGATCCTCCTCCTGGTTTGACTATTCATATTGTACCACAGCTCAGATCCAAAACCTAATCATCCTCTTTGATTCCCCCCTAGTATGGGCTGAATGTTTGTGTGTCCCCAAAATTCATACATTGACACCTAACCCCCAAATGATGATATTTGGAGGTAGGGCCTTTGGGAAGTAATTAAGTTTAGATGGATCATGATGGATGGGTGGATCATCTCCCCATGATGAGATTAGTGGGGCTTCCCTGGTGGCGCAGTGGTTAAGAATCCACCTGCCAATGGAGGGAACACAGGTGCAAGCCCTGGTCCGGGAAGATCCCACATGCCATGGAGCAACTAAGCCCGTGTGCCACAACTACTGAGCCTGTGAGCCACAGCTACTGAGCCCATGTGCCACAACTACTGAAGCCTGCACACCTAGAGCCAGTGCTCTGCAACAAGAGAAGCCACCTTGATGAGAGGCCTGTGCACCGCAATGAAGAGTAGCCCTCGCTTGCTGCAACTAGAGAAAGCCCTTGTGCAGCAAAGAAGACCCAACGCAGCCAAAAATAAATAAATAAATTTATTTTTTAAAAAAAGAAAAGGAAGAGGGGGGAAAAAAGAAAAGGTCATGCAATTACACAGTGAGATGGCAGCTGCCTACAAGCCAAAAGAAGAGTATACTCAGAATGAAAACTACTTTTCAAGCACCTTGATCCTGGACTTCCCAGCCTCCAGAACTGCAAGAAATAATTCTCTATTGTTTAAACTATCCAGTCTATGAGATTTTTATTAAGGCAGCTCGAGCAGACTAAGGTATTCCCTTACCTTCATCACCCAACATCAGTGTCTTTTTATGGGTAAAAAGATGCCTTCCTGATTCTTGTCTTTACATCCCAAATTATTTCACTAACTTTGCAACCAATCTTCCTGGGTTTTGTTCTTTACCACTGTGAGTCATCTTCCAGACTCCCACCAGAATAACCTCATATAACAATGTTTCCATCTTGTCACTTTCCCGCTGAGTAAGAACTGGAGCCATTGAAGAATAGTTTCTAGACACTTACCATATTACATTCAAACCCCTCAGCCTGGCATTAGAGGCCCACTGAGATAGAGCCTCCTGCAAACTTTTCAATATTCATTTCCAAGGACTCCCTTGTTTTGGCTCCAAACCAAATTACTGTTTCCCAGATAATATGTATGCATTAATCGACCATGCCTTTTCTTATGCTGTTTCTTCTGCCACCTAGGGCCAGAAAATCCTGTCACAATCTGTTCCATCCTCCAAGGAGTAATTCAAAACCTACTTCTGGGATTTGGATTACTCTCGTCAGAGATTCTAACTCTCTCCTGGGAATCACAACTCTTCATCTTATATTGCCCAGGATTATAGTTATGTGTCTAAGGATAGTATCCCCACAAACGCACTAACAACCACCAAGGGGCAGAGACAGTGTATCTTCTTTATCATGCTCATTCTTCATAGGTAATAATTAAGAATCAATTTCTTCTTAGGTGCAAAGTGGCTGCTAGTCACTGCTACCACTTTGCACATGACTCTCCAGTTTCATTTTCCTTTTAAGAAGATTCCATGCTAAAACACTCTTCTTCTGTCTATCACTTCCCCTGCATGGAGATCATTCATTAATTGTTCACAATGCAGAAGTAACCCCAAAAACCTTTGTGAATATAGAGTCTGTCCCAGAATAGGACCAATCCATCTAGTGCCTTCCAGGTTTTCATGTAATAACATAGGACATGAGCAGGTTCTTTGAACTCACTCTTCATTCATTCAGCAAATATTTATTGAGCATATACTATGTACCAGACCTTGTCCTAGTGAATAAAGCACAGGCCCCATGTCCATGAGGCTTATTCTAGGGCAGGAGGTAGATACATACAGATAAATATATACATCAGGTGCATTCAGTGCTATGAAGAAATATAAGGCAGGATAAGGGAACTGAGAGTAATAGAAGAGAATGTTTTGTAGATAAAATGGTCAAGGAAGGCAACTCTGATGAAGCCCCATGGCAGCAGTGACTTTAATCAAGTGAGGTAATGAACCTCATAGGATCTAGAGGAGGAGCATTTCACACAGAGAGACTGGTATATGCAAGATCTGTGAGGTCAATGGCATGTCTGAAGGGGCAGCGTAATGAGCAGAGCAAGGGAGTGAGAGGATGGTGGGCAATGAGGTCAGGGGGCCAGTAAACATGGTACATATCCTGCCCCATTCCAAGTGGGAACAGCCATCACTTTTTTCAGGAAAAGGATCTAGTGTACTCAGTCTGGTTTGAACCAGGCCAGGTGGCTACCCGTTTTAACATCCAACCTGAATCTCCCTGCTCTGTACATTTCAAATTCCTGGCTATTGGGAGTCTTCCATATGAGTATCAATTCTCTTTATCTGTTGAGTTTTTCTAGGAAGTCCAACTGGATGGATTATATTTATTTCTAGTTATACCACCCTTGGTAAATGGCTAAAACAAACAGACCCATGCTTATCTGGTCCTCTGCCAGGAAACAGGGCAAGGTAGTCATCATAAATGTGGGCTTTGGAGCTAAACAAACTCATTTCTAATCCCTTCTTTGTCATTTACTGTGAAGTTACCTGATTGTCTAAACCTCTGTTTCTCCATGTATAAGATGAGGGTAATAACACTACCTCACAAGATTGCTATGAACATTACATAAGATAATGAATATAACTTACAGAGCATAATGCCTGGAATATGGACACACTTGTTAAACTGTGAGTATGTAATTTACATTTAAAACTGCTAAATTTAAAACTGAAATTAGGGACTTCCCTGGTGGTTAAGAATCCACCTGCCAATGCAGGGGACATGGGTTTGAGCCCTGATCTGGGAAGATCCCACATGCCACGGAGCAACTAAGCCCGTGAGCCACAACTACTGAGCCTGCGCTCTAGAGCACACAAGCCACAACTACTGATGCCCGTGTGCCCCAACTACTGAAGCCTGCGTGCCTAGAGCCCATGATCCGCAACAAGAGAAGCCACCACAATGAGAAGCCTGCGCACTGCAATGAAGAGTAGCTCCCATTCGCTGCAACTAGAGAAAGCCCGCATGCAGCAACGAAGACCCAATGCAGCCAAAAATTAATTAATTAGTTAATTAAAAATAAATAAAATAAAACTGAAATTATTTATATTCTCTAAAATAAAATCAGTCAGATGGTATGTTCAGTGCAACAACTTCAAAGGTAAGGGTTTTTCTAATTTTTCCATGATGGTTATTAATATGAAGAGTTTCTTCGGGAAGTTCTCATCTAGAACACAAACGCACTAACTTTCCCCCAAATATCCCAATATCTTTTAGAATTATTTTGGTTACAAGTAATAAAGACCTAAAAAGCAAGGGCTTAGACAACATGGGGATCATCTCTCTTGTGTAACACTGTCTAAAATTAGGCAGTCCAAAACTGGCACAGTGGCTCCATGATGTTATTAATGTGCCATCTTCCTTCTATCTTTCAGCTCCATTATCCTTACTTCGTTAAATCAAGTCTCATTGTTGCAAAATGGCTGCTCAGTACCAGCCATCAGGTCCAAGTTCCAGATGGGAATGAGGGTGTAGAGTAGGACAAAAGCCATATGAGTTAATCCACCGTTTAAGAAGCTTTCCTGGGATCCCCA
Organism: Mesoplodon bidens; assembly: GCF_964165515.1. Lineage (NCBI taxonomy): Eukaryota > Metazoa > Chordata > Mammalia > Artiodactyla > Ziphiidae > Mesoplodon > Mesoplodon bidens. The sequence continues at coordinate 114,832,995 of NC_138176.1, read as the reverse complement.
CCAAAAACTTTCACTTCTATTTCATTAGCCAGAATTTAGTCACCTCTCTTTATATGAGAGGCTATGAAATACAGGTTTGAGCTGGTTACATTGCAGCCCTCAAGAAAATCAGGGCTCCTTGGTAAGGAAAAAAACAAAATGAAGGTGAACATTGGGTAGGCAACCAGCAGATTTGGCCTCAACCTCCATACAACTGTCTTTTAATATGATATATGTACATAATTTTACAATTTGTTGGTTAAGAGGGTGGTCTCAAGAATGTCTACAATCCCTTAAGAAAAGAAATATATTTTATGTCATCAAATCAGGACATCATTTGCTTAAATCCCCAAATAGACATTACTTTAAGTGTTTCTCAAAAGCCTTTTAAAAAGTTATGTAATTTACTAAAATAGCCTTTTCCCTATTTTCATCTTCAGTTTATTCAGATTTTCCTGTCACACATACTGAGCTTCTTTTACATATAATGTATTGGATTTGTTTTTTGTACCACAAGTTCATACCACACTCTAGCTTCAATGTGATTTGACTATAAGAGATCTGCTTGTCTGGGGTAGAGGTTTTGGGGAGAAAAGAGTGGGTTACACACACATCCAATGTTGTAATACTTTTGGAAGAGTATAAAATTCAGAAGAAATTTAACACTGACTTCTACAGCACTTACCTGGACACAAACCAAATATGGCGCTATGATGCAAACAGAAATGTTTTTAAATTTGTCATTGGATATCATGATCACAGTGAAATTTCTAAAGCTGATGGACTAAAGAATGTGAGTTTGAGAAAAGGAGCTAGAAACCTCATGACCAAAGTGATTTATCAACTTCTGTGCTGTGGTACTTGGGCACAATTCTATAGTTACACTTCAGGTAGCAGATGTACTGACCCATTAATGGGAGCTTAATTCAGCCATGAAGGATGAGGTTGCCCAAACCAGCATCTCCCCTTGATATAGGTGGGCTCTAATGAGGGCTGAAAGCCAGTGGCCCAGAACAGACCCACTCCTGAAACCCAATCTAGGAGGCTTTACAACTGGTGCCAATCCTTCCATTCATTTATTCATTCATTATTACTTACTGCCTGGCACTGTGCTCTCTTCTCAGAATACAGAGTGAACAAGGCAGTTCCAGCCTTCCTGGAGCTTACAGGGGTATCCAGTGTTGTGTCAGCTACTTAGGACAGAGAGTATTGGGGGGGTTAAGCCAATGAGGGCAATAAGGAGGAAGAGACTTGTAAGCTGAATAATAAAGAGGTGTCATCCAGATTTGTAGGTGGGGTGAGCATAGGAAGAACAGTGATCCTCGTGATTAAGGAGCATAGGAAAGACCTTACTGTATGTTCTTGTTAATAATTAAGTTGCTCAAAAAACAGTTATCAAGTGTCTGCCATACACCAGGCACTGAGCTAGGTGCTAAAAATACAAATATAACAAAAGATGGTAAGATGGTACTCTTTTGCCTCAGCTTCTGCTAAGGCACCAAAGCCAAAATCAACAAAAGAAGTGACAAAGACTCCCATATTCCGAAGAGAAATTCTAGAACACCTACGTAGGAATTGCAGAGGAAGGTGCTGGAAACTTATTTTTTTTTTAACATTTTGTTTTCGATGTAGACCAATTTTAAAGTTTTTGTTGAATTTGTTACAATATTGCTTCTGTTTTATGTTTTGGTTTTTTGGCTGCAAGGCATGTGGGATCTTAGCTCCCCAACCAGGGATGGAACTCACACCCCCTGCATTGGAAGGTGAAGTCTTAACCACTGGACCACCAGGGAAGCCCCTGGAAACTGATTTTGAAGCCCCTAGTCCTTGAGGATATAAAAGGGTAGAGGTTGAAGGGGTTGAGAGAGACAATTTCTTTGGAGAAAACTGGAGGACTGTCATATTTCTGAACCACCAGAAATCCACACAGTCGGGGGGGAGGAGAGGCAGGGAGGAAAGACAAGGGTGTCCCCCTCACCTCAAGTCAGTGAGAGTGGCTGGAGAACACTGCACAGAAAGTGTGAAATAGGTTCCCTGGAGATTCCTGTCTGATTCCTGCCTGAGAAAGGCAAATAGTGAGAGGCTTTCCCCGGGGAAGACACAGTCACACCAGGAGTTAACTGCATGTCCACAGACCACAGGTCTATTTTCCTGCAACTTAGCATCCTCCAAAAAAGGAGCCTGGGGAAATGCAAATCAACACTACAATGAGGTAGTATCACCCCACCCTGGTCAGAATGGCCATCATCAAAAAGACTACAAATAATAAATGCTGGAGAAGGTGTGGAGAAAAAGGAACCCTTCTAAGCTGTTGGTGGGAATGTAAGTTGGTGTAGCTACTGTGGAGAACAGTATGGAGGTTCCTTAAAAAACTAAAAATAGAACTACCATATGATCCTGCAATCCCATTCCTGGGCATATATCTGGAGAAAACTATAATTCGAAAAGATACATGCACCCAAATGTTCATTGCAGCACTATTTACAATAGACAAGACATGGAAGCAACATAAATGTCCATCAACAGAGGAAAAGATAAAAAAGATGTGGTGTGTGTATATATATATATATATATATATATATATAGATATATACACACACACACACACACACACACATACACATATATATAGTGGAATATTACTCAGCCATAAAAACGAATGAAATAATGCTATTTGCAGCAACATGGATGGAGCTAGAGATTATCACACAAAATGAAGTAAGCCTGGCAGAGAAAGCTATCATATGATATTGCTTATATGTGGAATCTCAAAAAAAAAAAGATACAAATGAACTTATTTACAAAACAGAAATAGACTCACAAACATAGAAAACAAACTTATGGTTACCAAAGGGAAAGGGATAAATTAGGAGTTTGGGATTAACATATACATACTAGTATATATAAAATAGATAAGCAACTAGGACCTACTGTGCAGCACAGGGAACTAGACTCAGTATTTTGTAATAACCTATAAGGGAAAAGAATCTGAACAAAGAATAGATTATAATATAGGTTACTGAATCACTGTACTGTACACCTGAAACTAACATGACATTGTAAATTAACTATACTTCAAATTAAAAATAAAAGTAAAATAAAATAAAATAAAGGAGCCTGCCCAACAGGGGCTTCCTGCCCAGCACAAAGAGACCGGGGATGGAGGGAGAACAGGGAGGGGAGGAGAGACATCCATTAAGTTACTTGCCAAGTGCAAGTAACTCAGCCCCATCCTTCCTTCTGTTCTTCCTCACTCTCAGCAACCCCCGCAAACCTGGAGGAGGAGAGGCTGCCTGTGGGGAGGATGGAGGAGGAGAGGAACCAAGCAGGAAAATGTGAAGCTAACCTCAGAGCCCACCAACCTTAGGCTTCTCAGCTGGATGCCCCCAAGCTCCAGGAGAAAGGAAACATTTTTTTTTTACATCTTTATTGGAGTATAATTGCTTAACAATGGTGTGTTAGTTTCCGCTTTACAACAAAGTGAATCAGTTATACATATACATATGTTCCCATATCCCCTCCTTCTTGCGTTTCCCTCCCACCCTCCCTATCCCACCCCTCCAGGCGGTCACAAAGCACCGAGCTGATCTCCCTGAGCTTTGTGGCTGCTTACCACTAGCTATCTACCTTACGTTTGGTAGTGTATATATGTCCATGCCTCTCTTTTGCTTTGTCACAGCTTACCTTTCCCCCTCCCCATATCCTCAAGTCCATTCTCTACTAGGTCTGTGTCTTTATTCCTGTCTTACCCCTAGGTTCTTCATGACATTTTTTTTCTTCTTAAATTCCATAAATGTGTGTTAGCATACGGTATTTGTCTTTCTCTTTCTGACTTACTTCACTCTGTATGACAGATTCTAGGTCTATCCACCTCATTACAAATAGCTCAGTTTCGTTTCTTTTTATGGCTGAGTAATAGTCCATTGTATATATGTGCCACATCTTCTTTATCCATTCATCCGATGATGGACACTTAGGTTGTTTCCATCACCGGGCTATTGTAAATAGGGCTGAAATGAACATTTTGGCACATGACTCTTTTTTTTTTTATTTTTTATTTTTTTTATTTTTTAAATTTTTTGCTTTATAACAAATTTAATCAGTTATACATATACATATGTTTCCATATCCCCTCCCTTTTGCGTCTCCCTCCCACCCTCCCTATCCCACCCCTCCAGGCGGTCACAAAGCACCGAGCTGATCTCCCTGTGCTATGCGGCTGCTTCCCACTAGCTATCTACCTTACGTTTGGTAGTGTATATATGTCCATGCCGCTCTTTCACTTTGTCACAGCTTACCCTTCCCCCACATGACTCTTTTTGAATTATGGTTTTCTCAGGGTATATGCCCAGTAGTGGGATTGCTGGGTCATATGGTAGTTCTATTTGTAGTTTTTAAAGGAACCTCCATACTGTTCTCCATACTGGCTGTACCAATTCACATTCCCACCAGCAGTGCAAGAGTGTTCCCTTTTCTCCATACCCTCTCCAGCATTTATTGTTTCTAGATTTTTTGATGACGGCCATTCTGACTGGTGTGAGATGATATCTCATTGTAGTTTTGATTTGCATTTCTCTAATGATTAAAGATGTTGAGCATTCTTTCATGTGTTTGTTGGCAGTCTGCATATCTTCTTTGGAGAAATGTCTATTTAGGTCTTCTGCCCATTTTTGGATTGGGTTGTTTGTTTTTTTATTATTGAGCTGCATGAGCTGCTTGTAAATTTTGAAGATTAATCCTTTGTCAGTTGCTTCATTTGCAAACATTTTCTCCCATTCTGAGGGTTGTCTTTTCGTCTTGTTTATGGTTTCCTTTGCTGTGCAAAAGCTTTTAAGTTTCATTAGGTCCCATGTGTTTATTTCTGTCTTTTTTCCATTTCTCTAGGAGGTGGGTCAAAAAGAATCTTCTTTGATTTATGTCATAGGGTGTTCTGCCTATGTTTTCCTCTAAGAGTGTTATACATTTAGGCTTTGCATTTAGGTTTTTACTCCACTTTGAGTTTATTTTTCTGCATGGTGTTAGGAAGTGTTCTAATTTCATTCTTTTACATGTAGCTGTCCAGTTTTCCCAGCACCACTTATTGAAGAGGCTGTCTTTTCTCCATTGTATATGCTTGCCTCCTTTATCAAAGATAAGGTGACCATATGTCCATGGGTTTATCTCTGGGCTTTCTATCCTGTTCCATTGATCTATCTTTCTGTTTTTATGCCAGTACAATACTGTCTTGATGACTGTAGCTTTGTAGTATAGTCTGAAGTCAGGGAGCCTGATTCCTCCAGCTCCATTTTTCGTTCTCAAGATGGCTTCGGCTATTCGGGGTCTTTTGTGTTTCCATACAAATTGTGAAGTTTTTTGTTCTAGTTCTGTGAAAAATGCCAGTGGTAGTTTGAGAGGGATTGCATTGAATCTGTAGATTGCTTTGGGTAGTAGAGTCGTTTTCACAATGTTGATTCTTCCAGTCCAAGAACATGGTATATCTCTGCATCTGTTTGTATCATCTTTAATTTCTTTCATCAGTGTCTTATAATTTTCTGCATACAGGTCTTTTGTCTCCTTAGGTAGGTTTATTCCTAGATATTTTATTCTTTTTGTTGCAATGGTAAATGGGAGTGTTTTCTTGATTTCACTTTCAGATTTTTCATCATTAGTATATAGAAATGCCAGAGATTTCTGTGCATTAATTTTGTATCCTGCTACTTTACCAGATTCATTGATTAGCTCTAGTAGTTTTCTGGTAGCATCTTTAGGATTCTCTATGTATAGTATCATGTCATCTGCAAACAGTGACAGCTTTACTTCTTCTTTTGCAATTTGGATTCCTTTTATTTCCTTTTCTTCTCTGACTGCTGTGGCTAAAACTTCCAAAACTAAGTTGAATAAGAGTGGTGAGAGTGGGCAACCTTGTCTTGTTCCTGATCTTAGTGGAAATGGTTTCAGTTTTTCACCATTGAGGACGATGCTGGCTGTGGGTTTCTCATATATGGCCTTTATTATGTTGAGGAAAGTTCCCTCTATGCCTACTTTCTGTAGGTTTTTTTTTTATCATAAATGGGTGTTGAATTTTGTCGAAAGCTTTCTCTGCATCTATTGAGATGATCATATGGTTTTTCTCCTTCAATTTGTTAATATGGTGTATCACATTGATTGATTTGCATATATTGAAGAATCCTTGCACTCCTGGAATAAACCCCACTTGATCATGGTGTGTGATCCTTTTAATGTGCTGTTCGATTCCGTTTTCTAGTATTTTGTTGAGGATTTTTGCATCTATGTTCATCAGTGATATTGGCCTGTAGTTTTCTTTCTTTGTGACATCTTTGTCTGGTTTTGGTATCAAGGTGATGGTGGCCTCGTAGAATGAGTTTGGGAGTGTTCCTCCTTCTGCTATATTTTGGAAGAGTTTGAGAAGGATAGGTGTTAGCTCTTCTCTAAATGTTTGATAGAGTTCGCCTGTGAAGCCATCTGGTCCTGGGCTTTTGTTTGTTGGAAGATTTTTTATCACAGTTTCAATTTCAGTGCTTGTGATTGGTCTGTTCATACTTTCTGTTTCTTCCTGATTCAGTCTCGGCAGGTTGTGCATTTCTAAGAATTTGTCCATTTCTTCCAGGTTGTCTATTTTATTGGCATAGAGTTGCTTGTAGTAATCTCTCATGATCTTTTGTATCTCTGCAGTGTCAGTTGTTACTTCTCCTTTTTCATTTCTAATTCTGTTGATTTGAGTCTTCTCCCTTTTTTTCTTGATGAATCTGGCTAACGGTTTATCAATTTTGTTTATCTTCTCAAAGAACCAGCTTTTAGTTTTATTGATCTTTGCTATCGTTTCCTTCATTTCTTTTTCATTTATTTCTGATCTGATCTTTATGATTTCTTTCCTTCTGCTAACTTTGGGGTGTTTTTGTTCTTCTTTCTCTAATTGCTTTAGGTGCAAAATTAGGTTGTTTATTTGAGATGTTTCCTGTTTCTTAAGGTGGGATTGTATTGCCATAAACTTCCCTCTTAGAACTGCGTTTGCTGCATCCCATAGATTTTGGGTCGTCGTGTCTCCATTGTCATTTGTTTCTAGGAATTTTTTTATTTCCTCTTTGATTTCTCCAGTGATCACTTCGTTATTGAGTAGTGTATTGTTTAGCCTCCATGTGTTTGTATTTTTTACAGATCTTTTCCTGTAATTGACGTCTAGTCTCATAGCATTGTGGTCGGAAAAGATACTTGATACAATTTCAATTTTCTTAAATTTACCAAGGCTTGATTTGTGACCCAAGATATGATCTATCCTGGAGAATGTTCCATGAGCACTTGAGAAAAATGTGTATTCTGTTGTTTTTGGATGGAATGTCCTATAAATATCAATTAAGTCCATCTTGTTTAATGTATCATTTAAAGCTTGTGTTTCCTTATTTATTTTCATTTTGGAAGATCTGTCCATTGGTGAAAGTGGGGTGTTAAAGTCCCCTACTATGAGTGTGTTACTGTCGATTTCCCCTTTTATGGCTGTTAGTATTTGCCTTATGTATTGAGGTGCTCCTATGTTGGGTGCATAAATATTTACAATTGTTATATCTTCTTCTTGGATCGATCCCTTTATCATCATGTAGTGTCCTTCTTTGTCTCTTCTAATAGTCTTTATTTTAAAGTCTATTTTGTCTGATATAAGAATTGCTACTCCAGCTTTCTTTTGATTTCCATTTGCATGGAATATCTTTTTCCATCCCCTTACTTTCAATCTGTATGTGTCTCTAGGTCTGAAGTGGGTCTCTTGTAGACAGCATATATATGGGTCTTGTTTTTGTATCCATTCAGCCAATCTGTGTCTTTTGGTGGGAGCATTTAGTCCATTTACATTTAAGGTAATTATTGATATGTATGTTCCTATTCCCATTTTCTTAATTGTTTTGGGTTTGTTATTGTAGCTATTTTCCTTCTGTTTTGTTTCTTGCCTAGAGAAGTTCCTTTAGCATTTGTTGTAAAGCTGGTTTGGTGGTGCTGAACTCTCTCAGCTTTTGCTTGTCTGTAAACGTTTTAATTTCTCCATCAAATCTGAATGAGATCCTTGCTGGGTAGAGTAATCTTGGTTGCAGGTTTTTCTCCTTCATCACTTTAATTATGTCCTGCCACTCCCTTCTGGCTTGTAGAGTTTCTGCTGAGAGATAAGCTGTTAACCTGATGGGGATTCCCTTGTGTGTTATTTGTTGTTTTTCCCTTGCTGCTTTTAATATGATTTCTTTGTGTTTAATTTTTGACAGTTTGATTAATATGTGTCTTGGCGTATTTCTCCTTGGATTTATCCTGTATGGGACTCTCTGTGCTTCCTGGACTTGATTAACTATTTCCTTTCCCATATTAGGGAAGTTTTCAACTATAATCTCTTCAAATATTTTCTCAGTCCCTTTCTTTTTCTCTTCTTCTTCTGGAACCCCTATAATTCGAATGTTGGTGCATTTAATGTTGCCCCAGAGGTCTCTGAGACTGTCGTCAGTTCTTTTCATTCTTTTTTCTTTCTTCTGCTCTGCAGTAGTTATTTCCACTATTTTATCTTCCACATCACTTATCTGTTCTTCTGCCTCAGTTATTCTGCTATTGATCGCATCGAGAGTATTTTTCATTTCATTTATTGTGTTGTTCATCGTTGCTTGTTCCATGTTTAGTTCTTCTAGGTCCTTGTTAACTGTTTCTTGCATTTTGTCTATTCTATTTCCAAGATTTTGGATCATCTTTACTATCATCATTCTGAATTCTTTTTCAGGTAGACTGCCTATTTCCTCTTCATTTGTTAGGTCTGGTGGGTTTTTATCTTGCTCCTTCTCCTGCTGTGCATTTTTCTGTCTTCTCATTTTGCTTATCTTACTGTGTTTGGGGTCTCCTTTTTGCAGGCTGCAGATTCGTAGTTCCCATTGTTTTTGGTGTCTGTCCCCAGTGTCTAAGGTTGGTTCAGTGGGTTGTGTAGGCTTCCTGGTGGAGGGGACTAGTGACTGTGTTCTGGTGGATGAGGCTGGATCCTGTCTTTCTGGTGGGCAGGTCCACGTCTGGTGGTTTGTTTTGGGGTGTCTGTGGACTTTTTATGATTTTAGGCAGCATCTCTGCTAATGGGTGGTGTTGTGTTCCTGTCTTGCTAGTTGTTTGGCATAGGGTGTCCTGCACTGTAGCTTGCTCGTCATTGAGTGAAGCTGGGTGCTGGTGTTGAGATGGAGATCTCTGGAAGATTTTCGCCATTTGATATTATGTGGAGCTGGGAGGTCTCTTGTGGACCAGTGTCCTGAAGTTGGCTCTCCCACCTCAGAGGCATAGCACTGACTCCTGGATGCAGCACCAAGAACCTTTCATCCACAAGGCTCCTCCATTTGGGATGATTCGTTGTCTGTTCATGTATTCCACAGATGCAGGGTACATCAAGTTGATTGTGGAGATTTAATCCATTGCTTCTGAGGCTGCTGGGAGAGATTTCCCTTTCTCTTCTTTGTTCGCACAGCTCCCGGGTCTCAGCTTTGGATTTGGCCCCGCCTCTGCGTGTAGGTCGCCGGAGGGCGTCTGTTCTTTGCTCAGACAGGACAGGGTTAAAGGAGCTGCTGCTTTGGGGGTTCTGGCTCACTCAGGCCGGGGGGAGAGAGGGGCACGGACTGCGGGGCGAGCCTGCCGTGGCAGAGGCCGGCGTGACGTTTCACCAGCCTGAGGCGCGCCATGTGTTCTCCCGGGGCAGTTGTCCCTGGATCCCGGGACCCCGGCAGTGGCGGGCTGCACAGCCTCCCCGGAAGCGGGGCATGGACAGTGACCTGCGCTCATACACAGGCCTCTTGGCGGCGGCAGCAGCATCCCCAGCGTCCCACGCCTGTCTCTGGGGTCCGCACTTTCAGCCGCGGCTCGCGCCCGTCTCTGGAGCTCCCTTAAGCAGCGCTCTTAATCCCCTCTCCTCGCACACCAGGAAACAAAGAGGGAAGAAAAAGTCTCTTGCCTCTTCGGCAGGTCCAGACTTTTCCCCGGACTCCCTCCCGGCTAGCTGCGGCGCATTAGCCCCTTCAGGCTGTGTTCACGCCACCAACCCCAGTCCTCTCCCTGTGCTCCGACCGAAGCCCGAGCCTCAGCTCCCTGCCCCGCCCGCCCCGGCGGGGGAGCAGACAAGCCTCTCGGGCTGGTGAGTGCCGGTTGGCACCGATCCTCTGTGCGGGAATCTCTCCGTTTCGCCCTCCGCACCCCTGTTGCTGTGCTCTCCTCTGCGACTCGGAAGCTTTCCCCCTCAGCCACCCACAGTCTCCGCCCGCGAAGGGGCTCCTAGTGTGTGGAAACCTTTCCTCCTTCACAGCTCCCTCCCACTGGAGCAGGTCCCATCCCTATTCTTTTGTCTCTGTTTATTCTTTTTTCTTTAGCCCTACCCCAGGTACGTGGGGAGTTTCTTGCCTTTTGGGAGGTCTGAGGTCTTCTGCCAGCGTTCAGTAGGTGTTCTGTAGGAGTTGTTCCACGTGTAGATGTATTTCTGGTGTATCTGTGGGGAGGAAGGTGATCTCCGTGTCTTACTCTTCTGCCATCTTCCCCGGAAGTCTCAGGAAACTTTTTAATGAAGTTGAAAGTCATGACTGTCATCCTGGACTAAACATTCTAGTATTAACCCAAGACTATCCTGCAACTGAAAGGGACAGAAGTGTCTTCTAAATTATGGATCTGAGACTTCATTCAGGGAACTGGGCCCAAAGCAAGCCTTCACATGGATTTAAAGAGATAGTGAGAGAAAAGAATAAAGCTGCTTTCCATGCGTCCTTAGTCAGCTCTGACCTTTCAACATAACAGTTGCACAAAGATGCATGACACACAGCCTTGCCTTCAGGAAGCACACGAAGTCCAACAGGAAAAAGAGGTTTAAAGCAATTATAACCCAACATGCTAAAAATCAGAGCTACGACTGTGGGGCATACGGAATGGAGAAAAAAAGAAAGATATATGGAAGGTTTCAATATTTTGTAGATGTTGAAGTAGGGTTGTCAGAGAAAATACAGGCCCTCTGGTTAAATGTGAATTTTAGATAAACAATGAATAAATTTTTTGAGTATAAGTTATGTCCCATGCAATATTTTTATTTGCTAAATCTGGTAAGGCTATGCTCATGGGACAGAGATTGGCCCTGGGATCCCTCTTATTGGTGTAACCTGTTCTCCTCATTGCTCTTGTCCATCCTGGATGCTGGGTTCTACACACATGCCTGTCACACCTGGACCACATCATACCCATCACTCATCTACTGTTACATTTATAACTACTTCACAGAGAAATTGTGAGGATCCCAATGAGGTCATCTCAATATCTTCTCTATGCTGTGATTTCTAAATGGTTTCTCGCCAGTGCCAACCTCTCTGCCTAAACTCTGGAATTATATCCAATTACCTACTCAATCCCTCCATACAGATGGATAGCAGGCAGTCAAATTCTACATATCTCACACAGAGATGGCGACTCCCAAATTTCTTCCCCGAACCCCTCCTTCTTGAGTCTTCTCCCATCTCAGTTTACGATGCACAGTTGATCAGACCAAAGACCCAGGCATCATCCTTGGATCAACTCTCTTTCCTTATTCCCCACATCTAATCCAGTGCCAAGTCCTACCTCTAAACATATTCCAGATCCAGCACTCCTAACAATGCCCACTGGCAGCATCCTCAGCCAGGCCTCTACCCTCTCCTCTACGTCAACATCCTCTCTCTGCTTCCCCTCTTGCTCAATCTACTCCACCCTGCACCACAGCCATGGAACCTTTTACAGCGTAAATTGGACCACGTCATTCCCCTGCCCAAAACCCTCAGCCCTCTTCCCATTGCCCTTGAAGAAAATCCATACCCTTTGTCACATACCCTCAAGGTCACTCATTCTCTCGTCATGTTTACCCCCCTCTTTTTTCACTGCATTTCAACCCCACTGGCCTTCTCTCCACCCATCAGACAGGCCAAGGTCACCCACTAGCTGCTCCATCCATGGGGCACTCTCCCCTGGATCGATACATGATTGGCTACTTATCACTATTTGGATCTCAGCTCAAGCATCTTCTCCAAGAATCCTCCCTGATGAATGCCTCCCCTAAGGCACTAGACTTCACCCATCACTTCTCTCCTCATTCTTCTGCTTTATTTCCTTCATAACTGGTTATCACTACCTGAAATTATCTTATGTATTTGCTTCCCAAACAGAAATCAAAATCCTTGCTGAAGTCATGATAGTTAATATCTATTCCCTCCCCCTCGATCCAGCAGACTTGTCATTCTGTCATAGGAGGAGATTATTTTAATCTGACAGAATTTGTTCTTTACAAAGCCATGCTGTTTACTACTGCTCTTATTAAAATATTTATTAAATAGTTTGACACTTATTTTCTTCCAGCCTCTTTCCAGATATGGAGGTTGTGTTTATCAGTCCAAAAACATCTAGATTATTCTTTTCATAAATATGTGACATTATTTTTGGTAATGTCCAAACTTCTCCTCCACAGATTCTCTAAAATGGAACCAATGCTTGCTCAGTACTTTAAACTGTAAATAACCAAAATTGTGGATACATATGACTCAGATTTTTTTTCTTTATTTAAGATTCAATTTATACCTACAAAGTAAAACCACATAGCTCTGTTCCAATACAGAACGTAGATGAATGGATAGATAACTAGATTGGTTTCTTAATGTCTCTGTCCCATAGGCATCATTTAAAATTTACCTAATACGTAAAAATACTTTCCTTTATATATGTCACTACTAAGATATTTAGTTTTTCAATTTTCCTTTAGGAACTTTGCTTTAGTTTTCTCATTTTACCTACTAACTTTCAGCATTCTGCATGTTTCTCCTGGTAACTTGCCCCACTTTCATTCCTGCAAGATTCTCATTTACATTCCATGTCCTAGAAAGTGTTTTGCTTAGTCAATTAGTTTTTCATTTTACATTCTTCTATTTCCATGTATGGAAATTACCCTCTTGTTCTTAATAAAGCATATGTAAAAATGTCCAGTCTTCTTGCTCTAGCTCCATCTTTTATTTCTTTTTCAGTTTATACTAATCCAATTTGCATATCCTTAAAATGCATTTTAATTATTTGCTCATCAATCTTAATCTATTCAGTATAAAATATCTTTAGATAGAAAAAAGAAGTCCTCCTTGTTTCCAACAATCGGCAACAACAACAACAACAACAACAGCTTATTATTTAGGGAACCACAGCCCCATAGTAGGAGTCATTTAAACCCCTCACAGATGCTGGGTCCCTTCCCTGCTTCCCTAAATCAATCTGAGCCTGCCTTAGTCCATTCAGGCTGCTATCACAAAAATACCATAGACTGGAGGACTTAAACAACAAACATTTGCTTCTCACAGTTCTGGATGCTGGAAGTCCAAGACCAAGGTACCGACAGATCCCGTATCTCTGAGTGCCCTCTTCCTCATTTGCAGATGGCTGCCTTCTCACTGTGTCCTCACATTGTGGACAGAATGAGGAAGCTCTCTGTGTGGGTCTCAGTAAAGGGCACTAATCCCATCCAAGAGGGCTCTGCCCTCATAACCTAATCACCTCCCAAAGGACCCTCCTCCTAATACCATCACACTGGGGGTTAGGATTTCAGCATATGAACTTTGAGAGGAAAACATTCAGTCCACCACAGAACCTAAGACAAGAAGCACTCAGCAGCTATGGCCTCACAGAGCAAACTTCCAGTCACTAAGGTTCTAGGTCATTCTGGGTTTGGCACCTTGGGCTCTGCGCCTGAGTCGTGTTCTGACCCTTTGTCTCTTTCTAGACTGATATTGTACCTCTCCTTTGTCAGGCTCCACCCCAACACTGGAGGTCTGCCCCAAGCCTCCAGCTGGCTGGATGTGGCTGACTGTCTCCCTACCTATGCTTCCAGTTGCCACCAACCCTACCCATTTTCTCCTCTCTCCTCTGTTGGAACTTCTTGTTATGTGTTGGGTCTCTCCATTCTCTATCTCCTCTCTCCACTGAGCCACCCCCAACCCTTGGCACTGACTGATTGCCACAATCAACTGTGCCTGGACTCTAATGCGCTTGCAGAGAAGAGCTGGAACCATTCACCTCCAGTTTTCCTATGAGAGAGATAAATCAACTCCTATTTTATTCAGGCAGTTGAAGTTTGGGGGCCTCTGTGTCACAGAAGTTTGAGCTTGGCCCCTAAATTACCCTAACCTTATTCCTAAATAAGAATTCAAAGCTAGGGATAAGCAGGTATTTTTAGGAAAGCCAGGACCATGAAAAAGAGAAACCAGAATAAACAGAAAAAAAAAGGACTTCAAGAGAGAGAGAAAATACAGGGTGCAGAATTAAGCTAAATAATGACAAGAACAGCAACAATGAATATCACCCCAGAAATGATAAGATGTTGCACCCCTAAAACAAAAACAGGTACCTCTGCAAAAGGAATAACAAGAAAACAAGAGTTCTTAGAAATTCAAAATGTTAACCAAAATAAAAATTTCAATAGAAATGTTGTAAGTGAAAAATTGAAGAGATTTCCTAGAAGTAGAACAAAAAGAGATGGAAAATAGGAGAGAAAGATGAACTACCTGGGGGCTCAATCCAAGAAATTAGACAAGAAAGAGAGATAAACAACAAGGTCCTACTATATAGCACAGAGAACTATATTCAATAGCCTATGATAAACCATAATGGAAAAGAATATTAAAATGAATATATATATATGTACATATATATGTATAACTGAATCACTTTGCTGTACAGCAGAAATTAACACAACATTGTAAACCTCAATAAACACAACATTGTATACCTCAATAAAAATATTGATTAAAAAGAGAGAACAGAGAAGATAAAGGGGGCAAATTATCAGACAATAATAGAGTTGAAGCCTCTAAGTACCAAAGTCTGAGATGGCATGAGGAATGTTTGCTCCACTCTGTGTTCGGACTCTAGTTGAGCTTCTGCGAGAAGGAAGTGTCTGCTGTTTAATAAAATGTGCTGATTAAGTAGCATAGGTCCCAGGGGACAGAGAGTATTGGGGAAAACCAGGGGTCCAAGCAGACCAAGCAGGACCAATCTACAGATTGATATGAGAGTTGTGAAACCATTGAGCAGTAGCATCCTTACCATGCGGTATCATCCATATAGGGAGAGGAGAGGACCTAGCCGAAACTTTTTTATCCACTTCTCATAAGTAGAACAGGCAGAACCAAGTTAGAATGTCAATGATAACCCCTGAAAGGCCAACAGGTTGTTGGGAGGGACCTACGTCTTTGTACCCAAAGCATCCCAGTTTGGGGTACACGTAGGAGGGAGTCAATGGACATTGATTGAATGAAAGAATGAATGAGTAACTAAGGAAATGAATAACCCTCCTGGAATGGGTAGTATGGGGGACTGTTTGGAAAAACTATCAGGTTATGAAGGTTGAGGATGTTTGTGCTCTTACAATTCAGTGGATAGTTGGAAAGGCTGGACAGAGAAACAAGGACAGGGACAGAGACAGAGCACCATAAGGGGTAATGCCGCTCCCAGGAGCACAGCCTCCAGACAGAGCAGGGAACGTTAGCAGCCCTGGGGAAACGTCAAACTAGGTCAGTGAGTACGGAGGGAGGGAGAACTTCAACAGCCCACACATGGATTGGCGGAGGTAGATGAGGTTTGGGATAAGAAGCAGTCATTTTAGAGCCCACAAGGAAAGGAAAGATACTGGGTTGTTCACTGAATTGGTAAGAGAAACGGGTGCTGAGTAGTTCTGTGTAACAGCTATCACAGGACAATTAAATTCAGTGTTCTGAGGAAGGGAACAAACCAATCCCTCCCACCAGAAAACAGAGCCCTGACAGTGAAGAAAGTAGCTTTGAAAAAAAGAGAGAAAACGACTTGCAGAAAATCTCTACCTTTTCCCAAATACCTTATTAAAAACAAGACAAATGAGGTACATCACAATTCCAAAAGGTCATATTCTCTAACAAGAATCCTACACGAGTATGTGGCAGAGTGTTTTGTTTTGTTTTCTGGAAGACTACAGCAAAGAGGTGGGGGAGGGGAGCAGAAAAGAAGGAAAAAAAGGAAGGGATTTTGTTTGTTTGTTGCGGCACTCAAGTTAGGTTAATTTCTCCTCTTTAGGGTATGTAAATTACACAGAGAAAAATTAAGTTAATGATGAAACTAGGTACCATTTCCTGAGAACTTTGCATGAAATGGGCATGGAACTAGATACTGAAATGTGTTCCCTCCCCCTGATTAGATTTCAGTTGCGGGGCATGTTGAATTTGGATTAAATTCCAAGGGCAACAGGAATGTGTTGAAAGGTTTCAAGGAAGGAAGTGTCGTGATCTGATTTTTTTGAGTAATAAGAAACATTTTTTCTATTTTTCTCATTTTTAAATTTCTTTAAGTGTTAGCTGACTGTTTAGAGCAAAACTAAGAATACAGTATTGTGGAGTTTATAACCTGTTATGATGTTATATAAAATGTTTGACAACAATAGACTATGAATGGCGGGGAGGCGGGTTGGAAGTTACCG
Organism: Mesoplodon bidens; assembly: GCF_964165515.1. Classification (NCBI taxonomy): domain Eukaryota; kingdom Metazoa; phylum Chordata; class Mammalia; order Artiodactyla; family Ziphiidae; genus Mesoplodon; species Mesoplodon bidens. The sequence goes on along the minus strand of NC_138176.1, from coordinate 114,816,536 downwards.
TTACAAGGGTCTTATTCTAAGTACGAAATGCTAGGATTCTATTTGAAGATTTGAATTTGTGATACATTAAAGATATATCTTTTCAATCCTAGAGCAACCACAAAAAGTAACACTAATAAAATGGAAGTAGAGCTAAAAAGCAAAAAAAAAAAAAAAAAAGAGAGAGAGAGAAAGAAAAATCAATACAATAATCAAGGGATCAAAGAACACAGCAATGGGTACACTGATTAAAACTATAAATATATCTTCGAATTCTGAGAAGGATAAGAGAAAACTTTAGCATAGTGTAACTTATCACTTAAACTTATGGAATTTTTTAAATTATTAAAATATTTAACAAAACCTGGTAAATTCTAACACTTTATTCTTTTAAGTTATAACTATGTCGACTTGCCTTAAGCCAAAATTGGAATCTTCTTTTACATACAATAGGAGAACCCATGAAATGACCATCCTTGTAGTTCCTCAAAGAGTTGCAGGTCAAAATAAACTTGAGATTTTTTTTACTCCTAAAAAAAAAAAAAAAAAAAAAAAAATCAAGGGAGAAGTGAGACAATTTCACTGCTAGACATGGGAGTTTAGGCGCTCTTAATAAGCCTAAGTCTCACTGCTACTCCTGAGTTCTTCCTGATTTTGTAGCTCTCCTTTTCCAAGGGAGTTGTCTGCCAGTAAGGGGATTTCTTCCAGGCTGGAGTTATATTAAACACTTAAGTTTTTAAATTAAAACAATAGTAGAGTGCACTGACATTTTGTTCCTAGAGCTTGTGGAGTAATATTTTTATGGTTTCTCTGGTAACCGCAGAGGCAAGAGTGGGCAGGAGGAAAGGAGCAGAAGGGCTGGCATCAGTGGTGGGGAGGTAGAAGGAGCACCTCTCTGTGGCGTGCTGGCTTGGGGCCTAACAGGACAGGGCCAGAAGTCCAGCTACTGCCCAGAAAATGGCCCAGATCCCTAGCTTGAGTCATTATCCCATGACTGGAGAATGTCGACAGATTATTTTCTCAAGAAACTAGCAATAAACCAAGAGGGTGTAGGGATTAAGAACTGGTTCTAAAAAAGAAATGTTTATATAGGGCTAGATGTCAGCCTAGGAAGGGCAGTTGTTGGTTGAACCACTATTTGTAGATAACAGGTGCAGGCATGGCCACATCCACAGAGACTGATGTGTTGTCAAGGACTTGATTTTGCCAGTGGGACCAGATTCTGGGGCAGAGTCTGAGCTGGGTCCTACTATCTCTGCTACCTCTATGTTTATGAAACCTGGTCCCATCATTATTTAGTCAGCCTCTACTGTGGACCAACTGTGCACAGCACTGAACCAAGGACTTTGGAAATATTAAAAAAAAAAAAAAGACCTACCCTACCCTTGCCAAAGATATAAAGCAAATGAGGCAAATAAACTCATACTTATGTGACCCACACATTTTAACTCCTAAGTCTTAAAAAAAAAAAAAAAGGTAGTTGTGGGAAGGAAAGAAAGTCCAAAAATCCTGTTGGAAGTCAACACATCTTAATAGTTAAGAGTGTTGGCCCTGGATTTGAATTCCAACTTTTATCTACTTGTTATAGATCCTTGCCAGGTACCTATACTTACTGACCTGGATTTTGCAATTGTCAAAAGGAGGGGAAATTCTTACCTCATGAGTTTGTTGTGAGAATTAAGTGAGAAAATGTATGACAAGCACTAATACAATCTGGCATAGCACTGGTCCTCAATAAATGGTAATTGTCACTACTGCTATCATTCACACATTCAGTCTTACCCTTGTCATGACTGGTATATGGGCACTAAGCATGGTGAATTGCTTCCAGCAATATGGAGTTGGCAGGGGTAACCAGGAGACAGGATCATAGAGAGGCGATGGAAGGTGACTTCTAAGGTCCAGCCCTCCTGGCAAGGTATAGCATCCAAGGGACACTGGAACCTAGGGACAGAGAAGGCACAGTGGTCTTGGCATCAAGGGCAGGAACAGACTAAACATTCAGTCATCTGTTGGAAACCATTCGATGGGATGCCTGGCTCCAATCGCTTAATCTGTGATTTACTAGGTTCCAACTACTGTACCGAATACCTCATCCAGAGGGCAAAGAACGGGCCTGGGCAGGGTCAGCCAAAACCTACTCCAGAGAATTTTCCAACACTGCAAGGAAAAGTGGTGAGTCCAAGGAGGAGTTACTACCCAAGGAAGCTGGTTGGTTTCCCCTGGGGACCCTGCTGTCACTCAGGACCCCACCTCACTGTCTTCATTCTGAAGCCTGCTAGAAGAGTTGGAGAACTATTCACACCTTCCTGCCTCGGGTGTGGCTTAGCTGAGAAACAGAAGCTGTGTTGGGGTTTCAGGAGAATGGTCCAGGGCCCAGCTGCAGGAAGCTGGGCAAAAGAAAAGTGGGGTGACCAGAGATGAGGTGAGGAAGCTTGTTACCATCTCAGTAACACAGCAGAATCCACTTGGGCTAATGAGAAGTTGTTTCACCGCTCTGTTGGATTAGTCACCCAGTTCAAATTATTTTTAAGATAGTGTTCTATTTATATACCAAACAGCTAAGTATGGAACTCTGTGACTCCACCAGTACTCAAAATTATTCCACATAGACTAAAATGAAAACATAAATGGTAAATGAAGCCAGACCAGGTTACCTCAATTTTCAGATGATCGTATCTAGAAAGTAGACAACATTAACATTTAGATGGCTTTTAATCACAGTCAGAACCAGAGAAAAATGTTTCCATTTGTCAATCTCTTTTTTTTCCTAAGATTTTTTGATGTGGACCACTTTTAAAGTCTTTATTGAATTTGTTACAAGATTGCTTCTGTTTTATGCTTTGGGTTTTGGGCCTGGAGGCATGTGGGATCTTAGCTCCCTGACCAGGGATTGAACCTGCACCCTCTGCATTGAAAGGCGAAGGCTTAACCACTGGGCTGCCAGGGAAGTCCCTGTAAATCTGTTTGTGTTTTTTTTTAAAAAAAAGCCTCAAATATCTTGTAAGTATAAGAAGTGACTTTGAATACAAATAATCCCTTTCTCCAAATGTGGTTAAATTTGTTATAAGAACAACTAAGTCAAACTAGTTTTCTTGAGTTTCCAGTGAGAAGACATAATTCTGACTTTGCTTGACTAATAGAATTGTCATGTTGTCTGGCTAAACATAGAAAATATCGTTGAATGAGGACATAAGTGCTGTCACTTCTAGAACAGTGGCTTTGTGGTGAGAGGATTGGAGACCTGCGTTCTAGTCTCCTGCTGTGGACAAGTCACTTAAAATGTGTTGAGCGTTCACCAGAGCACAGTTCTGAGTAAATAAGGGGTCTGGGGGAAGAGAAGTTTGGTCCTTTCCTTCACGTGATTTAGCATCTGGTTGGTGTCACAAAATTAAAACCAAAGGTCCAGGGGTGCCCAGTAAGACAGTTTGCGGTGAGGTTCCATGTTGATAGACAATTCGGAGAAATGGGAGGCACAACATTTAAATGACTCAGGAATGAGCAGGTTCCCAACCTGGGTGAGCAGGTGGTCCTTAGTCCCAAAGATGGAGGCAGTTGCCAGGTGACCTGGGCCGGGCCCTTAGTGGATCCACCGGGCAAATGAGGGTGGGAATAATTTCCCTCCTACTTTATAGGAGTGTTGTGAGATGATGTGAGAACTTGTTTAAAACATTTTTAAAAACACATCTGACATGAATGGATAAAGAAGATGTGGCACATATATACAATGGACTATTACTCAGCCATAAAAAGAAACGAAATTGAGTCATTTGTAGTGAGGTGGATGGACCTAGAGCCTGTCATACAGAGTGAAGTAAGTCAGAAAGAGAAAAACAAATACCATATGCTAACACATATATATGGAATATTAAAAAAAAAGGTTCTGATGAACCTAGAGGCAGGACAGGAATAAAGACACAGACATAGAGAATGGACTCGAGGACACGGGGAGGGGGGAAGGGGAAGCTGGGATGAAGTGAGAGAGTGGCATGGACATATATACACTACCAGATGTAAAATAGATAGCTAGTGGGAAGCAGCCGCATAGCACAGGGAGACCAACTCGGTGCTTTGTGACCACCTAGAGGGGTGGGATAGGGAGGGTGGGAGTGAGATGCAAGAGGGAGGAGATATGGGGATATATGTATACATATAACTGATTCACTTTGTTATACAGCAGAAACTAACACACCATTGTAAAGCAATTATACTCCAATAAAGATGTTAAAAAAAACCACATCTGACATAGAATCAGACAGCGTTTTACTCAGTATGCTGATTAGTGGGCTGCTGTCCTTTTAGTTGTGACTTCGTTTCTCTATTATTCATTTCAGGCATACATAGCTGTTTTCTGACTCCAGATGACACCCTTTTTAGGAACATGAACAATATATGCCGACACTTCAGCCATAGCCCTACTGCTTATGTGCTGAGACTCTTCTCTGAGTTGTGGCCACAGCCACTGTGTGTGAAGACCTTTCTATTTGTAGCTTTATCGCTTTGCCCTGGGGGTTCCTAATCTCAAAAAGGGCTTCTCTAGCCCCGATTAGCTAGGTCAAGTTGCTTAGTCTAATCCTACTGCTTACCTGTGGGAAAAGGACAGCCACATGATGGACGGTGGTTGTCAGTGCAGCTCTGTAGCATTTCTGCCTTCCCTGCCTATAGTCCTCAGATGGTTAGAGATTGAATGTCCTGTTTACCTCGCCTAATTATTTTGTGTAGACAAAATGACTTCCAGTAATTGGATTTTTAACGTTATATTAAAGAGCCTCTGTGGTTGTACTTGCAAAGGCTGGCAATGCAGGGGGAAAAAAAGCCAAGTAAAGAGAGCAGAGAAAGAGAGATGGTACTGAATAGATTGAGTAAGAACCAAACCTTCCCCTCCTGCCTCCAGTTTGGTATCTCAACCCTCAGCAGCTGTTCCGCCCCTACTTTCCTTTCCTGTTACTGACACGGAGCCTGGAAAGAGCAAGGTGATGGAGAGAGGGAATGAGAAGATGGAAAGGTAACATGCTAAGAGGTTTTAGGGAAACCAAAGAGATCAGTGGCACCCCCCTAATGCCTTCCTGTTCATCCCACTTTTGCTCTCTCCCCATATCATTTCCAATTAAGTTTTATCTTTTGCTCAGTTGCTTAAGCCCTTAGAAGGCAATTTCTCTGACCCCTCTGGTGCTGTGGGGTTCAAGCAGGAATTCAAAAACTAAACTCACTTTCAGCCTTCCCTCTGTTCTCTTGGCATTCAGGAAGCCCCAGACCTCTGTGGAGTTTAAAACCTAGTTTGGGTGCCCTGGTCTTAAAGAGGCTGAGAGTCACTGCTTGAGGGGTAAAAAAAATCCAGTTCAACCTCATCTTGAAAGAAGAGCTAAAATCATAGAAAAGATACTGCATAGTTCTTTGACAAAATGCATGGGGTGGAAATTCAAAGATTGTCATAGCAATTCATAATATTTGCACTATAGTCTTCCATTTTCCTGAATTTTTAGTCCTTCCATTTTATGGCAAATCATTTACTATCTGAGATGTTTATTACCTTCAAGCTACAATATTTAGTGCGCAAGAATGTTTTGAGGATCAATAATATATGGTCACATGTACTCCTAAGAGGAATGACCTAAAGTGAACTAACAAAATGTTATATCATGCTTAACAAATACTGGGTACGGCGTACAAACTGGTATTACTAACACCAGTAATTATTGCGATACATATGTCTTAAATACATCCAAAAAATCTATATAACTTTTCATACCTGCTTAAATAACAGCTGTTAAATTGCCAGGAGGATTCTAAAGCATTAAAAAATGTACAAGGAAAATTTCTAGTGCTTTCCTCCTTTATATACTCAAAACAGAGTTATTAACATCCTTAAAAATCACCTTTCAACCTGCTTATAAAATTGAAAACCTACACGTGGTATGGAAAGGGGGAATTAACTTGGACTATAAAACAGTTAAAAATGAAGACAACCTTCCAAAGAATGAGAGAAAATGCCTTTTACAACAGATACAATTATGGCTTGGCTAGAAGAAGAAAAGCCTATCCAAAGCTACATGTCCTAACGGGTTTGAGTTTCTCTGTATAGAACACTTTTTGGCAATAAGCCAGAAGCAGAGCAGAGAGGGAAAGAGAGAGAGAGAGAGAGAGAGAGAGTGTGTGTGTGTGTGTGTGTAAAATTTACTCATTCATTCACTTAATGTTGATTGACCACTTAGTTTATAACAGGCACTGGGGATAGAATAATGAACAAAACAGACAAAAATCCCTGCCTTCATAATATTTATATACTAGAGGATAATACATATGCAAATGTACAAGTCACCTAATTATTTATACATAGGCTCAAAGGTATATGTGTACATAGACATATGGATTCTGTTAAAATATTTATTTCCTTCCTATTTGCAGCAAGAGTTTAATAATACAATAATTATAATCTATGTTCCTAATTGTTTTCTGCTTCAATGAACCTTTTCAACCTCTCCTTGGTGGGTACCTGAATAATGCTGAATGGCTAATCAAAACCCAGAAAAAAAAAATAGCTCTAATATTGCTGGACCTTGAGTTAAACCAAGACAACATTCAAAAGTGAATTCCTGGCTTTAGGTTCAAGATGGAGAATAAATGGAATGGAATGACTACTGCCCTTCCCTCCCCGAATCCCACTCACGTGAGAGCAAAAGAAAGAAACACAAATGGAACAAACCCAAACTAGTACAACAAATGGGAAAAGTTAGCTATCAGCAAAGCAGTATTGTTGACGAATTCTGGAATGTGGAAAATGTGTGGAATATTTGAACAGAAAAAAATGAAGCAGAGGAAGCTACAGTCCAGAACTTGCATTAAGGACGATTGAAAGCAGGTGTAGGCCAGGATTCGCACCCCTGCATCTCCTGTCATTGGCCTGCACCACTGGGCTCACCTGTAACTAGCCCCCCACTATAAATGAAAGAGGAGAAATGAAAACTGATACCACAGAAATACAAAGGATTATGAGACTACCGTGAAAAATTATATGCCAACGAATTGGATAACCTAGAAGAAATGGATAAATATCTAGAAACACATAACCTACCAAATCTGAATCATGAAGTAATAGAAAGTCTTGACAGACCAGTAACAAATAAGGGGATTTAATCAGTAACCAAAGACCTCCCAACAAAGCAAAGTCTAAGATCAGATGGCTTCACAAGTACATAATACAGTATCATTAACTACAGTCACTAAGCTGAATATTAGATCCTTGGAGCTTATTCATCTTATATTATAACTGAAAGTTTGTACCCTTTGACCAGTATCTCCCCATTTCCCCCACCTCTCAAACCCTGGTAATCACTATTCTACTTTCTGTTTCTATGAATTCGATGTTTTTAGATTCTACGTACAAGTGAGATCATACAGTATTTGCCTTTCTCTGACACTTCACTTAGCATAGTGTCCATCCATGTTGTTGCAAATGGCAGGGTTTCCTTCTTTCTCATGGCTGAATAACATTTTATTCTCCTTTCTGAATATACAGCTAAACTACATTTTCTAGCTGCAAACTCCTCCCCCATTGCATTTAGGTGGGTCCATGTGACAGAGTTCTGGCCAATGAAAGTGATTTACCATTTCTAGGCTTGTCCATAAAGCATCCTTCATGGTCTTCCATTCTTAAACTTTCTCTTCCCTCTGTGCAGCTAGAAGTGAAGGACTCTACACCCTTAGAGACTGATAGGGCTAAAAGACAGAAGGACCCAGAAACCTTGAGTCACCACCTGGAGAAGAGTTTCCCCGAAGAGCTGCTCAAATGGGAATGACTGCATTGGATTTTGGGGAGTGAGAAATAACATTTTTGTGTGCATTAAGCCATTGAAATTTGGTAGCTCAGAACTCCATGAGAACCTCCCACTCACACCTGAGATAATGTGATCATAGAGATTCGTGTCTGGAGATTTATCAAAAATAGGACCTCAAACCAGGTAAATAAAAGTCATGAGTTTAACCACAGAGCCAAAATGGATAGAAGTGAGTGGATTTTTATTGTGGTAAAATAGTCATAACAAAATTTGCCATTTTAACCATTTTTAAGGGTATGGTTCAGTCGCAGTTCACACATTCACATTTCTGTGCAACCATCACCACCATCCATCTCCAGAACTTTTTCATCTCCCCAACCCTTTCAGCTTAGGGAATCTACCCACTAAACACTAACTCCCCATTCTTTCTCCTCCCCCAGTCCCTGGCAACCACCATTCTGCTTTCTGTCTGGATGAATTTGACTATTCTGGGCACTTCATAAAAGTAGAATCATACAATATTTGTCCTCTGTGACTGGCTTATTTCACTTAGCATAATGTTCTCAAGGTTCATCCATGTTGTAGGCTGTGTCAAAGTTTCCTTCCTTTTTAAAACTGAATAATACTTTGTATATATGTAGACCACATTTGTTTATCCATTCATCATCTATGGACACTTGGGTTGCTTCTATATTTTGGTTATTGTGAATAATGCTGCTATGAACATGGGTGTGCAAATATCTATGCAAGTGTCTGCTTTCACTAGAAGTCACTGTTTTGAGGAATCAAAAAGTGAAAAATCCAAGGTGAGAAACTATAAAACAAATAAATTAGAGGTGATATGGAAGAGTTTCTAACAACTATATATACATATACTGATGACTGCTGCTGCTTTTCACATATGCCCAGTGAGGGCTTTCGTAGGCAGACTGCAGTTGTGTAAAGGGACCAGGAACAGTTAGCAATCTGTTCCCATCCTTTAACACATCTAAAATATTTCTCTCTACTCCCTTTGTGACCAAAGATACAAATTTAAGAATCATCTGGCTGAACCATTTACAATAGCCAATTCGTGGACGCAATCTAAATGTCCACTAACAGATGAATGGATAAAGAAGTTGTGGTACATATATACAATGGAATACTTCTCAGCCATAAAGAAGAATGAAATAATGCCATTTGTAGCAACATGGATGGACCTAGAGATTATCATACTAAGTGAAGAACGTCAGAAAGAGAAAGACAACTACCATATGGTATCACTCATACGTGGAATCTAAAATAGGACACAAATGAACTTATCTGTGAAACAGAAACAGACTCACAGACATAGAGAACAGACTTGTGGTTGCCAAGGGGGAGGTGAGTGTGGGAATAGAAGGATTGGGAGTTTGGGATTACCAGATACAAACTATTACGTATCTGTATAACTGAACCACTTTGCTGCACACCAGAAACTAACACAACATTGTAAATCAACTATACTTCAATAAAATAAATTAAAAAAAAAAGAATCATCTGGCTGAGCTGAGTGAGTGTAATCTATGTCTATAGCCTCAGACTCATTAACTGTTCCATAAATATTTACTGTGTCTTCTGTGTGCCAGGCATTGTGCTAGGCAATTTGCATATACCTCTGAACAAATCAGACAAAAATCCTGGCCTTATCCTAGCGAGGGGAGACAGAGAGTTAAAAATAAGCATCATAGTTAATGACTTATCTAATGTTTTATATCACCATCATTGTATTCATTCATTTATTCATTTATTTATTTAATCATTCAACAAATAGTCACTGAATATATTTTATAAGCAGGCCCTGGGATAGAGCTGTACACAGGATACCATTCTACTCCGTTTTCAGAGATGAACTAACTGGTATTCTATGTGTGAAATATGGTGTGTTGTGTTTTATTTTAGAGTTCTAGTATTTAAAATAAAAACATGAAATAAAGATTTGAACTAAAGAAAAGACTAACAATTAAGTATGTTCAGTTCCTGGAAACTTAATTGTAAAATAAATTAGAATCCACATGATAAAAGTACTTAGCAGTATTAAAAACGAGGATAAAATAAACTCAGGGCACTCCTTGGGGCATTCTTGTGTAATTGCAGATTTATCCTTCAGCTACGTTGTAATGGAAAGAGGCAAGAATTCCTGAAAGCCTGACAAAAATCACTTGATTCTAAAAGTGTTTATACATATTTAGCATCTCAATGGTAACAACTCTCTGGTATGCTTTTCACTTCAGAATATTCCTCATATCTGGTCAGAAAGCATAGCCACAAAATTATACAGGGGAGCTTATGTGTGTCAAAGTAGTGAGAAATACTCTTTTGGGTAAAATGTGAGTTGACATTCCTTAAAGAATGGTATGAACAATAAATGCTGGAGAGGGTGAGGAGAAAAGGGAACCCTCCTACACTGTTGGTGGGAATGTAAGTTGGTATAACCACTATGGAGAACAGTATGGAGGTTCCTTAAAAAACTAAAAATAGAACTACCATATGACCCAGCAATCCCACTCCTGGGCGTACATCCGGAGAAAACCATAATTTGAAAAGACATGCACCCCGATATTCATAGCAGCACTATTTACAATAGCCAGGACATGGAAGCAACCTAAGTGTCCATCAAGAGATGAATGAATAAAGATGTGGTACATATATACAATAGAATATTAATCAGCCATTAAAAAGAATGAAATAATGCCATTTGCAGCAACATGGATGATCATACTAAGTGAAGTAAGTCAGACAGAGAAAGACAAATATCATCTAATATCACTTATACATGGAATCTAATTTTTTAAATGATACAAATAAACTTATTTACGAAACAGAAATAGACTCACAGACATAGAAAACAAATGTATGGTTACCAAAGGGGAAATGAGGGAAGGGATAAATTAGGAGATTGGGATTAACATATATACACTACTATATATAAAATAGATAACTAGTAAAACCTACTGTATAGCACAAGGAACTCTACTCAATAGTCTGTAAAAACCTACATGGGAAAAGAATCTGAAAAAGAATGGATACATGTATATGTATAACTGATTCACTTTGCTGTACACCTGAAACTAACACAACATTACAAATCAACTATACTCCAATATAAAAATTTTTTAAAAGAATGGTATGTCGTTTCAGAGTTGCAAGAGAAAAGGGAATATTCATAAACTATCAAGAGATTAAAAAGTAGAAACTAAGACCAATCATCCAGTGTAGCTAAAAAATGTAATTCACCCTCCTGCCAAGGGGGGTTGTAGGTGGGAAACTCTCAGAGCTGCCTCCACGCTCCCCTTAGGTTCTGCTTGGAGGCAATCCGAGGCTTCCCTGCAGGACCTCAGTCTGTCCTTGGAAGAGGAGAGCCCCAGACGGGCAGACAGGAGGCTTTCACAGAGCCCTGCCCCCCTCCCCACTTCCCTGCTTCCCCCTCTGCAGCCCCTCCCAAGCTTCCTCTTTATCCATCACAAAAAGCCACCTTACGTGTTACCTTGTGTCGGGTCCCATGTGCAAGGCAGCATTGAACAGTAGTGTAAGCACCTGACATTAAGCTTTTTGATTGTAGTGTAAGTGCCCAACATGAAGCTTCTGATTGTGGAGGCATCCCTTTCCCAGGACATCCATCTCGAACAAACACCCTGCCAGCCGTGTGATACAGCTACCAGCTAAACAAGCAGAAGGGGAGTTAGGCCACTGCCACCCAGGAAGCCCCCTCTCAGAAAGCCCTGGGAACCCAGATAACTATTAGAGGGACCACTGCTCCCTGCCTGCATCCTAATTTGCACTCTTAGGCCTCACGTTAGCCAATAAAGAGTGAAGCCCTTTAACCCTGGACACCCTACCCTTGGATCCTAACAAAGGCAGAGCCCCAGGTCCACACTCTTTCTCTCTACCCGTGACCTCACTGTGTGGGTCCTGGGTGTGCCGTGTACCTTCCAAGACCTGTGAATAATAGATCTTGATCCTCCAAGTTCCCTGATGGTTGCTGAGGTATGTCGTGCAATTATACTAAGAACCACAAGGGCCAGTCAGTCCAGCCACAACCTTGGCTCTGGAAATGTCTGCGGGCTCAATGTGAATGTGGGTCGCACAGTCCCAGGCAAGTCCCTCAGGCATTCCCAGCTGACAGCATTTCTGCCTGTAGGCTGAGAGCCACACAAGGCAATTGTTATACGAAGCACAAGGAACCTCGGCCCCTTCCTGGGGCCTGAGTATCAGGCAGTCAGATCCCCAAACTCCCTTGAGAGTTCATCTCTCAAGTTCTCATAGATCCTAAATGTCTGAGCAGGAAGGAACTCTGTCGCTTCTGAGGGTGCTGTCTCCAGATGTAGGTCCGTGGTGAAGCCCCCACTAGTCTTCATGGAAGGAGGAAAAGCAAGGCAATTTGGTGGGTGTCTGTGGAAGGTAGCCCTTTACCAGGAAAGAATGTCCTTTGTTCCAATGTTATTAACCTTAGGGCTGCCCAGAGCATGTGGCTGTCACTGCACACCTCCAGGGGCTCCATCCATGTTCACAATGACAATGGTGCTCCCAGGAGCTGTGCAGCATGGCAGCCCGGCCAGCTCATTTGGTGACTGTGGATGGTGCTTGGTTTGCTTCTCTTTCTCCTCCTTTTCCTCCTCCTCATCTTCCCTCTCCTCCCCTTCCTCAGTGGCCTCACTGGCAATCAGAGGAAGAAGGGAAGGATGTAGCTCAAGGGCCAGACTTCCCCTGGGAGCAGAGACCCCGCCTGGGGAAGAATGGCGAAGAGAGAGAGAGGATTAGTTTACTTTGTTTCAAAATGGACCTCACATTAGAGAACAGATTTGTGGTTGCCAAGGGGGAGGTGGGTGGGAGACGAATGGATTGGGAGTTTGGGGTTAGCAGTTGCAAACTAGTATATATAGAATGGATAAACAACAAGGTCCTACTGTATAGCACAGGGAACTAGATTCAATATCCTGTGATAAACCATAATGGAGACGAATGTGAAAAGGAATGTCTATATGTGTGTAACTGAGCCACTTTGCTGTACAGCAGAGATTAACACAACATTGTAAGTCAAGTATACTTCAATAAAAAATAAATTTTAAAATACTGGAAAAAAATGGACATAGCAAACTTAACAAAGCAAACAAACAAAAACTCACCAGGAAATCAGAAGTATAAGAGAAAGAAATGAGGAGATACTGGAATATAGACCTATGTCTCCTTTGTCCCACCCAGAAAAATGTCAGCTGTAAGTATCACCTGAATAGCCAGTGGGTGGGGCAAAGATGAGTACCCGCATTCTGAAGCAAGTCCCTTAGACATTCTCCTGACTACCCACTCACGGTACTTGTTTTTCAATGTCTAGTCTTTAAATTCTATGCCATTTCTATTCTCAAAAGAAGCAAGTAAACAGGGAGTCAGGGTAACATGGTGAAAGGAGTATAGGACTGCAAAGCACGATTTCTCATAAGCAGTTATTGGGGGCACTTACCAGCGGGGAACTTGATAAATTATTTTTCTGGGCCTCCTTGTTTGAGAAAATGAGGGAACTGTACTAGCTGATCTCTAAGGAGATCATTTTGAAATTCACTGTGGCCTTTCCCAGCTACATCCAAAAGGCCAGAAATGAAGCACAGGGCAGTTCCTACATGGAAGGACCACCATTTGGCCGATGCCCTGCCCCCCTTTACCCTGTGCTCAGATGTCACAGTCCTACAGGATCAATGTCTATGACCTGTAAAAATTCAGTCTACATGCCGGAGCTCAGGACCCCCAGGGAACATACCAGCAAGGCTCACATTTATTTCCCTTCATTTCCCACCCTTTGGACAACTATTTAATGGGCACTTCCTGTGTGCCAGGCTCTGGAGGATGATCCTGGGAATCAAACAAATGAGGCAGATTTCTCTCTTTAGAGCATTCACAGTCCAGTGCAGGGAATTTAACACCAGCACTTTCACAACAGGGTGATAGGTGCTTTGACAAAGCATGAAGAGGGTGTTGCAGTCACCATTGTGAGTGTGTCCCTTCGCACTCCAGCCCCGGGGAACAAGGCCCACAGGAGTTCTTGATAAGGGAAAGCAGTCCGCTTATAGCAAACAGTGACGCACATCCCTATCTCTAGTGACGATTTGGAAAGGTCAAAACCTACCCCCGTGGCAGAAGGCAGCTCTACCCAGTGAAGGGAACCAATAGACATCCAAGTGGCAAAGGGGCCGTTTGTTACCTGGAGGAAGCCTTGGGCCACCTTGGGCTTCAGAAATTCTCTGCTGGGAAAGGATCATCAAGATCTGGGCCTAAGGAGGTAGGTGGGGCTTCACCTCAGGGAGGACAATGGCAATTCAATTATTCCAGCCATTCTCTCTCCCCGCCTCTCCAGCCCCTGACACCCCATCTCCCTCCCCAATTCCTCTCAGCCACGCTGCCTCTGGGAAGACAGAGGGACCACTGTGTCCCCACCCCAGATGCCCCCTGGGACCCAGTGACCAGTAGGTAGGGGAGCTCTGCTGATATCTGATGCTCAAATGCATCAGAGAGTCAGTTGCCCGGCCTCTCCCGTCATGGGAGGGATGGCTGCCTGAGGAACATGAAACATTAATGAGGAGAATCTAAGTGCCTGGGCTTCCTTTCTCCTCAGACCAAACCAAATCAATAAAAGTCTCCGCTCCTGCCAATAAAGGGCAGGATAGAAGTGTGCATTACCCCTGGATGGTCAGAGAGCCGTTAGAACTACAGAATATTTGGAGCTGGAAGGCCCCTCAAGGTCCCCCAACTGTGCAGAGAGGGAAACGGATGCTCAGAGTTTCAGTGATGTAGCCTCCAGCACCGCAGAGTGAGTGGCAGACTCTCAGTTCAGACCCACCCCTCTGGATGGGCTCTGACCACACAGAGTCAGGATCAGGAAGCCCACCGGCCTCACAAAGCCATGGGGAGGCAGGTCAAGGGGTGACATGTGGCCGAGAAACCTCAGCTCCTTTTCCCTCGAAGAAAACCCCCAAGTGGGAATAGAGAGAAAAGCAGCTCATCCAGGCTCACCACTGCCTTGACCCTGCCTGGACTCCTGGGCACACTGGTGTCCTCTGTACCTTGGGAGTAAACAGAAACAACAGAACTGGAACCCTGCTCAGGGGTGGTGGCCAGGAGAGCCTGCGAGGCACAGCTAGTGCACCCTGGGCCTGCCCTAAGCCCGGTGAGCGTTCTGGGCAGCAGGGCATGTCCGCGGCCTGTCTGGGCTAATTCGCTCACAAATGAGGTAATAATGACAGAGCTCTTCTGAGCCAGTTGAGTTTTCCAGGCACGGAGTCAGGTAGCCTTATTTAGTCCTATAATTTAAACCGTTTTTTTTTTAATCCTGCTTTGGGAATTGACAGTGCTTTTAAAAATTCCTTCAGATTTTACTTTTTAGAACAGTTTTAGGTTCACAACAAAATTGAGAGGATACAGAGAGTTCCCATACGCCCCCTGCCCCCACCCGTGCACAGTCCCCGCTCCACTGTCAACAACCACCCCCAGGTGGGACATTTGTTCAGTGGATGGACCTACACTGACACATCACCATCACCCAGAGTCCAGAGTTTACTTATTTACATAAGGGTTCACACTTGGTGCTCTATTGATGGTGCTTTTTTGAGGCTTTTTATTGAACCGGCAGTATTTTCTTCCCTAACTGTGAGTTTGGGGGAAAACTACTTTCTTCCCCAAAGTGTTCTGGTGGCTAAAGGACAGCCCCGAAGTCAGAGAGAACACAGCATGACGGACCTCGTTCCCCTCCTGGCACCATGTGAGGTCACCGAGTGACACGGAACACCAGTCACCCTCAGGTTCGTGGGAGAAATGAGGACACTGACATATCATAAGCGCCGAAGCCAAGGAAGAGACAGAGGCCACCGCACAGAGGTGGCTGAGTGACAGGAAGCTCTTCTCTCCACGTTAGCTTTGCCAAAGCTCGTGAGCACACTCCTGTCAGCAGCGGGGAGGGTGACAAAGGACGTAGAGCAGGTGACAACCATGAGAGGGGCTGGGCGCTCCTGACACTGACAGCTCTGCATCTCCATTCGGGGAAACTGGGCATGGGGTCACCAAACTGGTGTGACTGAATGGGCCGGAAAAACAATCATGAGGACAGAAGGACATCCGTGGGTCACAGATGCTTTCTCACCGCTGGGCTTTTCATAATATTCTACCCCCAAACCTCTGCCTAGCAAAGACCTCATCGCCCATCATAACGAGGGATGGTGACTGCCCCTGTGTCCTGTGCCTTCAGCACACTCTCTCCTCAGAGCACCTTGAGGAAGCTGGTGCAGCTCCAGAGGAGATGGGTGACCCCAGAACACCTGTGTGTCTGCTCTGGGGACCTTGCTCATCCTACAAGAGAGAATCAAGACCAGTGACACCATGATGGCCAAATACCCTGGGCTCCAGCCTGGACATGTGCCTCACCTTCCAGTAACAAAGGCCGTCAGGACTATCCCACCAGGCCCCTTAGCCCTGCCCACCTCAGAGTTCACAGTGATGTCATAGAAGGATGTATGGAAGCACATAACCCAGAATGGCAGAAAAGGGGCTCTGGAGAAGAATCAGAGAAGGCTCGAGGGACGAGCTGGTAGAAGTCACCCCAGTAAAGACAAGTGGCTGGAGACTCTGTCAAGATGGCAGTTTGATTAAAAAATCTACAAATAACAAAGGCTGGAGAGGGTGTGGAGGAAAGGGACCCTCCTACACTGTTGGTGGGAATGTAAGTTGGTGCAGCCACTATGGAAAACAGGATGGAGGCTCCTCAAAAAACTAAAAATATTTTCCATATGATCCAGCAATCCCACTCCTGGGCATATATCTGGAGAAAACTATAATTCAAAAAGATACATGCACCCCTATGTTCCGAGGAGCACTATTTACAATAGCCAAGACATGGAAACAATCTAAGTGTCCATCGACAGATGAATGGATAAAGAAGATGTGGTACATATATACAATGGAATACTACTCAGCCACAAAAAAGAATGAAATAATGCCATTTTCAGCAACATGGATGCAACTAGAGATTATCATACTAAGCAAAGTAAGTCAGAAAGAGAAAGACAAATACTGTATGATATCACTTATATGTGGAATCTAAAACAGGACACAAATGAACTTATCTGTGAAACAGAAATGGACTCACAGACATAGAGAACAGACTTGTGGTTGCCAAGGGGGAGGTGAGTGGGGGAACGGACGGACTGGGAGTTTGGGGTTAGCAGATGCAAACTAGTATATATAGATGGATAAACAACAAGGTCCTACTGTATAGCATAGAGAACTATATTCAATACCCTGAGATAAACCATAATGGAAAACAATATAAAAAAGAATGTATACATATGTATAACATATGAATCACTTTGCTGTACAGCAGATACTAACACAATGTTGTAAATCAACTCTACAACAGTTTAAAAAATCAGGATGGCACTTTGAACCTATACATTTACTTTTGCTGCCATCTATAATGATAATAAAGGGGAAAAATGTTGAAGACAAAAACTCCCATGAAAAAAGGTGAGAGAAAAGAGGTAACTGGAAAGCTGCTGGAAGGGTGATAACTACCCAGAAGACCTGAGAAAGCTGAATCTTAAACCAGTTTTGGAGAAAGTAAAAAAATCAGTCCAGTTTACATCAGAGTATCTTCAAAGGCCCAGGAGCTAGTGTCACTGGTTACCTTCAGAATGAAGATGAAATTAATAGAATACCTGTTGCATCTAAATGTGTTGAGGAAACAGAAACAGAGTAACAGATGTAGAAAACAAACTCATGGTTACCAGGGAGTAAGGGGGTGGGGGGAGGGATAAATTGGGAGATTGGGATTGACATATGCTCACTACTACATACAAAATAGGTAACTAATAAGGACCTACTGTATAGCACAGGGAACTGTACTCAGTACTCTGTAATGGCCTATATGGGAAAAGAATCTAAAAAAGAGTGGATATATGTATACGTATAACTGATTCACTTTGCAGTACACCTGAAACTAACACAACACTGTAAATCAACTATACTTCAATAAAAATTTTTTTAAAAAAGAAAATGAGCTGTAAAGTCATGAAAAGAAACAAAATTTAAAAAAAATTAAAATTAAATAAAATTAAAAAATTAATGTGTTGGGAAAGACTTGAGACATTTGACACAGAGTTTCTAGTTGAATTAGTGACTAGTGTTGGATTAGAGATAGAAACTAAGCAAACAAGACAATTATTTACTCTAAGGAAAGCAAAATACTTTGGAAGAAAGTTTAAATAATTACAGTTTACTCCATGGCTCAGCTTGGAATCGCATTTAAAAGGTCACCTTAAAGTAAACCCTTACCAAAGTTATAAGTAAATATTTTTGGAAGTGTGGGTAGAGGGACCAAATAGGCAGATGATTGCAGAGGAGTAAAGGGTGAAGGAGAAACACATCCTTATCTGCCACAGTGGGCTATAAACTGATATTATCTAAAACTGAAAAATCAAGAAGTCACTGTCTAAAAATATTATTTAGAGATATGAAGGCGTATACCCAAAGAATCATCTAAAAGAGTTGAAAGTGTTGTTCTCTGAGAAAGAAGGGACAGAGGACCTCTGCCTCTAGTAACAAGCCTTTTAAAATACTTGCTTTTAAACTATGTTGTAAAACAATCTGATGAAATAACAACAAAAGTAAAGGTAAACGAGAGTGCTAGGGTAGGACATTCTCAACAGAGAGAATGGGACGGCACTGCCTTAGCATCATAGAATGTTCTGTTTGTATAAGGGCTTAGGATGCAGAGGAGAAGGCAGAAAAAGAGGAGTCTTTTTTTTTTCCATTCCATATTTGATACTTGAGCGCTTAAAGTGACAGAAATAGTTTTTTCTTTCTTAATGAAAAAAAAAACATAACTTTGTAAAACTCATAAAACACCAGTGTCCCTTTGATCTCAGCCTAGATTCTTCAGCTGTCAGCTGGACCCACTGTAAACAGTAAAGGATGCATTTTTGACCCCAATTCCAGATATTTGAAAGTAGAAGAGAGAGGAGCTTCAAGATGGTGGAAGAGTAAGACGCAGAGATCACCTTCTTCCCCACAAATACATCAGAAATACATCTACATGTGGAACAACCCCTACAGAACACCTACTGAACACTGGCAGAAGACCTCAGATCTCCCAAAAAGCAAGACTCTCCCCCACGTACCTGGGTAGGGCAAAAGAAGAAAGAAAAAACAGAGACAAAAGAATAGGGACGGGACCCACACCAGTGGGAGGGAGCTGTGGAGGAAACGTTTCCACACACTAGAAGCCCCTTCGCGGGCAGAGACTGCGGGTGGCGGAGGGGGAAAGCTTCGGAGCCACAGAGAAGAGCGCAGCAACAGGGGTGCGAAGGGCAAAGCGGAGAGATTCCCGCACAGAGGATCGGTGCTGACCGGCACTCACCAGCCCCTCGAGAGGCTTGTCTGGTCACCCGCCGGGGCGGGCGGGCGCTGGGAGCTGAGACTCGGGCTTCAGTCGGATCGCAGGGAGAGGGCTGGGGTTGGCGGCGTGAACACAGCCTGAAGGAACTAGTGCGCCACAGCTGGCCGGGAGGGAGTCCGGGAAAAGGTCTGGAGCTGCCGAAAAGAAAAGAGACTTTTTCTTCCCTCTTTGTTTCCTGGTGCGTGAGGAGAGGGGATTAAGAGCACTGCTTAAAGGAGCTCCAGAGACAGGCGTGAGCTGCGGCTATCAGCGTGGACCCCAGAGACGGGCATGGAACGCTAAGGCGGCTGCTGCTGCCGCCACCAAGAAGCCTGTGTGCAAGCACAGGTCACTGTCCACACCTCCCCTCCCGGGAGCCTGTGCGGCCTGCCACTGCCAGGGTCCCGTGATCCAGGGACAACTTTCCCGGAAGAACACACGGCATGCCTCAGGCTGTTGCAACGTCACGCTGGCCTCTGCCGCCGCAGGCTTACCCCGCATCCGTACCCCTCCCTCCCCCCGGCCTGAGTGAGCCAGAGCCCCTGAAGCAACTCCTCCTTTAACCCTGTCCTGTCTGAGCCAAGAACAGACGCTCTCAGATGACCTACATGCAGAGGCAGGGCCAAATCCAAAGCTGAACCCTGGGAGCTGTGCGAACAAAGAAGAGAAAGGGAAATCTCTCCCAGCAGCCTCAGGAGCAGTGGATTAAATCTCCACAATCAACCTGATGTGCCCTGCATCTGTGGAATACCTGAATATACAACGAATCATCCCAAATTGAGGAGGTGGACTTTGGGAGCAATGATACATATAAATTTTGTTCCCTTTTTCTCTTTTTGTGAGTGTGTATGTGTATGCTTCTGTGAGTGATTTTGTCTGTATAGCTTTGCTTTTACCATTTGTCCTAGGGTTCTGTCTGTCCGTTTTTTTGTTTGTTTGTTTTTTTAGTATACTTTTTAGCACTTGTTATCATTGGTGGATTTCTTTTTTGGTTTGGTTGCTCTCTTTCTTTTTTTATCACTTAAAAATTTTTTGTTAATAATTATTTTTTATTTTAATAACTTTATTTTATTTAACGTTGTTTTATTTTATTTTATCTTCTTTCTTTCTTTCTTTTCTCCCTTTAATTCTGAGCTGTGTGGATGACAGGCGCCTGGTGCTCCAGCCAGGCGTCAGGGCTGTGCCCCAGAGGTGGGAGAGCCAAGTTCAGGACACTGGTCCACAAGAGACCTCCCAGCTCCACGTAATATCAAACGGCAAACATCTCCCACAGATCTTCACCTGAACGCCAAGACACAGCTCCACTCAACAACCAGCAAGCTACAGTGCTGACCACCCTATGCCAAACAACTTGCAAGACAGGAACACAACCCCATCCATTAGCAGAGAGGCTGCCTAAAATCATAAAAAGTCCACAGACACCCCCAAAACACACCACCAGACGTGGACCTGCCCAGCAGAAAGACAAGATCCAGCCTCATCCACCAGAACACAGGCACTAGTCCCCTCCACCAGGAAGCCTACACAACCCACTGAATCAGCCTTAGCCACTGGGGACAGACACCAAAAACAACGGGAACTACGAACCTGCAGCCTGCGAAAAGGAGACCCCAAACACAGTAAGTTAAGCAAAATGAAAAGACAGAGAAACACACAGCAGATGAATGAGCAAGGTAAAAACCCACCAGACCTAACAAATGAAGAGGAAATAGGCAGTCTACCTGAAAAAGAATTCAGAATAATGATAGTAAAGATGACCCAAAATCTTGGAATAGAATGGAAAAAATACAAGAAACGTTTAACAAGCACCTAGAAGAACTAAAGAGCAAACAAACAATTATGAACAACACAATAAATGAAATTTAAAATTCTCTAGACGGGATCAATAGCAGACTAACTGAGGCAGAAGAACAGATAAGTGACCTGGAAGATAAAATATTGGAAATAACTACTGCAGAGCAGGATAAAGAAAAAAGAATGAAAAGAATTGAGGACAGTCTCAGAGACCTCTGGGATAATATTAAACACACCAACATTCGAATTATAGGGTCCCAGAAGAAGAAGAGAAAAAGAAAGGGACTGAGAAAATATTTGAAGAGATTATAGTTGAAAACTTCCCTAATATGGGAAAGGAAATAGTTAATCAAGTCCAGGAAGCACAGAGAGTCCCATACAGGAAAAATCCAAGGAGAAGCATGCCAAGACACATATTAATCAAACTATCAAAAATTAAATACAAAGAACAAACACTAAAAGCAGCAAGGGAGGGCTTTCCTGGTGGCTTAGTGGTTGAGAGTCTGCCTGCCAATGCAGGGGACGTGGGTTCATACCCCGGAATGGGAAGATCCCACATGCCGCGGAGCGGCTGCGCCCGTGAGCCATGGTCACTGACCGTGCGCATCTGGAGGCTGTGCTCCGCAATGGGAGACGCCACAACAGTAAGAGGCACGTGTACCACAAAAAAAAAAAAAAGCAGCAAGGGAAAACAACATATAACACACAAGGGAATCCCCATAAGGTTAACAGCTGATCTTTCAGCAGAAACTCTGCAAGCCAGAAGGGACTGGCAGGACATATTTAAAGTGATGAAGGAGTAAAACCTACAACCAAGATTACTCTACTCAGCAAGGATCTCATTCAGATTTGATGGAGAAATTAAAACCTTTACAGACAAGCAAAATCTAAGAGAATTCAACCAAACCAGCTTTACAACAAATGCGAAAGGAACTTCTTTAGGCAGGACACACAAGAGAAGGAAAAGAACTACAATAACAAACCCAAAACAGTTAAGAAAATGGTAATAGGAACATACATATCAATAATTACCTTAAATGTAAATGGATTAAATGCTCCCACCTAAAGACACAAACTGGCTGAATGGATACAAAAACAAGACCCATATATATGCTGTCTACAAGAGACCCACTTCAGACCTAGGGACACATACAGACTGAAAGTGAGGGGAAGGAAAAAGATTTTCCATGAAAATGGAAATCAAAAGAAAGCTGGAGTAGCAATTCTCATATCAGACAAAATATACTTTAAAACAAAGACTATTACCAGAGACAATGAAGGACACTACATAATGATCAAGGGATCAATCCAAGAAGAATATATAACAATTGTAAATATTTATGCACCCAATATAGGAGTACCTCAATACATAAGGCAAATGCTAACAGCCATAAAAGGGGAAATAGACAGTAACACAATCATAGTAGGGGACTTTAACACCCCACTTTCACCAATGGACAGATCATCCAAAATGAAACTAAATAAGAAAACACAAGCTTTAAATGATACATTAAACAAGATGGACTTAATTGATAATTATAGAACATTCCATCTAAAAACAAAAGAATACACTTTCTTTTCAAGTGCTCATGGGACATTCTCCAGGATAGACCATACCTTAGGTCACAAATCAAGGCTTGGTAAATTAAAGAAAACTGAAATCGTATCAAGTATCTTTTCTGACCACAATGGTATGAGACTAGATATCAATTACAGGAAAAAAATCTGTAAAAATACAAACACATGGAGGCTAAACAATACACTACTTAATAACCAAGAGATCACTGAAGAAATCAAAGAGGAAATTTAAAAATACCTAGAAAAAAATGACAATGAAAACACGATGACCCAAAACCTATGGGATACAGCAAAAGCAGTTCTAAGAGGGAAGTTTATAGCAATACAAGCCTACCTCAAAAAACAAGAAACATCTCAAGTAAACAACCTAACCTTACAGCTAAAGCAATTAGAGAAAGAAGAACAAAAAAACCCCAAAGTTAGCAGAAGGAAAGAAATCATAAAAATCAGATCAGAAATAAATGAAAAGGAATTGAAGGAACTGATAGCAAAGATCAATAAAACTAAAAGCTGGTTCTTTGAGAAGATAAACAAAATTGATAAACCATTAGCCAGACTCAACAAGAAAAAAAGGAAGAAGACACAAATCAATAGAATTAGAAATGAAAAAGGAGAAGTAACAACTGACACTGCAGAAATACAAAAGATCATGAGAGATTACTACAAGCAACTCTATGCCAATAAAATGGACAACCTGGAAGAAATGGACAAATTCTTAGAAATGCACAACCTTCTGAGACTGAACCAGGAAGAAATAGAAAATATGAACAGAACAGTCACAAGAACTGAAATTGAAACTGTGGTTAAAAATCTTCCAAAAAACAAAAGCCCAGGACCAGATGGCTTCACAGGTGAATACTATCAAACATTTAGAGAAGAGCTAACACCTATCCTTCTCAAACTCTTTCAAAATATAGCAGAGAGAGGAACACTCCCAAACTCATTCTACGAGGCAACCATCACCCTGATACCAAAACCAGACAAAGATGTCACAAAAAAGGAAAACTACAACCAATATCACTGATAAACATAGATGCAAAAATCCTCAACAAAATACTAAAAAACAGAATCCAACAGCACATTAAAAGGATCACACACGATGATCAAGTCAGGTTTATCCCAGGAATGCAAGGATTCTTCAACATACGCAAATCAATCAATGTGATACACCATATTAACAAATTGAAGGAGAAAAATCATATGATCATCTCAATAGATGCGGAGAAAGCTTTCAACAAAATTCAACACCCATTTATGATAAAAAAAAACCCTCCAGAAAGTAGGCATAAAGGGAACTTTCCTCAACATAATAAAGGCCATATATGACAAACCCACAGCCAACATCGTCCTCAATGGTGAAAAACTGAAACCACTTCCACTAAGATCAGGAACAAGACACGGTTGCCCACTCTCACCACTATTATTCAACTTCGTTTTGGAAGTTTTAGCCACAGCAATCAGAGAAGAAAAAGAAAGAAAAGGAATCCAAATTGGAAAAGAAGAAGTAAAGCTGTCACTGTTTGCAGATGACATGATACTATACATAGAGAATCCTAAAGATGCTACCAGAAAACTACCAGAGCTAATCAATGAATCTGGTAAAGGAGCAGGATACACAATTAATGCATAGAAATCTCTTGCATTCCTATACACTATTGATGAAAAATCTGAAAGTGAAATTAAGAAGACACTCCCATTTACCACTACAACAAAAAGGATAAAATACCTAGGAATAAACCTACCTAAGGGGACAAAAGACCTGTATGCAGAAAATTATAAGACACTACTGAAAGAAATTAAAGATGATACAATTAGATGGAGAGATATACCATGTTCTTGGATTGGAAGAATCAACATTGTGAAAATGACTCTACTACCCAAAGCAATCTTCAGGTTCAATGTAATCCCTATCAAACTACCACCGGCATTTTTCACAGAACTAGAACAAAAAATTTCACAATTTGTATGGAAACACCAACAGCCCCGAATAGCCAAAGCAATCTTGAGAAAGAACAACGGAGCTGGAGGAATCAGGCTCCCTGACTTCAGTCATCAAGACAGTATTGTACTGGCACAAAAACAGAAATATAGATCAATGGAACAGCATAGAAAGCCCAGAGATAAACCCACACACATACGGTCACCTTATCTTTGATAAAGGAGGCAAGAATATACAATGGAGAAAAGACAGCCTCTTCAATAAGTGGTGCTGGGAAAACTGAACAGCTACATGTTAAAGAATGAAATTACAACATTCCCTAACACCATACACAAAAATAAACTCAAAATGGATTAAGGACTGAATGTAAGGCCAGACACTATCAAACTCTTAGAGGAAAATATAGGCAGAACACTCTATGACATAAATCACAGCAGGATCCTTTTTGACCCACCTCCTAGAGAAATGGAAATGAAAACAAAAATAAACAAATGGGACCTAATGAAACTTTAAAGATTTTGCACAGCAAAGGAAACCATAAACAAGAAGAAAAGACAACCCTCAGAATGGGAGAAAATATTTTCAAACGAAGCTACTGACAAAGGATTAATCTCCAAAATGTACAACCAGCTCATGCAGCTCAATATCAAAAGAACAAACAACCCAATCCAAAAATGGGCAGAACACCTAAATAGACATTTCTCCAAAGAAGATATACAGATTGCCAACAAACACATGAAAGAATGCTCAACATCATTAATCATTAGAGAAATGCAAATCAAAACTAAAATGAGATATCATCTCACACCCGTCAGAATGGCCATCATCAAAAAATTTACAAACAATAAATGCTGGAGAGGGTGTGGAGAAAAGGGAACCCTCTTGCAATGTTGGTGGGAACGTAAACTGACACAGCCACTATGGAGAACAGTACGGAGGTTCCTTAAAAAAAACTAAAAACAGAACTACCATACAAACCAGCAATCCCACTACTGGGCATATACCCTGAGAAAACCATAATTCAAAAAGAGTCATGGGCCTCCCTGGTGGCGCAGTGGTTGAGAGTCCGCCTGCCGATGCAGGGGATACGGGTTCGTGCCCCGGTCTGGGAGGATCCCATATGCCGCGGAGCGGCTGGGCCCGTGGGCCATGGCCGCTGGGCCTGCGCGTCCGGAGCCTGTGCTCCGCAACGGGAGAGGCCACAACAGTGAGAGGCCCGCATACCGCAAAAAGAAAAAAAAAAAAAAAAAAAAAAAAAGAGTCATGTACCAAAATATTCATTGCAGCTATACTTACAATAGCCAGGACATGCAAGCAACCTAAGTGTCCATCAACAGATGAATAGATAAAGAAGATGTAGCACATATATACAATGGAATATTACTCAGCCATAAAAAGAAATGAAATTGAGTTATTTGTAGTGAGGTGGATGGAACTAGAGCCTGTCATACAGAGTGAAGTAAGTCAGAAAGAGAAAAACAAATACCGTATGCTAACATATATAAATGGAATTTTAAAAAATTGGTCATGAAGAACCTAGGGACAAGACAGGAATAAAGACCCAGACCTACTAGAGAATGGACCTGAGGATACGGGAAGGGGGAAGGGTAAGCTGGGACAAAGTGAGAGAGTGGCATGGACATATATACATTACCAAACATAAAATAGATAGCTAGTGGGAAGCAGCCACATAGCACAGGGAGATCAGCTCAGTGCTTTGTGACCACCTAGAGGGGTGGGATAGGGAGGATGGGAGGGAGGGAGATGCAAGAGGGTAGAGATATGGGGTCATGTGTATATGTATAGCTGATTCACTTTGTTATAATGCAGAAACTAACACACTATTGTAAAGCAATTATACTCTAATAAAGATTTTTTAAAAAAAGAAAAGAAAAAAGAAAAAAGTAGAAGACATGACTGCATAATAATAAAAGCATAATCTAATGGGTATTATCTCACCCTGAACACACAGCTGTGCCTTCCTAAGCCAGGGCAAATATTAAGAGAAAGTCAGGAATTTCCTGGCTGTCCAGTGGTTAGGACTTGGCACTTTCATTGCTGAAGGCCCGGGTTCAATCCCTGGTTGGGGAACTAAGATCCCAGAAGCTGCGCAGGTGGCCAAAAAAAAAGCAAACAAAAAAAATTCAATATATTTACAAACAAGATTTAATAGTGCTCACCAGTATAGAGTTTGCCCCCAAATAGGAAAACTACACATTGTTTTGTTTCAAGAGGTTACAAATTCAGTGCCTGAAAAATCCAACAGGTAAGCAGCAGAACTAAATGGGAATCCCACTTCCATTTATGTTGTGCAAAGCCCCAAGACGGTGTTGCTCCTATCCTAATAATGAGAAAAGGTTGGAAAGTCTACAAAATCATAACATGTCTTGAACCCAGCAGAAAGCAAAGATTTCAAAGCAACCAAGGGAACTGAATTCCAAAGAGTGACAAACCCTTCCAAAAAAATATGGGACAGAGTAACTTTTTCACCATTGAAAGAGCACTGGAGGAAAAAGAGGCTGAGTTAGAAGTGGGTAAGAAAAAATCAGCTAAAAAGTGAACAAATTCCTAAAGGTCACCTGCAGCTAGTCTATCAGTTTAGAACTTGGAGCCCCAGGTACACAGAAAGTTTGCACTCAGCCCAAGACTTTTCCATGAAACTCCACTCAGTGTTCACAAGTGACTGGAACGGGCAGGGGACCTGAGAGAGCACCCCTCACTGACACACATGTGTGGCAGGTGAATGCAGCTTCTATGGGACAGACACAGAACACCACCTGCTTCCCAAGATATACTTCTCTTGTGAAGCAAAAGCCTTACATCATGGGGAAGCAGCAGCAAGCCCCTTTTCCCCTAGGACTGCTGAAGAAGAGAAAGAAGAAAGCTGTCTGCTCCTAGGGGACAGGGTAGAGAACCTCTATCCTGCCCCTGGAATCAGCCAAAAATCTATTTTGTCTGGAGGAGGGGGTAGAAGTATCAACTGCTGCCTGTGGAGGAGGGGAAGGAAAAATTCACTGACCCAGAATCCTGCATTAACAAAGAGAAGGCATTAGCTACTGTTGGGGAAGGGCAGGAAACACTCTCCTGCCCTGAAACTACCACAGATAACAAGGGAAATTTTGGCTGTGATGGGGACAGAGACAGAATTTCCAAGAAAGCTCACACCTCGGGCATGCAGGTCCTGCCTAAAACTGAAGCTTGACAGAAGGACCATGAGATCCTCTTTATCCCCCAGCAATGAACCCAGCACTGAGTAATAAACAATAGCAGTATACCCCTGGAGAGGGAGGGAAACATGTGGAGAGAGAATCTCTGTCTGGTTAGGTGTTCAGAGATGGCTGAAAGTGGAGTAAGAACTGTGAGAAAAACCCTCTGGCAGCTCGACCCTGGAGAAATGTGAAGCCCATGGGGCACTGAGAGTAACAAACGACAAGAAAACCCAACTTCTGCTTAACCACTGACTAGACTGACTCATTCCTACTACATGCACAGGCATGCATACACACACACACACACACACACCTGCAGGAAAAGGGATGTTTCTATTTCCAGCTGTAAATACTGTTTACCTAAGTCTCTACTGTTCTATAAATGATGCCCATTATTCAATAACAAATTGCAAGACACACAGTAAAGCAAAGAAAACACAACCCATTGTTACAAGACAAAGCAATCAATAGAATCAGACTCAGAGATGACCCAGATGTTGTAACTCTTTAATTTAAAGTAACTGTGATTAATATGTTAAAGGATCTAGTAGAAAAGATGGACCAACATATAAACCATTAGAAGATTAGAAGTTTAAGCAGAGAGATGGAAACTATTTTTAAAAAATCAAATGGAAATTCTAGAAATGGAAAACACAATATCAGATATGAAGAATTTCTTCGACAGACTTTTTAGCAAATTGAACGTAGCAGAAAGGAAAAAATTAGTAAGCTTGAATTTATAGTTTTAAAAAATGATCCAAAATGAAACAGAAAGAGAAAATAGAGTTAGGGAAAAAAAGAAGAGGGCATCCAAGAACAGTTGAACAATATCAAATTGTCTAATATATTTGGAATTTGAGTCTCAGAAGAAAAAGATTAGAGAGAAAGAGGTGGAAGAGATATTTAAATAGATAATGGATGAGAGTTTTCCAAAATAATGAGAAAACAAAAAACTACTATTTCAAGACTCAGAGAACTCAAGCAGGATAAATAAAATACACATACACACAAACACACTTTAGACACATCAAGTTGCCAATAAAGGGGAAACCCTGAAAGCAGCTACACAAAGAAATGAGCCTGAAGAGGTAAAGAGGAACCAGATCACAAGGAGTCTTATACCCTATGCAAACAAGTTTGACCTTTTTCCCCCTGATGAAAAAGAGAAGCCACTAAAGGATTTTAAACAGAGAAATGATTTGATTGAATTTACACTTTACAAAGACCTCTCTAGTAGCAGTGAGGAGAGTTATTTGGAAGAGGCAAATCAGAAGCGTGGATAAATGTATTGTGGTGTGCTTCCATAGTGAAATAACACAGCAGTAAAAATAAACTAGAGCTAAACATATTACCATGGATGAATTTTATAAGCATAAGGTTAAATGAAAATATCAACTTGCATAAGAAAACATATGATACAACTTAAACAAAGTTTAACGGTGATATTGTTAAGGTATTAGAAACATAAAAATAAAATTCATGGGAATTTAAAAATAAAATAGCCCAGGGAGAGAGGAGAGAATACAGAAGAGGATGCAATCAGCAGGAAGTATACAAGGGTTTTAAAGATATTAGTAATATTTTATTTCTTTTTTGCAAATCATGTATCTGATGAAAGGTTAATATCTAAAATATATAAAGAACTCATACAACCCAATAGCAAAAACCCAAACAATCTGACTAAACAATGAGCAGAGGATCTGAATTGACATTTTTCTAAGGAAGACATACAGATGGCCAACAGGTACATGAAAAAGTAATATCGCTTATCATCAGGGAAATGCAAATCAAAACAACAATGAGATATCACCTCATACCTGTTAGAATGGCTATTATCAAAAAGACAAGAAATAACAAGGGTTGGCAAGGATGTTGAGAAAAGGGAAAACTTGTGCACTGTTGGTGGAGATTTAAATTGGTGCAGCCACTATGGAAAAAAAGTGTGGAAATTCCTCAAAAAAATAAAAATAGAACTACCATATGATTCAGAATCCAGTTTCTTGGTATCTATCCAAAGGAAATGAAAACATTAACTCAAAAAGATGTATGCACCCCAATGTTCATTGCAGCATTATTTAAAATAGCCAAGACATGGAAGCAATCTAAATGTCCATCAATGAATGAATGGATGAAGAAAATGTGATACACACACACACACACAGAGGAATATTATTCAGCCGTAAAAAAGTAAATCTTGCCATTTGCAACAACATGGATGGACCATGAGGGCATTATGCTAAGTGAAATAAGTCAGACAAAAACAAATACTGTATTATCTCATTTTATGTGGAATCCAAAAAACAAAACCCTGAACTCATAGATATAGAGAACAGATTGGTGGTTGTCAGGGGCAGGGAGTGAGGGATGGATGAAATGGATGAAGGGGGTCAAAAGGTACAAACTTCCAGTTATAAAATAAAGAAGTCCTAGGGATGTTATGTACTGCATTGTGATGTAGTTAATAATACTGTATTGTATATCTGAAAGTTGCTGAGAGAGTAGATCTTAAAAGTTCTCATCACAAGAAAAAAAACTGTAACTATGTGTCATGATGGATGTTAACTAGACCTACTGTGGTGATCATTACCTAATATATACAAGTATTGAATCATTTTGTTATACACCTAAACCTAATATCACGTTAAACGTCAATTGTATGTCAATTCAAAAAAGAAAAGAAAAGGAAAACCAACAAAAAATAAAACAAAGATTTTAATCTTAAAAAGTAGTTAATAGAAAAAGTGGACAAAGAATTTAAATAGACATTTCTCCAAAGACATAAAAATGGCCAATAAGCATATGAAAACATACTCAACATTAACAATCATTAGGGAAATATGAATCAAAACCCCAATAGGCTACCACTTTATACCCACTAGGATGTCTAGAATAAAAAAGATAATAATAAGTGTTACCAAGGTGGTAGAGAAATTGGACCCTTCATACACTGACAGCAGGAATGTAAAATGATACAGCCACTTTGAAAAACCGTTGAAATTTCCTTGAAAATTTGAAAATAGACCCAGCAATTCCACTCCTATCCTAGGTATATACCCAAGAGAATTGAAAACAAGTGTTCAGACAAACACTTGTACATGAATATTTATAGCAGCATTATTCATAATATCCAAAAGATGAAAACAACCCAAATGTCTACTAACAAATAGATAGGTAAACAAAATGTGGCATATCCATACAATGGAATATGATTGGACCATAAAATAGAAATTAAATCCTGACATATGA
The DNA here is from genome assembly GCF_964165515.1 of Mesoplodon bidens. Classification (NCBI taxonomy): domain Eukaryota; kingdom Metazoa; phylum Chordata; class Mammalia; order Artiodactyla; family Ziphiidae; genus Mesoplodon; species Mesoplodon bidens. The sequence goes on along the minus strand of NC_138176.1, from coordinate 114,785,585 downwards.
TACAACATTGGATGAACCTTCACAACATTATGCTAAGTGAAAGAAGCCCGTCACAAAGGACCATGTACTGCATCACCGCATTTACATGAAATGTCCAGAATAGGCAAATCCACAGCAACAGAAGGTAGATTAGTGTTTGCCAGGAGTTGGGGAAAGGAAAGAATGGGGAGTGACTACTGAAGGGTATGGGGTTTCTTTTGGGGTAATAAAAATATTCTGGAATTAGATAGGGAGGATTGTTGCACAGTTTTGTGAATGTAGTAAAAAACCACTGATATGTACACTTTTAAAAGGTGAATTTTATCATATGTGAATTACCTTTCAATTAAAAATAAATTGAGTCAAGATGGCTGTGTGGGAAGATGCTGAGTTAGCATCTCTCCATAACTAGGGCACCTGCCGGCTGCTGGTGGGGGACCCTGACCCAAGGAGATGGGAGGAACCCCCCAGTGGACCGGTAGGATGTGGGGGGACAGAGTGGGGGTGAGAATTGGAGGCCGGACAGGATCGGCGCCCCTGAGGCTAGGGAGATCAGGAGAGGCAGGTGAAAGGAGATATCCGGGAGGAGTGGGAGAGGAACGGAGGGCGTTTGCCCCACCCACTGGGGCCCGGGGAGCCTACAGAGCTCCCAGCCCGGTCCCCTGCCCTCCAACGTGACCCTTCCCCCTGGCCGCAGGGGATAGGAAGGAGGTCGAGGGGGAGTTCAAGAGAGGCAGGCGGGAGAGGGCCTCTGGGAGGAGCGGCAGAGGAGTGGAGAGGAACTGCCTCACCCACTCGAGCCCAGGAAGACTGCTGGGCTACCAGGTGAGGTTGCCCACCCTCTGAGACCAGGGGTGAGGGGCACGACTGGGCCCCTTCTGTTCCTTGAGCCTAAACCTCACCCCCCACAGCCACCAGAGGTCCTAAGCATAGGCCCCGCCCACTGCCCAAAACTCGGCCTTGCTTAGGCCCCACCCTCCACAGCCAAGGTCTTTCCCCACCATTGTTTTTTCTCTTTTCCCTCCTCCTCTTTCTTACTATTGTTGTACTGTTATACCTTCCAGTTGTTGATTCATCTATATTTTTATTTTTATATTCTTTCCAACATATTTGTTAGTTTCCTAGTCTAATTTTATTTTTTACTTTGTTATTGCTCTCTCTCTCTCCTTTTTTTTTTTTGCCACCCCACACAGCTTGTGGGATCTTAGTTCATAAGCTGGGGGTCGGGCCAAAGCTCCTGCAGTGGGAGCTCCGTGTTGGAACCACTGGACTAACAGAGAACCTCAGACCCCAGGGAATATTCATCAGAGTGAGGTCTCATGGAAGTCCTCATCTCAGCACTAAGACCCAGCTCTACCCAACAGCCTACCAACTCCAGTGTTGGAAGCCTCAGGCCAAACAACAGGCCAAACAACCAGTAAGACAGGAACACAATCCCACTCATTTAAAAAAAAAAAAAAAGAGAGAGAGAGAGCAAAAAAATATGTCACAGATGGAGGAGCAAGGTAAAAACCTACAAGACCAAATAAATGAAGAGGAAATAGGCAATCTACCTGAAAAAGAATTCAGAGTAATGACAGTAAAGATGATCTAGAATCTCAGAAATAGAATGGAAGCACGGAGTGAGAAAATACAAGAAATGTTTACAAAGATCTAGAAGAACTAAAGAAGAAACAAAGAGAGATGAACAACACAATAACTGAAATGAAAAATACAATAGAAGGAATCAATAATGGAATAACAGAGGCAAAAGAACGAATAAGTGAGCTGGAAGACAAAATGGTAGAAATAACTGCTGAGGAGCAGAATAAAGACAAAAGAAAGAAAAGAAATAAAGATAATCTGAGAGACCTCTGGGACAACACTAAACACACCAACACTCGAGTTATAGGGTCCCAGAAGAAGAAGAAGAGAAAAAAAAAGGGTCTGAGAAAATATTTGAAGAGATTTTAGTCGAAAACTTCCCTAACATGGGAAAGGAAATAGTCACCCAAGTGCAGGAAGAACAGAGAGTCCCATACAGGATAAACCCTAGGAAAAACACACCAAGACACATATTAATCAAACTAACAAAAATTAAATTCAAAGAAAAAATATTAAAAACAGCAAGGGAAAAACAAAAAATAACATTCAAAAGAATCCCCATAAGGTTATCAGTTGATTTTTCAGCAGAAACTCTGCTAGCCATAAGGGAGTGGCAGGATATACTTAAAGTGATGAAAGAGAAAAACCTACAACCAACATTACTCTACCCAGCAAGGATCTCATTCAGATTTGATGTAGAAATCAAAAGCTTTCAGACAAGCAAAAGCTAAGATAATTCAGCACCACCAAACCAGCTTTACAACAAATGCTAAAGGAACTTCTCTAGGCAGAAACACAAGAGAAGGAAAAGACATACAATAACAAACCAAAAACAATTTAAAAAATGGTAATAGGAACATACATATTGATAATAACCTTGAATGTAAATAGATTAAATGCCCCAACCAAAAGACACAGATTGGCTGAATGGATACAAAAACAAGACCCATATATATGCTGTCTACAAGGGACCTGCTTCAGACCTAGGGACATATAGAGACTGAAGGTGAATGGATGGAAAAAGATATTCCATGCAAATGGAAATCAAAAGAAAGCTGGAGTAGCAATACTCATATCAGATAAAATACTTTAAAGACTGTTACAAGAAATGAGGAGGGACACTACATAATGATCAAAGGATCAATCCAAGAAGAAGGTATAACAATTATAAATGTTTATGCACCCAACATAAGAGCACCTCAACACATAAGGCAAATGCTAACAACCATGAAAGGAGAAATTGACAGTAACACAATAATAGTAGGGGACTTTAACACACCACTTACACCAATGGACAGATCGTCCAAAATGAAAATAAATAAAGAAACCCAAGCTTTAAATGACACAACAGAGCACATAGAGTTAATTGATATTTATAGAACATTCCACCCAAAAGTGGTGGAATACACTTTCTTCTCAAGTGCACAAGGAACATTCTCCAGGATAGATCACATCTTGGGTCACAAATCAAGCCTTGGAAAACTTAAGAAAACTGAAATCATATCAAGCACCTTTTCTGACCACAATGCTATGAGATTGGAAATCAATTACAGGAAAAAAACTGTAAAAAACACAAACACATGGAGGCTAAGCAGTGCGCTACTAAATAACCAAGAGATCACTGAAGAAATCAAAGAAGATATTAAAAAATACATAGAAACAAATGACAACAAAAACACGACGACCCAAAACCTATGGGACACAGCAAAAGCAGTTCTAAGAGGGAAGTTTATAGCAATTCAATCTCACCTCAAGAAACAAGAAAAATCTCAAATAAACAATCTAACCAGAAGTCACTAGAAGGAAAGAAATCATAAAAATCAGAGCAGAAATAAATGAAATACAAATGAAGAAAACAATAGCAAAGATCAATAAAACTAAAAGCTGTTTCTTTGGGAAGATAAACCAAATTGATAAACCCTTAGCCAGACTCATCAAGAAAAAAAGGGAGAGGACGCAAATCAATAGAATTAGAAACGAAAAAGGGGAAATCACAACTGACACCACAGAAATACAAAGGATTATAAGAGACTACTACAAACAACTATATGCCAATAAAAGGGACAACCACGAAGAAATGGATAAATTCTTGGAAAGGTACAATTTTCCAAGACTGAACCAGGAAGAATTAGAAAATATAAACAGACCTATCACAAGTAATGAATTGAGACCATAATTTAAAATCTTCCAACAAACAAAAGTCCAGAATGAGATGGCTTCACAGGCGAATTCTATAAACATTTAGAGAAGAGCTAATACCAATCCTTCTCAAACTCCTCCAAAAATTGCAGAGGGAGAAATACTCCCAAATTCATTCTACGAAGCCACCATCACTCTGATACCAAAACCAGAAAAAGATATCACAAAAAAAGAAAATTATAGACCAATATTACTGAAGAACATAGATGCAAAAATCCTGAACAAAATACTAACAAACAGAATCCAACAAAACATTAAAAGGATCATACAACATGATCAAGTGGGATTTATCCCAGGTATGCAAGGATTCTTCAATACATGCAAATCAATCAATGTGATACACCACATTAACAAATTAAGGAGTAAAAAACATATGATCATCTCAATAGATGCAGAAAAAGCTTTTGACAAAATTCAACACCCATTTATGATAAAAACTTTCTGGAAAATGGGCATAGAGGGAAACTACCTCAATATAATACAGGCCATATATGACAAACCCACAGCAAGCATCATACTCAATGGTAAAAAACTGAAAGCCTTTCCACTAAGATCGGGAACAAGACAAAGATGTCCACTCTCACCACTCTTATTCAATATAGTTTTGCAAGTCCTAACCACGGCAATCAGAGAAGAAAAATAAATAACAGGAATCCAAATTGGAAAAGAAGAAGTAAAAACTGTCACTGTTTGTGGATGACATGATACTACATAGAAAATTCTAAAGATGCCACCAGAAAACTACTAGAACTGATCAATGAATCTGGTAAGGTTGCAGGATACAAAATTAATGCACAGAAATCTCTGGCATTCCTATAAACCAACAACAAAAAATCAGAAAGAGAAATTAAGGAAACAATCCCATTTACCTTCGCAACAAAAGAATAAAATACCTAGGAATAAACCTGCCTAAGGAGGTGAAAGACTTTTACTCAAAAAACTAGAAAACACTGCTGAAAGAAATCAGAGATGACATAAACAGATACAGAAATATACCATGTTCAATACTGTGAAAAAGACTATACTATCCAAAGCAATCTCCAGATTCAATGCAATCCCTATCAAGCTATCAGTGGTGTTCTTCATAGAACTAGAACAAAAAATTTTACAATTCATATGGAATCACAAAAGACCCTGAATAGCCAAAGCAACCTTGAGAAAGAAAAATGGAGTTGGAGGAATCAGGCTCCAAGACTTCAAACTATACCATAAAGCTACAGTAATGAAGACAGTATGGTACTGGCACAAAAACAGAAATATAGATCAATGGTACAGGATAGAATGCCCAGAGATAAACCCATGCACATATGGGCACCTAGTTTATGACAAAGGAGGCAAGAACATACAGTGGAGAAAAGATGGCTTCTTCAATAAGTGGTGTTGGGAAAACTGGAAAGCTACGTGTAAAAGAATGAAATTAGGACACTCCCTAACACCATACACAAAAATAAACTCCAGATGGATTAAAGACCTAAATGTAAGACCAGACATTATAAAACTCTTAGAGAAAAACATAGGAAAAACACTCTTTGACATAAACCACAGCAAGATCTTTCTGACCCACCTCCTAGAGTAATGGAAATAAAAACAAAAATAAACAAATGGGACTTAATTAAACTTAAGAGCTTTTGCACAGCAAAGGAAACCATAAACAAGACAAAAAGACAACCCTCAGAATGGGAGAAAATATTTGCAAATTAAGCAACAGACAAAGGATTAATCTCCAAAATATACAAACAGCTCATGGAGCTCAATATCAAAAAAACAAACAATCCGATTAAGAAATGGGTGGAAGACCTAAGTAGACATTTCACCAAGGAAGACATACAGATGGCCAAGAGGCACATGAAAAGATGCTCAAAATCACTGATTAACAGAGAAATGCAAATCAAAAGTACAATGAGGTATCACCTCATGCTGGTCAGAATGGCTATTATCAAAAAACCTAGAAACAATAAATGCTGGAAAGGGTGTGGTGAAAAGGGAACCCTTCTGCACTGTTGGTGGGAATGTAAATTGATACAACCACTATGGAAAACAGTGTTGAGGTTCCTTAAAAAACTAAAAATAGGGCTTCCCTGGTGGCGCAGTGGTTGAGAGTCCGCCTGCCGATGCAGGGGACACGGGTTCGTGCCCCAGTCCGGGAAGATCCCACATGCCACAGAGCAGCTGGGCCTGTGAGCCATGGCCACTGAGTCTGCATGTCCGGAGCCTGCTCTCTGCAATGGGAGAGGCCACAACAGTGAGAGGCCCACGTACCACACACACAAAAAAAAAAAAACCTAAAAATAGAACTACCATATGACCCAGCAATCCCACTACTGGGCATATACCCTGAGAAAACCATAAGTCAACAATAGACATATACCACAATGTTCATTGCAGCACTATTTACAATAGCCAGGACATGGAACCAACCTAAATGTCCATTGACAGATGAATGGATAAAGAAGATGTAGCACATATATACAATGGAATATTACTCAGCCATAAAAAGAAACGTAATTGAGTTATTTGTAGTGAGGTGGATGGACCTAGAGTCTGTCATACAGAGTGAAGTAAGTCAGAAAGAGTAAAACAAATACCATATGCTAACATGTATATATGGAATCTAAAAAAAAAAAAGGTACTGATCAACCTAGTTGCAGGGATGGAATAAAGATGTAGACATAGAGAATGGACTTGAGCACACAGGGTGGGAGGGGGAAGCTGGGGCGAAGTGAGAGTGGCATGGACATATATACACTACTGAATGTAAAATGGTTAGCTAGTGGGAAGCAGCAGCATAGCACAGAGAGATCTGCTCGGTGCCTTTCGATGACCTAGAGGGGTGGGATAGGGAGGATGGGAGGGAGGCTCAAGAGGAAGGAGATATGCTGACATATGTATGCATATGGCTGATTCACTTTGGTGTACAACAGAAACTAACACAGTATTGTGAAGCAATTATACTCCAATAAAGATCTATTTAAAAATTAATTAATTAATTAATGGGTGGAAGATGTTGATAAAGATAACATAGGCAACTCTTTCTCCATAGGTTTGAAGAATGTTACAATACTGATAGAAAGGCAAAGTTTGAAGATGGAAGAAAGAAGGACCCAGATGGAGGAAGTGATGAATAAGGGTCCCTGAAGGGGCTGATGGGACAGAATCTAGAGCAGCATTAGAGAAACTAGCCACAGCAAGAATAAAGCTTCCTATCCATGAGCATGAGAAAAAAAAAAAAGGATGAGAGCTACAGGAATACACCTGAGTGGGTCTGAAGAACATCCAGAAGTTGAGAGGTTTGCCAAGACACTGTAGAGGCCAAATTGGATGTGGGGCCTGAAGGGAAGGGAGTTATCAAGGGTAATTGATGGATGCCTTCAAAGTTTTGAAACTTAGTGCCTGGAGGATACTGATTAGAAAACAGAATTGCTTTGGGGGACACTGATGAAGTCCATTTTGAATATGTTGAATTCAATGTATTGGTAGGACATTTAGGTGAAGATGTTTAGCAAGCAGCTAGAAATTTAGAATTCCAGAAAGTGGTCAGAGGTAGAGATGGGTTCTGGGAGAGAGACACACAAAACTAAGAGTAAGAGTAAATCATCTCTTTAGGAAGTCAATGGAGAAAGGAGAGAAATAGGCCAAGGGCAGGAGTTTGAGGAATGTCTACTTTTGTGGAGAGGAAAATACAGAGGGACCCATGAAGTGGCCCAGAATAAGTAAGATCATAGGAGGTAAAAAACATCATAAGGCCATAAAGGGAGAGCTTCATGGAAAAACTGGAGTGTAACAGCATAAAATGTTGCTGAAGAGACAACAGTAACTACTAAAATGCTATTGAAAATTATGAGAGCTTCAGTAATTCTGAAGGAACAGTTCTTTAGGAAAAATTGGAGTGGGATCCAGAGTCCTAAGATAAAAGTCTAAGTGCTGGAACTACAGAATATGACAATTCACCACTCTTGACTTCCTGTAAGAACAAAGCCAGAAGAACCCTTTTGGCAGATAATGCTCAATATAGTCTTACAAATGATGGTTGACTATAGGGTAGGACACCATGCACGAGTATTTCAGTCTGAGAGCCAGTATCAGACCAAAATATTCTCTGGCAAAACAGAACAGAATATCATTGTTAAAAGGGGCTAGCATACCACATGGTCCAACCCTCTCCATTTTTAGGTGAGGAAAACCTAAATTTTTCACATGTGGTTAATTTTCCCAAGAATCTGAAGCCTTTTGGTGGCAGAGCCAATTCTGTAACTAAGGATCTCTGCCTTCTCTATCACTGTGTCTCCCCCAAAAGTAACACTTCTGTAAAATAACCTCCAATGCCCTCTAAGAAGTGAGAGGGAAAGCAGTAGAGACACATAATGCCTGGAAAAACCTTCTTCTTAGGCTAGTCTGTTGGAAATTTGCTCAGCCTGGTTTGTAGATGTCTTCCAGTTGTGAAAGCATATACTTGTTCTTTTGTCATTGATTTGGTGAATCTAGTAGAAGATTCCCTTTCTTTCTCTCTCACAATGAGTCTTACTACAATGTGTCACCTGGGATGCCAATGAATGACAACATTCACCCAACAATAGAGTCAGATCATCTTTAGATAGCCCTACCCACCAGGAGGAGTAAGTCTCACTGTCCTATACCTGCTTATTTCACCGAAGATCAGATCTATGTCTCAATTTTAGCAGAAGTCTTTTTCTTTTTTAGTTCTGTAGGGTCTCTGTACCTAGGTTTTCTTGCCTTTATTTTTTAAAATATCTTTATTGAGATAGAATTCACATACCATGCAATTCATCCATGTTAAGTGTATCAATACAATTCAGTGGTTTTTAGTACATTCACAGAGTTGTACAACAATCACCTCAAAATTAAACCCTGTATATTTTAGCTGTCATTCTCCTATCCCTCCTACTCTACCCCACCCTAGCCCTGAGCAACCATTAATCTACTTTCCATCCCTATAGGTTTCCCTATTCTGGACTTCCATATGAATAGAATCATATAACATGTGGACTGTGACTGGCTTATTTCACTTAGCATTATTTTTCAAAGATCATCTCTGTTGTAGCATGTATCGGGACTTCACTTCTATTCCAGGGCCAAATAATATTCCATTGTATGGCTATGGCACATTTTGTTTATCTATCTGTCTGCTAATGGACATTTGGGTTGTTTCCACCTTTTGGTTATTATGAATAATGATGCTATGAACATTGATGCACAAGTTTTTCTGTGAACATGTTTTAATTTCTCTTGGGTATATGCCTAGGAGTGGAATTGCTGGGTCATAAGGTAACTCTATGTTTAATCGTTTGAGGAACTGCCAGACTCTTTTCCAAAGCAGCTGGAGAAACTGTTTTTAAAGGTATGGGGTTTTTTTTCTCATATACATGCTTTGACAACAGGCTATCTATTTGTGGAAAAAAATAAAACTCTAAGCTGAAATAATAATAAAAATAAATTTTAAAAAATGCTCCAAATTGAAAACGCTATAAAACATCAAACAAGCTCTAAAAGTAAACTATTAAAGAAAAACATGTATAAACATTTTTATCACCTCCAAGTAGGAAAACCTTGGTAATCTTGGTACAAAAAGCAAGGGGAAAATACAGCAAGGGGAAAATAATCATAATTTGACAATATAAAAATTAAACAATACTAACTGACAAAGCAAGTAAATAAAAATTTTAAAAATGGAGACAACAAACTAGGAAACTCTCTGTTATATATAATAATCTGAGGGTTGATATCTATAATAAAAGACAGATTTCTTACAAATCAAGATAATATTTTTACATTTTATTTATTTATTTATTTATTTTTGCAGTATGTGGGTGTCTCACTGTTGTGGCCTCTCCCGTTGCGGAGCACAGGCTCCGGATGCGCAGGCTCAGCAGCCATGGCTCATGGGCCCAGCCACTCTGTGGCATGTGGGATCTTCCCGGACTGGGGCACGAACCCGTGTCCCCTGCATCGGCAGACGGACTCTCAACCACTGCGTCACCAGGGAAGCCCTCAAGATAATATTATTACCTAACTCCCATATGCCCACACTAATAGGGGGCCCATGATGACATCTTAGGTTTTTGAATATCAGTGTTGTCTTAGTCTCCTTGGGCTGCCATCACAAAGTAATAAACTGGGTGGCTTAACCAATGGAAAATTTTTTTCTCAGTTCTGGAGGCTGGAAGTCCAAGATCAAGGTGTCAGCATGGTTGGGTTCTGGTGAGAGCTCCCTTCCTGTCTTGTAGACAGCCACCTTCTGGCTATGTCTTCACATGGCAGAGAGAGGACAAGCACTCTGTGTCTCTTCTTATAAGGGCACTAATCCCATCACAAAGGCCCCCCCTCATGACCTCATATAACCTGAATTACCTCCCAAAGGCTCCAAATACCATCATGTTTGGGGTTAGGATTTCAACATACGGACTGGGGAAAGGGGCACAAACATTTAATCCATAACAAATATCAAGTAGGGAGTCTGTGTCCAATAGTCATTTATTGAAATATTTGGTATTCTTTCCTTGATCCTTCCCTATATACTTGTCATGCTGTTACAGGGTCCTTCCTCTTGAAGACAAGATTCTCTTTCAGCCAGTGGGTTTCAGATCCAAGATCTGGTCAGGTCTGGGAATTGGCAAGGAGTATGATTTTTTACTGGGATGTTTTCTTCCGATGGTATAAATTGAGTTGTATCCTTGTTGATTGCCCATCTCGTTTTCCTCTGAAGTCCCATGTTCCAGTAACCACCTCCTTAACTCTCTACTTAACAGTCTCTAACAGTCTACTTAAAGTAGTCACCAAAGCCTGCCTTATCCATTCATATGTTCAGGTCTCCTTGATCAAACACTTTCAGAACACAGTGCCACATGTACTCAGTAAGCTCCTGCCGGGACATGCTGGGGAGATCTTGCAGCCTCTTTGGGACGTGGCCTTTTTCCCATTTTGATCCAAACTGGCCACACTTTTGTAGCTGTACTGTGACAAGTCACTGGAGGTAGGCCACACAGGAAGGGTGTGAACCTGGCCAAGGCAGTTCTCTTGCAGCTCAGGCTGTCTGCCCACACACTCCTAGCAGCTACAACCAAAATCCTTCCTCAACTGGGGCTCTGGTGGTGTATCTCCCGCTCCATCACAATGTTTCATTGGAAGGAGTTTCCAGGACGGTGAAGCAGAAACCCTCTCTTGTATTTAATCTCCTCCCCATAGGAAAGGACAATATTCATTTCAGGGCCTCCTTAGGCTCAGCACCTACTTTCTCCTGCTCTTTGAAAAGGCATGAGTGATAAGGATAGAGTAGGATAATTAAATAGTCAGTTTAAAAATCCCACTAGGAGGACTTCCCTGGTGGCGCAGTGGTTAAGAATCCGCCTGCCAATGCAGGGGACATGGGTTCGAGCCCTGGTCCGGGAAGATCCCACATGCTGTGGAGCAACTAAGCCTATGTGCCACAACTACTGAGCCCACATGCTGCAACTACTGAAGCCCGCGTGCCTAGAGCCCGTGATCCACAACAAGAGAAGCCACTGCAATGAGAAGCCCACTCACCACAACGAAGAGTAGCCCCCGCTCGCCGCAACTAGAGAAAGCCCGCATGCAGCAACGAAGACCCAATGCAGCCAAAAATAAAATAATATAAATAAATTTATTTTAAAAAATCCCACTAGGAGATCAAAGACAGGAAGGGAATTTTAAGGGAGTTTGGGAGCTACTGTAAGCTAATGATCCCATAAGAAAAGAATCCAATAACCTAGCAACAATCTACTCTACCTTGAAGGAAGACCGGGTAAAAGCAAGTGCCAGGCACACTCAAGCCACAAGGCTTGATAGTTAAAACACAAGACAATAGATATGGAGTCTGAATCTTGTTACATGAAGTCAGAGAGTTAATAGTCCTTGAAGAACAGCATTTCTGCATGTAGCCAAGACGGGAATATAGATGAAAAGGGAAAGAAACTGGGTGAAAGGGAACAGTATACTGAAACCTGAGATGAATTACCATATGTTAGTATGTGTTACCACCCTTTTGCTAATATACATATGATTTTAATAGCACCGTGACAATTCCAGTTAGACCATATAGGGTTAAAGGAGGAACTAATGATGTAAACCCTGATGTCTACTAAAGAATGAGGAAGCAGGTGCTCTTCTTCCCTCCCCACTTTTCTTTGGATTATAAAAATGTAGCCCTTGTTCTCAGGGCGATGCTCCCGTGCCTGCCAACTTGTATCTCTCCCAAGTGTCCTATGCTAATAAACTCACCCTTTGCCTATCACTTTGCCTCTTGCTGAATTCTTTCTGCACTGAGACAAAGAACCAGAGCTTCAGCAAGTCCTGCGACCAGGTGAGCAGTTTTATTTAAAAGACAGTGGGTGTGAGTCCCCTCCTAAGTCAGGGATCATAGGCTCAAGTCCCAAACTGAGGTGCGGCTGGGTTCGAGTCCTATCTGAGGAGGAGTGCAGTTTCATGAGGATGGGTGCTTTTGCATGGGAAGCCACCCCCCTCTGACCATAGCACTCCTTTTCTCCTTCAAAACATTGGTTGTACAAGTCCCAGGACAGAAACCAAGACAAAATGCCTAAGCTAAGAGCTGGTGGAGGGGGAAGCACTGTGGGAGGCTGGATTCAAGCAGAGGAAGAAAACAGAAGCCCAGTCTTCATCTCATGGGAACCTGCAAGCCCTCAACATGAGCCATAGAGAAGCAGCTTAATAAATATTATTTGATGATGATAATGATGCAGCAACCCTCAACAGCATACATTTCCTTTGTCACTTTTTACTTGCTGCTCATAATCACAGATAATAATCATATACACACACACGCACACATGTATTTTTAGCTTCCTATCTCAAAGCATTTGGCAAGCTGAAAATTCCTGCACCAGCCACCTGCAAGGACCATCTTGTAGCTCACAGAAATGCAGCCAGCTCGGAAACAGCAGCTGTTCAGCAGTGCAGGGCGATGCCACAGGGGAGCTCGGGCAGGACCTAAAGACAAATGACCTAGCAGGTGAAGCAGCAGGAGGAATTCTAAGTAGCCGGAATATAAGGAGCAGATGATAGAAGATGAACAGTGGGAAAAGGGCTTCAGAGTCTTCACTCTTTACCCAAAAAGCTCTGGATTCCTTCATGACCTGAAATGCCTAAAACCTGGAACAGATGACTGCTGGATATAGAAAACAAGCAGAAAGATATTTTAATCCCAAATTCTTAAAATATATACACTACTATATATAAAATGGATAACCAACAAGGACCTACTGTATAGCACAGGGAACTATACTCAACATCTTGTAATAACCTACAATGGAAAATAAAAAAGAATATTATATATATGTATATATATGAATATACATAATCACTTTGCTGTACATCTGAAACTAACACAACATTGTAAATCAACTATATTTCAATACAAATTTTAAAAATTTAAAAGTTAAAAAAAAAGATATTTTAAAGAAACACACATCACAGCCATCCAATACCAATAGTCAAATCTACATAGGGTCATCTGTGTCAAGGTGGCTGGGTGGCTGAGACTTGGACAATGGGCATTCGTGAAAACAAACACGGCTTCCACAGTTACAGTTAGATTTGCAATTTAAAGGTTGTGACTGGGTTTCCCTGGTGGTGAAGTGGTTAAGAATCCACATGCCAATGCAGGGGACATGGGTTCGAGTCCTGGTCCGGGAAGATCCCACATGCCAAGGAGCAGCTAAGCCCATGCACCACAACTACAGAGCCTGTGCTCTACAGCCTGCGAGCCACAACTACTGAGCCTGCGTGCCACAACTACTGAAGCCTGTGTGCCTAGAGCCCGTGCTTTGCAAGAAGAGAAGCCACCGCAATGAGAAGCCTCACACCGCAACAAAGAGTAGCCCCCGCTCGCCGCAACTAGAGAAAGCTGGCACACGGCAACGAAGACCCAACACAGCCATAAATAAATAAATAAATAAATAAAATTTTAAAAATAGATAAAGTTGTGACTGGATTTGGTTGCAGGTCATAACCAAGTGCTGGCTAAGTTTGCAGTTGTTTGGAAAACTTGCTTCTACTGGATCGCACTAGTCCACTATGGTAGTGACAACATAAAGGTTCTTATTAACCCGAACAAATCAGAATTTAAGTCAGAATGACATTTTAGATCTTTGACTTCTTTCACCTGGAGCCTCAAGAGACAGGGTGAACCAAAGGGGGTCTGATGAAAGTCAGAAAGAAGCATAAAACCTGCATCTGTTCTTTTCTCCCCCTCTCTTTCTCCTCTCCCTCCCTCCAGTTCCCTCACTTTTTCCTTCCTTTCTTCCTTCCTCAAGCATGTTTTCATTATATTTTTTCTTTGACTTCTACAGAGTTAGACACATCTCTTGAAATAGAGGAGTGAATGCTAATAAAAAATCAGATGATTTTTGTCCCCACTTTGATTTTTTAAAAAATTGCATTTGGAACAACAATAAAGGAAAGAAATGCTTCATAATTGCATCATCCCATCAGCTTTTTTCCTTCCTTCCTTCCATCGTTATTCATAGAATTGAATGCATGGAATAGCTACAATCATTTTTTTTTAATTGGAGCATAGTTGATTTACAGTGTTGTGTTAGTTTCAGGTGTACAGCAAAGTGAATCAGTTATATGTATACATATATCTACTCTTTTTTAGATTATTTTCCCATATAGGTCATTACAGAGTATTGAGTAGTGTTCCCTGTGCTATACAGTAGGAAGAATGATATTATACATACCATTTTTCTCCTCTGCATTTTTCACTTCCTTCTGAATCATCACTTTTTTTCTTGTTGCATCAACTCCCCTTTGGCATACACATTAGAGAATAAACTGAGAGAAAGCAGAGTCTTTATTTTTTTTGTGGTACAGGGGCCTCTCACTGTTGTGGCCTCTCCCATTGCAGAGCACAGGCTCCGGACGTGCAGGCCCAGCCGCTCCGCGGCATGTGGGATCTTCCCGGATGGTGGCACGAACCCGTGTCCCCTGCATCGGCAGGCGGACTCTCAACCACTGCGCCACCAGGGAAGCCCAGCAGGGTCTTTTTGTTCACTGTTTCAGTGTCTAAAATAGTGCTTGGCATATTGTGGGAATTCAATAAATATTTTTGAAGGAATCATCATCTTTACGATTATACTTTTTAAACAGTTGCTTAGATCTCATTGAGTAGATCACGTGGTTACTTCCTGCTGTCAAATGTTCAGGCGGCTTCCAGCTCTTAACTCCCACGTGAATAATAAAACACCAGCCATCACCAGACCTATAGCTTTTTCCTTTCACTTTAGTTATTTCCTTCATGTAAAGTCTCAAGAGTGGAGTCCATGGTTCAAGTGGCTTTAACATTTTTATGCTTCTTGATATGAAAAAGAATTTTCCAGCGTAGACTGCCACTAGCAGTGCCTGGGTGCGTTATCAGATAGTTTTCCTGCTGATCCCTAGGGGTGAGGACCAGACCTGAGGACCAGATGGGAAGTGATGACAAGAGATTTGCCGGTTATAAATCCTGGGAGCTCTTGCAGCCTTCAATCCTCTGTTTTAAAAAGTCATCAAATGCTTACCTTGTTATCTGTGGGTTCCCAAGTGCTTCCTTAAAGCCATCACCTCTATCTTATTTGGTTTAAATCATTAAGAGTAAGTTAGAAGCTGGATCCCATCAAGAAGACAAATCTGACAGATAGTTGGACTGCCCAGACGCCTTTTGGAGCTCTTGGATTCCACGTGGGCTGAACTCAGCCTTCACACATCTGCAACCTCCATCTGCTCCTCTGTTATGGGATATCGTCCTCTGTGCGGGCATCGCTTACTGTGCACAAGACGTGTCAGTGTAAAAATTTTGCTTCACCACCCACTCCTTCCCTGCAGCTGTGCCTATGCTCAGTCAAACCACCCATCACTTACATTTGCTGGGAGCACGCAGGGCATTGGCTTGTAGAGAAAATTCATAGAGAACTTACAGTCCGGTTCCATCTATGAGTTGCCAGTTATTCTGCAACGGGCCCATTGGAAGAAATAGTGGGAGAGAGAGTGGACATTTGTGTGAGAAACGCTTGTTCTATTTCCAGCTCTGAGAGGCTGCAAGACCATGGGTGAATCACTCACCTCCTACCATCCTCAGCCTCCCTTTCTGTCACATCGCTTTCAGAGACAATCTTGCATCTCTCCTGGTTGGGCCAGAATCGCGTGAAACCAAGTATGTGAACGCTTTGCAAACTGTGAAGTTCTATGAGATACACAGCATTGTTATTACCGCTATGATGCCGACCTTGAAGTACACAAGAGAGCCCTTGGGAGGCAGAGGTTGTTGTTTGCCCTCCCCACAACCGTGCCCTGCTCCTTCCTTGCCCACTGAATCCCAGCTGTATTCAGGGAGCCGGTGACTTGGACTGGTACCCAGGAGTGATCACGACTGATCTAAAGGAGTTGTGGAAATCCTGTCCCTTCTTTGCTGCTTTGAGAAAATCACGTGAACTGATTCACACTTACGACACCTAAAGGGGAGCACTGCCATGAGTGGTGGCCATCCTCTCTGATGGGATATTCTTCCCTGATGTAAGGAGAGAGCCTTAGGAGGAAAAACCCTCCTCCTTCTTCCTGATCCAGTGTTGCCAAGCAAGGACCTGGTGCTGGGCACTGCAGCCACCTTCTGGCACCCGAAAGGGAAAGCCAAGAGCAGCACAGAGGGGCTGATCCAGGGTCCTGACTTGGTTGAACCAGTGCATTAACCACCTCTGGAAATGCCAGCCTCCAGATTCCGTGTTATGTTCCATTTGTTGAAAAAAAATAACAAATCAGATATTCTCTTACCGAAAGGCACAACGGTGAGAAACATGGTCAGGGTGAGCGAGTCTTGGCCAGCAACTTTGCTTCCTGGCCTTCTTGCCTTCACACACTTTGCTTTATTGTGGGTCACTCAGAAAATTACAATAGTTAATAAAGCTCTGAGGCAACACCAAAATCATATATGAACTTAGAAGTAAGTGGCTACAGGGAAATAACATGGTGATATGAGAAATGAATGAACCGTGGGCACTGAGGACAAGCAGTGGGCCGGGAGGTCTTCCCCACAGGCACTGGGTGTGGGGGGATGAGTTAAGGGGAGCCTGGGGCTTGAGGAGAAACTCTGAGGAAGAGGAAGGCTTCCACCTGGAATGCTGTTGCCTACACCTCTGGCTGGGCAAATGCCTCAGTGCTTTCCCCAAATGCAACTCTTATTCCCATGACTAGGCTGGATATTTTGTCTCCATTATCATAAAAAAATTAAAGGTAACCTTTTGTTTTGTTTAATGTTGCACCTTAAGTGCATGGAACTGTACTAAGTATACTCCTTGGCTCACAACATGTAATCACCATTGGTCCTTACATAGCCCATTTTACTTGCATTATTTATTTTTATTACACAGCAAACGTTGCAAAGCTAATCTCACCCAAGAGTTAAAAATTTACCAGTGATACATACCTATCTGTGTGCTCACCCATTATCCCATTTCCCTGCTTGCCTCCTACAAGAAGTTAATACCCTGAATTTGTGTTTATCATTCATATCTTTTTTTCTTTTCTTTCTTTTTTTTTTGTGGCTGTGTTGGGTCTTCATTGCTGTGCACGGGCTTTCTCTAGTTGCGGCGAGCAGGGGCTACTCTTTGCTGCAGTACATGGGCTTCTCATTGTGGTGGCTTCTCTTGTTGCAGAGCATGTGCTATAGGCGCGCAGGCTTCAGTAGTTGTGGCTCGCAGGCTTCAGTAGTTGTGACTCATGGGCTGGAGTGCAGGCTCAGTAGTAGCGGTGCACAGGCTTAGTTGCTCCGCAGCATGTGGGATCTTCCCAGACCAGGGCTCGAACCCCTATCCCCTGCACTAGAAGGTGGATTTTTTTTTTTTCGGTACGCGGGCCTCTCACTGTTGTGGCCTCTCCCGTTGCGGAGCACAGGCTCCGGACGTGCAGGCTCAGCGGCCATGGCTCACGGGCTCAGCCGCTCTGTGGCATGTGGGATCTTCCCGGACCAGGGCTTGAACCCATGTCCCCTGCACTGGCAGGCAGATTCTTAACCACTACGGCACCAGGGAAGCCCCTACCCATTTTTCTTTTTTCATTTTGTTTTATCCCATATATATGTATGTCTAACAAATAGATTGTTTAATTTTGTTGGTTATTTAATGTTGCATATCTACGATTCACCCAAGTTGTGGCATTTGGTTGGAGTTCAGCTATTTTCTCTGTGGTATGATGTTCCATTGTGTGGCTATGCCACAATTTATTTACCTATTCTCTTGTCAAAAGACATTGAGTTGTTTTCTTTTCTTTTTTTAACTATCTAGAACAGGAATTCTATGAACAGTCTTGTGTATGTGTCTTAATGCACAAGTGCTGGATTCTCTTGGGTATTTACCTATATGTGGAATTGCAAATATGCAAATGTTCAAATGGACAGGATAATGCCAAATTAGTTTCCAAGTTGTTGTGCTATTTTAACTTCCCAGTGGCAATATACAGGAGATTCCAATGACCATTTTTCTAATACTTGGCACTGTCAGACTTCTTAATTTTTATAATCACATTGGTATAAAATAGTGTCCAACTGTTTACATGCTATACAATCCCCAACACTTAACCTCTTTTTATGTATTTGTACTAGGTGAAATACATTTTTATACTTTTTGCTCATTTTTCTATATTGGGTTATTTTTCTTTTTCCTGTTGATATGTAGAAATTCTTTATCATTCTTGAGTAATCTTATTAGTTATTTTTGTGGTGCAAATATCCTCTTTCTCAGCTCTCACAAGGATATATAATACATGCAATATATTCTAAATGCACGATAAGAAAGACTTCAACATTTGTTACCGTCACTTTTTTGGATTTTGGCCATTTTAATAAGTATCTCATCATTGTTTTAATTTGCAATTCCCTAATGACAAACAATCTTGAGCATCACTTCATATACTTATTTGCCATCTGTATATCTTCTTTGATGAGGTAACTGTTCAGATATTTTGCCCTTTTTTTTAAGATGGGTCCTTTGTCTTATTGTTGAGTTTTAAGATTTCTTTGTATATTTGGGGTACAAGTCATTATCAGATATGAGTTTTGCAAATATTTTCTCCCACTCTGTGGTTTGTCTTTTAATTCCCTTGGCAGTATCTCTTACAGAGCAGAAGTTTTTAATTTTAATAAAGTCCAACTTACCAAGTTTTTCTTTTGTGGATCTAAAAACTCAATGCCACACAGAGGCTGTAAGGCCCCAGGGAAGAGGAGGGGATGCTGCAGAGAGAATTCCCCCATTAAATGGGATGAAGGTGAAATAGAGGGTCATTTAAGCTTGAGCTCTTCAGATTTCTTCCAGCTTTGAGACTTGGGGTTAAAAGTCCTAACAAGCACCTTCTTAAGATCCAGAAATCCAGAAATCCACCAGAATACATGGTCCTCTGCACTGTAGATCCACCAGTGCAGGGACTTTGGCTCTCTGGATCTCCACTGAGTCCTCAATTCTTCCTATACAGGCCCGGTACAACTAATTATTAGTTGGATGAACAATAAATGATCAGAGTCCAGTGGTTAAAAAACAAAACAAAACAAACCTCAGTGCCAAATTCAAGGTCACTAGACTTTTCTCCTGTTTTCTTCTTGAACTTACTCAGTTTTGCATTTTGTACATAGGTTTAAGATGTATTTTGAGTTAATTTGTGTGATAGTTGTATGGTTTGTGTCTAGGTTGGTCTGTTGTTGTTGTTGTTATTTGCATATGGACACGCAGTTATTCCAACACCATTTGTTGAAAAAAAAATCTTCTCTATTGTATTGCCTTTGCTCCTATGTCAAAGATCAGTTGACTATATTTGTGTGGGTCTGTTTCTGGGCTCTCCATCCTGTTCCATTGATCTAGTTGTCAATTCTTTCACCAGTACAACACTGTCTTAATTACTGTGGCTTTATAGTAAGTCTTGAATACTGTCAGCCTTTCAACTTGTCTTCTTCTTCAGGATTGTGTTGGTTATTCTGTTCTTTTGCCTTTTCATGTAAACTTTAGAATCAATTTGTCAATATCCACAAAATAACTGTCTGGGATCTAGATTAGGATTGAGTGGAATCCATAGATCAAGGTGGAAGAACTGATGTCTTCACAATATCAATTCTTCTGATTCATGAACATGAAATCTCTCTCCAGTTAATTATTTAATATTTTATTCTTTATTTTTGTCTTGAACTGAAGGAATAGAGCATGAGGTGAAAGGCAATAGCCACTAAGGATGTGACTCAGGTGAGGACATGAGACAAATTCCATGTTTTTAAGCACAATTGAGAAAAATACCCTCATAATAGGGAAGAGGCAGACCTCGGTCACGTACACAATGAATAAACAAAGAACCAGGAGCTCTTTGGATAGTTAGATAAAGCATTTACTATATAAATAGGATTACTTAAGAATTAAAAGCTCTCTGTTTAAATAATTTGGTGCATATAAATGTTTGTCTCAAGTACACGAACAGCTATGAGTATAAATCTAAGGTTACATTTTAAAAAGAGATAAAATGGAAACTTCATTTACTTATCAGTAGTTAGGTCGGT
This sequence comes from Mesoplodon bidens, assembly GCF_964165515.1. Classification (NCBI taxonomy): domain Eukaryota; kingdom Metazoa; phylum Chordata; class Mammalia; order Artiodactyla; family Ziphiidae; genus Mesoplodon; species Mesoplodon bidens. The sequence goes on along the minus strand of NC_138176.1, from coordinate 114,765,271 downwards.
GATCCATGACTGTATTTCATGACTGAAATCTAACTTATCTTAGCAAACTAGGACGTGGCTGTCGTGGACAAAATGAGGAAGGAAATTGAAGCAGTTCTTGTTATATTTGGGTCAAAATATAGTTTGATCTCAATTTTCTGGGTCATTTAGGTAAAAGTTGTCCCTGGGAGTGAAAGACTCAGTAATTACTTCATTTCACTGTTTTCTATGATAGAAGATAAGTACACATTGGTTTTCCTCTGAAGGAAACAAAAAGCACAACTTCGATCCATTTTAGCATTAATTGTGAATATATATTAATTATTCACTCATTCATTTATTTAATCAACAAGATGTATTGAGTGCTGTGTGCCAGGCACTGTTACAGGCACAGAAGAAAGACGTGTTCTGAAGAAAATTAGAGCAAGAAAAGGGAGACAGGGATGGAGGTCCTGTTTTGTATGGGGTGCTCAGGGACAGCTTCTCTTAGAAGTGACACTGGAGCACATGTAGACCTAAAGGATAAAAGAGGTGGATATTTGGAGGAAAATATTTCGAGGTAGAAAAAGACAAGCACAAAGATAGGAGCATCCCTGGGGCTCTGAAGAAAACAAGGACGCCGGAAGTGGAAGTTGTGGGAAGGCATGAGAAGGAGATGGAGTGAACGCTGGGGTCTTGTCAGGCTTGGCGAGGACCCCTGGAGGGTTCTGAGCAAGAGAGTGAAGTGATCTGATTCCCATCTTTAAAGGCTCACTTTCCCTGCCTTTACACATGTGGTCAATGAAGTGAGGGGGCAAAAGGAGGAGTAGGCAGGCTGGTTAGGAGGCTGTTGTGTAGTCCAGGGAAGCGATGACTGAATTGCTATAGGTAGAGAGAGGTGAGAAGACAGGACTGGGGATATTTTTCAATGTGGAGGATGCAGGATTTGCAAATGGGTTGGATGTAAGGTTTGAGAGATGGAGATTCATTTACAACTGACAGGGTCACCCCTGGGGTCCCTGGAACTTAAACAGTCAACACCTAAAGCCAGGAAGTAGGTTTCCCCAAACCAACTCCACCTTTATAGGCCCCAGAGGGGGTCAGAGCATCTGAGTGGAAACAGGAAGCACCCCAGAGGAGACAGCAACTTACTTATTTTCTGTATTTCTCGTTGTCAATGTCCATGTCAGAAGCGTTTAGAAGTGCCTATGTTTATTTAAGAAAATTTGGAAAATAGAGAAAGAAGAAAAATTTTAAAAACCATCTTCCCACCACTGAGCAAGTGTAAAGCCATAATGACATTCAATGTAGGTTCCTCCAGGTTTTGCAAATATGTACTCACATATATGACCACATTAAAAGAAAATGACATCAGGATCATACTCCTATGTAATTTTTTTCTTTTTAACAATGGGACATCATCTTTATTTAGATTCTTTTCTTTTTTTTGGTCACGCCACGCAGCTTTCAGAATCCTAGTTCCCTGACCCATGCCCCCTGCAGTGGAAGCGTGGAGTCCTAAACACTGGACAGTCAGGAAATTCCCAACATCACCTTTATTTTGTCATTGATCCATTGCAGTTTTGCTTCAACTTGTCTCCTACCCAAAAGTATTCTTACAATTTTTAAAGCAAATATGAATTAGGAGATTATTTCACTCTCATTGATCTCTCTAAAATATGAAACTGATCTAACAGATTAACATTATTCTCCACTTTAGTCTTGAAAGGGAGGGAGGACATTCAATCATCAGATGGGGGAACTGGACGAGGGCTCTCAAAAGTGCCTTGGTGCTCAGATTCTTCCACTATGTGATTTTCAGACACGAGAATCATGTTTTAAAACAGACCCAAATTTGGCCTCTCCCATTTCTCTCTAAATCACAAACTCACATAAAAAGCACTTATCTTTAAAATGAGAAATAAAGGAAAGATTTTTTTTAAAAAACAATATTCTGAGAAGCTGTAAAAGCCTAACAGCCTAACTTCTCCAGTCTCACAGCACTTAGGCTTGAGGTCACTTGGGTTCTTCATCTCCTCCCTTTACTCCATAATAGAAGCCTTTTCTAACAACTAAAGCTAATAGGAGCCCAATGCTCAGCTCTGTCATATGGCCTTTTGCATGAGCGAGTCAGAGGCAGAGCTAGAAACAAAACCACAAAGGTACATTCCAGAACCTCAACCATAGGATGCCGGTGAGTAATTTCCCAATAAGTGTATATATTTATTAGTATTAGTCTTAGCAGCATCATTTTATTCTTACATATGAAGAATTTTATACTCCCTTACTGATAAGGAAACCTGATGCTTGCAGAGCCAATAGTGTTTTCTAGAAGCTCTGTAGATGTGGGCTTCTACTTTCCTCAGTGATGTGTGGAATTTCATTGTTTGACTAGAGGAGCTTAAACTCTCAGGATGCAAAAGCAGTAAGTTCAGAGCTTCAGGGGGAATATTGGATGAGTTGTACCCATATCACATTATTAAAGGGCTTCCTACGTTCCTGGAACCCATCAAGACGGTGAGGAAAATATTTGGATCGGTTAGCTATATGTGCTAAACAAAACAATGGCTTTCATAGGAAAGCAATATTCTTCATAAGCCAAGAAGTACAGTCTATGGAAAAACACAAATCTGAGTATAAATCCTGGTTCTGCCTTATTAACTGGGCGACCTTGACTAAATTACTCAATATTTCTGAGTCTTAGTTTTCTCTTCTGTAAAATGGGAAGTTCTGATGATGAACTAAGGACATGCCTATAGAAGTACTTAACATAGTGTATAGTAATAATTAATAGTCAATATCTGGTAGATGCTGTTATTATTAATATATTATTTATTATCACTATTATTATTATCATCTTCCTGTCTTTGTTCCTGTTCTTCCATCTTAAGTAACTGCTATCCATGCTGGCTTGTTTTCCAGCACCTTCAAGGATAAATAGGCTAGCAGATTATTGCCGTGTCCTTCAGTCTTTCTATAGCTCAGTCTTTTTCTATCACTTCTCAGCTCACATCTTTCTTGGCTGACCCCAATAACCCACACAAGCCCTCTAAGTTGTGCTCTGCAGCCAGCAAGGGTCAGTCTGCTCGGGAGTCTAGTTCTTTTGGAGGAGTAAACAGTGGAGAATGGAGACAGGGCTTGCAATGAGACATCAAGGCCCTGGAGAAAGATCTCTGAGACTGAAAAGGGGAGAGGGAGTGGAGTTTTCTTGAATAGCAGAGACCTGGGATGACAGGATATTAACACAAAGGCTTGGGAGATCTCTGTGTGCTAGCTTTGAAAAGGACCATGTGCTCTGGGACACTGTTGCATCTCAATAGTGCAAAAGCAGACTGAAAACGAGAAGGTCCTTGTGGTAGGCTTAAAAATGGCTCCCCAAAACAAATCCATGTCAAGTCCCTGGAGCCTGTGAATGTTACCTTAATTGGAAAAAGGATCTTTGTAGATGTGGTTAAGGATCTTGAGACCCTAGATTATCTTGGTGAGCCCTAAATGCCATCACAGATATGCTTATGAGAGAAAGAGGAGAGAAGACAGAAAAGAGAAGACACAGAGGAGAAGGTGATGGAAAGATGGAGGGAGAGCCTGGAGTGATGTGGCTACAAGCCAACAGATGTCAAGGAATGTCAACAGCCACCAGAAGCTGGAAGAGGCAAGAAAGGATCCTCCCTTACAGCCTTCAGAGGAAACATGGCCCTGCTAACAACTTTGCTTTAGGACTTCTGGCTACAAGAGCTGTGAGAAAAGCTGTTCTTTTGCCTTAAGCCACCAAGTTTGTGTTAATTTGTTACAGTAGCTACAGGAAACTGATACAGCCTTCCTTTCAATGTCCTGGGAAGCATATGTCTTAACCCCCAAGAACTCCTGAATGATTTTAGGAAGTGGTAGCCTCTCCCAACCTCCCCTGCCCCCAAAATACATGATTGAGATAGAATTACTCAAAATCCTGATAAATAGGAGTTGGAGCTAAACCTAAATGTAATTTTTTAAAAGTAAATCTAAGTGCCTTTTCTTGTACCTAATTATTGTGGAATAAATCCTTTCCTGCTGCATCTCGGGGTACTACAAACAAGTTCCTGTCACTAGGCTTCTCCTTCCCTCCTGTCACTGTCCCTGTCTCTATGGCTGCAGGAAATTCCAGGGAGAATGGAAGTAGAAGCAATCACCCCTTCCCTGGAACCTTAAGGTAGCATACCCCATTCCCAGGGGACCCCATGTCTCAAGAAGTCAAGAATAGCTCCTCCTCCCCACAAAGGATAAGGCTTTTCTATGGAGCCACTGGATGCATACATGTCAGGAAGGTATCTTCATCTCATCTTGGTTCTAAACTCTCCAAGAAATTAATCTCACTAGCACTTCCCTCTCCAATCCAATATGGTCGAGGGAGAGATCCAGGAGTCTAGGTGCTTGTGCTATGATGCAAAGTCTGCACAAAACCTTCCTTGTTTACTAACTTATCACCATCCCACCCACAATCCGACCCAGTGATCTTTTAAGCACTAATATATTCTGCACAAAATTTATAATTAGATTAGTTTTTATGGTTTCCTCCTCTCTCGTTATTTCTTGCCTAATGACCACCAAACATCCTAATATTTTGTAGCCTGTCTTTGATCTCTCCGGTGATGGGAGTTCCATTGAATTTAGTACCACCTACGTCTACTCTGCTGCTGATTCTCTTCCCAGATATTTTTCTTAAAGTGCCAAGTTAGCTCAGACCTAAGCTAGCAGCCTCATAAAACTCAGCTCAAAATCCATTTCTCATTTTCATTCCTTGCACCCAGTGACTGCCCCCTCATTTCTCCTAACTAACTGGCTTTTTCCTGATGGGAGAATCATCATTAAAGTCTAAGCCCTTCTTCCTCTTTGGAGCTTTTTGGTAGCTCCTAATAGGGGATCAGAAAGCTTACCAATTTATACTCATTGATAGAGCTTTCACTCCTTCCCTACCCAATGATATAAACAATGGCAGCTGGAGCTGATATGATTTTCCTTCTAAATGCAAAGCTCTTAAAATGAATATGGAAAAAATTAATATGGGGATGGGAAGATGGGGCTTGATACAAACCAATGTGCCCCTTCCTGTTCCCTCTCTTCCTCGTGACCAGGAAGGTTGCACGTGGAGATCTTTGCAAAGGAAACAGAGAGCAAAAGCAGCTCCTTTTCTTGATTGGCAACAAATACCATTTATACATGATAATGGTGCACAGTAGATCTTGTTGAGGATTCAGCAGGCTAGGACACGGGTTTACACTGTAATCCAGCTTAGCAAATGATTTAGAGTAGAATTTTTAGACCCCTTTCTTCAGAGCTCTTCAGCTCTTCCCATTAGTGACCTCTTCTATCCAGGCTCCAGCATTCTGCCATGTTTCTGGGCCGCCTCTTTCTCTTCAGACCTCCTCTATCTCCTTCTTAAATACCTCCCACTAGCTCTCTGAAAATTTTTTTTCTTTTTTTTAATTTCTCTTTTTTTCCTATAGGGGTATAGTTAATTTACGTTGTGTTAGTTTCAGATGTATAGCAGAGTGATTCAGTTCTATATATATATAATATTCTTTTTCAGATTCTTTTCCCATATAGGTTATTACAAAAGATTGAGTAGAGTTCCCTGTGCTGTACAGTAGGTCCCTGTCATTTATCTATTTTATATATAGTAGTGTATGTTATTCAGAGGCTTTCAAAGTGTCTTTATCTCTCTCTTAGACTATTCAAGCCATACTCTGTGATCTATCATTTCACAGGTCAAATGGTTTATCAGGCGTTTTTGCTAAACAATGTTTCCTCCCTGAAAAGGAATTCTGCCCCCAGGTTTTGCATATTTTCTCATCACTTCATCTTGATGAGAGGCATTTTTATGTTTTTATATTTGTGGAATACAGAGTTCCCTTCTCCCAGCTTTGGATGCCTACCCCTCTTCTACCAGAATGAGGGAGAAGAGAACGCTCAGAGTTTGTGACTGACAAAAGCCAGGAAAGCAAAGAAGTCAATTGATGTGAGCTGTGAGATGTGGAGTGACACTAGAAAATGAAATTTCTCCTATCATCACCGTGAACACTCCTCACCAGGGTGCCACAGACGGGCCTCGCTTTGCCAGAGAGGTGAGGCAGCTGGTCTGGCAAGTGACTTGTGGGGCCCTCCCACCTTCTCACCCACAACAGCAGATGGCAGTGAGAATCCATCACTGAGCATGTGAATCCCAGGAAGGAAGGAAGGGAAAGGGGAAGGGAAGGAGGGAGGGAGAAAGATAGGATGGGAGGGGAGAGGAGAAGCAAGGGAGGAAAGAAGGAAGGAAGGGTGTCCAGACTCCTAGGGAGGCATTGAGCCTGGAGAGAAAAACTGCAGGGTAGAATAACATAGTTTTACAATTATGAAAATCCTGATGGTTTGTGATGAGGAACTTTTCTTTTTCTGAAGCCTTGACATCCTGGGGCTGCAGGAAGAGAGTCCCTGAGCAAAGCAGACAGGGCGGATGCTGCTGAGGGATGGGTCCCTTCCTGTTGGGAATGTGTGCAAATTAAAACTTGGCTGGAGAGGTAGGTAGAGCTTTGAGATCTACCTGCAGATCTTGACCTACTATTTTTTTAAATTAATTAATTTATTTTATTTATTTATTTTTTGGCTGCGTTGGGTCTGTTGCTGCGCACAGGCTTTCTCTAGTTGCGGCGAGCAGGGGCTATTCTTCGTTGGGGTGCACGGGCTTCTCATTGTGGTGACTTCTCTTGTTGTGAAGCACAGGCTCTAGGCATGCAGGCTTCAGTAGTTGTGGCATGTGGGCTCAGTAGTTGTGGCTCGCAAGCTCTAGAGCGCAGGCTCAGTAGTTGTGGCGCACGGGCTTAGTTGCTCCTCGGCATGTGGGATTTTCCCAGATCAGGGCTTGAACCCGTGTCCCCTGCATTGGCAGGCAGATTCTTAACCACTGCGCCACCAGGGAAGCCCCTGACCTGTGTTTAATCGAGGTTCTTACACTGAACTGCATGGGTCACCATGTCCTAACCACACAGTAACCCCTGTGTGCCTGTGAATTACCCAAATGAGAGGAAAACCGGGCTGCAGACTGGGCCAAGAGTAGACAGGAATTCTCTCTACTACCTATACAACTCTTTTGTAAATCTAAAATTATTTCATAAAAAATTTTTTTTCATTAAAAAATCAAGTGTCCTTCAACTGCTAAGATCCCCAATTGGAAGCACAGTGTACCCTGGATAAAATCCAAAGTCCTTATCATACCTACATGATTCTCTATGACCTGACCTACCTCTCTTTTTGATCTTATCTCCTAATTCTCTCCTTCTTACTAACTCCCTCCATTCACTGGCCTTCTTATTGTTTCTCAAATCTCAGAGTCCTTGTCGTGTAGGTTCCTTCCACCTGGTATACTAACAATCTTCACATGGCTGGTCTCATTGCTTCCTTTGGGTTTCTGTTCAACCATCACCCCCACAGAAAGGCCTTCCCTAGGTAAGATAACACCACTTCAATCCCTATCACTCTGAATCCCTCAATTCTGCTTCAGTTTTTAATGACATTATGGTATATTTTTTATATATTGTGGTTGTTCATTGTCTGTCTTCTCCATGTGACTTAAGCTCCATTAAAGAAGAAAATGTGCCTGTCTTCTTTGCTGTGCCCAGAGCCTAGAAAAGTCCCTGTAGAACAGCTGTTGCATAAATATTTGTTGACTAATAAACAAAAGAATGGAAACTTATGGGAAAATGAAGTGCCAGGAATGGCCATGGTATCTTCAAAGAAGAGGAAGTTTGGGCTGGGCTGGTAGACTCGCCCTATAAGATATCCAGACATTATACCACTACAGTGATTAAAATGTAATGTCATAAACTCCCATTCAGCTTTTCTCAGGCAGATACTCTTAGAGGATAGGTTCAATCAAAATAAGGCAATAAACAAAGCAAAGAAATACAGAGGAAAACAGGAGCATGGCCCAAGAAAGAGGATGGAGAAAACCAAACGTGGGATACAGGAATCAGGAGACCCAAGGCGAGGAAGGCCAACAGGGATCCTCAGAACGATGGTAAATGGAGATCCCAGCATGACAGCTAGGCAGCCCACCCAAATTGAAAGAAGTCTACAGGAGGGACTTTTTCAAGAAGGAGAAATTGATAGACTATTTGATATGGGTAAATGTTTTAAGAGGAGATTTAGAAAATTGTTCATGGACTGTGAGATTGGATTACTAAAAATACTTAGAAAAATAAGCATATGAAAAAAAGGACTCAAAACAATGGTTACCTGCAAGGAAAGGTTTTGTAGAAAGGGAGAAACAGCCATATTTCCTCTATGTTTCAGCTCTAAATAGTATACACATTCAGAATATTGTTCTACTGAATATTAATCTAATCAAAATTATTCTAAAAGAATGGGGGATGTGAAATGCATAAATATGTGATAATGACCCACATCTAGTCCTACTGTGACCCCATTTCTTGTGTTCTTCACAACATGAATTCGTCAAAGAATTATCTTGACATGCTGTCATCACTTCCTCACTTCACTCCTGTTTTCACACAAAATACTAGGTATTCTTGTCAGAAATGGTCAAAAGTTAATTTGTTTTACCAGCACATTTTACTGACATTGGTGCTTACCCTTCTTGCTATGCTCCACTCCTAATCTGGGTTCACTTTTCTTCTCGCTAAAGTAGATTCAGTAGCAATTTTTTCAGCAAAGTTTTGTGGGTGATAAACTCTTAGCCTGTGTATGTCTGAAGATGTCTTAGTTACAGTCCCATTTCTTGAAAGTTTAATTATGAATAGATTGCTAGATTGCAGTTATTTTTCCTGAGCACTTTGATGAGTTATTTCACCTCATCCCTGATTTCTGGCCCCTTTTATTACTCACAGAAGTCTGCTGTCAGCCTGCCATTCTTTTCCCCCAGTAGCCTTTTAGATTTTTCCCTTTATCCTTGATACTCTGCAATTCTACTATAATGTGTCTAGGGATGGGTTTATTTGTATTTATCTTGCTAGAGACCTACTGTGCATTTTCAATCTGAAGATTTAAGGATTCATGTCTTTCTGCAAATCAGGGAAATTCTCTCTGAATACTGAGCCTCTTCCATTCTCTACTTCTCTGACTCCTACTGGGCATGTCTTGGAGCCTATCAATCTATTTTCATAATGTCAACGTCTTTGTATTTTTAAGCTATGTTCTGGGTCACTTTCTTCACACTATCTTCCAACTCATAAATTCTCTCTTCTGTTGGATCTAGTCTTGCATTTACCCACTCTACATTTTAATTATTATTTCAGTGACTCAATTTTCTCTTCCCTTAATTCATAATTGCTTCTTTTAAATTAGTTTTTTAAATCTCCATCTGCTTTCAATTCATTCATTGAAGAACATTTATTTAAGCATCTACAGTGTGCCCAGCACCATTCTGAGCTCTGGAGACTCGACAGTAATAAAATACACAGGTTTACGTGTCTCTGAAGTAAAATGAGTAAATGAGTAAAATATATAAATAAAACAAAGTAAAACATAGACTGTACCTGTTGGTGGTAAGTGCTCTAAAGAAAAAATAAATCAGGGGAGTGGGCTAGGGAGTGAGGGGGTTGCCTTACTCATCAAGGGAAAGAGAAACCTATATGACCCAGGATTATTATGGGATTGAGGTCAACAGGGTTCCAAGGCATAATGAGCCTCAGTAATGCTGAAAAAGACAGGAGTGTTAGAGGGGTACGTTGGGAGGGAGAGGTGGGGGTCTTGCCAGGAGCACACAACTCTGGGTTTCCTTCCTCACTTCCACTGGGGAGAAGCACAGGCCAAGGGAAGCAAGAAATCAGGGACAAGTGGGCCAGGCCTGGAGAGCTCTCAGGTCAGGCAGAGCACTCAGAATTCTGAGATGGCTTCTTAGCTCTTGGTTTTTCATTCATAATTTCTTATGCTGGCTTTATGGGTGTTATTCTTTCCTTTATCTCTTTGGGGAAACAAATATACTTAAGTTACTTTACTGTTTGAAGTGCTTTGAGAATTAATGTTCCTATTTGTTCAGTTTGTTGGTTATTTTTTCATTATGTTATTCACTTCTGTGCTCTGGAATTTTAATATACAGACTCATCTTCAGTAGGAGGGGTGAGAGAGACAGAACAAAAGAGAGTTACAGAAAAAAAGAGAGCTACAGAGAGAGAGGGAGATAGAGATAATGGTAAAGACAGAGATGATAGAGACAGAGATAGAGATGATAAAGATAGAATGATAGAGTGCTCATAGCTGTTTTTGTTCTTTTTTAAATATGAGGGGGTTTTAAATTATTTATTTATTTATTGTCTATGTTGGGTCTTCATTGCTGTACATGGGCTTTCTCTAGTTGCAGCGAGCGGGGGCTACTCTCTGTGTGGTGTGCGGGCTTCTCATTGTCCTGGCTTCTCGTTGCAGAGCACAGGCTCTAGGAGCGTGGGCTTCAGTAGTTGTGGCACAGGGGCTCACTAGTTGTGGTGCATGGGCTTTGTTGCTCTGCGGCATGTGGGATCTTCCCAGACCAGGGCTCGAACCCGTGTCTCCTGCATTGGCAGATGGATTCTTAACCACTGTGCCACCAGGGAGGCAGTTGCCTGGTTACTTTTAACTGCATCCACCCAATCCAACAGGCTCTCCAGTTCAAAGCAAGGCTTAGATGGGTAGCTATACTCTTGTTTTTGGTGATACTGCTGATCCAACAGCAGGAGGCTTGGCCCAGGAGCTCACTCCTGGTTGTCTCAAGTCCCTCTGCTGTCCCCAGAACACAGCCTGACACAGGAAAAGTCACTCTGGAGAAGTCGCAGCTCCTGGTTCTGTAAAGAATTGAACTTGAGGCTGCCTTGGCCAAGTGATGGGTTCAGAGCCTGGATCCTTGAGCCTGCAGCCTTAGACTCACTGTGTCTGTGTGTAAAGACCACAAAGATATTTTTTATTTGTCCAACTTGGGGCTGCACTTATATCATTTCAACATTGCTTTTATGTTTTGTGTCTTAGTTAACTTTATTAACAAACAAATGCAAAAGTATGTAAAGACTTAAACACGATGGAAATGCGTTTCTCACCTGAATGATAATTATCTCCTAGTGGTAATTCGGGGAAGATATAAGCAGCTTCCATGTTGTGTCTCCTCTATTTACAGCACATGGACTCCCCTACTGAAGTCCAATGGCAAGAACTAACCATACGGCTCCATCTAGAAGCAAGGGGCCTGGGAAGTGCAGTCTGGCTGGGCAGCTGCCTCCCAGCAATAAGAGAGGGAATCTGCCTACCACTTCCACCTATCATGCCTGCGAACTGGAGCAGAGGAGAGGGGTTTAACATGTGAAATACCACCATCTTGACCAGAAGGGTCTACATTCACTCTTCAACTCACTCTCACCTGGCTCCGTCACCATTACTCCACTAGAATTGCTGTTTATCAAGATCACCATGAGTTCGGTTTTTTTTTTTTAGATTCCACTTATATGTTACCATGCAGTATTCACCTTTCTTTGTCTAGTTTATTTCGTTTAGCATAATGTCCTCAGGGCCCATCCATGTTGTCGTGAACAGCGGGATTTCCTTCTTTCTAACGGTTGAATAATATTCCATTGTGTGTGTGTGTGTGTTTTCTTTATCCATTCATCACCTGATGGATACTTAGGTTGTTTCTATATCTTGGCTATTGTGAGTAATGCTACAATAAACATGGCAGTGAAGATAACACTTTGACATTGTGGTTTCATTTCCTTTGGATATACACCAGAACTGGGATTGCTGGATCATATGACAGTTCTGTTTTTAATTTCTTGAGGAACCTCTATACTGCTTTTCATAGTGGATGCACCCATTTACAATCCCACTAACAGTGCACAGGGGTTCCCTTTTCTCTACATCCTCGCCAACACTCATCTCTTGTCTCCTTAATGATAGCCATTCTAATAGGTGAGAGGTGCTATCCCATTGTGGTTTTGATTTGTATTTCCCTGATGATTAGTGATGTTGAGCATCTTTTCATGTACCTGTTGGCCATTTGTATGTCTTCTTTGGAAAAATGTCTATTCATTTCCTCTGCCCATTTTTTAATCAGATAGTTCGTATTTTTTTGCTATTGAGTTGTATGTGTCCTTATATATTTTGCATATTACTCCATTATTGGATATGTGGTTGGCAAATATTTTCTCCCATTCAGTAGGTTACCTTTCCATTTTGTTGATGGTTTTCTTTGCTGTACAGAAGCTTTTTAGTTTGATGTAGTCCCACTTGTTTATTTTTGCTTTGGTTTACCTTTGCTTTGGTGTCACATACAAAAAAATCATTGCCAAAACCCACGTCAAGGATCTTACCAAAAATCACCAACAGTCTCTTTCATGTTAGAGCAACTGAACACTTTGCTACCCCCAACTTGTTTAGTCTCACAGCAGCTCCAAACTCAGAGGACCCTTTCTCCTTCTTGAAAAATTATCCTTTCAGCTTCTATGATGTTCTGTTCTCCTAGGGTGTTGTTTTGTTTGGTTCATACTTTGTTGGGGACAGTAAGTGGTAGGCTGAAAATAGCCCCCCAAAGATATCTGTGTCCTAATCCCCAGACTCTGTATGTTACCTTATGTGGCAAAAGTGATTTCACAAGTGTGACTATGTTAAAGATCTTGTGATAAAGGGGATTTTCCTGGATTATCTGAATGAGCCCTAAGTGCAATCACAAGAGTCCTTATGGGAGGGAGGTAAAAGAGGACTACAGAACAATAAGGCAAAGTCACATCTGAGCAGAATGCTACACTGTTGGCTTCGAAGATGGAAAAAGGGACGATGAGCCAAGGAGTGCAGCTCTAGGAGCTAGAAGAAACAAGGAAATGATTCTCCCATAGAGCCTCTCCATCCAAGGAGTACGATCCAGCAGACAGTGTGGTTTGAGCCCAGTGAAACTGATTTGGGACTTCTGACCTGCAGAACTGTAAGAGACTAGCTGTGTGTTATTGTAAACACCATGTCTATAGTAATTTGTTACAGTGCAATAGGAAACCAATACACTCGCATAGTCACTCTGTGGCCTTCTCTTCCCCTGTAAGACCTTTAAATTCTTAAGTGCTACAAGGCTCAGCCCTGAGCTGACATCTCCTTTCCCACTACTCTTTTAGCTCCACTTTCCTCCCTGGTGTTCAAGTTTGTTCCTGTTTCATTAAATACCATTTATATCTTGATGACTCCCAAATTCTTGTCTCCAACCCAGACCACTCCTCTAAGTGCCAGATGTCAGTATCTATCAGCTTTCTTTACCTCTCTATTTGGATGGAACATGAAAAACAGAACTCTTGGATTTCCTACCCTGCAAACTAGTTCCTCCCCTTGCCTTCCCCATCTCAGCAAGATACCTCTCTCAGCTTAGTTGATAAAGCCAAGAACTTTACAAGTTACATCCTTGATTCCTCCCTGCTTTCATCCTGCTCAACCCAGTATCCTACCATTTGTAGGTCCTTCCAATTCTACACCCAAAATATAATGAGGTTCTGCCCACTCTTGCCCATGCCTCCATTATCTCTCAATGATGCAATAGCTCCTGTCACCACTCTGTCCCTCAAAGTCTACATTTTCCACATAAGATCCAAAATGATCTTTTAAGAGTACAACTTGCACTATTCACAATAGCCGAGACATGGAAACAACATAAATGTCCATCAACAGCTGAATGGATAAAGAAGATGTGGTACATATATACAATGGAATACTACTCAGCCATAAAAAAGAATGAAATAATGCCATTTGCAGCAATATGGATGGACCTAGAGATGATCATAATAAGTGAAGTAAGTCACAAAGAGAAAGACAAATACCATAGAATATCACTCATATGTGGAATCTAAACTAGGACCCAAATGAACTTATCTATGAAACAGAAACAGACTCACAGGCATAGAGAAGAGACCTGTGGTTGCCAAGGGGGAGGGGGTTGGAGGAGGGATGGAATGGGAGTTTGGGGTTAGTAGATACAATTACATGTAGAATGGATAAACACCAAGGACCTACTGTATAGCACAGGGAATTATATTCAATATCCTGAGTTAAACCATAATGGAAAAGAATATAAAAAAGAATGTGTGTATATATATATGTATAACTGAATCACTTTGCTGTACAGCAGAAATTAACACATTAAAAATCAACTATACTTCAATAAAGAAACAAATTTAAATTTTATTTTAAAAATTAAAAAAATAATAAATAAATAAATAAAAGTGCAACTCAAATTGTGGCCGCCTCTGCTTCTAAAGCTTTACCACCTTCCCTCGGTGCTCAGAGTAAGGGCCAAGTCCCTAACCTGTTTTCCAGAATCCTGCCCTGTCTGGCTGCACCCCTTGCCTCCAGTTCATCTTTGCCACTCTGCCCCTTGCTCTCCACACTCCAGGCCTCTGATACTGTGATTGTTTCTAGAATATGCCAAGTTTTCTTCCCCTTCTCACTCCCGCACTCTTGCCCAGCCTGTGCTTTGCTGGCTCTATTCTTTTTTTTTTATTAGTTTCTGCTTAATAACAAAGTGAATCAGTCATACATATACATCTGTTCCCACATCCCTTCCCTCCTGCGTCTCCTTCCCTCCCACCTTCCCCATCCCACCACTGCAGGCGGTCACAAAGCACCGAGCCGATCTCCCTGTGCTATGCGGCTGCTTCCCACTATCTATCTACCTTACATTTGGTACTGTATATATGTCCATGCCTCTCTTTCGCTTTGTCACAGCTTACCCTTCCCCCTCCCCATATCCTCAAGTCCATTCTCAAGTAGGTCTGTGTCTTTATTCCCGTTTTACCCCTAGGTTCTTCATGACATTTTTTTCTTAAATTCCATATATATGTGTTAGCATACGGTATTTGTCTTTCTCTTTCTGACTTACTTCACTCAGTATGACAGACTCTAGGTCTATCCACCTCATTACAAATAGCTCAGTTTCGTTTCTTTTTATGGCTGAGTAATATTCCATTGTATATATGTGCCACATCTTCTTTATCCATTCATCCGATGATGGACACTTAGGTTGTTTCCATCTCCGGGCTATTGTAAATAGAGCTGCTATGAACATATTGGTACATGTCTCTTTTTGAATTATGGTTTTCTCAGGGTATACGCCCAGTAGTGAGATTGCTGGGTCATAAGGTAGTTCTATTTTTAGTTTTTTAAGAAACCTCCATACTGTTCTCCATAGTGGCTGTACCAATTCACATTCCCACCACCAGTGCAAGAGTGTTCCCTTTTCTCCAAACCCTCCCCAGCATTTACTGTTTGTAGATTTTTCGATGATGGCCATTCTGACTGGTATGACATGATATCTCACTGTAGTTTTGATTTGCATTTCTCTAATGATTAATGATGTTGAGCATCTTTTCATGTGTTTGTTGGCAGTCTGTATATCTTCTTTGGAGAAATGCCTATTTAAGTCTTCTGCCCATTTTTGGATTGGGTTGTTCGTTTTTTTGCTATTGAGCTGCATGAGCTGCTTATAAATTTTGGAGATTAATCCTTTGTCAGTTGCTTCAGTTGCAAATATTTTCTCCCATTCTGAGGGTTGTCTTTTGGTCTTGTTTATGGTTTCCTTTGCTGTGCAAAAGCTTTGAAGTTTCACTAGGTCCCATTTGTTTATCTTTGTATTTATTTCCATTTCTCTAGGAGGTGGGTCAAAAAGGATCTTGCTGTGATTTATGTCATAGAGTGTTCTGCCTATGTTTTCCTCTAAGAGTTTTATATAGTGTCTGGCCTTACATTTAGGTCTTTAATCCATTTTGAGCTTATTTTTGTGTATGGTGTCAGGGAATGATCTAATCTCATACTTTTACACGTCCCTGTCCAGTTTTCCCAGCACCACTTATTGAAGAGGCTGTCTTTTCTCCACTGTACATTCTTGCCTCCTTTATCAAAGATAAGTGGACCATATGTGCATGGGTTTATCTCTGGGCTTTCTATCCTGTTCCATTGATCTATCTTTCTGTTTTTGTGCCAGTACCACACTGTCTTGATTACTGTAGCTTTGTAGTATAGTCTGAAGTCAGGGAGCCTGATTCCTCCAGCTCCGTTTTTCGTTCTCAAGATTGCTTTGGCTATTCGGGGTCTTTTGTTTTTCCAAACAAATTCTGAAATTTTTTGTTCTAGTTCTGTGAAAAATGCCAGTGGTAGTTTGATAGGGATTGCATTGAATCTGTAGATTGCTTTGGGTAGTAGAGCCATTTTCACAATATTCATTCTTCCAATCCAGGAGCATGGTATATCTCTCCATCTATTTGTATCATCTTTAATTTCTTTCATCAGTGTCTTATAATTTTCTGCATACAGGTCTTTTGTCTCCTTAGGTAGGTTTATTCCTAGATATTTTATTCTTTTTGTTGCAATGGTAAATGGGAGTGTTTTCTTGATTTCACTTTCAGATTTTTCATCAATAGTGTACAGGAATGCCAGAGATTTCTGTGCATTAATTTTGTATCCTGCTACTTTATCAAATTCATTGACTAGCTCTAGTAGTTTTCTGGTAGCATCTTTAGGATTCTCTATGTATAGTATCATGTCATCTGCAAACAGTGACAGCTTTACTTCTTCTTTTCCAATTTGGATTCCTTTTATTTCCTTTTCTTCTCTGATTGCTGTGGCTAAAACTTCCAAAACTAAGTTGAATAAGAGTGGTGAGAGTGGGCAACCTTTTCTTGTTCCTGATCTTAGTGGAAATGGTTTCAGTTTTTCACCATTGAGGACAATGTTGGCTGTGGGTTTGTCATATATGGCCTTTATTATGTTGAGGAAAGTTCCCTCTATGCCTGCTTTCTGCAGGGTTTTTATCATAAATGGGTGTTGAATTTTGTCGAAAGCTTTCTCTGCATCTATTGAGATGATCATATGGTTTTTCTTCTTCAGTTTGTTAATATGGTGTATCACATTGATTGATTCGCGTATACTGAAGAATCCTTGCATTCCTGGAATAAACCCCACTTGATCATGGTGTATGATCCTTTTAATGTGCTGTTGGATTCTGTTTGCTAGTATTTTGTTGAGGATTTTTGCATCTATGTTCATCAGTGATATTGGCCTGTAGTTTTCTTTCTTTGTGACATCCTTGCCTGGTTTTGGTATCAAGGTGATGGTGGCCTCATAGAATGAGTTTGGGAGTGTTCCTCCCTCTGCTATATTTTGGAAGAGTTTGAGAAGGATAGGTGTTAGCTCTTCTCTAAATGTTTGATAGAATTCACCTGTGAAGCCATCTGGTCCTGGGCTTTTGTTTGTTGGAAGATTTTTAATCACAGTTTCAATTTCAGTGCTTGTGATTGGTCTATTCATATTTTCTATTTCTTCCTGATTCAGTCTCGGAAGGTTGTGATTTTCTAAGAATTTGTCCATTTCCTCCAGGTTGTCCATTTTATTGGCATAGAGTTGCTTGTAGTAATCTCTCATGATCTTTTGTATTTCTACAGTGTCAGTTGTTACTTCTCCTTTTTCATTTCTAATTCTATTGATTTGTGTCTTCTCTCTTTTTTTCTTGATGAGTCCGGCTAATGGTTTATCAATTTTGTTTATCTTCTCAAAGAACCAGCTTTTAGTTTTATTGATCTTTGCTTTCGTTTCCTTCATTTCTTTTTCATTTATTTCTGATCTGATCTTTATGATTTCTTTCCTTCTGCTAACTTTGGGGTTTTTTTGTTCTTCTTTCTCTAATTGCTTTAGGTGCAGGGTCAGGTTGTTTACTCGAGATGTTTCCTGTTTCTTAAGGTGGGATTGTATTGCTATATACTTCCCCCTTAGAACTGCTTTTGCTGCATCCCATAGGTTTTGGGTCGTCGTGTCTCCATTGTCATTTGTTTCTAGGTATTTTTTTATTTCCTCTTTGATTTCTTCAGTGATCACTTCGTTATTGAGTAGTGTATTGTTTAGCCTCCATGTGTTTGTATTTTTTACAGATCTTTTCCTGTAATTGATGTCTAGTCTCATAGCATTGTGGTCAGAAAAGATACTTGATAAAATTTCAGTTTTCTTAAATTTACCAAGGCTTGATTTGTGACCCAAGATATGATCTATCCTGGAGAATGTTCCATGAGCACTTGAGAAAAGTGTGTATTCTGTTGTTTTTGGATGGAATGTCCTATAAATATCAATTAAGTCCATCTTGTTTAATGTATCATTTAAAGCTTGTGTTTCCTTATTTATTTTCATTTTGGATGATCTGTCCATTGGTGAAAGTAGGGTGTTAAAGTCCCCTACTATGAGTGTGTTACTGTCGATTTCCCCTTTTATGGCTGTTAGTATTTGCCTTATGTATTGAGGTGCTCCTATGTTGGGTGCATAAATATTTACAATTGTTATATCTTCTTCTTGGATCGATCCCTTTATCATCATGTAGTGTCCTTCTTTGTCTCTTCTAGTAGTCTTTATTTTAAAGTCTATTTTGTCTGATATAAGAATTGCTACTCCAGCTTTCTTTTGATTTCCATTTGCATGGAATATCTTTTTCCATCCCCTTACTTTCAATCTGTATGTGTCTCTAGGTCTGAAGTGGGTCTCTTGTAGACAGCATATATATGGGTCTTCTTTTTGTATCCATTCAGCCAATCTGTGTCTTTTGGTGGGAGCATTTAGTCCATTTACATTTAAGGTAATTATTGATATGTATGTTCCTATTCCCATTTCCTTAATTGTTTTGGGTTTGTTATTGTAGCTATTTTCCTTCTGTTGTGTTTCTTGCCTAGAGAAGTTCCTTTAGCATTTGTTGTAAAGCTGGTTTGGTGGTGCTGAACTCTCTCAGCTTTTGCTTGTCTGTAAACGTTTTAATTTCTCCATCAAATCTGAATGAGATCCATGCTGGGTAGAGTAATCTTGGTTGCAGGTTTTTCTCCTTCATCACTTTAATTATGTTCTGCCACTCCCTTCTGGCTTGTAGAGTTTCTGCTGAGAGATCAGCTGCTAACCTGATGGGGATTCCCTTGTGTGTTATTTGTTGTTTTTCCCTTGCTGCTTTTAATATGATTTCTTTGTGTTTAATTTTTGACAGTTTGATTAATATGTGTCTTGGCGTATTTCTCCTTGGATTTATTCTGTATGGGACTGTCTGTGCCTCCTGGACTTGATTAACTATTTCCTTTCTTATATTAGGGAAGTTTTCAACTATAATCTCTTCAAATATTTTCTCAGTCCCTTTCTTTTTCTCTTCTTCTGGAACCCCTATAATTTGAATGTTGGTGCATTTAATGTTGTCCCAGAGGTCTCTGAGACTGTCCTCTGTTCTTTTCATTCTTTTTTCTTTATTTTGCTCTGCAGCAGTTATTTCCACTATTTTATCTTCCACCTCACTTATCCGTTCTTCTGCCTCAGTTATTCTGCTATTGATCCCATCTAGAGTATTTTTCATTTCATTTATTGTGTGTTTAATCGATGCTTGATTCATCTTTAGTTCTTCTAGGTCCTTGTTAACTGTTTCTTGCATTTTGTCTATTCTATTTCCAAGATTTTGGATCTTGGAAATAGAATCTTGGATCATCTTTACGATCATTATTCTCAATTCTTTTTCAGGTAGACTGCCTATTACCTCTTCATTTGTTAGGTCTGGTAGGTTTTTATCTTGCTCCTTCACCTGCTGTGTGTTTTTCTGTCTTCTCATTTTGCTTATCTTACTGTGTTTGGGGTCTCCTTTTTGCAGGCTGCAGATTCGTAGTTCCCGTTGTTTTTGGTGTCTGTCCCCAGTGGCTAAGGTTGTTTCACTAGGTTGTGTAGGCTTCCTGGTGGGGGGGACTAGTGCCTGTGTTCTGGTGGTTGAGGCTCGATCTTGTCTTTCTGGTGGACAGGTCCACGTCTGGTGGTGTGTTTTGGAGTGCCTGTGGCCTTATTATGTTTTTAGGCAGCCTCTCTGTTAATAGGTGGGGTTGTGTTCCTATCTTGCTAGTTGCTTGGCATAGGGTGACCCGCACTGTAGCTTGCTGGTCATTGACTGAAGCTGGGTGCTGGTGTTGAGATGGAGATCTCTGGGAGATTTTCGCCGCTTGATATTATGTGGAGCTGGGAGGTCTCTTGTGGATCCGTGTCCTGAAGTTGGCTCTCCCACTTCAGAGGCACAGCACTGACTCCTGGCTGCAGCACCAAGAGCCTTTCATCTACCCGGCTCAGAATAAAAGGGAGAAAAAGTTGAAAGAAACAATTAGTAGAAGAAAGAAAGAGACAGAGAAAGAAAGGAAGAAGGAAAGAAAGGAAGGAAGGAAGAAAGAAAGAGACAGGAGGGAGGAAGGATGGAAAGAAAGAAAGGAGGGAGGGAGGGAGGAAGGAAAGAAAAAGAAAGAGTGAATGGAAGAAGGGAGGGAGGGAGGAAGGTAAGAAAGAAAGAAAGGAAGACAGGAGGGAGGGAGGGAGGAAAGAAAAAGAAAGAGTGAAAGGAAGAAGGGAGGGAGGGAGGGAGGAAGGAAAGAAAGAAAGAAAGAAAGAAAGAAAGAAAGAAAGAAAGACAGGAGGGAGGGAGGGAGGGAGGATGGAAAGAAAGAAAGAAAGAAAGACAGGAGGGAGGGAGGGAGGAAGGAAAGAAAAAGAGTGAAAGGAAGAAGGGAGGGAGGGAGGAAGGAAAGAAAGAAAGAAAGTTGGACAGGAGGGAGGGAGGGAGGAAGGAAAGAAAAAGAAAGAGTGAAAGGAAGAAGGGGGAGGGAGGGAGGAAGGAAAGAAAGAAAGACAGGAGGGAGGGAGGGAAGAAGGAAAGAAAAAGAAAGAGTGAAAGGAAGGAGGGACGAAGGGAGGAAGGAAAGAAAGACAGACAGGAGGGAGGGAGGGAGGGAGGAAGGAAAGAAAAAGAAAGTGAAAGGAAGAAGGGAGGGAGGGAGGGAGGAAGGAATGAAAGAAAGAGAGAGAGAAAGGGGCGGAGGGAGGGAGGAAGGGAAGGTAGGAAAAATAGAGAGAGAGAAGATAAAGTAAAATAGAATAAAGTATAAAATATAGTAGCATTATTAAAAATAAAAAAGTAATTATTGAAAAAAAAAACGGACCGATAGAACCCTGGGCCTTATGGTGGAAGCAAAGCTATACAGAGAAAATCTCACACAGAAGCATACACATACACATTCACAAAAAGAGAACGGGAGAAAAAATCGAAAATCTTGCTCTCAAAGTCCACCTCCTTAATTTGGGATAATTTGTTGTAAAAAGAGGAAAAGGGAAAAAATCTTAAATCTTGTCCTCAAAGTCCACCTCCTCAATTTGGGATGATTCGCTGTCCATTCATGCACTCCACAGACGCAGGGCACATCAAGCGGACCGTGGAGCTTTAATCCGTTGCCTCTGAGGCTGCACAGAGAGATTTCCCTGTCTCTTCTCTGCTCTCACAGCTCCCGGGTCTCAGCCTTGGACCGGGCCCCGCCTCTGCGCGTAGGTCGCCGGAGGGCGTCCGTTCCTCGCTCAGACAGGACGGGTTTAAAGGAGCCGCTGATTCGGAGGTTCTGGCTCACTCAGGCCGAGGGGAGGGAGGGGCACGCAGTGCGGGGCAGGCCTGTGGCGGCAGAGGCCGGCGTGACGTTGCACCAGCCCGAGGCGCTCCGTGCGCTTTCCCGGGGAAGCCGTCCCTGGGACCCGGAACCCCGGCAGTGGCGGGCTGCACAGGCTCCCCGGAAGGGGGGGTGGACAGTGACCTGTGCTCGCACACAGTCCCTGTGGCGGCGGCAGCAGCAGCCCCAGCGTCCCACGCCCATCTCCGGGGTCCGCGCCTTTAGCCGTGGCTTGTGCCCGTCTCTGGAGCTCCTTTAAGCAGTGCTCTTAATGCTCTCTCCTCGCGCACCAGGAAACAAAAGGGAAGAAAAAGTCTCTTGCCTCTTCGGCATCTCCAGACTTTTTCCCCGGACTCCCTCCGGGCCAGCCGTGGCGCACTAGACCCTTCAGGCTGTGTTCACGCCGCCAACCCCAGTCCTCTCCCTGCGCTCCGACCGAAACCCGAGCCTCAGCTCCCAGCCCTGCCCGCCCCGGCGGCCGAGCAGACAAGCCTCTCGGGCTGGTGTGTGCCTGAGGGCACCGGTCCTCTGTGCGGGAATCTCTCCGCTTTGCCCTCCACACCCCTGTTGCTGTGCTCTCCTCCGCTACTCCGAGGCTTTCCCCCTCCGCCACCCGCAGTCTCCACCTGCGAAGGGGCTTCTAGTGTGTGGAAACCTTTCCTCCTTCACAGCTCCCTCCCACTGGTGCAGGTCCCGTCCCTATCCTTTTGTCTCTGTTTATTCTTTTTTCTTTTGCCCTACCCAGGTATGTGGGGAGTTTCTTGCCTTTTGGGGGGTCTGAGGTCTTCTGTCAGCGTTCAGTAGGTGTTCTGTAGGAGTTGTTCCACGTGTAGATGAATTTCTGTTGTATCTGTGGGGAGGAAGGTGATCTCCGCATCTTACTCTTCCACGATCTTCCTGCCTTCCTGCTGGCTCTATTCTTCCCTCCACCTTGGCGTTCTGGATGTCCCTTCCCTGGAGACGCCCCTCTGACCACTCTCCAAAATGCTCCAGCTCCTGATCTTTCATGGTGCCTTCATAGCATTGTTCCCTATGCTGCTTGTTCATTTTCTTATTTATTGTCCGTCTCTCCCTCTAGAATGAAAGTTCTGTGAAAGCAGGCACCACATCAGCTTGTTCACAGCTGTATGCTCAGTGCCTGGTATGAGAAATTTCCCTCACCGCACACACAAAAATTATTGAATTAATTGATGAATCAGCCCCCTCATGCTGGCTGATGGCAGGCTTCCGTATCCTGACCTTGGGGAATAGGAAGTTAGGCTCTTCCAGAAAAATTTGGGACTGACTTGTAAAGTGATCTTGAGTAAGTCACTCATCTTTACCTCTCTCATCATCCACTTGTTTCCCATGAGATGTTTCTTACCTACCTGTCCTCAGTTGGATGGATTACATGCCCATGAAGCAGGGCAGGCAGTCAACAGAGCCTCAGCCTCATGGACACAAGATGTTTGTTTGCAGGCGCTTCTTGTGCAATGACTGTATTTATTCTAGAACCTAGTATTAGATTTAAGAATGCTCCCAGGAGGGCCCTGTGTTCTGCTGCCATCTGGGATCTTAACTGCCTGAGTTGGAGCTGCAGGGAAGGAAAATGGCACCATTTCTAGAGCCCAGAGCTGTTTGTCCTTGAAAATTTCTGCCGCTGAATTCCCTTGTCAAAGAGCTCAGTATTGAGACACATTCCTGGTAAATTTGGAACGACATGGTCAGGATGCTGCATGGCTCATCAAACATGTCACAGGAAACAATAAAATAGGTGGACATGTCTTCAATGAAGTGCTCTGGGGCAAGAATGAGTTAGTACTTCAAGAAAGGACAGTGGATTGCACACATGGTCATATCGAGGGCACATCGTCATGAAAGGAGAGGCAAGAAACCCCCAGCTGGCATGACAAGGCATGCTGGACCCCTTAGATGGATGGGTTACATTTCCTGCAGAAAATGGATTTTCAAGCACAGAAAATCTTCACTATGGGTGGGATTTATCTAATGGAGCCAGTGTTAGAAAAGTTCATTTGAGAAAACGTTAATAAAAATATTTTTTCCTTTTTTGTTTTTCTTGCGATACACAGGCCTCTCACTGTTGTGGCCTCTCCCATTGTGGAGCACAGGCCCCAGATGCGCAGGCTCAGCGGCCATGGCTCACAGGCCCAGCCGCTCTGCGGCATGCGGGATCCTCACGGACTGGGGCACGAACCCGTGTCCCCTGCATCGGCAGGCGGACTCTCAACCACTGCGCCACCAGGGAAGCCCTTTCCTTATTTTTTTATCTTTCTTTCAGAGGCATCTCTCGGTGGCATAATCCTGCAGCTATTTGTTCCTGTATTTAGACCCATCGCTCTGAAATGAAGACCCTCAAGTATGTAAAAGAAGAGCAGCCCTGCTAAGCATCACCTGATAAATATCAGCAGGAACTTTAAGATTACAAGCAGGTTCTTTCTTTGATGTCTGGCCTAACAGGTGTGCCTTCTGCTGCTCTGTATATCAGTATGTTCAGATGTAGTTAAGCTGCCTCGTTTGTGGATAAGCCAAAAACTCAGGAATCATGAATAAGGTCTTCACTCTACAAGTAGGACTTCTGGATCACTGATTTCAAGTTCCTATGAACTGAATACAATGTGTGAGCCCCTTGTGTTCAAGGAGACATGATTTCCAATTCTGAATGTTTAGTTCCTACCTTCCCACATGGAAGCCTCTCCCCAGAAGCAGTAACCTCTGTTTACTAAGCTTTGGGAGCCATTGAGCCACTTCCAAAAGGTGAGGGGGCAGTTAAAATAACTTCGGGGTTTTGTGCTGAGAATAGGCCTTCTATTCTCTAAAAGGTTTCTTGAGAAAAAGACAAACAATTGAAAATCCTGCTCAAAATTAGCTCCCATATATCATCTAGGGATGATAAATTCATCTGGGCAAGAACATTCTCTCCAGAGAGTAGTCTAGTAGACTTTTTTTTTTTTTTTTTTTTTTTGCGGTATGCGGGCCTCTCACTGTTGTGGCCTCTCCCGTTGCGGAGCACAGGCTCCGGACGCACAGGCTCAGCGGCCATGGCCCACGGGCCCAGCCGCTCCGCGGCATGTGGGACCTTCCCAGACCGGGGCATGAACCCGTGTCCCCTGCATCGGCAGGCAGACTCTCAACCACTACGCCACCAGGGAAGCCCGAGTAGACTTTTTGTGAATTGCTTTGCATAGACATTCATTCATTCATTTATTCAATGTGTATTTATCACCTTCCAAGGCAGAGATCCATAAGTAAATGCAGGTCATAGTGCTCAAGGACTGGGAGGCTTGGCTTTGGCTTCCTCGAAGGCCTGAATATGGTGGGGAGTTTGGATGGCACACTGGATGGCATGAAAGCAACAGGCAGTGGAGAGGAAGAAGGAGGAAGGAGTAGGAGACAAGAGGAGAGCGGGGAATCACCCAGTCAATGGCCATCTTCCTAGCGCCTCGGCAGCGGCCATATGCAGATGAACGACATTTCTGAGTTTGTTCCCATTTGCTGAAGCTGCTTAGCAATATCAATAGGCACTGTTGCAGGTAAGCTGCCTGGCTTTTGGATACACCAAAAACTTAGGACTCTTGGTTCATTTTCAGATCTACAAGCAGGATCTGAAAGTGATCCTTTGGATCATTTATTTTAAGTTCCTATGACCTGAACACAATCCATGAGCCACTCTACAATGAGAGCTCCAGGAAGGCAAGGACCAGTCCAACAAATGCATATGGAGCACTGTGTCTACTTTCCTGTGAATCTTCTTTAAGACAAGATCCACGTTCCTTTCCACGGCCTCCAGTAGCTCCCGGATCTGGCCCTGAGCCCTTGCTGCCCTCTGGTCTCACCGTTCTCCTCCTTGCCCACTTATCTCCACCCACCATGGTGGGCTGCTCCTTGAACATCACCACATGTTCACTCACCACAAGACACTTTTCTTTACTTCCCCTGCCATGGACATTCTTCCCCAGATTTTGATAATTTCCCCACTCGGGTCTCAGTCCCAATGTCCCTTCCTGAATTCCCATTTCTGGAAATGGTTCTTCCTCTGAGAGCATCTGGGAAGACTGGTAAAGATAGAACTGCATCTCTGTGGAGGCAGCAGACAGCTACCAAGGCAGTGAGAACTGCAGGTCTAAGAGGGAAAGCAGGCTAGAGATGAGCCTAGCACCTGGGACCACTGTTCCTCAGAGGCATAGGCAATTTCTGAAGGTGGAAGCTGAGAGCCTGACTAGCTGAGCAGAGGTCTCCACACATTGAGAAACTAATGATCATTTAAGACTGTATTCTTCTACAGGTACCCCAACGTTCACTGCAGCACCACTTGAATAGTCAAGACATGAAAGCAACCTAAATGTCCATCGACAGATGAATGGATAAAGAAAATGTGGTATACTACCAAACGTAAAGTAGATAGCTAGTGGGAAGCAGCCGCATAGGACAGGGAGATCAGCTCGGTGCTTTGTGACCGCCTGGAGGGGTGGGATAGGGAGGGTGGGAGGGAGACGCAAAAGGGTGGGGATATGGAAACATATGTATATGTATAACTGATTAAATTTGTTATAAAGCAAAAAATTAAAAAAAAAGAAGATGTGGTACATATACACAATGGAATATTACTCAGCCATAAAAAGGTACAAAATTGGGTCATTTGTAGAGACGTGGATGGATCTAGAGACTGTCATACAGAGTGAAGTAAGTCAGAAAGAGAAAAACAAATATCGTGTATTAACGCATATATATGGAACCTAGAAAAATGGTACAGATGAACCAGGGCAGAAAATAGAGACACAGATGTAGAGAACAAACATATGGACGCCAAGGGGGGAAAGCAGGGGTGGTGGTGGTGGTGTGATAAACTGGGAGATTGGGATTGACATATATACACCAATATGTATAAAATGGATAACTAATAAGAACCTGCTGTATAAAGAATAAAATAAAATTCAAAAAAAAAAAAAGAAAGAAAATGTGGTATATATGTACAATGGAATACTACTCGGCCACAAAAAAGAATGAAATAATGCCATTTGCAGCAACGTGGATGCGCCTAGAGATTACCATACTAAGTGAAGTAAGCCAGACAAAGACAAACATCATATGATATCACTTATATGTCGAATCTAAAAAAATGATACAAATGAACTTATTTGCAAAACAGAAGTAGACCCACAGACAGAAAACAAACTTATGGTTACCAAAGGGGAAAGGGGGAGGAGGGATAAATTGGGAGTTTGGGATTAGCATATACAGACTACTATATATAAAATAGATAACCAACAAAGACCTATTCTATAGCCCAGGGAACTATACTCAATAACCTATAAGGAAAGAGAATCTGAAAAAGAATATATATATATATATATGTAATATATATATATATAAGATATATATAATATATATAATAAGATATATAAATATCTTATATATAATATATAATAATGTATAATATATAATAATATACAATACATAATAATATATATAAGATATATATAATATATATAATAAGATATATAAGAATATATATATATATAAAATGTATGTATAACTGAATCACTTTGCTGTACACCTGAAACTAACACAACATTGTAAATCAACTGTACTTCAATTTAAAAAAGAAACTATGGGTTTCTTTCATTCAATTGAAAAATAATAAATTAAAAATAAATTAAAAAATTTTTTTAAATAATTTCTAACAATCCACAGTGATGAGCAGGATGTACCAACAAATCAGTCTTTTTATGCTTCTTCCTTAAAAACATATATTATTACTTTACAAATAGTCTTTTTTTTAAAGAAAGAAAAACTACCAGCTTCAGAGACTGCTGAGGAGGAGGGGTTCAGGAAAGCTATCAGTTACCTTGGGAATAAGTGTGAACCAAGAGACCAGCCTTCACAGGGTCTGAAGCTCAGCTTCAAATAATTTAAATACTTGATTGAATTAAGGCAATCTGGAATTATGAGTGTTTGTAATTTAGATGCCTGCCAGAAGCAGAAGTGCATCCTCTCTGGAAGACTGTAACAGCATTAAAAGCCTCAACTTAACACTATAGATTTTCATGTATAATATCTGGCACTTATTAAAACATAATTAGACTGCATGGTGATGGATGGAAACTAAATTTTTGGGGGTGAGCATACTGTATAGTGCATACAGAAGTAGAAATATAATGTTGTACATGTGAAACTTATATAATGTTATAAACCAAAGCTACCTCAATTAAATACATATGTATATATAATTAAGCATATAGGCAGATAAAGCATAACCAAAAATAAAGGAAAAATTAGACAATAGAAACAGACCCACAACAGGTCCAGATAATAAAACAGACATAAATTTTAAAATAACCATGATAAATATGTTTAAGAGTATAAAAGACAGGATTAAGAATTTTGATGAATAACTGGAAATCATGGTTCAAAGCTATAAAAGATGAACTGAACAGAAATTCTAATATGGAAAACTACTATGACTGAAATTAAGACCATATGGCTTTAACATTGGATTTAACGTAGCAAAAGAGAGAACTTATAAAGTAAAAGCTAGGCCAGAAAAATATACATCTAGAATGAAAGAGACAAAAAAGATGGAGAATACATAAAATAAACAAACAGGACATTGTGAAAAGTTCTAACATAGTTGAGCGGGTGTCCCAGATGGGAAAGAGACAGGGAATGGGGCAAAAGTAGGAGATATTACTTAGCTGATGAGACTCCATGGCTCTGTGTGTGTGTGCGCATATGCGTGTGCATGGGAGAGAGAGGGAGAAGAGGAGGGGGAAGAGAGAGAGAGAGAGAATTCTTATGGCCATGCAACAGCCTACAGGAGCAAGGCTAGACTGACCTCAAGATTTTAGCCCCCATCCCAACTCCACCCTGGTCATCACTCCCACCCTTGTCTCCCTCCCATCCTTCTCTCAATCTGTGGTGTTTGCTATGGGAGTCCTTAGTGCTCTTCACCAGAATGTCTAGCTCTCCTTCTAAGCACAGTAGGATTGCACTTCCCCATCCCCTGGAAGTTAGGTATGAGCCGGTGCCTTGCCTTGGCAATGACATGTCACAGCCGCATGTGTCAATTTTGTGTAGAAGCTTTAAGAGCCAGTTCTCAATATCAATTTAAGGTATGTTATTGTCTCCCTGCCTCAGTGTCAAGGTGGAGCCTCCATCAGCCCAGTTTCCTGATGATCACAGAGGCAGAGCTTCCAGTCGATCTGAGAGGGACAATTAGTGCACGTAAGAAACGAACCTGTGTTGTTTGAAGCCACTGAAACATGGGGGTTGTTACCACAGTACAACATAGCCTATCCAGACATAGGTCCCTTTTACTTGCCTTTTCCATCTCGTTCTCACCATTTCCCTCCTCTTTCAATCCAAGCCACCAGGAGACTTTTGCTTTCCTTAATTTGGACCATAGAATCTTGCTTTCCCCTTAGGATCTTTTCTATGTCTATTCTTATTTCCTATTCCTCTTTGCTGAAGGTGGAGATCGCTTTCATTCCCAAGAATGCACCTTTTATCTACTTCCTTTGTTACAGACAGCTGCAGCTCTACGCAGCAGTGGAAGTTTCTCACGCAAATGACTAAAAATCATGTCCCAGGGAAAAATCTACCTCCCTCATCTCTCTAACCATCTGAAGCCCAGCCTTCCCTGAACTTAAACCATTCCACAGCACAGTTCTGATTGCCACAGCCAGCAGACGGAGAGAAGCTGCTCCAGGTTTCATCTCCCTGGGGAATTCAGCCGGTGAATACTACTGGCAAAGGCTGCAGTCAGTTATGGATTCTGGGACATCACCTAGCAGGCTGCCGGCATGTGGCAAATGTAAACAAACAAACCACAGGCTCTGGATGACAGCTTGAGAGCTGTGTGAAAACTAAGAAGAAAGCTCTCCTTCTTATGATGGCCTGGTTGTGTGACAAGCATCATGTTCTGTGAACAAGGACAGAGGCTGAAGCAAAAGGTTTCATCTCTTTTTCTTAACGCCCCCAATTAGCTGCCGGTAGGTGTATCTAGACTTGAAAGGGCATTCCTCTCAGATCAGCAAGGGCCAAGGAAATCCCCTCTGATTTGCAAGAGAAGGTTATATTGCATTTATCAAGTATTTTGCTTTTAAAAGTTCCAGCGGGGTCTCTGAATTCACATGTTTACAGTTGCTAAAATATCTGCGTGGTGCGTACACACACAAACCTATTTTCCACAAACAAAGGGATAATGAAAAGTTTCTGTCCTTTCCAGGCACAGAAGGATGAGTCACAGATATCGTTTGAAGAAGTCCAGTCTCCTCAGGGGACAGGTGGAGCTCCTGACACCCTCCCTTGAAGGGAACTGATCCCCACTGGGCTCGGCTTTCTGTTTTCTGCTAACAGTTCTATATTCCATATCCCAGCGCTGAGTCTCGGAATGCCCCACCACAGGAACCCTGCTCTTTTTACAGAAAGTTCAAAAGCCCTTTTCTGTCTCTCTTGCCCACACAGACGCAGTAGCAATTTATCTCCACACTCGCCGCAGCTGGAGCAGGGATGGGCTTCTGACTGAGGAGTGGCAGCTGTTGCAGGCTGTGCCCTGCTCTGGCGAACACCCTGGACTTATCTTCTCGGGGCCTCATCATGCCTCTCCCTGTAGGACTCAACAGTTGGCGAGGCCGATGGCTCAATTCTCCAGGCAGAAATGAAACAGCTGCCACTTGAGGAACTATTTAAAAAATACTGGTGTTCCTTAGAGGCAGGGAGGTGAGACTGGCTGATTTCTTTGGAATCCAGGAAGAAAATGAAATGCAGTCTGTCTACCCAGCACCAGCCGTGTTCGTGGGCAGAAACAGGTGGCTGCCTATATGTTGGTCTGTGAAGGATGCCAAGAAGATACCCAGCCAACAATCTCCACCCTCCTGCACCCAACTGGTCCTGAGATGCTAAAATCTACCATCCTTCACCCAGTAATCCTTTCCTTTACAGTGTTCCCTGCTCCCGCAACCTCTTTACAAATGCAAGGCATTTTGGAAGGAGATGATCCTTTATCATTAACTCTGTTATGGACTGGACTGAACTGTGTCCCCCTCCCACCCCCAAATTCTTACACTGAAGCTCTAACTCCCAGAATCTAAGAACGTGATGGTATTTTGAGAATGGGCTTTCAGAGAGGTAATGAAGGTTAAGTGAGGTCATGTGGGTGGGCCCTAATCCATTCTGACTGGTGTCCTCATAAGAAGAGGACATTTGGACATACAGAGAGATGCCAGGGATGTGCATGCACAGAGGAAAAACCGTGTGAAGAAGCAGGAAGTGGGAGGCCATCTGCAAGCCAAGGAGAGAGGCCTCAGAGGAAACCTACCCTGTCAGCACCTTGATCTTGGACTTCCCACCCCCAGAGCTATGAGAAAATAAATTTCTGTTGTTTAAGTCACTCTGTCTGTCGTATGTTATTAAGGCAGCCCTAGCAAATGAATACAGTCCTTAATGTAAATTAGTTTATCCACAGAAACAGACTCACAGGCATAGAGAACAGACTTGTGGTTGCCAAGGGGGAGGGGGGGAGGGGAGGGATGGACTGGGAGTTTGGGGTTAGCAGATGCAAACTATTCGATACATGATGGATAAACAACAAGGTCCTACTGTAGACTGTATAGCACAGGGGACTATATTCAATATCCTGTGATAAACCATAATGGAAAAGAATATGAAAAAGAATATACATATGTATAACTGAAGCACTTTGCTGTACAGCAGAAATTAACACAACATTGTAAATCAACTATACTTCAATGTAATACATTGTTTTTAAAATCCCTAATCCTCTGCTCTTCGCTAAGTCATTAAGGTTTGGAGTAGAAATAGGAAATAGGTTCCTCCCAAGAAGGGAAGGTCTGGAGAAGATTCGCAAAGAACTGTAAGGGAGTTGAACACATGGGAGGCTGATGTCCCGGTCTGGAAGGAAGAGAGAGAGAAAGCGTCACCCCCGGAGCCTGGACTCAAACCTAATACCATCGAGTCCCACTGAAGACAAACGTCTTTGTCTTCCCAAGTTTGCTGCGACCAACCCTATGGCTCCCCCACTCTGCAGCCTGCACTGGCCTGTGTGATCTGCACTTTCCCAGGAACAAAGGGCCAAACTACCCTCCAACCCATCAGGTTTACATTGCAGCCTCTACTGACCGTAACTGGGCCCCCCTCAGAGCCAGGGCTGTGTCTTAGTCCTCCTGTAACCAAGCAGGACCTTATGGGTCCTTCTGGGGGCAGAACCTCCCCCCCACCCCCCACCGCCATGTCCTCCACCCACCTCTTATTTGTAGAAAGGCTTTTGTCTCCCAGGCCTCCCCTGAGCCACAAAAGGCTTAATGATTGGAAGAATGTGAATGTGTAATATCAAAAGATGGCATTGGGCCAGGAGAACTGGTAACAAGTAAAACAATAGATCAGCCATACAGCAGAGTCACAGGGTCTTTCGTTCCTCCCTGAAGGACATAGATAAGTGTCTGATGCACATTCCTGAGTTGTTTTACAGATACTAACACCCCCATAAGATGGAAGAAGTTAACTACATGATGACCATGGGCACGTAGCCCCCAGGCCTCCTGGAGCCTGAGGATTGATGATGTGAACCCCTGTGACACGGCCCTGCTACCTCACCATCAGCCAATCAGAGAACTGTGCACGACTTGATCACACACCCCGAGACTCTCTCCCTCACCTTGCCTTTAAAAACCCTTCCCTGAAACCCATCAGGGAGTTGGGGCCTTTTGAGCACTAGATTACCTGGACTCCTTGCTCGGCCCTGCAATAAATGCTGCACTTCCCTTCACCACCACCAGGTGTCAGTAGATTGTCTTTACTGCAGACCCAAGTTCGGTTCAGTAACACTTTTTAGTCCTTGTAACACCTGATATAGAGCCTTCCCCAGATGAGCAGAATATCTGCTGATTGAGTCAATATGACCCCGCTTTATTTCTTGCCAAAGTGAGGTCTGGATTAATCCAAAGCACATTCAAGGACTTATTCCAAATATCCTTCAAACGACAGACTGAAGATCATCAGTGACCAGGCCTCCCAGCTGGCCAGTCTCCTTCTGTGTTAGTCAAGAATTAGGGTGGCTGCTAAGCCGGCCCGTCTGCAACAGAAACTCAGCCACAGCTGCGTTCAGAGCCACCCATTGTAGGCCCTTCACTGTAACAATACCTGAAGAGGTTCTTCAGGACGGGGCTTCTAGTGACAGTAACAGAGCTAGCGACTAAAGGCAGGGTCCTTTAGTATACCGTTTAATAAAGTTATCGTAAGTGTATAGTCACACACACAACATGCAATGCCAAAGAACAGGTGAGCACAGGGTGGTTTTGGATCCAGTTCTGAATCAGTCGCTGTATGTGGCTGTGTCTTTCCCCTTCAGTAAGGCCAGGACTGGATCCCAAAGCCCCATGCTTGGTTTAATGCTCTATTCTCTCCTTTTGAAATGTTTTATAATTTTTGAACAAGGGACTCCATCCTTTCCTTTTGCACTGGGACTAACAAATTACATCCCTGGTTCTGAGAGAGGCCTCATCACTTTTCTGTGTCAGAGTTAATATGTAAATTGCAGAGAATTCTCAGGTTCTGGGTCTGTAATTTAGAAGCGCAGATGGGCATTTCTCGGGGGGGGGGGAGGGGAGGGGCACTAACCTGAACACAGATGCCTCCTAGTCAATCAGGGCCTGTAGTTGCCATCGCTGCATCCAACGCGGTAGCAAATCTGGAATCACACTCAAGGCCATGGGCAACACTGAGACCTGACCCGAGTAGGGTCTGGGAACAGACCTGGCCGGCAGCCGCAGGGATTCTCAGCGTCACAGGAGGGCCAAGGTCAGAAGCCAGGAAGTTCGGTCCAAAACTGCTGCAGAACGCCTGGGAGGAGGGCACAGACCCTGTAGAGCAGGAGCTGCCCAAAACTGCCCGAGTAGTTCAGGACCACCGGGTTGGGTTTAGGGGCCCGACTCCCTCCCAGCTGGGAAATGGAAGAAAACTGGTAGCTGGAAACTCAGGAAGGGAGAGGGGAAGGTCTCATGGGCCCCTTAGGATCTGCCGGGCAAGGACCTAACATCCGGGTTAACTAGCTCCCTCTGGCGGCCAGTGCGGAAGGACCCAAACCTGTTACAGTGGAAACATGCAGGGAAAGCCCAGTGATAGAGCCCAGCCAACAGGTGAAGGTCTTTATGCTAAATCTCGAATTTCTATCAACAGCATCTCCATAGCTTTGGCTGTATCGGCTCTTATTTGCTGCAAACGTTGGTCAAAATCCTAGAATTTAAGAAAGTATGGTCATCTTCAACGTTTGTACTGCAAACTTCTCTCCCTAGGGGAGTAAAATCAAACTCTCTCTCTCTCCCCCTCTCTCTCCCTCTTTATCTCCACCTCCCTTTCTCTCCCTGCCCCAGATCTCATTGGTAATGAAAGTAGCCTGACAGCTACTGGAAAATCTCCTGACTCACAAGGCCTGTGTTCACAGAGTATCCTGTGCTCACCACAACCACCGGGCCATGGCTCTAGCAGCTGACTTGAAAACTGTCTTACCCTCATTGGGACTTGCTATTTAACCATTTCACGTCCATATGTGTCATATATCCACTCCTCAAGCAGCGGCTTGGCTTTGTGTAAGGAATACAAATGGAAACACGTGCCTTATATTCTGAATTTTTTCTGGAGGCTGAACTACATGATCTCTAAGATTCCTGCCAGAATCTATTATAAATAAACCAAAATCTGATTGATAAAAATCTCCCTGAAAATTGTCTGAGATCTAAAGCATGTAGTCAATGTAGACACATGTGAACTGTGAATGACTGAGTCTCATAATTTGACCACGGTTCATGCGTTTTGAGCGCTAACTGGGTATCAGGTACCGTGCCAACTATACAATCGCATTATCCTCACAACAACCTGGTGGGAATGTTCCTTAACACCCCTGTTTCATGAATGAAGAAATCGAGGCTCTGAGAGCTTGAAGGGCTTGTCAAACTCACACAGCTAGTTAGTGGGGGAGCCAGGACTTGATGCCCAAGTCACACCTGTCTGAGCATCTGGGTTCAGATGTGGGTTCAGAGGGAATCAGTGCCAAGAAGGTCCCGTTCCTAAGCCCCTGTTGTAGCTCTCCCAGGACAAGCGTTTAGACCTAGTCATGGTAATTGGGCCTGGAGCTGCTGAGCTCATAGGTTTTCTCTGCTCCTGACGTGGATTCTGACAGCTTATTACAGTACCGTTATCTCTGCACCGTGTCACTGCTTCCTGGCCTTGGCTGTGTGTTCAGGCAGATTTCCCTGACCCCTTTGGAAATGTGCTGCTTGAGATAATTGAATCAGAGGCAATGGTCTGCATCTTCTAGAAGGGAATGCCCAGTTGTCATTATCCCCTGGCTTTGGCTCTGCATGGACCTACCCACCGTTACATGGTATCTGCTTCCATAACTCAAACTCTGGAGGGTTATGTTTAGCTAGATCTACTTTCTAGTTTGTAAATCTGATGAAACACTATATTGTGGAATCAGATCTCATTGCCTTAAAACGTATTCCATTTGGCTATTAAATGGTTTTGAGAATAGTGTCAGACCAGTGAGTGTGTGTGTGTGCGTGTGTGTGCATGTGTGTGTGTCCTGCCCACCCCATCTTCCCTGTCACCCAGACTACAAACTGGGGTCGTCTTCAGTTTGCCTGCACACACACACCCACAGCCTGCATCCTTCCCTCAGTCTCCCAGGTGTCCTTTTTGGGGTCTCCTCCTTTCCTCTGGCCCCAGACAACTCTAGCAGTCTCCTGCCCTATCTGCCTTCATCATATTAATGCTGAATCATCACCCAGAAATAAGGTCAGCCATGTGACAGGCCTCCGAATCCCACAGGACAGGTTCCCTGGTCAACACTCAGTAGCATCACATCCTGAGTCCTGCAAAATCTGTCTCCAGATTTACCTCCCAACCTTATCACCTTAAAATTCATCCCACCAACTGTGTTGAGAACCAACATTTATTGAGCCTCTGCTAAAGCCAGTGACTCTGCACCTGGTAGGGCACTCTGGCAATGGGATGTGAGCCTGTGATCTGTCCTGGTCCCACAGCCCCTGTGCCCTCCTGTGACTCTGTCCAATGCTGGCTCTGTTCCCTCTGTTCTCTTTCTTGCCTATTAAAATCATTCTCATCTTCCAAGTCAGGTGTCTACTCTCTGTGACATTGACCCTAATCCCCTTGAAATTCCCTCCTGGAGCCTGAGTACCTGGGTTTTAGTCCTAATTTGCTACTAACTAGGTGTGTGACTCTGGGAAATTTTAAAAATCTCACTGAGTCTCAGTTTCCTCATCCTGAAAAATTGCAATAATAAAAAATACTTCCTCACACAGATGTTGAGAGGACTTTGTCACAGTGAGTACAAATGAGATTTTTTTCTTAAAGCATTGAAAACTGGGTAAGAAATTATTTCTAGAATCTTGGCTCCCAAATGTTGCTTTTATTGCTATTTACCCTCAGATCATTCTGCCTTCCCTTTGTATCTGCTTCCTCTAGTTGATTTTTAGTTTCTTGAGGCCAGGGACTGTCATTTTTTATTTTATTTTTTTGTGAGGCTGAGAAAAGAGTAATTATTTTATTTTTTTAAACATCTTTATTGCATTCTAGTGGGTCAGCTAATAATGAGCTTTGACCATAGTACATGTTGGCTTAGTTGAGTTTGATTGCTACATGATTATAGATATGCTAGAAATTTTAAGGTCATTTTACCTATTCGCCTGCTTCAGGTAGGACTTTCCTAATTCTGGGTAGATGAGAATCTGGCCCATTGGTAACCTATTCCACTTTCTTTTACTTTAAATGAACTGAAGGAGACCTTAGAGATTATTTCATGCAAGGATAACAAATAGATGCCCTTTTATGTGCTGACTCCAATCAATTAATAATGGCTTTCTTGAGTGCTGGCAGTGCTACAATGGATTAATGATGTCTGCTCCTTGTGCAGGTTGGGCAGTTAGTAACGTGCATGTAGTGTATTTACCTTTCCCAATTTAGTCCATCGCTCTCATTTGCACATGAGGAAACGAATGTCCAGAGAAGCTGGGTGACATACTCAAGGCCAGAGAGTTAGTTAGAAGCAGGGTATAAACTGGAGGAGGTCAGATGTTCTGGAAACTAGTTCAGTGTTTTCTTTTTTCTTTTTTTTTTGGAGAGACTAGAGTTTGGAAAAGAAAAAAAAGATCCAGTTGTAAGTCTATGGCCCATTTACCCATGGATTTAACTGCTCATGCTCCTCATTCTGTGGCCTGGGGACTGTTCTCTGAAACACAGCATGTAAGCAGCAATGACCTAGGGGAGGAGTTGCTCCTTCAAACCATGGGCACAACCTTCTCTCAGACCATCTGTCCCAACCTGGAATTGCCAGATGGAGCCTGCCCGGACCACAGGATGGCAAGGCTGAGTCCTGGACTACTTTAGAAGCAGAGACATCTCAAACAAATTCCCATGAATTTTAAACTCTTACAAAATAAGATTAGGTGCATGGTATGCCCCCTGGGGGAATAGCCTCTTCTTTATAGTGTTGAATTTATGATTTCAAATCTGAAATGGAAACATTGAAAATAATTCTTGGTGGATGGGAAGGGGGATTATTCTGCAATATTCAAAAAAAGTTGTAGATGGGACTTCCCTGGTGGTGCAGTGGTTAAGAATCCGCCTGCCAATGCAGGGAACACAGATTCAAGCCCTGGGCCGGGAAGATCCCACATGACACAGAGCAACTAAGCCCGTGCGCCACAGCTACTGAGCCTGTACTCTAGAGCCTGTGAGCCACAACTAATGAAGCCTGCGCTCCACAACTACTGAAGTTCATGCGCCTAGAGTCCGTGCTCCACAACAAAAGAAGCCACTGAAATGAGAAGCCCACACACCGCAATGAAGAGTAGCCCCCACTCACCGCAACTAGAGAAAGCCTGCGTGCAGCAACGAGACCCAACGCAGCCAAAAATAATAAACAAATAAAATTAAATAAAAATTTTTAAAAGTTGTAGAATTCAGAACTTCCAAATAAGCTGAAATTTCTGGAGAATTCAAAATACATATTTTATGTCAATAGAATTTAGACTCTGCTTATGTACAGACTAAAAGTAGGTGGGGAGAGAAGGGGGCCACCAATACACCCAAAAAAGCACTAAGAGGCAAAATTCATTAAAAACCAGGCATCTGCTCTCAGGAATGATTAATGTTCCAGCTGCAGACTGTGCAGTGCCATTGCTGAGTTACATTGCACTGTAGCTCTCACCTAAATACAGCTTGATGGCAACTATCAAATGGCATGCTTTGTTGTATATCTTAGTATGCAAACACCTGTATGTAGAATCATGGGATATTACAGCTGGAGAAGTTAAAGACCATGGCCCAAGCCCCTCTCTTTACAGATGTCCCCAAAAGGTGAAAGGGCTTAGCTGAGGTCACACTGCCGGTTACAAGCAAAGCTCGCCCATATACCTGGGAATCTCCATTCTAAGTCTTTCTGCTGTCCAGTATACACACCCCAGAGTTACACATTTTCCACAGAAAGAGGGATAGATCATTAGAAAGATAATATCCAAAGAAATTTAATTCATCCCCAAAGATCAGTATTTGCATCACCTGAGTTAACAATTCCATACGTTATCTTTTCCTTTGATACAGGCTTCCAGCCCACCCTGAAGATTTCAGACTTGACAGCCTCCATAATCTTGTGGGACGGTTCCTTAAAGTCAGCTCTCTCTCCGTCCTACCAGTTCTGTTCCTCTGCAGAACCCTGGCTGATGCACATGGGGAGGGCCCCCTTGGGCACCTTTAGGTCTCCAGCAGAAGCCTTCTCGGCACCCCCCACCCAGGTCCCTCCTCTTGGGGCCCACACCCTGACCTCCATTTGCCCTGTGAGAGGTAGGGGGCTGGAGGGCCACCTCCTCCCAAACCAGAGCCTGTCTCTGCCTGTTCAGAGCACCTGAGAGCACAGGACGAGGCTGACCATCCTTCAGCTCCTGCCACAAGAAGCTCCACGCCTTTGTATGAGAGGGGAAGGGAGCGGGGGTGCTTTGTAACCAAAGATTCCATTTTACCCCTCCCACACATTTGCGCTTCTGCCCCCCTTTTTAAAATTTTTATTTTATTTCTTGGCCGCTGTGGCCTGTGGGATCTTAGTTCCCGGACCAGGGTTGGAACCCAGGCCCTCGGCCGTGAAAGCATAGAGTCCTAACCACTGGACTGCTAGGGAATTCCCTGAGCTTCTGCCCCGTGGAGAGCAGAGGGGAGGGAACCTGGAGGTCCCCCAGGGGTTAGGGTGTGTGACCAGCTTCTCAGTCTGTACCACTCATACATGTCTGGTTGCCAAGGGAGAGGTTTGCAGCATCCGTGTGGACCACTGTGAGGGGGGCATGGAGTGGTGGTTCTTGGCACCAAAGGCCTGAGTCCCAGCGAGAGTGTGAATCCTGGAAGTCAGCTGGGCCAGGGCTCCTTCCAAAGCAACTTAAACATCTTTGTTTCCTTCTCTGTGAAACACCCCATTTCGCCCTGTATTGATTTGAAAGTCATCCATTCTATTTCTATTCTTCTCATCTATAGAGTAAAGCAGTATTGATTCAGTTGAACCAAGTGAAACTGCCAATATTGGGCCATTTTTTATTTACAAAAATGTAATTTCATGTGGACTGACAGGTTCCACCAGCATACAGCAGGATTCATAAGACACTTTTTATCTCCCTCAGGTACACAGACTTTCAAGCCCCACTTCCTTCATCTTGACATCTTACACTGATACCAATCTTGGGTAGCCTCGGCCTGCAGTGGCTTGAAGCAGGGTTTCGGTTCCTGGCCAGTGACTGAGGTCAGGTCGCGGCAGTGAGAGCACCAAATCCTAGCCACTAGACCAGTGGTCAGTGACAAGGCCCTGGCCCTATTGCTTTGCAGAAAAAGAATTCCCACAAAGACGGAAAGTAGTGAAACAAGTAAAGTACAGTACGTGTGGATAGACACATGGATGGGCTCAGAGAGACGGTCGCACCCTCGTGGCAGTTTAAATCACTTATATGGGGCATTTCTTCCATGTTTCCTTTGACCAATCATTTTGATTTGTCTGATTCAGAGTCCATATTTGGTGTATCTCAGGATTTTCTCATGTGTGCACGTGCATCTCTTAGCCAAGGTGGATTCTACCGAAGAGGCCTATGGTAGACTTAGCCACTTAGCACCACTCCCCTTTTGACCTCCAAGGAGCCTTCTGCGCATGTGTAGTCAGGGAGGTCTCCTGACTTCAAGAATTAGGAATATGTGGTCTCTTATCTTCTATCTGGGCAGAGCCCAGCCTCCTCTCTCAATTGTCCTGTTATTCTCATCTTGGAGTATTGGTCCACAAGGAACGAGCTCAAACCATTTGCCCTGGGGGCTCATCTGTCTTCTACCTCAATATTATCTTCAAATTTAGGTCCATATTTCTAATAAATGGCTGTTTTTGAAGTAAGGATACATTTTACTTACTTTTTCTCATTGTTA
Source organism: Mesoplodon bidens (assembly GCF_964165515.1). Lineage (NCBI taxonomy): Eukaryota > Metazoa > Chordata > Mammalia > Artiodactyla > Ziphiidae > Mesoplodon > Mesoplodon bidens. The sequence goes on along the minus strand of NC_138176.1, from coordinate 114,725,399 downwards.
CCTCTTGTATGACACTTCTTGCCACTGCATTCTAGCATCTTCTAACGGGAACACAACCTCTTGCAGTTTTTCGGTGGAATCTATGGGTGGTAACTTTTTAAACACTTCATATAACTTAAAATGCCTTTATTTTGCTCCCACTTTTAAATGATTATTTGCCTAGATATAGAAGTACAGTTTACACTTTTTCCCACGGCACCTTAAAGATATTCCTCCCTCATGTCCTGACTTCCAGAGTTGCCAATGAAGAAGCTGTTGCTTTTGCAAAATTATATTTTCTGTTTTCAAGATGTCCAAATAGTCTTTTTTCAAAGCTACAAGTTCTTATTTCATAATCATCAGCTTTAGGGATGTGACACCTTCCCTTTATATCTTTGAGAATTTTACTTGTTTTTAGGTGTCATTTGTGATAGCTTTACTGAAGTATAGTTTACATTCCATAAAAAGACATTCATTATAAGTGCACAATACAGTTATTTTTAATAAGTGTGCAGAGTTGTACAACATCACTGCTGTCGAGTTCTAGAACTTTCCCATCACTTGAACAGTTCTGCCATAGCGTTTGTGTTCAATCTTCAATTGCCTCCAGCCTGAGGGAATCACTGATATACTTCCTATCTCTGTATTTCTTTTTTCCTTTTTTGGAAATTTTATATAAATGGTATCATATAACACATGGTTTTTTGTGTCTGGATTTTTTTCCTCTTAGCATAATATTTTGGAGGTTTATCCATGTAAGCATGTATCAGTAGTTCTTTATTTATATTGTTGAATAGGATTCCATTGTGCTACATTTTTATCCAGGGCTTCCTATGTGCACTGTTCTAAGCCTCATTCAACGTGGTTTATGGTCTGCATGGGGGATAGAGCCATGACCATGGCTGGAGCCATTTCTGGAGGAAGACATGGTCATTTCCATTTCTCCAAGGAAGACATACAGATGGCCAGCAGGCACATGAAAAGATGCTCAGTGTCGCTAATTATTGGAGAGATGCAAATTAAAACTACAATGAGGTACCACCTCACCCAGGTCAGAAGGGCCATCATTAAAAAGTCTACAAATAACAAATGCTGGAGGGTGTGTGGAGAAAAGAGAACACTCCTACACTGTTGGTAGTAATGTAAGTTGGTGCAGCACTATGGAAAACAGTATAGAGGTTCCTTAAAAAACTAAAAGTAGTATTGCCATATGATCTAGCAATGCCACCTCTGGGCATATATCCGGATAAAACTATAATTCAAAAAGATACATGCACCACTCTATTCATAGCTGCACTATTTACAATAGCCAAGACATGGGAACAACCTAAATGTCCATCAACAGATGAACGAATAAAGAAGATGTGGTATACATACACAATGGAATATTACTCAGCCATAAAAAAGAATGAAACAATGCCATTTGCAGCAACATGGATGAACCTAGAGATTATCATACTAAGTGAAGTCAGTCAGAAAGAGAAAGACAAATACGGTACGCTATCACTTATATGTGGAATCTAAATTAGGACACAAATGAACTTACCTACAAAACAGAAACAGACTCACAGACATAGAGGATAGATTTGTGGTTGCCAAGATGGAGTGGGGAAAGAGGAAGTATAGATAGGGAGTTTGGGATTAGCAGATGCAAACTAGTATATATTGAATGGATAAACAGCAATGTCCTACTGTAGAGCACAGGGAATTATATTCAATATCCTGTGATAAACCATAATGGAAAAAAAAAAAGACATGGTCACTTCTTTAACAGAGCCAAGCCCAGCCTCATCACCTACCACTTCAAGATGAACAATAGTATTTTCCTTCCACAGCTGGTTAGAAAGCAGGTGTCGTCCTGTGAGTCCAAGCCCCTCTATCCACGGCTCACTGGCTCCTGTGCCAGCTTCCAGGTTAGTGAATCTTAGCTGATAAAGGCTGGGAGGTGGGGATGGGGGGTAGCGGCCAGCATGCGGCTCTGGGGAGGGGCCTGGAACCTGGACCTTTCCCATTGCTCCTTGTAAAGCTACACGTCTTGTTCTGAAGCATGCTGCTTAAAGTTGACCCTTCCTTGAAAGGAAAATGTTCTGAATTTTTTAACGCTTCAAACAGGAAAGAGAAAGATAAAAAAGAAAGGAAAGAAGGCAGGCAAGGAAGAGCCATTTCCATTTTCCTTCTCCTTTAAATCCATCTCTGGACATATTCGGTGGCAGCCCTGCCAGCTGTTAAAAGTATTTGAGAGTTGGCAGAGGGCTACAGTGAGGAAATCAAATCTCTGCTCCTCCAGAGAACTCCATTAGTGAGATATTTAAACTGTGGCTTCACCTGAAAGAGGAAAGACAGCAGCCCACAAGGCAACATCCCCGCTCCTTACAGAACTCTGAGAAGCAGCTGGGTCCTGTTTCTCAGGCCTTGACAACACTTCCTACTCCTTCCGCCTACAGGAATATTCTGAAAAAAGACATTAGTGCACTTGAGACATCACCTCTCCTCCCCTGCTCCATGTCATGCAGCCAGAACCTAGCTAGATGCAGTCACTAGTGTTCTCAGCAGGCTGAAAGGGGACAGAGGGGGAACAGAAATGCTGCCCTCATGCATAATATTATAACTCCCCAATGTTGAGAATACACTGTTCATAAGAAGACTGATAAATTTGGCATATCTGTAAACAGAAGTATACATTTCCATATTATGAATGTAATACAGAATAGCCAGTTTATATTTTAAAACCAGCAATGTGATACAATTTTATTTGTGTGGCTGTTTGGAAAATTCAGCATTCATTTTACAATTAAATACATGCTATAAATACATATCAAAAGCTAAGGAAGTGTTTATAATCACTGACCCTGCAACTCCACTGCAAGGAATGTGCCCTAAGGCCACCAACTCAATGGGGAAAAAAGAGCCAAGATGCTCAATGACTGTTCTTATTGTTAAACTGCAGAACTAGATACTGTCGAATTTGCCACAGAGAAAAATGGTTAATTAAGATAAATCAGCGTGAGGGGTGGTGGGGGTGGTGGGATGAACTGGGAGATTGGGATTGACATGTACACACTAATATGCATAAAATAGAGAACTAATAAGAATCTGCTGTATAAAAATAAATAAATAAATAAAATTCAAAATTTGGAAAAAAGAGAAATCGGCATGTTGTGACATGTAAATATTTTAAATGATTATGATTTGTTATGATGTTATGGGATGTCAATTGTGATTATTATGATATCACATGGGAAATATTTGTGATATAATGTTCAGTGAAATAATCAGAAGATATAGCTGGTATGTGGCTCAAGCTCACAATTTCACAGCAATATTTCTATATACGGGGGCTTCCCTGGTGGCGCAGTGGTTGAGAGTCCACCTGCCGATGCAGGGGACACGGGTTTGTGCCCCGGTCCGGTAAGATCCCACATGCCACGGAGCAGCTAGGCCTGTGAGCCATGGCCGCTGAGCCTGCACATCCGGAGCCTGTGCTCCACAACAGGAGAGGCCACAACAGTGAGAGGCCCGTGTACCGCAAAAAAAAAAAAAAAAAAAAAAAAAAAAAATTCTGTATATGGACTTGCCAAGAGGGTGTTACAGAAAAATGAAATTAGTTGTTTTAAAGTAGTAAGAATATGAGCAAAAGTTTTCTTTGGGGACTTCCCTGGTGGTCCAGTGGTTAAGACTTTACCTTACAATGCAGGGGGTGCAGGTTCGATCCCTGGTCGGGGAGCTAAGATTCCCACATGCCTCAAGGCCAAAATAACAAAACAGAAAAAAAAAAGTTTTCTTTTGATGGTGCCGTTTTTAAATAAAAATGGAAACAAAAAGCAATGCAAATTTTAGTTAGCTCTCTGCATCAATGCATAACAACCTTTTTAACTCACAGGTAGTTCATCTAAGTACTAATCATTTCCATCCTCAGTTCTAGGGCCTAAAGGCTCTGCAGAAGGAAAATTAAAGAGGGAGAAGGAATGGGGCGAGAAGAGAGAACTGAGGAAGAAGGGGAGGCAGAGGAGAAAACGTAAGTCAAGATGTCCAACCACCTCATCTTTGGTCTCTATTTGCTTTTAAAGTTTTGTCTTAAGCTGAACTTATTTCTTTAACTTCCTCAATCAATTCCTCCCCCTAATTACATTTTTTAATGATTTCATCTCTCTCTCTCTCCAACCTGAATATCAGATTCTCTCTTCAATTAATATCATTGTAAACCAAGATCTATGGGTTTTAATAACTACTTGGTTAAAAATCAGCCTGGCAAATGAAAGAGCAAGAAGATTGTCTTCTTTTCAAAGACTACTACCTTCACCCAACAGTTTACTGCAATAGAGATAATATTTTAAAACCTGGTAATACTTGATTTCTTACCTTCCTAATTGCATGACCTTCTCCCAGCCAGTCCAGAGCATCCAGGCACAAATTGGAAGAAGGGGATGTTTGGGGGAAGATTAAAAATGTCACAGAAAAAGTGCAGAGAGAAAGACTTAGTTTAATATTCAGCTTTTCACAGGTAAAGTAGGATTAACTACTAAGGCAATAGTGTTGCAACCAGGCTACAGCTTTAATAGAGGATTTTTAAGATATCTTTCTCTCCTCCACTGGAGTATTAACCATCAAGCCTGGATGACTCGGGTCATGGAGTCATCCATCGAATGAAGAAAAGGCAAATCCATTTGTCCGTAACAACTATAGGGTGGGGATAACCCTACAACTTTTGTTCCTCTACGGTAGAAGTGGAATAGTTAGAAGTTGAACTGTGTCCCCCTTCCAAATGTATATTTTGAAGTCCTTAAACCCCAGTTTATGACTCAGAACATGTCATAAACTGACACACTGCAGAAGTAATCAAATTAAAATGAGGTAATAGGGTAGACCCTAATCTAACACGACTGGTGTCCTTTTATAGGGGAAAATTTGCACACAGACAGCTAAACAGGGAGACTGCCATATGAAAATGAAGATGGTTATCTATAAGCCAAGAGAGAGGCTGGAGACAGACCCTTCCCTCACAGCCCTCAGAAGGAACCACTCCTGCCAACACCTTGATCTCAGACTTCTGGCCTCCAGAACTGGAAGACAATAAATATTTTGTTTTTAGACTACTCGGTTTGTGGTACTTTGTTACAGCAGACCTAGCAAACTCATACAGTGCCCAAAGGAAGAGAAAAAGAAAATCCCAGCTTTCCACTCTGAGGGGCAATGGGAAGAAGAACAAAAGGAGGCTCTTCCCCTCTCCTCATTTGGGGCTCTGGGAAAAGGCCCAGTAGGAGGCTTCCCTGGACCAAACTCGATGCCACCACAGCAAAGCAAATCTGCCACACAGGATGGTCAGGTGAGCAGGCCTTGGGCACATGTTCGCTGGGCTTTCCTCAGTTCAAGTGAAGTACATTGTAGGGGAGGAAAAATAATTTTCCCTCTAACCTTCTAGGTTCTAGGCTGAGATGCCCCCATAATAAAAGACAGATTAGTAGAAGAAAAATAGAAGCTTAGTAACATGTAACTGAATAGTTCCCCGAACGGCCCAAGCCACCACTTTAAGTACCATCTTCACCTAAAGACAAAAGGAGATGTTGGCGGTGGGGTGGGGGGGGCAGTTATGGGAGGTTATCAAGCAAAGCACAGAAAACAAGTGCGCAGTTGTTATGCAGGTTTAACTTGCTGTTTTCTCCATTGATAAGTGTTTCCAATGATTGAGTCATTCTCCTCTTCCTGGTACAACCTTACGAATGGAGATTTCCCTTGCAAATATAAACATCCTGGAGGACCTTCAGGATGGCGGAGGAGTAAGATGTGGAGATCACCTTCTTCCACAAATACATCACAAATACATCTACATGTGGAAGAATTCCTACAGAACACCTACTGAACGCTGGCAGAAGACCTCAGACTTCCCAAAAGACAAGAAAATCCCCACGTACATGGCCACGTGGCTGACAGGGTCTTGGTGCTACAGCCATGTGTCAGGCCTAAACCTCTGACGTGAGAGAGCCGAGTTCAGGACATTGGACCACCAGACACGTCCCAGCCCCACGAAATATCAATCGGCAATGGCTCTCCCAGAGATCTCCGTCTCAACGCTAAGACCCAGCTCCACTCAACGACCAGCAAGCTACAGTGCTGGACACCCTATGCCAAACAACTAGCAAGACAGGAACACAACACCATCCATTAGCAGAGAGGCTGACTAAAATCATAATAAGTTCACAGACATCCCAAAACACACGACCGGAAACAGCCCTGCCCACCAGGAAGACAAGATCCAGCCTTATCCACCAGAACACAGGCAAGAGTCCCCTCCACCAGGAAGCCTACACGATCCACTGAACCAACTTTACCCACTGGGGGCAGACACCAAAGACAGTGCCTGTGAAAAGGAGACCCCAAACACAGTAAGTTAAGAAAAATGAGAAGACAGAGAAATATGCAGCAGATGAAGGAGCAAGGTAAAAACCCAACAGACCAAATAACTGAAGAGGAAATAGGCAGTCTATGTGAAAAAGAACTCAGAGTAATGACAGTAAAGATGATCCAAAATCTTGGAAATAGAATGCAGAAAATACAAGAAACGTTTAACAAGGACCTAGAAGAACTAAAGAGCAAACAAACAATGATGAACAATACAGTAAATGAAATTAAAAATTCTCTAGAAGGGATCAATAGCAGAATAACTGAGGCAGAAGAACAGATAAATAACTTGGAAGATAAAATAGTGGAAATAACTACCACAGAGCAGATACAGAAAAAAGAATGAAAAGAATTTAGGAAAGTCTCAGAGACCTCTGGGACAACATTAAACACACCAACGTTCGAAATATAGGGGTCCCAGAAGAAGAAGAGAAAAAAAAAGGGACTGAGAAAGTATTTGAAGAGATTATAGTTGAAAACCTCCCTAATATGGGAAAGGAAATAGTCAAGTCCAGGAAGCACAGAGAGTCCCATACAGGATAAATCCAAGGAGAAACACGCCAAGACACATGTTAATCAAATTATCAAAAATTAAATACAAAGAACAAATATTAAAAGCAGCAAGGGAAAAACAACAAATAACATACAAGGGAATCCCCATAAGGTTAACAGCTGATCTTTCAGCAGAAACTCTGCAAGCCAGAAGGGAATGGCAGGACATATTTAAAGTGATGAAGGAGAAAAACCTACAACCAAGATTATTCTACCCAGGGACGATCTCATTCAGATTTGACAGAGAAATTAAAACCTTTACAGACAAGCAAAAGCTAAGAGAATTCAGCACCACGAAACCAGCTTTAAAACAAATTCTAAAGGAACTTCTCTAGGCAGGAAACACAAGAGAAGGAAAAGACCTACAATAACAAACACAAAACAATTAAGAAATTGGAAATAGGAACATGCATATCGATAATTACCTTAAATATAAACAGATTAAATGCTCCAACCAAAAGACACAGACTGGCTGAATGGATACAAAAACAAGACCTGTATATATGCTGTCTACAAGAGACCCACTTCAGACCTAGGGACACATACAGAATGAAAGTGAGGGGATGGAAAAAGATATTCCATGCAAATGTAAATCAAAAGAAAGCTGGAGTAGCAATTCTCATATCGGACAAAATAGACATTAAAATAAAGACTATATTACAAGAGACAAAGAAAGACACTACATAATGATCAAGGGATCAATCCAAGAAGAAGATATAACAATTGTAAATACTTGTGCACCCAGCGTAGGAGCACCTCAACACATAAGGCAAATGCTAACAGCCATAAAAGGGGAAATCGAACAGTAACACAATAATAGTGGGGGACTTTAACACCACACTTTCACCAATGGACAGCTCATCCAAAATGAAAATAAATAAGAAAACACAAGCTTTAAATGACACATTAGACAAGATGGATTTAATTGATATTTATAGGACATTCCATCCAAAAACAACAGAATACACTTTCTTCTCAAGTGCTCATGGAACATTCTCCAGAATAGATCATATCTTGGGTCAAAAATCAAGCCTTGGTAAATTTAAGAAAATTTAAATCATATCAAGTATCTTTTCTGACTACAATGCTATGAGACTAGATATCAATTACAGGAAAAAAAACTAAAAAATACAAACACATGGAGGCTAAACAATATGCTATTAAATAACCAAGATATCATTGAAGAAATCAAAGAGGAAATCAAAAAATACCTAGAAACAAATGACAATGAACACAACGATGACCCAAAACATATGGGATGCAGCAAAAGCAGTTCTAAGAGGGAAGTTTATAGCAATATAATCCTACCTCAAGAAACAAGAAAAATCTAAAAAAAAAAAAAAAAGAAACAAGAAAAATCTGAAATAAACAACCTAAACTTACACATAAAGCAATTAGAGAAAGAAGGACAAAAAACCCCCAAAGTTAGCAGAAGGAAAGAAATCATAAAGATCAGATTAGAAATAAATGAAAAAGAAATGAAGGAAACAATAGCAAAGTTCAATAAAACTAAAAGCTGGTTCTTTGACAAAATAAACAAAATTGATAAACCATTAGCCAGACTCAACAAGCAAAAAAGGGAGAAGACTCAAATAAAAGAATTAGAAATGAAAAAGAAGTAACAAGTGACTGAAGAAATACAAAGGATCATGAGAATTTACTACAAGCAAGTATATGCCAATAAAATGGACAACCTGGAAGAAATGGACAAATTCTTAGAAAAACACAACCTTCTGAGACTGAACCAGGAAGAAATAGAAAATACGAACAGACCAATCACAAGCACTGAAATTGAAACTGTGATTTAAAAATCCTCCAACAAACAAAAGTCCAGGACCAGATGGCTTCACAGGCGAATTCTATCAAACATTTAGAGAAGAGTTAACACCCATCCTTCTCAAACTCTTCCAAAATATAGCAGAGGGAGGAACACTCCCATACTCATTCTACAAGGCCACGATCAGCCTGATACCAAAACCAGACAAAGATGTCACAAATAAAGAAAACTATAGGCCAATATCACTGATAAACATAGATGCAAAAATCCTCAACAAAATACTAGCAAACAGAATCCAACAGCATATTAAAAGGATCATACACCATGATCAAGTGGGGTTTATCCCAGGAATGCAAGAATTCTTCAATATATGCAAATCAATCAATGTGATACACCATATTAACAAATCAAAAGATTAAAACCATATGATCATCTCAATAAATGCAGAAAAAGCTTTTGACAAAATTCAACACCCTTTTATTATAAAAACTCTCCAGAAAGTGGGCACAGAGGGAACTTACCTCAACATAATAAAGGCCATACATAACAAACACACAGCCAACATCGTCCTCAATGGTGAAAAACTGAAACCATTTTCTCTAAGATCAGGAACAAGACAAGGTTGGCCACTGTCACCACTATTATTTAACATAGTTTTGGAAGTTTTAGCCACAGCAATCAGAGAAGAAAAAGAAATAAAAGGAATCCAAAATGGAAAAGAAGAAGTAAAACTGTCACTGTTTGCAGATGACATGATACTATACATAGAGAATCCTAAAGATGCTACCAGAAAACTACTAGAGCTAATCAATGAATTTGGTAAAGTAGCAGGATACAAAATTAAGGCACAGAAATCTCTTGCATTCCTATATAGTAATGATGAAAAATCTGAAACAGAAATTAAGGAAACACTCCCATTTACCATTGCAACAAAAAGAATAAAATATCTAGGAATAAACCTACCTAAGGAGACAAAAGACCTGTATGCAGAAAACTATAAGACACTGATGAAAGAAATTAAAGATGATACAAACAGATGCAGAGATATACCATGTTCTTGGACTGGAAGAATCAACATTGTGAAGATGACTCTACTACCTGAAGCAATCTACAGATTCAATGCAATCCCTATCAATCTACCAATGGCGTTTTTCACAGAACTAGAACAAAAAGGTTTCATATTTGTATGGAAACACAAAAGACCCCGAATAGCCAAAGCAATCTTGAGAAAGAAAAACGGAGCTGGAGGTACCAGGCTCCCTGACTTCAGACTATACTACAAAGCTACAGTAATCAAGACAGTATGGTACCGGCACAAAAACAGAAATATAGATCAATGGAACAGGATAGAAAGCCCAGAGATAAACCCATGCACATATGGTCACCCTATCTTTGATAAAGGAGGCAAGAGTATACAATGGAGAAGAGACAGCCTCTTCAATAAGTGGTGCTGGGAAAAGTGGACAGCTATATGTAAAAAAATGAAGTTAGAACACTCCCTAACACCATACACAAAAATAAACTCAAATGGATTAAAGACCTAAATGTAAGGCCAGACACTATCAAACTCTTAGAGGAAAATATAGGCAGAACACTCTATGAAATAAATCTCGGCAAGATCCTTTTTGACCCACCTCCTAGAGAAATGGAAATAAAAACAGAAATAAACAAATGGGACCTAATGAAACTTAAAAGCTTTTGCACAGCAAAGGAAACCATAAACAAGTCAAAAACAGAACCCACAGAATGGGAGCAAATATTTGCAAATGAAGCAACTGACAAAGGATTAATCTCCAAAATTTATAAGCAGCTCACGCAGCTCAATATCAAAAAAACAAACAACCCAATCCGAAAATGGGTGGAAGATCTAAATAGACATTTCTCCAAAGATACACAGATTGCCAACAAACACATGAAAAGATGCTCAACATCACTAATCATTAGAGAAATGCAAATCAAAACTACTATGAGGTATCACTTCACACCTGTCAGAATGGCCATCATCAAAAATTCTACAAACCATAAATGCTGGAGAGGGTGTGGAGAAAAGGGAACACTCTTGCACTGTTGGTGGGGATGTAAACTGATACAGCAACTATGGAGAACAGTATGGAGGTTCCTTAAAAAAACTAAAAACAGAACTACCATATGACCCAGCAATCCTACTACTGGGCATATACCCTGAGAAAACCATAATTCAAAAAGAGTCATGTACCACAACGTTCATTGCAGCACTATTTACAATAGCCAGGACATGGAACCAACCTAAGTGTCCATCAACAGATGAATGGATAAAGAAGATGTGGCACATATATACAATGGAATACTACTCAGCCATAAAAAGAAACGAAATTGAGTTATTTGTAGTGCGGTGGATGGACCTAGAGTCTGTCATACAGAGTGAAATAAGTCAGAAAGAGAAAAACAAATACCATATGCTAACATGTATATGGAATCTAAAAAAAAAAAAACTGGTTCTGAAGAACCTAGGGGCAGGAGAGGAATAAAGACGCAGACGTAGAGAATGGACTTGAGGACACAGGAAGGGGGAAGGGTAAGCTGGGACGAAGTGAGAGAGTGGCATTGACATATATACACTTCAGAAGGGTTACATCCTGGCTGGTCCCTCACCAGGCAGGGAGAGACCAATTCACAAGTTATGCAGCTGTAGGTTTCAGCTGCAAATGCTAGCAAAGTGAGCAGCTCCCAGATGGACAAGAAACATCACCTCCAAAGACCAGAGCACCGCTAAGCACCCCGATCCCCCCGCCACACGAGATGTGTGTTAAGCTTCACCCACTCCATATACCATTTTAGAGAGAGAAGGGTGCAGAAAACCTATCTGAGAGACGGAGCATTTTTAGTCAGGCGCTGGGCAAAACCAAATGATCAGATCAGACTAAACTTCAAGCTGGGATGGACATTTAATTATTTTTGTCCCACCCTACCAAGTTGTATTCTGAGTTTAAATCCTACAGCATATACACAAAATGCTTCATGATCAGAGGACTTGGAGGCAGTAGGAGAAATAAAGTGGGACCATTTAACTTCAAGGTCACTATTTCAACAAGACAATTTTAGAAACCCCCTGCGGGGGATAGTCATAGTGGCTCCTCTTGTGGTTTCGAGAATGGGCTGGATGGATTCCTAAGATTCTCCAAGTGTTTTGGTGTCACTAGCTTCAAGTCGTGGAGTTTCACAGCCTGCAGGGGTGCTAATTAAAGTCAATATCAGCTCTGCAAACCTGCCACCACACCCCCAATAAACAAAGGCATGCCCTGGTCTGTCAGCCACATTGGATGCTCAGGCGGGGGACTGAACTGTAAGTGAAAAGGTGTCAGGGCCGAAATTGAAGTGGGAAGAGCTGTGAAGGGCTAGTGAAGCGTGAGCTGGGGGTGTGCAGGATGTGGAGGCTGCCCTTTTCATCTGGGCATACCTGGGAGCCCCCGTGTACTTCCTACTTGGGATGAAGAAATCCCTCCCAAGAGGGAAGTCCACTAGCCCAAGGCGTTTTCAGGTAGAGGAGGTGAGTCTTTGATGATGAAACGTTCATTGTAAAGAAACAGAACGGTTTTTTAGATATGGCACCAAAGTGAACAGCATGACTGACAGATGGGTGGCTGTCGTCAAGAGCCCTGGGAATCCCAGCTCTTCACAGAGACCTTGCCCTAAACAGAGCCCAATCACCCAGTCCCAGTTCATATTAATAACGGCAGCCAGTAGACATGGTCATTGCCCAGGTAGTTACCTAGTAAATACTAACAGGCCAAAAGGCAGCTCTCAATGGCTGGCATGCAGAAGGAGCACACAACAGTTGCTTTTCTTCCGGGCATTTGGGTCTCCCCAAGTGGGAGGCAGTGTGCGGGGACACAGGAGGGAAGAGAGTGACATGCAGATGTTCAGACACAAAACCCGAAGAAAAGAGAAGCAGCTGTGCACAGTGCAGTGGTTCATTCTTATGTCCATTCGACATGCATTGACTGGACACTGGTCGTGTGCTGGACATGATCGAGGTATGGAAGGTACAGCAGCAGACAAAGTAGTATCCTTGCCCTCGTGGAGCTGATGCTCTAATATAGGAGACAGACAGTAGCCGACATGGACTAGAATATCAAGTAGCGATGTCTGTTAGAAGAAAGCCGATCAGCAGGCTAGACCGTGATGGGGAAGAGGAGAGAGGAGCTGCCCTTTTACGTGGCGGCCAGTAACATCTCTCTGATATTTGAGGAGGGACCTGAATCTCGCTGGGGAGTAAGCCACAAGACCCTCTGTGCGGAGAACATTCCAGCAGGAGAGAGCAGGACCAGGGAGGCTGGGGCTGAGAGCACGCTGGGAGATGAGGACAGACCCAGGGGCTGGGTCCCACAGGGTTTAGACCTGATTCTGGGGGAGAGAAGTCATGGAAGGGTTTTGAGCCACAAGGCTTGTAGTGAACGCCAAGCAGAGTGCAGGATGCAGGGGCAAGAGTGGGAGCACAAGTGCCATTGGGAGACCATGGCCGTGACTCAGGAGATGGGTCCAGGGAGCCAGAGGGGCATGAGAAGGAGCTGGACTTCTCAATGAGGGTACATTTACTGAGAGAGGCAACTGCACGTACTGATGGATTGGGTGTGGGTGTGAGAGAAAGAGAGGGGCAAGGATTGGAGGCCTGAGTGTGGAGGGGTACCTGGCTGACGTGGGGATGGGCTGGGGGGCTGTGGTGTCTCCAACGAAGGTCACTGAACATCCAAGGGCAGAGAGAGACAGAGAGAGAGGATTATATCCGTGTCTCTCCCCTCTCTTCTCCCCATTCTGCACCAATTCCTCTTCCTTCATCCTTCATCAGTCTTCACTAGCTCTTGCTGTCCTCGCTCTCTTGCCCCTGCACGCATTTCTCCATCTCCCTGTGGCACAAGTTCCCCCAGGAACACACCTGTGTCCCCACCCCACCTCACAGGGTGCCTTCTGTGGTGTCTTCACAGGCGCTTAAAGCAAATTTCCTTTCTCTGGTGAAATACAAATGGTTGAGCTTGAAACGTCCTTGACGTGAACGCTGCTCTTCCCTGTGCACAAGCCCCTCCCCCAAACCTTTCAGACAGTTTTCTAAGCCTCAAGGCTTTGAGGAAGACTTGGTGCCCACTGTCAAAGCATGAAGTTTACAAAGGTGGGAAGACGGGAGGACTAACTCCCTCTCCCACCCACAAGACACCAGTCTTTTGATTTTCCTTCATCACCCCTTCGTTTCTCTCTTTATTCCTTCATCTCCATGTCAGTATTCGACAGGAACAAGAGTGAGTCATGAAGTTTCCTTCCATTTCCAAAACAAACCTTTAACTTTGGAATGAAGAGGAAAGAATATTTTTTTTCTAAACCAAGAGTGTAAACTGGCTGGACTGTTTTGTAAAATCATCACACCCTCTCAACACTTCGCAGATTTGCCTGCTACCAGATGAGTGTCTTTTCCCTTCTTTCAGTCAACTCAAGTAAATACACAACACTCAGCCAAATCACATCCGCTAGCAGGAGGAGAGGTTTTGAGATGTTTTCTTGTTAATTGTTTACCTTCATCTGAGACAGAAAAGGTGGCTCATCAGAACAAAGTTACTAAAAGGATTTTCAGGGGCTGGCAGGGGACAGGGCTGCAGCTGGAGGTCTGTTATGTAACTTTTGTTACATGTCTCTTTCCAATTTCAAGGTGTTCAGCAGACCCTGACTAATTAAGACAGGAACTGATTTATGTGCTTGGGCATCCCACCCAACTGCGACAAGCATTTCAAGCTCTGCATTGGAAGACATTCTCATTGCTTCTTTGGTAATGTTGAGCCCTCATTGGATGATAACGACAGTCCTCTGTTGTCACTCTGTGAATAATGGAGTAAATTAGAACATGACCCACGGAGCCTCGGTGCTCATGTGATCCTCTGGATGGAGGGACTCTGGTCCAATGACTTCAACGCATCCTGACTCTCCCTGGACACGTCCAGTGAGAGCCAATTCACGACTGTCAGGTAGCTGTTTGCTGTAGTTCAGCTGGGTCGGAGTCAAAGGCAGTTATTCACACAGGTATTTCCCTCTTTGGGGATCCCAGTGGGGACATGTAACTCCAAGGAGCAACTGGAAAGATGCCCATCCAAGTCTGTTCTCGTCCAAGGTCAGAATTCTCCAATTAGAGCTTGCTCCTTTGAGGTTAAGAGATTGTCATGATCTTTTCCTTACTATTTATTGAGCAAATATTTTGTGCCAGCCATTGTGTTATCCTCCAGGACGCAACTTCAATAAGACCTATTCTTGGTCCACCAGGGGCTTATAGTCTAGTTCATTACATTTTAATTACTCTGAAATGGGCAAAACAGTATCGGTCATTTATAACTTTCATCAATCACACATTAATTTATTCAATGAAAATTTACTGACTAGAAGTGACAGTCTAGTAGGGAGAGAAACATGAATAAGTCATTGTAACAGGAAGTTACAAGGGCTATAATAAAGCACCACTTATTTACTTGATTCTTTTTAAGGTAACTGGGCAAGGAAAGCTTTCAGAAATGTTAATGCAGAAAACCTAAGGGCACTGAACACCTGTAGCAGTGGGAGAAGGATGCTGCCAGAAAGATATCTGCCTTTCTGATTCTGATCAAGGGTAGCTCAGCCTGATGCCAGCTGATGGACTCCAGGGGTCTCTGCACAAGAGCTATAATCATTCTCACCTGTGAAGGTGGTGTGGCTAATGAGAGGTTTTGTGGTATTTGCTTAATGAGGTGAAAAGATTAAAATGTAATTAGCACAGTTATTATTTTAATATGAATCAGTGCTTCTACAGCCCATGAAAAGAATTTAATCTCCAAAATAATTTAAGCCCTTTCTACAAGCTCCTTCATACTATTAAACACGCCAATTTTTTTTTCTTGGTATAAGTCACAAACTTCATCCTCCAAACAGTCCCAAGCATATGAACAGCCAGGCTAAAAGTAATTAAGTTTTATTGTAAATTGTTCTTTGGGCTTTTCTGGGGATCCCAAGGAAAGGCAAGGAAGAGCAGACCTCCTGCTAGAATCAAATTCTGATGGACTGGGGTAAATGAACTATGTTTTGGGTAAGACCAAAGATGATGCTTTCTGGCCGGAAGTCCTGCCTGACCCAGCCCGATGCAGGCAGGCAGGCAGACAGGCAGGCAGGTAGGCAGGTTTGTGTTTTCTCCAATCACTTGTTGCCTTTGCACCTTCATGCATCAGGCTGAACAGAGAATCAATAACTAGTTGCCTAGCAGGATTTTTTAAGGTTATCACTCAATCCTTCATTTGATGGATGCTTAATGTTGATCATATTGACTGAGTTGAAAAGTTGCCTTCTGCTGCAGGTTTGATGAGTTACCATTTTCTGCCAGATAAAGAAGTTTCTACAAAGGAAGAAAAATTACTTTCTTGGGATCTTCTCTTGCTCTACAGAAACAGAAATGTAGCTAAGAGGCTTAAAGTGGAAACACTAGACAATTCAGCCTTCACTGAGGACTATGCCTACTTATTTCTGACAGAAAATTCCCCTTGTTCCATGCATATATTTTGAAAATCACTTTTCCTTTTTGTAAGAAAGAATTTTTAAGGTGTATTTTCTTTGAAAACTCCAAAGCAAAGCAAAATCTATTAAATACCTGGGATATGGTCTTAGCAAGAATCAACATATGTCAAAAGATGTTACTATCAAAATTCTGATTTATTTTACAATAAATTCCTATTTATCCAAAATGTTTCTAAATTCCTGGATATTTTTAAAAATTCAGATTAAAAAGACGTACTAGAGAGTGCCAGCTTTGGCAATAGTCATGCCTCCTTTCCATATCTGTAACTGTTTTCTCCAACAGTGAAAAACATATGTTTTACTAACAAAAGTAGTGTTTGTTTCAACTTTATTGTGGTATAATTGACATATAAAATTGTAATATATGAAAAGTGTACACGTGACAATTTGATGTACATATATTGGGTTGGCCAAAAAGTTTGTTCCGAAAAAACCCAAACGAACCTTTTGGCCAACCCAATACATTGTGAAACGATGCCCACAATCAAGTTAATTACCATCCATCACCTCATACAGTTACCTTTTTGTGTGTGAGAACACTTAAGTTCTACTCTCTTAGCAAATTTCAATTGTACACTATAGTATTATAACAATAGTCACCATTTTATACATTAGATCCTCACACATTATTCATCTTATAACTGAAAGTTTGTACCCTTTATCCCCATTTACCCACTTCTGAGCCCTTGGCAACCACCATTCCACTCTCTGTTTCTATGAGTTTGATCTTTTTTTTTTTTTTTTTTGTGGTACGCGGGCCTCCCACTGCTGTGGCCTCTCCCGTTGCGGAGCACAGGCTCCGGACGCGCAGGCTCAGCGGCCATGGCTCACGGGCCCAGCCGCTCCGCGGCATGTGGGATCCTCCCGGACCGGGGCACGAACCCGCGTCCCCCGCATCGGCAGGCGGACTCTCAACCACTGCGCCACCAGGGAAGCCCGAGTTTGATCTTTTTTTTAAAGATTCCACTAATAAGTGATACCGTGCAGTATTTGTCTATTTCTGTCTGGCTTATTTAACATAGCCCTCAAGTTTTGTCTATGTTGCTGCAAATGGCAGGATTTCCTTTTATGACTGAATAAAATTCCTGTGTGTGTGTGTATCTCAAACTTTCTTTATTCCTTCTTCTGTCAACACTTATGTTGTTTCCATACCTTAGCTATTGAAAATAATGCTACATTGAATATAAGGACTTGGAGGTACAGATATTTCTTCAAGATAATGATTTTATTTCCTTTGGCTAAATACCCAGAAATGAGATTGTTGGATCACATATTAGATCTATTTTTAACTTTTTGAGGAACCTCCACACGGTTTTCCAGTGGCTGTGCCAATTTACATTCCCTCCAATAGTTTACTAGGGTTTCCTTTTCACCACATCCTTGCCAACATTTATTGTCTTTTTGATGATAGCCATTCTGACAGGTATGAAGTGATATCTCATTGTGGTTTTGATTTGCATTTCCCTGATGATTCATGATGTTAAGCACCTTTTTATGTGCCTGTTGTCCATCTGTATGTCTTCTTTGGAAAATGTCTTTTCAGGTCTTCTGCCCATTTTTTAATCGGTTTATTTGGTTTTTGATATTGAGTTGTTTGAGCTGTTTATATATTTTGGATATTATTAAGCCCTTATCAGACATATCATTTGCAAATATCTTCTCCCATTTAGTATGTTGTCTTTCATTTTATTGATGGTTTCCTACACTGTGCAAAAGATTTTAAGTTTCAGGTTCCATTTCCCTTGCCTGAGGAGACAGAGCCAAAAAAATATTGCTAAAACTTATGTAAAAGACTGTACTGCCTATGTTTACTTCTAGGAGTTTTAGGCTTTCTGGTTTACAATTTGGTCTTTAGTCCATTTTGAATTTATTTTTGTATATAATGTGAGAAAATGTTCAAATTTCATTCTTTTACATGTGGCTGTCCAGTTTTCCCAACACCACTTATTGAAAAAACTGTCATTTCCCCATTGTATATTTTTGTCTCCTATGTTGTAGATTAATTGACCATATGTACATTAATTTATTTCTGGGTTCTCTTTAATTAATTTCATTCCATTAATCTATGTGTTTGTTTTTGATTTGTTTTTGTGCCAGTACCATACTGTTTTGGTAACTGTAGTTTTGTAGTATAGTTTGAAATCAGGAATTATGATACTTCCAGCTTCCTTCCTTTTTCTCAAGATTGCTTTGGCTATTTCAAGTCTTCTGTGGTTCTGTACAAATTTTAGGATTATTTGTTCAAGTTCTGTGAAAAACGACATGTGCACGTTGATACGAATTGCGTTAAATCTGTAGATTGCTTTGGGAAGTATGGATATTTTAATAACATTAATCCCTTTAATCCATTAACATGTGATATCTTTCCATTTATTTGTACCATCTTCAATTTCCTTCATCAGCATCTTATAGTTTTCAGAATATTGGTCTTTCACTTCCTTGGTTAACTTTATTCCTAGGTATTTTATTATTTTTGATGCAATTATAAATGGGATTGTTTTCTCTTTCTGATAAGTTCATTATTAGTGTATAGAAAAGCAGCAGATTTCTGTACATTGATCTTATTATCCTGCAACTTTACTGAATTCATTAGTTCTAATAGTTTTTTTGGTAGAAACTTCAGGGTTTGCTGTATATAGTTTCTGAAAATAGTGATAGTTTTACTTCTCTTCCTATTTGGATACATTTCCTTTCTTTTTCTTGTTTGATTGCTATGGCTAGGACTTCCATTACTATGTTAAACAGAAATGGCGAGAGTGGTCATCCTTGGCTTGTTCCAGGTTTTACAGGAAAAGCTTTCAGTTTTTTACCATTGAGTATGATGTTGTTGTGGCTTTGTCATAAATGGCTTTTCTTATGTTGAGATATTTGTCCTCTATACCAATTTTGTTATAGCAAAAGCTATGAGAATTCAGCACCACCAAACCAGCTCTACAAAAAATGCTAAAAGAACTTCTCTAGGCAGGAAACACAAGAGGAGAAAAGGACCTACAGAAACAAACCCAAAACAATTAAGAAAATGGCCATAAGAACATGCATATCGATAATTACCTTAAACGTGAATGGATTAAATGCTCCAACCAAAAGACACAGGCTTGCTGAATGGATACAAAAACAAGACCCATCTAGATGCTGTCTACAAGATACCCACTTCAGACCTAGGGACACATACAGACTGAAAGTGAGGGGATGGAAAAAGACATTCCATGCAAATGTAAATCAAAATAAAGCTGGAGTAGCAATACTCATATCAGATAAAATAGACTTTAAAATAAAGAATGTTACAAGAGACAAGGAAGGACACTACATAATGATCAAGGGATCAATCCAAGAAGATATAACAATTATAAATATATATGCACCCAACATAGGAGCACCTCAATACATAAGGAAACTGCTATCAGCTAAAAAAGAGGAAATCGACAGTAACACAATAATAGTGGGGGACTTTAACACCTTGCTTACACCAAAGTACAGATCATCCAAAATGAAAATAAATAAGGAAATGGAAGCCTTAAATGACACAACAGACCAGATAGATTTTTTTTTGTGTGTGTGGTATGCGGGCCTCTCACTGTTGTGGCCTCTCCCATTGCGGAGCACAGGCTCCGGACACGCAGGCTCAGCGGCCATGGCTCACAGGCCCAGCCGCTCTGCGGCATGTGGGATCTTCCCAGACTGGGGCACGAACCTGTGTCCCCTGAATCGGCAGGCAGACTCTCAACGACTGCACTACCAGGGAAGCCCTGACCAGATAGATTTAATTGATATTTATAGAACATTCCAACCAAAAACAGCAGATTACACTTTCTTCTCAAGTGCGCATGGAACATTCTGTAGGATAGATCACATCTTGAGTCACAAATCAAGCCTCAGTAAATTTAAGAAAACTGAAATCATATCAAGCATCTTTTCTGACCACAACCCTATGAGATTAGAAATGAATTACAGGGAAAAAAATGTAAAAAACACAAACACATGGAGGTTAAAAAATATGTTACTAAATAACCAAGAGATCACTGAAGAAATCAAAGAAGAAATCAAAAAATACCTAGAGACAAATGGCAATGAAAACATGATGATCCAAAACCTATGGGGTGCAGCAAAAGCAGTGCTAAGAGGGAAGTTTATAGCTATACAAGGCCTATGTCAAGAAACAAGAAAAATCTCAAATAAACAATCTAACGTTCCACCTAAAGGAACTAGAGAAAGAAGAACAAACAAAACCCAAAGTTACCAGAAGGAAAGAAATCATAAAGATCAGAGCAGAAATAAATGAAATAGAAACAAAGAAAACAATAGCAAAGATCAACAAAACTAAAAGCTAGTTCTTTGAGAAGATAAACAAAATTGATAAACCACTGGCCAGACCCATCAAGAAAAAGAGGGAGAGGACTCAAATCAATAAAATTAGAAATGAAAAAGGAGAAGTTACAACAAACACCACAGAAATACAAATCATCCTAAGAGACTAATACAAGCAACTCTATGCCAATAAAATGGACAACTTGGAAGAAATGGACAAATTCTTAGAGAGGTATATCCTTCCAAGACTGAACCAGGAAAAAATAGAAAATATGAACAGACCAATCACAAGTAATGAAATTGAAACTGTGATTAAAAATCTTCCAGGGCTTCCCTGGTGGCGCAGTGGTTAAGAATCCGTCTGCCAGAACACTCTATGACATAAATCACAGCAAGATCCTTTTTGACCCACCTCCTAGAGAAACGGAAATAAAAACAGAAATAAACAAATGGGACCTAATGAAACTTAAAATCTTTTGCACAGCAAAGGAAACCATAAACAAGACCAAAAGACAACCCTCAGAATGGGAGAAAATATTTGCAACTGAAGCAACTGACAAAGGATTAATCTCCAAAATTTATAGCAGATCATGCAGCTCAATAACAAAAAAACAAACAACCCAATCCAAAAATGGGCAGAAGACTTAAATAGGCATTTCTCCAAAGAAGATATACAGATTGCCAAAAACACATGAAAGGATGCTCAACATCATTAATCATTAGAGAAATGCAAATCAAAACTACAATGAGATATCATCTCACACCAGTCAGAATGGCCATCATCAAAAAATCTAGAAACAATAAATGCTGGAGAGGGTGTGGAGAAAAGGGAACACTCTTGCACTGCTGGTGGGAATGTGAATTGGTACAGCCACTATGGAGAACAGTATGGAGGTTTCTTAAAAAACTAAAAATAGAACTACCATATGACCCAGCAATCCCACTACTGGGCATATACCCTGAGAAAACAATAATTCAAAAAGAGTCATGTACCAAAATGTTCATTGCAGCTCTATTTACAAGAGCCCAGAGATGGAAACAACCTAAGTGTCCATCATCGGATGAATGGATAAAGAAGATGTGGCACATATATACAATGGAATATTACTCAGCCATAAAAAGAAACGAAATTGAGTTATTTATAATGAGGTGGATGGACCTAGAGTCTGTCATACAGAGTGAACTAAGTCAGAAAGAGAAAGACAAATACCGTATGCTAACACAAATATATGGAATTTAATAAAAAAAGTCACGAAGAACCTAAGGGTAAGACAGGAATAAAGACACAGACCTACTAGAGAATGGGCTTGAGGATATGGGGAGGGGGAAGGGTAAGCTGTGACAAAGCGAGAGAGTGTCATGGACACATATACACTACCAAACGTAAAATAGATAGCTAGTGGGAAGCAGCCGCATAGCACAGGGAGATCAGCTCCATGCTTTGTGACCACTTAGAGGGGTGGGATAGGGAGGGTGGGAGGGAGGGAGATGCAAGAGGGAAGAGATATGGGAACATATGTATATGTATAACTGATTCACTTTGTTATAAAGCAGAAACTAACACCCCATTGTAAAGCAATTATACTCCAATAAAGATGTAAAAAAAAAAAAGAATCCACCTGCCAATGCAGGGGACACAGGTTCAAGCACTGGCCTAGGAAGATCCGATATGCCACGGAACAACTAAGTCTGTGCGCCACAACTACTAAGCCTGTGTTCTAGAGCCAGCGCTCCGCAACAAGGGAGTCCACAGCAATGAGAAACCAGTGCACTGCAGCAAAGAGTAGCCCTCGCTCGCCTCAACTAGAGAAAAGTCCGTGTGCAGCAACAGAGACCCAGTGAAGCCAAAAATAAAAAAATAAATTCTTTTTAAAAAAAGGAGAGCCTTAAAAAAAAAAAGGGGCTTCCCTGGTGGCACAGTGGTTGAGAGTCTGTCTGCTGATGCAGGGGACACGGGTTCATGCCCTGGTCCAGGAATCCCACATGCTGCAGAGTAGCTAGGCCCGTGAGCCATGGCCACTGAGCCTGTGCGTCCAGAGCCTGTGCTCTGCAATGGGAGAGGCCACAACAGTGAGAGGCCAGCGTACCGCAAAAAAAAAAGAAAAAAAAATCTTCCAACAAACAAAAGTCCAGGGCTTCCCTGGTGGCGCAGTGGTTGAGAGACCTCCTGCCGATGCAGGGGACATGGGTTTGTGCCCCGGTCCGGGAAGATCCCACATGCCGCAGAGCGGCTGGGCCTGTGAGACATGGCTGCCTGGCCTGCACGTCCAAAGCCTGTGCTCTGCAACGGGAGAGGCCACAACAGTGAGAGGCCTGCGTACCGCAAAAAAAAAAAAAAAAGTACAGGACCAGATGGCTTCACAAGTGAATTCTAACAAACATTTAGAGAAGAGCTAACACCTATCCTTCTCAAACTCTTCCAAAAAATTGCGGAGCAAGGAACACTCCCAAACTCATTCTATGAGGCTACCATCACCCTGATATCAAAACCAGACAAAGATACTACAAAAAAATTACAGACCAATATCACTCATGAATATAACTGCCAAAATCCTCAACAAAATACTAGCAAACAGAATCCAAACACATTAAAAGGATCATACACCATGATCAAGTGGGATTTATCCCAGGGATGCAAGGATTCTTCAATATACGTAAATCAATCAATGTGATACACCATATTAACAAACTGAAGAAGAAAAACCATATGATCATCTCAACAGATGCAGAAAAAGGTTTTGACAAAATTTAACACCCATTAATGATAAAAACTCTCCAGAAAGTGGGCATAGAGGGAAACTACCTCAACATAATAAAGGCCATATATGACAAACCCACAGCAAACATCATTCTCAATGGTGAAAAACTGGAAGCATTTCCTCTAAGATCAGGAACAAGACAAGGATGTCCACTCTCACCACTATTATTCAACGTAGTTTTGGAAGTCCTAGCCACAGCAATCAGAGAAGAAAAAGAAATAAAAGGAATACAAATTGGAAAAGAAGAAGTAAAACTGTCACTGTTTGCAGATGACATCATACTATACATAGAGAATCCTAAAGATGCCACCAGAAAACTACTAGAGATAATCAATGAATTTGGTAAAGTGGCAGGATACAAAATTAATGCACAGAAATCTCTTGCATTCCTATACACTAATGATGAAAAATCTGAAAGAGAAGTTAAAGAAACACTCCCATTTACCACTGCAACAAAAAGAATAAAATACCTAGGAATAAACCTACCTAGGAAGACAAAAGACCTGTATGGAGAAAACTATAAGACACTGATGAAAGAAAGTAAAGATGATACCAACAGATGGAGAGATATACCATGTTCTTGGATTGGAAGAACCAATATTGTGAAAATGACTCTACTACGTGAAGCAATCTACAGATTCAATGCAATCCCTATCAAACTACCAATGGCATATTTTACAGAACTAGAACAAAAAATCTTACAATTTGTATGGATACACAAAAGACCCCAAATAGCGAAAGCAGTCTTGAGGGAAAAAAACGGAGCTGGAGGAATCAGACTCCCTGACTTCAGACTATACTACAAAGCTACAGTAATCGAGACAATATGGTACTGGCACAAAAACAGAAACATAGATCAATGGAACAAGACAGAAAGCCCAGAGATAAACCCACACACCTATGGTCAACTAATCTATGACAAAGGAGGCAAGGATATACAATGGAGAAAAGACAGTCTCTTCAATAAGTGATGCTGGGAAAACTGGACAGCTACATGTAAAAGAATGAAATTAGAACACTCCCTAACACCATACACAAAAATAAACTCAAAATGGATTAGAGACCTAAATGTAAGACCAGACACTATAAAACTCTTAGAGGAAAACATAGGAAGAATACTCTGACATAAATCACTGCAAGATATTTTTTGATCCACATCTTAGAGTAATGGAAATAAAAACAAAAATAAACAAATGGGACCTAATGAAACTTCAAAGCTTTTGCACAGCAAAGGAAACCATATACAAGACAAAAACACAACCCTCAGAATGGGAGAAAATATTTGCAAATGAAGCAACTGACAAAGGATTAATCTCCAAAATATATAAACAGCTCATACAGCTCAATATTAAAAAAACAAACAACCCAATCCAAAAATGGTTAGAAAACCTAAACAGACATGTCTCCAAAGAAGACATACAGATGGTCAAGAAGCACATGAAAAGCTGCTCAACATCATTATTAGAGAAATGCAAATCAAAACTACAATGAGGTATCACCTCACACCAGTTAGAATGGGCATCATCAGAAAGTCTACAAACAACAAATGCTGGAGAGGGTGTGGAGAAAAGGGAATCCTCTTGCACTGTTGGTGGGAATGTAAATTGATACTGCTACTATGGAGAACAGTATGGAGGTTCTTAAAAAACTAAAAATAGAATTACCATATGATCCCATAATCCCACTACTGGGCATATACCCAGAGAAAACCATAATTCAAAGAGACACATGCACTGAATGTTCATTGCAGCACTATTTACAATAGCCAGGTCATGGAAGCAACCTAAATGCCCATCAACAGACGAATGGATAAAGAAGATGTGGTATATATATACAATGGAATATTACTCAGCCATAAAAAGGAGAGAAATTGGGTCATTTGTAGAGACGTGGATGGATCTAGAGACTGTCATACAGAGTGAAGTAAGTCAGAAAAACAAATATCATATATCAATGCAAATATGTGGAACCTAGAAAAATGGTACAGATGAACCGGTTTGCAGGGCAGAAATCGAGACACAGATGTAGAAAACAAATGCATGGACAGCAAGGGGGGAAAGCGGCAGGGGGGTGCTGTTGGTGGTGTGATAAATTGGGCAATTGGGATTGACATGTATACAGTGATGTGTATAAAACTGATGACTAATAAGGACCTGCTGTATAAAACAAATAAAATAAAATTCAAAAATTTAAAAAAAAACTTGCCTTTTTTTTTCATGTGGAAGTTTTGTCTCTTGAGAATCTAAAGATAAATCAAGACACGTGGAACAACTCCTACAGAACACCTACTGAATGCTGGCAGAAGACCCCAGACCTCCCAAAAGGCAAGAAACTCCCCACATACCTGGGTAGGGCAAAGCGGAGAGATTCCCGCACAGAGGATCAGTGCTGAGCGGCACTCACCAGCCCGAGAGGCTTGTCTGCTCGCCCGCCAGGGCAGGCGGCGCTGGAAGCTGAGGCTCGGGCTTCGGTCAGAGCGCAGGGAGAGGACTGGGGCTGGCGGCGAGAACTCAGCCTGAAGGGGGCTAATGTGCCACAGCTAGCCGGCAGGGAGTCCGGGAAAACTCTGAAGCTGCCGAAGAGGTAAGAGACTTTTTCTTCCCTCTTGGTTTCCTGGTGAGCGAGGAGAGGGGATTAAGAGCGCTGCTTAAAGGGGCTCCACAGACGGGCGCGAGTCACGACTGAAAGCGCGGAGCCCAGTGACGGGCGTGGGACGCTGGGGCTGCTGCTGCCGCCGCCAAGAAGCCTGTGTGCGAGCGCAGGTCACTGTCCACACCGCCCTTCCGGGAGCCTGTGCAGCCCGCCACTGCCGGGGTCCCGGGATCCAGGGGCGGCTTCCCTGGGAGAACGCATGGCGCGCCTCGGGCTGGTGCAACGTCACGCCGAGCTCTGCCGCTGCAGGCTCGCCCCGCACTCCGTGCCCCTCCCTCCCGCCCGGCCTGAGTGAGCCAGAGTCCCCGAAGAGGCTGCTCCTTTAACCCTGTCCTGTCTGAACGAAGAACAGACGCCCTCCGGTGACCTACACGCAGAGGCGGGGCCAAATCCAAAGCTGAGACCCAGGAGCTCTGAGAACAAAGAAGAGAAAGGGAAACCTCTCCCAGCAGCCTCAGAAGCAGCGGATTAAAGCTCCACAATCAACTTGATGTACCCTGCATCTGTGGAATACATGAATAGACAACAAATCATCCCAAATTGAGGAGCCAGGAGTCAGTGCTGTGCCTCTGAGGTGGGAGAGCCAACTTCAGGACACTGGTCCACAAGAGACCTCCCAGCTCCACATAATATCAAACGGCGAAAATCTTCCAGAGATCTCCATCTCAACACCAGCACCCAGCTTCACTCAACGACCAGCAAGCTACAGTGCTGGACACCCTATGCCAAACAACTAGCAAGACAGGAACACAACGCCACCCATTAGCAGAGAGGTGGCCTAAAATCATAAAAAGTCCGCAGACACCCCAAAACACACCACCAGACATGGACCTGCCCACCAGAAAGACAAGATCCAGCCTCATCCACCAGAACACAGGCACTAGTACCCTCCACCAGGAAGCCTACACAACCCACTAAACCAACCTTAGCCACTGGGGACAGACACCAAAAACAACGGGAACTACGAACCTGCAGCCTGCAAAAAGGAGACCCCAAACACAGTAACATAAGCAAAATGAGAAGACAGAAAAACACACAGCAGGAGAAGGAGCAAGA
Source organism: Mesoplodon bidens (assembly GCF_964165515.1). Classification (NCBI taxonomy): domain Eukaryota; kingdom Metazoa; phylum Chordata; class Mammalia; order Artiodactyla; family Ziphiidae; genus Mesoplodon; species Mesoplodon bidens. The sequence continues at coordinate 114,698,369 of NC_138176.1, read as the reverse complement.
TAAAAACCCACCAGACCTAACAAATGAAGAGGTAATAGGCAGTCTACCTGAAAAAGAATTCAGAATAATGATGGTAAAGATGATCCAAGATTCTATTTCCCAGATCCAAAATCTTGGAAATAGAATAGACAAAATGCAAGAAACAGTTAACAAGGACCTAGAAGAACTAAAGATGAATCAAGCATCGATTAAAAACACAATAAATGAAATAAAAAATACTCTAGATGGGATCAATAGCAGAATAACTGAGGCAGAAGAACGGATAAGTGAGGTGGAAGATAAAATAGTGGAAATAACTGCTGCAGAGCAAAATAAAGAAAAAAGGCTGAAAAGAACAGAGGACAGTCTCAGAGACCTCTGGGACAACATTAAATGCACCAACATTCGAATTATAGGGGTTCCAGAAGAAGAAGAGAAAAAGAAAGGGACTGAGAAAATATTTGAAGAGATTATAGTTGAAAACTTCCCTAATATGGGAAAGGAAATAGTTAATCAAGTCCAGGAGGCACAGAGAGTCCCATACAGAATAAATCCAAGGAGAAATACGCCAAGACACATATTAATCAAACTGTCAAAAAACACAAAGAAATCATATTAAAAGCAGCAAGGCAAAAACAACAAATAACACACAAGGGAATCCCCATCAGGATAACAGCTGATCTCTCAGCAGAAACTCTACAAGCCAGAAGGGAGTGGCAGGACATAATTAAAGTGATGAAAGAGAAAAACCTGCAACCAAGATTACTCTACCCAGCAAGGATCTCATTCAGATTTGATGGAGAAATTAAAACGTTTACAGACGAGCAAAAGCTGAGAGTTCAGCACCACCAAACCAGCTTTACAACAAATGCTAAAGGAACTTCTCTAGGCAAGAAACACAACAGAAGGAAAAGACCTACAATAATGAACCCAAAACAATTAAGAAAATGGGAATAGGAACATACCTATCGATAATTACCTTAAATGTAAATGGACTAAATGCTCCCACCAAAAGACACAGAGTGGCTGAATGGATGCAAAAACAAGACCCATATATATGCTGTCTACAAGAGACCCACTTCAGACCTAGAGACACATACAGACTGAAAATAAAGGGATGTAAAAAGATATTCCATGCAAAAGGAAACCAAAAGAAAGCTGGAGTAGCAATTCACATATCAGACAAAATAGACGTTAAAATAAAGACTACTAGAAGAGACAAAGAAGGACACTACATAATGATCAAGGGATCGATCCAAGAAGAAGATATAACAATTGTAAATATTTATGCACCCAACATAGGACCACCTCAATACATAAGGCAAATACTAACAGCCATAAAAGGAGAAATCGACAGTAACACAATCATAGTAGGGGACTTTAACACCCCACTTTCACCAATGGACAGATCATCCAAAATGAAAATAAATAAGGAAACACAAGCTTTAAATGATACATTAAACAAGATGGACTTAATTGATATTTATAGGACATTCCATCCAAAAACAACAGAATACACATTTTTCTCAAGTGCTCATGGAACATTCTCCAGGATAGATCATATCTTGGGTCACAAATCAAGCCTTGGTAAATTTAAGAAAATTGAAATTGTATCAAGTATCTTTTCCGACCACAATGCTATGAGACTAGATATCAATTACAGGAAAAGAGCTGTAAAAAATACAAACACATGGAGGCTAAACAATACACTACTTAATAACGAAGTGATCACTGAAGAAATCAAAGAGGAAATTAAAAAATACCTAGAAACAAATGACAATGGAGACACGACGACCCAAAACCTATGGGATGCAGCAAAAGCAGTTCTAAGAGGGAAGTTTATAGCAACACAATCCCACCTTAAGAAACAGGAAACATCTCGAATAAACAACCTAACCTTGCACCTAAAGCAATTAGAGAAAGAAGAACAAAAACACCCCAAAGTTAGCAGAAGGAAAGAAATCATAAAAATCAGATCAGAAATAAATGAAAAAGAAATGAAGGAAACGATAGCAAAGATCAATAAAACTAAAAGCTGGTTCTTTGAGAAGATAAACAAAATTGATAAACCATTAGCCAGACTCATCAAGAAAAAAAGGGAGAAGACTCAAATCAATAGAATTAGAAATGAAAAAGGAGAAGTAACAACTGACACTGCAGAAATACAAAAGATCATGAGAGATTACTACAAGCAACTCTATGCCAATAAAATGGACAACCTGGAAGAAATGGACAAATTCTTAGAAATGCACAACCTGCCAAGACTGAATCAGGAAGAAATAGAAAATATGAACAGACCAATCACAAGCACTGAAATTGAAACTGTGATAAAAAATCTTCCAACAAACAAAAGCCCAGGACCAGATGGCTTCACAGGTGAATTCTATCAAGCATTTAGAGAAGAGCTAACACCTATCCTTCTCAAACTCTTCCAAAAAATTGCGGAGCAAGGAACACTCCCAAACTCATTCTACGAGACCACCATCACCTTGATACCAAAACCAGACAAGGATGTCACAAAGAAAGAAAACTACAGGCCAATATCACTGATGAACATAGATGCAAAAATCCTCAACAAAATACTAGCAAACAGAATCCAACAGCACATTAAAAGGATCATACACCATGATCAAGTGGGGTTTATTCCAGGAATGCAAGGATTCTTCAATATACGCAAATCAGTCAACGTGATACACCATATTAAAAAATTGAAGGAGAAAAACCATATGATCATCTCAATAGATGCAGAGAAAGCTTTCGACAAAATTCAACACCCATTTATGATAAAAACCCTGCAGAAAGTAGGCATAGAGGGAACTTTCCTCAACATAATAAAGGCCATATATGACAAACCCACAGCCAGCATCGTCTTCAATGGTGAAAAACTGAAACCATTTCCACTAAGATCAGGAACAAGACAAGGTTGCCCACTCTCACCACTCTTATTCAACATAGTTTTGGAAGTTTTAGCCACAGCAATCAGAGAAGAAAAGGAAATAAAAGGAATCCAAATCAGAAAAGAAGAAGTAAAGCTGTCACTGTTTGCAGATGACATGATACTATACATAGAGAATCCTAAAGATGCTACCAGAAAACTACTAGAGCTAATCAATGAATTTGGTAAAGTTGCCGGATACAAAATTAATGCACAGAAATCTCTGGCATTCCTATATACTAATGATGAAAAATCTGAAAGTGAAATCAAGGAAACACTCCCATTTACCACTGCAACAAAAAGAATAAAATATCTAGGAATAAACCTACCTAAGGAGACAAAAGACCTGTATGCAGAAAATTATAAGACACTGATGAAAGAAATTAAAGATGATACAAATAGATGGAGAGATGTACCATGCTCTTGGATTGGAAGAATCAACATTGTGAAAATGACTCTACTACCCAAAGCAATCTACAGATTCAATGCAATCCCTATCAAACTACCACTGGCATTTTTCACAGAACTAGAGCAAAAAATTTCACAATTTGTATGGAAACACAAAAGACCCCGAATAGCCAAAGCAATCTTGTGAACGAAAAATGGAGCTGGAGGAATCAGGCTCCCTGACTTCAGACTATACTACAAAGCTACAGTAATCAAGACAGTATGGTACTGGCACAAAAACAGAAAGATAGATCAATGGAACAGGATAGAAAGCCCAGAGATAAACCCACGGACATATGGTCACCTTATCTTTGATAAAGGAGGCAGGAATGTACAGTGGAGAAAGGACAGTCTCTTCAATAAGTGGTGCTGGGAAAACTGGATAGGGACATGTAAAAGTATGAGATTAGATCACTCCCTAACACCATACACAAAAATAAACTCAAAATGGATTAAAGACCTAAATGTAAGGCCAGACACTATCAAACTCTTAGAGGAAAACATAGGCAGAACACTCTATGACATAAATCACAGCAAGATCCTTTTTGACCCACCTCCTAGAGAAATGGAAATAAAGACAAAAATAAACACATGGGACCTAATGAAACTTAAAAGCTTTTGCACAGCAAAGGAAACCATAAACAAGACCAAAAGACAACCCTCAGAATGGGAGAAAATATTTGCAAATGAAGCAACTGACAAAGGATTAATCTCCAAAATTTATAAGCAGCTCAGGCAGCTCAATAACAAAAAAACAAACAACCCAATCCAAAAATGTGCAGAAGACCTAAATAGACATTTCTCCACAGAAGATATACAGACTGCCAACAAACACATGAAAGGATGCTCAACATCTTTACTCATCAGAGAAATGCAAATCAAAACTACAATGAGATATCATCTCACACCAGTCAGAATGGCCATCATCAAAAAATCTAGTAACAATAAATGCTGGAGAGGGTGTGGAAAAAAGGGAACACTCTTGCACTGCTGGTGGGACTGTGAATTGGTACAGCCACTATGGAGAACGGTATGGAGGTTCCTTAAAAAACTACAAATAGAACTACCATATGACCCAGCAATCCCACTACTGGGCATATACCCTGAGAAAACCATAATTCAAAAAGAGACATGTACCAAAATGTTCATAGCAGCCCTATTTACAATAGCCCGGAGATGGAAACAACCTAAGTGTCCATCATCGGATGAATGGGTAAAGAAGATGTGGCACATATATACAATGGAATATTACTCAGCCATAAAAAGAAATGAAATTGAGCTATTTGTAATGAGGTGGGTGGACCTAGAGTCTGTCATACAGAGTGAAGTAAGTCAGAAAGAGAAAGACAAATACTCTATGCTGACACATATATATGGAATTTAAGAAAAAAAATGTCATGAAAAACATAGGGGTAAGACAGGAATAAAGACACAGACCTACTAGAGAATGGACTTGAGGATATGGGGAGGGGGAAGGGTAAGCTGTGACAAAGTGAAAGCACGGCATGGACATATATACACTACCAAACGTAAGGTAGATAGCTAGTGGGAAGCAGCCGCATAGCACAGGGAGATCAGCTCGGTGCTTTGTGACCGCCTGGAGGTGTGGGATAGGGAGGGTGGGAGGGAGATGCAAAAGGGAGGGGATATGGAAACATATGTATATGTATAACTGATTTAATTTGTTATAAAGCAAAAAATAAAAAAATAAAAAATAAAAATAAAAAAAATAAAGATAAATCAAGTCTGTCTTTAAAACCAACAATCCAACCCAACATTGACAAAAAAAATTAGCCTTTTGTACCCAAATAAGCAAGTGGATTCTGCTTCTATGGATGTTCAAGTTCACAGGTATTCTCATCTGTATTGTAAGGATACCCTGCACCTGAAAAAAAAAATACGTGTAAAAATGTGCTACTCAGCACTCTCACAGTCTTCAGATTGAAACAGCCTTTTGAAAAGCAATTTCATTAAACACAGCAACAGTTTTCAATGTAATGCTCCTTTGAGTAATTCATTCTTAGGACGTTCTCAGAGATGTGGACAAAGGTGTAGTGTTCATTTATGCTCACACTTTTGTAACCTACAATGGTAAAAAGTTAGAAAGAGCCAAACGTTCCACCAGGAGGAATGGTTATATAAGTTATAGCATGTATTTAGAAGAGATTGTTACATAGGCTTAAAAAAATCTTTGAAGAATTTGATTTAAAACAAGGTGGAAAAAAAGTAATATAAAAAATATATATGTATAAACCATAATGAGACACCACTTTACACCCATTAGGATGGCTATTATCAAAAATAAAATTAAATAAAATAACAAATGTTGGCAAGAAACTGGAGCCCTTGTGCACTATAGGTGATAATGTAAAATGGTACAGATGCTGTGGAAAACAGTACGGCAATTCCTCAAAAAATTAAACATAGAATTACCAAATGATTCAGCAATTCCACTTCTGGCTATATACCCAAAGGAAATGAGAGCAGTGACACAATCAGATATTTGTACACTAATGTTCATAGTAGCGTTATTCAAAATAGCCAAAAGGTGGAAGCAACCCAAGTCTCTATCAATTAATGAATGGGTATAGAAAATGTGGTGTATTCATACAATGGAATACAATTCAGCCTTAAAAGGGAAGGAAATTCTGACACATGCTACGACATGGATGAACCTTTCAGACATTATTCTTAAGTGAAACAAGGTAGTCACAAAAGGACAAATACTGTATGATTCCAAATATAAGAAGTACCTAGAGGAGCCAAATTCATAGAACAGAGAGTAGAATGGTGGCTGCCAAGGGTTGGGAGTAGGGGAAGAGGAAATGGGGAGTGACTGTTTAATGTTTATACAATGTTAGTTGGGGAAGATGAAAAAGTTCTGAAGATGGATGGTGCTGATGGTTGCATGACAATGTTAAGGTACTTAATGCCACAGAGCTGTACACTTAAAATGATTTAGATGGTAAATTTTAAGTTATGTATATTTTAACCAAATAAAAAATAACACTGGCACATGGATATATACAATATGTGTATGTATATTATATATATAATATGTGTAGTGTATATAATATGTATGTATAGTTTTATATATACAGTAACATATATCATATTATAAAAGGTATGTGGTAAGTAGACTGATAGGTATAAAAATTGATACATTCATGGTATATTCATTTCCCATCACTGCTATACAAATAACCATGAACTTAGTGGCTTAGACAACGTACATTTATTCTCTTACAGTTCTGTGGGTCAGAAATCAGTATCACCGGGCCAGAGTCAAGGTGTCAGCAGGACTGCCGTCTTTTCAGAGGCTCTGGAGAGAATCCATTTCCTTGCTTTTGCAGCTTCTGGGAGCTGCTTCCCTTCCTTGGTTCATGGCCCTTTCCTCCAACTCCAAAGCCAGTGGCACAGTGTCTTGCTTCAGTGGTGACTTCGCCTTCCTCTTCTGTCAAATCTCCCCCTGCTTCCCTCTTCTAAGGACAGGTGTGACTGCACTTAGGCCTCACTGGATTAGCCAGAATAATCTCCCCATTTCAAGATTCTTAATCACATCTTTTGTCATATAAAGTAATATTCACAGGTTCTGAGGACTAGGACATGGATATTTTTGGGGCCACTACTCAGCTTACCCACACATGGATGGACAGAAGGAAAGAAAGAAGTAAAGACTATGGAAAGAAATATAATAAAACTTTAATACTAGCTAAACGGGGATTATAGAATCATGAATTGTTCTCTGCATACTTTTATATAGTTTATAAGCTTTTTGCAATGAACAAGTTTTATAATGAAAAATGCTACCTATTTTCATATGAACTTTTAAAATAATGTAGATATAATGTAGTGTAGTTAGGGTGCTTTTCCAGGTGTGCTGCGGATTTCACTAAACTACCCATCATGTCTGATAACTCTCCTCATGACTGGAATAATCCATTTGTAAAACGTCAATCCTGTAACAGGAACATCGCCTATAATTGTAGAACCAAAACAAGTTTCCCACTTATGTCTATTCAGGACTCAATCCCATCAAAATTAAAATAAAATTTCTATAAAGAGAAGGTTAATGTACAAAAATGTGATGCTACATTTGATAAGATACTTGACAAAACCCAAATCACCTTCTCTTAATTAGCAATGGCCTTGATTTGCACCCAGTTGGTCATCCATGGTATTTATAGCTCCCTCTGGAAAATTCCCCATATCACCACTATTACGTTGCTTGCCCCTGAACTCCCCTTGTGCCTCTGCTATTCATAATTAGAGTCATACACATTGTCTATAAATGAGATATGTCTGATGTGGTGTTGCATTCATTTGTCCGTAAAGCATGGAGAAAATCAAACATCTCCCAAGGGTCTTCATTATCATTCTTTGGTAAATGAAGATTTTTTATGTTAAGCCAGGCACATGCTGGATGCCTTCTGTGGAGGACTTCATCCCAGCTCCTGCTCTATCCTGCCAGGTGAGTGCCAGCATCACTGTCATCTTAGAGAGGAAGAAGCCGCAGCTTACAGAGGCCATGTAGGTTGCCCAATGTCACCCAGCTAGTAATTGTTGGAGGTGTGGGGGGAAGGCATTGGTGAAGAGTACAGAACTTACGCTACAGCTAATCACATACTTGTCCACTGAAAGACAAAACCATTCATCTCAGGCCAGACGGTTCATTAACAAACACCTAACATCTGCTCTCCTCAATCTCTTCAAAGTTTCAAAACATGCAAAGAAAGCAGAAGAGATGGCTCTTGCCCTTTTATTTTTTAAGTTTATTTATTTTTTAAAAGTCTTTATTGAATTTGTTACAATATTACAATACTGCTTCTGTTTTTGTTGTTGTTATTGTTTTTATGTTTTGGTTTTTTGGCCCTGAGGCATGTGGGATCTTAGCTCCTGGACCAGGGATCGAACCCGCACCACCTGCACTGGAAGGCTCTAGAGCGCAGGCTCAGTAGTTGTGGCGCACGGGCTTACCTGCTCCGCGGCATGTGGGATCTTCCAGGACCAGGGATCCAACCCGTATCCCCTGCATTGGCAGGCGGATTCCCAACCACTGTGCCACTAGGGAAGCCCCACCTCCTCTGCTTTTGAACCTGCAGTGAAGGATGTTCAAGACGTGAATGATACAAAGTACTGGAGGGAGTCAGTTCACTACTGCTCTCCATGAGGCCAGGGAATGTGACTCATTGTATACCCAGCCCTTAGAACAGGACCTGCCCCAATAAATGTTTGATAAATGAACATATAAATGAATGGATTGAATGAATATGAATGAAGGCACAAATGCCATATGACAGTAAATTCTTCCCCTCTTGGGGATCTCAGACAAAGCAAAAGGAGAGGTAATTTGCGCAATCAGCATTTTCTCTCTCTGATGTCATCAGCATTGCTTGAGTTCATGGGAAAAAAAAGTTTAAAAGGTAGATGTAAATGGTTTTTCCCCTATTATAGCAAATTTTAGCAGTACAAAATAATCAAGGTTTTTCAGATTTTTACCTTTCAGGAGTCAGCAAAGTGGCCTATATTCGTAAAATCAAAGCGATTGGCAACACACCCATCCCACTGGAGTAAGCACCCACGTCTTTTCCCTACAGAGGGAAGGCTTGGTCCCACTAGATCCTTTCCACTCTCTCCCCATTTTTAAGGCAGTCATGACTCCGTTGCTCTTTCCTATTTTTCCCCTGGCTCCCCACCCTCAAATGTGCCCACAAATGTTGGCTACTTATACTGCCAAACCCTTTGTAAAATTCATTTTTGCTCTCCACCATCCAGAAATCTCAACACGTCCCCACCACACACTTTGTGAGTCAAAATTTAACAGTGGCATCCAAAGCCAAACCTCACTTTTCACTTAATAAAACCCAATAATTACTGTGCTTTCTGAAGTCAGATCCTCCTGCTAATCTGATACAAACCATCTAAAATTAGCGTTTTCCTTCCCCCTCAATGCCAAGGGTGCTAAGTGACTCAGCCCTGCCAGGCACCAGCCCCTTCAGCTTCCACGGTCTGTGCTGACACCCCGTCATGACACACTCCCTCATTTTGTGACCACATTTCTTTCTACATCTTTTCATTCACCCCAGTGAACCTCCTTCACTTCAGCATCTCTCCCTCCCTCCCTCCCTCCCTCTCCCTCTCTCTCTCTCTCCCTCTCTCCCTCTCTCCCTCTAGTTTAAACCACGTCAGGCTTGGCTCTTTTGCCACAGATGAGAGCAGAAGATACTCTGTTATCTGACAACGGGGGAAGAATTTCTCTTCATCTATTTTCTGGTTAAAGGAAAGGAATCGCCCTTATCATCCTTGGGTGGCCAGCCTTCAAATACAGTAATTCACATGGTAAAATGTACCTAATACTGAAGCTATACCGAATTTTCATGAGTCTTGGATGATGAAGGCTCTTGTGGGAATACTGGAATACTTTCGGCTCATCGTTATATCACTGATCACTGAATTTAAATTTTATTGGTTTTGTAATTGTATTTATATAACTCTATTCTGGTTTTATATCAGTATAGGTAAAATAAGCTTGAGGAATTTATCCCTGATTTTATGACAGTACACATGCAAGCAATGTCATAATAAAACTAGTTTAAGTCATGCTGCAGGGGAGGGGGGATTGTCTGTGAGAACATGTACTCTTTTAAAGGGGTCCAGGCTTGAAAGACACTGATCTACATATGCATTTCCTTTTAAAATAAATTTGCTGCTTTTGAATCTTATCACTGGTTAACAGCAATATCTACGATTTCATTCTAAATATATTGAGTTTAGTATCTCAATAGCAAGTAATTCTAAGAAACAGCTAAAGATGATGACTTTAGTGTGTACTATATATTTTATGGTGGCTGAATTTTATATATTACAGTATGTATTATAAGATTTTTAAATTAACCTGCTTTTCACTCAGAACCTCAGAGTGTTTATGTGTATTCATGCATTGTGCCTTCAAGTAAGTGAAATTGAAAATCTGGATTTTATACTCATTATTCAAATACAACCTATATTAATAAGCCAAATTACATGAAATACAAATTTCAGAAAAAGTATCTTACTGAGCTATTAAAGGTTTATCAGTGAAAATAAAGAGTTTTGCAAATACAGCAGACAGTGCTTTGGTCTAGATTTCAATACTGGTCCTCTGTTGCCAGGTACTTAGATTTCTTTCAATTCTTCTGTTTGCCATCTTCCTTGAGAAGAAGCTGATCTTGGTTATAATAATTGAGGAGGCTAGCTTTACACTACAGGGAGGAAGAAATCCTTTCAGCATACTCCAGGAGAGGCTGTCATATATAGAAATCTTCGCATCTGTATCATCTTCCTTTGCTTTTGCTAAGATCCACCCAGCCAATCTTCCACCATCAAATGTTTGTGTAAAACATACTTCTCCTCTAGGTTGAGGTGTTTTATATTTAATCTCTGAGGAGAGTTCACCTTCGTTAACATCAGTCTCTTCTGAATTTTCCTCAGTCTTTCATCTCAAACACCATCATCCATAAATTCTGCATAAATTGAGATAAGAAAATGCAAACGTAGCCAAAAGCGTTGGAGACACTTAATATCTGTCTCGTGTGCCCATTTTCGGCAGGGGCAGTTCAGATGTCTTTGTCACTGCCACTTGGTCCCTGTATCTCCTGAGACCTAAAGTATTTTTAATTAATGATATTTAACACTATCCGCCAAGACAACTGGATTTCACATATTTGCACTGAAAACACGCACAAAATAAATGACTCTTCTTTCCTCAAAGAGGATTATGTCTCATGATTAAAGACAGGTAACCACTGAATTTCTTTCAGATAATATGGAATGAATTGTCACTTTTCTCTATTCCGGTTTCTCTCTGTGTGAAAGAACAAACAGAACTGTAAAAAGTTCAAAGTTCTTTTCTCAGCTGCTACAAGCTTCATACTCTGTAGGTTGCCATATGTATTTGCGTTATGGAAGGCAAAGACTGTGATAAACATCATTCATGAGTCTGTCTGGTTTTTGTTTCATCCATTTCATGGCATATCTGCACTCAAGGTTCTCAAAAATCATTTAATCCAAGATCCTTTCCTAGACAACAATTCCAGAGATTGCTTGTTTTATGAGTCTCCAAAAGGCTATAATAATACTTAAAAGCAAGGGAGGAGGCAAAAGATATCTTTGAAAATTACATTTGAAGAAGGGAGAATGTAAATGGAATTAGCTACTCCAAGTGTTGAGAGATATGACCAAGTTTAGCGGTTAGTTCACTTAAGTGCTAACTTTTCACTCAGATTATTCAAAATAGCATCTATTTCAAGTTGGATTTGTTGCCGAGCTAACCTTTTTTAAAGTACAGTAATATTTATATCTTTGTTGTAAAAATTCAAAACAGTGCAGAGTGAGAAATATCCAAACCATGAGGCCCTACCCCTGGTCCCCCAGTCCTATTGCCCAGAGGGAACCACTTAAGATATTTTGTGGGGCTTGCCTGGCAGTGCAGTGGTTCAGAATCCGCCTGCCAATGCAGGGGACATGGGTTCGAGCCCTGGTCTGGAAAGATCCCACATGCCAAGAAGCAACTAAGCCCATGTGCCACAATTACTGAGCCTGCGCTCTAGAGCCCATAAGCCACAGCTACTGAGCCCACGTGCCACAACTACTGAAGCCTAGAGCCCATGCTGCGCAACAAGAGAAGCCATCACAAGGAGAAACCTGCACACTGCAACGAAGAGTAGCCCTTGCTTGCTGCAATTAGAGAAAGCCAGCACACAGCAACGAAGACCCAACGCAGCCAAAAATAAATAAATAAATAAAATAAATTTTTAAAAAAAGATATTTTGTGTATCTTTGTAGACATTTTCACTGCATGTATTTCCTTAACACACACACACAGAATCATAATATACTCTCTGTTCTGTAATCTGACAATACATAGAGCTGATCAATAGCAAGTAAGCCATTGATAAGCTATTGTAGTGAGGTGGTTTTTCTGCAGGGCTGCCAGTGTGTTGCCTTCATGAGCAGTAAAAAAAAAATGTGAAGATGGGTGTGGAGGGTGCTAGGGCTTTGATGCCCCAGTCTCTTTCTGAGCAAGAGAAAATCATCATGGCTTCCCCTCTGCTCACTTAAAAACCCATGTACCGAACTACATGGCAGGGGCTGAGTTAGGCTCTGGGGACTCTGAGCCCAGAGAGACATGGCCCTTGCCCTCGTGGAGCTTTCAGTCTGCTCTCCTTACAAACCACTGTTCCTAGGAAAGCATCTGCTCATCAACTCATTCAAGCCAACCTTTACTGAGCACCTATCATGAAACAAGTGCTATTTCAGACACGACAAAGATGAACAAGGTTCCAAACCTACCCTTCAGGATCACAGTCTAATGAAGAGATAGATTACTGTTACCACAAGAGCACTGTGAAATATGCAAGATGCTATTAAGGAGGTAGGATGAGGTGTGACTTCACTTAGCCCTGAGGCCGGGGGGAGGGAAGGGGAGGGTTGGGAAGATTTCCTGAAGCCCCAGGGTGGAGTTGGGGTGAGGTAATTTCAGGTGGAGGGGACAATGCAAGCAGACACCTCTGTCAGGACATGTGGGGAAACTGCAGCACTTTAGGGCTGCTGGAGCATGTGGAGCAGGGTCAGAATGTGGAGAGCTTTGCACACGTCTGAGGACTTCGGGTATATCCAAGGCAATGGAAGGAAGGGGGGCTTGTTTAGGCAGAAGGATTGGGGTGGGCTTAAAGGATCAGAGAGCTCCCTCTTACAGCTGTAGGAGGCTGGGAAACTAACCCAGAGACTGTGGCAGAGGGGTCCAGAGGAGAAATGATGAGACCCTAAGCCAGGCAGGGGTATTTAGTGTGTAAAACTATCTGGGTGTGAGAACAAATTGGATGTGAAGTTTGAAAACAATGGGCGGGTTTCTGGGACTTCCCTGGTGGCACTGTGGTTAAGAATCTGCCTGCCAATGCAGGGGATACGGGTTCAAGCCCTGGTCCAGGAAGATCCCACATGCTGCAGAGCAACAAAGCCCGTGCGCCGCAACTACTGAGCCTGCGCTCTAGAGCCCATGAGCCACAACTACTGAGCCTGTGTACCACAACTACTGAAGCTCACGCACCTAGAGCTCACGCTCCACAAGAGAAGCCACAGCAATGAGAAGCCCATGCACCGCAACCAAGAGTAGCCCAAGCTCGCTGCAACTAGCGAAAGCCTGTGCGCAGCAACGAAGACCCAACACAGCCAAAAATAAAATATAAATAAATAAATAAAGTTTAACAAAGGGACTCCCCTGGTGGCACAGTGGTTAAGAATCTGCCTGCCAATGCAGGGGACATGGCTTCGAGCCCTGGTCCAGGAAGATCCCACATGCCATGGAGCAACTAAGCCCGTGTGCCACAACTACTGAGCCTGCGCTCTAGAGCCCATGAGCCACTACTGAAGCCTGCGTGCCTAGAGCCCGTGCTCCACAACAAGAGAAGCCACCGCAATGAGTAGCCCCTGTTCGCCGCAACTAGGGAAAGCCCGCTCCAAGCAACGAAGACCCAACACAGCCAAAAATAAATAAATAAATATAAAAACTAAATAAACAACCACTCAATTCTACCTTCCCAACCCACCCTCTTAAGATAACCAAGTAACCTGCCTCTCCTCCCCCTATCTTCAACCCAGCACAGCTAGTCCCCACAACGCCCCTGAAACTGCTTTAGTGAGGGTCACCTGTGAGAGGGGTCCCGTTCCCAGAGCTCTCGCAGCACTGGGCTCCATGGCCAGGCCTTCAACTCTTCCTTTGCTTTGCCTGACGTGGCCCTCTCTCTCGGTCTCCTTTACCCCACACGGCGGCTCCTCCATTGGCTTCCCCACCTCCCCGGTCCCTGGTCCTAAAATCAAGTTCCATCTTCTCTTCAGATTCTCCAGGAGCGATCCCGTCTGCACCTCCATCTCCACGTGGAAGTCTCCCAGTTCTAACGCCATTCTTCCAAAATCCCGAAGTCAGGTGTCCAACTGCTGGTATTCAGCCACAGGAAACTTGTCCAGAGCTCCTCTCTCCTCCTCGCCTACATTCTCTGCCTGCGCCAACAGTGCCACCAGCGGTCATCCTACAAAGCCCGGTATCTGGAGCCATGCTTAGCTCTGGCTGGACAGGGCACAGATGCTCCACTCTCTGTCCCCACCTTTGCATTGCTGTGCACTCTGCCCTTCCTTTCTTTAAAAAATACATTTGACACATACAAAATATTATCTACAAAGTCACCATCCCAGATTTTGGCTTATTATTCCCTTTTTCCTTTATTATTTTTATGTTTAATACATTACATACAACATGTTTAATACATACAGAATTCTACGATATACATGAGTTATAAAGCATAATAAACCATAAACCTACCATACAACCTAAGAACAAGAACATTACTAATAACCAGCAACTACCCGTGTGTCCCTCTGTTATCCGCTCCCTCTGTTTCCCTCTCAGAGGTAAGCAGTAGGCTAAATTTTGGTTTAGCATTGTTTTGTTTTGTTTCTTGCAGTACAGTTTTGCCATTTATGTATGCTTAGACAATGTACTCTTTGGTTTTGCTTGGTTTTGAGCTCAATAAAAATAGTCTCAACCATACCCTGGGACTTGCTTTTTTTTCTTAATATTTTCTGAGATTCATTCTTATTGTCAGGTATAGCTGTAGTTCACCTCTTGTCACTACAGAATAATATCCCATAGTGTGAATATACCTAATTTACTTAAACATTCTCTTGTAGACAGAATGGCATTTCAGTTTTTCCCGTTATTAACTATTATGAAGATGTTACTACAACCATTTTTGTACACACCTGCTGGTACACAAATTCAAGAGTTTACTGGATACACAACTGGGAGGTGGAGCCATAAGCTAGATCCTAAAGTATGCAAATGTTCAACTCTGTGAGGTGTAGTTGTTTTCTAAAGCAGAGGTGCCTGTCTACACATCCACACAATGATGAGCTCACATTTAGCGCCTGGTGCTGTCAGACTCCTTAATTTTACAAATCTTATGGATATAAACTGCAAGCTCATTGTGGTCTTAATTCGTATCTCCAAGGTTTCTACTCATTTATAAGCCCTATGTATTTCCTCTTCCTGTGAAATGTCTTTTCAAGTTTCTTCTGTTTTTTTTTTTGTACTTTCTAATTTTTTATTATCACTCAAAAAGGGTTCACTTTTAAATACAAAAGCTACATAAAGCTTTCTGACTCTGTGCTTGTACTTTCAACACTTTCACAACAATTTTCTGCTTCTCAATAAGGAAAGTGTGCTTGATCCTGTCACGGACACATTTAGCACACATGGAACCACCATAGGCCCAGTTGACATGTTTTTTTGTTTTAGACGATCTCACAAGAACTTAGTCTCATAGCGCAAACTCCTTGAAGTCGGCCTGAGCACACGCCACAGGTGGATTTTGGTGTTTTCCTAACCTTCTTGGTATAAAGGTAAACAATTCTACTACCAGGGGTTCGGGACAGGCTGGTTTTGTTAGAGACTGTATTGTAGGACAGCCCACGATGGTATGTCAAACGCTGGACCATCCTGAATGCCTCTAGATACCGTCCCCAGAAGAGGAAGCTTATTTTTTTTTTTTTAAATAGGAATTCTCTATATATTCTGCTTACTACTCCTTTGTCGGTTAACTGTATTGTAAATGTCAAGTCTTGGTTTGTCCTTCCACTACACTAAATTGTTTGTTAGCTTAACTTAAGTGCTAGTTTTAATATATTTGATTTAATCATCTTTTCTTTTATGATTAGCATATGTCTCAAGAGATTCTTTCCAGCCCTAAGGTTTTTTTCCATGCAAACATCTAAATATTTGCTTTTCGTAATCAAGACCTTAATGTATTTGGAATTGACTGCTAGGTGAGGTGTGAGGCAGAAATCCATTTCATTGTTTTCCATAAGGATAACCGTATTCTAGCACTACTTATGGAGCCACACTTCCTGCCCCCACTGACCTGCCATGCCACCTCATCACATCTCAAAGGGCAGCATATACACCTGGGCTATTTCTCAGGCTCCTTAGCTCACTGCACTGCTCAGAGAGCCTACCTCTGCACCACATACAACACAAACTCTGTAATAAAACTTACTGTCTTGTAAAAGGTCCCCTCAACCTCCTCATTATAGTCAGAAGCATCCAGCCATCTTAGTCCTTTGCTATTCCACAGATGCTTAGATATCTGCCTGTCACATCCAACAAAACCTCTGTTGGAATTTCTGCTGGAAATGGCATTGAATCTGTAGATCATTTTTGGGAGGTTTGATACCCTTACAACCTTCATGAACAAAGATACTGTAGTTCTTCATTTGTTTCTACCTTACTTCTTCACCTTTATCCTTCAAATCCTCAATCAAGCCTTAACCTAAACACTGCCTGCCTCAAACATGTATTTTACCTTCTCAACTAAAAGGAGGACAAGCGCGTCTTTCATGGGCAAATTTTTTAGATAGCTTCAATAGTCCAAGAAAAAGATGGGGTGTGTTTGAGGTTTGTTGCTGAGTACACTGAGAATTCGAGAAGAGTAAGATGATACTGGTTTGAGACACACCGAGTCTTTGGTATGCTTCAGCACAGAGGAGTCTGGATAGATTGCCCACTGAAACTGTATGACTAAGAAGTTAACTAGTGACAGGCTCATGAGGACCAGGCTTTAAACGGGCAGAGGAAGAGAAAACTATGAAAGTAGCTAAGAAATTACAAGAAACATGGTAAATCAGAAGAGTGAAGTCAAGGGGGAATCAGGGAAAGGAGATTTTTGAAGAAGTGGTCAATATTGCCCAAACCCAGAGAAGAAAGATCACTGGAAAGGCCACGGGATCTAACAATTAAGAGGGCATTAATGACAGAAGAGATGGGTAAAAAAAACAAACAACAACAACAAATCACCTAACTTCACTGAGTTAAAGAGAGTATGGGAGAAGGTGGTTGGCACAGAGTAGACACTCAGATATTTGTCGAGGACAAGCTAAGAAAAATGGAAAGAGGGCAGACTCTTCTCTAAATGAGCTCAGCTTTGAATAGAGGGAGGCTGATGGCAGAATATCTCAGATGAGAAACAGGGCGCTGTAGGACCTGACCTCAACCACCACCCCACACACCAGCCTCCACGTTACAGACAGCAGAGTGAACAGCAGAGTGAGGAAGGTTCCAAACAAGTGCTTCTTTAGAGGGAAAAAATAAATACGGGATCCCTAATGGAAATGATGAGAGTGAGTGAGTGGATGTGAGAGCCACAGACATTGATGATAAGGAGAGGTTCTGGACGTACCGGCAGAGACACAGAAAAGACCCCAGCTTCAGAATGGTCACCTTCCTGCCTTTGAGGTCATCTGACATAAACTAAGGGGTTTTCAAGCTATATTCTATATTCTTTAATGAACATATAGGCACACGAACTCGCACAAATTGTTTTTGTCCTTAGATAGAAGGCATCCATCATGGGATTAGATCAACAATACATTTAAGGAAGCCATTCCATCACATAACTAGTTGAGAAAAGATATGGTACATACTTAATGAAACTGGGAGACTCTTAGCAACTCTAATTCGGATAAAATACATTCAAATATTTGGAGGGGGTTATTCTTTCTTAAACAAGGATGTGCCAACACCTAGAATAACATACCTGCTATGGAAGAGAAAATAAGTCCTCCACCTGAGCATCTCAGGGAAAATGAGTCCCCGTCTCAATCTAGCACAGATTAAATGGACCTAAAGAAAGCATATAATTCTCTTCACTTTAAGGGCAAGTGATGCCTAAGAAGGCATGTTACTCTGCAGGTAAACATGTATATGCTACAGTTATGTAGGATTATCGTTTGCTAAGTTTTTTTTCCCCTTTCACCTCCAATGTACCTGAGTGTATATTTGATATAACTGCTTTGGGGCAAGGCCAGCTTACATCATGAGGGGAGGGGGCACTGTCTCACAGAAAATGAGGGCTGATGGTGCCTATGACATAGACAGTAGCTTCTCTCTCCAGTCACTGTGTTCAATGGGGCTGTAATCCCAGAAGGGGTACCTAGTGTATTCAACGTGGTCGTTCCCATATGCATTTCCCCAGTATATTTTCACCTCCATTAATCTCTTATTCTCTTCCCATGAGCACCTACCCTGTGCTGAGCTCGGGGACCCCCTAGAGAGCTCTACAGAAGCTGCCGTCTATCAAGCTCTCACGGTGTGCCGCAGCCCATGTTACCTGCCTACGTGCATCATCTCCTTTAATCCACACACCTTATGCCTGTGAGAGAGGAGCTAGTCTCTTCTGTCTCCATTTCACAGATGAGAAAACCGTGCTGATACTTTAGTCGCACAGCAAGGACGCAGCAAACCTGAAACACGAATCTGGGTGTGTCTGTGTCTGACTTCAAAGCCCTGGTTCTTAACCATCTCCCTGCGATGACCACAAACAAGTCCACATGCTGTTCCCATATCGTGCGAGTCTGGAGCTGGGGCAGCGCAGAAAAGGAAGAATTGAGTGGAGTGATGCTGCTCACCTATCCACGCTGCACGGACACGCAGCTGAGCCGAGAGCCCACTCAGTTCTGGAAAACAACCCAAGGCTGTTAACTACCCTTAGCGGCCACTCTCTCTGCCCACCTCCTTTTTCCCCCCCTCAGGGTGAGGGAATATGAGATCATGAGAGGACAAAATGCTTGGAGAACGTGACTGTATCTGACCTGCCAGGGCCAGCAGCAGCCTGAGTACCTCTGATAAGCCGGCGGGGAGAGCATGCCTCTGGCCGCAGAGACTTCTGCAGGCGTCTAATGGAGGCTTCAGAAAAGGAGGTCTCGGGAGAGAGAGCAGAGTGTTGCTTCTCCCCGGTCAGAGTAACTGCTCTAACCACTCAGATTAAAATGCCCCGTTGCTCACAGCATCACTCTGCCCCAGGGTCACATACCCCTACTCAACTGACTTTCAGGCTTTTCTCCGAGAAAGAAGAAAGAAAGAAAGAAAAAAAAAGAAAGAAAGGAAGAAATGGCCTCCTAGGTCTGGGGTAAAAATGAAAAGAGCAAGTTGACTTGCTTTGAAATGCAAAAGACCTCCATCTCCAGCTTGTCCTAGTCCCTGAGGGACTGGGGACACCCCCCGAGTCTTGCTCACTGTTCTTCATTCAAAGTCCCCTGGAAAACAGCTGCTTGTTTTCCAAGAACTGTAGGAACACTCTGTTCTTCCACAGGGTCCCACCAAACGTCCACAACCTGGAGCGGCACAAAGGTCAACCAGATTCAGATAGGCTCGCGGCTGCTGTGCTGTTATTATTAAGGCACTTTTGAGTGTGTTTCCTTGAGGAAACAAGTATAGACAACGTTAAAACAAAAAAAAAAAGTTAGTCTGTATCATATCCCAGAATGGGTCCCAGCCATTTCTCAACCTCGGCCACAGACATGTTCTTCCTCAAAGCATAATCCTCAATCTGCAAAAGATTAAAAGCAGTTTATTAAACCAAAATGATAAGACTTTTTGAACTCAAGTTTCCACAGCATTCGCCAAGATACATTAAGTACATTTTATGTCTTTTGCCTTAATAGTAATCCACTGAGTTAAATGGAGACAGATATTTATCTATTCATCGAGGTGCCTTATTTTCCGGGCAGAAAAACAACATGTCGTAACTACGTCAGGCTGAGAGCCTGGCTGGGGTGTGTGTGTGGCACGGGTGTGGGAGGGTTGGTCTCTGTGTAAACAGCAGGGCGAGAAATGGGGCAGTGGGCTGAAATCAAATCAAGACATAAACTGGAGTACCTTTCTTCATCCTTTCCCTCTCATTTTATGCTCACTCACATGTAAAATAAAACAGGTTTAACAGTTCCATTCAAAACAAGACAGGCATCTAGGGATGCCACACACAATGAAACAGCTAACCTACCTGATCCTTGGAAACTTTCCCCACGGCAAAATATCTGGACCTCAAATTGGAGAAGTAAAGGCCGGATACCGCTGAAGCAGGTGCCATGGCCAGCGATTCTGTTAACCTAATGCCTGGGGAGAGCAGCATGGGGAGAAATGTTCACTTATTCAGTGCTGAGACAGGCCTGCCAAGTGGTAGGCTCCCAGTATATTCTTGTTTACAAGTGAATGAGAGTGAGCTTGTGCCTCCCAGGTGGACACGTGACACAGCATGAAAGATGTGAGCAGACTCGTCTAGCAAATTCCCGCCGAAGGGATGAACAAATTCAGGATGTGCAGATCTCCTCTAACCTGGGGGGATAGGCCTGGAAAAGACTCTCTACATTCTTATCCCTGCCCTCCAAGATCAGCCATGGAGGCTACGCCTGGGCCTTCTAGACAAGGGCTCCAACCCTGCAGATGGGGACACCACCTGGACCTCCAAGCGCACCTGTGAGGCCAAGGCCACTAGGGGAATGACAGACAGCCAGGCCCCATTGAGGATGAGCCCACACCAAGGCTATCTAGTCTATGCCATTCACTTTCTGGACAAGGAAACGGAGCGACGTAAAGGCTCAGTGCTTTGCCAAAGATCGCCCAGCTGGCTTACGGCAGAAACGGGTCCCCAGGTCCCCGTCTCCTGGAGCCGGTGCCATCCCTGACAGCCCAGATTCAACGAGCCTCACAGCTCTTCACGTCCATCTACAGTCCTTTAACGTCTTCGGCGTGGATGGCATGCTTTTAATGAACTCCACTGAAAACAGTGCACTGTGCTCACAGTGGTGTAGAAATAAAGAGAGAGGGAGCGGAAGGGAAGGGTGGGAATTCTGTGAGACGAGGGTCCAGAGACACTCCTAGAAGTGGTGGAAGGAGAGAGCGACGTGAAATACATTATTAAAGGCTACAAAGGTCACTCACTAGTGGAGAGACGGAAAACAGTAACACACGTGTAATAGGAAAATGGGGCAGGGGATGTACGGGCTGGTGTGAGTCAGCTAAGCTCCCATCTATTGTAGGTGAAAAGAAAATAATGAAAACTGATAAACCTGAAAATGGTGATGGAAGACCACTACTCAGTAATAATTCTACAGGGCCTCCATGTGCACGAATGGAAATGAGTTTCTTTTCCTCCTGTTAAAATAATAATAATAATAATATGGAGGTGAAGGACTAGAACACACTGCTGGAAGTGAGGAAGGATGGGATCAGGGATCTCACTGTAAGCCTCTCCGTGTCTCCCACCTGCTTCCCCCGCGCGCCTTCCCTTCGCTACCGTGTGTGTAACATGAGGCAGGATGTGCGCCTGCCCGGCGCTGACCTGTGTGCCGCTCCACGTCCGCCAGCCTCCACATGGTCAGCTTCTCGGTGTGGTCGGGCTGGCTGGGGTAGCCGGGCGCCGGCCGGATGCCCTCGTAGCGCAGCCTCCGCAGGTCGGCCACGGCCAGCTGCTCGCTGCCACAGTAGCCCCACAGCTCCCTGCGGACCCGCGCATGCAGCTCCTCAGCGAAGGCCTGGGGCGGAACATGCAGTCAGACGGAGGCGGGAGCCCTTCTCCCGCCCTCCCTCCTGACCTCTGTCCCGCCCACAAACACACCTCCCTGACCGTACAGCGGGCGGGGCAACCGGCGAGAGGGATGGGCCGGGAGCTCAACTCATCTGTACTGTCATCAGCTGCTCTGTGGCTCAGTTCTGGCCTCAGCCCGGGCTCTCAAGGATCATATTCAATTATCCGAGGGTCCGAGGCCCTTCAGACCTTTCTCTGACGCTCAGGCTACCGCTTATGGTGCCCAGAAGGAGGAGCGGGGACCATGACAGCAGCCAGTGACTCTGCTGAGAGCCTCGGGAAAAGGGGAGCGGCTCCCACAGCTTAGGCTGCCCCACCCGACAGAGGAAGATGAGGGATCTACAGGGGAGCCCATCCGAACGAGAAGCTCTGAAACAGAACCTGTTTGGCTTTTTGCAGGCTCCTCTGGAAAACATCAAATCACAAGCACAGGGTAACACCAGAACCAAGACAATGAAGTCAAGGCTCCACGGGCCACTTCAACTACAGTGTCGCTGAAGGCTACTCTGTGCCCAAAGATGAGGCGTGAGAGTGACTCGAAAATACAGGATTTAAGAGTATGTGTGCTGTTAGAGCCAAACACACACACACACACGCACGCACACGCACATGTGCGCGTGCACTCTGGCCTCAGGGCACCGCGGCTCTACCTCGGCCAGCCGGTCCCCCAGCGCCTTGACCATGATGCTGCTGTAGTCATCACACTCTTCCTCGTAGGCCTTGCTCAGCTCCTCCACCCCGAAGCAGGCGACGGCAAACACACCCAGGTAGTCGGGGACGCCCGAGTGCAGGGGGGCGATGAAGTCCGAGAGGCAGAGGTAGGGGTCTGCGTTGGCAGAGTCCTTCTCGGCCTTGAAACGCAAGGAGTAGGCAGAGTGGCCATTAGCATGGAATTGGCACCAACACACAGAGAAGAGCAATCGAGCACCTTGCAAAGAACACAGCTTCAAATGGGGCTGTCTGTCTGTTTTGTTCACTGTTACATCCCCAGCACTTAGAAGAGTGCCTGTTATGTAGTGAGTGTTCAATAAACATGTGTTGAATAAATAAATGGAACGAGATTTTTAGAAAGATATGACATGAAATGACATACAGTCGAGAAACCAGTTTACTCGCTCATTTACACACTGACCAAACATTTACTGAATGCCTATAGGAACTGGAACCCTAAATATTCATATAAAAAGGTTTTCTTTTCCTCCAAAAGTGTTTTCAATTCAAGACCCACATTAAATCCTAAAGTTATGTTCAAAAGGGGTCCACTAAGTGTGTTAGCCTCTACTTTGCATCGACAGAAGCAGTTCAACAAACGGCTAAGGTCAGCAACACAGGGCCACGTGCTGTCCACCACGGGCGGTGGGTCAGGGGATGGCTAAGGACACTGCTGGGCTGGCCTGAAACCAATCAAAAAATTGAGCAGGATCTGCTTCTGGGGTTCTCTCCTCAGGCCAGGTGGCCATCCTCGCCTGCTTTCCATCTTCAGCTGATGACTGACTTATCCCTGCTACTGAGCTGACAAATAAGGTCTTACACATACTTCACAATCAACACATGTTTGCTGAGAAGGTAAATAACAAATGACTAATATTTACTGAGTGCTGACTGTGTGTCAGGCACTGGTCTTGGTGCTTTATACGAATTAACTAATCCAATCCTCTCAACAACCTTGTGAAGTAAGGGATACCACCAGCTCCATTTTATACAAGAAATCCGAGGCAGCCAGAGCCTGAAGAACTAGTTCAAGGTCAGACAGTGGCAGGCCCATGGGTCTGATCCACAACCAATGCTCTTGACCACTATACAGCACTGCTTAGGACAGATCAATTAATGAGCAGTCAACCCACAAGCCTCACAGCTATTTGCTTGCCAGCTCTGGAAACAAGTACAGTCTAATCGACACTGGGCAGAAAACAGTTAAGGGGCTGCAGACAAGAAGGTATTTGATAAAGGCACGTGGAAATGTCACAGAGCCAGGACCAGCTATGCAGGGAGGAGCTGCCTTCCACTTGTACTCTGCCCATCAACTGTTCTTTGCTAACAAAAGCCAGAAGGAGATACAAAGTTTCCCAGCACCACAAGGAGAGACAGGTCACAGAGCCACACAGCTCTTTAAAATAGACAGCGATCAGAGCCACTCAGAACAGAAGACTCCCGGAGCAGTAAGTCGCTGCAGCCAGAATTTTCCAGCATACTGGAAAAAAGCACATCCTTAGAAATAGCTATCTGGGTAGGTAATACACGTACACTGAAAAGTCATTATATTAAATGCCCTAATACAGTCCCTCACAGACTGCCTGGACATGAATGGTGTTGGATGTAAAAAGAGGTCAGAGGACACAGGACTTGAAGGATGGAAATTCAGGCCAAGGTGGAGGTTTCTGACCTTAATTACTTCTTTAAAAGAAAAGTCACCAGTTCCCTAGTGAGGAGGGGCTAGAACTTAACATTAGAATCCTCTTGTGTTCTGAGGTTTCTGAGCCTGAGTGTACAGAGTGAGGATGCACCAGGCCTGGGTGCAGAGAGTGAGGATGTACTGGGCCTGGGTGCACACAGTAATGGTGTAGCTGCCCCTGTTTAACTTGTTATGGTACTGTTTAATGTCCCAAGTTTAAGGAGTCCCTCAGACGTTGTTATAGTTAAAACATCTGACATTATGAATTACATTGTGATTATGGTTAAAAGCAATACTATCACTCCTGAATGACTGAAAATGGTAATAAGACCATGCGAGAATCACTTGTTACCGTCCTTAATGACTGGTGAATTCTGGCTCCGATTGTTGATCAGGGCAGCTCATTTTTTATAGCAGCTAAAGGGACATGCTTACAGATTTGCATGTTTAAAGGTGGGGTCACAGGAGAGGGAGCCGTGTGGAGGAGAGCCTGTTCTATGACCTGGGAGAAGCCAGTGGCATGAGAGAACAGCCATCGGGGTGTGGACAGGCTGCGCTCTCCCCTCCGAGCTGCGCAGCTCAGCGCACTCTCCAGCAGCTTTTGTTTTCACCTCTGCAAAACGGAAACATATAAACTGCCCAACAACAGGTTGTGTGGAAATGAAACAAGATGGTCCATTAAGTGCCCTGCTAAGCAGCTGGCCCCTGGTAGACACCCAGTGAACGTCTGCTCCCCCGTCTTCACCTTGATTAAGGAGCCGCCAGCCTATTCTAATGACAGGCCCAGATGCAAACCAATGTTCTTGAGCAAGTGAATGTCCACCTGTGCGTGACTCGCCGAGGCAGCAGCACTGTTTCTCCTCATCCGTCCAACCCCGACAGGAAACACCTCCCTCCTGCTGGTGCCCGAGAGGCCCAGCTTCTAAACCCACACTGGCCCGTTCTCTCCATCACAAATGCCTTGGGCTCGCCGCTGTGACTGGTCACTTGGGGTGAGGTGGGGCAGAGCTATGCTTACACAAAGTTCCAACTTACACCATTCTTATTTATGTTTTTTGAGTGCTTAAAACAAAGAGTAGGGCAATGTGTCCGCTGGCCACACGGCCTCCGCACCTGCTGCCTGAGTCCGTAGAAGGTGGCGATGGGCTCCACAGCCTGGGGTGCCGCGCCCTCCGCATACAGGTGGATGTCGTCCTGGCTGCTCTGCGCTGGCCAGAACCCAACCACGCCCCTGGCGCGGAGCTGCTTCTGACTAATCAGTGCCTGCAGCATATTTTGGGCATCATCATAGACTTTTTTGGCCTCTTCACCTGTTAGGAAAATATCGTAAGAATTCACTTAGAGATGCCAATAATAACCAGCAAAGAATGCTTCTTTTTAAGACTACTACCTCTCCTCAGTCATTTTCTCTCTTCACCCCTCTCTTTTCCCCTCAAATACTTTAAAAATCAGTGTTTGCCATCAGCAACCCCAGGTGCAGGAGTTAAGGGTTCAGCAGTTCTGCTAAGTGCAGCTCCCGTACACAGTCTGCTTCATCAGCTCAAGCCACTTCTTTTTCCATTCAACAAAAGGCAGAGAGCCAGCTCTTGGCTCCCCGCAGCAATGTGTCAGACAGAGAGTGAGACAAAGCAGGCCAGACCCTTCCACCACCACGTTCCTCCTGCACAGACAGCTCCCCTGACCTCGCTGCGACCCCTGGGGGTGCAGAACAGCCTGAGGAGTGGAGTGTGGCTTCAGTGCTGCTCCTGGATGGCCCAGCCCAGGGCCCGTCAGGCCCTCACCTGGCTACGGCGGGAGCCAGCGGGGTTAGGGTTAGGCTTTCCGTCCAGGCCTGGCCAGCCCTGCTTCGGCCACTCAACTGCTCATCTGTGATCACTCGGGAGCAGATCAGAATGAGAGCCCCTTTGCCTACCTGCTGCACCTCAGCTAGCCCGAGAGCTGCTGAGTCACAGCACCTAACACGCACCCCAGGGCCCCCCCAGGAAGCAGGCAAGGGCCACTCTCCCAGGCTCCCCTCAGCCCTAACCCCATACATCCACCAGTCCACCCCCCACCTCGCTCTGAGCTGGCTGCTACAGAACACTTTGAAGGGCTTAGTGTTTCGGTCCCATGTCTCTGGGGGCAGGGCTGGCAGTGAGACGCAGGGCTAGCAGTTTATCTTTCGACTAGCTTGTCACCCCCAGCCCCTCCCCAGCAGGCACAATGGCCTCCTTGCCGGTCCCCAAATCAGCCCACGTGTCTGTGCCTTCCCACTCGGTCTCCTCGGCCTGGAGTGTCCTCTTCTTCATCACCACCTCACGTTCCCAGTCCCAGGCCCAGCAGCTCCCACTAATCTTCAAAAAGCAGTTCAAACACCACCTCCTCCAGGAAGCCTCTCCTGATGTCCCACTCAGGTCTGTCTCATTTCCCTGTGTCCACAGAAGCCGGGCCTTGGTCCCGCAGCAGGAGCTCATCCTGCTGTACGGGAATCACCCTCCAATGCTGCACCAACCAGCCGGGTACCAGATGGCAGCGATGATACGTCTTCATTTGTTTATCCCCAGTGCCCAGCTTGTAACTGATGTCAATAGACATTAGTAAAGAATGGATAAATGAAATGCGAAGTGTAGTCAGTAAATAAGGACCAACCCAGCAGTTTAAAAACTGTCAAAGAGCCGAGCGGATGGAACAGTACCCTACATCATGTCATAACAGTAAACTCTATCCTGCATAATCCACCCCGCTGCTCACCACCTATTCTTGTCTTTAAAGTCCCAAGACCATGTCTCGGATACCAGAGCAGGATGGAAGGACTTACTGAACTAACCTACAGCTTTGTCATCAAATATCTTGGGAAAGCCTCGGTTCGGGTATTTGCCCCGGAGCTGCCAGACGTCGAAGAAAGGCTTCCAGTCAATGTAGTCCACCAGCTTCTGCAGGTCATAGTCTTCAAAGACCCGAGTCCCAAGGAACGTGGGCTTCACTACAGGACAGAGTGAGAGGCGTGAATCCTGGCGCCGGCCTGGGGCTCAGTGCCGCTCGTGCCTGGTGCTGCCTGCGGGAGGCCTTCCTGCTCTGTTGGCTCCCACGCTCCGCCTCCCTCCTGTCACCCGGAGGAGTTGTTTTACAAAGAGGGGAACTTGAAGTTACTGTGGAGAAGGAGTAATTCGCCAGCACATCTTAAAAAAAACTCTTCTACCCCTGCAGCTGACTGACTGCACCGCCCTTGGAAACTCTTCCCTCAACCCTCCCCACCAACACCCCCGCCCAAGAAACAAGACAGACTGGGGTTGATCTCACTTGTACAAATGAAGACGATACTAAAAGAAAGAGCGCTGGAGAAAGACACATGTAACAGGCCACTTCCATAAAGTTTAAAAACATGAATCAATAATCGATCAATGTATTGCCTACTGAACATATGCACACAATCAAAGTCTGAGGAAATGCATGGAAATGAGGCATCAAATTCAGGATCCTGCAGGGGAGGGAGGGGCTCACAGGAATTCCCACATGTATGGTTTTGTCTTTTTTAAGTGGGCAGTAGCTTATTCCTTAAGTGCCTGGTGGAGGAACAGGAATGTTCAATACAGTCTTCTTTACGCCTCCTTGTGAATCTAAAAAAGATCCTAAGTGAAATACTGGTGAAGACTTCAGAGACAGACGGTGCCACTGTGCTTCCTGGGGCACCAGTACCGCCCCGCACCACCAAGCCCCGGTTGGTTAGGCTGGGGTCCAAGGTGACCGCTCCACTGCCCGCTTCCCAGCCCTCATGCCCTCAGTTTCCTGATCTGCAAATTAGGATCAGAGAACTTAAACTAAAGCACCACGCTCAGGTGCTCAGGAATAACACGGAAGTCTCAAGAGTGTTTTTCCCTCGTTAGACAGTAACAGTGAGAGGTGAAAGTATAGGAAAAGAAAAGTATGTGCAGCTTCTTAATTTTGCCTGGAAATCTCTACCTTTTGACGTATTCATGGGAGCTTTTTCCCATGTGTTCCTGGTCATCTTTTTATTATGCAGGACAATCCTTTCTTTGTAAATATTCTATTATGCTGGTTTGTTTGGTAATTAAAAAGAAATTACAGCTATTCTCCTGACTGAAGTGTCCCCCTGCCTGGAAAGTCAGGGAAACGCTCTGCTTCCGGGTCACTCAAGGGTGTTATTCTTTTTTTTTTTTTTTTTTTTTTTTTTCTTTTTGCGGTATGCGGGCCTCTCACTGTTGTGGCCTCTCCCGTTGCGGAGCACAGGCTCCGGATGCGCAGGCCCAGCGGCCATGGCTCACGGGCCCAGCCGCTCCGCGGCATATGGGATCCTCCCAGACCGGGGCACGAACCCGTATCCCCTGCATCGGCAGGCGGACTCTCAACCACTGCGCCACCAGGGAGGCCCAAGGGTGTTATTCTTGAATGAGCTTGTCGGCCAGAGTTGGAGATGTGTTTGAGGTTTTACCACCAAAGACCTAGAGAGAAGAACCTTTCCTTCTCTCTTTATTGACTTCTTGCAACTACACTAAGGCTGGGTTGTCCTTAGGGGCCCTACATGGGGGTTAAACAGCCAATTGAAAAGTGTCACCACTGCCACCTGGTGCTGCAGGCCTTCAGAGGACTATTGCCACTGAGATGTATTTTGGACTTCTGGCTTGGCTAAAATGGGCTCCCCCTTGTGATATTTTTCCAATTTCATACTGAAAGGAAAAGAGAAAATAATAGTTTGGACTATATAGTGATTTATATTTTTCTAAGGTTTACATGTCTTATTTTATCCTCACATTTCCATAAGGTAACTCCTTTTTTACATATTAGAAACTGTCAAACATGGAAGCAATATGCTCAAGGTCACTTGGGATCAGAACCCAAGCCTCCCAACTCCCCATCTGCGTTCTTCTCACTAAACCGCACTGAACTCAGCAGGACTGAATCTAGAACCCAGCTCACCTACGTTTCCAATTTAATCCACTCTGCTGAGTGTGTGCAGAACACGGGGGTCGTGAGCAATGAAAGTGGATTTGAGATGTTACCTTGGAAATACAGATTCAATTAATATAACCCCTGTTCACCCTGTCTCGATTTTGCATTTGTATCACATGCCTCTTTGAACCTGTCAAAACGTCTTACACATTTTATTCCTTCATGAACACCTATGCAAGGCAAGAAAAGTGGCTAGAAATCAGAAGGGGAAGAAACCAAACGAAAGAAATCAAAAGAGGGAAGCATCCAAGAGAGAATGAGAGTGAACAAAAATAGGAGAGCCTGCTTCGCTGCAATGTTTTAAGGTCTGTTCAACGTGCAGGCATTTGCAATTTCAGACATTCCACATCTGCACTTGGGCCCACCTGGGACCTAGGCCAAGGCAGTGACAGCGTCACCCAGGCAGATCTCTAGAACTGGCTTCAACTTGAAGGAGGCCCACTCAAGCAAAGCACAGAGGCAACAGTATGGGTTTAGAAGACAGATCAGAGATAGAATGCTAGTGACCTCCCAAGTTATTACCCGAAACTCAGTTTCTTCAAGTAAAAGTGGGGATAATAGCACTTCCTGTGTGTCAAGGACTCAGAGCCGCTGCAGGTCAATCTCAGGACAGTGTTTAGTTCTCCATAAATGGCACCTATTGACTTTTATTTTTGATCATCACTGTCCTTCGTCATCACTACTGAACATAATTAAGAGTTTTTAGCTGCCTGTTTGATTCTGCTGCTCAGTAAATGCAAACATCTCTTCAGCGCACAGTTATCACATGCACTTTTCTCTAACCAATAGCCAAACAGACCTGGGGGAGGCTCTGACAGCCAGTCAATATGGAAACCGCTTTCTCTAGCTTGCCTTAAGGTTAAGTATCTTCTTTCCTATGAAAAAAGGAAAAGTTATTCAGTCAGAGACTCAGTGTTTCAGCTGCTACTATGAAAGCATGCCCAAGGAAGCTAGTAAATAAGTTTTGCAAGAAAACATATGCTTTTATTCACAAAAATTCATTTCCTAGAAAGCTCTTCCTTTTCCATCCAATATGGCTTCACATCAGCACCAGAACAATAGAGAGTGAAGATGCAATGAGCATCCGTTACATATGGATACGTAAATGCAAGGCAGACCAACAGCCTTCACCGTGAGGTTAGCGTGTGATGGGGTGGCCTCCTGCCTGTACTTCACCTGAGGCTGGGATTAACTGGTGGCCACCGGCCGCCCTGAGGCCCAGAAGGCAGAACCAAGAAACAGCCAAACTAGGCAAACTAAGGAAGGGCAGGGCCAACCACAGTGCCTTGGTCCAGCTGACACCTCAGAAACTTGCTCCCATCTCGCTGTCTGTTATCCCATTTCACTTACCTGGCCACTCCTGAAATACACCCCCCTGCCTCACCATACACAAGGCCCAGCAAGCAGATAACCAGGAAGAAATATCCCAACGATCTCTAAAGAGTAATCATGCCTAGTCTCCATGGATCTCCTGAAGCTAATCTACAGAGGGACAGTTCTTGAAACATTATTCTGCACAGAGAGCTTCGGGCGATCAGGCAGAGAGACTTACAATGGTCCTGCCTAATGTCTTCATTCTCTTCCATTATTTCCTCAAGCATAAGGATCTGTGGGAGTCACCTCAGTACACTCAGTCTCCGTCTCCCTGCTGCCTATGAGCTCATGCTTTATTCATTCTCATAAGTGGTAGCCAGCACAGCATCCAACACCTACTTCTTACTCAGTACATGTTTGGAGGAATAAATAAAATTAACCTTAATATAACCCAAAATTACTGGGAACACTGAAGAACGCTGATGTGAACTAGAAAGTAGGACTTCTCTAAAATGATCCCAACCTTCCCCTCCTCCAAACAGCAAAGTCACATTAAAAACTGTAGGATCGGACTTCCCTGGTGGTCCAGTGGTTAAGAATCCGCCTTCCAATGCAGGGGATGCGGGTTCAAACCCTGGTCAGGAAACTAAGATCCCACATGCTGTGGGGCAACTAAGCCCGTGCGCCACAACTAGAGAGCCCACGCACCACAACTACTGAGCCCGTGCACCCTGGAGCCACGGGCCAAAACTAGAGAAGCCTGCATGCCGCAATAAAGATCCTGCATGCCGCAACTAAGACCCGACGCAGCCAAAAAAAAACCAAAAAACTGTAGGATCGTTTTATTACCCAATCAAGCAGGGACCTGTTTTTGTCACTTACCTTGAGAGACTCATAATGGTCTTGTCTAATATCTTCATATTCTTCCATGATCTCCTCAAAGTACTCATCTTTTAGATTCTCATCTAACAGTTGAGAACACTGAAAATGCAAGATCAAAGTTCAATAACCATAGAGCAGCGAAAGAAGATAAAACATGAGTAATACTGGTCAGTCCTAGGGTCACCTCCTTCAGGAAGCCTTCCCATACTAACATCATTTCCTCTCCCTTCACCAGTTGTGCTAATGCATGCCTGGCTTTACAGTAAAGGGTTAACTCAGCAGGCCTGGGATGTTCCAATGTTGCACATTACAAAGAAGGGACTGGACTTTGCTCCTGGGAGATAAACTCTAAACCCTCAGAGTATCCTGCCTGATAAAGAATGTCTTTGTCTACCTGGGGCCTCGGGCCATCCCAGAAAGTTTATGCTAACAATGTGAATTATGGGGGAACTTGGCTTACGTGCTATCTAACCTCTGGAGGAGTTGAAGCCTGAGTACCCCATAAGGTACTCAGACAGGTCAGACAGGTGAGCATGCCCTGCCTATGTGACTGGCTTCCAATAAAAGCCCAAGACACTAGGGCTCAGGCGAGCGTCCCTGGTTGGCAACACTCCATACATGCTGTCACACATCATTAGTGGAAGAATTAAGCTCTGTCCGTATGACTCTGAGGGGAGAGACACTTGGATGCTGGTGCCTGGCCTTTTCTAGATTCCACTCAATTTTAATCTGTATCCTTTCATGGTTATAAACCGTGATTGTGAGTATAACAGCGTTTCTGAGTTCTGTGAGTCCTAGCAAATCACTGAAACTGGGGGGTGGTCTTGGGGCCCCAAAACACACTGGTAGGTACCCCCTCTTCAGGGTTTCAAAGATACTCTGTTCATCTCTCCATCACTGCATTTACCACAGGCTTCCAGCCTCTGCCTAGGCATCTACCTCCCTGACTAGAGGACAGGCCCTGTGAGGGTAGGATTGCACCTTAACCACCTTCGTGCCCCTGGCTTCTAACGTGGGGCCTGGCACATAGAAGGTGCATCCTTACAAAATGTTTGCTGATGGAATGAGGCTGATCTTCACAGTCAACCATGAGCTTGTGCTAAAATAAGAAAGGAAACTGATCATCTGAGAAAAGTGAGGCTACTCTGTAAACTGTAAAACTAGAATCAGCTAAATAGTATTTATGACTATGATTATCAAATAGGTAGAGTAGCTGCCACCAAAGCTCAAAATAAAATCACAAAGGAAGAGGAAATGGCTGCTGCTGGTCACATCAGTTCCAAAAATCACATCACTGCCCCAACCCTGCATCCTCCAGCAGGATTTTCTAACACACAAAAAGGCAGGGAAGTTCAATACCATTATCTGAAATGGAGGAAGTTCGGCTGGATGATGGCTAAAGTGCCCATCAGCTTTATTTTTTTTTTATTTTTATTTTTTATTTTTATTTCTTTGCAGTACGCGGGCCTCTCACTGCTGTGGCCTCTCCCGTTGCGGAGCACAGGCTCCGGACGCGCAGGCCCAGCGGCCATGGCCCACGGGCCCAGCCGCTCCACGGCATGTGGGATCCTCCCAGACCGGGGCACGAACCCTCATCCCCTGCATCGGCAGGCGGACTCCCAACCACTGCGCCACCAGGGAAGCCCCCCCATCAGCTTTAAATGTCTATAATTCTGTGTGAATTGTCTAAGTATCTCTAATAACAATCCAATCACCTGTGAGTTAGTATAAAGCCAAATCACTTTATTAAGAAATATAATCAGGGCTTCCCTGGTGGCGCAGTGGTTGAGAGTCCGCCTGCCGATGCAGGGGACACGGGTTCGTGCCCCTGTCCCGGAAGATCCCACATGCCGCGCAGCGGCTGGGCCCGCGAGCCATGGCCGCGGAGCCTGTGTGTCCGGAGCCTGTGCTCCGCAACGGGAGAGGCCACAGCAGTGAGAGGCCCGCGTACAGCAAAAAAAAAAAAAAAAAAAAAAAAAAAAAGAAATATAATCAGTAAAGGCCATCGTGATAAGCCTAAAAACAGGCTCCCAAATGGTATGCATACCAGAGTAATTCCCAGTCTTATGTGAACCTCACCTCAATGGAGTCCTCATTTAGGAAATCCAGCAGAGCTCATGAAAACAAGAAGGGATGTCTACTCCTGAGCTCCCACAAAGTACATGCAATCAATGTTTTAAAACACTGTTGCGTTCTGCTAGAATTTAAACTCTGAGAAAGTAACCCCCTGATTTCCAGAACTTGACAGCATCCGACACAGGAACTACTGGGTAAATGGAAGGGGTTGCTACTGTTGGCTGGTCCCTTCCACACCCCCTGTGGAGCTCCTGCTGCCAGAGCTGCGGTGACAGGCCCCTCCCTGCCCAGGCTGACTTGCTCAATGGAAACAAGTTCATGGCCAATTATATGGGCTAATCTATGTGGTCCTTCCATCACAAAACCAGAGTCCATCCTGTGTTTTCTTGCCAACCATCAGACATAGTAGAGCTTTTCTTTTCCTTTTTTTCGTTTTTCTTTCTCATGGCAAATTGCAGCACAATTTATGTTGGGAATACGCTGAAAATTTATTTTCTAATTTAAAGAGGACTGAATATTTGCACCTTGTTTTTTATTTAAAAAAAAAAGAAGGAAAGAAAGTAAGGGGGCATCCATCGTCCGGTCTAAATCTCCAACTACTATGTAGTTGCCACATTTTGGAACCTTTCAAATAAATACATGAGACAGTAGCCAGAGTATGAGCCTGTGTCATGATCACTGCAGTGAGATCAAAAGGCTCTGAACCATCAATCAATCTAAACAAATCAACCTAAACAAACTGACTCCCGAAATGTGTCACTGGCAATTACCCAAATTATTTACCATCAGACTTATGTCTGAGTAATTTCAAAAGGTGGCTGTTTCTTTGTATATGAGAAGAGCCAACTACTGTCGGCTGCCTGGCTGGACCAAACAGTAAAAGGCACAGACACCCACGCCTCATCCTCTGCTGGCTTCCAGCTGGGCCCACGGTGCTTTAGCTCTTCCATACGGTGGAGGAGTGTCCTCGGAAGAGAATCAAGGGACCAAGTCCTTCCCAGCTAAAGTCTTCCCCGACCTGTGGGGTCAGTGTTACCACTGTGCACGAAAAGGGGACCAAGGGTCTGGTCTCCAAACAGGAAATGTTCACAGTCATTCATTAGCATTTGAAAACGGGAATAAGCCTTAAAGAGAGGCTTACTGGTTACTCAACCGTGGACCTGACATAACCTCTTTACGAAACACTATCCAAATATAAGATCCAAAAAATTGTTTTTAAATTGAGTTGTAGAAATGTAGTTTATTTGCACGTTAGTCTATCTCAATGGCAATTTAAATAACTGCAATTTTATGACTCCAGCCCGATTTAATTTTATCCTTCTTAATAAAGGAGACATTAAATATTAATGGAAACAAGTTTAACTAACGCCACACAGAGTAAGAGCACCTGCATTCAAATCCACACCTGTTGCTTCAGGGATGTGTGGCCTCAAGAGTTAATAATCTCTTCGTTCCTGTTTCCTCACCTCTAAAATGGGGATAATGAAAGTATCTACCTCATGAGGATTAAATAAAAAATCCATGTGAAGCACTTAGCACAGTGCTGGGTATACTATAAATATTTAATAATGTTAGCGATTATTGTATAATTTTCATATAAGTAAATTCAAAGATCTGAAAGAATTCCTTTGGAAAATGGCTCAGGAAATGTGTCGCCCTGGTCCAGGCTGCATGACAGTGCCTGGTAGTGTCACAAGTCACCAGGCCCCTCGCCTGCAAATGTGAAGGTTGGACTAGATTAGTGGTGTTTAAATTGCGCTCTTTCAATGAGAACCAGGAGTGGGATGAGGGGTGGAAGGGGCCGCTCTTCTTTGTATTCTACTGAGTTTTCAGGGGAGACATCACTTGCAAACAAGATTTCTGTGGCTAAAACAAACTTGGAAACCACTGGACCACATGGTCACTCAGATTCCCACAACCTATTATATCCCATTACTCAATGAAAATAATGAAACACATAACAAGAGAGGATGTTAGGCTTCACTGATGGAGAAAAGCAGGAAAAACCACTTAGGTAAGTTGTTTATTATATTTACCAAATTCTGTGTTTTCAACATATATCTGTGAATGCTTTTCTGCACTTGGGTAGGGTCAACTGGCCCATTCCAGATTAAACGGTTTTCTACCTGGAAATGGGTCATTTAAAAAAATTCTACATTCCTTACTACTCAGACATAAAAAAGAACAAAATAATGCCATTTGCAGCAATATGGATGGACCTAGATATTTTCATACTGAGTGAAGTAAATCAGAAAGAGAAAGACAAATACCATATGATACCACTTACATGTGGAATCTAAAATAGGACACAAATGAACTTATCTATGAAACAAAAACAGAATCATGGACATACAGAAGAGACTGGTGGTTGCCAAGGGGGAGGGGGTTAGAAGATGTAAGCTTTTATATAGAGAATGGATAGACAGCAGAGTCCTACTGTATAGCACAGAGAAATGTATTCGATATCCTATATTCAATAATGCAAAAGAGAATCAGGCACCCTGACTTCAGACTATACTACAAAGATACAGTAATCAAGACACTATGGTACTGGCACAAAAACAGAAATTTAAATCAATGGAACAGGACAGAAAGCCCACAGATAAACCCATGCACATATGGGCACCTTATCTTTGATAAAGGAGGCAAGAATATACAGTGGAGGAAAGACAGCCTCTTGAATAAGTGGTGCTGGGAAAACCGGACAGGCACATGTAAAAGTATGAAATTAGAACACTCCCTAACACCATACACAAAAATAAACTCAAAATGGATTAAAGACCTAAATGTAAGGCCAGACACTATCAAACACTTAGAGGAATACATAGGCAGAACACTGACATAAATCACAGCAAGATCCTGTTTGACCCACCTCCTAGAGAAATGGAAATAAAAACAAAAATAAACAAATGGGACCTAATGAAACTGAAAAGCTTTTGCACAGCAAAGGAAACCATAAACAAGACCAAAAGACAGCCCTCAGAATGGGAGAAAATATTTGCAAATGAAGCAACTGACAAAGGATTAATCTCCAAAATTTACAAGCAGCTCATGCAGCTCAATAACAAAAAAACAAACAACCCAATCCAAAAATGGGCAGAAGACCTAAATAGACATTTCTCCAAAGAAGATATACAGACTGCCAACAAACACATGAAAGGATGCTCAACATCATTAATCATTAGAGAAATGCAAATCAAAACTACAATGAGATATCACCTCACACCAGTCAGAATGGCCATCATCAAAAAATCTACAAACAATGAATGCTGGAGAGGGTGTGGAGAAAAGGGAACCCTCTTGCACTGTTGGTGGGAATGTAAATTGATACAGTCACTATGGAGAACAGTATGGAGTTTTCTTTAAAAACTACAAATAGAACTACCATATGACCCAGCAATCCCACTACTGGGCATATACCCTGAGAAAACCGTAACTCAAAAAGAGTCATGTACCAAAATATTCATTGCAGCTCTATTTACAATAGCCAGGACATGGAAGCAACCTAAGTGTCCATCAAGAGATGAATGGATAAAGGAAATGTGGCACATATATACAGTGGAATATTACTCAAAAAAAGAAATGAAATTGAGTTATTTGTAGTGAGGTGGATGGACCTAGAGTCTGTCAAACAGAGTGAAGTCAGAAAGAGAAAAACAAATACCGTATGCTAACACATATATATGGAATCTAAGGGGAAAAAAAAGGTCATGAAGAACCTAGGGGCAAGACAGGAATAAAGACACAGACCTACTAGAGAATGGACTTGAGGATAAGGGGAAGGGGAAGGGTAAGCTGTGACAAAGTGAGAGTGGCATGGACATATATACACTATCAAAAGTAAAATAGCTAGCTAGTGAGAAGCAGCCACATAGCACAGGGAGATCAGCTTGGTGGTTTGTGACCACCTACAGGGGTGGGATGGGAGGGAGACTCCAGAGGGAAGAGATATGGGAACATATGAATATGTATAACTGATTCACTTTGTTATAAAGCAGAAACTAACACACCATTGTAAAGCAATTATACTCCAATAAACATGTTAAAAATATACAAATAAATAAATAATGCAAAAGATTATTAAAAAGAATGTATATGGCTCTTTCCTGGGTGGGGTTTGTGAAGTCGTGGCCCGTTAGCAGGAAGCGGAGCAGTCGCCCCGACGCTGGCGAGAGACCCAGTCCGAACCCCCAGTCCCCGGAGTCCGAGCCTTGTGTACTGCGTTCTCAGCGCCGTCCGACAGCTCCCAGCCAAACTTCACCAACTCCGCCGCCTTTTCCGCCACCATGCCCAAGACGATCAATGTGCGTGTGACCACCATGGACGCAGAGCTGGAATTTGCCATTCAGCCCAACACCACTGGCAAGCAGCTGTTTGACCAGGTGGTGAAAACTATCGGCCTGAGGGAAGTTTGTTTTTTTGGTCTGCAGTACCAGGACACTAAGGGTTTCTCTACTTGGCTAAAACTCAATAAGAAGGTGACTGCCCAGGATGTGCGGAAGGAAAGCCCCCTGCTTTTCAAGTTCCGGGCTAAGTTCTACCCTGAGGATGTATCCGAGGAATTGATCCAGGACATCACACAGCGACTATTCTTCCTGCAAGTGAAGGAGGGCATTCTCAATGATGATATTTACTGCCCACCTGAGACTGCTGTGTTGCTGGCCTCCTATGCTGTCCAGTCCAAGTATGGTGACTTCAATAAGGAAGTCCACAAGTCTGGCTACTTGGCCGGGGACAAGTTGCTGCCACAGAGAGTCCTGGAACAGCACAAACTTAACAAGGACCAGTGGGAGGAACGGATCCAGGTGTGGCATGAGGAGCACCGGGGCATGCTCAGGGAGGATGCTGTCCTGGAGTATCTGAAGATTGCTCAGGATCTGGAGATGTATGGTGTGAACTACTTCAGCATCAAGAACAAGAAAGGCTCAGAGCTGTGGCTGGGAGTGGATGCCCTGGGTCTCAATATCTATGAGCAGAATGACAGACTGACTCCTAAGATAGGCTTCCCCTGGAGTGAAATCAGGAACATCTCTTTTAATGACAAGAAATTTGTCATCAAGCCCATTGACAAAAAAGCCCCGGACTTCGTCTTCTATGCTCCTCGGCTGCGGATTAACAAGCGGATCTTGGCTCTGTGTATGGGGAACCATGAGCTATACATGCGCCGCCGCAAGCCCGACACAATCGAGGTGCAGCAGATGAAGGCACAGGCCCGGGAGGAGAAGCACCAGAAACAGATGGAGCGTGCTCTGCTGGAAAATGAGAAGAAGAAACGTGAGATGGCAGAAAAGGAGAAGGAGAAGGTTGAACGGGAAAAGGAGGAACTGATGGAGAGGCTGAAGCAGATCGAGGAACAGACTAAGAAGTCTCAACAAGAACTGGAAGAACAGACCCGCAGGGCTCTGGAACTTGAACGGGAGCGGAAGCGTGCCCAGAGCGAGGCTGAAAAACTGGCCAAAGAGCGTCAAGAAGCTGAAGAGGCCAAGGAGGCCCTGTTGTAGGCCTCCCGGGACCAGAAGAAGACCCAGGAACAACTGGCCTTGGAAATGGCAGAACTGACAGCTCGGATCTCCCAGCTGGAGATGGCCCGACAGAAAAAGGAGAGTGAGGCTGTGGAATGGCAGCAGAAGGCTCAGATGGTACAAGAAGACTTGGAGAAGACCCGTGCAGAGCTGAAGACTGCCATGAGCACTCCTCATGTGGCAGAGCCTGCCGAGAATGAGCAGGATGAGCAGGATGAGAACGGTGCAGAGGCCAGCGCCGAACTGCGGGCTGATGCCATGGCCAAGGATCGCAGCGAGGAGGAACGTACCACCGAGGCAGAGAAGAATGAACGTGTGCAGAAGCACCTGAAGGCCCTCACTTCAGAGCTGGCCAATGCCCGTGATGAGTCCAAGAAGACTGCTAATGACATGATCCATGCTGAGAACATGCGACTGGGTCGAGACAAATACAAGACCCTGTGCCAGATCCGGCAGGGCAATACTAAGCAGCGCATTGATGAATTTGAGTCCATGTAATGGGCACCCAGCCTCTAGGGACCCCTCCTCCCTTCTTCCTTGCCCCCACACTCCTACACTCTTGCCTAACTCACACTGTGCTGGAGCCACTAACTAGAGCAGCCCAGGAGTCATGCCAAACATTCAGTACAGCCATGGGACCAAACCTAGCCCCTCAGCCCTCACTCACTTCCCTAGGCAGAGAGATGGCCCACTATGGTGATGATGGGACCCTCTTTTTCTTCTATCCCAGGTGATCTAGCTTTCTAGAAGAGATCACTTTCTCAGCTCAGAGGCACTTCCCACTTGATTTGGGAAATACCCCCATATTTACTGTTGCTCTGCAGGAGTCAAGTGTAGTACATTGAAAACTGGCCCCCACCACTGCCTTACTCTTCATGGTCCTGTGATTTGCAGAATTGGAACGTCACAGGGTTTAGAGAAGGAGGCGGAGCCCTGGCTATATGCTCTAGGATGTCAACTGCCCTAGGATTAGGCCTCCCAGTGTCCATTCCTTCTAGAGTTATTTAGGCTTTGTAATGATTGGAGGCTAAAAAGATGTTCACTCATTCTTCTCTCTACCTCCCAGATTGGGCCTGTTACAAACTCGGTCCCAGTAAACCTTGTCCCTGAGTTCAGGGACTTAGTTTCTCTTCAGGGTGATATGGGGGAGACAGTGCCTGCAAGAGGCTTCACCAACATCCTGGAAGGCCGTTGGCCATTCTGTTCAGACAAGATTAGGTAGAGGATCTGCCCCTATGCCTTATGGGAGCCTAGACTTGTTTCAAGTGAGCTTTATGGGCAGAGATATCCCTTACTTATCATTCTGTGTTCCTCTTCCCCTCTTGGGATCTGCCCCTCCCCACTCCAATCCCCAACCCCCCTCCAGGTAGAACAGTAGGGATGGTTACCCCCAAACCCAGCCAGCCCCATCCAGGACTCTTGCTAAAGGGAGGAAATATTCACACATGGCTTCAGTATTTTACCTGCCAGGGGTCCCAGACCACTTCTCTCTTCAGAGTTACCTGGACCACAGCTCCTGCTTCAGGGCCATTAAGGCCTTGGTTTGGTGAGCCCTGGATCTTGATGTCAGTTGGCTCAACTGGTGAGTGGGTGGAAGAAGCTGAGTATGGTGAGAGAAGCTTGTGGCCCAGATCCTACAGTTTACACCTCTCCAAGGTGGTGATTGGGTCCTGCCTCTGTTTAATAAACCTCTAACCCAGGTCTTGCCACCAGCTGTGCTATCCCTTGGAGCTGTAAACCAGAGAGCTGTTAGGGGCTCTGGCCTGGTCCTTTTCACACTCCCACCTCTTTCTTTCCACCCAGAAGCAGCCTCCTCCTCCTCTGTCTCATGTGTGCTCCTTTTCTTTCCACCAGTATTATATATTTTAGTGGCATCTAACTCAATATTGATTTCTGCGTTTCTTGCGAATGCACCCTTAGAAGATATTAGTGTTGGGACAGGATCATTTTGGCCTCATTCCCTTACCACCCCTACACCTAGGAAGCATATGCTATATTGTAAAAGAATATTTTGCCAGGAAAATTAATGTAGGAAGCTTTCAGTATTAGTGATATCACCTGTCACTATAGGTCATACAGTCCTTTTTTAAGGTTCTTGGTATTTGGTTTTATTGTTCCTATTTTTGCCTTCTCCTCAAAGTTCATTCCCCAAGGGGCCCTACTGTCCTTCCATGCAGTGCCCCTAGCCCAGAGCCCATGGCTTTGATCCCTCCCTCCCCTTGCCTCCTGCTTGACCTTGCGGAGTCTTATGTGCATTGCTGTGAATTATATTGACACTCTCTTGGTGATACGCCCTATATTGGCTAAATTCAAACCTGGAATTGTGGAGCAATCTAGCTGCCTTAAAGGTAGTACCCCCCGCCCCAGGGAAGCTGGGGAAAAAGGTTAGATTTTATATTCAGTTTTTGTGTGTGTGTATTTTTGGGGTTTTTAAAATTTGTTTTTGGAGGGGTTTATGCTTAACCAATGTTCTATTTCAGTGCCAATAAAATCTAGGAAGACTTCAAAAAAAAAAGAATGTATATGCATAACTGAATCACTTTGCTGTACAGCAGAAATTAACACAAGTTGTAAAAAGAACTATACTTCAAATAAATAAATATTGATTAAAAAATTCAGCATTCCTTTCAACTCTGGCACAGAGTTAAGAAAGTGCCCATTCATGTTTCTAAATATTTGTAAAAGGCTGAAATATCTCTCTGGGTTGGTGCCAAGGTCCAAGTGTCCTGGAACCATTCCTATTACTCAGGCCAGCACTGCTGCAGCTGGCTCGGGGAGGGGTGCCAGAAAGCACAGGACACACTCACACGTCCTCCTTCCGGCAATGCACACACCCTCAGTGACCACGACACGAGCCCAAGGATATTCTTTCACATTTTTCTAGTAGAATTCAACAAAAACCAATAAAGGTTTTGGGCGATACCCTCAACTCTCAGCGCTCTGTGTTTCCCCTTCACAGCACCTCTGACTCTCAGCACTCTGTTGCTCATTCACAGCAGGTTTAACTCTCAGCGCTCTCTGTTGCCCCTTCTCAGCAGCTCTAAACCACAGCGCTCTGTGTTGCCCCTTCACAGCAGCTCTGTCAGGGCTCTGTGTTGCCCCTTCACAGCAGGTCTAACTCTAAGGGTTCTCTGTTGCCCTTCACAGCAGCTCTAACTCTCACCACTCTCTGTTGCCCCTTCAATGCAGCTCCAACTCTCTGCGCTCTCTGTTGCCCCTTCAAAGCAGCTCTAATTCTGTGCGCTCTCTGTAGCCCCTTTTGAGAAGCTCTGACTAAATATGAGCGCTCTCTGCTGCCCCTTCGCAGCACCGCTAACTCTCACCACTCTCTATTTCCCCTTCAAAGCAGCTCTGAAACTCAGCAATCTCTATTGCCCCTTCACAGCAGGTCTAATTTTCAGCGCTCTGTGTTGCCCCTTCACAGCAGCTCTAACTCTAAGGGCTCTTCTGTTGCCCCTTCAATGCAGCTCTAACTCTCAGCACTCTCTGTTGCCCCTTCACAGCAGCTCTGACCACATCTCAATGCTCTGTGTTGCCCCTTACACGCATCTCTAATTCTCAGGGCTTTCTGTTGTCCCTTCACAGCAGCTCTAACTATCAGCGCTGTTTCTCCTTAAAAGCATCATCGAGTAACTCTCACCGCTCTCTGTTGCCCTTTCACAGCAGCTGTAATTCTCAGCGCTCTCTGTTGCCCCTTCAGAGCAGCTCTGACTAAATCTCAGCGCTTTCTGTTGCCCCTTCAACGCAGCTCTAACTCTCAGCGTTCTCTGTTGCCCCTTCAGAGCACCTCTGACTAAATCTCAGCGCTCTGTGTTGCCCCTTCACAGCAGATCTAACTCTCAGCGCTCTGTGTTGCCTCTTCAACGCAGCTCTAACTCTCAGCGCTCTGTGTTGCCTCTTCAACGCAGCTCTAACTCTCAGCGCTCCGTGTTGTCCCTTCACAGCAGCTCTGACTAACTCTAAGACCTCTCAGTTGCCCCTTCACAGCAGCACTAACACTCAGCACTCTCAGTTTCCCCTTCAGAGCACCTCTGACTAAATCTCAGCGCCCCTTCACAGCAGCTCTAACTCTGACCACTCTCTGTTTCCCCTTCACAGCACCTCCGACTAACTTCAGCGATCTGTGTTGCCCCTTCAGAGCAGCTCTAGCTCTCATCGCTGTGTTGCCCCTTCAATGCAGTTCTGACTAAATCTCAGCGCTCTGCGTTTGCCCTTCACAGCAGCTCTATCTCTCAGCCCTCTCTGTTGCTCCTTCAGAGAAGCTCTGACTAAATCTCAGCGCTCTGTGTTGCCCCTTCACAGCAGCTCTAACTCTCAGCGCTCTAAGTTGACCCTTCAGAGCAGCTCTGACTAAATATCAGCGTTCTCTGTTGCCCCTTCACAGCAGCTCTACCTCTTGGCGCTTTTTCGCCCCTTCAGAGCAGCTCTAACTAAATCTCAGCACTCTGTGTTGCCCCTTCACAGCAGCTCTAACTAAATCTCAGCACTCTGTGTTGCCCCTTCACAGCAGCTCTAACTCTCAG
The DNA here is from genome assembly GCF_964165515.1 of Mesoplodon bidens. NCBI lineage: Eukaryota > Metazoa > Chordata > Mammalia > Artiodactyla > Ziphiidae > Mesoplodon > Mesoplodon bidens. The sequence goes on along the minus strand of NC_138176.1, from coordinate 114,654,900 downwards.
CGCGATTTTGCCCCTTCACAGCAGCTCTATCAGCGCTCACTGTTGCCCCTTCACAGGAGCTCTAACTCTCAGCGCTCTCTGTTGCCCCTTCACAGCAGCTCTAACACTCAACACGCTCTATTCTTCCTTCAGAGCACCTCTGACTAAATCTCAGCACCCTCTGTTGCCCCTTCACAGCAGCTCTAACACTCAGCGCTCTCTGTTGCCCCTTCACAGCAGCTGTGACTAAGTCTGCTCTCTCTGTTGCCCCTTCAAAGCAACACTAACTCTCAGCGCTCTCAGTTGCCCCTTTACGGCAGCTCTATCTCTCAGTGCTCTGTTGCCCCTTCAGAGCAGCTCTGACTAAATCTCAGCGCTTTCTGTTTCACCTTCACAGCAGCTCTAACTCTCAGCGCTCCGTGTTGCCCCTTCACAGCAGCTCTAACTCTAAGCGCTTTCTGTTGCCCCTTCACAGCAGCTTTAACTCTCAACACTCCCCGTTGCCCCGTCAGAGCAGCTCTTACTCTCAGAGTTCTATGTTTCCCCTTCACGGCAGCACTAACCATCAGCGCTCTCAGTTGCCCATTCACAGGAGCTCTAACTCTCAGCGCTCTCTATTCCCCCTTCAGGGCACCTCTGACTACATCTCAGGGCTTTCTGTTGCCCCTTCAGAGCACCTCTGACTAAATCTCAGCGCTCTCAGTTGCCCCGTCACAGCAGCTCTAAATCTGAGCGCTCTGTGTTGTCCCTTCAATGCAGCTCTGACTAAATCTCAGCGCTCTCTGTTGCCCCTTCACAGCAGCCCTGACTCTCAGCCATCTGTGTTGCCCCTTCAAAGCAGCTCCAACTCTCAGAGCTCTGTGTTGCCCCTTCATATTAGCCCTAACTCTCAACGCTCTGTGCTGCCCCTTCATAGCACCTCCAAGTCTCAGCGCTCTGTGTTTCCCCTTGAGAGCAGCTCTAACTCTCAGGGCTCTCTGTTTCCCCTTCACAGCAGCTCTAACTTCAGCGCTCTCTGTTGTCCCCTCACAGCAGGAATGACTAAATCTCAGCGCTCTCTGTTGCCCCTTCCCTGCGGGTCTAACTCTAAGGGCTCTCTATTGCCCCTTCACAGCAGCTCTAACACTCCTCGCTCCCTGTTGCCGGTTCCCAGCATCTCTAGATCTCACCTCTCCCTGTTTACCCTTCATAGCATCTTTAACTAACTCTAAGCACTCTCTTTTGCCCCTTCACAGCAGCTCTAACTAAATCTCAGTGTTTGCTGTTGCCCCTTCAAAGCAGCTCTAACTTAAGCGCTCTCAGTTGCCCATTCACAGCAGCTCTAACACTCAGCGCTGTCTGTTGCACCTTCACAGCAGCTCTGGCTAAATATCAGCGCTTTTTGTTGCACCTTCACAGCAGCTCTAACTCTAAACGCTCTACCTTTCACCTTCATATTAGCCCTAACTCTCAATGCTCTGTGTTGCCCCTTTATAGCAGCTCCAAATCTCAGCGCTCTGTGTTGCCCCTTCAGAGCAGCTCTAAATCTCAGCGCTCTGTGTTGCCCTTGATAGCAGCTCTAAATCTCAGCGCTCTGTGTTGCCCCTTCAGAGCAGCTCTGACTAAATCTCAGCGCTCTGTTTTGCCCCCTCAGAGCAGCTCTGACTAAATCTCAGCGCTCTGTGTTGCCCCTTGAACGCAGCTCTAACTCTCAGTGCTTTCTGTTGCCCCTTCACAGCAGCTCAACTCTCAGCCCTCTTTTACCCCTTCAGAGCAGCTCTGACTAAATCTCAGCGCTCACAGTTGCACCTTGACAGCAGCTCTAACACTCAGCGCTCTCTGTTGCCCATTCAGAGCAGCTATGACTAAATCTCAGCGCTTTCTGTTGCCCCTTCACAGCAGCTCTAACTCTCAACACTCTCTGTTGCCCCTTCACAGCAGCTCTAATTCTCAGCGCTCTCTGTTTTCCCTTCACAACAGCACGAACTCTCAGCGCTCTCAGTTGCTCATTCACAGCAGCTATGACAAGCTATCAGCATTCACTGCTGCCCCCTCACAGCAGCTCTAACACTCAGCGTTCTCTATTGCTCCTTCAGAGCACCTCTGACTATATCTCAGCGCTTGCTGTTGCCCCTTCACAGCAGATCTAACTCTAAGCGCTCTCAGTTGCCCCTTCACAGTAGCTCTGACTAAATCACAGCGCTCTCTGTTGCCCCTTCAGAGCAGCCCTGATTCTCAGCCACCTGTGTTGCCCCTTCAAAGCAGCTCTAACTCTCAGAGCTCTGTGTTGCCCCTTCAGAGCAGCTCTTACACTCACAGATCTGTTTTCCCTTCACAACAGCACGAACTCTCAGCGCTCAGTTGCCCATTCACAGCACCTCTGACAAACTATCAGCATTCACTGTTGCCCCCTCACAGCAGCTCTAAAACTCAGCGTTCTCTAGTCCTACTTCAGAGCACCTCTCACTAAATCTCAGTGCTCTGTGTTGCCCCTTCACAGCAGCTCTAACTCTCAGCGCTCTCTGTTGCCCCTTGAGATCACCTCTGACTAAATCTGAGAGCTTTCTGTTGCCCCTTCACAGCAGCTCTATCTTTAAGCGAGCTCAGTTTCCCCTTCACAGCAGCTCTAACTCTCAGCGCAATTTTTCCCCTTCACAGCAGCTCTAACTCTCAGCGCTCTCTATTGCCCCTTGAGATCACCTCTGACTAAATCTGAGAGCTTTCTGTTGCCCCTTCACAGCAGCTCTATCTTTAAGCGAGCTCAGTTTCCCCTTCACAGCAGCTCTAACTCTCAGCGCAATTTTTCCCCTTCACAGCAGCTCTAACTCACAGCGCTCTCTATTGCCCATTCAGAGCAGCTATGATTAAATCTCAGTGCTCTCTGTTGCTCCTTCACAGCAGGTCCGACTAACTCTCAGCGCTCTGTTGCCCCTTCACAGTAGGTCTGACTAAATCTCAGTGCTCTCTGTTGCCCCTTTACAGCAGCTCTAACACTCAGCGCTCTGTGTTGCCCCTTCCCATCAGCTCTAGCTCTCAGCGCTGTTTTGCCCCTTCAGAGCACCTCTGACTAAATCTCAGCGCTTTCTGTTGCCCCTTCACAGCAGCTCTAACTCTTAGCGCTCTCAGCTGCCTTTTCACAGCAGCTCCATCTCTCAGCGCTCTTTTGCCCCTTTCAGAGCAGCTCTCACTAAAGCTCAGGGCTCTCTGCTGCCCCTTCATAGCAACTCTGACTAAGTCTCAGCACTCTCTGTTGCCCCTTCCCTGCGGGGCTAACTCTAAGGGCTCTCTGTTGCCCCTTCCCTGCGGGGCTAACTCTAAGGGCTCTCTTTTGTCCCTTCACAGCAGCTTTAACTCTCACCACTCTGCTGCCCCTTCAGAGCAGCTCTAACACTCCTCGCTCCCTCTTGCCGGTTCCCAGCAGCTCTAACTCTCACTGCTCCCTGTTGCCCCTTCAGAGCAGCTCTTACTCTCAGAGCTCTGTTTTCCCTTCACAGCAGCAGTAACTCTCAGCGCTCTCAATTCCCCCTCCAGAGCACCTCTGACTAAATCACAGCGCTTTTGGTTGCCCCTTCACAGCAGCTCTATCTCTCAGCGCTCTTTTGCCCCTTCAGAGCAGCTCTGACTAAAGCTCAGCGCTCTCTGTTGCCCCTTCGCAGCACCTCTTAACTCTCATCCCTGTCTGCTGCCCCTTCAGAGCAGCTCTCACTAAATCTCAGCGCTCTCTGTTGCCCCTTCACAGCAGCTATAACTCTCAGCGCTGTCTGTTGCCCCTTCAGAGCAGCTCTGAGTAAATCTCAGCGCTCTAATTTGCCCCTTCACGGCAGCTCTGACTCAATCCCAGCACTCTCTGTTGCCCCTTCCCTGCGGGACTAACTCAAAGGGCTCTCTACTGCCCCTTCACAGCAGCTCTAACACTCCTCGCTCCCTGTTGCCGGTTCCCAGCAGCTCTAACTCTCAGCGCTCTGTGTTGCCCCTTTACAGGGACTCTAACTCTCAGCGCTGTCTGTTGCCCCTTCAGAGCAGCTATGACTAAATCTCAGCGCTGTCTGTTGCCCCTTCACAGCAGCTCTAACTCCAAGCGCTCTCAGTTGCCCCTTCACAGCAGCTCTGACTAAATCCCAGCGCTCTCTGTTGCCCCTTCCCTGCGGGTCTAACTCTAAGGGCTCTCTATTGCCCCTTCATAGCAGCTTTAACTCTCACCACTATGCTGCCCCTTCACAGCAGCTCTAACACTCCTCGCTCCCGGTCGCCGGTTAGCAGCAGCTCTAACTCTCACTGCTCCCTGTTTCCCCTTCACAGCAGTTCTAACTCTCACCGCTCTATTGCCTCTTCACAGAAGCTCTCTCAGCGTTCTGTGTTGCCCCTTCAACGCAGCTCCAACATCAGCGCTCTGTGTTGCCCCTTCACAGCAGCTCTATCTCTCAGCGCTTTTTTGCCCCTTCACAGCAGCTCTGACTAAATCTCAGCGCTCTGTGTTGCCCCTTCACATCAGCCCTACCTCTCAGCGCTCCCTGTTGCCCCTTGACAGCAGCTCTTACTCTCAGCTCTCTCAGGTGCCCATTCACAGCAGCTCTGACTAACTATCAGCGCTCACTGCTGCCCCTTCACAGCAGCTCTAACTCTCAGCGCTCTGTTGCCCCTTCAGAGCAGCTCTGACTAAATCTCAGCGCTCTCTTTTGCCCCTTCACAGCAGCTCTAACTCTCAATGCAGTGTTGCCCCTTCAATGCAGCTCTAACTCTCAGCGATTTGTGTTGCCCCCTCACAGCACCCCTGACTCTCAGCCATCTGTGTTGCCCCTTCAAAGCAGCTCTAACTCTCAGAGCTCTGTGTTGCCCCTTCACATTAGCCCTAACTCTTAGCGCTGTCTCTTGCCCCTTCAGAGCAGCTATGACTAAATCTCAGCGCTCTGTGTTGCCCCTTTAATGCAGCTCTAACTCTCAGCGCTCTCAGTTGCCCCTTCACAGCAGCTGTGACTAACTCTCCGCGCTCTCTGTTGCCCGTTCACAGCAGGTCTGACTAAATCTCAACGCTTGCTGTTGCCCCTTCACAGCAGCTCTAACTCTAAGTGCTCTCAGTTGCCCCTTCACATTAGTCCTAACTCTCAACGCTCTGTGTTGCCCCTTCAATGCAACTCTAACTCTCAGCGCTGTGTGGCGTCTTCAGAGAAGCTCTGACTAAATCTCCGTGCTCTGTGTTGCCCCTTCCCATCAGCCCTAACTCTCAACGCAGTGTTGCCCCTTCAATGCAGCTCTAACTCTCAGCGATTTCTGTTGCCCCTTCACAGCAACCCTGACTCTCAGCCATCTGTGTTGCCCCTTCAAAGCAGCTCTCTCAGAGCTCTGTGTTGCCCCTTCACATTAGCCCTAACTCTTAGCACTGTCTGTTGCCCCTTCAGAGCAGCTATGACTAAATCTCAGCACTCTGTGTTGCCCCTTTAATGCAGCTCTAACTCTCAGCGCTCTCAGTTGCCCCTTCACAGCAGGTCTGACTAAATCTCAGCGCTGTCTGTTGCCCCTTCACAGCAGCTCTAACTCTTAGCGCTCTCAGCTGCCTTTTCACAGCAGCTCCATCTCTCAGCGCTCTTTTGCCCCTTTCAGAGCAGCTCTCACTAAAGCTCAGGGCTCTCTGCTGCCCCTTCATAGCAACTCTGACTAAGTCTCAGCACTCTCTGTTGCCCCTTCCCTGCGGGGCTAACTCTAAGGGCTCTCTTTTGTCCCTTCATAGCAGCTTTAACTCTCACCACTCTGCTGCCCCTTCAGAGCAGCTCTAACACTCCTCGCTCCCTCTTGCCGGTTCCCAGCAGCTCTAACTCTCACTGCTCCCTGTTGCCCCTTCAGAGCAGCTCTTACTCTCAGAGCTCTGTTTTCCCTTCACAGCAGCAGTAACTCTCAGCGCTCTCAATTCCCCCTCCAGAGCACCTCTGACTAAATCACAGCGCTTTTGGTTACCCCTTCACAGCAGCTCTATCTCTCAGCGCTCTTTTGCCCCTTCAGAGCAGCTCTGACTAAAGCTCAGCGCTCTCTGTTGCCCCTTCACAGCAGCTATAACTCTCAGCGCTATCTGTTGCCCCTTCAGAGCAGCTCTGAGTAAATCTCAGCGCTCTAATTTGCCCCTTCACGGCAGCTCTGACTCAATCCCAGCACTCTCTGTTGCCCCTTCCCTGCGGGACTAACTCTAAGGGCTCTCTACTGCCCCTTCACAGCAGCTCTAACACTCCTCGCTCCCTGTTGCCGGTTCCCACCAGCTCTAACTCTCAGCGCTCTGTGTTGCCCCTTCCCTGCGGGTCTAACTCTAAGGGCTCTCTACTGCCCCTTCATAGCAGCTTTAACTCTCACCACTATGCTGCCCCTTCACAGCAGCTCTAACGCTCCTCACTCCCGGTTGCCGGTTCCCAGCAGCTCTAACTCTCACTGCTACCTGTTTCCCCTTCACAGCAGCTCTAACTCTCACCGCTCTATTGCCTCTTCACAGAAGCTCTCTCAGCGTTCTGTGTTGCCCCTTCAACGCAGCTCCAACATCAGCGCTCTGTGTTGCCCCTTCACAGCAGCTCTATCTCTCAGCGCTTTTTTGCCCCTTCACAGCAGCTCTGACTAAATCTCAGCGCTCTGTGTTGCCCCTTCACATCAGCCCTACCTCTCAGCGCTCCCTGTTGCCCCTTGACAGCAGCTCTTAACTCTCAGCTCTCTTAGGTGCCCATTCACAGCAGCTCTGACTAACTAACTATCAGCGCTCACTGCTGCCCCTTCACAGCAGCTGTGACTAACTCTCCGCGCTCTCTGTTGCCCGTTCACAGCAGGTCTGACTAAATCTCAACGCTTGCTGTTGCCCCTTCACAGCAGCTCTTACTCTAAGTGCTCTCAGTTGCCCCTTCACATTAGTCCTAACTCTCAACGCTCTGTGTTGCCCCTTCAATGCAACTCTGACTCTCAGTGCTGTGTGGCGTCTTCAGAGAAGCTCTGACTAAATCTCAGCGCTCTCTGTTGCCCCTTCAACAGGAGCTCTCACTCTCAGCGCTCTCTATTGCCCCTTCACAGGAGCTCTAACTCTCAGCGTTCTGGGTTGCCCCTTCAACGCAGTTCTAACATCAGCGCTCTGTTTCCCCTTCACAGCAGCTCTAACTCTCAGCACTCTGTTTCGCCTTCAAAGCATCTTCGAGTAACTCAGCACTCTCTGTTGCCCCTTCAACAGGAGCTCTCACTCTCAGCGCTCTCTATTGCCCCTTCACAGGAGCTCTCACTCTCAGCGCTCTCTATTGCCCCTTCACAGGAGCTCTAACTCTCAGCGTTCTGTGTTGCCCCTTCAACGCAGTTCTGACATCAGCACTCTGTTTCCCCTTCACAGCAGCTCTAACTCTCAGCACTCTCTGTTTCGCCTTCAAAGCATCTTGGAGTAACTCTACGCACTCTCTGTTGCCCCTTCACAGCAGGTCTGACTAAATCTCAGCGCTCTCTGTTGCCCCTTCCCTGCGGGTCTAACTCTAAGGGCTCTGTATTGCCCCTTCACAGCAGCTTTAACTCTCACCACTCTGCTGCCCCTTCACAGCTGCTCTAACACTCCTAGCCCCTTATTGCCCCTTCACAAAATCTTTAACTCTAAGCACTCTCTGTTGCCCCTTTTCAGAAGCTCTGACTAAATCTCAGCGCTCTGTGTTGTCCCTTCATGGCAGCTCTACCTCTCAAGGCTCTGCTGCCCCTTCAGAGCAGCTCTGACTAAATCTCAGCGCTTTCTGTTGCCCCTTCACAGCAGCTCTAACTGTCACCGCTCCCTGTAGCCCCTTCAGAGCAGCTCTTACTCTCAGCGCTATGTTGCCCCTTCAATGCAGCTCTAACTTTCAGCGATCTCTGTTGCCCCTTCACAGCAGCTCTAACTCTCAGCGCTCTGTTGCCCCTTCAATGCAGCTCTATCTTTCAGGGATCTCTGTTGCCCCCTCACAGCACCCCTGACCCTCAGCCATCTGTGCTGCCCCTTCAAAGCAGCTCTAACTCTCAGAGCTCTGTGTTGCCCCTTCACATTAGCCCTAACTCTTAGCGCTGTCTTTTGCCCCTTCAGAGCAGCTATGACTAAATCTCAGCGCTCTGTGTTGCCCCTTCAAAGCAGCTCTAACTCTCAGAGCTCTGTGTTGCCCCTTCACATTAGCCCTAACTCTTAGCGCTGTCTTTTGCCCCTTCAGAGCAGCTATGACTAAATCTCAGCGCTCTGTGTTGCCCCTTTAATGCAGCTCTAACTCTCAGCGCTCTCAGTTGCCCCTTCACAGCAGCTCTAACTCCAAGCGCTCTCAGTTGCCCCTTCACAGCAGGTCTGACTAAATCCCAGCGCTCTCTGTTGCCCCTTCCCTGCGGGTCTAACTCTAAGGGCTCTCTATTGCCCCTTCATAGCAGCTTTAACTCTCACCACTATGCTGCCCCTTCACAGCAGCTCTAACACTCCTCGCTCCCGGTTGCCGGTTCCCAGCAGCTCTAACTCTCACTGCTACCTGTTTCCCCTTCACAGCAGCTCTAACTCTCACCGCTCTATTGCCTCTTCACAGAAGCTCTCTCAGCGTTCTGTGTTGCCCCTTCAACGCAGCTCCAACATCAGTGCTCTGTGTTGCCCCTTCACAGCAGCTCTATCTCTCAGCGCTTTTTTGCCCCTTCACAGCAGCTCTGACTAAATCTCAGCGCTCTGTGTTGCCCCTTCACATCAGCCCTACCTCTCAGGGCTCCCCGTTGCCCCTTGACAGCAGCTCTTACTCTCAGCTCTCTCAGGTGCCCATTCACAGCAGCTCTGACTAACTAACTATCAGCGCTCACTGCTGCCCCTTCACAGCAGCTCTAACTCTCAGCGCTCTGTTGCCCCTTCAATGCAACTCTTTCAGCGATCTCTGTTGCCCCTTCACAGCAGCTCTATCTCTCAGCGCTCTTTTGCCCCTTCAGAGCAGCTCTCACTAAATCTCAGCGCTCTCTTTTGCCCCTGCACAGCAGCTCTAACTCTCAACGCAGTGTTGCCCCTTCAATGCAGCTCTAACTCTCAGCGATTTGTGTTGCCCCCTCACAGCACCCCTGACTCTCAGACATCTGCGTTGCCCCTTCAAAGCAGCTCTAACTCTCAGAGCTCTGTGTTACCACTTCACATTAGCCCTAACTCTTAGCGCTGTCTGTTGCCCCTTCAGAGCAGCTATGACTAACTCTCCGCGCTCTCTGTTGCCCGTTCACAGCAGGTCTGACTAAATCTCAACGCTTGCTGTTGCCCCTTCACAGCAGCTCTAACTCTAAGTGCTCTCAGTTGCCCCTTCACATTAGTCCTAACTCTCAACGCTGTGTTGCCCCTTCAATGCAACTGTGACTCTCAGCGCTGTGTGGCGTCTTCAGAGAAGCTCTGACTAAATCCCAGTGCTCTGTGTTGCCCCTTCACGTCAGCCCTAACTCTCAACGCTCTGTGCCGCCCCTTCATAGCAGCTCTAACTATCAGCTCTGTGTTGCCCCTTCAGAGCAGCTCTACCTCTCAGCGCTTTCTGTTGCCCTTGACAGCAGCTCTATCTCTCAGCGCTCTGTTGCCCCTTCAGAGCACCTATGACTAAATCTCAGCGCTCTGTGTTGCCCCTTCCCATCAACTCTAGCTCTCAGCACTGTGTTGCCCCTTCACAGCAGCTCTAAGTCTCAGCTCCCTCTGTTTCGCCTTCAAAGCATCTTCGAGTAACTCTCAGCGCTCTCTGTTGCCCCTTCAACAGAAGCTCTCACTCTCAGCGCTCTCTATTGCCCCTTCACAGGAGCTCTAACTCTCAGCATTCTGGGTTGCCCCTTCAACGCAGTTTTAACATCAGCGCTCTGTTTCCCCTTCACAGCAGCTCTAACTCTCAGCACTCTGTTTCGCCTTCAAAGCATCTTCGAGTAAGTCAGCGCTCTCTGTTGCCCCTTCAACAGGAGCTCTCACTCTCAGCGCTCTCTATTGCCCCTTCACAGGAGCTCTAACTCTCAGCGTTCTGGGTTGCCCCTTCAACGCAGTTCTAACATCAGCGCTCTGATTCCCCTTCACAGCAGCTCTAACTCTCAGCACTCTCTGTTTCGCCTTCAAAGCATCTTCGAGTAACTCTGCGCGCTCTCTGTTGCCCCTTCACAGCAGCTCTGACTAAATCTCAGCGCTCTCTGTTGCCCCTTCCCTGCGGGTCTAACTCTAAGGGCTCTCTATTGCCCCTTCACAGCAGCTTTAACTCTCACCACTCTGCTGCCCCTTCACAGCTGCTCTAACACTCCTAGCCCCTTATTGCCCCTTCACAAAATCTTTAACTAACTCTAAGCGCTCTCTGTTGCCCCTTTTCAGAAGCTCTGACTAAATCTCAGCGCTCTGTGTTGTCCCTTCACGGCAGTTCTACCTCTCAAGGCTCTGCTGCCCCTTCAGAGCAGCTCTGACTAAATCTCAGCACTTTCTGTTGCCCCTTCACAGCAGCTCTGTCACCGCTCCCTGTCGCCCCTTCAGAGCAGCTCTTACTCTCAGCGCTCTGTTGCCCCTTCAATGCAGCTCTAACTTTCAGCGATCTCTGTTGCCCCTTCACAGCAGCTCCAACTCTCAGCGCTCTGTTGCCCCTTCAATGCAGCTCTAACTTTCAGCGATTGTTGCCCCTTCACAGCAGCTCTATCTCTCAGCGCTCGTTTGCCCCTTCACAGCAGCTCTGACTAAATCTCAGTGCTCTCTTTTGCCCCTTCACAGCAGCTCTAACTCTCAACGCAGTGTTGCCCCTTCAATGCAGCTCTAACTTTCAGCGATCTCTGTTGCCCCCTCACAGCACCCCTGACTCTCAGCCATCTGTGTTGCCCCTTCAAAGCAGCTCTAACTCTCAGAGCTCTGTGTTGCCCCTTCACATTAGCCCTAACTCTTAGCGCTGTCTGTTGCCTCTTCAGAGCAGCTATGACGAAATCTCAGCGCTCTCTGTTGCCCCTTTAATGCAGCTCTAACTCTCAGCGCTCTCAGTTGCCCCTTCACAGCAGCTGTGACTAACTCTCCGCGCTCTCTTGCCCCTTCACAGCAGGTCTAATTCTCAGCGCTTGCTGTTGCCCCTTTACAGCAGCTCTAACTCTAAGTGCTCTCAGTTGCCCCTTCACATTAGCCCTAACTGTCAACGCTCTGTGTTGCCCCTTCAATGCAACTCTAACTCTCAGCGCTGTGTGGCGTCTTCAGAGAAGCTCTGACTAAATCTCAGTGCTCTGTGTTGCCCCTTCCCTTCATCTCTAGCTCTCAGCGCTGTTTTGCCCCTTTAGAGCAGCTCTGACTAAATCTCCGCGCTCTCTGTTGCCCCTTCACAGCAGCTCTGACTAAATCGCAGCCCTTTCTGTTGCCCCTTCACAGCAGCCTTAACTCTCACCACGCCCTGTTGCCCCTTCAGAGCAGTTCTTACTCTCAGCGCTCTCAGTTGCTCCTTCACAGCAGCTCTAACTCTCAGCACTCTCTATTCCCCCGTCAGAGCACCTCTGACTAAATCACAGTGCTTTTGGTTGCCCCTTCACAGCAGCTCTATCTCTAAGTGGTCCCAATTGCCCCTTCACAGCAGCTCTAACTCTCAGCGCTGTCTGTTGCCCCTTCAGAGCACCTCTGACTAAATCTCAGCGCTTTCTGTTGCCCCTTCACAGCAGCTCTAACTTTTAGCGCTCTCAGCTGCCTTTTCACAGCAGCTCCATCTCTCAGCGCTCTTTTGCCCCTTTCAGAGCAGCTCTCACTAAAGCTCAGGGCTCTCTGCTGCCCCTTCATAGCAACTCTAAGTCTCAGCACTCTCTGTTGCCCCTTTCCTGCGGGAGTAACTCTAAGGGCTCTCTACTGCCCCTTCACAGCAGCTCTAACACTCCTCGCTCCCTGTTGCCGGTTCCCAGCAGCTCTAACTCTCAGCGCTCTGTGTTGCCCCTTTACACGGACTCTAACTCTCAGCGCTGTCTGTTGCCCCTTCACAGCAGCTCTGACTAAATCCCAGCGCTCTCTGTTGCCCCTTCCCTGCGGGTCTAACTCTAAGGGCTCTCTATTGCCCCTTCGTAGCAGCTTTAACTCTCACCACTATGCTGCCCCTTCACAGCAGCTCTAACACTCCTCGCTCCCGGTTGCCGGGTCCCAGCAGCTCTAACTCTCACTGCTACCTGTTTCCCCTTCACAGCAGCTCTAACTCTCACCGCTCTATTGCCTCTTCACAGAAGCTCTCTCAGCGTTCTGTGTTGCCCCTTCAACGCAGCTCCAACATCAGCGCTCTGTGTTGCCCCTTCACAGCAGCTCTATCTCTCAGCGCTTTTTTGCCCCTTCACAGCAGCTCTGACTAAATCTCAGCGCTCTGTGTTGCCCCTTCACAGCAGCCCTACCTCTCAGCGCTCCCTGTTGCCCCTTGACAGCAGCTCTTACTCTCAGCTCTCTCAGGTGCACTCTGTTGCCTCTTCACAGAAGCTCTAACTCTCAGCCTTCTGTGTTGCCCTTTCAACGCAGCTCTATCATCAGCGCTCTCTGTTGCCCCTTCACAGCACCTCTAACTCTAGCCCTTTTTTGCCCCTTCAGAGCAGCTCTGACTAAATCTCAGCGCTTTCTGTTGCCCCTTCACATTAGCCCTAACTCTCAACATTCTGTTTTGCTCCTTCATAGCAGCTCTAACTATCAGCACTATGTGTTGCTCCTTCATAGCAGCTCAACTCTCACCGCTCTCTGTTGCCTCTTCAATGCAGCTCTCTCAGCGCTCTGTTTAGCCCCTTCACACCAGCTCTGACTAAATCTCAGCACTCTCTGTTGCCCCTTCGAAGCAATACTAACTCTCAGCGCTCTCTCTTTCCACTTCATAGCAGCTCTAACACTCAGCCCTCCCTGTTGCCCCTTTTCAGCAGCTCTAAATCTCAGCGCTCTCTCTTGCCCCGTCAACGCAGCTCTACCTCACAGCCCTCTCTGTTGCCCCTTCACAGCAGCTCTATCTCTCAGCTCATTTTTGTCTCTTCAGAGCAGCTTTTACTCTCACCACTCTGCTGCCCCTTCACCGCAGTTCTAACACTCCTCGCTCCTTGTTGCCGGTTCCCAGCAGCTCTAACTCTCGTGGCTCCCTGTTGCCCCTTCACAGCAGCTCTGACTAAATCTCAGTGCTTTCTGTTGCCCCTTCACAGCAGCTCTGACTAAATCTCAGTGCTTTCTGTTGCCCCTTCACAGCAGCTCTGTCTCTCAGCGCTCTGTGTTGCCCCTTCACAGCAGCTCTAATCTCAGCGCTCCCTGTTTTCCTTTCACAGCAGCTCTGAAACAACGCGAGGCCCACACTTACCACCACCACGCTCTTAGATGCATCCAGGACGTGGATCACAGGCGCACTGTATCTTGGGGCTATTTTAACTGCTGTGTGGGTTCTGCAAAGAGGCGTCAGGGAGAAAAACACATCCGTCAGGACTGACAGTTCCTACACATGTCTTGTTCAGAACCATTAGAGATAATTTGATTCTACAGTGCTTTCCAGAGAAAGATTTCAAGGTACTTATAAATATTGAACTCCAAATTTCCCTTGGAAAATGAGATTGACTTTCTCCCCACCCTAAGAGGGGGAAGCCAAGGGGGAAAGGCGTGGATTTTTGGCCCAGACTACAAAGAAGCCCAGGAGAAAATGAGACGGATGGTGTTCTCAGCTCTCTGTACTAGCAGCCTGTCTGAAGTAAGGGAGCCAACCGGCCTGGGCACAGCACTTTGTTGTCATAAAGGTCAAGTGAAGTTTCTTCCTGCAGACGAGCTGGGCCACCAGCCAGGACCCCTGGAGAACCAGACACTGGCAAGGGCCACAGGTCACCACTCCCCAGCTGCTGCTCCCTGTCCCTGGGAGACACCAACACCTCTCCACCCGAAGCCCACCTTGTACTTGTAGGAAGGAACCTTGGACCGTAAATAAATTCAACACAAAGTAACACAGAGAGGCCAAAGCAACAATATCTTATCCTAACACTGGCTCAGCCCCAAATCCCTTTTGCCAAACCTGAAAATGTCAGTTCTGAGGAAGAAACACCCTTTAATCCTTAAAATTACCTAATTTTACCACAAAATTGCCCTCTGATTGCTGAATGTTTATAGCAATACCATAGGCTACACATCTGCTATTTCATTACGGAACATAACATATTAAAGTGAGAACTGAAAATGTATACACCCTCCGCTACTGTAGTTAAACCAGGACCCTGAAGCTGGGACAGAAGTGTGGACTTTGCCACAATTCCACATAAAAGGGTGACAACAGTAGTTTCCACAAGATGGGCAGTGTTCCCAGTCTTTTCTCCTCCTTCCTCCCCTCTTAAAGTAGCAGCAGCTTTCCCCAAGTCAGATCCTTTCATATTCTTTCCCCTCAACTAAAATGTATTTTCATTTGGAAAGATGTCCAGAATATGCTACTTTATGAGGAAAAACCAAAGTAGCAAAACAGTATGTTTAATACAATTTTATTTAAAAAAGAAACAAAACAGGGCTTCCCTGGTGGCACAGTGGTTAAGAATCTGTCTGCCAATGCAGGGGACACAGATTCGAGCCCTGGTCCGGGAAGATTCCACATGCTGCGGAGCAACTAAGCCCGTGCGCCACAACTACTGAGCCCACGTGCCACAACTACTGAAGCCCGCACACCAAGAGCCCGTGCTCCGCAACAAGAGAAGCCACCGCAGTGAGAAGCCCATGCAACACAACGAAGAGTAGCCCCCGCTCGCCACAAGTACAGAAAGCCTGCACGCAGCAACGAAGACCCAATGCAGCCAAAAATAAACAAAACAAAACACTACCACCCTCAACCTGCCCCAACCAACCAACTTGTATATAAGTGTCTGTATATTTAGAAAACACAGAGAGACAGACATCAAAGAGTCAGCACTAGTTATACGGAGGTTAGAACTGGGAATGAAAGTGGGAAGGGAGAGACTAAATTTTACTTTCCATTCCTCTGAATTGTTTGACATGTTCTAATAAGTGTGGATTACTGAGGTAATTTTTAAAAACCAAGAGAATATTAAAGGTGCATTATTTGTGTGAGTGTGTTTTTAAGAGGCTTCTAAGGGAAGGCTCTAAAGACTTATTCATAATGAGACAGACGAGACCTCTAACATTTCACCTGTCCCCTTTCTAAGCATATTTCTGTGCATAAACAGGAAGCAAAGGACTAAAGCCATAATCCACCAGAACTGGGCTGTGAGATGGAAGTTGAGGCCTAGGCCAGTTAGCGCAGGAGATGCCTTCTGGACTGGGAGGCCCACCAGCAGGGGGAGCAGCATCTCGGCCCTGGAGCAGCCTAACAAACACCACTGCCTCCTCAGGACCCGTTTTGTGCCTACTGTGTGCTTGGGGACCGAAGATTCTGAAGATATCTTGGGTAGTCTATGAGGGGGTGAAGATTTTCAAACAGTAGGAAAAGTTATAAAGAAGAAGTTGCTTCCAGTTTCAAAACACAAGTAAGACTCTGTATGCGTCCTCTTCCTCAGATGCTTCCTTAGCAACTTGAGACACACAAATATACCTCAGTCTTTCTTCTGCATGAAGTTCCCCCAGGAAACAATGTTTTAAGCCTGATGTAACTTCAGTGACATTTCTTTTAAAGACAGCCAGTAAAATTTAAAATGTTTAAATCAATATAATTGATATTTAGTAAGTATCCAAGGGTTCTCAGTGTAATTCTGGCCATTCTCTCTTTGATGATCTTCTGGAAAAGGGAACTGAGAAGAAATGGATGGATTTCATGATTTAGAAAGACAAAACAAAACAAATCAAAGTGCTCCTTTCCAACGCAAACACTGCCCAAGCTGGATAAGCACAGGTATGAAATTTGAGCTTGCCCAGCTATCAAAGAGTGCTTCTGGGGACTTCCCTGGCAGTCCAGTGGTTAAGACTCCATGCTTCCACTGCAGAGGGTGAGGGTTCCACCCCTGGTCGGGGAACTAAGATCCCCCATGCCGCACAGTGCAGCCAAAATAAACAAACAAACAAAATACCACATCATTACTTAAAAAAAAAAGAGTGCTTCCAGTTTGACACTGATTCCACTTTTTTCTAAGCTTCCGTTTACATGAACTTCTCCAGCTGAAAGATTTCTTTCTGAAAAGATGCAAAACAGTGGAATCTCTCCTCCCCTTCCTACGTACCTAGGGCAAAGGGCTAAACGCTGAGGCTGAATTTCAAATCCATCTCTGCTAAGTCACTAGTCAACATTTAGGATTTAATTAGTCACCTCCCACACTTGCCAAATAGACATGATCATGTTAGCCTTAGAAGATCTTTTTTAACACTCTGAAAAAGAACAAGCACTCCAAGCACTTATTTCATGTCATACCCTATCTCAGAACTAGTGTTTTACATAAATGCACCATAACCAAAACTTACAATTTGATGAGAAAAAATGAGAGAAAATGGGAAATAAGGATGGGAAAATTAAGATAGAATCAGGAGGGCTTCCCTGGTGGTGCAGTGGTTAAGAATCTGCCTGCCAATGCAGGGAACACGGGCTCGAGCCCTGGTCCGGGAAGATCCCACATGCCACAGAGCAACTAAGCCCTTGCGCCACAACTACTGAGCCTGTGCTCTAGAGCCCACAAGTCACAACTACTGAAGCCCGCGAGCCACAACTACTGAAGCCCGCACGCCTAGAGCCTGTGCTCCACAACAAGAGAAACCACTGCAATGAGAAGCCCACGCACCGCAATGAAGAGTAGCCCCCGCTCGCTGCAACTAGAGAAAGACCGCACGCAGCAACAAAGACCCAACGCAGCCAAAAATTATAAATAAATTCAATAAATAAATTTATAAAAAAAGAAAGATGGAATCAGGAGTGAGATTAGCATGTAAAATTCATTCCTTGAAATCTTATACAGAGGAAAATATTATCAGTGATGTAATTCAGCACCTTACTTCATAGCAGTTAAAAAAAAAACAGAAAACTCAGAAAATTACCTCCAGCTTTGAGCAATGTGACTTCCTGTTGAATTCTCCAAGTTTAAACTACGCAAAAGATAATTGAAAAAGACATTTTGCAGTTATTGGCTTTAAACCAGTTAAAAATTGAGAGCTAACTGCCAGACTTGTGCCCTTGAGAAGTTCTGTAGCTAAAAGGGCCAGATTTCCATTAAAGTCATTTCTAGTTTGTGATACAAAACCGTCTGTATTACAGACAGGAGAATATTCAGTTTTCTAGTCTCTTATAGCTACAGGTTAAAAAGGGCCATTCCAAGCAGATTTCTACCCACATATGACCCCAAGTCTGTAGAACCCTTTCAGCCTCTCCAAGGATCCATCCTCAAGCCTCATTTCGTGTCTTGGGGGTACAGTTCTAATTCTCTCATGCTGCCTACCTCAGGCCCCTGAGGTTTGGAAAAGCCATGATGTTATTCCCCTCACAGATCTGCTTTCATGAGAATTTGGAAGTCCTGAGCCTCCATTTGCTCAAAAACAGCAAAGGAAAGAACTGGGCCTCTGCTGAGCCCTCCATAGGTCTGTAGGAGGTGACGATAAGGGTTCTCAGATGACTTCTAAGATATTCAAACTCCCGAATGCTTTCTAGCAAAGCTGACTCTCCTAAGGTAGAAGCCTTCTTACACAGGTGCGAAAAGCACTAACCAGGGCTTCCCTGGTGGCACAGTGGTTGAGAGTCCGCCTGCCGATGCAGGGGACACAGGTTCATGCCCCAGTCCGGGAGGATCCCACATGCCATGGAGCGGCTAGGCCCGTGAGCCATGGCCGCTGAGCCTGCGCGTCCGGAGCCTGTGCTCCGCAACGGGAGAGGCCACAGCAGTGAGAGGCCCACGTACCGCAAAAAAAAAAAAAAAAAAAGAGAGAGAGAGAGAAAAGGAAAGCACTAACCATAAAGAGATCGATAAGTCAGACTTCATGAAAATGAAGAACTTTTGTTACCCAAAATACCACTAAGACAGCAAAAGGTAAGCCATATTGGAAGACTCTATTTGCAATATATATTTATGATAGAGTCTTGTCTCCAATATAAATAAAGAATGCATACAAATCAGTAAAAGAAAAAAAAGGCAGAATACCTAATTTAAAAAAAAAGATTTAAAAAGCATATCCAAGTGGTCAGTATACACATGAAAAGGTACTCAACATCATTAGTCAGTAGAGAAATACAAATGAAGACCTTAGCAAGATATTGTTACACACACACAAAAATGGATAAAACTGAAAAGGGTGTGGAATAATTGGAAATCTCATAATTGCCAGTGGGAGTATAAATTAATACAATCACTTTGGAAAAAATATCTAATGCCGATGACCATATGCATATTCTGTGAGCCAGCAAGTCTGCTTCAGGGCAGAAATACATACATAGCAGCATTCTGTGTAACAGCCCCAAACTGGAAAAACCCAAATGTCCACCAACACTAGCATGGATAAATAAGCCAGAGGGCATAATACAATGCAATATTATACCACAATGGGAAAAAAAAACAAAAACAAAAACACTACTGTAATAATGAGTTTAGGCCTTAAAGACATAATGTTGAGCGGGACACAGAAGAATGAATACGTACAGTAGGATTCCACTTACACAAAGTTTAAATGCAGACAAAACCAAACTGTGGTGATAGAAGATAGAATGACTAGGTCGGGGGATCCAGTGAAGTTCCCAGAGTGTCATTAATGTTCCATTTCTTGATCTGGGGGTTATTACATGGGTGGTTTCATTTTTGTAAAAATTCTTCAAATTGTTTACCTGTGACTTGTGTACTTTTCTACAGGAGTGCTATACTTAGCAAAAGTGCTTACTTAAATAAGAGGGCTTGACGAAGCAAGCCTCCAGGTCTGAGACCTCACCCACTGTCACTACTTTAAAATGAAGGCAGAAGGGGGAATTTTACACTGACATTCCTGGAGGCTGCACGAGAATCTGTTTTTCAAAGGCTGCTCTTGCACAATGGAGAAGGGGATGGTTACCTGGAAGCAACACCACTGGCTTTTATTTTCTAAATAATTTTTCAGAAACTGCAACAGGCATGGAAGAGAATAGAACCAGAAAAGCTCATGGAGAAACAAAACATCAGAGAGTTAAAGAGACCTTGGGAGGTCATGGGATCCAGATTTCTCTCTCCTTGGAGGAACACATTCAGTTTCCCAGATGATGAGAAGAGATATTCTACAATAGCACTAAGACTGTGGGTGATTTTTGATCTGATTAATTTTAACTTGATATACCAGGTTATAACTGGTATAGAGTCATAGCCATAAGAGTCCTTTATGGCTAAGTTTGCCAATGATATATCCTGAGAGGCTAGTCATGTTACTTCCGGTTATTTTTTAAGAAACCTCTTTAATCTGGTGGCTCTTACTTGGTAATAGATAGAGTAGAATTAACTATTGGTAACATTCCAACTTGCACAAGTAGCAATATGTGGTTTCCTGGTATTGAACTCCTGAGTGCAGTGTCCACATAAAGTGGTTCTAATTTGGAAACCAGCATCACATTTACATAAGTCACAATGCATTTCATTACATCTGCTCATTTAAGTATTTATTTATCCTCTTTTACAACCATGATTTTAAAAGGTCTTTCATTTTGACAATAATCTGTAGATTCCCTTACCATTCTCTTTGCTAAGCTAATGAAGATTCACACTATAATCATCAATTACCCACAACCATGCTCACTGAAACCTCAGTTATCGATGGTTGGTCACATCCCTGGAGAACGATCTGCCAGTGTCCTAGTGGGTAAGTCCTTCGTGGAAAAACAAACCTAGTTTTCTAATGTGAGCAACAATAGCCACACTACTGAGTCCTTCAAGTATGAAAAGTAATTAGTGGATACATGACATAGAACCCTGACTACTCATGAGCATGGTCCACTCGGGTTATAAATGGAAGGATGGTCCATTTTATGTGCCAATTTGGGTAGGCCACGGTATCCAGTTTTTGGTCAAACAACAATCTGGATGTTTCTGTGAAGGTATTTTTTAGATATGATTAACATTTAAATCAGTAGGCTCTGAGTAAAGCAGATTGTCCTCCATGTGGGTGGGCCTTATCCAAACAATTAAAGACCTTAAGAGAAAAGGCTGCAGTCCCCAGAGGAAGAAGGCCTTCTGCCTCCAGACTGCCTTTGGACTCAAGATGCAATAGCAACTCTTGCCTGGCCTCCAGTCTGCCCACGTTCCCTGTAGATTTCAGACGTACCTGCCCCTATATCGCATAAGCCAGTTCCTTAAAATCAATCACTCTCCCTCCCTCCCCCCACACCCCCTGTATAGATACACACACACACACACACACACACACACACACACACACCCCTTACTGATCCTGTTTCTGTGGAGATCCCTAATACAAATGGTTTAACATACAGTTGTTTCCAGAGTGAAAGGAACTCTGGAATAGCTTTGTCCCGCATCTACTATATATTGTATCAGAAAAGTAAACTGCATGCTTGTGCGACCATCAAGGTCAATGCTCCTCCTGGGCACTGCTCCCTGCCAAAGTGAACTACATGGGGAATAAGGAATGTGTCATAAGAAGTCTAATATCCATGGAACTCTGCTCAACATTATGTAACAACCTAAATGGGAAAAGAATTTGAAAAAGAATGGATCTGCGTGTATGTACAACTAAATCACTCTGCTGTACACCTGAAACTAACACAACGTTATTAATCAACTACACTCCAATATAAAATAAAAATTTTTTTAAAGTCTAATACCCATAATTAACATACCTCTCACCAAATATCATTATGATCGTGACCCCAGGAGAAATCCGACAAACTGAATAATAATCATGTGACCAAATTTGAACTTTCTCTTTAAATTATTTGACCCAAAGGTTCCCCAAAGGTCTCTCTTTCAGAAACAACTTCCCAAAGTGATCCTCTGATTCCTTCTCTCTAGGTCAGCTTTCTATCTCAACTATTACAAGGTCAGAGTTTCTTCAAGAGAACCTGTAATTATTCAGTCAGACACCTGCTTCAAGACAGAGAGTGGGCTAAAGTTCAAGCAGTGTTTTTGTGCCAAAAAACACGGCTTCTCCACTCAGTTTGATTTCAAGAGGAAAAGTGTTCGTTAGAAGTCTCAAGAACTGAATGGGAGGTGAGAAGATGAAGGAAAAGAGGACTGCAGGCCAAAGGAATCCAAAAACAGGGAGAGGGGAGTAGATGACAGAGGAGTTTCCTGCAGCAGGCCCCTAAATGATTCTGGCGTGAAGGCTGGAAAGTTCATGTATTTATATAATAAGGAGCCAATGCACTACGCATAAGAAAAAAAGTCAGGTTTTATCACTGTTCTTAAACACTGGCATTTAAGAGAATTTAAGGGAAGCACAAAGCTCATTAGCATGACTTACCTCGAAGTGGTAGCTCCTCCAATCAACAACGGAATCTTTATAGCTAATCTCTCCATTTCCTTAGCAACGAAAATCATTTCATCCAGGGAAGGAGTGATTAGTCCTGACAGGCCAATTATATCTATTATTTAAAAAAAGAAAAAAGGACAGTGAGAAGGAGAATGAGAGGAAAAGTAGAAGACTCATTTTCAAAACTTTGTAATAAAGACCACAAGACAGAAGATAAATTCCCAATTTCTAATTCTGAGGCTTCTTTTCTGACTGGGGGTTTTCAATTTATTGTTTGCTTTCAGGAGTAAATATGATTTGCAACTTCAAGTTGCAATAATATGCTTGCCACAGTTTCGGGAAGCCACGCAATTGTTAGTTCATGATTTCCCAGACTCAACGTGTCACAGTATCAGAAGAAACATAAAAGCAACTACACACAGAGGAAAAAAATCTAATAAAACTGTTCTCTTTTAAGAAGCCTGTCCCCATTCCCCTTCCTCATAGCTAGAAAGGAGTTTCACGGTGACCTTCTCACCCCTTCGACCTCCATTATAAACGGCAATGACAGCACCCCCAGGCAGAGCTGGCACTTGAATGTCTGAATGTCCCACCATCCCACATGGGCTGGGGCATGGCTATTCACCAACAGACAGACAATGGGAGGAAATGATATTTACTGAAATGCCCAGGAGCACGGCTGCACAGTACCTGCTTTGTGGTCGAGAGCAGCTTTCAGTATCTTGTCACATGGAGTCATGACTCCTAAGTCAATAACTCTGGAGCACAGAAATGAGATGTGAGAAAATTAATGAGAACCCATTGGTGAAAAAGCTAGACCAACATTTTTATTTAGCCATTAAATACTGCTCTAACGTAAACTGGAATCACACTGAAAAGCTCACTAAATATCAACCACCAACTCAATGATGACTGCCATTTATTAGGAACTGACCATGGGTCAGGGACTATGCTGAGCTTTTTTAAACACCTTTGCCAACTTAATCCACAGAGCATCTAATCCACCTATTTAAAGTATACAATTCAATAATTTTTGGTGGAGGACATTATTATTTCCTAAGCTCAACACATAATTTGCCATTTTAACCTAAGTACAATTCAGCATCACTAATCAGTCAATTGCAATGTTGTGCAACCATCACCAGCATTTATTTTCAAAACTCTTTCATCGCCCCAAAAGAAACTCTGTAATCCCTCAGCAACAATCCCCGATCGGCCCGCCCCAGCCCCTGGTAACCTCTACTCTACTTTCTGCCTCTATGAATTTGCCTAGTTTGGATATTTATACAAGTGGAATCATACATTATTTGTCCTTTTGTGTCTGGCTTATATCACTCAGCATAATGACTTCAGGATTGCTCCACGTTGTAGCCTGTGTCAGACCTTCATTCCTTTTTAAGGCTGAATAATATTCCATTGTATGAATGTGCCACATGGTGTTTATTCATCCATCTGTCAATGGACACCTGGGTTGTTTCCACTATGCTAAGCCTTCTGTATAAACAATCATGTTTAACCCTCACAGGAACTCTACATGGAAGCACTACCATGGGGCCCATTTTCTGTGGTTTGTTTTCATATTTTACTTCATGCATTTATCCAAATATATACACTGGATGGATTATTACAAATGGCATCATTGCGTTAAAGAATATAAATATTTTTATGATGCTCGATTCATGTTTTAAACTCGATTTTGAGGCAGGTTTTACCCATTAATACTCTCTCTCTTTTTAAAAAAAATTCTTGAAAACATGATTTTTACATTTTAATGAGGAAGGGCCCAGAGAAGTGTGGGCCCAGAAGTTAAGCATCTTGTCCAGTCAAACAACCAATCAGTAGCAGAGCTGAGGTTTGAACCAGGATCTGACACCAAAATCCATCTTCTTAGCCATGTAGGCCAATAAAGATGCTGGGTAAGTTCACTCAATAAATATCCACTGAACAGTATACCCTACATGGAAGCCAACAAGGAGGATAAGCAAGAAGAGGTCAGTTCCTGCACATGAAAAGCTGACGAGAAGGAATCTGGTGACTTAAGTCGAGGGAGAGGGAGACTGAATCAGAGAGCAGGTAACCACGAGAGATGGAGTGAGACTCAAAGGAAGAGCTGACCCTGGGCGGGCACATGAGAAGGGGGACGCAACTGCGCAGAGGAAGCCTGGAGCCTGTTACGCTCAGAGGACAGAGTAACACCAAGGAACTGTAACTCAGGGAGGAGACAGCTTTCTGGAACTCGGAGAAAATGGGACTTCTGCCCTTGGAAATGTTCTATAAACTACTCTTCTATTCTAGATTTAGAGAGTACACAGAATGTCAGTCATTTTGACAATTTAATTTGATCATAAGTATTTGTTATAAAGATGTTTAAAAAATTACAGTACGTGTTTTCACTTGCTTACTAATGTCAACAATTCTTAAAACTAAATAGGCAAAATAATTTTAAATTAAAAAAAAATCAGTGCTTAAGAACTACTACCCAGGGCTTCCCTGGTGGCACAGTGGTTGAGAGTCTGCCTGCCAATGCAGGGGACACGGGTTCGTGCCCCGGTCCGGGAAGATCCCACATGCTGCGGAGCGGCTGGGCCCGTGAACCATGGCCGCTGAGCCTGCACGTCCGGAGCCTGTGCTCTGCAATGGGAGAGGCCACAACGGTGAGAGGCCTGCGTACTGCAAAATAAAAATAAAAATAAAAAAGAACTACTACCTGACATCATGTCAGCTGCTAACAGGTGGGTGTAGTTGGACACCAGGGGCAGGAAGGAGCCTTGCTTCTCACTATATAGCTTCTCATACTGTTAGATTTTTTAGCTTGTTGCCATATTACTTAAATTAAAAAAAATAAACTAGCACATATGGAATCCTCAGTAAGTAAATTTCAAATCAATGCTAACTCTATTCAGGTCTGTTAGCACTAAGCTGGTAGAGAACAAATGCTGTAGGTGTTGATGACGGGGCACTGCAGGTTATGACAGGGGCGAGGTGGAACCTTTTTTTTTTTTTTTAGCACATTGCACTCAGTCTGGCAACTAGATTTGTTAAACTGTGACTAAATACAGCCTATAAAACTAAGCAAAACAGCATATTGCTTTTATATCAAGACAAAGAGGCATGTATTTCAAAGCTGACTGCTTTCAGCATTGCATATATTTTAAAAATTCAATTAAAAATCATCAGTATGATGGCAAGAATCATCTTGCTCTCAATTCGTTTTCTTGTTTTAGGCACTGTATCGCTCAGGAACATCGTGTGATGCTTGCTTTTGTTTGAAGAAAAGTAAGGAGACCTCGTGGCAGGACAGAAATGGAGGAAGGAGAAAGCTGTAGGGAGTAAGGTCAGAGGGGGAGAAGAGGGCATCTTTTTTTCTTTTTTTAATTTTTATTATTTATTTATTTTTGGCCACGTTGGGTCTTCATTGCTGCGTGCGGGCTTTCTCTAGGTGCAGCGAGCGAGGGCTACTCTTCGTTGCGGTGCGCGGGCTTCTCATTGCAGTGGCTTCTCTTGTTGCGGAGCACGGGCTCTAGGTGCACGGGCTTCAGTAGTTGTGGCAAGCGGGCTCAGTAGTTCTGGTTCGCGGGCTCTAGAGCGCAGGCTCAGTAGTTGTGGCCCACAGGCTTAGTTGCTCCGCAGCATGTGGGATCTTCCTGGACCAGGGCTTGAACCTGTGTCCCCTGCACTGGCAGGCGGATTCTTAACCACTGCACCATCAGGGAAGCCCCGTAGAGGGCATCTTTTATTGTTGTTTTTTTTACATCTTTATTGGAGTATAATTGCTTTACAATGGTGTGTTAGTTTCTGCTTTATAACAAAATGAATCAGTTATACATATACATACGTTCCCATATCTCTCCCCTCTTGCGTCTCCCTCGCTCCCACCCTCCCTATCCCATCCCTCTAGGTGGTCAAGGGCATCTTAATGGCAGCAATTAGTTCGCTTTTCAAAATATTGTTTCTTTAGCTATCCAAATGGAGCCCTTAGGTAGTTGTCTGGATAGGTAAGCCTGGAGTTCAGGTGACAGATCCATGCTGGGGATAAAACTTGGGACTTGACAGCGTATTAGATGGTGTTAAAAAGTCTTCAGACGGTGTGTAAAAGATGTAGAAAAGTAAGTTGCCAAAAGCGGGTGGAGGGTGGGGAGAAAGCAGGGAGGGAAGGTAGGGAGAGAGGAGGGGAAGGGGAGCGGAGATGAAAGGGGAGAGGAGCAAGAAAAAAAAAGTCATGAGACTGAATGAGATGATCTAAGACTCTCTGACCAGACCTACTTTAACCCGATCTGACTTTTATCAAGATCCCAGATGGTCAGAAGGCACATTACAGTCCGAGAAGCACTAACCTAGGTAGTGAGGACAGACAGAGAAGAGGTCCCAGGGCTGAGCCTCGGAGCATTCCCCTGTTCAGGGGTCGCACAGAGAAGGAGAAATCAGCAAGAGAGTGACAACTTGCAGTCAGGCAGGTAAGAAGAGGTCTGGAAACAGTGAGCCAGGGGACTGGGGTACAAGTTCAACTTCCAACGTATTAGGCTGCCTTAAGAGGTCTTGCTGGGCGACAAATATATCACTGTTTAGAGGAGCACTTCCCAACGTTGTCCACGCATAGAAAGTAGTATTTATGGCACTGGGATACAGGAAGGAGGCTGCTCACCACCAGGGAAAACCAATCTGGTTTCCCCAGCCCCACCCCAGAAGAAGGGGATCAGTTTCTGAGCATGTGTGAGTTGAGAAATCAGTTTCTAATGTGAGCTCATTAGAATATGGTGCGACAAGTACCACAGAGGAGGCATTTACAGTGTGCTGTGGGAGACCATCTAATCTCGGTAACAACTAGAAGCACGCCAGGAGGGTGATTCCAGCTGCATTTTGAAAAAATACATAGGTATTAGCTGGATGAAGGAAAATAGAGGGCCACCCAGGCAGAAACTAGTACTATGAAGGTCCAGAATCACAAACAATGGGCCCTGGGGAACCCTGGCTGAAGGAAAGGATCTGAAGCCTGGGTCAATC
The DNA here is from genome assembly GCF_964165515.1 of Mesoplodon bidens. Lineage (NCBI taxonomy): Eukaryota > Metazoa > Chordata > Mammalia > Artiodactyla > Ziphiidae > Mesoplodon > Mesoplodon bidens. The sequence goes on along the minus strand of NC_138176.1, from coordinate 114,628,661 downwards.
CCATCCCTGCCTTCCGTGGCAGCCGCCATTCTTCCCACTATCTCTTCCCATTTTCTCTCCCCTTTACTACAACTCCCTGCGTCCCCCATATAGCTCTCCACCTCCCTTGGCTTTCCCTTGGTTTCCCTTCTGCACTCTGAGCTATACCCCATGTCTGTAGGCCTCTTATACACATTCTTATATTTTGCCATATGAGAGATTAAAGAAAATAAAAATGATGTTATGGGGGCTTCCCTGGTGACGCAGTGGTTGAGAATCTGCCTGCCAATGCAGGGGACACGGGTTCGAGCCCTGGTCTGGGAAGATCCCACATGCCGCGGAGCAACTGGGCCCGTGAGCCACAACTACTGAGCCTGTGCGTCTGGAGCCTGTGCTCCTCAACAAGAGAGGCTGCGACAGTGAGAGGCCCGTGCACTGCGATGAAGAGTGGCCCCGCTCGCGCAACTAGAGAAAGCCCGAGTGCAGCAACGAAGACCCAATGCAGCCAAAAATAAATAAATAAATAAAATAAATCTATATATTAAAAAAATGATGTTATGGAAAATTTTGTATTTTATAATCATCTTTCTAAAGTGCTTATAACAGAGCTGTAAATGCAAGCATATAATTTGGGTTTCTAATACAGAAAAAAATGTAAGCTGCACTAAATGCCTTAGCAAAAGCATCCAATACCATTTAAGAATTCATATAATTTAGAAAATAAATATTGTAATATATAAAGCCCCTTTTACTCTCCAGAAGGAATTAAAATGGAATATAAAGCTAGCTTTGCATCTGCATCCACTTAGGGTGCCTCATATTTGCTGTCATGTGAAATAAAGTTAAAGGTGGCAGCTTCTTCTGATCCTGCAATTCACAGATACCACCACTAGATGGGAGTACCGTACAAGTCTGCAGCCCCAACTAAGGTTTCCAAGCTGTGGTTAAGAACAGATAAATAGATGAAGCAGGAGTGATACATGCATACGATGGAACCATAAGAAGCCATAAGAAAGAAGGAAATCCTGCCATTATGACATGGATGGACTATGAGGGCATTATGCTAAGTGAAATATGTCAGACAGAGAGAGACAAATACTGTATGATATGCTTACATGGGGAATCTAAAAAAGCTGAACTCATAGAAACAGAGAGTAGGACAGGTGTTACCAGGGGCTGAGGGGTGGTGAAATGGGGAGATGTTGGCCAAGGGTACAAACTTCCAGTTGGAAGATGAATAAGTTCTAGGGATATAATACACAGCACTGTGAATGGAGTTAACAATACTGTATGATATACTTGAGAGTGTTAAGAAAGTAGATCTTAATGTGCTCACCACAAACAAGAAATGGTAATTATGTGATGTGATGGAGGTGTTAGCTAACACTATGGTGGTGATCATACTGCAATATATAAGTGTATCAAATCAACACGTTTTACACCTTAAACAATGTTATATGTCAATTATATCTCAATTAAGCTGGAAAACGACAGACAGACAGACAGACACACACACACACACACACACACACACAGTTGAAAGCCTCCGAATAATTATAAAGAGAGCATGTTGAGGTGCTAGGAGAAGTCTCTAGTGCGCCCTTGACTTAGATACAGTCGTTTTCCTCACTCAGCTGAAAGTTCTAACATTATACAGTTTCAAAGTGTCCCCTTCTTAGCTATATATTGCATATTATTTACCCATACTAGATAATTATATTAAGAACCACTGGTTAAAGTGAAAATATGCCTCATTATCTGTTTCATCAGATCCATATTTTTTAAAGTACTAGATGTATATCTAATTTTAACATTTCTGTTAATATATCCTACTTTTTCTTACCCAGTTAAACAGTGTGCATTATCTGTTAAATAGGAAAAGTCCACATTTGTCTTTTTATATAATTATTATTAAAGAGTATATCTAAAATCAACTTTCATGTAATCAAATATCTGATCAAAAATGTTTTTAAATATTCTAAATTATTTCTTCAGAGGAATTTAACTAGAATATTAATATTATACATTACAGTTAAAGTTGTTTATAACTGGAATAAATACTGGAAGCTAAACTGACATAACATAGAATCCCGACTTTTGGATTCAGAAGCCCTAAGTACAGCCTGCCACTTGCTAGCTGTGTAAAATGAGAAATACAATAATTGATGCATGCAAAGCATGATCAAAACCGTAAAAAGAAAGAATGATCAAAAAGAAAGAAAGAAAGAAAGAGAGGGAGGGAGGGAGGAAGGAAGGAAGGAATCAGGAAGAGAATACCAAAAAACAAAGAAAAAGAAAAATCAGTTATATAAAAGCACTATATAAATTGTGAAGCAGAAAACAAATGTTAGGTATTAATAAACTCTTGGTGGACACATCCCCAGATCTATTTAAATTCTCAAATCTGCAAATTCTATTGCATCATCCCCATAAAAAATGTGTTTTCTGTCTAGACAGAACTATCACTTTCAGTCCTCTTTACTTATTTTTTCCCCCACAAAGAACACGTCTCTTCATGAGATTTACTGCACCAACAACAAAGAACCAGGAATGAGAAAGTTGCATTAATATCTGGTACTGGATGGTTTGCTAGACTCACTCACTAGCCGGGTGATTCACCCAGGCATCAGCTGGAACATGGATACCCAGGCAAAAGCATACATTTAACTACATAAAGCAGCTATCAGGGGCACCTGTCTACTCGCTGATGTCATAACATTAAACCCACCAATGTCAAGAGTCTATGTGTTATAAGACATAAGCCCCAAAGGGGTGTTTGACCTGATAGAAAAAGTTTGCACATTAACTTTTTTTTTTTTTTGCAAAAAGAATAAAATTTCATCAGAAGATGCTTCTCCAGTTACTCCAGATAAGTGGACCCCAGTGCACAAGCCAGAGGAACTGGGTGTGCTGGTCACAGTTTTCCCTGGCCTTTTTTTTTTTTTTTTGACTGTTTTGGGTCTTGGTTGCTCCATGTGGGCCTTCTCTAGGTGCGGCGAGTGGGGGCTACTCTTCGTTGAGGTGAGCAGGGTTCTCACTGCGGTGGCTTCTCTTGTTGCGGAGCATGGGTTCTAGGTGCATGTGTTTCAGCAGTTGTGGCTCGCCGGCTCTAGAGCACAGGTTCAGTAGTTGTGGCGCACGGGCTTAGTTGCTCCACGGCATGTGGGATCTTCCTGGACTAGGGATCAAACCCGTGTCCTGTGCATTGGCAGGCAGATTCTTAACCACTGCACCACCAGGGAAGTCCCTTAAAATGTTTTAACTGGAGGAAAAAACATTCCTGGTATGATTCCTTCAGCTACTTGTCCATTTTTCATAATAAAAAATGATAAACACATGACAATGATATCTCAAGAATTGCTGTAGAGAGTTTGCCTACAAATTGCCTTTTTAATAGTTCTTGTCCCACTATCACCACTAAATATGTTTCTGGCTTTTTAGCCTGATAAACAGTAAAGTTCTTGAATGGAGAAAAGTCAACTCAATCACTTTGGTGTCTCTGATACAATGCATGGTATGTAGTAGATGATCTATAAACATTTATCAGCTTAACTGAATTTGAACTAATTATGATGAACGCAAATAGAAACCAACAACATAGGGTTTGAAAAGATGAGACAACAGAAGAAATGTCAGAGAATTTAGGAAGCAAATACCTCATCCAAATACTTATTCCTCATCCAAATACTTATCCTATAGGTAAAATCTCATTGTAACAACCTCCACTGTATCTCCAGTATTTTTACCTTAAAAAAAAAATTAGGGTTTCCCTGGTGGTGCAGTGGTTGAGAGTCCTCCTGCCGATGCAGGGGACATGGGTTTGTGCCCCGGTCTGGGAAGATCCCACATGCCGCGGAGCAGCTGGGCCCGTGAGCCATGGCCACTGGGCCTGCGTGTCCGGAGCCTGTGCTCCGCAACTGGAGAGGCCACAACAGTGAGAGGCCCGCGTACCACAAAAAAGAAAAAAAAATAATATATTCCAAGAACAATATGCCTCATTTCCAGGACCAGGAGAGAATGCTAAGTCTTTGACAATGAACAGGCAGCCAAACGGAAGTGCCTGTGAAGACAGTCAGAGGGAAGAAGGTGTCACCCTGACACTGCTCCTCCATCTCCAGCCTTTCTGAGTGGTTCTTAGCTGCATTTAATTAGCCTTGAACGCAGACATGGATAAACATTTTGAGAGTAGGCAGGGGGCTTAGAGGGTAATTATTATCTGACAGTGGGCAAAGACAACTCCAAGGGGGCCCAGCTGTAGCTGCAGTCAAGTCTCTCTTCTCTACAGAGAAAAATGCATATTGGAAAGAAGTCCATGACTCAAAGAGACTGTTGGTTGGACATGGACCAGAGAAGACATTAGTTATATTAGGCTTTTCATTACAAAGAATATGTTGAAATCTGAGCAAAACATGCTCTTACTGTGGGTCATGAGCTCTCACATAGAAATAAATTTGCACTGAATAATCATTCAACTATAATGAAAGATATAAGAAAGGGATTTTACTTGTATACAACATTCAAAAACTAGCTTCATCAACACCAGGAGGCATGCCTGGCTCTGTTCTAAGCAAAGCAAAAAGAACTGTACAGTCAAAGCCTTCTTATAAGACTCCATTTGGCTAAGGTCTTAATAAGATCTTGGCTCTAAAAATCTGGCAGTTCATTGAGAGGAAAAGGGAAATATGCTCACGCCATGGGGTGGGACCCAATGTTCTAGCCTCTGGCCGGAGGTCAAATCCCCAGAGGCCTCTTGTTGTTTTGACACTGCTTGAATAGTTTTTTCTATTCTTTTTGTCCTTACTGAACATACAACATTGAATAATTACTAACTTCCTTCATTTGAAAAGGTATGTTCAATGTAGAAAATTTGAAAACACAGTGAAGAAAAAAATTAAAAATAACCTCGAACATCTACTGCCCTACCCTGCCCTTCGCACCCAGTAAAGAATTACCCTGTTAATGTTTTTATTTTAAATAAGAAAGGGGGTGAAAACGAAGGGTCTTAACTCACCTGAAATTATTGCAGCCAAGGACTACTCCAACTATGTTCTTGCCAATGTCGTGCACGTCGCCTTTAACGGTAGCCAGCACAATGGTACCTTGGTAAGGGTCCTGGAGAGGAAGCCAAGCAGCTAAGCATTGCTGTGGTCACTTCAGAGCAGATCACCCAGTTCTCCAAAGCCAGACAGGTGTCAGCATAGAAAGCAATTCAATACAACCAAGGCAACCTCAAAGATGGACCCAGGGGACTTCCCTGCTGGTCCAGTGGTTAGGACTCCAGGCTTCCAATGCAGGGGGTGTGGGTTTGATCCCTGGTCGGGGAACTAGGATCCCACATGCTGCGTGGCATGGCCAAAAAAAAAAAAAGACGGACCCAGAAGCCAAGTCCCGTCCTCTGTGAGAAGGCAGCTGTAAGCCCCTGTAGCTCGAAGGAAGCCCACCCAGCTGGTTAGCTCAGGGGGCTTCAACCAAGATCATGCATTCCATCACCTCAAAGGACAGTTTAAGTTCAAATACAAAACAGTCCCATCGCTGAAGATCATATCCTTAACCCCCAAAACCTGTCTGATAAACGTTCGCTGTTAGCAGTAAAGGGAGAGGGAGGAGCCAGTGAATCGCACGTGTCCTGTCAGAATGGGAAGGACCACAACAGCCCAGTGCAGGGGGGCTTCAACACTGTTGCTCCAGACTGTCAGCACTCCCTCCCTCAGAAAAAGGAAGGGAGGGAGGAAGGGACGGAGGGAGGGAGGGAGGGAGGGAGGGAGGAAGGAAGGAAGGAAGGAAGGAAGGAAGGAAGGAAGGAAGGAAGGAAGGGAGAAAAGAAGAAAAGAGAAAAAGAAAAGAAAAAGGCACACAAGGCAAATGGGATTTTTAGAAACACTATGCAAGAGCCATTCACAAACTCAGATCGATTTTAGAATTCAGAATCCTAGGGGCCAAAGCTGCCTGAGCTTCACAGGGGGCTAAACAAGGTCAAAAGCTTAATGATTTACTGTGGTGGTACAGCCAATAAGAATGGAACTGAATCCAGCAGTGGTGACAAGAACATGACCAGCACACAGGAAATATTCAGTTAAGAGGTTAAGAGGTTTTCCAAAACTAAACAGCATCTCAAGGGTAGGGATCAATCTTTTTTAGCTACAGTGTTGAGCATAGTACCTGGCACATAGTAGGAGCTTTGTAAATAGTCAGTAGATGAATGAACAAACTGCTTTTGTCTTGAAATCATGGGCTTTGAAAAATTATGTTCCTATTAAGAATTTCATGAAGCCACATTTATGGGAAAAATCCCAGGGTATTCTGATATTTGGTAAAAGAGCTGGATCATTCCTCCCTTTCATCTTCAATGACAAACACAGCCAAGCCTGATGGCTTAGGTCCCTACCCACACCCCAGTAAGAGTGTGCAGAGCCGATCCCCACAGGGCCCACAGGCTTGGACAAAATGACTCACCTTGTCTTCTATCGTGCCAGTAAGCTCTTTGGTTTCTTCTCTCTCTTTTTCCATGAAGGGAATAAGGTGACCCACGGCTTTCTTCATGACCCGAGCTGACTTTATAACCTGGGGTAAATACACAGAGTCAGGCATCTTTACCAGAACACCTGGATGATTGCTACTGGCCACTTGTGAAATTTTAGCACAAATTATTATGCATGCTTTGTCCTCAGGTCAGCCACCCTGGATTCCACTTATGACAGTGGGTGGGGTAAGAAAGGAGATCCCCGTGAGCAAAGTCAATGAATGAGGTAGAGCAGAAGGAAAACAAGGCTAGAAACCAAATGTTGCAGTTTCTGTCCTCTGAACTTCTGCACGTTATTTTTTCTCTGCCTAGAAGGCCCTCCATCACATCTCCAAGTTCTATACATCCTTCAGGTGTCAAGCTTCTCCTCCAAGAGCCCCTTGTCAGCCTTCTCTTCTCAATCCCCAGTGTTACAATTCACTTACAATTAAGGCTTATGCAAAAAAGGACCTTTTAAAGCTTAAAGAATTGGAGAAGAATTTTGCAAACATATATTGGATAAGCGATTAATTTCCAAAATATATAAAGAACTAATACAACTTCATAACAAAAAACCAAATATTCCAATTAAAAAGTGGGCAGAAGAACTAAAAAGACATTTTTCCAAAGAGGATATCAAAATGGCCAGTAGGCATATGAAAAGATGCTCAACACCACTAATCATCAGGGAAATGCTCATCGAAACCACACTGAGATATCACCTCACACCTGTTAGAATGGCCATCATCAAGACAAGAAACAACAGGTGCTGGGGAGGATGTGGTGAAAAGAGAACTCTTATGCACTGTTGGTGGGAATGTAAATTAGTCCAACTATATGGAAAGCAATATGGAGGTTCTTTAAAAAATTAAAAATAGGTCTACCACACAATCCAGCAATTCCACTTCTGGGTATAAACCCAAAGGATATGAAAACAGGATTTTGATAAGATATTTGCACATCCATGTTTATCACAGCATTATTTATAGTAGCCAAGATATGGAAACCACCCAAACGCCCATCAACAGATGAACGGATAAAAAAAATGTGGTACATATATATACAATGGAATATTATTCAGCCATGATAAAAGAGGATATCCTGCCATGTGCAAAAAACATAGATGGACCTTGAGTACATTATACTAAGCAAGATAAATCAGATAGAGATAGATAAGTACTGTATGATATCACTTACATGGGGAACCTGAAAAAGGCAAATAGGAAAGAAAAAACAAAACAAAACAGAGAGTAAAATGGTGGTTACCAAAGGATAAGGGATGGGAAGATAAGACTGATGGTGTTTAAGGGTACAAACTTGTAACAAATAAATAAGCCATAGAGATCTAACACACAGTATAATGAATATAGACAATAATATTGTACTATAATGATACAGTGTGATAAAAATTGCTTCAACGGCAATCATATTACAATATGTAAATGTATCACTGTGCACTTTAAATTTACAAAACATAACATGTCAAATTTATTAAATAGACAAAAAAGAACAGGGCCTTTTATAAAATTCATCAACGTATGCTAAAATTCATGAGTAGAAGTAGGATGCGAAACAGGATATTTGCATAGTCTCAAAGTTTCTCCCCACAAGTAAATTTACAGTGGAGAAACATAGCAGGCACCATTAACCAAATGATCAAAGTTAACCTCACCAGTAATGAGACACAGCAACATGATGGGCCTCCTGATATGATCCACCGAGAAGGGCACAGCATTATACTGTGTTATTCTTGCCAAAAATGAGAAAACATCAGACAAATTCAAACTGAGGGACAGGCTACCGTTATCAAACTGTACTATACTCTTCAAAAGTCAAGGTCACAAGGAAAGACTCAGGAACTGTTAGAAAAGGCAGGATAAAAGCAATGTGGGGTTGTGGAACACAAAGAGAACAGCAGCGGAAACACTGGTGAAATCTGAATAAGGTCTTTCGTTAACAGTATTATACCAATGTTAACTTCCTGGTTCTGATAACTGTACTATGATCAAGTGAAAATGTTAACATTAGGGTAAGAAGTTGAGTGAGGGATACACATCTGCAACCTGTCTGTAAGTCTAAAGTTAACTCGAAAATAAAAAGTTAAAATAATAAGTCAACGTCATGAAAAATAAAGACTGTGGAACTGCCCCAGACGGGGGGAGACTAAGACAGGACAACTGACGCTCCTTATTTTGAGTGTGGTTATGGTTTCACAGGTGCAGACATGTTAAAGCTTATCAAACTGCATCCTTTAAATACGTGCAGTTTATTGTATATTAATTATAAAACAATAAAGCTATAAGAAAAGATGAATGCTATGAAAGAAACAGGGGAAGTGGGCAATGAATAATTAAATGTAGAATGAGTTTTTAAAAAATCAACTATAATTTTAAGAAGAAGTTAAAAAAGAAAAAAAAAAAGAACAGGGACTTTTCATTTTTTGTATGCCTCCCAGACCTGAACCCAGAAGGCTCAACATGACTTGTTAACTGATGTGGTCAGTAGCTGCTGTAAGTCAAAATAAGAGTAAGAGTACTGGTTTTACTTGAAATATATCATTTAATATATATCACTATTTAAAATGGTAATGACCTTTTCAAAATATTCATCCTTAAGGATGAGCACTGGCTGGTCAAATCAAATCTTAATATGATAATTTTACATTAATCTTGGGTTTTATTTTTTTATTTAATTTAATTTATTTTTATATAGCAGGTCCTCATTAGTTATCCATTTTATACGTATTAGTGTATACATGTCAATCCCAATCTCCCAATTCATCCCACCACCACCACACCCCCGCCACTTTCCCCGCTTGGTGTCCATACGTTTGTTCTCTACATCTGTGTCTCTATTTCTGCCTTGCAAACCGGTTCATCTGTACCATTTTTCTAGGTTCCACATATATGCGTTAATATACGGTATTTGTTTTTCTCTATCTGACTTAATGCACTCTGTATAACTTGGGTTTTATTTTAATTTGGGGGTGGAGGAGAGACAGGTGTTAGGGTAAGAAGTGATACAGAAGCCCAGAACATGAAGACTAGAATGCTGGGAATATCCAGATGACCTCTAACCTCCACACCAGCCTAGATGGACTTTTCCAGACTACTCCTAAAAATGAATTTAGAGAAAGAATGACCAGAATCACATCTCAATGCCCCTGAGCTCTTGTCAAAATTGAAATATACCCAAACTTATTATGCATTAAAAAATAAAGGCTTTTTCTTTCAATTGTGAAAATTTCCCATCATTTGCCAACCTGAGGTAGAAACATTTTTCCAGCTCCAAAAAGATCACCAACAATTTTCATGCCATTCATCAGTGGTCCTTCAATGATATTCAGAGGTCGGGGATATTTTTCCTGGTTTAATCTGGCTTCCTCAGTATCCTCAATAATGTATTTTTCAATGCCCTACACACACGAAAAAAAAAATAGGAAAAATATCACAGAAAAACTTGGCTTAAGTTCAAATAGCCAACAAAGAATAAATCATGGAAATACTTAAGATCATGGGTTTTGGAATCAGACTGTTCAAACCCTGGCTCCTATCACTAATTTAGACAATTCATTAAGGCTCAGTTTCCTCGATTAATATATCACACAGTACCAACCTCATGTGGTTATTCTGAGGATTAAATGAGATAACCTGTGTAAGGTGCTTAGCTGGCTTTATTGATATAAAGTAAATATTGAGTAAAAGTGAAAAATTAGTGACAGAAGGAGTACTAATATGTTAAGTTCAAATTCATAATAAAATACACTTTTTTTCCTAGTGGTTTAACAGGTTATATATTAACAAATATCTCCTGTGAAAACAGTATGTTTTCTCACTGTAATGTTACAGGGCTGGGTTGGGGGAGGAATAACAATGGGCAGGACACTTAGACGAAGTTCAGTCCATGAAGCTTCTACTGACTTGTCCTGCCTTCACTGGTCAGGCCCTAATCCTCCAGCATCCCCAGTTCAAGGATCCTTAGAGGTGGCTGACTAGTTCCACAACCTGAAGTAGGTGAATCTCAAAAGTCCAAGAAATTAAAAGTTAAATTCTAGAGGCAAAAAAAGAACTCTGGGGCTTCCCTGGTGGCGCAGTGGTTAAGAATCCACCTGCCAATGCAGGGGACATGGGTTCGAGCCCTGGTCTGGGAAGATCCCACATGCCGCGGAGCAACTAAGCCCGTGAGCCACAACTACTGAAGCCCTAGAGCCCGTGCTCTGCAACAAGAAGCCACTGCAATGAGAAGCCCGCGCACCGAACCAAGAGTAGGCCCCGCTCACCACAACTAGAGAAAACCCGTGCGCAGCAACAAAAGACCCAACACAGCCAAAAAAAAAAAAACTCTGAAATTTTCCAGACTCACAAATGAGGAAACTGAAGCCAAGAGATTATTTATCTGGCCTAAAATTCCAATTATAGCAGAAGAGCCAGGATTCGCTTGTTGACCAAACAACAGCAGCTTGGTCTCAGACAGCATTTCTCAACATCGGCACTACTGACAGTTTGGACTGAATAATTCTCTGTGGTGCAGGACTATCCTGTGCATTGTAGGATGGCCAGTTCAGCAGCACCCCTGGCCACTGGATGCCAGTAAAGCTTCCACCCCCAGTTGGGACAACCAAAAGTATGTCTAGATACTACCAAAAGTGCTGGGGTGGGGGGGGGGCGTGGAGGGCAAAATCACCCAGGGTGGTCCAGGGAACCTCCTTTGTCAGCTGCTGTCAGCACCTCCCTTCCAGCCACATCATCAGCCCCCAGGACGAGCCCCAGCCTCCAGCCCACACTCACCTTCACAAGAGCGTATGCAAGGCGTTCTTCGATGGGGCCATTCCTCCACTCATCAGTCTGGATGACTTTCTTCCCTCCCTTGCCCTGAGTCTGGATTGAAATTTGGACAGAGAGATAATACAACAGGTCACTTACTCAGCTAATGGGCAGAAAAAAACTATGCCTTATTCTTCTTTTACATTTCAAGGCCCTAGTAGAGTATCCAGCATGAATCAAGATCTCGGTAAATGTTTGAGGTAAGGAGAGATGGAAAGAGAGAAGTCTTTTAGGATTTGAACTTTTATTTTTTTAAAAATTTTTTCCTTCCAGTTTTATTAAAATAGAATTGGCATACAGCACTGTGTAAGTTTAAGGTATACAGTGTAATGAGTTGACTTACATACATCATGAAATGTTTACCACAGTAAGTTTAGTGAACATCCATCATCTCATATAGATACAAAATAAAAGAAAAAGACAAAGACATTTTTTCTTGTGATGAGAACCCTCAGGAGTTATTCTCTTAACAACTTTCATATATAATATACAGCAGCATTAATTATACTTATCATGTTGTACATTACACCCCTAGTACTTACTTACCTTACGAGGAATTCTGTACCTTTTGACTGCTTTTACCCTATTTTCCCTCCCACCATCCCTGCCTCTAGTAATCACAAATCTGATCTCTTTTTCTACGAGTTTGTTTGTTTTTAAAGCATAATCGACCTACAACACTATGTTAGTTCCTGGTGCACAGCATAGTGCTTCAATATTTCTATAATCACAAAATGATCACCACTAGGATTTGAATGCTTAGTAGAGAGATAGAGTGAGGCTCCATTTTTTTTCTTTCCTTTTTTCCTAAAAGATAGCATCTTAGGACCAAAGATTTCCAGGACAATAAGAGAAGCTAGCTAAACCTCATATCTGATGAGCTTTTAAAGTTCTCAACAAGGACCATCACTACCCACAGATATGTGCAGAGAGGCTGTAATGAAGCTAAGTCAGAAATCATCCCGGAGGTGGGGACACTGTGAGGTGCAAGACACAGACTGTGCTCTCGGGGACTTTGCCATATCATAAGGGGGGTGGAAATACACAAAGAAAGGTAAGCTAAAGAGAAAGCACGTGCCAAGGGCTGAATGAAGAGATGACACAGATAAGGCTAGGAATTTTGCGTATCATCGCAAACTGGAGTGGTGAAGAGAGACTTCAAAGAAGCTGACAGATTCAGCAAAGGGACAAAAGCACAATGATCATGGTATGGAAGGTGAATGACATTATCTGTTTCCTCCATCTTGACTGATGGCACTAGTTGCCCAAACCATAAGCCTCAGTATCACTCTTGACTCTCCATCCATTCCTCACATTCAATCAATCGCCTAGTCCTAATGCTTACATCATCTCAATTTTTCTCTCTACCCGCTTCCATTTTCATAGTGCAGGAAGCTAACTGGTCTCCACAGCCCAGGATCACCCTGGTCTCCAATGCATCTTCCACCCTGTAGCCAGAGGGGGCTTTCCAAAATGCAAACCTGATCAAACTGCGCCCATGGGAAAAAATTCACTGTAAGTTCCCTATTTCTCTCCAGATATGGTACCGATTCCTCTCCACGCCATACAATGCCCTGACCTGACTGACTTCCTCCCAGCTTCATCTTCTGCTACTCCTGAGGAGCTCAGCCGTCTTGAACGTTTCAATTCCTTATACTCTCCATCATCTCTTTCACCCCCAGGACTTCATTTCTGTTTACCTGACATTTATTCAGCACCTACCAGATGCCAGGCCCCAGCTAGATGCAAATCCTCCTCCTCTGGCAGGGAATACCAGTACAATCCAACCCCAAACATTAGCCTGGCTAACTCCTATTGAGCTTTCAGGTCTCACCTGACCCAGCATTTCTGGGAGGCTTTCCCTGACCACCTCTACCTTTGGGTTCACTGCCCTTCCTAAGCAGTCTAGAGCATGCTATACATGCCCTGCCACAGCACTTACCCACCACACTCAATGACAAATGCCTCTACACACTTTTGCATGCCTCACTAAGTTGCAGGCTCTGTAGGGGCACATCTCTCTTATTACTTAGATCCTCTAAGTACAGAAAGCACAAAGCACAAAACAAGAGTTGGGTAAATATTAGCTGAATGATTTAATCCTGAACAAGAACGGATTTTCCAGAGCAATGTTTGGGCAGGACAGTAGAGGCCAAGTCACAGAGTGCCAGAAATCCATGCTCTGGAGTTTGGACTTAACCTTCCAGGCAGTGGTGGTAGGGGTGGAGGTGGGGGAATGACACAATACAAAGTTCTGAAGCTGCAGAGTAACATTCAAAGTAGTAAATTTTTTTCTTTCGGCCACATGGCTTGTGGGATCTTAGTTCCCCACCCAGGGACTGAACCCGGGCCCTTGGCAGTGAAAGCACTGAGCCCTAACAACTGGACCGCCAGGGAATTCCCATCAAAGTAGTATTTTTAAGAGAACCCTAGAAGGGGGAGGATATTTTAACAGTCCATGATGAAGGCCTGAACTACAGCAGTAGGAACAGGAAGAGGAGGAAAGGACAAACATAAAGGCATCAAATAATGGACAGTGTGGTAGGAAAGAAGGAAGGGCCTGGGGGAAGCTCCAAGGTTGAGGTCTGGGGTAACTGAATGACGCAGGGCTTTATCACATGTCGAGAGACCAATGCCTCTCTCGCATGCTGAAGAACCTTAAAGAAGATGGCAATTAAAAAAAGATATAGGGGGCCTCCCTGGTGGCGCAGTGGTTGAGAGTCCGCCTGCCGATGCAGGGGATACGGGTTCGTGCCCCGGTCCGGGAGGATCCCATATGCCGCGGAGCGGCTGGGCCCGTGAGCCATGGCCTCTGGGCCTGCGCGTCCGGAGCCTGTGCTCCGCAACGGGAGAGGCCACAACAGTGAGAGGCCCATGTACTGCAAAAAAAAAAAAAAAAAAGAAAAAGATATATATATATATATATATATATATATCAGCATTATTTACAATAGCCAAGATGTGAAAACAACCTAAGTGTTCATCAGTGAATGAATGGATATAGAAAGTGTGGTGTATGTATATACAATGGAATATTATTCGGACATAAAAAAGAGGAGATCCCGCCATTTGAAACAGCATGGATGGACCCTGAGGGCATCATGCTAAGTGAAATAAGTCAGACACAGAAAGACAAATACTGTATGATCTCACTTATATTTGGAATCTAAAAAAAAAAAAAAAAAAAAATACTGTCCTGGAAGTGAAAAACAGAACGGCTGTGTGGGTCCAGAGTGGTTTTAAGTGTAGTGGTTGTTCCCCTCGTGATGGCGGGCTGACAGGGAGCTGTGATTCGTCGCCGCTGCCCAGCATCAGGAGAGAGGATGGTACTGCGTATTGCTCGTCTGGGAAAAGACCAAAATTCAAAAATTCAAAGTACGGTTTCTATTGAGTGCTTACTGCTTTTGCACCATCGTTAAGTTGGGGACCTGTGTATTCTCACAATCTGAGGCCATTCAAGAGCCATCCCACCCAGAGCAGAGATCCTCCCCGTTCATGCCCAAAGAGTACTGCCTAATAAACAAACTCCACGGGAACTGCATGGTCTCATGACACCTGGAACTTACTTGCCACAAGTTAGCCTGCACCAAATCAGGGGAATTGTTTTTCAATAAAGCCCATTAGAGAGCTTAGGAAGATCAGAGACAGGACTCTCTCCACCCTTTTTAATAATAATATTGAATAATCTATCAGATGAAACTTGGGTGCAGAGTTCATCATTTCATAACAAAAATTAATAATCATTCTCTTATATAGAAAATAATTCCTCAACCCTTATTTGTCTCATAATATTCCTGCTTTTCACGCTCCCTTTGCACTCGGTGTATCCTGAGGAATGGCTACAGAGCTGACGACTCCTGGCAGTGATGAAAGCATACCTGTTTTGGTTATTAATTCCTTACTGGTAACAGAAGTCACCTTGAATGTAGACAGCCTACTTGACAGAGGGGTCAATGGCTTGTGATAAGTCCTTGTGCTTATATGAAGAGAGAGGCACTTGTTTTTACAATGGATTGTTGAACCCTTGCAATTTTTTTTTTTTAATTTATTTTTGGCTGCATTGGGTCTTCCTTGCTGCACGCGGTCTTTCTCTAGTTGCGGCGAGTGGGGGCTCTCTTCGTTGCGGTGCATGGGCTTCTCATTGCAATGGCTTCTCTTGTTGCGGAGCACGGGATCTAGGTGCACGGGCTTCAGTAGTTGCGGCATGTGGGCTCCAGTAGTTGCAGCACGCGGGCTCAGTAGTTGTGGCACACAAGCTTAGTTGCTCCGTGGCGTGTGGGGTCTTCCCGGACCAGGGCTCGAACCCATGTCCCCTGCCTTGGCAGGCGGATTCTTAACCACTGCATCACCAGGGAAGCCTGAACCCTTGCAATTGTGATGAAGACTTCCCCCTTAATCTTCAGCTGTGCCCCAGGGGCAAAACCTCTCGACAGCTCAGCAAGATATAGAGAAACAAAAACTTGTAAGCAAATACTGAAAGTGAACAAAGACCGAAAGGAATGACTGATATAAAATACAAAACCGGCAAAACCGTACGTGAGAATAGGCTTACGGAGCCCTACCTTTCCTAAGCGAGAGCTGTCTCATCTGAACAGTGGAGAAGATGAAATAGCACATCACTTTATGGGTTAATTAAGAATGCTCTAGTATAACTTCCTGATATAGAAGCTATGATGCCCTTCTGGCCTTCAGCAGAACCCTGTTTTAGTCAGTGATTCATGAAGGATCCCCCGCTAAGTTGAAGGCAGGCTAAGACAAAAACTGAATAGTGTTTCACACTCACGTCTTGGGCTAAGCACTTTGTCTACCTGAGTAGAAACAATCATGGAAGTAGTGAAGGAAAGCTAGGCACTGTTTCTTATGTAATGAGCTGTGAAGCAGAACTTGATTATATTTGCAACAGTCAAGACATTCCGTCCTGGGTCCACATGAGAAATCAGAAACGTCCCAAGGAACTGAGAGGAGGGTCACGTGCTCCCTGGCACTGAGTCTGAACTCCACCCAGCTTTGCTGAATGAACCTAAGGCTAACATGAGCAGTTTCATAAATCTAAATCTTGCCTCCCGTGAGGCTAATAAATCAGGGATGCAGTTAATCCTAAATTGTCCTATCCTTCTTCCAGAACATTTCAGTACTCTTCAAAGGAAGAGGAAAAGTTAGCAGTTCTGCCAGAGATGAATTCAGAATTTAACATGGAAAACATTAACACAGGTGGCAACACACATAAAAGCATTCTACCACTTTCCCAACGTGCTTTGTGAGAAAAATGTCTTCCCTTGCTATCACTTTCTGAAATAAATTAAAAAGTAAGTTTTCTTGAGGTAAAGATCTCATCTTTCCTTAAACTGAGTTCTAGGAAGCAGCACCCATAATAGATACTTAATACACCTAGGACTGCCGAACACATAATAAACGGAAACAAGGAACTCATTTTTGGATTAACTAAAATTATTCTCATGTCTATAAATCAAATGTGTACAGACCTCAAGCCCTGAACTGTAGAACTGTGCCACAATTGGACTAGATCCTAATATAAACAGGTAAAATACAAATATAAAGCTAAAACAACGGGAACCAGGTAATGACATAGCCACACAAGAAAATGTCCAATGTAGCCAATTTACATTATGAGGTAGAAAAATACCCAATAAAGTGGAAAGATGTTCCCAGTATACTGCTAAACAAATGGGTTATCAAAAAAGCATTGAGAATATAGTTAACATTTTTATTAAAAAATGTGTGAGTGTGCGTGTACGTGTGTGTGTGTGTGTGGACACACCTATTAGCACATATTCGTATTGAAAAAAAAAAAAAAACCATGACTAGAAGGTTGTAACAAAATCTCAATGCTTAAAAATGGGTAGTACGGCTTTCCTGGTGGTGCAGTGGTTGAGAGTCCGCCTGTCGATGTGGGGGACACAGGTTCGTGCCCCTGTCCGGGAAGATCTCACATGCCGTGGAGCAGCTGGGTCCATGAGCCACAGCCGCTGAGCCTGCACGTCCGGAGCCTGTGCTCCACAACAGGAGAGGTCACAACAGTGAGAGGCCCGCATACCGCAAAAAAAAAAAAAAAAAAAAAAAAAAAAAAAAAAAAAGGGTAGTAGGATTATGAGTAATTTTTATTTTCTTCTTTTGCTTACCTGTATTTTGTACATTTTCTAGAGTTAATATGTATTACTTTGGTATGAGAAAAATTAATTTTACATTTTAAAATAAACTTAAAGAAATATAAATTAAGAATACTGAAGCAGATAGGTAAGGCCTGCTTCTCCTTCCTTGCCCTAATGAAAACACCTTCTCTAGAACTCTCTGTAGAAACCTTCAATGATTCAAAGACATGGCTGGATCCTTGCTTCTATTCTACAATGAAGGTCTAATAACACTAAGTGAATGAAAGATTCAAAGATAGGAAAAGTCATCCATCGGAACACCTCTCCCTACCTGGGCGTATTGTAAGAGCTTCTCGGTGGCCTCAGGGTCTCTGTTCCAGATGAGGTCCTCACAGAGCTGGAGAAGTTCCTTGTGGATGTCATCATACACAGGAAGGCTTCCAGCATTCACTATCCCCATGTCCATACCAAACTAAGGGCAATAAAAAGAAAAATGAGGATTTCTAGGGATACTCTAAATTGGAGTCAGTGACTCTTTCTGTGAAGAACCAGATAGAAAATACTGTAGGCCATAGCTTCTGTTGCAACCACTCAGCTTTGCTGCTGTAGCATAAAAGCATCCATAGACAGGATACGAGTGAGAGTGTGTGACTCTGTTCTAATAAAACTGTATTCACAGAACTCTGTGAATAAAGCAGAGCAGAGTTAGTTTGTGAGCCAAAGTCTGTAAACCCCTGCACTAAGTAAAAACTGGTGTCAAAAGGTAAACAGGTGTTCCACTATACCTTGATTGCATGGTAAAGGAAAACCCCATGCATTGCTTCTCGAATGGCTTCCATTCCTCGGAATGAAAAGGACAAGTTGGAAAGACCTCCACTTACTTTGGCTCCCGGTAACGTTTCCTGGAAAAAATTTTAAAATGTGAAAAGATTTCCCTACTTTGCCAAAAGCAGCAATCACATCCCTTAAGCTTTATTTATAACAGTGGAAAGTAAAAAAAAAAAAAAAAAAACCAAACATATAGAGTTCGAAGTAATTCAGAGCTTCTTTTAGCTAGATGTAGACCACAACTTGCATATCAGGACATCACAAAGGCAGTGCTTCATAGTTTTTCCTACTAGACTCTAATCTCCCTAAGGGAAAAAAAAAATTCTGCTTTATCTCTGTATACTTCTACAGGGACCATGATAGGGCCACAATACATGGTGAGTATGCCATAAAATATTTGCTGCAGAGGGACTTCCCTGGCAGTCCAGTGGTTAAGACTCTGCGCTTCCACTGCAGGGGGCATGGGTTCGATCCCTGGTCGGGGAAGTAAGATCCTGCATGCCGCACCACACAGCTAAAAAGAAAAAAACTTTGCTGGATAAATAACAGAAAAAGAAAGAAACAGAGACAGACAACAGAGAGAGAGACAGACAGAGAGAACAAACAGAGAGACAGAGAGTAGTTGGTCATTCACGGAAGGCACAAGCTACTAGAAGGCTTCCATTGCCTAAATGAACAAACTCCCAGGTTCACTATAAACTTGACTAAGTTTAAAAGGGCAAAAGGAAATTGAGGTTCCCACCACACCTTATGACATATCAAGCATTAGTATGCGTGTGGAACAACAGGAACTCTTACTTACTGTTGGTTAAAGTACAAACTTGCTCAAGCATTTTGGGAGAGAGCTGGTCACTGTCTGCTACTGTGACCCAACCCTTCCACTTCTGGATATATTTTATAGGGAAGCTCATGCAAGAGATATATACAAGAACACTCATGGCAGCCTTGCTCATAACATACCCAAATTGGAAACAAACCAAACGTCTAGGGACTTCCCTGATGGAGAAGTGGTTAAGAAGCCACCTGCCAATGCAGAAGGCATGGGTTCAAGCCCTGGTCCGGGAAGATCCCACGTGTCGCGGAGCAACTAAGTCCATGCACCACAATTACTGAGCCTGCACTCTAGAGCCTGTGAGCCACAACTACTGAGCCCATGCACTGCAACTACTGAAGCCTGTGTGCCTAGAGCCCATGCTCCGCAACAAGAGAAGCCACCACAATGAGAAGCCCGCACACTGCAAGGAAGAGTAGCCCCTGCTCTCCGCAACTAGAGAAAAACCCGCAGGCAGCAACGAAGACCCAACACAGCCAAAAATAAAACATTAAAAAAAAATGTCTATCAACAGCAGAACAGTTAATTATGAAACAGGTATATGATGGAATATTATACATTAATTAAAATGAACAAAGTACAGCTACAACAACACAGGTGAATCGTTAAAATGAGACTGGGTGAGGAAAAAAGGCATTAGAATCTTAAAGCTCAAAAATAGGCAAAACTTGGGCTTCCCTGGTGTCGCTGTGGTTGCGAGTCCACCGGCTGATGCAGGGGACACGGGTTCATGTCCCGGTCCGAGAAGATTCCACATGCCGCGGAGCGGCTGGGCCCCTTGAGCCATGGCCACTGAGCCGGCGCGTCTGGAGCCTGTGCTCCGCAACGAGAGAGGCCACAACAGTGAGAGGCCCACATACCGCAAAAAAAAAAAAAAAAAAAAAAAAAAAGGCAAAACTATACTGTTTATACAGTTAATTCTCATTATTTGTGATAGTTATGTTCTATAAAGTCACTGTGAACACTGCAAATTGGGGAAAAAAAAACCACTGCTCCCATGGGAAATGCAGGGTTAGGTTCATGAACCTCTGGTCCCAAAATTATCATCACTGATCAACATATAACCCTGTTTTATATGTGTTTCCATTTAAAGACATCTTGTTTAGTATATATTGTTGATTGCCTACCACTGAGCTCACAGCCAATAGCACCACAACTCGTGTCTAAACAAAATTCATCTAACACACATATTTTCTCCATAAGGCGCATAACAGCCTTCTTGCACACAGGAACACTAAATAACACTTCAGCACAATGCGTGGGAGCCATTTAAACAGAGAAATCAATCACCAAGAAAAAGCTCAAGAATGTGAAAAACATGGCACTCAACAGACCATGAAAAGGGCACTTGTTTACGGAATGAGGGCTGAACCAAGAGGTTCAACCCTGTTGACTCATCTGGAACATGTGGGTCAGGCACTCAGCTCTCTCACCACTCTGCACATGCATATGCCTGTGAATGATGCAGAAGCACCATCAGCATTGATTTGGGGGTCACAAATAAATTTTAGTGAGTAGGTGAATTTGCAGATACAAAATCCATGGATAATTCAGATTGACTGTGTATACAGAAGTGTTAAAATTTTAAAGAAAAGCAACAAAGTAGAATCATAAAACTCAGCCTGTTGAAACATGCATAAAATTCAGAATGAGGGTGTAATGAGAAAGGGAGAGCCATGGGGGCACTACCCATGTTCCATTTCAGGACGCAAGTGAAAGTGTAAGCTATTATATGATTCATAATCAATTATTTATCATACTCTTATTTTTTCTATATTTCCCAGTATGTGTGTTTTACTTCACAGTACAAAATAACATATAAAAGAAAAACAATAAAGGCCCCTAAATTTCAGAAAACCAATTTACTACCTAAGAATAAGAATGTCAATATTCCTTGCCAATAAATATATATGTTAGCTCAAACTATTCACTGGAGCCATGTGATAAATCTAAGCAATGTCTTGGGTAGAAAGGAGAAAACTACTCATACTCACTTTAATGACTTTTGTTGCATTGATAAAATTAACAGCATACAAGTTGTGTTCTTCCATCCCAGTACCAATGGTGAGGATATTAGGGTCAAAGATGATGTCATTTGGATTGAAGCCCAGTTTTTTCAAAAGGAGATGGTAGGCCCGGGTGCACACTCTGATTTTGGTGTCTGTTTCTGTTGCCTGGGGAAAGGAGTAAAAGATGTAATTTGAAATAGAAAAATGAGGTGTTATCTATGAAAACAGAAGGACAATTCACTTGTTGAAAGCACTTAAGTATCAGTGCTTGGATTTCATAGAAATCCAAATGCCAAGCAGCCTCTAAATGTTTATCAAATTATCTCCAAGGAGGAATTGGTATAAAGTCCCTTTGTGTTTTCGTCAACACAACAGCTACACTACTTCTGTAAAGATCAAATCTTACATACACATATGGTATATTAATAAACAGGCTTCTTAAAAATACACACATATGGGGGGCTTCCCTGGTGGCGCAGTGGTTGAGGGTCCGCCTGCTGATGCAGAGGACACGGGTTCATGCCCCGGTCCAGGAAGATCCCACATGCTGCGGAGCGGCTGGGCCCGTGAGCCATAGCCACTGAGCCTGCGCGTCCGGAGCCTGTGCTCCGCAACGGGTGAGGCCACAACAGTGAGAGGCCCGCGTACCACAAAAAAAAAAAAAAAAACACACATATGATAAAAATTCAAATACTACTAAAGAATAAATTTAAAAATACGTGCCCTTTCTCTCTGGACCTGCCTGCAGTGTGCTAACCCATCACCCAGGCTTTCTTGGACCTTCCTGCAGTAACAGTCTACACAGATTCAAAGATGTGTATTTATTCCCCACCTCCAACCCCACCCACCATAACATTAGCTAACTAACTTGTGCCTTAAGTCATAAATATAAATTAATATTACTTTTCAAAACAGTGACCCTAGAAAGCCAAGCACTGACTCCAGCAAATCCCAGTCCTCCTGTTGCTTTCCAATAGCCTCAGGATCAGGTCCCACGCCTCCAATTCTGTTTCCTATCATTGCCCCCTCATCTACTCCAGTCTCCCCACACTGCTCCCTTGATGTTCCTGAAACCCACCAAGCTTGTCCTCCCTCAGAACCTTTCTATTCATTGCTGCCACTGCCCGGAACACACTGTGACATGGCTTTGTGCTTTGTATCACTCAGGTCTCCACCCAAATGTCCCCTTTTCAGAGAAGCCTTCCTTAATCACCATGTCTAAACCAGCCTGCTGCCACCCCTCTTGCATCCTCCACTCTTTTTCATGGTATCTCTCCTTCTAGAAAATATATTTATTTGGCAACTTGTTTATTATTTTTTGTTGAGCCTAGGGCAGTGCCTGCCAGAGGATGTGCTCAATATTACTGTTGAATATTCATTCAACATTCAAATGAGGCTTTGACTCAGGGTATTTATTTATTTATTTATTTATGGCTGCGTTGGGTCTTCATTACTGTGCACGGGCTTTCTCTAGTTGTGGCGAGCAGGGGCTACTCTTCCTTGTGGTGCGCGGTCTTCTCATTGTGGTGGCTTCTCTTGTTGCAGAGCATGGGCTCTAGGTGCGCGGGCTTCAGCAGTTGTGGCATGCAGGCTTCAGTAGTTGTGGCATGCGGGCTCAGTAGTTGTGGCTCGCAGGCTCAGTACTTGTGGCTCGTGGGCTCTAGAGCACAGGCTCAGTAGTTGTGGCGCACAGACTTAGTTGCTCCGCAGCATGTGGGATCTTCCCGGACCAGGGATCGAACCCGTGACCCTGCATCGGCAGGTGGATTCTTACCCACTGCGCCCCCAGGGAAGCCCTGACTCAAGGCATTTCTGAACGTGGTCATGGAAACTGTCTTCAGGTCAAATTTACAACCTCAACGCGAGGCTTATTCAACAAATTTCATGCTGAATGATTTGTTTGTAGAAAAAAAACCAAATCTGCTCTGAAGAAAAAATGAATACCTGCTATCACTACAGTGGTTCCAAAAAAATAAGTCACATACAGTTCTGAATAAAAGTACAAAATGTTCTTGAAAAGTGTCCAACACCACTGAATTAAGTGTTGAGTCTTCCAGGCTGACTACTTGGAGGGAGGTTACCCTTGACCAGATGTGAACATGAAGTATGGTAAATAAGCTGCTGATCACACACATCCTGACCTCTAGAGGGAGCTCTCAGGCGACCGCAGGGATGAGGGGTGCAGACACTGCTGTAGTTCAAGGACATTCAGTGAGGCCCCAGCCTCCAGAGAAAGGCGTGGCGGGGGAATTATAAAAAGAACTCACTCGGATCTAGGCTTCTGATTGCTCGCCTACTTTGGTGTTCTTTTTCAACTGTTCTCCATGATGTCTAATCTATCCCTGCTTCCTGCAGCTGCTGGGGTTAGAGTTTACCTCCTGCTGGGGATGTGCTCCCACGACTTAGCAGACCACGGGGCCCAGGGAAAGGACCACAAGGAGTGGGCTCTGCAGCCCCACTGCTCCAGGCTTCAGGGAAAGTGGCAGGCTCTCATCTTCCTTAACTGAATGTCTTCAACAAACTTCTTACGTCTTCCTTCAGTTAGTGATAAAGTTAAGGTTAAGATCAAGATGTGGGCCCAGAAGAAAGTGGTCAAGAGCAGGTCACCTTTAGTCTTGGACTTTATTTCCCCCTTCACAGAGAGCCAAACAGAGTTCTAGGTTCTAGGTTCATGGCCCAGCTAAGCTCACTAAGAGAAAAGGCACAGGGGTTTGGGGCTACCAGTGCTGTTAGTATTTCTTCATCACCTAGTTTGGTTGGTAGGTCCTGGTCCTTTCCTTCTCTGAGCCATGAATGACATCTCACAGGACAGGAATTCATTTCTAGGTCAGAACTGAATCAACAACTATCAGCTCTGCAAGGATGAGGCCCCTGTCAAATTGTTCTCCCAGCACCTAGTACACTACCTGCCACATTAACAGACAAGCAGCTACTGTCTGTTGAATAAACAAGCAAATCTCAGAATGCACAGAGTTTCAACGGACAGGTCTTTGCCAGGAGTATATCATGTTAGATTCTCCAAGGTTCTCTTTGTCCTGTTCCTCAGCCAGGGCTGTGAGATAAACATACTAATAAGCTTCAAGGCTTGAGGATTTCAAAGATGCAGAAGCTCTCAACTCTGGTGGCACGTCTTAATAACCCAGAGGGATTTTCATTTTCTAATACTAATACCTGAACCTCACTCAAGACCACTTCAATCAGAATCCTGAGATGAGACCTAAGCAACAGTATTTTTAAAGAGACCCTTAGTGATACTAACACACAGCCCAGGTGAGAACCACTAAAGAGTGAGATGCACCTTCTCAGGCTGAGGTAGAAGAAACCTCAGTGACAATACTGAAAATCTAAGGGCCAAGATGGATTAATAAATATCTTTTATGATTTTATAATTTATCAGGTTTATTCTTAAGCCGTAGTAAAGCTAGAAAGCCATCAGTAGGTAGGAGGCATCAGTTAAGAAATCCACTGCTCAGGTTTTGCTAGATTATCAGACACTTAGGGAAAAATGAGATAAGCATAAAACAATTTTTGATTTAGTTATCGAGGCTGATACTATGAGAAAGAAAGAAAGAGGATCAAAGACACCTAGGTTCTGTGAAAATGCACCCTGACAAGGAACAGAGAAGGAACGGGACCAACTTCAGAGGCAAGTTAAAGGTTTCAAACTTGACTGAACCAGCTTAAAGTGGGCCACAGAACACAGCAGAGTTCAAAACGGAAGTGACGGAAAGGGATGTGTGTGCCACCATCAGAAAGGCACCGACAAGTCAGAAAGAAAAAAGCTGAAGAAGGGAAGTTTCCAAGGGAAAATACAGGACAAGAGACCCGTTGGCTTAAAATCACTCAGGGCAAAGGATTGGTTCAGAAATCCTTGGAGTGACTTCTCTACTGGGGTAAATATGTGGGCGTAAGTAGCTGAAGGTTAGGACACCCAGAGGCCAGCAGAAGCCACAGGCCTGCAGGCAGAAGTGAGGCATGGGATGAAGGACAGGGCAGAGCACTGAGCTGGGGTCGCAGGAGATGCAAGGTCACCTTGGAACGCCTCCTGGCTCACCCTTCTCCTGAAAGAACGGAGGCTGTGCCCCTGGCAGAACTCACACTTAAGGCAGAGTGTGGATGCCAGGAACTCAGGATTATAGAGGAAATGGATAGGATTTCAGACGTGGAATCGACACCGAGAGGCGGTCTGGTGAGGAAAAAGCGGTGTCAGTTGCAATCTAGAAACTGCAGGTGCCACCACACTGAAAACTTCTGAACTCTTTAAAGAAGTCAAGTTGTTTTAAGTCACCTTCTAGGAGAGGATGCAAATTCTGTGCAGCATGAAAGGGAGGAAAGAGAAGGAAATTCTTTATATGTTTATCGATCCCTGGATAGAGTGGCGGATTGGTCGGCTTTAGTACATTCAAAGGGAGAGCTAGGAAGGGGATACAGTAGAAAGAGACAGCTCATAGGAAGGGCAAAGAAAAAGACTGACCTACTATCCAGAGATGTATTTAAAACCAATACCCAAAAATATTTAGATAAGATAAGACCCACAACCTATCTCGTTTTGCCTTCCTTTTAACAATTGAGCTTTAAATATGAACTCTTTCCCTGTCCCTCAGATCTTTCTGGAATCCCACCATGCTAGATTTTCCCTGCTTCATCAGGTCTTTCTTCCACTTTCACCAAAACCTCCAAAAGGCACTGAATCTTGCAAGGAGCTGGGCCTTCTGCTAACCCTCATTTATCCTCAGTGCCCAGAGCCCAAGGCTTGGCACAGAGGAGTAAAATACGAAAACCATATTTGTCCTTTCCCCATCAGCCAGACAACATCAGAGAGAAAAACGGGTAGCAGAAAAGAAGCTGCCCTGGGTTAAGAATTGGGTTACTCAACCTTGATACTGTTGACAATCTGGACCAGAGCATTCTTTGCTGCGGGGGCCGCCCTACGCATTGGAGGGCTTTGCCCGCTCCCACTAGATGACAGAGCACGTCCCCTCCCAACAACCCAGTCATGACAAAAAATCTGTCTAGACATCGCCAAATGTCCCCTGGGGTTGCATAATCACCCCCCCACTTGAGAACCACTGGTTTAGAGGAACCACAGGGGATACAGCAGGTGAGGAGACCAGAAACCAGACTCATCTGCAAGGTCATTATCATGAGCCAACAGGTGCTCGTGGCTTTTCTCTAGAATCTGCAGAGACAGGCTGTTTTCTGGAAAATCCTACTCTGCAAAGCCAAATACTAAGGCCTGGATGAAGCAACGCGACATTCCAGCAGGGGCAAATGAACCCACTCAAATCTTCTCTCTCACAGCGAGGGGTGCCAGGCACATGCCAGGGAGCTGGGACCCTCAGCATAGGAGGTATGCCTACTGTATGCTGTGCTGTTATTCCTGTAGGACAACTGAACACCTCAGGCACAGAGGTCTTGAGACCAGGCGTGGCTCAGAGGCCTATGTTCCTCATATCCCTACCACAAACTCCTACTTCTGAAGGCAATTTGGACAAGTCTCCTTCTTACAAACAGAGAATTTAAAATATAACTACCTTAAAAGGAAAGGTCCAAGGAGATAAATACTCAATCATGGCATCTTAACCAGAGAGGGGTGACCTCTCTATAGCCACTAAAAAGGAGGCCCCTGAAATGCAGAAATATATGTCAGATTTTAATAAAGCTGGGAGAGCGTCAGAGCAGAAACTCTTGAGAATCAACTCCTAGGCTTGGGTCAACTACCTTCACCAAGGAAAAAAATAAAGGGCAAACTAACAACTATTGATTTTGGTTTCCTACAACTATGTGTTTATCATACTATGGTGCATAACTTACTGGAAAATATAAGATATTCAACTCGAAAACAGTGTCAATTTATCTAAAATTTAAAAAGAAGTTGTTATGAAATAAAAATCTAAAAAATTACTACCAAAGGAAAAATATTTAAGAAAGGAAAAATAAGTCAAAATCACAACAACAAAACAACACAAATACCAAGGAATGTTCTTGAGGCTTCCTATTTAAGAAAAACTATAAAACTTGATTGAGGGGCTTCTCTGGTGGCGCAGTGGTTGAGAGTCCGCCTGCCGATGCAGGAGACACGGGTTCGTGCCCCGGTCCGGGAAGATCCCACATGCCATGGAGCGGTTAGGCCCGTGAGCCATGGCTGATGAGCCTGCACATCCAGAGCCTGTGCTCCGCAATGGGAGAGGCCACAACAGTGAGAGGCCCACGTACCACAAAAAAAACAAAAACAAAAAACTTGATTGAATAGTAACCAGAAAGATATATCATGTTCCTGAATGTCTCCCAGATACCAATTCCTCATTATTTTCTAGGTTAGGATTTATTACATTTTAATCAATATCCTAATGGGAGTTTTATTTCTCCATAAATTAGAATATTATGTTCAAATCATTTTAACATAGGAAAATGTGCTGAATATAATGGATCTTTTATAGGATGATATTGATTATTCTTTTACATAGTTTACACACATGCAAACAAAAATAATATAGTCTACTCTACTATGTGATAACTGTATTTCTAAGAAAACTTACATTATCAAAAATTGTCATAAAAGTAATCACTTCAATTAGAAAAGGAAAATTAAATCTAGAGGTGAGTAGTAATAACTTTTCCCACAGAAATTTCAATAATGAAAGTGTTCTTTGTATTTTATATATTATTACATATATTATATATATATTTTGTTGTTGTCGTTATTTAGAGTTAAAAGTAACAGCTGATCAAAACTACTAACATCAACAAAAAACACAGAAGTGCTTCCTTATTTGCCTTATAATCCAGAAGTCTCAGGGCCAGTCCTCCCTGTCATATCTGGCCTTGACCTTGCAGTTTTCATTGCACTATGGATCACAAACATAAAGCAAAGACAGTCGCCATGTACTGGAACATAAGCACGTTGTATGTTCTTCTGCCTTGTTTAGTTGCAACAGTGGTCTTCCATTTAAGAGAGCTGTTTTCTCCTTATAACCAGTGGTGTCATCCAAGCAAAGCAAACCTTGGTTCTTACCTGATTGTTACACTCAAAGTTGTTACGAACTCAATTAATAGAAGAAATGCCTTTGCATCAAAATATCTGTATCACTGATTTCTGAACTATTCAAGTATATGAGTTTTTTACTTTGTTTTTTATAATTTTCAATACTACAATCCTTCAACGAGCATATGTAGGTCTATAATTATATAGAAAAATTACTTTTAATCAGGAAAAGCAGTTTTTGAAAAGGGACCTTTAATCCCACCACCTTTACTCTAACAGCTATTCTCCTTAATAGCATTTTCCTCCAATCTTTATCAAATGTGGTTTTTATGTAGTTGCATATACAGTGTCTATATAACTATTGGTTTTTAATTTTTTTATTTATATCTTGTAAGCACTGTCATGCTGCTCCACAATCTTCATAATTAATATTGAAATACTCTGGATAATATTACAACTGAATGATAACCTAAGTTATCACTTTCTCTCCAGTTGGGCATTTAGGTTGTTTTATCTTCAATAAAAAGCTGGTGAAGGGCCTCCCTGGTGGCGCAGTGGTTGAGAGTCCGCCTGCCGATGCAGGGGATACGGGTTCGTGCCCCGGTCCGGGAGGATCCCATATGCCGCGGAGCGGCTGGGCCCGTGAGCCATGGCCGCTGAGCCTGCGCATCCGGAGCCTGTGCTCCGCAAGGGGAGAGGCCACAACAGTGAGAGGCCCGCGTACCAAAAAAAAAAAAAAAAAAAAAGCTGGTGAAAAACCTTGGCATATATAGAATTCTTATGCTGCTGAATGTTTTTATTAGGATACTTTCCCAGAAATGAGATCATTACCTCAAAGGGTATGAACACTTTCATGTCTCTCGATAGGCATTATGGGGTCTTTCAAAAGGACTGTCTCAGTTTTCACTACACTTTACAATGAATGAGGCCTTCTGTTTACCACTGCTGTACCAGCACAGATCTTGATCATTTTAAAGTTTACTTTTGCTAACTTATTAAGGACAAAATGTCACTTTAATATTGCTCTAATGTGTGTTTCTCTCATAACTAGCAAGTTAAAAAATTTCCCCTACATTTGCTTTTTATTTGTGGACTCATTCAAATCTAAATTGGGAAAGCTTGTTCTCAGCCAAGATCAAGCACTCTGCGGGGGAGATAACACAGGATTTGGAAGCATGCGTCTGTCTTCAAACTAGGCAGACCAGGGCTCCATCACGTCCTAGCCATTTGACCTTGGCTCACTGTATAATGGGGCGACAGCTACCCCACATGGTTACTACGAGGACTAAATGAGATAAGCTCTGCTGGTGGTTTTCAGCCAGAGTATACAGGAGAATCACGTCTAAAGCTTTAAAATTACCGAAGCCAGGTCTCACCCCAGACCAAATGAGTCAGAAACTCAGGGGGCGGAGCCCAGGGGTGTGTATGTGTTTTAACAGCACAGGCAGCGACTACCCTTCCCCATGGGAGTGCTTCTGCTTCACACTTCCAGTACACGAAGCAAACAACATGCCATTCTCATTCTCAGGGCTGACCTTGCCTCCTGCTTCACTGAGAAAATAGAAGCAGTCAACCCCTGCCCCCCAGCACTCCCAGCCCTGCCTGCTGCTGCTGCTGCTGCGCTGTGAGCACGCTGCCCTGCCCCCTGCACACTGGCTGCCAGCCCCTCGACCCACAAGGTCATGGACTGAGCAAGTGCCCCCTTTCTCCTGCGCACCAGTTCCTCCCCTTCTCTCTACCAGGTCACTCCCACCAGCTTACAAACACATACTGCCACATCATCTGTCTTCACACACACAGACACACACACACACACACCCTTTCTTAACCTCACGTCCATCTCTGGTTTCCACTCTATTTCTGTTCCCCTTTATGGCACAACTCCCCCAAAATGGTTTATACCTGCTGCCCCCAATTCTCCTCTTCTCTCTTGAACCCACTGCGATTAAGCTTTCATCTCCTTGGAAACAGCACAGCAAGATCATAAACTACCCCATTTCTAAATACAAGGGTAAATTCTTGATCTCCTCCTCCCTGATCTGCCCACAGCTCTTTAAAATAGCTTGTCACGCCCTTCCAGAAGCTTCCTTTTCACTTGGCTTCCAGGTGAACTCTCCCCTCTGGTTCCTCTCCTACCAAACAGGCCGCTCCTTCCCAAGTTCTTCTGATGGCCTCTCCTCTTCTCCCTGACCACGAAGCACTGTGGCTCCAAGACTAGTTTAGTCCTCGGGCCTCTTCTCTACTGTCATTCCTTTGGTGAAGTCAGTCTCACTGCTTTAAATATCATCTAGGAATAAATAATTCCCAAGTAAGGCAATCCTATCTTCAGGCCAGACTTTGCCCATGAGGCCCACACTCATCGCCACAACCACATCCTGAGCACACCGCTGGAAACACACGGCCAAAGCGGAACTTCTCCTCAGCCTGTCCCAGATCGGCTGCTCACTGCCCCCCTACCTCGACCGCCCAGGCCAAAAAGCTGAATATTATCTGTGACTCCTCCTCCTTTCATGGCTCACAACCAACTCGAAGGCAAATCCTACTGGCTCTACCTTAAAGACACATCTAGAAATGGATGACTCCTCACGTCTTCTGTTGCTCCCGCCTTGGTCCCGGCCACCATCATCCCTCATCTGCACTACAGCAACAACCTCCAGTGGCTCTGCTTGGTCCCCGCAGACCATTCTCCCCAAAGAACCAGAGTGGTTTTGAAACATAAATGGGACCATGTTCTCTCCTCTGCTCAAAACCCTTCAGTGGCTTCCCAGCTCACTCACAGGAAGAGCCAAAGTGTTAACAGTGGTCTCCAAGGCCCTACACGATTTGGTGGCTGCTTTTTTTTTTTTTTTTAGCCGCGTTGGGTCTTTGTTGCTGCGCGTGGGCTTTCTCTAGTTGCGGCGAGCGGGGGCTACTCTTCGTTGCGGAGCACAGGCTCTAGGCGCGCCGGGCTTCAGTAGTTGAGGCATGTGGGCTTCAGTAGTTGTGGCTCGCAGGCTCTAGAGCACGGGCTCAGTAGTTGTGGCGCACAGGCTAAGTTGCTCCGCGGCATGTGGGATCTTCCCGGACCAGGGATCAAACCCGTGGCCCCCTGCATTGACAGGCAGATTCTTAACCAGGGAAGCCCGCAGCTGCCTTTTTAACCTCAGAACTTCTCAATCTCTTCTTTTTCCCTCTATTCCGTCCCAAACCATCCTATATAAAAGAGCATCCCCCACCCTCATCCTGGTACTCCTATCACCCTTATCCCTTTCTTATCCCTTCAGTGTATTCAGTACCATCGGGGGGGGGGTGGTGGTGGCGGTGGCGGCGGTGGCGGTGGCAGCGGCGGCGGCGGCGGTGGTGGTGTGTGTGTGTGTGTGTGTGTGTGTTCTCTCTCTCTCTCTCTCTCTCTCTTTATGTTTTCCCATTTATTATTCCCTTTGCCCCCTAAGAACATAAACTGCACAAGGGCAGGGACTAGGTTTGTTCCCTGCTATCTCCTCAGGGCCTGGCACATACTAGGTGCTCAAGATATATTTGAAGGAATTTGGGAAGATATCTGCCTCCATTAAACAATAACAGGTTGCTATATAAATTTGAAAAAGAACATTTAGGTAACAAAAAAGAGCTCCTGGAAAAAGAAGACATAAACACAGCTGTAGAAATCTCACACAGAGCAGAACAAAATGTCAGCACTGAAAAACAGGAGGGAAAAGATAAGAAAATTAGGCGATCTTTCTAAAACATCCAGTTTCTGAATAATACACAGGCCAAGAGAGGATAAACAATTCAAGGAAACTTCCTGCAACTGCGGCTATAAGTTTCCTGACTGACAGGGCCTACTGAGTGCCCAGCACAAGGAATGGCTCATAATCACTAGATTTCAGAATACCATGGACACAGAAGATCCAAGAAGCATCCAGAAAATGAGACAATAAATAGGTTTCACAAAAAGAATCAAGGGTTAGAATAGCACTGGACTTCTCACCAATACCAATGGAAACTAGAAGACAATGGATCAATGAGTTCAAAACATAGAGAAAATAATTTCAAGCTTGTACTCCTATACCCACACAATTGTTAATTAAGTGTAAAAGTAGAATAAAGCTGTTTTCAGACATGAAAGGTTTCAAAAATATTTACTGCCATGTCTTCTTTCATAAGAAGCTAACCAGAGGATACAGGTCACTAAATGAGAGATTAAACCAAGAATGAGGAAATTATGAGATCTAAACACCTAAGAGAGAGGTGAGAAGAACTGTCCACATGATGGGGAGGGACATCTTGCAGTGACAGCTGTGCAGCTGGCCTACTGAGCAACCCTTCCAGATTATGTCAGAAGACTCAGAGAGATAATTCTTCAAGAAATTAAAACAACAATCTACTTAGTGTCTTTGGATACACTGGATATTGGAAATTTACACAACTAGGGAACAGTTTGAAAATACGTAAGAAGCAAAGCAAACGCAAAGATAGGTATTAACTTCATAGAAAAGAAAGAGGGTGAAGGAAAGGAAAAGGAATCATGGTATACTACATGGCTCAGCGTTTACACAGCTTAATATAAGTGCCAAAAATAGTTACAACTGAAATTATATTGGAAGGATGGGGGATTAAAAGTAAATGTGTGGAGTGGGGAGTAGAAGATGGAGAAAAAGTCAAATCCTTAGCCACTATAGAAAGGCAACAAATAATAACTAAAACTGTAATTTGAAGTTAAGCAGGTAAATGACACAAGAATCAGCTAACTTGTAAGTGGTTGCCTCTGGGGACCTGGAGGCTTAGGGCTTCTGTTTTTCATAAAAAGAACTATTTGTCTCTTTCACTATCTGCATATATACCTTTGGTAAAAATAAAAATTATGTCAAATGGTCTTACCACACTGAACTAGTAGCGGAAGATGACTAGATACAACTTTTCAGAAGGACAACTTAATGATGTGTGTTAAAATGTCAAATGTGCACACCTTTTTTTTTTTTTTTTCCTTGCGATACGCGGGCCTCTCGCCGTTGTGGCCTCTCCCGTTGCGGAGCACAGGCTCCGGACGCGCAGGCTCAGCGGCCATGACTCACAGGCCTAGCCGCTCTGCGGCATGTGGGATCTTCCCGGACCAGGGCACGAACCCGTGTCCCCTGCATCGGCAGGCAGACTCTCAACCACTGTGCCACCAGGGAAGCCCGTGCACACCCTTTGACCCAACCTTTGACCACTTCTATGAACTAAGAAAATCACTCTACAAGAGGAAAATGGCTGCACGAATTAGTATATTCACTGGCCACTGTTCATCCTACTAAAATTTTAGAAACAATCGCAATTTTATGCAATAATAGACTAAGTAAAACATACATACTGGAATATAATGCAATCATAAAAGATG
Source organism: Mesoplodon bidens (assembly GCF_964165515.1). NCBI lineage: Eukaryota > Metazoa > Chordata > Mammalia > Artiodactyla > Ziphiidae > Mesoplodon > Mesoplodon bidens. The sequence continues at coordinate 114,595,240 of NC_138176.1, read as the reverse complement.
GAGTTATAATCCATATTTACTAAGACAGGAAGACATCAACATTTTGTTGAGTCAGGGCAAGAGTTAAAGAACGGTAGTTCATACAAAATCTTCAATTTTCTAGAACCTCTTCTCTTCCCGTAAATGGCCACGTGGCTTTCTCATTTTATTCAGGTTTTCAAACATTTCCCCCTCAGAAGGGCTTTTCAAGACCACCTTCTCTAAAAGAGCCAACCCGGGCTTCCCTGGTGGCGCAGTGGTTGAGAGTCCGCCTGCCAATGCAAGGGACACGGGTTCGTGCCCCGGTCTAGGAGGATCCCGCGTGCCGCGGAGCGGCTGGGCCCGTGAGCCATGGCCACTGAGCCTGCGCGTCCGGAGCCTGTGCTCCGCAACGGGAGAGGCCACAGCAGTGAGAGGCCCGTGTACCAAAATAAAATAAAATAAAATAAAATAAATAAAAGAGCCACTCTTCCCTGACAGCCTCACCCTGGATTCTTTCACCGAACCATTTAGCACAGACCCAGATCTCCTGGGTTTGAATCTGAGCACAACTGCTCGCTACCTGTGAAACAACAGACAGTCAGGTAAAGTCTTTGTGCTTTGGTTTACTCACATGAAATACAAAAATAATAATATATACCCAACATTTATATGTTGGGAAGAAAAACTGATTTAACATGTGAGTGTGCTTACTTGGTGCAAGTAAAGGTTCAATACATGTTTGTTATCAAAATTAACTCTTTTGTCCTCTTCTGGACTATGTGAATTTTTTTCATGAAGAAAATACATCTTCTGCACAAAAACAAGACACTTCTGTTAAAAAGTTTTACTTCAAAAACATGAGAAAACAAAGAAAAGAAAGAAAAATAACATATAACCCCACCACTTATCAATTATATAAATAAGAAGTCAATTCATCCCTACCCTCCAGTTAACAACAACCAATTTTTTTCCTCTGTTTACAGACACACATATATTCATATAAATCCTTTTTTATTAAATAAAATCAGGATCGTGCCACTTGGTGTTTTGTTTTTTTTTTACTTTTACTTTTTACTTTTTTTACTTTTCAATATATTTCAATATATTTAGGGACTTCCCTGGTGGTCCAGTAGTTAAGACACTGTGCTTCCCCTGCAGGGGGCACAGGTTTGATCCCTGGTTGGCAAACTAAGATCCTGCATGCCACATGGTGTGGCCAAAATATATATATATATATATATATACACATATATATATATATATATATATATTCTTTCTAACTGCTACACAGTATTCTATATGACATGTAGGCAGATTTAAGTATTCTCCTATTAATAGACATTTAGAGCCTTCTCAATTTTTTGCTACTACAGTGCTACAATGAATATGAACACATACTCAACCTAATAAAGATTCCCAGAAGAAGGCTGAATTATAAGGTATGGATTTTTTAAATTATTATTTAATCAAATTAAATATGGAATAGATATGAAAGTATTTATAACATTATAAAACAATACAGTAATCACCACACACCCATCACCCAGGTTAAACAATCATTGTGTTTGAAGCCTCCCATCGCCCCTCCCTGATTCTGTGGCACAGACAACATTGGAGTTGCCATTTCTCAATTCTTCCCCTTTTTTTCTCTATTTGATAAAGGAAACTAATATCTCATTATTGCTTCATTTTTTATTTATAGAAATATAATATAATTATTAGTAAGTACAGTAACTTCTCATAGGTTTATTGGCTATTTGTGTTTCTTTTTCTAAAAATCACTTGTTCTTTTCCTTTGTTCATTCTTCTACTGATTTGATTAGGGCATTTTACTTTCTGATTTATAGAAACTCTTTGCATAGTAGGGATATTAATCCACTGCTATTACTCATGCTGCAAATAATACCGTATCTTTTGTCATACAAAGTTTTACATTTTTAGGTAAATAAGTCTATCAGTTTTCTTTATGGCTTCCCAAGTTTCAGTGAATATTTTCTCATATATTCTTTAGATTTTTTTTACATATAGATCTTTAATTGATGTATATTTTATATTGGGATATGGTGGGAAATGGGGCTCTAACTTTTTCTTCCAAATGCAGTCAGTTATTCCAATAGCATTTACTGAATAATTCCTTTCTCAACTGACGTAAAAACCTTATTGTGTCTTATGTAATTTTCATATATATATATATATACACACACATACATATATGTATACATATATATGTAAGTATGTATGTACATGTATGTACTTGTGTATACACACATACACACACACATATCTACAGGCATACCTCATTTTACTGGCCTTTACTTTATTGCACTTCACAGATACTGCATTTTTACAAATTGAAGCTCTGAGGCAACCCTGCCTCAAGCAATCTATCGATACCATTTTTCCAATAGCATTGCTCACTTCATGTCTCTGTGTCATGTTTTAGTAATTCTCGCAATATTTCAAGCTTTTTCATTATTGTTCTACTTGTTATGGTTATCTGTGGTCAGTGATCTTTGATGTTACTACTACAATTCCCTGAAGGCTCAGATGATGGTCAGCATTTTTTAGCAATAAAGTATTTTTAATTAAGGTATGTACATTGTTTTCCTAGACATAATGCTATTGCACACTTAATGGACTACAGTATAGTGTAAACATAATTTTTACATGCACTGGAAAACCAAAAAATTATGCGACCCACTTTATTGTGATATCTGCTTTATTACAGTGGCCTGGAACGGAATCCGTGGTACCTCTGAGGTATGCCTGTGTGTGTGTACACACACATATGGTATATATGGTAAACACATTTGTTCTGGACTCAGTTCTCTCCCACTGCTCTAAGCCTATGTAACACAATGGAGCGAGAGCCAAAGAAATCACTCACCTGTCCTTCTTCATCAAAAGCCATAACCACCACAGCAGCTCCAAACTTTTTAATCTTTCTGGCCTTCTCCAAGAAGTCATCCTCTCCCTCCTTCAGGCTGATGCTGTTAACAATGCACTTCCCCTGGCAGCACTTTAACCCAGCTTCAATCACAGCAAAATTGGAAGAGTCAATGCACAAGGGCACCTGAGGTCAGAAGGGTAAGGTGATCACAGAAAGACTGTAAGTTACCACAAATCCCCTTCCAAGGACCCCCAGATATTCCCTCTTTCTTCCTTAGGGAAACAAGAAACAAATAACAATAGTGTGACAGAGATACGATTTTAATCTGATTTTAAGCCCTTGTTCCTAAAGCCCAAAAGACTTGGAGCAATTCCAGTCTCACAAGAGACCCCATGCATGGGCCAGAAATTGATAACTCAAAAGATCACAGCTAAACATCAGAATGAAAGCACTGAAGTCATTTCACGGGCTCCCCGTCTGATTCAGACTTTGAACAAGTCATTTAGCTTCTCTGCACCTTAAATTCGCAAAATATTTACTCCCAGAGGACAGTGGAGGCTTTTAAGTGAGGAGTTGAAGACAAATGAAGGACAGGTTAATGTAATTCACTGTTTACCACAAGACTTCTAACTTACACATTTGCTGAATGAAGCCTAACAAAAAAACGACAGCCCTATCTCTTAAAGCACTATAGGAAGTGTCTTTCAAACAACAATACCAACAATAAAACCAACTTCAAAAATCACTCCTGGGCCTCCCTGGTGGCGCAGTGGTTGAGAGTCCGCCTGCCGATGCAGGGGATACGGGTTCGTGCCCCGGTCTGGGAGGATCCCATATGCCGCGGAGCGGCTGGGCCCGTGAGCCATGGCCGCTGGGCCTGCGCATCCGGAGCCTGTGCTCCGCAACGGGAGAGGCCACAACAGTGAGAGGCCCGCATACCGCAAAAAGAAAAAAAAAAAAAAAAAAAAAAAAAAAAAATCACTCCTCATCACAAATTCAATGGTAGAGAAGTGAAGTGAGACTTTTAAAAGTTTTGAGAATCAATCTAAAATTTTTGAAAGGATGGACACAAAAATTAACTTTCATCTTTTAAAGAAAAAATGTAAAAGCTGACATTAATACCTTGATTTAATCTTGTTTTATAAGTCTGTCTCACTCTGATAAACCTAAAAAGGTCTCTTCTTCCTGCAATAAGGAAGGATTAACTGAGTTCCCTTGTCTGCGATAGGAAGAGAACTAATGATTCGGTAAGAACAGTGAGTATATCCTTCAGAGACATGAAAAGTTGGTTCATAGCCTAGCCAGACATCATGTGACCAACTCTGGAAGCCTTGGAAACAGCCACACTGAAGTCACATCTCTCTCTGAAGTCTGGTTTCTATTGAAAGGCTGCCATTAAGTGAGAAAACTGACAATCAGAAACCACTGGGCTTTCAACAAAGGACAACAGAAAACCAGTGTATGACATGACAGATGAAGGGACAAGTGACAAAGTTAAATGAGCAACAGAGCAGCACATGTAAACTCCCTTGATGAATCAAGGTTTTGTACGACCTTGGCAATGTCAGGCTCGGAAGCGATGAAGTTGCAGAATCTGGTCATTGCACTTGGTCCATCCAGCATGCCATCATCCATGTTGATATCCAGCACCTGGGCTCCCATTTCCACCTGCATTTTGGCAACGCTCAGAGCTTCCTGAGGACAGAATTCAAGGGGAACGAGTATTGGGAGAGGGTGACTAAGAGAAGGCTGACAAAAGTAGTCCTTCACCACCACCAGCAGGCAGTCCTTTTAGATTCCACTAGACTGCCTGGCCAGCACCCCCGACCCTGAGCCTGCTCTCAACCATCCCAGATGAAGCTTTCTTACACATCGCTTCCATCACAGCGGGTCACTCCTCAGAACCCAGCGAAGCTCGACTCTTCCTGTAAAGAGCCTCAAGCCCTCAGCCTGGTGTTCCAGGCCCTCTGGGACCTGCCCCATCTTCTCATGCAACTGAACTTCTCACCCATCGCCCACTCCCGGCACCCTCCACCCAGCCAAATCTGTTTCCACCTCTGTGTCACACATCATGATGTTCCCTCTGCTTCCAACACAATCCCCTTCCTTCCTGTACTGTTTAAGATCCAGCTCAAGTCCCATCTCCTCCAAGAAAAGTCCTTAGAGAAACAGTCCAAAACTTATCTAACTCTTCAGTGTTTGCCGAAACATGCAAAGCAGTCATTGTAGGCTGTTGATAGAAGTTACGTGAAATATGTGTTTAAATAAACTTCTTCTGTGCTAAAAGGATTTTCAAACCCTTTGATACGCTATTATACACAGTAAATCTCCAAGGACAAGATACAAGACACAGCATTTCTCACTTACGGTCATTTAAGGAATATCTTGTAGGATCAGTGTTCCAGAGAACATACTTTGGGAAACACTGCTTATTCCGCAATGACCGGCTGCCTCTAAACATCTGTAACTATTATAAACATTATCCCATGGTGTATTACATTATCATTTCCTCACGATTTCACGAGTATTAGCTTATTCTCCGAAATAGATTTTAAGCATTTGGAAATCTAGAAAGGTCTTAGGTATCTCCCACTCTCATTTGAACAATACTGGACAAAGCAGACATGTTCAATAGGGCTTTCTAACTGACTGGTACAGCAGAGACTTTAAGTCTTTGCTGCACACTTCATAGTGTCATAAAATAAGCAGGGATAAAATCAACTGTAGATTCTGATGTTGTCCTAATTTTTTCTTAGCCGAAGAAACCAAATAGAAATTTTTAGCAATCACTGTAAAGGAACAGGCATGAGACACTTTGGCACAGGCCACAAGGAAAGACCACTCGTAATGACACAAGGTTACACAGAGAAAAAGGATCGCAATAAAATTCAGCAAAAAATGTTTTTGGTATCAGCAGTATGTTAAATATTAATATCATAAAGAATAAAAAGAAGTATAAGTCACAGTCCCTGTTCTTGAAGGGCTTTCATCTAGCTGGGGGCATATGATGTAGTCATATGAAAAGCTACTGGCACTGCCATACATCATATGTCCTGCCTAAACACCAGGAAGGGCAAGATCTCTGAGGACTGAAGTGGAGAAAGCTACCTGAGAGGGAGCAGCTTCAGCTGCCCCTGGGAAATGGACTGGAGGGAGCACAGGGGAGATGGCAAGCGACCTGGTTAGACCAGGAGTCAAAAGACACACAACATAGATGCCAATGCCTGACCTTTCTACATCAGAAGAGCCACAGAATCACAGCTCGGCGGTCCAAGCTTCCCAAATAGGCTCCGAGAGATGAAGTGATTTGTTTAAAGCTGCACAAGTTGGGCACAAAGACAGGACTGGTCTTTGTCTCAGGTCATTCCCTTAACCTCAGAGCCTTGAGGGGTCACTAACTATGGGGAACTGGAAACCAGTGAGGAGCCATTCCTCCCCGGCCCCCTCCTACTTCCCAGCCTCCTTCCCGTGTCCTCCAAGCCAAGACAGCAGAGCAGTGAAGGGTATGGGCTTGGAGGACTTAGGGTCTATCATTCACTTGCTGTCAAACAGTAGGTGAGTGGTTTAACCTCCCCCAAGCCTCCAGCTGCACATATGTAAAATGGGGATAATAGCAGCACCAATCTCACAGGTCTGTAAAGATTACACGAGCAATGCTGTATAGCGCTCAGCACAGTGACTGGCATATGTTCAACAGTAAGACCTTATGAGATGACAGATATCACTCCCACTTGTTTGCTTCTTCCTAAAATGCCGTCTGCTCTCAGTAGCAAATGTATCAAATCTGAGAGCTGAAAGGGACACCACAGAATGGTCTTAAGAATCAAAACAGAAATAGAAATACTGCCAACTGAAGAACCCTATACAACCATGAAGGGTCCTCAGGACTGCAGAAGGGAACAAACAGGAACAAAGGCCTGGAGGCAGAAGCAAGCCTCCTGGAATGTTCAGATGACAGATCAGGATGGAAGGCAGTTTGGTGTCTATGTGGATGATGGTCTAAAGGAGTTTGGGTTTTATCCCACGTGCAAAAAAAGTCACCCCGTGAAAGCTTCTGAACTGGGGAGGACCATGGCAGCAGCACGTGCTGGCCAGGCAGCAGAGGGAACGAAGAGAACAGGACTGACGGGAACTGTCAGGAACCAGGTAACCAGGCCCTACTGACCTACCTGCAGAGGAGGTCACTGAGGGATGCCACGGAGCAGTCACTAACAAGTCCATAAAGGACGATAAATGAGCCCTTTCTTTGTGATTAGAACTAAGTCTGCTTCGATACTGGTTGCTGGAAGATCTATTTCCTAAAGGTTGCAAAGGCTATCATTAAAGCTCAGATCAGGTTCCTCCATTTCTAACTTTGTACTTGCATAAGAAAAAAAAATTTGTCCAGATTTTGAGTGGGCTCTACTTGGATTAAATTTTGCTCATCCTTAGAGTGACTGAGTTTAAGAATCCTATGGTGAAACTACCTTGCAAGTTTTGTGTTTGTTTAGCTTATTTTACAGTGAACAGAATCAATAATACCACATTAGTCAGTGGCTGATGTGGTCATGAGGAAATGAACAGGAATTGTCCTGGCTTTCCCTTTTCTTGGAAAGATTTGTGAGAAGCCAAAATGAAGAGTATCCTCAAATTTTTAAATGTATTTCACAATTAACAGAAATAGCTAGAACCTGGGTGCCTCCCATCTCATCCCACTTCACACCCTGGATGAATTTTTTTGAAAAATATTGACAAGGGCAGCTATGACTTTTCGAAGCCTCATCCTCCCACCAGCTCTGCCAGCTACAAACACACTACCGTTCTCACACTTCCCAGCAGCTCTGCTAATGATTATCAAAGGCAGAGCTGTTTCACTTGCGTGCTGTCTTAGCCAAAAACCTGGCAGATGCCTCGAGGGTCTTATTTAGATACTCACTTCATAATTTCCTGTCATGATGAGTTTAGCAAACTTCCTGGATCCTGCAACATTACAGCGCTCTCCAATGTTAACAAAGTTGGTGTACGGGCCGATCCTGAAGGGCTCTAGACCTTGAAAGGAGAAGCATTTTGAAAATTTTCTGAAAATGCGTGTAACGACATGAGACAGACAGAAAATAAATGTTTTCATGAGAAAGAAAAGAAGTTTCTGTGCCACAGCCCGTCTGACTAGCTAAGGAGACCCAATGTGGGAAAAGGGTCATGGCCATCCCCCTCTAGGGATATTTAAACACAACAAAAGGCTCTATGTTTATAACCAGAACTCTCAAAAGAAGAAATATTTCAGGGTTTTAAATTGCAAATTTCTCTCAAGAGCTGAATCATATCAGCTCTGAGAAACAAGGAAAAATTATCATCATATTCTTATGTAACCAAGAGCCTGGGGCAAAAACCATGAAGTTAGAATCTAAAGGACTGCTCCACAGCTGTCCATTCAGACATTGGCTTGAAGCCTGATGGAGCAAGCGTTCTTAATCCCACCAACAGTGTGTTTAGAGCTTTATCTCATCTCTTTGATCCAGAGGCCAAGAACCAGTAACCAGCAAGGACTAACAGGGTCACGAGGAAGGACCTGGGCTGAGCCCTGGGAGATGGCTGACTCTGGACAAGCCACCTGGGCTTTCTGCTCCTCCTTCCTTATTTGCAAAGGGACAAGATCATCTCCACTGTTACAGGCTGATTTAGGGGCAAATATCAGATGATTAATGTGGACACATTACACTGAGGTAAAAAAGCAACATGCAGCATAAAGTACCACTACAGGAAAAGGCCTTTAACTGGTTTTGTTCTACTCATTGTATCTACAGTATTAGGAGCAGAAGTCTTGCTAGATGGTTACAAGCAGGCTCTCGGGAAGCCAGCCTTAGTTAGGGTCTGAGCCCTGCACAGCCGACTCAGTGAACACTCTGGGGCACTTCTCTCAGAGCCTCTGAGCTTCTAAAATAGAGACAGCAGAAGTATCTGCCTCACAATGTTACTGTAAAAATGAGACTAGGTAACATTGATAAGCATTATCAAGCTTATAAAATTAGCACCAGCAATCATAGCTGTTCTTGTTAATAAAAGGAAATGGCTTTTGAGTCCTTTCCCAAAGCATTGGTTGAGGAAGAAACAGACATGAGGGAGAGGAAAATAATGAAGATAGGTAACTACAAAACTATTCCAGGTCTTCTGTTCCCCGACTGGGAAGACTATCACTTCCCAGTTTGGGCTGTGATTTCCTTTCCCATTGGTAACATCCTCACAGCCCCTCCCCTCCATGTTGACCCTTAGTCAGACCCTGGGGTTCCCAGGGCAGACAAGCAGGGCTGCCAGCATTTAAATGCCGAAGAGAACCTGTGGTGTTGCCCTAAAAGCATTTCACACAAAGCATTTCTGATCTATTATGAATGTGAAGTATCTGACACAAAAACTGCATTGTTCTCAGACTTCCCTGGTGGCGCAGTGGTTAAGAATCCACCTGTCAATGCAGGGGACATGGGTTCAAGCTCTGGTCCAGGAAGATCCCACATGCTGCGAAGCAATTAAGCCCGTGCACCACAACTACTGAGCCGGCGCTCTGGAGCCCGCGAGCCACAACTACTGAGCCCATGTGGTGCAACTAGCCCGTGCACCTAGAGCCCGTGCTCCACAGCAAGAGAAGCCACTGCACTGCAACGAAAAGTAGTCCCCACTCTCTGCAACGACAGAAAGCCTGAGCACAGCAACGAAGACCCAGCACAGCCAAAAATTAAAAAATAAATAAGTTTAAAAAAATTACATTGTTCTCAAGTCTGCAATTTATGAAAGAACAATTAAAAAGAGTGTATTTGGTGCCATTCTTTTAAAATCTGATTGAAGGTGATTTTTTAAACAATTTAGAAATAGCACATGAAATTCAAATCAGAAGAAAGAATTCCTTCATTCTTACACATAAACTCTTTAAAAATCATAACTAAATGGTTCTTTCATGTTTCGATTTTGGCAAAGGCTAACAATTTCAACTTAGTCCTTGGCTGAAGTCAATTAATAGCTTTAAGATCTAAGGTTGAAAGAAACTATCCTACCACACCTTCCTCTGACAAAAGCCACTTTTTCAGGGTAGGGAGTGTGTCATAAATCACAAATCCCTCTTCCTCTAATCTCATCCCGTCTTCTGGAATATAAAAGGAAAAAAAGGGTAGCCTGAAGAGGCATATTTCTAACCCAACTTTATTTTCACTCACTGGGAGTAATTCTATACAATATGTTCTGAGTGAGAAAAGTGGGTATTACTTTTGCTGTCACTTTTATTTTATTTCACTGTCATTTTATTTCATTTTTCTTAGGAGAACATATGGAACAAAAATACATCAATTTAGAGAAATGTTAAATTCTCCATTATTACGGTGCATAATTCCTCATGTGTGCTATTTGCAGGTTCTCTCAAAATCTGTATACACTTTTTTTTTTTGCTTAAAGATACTATCTAAGAATACATCATTAAAGTATTATGGGAAAAATATAAAATTTAAAGCTATTTTTCTAATAGTTGGCATGATAACCTATTTTACTAATGTTCCTTTTGTGAATATCAGAACTCATTCTGAAAAAGGGAAGCTGCCTACTCCACAGGGCTGTTGAGAACAAAACAGAATAATAAATATCACAACTCTTTGTAAAGCCTAAACACACAGCCAACATAAGAACATGACAATAATGTTATAGAAGCAAACAAAATTTTCTAGGAAGAGGCTACCATCACTAAAAAACCTTAAGCCTGGGCTAGATTTTTAGCAGCAAATCTGATGATTAAAAGTGTTAGGCTGTGGCCTATGTACGTTTTCAAAGCAGTGCACAATAAGTCTGACCAAGGCCACTACCTGTGCTTTCATTCACATTTCCCTGAAGTCAGTATCTTCCCGCTCTCACCCCTAAAAAAAACCAAAGCGTCCTTTACTAGAATTCATTTAAGTACCAAGAAAAATATGTACACTTCTTTGACCTAATAAACAAGTTCTTTGGCAGAAATATCACTACCACACAGACTAAACATAATAACGATCTACAAACGATTTCTGAAATCATAAAAAATCATGTCTTTACGACTTACCAGACAGTAGCATATGCCCTTCCAAAACAGTGGCAGGTGGAACTCTAGGCTTATAGTTTTTCACAGCTTCAGCAATTTCTCTGAGTTAAAAGACAAAACACGATATCCATTAAATCCAAACAAAATTCAATTAAACTAATTTCCACCTATGAAATTAAGTCTGTTTAATATAATTATATACCTAGTTCCAAATGTGAAGCAGCAACTGTGCTTTTCAGTTTTCTCAGTAATGCAGAAAATGAATCTACAATCTTTAACATTTCTGTATCTGCCCCGTTGCTGTGCACTGATTATACCAGGTTCTGTGCTCACAGATGTGAACCTACAGACGTAATGGTTTGCACAAATGCTAACAGCAAATCTCTTCCACCCCTTCCCAAACCTGAAGATATCCTTAACTCCATCAAATCCACATGGTAATTTAAAAGAAAAAATGGCTTCACTGTTGAGAAGGAAGAGCAAATAGGAGAGGAGGTGCCAGGAGTGAAGGAAATTAAATCCTTTAGGTCTGTTTTTTTCAGGCACACATATATGGTAGGGAGGGTAAAGAGTAATACGTCACTGAAACTCCAAAATAATTACTCCTAAAAATTTGTTTTAATTATTCATACTCTTTTGAACCTTATCAGCTTCGATGAAATATGTCTTCTGATCAGCCTGGAAAAATCTGGCTGCTCTACTCAATTTATCAGGACCAGTATGAACTGCTCACTCTACTGCCCCCCCAAATGAGTATGTGAATGGCAAAGTAAAAGCAGCAAATATATATGCAGAGATAGACATACACACACAAACCCACACACACAGAGGTATTTTTAAAACAACTCTTTTACAAATATCTCAATTTCGTTTCTTTTTATGGCTGAGTAATATTCCATTGTATATATGTGCCACATCTTCTTTATCCATTCATCCAATGAGGGACACTTAGGTTGTTTCCATCTCCTGGCTATTGTAAATAGAGCTGCAATAAACATTTTGGTACATGACTCTTTTTGAATTATGGTTTTCTCAGGGTATATGCCCAGTAGTGGGATTGCTGGGTCGTATGGTAGTTCTATTTTTAGTTTTTTAAGGAACCTCCATACTGTTCTCCATAGTGGCTGTATCAATTTACATTCCCACCAAAAGTGCAAGAGTGTTCCCTTTTCTCCACACCCTCTCCAGCATTTATTGTTTCTAGATTTTTTGATGATGGCCATTCTGACCGGTGTGAGATGATATCTCATTGTAGTTTTGATTTGCATTTCTCTAACGATTAATGATGCTGAGCATTTGTAGTGAGGTAGATAGACCTAGAGTCTGTCATACAGAGTAAAGTAAGTCAGAAAGAGAAAAACAAATACTGTATGCTAACACATATATATGGAATCTAAGGGAAAAAAAAAAAAGGTCATGAAGAACCTAGGGGTAAGGCGGGAATAAAGACACAGACCTACTAGAGAATGGACTTGAGGATATGGGGAGGGGGAAGGGTAAGCTGTGACAAAGTGAGAGAGTGGCATGGACATATATACACTACCAAAAGTAAAACAGATAGCTAGTGGGAAGCAGCCGCATAGCACAGGGAGATCAGCTCGGTGGTTTGTGGCCACCTAGAGGGGTGGGATAGGGAGGGTGGGAAGGAGGGAGACGCAAGAGGGAAGAGATATGGGAACATATGTATATGTATAACTGATTCACTTTGTTATAAAGCAGAAACTAACACACCATTGTAAAGCAATTATACTCCAATAAAGATGTTAAAAAAACTTTTTATAAAGGAGGAGATAATCTTAAAAACAAAAAGAGATTCAAAGATAAGCTATCCTCAACTACTGATAACTTTCAGATATTATTTAAAAGATGTTTAAAAAATTATAGAGACTCTTCATACAGCCTATCATGGAAGTCAACAAAATCAGTGCAACATTAGGCAGTTCAGTACAGTGAACGTATTATAGGCATAAAAGCCGACGAAGAACAGTAAGATGACTGGCTCAAAATATGATCATCAGTCACTCTAGGGAAAAAAAACAAATACAAACAGTCCTCAACTGTGTTTTATTCCACTCAATTCCAATCTTCTTATAAACCATGAAACTGCAGGGACTTAAACACACCCTTCGCCATGCCCTTGTCTCCCACCCCCTTCCTCCATGCCCTCACTCTAAAATGTGGGTTAAGCAGTGACTGTGTCAGGCGAGGTGAAGACGCTCCTCCTGACCTCAAGGTGCTTGTTGCTTATTGTCTTTTCCTTTCATGAGAGCATCTAGTGGAGGCAGGTATTTGCCCACAAGAAATATCAGCTGTCCCTCCTTGAGCACTGGAATATTATTCAGGTATTTAAGGGTAGAGTGTTAAGATATCTAGGATTTGCTTCAAAACTACAATGAGGTATCACCTCACACCAGTCAGAATGGCCATCATCAAAAAATCTACAAACAACAAATGCTGGAGAGGGTGTGGAGAAAAGGGGACCCTCTTACACTGTTGGTGGGAATGTAAATTGATACAGCCACTATGGAAAACAGTATGGAAGGTCCTTAAAAATGGAATTACCATACGACCCAGCAATCCCACTACTGGGCATATACCCTGAGAAAACCATTATTCAAAAGGAGTCACGGGGGGCTTCCCTGGTGGCGCAGTGGTTGACAGTCCGCCTGCCAATGCAGGGGACACGGGTTCGTGCCCCGGACCGGGAGGAGCCCACGTGCCGTGGAGCGGCTGGGCCCGTGAGCCATGGCTGCTGAGCCTGCGAGTCCAGAGCCTGTGCTCTGCAGCAGGAGAGGCCACAGCAGTGAGAGGCCCGCGTACCGCAAAAAAAAAAAAAAAAAAAGTCACATACCACAATGTTCATTGCAGCTCTATTTACAATAGTCAGGACATGGAAGCAACCTAAATGTCCAACAACAGAAGAATCGATAAAGAAGATGTGGTACATATATACAATGGAATATTACTCAGCCATAAAAAGAAACGAAATTGGGTCATTTGCAGAGACACAGATGGACCTAGGGACTGTCATACAGAGTGAAGTAAGTCAGAAAGAGAAAAACAAATATCGTATATTAATGCATATATGTGGAATTTAGAAAAATGGTATAGATGATCTTATTTGCAAAGCAGAAATAGAGACACAAACATAGAGAACAAACATACGGATACCAAGGGGGAAGGGGAGGTGGGATGAATTGGGAGATTGGGATTGACATATATGCACTATTGATACTATGTATAAAATAGATAACTGATGTGAACATATTATATAGCACAGGGAACTCTACTCAGTGCTCAGTGGTGACCTAAATGGGAAAGAAATCCAAAAAAGAGGGGATATATGTATACGTATAGCTGATTTACTTTGCTGTACAGCAGAAACTAACACAACATTGTAATGCAATTACACTCCAATAAAAATTAATTTTAAAAAAAAAGAAAAAAGATATGTAGGATTTGCTTTACAATAGTCTAAGGGAAAAAAAGTTGGAGAATAAATAAAATAAAAATAGCAAAATAGTGAAAATTATGGAAACTGCGATAGGTGCATGGGGGTTCATTTTATTATTTTTCTACTTTAATTTTTGGAATTTTTCATAATATAAAGAATCTTAGTTTGCTAGGGCTGCCATAACGAAATACCACAGACTAGGTAGTTTAAACAGCAAAATTTATTTCTTCAAGTTCTGGAGGCTAGAAGTCTCAGGTCAAGTTGTCAGTAGGACCGCTTTCCTCTTAGGCCTCTCTTTGGTTTGTAGCTGGCTATCTTCTCCCTGGGTCCTCACATGGCCCCTTCCTGTGTGTGTCTGTATCCTCACCAGTCACATTGGATCAGGATCCATTCATATGACCTCATTTTACCTTAATTACCTCCTTAAAGGCCCTACCTCTAAGTACAGGCACATTCAGAGGAACTGGGGATTAGGGCTTCAAACTATGAATTTTGGGGACACAATTCATCCCATAACAAAAGGTAAAATACTTAGAAGGGATTATCACCTGATATGATCTGGTGTCGTACCACAGCACCCCCCAACTATATTGACCAAGCCGTCCATAGCAAAATCCTGCAATTAGGAAAAGAAAAAGTTTCAGAGAGTTCATCTGAATTCTAAGCTCACCACTACCAATTCAGCAGAAAATCTGCATTTCCTGAATAACTAATTTTCCATTTAAAAGAGAGCTAAACATACTTAACTCTAGATATCAAGCTTTGATAAGCCTTAGACATAAGGTTAAAAGCAGAGACCAGTTCAGATATTATGAAATGCAATGAGATATTTGCCTATCTGATCACAATAAAGTTTTTTTTTTTACCCATATGCTGAGCAGAATGAATGTGAGCTAAGTCATGCATTTTCCAATAATACGTATTCAGTTTTTAAATATAAATTCAAATGTTTAAAGAATTAAAAATTCAGGGGCTTCCCTGGTGGCGCAGTGGTTGAGAGTCCGCCTGCCGATGCAGGGGACACAGGTTCGTGCCCCTATCCCGGAAGATCCCACATGCCGCGGAGCGGCTGGGCCCGCGAGCCATGGCCGCGGAGCCTGTGTGTCCGGAGCCTGTGCTCCGCAACGGGAGAGGCCACAGCAGTGAGAGGCCCGCGTACAGCAAAAAAAAAAAAAAAAAAAAAAAAAAAAAAAAAATTCAGTTCTGCAGTCACAACAGCCACATTTCAAGTGCTCCAATGACCACATGTGGTAGAGGCTACATGTGTGGCTACACATATTGCACAGTGCAGGTCTGGAGTTTAACCACAGTTCGTTTGAAAGCTGGAGTTTAACCAAAGCTGGTTTGAAAGAAGGACAAGATAATGGAGAGAGAGGAAGTCAAGGAAGTGAGAAGTCAGAGTATTGAAAAGAGCATCTACATAAGGTACTGAAAACATAGAATTAAGTGAGAAATAGTTTAGGAGAGAATGTCAGTAAGCCAGAAGCTAAAAATTCAAGGAATGAGGGAAAAGAGACCCAGAGGTTAGTGATAAGGAGGGGTCGTGGGTAGTATGGTTTCGTGACCTGGGATTCAGAGATGGGAGGTGTATGGGAGAGAAGGAGAATGGGGGAGGTGACAGTGGGGAGCAAGGAGACATAGACTCCACCCCGCAGTCTGCAGTCTGCGGGGTGGAGGGGACCACCTGGGAGGGCTGCAGAGGAGAGCTGAGCTTCAGTTAGTTTGGGCTGGACCTCTCTGAGAATTTCCCAATAGCCACTAGTACCCACCGTGGAGAAGGATGCTGACAGCGAGCCCCTCCCTCTGCCTCCATCATTTTAATTCATCTTAAGCTTTTATTTTTTATATATACACTGGGATTTCTTTAGGGGAAAAGTCTACTTCTAGATATTCTAAATCAAAAATTCCATTTCTCTATCTCTTAAAAATCAAGTGAAAGAGGATTCTTGACCTTTAAGTGCATGGCCATCACGTGCGGAGTTTCATCATATTCACCGAAGGTATTGGGAAGACCTAAGAAAGTATATTTCAGCCATTACTGGAAACTACTTTAACAAATGACATAGTATTTGTAAAGGCTTTAGGTTAAAAGGTTAGAAAAATATTTATAATTAAATCGTGATTACTTGCAAAAACAAGTAAGAATTCTTAACATTAAACATAATAAGTACAGAGACACCATACCAGACAACAACAAATAAAATCACAGAGGAAAATAAACATCCATTATTTCTTTTCTATTTGAAAGAAAAGCATCACTACTACATGAGACAGAATTCCCCTACCCCATCCCTCCCTTTTCTGTAAAGGAAATTCATTTTTGTCTCCTAGACGCCTAGGGGTAGGGGTTGGAGTACCACACATGCTTTGAACTAATGAGCACCCGACATGCAATTAAAAACAAGCAAAACACAACCCATCTCCTTTCAAGTAAGTTTTCCCATGTAAGACTTTAGCATCTAATTATCCAGTTTCCTGTTCTATTTATTATCCCCTTCCAGTTATCTTACTCCTGGTGGGAAATAAAATTTACTGTGCATTAAAATGTATATATTTGGAGAAAGAAGGCTGGAAAATTATTTTTAGCCCCAAGTAGTTAAGTGGTGCTCAAAAACATTCACCAGGAAATCTGGTTAACCCAGGATGCATTACCAATATTAAATGGATAGTCTGAAAATTGTCTACATTTATCTTTGGAATTTTAATATACCGTTAAGTCCTAACTTTTAAAAAGGAGAAAAGTAACAGGCTCTTTTGTCGATACAGTGGAAGAAAGAAGAGGGCTCTCTCTCTCACGTTCTTTGCACTCATCTCTTTGGCCATGCCCACATGGCGAGCACTGTCACCAATTCCAAGGCTCTGGCCAGTTAAGTTATGACTAGGCTTCATGCCCCCAAGTTCTGTCCACTTCTGACCCTTTCAGGCTGAGCCAAACTGTTCCTTCAAGTCTAGAGGGAAACAGTGGTCTAGACCCAAATACTCTTCATTTAGAAAATTCCTATTGAAAGTCAACTATATACTAAGACCTGCAAAACAAACTCTTTTAATCCAGATTTGTTACCCTATCTACCCAGGTCTTGTGTATTTGCATTTTCCTATGTGTGACTCCCTTGAAAACACACACCTGCGTTGGGATAACAGAGGACATAGGCTGTTGTACATTTTCCAATCGTTTCAATAAAAGGTCTCATTTCAGCTGCACCCAGAGCACAATTTAATCCAATGCTGGAAAAACAAAAAGAAGGTATTAGAAGTACCCTCTTTTATTCTAAATATTTATACATATAAAAAGTTATGATAAAGGAGTATATTTAAAACCAAGCAGATAGTAAGTCTCCTGATTCAAAGCACGTTTATTCAGCTCTAGTCAAAGCCACCTCACTGAAGTTCCCTGCAACACTAAATATTTCTGCACATGTCTCCAACATTAGATCCTGCCTATGGATGTGACTCCTTAAATAAGTTTACCATTTAGTTAATGGTATACCATGAAACAGAAATGTCTGCAAACTACCGCTGCTAATGAACACTGGAAAGCAATACTTACGAGAAAGAAAAAGGAAAATCTTGGAGGTAGAAGGAACATTAATGGCACATGGAAGCCACTTCGGGGGTCTTGAAGACCAAGACTCAGTCCTTGCTCCAACTGAATTGCAATGTGACCTTGGACTTAGAATTTGTCCTCTTATAAATTAATTTGTAACCAAGAGGCTCTCTGTTTTGCAAATGAAACTTACTGCAGACAAAAATAAAACAGATCAAAGCAGAGCTGCTAAAAACCCTCCAAAATCACACTCAGTGGGAGCTGCTGAAGTCTTCAGGAATTCAAGAATTAACTATGAAGTGACAGGACTATGTCATCTTTTATTTTTTCACATTTTACTTTTTTTCTTTTACTATGATTTCGAAGTGCAATGTGATATACTAGATTAGATCCTGGAACAGAAAAAGGACATTAGTGGAAAAACCTGAAACCAGAATAAAGTCAGGAGTTTAGTTAATAGTAATATACTTTTAGTTTCGACAAAAGTACCACAGTTAATGCAAGATGTCTCATTAGAAAAAACTAGATGAAGAGCATATGGGAATTCTCTGTACTATCTTTGCAACTTTTCTGTAAATCTGAAATTATTCCAAAATAAAAAGTTTATTTAACAAACAAATACCCAACTCCCATTCTTGATAAAAGCTCTTAGTAAACTAGGAATAGAGGGGAACTTCCTCCACTTGATAAAGAACGTCTATAAAAAGCCTATAGGGCTTCCCTGGTGGCGCAGTGGTTGAGAGTCCGCCTGCCAATGCAGGGGGATACGGGTTCGTGCCCCGGTCCGGGAAGATCCCACATGCCGCGGAGTTGCTAGGCCCGTGAGCCATGGCCGCTGAGCCTGCGCGTCTGGAGCCTGTGCTCCGCAACGGGAGAGGCCACAACAGTGAGAGGCCCACCTACCAAAAAAAAAAAAAAAAAAAAAAAAAAACCTATAGCTAACATCATACTTAATGATACAGAACTAGATGCTTTCCCCGCAAGATCGGGAACAAGACAAGGATGCCCGCTTTCACCTCCTGCTAAACATCATGCTGGGAATCCTAGGTGAGGCAATAGGAGAAGATGGAAAATAAAAGGTATACAGATTGGAAAGGAAGAAATAAATGTGTCTTTGTTCACAGATAAGACTATCTGTTCCAAAGAATCATCTAAAAAATTCTTAGAACCAAGGTTGTAAAGCACAAGCTTCATATACAAAAGTCAACTGTTTACCTATATACCAGCAATGAGCAACTGAAATTTGAAATACGAAACACATTATTTACAATGGCACGAAAACAAATGAAATACTTCTGCATAACTACAAAACTCTGATGAAAGAAATCAAGGCAGATCTAAATAAATGGAGATCTATCCAATGTTCATCAACAGGAAGACTTAATATAGTTAAGATGTCAATTCTTCCCAATTTTATATACATTTACACAACGCCAGTCAAAATTCCAGCAAGTTATTTTGTGGATATCAACAAACTGATTCTAAAGTTTACATGATGAAGCAAACAACCCAGAATAGCTAACACAATTCTTGAAGGAGAAGAACAAAGTCAAAGGACTGGTACTACTCGACTTCAAGACTCACTGAAAAGCTAAAGGAATCTCTGGTATTGATGAGAGAGCACAGACAAACAGATCAATGGTGCTGAATAGAGTCCAGGAACAGAATCACACAAATACAGTCAACTAATGTTTGACAAACGAGCAAAGGCAATCCAATGGAGAAAGGATTGTATTTTCAACAAACAGTACTGGAACAACTGGACATTCACATCTGAATACATTAATCTAGACAAAGATCTTATATCTTTCATAAAAATTAACGCAAAGTGGATCACAGATCTAATTGCAAATTGCAAAACTATTAAAGATATAAATATATATATAATGATTACACAGGAGACAAATCTAGGTGTCCATGGGTTTGGAGATGAGTTTTTAGATACAACACCAGAAGTAGGATCCTTGAAAGAAAGAAAAAAAAAATGATAAGCTGGACTTCACTAAAATTACAAACTTCTGCTCCGCGAAAGATATGGTTAGGAGCATGAGAAGACAAGTCATGGATTAGCAACAAATATTTGCAAAACACATATACAGTATCCAAAATATTTTCTTTAATTTCTCAAACTCAACAATAAGAAAACCACCCAACTAAAACAATAAGCAAAAGATCTGAAGAGGAGCAGCTACCTCAAGGTGTTGTTGCCAAAATTAAAAGAGAGAACTCTCATAAAGCACTTAGAACCGAGCCTGGCACACAGCAAACTCTCAATAAATGTCTATGACTCTTATTTTTATGGCCAAGGCTATAATAACAGTGAATAGAGTGCTCTGAGAAGAACATCGACCTGGGCTGGTAAGAGAGGCAAGGGTCCCCGGAGAGGACCCTAGAGATGGGTCTGAAAGGCTCACGTGGCAGGGTGACCCTGCAGGGCAGGCACGGCCTCCAGGCAGGAGTAGAACGTGCACGGAAAAGGCACAGGAGGAAACTGTATAGACTCTTGGAGCTTCCACCTCACTCATGGTACAGAATTTAAACCATTTTGATCAGAAAAATAGAGAGATGTTTCAAACTAGAATGTAAAAGCCATGTTAATTTTAAAGATAAAAATCTGAGCTTTAGAATTCCCACCTTATTTCAGACTACGCTACTTCTGGTTGCTCCACAAGCAGGGAGTGAAAAAACCTTGCAAAGTTTTTAAGTGCTGATAATAGATTTAAAGTGTTGTTAGCAGGCCAAGTCAGTCTTAAACTATAAGGGGAACACTTACAGACAAAAAGGCAACTCTCTGGTGGGCCCAGGGGGTATGAGAACTCTCCCCCTCCCTCAAATCGACCCATTTAGGCAGTGTCTTCTGACATCCTCAGGGCAGTCAGAATGTACTTCAAGGAAAGACAACATCTCATGCAAGTGGTACCACAGAAATATAGAGAAGCAATCCCCTCCCGGGTCACAGTCTGTAGTCACCAGAAGAGATCTCCCCAAAAGGAATGGAGTCAGAAAAGAATGATCACTCACCAGAGTGGGTCTGCATGAGACACGCTGATGACAAATGCCTCCCCGGTCTGGCCAGAGAGAGTCCGCCCACTTTTATCAACAATTGTCCCTGAAATCTGAATTGAACAAAGTAAACTCTGTCAACAGCATAGACTTGAGTTAAGAATACAGTCACAGAAACAAAATAAAATGAGCAAGCTGACTTTCTTTGTTTTTTTACAAGGAAGAGAACTGTGGCACTCAAACTCCAGGGCAGCACTGTTTTCTTTAACGGTCAGAACAGATGAATGCAAAGTGCCCAGGGGAGGGGTTGGAAAGCCACAGAAACAGAGAAACGGGAAAGTCACGGAGACAAAAGCAGTGTCCAAAAAAGCTTTAGGATTCACACCTCCAGTCCCACTGGAGAAGACTTCCCCACAGATACCTCAGGTTATCCTGGTCTCCTGCTATTCAACATCTGATTCATCTAGCACCCCTTGTTTGACTCTATTCTATTCTCACCAAGCAATGGGGGCCTGCCTGTTGCATTAAAGAATTGGCAGCATGCTGTCTCTGGTGTTGGGATGCTTCACGGTCAGCACGCCAGTCCATCCGCCCTCGGGCCCTAACGAGAGTGAGCCTTTGGCTTCGGGGGACCAGTTCAGCCAGGCTTCTTTGGAATAGCCTGCCTTCCACAAACCACCGCTACATTCATTTTCTGTACATTTCCACGGATAAGACTGCTATTGGTCTAGAGGTGGTGGAAGAAGGGAGGTGAACCAAGCAAGTAGCTGGTTCCTAAAAGATACTATCAATAGTTCCATGGCAGGAAAACAAAAACCCCACCCTCAAAATGACAATATTAATAAAAACCAAAATTCATCATGCAAATATTTGAGAACTTACAAGGACAGGCCGGGGAGCATACTCCTCTTCAAAAAGTCTGTGGACTGCAAACAAGGCTGCCTGTCAGGGAGAAAAAGGACACCTTTGTTTCTGAGAGACTGTGACACAGGTCAGCCTAACTGGCTGATCAGAATGCTCCCTTACCCAGACCTCTTCAGATCAGATACACGTCACATTCTCTGGGGAGGAGAAGGAGAAACACGTCCTCGTGATAACGCACAACCCCAGGGCCCCTTTCTCAAGGGTAACACTGTACATGTTACAACAAAACAAATGCTGACTGAAAGTCCCTCCATGAACTAATATTTCCTCTGAGGAAGGGCTGAAGAGCTACTCTTTCTTCTTTTGCTCAGTCAAAATTAAAAATAGATAAATAAGAAGCCTCTGCTTTCCACAGCCTCATATATACATGGTAGGTATATGAACCAACAGTGTATGTCATTTCAAAAAAGAGTATGAGCTAGAATGGGTTGTAAAGGCACAAATCCCATGTCAATCTGTACCGTCCATGTTTTATTAAGTTCCGGGACCAGACACCAAGGTCCTCCAATGCTCAAGGCTGTTCCACATCAGAACTCACCAACACGGAGGGCCGACGGCACAAATTAAAACTATAGTGAGGTAGTATTTTTCAGCTATCAGATTGGAAAAGATCAAAAAGTGAAACAGAGGGCCTCCCTGGTGGCGCAGTGGTTGAGAGTCCGCCTGCCGATGCAGGGGATACGGGTTCGTGCCCCGGTCTGGGAGGATCCCATGTGCCGCGGAGCGGCTGGGCCCGTGAGCCGTGGCCGCTGGGCCTGCGCGTCCGGAGCCTGTGCTCCGCAACGGAAGAGGCCACAACAGTGAGAGGCCCGCATACCACAAAAAGAAAAAAAAAAAAAAAAAAAAAAAAAAAAAAAGTGAAACAGAGAGGATGTGGTGAAAGCAGCACTACTGTGCACTGCTTGCTGACTGGAGGATAAATGAGTACAATCTTAGAGGGAATTTGACACTAAAAATCAAAATTAACAGTGCCCAGACCCTTTAAACCTTGCAATTTCACTTGTAGAAATGTATCTTCAGAGACACTGTGCAAAAACGTATGTATGAGGGCTTCCCTGGTGGCGCAGTGGTTGAGAGTCCGCCTGCCGATGCAGGGGACACGGGTTCGTGCCCCGGTCCGGGAAGATCCCACATGCCACGGAGCGGCTGGGCCCGTGAGCCATGGCCGCTGAGCCTGCACGTCCGGAGCCTGTGCTCCACAACGGGAGAGGCCACAACAGTGAGAGGCCCGCGTACCACAAAAAAAAAAAAAAAAAAAAGTATGTATGAGGATATCTACTTTTTATTCTACACACTTATGTACCTTTGTACACATACAAAGAATATAACCACATACACATATGCACACACGTCACGCACGCTTTTATCTGCATGGAATCCGTCAGGACCCTCACACCAGTGAGAGCAGTGGTTCCTGGGGAAGACAGCCAAATACCCAGGGAATAGGAGATAGGAGGATATTTACTTTTTACTCCATACATTTATGTGTCTTTTTTTTTTTTTCTTTTCTGGCCGAGCAGTACAGCTTGCGGGATCTTAGTTCCCCAACCAGGGATGGGACACAGGCCCTTGGCAGTGAAAGCGCCAAGTCCTAACCACTGGACCGCCAGGGAATTCCCATTTATGTGTCTTTTGAATTTTAGAACCATGCGTATATATTTATTACCTATGCATCTATGTACATATAGTAGCTATATATGAAAATATTTACTTTCATAATTAAAAAAACATTTTTTAAAAGTTAGAAACATAACCTTTTGAAGTTTCCTTCATTCTACTGGACTCAGCTAAAAATATCCAAGAATAAAATGGAATCAAGGAATTTAACTTTAATAATGACTATTACAGTCTCCTCACTACATTAGGGGGTGCACCCCAGCCCCCAGTCCAGCCCAGCCCCTTTTTTCTCCTTTAACTCACCTTGGCATTGGCGGTATCAAAAATAGTTTCAATGAGTAAGATATCAACCCCACCATCCAGAAGCCCTTTGGCCTGCTCTTTGTATGCTTCAACGAGTTCATCAAATGCTACAAAAAAACAAACCACACCCAGGACATTAGTCATGGACATCCTCTGAAAGCCCAAGACACGCTGAGTTCAGGCCTGGTGCCAGGTGAACTGACCACTGCTGGTTTATAATGCATAATTTAAGGGCAACACCATCTTTTGTAAGAAACATGGCAGTGATGGAAGTTAAACCAGCAAATTGAACACAGATGCTCCTAAACGCTTAGCACACGGGCTCACTTCCCATGTGTGAGCCAAGAATGAGTGGCTGAGTGGAAAGGTGTATGATTTCTTGAGCCCTGGCTCTTACTTTTAAGATCTTTCCGGGGATGGTGTTAATCAATTCAGGGATGAGTGTGAGGAACAACAGGAGAAACGTGTCACACTGATCTGGATACAACACCGGTTGCATCACATTCTCTCACACCCTCTGGGGTAAAAGTCTGTGGTCCTGTAGATTTTGCTCCTGCCCTCTGACACCAACTCTGTCAGAGAAGAAACCTGCCTGGGGGGCAATTTCACTCTCAAACACAAAAGTGTCTAATCACTCCTAGATAAAATTTTTGTTAGAAATGTCTTGTCTACTTCCACCTGAGAGGTCACCCCTTGCCCCATTTGATCTCTCACCCAAGAAAGAAAAGATGATCATATATTCAATAGAGAAGCTTGCTTCATCCTATTCAGCACAAGAGACAGGAAACGTTAGCTCCTCACTGCCACACGTCAGCCCAGAATGAGCAACCCAAGGTGGAACAGTGTGGTATCTGTCACCAAAACCTACAATCCACACTTGCCTAAACTTGTCTTCTACACAGAGTTCATTACCACACATAGTATCATTACTATTCTGCTCTGATCATTTAATACTTTTTGTTTTTGTGTAGTCTGATGCTTAAGAAATTGACCTAGATTTCTAGACTTTTCATACACTCTCAATGCAAGTATGCTTACAGATGCTGGTTTACAACGTTTACAATGCTAGTATGCATATATATAGCTTAGACTGCTTTCTGATAAATAAAGTGGGAGTCTAGTGGGCTATTCTATAACTGACCAAGGCCTGGTATCTATATTTGCTCAACTTCTCAGTTTAAAGTTTTATTTTGATTGGTTTCATTTCCGCAGCTCATAAAGAAGCCCAAACACAGCAACATGCACCTTTGAAAGCAGGCTCAAAATGCGTAATACTAATACTATGACTAATAATAGCTCACTTTTTATTTTAATGTCTACTACATTCCAGGGACTGCTGTAAGCCCTTAAGTCACAATAATCCTTAAGTAGATGCTGGTATTGGCCCCATTTTACAGATTTATAGATTACTGAAACACAGAGGTACTTGCCCAAGGTCAATGATTATATCTCATACTCACTGATGTTCCTGTAATCTGGTCTTTCCACAGATGGGGACACAGAGAGTGTCTTGTTAGTTGGACCCAGAGCTCCTGCCACATACCTCTTAATTCCTTTAGGAAGAGAAAAACAAGTGTGAAATCTCTAAACAGCTCATAAGTTAATACGCTATCATATTTCCCCTAGAACACAGGTGTACAATCTTTTGTCCGTAACTCTGAAATCCAAAAAGCACAAAAGCCCCACTTTTTTCCTTAATTCATTTGACAACAAAACTTGATCTCTCCTAAACTACAAGAAGCTATTTATAGTCTTTACCTCACTTAGTGGACGATTCATAGATTTTACTGCAAACAGATGTTTGATTATGAGGCTGTCCTGGATCCCACTGAGGAAATTATGAAATATAAAGTATGTGCACATGTTACCGCCAAGCCAACCCAAAAAACTCTGAATTCTCACACATGTGGCTTCAAAGAATTTCAGTTAGTAATCCTTTTCTATCACCATAGCTATGCTTGGACAAATGCTCTCTCTCCCTACTCTTAAGAAACCCTGAAGGTCATGAACATAGGTTTTGCAAAAGTTCCTCACAGTAGCATTGATCTTGAAATTCTCTCCACTGCTGTACTGCAGGGCCTTTGCTGGGGGAAAATATTACATCACGATTAACAATTATAAAGCCTGAAATTCAAGTATGAAGCAGATCAAATCTCACATTAAAACTCTTTCATGAATGTTTTAATAAGCTTTCCTCTAGGCTAGAGTCTAGGTGCTTCTAAAGGAGCCGGAGATACTGTGTTCCTTACATATCGGAACACAGGGCAGGGCCGTAGTGCTCATCACCTTTGGTGGTTTTAACTAGGTGGTTATGCTTTACCATCCAACTGGAGCAAACTACCCACTAGCTGATAGCCCAGCCTTTGAACAGCTTATAGGCCCCGATATTCTTTATCTTCCCCAAAGCTGAACAATATCGTGGGTGTAAGAAAAACGTCCTTGTCTTTCCCTGCTTTAGCTGGTTTGATAGCCTCTGACCTGTAACTTTGTTGGGGCAATAGTCTATGCCCTTCCGATTTCAACATTATCTCTCAGAAATGGAGTTCCTATAAATTGCTTCAGTCATCATTAGTATGCTGTGTCTAACTTCCCAACAATTTTGCTTTACGTCTTCCCTGTTGGCAATAATTTCACGTTTCCAAATCTTAAGGGGATCCAGGTATTTCTTCCATTCCTTTCCCACCCTCAAAGCCTCCCCTGCAGCTGGTGCCCAAGTGTCCTTATGGCAGCCAGCCAGGAGGCTAGTTATTTCAGGGAGGCATTTTTCAAATCCCAGCAAGACTGACTCTCACGCCACCCTCTTTGTGTGCTACACAGCGCCTTCAAAGACACTAGTGGTATGAAGTAGAAGACGCTCAAAAGACAATCTCTCTTTACCTAAATAAGGCAAAATCACAGGGATGAGGGTAGCTTTCAAGCGAGAAGATCAAATATCTTGATGATCACCAATGTAAACAAAACAGCTGCGTCTCAATAACCGAAAGAGTACTTCCAAAGGGAGACAAATCATTTTCGCTGTAAATGTACAAGGAAGTCACGGTTCTAGCTACAAAGTTAGGATAAAACACCCAGCAGAGTAAACACAGCGTAAACCCTGAGCCCAAGGCCCAAGGAAACAGAGTCAATTCAGAGGGACACTGAATGTTTGATTATGAAACTGCAGAGAAGTAACCTACAAACAAGTACGTGATGGTGTCTGCAGTGCTGCTGTAGGCCAACTGTCGTGAAAGGAAAAGGGGCAGTTAGGACAGTATATTATAGCTGAGGATGTCAAAGGAAACATCTTTGTAAAAAAAAAAAAAAGGAGAAAACTGTTCCTTACCTGTCTGGAGAGTTATCTCCTCAGCTGCTTTTCTGGCCACTCCCGCAGAGCACTTGTTCATCCTGTAGGCCTAACACATCAACTGCAAATGTTAAGTTTGTCCTTCTTTCCCTCCATAAAATAAATAAGGAATTCATGACCTTCTAAAACACAGTCTTATTCAGTAAGGAAAGGTGGAGTGAATTAGTTTGAGGTCTGAATGAAATCTTAGTCAAAAAGGCCTACCAGCGGCCCCAGCCTTGAGGGCGGCCAGGAAAGGCAAGAGTCTTTGGGAACTGCTTTTACGGCCTTCCACAGAGCCATGAGCCAGCTGGCAAAAAGGGCAATCTCTGGACCTCTGGCATGTCAGAATAAGCTGATGTAGTGAAATATTCTGAGAGTTGGAAAAAAGCATAGTAATGGAAAAAGCAGGGGCTTCAGAGACAGAAGACCTGGGTTCTAAAACCAGCTCTGTCACTATCTGCCTGGGTGGCTCCCTTAGAACTCCTCCAGGTCCTGGCTTCCTACACCGTACAATGGTTGGAATCAGTGGGTCTGAAGTTTTTGTAGATTATGAAACTCTTGAGAATTTGGAGAAGGGCCATGAACCCTCTCACTAGGAAATAAAGCAAGCATGCAGAAACATACAAAGTAGTGCCTGCAAGTCTTACCGAAATACACTCAAGCCCATTCATTTACGTATTGTCTGTTGCTGCTTTTGCACTATAATGCTAGCGTTGAGTAGTTGCAAAAGAGACAGGACGTAGCCAACAAAGCTTAAAATATTTACTGTCTGGCCCTTAACGGAAAATGTTTGCCAACTCCTGCCCTCAAATAATTCCCTTGATAACCCACAAGGCAAGTGATTTCACAAAGCCCCATCACCATGAGGGAAAACAGTGTCAGAGCACTCAGGACTATGTGCATGAACACAGAGGCACGTTCTGGAAAAATCCCACCCAGAAATGGGGACCTCCCACCCAGAAATGGGGACCTCAGCATCTACCATATATTTTCATCATTAACAGTTTACAAAACTTGAAAATGGAAGCATCCTGTTGACTAAAGAGAAATGAAATCCTTTACCCCACACCCACTAGGATGCCTACTATCAGGAAAAAACAAAAACAGAAACAGAACAAATGCTGGCAAAGATGTGTAAAAACTGGAAACCTTGTGCACTATTGGTGGGTATACAAAATGATGCAGCCACTGTGGAAAACAGTATGGTGGTTTCGCAAAAAATTAAACATTGAATTAGTGTATAATTCGGCAACTCTACTTCTGGTTATGTATAGATACTCAAAGGAAGTGAAAGCAGGGATGAAGAACAGATTATCTGTACACCGTGCTCATAGTAACATTGTTCACAGTAGCCAAAAGGTGGCATCAGCCCATGTCCCTCAGCGGATGAATGAATAAACAAAATGTGGCATATCCAGACGGTGGAATATTATTCAACCTCGAAAGAGTACGATATTCTGATACATGCTACAACATCAGTGAACCTTGGGGACATTAAACTAAGTGAAACAAGATAAGTCACAAAAGGACAAAAAATGTATGATCCACTCATATAAGGTAGCTAGGGGAGTTAAATTCATAGAGACAGCAAGTAGAATGGTGGTTTCTAAGGGCTGAGGTGGAAGGGAAAATTGGGAATTATTGTTTAATGGGTACAGAGTTAAAGTTCTACAAGGTGAAAAGAGTTCCACGGATAGATGGTGGTAACGGTAGCACAACAATGTGAATGTACTTAACGACATTGAGCTGTACACTTAAAATTGGTTAAAATAGTAAATTTTATGTTACATGTATTTTTCCACAATTTTTTAAAGAAAGGAAACCAAATCTGTCACCCAAATTAAAAAGGCTTCACAGAACTGTGCACATGGCCAATCATTATGCTTTTACTCAGTCACTGCATAATGAGTATCATTTTTATCTGATTATTACTTGCCCATAAAGAGACCAGCTGGAAAATGAATGGGCTGTTGTGTTTATAAGCAGAAGTGATTCTAACCATTTTCCCCATCTGACCACAAATAATAGATAACTAGGCATTAGCTTGACTCTGCAGCTTTGGCTGGTTTTCTCACTAGCAATTACCAATGCAGCAAACGCTCATGAATATCTTAGATACAAGGAAAAATGAAATCCTTACCAAGTGTTCGAGGCCATAGTCAGCTTGGGCAATAGCAGTGCTGCTAAAAGTATTTGTTTCAATGATATCTGCCCCAGCCAGCAAGTAATCCTGCCACGAGAGAAAGTAATGTCAATGCTATGAGTTTTAGAATCCCTGTCCCCCAACAATAAACTAGTCTTTTCCTCACCAAGGCCACCAAATATCTTTTGACCACTTACTAAGTGCAAGGCACTGTACTAGATAGAGGCTGGGGATGCAAAAAGACCTAAGGATTTCATAGAAAGGCCTGTGATATGAATAAATAAACACAGAACTTGAATTCAGACAAAGTTCACTTGCGGTGTGAATTGAGTCAAGTTCCTTAAACTCTGAGCTTCAGTTTCCTCATTTGAAAATAGTATAACCCTACTTCACCGGGTGGCCAGATGATGGTACAGATCACACAACAAGCTTCTGGCACACGATGGCCAAGGAACATTCCTTCTGCTCCTTTGCCAGCTCTCTGCTTCAGCACAGTCAGAACCCCACTGAGAAGGGCACTATCTCTGCAATCTTGATTCTGACCACAGTTGTTTCAGTGCACAGCTCCTGGTCCCTCTGAGCCACATCTGCACCCTTACGAAACCCTGAGGACCTCGGTGCCCTCCGGTTCTCCCTGTTTGAAACATTTCTGCCTTGTTTCACTCTTTGGACACCATCTCAACCTCAATCCAATGAAAATTCTGGTATCTCTTGATTTTCCAATAGTGAGTAAGCCCAACCCCACCTAAGCAGATGGACACTGCAGAAGAGCTGGGAAATGAAAACCAAGATTCACACATTTATAATAAGTCACAAACATCCCAACTATCTACCACTAAGGAAATGACTAAATAAACTATAATATGTCCATTTTATTACATGCTATGTGGCAGCTAAAAAACAGTGTGCACATATATCTACATACACTAACACGGAAAATCTCCAAAAGTATTGAGTAGAAAAACAAAATTGACTGATATGTAAACCATGACACCATTAAGTTTAAAACATACATACACACAAATAGTACTGAGTTTTCTACAGATATCTATATGTATACACGTACATACGTAATACATACATATACATAAATGCATAACAAATGATCTGGGAAGACATACACCAACTAGTATAAGTGGTTATCTCTGGGGAAAAAATAGAAATTTGGAGTAGTGGTTAAAAGGGAATTTATTCTTATCTATGGGTTCTGTTTTATAAGAACAAATTAAAATTTAGTTTTTCAACAAAGAGCAAGAAAAACTGAAAACAACCTTCATGCCTAAGAATAAGGTTAGTTAAGTAAATGATGATATATATGTAGAATAGATTATTATGAAGTTATTAAAACCATGTCTCAGGATATTTAATGCTCATGGTATTAAGTACAAAATGCAAATTATAAAATAGTATGAAGCAATAATAATCCCAATTTAATTTTAAAAATCCAAACACAGAAAACTAGACTGAAATATAAATTAAAATATGTGAATGGCAATTATGTCTTGGTATCGATATTACAGGTGGTTTTAATTTTCCCCTTCATGCTTTCTACAGCATCTAGCTAGACATTTTATTTTTGTAACAATGAACACATACTGTCTTTATAATTAGGGAAAAAATATTTCTAAATTCCTAGTTATTATTTTCTCCAATTGTGTGTAGATTTAAAATTTTAAATAATATAAAGTTTAAAAGGTGTTTCTTCTAGCTCTTCACCCTTTCTCTCCACCTTCTTTCCCAGAACAATATCCCACTCATGGGCTCCGGATATGACACCCCTGAGATTCCAAGCCTATTCTCACCAATTTAAAACACGTGTGATATGGGCAAGCTACTTAATTTCTCCTCAGTTTTCCCCTGAATCAATAGAAAGCTGTCAAGATTAAAGGACACCATTAATAACAGCAAGGCCACAGACTACCAACAGGTGTTTTAAATATTGGTTCCTGTTGGTCTCAGCCTATCAACAGTGATGGGCTAGGAAAGCCTGATGCACTCACATAGGCCCTTACTGCCTGTGCTGAGCCAGGACCGAGCCAATGCCACAGCTACACTGGCTCTACTGGTTCTTATTATGATTGCAAGACTCACCTCAGCAACAACCATCAGGGAACTTCTGGGAAAAAAACAAGGTTTATTACTCACAGGCATGCCCGGGCCATACAGTAAGGTAGCTGGGGGAAGGCGGGGGTTGGGCAGGAATGACGGAGAGAACAGGGGGTTCTGCCTTTATTGGGGTCAATGCAGGGGTGCCTAGGGTTTTGTGGGTTCATTCTTTATTGGAGAACTTAAAACCTAAGAGCAGGAATTAGGGCTCAGGAAGCAAAAAGCAGGATAATTCATAGAGTTTACCCAGGGCTTTCTAAAAAGGGAATTTCATGGCTGGGGGAATCCTGGTTCCTGGTCTGGCTGTTTAGCTAGCAGATGTGTCACACAGCTGGCAGGACGTTTATTGACATGGATGCCTCTGAAACGATGCCTCCGCAACCAAAAGCTTAATGTCAGACACTTACATTACAATCAAAAAAGCTTAGTGTCAGACACTCGCACTTCAAATAGAACCTGGCCATTCCATTAAAATTAAGTATCAGGGGAGGGCTTCCCTCGTGGCACAGTGGTTGAGAGTCCGCCTGCCGAGGCAGGGGACATGGGTTCGTGCCCCGGTCCGGGAAACTCCCACGTGCCGCAGAGCGGCTGGGCCTGTGAGCCATGGCCGCTGAGCCTGTGCATTCGGAGCCTGTGCCCCGCAACGGGAAGAGGCCCCAACAGTGGGGGGCCCGCGTACCACCAAAAAAAAAAAAAAAAATTAAGTATCAGGGGATCAGCTCTATGGTCAGTAACTCCACTAGAAATAACTAAGTGTGAAAATAACCCAGTCTTTTTCCCTTCCTCATCCATGAACACGACACAGTCTCTACATCCAGAGAACTCCAGCTAGTCAATATTCCCCCACGAATGGGACAGCTAGGTTACACCTTTTGGTATTTACAGTCATTTTTGCTTCATGTCCCTATCTTGGGAAACTTGCTGTTCTATCTACATGCCTATCTAACTCACAGGACAAAGATTCATTCCCTCAAAAAACATTTACTGGGACTTCCCTGGTGGCACAGTGGTTAAGAACCCGCCTGCCAATGCAGGGGACAAAGGTTTGAGCCCTGGTCCAGGAAGATCCCACATGCCGCGGAACAACTAAGCCCGTGTGCCACAGCTACGGAGCCTGCGCTCTAGAGCCTGCAAGCCACAACTACTAAGCCCACACCACAACTAATGAAGCCTGCGCTCCTAGAGCCCGTGCTCCACAGCAAGAGAAGTCACCGCAATGAGAAGCCCATGCACCGCAACGAAGAGTAGCCCCCACTCGCTGCAACTAGAGAAAGCCTGAGTGCAGCAACAAAGACCCATCGCAGCCAAAAATAAATAAATAAAATTTATTTTTAAAAAAATTTACTGACTTACTAGGTGAAAGATACTGTTTTAGGCAGTAGGGATTCAGTAGTGAAAAGCAGGCCCAAATTTCTGCCCTCAGGAAGCTCATACTCTAGTGATAATCCACTTGAATAAGGACAAAGCCACATGTCATGAGTTGGGCTGGGTGTTGGGGGGGGTGGGGGGGGGTGATTTCACCAACTGCATAATAAGAACTGATGTTTGTAACCATGCCAAGCAATTCATACCCATCATGGCATTCCCAATCCAAAATATACTGGAATTTTATAATGCAATTTGACTACATAGTCTCAGGCTTCGCAGAAAAACTCGTAGAACCAAAACTCCTCAAGGACCAATTTAAAATCTTCCAGTAACTACAATTTCCATTATGACCAAAGGAAAGGCATTCCTAGTTCTTCTTCAAATGAAAACCGTTCTGCATCTTATCTAGAACAAAGTCTTGACCACCCAAGAGAAGGATCCTTTCCACCCTCAATGAATCATTTTATCACTGATTCCTTTGAGTTTTTTTTCTTTAAGAAGAGTCTGAAAGGCAACAAAAGCAAAAAATAAATAAGTGGGATTATATCAAACTAAAAAGCATCTGCATAGCAAAGGCAACCATCAACAAAATGAAAAGGCAACCTACTGAATGGGAGAAAATATTTGCAAATCATGTGTCTGATAAGGATATCCAAAATAGACTAAGAACTCATACAACACACTAGCAAAAAAAAAAATCCAAACAATCCAATTCAAAAATGGGCAGAAGACAGGACTTCCCTGGTGGTCCAGTGGTTAAGACACCACACTTCCACTGCAGGGGGTGCAGGTTCGATCCCTGCTCAGGGAACTAAGATCCTACATGCCTCGCAGCACGGCCAAAAAAACAATGGGCAGAAGATCTGAATAGACATTTTTCCAAAGAAGACATACAGATGGCCAACAGGTACATGAAAAGATGCTCAACATCACTAATCATCAGGGAAAATGCAAATTAAAACCACAAGATATCACCTCTCACCTATCAGAATACCTATTATCAAAAAGGTAAGAAATAACAAGTGTTGGTGAGGAGGTGGAGAAAAGGGAATCCTCTCGCACTGTTGGCAGGAATGTAAATTTGTGCAGCCACTATGGAAAACAGAATGCAGGTTCTTCAAAAAATTAAGAATAGAACTACTACATGATCCAGCAATTCTACTTCTGGGTAATATCCAAAGAAAACAAAAACACTAACTCAAAAAGACAGATGCACCCCCATGTTCACTGCAGCATTATTTACAGTTGCCAACATATGGAGACAATCTAAGTGTCCACTGATGGCTGAATAAAGGAAATGTTACATGTATATGCAATGGAATATAACTGAGCTATAAAAAAGAAGGTGGTTGCCAGAGGTGGAGGGTGGAGGGGAGGGGAAATGGATGAAGGGGTCAAAAGGTACAAACTTCCAGTTATAAAATAAATAAGTCATGGGGATGTAATGTACAACATGGTGACTATGTTTAATACTACTGTATTGTATATTTGAAAGTTGCTAAGAAAGTAGATCTTAAAAATCCTCATCACAAGGAAAAAAAAATTGCAACTGTATAGGGTAACGGATGTTAGCTAGACTCACTATGGTGACCGTTTCACAATATATACAAATTTCAAATCATGACGTTGTACACCTGAAACCAATGTTATGTTCTTTGTCAATTATGCCTCAATTTTTTTAAAAAAGTCTGAAACACCCTTCTCCAAAAGATAAGACTTTCTTACTTCCCTGGTAAATATGTTTGTCCTTCAAATTGAATCCAGACCAGAAAAACAGATTAAACCACCTTATTATCTCTTCTAGTCATAATCCTATGAAATTCCCATGATAACCTATGAAACAATTTAGTCCTACACTTATTTTTAAATTTTAAAAGTCTAGCAATACCCAGTTACTTGCTTCTGATTTCTTTATGTTGGCTAGCCATTTTTATTTATTTATTTATTTTTTGGTCATGCCACACAGCTTGCAGGATCTTAGTTCCCTGATCAAGGCTAGTCATTTTTATTAAAGACAGGAAAATGGCATGAAAGAAAACGGGATTTCAAGTCAGTAAACCTCTGTAACATCAGGCAAGTTATTTAAACTCTGAGGTGCTCAATTTCCAAATCTACAAAATGAGAATAACAACTACCTTTCAGTTTTACTTCATCAGGGCTGTTGTGGTGACTTAAATAAGTTAGTGTAGGTAAAAACCCTAATTTGTCCAGGATTTTATGGTTTTTCACTGTTGTTGAAATGCCTCAAAGGCAGAAAACCTGCCCTCCTCATTTCCTTATCTTGAATGCTCAATACCGTGCACGACTTTTATATGGTGCCCAAAACCTGCTTTCTGAATAAGCCACCTCTATCTGAACAAATCACCCCTTTCTTCTGTCTCCCCCAGAGCACTTGGCCCAGTGGTCTGCCCTCAGGACACCAAAGGCCTTTCGGAATGACAGGATGAAAATATAAGAACCTGGGGATGCTTTACCTTATGGATTTGGTAAATGACATCGGGCTGAGTTATACTTAAAATGTCATTGTTGCCTTTCAGGGGCCTGGCATGATCTTTAAATTCTTGTCCTCGGAAGTCGTCTTCACTCAGCTTGTGCCGCTGGATCATGGTCCCCATCCCTCCGTCAAGCACCATAATCCTCTCCCGCAGGATGGCGTCAATCTCATCCTGCAGGGTCTTCTTCATTCCTGCTTTAAAGAAAGTGAAAATCTGACTTTACAAAATGAAAGGGGGAAGACGTGTGTGGAGAGGGAGTGTAGACTAAATTATACTAATTCACAACAGGGAGTAAATGGGGCTCATAAAACATGTGCTTGTAACCTTGAGGCATTTGAAAAATGCTGCCCCAGAATGTTTACATTAAATAACAATGCTTAATGAAATAGGACACTGTACACAGCACAGAATCACTGGTAAAGCACCACACCAAGGTTAAAGTAGGCTCTAGTTGTTCCTGTTTCAAAGATGAGCAAAACAGGCAGCAAAGAGCCAAGTGTTACAAGGCCAGGCCACCTGCCAGAGAACATCTTTAGGGCTCTCTGTTGGTTCTCTGCATGCGTCCACTCAATAAGGAGATTTAGCTTGATAACTGAAAGCCATCAATAATTCCAAACTGCCATTTAGACTGTTAACTTTGACGGTCTCTCCCACCTACTGCCAGAACTCACGTAGCCTACACACAGGGTTTTCCTCACCCCTGCTCCATCTCCGGACCGATGACTGCCTAACACCCTGGAGCTTCTCAACTCTCCCTGTGCCCTTGACTTCTCCTAATTCCTGGTCCTCAAAAGCCCCAAGGCCTACTCCTTCCAATCCTATTTTATGGTCTCCAAGAACTACTGGAAAGCCACAAAACCATGCTGTTTGGAGTCACTGAAAATTCCTAACATCGAGTCTCTTGTTTGGTTCACCTTTTCTCGGCGCTCTCAACACTTCCCACGCCTGCTGTTCCAAACCTCTGCTTGCTTTTGGCACCAAGTCCTTCTCATCCTTTTCACTCACAGGTGATTTCACCTAATCCTGTACAAAAGAGTCTTCTTTGGGGAGCTCCTCAAATTCACCCCCCTCCACCTCAAAATCCTCTTGCAGCTCAGCTCCCTCTGCACCTAAGAGCACATGACCAGCTCCACCCACACCTCCCACTGCTCCTCGCTTCCAACTCCGCCCACCCCCACCTCCACCAACCCCGGGCAGCTCTATCTCAACCTGTCTTCTTGCTGTGGCTTCCTCCTCTGCCTCCCTACGGCAATTACTCTCCAAAGGCACCCACGAGCTTCGAATTCTCAAACACTGGGCTCCAATCTTAGACCCAGATTTCAAGGTGTCCACCTGTGATGGCCCCCTAGAATACCCACCTGCCCCTCAATCTATTATCCAAATCCAAACCTGCTAAATTTCCTGTCTGATCTCCCTGTTTCTGTGAATGGCACCACCCTTCCCAGAAGCCTGACCTGACAACCTCAGTGTCATCTGACTCCTCACTCGCCCTGATAACCAGCATCTACTCATATCTCAAGCCCTATAGATCTGGCATCCAAAATGCCATTCACGGACTTCCCTGGTGGTCCAGTGGTTAAGACTCCGCACTTCCACTACAGAAAGGGGGCATGGGTTTGATGCCTGGTCGGGGAACTAAGATTCCACATGCCAAGTGGCATGGCCAAAAGAACCCAAAAAACCCAAAAATGGCATTCACATTGGGCCCACCTTCCATCCCCAGTGCCACCCTTTCTTCAAGTCCTTACTACACATCCCAGCCATCACAGATCCGCTCTGAGCTTCAGTCTGAATCCATGAAAACTGAGAATAACAATACCTGCTCATCCTACCTCGTGGAGTTGTCTTACGCGTTAAATGGGATCAGATATGAAGATGTTTTGTCAAAAATCAAGTGTCCTACAAAGGTAAGAGATCACGACCACCAGGGTGACCGTACCTGGCCACCCTATATTCCAACCCATCCTATGCACCACGACCAGATTCATCTTCCTAAAGTACAAGTTTAAACCAGTTGCTTCCCTTGCTCAAAAACTTTCACCAATCCCTTACTGCCAGGCTTCCCTGGTGGCACAGTGGTTGAGAGTCCGCCTGCTGATGCAGGGGACACGGGTTCGTGCCCCGGTCCGGGAAGATCCCACATGCCACGGAGCGGCTAGGCCCGTGAGTCACGGCCACTGAGCCTGCGCATCCGGAGCCTGTGCTCCGCAACGGGAGAGGCCACAACAGTGAGAGGCCCGTGTACCGCAAAAAAAAAAAAAAATCCCTTACTGCCCACCAAAGTTACGAGTTATTCACCACAAATCACAATGACACCCACCTCTGCTGTCAACATGGCCTTCTGTGCTCCCTGAGAGAGGAACAAAGCTGGAGTAAAATGCAGCTGGCTCTAAGCTATTTGAGCCTCTTGGAGGAAAAGACTGTGACTACACCAACTGATCGCTGTTCCTAGCAATACCAAGGACAGTACCTGGAACCTAAGTGTTCATTAACTCTTTCCTTAACTGAGACAGCAAAAAAGTGAGGAAAGATGAGAAAGAAGAGAAGGTCATCTAAAACCCAAACCAGTAATGTATGAAGATTTGTAAGCCGGCATTGGGTGCAAATTTACAAGCCAGCCCTGTCTTACTGTCCAGAGTCTTAGGTACTCAATACAGAAACAGGAGCTAAATGATGGCTACAGAGCTATTTTGACTGAGTTACTCCTCATAGGCTTCAGAAAGGTTGCTCTAGCAACCCGCAAGACAAATGTGCCAATATCTGGTTTCTTTCCCAAAGGACGTTATGCTTATTTCAGGGTTTACTATTCCTTTCCAAAACCAACTCACTGGCTAATTGTTTACTGAGCTGACAGGTGAAAGAAAACTCTTCCTGAAAAAGGAACAAAGTTAAGATCCAATGATCTGACCAGTAGTACTTCAAGTACCAAAGGAAAAAAATCACTTCCTGGGAATGTGAAGAAAAGCAGGGTTTAATGAGACACGTATAATAGAAAGACTGGTAGGCAATCAGGCAGTGGTCCAGTCACTTCCAGCTAAAGTCAAAAAAGGCAATTCAGGTGTGGCATTAATTGGACACCCCATGATGTGGTTGTCCTATCAGCTAATAAGCACCCAGAATTTGACATGATTAAGTTAATGGTGACAACAAAAAAAGCCAAGAAATTGGGGTTTTAGTCCTCGCTCTCATAAGTAGCTATGGGTCTTTAGACAAGACTGTGTTTCTGAAAAATGGAGAAATATGCCCTGCCTGTATCACAGAAAGTGTGATAATAGAATGAAACAATGTGTTTGAAAGCGAATTTCAGATGTTAACAGCTGGGATTCTCAAATCACACAAGTCATGAAATGAGACATATATCCTTCACATAAACAGCCCATAAATGTTAACGACTCTTACTATGTCATTATTATTGCACAGCTGACAAAAAGTGGAGCTGGGCTTGAAACTCTAAAGGTTGCTTTCTATATACTACAGTGTCCAGCGGACCATGAAAAAGCATCACGTAAGCCTGAAGCTCTCAGCTCTGTTCATCTTGGGGCAGGAAGCAGGGATGGCATGTTTACAGGTTTGGAAATGAACATGAGTGTGGCAGAAGGAAGACAAAACTCAGTGAAAACTTTTAAATGGAGATCCTTTCAGATGGGGAATAAGAAGAGAGAAGATTAAAAACTTTAACCTATATGCTCAACTGAGTTCCTTTTTTCTTAAAAGAATGCAGCTGCAATCCACCCTGAAATGAGAGCATGTGAGCTTAAGTAGATGTGACTGAATCACCCGACTGTGGGCGCACAGGGTGTGGACCTGGTGGGAGGGGGGGGAGTAAGTGATGCATCTGAAATTTAAAAAGTATTCAAACCTTCTAGGAAAAA
Organism: Mesoplodon bidens; assembly: GCF_964165515.1. Taxonomy (NCBI): domain Eukaryota; kingdom Metazoa; phylum Chordata; class Mammalia; order Artiodactyla; family Ziphiidae; genus Mesoplodon; species Mesoplodon bidens. The sequence goes on along the minus strand of NC_138176.1, from coordinate 114,556,209 downwards.
AACCCCAGTCTTTTCCACAATGAAATATGCCTTTGGCATCAGCAAAATGGTCAATCAATATCATATTATTTACATGTCTTTGTCCTTCTACCTCCTCCACTGACCATGTGCACACATGCTTAAGGGGACAGGAAGAAGAAAGGAGAAATTAACATAACGACCTAAGAAATGCCCCACCTCCTCCCACCCTGGTCTCGCTCATCAGTGTTGGTTTGGCTTTTCTCTACTCAATGCAAATCTGACAATGGAGTGCACCCCACTTCTCCCATTTTCATAAGAAGTCTAAGCATTTTTCCAGGAGGCCTCTACTGTATTCACTTCTCAAATCAGAAATATAGATTGTTTTCAATCTGTAAGACAGTTCACTATAGGGACTTCCCTGGCCGTCCAGTGGTTAGGACTCTGGGCTTCCACTGCTGGGGGTACAGATTCAATCCCTGGTCAGGGAACTAAGATCCTGCATGCCACGTGGCAAAGCCAGAAAAAAAAAAAAAGATAGTTCACTATTTACCATAAAACAACCCCATCCCCACACATACAAATTGTGATATCTTGTTAAGAGCCATCACATATGTAAGAGATCAAAGTTTTGTAAACTCTAAACAAAATGTGATTTTTTTATGAGAAACTTGATAAACTTACTCTGTAATTTATGTGGAAGACTAAAAGTCCAGAAAGAGCTAAGTTAACTTTTAGAAAGTAGGAAGAGATTATTTGGCCTACCAAATACTATGATATACTACAAAACAGTGTCATAAAATAAGGAAAGTAAAATATAGAATATCTTTATTACTTAGCATAGGGAAAGACTTCCAAAGACTCAAAAAGCTCAACCTATAATGTTAAAAAAAAAAAAGGTGAATTTGATTACATAAAAACTAAGAATTTCTGTTAAATGAAAGTCACCACAGACAAAAGTAATAAACAGATTATGAATTGGAGGAAGATTCTGCAATGTCTATAACTGAAAGGGACTGGGAGTTCCCTGGCAGTCCAGTGGTTAGGACTGCACGCTTCCACTGCTGGGGGCCCAGGTTCGATTCCTGCTCAGGGAACTAAGATTCCGCAAGCAGCACGGCATGGCCAAAGGAAAAAAAAAAATTTTTTTTTTTAAAGTGTAAGTGAAAGGGACTAACATCTATAATGTACCAGGAGCTCCTACAAATCAGTAAGAAATCAAATAGAAAAATGGGCAAAAGATGTGAATAAGCAAACCAAGAGAAGGAAAAACTGAATAACCAACAAGTATATGAAGAGATGTTCCAACTCATTAACTATCAGAGAGACAGGAATTAAAACAAGACAAAACCAATATATACACAATGGATGGGCAATAATTAGAAGACTGGATAATGCCAAAGGAAATCTGAACTCTTGCTTTTTGGAACATAGACAGATACAGCCATTGTGGAGAGCAGCCTAGTAGGAGTCAGTAAAATTAAGCATGAGGAAAACCCAACAATCTTACTCCTGGTATTTCCCAAACAAAGTCTCCATCGATCAATAGAGAACACATCAGAGGATGTTTATAGAAGTGGCAAGTTGCAGACAACCTTGGGAAACGGCAAAGTCAAATGTGCAGGATGCTCATGAGGAATACTACTGGGTGGTGGCCGGATCTACCTCTGTTTTGCTCTATTGTACAGACAGGATATTGAGGGAGAAATTTAGAAATAACTAACTACCAGGTTTATATTTATATGAATTAAAAATACATACACAGGGCTTCCCTGGTGGCGCAGTGGTTGAGAGTCCGCCTGCTGATGCAGGGCACGCGGGTTCGTGCCCCGGTCCGGGAAGATCCCACATGCCGCGGAGCGGCTGGGCCCGTGAGCCATGGCCGCTGAGCCTGCGCATCCGGAGCCTGTGCTCCGCAACGGGAGAGGCCACAACAGTGAGAGGCCCGCGTAACACACACACACACACACACACACACACACACACACACACACACACACACACACAAAATACATACACAGACTAGAGTCTACAAGGAAATGTACAAATACATGAAAATATGTGAAACTGGAGCGAGAGAATTGTGAACAGAAAATAGAGGCAAAAGGGAACACATAATAAAACAAATATGAGTGGGAATTGTAAGGGTTGAATACAAAACTCCTCTGCAACTGAGGTCCTTAAAAATCCAATGCATCTACATTTTCCACATGCTCATTTATCCTTTGGGGGATAACGTAAGATTTACGGTAAGAGAAACTAAAAGATCCTCCTCCCATATTTGTTAGCATAAGTGTTCACTGTTCTAATCTCCATGTGTTCCCCAAGACTTTCCAGTAGGGGATTATCCTTCACTGGCTTCTAATCACCATTGCTCCTCCAGAACCTTCTCATAAGAGTAAGTCGCCTTAACAATTCTCCTTTCCCTTGGCAGAGTGAGCATTTGTTGAAATGCTGCTCTTCCATAAATAACAAAAACAACAAAACAAACCTCTGGTATTTATCTGTATTCAGTTCATTAGGTCTAGAACATTCTGTACATTTTACTCCTGACTAGTCAGGTTCTAAACAGAGCAGACTCTCCCTAACATCTTTCACAGTAGAAGTTTTGCAGGTCCTTCATTTAACTGACTAGTTGCAACACTGTCTCAGAAATATCTTTAAGTTTAACATATATATGTATTATATAGATACGCAGTCCAGAAGAGAGAGTCTTTGTCTAGCGAGCCTAAGAGATTACAGTGTTTTTCCCAGTTTGAGAGGACCTAGCCAATGTATTTTGTTTATTTGGGTGAATTTTTTTCTATCATTAACGTTTTATTTCCCAGTAATAATACTGTGATTCATAATAAGTGCTCCAAAGAATAAACAAACATGGGTGAACTGGTTAAAACACCAATTAGATGTTGAGGTGGGTAAGTCAGATAGTATCACCTTTAAGAACCATCCTGAAGAATGACAAGATGAAGGCATAAACCAATAAGCCCCTAATACACAGGATTTTAGGTAATAAATTAGTGTCAGGAACACATTTCCTCTGGGGATAGAATGATCCCATGTAGCTGATTTATTTAGGACTCCCATATCCACTGCACTAACTGGGGAACACATAGAGCAAGGAAAAGAAGTTTTCATTTTCTGCACTGTAAACAAATGATCCCAACACATTCTCAGCAGTTTCCTGACTTTACTATATTAAAGACTATCTTACTGCTGCCCTATAAGTCCCTTGCAAGATACTTCATTTTTGAATCTCTAACTTCTAGGTTGCACCAACTTGCTACACTTTGTAGACATCTCTTAGCTTGTGCAATGTTGCATTTCTGAAATACACTATTTCCGCTTTGATTTTAATAAGACAGGGAAGAATTAGAATCAGGTAACTGGCTGATATCAATTCACTGGCTCATTTACTCATTCTTTCATTAATCACTTAACAACTGAGTTCCAGATAACACACATAGCAAGGATGAAACTAAGCAATGTTTAGAAGCTGTAGTTAAACTTTTCTCACAAGAAGTATTTGCTAGCCCACCAGTCTCTTTCCTAAGGGGGTACAACCATGGTCTGAGGTCATGGACATTTAGGCTTAAGGCCTGACCTCGAGATTCAAGAATTCCCAGCTCTTCATTAAAGAGCTTCACTAAGACTGGACACCAGTAAGTAACTAAGTAAGGGTTTTTAGGAAGTTAAAACCTGATTCTCACCCCAACATACAGGCGGCCCACACAGAGAGAAGCTGTAGAAGTGAGCCTTGGGGTCAGGGAGCTGAGCTAGATTCAAATACTCAACAATTTTCCTTTCATCTGCTGTACAGAGATCACTCAGTAGTCAAACTATTCTAAATCTTTAGAGGCATTTTGCTGCTGGATAAGGGAAACCATATACCTCCTTTTTTAATTAAATGGGGAGGGAAAGGCCAGAAGTCATCGGTAAGAGATATTGTTCAAATAAATAAATGACACCCCTGTGGGTGATATAGGTCTTACTTTATAGCAACAGTGATCAAAAGTTTCTCAGTCATAGTTCCACTTGTTTCATGAACAATTCTAACGGTCCCATTTATCAGGACTTTACAATCTAAAGGGTCACTAGCTCACCTCTGAAAAATTTCCGAGTTATGAATTCAGTCTTCACGCTCCTCCCTGAGCTGAAGGGCATCATCTGTCATAGCACTGCTACTGTTCAGTCCTTATTACTGATTCTCTTGTTTCTTCATTTTCTACTTCAAACCTCACATGTTTTTATGGGTGTATTTGTCCACAAATTATAATCAGGGACGGCGTTAAAGGCCCAGAGCTCATTTTAAAGCTGAAAATATATTCTGTTCTTGTGCTAAACTAGTTTGTTTTTTGCCCCTCATTGTTGATGCCAGAGCCACCAACATCAAAATCACTCAAGATTATTACTCCACATCCCGACCTACTACGTACCTACTAATCTATTTTAACATAGTGATTCTATGCACACTGGAGTTTGCAGAACTACTGCTCTAACCCCGAAGTGGAAAACAGAACTTCAACGCAGTTTTAAATAGTTCTCTGGGCTTCCTTATCTCTCAGCGCCTGAACCTTCTTTGGCTTAGGTGCTCAGTAAACATATGCTGAATGAGAACGTGAAATCATGCAAAACTTCCATAGGGCCCTGCAGGAATATGCTACGTCAAACTGCAAAGTGTAGTTACCTTGACGTTCAGAATGTGTTTCGGGGGCACTGCGGGGAGGGGGTGTGCTCTACGGATTTGATGGTTTGTTTGCCTGGGGAAGAAGGGGGAAGTGGGTGGAGGGAAGGAACGCAGCAAGAAAACGTGGTACCTCAGGGCTCCTCCGCAAGTTCAAAGGCGCCGCCCGCCCACGGGGAAACCTAACCAGGTGTCTCCGGGTGGTGACTGAATCACCCCAGGGATTAGGAGGCAATAAACCACCGAAGCGCGGAGAGCGGGTCGCAGCGTTACCGGATGGCGTCAGGTCGTGGAGCGCGGGGGACATGCTGCGGAGTCCTCTCCTCCTCGGGCCGGGGACGCGGCGGGAAAGACGCACCCTCCCTCCACACGTGACGGCCCAGAGCCACGCCAGCCAGCGCGGGGCCAGTGGTTCACAGAAGGCCGGAGTCCGGGGGACAATGGGGGGGGCCTCCCCTCAGGACCCGGGCGCGGCGCGGCGAAGACAGGCGGACCCCTGGCCCAGACCACTGCTCAAGCACGTGCTTTTTTCTCGGCCACCTGGCCTGTCCTCGGCAAAGGCCTGGCGGCTAGACAAGCGCGACCGGAGGCCGGGTCGCCGGGAGGGTGCGGGATAGACCCGAAGAGGAGGACGACGTGGCGGCCGAGGCGCGGGCCGAGGCGCGGGCCGAGGCTCTGAGTAGGGTTTGGGGCAACTCAGAATACTGTTAGTTTCTGCGCGCAATCCAGCCTCAGCGTGGGAGGACCCGCCCTTCAGGCCCGTGATTGGTCTGTAGGAGCTCGTCGCGGCTCTATGGGCTGCTAGATCTCAACCACTCACCTGAGGCTTTGCCCCCAGGAGTTTCTGGGAGATGTAGTCCAGCGTCCCAGGTGCCCCTATGAGGCTTTGCGCATCTCAGCCCAGCGTCCGAAAGTGCTGCCGCAGCGGGTCTCCCCAAGTTTAAATCCTGGTGCGAAGTTGGCGCTGACTTCAACATGTTGTATGATGTCAAGAGCCCGGTACTTGGGAGTCTTGGAAAACCAGGTGCGAGTCATGCTTTACTGTTGACTGGCGCGGGGCAAGATACTTAACCTCTTCGTCTCCACTCTACACTTTATAAAATAGGAAATGATAGGGTGGTGATAATTACTATTTTATAAGGTTGTAGTAGGGATCAAATAAGATCGTGTGAACGCGCTGGGAAAACTATGAAGTACATATATGCGTGTTAATTGTCACTTACTGACAATAAACGTTTATTGAGCGCGCACTATGTGTCAGGCTTTGGGCTACACACTTGGAATGCAAAGACAAGGTACATCACACCCCCCACCTTTGTCTTAAGAGGAAGAACTCAGTCTGGTTAAGACTAGTAATTGAACAGGGAAAAATTAAAAGAATCACATACATTGTGCTAAAGGAACTCAGAAACCCAAGGGTGTTGGGGGAAGGTTTCGAAGAAGGCTCTGAGTTCTGAAGGAAAGGTGTGTGCCAGCTAAGGCCATTCCAGTTGGGAGAAACTTCCAGGTAGAACATAGCACTTGAGAGAATTTGAAAATAAAAGACAGCTGTGTAAGGCTAAGCATGCTAGGAGGAAAAGCAAATGAATCTAGAAAAAATAAAATAGAGACAAAATTAGGAAGCCTACTAACTTTCAGAAAGAGCACAAATTTGCTTGCCCTTCTCATTTTGCTGTATGTAATTGTACCTCAATTGTTTAAATCTACAAAATTATAGTAATGTGTATAGCATTCTTACCAAGGTCGGTCATACCTGGAGGGGGGAAAATGGAGTGAGTGGGGAGAGAATGAAACAAGAGTGTGAGAGGGAGGGGATATCCCTGAATAGCTGAAGGTCTTGTTAAGATTGTAAGGGCTAGTTTAAAATTTTTCACCTCTCTCTCCAAGTTTGTTGATGTCTCTCTTGAAAAGTAATCTTAAAGGCACCTAGTCATTTACTATCCCCTATCCTAGTAAAAATTCCAGGTATTGTATATCAGTCTCTGTTGTTAGCAAGTCGTCAGAAGTTTACTTTCTCAGATAAAACTGACCAAATTCATTATTTTCTTAGTTGTAAAAGGGGAACAAGATTTAAGGGATACATAATGCCTAAAGCGGCAGTGAATTCCTACTACAAAAACTCACACAACTTAAAAGTTCCAAGAATACTCGTGTGGGTTGAATTGTGTCCCCCCAGGAAGATATGTTGAGGTTAGTCCTAAACTCGGGTACTTTAGAATGTGAACAAATTTGGATATGGGGTGGTGGTTGATGTAATTAACATGAAATCATACAGGAGCAGAGTGGCATCCTTATAGGAAAAGGAGAGAGATGCACAAGAAGAAAACAGTCATGTGACAGTGAAGGCAGATATTGGTGTGATGCAGCTACAAACTGTGAAGTAGAATTCATAGTTTATGGCCTGACAAGAAGAATTTAAACATAAAAAATTCTCCTCTGCCCTTTGGCCTCCTCTCTCCTGCCACTGTGCATTGTGTGTCTACATTATGCATGGACCAAACTTTCCGCATCAGCAGGATGATGCTCAACCATAAAGAGCAACATTCTCCCAGCACCAAGACAACTCCTTAAAAGATAATTTTCCTTCTTGAGCTTGTAAGGGGTCACATGACCCACCACCTTGTACTTGCAGATCCGGATTATGTAAACTGTCAATAATAGGTCATTTGATGTACAGCCCTCTGTCTCAAAAAACTTAGGTAACAGTGCCTTTACTTCTAACGGGCGGAACAGTTCTCAGAGCTTTCTGAGATGCTTTTCCCCAGTTATAATCCTCAAATTTGGCTCAAATAAAATTTTCTGTTTCTTTCTTAGATTGACTAATTAATTTTTCATCTAGAAAACCAAGGAATGCTGAGGATTGCCAGCAAACATCAGAAACTGGAAGAGACAGGGAAGGATTCTCCCCTGTAGGTAATTGTAGGAATTATTTTAAAACTTTCTCAGAAAATGCAATGTGTTCTGTTTTTTGGGTTTTGTTTTTTTCTTCTTTGATTTGGATTTTTTTGGTTTCTTGGGGGGGTTGTTGTTCTTATTGTTTGGGGGGGTTGGTTTTTGAATTTGTTTTAGTTTTTTTCTATTTTTTTCTTTTGGTTTTGCCTAAGAGTAGTCAAATATTTTTGTTTAATAGACAGGAATCTGGTACTTAAGATGTTGAATTGAGAGCTAAACTTGATAATTGCTAATCTATCTGACTTATAAATGAGGTATAATGAGGGGAAAGTGCTCTGACAAACACTTTTTAAAGTTCTGTCTTTGAATCCTGGAAATTTGTGTCCTAAACATGGAGGGAAATCAGAAATAATTTTTATTTTATTTATTTTTTAAACCTACACTTCATTTAATATGGGTGCTATTTTATTTTTTTATATTTATTTATTTATTTATTTTTGCTGCATTTGGTCTTTGTTCCTGTGCGTGGGCTCTCTCTAGCTGTGGTGAGCAGGGGTACTCTTTGTTGCAGTGCACAGGCTTCTCACTGTGGTGGCTTCTCCTGTTGCGGAGCATGGGCTCTAGGCATGAGGGCTTCAGTAGTTGTGGTGCGTGGGCTCAGTAGTTGTGGTGCACGGGCTTAGTTGCTCCACAGCATGTGGGATCTTCCCGGACCAGGGCTCGAACCCATGTCCCCTATATTGGCAGGTGGATTCTTAACCACTGCACCACCAGGGAAGTCCCAGAAATAATTTTTAAATTGAAAAGAATACATGAAGAATGAATTCTTTTCTCATAACCAAAAAGGAAACTGGTTGAAGTTCAATGCGATCTAAACTAATCTAAAGTTCAGGAACCTAAACCAGTTAGTATTTTGCTTTGGTTTTCTTTTAAAATTTCAATATACAGGTTATTTAAAAGAATTAAGTGAACTAGCCAGTATTGTTTTCTGGCTCAGACTGGAAAGGTGAAGTGCAATTAAGATAATCAAGTTTTGGGGAATTCCCTGTCAGTCCAGTGGTTAAGACTTGGTGCTTTCCTTTCCTTGGTCGGGGTTCAGTCCCTGACTAGGGAACTAAGGTCCTGCAAGTTGCGTGGTGTGGCAAAAAAAAAAAGATAATCAAGTTGAAACCTAGAAATTCTATGGTTTGGGGGACATTATTAAACTCATTAAAAGATAAGATTTCTTGTTATACTGGCTTTTAAAGACCTAATTGTTGAAATCCTATGAATTGTTGGGGCATTTATTTATTTCACAAATATTTATTGACACTGTTATGTGCCAGGCATTGAAGCTAAAATAATGAGACAAAACAGATCCAGGTCCTGCAGCCTAGAGGGTATGACAAATGATAATCAAATATATCATTATAAAACAAGATTAGTGGGCTTCCCTGGTGGCACAGTGGTTGAGAGTCCGCCTGCCGATGCAGGGGACACGGGTTCGTGCCCCAGTCCGGGAGGATCCCACATGCCACGGAGCGGCTGGGTCCGTGAGCCATGGCTGCTGAGCCTGCACGTCTGGAGCCTGTGCTCTGCAACGGGAGAGGCCACAGCAGGGAGAGGCCCGCGTACCACAAAAAAAAACAAAAAACCAAAAAAAACAAGATTAGTGCCACGGAGGAGGATCTTTATAAGCTAGTTTCTGTTATCATCCTTGTTTACTGATGAGAAAACCAAAGTAAAGAGAGGTTGGCTGGTCAGAGTGCAAGAGTACAACAGTGTTTACAATTAATTGATCACAGCCAGGTACAGATTTCTTTGTTCCTTCCCTACCCCCACTGCTTCGCTTAACTAATCAAGAAGAAAAAGGAAAAAAAAAGAAGAGAGAGAGAGAAGTTAAACAACTTGCCCAAGGTCACACTTCTAAGAGGTGGTACAGCTGGGCCTCAATCCGGGGAAAACTGGTTTAAGCATTCCTCCTCTTTATCTGTAAGCCAGTATTTGCCCTTGAATAGCTGATGAAAGAGCCTTCTCTGAAAAAAAATGGACACACGGAATTGCTTGCAATTTCCATTGTTACTCAGATTCCCTGGCCTTAATTTACAGAATAACATGAGTTTATAAAATGTTGCCACGTCGTTAGAATTAAACAAATGCTGTCTTCATTCATGAAACCATAGAATTTTAAATATACTGCATTTTCAATGGGAGATATTCCTACTTGGCTTTTGGGAGCAGATAAAACTTTAATGTTTAAAGGGTTCATGTTTAAAGGTCACCAAACATCATCCCCAGAGTGTTAGTACAGGACCTTCCTGAGCTCTGGTAGGCCAGGTGCCTTGCCTGCTCTTTTGCCTTGCTTACTTAAGTCTTTGATTCAGTTTAAGAAAGTCTTATTTTAGTACAGACTTTTTCTGGCTTGGTCCTAGCTATAGCTACAGCAACATTTAATACCTGGCACATGGTGTCATGTGAGGAAATAATGTTTGCAAGAATAAATTACTGGAGGGCTTCCCTGGTGGCACAGTGGTTGAGAGTCCGCCTGCCGATGCAGGGGACACGGGTTCATGCCCCAGTCTGGGAAGATCCCACATGCCGCGGAGCGGCTGGGCCCATGAGCCATGGCCGCTGAGCCTGCACGTCCGGAGCCTGTGCTCCACAACAGGAGAGGCCACAACAGTGAGAGGCCCACGTACCGCAAAAAAAAAAAAAAGAAATTACTAGAGAAATATTGCAGTCATCATTTTCTGGACATTATCAGATGAACACCACTAGCTCAGCTTTCATAGCAGATGCTTTACTGGCAAAAAAAGAGAGATTTTTGTTTTATTTTGTCTTCACCAGGATGTAATTTGAAAGCTATAATCATTCTCTAAGATTGGAAATATGATTCCCTAATTAGCCAATGGTAAGATAAATCTCACTAAGGTTAAGATTAAATAAAGCAAAATAATCCCCAGGTCAAGTGTAATTTGGTTAAAGGTATTAATCCTGGTGAAGAAACACCTGTCTGTCAGCAAATGTGGGGTTTGGGGTCGAGTACTGGTTAGGATTGGAGGCATAGACTAGGGAACTCGGGAATGTTCACCTGGTTGCTGGAATCTTTAACCCTGTTCCTGAGATGAAAGTGCAGCTGGTATCTATAATGGAGATTGCATACCTCAGGTTGTCCTGGTTTGATAGCACTAGTCTTCAAAGCCATTCAACTATTGCCTGGGTCTTTATAGAAAACTAGTCTTTCTCTGGTGACAGACAACCATGTTGGTATTGCTCTTCACATTTAAAGTGGAAAAATACTATACCTGGTGTATGATTAAGAATAGCCACGTATAAGTATCATGTACTTATAAAACTATGTGAGGTAGCTTTTACACTTGGCTAGCCAGTTGGTATTAAGAACCTTAATATATGCATTCTTATTATAAAACTATCAATTTGGATGTTGCACAGAAATGAACTATAGCCTGAAAACGTTAAAATTAAATAATGTATTTTTCTTCAAGTGAATATTTAATCACCAATTATTCTTTCATTCTATTTGTCAAACATTACTAAGGTACATTGCAGGATTAGTTCTGCAGTGTGTTCAATCTTGGAATTTTTGTTATTAGGAATTAAATTAATTTCAGAGAAACTGAAGCCTATAGCCTCATTCAGATTATCAAAATGTATAATTAATATTGACAGCAGAACTTTAGAAAATTCAATAAAACAAGTGCCAATTAAATACCTGAAGTGGGGCTTCCCTGGTGGCGCAGTGGTTGGGAGTCCGCCTGCCGATGCAGGGGACACGGGTTCGTGCCCCGGTCCAGGAAGATCCCACATGCCGCGGAGCGGCTGGGCCCGTGAGCCATGGCCGCTGAGCCTGCGCGACCGGAGCCTGTGCTCCGCAACGGGAGAGGCCACAACAGTGAGAGGCCCGCATACCGCAAAAATAAATAAATAAATACATGCATACATACATACATACATACATACATACATACATACATACATACCTGAAGTGGATAAGAACCATGTCAGGTGCTTTGGGGAATATAAAGATGTTCAAAATAAGATTCCTTCCCCAAAGGCCCTTCAAGACAAATTATGAATGAATAAGACAAAGCAGATCATAATAAATGGAATAACGGAAATACAAATGAAAAGCTACTGACTAGGGAAAAGGAAGTAAAGTTAATTCAAAATATGAAGAAATGAGAAAGATTCATGGAAGGAGGTGAGTTTGGACTACAAAAAATGGTGCTATGGGCTGAATATTTGTGTTCAAATTCATATGTTGAAATCCTAATGCCCAATGTGATGGTATTAGGAGATGGGGCTTTGGGAAGTGGCTAGGTCATGAGGGTGGAACCCTCAGGAATGGAATTTGGGGTCTTATAGGAGAGGCCCAGCAGGGCTCCCTTGTCCCTTCTTCTCTGTGAGGATATAAAGGGAAATCCGCAACCAAGAACAGGGTTCTCACCTGACCATGCTGACACCATGATCTTGAACTTCTCAGCCTCCAGAACTGTGAGAAATATCTGTTGTTAATAAGCTACCTAGCCCATGGTATTTTGTTAGAGCAGCCCAAACAGACTAAGGCAAATGGGTAGGAAGGAAAAGGCTATTACTTGGCTGCAAGTAATTTTTTGAAGAAGGGCACATAGATAATAGACGTTCTAAACTCTGCCATATGTAAAAGGTCTTTCTACTGTTCATTTACATGCAAAACTAACTGGCTGCCTATGAAATTCTTGATACACAGCCTTTTCCCCTCAAAGCTGATTGCTGCGTTGTCTTCTTTTTTTTTAAACAGCTTTATTGAAATATAATTCACATATCATGCAGTTCACCTATTTAAGGCATATAATTAAGTGGATTTTGGTGGTATTGGTATAGCTTTTTGAGGAACTCCAGACTGTTTTGCATAGTGGCTGCAGCATTTTACGCTTCTACCAGCAATATACAAGGGTTCTAATTTCTCTGTATCCTTGCCAACACTTGTTATTTTTCATTTTATTGTTAATAGCCATCCTAATAGGAGTAAAATGGTATCTCATTGTGGTTTTGATTTGCATTTCCCTAATGATTAGTGACGTTAAACAACTTTTCATGTGTTTATTGCCCATTTGTATATCTTCTTTGGAAAAATATATACTTTAATTCTTTGCCCATTTTTTAATTGGGTTGTTTATTTTTTGTTGTTGTATTGTGGAAATTATTTGTGTATTCTGGATATTAATCCCTTATCAGATACATGATTTGTGAATATTTTCTCCCGTTCTGTGGGTTGTCTTCTCACTGTCTTGATAGTGTCCTTTAATGCATAAAAGCTTTTAATTTTGTTGAAGTCCAGTTTATCTATTTTTTTTATTACTTGTGCTTTTGGTGTCATATCTAAGTCATTGCTAAATCCAGTGTGATGAAAGTTTTCCCATGCTTTCTTCTAAGATTTTTAGAGTTTTAGCTATTAAGTTTAGGTCTTTGATCCATATTTAGTTAATTTTTGTGCAGGGTGTAACATAAAAGTCCAAATCTATTCTTTTGCATGTGGAATCCAAATTTTCCCAGCACTATTTGTTGAAAGGACTGTCCTTTCCACATTCAATTATTCCTCAGTTCTCTATTCCATTGGCCTATATGTCTGTTCTTGTCAGTACCACACTGTTTAGCTTTGTAGTAAGTTTTGATATCAGGAAGTGTGTGTCCTTCAACTTTGTGCTTTTTTTTTTCTCTTTTAAGATAGTTTTGGCTATTTGGGGTTCTTTGAGAGTTCATATGAATTTTAGAGTGACTCTGTTTCTGTAAAAAAAAAAATGCCATTCAAATTTTGATATGGATTGCGTTGAATCTATAGATTGTCTTGGGTAATACTGACATCACACAATATTCCAGGTCATGAACACGAGATTTATTTGGTCTTCCTTAATTTCTTTTAGCAATGTTTTGTAGTTTTCAGTGTGCACGTCTTTCACTTCCTTGGTTAAATCTATTCCTAAGTATTTTATTCTTTTTAATGAAGTTGTAAATGGAATTACTTCATAAGTTCCATTTCAGATTGTTAATTGCAAGTGTATAGAAATAAAACATCAACACCTCAAAATCAGTTGTATCTGCAACCTTGCTGAATTCATTTATTTGCTCTAACAATGTTTTTGTGGATTCATTAGGATTTTCTACATCCAAAATCATATCATCTGTAGCACAGAGATAATTTCACTTTCTTTCCAATTTGAATGTCTTTTATTTCTTTTTCTTGCCTAATTGTTCTGGCTACAACTTCCAATTCTTTGTTTAATAGAAGTGGTGAAAGAAGGCATCCTTGTCTTGTTCTTGATCTTAGAGGAAAAGTTTTCAGTCTTTCATTATTGAGTATAATATTAGCTATGTGTTTTTCATTTCATATGGCCTTTATCACATTAAGGAAGTTTCCTTCAATTCCTAGTTTACTGAATGTTTTTATCATGCAAAGGTGTTGCATATTATCATATTCTTTTTCTGGGTAATTTCAAATGTCTTATCTTCAAGTTTGCTGATCCTTTCCTCTGTTGGCTCAAATCTTCTATTAAATCCCTCTAGTGAGTTTTTCAATTCAGTTATTGTGCTTTTCAACACTAGAATTTCAGTGTGGTTCTTTTTGATCATTTCTATATCTTTATTGATACTCTCCTTTTATTCATACACCATTTTCCTGATTTCCTTTAGTTCCTCTGTCCATGGTTTCCTTTATCTCATTGAACATATTTAAGATAGTTGATTAAATGTCTTTGATTAATAATTCTAATATCTGAATTACTCAGGGATGATTGCTGTCCAATTCTTTACTTCCAATGAATGGATCATACTTTCCTGTTTCTTAGTATGTTTTGTAATTTTTTTGTTGAGAACTGAACATTCTGAGTATAATGTTTTGGTAATTCTGGAAATCTAATTCTCCAACTCCACAGGGATTGCTAGTTTTTGCTTGTTGAGGTCTAGAGCCATGTGAATTTTCCAAACTAATTTTGCAAAGTTTGTATTCCTTATTAGGTATGATCACTGAAGTTTCTCTTCCATTGTCTCTGCGGTCAGTCTTTGACCTTACAAAGATTTCCTTAAATGTCTGGCTCCCACAAGGGGAAAAATAGATCTTGTTTCTTTTTTTTTTTTTTTTTTTTTTTTTTTTTGCGGTAGGCGGGCCTCTCACTGTTGTGGCCTCTCCCCTTGCAGAGCACAGGCTCCGGACGCGCAGGCTCAGCAGCCATGGCTCACGGGCCTAGCCGCTCCGCGGCATGTGGGATCTTCCCAGACCGGGGCACGAACCCGTGTCCCCCGCATCGGCAGGCGGACTCTCAACCACTGCGCCACCAGGGAAGCCCAGATCTTGTTTCTTTAAATCCCCTCCTTGCTGGGAAGTCTTTCCTTAAAAGTCCAGTGTCCAATGAGATTATGGAATTGAAGTTCTTTATCCCCAGTAGACTGCAAGTTCTTTTTTTTAAAAATTTATTTTATTTATTTTTGGCTGCGTTGGGTCTTCGTTGCTGTGCACTGGCTTTCTCTAGTTGCGGCAAGTGGGGGCTACTCTTCGTTGTGGTTCACAGGCTTCTCCTTGCCGTGTCTTCTTTTGTTGCGGAGCACGGACTCTAGGCGCGCGGGCTTCAGTAGTTGTGGCACGTGGGCTAAGTAGTTGTGGTTCGTGGGCTCTAGAGCACAGGCTCAGTAGTTGTGGTGCATGGGCTTAGTTGCTCCACGGCATGTGGGATCTTCCTGGCCCAGGGATCTAACCCGTGTCCCCTGCATTGGCAGGCAGATTCTTAACCACTGCGCCACCAGGGAAGCCCAGACTGCAAGTTCTTTAAAGACAGGGACCATGCCTTATTTATCTTTGGATCCCCACTCTTTATCACAGTGCCTGCATACAGCAGGAGCTCAATAAATCTTTGTTGAATAAGTGATAATGTCTCAACTCCTAAGCTTTTTTTTTTTTGGCAAGGGACATATGGCCTCAGTGATTGCACCTGCTTCACGCCAGTGCCCACCACTGGCCAAAGCTTATCTTTTTCTGCCCCAGGGCTTAGGTCCCCAGAAATTTCCCAGGGACTGTGGCCCCTGGGTGAGGGCTGTCTGCAGGGCAGCTCACTGGCAGAATAGACATGATGAATACTCCTGAACTTGCTGCCAGCTTTCTCAAGGTTGATCTCGGCCAGATAAGAGGAGGACTGGCTGGTACATGAAGGAGGTGCTTGATGAAAATGTTTGGTAGGAGGACTGGTCTGACAGTGAGCGGTGTGCAGGTGGAGTGACCGGGAGAGAGTCAAAGACCAACACCCACCTTCCACCCCCATAGAGAGCTGAGGCAGTTTTACGACAGAATATTCTTTAATGCATGGTAATAACAATCATTCCAAGATCCACGGAAGAAAACGAAGACATGATTTTGAGGAGGCTGCTGCAATAGTCCAAATAGGAGATAAGGGCTTGGCCTAAGGCAGAGGCAGAAGAACAGAGACACCTCAGATGGGTCTTCTGATCCTAAGTTGAAACCACTCAGTTTAGTGTCCCTGCCTAGTTTTATCTTCTATGCCTGAACATGAACTAGATTGACACAGACTCCTTTTGAAAGTTGATATTAACTAACATTGGATGTCCCTCTTATTTACTGAAATTCTCTCTCTTTTTTGGCTGCACCACAGCTTGTGAGATCTTAGTTCCCCGACCAGGGATCGAACCTGGGCCCCTAGCAGTAAAAGCGCCAAGTCCTAACCACTGGATGGCCAGGGAATTCCCCTGAAATCTTCTTTCTATCTTTAAATTGATATGTCCCAAAACGTGGTTAACAAGAGAATTTTAGGTATGTGAAAGAACATTCCTTCTTTTGATAGATAGGACAGACAAGGAAGAGTTGACAAGAGGGCCAGCACTGCCCAGGCTACATGCCTGAGGTCTGCTGTCGGATTTGCTTGACCTCACAAACCCCAGCTGCCTGTCAAGACTCCACCCCAGAGCCTTCCATAGTTATCAAGTGTAAGTGGGGCAATGAACAGTTAGTTTATGATAACCATTTGGGGGCTGCTAGATGTTGGAAGAAGAGGCAATAAACATATAATTCCATAGCAACAGCTTGGTGTCCACACAGCTCCCCACTGAAAAGAAATGCAGTGGTTGTAAAATGAATGAATAAATGAATGTGTTGAATTTGGTACAAAATGTCATTATCTCTCATTATCAAAACTCATACAGATATGTTGAGAGATTAAAAAAAAAGGAAGTGAAAATGTTTAGTACAGTCTAAAATATCCTAAATGTAGCTATACAACCAGGTTAGAAAGCTGTCAAGGTTAATACCATATTATTTAGGGTAAAGCTAAACTGTTGTAACAGAGATTCTAAATATAATAGCTTAAAACATACACAAGTTTCTTTCTCCACATGTCACTTTTGAGGAGAGCAGCCCATGTCACTGGGGCCATCTGTCAAACAGGAACACAGATTTCTTCTAAGCTGTAGCTGTGCCATCCCTTCGACTTACCAACTATGAATGATGCCTACTATTTTTCCCTTAAAGACTCCTTATTTAGTCCAATATACTCAGGAAGAGTTAGGGGAAATTAATTTGAACACACCTTTGCCAATTCTTTTTTTAAGTAAAATGTTTTATATTATCATGTGCTTTAATTATATTCTCATCAAAACACTGGAGCCACAGATTTACAATAGATAGTTGAAAAAATCTAAAATGTCCCCCGTGTAGCCTAATTACCCAAGTCAGGCTAAATAATTAACTAAATCAGCCTTACTTTCTGTTGTTAAAAAAAATAATAATAATCTGACTTCATTTTCAATTCAAATAAACTCTTAACACATTTTGAGGAATAGTATAAAAACCAGAGAAATAAATATTGCAACAAACCCTGTAAAGGCAGTTAAAATGCCGGGTGCTAATAGAATTAAAATTTTCATTATGTAAATTTTTCTCATTTATTTATGCAGTGTAATATGTACCTACACTTTTAAGTTATTCGTGAAGGGAGATGCTAAAAGGAGTGGCACTCCTTTATAAGTGTGTGCGCTTGTTTATGTGTACTGAAGTTGTGTTTGGGAAAAATTAAATAAAAATCATGTATAAAATTAGGAAATAATTCCATTAATTTCCTTAGACATTCTGATCAAACTCTTTCAAAGTATTTAATAAAAGAGTAAAGTATGAACTGCCAAAAATTAATTGCTCTGGTATCTAGCATGAATTTTTTTTGGCTAACATGAAATAGTACATACTGAATATTTTAAAAGATGAATTAAGTTCAAGATTGTCACAGGAAAATGTTGTATGCTTGGATGACTGTGTTTTAAGTGCCTTTTTGTATAATACACATCAAATCTAAAAGAAATCATGTAAACAATTACCACAGGTTTTATCTAGTGAAATTTGAAAACTGTGGTTGTCTCAGAAAGCATTCCTATTACCGGCCTGTGCTGCCTTCTTTATTCAGTGTCGCTTTTCAAATTGGCTAACTCATTCTAAGGATTATTCTTTTTTTGTTTATTTTATTGAAGTATAGTTGATTCACAATGCTGTTAATTTCTACTGTACAGCAAAGTGACTCAGTTATACATATATACATTCTTTTTCATATTTTCCATTATGGTTTATCACAGGATATTGAATATAATTCCCTTGTATAGTAGGGCCTTGCTGCTTATCCATCCTATATATACTAGTTTGCATCTACTAATCCCAAATTCCCAATCCTTCCCTCCCCTCCCCAACCCTTGGCAACCACAAGTCTGTTCTCTGTGTCTGTCTGTTTCTGTTTTGTAGATAAGTTCATTTGTATATTATAGATTCCAGATATAAGTGATATGATATTTGTCTTTCTCCTTCTGACTCACTTCACTTAGTATGATAATCTCTAGGTCCATCCATGTTGCTGCAAATGGCATTATTTCATTCTTTTTTATGGCTGAGTAATATTCCATTGTATATATGTACCACATCTTCTTTATCCATTCATCTGTCGATGGACATTTAGGTTGTTTCCATGTCTTGGCTATGGTGAATAGTGCTGCAATGAACATTGGAGTGCATGTATCTTTCCAAATTATAGTTTTCTCTGGATATATACCCAGGTGTGGGATTGCAGGATGATATGGCAACTCTATTTTTAGTTTTCTGAGGAACCTCCATACTGTTCTCCATAGTGGCTGTACCAATTTACATTCCCACCAACAGTGTAGGAGGGTTCCGGAGGGTTCCTTTTTCTCCACACCCTCTCTAGCATTTGTTAATTGTAGACTTTTTAACGGTAGCCATTCTGACCAGTGTGAGGTGGTACCTCATTGTAGTTTTGATTGCCATTTCTTTAATAATTAACAGTGTCGAGCATCTTTTCATGAGCCTGTTGATGGCCAGGCATTTAAAACCGTCTGATACTCACCGTGAAAGGAATGTGTGCTCAGGGCCTGGGGAAATCCAAATAAAATCTTCTAAGCTCAGTAGTTGTGGCTCACAGGCTCTAGAGTGCAGGCTCAGTAGTTGTGGCACACGGGCTTAGTTGCTCCACGGCATGTGGGATCTTCCCCGACCAGGGCTCGAACCCATGTCCCTGCATTGGCGGGCAGATTCTTAACCACTGTGCCACCAGGGAAGTCCCCTCATTGTAGTTTTGATTCACATTTCTCTAATAATTAGCAATGCTGAGCATCTTTTCATGTGCCTGCTGGCCATCTGTATGTCTTCTTTGGAGAAATGTCTACTTAGGTCTCTTGCCCATTTTTCAGTGGGTTTTTTCTTTGTCCTAAGGATTATTCTTGAAAATAGTTGAAAAGAATTGCTCATGTTTAAATAGATGACCAAAAAAAAGCCATTTATTTCTTATGGATGCTCTGATTTGCCATCACTTCTGCCCATTTGTTTTACCAACAGGGAAGGCTGCAGTGCTGTGGAGATAACTTCAGAAAGACTTTAAGGTCCTGGGGAATCCTTGGCTAGGAATTCTCGTTGACAAATCACAACCACCTCCAGCTCCCTGCTTAAAAAGAATGATGGTTTGTCAGTTGCTTAAGTATTGAGTTATTAAGATGAACCGGTTTGCAGGGCAGAAATACAGAGAGATATAGAGAACAAACATGTGGACACCAAGGGGGGAAAGTGGTGGTGGTGGTGGTGGTGGTGGGATGAATTGGGAGATTGGGATTGACATGTATACACTGATATGTATAAAATAGATAACTAATAAGAACCTGCTGTATAAAAAAATAAATAAAATTCAAAAAAAGTATTGAGTTATTAATGAATGAATCCAAAAGGGAAAAAAAAACATGTCTCCTTCTTTGTTGATTCCAGCTGAAATATGAGAACGCCTCACACAGGACAGTGCAATCACTGTGTAGGTTCCTGCATCTGAGAAAGTTCATGGACACAGACACACTCAATGCCTTCCTGTCAAATATTCCAAGGCAACTGTGGGCAAATCTTTGTCAGCTTGGTAACAGTTAGCTACTACTTCTTCAAATACAAGTTTCTGACTTTATATCATTTAGATTTATTTCTTTTCACTGAAAGCCTGTAGAGAGCTCATCTCCAGCTTATTTCACGAACATACACGAATCAGGTACATAGCAGGAAAGAATATGAAGCCAACTGTACCCATCTGAAATTCAGCCATTGCCAAGCATTTGTATATTACCAACTAGATGATGCAGGGGTTGGCCTGGCCATTCATACGGTCCTACCATTAACCTTTCCAGTAAGAGTTTCTCTAATTGTCCGAGACTTCCTAATTACTAATGATCCTTTCCATTACCTCTAATCCAGTGGTTTTTGATTGAGGGTTATTAGAATCCTCCATGGAGCTTTTAAAAAATTCAGATGTCCAGGTCATAAGCCAGACCTTCACAACTTGAAACTCTGGGGTTAGGGCTGGGTATGCATACATTTTCAAAATACCTGCTGGGGACTCTGAAGTGATCTCCTGGGTAAAAATTTCTTCCTAATCCATTTAGTTTCGTAATCCATTTATCACTCCCCTCTAACTGAGTCAAACCTTAATTCCTCATCTCAAATTTACCCTTTACCCAACAAGCCACTCTCTAATAATTTAAGGAAGGCAAATACTAAACCAAATGAGAGTTTTTAATGATGATGGAAATTTTACATGAGAAAAGTTTGTGGTTAACCAAAGAAGCTGGTTATTCTTTGAAATAATAAAAACAGGGAATCCTTTTCTTTTACAAATTAAGTTTAATAATTCAGCTTCAGAAATAAAAATAACTTCTAAAATGAGAGTATAAACATGTTAAGTGTTTTCAGAGTTTATTTCCTTTTTTCATTTATTAGCAGACAGTATTGATCCATTCTCTTGCCTGAATGTTGTAAAGAAATTAAAGTTTTAGGTAGATGAACTACCTATACCCATTCCAAAACACCACAAATCCCCCTAGTAGCCTCAAAGGCAGAACAACTTCCCATTTTTTCCTTAATGTTTATGGCTGGAATATAGCACCTGCTTGAAGTAAAATAAGGAGTCACAGTTCATCTAAATGACACCCCAAAAGTGTTTGGCACTGAACTCAAGGACTTAGATATTTCAGGAATTTGTAAACTATCAACTACTTAATAAAATGAAGCAAATTAAATGAAATTTATAAAGGTTGAAGGTTCTAAGTGGGCCAATTGTATAAAGGTATTAAGTTACCAGTTATAAATGGAAAATATCACATTTCCAACTACTGGTGGAAATCTACAAAAATCTGAGGAAACAAACTGTAGGTAACACATTACTGCTTTTCTAGTGACACTTTAATTGCTGTTTACAACTGTTTTTGTTTATAATTCATGTCCTGATCATTAAGGACTCAGATATAAAAAGAATGCCTGCTTTATTCTCTACAAGCTGTCAACAAGATGGAAAAACAGGGGAGGTACAGCATACGGTAGCACAAGCAGGAAAATGAACGAACACTGACAGATCTGGCTGATGGTGGGAGCCACTGGCATCTTCTGCATGGGGCTTCCACGCGCACAGAGCCAGACTCAGGATGTGTTAGGATGCATCATCCAATCACAGCGGGAACGTGCACTGAGTGCTGGCAGAAACATCTAAGAACTCCTACTACACGAAATGAATTCACCTGAAGTATGTAAAGGTTCTACAGTGAAAGAACTTACCTCTACTGTTGTTGAGAACTAGTCCTTTCGTACTAACTCTTCCCTTCTAATGCCTTCTCTTCACCATATCATAAAACTCAAGGTATAAAGGAGAAGTTCTGCCTGGAGAGCTTATAAAGGTACCAGTTTTTGACGTGTCACCCTGTTATGAACTACTATCAACACCTGTTTGTTTAAAAACAGAGCATTTATGTACTGTCATCTCTTGAGAACCTAACACACTAACAAGCTCTAGACAAAGTACAGAAACCTGGAATCAATAAATAATCCTAAAAAACTCATTTTACCTAGTGATTCCATCTTCTTCCCCGGCAATTAAACTGACTTCCATGTTTCCTGAGGTCCCTACTTTGGAGGATGAGTAAGGCATTGAAACCCGCTAATTAGACTACATAGTCCTAAATAATGAAGAGCTGACTATAATTTCTATCTAAAATGTTTTAAGTACTAAAGATCTTTTGGGTAGTCTGTTTCTATTCCCTGGAAGTTCCATCTCACAATATTAAATTCAGCTAAAAAGGCGACAGTACCATTTATCTTAAACATAGCTAATCTTTGGATAAGCAAGAAAGTAAAACACCAGTATCCCAAATATATTCCCCTAGGGATAACCATATAAGCATATTATATATATGAAGAATATTTTTTAAAGTATCAAAATTTACTATTATTATTCTGCTCTTGAATCTTGGGTATTTTGGAATTTTCCCATTTTGTACATTTCTTCTGCCCCTAGGTCTTCTTAATTTCACACTACTCAAGTAATTTGCTTTGTTTTATCAAAGAAACCAACAAAAACCCTGATATTTCATTGCATTTGGCTAGAATCAGAAATAAAGAAACTTATTTGTTAAGTACGCTATGTCATCTACTGGAAAAACTTCAGCCATATTACATTGCAGTCAATAACTGAGCTGCAAAAAAAGTTTTCTCTCTCTTAACTGAATAAAGCTTCTCAAAGTTTCCAAGAAACAAACTATAACTTGAGCTTTTATTGCGTTCTGCTGGGACCAGTGATGACAGAACCCCGGCCTCACAGATCGCTCTCCCCATAGAGCGCGGAGGAGAAGGCGGCGTAATCCAGGGCACCAGGCACGCTGCCTGGGCCCGAGTAGGCGGGCATCCTCTTGATGCAGTACTGGGCCTGGTCAGGGGGCAGTTCTCGGCGCAGCTCCTCTGCCAGGATGTACGGCTGGAAAAAAAATACACGTGTGTTTGCAAAATCAACTGCAGAAAACACAGGAACATAAATGGTTTAAATACACTGCTTGCATTTGTGTAATTTTAAAAAAGGACTAACTGAATCACTTTGCTATACACCTGAAATTAATACAACATTGTTAATCAACTATACTCCAATATGAAATAAAAATTAAAAGAAATAAAAATAAAAAGGGCTAAAGGCAGGGTGTCTAATGTACACAGTACTGGACAACCAACAAAAGGCTGAGTTTTACTTGTAATTCATCATCTGGCCAGCAGGAAATTTAATATACTTCATAAAGGCAAAGGGAGCAGTACCATCAGTACTTCTCGAACTGAGCCACAATGCAAGTGAAAAATACTATGACGTAAATTTCATACCAGAAAGATTAAGGGAAGGCTGGTTTACATCATATGCTGAGGGAAACGCAGGATTATTTAATTTGAAATTATCAATGTGGTTTTTTTTTTAAATATATGTGATGTGCGCTTTTAGAAAATGGAGTCACTTTCCTACACAGTTTATTAAAAGCTAGCAGCATGTTACCACTGGAGAAAAGCTCTTTCTAAAACAAAACAAAACTGACATTGAACAATGGAGTCTTTTTTTTTTTTTTTTCTTTTTCATGTCAAATGTCCAAGAGGAAATAGGGTAATTCTCATAAAACAGATAGGCTGGGCTTCCCTGGTGGCGCAGTGGTTAAGAATCCGCCTGCCAACGAAGGGGACACAGGTTCTAGCCCTGGTCCGGGAAGACCCCACATGCTGTGGAGCAACTAAGCCATGCACCACAACTACTGAGCCTGTGCTCTACAGCCCACGAGCCACAACTACTGAGCTCGCATACAACAAATACTGAAGCCTGCCCGCCTAGAGCCCGTGGTCCGCAACAAGAGAAGCCAAGAGTAGCCCCCGCTCACCACATCTAGAGAAAGCCCGCACACAGCAACAAAGACCCAACACAGCCAAAAGTAAATAAATAAAATAAGTAAATTTATTTTTTAAAAAAAGATTGGCTGGTCAAGATAAATAGCAAATATCATATTGTAATTTACAGTAGGGATTTTTTGGGGGTTAAATAAGCCTTGGTTTATTATCTCCTACATCAGTTGGACTTCCTCCCCTCCACCCCTATCCCTATGATAAAGGATTCATTTTAAAACAAACGTAATTATTTTAGAGATAGTTTATCTTGTCTGATAAGGGTTTTTTAAGGTAATAAACATGGCCATGTTGATGTGTTTGTTTTTTTTTTTTGGCTGTACTGCACAGCATGTAGGATCTTAGTTCCCCAACCAGGGATCAAACCCATGCTCCCTGCATTGGAAGGTGGAGTCTTAACCAATAGACTGCAGGGGAAGTCCCATGCTGATGTGTTTTAGAATCCTAACTTCCTTTCCCTCTCAGCTAGAACACAGGGTAAAGGAATCACGGCCCAAATTGAGTTTATACATACTGAGATGTTTTTATATTGTTTTGGGAAAGAGATTTGAAAATTCTGTACTTGCAATTAAACTCCTACTTAATTTCTAGGCTTCAGATAATGAAAAAGTAGCCAATTTTTTAAATGAATGAATGGCTCTATTTAACTTTGCTCCAGGGGCGGGGCACAGTGTCAGGGTCATTGATCCTTGAGAGAAGGTTCTCAGTTTTATAACACTTGAATTGCATTGTTCCTTCTTTCAGAGTCATATCTACCAACCCAGAATGTGAAGTAGGGTCGAACCAGAAAAACACACAAAAAACTGCAAAATACATACTCTTGGTTCCTTCTATAAAACTCCCCGTAAGGACAAGCACAAATGCCAGGACAGAATGTCTGTGTTTAACCTATTCTGGGTGCATCACTGTTATGTTTACATGATTTCTGAATTCAGTGCTGTTGTGATACAAAATGCAACACATCAAAATGGTTATTATTTGCAATGCTGTTTCCTTTTTTTATTAGAATGAAGCAGTGGGCCGTCACAAAAGCAGAAGAAAACATGTCCATGCAGACCTTGTCGGAAGCCAGGATTCGGAAGGAGGCGATGACCTGCTCGGCGGTGTCGGTGTCGGCCGTCTCTCTGGTCATGAAGTCAATGAAGGATTGGAAGGTGACGGTGCCCTGCCCGTTGGGATCCACCAGGGTCATGATGCGGGCAAACTCAGCTTCACCCTGAGGCAAGGTTGCAAAGAAACATTTACTTCAACCATACACAACTCCCAGCAGTGCCGTTCTCCTGTTTTTACCTGTTGGCATGCAAGTTCCTTTTTGCTTGAAAACTTACATATTCCCTGCACTTCCCTTCCATTTTTGGAACAGATTCCCCTTATGGGTGACTTAAGTTTACTGCCGTCAAATGATTTTTAAACGTTGCTGTAGCATCAACCCAGAAGCTCCTGAATGTCAGAATTCCTTCCTCTCTCTAACCCATGTTGCCGTTGGGACTGAATATAGTTATGGAAGAGGAATTCAAAGAGGGTTAGGCCTTTTCTCAGACTACAGTTGAGAATAATACTGCAAAAGAGAAGGCAGGTCAGAGGAGGGTTCTCATGATGCTTATTTGACAGTTCTGAGAGGAATCAAAGCAGCTCATGTTCAACATTACACATTAGCAGGTAATAGAGAAGTGAGGTTATAAGGGCACACTCACAGCCCACAGGGAAATGTAAGATTTCTTAGCTGATTTTTACTAAAAACTTTTTACCTTCTAAAATACTAGAGGAAAAAAATACTTTAAAAATCGGCAGGAAAAGACACTGAAGTGTATACGCTCAATGGGTGAATTGTATGGTATGTGAATTATCTCTCAGTTAAAGCTGTTTAAAAATCATCAGGGAAGTTTATGTTCTCTTCCTTCACTAGAAAAAAACCAGCTGACCAATGACTGAATGAAAATATATGTTCTGGCTCTGTGAAGTTATTTTTATATGGTACCAGGCAAACTTTCAAAAATGTTACCCTAGACAATGTAAGTCAACGAACCCCAAATGAGCTGCCATAGTTTAAGGCAGTTGTCTCCTATAATACAAATCTAAGCTAAAGAGAATATCACATGGTAGTAAAATTTTCAACTTCTGTCTTACCAAGTCATAACCCATGGAGATCAGGCAGGCTCTGAAATCCTCATGATCCATCAGGCCATTCTTCCTCTGCCGACAAATACAAAGAACAAAGAAGCTGAGGGCTTCCCTGGTGGAGCAGTGGTTAAGAATCCGCCTGCCAATGCAGGGGACACAGGTTTGAGCCCTGGGCAGGGAAGATCCCACATGCTGCGGAGCAACTAAGCCCGTGCGCCACAACTACTGACCCTGCGTTCCAGAGCCCGCGAGCCACAACTACTGAGCTTGCGTGGTACAACTATGGAAGCCCACATGCCAAGAGCCCGTCCTCCACCACAAGAGAAGCAACCGCAGTGAGAAGCCCGCACACCGCAATGAAGAGTAGACCCTGCTCGCCGCAACTAGAGAAAGCCCACGCGCAGCAACGAAGACCCAACGCAGCCAAATAAATTATATAAATAAATAAATAAATAAAAAGAAGTTGACAGTTAGAGGCAAAATAAAAAACTCTACTTGACCAGGGAACAAAATCCAATACAAGAAGGGACACTTTGAGATTTGCCAAATAATTTGTAAATGTCATCACTGACTTAGAGGACGGACAGACCCGACACAGGGATGTTAGAAAATAATTTCTTAAAAAGGAAAAAGGAGGAAAGGAGGGTAAACAGCAGTCAAAAATGAAAGGAGACCCACACATTCAAGAAAGCAGGAGGGACTACCCAGTGCCAGTGAAAATGACTTCGTCAGGAGCTGCCCACTGCCACCCACCGATGGCCCAACACACTCTAAGTGTTCTGAGAAATCCTCACGCTCTCGCGGCCCCAGGCAGTCCTCACTTGTAAAATTCCCCCAAAGATTAAAGCATGGCTAGGACTCACACTGGAAAGTTACCCCACAGCTACTCTCAGGCCCATGTCCCTCCAAGACACAAAAATCCTTAATTTAAACTTTTAAACTTGGCAGGTTCTGCATTGTCTGCCTTTGAACTTTTGTTGCAAAAGACAGTCTCGTTATCCTAGATTCAAATAAATTTGGGGTTTTTTTCCTATGAGGTGGCCCAAACGATTGAGGGCTGTCTTCGCATAAGCCTGGGTGGATGTGTGTAGGAACGATGATCAATTATTTCCCTCCACGGGAGGAAAATGACTCAACCTGAAGGAAGTCAGGTCAGTGTTACAGCATGTTTTGTACAGTACAGTTGTGCTGAAGCCAAGCTAACTTTAATGTCCAACTCTGTGTATAATTCTTTATTTACGCCTCAGCTCCCTGATCAGAAGTCTACTTTCTGAACTCTTTGATAGGCCTGAATATGGCTGGTCTAGAGCAGAGGCATTTTAAGAACCATTTAACTGATATCTGTAAACCATAAACAGGGTCCCAAGCAAAGTAATGAAATATACTTACTTTGTTACGGATCTTTTAACAAATGGAATGTGGCCTTAGGAGTCACTTTTAACTAGATGATAAGCAAACTGGGCATTTTCTTCTGAAGAACTGGTTTTACTCAATTGTATTCAAATCAAAATACTAGATAATATTTTAAGAGCTGCACTTAACTTTTTATATGATCACCATTTTGTTGGTGCATTTTCCTTCAACATTCCATGAATCAATTTTGTTAATTAAAAAAGAAAATTAAATTTTATGGCAAAAGAGTAGGCTAATTTTCATCAGGTGCTTCACCTCAATAGTTAATCAGGAAAAGTTCATTACAGCTCTGTATTTAAGTACTTAGAAAATGTCCTAAATCCCAAAACCACATTTTGTTAAGGATACACTTTCACTTAGAACAAATCTAGTGTTGCTCCCAACTACAAAGTTATTCGCTAAGTGCTCTGTATAAAACAGCCCACAGACCTAGACTTTGTGTCACCTGGAGCGACACCAGAGCTTAGCACACTTCATTTCAGAGGCTCTTTTCCTTTGGCCTTAATCATCCTGTTTCCCCATAACGTTTAAGGGCATTAAACTTAAAATAATAGCATGAATATTATTTCAAATACATCTTTTGATGTCCCCAGTGGTGCCTTTCAAATAACTAGAGGGAGTGAGGTACCCTGTCGAAGTGGTTGAAGGAGGCTCTGAACTCATTCATCTGCTCTTGGGTGATGCCCTTCGCATCTCTCATCAGCATCTGGGTCTCCACTTCGTTGATGGTTCTGGCAATGGTCGTCAGCAGCAGCTCCCAGCCCACACGAATGTGCTACCGAGGGAAACAGCAAACGATCAGCTCCAGGTCCTCCCAGCAGGTCAATCTTGCCTCATTTTTTTTTTAACATCTTTTTTGGAGTATAATTGCTTTACAATGGTGTGTTAGTTTCTGCTTTATAACAAAGTGAATCAGCTATATGTATACATATATCCCCATATCCCCTCCCTCTTGCATCTCCCTCCCACCCTCCCTATCCCACCCCTCTAGGTGGTCACAAAGCACTGAGCTGATCTCCCTGTGCTATGCGGCTGCTTCCCACTAGCTATCTATCTTACGTTTGGTAGTGTATATATGTCCATGCCTCTCTCTCGCTTTGCCTCCTCACTTTCATAACAAGAGAGTCAACCCAAAGGGAGATAAGTAGGGCTTCCCTATGCTTTTTTTTTTTTAATTCTACTTTTCCACTTTTTTCGAGATTCTATAGTGGGAAATACTCAGAAATGAGACCAGGGTTCTAGCCGTGACAGCTGGCACTGTGGAGATAAAATATACAATGTACAGTGTATTATTTGTCATTAGCGTTTACCAAATAGCAGGACGGGCCCTGGATTATACCCACTGGCCAATTTGTAAGATCAAATTGGGTCAAACTGGCCGAAACGTAATAGTCCAATTTCAGTTAGTCTCTCCAAAGCAGTGCAATGAATTCATCGTTGTGATAATAATCATGATAAAGTTGCTGAGGATGGTGATGATAATTAACAACTATGTAGCACTTGGTCTAGTTCACAAGGCTTTTTCACATACAGTAACAGGAAAGGTTTGATGATCCCTTTCATACTTAGAGAACAAAACAGGAACAGATGCAGACAAACGTGGGAGGAAAACACCCTGAGAAGGTGAAGTGGTCACAACCAGAAACCAGAGCACCGCAGGCCTGTGTGGCGGCTGTACCTCCATGGTGTAATTAGTGTGCTTGTTGTCAAAGACCAGGGCCTCCTGGATGAGCTGATGGTCGCCTTCCAGCTTGTCGATGTTGTTCTTGTAGTTAATGATGTTGTGCTCGTACTGCTTCAGCTGATTCATCTGGTCCTCCAGGGCTCCCGTGATCTGGATGGAGCTCCGGGCAATCTCCTGGTGGAGGCATGAACAGGAGAAGAAAACAAGGTGAGCCGGCCTCTCAAGTTACTATGGGGGCCTTCCTGCTTCTGCTTCCAATGCTATGCCGGCATGAGGCGGCAGCTAGAGGCACTTGCTTTTTCAGATAAAGTAGGAAACAGGTTAGTACCGCAGCATGAAGCAAGCTCTATTTCTAGTCTGTCTAGAGAATGGGGAAAAAACAAAACAAAACCACCAAGATCCATAAAAGCAAAGCAAGATGGGTAAGAAAGGAGCCATTTAGGCCTCTTCCAGTGAACACAGAAGCCTCCCCAGGCTGGACCTGCCTCTTCTGAAGGAGGCCAGGGGATGGTCTGCATGAATGCAGCTGCCAGGGAGATTTCAGACCACTGGATGCTTCATCACTGATCAAAAGAATTTCCTAGATTTTTAGATGTCCTCCTCTTAAGAAAAAAGTTAACATTTTATCACCAAAAGAGAGGCTGGGAGAAGAATAAATAGGCCAATAAATGTCTCTTGGCTGTTCTTGGTGATAAAATGAACCCAGCAATCAGTGTCATTCAAAGATTACTTTTCCCTGAATGTTCTGAAAATGCCAAGTATTTGTGACTCATTAGGGATGGACTGTTAAAAACTCTAGGTCCTGCAGAGGCTGAAAACTGAGAAAGAGCCCTGTCACCGTTCTTAAGGACAGAATGAATGGATGGCAGCAAGAACAGCCTCAACTTTGGTGCACAGGTGCCCTCCCTGCCCCCCACCCCGCACTGATGCTCATGGGCGCCCAGGCTGCAAGAGCCCAGGGGCCATCAAGAGTAAGGCCCATGGCGACCTGGATGGTGCTCTCACGGCACTGAGTGGAGACGGGTCGTCCTGTCAGCTCAGGGACCGATTTGGAGGCTGTGACAAGCTCCCTCTGAAGGGCACTAACCCACCTCCATCTTGTTCTGGATCCAGGGCCCAATGGCATTGGCCTGTGCGGCAAACTGGCGCCGCAGACGCTCGTTGGCATGCTGGCGGGCCAGCTCCTCCTGCAGCGACTGGTCCCGGATGGGCACGAGCTGCTTCACCTGCCAGGGTTCAAGGGCAACAGGGGTTAGAGGCCAGCTGTGGTCCAGGAGGAGGGACCAAGATCGGTGGTGTTGGCTGAAGGGCAGGGGTGGGAGCAGAGAGAGAGGGAGGGAGAGCGAGGGGAGGGGAGAGGAGGTAGGGAGGGGAAGGGGAGTGGGATCCCTACTTTAGGGACTAGAGGAAGAGCTCAGTCTAGCCTCGACTGCCACCCAGTCCCTCCACTGCCTGCTGAAAGACTGGCTAAGTCTGCAAGAGGGACACTGACCGTTCCTCTAGCCAGGGGCTCTTGGCCTGCAGTACCAACCCTGCAGGGAGCTGGGTCCAGGGTGCAGAGAATTTGTGAACTTGAATGAGGGAAAACTGGCATCCTTATTTTCACCACCCCTAATGGAAAATGAGCATTTCCTTTGATTATGAATGCGGGCACCAAATCCACTGTGACTTTATCACAATAGAAATCACAGACATTCTCATATACATTAGTTACTCCCTGCCTCTCAAATTATCATATACACTCATCACTACTCACAATTATTAGACTTGCTATTAGATCATGGTTTAAAATGTGGTAGTAAAGAAGCACATACATTACTATATCCCAACTTTATATATATATATATATATATATATATATATATATATATATATATATAGCCTTTCATTAAAATTTATTTTTTATCGAAGTACCATTGACTTACAGTGTTGTGTTAGTTTCAGGTGTACAGCAAAGTGATTAAGTTATACATATATATATATATATAATATATTTTAATAACTATTTTAATGTAATTTATTGCCTTTGTAACCTTAAATATTTTTTTATGAATTTACACATATGATTATCAGAAGGGATCCATGGGCTTCCCTGACTACCAAGTGGATCCAAGACACAAAAAAGTTGAGAATACCTGCCAGTTTCAGGAGCTCAGTCCTATATGATGTTGGACCACAGGAAAGTATCCTACCCCACCTACATCTTTTCCATTCCATTTGTACCCTGTGATTTACACTTTAATGCTATGTCTCAGTTCTTTTTGAATCCGCAGACAAAAGAGCTACTTCAAGAAGGCTTTTCTGTGTGTTGGCAAAACTGCTGCTAAAGACATTATTCAATGTCCCTTTTACAAAACTCCCTCTGGCAAATTTTGCTTTATAACTTAGTGACAAGAGAAAAGTTTGTCTCACTTTATGACACATTTCCCTTTTTTTTTCCAAGGAAACTACTTAGCTCAACACATTTCCCTCTTCACTCTGGCTGTCAGAAGAACAGAGCTAATTTTAAGGTCAAACACAGTAACTAATTATGGTCTCTCAGATGAACACTCTCTTTCCCATACCTGTTTTTTTTTCCTCTTTGCATCGTTTATAACTAAACGATTGCTGAATGTTTGTTTTTATAGCAAGCCACCTCAAATGCACGTGGTGGACTTCTTAAAGACTATGTAGTAGCATACTAAGATGATCGTGCCTCAACTTAAACATGAAAATAAATCTTTCTTAAGAATGAGACAAAAAGGCTCAAATGATCTCATTGGACTATAATTAAATCTGTATGGTTTCCCAAAATATAAGAGGCAGCAAATTAGCAGGAAGTCCTTTGGTTCCCCAGAGAGTTTTCTAAGTAATTTTCCCGCATTTAAAATTCACACACACTTGGGACATGTCTATCCCGTATTCTAAAACTTCTTTAATGAAGTACTAGAGGCAAGCCGATTCCATCAAATTTTCAGTTGGGGTTTTAAAAATAGTTTCCTTTACGGTATTAGTATCATAACCTGTACTGAGTTTGCGAACATTGAAAAGGTTTTCCTTAAGGACAATCATTTCTACTTTCTTTCCTTACAAATCACAGAAGCTGCTGAATGGTATTTAAGAGTATAACATATTTCATCTGTTAGAAACAACAGGCCCAAAATAGAGTCGAGTGCTAAATCCCACTCCACCAGACCAAGACTTAACTTAATTACAGTTTCCACTCTCCCAGAAACGGAATCTTAGTCAATCATTCATCTGGGTAGACCCCTTCCCTCCCCAAAAGGAAAGTAACTCTGCAATAACCAATCCGCTTCTTTTTGGCCAGATAACTTCCCTGTTCCTACTCCCTTCTGCCTATAAAAGCCTTTCATTTTTTTCAGCTCCTTGGAGTCCCTTTCTGCCTGCTAGACTGGATGCTGCCCAATTCGAATTGATTTTTGCTCAAACACTTAAAATTTGTTACTATGCCTCAGTTTCTCTTTTAACATGTCTGTGAAGACAACCCTGATCGTGAGGCAATAGAGTCACGCACTCACTCTAACTCTCCCAGGGCTTCACCTCTTCCCTCCACCTCGGCTTCGAGAATGTCAGCCTCGCCCCCTCTCCGCTCAGTCGCTCACCTTGTCCCACTTGGACCGGATCTCATCCACGGTGACAGTGCTAAAGGGGTTGCTCGAGCTGATCCTGATGCTGTAGCTCTGGATCACCTTCTCCACCTCGTTCTGGATGGCCAGGATAGACTGCCGCTCGCCGTCGGCCTCAGGCAGCGTGGCCTTGAACTGCTCGTGGGCGGTGATCAAGCTCTAAGCCAGAGACAGAGCGGAGAAAACCCGACTTACTTCAGTGTGAATTTTATAGGCTTGCTGTTCCCTTCAGCACGCATATAAATGACTTTATAACTGCGGGAATCTCCGGTGGAAGACAAATTCTGGATGTCTTAGAAAAGCTATCTGGTGCACAAAAGTCAAGTTCCTCGAAAAGGGAAAAAAAGATCTCCTGATGACTCCGTGGTGGCTATTAATCCAAAGTCTTCAAAAAATAACTGTTTTCTTTTTTAAAAATTATGTTTGATTTCATCATATATGATCCCCAGCTATTGTTTAGGTCTTACTCGCCACTGACATACAGAACTTAAATCAGGGCTTCCCTGGTGGGGCAGTAGTTAAGAATCCACCTGCCAATGCAGGGGAAACGGGTTCGAGCCCTGGTCCGGGAAGATCTCACATGCTGCAGAGCAACTAAGCCCGTGCGCCACAACTACTGAGCCTGCGCTCTAGAGCCCGCGAGCCACAACTACTGAGCCTGTGTGCCACAACTACTGAAGCCTGTACGCCTAGAGTCTGTGCTCCGCAACAAGAGAAGCCACCGCGATGAGAAGCCTGCGCACCACAACAAAGAACAGCCCCCGCTCGCCGCAACTAGAGGAAGTCCGCGCACAGCAACGAAGACCCAACACAGCCAAAAAAAAAAAAAAAAAAAAAATGTGTGGCTGTGTCCCAGTAACACTTAAAAAAAAAGAACTTAAATTAGCTGCCCTTTCTAATGACCAGGTTTACCTATAGCTCAAGAAAAGAACCTCACATTTGCTGCCTCTATAGCTAAAGATCACCTGGAAGTACATCCCTCTCTCCAAAAGAAAAGGCCACAGAAACCAACTCCTTCCCCTCAGGCTTTATAAAACCTCCACTTACAACCCTATACCCTTGGACCCTAAAGTATAAGACAGCAGCCCTTTATACCCAGCTGTAGGAAGGTGCCACGTGGACCACCTTCCAGGGCGAAGCTAACACTCAGTTCAGATGCTACAACAGATCATCTGCTAGCACACCTTTCACTAAACAGAGAAACTACTTCATGCGTCAAGTACGGCTTCCAAGGCATAGACATCTCATTTATTCCAAAAATAAATGGTTTTAGGTTGCCAACCTCTGCTTAAGAGTCTACGCAAGAAACACCATCACAGCCTCTTTCAGAAGACAAAGGCAATGTTCAACAAATTTCTTTCCTCTTACACCCCGGTGCAAACCCTTCTAGAATGCTCCTTGGCAGGGAGATATGGGTTCAAATCCCAACCTTCAGTATTTCCTTTACATTTGGATTCTTTTCGATGACCTATCTATTTTACAGAAAAAAGAGAATCTAAAAGTATTTTCTCTATATTCCATTATACGTCAAATTCAGTATACAATGGTCTCTAATATATTGGGTCCTGGCTATTGGAGAGGAACGCTCCTCCCTAACTCGATCACTTAAGAGGTCTTATTTACAATCTGAAGCTCCAGCAAAAATAAAAAGCAGAACATTTTGGATGGTGGGAAGCAGAGGGTACTGATTTGTGGCTTCTTATGCTTTATGATCTGGCAAAACCCTATAGATCTTAATGAAGGGTAATATGCAAACATTTGCAAAGTAGTTAACTCAGCAGCCAATAAACTCATAACTTGCTGTGACTAACTCCAAGAGCATATGTCTATTTTGCTCATATGATTCCACATTCCATTTTAAAGAACAGACCCTTTTAGATGTAGTCACCATTATCTGGCTGATGTTAATTTAGTTGCATTAAAGAGTAGTATACACATTTTTAAGCTAAAGGCCAAAGGGTAATATGGGTTTTCTAACCACATTTTTTTTAAGTTAAAAAATGAAACAAAACCAAAAAGAGAACTCTAAGTTTTTAAAATTACAATTCATTTCTGGTACAGTGAGAGCACAGAGCTGGCTTCAGTTACCTGGATTTCCTCAATGCTGTGGACAATGAACATGTCTTGCAGATCCTCCATGGCGCCTTCCATCCAGTTGTTGAAAGGAGCAGCTCTCTTGGCAAACTCCAGGTGAAGCTGGTCAATGGTTTCCAGCAATTTTTCAGTTCTCTGGAGATCAAATAGAAACCAGTGTTATCATAGGTTAAATCATAAAAATTCTCTGAACATGTAAAGGTGTGCACTCCAGAGCAGTAAACTATTATCTGACGTTTTGATGGTCACAATCCTCTCATCATTAGCTTGTGTATACAAAAGATTAACTGATGTTCAAATGATTAGGCTGAGCCCTGCAGGTCTCCGAAGTGCCTTCTGAATCAGAGATGGATTTAACAACATCCAGAGTCACACTGTTCTGAAAGTATTTAAAATACTCTACCACATGCTACTCTTTTGAAAACTGAGAATCCACATAGGGTATATAGGCACTTGCTTTTCAGCTAAAGCAGTACTTTGTAAGTTATAGGACCTGATTCCCTAACCGTGCTGGTTCACAGAAAATTCACGGTATCTTCCTCATTTTATAATCAACAGTGTGCCTTTCCCAAAAGTTGCCTAGAGAAGACAGAAGGAACTACAGTTCCATATTCTTAAATCCTCATTCAGGATTTCACACAGAGACCCTCTTTGCCTTTCTGAGCATATGAAAGCACAAGGCTTCAAGCCACCGAGAATGGTACTACGCATTTCCTATGGCAGAGAGGATGGGGAGCTGGTACGGAAGCATCTGGTGTCTTCAAGTCTTCCATAATTAGATTCATTTTTCCTCCTGTTCTAAAACATTTGAGCTGTCTCTGTTATATGCCTGGTCCTTCCTTTCTCTCAGCCTTTTTCTTTAGGTGGATATGTTAACAGCTGGTTGGCATCCAGGAAGCTTGGTATCACATGTGTTAAAAGTTTCATCAGGGGCTTCCCTGGTGGCGCAGTGGTTGAGAGTCCGCCTGCCAATGCAGGGGACACGGGTTCGTGCCCCGATCCCGGAGGATCCCACATGCCGCGGAGCGGCTGGGCCCACGAGCCATGGCCGCGGAGCCTGTGTGTCCGGAGCCTGTGCTCCGCAACGGGAGAGGCCACAGCAGTGAGAGGCCCGCGTACAGCAAAAAAAAAAAAAAAAAAAAAAAAAAGTTTCATCAGAGTCAGGGTGAAAAGACTCAGAAAACTGCTAACTGCTTCTTTCTGTCATGTCGTCTGAGTCTTCCGTGGTGAGAGACGATGAGTTTCAGCTAAAAACCAGCTGTTTCTCCAAGCCTTATACTTGAACAAGGCCAAATTCATCCTGATTCTGTTTCATATCCGTTTTGCCTTACTTCAACATGTGTTGCCATTTTCCCTTTGCACATCTCAACTTCCGTTCCTCCTGATTTCCTGACTTCATTCATGGCTCAATTTACTCTCAGATCAGGACTCTGGGGAATTAACTGCCATTACTACTTCACACAAAATGAGTTTATACCGTTATCTCATTACTACTGGACTTTTGTTTCTTTAATTCAAAAGGATGCGTCACTGCTGTATGGATAAATTACAGTACAAAACTACCAACTTTCCATTTCCCTCTTTCTCCTACTTTTCATGTTCTCTGTAGAAGCTCCTCTCACTAGATAATGTTTCGATTTATACACACCATACCACAGAAAAACAAAGTTAGTAACAGTGACTTACTGAAAGAGCCCCTATTAAAAGATTCTGTGCCAGCAGGTGGCTTGGAGACTCACCTCCAGGGCCTCTCTCCTCTTCTGAGTGAGTGTTCCCAGCCTGTCCCACTGGTCACAGATTTTCTGGCACCGATCATTGATGTTCACAGCATCGTGATAGTCCAGTTCACTATCAGAAGGGAAAAAAAGATTGACTTTCCCAGATGACGTGAAGAAAAGTGGACATGGGCTCAAAATAAACAGATGATAATTAAAAAAAGATCTGATAGGGAACTGGCAGGGTATTTCAGGGTTTTGTTCATCATCACCATCACAAACATGATCACTATTCCCTTACATCACGAGAAGAAGTAGTAAAACTCTTGGTGGTCAACAGATTTCTAAACAGAGAGAAACGCTGTCTTCTCGACACCTCAGGCTAACTCTATGCTCCCTTTGTTTTCTTGGCCAGGCCTCCGGAGTGCATTATTTTTAAGTGGTGATGTACCTGTAAATGAAGCCAAGTATCTGACCTGGAGGACAGTCCCAGGGGCTGTGCTGAAGCCACGGTGATGGGAACATCAAATGAGTCATGAGGGAGGGAGGGAGGGAGGGAGGGATCAGCTTGCACGCCACTGTGTCCTTGGCTGCTCTCAAAGGGCACGGGGCTGGATGGAGCACCACGTCCAGGAGGGGCACTGGGACGCTGAGCCTGGCAGGACAGAGTCCTTCCTCTTCCGACAAAGATTCCAACTCGTCTTATGCCATTCGTGTGACAGCAGGAATAAAATGATTTCTCACTCCGTAGTCCCTCTTCCTCTCCAGCCCCGTCTGTACATCCTAACGGGATCTTTGTGACGTGAAGTAACTTGAACTTACCATTCAAGCAGGTTCTGGGCTAGATGGTTAACCTATTATCTCTGGGGGTAAAAAGTTTGAATCCTGGACAAAATGTAATCACCCTTTTAGTTAAGATGAAAGCAAGACTCAGGGAGGTTTAAAGACATCTTCAGGAGACTTCTTCAAAAATGGTCCAAGGTGAGACTTTTAGGAAATTCCCTCCTATCCATCCAAATCCATTTCCCTGAAGCTTAAGTTTATTTCTTCTTCCAACTCTAAACGAAGGCAATGGTTGTTTATTACTTGTTTTTTCTCTTAAGTGATATTAGCTTGTCCTTATTGAACGTTACTGTTTCTGTTACTGAATAAAGATGCATACAGTTGTGACAAGTGTCATTTCAGTGGGTAAGAAGCTCCCTATCACCTAATGAAACCCTGTCCAGTTCTTAAGAGCAGCTTTCTACATGCACACACTTCACTAATTGAGATGGACTGAGATTCTGTGCTTATTATTATAACCAGAAAACCAAAACCAACCAAAATACACCAGCACTGTGCACAGCCTTGAATACAAAGTGAAAAGGCCATGGCCCTTCAAAATGCAACTATTAAAGAACAGAAAGATTTCAAAAACAAAAACCTAGGAACTGTCTGCTGATCCACAATGGAGACATGAACACTCATCTCTCCGTGATTATCTTTAGGGTGTACATTTTTCCCTCTTCTCTAATTCATACGTACTAGCTCTACACCTACTTGCTTTCAGGACTTAGGGTTTGCATAACTGTGCATACTATTTTTATTTATTAATTAATTATTATTATTTTAATAAATTTATTTATTTATTTATTTTTGGCTGCATTGGGTCTTCGCTGCTGCGCGTGGGCTTTCTATAGTTGCAGTGAGCGGAGGCTACTCTTCGTTGCAGTGAGCAGGCTTCTCATTGCGGTGGTTCCTCTTGTTGCAAAGCACGGGCTCTAGGCGCGCAGGCTTCAGTAGTTGCGGCACGCAGGCTCAGTAGTTGTGGCTCACGGGCTCTAGAGTGCAGGCTCAGTAGCTGTGGTGCACAGGCTTAGTTGTTCCGCGGCATGTGGGATCTTCCCAGACCAGGGCTCGAACCCGTGTCCCCTGCATTGGCAGGCGGATTTTTAACCATTGCGCTACCAGAGAAGCCCTATTTTTATTTTTTGTACTTTAAGAACTGCACACACAAAAAAAGAACTGCACAAACACATTCGTTATTTTAGAAAAGGTAAAAAGGAAAGGGAGACTAATAACAGTAAGATGAGCACAGCTTTAAATTCTGTGGTTCCTCTCTTGACTGTGTAAAGAAATACGCATTGAGGATAACCGAGAATAATAATAATATAAGATTATTACTTAAATTTTAAGGGCAACACTTAAAACCATTCCAAATTACTTATAGGAGCTATGATAGAGCATTAAATTGCTTGAGTTTCTCCCCCTTATTTTATTTTTAATTGTTAACAAGCAGCCAAACGGCCAACATGCAAGAAGCATGAGAAATAAGAATAAGGCCACAAACACAGTGAACAAGTTAGATATGAAGACCACAAATAATTAAGAATATATTTAGGCAAGGCCGAGTAGGAAGATACTCTTAAAAGAGGACATCTCTGTTAATTAAGGCATTTGCTCTGGTTAAGAGTGAGCAACTTGGGGGTCTTAAAATGTAACATATCATAATAAACATTTATTATTGGTTGTTTAAAGTTATCATTATGTGACAGGCTCTAAAAATTGTGCAAATATATCCGTAGTTATAATGAGAGACAGAGAAGTAGGGAATAAAATTCTGTATGTATCACAAAGAAGCAAGGGTCTTAAAAAAAAAAAGCTTAGAAACACTGCAGGGAGGCCCCTCTCCTGGAGGGTGGCCACAGCCAGAAGCAGCACTACCTGGACCAGCAGGACCTACAACTCCCACTGGGTAAACCAGCCTGGGTTCAACCTCATGCTAGCTCCTCCCACAAAATAAAAAGCATGAAAATGAAATAGCACTTATTTGACGACAAAGAAAAGTGGGGTCTTAATGTTTCTTCCTTCAGAGGTGTCTTGTTTTTGGTTTCTGGGCGGGCAGTGTGGTCCCGTCTCCTGCACCCAGGCCTGGGTGAGGCCGCCTTTGCGAGCCGTGCTCTGTCCTGTTACTTGTTTCTCATCCTCTTGGATAC
Organism: Mesoplodon bidens; assembly: GCF_964165515.1. Classification (NCBI taxonomy): domain Eukaryota; kingdom Metazoa; phylum Chordata; class Mammalia; order Artiodactyla; family Ziphiidae; genus Mesoplodon; species Mesoplodon bidens. The sequence goes on along the minus strand of NC_138176.1, from coordinate 114,516,795 downwards.
GAAGCTGCCTGTGCTGGGGCTGGGGGTGCTGCCCGATGGGAGGACACAGGGACGCTACCACAGTCAAAGCACCAGAGCGGAAGTCAGTGCATCTCTTAAAAAAAAAAAAAAAAAAAGGGCTTCCCTGGTGGTGCAGTGGTTAAGAACCTACCTGCCAATGCAGGGGACACGGGTTCGAGCCCTGGTCAGGGAAGATCCCACATGCTGTGGAGCAACTAAGCCTGTGCGCCACAAACTGAGCCCACGAGCCACAACTACTGAGCTCATGCGCCGTAACTACTGAAGCCCACGTGCCTAGAGCCCATGCTCTGCAACAAGAGAAACCACTGCAATGAGAAGCCCATGCACTGCAACCAAGAGTAGCCCCCGCTCGCTGCAACTAGAGAAAGCCTGCGCCTGCACGCAGCAACAAAGACCCAACACAGCCAAAAGTAAACAAATAAAATAAATAAATTTATTTTTAAAAAAGACTTTTTTTTTTTAGATTCCACATATAAGTGTTATCATATGATATCTGTCTTTCTCTGTCTGGCTTACTTCACTTCTTCACTTAGTATGATAATCTCTAGGTCCACCCATGTTCCTGCAAATGACATTATTTCATTCTTTTTTATGGCTGAGTAGTATTCCACTGTATTTATGTACCACATCTTCTTTATCCATTCATCTGTCAATGGACATTTAGGTTGCTTCCATGTCTTGGCTACTGTAAATAGTGCTGCTATGAACACAGGGGTACATGTATCTTTTTGAATTATAGTTTTCTCCAGAAATATGCCCAGGGATTGCAGGATCATATGGCAACTCCATTTTTAGTTTTTTAAGGAACCTCCATACTGTTTTCCATAGTGGCTGCACCAATTTACATTCCCACCAACAGTGTAGGAGGGTTCCCTTTTCTCCACACCCTCTCCAGCATTTATTATTTGTAGACGTTTTGATGATGGCCATTTTGACTGGTATGAGTTACTACCTCATTGTAGTTTTGATTTGCATTTCTTTAATAATTAGCAATGTTGAGCATCTTTTCATGTGCCTGTTGGCCATCTGTATGTCTTCTTTGGAGAAATGTCTATTTAGATCTTCTGCCCATTTTTTGATTGGGTTGTCAACAAGAACCTACTGTGTAGCACAGAGAACTATACTCAGTATTTTGTAATGACCTAGAAGGGAAAAGAATCTGAAAAAGTATATATATATATATATATATATATATATATATATATATATATATGTATATGTAACTGAATCACTTTGCTGTACATCTGAAACTAACAAACACAACACTGTAAATCAACTATATTTCAATTAAAAAATAAAAACAGGACCAATCCCATCACAGGGTCCCCTGGCTTGGTTCTATTGATACATCTAAGACAGGACAGGAAAGGCAAGCTCCCCTGCCCCTCCCTGGGAACGCCTGGAGAAGCTCTCCACCGAGTCCTCGCTTGGACCCAGGGCTCAATGTCAGCACTGGCACCCACACAGAGCACATACTTGAGCTCCTGCGCGATGGCCGCGATCTGCTCCACGCGGTCCTGGTGCGCCGCCAGGTCGCTCTCGAATGCCTCGTGCTTCCGCAGCAGAGCCCGGACTTCGGTCAGAGACGCCGACTCGTAATCCTTCTGCAGCAAGATCTGCTCTTTGCCTGCAATGGTTGTAGCAAGGAGTGTGAGTGCTGTCACACTTCAGCCTCTTTGCAAAGTCCTGGGTGATTCCAGAGAACCAAGAGGAGGAAAGGACAGCCCCGAGAGGCAGAGGCCACATTTCAACTGGAATTCAGGCTGTCACTCTGCTAAGGCCCCGAGTCCCCCTGTGTTCTGAAAGCTCATGTCTACAAATACAGGGCGGAAAGCACGCTGAGCACTTTCTAAATAACAAGTCTGTGATAAACCTAAGAAACAAGTATCTGACTTTCCCGTGAGATGCTCAGTTAAGTGAGTAATTATTAGCTCACAGAAATTACCTGGGATTATTAGGTAAAACACTTGTACTCTATTTGTCTACCCATAGGCTCAACCTTTACTCCAATTATTTGTTTGAAAGCTTTATTTTTTTAATGTGGTTAAATGCAGCTTGTGATTTTTTGTGTAATAACATTAGAAAAACTTCTCTCCGAAACTCCACCTATTTCCCCACAAATACTTCCTAAGTTAAGCAACTGCTGTGGTTATAACTGACCCATTTTTATTCCCTGGTTGATGACCTTTAAGAATTTAATTCCACAAAGCTAGACATGGAAAGCAAATGTTCATATGTTTAATGATGACAACACAGCACTTACCATCTGCCAGATACCAATTTTACCACTTTATAAATACAAACTCATTAAGTCTTCATCAAAACCCTGTGAGGGAGGTATGATTGTTATTCCACTTTGGAGAGGACGCTGAGGCCCTGAGAGGTGAGAATGCATCCAAGGCCCACAGCTGAGAAGTATCAACGGCACGTCTGTGCCTGTGACCGTCTCGCTGAGCAACACCGACAACCAAGCAGCAAGACAGCAAAAGGGACCCAAGGGATGAGGGGAACCTCCCTGCCCTTTCTCGAAATAGATTACCATGTGATGAGGTGAATGTTTTGTTCTTTAACCTCAGCAAACAGCAGAGCCAAAAAACAGTATCATGACCATAGTATCACGGCCATGGAAACAGGTATGTCTGCAAGGCCTGAAAGGAGTAGATGAATCTAAGTGAAACAAAGGAGTTAAGACTATAGAAAATCACACCTCGTGTTCTTCCTTCCAAGCAGATTTTCTAAGTGGGCAATTACGTTGTTTTGCGGCACTTAATAAACCTTCTATCAGCAGAAGCTAGTGTCTGGGCCAGGGCTGTCTGACCCACAGTTAGGGAATAAACAGATGCTTGTGGAATCAGATAGAAGAAAGCGGGGGAGTCAGGAGGAGTCGGATACCTATGCAGGTAAGTGTGGGAAGAACGCATTGTGAGTCCTGTTTTATAAAAACATCCATCTTCATACTCACCTCCTTTTTTTTTCTTTCTTTTTTTTTTTATGGCTGTGCCACGCTGCCTGCAGGATCTTAGTTCCCCAACCAGAGATTGAAACCGGGCCACAGCAGTGAAAGCGCCAAGTGCTAACCACTGGACCGCCAGGGAATTCCCCACACCCACCTCTTGAAGAACCGCAGTACCTGAGACAGCAGACTAGAGAGGGGCGAGGGCAGCTGCCCGCAGGGTCACAGGCGCCAGGGACAGTGGTCACTGCACATGGGGCTCTGTACATAGCTCAAGCCCGATTCTCCAGGAGCCTCACCGCATCCTATGGACTCACCGTAAGCCCAGGTTTCGTGCGTGGACGCCTTCTGCCGGAACTTCTCTGCCAGATGCTCCACGCGCTCCAGCCTCCGGATCTCATTCAGCAGCCATTCCTCGTAGCCCTTCTCCGCCTGCTCCAGCCGCTGCCAGGCGCCCGCGATGTCCTGGGATGGGTGGGGACCAGCAAAGGTGCGTCCGTTACGCTCTGGCCTCCTAGGCCTCTCTACGAATCCCCTCCACCACGTCCAACAGTGTTTTCCTTTGTGTCTTCTTGTCTTTCCCTCACTGCTGTGCCTCCACACCCACCCCAAATAGCCATTCAAATGTTTTGGCTTCTAAACGTCTTCATTACCACTGCACCCTTTTAGAACTAAGATCACGGTTCTCATCGGCAAACATTTAACCTGATGCTTCTCCCGATGTGGACAAAGGCTAACGGGGCTTTAATTTTCTGGCTACGAGAAGATGAAGCCTCACAGTGACTCAGCCCAAAACGACTCTGACTCAGCAACTGGGTTCAGTCAGCCACTAACTGTTTCCCCGGCATCACACATGCGCCAGGCACAGTGAGAGCCTTTGATATAAAAGTGAACAGCACCTGTAAAGTTCCCTGGGCCCCTGTGCAGCTTTCATGATTGTTGGCGGAGAAAGACATTAAATAAGGAATTCAACAACAAGTGTGATTCCTATTTCCGACAGCGATACACTCTGAAGGAAAAACAAATCACGGTCAAGTGATGCTGATGAGAGCACAGTCAGGGCAGTTCCTTTAGGTGGGTTACTGAGAGGAGACTCCTCTGAGGAGGTGGCACTGGAGCCCAAACCTCAATGATGGAAAAGCCAGGTAGGTATGTGATGAAGTGGGGGACGAGCTAAAGGCCCGAGGAGGGTGTGCGCTCCACGTAGGGGAAGGACCACAGCAGGCGCGGCGGCCGCATATTGGGTGAGGGGTAGAGCAGCCAGAGACTCCGTCAGCAGGGTGGCCGTGGGGTCAGACCACATCGGATCCTGGATAAGGAATCTGGATCTTATTCTAAGTATTTCGGGAAGTCACTGGAGGGTTTTGAGAAGAAAGGAGACACGCTCTGATTTATATTTTAAAAAGATGACGGCAGCTGCTACATGGAGAATGCATTTTAGGGGAAAAAGAACAAGAAAAGCAAGGGAGAGGATTACTGCAAGGTCGAAGGAGAGACACTGGTGGCTTAGCATAGGCGACAGCAGCTGAAAAGCTGCTCAGATTTAAGATAAAATCTGGACGCAGAGCCAGTGGCACTGGCTGAGGAACCAGGTACAAGAAAGGGACAGACCAGGAAGATCAGTGATGACACCTGGGGTTGGCGCTTTAGTAACTTAGGGGATGGTGATGCTATTTACTAAGACAGAGATCACTGCAGGAGGACTCTTGGATGTTAGGTTTTGAGACATCCAAGTGGCTCTATGAACCTGGAACTGAGGGAGAAATCAGAGCTGAAGACCTAAAATTTGGGAGGTGTTGCCATTACAGCTGGTAGTTAAAGCCACGGGCCTGGATGAGGTCACTTGCAGGTGTCAAAACCGAGAAGAAGGTCAGCATCCCTGTACCCACAAACCATCCACCTACAGCCTGGGGACAGGAGGAGGCAAAGCTGTGAACAGCGATGGGAAGGACTTGGTGGTCAGGTGGGAGGAACTCAGCTAAGTTCAAGGGTGGAAGGAGTTTAAAGAAGAAGGCCATGGTTACAGCTACAGCGAATATGAAAATAAAAGTGACCATTAGGGGGCTTCCCTGGTGGCGCAGTGGTTGAGAGTCCGCCTGCTGATGCAGGGGACACGGGTTCGTGCCCTGGTCCGGGAAGATCCCACATGCCGCGGAGCGGCTGGGCCCGTGAGCCACGGCCGCTGAGCCTGCGCGTCCGGAGCCTGTGCTCCGCAGCGGGATGGGCCACAGCAGTGAGAGGCCCGTGTACTGCAAAAAAAAAAAAAAAAAGTGACCACTAGGTTGTCAACACGGACGCCGTTGACTTTGAACAGAACAGTCTGTCTTAGGGTGGACGGAAGCCAGATTACTTACTGCAGGTTGAAGAGTAAAAGACATAAAGGAACGGGAAGCGACCAGAAACCAGTACCATAAAGAACACTCTCTAGATGTCCTGCTACAAAGGGGAGCCGAGAAGCAGGACAGGTGCTGTAGGGAGGCGTGGAGTCATAGGTTTTCATTTTCGTCTGGCAGATTCTAGAGTGCTTCCTATGCGGATGTGAAAGCGTCAGCAGAGCGGGAGAAACTGATGATGCAAAGAGGGATGTAAATATGGGACTGAGCCCTGGAGAAGGTGAATCGGGGAGATGGTAACAGGCGGGAACAGAGGGCCTGTAATCTAGATGCTGGTCCACCTACAGGCGGGGAGGAGAGGAAGGGGACCATCATCATTAGGTGTTTGTCAGAGGCCTGTTCTGTGTGAGGCACCAAGGGCAGGGAGAGTCAAGAACTGCATGATGGCAGGGAGAAAAATATCCAGAAGGAAGTGGTCACAGGGCCAAAATTATAGTCAATGCCTCTTCTCAGTGGCCCATCAGAGGAAGGACTTTGGGAAAAGAAAAAAAAGGGGGGGGGGGCTGCCCCCGGGCCAGGGGGCTACTCACCGACACCATCTTGCCCTCAGAGGGCATGAAGGCCGGCCGGTTGCTGATCCTCAGCTTGGTCTGCAGGGTGTTGAAGTTGATCTCCAGCTGGCACTTCTCCTGCACCTTGGGAGGCTTGTGCTTCCGGCGGTAATCCCGAAAGTCCTCCAGCTTCTTCTGCATGGCCTGCATGGTCTTCTCAGGGGTCCGGTTCTCTAGCCAGGGGATCGTGCGCTGAATCCATTCCAAAAGCTGTTCCCAAAACACACACACACAAAACTGCTGAAAACACCAGCAAACTGCCCCCCAGATAAAAAACAAAGGCACCGAATGATTGGGAATGGATTGACTGAATGCTCCCGAGATTACAGAAGTCTGACTGGAAGGAGGGCATAAATACAAACTTCTGTGCTCACCCAGGGCCACTCACCATCACCCCAATGACACCATGCACAGATCGAAAATTCTGAGTCAGCACAAGTCATGTTTTACAAAAATGGGACATGTACAGGAAATTCGGTGACCAGACATTAGCAGACAAATGCTGGATGGAGCTTTCAAACGAAAAAACAAAAACCTCACGTGGTGGAATAAAATCAGGAAAGAACTGGGTTTAACTCAAAACGTATTTCTAGTTTAAATCAGCTCAAATGTAACGGGCCTACTTATGAGACGAAAGTATCGTAAATCTGGGACTGACTCAATGCCAAAGTATATTTTATTTTAATTGCTAGCTTTCCAGGAAATCCACAGGATGAAAGTGAAAATGGCAGTGACTCCAAGGATGGAGTATGCCCCCTTCTCTTGAATTACTACCAAGGCCTTACAAAGGCCCTGCATAGTCTGTTTGAGGGGTATAAATGAAGGACCAAGTAAGAAAAGGCAGGCTATCATCACTGAGAAGCATCTGTCCTTCGGTCCTGGTCACACTTCAACCCTGACATTGATCACTGGCATTAAACAATGTTGCCAAATGGAATTTTCCCAATGCAGCAGGAAATATAAACAGTATCATTAGCTTGGACTAATATACACCACTACTTGGGAAGATTGGTTCCCAGTATCCTGATGCTTTGCACAGTACAGACCAAGTATCAGCCAAAATAAGTCAGAGCAAACATTACTTTGTCTCTGACACTGTCACTGTGATCAAGTTCAATCCAGAGAGAAGGTGGCTGTGGACCTCACTCAGATCCTGATAGTTAAGATTTATGCTATAATAAGAACCAAAAAAAAGCAATGTGGAAAGTGCTATTCTAACTGAGAAATCTAGCTGAAGAGCTGTAGAAAGGCATCCTGGAAACTCATGCTCAAATGTCGTGGACGGAGGGCTCTGCCTCTCCCGAGGTTCCCTCTAGATATTTAAATACACACACAAGGCTGAGTCTTGTCTCACTGGGCATGTTCCTTAGATGCTGAGTCACCGCATGGAGCTGGGATTCTGAATATGGAGCTCACCCTACGTGACGTCAGTAGCCGATGAAGCAGGAAAAAAACAAGGAACACAATGTCATCTAGGGGAGCCCGACCCCGGAGGTGCAGAGCTGAGGATGGAATCACATTCTACGTTTTGTAACATGCAAACTACCTCTGTGCCTTGCATTGCTTGGAAAGACCAGCAGCACTGCCTTAGTGCCAGTAATTAAGCAAGATGAACAACCCCTGAGAGCGAGTGTACTTTCCTACTTTTATTCTGTCTGAGATGAAAAATGCAAAAAAAAACAAAAAACAAAAAACAAAAAAAACACACTGACAATCGTGTTCACCCTCTGTTCCTCACCCTCAGGGTGGGGGATGGACAGGACTGCAGGGACCCGTTTCCTTTACCTCACTTGCTAGCCTCTCATATTCTTCCATCAGCCTCTCATTCTCTTGATTCACAGCAAGAACCTTACATATCCTGTTAGCCGCTGTCTCGGCCTGTAAAACACAATAGGTAAACAAGACAGCTCTGTCGACAGGGACGTGCATACACAAGGTGGAAGGTGGCAGGGCAGGGGGTGACCAGGGAGGCAGCATGTGCTGTAAGTGGTGCAGGTTCTGGGTTCGGGTGGGGTAAGCCTGAGGGTACAGCTCTTTCACACTATGGGTCATTTCACACCTTTGGGACAGTTTTCACACAGACTTACATGGCAGGTTGAATATACTGTAGGGAATAACAGGGAAATAGCATTAGTCGCAAACACGAGCTTTGTGAAACATCAAGCAAGTTAGTAACAGAAACTGATGAGTTGAGGAAACAACGGTCCCTGGGCATCCACCTGAGCCCCCTGCCAACCTCACAACTACAGGGAGAGAACTCTCTGAGTTACATTAGCCTTTGGAAATCAAAGCAGACCAGACTGGATCCTGAATGTATATATCTGTCATTGCACTGAGTTCACGAGGGCCTCTATGTATTCATTCCTGAAATGAATACGTCAAATGTGCTAGATGGGATCCTTCCACGGGGCAGAACCTGCTTTAATACTTTGTTTAACCCATGTGAGTAGCTGTTGAGGTGTCAATAATTCCCGATCACTGTTTTGTGGGGAGCTTGAGCCGGGAGTGGCCAAGTGCCTTAAACTGTGACCATGAGATCCGTCCGGCTTCCGGGCCTGCAGCCTGGCCCCCAGCCTTGCCTCTGAAGCCCTAGTAGGGGCTGATTTCCAGTTATCATTGTTTGCTGGTGATGGTCTTTTTTTTTTGGCCCCGCCAGGCAGCTTGTGGAATCTTAGTTCCCCGACAGGGGTTGAACCCGCACCCCCTGCAGAGGAAGCGCAGAGTCCTAACCACTGGACCAGCAGGGAAGTCCCCCAGTGATGGTCTTAAAGAGATCACAGAAATGACACATACTCTGTCCAACCCCATGTCTCAGGACTCTGAAAGTAGAGATGGGGGAGGGACAGGAAGCAGAAAACAGGGGAACGTGGGGATAGCAGAGGGACATCCACCCATGATGTCCCTCAGGCTGTTTATCTTAAGGAGTATAAATTTTTTTGAGGTTTTAACACTGTTAGACTTTCACTATTTCAGTTAAATTAAGATTCACCTTGCAAGATGCTTGAACACATCACTGAACAGTGAAGGCAATCTCCAGGCAGAGAACGGGAAAGGGGCCCTGGAAAGGCGTTCACTTCTCCTTGTCCAAGTCCCCCTTCACCGCTCAATCAGTGTGGCTCAGTTTTCATGGCCCTTGTTTTCTCCTGAAGCACAAATGTTTCCCACCATTGATTAATGAGATAAGAGCAATATCTCAGAAAGACAGAGAGCTAAGAACACTTCAGAACTGTCTAAAGGTAAAGCTGTTAAATAAAAAAGCATTCGCAGTTTGGAACTTGCTATATTAAGTCATTACAAGACACTTAGAAAGAGTCCAAGGTAAGATGTGAAGTGCAGGAACACACACCCAGGTATGCACGCGCACGCCCACACAACTAAAACCGATGCACAAGAGCAGCACGGCAACCGGACGGACGAGGGTTAAATACCTGCTCCGCGCCCGCGAAAGCATGGTAGAAGCAGGAAACGTATGTCATGATAGCTCTTTCATCGGGTTTGGGAGTGTTCACAATGTCTGAGGGAGGGAAAAATAACACAGAAAACAGACACACGCACAGATGAAGAGCAGAAACCAGGGTGAACAAAGGGAAAAACGAACTGGTTTACACTTGACTTTCTGTGTTTCTCGGGCCCACAATCCCGACCCGCAGGAAGCCTGTACAGAACTGACGCACTCGTGAACAGAATGCTTTCAACCAGCACGTTTTTTTGTTTTCACATCGTCAAACCAAGGGCTTCCCTCCTCCCCTACCCTGGATGGCTTTTTTTTAAAAGTGTAGGCGAGGCATTCCTATGGGAACCCGTGGGCTGCCTATCGGAGCTGATGACCACTTCCTAAGGACCCGGGGGGGCCCCGTCTTCCTGTCTTTTTTGACTGGATCAGGTCATCTGCCACTTTGGCTGTGAGCAAGGCGTGGCCCTCTGCAAGATGCGGGGACACACGCAGACCTCTCTGGCCCCATCTCGGATGCCACACCCCGCCCCCGCCCTCATAATCCTTGGCTATCTGCTCTGTGAACGGCCCTGGCTTGTGTGGGGATGAAGTTCGTTGAAGATGGCATGTTTCCTAATCCTTCTATACATACTTGCCATGCCATTGCTAGAAACTACCCAGAGTAACAAAGCATCTAAAGAGAAGGGTCTACACGGCTTGTACTCATTAACTATGACTCTTGCCACTATTCGTATGAGCTGCTGAGACAGCTACCAGGAAGAGAGAAAACAGAACCATGGGAACACACACCCTTCCTTCCTCACCTTGGCCTCACCCCATTTTTGGCTGAATTACTTTCTAACTTCAGACTCAGTTCAGTCACTGGACAGAATGCAGTTAAAAAGATGCCTCGTAATTCCCTAAGGTGAAACTTAGTCATTGGGTTTCCAGAGGATATTGATAGAAAGGATGCGGGGATGTGGAACAGCATGGAATCTTCTGGAAAACAAACACGAACGGCATACTACTGCATGGACAGGAAGTAAATTTCAAAGAAAACTGGACTAAAAAAGACAAACGACTGCCTCCTCAGAACCAGACGGGTCTCCTTACTCAGAGGAGTCGGTGGGGGGGGAAAGAGAAAAACAATTGAAGAAAAATCAAGACACAGAGGTAAAGGGTGAGTGGTGACTTGTGTTTTACCTCCTCACTTTCTGTGCACCAGCAAAAGCATGATAGTAACAGGAGACATAAGTCATTACGACTCTTCGGGTCTGGCGGTGTATGCTAAATCTGTGTGGAAAAAAGGTTAACTGCTCGGATGTTCCGAGAGCAGCAGGCTCCTGCTAAGGGCTGCCTCAGAGAGGCCAAGGTCATGAATCTTCCCCCAGCAGCCCCACACACTTGTGTTGCTCAAACTCTGGCTCAAATCAAAGAAGTCACATTTGCAACGTCATTACTCTGTGTGCACTTCTAAGAACCACCAAAGAGAAGGGCACGGCCAGCTCAGAAGAGCCCTAAACTAGCAAGGAAGTCACATCCATTGCCGGAGTTGGACCTCCAGAATTCTGCAGAGTGCACGCAACAGCACTTTCTCTCTCTGGACAGATGGAGGGCCCAGGGGTCAGCAAAGGTCCCTCCTGCAAGTCCACACAGAACACGGGCATCCACAAATCTACAACCAGTACTCACCGGAGGGAGGAAAATAGAGAAACAGTTTTCATAACCTTTTAAAAAGCATGCAGGGCTTCCCTGGTGGCGCAGTGGTTGAGAGTCCGCCTGCCAATGCAGGGGACACGGGTTCATGCCCCAGTCCGGGAAGATCCCACATGCCGTGGAGCGGCTGGGCCCATGAGCCATGGCCACTGAGCCTGCGCATCTGGAGCCTGTGCTCCGCAACGGGAGAGGCCACAACAGTGAGAGGCCTGCGTACCACGAAAAAAATAAAACATAAAATAAAATAAAATAAAAAGCATGCAAGGTAGTTAAGATGAGGAAGAGTTTCACCAGTTTTCACTACAGGTTTATGGGTGAGCAGCCCAATTAGCCACTTGAAAATCCCCATTTAGGGTTCAGAGACTATCACAAATTCCAGGAAGGAAGGTCAACAGCAGCAGGCAGTGGAGAGGCAAGGATTCGCCAAAGGGATTAAGTGATCTGAGGGGAGGAGACCAGTATAAGACATTACAGTAAAAGAGCAGCAGAAGTAAGAACACATTCATAGGAAGCTGTGGGGAAGGTAAGTCCGGACGCAGGTGGCAAAGATGCAAAGGGTAATTAACAAATGGGGGCTGATCTGCTGGGGAGTTGGTTATACCACAGCTCGCCCCTCACCCAAGTCAGTCAAGTTCATAACTCTTTCACCAGAAGACTCTTACAGAAATTGCTCTGCAAGGAAAATAATATCGTATGCAAGCATTTTTCTGAGCCATTAAAAAGGAAAGAAAAAAAAAAGTAATAAGAGACTAGGATGTGTCACGAGGGAGCAAGAAATGAACAGAGTGCTAACGCATCCCATCCACTCAGAGGATACGCGGAATATACGCCCAGACCAGGACTCAGAGACTAAGGGAAACCCAGGAACAAGAGGATGGTTAGCCTCCCAGAGTAATAATGACAGTAATCCTGAGCTCACCCTCAACTGTAGGAAATCAGGGAGGCATCAATGAACGGAAAGATGAATTTACTAAATGTCGCCTGTTTTCTCCTGTCTTCAGTATCTTAGCTGTTGATTCAAGTGGTAAACTCTGGGTAGTTATTTATCGTATGGAAAGGTCAAAGGACAGAGCACCCAAATGCAAACTTAGCTTAGAGAGGACAGACAAGAAGGAAAAGGTATTTTCCTATGTGGCAACTTCACTGTTTTAATGTCTTTCTCCCTCTAAAGAGTTTTTGAAAAACGTAGATTCTGAAGAGCACATTCAAATGTGTTCAACACCCAATAATACAGGTGTTTGATAAAATGGCTAAATTAACAAACGGGCAAAATTAGAATCCTAATTGACAGACTACTGTCTCAGTTGCACTGTGCCCCCAAAAATGATAGGTGGAGTCCTACCTCCTGGTACCTGTGAATGTGACCTTATTTGGAAGTAGGTCTTTGCAGACGTGATCAAGTTAAGATGAGGTTGTGCTGGGGGGAGGTGTGGCCTGAATCCATGATGACCGGTGTCCTCATAAGTAGAGGGAAAAAGACACAGAGACAGACGCAGAGGGAAGATGACCATGTAAAGGCAGAGTCAGGGGCTTCCCTGGTGGTGCAGTGGTTGAGAGTCTGCCTGCCGATGCAGGGGACGCAGGTTCGTGCCCCGGTCCGGGAAGATCCCACATGCCGCGGAGCGGCTGGGTCCGTGAGCCATGGCCGCTGAGCCTGAGCGTCTGGAGCCTGTGCTCCACAGCAGGAGAGGCCACAGCAGTGAGAGGCCCGCGTACCCGCCCCCCCCCCCAAAAAAAGACAGAGTCAGAGACTGGAGTGATGCTACCACGAGCCAAAGAACACCTGGGGCTTCTAGAAGCTGGAAGAAGCAAGGAAAGGTCCTTCTCTACAGACCTCAGAGGGAGCCTGGCCCTGCCAACACCCTGATTTCAGAGTTACAGCTTACGGAACTACAAGAGAGTAAACTTCTGTTGTTTCAAAAGCCACCTACTTTGTGGTGATTTGGTACAGCAGCCATGATGCAGTCACCAAAATTAAGGAGGAACAGAAGACTGACAACTGACTAGAATCAAGGTCTTTGCTTTTCCCCAACAATGCTAATTAGCAGAAGCAATGAGCCGATAGAGAATAATAAGAATAACAACAAGCACAGTAATATAAGTCCTTGAGGGCCGGGCCCTGCCTTATACATCACATCTCTCCTGCAGCATCTCCAGGGTCTTATACATAGTACGTGCTCAGTAAGCGTCTGCTGAGTGAGAGGTGACTCATGCATAAGTGAAATGAAGGAATGGTCTCCACGTATCTGTGCTTTAAATGCTGTGCCAGGGTGAAACTCACATGAACTCATCTCAGATAAAGGGCACAGGAGGTACTGAAACCAGTCTCCAGCATGAGGGCCGCTAAAGCTGCAAAATATTGAGAGGTTCTAGCGCTAACAAAACTAAATTTAATTTGGACAAATTAAAAATGAAACGTGAAAGTTTGAGAGGCACATGATGAATGACCGCTCCGTAGTCTAGATTGAGATTCTATGACTTCCAGTTGGAAGGAAGCATTTTTTTCCTTGTGGAGTCTTAAAGAACAAGGAGATTTATTTGTTAAATTTCTATGTGGTTTAAAAAAAATGTTGTTAAAATAAAAATAGGAAGCTTTCCATTGAAAATCACAAACCAAAGCATTCTGTTTCTTTGCCAAAGCTGAACCTTTTACCCAACCCTTTCATTGTAGTTTTGCTGGCTTGGTTTTGAGCAGGATTCTAAAAAATAATTTTGAGCAAGCTACATACGAAATTCTCTAACATTCATGAGGTCAATGACAGAAACTTCTTAGGAATCCTAAGTCCTTCAGATGTAACCTGGCTATAAAGTTTACAGGTCTTTATGTGTGGTCATAACATAGGGAGGCAATAGATTTTCTTTAAGTCAATAAACATAATTTTCATCTCACCTTCAGCATCCAACATTTTGGGAATATCCAGGTGCTTCTCTGCAATTTCCATGGCCAAGTTGATATTTCCTATTGGGTCATCCTGCATGAAAAACAGCACAACCAGCTTTTTAGCATATTTTTTTGAACAGGACTTACGACTGTTTTTTATATACCTCATTCTGGGGAGGAAACTTTCCCATCCACACATAACCATAATAGGATAAGATCTTCCTTCTTATCTTTTCCCAAGCATTTCAAACATTTAGAGAAATATCAAAAATGACATGAAAATCACCCAATCCATGCACACTCCAACTTCATAAAATGTGAGCAAAAGGTTGAAGAGAAGAGATACTGTGCAGCTAGAAGGAAAGTTGTGAGGTATTTTCTCATGGATGGAAAAACACTTGGATACCTCAGCGCTGAGCTTCAACTCTGGGTAACAAAAATCTAGATGATTCCAAAAGGAAGCATGAAGCATACATTTTCCACATCTGGAAGGTGATCATGGAGAATATTCAGTACCACACTAACTTTGTTTATTTTTGTTTTAAATATAAGAAAACACGCTGCTTTCAGCATGTTTAGGTGAAACTTTTAGGTCAGTAAGAATATTACAAGATGGCTACAAAGAGCAAAAGTTAGGTTTCTAGGATGTTAAAGACCATAAGAAATGAAAGAAACTTAACATTATAAAAGAAAATTGTGAAGAAATTTTTGTTCGTCCGATTGCGTTTGTCTTCCACGGTAAAACTGGTTAAATATATACGCAACGTAACAAAATACATTGAACCAGAGGTGTATAACTGAAATACTGAAAAATTAAAAGAGGTATTTAACATTTCCTGTTTTAATCTTCTAAAGAGATTAAGGATTGTGAATCTGAAATGGGATGGGGGTATGTAAGACAGAAAAATCAAAATGAAAAGTAGTGTTAGTACAAGGATGACTGTAATGAATTTTAACATCAAAGCCATTTAAACGTTTCAGAAACTGCAATGATTTGCAATAAGCACAATCACTTTAATACAGTGAAACATCTAAAACATAGAGGCTTCAAAAACATTCGGTGCTCAAGGAAGAAACCAAAGCAAGCTTCCTGGCCTCTCAGAGTTTACTATCATTTCAGGCAAAATGTTTCTTCAACTCTGTGTTATTTTAACAAAGCATATAATCATTTCACTAAAAGCAGCCATATAAAAAGGTGAGTCTTACCTGCATATTTTATGCAAATGTTTAGAAAACCAAATAGCTAAGTAAAAGTTTCTTTTTGTTCTTAATATATAAGAAAATTTTCAGCATTAAAAACAGAGTAATGATTCTGAGTCTTTGTGAAAGCTATCTCACTTACACTGTAACTTAGATAAAATGTAGCTATTAAGTGTTTTCTTGGCTCAGCTACTGGTATGTGACCCTGGGAAGATTAAGAATTCCTCCCTTCTTCATCTGTAAAACTGGGATAATCAGTACCTCCTTTATAGATGCATGATATTATATAGTTTACTGTGCATTATGAAGATTGAATGACTGTGCATGTATAACATACATAAAATATATGTATTAATATTAACATATATGCATATAAAACATTAATATATGTAATAGTCACATATGTAACACACTAACACATATATATAATAAACATATATACTTATTTATTAACAGTGTCTAATCTAGAGCTATAAAAGTATTCACTACTATGGTTAATTATCATTTTTCCACCTATCATAGGTGGCCAATTACCCCGTCTGTTGACCTTTTGTAATAGAAACTGACCATTATAAGCTGCTAATGAAATGAGGTCTATCTAGTATAGTCCCTTCATTTTGCAAATGAGATAAAGAGTAATTGGAAAAAATATACACCGTCTCTATGTTTGAAATGTTTCAGAATAACTCAGGGATGAGAATATATGCTTGGGGAAGTTGAGAAACTCTGGCTGCCCCGTTCCCTTAGGCAACCTTCCATTCGTGTACAGTAGCTCTCACCTTCAGGATACAAGTACATTTTCCATGTGCTATCCTGTCATCAGTGGAGAGAGGCCAGGGGAAGGGTGGTGAGCACGTGACAACTGCAAAGGTGGCAAAAGCCAGGACACTCTTCCTACTACCCCCTGTGCCACACGGGGAGGGCAGCATGCAGCAGGACCGGATTCCACACCAAACACAGCGACACGAGGTGCATGGCCAAGGAAGCACACCAGCAACCAGAGGAAATGTGCCCCCCTACTCCTGTGAGGAATGGTCATGGGGCGGGCAACACTTTCCATCTTAAGTCTTTACATGGCATTACTTCTAGGACAGATGGATTGCCCACCACAAGATTTACAAGGGGCCAGGATTTCTTTTTTCCATCACAGATCACATGTGCAAACTACTTTTAAAGAAAGAATGTGCAGACTATTTGAAACTTAAGCACAATAAAGCTTAAGCTTAAAGGGAGAATGAGAGTTTCCTAAGCTGAAAACACAAGTTCCCTAAGTTAAATTTTCTGAAAAGAGAGAGAAAAAAAAATCCCCCAAACTTCTTTTCTAAGGGTGCAACTAATACCTTGTATCAATAGCAAGATAAGCATCCCTTGTGTGAGAAACAAGTTAATCAACTCTAAGTAAATATGTCAGCAACTAAATCCTTCAGAAAAGGTAAGAGGAATTTAAGAAGAAGGTTTGGGGTATTTGACCCTTTCTCTCTGCCCCTGGCCCGCCTGCCCTGCAGCAAAACAGACACTTCACTTCTCATATTTACAACCTGAGAATGTAAAATCTCTGAGAAACATGTATAAAAGCTTTCATAGGAAATCAAGCCAAATCAACAAACATATCGTAACGTGGGCAAAAAGGTGACTTGGCGTTGGGTCTTGTCCTGCCCTAATTATAACAGGTGAGTATTTTCCCGCCACCCTTCCTGTTTTCATCCCGTGCCAGGCTAGCTGGGAGGGCATGCTGGCAGCAGCCTAGGTGTTGGTGTGAGTTCAATGCCAATGGGCTCACTTCCAGGACCACATGCTGGGGGCAGGGCAGACACAGCATGCCAGGCCCCCCAAATGACCTTGTTCAGCTTTGAGTAGTCAATGAGGTCGGGCCGGTGTCTGTGGATGAGTGCACAGAGTCCAAGGCCGTCTTTCCAGCTGCACGACGGTCACGGTCGGGAGGAACAGGAACACGGGTTAATGGACAGGCAGCAGCAAGGGGCTGACCTTGGTCAGACGTTGGCCTGAAATCTCGGACCTGGGGCCCCAGGTACCTCCCTCCCTCCCCCACCCAGTGACACCCTGGCCCCTTCCCTGGACTCTCGCCTCCCTCCCAGGGTCTGCCACCCCCCTTACCAGTCTCCTTTCCATCTACAGCTTCAGGCCCAGCCTTGCCTGGGACTCCCCCTAACCTCCCCCGACCCCCACCGTGTCCTGCCCCGGTCCCTGCTGTGCTGGGAGAACTGGCAGGGACTGGAGGGAAGATGCCCCCTACTGTCCCCCTCCTCCCTCAGTGCCCAGCAAGCCCGGCTTTCTCCTCTCTTCTCCAAGTCTGCATTCTAGACCTGACCCCCAGAGTCTGCCCAACAGACACAAGGACATCCACCCAGAAATGCCCAGGACACACTTTCCTCCAAGAGCACACTCCTTAGTATACTCAGTACTCCCCGGTTCTCCTCTATCTTTCTTCATAAGGTTCCTTTTTGTTTTAGGTTTCTTCTTTTAAAGGAAAAGATGTGTAAGCAGCTGAGGGACTTAGCAGGGAGGGTTTGGATTTCTAGTCTGTCTGCCCAGAGACACCAGCGCTCACTGTTCCCCGACACCCCCAGGCTACGAGCTCCCAGGTGATGAGCGGCGGGTTCACTGAAGACCAGGAACCTGAGCCTGGAAGGGTAGGGGAAGAAGGAAGCCCCTGGGGCCACACTGTCAAAGGGCTCGAGCCCATCTTGGGCCAGAAGAAGAAAAGCAAGAAGGTGAGTGGGAGGCCACGCTGGGCCCTGAGACATCCACCCAGCAGGTCCCACACCCTGATGGCATGATGTACGAACAGGAAGCCTCCTCCTCACCTGTGTGCACTCAGGGCGTGGCTGGCTCAGGGCCTAATAATACTTATCTACCTAGATAACCTCCCCAGTCTGTCCTGGTAGCTTGTCCATATCATTTTTTTTTTTTTTTGCCGTACGCAGGCCTCTCACTGTTGTGGCCTCTCCCGTTGCGGAGCACAGGCTCTGGACGCGCAGGCTCAGCGGCCATGGCTCACGGGCACAGCCGCTCCACAGCATGTGGGATCTTCCAGGACCGGGGCACAAACCCGCGTCCCCTGCATCGGCAGGCGGACTCTCAACCACTGCGCCACCAGGGAAGCCCCATATCCTTCATTTCTTTTCTCTGATCTATGGGGGCCAGGGACCTATTTATATTCAAGGGTAACCCACCACACAGAGGGAGAAAATAGAAACACCTGACAAAAGATCTGCGCGAGAAAAAGACTGAAGCAAGGGACAATACCATGCTCTCAGATTATATCTGGATTTCCTTCATCCAGTTCCCTACAGTTTTTCAAACATGATTTGCCTACTTCTCTCCAATCCCAGCCTACAAAGCTGACTGATGAAGCATCTTTTTGGGCATGACAGAGAGGAGGGATGGGGTGGAGCTCGTATGTGGGACACGCAGACCCTGCTACGGTGTCTCCTTGTCACTGAGAATCCATCCCTGCCACATCCCTGCATGATACTCACTTATAAACAGTGCCAGCCTCCCAAACCTTAATCCAACGTTTTCCCCTGAGAGACCCTAAGCATCAATCATTCTGGAGCCTGAGCTCTACTACATACAGAAAACGCACATCAGACAGGAGGAGACACAGGAGTAAATAAACATTGTTCTCCCTGCCAACCCAGATTCCAAAGAGAATACCAGGACCCCAGGGCCCTGGATGCACACCTGGTGTGGAAGTTCTGAATGTTCACATTTCTGTAAGGAGCAGTCTTCCTTTGACACCAAAGCAGCAGACCTTCTTTGGCAGAGGTTTCTGTAATGACAGCCAAGAAAAAGTGTCCACAGGGAAACACTCACCCTCACTGCTCACTCACCCAACTTCTAGTCGCTTGCTAAAGAGACCTCCCAAGGGGCCAACGCCAAAGGCAACCTCTCTTCTCCAGTCTCTGCAAGAAGATGGAGCTGGAACCCTGCTCCCAGGGACTGACTTCTGAGGCCACTTGAAGGGACTTGAAAAGGACAGTGCAGGAGCTACAGCAAGTTATGACATGATGGATACAAAACTGGACTTCAGGGTTACTGGTAACGTACCTTTTGGATGAAAATTTGTTTTAATGTGCATAATTTATGACCTAACTATCCCGTCATTTATCTCATTTATAATTTATATTCTTAGGTAATAAATGGAATTCACAGAGGCCACTGTGTCTGAAATGTATTCCCTTACCCACTGATTTTAAAATACCTGAAGGTTTTTACTGGCAAATTCCAAGTTTGGCCACTTGGGTTCTGACCAAGTTAAGAAAGCAACCAACCCTGTGGCAGCCATGAAGACGTGCTGCTCAGATGTCCCGCTGCAGGGAACACAGGACAGAACTGATATCCCAGCTGCCACACTCTGAATCCGCCCTGCATTCCCCAGAGGCCACACTTCTTCAGGGCTACTCCAGCCACAGACTGCGTGAGGGAGGGGCACCAGAGCTGGGCCATTCCTGCCACACATAGGACTCCTCTGAGAGCAACTGAGGCTGAAGAACTCCCCATTGGCCTGCTGACCCTGCCTGAGGACCACTTTGCAGAATGAGATTCTTCTTTCTCAAGCCCTTCCTTCCCCAGCACGGGTGTCAGCCAGGCGCTATGCCTGAAGGGGCTCTGCCATCTCCTGCTTCTCCCCACCCTTATCCTCCACAGGCATTTCCCCCAACAAATCTCTTGCATTTCTGTTATGGATGGAATGTTTGTGTCCCCTCAAATTCAAAGACTGAAGCCCTAACCCCCAATGTGATGATATTTAGAGATGGAGCCTTTGGGAGGTAATTAGGGTTAGATGAGGTTGTGAGGGTGGGGCCCTCACAATGGAATTAGTGCCCTTATAAGAAGAGACAGCAGAGTGCTTGCTCAATCTCTCTCTCTCTCTCCCTCTCCCTCTCTCTCTCTTCCCTCCACCCTCCTTCTCCCTTCCCTTTCTTTCTCTGCCACGTGAGGACACAGAGAAAAGGGAGCCATCTATAAGCCAAGAAGAGAGCCCTCACCAGAAACTAACTATGCTGGCACCCTGATCTTGGTCTTCCAGCCTCCAGAACTGTGAGAAAATTAATTTCTGTTGTTTAAGCTACCCAGTCTATGGTATTTTGTATGGCAGCCTGAACAGACTAAGACAACTTCTAACACCATCTTGGCACTTGCTTCTTAGAGGACCCAAAGTTTTATACATCCAAACACTCCTCAAAGCCACTTAAATAACTGGGATTATGCTTGTATTTACATCTTAACAATTTAGAAAGCTCCTATGAACATGTGGACTCCTAACCAACATTGGGACCTGGCCTTCCATTTCAGTAAGAGCTTAAGTTGATTTTTTCATATCAAAGTAAGTATTCTGTAATTATTTATCTAAATTGTCCATTTCTAGTTCAGATTTTTCTTTGACCCATAACCCATATGAAACACCCCCCCACCCCTCACAAACTTCCACATGCTCTAAGAGTAATTTGAATGATTCCTGATCATGTCTCTTATCTACCAAATTCCTGTTAAGGAAAACAACTGAAAGTTCTAAGACTTTATTAAAATATTAACTGGTATAGATATCGAAATATGGAACTCCATACCCAGTTGTTCTGCTATACACACAACTGCCTGCCTTTGGGGTCCTGGCAAACGAAATGAGTAAGAAAAAGTATAACAGGAGGAAATAATCCAAACTTTTTTATAAAGTTTAAATGACACTTAGATTAGAAAAGTAAACAGAGGTAAAGTAGATCAATACAAGCTTACAACTGCCACTTAAGCTTAGATTTATCAGTCATTGAGTTTCACTTAATTTCTGTCTGAATACATCTGAACACTCTTAGGTTATGAATGGTGAACAAAGTTTTTTCCTTATTGAATTGGCTACTCTAACAAAGCTGACTCTCTCCCACCCCAAGTCCATTCTGAGGCATTCAGCAAAAGGTTACAAGCCTGTGCCAAATAATACATGAGTGTGGTACCTCTGCCCCACCCCCGCAGGTGTAGGTTAAACCTGAGAAGTCCACATACAGAACCCTGATGGTGGGTATAAAAAGCATGTGATAAATAGGTAGTGTCATTGGTTATTCCATCATGAAAAACCATAGGATGCACCAAGGAGCCCCATCTACTTGGGCATCTCCGCACTGCCCTCACCAACAGGTATGTCAATCTCTCATTTTCCTTCTTCGAAGAGGTCCATCATTCTGTTGATGGAGACTGGCTCCTCAAAGAATTCAGTTTAATAACAATGTCATTTTCCTACATAATATACATCATAAAAATAAATGAGACGGGCCTCCCTGGTGGCGCAGTGGTTGAGAGTCCGCCTGCCGATGCAGGGGATGCGGGTTCGTGCCCCGGTCTGGGAGGATCCCATATGCCGCGGAGCGGCTGGGCCCGTGAGCCATGGCCGCTGGGCCTGCGCGTCCGGAGCCTGTGCTCCGCAACGGGAGAGGCCACAACAGTGAGAGGCCCGCATACCGCAAAAAGAAAAAAATAAATAAATAAATAAATAAATAAATAAATAAATGAGACAATTTTTCTGTAGATTTACAGAAATTAAGTGAGGTTGTTAAGAAATGACTCCATGGAAGTAAAACAAGTAAAAATATAAGTTAGCAAACTAACTTCATCTGCTGTGTGGGACACTGGAAGACTTCTGCTTGAAGAGATTTAAGCACCTTGTCAGTGATATCACACTTTTGAATGTTTATTTCTTAGTCTTTTTTTTTTTCCTTTTGTGGTATGCGGGCCTCTCCCGCTGCGGAGCACAGGCTCTGGAAGCACAGGTTCAGTGGCCATGGCTCACAGGCCTAGCCGCTCCGCGGCATGTGGGATCCTCCCGGACCGGGGCACGAACCCGTGTCCCCTGCATCGGCAGGCGGACTCTCAACCACTCTGCCACCAGGGAAGCCCTATTTCTTAGTCTTTTTAAAAGCAGATTAGTATATCTTTCTATCATGATGTTTTACGAAATACTATGCTTTGACTATCTTATCTTGGGCACATAAATAATAAATTGGGGAACCTCTAATGGATCACACCATTCATAGTTACATTTGAAATAGAATTAAGTTTTCAATTAGTATTATCACTCATTTGAAATCTGTAACCAATCAGAAGAAAACCTGAGGTCAAGCTCACCTCTGTAATATTTGTGGGAAAAGGATTTGCTAGTATAGCAAATGCAGTGGTGTGAACAAGATTTTTAAAAATAATATTGGTTCTATCAAGTGGGCTCAGCTGCTTAAATATTTAAATGCCGAAGTATATAATAAAATTGATTAAATGATTACAAACTATTCTTTTTTAATAAAGCAGGAATTTTTTTTTTTTTTTCTTTTTGCGGTACGCGGGCCTCTCACTCTTGTGGCCTCTCCCGTTGCGGAGCACAGGCTCCGGATGCGCAGGCCCAGCGGCCATGGCTCACGGGCCCAGCCGCTCCGCGGCATATGGGATCCTCCCAGACCGGGGCACAAACCCGTATCCCCTGCATCGGCAGGCGGACTCTCAACCACTGCGCCACCAGGGAGGCCCAAAGCAGGAATTTTTAAAAAGCAGATTATTATTTTCACTAGCATGAAAGAAATGTACTTTAATAAGAGTACATTGTATGAAAGTTTTCAAATTCAGACTCTTCATAAATTCGAGTTGGCTGTTATTCCTGAGCCTGAATTCTTGAGGTTTTAACATCATTATATCTTAGTTTGATTTTTAGAGGGCATAAGTAAACTCCTGAATTTGAGGAGAATTATGAACCACGCTCCCAGCCCTGACCATTTGGGTGCGTGGTTGCCTTCTAGGTGACAAAGTTAGAGGAGACTGCCTGGTTGGACAAGTCAGACCACCCTTAAGTACGTTCTTTTTTTTTTTTTTTCATATTTATTTATTTATTTGGCTGTGCTGGGTCTTAGTTGTGGCATGCGAACTCTTAGTTGCAGCATGCATGTAGGATCTAGTTCCCTGACCAGGGAACGAACCCAGGCCCCCTGCATTGGGAGCGCAGAGTCTTAACCACTGTGCCACCAGGGAAGTCCTAAGTATGTTCTGCAGCTATACCTTTTGTGATTTGAGTGCTAAATAGGCCAAGTTCTAATTTTAAGAATGTCAATTTGACACTTTTGACAGTGCTGAATTCATCAAAATGTTTTGGAGTTCAGTGGGCGTAAAAGACTAAAGATCTGCATCTTCAGTGGCAGTGCCGAGGATTAGGGTTATGTTACAATGATGGAACAGTTATTGGGCCAAAAGACACAATTACAATAGAGATTTTGTTTAAAAAAGGGGGGGGGGGCAGAGAGGGAGGGGAGAGAGAGAAAAAAAGAAAGAACAAATGAACAAACAGATTTCAATCGATTATCTTTCAGCACTTGAAGGAAAGCGTTTCAAGATATAATAGTCTAAAGAACTGTTATAGTCATGAACCTACTAGTATAATAAGCAATAAAGAAGCTCAAAAAATGCTCATTTTAAAAAGCGACTTCTGTTCTGAACATGTACTCATCTTTTCCAAAATGATTCCACCCCCATGAATGAAGCAGCATTGCTGGGGTCTTTTTTTCATACAAATAGATTATTTGTGAAAACCCAAGTCGCGTATCTTTCATTCAATCCTGTCAGTGACTGTTCAATTTTACAAAAGCTTATCCAAATTCAACTTCATCAGCTCAATTTACAAATTACGCTAAGTATCTTAATACGATCAGGTTTTTAACCCTGTCCTTTACCTTCAACGGAAATATCCTGAATAGCAAAGCGCAGGATGATGGTCCAGATCATACCCAGCGTCATCTTCACGTTGCCATCAACAATTTCTTTAGGTAAGAAAAAACAGCAACAAATGAGGGTAAAGATAACATAATCAGCACATAAAGTTTTCCTGTAAGTTATGAGTCTCCTGTAAAGTTTTGACTTCAGAGCTACTGGAAGATATACACATGGAAAGACCAGTTTCTGTTTTTGTAAGTGTCGCAGCGTGTCTAGTTATAAATGTGGTATTCATAATCAAATGTCTACAGTTTAAATGAGTTGTGAATTAATAATGAACACAAAGCTTGAATATGCAAAGTCACTGAAAACAACCCAGGGGTTTCCAAGGGTTAAAGACTAGATGAGCCAAGGTTCTAAATAATCAAACAGAGAACACTGGGTCATCTTTACCCAGATCCCTCTTCCCGAGCTCCCCAGTTGGCAGGTTCTCGGGCTCAGTTGTATAGAATGAGAGGCAGGGCAGTCTCAGCTCCTGCCAGACTCACCAGGACTCCCAATCTCCCACAGAGAATGGAGATCCTTCCTACTAGTTCTTATTAAGAGTCACTGGGATGTACAAGTTCTTTCTCATTTGGATTATCAGTTTGAAAAAGACAGCATCATATTTGACTCCTTTTTTTTTTATTTTTGGCCACACCATGCAGCATGTGTGATCTTAGTTCCCCAACCAGGGATTGAACCTGCGGCCCCTGCAGTGGAAGCTCAGAGTCTTAACCGCTGGACCACCAGGGAACTCCCTTGACTCTATTCTGTACAAATGATCCTAGAGCCTTGTCTCCCATTCATGGTGCCTGCGGGGAGCCTGGCAAGAGAGGCTGACACAGCAGATGGGGGGAAGGAAGCAGGCATCCAGCTGCAGGCCCACTGCCCCATGGGGAGGTCTGTGCGCGGTCAGGGTCATTCCCATCACACCCCATTTACCTTCCGCCCCGATGGACACCAGCTTCACGCCTTTGCTGGCTATGTAATCCAAGGCTTTGTTGACGTTAGCGATTTTGTGGAATCGCATTTTTCCTCGGTCAGGTTTGGGCAGCCTTTCCCCTGTTGGATGAAGAAAGAGTCGTGTAGACACAGAGAAAGGAGACCCTTGATGCAGAATCAAGATGCCAAAATTCAGAGTCCGTGCCCTCCTTAAATGGGAATCATTATTTGACTGTTCCTTATGTGTTCCCGGTTTCTGTAAATCACAGTACTTTCAAGGTCAAATGGACCAGAGGGGAGCTGTGCTATTAAGGCCATATGCTTTTCAGATTTGCTGGGAGAGTCCGGTTTGGTCTTTGAGCCAAAGTACGAATGAGTAAGAAAGAAGCTGGTTGGTGCCCCTGCCGCATTCAGAGGTGCTGACCAGCTGTGGGAGAAAGTCAGGGAGCTTTGTTCAAATCACAGGGCTCATCTCAGATGTGGAGTTACGAAGACACCTGGATCAGGGCCACCCTGCCTTCATCCTTCCCACTCACACCTCTTTAATTAAGCCTGATCCACTCTCCAGTCCAAAGTCTAAACCAGCCAGCTGAAATTCAGGGCAAAGGATAACCCCTCAGGGACTTTAACTCCTGTTTTCAGAGTTAAGCCAACATGTACACTGGTCTTTGGCGTGAAAGACAATTTCTGTACTACATACTAGCTGGACTTAGTGGAGAGGGCAGCCTGGTGGGCAGTCATATAAATGTCATTTTCTCTTCTCTTATTCTGTTTCGAAGTCGGTGGTAGAAACATGATTTTAATAAGTCAATTTTCAACAGAATTCACTCCTTTTTTAGAACAGAAAAATAACTCCAGGCAGACTGCTCTTTGGAAAGGTTTGCTTTGCCAATAATACCATCTCCCCCAGCCAGGTTCAAAGGGAGCTTTTTTTTTTTTTAAAAAAAAAAACAAAACAGATGCGTATCTACTGCTTGGACATAGAAGTACGTGTAAGATTGGGTATAACACGTATGAAAAATGTTTAAGACTCACCTGAGATGACTTCCAAAAGCAGCATGAGCTTAAGGCCATTCCGGAAGTCTTCCTCGATGTTCTCGATCTGAGTGCCAGCTTTCCTGAGGTGGGAGTTACACCAGGCAGTGAAGGTCTGCAACGAGAAGCAAACAGTGCTGAGCACAGCCCCGTCAGCACTCAGAGCCCCTCCACATGGACCAGGCCTGACATCTTACACATCCTGGGGAGAACAGGAGGCTGGGGCATCTTGGACCTTTGAGAGAAAGCAGACCGAATTGGATGGAAAGCATGATTTGAGGCCTGAAGGTAAGATTTTAATAAACTTTCCTCTTTAGAGACAAAAAAAAAAATCATTTATGGGGTCTAACCACCTGAAGAATTTTTGCCTTCAGTTTAGAAAGGTAACACATTTGGGATTAACATATACACACTACTATATATAAAATAGATAACCAACAAGGACCTACTGTATAGCACAGGGAACTACACTCAATATTTTATAATAACCTATAAGGGAAAAGAATCTAAAAAAGAATATATATATATTATATATATGTATATAATATATATATATAACTGAATCACTGTGCTGTATACCTGAAACTAACACAACATTGTAAATCAACTATACTTCAATTAAAAAAGAATAAAAAAAGTTTAAAAAGATACTATGTTTACACCTATGCCTTTGCCTTCTGAAAACCTCTTATTCTGTAGGAAATTAGGATATGCTTATTCCCTGCATACAACAGAAATCAGCGTGCTTGCAGAATGGATGAATAAATTATGCTTAAAGAATGTTCAAAATGTCGTACTTTAGAGCAGAGGGTGGGCGGCATTGTGCAGTAGAAAGGGGAAGAGAAGAAGGACCCATAACCACTAATTGTCTACAACTAGTTTATCCTGGATGAACAACAGTTTTAAGCTAGTAACTGAACCAATTAAACAAATTTGCATTATAGTCAATCATTAATAACAATAGTAGTAGTAGTAGCAATAATAATGAACTCCTACTGACATATTCCAGGTCCTGGGCTAGACCTCGGATTTCAAAGACAATTAGATACAGCCCTGCCCTGGAAGGGTTCAGAGGCCAGTCATGTTAACAGATGACTAGGGCAATATTAAGCAGAAGGATGAACTATATACTAAGTGGCATCCAAAGTCATTGTTTATTTTTCAAACTTCTTTTAACTTGGTTTCCACTTATGCACTATTTCCTGCCAAAACCAGATTAGAAATGCTTCTGGCAGCTGCTGGCTAAGAATGCAAACTGTGCCCTTGTCACACAACAGCTGCTGGGCTCCGGAACAAAGTGCCGGCACATTACGCTGCAGAGAGACAGACAAACGGGGTTTGTGTTATAGATAAAAAATGAACCTCTCAAAAATAGAGTTTCTCCAAGTAAGACTACAAAAAGAGACAGTTTTCCATAAAAATGATTTTTCTGGGTAATAAAAAGGATTTTCAAATCTGACTGATGGGCACTTATTTCAAGAAATATGTGATGGTATTTGCAGCAACATGGATGGACCTAGAGATGATCATACTAAGTGAAGTAAGTCAGAAAGAGAAAGGCAAATACCATATGATATCACTTATATGTGGAATCTAAAATAGGACACAAATGAACTGATCTACAAAACAGAAAGAGACTCACAGATACAGATAACAGACTTCTGGTTGTCAAGGGGGAAGGGAGCTGGGGATGGATTGGGAGTTTGGGGTTAGCAGATGCAAACTATTATATAGAGAATGGATAAAGAACAAGGTCCTACTCTGGATGAAGTGAGAGAGTAGCATGGACATATATACACTACCAAACGTAAAAGAGATAGCTAGTGGGAAGCAGCCGCATAGCACAGGGAGATCAGCTCGGTGCTTTGTGACCATCTAGAAGGGTGAGACAGGGAGGGTGGGAGGGAGACGCAAAAGGGAGGGGATATGGGGATATATGTATACGTATAGCAGATTCACTTTGTTATAAAGCAGAAACTAATACACCATTGTAAAGCAATTATACTCCAATAAAGATGTTAAAAAAAAGATCCTACTGTATGGCACAGGGAACTATATTCAATATTCTGTGATATACCATAATGGAAAAGAACATGAAAAAGAATGAATACAGATGTATAACTGAATCACTTTCCTGTACAGCAGAAATAAACACAACACTGTAAATCAACTGTACTTCAATAAAATAAATTTAAGAAAAAGAAATATGTGATGGAATTAAATTCTAGGACAAAAATAAAATGTAGGTATTTTCTTGGATTTCCAATAATAAATGTTATTGTGAGAGCTGAAACTAATAGTTATTTCTCCTAAAACACATCTAAACTTTAGTCAGGTCTAAACAGAAGAGATACTCTAAGTCATATACTCTAGGTCTGCACCCAATCAATATGGTAGCCAGTAACCATAATTGGCTATTTAAATGTAATTAATTAAAATGAAAGGAAATTAAAATTTTAGTTTCCCAGCTGTACAAGCCATCTTTCAGAGTGTTCGAAAGCCACATGTGTACAAGCACATCTGTACTGGATGGTGCAGATGTGTATGGAACACTTCCAGCATCACAGAGAGTCCTATTGGACAGTGCTACTATACATAATCAAATTTTGTTTTTTGAAGCTAAGATTATTAACAAGAGTCTATTATTACCTGGGTTCAAAATTCAAGTGGTACAAAAAGGCATACAGTGGAAAGCCTCCCTCTCACTCCTGTTCCCAGCCACTGAGTTCCTTTCCCCAGAGGGAACAACAAAGAGATTCAGTGTCTTGTGTTTCTCTTCAACAATATTCTATACATACGTAAACACAAAGGCACACACATCTTTTTTCTATCCCTTTAACACAAATCATAATATACACATTGTTCTGCACCTGGCTTTTTTATATTTTTTAAGAAAACTATAACCTAGGGTCATTCAATATCAGCAAAGAGCATTCCTTTTTATGGCTGCATAGTATTCCACTGTCGTGACTATACCATACTTTATTTTCTAACCAGCTCCTTGGATGGACATTTAGGTTGCTTCCAGATAAGTAAGTTCATACAGTGAAAAACTTCCCAGGCCCCATTTTCAGCAAGCAAAACTACTTTAAAGGTTTTCTGTTTGTTTTTCTTTTTTTCACAATACCAAGACTAACCATATACCTAACCTTTTGGGGAAGGCACAAGAGAACAGTGGGTTATGGAACTGACAGAGAAAAAATTATAATGATATAAAATATTTATTTAGTTTTCTTTATCTATACTCTAATTAAAAATGGGCAAATATTGCTGGTATAAATTACCTTAACTTATTACCATGTTATTTAAGTCCCTTCATAATATAAGTATCAGAAGCACTTCTGGATAGAACCCCAAAGCTTTTCATGAAATCAATGCAGGTTTCCTGACCCCCACTATGGAACACTGTGAACATCTGCTGGATACCACCTTTTTTTTTTTTTTTTTTTTCTTGCGGTACATGGGCCTCTCACTGTTGTGGCCTCTCCCGCTGCGGAGCACAGGCTCCAGACGCGCAGGCTCAGCGGCCATGGCTCACGGGCCCAGCCGCTCCGCGGCATGTGGGATCCTCCGGGACCAGGGCACGAACCCGTGTCCCCTGCATCGGCAGGCAGACTCTCAACCACAGTGCCATCAGGGAAGCCCCTGGATACCGCCTTTTTCTAGGCATGCATGCGATGAAGGTAACTTACCACAGGTAATTTTTCAGTTGTGCAAATCCAGAGAATGAACTGAATCTACCAGGTCAATTTTGTCAGTTAAGCCTAATGAAGTTTCGCTTTCTTTAATGAGTATTCCAAAGAGCCAATAAAGGTGATGACTAACCAACTCAAATGTGAAAAAGGACCCCAAGGCTCTGTGATAATAGCTTGCCAAGAGGCCAGTGCACTCTGAAAAGGAATTTTAAGCTTTATTAGACTGTTTAATTTTCATTCTATTTACAGTTTCCATTACCATGGCCTACAGAGACTGTTCCTACACCTTCCCCATTGTCCTCCGCTTCTGTGAAAATCCCACTAATCGTGGAGGAGATAAAAACAAAATCCACCACAGCAGCAACAAAATCCCACATATGGTACCTAAAAGATTTCTTTGTGGGGACTTCCCTGGTGGCGCAGTGGTTGGGAATCCGCCTGCCAACGCAGGGGACACGGGTTCAAGCCCTGGTTCGGGAAAATCCCACATGCCGCGGAACAACTAAGCCTGTGCTCCACAACTACTGAGCCTGTGCTCTAGAGCCCATGCTCCACAACAAGAGAAGCCACTGCAATGAGAAGCCCTCACACCGCAACGAAGAGTAGCCCCCGCTCGCCACAACTAGAGAAAGCCCGCGCGCAGCAATGAAGACCCAGTGCAGCCAAAAATAAAATTAAAAAAAAAAAGACTTCTTTGTGGATTTTCTTGCTCTCTGATGGCAACATGCCTCTTTAAGGTCCCTGTGAACTAAATCTGGGAGAACTGAAATGGAACCAATGTAGGTCCATGTGGTTTTGGAGGGAG
This sequence comes from Mesoplodon bidens, assembly GCF_964165515.1. Classification (NCBI taxonomy): domain Eukaryota; kingdom Metazoa; phylum Chordata; class Mammalia; order Artiodactyla; family Ziphiidae; genus Mesoplodon; species Mesoplodon bidens. The sequence goes on along the minus strand of NC_138176.1, from coordinate 114,486,428 downwards.
GCTCCTTGGTTCAAACCAGATTAGGAAGGCAGGTGTCCTTTCTTAAAAGACATGGTGTTACAAACCAGATAGAGACCCTCAAGGAAAGAGGCCAACGTCTCCCCAGCCCAAAGCTCACCTCAGAAGCTGCCTCATCACATCTGAGGTCCTCCAACCTCCTCCCTTGCTTCCAACTCAAATCTTCCTCTACCTCTCTCCTAGAGAAGAGCTTCTTCCCTGCCCCTGTTCACCTAGTGATAAATACATACACTTTTTGCATCTTGAAAACAAGCACATAAAAAAACCTCTCAGAGCCACACAAAGAGAACCAAGATGGGAAAGCATGAACCGTCTACCTGCAGACAGGAAAGGCTGATGCTTCCAGTCCTTCTCACCCTTCAAAGACGCTCACGACAAAGGTAAGGGAATGATGGACCTAGAGATGATCATACTAAGTGAAGTAAGCCAGACAGAGAAAGACAAATATCATGATATTGCTTACATGTAAAATCTAAAAATAAAAAGTGATACAAATAAATGTATATACCAAACAGAAGTAGACTAACAGACATAGAAAACAAACTTACGGTTACCAAAGGGGAAACGGTGGGGGGGAGGAATAAATTAGGAGTTTGGGATTAACAGATACACACTACTATATATAAGATAGATAACTGACAAGGACCTATTATATAGCACAGGGAACTATACTCAGTATTTTGTAATAACCTCTAAGGGAAAATAATCTGAAAAATAGATATATATGTATAACTGAATCGCTCTGCTGTATACCTGAAATTAACACACCATTGTAAATCAATTATACTTCAATAAAAATAAATAAATAAATATGTATATATTAAAAAAAAAAAGCTAAGGGAACGAGTGTTCAAGTCACAGAGGAAAAGACGGAAAGGCATGGGAGTCACTGTCTCACTTTGTATATTCCTTAGGCAATGGGAGCAAATATTAGCATTTCTTCCTGAAACATACAGAATCATAACCCATGAGTCACTGGCCAGGATGGACAGTCCTGTGGGTGCAGACTGGTCTCCCTGCTTATACAGGACCCTCTCTAGTCATGGTACTGAAACTCTTCAAACACAGGGAGCAGAGGAAGAGGGCCTGGGGGTTAAGGCCATGTGCCTGTGACTTATAGTATTATGTTTTTCTGGGATAAGTCTGAAGGATACTCAAACAATCAGTGGTCGCTGCCCCATTATCTTCCTGAACATAATCTAGAGATCCAGAAAATGCTCCTCAATCCCTGAAACATGGTGGTTGAGAAAAATGTCAGTTGGAATAACCAACACACGGAAGCAGCCTAAATGTCCAGCAACAGAATAAAGGATAAAGAAGATGTGGTACATATATACAATGGAATATTACTCAGCCATAAAAGAGAATGAAATAATGCCATCTGTAGCAACATGGGTGGAGCTAGAGATTACCATACTAAGTGAAGTAAGTCAGAAAGAGAAAGAAAAATATCATATAACTTATATCTGGAATCTAAAATATGATACAAATGAACTTATCTACAAAACAGAAACAGACTCACAGACATAGAGAACAGACTTCTGGTTACCAAAGAGGAAGGGTTGGGGGGAGGGGTAAATTAGGAGTTTGGGATTAGCATAGACACACTACTATATATAAAATAGATAATCAACAAGGACCTACTGTATTGCACAGGGAACTCTACTCAATATTCTGTAATAACCTATATGAGAAAAGAATCTGAAAAAGAATGGATACATGTATACGTATAACTGAATCACTTTGCTGTACACCTGAAACACAACATTGTAAATCAACTATACTCCAAAATAAAATAAAAATTAAAAAAAGAAAAAGAAAGAAAAATGTCAGTTGGAGGAGTTTTCCAGGAATATCTGTTAGCAAGAATTGCTACCCCCATTCAGAGGCCATACCTTCTTCCTTGAAGAACATACTAGCAAAGTCCCAAGTCCATAGGAATCCTAAGACCACTGTCTTTCTGAAAGTTAAATTATATGCCATGACAATCAATACAATGTGCTTAACGGCAAAAAAGCACTTATTAAAAAAAAAGGGACTTCCCTGGTGGTCCAATGGTTAGGACTCTGTGCTTCCACTGCAGGGGACGCGGGTTTGATCCCTGGTCAGGGAACTTAGATCCCAATGCCGTGCAGAGCAGAAAAAAAAAAAAAAAATAGCACTTATGTCCTCTCTGAAATATTGAGATAAGCTTGAGTTACTGAACATTATGCATTTGTATTTGGTTTCTTTTTAAGTTAATTAAGTCAATTAATTCTACAGACACAACAACCTACATTGTAGACTATTTCAAAGAGAGAAGAGAAAACAAGGTCTTTTAATCAAAACGAGTAATATCTGTGATTATATATATTGTTTAAATAACACAAGTTTGCATCTCTACCTGGAAAAGGTGATCAGCTGGAGACACAAATAAGAAGCAAAAAGATCAATCCTGAATCTGACACGGTTCTCTGAGTTTGAGTCCATCTCATACCATCAGTTAATTATTAATTCTTCTAGCAATAAGGCTCTAGGGTTGGGCTGCCTCCTATAAGACTATCCCTGTTCAATTTACTATTCCATTTTCTCCGAACAAAAATCTGGCAACACAACAGCTATCAATTTCTTTTATACTGTTAACCAGCTTTTATTTTCATAATAACTGCATAAAATACTAATTAGAGGTCACATTTCCTAACATGGAGGCTCACTACAGCCACTGGGCGTTTCTGAACAAAATAGAACAGGGTTTACTGAGGGCTGGGACGTTTGGACAGCGCCTGCAGCATGAAGCTCAGGATAGGCAAGCCTGAATAATTTTCAGCTTTTAAATCCACTAATTATAAACAGCATTGTCACTGGGAGTCTGGGGTTAGCAGATGCAAACTTTTATATATAGAATGGTTAACGATAAGGTCCTACTGTCTAGCACAGGGAACTATATTCAATATCCTGAGATAAACCACAATGGAAAAGAATATAAAAAAGAAAGTATGTATATATATATGTGTGTGTGTGTGTGTGTGCAGCTGAATCACTTTGCTATACAGCAGAAATTAATACAACATTGTAAATCAACTATACATCAAAAAAAAGAGAAAAACAGCATTGTCTATCAGGTCTAAACAGGTTTGGGGCACCATCAGAGTGTTCTACAATTTTGAGTTTGCTTATCACTTACTGTTCTCAGAGAGTAAAGACATCAAGTGGCTAGCATGGGGATTCCTGGCCTGCATCCTATGGGTGGGACAACTGAGCCCCAGGTGAGCAGGGGCAGTGGTCCCTGAAAGGGAGCAGGGAGGGCAGGTGGAGCCCTGTCCAGCGCACAGTTGTGGCTCAGAACTCGGATTCTATTTCTGACTCTGACACCATGCAATTATTTGTTCTTCACGTCCTGACACCTTCCCAGCTACCAAAAAATTGTCATGATCAACTTAATGAAACCATTCAAAAGGTTATCAGGAGGAGAAGAAATGCAAAGGCCAGCCGGGCCACATGACCTATTATCACAAAGGTTCTGAACAGCCTCCCAGGAAAAACTGTTGAAAACCACAGCTCCGTTAAGTTGATTTTCTAAAAATGCTCCATTTGTTTTTCTATTTACAATAATCATTATAACAGTGTCTTCTTTTCCACTTCACAAATTCTCAATTTGCCAGGATGCCTCCTAATCCATTTCCTCATTCTTTTTAAATATTCAAAAAGTAAGGCAGGGGTGCAGGTGTCTAGAAAGATGCACACATTTTGTAAAATATCCGGTTAAGGGAGAAGGGGGGCAGATCCAGCATTTAAGAAAGGACACACTACCCTCCTGAAGGGCAGGGAGCCGCTCCTTTGAGAGGGCAGAAATTCCTGCAAACCATGTGGCTGGCAGAAGCAGATGTGCTGGTTCACCACAAAGCTTCACCACCCCTCAGCCAGAAAGACCCTGACCCACAAATCACAGGGGGAATAGCACTGGGTGAGCCTGGACAATGCCACAACACCCAGAAAAAATGGGCCACTCCAGCATCACATCAGAAAAATCAGCAGAATGACCTTAAATTGAAAGATTCAGACACTCAACCATCTTTAAAAACATTTAAAAGGTGTTTCTCAGGATCACAGACAGAGAACAGACTGGTGGTTGCCAAGAGGGAGGGGGTTGGAGGAGGGATGAAGTGGGAGGTTGGGATTAGCAGACGTAAGCTATTATACATAGAATGGATAAACAACAAGGTCCTACTGTAGAGCACAGGGAATTATATTCAATATCCTACGAGGAACCATAATGGAAAAGAATATATATGTATAACTGAATCACTTCACTGTTCAGCAGTAATTAATACAACATTGTAAATCAACTATACTTCAATTAAAAAAACACCTAATAATTTTTTTAATGTAAATTGCCAAAAAAAAAAAAGGTGCTTCTGCTGGAGTTTATACTAACTTAGGATAGTTCTCTGGGCCCAGCAGTCACTCAACAGTCGTCACAGACTGTTCAGCACAGTGAACGCCGAAAAATCATCTGATCTTGAAAACATTCCAAACCTTCAACGTTACCAAGCACCCAAGTACACTTCTCAACTACAGATATTTAAAAAATTAAATCAAAGCAAGAAGTACGGGGGCTTCCCTGGTGGCGCAGTGGTTGAGAGTCCGCCTGCCGATGCAGGGGACATGGATTCGTGCCCCGGTCTGGGAAGATCCCACATGCCGTGGAGCGGCTGGGCCCGTGAGCCATGGCCGCTGAGCCTGCGTGTCCGGAGCCTGTGCTCCGCAACAGGAGAGGCCACAACAGTGAGAGGCCCGCGTACCGCAAAAACAAAAAAGAAGCACATAAGTAGAAGAGTGTTCCTTCTAAGGATGCTGCATGTGCTACAATCAATTACCAGATATCTCGGAAGTCCATTTGGCGCCCTCCTGTTCTCATAACCGGCATAACCAGGCAGCTAACGACACGGTGGGCAGCCCTTTCTCCTCCACCCACAAATCTCTGCTTAGTCTCCAAGATCCTGCTGGATAACATGGCATGCAACAGCTCAGTTTAGCAGTCCCTAAAAAACAGCGACCCTAAAATCCGAAGCCTGGCTCTGTGACCAGCTCAGCGTCTGGTGTGGGCAAGTCAGCTCATCTCTCCTGTGGCTTATTTCTTTCCTTTTCTTTTCTTTTCATTTTATTTTTAATTTTTTTAACATCTTTATTGGACTATAATTGCTTTACAATGTTTAGTTTCTGCCATATAACAAAGTGAATCAGCTATACATATACATATATCCCCATATCTCCTCCCTCTTGCATCTCCCTCCCACCCTCCCTATCCCACCCCTCTAGGTGGTCACAAAGCACTGAGCTGATCTCCCTGTGCTATGCAGCTGCTTCCCACTAGTTATCTATTTTACGTTTGGTAGTGTATATATGTCCATGCCACTCTCACTTTGTCCCAGCTTAACCTTCCCCCTCCGTGTCCTCAAGTCCATTCTCTACGTCTGTGTCTTTATTCCTGTCCTGCCCCTAGGTTCTTCATAACCTATTTTGTTTTGATTCTGTATATATGTGTTAGCATATGGTATTTGTTTTTCTCTTTCTGACTCACTTCACTCTGTATGACAGACTCTAGGTCCATCCACCTCACTACAAATAACTCAATTTTGTTTCTTTTTATGGCTCAGTAATATTCCATTGTATGTATGTGCCACATCTCCTTTATCCATTCATCTGTTGATGGACACTTAGGTTGCTTCCATGTCCTAGCTATTGTAAATAGTGCTGCAATGAACATTGTGGTACTTGACTCATTTTGAATTAGTTTACTCAGGATATATACCTAGTAGTGGGATTGCTGGGTCATATGGTAGTTCTATTTGTAGTTTTTTAAGGAACCTCCATACTGTTCTCCATAGAGGCTGTATCAATTTACATTCCCACCAACAGTGCAAGAGGGTTCCCTTTCCTCCACACCCTCTCCAGCATTTATTGTTTGTATATTTTTTGATGATGGCCATTCTGACCGGTGTCAGGTGATACCTCATTGTAGCTTTGATTTGCATGTCTCTAATGATTAGTGATGCTGAGCATCCTTTTATGTGTTTGTTGGCAATCTGTATATCTTCTTTGAAGAAATGTCTGTTTAGGTCTTCTACCCATTTTCGGATTGGGCTGTTTGTTTTTTTGATAATGAGCTGCATGAACTGCTTGTATATTTTGGAGATTAATCCTTTGTCAGTTGCTTCCTTTGCAAATATTTTCTCCCATTCTGAGGGTTGTCTTTTGGTCTTGTTTATGGTTTCCTTTGCTGTGCAAAAGCTTTTCAGTTTCCTTAGGTCCCATTTGTTTATTTTTGTTTTTATTTCCATTTCTCTAGGAGGTGGGTCAAAAAGGATCTTGCTGTGATTTATGTCATAGAGTGTTCTGCCTATGTTTTCCTCTAAGAGTTTTATAGTGTCTGCCTTACATTTAAGTCTTTAATCCATTCTGAGTTTATTTTTGTGTATGGTGTTAGGGAGTTCATTCTTTTACATGTAGCTGTCCAGTTTTCCCAGCACCACTTATGGAAGAGGCTGTCTTTTCTCCATTGTATACTCTTGCCTCCTTTATCAAAGATAAGGTGACCATATGTGCATGGGTTTATCTCTGGGCTTTCTATCCTGATCCACTGATCTATATTTCTATTTTTGTGCCAGTACCATACTGTCTTGATTACTGTAGCTTTGTAGTATAGTCTGAAGTCAGGGAGCCTGATTCCTCCAGCTCTGTTTTTCGTTCTCAAGATTGCTTTGGCTATTCAGGGTCTTTGGTGTTTCCACACAAGTTGTGAAATTTTTTGTTCTACTTCTGTGACAAATGCCATTGGTAGTTTAATAGGGATTGTGTTGAATCTGCAGATTGCTTTGGGTAGTAGAGTCATTTTCACAGTGTTGATTCTTCCAACCCAAGAACATGGTATATCTCTCCATCTGTTTGTATCCTTTTTAATTTCTTTCATCAGTGTCTTATAGTTTTCTGCATACAGGTCTTTTGTCTCCTTAGGTAGATTTCTTCCTAGGTATTTTATTCTTTTTGTTGCAGTGGTAAATGGTAGTATTTCCTTAGTTTCTTTTTCAGATTTTTCATCATTAGTGTATAGGAATGCAAGAGATTTCTGTGCATTAATTTTGTATCCTGCTACTTTACCAAATTCGTTGATTAGCTCTAGTAGTTTTCTGGTAGCATCTTTAGGATTCTCTATGTATAGTATTATGTCATCTGCAAACAGTGACAGTTTTACTTCTTCTTTTCCAATTTGGATTCCTTTTATTTCTTTTTCTTCTCTGATTTCTGCAGCTAAAATTTCCAAAACTACGTTGAATAATAGTGGTGCGAGTGGGCAACCTCATCTTGTTCCTGATCTCAGTGGAAATGTTCTCAGTTTTTCACCACTGGGAATGATATTGGCTGTGGGTTTGTCATATATGGCCTTTATTATGTTGAGGTAAGTTCCCTCTATGCCTACTTTCTGAAGGGTTTTTATCATAAATGGATGTTGAATTTTGTCGAAAGCTTTTTCTGCATCTACTGAGAGGATCATATGGTTTTTATCCTTCAATTTGTTAATATGGTGTATCATGTTGATTGATATGCATATATTGAAGAATCCTTGCATTTCTGGGATAAACCCCACTTGATCATGGTGTATGATCCTTTATTGTGCTGTTGGATTCTGTTTGCTAGTATTTTGTTGAGGATTTTTGCATCTATGTTCATCAGTGATATTGGCCTGTAGTTTTTTTTTGTGACATCTTTGTCTGGTTTTGATATCACAGTGATGGTGGCCTCGTAGAATGAGTTTGGGAGTGTTCCTCCCTCTGCTATATTTTGGAAGAGTTTGAGAAGGATAGGTGTTAGCTCCCCTCTAAATGTTTCGAGAGAATTTACCTGTGAAGCCATCTGATCCTGGGCTTCTGGAAGATTTTTAATCACAGTTTCAATTTCAGTGCTTGTGATTGGTCTGTTTATATTTCCTATTTCTTCCTGGTTCACTCTCAGAAGGTTGTGCTTTTCTAAGAATTTGTCCATTTCTTCCAGGTTGTACAAGTTACTGGCATAGAGTTACTTGTAGTAATCTCTCATGATCCTTTGTATTTCTGCAGTGTCAGTTGTTACTTCTCCTTTTTCATTTCTAATTCTGTTGATTTGAGTCTTTTCCCTTTTCTTCTTCTCTGAGTCTGGCTAATGGTTTATCAATTTTATCTTCTCAAAAAACCAGCTTTTAGTTTTATTCATCTTTACTATTGTGTCCTTCATTTCTTTTTCATTTATTTCTGATCTGATCTTTATGATTTCTTTCCCTCTGCTAACTTTGGGGGGGTTTTTGTTCTTCTTTCTCTAATTGCTTTAGGTGTAAGGTTAGGTTGTTGAGATTTTCCTTGTTTCTTGAGGTATGATTGTATTGCTATAAACTCCCCTCTTAGAACTGCTTTTGCTGCAGTTTTGGGTTGTTGTGCTTTCACTGTCATTTGTTTCTAGGTATTTTTTTATTTCCTCTTTGATTTCTTCAGTGATCTCTTGGTTATTTAGTAGTGTATTGTTTAGCCTCCATGTGTTTGTATTTTTTACAGCTTTCTTCCTGTAACTGATATCTAGTCTCATAGCATTGTGGATGGAAAAGATACCTGATATGATTTTTTAAATTAATTTATTTATTATTCATTTTTGGCTGTGTTGAGTCTTTGTTGCTGTGGGCGGGCTTTCTTTAGTTGCAGTGAGCGGGGGCTACTCTTCGTTGCGGTGCACGGGTTTCTCATTGCAGTGGCTTCTCTTGTTGCGGAGCATAGGCTCTAGGCGAGCAGGCTCAGTAGTTATGGCTCACAGGCTCTAGAGCACAGGCTCAGTAATTGTGGCGCATGGGCTTAGTTCCCCCATAGCATGTGGGATCTTCCCAGACCAGGGCTTGAACCCGTATCCCCTGCATTGGCAGGCAGATTCTTAACCTCTGCGCCACCAGGGAAGTCCCTTGATATGATTTCAATTTTCTTAAATTTACCAAGGCTTGATTTGTGACCCAAGATATGATCTATCTTGGAGAATGTTCCACGAGCACTTCAGAGGAAATTGGATTCTGTTGTTTTCTGATGCAATGTCCTATAAATAGCAATTAAGTCCATCTTATTTAATGTATCATTTAAAGCTTGTGTTTCCTTATTTATTTTCAGTTTGGATGATCTGTCCATTGGTGAAAGTGGGGTGCTAAATCTCCTACTATGATTGTGTTACTGTCAATTTCCCCTTTTGTGGCTGTTATGTATTGAGGTCCTCCTATGTTGGGTGCATAAATATTTAGTATTCTTATATCTTCTTCTTGGATTGATTCCTTGATCATTATGTAGTGTCCTTCTTTGTCTCTTGTAATAGTCTTTATTTTAAAGTCTATTTTGCCTGATATGAGAATTGCCACTCCAGCTTTCTTTTGATTTCCATTTGCATGGAATATCTTTTTCCAATCCCCTCCCTTTCAGTCTGTATGTGTCCCTAGGTCTGAAGTGGGTCTCTTATAGAAAGCATATATATGGGTCTTGTTTTTGTATCCATTCAGCCAGTCTATGTCTTTTGGTTGAAGCATTTAATCCTTTTACATTTAAGGTAATTATCGATATGTATGTTCCTATTCCCATTTTCTTAATTGTTTTGGGTTGTAGGTCTTTTCCTTCTCTTGTGTTTCCTGCCTAGAGAAGTTCCTTTAGCATTTGTTGTAAAGCTGGTTTGGTGGTGCTGAATTTTCTTAGCTTCTGCTTGTCTGTAAAGGTTTTAATTTCTCCGTCGAATCTGAATGAGATCCTTGCTGAGTAGAGTAATCTTGGTTGTAGGTTTTTCCCTTTCATCATTTTAAATATGTCCTGCCATACCCTTCTGGCTTGCAGAGTTTCTGCTGAAAGATCAGCTGTTAACCTTATGGAGATTGCCTTGTATGTTATTTGTTGCTTTTCCCTTGCTGCTTTTAGTATTTTTTCTGTGTATTTAATTTTTGATAGTGTGATTAACATGTGTCTTGGCGTGTTTCTCTTTGGATTTATCCTGTATTCTTTTCATTTTATTGAAGTACAGTTGATTTACAGTGTTAATTTCTGCTGTACAGCAAAGTAACTCAGTTATACATATATGCTTTTTCATATTCTTTTCCATTATGGTTTATTACAGGATATTAAATATAGTTCCCTGTTCTCTACAGTAGGACCTTGTTGTTCATACATCCTATATATAATAGTTTGCCTCTGCTAATCATGTGGCTTATTTCTTCCCCTAAGCAATGCACCATGAACCTAATTTGACGAGTTGGCTGGGAAGTGTGATGAATTGTAAAGGACTGGAAAATATTTTGCAAATATAAATGCTACAGGAACACACGCAAAAAAACCAGCAGTCGGTGATGGCAATTCAAAGAAACCTGAGGTGTTTACAATGGAAACAGAAGTAAGTCATCACATAGAAAAATAAAGACAGCCCATGGTCACAATTTATGTCTACTTGAACAGAGGAGATATTCCATCTCTGATAACTGAACATAAACATGCTGTCACTCAGCACATTTCATAGCCTACTGCTGTACACAGAGAAGGATGCAAGGAGGTCTGTGATCCAAGAACCCAGAACCATGCCAGGTCTCCATCTTTGCTGGTTTATCACAAGTACTCACCCCACCATTCAAAGAACCAAGGACACCCACTGGCATATCTTAACTTCCTGAAGGTACAAGGTGCTCAGAACACTCGTTTTTGCACATAGAGGGTAAAAATATTTTGCCCACGAACTTTAAAATTAACTCGTGTAAAAAGACAAATTCCAGGCTTCCCTGGTGGCACAGTGGTTAAGAATCTGCCTGCCAATGCAGGGGACATGGGCTCGAGCCCTGGTCCGGGGAGATCCCACATGCCGTGGAGCAATTAGGCCCGTGAACCACAACTACTGAACCTGCACTCTAGAGCCCGTGAGTCACAACTACTCAGCCTGCGTGCCACAACTACTGAAGCCTGTGCTCCACAAGAGAAGCCACTGCAAGAATAAGCCCGCGCACTGCAACGAAGACCCAACTCAAACAAAAAAATTTTTTTAATAAAATAAATTAAATTAAATTAAAAAAAAAAACAAATTCCATTGCAAATGGAAGGCCCACAACTGGTTTCCCAGGCTTTTACATGCCCGCAGGCATACATATTATGAATCAAAGAACCACAAAATGAACACAGTAGCCCCTAGTCTTCCCTTATTCACCTTTGTATCAGCACCCAGGAGGGACACCTGTATTCACACACACAGAGCTAACACTCATTCAAATTTTTAATGCTTCAAGCTTAAACTTGACAATTTTAGTCATAAATGAATTGGAGCCTCAACAGCAACAACATACTGCTTTTAACTTGAGTAACAGTAATACTCATAAATACAAATTTGATTACTCAGAGACAAAGTAAAAGAAAAAAACAGAGGCAGCCTTTTCCCACTTATTCATCCCCAACAAATACTGCCTTCAAGCAGGATTCAGGATCTCTTTCTAGGCAATGTGAGAATATCTAACAATTTCTAATTAAGGAATATCAAAGCCTACAAACAACTCAAGTAGGGCTTTCACCATTTAGAATTCTTTAAGGACTTGGTAGGGAAGCAGGAATAATCCTCTCAGAAATACCTGGTGGGTGACACCACCACCTGGAACATTCTAAAAATATCTGTGAAGTGCCACACAGAGAAGCTGGGATTTTTGTTTTGTGTTCTAGACAGTGCCCGGGACCTAGTGGCACTCAGTAACTTTTTGCTGAATAACGTCTTATTTGACCTTCTGGGATAGATCAAAGAAGATAGCAATCAGATTTTTTAAACTGAAAAAATAAAAAACACCGTGGAGCTAAAAATCTCTATCTGCTCAAGTTCCAGGCTTTTGAAAATTATCATCATCATGTCAAACTTAACTAGAGAATCCTTAAACGTTAAAAAAGAGGAGTCTGTAATCTTGCTTCCCAAAAAACACCTCATAAAAAGTAAAAGGCAACCTTACTGCTGAGGGGACCTAAAAATAGAATCAGGCTGATGGATGACTGAAGTGGGGAGGTTAAAGATGGCTCTCCCAGCCTCTGAAAAGACAGTCTTAATCAGGTCTGGTTTTCATCATGAATTTTAGACTTCAATCACCAGGCTCATAAGACTGACTTCCATTTAGTCCCTGGATGTTCAGAATAGATAAAGAAATGTGCTAAAAACCCTTGAGGTTGCCTAAAGGGACAAAAATGCTTTTCAGTTTCTTTTAACAAAGCCAAGTCTAGACTGGACTAATTCCAGTTTAAGGAATGACCTGTCTGGGACTTCCCTGATGGAGCAGTGGATAAGACTCCACACTCCCAATGGAGAGGGCCTGGGTCCAATCCCTGGTCAGAGAACTAGATCCCACATGGTGCAACTAAGAGTTCACATGCTGCAACTAAAGATCCCGCATGCCACAACTAAGGATCCCATGTGCTGCAACTAAGGAGCCCGCCTGCCACAACTAAGACCCAGCCTCAACCAAATTAAAAATAAATAAGTAAATAAATAAAAAAGGAATGACCTGCCTACTATGTGGAGTCTCTTCTGTAACTTCCAGAAAGGATGCGACGGAAAGTTATGGAATTTGGAAAGAGGAAATAGCTAAATAAGGTACTTTATGTTGGGAAGCATCTGAGCTCCAAAGGGAAAGTTATGCATTGTCTACGGCATCACTTTTATGCTCTTCTACAGCTCATCTATCTAAGCCAAAGATGATGAAGAGCAATGCAAAGTCGTTCTTGTCTACAGACAAGGAATGCATTCTGTCCAGTTCAGGGACAACCCTCCTTCCACCCACAGAAAAGTATCTGCCACCATTTGGACATTAATTTCAATATTACCAATCTATAAATGTTACTGTTCTTCAGATTCTCTTTTGAACTGGCTGGAACACCTCTCCAGTTTTCTTATTAGTAAGTTAAATAACATCTTTAACGTGTTTATTTTTCTTCCTGTATGAGAGTCGTGGTTTTACCTTTATTTAAGAACTATCTTTTAATAGTTTTAGTCTTTCTTCTAAAAAGAGGTCAACATTCACATGTGCTAAAATAAAATATTCACTATTCTGGTCTAAATTTTACTGATTTTGATGAAGACAAATAGTAATTAATGCACAAGAATGATACACATAGAAAACAAATTTATGGTTACCAAAGGGGAAAGGGGGTGGGGGAGGGATAAATTAGGAGTTTGGGATTAGCAGATACAAACTAATATATATAAAATAGATAAATGACAAGGTCCTACTATATAGCACAGGGAACTATATTTAATATCTTGTAATAAACTATAATGGAAGTATATAGTTATAAGTTATATATATATATATAACTGAATCACTTTGCTGTACACCAGAAATTAACACAACATTGTAAATCAACTATACTTCAATAAAAAATAAAAATAAAAAAGGACATGAGCAAAAATTTTACAAAAAGAATGATATACCAAAATAACTGAAGTCTATCACTTGCTGATGTTAATAACAGTACGCTTCTCTTGTCCTGTGAAAATGACAACTGTCTGAAGTCTCAGCTTACTGCATTCCTTTTTCATTTAAAACCCAATGTGCGTCCCCGTGTTCCCTCTTATACAGATCACCAGAAATTATATTGGATTTGGGTTGAATTCTTTAGCACTTTTCTCTGTTTCATAAAAAATCTTACATTTCTCTAGAAGCTAAAGTACCTCCATCTGTTAATTTCCTCCCAGCTCATGAAATTTCCTACAAACATTTTATTACCACTTACAGGAGTCCTTATTACTCATTCTCCTAATTCTTATTTTTCAGGGGCAATTACTCATCTCTGCATCTCTGTAGTCCTCAAGGTAGAGAGAAGCAACCTAGCAAGGACATCAAACACTTCTGTGAGCCACTGACTCCCAATACTAGTTTGCAATCCAAACTACCTCTCCTTTAATTCCAAGGGATGTTTTGCAATGCTTGAAACAAAATCTTAATTATAAAAAAAAAAAGTTACAGCCTTCTGTCTTCTAAAGGACAGTTAAATGATCTTGATGAAACTCCCCATTTTAACTGTTAAATGGGAAAAAAAAAGTTAAGATTAGAAATATGCAGATACTTCCTAAACAATTGGAGGCATACGCTAACCAAATCAAATCTCTACAGAATCAAAGTTTTGGTCATTTTTGCTCTAAAGTATTAAAAACAAAAACAAAAACAAAAACGGTAAGCTCAAAGAACCACATGAAAGCTATTGGTGCCTGGTCATCTGAACTTAAAGATTTCCTGAGGTCAAGAGCCTGATTTAGCCGCTGGCTGGGAGTTTTGTGGGGTCACACCTGCCTCCCCCAAGCTGGCACGACCTCCGTGGAGAATTCCTTTGACGACTTGCTGGTAAGTAAGCATTTAAGGCTCCCAACAGCCTCACATATGATTGATCCTAAGTTATGCTTTCCAAAATAACTTGTTCCCTTGGAGCCTGGGTAATTATGGGTAAGACATGGCTCTGGGACAGGTCAGACCCAACTGTTGCTCAGTTATAGGCAAAAGCAACATTAACTGTACTTTCACGATTCTCTTCTTGAGGATGAATTCAAGTTTAAAGAAAAGCACACTGATGTCCCCCTCCCAACCCCAGTCCATCCCAGCAACTGGGGAAGCAGCTTGTACTACCCAGACACCAAAATAAATATTCTTAAATTCAAGTTCACCATACTGTTACTATTTTCAGGGGCCCAAACAAATGGCTGCCTGCACAGAGAAATTAAAGTGTTCATTTCGAAGGGAACAGCTCTCTATAATACGCCAGTCTCTGCGTTGGTAGTTTGGACAGAGCACAGTTCTAAGTGAGGAACAGCCCCCAATTAGGTCCGTCTACAGGTTTGCTCTACATATGCAGAAAGCTCTGGAAAACAGAAGGGCTAAGAATCAGGGAAGCTGGTCATTTCCAAAGTTCCTGCCCACTCCGCCCTGGGGGAACCAGGCTGGGATTTCCTCCATCGAGAAGTTCTTCCCTAGGACTCATGCTGACTAAAAAGTGTTCATAAAAATAGATAATAAAGTCTTCGTACCCTGAGCCATTTCAGACAGTTATATATTATAGTATAAAACACAGAAATATATGCTTTTCTAGTACAGCGTCAAGTCATCTAGCAGGCAATATGGCAAAATGTTAACACTAGTTTTCCCTACGGTATGACTTTTTAAAATTTCTTCTCCAAATTTTCTGTAGTGAAGACATACGACTTGGGTGATTATTTGAAAATGTATCTTAAAAAGCTAGTTTGGGAAAGTCTATAAAGTTTGTTAGGCTAGATTCTTCTCCCCTCCCTGGTTATCTGTAATTATGTTAGCTAGCTTTCTTTCACTCAGCCTCCATTGTTTTACCTGAAAAAGAAAAACTACTTAAATTGGATACACTCCAGCAAGCCTACATTTCTGAAGTTAATGAGTTGATGAGGTGCTACTTCAGGACTTTTTTAAAGTTTGACACTAAAATCCCTATTTCAACGTGAAGTTTTAAAATGCCCATGGAGAAGGTACACACTGTCCAAGTCCAAGGACCGCAGCAGAGAAATCTTTAGTATCCAGTTACCCAGACACCAGTGACGGCAATAGAACCCACTGTCACTCCCCAAGTATTTCTGACAGCACTCACCCTGCTTCCCGACCAAGTCCTTAATGGACTCGAATTGTGACAGCCCCACCTGTGTCTCATGACAGAAGGGACAATTTTACATTAAACACGATTTTGTCCCACAGTAAATATACTTATCACTTCACTTCCAGACTTTCAAGTGTCTAAAGATATATACAATTTTATTAGAAAGAGACTTAAGCTGTCAAAAGAACAAACCTAGAGATCCAACCTTGGAAATTGGTCCAGATATTTCAATAAAGTTTAACCCTTAGTTTTTTAGATGTGCAAAATAAGCATCCTTAAAGGCTAGCACATATTAATAGCAAGCTATCTGAAGTATGAGTATATATACTATTTATAAAACCACACGGACGGCATACAAACTACCATAAGGACGACGACAATGTGGATTTCAGAGGGAAACCTGGCCAACAGTAGACATCCAGTGGGGTCTGTGGTCCCATACCCTCCAGACACAGGGCTCACTCCCACCGCTGGCTACAAGGCTTGGTCTTCTAAAGGATTCGTGAGTTAGAAGATTCAGAAATTATTAGACAGTGATATTTAAAACTGCCAAAGTTTTAGAACTCTCATTTCACCAATATTTGCATTTTTTCAAGTTCAGAAATAGGCCAGTACTTTGAGAAAAGGCATTACTGTCCAATATACAAATTATTTGGGTCTCAATATTATGTTAACCTTCTCTTAGGTGGCCTTGTGTATCTCCTCTGAACAGTGACCACAGAATTCGAAGTCTAAACTGGACCACTTCTGAGAGTCAAAGGTGATGCTATTTATAGTTACTCTGGGACAAGAGCCACAACTGGGATTGTCCTGGGCAAACCTGGATGAGGGGTCACCCTACCTCTGGAATCAGTCCACCCTCCTTCCTCATTTCCTTTCATAAAGAATAGAGAACCTGGGCTTCCCTGGTGGCACAGTGGTTGAGAATCTGCCTGCTAATGCAGGGGACACAGGTTCGAGCCCTGGTCTGGGAAGATCCCACATGTGGCGGAGCAACTAGGCCCGTGAGCCACAACTACTGAGCCTGCGCATCTGGAGCCTGTGCTCCGCAACAAGAGAGGCTGCAATAGTGAGAGGCCCGCGCGTCGCGAAGAAGAGTGGCCCCCGCTTGCCACAACTAGAGAAAGCCCTCATACAGAAACAAAGACGCAACACAGCAAAAATAAATTAATTAATTAATAAACTCCTACCCCCAACATCTTCTTAAAAAAAAAAAAAGAATAGAGAACCTGAGAGATGGGCAAGATGTTGCAACCCTTCAACTGACACAATATTACATGTCAATTACATCTCAATAAAGCTGAGAAACAAATAAAATAAAATGAATCTTTGTAAGGAAGGAGGTGGCCTGGAACTGCTACATGCAGGCAGCAACCCCCATCCCTCCCAGGGCTCCCCTAGAAATTCACATACCTAAGCAGGTGAGGGTGTGATCTGTACCTAAAGGAAAGCTGAGGAAGCAGTCTTGGCAAGACTGCCCCTAAAAATAACCTTTCCCCAAGAACACTTAACATGTGTGTTCTGCTCCTTCCTCCCTGCACTCTGGGGTGGTGGAGGAAACAAAGGTGCAGAGGTATCAAATTCAGCCTCTTCAGACACGGTGCCCACCTCCTGTCTCAAATTCAGGCTCCCCACTCAAAAGAAGTAAAAGCAGTGGTCGCAGGAGCTAGACCAATAAACCTGAAGGAGGTTATGGGGTCAGTTTATCAGATCAGTCTGCAGCAGGAGAAGAGAAATACCCTATCAGTACTGACTTTACAAGGGGCCACAAACAGCAGTTAACCATCCCCGTTTACAGGATGTTAAAAGGCTTTGCCTCTGCCAACAGTGCTTTCTTTGCACAATTCGGTCCTCTTCTCCTACAGAGCCTGAAATTCACCATCAGGGTCCTTCCTGGAATTAGACAACAGCATTATTGTCTTAGAAAGGTCACCTTTAAAATAATGATGATCTCGGAAAAGCAGGTCTTGGCAATCTTTGGTTTTTAGAAATAGCCAGTTGTAACATTAACAGCATGAGAAATTACTAGGCGAACTGGGGGGGTTAGGAGAGGTATCCCAGCAGAGCAGGAGGAGGCCTGGACAGCCAAAAGGGGTAGCAGGAAGCGTGGGGTATGGGGGGAGGAGACCGGAGTTTCAAAACAGGGAAGGCAACTGTCGGCTTAATTGGCAGTTTTGATTCAAAATTTCGTTTAGAGAATAAAGCATCTATTGAACATAAAAACTTTTTTTTTCCTTTTAGGATTGGACATCCCTGGTAATTATTTCACAATGTATACATTTATCAAAACATGTGGCACACTTTAAATATATAAAAATTTTTATTTGTCAATGACATCTCAATAAAGCTGGGGGAAAAAAAGAACCAGGCATCCCCTATTCATGAAACTTTGGTTTTCCTTGGCCAGTGGGATTCAGAGGGATTCGCTATGTGTTCTCTCTGTTTTTATATATGTTTGAAATTTTCCATAATAAGAAGTTAAAAATAAATAAAAGAAAGGCAGGATTTTTTTCAATGTAAAGTGAAGGGAGTCCTTGGCACTGCCTTTGGCCAAATCTCTGTGGAGCCCAAATCTTGCAGAGCATCCCTGTCCACTAAGACATCACGTCTGCAGGAGGATGGCTCTATGCTCTTGCCTCTGGAAGTCTGCTTTTCTAGTTCCAAAAGGGAACTGACTCAAATACTTAGGCATCCTGAACTCTGGCTTCTTTTTGGAACTGTGTCAGACAGACCAGCAGGTAATTCCAAAGATGTGCCCTTAATGGCATGTCCTGTAAGCCTCCATTTGAGAGGTGTAGTTGGCTTTTCCTGTCGTCCCTTTCCTCCTCCTCTGGCACTTCTGTGGGACAGAGTGATTGCTAGGCCCTCACTTGGGGTTACCTTGGAAGGACAGTATTTTCCATAACTCAAAATTTAGTCTTCACATTCTCATCAGATGTTCCCCCTGGACCCATTTAGAAATTAAAAATTCAGACACACACACACCCTTATGCATGGGCAGTAGGTTTTGGATAAGTGAAAACTTAGGAATACTGAATTCCAGGCTTTTTCTCTGGGTTGTTGGTTAAAACTCTGAGCAAAAAAGCAACAGAAACAGAAAAATTTAGTGGTTAAAAAACACCACCTTTGACTACTCACAATAGCCAATAAACAGCCTAGATGTCCATCAACAGAGGAATGGATAAAGAAGATGTGGTACATATATACAATGGAATACTACTCAGCCATTAAAAAGAATGAAATAATGCCATTTGCAGCAACATGGATGGGCCTAGAGATTATCATACTAAGTGAAATAAGTCAGAAAGAGAAAGACAAATACCATATTGTATCACTTGTATGTGGAATGTAAAACAAGACACAAATGAACTTATCTGTAAAACAGAAACAGACTCAGAGACATAGAGAACAGACCTGTGGCTGCCAAGGGGGAAGGAGACGGATTGAGAGTTTGGGGTTAGCAGAAGCAAACTATTATATATATATAATGGATAAACCACAAGGTCCTACTGTATAGCACAGGGAACTATATTTAATATCCTGTGATAAACCATAATGGAAAAGAATATGGAAAAGAATATATATGTCTAACAATCACTTTGCTGTACAGCAGAAATTAATACATTATAAATCAACTAAAATTCAACAAAATAAATTTTAAAAAAATAAAAATAAAAGCACTACCTCTGGAGTTAAGCATCCCGGATCCAAACTTCAGCTCTGCCGCTTGCAGACCAAAATGTGCAATAAAATAATTAGCATCTCCATGTGTTATAAAATTTCGATTGTGAGAGAGAATATCTTTGTAATTTAGACAAAATTCTGTGTGCATGTTCCAGCTACCACTTCCCCACCCTCAACCACCCTTAGGTAAGTTACTTAGCCTCCCTGGTTGAAAAATGAGAATCACAATACTCATCTTCTAAGACTGTTGTGACGTTCGAATAAAATAATACGTATGGTCAAAACAGTGCCTGAAAATTCTCAATAAATAGCTGCTCTTCCCTATATACTAAATAGTTTGGGATACTGGGAAACATATGCCAAATCCCCTCCCATTCTTTTTTTAATCCACTGGAAAAAAATCCATATATTAAAATATCACTTTTACTGTCTTACTGGAATATTTTTGTTTTGCTGTTATACTGAAAAAATGAAAATAAACATCATTTTGTCCCAAAACTTAACAGGAAAGGTATGCAATGAAATATTCAGACACTTCCTATTTCATAAACTGCAGTAACAGAATAGAAATTGTACGGTTTACAAAAGGTAAAACACATGGTTTGCATTTTTCCAATGAATATCCCCTCCTCATGTCCCAGCCCAACCTGATCCTTACCCTTGCCACCCCTCCAAAATGGATTTGTTTTAAAATAGAAAAATATTACCCTCAATGGGTAATCTCAAAACTGATTGCAATTGTTATGTCTTTTACTATTTTCATGACTGATACACCCAAAATATCAATAATATTTTTTTAAACCCTAAAACAAAACCCCTAAATGAGAACCATCACTCATCCTATTTTCTTTTTTTTTTTTTTTTTTTTTTTTTTGCGGTACGCGGGCCTCTCACTGTTGTGGCCTCTCCCGTTGTGGAGCACAGGCTCCGGACGCGCAGGCCCAGCGGCCATGGCTCATGGGCCCAGCCGCTCCGCAGCATGTGGGATCTTCCCAGACCGGGGCACGAACCCGTGTCCCCTGTATTGGCAGGCAGACTCTCAACCACTGCGCCACCAAGGAAACCCTCATCCTATTTTCTTAATTTTATAAATGATAAAACAGAAAAGGGAAACCCACCTTGTGGTTGAATGCTACACTTGGTATGTTAAGATGAAACCAATTCTTTTCAGTAATTAAACTACTTTCTTCAGTAATCCTTACAAATTTTCAATAAAGTCTTCCTCAATAAAGCCCAGCCTTGGCCATTCCAGCTGCAGAAAGATTTTATGTCACAGATTTGAGCACACCGCCATAAATAGTTTCTTACAGCTTTTCACTTCCTTTGCAAGCATAACTTATCTCATGAGCTAAAAGATCTCCCATTCCACGGTGCCAAAGCCCTGGGTTTCTGTTCCAGTGACTAAACGGATTCAAATGTCAGATTCAGATGGACTGGCCAAGTTCCAGAGAAATACCAAGGTGAGATTTCTCCCGGAAGAAAATTAGACATTTCGACAGTTCATCTAGTTTTAAGTCATCCGGTAAATGCATGTTTTCATCCAGAGAAGCGATGCTTCCACGTTCCGGTAATCACTGCTTCCTCTGGGAGCCCTCGATGTTAGCTCACCTCAGCGCCTGGCAGGTAGATCTTCCACTATCCCCTCCTTACAGTTTTAACCATGATCTCTGAGCAGATAACTCCCACACCTAAATCTCTAGGCTTGACCTTCCTTCTCGATACTTCCACGGGCTGTCAAGCCCTCAATCCAAACCTCACATTTTTAACTTCTACAAAACCTAACCACCCCTTATTTTCCCAAATGAATACCAAAGGCATTAGAGGTAAGACTAGAAACAAGCTGAACTCAGCTTTATGGCTTGGCTGTGCTGTGGTCTTGGTCAAGTACCTTGAATACATAGTGGGACAATAGTGGTAAAGTGGTTTTATTGGGTTGAGCCATAAGAAACTGCAATTTTTGGAGGTCAAAATGGTCAGTGTCAAAAATTTCCTACGGTTCAACCTAATGCATACAAAATATCTTAAAATCCTAATAAAAAACAATGAGATTAAATTACCTACCTTCTAAATAATTATTATCTTCCCATCCTGTTGGACTATAATGAAGAAACTTAAAGACTCTTCATGACTCTAAAAGATAGGATTTCTTCTTTTTTTTTTTTTTGGCCGTGCTGCATGGCATGCAGCATCTTAGTTCCTCAACCAGGGATCCAACACGTGTCTCCTGCAGTGGAAGCATGGAGCCCTAACCACTGGACGGCCAGGGAATTCCTGAGGATTTCTTGAGTTGCCGATCTCAATTATAATTGTCTGTATAAGACTCAGTCATACCTTCAATATCAAATACTGTTCTCATTTCCCCTGAACCTCATATTCACTTACTTGCCCACTTGATCCTCACAATCACTAAAAAAATAAGAGTTTTTCCCGAGATAGCATGCCTTTTAATGAAAAGGTTATAACAGAGGCTAATGAGAATCTATTTTCATTATATAGTAATTTCTAGGAATGATGACTAATACATTTATCCCCTAGCAAAAACAAACAAACACAGCAAGACAACTCAAAGCCATGCTAACTCTGTAATCTTGGGTTCGGCTTATATCAATACCGCCCAGGCCAATTCTTTTCCAGGGTCCACATACTCTGCAGAATCATCTTCATCTCTTCTCTCTTTTCCATTTCCACTACTGTGAAGCCTAGCATGTCTTCCAAAAGTTTTTGTCTTACCAGGTTTTACATTCAGAAGAACAAATTTAAATGTATACTTCTCTGAATCTAAATGAATTTGGAATTTTCTCTATGATGTGGGTAAAGGTTTTCTATCTGGACAAAACAGTCATTTCCAATCCAATTTGGGCTACCAGAGCTTTGTTCATTAATATGGTGACACATTTTATTATCATTTAAATAAATCTACATGTATGATATTATTTTATTCCCCAAATCTCTAAATTACAAATTATTCTTATTTTTTTAATTAAACAGCTTATCTTTGTAGGCTCAGTACGAGAATAAGAGCTAAGTCGGAGAAGTCCATCGTTTGGGGAACCTGAGAAAATGCTTTGAGAAAACATCTTTAACAAGCATTAAACAAGTATGAGCTGGAGTTAATACATTTGTAGCTCAAGGGAGTTGCAAAGATTGCAAAAATAAAAACTTTAATTGTACTAAATTCTTTTCAGAAATATGACTTATAATTCCTGCATTTCACAAATGTGAGCGCAGACTCTAAGCAGGACCATTGCAGGGCCAGGGGGCCACAGGACAGTGTCTGCTCATAGGGGAGACCAGAACAGCACCCAGGGACCCATGTTCTAGAGGAGGGGCCCGAGGAAGAAGAACTCCCAGAGCAGGTAGAGGAGGTAGTCTTGGGTATAAGCAAAGAGGAGAATCAAACACGTGGGCTCCAGGAGCCCTGGGGGAGAGGCGGAACAGACAGGCTGGCTCAGGCCTGGCTCCCAACACCCTCCTGAAGGCAATAAAGAACCACACAGGGGCTTTAAGCAGAAATACCATGACCAGGCCTGTGTTTTATACAGATCACTCCTGCAGCATCAGGCAGGAAAAAGCCTGAAGGCAAGTACGGTGTGTGGAAGGGTGACAAAGCAGGGGCCACCACCCCCATCCAGGCAGGAAGTGCAGAGGCCCTGAAGGCCTTAAAGCACATGATGGGAGGAAGGGGCAGGGTCCAGAGGACTTTAGGAGGTGGGCTCACAGGAGGTGAGAGAGAGGGAAGCCTCAAGGGTAACTCCCAGCTTCCCTGCACGGGCGCCTGGGAGGAAGATGCTTCCAGGCACCGGACAGGGGACCATGCAGGAGGGGCTTTGGAAATACTCTCCACTCCCTTCCACCGGCCAGGGTGAACTGGGTGTCCCTCCTCTGTACTTCTCACTGCCCTTTCTGTCTCTTGAACTAAGCTGCAAGCTCCTTAAAGCCTGGGGTGGTGTCAACTCCATTCCCTAACCCGGGCCTCTAGCGGGACCAAAGGAATGAAAAGAATTAACAGCCATGCTTGTGCTCCACTTCTATTCTGCCCTTCAGTAAGGCTGCAGGAGAAAACATCTAGTTTCTGACCAAGAAAATCGTGGGGAGGGGTACAGGTGTGGTGTGGGCTCAGAGGCGAGTGTGCAAGTGCTCACACTGATACGTGCTTGTGTAAAACACGTTCCTCAGCTTCTTTAGGAAAACCCGTTTCTGGCACTCAAGATTTTCCTTCCTTGGAACTAAGTCTAGCACAGTAGTTAGCAAGCGTTTTCCCCCTCATCTTTGCTTTCTGTTCTTTCTGGAAGAACTAGTACCGTTCCCACGGAAACAGCGGTACAGTTCTGACTGTCCTCCAACGTATTCTGTACCAACTCCTCTGCTCATCACGGGAGCGCCTCCACCCACCCCAGAGCTGCACCTTTTCTGTAGCCCAGCTGCAGCAACCGACTGCAGGGCTTTCTGACAGTTTTCTGAAGCTGCTGTTCTTTAGGCTTCCCAGCTAAGAGTTCTATGCCTCCTCCCACGCTCCCGGAAAATCGTATCTTGGGTTCAAGTTTCTTCCTTGGCGAATGTGGCTGAAGGGGTAGGGCAGACCCCAGGACACACTGCAGTGCCTGAGAGAAGATGCAGAAATCACAGAGTGATTTCTCCACCTTACAACTCCTGCACCTGTGGTTCTCCATAGCAAACCAAGGGCATCTTGAGAACAACAGCCCTTCTGTGGGCAGAGATTTCTTAGGGCTCACACAAGATTCTGCCTTTGCAAGCCTGCTCATCAGCAACTCTCTCTGGACATCAAAGGCTGCCTGAAACTCCAGCCCTGCATTTAGGCAATGGCCACCTGGACACACAACTTGCCCCTCAGCACTCAGCCCCTGCACTAAATGATACATCCTGTAAATGGTTAGCTTTCCACCCAGACACCTCTCCTGGTTAGATAAGCAGACACTCCTCAGTAGTTTGTTTATTACTTGTCAACATCACTATCTTGAGTTTTAAGCCCAGGAGCTCTAATGGTGAGATCATGTCTGCTTAATTGGATTTATACAACAGCCTGCCGTGCAACAACATGGGGTTATTTAATACTTTTTATAATCCCTCCTGATCACTCTCAAATTGATGGCTTCCTCACCACTGCTTCTAATCCTCACCGCTTTAAATGTTTCATTCCTGTAGCGAGCTTCTACCTGGGTCCCCCACCTCAGGCCTTCAACCACTCCGATTTATTCTGCAAACAATATTCTACTTGAAGCATGGCTCTTCCTGGCTCAAATATTCCCAGAGCTCTGCACTGCTTGAAGAACGAAGTCCACGCTCACCCTGGCATCCTAGGTCCTCTGTAAACTGGCCCCGGATTACCTATGCAATTTTCTCTCTAAATCTGAATCTGTATCTTTAGCTTCAGTTAAGCCTAGACTGTTCACTCTATTTCTCTAGCCAGGAATGTTCTGTTTCTCTCTCCTCTCCAACCAACTAGTATTTAGTTATTCCTCAAATTAACACCCACCCCAAGTTCTACTCCCTTGTAAAGCTGTTTCCCCATTATCCTCACCCACAATGGTTTTCCTTATTTGATCTCCTAAAATTTTTGTTCTTTATACAACAAGCACCTGGCACTTGTTATTAAACAATTTCTTGTTCTAAGTGTGGAAGCGTGTAAACCCTACCTTTAAAGGTACATGGCGGGGAGGAGGTAATAGGAAGTTACTGTTTAATAGACACAGAGTTTAACTTGAGGGTGAGATGGAAAAGTTCTGGAGATGGATGGTGGTGATGGTTGCACAGCAACGTGAATGTATTAATGTCACTGAATTGTACACCTAAAAATGGTTAAAATGGTAAATTTTATGTTATGTAGATTTTACCACAATTTTTTTTGAAAAGTACATCCAAGTCACTAAGGAACAAATCACGTGCTTCTTCATCCTCACAAATTCAATCACAGTGCTAATTACTATACCACCTGATGAAATTAATAAGTATTGGCTGCACTAGGATAGTAATAATATTTGAACATTTACAGATCCTTGTACAGAGTACAAAGCCCCTTTGACGTAAACTAGTTTGACCATTTGATTCTGAAAAACTCTCTGAGGCAAGAAAGACAAGAATCCCTTATCTTTATTTTCTAGATGAAGAGATGGAACTCTGAAAGATGAAAGGCTTAGTGACTTGATTACGGCCAGAGGGTACCAGGCAGAGCTGAGATTCACCTGGGTCTCAGGAATCTGAGACACTTCCCAGGCCCCTTGTTAATCGTTCACCTCGTTGGAACAATTCGTGCCTTTTTTTCCCCAAGAAAAATTCCCGCAAGGGCGTACTCCACTGTGCAGGTCTTCAGAAGAGCCTTGACCTGCACCCTTAACCAGCAGTTGCTCCTTGAGACACGGAAAGGGGAAACTGGCAGGTTCTGGATCCTCTATTTAATCCAACCTGTGCACAGCTGCTCCCACACAGGCGTCCTTCCCCACTGCCTGACCCCACGTGGCAACATTTCAGCCTGATGACAGTACAGGCAGCAGGTGTGCTGAGGAGAACAGTGAGCTGCTCCATCTAAACTGTGACTCTGCGGAAGAACTTGGATTTCTTTAGGAACAATGAAAACTAATCAGAATTCTGAATGTGGAATAAATGAACGACTCTCTTATGCTCTCCACAAATGGTGAAAAAGAGTATCGATCACCTAGCCCTATACAGATTAAGGATGTAAGGGCCCTTTATGTATTGAAACACACAGTCATTTCCTTAAAAGGTCTGTTCTAGCCTCCCAGAGTGGTGAAGGACAGCGCCCTGTGCCCACGGAGATAGCACACATATTCAGCATTGCTGTTCTGACAAGTCACCTCCCGATTAGGCCGCAGTTGAATTAAAGGCTGAATGTGCTCTTTGCTTCCAGGAGAAGCTTACTTCTAAACATCAAAGCTCCAGAAGTTTCAGAAGTCCACTAAAGAGAGCTTCATTTATGTGACTACAAATATTCTTAAACACCCCTGAAAGAGGAGAGCGCTTTGAAATGCCTGTACATACTCATGCTAAATTCACCATCTTCTAAATTGCCTTCTTTTGGAAAAAGCACTGCATGTCCTCAAAAAATTGTAAACCAATCATTGCCACAAGATCCAGAAATTCCACTTCTAGGTATCTAAACAAAAAAACCTGAAAGCGGGGACATGAAGAGATATTTGTACACCCATGTTCACAGCAGCATTATTTACAATAACCAAAAGGTAGAAACAATCCACGTGTGCATCAATCAATGAATGGATAAACAAAATGTGGTCCATACAGTCAGTGAAATATTATTCAGCCTTAAAAAGGAAGGAAATTCTGACACATGACACAACGTGGATGAACCTTGAGGACATTATGCTAAGTGAAGTAAGCCAGATGCAAAAGGACAAATAGTGTAGGATTCCACCCATATGAGGTCCCTAGGGGTCAAATTCATGGAGACAGAAGGTAGAAGGGTGGTGCCAGGGGCTGGGGGGTGGGGAGAATAGAAAGTTATTGTTTTATACAGAGTTTAATTTTGCAAGATGAAGAGTCTTGGAGATCAATTGCACAACAATGTGAATGTACGTAGCACGCCTGGACACTTTAAAATGGTTAAGATGGTAAATTTTATGTAAAACAAAAAGATCTCCCATCACACACACACAGCACTACAGTTTTACTAAGTCCTTCTGTAGCAAGGCATTCCATACCAGAGCAAGGTTTACCACAGCCCATGAGACTCTGTGAACTGTGGATATAATTAGGTCCCTCATCCATTATAACGCTACAGACGTCATCATGTGTTACCAGCATCTGTTGACAGATCTCATACCCGGCATATCATTGAAATGGCAAGTGTGGAAAAGGTAGCCCACAATAGAAACAATGGCATTTTATCCCTGTCCTGTTCCAGCAGTTTGGCTCATAGGACATAAATAGAGGCTACTGCTCTGGCTGCCCGGACCTCACAGTTCAGTGGTAAGGACCTTACTTTACTGACTTGAGTGGGTTCTCTACCAAAAGTAGAAACAGAGGATCTTCTGGATCTGTTCAGGTCTGTGTCCTAACGTAATGTTTGGCTCTGTTTTGTTTGTCAGTAAAGTCACAACACAGCACTCAACCTACCTGAGAAAAAAAATGACATATGTCTGTTTTTTAATATATAATATACAAGTGCTATACAATTATAATAATATATTCACACAGGAACCCCAAACTTTAAAAAAATCACAATGAAATTATATCCAAAAATATTGTGAATTAAAATATATATATAATTATATATCATATATTAAAAATAATTTTAAAACTATATGCATATGACAGAAGACATATATCAATGTGGTCTTTGGAAACTAAAATTAACTCTATCCTGTACTGCAATTTTAAAAAGTCAACAGAAACCACTGTGATTAGACTATTACTTTCAAAAATGATGGGCAGACTACCCGTCCAATTCCTTAACTATTTTTGCTCTTCCTCATGAGGAAAAAAAAAAAAGCAATCTCTGCAACAAAGACTTAAGACTTTAAAAATCCATGAAAAAATGTAGTAATCAAAATTGTGGGGAAAATTTTTAAAAAGAAACACTCACTGTTAAAAATTAAAGCAACTATTTAACTTCTTTCTCACTGATGATGCAGCAATTAGCCCAGATGACAAACTAATAATAATAATAACAACACATTAATAATCCTCAAGCCAGGTGTTTAAAAAATTGTAGAAGGTTTGAAATTTTATTCTCCTATATAGACTCAACTTCTACTTATCACTCCCATTCTACTGTTTCCAAGAAGGCAGGGATGATGGAACTAAGGGGGAGAATGAAATGTAGCTAAATTGGAGCTTTAAAACAATAATAGTAAGTGGTTTTAAAAGAGAGAAGAGACAACAAAAGAAAAATCTTGATTTGAAAATATCATGGTTATTTTATAAATAACAACAAAAAAACCCTAAAATGGTTATCTGATGATTATCCAAATATGGGACCTCTCTCCTTCAGCTAACACTGTTTGTTAAGAGTATGCGTTTCCGGGCCTCCCTGGTGGCGCAGTGGTTGAGAGTCCGCCTGCCGATGCAGGGGACACGGGTTCGTGCCCCGGTCTGGGAGGATCCCATATGCCGCGGAGCGGCTGGGCCCGTGAGCCATGGCCGCTGAGCCTGCACGTCCGGAGCCTGTGCTCCGCAATGGGAGAGGCCACAACAGTGAGAGGCCCGCGTACCGCAAAAAAAAAAAAAAAAAAAAAAAAAAAAAAAAAAGAGTATGCGTTTCCTATAGTCAGACACATTCACCAGGCACTATCAGATAATCACCCACAGTGGCAGCTACACAGAGCATTCCCAGGCACACAGATGGTCAACAGACGTTATCCACTTAATGGCAGGCCCTTAGAAGGGAAACCCACTTTGCCCCACCCCGAGAAAAATAGGGGGTTTAAGCAGAGGGCACTTTGCTTTTGCCAGGACACTGTCATCATAAGGTTGGGTGAGCAGGTCTGGGTTGGCATCCCTGACCCGGCCAGGCTCTGTGCCCAAACAGGAGGCGAGATTTAGCCTCCTGGTGAGCAGTCCCTAGAATTCTAGCCAAGGGGATCAAGAAGAAACCTTGAGATAGTGGAATGTTCCATTGGGCCCCCAGAGAGCGCCAACCAAGATGGGAAGGGAACTTTTAGAGCTGGCTGACTCCCTCGTCCCTGTGCGCTTACCTCAATGAACCGTAAATAGAGTGTGAAATAACTATTAATTTATCGGTGAATGTCTAGTGTTCATACAGCATCTCTCTCCAGGGAACCCCAAAACATGTAATAAATGATTTTCAATTACTCTCTGGGGCAGCCCTGTGAAAATCGGAATGAAGCCGATGTTCTTTTGACCTCTTTTATCTGGGGAGAGACGGGTTAGGGGAAAATGGGACACAACGGGACCAGAAGACACAACTCTGTGGCCAAGGTCACAGACTCAAGGGGTCAGGAGCAGACCTGAGACTTTCACATTCTGGTCTAATGCAGGTTAAAACAGAAACGGCTGCACTGTTCTTCCCCTAACATTCTTCGTTTTGTGACTCTTATGTGACACACGCGCTCACCCACGCACAATCGCGCGTGCGCGCACTCACGACGCCCAGGTCCGTGCCTGTCCCTGGACTTTTCCCGGGCTACGAGGACATGGGACAACACGACCCTCCATCAAGCTCCCTCCCGCTAGTCCACACGGTCGGCGGCGCCCCCGGGCGGTCGCCCCCCGGGGAAGGCGACACAGAGACACGCGGGTCCAGCCCGCAGACGGCGGGCACGCGGCCCTGGCTGACCTTCCTCTGCTGCTTCTCCCAGGCCGGGTCGAGGAGCAGGTCGCGGTCCCACTCCTCCTCCTGGATCATGTACTCGTCATCTTCGTAGACGTAGTTGTACTGCACGCCGGGCTCGATCTGGTTCATGGCGCTCGGGTGGCCGGGCTGAGGCGGGGCGCGCGGGGCTCGGGCGGTCGGACGGGCGGGCGGAGACGCGGCGGGGCCGGCGAGGCGCGCGAGGCTCGGCGGAGGCGCGGGCGGCGGACGGGCTGGCGGGCGCGGGGTGACCTTCGCGCGGTCCTCTCGGGGCTGCACGCCTGGGCGCTGGGTCGCGGGCGAAGCACCAGCTCAAGCTGCGGAGCAGCGGCCGCGCCGCTTAATACCCGCGCCGCCCGTCACGTGGCCGCCCTGCCGCGCCCCCACGCCCCGCCCCGCCCCGCCCCGCCCCGCCCCGGCCTCCGCCCGCCCCCCCGCCCGTCCGAGCACTTGCTGGCGGGCAGCGGGGCCAGGCGGCTCGCGTCCGCGTTCCTGATGCTGCCCCAAACTTCCGGCGCTGCGAGCTGAGGCCGCCGGCACCAGCCCACGCCTCCCACCCACGCTGTGCCTCGCTGCGCGGGTGGACTTAAGGGCGCCCAGGTGGGTTACCCGGGTGAGTGGATGTTCGCGGATCAGAGGAGGGACACACGGCCTGGGCTCCTGACCATCCCCAGCACATCCAAGTTGTCCAGCGTATTCACGTTTTCCATATATTCCCACATATTCCCATATATTCCCACATATTCCCATATATTCATAGATACCACGCACATACACCCCTAAAAAGTAAAGTTTAGAAGCTTTCTTCCTCCTGTCCTCCCTGCCCTCACCTGCGGAAACCGAGGCAAGCGAGTTGGCCCAGCCATGTTAAAAAGTGAGGAACCAAACCAAAGGCAGGAAGTGTCTGCTCTCACCGCCAGTCTTAAAACAACTGACAATTGAGGACAAGCAGCCAGCTTCATGTTACATTTCCATCTCCCCCTGATGTGTTGCACTTAAGGCTTTTCCTCCCTATCGTCCTGGCTGGCTGTTTCCTGTTCCTTATGCCCCTGTAGGAACCAAGATGAGGTCCCTTGAAGAGGAGGTTGAAATTTTTTTATCACATACGTGTTAGACACTGGGAATCCAGAGGCCAGCTGACAGGGCACTTGCCTCATGGAACTTATGTCCAAATTGAATAAAAGTTGCCCACCGTTGCTACACAACTGTGGTTCAGGGCTACTAATTTGTTGACAGGTTTCAAGCCAAAAGTATGCCTGGATTCATCATTGTTCCTTAGAATTTTTACATCACTTAGTTTTATTTTTTTGTGCTTTCTGCAAAAAAAACTTTGACAAATTAGCAAATACATCATGCTAACATTTTTTTAAAACATGCCCATTAGAATATGAACTCCATGAGGCCAGGGCTCTTGTCCTGTTCACAGCTGTAATCCCCAGAAACCACTAGGTGCTCAAGTATTTGTTGACGAAATAAGTATCCTTAGGAACAGTGACTGAGCTAATTTGCTTGGATTTAAATTTAAAATTTAAAGTTTAAATTTTGGATTAAAATTATAATCTCTGAACAAGTTTATGAGTAAATTTAATTATTAGAAACTGGACCAGCAATTACAAAAACTGTTAATGTTAGGCTTCAAAAATTGTGGGGACTTCAGGTTCCAGATGAGATGTATTAAAAGACATCAGATTTACAATCCTGCCTGAAACAACCAAAATCTGGAGGAAAATATATTAAGCAAAGCTTTTTAAGACATTGACCATCAGGCAATGAAAGATGATGATCCCTGAGAGGCAGGAAACAAATGACATGAGCACTCTGATTGCCCCAGGTAATTGCCTGGATAAGGTTTCCAAGATGTACCAGAATAAGGGGAACCCAGGCATAGCTCAGTGGTCTTCCTCAACTGTGAGTTCAGAGAGACAGAGGCAAGTAGAGTTTTCAAGGCCAGTTGCAGAAGAGGAGAGAGCTGCAAAGAGAGAGAGAACCCTGGAGATTTGCAGAGGGTCTCCCTTGAGTCTTATCAGTGAATGTGTGGGAGAAAAACACCTGAGGCCAAGGAAGGAAGCACCCAAAAGGATTAGAAGGAATGATTCTTAGAATTTCCAAAGGGCTGGGAATAGTTCCTGTTTCCATTCATAATTCACAGGGCATTAGATAGAGTGTTCAGAAGTGGGGGAGTGGGGGAAGGGGCATTAGGCTTAAACTAGATGTACTGGTGCTACCTGAAAAAGCGCAAAAGCAAGACCTGAAAGGGTCAAACTGTTTCCGAGTCATGTCACTGTGTCTCAGAACAAAGCTGAACACGTAGTAATACACGAACATTCAACACTTAAGGTAAATTTTGCAGTTTCTGGCACCTATCAAATATTACCAAGTGTGCAAAGAAACAGGAAAGTATGATCTCTAGTGAGGAGAACAGTCAATCAAAACTGATCCGGGGGGCTTCCCTGGTGGCGCAGTGGTTGAGAGTCCGCCTGCCGATGCAGGGGACACAGGTTCGTGCCCCGGTCCGGGAAGATCCCACATGCCATGGAGCGGCTGGGCCCGTGAGCCATGGCCGCTGAGCCTGCACGTCTGGAGTCTGTGCTCCGCAACGGGAGAGGCCACAACAGTGAGAGGCCCGTGTACCGCAAAAAAAAAAAAACCCCAAAAAACAAAACAAAACAAAAAAACTGATCCGGGGACTTCCCTGGCAGTCCAGTGGTTAAGACTCCATGCTTCCAATGCAGGGGGTACAGATTCAATCCCTGGTCAGGGAACTAAGATCCCACATGCCCCGTGGCATGGCAAAAAACAACAACAACAACAAAAAAAACTGATCCAAAATTGACACATGATTGATAGAGTTAGTAGAAAAGAACACTAAAAGCAACTATTACTGTATTCCATGTATTCAAGAAGCTAAAAGAAAGATTGAACATGCTATGTAGAGACATAGAAGATTAAAAAAAGACCCAAATTAAATATCTAGAGATGAAAAGTACAACATCTGAGATTAAAAGTACCCTGAATGGGATTAACTACAGGGTAGACAAGAAAAGATGAATGAACTTGAAGACTTAGCAATAGAAACAATGCAATATGAAACATGGAGAGGAAAAAAAACTTAAAAAAATAAGCAGAGGATGAGTGAGATGGGAAAACTTTAAGCAGCCTAATATTTGTGTAATTGAAGCCCCTTAAGTGGGAGGATAGGAAACAAACAAACAAACTTGAAGAAATAACAGCTAAAGTTAAGAAATTAATAAAGCGACTTCTACTTCTGGCCAAGATGGAGTAATAAGGACTGGAATCACCTTTCCTCTTGAAACAATTGTGGGGGAAAAAAGAGACAAAGCCTATGAAGCAATGGTTTTCCAATACACCAGAAATCATGTAATGAAGGACAGGAATGCTGAGAGATGGGAAACAAATGGGAAGAGTCCTATAACTGCCTCAGTTTACAGCCTTGGCTTGTAGACCAGACCATTGACGTAGAGTCCCGAGGGCTCCCTGAGTTGAGGACATGAAGCTGAGAATATGGGGAGAAGAAGGCAGCTAGTATTTGTAGGATAAAGTATCAGAGAGGAGAGGGCCACACACGGAGAGAGCTCTGGAGATCTTCAGAGTGTCCCACCTGAGCATGTACTGATCAAAGCATGCTTGTGAAGAAGCCACCCAAGTTCAAGGAAAGAGCCATCTGAGAGGATTAGAGGGAGCAGTGCATGGCATTCACACAGGGCCAGGTGGGTGCCTGCTTCAACCACAGGACTGCAGAAACGTTTAATTCACAGAGCATTGAGTAGAGGACTTAAGGTCTTGCTTCAATAGTGTAGAATGAATTATTCCTAGATTGGTAGTGGTATGGAATTAATTATTCCTAGACTAGTCCTAGCATGACCACTGCTCTAAACTGGCCTAAAAAATCATAAAATAATCATGAAATCATAAAAGCAAGACCCAAAAGTATAAAACTGTTTTCCAAGTAACTTGTTTGCAAGTTAACTGTTTCCAAGCAACTGAACTACATCACAGAACAAAGCTCAAGATTTATAAGAACACAAAAATATCCAGCACTCAACAAGGTAAAAATCACAAATATCTGGCTCCCAATCAAAGATTCCCACCTATACAAAGAAGCAGGAAAACACAACCCATAATGAAAATAGCAATCAATCAAAACTGATCGAGGGCTGACATAGATGTTAGAGATAACAGACAAGGACACTAAAACAGTTATTATGGCTGTATTCCATATGTTCAAAAAATTAAAGAGAAACATGGAAGATTCTTTTTTTTAAAGATTCAAATGAAACTTCTAGTAATAAAACTATAATATCTGAGATGAAAAATACACTGGATGGGATTAAGGGCAGGTTAGAGACTGCAGAAGAAAAGATCAGTGAATTTGAAAGCATAAAAATAGAAGCTATCCAAGGGGCTTCCTTGGTGGCGCAGTGGTTAAGAATCCGCCTGCCAATGCAGGGGACATGTGTTCGAGCCCTGGTCCGGGAAGATCCCACATGCCGCGGAGCAACTAAGCCCGTGTGCCACAACTACTGAGCCTGCACTCTAGAGCTCGCGAGCCACAACTACTGAGCCCATGTGCCACAACTACTGAGCCTGCACTCTAGAGCTTGCGAGCCACAACTACTGAGCCCGTGTGCCACAACAAGAGAAGCCACCGCAACGAGAAGCCCGCGCACCGCAACAAAGAGTAGCCACCTCTCGCCACAACTAGAGAAAGCCCGCCAGCAGCAACAAAGACCCAACACAGCCAAAAATAAATAAATTAATTTAAAAAAATAGAAGCTATCCAAAATGAAATACAGAAAGAAGAAAATTATCCAGAAGAATCAAAAGAACTTCAGTGACCTTGTTGGGGTGTAGTTCACCATGGGTCCTGAGTATGCCTGCACATTCTCGCAGGTATGCCAGAATTGCAGAAACCTGGCCACTTTATCCAGGCAATTTCACCAGCTTGTATTTGCAATGAGCAATCTTGACAGATGAGGTAATGTTCACCCCTTTGAACAAAGAACAGTCTTGCTTCTGCTTGCTATGAAAGTCATGAGTCCCCAAGCTCAGTCTTCCTCTCCTATAATGAAACCCACAGTGTGTGCAGCCTTCCATTATGGATCCTTTGAATCACCCCAATAGGACTTATGAATTATGGAAAACCAGCATGAGCAGCAAGATAGACCATATTCAGGGCCATAAAACAATTCTCAATAAATTTAAAAGGATATAAGTCTTACAAAGTATGGTCTCAGACCACAATAGGATTAAATTAGAAAGCAGAAACAAAGAGACTTCTAGAAGATCCCCAGATATTTGGAAATTCAATAACACATTTCTAGGTAATCCAAGGATGAAAGGAAAAATCAAAAGGGATATTAGAAAGCATTTTTAACTGAAGGAAAATGAAAACACTATATATCAGAAGTTGTGGGGTACCATTAAAGCAGTGTTTAGGGGGAAATTTATAGCACTAAATGCCTATATTAAAAAAGAAGAAGGATCTTACATTAGTAACCTCAACTTCCACCTTAAAAACTAGAAAAAAGAGCAGAGTAAACCCAAAGTAAGCAAAAGAAAGGAAATAATAAAGATCAATATAGAAATCAATAAAATAAATAAAACAGAAACCCAGTAAACTTAAAGCTGGTCCTCTGAGAAGATCAATAAAATTGATCCACTTCAGGCCACACTGTTGATCAGGAAAAAAAAAGGGAAAAAACACAAATTAGCTGTATCAGGAATGAAAGAGGTCGCATCATTACCAATTCTATATACATTAAAATATAATAACAACTATTATTAATACTCTTAACAACTATATTCCAATGAAGTCAACAGTTTAGATGAAATGGACAAATTCCTTTAATGACACAAGCTACTAAATTCACTCAAGAAGAAGTAAAAAATTGGAATAGCCCTATATCTGTTAAAGAAACTCAATTTGTAGTTTAAAACACCCCTCTCCCCCAGCACAGGCATACAAAAATTCTTAAGGCCCAGATGGTTTCTGTAGTGAATTCAATCAAACATTTTTTTTTATTTTATTTATTTGTTTGTTTGTTTATTTATTTTGGCTGCATTGGGTCTTCGTTGCTGCGCACGCGCTTTCTCTAGTTGCAGCGAGCTGGGGCTACTCTTCATTGCGGTGCGCGGGCTTCTCATTGCAGTGGCTTCTCTTGTTGCAGAGCACAGGCTCTAGGCGCATGGGCTTCAGTAGTTGTGTCACATGGGCTTCTGTAGTTGTGGCTCGTGGGCTCTAGAGCAAAGGCTCAGTAGTTGTGGTGCATGGGCTTAGTTGCTCCACGGCATGTGGGACCTTCCTCGACCAGGACTCGGACCCGTGTCCCCTGCATTGGCAGGTGTATTCTTAACCACTGCACCACCAGGGAAGACCTGGTTATACATAACCAGGAAACAGAAGAGAAGGGACTACTTCCCAACTCATTCTATAAGACCAGTATTGGTCTGATACCAAAGGTAGGTAAAGATGTTACAAAAAAAGAAAACTACAGATCAATATCTCTCATGAAAATTGATGCAAAATCCTCAACAAAATTTTACCAATTCAATCTCTGATGATCAAGTGGGATTTATTCCAGGAATTCAGGGTTGATTTAAATATTCAAAAATCAATTAATTTATTATATAAGCAGACTAAAAAGAAAAACCATATGATCATCTCAATAGATACAAAAAAATTTGAAAAAATCCAACATTCATTACTGATAAAACTCTCAGCAAATTGGAATGGAAGGGAACTTTCTGAACCTGAAAAGGGGCATCTATTTAAAAAAAAAAACTATAGCTAACACCATATTTAATTTTGAGAAACTGAATGCTTTCTCCCTAAAATCAGGAACTAATTAGGAACAAAACTGTTAATGTCTGCTCTCACAACTTCTATTCAACATTGTACTGGTGATTCTAACCCAGGGCAATCAGGCAAGAAAAAGAAATAGTCATCAAGACTGGAAAAGAAGTAAAACTGTATTTTTTTTAATAAATTTATTTATTTTATTTATTTATTTTTGTCTGCGTTGGGTCTTCATTGCTGTGCCTGGGCTCTCTCTAGTTGCAGTGCACAGGCTTCTCATTGCGGGGGTTTCTCTTATGTGGAGTACAGGCACTAGGCACGCGGGCTTTGGTAGTTGTGGCACGAGGGCTCAGTAATTGTGCCTCACGGGCTCTAGAGCACAGGCTCAGTAGTTGTGGCGCACGGGCTTAGTTGCTCTGCAGCATGTGGGATCTTCCTGGACCAGGGATCAAACCTGTGTCCCCTGCATTGGCAGGCAGATTCTTAACCATTGCACCACCAGGGAAGTCCTGTAAAACTGTATTTATTCACGATGATCATCTATGTAGAAAATCCAATGGGATCATCAAAAAAGTTACTAGAATAAGTTAATTTATCAAAGTTGCAGGATACAAGATCAATATACAAAAAATCAACTGTATTAAGACATATCCTGATCCAAATGGCTTCACTGGCAAATGTTAACAAAATTTAAAAAAGAAATACCTCTAATCCTACACATTCTCTTCCAGATAATAGAAGAGGCAGGAACACTTCCCAACTCATTTTATGAAGCCAGCATTATCTTGGTACCCAAACCAGACAAAGACAGTGCAAAAAAATAGGGAGAGAGAGAAAACTATTCTAATTAGTCTATTCCAATTGGTCTCTTCCAACTAGACCGGTTTCCCTCATGAACTTAGATACAAAAGTCCTCAATGAAATATTAGCAAACTGAACTGGTTATGTATAAAAAGAATAAAAACATTTGCAAATCGCATATCCAACAAAGAGCTTATATCCAAAATATATTTTTAAAACTCTCTTCATGCAACACTAAGAAAACAATCAACCCAGTAAAAAGATGGTCAAATGGCTTTGACAGATAATTCACCTGAGAGGATATACTACCAGCTTACCTTGTTTTCTTGTGCTTCGCTTTGTTGCTCTTTGCAGAGACTGCATTTTTTTTTTTTTTTTTTTTTTTTTTTACAAATTGAAGGTTTGTGTCAACCCTGCATTGAGCTAAGTCTATTGGTGCCATGTTTTTCTGACAGCATTTGCTCACTTCATGTCTTGGTGTCACATTTTGGTAATTAAACATTTCAGACTTTTTCATTATTATTATATTTGTTATGCTGATCTGTGATCAGTGATCTTTGATGTTCCTGTTGTCATTGTTGAGGTGCCATGAACTGTGCCCAGGATGGCAAATTTAATCAGTAAATGTTGTGTGTGTTTCCTGACTACTCTGCCGACTGGCCATTTCCCCATCTCTCTCCCTCTCCTCGGGCCTTCCTATTCTCTGAGACACAACAATATTGAAATCAGGCCACTTAAACCCAACAGTGGCCTCTAAGTGTGTTCAAGTGGAAGGAAGAGTTGCACATCTCTTATTTTAAATCAAAAGCTAGAAATGATTAAGCTTAGGGAGGGAGGCATGTCAAAAGCCAAGACAGGCTAAAAGCGAGGCATCTTGTGCCAAGCAGTAAGCAAAGGTTGTGAACGCAAAGGAAAAGTTCTCGGAGGAAATTAAAAGTGCTGCCCCAGTGAACACACGAATGATGAGAAAGTGAAACAGCCTTATTGCTAAGACTGAGAAAGTTGTAGTGGTCTGGATAAAAGAACAAACCAGCTACAACATTCCCTTAAGCCAAAGACTAATCCAGAGCAAAGCCCTAACTCTTCAATTCTATGGCTGAGAGAAGTGAGGAAGCTTCTTCTCAGGTGCCATCTCCATAACATGAAAGTACGGGGTGAAGCAGCAAGGGCTGATCTAGAAGCTGCTGCAAGTTATCCAGAATATCTAGCTAAGAGAATTAATGAAGGTGGCTACACTAAACAATAGGTTTTCCATGTAGATGAAACAGCCTTATATTGGAAGAAGACAGCACCTAGGACCTTCATAGCAAGAGAGGAGAAGTCGATGCCTCACTTTAAATTTTCAAAGGAGAGGCTGACTCTCTTGTTAGAGGCTAATGCAGCTGATGACTTTAAGCTGAAGCCAGTGCTCATTTACCATTCCAAAAATCCTGGGGCGTTAAGAATTATGCTAAATCTTCTCTGACTCTATAAATGGAACAATAAAGCCAGGATGACAGCACATCTGTTGACAACATGGTTTACTGAATATTTTAAGCCCATTGTTGAGGCACTGCACAGGAAAAAAAAATTCCTTTCAAAACATTACTGCTCAATGATAATGCACCTGGTCATGCAAGAGCTCTGCTGGAGATGTACAACGAGATTAATGTTGTTTTCGTGCCTGCTAACACAACATCCATTCTGCATCCCATTGATCAAAGAGTAATTTCAATTTTCAAGTCTTATTATTTAAGAAATATATTTTTAAGGCTATAGCTGCCATAGATAGTGATTCCTCTGATGGATCCGGACAAAGTCAATTGAAAACCTCTGAGAAGGATTCACCATTCTAGATGCCATTAAGATCATTCACAATTCATGGGAAGAGGTCAAAATATCAACAACAGGACTTTGGAAGAAGTTGATTCCAACCTTCATAGGTGACTCTGAGGGGTTCAAGATTTCAGTGGAGGAAGTAATTGAAGAGAACTAGAATTTGGCGTGAAGCCTGAAGATGTGACTGAATTGCTGCAATCTCACAATAAAACTTTAACAGATGAGG
The DNA here is from genome assembly GCF_964165515.1 of Mesoplodon bidens. NCBI lineage: Eukaryota > Metazoa > Chordata > Mammalia > Artiodactyla > Ziphiidae > Mesoplodon > Mesoplodon bidens. The sequence goes on along the minus strand of NC_138176.1, from coordinate 114,447,120 downwards.
AGTTGCTTCTTACGGATGAGCAAAGAAAGTGGTTTGTTGAGATGGAATCTACTCCTGGTGAAGATGCTATGAAAATTGTTGAAATGACAACAAAGGATTTAAATACTACACAAATTTAGTTGATAGAGCAGCAGCAGGGTTTGAAAGAACTGTCTCCAATTCTGAAAGAAGTTCTACTGTGGGTAAAATGCTATCAAACAGCATTGCAGAGAAATTGTTCATGGAAGGAAGAGTCAATTGATGGCAAACTTCCTTGTTGTCTTATCGTAAGAAATTGCCACTGCCACCCCAGGCTCAGCAACCACCACCCATCAACATCAAGGCAAGACCCTCCACCAGCAAAAAAATTACAACTTGCTGAAGGCTCAGAAGATGGTTAGCATTTTTAAACAATAAAATTTATAAAATCTCTACCCTTCCTTTGGCCCCTTCTCCCCAACTCCTCCCACCTACATGTAAAGATTGATCAAGGACAGATGAATAGATAAAGAAGATGTGGTATATATATATATATGTATATACATAATGGAATATTACTCAGCCATAAAAAAGAATGAAATAATGTCATTTGCAGCAACATGGATGGACCTAGAGATTATCATACTAAGTGAAGTCAGAAAGAGAAAGACAAATATCATATGATATCACTTATATGTGGAATCTAAAATATGATACAAATAACTTATTTATACAACAGACTCATAGTTATAGAAAACAAACTTATGGTTACCAAAGGGGAAAGGTGGGGAGGGACAAATTAGGAGCTTGGGATTCACAAACACACACCATATATATAAAATAAATAACAAGGACCTACTGTATAGCACAGGGAAGTATATTCAATAGTTCAATATTTCAAAGAATTTGAAAAAGAATACACATACACACACACACACACATATATAAAACTGAATCACTTTGCTGTACACCAGAAACTAACAAAACATTGTAAACCAATGATACTTCAGTTAAAAAAAGATTGACTGTCAAGAAGTTAAATCAACATTATTGAGACAATGCTGCATTTAGGAAGAATGATCTACATGCAGTGATATAGAAACACATCCAAGATAGTGTTACATTAAAAAAAGGAAGTTGGGCTTCCCTGGTGGCGCAGTGGTTGAGAGTCCGCCTGCCGATGCAGAGGACGCGGGTTCGTGCCCCGGTCTGGGAGGATCCCACATGCCGTGGAGCGGCTGGGCCCGTGAGCCATGGCCGCTGAGCCTGCGCGTCCGGAGCCTGTGCTCCGCAACGGGAGAGGCCACAACAGTGAGAGGCCCGCGTACCGCAAAAAATAAAAATAAAAAAAAAAAAGGAAGTTGTACAATCGTTCATATAGTTTAATCTTATTTAAATTTTTAAAAAATTATGGAAAAGCATCACATTTTGGGGGGCTTCCCTGGTGGCGCAGTGGTTGGGAGTCTGCCTGCCGATGCAGGGGACACGGGTTCATGCCCCGGTCCGGGAGGATCCCACATGCCGCGGAGCGGCTGGGCCCATGAGCCATGGCCTCTGAGCCTGCGCGTCCGGAGCCTGTGCTCCTCAGCGGGAGAGGCCACAACAGTGAGAGGCCCACGTACCGCAAAAAAAAAAAAAAAAAAAAAAAAAAAAGCATCACATTTTAAAATGTACATTTATAAAAAAACAAACAAATTGAAACACCCCCAGCACAGTCAAATAGCCCTACCTGCACACGCCACCCACCTGCCCTTTTTCACTCTCTTAAGAGACTCTGAACCTCGTGATAACTCAAGGAAACCGTAAACATCATCAATAGGAAAGAGAATGTGGGTTGATGCATGAATAAATGTTGGAAATGCCAAGGATTTCATGTTGTTTTAAGTCTGTTCTTAACAATAAGTAACAATAATTGGACTGAATTTTATCTTGTTTTTTTACCCACACTGCTTTCTGGTTGTGTGAAAAAGACCTAGGTGTCTTAACTGACAGCAAATTCAATAGAAGCCAACTGTAGGCGGACCAAAAAAATCAAATGCAAAGTTAAACTGGATTAATAGATGTGATATTCAGTTCTAGATGATGCATTGTTCTCTGAGCTGGCGAGAACACAGCTGGAGTAATAAAGGCTATCATTTATTATAAATGTGATGTACTCCCTGTAAAAATACAAATAGTACAAAATGGTATGAAATAAATAGTCGAAGTCCCCGCATCTTTCCACCCCCTACCCATTTGCCAAGGTTTGCTGATAAGAAGAGCTTGGAGTGTTTTCTTCTAAATACAAACATTTTATAGACATATGTAATTTTCTTCCAGAAAAGAAATCACTTTTGCCACTTGCTTTTCATTTCTAAATCACAGACATCAACATTTAGAGATGTTCCATAATTTCCTTAATCAACCCCCTACACATGGACATTTGTCTGTATCTGTAGGGTAGGTTCACAGAAATGGAATTTCTGGGTCAAAGAGCACATTTACAATTTTTGATAGGTAATCTCCAGAGAAGGGACCCTCTCCCTGCCAGAATTGCCCTTCTGGATTCACTCAAGCCAAGTTCACCCCAGGACAGCATTCTCCCACACCTGGTGGGGGGATGGTAGAAGGCCGGAGGACACACAGTGGTAAGTCTACCTGTTCATAAACATCCATTTGTGCCAACTGTTTTATTGAGGCAATGTCTGAGATGGTCTTGTGAATTTGAGTTTAGGTTCTAGGTAGCAAGGTTTAATTTGGACTTTTGGAAAATGGGAATGCCTGGGTGGGTGGGATGTAGGATGTTAGATGGTAAAGGACAGAACACAGTGATGGAAGAGAAGAAGGAAGTGAGAAAGGTGGGCGAAGACTTTTACGTACTTCGTAATTTTGATAGAACTTGGGTAATAGCTGGAATAATTCCTTAAAAGCTCTCTAATGCAGATTATGGTTCTGTAGGGTGCCAGGGCCAGAATTTTGGATCTTTCTAACATGATAATCCAATTATGAGCCCTTAGTAAATTCTCCAGTACCTCCCCCCTGTCTTATAGATCAGGTCTACACTGTCCAGTGCAGTACACGAGGCCCCTCCTCAGGGTCCGCACCAGCCCTCGAGTGAGTGATGTGTCTGCTCTTACTTCCTGCTGTGCCCCACCCCACCACCTCATGTTAGATTCTCACTGTCAGGGCTCTAACAGGCATCCATGCCTTTGCATGTGTTTTTCCTTCTTCCTAAATACTGACTCCAGCTTAGGTACCTGGAAAAGTCCTGCTCAACTTTCACATCTCAGCTCAAACCCCACCTCCTCTGTAAAGTCTGCCTTGTCTCACCTGATCAGACCTGAGTCCCATCTTCCTTTACACCCATGCATTTGTACAAACTCCCATCACAGCTACTAAATGATTCTACCGTTCAGCCCTTCATTTGTGATTCTCTCCCCTTTAGTCTGTGAGCTCCTTGAAGGTAAGAGCAATTTGCTTTCTTCTTCGTATCCCCAGCACCTACCCAGGTCCTTGGTACTTAGAACCTGCTCAAAAAATATTTGCTGAATAAAGGAGTGACCTTCTTGACCTGCCTTGTCCGGATTGTTTGGCTGCCACAGAGCTGATTCAGAGAACAGGGGAACTTCTGGAAGTTTCTCACTTGTACGGGAGTATTCCTAAATTGGAGTGGCCCAGGGAAGTGGGTCATTCAAGAACAAGAGTTGAACCTACTTTTCCCCAAGCACAGGTCCGGCAAATTCTTTTGCCTTGGGTTTCCTTATGCTCTCTTGGGGAGAATCACTAAATTCAAAATTGCATCAAACTGCAACTAGAGATGATCATACTAAGTGAAGTAAGTCAAAAAGACAAATACCTTAAGATATCATGTATATGTGGAATCTAAAATATGGCACAAATGAACCTATCTGCAAAACAGAAACACTCACAGACATAGAGAACAGACTTGTGGTTGCCAAGGGGAAGGGGGAGGGAAGGGCTGGGAGTTTGGGATGAGCAGATGTAAACTATTATATATAGAGTGGATAAACAACAAGGTCCTACTGAATAGCACAGGGAACTATATTCAATACCCTGTGATAAACCATAATGGAAAAGAGTACAAAAAAAAAAAGAATGTATGTGTGTAACTGAGTCACTTTGCTGCACAGCAAAGATTGCCACAACTCTGTAAATCAAATATACTTCAATTTTTAAAAAAAGTAAAATAAAAAAAATTGCATCAGAGGATATTTGCCTAGCTTGCATCAGAATCTACCAGTTAAAATGAGATAGACTGAGATTACTGCCTTGAGAAAAGCAGTATACCACAATAGCTAAGGAGTTTTAAATCAGAAAGATCTATGTTTGAATCCTGACTGCAGCATTAACTAGTTGTGGGCAGATTTGCTCATTGATTTGACAATCATTTTTTTAATGGCATCCTACTTTCATTAGTAGAGATTCAAAATAGCTATTGTTGGTTTGAATTTAATCAGGATGCATGGATCTACCGAATATACCAAAAGGCTAGCTGTTTTTCTTTGGCAAAAAGCCAGAAAACTTTCTATTCTATTTTAGTCTCCTTTTTCTTTATTTTGTATGTGGGATTGAGTAATACGGTTTCTTTTTCTGAATGTTCATACAAATATGCTTTTTTTCTAGAAAGTTATAAAATCATTAGGAATTTTTATTTCCTTCTTCTAAAAGAAATCTTCAAATACATCTTCTAAAGACCAATTCCACTCTGTCTCTTTCCCAATCCCTAGTACTGGACCCTGACAGTTTAAACAAAATAAAAAGTCAAGCAGTGGAGGAAATGTAGGAAGACCACAAGGGAACGGCTATTAAAGCTCCCTCCTGGGAGGTCTGGCAATGATAAAGGAATCGGATGATGAGTTTTTGTTATCTCTTTGTCACAAAAAAGAAGCCAAGTTCCAAGCCCACCCTATAATTTGTCCTTAAGGCAACTCAGCTGAAAATAACACAAGTGCTTCGAGGCAAAAGGCAAAACAATTTTCTCACTTGACAGAGACTGAGAATCCGGGGACTTTCTTCTAACAGTGGAAAGAGTACATTCCCACTTGAAATTTTATTTTAAACAACACTTTGTGCTTGGGTTAACTGCCTTAGGTCTAAATTGCTACAGTAGGTGGGGGGACCCATCTCTTGTCCTTCTGTTCTTTTCCAACATGAGAAGTAAAGGAGATACAACTTTCAGAGAGTATTAGAGGTAGTGGGATCACAGTGATCATGTCTAACCCTCTCATTTTACAGGTGAGGATATACTTACTGAGGCTGATGGATTTAGGGGCCTGCCCTAGGGCTAATCATCACTGGTGTCTGGAGAGGCCATGTGTGGTGGCAGGAAAAGAACTGGTACTAAAGCCAGTTTGACCCAGCTTCTGGTCCTGCTCTGAGACCTCAGGCAGCTTTAGTTACCTCTGTGAGCTAGATTTCCATCCATGTAAAAAGGAAAAACCTGGGTTATAAAATCTCTACTATCACTTCAAGTGATAGCATCCTGAAAATGGTTTTTCGTTGTGGTTGGTTGGTTGGGCTTTTCGTTGTTTTTTATTTTATTTTATTTATTTTTTTTTTTTTTGCGGTACGCGGGCCTCTCACTGCCGTGGCCACTCCCGTTGCGGAGCACAGGCTCCGGACGCGCAGGCTCAGCAGCCACGGCTCACGGGCCCAACCGCTCCGCGGCATGTGAGATCTTCCCGGACCGGGGCGCGAACCCGTGTCCCCTGCATCGGCAGGCGGACTCTCAACCGCTGCACCACCAGGGAAGCCCGTTTTTTATTTTAATTGTGCCTGCATGCACAGTGCTGCATCACCATGTGAACTCGGGGTGGGGGGGGGCGTGCCACTGCCTCAATCAAATGGCCACCAAGGTCTCGGGGCTAGGGAGGCGCACACTGGGGAAGGTTATGGGGAGCAGCCAAGTGGCTTTTTTTTTTTTTTTGTCGTCCCAACCAGGGATTGAACCCGTGCCCACTGCATTGGTAGCGCAGAGTCTTAACAACTGAACCACCAAGGAAGTCCCCAAGTGGCTTTTTTAAGATCAGAGCCAAAATTACCTGGTTGCTTGTCCAGGACACTTTAACCATACTTTACTGCCCCTCACACCGTAAGTTCTGGTTTGCAAAAATTGTGAAACACTTGCTACTCAAAGAGTGGTCTGTCTGCAGACCTTCAGCTACACCTGGGGGCTTATTATACAGCAGAGCTTGTGGGTCAAACCCTAGGCTAGACCTTGTGAATCAGACTCTGCATTTTAACAAGATCCACTACTGGCTTAGAGTTTGAGAATCACTGTGTTTAAACACTCTGTGCTGTACTGTTGATCACAAACACTCTAATTATATTAACATTATATGTATATGTATATTATTTATTTTTATTTATTTATAGTTACTTATGTATCATATTTATATTAACATTACATTTAATGTGTTTAAACTTAAAAAACATAAATTAGAAGCATATATAAACAAATTACTTACCGTTCCGATAAAATTCACATTTCACATCATCAGGACTTAAGAATTTAGATTCAAGGCCCAGAATTATTACTTATTATTTGCGTGATGCTGGACAAATTATCCCCCAAGCTCCAGCTTCCCCAGCTGTAAAATGTGAATAATTCCTGCCTTGCATACTTCATCAGGGGTATTATGAAGAGCAAATGAAATAATATATGCAAAAGAACTTTGTAAACGTTTATTATAGAGAAGCAACTTTTAAGAAAGGGGATAGGGCTTCCCTGGTGGCGCAGTGGTTGAGAGTCCGCCTGCCAATGCAGGGGACATGGGTTCGTGCCCCTGTCCAGGAAGATCCCACATGTCGCGGAGTGGCTGGGCCCGTGAGCCATGGCCGCTGAGCCTGCGTGTCCGGAGCCTGTGCTCCACAATGGGAGAGGCCACAATAGTGAGAGTCCCGCATACCACAAAAAAAAGGGGGGGATAATCCTGCCTCTATTGATAGTAGAACAAAGTACCTTCGAGAAGTTGATAGGATGAGTTTTGTTTATAGAGAGAGGTAATTACCTGCACAGTGAGGTTTATGAAATGATGGGAAGGCTTCTTCCATCCTCTTCGCCGGGAAATGTCAGAATTCTTCTAATGGGAGCCTGGGATTGAAAGAAGTTCAATACAATAAATCAATTAAGAGACAGGACGTAATATTTTAAAACATCTTTGTAAATGCATTAATGAGCTGGCATTATTATATTAGATATGACACCAAAAGCATTATCCATGAAAGGAAAAAATTGACAAATTGGGCTTCCTCAAAATTAGGAAATTCTGTTTTTCAAAAGATACTGGTAAGAGAATGAAAAGACAAATTACACAGGAGAGAAAATATTTACAAATCCTATCAGTAAAATACCCATATTTAGGTATACCAGCAATCCCATAAAAAATGGGCAAAATATTTAAACAGACACTTCACCAATAAAAATATAGGCAACTAAGCACCATAAAATATGCACAACATCAGTGGTTGCTATGGAAATGCACATCAGAAGCATAGTGAGATAACATCACATGCGTGTTAGAATGGCTGGAATTAAAAAGACTTACTATACCAAGTGTTGGCCAGGATATGGAAGAAACAGAACTCTCAGACATTGCTGATGAAAAACGGTTTGGACGTTTCTTTAAAAGTTAAATATATGCCTACCATATCTTCCAATAAATGCACTCCTCGATATCTGCCCAAGAGATATGAAAGCATATGTACATACAAAGACTTATACATGAATGTCCTTACAGTATTTGTAGTAGCCAAAAAGCTGAAAATAAACTAAATGTCCATCAACAGGTGAGCAGATAAAAGAATTGTGGCATATCCATTCTGCGGTAGGCTGAAAAATTGCCCCCCAAAGACACCCAAGTCCAATGCCTGAAACCTCTGAATGTTACCTTATTTGGGAAAAGGGTCTTTGTTTTTATGATTCAGTTAAGAATTTTGTGAAGAAAAGATAATCCTGGATTATCCAGATGAGCCTTAAATACCACCGTAAGTGACATGATAAGAGTGACAAGAGGAAGAGAAGACAAACAGAAGAGGCGGAGGCACCGTGACCACAGAGGCAGAGATTGTGATGCAGTCACAAGTAAAGGAATGGAGACTTTCCCCAGGAGCTGGAAAAGGCAAGGAATAGTTTCTCTCCTAGAGCCCTTGTAAAAAGAGTGGTCTCCCTGGATTTCAGACTTTTAGCCTCCAGAACTGTGGGAAGAATACATTTCTGTTGTTTTAAGCCATTCGGTTTGTGGTAATTTGTTGCAGAAGCCCCAGGAAACTAATATACATACCAGAGAATACTATTCAGTAATAAAAAGAAATGAACACTTCATCCACATAATAATATGGCTAAATTTCAAAGTAATTATGCCAAGTGAAAGAAGCCAGACCAAAAAAAAGAGTATATATTGCATGATTCCACTTGTATGAAATTCTGTGAAATTCTAGAAAATGCAAACTATGGAGACAGAAAGCAGATCAGTGTTTGCCTGGGGGTGAGGAAGGGCAGAAATGAGATATTACAAAGGGCACAAGAAAACTTTTAGAGGGGTTCATTATCTTGACTGTGGTGATGGTTTTACAGGTGTATACACATGTCAGCTTTATTGAATTATACATTTTAAATGTGTATACATTATGTTAATGATGCCTTAATATATTTTAAACAAAGCAAAACAAAACAAAACAAAATATAAAGGGCTATCAATCGCTAGTGCCCACAGTCTCCTGGTAGAAGTAAACCCAAATGCTGTCTGGAAGACCAGAAACCTTAAACACTGGGGTTGAAAAATTCCCATCAATCAGCTTCGAAGGATTCTGAGCTCATGTTCGAAACTCCCAAAACACCGAAGGAAGGAAGGCAGAAAAAAAAATCTGCAGGAAAATATTAGGGATCAAAATCAGACTAACATTTCAGATATTGGAATGAACAAAATCAGAATATAAAATAAAATATGCTTCCTGTGTTTAAAGAAATAAAAGATAATTAAAAACATGAAGAAGATATAAAGGACTGTAAAATAATTTTAAATACTGCAAAATAATGAAATAAATTAAAACTTAAAAAAATAAGCCTACAATAATGGAAAATTAAAACCCAAAGGAGGAACTTCCCTGGCGGTCCAATGGTAAAAACGCCCTGCCTCCACTGCAGGGGGTGCAGGTTTGATCCCTGGTTGGGTAAATAAGATCCCACATGCCAAACACCTTCCTCCCCCCAAAAAAACGAAACCCAAAGGAATTTAACAACAGATTAAACACAGCTGAAAGTATACTTTGGTAAATCAAATAATATCCTTCCCCTCAAATGTCTATACTTCAGTCCTTAGAACCTGTGACAATGTTATGTTACACGACAAAAGGGATTTTGCAGATGTAATTAAGGTTATGGATCATGGGAGCTTGAAACTGAGGGCAATCAGTCATCAGCTAGATCTCTTACACCTGTGACCTGCCTTTACCGATCAAGCTCGCTTTAATTGTTGCTACAAAAGACTTCCCTGTCCTCCAAGCGTCACGTGGCAGAAACAATAAGATGTTTGCCTGAGCTGATTTTTAGGAACCTGGAGTCAGCTGTGTCCAGCTGGAGCTTGAGCCAGTTAACTGGTTAGGACCACCGACCCCCCAACCTGGCATGCGCGAGTGTCCGCTCCATGACCTTTTTTTTTTGGGGGGGGGGGCCTCTCACTGTCGCGGCCTCTCCCGTTGCGAACGGGCAGGCCCAGCGGCCATGGCTCACGGGCCCAGCCGCTCCGCGGCATGTGGGATCTTCTTGGACCGGGGCACGAACCCGTGTCCCCTGCATCGGCAGGCGGACTCTCAACCACTGCGCCACCAGGGAAGCCCCGCTCCATGACCTTTTGATAACAGAGGGCTGGAAGCTCCACGCTCAGATCATGCTAATGCCCAAATTTCTGAACACGTGTCCTGTGAAGATGCCTGTAGCTTAATTGCGCATGCGCAAAACCATGATTACCTCACCTTTTTCTTATTTACATTCACCTTGCCACAGGCCCCCCGCCACCTTGGCCCATCCTGCTCCTTATCCCATCAATATCCTGAGCTCTGTGCCTTGGCGGAGGACAATTTGATATTTGTTCTCCTTTCTCCTCGCTTGGTTGCCTCGTGAATAAACCTTTTCTCTGATGCAGACCTTGGCATCTCGGCGTTCAGCTTGCTGTGCGTCAGGTAAATGAACCTGGTTCAGTAACAAGCCTTTAATTCAACTTAATTAATTTTCTTTATTGAAGTGTAGTTGATTTACAATAGTGTGTCAGTGTCAGGTTTACAGCAAAGTGATGCAGTTATATACATATATATATTTTTCAGATTATTTTCCACCCTAGGTTATTACAAGATACTGAATATTGTTCTCTGTGTTTTACAGAAAATCCTTGTTGCTTATCTGTTTTATATATGGTAGTGTGTGTCTGTTAATCCCATACTACTAATTTATCTCTCCCTCCCTCCCCCTTTCCCCTTTGGTAACCAAAACTTTGTTTTCAATGTGTGAGTCTGTTTCTGTTTTGTTTTGTTTGTTTGTTTATTTATTTATTTATTTATTTATGGCTGCATTAGGTCTTTGTTTCTGTGCATGGGCTTTCTCTAGTTGCGGTGAGCAGGGGCTACTCTTCGTTGCGGAGCACAGGCTTCTCATTTTGGTGGCTCCTCACTGTGGAGCACGGGCTCTAGGCACACGGGCTTCAGTAGTTGTGGTTCGTGGGCTCTAGAGCACAGGTTCAGTAGGTGTGGCACACGGGCTTAGTTGCTCCATGGCATGTAAGATCTTCCCGGACCAGGGCTGGAACCTGTGTCCCTTGCATTAGTAGGCGGATTCTTAACCACTGTGCCACCAGGGAAGTCCTCTGTTTCTGTTTTGTAAATAGATTCATTTGTATTATTTTTTAGATTCCCCATATAAGTGATATCCTATAATATTGGTCCTTCTCTGTCTTACTTACTCCACTTAGTATGGTAATCTCTAGGTCCATCCATGTTGTTGCAAATAGCATTATTTCATTCTTTTTTATGGTAACAAGCCTTTTATAGTGGAGAACATTTCCCAGCTGAAGTCAGAGAGACATCAGAAGGGTCAGAAAGACTCAGCCCACTGTTGCTTGCTTGGAAGACAGAAGGGGACCATAAGCCAAGGGCTGAGGGCAGCCTCTAGGAGCTGAGAACAATCCTGATTACCAGCCAGCCAGAAAATGGGGACATCAGTCCTGCAGCCACAGGGAACTCAGTACTACCAACAACCTGAATAGGCTGGAAACAGATTCTCCCCTGGAGCCTCCAGAAAGGAACACAGTCCTGCGAAGTTCTTGATTTCAGCCTTATGGGGGAGTTGGGCAGAGAAAACCAACCAAGCTCAGTGGATTTCTGACCTACTGATTGGTGAGACAATAAAATTGTGTTGCTTGGGACTTCCCTGGTGGCTCAGTGGTTGCGAGTCCGCCTGCCGATGCAGGGGACATGGGTTCGTGCCCCGGTCCGGGAAGATCCCACATGCCGCAGAGCGGCTAGGCCCGTGAGCCATGGCCGCTGAGCCTGCGCATCCGGAGCCTGTGCTCCGCAACGGTAGAGGCCACAACAGTGAGAGGCCCGCATACCACAAAAAAAAAAAAAAATGTGTTGCTTGGAGCCACAGAGTTTGTGGTAGTTTGTTATGGCAGCAATAGAAAATGAATCCAGATATTCTGAAGAGAAAATAAATAACTTAGAGATTGATGTGGGGGAAAAAAAACCCCAGAAAGCAGCATAGAGAAAAGGAGATGGAAAATATGAAAGAAAGTTTAAAAAATATGGAGAGTGTGAGGCAGTCTAAGGTACTACCAGTAGGAGTTGCAGGAGGACAAAGTAGAGAATAGGAGGGAGGAGGCAACTTTCAAAGAAGTCATTACATGAGGATGTCCCAACTGGTGAAAGATGCTGGAAATGTATTGAATTTCAAGCAGGATAAATGAAAAGAAATCCATCCCTAGACCTCTCATGGTTAACCGCAGAGCAACAAAGAGAAAGAGATGCTAGTCAATTAGAAAACCCAGTTAGTTTACCACAAAGAAACAACAAGTAGATTCACAACTACTCAACATCAACAATGGAAGCCAGGGCTTCCCTGGTGGTGCCGTGTTTGAGAACCCACCTGCCAATGCAGGAGACGCAGTTTCGAGCCCTGGTCCGGGAAGATCCCACATGTTGCAGAGCAGCTAAGCCCCTGTGCCACAACTACTGAGCCTGTGCTCTAGAGCCCGAGTGCCACAACTACTGAAGCCCACACGCCTAGAGCCCATGCTCCGCAACAAGAGAAGCCCCCACTCGCCACAACTAGAGAAAGCCCGTGTGCAGCAACGAAGACCCAACACAGCCAAAAATAAACAAAAAAAAAATTTTTAACTGTGTGAAACAGAAATAGTAATGTCTTGATGGTTAAAAAATCAAGATGGGGGGGTGGTGTGATGAATTAAGAGATTGGGATTGACATATATACAGTAATATGTATAAAATGGATAACTAATAAGAAACTGCTGTATAAAAAAATAAAATTCAAAAAAAATCAAGATAGAATACACATATGATGGAGTATTATTATAAGTACAAAGTGTAAGCACAATCATTATATTATTATAAATACAATAAGTTGACTGGTTGCAACAGAGACCATATATAGCCAACAAAGCCTAAAATATTTACTATCTAGCCCTTTACAGTCAAAGTGAGCCATCTCCTGCCCTAAAGAACACACAGGTAACTGGAACACAATTTCATTTTCCCTTTATTACCCAAAAGTCACTTGATCTTACAAAGCCCCAACCTCATGAGGGAAATCAGTGTCAGAGCACTCAGACTACCTGCATGAACACAGAGGTATGTTCTTGAAAAATCCCACAAAGAAATGAGGACTTCATCATCTACAGTGTTTTCCATCAATAATGTTTTACAAAATTTGAATATGGAAGCATCATGTTACTTAAAAGGAAACCAGGGCTTCCCTGGTGGCTCAGTGGTTGAGAGTCTGCCTGCCGATGCAGGAAACACGTGTTCGTGCCCCAGTCCGGGAAGATCCCACATGCCGCGGAGCGGCTAGGCCCGTGAGCCATGGCCACTGAGCCTGCGTGTCCGGAGCCTGTGCTCCACAACAGGAGAGGCCACAACAGTGAGAGGCCCACATACTGCAAAAAAAAAAAAAAAATAGGAAACCAAATCTGCCACCCCGCACGTGGAAAATAATGTGTTGGTAAGGATGTGGAGAAATTGGAACCCTTGTGCAGTGTTGGTGAGAATTTAAAATGGTCCAGCCACTGTGGGAAACAGTGTGGAGTTTCCTCAAGTAATTAAATATAGAATTACTATATGATCCAGTGATATAGAATTACCCTGAATCCAGTATATACCCCCAAAACTTGAAAGCAAAGATTCAAAGAGATACTTGTACATCCATGTTTATAGCAGTACTGTTCACAATAGCCAAGAGATGGAAGCAACCCAAGTGTCTATGGACAGATGAATGGATAAGCAAAGTGTGAAATATATACACATATATATTTCATCCTTAGAAAGGAAGGAAATTCTGACACATGCTACAACATAGGTGACCTTGAGGACTTAATGCTGAGTTCAATAAGCCAGACACAAAAAGACAAATATTGTATAATTCCATTTATATGAGGTACCTAGAGGAGTTAAATTCATAGAGACAGAAAGTAGGATGGTAGTTGCTAGGGACTGGGGGAGGAGGGAATGGAGAGTTATTGTTTAATGAGTATAGAATTTCAGTTTTGCAAGATGAAAAGTGTCTGGAGACGGATGCTGGTGATGGTTGCACAGCAATGTGATTCTACCTAATGCCTCTGAGCTGTACACTTAAAAATGGTTAAAATGGTAAAGTTTATGTCATATATGTTTTGCTATACATTTTTATGTCATGTGTATTTATTTTTCTTACATTTTTTAAAAATTTTATTTTTATTTTATTTTTTGGCTGCGTTGGGTCTTCGTTGCTGCGTGCGGGCTTTCTCTAGTTGTGGCAAGCGGGGGCTACTCTTCGTTGCGGTGCGCAAGCTTCTCATTGCGGTGGATTCTCATTGCGGTGGCTTCTCTTGTTGCGGAGCACAGGCTCTAGGCACACGGGCTTCAGTAGTTGTGGCATGTGGGCTCAGTAGTTGTGGCTCGCAGGCTCTAGAGAGCAGGCTCAGTAGTTGTGGTGCACAGGCTTAGTTGCTCTGCGGCATGTGGGATCTTCCTGGACCAGGGCTCGAACCCGTGTCCCCTGAACTGGCAGGAGGATTCTTAACCACTGGGCAACCAGGGAAGTCCCTGTCATGTATATTTAAAGGCATGAGGACAATAGCATATAAATCAGGGACAGGTGCTCAGCATTACAGTGGTCTACAGTCCTTGCATGGTCCAGGAGGAAGTTAAAGATGTTGTATAACTTTAGAAGTTAGCATTTATCATGTTGTAATTCCCACCTAACTGCTAACAGAATAGAAATATGGTGTATAACTTTCAAAGTAGTAAAGGGGAAAAATTGGATTGAGGAAAAAAGAAAACATTTTATCCATAAAAAGGCAAGAAAAAAGAAAGGAAAACAGAAAAGTAGAACATATTAGAGCAAATTTGAATGTGGAGGGAAACAATCCAGAAGAGAGCAGGAGAGGAAGCATTCGAAGAAGAAATGAGAAATAGGGAGGAAGGTGTGTGTGAAATGGAAGGGAACAGGATCGGAGCACATAAGGATGAGGCAGGGGCTCCCAGGGTGGGGGGATGGTGAAGACGTGCACAGATACTGGGTGGCTGTGGGCATGGTCCCCGGAAGATGAGGCGCTTCTGTCTGATGGCTTTTTAGAGTCACCAATGAAGTGGAGGAAGCAAGGACATCTGCTGAGAGGGAGAGGGAGGGTGTCGGGGGGTATGAGAGAGTTCAGCAGTGCTGCCCAGAAAGGGCAGAAAGTACCACAAATGGCAAGAGAGAAAAACTCGCCCCTTCACAATTGTGTCTCGTTTCCTGGAAGTCTGCTTCTATCAATAGACTGTGGAGACATTTAGAACTACAGCTGAGCTGAGCCCACCTTGAAATGATAAAGCAGAAAATGCTTTATCCATTTCATTTTTGCTTCCATTTCATTTTTGCTTCATTATCCATCCAACCTTCCTGTTTTGCAAACATCCCTGTCAAATTAAGTCACAGAATTATGAAGCTTGGTATCTTCGAGCTTGGAGGAAATTGGAGATCATTTTTACAGAGAAGAAAGTCCCAGAAATATTAATCAAATTTTCCTTTCCCAGACCTCTGTTTTATTAATTATTTAATTGAAGTATAGATGATTTACAATGTTTCAGGTCTACAGCAAAGTGATTGTCTTACATCTGTTTTATTAATTTTATTTAAAAAGAAGACTCTAGCAATACAAGATGATTGACAGCATTTCTGCAGGACTTTTTTTTATTGTGTTAAAACTTAAAATTTACTATTTTAACTATTTTTAAGTATACATTTCAATGGCACAAATTACATTCACTTTGTTGTGTACCCGTCGCTACTATCCACCTCTAGAAGGTTTTCATCTTCCCAAATTAAAGCTCTGGACCCATTAAACAGGGTATCATTCTTTCATTCTTTTTTTTTTTTCTCCTTACATGGCCTTTATTTATTTTTTCTTAATTGGGGTATAGTTGTTTTACAATGTTGTGTTTCTGCTCTACAGCGAAGTGAATCAGCTATATGTGTACATATATCCCCTCTTTTTTGGATTTTCTTCCCATTTAGTCACCACAGAACACTGAGTAGAGTTCCCTGTGCTATACAGCAGGCACTTATTAGTTATCTGTTTTATACATAGTAGTGTATATATGTCAATCCCAATCTCCCAATTCATTCCACACCCCCATTTCTCCCCTTGGTGTCCATATGTTTGTTCTCTACATCTGTGTCTCTATTTCTGCTTTGCAAATAGGTTCATCTGTACCATTTCAGGGTATCATTCTTAACCCACGTACTGACTGACTCAACAGCATTCATATGCATAACAACAGGGTCTCAGCCCCCCTCAAAACATCTCCCAGCAGTTTTTGGAGAATTTAAAGAGTGATTGTCAAGTGCTCATAAAGCAATTTGTTACCTTCACTTCCTCCCAGTGCCAGGCCTGCCTTTCCTTGGCCTCTTGGCTGGTGGAATGGCCCTGAAAGACACTTTCACTGATTGCCCATCTGTGGACCACTGACCTCGGAGCCCCAGTGCTTCCAGGACTTGGGATGTCAGAGCACTGTTGGATTCTGCACAGAGGCCAGGGGATGGGCTTCCTTTCCAGCCTTCTCATCTGTAATACCACACAGCTCTGCTTGCACGCAGAGGCTCTGTTCTTGAAGAGTTCTTTCAACTTCCAGGCTTCATTCTCCCAGGCTTCATTCTCCCATTCAGTCCCCTGCACACACCTGAATTTATAAACGGAAGCTGGTCCATCCTTTCCCTTCTCTTTTTGATTCCTGCTCCCTCTTTTTCCTACCTTCATCAGAAAGCACAGTCTCTAACTGCATATCAGTTGAGGCAAAAGGATGTGCGCGTGACTGTGTCTCTGTCTGTGTGTTTGGGGGCGGGGGGAGGGTGGAAGTGGGAAGAGAGGCGAGCTGTCACATACCTTGGCAACAGCCCTGTGGCACATCAATCACCCTTGGACCAGTTGCAATTGGCTCTCAGAGCCCTATCTCCGTCAGCAAGATAAAGTTAAGTTTTCTAGTCAGTGCTCATCTTGAAGAGGCTCCTGTAGACAGAAAACTAAAAACAGTTATCAATTCCAGTGCAGACAACATGATTTTATTTTTCTATTGTTTCCTTCACTGTAAGGTTACATGGTGCTGTTAGCACTGAGATTGCTTTCGATAACACTGTATCCTAATGCTAGAAAATGTCACATTTATAAAATTTTTTTTTTAATTATAGACTGTTGGAACTTGAATACACCTTTAGAGATCATCAGTGCAATCCCATATTTTAGACAGAGAAAATGTGACCAGAGGATTTAGGTGTCTTTATGGAGGTCATATAGCAGGTGTTCTGACACCAAATTAAATGTTCTTTTCAGTACATCATGCTGCTATCTAAATTTCCAATCTTTTCTGTGAAAGCAGAGCTTCTCAACCACTTTTTTCATTATTATACCCCCAGGAGTCTTTTTTGGTCTTTTTCCCCTTAAACCTGTCCCTTTTGCATGAAATTAAAATACGAGAGAAAATCTTTAAATCTGTTTAGACACTGTATGTATATCTGTGCTTTACACATAAAAAGAGTAAGATTTTTTTCACACCTTCATTGAGAATGAATGTGTTAAAGCAGTACAGAGTGGTGTAAAAGGCATAATTCTAAAACACCACCAAAAACAAACAAAAACTTTATGTTGGGGCACTTTGGGCTACCAGTAATAGAAATTTGACTAGAAGTCACTTAAACAAGGAAAATGTATAGCCCCACATAACAAGAAATCCAGAGGTAGGCACTTCAGGCTTGGTTAATCCTTTATTCTATTGTAAGTTTATACAATCTTTTAATTAATAGACATTTTTTGAGCAGTTTTAAGTTTACAGAAAAATTGTGCTGAAAGTACAGAGTGTTCCCATCTACTCCCTCACCTATTTCCCCTATTAATACTAGTATCCCCTAATACGAACATCTTGCAATTGGTGTGGTACATTTGTTGCAATTGATGCACCAACATTAATATGTTATTAGTAACTAAAGTACATCATTTATATTAGGGTTCATACTTGGTACTTCAGTCTTTGGATCTTGAAAGATGTGTATAATGACTTGTGTCCATCATTACAGAATAATACTGAATAGTTTCACTGACCTAAAAATACCCTGTGCTCCACCTATTTATTGCCTTCTCCCCCCAAATCCCTGTCAACCACTGATCTTTTTACTATCTCAATACTTTTGCCTTTTCCAGAATGTCATAAATAGTCATATAGGACGTAGCCTTTTCAGACTGGCCTCTTTCACTTAGTAACATGCTTTTATACTTTCTCCATGTCTTTTTATGCCTTGATAGCTCATTTTTTTTATCACTGAATAATATTCCACTATCTGAATGTACCATAATTTGTTTATTCATTCACCTTCTGAAGGATGTCTTGGTTGTTTCCAACTTTTGGCAATTATGAATAAAACTGCTACAAACACTCATATGTAGGTTTTCATATGGACATAAGTTTTTAAATTGTTGGGTAAATAGTAAACACTACTGCTGGATCATATGGTAAGAGTATGTTTAGTTTTGTAAGAAACTCCAACTGTCTTCCAAAGTGGCTGCACCATGTTGCATTCCCAGCAGCAATGATGAGAGTTCTTGTTGCTCCACATTCTCACCAGCATTTGGGTTGTCAGTGCTTTAGATGTTAGCCATTTTAACAGGTATGTAGTGGTATCTCATTATTGTTTTAATTTGCAATTCCCTAAAGACAATATGATATAAAACATATTTTCATACACTTATTTGCCATCTGTATATCTTCTTTCTTAAGGTATCTGTTCAGATCTTATTGTTGAGTTTTAAGAGTTCTTTGTATATTTTGGATAACGGTCTTTTATGAGAGATCTCTTTTGCAAATATTTTCTCCCAGTGTGTGGCTTGCCTTTTCATTCTTTTAATAGTAACTTAAACAAAACAGATGTTTTTTTTTAATTATTTTATTTATTTGTTTTATTTTGGGCTGTGTTGAGTCTTTGTTGCTATGCGCGGGCTTTCTCTAGTTGGCGGCGAGCGGGGGCTACTCTTCATTGCAGTGCGCGGGCTTCTCGTTGCAGTGGCTTCTCCTGTTGTGGAGCACGGGCTCTAGGCACGCGGGCTGCAGCAGTTGTGGCGCACAGGTTAGTTGCTCTGTGGCATGTGGGATCTTCCTGGACCAGGGCTCAAACCCGTGTCCTGCATTGGCAGGCAGATTCTCAACCACTGCGCCACCAGGGAAGCCCCAGAAGGTTTTTTTTTTAATGTTAATGAAGTCCAACTTATTTCTTTTAAAAACATTTTTATTGAACTTAATTTACAATATTGTGTTAGTTTCAGGTATACAGCACAGTGATTCAGATATATATATATATTCTTTTTCAGATTCTTTTCCCTTATAGGTTATTACAAAGTATTGAATATAGTTCCCTGTGCTCTACAGTAGGTCCTGCTGGTTATCTGTTTTATATATAGTAATGTGTATGTGTTAAACCCAAACTCCTAATTTATCCCTTTCCCCCTTCCCCTTTGGTAACCATGTTTGTTTTCTATGTTAACTTATTTCTTCCTTTCATAGATAACACTTTTGGTGTTGTATTTAAAACTCACCACCAAACCAAGGTCACCTTGATTTTTTCTGTGTTATCTTCCAGGAGTTTTTCATTTAGATCTGTGATACATTCTATTTTCTTTTTTGATTAATACTCTCCATAATTTCCCATTTTAATTATTGCATTGGTGGCTATTTTCCATTCACACTATAAATTGCGCTCTGAAAATTGTGTTCTTCTTACTTTGTATTCCACTATGTTTTTCTGCTTCCTTTCCATTGGTATTTCTTCTGCAATAATCCTTTTATAACGTCTATATGGTTTGGACTTGTACAATAGCTTTTTTAATCATGAGCATATTTTGCAATTAGTAAGTCAAAGATTTCTCATTTAAAAATGGGAAATAGTTCAGACCCTAAATGAAACTAACTTCATATATACCTAACTCAATATGTACCACCCAACCCAAGTGAAATGGCACAGCTGAAAAGCTGTGAAGATTCATAAAGTGGCCCTCAAATGGAACGTTCAAAGAAAGCATGGTGTTCTAAATGAGCTTGAGCTGGGATCGTGTGATTCATGAAGCTGCACTCGCCCTTTGCAGCCTAACACACATGGTGACAGGTGGAGAAACTACAAATAGCCTTGGCCTAAGAATGGAAAAAATGATAAGCTGGGGCCAAAGCTTTCAAAGTGACTGAATGCCAGGAATGCAAGGGGCAGACCTGAGGATACAGAAGAGGGTATTACAGGCCTCCTGAAGAACCTTTGAGTGCAGAGGACTTAGGCTGCATCCCTCTCCTGCTGGCTGCTTAGACTAGGGTAGAAAACTCCAAGACTCACTTCTGTGCCAGTGCTGAGATCCACGAGTACACACAGTGTGAAGCACAAATACCAGCTTCTTCAAAACAGCCAAGGCCCCCATCAGTCCTTGTCATGACACTGAACTGAGCCACTCTGAGCTGCACATTTGCTGGGCCCATGGGGCTCTGTTGGTTGGTGTTGGGTTTTGTGTGTGTGTGTGTGTGTGTGTGTGTGTGTTGTGTTTTGATGCTGGTGGAGAGTGGCTAGCCGCTTAGCTCACCTGTATCATGTTACCTGTAGGCCGAGCAGAGGACAGTGGGCAGGAGATTTAAGAACTCAGAGTTTTAATCCCAGCTCCACTCGTCGGCTCATTGAACACTTTTGGCATTTTGATTTCCTCATCTTTAAAATTGGGATATGAGCTGGCTTGACTGGGAAGGTGACCATGAGTGATGAACCGTAGAGCATTTGGTGCTCTAAAAATTATTCAGCGGATGAGTAAAGAGTTAACCACGAACTCTAGGCCTCGCTCTGCTTTACCCTGCCCTTCATTTCCTCAGTACAAGATAGTAAGGCCACATGATCCCTAAGATTGCTTCCATTCTGAAATCCATCATTTTATTTTATTTTTACATGGTATTGTATTTTATTTCATTTTATTATTTTTATTTTTTTATGGAAGTATAGTTGATGTACAGTATTATACAGGTGTACAACATAGTGATTTATAATTTTTAAAGGTTATGCTCCGTTTATAGTTATTACAAAATATTGCCTATATTCCCTGTGTTGTACAATATACCCTCATATCTTATTTATTTTATACATAATAGTTCGTACCTTTCAATCCCTTACCCCTACCTTGACCCTTCCCCCTTCCCTCTCCTCACTGGTAACCACTAGTTTGTTCTGTGTATCTGTGAGTCTGTTTCTTTTCTGTTATATTCGCTAGTTTGTTTTATATTTTGGATTCCACATAGAAGTGATATCATACAGTATTTGTCCTTCTCCGTCTGACTTCCCGAGATCCATCATTTTAAACATCGAATTCCATCACGTGGCAGTGGTTCTCAAACTTGAATATGAGACAGAATCACCTGGAAGGTTGATTAAATCACAGACAGGAGCCCAAGATGGGCATGTCCAACAAGTTCCTGGATGTCACTGACGCCACTTTCTAGGGACCTCAACCCTGAGAACACTAGATTTCGGCAGTGGAGAAAACTGCTCCAAGGAGAGTTGGTGAATAAAGCCTCTTCATGGGCACACAACCTGGGCAGCACCCCAGGCTTCCCGCCTCCCCTCAGAAGCTCTCGTGCTTGGTTTAATGCTCTGCTCTCACCAACCACTGGAAATTTTAAATTTTCGAACAAGAGGCCTTGCATTTTCATTTTGCATTGGGCCCCATACATTACATAGCCGGTCCTGTTCATAGTTTTGGTTTTACAAATAAACTTTGGGTAATGAACAAATGTCATTTGGAAAAGGCATCTTAAAAAACCACTGAGAACTTTTCAGCTGCTTCTACACCCCAAGAAACAGGCTTATTGAAAAATTATTCTTCTAGTTACAGGCATTTTGCCAGTCTGCTAATCCACGTGCTTAAGTGGGCAAGCCCTTGGCAAAACTGGGGCAAGGTGAGGTCCAGTCTTATCCTCCCCCTTCTTTTTTTTTTTTTTTTTTTTTTCTGCGGTATGCGGGCCTCTCACTGTTGTGGACGCACAGGCTCAGCGGCCATGGCTCACGGGCCCAGCTGCTCCGCGGCATGTGGGATCTTCCCAGACTGGGGCACGAGCCCTTGTCCCCTGCATTGGCAGGCGGACTCTCAACCACTGCACCACCAGGGAAGCCACCTCCCCCTTCTTTTGCTCCTTCCTCTCCTCTGTGCACCAGATGGGCTGGGCCTTCCTCACTGCCCCCGGCAGAAAAGCCTTAACAGGTTGTAGCAGGAATGCCTACGTTTCAGAAGGTGAATACAGTTGATCTTTGAACAACATGTGTTTGAACTGCGTGGGTCACTTATACATGGGTTTTTTTCAGTAGTAAATACTAAAGTACTACATGGTCCAGACCCATGCTTGGTTGAATCCAAGGATTCAGAACCAAGGATACAGAGGAACCACAGACATGGAGGAACTGCCTATACGGAGGACCAACTATAAATTATATGTGGATTTTTCAACTGTAGTAGAGCGTGGGCACCCCTCACTGTCTGTGTTGTTCAAGGGTAACTGTACTTACAGGGAGAAAGCAATATTATTATATAAATAGACATATTTTTTTGAGGGTGGAGGACCTCACCCTTTGAATCATAACAGGCAAGTGCTGTCTGTCCAGCCTGTCTCTGAGACTGGGCTGCCACATTATCTTACCCCTAAGAGGAGAGATCCTTTAGGGACCTGACCTGAAAATACCCAAGTGAGACCAACTACATGGCCAAGCCAACTGACTGGATCAAGGTTGGATTAATAAAATGAAGACATCCACTTCCTTTTTTATGTCTACCCTGGAATACCTCTTGACTTGGGTTTTATTTATTTATTTTTGGGGGGAAGGGGAGGCAGGGGGTCGGAGCTAATAATAGCATTTGGGTTTTATACAGTCCTATTACTGTGCATGTCAACAGTGTAGGGAAGTATAGAGCCAAAATCTGTTTCTTTTGCTTCTCTAGGGTAACTGGCATTTAACTGCTAGAAGCAGATAACCTACACAAGTTTTGGCAAGAGGACAAAAAGCGTGGGAGATTGGAATAGCCATTGCCTAAATTAAGATTTTCTTGGACTGACTGAGAAAGATTCTTGGTCTCAAAGTGGTAGGAAGAGGACAGGACACGCTCACTAAGAATGGAGTGATTCAGCCGGTGTTTGAGTTACCAGGGTTAGTAAAGAGTTTCTGGGATGATAGGATGTTAGCAAACTAGAAATGAAAGGCACTAGTTAGCTTTCAGCAAACGTGGAGCAGCCCCTCTAAAAATACCAAGAAATTTAAGCGTCTTTTCCTCTGAAGGATAATGTACCCACCACCCCACTTTTTGCATACAGGAGACTGTGCAATTTAGAAAAAGGATCCCCTTCTTAAGGACATTTTACAGCTTCTTGTCGTCATCACCATATAAATTTGTGGTGCTCTGAAGTGCGTGGCACTCCTTGCAGTTGGGCCAACACAACTTACCCAGACTTTAAACAAAGGCCATTTCTAAGGATCCAAAGTCGTGGGGATGTTAAACAGGTCTGTTAGCTATTATCTCCTTGCGGGTAACAGTACAGATCATTGTCAAGAATTAATACTTATTGCCTATTGACCTTGGTATGGCCTTGTGATAAGAACTCAAAAGAGGGCTTCCCTGGTGGCGCAGTGGTTGAGAGTCCGCCTGCTGATGCAGGGGACACGGGTTCGTGCCCTGGTCCGGGAAGATCCCACATGCCGCAGAGTGGCTGGGCCCATGAGCCATGGCCGCTGAGCCTGCGCGTCCGGAGCCTGTGCTCCGCAACGGGAGAGGCCACAACAGTGAGAGGCCCGCGTACTGCAAAAAAAAAAAAAAAGAACTCAAAAGAACATAGCTTTGCTATTAATCATCATTTCTTCACCGGATGGTTGTATGATCATACCTGCTTCCTGGGGGGAACAAATCCATTCCATACATACATACATACCTTTTGAAGGAGAAATATTATAATAATTTTCCACAGTTCAGGAATTTTCATAGTCCAGACAAGTGCATAGGAACATTTAAATATCTCTTTTAGATTCAATTGTATGGTTTATAAACAAATCTTTTTTTTCATATTCTTTTCCATTATGTTTTATCACAGGATATTGAACATGGTTCTCCATGCTATACAGTAGGACCTTGTTGTTTATCCTTCCTATATACAATAGTTTGCATCTGCTAATCCCAAACTCCCAGTGGTTCCCTCCCCAGCCCCTCCCCCCTTGGCAACTACAAATCTGTTCTCTATGTCCCTGAGTGTGTTTCTGTTTCATAGATAAATTCATCTGTGCCATATTTTAGATTCCACATATAAGTGATATCATACCGTATTTGTCTTTCTCTTTCCAACGTACTTCACTTAGTATGATAATCTCTAGGTCCATCTTTCTTTATCTGGTAGTACAGTAATCTGTGTTCTTGCCATATTTTACCAATCAAACTTTGCCAAAGTTTAACAATTCTCCAAAGGGTGGAAACTATCTAGCTCTTCTTTGTCTCTCCAGGGGCCTAGAACAGTATCTTGCCTTTGGTTGGTGGGTGATTTCACCAACTTCTTCAGGAGACAGGATACTCTTTGCAGAATCCCATGGTGCTTTCCGGGAAGACCATGATGTATTCATCCCATAATCAGACATTCAACAAACATTTATTGAGTGTCTGCACTGTGCTAGGCTCTGATACATACTGATATATTCAGATCCTTCATGAAAACCAAGATAATTTGACTAAAAGAAAGGATAACTCTATTTAATAGATGCATATAAAATTGCAACAATCAATATTAACTTAAAAAAGGAAAACAGGAAATGCGTGAGTTTTTATTTATTTGCTAAATTTTTATTCATTTTGTCTTTGGTCCACCCAAGTTCTTAAGTGTGAAGAAAAATAGGGAAAAAAATAATTTGAAGTTGAGAAAATCCTATCCATTAAATAATCATTTTCTGAAAGTTAAGAAACAGTTACCATTCTTTGAATTTACCAGCAGGACACTTGAGTTCAGCATTGGATCAACAGAGTTTTTGCAGGAGCATAGGTTGAGATCCACCTCAGAATGTGGGTCTTACATGATGTTTGTGGGGCACATAAGACATTTTCCAGAAGAAGGTGACCAAAAATAGAAGCCAGAATCAAAATTCAATCAAACTGAGTTACAAGAGGATTTACATTTATATCAGCATGCTGGTACCTGGGGTAAGATTTATCTTCCAAACCAACGAGATATTATCTAGGTTCCAGCAGAGTTGGCTTTTATTCTGGAGCACAGGGTTAATTGAACATACCACTCACCTCTGAAACTTTGTGCTTTTCAAAATGTATCTAAGCATACTGAACACTACCATAACATTGCTTGTACCAAAAATATACATACTCCAGGAGGGGAAATCTGGCCACAAGAGTCAATTCTGAATCCTCCCGTCCTGTAACAGTTTCGTCTCCTCCAAGTCTGAACTGAGTGCACTTCTCACATTAAGCGTTCTTAGACTCACACAGGTACCCAACTCAAAGGCAGCCCTCTGCACATGGAGGATAAAATGGCTTCCACCACTGCCAAACAGAGATTTCTCACAAATTGTGCCTATTGCCAAAAGGGCCATGCTAAAGTCAGATCAAAGCAATGTCTGCTATTTTCAGAGGAATTGAAACCAGACTCTAAATCCTCAAATCACATTGCTTGGGTGGATCACATCTTAAATGACTGCTTAGGGACTAAATAGAATTTTAATTTCTTGGTCTCTTTGATACCAATGATAATCGACATCCGAAAACACATCTTCCTTGTGCCAGTCATTATAATGATGTTTTAAAATATCAGAGAATTAATTGCTGTCTTATTGTGTCACCTGCTGATTTTACACTGTGCTTACATTCAGGCTCAGAGGGTTAGCTCAGGCTACTTGAAGAATATCGAGTTTGTTCCGGGTTGCCTCTGTGCCAACCTGCTTCTGCCCTTGTCTCCATCAGCTAAGCTGAAAAGAGAACAACCATATTTTGCATACAGCTTTTCAGGAGATGATTCTCTCATCCTAACATACTGCTGGACTTGAAAGGAAAATTACAATTCTATATTTCTATGTGAAAGAACCGCTAATGAAGGCTTTGGTTTTGTTTTCAAAAACAAACATCAAAAATCTGGTTGTGACATGGAGAAAGGAAAGGAAGATTGGAAAAAGAAGCCAGATAAAACGCAGCATGAAGGATGCTTCTGCACCATGATCATCATCCACAATCACTTATTCATAGGGTGACCAGAAAATTTGTTGTCCAAACTGGGATACATCTGAAAGTGAAAGGGGAGGCTGTTAATGGTTATGGTAGGGACAAGTACCCAATTGATGGAGCATTCCTTGCATGCAGGGATTGTGTTACATGTTGGGATTTACAAAGAGGACACAGTGTATTTTCTTCCATACAAGGCTAAAATTTAGTTTTAGAAAGTGTTATTTACACTTTCTAAAACCCCTGAAGACATAGCTCAATTACTCCTCATAGCAACCTGGAGAGGTTGGCAAGGTGAAAATCATCTGTCTATCTCACAGGTGAGGCAGTAGAATCCAAGGACTTGGATTTGCCAGCCAACATCACTGCTAGTAAATGACAGAATGGAGAACAGAGACCAGATGCTCTGAATCGGGGTCTAATGCCCTCTTACAGCACTCAACAGGGAGGAGGGCAGTGTGGTCCCTAGAATCCCAGGAATGAGGGTAGACTGTTGGGAGCAAAACCTAATTGAGTTTGTCTAGAAAACAACTCAAGTAGATAGTGGGAGATAATATTAAAACCCCAGTTTAGGTAGCGGTGAAATTATGCAAAGTCTTGACTGCTGGCTAAACCTGTTAAATGCAGCCTTCTGAAAAAAAATATGGGTGGACGAAGGATGTGATACATGTGAAGTCACATCTTAGGAAGACCCGCTATGGACTAGCAGAACAGGAAGAAACTAGAAACCAACAGACTGTAGTACTTCAACCTGAGTGCCGTGCTATGGATTGGAATTAAGATGGCAGATCTTGAAGAAAGGACTACGTGACTCTAGATGTGAGGAGACAAAGGGAGGTGAGCCTGTGTCACTAGAAGAGTGGACTACTCTGAACACAAAGAGGGATGCTTAGAAGGAGTATTGCTTAATGGCATGTCTTAGAGGTCTTTTACACCAGGCCATGTAAATATTCTGCATTCTTTTCTAATTGCTGTATTGTTATTCCATGGTATAAGCGTACCAAAGTTTGTTATTGTTTTTTTAATTGAAGTATAGTTGATTTACAATGTTGTGTTAGTTTCAGGTGTACAGCAAAGTGATTCATATATATATATATATATTCTTTATATGTATTCTTTTTCAGATTCTTTTCCATTATATGTTCTTACAAGATATTGGATAATAGCTCACTGTGCTATAGAGTGGGTCCTTGTTGTTTATCGATTTTATATATAGTCGTTTGTATCTGTTAATCCCAAACTCCTAATTTATCCCTCCCCACCAAAATTTTTTTTAAACTTAATTCAATCGTGATCTCACCCTTTTGTCAAGATTTACACTTTCAACTATAAATGAAAATCTTGCACTTGTGTATCCTTACCTTATGAATAACTATCAGAAGAAAACTTGTAATTTGGTAACTATATTCTTTTATTTTAATTAATTTATTTATTTATGGCTGTGTTGGGTCTTCGTTTCTACACGAGGGCTTTCCCCAGTTGCGGCAAGCGGGGGCCACTCTTCGTCACGGTGTGCGGGCCTCTCACTATCGCGGCCTGTCTTGTTGCGGAGCACAGACTCCAGACGCACAGGCTCAGCAATTGTGGCTCATGGGCCTAGTTGCTCCGCGGCATGTGGGATCCTCCCAGACCAGGGCTCAAACCCGTGTCCCCTACATTGGCAGGCAGACTCTCAACCACTGTGCCACCAGGGAAGCCCGGTAACTATATTCTTTTAGGACATTGTACATGTGGCATGAAAAAAGCATATCAAAAGTCATCTATAAAGTTTGACTCAGTAAATCAAATTTTTATGTTCAAAAAACATTTATTGAGTTATTCCTATGTGCAAATCACAGGTAATGGTGCTGTACGCTTGACTTCAAGGAATTTAGAGTCAAATAGGGGAGATACACCTGCAAAAAAATAATAATACAAAAATAAGAATGAAAAACCACACTAGAGGTATAAGCAAAATGCTACAAGAACATTGAAGATGAAGGAATCACTTCTAAAAGCAGAAGGTAGATTGTAAATAACCTTGTAGGGCTTCCCTTGTGGCACAGAATCCACCTACCAATGCAGGGGACATGGGTTCGAGCCCTGGTCCAGGAAGATCCCACATGCCGCGGAGCAACTAAACCCGTGCGCCACTGAAGCTACTGAAGCCTGTGTGCCACAACTACTAAAGCCTGCGTGCCTAGAGCCCATGCTCCACAACAAGAGAAGCCACCACAATGAGGAGCCCACGCACCACAATCAAGAGTAGCCCTCGCTCGCTGCAACTAGAGAAAGCCCGTGCGCAGCAACAAAGACCCAACACATCCAAAAATAAAATAAATAAAATAAGTAAATTGTAAAAAATAATAATAACCTTATAGATTATGAATTGGCTT
Source organism: Mesoplodon bidens (assembly GCF_964165515.1). Taxonomy (NCBI): domain Eukaryota; kingdom Metazoa; phylum Chordata; class Mammalia; order Artiodactyla; family Ziphiidae; genus Mesoplodon; species Mesoplodon bidens. The sequence continues at coordinate 114,418,793 of NC_138176.1, read as the reverse complement.
TTTCATCCTCCAAATCTGAAGTGTACAGTAGAAACTGAGCCATTCAGGAAATGCATATTGATTGGTTAATCCCAAGATTAGAACGTAAACAGCTAAAATTTATGAAGTATGTACTATGTGCCAACACAATGCAGTGTGCATTGCTCATGTCACCTCATTTAATCAAATGATGAAAAGCAGATTGGAAAGAGAAAACATTCACTTTGCTTAGTCACACATTCATGTGCATTCCAATAGTATGCTGAAACGACATCTCTGTATAATTGCATTTCTTAGTAATTCCATAAATTCAGGAAAGCTATTATTATACATGTAATTATACATATTATAAAATATTTTCTAATTAGACATAAATGCCAAATGATCTAGGAAATTATATTTATAATTACATACTGATTGTGAATGTACATATATATAGCATATTACCATATTTTACTAGTTATATTTAAAATGTAATTTTACTACACATTAGATGCATCATTTCTGTTTCTGCTTGTTGCTTCCTCTTACCCTTTTCTTCTTGTTCTTCTTACTCTTTTTCTTCTCTTCCTCCTCCTCTTCGCCTTCCTCCTTCTCCTTCAGTGCTGTCTTTAACTACAATAAAATAAGTATTCAAGTTCCATTTTTCCTGTTACTTACCGTAATCCTTATGGACAAAAGAATATTCCCATGGCTTTGGGAATTAGCTTTTAGTCTGTCTCTTATTATTAAGCTAAAAGAAACCCCTTAATCTTCTTTCTTTGTCCAGTGATTTTTTTCTTTCTATAATATTTCCTTTTTCCAATACCAAATTACATGGAAACGTCAGTTCTACCTAGTGCCTAGATTTTTTTTTTTTTAGGCCGTGCCATGAAGCATGCAGGATCTTGCATGTTGAGCAGCCAGTTTTCCCATGCTGTCATCCAAAAGGCCATGTGTGTGGCCCCTCACAGTTGCAATACAGCTGCCTCAGCCCAGGCATTCTAGGCAAGAGGGAGAGGACAGGGTCATGTCAGCATGTCCTTGTCTCCTACCTGGACCTTTTGGGAGGAAGCAGAAGCTTTCTCAGAAACAACTCTCACCTACTTTTAGGTCTCATTGGTGAGAACTCAGACACATGGCCACTAGATGCAAGGTAAGCCAGGAAAGCAAATATCTGTTTCCTGTTGTTTTCCCCACTTTCTATAGTGGAACCATAAAGAGCTTTTATTTATGTGGCTTATCTCTCTCAATATTTACCATAGCAGATATAAAAACTGAGAAATTCTGTGGTATGTACTTACACTGGAATATTATTCAGCCTTAAAAAGGAATGAAATTCTGATACAACACAGATGAATCTTGAAAACGTTAAGTGATGGAAGCCAGACAGAAAATGACAAACACTGTATGATTCCACTTACATGAGGTACCTGGTATAGTCAAATTTATGGAAACAAAGTTGAATAGTGGTTACCAAGGACTGGGAGAAAGGGATATTGGCAAGTTATTGTTTCATGGGGACAGAGTTTATTTTGGGATGATGAAAAAGTTCTGAATATGGATAGTGGTGATGGTTGTACAATAATATGAATGTACTTAATGCCACTGAACTTGCACACTTAAAACAGTTAAAATGTTAAATTGTGATGTATATTTTATCACAATAATAATTTTAAAAATATAGGTTTCACACAAATAATATATTTTTATGGGCTTCCCTGGTGGCGCAGTGGTTGAGAATCTTCCTGCTAATGCAGGGGACACGGGTTCGAGCCCTGGTTTGGGAGGATCCCACATGCCGTGGAGCAACTGGGCTCGTAAGCCACAACGACTGAGCCTGCGCATCTGGAGCCTGTGCTCTGAAACAAGAGAGGCCGTGATAGTGAGAGGCCCGCGCACCGCGATGAAGAGTGGCTCCCGCTTGCCACAACTAGAGAAAGCCCTTGCACAGAAACGAAGACCCAACACAGCAAAAATAAATAAATATATTAAGAAACTCCTACCCCCAACATCTTAAAAAAAAGAATATATTTTTATGAAACATAACTCTTTTTTTAATGATTTTTTTCTTTTAATTAATTTATTTATTTGTTTTTATTTTGGCTGTTTTGGTTCTTTGTTGCTGTGTGCGGGCTTTCTCTAGTTGCGGCGAGCTGGGGCTACTCTTCGTTGTGGTGCGCAGGCTTCTCATTGCGGTGGCTTCTCTTGTTGTGGAGCGTGGGATCTAGGTGCGCGGGCTTCAGTAGTTGTGGCACGGGAGCTCAGTAGTTGTGGCTCTCAGGCTCTAGAGCGCAGGCTCAGTAGTTGTGGCACACGGGCTTAGTTGCTTCGTGGCATGTGGGATCTTCAAAAGCCAGGGCTTGAACCCGTGTCCCCTGCATTGGCAGGCGGATTCTTAACCACTGCGCCACCAGGGAAGCCCCATAACTCTATTTTCCAAAAAAAAAAAGAAAAAAAATGGGTGGGTACAGTAGCATTGTTTTGCTTTTTTTGCACATCTATTTATTATGTATCTTAATAGAAGACAGCTGGATTCTCCTATCGGCTCCTGCAATGTTTCATTATCACATGTCATATAACGTCAAGAAAATGTGACCGTACGCTCGTGAAGGGATGGGAGTGGCAAAGGCAAGTACTGTCTTCATGTTGGAAGAAATAGTTCCAGCTTCACAGACCCCCTGAAAGAGTCCCAGGACCACTTTGAGAACCAGTACAGCATAGATGTGGTCTTTAGTTGGGAAGCCCTGGGTTAGCCATCGAGGGATGTCTGCCATGGTCTCATTTTCCAATTTGCGGCTTTGCCTTTTATTTGCATAACTAAATGGTCAATTCAAGTGTTAGCCTCAGAACCAAGGAACAGTCTTCCCCACGATTATGTGCAGCTCTTCGTGGCTTACCAAACAGAAAACGACTGGCAGTTTTGTAAATACAGGCTCATTTTGGTTTCCCTAATATGCATTTGGATTCAGAAAGTCATAGAGTCCTTTCAGTCACGGGTCAAATAAATGTTGCCTGTGCTTTCCGTCTTCCCGGGCATCTCTGCGAGAAGGAAGTTTCCCTCCCAAGCTCGTGGCATGAGAGAAGGATATGAAGCAGGAAGATGTGTCTGAGATGGGACAGTAGAAGGATGCATCTGCCTCCACCGTCAGCCCTTGGCTCCAGGCTGTGCAACCATCCCTGTTCTGCAGGGATTATGGAAGACGTGATTGATGACATCCAAATTTCCATTTGAAATCTTCGGCAGCTCCAAGGAACAAACCTAAGACATTCAGTCAACTGTTGTCAATATTGAATTATACCCACCTCATTCTCTGTATGCTATTCAGCCTCCTTAGCTACGCTCTCCTAAGTGTGAGAAAGTTCACAGGGCAGCATTGGGGGAGGGAGGCTTAGGTCATCTTCCTTAAGTGCTTCAGGAGTTAACTCCGAAATGTCAGGAGCATTGTGGGCAAATTGCAGAAAAAGCTAGAGAGGCTCTCCACCAGCATCCAAGATCTGTGCCAGTGGTTTTCTGAAGAGGCATTGGGGTTTGCAGGTGGGATACAGAGTCACCTGGGGAACTTTCTCAAAGTACACGTGCTGGTTCCTTCCCCCAACCCCCTGGAGATAGATCTTGTCTCACCACCAGCCTGGCTGAAAATCACTGATACGGGTTGTTAGGAAAGAGCTTCATTAAATTTAAATTTAGCCTGTGAGGCTGTGGATAACCCCATCTCTGTTTCTGAGAAACAACTGTTTACTATTCTAGCACTCTGGAAACCTGGCAACCAGCTAAGGGAGTGCTGGCAACCCTGAGCTCCTGAAGCTTCTGTGCAGCTGCTCTGTAAGGGACCCCTGCCCTGAGGGCTCCCACCTGCCCAGCTTGGTGTTCAAGTTAGGAGGGGTACAAGACCGAGAACTTTGCAGGACCCAGAAGGGCAGCCGGGACCTATTTTTGATGATCCTGAGGATTATTAAGAAAGGAAATTCCACAAAGTCCATGTAACTCTCAGAAAGTATTTTGTTCCATTGCTTGCTTTCTTTGTCCCTCCGATTTTATTTCTGGATTTCCCTCTTTACGTTTCTGCGTCTGGAACTGAAGAGCAATGAAATGAAAGTGATTGTCCTAAAGAGATATTCCCGGGTGGAAAAATAGGTTTCTAAAAATCCCTGCCACTACCCATGGGATGGTAATCTTGATGGAATTTCAGGAGGATTTGAAGGACAGTTGGAGCCCTGGCTACTCAGAGGGGGACTTTTTACACTACTGTCTCTTATTGTAGGGAAAAGGTGATGTGGGTTACAGCTACCTAGGTATTTGGACTGAATTTGTTGCTGAACACTGAGAAATTGCCTTGCTCACACTTTTTTTTGTATTTTTTTTTTATTGAAGTATAGTTGATTTACAATGTTGTGTTAGTTTCAGGTGTACAGCACAGTGATTCAGTTATATATATATCTTATAACTATATACTTCCATTATAGTTTATTACAAGATATTGAATATAGTTCCCTGTGCTATACAGTAGGACCTTGTTGTTGATCTGTTTTATATTTAGTAGTGTATATCTGCTAATCCCACTCTCCTAATTTATCCCTCCCCCCTCTACCCCTTTGGTAACCCTAAGTTTGTTCTCTATGTCTCACACTTTATTTTTGAAGTTTGCTGCAGGCAAAGCCTTATGCTCAGATGCCCTTCTTCTAAATCACACACACGGTACATGACACGGGGTGTTGGATTGGGGGCACTGGACAGTAGACGCAAAACAGTCCTGTTATCTCTGCAAGTGACGTGATAGACACACTGCATGATCCCCGCAGCTAAAATGGGACTCCAGGCGCCGGAAGGAATGGAAAGTGATGACGCAGGATGCCTGAACGGTATCTTAACCTCAGAGGATGTTCACAGCCAGTGCTATAAAGCTGAATGGACTGGAGCCCAGTGTGTGTGATGCCATCGTGGACAGAGAATGTAATGACACTGCCTGTTATTCCCTGCTTCAAGTGTCCTGTCTAACGAACCCACCCGTTAAGGAGAAAATAAAATAAAGCTTTAGTTCATCACCATTTGATGTTGGAAACGCACTCTGGAAGAGGATAGAGTTTACTCACTTAAAGGGTATGTTTTACCCAAACTTGTCCAAACCCATCTTTTCTGTGGTCATCTTTACCATTTTTGTCCAGCAGGCAGCAAACACCTAATTAGTCCTAACTATGGTCAAGGCACTGTCCTAAAAAATCAGACAAATATACAAAGATAAAGCAGACATGGAACCTGCCCTAAAGAGGATCACAAGCCAGCAGGAGAGGACATATGCATAAAGTGTTATTCTGCATGTACACACATAAGTATATACTTATATATCTGACGTCTCAGAGTAGTGGCCACAGCACCTTCCATCAAGTAGGTTGTACACAAACAAATGAATCATATACATGTGAGCAGGGCTATTTTAATGGAGGATGCACAGAAATAACGCTTCTAGAAAAATTTTCCCCAAGAATTCTGGAAGCCAGGGCAAGATTCCAGAACCTTCTTTTTAATAGATATTAGTTGCTGGTATAACAAAACAAACCGTGAAATATAATGCTCAGAAAATTAATAAACCCTATTTATAAGCTTATGTATATTCCTTACATAATTGAATGGATGATATCTTTTATTTTTGAGGTTTTTGCTCTTTCTCCATCTGTCTTTTTTTAACCATTTTTTAAATTGAAGTATAGTTAATTTACAATGTTATGTTAGTTTCAGGTGTACAACAAAGTGATTCAGTGATTCATATATATATATATATGAATATATATGTGAATATATATATTCATATATATGAATATATATTCGTATATATATATATTCCTTTATATGTATATATTCAGCTTTTATGTTTCAATTCTATGAAAAAGTACTGGTATTGTATAACCACATAGTTCTTATACTTTGACTTTAAAATATATATACGTATTATATTTATCTAAATACTGTTCATTTATGAGGTTTCAATAATTAAACTGACTCCATTAAAATTTAAGTTTAAACAGTTACTTCTAATAGTAATGGAATGAGGTCTTGGTGGAGAAGGCAACTTTTGCGATCCAAAATCTTTTTTGTGCTGTTTTAGGAAAACAGTGCATAGAAGTGGAACTAGTCTAGGAGTTTGGTGAAAAGGCTTAAAAGCAAATTTGTAATATGTCTTCTAAGATTCTTAATGAAAAAAAAAAAAAGCAACTGACCAGCGAATGACTAGCATAGTTTTCTCTAATTTACACCCTCTTGGTCCTGCTGTAGGGGAGCAATTCTTTCCACTGAAGGCCAGTACCAGTCCTGTGGGAGTGCATCAAGAAGTTCTTGGCAAGAACCTCTGAAGCCACAGCAGTAGAACCACGGAGCCAGGTCATGTGCCTTCCCATCTGCTAGGTGGCTCTGGCCCTGGGCTGCCGGTCCCTGACAGCATGACATTAATCTATGCTGCCCCTTGTACCTGCCCCTTTCCCTCCCACCCACCTCCCCAACTGGGTGATTCCAGAGATTCAGTCTCCCTCACTTCATAACCCTGGAGGTGTGTGTGCATGCGCACACACACACACACACACGCTTTGCCTCTCTTTGCCCAATTCCTTTGCCATTGCAGAATCATCGCTGCATCACACCATGTCTGAGGTTAGCCATGTCTCCCACATGACAACCCTGCCCCCAACTCCTCTCCTGGTTCTACTGTGAGTATCTGTTGAAAATAGGACCGGACATCCCTGGTGATGCAGTGGTTAAGGATCCGCCTGCCACTGCAGGGGACACGGGTTCGAGCCCTGGTTCAGGAAGATCCCACATGCCGCGGAGCAACTAAGCCCGTGAGCCACAACTACTGAGCCTGCACTCTAGAGCCTGCGAGCCACAACTGCTGAGCCCACGTGCCACAACTACTGAAGCCCATGCGCCTAGAGCCCGTGCTCCGCAACAAGAGAAGCCACCAGAATGAGAAGCCCGTGCACCGCATCGAAGAGTAGCCCCCGCTCACCGCAACTAGAGAAAAGACCGCGCGCAGCAACAAAGACCCAACACAGCCAAAAATAGATAGATAGATAGATAGATGATAGATAGATAGGTAGATAGGTAGATAAAAATAGAAAATAGGACCTTTTGTGGAGGAAAGGCGGGGAGAGCTTCCCTCTCCACCGCCTCCTCCTCACCCCACTCCCTCTGTTCCTCTCTCCCCAACACTAGTCCCTGGTATTGAATGTGGAAAGGAAAGGCTCTCACCCACGTCCTGCCACTGCACCTCCCTCTCCTCCCCACCACCTCATGCCTGCCACGTGTCCACGGTGAGAAGAATGAGAGGAAGATGGGAAAAGATTGACCCCAGGAGGCTGGGGCACAGTGCTGTCCCTCACGGCCCCTGACCCCCTGGACCACACCGTTACTCAGCACCCACAGGGCCCTCTGCCTGCCACCCTTGTCCAGTCTGCCCCCATCCCTTCTCTGCTCCCACATCTCCTGCCATAGTCCCTTCCCCCTTAGGGTCCCCAATCCTTGTTCCCCACTGCTTCCTAGCTTCCGAGGCTCAGTAACTTCTGCCCCGGGCCATGAGATCCTTGCTAGTGGTGTACACCTGGGAGGTTCTCAATCCATTTCTAGGACTGCAGCAGAGGAGACGTAAGTTCCTGACATTCAGAATTAGGTCTCTGTCAAAGTGGGGTTTCCTCTCATTTCCCCAATGCCTGCAGGACAAAGTATAGATTTCATTATGATCCATGGGCCTTTTTTTTTTTTTTTTTTTTTGCGGTACGTGGGCCTCTCACTGCTGTGGCCTCTCCCGTTGCAGAGCACAGGCTCCGGACGCGCAGGCTCAGCGGCCATGGCTCACGGGCCCAGCCGCTCCGTGGCATGTGGGATCCTCCTGGACCGGGGCACGAACCCGTGTCCCCTGCATCGGCAGGCGGACTCTCAACCACGGCGCCACCGGGGAAGCCCTGAACCACGGGCCTTTTATAACCTAGTTCTGCTCCTCACTCTAGCCATAACTGATGCCCTCCCTCCTTCCTGCACCCTCCCCGCATCAAGCCAAGTGGTATCACTTGTATTTTCGTTCACACTCTTTCTTTTGCATGGAATGTTGCCCTTCCCCTCCTTACCATTTGCTACTTGTTCTTCAAGGAGCAACTAAAATGTCCTGTCTGGTGTTCTCCATAACCTGCTTCTCCAGACAAAATTCATTGCTCCCTAACCTGGATTTCCACCCTTCTCGTGTACACTTCTATTAGAGTGTTTATCACATTGCGTTAAAATTTTTATTTATGTTCTGCCCTTCTCCAGACACCCTATGCAACCAGGGGGAGTGTTTGGAAGGTCAAGGAACATATCTGATCCATCTTCAACTCCCAATGAACTAGTGTGCGATAAACTAATGTGTGTTTGATGAACAGAGTCAAATATATGATACACTTATTAATAGTTTGACAGGGACTTCCCTAGTGGTCCAGTGGTAAAGAATGTGCCTTACAATGCAGGGGATGAGGGTTCGATCCCTGGTCAGGGAACTAAGATCCCACCTGCCGTGGGGCAACTAAGCCCATGCGCCACACCTACTGAGCTTGCGCACCACAACTACTGAGCTCGTGTGCCTCAACTAGAGAGCCTGCGTGCTGCAAACTACAGAGCCCACGCACCGTGGAGCCTGCGTGCCACAACTAGAGCAAGAAAACCTGCACACCACAAATAGAGAGAAGCCCACATGCCGCAATGAAAGATCCCGCATACCTCAACAAAGATCCCGTGTGCCACAACTAAAACCTGATGCAGCCAAAAATAAATTAAATAAATAAATAATAAATCTTAAAAAAAATTGACAATGTAGGTGTATTGTAGATTATTCATTAGATTAAAATTTACACCTACCACATGCTGGGAACTATTCCAGACATCAGAGAAACAGCCATATAAGTGACAGGTAAGCTGCCCATCGTCGTGGTCATCACATGGGGGGAAATGGGCAAAGAAACAAGTAAAACAAATAGAATCATTTCAGAGAGACTTCAGTTCTGTGAATGAAACAGTACAGGGTGATGTGATGGAGTGGCCAGGAGGCATACTTTACAACTGGGTGGTCAGGGAAGGCCATGCTGAGGAAATATTAGTGACATTTTCTCTGAGGTGAATGATAAGAAGGAAACGGTGAAGGTCTGGGTGGCACAACATTTCAGACAGGGAACAGCAGTTACACAGCCCAAAGTAGGAATGAGTGTGTCATGTTTGAGAAACTGAAAACTTAGTGCTGATGGAGAAAAAATGAGAGAGGGAATGCCGTGGACTGAGTTACATCCTCCCAAGATTCCTATGTTGAGTCCCTAACTCCCTTTATGATGGTATTTGGAGGTGGGGTCTTTGGGAGGTAATTAGGGTTAGATGAGGTCATGAGAGTGGGGCCCTCGTGATGGCATCAGTGCCCTCATAAGAAGAGAAAGCAGAGCGCTCATGTGTTTTATCTCTCTGTCGTGTGAGGACACAGTGAGAAGGTGGCCGTCTGCAAGCCAGGAAGCATCCTCACCGGAAACTGAACCTTGACCTTGAACTTCCAGCCTCCGCAACTGTGAGTAAATTAATTTCTGTTGTTTAAGCCTCCCAGACTGTGGTATTTTGTTATAGCAGCCCCAGCTAACTAGCACAGGGAGTAATACCAGAGGAAGTAAGAACAGCAGGCAGAGGAACAGATCTTTTAGGACCTTGTGCACTTGGGTAAGGAATATGAAAATGTCATACCATCTGTGTGCTGCCTAGGGCTAGGTATTTCAGCTACCTCTTTCTGCATGAAAACCACCTGAACCCTTAGTGTCTTGAAGCAAACACCACCATTTATTTGCTCCTGATTTTGCAGTCTAGGCAGGGCTCCTTGGGGATGACTTGGCTCTGTTCCATGAGGTTTTGGCTGAGGTCCCACATGCAGCTGTGCTCAGCTGGGGACTCCCCTGGGGCTGGAACCACAAAGAAGTCTTCCTTAACTGTATGTTAGGGACCGCACACTGCAACCAATGAAGCTGGATGGCTGGGGACTGGCTGGGCCTTTTGCTATCCATGTGGTTTCTCATCATTTAGTGGTCTATCTTGAACTCCTTTTTAGGCAACTGGGTCCCAAGAGGGTGAAAGCAGAAGCCACAGTGCCTTTTTAAGTGCGGAGACAGGAAGTCCCAGAATGTCATTTCCTCCTCATCTGCCAATATTCAAAGGGGCTGGAGATGCTGAAAATAAGAAATAGTTTTATTTTCCAACCCAACAAATGGAGAAATATCTCCTCTAACTTTTGCTTGAAAAGAGAACAGGTGTTTTTTGTTTGGTTGGTTGGTTGGTTTTTTTGGCCATGCTGTGTGGCATGTGGGATCTTAGCTCCCTAACCAGGAATTGAACCCACACCCCCTGCCGTGGAAGCTCAGAGTCTTAACCACTGGACCGCCAGGGAAGTGGTTCACTCTCTTTTTTTTTTTAAGCAGTTAAGATAGTCAATTTTATGTTATATGTTTTTTACCACAAGGAAAAAAGTGATACAGCTTCTGCCTGGTTCTCTTGGGATCCTTAGCCGTGTTGTGAGGAAGCCCAGACCAGCCCTGGCAGAGGGACCACGTGGAGAGATCTCCCCAGGTATGAGGTCCAGCCCCACTGAGGTCCCAGCCACCAACCAGCATCAACCACCAGGGTGTGAGTTAAGGCAACCGCAAGTCCCCCCTGCCTTCAAGGCTTCCCAGCCCTAACATGCTGGAGCAGAGACTAGCCAATTCCCTTATTAACTATAGACACCATGCTGTACATTGCATCCCCAGGGCTTACTTATTTTATAACTGGAAGTTTGTACCTCTTGACTCCCTTCACCCATTTCTCCCATCCTCCCACCCTCCCACCCCCATCTCTGGCAACCACCAATCTATCTATGAGTTCAGTTGTTTGTTTGTTTTCAGATTCCACATATAAGCAAGATCATATAGTATTTGTCTTCTCTGTCTGACTTACTTCACTTAGCATAATGCCCTCAGAATCCATCCATGCTGTTGCAAATGGCAAGATTTCCTTCTCTTTTTATGGCTGATTAATATTGCATAATATTTTTATGAGTAATAAAATAAAAATATATAAAATATACTTTACACCATAATGTATAGCACATTTTTCTTTATCCACTTATCCATTAATGGTCTTTTAGGTTGTTTCCTTATCTTGGCTGGTGTAAATCATGCTGCAGTGAACGTTGGGGTGCATGTATCTTTTCAAGTTAAGGTTTTTGTTTTCTTTGGATAAATACCCAGAAGCGGATTTGCTGGATCATTTGGTAGTTCTATTTTTAATTTTTTGAGGAATGTCTATACTGTTTTCCATAGCGGCTGCACCAATTTACGTTCCCCTTGACAGCACACAAGGGTTCCCTTTTCTCCACGTCCTTGCCAACACTTGTTATTTCTTGTCTTTTTCATAATGGCCATTCTAACAGGTGTGACGTGATAGCTCATTGTGGTTTTGATTTTCATTTTCCTGATGCTTAGTGATGCTGAGCGCCTTTTCTCTCTTTCTGTACATTTAGTTTTTATTAAAGTAGAGTTGAATTACAATGTTGTGTTAATTACTGCTGTACAGCACAGTGACTCAGTTATGCATATATATACATTCTTTTTCATATTCTTTTCCATTATGGTTTATCGCAGGATGTTGAATAGAGCTCCCTGTGCTCTACAGTAGGACCTGTTGTTTATCCATTCTATATATATATATATATATATATAATAACAGTTTGCATCTGCTAACCCCAAACTCCCAATTATTTCCTCCCCCACCCTCTCCCCCTTGGCAATCACCAGTCTATTCTCTATGTTCCTGATTCTGTTTCATAGATAGGTTCATTTGTGTCATATTTTAGATTCCACATGTAAGTGATATCATATGTTATTTGTCTTTCTCTTTCTGACTCTGAGCACATTTTCATATACGTGTTGGCCATTTGTATGTCTTCTTTGGGAAAGTGTCTGTTTAGATCCTCTGCCCATTTTTAATTTGGACTGGTTTTTTTTTTTTACTACTGAGTTGTGTGAGTTCTTTATCTCTTTTAGATATTAACCCCTTATCAGATATATACTTTGCAAATATTTTCTCCCATTTGGTAGGCTGCTTTTTCATTTTGTTGCTGGATTCCTTTGCTGTGCAGAAATTTTTTAGTTTGATATAGTCCCACTTATTTATTTTTGCTTTTGTCACCTTTGCTTTTGGTGTCAAATCCAAAAAATCATTACCAAGGCTGATGTCAAGGAGCTTACTGACTACGTTTTCTTCTAGGAATTTTATAGTTTCAGGCCTCATGTCCAAGTCTTTAAATCATTATGAGTTACTTTTTGTGTGTGGTGTAAGAGAGTGGTCCACTTTTATTCTTCTGTGTGTAGCTGTACAGTTTTCCCAAGACCATTTATTGAAGAGACTGCCCCTTCCCTATTGTACGCTCTTGTCTCTTTTGTCATAAATTAATTGATAATATATGTGTAGATTTATTTCTGGGTTGTCAATTCTGTTCCACTGATCTATGTATCTGTTTTTTTTCTAATACCATTCTATTTCCAGTCTTCCCAAGGTTAGCCATTCTGGTGGATGTGTAGTATAATCTCACCGTGGCTTTAGTTTGACTGTTTATAATCGATGCTAGAACATATCCATATATTTATTACACATTTAGAGACTGTCTTTTTTGAAATGACTGTTAAAGACTTCTGTCCATTTTTCTATTGGGTTGTCTATCTTTTCCTTTTGATTTGAAGCCGTTCCCTAAATATTCTGCATATGAGCCATTTGTCAGATATGCATATGGCAAATGTTTTCTCTCTAATCTTTGGCCTACCTTTGCACTATCTTAGTGGTGTTTTTCGATAAACTTGTCTTTTAAGTATCACTACTCCTAGATGGCTAATTGCTAAACTCAACTTCCCAGTGGGGTCCCCCCATTTCTCTGGGTTCTCTCTAACCTAACTGCTGCCTGTGCCATTGCCTTCAGGACAATGTCTCCTGCTGGCTGCATCGAACACCCTCGGAGTGCAATGCACCCGTTCCTGTCCTTTCGGGGCCTGCCCCATCCCAGTGGGCAGATCTGGTTCCAAATTCTGGTATTTTCCAGTCTTCTCAGACTCCCTGCAGTTAACTAGCTGTGCCCAATCGTGTTCTGAAAATAAGTTGAGGATGTCCAAACAATTGACTTATAAATGAACTTTGGAACCCATGACTTTGTCCATTGGGGAAGCCTTAGATATTCTATTTCCTTCTGCCTTAGTCACTTAGGATCAAGTATCAATACTTCTAGCCAAAAGGAACTGAAATATTAAAACCATAATTGTGGATCATCAAGACACCTCTGCAACTTAGTACCAGCCTACCAATCTATGGGAGAAGTTACACTATGAGAAAATGAAACTTTTAAGCCAAGTTGAGAAATTCAACAAGTAATGATTGACATGTGTCAGTCACTGTTCCAAACTCTACAGAAGTAACAAAAGAAAAAAAACCAGACACCAATCCATGCATACACGACACATATTTTAGATGGAGCAACAGATAGCAAACAAGCTAAATAAGTAAAACATTTAGCATGTTAGGTAATAAGTGCTAAGGGGAGGTAGGCGTGTCATGACAGAGGAGTTGGGTTGATAGTTGTAGATGGAATTTCCAGGTAAGGGCTCACCAAAAGAGTGATATTTGAGCAAAGACCTGAAAAAAGGGAAAGAGCCATGGAGATATCTGGGGGAAGAACACTTAAGGCAGAGGAAACAGCAAGTGCAGAGGCCCTGAGGTGGAAGTGTGTCTCTTGCATTGGAAAAGCAGCGAGCATCAAAGAGGCAAATGTGGCTGAAATTGAGAGAGAAAAGAAGAGAGAAATAGGAGAAGAAGCCAAAGAAATGTAAGGGGTAAGTAGAGCTTTATAGGTCATTAACTTACAATACGTATAAGACTACACCAATTTGGTATGGTGATGTTCAGAGGCCAAGTTCACCTTGTGTGTAGATAAGAAGGATGGTTGTAATTTGGGAGTCGTTAGGAAAAGCATGCCACAGCCCTGAGAAAAAAAGGAAAAATGAGCCATGGAAAGGGAAGGGCTAGAGGCTGCACTACTGGATCAAGGGTTTGGCTGGGGGTAAGTGAGGAACACTGAGATCCTGAGTCCACAGGGACAAGAAGATTCAAGGAAAGGCCAGGACATAGGGCAGGATTAACAAACTCCAGACACAGAGGTTCAGCAGTGCCTGGCTGGCTTCTTGCAGAGAATTAATAAATAAGAAAATGGGCTGAGGTCACATTAAGAGATCTTACTGGTAGACGGCTCATTATTCAAGGATCAAGTTCTCTGCAGTGTCTGCCTGCTATGGGTCATTCTCTAGTCCCTTAAATTATTAGGTTTTTAAAAAATATTTCATGAAGATGTAATGATTTTTTTGTGTGTGTGTGTGGTACGGGGGCCTCTCACTGTTGTGGCCTCTCCTGTTGCGGAGCACAGGCTCCGGACGCACAGGCTCAGTGGCCATGGCTCACGGGCCCAGCCGCTGTGCGGCATGTGGGATCCTCCCGGACTGGGGCACGAACCCGTGTCCCCTGCATCGGCAGGTGGACTCTCAACCACTGCGCCGCCAGGGAAGCCCCATGTAATGATTTTTATCAGCAAAAAAATTAGTCCATCTTAGGTACTATACCGGTACTGGAAGTGAGACTTCTTTTATTACTTTTTTAAAATTCAAGATGTTGGCTGTCATCTTCAGAAAAATGTGTTTTGTTAGTTCTGACTTAAACTCCTCTTTTTGGCAATTCTTCTGAAATAAGATGTATTTTTCTTTGTTAGCTTATTGGGCTCTGGTCTGATATTAGATTGCCTAAGTTGATAGTTCCCTTTGTGTAATAAAAGCTGAAGCTGTCTCTCCTCCTATGGCTTGACAATATAGAACAAGGTAGGTGGACAGTCCCATTGAGGATCACAGACAAAATCTTTCTGTTCTCAGTTTCTTTTTATTTCCTAGCCTCAGGATCAGTGATGACTCAGGACATTATTGAACTGTGTATCAGTAATCATTGCTAGGTACCAATATTACTGCAAACAATGGTTTAAAACAACACATTTATTATCTCACACTTTCTGTGGGTCAGAAGTCCAGGCACAGCCAGGCTGGGTCATCTGCTTCAGCATCTCACAAACCTGCAATTAAAGTATCAGCAGGGGGGGCTTCCCTGGTGGCGCAGTGGTTGAGAGTCTGCCTGCCAATGCAGGGGAGGCGGGTTTGTGCCCCGGTCTGGGAGGATCCCACGTGCTGCGGAACGGCTGGGCCAGGGAGCCATGGCCGCTGAGCCTGTGCATCCAGAGCCTGTGCTCTGCAACAGGAGAGGCCACGGCAATGAGAGGCCCGCGTACCGCAAAAACAAAACAAAACAAAACAAAACAAGACAAAAGACATGTTTACTGAGTAGGGATAATTTGAGATACACACTTTTGGTATCTTTTTTTATTTAGCATAGAGACATTTTCCAACATAATTAAATATTCAATTAAACAGGTAATTACCCTTGAATTACTTTCAGATGTTTCTCTTCATCTATTAATTGGGAAAAAGATCAGCCCAATAATTATGGCCATTCCTAAAGTTTGAAAATTCTAACCCCACACTGGGAAATCTTTAATCACTAAAAGTAAATTAAAAATTAAACATACGGAAAAAGCTACTATTGCTGTAGATTTTAAACAAAGATTTCATATATTTTATTTTACTTAATGGTGCCACCCATCATGAATACCAAAATGCAGCTAAAAATAACAACAATAGTTAGTAAGACTGCAGAAGATATTCTAAGGACAGATGAGGAAGCATGATAGCAAATACTTCTGTAGTTTGGGAATAAACTTTTGAGCTCTGTTGGAAAGTCTGGGTCTTCTGTTCAACTATGAAATAATATCCAGGTTAATTTTGATCCTGTCTTTGTGGGCTAGTGGTTAGGGAAATGATCAGAACTGGTCATCTAAGTAAAATATGGTAACCATCAATGAATATTTCCATGATGATTACAATAGTACATAGAGAAAAAATTTTTGAGAAGGATATATTGTTGTTTAAGAGACCCCAAAATTTATTTGCCTTGATAAAAGCAGGAAACCACACATTTTACCTACTTTCTTAAGAAATATGAGATCTGACTAGGTCTGTGGGAAGCTAGATGTTCAGGTAAAGTCTCTCAAGGCCTTGCTGTAGGAGGAAAAAGCGTCTGATTGGGATTAGAAAACCTGGTTCTCGTCCTGTCATTTTCACTAACCATTTGAGTGATTTGAACAAGTTACTTCACTTATCTGAGGCTCAGATTTTTCTTCCGAAAAAGGAAAAGACAAAAATAATGCATGCTTATTGTAAAATTTTTAAGCAACATTTAAGTATGTAAAGTAAGAATGTACTTTGCCTCACTCTCTGAGTCTACTCCATGGTATAACCACTGTTTAAAATTTGGTGTACGTCACTCTATACATTTCTTTATAAGCAGTTAAATATATTTTTTAAATAAAAATAGGCTCAAACTCTATATAGTCTTATAATTTACTTTTTCCACTTAATACTGTATCGTGGACATTCCAACTGCAGTCTTATATTTCGTGGTACAGAGATACCCTAATTGGTGAAACAGTTTCCATTACTGATGGACATTTACTTTGACCCCAATTTTTCACCATTGGAAAGTCATGAAACAGGGACTTCCCTGACGGTCCAATGGTTAAGGCTCCATGCTTCCACTGCAGGAGGTGTGGGTTTGATCCCTGGTTGGGGAACTAGGATCTTGTGTGCCTAGTGGCGTGGCCAAGAAGTAAAAAATAAAAATAAAAAATCATGAAACAAGCACATTGGAACATATATTCTCATGTGTATGTATTAGGTTCCTTTAGGATAGATTTTTAAAAATGAGCCAAAAGGTATATATATTTTAAGTTTGTGTAGGTGGTGAGAAACTGCGCTCCAAAATCATACCATTTGATGTTTCCCCTAATTCCCCCTGCACACTTTAGCCAACATTAAATATCATATATCTTCTTATATTCTGCCAGCCTGATCAGTGAAAATGGAACCTTATTGAAACTTTCTTAATCTATAAAAGGAAGAGTTGGATTGCATGATGTCTAAGGACATCTGGGTTCTAAAATGTTACATGTGGAATTAGGTGGGAAACATAATTGCTTTCCCTAAAGACATAAATGTCTGTCATCATAATGGACTTTTCCGGGCCCTTCCTGACCCATCTGCAAAACTATAATGCACAGTCCTGAGAGTTTCTGCTGAGGGTTCCAGAGGAGGTTGGGCATCTATTTAGAGATATGGGACCTGACAATCTCATCTGAAGTGAACGAAGACAATTGTTGCTATTTTCAGCAATTTTAACTAAAAGGGAGGAAACAGTACCAAAAAAAAAGTAACAAAAAGGCTAAAAATATATAATCCTTCCTTCAATACTGTATGTTATAAATAAACCAAGGACAAAAGCTCGGTACTTAAGATCTAGAATTTGACAGGGACTCTGTAACTATTGGTAATAATTCTACTGATGAATCTATCTCTGTTAATGTCTTCTTTCTGGCTAAACTTTAGATATGTAGATATTAGGCTAATGCTAATAAAACTTTCAGTTAGCCCTAGGGGGAAAAAAAGATTATGACAGAGCAATGGAAAATCTACCCAGGGGAAGGTTAGTTTGATTGATGTGCCCTTCTGGCTTTGGCACTCAATTGCTCTATTAAGAGTTACGGCGTCTTTTAAGTAGCAGTTTGGAAGCTGTCTCCTAGATTTAAGGTACTCCTGAGTTTCCCTCCAGCTCCGAAAGTCGGTAAAGGCTTACGTCTTAATTACCATTGGTTTTTGTTTAATGCTTTCCTTTCTGGTAGCTCTTTTTATTACATAAAATCCCTGTGCAGTTTTAAAACTTTTACCTTTCAAATTTTCAATCAATCATACTATAAAAATGGAGGAAATAATTTCTAAATGGCACCTATAGGGAATTTTTAAAAAAATATTTTAGGGCTTCCCTGGTGGCGCAGTGGTTGAGAGTCCACCTGCCGATGCAGGGGACACGGGTTCGTGCCCCGGTCTGGGAAGATCCCACATGCCGCGGAGCGGCTGGGCCTGTGAGCCATGGCCGCTGAGCCTGCGAGTCCGGAGCCTGTGCTCCGCAACGGGAGAGGCCACAGCAGTGAGAGGCCCGCGTACCGAAAAAAAAAAATTATTTATTTATTTTTGACTGAGTTGGGTCTTAGTTGCATTGCACAGGCTCCAGAGCGCGTGGGCTCTGTAGTTGCGGCACCTGGGCTCTCTAGCTGTGGCCCAGGGGCTCAGTAGTTGCTCTGCGTGGGTTTAGTTGTCCCGCAGCATGTGGGATCTGAGTTCCCGGACCAGGGATTGAACTTCAGTCCCCTGCATTGGAAGGTGATTCTTAACCAGGAAGTCCCTGTAGGGAAATTTATTAAAATGTTAACATAACCCCAGGACTGAACTATTATAATCACCTCCTACTGGCCTCTCTGCCACCAGCCTTAGCTCCTTTGACCCAACCTACAACGTCCCTGCCTTATAGAAGATTTGGCTTAGAGCATCTTCCGTATCTGATCTTGGTCTCCCGATCCCACTTCCTTCCTCGCCTTTTTCCTTCTACCATACCCCACCCACGTTCTGGGCATGTCAGCCTGGCAGTACTCTGAACTCTCTATTCTGTATCTCCATGCCTTTTCACAGGTGGACCCACTACCCAGAATGACTTGTCCCCCGGCATGTCATCCCCTTGTTTGTTTCTATTCAGCGTTTCAAGATGCAGCTCAAATGTCACCTTCTCTGGGAAGATGAACTCCCCAGGGAAAGCTGACCCCTTTTGTGCCCTCAGTGTCTGGTCTCGTGCCTGTTAAACAGATAGCAAAGGTTATTTTCAATGGCTGCTTTCTGTACTAGACTCTGCTAACGCCTCTTTCTGGGTAAATATAGTCTCTGTGTATCGGTCATCTTTCCAGCATTTATCAAAGTGCCGGGCATACTGTACAGACGTAATTAGTGTTCATTGAATTGACTTGAATTGAACGACATAGTGGCAAATCTGAGTGTATTTGGAGACTCATTTTATTGCCGATCCTGGAATAAGTTCCAAGAAAGCATTGTCATATAAACTACACTTATAACTCATGCAAAGTCCGAATGACATCTGTGGCATAGTGATCCTAGTCTCCTTATTATTGGGAGAAGGAGGTATGAGAAAGATTTCATTCTGTTATTTTTACAGTCTTCTTTGATGTACTTCTTGTACAATAGCCATGGTTCCCTAAAGATTCTGTGATCTTTTGAGCTGTTTGAAAGCACATTCAATGAAAACACAAGACTAACCACATGTGTGAAGTAAAATACAATTTGCTTTGTTAGTGTTCATCCAATTAATTTTTTAAAGGTATACCACCATCCCCAACCTTTAAAATGTTCGAAGAATTTTGACGTGACCAATTTTGGAGCTTTAATGGAATAGATTCCCCCTCTACCTATCTGACAGTACAAAATAATAACTGCCTATACATAAATACCTCACCCTTTAATCTAAGGCCTTCAATTCCTTAATGTCTGCAATTATGCTGATAGCTTAAAATTTTTATAAGTATAATAACTTTTACAGAAAGGTCCTCTGAGATACATACTGAAAAATTTCTCAGTGTCTTTATAAGTATATTAAATGGAGTTAATTCACTTCATTACTCCTTCTGTAATAGAAATCCGATTCCCAGAATGGAATGTCTTTTTCAAAGTATGCTGTTTGTTCCCAGGCTAAAGAAAAGCCTTTAAAAAAGAATAGCATAAGGTGTAAACTTCTGGTTATAAAATAAATAAGTACTAAGGTTGTAATGTACAACATGGTGACTATAGTTAGCACTGCTATATGATATATAGGAAAATTAAGAGAATAAATCCTGAGTTCTCATCATAAGAAGAAAAATTTTTCCTTTTTTCTTTCTTTTCCTTTTACTGTATCTGTCTACATGAGAAGATGGATTTTAGCTGAACCTAGTGTGGTGGTAGGTCAATTATTTCTCAATCAAACTGGAAAAAAATAGCATATCACAAAATGTCCATTTTTATTTAAATACTTGTTAATAGATATTCTCTAATCAATTATATGGAGTTATTTATGAAGAAAAATGTTAACTATATTAATTAAGGTTCAAATATTAGAGGCTGACTTAAAATGGAAAATGACATGTAAAAATGGTTTGTATGTATAGATAAATTAGAGAAAGACCTTTGATCATATTTTTCATTTTTAATTGATCTTTGATTATTTTTGTTTAAAACTATCAAATTATAGTTTTAAGTTTATAATTTAAATTTTATACTTATATTAAGTGTATATTTAATTATATATAATTATGCTTTTTAAAATCTACCGTTCCACACAATAAAGTGACAACAGTCTGTTTACAGCTGTGGAATGTTGGATTGTTACAGACTTCCAGATATGGAATTAGGAAGTTAATGGGTCCAAACATACTTTGAATTCCTGATGCATATCTCCAAATTGCTTCTGAAAGGGTGACACCACTTTATAGTATCACTGGTAATGCATGAAGATATAAATTAAAAATCTGCTTTTTCCAGGAATAAACAATATTACTTTGTAAAAAAAGTTTGCTAATTTAGTAGATATTTGGTGCATTATTCTAATCTACATTGTTTGCTTTCTAACAGAGTTCAACATTTTCCTGTAAATTTAGTAATTGGATTTTGTGTGTGTGAATCATTTGTTTATGATTTTTGGCTGTTTGTCTATTGAAATCTTAGTGTTTTTCTCATTATTATTATGAGCTATGTGTTATATGCATACATATATACATATATAATATCTTTTATCTTCTATGCTTGCTGTTTTCTCACTCTGTTGATTGTCTTTTAAAAGTTGTTTAGTTTGTTTACATGTTATTTTAAAAAGCAGAACTACTTAAATATGTCATTTATATGTAGTTATACCTGCTGACCTTTTCCTCAATAATTGTTTTCTGAAACTTCTAGGAAGTCCTCTCTCATGACATCCCCCAAATTGATAAATACACAATTCCATTATTTTCTGGGTTTTCTAATATTTAAGTTTTTATTTAAATTTTTGGCATTTGATTATGATGGGACTTGGTGTCGTTTTCTTCTTGTTTCTTGTGTGGGTGTTTATTGAGCTTCCTGGATCTATGGATTCATCGTTGTTCATCAGTTTGGAAAATGTCCAGCCATTATCTCTTCAAATGTTTTTTCTGCCTGCTCCCTTCCTCTGGGGACTCCAATTACAAACACATTGTCCAATTGAAGTTGTCCCATAGTTTACTGATGCTTTGTTCATTTTGAAAAAATATTTTCTTTTCCCTGGGTGTTTCATTTGAATAGTTTCTATTGCTATGCTTTCAAGTTCACTAATCTTTTCTTCTGTGGTATCTACTTTGCCATTATACCCATGCAGTGTATTTTTCATCTCACACGTTGTAGTTTCCTTCTCGAGTAGTTCAATGTAGGTCTTTTTTTTTCTTTCTAATAGCCCATGTCTCTTTTAACTTATTGAACATACGGAATATAGTTATAACAATTGTTTATTGTCCTTGTCTGCTAATTCTAACACCTGTGTTAGTTCTGTGTCTGTTTCAATTGATGTTTCTCCTCACTGCATGTTGTGTTTTCTTCCTTTTTTTGCATAATTTTTTTTTGTTGCATGTCAGACATTGTGAAATTTACCTTGTTGGGTGCTGGCTATTTTTGTTTTCCTTTAGACATGCTTGAGTTTGCTCTGGAATGCAGTTAGGTTACTTGGAAACAGTTTCATCTTCCATGTCTTGCTGTTAAGATGTTAGGTGGGATTGGAGCAGTGGTCAGTCAGGGGCAATTATCCCCCACTTCTGAAGCAAGATCTTTCCATGAATTCTACCCAGTCATGAGACTTTCATCTCACTGGTGACATGAGTGAGACAAAAGCCTCATGACTGGATAGAATTTCATTCCTGGTGAATACAGATATTGTTCCCTCTGATCCTTTCAGATGACTCTTTCCTCAGCTTGAGATAGCTTCCTCACAAGCAAGTGCTGACCATTACCTGAGGTGGACCCTTTGCATACCTTCAGAGCCCTCTCTGAGGTTCTTTCTTCTTCATACTCTGACCCACAAACTCCAGCCACCTTGTCCTCCCTGGACTCTTAGCTCCATTTCTTCAACTCAGAGGGTCCGTTGTGTTCTGCCTGGGTTTCCTCTTCTTGGACTGCAGCCAGGAGACTCTCCCAAGGCAGTAAACTGGGGCAACCATGGGACTCACTTCGTTTATGTCATGTCTTTCTAGGATCACTGGCAGCTTAGTTGCCTGATATACAGTGTCTTGAAAACCATTGTTTCATATATTTTGTCCTCGTTTTGGTTGTTTCCAGTGAGAGTGTAAAAATGGTACCTGTTACTCCATTCAGTTCAGAACTATAACTTCTTTAGGTATCTGGAATCCATTCTTTCTTATGGGTTGAAGTGCATATCTATTTTGAATTTTTTTTTACTCCATCCAAATTATTTACCCCAATATTAATTAGTGAAAATTTTCTTCCCTGATTGTTGTTGATATTTACATTGCATTATTTTAAACACTCACTTAAATTGGGGTTTATTTCTGGATCAGCTCTTGGGTACTGAGGATCTATTTGTCTAATTTTGCCCCAGAGCTATGCTCTTTTACTGGCAGGTGCTTTGTCATTTTTTTTTTTTTTTTTTTTTTTTGTCGGTACACGGGCCTCTCACTGCTGTGGCCTCTCCCGTTGCGGAGCACAGGCTCCAGACGCGCAGGCTCAGCGGCCATGGCTCACGGGCCCAGCCGCTCCGCGGCATGTGGGATCTTCCCGGACCGGGACAGGAACCCGCGTCCCCTGCATCGGCAGGCAGACTCTCAACCACTGCGCCACCAGGGAAACCCTGTCATATATTTTTAATATGTGATAATGCATGCTAATCTTCCCTATTATACTTTTCCATTAAGTGTTCCTCTGCGAATTTTTCAATTTTATTCTGTTATTCTTTTATATCTGTTTAAGAGGCATTTTGTCAAATTAAAAAAACCATTCCGGGATTTTTCTTAAGACTGAATTAAATATGGAAATTAACTTGAGGATGGCCCACAGAAATTTTATATAATATTTGTCTTCCTATCCAGGAGCTTAATATAGCTATCAATCTTCACCACTCATTCAAATCTTTCATTTTAATTTTCTAAAGGTTTTTATAGTTTCTTCACAAAGATCTTGTGAATATGTTTTCTCTCAGGTACTTCTGTGTATGTGTTTGCTATTGGAAATTGACCTTTATTTTGTCAATTTGTTTTTCTACAATTACAGATAAAATGTTCTTGACACCACATGTATGCCTGTGTGTCTGTGTGTATATATTTGCACTGATCTGGCTTCCCATATTCCATACTATATCCAGTAGTTTTTAGAACTGAACCCTTGACTTTTCTAGGTATATAATCATGTCACTAGGAAATAATGGTATTTTTGTCACTTTATTTACAATACTTAAATAATTCCATAAAATGGGTCATGAAACTAGCTACAGCATAGTGTTACACTACAAGAAATATTAGTCTGGATCCCAAATTGAACTGAAAATAAATTGAAATCTTCATAGAATCCTTTTAAAAATACCAAAGGAGGGCTTCCCTGGTGGCGCAGTGGTTGAGAGTCCGCCTGCCAATGCAGGGGACACGGGTTCGTGCCCTGGTTCGGGAAGATCCCACATGCCGCACAGCGGCTGGGCCCATGAGCCATGGCCGCTGAGCCTGCTGGTCCGGAGCCTGTGCTCCGCAACGGGAGAGGCCACAACAGTGAGAGGCCTGCGTATGGCAAAAAAAAAAAAAAACCACCAAAGGAAGAATCCAAATGTAACACAAAGCAAAATATTTTTATTTTTTCTATTTACTTCTTGTCTCTCTAATATCATCTCACACAGGAAACTGCTCTTCAATTTATCCCCAAAACTCCTCTCTCTGCCCCACATTCTTCTTCAAGTCCAGCTCACATAGAGCCAAGTCCTTCCCCCACCAGCACCACCCAAAGTTTCCTGGATTTTCTGATAACCCTATTAATTCCACTTTGCTGGCTTTCTTGGTTCTCTACTTCACCATTACCCTAACCAACAAAAAAAATCTTTCCAGTGGCAAATATTCAATGGAATTTAAGTTAGGATGGGGCTGGGGCAGGGGCGGGGGGTGGATTCAGGCTTTAGTGTACTTATCAAACAGATGACTTTGAATGCTTCTCATTAGCTAAGAAAATATAAACATTTTAAAGTCCCGTGGTTCTCTAAAATAATGTTGAAAAACATTATTTTTATTACATGTTATAATATAGGGAAGAGTTAATGAACCAATTTTTATATGATTGTACATAATTTTCAAATTTAAAAAGTTTGAAAACTGCTGCTCCACGGAAGGTACATGGAGGTATAGCCGAATGCACTCCGGGGTCAGGAAAATGCTCTGGTGCCATCTGCTGGTTCGTGAAGATATACCAGCTGCCCTGGTTGATTTCCAAACCATGTCTTTCAACTCCCAGCTCCCTACATGGCTTTCAAAATAACCAGAAAAATCATCGCAATTTTGGATGGCAAGACCACAGTGCTCAACCTCATAATAATGTAGATTACTTTGTTTGGGACACAACATGAAGAAACAAATTCTTAACTTCTCAGTCATTGAACTAGTCATGTATTTGTTGTACTTGACTAAAATGTAGATTTCACATGCTGCATTTACAGTGCTAATTAGGTACATCTTACTTGGTTTATCATCAATAGATACATTTTCAAGGAGACAGTATGCCATCAGTTGTAATATATCATGCAAATAATCTGCTAAAAATACAATTTTGAATTTTCTGAATGATTTACTTTTATTATAGTTAGAATAATTCTAAGTTATTCCTGTAACAATGCTACTCTTACTTGCATTCTGATACATATTTCTTGAACAGGAAGGAGATACAGATAGAGCTTACACACATTTACATTCATTCATTCATTTGTTCATCTCATAAATATTTATTGTCAACCATATACCATGCACTTTACTGTGTAGCAGGGATTCAGCCATAAATTTGAGAAAGCCCTGTCTTCAACACCATCCTTGGACCAGCATAAGGTCTGCGCATGGATATCACAAATACATAAGAAATAATTTTTTTTTAATGTGGATGCCTGTCCCTCAAAAACTGCCACTTAGGACTGCACATCCTATAACTCTGAATCTCCAGTCTCTGATTTTTGCATTTAAATTTCAGGGAAACGAGTCTCTTAACCCGTGTCCTCAAATAAAAGAAAAAAAAAAAAAAGCCTGTTTGAATGTTCTGGTTTGTGGATTGTACTGTTTCCGGACACTGCTTCAGAGCAGGGGGATGATTTGAATCTGGAAGTGCTTAGATAAGAGAAAGGATAAATTGATGAACTTGTCACAATCTTCCTTTCAGACTGCATGTAAACATTAGATTTTTGCATAGTAAAGTATTATTTCTAAGTAGTTCCAAACATGTAATTTCTTGTTTCCTTTTTTTTTTTTTTTTGTGGTACACGGGCCTCTCACTGCTGTGGCCTTTCCCATTGCGGAGCGCAGGCTCAGCGGCCATGGCTCACGGGCCCAGCCGCTCCGTGGCATGTGGGATCTTCCCGGACCGGGGCACGAACCCATGTCCCCTGCATTGGCAGGTGGACTCTCAACCACTGCGCCACCAGGGAGCCCATCTTGTTTCCTTTTGTTTTCCAATTTATGGTTCTGGAGGTACTCAGGAATTACTGTACTACATGTTCTCAAAAATTGGATGTGGTAGCTGAGGATCCTTTAACCACATTGAACAATTCATATGACTCTTACATTTAAAAATAAGTAGATATAGATATAACATGAATGAAGGGTGATACTGATTCTTTACACTGGCAACTAGAAGGACATGGATTAATAAACTTGTGAATAATTTTTTATGAAAATATTTTATTGAAATAAGGTTATAAAATCTTCCAAAAACTTTAAAAAAACCTTTAACTTAATTTAATTTTATTTAAAATGTTGTCATTATAATCTGTACTTTTGTGTTCTTTTTTTTTCTTTTAAAAACCATTTTTAAATTGAGGTAAAACTCACATAGCATGTAATTCATCATTTTAACCATGTTAAATTACACAATTCAGTGGTTTTTAGTACATTCACAATGTTGTACAACCATCACCACTATCTAATTCCAGGATGTTTCCATCACCCCCAAAAGAAACCTGTGTCTATTAACAGTCATTTGCAATTCTCCCCTACCACCATCCCTCCCTTGGTAACCACTAATCTACTTTTTGTTTCTATAGCCCATTCTGGACATTTCATATAAATCAAATCATTACAACATGTGGCCTTTTTTGTCTGGCTTCTTTCACTTAGCATAATGTTTTCAAGATTTATACATACTGTAGCCTTTGTCAGTAAATTATTCCTTTAATTGCTGAATAATATCTCATTATATGGATACACCACATTTTGTTTATGCATTCATCTGTTGGACATTTGAATTGTTTCTACTTTTTGGCTATTAGGAATAATGCTGCTAAGAACATTCATGTGTAAGTTTTTGTGTGGATATATGATTTCAATTATACTGAGGAGTGGAATTGCTGGGTCATATGGTAACCTTTTGAGCAACTACCCAACTGCTTTCCACGGCACCTACACCTTTTTACATTCCCACCAGCAAGTACCAATTTTTCTGCATCCTCACCAACACTTGTTATTTTCCATTTTTTGGATTACAGCTGTCTTATTGGGTATGAAGTACTATCTCACTGTGGTTTTTGATTTGCATTTCCTGACTAAAGATGTTGAGCATCTTTTCACAGGTTTATTGGCCATTTGTATGTCTTTCTTGGAGAAATATCTATTCAAATCATTAGCCCATATTTCTTTTTTAAAAAATTATTATTACAAATTTATTTTATTTATTTATTTATTTTTGTCTGCGTTGGGTCTTCATTGCTGTGCACGGGCTTTCTCTAGTTGCATCAAGCTGCGGCTACTCTTTTTTTTTAATTTTTTTTATTAGTTTCTGCTTTATAACAAAGTGAATCAGTCATACATATACATCTGTTCCCACATCCCTTCCCTCATGCATCTCCCTCCCTCCCACCCTCCCCATCCCACCCCTCCAGGCGGTCACAAAGCACCAAGCTGATCTCCCCGTGCTCTGCGGCTGATTCCCACTATCTATCTACCTCACGTTTGGTAGTGTATACATGTCCATGCCTCTCTTTCGCTTTGTCGCAGCTTACACTTCCCCCTCCCCATATCCTCAAGTCCATTCTCAAGTAGGTCTGTGTCTTTATTCCCGTTTTATCCCTAGGTTCTTCATGACATTTTTTTTAATTCCATATATATGTGTTAGCATACGGTATTTGTCTTTCTCTTTCTTTTTTTTTTTTTTTTTTTTTTTTGCGGTACACGGGCCTCTCACTGCTGTGGCCTCTCCCGTTGTGGAGTGCAGGCTCCGGACGCGCAGGCTCAGCGGCCATGGCTCACGGGCCCAGCCCCTCCGCGGCATGTGGGACCCTCCCGGACGGGGGCACGAACCTGTGTCCCCTGCATCGGCAGGCGGACTCTCAGCCACTGCGCCACCAGGGAAGCCCTGTCTTTCTCTTTCTGACTTACTTCACTCTGTATGACAGACTCTAGGTCTATCCACCTCATTACAAATAGCTCAGTTTCGTTTCTTTTTATGGCTGAGTAATATTCCATTGTATATATGTGCCACATCTTCTTTATCCATTCATCCGATGATGGACATTTAGGTTGTTTCCAGCTCCGGGCTATTGTGAATAGAGCTGCAATGAACATTTTGGTACATGTCTCTTTGTGAATTACGGTTTTATCAGGGTATATGCCTAGTAGTGGGATTGCTGGGTCCTATGGTAGTTCTATTTTTAGTTTTTTAAGGAACCTCCATACCGTTCTCCATAGTGGCTGTACCAATTCACATTCCCACCAGCAGTGCAAGAGTGTTCCCTTTTCTCCACACCCTCTCCAGCATTTATTGTTTCTAGATTTCTTGATGATGGCCATTCTGACTGGTGTGAGATGATATCTCATTGTAGTTTTTATTTGCATTTCTCTAATGATTAATGATGTTGAGCATTCTTTCATGTGTTTGTTGGCAGTCTGTATATCTTCTTTGGAGAAATGCCTATTTAAGTCTTCTGCCCATTTTTGGATTGGGTTGTTTGTTTTTTTGCTATTGAGCTGCATGAGCTGCTTATAAATTTTGAAGATTAATCCTTTGTCAGTTGCTTCATTTGCAAATATTTTCTCCCATTCTGAGGGTTGTCTTTTGGTCTTGTTTATGGTTTCCTTTGCTGTGCAAAAGCTTTGAAGTTTCATTAGGTCCCATTTGTTTATCTTTGTTTTTATTTCCATTTCTCTGGGAGGTGGGTCCAAAAGGATCTTGCTGTGATTTATGTCATAGAGTGTTCTGCCTATGTTTTCCTCTAAGAGTTTGATAGTTTCTGGCCTTACATTTAGGTCTTTAATCCATTTTGAGCTTATTTTTGTGTATGGTGTTAGGGAATGATCTAATCTCATACTTTTACATGTAGCTGTCCAGTTTTCCCAGCACCACTTATTGAAGAGGCTGTCCTTTCTCCACTGTACATTCCTGCCTTCTTTATCAAAGATAACTTGACCATATGTGCGTGGGTTTATCTCTGGGCTTTCTATCCTGTTCCATTGATCTATCTTTCTGTTTTTATGCCAGTACCACACTGTCTTGATTACTGTAGCTTTGTAGTATAGTCTGAATTCAGGGAGCCTGATTCCTCCAGCTCTGTTTTTCGTTCTCAAGATTGCTTTGGCTATTCGGGGCCTTTTGTTTTTCCAAAACAAATTTTGAAATTTTTTGTTCCAGTTCTGTGAAAAATGCCAGTGGTAGTTTGATAGGGATTGCATTGAATCTGTAGATTGCTTTGGGTAGTAGAGTCATTTTCACAATATTGATTCTTCCAATCCAGGAGCATGGTATATCTCTCTATCTATTTGTATCATCTTTAATTTCTTTCATCAGTGTCTTATAATTTTCTGCATACAGGTCTTTTGTCTCCTTAGGTAGGTTTATTCCTAGATATTTTATTCTTTTTGTTGCAATGGTAAATGGGAGTGTTTTCTTAATTTCACTTGCAGATTTTTCATCATTAGTGTATAGGAATGCCAGAGATTTCTGTGCATTAATTTTGTATCCTGCTACTTTACCAAATTCATTGATTAGCTCTAGTAGTTTTCTGGTAGCATCTTTAGGATTCTCTATGTATAGTATCATGTCATCTGCAAACAGTGACAGCTTTACTTCTTCTTTTCCTATTTGGATTCCTTTTATTTCCTTTTCTTCTCTGATTGCTGTGGCTAGAACTTCCAAAACTAGGTTGAATAAGAGTGGTGAGAGTGGGCAGCCTTGTCTTGTTCCTGATCTTAGTGGAAATGGTTTCAGTTTTTCACCATTGAGGACAATGTTGGCTGTGGGTTTGTCATATATGGCCTTTATTATGTTGAGGAAAGTTCCCTCTATGCCTACTTTCTGCAGGGTTTTTATCATAAATGGGTGTTGAATTTTGTCAAAAGCTTTCTCTGCATCTATTGAGATGATCATATGGTTTTTCTCCTTCAACATGTTAATATGGTGTATCACATTGATTGATTTGCGTATATTGAAGAATCCTTGCATTCCTGGAATAAACCCCACTTGATCATGGTGTATGATCCTTTTAATGTGCTGTTGGATTCTGTTTGCTAGTATTTTGTTGAGGATTTTTGCATCTATGTTCATCAGTGACATTGGCCTGTAGTTTTCCTTCTTTGTGACATCTTTGGTTTTGGTATCAAGGTGATGGTGGCCTCGTAGAATGAGTTTGGGAGTGTTCCTTCCTCTGATATTGTTTGGAAGAGTTTGAGAAGGATGGGTGTTAGCTCTTCTCTAAATGTTTGATAGAATTCGCCTGTGAAGCTATCTGGTCCTGGGCTTTTGTTTGTTGGAAGATTTTTAATCACAGTTTCAATTTCAGGGCTTGTGATTGGTCTATTCATATTTTCTATTTCTTCCTGATTCAGTCTTGGCAGGTTGTGCATTTCTAAGAATTTGTCCATTTCTTCCAGGTTGTCCATTTTATTGGCATAGAGTTGCTTGTAGTAATCTCTCATGATCTTTTGTATTTCTGCAGTGTCAGTTGTTACTTCTCCTTTTTCATTTCTAATTCTATTGATTTGAGTCTTCTCCCTTCTTTTCTTGATGAGTCTGGCTAATGGTTTGTCAATTTTGTTTATCTTCTCAAAGAACCAGCTTTTAGTTTGGTTGATCTTTGCTATCGTTTCCTTCATTTCTTTTTCATGTATTTCTGATCTGATCTTTATGGTTTCTTTCCTTCTGCTAACTTTGAGGGTTTTTTGTTCTTCTTTCTCTAATTGCTTTAGGTGCAGGGTCAGGTTGTTTACTCGAGATGCTTCCTGTTTCTTAAGGTGGGATTGTATTGCTATAAACTTCCCTCTTAGAACTGCTTTTGCTGCGTCCCATAGGTTTTGGTTCGTCGTGTCTCCATTGTCATTTGTTTCTAGGTATTTTTTAATTTCCTCTTTGATTTCTTCAGTGATCACTTCGTTATTGAGTAGTGTATTGTTTAGCCTCCATGTGTTTGTATTTTTTACACATCTTTTCCTGTAATTGATGTCTAGTCTCATAGCATTGTGGTCGGAGAAGATACTTGATACAATTTCAATTTTCTTAAAATTACCGAGGCTTGATTTGTGACCCAAGATATGATCTATCCTGGAGAATGTTCCATGAGCACTTGAGAAAAATGTGTATTCTGTTGTTTTTAGATGGAATGTCCCATAAATATCAACTAAGTCCATCTTGTTTAATGTATCATTTAAAGCTTGTGTTTCCTTATTTATTTTCATTTTGGATGATCTGTCCATTGGTGAAAGTGAGGTGTTAAAGTCTCCTACTATGATTGTGTTACTGTCGATTTCCCCTTTTATGGCTGTTAGTATTTGCCTTATGTATTGAGGTGCTCCTATGTTGGGTGCATAAATATTTACAATTGTTATATCTTCTTCTTGGATCGATCCCTTGATCATTATGTAGTGTCCTTCTTTGTCTCTTCTAATAGTCTTTATTTTAAAGTCTATTTTGTCTGATATAAGAATTGCTACTCCAGCTTTCTTTTGATTTCCATTTGCATGGAATATCTTTTTCCATCCCCTTACTTTCAGTCTGTATGTGTCTCTAGGTCTGAAGTGGGTCTCTTGTAGACAGCATATATATGGGTCTTGTTTTTGTATCCATTCAGCCACTCTGTGTCTTTTGGTGGGAGCATTTAGTCCATTTACATTTAAGGTAATTATTGATATGTATGTTCCTGTTCCCATTTCCTTAATTACTTTGGGTTCGTCATTGTAGGTATATTCCTTCTGTTGTGTTTCTTGCCTAGAGAAGTTCCTTTAGCATTTGTTGTAAAGCTGGTTTGGTGGTGCTGAACTCTCTCAGCTTTTGCTTGTCTGTAAAGGTTTTAATTTCTCCATCAAATTTGAATGAGATCCTTGCTGGGTAGAGTAATCTTGGTTGCAGGTTTCTCTCCTTCATCACTTTAATTATGTCCTGCCACTCCCTTCTGGCTTGTAGAGTTTCTGCTGAGAGATAAGCTGTTAACCTGATGGGGATTCCCTTGTGTGTTATTTGTTGTTTTTCCCTTGCTGCTTTTAATATGATTTCTTTGTGTTTAATTTTTGACAGTTTGATTAATATGTGTCTTGGTGTATTTCTCCTTGGATTTATTCTGTATGGGACTCTCTGTGCCTCCTGGACTTGATTAACTATTTCCTTTCCCATATTAGGGAAGTTTTCAACTATAATCTCTTCAAATATTTTCTCAGTCCCTTTCTTTTTCTCTTCTTCTTCTGGAACCCCTATAATTCGAATGTTGGTGCGTTTAATGTTGTCCCAGAGGTCTCTGAGACTGTCCTCTGTTCTTTTCATTCTTTTTTCTTTATTTTGCTCTGCAGCAGTTATTTCCACTATTTTATCTTCCACCTCACTTATCCGTTCTTCTGCCTCAGTTATTCTGCTATTGATCCCGTCTAGACTATTTTTCATTTCATTTATTGTGTTTTTAATCGATGCTTGATTCATCTTTAGTTCTTCTAGGTCCTTGTTAACTGTTTCTTGCATTTTGTCTATTCTATTTCCAAGATTTTGGACCTTGGAAATAGAATCTTGGATCAGCTTTACTATGATTATTCTGAATTCTTTTTCAGGTAGACTGCCTATTACCTCTTCATTTGTTAGGTCTGGTAGGTTTTTATCTTGCTCCTTCACCTGCTGTGTGTTTTTCTGCCTTCTCATTTTGCTTATGTTACTGTGTTTGGGGTCTCCTTTTTGCAGGCTGCAGATTCGTAGTTCCCGTTGTTTTTGGTGTCTGTCCCCCGTGGCTAAGGTTGTTTCAGTAGGTTGTGTAGGCTTCCTGGTGGGGGGGACTAATGCCTGTGTTCTGGTGGTTGAGGCTCGATCTTGTCTTTCTGGTGGACAGGTCCACGTCTGGTGGTGTGTTTTGGGGTGCCTGTGGCCTTATTATGTTTTTAGGTAGCCTCTCTGCTAATGGCTGGGGTTGTGTTCCTGCCTTGCTAGTTGCTTGGCATAGGGTGACCAGCACTGTAGCTTGCTGGTCGTTGAGTGAAGCTGGGTGCTGGTGTTGAGATGGAGATCTCTGGGAGATTTTCGCTGCTTGATATTATGTGGAGCTGGGAGGTCTCTTGTGGACCCGTGTCCTGAAGTTGGCTCTCCCACTTCAGAGGCACAGCACTGGCTCCTGGCTGCAGCACCAAGAGCCTTTCATCCACCCGGCTCAGAATAACAGGGAGAAAAAGTAGAAAGAAAGAATTAGTAGAAGAAAGAAAGAGAGAGGGAAAGAAAGGAAGAAGGGAAGAAAGGAAGGAAGGAAGGAAGAAAGAAAGGAGGGAGGGAGGATGGAAAGAAAGAAAGAAAGGAGGGAGGGAGGGAGGAATGAAAGCAAAAGGAAGAGTGAATGGAAGAAGGGAGGGAGGGAGGGAGGGAGGAAAGAAAGAAAGAAAGACAGGAGGGAGGGAGGGAGGAAGGAAAGAAAAAGAAAGTGTAAAGAAGAAGGGTGGGAGGGAGGGAGGGAGGAAAGAAAAAGAAAGAAGGAAAGGAGGAGCAGAGGGAGGGAGGGAGGAAGGGAAGGTAGGAAAAAAAGAAAGAGCAGGTAAAGTAAAATAGAATAAAGTATGAAATATAGTAGCGTTATTAAAATTAGAAAGTAATTATTGAAAAAAAAAACGGACCGATAGAACCCTGGGACATATGGTGGAAGCAAAGGTATACAGAGAGAATCTTACACAGAAGATTACACATACACATTCACAAAAAGAGAGCAGGGGGAAAAATCAAAAATCTTGCTCTCCAAGTCCACCTCCTCAATTTGGGATACTTCATTGTAAAAAGAGGAAAAGGGCGAGAAGTCTGAAATCTTGCTCTCTAAGTCCACCTCCTTAATTTGGAATAATTCGTTGTAAAAAGAGGAAAAGGGGGGAAAGTCTTAAATCTTGTCCTCAAAGTCCACTTCCTCAATTTGGGATGATTCGCTGTCCATTCATGCACTCCACAGACGCAGGGCACATCAAATGGACCGTGGAGCTTTAATCCGCTGCCTCCGAGGCTGCACAGAGAGATTTCCCTGTCTCTTCTCTGCTCTCACAGCTCCCGGGTCTCAGCCTTGGACCTGGCCCCGCCTCTGCGCGTAGGTCGCCGGAGGGCGTCCGTTCTTCGCTCAGACAGGACGGGTTTAAAGGAGCCGCTGATTCGGGGGCTCTGGCTCACTCAGGCAGAGGGGAGGGAGGGGCGCGCAGTGTGGGGCGGGCCTGCGGCGGCAGAGGCCGGCGTGACGTTGCAGCAGCCCGAGGCGCTCCGTGCGCTTTCCCGGGAAAGCCGTCCCCGGGTCCCGGGACCCCGGCAGTGGCGGGGTGCACAGGACCCCCGGAAGGCGGGTAGGACAGTGACCCGCGCTCGCACATAGGCCCCGCGGCGGCGGCGGCAGCAGCAGCCCCAGCGTCCCACACCCGTCTCCGAGGTCCGCGCCTGTCTCCGGCGCTTCCCCAAGCAGCCCTCTTAATGCCCTCTCCTCGCGCACCAGGAAACAAAAGGGAAAAAAGTCTCTTGCCTCTTCGGCAGCTCCAGACCCTTTCCCCGGGCTGCGGCTACTCTTAATTGCTGTGTGTGGGCTTCTCATTGCGGTGGCTTCTCTTGTTGCGGAGCACGGGCTGTAGGCGTGCAGGCTTCAGTAGTTGCAGCACGTGGGCTCAGTAGTTGTGGCTCACAGGCCTTAGAGCGCAGGCTCAGTAGTTGTGGCACACGGGCTCAGGCGCTCCGCGGCATGTGGGATCCTCCCGGACCAGGGCTCGAACCCATGTCCCCTGCCTTGGCAGGCGGACTACCAACCACTGTGCCACCAGGGAAGCCCCCTTAGCCCATATTTAAATTGGATTACTTGTCTTTTTTATTGTTGAGTTGTAAGACTTCTTTGTATATTCTGGGTACTAGACCCTTACCAGTTATGTGACTCACAAATATTTTCTCCCATTCTCTGGGTTGTCTTTTCAATTTGTCGATAGTGTCCTTCGATGCACAAAAAAGTTCTTAATTTGGATCAAGTCCAACTTACCTATTTCTTCTTTTGTTGCTTGTGTTTTGGGTGTCAAAGAGTACAGGATTTTGCACTCTAATTTTTTAGAATGTCCCTCAGTTTGGGTCTGTCTGAGGTCTCCTCATGATAAGTTCCAGGTTGTGCACCATGTCCGTTAACCATCCTCACCCCTCTGGAAGGAGGTGCACTTAGCCCTGTGTTGACCCCCCGAGTTCATTGGCTCACCCGAGGTCACATGGCAAGTGTGGGTCGAGCCGGTTTCATCTCAAGCTTGCCCGGCTGCAGGGCCTTGGCTCCTGAGAGCAGCAGCCTCTCGCTTCTGGGGTTGCTTGTCACCTCTGCTGCTTGCAGGACTGGCTTTCAGGCGGCAGAGGGAGTTGTGACTCCTGCCCAGGAGCTGGTGGGAAAGGTGGAGCCCCAAGTCTGCCCCCTCCACACCCTGGGGACCTGAGGGCAGCAATGAGGCTGACGCCCACCTGCTTGCCCCTCCCTGCAGTTGGGTGTTCCTGGTGAAGAAGTGTTACCAAGACAGGGACACATCCCTGCAGAGCAGCGTCATCACCAAAGTCAAGGGTGTGACCTTCACTAACACCTCAGAGCTTGGGGAGCGGCTCTGGGATGTTGCCGACTATGTCATCCCACCCCAGGTCTGAGCCCCACCCAGCACAAGGGCCTAGGCTGACAGGGTCTGGATCTGGGTGGGTGACATGGGAAACTGCTTGGGGAGCCAGGGACCTCCATTCACTGTCTCCCTTGGCCTGGGACGGCTGCAGGGTTTGCAGATAGACTCTGCCCAGGTCCTTTCCCCCATGCCAAACCCCAGCCCTCCCCAACTGTGCCTTACGGGGCTGCTCTGTTCCCATCAAACCCTGAGCCTGTTGAGACCAAATGGGACCCATAAAACTTCCAGGTCAGTGTGAGTTGGGTGGCCTGGCACCGAGAGCCCCGCCCTTATATTGGCCACTGTCCCTGGGAGCAGTTCCCTGGGCTGGGGCCAGGCCATCTCATCACTGCCCCTTCTCCTCTCTCCCCTCCTGTATCTCAGCTTGGACCCTGGGGGCTGAGGTCAGAATGGTTTGGGGTTGTGGGCATGGAAGAGACCCCTCTAAGCATACCTGCTCTGGGACTCTGAGGTCAGTGGGCTCTTGGGTGGGATCCACTGATTTTGTGGCCCCAGTGTCTGCAACACCCATGCAGAGATCCCACCACCTTCCAGGCAGCCCCGGGAAGGGGGGACCCCAAATAGCAGGAGGGGGTTCCTCAACCTCCCTCTGGTTTCTCAGGGAGAGAATGTCTTCTTTGTAATCACCAACCTGGTCGTGACCCCCAACCAGCGGCAGGAAACCTGTGCCGAGGTGCGTCTTGGTGCAGAGAGCTGGGGAGGGGGTGGGAGAGCTATCAGCAGTACTTGGGGTCCACCCCTCTCCTGAGGCAGGGGTGTCGACCCCCTCCAAGGGCCCTGGGGGATGTGTGCACCAGCGTGCACACCTGCATTGTTCAGGGGAGAAGCAGGTTCTCAAGGGGTGAGCTGCCACAGGCAAGAGAGGAACCCCTGGCCTCACCCTGGGGTGGGACCTGGTTCTGAGAAGGGGTCCCTGCAGGCACCTCCCCCCAGCCAGGCACCCTTTCTCTCCTGGCAGAGTGAAAGCATTCCTGATGCCTTGTGCTATGAGGACAGCGACTGCCCTCCTGGGGAGCCTGTTGTGGCTGGAAATGGTGAGGCCTGGAGTAGACGGGGCTGGGGGCAGAAGGGGAGCTGGAACCAGGAGGTTCCTGGCATTGTCCTTCTCCCACCCCTGCAGGAGTGAGGACTGGCCGCTGCCTGTGGGCGGGGAGCGAGCAAAAGGGCACCTGTGAGATCTTCGCCTGGTGCCCGGTGGAGACAAAGTCCAGGCCAGCGTGAGTGGCTGCAACCTCGGGACCCTGAGGAGTTACCCAGTCCTGGGCAGCGGGTCCCAGCCCGATGGTGGAGATGTGTCCTGGGGGAGAAGCTAGGACACCCCACAAAGGCCCCAGGACCACCCCAACATGATCAAATTGACTGTCCTTTGCAAAGGCTCCAGGGCACCCAGGGAGCAGACAGGCTTCAGCCTCAGCACAGGCATGGAGGGGGCGGGGCAGGGCCTCCTGAGCAGACTGTCCTGCCTTGGTTTTCAGGAAGCCACTCCTGGGCTAAGCTGAAGACTTCACTGTTTACATAAAGAACTTCATTCGTTTCCCCAAATTCAACTTCTCCAAGTACGTGGGCCTGTGTGCATGGTGTGTATGGGACGCTGTGTGGAATGACCCACTGGGTGATGAGGGGGCACCCTTTCCTGTGCAGTGGCGGCAGGGCTGTGTCCTTTCGTACTGGAGGATGTTGTGGGTGGGAAAGCAGTCAGGATCTGAGGAGGGGCTAAAAGTCAAGGGCTCAGTGTGGCTCAGGCCCGGTTTCTGGACTGGGAACAGCGAGTCTCACCTTCCTTTCACTGGCTCTTCATGGCCTCCACCCAGGACAAATGTGCTGGACACCACAGACAGAGCGTTCCTGAAGTCCTGTAAATTTGGCCCCAAGGACCCCTACTGCCCCATCTTCCGACTTGGGTCTGTGGTCCGCTGGACCGGGAGCAGCTTCCAGGAGATAGCTGTGCAGGTGGGTGGTGGGGCTGGAGGGCTCTGGGCTTGAGCTCTGCAATGAGGAGGGGGTGTGGAGGAGGACCCATGGGATGGGGTGGCCCTGCATTCACCTGCCCAGGGACTGTCTCAGAATTAGCTGTGCTGCACAGCCAGCTGTGCTGCACTTGGTGAGGGCCACACTTGCACCCGCATCTGGCTCTTGAGTCCTGGGGCATCAGCTGAAACCGAGCCAGGGGCCCCACTGGCACCCTGGCTGTGGTGTGAGGTGCCAGTCCTGCGGTAGGTGCTCGCTCGGGTCATTCCCTTCTCCCTGGAGCGTGAAGCAGGAGGATATGGGCTGTCAGCGACGTACTTTTCTCAGTCACCCCATAGGTGTGAACCCTCCCGGAAGGATGCTCCAGTGGGGCCAACCCCCTGCCTGAGCTCTCCATGAAGAGTTGGTCTGTGACTTCTGTCTCCAGAAAGTTCTGTGCACTGATTCTTTTTTTTTTTTTTTTTTTTTTTTTTTTGCGGTATGCGGGCCTCTCACTGTTGTGGCCTCTCCCATTGCGGAGCGCAGGCTCCAGACGCGCAGGCTCAGCGGCCATGGCTCACGGCCCAGCCGCTCCGCGGCATGTGGGATCTTCCCAGACCGGGACACGAACCCGTGTCCCCTGCATCGGCAGGCGGATTCTCAACCACTGCGCCACCAGGGAAGCCCTGTGCACTGATTCTTGTCTCCTTTGCATCAAGGGTGGTGTGATAGGAATTCAGATTGACTGGGACTGTGACCTTGACAGAGCTCCCTCGGAATGTTACCCTCGCTATTATTTTAACCGTCTGGACAACAGATTTTCAGAAAACTCTCTTTCTTCTGGGTACAGCTTCAGGTAATGGGGGCTAAGTCTGCCACCTTATGACCCTGTCCACGTTTCGTGTCCTTGCCTGGGTGTCAGCGCTATGACACCCCTTCCTGGGGGTGGGTGTCAGAGTGGGAGGTGCAGGGAGGCTGCCAGGGGGCCTCTGGGACAGAAGCATTGGCCATGGCTCTGGACTTACCCTGAAGCTGAGGCCTGGGTCAGGCCCATCAGTGCCTTGGTGGCCCGGGTTGGCCCGGCAGCCGTGGGAAAGCCCTTGCCTCTTGGGGAGTGTCTGGCAAGAACTGCAAAGATCTGAATGAACCTTTTATGTCACATCAGCAAGGGGGTCTCCAACCTTTCCTGGGGCTGCTGAATGCCAGGGTCCTGGGGTGGGGTGGGGGTTATAAATCTCCTAGGTAGTGGAGCCTGTGTTGCCAAACAGGGAAGACCCAGGCAGGCTGAGGGCTCCCCGAGCCGTGTCTCCCCCAGGTTTGCCAAGTATTACCGAGACGCAGCTGGGGTGGAGCTCCGCACGCTGTTTAAAGCCTACGGGATCCGCTTTGATGTGATGGTGAATGGCAAGGTGTGTGGGTGAGGCCCCCCTTCTGAAGCTGGGCAGGTCCTGGGAGGGTGGGGCATGCTGGGGGGGACCCCAGGCTGGCTCTGGTGGAGTCCCTGGGGATCCTGCTGTCCTGCTGCCTTCCTCACCCCACCTTGTCTCTCTGTGCTCCAGGCAGGGAAGTTCAACATCGTCCCCACAGTCATCAACGTGGGCTCAGGGGTGGCGCTCATGGGTGTGGTGAGTACCTCTCCCCCACCCCCTTTACCCTCCGAGCACCCGTGGGGGTGGGCAGGGGGACACTGCCCCAGGGGAGTTGCCCCAGTGCTCCAGAAAGAACCAGAACTGGGGAGGTCAGTGTGGATATGGGGGTGAACAGGGCTCTCTGGGACTTCACACCCCTCCAGCAGCCCCCAGGTGGCCGTGACTACCTGGGTTTCTCTTTCCAGAGCCAGAGAGGCTTCTGCCTGTGGCTCTGCAGCTGGGGGGTTCTCCGGGATCCTGTGCAGCCTTGTCTCCACTTCTGCTAAAGAGAAGCAGGATCCGGCTATATACAGGGCTTCTCAGCCGTGGCCCTGTTGACACGTAGGGCCAGATCACTTTTTTTGTGGGGTGACTGTGTGCATTGTAGGGTGTCTGACAGCATCCTCGGCCTCTACCCACCAGACGCCAGCGGCACATTCCCCCCCCCAGTTGTGACGGCCAAAAATGTCTCCAGATGTTGCCAAACTGCCCCCCCCGCCGTTGTGAATCACGGGGCTAAAAAGATGAGAGGCAGGGAAGTCGGGCTGTAGTCCAGGTCTGTCCCTTCAGTTGGGCAGAGGGGCCACCGGAGAGGAAGTAACGGCTGGAGGGCAGGGAAAGGCTTCCTCTGGATCTTTCATGCCCCTTTGTTTTTCTGGAAGCTTTTTAAAGACAAGGCAGTCATCAGAGTGGCTCACACCCATACCAGCAAGCCCCTTGCCAAGGTTTCTGGCAGCCTTGTCCCTGGTTCCTCTGCCCGGGAGGTCACAGCAGCCCCATGGGGGCTTCCAGGAGGACCTCAGACTGACTTTTTATTGAGACCAAGAACACCGTGTCCTGTAGCAGGACTCAAAGAGGCCATGCTCCTGAGAGGTGGTCAGTGGATGAAAGTGGGCCCCAAGGGACTCCTCTTAACTGCAGCAACATTGATGGGGAGCCCTGCACGTTTGCATAGGTAACTTCCCAAGACAGGGGCCACCTTCAGACATCACATTCTTATGATGGGGGTAAATCAGAACACAGGCATCTGGGGACACACTTGTGGAATGAAGGTAATGGCGAAAAGTGGTAGAGGCTGGGTGGGGGGGGGTGGGAGGAGTGTTCTCTGTGGAACAAGGAATTGATAACCTTTTTGGCATCTGGGGGAGGGTTGCGGGGGTGGGAAAGGTTGTGCAATGCTCAGGGTCAGAGGCCCTGATTCACCTGTGGTCCTCCATCAACCCTCTCCCACCACCCCGCCCCCTCCTCTCTGTGCAGTGGGTGGAGTCGCCCTCTGGTGGAGGAGACTGGTATTTGCGCCATCCACTCTGGTCTGAAGAGCTTGTGTTCAGGTGT
Organism: Mesoplodon bidens; assembly: GCF_964165515.1. NCBI lineage: Eukaryota > Metazoa > Chordata > Mammalia > Artiodactyla > Ziphiidae > Mesoplodon > Mesoplodon bidens. Next base: position 114,378,493 of record NC_138176.1, on the reverse strand, counting down.
CAGTGGGTCGGTCCGCTGGGTTGGCGCAGGCCTCCTCATCTTTCCTTGACCGCTGCTGTGGTGTCCTTGTTGTTCAGATACCCTCCAGTCCCTCTCTCACTGCCTACTAAAGGGATCTTCCCGCAATGCCACAATTCCGTTCCTGGCCCTGTTCCCAGGCGTGACGAGCCTGTTCCTCTGCAGTGCCCTTCCTGAGCGTTTTTTCCTTTTTCCTTATATAAAATCCTCTTCAGCCTCAAGACTCAGCCCAGATATTCCTCCCCAGGCTGAGTAGAGTCCCATCTTCTCTCTGCTGCCCCTGCTCCTCGCCCCATCACGGGACATTGTCACTCTGTCATAATTTATATGCTCGTCTCCTGCACCAGAGGGGGAGTCCCCAGAGAGTGTCATTGTCTTACTCTTTCCCGCACCCCAGGGCAGTGCCTGGCACTGGTGAGTGCTCAGCAGACACTGGCTGAAGGCGTGATTCGATGGGATCAGGGTAGTGCGGCGTGCTCAACCTGAGGGGTCAGACGGACCACAGGCTAACTCTGGCTCTACCGTGGACCAGCTTTGTGGCCTTGGACAAAATGCCTCTTTCTGAGCACAGCCCCCCTCAGGGGTTGCTGCAGGATCAAATGGGATGTAGTTGGTGTCAAGTGGCCGGGTGCTCTCTGGAAGTCTAGGATTCTGAGTCAGGGACCCCAACTCTTTTGCAGGGGTCTTTCTTCTGCGACCTGGTACTCATCTACTTCATCAAAAAGAGCCACCTGGTTTTATGTCGGCGTTTGTGGGGTAGAGGCAGGGCTGAATACAGGGAGCTCCCTTGGAAGGGCTGGGTAAGGCGGAATGTTCTGAGTACCAACTCTACAAAACTGGATTCTACTTCAGAGCAGCTGGCAGAAGACAAGACCACCCAGGCCATGGGCAGGAGACCTGGTTTCCAGGCCTGGCCCTGCCACTGTCTCCCCAGGTGACTTTGGACCAGTCCCAGGCCGCCTTGGGCCTCAGTTTCTCTCCCTGTGGCTGGCTGCCCTCTGCTTCGAGCTTCCATTCTCTGCTGACTCAGCAATTGGCGGCCTCCAGTGGGGAGCTGGGCCTGGAACCCAGCGGCGGACGCAGTAGCTCGGCGCTCCCTCAGACAACCCGTGGTACAGATTCCCGCGACGCCATCTTGCACTGGAGGATGCTCACTTTTGCGTTCTTGAAGATAATTCTCTTGAAAACAAGTGAAAAATAAATATAATGTATTGATTTTTACATAATTTATATTTTATGAAAATATATTCAAATTTTGTACACTTTGAATGTAATTAAATTTTATTTTTTAATCTCTTTGATCATTTTTGCCAATAGAACACAAATATTGCAAGTCTGGATTAAACAACATAATTGGTAATTTTGCTGAAATGGCAAAATTTTATGGGCTAAATATATAGGATATGTATTAGCTCTACATATCTTTATTACTCATCCACAATCATCAGCCAATCAATATTGTACGCAGACAGTTACAATGGTAATTAAATTCTGCCATCTTTTGTATTTTGCTGTCTTTCAGCCGTATGAAAACATTTTCATTTTATCATTATAATTGTTTACTTGTCAAAATTGGAGGTTTTAACATATCCGAGGTAACAGTGTGCTAGGTTGATTTATAACTCTTAAGTATTTAGACTGACAGGTGTGTGTCCCTCTGTATCCTTGCCCTGGCTCCAATATCATAGGGGCAGACTCCATGCCAGCCTATATGGAGACAGTATTCTAGTGAGGGGATACAAGAAATAAATAGGTATGCAAACGAATCAGATCATTTCAGGTAGCCGTAAGTGACATGAGGAAAATACAAGCTTGGTGTATTTGATGGGCAGAAATTAGCCCTCTTGTGATTGGATTAAATGTCAAGATCAACCCTAGCTGAGATATCTCCACTTTATCAAGAATTGTCACTCAGGTCTTAGCATAAATGTTCCCTCCTCAGAGGGTCCTTCTCCAACCACTCAGACTAATGATGCCCTCCCTCTGTGACCCCTATCATATGGCTTTGTATTATTGTCATCAGACCCCTTATTACATTGCCTGATGGTTTTCTGATTTATCTGTTTGCCTTTTATCTGTCTCTTCCTGGTGGGATGTAAGCTCCACAAGAGTAGAGAACTTACCTGTCTTGTTCACCACCATATGCCTAGCCTGGTATAAAGTACACATGGAGTGAATCAAAGTATCCATGCTCTGGATTAAAGGGGAGTGGGGTGAGGAAGGGCTTTTTAAGAGTCCTTTTTTTTTTTTTTTTTTTTTCTTTTTGCGGTATGCGGGCCTCTCACTGTTGTGGCCTCTCCCGTTGCGGAGCACAGGCTCCGGACGCGCAGGCCCAGCGGCCATGGCTCACGGGCCCAGCCGCTCCGTGGCATATGGGATCCTCCCAGACCGGGGCACGAACCCGTATCCCCTGCATCGGCAGGCGGACTCTCAACCACTGCGCCACCAGGGAGGCCCAAGAGTCCTTTTAAAAAGAACTCATTCATTCAAATCACTTATGAATTTGCTTTTTTGGGGTAGAGTCCTTGCTATGAACAGTGATTGAAATAAGGAGTAGAATCATCACTCTGCCACATGACATCCCCCATAAGATGTAAGAATGCATGGTTAAAATACCATCTCTGAAAACAATGTTTACACTTGCATCAAGAAATATGTATCACTACAGCTAAAATTTTGGATTTAATGAATGTAAAATGGCACAAGGCATTAAAAGGATTATAAGATAGGAGGAATTGCAGAGCTACAGATGATCTATAACCAATATTTTAAATTCAAATAACAACTGAGAAAGGACACTTGCTCTGGTCCTCGGCTGAATAATCAAACCGGAAGACAGGCTTATAATCACAAAAACTGAGGAAGTGATAATCAGAAAACAATCAGGAATATATCAAAAGAATTCTTTTTAAATTCTGGAGAAATTAGATGAGAATTCTAGAGAAATTCTGGAGAAAAAGATGTAACTCAAGATCATGGCATATTTTTTTAAATCAAAGCTTTTTGAAACGCATATTACATTTATGGATCTCTGACTTGTTCTTTTTACTTTGCTAGTTTACTTCTTTTTAAAAATATATATTTATTTATTTTTGGCTGTGTTGGGTCTTCATTGCTGTGCGTGGGCTTTCTCTAGTTGCGGCGAGCGGGGTCTACCCTTTGTTGCGGTGCGCGGGCTTCTCATTGCGGTGGCTTCTCTTGTTGCAGAGCACGGGCTCTGCACGGGCTCTAGGCGTGCAGGCTTCAGCAGTTGTGGAACACGGGCTCAGTAGTTGTGGCTCGCGGGCTCTAGAGCACAGGCTCAGTAGTTGTAACGCACTGGCTTAGTTGCTCTGTGGCACGCGGGATCTTCTCCGACCAGGGCTCGGGCCCGTGTCCCCCGCATTGGCAGGCGGATTCTTAGCCACTGTGCCACCAGGGAAGCCCTGCTAGTTTGCTTCTAAAGTAAAATTCAGACGGGCCCATACACCATTGGAACTGACATAAAAATGGTTGAACCAAATACTGCTGTAACTTTCCTTTTATTTTCACTTTGATGAAGCTTTTAAAAATATGAGGATCTTTTTTTAGGCAAAAAATCAAATATGTCTTTGTGGATAAAAATAGGCCTGATTTTCATTTCTCACTACTTTCACTTCTCCCCAAACTGACTGCTTTTGTAAAGAAAAAAAAAATTCCTTTGAGAGATCTGTTGTTAAGGATGAAAGAGATACCACCAGAACTTGAAAAACCACACTACAAGGCAATCAACACCCCATGCAAAACTCTCTCTAGAAATAACTGAAAAGATTTTTTTGGTTGTTTTAAATGCTGTTAAAGCAAAGCACAACAGAAGATTGTGTTCACAAAAGGGAGAGATCAGCACGGAGTATAGAAGTGAGCCCCCCAAACTGTAACTCTGTTTCCAACAGTCTCCAAGGAAGAAGACTGACACCCTGGCATCGAAGAGCTCCACATCCTAAGAGAAATGAATGCATCCAAAAAAGATAGGTAGGATATCCAATTTCACTCCTGTGTCCTGTGCAGCTTCTTGGAGAGGCCAGTGCACTCCATTTGGGCACATACCGCTGCTTGGGGAACAGAATGTGGTATATCCATATGGGACACTCGTCAGCAACACCGATCTATAGTGACACCAAGGAGACCAATGGTTACCTGATGCCGGCAGTGGGGTGGGCATCACAGCAAAGGGGCAAGAGGGAACTTTTTAGGGGCGATGGAAACTTTCTATGTCTTGAATGGGGAGATAGTGTTACCTGCTTATTCTTTTGTTAAAACTCATCGAATTGCTAAACTGAAGTGTGTGATTTCGTTTGTAAATTACTTCTCACCAGGGTTAGTTTACACCAACCAACCAACAAACAAAAAACAATGCGTGGCCTCCAAGAATGCAAAGTGGCGGAAGGGATGGCCCCCAAGCCCCAGGACGGTTGTGTCCAGAATTTGTGGAGCGGCTCACACCGCGATCAGTAGCTCATCGCCTGAAATTCTCAGCTTCTTTTCGTTTTATAGAGGAGGTAAGAAACAGAGAGATGAGAATTCGGTGTAGCTCACACCGCCCAAAGGCGTTAGCGCGGGTATATGAACCCGGGCTGTGACTTCACAGCTCAGTTTGTTTTTGTTTTGTTTTGTTTTGTTTTTGCGGTACGGGGGCCTCTCACTGCCGTGGCCCCTCCCGTTGCGGAGCACAGGCTCCCAACGCGCAGACTCAGCGGTCATGGCTCACGGGCCCAGCCGCTCCGCGGCATGTGGGATCTTCCCGGACCGGGGCACGAACCCGTGTCCCCTGCATCGGCAGGCGGACTCTCAACCACTGCGCGCCACCAGGGAAGCCCGCTCACAGTTTTAACCACTGCGCGATGCTGCCGGTACCTAGTAAAAGCTGGATACGTATATGTTGAATGAATGATTCCGGCTACAGAACCTTAAAGCACACAAAAGGCCCGCCCAGAAACTGAAACTTCCAGCCACAAGCCAAAAACAGACCACTAGCTCCCAGCTAGCCGACCGCAGATCCCGAGCCTTAAGTCCCGCGCGGCGGAGGGGCGGGGCTTCGCCGCCTGGAGGCGGAGTCTCCTTTTGACATTCCGGCAAGCTTGTACCTCTTCACTTGCCGTAGTGCCTGAAACCGGAAATTCGCCCGAGGAGTGCTCCACATTTCCGGGCGAGAGCTGGACTTATTGGTAACACGTGGGAGCTGCTGTGAAGATTCGTTGGATTCTGAGTCCTGCCCCAAGTCGAGCTCCGGGTGAGTAGGAGCTGTGGGTCGGGGTGGTGTACAGGGGAGCGTAAGGTGTGCGCGGGTTTTCGAGTCTCCGCGGAGTCGGGGCTGAGAAACGTTCGGCGCGGTCCCCGGGGCTGTAATTAGCTGTTACCGCTGTTGCTTTAGTGTTTGCACCTCCGGCGTCCGCGAGTCCCTGGGCAGCAGGTGATGTGTCCGCGGCCGCGTTGAGTACGGAGGAAAGTTGCTTGTACGTGAGGCATTTGCTGCTTACCGTTAAGCCACCTTTTAATTTTGTAGAGGCTTCTCACGGGGTTATGTTTCTTAGCCTGTGTGTTTAGAAATCCGCTGGCCTGAAAGATGACGTCCTTAGCCCAGCAGCTCCAACGACTCGCCCTTCCTCAGAGTGATCCCAGCCTCTTATCTAGAGATGAAGTTGCCTCTTTGTTGTTTGACCCCAAGGAAGCGGCCACCATCGACAGGGACACCGCCTTTGCCATTGGTGAGCTACCCTTTAACTTAGGAAAGCTCTGGGAAGCGTGTGTTTCCTGGATGTTGGTGTATTTTTTTGTTTTCTTTTCTCACCCGCCCTCTTCCTTAGCGGTTTTTAACTTGCTCAGCTGACTTACGTTGTTAAGGGGAAAGAGAATAACAAAAAGCCATGCGCTAGATGCGTGAAATGTATATAGGCAGCGGCATCTGAATGTCACAGGTGATAAACAAGGTTGGGGGGTCATCTAAGCTGTAGAGAGGAGGAACAGTCAAAAGGGGCGGGAGGCTGTGGCTGGAGGGTAGGGGAGGAGCCTTCCTAGGACTGGCCTAATTATTGTATTGAAATTGTATTGTATTGAAAAAAGAAAAAAGGCCCCCTGCCAGAAGGTACTTTCTGTTCTCCTAGTTGGTGAGATGAGATTTATTCTCTATGTTGGAAACTAGAAATCTATGTTTGGGACTGTATTACAGATTATATATGCTAAAAGAATTCATAGAGTTTTAGGCGAAAGTAACACTGTAAAAGAGGGGTGAGATGGGTTTGCTCGCAAAGACTTGTTAAATAAAGTGGCCTTTTCCTAGGATGCACTGGCCTGGAAGAGCTGCTTGGTATCGATCCTTCCTTTGAGCGTTTCGAAGCACCGTTGTTCAGCCAGCTAGCAAAAACCTTGGAGCGGAGCGTTCAGACCAAAGCAGTGAACAAACAGCTGGATGAAAACATTTCATTATTTCTTATCCACCTGTCTCCTTACTTCCTGCTGAAGCCGGCACAGAAGTGTCTGGAGTGGTTGATCCACAGGTAGCAAATGGAATTACGGAAATAATTATGGGCTAATAACATTGATCTTTTTAAATTTAAAGTTTAAAGTTGAAAAATCAGGTGTATTAAGAGTTTAGTACGATCTGTATTGGGTGAGGTAAGCGTGCCCTTCTACTGTTTACCTCATTTCTGTTGATACTGAGAAGTAGAACTACTGAAGATCTCGAGTAAATAGTCTAGCCTCATTAGTTCTGAGGGGCTCGTGTCAGTTTGCTGTTACAAATTGTTGCTGCATATTTGGGGCAAAGGGTGTTATTGAACTTCTTGCCAAAATAACAAAAAAAAAATGGTTTGGGAACAGGGTAAGAGTATTCTCTAAAATACCATAACTTAAGAAAAACAATAATAGCTAATACGTATTGAACATTTGTACACCAGGCCTTGTGGTAAGCACATTGTGTGCATTATCTCAGCGCTCACGACATTCCTGTGGGGAGATGCTTCTCTTATCCCCATTTTACAGTTGAGAAGACAGGTGTAGAAGAGTTAAGTTGGCTGAGTCACATGACTGGTAAGCAGAGATGCAAATTTTGTTTCCAAGGTCTGATCTTTACTCTACTTTGGAAATTGTCTCAGTAAGTTTATTCAGTTTATTTTCTCATTTATTTGTATTACATTGGTATTACATCATAGTTGACACATTTTAATTTTTTCTCCTGTGTATGTTTTAAAAGTAGAAAGGCTTCCACTTCATTAATTAGAGGCATGGGGGTAAGGGAAGCCAGTGAATCATTGAGAAAACAAGTGTAACCTGGGTCTTCTCATTATCGTATCATTGGATTCATCAGACAAAAAAAAAAAAAATCAAACCCGTACTATTTCCCTCTGTCTTCTAGCATTTAATTTACCCCAAATAGATCATTACTGTAAGGAGTACTTTTTGCGTTTGGTTTTGCATTTATTTGTTCATGTAACTTATTTATTTAGCAAACATTAAGTTCAATACAAGGATGAATAGGCTGCCCTTTCTTACTGTTTTGAAAGAAATGCCACAATAAGGGTGTATACAGAGTTTGGGGCACGTGGTGCTGCCTGAAGTAGTTGAGGAAAGCTTCATGGAGAAAGTGATGTCTTGGCTAGTACTAAAGCCATATTATAGAACTAATAAAAGTCAAGGGGTGTGGTGCTGTAAGAAAGGTACAGGTGAAAGGATAGGAGAGTTTAGACAGATGTAAGAGGGATCACTTGGCTGGGAGAATTAAGAAAAGCATGTTGAAAAAGAATGCATTTGAGCTAGATCTTAAAGGCTAGACAGGATGTAATGGATCTGACAGAATTAATAAATCTGTCTTATGTTATTAGGGTGGCATGACCAATACCAAGTTTTGTAAAGTTCATGGACAAATTAAATATGGTTGTAATTTGATCTTCTTTTTTTATTCAGAGAAGGTAATATGATTTTCTTTATAATTAGTCTTCTGGTTTTAGGATTATGATAGTTAGGTGAGGTGAGGAAACTAAGCTGTGGGAAGTGAACTTTGGAGCATGGAGAGAAGCTGAGTGTTGCTGCCTAGTTGACCAGTTTGGTTTTCTGTTGGTTTGACTGCAGTGATCCCAAAGTCACGTTAATGTAATAATGGATTTTAAAAAAAGTTGAGAGACGGTGAATGGATGTCAATTTTGATAGTGAATATTTTAAAATGCTACTGCATGAGAATTGGCAAACCCTGTTGAGTACTTTCATGCCTATGCTTTAAGTGCGCTCTACCTTGCTTATAGTTGTATGGTTGCTTTAAGTGGGTTTAGCTCGTTGATAACACCGTTTGGACACGTAAGGAAATACACGCTTATAAGTTTTGTGTCAGTTAGAATTGTTTGCTTTTTTTTCCCCAGGTTCCATATCCATCTTTATAATCAGGATAGCCTCATTGCCTGTGTTCTCCCATACCACGAGACAAGAATATTTGTGCGGGTTATACAGCTTCTAAAAATTAATAATTCAAAGCACAAGTGGTTCTGGTTATTGCCAATTAAGGTATGATTGTTGAATGACACGTATCTATAATCATTGCAAACCTTCATTAAAGGTATAATTTGGAAAAAATTAAGTCTTTGGTGCTCCTGAGGGTAGACCAAGTATTACCTCCATCACTTTTATTTCCTAACTTCCAGTTGAAACTGTTATGAATAATAGCTGGCCTTCATTTAGTACCTGATATCAAGATAGGCAATTTGTATTTTATTATCTTGGATTCTCACAAAATTCTATTTTTACAGATGAGGACAGGTTCAGAGAATTAAGTTACTTGCCAAAGTTCATGTAACTCTGAAGTGGCAGAGTTGGGATTTGAATCCAGATCTGATTATAAAGCTTGTCTTTCCACTATACCATGCTGTCTGGCATTTTAAATTTTGGAACTGAGAAGCTTAAAACAAGTTAGAGGTGAAGATGCATAAAATACTTACAAAAATTAAAGGGATAAGGATAACTTGAAGGACTTCAGAAGTTATTAAAGTTGCGAAGAAGATGCTAGAAAATTAATTTACAGATGAATAATAGTACGGTTGTCTTACAGGATAGCTCTGGCTGAGATCAGATAGCATGATTTTGTAGTAAAACACCTGACTTGCCATTATCACTTTGTTTGCATCTATAGTAGAGGAAAGTAGATGTATGTTGTTAGCAAGAAATTTACTGAATGTTGAGCACGGCGATTCAGGCCAGCAGGAGGGCAGATGGGGATGAAAGTAGGTAAACAGGCTGGGCCTGTGGAATGAATTAACTTGATGGGTGATGACAGGAGGTCCATGGTCAGAATTAGTAAAAAGAAAGGGAATGGGAATTTTTAATTAGAAGAAAAATTTAAGTGTTTGAATGTAAAGCACTTGAACTTAAAGAATGTTCAAGAAGAGAAGGCCAACCTAGAATAAAGCTTCTTAATCCAACTACTCAACGTTCACTCTGCTAATAACATCAAAATTATTTTTCCCCTTATAGTCTACACCCAGACGCTGCTGTTCTCTAGGCACACTTGTTTCCGGTATCCAAACCCCCCATACCTATTAAATTTCACTTCAAATTATTTTTTCATTGATTTATTCAAAATTTATTGAGCACTAATACATGCCATGCACAGTGCTAGGCAGTGGGAAGCGCAGTAGAAGTTGACTGTGTTCCTCTCTGTTTCTATTACTAGTGTTATTGTGAAGCAGTGACAGATCCATAGCACGTTGGCTCAAAAGCCAAATTTAACCAGTAGAGTTACTAAGAATCTAGAGAATCCAGATTTAGATAAATACATATCAAAACGCAACACGTGATAAGTAAACGTTTTTCACGGAGTACATCCACACTCATTGCTTGGCCTTCTCTTGAATTTCTAAAGTTTGCACAATTTTATGTGTTAATTTCATCTTTACCAACAGCGATAGGGAAAGACTATTTCGTATTTATGAACTGCAGCAGTTTGAAGCTGTTACTTTGGTAGGTACTTTAAAAATAATGATGAGTTGATGAATGTCCTAAGTAATAGCTGGTTCTTTCCATCTGTAATAGCAATCTGGAGTGCCCTTAGCTAAAGGAACTTTGGTTACCCACTGCTACAAAGATCTTGGATTCATGGATTTCATTTGTAGTCTGGTGACAAAATCTGTGAAGGTGAGTAGTAAATTGTTTCATGAACGTATAATTCCATTAGAAGGTTGCTTCCTCTTCATAAAGAAAACAATTGAAGGCCTTCTCTAGTAACGGTGGGACTTTGAAGAAGTGCCCTTTTCTTAAAGGATCTGCTGTTTTGGAGCATGAGCAGCTTGATCAGTCTTTCATCACCAAAGCTGTTTTTCTACAAAAATAAATTATTCTCTTCCTTGCCAGATTCTATTTACAGTGACTGTTTAAACAAAGACACAGTCTAAAAATGTCAGGAAGGTTGTTCATTCTTGTCATATTTAATTGAACTCTTAGACGTGTTTATGTAATGTTACATATGGGAAAATTAAAGTGTCAGCCTGAAGTAGTTGAGGAGAGCTGTAAATATTTTCATACTTTCATCTGATTGGCCTTTCACTCTTAAAACTGTGTGTGGTTTGTGGTTTTTTCCCCAGGTTTTTGCTGAGTATCCTGGGAGCTCAGCTCAGTTGAGGGTGCTCTTAACTTTCTATGCTTCTACCATCGTGTCTGCTCTGGTCACCGCCGAGGACTTATCCGACAATATAGTCGCCAAGCTGTTCCCGTATGTTCAAAAGGTTGGCCCCACTCATGTGTAAAGTAGATTATTTTGTACCTGAAGGAATTTTCTTGCTTTTGAAAATTTCACTTAGACATTAATGTTTTTACATTGACAATTTATTTCAGATGGTTAATGAGATTTAATTTATAGGTAAAAAATATGACTTCTTAAAAACTTACCAGAGTGGGATCTTAGGTCTCCTTAGGGATGAATGTTGGCTGTTTGGCCCTGCCATCTTCTCCCAGATCTGTTTTCTTAGCAGTCATGTTACCTCAGTGGAAAGAGAATGGATTAGAAAATCTCTTCAGGGCAGAGGCTCTCTTACCATTCTGTTTGCATTGACTTCTGCTTCTCAGTGTTTCTTCTCCCCAAGTGCCTCATTGCCTCCCACTGTCCCAGATTCCCGATGGAGGAACTGCTTTGCTTCCCACCAGTGTCCCAAAATTACTGTCTTTAATCAGGCACTGTTTTGTTCCTGATTGAAATCTCCCTTACACAGGTGGATGTTTTCATATAAAAGAAGACTCCTTGGCTCCTGTTAGGATGTGTAGTGGAGGTTTGAGTTGGGAGGCCTTCTGAGATCACTTCTGTTATTCAAGAGACTTGTCTCGTTTCCATGTCCCCTCAGGAAAAGGGGCCAACATCTTGATTTTTCACTTCTGAGGAGTGTTGATTCTCAGTGTGTGTTAGGTTGTATTAATCTCTAATTTATGACGTTTCCAATTTGTCAAAGTAAAGTAACATTTTAAGTAGGATAAAATAACACGGTTTGTCATTTTTTCCTTATATTTTAAAATATATTTAGGGATTGAAATCATCTTTACCAGATTACAGAGCTGCAACGTACATGATAATATGTCAGATTTCAGTGAAAGTGACCTTGGAAGATACCTTCGTCAATTCCTTGGCTTCACAGATCATCAAAACACTGACCAGAATTCCCTCTCTGATCAGGGATGGATTGGGTTGCTTGATAGTGCTCCTGCAGAGACAGAAGCCAGAGAGCCTGGGGAAAAAGTATGTATAATTGAATTGACAGTGATATTAATTACAAGTGAATGAAGTTATTTTGAATACTTTTTTCATAAGATAAATTTTACACTATTTTTAAAAATTACCATTCATTGTCTAACTTGTGAAGTCAACATCTTATGTCTTGCTTCTTCAAAGGCCGTTTCCACACTTATGTACTGTTCCTGATCTTGTTACACTACTTCACGGGATTTCTGAAACATACGACATCAGTCCTCTTCTGCGTTACATGCTTCCCCATCTGGTTGTCTCCATTGTTAATCATGTTACAGGTATGTGGTTTTACATGTTGTGTCCAGAAACTTCCTTTCTCAGATGCGATTCTCTTAAAATAGGAACCACATCCTTGGTAATATCTTTAAGATATTTAGAGTTTCTGCTAATTGTTTTTGTGTAATGTATCTATTTTTCTGAATAGAGAAACATTTGAGGTGGGGAGCAGGTTTAAAGGAAATCCTTGTTAAATGAGTTATATGCTCAGTGTTTTGTTTTTTTTTTTAATATGTGTTCTCACACAGTCTCTACATGAAAAAGACTGGAATTATTTTAAAACAAAACACATTACTCAGTAAAACTTTCCCTTCTCATTTAGGTATTTAATGAACTTTAGTGATTCATTTACAGTAAATATCCAGTTGCCAAAACAGTTTTTCTCCCTTGAGTCATTGAAAATATAAGATCAAGAAAATCTCATGCATGAAAATCCAAATTTAAAAAAAGCCCAAAAGTTATTAGAAGGTGATTATTTGCATTATACGTTTTTCACTCTTCAATAAACGTAGAAAGACAAGGAAGAAATACTTGGTAGTGTTGCTACTGGACTAAGAAAGACATACTAAGAAAGTCATTTCTAAAGTTGTATCCATTTATTGGAAAATAGGATTTGCTTAACTCCATCTCAGTTTAAACGTGAGTTTCAGAAACATGACTAGCACGAATGAAAGTGTACTTTTCCTGTTCTGATGGTGATGAGTAATGAAGCCAGGGCTCACGTTCATTCATAAATGTGGGATGGAAGATGACCGCTCTTGGTTCGGTAAGGAGGCTTTGAGATGAAGCTTAGCCTGTATTCAGGATGGTTTATTGAGATGTAGATTCAGGTCCCAACTTCACCGCTTGTAGTGTGGCCTGGGGAAAGACTATATTCTTTGGACTTCTGTTTCGTTCATGAGAGAGGCATGAAGGTACTTGTTTTTAAAAAAATGCAGAGAATTTCAGGTAAAGGATAAATGAGGGTAATGTATACAAAAGTGGTTTGAAAAGATATAAATGACTAAACAGGTGAAGTACACTTTTGAAAATAGGTAAAAAGCTGGATGTCATTATATATATGTTTTAAAGTTATTCCTGTAGAAAGATTTTCTGCTATAAAAAAACTTAATAGCATACCCATGCGGGAAAAGTTTTCCCCAATCAATTTTAATTTGTTATATATGCTAAGGAGAAGAAACTGAAGAGATGGATGGTCAAATCTATAGGAGACTCTTAGAAGCCATACTTACAAATATATACCTGAAGAACAACTTAGACCATTTGTTGGCTAGGTAAGCTGTTACTTTTGACATGCTTTTGATTTGTATTTTTGTGGCTTAATATTCTTTTCAGGGTTGGCTAACAGTTTTCCAGTATCCCTTTATAATGTATTTCTTGCTTTGTCCATGCCATTTCATCTAATTATAAGTACTTAATCCAATAATTGTGGCAACAGAAAATGTAATTTCTCTTGTTTGTCTTTAGTGCTTATATGTGGTCATGGAAAGTTAATAGTGAAACTAAATTTGGGTTATACTACATGTAATTTGTGGTTGTTTAAAATTTCCTAATACTAAGTGGACCAAAATGCCTGAAACAATACATCACAGTTGGTAATCAGTAAATATCAATTAGAAACTTAATATTGAGGGTTGGCATGAAGTAAAGATAGTTCGGCCTCCCGTTTTCTTTTCTTATTTGAAGGGCAACTCGATGCATTGAAAAGAATGTAGTCTTGGTGGTCAGATGTAGGTTTAAATCTTATCACCTCTGGCTAGTAGAATAGTAAGTTCTGACAGTCAGGCTGCGTGGACCTCGGTTTGCCGTTGTGTATCGTTGGGCAGGTACCTATCTGGTGGGCGTGTCATTTGTGCCTCTTGCTCCCATAGTTGGCTTGTGAATTCAATGAGGTTAAATATGCAAAGTACTGTTGAGAGCTTGGCTCTGGAGTCAGACAGGGGTGGAAAACCTGCTCTACTTTTTATGGCTCAATAGGGCTAACTGAGCATTGCCTCTTGTTGCTGTTCTTGTTTGACCTCAGGCAAATGATAAGACTTCTTAGTCTGAGTTTTTGTATCTGTAAAATGAGTCTAATTTCTATCTTGTAGAGGTCTGACAGAGAATATTTCTAAAGCACCTAGAACGTAGTAGGTATTCAATAAATAGTAACTCATGTCTGTGGTATTTGTTTTGTTCTGCAGCCTTCTTTTTGAGGAGTATATTTCATATAGCTCACAGGAAGAAATCGATTCTAATAAAGTATCTTTGCTTAATGAGCAGTTTCTTCCACTTATCAGACTTGTAGAAAGCAGGTGAGTTGTGTGTGTGTTTGTGCCCTTCTTAATGTGTACCTCTTGTTTTATAAAGAGATGATTCACAAGTCACAACTTAATATAGTGAATGAATTGTAAGGATACTGTTCTTCTTTTCTACTTTTCAGGAAGGGACAATTATAGGATTTAAATATATTTGAAATATAAGGGAAAATAGGGGTTGTGTGGGGACTATGGAGAGTATAATTTTTTTATATAGACTTTTTGTTGTTGAAAGAGTCATAGTAACAAACTTGATCAATATCATTTGGTTTTACGTATTCCATTTGTCAAAAATTTAAGTCTCAATCTCAGTAATTTAAAAAATTATATTTTTTCTTTTATACATATATAGTGTGTGGGGTTAATAACTTTGTTAAGAATAATGAACTAACTCTTTAATTTCATCCCAGATATCCCAAAACATTAGATGCCGTATTAGAGGAACGCCTAAAGGAAATTACAGACCTAAAAAAACAGGAGCTTTTTCACCAATTTATCTCTCTTTCTACAAGTGGTGGAAAGTATCAGGTAACTTTTTTTTCAGGGGAATTATGACACTTACGGGTATTTGTGTGGTTAGTTGAAGAGCTCCAGAAGGAAATTTGCTACTTTACTTCTGTTTGGGAAGTTTCATAGAGAGAGAAGATTTTATACAGTTTGCCTAGTTAGCTGAAGTAAGACTCTGAGGCAGGAATTAAGGAATTAAGGAATTAAGTACAGTAATTTTTAGATAACTGTGAACCTGATACTTATTTCTGGAAAAGCGTTGTTCGGAAATTTTTTATATGATGCTCGTTAACAATCACCAAAACATGGCCTAACTTAGGTTTCTAGTGTTTCTTATCTTTCTGCCGTACCCTTATCTTTCAAGTGCAGTACGCACCAGCCACGTGTGGCTATTTAAGTCATTGATTAGGAAAAGGGAAGTGGATTTTGTTTCATGATTATGTTAGAACTTCAGAAATTTTCTGGTGATTCGCCCTAAGTCTTTATAGACATTTAAGTAGTTCTTATAATTAGCCTTGAAAATAAATGTTAGGAAGAGAAATATGGTTGTTTGGGTTTTTCTCTTCCATAATTAGACTTTCGTCTTTAATGGTATTTCATTTCCAAAACCATATGTTGATAGACTTCCTTTGTAGTCTAATTATCAATACATAAATAAAGTTGTCACTAATTTGAGTGTCACTGTTACATCATTTAGATGAATTGCATTCTCTTCAGTGATCAATTTTTTTGATTTATATTTTCATTTAGGCGCTAATACAGTGATTTATCTTAGGTGCTTTTCACCTTGGAATCAGATATACATAAAGAATACAAAATTACTTCATAGAATTACTTCACTAATTTAAACCTACATGTAGACACAAGTATACATGAAATCACAACATTCACAAAACAAATTTTTATCTGCTGTTACTCATACTATGTTCTGGAGACAAAGATTTTGCTTTACTTTTTACTTTCAGTTTGGTGTACTTTTTGGTTTCTGAAATTAGATGGTTGTTATTGAATAAGTTGGGCAGCTCGGGGTGGTTTTCTCTGGTTCTTCTTGATCATGTGCTGCTCAGATTGGCGAGATCATGTGGTAATTGTGCTGAATCCTGTAGTTTTTAGCAGATTCTGATACCTCCTTGATGCTCAGTCTGAATCATCCACTTGCTCCTGTGAGACTTCTGGCCATTAATCATCTGAAAAATGTCATGACAACATCAAAGGTTTGTGTCAGATAGCCTTCATTTGTGATGTTTTTACCCTTATGATGAGCAGTGTAATTCTAGAATAAGAAATTGAATTTAACACCTAGAATCAATACTGTTTAATTATAGAGATAAGCCTAATAAAGAATATGGGCATTCATTGGAAAAAGATTTAGGACCATACATGCCAGAAGCCACCATTTTAACCTGTATATGTTTCCACGTTGCAGATGATTAGGTTAGCTTTAGTTGAGATTTTTTCAACCTGGGATTTATAGATTAATTTACAGAGGGTCATAAATTATCTGAGAATTTTTTAGTTTTGAAATTTGAATTTGATAGTCTTAAGTTTAACATGAGTGTATTTGGGGACATCAGAATGATAGCTTTTGGAGCCCTGTTCATGATTTCGGTACCTGCCAGTTGCATTTGGCTTTAAAATTTTGGTGGCTCCTAATAGTAAGTACAGAAGCTGACTTAATTTGTAAATAAAGCCTTTATAACAAAGTGATATTTTACAAAGACATTGCAGTGATTCAAATAGAGCAGTATTTTCCAAACTTTAGTCATTCAAGCAAATTTTTTGCTGTATTAGCTGACCACTGATGTTATTATTTTTTTTAATTTTTCTTTAGTTTCTTTTAAATGGGCTCATTTTTTTCACATAGCTTTCTTTTTTTTAAATTGAGTTATGGTTGATTTTCAATATTATATTTCAAGTGTACAACATAGTAATTCAATATTTTTATAGATTATACTTCATACAAAGTAAATACAAAATATTGACTATATTCCCTGTGCTATGCATTACATCCTTGTAACTTAATTTATACCTAGTAGTTTATACTTCTTTATCCTCTTCATCTATTTCACATAGCTTTTAAATCATGCGTTTGAAGTGCTAATTGTACATTTTACTGTAGGTAATACAGTTTGAAATAAGAATGTTCATCTGTTAACATCTAAAATCATCTCATGTACTACCGTTTGCATATTTGGAAAATTTCTAGACTAGAGAAAAATGCTACCAGAGTTTAGTTTCTCCATAGCACATAGTAGTATAAACACACTGAACTCTAAACTTGTGTCATAGCCATTAAAACCAGATTCATGTTACAAGTAGAATTTAATTTCAGCTAATCATAATTACCATGTTAAGTTTATTTAATTTTGAATTTTACTGTTTTTTTCTTTAGTTTCTTTGCTTTTCAATTGGTAATTTAAAAAATATTTTAAAAATATTTTCTCTTATATTTTTGAAGAGTTATACTTAATTTTTAAAATGGTAGATGTATTCAAATTTGAAAAATATTGCTTGGCTTAATTCATTTCTGATCTGGTACAAATTGTGTTTCTTTCATAAATTGCTGGTAGGTTTGTCTCGTTGATTTGTTGGATAATTAAACTCAGTGAATACTGTTCTTTGTTGTAATAGGAAGATTTCAGTGCCTAGAATAAAAAGCGAGATTCCTGGAATCTCCTAATATTCTTGAAACCATTCTTATCCTTCCTGGTTTTACTCTTAATCCTGTCCTACCCTGTCCTCCTCTGGATTTGTTAGTTTTTTCAGTGAAGGGCAGTGTATACATTCAACGTACAGGCTTTAGTATTGTAATTGCAGTTAATGTCTGTCTTTGCATGCTTTGATTTCCTTTTCCCTTCTCTGTTAATGTATGGACATAGGTTCTGTTCTGTTCTCGAATTCCAGATTGAGCTATTTGGCTACTTGTTAGCTTTTGAGAAAATTTTGGCATTTGGCATTAAACTTGGACTTCAGTTTTGTGAATTTTAGGGATTTTACTTTTTGTCTCCCAACCTTCTGACCTACATTATTTTCTGTGGGATTATTTACTTGTTTTTTTTCTTTTCACCACCTACAGGTAGAGATATATTCAGTTTGGTTAGCAGTCTTATTTTTCTGTTATTGTGAATGATTTTATGCTTTATTTTCTTTTGTTACTTAAAAGAAAAATATGAACTTTTGGGGGCAGACTTCACTGTCATCAGCACGTGTCATCATCCTTGTAAAAACCTTGAAAATTAAAAGCTAACTTTTAACACTGCTTACTATGTCTAAAGCACTGTTTTAAGTATTGATATGTATTTTTTGATCCTGTAACAACCCTTTGAGGTAGGTACTATTATTAGCCCTATTTTATAGATGAGAATAATGAGACCTAGGAAGGTTAAGTAACTTGCTCAAGGTCGCACAGCTAGTAAGTGGTAGAACTGGGATTTAAACTTAGACATTCTGGTTCTTTAGTTTGTGCTCTCCCAAAATCTAGGTTCTCATTTTAACAAGATGAGCTCATTAATGCAAAAATTGTATTTTAATTGCACATCTTATTATATTTTCAATGCAAACTGGAAAGATTTTGTACCAAACAATTATTCATCTAAAAAGGACTTCTAGAGCTTGCCTAGTTCAACGCAAGTGTGCTTAGTTTTGAATTCGCATCCAGGGCAGCAGAACCTGTGTTCCTTAACTGGAATTCTGGAGTGCTTTTCACAAAACCATACTTCCTTTCTAATGTAAAGTCTTCAGAGGTTTTAGCAACAACTAAATTAAACAACTAAATTAAACAACTAAAAAAATTAATATTTTTTTCTATTGCTCAGGAGAGTATCGATGAGTCTTTCATTAAAGAAGCTATTTTAACCCGATTAGGTGATGATAGCATAGATGTTGTCTTGTCAGCTATAAGTGCATTTGAGGTGAGTGAATTTGTTGTTCATTGACGTGCATGTTTTGTTTGTAAATATTTACTTACTCTTCTCACATGAATCTCTGCTCTAGGCAGCAGCATATTTGGAAATTATTCTTTCACTGGAAATTTGTTCTGTTGAGAGCACAGACTTAAGCCTGGTTGGGGAAAGCACATGGGAGTAACTAGATTATACAACTTTATATATTTGGAAGTTCTTTTAAAACGGAAAAGTGCTTTGTGAATTTTTATCAGTAGTAAATACGTAGGGATCCTGGGAAATTGGATCCTGAATGGCACTTTTGCGAAATTGCTCTCATAGAACTTTTAAATTATGCTGGAATGGTCGGGAGATAAATTCTTTATAATTCATAATTTTTTAAAGTTTGTTTAACAAGCACCATATTTGAAGCAAGCAAAAATTTACTTATGGGTATTTTTTTCTCTCTAGATTTTCAAACAACAGTTTAGTTCAGAAGTGACAGTTTCAAATCTCCTGAATCTCTTTCAAAGAGCAGAACTTTCAAAAAATAGGGCATGGTATGTATTTGTATCTCCTTATACAAATAAATTAATGAAATTCTTTTCTTTTTAATATATTTATTTATTTATTTATTTATTTATTTATATTTGCCTGCGTTGGGTCTTCGTTGATGGGTGCAGGCTTTCTCTAGTTGCGGCGAGCGGGCTTCTCATTGCAGTGGCTTGTTTTGTTGCGGAGCATGGGCTCTGGGCGCACGGACTCACTCGTTGTGGCTCGCGGGCTCTAGAGCGCAGGCTTAGTAGCTGTGGCGCACAGGCTTAGTTGCTTCATGGCATGTGGGATCTTCCCGGAACAGGGATTGAACCTGTGTCCCCTGCATTGGCAGGTGGATTCTTAACCACTGCGCCACCAGGGAAGTGCCTGAAATTCTTACATCAAGTTCACTTTTATTTGGGTTTGTATGGATTTGTTGTAATATTCTCTATGTTTGAAATTTTTCTTAATAAAATGGAAAAAGAAGTGTATAATGTATGATATAATACTGAGATCTGGGAAGTAGGATGGGAAGGAGCTTTAATTTTTTACTTCATATAATGTATTTCTATTTTACAAGGATAATACATTACACTTTATAATTAAAACAATTACAAATATATTAAGTAAAAAATAAGCTCAAAGGCACATGATACCTTCTGTAATGTTTTGATGAGCTTTTGTTATTTCATTTTTGGCACCTAAGCTTTTTGCATGGAAAAGTGACTAAGCTCCTTAGAGGATGAGAGCATGTCTTACAGGTTTTTGTGTCCTATTTAGTTCTTAGGATATAGTATATGTTAAGATAATATTTTTTGAACTAATGAGTGAATCTCTGATTTCTAGTGGAGTTGAGATGTATAGTGTGATATGTTTTATGTTACGGGCCCAGCTGCTCCGTGGCATGTGGGATCTTCCTGGACCGGGGTACGAACCCGTGTCCCCTGCATTGGCAGGCGGACTCTCAACCACTGCACCACCAGGGAAGCCCTTAGCATGGATTTTAAGTGATATCTTGATGTTTCTCAATAATGTGTTTGGTAAAGAGACCAGGATGGTGTCAGTTGAGCTGGAAAAATGTAACGATGAGTTTTTGCTGAACTGAAGTCTCTAATGTGTCTCAACCAAATGTGTTTATGTATCTTTTAGGTACAATGTGCTTGAGATAGCAGCAGACATACTAATTAAAGCAGAGATACTGAGTGAAAATGATCAGTTGTCGAATCAGGTGGTGGTGCACCTGCTGCCATTTATGGTCATCAACAATGATGATATGGAATCTGCTGAGATGAAAATGGCTATATATTTATCAAAATCAGGAATTTGCTCTCTGCATCCTTTATTAAGAGGCTGGAAAGAAGGTAAGAAATTCAGTTGTTTTTTAGAAAAAGTGAGCAGGTGACACTTTAAAAAAAAAAGATAACCATGATTAAAAATTGGCAGTGATTCTTATTTGAAATTGTTCATTGTATTACATTCCAGCAAGATATTTTAAAATTTTTGCTAATATGGCAAGTATACAGTGAAAAGGACAGTGACCCACTGAAGAATTTGTAATTTTATGAAAAGAAAAATAAAAAGCAAACCTTCGTAGGAAAATTGTAAAACTTTTGCCTACATTCTTTACTTGACATGATGTTTAGGTGAGTGTTAGTAACATAAGGGCCCTCTGGTGTTCAATTCTTTTTTTTTTTTTTTTTAAACAGCTCTTGAAAATGTGATTAAAAGCACAAAGTCAGGAGAACTAATTGGTGTAGCAAGTCAGAAGATGATTGAGTTGCTGGCTAACAATATAAATTCAGGGGATCCCTCTTCAATGTTAAAGATGGTAGGTATGTTGTCAAAGTCAACCCCCTGGGTTTCCTTCTCATAATCTTATTGGATTCTCAGTGTTTGCTTTACTAGATTCTTCTTCTTTTTTTAAAATAACTTTTCCATTCTTGAGTACTTTGTTTTGTTTTAAAAACACAGTGTTTAGGGCCTCCCTGGTGGCGCAGTAGTTGGGAGTCCGCCTGCCGATGCAGGGGATACGGGTTCGTGCCCCGGTCTGGGAGGATCCCATATGCCGCGGAGCGGCTGGGCCCGTGAGCCATGGCCGCTGGGCCTGCGCATCCGGAGCCTGTGCTCCGCGACGGGAGAGGCCACAACAGTGAGAGGCCCGCATACCGCAAAAAGAAAAAAAAAAAAAAAAAAAACACAGTGTTTAGTATATATTTTGCAGATTGTTTGAAATCCTTAACATTTTATGTAATTTATTTCATCCTGGTTGTATATTGGACCAGTAGGAATATAATGTCTACTTTTTAACCTTTTTTCCTCTCATTTAAAATATTAAAGTCATATTTTTTGTTAAAATAGCAAAATATAATCTAAAAGAGGAGAAATTTTCTTTTGCCTTAGTAAATCTTTTAAGGGCATAAAAACATCCAGTTGGCAAGTGCAGTTGTGTTCATTATAATTTCTGAAATTACTTATTTTTCTGGTTACCCAGAAATCAATGCTTACTACTTTTTTAAGGTTTTGTATTTATCACCTCACTCTAAATATGAAATACATGATACCTAGACTGGCAGAGGTAGAAAAAATTGTTCTTATGCAAACCAAGAGCTACCATTCACGGAGTCTGTCTGTTTCTCAAGGTGGAGGATTTAATAAGTGTTGGAGAAAAGGAGTCCTTTAGCCTGAAGCAGAAAGTGACTTTTCACGTGATCATGGCTGTACTTGTCTCCTGCTGTTCGTCTTTAAAAGAAACTCATTTTCCATTTGCGACAAGAGTCTTCAGTTTGTTGCAGAAAAAAATAAAGAAGCTCGAAAGTGTCATAACTACAGTGGTAAGGAGTGCAAACTCTGGAAAGTTGAATGTTAGAAGAAAAGTGACTGCCTGGCTTGTTAATCACAGCAGAACCAAAAATCGGGGGCTGAGATGCTGAGTCTTTGGATTCTAGGGGTGAAATGTGAGGCAGCCTTGGGTAGCAGTAGATAGTGGGTTAGGTGCTATCTTCCTTTTGCAAGAAATTTAATTGAATCATGGAATTTCACATTTGTGGTGTTTGTGTCTGATAGTTGACTCTCCCCTGTATCATCTTTATTGGGTAATTATCTAAGCTATACTTAACTATGTCTCGTGGTGAGGAATTCACTAGATATATTAGTGCTTGAATAAAGTATTGTTTCATTCTGTTGTTTACTAGAATAGATCTTTTGTATTATTTTAATTTGGATTTTGCCAGCGTACTATTATCTTTGACAGTCTTACTAAGGAACATGTTTCAGTTGATATTTTTACCAAACACCACACCTTGGGGTTATAGATTATTTCTTTTAATATCTGCCATAGAATAGTGTCTTGTATTTAATAGTGTCTTGTTTTTATTTGTTCTCCAGACTTCAGAGGGTTCCTTGTTGTAGGAGATGCTCAACAAATCCCATCTTTTTGACGTTCACTTATACTCTCAGGATTTTATAAGTTCTGGTCATAGCCATTATAGCTAAATTTATGTAAACTTTAAGAGACTGAATCTTCATATTTTAAAAAGTAACCCAGGGAATTCCCTGGCAGTCCAGTGGTTAGGACTCAGCACTCTTTTACTGCCAGGGCCCAGGTTTGATCTCTGGTCGGGGAACTAAGATCCTGCAAGCCACATAGCGTGGCAAATAAATACATACGTACACACCCACATACCCAGATGAGCCCTTCCTAACTTCTTTATTTTTTTGAAAGTGTGGTGACCTGGACTGTATTTGTTCTCAGTGGTAAAGTGTGGCCAAATCGAGTGTTTTATACACACGTAGATAACAGGTGGTTTTATATTTGATGCCCTTTCTGAGAGGCCCGAGCATCTTTTCGGCGGTAGCAGCACTTTGAGCCAATGAAATCCCTCACTAGAGACATTATCTTGAAAGTCTGGCTTTGGGTTATTTTACTACCAAGTTATTATTCTGCGCCCACCTTTATGGAGTCTCGTTCGTTGTTTTCCTGCACCATTTCTCATGCTTGCTTTTGGCGCTTGTAGTGTAATATCTAAACACCTTAACGTTTTGCTTCTTGTTTAGAATCATCTGCAAGTTTGGGGATTTGACCATGTACCTTCTTCAGTTAAGTAGTAAAAGTATGAAATGAGAAAAGTCCCTTTAAGGATCTCTTGGAAATCCAGTACCTTATTTTTCTGTTTAGAAACGTGCCTACCCTTTATTTGACAAGGATAAATTATATGAATAACATTTGTTTTTAGGGACGGTGTTTTAAGAAAACATAGATAAAATGAAGCCATGATGAACTTATTTGTGTCTTGTGAATAGTGATGGTTAGATCTCTTTAAAAATCTGATTAAAACTATTATTCCTCTCCCCACCCAAATATACATGTAGACAAAATTTTGCAAATTACCCAGTCATATAGCCATTGCAGTCCATCTGTATAACCCATGTTCAGAACCCCTTTAAACTTGTGCTATTTTTGCTTCCTTTAACATTTTAGGAGATCCCCTCAGAATGGAATTTTGAGCTGATGATGGACAGAGGGATACCATTGGAGCTGTGGGCACATTATGTAGAACAGCTCAAGACTGCCCGGAGGATTGCTGTGGAGGACTCAGTTTTACTCGTGTTTTCACTGAAAAATTTTATTCATGCACTAAAGGCTCCTAAATCTTTTCCTAAAGGTAGGACAAGCTGTGAATCTTTTGAATGTGATACTGTGGAAAACTGAGTTATTGATTCCGCATCTTGTTCTTTGTCTTGAATGAGAAGTTCCCAGCGGTGTATTCGCATAAATTTATGCACTGTTTCTCCTTCTCTTCACATCCCCGTAGACGATACCTGGTGGAATCCTGAACAGCTGAAAGAAGACAGCAGAGACTACTTGTGTTTGCTCATTGGGCTCTTCGAGATGGTTCTCAGTGGTGCTGACACGGTCCATTTTCGGGTTCTGATGAAACTTTTTATGAAGGTACTAGCTCACCTTTTTCAGGCAGACTCTCCCCTTGAAGAAGATGTTGTAGATCTTTGAGTTATGACAGTTTTTAATGAACATGAAAGTAGACTTTTAGACAGTGACGAGCATGTGGTGATGGATGCAGACCCTGTAAAGCAGTGCTGATTCGTGACACCCGTCGGTAGGTTGAACGGAGACTGACATTGCTGCCGGCCTCCTCATGTGTTAGGCCTGCTCAGGTGTTTAATAATCACAATGGCCAGATATGTTCGGTTGACTACTGTCATTACCAACGAGAAACTACAGTTCAGAGAGGTGATTTAGGATATGCAGTCGCTCAGTGAAGAGATTTCATCACGGCACCGTGACCCCCGTGCTGCCACGCCCAGTGGTCAGTTCTTCACTCTTGTCTTACTTGCCCTCTTGACAGCATTTGACACAGTTGACACTGCTCACTCCACCCTCACGGTACTTTCGTAGAGGCTTCCCGACATCACTTTTGTCTTGGTTTTCTGCTTGGCAACCTCATCCTTTCCATTGTTGTTAAATGTGTTCTAGTGCAAAATTATAGTGAGTCGTCTGAATTCTTGCACACCCTTCCCAGTCGGTTAAAGTACCAAGCAGAGAATAATTTTAAGTGACTAGAGAAAGCAAAACGTTGCAATAAATTGTTTTCTGTAATTATACACTAGTGGAAAGAGGATTTGGAACCAGCTTATGTGAGTAAAAATTAAACTTCACTGTGTTTTGTTTTTAATTTAGGTACATCTAGAAGATGTTTTCCAGTTATTCAAGTTCTTTTCTGTTTTATGGACCTATGGTTCTAGCCTTTCAAATCCACTTAACTGCAGGGTGACAACAGTGCTGCAGACTCAAGCTCTTTATGTGGGCTGTGCAATGCTCTCTTCTCAGAAAGCTCAGTGTAAACATCAGCTGGCATCCGCATCTTCTCCAGGTACTACAAGTAGCATCGTTCTGTTCCGTCGTGACCAGATGGTAATGCTTTCTCCACGTGTGGTGTGTGAAGGTTGTAGTTTGGAGAATTTCTTTTTTATTTTTTTATTAGTGTGGGTGCACACTCTTTCTGTCTATGTATGTATGTATTTGTGTGCATATATATTTTTGTGTATTTGTAGACTGTTTTTGGTTACTTCTAAGTATTGCTTTTAAGTTTTAAACATCAATGGCAAAATCTCACCAAAACAGATAATAAAAATGGCAGGTGGTTAATCATGGGTTTTTAATATCCGTCTGTTCATTTTTTGAATAGTAACTGGGCTGTCTAGGGAAGCCAAACCATCATAATACAATTC
Organism: Mesoplodon bidens; assembly: GCF_964165515.1. Classification (NCBI taxonomy): domain Eukaryota; kingdom Metazoa; phylum Chordata; class Mammalia; order Artiodactyla; family Ziphiidae; genus Mesoplodon; species Mesoplodon bidens. The sequence goes on along the minus strand of NC_138176.1, from coordinate 114,353,003 downwards.
AGCATTCAACTGATGAATTATTAAATTGGTCTCCATTCAAGCAACCCTCCTGGATTTATCTCTTTTATCAGGTATAAAGTAATTTTCAGGTTGGGCACTCACTAATGAAACACCCAAAAATAAAACTTCTGTTTTTATAAAGTAAATTGTAAATTTTGCAAAAGATGCAGAATTTCATGAAGTTGATAAACATGCTGTTGAGAAGTGGATTGACTTGCAAAGCTATTGACAAATAAGAGGATCTGTCAGAATTAGACCCTATAGTGACTGAAGATGAGAAAGTTGATGAGGATGATGGAATCATTTAAGTATCAGAGTAATGAGAGTGGCCTGTGAAGAATTTGAACATGCTCTTTTTTTTTTTTTTGCGGTACGCGGGCCTCTCACTGTTGTGGCCTCTCCTGTTGCGGAGCACAGGCTCCAGACACGCAGGCTCAGCAGCCATGGCTCACGGGCCCAGCCGCTCTGCGGCACGTGGGATCTTCCCGGACTGGGGCACGAACCCGTGTCCCCTGCATCGGCAGGTGGACTCTCAACCACTGCGCCACCAGGAAAGCCCTGAACATGCTCTTGATTAAGTTTTTTATTCCCAAATCACTTGTTATAAATGTTCTATGAATGCAAAGTGAATGATCGTACATTTTCCCCAGAACAATTTCTCAATATTTATCTTTTATTAGCTCCTTGAAAGAGCACATAATTACAGTTGTAACCAAAATTTTGTTATATGTGAGATAGATATACAATTTTAAGTTTTACTTATACAATAAAATCCCATGAATGTAATTTTTTCTCCACTACTTACTGAAATATTGCAGTCCCTTTTTTAGGTGGATTTACTTTTTTTTTTTTTTTTTTTACAACTTTATTGGAGTATAATTGCTTCACAATGGAGTATTAGTTTCTGCTTTATAACAGAGTGAATCAGTTATACATATACATCTGTTCCCATATCCCTTCCCTCTTGCATCTCCCTCCCTCCCACCCTCCCTACCCACCCCTCCAGGTGGTCACAAAGCACCGAGCTGATCTCCCTGTGCTATGCGGCTGCTTCCCGCTTCCCACTAGCTATCTACCTTACGTTTGATAGTGTATATATGTCCATGCCTCTCTCTCGTTTTGTCACAGCTTACCCTTCCCCCTCCCCATATCCTCAAGTCCATTCTCAAGTAGGTCTGTGTAGGTGGATTTACTTTTAAGAAGGTTTATTCAGGTTTTTCGGATGTGAATTTCCTGGACTTTTTTTTTTAACATCTTTATTGGACTATAATTGCTTTACAGTGTTGTGTTAGTTTCTGCTGTATAACAAAGTGAATCAGCTATATGTATACATACATCCCCATATCCCTTCCCTCTTGCGTCTCCCTCCCACCCTCCCTATCCCACCCCTCTAGGTGGTCACAAAGTACCGAGCTGATCTCCCTGTGCTATGCAGCTGCTTCCCACTAGCTATCTGTTTTACATTTGGTAGTGTATATATGTCCATGCCACTCTCACTTTGTCCCAGCTTACCCTTCCCCCTCCCCGTGTCCTCAACTCCATTCTCTACGTCTGTGTCTTTATTCCTGTCCTGCCCTTAGGTTCATCAGAACCTTTTCTTTTTGTGTTTTAGATTCCATATATATGTGTTAGCATACGGTATTTGTTTTTCTCTTTCTGACTTACTTCACTCTGTATGACAGACTCTAGGTCCATCCACCTCACTACAAATAACTCAATTTTGTTTCTTTTTATGGCTGGGTATTCCATTATATATATGTGCCACATCTTCTTTATCCATTCATCTGTTGATGGACACTTAGGTTGCTTCCATGTCCTGGCTATTGTAAATAGTGCTGCAGTGAACGTTGTGGTACATGACTCTTTTTGAATTATGGTTTTCTCAGGGTATATGTCCTGGGCATTTTTTAAACTTTTTGCATGAATACATTGTAAGCATCTTTCTACATTAATAAATATAGAATTATATGTATTTTTTAAATGTCTGCAGAATATTTTGTGTGGAGATACCATAGTTTATTAAAATAGTTGTCTACTGTTAAACTTACGAGTTTTCAAAAATACGAAGTCATAAGTAGTTAGATTTTCTAATTAGGTGTGAAATGTGCTATCCTTTGGCATCAAAGGCAGTGGCTTCTGAGGAATATATGCCTCTTTGTACGTAGCATGACCAAAGGACCTAACTTTTCCTCTGGTATTGCTACAAGACGGGCTCCCTTCCTACCCCTGCTGTCTTGCCTTCTGTCATCTCCCCACTTCCTGAGGTACTTTTGCATTTATGCTGCCTAGGTATGTCACAGTTACTCCACTGAAAACAGGAGAGATGCACTCTGTTCTTCATGGAAGCTCAAGGACCACTAGAGTCCCCCAGGGCCTCAAGTAGAGGGCTGCTTCCTCATTGCACCTGTCCTCAGAGCACTCCACTGTGAATCCACAGTGAGCTTCTAGCCATACCTTTTCCGTTAGGAGTCTAGGAAGTGTTGGCTGGTATTTGTTTTCATATATTTACAAGAAAATATTATGCTGTGCAAAAAAAGGGTTTGCAATATTAATGTAATTGTATGAGTTAACTTTCTGTCAGTGGCTTGGGAATCTAACCAGTCTTTTTACTTTCTGTGCAAATATGTATTCCAGCTCAGGCTTGCATAGAGCAAATCTTTGCTAAATGAATAAGAGTTTAATGTTTGTAAGCTGGAGGCGGCTGTTGGTTTGTTACGCCTTATCAATATAGTAAGTTTATCTACATGTTTAAAAGCAAAACTCAACTATTTTTTTCAGCTTTTATGTAAAATACGCTATTTCAAATCTGAAAAAACTTATTTGGGAGAATGTAGTCACATAGATTTTTAAGTGGAAGGACATACTTAACAGCTGATTGCTTAAATAATGTAGTTTAACCCACCTTGGGTTCCAGTAACTTACTTGAACATAGTAACCATAGTAGTTAGTACTTGGTTTTTGAATTTGGCTTTTTCTGAAAGCTCTGCCCCACTCTACTGGGAATTTTAGCAAACAGATGTCTTGGCCTGATGCTGCCCTTTGTATGAATTCAACTTCTCAGCTGTTCATTTTTGGCTTTACTTTATAAATTAATGTCATGGAGACCAGGAAGGATTTCTAGCTTTCATATGATCTGCTTGGAAGAGTATGAAAGCTTGTCACACTGTTTCTTAGCATTCCAGAAGTAGTGTATGTAGAATGGATCATTTCTAGTAAGATAAAAATCACCAAAATTTGCCCCAGTAAATAGTATGGAATAAAGCTTAAATAACTAATTACCATAAAAGGAATTTAGATGTTTCTTTATCCTGGAGACTTTTCTTCAAAAAACCCTGATTCACTTGATTTCTACCAGGTTCTTGAAGCCGGTTATTTCAATGTTATTGAAGTGGGCGGGGCATAGAACCAAGGAAAGCTTCCAGATTCTTTGTCTAAAACCAGCACAACATCCTTACAGATAAAAGGCGATGGCTGTATTTAATAATGATGCAAAAATTCTAAATAAAATACTTGCTGGGTCCAGCAACATTATTTTAGAAAACAAACATTTCCCCAGAGTTCATTCCAAAAATACAAAGTTGGTTCAAAACAAGGTATTCTATTATATAATTGGCTAGAGAAAACCCATATAATCATGTCCAAAGATCTGAAAAGGCATGAGATAAAAATCAGGAATTACTCCTAATTAAGTGACAGCGGAGTAGGAGTAACATGATGAAAATACTTCTCAAGGCAAAAGCTAGTATTTTTGCCACGTAATTGGCGAAACAAAAGCATTCCTGTTAAATTCATCATTTTTATTGGACATGGTTCTAGAAGTATAGTTGGCAAAAATAGATACATTTCAGATACGGATGAGATGTATGAATGACACAGCTGACATCCCAGATCTGTGGGGTTCTTAGGTTGACTGTTAAACAGGACATCTGCTAGCCATTTGCAAACATTAAAGAAGCTTGACTCCAACCTTATACCTTAGACAAAAATTTCACCTGAACTAAAGATTTCACATTAAAAAAAAACTTAGTTTCAGTGTTAGAAGAAAATGTAGAATACTAGAGGTAGATACTTTTAAAACTCTTTTAGAGAGGGGAGCACCTTTCAAAGCAGCATGTAAAACTAGAAGAAAAATTCTTCTATAAAGCTATAAAATTTCTGCATCAAAAAGAAAGTGAAAACAAACATCTATTCAGGACAAAATATCTGCAAACTATCATGAACAAATGGGTTATTTCCTCTGCACTCTTGTGCAAGGATGTATGTACAGGGTGTTTGTTGCAGCAGTTTTAATGCCAAAAGACTAGAAACAATCTAAACTTTTACCAGTAAGGTAAAATAGAGTAACCAGTAAAGTAAAATACAATGGAGCATTTGTATACAGTTTTTTTTTTTTTTTGCGTTATGCGGGCCTCTCACTGTTGTGGCCTCTCCCCCTGCGGAGCGCAGGCTCCGGACGCACAGGCTCAGCGGCCATGGCTCACGGGCCCAGCCGCTCCGCGGCATGTGGGATCTTCCTGGACCGGGGCACGAACCTGCGTCCCCTGCATCGGCAGGCGGACTCTCAACCACTGCGCCACCAGGGAAGCCCTGTATACAGTTTTGAAAGGATATTTAATGTAGATATGTATGTACTTATATGGAAAACCCTTCCAATACACATTGAGATGTGATAGCCATTGGTGCAGAGCAGGCTATGTATGCTGTGGTCTCATTTGTGTGTTTTCAAAAGAATATAACAGAAAATGTCTGACACTTCTCTAGAATAGAAAACAAATAATTAAACAGTGACTGGTCTTCAGAGAGGGAGTTTGAGTTGAGAGGAAAACTTGCATCATGCACCCTTTGGTACTATTGAAGTTCTATACTGTTTCAATGTTTTGAATCGTTACTTAAATTTTTTTCCCTTTGGTTTCAGTGGTGACATCTCTACTCATTAATCTGGGAAGCCCCATAAAAGAAGTACGTAGGGCTGCCATTCATGGTCTCCAGGCCCTCAGCGGAGTGGCATCCCAGTTTCATCTGGTCATAGATCATGTGGTTCCTAAAGCAGAGGAGATCACCTCAGATGCCACCTGTGTTGCTCAGGTAAACTCAGTAGCAAAGAAGATTGAGAGTGTGTATGCCCATGTGGACACATGAACCTTTTTCTCCTTTCTTGACATTCCGCTTTGCAGGGATTTTTTTTTTTTTTTTTTTTTTTTTTTTTTGTGGTATGTGGGCCTCTCACTGTTGTAGTCTCTCCCTTTGCGGAGCACAGGCTCCGGACGTGCAGGCTCAGCGGCCATGGCTTACGGGCCTAGCTGCTCCGTGGCATGTGGGATCTTCCCAGACTGGGGCACGAACCTGCGTCCCCTGCATCGAAAGATGGACTCTCAACCATTGCGCCACCAGGGAAGCCCTGCAGGGATTTTTATTGACTAAGTCATTGAATTTAGAAATTGATATGTCAATGTCTGCACATCTTTCTTCCCCCATTTTAAAAAGATAGCAATGCCATGTTTCATTTCTGCTATCTTTTTACTGGCTAAAAGGCCAGTGTTTAGCTTTTGATAGTAAGCTACCTGATAGGTAGTAATACCCTTTCCTATTAAGGGTATTGAAAATCATGAAAATCATTTGGGAAAGAATCTTCCATAAGTAGTACATGTAACTTTTTTTTTCCAATCCGGTTTTCTTTTTTTTGTATACTAGGATTTGGCTACTTTATTTGAGGAACTACAGAGAGAAAAGAAGCCGAAATCTCATCAGAAGTTGTCTGAAACTTTGAAAAACCTACTTTATTGTGTATATAGTTGCCCATCTTATGTTGCAAAAGATTTGATGAAAGTACTTCAGGAAGTCAGCAGTGAGGTATGTGCAATTTAAGTGGGCTGTCCAATCCATGTGATGTTACTAAAGATTATTGTAACTGCTCACGTGTGTGTAAGACTTTGTGAGAGTTGCATATATACACTCAGACGTGAACACTTTATTAATTTGGGAGGGGGAAGAGTTGAGGTGGAGAAAAATACAGGATACAAAAAGCAAATATTAGTGAGTTTCTTTCCATTTTAAAATTGTGTGTTATCCCTGTCTCATCATCGATGTGATTTTAAATGAATTTTACAGTTACACAGGGAAAAACTCTGGCGATGCACTGCTGAAAAATTGTTAGTTTTTGTTTGTTCTTCAGGTGAAAATCCTCCACAAAATAATATATTTGAACATAAAAGTCTATGCACATTCCAAAATCATGTACTCATTTTTAAAATGTATGTGGCTGTACATTTTTCTGTGGGGAGAATCCAAAGCTTTCATTATGTTGTCAAGGAAGCCTATGATTCAAAAGGAAGAGGCTGTGAATCACATGTTTGTTTGGTGCTTTGTGCTGGTACAGAAAAACTGCTTCTCATCCTTGTGTTCCAAAAATGCCCGTGGACCTTACCGTTCTCGGACTGACTTCAACTTGAAGAACTAAAAGAGGGATCAAATGGGGTAAAAGCCATTTGATTATATTGTCCTGTTGTAAGCAAACAGATGGCCTTTATCAGCTCTGCGTCCTCCCTGGTATAAACAAGGAATTGACGGTCTTGGTCTGTAAAAAACTAAGTAGTAAATATTTTAGGCTCTGTGGGCCATACAGAACGTGTTGCAGCCACTTAGCTCTGCCATTGTATTGCAAAAGCAGCCTCAGACAGTATGTAAACAAATGAGCATGCCTGTGTTTCAGTAAACAAAATTGACAAAAACAGATGATCCTCTGGACTTGGCCTGCAAGCCATAATTTGCTGACTCCTGGTTGAGTTATTAAAGACTTCAGATACATAATTTGAATTAATATTAATTGCACAGCATTGGAAATGTAGTGTAGAAAAACTAAAATTTATTTTTATAGTCCAAAACTTTAGTTTGTATTTCCTGTTTTCAGAAAGTGTTAGGATGCCCACAGATTATTTTTCCTGTCATCTCTAAAGGGTTTGGAGCTTTTGACTGTTATAGACTGAACTGTCAGAGGGGACCTGGGTGCTTTAGTTGGATTAATAGCTATCCCTGTGTCTTAAGAGGTCATTATTTTATTGGGTTTTTTTCTCCAGGCTAAGCTTCCAGTCTTGCAGCATATCTTTGGATATCTTTGTACAGCAAGCAAAAACTTGTATCCATATAGATAACTATTTACTAATAAATTTTCCAAACTTTATTTTAGATGGTGCTTTCTCAGCTGTTGCCTATGATTGAGCAACTGTTAGAAAAGATCCAGAAGGAGCCCACAGGTGTCCTGAAAGATGAGGTCATTGCTCTGCATCTCATTCTGGGAAAATATAATGAGTATTCAGCTTCCCTTTTACATAAGGACCCGAAGAGTCTAGATATATTTATAAAAGCTATGCACACAACAAAGGAACTTTGCACAGGAATGCCAACCGTTCAGATTACAGCCCTCGAAAAGGTCAGTGATTTCTATCAGAAACTAAAGCACGTTCAGGCTTTCAAAAATCTGTAATGTTTTACTTCAAGAAAATAGACTGGGCATATCTTAAAGGAATATGATATATTTGAGCCATTTTGCAAAACTGAATGATGTACATGAGTCATTTAAACTGACAGAATGGAGACCAATTTCACATTGTAAAAGAGAATGATAGAAAGATCATGTTTGGAATTGAAGTTTGTTCATTTATCTCAGTTGCCTTTTTTCTGCCTCTAGATTACGAAGCCATTTTTTGCAGCTATTTCAGATGAAAAGGTTCAGCAGAAGCTTTTGTGCACATTGTTTGATTTATTGGTGAGCTGTAGAAACTCGCATTGTGCTCAGACTGTTAGCAGTGTTTTTAAAGGGGTGAGTTGCAAACTTCCTGCCATTTGTTTATTGATGTTTACTCTCTTCCAAGTAACACCATGTTTAAGCTTCCTCCATTTTGTAATGCTTTTAGGAAGTCAGATGTTCCCATCAACCAGAGTCATGGAAAAGGAGGTCACAGAGAAGTGCAAAATCAACGTTATATGTCTTCATTATTTTTATTGTATGAAATAATTATAGTCTTGAACACGTAGGGTGTATGTTAGGTTGGATCTTAACTCATTAGGGAGGATCTCCCTCTTATGCAAGAACAGGAGTGAACAGCGGCTTCATGTTCAGCTGGTCATGGACTGTTCTGCTTGGTTTCAGTAGCTGTTTAATGACATATAGAATGGAACTGAGAATCTGCTCATTGGTTTATATGTATATTGAAACCTAGCTGTAGATCAGAATAACCACCTAGTTACTCAGTGTTTTGCTTTGTTGTGCTTTTTTAGGAAAGTACTTTCACAAAAATAGATAATAGTGTGGTAAAGTCTTAGTATCCAGATTCTGCAGTTTTCAGAATTTTAACATAATTACTTAGGTTTCTAAGATGAGTTAAGTGGAGCAAATTAAGGCACAGAGCAGTGTACATAATATGCTCCTCTGTGAGAGAGAGAGAGAGTGTGTGTGTGTTTGTGTATGTGTCTGTGTTTAATGTTTATAGAGCTGTTGGTATATGGAAAATTTCCCAAAGAATACATAAAAAATTGTCAATGATATTTGTCTTTCGGGATTGGGCTGGGCTGTAGGGTTGTAGGGGGACAAAGTGGACAGAAACATGTTCGTTGTATCTGTTTGAATCAACGTAAACTGCTCTAATTTTAACCCATGGAATCCTGTTATCACCCATTCTTCCTTCATATTGCAGATTTCCGTTAATGCTGAACAAGTCAGAATAGAACTGGAGCCACCAGATAAAACTAAGTCCTTAGGCACAATTCAGCAAACAAGGAGGCAGAAAATGCAGCAGAAGTAAGAGCTATGAATGCAGTGAGAACATTGTTGTCCCCCAGGCCTTGGATGTTTTGGAACCATTGTGATTTTTTTTTTTTTTTTTTTTTTTTTTTCTTTTTGCGGTATGTGGGCCTCTCACTGCTGTGGCCTCTCCCGTTGCGGAGCACAGGCTCCAGACGCGCAGGCCCAGCGGCCATGGCTCACGGGCCCAGCCGCTCCGCGGCATGTGGGATCCTCCCAGACCGGGGCACGAACCCGTATCCCCTGCATCGGCAGGCGGACTCCCAACCACTGCGCCACCAGGGAGGCCCTGTGATTTTTTGATACCCATCAATTGGGCATAATTGGATACAGTAATTTTTACTTATTAGCGTTGATAATGTTTGCTCTTCTAACTTTTTGTCTTGTCTGTTTCCCAGAAAATCACAAGATCTAGAATCTGTTCAGGAAGTTGGAGGTTCTTACTGGCAAAGAGCAACCCTCATCCTAGAATTACTGCAGCACAAAAAGAAACTCAAAAGTCCTCAGATATTGATACCGACTCTTTTTAACCTACTCTCAAGGTAATGACACTTGCCTTTGATCTGTGAGAGAATGAGATTCTAATTCTTGCCCATCTTATTTTATTTAACATTCTCTTTTCACATTCTCTTCTTGCTTAGCTAGTCTGTAAAATAGAGCAAGTTGAATACTATAGTTGAAAGATTTAAAGAATGGTTATAGGAACCCGTTACCAGGGCCCAAAACTAATCCTCATCCCGTCTTACGTAATAAATGAGTGCTTTCTCCAGCCTACTTTCCTTCCTCACTTTCAACACCATGTCCCCGGGGGTATCATTACTTGTATTTAAGGATATAGTGTGACGCCCGCTATATTTTTTCGGTAGGTGTGCGTTATTAGATAGCTATAGTGTATGCATTGCATCGCGGATGTGTGCTCTCGTCCAAAAAGAAAGTAATTCTCAAGGTTGTCCTCTAAGGAGATTTAAAATAGGTTGATGGAAGGTGCAATAGAGAGGAGAGGTAATGTGACATAAGCGCCTGCCTGCACTAGAAGAATCAGAGTTAGAAATCTTACATCATGTTTATACACTTGATGTTTTTTGGGTTTTTTAATAAGTTTATTTATTTATTTTTGGCTGCGCTTGGTCTTGGTTGCTGCTCGCAGGCTTTCTGTAGATGTGGCACGCAGGGGCTCTAGGCATGTGAGCTTCAGTAGTTGTGGCATGCGGGCTCAGTAGTTGTGGCTCGTGGGCTTTAGAGTGCAGGCTCTAGACTTGATGTTTAATGTTAATATTTTATTAACATTAAATGTTTAATGTTAATGTTTTATTTTAAATTAAATGTTTATTTAATATGTGTTCTGGACAGTGGTCATTAATGCAGCACTGAAATTGTACAACTCTTTCATTTCCCATCATTTCTCTTCCGGACATCCTGAAGGTGTTTAGAGCCTTTGCCACCGGAGCAGGGAAGTATGGAATACACCAAACAGTTAATTCTAAGTTGTTTGCTTAACATCTGCCAAAAACTCTCTCTAGATGGCGGCAAAATACCAAAAGGTGTGTACTTTGTTGGAAGGAAAGGGGGGAAGGATTATCTACTCCGAGTATGAATGTACCTACCACTTAGAGATATTTTATTTCTCGCCCTGTAGATGTTCTCGATGAGGAGAAGTTCAACGTGGAATTGATAGTTCAGTGCATCCGCGTTTCCGAGATGCCTCAGACCCATCACCATGCCCTTTTACTTCTGGGTACTGTTGCTGGAATATTTCCTGTAAGTGTTAATTTAAGACTTACGCAGATATTTTTTTCTGTGGAAATGCGTAGGCCTGCACTGTTCTGAATTCAGTGGACATTTTGGATCTTACAGCGCTGATGGGACTCTTGGCCCTGCAGCTTCTTTAGACAGTAAGCTGGTTGATCTTGCTAAGCTTTGGTTCCCCTTTTTGTGAAGTGGAGAATAATAGTAACCTTCTTCGTAGGATTGTTGTGAGAATGGGATTGGATAATTTATTGTTAGCACTTAGCACAGTGCTAGGTGCAATGTAGCTATCCAATAAGTGGTGGTATTAGTGTTATTTGGAAAAAATCCCGTGAATCCTCAGGTAAGCCTCACACAGCTTTCAACCAGTGACTTAAAATTAATTTGATTATAAAGTACCTCACTTAAAGAAATCGTGTTCCTTATAGAAATACGTCACTTAAAAATTTTTGAAGAGATTGAAATTATTTTCATGTAGGGGATTTAGGTCAGATGTACTTAACCTGGAGTTGGTTCTCCATGACCTTTAGCGGGTCTCTTAATCTACTAAAATCATACGCAAGATTTAATGTGTATGGATTTTTTTTCCCCTTGGTGTAGAGTCAGTAGATCTCAAAGGGGTTGATAATCCAGAAAAAATTAAGAATCATTGATATTTTTCTTTTGTTTTTATTGAAATATAGTTCATATGCCATATGAATATATAGTTAAATGCCACCCATTTCAAGTGTACAGTGGTTTTACTTTATTCACAGAATTGTACAATCATCACCATTATGTACTTCCTAAACGTTTTCATCAGCCCCAGAAAGAAACCCCGTATGCATTAGCATTCGCTGCCTGTTTCCTTTACCACCAGCAACCCTGATCTACCTTCTCTATCCTAGACGTTTCCTGGTGTTTTTTTTTTTTTTCGCGGTACGTGGGCCTCTCACTGTTGCGGCCTCTCCCGTTGCGGAGCACAGGCTCCGGACGCGCAGGCTCAGCAGCCATGGCTCACGGGCCTAGCCGCTCCGCGGCATGTGGGATCCTCCCGGACCGGGGCACGAACCCACGTCCCCTGCATCGGCAGGCGGACTCTCAACCATTGGGCCACCAGGGAAGCCCTAGACGTTTCCTGTAAATGGAATCTTATAATACGTGGCCTTTTTTGTGTCTGTTTTGCACTTCATGTAATGTTTCCAAGGTTCATCCGTTTTGAAGCTTGAATCAGTATTCTTTTTATGGCTGGATAATATACCATTGTACGTGTATACCACATTTTGTTTATCATTAGTTGACGGACATTTAAGTTGTTTCCACTTTTTGGCTGTTAACAATTACGCTGTTGTGAACACTCGTATAGGAGATTTTGTGTGAACATGTTTTCAGTATTTTCAATAGGAGTGGAATTGCTGGGTCATATGCCAACTTAACTTTCTGAGAAACTGTCAGACCATTTGCCAGAGCGTCTGTACCATTTTGTACCCACCAAGCAGTGTCTGAGGGGTCTATGTCCCCACTCCCTCACAGCTGTTACTGGCTTTTTTATTATAGTCATCCTAGTGGGTATGAAGTGGTGTCTTCTGATTTGGATTTTGCATTTTCTTAATAACTGATGTTGATCATCTTTCATGTGCTTATTGACCGTTTGTTTATTTGTGGAGAAATGTCTTTGCAAATCCTTTGCCTATTTTTAATTTGAGTTATTTCTTTTTATTGCTGAGTTTAATGAATCTTGGTACTTGATGTGCTTAAAATGGAAAATATTGAAAAATGTGTTTTCTTTCAGGATAAAGTTCTACACAATATCATGTCTATTTTTACATTTATGGGAGCCAATGTGATGCGTCTAGATGATACTTACAGTTTTCAGGTTATTAACAAGACAGTGAAAATGGTAATTCCAGCACTTTTGCAGGTAAGCTGTCTTTCCACCATCATTGGTGTTATTTTTCTGATTTTTAAGATTTTTAAGATTTTACATAGCATGAAATTCAAGTAGTGGTAAATACATGACATGAAAAGCCTTTCTGAAATGCTCAGGTATTTATGCCCCTTAAATTTTAGAGTGGTGAAGCTAAGGAGTAATCTTGGAAATAATGTCTTTTCCAGAAATACCTATAAACATGCCGAGCTGGTTCTGCTGTACTGCCAGGGTATAACTATACAAGTGCCTTAACATTCCTCTGACAAAGTGAATTTACATTTACTGTGTATCTCAGGACATTGCGTCAGTTTGATAAGACCCCTGTGTAAGTCGATGAAATAGGAAGTTTTAGAGCAAATGTGTTAACATACAATTCAACAAACATTTACGAAGCATTCCCTTGAGAGCTCAGTACGCAGAGATGAGTGAGACCTGGTCTCTGCCAGACTAGTCTCGGCAAGGAGTGAAGACTTTGAAACTAAAAAGTAGCCTTGAACATGAATGGGCATGGCTATCCACTTGCATTTTCTGTTTACCCCCACTGTTGTCACTGTCTTTCCTCATGCTGTTGACCATTTCAGCGATGACCATACCCAGCACCTCCTCCTTTTAATCTTGGTATAAGGTTGGTATTCTCTGTCCAGCAAGTTAGCCACTACAGGAGACGTCTATAAAAAGGAAAATAACGATACGCATTAATATGGTATATGCCAGTGGAATTTGATAAACACTGAAGAGTTCAGGTTAGGGGAAGGTCCACGTGGGCCAGGATGACCACACAGACTTTATTAAGAAGTGGACTTCGAATGGGTCTGAAGAGGAGATAGGATTTGCCCCCTGAAAGGGCAGGCAGTCCCGGCCTGGGGGTGGCGTGCGCAGTGTGTGTGAGGGACGTGGAGAGCCGAAGCGGGTGGAAGTAGGGGCACCAGGCTAGCCATTCATGCAGGTGTCTGTTCCTTCATCGTTTCATCCATTAGGCTGTTATCTTCTGAGCACCCATACCAGGTGGTTTGAACTTTATTCTGAAAGCAGCAGGGAGCTGATGGCCTTGCCACACTCCGCTTTTCAGATTAAACCGTTCTTCTCGAGGCCCAACTCAAATCCTGCTTGGTTTTTGCAGGGCGGCCTGAGAGCAGCCTTGCTCTCAGGGCCCGTCTCTGGCATCTGCCATCTAGTGCCTCCTGTTACCCTTTCACAAGTGTACTGTGTCTCGTGGAGATGATACATCTCCTTTGGGGAAGTGCTCATGCCTTGCACTTTGTAGTCCCCTCAGGGCCACAGAGTGCCCAGGACATAATCTATATACTCCTTGAATACTTACCGATTGGGCTTTGATTATTAGAATTCCTTTGATAACCTTTTGGGGGCACATCTGAAGGCCTTTTCGTGTCTACTTATAGCTTGTCTCACGGAGGGTTATTTGCTTCTACTCACTGTCCCTGCTTGCTGTCCTGCAGTCTGATGGTGGCGACTCTGCAGAAGTCACGAGGAACGTGGAGGACATCGTGGTCAAGATCATGAACGTGTTCGTGGACGCGCTGCCCCACGTGCCCGAGCACAGGCGCCTGCCTGTCCTCGTCCAGCTTGTTGGCACACTGGGCGCAGAGAGATTCCTCTGGGTTCTCCTCCTCCTGCTCTTTGAACAGTATGTCACTAAAACAGTGCTGGTGGCTGCCTTCGGAGAAAAGGTCAGAGCGTAGGGCGCAGTGACAGGAAAAGGGGGTGTTTCACACAGATTTTGTGTTACTTTCCACTTTAAACGTGAGGCTGGTGATGCTTAGTGTGCACTACTTAACAGTGTGTGCTCAGAAGGGCTTTTAAAGGTGTTTCTGGCATTCTTTGAAATTGCTTCCAGAGCCTGAGGCACTGAATACCCTCAGGAGCAACAGGGCTTCTCCTGAGGGTGACTTGACTTTTCTAAGAAACTAGGCTGGTGCCGTGCTGGGTGGGTGTATTTTAATTAAGCCCCAAAGAGTATAGCTGTACAGGAATTAAACTGTCTCTTGAACATGGTTTTGAAGGCATTTTAGGGGGCAGGGGACGAGGGTCGGTGTCACTGAAGTCAGTGAGATGCAGGTGACTGTTTTGAAGAGAGATGAGGGCAGAAGTTACACGTCCAGGGCTGTTTTTAAATGGCTTCTTAGACGTGGGATCCAGGAATAGATCTAGAACCTACTCCAAGTAAAGTAATATGTTCATTTCTGCCAGATATCGTAATGCAGTTTATCCTGGAATTATGCATCATAATTCTCATAAATTGGCTTTTTTATGTAAGAAGCTCAGTACCTGATTCCTCTGGTCATACACGTGACCATAAGGAACAGCATGGAATGGCTTTGTGTGCTAAGAAGTATTTTTAAAACGTTTCCCTTATTTGTACTTACTAAGTAACATAAATTTGAGAGGTACAGTTTATGACCTATTTCTCTCCTCTACACAGGATGCTATTTTAGAGGCAGACACTGAATTTTGGATTTCAGTCTGTTGTGAATTTAGTGTCCAGCATCAGATCCAAAGCTTGATGAATATCCTTGAGTACTTAATGAAGCTGCCAGAGGAAAAAGAAGGTGGGCATTAAGTCCGATGTTAATTACTGTTTAATCTGGAAGCTTGAGAGAGGCAGAAGGTAACGCAGCTTGTCTTCAGAACCCATGGTGCATCTTTAAAAGGATTTTTTTTTTTTTTTTTTTTTTTTGCGGTACGCGGGCCTCTCACTGTTGTGGCCTCTCCCGTTGCGGAGCACAGGCTCAGCGGCCAAGGCTCACGGGCCCAGCCGCTCCGCAACATGTGGGATCTTCCCGGACCGGGGCAGGCACAAACCCGTGTCCCCTGCATCGGCAGGCGGACTCTCAACCACTGTGCCATCAGGGAAGCCCTAGAAGGATTTTTTTTAAGTAAGTTAGTAATTTTTGTTCGGGCATACAGTTGTTACCTTCTCATATGTTTATGGAAAACAGTAAGTGGGATTTCTGCTTGCTGTTCCTCACACGTTGGCTTTCAGACCTCTGTGCTGATGTGTGGGCTGTGGAGTGTTCCAAGTGTCTGGGATGAATTGATGGTAAAGTGATAGCAAGTTAGCATCTTATTAGCTGTATCTTAGTTTCCCCTTAAAATGTGAAGCTTTTTTTTTTTTTTTTTTGTCCATGCCGTGCGGCTTGAGGGATCTTAGTTCCCCAACCAGGGATTGAACCTGGGCCACGGCAGTGAAAGCGCAGAGTCGTAACCGCTGGCCCACCAGGGAGTTCCCGTGAAGACCTTTATAAGAAGAAAAACAAAACAGGTACCACAGCAGTGGTAACTAAATCTGAAAATTTTACCACGTAGGGGTCTCGAAGAAAATTCCACTAATTGCAGCACCAATGAGGTTGGCTTAAGAAAGGGCTGACGTGTTGACTGTTCTTAGTTCTCTGCCCTTTGGAGCAGAACAGTGAGGTACATTAGAAAGCAGGGTCTGGGCTTCCCTGGTGGTGCTGTGGCTGAGAGTCCGCCTGCCGATGCAGGGGACACGGGTTCGTGTCCCAGTCCGGGAGGATCCCACATGCCGCGGAGCGGCTGGGCCCGTGAGCCATGGCTGCTGAGCCTGCGTGTCCGGAGCCTGTGCTCTGCAACGGGAGAGACCACAACAGTGAGAGGCCCGCGTACCGCAAAAAAAAAAAAAAAAAGAAAAGAAAGCAGGGTCTGAAGACTCCACAGGGACTGTTGTCTGGGTGACCGGTCATTTACTTTGTCTGCCCTGCTTGGCCGGGTTTGGGAGGGACAGAGCTGGGAGGCGCCGGTGAGCTGTGTGTGGTGACGTGCTGAGGACAGAGCCTTCATTCTGAGTCACTCTCTAGGACGGTGGTTTTTTTTTGTTTTTTGTTTTTTTTCTTTTTGCGGCACGCGGGCCTCTCACTGTTGTGGCCTCTCCCGTCGCGGAGCACAGGCTCCGGACGCGCAGGCTCAGCGGCCATGGCCCACGGGCCCAGCCGCTCCGCGGCATATGGGATCCCCCCAGACCGGGGCACGAACCCGTATCCCCTGCATCGGCAGGCGGACTCTCAACCACTGCGCCACCAGGGAGGCCCAAGGACGGTGGTTTTTAAGTGGCCCACCACGGACCGCCAGCCATGGCACCCCAACCCCTTTCATATTTGATACATTTGAATGTGGGATTCTACAGAGTTTTAGAACAGACATCTGCAGCTTTTAGAGTTAAATGTTGAAGGCAAGGGATGACCCTCCTTTAGCCTGTTGTGGGCCATGAAAGTAAATGTCTCTGCAGCTTCGGAAATGGGGCATGGAGCCAGTTCAGACTCCTTTTGCAGTATCTTTGTCTTCTATTTGTTTGTTTTTTGTTTGTTTGGATTTGTCTTACATACTCTATTCTCAGGGCTGTTTGGGTACTTTCTTGGTAAATATACTCCTATCTTTCACTGGTTTAGAAGAGGAAAAACTGGGCATAACAAATTATATATACACGTGCATATGTATAATAACATACATATTGTATATTATGTGTATAACAGAGTAACAAATTTCTCTCTAAAAATTGTATGCATTTGAATGTGGGATTCAAATTTGAATTCAAATTCAAATTACCCTGCTCATTATGTCTGTACCTATATACCAAAGAATCAGGTCGAAGATGAGTGAGGACACTTGTTTTGTTGCTCTTTTTCAGAAACCCTTCCCATATCAGTATCTTACAAGAGCGAATCACAAGAAGAAATGCTCCAGGTTTTTAACATAGATGCTCACACTAGCAAGCAGCTGCGGCATTTTAAGTTTTTGTCAGTGTCCTTCATGTCTCAGCTCCTGGCTTCCAATAATTTTATCAGAAAGGTGAGATGTTCTTTAAATGTGTTTGCTTTTTCTGAAGGAACTGTGTTTTAGGCTAGTAAAAACAGCTTGGCAAGTCTCTCATGAAAACGTGAGGCATGCCTGTAATAGAAACAGATAGTGCCCTTCACCTCAACATGAACACCCGTTGGGCACGATCTACTAAGACTTTATATACGTGAACCCTGTGGCTCAGCAGTTCTGTTCTCAAGTGGTGTATACCCGCAGAGGTGTGTGAACATGTGCACCAAAAGACATCGACAAGAATGTTTGTGGTAGCATTGTTCATGGTGCCCAGAACTGGCCACAACCCAAGTGTCCATCATCAGTGGAGTGGACAGAGCGTCTCGTCATAGCTGGACGTGGGTGAACCTCAGTGACCCACAGCCGTCTGGTGACTCTCATCAGCATAACATCGAAGGAGAGAAGGCAGACACAGAGGAGTGCATCCTGTGATTCCGGTTGTATGAAGTTCAGAAACAGGCAGAACACACCTGTGGTTTTAGACGTAACGACAGTGTCTGTCTTTGGGAAGGAGGAAAGAGCAGGGTCAAGTAGGAGAGGGATTCTGAGGTGCTGATAACATGCTGTTTCTTTACCCAAGTATAGTGAGCTCTACATACATGATTCGTACACCTTTCTGTTTGTGTGCTAAACTTTAAACTAGAGAGAGAAAGAAGGAAATACAGAGACAAAATGAAGAAATAAAGAAACAGAAAGGAGGATCCAGGGTCATGACCAGGAACGTAAGAATGGCTGAGCATGCAAATATCTGTATTCTGTTTCTGTTACAATGCGTGAACAGATCCAGGGGGAAACCTATGATCATTGAAATATTTAGAGAAAGAATTTAGTGAATCCAGCGCTTATTCGTGATTTCAGAAAAATAATCCTCACCATTGTGAGATGGACAGAACTCCTCGGCCTGATAAAGACATCCGTCAGAAGCCTGTGGTTTACAGCACACTTCATGATGAAACATTAACATGTGCCTGTTAAAGTCTGGAACAAAGGTGCCCTCTGTCACTATTCCTACTCAGCAAAAGAAGTGTAAGAATCAGAAAAAAAAGAGAATTGATGAACTTGTAGAACTGGTAATTAGCTCAGCAAGCTCACTTGAGAGTGATCAGTGTAGACATTGCTCTGTGTCAAGCAGGCTTGCCGAGGATGGTGGTGCTTCCCAAGCACGTGGGTGGATCAGTGTGACTGGACATCAGGCAGACACACCCATGCGATATAAGAAACGTGCTCCATGGCTGGTAGCACCACATGGCAGTGGGGAGAGAAAAATGTCCAAGAACTAGAGCTGGCACGGTTTGTTTTCCAAGTGAGGGGAAGAAAGACTGATCTCATATATAAACAAAAGACAGTTTTAGGTGGATTAAAAACTTCAGTGTGAAGAGAAGTACTTAGCACGTTGAGAAGAAAACCAAGGGAAAAACATTGTTGTAACTGGAGGGTGGAAAAGAATTTCTTAAGAACGTCAACCAAAAGCCACCATAAACAAAATGAAAAGAAAGCCACAGACTAAAAGAAGGGTATTGCTGTTTATAAATCAAGAAGCATCCGTTTCCGTTAGAACAACTGGCAAAGAATATGAATTCATTGAAGAGGAATCACAAATGGCCAATGTGACGAAACAACCTCCCTAGTACGAAGGAAAATTCAGATTATAGAGGATACCACCATGCTGTTATCAAACTGGCAGGAAGTTTAAAGTTGTTAATACAAGAAGCGGCAAAGCTGGGGGGACACAGTCATTTCTGTACAGTGATGGGTAGCAGGAGTTGGTACAGCCACTTCAGAAAGTGCAGGGCAGTGTCCGTTCAAAGTGAAGATGCTCACCCCTGCTGTCTGGCAGTTTCCTTTCTCTACGAAAACTTGCCTAGATGCTCAAGGAGAAAAGTTCTTTTTTAGCACTGTTACTAAAGGGGGAAAAAAGGGCCATAAAACTAAATATCTACCAAGAGAGGGGAATGAATAAATAAGTCGTGGTACATGGAGAGGAATACTGTGTGCATTTAAAACGAGTGAACTAGAACAACATAAGTTACCATAGATAGATCTCAACAGTCTAATATAATCAAGAAAGCATGTTGCCGGCTGATACCTACTCTTTGATAACAGTCAGCCACAGATTCAAGTTTGTGGGGCTTGGGGTGGAAGGAGATTGGGATTAGGGAACGATACAGAGGGGACTACAGCTGTGTCCTTAAGTTTAATATCTTAAAATTAGATATGGGCTAACGAAAGACTAGCACCTCAGAAAACTAATAGGTGTTAATCGTTTGCTGTATTTTTCTGAATCTTTGTAGTACTTTACAGATAGTATGAATATCTACAGAAGGTAATCAAAATAAGGGAAGGGACTAATTAAATTAAGGGAAATGGAGTTATTACCGTATGACAGGGGTGATCTGGACCTGATTAAATTGTAATGTCAGAAAACACTGGGGAGTGAGTTGGTCGGTCTCCGATGTTTCGTTGCACTTCAAAGGATTTTTCGTCATCGGCTGTCACATTGTTCTAATGACGCCTTCTTTAAAAATTAGGTAGTTGAAAGTGGCGGTCCTCAGGTGTTGACAGGCCTTGAACAGAGGTATGTTACTTTTTAAAATTCGTATTTGGAAATAATTTCGAACTTTTAATCAAAAAGCTGGAAGAATAGTACTCTCTTATGGGTCTCCTGTGTTTCAGGTTGCTAGAAATGGTTCTTGGCTACATTAATGCTGTAGCACAGTCCATGGAAAGAAACGCGGACAAGCTCACTGGGAAGTTTTGGCGAGCACTCCTCAGTAAAGCTTATGACATGCTGGACAAGGTGGGTGTTTATTTCTCCCTGTCTTCTGTGTTTTGTTGCTGTTCAATGTCATTGTAAAGTTATTTAACAGAAAGTTTTACTTTAAGAGTAAACTTAGCAATAGCTTAACAGAAAGCAGCCCAGATTTTTCTTGGAAAAGAATCTCTTGATGACTGGAGATCATTTTATCTGGAAAACAGTTGTTTCCCTACCAATTATGAGAACATGTGCCTCAATAAATATGATGCTTTAAATATTGATTCATGTCCTGCTATATAATGTTCGCTTTATTCAAGTGGAATAAAAGATATCTATTCAGTGGAGTTTCTAGTTCATCAGTAAAATCACTGGCCAAGACCACTGTTTAAGATCTAGCTGAATTGCTTAGCTCCATGGCATTGAGCAGTCCACTTAGCGTGAGCATCCTTTTGTTGTTGTTTGTTTGATAAATGTGGTTAGTAATGCCTCCCTAAAAGGTTAGTGTAACAACTAGATAGTGAGTGAAAATGCCTCGTACCTAGAAGGTGTGCAGCGAATGGAAGTCTGTCTTAAATGAGTCATCTTCCCTTTTGTATTTTTTATTTTCCTTTTTTGTTAAATGTAAAACTGCTGTGTAGGTCAATGCCTTGCTGCCCACAGAAACCTTCATCCCTGTGATCAGAGGGCTGCTGGAGAACCCACTGCCGTCTGTTCGCCGGAAAGCTTTGGATCTTTTGAACAACAAACTACAGCAGAAAACTTGCTGGAAGAAGAAAATTGTAAGTCAAGACTGTGCTACAGACCCATTTCCCATTCTTTGCTTTATCAGAGCTGCATTTAACTGCTTGAAGTTTCTCCAGTGGTACAATTTAAATAAGTATATTATTATCCAAATACAGTGCTGTGATGTGTGTGTGTCTTTAAAATGTGATGCTAATTCTGATAGGAGCCACGTATATACGTATTATAAGAGCTCTTAGAGTGGAATTGCACCCTAGCAGTATTCTTGCTTAATACGGACCATATGTTGCCTTAACTTTAGCACGATTCTAATCCTCTTTCACTCCACACGGGTAGGGTGCTTTATGTAAATACAGAATTGGTCGCAAGCACATGCGTCCATTTATTGGTAAATAAAGCAGATGGAGAAAAGGTCGCTTGTGTTTAATCGTGTGGCGTAGGACGTCTTGGTCTGATCTCCATTTAGGCAGTCTCAAGCAGTAAAAATGGAGAAAAGGACTAGCATTTTGTTTGCGGCTTTAATTATTTGGGAAGTTTGGCTGTCTTTTTCAGGTTTACCATTTCCTGGAACTGGTCCCAGTCCTTGTGGCCATGGTGAAGCATAAAAGAAAGACATTAGAAGAACAACCAATAAACAGACAGACAGCTTTATACACCTTAAAGCTTTTATGCAAGAATTTTGGTGCAGAAAATCCAGAGCCTTTTGTCCCTGTGCTGAACACCGCCGTGAGGCTGATTGCTCTAGGAACAAAGGAGGAGAAGAACGTCCTGGGGGGTGCCCTGCTGTGTGTGGCCGAGGTGATCTCCACGCTGGAAGCCCTGGCCATCCCTCAGCTCCCCAGGTATGTCGAGGGGACCGGACACAAGACCACCGCACGAGGTTTCTGGTATCAGCTGGAAAAGAAAACCTTAGTGACTTTTTCCCGAGTGTCAGTAGAAGTTTCATAAAATTAGATTTGTTAGAGAAGTGACCTTTTCTTCAGACTGGAAAATAATAACATTCTCGTTTACCTGATGTGTATTGTCCCCCAGTTTTTGCTCCCCTTTGACCAGCGTTCCTCGGAAGCAGTAGGTGACAACACTGCTTCGTAGAGGGGCCCAGCCGGTTGGGCCACAGCTGCCAGGTGCTGGCCGCGCCAGAAGTGGCCGCTCCTGGCTCTCTCGTTGGCTCTGGTGTTTGCCAGCGTGCAGCCTCGCCAGCTCGCCAGGGTTACGCAGCCTGTTAGAGCTTTGCCGTCTACAAACCGAGGTAGCACCAACCTCACAGGATGCCCGCGGGGCAGTGCGTGCAGGGCTTTTTTGCCCGACACACAGCAAGTGTTAAACTGCAAGGTGGTGTTATGATTTAAGGTGACGTTGTGTCAGTACTGTGGGCACTGGGAGAGCTCTCGCTCTCGGTCACATAAACCGTGTAGACGTTTTGTGGGACGTCAGAGATGTAACGGACACGGTCCTTTGGATTTTTTCAGAGTGACTTCTGCTCCGTTCTCCTCAAAGAAACTTGTGCCCTTTCTTTCCAGCCTGATGCCGCCATTGCTGACAACCATGAGGCGCACCCGCGACCTGGCCTCGGGCGAGGTCTACCTGCTCAGCGCCCTGGTGGCCCTGCAGAAGGTGGCTGAGACCCTGCCGCACTTCATCAGCCCCTACCTGGAAGGTGTCTTGTTGCAGGTGAGCTGGTGACTGCAGGGGGGGAAGGGGAAAGCTTACAGATTTGATCATTTTATTTGTGCTTGACGTTTTGCATTTGGCAGGAAGATTCTTATTTCTGAAAAGAGGTGCTTGTTTTTAGTGAATGTGTCCCTTTTTCACTGCCATCATCCCTCCTGTTCAGTCGTGACGTTGGTATGGGTGTCACTTGGTCATGAGGCTCTTCTCTTTTTTGACTTTGCAGGATGTATTTTATTGCTTTCCCCCACCCCTGAGCTCCTTGGCCTTGGTCTGGTAGAGCTTCTTGTAGAGACAGGCATGCCCACTTAGTTCCTCACGTGAAGGTTTCTTAACCCTGAGGCATCTGTCCTAGCGGAATGCCTGTGTTGCAGTCCAGACGGTGGGCTGGTGGCATTTCCGACGGAATGCAAATGCCCGAGAGTGGCCTCCCGCCCCACCCCATGCTGTTGCATTGATCACTGGCCGTTTATGAGGTTAGGAGCCTTAAGTGCCGTGATGCAGATGACTTAACCGATTCACATACTCTCCAGCCAGGCATTGAAGGTCGACTTCTTATAGAAAGGGACCTCTGCATCTGAGGAGCTTTCTAGATTCTTTAGCAAAGGAGAACGTGACTCTCTCTCCTCATGGGCCCCGGATTTCTGTTCTCTAAGATCGTCGTTCTGGGTGCTCTGTGTCCTGCCTTCCACCATCTGCCTGCATCCCTGACTCCCTCTTGGAAAGAGGCATCTGTCCATTTTAATCTATTTAATTTATATTAAATACTACAAATAAATACTTATTTTTATTTATTTTATTTTAACATTCGGGGTTGGCATTAAAAGGAATCCTGTGTTGACGCTGAGTGCACTGAGCTTTCCCAGTCACCAGCATTTGGACTGGCTTTTCCATCCTCACCAGGACTTTCTGTAAGTGTGTAGACAGATGCTCCCGGCGAGGACCCGTGGTGGCCTTGATCGTTGTTGTTATATTCTTACAGGTGATTCACTTGGAGAAAATCACTAGTGAAATAGCTCCTGCCTCCCAGGCTAATGTCCATCTCACGTCCCTTAAAAAGACCCTGGCTACCACGCTGTCACCCCGAGTCTTACTGCCAGCCATCAACAAGACATACAAGCAGATTGAGAAGAACTGGAAGGTTAGACCGTACTGGGTATTAGACTTGGGAGGAGGGAGATGTGGTACTGAAATGTTTAGATTTTCACTTAAAGAAGAAAATGGTGGTTTAATTCCATTATAAATGCATTAATGAACTAGAGGAATATTAACAATTGGCGTGTCTCTTGACTGTGTTTTCAGAATCTCATGGGCCCATTTATGAGCGTCTTGCGCGAGCACATTGGGGTGATGAGGAAGGAGGAGCTCGCCTCCCACCAGCCCCAGCTCACCACGTTCTTCCTGGAGGCCCTGGACTTCCGCGCCCAGCACTCTGAGGTAGGCGTGTTTCTCCCCCAACCCCCCGTCCTAAACTTCTCACCTGACTCAGACCTGTTGTACTTGCCAAAATTAGGGCTAGATGTCACTACTCTGGCTAACAAATCAGCTCTTCTGTTTTCAGAATGATCTGGAGGAAATTGGAAAAACGGAAAATTACATCATTGACTGTCTCATGGCCATGGTTGTAAAACTTTCTGAGGTCACATTCAGACCCCTGTTCTTCAAGGTGAGCTCTTTTCCTCTACTTGTCCTTTTACTCACGTATCAGTTATAAGATCTGAAGAAGAAACTAATGCTACTTTGTCTTTTTAGCTGTTTGATTGGGCTAAAACAGAGGACGCCCCAAAGGACAGGCTGTTGACATTTTACAACTTGGCAGATTGCATTGCTGAAAAACTGAAAGGGCTTTTTACCCTGTTTGCTGGCCACTTAGTGAAGCCTTTCGCTGACACCTTGAACCAGGTGAACATCTCCAAAACAGGTAGGTAGCTGACTCCAGGTCAGTTGGCACACTTGCTCTGTGCACCTTATGCGAGATACAGTAAGTATAAGGAAGGTGAATTCTTTATAGTCAGTTGTCAGACACTGAAGTGTTTTAGCATGTTATTAATTGAGTCACTTGGGAGGAAGAATAAATGGGCAGTCCTGTGTTATTGGAAGTAACTCTAAAACATTAAGATTGTTTTCTGGGGTTTTTTGTGCGGTATGCGGGCCTCTCACTGTTGTGGCCTCTCCCGTTGTGGAGCACAGGCTCCGGATGCGCAGGCTCAGCGGCTACGGCTCACGGGCCCAGCCGCTCCACGGCATGTGGGATCTTCCCGGACCGGGGCACGAACCCATGTCCCCTGCATTGGCAGGCGGACTCTCAACCATTGTGCCACCAGGGAAGCCCGACTGGATTACTTTTTAATGCTAATAAGCAGTCCACTTGCCAAACTAAGCAATCTTAATAACCAAGAATCTTAACAACTGTGAAAGAACAAATCACTCCCCTCAGAGACCGTCCATTTAATTTGTGCTCTGCCTTCATCCTGATTGTGATTTCTAGATCATTTTAGAAATAACCTTCTGGTTATAGTTCTATTAATAGCGATTTGAAGTTAAACATTGGAGATTAAATTGTGAAATTCAGCTTTTTTTGTTATTTTTGTTTCCATTATTTTCTCTCCCCTATCTACAGATGAAGCGTTTTTTGACTCTGAAAGTGACCCTGAAAAGTGCTGCTTGCTACTGCAGTTTATTCTGAACTGTTTATATAAAATCTTCCTCTTTGACACCCAGCATTTTCTAAGTAGAGAGAGAGCGGAAGCCTTGATGATGCCCCTGGTGGATCAGGTAACCAGTGAATCATCTTCTGTTGAAAGATAAGGAAGCCATCAGTGTTACATGCCTGCAGGGTTTATATCAACCAGAACCACAGTTTGCTGGTGTTTTTTTCCTTTCATGAAATTTTTATTTCAAAGTTTATTTCTCATTTTTCATGGATGTATTAATAACTTACCTTTGTAGTGGCATTTACCGAGTTTTACTTTAAATTTTTTCAAATAAGAGATATGATGTAAGGTGTATTAGTTAAGTTTTTAATTCTTAAAAACTGGGTTCATTGAGAATGTGTCAGGGTCTGGCTGCCCTCCTCTCAGGTTCTGCAGGGGGACAGGGATGATGCTAAGGGCTGTGATTCCATTTGAGTTCTTATAAGGTAGTAAATTTGCTCTCTCTCTCTCGAGAGAGAGAGAGAGCAAACAGTACCTGGTTTTTGAGACTAAACAGCACCTTGGTTTTTGAGCCTGCTGGTATCAGGAAGGGTAGTAAAGTACTATATACATTGAGTATTTTCTCAAACAGCAGTGAGACCCGTTGCTCAGTCCTTGTCTCACTGTCAACAGCTGGAAAACAGGCTTGGAGGAGAAGAGACGTTCCAGGAACGGGTGACGAAGCACCTGATCCCATGCCTTGCACAGTTCTCAGTGGCCATGGCAGACGACTCGCTTTGGAAACCACTGAACTACCAGATCCTGCTGAAGATGAGGGACTCCTCACCCAAGGTTAGGAGCCGCAGTGCCAGCAGGGATGCTGTGCGCTCTCCCTGGGGCCTCACCGGTCTGCAGTGCTGCGTGTCTTCTAGCACCAGGGTTCGGCTGTGTCAGGCAGAAGGTTGAGCCTGAGAAACTTGGTTTTCACTTACAGGCCATTTGTAAATAACGGCAGTCCTCCCCCACCCCCATGGTGTGCTAGACACGAGCACTAAAATACTTTACACTTTTACATATTGAAAAGACTTGAATTCCTGATGTTTCTTATGCACCATTTAAATGTCCGTGTGCTCCCAGAGACAGCATGCTTTGTCTACAGAACATTCCTTTGAGTTAGAGCAGAGTATTATCCCTGTTGTGTATCGATCTCAGGCTTAGGACTTGGTGGAGTGACGCACGGTAAGGGCTAGCGGTTGATGCTCATTAACATAGGGGGG
The DNA here is from genome assembly GCF_964165515.1 of Mesoplodon bidens. Classification (NCBI taxonomy): domain Eukaryota; kingdom Metazoa; phylum Chordata; class Mammalia; order Artiodactyla; family Ziphiidae; genus Mesoplodon; species Mesoplodon bidens. Next base: position 114,326,635 of record NC_138176.1, on the reverse strand, counting down.
AGGATGAGCGGAAGTTTGGAAGTTTTCAAACTGTTCTAGCAATGAATCGCCATTCCTCAAGCTAATTATCACACTAGAACCTCAGTGGATCAAACAGACTGAAGCAGAATTTTGTTAATAAATTTATTAGTTGAAATTCACAGCATTTCTTTATTAGGAAGTAATGAAAACAATGAGGCTATTTCGATGAACCCCCAAATTTTATTTTATTTTTTATTTATTTTTTTCCAGATTAATGTTTTTATTACTTTAATTTTTTTCTAGTTCAGTTTCCTTTTTACACATGAAAGGATCGAAGTGCCCAAGGTTTTCTTTTTCTAGATTGGCTTGAAAGATCTTGGAAGTAAAATGCAATTAACAAAATATATTTTTCTTCTTATGCTAATTCTTCTTCACAGATGTATGGATGGGAACCCCCAAGTTTTAAATTGTAGGATCTTACAAAGTTGCAGCGTTAAATTTGTTGTTTTGTAATATGTTGTTTTGATTGTACAATATCAAGAAAATCCTGATTGAACATAGGCAGTAACAAATGTTTTTTCAGCAACTCACTTTGCTCTATCCAAATATTCTTTACCAGAATTACCCAAAACCAGAAAGAAGACTAACATAGCTTTTGTTTCAAAGTGAATCACTAATAAAACAAATAACTGATGCATTCCTTGTCATAGACAAGTCATGTGAGCAACACTCCAATCTTTTAAGTTCCAAAACTAGGACATTTATGACACAATGAGTGTGTTTTTTAGTCAGGCTGAGGTGAGGGTGCGGCCACCGGTGCCTGGCCCCTCACACAACCACACGGTGACCCGTCAGGGTCCTGAGGATGGGAGTCCTGCCTGCAGTGGCCGGCGACGCGGTCCTGCCAGGTCAGCATCACCAGCGGCTCTAGTGCAGTCCCTTGATGACACACTTGAATTTGCAGGTGGCATTTTTACTGGTTTGTTTTAAGAAAAATGTTATAAAAAGACATTTCACATGAAAGGCTTGTAGTTCTAGAACACAGATTGAAAAGCGCTGATTTATAAGGTTGCCCATATTATAGACGGATCCCGAATTGTTAAAACGAACTGGTATTCCAAGATGAAAGTTGGCCAGAAAGTGAAATAAACTCACGCGAGGTTAACAGTTTAAAATTCGGAGCTCATCTCAAGTTAGATCATAAAGTAATACAAGAATATTAGTGTTTTTTTTTTTAAATTATTCTTCACCTTTCTTATCCCTTTCAGGTTCGATTTGCTGCTCTGATTACGGTGCTGGCACTGGCTGAAAAACTGAGAGAGAATTATATCGTCTTATTACCAGAATCCATTCCTTTCTTAGCTGAATTGATGGAAGGTAATTCCCAAACTATTAAGAAATAATTAGAGTGAACTTCTGTGGGAATGTGCCCAATGAGAATGCACATTGGATAGCCTGTGATGAGCTCGTGTCTCTAGCCCTCTACGCAGAGGCTGAGCTCCTGGTTTGAATGGGGTGCAGGGGCTGCCTCATTGTCATTTGAGGTTTGTTTATAGCATAATCTCACTATCTTTACTTTTGTGTTTTTTGCTGACAGTGCAGACTATGATATTGTTTTTCTTTAACCTCATGCATGTCTATGATTGAATATTTTGGTCCACAGATAATAGGGTTATTATACCAAAACATCCAGTGCCACTAAGGCTGCAATGGGGTGGCTGCCTGTTCATGACCAGCACTTACTCTGTGCTCTATGTGGATGATGTCGTTAATCCTCACAAGGCATATGCCGTTATCCCCCTTTTATAAAGGAAAAAACTAGAGGCTTTAAGAGATTAAGTAATCTAGCTGATAAAAATATGTGACAGGTGGAACTGGGGTTTAAGTCCAGGTTTGTGCAGTTCTGGACCAACGGCAGAAGGAGCACTGTGCCACCACGCAGCCCAAGAAATAACAGTGCAGCTTATCAGCGGGGTGATGGAGGCAAGCAGACAGATGCCTTCATGTTAGCGATTCACTGCTGATCCAAAACCAGGTGCCTGCACCTTTGTTTCCTCCCTCCTGGAGAGGGGCTGTGTGAACTACTAAAAAGAGTGGCATCGCTAGGCATCTGGAATTTTCATTTGTGCACCACTCTCTTGGGGTCTGTCTTATTCTGCTTCCCAAGTCCTAGACCGAAAGAAGGGAATGAAGGCAGGCAGGAGGAAGGCAGAGGAGGGGTTTCCAGGATGGCTTCCGCCTCAGTACTGTGCGTCATTTCTCTCTTCTGACTGACGGCCAGCGAATGCGAGATGTGAAGAACCAGGCTCTGAGAACTGAGGCAGGAAGATTGACTCACTTTGATTTTGTTTTTAGATGAATGTGAAGAGGTGGAGCATCAGTGCCAGAAGACTGTTCAGCAGCTGGAAACTATCCTGGGAGAGCCGCTCCAGAGCTACTTCTAAAACCTTGGTTTCTGGTATTTCATACTGTTCAGAGGTCAGACTTATTTTTCATATTTTTATTTTGGGTGTTTAGGACCATATTATTTTTGGTGCCGTTAACACCTACTTGGACTTCTTTACAAAATTCCCACCTGGTTTGTGCTACCACATAAGCCTCTCCTGCCAGTTGTACAGAATATACAAAAAGAGTAAATGATACATGGTATTTTTATACAGACTGCTGTTTGTTTAATTAAGACCATCAATTATGGTCTTTTCTGAGTGATGTTATTACCATTACATACATGATTAATTTTAGCACCCAAAGCTAACCCCCATTTAGACTGTAAAGCCTTAACTTTCCTGGTAAAGGACTATCTTTTGTATGTGGTATCCGTGTCAGAGATTTCACTCAAAGCAGCTCTTTACTTCTTGAAAATGAGAGTTATTCAGCACCCAACAAGAATGGTTTCAACTGTAAAGCCATTTGGACTTTCACTTTTCATTTTGGGTAGATGACATTTCAGTCTTAATTTTGCTTGTGCTCATGGAGGGGAGTAGTTCTGGAATGCATTTTCTACTCTGGACTATGATCGTCTCTCCTTTGTCCTTCAGTCTTTTGGGGGTCGGGGGGGGGTGGAGGCAGTAGGCTGTTTATAACACAGCCACACCTGACTGCTCCCAGAAATAACGAGGGCTCAGAAACACCAGGTGGTAAGGAGGAGCCCCTTCAGGGTTAGAAATGCTCACATTTCTATTGGTGGTTAAACAAGGATTACTTTTATGAGGAAAAAAGTAAACAACAGATTTTTTTTAAAGTTCTCTAATCTCTATACTATGTCATGGTGAAGCTGCAAAGTGAGGGCCCAAATAAAAGTAAACAAATCTGCCTTTATTTTGTTTAAGGCATTTAATTTACTTATTTATCCCTTTTTAAAATTTAAGGCATCTAAGCACTGTTCCATTGGTGTTCAAATCAAGTCTGAAAGCCCTTGATCTAATTTAATTCAGAAACTTAGTGTGGAATTGTGACAAGCAAAAGGCTGATGTGCAGTTTGGAGACAGCTTGCTAGGAATGCGTATTTCTCTTTATGAAACATCTCAACAGGATTCATTAATAAATGCGAATAGCGTCTTTTCAAAAAAAATCTTAAGATTTTGTATTTATTCTGTCAAAGAAATGGTCTGACTTCTTAGTATCATCCACATAAAATGAAAATGAACTATGTTTAAGACTTACAGGAAACAAGCTAAGTGGGCTTTTCTTTTTTCCTAAGTGGTCCACAGTTTCCACCATCTGCCAGGCCCTCTGATGTTCTTTTCCAGAGGAAAAAAACCCCTTGGGGGATACTAGACCCTTCTTGCCTTCTACAGCTTTCCCAACATCCTCTCCTCCACCATTGTTTTTTTGTTTGTTTTAGCTTGGCAAGACTGAGCATAATAAATTAATATGAAAAGGTGGAAAAGAATTAAGTGCTAGAAGTTTCTACACTGAGTACTTTTTAGAAGTAAGACTGGTAATAGTATTTTTTCCACTATAGGGATACAGATAATACCTAACCAAAAGCTGTTGTGAAAATATTCCCAAATCCTGGCAGAATTCAGCCCAGTGATTTAATATAAAATGATCTGACTGATCTAGCTTTTTACCTTCCCACTCCCAAGGCTTTGAAATTCCCTGTGACAAGATCTGACCTGTAAGAATTCTACAAAGAACTTCTGCCAACTCACTTCAAAGAATAACAAAAAATTACAGAAATGCAACAACAGTTTAACTTGCTGATACAGGTTTGATTTTAATCACTGAAGGGAGAACAGCGTTTTGATCTCAGTCACTAACGGTGATGGGGTCGTCTTAGAAGAGGAGAGGCAGTGCTGGTCTGCGTGCGGACAAGCAACAGACACACACCGCCTCTCTCTACTTCACTGGTCTCTGATGGTGTATTTTACTTTCTGATAGGGCCTGTTCTATAATCAGTCATTAAGTCTAATCTTGGCATTGCTTTGTTACCTGCAAACATTTTACAAATTGAATCCATCTCTCGTCTACCTTAAGCTTTCTATAGAGTATGTGCAGAGGAGACCTCTGACTCACCCTAAATTCCAATATTCTAAAATAAGCAGTTACTGGTACAGAAGATCAGTGGCCTGGAGACTGACATCAAGTTAATTTCAGCACCATTTGGTTTTGTTCGTTCTGCTTTGTTTTTTGCCTCTATCTTGTGCTGTGTTCAGACCTCATAATGATAATTATTTGGTAATGCTTACAGCTAGAAGAGCTAGCTATTATGCTAAAGAAAACTGCCAGATGTAGGTCAACATCAATCCTCTCAATTACAGGATACGATCAAACACTGGGTATGAAGGGCAGCACTGGAGGAAGAGTGGTGTCGCCTATAGTGTCCTTAGGTGATGATCTAATAGAATAATTCTTCTAAGTGCCTGGTGAGTTTATGTAGTGCATGGAGGAGAAACAATGGCACAGTGGCAAAGCACGGAAGGTTCTGAGCTGAACAGAACAGGGAACGTACGTGCCCCACTGTGTCCTCCCAGCTCCCAGCACAGTGCTGGCAAAAGCCAAGCGCTCCGTGCAGGGTGGCTACTGTGTTACAGCAGGCTCTTAGTAAACACTTGTTGAATGTGAAGTAGGTTTAAAAAGGAGGCGGCCAGGGTGCAGGAGAGAGAGCAGAAAGGCCTATTATAATACTGGCTATAAGCTGCTGTTGCCTCAAACGTCCTCACTTTTTGCTTGACAAAGCCTCACTGCGTGACATGGACTGAGGACACCCAGTAGGACTTCAGCTCATTTTAACAACATATATAAACCATATCATGAGAGTAAGATGCATTTTAACAAGGGCAGTGTTACAGAAGTCATCTGTATTTCAGTTTTTGTAGCACACCTGTCAGCTACCAGCTCCTTACTTCCAGTAAGTGGATATCGCCGTCGATTTGCAGCGTGTCGACATGACTCAGGTCTTTAAATCTGTGTCTGTACTCCAGGCTGTGTACACCATTTACTGCAACCTTGAATTCTCTAACATCACAATAAATTATCATCTGGAAGGAAAGTATACACAACATTAGTGGTGCCCCTGGGCTTAAGAGTTTGCTTCCCGCACACGAACAGGCGTGTCAAAAAGTAAACCATTTGGTTTCCTCTCCCAGCCTGCCACCGCCGACTCCCTGCTGCAGTTTCTAGGACCTGACTAACGTGTATCTGTAGTGGCACTTTCTGCCTTGTCCCACTCCGGGAAGTGACTCTCACGTGCCTGGACCCTCACACTCCCCAGGGCCTGCTGGCTTCCTGTCCTCTGCATGCGCCCTCTCCTGCCCCGTGCTCCTGGGGAAGTGGCAAGCCACCCTCCTCGCCGGCACTTGGGAAGGAGAAAATGGCTGACTGTGACACTCGTTCACAGAAGAGCTGGTTCCCAGTCACAGGCTGGGAACCAAGGGGCTTGGATCCTCACTTTGCTGCCTCAAACTCTAGGGTCTTGGGCAACTCAGACAATATGAAATCTCAGAAGTTTAGGGCACTTGCTAGGGATTGCAGAGCTGCTTGGTGACCCTGATTCCCATCCCAGCTCAGCACTTCATGTCTGTTTCTCCAGAGCTCTTCAAAGCTCAGTGTTCTATGAACCTGTGAGTTTTGGCAGAGATTCAGTTCAGAGTCCTCACTGGTGTTAGCCCTTCAGAGTTAACTGCTATCCTTTTAAATCGCTCGTACACCTAAACCTCTTACTTCTGCTACCACGTTCCCCATGCCAGTCTGGCCACTGACTACCATTTGTTTCCCACCCACACTGCACAGGCCAGTTGGGTGAACCCACACTGTGCTCTCCTCTGCGCTCCCCACCTCCATCCCCGGAGGCCAGACTGAGGCACAAAATCTGGATCTGCAAAGCAGCCAACTGAGTGTCTTATTTCTTTTGCTAGGACTAGTGGAAATGGCTGCTGGGGGAGATTAGGAAGAGGGGGAAATTCCATGGATAACAGCAATAACTGACACAGATGAAGGTGGCAGGGCTATACAGAGAACTGGGGAAAATAGCCATAACTGGGGATTATATGCCCACAACAATGGTGGAAATCCCAGTTTCAACCAGGTGGAAGGGACCTTTGGTGATAGACATTTAACAAAATCTCAAGAGAACACAAAACACACAGCCTCATGCTCAGAAGGGAAAACAAACTGGCATTAGACGGATGCAGTGGGAAAAGAGTTCTCTAGACTAAGTCAGAGCAAGTGCAGAGCCAGCACCTTATGTTACAAATGGAAGAGAAATGGCAGGCAGCCTAGTGGACACACTGTTGCAAAACAAAGAAAAGAAAAGTACATACATGAAAACGTGGAACACCAAGATCCCTCAACCACCTGAACAGCTCCTAAAAACATGAATTTGATAAAGAGCTCACAGATGAAATTACAAAACCGAAAGATACTTTTTAAATGATTCCAGCTGGAACTAATAAGTGAATCTGAAATGCCAAGGAACAGAAGATACTATTTAAAAGCAGAGCAATGGCTTTAATGCAAAGATCTGAGAATCTCAAATGAAAGCCTATTAAAAAGGCAGGAGTTTAAAGCTATTGGAAAAAAGCTATCTCTACAAAAAAATTGACAACAATGATCCAACATGAGGACAACTACTCTTCCTCCTGAAGTAGAAAACTAACAAAAGGAAGATAATTAAGAGAATGTGTTGTTTTCCTCCTTTATTTTAATACAGTAGTCCCAAACTTGGGCCTCAAGTAGGTCAAAAAACAGGTCACGAGTTTCCAGTCACCAACCACAAGGATCAGCTTCCTGCCGGAGCAGCCACCTCTCCCTCCAGTGAACCCACGTCACCCTTCACACCCCGACTGCCGCCTAGTCAGCAACCCCTGTGCTGCCCTTCCCACCTCCAGCGACTTGTCTGTATCATCCCCCAAATCTGGAAAACACAGATTACCTTTACCCCCCCACCTCCTTCTGAATTCCAAACGAGTACCCACCACTTCCAGGGAACCTATGATGAGCTCGCTCCTGTCTGTCACTCCCCAAACCAGGGCACTGCATTAGACAGGAACTTACGAATAAATATTAATGCCAAATCACCACCTTCTATTCAGCCTGATGTTCACGCTTCTAACAACTCTGAGGAGTCTTGCGAGCTCCAACGGTCCAGAGCATGTGACAGTTTAAAATGCTGGAGGAGCATGACCGAAATCAGTGACCCTAAATGACCACGTGAGCAGTGAGTCACGTAAGCTGGTGAGGGCACCCAGCCAACCATGCAGCATCCGCGTGGCGAGACTACCCGGAAGCACATCTGGGGAGAGGCTGTGTTAGAATATTTGCATCTCCAGGGGCTCAGGACTACATGCCTTCAAGTCCCGGTGGTCTAAATGTGTCTTTCTTTGAATATATACAAACAGGACTGCCTGGAAGAGAATAATGCCACCTAAGCTGTGTGTCACCGAGACGATGGATAGCACCGGCAGTTTCGTGGCTCCTACCTCCTCATGATTACTTAGGATTAAACGCGCTACTCCCGCCCTGAGACAAGGTTCCTGTTGAAATTCCTATTAACTAATATAGGGCTACACAGAAATGGTCATTATGAAAACAAACGTCAGATAATTCCAACGCAAATAACATGGCACTCGACTGGCTTGGCCGTTTATGCTGATCATCTGCGTTATAAAAGACGGCATTCAAAATCTCCAAATAAACAAAAGCCACACACAATTGCCACATATTAAGTTGGACTCAATTTAAATGGACCATTTATCTTGCATCTTACCCCTGCCCGCAGGATTCTTTTTCCTGTCCTATTTTCAAAAAAGATAATCATCTCACCTCAAAGTACATCCCAGGACTAAAAGGGAAACAGGTAATACTTCTCTCTTCTTCTCCCCAGGACTCCTGAAGAAAAGAATTTCTTACAAATGCTTTAACATTCAGGCGTGGGTTCAGGTGGAGAGCAATATCCTTGGATTTTCCTGATAGTAGATCAACAGCAAAGCTTTTGAGAGAATTTTAAAAAACTAATTAGCCAAGTAGAAGAGAGGAGTCCAGTTTCTGCAATTTTAACAATCAGAATTAAACTGATTACACAAAACATGTACACACAAGGACCCAGGAATGCCGATGAGGTGACATTTAAAATTCCGAGTCAGCATACTGTTGGTATAAGTATGTTACTTGCAAAATAAAAATACGAACAACTTTTAAATCCACGTTTAAGGCTACAGGAAGAAATTAAACGGTAAGAGCAAGTGACCCAAAGGATCACGTCTGCTTCAAGAATAGGGTCCTTCCGAGCAGGAAGTCTTTCAGCATTTACAAGTGCCCTGTTCTTCTTCAAAGTGTACTACTTGCTAGGAAATAGCTCTCATTTCAAGCTTTCAGAACTCTGAACACCTCTGGAAAAGGTTCTAAAAGCAGGACTCTTATAAGACCCATGGCAAGAGGAACGAGCCCTAATAAAAGTGATCTGCTCTCACAGAGCTGCCCTGCAGTTCTACAAGGGTGGGCCTCGTGGACAAAAATGCCACCCTCCTGTCTGGCCACAAAAAGCCTAGGTGCCACCAACTACTTGTCAGCAGTCCAACTTCCTCTGGCTTTAACAGTCTCACTTTTCAAATGAAGCTTATGACATTAGCCCGACTTACACCTCACGAGATTGTTGACAGGGTTACAGCTGTAAGAGAGACACGCAGCAGCTGCTGCATTATTACGGCCACTTACTGATACTGACCCTTTGGCGTTTGTATTTACTTCTCCTTTTATGACGACAGTCCGTCCAGGGCCCATTGAGGAGCTCAACCTCGCTACGAATGGCAGAGTCTGCAAAGAAACCCCAGTTAGCATCAGGAAGCCTGCAAAAAGGGATCTTGAGGGAAAACTGCCGAAAGACACTGGGAAATGTTTAAAGGCCGAGAACCCCATGAAGGGACAGACCAAGTCTGCCTTGATCCCAGCTGGGTCCCTGGCTCACAGCAAACACTCCATTTTTCAGACAATGAAATGAATGGATGTGGGGAGGGACCTGACATCCTCTGCCTGAGTGAAATGCCCTCTGAGAAAGTCACCTCGGCTGGCCTGAAGCGTGCGCTGCCTTCAGCCTGGAGGGGAAGCGGCTGAGGTAGGGGGAGTTACAGAAACACACACTAATGGCTCAGGGACCTGACATCCGGTTGACTGATAGCCGTCCAGGACACCAGTGCAAACAGAGTGGCTGCTTTGGGCTTGTACTGAGGGTAGCGGTTACACATATCAGCTAACTAACACTTAACTTGTTAGAATTAAGAAAATTTTGGCTCTTCAAACCTTTGACAAACAGTCAGTAGGTAGTATTTTGGAGCAAGTCAAAGTATGATTGGCCAGCGAACCTTTGCTCTTGGTGTAGACAGTTCTGGGGACGATTTTAGAAATGTCTCCTCTATTACTAGGCTGTAGGGAAACAGTTCTGCAATAAGGTATGGAATGAATGAACCTGTCTTCCAAGGCTTCAACTATTCATTTCCTGGGCAATCTTATAAAAGGTTCCACATGTTATAGCAGAAATACTTACAAACTGTGACACGCCAGACTTTTGTACCTATTGGAAGAGAAAGACAAAATAAAGACGTTTGACAGGGAAGAAATACATTTTATAACATGAGCAGTTGGATCTTACTGGCTGTACCACCCAGAGCCTGGGCCGGTAGTGCCTGCTCCACTCCGGGGCAGGGGAGGGGGGGGACATGCAGGTGGCCAGTGCTTTCTGACCGAGTGCTTTGGAGCTGCAGAGTGCCACTCAGGCTGGGAATAGACTGACTGTCCTGTTCATCTGAATCCTATAACCTCCACCACAAGCTGAGCATTTCCCGAAGGCCACATGTGGGCTTCAAACACATTTTCCTTGTTCTTCCCAGGGTGCTCCCCAAATGCTGAGATTCTAGTCTGTCTAGGAATGTGCTGAGATCAGTAAGGCCTCACTTTCTCCACACTAATAATAGCAAAAAACGTCTGAACCACAGTTGTTTCCACAGGGGGAGAAGATACACGTGGAAGTTCGTTTGCCCATGCACTGGCTGTGCTCACTGTTTATAAACACCTCCTGACAGCCCTATTCAGCAGTTCAGAGAGTTCTTTGTACAGAAGATTGGTGCGTAGTGGTCAGATCCACTGAGAGTCTAAACAGCAAAACTTACAGCACCTGGCACCCTGAAGTATACGCCTCAATTTTCAAACGATTACTTCCAGCCTATTAATTATTAAAAACTTTAGTTTTCATATTAAAAACATAGTTTTTTTAAAAAAAACTCAGCCTGCCTGCCACCTAATTTACATGGCAACTAAAAAAACATTTTTAAACTGGTGGTTCATGAAGAGATTTAATATTTACATTTTCTTCACTTATCTCTGTCCATTCCAGAGTAGATGCTTGGCTACTTCTTAAATCCTGAAGAAAAGTTCAGATTAATATTTAACATCCATCAGAATTCTAAATATAACCTGCTTGACATATCCAAAAAAATTATAAATGGTATTAAACATGAAAATATGACAGAAAATTATGATCCAAAAATGCATGAACATTAGCATCCTTCTCCCCTCTATCAAGCTGGCAAATGTTAAAATCAGAACTAATGTCAAGAAGAATGTGCAGGGGCTTCCCTGGTGGCACAGTGGTTGAGAGTCCACCTGCCGATGCGGGGGACGCAGGTTCGTGCCCCGGTCCAGGAAGATCCCACATGCCGCGGAGCGGCTGGTCCCATGAGCCATGGCGGCTGGGCCTGCGCCTCCGGAGCCTGTGCTCCGCAACGGGAGAGGCCGCAGCAGTGAGAGGCCCGCATACCGCAAAAAAAAAAAAAAGAAGAATGTGAGCAAATGAATACAGATCTTGAGACTACTTTGTTTTACTCTCTTTGGAGGGCAGGTTAGCAATTTCAACCCTAAATTAAAATGCAGGTACCCTTTGACATCCCGCTTCTAGGAAGCAATCCTAGCGAACTGCTCCACTATGCTCCTGTATCAAGGAAACAACCCCTCTCCAGCTGTAAAGGCTGTTTGTTTTGTTGTTACTGTTTTGGGTTTTTGTTGGAACCATGCTAGATTTGAGATCCCACAGACAAGCAAGCCCAGGTCAATGATTAGCATCCTACTAGTCTGAAAGATTTACTTCCAAGAAATTAACACACTAACAAGGGACATATTTACACAGTTTTCAAGAAAACATCACCAAAGACCCCCTGCCGCCCCCAATGGAGGGGCACTGACCGAGCTGAAGCTGAAACCCACGGAGTGAATGATAACTTTGCCATAAATGCCCAGGGTGTCAATCTTCTCTAGGCTGATCCTGTGGGCGTAGATGAGGGTATGTTTTCCATTGACAGCCACCTGGACAAACACAGAAGACAGGCCCCCCCACCCGCCGAATAAAACAGTTAATAAATGCATTTTAGCGGGTACCAGTGCACGGGGCGCCTCCCTCTCCTGCCAGATGTCAGTACTTGTAGGAGTGTTGGGAAGACACACCGAACACAGTACAGTCTCTGATCTCAAGGAGCTGAAAATCCCATTGGCAGGCAAAAGAAACAGGAAAAAAACAAAGCTCAAGAGCACGGACAAGCATTAAAAAGAATGATACAGACCCAAGTACTCCAATGGCCAGAGGAGGGATGAGGGGAGAGAGGAGGTTTAGGGGAGAAGTGCTGGTGGGAGCAGGCTCTGAGGGTCAGTGGGGTCTGCACCTCAGGTGGGGAGTGTCCACCTGAGCCATCAAGTCCTCCGCAGGCTCGCGGGCCAGGGGGTGGAGGCGCCTCAGGACCACACACACCCGAGGGAGCACTGACGACACGCAGCGGGGTTGCTACGAGCTCCTCTGGGTCTAGGATCTCAAGATCCTACATGACTAGGCCGCGGCAGGACGCAACTTTACAAACCCCGACTCCTATGCCGGGATCCCATCTGTCTGTCAGTTCAGACTCCCCAGCCCTGCTGGTCCTGCTGCCCGGGGTTACTTTCCCATCCTGAGTGTAAGGCTGTGCCAGGTCAGAAGGAAGCTCAGCCCTGCAAGGCGCAATGAGCTAACAGAAGCCGGCTGCGCTGGCCCCACCCTCCATCGGCACGGCGACCCCGGCAGGGACGCTGGCTGTGCCCGCCTCACAGCAAGGTCCCCGCTGGGCCCTCCTCTAGAGGAACATGATAAAGGCAAACTCTTCCTCTGGATTTAGGACATGCAAGGGTGAGTTCACTCATGTGAAAAGCTTCCCTTGTGCTTATTCTCACGAATAAGGATCTAACCCGTTCTCCAAAACCTGCCTGGAATTTGTCTTTCAGCACCATGATCACAATCTCAAAAGACTTTTCTTTCTTGAAAGGCATGTCATAGGTGATCTCTTCCCAGCCCCACTTCTCATTTTTCAGAGTGTTGCAGACAATGCAGTTGGCCCTTCTGAACCGTGGATTGAAATGAAAGGCCACGTCTGCTCGAGGCTGCACGCTGCTGCCACACTGTAAGTCCACCTGGAACCTGAGGAGGGCAAGAAACACAGGCCACGTGAGGACTCAGGAAGGAAGGCGGCCTCACAGGCCCGGCAGCGCAGAAACCCAGGCCGAGTGACAGCTGACGGATCCGCTGTTCACTCACATGCTTTTGGTGGCGGTCCACCACAAGCACCCACATTGCCCAGTCCCCCCGCAGGTGGGTTCACCCAGGTGCCCCAAGCTCTGCCGATGGGGTAGAAGTGAAGTGTGCAAGGAAAACTCCTGGAAACGGTCTCAAAAGTCAGTTGGGGGTTTCCCTGGTGGCGCAGTGGTTGAGAGTCCGCCTGCCGATGCAGGGGACGTGGGTTCGTGCCCCGGTCCGGGAAGATCCCACGTGCTGCGGAGCGGCTGGGCCCGTGAGCCATGGCCGCTGAGCCTGCGTGTCCAGAGCCTGTGCTCTGCAGTGGGAGAGGCCACAACAGTGAGAGGCCCGTGTATCACAAAAAAAAAAAAAAAAAGTCAGTTGGCATCTGCCTTCTGTCCACCCCCCACCCCTTCCCCCCAGATAGCACATGGTCCCAGGCAGCTACCCAAACACAACGTGAGGACCAGAGTCCTAGCTTCCAGGGACCATGAGAAAGAGGACCTCACCCTGGGATGGCAGGGTGAGAGCGTGAAGAGGCCCACTCCTCCAGCAGCTCGCTGGCACGCCCTTCAGCCCTCTGGACTGTCCCCTTTAGATGTCACGTTCACATCTTATTTAAACCACTGTTGTTCCGGCATCCACCACATAGAGCCAAGCCCAACTCTAGCTGATACAGCCTCGTCCAGACTTTACCCAAAGCAAGCATTAGATAAAACCACCCAGAACAGGTCTTAAGAGATGGTGTGGGACACTGTAACTAGACTGTGTCCCTGTCATCTGACCACAATTCCCTTCATTAACCGTATCTCTAATTCTTTATACTAAAATCAGACTTATAGCAACAAAAAATCCAAATAACCTGTATTTCAGTTTTTCATTCCAATTTCCTCAGCACCTTGGCCAGGGCTGCTATAAAAGCAAAATCAGGCCTCCAAGTATCCAAATGGTCTCTCCCTCATGATTTTTTGTTGTCCCACAATCACAACGAGTTTATTCTTGTTCTTTTCTCATCTAACAGAATGACTTTACCTGTCTGAGTCACTAGGAACATGCCCACGTAGTACAATCAAAGTTCCAGGCTCCAGCTGCTCAGAAATGGTCCCAACATAGGGGATTATCTAGGAAAAAAATAATTTTAACAAATGTTCATTTACAAAATCAAAAGACTACATTCTTAAAGGCTGCACATAAATATTACTCAGCCATAAAAAGGAACAAAACTGTGCCATTTGCAGAGACGTGGCTAGACCTAGAGACTGTCATACAGAGTGAAGTAAGTCAGAAAGAGAAAAACAAATGTATAGTATCGCTTATATGTGGAATCTAGAAAAACGATACAGATGAACTCATTTGCAAAGCAGAAATAGAGACACAGACGTAGAGAACAGACATATGGATACCAGGGGGAAAGCGGGGGTGGGATGAATTGGGACGAGGGGATTGACACATATACACTACTCTGTATAAAATAGATAACTAATGAGAACCTACTGTATAGCACAGGGAATTCTACTCAGTTCTCTGTGGTGACCTAAATGGGAAGGAAATCCAAAAAGGAGATATATGTATATGTATAACTGATTCACTTTGCTGTACAGCAGAAACTAACACAACATTGTAAAGCAACTATACTCCAATAAAAATTAAAAAAAAAAAAAGGCTGCACACAAGTCTGCTCAGACCCTAGCATTTTCCAGGTCCTCCTCACCATTCAAACAGCTACACCAGAACAACATGGCTAGGAGACTTGCAACACCTGCACACCACTCTGAGTTCTTTAGGAAAAGACACATATTATTCACAGTACTTTTTATGTAGCTGAGGGTTCTGTGAAATGCCACGCCCCACCCCTCCGTCTTTCCTGAAGTTCCACTGACCCCAACAGCACGATCCAGAAGAGACCAGGCCCTAGGCCAGTGCTGACAGAGATAATGACAAGCACTTACTGCCTGCAGAGGGTGCTCCAAATTCCACCACTCTGCTGCAACTGTGGTTGCGTGCCTCGCCTTCCCCGCTGGGCTTCCAAGCTGCACCCCACAGGGCACTGCCAGGAACCAGAGACCTGCATGATCTGAAGGACGCGCTATGGGTGCCTGTGGATCTCTCAAGACATAGCACCTCCATACCCTGCCTGGTCCAGGGTGCAGGCCTGGGCCCCGACTGGTGGTCCCACACAGGATTCGGGTCTCCCCCTCCCCCCTTCTCACCTGGCAGCCAGCCTCTTTGTCTGGGGCCTGACATGATCAGATCTTGTCACTCCCCTCCCCCAGATGCTCCACCATCCTCCCAGGTGCTCCACCCTCCCCTAGGTGCTCCACCATCCTCCCAGGTGCTCTACCATCCTCCCAGGCCACTGGCTATGTGGCTGCATCTCCTGCATCACAACCACCTCCCTCTTCCCCCTGGGAGCCTCTGACCGCACCAAGCAGGCCAGACACCAGCATGCCTTATACCAAGCTCACCTGGGTTACATCTATGCTAAAATTGATCCAAGGTAGCTCTGATTGTCAAGAAGAAAGAAATAAGAGAGGTCGTATAAAAGTAGTTGTAAATCAGTGGCTCATTGGCTGAAAATCTCAGCTCAAGCACAATCTCCTCTGTGGAGCCTTGCTCAGACTCCCTGGGCCAAATGAGTTAGCCGCCCTCTGAGGGTCAATCACGGCACTGTACTCTGTTCATTTGCAAACATATGCCTACACTGCGAGCTGCATGGGGCAGGACTGGGTCATCACCTTTCCACCCCCAGGACAGAGGTCAAGAGATGATCAATAATCACTTGGTGAATGAATGAGCTCTCACCAGCCCAGAAACTGGGCTCTGGCAGGCCTCACATGTAGGCCTCACATGTGCAAAGGAGCAGCAACTAAGTGGCTGCTGAATGGAGTGCTGCTGCCTTATGCAATAAGACAAGAAATCACCAAATCCAGTTGTCATCTTCTGTCACGGCAACTGCTGAGGGCAGCATGGGGGACATGAACAGAGCTTATCAGACCAGAAAACGAAAAACATAACAGATGTATAGAGCACGGCTACAGCTGCACCTCAGAGTGGATGGTTTTTGTGTATAGAGAATGTGGAAGCAATTACTCCTCTTGGCCACAGCCCAAGAATAAATAGCATGTTCCATTTTGTAAATCTCTTAATAAAATGAGAACAGTTTTTGTAACTTCAGATTTTTTTATATGTTCAACTTGTATTTATGCAGATTATTTAATAACACAAAAATGTCAGTGATATAATTATCGGTGAGAAAGTGGCCTACAAAACCCCATACAGTATGGTCTTAACCAAGTTAATAATAAACATTAAAAGGGAAAAAGAAAACACTGTAAAGAAATAAGCCAAAAGGGACCTTCAAGATGGTGGAAGAGTAAGACGCAGAGATCACCTTCCTCCCCACAGATACATCAGAAATACATCTACATGTGGAACTGCTCCTACAGAACACCTACTGAACGCTGGCAGAAGACCTCAGACCTCCCAAAAGGCAAGAAACTCCCCAGGTACCTGGGTAGGGCAAAAGAAAAAAGAAAAAACAGAGACAAAAGAATAGGGACGGGACCTGCACCAGTGGGAGGGAGCTGTGAAGAAGGAAAGGTTTCCACACACTAGGAAGCCCCTTCACGGGCGGAGACTGCGGGTGGTGGAGCGGGGAGCCTCGGAGCCGCGGAGGAGAGCACAGCAACAGGGGAGCGGAGGGCAAAGCGGAGAGATTCCCGCACAGAGGATCGGTGCCGACCAGCACTCACCAGCCCGAGAGGCTTCTCTGCTCACCCGCCGGGGCGAGCAGGGGCTGGGAGCTGAGGCTCCAGCTTCGGAGGTCGGATCCCAGGGAGAGGACTGGGGTTAGCGTGAACACAGCCTGAAGGGGGCTAGTGCGCCACAGCTAGCTGGGAGGGAGTCCGGGAAAAGGTCTGGAGATGCCGAAGAGGCAAGAGACTTTTTCTTCCCTCTTTGTTCCCTGGTGCGCCAGGAGAAGGGATTATAAGCGCTGCATAAAGGAGCTCCAGAGACGGGTGTGAGCCGCGGCTATCAGCGTGGACCCCCGAGACGGGCATGGGACGCTAAGGCTGCTGCTGCAACCACCAAGAAGCCTGTGAGCAAGCACAGGTCACTATCCACACGGCCCTTCCCAGGAGCATGTGCAGCCCGCCACTGCCAGGGTCACGCGATCCAGGGACAACTTCCCCGGGAGAACGCACGGCGCGCCTCAGGCTGGTGCAACATCACACTGGCCTTTGCCGCCACAAGCTCGCCCCACATCTGTACCCCTCCCTTCCCCCAGCCTGAGTGAGCCAGAGCCCCCGAAGCAGCTGTTCCTTTAACCCCGTCCTGTGTGAGTGACGAACAGATGCCCTCAGGTGACCTACACGCAGAGGCAGGTCCAAATCCAAAGCTGAACCCCGGGAGCTGTGCGAAAAAGAAGAGAAAGGGATATTTCTCTCAGCAGCCTCAGGAGCAGCAGATTAAATCTCCACAATCAACTTGATGTGCCCTGCATCTGTGGAATACCTGAACAGACAACAAATCATCCCAAATTGAGGAGGTGGACTTTGGGAGCAAAGATATATTATCTTTTCCCCTTTTTCTCTTTTTGTGAGCGTGTATGTGTATGCTTCTGTGTGTGATTTTGTCTGTACAGCTTTTGCTTTCACCATTTGTGCTAGGGTTCTATCCGTCCATTTTTTTGTTTTTTACTTAAAAATTTTTTTCTTAATAATTATTTTTTATTTTAATAACTTTATTTTATCCTCTTTCTTTCTTTCTATTTTTTCTCCCTTTTATTCTAAGCCGCGTGGATGACAGGCGCTTGGCGCTGCAGCCAGGAGTCAGTGCTGTGCCTCTGAGGTAGGAGAGCCAACTTCAGGACACTGGTCCACAAGAGGTTTCCCAGCTCCACGTAATATCAAACAGCGAAAATCTCCCAGAGATCTCCGTCTCAACGCCAAGACCCAGCTTCGCTCAACGACCGGCAAGCTACAGTGCTGGACACCCTATGCCAAACAACTAGCAAGACAGGAACACAGCTCCATCCATTAGCAGAGAGGCTGCCTAAAATCATAATAAGGCCACAGACACCCCAAAACACACCACCACACGTGGACCTGCCCATCAGAAAGACAAGAACCAGCCTCATCCACCAGAACACAGGCACTAGTTCCCTCCACCAGGAAGCCTACACAACCCACTGAACCAACCTTAGCCACTTGGGACAGACACCAAAAACAACGGGAACTACGAACCTGCAGCCTGTGAAAAGGAGACCCCAAACACAGTAAGTTAAGCAAAATGAGAAGACAGAAAAACACACAGCAGATGAAGGAGCAAGGTAAAAATCCACCAGACCTAATAAATGAAGAGGAAATAGGCAGTCTACCTGAAAAAGAATTCACAATAATGATAGTAAAGATGATCCAAAATCTTGGAAATAGAATAGAGAAAATACAAGAAATGTTTAACAAGGACCTAGAAGAACTAAAGAGCAAACAAACAATGATGAACAACACAATAAATGAAATTAAAAATTCTCTAGAAGGGATCAATAGCAGAATAACTGAGGCAGAAGAACGGATAAGTGACCTGGACGATAAAATAGTGGAAATAACTACTGCAGAGCAGAAGAAAGAAAAAAGAATAAAAAGAACTGAGGACAGTCTCACAGACCTCTGGGACAACCTTAAACGCACCAACATTCGAATTATAGGGGTCCCAGAAGAAGAAGAGAAAAAGAAAGGGACTGAGAAAATATTTGAAGAGATTATAGTTGAAAACTTCCCTAATATGGGAAAGGAAATAGTTAATCAAGTCCAGGAAGCAGAGAGTCCTATACAGGATAAATCCAAGGAGAAACACGGCAAGATACATATTAATCAAACTATCAAAAATAAAATACAGGGGCTTCCCTGGTGGCTCAGTGGTTGAGAGTCCGCCTGCCGATGCAGGGGACACGGGTTCGTGCCCCGATCCCGGAAGATCCCACATGCCGCGGAGCGGCTGGGCCCGCAAGCCATGGCTGCGGAGCCTGTGTGTCCGGAGCCTGTGCTCCGCAACGGGAGAGGCCACAGCAGTGAGAGGCCCGTGTACAGCAAAAAAAAATAAAATAAAATAAAATAAAATACAAAGAAAACATATTAAAAGCAGCAAGGAAAAAACAACAAATAACACACAAGGGAATCCCCATAAGGTTAACAGCTGATCTTTCAGCAGAAACTCTGCAAGCCAGAAGGGAGTGGCAGGACATATTTAAAGTGATGAAGGAGAAAAACCTACAACCAAGATTACTCTACCCAGCAAGGATCTCATTCAGGTTTCATGGAGAAATTAAAACCTTTACAGACAAGCAAAAGCTGAGAGAGTTCAGCACCACCAAACCAGCTTTACAACAAATGCGAAAGAAACTTCTCTAGGCAGGAAACACAAGAGAAGAAAAAGACCTACAGTAACAAACCCAAAACAATTAAGACAATGGGAATAGGAACATACATATCGATAATTACCTTAAATGTAAATGGATTAAATGCTCCCACCAAAAGACACAGACTCGCTGAATGGATACAAAAACAAGATCTCTATATATGCTGTCTACAAGAGACCCACTTCAGACCTAGGGACACATACTGACTGAAAGTGAGGGGATGGAAAAAGATATTCCATGCAAATGGAAACCAAAAGAAAGCTGAAGTAGCAATTCTCATATCAGACAAAATAGACTTTAAAATAAAGACTATTACAAGAGACAAAGAAGGACACTACATAATGATCAAGGGATCGATCCAAGAAGAAGATATAACAATTGTAAATATTTATGCACCCAACATAGGAGCACCTCAATACATAAGGCAAATACTAACAGTCATAAAAGGGGAAATCAACAGTAACACACTCATAGTAGGGGACTTTAACACCGCACTTTCACCAATGGACAGATCATCCAAAATGAAAATAAATAAGGAAACACAAGCTTTAAATGATACATTAAACAAGATGGACTTAATTGATATTTATAGGACATTCCATCCAAAAACAACAGAATACACATTCTTCTCAAGTGCTGATGCAACATTCTCCAGGATAGATCATATCTTGGGTCACAAATCAAGCCTTGGTAAAATTAAGAAAACTGAAATCGTATCAAGTATCTTTTCCGACCACAATGCTATAAGACTAGATATCAATTACAGGAAAAGATCTGTAAAAAATACAAACACATGTAGGCTAAACAATACACTACTTAATAACCAAGTGATCACTGAAGAAATCAAAGAGGAAATAAAATACCTAGAAACAAATGACGATGGAGACACGACGAACCAAAACCTATGGGATGCAGCAAAAGCAGTTCGAAGAGGGAAGTTTATAGCAATACAATCCTACCTTAAGAAACAAATAACCTGAACTTGCACCTAAAGCAATTAGAGAAAGAAGAAGGAAAAAACCCCAAAGTTAGCAGAAGGAAAGAAATCATAAAGATCAGATCAGAAATAAATGAAAAAGAAATGAAGGAAACGATAGCAAAGAGCAATAAAACTAAAAGCTGGTTCTTTGAGAAGATAAACAAAATTGATAAACCATTAGCCAGACTCATCAAGAAAAAAGGGAGAAGACTCAAATCAACAGAATTAGAAATGAAAAAGGAGAAGAAACAACTGACAGTGCAGGAATGAAAAGGATCATGAGAGATTACTACAAGCAACTCTATGCCAATAAAATGGACAGTAGGATACAACCAGGAAGAAATGGACAAATTCTTAGAAATTCACAACCTGCCGAGACTGAACCAGGAAGAAATAGAAAATATGAACAGACCAATCACAAGCACTGAAATTGAAACTGTGATTAAAAATCTTCCATCAAACAAAAGCCCAGGACCAGATGGCTTCACAGGCGAATTCTAGCAAACATTTAGAGAAGAGCTAACACCTATCCTTCTCAAACTCTTCCAAAATATAGCAGAGGGAGGAACACTCCCAAACTCATTCTACGAGGCCACCATCACCTTGATACCAAAACCAGACAAGGATGTCACAAAGAAAGAAAACTACAGGCCAATATCACTGATGAACGTAGATGCAAAAATCCTCAACAAAATACTAGAAAACAGAATCCAACAGCATATTAAAAGGATCATACACCATGATCAAGTGGGGTATATTCCAGGAATGCAAGGATTCTTCAATATACACAAATCAATCAATGTGATACACCATATTAAGAAATTGAAGGAAATAAACCATATGATCATCTCCATCAATGCAGAAAAAGCTTTCGACAAAATTCAACACCCATTTATGATTCAAACTCTCCAGAAAGCAGGCATAGAGGGAACTTTCCTCAACATAATAAAGGCCATATATGACAAACCCACAGCCAACATCATCCTCAATGGTGAAAAACTGAAACCATTTCCACTAAGATCAGGATAAAGACAAGGTTGCCCACTCTCACTCACTATTATTCAACATAGTTTTGGAAGTTCTAGCCACAGCAATCAGAGAAGAAAAAGAAATAAAAGGAATCCAAATTGGAAAAGAAGAAGTAAAGCTGTCACTGTTTGCAGATGACATGATACTATACATAGAGAATCCTAAAGATGCTACCAGAAAACTACTAGAGCTAATCAATGAATTTGGTAAAGTAGCAGGATACAAAATTAATGCATAGAAATCTCTTGCATTCCTATACACTAATGATGAAAACTCTGAAAGTGAAATTAAGAAAACACTCCCATTTACCACTGCAACAAAAAGAATAAAATATCTAGGAAAAAACCTATCTAAGGAGACAAAAGACCTGTATGCAGAAAATTATAAGACACTGATGAAAGAAATTAAAGATGATACAAATAGATGGAGAGAGGTACCATGTTCTTGGATTAGAAGAATCAACATTGTGAAAATGACTCTACTACCCAAAGCAATCTACAGATTTAATGCAATCCCTATCAAACTACCACTGGCATTTTTCACAGAACTGGAACAAAAAATTTCACAATTTGTATGGAAACACAAAAGACCCAGAATGGCCAAAGCAATCTGGAGAACGAAAAATGGAGCTGGAGGAATCAGGCTCCCTGACTTCAGACTATACTACCAAGCTACAGTCATCAAGACAGTATGGTACTGGCACAAAAACAGAAATGTAGATCAATGGAACAGGATAGAAAGCCCAGAGATAAACCCACACACACATGGTCACCTTATCTTTGATAAAGGAGGCAGGAATGTACAGTGGAGAAAAGACAGCCTCTTCAATAAGTGGTGCTGGGAAAACTGGACAGGTACATGTAAAAGTATGAAATTAGAACACTCCCTAACACCATACACAAAAATAAACTCAAAATGGATTAAGGACCTAAATGTAAGGCCAGACACTATCAAACTCTTAGACGAAAACATAGGCAGAACACTCTATGACATAAATCACAGCAAGGTCCTTTTTGACCCACCTCCTAGAGAAATGGAAATAAAAACAAAAATAAACAAATGGGATCTAATGAAACTTAAAAGCCTTTGCACAGCAAAGGAAACCATAAACAAGATGAAAAGACAGCCCTCAGAATGGGAGAAAATATTTGCAAATGAAGCAACTGACAATGGATTAATCTCCAAAATTTACAAGCAGCTCATGCAGCTCAATATCAAAAAAACAAACAACCCAATCCAAAAATGGGCAGAAGACCCAAACAGACATTTCTCCAAAGAAGATATACAGATTGCCAAAAAACACATGAAAGAATGCTCAACATCATTAATCATTAGAGAAATGCAAATCAAAACTACAATGAGGTATCATCTCACACCAGTCATTATCAAAAAAATCTAGAAACAATAAATGCTGGAGAGGGTGTGGAGAAAAGGGAACATTCTTGCACTGTTATTGGGAATGTAAATTGATACAGCCACTATGGAGAATAGTATGGAGGTTCCTTAAAAAAACTACAAATAGAACTACCATACGACCCAGTAATCCCACTACTGGGCATATACACTGAGAAAACCGTAACTCAAAAAGAGTCATGTACCAAAATGTTCACTGCAGCTCTATTTACAATAGCCAGGACATGGAAGCAACCTAAGTGTCCATCAACAGATGAATGGATAAAGAAGATGTGGCACATATATACAATGGAATATTACTCAGCCATAAAAGGAAACGAAATTGAGTTATTTGTAGTGAGGTGGATGTACCTAGAGTGTGTCATACAGAATGAAGTCAGAAAGAGAAAAACAAATACCGTATGCTAACACATATATATTGAATCTAAGAAAAAAAAAAGGTCATGAAGAACCTAGGGGCAAGATGGGAATAAAGACACAGACCTACTAGAGAATGGACTTGAGGATATGGGGAGGGGGAAGGGTAAGCTGTGACAAACTAAGAGAGTGGCACGGACATATATACACTACCAAACGTAAAATAGATAGCTAGTGGGAAGCAGCCGCATAGCACAGGGAGATCAGCTCAGTGCTTTGTGTCCACCTAGAGGGGTGGGATAGGGAGGGTGGGAAGGAGGGAGATGCAAGAGGGAAGAGATATGGGAACATATGTATATGTATAACTGATTCACTTTGTTATAAAGCAGAAACTAACACCATTGTAAAGCAATTATACTCCAATAAAGATGTTAAAAAAAAAAGAAATAAGCCAAAAATGTTACAGCACTTTTCTTGAGGGATGACATTTTAATTTTCTTCTTCATATAGTTGTATATTTTCCAGATTTATATAATAAGTGCTTATAATGTTTATAACCTCAGATTTTTTTATTTTATATTTAATTTTAGGGTAAGAGTTTTTTTTTAATTGAAGTATAGTTGATTTACAATGCTGTGCCCATGTCTGCTGTACAGCAAAGTGCAAAGAATTTTTTGAGCCCAACCATCTATTCCCATCACTGCTAATAGATTGTTACAACTGTTAATGAGTTGTTCCAGTCTGAGAAACAACTGCGCTGCAAACTTGGGCCATTTGCTGTTCAATTGTCCATATTAACGCTGTCTACTTAGGAAAGTACCCTAACATATCAACAATACTCAACTTTTTTGGACCATGTGAACAAAAGAAATGCCTGATAGCCCACTCACTTACTCACAAACATTGCTCCTGATTAAAGGGAGAAGGGTGGTTTTCTAGGCAACTCCAAGCTTTGAGGCTTTGATGTTTCAAAAATAATTGATGTAAAACAATAAAGTACAGATCTGAACACACTAGGGACAATACCATAATCTTAAGCCCTAGTTAGGTTTGGTGTTACCTGCCCAAACATCCTAGCTAATTCATATTGCTTTGCCTTTTTTATGTCACTCATTAAATGTCTGCTCTATACCAGGGTCATGTTAAGGTAGCCTGCAGGTGGAAAGAAGCATGAGTCCCGTCCATCCGGGAGGAGCCGATACAGTTGGGAAGAAGTCAGATACCTATGGAAAGATGATTAGAGTGTAAATGTGATACTGTTTAGCGGTTCAAATTGGAATCTCCTTCCACAGCTGGAAAATCCTCTACCTTATAAACATGAGACCTCATCTGAACTGTGGCGAGAGCATACGATGAAAATCTGTCCATCAGTACCCCCAGCTCAGGCTCAGAGTTAGAACTCGTGACAAGCAGCAGCCAGAATCATGCAGTATTCACTCTGGCCAGGGGGCAGCAGCTACATCTAGGGTCAGAGGCAGCAGTGGCACCGGTGGTGTCGCCAGTGCAAGAAGTACCACGTTTGTTCAGTGGTGGCGACAGACGTCTCTTAGTGAGAACAGCCCTGCAGCCTGATTTTGGCTGTTGTCTGTGATGCTGTAGGTGACAAGCCTGGTTCTTCAGTCCTGCCTGCTGATAGATATCACTTAATAAATTCCTTTTCTGCTTAAATTAGGGGTTGGCTTCCGTCTTTACAACCACAAACCCTGACCAATTCAACATCCACAAAAATGGGGCAGTAAGTGTCGAATAAATGCTTCAGAAAAATGTATAAAGAATAATAACTGAGGTGGCCAAAGTTTATGAAGGAGGTATGATTTGAGCTGGGAAGAATATGGTTAGGCAGAGAGGAGAAGGAAGCCAGTTCAGGGAGAAATGTCCGTTTACAAAAGCAGAGAGGCAGGAAAAGACAAAATGTATCTGGGAGCCAGTAAATAGTAA
The DNA here is from genome assembly GCF_964165515.1 of Mesoplodon bidens. Classification (NCBI taxonomy): domain Eukaryota; kingdom Metazoa; phylum Chordata; class Mammalia; order Artiodactyla; family Ziphiidae; genus Mesoplodon; species Mesoplodon bidens. Next base: position 114,301,516 of record NC_138176.1, on the reverse strand, counting down.
GGGAGCAATTAAAGACAGACAGAGTCAGGGTCAGATTTTGGAAGGACATAAGGAAAGTGGGGGTCGGGAACAACAATCCAGTGGGGGTAAAATTCACTGGAGGGCAGGGGATTATTTGTGAGACTGACTCCTTCCGGGAAGCCTGGCACAAGGAGATAAGGACATAATCCAGGCTGATGGCGGCAGACACTGAGGGGGAAGGGGAGGCAGGAGATAAACACGAGCTATTTCAAAGGAAGCTGTCTATCCCGGGCCACCACCTACAATGGTAACACTGGAAAAGAAAGATTTCAGAGGAGAGATGCTGAGTTTGGCTTGCTATACTTTTAGTGTAAAGGGCTGGCAGGATATCTACGAGGGAACATACTGAAAGGAGTGGAACACTCGGGACCAACAGTAAGTGAATGGCCAAGACTCAGAAGTCAGAGTAGAGATGAGTACTAAGTAAAATGAGAGCTACTAGATAAACCGAGAGAGGAAAAGTCAGGAGCAAAGCCTCAAAGGCTGTCAGATTAGGGGGTGTGCAGAAAGAGTTAACACAGCAGACCTGGCTGCTCTCTTTGAAAGGCCTCCGTCCAAGGCTGGCCCGTGGCTGCTGTCTAGGAACTTGGATTTGGAGAGAGCACCCACCACCCTAGGTCAGAAGGGTGGGTTACCCACCTAAACTGTTTGTGCAAACACTATGGTTTATGCTAAAAACCTGCTTTCCTGTTTAGAGTCTGGAGTTTGGGTATGTGCTAGGCAGACGTTATCTACACACCAAGCCCTTGATAAAAACCCTGGGCAGTGAGTCCCTAATGAGCTTCCCTGGTAAAGAACATTTCACACATGCTGTCATAACTAGTTGCTGGGAGATTTAAGTCCATCGTGTGTGACTCCACTGGCAGAATACCCTTGAAATCCTGCACTGGTTCCCCCTGGACTTCGCCCCACGTGCCTTTTCCCTTTGTGATTCTGCTTTACATCCTTTCACTGAGATAAATCATAGCCATGGGTATGACTCTATGCTAGTGAATCATCAAAACTGAGGGTGTGTGGGAGACCTCAATGCAGGGGGTGAGAAGAGAAAGAAGAGAGAAGGATCCATCAGAGAGGGCAGGCGTATCAAGGAAGTCGATTTCAAAAACGGGAGGACTGTCAATGTCTTTAACATGGAAAAGTAAGGAAGATCCCCCCCGCTGCCCCCAAAATGATACTAAAATGGATATCATACCCTCTGATCCATTGATTCCACTTCTACAGATTTATCCTGTAAAATACTAGCACATGCGAAGAAAGACACATCTATAAGGATGTACAGCACAGCATGGATACAATCATAAAAGGAAATAGCTCTTTAACAGGGGACTGGTTAAATAAGTTACAGTACATCCATACAGTGGACAAATTATGCAGCCATTAAAAATAAGTGAGTAAACTCTAAATATGCTGTTATCTGCAAAATGTGTTAAATGAACAAAAGCAGGGTATAGCAGTTTATACAGTATGATACATGCATGTAAGGAAACAGGGTATACAAAAGGTGACACACACAACACATGCACACACAACACACATATTCTCAGGAAGGATATACAAAAATCTGGGAGGAAATGACTGCCTTTAGGGAGGGCAACTGAGCACCAGGTAGAAGGAAAATTCATGTTTTAATGAGACCCTTAAATACTGCTTGAATTTTTAAAAATGATTTACACATATTTTCTTTATACTTTTAAAATAATAATAAAAAAGGAAAAGCCACTAAGTTTGATGACATCAATTAATTTAAAAATTTAAAGACAGATTATCTTCAAACTGTTAGGGGCTTGACAGCGTGGAAGGACACTGAGAGAAATGGAAAACCACAAAACGGAAGCTGGTTTGGGAAGGAAGATGGGAGTTTCATTTTGAACTCACAGTCTTCAAGGGCTGGCAGGGCATCTAAGAGGGCTGGAGATTCACCCTGGGTGAAAGGGCAGAACTGTACGCAGACTGTACGCAGACTGTATGCAAACTGTATTCATATTCTGGTCAGTAAAGACATCAGAGAAATAAAGACAGACACTGAAGACAAGATTGATAAAGAAATTAAGACAGTAAAAAATCAGAGGGCAGGGAGGGATAAATTAGGAGCTTGGGATTAATAGATACACACTATTGTATATAAAATAGATAATCAACAAGGACCTACTGTAGAGCACAGGGAACTCTACTCAATATTCTGTAATAACCTATGTGGGAAAAGAATCTGAAAAAGAATAGATATATGTATATGTATAACTGTGCTGTATACCTGAAACTAAAAGAACATTGTAAATCAACCATACTCCAATATAAAATTAGAATAAGGGCTTCCCTGGTGGTGCAGTGGCTGAGAATCCGCCTGCCAATGCAGGGGACACGGGTTCGAGACCTGGTCTGGGAGGATCCCACATGCTGCGGAGCAACTAGGCCTGTGAGCCACAACTACTGAGCCTGCGCGTCTGGAGCTTGTGCTCCACAAGAGAGGCCGCGACAGTGAGAGGCCCGTGCACCGCGATGAAGAGTGGCCCCCGCTCACCGTAACTAGAGAAAGCCCTCGCACAGAAATGAAGACCCAACACAGCCAAAAATAAATAAATTAATTAATTTTTAAAAAATTAGAATAAAAAAAAGAATTAGGATTCAGGAAAAAAAAATCAGAGGGCAGAGCCATGGTGAGGAAATTAAGGCAGCAGAAATTGACTCTCTCAAGATGGAGGTCAGGGACTTCCCTGGTGGTCCAGTGGTAAAGAATCCGGCTCCTGAGGCAGGGCACGCGGGTTCGATCCCTGGTAGGGGAGCTAAGATCCCACATGCCGTGGGGCAAGCAACTAAGCCCGAGTGACACAAACTACAAGGCCCAAACGCTCTGGAGCCCGCGCCCCACAATTAGAGAGAGAAAACCCGCACAACTCTAGTCACAACTAGAGAGAAGCCCGCACACCACAACAAAAGATCCCGCGTGCTGCAACTAAGACCCGACACAGCCAAAAATATAAATAAATAAATAAATAAATTAATTAATTAAATATTTAAAAAACAAAAAAGGGAAGTCAGCAAAAGAAGAACAAGGGAACAAAGACCGGGAAGGACCTTCAGAGGTTAAAAAGAAAAGATTTTATTGTTTTGTGTTGTAAGGTTAAACTGCAAGGTAGAAATGGAGGTACTTAGAATACTAAGGAAAAAGGATCAGTGTGGAAGTAAGGTTCTGAAGGAAATTGGAACCGATGAGCTTTTCAGGGCCAGGTGGGATTAATGTTAATAAGTGGTTTGTTAACTAGGAGTGACAACCAATCAGTTTAATTTCTAAATAACTTCTCAACTAACACTTAATCACGTTTTAACTCTATAAACAGCAATAATAAAATATTTAAGCAGATATTGAGTTGCCAAACAAGAGATTTCACTGAGGGCATTTCTGGTATGAAGATACCGTCTTCCAAATTATTCACTCAATTTGAGCAGAAAGAAAACTGAGCCGGGCTCCTCTGGTGGTGCAGTGGTTAAGAATCCACCTGCCAATGCAGGGGGACACAGGTTTGAGCCCTGGTCCAGGAAGACCCCACATGCCGCGGAGCAACTAAGCCTGTGCGCCACAACTACTGAGCCTGCACTCTAGAGCCCACGAGCCACAACTACTGAGCCCGCACATCACAACTACTGAAGCCCATGCACCTAGAGCCCGTGCTCCACAACAAGAGAAGCCACCACAATGAGAAGCCCGTGTTCTGCAACGAAGAGTAGCCCCCACTCGCCACAACTGGAGAAAGCCCATGCGCAGTAACAAAGACCCACCACACCCAAAAATAAAATAAAATTAATTAATTTTTTTTAAAAAAGGAAAAGTGAGCCAGACTTTTTTAAGTCTTGGAATTCTATCAACTGAACTAGTCAATGAAATATACTAAGTAGGAAAAAATTACACAGGCCAGTTATACAATTTATCTTTTCCAAGAGTTAATACTGACAGAGGGCTTCCCTGGTGGCGCAGTGGTTGAGAGTCCTCCTGCCGATGTAGGGGAGACGGGTTCGTGCCCCGGTCCGGGAGGATCCCACGTGCCGCGGAGCGGCTGGGCCCGTGAGCCATGGCCCTGAGCCTGCGCGTCCAGAGCCTGTGCTCCGCAACGGGAGAGGCCACAACAGTGAGAGGCCCGCGTACCGTTCTGTCCACCACAATTTTTAAAATATATTTTTAAGTCATTTTTATTGAATTTATTTTAATAACACTGTTTTACCTGGTTGGCAGCTGCCCCAAACCAAACTAAAACAAAGCCATTGTGAATGCTATTCAACATCCTCAAAGTAATCCAGTTTGTTTCTGTATTTGGAATAAATTGTTAAAATAGTTACACTTTTTTTAATAGTTACACTTTTGACATCACATAAGTAAATAGAGCATACTATATTATTCAAAAAGACTTTATGCATTTCATTTAAAAAATCATTTTGCAAGAGCCTTCAGCTTTATCATTGACACATTCTGTACTTCATGCTCTCAAAATAAAAAAGTGCCCTAAAGCTAAGATTTTTACTGATATTAATGAATAGTATTCAGGGTTATACAAACTAAAATTTAACATTTTACGGTATAAGAGGCAATAAATGTGGACCAAAACTTTGGAAACATTAAGAAATAAAAACAGAAAGATGGCAGTTCCCTGTCTTCACAAGGCTTAATAAAGAGTATAGCAGAAACTCAATAAACACTTCCCTGTTGTTGAACTGATCACTAACAAAATAACCAGAATGCAACAAAATATTTACTTTGGAAAGTTATCATGACCTATCCTCAGAACAGCACAAGGCCACCAGGAGCCCTGAATGCAGCTACTGCTCGAAAGCAGCACTACTTCTGCAGGCCCCTGTCCTCAGGAAATGAAACGTCAGCTGATTTTTGTTTCAACTCTGTAGTCGAGGGTGCTAACCCCAGAAATTACAGGAATCGTCATTACACTCTAATACCAAAACATGCAGGAATTTTAAGCTACAGAATTATTTTCTAAATAACGTTCAAATAAGACATCTCTGTGATGAAGAGCAGAGCTGAAGGGCATTAACCCGACCATCCATCCCTCCTGGCTTGCACCAACATTACTTCAGTCCCCCTTGGCAGGCAGCCATTTTTTTTTTTTTTTTTTTAATCTTCGCAGAAAGTCAGTCTACAACTTTGAGATGTTTTTAACTCTTAAGATGTGCAAAATTATTTTAAATGTCTAGCTGACTTCAAATTCAGCAAGTCTTCCTTTTTAAACATACTACAATTGAAGGCTATTTATTCTAAGCCTCATTCCTGCACAATGACAGTAAACCTTAGGGAAAAGAAAAAAGAGCTACAGCTACAAAGTAAATGACAAAAAATTGAATCCACTTACACTAATAAGACTGGTTTAAAGCCTTACTTGAAGCCTTACCAAGAATCTCCTATAAAGGGTTTACAAGAAAGAAAGAAAAAAATAAAACAGCAGCAACTTTATCTCAGACCCAAATTCAGGATTCAGCTTCAGACATATGGAAACTAGACATTTCTAAAGATTCTCACACCACATGAAACTGAACAAGTTCATTACTTCCCAGGATGTACACTGACATTTCCAGCAATTACATTCAGGGGTTCCTGGACCAGCCTGAGGCTGGGACATGACCATTAGTTTTTCTCATTCTCCATCTCACCACTGGCTTTTGACATTCCCCTGCTCAACTACCAAGCAGGATTTGAAAGGCAGAGGGAAAAGCTGAGAAATTAACTTCTCATGAACAGGTCTAATTAAAAAAGAAAATTAAAATGTGTAGACAGAGAAATCCATTTTCCCCTGAAAATTATGTCTTAAGATGGTCTGAGCCTTCCCTCCACTGTCCTCCGTTCATAACACGTCTCATCGTCTTATACAGTTGATGACTGAACAACACAGGTTTGAACTGCACAGGTTTGAATCCACTTATACTCAGATTTTTTTTCAATAAACACACACCACCTGATGGGCGGTTGGTTGAATCCTCAGATGCAGAACCTCAGGTACCGAGGAGGGCTGACTAGGGAACTTAGGCATCTGTAGAGCTCCAAGGGCTGGATCTGGTTTTCAGTGAGGGCCCACTGCAGTCCCATCACACAGCAGGTGCTTTATGTTTACTGAAGTTTACTTCTGCCCCTACCCGCCAGCAGTGGATGATTACTATCCAGTTGGACTTGCTCTCAACCCTGCCACAGGCAAAAAGTGATTTTATAGAAATCACTTACCGGGTTACAAACGACATTCTGTAGATTGTTTAAGGACATCATTCTTTTCCACCTTATTGCTGACTGGGGTCTCTCTTTTGGGTATGGTCAAAGATTTTAAACAAGTTTCATTTAAAGAATTCCCAGATTGAAACTGAGGCACTTGACCTGTGTAAAATCAAAATAGAGGGAAAGAAAAATAAGCACCATTTTTCTTCATAACTATTTTTAAGTACATAAATTATTTTACTGATATTTACCAAATAACAGGATGCTATAACAAAGATCTGACTCCAGTTCTTATCTAATGTACTTTACTAAATAATTTTGGATTATGAGTACAGGAAATATTGATTTTAAAACTACATCAGTAGAAAACTTCTAATTTGGAAAATTTATTAAAAATACTTATTACTGGGAGTTCCCTGGTGGCCTAGTGGTTTCACTGCTGTGGTTCGTGTTCAATCCCTGGTCGGGGTACAGGGATCCCGCAAGCCAGGCGGCGCAGCCAAAAAAAACAAAAACAAAAACTTGCTATTAAAATATTAAACCAAATAATAGCAAATACTCCTGTACAGCTATCTGAGATATTCATTTAACTTTTCTCATCTGTATAATGAGAATAACAATATTCACCTCACAGGTTTGTTCTGCGGATTAAATGAATTAATAAAGCAATGGAATAGTATGTGCTTTATAAGTTTTATCTATTGTTATTAGTAGAAGGGATTGCTCTTCCTCCTCCAAATTAAGTCAAAAGGAAAAAAAAAACCCAATGCCTCAAATATTAATTTCCATGTGGCTAAAAAAAAGATAAAAGATAAAACCTTTAAAGGTAAAAGTACCCATCAGTACTACATATGACAGCTCCAGGGAAGACTTGAAGACTAAGCAGAACCAAAAGAGAAATGAAACTCAAGCTTCCTGCATTTTACTTCCTCCAATTCTGTCATTATACCAAAGGGCAATACGCACTAATCACATCTATTACTTTTTCTCTATTAAGAAAAAACTGCATCTCCAACCCTGGATGTAACATAAACTGAGTGGTTAAGTTACAGCAAGAGGTGTTAGCTGAGCAGATGCAGGTTGTGAAAGAATTCACAGAAGTATTAACATGGGAAGAAAAGAAAGTTGTTATTCACTTTCCAAGGAAGGAAAGGGGCCAGACACATAGAGTGGCATCAGCCCTGAAGGGTGGCGGTCTGAGTCTTTTAACGGGTTTCAAAGGGCAAAGTACAGGAAAGAGTAGGTGGGTTCATATCTATTTTGGCCCACAGTTGTATTCGGGCTTGCTGTGTTTCTATAGGATGTGGTTTTTCTGAGAATCTGTAACTTTTTGTCTTCAGTAATTTTTCAGTCCTTGGGTGTCTGAAAGAGACTTGATAGTGGCCTTTGACAGGCATTACTCTTTTTGTTTTGTTTTGTTTTGAGGTACTCGGGCCTCTCACTGCTGTGGCCCCTCCCGCTGCGGAGCACAGGCTCCGGACGCGCAGGCTCAGAAGCCATGGCTCACGGGCCCAGCCGCTCCGCAGCATGTGGGGTCCTCCCGGACCAGGGCACGAACCCGTGTCCCCTGCATCGGCAGGCGGACTCTCAACCACTGCGCCACCAGGGAAGCCCCTCATTACTTTATTTTGAACAATGTCAGATGGGCTCACAAGAGGGATTTTGCAGGTGTAATTAACATCAGCTGATGTCAAGATAGGGCGATTGTCCTGGATTAACTGGTGGGCCCAATGTAATTACATGAGCCCTTAATAAACAAAGAAGCCAGAGAGATGCGGTAGCAGAAGAAAACTGAGATTTGAAGCCTGAGAAGGATTCAACACATTCTTGGTGGCATTTCGATGGAGTGCAGGTGGGCACACACGGAAACTGCAAGAAGGAAACAAACTTGGAAAACAAACTAAAGTATCCCGTAAGTTGATTCTTCCCCAGAGAATAGAGCCCAAACTGGATAACACCTGAACTTCACCTTGTGACACCCTAATCAGAGTACTCAGCCTGGTCCCCCTAATTTTATTTTTGGTCCCCCTAATTTTTGATCTAAGATCTGCTAAGAAAATAAGTGGGTGTAATCAAAACATCAAGTTTTATGCGCTAAATGTATACACTTTCTATTTGTCACATATACCCCAATAAAGCTGGGGGAAAAAAAGCCCTGCATCCCTCTTGGTTTATAAATGTAACCCCATCTATTAACTTACACATTAGTCAAAACCTCAAAACTGTTTTGCTCCACCAAACTCGGGAAGCATCAACAAGAGCAAAAACAAAGGACACAGAGATGCCATAGCCACATTCATAATTTACATCGTTAGTAGAGAGTGACCTAATTTAAGCCACGGGCCCGCGTGAAACCAATCATACCCAGAAACATCCACAGGCACGGGTCCTGCTGTTATTAACTCTTCGTTCGCTTCCCAAGAAGCCATCACGATACTGTTGCAATTCAGAGGACAAACGTTTCCTAACGTTTCACACTGCAGTAAATGACTCTGCATCTCAAAAGAGGATGTTCAGAGCCCAGGAGGGCCACAGAGGTCTGTCATTAAATTTAAAGAACCCGTCATTTAAAGCACCAGGAAGGAAACGTCCCCGGATTCCACTGCGCGAAGGCGGCGCTCGCTCCCGGGCGGGGAGGTCGCAGGTGCGAAGACAGCACCGGGCGAGGCGGTGGTCGACAGTAGGGCTTCCCTCGGGAACAGCGCCGGCTGCCCGAGGGCCGCGACTCCCGACCATCCCTCGTCCCCGGGGCGCAGCGCGCGGGGCACTGCCCGCCGCCCAGCCCGACCCTCCGCGGTGAGGACCCGCAACGGGGCTACCGGAGCCGGTCCCGCCCGTCTGACTCTGACACGGGGCCAGAAACACCGCATCCCCTCCTCGGCCGGCGAGCCCACCGCCGCGACCGCCCTCCGACTCACCCCGGGACTGGCGTCGCGGACGCTCGGCGCAGAAGGCTGTTCTCCGGCCGCGGCGCGTTGTCCGAGTTCCCGGCCGCGCGTGCGCGGGCGAAAACGGGAAGTGAGAGGAGTCAGTCCGCCTCCATTTCCTGGTTCGCGCGCCCTTGGCGTCGCCGTCGGCCTTGTGTCTGCGTGCAGGGTGCGCTCGCGGATCCGCTGGCCTAGTGGCTGGTCCGGTGCTGGCCGCTCCTCCGGCGGGGCCCCCTGCACGGCCTCAGGGACTCGAACCGCCAGCGCTTGCTGCGAAACGAGCAGAGAGGGAGGGGGTAGAGTGTGTGCTTCCAAAATTCCCGGGTTTATCTGGCCGCCTCTGCCCCGCCGCCGGGGTTGGGGGGCCGGGAAATGGGGAAGAGAGAAGGAGAGACCTGCTCCCTCGGCCCGCGTGTCCCCATCCTCCAGGGCCGGTGTGGACGTCGCACAGGCCCCGCCTCGACCCGGCGATGGCCGAGAGGGGCCCACGTGGCCAGAGGGGCCGTCTGTGACCTTCCCTGGTCGCCCGGCTCAGCGGGGTCAGTGCCAGGTATTTCTCAAGGTCTGCTTCCTTGTCTGCCTTGGGTTAGAGTCCAAACAGTACATACAGTGCAATAAAAGAGAAGCTGACTTGGAGGCATCCCGGTGTTTTTTTTTTTGCCACACCTTTGGGTGTAAATAAAATGCCGGGGGAAATGGGTTCAGTATAGCTGGACTGAGTCCAGCCCGGAGCCCCCATCCAGTGAGTCTAACTTGGACTTCAGCCACTGCGGCTTATCTGCCAATTTTGTGTGTTGTTGTTTTCTAAGTTATATACTACCCCGGGGGAAATGTCAGCAGTATAGAGCACAATTCTGAACACGGTAGATGTTCAGAAATAACCAACTTTTCAGGCAAGTGCCCATAATGACTGCCAGTTTGACCTGTTGGCTGTAAAAAACATCAGCGAGAAATACAAATAAAGTTATGTAAGCTACCTTGAACAGCTGGTAGTTTGTTTTCTGTTAGGAATCACAAAGTTCTTATCTTCCTACTTGTCTCTACTTGATTTTTAACCACGTTTCCTTTGAGAGACATGTTTTGGTGTCCCTGCTCTGGGCTTTCTCCTCTGTAGCTTTGGGTTTTATTATTTTTTATTTAAATTGAGAAATTCATTACACACCCAATACCATCGAACTCACATTCTGATTCCCTATTACTTTTCTCTCCTATTCATTTTCCAAGTTTGCTTCACTCTTTAGGATCCAACTTCAATAGCTGTATTTAACCCTTAACAATACACTGCCTGGAATTTGTACTTATCTTTCTGTGTGTTGTGTTTTATCTATCCAACTCGAATTTAAATTAAGAAGAGGAAACTGTCTTGAATATTCCCCAATGCCTAGTGTAATGCTTTGCATGAAGCAGACATTCTGTAAATATTAGGTTGAAATGATAGGTTATTGATAAAGTGAGGAGAAATTGAATGTCTTCACAACTTTGCCTGGGTTGATTACCTCCCCCCTACAAAGTAAGTTGAAATAAATACACATCAATGCTCCACTTCTTTGGTAAGTAGAATTTAGGTATAAGTGGGACTGTGCAAAAGGGCCAGAAATCCTGTATTGGTGCAGTAATTCTGGATTAAAAGATCCACAAATCTAGAGAATTTATCTTAGAAAAACCCCTTCGTTGGTCCGGTTTTGTTCAATGAGCTCCGTATGATCTTTATATCTTTTAGAATCAACAAGTATGTACTCGATGTCCACCATGACAAGGCACAGTGACAAGTATACAAAGGGCTTTGTGGTATTTGCCGTACCGGGCCCTCTAGACGCAGAGAAGCGATATAAATATACGGAAGTCCCACTCCTCTTCCTTGGATTATTACAATAGCCTCTTCATTGATCTCCCTGCTTTTGCCCTTCCCCCTGCAGTCTATTCTCAACACAACAGTCAGAGAGATCATGGGGAAACACAACGTAAACAATGTTACTTTGCTCAAACCTTCCACTAGCTTTTGCTCGTTCTTTGAGTAAAGATCCAAGTTCTTACACTTCATGACCCGCCTCCACCTCCACACGCTCTGACTTCATTTCCTACTACGTTCCTCCTCCCTTGTTCTGTACCAACCGTACTGGCCTTTGTGGTGTTCTTACCGCCTACCTGTCACACTCCCAGCTCAGAACTTTTGCATGTGATGTTTCCTTTACCTCCTTAAAGTTGAGTAATGACAGTGAGTAATGTCAATTCTTAGTGAGGCTCTTCCTGACCACCGTATTTAAAGTTGCAAACGCCCTCCCAAAACACACACACACACACACACACACACACACACACACTCCCTATCACTCTTTCTTGCTTTATTTTTCTCTAGTATTAACCACATTCTAATATGCTACATTATTTACCTTTTTATTTTATATTACTTCATCCACCAGACTAGAAACTCCATGAGGACAGGGAGTTTTGACTGTTCTTGTTTCAATGGTGCTTAATCCAGTGGGGGACACAGATAGTGATACATTCCAGAGAAGATTAAGATAGGATGATGTAAAATTGGGAGCACTTGGGTGGCTACTTTAGTTGCATGCCTGGGAAAGCTTCTCCAAAAAGGTAAAGTTTAAGTTGCTAGTGAATGAAAGAAAGGAGGCAGCTAACCAAAAGGAAAAGACAGCTTATGGCATGGGAGAAATATTTGCAAACAATGCAACCGACAAGGGCTTAATTTCCAAAATATATAAACAGCTCAATATCCAAAAAACCCAACAACCCAATCAAAAAATGGGCAGAAGACCGAAATAGACATTTCTCTAAAGAAGACATACAGATGGCCAACAGACACATGAAAAGATGCTCAACATCGCTAATTATTAGAGAAATGCAAATCAAAACTACAATGAGGTACCATCTCACACCAGTCAGAATGGCCATCATCAAAAAGTCCACAAGTAACAAATGCTGGAGAGGGTGTGGAGAAAAGGGAACCCTCCTTCACTGTTGATGGCAATGTGAATTGGTGCAGCCACTATGGAAAACAGTATGGAGGTTTCTTAAAAACTAAAAATAGAGTTACCATATGATCGAGCAATCCCACTCCTGGCCATGTATCCGGAAAAGATAAAAAACTCTTGATTTGAAAAGATACATGCATCCCAATGTTCATAGCAGCACTATTTACAATAGCCAAGACGTGGAGACAACCTAACTGTCCACTTACAGATGAATGGATAAAAAAGATGTGGTACATATATACAATGGAATACTCAGCCATAAAAAAGAATGAAATAATGCCACTTGCAGCAATATGGATGGACCTAGAGATTATCATACTAAGTGAAGTAAGAGAAAGACAAATATATCACTTTTATGTGGAATCTAACAAAAATAATACAAATGAACTTATTTACAAAACAGAAACAGACTCACAGACATAGAAAACAAATTTATGGTTACCAAAGGGGAAAAGGGGGGAGGGATAAATTAGGAGTTTGGGATTAACAGATACACAGCACTATATATAAAATAAACAAGGTCCTACTGTATAGCACAGGGAACTATATTCAACATCTTATAATAACCTATAATGGAAAAGAATCTGAAAAAGGATACATATATGAATCACTTTGCTGTACACCTGAAACTAACACAACATTGTAAATCAACCATACTTCAATTAAAAAAAAGAAAAGAAAAGAAAGGAGGCAGCTACATGAAGCTCTTGGGGGAGAGCATTCTCAGCTGAAGGAACAGCTAATGCAAGGTCTCTAAGGCTCTTGAGAATTCATTTAATGTGTTCAGGCACAGAGAGGCCACCAGCACGGCTAAGCATAATAAAAGAGGGGGAAATTATGTGAGATGAAGTCATGAAATTTGATGAGGTCACCTGGGCGAGTATATAGAGAAGTTGACCTAGGACAGAGCCCTAGGGAGTTAAAAAAAAACCCAACAATAAAACAATAAAAGAGGCTGGGGGCTTCCCTGGTGGTGCAGTGGTTGAGAATCTGCCTGCTAATGCAGGGGACACGGGTTCGAGCCCTGGTCTGGGAAGATCCCACATGCCGCGGAGCAACTAGGCCCATGAGCCACAACTACTGAGCCTGCGCATCTGGAGCCTGTGCTCCGCAAAAAGAGAGGCCACGATAGTGAGAGGCCCACGCACCGCGATGAAGAGTGGCCCCCACTTGCCACAAGTAGAGATAGCCCTCACACAGAAACGAAGACCCCACACAGAAAAAATTAATTAATTAATTAATAAACTCCTACCCACAACATCATCTTAAAAAAAAAAAGAGGCTGGGAAGAGGTTACCATGGAGACCTGCTGAAAATGTGTCTTAGCAACCAAAGAAAGGAAGTGTTTCAAGAGAGTAGAACAACCAGTTGTGGTGTTAAGAGGTCAAGGAACACAGAAGTGACCAATAGATTTAGCAACATGGAGGTCACTGGGGACTGACTTTGAAGTGGGTTGAGACGTGAGGTAAAGAAGTAGTGGGACTAATGACTATAAATATCTCAAGAAGTGTTGCTGTGAAGAGGAACAAAGAAGTGCAGAGGCTAGGGAAGCAGTGGGGTAAAGGGAATATTTTGATTGTCTTGTTTTGTTTTTGTTTTTGTTTTTGTTTGTTTTTTAAAAGAGAAGATACTACAGTGGTGCCTTTTAGACTTTTATCAAGTAAACCACAATAAGAAATAAATACATTTAGGGAACCTAAATGTATTTAGTCCAGTGGTTTAGTCCTAAATTTAGTCCAGTGGTTAGGACTCCGTGCTTTCACTGCAAGCGCCCAGGTTTGATCCCTGGTCAGGGAACTAATATCCCACAAGCCACGCGGTGCGGCCAAAAAAAAAAAAAAAAAATACATTTACATTGTGACTTGTTACATATGTACTTAAAATCATGGAAACAAAAATTTCACAAAATGATACTCTTGTTATGCATGAAGCATTCTAATTTTTCATTTTAAAAAATATTGCTTATAACTCACTAAAATGTTTGCAAGACTAGATGTTACAAATTATTTGTAGATAATTGCCTTAGACTTCCAGAGATGAAGGGATCATTTCTGGTTGGATCAGTTTCTTTTCCATCTATCTTTATTGTCTTTTTTCCTTACCCAAGAAGCCACATTCACGAAGTACAAATTTAGAAATAGTGTGATATAAAAATATTAAATATATACACACTACTATATATAAAATAGATATACAACAAGGAGCTACTGTATAGTACAGGGAACTATATTCAATATTCTGTAATAACCTACCATGGAAAAGAATATGAAAAAGAATATATATATAACAAATCACTTTGATGTAAATCTGAAACTAACACAACATTGCAAATCAACTATGCTTCAATTAAAAAAATTAAAATGTGAAGTAATATATATTGGCCCCAATTTTCAAAAAACTAGTAAAAAAAAATCACATGATTTTAGACTTATGAATTGAAACTGTATATACTCTTGCTACTTGGCAGGATTAGTTGACTAAACAAATACCTGCCATATTTTGTCAACAATGTGAACTATGTTGTTTCAAGCTAGGAAACACCGCTGGTAGTGATTTTGCTTACTATTGTGTTGCTGTGTTATTTTTGTTATTATAATAATAGTAATTTTTTTAAATGTTGGCCTTCCAAACATTCATTAAATGGTGGTGCCATTGATGGGAAAATATGCTCCCAAATCAATAAGTTTCAAATAGAAGTTAGATGTGATTAAACATTGTAAAGAACTTTAAATAATTACTTTGATTTTTTTCACTATGAACTTAGGAGCCAGAACTCTAGAACCTTTAGCAATAATAATGATAAATAAAAGCTATATTAAAGTAAAAATTTGCCACAAAAGTTATAGACTTATGAACTCTGAGAACACATACTCTGCTTTCCATTTATTCCCATGGAAAAATTAGTCTTGAACTATGCAGGTTTTAAATTATGCAGTCTTTAGCAGTGCATTCTTTACAAAATCACAACACTCCTATTTCTCATGCGTATGTCGACTTCCCAGGGAAGTTTTCGTGGTTGGCATCATCTTCCTCCTCTATCTTCCCCATTCTCAATGGACTCATTTCCTCTTTGAATCATCATGCTTTGAACTAATGTCTCCCACACACCAATACTAGTACCACCTATAAGGACTCAAACTCTTTTCTCACCCTCCAGACACCCTGTGTTCAGACTGATCAGGCTTACCTCTTATGTTCTACAGGATCATGTCCCAAATCTAGTCTTTTCAGGTGTGAGAAACAAGCTTCTAGAACTATGGCTCTGTCATAAAATAAAAGAATCTTGGAGATGGGAGAAACCTTCAGAGTAGTGTGGATTAATTTATCCCAGTGGCTCAAAGAATGAAATGCTGTTCCATTTTTAAAATACTTTTCTTGAATGGCTTGGCACACTATGGTATGTTAACTAGAAAATGTTGTATTGTTATTTGACATGAAAATATATCTGATGCTAACACATATATACGGAATTAAAAAAAAAAATGTCATGAAGAACCTAGGGGTAAAACGGGAATAAAGACACAGACCTACTTGAGAATGGACTTGAGGATATGGGGAGGGGGAAGGGTAAGCTGTGACAAAGCGAAAGAGAGGCATGGACATATATACACTACCAAACGTAAGGTAGATAGATAGTGGGAAGCAGCCGCAGAGCACAGGGAGATCAGCTCGGTGCTTTGTGACCGCCTGGAGGGGTGGGATGGGGAGGGTGGGAGGGAGGGAGATGCATGAGGGAAGGGATGTGGGAACAGATGTATATGTATGACTGATTCACTTTGTTATAAAGCAGAAACTAATAAAAAAAAATTTAAAAAAAAAAAGAAAGGGAATGGAGGATGTTAATGTGAACACATGATTTTCAATACAGAGACATTATAGAAATAAACATAGACAATATGTTTGCAAAAAAAAAAGAAAATATATCTGAAATTATCTAAAAGTCAAAACAAAATAGAACCCTTTAAAAGTTTATATATATATATATATATATAAATATATATATATATATATAAACTGGGCAACATGTTAGGCTCTAGAGACATGGTAGGTAAAAAAATATAGCTTTCCTGGAGCTTAAATCCAGTGGGAGTTAGACATTCAGTAATCACATATATGGATTTTTAATAGTGCAAAACAGTGCTGTTAGTAACTGTTAATGTTCATTGTGATCTTTGTTCCTGCAAAGTTGCTGCAACTCATAAAACCATTAAAAGGCCTCCCTCAGCCTCGCTCTCTCAATATTTAACCAACCTGTCTTACACATAGCTAATCTCCTTCCAGCTTGTATTTACGCAGCTCATTATAAAATAAAGTGACAAGCGAAACCTCAAGGGAAGAATTTCTGTGACAGGTTGAAGCAAGTAAGAAATCCAGGTGTTTTTTCCAAATAGAAAAATGTTATTAAGTCCAAATACTTAACATTTTTTTTATTTTGGAAATTTCAAAACATACACATGAGAGAGTGTGTGATGAATTCCCATCCACTCACGGTCCAGCTCCAAAATGGACGTATCTTATCAACATGTCCTATCTTGGTTCACCTACTCCTCACCTACTGTCTCCCCACCCCGGCCCACTTTGAAGCAAATCTCAGACTTCATTTAATCTCTAAAACTTCAAAACTGGTTGTTAGACTTTAAGGTTAATAAGACCCAGGTTCAGTTTTTTTGGCCAGAAGACTTCACAGGTGGTATGTATTTCCAATTGCAAGTCAGCAGGAGAAACTGAAGGTCTGGTTGTTTTTCTATTAGCAATAATCACTCCTTGGATAAACCTCACTGGCGACGACACTGCAACTATGCAATACTGGTTGTTTTTCTTTGTATGATATCAAGACTGGTCAGTGGTTTCAGCTGTTCTCAGCCTGATCCATCCATCTATTACAAAGTTCCCATCAGTTTTTGATCACATGGTTTTAGCAGCTGGCTATTGATTGATGTTCACTGCCTAGAGCCATTATTTCATTCAAAATTGAAAAGTGGTGATACATCCATTCCAACATTCCTCCTGCATTTATGAGTTAGAGTTCTTCTAAAAGGAAATATTGTTTCCTATTTGGTGACCCCAAGGTGAAGTTTATGCCAGAAAGGCAGGCCAAATGCTTGATTCCTTCCCTTTACTTAGGAGTTTTCTTAATAATAAGCTGCTTTCCTAGCCTCCACAAAAGGTAACCAATGAGTTGGTTTTTTTAAATGTCGTTATGAATTCATGAATATTAATATATTTGATATGTTTCTTTTTTTCCTGATACGTAAATTATCCCATCTATAACCAAACGGGACCCCTTTGAGCTGATCTGTCTCCTTCTGACACAACACAGTAATCTTAGTTTCCTTGCTTCTTGGTATGACAAAACATCCCAAGGTATCATTTTCATTTCCTGCCAAACTTGGACTTAGCAGTTTCTCCAAGGAAAGTTTTAGTGGGAAATGGTATACAGAGACTACAATTTTGGAAAGGGGTGTTCACGGCAACTGGGTTGGTTTCTAGACTTCCTCAGTGGATAGAGCTAGGAAAAAAGTACGTGGGCCTCTCACTGTTGTGGCCTCTCCCGTTGCGGAGCACAGGCTCCAGACGCACAGGCTCAGTGGCCATGGCTCACGGGCCCAGCTGCTCCACAGCACGTGGCATCTTCCCGGACCGGGGCACGAACCCACATCCCCTGCATTGGCTGGTGGACTCTCAACCACTGCACCACCAGGGAAGCCCGGAAAAAAGTTTTTTGTTTTTTGTTTTTTGTTTTTAATATCTGAGTTTATCCTGATTTCACTCAATTTAGGATTACAATGTTTTCATTTAGCTTTTTAATTTTATATTTATACCTCATTTTTCTTATGAAAATCTTAGTTTCTAACAAAATTACTTGTTTGCTTTATCCTGTCATATATAATAGTTTCAGGATAAAAAGATAAATATTATCATAACAATATGATTAAATAACCAAACTAAGGTTTATTTGCCATCTTTTTCTCTCCTGAGGCTATATCTCATAAGATATATATAATCAAATTTTTGTGTTTTAAAGTAATTTGACAATACTACCCAAAGTGATCTATAGATTCACTGCAATCATTATCAAAATCCCAACAGCATTTTTGCAGAAATAGAAAAAAAAATCCAAAAATTTATATGAAATCTCAAGGGAACCTGAAAAACCAAAACAGCCTTGAAGAAGAACCTAAAAGTTGGAGGCCTCACACTTCCCAATTTCAAAACATATTATAAAGTTAGTAAGCAAAACAGGGTAGTACTGGCATAAAGACAGACACACAGACCAACATAACAGAATACAGAACCTTGAAATGAACCCTCGTGCATATGGTCAAATGATCTTCAACAAGGGTGCGAAGACCACTCAACGGGGGAAAAACAGTCTCTTCAACAAATGATACTGGGAAAATTGGATGTCCACATGCAAAAGAATGAATTTGGATCCTTACCATACCATATACAAAAATTAACTCAAAATGGATTGAAGAACTAAACAAAAACCTAAAACTATAAAATTCCTGGAAGAAAATAGGCAGAAAACCTCATGACATTGGATTTTGGCAATGATTTCTTAAATATGACACCAAAAGCATTGATAATAAATTAAAAATAGACAAACAGGACTACATCAAACCTAAAAATTCTGTGCATAAAGGATACAACCAACAGAGTGAAAAGGCAACCTGTGGAATGTGAGAAAATATTTGTAAATTATATACCTGATAAGGGGTTAATATCCAGAATATATAAAGAACTCCTACAACTCAACGGCAAAAAGACAAATAACCCAATTCAAAAATGTGCATAGGACTTTAATAGACATTTCTCCAAAAATGATATACAAATGACCAACAAGCATAAGAAAAGGTGCTCAACATCACTAGTAATTAGAGAAATGCAAACCAAAACCACGAGATACACCTCACACTCATTAGGATGGCTGTTATCAAAAAATAATAATAATAAGTGTTGGCAAGGATGTGGAAAATCGGAATTCGTTTGCACTGTTGGGAATACAAAGTTGTGCACACGCTATGAAAACCAGTACGAAGGTTCCTCAAAAACTTAAAAATAGGGCTTCCCTGGTGGCGTAGTGGTTGAGAGTCTGCCTGCTGCTGCAGGGGACGTGGGTTCGTGCCCCAGTCCGGGAAGATCCCACAGGCCGCGGAGCGGCTGGGCCCGTGAGCCATGGCCACTGAGCCTGCGTCCGGAGCCTGTGCTCCGCAACGGGAGAAGCCACAACAGTGGCCCACGTACAGAGAGCCAGAGAGGCCATGACAACAGAGAGGCCCATGTACCGCAAAAAAAAAAAAAAAACAACTTAAAAATAGAATTACCCTATGATCCAGCAATCTCACTTCTGGGTATATGTCCAGAAGAACTAAAAGCAGGATCTCAAAGAAATATTTTCATACCCATGTTCATAGCAGCATTATCCGCAATAGCCAAGAGGTGGAAGCAACCCAAATGCCCATTGACAGATGAATGGCAAACCAAATGTCATATATTCAGCCTTAAAAAAGGGAGGAAATTCTGTCACATGCTACAACATGGATGAATCTTGAGGATATTATGCTAAGTGAAATAACCCAGTCACAAAAAGACAAATACTGTGTGATTCTACTTATATAAGGCATCTAAAGTAATCAAATTCATAGAAACAGACAGTAGAATGGTAGTTGCCATTGGCTGGGGGAAGAGGAGATGGGAATTTGTTTAATGGGTAGAGAGTTTCAGTTTTGAAAGTTCTGGAGATTTGGTGCACAACAGTATGAATGTACTTAATACTACTGAACTTTATACTTAAAAATAGTTAAGATGGTAAATTTTATGTTATGTGTTAAACACAATTTTTTTTAAAAAGTAATTTGAAATAATGTATCTCTGTGAGGAAGCCACCATCTCAATACACCACTAGACTCATTGGTTTCACCTTGCTTTCAGTTCTTGGGCCTTGCTTTTCATTTATTTCATTTTGGTTTAATTTTGGTTTATAATTTTTTGAAATATATTACATAGTTTCAAAGCCAAATTTACAGACAAGAAACATTCAAGGACATCTAACTTCCACCCCTGTCCTCTCCATGCTCTTCCCTCCCTCTTTCTACAGGTAACATAGCTCTATGGTTACCTCTATCTCTATTCATATTATCACCTTAGACAAGAGGTGGCACTCCATGAATAGTTTTGTATTTGGCTCTTTTACTTCACATATAGCTTGAAGATCTCTCTGCACTAGTATACTACAGAGATATTCCTCATTTCTTTTTATAGCTCCATATTACTCCATGGTGTCAACATACCATAGTTTACTTAACCTGTGGACATTTGGATTGTTTATCTATCATAAGTAATGCTTCAGCACATAACTTTGTGTACATGTCCTTGTATATCTGCCACACTGCCTCTGTGGGATTCCTAGAAGTAGCATTTTTATGTCAAAGGTTAAATGCTATGTAATTTTGCTAGATATGAGTCCAAGCACTTTTTGAGAATTCATTCAAATTCTCTGTCCCTACTCTACTATAGAAGAAGATCCAGACTACTCTGATGGGAAAGGGGTGTTGGAGGTGAGGCCTGAGAAGCTGTACTGAGAAACCTCTCACCTGAGATGAGAGAGGAACAAAAAAACCAAAGGAGTAAACAGGACCAGGAAATACATGGAAAGTCAAAGTCAAGAAGCCAGGAAGGAAATCTAGGGGATTTCAAATAGGGACCAGGAAGAGATATGGAAGCTTCAATCCAGGAACAGAAGTGTGGGAATAGTGAATGCACAAAGGTTGGGAGCAAATTGGGAAGTATTCAAGGTAATTACCCAGAACAGCAGCTGCTTTTCTACATTCTTTTCTTGGCTGGCTGGAGCATAATGCAAAGTCACAGAGTCATTGCATATGTTCATAAAATGCACAAGGGCAATTAGCTGAAGGAAGACATGGTAGCTGAAACTCAGTTTGTACTTTACTCACCAAACCGATAAAGTGCTCCATCTTCAGGTGCAAAGGAATAGTGGCAGGGTGTAGACCACCTTTTTCTAATTTGTACAAAGGTGTCACATGATCCAGCCATGGCCTTGCTCAAGTTAGCTGGGCTTACGGGCCATGCAGAATGGGCAACAATCACTCAAAATCTCCTCCCACCTTAATAGTTATATTCATTTTTCTTCTATAATTTAGCTATAGCATTGCACTTTTAAAGTGCAAGGAACTTTAGTAAAGTGAGGGTAAATTTTATAGTCTTTTGCATTTGAGCCATAAGTAGAGTTGTTTATTTTAATAAAATGGTTTGTTTTAAGAAAAATGGTTTCCAGGGCTTCCCTGGTGGCGCAGTGGTTGGGAGTCCGCCTGCCGACGAAGGGGACACCGGTTCGTGCCCTGGTCTGGGAAGATCCCCCATGCCGTGGACCGGCTAGGCCCGTGAGCCATGGCCGCTGAGCCTGCGCGTCCGGAGCCTGTGCTCCGCAACGGGAGAAGCCACAACAGGGAGAGGCCCACGTACCGCAAAGAAAAAAAAAAAAAAAAATGGTTTCCAGGTTAAACAGCCAACTGGTTAAACCTTAGGGTTCTGTGAGGTGAGGCATGTTAGTACTTTTGTTTATTTGGAGATGGGAGAAGCAGGAAAAACAGCAAACCATGAGATACCTGGAGGTGATATAGATCTTTATGTGTAAGATCTTGAGCTTTGGCGTTGAGAGAGACAAGGAACTTAATCCTAGCTCGACGATACACTAGTTCAGGTAAGTGATCTTTAAACACTTCTGCTCACATAACCTCCAATGGAATTTTGAAAAACTATGTAACCTTCCCTTTAACATTGTTCTGGAAGTCCTTGCTTACGCAATGAGGAAAGAAAGAGAAATAAAAGGTATACAGGTTTGGAAGGGAGACATAAAACTGTCTTTGTTCACAGATGACATGATCATCTATGTGGAAAATCTGAAAGAACTGGCAAAAAAATTTCCTGGAACTAATAAGTGATTATTTCAAGGCTGCAGATACAAGGTTAATGTACAAAAGTTATTGCTTTCTAATATACCAACAATGAACACGTGGAACTTGAAATTAAAACCACAATATCATTTATATTAGCACTCCCAAAAATGAAATACTTAGGTATAAATCTAACAAGATATATATATGAGGAAAACTACAAATCTCTGGTGAACGAAATCAAAGAACTAAATAAATGGAGAGATATTCCATGTTTATGGAAAGGAAGACAATATTATCAAGATGTCAGTTTTTCCCTACTTGATCTATAGATTCAATGCAATCCCAATCAAAATTCCAGCAAGCTATTTTATGGATATTGACAAACTGATTCTAAAGTTTATATGGAGAGATAAAAGACCCAAAATAGCCAACACAATATTGAAGGAGAGAACAAAATTGAAGGACTGACACTACCCAAATTCAAGACTTCAAGCTACAGTTATCAAGAATACCATGGTATTGGTGAAAGAATAGACAAATAGATCAATGGAACAGAATAGAGAGCCCAGAAATAGAGCCATATAAATATAGTCAACTGGTCTTTGACAAAGGAGCAAAGGAAATAAAGTGGAGTAAAGATAGTGTTTTCAGCAAATGGTGCTGGAACAACTGGACATCCACATGTAAAAAAATGAATCTAAATACAAACCTTATGCCCTTCACAAAAAATAGCTCAAAATGGATCTTAGACCTAAATGTTAAATGCAAAACTTTTATAAAATTCCTAGAAGATAATACTGGAGAAAACCTAGATGACCTTGGGTATGGTGATGCCTTTTTAGATACAACACCAAAGACACGATTCATGAAATAAGTAATTGATAATCTGGACTTCAATAAAATTAAAGACTTCTTCTTGCAAAAGACAATGTCAAGAGAATGAGAGGATAAGCCCTAGACTGGTAGAAAATGTTGGCAAAGGATACCTCTGATAAAAGACTGTTATCCAAAATATTAATATATAAAGAAGTCTTAAAGCTTAACAACAAAAAACTACCCAATTTAACAATGGGTCAAAGACCTCAATAGACCCCAAAATATACAAGGAACTATTAAAACTCAACAATAAGAAAATGAACAACATGGTTTTGAAATAGGCAAAAGACTTGAGCAGATACCTCACAGAAGAGGACATGCAGATGGCAAATAAGCATACGAAAAGATGCACTACATCATGTGTCATCAGGACAATGCAAATTAAAACAACAATGAAATAACACTACATACCTATTAGAACGGCCAAAATCTGGAACACTAACAACCCCAAATGCTGGTGAGGGTGTGGAGCAACAGGAACTCTCATATATTGCTGGTGGGAATGCAAAATGGTAGAGCCTCTTTGGAAGACAGCTGGGCAGTTTCTTACAAAACTAAACATACTCTTACCATATGATCCAGCAACTGCACTTCCTGGTATTTGCTCAAAGAAGCTGAAAACTTATGTCTACACAAAAAGCTGCACATAAATGTTTATACAGCAGTATAATATAACTGTACTTATAACTGCCAAAGCTTGGAAGCAAACAAGATGTACCTCAGTAGGTGAGTGGTTAAATAAACTGTGTTACAACCAGATAATCAGTGCTAAAAAGAAATGAGCTACCAGGGAATTCCCTGGCAATCCAGTGGTTAGGACTCTGAACTTTCACTGTGGAAGGCAAGGGTTCGATCCCTCGTTGGGGACTAAGATCCTGCAAGCCGCGTGGCATGGCCAAAAAACCCTCCCCAAAACAGAAATGAGCTACCAAGCCATGTTCCCACTGACCTCTCCCTCACCTTCCTCCTTTAGACCTAAAGATGCCTACATCTGTTATCTCCTCACTGGTTTCCTTTAACTCTTGGAATTAGTTCCTTTATTAAATTCCCCTGATGGAACTTACCATTTGTTTCTCCAAAAAGACCCTGACTGAAACAACTAGAAATTCTAAATTCTAGCTATCAAAGATAACTTTTAGCTTCCTAACACGACAGTTGCCTGTCTTGTCTGTCTTCATTCCTGGACTTGTTGGCCCCTTGAGGCTGGGGACTGCCAAGAGCTGTCATTGCATTCTCAGAAGTGAGCTGAAGACCTGACCACAGTAAACGCTCAGTAAATGTTTGTTGACTGAACTAATGTGATTTCTTCTATTAGTGTCTTTTAAATTTTTTTGGCCACGCCACACACAAGGTTCTTAGTTCCCCCACCAGGGATCGAACCCACGCTCCCTGCAGTGGAAGCTTGGAGTCTTAACCACTGGACCACCAGGGAAGTCCTCTATTGGTGTCAAAATTTTTAACATTAAAACTAGAAACAGAAATCATCTAAAAGAGGTAAAATCTGTCCGAATTGGTCACTCCAGAAAAACCCTCTTTTAGATCTGGCTTGTTTCAGAGACACACATGTAGAGGAAGAACCAATTTTTGCCATTTATTTCTCTTCGTTTACCTGGTCCGGTTGGTTCTCCCATGTTGTTATTTACTGAGTCCACAGCAAACGTATGATGATTTTCTGTAAATCGGCCCAATCCAACAGCTACTGCCCTGATCACTTTGGCCTCTTCGGTGTTTTGGCCTGTGCTGTCCCGGGAGAGGGCGGCAGGGCAAAGAGGTTAGATGGATGGTGGTATTTGGAGCAGGGTCCCTAGCTCCACAGACTGTCTGAGGAGCAGGATCTTCAGCTCCCCAGAGGACAGCAGGGGTCCAGAGAGCTCTCATCGTAGCTGTCACCAAGGAGACGAAGGCGCATTGTTTGGTTGGACTCACTGAGCAGTCTTCACAGGCTTCAAGACCAGCCTCTTCCTCACTTAGCCCTCCACCTTCACCCCAACTCCCCTCAGCCACAGAGGCCTGGCTCTGAGCTGGGAGCTGCTGTTTCTGCCTTACTCTCCCCTGTGGGAGCAGCTTTGTTTTTTTGGGGTTTTTTTAACATTTTTACTGGAGTATAATTGCTTTACAATGGTGTGTTAGTTTCTGCTTTATAACAAAGTGAATCAGCTATACATATACATATACCCCCATATCTCTTCCCTCTTGCGTCTCCCTCCCTTGCTTTGGTTATTTTTTATGTTTTTTTGTGTTTTTTTCCCCAATTGGGATACAATTCACATAACATAAAATTCACCCCATTAAGCATTTTAAGATGTACAATTCAGGTGCTTTTTAGTATATTCACAACGTTGTGCAAGATTCACTACCATCTAATTCTGGAACATTTTTGCTTTGATCTTTGAAGCCCAGAAAATGAACGAAAGGGGTTGAACCTCATTAAAATAAAAGCTCCCCATGTCCGAGAAGCATTAATAGTTTGGTATGTAAAACCCCTCATTTTGTATTTATAAGCATTTTTCCTCCTCAAGGACCATGATATTGTAAAAAAAAAAAAGTTTTTGCTTTAGTTAGAGTCTCTATTAATTCATTAGTTCCATTTCATTTTTTCAGCATATTTCCAATTGCTTCTAGATCAGAGGGTGCTGATGATACAGAGTGAACAGCAAACAAGACCCCTGTCCTCTGGGGTTTGCAGTCGGGCAGGGGTGAGACCGGTAATCAAGTTATTACTATTGGGATGAGTGCTACGGGGTGAATAATAGGAAGGCAACCAAGTCTGGAAGTCAGGTGCCCTTTCCCTGAGAAAGTGGTGTTGACGGTGAGACCTGGGGGCTGAGGAGGCTGAGCTAGGGAAGGCTGGTGTGTCCAGGTGTGAGTGTGGCCAGGGTGTGGACGGGGCAGATGAGGCAGCTCGCGGTGAACTCTTGGGTGGGAAGGGAATGATGGCCAAGGGGACCTCGCAGTTCAGTGTGGCTGAAGCATCAGGAGCTGTGGGCGAGTGGAGCACGATGACATGCCACACAGGCCAGTCACAGGGGCTTGGAGACCACGCTGCCAATTTGGGACTTGATCTTCAGTGGGAACCCATCGAAGGCATTAATGTGGGGATGGCAGGATCCATCCACCATATGGAGGCCACTTGGGAGACCATCATCGGGTGAGAAAGGGTGGCTGCTTGGGTGAGGACAGTCATGAGGATGGAGGGGAGGGAAGAGATTTAAGAGATATTTGGGAGGTGGAAGAGAGAGGGATGGACAGCGGGATTTGATGATGACTTAGAAACAAGGTGGATGGTATGATAGGGAACTTGGTGAAGAACAAGTCTGGACAGAAGAGTCATGGGTTCCCTTTAGGACGGGTTGGGTTTGAGGTGCCTGGGAAACATCCGCATGCGTGGAGATGTCAAGCCGGTAGTTGTGGGTGTCTGGCAGCTCAGAGGACAAGCCTGGACCAGAGAGACAAAGTTAGGAGAGGCGGAAAGTAACCATGAAACCGCCCTTCAAATATACATATCACAGCACCTGAAGCACTTCGTCAGACGGCTTATTACTTGTCTTTCTTTCTATGTCAGTGATTCTCACTTTGCTCTGCCCGTTCCTGGACGGGTGTGGCATTTTCTCCAGGAACATCTCTCTTCGTGTACGATGACTCTCCCTCGTCTAAGGTGCCTGGAGGGTAGGAAGGTGTTGTTTATCTTTGCACCCCCGGGACGCATTTTAGAAAGTCACTAGGTTTCTGACTGATGACTGACCAAGAGAACACATGAATCAACGATCGTATTACAATCTGCATAAAAGCAGCAATTAGAGATACGGGTGACATCAATTTAATTTTATAGCACCCCTTATTACAGCTTAAAATAATTTCTATTTATAAAGAAAACATAAAATCATGCAGGACATCAAAATGAAGGCAGCTTAAAAAGTACAGCATGAAGATATAGAAAGGATCACAAAAATTCAGTCATTTAAAAGCATAGCTGAAGACGTGTCCCCCATGGATCTTCCAAGGGTGTGCCTCAAAGGAAAATGGTCACTGGCAGTCACATCAAACAGAAGAGCACGGCTCAGCTCAGGAAGCCATGAGAAGCTACCCTCTACATTTCCAAAAGGGTTGATAAACTCAATCATTTCGTTTCGAGTTACACCGTTGACTGCTTTGATCTCAGCTGTGGAGTGATTTCCAGGAGGCGTCCTCAGCCAAACATGGCCACGGGGAGAGAGAGAACAGCCTCTCCTCCTCTGCTGTGAGTCTTCCTCTGGGTGATCTGGACCCCCAGGTGTGGCCCCCCACTCACCCGGCACTTGGATCAGCATCACGGCCGTGACCCTCTAAACTTGAGGGAAGCAAGACACACCCGCTCATCCATTTATACCCAAGTGCACACGGTTCAGTAGGCGGAGTCGGAATTCCCAGGTCAGAAGTCATAGAACAAAGAGGGAAACTGTTTCTCAGTCAGTTCCTTGGGTGCACGCAGTTCCATATGTTTCAGTTACAAGGGCAGAAAACAGTTTCAACGTTCTTAAGGCCAAAGTGTCATTAAATATGAAAGACAATCCAACAAATTGCTTCTGCGTGTCTAAGTGAAAAAAGGAAGCCGATGTTAGCCCGTAGCTGGGAGAGAGAAGGCCACAGGCATATAGAAGAAATCTGATTCAAGGAGTGAGGAAATGGCCCTAAAACAAGCAACACAGAGAGCAGAAACATGGACCTGGAGGAGAGGAAAATTCTAGAACAGAGAGGTCAGATGTGGAAAAATGTTATAAGGAGGATAGTCATGGCTCAAAACTAAATGAAACATTCATTCATCTGAAAAAGGGAAAGAAAATTTGTTAGACCATAGTTATTAGGACTGTATTTAAAATAATGTGTTTTTCTATCATATATCATAGAGGAAGAGGAAAAGTCTAGTGCTCCTGGTTGAAGTCTGCTGTAACTGAGGGAGATCGATCCCTTTGTCTTTTTGCATAGAAGCCACTGTTCTCATGATGTTAAAGACGGAGCATCATTAAATTGAAAGCCGAAGAGACTAACTATCCACAGACGGCTAACCTTAAATCTCCACAGAAGAAAAGTCCTTCTGAGTGCTTAGGAAGAATCCCCAGAGTGAGGAACTGTTATTAGAGTTACCTGTTACACATTTCAGCTGAATGACGGGTGATGTCATGATGGGGACCTTCAGGGGAATGGAACCCTCATCTCAGTCATGCAGGCCCCATTCCACTTCTAATATTTGTCAATTTGTAAAATAACTGCACTCTTCCTATCTTTTAGTGGGGCTACTTCTAAGGGTTCTAACATAAAACCAATAATCAATGGAAGGTTGGTTCTAGGCTGGTCTTAAGCCTGAAAGGATGTGAATAGATTTCATCCTCCAGCAGAGGGCAGTACCACATTAAAACTACTATTCAGAAAAAAACAGAAGTGCAGCATCTTTTGTCTATTACCATGCATTTCCTATATTATTTTTTTTTCTTTTTTGCCTCGCCAGGTGGCTTGCAGGATCTTAGTTCCCCGACCAGGGGTTGAACCCGGGGCCAAAGGGGAAGCACGGAGTCCTGACAAGTGGACCACCAGGGAATTCCTCTATATTATTGAGTACTTATTATGTGTCACAAAAATGGAAGACTCGTTCATACAAGTTATCTGAAATACTGATGGGCAACCCTGGCATACAATTGAAGCCCTAACAATTTTAAATCCTATAATTTTAAATAACTCTGTGCTTTATTTTTGTCTACCTTCCACTTGAGTCTTCCTCTGTGTGTATATGTCCTGGGGGTGTGTGGTATCTAAAACAGCTTTGCTTTCCATTCCCTTGCAAGTAGAAATTTTCTATTGCAACCAAATAAAATGCTTATTACATAGAGCCTCATCACATAACATCATAACATTGCAGATGGGAGTTTTGTTTAAAAGAGTGTATCTCAGAACTTAGCTAAAGAGATTTCATCCTTCTAATAGCAAAAGGACCTAATCAGAAGCAGTTTAGTTCATAATGTGGTCAATTTAACATGGATCCCTACAGACAGTATAATAAGCAAAGCTCTTAAGTATTTTTTTAATATAAATTTATTTATTTTATTTATTTGTTTTTGGCCGTATTGGGTCTTCGTTGTTGTGCGTGGGCTTTCTAGTTGCGGCGAGCGGGGGCTACTCTTCGTTGCGGTGCGCAGGATTCTCATTGCAGTGGCTTCTCTTGTGGAGCACGGGCTCTAGATGTGCGGGCTTCAGTAGTTGTGGCATGTGGGCTCAGCAGTTGTGGCTCACAGGCTCTAGAGCGCAGGCTCAGTAGTTATGGCGCACGGACTTAGTTGCTCTGCAGCATGTGGGATCTTCTTGGACCAGGGCTCAAACCCGTGTCCCTTGCACTGGCAGGCGGATTCTTAACCACTGTGCCACCAGGGAAGCTCAAAGCTCTTAAGTATTAATGAACTTAAATAATTTCCTTTCTTTCCACTTTTGCGTTTGTAAAGTATTGGGTTAGCCAATAGGTTCGTTCGTTTTTTTCCGTAAGATGACTCTAGTAGCACTTAGCTGTCTTTAACTTCATTCGAAACAATTTTGTTACATTGTATGTGACAGCTGTCATATCAGCGTGCATTTTAAAAAGACTTATCAAAATTGGTGAATTTTTGTGTAGCCATTTTAATATTGAAGATGGAAGGAAAAAAGCAACATTTTCAGCATATTATGCTTTGCTATTTCAAGAAAAGTAAAAATGCATGGAAATGCACAAAAAGATTTGTGCAGTGTAGGGAAAAGGTACTGTGACTGATCAAACATGTCAAAAGTAGTTTGAGAAGTTTCGTGCTGGAGATTTCTCACTGGACGATGCTCCACAGTTAGGTAGACCAATTGAAGTAGATACTGATCAAATCAAAATATTAATTGAGAACAATCAACATTATACCACGCAGGAGATAGTCGACATACTCAAAATATCCAAATCAAGCGCTGAAAATGATTTGCACCAGCTCGGTTATGTTAATCGCTTTGATGTTTGGGTTCCATATAAGTGAAAAAAACCTTCTTGACTGTATTTCCGCATGAGATTCTCTACTTAAAGTAATGAGAACGTTCCGTTTTTAAAACAAATTGTGACGGACGATCAAAAGTGGATACTGTACAACAATGTGGAATGGAAGAGATCGTGGGGCAAGTGAAATGGACCACCACCAACCACACCAAAGGCTGGTCTTCATCCAAAGAAGGTGATGTTGTGTATATGGTGGGATTGGAAGGGAGTCCTCTATTATGAGCTCCTTTCGGAAAGCCAAACGACTGATTCCAACAAGTACTGCTCCCAATTAGACCAAATGAAAACAGCACCCGACGAAAAGCATCCAGAATTAGTCAACAAAAAATGCATACTCTTCCATCAGGATAACGCAAGACCACATGTTTCTTTGATGACCAGGCAAAAACTGTTACAGCTTGGCTGGGAAGTTCTGATTCATCCACTGTATTCACCAGACATTGCACCTTCAGATTTCCATTTATTTAGGTCTTTTTTTTTAAAATTCATATAGTTATTTATTTATTTTTGGCTGCATTGGGTCTTCATTGCTGTGTGTGGGCTTTCTTTAGTTGCGGTGAGCGGGGGCTACTCTTTTTTGTGGTGCATGGGCTTCTCATTGCGGTGGCTTCTCTTGCTGCGGAGCACGGGCCCTAGGGCATGTGGGCTTCAGTAGTTGCGGCTTGTGGGCTCAGTAGTTGTGGCTCGCGGGCTCTGGAGTGCAGGCTCAGTAGTTGTGGCACACAGGCTTAGTGGCTCCACGGCATGTGGGATCTTCCCAGACCAAGGATCGAACCCATGTCCCCTGCATTGGCAGGCAGATTCTTAACCACTGTGTCACCAGGGAAGCCCCATTTATTTAGGTCTTTACAAAATTCTCTTAATGGAAAAAACTTCAATCCCCTGGAAGACTGTAAAAGGCACCTGGAACAGTTCTTTGCTCAAAAAGATAAAAAGTTTTGGGAAGATGGAATTATGAAGTTGCCTGAAAAATGGCAGAAGGTAGTGAAACAAAAGGGTGAATATGTTGTTCAATAAAGTTTTTGGTGAAAATGAAAAATGTGTCCTTTATTTTTACTTAAAAACCAAAGGCACTTTTTGGCCAACCCAATATCAGCATATTTATGCTTTTACAGTATTTATTTGCTAAAAATTAACTTTAAACAAAGTTATTTTGGGTTATTTCACAATTGAATTATAGTTCTACTTTAGTTGAGATTTACTTCTGATATTTCTGTATGTAACACAAATAAAAGTCATCCTCCATTTGGTCAAGGTCTAGAATCCGAATGAACTTTAATTAAAAACAATATTTGGTTAAATCTCTCTCTGCTAATATCATACTCTTAATAATTAAAACTTTTCATAAGGTAAATGCCAATATATACAGATGTCAATATGAGCAAATAATGGTAGAGTGAAATTAAAACAACACATTTTTATCAAATCCCGTATTTAAAAAAAATCCCTTCTACCCTGGCACGTCCCCTATGCAATTATAATAGAAATTTAAGCTTTCATAGCCAGTGATGGAAATTATTAGCCATCAGGGCTTTCAAACTAATGCCGCCAAATGGAGAGATGAGTGGGTGGTGCTCTGTGGTCTCACAGTTTTCCTGTAATTCCTGAATATAAAGGACAGGACTTCCCTGGTGGCACAGTGGTTAAGAATCCGCCTGCCAATGCAGGGGACATGGGTTCGATCCTTGGTCCGGGAAGATCCCACATGCCGCGGAGCAACTAAGCCCGTGCGCCACAACTACTGAGCCTGCACTCTAGAGCCCACGAGCCACAACTACTGAGCCCACACACTGCAACTACTGAAGCGCACATGCCCTAGGGCCTGTTCTCCGCAGCAAGAGAAGCCACCGCAATGAGAAGCCCGTGCACCGCAACAAAGACCCAATGCAACCAAAAAAAAAAAAAAAAAGATAAGGAGCGTGCTTAGCTCTGCCCATAGCTAATCCACCTGAATTCTGTGTCTTAACGTTTTTGATCCAACTCAAAGATAAGTTCAGCTGACACTTATGAACAAGAGCCATCCATGTTCAAGAAATCTATGAGGATAAATTCTGCCTAAAGTCAGTTTTGAGATTGAAATCTGAAGTTTGGAATTTTGGAAACATGTCCCACAGAAGCAGTGCCAGTAGGGACCAGTGTCCCCAAGTCAGCCCACAAGTCAGCCCACAAAAAGCTGTTAATTCAGGAATTTGTGAAGCACAGAACTGTCCATTCTACAGAGCCTGATCACCAACAGTGTTTCCATGAGAAAATTTTCATCATTTTCTGGATTTCAAGTCGGGGATGTTAGGAACTGGTTCTTGGTTTCTATTTGCAGCTGTGGCCCTACTGGAGGGAGTCAGAAGCCCATCTCCTTCAGCTGCCGTTCTGACCACCAAGAGTGGCCCTTCCATCGCCTCCTCCCAGGATGCCCTTCATTACTGCAGGTGGAGGGAGACTGTGGAGATAAGGAAAGCCTTCCCACCCTCCCTCCACAGGATGATGCTCAAGCTGGGGGTGGAGGTGCCATCTGGAGGTCAAGGCCTGGAGGGCGAGGAGGAAGGGGCAGGCTGGGGAAAGGAGCAGAAAGGGGGTTTCCCTCTCATTCTCTGCCCTCTCCCCTCCCCCACTGCCTCTAAGGTGGTCACAGACCCCGCAGGCTGGGGTTGAGCTGAGGTGACAAGTCTGTCCGGGCGGAGAGGACTGTGAAGGGAGGAGTGCAGGGAGTCCCCAGCTGCAAGGGGAGGGAAGGGACTCACTGGTGGCTCCTGGCCAGGCAGCAGTGAGCAGGATGTCTGTCAGGCTAGGACCCGCTCCTTCTATCCCAAGGTGGTGTCAGGATGCAAGGAGGGTCTGGTACCACAAAACACTAAATAATCACAACCTTTCAGTTCCATTTCCCTAAAGTGTCCATAATAAATGCCAAAGGCTCACCTATACTTTCCCACAGTACATTCTGGGCTAACACATGAGAACATGTCACATGTAGCCTAATAAGAACACGGTACATAAAATCAAACTCCTAGAAGATAAGACCGCCCTTACAAGCTCTGTACGGTGCCTGGAACACGGCTGACAATCAATACATAGCAACCACTCACTGGACGTCAAGTTGCAAAAGACTCTATTTTTAAAAATCTCTACATTTTATTCCTGGCTGTTACTTTGAGTACATCTTTTGATAAACCTGACATTTATCTGCTAAATCTGATAAGACGAGCTAGGTGTGACTAGCACTGACTGAATCAGAAGTGATGAGTAAGTCTCTATAGTAATTTTGCAAGTTTAGTGTTTACATTTGACAGTGAGGCTGACTATATACCAGCAACCTCATAAAAACTGCTGTAACTGCTAGTGGGGAAAAAATGTCAGTGGTTTAGGAAACAACTTTCTTTTGAGTTAATCCTAATCTCCCTTGTACTCCAATCAATGTCATTCATCATTTTTGCATATTTTAGTCAGGGATTTAAACAGAATCCTCCCAAATTGGACAAAGTGCCTTAATTTTCTAAACCTATAGCCAAAACCAAATAGCACTTCTATGAACTTGTCAAGTAAACCAAGGCTTTTCTCTCCCTCCCCCCGCCCACCCCCCAAACCTAGAAAATTCTCTCTAATGACAAACGCTCCCATCCACACCACCTTCCACAGTAAACCATCAAACGAGAACAGGGGATAGTCTTTGGACCCAATTTTTTACTTGGTTTAAAATCCTTTGAAATTTAGGTTTTAATGCATAGCTTCCTTCCCAGTATCACCAGTAAAGATTTCTCTTTCTTCGCTAAAGTGCTGTGTAGTATTATTGGGCCCTGTTTTAAGGTGGGGTAGTAGGTGCTAGACGGGGTTGCATTTCACCCACAGGCCAGGTAGTTTTTATTTCTTAACTGAGCTTTCTCTCGGGGGTGAAACACTCAGCCTGATAAACAAGACCTAAAAGTAAATATTAAATTAATTTTTAAACAGCCAAGGGTACCGAAAGGGCCTATTCTTTGTCAACACCTTTCCCATGGTCCTTATTACCCTGCTAACTCCTGACTCTGTCCTCCCAATCACCATCGGTTTTTGCATTTCTTTCAAAAACACTCAAGCAAAGTCCTCTTTGATAGTGCACAGATTATACAAGTATTTGAATAAGAAAGATGGCATGTGTCCTGAAGAGTATCACCACGCAATGCCAGCAGCCTGTGAATTCACCTAAGTACTTTACAACAAAAAGAGTAACAGACTAAAGGGAAACTTCTCTCTGTGGTTTTCTTCTAAGCTGTGGGAGTGTCACTAATCATAAAGGATCTTGTGGATGATGACTTTTAGTTCTGACTTCAGTCTTCAGTTTTTAAGGGAGAGGATACTTTTATTTTCATCATGGCATGAATCCACTCTGATTGTAGCTTTGGCCCTGGTCCCTATAGAAGCCTACAACATATTTTTCCCAATTCCAGATTCAAATATTAAATAAAAACAGATGTGCAAAACTAAAGGAAAATCCGCCACCAAAAACATACCCTACCCTCCACAAAACCACCAGCTTTGGGGAAAACCAAGGTCCGCTGCCCCACGTCCTTTGCCTAAACTTAAAAAAGAACAGATTCACATTGCTCCTTAACCTGTGCTCGGCTCACTGTCCGAAGAGGCCGACGAGAGGGAGCTGAGGTCTAGAAGTTCCTGGGGTGCTCTCCACGCCCCCTCCTGGGCCATTCTTCGTCCACCCACCTGCGCAGGACCTTCTCCACATCGGCCCTGTGGTAGAGCCGGCAGAGCTCCATCAGCTGGCCCACCGTCCTCTGACTGTTGCGGAGTAAGAACTCCAGGGTGGGGCTCTGGGGCCGCTGCTCCAGGAAACACAGTTCATCGTAGGGCATGCCCCACTTGCTTGCGAAATTCCTCCAGTTTTTGACTGTTGGGTGACAGGGATCCAGCTTTATCCTGATCACGTCTAGTAAGTCCTGGTCATTGAGCAAGTCGCTGATGGTGGGGGTCAGGAGCGAGCAGGATGAACAGGTACAGTTTTCTGCACAGGACGCATCCTTGCTTATATCTGCGGGGACAAACGATACGGTCCACGTGTCAGCAAGAGGCCCAAGAGGCGCGCTCATCTCTTCCGTGCTTTACTTTCCCGCTGAAAGGTTCATAGCATCAGTGTAAGTACAACAGCGCATCTTACAGAGATATTTCAGGATACTCATTTCTACATACTCACCAATAACGTGTTCTTCTTTATGGCCAAGGGTGGCTGCTTTGCCGGAAGCGGTGGCAAGATTTTATAAAGCCAGTTTTCCTTTCTTTCTGAGACTCTCTGTCGCCCAGGCTGTGCATCTGTGAGACTGCTGGCCAGACGAGGGCCCCGAGGAGCAGGGCTTTCTCCGTGGGCAAACTGCCAGTCCAGGGCTGTCGGACTCTTCATCTCACGAGAAACCAGCCCTCCTCGCCTGCTCTCAACCCTCACCCCTTCCAAGTTACAAGTCAGCCCTGACAGCTTCTTAAAGCCAAGCACAGCATGTGAGGGTGTAAAGGATTGCATAATTCTTTAAAAGGTCTTTAAAAAAAAAAAATAGGGCTTCCCTGGTGGCGCAGTGGTTGCGAGTCCGCCTGCCGATGCAGGGGACACGGGGTCGTGCCCCGGTCCGGGAGGATCCCACATGCCGCGGAGCGGCTGGGCCCGTGAGCCATGGCTGCTGAGCCTGTGCATCCGCAACAGGAGAGGCCACAACAGTGAGAGGCCCGCGTACCGCCAAAAAAAAAAAAAAAATACACACACACCCAAAACTGGAATATCCACTCCATATGTGTATTTGAAAATGAGTGATAATTGATAATGCCAGAAAACGTACTTTTTAGATTTATGGCCACCTTATCATGCCTTTGCCTTTATCTCTGTTTTCTTCACCCATGGGGCTGCCTTTGAAGTGGAGCCAACACCCTGAGGTGCGCAGCAGGTGGGACGAGTGGGTGGCTTTGAGCTCAGCCTCAGCAAGAGCAGCCCCGGCGCGGAGGAAGGACAAACTTCCCCATCGGTCATCTTTGGCCTCATGCAGTACCCGGCAGCACGTTAGCAGGAGGGTGAAGGTAGTAGGTAAGTGGTGAGTAGGTCAGAGGTTAGTAGGTCAGAGGCAAACCAGTTACAGTAAAATTGTAAGCAGGGTCTGTACAGCATGGCAACCCAGGCGACTTAAAATATGCAACAGCACTGGGTCTCCTGACCCCTCTGACCAGGGACATTAACAGCTAAAGGTGACACTAGAGATCACTGGCTTGGAAAATTCTGGGAGGTTATGATGACCTTTTCTACACTGAGCCGTGTGGACTTCCCAATTTAGGAAAGTAAAGATCTCAGAAAAAGGGACTCACTTTGGTGACTGTAAGATTGAGAACCAGCAATTTTGAGG
The DNA here is from genome assembly GCF_964165515.1 of Mesoplodon bidens. Classification (NCBI taxonomy): domain Eukaryota; kingdom Metazoa; phylum Chordata; class Mammalia; order Artiodactyla; family Ziphiidae; genus Mesoplodon; species Mesoplodon bidens. The sequence continues at coordinate 114,265,185 of NC_138176.1, read as the reverse complement.
CAAGCACACAGTAAAAGATAACAAGAGCCGTGAAAATTACGTTCATGCTCTTTGACCTACTAACGTAACTTCTGAGAATCCAGCCTAAGGAGATCATCTAGAATATGTATATACACGAACATTTTAATTACAGTTTATTCATATTATCCATTTTTTAAAAAACAGTTTAAAAAGTTAGGGGACTAGTGGAATAACTTATTGTACTATTTGATGGGATATTATTTAAGTAATTATGAAGACTACGTAGCAACCTAGAAAATGTTTGTGCTCTCACATTAAGTGGAAAACGCAAGATGTGAGGAATTTATGTACTCATTACAACTATGGAAAAAGTCTCTTAATATTACTATGGAAGGAAATGTACAAAAGTTATAATAGCTGTTGTGGTTAATGTGGTAGGATTATGTTTCTATTTTCCAAACTTTCTCTAGTGGTGGTGTATTTCTATGATAACTAAAACAATGTATTACATTAATAAATATATTGTTTAGCATAGAGAAGGCTTAGCAGTGGAGTGACCCTCCTCTTTGCCAAGCTTCACTTACGCCTTTGAGCCCACTCCTCACTTCTTTCCCCATGATTTGTTTCATCAAATATCTCCTTTCCTTCCCCTCATCTCCAGCCACCCAACTCTACTGATCCTCTTTCCTTCATCTACAAATATGTACAGGGCTCCTCTATCATAAAAAATAAGAACCTCAGGGCTTCCCTGGTGGCGCAGTGGTTGGGAGTCCGCCTGCCGATGCAGGGGACGCGGGTTCGTGCCCCGGTCTGGGGGGATCCCACATGCCGCGGAGCGGCTGGGCCCATGAGCCATGGCCGCTGGGCCTGCGCGTCCGGAGCCTGTGCTCCGCAGCGGGAGAGGCCACAGCAGGGAGAGGCCCGAGTAACGCAAAAATAAATAAATAAATAAGAACCTCGAGCTTCCCTGGTGGCGCAAATGCTTGAGAGTCCGCCTACCGATGCAGGGGACACGGGTTCGTGCCCCGGTCCGGGAGGATCCCACATGCCGCGGAGTGACTGGGCCCGTGAGCCATGGCCGCTGAGCCTGCGCGTCCGGAGTCTGTGCTCCGCAACGGGAGAGGCCACAACAGTGAGAGGCCTGCGTACCGCAAAAAAAAAAAACTACCTCAAACTGCCCTCCTCTAGCTTCATAACTCACTGAAGTGACTTTCTCTTAACTCTAATTTACTGTTTTTATAAAATGTATCTATTTATTATTATTCTTTTGGCCACACCACACGGCACGTGGGATCTTAGTTTCCTGAGCAGGGATCGAACCCGTGGCCCCTGCAGTGGAAGCGTGGAGTCTTAACCACCCGCCAGGGAAGCCCCAATTTACTATTAAACTTCTAGAAGGAGAATTCAAAACCCGTTGCTTCCAATGCCTCATCATGTTCTTAATCTTCACCTTCTTTGGCTTTGAGCAGCATCTGACCCAGCCTAGTTCTTGCCAAACCCTGTAGAGACTGGACCCAGTTCCCTACACTGCAACTGTGGGCCAGAGTCCAGTTCTGATGGGGTAGAAAAGTCCAGAGAAGCACATCCCCACCTGCCTTTGAGGATCACCCAGACCTCCTGCTGCTGCTGACGCCCCCATCACACCAGCTCCCCTTGGATCTGGCTGCCTCTGGAACTGGGCCCAAGACTCTTTTGCCCCTTTGGACACTGTCTATTGCACTGCAGGCTGTGTATTCCCTGAAGGTTCCTTCTGAAAGCCAAGCTCCATATCCCCAGGCATACCCTACCATGTCCTGGACACATCCCTTCTCTTCTCAGCCTGATATGCTAAGATCCTAGCCTGTCTCATGGCTGAGTCCTTGGGAGTTCCAAGGAAGCGCTCTAGCACTGTTCTCAGCCTGAAGTTTTCCCCTTCCACATTCTCTCTCCCTTTGGTCACCTTCTCCACTCCCAACAACCTCTACAAAACTCTCCTACTAGAATAGAAGACCCTTTCTTTTTGCATCTGCAGGACCCAGTACAGCCCTCGGCATATAGTAAATGCTTAACCAACGTGGGCTGAATGAGTGAGTGAATAAATGAATGGTCAGCCCTGCCCACTCACTTGGGCTCCAGAACTGACTACTGGAAAGCTCCTCTTGATGTTCAGAAGACATCTCCAACTCAAAGGACCCGAAACAGTACTTAAATTTCTCCTGCTATGCACACAAAGCACCTCAAGTCCCCTATTTACACTTGCAGTTCCCCAGCATCCTTACAGATTTCTTCTCTCTATCCAACCAGTTACCAGGGTCCCAGCCTCCCCTGGAAGCTCTCCAAACCTCTCTTACTATTCCCCGTGAATTCCTTGAATATAATCTGTGCTCCAGAGAAGGGGGACTACTCAGTTCCCTGAACAGACAACCTGTATTTTCCTTTTCTTCAAAGTTTAATTAAAAGAAAAGAAGAAAACTAATATAAGCTCAGTGTAGAACATTTAAAAATTATATACAATTGTGAATTTTGTATACACTTGAACATTTAGGGTTTTCCCATATTTTCATGACTATGAGGAACAGTTCGATGCAGATCCTTACATATAAAAATTTGGGGCACATCTTTAACCATCTCACCAGTAATGGGATTATTAGGCCAAAAGTTATGAGCATTTTTAGGCTATCAATGCATATACGCTAAATTGCTTTCCAGAAATAAATGCTGTACCAATTTATACTCCAAACAGAGTATAGTGATGGTGCTTATCTCACTTCACTTTTGTCAGCACCAAATATTACTTTAAAAAAATCTTTGTCAGTTGCATAGGTGGAAATTAACAAAGATTTCCTCCATGCCTTTTCTGGTATTTTCTCTCTGATCAGTTATCTCTCTTCTTTCTCTCTCCCTTTCACTGAACTTCCTCTAACTGGGCTTCCCTTCAGCTACTGAACTTCATCCATTCTATAAAACCCACCTCAGGGCTTCCCTGGTGGCGCAGTGGTTAAGAATCCGCCTGCCAATGCAGGGGACACGGGTTTGAACCCGGGTCCTGGAAGATCCCACATGGCACGGAGCAACTAAGCCTGTGCGCCACAACTACTGAGCCCGCGAGCCACAACTACTGAATCCCGCGCGCCTAGAAGCCTGTGCTCCGCAACAAGAGAAGCCACCGTGATGAGAAGCCTACGTTCCACACAAAGAGTAGCCCCCGCTCACCGCAACTAGAGAAAGCCCACACGCAGCAACGAAGACCCAATGCAGCCAAAAATAAATAAATAAAACAAATTTATATATATTAAAAAAACCCACCTCAGATACACCCCTTCATGAAATCCCCCAGCTCCTGCCTAGAATGCTGTCTCATCCAGAATCCCATCATTTTGTTTGCATCTCCTGACTCTGCCTTGCAGTGAGATATTCTGTATGGTTTTTGTTGTTGTTTTTCTTCCTCATTTACCTTAAATGCCCTGAGAACAGATCCATATCCTTCCACAGTATGTCCCACATCTTACAGTTCTAAAATGTTGAATTACATTTACATGTAATATAGTGAGAGTTATTCTTCAGCTTCATTAATAACAGTATACAAAGAAATAAGACTTTAGCTGCATGGTGGGACAGAAGTTTACTTATTTAAAAAAAAAAAGAACTGTCTAATGGTGAAGGTGGTTTTGCAGTAAAAGGGGGAAACTGTGCAATTTTCTTTGCCCTTATTTAAAGGTAGGGTCAGGGGCTTCCCTGGTGGCTCAGTGGTTGAGAGTCCGCCTGCCGATGCAGGCGAAACGGGTTCATGCCCCGGTCTGGGAAGATCCCACATGCCGCGGAGCGGCTAGGCCCGTGAGCCATGGCCGCTGAGCCTGCACATTCGGAGCCTATGCTCCGCAACGAGAGAGGCCACAACAGTGAGAGGCCCGCGTACCGCAAAAAAAAAAAAAGTTTAAAGGTAGGGTCAAAATAATATTCTGTCAAGTGGAAAAGAAAGCAGCTTACCAAAGGGTATGTATAATTCAGTTTTTGTAAAAACAAAATAATACGGTCATTTATATCCACATAAAGTATATGTTATGCACACATTCATGGGCACAGAAAAAATCTGGAGGTACATATAACAACAATGTTAACAATGGATAGTTCCTAATTTTCTATAGTTACTGTGTTTATTTGGCTACTTAAAAATATTTTTTAAATGTCACAGAAAAATAAAGTAGGATTTACCCCTCTAAGTCCAGAATTAAATGTATTAGTGTCTGAAAGTCTGCTTTGTATTACCTCCATAAGACTCAGGGTTGGCAATGTTTTCTCCTTTAGTGTCAAGAAGAAGAATGAAAACATCATTAAGGGTTCTGTGAAGCTCCTCTAAGCCTTCTAGTATATAAGAAGCTTCTATTTCTTTGAACAACTACATAGACTACAAAATTATCAGTTTGTTTTAAAATATATGATGTGTCAAAAAGCCTACTGATGTTTTCCTTTTGTATTTTCAATGACACAAATGCTAAGCCATTTAGTGAACTGGAATCTACCGAAACTGCCAACAGTTGTGAATTTAAAGTTGCCTTTTAGAATCATAAACTATAATTAGCTCTCTGAGGACTTAAACAGAGAAATGTGTTTCTTTTCCTATGAAATACATTTTGTCCTGCCCTGCTATAAACACCTATCATGTAACAGTGCACATGGAAGGAAAGATTGGGTCATGCCTTGGGGAAGAAACAATTGTGGAGAGAGAGACTCAGGACCAAAGAAGTTTTCATCAGAAATGGGGAAAAATGGGATTATTATTTGATGCTTCTCAATAGCAAGCACAGGGTGGCTGTACAGCAGAAACTCAAAAACTGTTTAGTTAAATGAATGAATGAGAACTGTGCTTTCTCCTCAGGAGACAAGGTAGGTTTCTTACTAGTGTTTGATGAATTTTAGGACCTGAAGAGAGAATTACTAGTAAAGGGAAGAGAATGTTGCTGATGTCTGCTGGCAGTTATCAGATATGGTGGGAAATAGAACAGAATTGGTCTTCAAACACAAAAAGACGGATTGATTCTAGATTTGGGGGAAGGAAAGGAGAGTGTTATTGAGAAAAGAGAAGTTAATTATGTATAAAAATTCACTTAGATTCTCTAACAAGTAGGGTCCTCACTTGTCATATTTTGACACTTGACTTGGGTATTTTCCACCGATGCAAAACAAGAATGTATTACACCATTAATTTATGATGACTTCTTATTGTAGCGGCCAAAACCCTGGAAGGACTTGCCCTCTGTAAGTTCAGTTTGAGTACTGGCTTAAACTAAGGAAGAATTTATCAGCGGAGAAAGGGCCAAATTTCTCAGCGATTTTCATCACCACAGTAACTGTCATTTATCAAATGCCTAACGTATAACCGGCCCTGCACTGAGTCCTTTACACACATAATACTGAAGCATCCGATTCTGCATGTGTATCAGATGGGGCCCATCAAACCCCGGTGCTCCAGCTTCCCAGCTGGCACTTAACATCCAGGGACTTTAGATTCCTCATCTATCACATGGAGATGATAATAATTCCTACAGCTCATGAATTAAATGAGATAAATGACGTGAAGGCATTTTTGTCAAGTCTTATGTCAATGTTATTTAATGATGTTAGGTTTTACATTTATTTTTTTTTAAGTAGACTGGAAAAAAAAGAATCCCCATGTCATCTGGCCTCTGTTGACACCTCCTAGCTCACCACATTTTCTACTGCTCCTCACTGCCCACACTTGTCCCTAGAACACTAAGCTCAATGCCGCCTCAGGACCTTTGCACCAACTAGTTCTGTCCCCTGGAGTCCTCCTTCCTCAGATCTCCACATGGCTGGCTTCTTTGCATTATTTAGACCTTGGTGCACATTCTTAGCTAAAGAAGCATCCTTTCCCTGCAGGCAAAACCCATTGTACTCATTTATTTTCCTCAAGGCACCTACCACCATATGAAATTACTTATTTGTATTTATTGTCTGTCACTCCCAACTAGTATATAAACTCCAAGAGGAAAGGGATGTAGATGTCTGATGTCACCACTTCCTTACAGGCACATAGTAGGCACTCAATAATGTCTGCTGAGTAAATCAAATGAATGAAGAATGGGACACAGAGAAACAGTCAAATTAGAAACCTCTGGGCAGCCTATGAAGAGCTATCTAGACATTTTCAGACAAACTGAAAGTTTTTTAGTGCTGAGTATATACAAGGCAGAAGAAAGATGGCTGGTTGCTATGGAGACAGAGTACACTGAGTACCACAGAGGTTATCCACATGAGCTTTAGAGGCGTGCCGACCGACTGTCAATACAGTCGAGGCTGTGCGGGTGTGCAGCTTGGACAGGTTACTGAGCTTGCTAACACCATGGCCTCCCTCTCTGAACAGCGAGAGCGATACCTATTTCATTAGGTTGTTGAGAGGATTAAATGATATCATCCCTTAAAGCCTTATCCTAGTGCGTGGTAAGTATGCAACAAAGAATTAGTAGCTGTAGGGCTTCCCTGGTGATGCAGTGGTTGAGAGTCCGCCTGCTGATGCAGGGGACACGGGTTCGTGCCCCGGTCCGGGAAGATCCCACGTGCCACGGAGCGGCTGGGCCCGTAAGCCGTGGCCGCTGAGCCTGTGCATCCGGAGCCTGCGCATCCGGAGCCTGTGCTCCGCAACGGGAGAGGCCACAACAGTGAGAGGCCCGTGTGCCGCAAAAAAAAAAAAAAAAATTAGTAGCTGCGGGTAAGGAACCATAACCAACAGCCTTTTTTAAAGCAGTGGTTCTCAACCTTGGCCAAAAAATGGAACTCTCTGACCCCCCTTACCCTGCCCCTCCTGCAGAGATTTACAAAATCCTGATGTCTGGTGCCACCCACGAGATCCTTATTTATTTGGTCCAGGGTGCAGGCAGGACATGGGAATTTTTTTTAAGCTCTCCTGACAATTCTAATGTGCAGTCAGGGTTGAAAACCGTTGCCTTAAAGACATCTACAGAGTAAGTTCTCAGTCAGAAGGGCCTGCCAAGAGTAGATTTTAGAATGACAGCTACTTCTCTTTGAAAGATACTGTGTCTGCTTGGTGATTAGGAGTCTGTGGATAGATAATACTTCCCTATGCTCATAAGCAGAATGGATTTTCCTACGGGGCTTTTTTTGCCCCTCTCCCCCTATTCTTCATCCTCTCTCTCACACACATTTTACATCAAACCTTAAAGAAGAGTTCAGAAATCAAGCATGTTCATCGACAAGGTATGTCTATGTCATTTAAAGCAAAGTAAGAAACAGTTCGTGTCCAATGATGCAGTGTCTAACTCTCAAGTTTGAGGCTGGCAGGTTATAAAATGCTGGTCAATTAACAGTTAATTGGAACAAGACAGAATTCACAAGGGTCATGATTGGCTGAGCCTAGAAAATGGCTTCAGTCAGGATGTCAGCAGTGGATCACAGATTGACTTAATGTACCTCCCTGCAGGGGACGTGCTGTTTTATCTTGTACGTCCTGGCTTTTCAAGAGCTATTACCACACGGGTGTTTTCCTCCAAAGCACTCAGTGCCACTGCTGGCTCTCAGATCGTTTATAATAATGCTCCTCATGATAACTAGGTCTTGAGTTAGCTCAAACAATTAAATAGTAAACATTTTGTATTGGCAGCTTTGAAAACAGCAAAACATTGTGGTTCTAAAATAAAATAACTCTCTCCTAGGTGTCTATTAATTATGAGATTTGGAAAATACCAAGTGTCAAACTACAGTCAAATACTTCTGCAGTTATGTTTGTTAAGGGTGTCAATTCACTCTTTTTTCTGTGTGTGGTGTCCAATGGGGTTGGAAATAAATATATTTAAAATGCCAGTTTATGGCTCTGAGAAATCACTGGGGTGCCCACATACCACACGACTCATTAGAGGTAGTTATTTGATATGAGCTGGAAAACGATGAAGAATTATTTTTATCTATTAAGAAACTGACCCAAGGGCTTTTGGTGGGTGTTTGATCTCTTAACCAAAGGGAAAAACAATATGGTTTCATTTTCCCTCTCTGAAATACCCCTTTAAGAAGACATCAAGTTGCTAACATCCCTGGGGAGGCTAACTGACAAACTGGATGGATCCTGGCTAGTAAACCACGCAGGGCATTCTGTCATCAAACAAAACTGGAGTGTAGAAGGCACGTTTAAAGAAAAAGAAACACGCATAAGAAAGGACCCAGGTTAAAATTCAACACAGAATTTTACATAAATTCTGAAATTATGTGACACAAACATATTTAGTAAGTGTCACTTTATGGACCTAATTTGAAAAAAATGAAAATCCTATTGTACATTCACTTCTATGGGGAAACTAGGTTTAGATGAGGCAACTGCTGAATTATACAAAGTCGTCAGAAAAGTCAGTCTTGAAAAACAGGTAACTGTGGAGAATAGATGGGGAGGCGGGTCATGGTCCAGGTGATAAATACCTCCACCAGAAGTGAGAACAAGAAGAGGTTTTTAACTTTACTATTTGGGAGTTTTGTGTGTTTTGTTTGTTTGTTTTTATAACTGAGGCTTATTCCTTTAATGCCCAAATGTTTTCACTTTGAAAAATTGCCTGAAAACATTGTAAAATGTTAATGTCTCCTGAGGGCTTGCTTCTGTATTCAACGGTTCCACCCAGGGGGCTTTGCTTTTCTAGTAGTAGCTGATTCTGAATTGTACTTATTCTTTCCTTGATTACAAACTGTCATTTCTCACTCTGGTCAATTCCCTCCTTCTATCCGAGAGCCCTCCGTTCTCCCCATAGTCCTTATTTTAACCAGATATAAACTGGATGGCAGGTAACTAAGGTTTTCAAATTGCAAGAATTAAATAAAAGCCAGGCTCTGAGTTAAGGCTTGACCAAGGGCCTGATGTGGGGAAAGCAGCAAGCTTCTGGGAAAGGTGTTTCAGCGGCTCAGAGGCTGACTCTGTGGGAGTCGGGGTGGACCTTGGCTTTGTTCCAGAGGGAGACTCTGAGCTGGAAGCCTGACCTTCACCTCCATGTGTGACACTCAGGTATTCAACATGTGTGCTACACAGGCGATGCGTCTGACCAATAGAGAGGCAGCCTGGTCTGGTGGGGATGGGAGTGTTGGGTCTGGCCTGGGGCTTGACTCCCACTTAGGACCTATGTGATGGGCACCAGCCACGGAACCCAGGGCTACTTCTGTTGCATCCACCTGGTGAAGAAAATAACTGGACCCACAGAGTTGTCATGAACGCTTTTTTTTCTGAGTATATCTCTAAAAGTGCTTGAAGGGGGCCTGGTACATGGCAAATGCTAAATTAGTGTAAGTAAAACAATAAGATAAATCTTACTTAGGTGGCAACCCTCATTCAAAGAAGAAATATAGGGATCTGCTTTTGCCCTTTTTTCCAAGAGCAAAGCCAATAAGTCAATGTCTCTCATTTGCTTGTTTATGGGAAAAAAACCCCAAACCCAACCAAACACCTGTACACTCCTCTGGCCAAAGCATCGTGCTGGGTGGTACAGCTGTTGACTTCAGCAGTACAATTTCTCTCAGTAATACTACCTGCTATCACTGTGAAAAGTTTATTCTCTTTGAAAATCTTCCATGTCTTTTTTTTTTTTTTTTTTTTTTGCGGTACACGGGGCTCTCACTGCTGTGGCCTCTCCCGCCGCGGAGCACAGTCTCTGGACACGCAGGCCCAGCGGCCATGGCCCACGGGCCCAGCCGCTCCGTGGCACATGGGATCCTCCCAGACTGGGGCACGAACCTGCGTCCCCTGCATCGGCAGGCGGACTCCCAACCACTGCGCCACCAGGGAAGCCCCTTCCATGTCATTTTGACACAGGTAAAAATTTTTAGAGACAACCTGAAATTTGATTATTAATGACCTTAACTCATAAGAGTCTTTGAACGGTTTATAGATATTCCTAAGCAACTTACTTGATTCATTCTCATTTTAGCTGACGTTTCACATTAGAGTACAGGGTGTTAGTCTTTAAAAAGTTTAAATGTAGATTTTTTTTAATTAGAAAAGAAATATGTGCTTGTCACAGAAAATCTAAAAACTCAGGTGAGCATATGGAAAAAAATTTCATGTTCTCATCACCCAGGCCCATCACAGTTAGCCTTTAAGAGATTTCCTTGGTTATTTTACCACATATTGTATGTATTTGCCTACACTGGATCATTTGTTATATATACATTTGTATATACAGATTAAAGTTCTGGGGGTAGATTTTTCTGATACCCACTCATGTTAGAAATTTTTTAAATATAGGATAGTGAAAAGATTATTAAAATTGCCTCTGCCTGTATGCAAAGATGCTTTCCCCTCCTCCACCTCACTCAGCTAGGTGCTTCTAATTTGAGCCTGTGTCTGCTGCAGTATTTGTGGAAGAGGGAAAATTATTAGCCTGTGGCCTTAGCCTCTAGTAGGGGTGGATTCTGGTCCAAAGAAGGTGAGTTCCACTGGGTGCCTGGATGGGACCCCAGACATTGGGCCCGTCCCATGAAACCTGGTAGGTAAGCGCCACTGGAAGTTCTCCTGGCCCAGTTTCTCCTGGATTTCTCTAATCACAGAAGGACAGTAGCTAAACTGGAACTAGAATCCCAAATTCTGTCTTCCAGAACTATACCTTTGCCATTTGGCCTCCTTAGAGAGCCTGCCACACAGTGGGTCTTTAAGAAATAAAAATCTGTTGCATGACAAAAAACCACATGGAATCTCACCACCCAGAGATAAAATTACTGCCAACATCATATTTCTAAGGAAAAAAAATTGATTATGCACCACAAGTTCTGATTTTCAGCATTGTTACTTGGGCACAGCCTGGGATTGATGACAGATTATCCTAAGGCTTTTATGAGTCACCAACCCTTCCTTAAAAAAGAAACAAACCAACCCCTGATGAATAGGGCCATTCAATATGTGTTTTGAAAGATATTTTAAAATGTTGGTGAGGTTTTTTTTTTTCCTAATTATTATTTTGGTAGCTTATTTTAATGCTCACTCCATATTTTCCCCATGATTAATTAATGAGGAATCTAAACACTGCCAAAGTTTCTATCTTACAATAAAGAATACAAAAGGCAGCGGGGGATGAGGCAGGGGAGACAAACTTTAAATGTTTCTTGGTTAAACACACTAGAAGCAGAAAATGGTGAGCACCAGCACATGGTCTAACGTCAGGAGGGGCCCCTTTGGCTCCCTAAGTGCCAGAGGAGGGAAGCGGGCAGCAGGCGGCTGAGCAGCCCTTCCCACGCTGACTCAGTTTGCCTACATCCCATTATTCGCTTCCACCTGGCAAAGTTCTCTGCCAACACTGGGCTCCCAGAACTCAGAGGGAGGGAGGGTCAATTCGACCCTCACCTGATCCTAAACCCGTCCACTTGAGAAGCCTGCTATACCCCCCCACCCCAAGCGAAGGAGGGTTAACACAGAGAAAATACTCTCTGAAGCCTTTTGTGAAATCCTGTAAGATTTCTTTGCACTTCACTGTGGTGTGTGGTTGGGAAGTTTCTCTAGTGTGTAATACAGATTTTGAAGGTTAATGATAAACATCTCAAATGACCTTGAATTTAGCCACACTAGCTATCACTGAAGCCCAGATACCTTTAGAGTCAATCATTTACCTGAAAGGGGATCTCCAGTACTGTCTGGAAAGCCATTTTCTTCTCCCTTAAAAAACAAAAAGCAATCTTCGTTAAAACCATACCCATACATGATTAGAGATGTTATCAATTTTCCAATTTAGTTAAATTTCCACCAAAAGCTGTGGGTGGGGGAAGGAGGATGGATCTTAGAAATGGTATTTTAATGGGTAGTAAGGCAGACAGAGAAAGACAAACATCATATGGTATCGCTTATACGTGGAATCTAAAAAAATGGTACAAATGAAGTTATTTACAAAACAGAAATAGAGTCACCGATGTAGAAAACAAACTTATGTTTACCGGGGGGGAAAGCAGTGGGAGGGATAAATTAGGAGATTAGGATTGACATGTACACACTACTATATATAAAATAGATAACTAATAAGGACCTACTGTATAGCACGAGGAACTCTACTCAATACTCTGTAATTACCTGTATGGGAAAAGAATCTTTAAAAGAGTGGATATATGTATAACAGATTCACTTTGCTGTACACTTGAAACTAATACAACATTGTAAATCAACCATACTCCAATAAAAACATTTTAAAAATGGGTAGTGAATGATGTGTCTCTCCCTAGAATATAAGCTCCTGGAGGGCAGGGGCCCTTGCCTGTTTGCTCTCCATGCTGGATCCTCCGTGGCCAGAACAATGCCCAGCACACAGGAGACACTCAACAAATGTTTGTTAAATGAATTACTGTCCTTATTTTTTAAAAAAGTATAAGTGCACATAACAACATGCTACTGTTTTTTTTTTAAATTTCACATTATGGACTATTTCCCTTATTTTATTTCCTGTTTACTTTTTGTTGGGCTTGTTGTTTGTCAGTCCAGGTTATAATTCTTTCCTGTATCTATTACACTTTTTAAGTACATATTACAAAGCAGCAAAGAGAAACTTAAAAAGCAGCGACCAATTCCCTTGAGAGGTAATTGTGTTTCTGCCTGCCTGAGGTTCCATTTTTACAACCAAGGCCATGTTACAGGATATACTACCTGGAGGGATTTACCTGATCTTCTTGTAGTGTGTGTGTGTGTGTGTGTGTGCGTGCGTGCGTGTGTGTGTGTGTGTGTGTGTGTAAGGGTTTTCAATGAAGTCAGCAGAGGAGACTGATCCTAGTATATGTCTATGTTAACTCCATCTTTATAAAGCTAAAATCTCTCAGCAGCTAACGGTACCCCCTCCATCCCTAGTATTGCAGAAGAAGCACTAAGAGTTGGGTCAAAGCCCTGGGTGTAAGTCCAGCTGCACTCATAACCTCAGGCACATCACTCACCAGCACTGGCTTCTGATCCCCTATTTGTATATTGAGGTGGCTGATAGATTCGCTTATCGCTAAGATGCTCCACATTCCCAGGTCTCTGAAAGTGTCATCCTTAATGATGTGTTAACTCCCTGGTGTATCAAACATTTTAAACAGTCTCTTCCTGTTAATCTCCTAAGAAGCCCTCCTCCTTGCTCGGAGCTCATAAATGCCCACGTCTCGGCAGTGCATAGACACTGGTCTAATTACAATCCTAATTTTTTTTCACACAAGAAGTATTCCTGTGCTTCCCTGGTGGCGCAGTGGTTGAGAGTCTGCCTGCTAGTGCAGGGACGCGGGTTTGAGCCCTGGTCTGGGAGGATCCCACATGCCGTGGAGCAACTGGGCCCGTGAGCCACAACTACTGAGCCTGCGTGTCTGAAGCCTGTGCTCCGCAACAAGAGAGGCCGCGATAGTGAGAGGCCCGTGCGCCACGATGAAGATGGCCCCCGCTTGCCACAACTAGAGAAAGCCCTTGTACAGAAACGAAGACGCAACACAGCAAAAATTAATCAATTAATGAATAAAAACTCCTACCCCCAACATCTTCTTTTTTTTAAAAAAAAAAAAAGAAGTATTCCTATGTCTTACCAGCTAGATTTTGTCCCCTAACTCATCTCAATACTGTTTTTGTTTGAGTCCTGTTCCTTCCCACTATCTTCACTAGTACAAAAAGCAAACTGCTCACCATATGTATATACAGTTTGTAAGAGTTTGGGCAGTTTCTAAAAGAACAAAAATTTCTCTCTGCAATTTTTTACTTCTGCAAGGTGAAACCCAGAAGCTCCGAGATGTTAAGGCCACTATTCATTATTCACCTGGTCGTGTGGAGACCTGCCTTTTAGCATCTGCGCGGCTCCAGCAGGACCAGGCAGGCTTGCTCTCCCATCAACACAGTCACGGTTCTGCTCACTGAATTGGAAACTTGTGCGGAAGAAGCAAAAACAGGACCTTCAGTGTCGAGACACACAAATGTTAACACTTGACAGATTTTTGTGGTACTAATGAGGTCCTGCTAAAACATGAACTGTCCTTTAAGTAAAGACCATATTACATGGCATATCTGACTTGATTTCTCATCATCTGGAGAAAATGTTACCAAAATCAGTGTCTGGACAGACTCATCACCCGGATGTAGACGAGCGACATGACTCAGAATTACTTGTGAAGGTGGATGGGGACAGAATTTAGATCTGTGATCTTTATTCTTGCTCTGATTATTATGTTATGCTACTTTTTAGGTTAGTTTTGTAAGAGTGAAATCAGAAAAGACTGATTTTTGTGGTTTTTAGGGTCTTACTGAAACCTCATTCATTACCTCTTTTCTGAGTAGCTAATAGGTACAAGCTCCTTCGGGGGAATCCACCTACAAAGATAAAAGGACCTGAACCCTTGACCTCAAGGCCTGCCCTCAGATATGCTGGGGAAACAGAGTCGCACACGAGTAACTAAAATACAAGGCAGAAGATGGTGCACTTCAATAGGGAGAAAGAGATCAAGTCAGAGGGCAGAGGTTGCTTCCAACAAAAACACCCAGAGGCGCTTTCTTCGAATCAGAGGCATCTGAGATGAGCCTTGATGAGGGTCTGGAGAGTGGGGACGGGGAGGAAAGGACATTTAGCCAGAGGTCCACGTAAGCCCAAAAAGAAACAGCAACAGATGGGGCCCCTGTAGGGTGTTTTGTCTGAAGCAAAGGCAGTGAGGGGGTGACGGAGGGAGATGAGGTGGGAAAAATGGGCTGAGGCCTGAAAGCCAGTCTCAGGAGATGGAAGTCACTGAAGGGCTCTCACCAGAAGCAGGGCATCCTCGCAGCTGTAGAGGATCAGAGCTGGAACACGCGCCCAGGGAGAGTGGGGCGGCCAGGCCATTTGAGGGAGAGGGGGGAAGCATGACTGACTCAAAGGCAAGAATTATGAGGCCCCCAAACCACTCCTTTGGGAGAGGAAGGGATAAAGCTAGAGCCACAGCAGGGATACAGCCAGGACGTGGGCAAGCGAGCGGAGGTGAGACGAAGAGCGAGTTTGGAGGATGACATGGATGAGACAAGATCTCGGCAGGAGCTGAGGATGTCTCTGGTCCTTGGAAGAGGCCGGGGCAGGAGACAGAGACATGGATGCTGACATGGTCACAGGAGGAGAGAGAGGCCGTGGAGGGCATGCAGTGAGGTCACAGCCTTGAGGAGCACCCAACGGCCTACCTTTTGGTGGTGAGGGAGGGAATGAGAAAGGAAAGCAGAGGAGGGAGGTCAGACAGGAGGAGAGAAAAGGTCAGGGCTCCAAGGGCCATGTGAAGATACGGTTTGGTGAGGAGAAGAGTGTTTGTGAAAGCAGCTCTAGCAGAGTGGTGGCAGCCAATGCGCTGCTTCATTTTCTCCTGTCTTTGAAGCCTCGGCTTAGACATCACCAGCTCTAGGAAGCTTCTCCAAACTCTCCGTCTGGGTGACGGGCCCTGGGTGCTCCCACAGCATCCTGGACCTGCCACTCCCCAGGGCGCTCGTCACACTGGGTGGGGAGGTTTGCAGTATCTCTTCTGCACTAGACTCTAGATTACGAGGCAAAGGGTCTTGTCCATGCTGTCCCGTAGTGATTAAAAGGCGTCTGAGACAGGTAACACAGAAGATCTGCGGGAGGGGAAGTGAGTGGGAGGGAGGGAGGAAGGAAGACTTAAATACAGCCCAGGCTCTGGGTTCTCCAGACCGGAGGATGCTGCTCTTCAAGCTGCTGTCCTTACCCCTCCCCCATTCCCTCCCACGCTGCTCTCTGGCCTCATCTCCTTGGTCACAAGTTGGGCACCTCCACCCCCAATCCATCCTTCTCACCTGGCTCCTGTCACCTAGTCACTGTCAACCAGCTTAGTGATACGTTTAAAAACACCCTAGATGTGTCCGTCAGCTGTGGGCCTTGCCAGTCCTTAGCTCTGCATGATTCTACTCCACCAGTCTTGCTCTAAATGCTGAGTATTGCCGGGGGAAAAGAAATGACAAGCCTCACACATTCATGAGCTCACAAATCTGATCTCAGCTGGGTCCCAGCTGCTTTTTGGTCATTCTTGGTTTCCTTTCAAATTGTCCTCATCAAGGCCCTATTGGGTCCTGTTCCAAAGCTTTTCCGTTCCGAGATTTCTGTTCAGAGGACTCGTTTTAATTCTGAGTGAAGTTCAAGTGCCATCTGTTGGGTTTTTGGAAACAACCTAAATGTCCATCAATAGATGAATGGATTAACAAAATGTGGAATACTATTCACCCTTAAAAAGGAAGGAAATTCTGACACATGCTACAATAAGAATGCACCTTTAGGACATTATGATAAGTGAAATAAACCAGTCACAGACATACAAATACTATATGATTCCATTTATATGCGTTACCTAGAGGAGACAAATTCAAAGAGACAGAACGTAAAATAATGATTACCAGGGAGTGGGGCAAGGGGGAATGGGGAGTTAGTGTTTCATGGGGATAGAATTTCAGTTTGGGAAGATGAAAAAGTTCTGGAGATGGTGGTGGTGACAGCTGCACAGCCATGTGAATGTACCGAATGCCTCTGAACTGTATATACCTAAAGACGGTCAAGATGGTAAATACTGCATGTGTACCTTACCACACGGGTCCCCAACCCCCGGCCGTGGACCGGTACTGGTCTGCGGACTGTTAGGAACCGGTCCACATAGCAGGAGGTGGGCAGTGGGCGAGTGAGCAAAGCTCCATCTGCGGCTCCCCGTTGCTCGCATTATGGCCTGAACCATCCTCCACCTCCTCCCTCATCAGTGGATAAACTGTCTGCCACGAAACCTCTCCCTGGTGCCAAAAAGGTTGGGGACCACTGTTTTACCACATACAAATTTTTAAAAATCTCCTTAGGAAATCTGAAGGTAACCACAAAGTTGAACGCCAATGGTTTATATATCCAAGCAGGCTAAAGAAAACCCCCATTTTGTAAAACCTTTCCATTGTGAATACGGGGGGAATTACCTTATATTTGGGCAAATTCGTTAACCTCTGCTGAGAATTCTTTGAGTAGAAAGTTGGCTAGGTGACACTAATTTTGCACTTTGGTGAGTTTATAACCTGGTCGTTGGGTCCCATTTCTGCTTAGGGAGCTGCAGGAACCAGGTGCTGAACAAGAGTCCCCCGTGGAGACTTGCACGTGGTGATTTCACACCAGGCTCCGAGCACTAGCAACCCCAGGGCCAAGAAGACACTTGGGGAAAAGCTCTCAACTCAGAGATGAACGTACTCCGTGTGCCGTCCACACGGGGGGATGGAGTGATGGGCCGAACATGCTGACAGACTGATGGGGAGGGTACTAACCAGCACCAGATTGATGGGGCCAGGTACCGGGTTTCTGGGAAACGTGCTCTTCTGGACTGTTCGGTTCATCTTTAAATGCCTACGCTTAGGGACTTCCCTGGTGGTGCAGCAGTTAAGAATCCGCTTGCCAATGCAGGGGACACAGGTTTGATCCCTGGTCCAGAAAGATCCCACATGCCACGGAGCAACTAAGCCCGTGAATCACAACTACTGAGCCTGCGCTCTACAGCCCGCGAGCCACAACTACTGAGCCAGTGTGCCACAACTACTGAAGCCCGCGGGCCTAGAGCCTGTGCTCCGCAACAAGAGAAGCCACCACAATGAGAAACCCGCGCACCGCAACGAAGAGTAGCCCCCGCTCACCGCATACTAGAGAAAGACCGTGCACAGCAACGAAGACCCAACGAAGCCAAAAATAAAATAAATACATTTATTTTTTAAATGTCTATGCTTAGCTAACTAATAAAGAGCCCCATCTTTATAATTTTGCAAACTAAGGGGAGGATAACTGAGTGGGAAAGCACTCAACAGGTTGGTTAATCTGACTGTAGCCTAAATCTGGTTGGAAACCACCATGAAGACCAAAGTTATCACTGCCCACCTGGTGGCAGCAACCTACACGACAGACAAAGAGCCTGAGAAGAAATGCCTCCCTTGCAAATGACTTAACACCGAATTACTTAACTAGCTGCTTTGGGAGAACAACCAACGTTAAAGCTTAATGTCTCTGCTTTATGAAAATATTTTAGTAAATGGCTTTCAAAATAAGATTTTAAATGCCTGAGTGTGCCAGAGTAACAGGGCTTATATAGCAAGGATTTAGACTGTTCTAAATCTTCTCCCATCACTCAGCCAGTGCAACTCAAGCACCTTTCAATGCTATGAATTCCCAAGACAGACCCAACATCCATGTAACTCTTCTGAATGTGTTTACTGATTATCCACTTCTAAACATCAGGACTAGACTATGTCTCCTGTTGGGTTTTTCTAAGCAATTTATACTCCATATTTTTTTGCTTGTTTTTTGGCTGCTTCATTGCTGCGCGTGGGCTTTCTTTTAGTTGCGGCGAGCACGGGCTACTCTTCATTGCAGTGCGCAGGCTTCTCATTGTGGTGGCTGCTCTTGTTGTGGAGCACAGGCTCTAGGCACGTGGGCTTCAGTAGTTGTGGCTCACGGGCTCTAGAGCGCAGGCTCAGTAGTTGTGGTGCATGGGCTCAGCTGCTCCACGGCATGTGGGATCTTCCCAGACGAGGGCTCGAACCCATGTCCCCTGCACTGGCAGGTGGATTCTTAACCACCGTGCCACCAGGGAAGCCCTATACTCAATTCTTTTCCTGCAAATTAATTACTATTGTAGTAACTGTTTACTTTCATTTTTATTTTTTACTGAAGTATAATATACATATAGAAAATTGGACATATCTATTTATTTGAAAGTATACAGGCATAGCCTGGAGATATTGCAGGTTTATTTCCAGACCACCACAATAAAGCGAATATCTCAATCAGGCAAGTCACACGAATTTTTTGGTTTCCCAGTGCATATAAAAGTTATGCTTACACCATCCTGTAGTATTAAGTGTACAATTGCATTCTGTGTAAAAAACAATCTACATACCTTAATTTAAAAATACTTTACTGCTAAAAAATGCTAACCATCATCTGAGACTTCAGCGAGTCATAATCTTTTTGCAGTAGTAACGTCAAAGATCACTGCTCCCAGATCACCATCACACATATGATAATAATGAAAAAGTCTGAAATATTGCAAGAATTATAAAATGTGACTCAGAGACACGAAGTGAGCAAATGTGGTTGGAATAATGGCGCTAACAGACTTACTGGAGGCAGGGTTGCCCCAATTTGTAAAAAACACAATATCTGCAAAGCGCAATAAAGCCAAGAGCAATAAAACAAGGTCTGCCTGTATTCCAGCAACTGGCTTTTAGAAATGTGTTTCAGTCAGGATACATTCATCAAGCACCTATTCAGTGTTGGCAACAATGCAGACCCCTGATACCGCAAGGTTACGATCCAGTAATGGGACAAAACCATGCACATAAACATTGATACCACAAGGAATAACGTGTGAAAAAGGCACAGACCGAGTGCCAAGGGAGCACAAAGGTGGGCAGGAACTCGAGTGAGACCTCAGAAACAGGGCAAGTTTCACTGAGGATGAAAGAACTAAATCTGGAAGAATAGGGATTTGAAATGAATGTTATGGTGCTTTGCTAGGATGAGAGCAAACCTGTGGGTTTGTATACATTTAGTTCTTTCTTCTCTTCAGCGAGTTTTCTATCCAATTACAAGGGAGACCTGCTACTTCTGGAGTTGAACTGAAGGTCAAAGACTGCAGTGGGCTGTTCCTGTGACTTCAGGGCGGGGACGCTGAGGTGTAATTTCATACCTTGGCTATGGTTTCAAAGATGAAAGAGGGAGGGGTTTTCCCTTTGGGGGTGAAGTATAGTTGGTTATTGTTCAGAAATATGACAAAGTATTTTACAGGAGATTATGGCCTATGTTTCTGCCTATATTTCTGTCATTCACAAATCCTGGGCCGGAGGATAAAGCGACGCTGAAGCACAGACCAATCGAAGGTTCGAGATGAGGAAGTGCATTCGTGAACTCTTCATTTCAGTCTCTGATTTTCCTGTGCTGCATAATTGTGTGCTAGCTGAAGAAAGACCACCTGGCTTCAAGGACCAATATATGAAAAGTTTACTGAGCCAAAATACCACCTAAATGTCTGGATGATTTAGTCCATCACTTTTTTTTTTTTTTTGTGGTACGCAGGCCTCTCACTGTTGTGGCCTCTCCCATTGCAGAGCACAGGCTCTGGATGCGCAGGCTCAGCGGCCATGGCTCACGGGCCCAGCCACTCCGCCGCATGTGGGATCTTCCTGGACCGGGGCACGAACCCATGTCCCCTGCATCGGCAGGTGGACTCTCAACCACTGTGCCACCAGGGAAGCCCCATCACTTTTCTTTGAAGAAAACACCAAACACACACACACAAAATAACAAGTACTCAAAATCATACTGTTTTTCAAAAAAGCAGCAAGAGATACAAAAATCTTTTTCTCCTAATCTCTCAACCCAGCTCCCTCCCCAGAGGTTACAACCTGGGGCACATGCTTCCTCGGTCCTTACTGACAGCCACGCTCGCAACCTATATAGAGATGTTGTTTAGCCCCAAACCATACTAGTCTACAACTTGGTTTATTTGTTTAACAATATATTCTGAGTATCTTTTAAGGTCAGTGGTCTCCCCTCTTTTCAATGGCTTAATAGTATTACACGTGTCAAAGTACCAAAATTCACTCAACCACTTCCTACCTATGTGCACGTAAGATACCCGTAACTCTCCTCTGTTTCAAACACACTCTGTTGTGATGCCTGTGAGATCAAGTCCTTAAAGCAGGACCACTGGATCAATGGGTAATAGATGGCTGCCAAATAATTTCCTGAAAGTTGTATCAATTTACACTCTCAAACATGTATAAGGGCAGCTGCACCCTGAAACCCACACCAACAGGAACTTTAAGTGAAATTCTAGCCCACTTGTAAAATTCAAAGGCATTATAGTCCACAGGGCACTGAACAATAATGAGAATAGAAGCCGTTAGGTCAATTAGAGCAGATAAAGTAAAGGACCCGTGCAATTTAATGATTAATAAACAAACTTCTCTTTACGCTGCTCTCAGGGAAATAACTACTAAGTGTTAGGAAGCAGGCATTTTTGCCCTTTAGCTTGTACCTGTCTTACCACATTTTCTTTTGACTTGGTCCCAAAGTAGAAATAAGTCAAAGACACAGGCATGAATAGACTCTATCAAATTAGAGTACTATGATTTTTCTTTTAAAATTTCATTTCTGGAAAGCAATCTACAGATTCAACACAATCCCTATCAAACTACCAATGGCATTTTTCACAGAACTAGAACAAAAAATTTCACAGTTTGTATGGAAACACAAAAGACCCCAAATAGCCAAAGCAATCTTGAGAAAGAAAAATGGGGCTGGAGGAATCAGGCTCCCTGACTTCAGACTATACTACCAAGCTACAGTCATCAAGACAGTATGGTACTGGCACAAAAACAGAAATATAGATCAATGGAACAGGATAGAAAGCCCAGAGATAAACCCACGCACACATGGTCACCTTATCTTTGATAAAGGAGGCAAGAATATACAGTGGAGAAAAGACAGCCTCTTCAATAAGTGGTGCTGGGAAAACTGGACAGGTACATGTAAAAGTATGAAATTAGAACACTCCTTAACACCATACACAAAAATAAACTCAAAATGGATTAAGGACCTAAATGTAAGGCCAGACACTATAAAACTCCTAGAGGAAAACATAGGCAGAACACTCTATGACATAAATCACAGCAAGATCCTTTTTGACCCACCTCCTAAAGAAATGGAAATAAAAACAGAAATAAACAAATGGGACCTAATGAAACTTAAAAGCTTTTGCACAGCAAAGGAAACCATAAACAAGATGAAAAGACAGCCCTCAGAATGGGAGAACATATTTGCAAACAAAGCAACTGACAAAGGATTAATCTCCAAAATATACAAGCAGCTCATGCAGCTCAATATCAAAAAAACAAACAGGACTTACCTGGTGGCGCAGTAGTTAAGAATCCACCTGCCAATGCAGGACACACGGGTTTGAGCCCTGGTCCAGGAAGATCCCACATGCCACAGAGCAACTAAACCGTGCGCCACAACTACTGAAGCCTGCACACCCCAGAGCCCTGCTCCACAACAAGAGAAGCCACAACATTGAGAAGCCCACGCACCACAACAAAGAGTAGCCCCTGCTCGCCACAACTAGAGAAAGTCCTGCACAGCAACGAAGACCCAACACAGACAAAAATTAATTAATTAATTAACTGAAAAAACCCCAAACAAACAACCCAATCTGAAAATGGGCAGAAGACCTAAATAGACAGTTCTCCAAAGAAGCTATACAGATTGCCAACAAACACATGAAAGGATGCTCAGCATCACTAACCATTAGAGAAATGCAAATCAAAACTACAGTGAGGTGTCACCTCACACCGGTCAAAGTGGCCAGCATCAAAAAATCTAGAAACAGTAAATGCCAAGTGAGGGTGTGGAGAAAAGGGAACCCTACTTCACTGTTGGTGGGAATGTAAATTGATACAGCCACTATGGAGAACAGTATGGAGGTTCCTTAAAAAACTAAAAATAGAACTACCATATGACCCAGCAATCCCACTACTGGGCATATACCCTGAGAAAACCATAATTCAAAAAGACTCATGGGGCTTCCCTGGTGGCGCAGTGGTTGAGAGTCCGCCTGCCGATGCAGGGCACATGCAATTTGTGCCCCGGTCTGGGAAGATCCCACGTGCCGCGGAGCGGCTGGGCCCATGAGCCATGGCCGCTGAGCCTGCGCATCCAGAGCCTGTGCTCCGCAACGGCAGAGGCCACAACAGTGAGAGGCCCGCGTACCACACACACACAAAAAAAGACTCATATACCACAATGTTCACTGCAGCACTATTTACAATAGCCAGGACACAGAAGCAACCTAAGTGTCCAACGACAGATGAATGGATAAGGAAGATGTGGCACATATATACAATGGAATATTACTCAGCCATAAAAAGAAACAAAATTGAGTTATTTGTAGTGAGGTGGATGGACCTAGAGTCTGTCATACAGAGTGAAGTAAGTCAAAGAGAAAAACAAATACCATATGCTAACACACATATGTGGAATCTAAAAAAAGAAAAAAAAAAGGTTCTGAAGAACCTAGGGGCAGGACAGGAATAAAGACACAGATGTAGAGAATGGACTTGAGGACACGGGGAGGGGGAAGGGTAAGCTGGGACAAAGAGAGAGAGTGGCACTGACATATATACACTACCAAATGTAAAACAGATAGCTAGTGGAAAGCAGCCGCAAAGCACAGGGAGATCAGCTTAGTGCTTTGCGACCACCTAGAGGGGTGGGATAGGGAGGGTGGGAGGGAGATGCAAGAGGGAGGAGATATGGGGATATATGTATACGTATAGCTGATTCACTTTGTTATACAGCAGAAACTAACACACCATTGTAAAGCAATTATACTCCAATAAAGATGTTAAAAAGAAAAAATAAATAAAATTTCATTTCTGGGAAGTTCATTATAGAAAAAAGGGACTCAAGGTCCTGAAATGATGACTGTGGTTGGGTGGCACAAATTTGTAGTGGGAAGAGCAGTTTGCATTTCATCACTTTCTCCAGGAATGAAAAACAGAGAAAGGAGGTGGTCCTAGTCCACCTAACCTAGGGCTGGGCAAGGCAGGTTCCACCCAGAATCAGCAAGAGCATCACCAACATGGCTGATGAGTGGAGGCTGTTAGCAGCTAAACTTATGGGCAGAGGGAGTGAGGGGGAGGAAGAAAAAAAACAGACCAGGTTAGGTCACCGATGTGGGAGGGATTGTCCCCAGGGATAAGATGTGACGGTTCCATGTATGGAGAGCACAGTGAGAAGGCAGGCAGGTCACTGGAAGATACAACCCAGAATAAATAAATGTAGCCTAGAAAAAGTAAGGTGACACAACTTGCAGTTAAACACCAAATGGGAGATAGAATCGGATCATTATCTGTTTTAGGCAAAATTGTCTAAGGTATTAAAAGGCAGAAAGAAAAGATCCACAGCTCTTAAAGATCCTAGTCAAGTTCACCTGGTATTATTCACGTAGTTTTCACTTTCTAATGGTTAGTGCATCTATTCATTGATTCTAACGTAGCACCTTCCATCACCGTGTTAGAGGAGAGAGAGTCAACTCTGTAGACTGATGGGAAGGTACATAAATGAAGCACAAAGGGAGCAGGGAGACTAAGGAGCACAAGGCAAGAGAGATTAGAGACTGAAATTCATAGCATCGAACAGGTGATTCCCATTCTAGCAAAACCAACCCCTTGAAATTCCTTCTCCCTCCTCTAAATGCCCAGACAGCTCTGTCTCAAGAATCAACCTTCTGACAGCCTGTTTAAGGAAAGTGCAGCCTGTTTGGACTGGGAGATGGTGACTGCAAGGCTAAAGGGAGTCCCCTCTCACCAGAGGTAAAAATACCAAGTGTAAGGAAATTCCCTGGCTGTCCTAATGCACTTCCATTGCAGGGGGCCCGAGTTCGATCCCTGGTCGGGGAGCTAAGACCCTGCAAGCTGTATGGCACAGCCAAAAAATAAATAAAATAAAATAAAGGAACTTAATAAAATCCAGATCAATCATGTAAAATTCACAATGTCTGCTATGCAATAAAAAATTAATAAACATACAAAGAAGGAGGAAAATCTGATTAATAATCAGGAGAAAATATGTCAATTAAAAAAAAAAACCTTAGGGCTTCCCTGGTGGCGCAGTGGTTGAGAGTCCGCCTGCCGATGCAGGGGACACGGGTTCATGCCCCGGTCCGGGAAGATCCCACATGCCGCGGGGCGGCTGGGCCTGTGAGCCACGGCCGCTGAGTCTGCGCGTCCAGAGCCTGTGCTCCGCAACGGGAGAGGCCACAATAGTGAGAGGCCCGCGTACCGCAAAAAAAAAAAAAAAAAAAAAAAAAAAAAAAAACCCTTAAAAATACCAAGTGCAGGTTCTGGGCAAAGTTCTCTAGTTTTATCTGGTTCCCCATCTCTAAACTTCACATCAGGGGCGAAGTAAGGAATTACCAAGTATTTCCTAAAAGCAGAATGATCTGATTTTCCCTTAGAGAACAAACAAAAGGACTTGCCAATCTATCAAACAGATCTTGCTGGAGCTTGAAAGGATTGCTGCATATCCAGAAGGGCAGGTAGGGGCCTGCTGGGCTGATTCACAGAAGATACCATCTACGGCAAGTGCTGGTGGGGTCCATTCCCTGTTCTTAAAACACACGTAACTGCTTCGGGTTTGCAGAGGGTCTCTGCCAAGGCAATGAGGCTGCTGGACGGGATTGTGCCACCCACCTCTCAGTCCACTTTAAAGACAAGAGCAACCCCTCCATTTACCAATTTTGTTCCAGTAGTGTTTACCCTAGTGCTAGTCTGCCAGACTGACAGCACTGAGAACTGTGGAAAAGCCTGTCTCCCTAGATTTAGGCCAGGCAAGAGGCCCAGCAGCAACTGGTAACACCAAGTGCTACCGATTCAGAAATGCTAGGCATGAGGGGGTGGATGGGGGTGGAGGGATGATGGACAAGGCCCCAGGTCCCAGCTCAGCCACTCAACCACTGGCTCAGGTCCCCTCTGTGAAACAACATGATTTCGATGGTCCCCTTCAGCTCTAAAGATGCCAAGTTGTCAATTTGAGCATCTGGGCCCAAACCCACTTTCTAAATGGTCAGGATTAGCAATGCCAAGCCTCCCTGCTGATTTAGTACCAGGAGGCACCAAGCTCAGGAGATAAGGTATAGTATAGACAGGGCTCCGGCCTCTGTCAGAACAGACGGTGTGCGGGAGAGCTGGGAGGAAGGTGAGAGCCCAGAGGGTATGTGAAGGGCCAAGGCTACAGGGGAGAGTCGCGCCTGAGATACAAAATATGTGTCCTTGGAAATAAAAGGCTTCTGTTTCTTTGGTGAATAAATAAGATACAAAATTAATCTTGGGCCGCTACTTTAGCATCAGTTGTTAAAGACACTTTTCTGTCTTGGCTATTATATTATACTTTGTATAATACTATCAACGGACCAGCATGCTTGGAGTTTCTGTGGTTTAAACTGGATGTATGTCCCCTGCCCGTCATTTACTCTGGGTAATATAATGTGGAACTTTGAAAGGTTTGTTTAATTTCAAAGACATCAATTAGCTGTTGATAGGCTTTCGATAGATAAGACAACATGTTTTTTAAAATTTGGTCATATTTATGACTAGGAATTGACTTTGAGTCCTTACAGCTTGCTTAGTGGAAGAACAAACTGTCAGTGTGGCCTATTAGGTCTAGCCTGTAAATGGAGATGTAAATGTAGTCTAAGGAAATATATAGCCTTATATGGTGGGGACTGACACTTGGATATCCACCATAGCAGTATTGAGAACAGTAAAACAGTTGAAACAACCTCAAAGTCCCATAATTGGGAAACTCAAGTAACTCTATGGCATAGAATATAACAGGATGGGGATGGGATGTTTTCCCACTGTCTTAAGAGTTTTAATTGGGGCCCCAAGCTGAGGACAATGGTATGCATACACCCCACGGAGAGGTACCAGGTAAACCCCAAAGGACCAGCTGAGAAGGGCCAAGCATAGTGGTATGAGCCCCACCCTCAGCTCATAGAAGAGGAAGAGATTTCTGTGAAGGACTCAGTGGAAGAAGTGAGAGCGGAGGCTGCTTTCCTTCCTCTGCCCACAAGGAGGAAGGGGCAGCTCTTGGCTCCACCCCCCAAGCCAAGTGAAGGGGGCCTCAAGGTCACCACTTGTTGGGGGTGCATGCCGGAAGGGGAAACGGCCTGTCACTCCTTAGCCTGATGCTTGTTGATGTGTAGATACTCATAGTGACAATCCCTCTGCCACTGGGAGACCCTACCCTGTGTGTATGAGGAGAGAGAAGCCAGCTGGAGCTTTCCTGATGGTCGGACAGTGGGGTGAGCTTGCCACTGCGAGTGGACCAGAGCCATCGCCATCTTGAAAGGACCCTGTCCAAGGTAAGAGGTGCAGGATGGAGGCCTGGGAGAGAAGGAGCTGGGGTTAGCTGTTGGGGGCAGCGGTGAACATCCAGCTGGGAATGCTTTGCCTGTATCAGGTAATTGCAGTGTTGAATTCCCACCTGCTGGGGAAGGGGAGGAGAACCAAGGTCACCTGCCCCTCATTCGGGCCTCAACATTTCAGATCAGGCCTGAGTTGGAGGTGAAGAGAAAGGCTTTGAACTTGGATGAGAGATTTAACTACTGTATGGAGTTCATTTCATTTAAGAGCTTAAAAAAAGATGAACTCACTTTTTCCCCACTGCCCACATAAGCTATTTTCTTATTTTTCGACAGTGGCCCCACTATGCACCTGGTCACCAGCTGGAACTCTCTGAAGCAGATCTCCAACCCTCCCTTCTCTTCGTTCCAAGTCCTGTCAGACACTGAATCCCTGACATCTCTCCCTCAACATGTGTTGTTATTACTTGGTTCTTCTTTTTCTTTTTTTTCCAAGCATTTTTAGGGGTTGAATGGTGACCCTCCAAAGATGCACATTGGAGTCCAAACCCCCAGTACCTCAGAGTGAGACTGTATTTGGAGAGAGGCTCTTTACAAAGGTGATCAAGTTAAATGAGGCCACGAGGGTGGGCGCTAAACCAATATGACTGGTGTCCTTAGAAAAAGGGGAAATTTGCACAGAGACAGGCACACGCAGAGGGAAGATGATGTGGAGACACAGGGAGCAGACGGCCGTCTACACACCCAGGAGAGTAACATGGCACATATCCTTCCCTCACGGCCCTCGGGAGGAACCAACCCTGCCCACACCTTGATTTCAGACTCACAGGCTCCACGCTGTGAAACAATGCATCTCTGTTGCTTAGGGCACCGCTAACCCCTTGGAATTACAATCCCCGCTCTTCATTCTTCCTTCCGCAGCTGCACTGGGGCCCCTGGGATGAGCTTCCTATAACAGCCACTTGGGGTCTCCTGGCCTCAGTGTTTCTTCCTACCCATCTCCTTGATAAGCCACTACAAGGATAACCTTTCTAAGACTCTCTTTTTATCCCATCATTTCCCAGGGCCTGGAAGATGAAGCCCGTACTTCCAACGTAGCCCTCAAGATTCCTCTAGAGCAGCACCTCCTTCGGTGGCAGTTAGAGAAAACATTGGCTGTTGGGGGACAGGTATGCTGGGGTGGGAGAAACAAGCCTTTCTCTGATCAAAGAAGCTTGCTTACGGGTTGAATGAGCTCAGTAAATGTCTTCTCTCTGTCTTTTCCCTCTGTTTCTGTGCTGAGACTCTGAGAAACTAAGGGAGGGTCTCTTAGCTTAAACATTCCGACTCAGCTTTCCTTGCCGGAGATTTAAAAACGCCCAATTTCACTGAAAGCTCTAAGTGTGTATTACTGTCCCCCCAGCACCTAGGAGAGTAGTGGTGAGACATTCTTGGACTCAAATACTGGATGGATGGATGGATGGATGGATGGATGGATGGGTCACCATCTATCTGCTTGCAATCTATTTCCAATTTATCAAAAACTGTCATACCACCACCTAGTTCACGAAGGCCTATGGCCTCCCTGCTGTATGAACAGAACAAACTCTTTAGTCCCCTAATATCTTGGCTGGATTTCTTTTTATTTATTTATTTAAAATTTTATTTTATATTGGAGTATAGTTGATTAACAGTGTTGTGTTAGTTTCAGGTGTACAGCAAAGTGATTCAGTTATACATATATATGTATCTATTCTTTTTCAAATTCTTTTCCCATTTAAGTTATTACAGAATACTGAGCAGAGTTCCCTGCACTATACAGTAGGTCCTTGTTGATTATCTATTTTAAATACAGTAGTGTGTATAGTCAATCCCACTTCGATGGACTTCTTCCCTTCCTGCCCCATCCAAATGTCATCATTCAAGGCACAATTCAAATTTGACATCAACTAACTCAACTTCTTGCCTTTACATCTAAAAAAGGAGTTTCTATCTTTCCCCATCCAACCCTTCTTCTAGTCTTGCCTCTGAAAAAGAGGTGAGGTTCTTTTAAAATGCTAACTCATCTCTCTGTACCTTTGATAACTTTATTTATCTAACATAGGGGCACATATATCTCATCTTCCAGGTTACAAATTCCTTGAGGGAAATCAATGTGCTGTGTCTTCTCCACAAGATATTGCTAAGGATGTTATCAATAAACAGTTGCTAAGAAAATTAATCCTTTCTACCTTCCACAGGGAAAACAAATCCCATTGATTATTCCACTTCTCTTTCTTCTCCCTCTTAATTTTTCATCTCTCCACTCCTGGTGATAACTTATCCTTTAAAATCTGTTGTTTCCCAACCTTTAAAAAAGCAGCTTTTCCTGTATCTTCCAACACCTTCAAATAAAAGTTTACTATTTTTTCTTTGCTACCTTAATGAATTTGACAGAACTACATAAACTTTCTTATCACCCACTCACTCCTTCAGCCTTTTGCAATTATGTTTTTGTCCCTATGATCGAGTTCCTTCCTGAAAGGTCCCAGTAACATCTGAAAGGACAAACCCAAAGGTGTCTTTGTAGGCCTCGCCCTTGACCACAGGATGATGTTGACAGCCCTTTCCTTGGCACGTGAAGCAATGCCCAATCCTGGCCTTTTTCTCTCTTTATTCAACATGTATTTATTGAGACTTTTTTTTTTTTTTTTTTTTTTTTTGCGGTACACTGGCCTCTCACTGTTGTGGACTCCCCTGTTGCGGAGCACAGGCTCCGGATGTGTAGGCTCAGTGGCCATGGCTCACGGGCCCAGCCACTCCGCAGCATGCGGGATCCTCCCTGACCGGGACACGAACCCGCGTCCCCTGCATCGGCAGGCAGATCCTCAACCATTGTGCCACCAGGGAAGCCCCTTATTGAGACTTTACTACGTGCTAGAGATGGAGGATACACTTACAAGCCAAAAAACACAGCAGTCCCTGCCCTCGTGGGGAGAGACAATGAAGCCATCAGCAAACATGTAACTGTAAACTGGGAAAGTGCTGCAAAGGAAAGTACAGATGCCTCGACCACTGACAGTGTTCTTCTCTGGTCACTCCTCTGTCTGCTTCTGAGCTCCTTTTCTTCCTCTGGCCTCCAGATTGTTCTTCAAGGCTCCATCCTGGGCTCTCCTCTCTGCTTTTCCACAAGGACTCTCTCATCGACAGTCCCATCCTCCCCTTGGGCTTCAAGTGTAACCTCCTGATGCAGGAATCCTAAACCAACCCCCAATGCAGCCCTTCCGAACACACATCTCACATACCCCAAACTCTGTAGACCATTATCTCCTTTTTCCACAGCCCACAAACAAACAAACAACTCTCAAGCCTAAAAACACACAAATCTTATCGTCCTCCTGAATTCTCTGTTGATATTGTTAGTAGCATCCCTCTCCCAATCACAGGCCTAAGACCTGGTCTCATCTTCCCTCCAGTCTCCCAGGGTCCCAGATACAGTCATGGGACCATCCCTTAAAACCACCAATACCTTCCATCTGCCTCTCTCTGGCACTCAAGGCTCTGGGACCCCAGATCCAACAGATCTTCCAGCCTCCCTGCCTACAATCTCCCAATACTTCAGCTCCAGGCAAAGTATTTGTCCCTGACTCTTCTCAGAGCCTTTGCTTACAGCACTCCTTCTACCAGGAGTGCTCTCACCCTGCCCTCAGACACACATCCTCGAATCTATTTCTGTTATCAATAAACATCAGAGGTGAGAGTAGCCGTTCAGACGGATGGTAAAAGGCCATGTAGCAAACTGGATGAAATGTGTGTGAGATAATATTAGGTAACAAAAGCAAGTTAGAAAATTGTCTACAAACAGTTTCTATAATTATCCTTAGGAAAACAAAGTGTAAGGGAATACATCAAGATGACAAAAATAGAGTATTCGGGTGGTGCAATTTTGGATGAATGTTTTTGTTTTTCTAGATTCTAAATTCCATTTAGTGTGGTTCTTAAAATACATGTATATTTCAAAATAGTTTTGGATTCACAGAAAATTTGAGAAGATAGTATAGAGCATTCCTGTACACCCTACACCAGTTTCCCTTATTACCAACACCATAAATCAGTATCACACTAATAATACCATATCATACCAATAATTTAATGTGGTTTTTAAACCTTAAAAAAATTACAGTTTGGTAAAACCAAAAAAATAGCATAAATAGAAGAAAATGTCATTTTTTTTCATAACTTCTAACTCTAACTTAGCATCCTAGTATTTACTGTTTTGCTTATTACCTCAGTTTCCTCTTGGCATGGATTCTTGGCTACAAACTGGAACAAATTTTGCTTTACTATCATTTGCCATACGTGTGTGCCTGTAGTTAAAGTAGTTAAAATTTTATTGTTTGACAAAGGTTCTGGGAAACATTTTCTATAACATAAAGAACCATGAGGGTGAATGAGACTCTTCGCTCCTAATGCAAGGGGCCCAGGTTTGATCGCTGGTTAGGGAGCTGGATCCCGCGTGCATGCTGCAACTAGGAATTCGCATGCCACAACTAAGAAACCCACGAGCTGCAACTGAGGAGCCTACCTGCCACAACTAAGACCCAGCGTAACCAAATAAATATATAAATAAATATTTTTAAAAAGAAGAACCATGAAAAAATTTTAAACAGCTGAACCATATCCACATTTAGAATCTAATGCTGTGTACACTGCTTCTCCAGGTCTGGAAGCTCTGCCTGGGGTCTGCCTCCCCCCACTCCCCCTGGTATATTTCATGTCCAAGAATACCCGGTCTCAGAACATATGCTCGACAAGTACCAGCTGTAACAAACTGTAGAAGTAGGATAGCTCTAATAGATGGGGTATTGATTGTAAATTACTAAAAGTAAAGGGTCCTTTATGAAATTTTATGACATGTCAGATTCCCATTTTGATGCCAGGACACCACAGTGTTTTTCCGTGGCATCATTCAAAAAAGGTGGCTAAAATTCTTAAGTGAAGTGGATTTTAGTTTTTAAACTATAAAAATCAATGAAATGGCAAATGTTAATATTCTAAAGAATGTATTTTCAACTTGCTTTTAATGTCTGAGCTATAGAAAATGAAGCATGGGCATGTTTTTGTTTTTGTTTTGTTTAAACGTTTCTCCCCTAGTGAGTTTTCTTTGTTCTAACTGCCAAGTTGGTTTCAAAGACTCTTTCTGGATATCTAGCAGTTAGAACAAATCCTACAGATTATGCAAAGAAATAACCAACTGTAGTAGGTAGGTACAGTGCTACTTTTTATAGGAATGTAAGACACCCTGTTTTAAAACAGAACTTAAATAAAAATCTCAAATAGGTTTTTCCCACTTTCTTTAGCTGATAAATCTTTTTTCATCTTTAAAGACAGTCTACTTGATAAAGCCAGAACTATAACACTGAAATCAGAAAGAATACTGAACAGTGTCCTAATGCATATTCTGTACCTAATCTTAAATGATTTTGGAAAATCACTAAAACTAAACAAACAACGTAACATTTTTGTATCTTCAAAGGAGTCTGTATCATGTTGCAGAAAATGTGCGGAGCAAAACTTTATTAAACACATTAAGGATTGCAAGAAAGGAAAAATTTATACTTTAGGTTCATTAAAATAGCTCAAATTCGGTCAATGTCAAAGTTAATCATTAGACTGTAATTCCAAGAAAAATGCTGAGTATCAGGATTAATAAATAAGAAAATAATATTCTCAGTGGGTGACTGAAGACCCCCAAATCAAAGTTCAAAGTAGCACCACTGGGCTTCCCTGGTGGCGCAGTGGTTGAGAGTCTGCCTGACGATGCAGGGGACACGGGTTCGTGCCCCGGACCGGGAAGATCCCACATGCCGCAGAGCAGCTGGGTCCATGAGCCATGGCCGCTGAGCCTGCTCGTCCGGAGCCTGTGCCCCGCAATGGGAGAGGCCACAACAGTGAGAGGCCCGCGTACCGCAAAAAAAAAAAAAAAGTAGCACCACTGACGATTTTCAAGAGAACCGTGTTTATGATTAAAATTGCTTGTTTTATCAACTATTGTATAACTCTGCTTTACTACAAAAGTGATTTGATTATCCAAGAATATCACTATTAATGATTACTGACTGATGTTTTAAAAGCAAGACTAAACAAAGCTTCAAATTTGTCTTGCTAAAAATTAACTTGGTATCAGTATTATAAAGAGAGCAGGACCCAACCAGTCTATCTTCAGGCAAGACATCCTTTTTGAGACATTTAGTGTTCTAACTATAGTTTAACACATGTGAGGTATTGTGCAGTTTTGCTAATGAGCTTTGAGTGAGTGAACAGAGATGGGCTGGAAAGTACAAGTAGTAACTGAAGCACACGGTGACCCAAGGAAGCTTCTGGAAGGATGTACCTCAAAAGGTGAACAATGGAATGTGACAAGCGATTCTCAACTTTTTGGTACATTTTTGTTGTATCTGAAGTTTAAAATAACAGTCTTTTATAATCAGAAAACAATAGATGTATTTTGGAAAAGGACAATTAAAATAATGTTAAAATGTGACATCTGATATCTGAACAAAGTAAAAGTTTTATAAAACATGACAAAAATGTTTTTAAACTACCCAGTTTTGTTGAGGCTTTTTAAAAAAATTCCTATCCACAGCATACCAACTACACACAAAAGAAAGCAACTCTCTAACTCAGCAACACAGATGGTTTTTGGCATCTGGATAAATGTTTATTTCCAAAAAATGGATTAAAGCTACCCCAGTTACTAAAAGTAACAGAAGTTGTATAGATGTGCTACATTACTGGGATGCTTAAAGATCATTTCCAAACTTATTATCTAAAAACCCTGTTCTTTCTTTATTTTTAAAGCTCTAGAAGACAATTCCTAAATAAATTCTAGTTGGATTAGCATGTACCTAAGGGTAAAAATATAACTGAAATTATTCTTACCTGGTGTTGCACATCAGAATTTGTTGGGCAGTTCAAACTAATTGGATCACACTCCTCTGCTAGGGATTAAAAAAAAAAAAAAGATGCAAGCTTGATAAAGAAAGCATATACTCTGTGGTTGTAAGGCCTAAAATTAAGACTCAATATTATGTGCTGTTTACATCTGGTAAAACCAGGAGGACCTTGAATGGCCCAGCTGCAAGTTCCCCTCCCCGTTCTGCTCCTGTGGATAAGACCGCCAGCTAAACAACGCTCCTTTTCAAGGGGACCAGGCACAGTCCCTGCTTATCCCTGAGCACTGGGATTTCAGTTCCCTGCCAGACTGCTGAATTATTCAGACAAGTCATCACATCCTTCCCTGGGAACCAGGGGTCACACACCCTCTTGACAGGACAGCGCTTGTCACCCACAGCCCCTGGTTGTTTACTCTGTTCCCAGGTGCAACCCCTATGCGACCCTGCATGGGGTGCCGCGTCCTCCCTCCCCAGGCTGTGAATATCTGTGACTCACAAGCTACTGTCAATCTCATCTGCCCAGTGTCAGGTGTCCTGTGTGTGGCCATCCCCATAACCCCAGGGCAGGATCCCTCCCTCACCAACAGGGTGAACAGGAGGTAGTCCAAACACGTTCCCCTCTGATAACCTTACATCAGATTCCATGGTGTTCACTGTTGACAGTTTACTAAATCTCTCAGAGAGCAGAGTGGGATTATACTTGTCTTGATAGCTCACCCTCCTAAAAGTCCAACCGAAACCATTTCAGTTCTATGGTTAAAGTGGGGATTGCTAGTGAAAGTCAAAGGAACATGATAGGTATGTGAAATGTCTAACACCTTTCGGAATTAACTGGTAGGAAGGAAATTCCATCCTTAGGTTGTCTTACATATGTGTTAACTTCACAGTTCCCCAACTTGTGGTGAAGATTGTACAAATGCATTAAAAACTGATTTTGTTCCATCAGATTTTAATCTTTAACCACAGAATTCAACATCGCACTCTAACCTTGAAAATCGCCAGTAATATATTATGTTATGAAAGAAATGTTTAGTGGCATGTAAAATTTTAGAGTTAATAAAGCCCTTAATAGAGAATCATTTAATTCAAGGTTCAAAAGTTAGGACTGAGTGACAGATTAATTCATCTATTTATTTTTACATTCCTTAACATTCATTGACCTATTATAGGCTGGGCTGATAGATTTATTCATATAAGGGGCTATATTTATTGCTGCCTACACAATTCTGACTAAAGGCCATTTTTTCCTTAACATTATTATCTGCAAAATTTAAACTAAAAGCACAGTCTTTTATTAAGATTCCATATGGTATCTTTTTAAGCTGGAGCAGTAGAGATCTTACCTAGCCTTCTGTTTCTCAAGACAGTTCCAGCTCTCTTGCACCAGAATCAACCGGGCTGCCTGTTAACAATGCAGATTCCTGGGCTCCACTCCAGACCTTCTGAATTGGAATCTCAGGGACCCCAGAAATCTGACACCTAACAAGCACCCCACAGAATTCGGATGCACACTAATTTTTCACAGCAAAAAGTAACAGACATGTGACTTCAGACATACTAATTCTCACAATGGCCAGTGTCATAATTGTTAACCCAGCATTATTGGACAAGTGGGGCTTTTTATTTCCCAACGCAATGTTAGCCTGAAATTAAAAAGCTACTTTTCTTACATGGTCCCCCAAGCACTCCTGTGGTTACACCCCTCTCCCTCCCCTCTACCCTCCATAAGAGAAAACACCTTCGGGGTTTCCCTGGTGGCGCAGTGGTTGGGAGTCCGCCTGCCAATGCAGGGAACACAGGTTCGTGCCCCGGTCCGGGAAGATCCCACATGCCGCGGAGCAGCTGGGCCCGTGAGCCATGGCCACTGAGCCTGAGTGTCCGGAGCCTGTGCTCCGCAACGGGAGAGGCCACAACAGTGAGAGGCCCGCATACCGCAAAAAAAAAAAAAAAAGAAAACACCTTCTCAGAATGGCCACCTTTGTATGTGTGAAGTAATTGGGGGAGGGGTTGGTTTGCTAAAACAGGAGACTGTCAGGACTCTCCGTCATGGCTGGGTGGAAGGCAGTGAACTTGTGGAACGAGCGGGACCAGGTCACAGTAAACCGTGCGGGAAGGAGGGGCTTTTAGTTTCATGTTACAAGGAAACCTATCAGCAAGATACTGTCGGTCAATTGGCAAGATGAGAAATCGTCTAAAATACAACACATTGGCCTGCTAGTTTTCAGGCAGACATTTTTACTTAGGAATTATTTTGGTGATCTCCTGAGTACTTGTTTATTTTCTCCTTTTTCAAACTGAACTACTACTTCTACATTTAGTTAACGAATTATTCCAAATATCATCCATGCTTAAGTTCAAATTTCTCAAAATAATTAACAATAAAATCAGTCTACTTCTCTTTAACTTTACATCCGCTATTTAATTTTTTTGAACAATGGAAGGGCAGTAATGCCAGAGAAGATGAAGATGATAAAATCTTGATTGCTTTATGATATAGCTATGTGCAATTTCCCCTCACTAGGAATAGTGCCTCAAAAATCAGAATTCTTTTTCCAAAGACATTTTTCTCTCAAAATATGAAGAGTCACATTCCCTTCAGAACCCTCAAGCCAGCAGTTTCTACGAGATACAGGAATTCTGTGATATAAGATAAACCCCAATCTTAAATTAGTCCTGAGTTTGGTGCCTACAGATTCTCACAGAGCACGTATCATAACAGAAGCCTGACAGAATGAACCTCCCGAAATCTCTAAAATCAGGGGAGGCAGAAGCTACACATTTGTTCCTGACAAGAAAACAGGCATAATAACACATTTCACCTCAAAAACGTGCTGATCGTTGAAATCACACTAGAGTCCCACAGTTGATTTATGGTAAAAGCACATTATTGAGAACCACTCTAGTGTAGACCGTGTTAAGGGACTATGTTGTACTATCCAGGGGAAAAGTAGGAATATACTAGAATTATAATAAAGATTTTGTGAAACATGCTAATTTTCTTAAGAAAATACATTTTGAGGACTTTTAAAATCATATGGAAATGGTTCAAGCTAATTACAAACGACTCCTCTATTAAATATAGTAGCCCCCCTAGAATTCACTTAAGTGTCAGAGTCTGAGTTGTTCTTAATATAATTAGATTACATTTACTTTTTTAAAAAATAAATTTATTTATCTATTTTTATTTTGGGCTGCGTTGGGTCTTCGTTGCTGCGTGCGGGCTTTCTCTAGTTGCGGCGAGTGGGGGCTACTCTCCATTGTGGTGCGCGGGCTTCTCATTGCGGTGGCTTCTCTTGTTGCGGAGCATGGGCTCTAGAGCGCAGGCTCAGTAGTTGTGGCGCACAGGCTTAGTTGCTCCGCAGCATGTGGGATCTTCCCGGACTAGGGCTCGAACCCGTGTCCCCTGCACTGGCAGGTGGATTCTTAACCACTGTGCCACCAGGGAAGCCTACATTTACTTTTAAGCTGTAAATTAGCCTCTTCACTAATTATATATGGGCTTTGTTTCCCTAAAAACAACTTCAGTGAGAAAATTACCATAAGCATTTAATGATGATACCGGCTCCATTATGCTATGTTTGAAAAAAATACTGCAGACATTAAATTGTTATTAAATGCAAATGTTGGATATTACATAGAAGACGATGTATTTCTTGGAGATAAGAAATTATGTGCTTAATAACACTTCCCTGCCCCCACCTCATGAATAAGGACAGAGGAAAGATCTGGAGTTACTTGTCAACTCACCACCAATTTTTTTTTTTTTTTTTTTTGCGGTACGCGGGCCTCTCACTGTTGTGGCCTCTCCCGTTGCAGAGCACAGACTCCGGACGCGCAGGCTCAGGGGCCATGGCTCACGGGCCCAGCCGCTCCGTGGCATGTGGGATCTTCCCAGACTGGGGCACGAACCCGTGTCCCCTGCATCGGCAGGCGGACTCCCAACCACTGCGCCACCGGGGAAGCCCTCACCACCATTTTATTTAAGGTTTTGTAAAACTCAAATTCTAGGAGAAACCCAACGGTACAGTTACTGTATTATCAGGCTGCTAAGCAAAAATCTTTTTCTCTTAAAACAGGAAGTCATGTTCAAGAGTGATAGAAAAGGTCTTCGGATAGTTGCTGCGGCCCAGTCTACCTAAAACGGTGGTTCCACTCTTACCTCTCTGCTACAAAAGCTTTCAACAGTCCTCTACCCTGATTGCTTACGATTCTTTTGCCAGATTTCCCTCCACCCCTGTCGGATGCTTGTTGGGAGTCAGGTGCTGTTCCAGTCTCGTTCTGTTGAATTCTCACAAGCACCCTGGGAGATCGGTGTAATACAGTCCTCTCTGCACTGCAGACTGGACACTGGGACCCTGAGCCATGGGGTCACCTGCTGAGTCCTCTCAGAGCTGGCGGTCTGGCTGCAGCTCGGGTGTCTCCTACATGTCTCCTACATGTGGCATGCCACATTCTTTTTTTTTTTTATAAATTTATTTATTTATTTATTTATTTTGGGGGCTGTGCTGGGTCTTCATTTCTGTGCGAGGGCTTTCTCTAGTTGCGGTGAGTGGGGGCCACTCTTCATCGCGGTGCGCGGGCCTCTCACTGTCGCAGCCTCTCTTGCTGCGGAGCACAGGCTCCAGACGCGCAGGCTCAGTAGCTGTGGCTCACGCGCCCAGTTACTCCGCGGCATGTGGGATCTTCCCAGACCAGGGCTCGAACCCGTGTCCCCTGCATTGGCAGGCAGATTCTCAACCACTGCGTCACCAGGGAAGGCCCTACGCCACATTCTTGAAGCTCCTTAGGCAGGCTCTTAGGTGGGTGAGGTCTGTGTCCCACTCACTCAGGTTTTCATTAAAAACACAGGTTTCTGGGCCTGACCCCAGACCCACCACCTCATGATTTTGGAGTAGCGGGGCCCAGAATCTGCATTTTAAACTAGCTCCCCAGGTAATTCTTCACTGCACCCTAAAAATCCAAGGAACACAGCCCAACACGGCCTCCGATCTGTTCTGGTGGCCTGGTTTGCACCTTCCACTTTCTTGCTGAACTAGGCAATCACAGCTTGGGGAATTCAGGACACTGAGAAGTCATTCATGGACAGGGGAAAGGGCAAAGTGTGCTTGGGAGAAGCCTCCCCTAGTACAGCCAGGATTTGGGCTCAAACCTGGCCTTCAGCTTCTTTTCCCTACACCACTGCCATTCCTGGGACGTGCACAGGAGGCAAAAGGAATGAAACTCTAATGATGTCATTTCAGAGAGCAGGAAGAAGAGTCTGGTGAGTAGAGAATGAGGGAGGGGGACTTGGCAGAGTTACAGACTTAACCACAGGTGTGCCCTGCCAGGGAGCTCCCAACCCTGCAGCCCAGTGACCCTGTGATACCCATCACCACAAGGGCTTCTGGGGAACCCCACAGCAGGCGGTGCTGGGAAGTCCTTCCTCTCCAGGAAGCCGGGGGGCCCCTGCCATCTCTGAAGCTGCTCAGATCTGATTGTTCCCCACCCCTCCTCTCTGGCCGGTCAGCAGAGCACAAGGTAAACGCTCCAGTGCAATAAGCAGCAGCTCGGCCTCCATACTGGATACAGCCTTGCAGCCTGCCCCACGGGAAATTAGGAAAGGCTCAGGCCTTTATGGTCTGCACCACGCCTGAGACATTCGCCTATGGATCATAAAAGCAAGCTCTTTTTGCTTTGGGGCCTCACAGCATCCCTTGCCCCTTGTCTGTTAACAGAACCCTCTTTCCTGTGGTTTGAGTAGAACTGACTTCATGCCCTCCGGCCCCCACCCTCCAACCTCAAGGCTCAGACCTGGTCACCCCTCCATCCTCCGACGACAGCAGCTGATACAGGGATGGCCACACGACCAAACTGCTCCTATCATGATTTGCCCCTAAAATTGTGTCATGTGTGCTGTGGGAAAGGCTCCCCCTTGCCTCGGCATCTTTAGCTGCACCAAGTAAAGCTGGAGGTGTCAGAGACTATCTTTCCCACCAAGTGGGGAAAGCCTGCTCGAGTATGGAGCCAACACAGAAGACAGAGCCATTGTTGGTGGGGGGGAGTGGGGGACTGAGCCTGAGACATCATTTAAATGCTTGGATTTAGCAGCACCCAAAGATTCTAAGCCACCAAGTCCCCCCCCACCGCCATTTTAAACTAATTTGAGCTACATTTCTGACCCTTGCAACCCACAGTCCTGGCTTTCTTCATTTTATGCATGTTAAAAACACCACAGGAATTTGATGTATAATTTGCTGTAAAATAATTTCTACATTTTAATAAGAAAATTCATACCAGAGAAGGTCAAATCATGCACTAAATTATCAGTATGTTTCTGTTTTACAATTTTAAAAAATGAAAAATTACTTTGACTAGTGCTTTGTTCAAGATATGAAAGTAATCACAAGTTTAAATTGCTACTTTAACTGTACATACCTTTAGGGAGTCCTGTGTCTTGAATGGGATATTTGTCTGACTGTAGAAACCAACAAAAGAGGAGTGTTATTTTTAAACACTGTAGTCAATTATAAGATCAAAGTGAAAAGAAAGCTTTGTCTTGGGAAAGTCATGATTTTAATTTAAAACCTTGCAAGTTATTAGCCTTGGATTTATCAATACGCCTGACCCATTGCTTGCTTTCATTCTCAATTTTACAGAAATGAAACCAAGGTGGATGAGAAGTTAATGTTGGAACATGAAACAGAAGAAGCCTTCAGCTCTGACCACTAAACCACACTTCCTCCCTTTTCTGCAGTGCTCTTTCTCTATTTCCTGCAGCTCAAAATTGAGGGACATTTCTGTTAGTGAATTACGGGGACAGACCCATCTCTTCTCACCATTTCTGTGACATTCATTCGGGCCAATAAGCATGTGTTCTGGGCAGTACTCACAATTGGACAGCTCTGTCACGGGTTGACTAGGACAGGAGTCAAAAGGTAACTATCCCATTAATTGCACGAAGATCTACGAATTAGTTACCCATTATGCACAATTCCCCAATGCTTTAGTTGAGGGCAGTACTGTTAAAGGGAATTCAAAATAGCAAATGCTCTTACAATCACATATTTCTTTGTTGGTACTGACAAATATGCAGGTATCTAAGCTTCTGGAAGCTTCTACTGCAGATTATACAACGTAGTCATTTTCTAAAGACTTCCATGAGAGGAGTTGGGATGCACCCAATCTCCCTAGCCTGTCCTCTGACCCCGGCTCAGTTCCTACCATCATCTGCATCTGGGCCTTTGGGTCTATAGTCCTCCAGCCTAAAAAAAAAAAGCTGTACCTCCCAAGTCTCCTGTAAGTCTCATCACTATCTTCCTTGGACAGAGGAGGAAAAGAAACAAATGTGGAACCAGGGATTCTGTTTCAAATGCCTTTCCTTGGAGTTTCTTTGGAGCTAGGCAGTAAAGTTTCAGAACCTTCTAGAAGCCTCCAACCCCTTTCCACAAAAGAAATCAATCAATCGTCTTTACGGTATCAGTTCAACTTGTGAAGGGGCTGGAGCCTAAGGTCAGACACACTGGTGGTCAAGCGTGTCTACATGACTGAGCCCCAATAACACTCTGGACCCCAAGGGTGGGGTGAGCTTCCCTGGTTGTCAATACTCTGTGTGTATCATCACACATCGTTACTGGGACAAGTAAACACTGTCCACACAACGTCACTGACAGAGGGTAGCTGAAAGCTCCATGCTTGTAACCTTCCTGGGCCCTGTCCTATGCCCCTCTTCCTTTGGCTGACTTTAATCTGAATACTTTTGCTGTAATAAACCACAATCCTGAGTGAAAAAAGAAATCAATCAATCAATCAATCATCAATCACAGAGAACTTAAAAATCAAATACTTTTCCCCCAGACTAAATCCTTCTCCATCCTCTGCTCCCCAGAGCATGGAAAACACATCTGTACCATAGTGCTTATCAGGCTCTTTTCAAAGTATTTGTCTATCTCCTCAGACAGACTGTGAGTGTTTCAAGAGAAGGGACCATGATCTTTACATCCCCAGATTTTGACCCTGTTCAGACTACATGAACGAACAAGTGCAGGTTTCCTGGAGAGACTGACAGTTGAGATGGGCCTAGAGAATGCCCAGGACCCAGATGACCGAGAGAAAGGAGCAAGGTGATTGCAGATGGTGGGCACGGAGGAGCAAGGCCAGGTGGTTGGAAGACGGGCCAGCCTGCAGGACAGATGCATGCTGGAGGTGGAAAAGGAAGACAGGGTTGGACACGAAATAATGGAGCCAGTTTCCATGGAAGACCCTGCAAAGGAGGCAAAGGGGTTTAGGAAGGGTGCCATTCTAGGATCTCGGGAAGCTTGGCTCATTTAACACTGCTGCCTGCTTCGTGCCCCACTCTGTGTATGGGAAGACAGTCAGCACAGCCTCACAGGAAGTCAGGCAAGCAAATAATTCCCACACAATGCGATAAAAAGTAGGGACTATGGGGCTTCCCTGGTGGCGCAGTGGTTGAGAGTCCGCCTGCTGATGCAGGGGACACGGGTTTGTGCCCCGGTCTGGGAAGATCCCACATGCCGCAGAGCGGCTGGGCCCATGAGCCATGGCCCCTGAGCCTGCGCGTCCGGAGCCTGTGCTCCGCAACGGGAGAGGCCACGACAGTGAGAGGCCCGCGTACCGCAAAAAAAAAAAAAAAGTAGGGACTATGGATAAGGCAGCACCCGAAGGCCCCAAGGCTGAGAAGCCTTCCCAGATAAGGAACAGTTGGGCTGAGTGGCGGGACGCATAGGAGTTCATTACATGAGGAAGCAGGGAAGGGCCAGCACTATGGGTACCCAGGACGGGGCGAGGGCGTGGGGCATTTGAGGAGCAGCAAATAGCTACACACAACTGGCTCATCAGAGGGTTGTTGAGACATGGTCACGGAGGACCTCATCTGCCATGGCAAGGACCATGTATTTAATCCTGGAAGGAATGTTATAGTTGAAATGTGTCCCCTCCAAAAATACCTCGAAGTCCTAACCCCTAGTACCTCAGACTGTGACCTCATTGGAAATAGGGTCATTGTAGATAGAATTATTTAAGATGAGGTCATAGTGGTGTAGGGTAGGCCCTTAATCCAATAGGACAGACGTCCTTGTAAGAGGAGAAGAGATAACAAGACACAGACACACAGGGAGAAGACGGCCACGTGCCACCAAAGGGAGAGAATGGAGCGAAGCAGCTACAAGCCAGGGGACACCAAGAACTTCCGACGACCATCAGAAGCCAGAAGAGGGACTTCCCTGGTGGCACAGTGGTTAAGAATCCACCTGCCAATGCAGGGGACAAGGGTTCGAGCCCTGGTCCGGGAAGATCCCACGTGCCGCCAAGCAACTAAGCCCGTGCGCCACAACTACTGAGCCTGCGCTCTAGGGCCCGCGAGCCACAACTACTGAAGCCCGCATGCCTAGAGCCCGTGCTCCACAACGAGAGAAGCCACCACAGTGAGAAGTCTGTGCACTGCAACGAAAAGTAGCCCCCACTCGCCGCAACTAGAGAAACCCCACGTGAAGCAACAAAGACCCAACACAGCCAAAAATAAATTTTAAAAATTAAAAGAAAAAAAAAGTGGTAACAGAGGTAAATCAACAGTGTATGCCCATCTGACACATGGGCAGCCCGCCTTTACTTTAAGGTTGTCCTATTTTTTCTTTCAATCTCAAGTTAGATATTTTGATTTCTGAAGAATTGGTAATTAAAAATAGATAGTATTAAAAGTAGACAAGCAGATAAAGACCTCACGTAACCTAAGAAGACCACTTCTGATATGTGCAAAATGAGAACAGAGTCTAACACCATTTTTAACCTGGAGAAACCCCAAGTTTATTATGTCACAGAGAAATATCATGAAAAAGAAATTTATCTTGGAAAACCTTATTTTAGGGTTTCAAATTTCATGTAAGTACTAAGTAATAAAAAATACAAAGAAATAACAAAGGGGAAAAAGGAAAAACAGGAGTCATCACCATTAATGTAAAAGTTGTAACCTACCATATTAAGGGATATAGTGCTAGGGTCTGTGTCTTCCACCGGCTCCTTTGTCAAATGATCTGTAAAGAGAGCAAATAGAGAGCATTTTCTTTACCTTAGAAGCACGGTGTGTCCTTTGATAACTGTCTTCATATAGACACAAGCTACCCCAATCAGTTTGGAGAAAAGCTTACTTTCAGTCATTAGTGGAGACAAAATAAGAAAGAATGAGTTCAGGCTGCACCAAGAAAGTGATGATGACTAATAAACTACATTAAAAAAAGATTTTGGAACAGTTTACTTACAAATATCTACAAATACTCAGAGGTACAAATAACTACAAATTAGGTGAATGTGATATTAATGACTCTTTTGCATATTGGATTTTGAGACAGGCTGGGACCTGGGACCCTTTACTGGAGCGCTTGCACCTGGACAAACATCTCCTCAAGCAACAGAGTACAAAGAAACTATAAAATACTAAAAATAACTGCACGCAAGTGCCGTTGGGCAAATTATGAACAACATACAGAAAAGAATACAAAAAGGGCACAAACCAACTGCCATTTCTGAGGTGCCGGGAGCAAAAGCAGGGTACTGCACGTGATCCCTGCACACAACACCACCAAGGGGGTGGTCAGGCCACCTAAGCCACACCTCAGGCCTGACCCACCAATCCGCACCCACCCTCACCCCATTTAAGGGACCAGCTCACTGCGCCCCCCTAGGACAGCAAGCAAGGGCACCTGTTTCTTGTTTTTACCCCTCATGCTGCAGCACAAGTCCCAATAAAGCATTGCCTGAGTTTCTCCTCTTGTCTCTTATCAATTTCTATTGATTAAAGAGTCCAAGGACCCAGGTCGGCAACAATCTGATTATAACTTTGAGCAAGAAAATTACAAAAAAAAAGCTCCCCCTTTCCAAGACAGTTTACGAAACATCTGCCAGAATACTATCTTGCTCGATAACCGTATCTGTCTGAATGGGATCCTCGGTATTTTGTGCAGTCACTACACGACCTGCAAAACCCTAAGTGGCCAGCCTTGGGCC
Source organism: Mesoplodon bidens (assembly GCF_964165515.1). NCBI lineage: Eukaryota > Metazoa > Chordata > Mammalia > Artiodactyla > Ziphiidae > Mesoplodon > Mesoplodon bidens. Next base: position 114,220,447 of record NC_138176.1, on the reverse strand, counting down.
AGTCAAGATTCACCTTTCATTTTTCTCCCAAATCTTCATTAAGTACATACTGTGGCCCAGGCACTAGGTCCTGGGAATGCCTTGGGGGATCCAAACAAACAAAACAGGACAACTTATGGAGATCATTTGTTTGTTCTCCCCAGATGTTTCCCATTTGAGAATGTGTCCAGACTTCTCACATTTCTCTCCCCGTAGGTGTTGACAATGCCCGAAGGAGAAGCAGTGTGAAGGGGACATCTCTTTGTTTATTTTATGACAGGCTACAGTCACTGGAGAGATTAAAGGAGGTGGCCCAGAGGAGTGGGGGCAAAGGAGAGAGTTTTTGCCAGTGTCCCTCCATGGAGCAGGGGACAGACACTGCAGCTCCACGAGTGGGGACTGTGCCGTGGTCCTTAGCAGAGCCCAGAGGTGGCAAGACCACATCAGGGAATGCACGGAGGGGGCTAACCCCTGGGTCCCAGGGTTCCCAGCCCCACAGAGAAACAAACCCATGATTTGGGTCTGCAAGAGAAACAGAGGGCTCCTGGACCTCAAGAGTCTTCGCAGGCTTGGACAACAAGGACATCAAGCCCACCCAAATGCACTAAAAATTCAAGGCCCCTCCTTTTCCAAGCACCACATCATCCTCTTAGGTTCCTATATGACCCTAAGGAAGGGGCCAGGCCCCAGTTTGGACTGAAATGCAATTTCCTGCCAGCCCAGTAGATTACAGACTCAGACCTGGATTTAAGTCAATGTAAAGAAAATAAGAACAAGTTGTGTTGCTAACTCCACCCTGAGTTTACAGAACTCCTGCTGCCCAAGGAAAAGGCAATTATCATACAGAGCACTTGGTGTTAAGACAGTAGAAATGAAGAAGGATATGGAAACACAGGAGGAACACAAGCCTAGCCTGGGGTGTCTGGTGGGGAGTGAAGAGCGGGTAGAGAGGAGCCTATATAGAGGAGATGACACTTGAGTCCAGAAGGATGAGTTGAAACTAGCCAGGAGAAGTCAGGGAGGGAAAAGCATTCTAGGCAGAGGGAACAGCATAGGCGAAGGCCTAGAGATGAAAAAGAATGGGACTCATGAGCATACTTCAAATAGGTCTAGCTGGACACCTGCCTTCGGTTTTCCAGTTTTTCCTTTCTATCATTCTCATGTCTAGCTCCTGGCTGGGGAGCGGGTAGTAGAAGCCACCATGAATAGCCTCCAGTCTTTTCTTTCCCTCCTATCACAGCCTAGTCTCAACCGCTTAATTTTCACCAAAGTGTATCTGGATGATAAAACTTTTTTTTTTTGGCCACGCGGCCTTGTGGGACCTTAGTTCCCCAACCAGGGATTGAACCTGGGCCTTCAGCAGTGAGAGCGCGTTGTCCTAACCACTGGACCGCCAGGGCATTCCCTGGATGATAATACTTTAAAAGCTTACCTCCACTAGGGGGGTGGAATTTTAATAGGTATCCTGTGCAGCTATTGCCCACCAAGTCTATGACAAGTTAGGCCTGTTTCCTACAGAGACATTAGTATGTGAGGAAGGAAAAAGACAAAGAGGAAGAAAATGGAGGAGACAGCTGGCAAAGGCAGAATTACCCCAAAAGCAGCAGTGAGAATGCAAACAGGCCAGTTAAAGGGAAGGCACACAGGGCTTGGGAGGAGAAGGCTTGGGTCCTCACTGCCACACCACTGAGACCTAGTGGCCTGACCCTGAATGAGTCTAGCGGTATGACCTTGGATGACTCATGTTAAGTGTTCCCAGCCTCGGGCTCTTCCTCTGTAACAGGAGGGGGTCCACGTGGCTGGCTCCCAAACCCAGCTGATCATCATTATTCTGGTCAGGTCAGGTTTGGGAACAACTCCCCCTGAGAATCTGTGCCTCTGAGGGTGATGGGGTGAACAGGACCACAAGTGTTTGGAGGCCCAAAGTCTCTTGCTTTGGTCTGAAGCCTCTGAGAATAGATGGAATTTAAGATGGGAAGGGCACAGAGAATTTAGGGCGCTTTTTTTGTTGTTTTCTGAAGCACAACAGCAAAGTGAGAGGGCGATCAGGAAAGGCTTAGGCGATCAGGAAAGGTTTAGGACCAGTCTTAGAGGCACTTTCAGGCCTTTTATTATTTTCATTCGCATGGTTGTGACTGTATCAGCTTCTGACGTAGACCAGGCTGGGGATGAAGTTCTTCCTTACGTGTAATTGCCAAATCCACTCACAGACCCAGGCCCACAGTGTCGCTCCACTTGTTCTACCTGATCCCAGGCCTTCCCCCTGGCCCTTGCTGTAGTTCACGCAGAAACACCTTTGTTCTCACAGGCCCGTGTTGTGTACCAACAGATTATCTGGAGGAGGGCTGATCCTGGTTATCTGAGACTAGTCTAGAAGTAAGCAGTTGTCCTAAAGTATTTCTGAGAGCTCTTGGAGCCACATGTTTACAATATTATTAGAATGAAATCAAATAGTTTACTCAGAAGCTTTAAAATGTTTATTTTTACGGGCCCCAGGTAACAGCAGGCTGGGCCTCTAGGCAAGGCTCTGGTATCAGATGCGGCACGAGGAAGCTGAAAGAGAAAGGGGGATCACGCTGAAAGAGAAAGGGGGATCATGCGAGCTCCGAGGTGGCAAGGCCGGCAGCTCAGCCAGGGGTGGGTGGGGACCTTCCTCCTGATCCTGGCTATCGCTCTACTGTCCCAAAGCTGCCTCCATTCTCCTGGATTGGTGACTCTAAAGAAGGCAGAGGTCACCCCAAATTAGCTGGTAATTGACCAAAGGGGGTCTCACTGATGGCAATGAGAATGATGTTTAATTCACATGAGCATCTTCTGGGGGGGTCCTCAAAAGGCCTGAGTGAAACCCATGGTGAGCTGATGCTACTCAGCTGCTGGAAGGGCACCCAGCCTGGCTCCCGGAGGCCCCAGGGGAGAGCAAGCAAGGCCAGCTGCAGTTACTTGTTTCTCTGGGCCTCAGGTGCCTCATCTGTAATATTCAGGGGGAGGGGGGATAGAGAGCCTCCCCGTGCCCTTCCAGCTTTAAAAGTCCATGAGTGGTGAGAAGTAGGGGCCCCAAAGGTGAAAAGAGCATCTTCAAGTGAAGGTCACTCCAACACAGGAAGCCCAGTTACAATTAGAGCTCCCACTTACCCAGTACCCCTCCCCATTCACCCACCCCATCGCCCCATGCTGCCTGGTTTACAGGCATCAAACTGTGGGCAGAAAAAGCTCTTCCCATATTGGCATCTTAGGAACTGATTCAGTTAGATATGTTAACTGGGTTTACCTTGTAAAGTTAAAAAAAAAATAAAGATGTTTGTATATCCACATGCATATAACAAAGGTGGGTATCTATTATTATACCATATGAACTTAATTTAAAAAACAACTCTTTGCCCTGAGAAAATTTACACTGGCAGGAAAACAGTCATGCTGGTTACAGCATGAGTGCCCAAGGTCATAGGGCAAAGGAAGCAGCAGGATTTGGATCTGGGACTTTCTGACTTCAAAATCTACCCGTTTTCCACTAGCTTCGGGTTGCTTGAAGTGGTTCATGCATTGACCACCTGATAACAGACTGTCCTGGGGGTATCTCTATGTCCAAATTTTCCCTTCCTGTGAGGGTACCAGTCACACTGGATGAGAGCTCACTCTGATGACCTCATTTTAACTTGACTGCTTCTGTAAAGACTTTATTCCCAAATCAGGTCACGTTCTGAGGTACTGGGGATTAGGATGTCAACAAAATTCTTTTTGGGTGGGGAGCACAGTTCAACCCATAACAGTCCACTCTCTGGCCCCCAAATTCATGTCCTTCCCATGTGCAAAAGACATTCACCCGACATACCTCAAAGCTTTCATCACTCCGGCATCAACTCTGAATGCAAAATCTCACCTACCCATCATCCACTCAAAGACCCAGCTCTCGTCAGCTCCTGAATCAGAATCCCCAGGAGCCCTGGAGACTGTGGGCTGCACCCGGCAGCCTCTCCACCAGGAACGATCTCGGATTGTCCAACACAGACGTGGGTAAGCTGCCCAAGCGCAGCACGGTCACGTCCGGACCTCTCCCTTTATGAATCACATTAGATAAGGGCCAATAGTTCCTCAAGACAGTTCCTCAGAGGAAGTTCAAAGATCTCCTCTAAAGATGTCCTTTCAGAGAAACAAAGAGGGAAGCGTGTCAGAGCTTCCTGGCTTTCCCGATCATCAGGAATCAAAAGAGTGGGGCCTTTTGTGCTTCTTAGTGAAAAAGTAAAGGCAATTCTTTGAACTCGGTGATTTCAGAGTTCATTTATTTTTCCTCTGTTATTTTTTGTACCCTAGCTTTTCTTTTGACCTACAGCTGTTTTCACTCCTGATTCTAAGGAAGCCCTAGAGTCCTAACCGTATTCAGGATTACGGAAGCTCTCAGGGCAGCAGCGCTAACACGCTGCTAAGTTTACCCTCTTCTCTGTCTGGCAGCAGCCCTGCTCTGTCATCCCTGCACCTCAGAGCAGGGGCTGAACAAGCTGAGAAAGGACCAGGGATCAAGAAGGTGCACCTCTAGAGCAACTTCTCTGGACGATGGCCAAGCTGAGGGAGAGGGGAGGGGAGGGAAGAGATGAACCAAGGGATGAAAGAGGAATGCAGACAAGGGGGAAATACTTGGGTAGAGAGAAGAAAACTTAGAGGCATTGTAAGAAAGGGAAAGAAATGAAGTGGGCATTGGAAAAACCCACGGGACGGGGAAGGAGAAAGGGAAGAAGGAAGGAAGAAAGGAAAACCGCGGTCTGTCAGCACTCTCTGGTGGATGTGGTGAATGAACTGGTTGGTCCAGCCTTTCAAATAAGGGTGCTGCTCCAAGTGGTTCCCCCTTTAGTCCTGGTTTCTGCTCCCGGTGCTACTGGAGTTTGCAAGAAGGACAGGGTGCCACATCAGACCCATTCAAGCGCGTAGGAGGGCTCAGAGGGGTGCGTGAGGGGTGAGATGCCACCTAAGGGGCTGTCCTGGGCCGGTCTCTAGGGCCAGGGTTCCCAGGGAGCAACCCTGTGTGCAGTGCAAACAATACCCCGAGGATGAACAAAGGCAGAACATACACTGATGCGCTCCACGGCCAAGGGCACTTACTTAGCTCACTGCGACGAAGCAATGAACTGTACCATCTCCCCAACTCTCCCGACTTTCAAAGCCTCTTTCTTTGTTTCTGCCCTTAATATATGTATGAACACGAACCAGATTTTATTCACTTTCAACAGGCAATTCTGACTCCTTCCACGATGGATGGTTTATTAGTGGAAGAGATGGAATGAGATGGCCACACTGTAACCTGCATGACTATCTTCCTGCCAGTGTAAATTTTCTCAAGGCAAAGAGTTGTTTTTTTAATTAAGTTCATATGGTATAATAATAGACACCCACCTTTGTTATATGCATGTGGATATACAAACATCTTTATTTTTTTTTAACTTTACAAGGTAAACCCAGTTAACATATCTAACTGAATCAGTTCCTAAGATGCCAATATGGGAAGAGCTTTTTCTGCCCACAGTTTGATGAACAGGTGGTTACATTTTATATCTTTCATTCATTTACTGAGATGATAAGTATTTAACCAGGGCTTACTAAGTGCTGGGTACTGGGCCAGGCGTTGGAGAAAAACAGTCTCCACGGTCTGTGGAGCAGACCGGTCGAGCAAAACAGACATGCCCTCTGTCCAAGAATTATAGTCTAACGGGGTAGAGAGACAATGGTGAAATCTTCACAGCTAGAAAGGGCGACAGGTGCTGGAAGGGTGCACCAAGATTGTGTAACTTGGAGCTGAATCTACATCAGTTTTGATCTGAAATCTGAAGGGTGGGCAGGAGGTAAATGGACCGGCGGGGGTTGGGGGGAGGTGAAGGGAGACTTCCAGGCAGCAGAAACAACTTGTGCAAAGGCCAGGAGGCAGGTGGTCCAGGGCTCTCAAGGAAACAGAGGAGGCAGGGTGGCTGCAGTGCAGACGAAGAGAAAGAGCAGGCTTGCCGACTGAAGGGAGAGCTACAGGCCCACATACAGAGTATGGACACCACTGAAGGACTGAGGATTTACTGGAAAGTCAGCGCAGGTTTCTGAGTAGAGGAATGGCGAGATCTGATTTGTTTTTAAAAGGTCCCTCTGGCCACTTTTAGGTGAACAGGTTGGTGGAAGGTGAGAGTGTGTGCGGAAATACCAGTTGGGAGGTAAGTGCAGGAAACCTGGTGAGACAGCATGGTAACTGGGTCTGGGGTGGAGACACGAAAATGCCACGTAACGAGTTTTACACATTATCACCACTTGTGGCTCCATTACAGAAATGGAAGGGATGTGTCCTGGAGGTTATAGAAATGATATGAGATGTTAGAAAGAGGAAGTCATTTTTTTGGTCATATTTCTGTCCAACCCTTTGTTTCTACATGCAAGTGTGGAGATATTATATATCTTTTTTTAAACTGGAAGAACCCTCATCTAATTGATAGAATTCCAGAGTGGGAATGGACATGAGAGTATCTTTCAGATGCCTGGAGATGTTCTTCAACATCGCTGCAAGTGAGAGGGAGATCTCTACTCAGGAGGTCTCTCCCCTCTTTGTAGGAAGCCAACAAAACCACCTACAAGTTTGGGTTCTACCTCTCAAAGTCAAGGAGACAGGTTCTTTCCGAATGACGCCCTCCTATCATCATATCCTCAGGTCTCTCATCCCACCACATGTACTGGGATTTCCAAGTCCCTTTGTTCCAGGTTGTGAGCTTCCATTTTCGCTGGGCCAAGCAGGCTAAGTAGCATCACCGGACTTCTAGATCCTGTAGTACTATTACTGTCATCTAAGATCCTGTTAGCTGCTCTGGTGGCCTTATCACACTCTTGACTCACTGAGGCTTTTTATACATGAAGCTGTGTTTCCCAACACCCACCTCCTCTGGTGCCATTGATTTTGGGGGTCCCAAGCAGACCTTATATGTACCCCCATTCAGTGGGTCCCGATCAAGATCTTTTTGAATCTCCTTCACCATCATCATTTAATGAGATGGAAACCACTGTTAGTAAAATCTAGCTTAACACCTCTTGGCATCTTGCCAATTACATTTTCAGAAGAGGAAGTGGATGCAGAGGTGAGAGTTGGGGGCCAGGGGTAGGATTTCTCCCTTAATTTCCCCGTCTGTTTTTCCAAACAATGAATATGGGGGAGGAGAAGGATATCCAAACCATTTACTTATCTTCCATCTCCCATGGATAAAATGTTTACCATTCCTCACTTAAAGAAGAACCACTTGAAGGAGAATTTAGATCTTTCTTAAAATCTCCAGGAAACTCTCCCAGACCCAGCACATCACAAGGCCAAGTTAGCCATCTCTGACCCACCTCCAGATACTTTCTATCTCATTCTCCTAATTGCTGAATCCCCAAATGAACAATAAAACATTCAAGCTCCGGCCCTGCCCAAGCCCAAGAAATAAAATAGGGAGCACGTGTCTCTAAGCAGGTATCTGTGGTTCTGTATATCTGGTTCTCTCCCTAGCCTTTCCAGCCTCAACAAAACTAGAAAAAGCCCCAGTGTGCTCTGGGGGATACATCATTCATTCATTCACGTGTTCGACAAACATTCACTGAGGATCAGCCTAGGGTATGGGAGAGCAAGGACAGCGAATTCCTGAAAGGTGAAGTCTGAGGAAGATTTTCAATTCAAGTGAAATTAAAGAAAAATCGAGAGCCTGGTCTCAGGAACAGACACAGTATTTTACGGTTTTTCAATTCAAGTGAGATTAAAGAAAAACCTAGACTCTGGCTTCAGGTGCAAACACAACATTTAACGATAAGGACAGAACTAGAGGCCATTCTAACCAAAGGCCTCCACAGGTGGGACCAGCCGCCTGGTTTTGTGGATACTAGTTTATGAAATAGCTCCGAGGACCAATATTTAGAACAAAACCATTTAATAAAAGTGAAACGAGGAGAGAAGAGGAGAAATGAGAAGGCACGTGAGTAGGGAGAAAGGGAGAGCTCGGGAGGAAAAAAAGAAATCCACCCCTTGCGCTCTTTTCTGCCGGAGAGGTTTGAGGGGCTTGTTTCAACCTGGCATCGCCGGTGCAGAACAAAGACGGTGGGGCGAGAGAGCAAGAGGAGAGAATGGGCGTCTCAGGCACGCTTGGGGGCGACTGGGGCCAGGGGGCCGCGGGGGCCGCGCACCACCAGCAGCGGCTCGCGGGGGGAGCCTCGCACCTCGCCCTCCGAGACCGGGCGCCGCCGCTGTCCCCCGTCCGGCCCCGCGCGGACCCGGGTCGGGCGCCAGGGTCCAGGGTGGTCCCAGGTCGCCCCTCGGGGCTCGCGGGGAGCTCGGCCCCGACAGCCCCGCCGCAGACGCGGACGCCTCGCGATCTAGCGACCCGCGGTCCGTGCCCCGGGTGAGGGTGCGGCGCGGTGTCAACTTACCCGCGCGCACAGGGTCTTCCGGAGAAGCCATGGGGACGGGGAGGGCCAAAGAGCGCCCGAACGGGGCCGGGCGGCGGCGGGACAGGGGAGGAAAGCCGGGTTGCGGGGCTCGGTTGCCCTGCTTTTCGGACGCGCGGGGAGCGAACCTCGGCGGCTCCGCGCGCCCCTCCTCCGCCCGCTCCTCCCCTCTCTCAGCAGCTCTTCCCGGCGCTCACTTCCTGCTTGGCAATTAGCAAAGCCCCTGCAGTGCGCGTCCGGGTTCCACCCTCGCCCCCACACGCGCGAGCGAGAGCCCAGGTGCAGCGGACCAGGGCGCTGGGAGAGTCCCTGGGTGCCCCGGGGTCCCCAGCGGCCGCCGCGAGCGCCCTTCCAGTCCTGCGCCCAGGTCTCCCACGGCAGGTCCCGCCGCGGAGCTCGCACGAGTGCTGCCCGGGACCTGCTGCGAAGCGATTATTAGCCTTAAAACCCGGCTGCAGCCGCGGGTCGCTCTCCTGGCTCCCTCCTTTCGCCCTGAGTCCGGCCGCAACTCTTCTCCGCGCATAGACCTGGGCTGAGATGCCTGGCGGCGGTCTGATGTTTAGACCATTTCCTGCTCTTTAGGCAGAGTACGCCGCTGCATGATGGCACACGCTAATAATTTCTATTTTGATTTTTCTTTGGCATTGGTTATTACATGACCTCCAGGGTACTTACAACACAAAGGGAGTGAAAAGAGGAAGCCTGATACACACTCGCACAGCCTCGCTAGAAAAATAGCTTAGGGCTCCCTCGGAAATGCCAAGGTCTATTTTTTTTAATTTTAATTTTATACCAATTACGTGCGCACAGATTGGAATCTTTCACTAAGAATATTTTTAAGATTGTTATATTTTAACTAAACCTATCATCAATCATAAATCTATTACTATACGATGGTTACAGGCAATTTAAATTTAATAGTAATCTCATAAGGGTTTAAAATAACCTTTGTCCTCACACATAAGAATTGAAAGAGAGGAATTGATTTGAAAGAGATAACATAGCTTTTAGTTAGTTTATCGTGAAGGAGCAGCCTCTGGCTAAAAACTCAGCTCCGAAAAATGCAGGAAAGCAGCAAGTGTGTACATACCCTCTTGGCGACCAGGGGCGTGCTTTGTGCCTCTCCCCCTCTGTTTAGTAGTCCTGAGGCCCATGGCACTCTCCAGATCGGCACTTAATATGCCATGAAAGAAACGAGAGGCTCAGAGAAGAGGGTCCGGCTGGGTGTCGACCTTCTGGTGGAAAGCTCTCTGGGGAATTTGTGGGTGGGAGGATGAACTTCCTTTTGGTCTGCCTTCTGATAGGAAGAGAAATTTTTTTAAACGGTGTTTTCTCTTAGCATCCATTTTGAGGTTTGGTTTGTGGTTCTTTCTGTACTTCTCAGGATGATGGAATTATTTCTGAGGTTGGTTGTCAGGAACCACATAGCAAGTCGGCAACACAAGCTCAAGCGTTGCTCTGAAGCTGGTTTGCTTTTCAAAACCCTGAATTAATTGTCTTATCACCCCCACTCTTATTATATCAAATAGAAGATGGGTGGCAGAAACACACTTCAACGTTAATTTTTCAAAAGAAAACTGACTATATATATTATTCCCTTTCATTCCATTTCTTTGTACCTACTTTTTGTGAATTGCAACCATAAGCCCTCATTACCTTATTTTTCCCATGTGCTTTGTGAACTCTAAAGTGTAATGCAAGTGGAACTTTTTTTTTAATTTACAAAAAACTAATTTAAAAACAATTATTTTTTTAACATCTTTATTGGAGTATAATTGCTTTACAATGGTGTGTTAGTTTCTGCTTTATAACAAAGTGAATCAGTTATACATATACATATATCCCCATATCTCTTCCCTCTTGCGTCTCCCTCCCTCCCTATCCCACCCCTCTAGAAGGTCACAAAGCACTGAGCTGATCTTCCTATGCTATGCAGCTGCTTCCCACTAGCGATCTGTTTTACATTTGGTAGTGTATATATGTCCATGACACTCTCTCACTTTGTCACAGCTTACCCTTCCCCCTCCCCGTGTCCTCAAGTCCATGCTCTAGTAGGTCAGCGCCTTTATTCCCATCTTGCCCCTAGGTTCTTCAGGACCATTTTTTTTTTGTTTGTTTTTTAGATTCCATATATATGTGTTAGCGTACAGTATTTGTTTTTCTCTTTCTGACTTACTTCACTCTGTATGACAGACTCTAGGTCCATCCACCTCACTACAAATAACTCGATTTCGTTTCTTTTTATGGCTGAGTACTATTCCATTGTACATATTGCTACATCTTCTTTATCCATTCATCTGTTGATGGACACTTAAAAACAATTATCATCCACTGGAGTTGCCAAAGGGCTACCATACAATCTATTTGCTGTCATACTGTGTCCTTCTGCTTTTCCTTCTACTGCTACCCAAAGAGGGTTTTAAAACACTCTTTAGGGCCTCCCTGGTGGCGCAGTGGTTGAGAGTCCGCCTGCCGATGCAGGGGATACGGGTTCGTGCCCCGATCTGGGATGATCCCATATGCTGCGGAGCGGCTGGGCCCGTGAGCCATGGCCGCTGGGCCTGCGCATCCGGAGCCTGTGCTCCGCAACGGGAGAGGCCACAACAGTGAGAGGCCCGCATACCGCAAAAAAAAAGAAAAAAAAAACAAAACACTCTTTAAAATAGACATTTTTGACTTTTCTTAATAGCACCTAAAGTAACTCATGAATCTTGGAATCACAATAAATGGGAATTGGTAACCAAAGAGTCAGATGTGCTGGATTTGACTCACAGGCCTGTCACCATGAGTTTGTGTTACTTTAGCACACAAAGTTACTAGTGTGCTACTTTGTGTGCACACTTTAGCACACGAAGTTTTGTTACTCAAAACTCTTTGAGTTGTAAGAATTTGTAGGATTGTGAAAGTTAAATGAAATATTGCATATATAAAATTACCTAAAAGTGCCTGGCTTATAGTAGGTACAAATAAACCAACTACTTTCCTGCCTGCATTCTTTCCTTGGAATTTAGTCTATTATGAGAAGCTCCTATTGCCTTTGTTATAAGAAATGAACCAGTATTTATTATAGGGTTCGTGCACAGCATGGATCACTGGATTGACTGATAGCCCCCTCATGCCCCAAACAAAATGCCAAGCCCTGGGAAACCAAAGTGAGAAGTCCCTGACTTTTAGGAGTGTGTGGTCAAGAGAGATCTGCAGATACTCTTTCACTGTAGAACCAAGATAATGAAAGTTTGAAACAGGAAGGGGTATGTGTGGAAAAAAGGGACTAAAGACCTATGGAAGCCAAGTGGCTTGGTGGTGACCACCCTCAGACTGACAGTTTGCCATGGAAGTTTTCATGCAAATTTTGAGACGTTTGTTTATGATACTATGGCTAAAGCCTTAAGTGGGGGGGAAATTGTTGGTCTTGTGTCTTTTCACAGACAATGATGGTGATTAGAAATGTTATCTTCAAATGGGGAAAACAGCAACTCAAAACATAGTTTATTTGATTCGTCATTGAAATATGTTGTTTTTGTTCATTTTACATCATTTTGGGTGTTACTTAAATTTATGCAACCTGAGATAAAAAGTTATATTGTTGAACCACATACTTCCTTATTTCAAAGGGTTGTTGTACATTGGGTGTAAATGAACCCAGCAAACTGGTTAGACCTGCAATGATAGCATATGGATTTAGGATTATAGGAGACTCCTTATGTTCCAGAATGGGACAGTCCCTCACTTGAATTGGCGTGATATACCCTTGGGGAATTGTGTGTTGTGGAAGAGGCGCAAATGAGAGTTAGTAAGTTCATTTGTCTCCTTTTTGGAACAGATATTTGCGATCGTTTGTCTAGAGTATGTTAAGGCAGTGGTAGTGGGTCTCTACTGTTTTGCCACATAACTTCTCATAGTAATGCCCCAGTGTACTCCCGGAGAACCACCGTTCCGCTCTCAATCCATGTGATCAGGCCGTGGCACCATCACCCCTGCCTCCTGACTCTAGGGGTTGGCAAGTGACCCAGGAGTAGCCTTTCCAGACACCGCTGAATGAGCCAACAAGCCTAGGAGATGCCTGGTACCTTTGCTGGGAGGGCTGGGAGATGGGCCTGTGCATGGTGAAAGAAATGAGCAGGACTGAAATGTTTGGGAGGGTCCATATCCTGGAGAGCCTTGAATGCCATACAAAAGCATGTGAAACTATTTTTCAGCAACAGGAAGACAGGAAGCTAGTTTTTGAAAAGTGGCATATGAAAATTGGTGTTTTTGGAGGATTACTCTGGCAGCTGTGTGTAGGATAGGATGCGGCGAGGAGAGAATGCAGGCCAAGAGACCATTTCATCTTTACAATACACTGTAATTTACTACAGGGTTGAATTTACATCCTTGTCCAAATGTGAGGGAAACTCAAATCGGAAATTTTAAAATGTCTTTTTGTGGCCTTTTTAAGCATTCACCGTCTCACACAAATTGATTGCCTTGTAGATTTGCATATATGCACAAAAAATGATGTATTCAAAAACGTTAACAGAGAGACTGAAAAACTTAAGCAAAATATTATCATTTTTGCTGCTTTGAATACTGTTTGACAGGAGCACAACATTCTGGTGCATTTGTTTAAGCAGAAATAGTTCTTTTTTTAATTTAAGTATAGTTGATTTACAATGTGTTAATTTCTGCTGTACAGCAAAGTGACTCAGTTATACACACATATACATTCTTTTTTTTTTTTTTTTTTTTTGGCCACGCCATGTGGCATGTGGGATGCGGGATCTATCTTCATTCCCCAACCAGGGATCGTACCTGCGCCCCCTGCATTGGTAGCATGGAGTCTTAACCACTGGACTGCCAAGGAAGTCCCTATATATTCTTTTTTTTTATTATTTTATTTATTTTTGGCTGCATTGGGTCTTCGTTGCTGCGTGTGGACTTTCTCTAGGTGCAGCAAGCGGGGGCTACTCTTCGTTGCAGTGCACATGCTTCTCATTGCAGTAGCTTCTCTTGTTGCGGATCTTGGGCTCTAGGTGTGTAGGCTTCAGTAGTTGTGGTGCGCAGGCTTATACATTTTTTTAAATATTCTTTTCCATTATGGCTTATCTCAGGATATTGAATATTGTTAACTGTGCTATACAGTAGGACCTTGTTGTTTATCCATTCTATATGTAATCGTTTGCATCTACCAACCCCAAACTCCCAGTCCATCCTCCCCAACCCCCCTCCCCCTGACAACCACAAGTCTGTTCTCTGTGTGTTTCTGTTTCATGGATAAGTTCATCTGTATCATATTTTAGATTCCACATATAAGTGATATCATATGGTATTTATCTTTCTCTTTCTGACTTACTTCACTTAGTGTAATAATCTCTAGTTGCATCCGTATTGCTGCAAATGGCATTATTTCATTCTTTTTTATGGCTGAGTAGTATTCCATGGTATATATGTACCACATCTTCCTTATCCATTCATCTGTTGATGGACATTTAGGTTGTTTCCATGTCTTGGCTATTATGAATAGTGCTGTTATGAATGTAGAGGTGCACGTATCTTTTTGAATTATGGCTTTGCCTGGATATATGCCCAGGAGTAGGATTGCTGGATCATATGGTAACTCTGTTTGAGGTTTTTAAGCAACCTCCATGCTGTTCTCCATAGTGGCTACACCAACTTACATTTCCACCAACAGTGCAGGAGGGGTCCCTTTTCTCCACACCCTCTCCAGCATTTGTTATTTGTAGACTTTTTAATGATGGCCATTCTGACCAGTGTGAGGTGGTACCTCATTGTAGTTCTGATTTAAGCATAAATCGTTTTTCAAGGTCTTCTACTTCTCACTTATGCAATGCCTGCCCTTCTACCTACAGGAGGTTAAATCTCTCTTGTCTTCGCCTATCAGCTTACTTTGAATTATCTACCCATCAAGATACATGAGCTAGAAAACCACAGTTTTTGTGCTGTGTTTGGTTTCCCCAAAAGGGAATGACACAGTGTGGGTGATTCTCAGTATGGTATTTGGCTAAAACGCTTAGAATGCTGTGGGTGGAGCATGAGGGATGGGAGGAAGAAAAGAGAGAGGAAAAGGTGAGGCTGGGCAGCAAGCACTTTTGTTCTAGAAATCCTCCTCCAGCCTCAGGATCCTTATTCACCCCTCACACCTGTGTCCTGGTGCCTTGACTTAGGCCCTATCATATTCAGTATGATTTCCAGCTGCTTTCTTATATATCTTTATATATAACAATTGACCTCTTGCTCCAGATTTTGAGAGAAAATCTGTTCAAAGAGATGAACTTTATATGTTAAAAACTGAAACCCAACTAATAAAAGTCAGCCAGAGATTTTGTTTTGTTTTGGTTGTGAGGAGAAAAGGGCAAATGAATATTATCAGTGATCAACTAAAAATTGCACAGTCAGCACCCGAGAACATAGTTTCCTGTGCTTTATACCCGCAGAATGTAGAATACAGGTTCAAATTGGTGACTTAGGAATCTACAAAATCACCAATCATTTAAAAAATTACTTTAACAACTTGTCATTTAGAATTTATTCTAAGCTAAGACACAAAGGTGGATCCAAGTGAGTCAACTGAGAACTTTTAGAACTAATAGGTGACTTTAGCTTGAAAGAGAGAGAAAGTTCAACAAACTGAACACCAGCAGCTTTCTTGTATACCAACAATAACCAACTGGGCAAAAATGATCCCATTTACAGCAGCAAAGAAAGCTATAAAGTAACTAGGAATAAATTCAATAAAACTGAGTAAAAAACATCGTAAAAACTACAAAGATTTACTGAAAAAAAATGAAAATAAATCTGACAACATAAAGAGCTATACCATGTTAACAGATTAGAGGTCTCAATACTAAAGATAGTTATGATTCCCTAATGAATCTAAAGATTCACTACAAACCCAATCACACTAACAAGATTTTTTGGGGAACATGAACCTGATTGCAAACTCACATGGAAGGGTAAATTCAAGATAATATTGAAAAAGAGTAACAAAGAGAGGGGATTTGCCTTCCAAAACAGCAAGATCTTACAAACCAATAGTAACAGTGGATTAATTGAACAGAAAAGAAATTTAAGACACAGACTCGTGTATCCTTTTGGAATTTGCTATATGATAGAAACAGTTAAATGATGAAAAGATGGACAGTTCAAAAAATAGTATTGGGATATTTTGATATTTATAGGAACAATACAATTTGTATCCCTGCTTCACTGTATACACAAAAGTAAGCTTTAAATAGATTAAATATCTAACTGTCAAACGTTTTAACTTTAAAATTATTAAGAGAGAATGTAAGAGAATCTCTTAATAACTTTGGTAACAGGAAAGGCTTTCTTAAGTCGAAAAATCAGAAGACATAAAATTCTGATAAACCTGACCAGATAAAATTCAAATTCTGTGCCATAAGAAAATAGAAAATTATAAAAGAGGGTATAAACTTAGAGAAATTAATTATATATGTAATGTTCTATTTTATAATTATGAAATATAAAATAAAATATAATTATAAAATATTTGTATTTATAATTATATTCAATAAAATAGAATATTATATATAATTTATATATATAAAAAATAAAAGATTAGTCTCTAAAATTTTAAGCATTTATTCAAACAAATTAAAATACAATAAACATAATTCAATATAAGGTTAGGCAAAAACAAAACAGAGAATTCCTAGAAGAAACAAAAATGGCAAATAAAAATGTGAACAGGGGCTTCCCTGGTGGCGCAGTGGTTGGGAGTCTTCCTGCCGATGCGGGGGACACGGGTTCGAGCCCCGGTCTGGGAGGATCCCGCATGCCGTGGAGTGGCTGGTCCCGTGGGCCACAACTACTGAGCCTGTGCGTCTGGAGCCTGTGCTCCGCAGCAAGACAGGCCGCGACGGTGAGAGGCCTGTGCACCGCGATGAAGAGTGGCCCCCGCTTGCTGCAACTTGAGAAAGCCCTTGCACACATTCGAAGACCCAACACAGCCAAAAATAAATAAATAAATAAATTAAAAAAAAAAAATGTGAACAGGGACTCAACCTTCTAAAAATAAGAGAAATACAGATTAAAACAATAATGAACTAGCAGGTTGGCAGAAACTTAAAAGGTTGCCAATATAAAGTACTGGCAAGACTGTGGAGGAACAAGTCTTCATACGTTGTAGGAATGTAAACTCATATGGTCACACTGGAGAGCAATTTGACTTCTGTACCTTCCCTAAAGGAACTCTTACACATGATGCAAGGAGACATGCATGAGATTGCTGGCTGCAGCATTGTCTGTAATAGCAAAGATCAGAAACAACTTAAATGTCCATCAATAGGAGAATGGATAAATATGATACAATCATGCAATGGAATATTTTACAAAAGTTACCAGAAATAAGCTTAAAATTTTTTTAAATGAAAAAGCAAGTTGCAGAATGATGAGGGGTAGACACAAACCAACCTATGCCTTTTCTATAACAACATGTAAATATTTTTAAAGGGATACATGCCAACTTTACCTTGCAGACAAGATAGAGTAACAGGAAGTAGATTTACCCTCATGCCTGAAGCAATAACAACAGCAACAAAACAGACAAAATATTCAATATATGAAACAACAGTTTTTAAGGCACTGCACACCAGGCAAAGAAGGAGAGTGATCCCCAAGAGCTGGCATATAAACAGGGTGATTCCTATGACTGCCCAGCTTACTGCCTTGAGAGAATTTCCAGGTTGCAGTGCAGAGAAAGGCAACCCAGGCAGAGCCCAGTGGACTCCCTGATTTGAAGAGATGCAGCTAGAAGTCTGAGAAGATCAAGACAGCTGGAAGTCACAGGACAGAGTCCTATAGAGACATCACAGAAAGGGTCCCTGGAGATCATGGAATGTCCCCCTTGACTACTCAGCATAACACTTACTGATAGGTACATTCGTGTTGGACATTACTCAAGACTGGGGAAAGGACAACTAAAGGAAATACGTGAGAGGATTAGAGGGAGCAGTACCTGGTGCTCACTCAGGGCCAGTATTAGTGCTTGTTTCTAGCAAGGAGACTGGGAAAAAACCTTATATTTCATGGGCATTCAGTAGAGTGTACAGAAGAGTTTTGCCCCAGTAGTGTGAAATAATTATCCCTAGACTAAGCAAGCACTGTCTCAGGTCCATCTAACAGATCTTAAAAGCAAGACCCAAAAGAATAAAACTCTTTTCAAGTAACTTAGCTGCATCCCAAGAAGCTCAAGAAATACAAATGTAAGCTATAGAAATACAAAAATATCCAGTACCCATCAAGGTACATGCACAACATCTGGAATACAAAGATGGCCAGGCTTACAAGAAGGAGGAAAATGTAGGCTCATAATCAGGAGAAAAATTAGTCAATTGAAACTGACCCAGAACTGACACAGATGTTAGAATTCGCAGAGAAGGACATTAAAACTTTTATCCTCACTGTATTCCACAGGTTCAACAAGCTAATCAGAGACATAGGAAATATTAAAAACCCAAAATAGAGCTTTCGGAGATTAAAACTGTAATACCTAAAATGAAGTATACACTGGCTGGGATTAACAGCCAATAAGACATTGCAGAAGAAAAGATTAACAACTTGAAGACATAGCAACTGAAAAGTGTTGAAAATGAAACTCAGAGAGAAAAAATAATTTTTTTAAAAAATGAAAATTAACTGTGGGATAACTTCAAGTCACCTAGTAAATATGTAACTGAAATCCCTGAAATGGAAAGAAGGAGGGGAACCAAAAAATGTCTAAAGAAACTGAAAGTTTTCCAAATTTGATGAAAACCTTAAACTAACAGATCCAAAAATCTCAGGGAATACCAAGCACCAGAAATGTGAACACAATTTCACCAAGGCACAGCATAATCAACTTGCTCAAAGCCATGGACAAAGACAAAATCTCAAAGCAGTCACAGGAAAAAAGACACATTACAGAGGGACAAAAATAAGGATGACAACAGATTTCTCATCCATGCAACCCAGGAGACAGTGGAGCATCTTTAAAGAATTGAAAGAAAAAACTGTCAACTAGGGCTTCCCTGGTGGCGCAGTGGTTGGGAGTCCGCCTACCGATGCAGGGGACATGGGTTCGTGCCCCGGTCCGGGAAGATCCCACATGCCGCGGAACGGCTGGGCACGTGAGCCATGGCCGCTGAGCCTGCGTGTCCAGAGCCTGTGCTCCGCAACGGGAGAGGCCACAGCAGTGAGAGGGCCGCGTACCGCAAAAAAAAAAAAAAAAAAAAAACTGTCAACTAGAATTGTATACCCAGTAGAAATGTCTCTCAAAAACAAAGACAAGGGCTTCCCTGGTGGCGCAGTGGTTGAGAATCCGCCTGCTAATGCAGGGGACACGGGTTCGAGCCCTGGTCTGGGAGGATCCCACATGCCGCGGAGCGACTAGGACCATGAGCCACAACTACTGAGCCTGCGTGTCTGGAGCCTGTGCTCCGCAACGAGAGGCCGCGATAGTGAGAGGCCCTCGCACTGCGATGAAGAGTGGCCCCCGCTTGCCACAGCTAGAGAAAGCCCTCGCACAGAAATGAAGACCCAACACAGCAAAAATTAATTAATTAATTAATTAACTCCTACCCCCAACATCTTCTTTAAAAAAGACAAAATAGGCTTTTTCAGATATACAAAAGTTGAGAGAGTTCATCTCTGGCAGACCTACATTACAGGAATTGTTAAAGGAAATCCTTCAGGCAGAAAGAAGATGACACTAGATGGAAATTTGGATCTATGGAAAGGAATGAAGAGCACCAGAAGTGATTAATACATGGTTAAATTCAAAAGGATATTTTTCTTCTTATTAAGAGTACTTAAAAGCTCATAGATTTTTTTTTTTTCGGTACGCAGTCCTCTCACTGTTGTGGCCTCTCCCATTGCGGAGCACAGGCTCCGGACGGGCAGGCTCAGCAGCCATGGCTTATGGGCCCAGCTGCTCCGCGGCATGTGGGATCCTCCCAGACCGGGGCACAAACCCGCGTCCCCTGCATCAGCAGGCGGACTCTCAACCACTGTGCCACCAGGGAAGCCCCAAAAGCTCATAGATTTTTTAAAGCAAAATAGTAACAATGTATGTGAGGTTTATACTATATGTAGGGGTAAAATTAGTGTCAACAATGGCTCTAAAGCCTAGAGGGGAAAAATGGAAGTGTACTCTTCTAAGGTTGTTATGCAGGATTGTTATAATGTCATTTAAAGATATACTGTGATATGTTAAAGATTTATACAAGAAATTCTAAAGCAACCACCAAAATAACACAAATAAGAGTTATGCTTCATAAAGCCAATAAAGGAAATAAAATGAAGTCAGAAATAATACAGCTTGGCAGTTTCCTAAAAAATTAAATGTACACCTATTATATGATCCAGTTATTCCACATTTAGTTACTCACCTAAGGGCAATTAAAGCATACTTAAAAGACATGTACATAAATGTAAAACCTAAAACTATAAAACTTCTGGAAGAAAAGAGAAGAAATTTTTGTGACTTTGGGTTAAGCAAAGATTTCTTAAGTACAACACCAAAAATACAATATCAATTTAAAAACTGAAATATTGGAGTTCATCAAATTTCAATACTTTTGCTTTTCTAGAGAAACTTAGAATAATGGAAGGACCAGCCACTTCTGGGAGAAAATACTTGCAAGCATGTATTTGACACAGAACTTTTATCCAAAATGTAAGAAGAACCCTCAACACATAAGGAAACAAACAACCCCACCACAAATGAACAAAACATACAAAGAAACACTTCACCAAAGAAGATGCAAAGAAGCACATGAATCACGTCACTAGTCTTCTGAGAAATTCTAATTAAAACTGTAATGAGCTACTACTTAACACCTGTTAGAAAGGCTAAAATTTAAGGCTGACCATATCACGTGTTGGCAAGGATGTGGAAGAAGTGGAATTCTCATACCCTGGTGGTTGACATGCTAAGAGGTACAATCTCTTTGGAAAACCATTTAGCAGTTTCTTAAAATTTTACATATACACCTACCACATGATCTTGCTATTCCATGTATTTACCCAAGTTTTTAATAAGCATGTGTCCAGACAAAGACTTGAACATTAATGTTTACTACAGCTTTATTTGTAACAGCTGGAAACTGGAAACAACTCAAATATTCAACAGGTGAATAGGTAAAAATATTGGGGTATACCTTTATAATGAAATGCTATTCAGCAATAAAAGGAATGGACTCGATACACATAACAATATGGATGAATCTCAAAATAGTTATGCTGAGTGAGAAAGGCCAGAAAAAAAAGAGTACATACTGTATGAGTCCACTGATATAAACCTATTGAAATTCAAACTATCTATACTGACAGAAAGCTGATCAATGGGTTCCTGGGCCTGAGGATGGGAAGGAAGAAGACATTACAAAGGGAAATGAGTCACCTCTGGGTGTGATGAATATGCTCGCCACGTGGAGGGTGTGGTGACGCTTTCATAGGTGTATGCCTATGTCAAAACTTGTCAAATTGTACCCTTTAAATATGTGCAGTTGATTGTATGACAATTATTCCTCAATAAAGCTGGTTTTTATTTAAAGAATGGATACATGCCAATGGCTGATAATGGCTATCTCTGGGCAATGGGAAAAGGACCAGGATTGGGAGAAAGTAATACTTGCAGGAGACTTTAGCATTGTCTGTAATGTTCTAATTTTATAATATAAATATTAATTTTTGTATACCTTATTTAATTAAAAAAGTTAAATAGAATACTTAGAAATTATTTTCATAAATGTGCCTGCATAACAAAATCAGTCTTGCCCCTCCACAAACATTGTTTCAGATTGATCTGTTTGCAAAGCTTCAGTCACCTGAAAAAATTATCTTCACTTTTCTCATTTTCCAGACTATAAAATGTTCAAATAAATATGAAAGTTAATCGTTGATTTTTTGTCCTTTTTATAGAATAAGTGGTAATTAGCATATTTGACTTGACACTATTCCTATATGCAATTGCACCATTAGCGTTTCATTCCTTTGTGTTACATTATTTTGATCCCTTTTATTTATTTATTTATTTTAACATCTTTATTGGCATATAATTGCTTTACAATGTTGTGTTAGTTCCTGCTGTATAACAAAGTGAATCAGCTATACATATACATATATCCCCATATCTCCTCCCTCTTGCGTCTGCGTCCCACCCTCCCTATCCTACCCCTCTAGGTGGACACAAAGCACCAAGCTGATATTTTGATCCCTTTTAAAAGGCAAACAGTTTTATGCTATTATCAATTAGCTTTATCCAATCAGGTTTTCTCTGGGGAACATGGGAACATTGTGAAAGGAGGAAATAATGAAGAGGAGCCAGGAGATGGAAATGCACCGAAAGGGAAGGTAGGGGGCACCAAAGGCAAACAAGAGTGCAGAGGACCTATGCATGAATTACCTCAAACCAGCACCTGTAATGTAGCTGTTTCAGTGGAAGGAACTGAAGTTCCTTCTTCATCAGTAATTTACACTGGACACCATCAGCATGGAGAGAAGTTTAAATCAGTTGAAACAGAAGGGGAAGTTTAGGTTGAGCATTATAGAACAGAAGTTCTCATAGGTTAATAGAAGTTAATGGACCTTTCTTTTGTGGTCATTAAGAACTTGCATTTCAAAGAGGCCCGTCAACAGTAATTCAATAAAAGCTCTCTCCGTTTCAGAACTCCTCAATTCTTTTGTAGAGAAAGGGGATTGTGCTGTTAGTTGTTTCAACAGGCAACTTTCTGTGGTGTTCAGAGATTTTCCATTTCAATCAGGGCAGCTGTGGAAAGAGGCCAGTCTCCATCTCTCTCCTCCTCGCCCCCTGCCACAAAGGATCCGATCAATTATGAGTAATACAGTCATTTTTTTAAATAGTTTGACATTGAGGATTATGGATGTGAATTTTGGATCTAAGAAGAAAATTAAACAAAAGAGTAATTTTAAGTGCAGAAAGATATACTTCATTTTAGCTGAAGTATAAATAAGAAATAAAGGAAAGGTAGTAGCACCTAAATGTTCAATGACAAGAGAGTGGTTGAATTATGATACATTAATCATGACCACAAAAGTACATCAATATAACAATAAAATAGTCATTTTGTTTTCATATACTTAAAACTATTTAATGGTGAGCAGGTAAGGAACTTGGAAGTCATCACTCCTTCCTAACAACAAGTAAACAGTTCAATAAACTGAAGTATCAACAATTCCTCTTAGATTCATCAGAGGAGTGATGTCACAGAGCAAACTGCTGTCCTTAAAACTCAAGAGACCATTGAATCTGTAGATTGCTTTGGGTAGTACTTGTTTTCACAATGTTGATTCTTCCAATCCAAGAACATGGTATATCTCTCCATCTATTTGTATCATCTTTAATTTCTTTCATCAGTGTCTTATAGTTTTCTGCATACAGGTCTTTTGTCTCCTTAGGTAGGTTTATTCCTAGATATTTTATTCTTTTTGTTGCAATGGTAAATGGGAGTGTCTTCTTAATTTCACTTTCAGAGTTTTCATCATTAGTGTATAGGAATGCCAGAGATTTCTGTGCATTAATTTTGTATCCTGCTACTTTACCAAATTCATTGATTAGCTCTAGTAGTTTTCTGGTAGCATCTTTAGGATTCTCTATGTATAGTATTATGTCATCTGCAAACAGTGACAGCTTTACTTCTTCTTTTCCGATTTGGATTCCTTTTATTTCCTTTTCTTCTCTGATTGCTGTGGCTAGAACTTCCAAAACTATGTTGAATAAGAGTGGTGAGAGTGGGCAACCTTGTCTTTTTCCTGATCTTAGTGGAAATGGTTTCAGTTTTTCACCATTGAGGACGATGCTGGCTGTGGGTTTGTCATATATGGCCTTTATTATGTTGAGGAAAGTTCCCTCTATGCCTACTTTCTGCAGGGTTTTTATCATAAGTGGGTGCTGAATTGTGTCGAAAGCTTTCTCTGCATCTATTGAGATGATCACATGGTTTTTCTCCTTCAATTTGTTGTTATGGCGTATCACGTTGATTGATTTGCATATATTGAAGAATCCTTGCATTCCTGGAATAAACCCCACTTGATCATGGTGTATGATCCTTTTCATGTGCTGTTGGATTCTGTTTGCTAGTATTTTGTTGAGGATTTTTGCATCTATGTTCATCAGTGATATTGGCCTGTAGTTTTCTTTCTTTGTGACATCTTTGTCTGGTTTTGGTATCAGGGTGATGGTGGCCTCGTAGAATGAGTTCGGGAGTGTTCCTCCCTCTGCTATATTTTGGAAGAGTTTGAGGAGGATAGCTGTTAGCTCTTCTACCCAAAGCAATCTACAGATTCAATGCAATCCCTATCAAACTACCATGGGCATTTTTCACAGAACTAGAACAAAAAATTTCACAATTTGTATGGAAACACAAAAGACCCCGAATAGCCAAAACAACCTTGAGAATGAAAAATGGAGCTGGAAGAATCAGGCTCCCTGACTTCAGACTATACTACAAAGCTACAGTGATCAAGACAGTATGGTACTGGCACAAAAACAGAAATATAGATCAATGGAACAGGATAGAAAGCCCAGAGATAAACCCACGCACATATGGTCACCTTATCTTTGATAAAGGAGGCAAGAATATACAGTGGAGAAAAGACAGCCTCTTCAATAAGTGGTGCTGGGAAAACTGGACAGGTACATGTAAAAGTATGAAATTAGAACACTCCCTAACATCATACACAAAAATAAACTCAAAATGGATTAAAGATCTAAATGTAAGGCCAGACTCTATCAAACTCTTAGAGGAAAACATAGGCAGAACACTCTATGACATAAATCACATCAAGATCCTAGCCCAGCTGCTCCACAGCATGTGGGATCCTCCTGGACCGGGGCACGAACCTGTGTCCCCTGCATTGGCAGGTGGACTCTCAACCACTGTGCCACCAGGGAAGCCCAGCAAGATCCTTTTTGACCCACCTCCTAGAGAAATGGAAATAAAAACAAAAATAAACAAATGGGATCTAATGAAACTTCAAAGCTTTTGCACAGCAAAGGAAACCATAAACAAGACCAAAAGACAACCCTCAGAATGGGAGAAAATATTTGCAAATGAAGCAACTGACAAAGGATTAATCTCCAGAATTTACAAGCAGCTCATGCAGCTCAATAACAAAAAAACAAACAACCCAATCCAAAAATGGGCAGAAGACCTTAATAGACATTTCTCCAAAGAAGATAAACAGATTGCCAACAAACACATGAAAGAATGCTCAGCATCATTAACCATTAGAGAAATGCAAATCAAAACTACAGTGAAATATCATCTCACACCGGACAGAATGGCCATCATCAAAAAATCTAGAAACAGGGCTTCCCTGGTGGCGCAGTGGTTGAGAGTCCGCCTGCCGATGCAGGGGACACGGGTTCGTGCCCCAGTCCGGGAAGATCCCACATGCCGCGGAGCGGCTGGGCCCGTGAGCCATGGCTGCTGAGCCTGCGCGTCCGGAGCCTGTGCTTCGCAACGGGAGAGACCACAACAATGAGAGGCCCACATACCGCAAAAAAAAAAAAAAAAAAAAAAAAAAATCTAGAAACAATAAATGCTGGAGAGGGTGTGGAGAAAAGGGAACACTCTTGCACTGTTGGTGGGAACGTAAATTGATACAGCCACTATGGAGAACAGTATGGAGGTTCCTTAAAAAACTACAAATAGAACTACCATACGACCCAGCAATCCCACTACTGGGCATATACCCTGAGAAAACCATAATTCAAAAAGAGTCATGTACCAAAATGTTCATTGCGGCTCTATTTACAATAGCCAGGACATGGAAGCAACCTAAGTGTCCATCAAAGATGAATGGATAAAGAAGATGTGGCACATATATACAATGGAATATTACTCAGACATAAAAAGAAACGAAATTGAGTTATTTGTAGTGAGGTGGATGGACCTAGAGTCTGTCACACAGAGTGAAGTAAGTCAGAAAGAGAAAAACAAATACCATATGCTAACACATATATATGGAATCTAAGAAAAAAAATGTCATGAAGAACCTAGGGGTTAGACGGGAATAAAGACACAGACCTACTAGAGCATGGTCTTGAGGATATGGGGAGGGGGAAGGGTAAGCTGTGACAAACTGAGAGAGTGGCATGGACATATATATATACACTACCAAATGTAAAATAGATAGCTAGTGGGAAGCAGCCGCATAGCACAGGGAGATCAGCTAGGTGGTTTGTGACCACCGAGAGGGGTGGGATAGGTAGGGTGGGAGGGAGAGAGACGCAAGAAGGAAGAGATATGGGAACATATGTATATGTATAACTGATTCACTTTGTTATAAAGCAGAAACTAACACACCATTGTAAAGCAATTATACTCCAATAAATATGTTTAAAAAAAAAAACAACTCTAGAGACCAATGGGCTAATACAGGGAATCGCAATTTACCAGAACACAAACACATAAGCAGACACCTCCATGGGAACCAGTACTAGGGTAGGAAAACCTGAACCGCAACTGACACATTGCTGAACGTCTCAGTGTAGACCAATCTGAGAGAGAAAAAGTCTGGGGGCGGTGGGTGCACATTTATGAGTTTTACTTCCAGGACTTTTTTTTTTTTTTTTTGGGCGCGTGATTTGCAGGATCTTAGGATTGAACCCAGGCCCACGTGGGTTCGGCAGTGAAGGCCCCAAGTCCTAACCACTGGACTGCCAGGGAACTCCCCTACCTCCAGGATTTTGATGAGGTTCTCATGCTGAATATCAGCAGGGGAAGTAGGAAAAGGAACCATTTTGAAATACCCAGAGCATTCTGTTTTTAGCAAGACCTGCCCTCCAGAGAAACTATTCTACCAAAGCCTAAACTATTGGGGTTTTATCAGCGGCTCGCCATCCTGGGGGCAGGAAATGCCCAACTCCAGCTGCCTCTAACCTTCCCTATGGCGGAAAGGAAACACCCAACTCCAACCCACTCTAGTATGCCTGTCTCACCTAAGTGGGAGAGGGGACTGAGAAGTATTCGTGAAGTTCACAGTCCAGAGGCACAGGCTCACTAAAAGACTGAGACCTAATCATAGGACTAGAGATACTTCCCTTCCCATCACACCTCATCACCACATCACTAAAAGCCTATTTACTGCAGTTGCTTTTGCCAAGTACATCATGTCTGGTTATCAAGAAAAAATCACAAGGCATACTAAAAGGCAAACCACACAGTCTGAAGAGACAGAACAAGCATCAGAACTAGTCTCAGATATGGCAAGAACGTTGGAATTATCAGACAGGGAACTGAAAACCACTATGACAATAAGCTAAAGGCTCAAATGGAGAAAGTAGACAGCAGGCAAGAAGACATGGGCAATGTAAGCAGAGAGATAGTAATTCTCAGAAAGTATCAAAAAGAAATGCTAGAGATAAAAAAAAACACTATAACAGAAATGAAGAATGCCTTTGATGGGCTCATTAGTAGACTGGACATGGATGAGGAAAGAACCTCAGAGCTTTAGGATATGTCAATAAAAAGTTCCAGAATGGAAAAGCAAAGGGAAAGAAGACAGAAAACAAAAAGGACCAAAATATCAAAGAGCTGTGGGACAACTACAAAAGTTTTACATAACATACATACATGTAATGGGAATATCAGAAGAAGGAGAAAGAGAGAAAAGAAGAAATATTTTAAGTGACAATGATTGAGAATTTCCCCAAATCAACGTCAGACACCAAACCACAGATCCAGGAAGCTCTATGAGAATGGCTAAAATCCAAAGCACTGACAACATAAAATGCTGATGATGATATGGAACAAAGGGAACTCTCATTCATTGCTGGTGGGAATACCAAATCTTGGAAGCAACCAAGATGTCCTTCAGCAGGTGAATGGATCAATAAACTGTGGTACATCCATACAATGAAAATTTATTCAGCAAGAAAATGAAATGGCTATCAAGCCATGAAAAGATATGGAGGAAACTTAAATCCATATTAATAAGTGAAAAAAATCAATCTGTAAAAGCAACATACTGTATGATTCCACCTACGTGACGTTCTGGAAAAAGCAAACCTATGGAAATAGTAAAAAGATCGATGGTTTCTAGGGGTTATGGAAGAGGACAGGATGTGTAGGCAGAGCACAGAGGATTTTTAGGGTAAACCATTCTGTATGATACTATAATGGTGCATACATATCATGACATGTTTGTCAAAACCTACAGAGCACAACACTAAGAATGTAAACAATGGACCTTGGGTGATAATAATGTGTCACTGTAGGTTCTTTGATTGTTACAACTGTAGCACTGTGGTGGGAGGTGTGGACAGTGTGGGGAGGCTGCGTTGATGTGGGGACGGAATAAACGGGAACTCTCCATACCTTCTGCTCGACTTTGCTGTGAACCCCAAACTGCTCTAAAAGATAAAGTCTTTTTAAAAAACTTTGTAATGCAAGACAATATAAAACAAGAATGCATATCAAGAGAGAAATAATATTTAAATAGGGACAAAGAGCGTGCATAAGACATACCTAAGGATTTGGTGTGGTACATTTGTAGAAAGTTCATACAGTCATTAGCAATTGTTTACCTGTCCAAAGCAGATGTAACACAAATAAATAATAATGAAAATTCAAAAATAAAACACTGAAGATGAAAAATACCATCTCTGGGCTCTTAAGAAATGGAACAAAATTGTTTTTCCTCCAACGCTTCTTGACTTTACAAAGGCTGTGGGAAATGAAGGAACAGAATGGAAATTCAACTTTATGATTTTTAAAAGATCAGATAATATGTTTCTACAAAGAAGGCCCCTTGGGGTAATGAAGAAACAGATATGGTAGCAGAAGATGTAAAAATGCTACTTTCCCTTCAGTTCACACTCCCTGAAGCCCTGCTACTTAGTGGAGAGTCATTAATGACTTGATGGGTGGCCAATGGTACTTGAGATATTCACTAAGGAGTCTTGGTATTCCTATAGTAAGTGAAGTTCGTGAACCAATTTTTTTTTAATATGTGAAAAAATGTCTACACTGCAAATACTTGCAAATAACTGAAGCTTTTGAAGAGAATTTTTTAATCAGCAGAGAAGGTCAAAATGGCAAAGTTTCAGGATGGGAGCAACTACATTTAATATAGGGGATATTTGAAAGACTTAAAGCCTTTTAAAAGATAGTTGACTGTTTAAACAAAAATTACAAACTCACTCAGAGAATCATCACATTATTTTTTTGTGAAACACCTCTTCTCTGCTTGCTTGTGTGCCAAGTGTTTGACCGGTTAAGAGTACACTAAGTTAGGTAAAGTCATAATAATTATCAGTGTCTTAAAACACCTTGTAAACTTCCTTTTTTAATAACTTCCCACCCCATAGTTAGAGAAATTTATTTGTGAAATACCTCTACTGAAATGAAATGTCTCATTGCTGTTACAAATTTAACACGGGGGAGAGGGGAGTTTCTATTAATGAAGTGTCGAGAAGGGGGGTGCCACTGACAATCATGAGATGTCTTGGAGAAGGGGCAATTTGGTTGCAGAAATTTGAAAGCAGTCAGGTAAGAGAGAGCCATGCGCTGGAGGAATTTTTAAAGTTCCCCCCTAAAAAACAATGACCAAGAATTCAAGTTTGCTATTAAAGGTATGGCATGATTACAAGGAAGGAGAGAGTGACACGGTCAAAATTATATTTGAAGAAGATGAAAGATATGACGCAGTAGATCCATGTAGATTATAAATTACTAGGTATAGAATATATAAATGGTACAGGAAGGAACATGTTTTCACCTTATCTGATCAGAAAGTGGTTGAAGCCTGAATTAATGTAGAGAGAGGAAAGGTCTGGGAAATATATGGAAAAATATCCCCAGAACTTAACAACAGCAATAATAAGGGCTACTTTTACTGATCTAGGTCCCACGCTAAGCACTGCCTGTGGTGGGCAAAGGCGAGTCCATGGCAGTTAGAGGATAACCATCTATCTGTTCGGGATCCAGCGTCTCCTGGGAGCCAAGCCTGGGGTGCAGCACTGGAGCTGAAAAGACTCGGTGCCCTCAATGCTCTTTCCTTCTTCACAGAACAGTGGGGTGGGGAAGATTGGCAAGTCTACAGCGCCATGTGACAGGCTCTATGATGAGGGGAAATGAAGGCTGCCAAGGGTTGGAGGTGGAAGGGAGCCACTAAGTTAGCAGCAGATTTCCAGGGAGGTGATGGTTGAGTGCCACCTTGAAGAATGACGGTGAACGTGCCAGGTTTTCAAAGTGGCAGGAGGCGGCACCGTGCATTTGGGAAACTACAAGTTCAGGACGACCTCGGCATCTGGTGTGAGGAGCCTGGATTGGAGCAAGAGGCTGGTGATGGAGGCTGAGTCCAGAGCACGGAATGGAGGTGAGATGGTTTGTATGCCATGCTGAGGAGTTGGAATACTACACTGTAGGGCAAAGGGAGCCACTGGAGGATTTAAAGTAGCAGAGTCATAATCACAATAAAGAATTGAACTGAATCTAAGCTTCTGTCAATGGCAAGATAACACCATTTTTATGTACTGCTAAGAAATTGAAACGCCGTCACTTGAACTATGATATACCATCGAATGCAAGATGCATGCCACTTTAAGGGACATTAAAATTGGGGGGAAAAAGTAAATCTTAGAACCTATAAATTATGGTAATAGAACAATTAAGAAAGGGTGACCGTTTGAATCAATAAACAGGTGATTATTGCTCACTAGGCACTCCACACTAAGTCTTAGAGAGAACACCTAAGAACACCTGTGCGAGGTGTCCTTCTGTTCCCAAGGCCCCACAGCAGTTAGACCCAAGGTACAGAGAGCTGCCAGTACCTCCAGGTATGAGGTGCCATGGTGCAGACTCTACCAGCAATGGCCTTTCAGAGAGGAGAGGCTGACCTGGGGTGGGGCTGAGAGGGGGACTCTCTGAAGTGAAGAATACCTAACGGAAGTGGGAGGTGGGAACATAAGATGATTGACACACAGAATTGGGGTTGACATTGATATACACAACCGTGTGACAGTCTATGAAATTCCACTTCCCGGAGATCTTGAGACTCCCCAGAAGTTCAAGTATTTTTCATTTTGGACAGAACATTCACAATAAATATGACCTTTTCAAGTTACTGCTTCACTTTTCAGAAATGTTTCTTAGGGTTCATTGGCACAAGCAGAAGGTTTTGATACTCCAAAAGGTAAGTCCAGATGGAAGCAGGGCACAGTGTTTCTGACAAACTCTCCACTGGGAAGAGAAGAGATTAAAAGCCAGACCAGCCTGAGCTTGCAGGATAGGCAGGGCTGGTCTGGCAACCTTGTAGGAAGGAGGAGCAGATAGGAAGGAGGAGCAGATAGGAAGTGCCCATCTAAGGCTGAAGAGCTAGTAAAGACGGGGAGACCCCTCCTGGAGAGATCAGGAGGAGGAGGGTGGGGAATGCTGAGAGGCACTCAGCATTTGCCTGAAGCAGGCACCAAGGAGCTGCATGGAAACTGGGCAACCCTGTAGGCCTCCTTCCTTCTTCAGGCCTGGCTGCCTGGGACCATTACCTGTCCCTCATTCCAGCTGGCTGAGGCCTTTGCATTCCTGTCCACCTGCTCACTGATGTTAATGACCAATGGGAGTGATGCTGGTCAGCACCCTGTGGCTTTGCTTGGGTCAACTCCTTGAGGGCCAAGCATGTACTGAGTAATAGATCAATAGAATTTTAAGCCCTGAAATAGTGTGAACTCTGACTTTTGAAAAATTGTGTTGGAGGGAGAATAGGGGGAAGAGGAAGATCCAAAACTTGTATAGCAGATAGAAGTAAAGCAGCTGGACAATGGTGAAACTTGGCCTTGTACAGTAATGAGATATTTTGTTTGAAATTTGATAGAACAGTAAGGAACCATTGTCAGGCATTTCGCCCCAGTATGACCTTGTTATTGTTTTTGCCCATCACAGGCAGTGAATCTTCCTGAAGAATGAGAAGCCATGACATAGATTTTGGTATGACTTGAGCAGCTGGAAGAGTCATCAGCTCACACCCAGCAAGGGCCAGCTTTCTGCATACACATTCCTGGGCTTCTCCATTGACTCCCTGGCTTCTAGCTTCTCTTTGGGATGTTGCTTTTACCCGTGGGCCCTCAGTCCTGTCTGACTGCCTGGAGCACTCTATTGTGGTTTCCCAAATGTAACTCAGCTTATTTCCCATCAACAAAATCTACCAGTGCTGCTTCTTGGTATCAGAATCTTAATTAATGATGAAAGGCCATATGTTATGGTGTCAATGGTCATAATATGTTGCCCTTCTCTGAGAATATAGTATTTTAAATTAGAGCCTTTATGCCTAAAATAAGTAATCAGCAAATCTTTTTGTCTGTAAAGTAAATGATAGGTAATTTTATAATTTAGTTATCATTTCATTAAAAAGGCATATCCCTTACCTCAAAAAACTTACATATTCTTGGGAAGACAATGTACAGATAGTGAAATGAAAATACATATAGCTGGATAATGGATTGTCAAATGCTTGATACAGACAGTAAGTGCTATAAAAAGTTTAGAGGAAACAGAAATATGAGAGAAAGAGATCCTTTTGAGTTATAAAGTTCACAAAAATAACAAGGGCGAAAAGTATTGTTAAGCCTTTGAATGATTGAATGGGGAGCTGGGGTGAGGAGAGGGGGGGACAAATATTATGCAGATGAGGACACGGTGTGGACTGTTGCATAGTAAGAAATCAAACAATAGTGAGGGAACATGTGATTAAAGTAAAGGTTCTTATGGGAGATAAGGTTGGAAAGAGGTGGAAGAGCCCAAGTGAGAAAGACATTAAATGCCAGCCAGAGACTTGTTTGTCCTTTTGAAGGTGGTAAATATTATGGGTTATATGATAAAAGTTTAGTTATAGAAATTAATTTTATTTAGATTATAAATGTTGTATAACAGGTATTGGGATTGGGAATTAAAGACTACAAAAATCAATATTTCATCTTGTTCCTTCTAGAGAGCACATCTACTTTTCAGCATTATTTCTTCAATCATAATATAATCTGGTTTTACACAATAAACTTCTTTCTTTTTTGCAGAATATATGCTTTAATACAAAAGTAACCTAAACCTGTAGTGAAAGATTATTGATGGGAAGGACAGGATTCTAAAAAGAACATCTTGGTATAATATTTAATTTTAAAACTAAATGGACCATCAATATTTACGGTAGGGGTCTTAACACTTTATGGTTTTTTTCTACTTAATTTCTATCAAATGTATATCTACAGTAGTGTCTGAGCAGTCCTCTTCTTATAAATTAATAAGCCAAAAAAATCTTAATCCAAAAGCCCCAATTTGGGTTTTGAAAAATATTGCCACTTTGTTAATGTAGAATTTAGTATTACACACAAACTTAGATATTATCAACCCTAATTACAAGAATATAGTGAACAGTTAAATGGATAATTTCATCAGCAGGCACTCTGTTTTTCTGGAATCTTGATTTGTTGATTTCATAAAATGTTTAAGATAGTATCTTAAAAAAAAACCCTTGGTTTCTATTTCCCACAAAGATGGAGTAATATGGACTCAATTTATTGTCCAGCCTGAAACAACCCCCCCAAAATAGACAAGATACATGAGTCAATGGTTTTAAAGACCCTCCACATCAAGGAAAGAAGAACAGTGATCAAAAAACAAAGGGACAAAAAACAAAGAAGGTGAGTCCTATGATTATCCCCACTTACTACCTTGAGAAAAATTTTAGGCCATGGTGCTGGGTGGAGAAACTGAGGTAGAATCTGGCAAACTTCCTGCATTGAAGAAATGGAGTTAAGAGTTTAGGGAAACCAAGGCAGCTACTGTCAGAGGAGAGGGCTACACAGGGAGACAAACCTGGGGATCCTCAGAGGGTCCCCCTCAGTACTCAGTTGAGTATTAATCAGCACATGTGTGTGAGGAATCCACACAAGGCCATAGAAAGAACCATCAGAAAGGACTAGAGTGAACACTGACTGGTGTCCACAGAGGGCCAAGCACAGTTCCTGTTCCCACAGCCAGACTGGAAAAGCTCATAATTCATAGGGCATTAGGTTCAGGAAGGTCTTATTTCAGTAGTGAGGAAGAATTAGCCCCTGTCAGAGCACTACTCCTGACGTGCCTAACAAATTTTAAAAACAAGAACTGAAAGATCCAACTGTTTCCAAGAACGACACACAAGAAGATTTATAGGAATACAAAAATATCCAGCACCCAAGAAGGTAAAGTCACAATATCTAGTAACCAATCAAAAATTGCCAAGCATGCAAAGAGGCAGGAATGTATGACCCATAATGAGAGACAGATAAATCATAACTATTATAGAACTAACACAAATGTTAGAATTATATCCATTACATTTAGAATTACATTTTTATGCCATTAAATTTATTCCACATGTTCAAAAAGTTAGAATAAGCTTAGAATTAGAATAGAAACAGGGGACATATTTTAAAAATACCTAAATCAAAATTCTAGAAAGAAGAAAATAACAATGTCTAAGTAGAAAAGTACACTTAGATGGGATGAAAGGCAGAGTATACATTGCAGAAGAAAACATTAGTGAATTTGAAGGCAATAAACACTAAATAAACAAAGCAACACACTGTGAGAAAAATAATAGTAACAGAGAATGAAGACAGCATCAGTGAGTTGTGACATAACAGCAAGCAGACTAATACATGGATAAATTGAGTCCCCCCCCCAAGGAAGGGGCAGATAGAAAAATATTTGAAGAAATAATGGTCAGATATACATACTACTATATATAAAATAGACTAATAAGTACCTACTGTATAGCACAAGGAACTCTGCTCAACACTCTGTAATGACCTCTATGGGGATAGAAGCTAAAAAAATGAGTTGATATATGTATATGAATAACTGATTCACTTTGCTGTACAGCAGAAACTAACATAACATTGTAAATCAACTACACTCCAATAAAAAATTTTTTTAAAAAAGAAAGAATGGGGCTTCCCTGGTGGCGCAGTGGTTGAGAGTCTACCTGCCGATGCAGGGGACACAGGTTCGTGCCCCGGTCCGGGAAGATCCCACATGCCACGGAGCGGCTGGACCAGTGAGCCATGGCCGCTGAGCCTGCGCATCCGGAGCCTGTGCTCCGCAACGGGAGAGGCCACGGCAGTGAGAGGCCCGTGTACCGCAAAAAAAAAAAAAAAAAAAAAAACTTCTGCTCTTAAAAAAAAAAACTTCTGCTCTTCAAAAGACACTGTTAGAAGAATGAAAGGACAAACCACAGACAGAGGGAAAATTTGCCAAGCATCTATCTGAAAAGGGACTTGTATCCAGGATATATAAAAATTTCTCAAAACCTGACAATAAAAAAACAATCCAATTAAAACTGAGCAAAAGATTTAAGCAGACATATCACCAAAAAGATATACAGGTGGCAAATAAGCACATAAACAGATGCTCAACATCATGAGTTATTACAGAGATGCAAATTAAAACCACAATTATATACCACTACGTAACTTTTAGATGGCTAAGGTTTGGAAAGATGACAATACCAATTATTGGTAAGTAGTGGAGCAACAGGGACTTTCATATACTGCTTGTGAGAATATAAAATGACACAACCACTTTGGAAATTCATTGGCAATTTCTTTAAAAAGTAAAACCTATATCTATCATATGATCCAGCCATTCCACCCCTAGGTATTTTCCTAAGAGAAAAGAAAGCATTATCCATACAAAAACCTGTACATAAATGTTCACGGAAGCTTTATTTATAATAGCCTCAAACTGAAAACAACCCAAATGTCCATCAATAGGTGAAAGGGTAAACAAATTGGGGTACAACTATACAAAAGAACATTACTGAAAAATAAAAAGTAACCATTGATACACAAAACAACATGGATGAATCTGAAAGTAATTATCCTGAGTGAAAGAAGCCAGACAAGAAACAGTACATATGGTATGAATTAATGCATTTGTATAAAACTGCAGAAAACACAAAGTAATCTATAGTGACATAAAGGAGATCAATGTTGCTTGGCGACAGGTGGTGATGGTGAGAATGGGGAAGCGGGGGAGGGAGGCACTACAAAGGGTTATGAGGAAATTTTCGGAGGTGATAGATATGTTCGTTATCTTGATTGTGGTGATGTTTTCGTGGGTGTATACATGTCAAAACTTATCAAATTTTACACTTTAAAAATGTGCAGTTTATTGTGTCAATTATATCTCAATAAAGCTGTTATTTAAAAAAACTTAAAATTTGAGAATGTACTGTGTGTCACTACAGGACCTGCTTCCAGGCTCTGGTAACTGCTAACGCTGCCTCTCTCCTTGTCTCACTAGCATCCACTTCCTTCCTTCTTTCTTCACCTCACTGTCCAGTTTGTCTTCTCAGCTCCTCCATCGTCAGTGTAAAAAAAATCCCTGAATGAAATTTCCTCTGTCCTTAACATGAAGTTGCTTCTGTTTGCCTGGTAGTACTGTCTGATATATTTGATCATCAAGCAATAAGTATATTCAATATATATATAAAGATAAATATGTACCTATGCTGGTGCATATATACCTAAGCTAGTAGATGTAGGTCTGTGTGACCTTACAAGAATGTCAAAAGACCTCATTTTCTCTCTTTCCAGGCTCCTGGGTGTCTGAAATCCCCACTATTAGTGTCACTCCTTGTTGGCCTTCTAGAGTGATGTGCATTTATCCTGGTCGTTTTTTAGTGGTTAAAAAGGACAGTGTGGGACTTCCCTGATGGTCCAGTGGTTAAGACTCTGCACTTCCACTACAGGGGGCATGGGTTTGATCCCCGACTGGGGATCTAAGATCACACATGTCTCGCTGTGTGGCAAAAAAAAAAAAAAAACCCAACAACATAGTGTGAAGCCAGTCAGCCAGTCAGGGGACTAAGTAGCCAGAGGGGTGAAGGTGAGATGATGTCAGAAAAGAGATGGTAGTAGGATAGAAAGGTTCCAAAGGAGTGGTGGAGAATTTGACGAGCAAGTGTACCTTCTTCACAACTGTGCTCAGAGCCATTTATTAATTCATTAAAAAATGAAAAATATATTCCTTGCGTGTTAACACAAATAATATATATATATTTTTTGTTTTGTTTTGCGGTACGCGGGCCTCTCACTGCCGCAGCCTCTCCCGCCGTGGAGCACAGGCTCCGGACACGCAGGCCCAGCGGCCATGACCCACGGGCCCAGCCGCCCCATGGCACGCGGGTCCCTCTCCTGGACTGGGGCATGAACCCGCGTCCCCCGCATCGGCAGGCGGGCTCCCAACCACTGCGCCACCAGGGAAGCCCCAAATAATATATTTTTTATGAAAACAACTACTTTTTCCAAAACAAAAGAAGTAGTAAGAAGTGTAGCAAAGTTTTATATGTTTGCAAATCTCCTTGTGCCTGGCTTAAGAGAAGACAGTGGGATTCTCGTATTTGCCTCTGAATTCAATCTCTTGTGATATGTCATTTTTATTGAAATATATCAGGAAAACCCAGCCTCACATAGATATATGGTAGGAAAATGAAGGGTTATTTTATTTTATTCCTTTTAAAGTCTTTATTGAATTTATCACAATATTGCTTCTGTTTTATGTTTTGGCCTTTTGGCCCTGAGGCATGTGGAGTCCCACCTCCCTGACCAGGGATCAAACCCACACCCTCTGCACTGGAAGGTGAAGTCTTAACTACTGGACCGCCAGGGAAGTCCCCCCAATGAAGGGTTATTTTAATAGCATTTTTAAACAGTTTTGAATATTATTCTTTGATACCAGATCAGAACTTGTAAAAGCCTATGTTCAGCAATTAATGTTCCAGTTCTAGTACCTTATTTTAATTGGGAATGACCTAGATATTTAATAAACTTCTACCATTTAGCTTAATTTAGTAAAACTCTTCAAGTTATCAAAATCTGGAGAGATGATTTTTTTTCTTTGGCCACGCTGCGTGGCTTGCGGGATCTTAGTTCCCAGACCAGGGATTGAACCCAGGACCCCAGCAATGAGAGCGCTGAGTCTTAACCACTGGACCACCAGGGAATTCTCCGGAAAGACTATCTTTAAGTAGATATTCCTAAAACATAATTATTTGTAAAGAGTTTACCTAAAAGCTTTTATCTCATTTATATTAATTTATTTATAAAAATTTCATACCAAGTTATTTTTCTTACTGACAAATTTTGCAACAGATATAAGATCTTATTTGACTTCTAGTAAACCTAGGTACAATAAAAGTATTATACATAACATTGATGACTCAAAAGGCATGCCTGCATTAATTAAAGCAACAAACAAACTAACTTAAATATCAATTATTAATGTTGAATATTTCCCAGTCAATATTGAACCTGAAATTTATTTGGGTTAGTTTCTTTTATATTTCTGAGAATTTATATATCCCTTTAAGTCAATTAAATAGTGCTAGTTTATGAATTAATTTTTGTAATACTATCTATAGGTAAAGATATATCATATCTATAATGTATACACAGATACAATCAGAGATCTCATAGCTTCATTTTTAAAACTTAGTCATGAATCAGGTATTACAATATAAAACTCACTAGTTTATAAATAACTTTTAGAATAAGTTAAGTTTATTCACTTGAGTTCCAAAAGGACTCTTTTTCTTTTTTTTCCCTCAGCGTCAGGAATTGGAGATGATAAGAATTCCTGAGAGTACTGGTGAGAGCACTGGTAGAACATTTACGTCTCAAGGCAGAGGGAGAGAAATGCAAGCTCCTTTAGAAGGACTTGTTCTCTTAGGGTCAGTGTTCTGAAAAAAAATGTTTTATAAAGCTGGCTTTCTCTAATTCTAACTGCATATGCAATAAACTGGTGTTGGAATGTCAAAAGGGCCCCATGTTGGCCATTTTCAGGGTGAAATTTTCTTTAATTCCTAATTAAGTAAGTACTTGTAAGTATAAGTTTCATTTGTACATAAACCTGGCTGAGGTGTTAGTTGGAGGCTGGTTTTCTGATGTCCCTTGTTTATGAAAGACATTAGGCCAGACACCCACCTAATCACCCACTGCACACATCTCAGTGTCTTTCAATTGAGCAAATCTAAATCTTTCAACCAGGCTCCCCCAGTATTTTTTAACTGGGGGGCACTTTTCCCCAGTGTCTTTCAACTGGGTGCCCCCAGTATCTTTCAACTGGGGGGCCAGGTACTTGTAATACACCACCAAATAAAACTCAAGATCATGAACCAATAATTGGGAGATCAGAGAACCAGGAGAGACTCACCCAAATTCATGTGGACTCACCAAAGAGGCAGATGGACACAAGGGGCCCTGCTGGTACCAAGGCTCCAGATCCTTGTAGAGTTCACACAAAGGAGAGAAGTCTGCTCCAGGTCCCTTCATGGTTGCCAAAACTGTCAACTGAAATAAAATTGCACAACATGAGAGCTGTGAGTTTCAGTTTTATTTGGGGACTTACTGAGGACTATAGGCCAGGAGACAGCCTCTCAGATAGCTCTGAGGAACTGCTCCAAAGAGGTAAGGGGGTAGGTCAGTATATGTGTGATTTTGGAAAAGGGGTATGTGCAATTAAACACACATCTTGGTAGAAGGTTACTGCTAGTCATTAAGCACAAATATCTTAGTTAATCATTTTAGTACTTTCTAAGTATAGGAAGATGCAAGAAATTGGGTTCGTAACATTTTCTCTTGAAAATATCTAACTAACTGAAGCTCTTTACTGCCAGTTTTCCCAGAGCACAGAGTGCCTCATTCCTTATCTCCCTGAACTTCTTTCAGGGTGTGTTGAAGGTCAATGACTGCACTGGCTAATGACCTAATCCCTGTAAAGCTGAATTGTGAGAGACACTCTCTAATTGGCAATATTTTATACTAAATGTATATCATATTGTTTTTCACTTGGTCCTTAAAAAAACTCTATGATTTATTATTATAATTTTATGGATGGAGGAACTAAGGCTTAGAGGGGTTAATTAATTTGTCCAAGGTCACACAGACCAACAAGTGAAGATGCTGGGATCTGACCCTAAGTATGGCCTCCAACATTCTAGCCCTTTCTCTTACTCTGACATTTTCACCTAAAAATCCCTGGGTTTCTCATGGCACTTTAATGTGTGTAAGTCATCTGTGCACAATCCAGGCTTTGTTTCCTGGGTAGGCGTTGCAAAACCTACTTGGCATTGAGGTCAGTACATTAGGGGAATAAACTGTGCTGTATCTAGGCTTTTAAGTATCTAAATGATTAAGAGTTCATCTTCAAAGGAGAAAAATAACAGCCTTGTAAAACGGGATTACCAACGCAGTGCTTAGTATCTTAGAATCTTTAAGCCTCAGAACACAGAGAGCAGAAGAGAAAAAAAAAAAACATTTCTAGCCACAAGAGAACTAATGAGCTCCAAAGGAAAGAGCCTGTCTTTTTGCTAAGCAACACCAAAAGCTGAATATCTGGTGCCTGGTCTCTGGGCAAAAGCCAGAAAAATCAAGGGATGAAAAGATACCACCTCGTTTAACAGACACTTAGAGCATTCTTACACATTTCCGCAACTTTACCAAAAATAGTCTCCATTTTAACCACTAACCTTAGTCTAACATCTCTTTGTGTCAGCAAGCGTCTTGTGCATGGTGGGTGCTCAGCAGCCCCACAGTCTCAAAGTGAAAATAATTTTTACCACCACCTAACATAGCTGTGTGAAGATACACATGAGAAAGGAAGGCCAAGAGATGAACAGCTGGCCCAAGGTCACACGGTTCTTTTCAGCAGAGCTCAAACAGAGCCCAGGTCTGTGGTAGGTGGAAGGTAACCACCCTGGGCTCTGCTATCTCAATTGAGGGCTCAACTCTAACATTTAGTGATAGAGTTCCCCGGGCCAGAGAAATTGATCATGCCCAACTCACAGAGTTATAGTGAAGGGTCCTGTGATACTCTAA
This sequence comes from Mesoplodon bidens, assembly GCF_964165515.1. Lineage (NCBI taxonomy): Eukaryota > Metazoa > Chordata > Mammalia > Artiodactyla > Ziphiidae > Mesoplodon > Mesoplodon bidens. The sequence goes on along the minus strand of NC_138176.1, from coordinate 114,180,168 downwards.
AGGAAAGACCGGCCTTGTGGTACATGAGCGCTCTGTAAATTCACTACCCTTAGTGTCATTATTACTGACCAGCTTCTCTGAGCACCTTCTACCACACAGCCTGCCAGCTCTTTCAATAATGTCTTGAAGGCGACCAGACTAGCCACTCCGAAGTATGACTATTTGGCACATGGATTTTTTTTTTTTTTTTTGCAGTATGTGGGCCTCTTACTGTTGTGGCCTCTCCCGTTGTGGAGCACAGGCTCTGGACACGCAGGCTCAGCGGCCATGGCTCACGGGCCCAGCTGCTCCGCGGCATGTGGGATCTTCCCGGACTGGGGCACGAACCCCTGCCCCTGCATCAGCAGGCGGACTCTCAACCACTGCACCACCAGGGAAGCCCCACATGGATTATTTTGAGCTACAGGAAATTGAGAGCCAACAGATGCAGGAAAAGTTCTTTACCTCCCCCTAACTGACTATAATAGAGTATAAATTTCCTCTTTTGCAAAGGAAATGTACATTTATAAAGGAAATTTCTGGGACTTCCCTGGCAGTCCAGTGGTTAACACTCCACACTTCCAATGCAGGGGGTGCGGGTTCCATCCCTGGTCAGGGAACTAAGATCCCACATGCCATGTGGCATGGACAAAAAATAAAAAAACAGAAACAAAAACAACAAAAAAAAGGAAATTTCCATTTGTAAAGTTGCCTCAGTGTCAGGAAGATGGCTATACCCAGAGACAACGCTTACAATCTGAGACTATTAGCTGCACAAGACAACCTTTACATATTTCCTCCCCTCAACTTCTTCTAACCTGCCTCAACTCTCCCAGAAGTCCCAAACTTCTTTTCCTTTGTTTAGCCTAAGATGATATTTAAGCCTCAATCACTTGGCCACCATCTTGAGTATATTTTCCTTGTGAAAGTCCCACACATCTTTTGTCAGTTTAATTTCCAAGGCCCTCAGCTGGAGAACCTAGTTGGGTAGAAGGAAAAGGTTTTTTTCCTCCCATACACTCTGATTAAAATAAATTATTTATTGGGCCGACACAGGAGAAAGTTCTGGTCTCTTTTTAAATACACCAGCCAGGGCTTCCCTGGTGGCACAGTGGTTGAGAGTCTGCCTGTCGATGCAGGGGACACGGGTTCGTGCCCTGGTCTGGGAAGATCCCACATGCCGCGGAGCGGCTGGTCCCGTGAGCCATGGCCGCTGAGCCTGCGCGTCCGGAGCCTGTGCTCCGCAATGGGAGAGGCCACAACAGTGAGAGGCCCACGTACAGCAAATAAATAAATAAATAAATAAATACACCAGCCAAACTTGTAACCAAGCAGGACCCTATGGGATCTTCCTGGAAGAAGACCCCTGCCCCCCGTGTCCTCTGCCTGCCTCTTGTCTTCAGAGAAACTTTAGCCTCTGAGGCCTTCCCCAAGTTCCAAAGAGTAAATTTAATCAGAGAAGTGAGAAAATGCAGAAAGGAAAACAGTCAAACAAGGCAAAATAATAATAGTTTAGCCATTAAACAAAATCAAGGACCTTTCGTTCCTTCTCAAGGGATATAGATAATATTCTGAGCCATGTCCTTTGAGCTGTTTGGCAGATACTGAACCCCCCCCCACTCCCCGGTGGAAGAAGTTAACTGTATGTTGCTGACGAGCACCTAGACCCCAGACCTGTTGGAATCAGAAGGTTGATGATGCTGACTTCCAATAACCTCACCACCAGCCAATCAGAAGAATGTCCACGAGCTGATCACACACCCCACAAGCTCTCTCCCTCCCCCTGTCTTTAAAAAACCTTCCGCTGAAAGCCTCGGGAAGTTCGGGAAGTTCGGGCTTTTTAAACACGAGCCTACCTGGACTCCTTGCTTGGCACCTGCAATAAACGCTACACTTCCCTTCACCACCACCAGGTGTCAGTAGACTGGCTTTACTGCGCGAGCGCCAGTTAGGGACCCCAAGTTTGGTTCAGTAACAAAATCTGTAGAAAGTTGTCAGCATCCAACACATGGGATTGGAATACTTTACCACAACCTAAACTTGAACTGGGTTCATTCAGGGATTTTTATCAAGAGAAGGACTGGAGAAAAGGCAGGCACCTTCTGTACAGGAGGTTCACGTGTTGCAGCTTCACCTTGCAGTTCTGTGAGCAACGGAACTTGTAAGGTCTTGGTCCTTGTGTTTGCAAATGTGGACCGTGCAGGTGCCGGGTTTCTGAAAGCAGCCTCTTTTTACAGTGAGACGAAGGAGAGGAGGACAGCCCTATCTTCGGAAAGTTCAGGTCAAATTCTGGGCCCTCAGTGCAAGTTCAGGGCAGAAGAAGTGCAGTCTTTAGATGCACTAACGAAGGATGTGGGAGCGCGACCAAGGCGAGAGGGATGGAAAGGCGCACCGCTCCGCGCGCCCGCATCTCCTTGTTTTGGAGGCCCGCGCGGTCCCGCCTCATTCGCTGAGGTGGCCCAGGAGGCCGGGGAGGCGGAGCGGCCCCCTCAGCTGTACGTACCTCCCTGGTTTGCTCCGCCATCGCTCCGGCCTTCTGGCTCGAGGCGGTCTCGCGGCTGCGCGGAACCACAACTCCCACAAGGCCCCGCGATCGGGGGCGTGGCCACGGCGAATGGGCGTGGCCTGAACGGCTGGGCGAGCTGTGGTACAAAGGGGGTCTTGGTGCTCAGCTTCTCTGCTTCTCCGCCGGGTTTCCTAGAGCTCGGGAGGTTTCTCATTCATGGATTGAGATCTGATCCTCTCACCCCTGGAGTCACTCACCGTCCGGGAGCGTCGCTTCGGACTGGCACTCGACTGGCAGCGTGTGCCTAAGTGTAGGTTGGGGAGGCGCAGGGTGGGACCGGGTTGCACTGAAGCTGCTGGTGGTCCTGGACTTCCTGCGGGAGCCTGTCTGAAGCCCAGGAAGTTACAGGTACTGGTAGAGGAATCCCGGGGGAAAAAACCGGGGCCCAAACCAGCACTGCGGGCCGGAAGCCAGCAATAACTCTGGGGAAAAGCCCAACCTCTAAGATGCTTGAATTTTGGCTATGAAGAAGAGCAGGAAAGATGACAGCCAAATTAATGGGATATCTGTGGACCTGTGCTGAAAATTTTAGATCTGTCCTCCAGATTTTTCTACCGTCATTCATAGCTTTTATCTTTTTATCCCTTGTGTTGCGTTCTGAGAGAATTCTTTGCCTTGGTATTCCAGCTCTCTGGTTTGGTTTTCAGCAGTGACTATTCTGCTATTCAGCCCATCTCTTGAAAGGTTTTATTTCAGTAGCTGTTTGTATTTCCAAGATCTCTGGTTAAGTCTTTTCCTAACTGCCTGCTCTCATTTCATGATGTGATATTCTTGCTTATCCCTATGATTATTTTAATTATGCTGGTTTTAATGTCCTGATAACTTTAAAAGAAGTTTCCTCAGGTGCAAATTCTCTCTTAAAAAAAAAAGGAGAAAGCATATGTTAAAGTTGTTCTTCTTTTATATTTTGATTTTCCTGAAATGTTTGTGATTGTTGGTCACTCATTTTTTTTTGTACCTGAGATTCCCTGATTTTTACCCTCTTTGCAGAGGGGAGAGAGATAAGGAGAGGGCACTGTAGGGTTTAATTTTTTTTTTTTTTTTAATGGAAGTGGGAAGAGGCAAGGTTTGTAGCCTAGTGGCTATCTGGGGGACCCCACCCTTCCTGAACCTGGTAATTATCGGGATTTTGTGTGTTTCTCTTGCTGAAGCTCCCATACTCTCTGCTCCCAGCTGGAAGCAGAGATCCCATCTTCTGCTCCCTGAAAGCTTATATTTTGGTGAAGCTTCTTGTTCTGGCATCTCAGCCAGTTACCTTTCCATTTCCCTTGGCTCCCTCTCTCCAGGTTTTCAACCCCCTTTCCTTATGTACCAATGGGGATGGTAGGAAAGAGTGACCCAAGGAGCCCTCCCCAAATTTTTATAGTATCTTCTTTTCAGTACTTAGAAGGGAACCAAGCATCCTCGGTAGGACTCTCAAAGATGAATGAAAAACAATGCCAGTAATAATTCTGCTAAAGAAATGACAACATCAATTCTTTGTATTGCATATAAATATTTTTTAAATTAATGTTACGTTAAGCATAAGAATTTCTTGGAGGTAATCATTTGAAAATTGACGTCTGTACACTTTTATATCTTATTAGAGCAAGATGCTCTACTAAGCATCAGAGTCATGCTGATCATCCATATTCTATATAAGAACTCTTGGAGTTAAGATAACACTATCCATTTAAAAAAAAAAAAAGGTAAAGCTGGAACACTGATCAAATGTTAACTCCTTTCTGTGCCCTGAAGCTCTGTTGTTAGTGGGCATAATTTAAAATTTGATTATTTACCCTTTAAATTAAGAAATTTGAGTGTCTGTTGTCTTCAGCACATAAGCACTTCATTGATAGAGGTGTGATTTTCAGCATTCTTTAAGCAGGTAGCAGAAGACACACACAAAAATACAGATATTGTTTAATCTTGGTTAAAAAAGAAATTAAATGACTATGGCATGTAAAACCTTTAGAGTACCTGGGATGGCATAGTGCATCCCCATTTTGAATTATGGCAAATTCAGGTTGAACAAATGTTTTCACTTCCATAAATAACATCTTCATCATCCTCACTCTGGACACCTCTGCATCTGCTCTCGCAACAATAGGCAGGTACCTAAGTTACCAAGCTCCACTAGACTCTGCCCAATAGAGTGTAGAATCAGACTTCATGCATTTCAAAATTTAATCCTACTGTGCTTTCCATTTCCCCCTTCTCTTTCAACAGGTAGAAAAAACCTTGCTCAGCAAAACTTTTATTTTTGACCAGTTCATGAGAGAGACAATAAAAATACTGAAACCAATTAATTAGCTATTATTAGTTATTAATTAATAATAATTATAATTAGCTAATACTAATAGCTAGTTATACATAATTTCAAATGTTGATGGAGACATTGACCATGAAACTTTTTTTTTTTTTCACAGCTTGGTAGTAGAGTGAGAGCACAAACAGCTCAGCTATGACGAATTCACACACACACGCACGCACACACACACACTACAAATGAGATTAACGGCTGAATTATGTTGGTGGTTTCTTTATACCCAACCCCACCCTTGCTTGGGTGCAAGAACTGCAAGCACCTCCATAAATGTCAAGTAATTTTATTTTTATTTTTATTTTTATCAAGTAATTTTAAACCCTGTGTTCCTTAGGGCCCCTCTCATCTTGTAACCTATGATGTTAGACTTTTCCAAATACTGTTTTAGGAAAGCCTGAGTTTAGGATTTCATCCTAGAAATTTATTAGCACACTTCCTAGCTTGGGGAAGAAAGAAAGCAAAAATGGTGACAAGAATGCCTCGTCCACGGACAGATCACATTCTACTGTACAGAGGTTGGTAATATAACCCACCACACACTCCCCCACCCCCAAGCTTCCTCGTCTCTCTAGCTCACAGATTTCAAGCAGAAACCCTGATTTTAAATTTTGTTGCATTTTTATTTTCCAGATAATATATCCACATTAACATAAGTCTCAAAAAAGGTAACATTCGGGCTTCCCTGGTGGCACAGTGGTTGAGAGTCCGCCTGCCGATGCAGGGGACACGGGTTCGTGCCCCAAGTCCGGGAGGATCCCACATGCCGCAGAGCGGCTGGGCCCGTGAGCCATGGCCGCTGAGCCTGCGCGTCCGGAGCCTGTGCTCCGCAACAGGAGAGGCCACAACACTGAGAGGCCCACGTACAGGAAAAAAAAAAAAAGGGTAAGATTCCCCTAACATTTGTGCAAACAAATCAAACTCTTATTTGGGGTAATTGGTGTTTCCTTTCTATATTCCACATGCATATTATATGATTTATTTAGTTTTAATTATGGTTGAATTTGAAAACTGCCCACTAACTTATGCTCTCTTTATTTTTTCAAAAGCTTTGTTGTCAAACTAAGAGTACAAAATCAAAGTACATTGCTTTGCATGTGAATGTTCTCTTGAAATTATATTACTATTTAAACTAATTACAAGGAATTTGTTCATTAATAGAAAATTAATGAACAATGGGAGAAGAGAAAATGCCATCAAATTTCCCATGCAGATGGAATTTCTTTGAGGTTAGATTATTCTCATGTGAAAGAAAGTAGGACATGAAATAAATTCACTGGAGAGAGGGGAGAGAATAAATGACCAACTTAGGATAAGTTCAAACTTAAATTGGAAAATCAAAAGCCCTTTCTAAATGCCTCTCTTATAAATAATTCTATCAAGATAGCAAAGCCAACAGAGTACAAAGTTATTTGTTTCCAAATATATACCCTTGAACTTTTGTTATCATGTAGAAAATTACCCATTTGCCTCTATTGGTTGGTTGGAATTTTGAGAGGAAGCTAGTGTATAGAATAGGAGGGTTTTTAGCATTGAGCGAGGGCAAGGAAATGGGTCCCTTAACACTGCCTGCACAGTGTAGCAGCAACTTTTTGAGGTCACAGTCTGATTTTGGATGGCCATCCTTTGCCTCAGGGAGGGAGTGACTGTTTAGCATGAATGTGTATCTTTGAAGGGAGGGCTATCCAAGCCTCTGGGGGTGTGCCTGTCTCATTCACTGGTCTGGTGACTTACTGCTTCAGATATTTGCATGATAAACTCTAGTTAAAATCCACCTCCAGCTACTTACAAATTATTACAGGCACTGGACCTTCAGAGGCCTATGCAACCAGGCACCCTGTTAAAAACATAGAACAGGGTGCTATGTAGCATACACGGTGTGAAAAATTGACATCAGTATTCACTCAGTGGTTTCAGTAAGTTGTTGTCCACTAGGTTGTAGAGGTGAGAAACATCTGGAAGGTTCCCAGGAAGTGGTGGATTTTGGGGGGAAAGAAGAGGAGGGTGGGATTACCAGATTTAAGAGGTAACAAATAAAGCATGAGAGGTAGGCCTGGAATCATGAACTTTTGCTGTTGTCTTGTCAGGAGTTGAGGTATTGGCTTGGCCCAAAAGTTTTTTCGGGTTTCCCGTAACATCTTATACTGAGGCTGCGTTGAAGTGGATCAGCCACGGGGAGGTGGTGGTGATTCCACAGGGGAATCATCATTTGGGTTTGGGTATCAAGAAACAACCAAAGTAATTTAGCCAGAGAATCCCGCTTGTAGTGTGCGTCTGTGTGTTAACTCTTCATAGCTGAGGATATTGAGCTGGATGGCTACTGATATCCTATCCAATTCCAACATTCCTCACGTCTGGACGTCTTTGTTCTGCTTCTAACCAGATGTGAGACCTCGGGCAATTCCTCAACCTCTAATTGTACCCCCAGGTGGTGGCGTCATGTGTCCCAAGCCCCAGAGTTTGTTTTCTCCATAACCAGACACAGGTCCTTCAGTTCCCAATCTCTTAACTGGGCTGACCATTACAGTGTAGAAGGTGCATGACAACCCTGGATGAGAAGTGATGGTTCACTTCCCCTTGAGGAGAGTGGGAAAGCGCTAAGAGAGGGCGGATCACAAGGGGAAATCCTGCCAGGGCCTGGGGGCACGGGGAAGAAGGGGAGAGTGTGCTGACATCAGACTTCCGGAGGGGGTAGAAGGTGCTATCACTGGTTGCACTGCAGTCACAGAATGGGGTTGGGGGCAGAGTGAGGAGGAGTGTGGTAATGGAGCAACAGCAGGCACAGAGAATGACCTGGCTGAGTAATTAGAAGGGAAGGGTCTTGTTATCGGTTTTTTTTTCCGCATGCGCAGGGTCAGCGGCCATGGTTCACGGGCCCAGCCCCTCCGCGGCATGTGGGATCTTCCCGGACCGGGGCACGAACCCGCGTCCCGTGCATCGGCAGGCGGACTCTCAACCACTGCGCCACCAGGGAAGCCCTTGTTATCGGTTTTGATTTTGTGAGTGTGTGTGTGTGTTTGTGTGTGTGTGTGTGTGTGTATGAGAGAGAGAGAAAGAGAATGCGTTACATTTTAAACAAGGGAGATAAGTGATGTTTACTTTTGTTTCTAGTGATATCTTTTCTGTGATAATAAGAAATTCATGTGATTGTAAATGGAGTACTGGTGCTGGACTCCAGGCACAGGTTCAGAGAGTCGAAGAGGGAGATCTGGGGAGCCATCCTCTTCTTTTTTTTTTTATTTAATTTTTTTTAATTGAAGTATAGTTGATTTACAGTGTTGTGTTAGTTTCAGGTGTACAGCAAAGTGATTCAGTTACATATATGTGTGTGTGTGTGTGTCTATATATATATATATATACACACATATATGTGTTCTTTTTCAGATTCTTTTCCCTTATAGGTTTTACAAAATTTTTTTTTTTTTTTTTGCGGTACGCGGGCCTCTCACTGCTGCGGCCTCTCCCGTTGCGGAGCACAGGCTCCAGACGCGCAGGCCCAGCGGCCATGGCCCACGGGCCCAGACGCTCCACGGCACGCGGGATCCTCCCGGTCCGGGGCACGAACCCGTGTCCCCTGCATCGGCAGGCGGACTCTCAACCACTGCGCCACCAGGGAAGCCCTACAAAATATTGAGTAGAGTTTCCTGTGCTATACAGTAGGTCCTTGTTATTTACCTATTTTATGTACAGTAGTGTGTATATGGGGAGCCATCCTCTTAATAAGAGAAGTAAATACTAGTCACCTTCAGAGGTCCTACAATACAGCATGGCTGATGTCATCTGGACCCTGTTAAACGTGTTTAATCTAAGAGTGTGATTCTTCATTGTGTTAAGTACAACAGGCCTTCTGCAGAGCAGTGAGGGAGCTGGGGGCAGCTGTGCCATTGGGGCCTTTGTGGAAAGTACTTGGTAGTGCGAACAGCAGTAGTTATCAGTTTTGGAGAGCGCACTCTCCCCTGCCCCAGGCACTGTGCTATCATGTAGGTTTATAGGGGTGAGATAAAAGTAGACATAAAAATAGATGTGGGCTCTGTTCCCATGAAGCTGAAGCCCATCTGTTCCCTTTTACTGTGCATTCCCTTCCTGTCTTCTCTGGGCACCATGCAGCCCTACCAAGCACCTACAGGGTTGAAGTGCCTGATTCTGTAAAAGGACTGCAGTGTCCTGAGCGTGCTCACCAGGCTGGCTCTGCCTTGAACGGTGGGAGAAGACACAGGGCATTTCTTCCTTCTGTTTGCCAGTGATTTTATCATCTGGTGGTGGTTTCTGGTTCCTGAAAGTTGGTGACGTTATCATCTGGCGTGACCACGTTGTTAAGTATGAGATAAGAGTGGAGGAAGATAGACTGATATTGTGGAAGAAGAGCAGTCCCTGAGGGGTCCCTCCCACACTCGGGGGACAAGCAGATTCCAAGAACATGATCAGTGACCTGAGGACAGCAGGCGTGCCACTCCCCATGGAGTGGATGGGAGATAAAAGGCAATGTCAACAGTCCAGTTCTGTGAACTGATTTTCTGAATGCTATTATGCCTTGTACAGAAGAAGACAGTTTGTGGGACAGAGGGGCAGCCTTATAGAGCAAGTTTTACCAGTCATTGAATTTATTGCATTTTTCCATCCTGGACACAACGTTCATTAGTCCAGTCAATCTGTTGGTTATAAAAATGAGCTTTCCTCTAACTGACATTTCTCACTTTGTAACCTCTTTGAGCAATACGCATCATTCTAACTTTATCCCCAAATACCTAATCCTGTCTTGTAAAGAAAACTTGAGAGTTTTATAGCTCCATAAACATTTAAGAAAAACAGTGGACTCATTCTAGTTACTTTTTAATCCTGTTGACGTGCCAAGAAAGGAATCAGTAAATATCAGCAATCTTATCACCAAGCACAAATTGCAGTTTATACCTAAGTCAAGATGTCATCAGTAAATAAATCTTCTGCCTCCTCCAAAGCCTTTTACCCACCTTCTAATATCTCTATTATGCCGTAAAAATAAAAACGGTTACCAGTGTCCAACTGTCATTGATCGCAATTCAGCTTACTCCAGGAGTACAAATAAACTGTTCATTACATTTTTATCCCATTACTTTGACCCTGATACAGAATTGCTCATTAGCTTGTTCCTAAATTAGGAACTACAAAATTTTAATAGAACAACAGTTTCCTTGATCGTATCATGGAAATGTAAGTGCCCAGTGCAATTTTCTTAACTTGTACAATTACTCACACATTACAGTAAATGGGTCAAGGCCATTGTCAAGCCTCCATCAAGGAGAGTCATTAACTAGAGGAATTTCCCCTTGTTCTTCAGGATGACAGCCTCTGAGCTGACAGGTTCCATTAGTTGGCCACACACATTCGACAACCTTGTAGACTTTATAGCTGAACAGCATATCTGTGTTTAAGGCATTGTGATGCTTTTTCTTAATATAAGAATACCAGTTTTTTCGCCTTTCACACTACTGCCCTCATTAGGAAAGTTCCTGCCTCAGAAGGTTGAACCAGTCCTCCAAGGGGATCACCTGAAACACCTCCAAGATAAAAGTGAAATTCTAAACAACATCCAAAATAACTTTATTAATATTGATAAGGAAAGGATTTTCCCCTTGATACCGTAATACATATATATGTACATATATGGAAAGATAAGTAAAAAAAAGAGCAGTCTGATAAATGGAAGAAAGAATAAACATAAAAATTCAGAGGAGTGAGACCACTGATATATGGGCTCCATGAGAGCAAGATTTTTGCCTGTTTTGTTTAGTGCTGTGTCACCAGCACTCAGAACAGCACCTGGCACTGTATCCACTCAAACTTAGGTTTGTTTGTTTGTTTGTTTGTTTGTTTTTGTGGTACACGGGCCTCTCACTGATGTGGCCTCTCCCGTTGCGGAGCACAGGCTCCGGACGCGCAGGCTCAGTGGCCATGGCTCATGGGCCCAGCCGCTCCGTGGCATGTGGGATCTTCCCGGACCGGGGCACGAACCCGTGTCCCCTGCATCGGCAGGCGGACTCTCAACCACTGCGCCACCAGGGAAGCCCCCCAAACGTAGGTTGTTTTGAATAAATCACTTTGGCCTTTGATAGTGAGGTAGTTAGTTTACAGTCCTCAGGCAAGGGGTAAGATCTGTGTTGGGATTTCAAGAATGAGAGCAGCCAAATAACAAAATAGAGATGCTTAGCTGTGCAAGGATACACTTTGCTGGATTGGGGTAGGTCAAAATGCATTTCAAACACGATTCATGTATGACTGTGGTCTATACACATGTTGATCATTTTCCTTTGAAAATGTGAAGCACACAGGTGTCGTCCACAATGAATTGTTTTGTCCATATACAGAATCACAAAACAAGTTATCCTGACTGGTCTCTGCCCACACACTCCAGGGGTATAAGTATACTTCTCCCCATGGTCTTTCTGATATCAAGACTAACAAATTGACCTCTCCTCTATTCAGTCCTGCTCCCATCGGTTGTACATTACTCCCAGTGTTTGCAGTCTTGGAGTTGCTGTACCGTCTGACTTTTGGTCATACGACGTCTTTGAAAGCCAGTGTGTATTTTACCTTTACAGTATGTCTCAGTGTGAACTAGCCACATTGCAAGGGGTCAATAGCCACGTGTGGCTACTGGCTGTGGTATTTGTACAGTGCAGGTCTAGAAAGACCACACATTTTTCTACTCAAAAAAATGTTATGAGTTACTACACTACATCTTATTTCAATAATTAAGTCAAGTGATGGTAGTGACTCAGCCATGGAATCAAATCTGATGGGGTAAATTCTTGCACTGCCCCTGTGCTTACATTTGCTGTACTTCTTCTTGTTTTTGTTGTTGTTTTAATGCTTCTCACTCACTGTGTGTTTGATCAAAGAATTAGGGAAATGTGTGACTGCAAAAAGTAGGATGGGCCATGACAAGCCTGTCTGCTTGACCAAAGTTGAGTCAAACTCCTTCGAGTCCTCTTTCTGAGGAGGCCCTGATCTTGGGCTCTGTTCTTTAGTCCAGTGGCTCTGCCCATTCAGTTCTGTTTTAGCAAGAATCCTGTTGAGTCGATTTGTCAGAAAATCCCCTACCCTTGATATCTGATCAAATTCCTTATCTCCCACCCTTGATATTTTATCCCCCTGGCCTGCCTTCAGCAATAATCCTGTCCATTTGATTTAGCCAGAATGCCCCCACCCTTCCCCTGATGTTTCAACCTGTTCTTTGGCTCTAAATCTCCACTTGTCCTTGTTGTCTTTGGAGTTGAGTCAGATCTCTCTCCTGTACTACAAAACCCCATTGTAGCAGCGCCCCTCCCCCCAAGAATGAAGTCTTCTTTACCATCTTTACCAAGTGTCATGAGTGATTTTTCCTTAACAGTCAAGAAGGTGCTAATAGGGAACCATGACAAAAAAATGTAACCTCCTGTAATGGACATGTGTTGGGTTTGCCTGATCAATATCCTTCCCTCTTCCTCTGAGATAGTACCCTCCTCAATTCCAGACGGTCTTAGCAGAACTGCCAGCTGAGTTTTTCTTGCTCAGGGGTGGGCAAGTGAGCCAGACTAAGCCAAAATGAAAATTCTGTTGGGAAACTGAACCTTGAGGATTCAAACCAAGGATGAAAATGGATTGATGCTGCATTATTCTGATGGCCCATTCATTCTTGCTTTCTTGGTTTTGAGGTCTACCATAGTTCCGCCTTTCTGAAGATAAGGACTACTTGGGGGAGAACACTGTTCGCAGAGTCCCTCTGCAATGGCCCATGTGGGCCAAGGTTGGGGAGCATAATGGATCTCTGGAAGTTTTTAAAAGATGCCTTTTTCCCTTTTGCATGTGGCCATTCAAGACAAAAGGTCTGGATAGAGTAGAGGATGATTAGAAAAGGTGAAGTTATAGCTACTCACTGATTTTGTGGTTGATGGAGAAATGGAAACACCCAGGTACAGGGCTGGGGGGCAGGGGTGGGGGTGAGGTATGGGGAAGGGAGAGACATTAATAATCTTTGTCTTTCAGAACAGCCCCTGAGACCTTCCTCACAAATGAAAATGCCCCGGTGAGGTTCTCCTAAATTCTGGCAAGTCCCTTAAATTGAACTGACTGTTGAGTCCGCCATCCCCATGGCCAGATAGCTCTGACCATCATCTGATTGCCGTCCTCTTAACCTGACAGAGGAGGCCACCGGAAACAGCAGGGAATGCCCCCAACTCCTGCATCTCCCATACAAACCAGCCGTCAACACCTATGAACATCTTCCCCACACCCATTCCTGTAGACATTGCTCAGTCATTCCACGAGGGACACAATTGCTGCTGGTTGGTGGTGTGGACAAAATGAGCAAACTGGGCATGCAGCAAAGCAAGGACTAGACTCATAATCCAAGCTGAACTAAGAACTCTAGGGCTTACCAGCCTGCCAGGAAATCACCTGGGAGGCACTCAACCTGTGCCCTTCCACTGATTTGGGTCACACTAGGGGGTTTCTAACAATTGTCAACAACATTTTCTTTCTGTTGGATCCATGTGACCTTCTGGGGCTACACTTCTTGCGTAGAAGCCAAGCATTAATTTACCTCCTTTCCAAAACCACATGGACTTGTACTTTAGAGGGGTGGGCCTAAGAGACCCTCAAGAGTTTAAGGAAACACCACCAGGAGGTCATGTAGCCCTAAGATGACTACAGAGATCTCCCCCAAATGAGACTATTCTTGGTTACTCAGGGGAACCTTCCAGAGGGATAACTGCCTCATTATTTATACTCACGTTGCAGACAGTCTTCCCTACAATGGGAGTCATCCAGCTAGAAAAGGTGCTACAAAATTTGTCCTGACCTTAAAGAACTGATCAGCAGTTTGACCCGAGGAGGTCGTCAGGTCAGCCTCAACTCGTGGGCCAGGGTTCTAATGGGTGTCAGAATTGTGGGCCAAGGCAGAGACTGTGCAATCATTATTACATACTGCTGCACCCAAGGGAATGCCTTGCACCACGTGGAAAGGTCAGTAGAGACCCTTAATGACAACGACAGTTTCTGAGATTTGTTCAGGTGGTTGACTCCAGGACCCTGGGGGGTGCGGTTGAGGTCAGTATTATGGGTTGGTCTCATCCCACTGCTTGGGTTCTGTCGATCGTAGCTGTAAATGCTGTATGAGACAAAATGAATGGATTTGGTCCCAGCCTCTACTGGTCAGAGTCATCAAAGTGTCTCACTTACGAAAAGATTCCCCAGAAGCCAAGAGAGTATAGAAATAAGGAGTGGATATTGTTAGGAGACAATTTTCTGTGGATCTCTTCATTTCTGAACATCATGTGAGCAGAGGCACTGAAAGCCCTTGTTCCAGACTGTCTGTTCAAAGATATTTATGTAGTGAACATCCTTGAAATATAGGAGTGCCTCTTTCCAAAGCAGAGGGGAGGTTTGCTTACTGTCCAGTATAATAAAGATAATGTCTCCATTTAGGGAAAGGTCAGCCAGGCTTATCGTCCATTATAAAAGAGTTGGGGTCCCAATGCTCAGGGCTCCTCAAATGTGATGCAAACCTATTGTGTGCCCAGCATCCACCTGGGCTGCTCCATGTAACCCCCGTGGCACCTGAGGAATGAGGGGAATGGACAGACGTGAACATGAATCTCATGCCACTTGCTGTGCCATGAGTAATAAAGTCCTTTGTTGTTTTGACCTAAATATGCTGTGTTTTCTGACAACAACCATGAAACTGGCAGGCTAGCTTCTTAGTTTGCAGGTAGGGTAAAATTTCAGACCCTTACAGTTCTTGATAAAAAGTCAAGTAGGCAGTTGAATGTACAAACATGGAGTTCACAGGAATAGTGTGAAAGGTGTATGTCCTAGAACATCTCTAATTTGTGGATGAAGAGCCTGACCTTAGAGATGAATGGATTTATCCCTCATTGTGGCAAGGTTACAGCAGAGCTGAAATTAAGCCACGTCTGTGTGCTTATTGCTTAAGCCTGGCTGTGAATTCAAGCTGCCTCCGATCTTGGTTCTTTTGCTACTTCTTGTTCTCTGACCCTGTTTCATAATTTAGGAAATGGTGGGGTGGTAATAACCGTACCTGCCTTAAAAGGTTATCCTTTTTTTTCCTCTTCTTTGGCCGCACAGCATGTGGGATCTTAGTTCCCCGACCAGGGATGGAACCTGCACCCGCTGCAGTGGGAGCATGGGGTCTTAACCACTGGACCGCCAGGGAAGTCCCTAAAGGGTTATTCTAGTTCTGAATGTTTCAATCCTTGTCAGACATTTACCAGTGTTTAGCACACACACAGAAAATGCTTGGCCCTCAA
The DNA here is from genome assembly GCF_964165515.1 of Mesoplodon bidens. Taxonomy (NCBI): domain Eukaryota; kingdom Metazoa; phylum Chordata; class Mammalia; order Artiodactyla; family Ziphiidae; genus Mesoplodon; species Mesoplodon bidens. The sequence goes on along the minus strand of NC_138176.1, from coordinate 114,165,038 downwards.
AAAAACTGTTTTCTAATATTAAGACTACTTATCAGTGCACTTTTTACCCACTACCAACTGGCTGTTTTGCCAAGAACTGATTAAAGCAGAATTGTCATGTGAGAGACTTCTAAGCCAAACAGTGAACGCTGTGAGAACGCAGCACCTGGGAGGTTTCGTCTTGGCTGTGCACCCATGATTAGAAGGTGGCAGAACAGGCTTCAGAGACGCAGTTCACCCCCTCAGGAGCCAGTCAGTCAGGAACTTTCTCAGTGTTAAAGCCTGAAATTCCAAAGACCACCAGGAACAAGCCTGTTGTCTGTTAAAATCAGATTTATCGACTCAATACCGTGAGAGAAGATATTTCGCAGGAACCAAAGGCTGCTGACCAAGAGGGTGGAGGAAAGCATCTTTCAGATGCTCCCTCTGAAGGAGTCTTAGGCGGGTCTAAGAGAAGCAGTTCTGGACTGGTTGCTGTTTCTGAGGTGAAATTATTAGAAGCAGGGATTAATCAGGATTTGGGTGCTGTCTTAGTTCAGGCTACCATAACAAATAACCTCAGACTGGGTGGCTTTAAAGAGCAAACATTTATTACTCACGGTGCTGGAGGCTGGGAAGTTCAAGATCAAGGTGCTGGCAGATCTGATGTCTGGTGAGGACCCGAATCCTGGTGTGCAGACAACCATCTTCTGGTTCTATCCAGAGACAACAAGGTTGCATGTCTTTTCTTATAAGGACACTAATCCCATTCATCATGACCTAATCACCCCAAAGGCCATGCCTCCTAATGCCATCACACTGGGGGTTAGGATTTTAACATAGGAGTTCAGGCAGAACATAAACGTTCAGTCCCTGACAGGTGCTGCCATGAGGACAAGGTGGCTTAGCAGTTGGGTATCCCCAGGGATTTATTAATTTTGTTGATCCTTTCAAAAAACCAACTCTTGGTTTTGTTAATTTTCTTTATTGTTTTTCTGTTCTCTATTTACCTCAGCTGTAATCTTTATTGTTTCCTTCCTTCTGCTAGCTTTGTGTTAGTTTGTTCCTTTTCTAGTTGCTTAAGGTGTAAAATTAGGTTGTTGGTTTGAGATCTCTCTTCTTTTTTAATATAAGCATCTACAGCTCTAAGTTTTCCTCTTAGCACTGCTTTCAGTGCATCACATAAGTTCTGTCGTTAATGTGTTTAATTTTTATTTGTCTCAAGATGTTTTCCAATTTTCTTTGCGATTTCTTCTTTGATCCATTGGTTAAGAGTGTGTTGTTTAATTTGCACATATTTGTGAATGTTCCTGTTTCCTTCTGCTGTCCATTTCTAGTTTCATTCCACTTAGTCAGAAAATGTACTTTGTATGATTTCAATAATTTTTTAAGACTTGTAGCCTAATATATGGTTTATCCTGGAAATATTCCACGCCACTTGAGAAGAATGTGTATTCTGCCCTTGTTGGGTAGCGTGTTCTATATATGTCCGTTTAAGTGTTCTATGTTCTTATGGACCGTCTGTCTAGTTGTTCTATTCATTATCGAAAGTATTGAAGTCTCTGACTATTACTGTAGAACTGTCTATTTCTCCTTTCAATTCTGTCAGTGTTTGCGTCATATATTGAGGAGCTCTGCTGTTTGGTACATAGATTTTATAATTGTTATATCCTTTTGGTGAATTGACCCTTTTGTCATTATATAATGTCCTTCTTTGTCTCTTGTGACAGTTTTTGATCTAAATTCTATCTTTTATATTGGTATAGCCACCTCTGTTCTCTTCTGGTTACTATTTGAATAGAACTATTCATCAACTCTTTCCTCATTCATTAAAATGACAAGTCAACCAAAAGGCAGTCATGGTAGAATGGCAATACGTTTGCTAGTGTCATGGAAATGCAAATACTAAGTGCAACTTAATTCACACAATCACTTAACACTACAGTAACCTAACAAGGAGCTCTGAAGCCTCTGTTGTTAAGAAACATCCTTAGCCATTTGAAATAGTGCTTCAGAGAAAACCTCTAGCTGACAGGATTCTATGCATTGGTACTGACATGTAGGATATTCATTTAGACATTTTGTTTCTCTGATGTCCTTTTTATAAGAAGCTATAAATCTTTTGTTAGTGAAAGATCACTTTCCATCTTACTGCCTTTTCAGGAAATGCCATATTAAGCCACCTAAAAGAAATATTCAAGATACTGGAAAACAAGATTCACATTTTACTGTTAAAATTCGTAAAATGTATTTTTCTGAAACGGGCCTGAAAAAGAATGTTAAGACAAACTGTCTTAGTGCTTTCTACCTAAAAAGTAAGTTTATGCCAGATATACACTGGTGAAGTTATAGAACAAAGGTATAAGGTCATAGATGGAAAACTAATCATCATAGTGATGGTGTATACATTAAGGTTTGGGTGAGTAAATTAAATTTCTACAACAAATGAATTTTAAAATTATATTTCCCAATAATAAACATATAATAAATATAGTATCTTACAAAAACTTGTAACCTTTCACTCAAGGCTTAAATTCCATAAGAGAGGGCAAAAATTTTACACTGAAAAATAGATTATTACAGGACAATGTTTTGCCTTTCACAGAAAAAAATTAGCCAGAAACAACTTCATAATGCTAAAATTTAAAAATTCAGTTTACGTTCAGCACTTTACCCCACTTGGCTAATTCTCTTTTCTCTTTGTGTCTTTATGGTGACTGTTAAGTAAATATTTTTCAGGCTTCTCATTCTTCTCTGTCCAAGGATAATGACAAGTTCAGTGTTGCTTTCTCAACAGTGCTTGCATCATTGATCTTATCCTCTCAAGGAAATTTTATACTGATTTTTTTTTTTTTTTTTTTTGCCTATGGCATCCAATTTAGTAAGAGCTAAATCAAAATATTTAGGGTTTATAATTTTCTCTTTCTACAAGAGGCACCAATTCTAGGATGGACATTTGGGATATCCTTTGAGATCAAAAGGAAATTCAAACAACATCAATGATTCAATCAACAAATGCTTATTGGCAACTGTGTATAGGTACTGTGGTAAATAATCAGAGAAGTATTACATGAGTAAGGAATTCTCTCTTCAAGGATGTTACAGTCTGGATAGGCTATTTTTTTAAAATATTTATTTATTTATTTATTTGGCTGTGCTGGGTTTTAGTTGTGGGATCTTTAGTTGTGGCACGTGGGATCATTTTAGTTGCGGCACGTGGGATCTTTTTAGTTGCGGCACGCGGGATCTAATTCCCTGACCAGGGATCGAACCCGGGCCTCCTGCATTGGGAGCTCGGAGTCTTAGTCACTGGACCACTGTGGAAGTCCCTGGGTAGGCTACGTTACAAACACACACACAAAAGACTAGTCATACAGAGGAGCTAATGATGAGTGTGAAATAAATACTATGGACCACAGTTCACATTGGGTCAAAGAGAGAGATTTCTTTGGCCTGTGGTAGTAAGGTTGGCTACCTAGAGGAGGTAAGGAATCAGTGTAGGATGGAGAGAAGGGAACAGCAAATGTTGAAGGAGGAGAAGGGGAGATATCTCCAGAATAAACCGAAATGATCTGCCATGAATTGAAGTATGCTTTAGTAGGTTGGAAATTAGATTTGAATATATTTCAAATATACTGATCTGTGCATATTTTCAAAATATCCCTTTGGAAAGGTGGAGCATATATGGTTGACTCTCTTGGCCCCATCCAATGCCACAGGGTACTGCCGTGGCCAATGAAATCACCCTACTGCAGGCCTTTCCCTCACCCTTAATCTCTTTCGTGTCTTAGACCCTCTTCCATATCCAGTGCTTTGCTTCACTGTGGATTAGGATTTATAATCTTACCATCATCAAGTCTTAAAGATAATTCCCAGCCTTCGTCTATGTAACAATCTTTTACACTGCAGCACTGCTCAGAATTTTGTCTTCTAACAGTACCTGGATAAATGATCATTTTAACTTCAAAAAATTTCATTAACAGCTGCTAATTAAAGATTTGCAGTTTCAGACTTAACCCATGATTTTTATTAGTCAGGATCAGAATAAAGAGAATATAGGGCTCTGGTTATCTGTTTTAAATATAGCAGTGTGTACATGCCAAGCCCAAACTTCAATCTATCCCTCCCTTGTCCCCTCCACCCCCAGCCCCGTAACCATAAGTTTGTTCTCTAAGTCTGTGAGTCTGTTTCTGTTTCGTAAATAGGTTCAGTTGTATCATTTTATTTTAGATTCCGCATAGAAGCAATATCATATGATATTTGTCTTTAAGATAGATAACCAACAAGGACCTATTGTATAGCACAGGGAACTCTGCTCAATATTCTGTAATAACCTACATGGGAAAAGAATTTGAAAAAGAATAGATACATGTATATGTATAACTGAATCACTTTGCTGTACACCTAAAACTAACACAACATTGTTAATCAACTATATTCCAATATAAAACAAAAAAAATTTTTAAGTCATTAAAAAATAAAACAAACAAACAAAAAAGCATATACAGGTCTCCAGAAATAAAATAACCAAATTAAAGAATTCAGGAAGAAATTACACGAATGTCTGCCTGTACACAAACACTCCTCCCTGCTCATCCATGTGGAGGGCTCAGGAGAAAGACAACATCTCCCCTCTCACCCCACCCCACTTTGTTAGCCAAAGAGTTGCCTTCCTTACTAGAAAAAGCAAATGATTCCCCACTGACTGCTTGTCACTAGTTTCTAATGGATTGGGGGCAACTTGCTAAACTTCTTGGTATCTCAGTCCTAACCCCATGGGGTTGTTGGGAGAATTAAACAGTAACCTGTAAAGTGAAAAGAACACTAGTGAGTGGCAGCCCCAGCAACTGGAGTAGTCATAGCTGCGTGCCATATAATCCAGTTTCAACCTCAATATAGCCTTGGTATGATGAGGATAGGAATGGTGCAGAATAGGAAGAAGGAAGAAAGAAACCGTAAGACTTCACTACTTTATTTCTTAAAAATTGGTGGGGGGGGGCCTCCCTGGTGGCGCAGTGGTTAAGAATCCGTCTGCCAGTGCAGGGGACATGGGTTCAAGCCCTGGTCCGGGAAGATCCCACATGCCACGGAGCAACTAAGCCTGTGCGCCACAACTACTGAGCCTGCGCTCTAGAGCCCGTGAGCCACAACTAATGAAGCCTGTGTGCCACAACTGCTGAAACCCGCGTGCCTAGAGCCCGTGCTCCGCAACAAAAGAAGCCACCACAATGAAAAGCCCGAGCACCTCAGTGAAGAGTAGCCCAGCTCACAGCAACTAGAGAAAGCCCGCGCGCAGCAACAAAGAGCCAACTCAGCCAAAAATAAATAAATAAAATAAAAAAATTAAAAAAAAAATTGGTGGAATGTTTGTGGAGTTTGAATTTTGAAGGTATTTGATGAAGAGGATCATAATTTCAAATCCAGATCAATGTATTGCTATCAGTATAATCACTACCGTCTGCATTCAGTATGTTCACCCTATTAGCTGGTTACATTTCAACAGTTTTCTGGGTTTGCTACTGCAAGCTTGTACCTAATGGTGCCCATGTTTAATTCTATAAATAGATAAGAAATCCTTTGGCATGATGAAGCATGTTGGCAGTTGTCTACAGACTTTTTTTTTTTTTTTTTTTGACGGTACGCAGGTCTCTCACTGTTGTGGCCTCTCCCGTTGCGGAGCGCAGGCTCTGGACACGCAGGCTCAGCGGCCATGGCTCATGGGCCCAGCCGCTCCGCGGCATGTGGGATCTTCCCGGACCGGGGCACAAACCCGTGTCCCCTGTATCGGCAGGCGGACTCTCAACCACTGTGCCACCAGGGAAGCCCTCTACAGACATTTTTGATTGTCACAACAGGGAGGGTCCTCCAGGCTTGAATGAATACATCATTCTCAGTGTCAGGACTTCAAGTTATGTGAAAATTCAGTAATATGGACTTTCAATCGCCAAAGCTGCCACTGTGCAGTGCCTAATTTGTTTAATTTGCGATCCACCATAATTCACAATGAACTCCAAATCTGGCAGCCTGATCTGAGATGGCCAGCTAAGCTACCTAGTGGTAGGCCAGCAACTTTGGACTCTTTCTTCTCAGAAAGGGCAGCAACTTTTCCTTCACTGAGACAGATGCATTCTGAATTTGGACTTGCTTTTCTATCTGTCCTGCCTCTCCCAGCATCATTATCTGTGGATTCTCTTTTGCAACAGAAAGTGATCAAGAATGAAGTAACGGGACAAAAAAATCATTTTGGACTGTAAAATGCAGTAGAACACATGAGAAAGAATAACCAAAATATTTTTAAAAGATCCTAAATCTGATCAAAAAATTGTTTCATGATGACTGAAATTTGATTACTCATGGGAAAAGAAATAATATTAAAGCAGGTGTTCGATTAGTATTGAAATGTTAAGTAACAAAAAAGTTTCTAACTTTCTTTTGAGTAATTTGGAAAAACAATTCTGCTTTGAGCAGTGTGCTTTTAAAATAAATTAGAAATGAGCTGCATGAACATAGGAACACGAATCTAATAAACTTTATTAAATATTTAAGCAACATTGCAGAGAAGATTGCAGACTGCCTTCCCTCACAATCACAAGATAGCTGCTAGTAGCTCTTAAGACAGGACACTTCTTCACTTACCCCATCCCAGTTGTAAAATAAAAGCTCTTCCCATAAGTCTGACTGGACCAGCTTTGGTCACTTCCCTATTCCTGAACCAATAATAATTGCCTGATGTTGTCATGTGTTGATTGCTTCTAACTTAGGTTTCTGATTCTATTATTGTGAGGCCAGTGGCATCACCATATTTGAATAGACTAAACAGGACGCCTCTCTGTGGCTGGGAATGGGATTATTACCTCTGAAATCACATGAGTCATAAGGGGAATAAATGGAGGATGGATGGAAATTGGGGTTCTGATGCAAAGGAGGAAAGGAGAAATAGATGCTAGGGGAAGAGTGTCCACAAGGAGTGAAACTCTCTTTCCCTTGTAGAGAGAGTCAAGGTCACATCCCCTCCAACACTTACACCTCCCTTCTCGTCTGTTTTCCGGGTTGTGCAAAAAGCCAAACACAGCCAAATGACAGTGTCAACTTCTGTTTCAGCAACAAACTTACTATGTCTTGGAGATGGGGTGGGAGAGAGGGAGAACATGTCAGTAAAACCTTCAGATCTACAGAACCAAGAGTCCGGGGAAAGAAAGCAAGTGGTTCATGAGCTGTAATGTTGTGAAGAATCCTCTTATCCATCACTCAGTTCTACTCTTGGCTTCCTGTATCTGTGCATTCTGCTGTGGGAAATATAATATATGCCACTAATTCAAAGCATATATTGCATCTGAAAAGCAGCAGCCAATCCCCATTGCGTTGCTTTTGTTAGCACAGATAAAGCTGACCCATGGAGGAGGGCAGAGCCAAGAGAAGATGTGAGAAGTTAAGCAGGACCTTTGATCAAAATGTGCCTGAAACCTAATCTACCTTCTGACTTCATGTTCCTGAGAAAATAAAGTTCATTGGTTTTGATTCAGTTTTTTTAATTTTATTTTTTTATTGAAGTATAGTTGATTTACAATGTTGTGTTAATTTCTGCTGTACAGCAAAGTGATTTAGTTATATACATATATATATATATATATTCTTTTAAAAAATATTCCTTTCCATTATGGTTTATCATATGATATTGAATATAGTTCCCTGTGCTATACAGTAGGACCTTGTTGTTTATCCATTCTGTATATAAAAGCTTACATCTGCTGATCCCAGCCTCCCACTCCATCCCTCCCACAGCCCTTCCCCCTTGGCCACCAGTCTGTTCTCTATGTCCCTGATTCTGTTTCTGTTTCCTAGATAGGTTCATTTGTGTCATATTTTAGATTCCATATATAAGTGATACCATATGGTATTTGTCTTTCTCTTTCTGACTTACTTTACTTAGTAGGATAATCTCTAGGTCCATCCATGTTGCTGCAAATGGCATTATTTCATTCTTTTTTATGGCTGACTAATATTCCATTGTACATATGTACCACATCTTCTTTATCCATTCATCTGTCGATGGACATTTAGGTTGTTTCCATGTCTCGGCTACTGTGAATAGTGCTGCTATGAATATAGGGGTGCATGTGTCTTTTTAAATTATAGTTTTGTCTGGATATATGCCCAGGAGTGGGATTGCTGGATCATATAGTAAGTCTATTTTTAGTTTTCTGAGGAACATCCATGCTGTTTTCCACAGTGGCTGCACCAACTTACATTTCCACCAACATTATAGGAGGGATCCCTTTTCTCCACACCCTGTCCAGCATTTGTTATTTGTAGACTTTTTAATGACGGCCATTCTGATCGGTGTGAGGTGATACCTCACTGTAGTTTTGATTTGTATTTCTCTAATAATCAGCGATGTTGAGCGGTTTTGATTCAATTTTAAATGGAGTTTCTGTTATTTATTTTCCCCCCAAAGCATACAAATAGATACACTCTGATACAGTGGAGGCCATGAGGAGAGTGATGAGAAGCTGAGGTTCACTCTGGGCTCTTCCTTAATTACTATTTCTAATGGCAAAAGTACATGAAGACCACTCTCCCCCTGCACTGGCAGAAGGACCGTAGAATATGGTGGTGCTGGAAGAGAAGTGTATTTTTTCTGCCCAGCATCCATCATTTGGAGATCTGTCTTCACCTACTCTACATGGTACTTGATATTTTAATCCAGTTTCTTCAAGATTAGATGGCAAGATGGAGTTAAATGTGCAAGAAATTTATTGGGGAAATGCTTATTAGAGAAAATGAGGAGGGGGGCTGGAGAGGCTGGGAGCGTGGTCAGACTTGGATGCAGGTCTGATGAAAGAAGAAGGAAGATGAGAAGGAGATGGAGGTGTATGGGGTCTGTGCTAACCTACTGATGGCCTTCAGAGCACAGTTTCAAGGCCCTGCAGTTGGAGGTCTGAGAGGTGCCTTCCCCTTGGCTGCACAACCAGTAATAGAAGGGAACATGCTAGACTACACACGCCCACTGCAAGGGCAGTGAGACTAGGTTGGGTCAATGACATACCCTTTCAGGAATTTTAATATGAGGGAGAAAACCCACAAATGACTTAAGGTGTCAGAAGCAGAGTCACACAATGGCAGGGCCCACAGGGAAGTTTCTTCTGCTGACGACTTCAGTGCTGCCTTGATTGCATTTCAAGGTTTTATGGTTCAGCATTTTCTTTGACTGCATGGATTGTTCAGTATAATTGCAATACATCCTTTTGTTTTGAATTTAGAGTTGTTTTCTATTGCTTGTAGACATCAAAGAACCCTAGCCGAGGTGGGAGGAAGGGGTTAGTTTTTAAAATAAGTAAATGTGGCTCTTCCACTGGAGGCCTACACGCCGCGGCTGGGGCCGCCGCCATGTCTCTAGTAATCCCCGAGAAGTTCCAGCACATTTTGCGAGTACTCAACACCAACATCGATGGGCGGCGGAAAATTGCCTTTGCCATCACTGCAATTAAGGGTGTGGGGCGAAGATATGCTCATGTGGTGTTGAGGAAAGCAGACATCGACCTCACCAAGAGGGCAGGAGAGCTCACTGAGGATGAGGTGGAACGTGTGATCACCATTATGCAGAATCCACGCCAATACAAGATCCCAGACTGGTTCTTAAACAGACAGGAGGATGTGAAGGATGGAAAATACAGCCAGGTCCTGGCCAACGGTCTGGACAACAAGCTCCGTGAAGACCTGGAGCGACTGAAGAAGATTAGGGCCCACCGAGGGCTACGCCACTTCTGGGGACTTCGCGTACGAGGCCAGCACACCAAGACCACAGGCCGCCGTGGCCGCACCGTGGGTGTGTCCAAGAAGAAATAAATTTGTGGGCGTTGTCTGTTAATAAATAGTTTATACAGTTAAAAAAATAAAATAAAATAAAATAAAAATAAAATAAAATAAGTAAATGTGGACACCCTCAGACTTCCGGGTAAGATGGCGGAAGAGTAAGATGCGGAGATCACCTTCCTCCCCACGGATACACCAGAAATACAGCTACACGTGGAACAACTCCTACAGAACACCTACTGAACGCTGGCAGAAGACCCCAGACCTCCCAAAAGGCAAGAAACTCCCCACATACCTGGGTAGGGCAAAGCGGAGAGATTCCCGCACAGAGGATCGGTGCCAAGCAGCACTCACCATCCCGAGGGGCTTGTCTGCTCGCCCGCCGGGGCAGGCGGCGCTGGAAGCTGAGGCTCGGGCTTCGGTCAGAGCGCAGGGAGAGGACTGGGGCTGGCGGCGAGAACTCAGCCGGAAGGGGGCTAATGTGCCACAGCTAGCCGGCAGGGAGTCCGGGAAAACTCTGGAGCTGCCGAAGAGGCAAGAGACTTTTTCTTCCCTCTTGGTTTCCTGGTGCGCGAGGAGAGGGGATTGAGAGCGCTGCTTAAAGGGGCTCCACAGACGGGCGCGAGCCACGACTGAAAGCGCGGAGCCCGGTGACGGGCGTGGGACGCTGGGGCTGCTGCTGCTGCTGCCGGGAGGCCTGTGTGCGAGCGCAGGTCACTGTCCACACGGCCCTTCCGGCAGCCTGTGCAGCCCGCCACTGCCGGGGTCCCGGGATCCAGGGGCGGCTTCCCTGGGAGAGCGCGCGGCGCACCTCGGGCTGGTGCAACGTCACGCCGACCTCTGCCGCTGCAGGCTTGCCCCGCACTCCGTGCCCCTCCCTCCCGCCCGGCCTGGGTGAGCCAGAGTCCCCGAAGAGGCTGCTCCTTTAACCCTGTCCTGTCTGAGCGAAGAACAGACACCCTCCGGCGACCTACACGCAGAGGCGGGGCCAAATCCAAAGCTGAGACCCAGGAGCTGTGAGAACAAAGAAGAGAAAGGGAAACCTCTCCCAGCAGCCTCAGAAGCAGCGGATTAAAGCTCCACAATCAACTTGATGTACCCTGCATCTGTGGAATACATGAATAGACAACAAATCATCCCAAATTGAGGAGCCAGGAGTCAGTGCTGTGCCTCTGAGGTGGGAGAGCCAACTACAGGACACTGGTCCACAAGAGACCTCCCAGCTCCACATAATATCAAACGGCGAAAATCTTCCAGAGATCTCCATCTCAACACCAGCACCCAGCTTCACTCAACGACCAGCAAGCTACAGTGCTGGACACCCTATGCCAAACAACTAGCAAGACAGGAACACAACGCCACCCATTAGCAGAGAGGTGGCCTAAAATCATAAAAAGTCCGCAGACACCCCAAAACACACCACCAGACGTGGACCTGCCCACCAGAAAGACAAGATCCAGCCTCATCCACCAGAACACAGGCACTAGTCCCCTCCACCAGGAAGCCTACACAACCCACTAAACCAACCTTAGCCACTGGGGACAGACACCAAAAACAACGGGAACTACGAACCTGCAGCCTGCAAAAAGGAGACCCCAAACACAGTAACATAAGCAAAATGAGAAGACAGAAAAACACACAGCAGGAGAAGGAGCAAGATAAAAACCCACCAGACCTAACAAATGAAGAGGTAATAGGCAGTCTACCTGAAAAAGAATTCAGAATAATGATGGTAAAGATGATCCAAGATTCTATTTCCCAGATCCAAAATGTTGGAAATAGAATAGACAAAATGCAAGAAACAGTTAACAAGGACCTAGAAGAACTAAAGATGAATCAAGCATCGATTAAAAACACAATAAATGAAATAAAAAATACTCTAGATGGGATCAATAGCAGAATAACTGAGGCAGAAGAATGGATAAGTGAGGTGGAAGATAAAATAGTGGAAATAACTGCTGCAGAGCAAAATAAAGAAAAAAGAAGGAAAAGAACAGAGGACAGCCTCAGAGACCTCTGGGACAACATTAAACGCACCAACATTCGAATTATAGGGGTCCCAGAAGAAGAAGAGAAAAAGAAAGGGACTGAGAAAATATTTGAAGAGATTATAGTTGAAAATTTCCCTAATAAGGGAAAGGATATAGTTAATCAAGTCCAGGAGGCACAGAGAGTCCCATACAGAATAAATCCAAGGAGAAATACGCCAAGACACATATTAATCAAACTGTCAAAAATTAAACACAAAGAAATCATATTAAAAGCAGCAAGGCAAAAACAACAAATAACACACAAGGGAATCCCCATCAGGATAACAGCTGATCTCTCAGCAGAAACTCTACAAGCCAGAAGGGAGTGGCAGGACATAATTAAAGTGATGAAGGAGAAAAACCTGCAACCAAGATTACTCTACCCAGCAAGGATCTCATTCAGATTTGATGGAGAAATTAAAACGTTTACAGACAAGCAAAAGCTGAGAGAGTTCAGCACCACCAAACCAGCTTTACAACAAATGCTAAAGGAACTTCTCTAGGCAAGAAACACAACAGAAGGAAAAGACCTACAATAACGAACCCAAAACAATTAAGAAAATGGGAATAGGAACATACATATCCATAATTACCTTAAATGTAAATGGACTAAATGCTCCCACCAAAAGACACAGATTGGCTGAATGGATACAAAAACAAGACCCATATATATGCTGTCTACAAGAGACCCACTTCAGACCTAGAGACACATACAGACTGAAAGTGAGGGGATGGAAAAAGATATTCCATGCAAATGGAAACCAAAAGAAAGCTGGAGTAGCAATTCTCATATCAGACAAAATAGACTTTAAAATAAAGACTACTAGAAGAGACAAAGAAGGACACTACTACATAATGATCAAGGGATCGATCCAAGAAGAAGATATAACAATTGTAAATATTTATGCACCCAACATAGGAGCACCTCAATACATAAGGCAAATACTAACAGCCATAAAAGGAGAAATCAACAGTAACACAATCATAGTAGGGGACTTTAACACCCCACTTTCACCAATGGACAGATCATCCAAAATGAAAATAAATAAGGAAACACAAGCTTTAAATGATACATTAAACAAGATGGACTTAATTGATATTTATAGGACATTCCATCCAAAAACAACAGAATACACATTTTTCTCAAGTGCTCATGGAACATTCTCCAGGATAGATCATATCTTGGGTCACAAATCAAGCCTTGGTAAATTTAAGAAAATTGAAATTGTATCAAGTATCTTTTCCGACCACAATGCTATGAGACTAGATATCAATTACAGGAAAAGAGCTGTAAAAAATACAAACACATGGAGGCTAAACAATACACTACTTAATAACAAAGTGATCACTGAAGAAATCAAAGAGGAAATTTAAAAATACCTAGAAACGGGCTTCCCTGGTGGTGCAGTGGTTGAGAGTCCGCCTGCCGATGCAGGGGACGTGGGTTCGTGCCCCCGTCTGGGAGGATCCCATGTGCCGCGGAGCGGCTGGGCCCGTGGGCCATGGCTGCTAGGCCTGCGCGTCTGGAGCCTGTGCTCCGCAATGGGAGAGGCCACAGCAGTGAGAGGCCCGCGTACCGCAAAAAAAAAAAAAAAAAAAAAAAAATACCTAGAAACAAATGACAATGGAGACACGACGACACAAAACCTCTGGGATGCAGCAAAAACAGTTCTAAGAGGGAAGTTTATAGCAATACAATCCCACCTTAAGAAACAGGAAACATCTCGAATAAACAACCTAACCTTGCACCTAAAGCAATTAGTGAAAGAAGAACAAAAACATCCCAAAGTTAGCAGAAGGAAAGAAATCATAAAAATCAGATCAGAAATAAATGAAAAAGAAATGAAGGAAATGATAGCTAAGATCAATAAAACTAAAAGCTGGTTCTTTGAGAAGATAAACAAAATTGACAAACCATTAGCCAGACTCATCAAGAAAAAAAGGGAGAAGACTCAAATCAATAGAATTAGAAATGAAAAAGGAGAAGTAACAACTGACACTGCAGAAATACAAAAGATCATGAGAGATTACTACAAGCAACTCTATGCCAATAAAATAGACAACCTGGAAGAAGTGGACAAATTCTTAGAAATGCACAACCTGCCAAGACTGAATCAGGAAGAAACAGAAATATGAACAGACCAATCCCAAGCACTGAAATTTAAACTGTGAATAAAAATCTTCCATCAAACAAAAGCCCAGGACCAGATGGCTTCACAGGCGAATTCTAGCAAACATTTAGAGAAGAGCTAACACCTATCCTTCTGAAACTCTTCCAAAATATAGCAGAGGGAGGAACACTCCCAAACTCATTCTACGAGGCCACCATCACCTTGATACCAAAACCAGACAAGGATGTCACAAAGAAAGAAAACTACAGGCCAATATCACTGATGAACATAGATGCAAAAATCCTCAACAAAATACTAGCAAACAGAATCCAACAGCACATTAAAAGGATCATACACCATGATCAAGTGGGGTTTATTCCAGGAATGCAAGGATTCTTCAATATACGCAAATCAATCAACGTGATACACCATATTAACAAATTGAAGGAGAAAAACCATATGATCATCTCAATAGATGCAGAGAAAGCTTTCGACAAAATTCAACACCCATTTATGATAAAAACCCTCCAGAAAGTAGGCATAGAGGGAACTTTCCTCAACATAATAAAGGCCATATATGACAAACGCACAGCCAGCATCGTCCTCAATGGTGAAAAACTGAAACCATTTCCACTAAGATCAGGAACAAGACAAGGCTGCCCACTCTCACCACTCTTATTCAACCTAGTTTTGGAAGTTTTAGCCACAGCAATCAGAGAAGAAAAGGAAATAAAAGGAATCCAAATTGGAAAAGAAGAAGTAAAGCTGTCACTGTTTGCAGATGACATGATACTATACATAGAGAATCCTAAAGATGCTACCAGAAAACTACTAGAGCTAATCAATGAATTTGGTAAAGTTGCAGGATACAAAATTAATGCACAGAAATCTCTGGCATTCCTATATACTAATGATGAAAAATCTGAAAGTGAAATCAAGGAAGCACTCTCATTTACCATTGCAAAAAAAAGAATAAAATATCTAGGAATAAACCTACCTAAGGAGACAAAAGACCTGTATGCAGAAAATTATAAGACACTGATGAAAGAAATTAAAGATGATACAAATAGATGGAGAGATGTACCATGTTCTTGGATTGGAAGAATCAACACTGTGAAAATGACTCTACTACCCAAAGCAATCTACAGATTCAATGCAATCCCTATCAAACTACCCCTGGCATTTTTCACAGAACTAGAACAAAAAATTTCGCAATTTGTATGGAAACACAAAAGACCCCGAATAGCCAAAGCAATCTTGAGAACGAAAAATGGAGCTGGAGGAATCAGGCTCCCTGACTTCAGACTATACTACAAAGCTACAGTCATCAAGACAGTATGGTACTGGCACAAAAACAGAAAGATAGATCAATGGAACAGGATAGAAAGCCCAGAGATAAACCCACGGACATATGGTCACCTTATCTTTGATAAAGGAGGCAGGAATGTACAGTGGAGAAAGGACAGTCTCTTCAATAAGTGGTGCTGGGAAAACTGGATAGGGACATGTAAAAGTATGAGATTAGATCACTCCCTAACACCATACACAAAAATAAGCTCAAAATGGATTAAAGACCTAAATGTAAGGCCAGACACTATCAAACTCTTAGAGGAAAACATAGGCACAACACTCTATGACATAAATCACAGCAAGATCCTTTTGGACCCACCTCCTAGAGAAATGGAAATAAAAACAAAAACAAACAAATGGGACCTAATGAAACTTAAAAGCTTTTGCACAGCGAAGGAAACCATAAACAAGACCAAAAGACAACCCTCAGAATGGGAGAAAATATTTGTATATGAAGCAACTGACAAAGGATTAATCTCCAAAATTTATAAGCAGCTCATGCAGCTCAATAACAAAAAAACAAACAACCCAATCCAAAAATGGGCAGAAGACCTAAATAGACATTTCTCCACAGAAGATATACAGACTGCCAACAAACACATGAAAGGATGCTCAACATCTTTACTCATTAGAGAAATGCAAATCAAAACTACAATGAGATATCATCTCACACCAGTCAGAATGGCCATCATCAAAAAATCTACAAACAATAAATGCTGGAGAGGGTGTGGAAAAAAAGGAACACTCTTGCACTGCTGGTGGGAATGTGAATTGGTACAGCCACTATGGAGAACGGTATGGAGGTTCCTTAAAAAACTACAAATAGAACTACCATATGACCCAGCAATCCCAGTACTGGGCATATACCCTGAGAAAACCATAATTCAAAAAGAGACATTTACCAAAATGTTCATAGCAGCCCTATTTACAATAGCCCGGAGATGGAAACAACCTAAGTGTCCATCATCGGATGAATGGGTAAAGAAGATGTGGCACATATATACAATGGAATATTACTCAGCCATAAAAAGAAATGAAATTGAGCTATTTGTAATGAGGTGGATGGACCTAGAGTCTGTCATACAGAGTGAAGTAAGTCAGAAAGAAAAAGACAAATACTCTATGCTGACACATATATATGGAATTTAAGAAAAAGAAATGTCATGAAGAACATAGGGGTAAGACAGGAATACAGACACAGACCTACTAGAGAATGGACTTGAGGATATGGGGAGGGGGAAGGGTAAGCTGTGACAAAGTGAAAGCGCGGCATGGACATATATACACTACCAAACGTAAGGTAGATAGCTAGTGGGAAGCAGCCGCATAGCACAGGGAGATCAGCTCGGTGCTTTGTGACCGCCTGGAGGGGTGGGATAGGGAGGGTGGGAGGGAGACGCAAAAGGGAGGGGATATGGGAACATATGTATATGTATAACTGATTAAATTTGTTATAAAGCAAAAAATAAAAAAAATAAAAAATAAAAATAAATAAAATAAAAGAGCCACAAAAAATAAATAAATAAATAAAAAATAAAATAAGTAAATGTGGGGACTTCCCTGGTGGCGCAGTGGTTAAGAATCCGCCTGCTAATGAAGCGGACACGGGTTCGAGCCCTGGTCCTGGAGGATCCCACATGCCGCGGAGCAACTAAGCCCGTGCGCCACAACTACTGAGCCTGTGCTCTAGAGCCCACAAGCCACAACTACTGAGCCCATGTGCCACAACTACTGAAGCCCGCACACCTAGAGCCCGTGCTCCGCAACAAGGGAAGCCACCACCATGAGAAGCCCATGCACCGCAACGAAGAGTAGCCCCCGCTCACCGCAACTAGAGAAAGCCCGCGCACAGCAACAAGGACCCAACACAGCCAAAATTAAATAAATAAATAAATTTAAAATAAGTAAATGCTTTTAGAGAAATAAAAGTAGGTATTAGTATTGTTTAAAATTTTTTAAAGTACATACACGATTTTATATTGAATATGTACTGGAAAGTTGCTTTTTTGTTTAAAATTATGTCTAAAATTTCATCCATGGCTACAGTTCAGTATGGAGCATTCCATTAAATGGATATGGTTATTCCATTGAAAGATTACAGTATTTTGCAGTTACATAGGTGAATGTATGTGTATGTGTCTTTTGTGCACCTCTGAAAGCATTTCTACGGAATACGTACCTAACAGTATAATTGCTGTGTCCTGAGGTGACCACTTCTTTAACTATGATCGAATTGCCAATTGCTCTTCATAGTGGTGGTAACAATTTACTCCCCTGTCAGGAATACCGAAGATTTCTCATTGCTTCACATCACTGAAATACTTGATATCTTTAGATTCTTTTTTTTTTAAGCAAGAAGTAGATTTATTAATATAGGATGCTCGCTTGTGAAGGTTACACGTGGGAAGGCAAGAGGGCTCTGCCCTCTAGATTCTTAAGTGTGGTATAGCCATAAAATATTACTTGGCAGTAAGAAATAGTGAAGTACTGATACATACTACAACATGGATGAACCTTGAAAATATGCTAAGGGAAAGATTCCATTTATGTAAAATGTCCAGAAGAGGCAAAGCTACAGAGACAGAAAGCAGGTTAGTGATTGCCAGGGGCTGAGTGGGCTGGAGGGAAATGCAGGATGAATGCCAATAAGTATACAGTTTCTTTGAGGGGAAATGGAAATATTCTAAAATTTATTGTGGTGATGGTTTCACAGTTTTGCACATATGCTAAAGCCATTGAACTGTACACTTTAAATGGGTGAAGTAGATGGTATGTAAGTTATATCTTAATAAAGCTATTGCAAAAAAAAGTTTGGAGACTACTGGTCTAAACAGAGTAGAAAATATTAGCAGTAGTTAACAAAGTGGATGATGGAGTAATATGAAGTAAAGAAGCCACAATTTTTTTTAAGAAGCCACAATTTTTGATTGCTTATTGGAGATGGTGTAAAATTAGAGGTGACAGATTGCAACCCAGGTAGACTTGCAGACATGTATTATGAATTGAGATGATACCAACATAGAGAGGGTGTAGACAGCACCATATGTCTCCAACGGCTGTGATCTCAGAGACTGTCACAGCCTAGTGATGTTGCAGAGAGCTTTGGGGCTCCTATAACATATAATAAGTGCATGGCTGCCCTCTTTCTTTCTGATGTACTGCAATTAAAGTATTATGTGAAAATTAAAGGTAAACAAAGACCATGAGTTGCTATATAAATATTTTAAAAGACAGAAAGTAATTTTAATTGTGTCAATGTGGTACAGCAAGGACTAGGATTGCACATATAAGACTTCAAACTACCATGTATACTTATGGTTCTTTTGGATAGCACACCTGCATGTCAGCAATGCTTTCTCATTCCCAGTAGAGAAATGATGAATACTTATATGGTATAGTACATGCCCTAAGAGATGCTAAATATAACATAAATCTGTAATTACTGATTATACTCAATTCTGGCTTTGATGATACTGCTATCTTCGTTCATATCCACTTATATCTAAATGGACTTTCCTTATAGATGGGGCTATAGTTCTAGATTTTCCAGAGATCTTGATTTAGTATGGTTTAACTATTGTCAAGAGTAATGAGTTGTGAAGTATATCTAAAAATAATCCAGAGTAGGATATACTCTGAGAAAGTATCAAAACATAAAAAAAAAAAAATCTCAGACCACATATCCCAATGTGGAGGATTGAAAAACTTTTCATAAAGAATTATCATGGGGTTTCCCTGGTGGCGCAGTGGTTGAGAGTCCGCCTGCCGATGCAGGGGACATGGGTTCGTGCCCCGGTCCGGGAAGATCCCACATGCCGCGGAGCGCTAGGCCCATGAGCCATGGCCGCTGAGCCTGCACTTCCAGAGCCTGTGCTCCGCAACGGGAGAGGCCACAACAGTGAGAGGCCCGCGTACCGCAAAAAAAAAAGAATTATCATGAAGAGACTTCCTGAATCCATGCTTCCACTGCGGGGGGCGTGGGCTTGGTCCCTGGCCGGGGAGCGAAGATCCCACATGCCACGGTGCACAGCCAATAAACAGACAAACAAACAAATAAATAAAAAGACACCAATCGAACACATAAAAAAAAGAATTATCATGAAGAAAATTCTCTCTATGAAGTGTTGTCTTATTCACTTATGCATATTCTATTTCAAGAGTTTTCAAGTAATAGTCCCTAAGTTAGCTATACGTTGATCATCATCACAGCTTTCTGCAGGTATGACATTTGGAGCTAATTATGTATATAATTCTGGCACTTCGTTTGTGAAATGGATACTTAAGAAAAACCTAAGTCTTAAAATGTATATATTTTATGCTCTGAAAATGATTTATCATGAAGCAAGTCCTGACAAAAGGCCATTTGTTAAAATGGATTTTCTGCATGTCTGAAATCCTCATTGTTAACACCATTCCCTTAATGGCTTCTAAGGAGATATTTGCATTTTAGCAAGGCTAAATTTTTTTTTTTTTAACCTGGAAATAGCCCCTAATTGAGTAACTGACCTGAACTGACTTCAACCAGAAAAGTGCTAGGCATCTGGTGAAAGGGACTGACGTCAGGAAAAAGCCCTAAGAGGCTAGAATAGGGATGGCCACTTTGGTTGCTATTAGGAGTCCGGGAGGTATGAACATTAGTGAAATGGGCTGCTGGGGGTGGAAAGTGGCGTTCAGGTGTGTTCCAATGGCAGCAGCATCCCCTGAGCTCCAGGTAATGGCTGATTGTGGGACTGTTGTCAGATCTTCAGATTTTTCAATAGACCAGCAACTTGGATACAGCTGTGAACTCTTCTTATTGCTAAATGTTGACAGCTAATTACATTTAAAAAAAAATCTGTAGGTCAACCATTTGTAAGCCAAAAAGTTTAGTCCTGCTGGCTGTATGAGGCCACAGACCACCAATCTGAAATTTTCAGAATAGAACATTTGCCAAAGGAAGCTGAGGAATATTGAGGACAAAAGTTGACCACTTCTCGGGGCTTCCCTGTTGGCGCAGTGGTTGGGAGTCCGCCTGCCAATGCAGGGGACATGGGTTCGTGCCCCGGTCCGGGAAGATCCCACACGCCGTGGAGCGGCTGGGCCCGTGAGCCATGGCCGCTGAGCCTGTGCATCCAGAGCCTGTGCTCTGCAATGGGAGAGGCCGCAACAGTGAGAGGCCCGCGTAGCGCAAAAAAAAAAAAAAAAGTAGATGCTGGGATTTGAACTACAGTCTCTCTAATTCCAAATACAGTATTCTGGCCTATTTAGCCCACCCCAGATTTTCTCAGAATAATGTGGGGTTTGTCTAATTGCTTAATAGAAGTGATTTGTACAAAACCAGCTTTTGCTGCAAATCCTGGTTGCATTGGAATGCAATATTATAGAAATCAGTGGTGGTATTTCTAGGCAAATCACCTTCTAAATGATTAAGTTTGAGTTCTTCAAAGAGGAAAACAGGTTCAGGCAATAAGAGAAGGTTCACAAGGCAAAGCTGGTCCCACAACCAGAGGGCAGTGGAGAAAAGAAGTGTCTCTAGAAATAGTGGACTCCAGGTTAAAAGATTTGTCCAAAAGCAGAGAAAACTAAAAATTTATCTTTTGGTGCTTGTTTTGGGACATATAGTAGGTCAATTCAGGGTTGAGTAGTAAACTAGGCAGTAAAGCCTAGTGATCAAAAGAGGCCTCCTGAATTAAGTGACCTTGCAAAATTCACCTATATCCAAAAGTTCATTCAAAAACATTTTTTTTTTTCGGAATGCGGGCCTCTCACTGTTGTGGCCTCTCCCATTGCGGAGCACAGGCTCTGGACGTGCAGGCTCAGCAGCCATGGCTCACGGGCCCAGCCGCTCCGTGGCATGTGGGATCTTCCCAGACCGGGGCACGAACCCGTGTCCCCTGCATTGGCAGGCGGACTCTCAACCACTGCACCACCAGGGAAACCCTCAAAAACATTTTTATTAATTCAACATCTATCTCACAAGCAGCTTGATGACCACTGACAGGTAAGGAAAGCAAGGCCTGACTTTAACGAATGACTTACACGAGGTCACATGGGAAGTTGTGGCAGAATGAGAACTAGACTCCAGGAACATGTATGTCGGTGCTGAGGCCAGGACCCTGGACTGGCACACAGCCCAGTCCTACACAGACAGCTTTATTGAGCTGAGACAGAAAGGTACTTTCAGACCATTTCATTGAGCTGAGACAGAAAGGTACTTTCAGACCTTTTCAGCCTGGCCCGGCATCAGCTCACAGCAGCAGAAGCCCCAGGCAACTCACACCTGCTAGATTTTACCAGGCCTAAGATGAGGATTCTCAGAAAACAGGCTCACTCAGGGACCCCGAATCCAGCCAAAATCAGTGGCAAGTAGGATTTCCGTTGGGTAGTCAGTCTCTGTGGACACGTTAATCTGGGTGCCTTTGGGCTAACACGCTGCAACTCCTTTTGGAGGCTGAGGGGAGAAAAACCATCCAAGAGGACCACCATTCAGCCTGCATCTTCTCCTTGCTTTGCAGGCCCCTTGACTCCCTCCCTTTTTTTGCCCCAGGTCATGGGCTCTAAGAGCAAATCTCCTACTCTGCTGTGGGACCCCGAGACCCTGAGAAAAGATGCCAACTGGCCCCATGCAATTACCCTGGAAAGGCCTGTCTGGGAAAAAAGGGGAGGCCAGGGCCCTGTGGAGGAAGAAGGGAGGGTGCTGGACTTCACGGCTTTCACCTAGGGCTACTGGAAGCTGGAGGAAGGTTTTTCTGGCCTTTCTGAATGATCGAATCACTGATTCTGCAGCGTCTCGTCTTCTGAGACCGACGCTCTAGAAGGAGACAGCCTGGGCCATGGTTGCCAAGAGGCTGCTGGTGGCAGCGAGCTCCCTGGGGAGCTCCTCTGAGGCACCCACTGGGAGGTGCAGGTGAGCACAGGTGTTGGCCAGGGCACAAGGCCAGGTGCCCAGAACAACCAGTGCAGCCGGGCTGGGGCCTATGGGGTGGGTGGGAATAGGCTGGGCCACTTACAGTGATTTCTCTGCTAGAGAAGTTGATGAGGAATGATGATATTATATAAAATATATGTGGGTCAATATTAGAACTTTTAAATGTATCCACCATGCCTCTTTGGATGAAATTCGTCATCAGCTGCTATCCTCATTCACCTATGTTACCCAAAGTGATTTTTTTTTATTGTGGTAAAATATATACAACATAAAAGTTACCCTTTTAACCATTTTTTTTTTTTTTTTTTTTTTTTTTTTGCGGTACGCGGGCCTCTCACTGTTGTGGCCTCTCCCGTTGTGGAGCACAGGCTCCGGACGCGCAGGCCCAATGGCCATGGCTCACGGGCCCAGCCGCTCCGCGGCATGTGGGATCTTCCCGGACCAGGGCACGAACCCGTGTCCCCTGCATCGGCAGGCGGACTCTCAACCACTGCGCCACCAGGGAAGCCCTTAACCATTTTTAAGTATACAATTCAGTGGCTTTAAGTACATCCATAATGTTGTCTAACCATTATCACTATTTCCAGAACTTTTCATCATCCCAAACAGAAGCCCCACACCCATTAAATGATAACTCCCCATTTCCCTCCCACCCCAACCTCTGGAAATCTCTATTATACTTTCTGTTTCTGTGTAATTGCCTATTCTAGGTACCTCATATAACAGGGGTCATAAAGTATTTGTCTTTTTGTGTCCAGCTTATTTTACTTAGCATAATGTTCTCAAAGTTCAGCCACGTTGTAGCATGTGTCAGAATTTCATTCCTTTTTAAGGCTGAAAAATATTCCATTGTATGTATATACCACATTCAGTTAATCCATTCATCTGTTGATGGCCCCAGGGAATTTTTAAACAACTAGATATTTCATTTCTAACATCTCCAAAATTTTAAAAATATGTAATAAACTTTCATGTATACGATCTCTTCTTTTAAATGCTTGAAGACATTAATTATACTTTCAAAATATCCCTGCCCTGTAGGCTCTGCTACCTTCGTGTTCTCTCAAGTCAGTAGTCCCTTTATTTTCTCTCTTCCATAGTGTCAGCTTGCCCCAGGTATCTGGTCATTTTAGATCACAGGCTCATCTGCCTAGATGAGACTCTGTAGAATATCTGTTGCCTTTATTTGTACATCTCTCGGGAGAGGGGGAGTGGGAATCCAGAGGAGAATCACAGACTTATATCCTGGCCAAATTCTAGTGGGAATAAGGGAGAAGCAGGGTGCATTACCCACACTCACACCTCCAACCTAGAGGCAGATCCCCTCCCCTCTTAATGCCCCAGGCCAGAAGAGGGACAGGGGAGAGCCCAGGGGACGGGGCTACCTTTGCTTCGGTCTCCCAGCTAATCAGCTTGGCTGTTGTCCCAGGTCCTCCTCCTGTGATGCTCTCTCCCACCTCCATTTCCACCTCTGTAAAATGGGTGTGAAAATAGAAAGAATTATTCTAGTAGATTAACATTAAATTTTTATCCTCTCTTCTTCAATATTTCCATTAGAGAGAATCTTTTCTGGCTATATCAAGGATGAATAATTAACTCTTTTAAAGAAACTACATTGCACCTACGCATGTGTGACTGTGTGTGTGATTTTAAGTAATGCCATGTAAAAAGGAACCGCAATTTTTAAATTATGTTTTAAATGTGACATTACTTGAAAAGGAGGCATTAAAATATTTCCATAGTGCTAGGGACTGACGGGTCATATTGTAACTTAAACTAACAATAAGATGATGATCCATTCTTCTTAGGTAAAAATAATTCTCTTAAAGTGTGTAAAGAAGTTAACACCAGATACATAACATAAATAAATAAATATATATATATGTATATATATACATAGAGAGAGAGAGAGAACATTGGTCCAATATAATTATTAAATTTGTTCTTATCTGGTACAATCACTATAATTTTAAAATGTAACCAATATCTTTAATAGAGAACTCTTATGTGGATAAAGATTTAATCCTAAGCAAGAAAAGGCAGGCAGAAAAGACAAATATGAAATTTCTAAACCTCATATACAGTCTAATGAAAAATAAAAGTAACTGATAATGGAGGAGAAGGCTACAAACTAACAGGTTTTTAATACTGTATTCCTATTTTAAGTTAACCATAATTTGGGGATGAATATAATGTTGTAAGCCATTATAAAGTCCTGGCTGGGGGGGCTTCCCTGGTGGCACAGTGGTTAAGAATCCGCCTGCCAGTGCAGGAGACACGGGTTCGAGCCCTTGTCAGGGAAGATCCCACATGCCGTGGAGCAACTAAGCCCGTGCTCCACAGCTGCTGAGACTGTGCTCTAGAGCCCGTAAGCCACAACTACTGAGCCCACGTGCCACAACTACTGAAGCCCATGTGCCTAGAGCCCGTGCTCCGCAACAAGAGAAGCCACCGCAATGAGAAGCCCGCGCACCGCAACGAAGAGTAGCCCCCGCTCGCCACAACTAGAGAAAGCCCGCGTGTAGCAACAAAGACCCAACACAGCCCCCCAAAATAAATAAATAATAAATAAATTAAATAAATTAAATAAAAAGTCCTGGCTGTTTCTAAACCTGCCTTCAAGAAAGCAGGTATTCCTCAGTTCCCAGGCTCTCTGGCCAGGCTCAGCTCAGTACAACCAATGCCAGGATCAGATTTCCCTCAAATTATAAAATGTAATCTTTCTCTTTCCTCTTCCCTGTTTTCCCTCTTTCTTTTCAGGTGAAGGAAATGTTTGCTCCAAGGATCCTAAGTGTATTTGTCTGGTTCCTAAGATAGAGAGACACAGGACTTTTAACAAAATGACCCAGAAAGGACAAAATTTAAATCATTCTAAGGAGGCACATTCAACCCGTCCTTTATGATACAACTATATAACCTGGTAAAAAGAATGGTTACTAGAACCAAAACTGAATGACCCATGAACAACAATCCATCCAGCAAACACTCTAACTTGTACCCAACTACAGTCTACTACCTTCCTAATAAGGCTTGAAGAGTCAGTGATTTCCTTAACTCCATGTAATACACCAAGTAATACATTGCTATTTTGTATATCTCTAACCACACTGCTCATATCTACAGCTATACAATGTGTAGGGTTCAAAGTCAAACATTCAAAGCAAAAAAAAAAAAAAATTATTCTAGGGCTTCCCTAGTGGTGCAGTGGTTGAGAGTCCGTCTGCCGATGCAGGGGACACGGGTTCGTGCCCCGGTCTGGGAGGATCCCACATGCCGCGGAGCGGCTGGGCCCGTGAGCCATGGCCGCTGAGCCTGTGTGTCCGGAGCCTGTGCTCCACAACGGGAGAGGCCACAACAGTGAGAGGCCCGCGTACTGCAAAAAAAGAAAAAAAAATTATTCTGAAAATTTTTTTAAAAAAGGAAAGATCAATTTAAATCCTCTCTTACAACACAGATAATCTTATGAAAATGACAAATATAGTAGAGCATATTATTTTCATCAGAATATATACTTTTGAACATTTGTTGTCTTGTAATAAATTACCTATGTAGCTCCATGATGAAAATAGCCATTTAACAGGAAAAAAAAGTCATGTTTGACATGAAAGGATACCAGAACACAGGGTGGTGATGACTTTTTCACAATCTATTTTTATCCCCATTTTTATCTCTCCTTTTAGTTGACCATTCTCTCCATTAAGAAACTTAGATAAGATGTAAATTCAAGAAGTAAATACGGTTAGCTCAGTGCTGCCAAAGCATATGTCTTGAATCTTCAGAGTCTAAAACTTTCCCCATAAAATGCCTAACATAATGGTGAGTAAAAAGGAAAGGCTCCCTGAGCTGTGGATGCTATGCTCATTCATTATATGTAACTCACTCCCACACTGTAGTCTCAAGTGCACTAGATTTTAGATTTGTCCTCCAAAAGACTGAATATGATTAACCTCTGAGGCTCTTCACAGCCCTTCAGGCCACTCCAAACCACACCTGGTAAAATCAAGAATTGGAAGATTGACTGGGACCTTGCTACTCAAAGTGGAGTTCAGGGACTGGCGGCATCAGTAGCACCTGAGAGCCTGTTAGAAATGCAAAATCTTAGGCTCACTGCTGACCTCCTGAATCTGAATCTGCATTTTAACAAGATTCCTGGTGACTGATATGCTCATGAGAGTTTGAGACACATGTGGCTAAAACACATCCCAATGTCTTAGGATTTGCAGATCTGGAACCTGCTTCCACGTTCTGGCTGGAACTATGTAGGTAGTTCCTAGTCCTTATGGAAGGATTCTTCCTTGAGTTTTCCTATTGAATGGAGACAAAGGAGTGAGAGATTTCTTGAGACCTGGTACAATCTCATATTGGTCTGTATTTATAGCAAATTTAGGGGGCGAATGTTTACCTGACTTGACAGCAAAGAACAAAATAATAACTGCTAATATAATAATAATTCAGAATTTCTAGGCAACAGTGTATTGGTCCAACAGTTTGGAGATGACTATTCACCATTCCAAATTTGTCCCTAATTTGTATATTTGCCTGGTGGTTTGTTTTAAGTTTTTGTTGAGCAAGTGACACGGATGGTTTATTTTCAGGAGTAGAAGTCTGAACACTTCTGCCTACTGCGTCTTGGTGTGGGAGTTGCCAAGGAAAACAAAATACAGTCAAAGCACTGGACGGAACAATGCTTTACTCACATGAAGGAGACTGAGCAAGATGGGCTTCAGTAGAGGGCGTCAGTCTCCCATGGCCAGTGGTTGCCCCCTGGCAGCCTATGCAGGGCATTTGGCTCTCATGCCCTGCTCCTGAGCTGTGTACCAGAAGGACCCCATGCCCTTCCCATATGGGACAGTAGAGCAGTGGGGTTGGCCAAGTGCCGTATGACACACATGCTGAAGCAGAACAAAGGAGTACATATTGAGTCTGAAACAGAGAAAGATGTTCCCACGCAGGGTGACAAGGGCAGCACAGGCTGTAAGGACTCTACCTCTTTGGAAGGAAGTGTTCCAGGCTTACTGGGGCTGAGAGGGGGTTGAGAAACTGCACACAGGAGACCCCTTTCCCAACGGTTTTAATTTTAGTATCCCTCCAACTTAGATTAAGTTTGTATAAAGCTATTTCATGTAACAGTAACCTAAATAGAGAAGGTTCACAAACTGAGATCAATCCCATTTTCCCTCATTACGTTGGCCTGGGAATACTATTCCTGTTTCTCTTGAATGCTGACCCAAGAACCACAGCCTTTGAAGATACTTTTTAGGAGATCAGAAAATGCCATTAATAACTGCCTGAGTACATACTGTGAGCCTTATGGTGGCACTAACAAGTGAATTACATCATACACATCATTCCTAGATCGACTGTTAGGTTTTGGTTTTGATCTTTTTTCCACTGAGTGGCTGAGCTAGAACAGTACATGCTGTTGCTTGGCATCATGAAATATTTTTATAGAATTTCCAGTGAACAGGATCTCAGGGCTCCTGGGCTGTTGCTAATGAACTGGACCCATGATGGCCTAACCATGTAACCACGGTGGTACTGAATGGCTACACCCTTAGTACACGTGGTCAGGAAAAATAAAAACAAACTGACAATTTGTGATGCTTACATTTAGATGTAACAAATCTTGTCAGATTGCTCTTACTTTTCACACTCTATAGGGACTCTGAGGATAATGTGTTTTGTGATATACCGCAACTTTGCTAATGGTATCCTTCATTGAACAGAAATCATTAATTTTGTTGTAATAAAATGTATCCGTTAAGTTTGTTTTGAAGTTACGTTTAATAATTCCTTTTCCAAGGATGTTCCAAAGATGTTCTCCTATATCATTTTCTATTCACTTTATAGTTTTGCCTTTTAAATTTAGATATTTAATCCATCCAGTGCCCTTTTGTATGGTGTCATGTAGAAATAATTTAATTTTCTTCACATAGTAAATTTTTTTTTTCTAACAGCCTGTAGTAAGTAATCTGTCCTTTCTCCATTGATTTGTGGTACTACTTTTATGGTATACTTGGTTCCTGTCTACACACAAATCTATCTCAAAGCTATCTCTTCTGCTCCATGGGGCTATTTATCTGTTCTTTGGCCACTATCACCATTTTAAAGTTTATTTAAATGACTTTGAGGTATGTCTTAATATCTGAAACTTTACTGAATAAAGGATGTTCCTTTCCTATTATTAATTTGCTAAGAGTTTTTTCCCCTCAATTATAGTTACTGAGTTTAATATTTTTCTGCATCCTCTGATGATTATATAGATTTTCCTCTTCTGATCTGTTGAATTGTATTAATTGATTGTTTACTGTTATTCCACTCATATTCCTGGTATATACTCAACTTGGTTGTCTTCTTTGTATGCTGCTGGATTCAGTTTGCTAATATTTGGTTTGATGTTTTTTACCTCTTATTCATGAGTAACACTGCCTGTCATTTTCCTTTCCTAAACTGTCTTTATCTGGTTTCACTTTTAAGCTTATATTAGTCTAACAGAATGAATTGGAGACTATTTCCAGAGGAGGTTTTATAAGTTTGAAATGATATATTCCTTTCAAATTCGGTAGAATTTGCTTTTAAATTGGCCTGATGTAGACATTTTTCTTTTCTTTTCTTTTCTTTTTGGCAGCCCCACATGGCTTGTGGGATCTTAGTTCCCCCACCAGGGATGGAACCTGGGCCCTGAGCAGTGAAAGCATGGAGTCCTAACCACTGGACCACCAGGGAATTCCAACATTTTTCTTTCTTAAGTATATATATATATATATATATATTTATATTTATTTATATATTTCACATATAAATATATTTATATATTTCATATATATATGAAAATGTATATGTATATATACATATATATGTGTGTATGTTTACTGAACTATAACATACATCCCCAAAAGTGCAAATGACATAAATGTATACCTTGACTTTCACAAAGTAATTTTACTATGTAATCACTACACTGATCAAGAAATAGAGTACTGGACTTCCCTGGTGGCACAGTGGTTAAGAATCCACCTGCCAATGCAGGGGACAGGGGTTCAATCCCTGGTCCGGGAAGATCCCACATGTCACGGAGCAACTAAGCTGGTGTGCCACAACTACTGAGCCTGTGCTCTAGAGCCCGCGCGCCACGCCTACTGAAGTCCACTCTTCGCAACAAGAGAAGCCACTGCAATGAGAATCCCACGCACTGCAACGAAGAGTAGCCCCTGCTCACCACAACTAGAGATAGCCTGTGCGTGGCAACGAAGACCCAAGGCAGTCAAAAATATTCATTAATTAATTTTTTTAAAAAGCTTTTAAAAAAAAAGAAATAGAGTACTGATCACCCATTTCCAATTTACTTGCTATTACTATCTTTTAAAACTCCTGATTAGACATTAATGTTATTGTTTTTCTTAATGTACAGAATGTATTTATATTAATTTGTATTTAATGTACAGAATGTATTTATATTAATTTGTATTGATTTCTTTACTCATCAACCATTTTTTTTAACTTTTATGGAGTATAGTTGATTTACAATATTGTGTTAGTTTCAGGTGTACAGCTAAGTGAATCAGTTATACATATACATATATCCACTTTTTTTTTTTTAAGATTCTTTTCCCATATAGGCCATTACAGAGTATTGAGTAGAGTTCCCTGTGCTATACAGCAGGTTCTTATTAGTTACCTATTTTATATATAGTAGTGCATATATGTCAATTCCACTCTCCCAGTTTATCCCTCCCCCCTTTTCCCCTGGTAACCATAAGTTTGTTTTCTACATCCGTGACTCTACTTCTGTTTTGTAAATAAGTTCACTTGTACCCATTTTTTTAATCACTTATCCACATATAAGTGATATCATATGATATTTGTCTTTCTGTGTCTGACTTACTTCACTCAATATGACAATCTCCAGATCCATCCATGTTACTGCAAATGGCATTATTTTGTTTTTTTATGGCTGAGTAATATGCCATTGTCTATTTGTACCACATCTTCCTTATTCATTCCTCTGTTGATGGACATTTAGGTTGCTTCCATGTCTTGGCTCTTGTAAATAGTGCTGCAATGAACATTGGGGTGCATGTATCTTTTTTAATTATGGTTTTCTCCAGGTATATGCCTGGGAGTGGGATTGCTGGGTCATATGGTAGTTCTATTTTTAGGTTTCTAAGGAACCTCCATACTGTTCGCCATAGCGGTGGCACAAATTTACATTCCCACCAACAGTGTAGGAGGGTTCCTCATAAACCAGTTTTATATTTCAGACTTTCATTTTTGGAAGTTTTTTTCTTTTTTTTGAAAGTATATAGTCTATGGATTTTTTTGTTGTTGTTTTAGTATCTGTTACAGATAATCTCTCTGGCTTTAGTTAATATGAAAATATTTTTATTTTGCCCTCATTTTTGAAAGATAAGTTTCATGGTACATAATTCTTAGTTGGCACTTATTTTTCTCTCAGACTTTGAAGTTGTTTATTGTCATCCCTCTTAACATTGTTGCTTTGGGAAGTCTGCAGTATATTTAACTGTCTTTCCTTCAGAAGTGATCTGCCTTTTCTTCATGGTTGCTTTAGAGATTTTTTTCTTTGACTTTCTATTCTGCAATTTCCCTACATGTGGATTTCTTTTTATTCATCCTGCTTGAGATTCACTGTGGTGCTTAAATTTGTGAATAAATGACTTTTATCATTTCTAGATAATTGTTTCCCATTACCTACTTGAATACTGCCTTTCTTTCATTTTCTCTTTTCTCTCCTCTAGGGATTTTGATTCAGTGTCTGTTGTACCTCCTCATTCTAGATTTCATGTCTCTTATTTCTTTGTCATCTTTGGGTTTCTCCATCTTCTAGTTTCTATGCTGAAATTTGGGTAATTTTTTCAGAAATATTTTCCAGTTAACTAATTCTCTCACCTGTGTCTAGTTAACTTTTTAATCTATCTTGAAATGTAGATTGAAATAGGCATGATTATATTTTTCATTTTTCAATGTTGTTTCTTATTCTTTTCTTACATCTACTTTAATACTCTTATTCTTTTCTTACATCTACTTTAATACTCCCTTGCTATTTCTTCACTTTTAAAATTTGGCCTTCTTTCAATGTGATCATACTTTAACTATGTCTTACACAGTTATTTTTTTTTTCATTTATTTATGACTGTGTTGGCTCTTCGTTTCTGTGTGAGGGCTTTCTCTAGTTGCGGCAAGTGGGGGCCACTCCTCATCGCGGTGCGCGGGCCTCTCACTATAGCAGCCTCTCGTTGCGGAGCACAGGCTCCAGACGCGCAGGCTCAGTATTTGTGGCTCACGGGGCTAGTTGCTCCCCGGCATGTGGGATCTTTCCAGACCAGGGCTCGAACCCGTGTCCCCTGCATTGGCAGGCAGATTCTCAACCACTGCGCCACCAGGGAAGCCCCTACACAGTTATTTTAAACTCAGAATCTGATAATTCCCATACAGGCATACCTCATTTTATTGTGCTTTGCTTTATTGTGCTTTGCAGATATCGCTTTTTTTACAAATTGAAGGTTTGTGGCAACCCTGCATCCAGCAAGTCTATCAGTGTCATTTTTTCCAACAGCATTTGCTCACTTTGTGTTTCTGTGTCACATTTTGGTAAATTTTGTAATACTTCAAACTTTTTCACTATTATTCTGTTTGTTATGGTGATCTGTGATCAGTGATCCTTTTTTAAAAAATTTATTTATTTTTGGCTGCATCGGGTCTTTGTTGCCGCACACGGGCTTTCTCTAGTTGCAGTGAGCGGGGGCTACTCTTCGTCGCGACGCGTGGGCTTCTTATTGTGGTGGCTTCTCTTGTTGCAGAGCATGGGCTCTAGGCGTGCGGGCTTCAGTGGTTGTGGCTTGAGGGCTCAGTAGCTGTGGCTCGTGGGCTCTAGAGCGCGGGCTCAGTAGTTGTGGCACAGGGGCTTAGTTGCTCTGTGGCATGTGGGATCCTCCAGGACCAGGGCTCGAACCCATATCCCCTGCATTGGCAGGCGGATTCTTACACCGCGCCAGCAGGGAAGTCCCTGAGTAGCATCTTTGATGCTACTACTATGACTTGCTGAAACCTCAGATGATGGTTAGCATTTTTTTTAGCAATAAAGTACTATTTAATTAAGGTATATACATTGTTGTTTTTTAGATATAATGCTATTGCACACTTAATGGGCTACAGTATAGTGTATACATTACTTTTATATGCACTGGGAAACCAAAAAATTTGTGTGACTTGCTTTATTGCTATATTCACTTTATTGTGGTGGTCTGGAACTGAACTCACAATATCTGGGGTATGCCTGGAGTTGGAATCCTCAGAGGCGTAAATCTGTTATTTACTGTTTCTGCTGACTTTTACTGAACAGGTGATTCCTGTATGCTTGGTGATTTTTTTCAAAATAGTGAGTTCACATTTGACTGAAGTTAACCTGTGGGAATCCAGAGCGCCTAATTTGGAGGGGTTTTTTTCCTCAAAGAGAGGGTCTGAGTTTGCTTCTACGAGGAGCAGACAAGACTACCAGCATAAGATCATTTTAGTCTGACTTGAGGGTGTTGGCTACATGGGAGCCTTAGATTAGACTGCTTCTTTATGCCAAGGGCCACAGGTTTAGCCTGATAATCATAGTAATGTTATTTACAGTTGCCCTAAGGAAAGCACATGTTTTCCTTTGTTTTCTGCTCATCAATCAGCTTTCAACTCACTAGGCCTTTTAATATCTTTATTTTCCTTGGTTCCTAGTCTATTAGTTGAAATAACTTCTTCACAGTATAAAGCATAGAACTGTTTCCTCTTCCTCACAGGATAAGACCTTGTTTTGTTTTGATTATATCAGAGCTCTCCAACCTTGGATTAAGAGAGGCTACTTTCCCTTTCCTCTGGAGAAGAGAAGTGGACTCACAGGGCAATGAAGCACTGAGGAAAGGTTAATCAAGGCCCTGAAAGTAGATGTTCGGAATAGTGTACCCTGATAGAAAAATCTCTAAGTGAAATTGATACCAATCAGTGTTCTTGGCCTCCTTAATCAACAGAAATTAATAAGAGGCCAGACAAGAAATTCAGGCAAGGCTTTACTGGGGCCCCTGCTGCAGCAAGGGGGGAGTAAAAACAAGTAACAGGTTCCCTTGCTCACTCCCCAAGGGGAGTGAGCTTAATATGTTCCTTATATGGGGTGAGGGTAGATAGAGGTGTGTCCAGGGGTCGGGCCTGAGGGGTGGCTTAGGTAGTTTGCCCACCCCTTTGGTGGTTCTGTGTGCAGGGGGCATGCACTGTTCCCTGCTTTTGCTCCCAGCTCCTCAGAAGTGGCAGTTGGGTTTCTGGTCCTTTTGTATCTTCTTGTCGATAATTTGCCCCATGTTACAGGCAAGCAGTTATTTTTAGCCCCTTATAGTTTCTTTGTATTTTGTTGCTTGTGGAGATGTTTGTCCAGGTGCAAGCACTGCAGCAAAGTGTCCCAGGTCCCAGCCTGTCTCAAAATCTCACCGTGGAGCAAGGCAAAAGTACCTCCACTGATGATAACCTAATTTCTGCTAAGCCCCTTTATAAGCCAAAAAGAAGCAGGCTTGAGAGAAAGACGGAGTGGTGAGGCTACAGCAACATTTATAGTGCTCATTTCTGGTAGAAGCTGCTGTCTTCCATCAAGTAAAACAAGAGTAGGTTGTTTTTGTTACTGTATTTTATTTATTTATTTTTTGCCACACCACAGGGCTTGCAGGATCTTAGTTCCCTGACCAGGGATCAAACCCGGGCCACGCGGGCCACAGCAGTGAAAGTGCTGAGTCCTAACCACTGGACCTCTAGGGAATTCCCATGTTACTGTTTCTGTTGATGAGCCAAATGTGAGAGGGAAATTAAGCCAAGGGTAATCACTAATGATATTTGATCTTTTGTTTCAGATGTCTGTTTATTGTGATAAGCATGCATACAAGAATGAAAAGGAAAATCCTATCCCAGACTGCAAACACAGCTTGAAAGAATTTAGAGAGATTGACACCCTAGCCATCTCTGGAGAGACTGACTTGATGGACACAAGAGACTGGTAGTTGACAAGTCTATTTAGGATCGTTGAAATATACTAGGACTTATGTAATACAGATCCTCTTTAGCTATTTATTCATTCTGTTGCAGTGGTCCCTACTAATGTCAGATCCTCCTGGGTATTGTCAGTTGCTACCACTACAACATGTTT
Source organism: Mesoplodon bidens (assembly GCF_964165515.1). Classification (NCBI taxonomy): domain Eukaryota; kingdom Metazoa; phylum Chordata; class Mammalia; order Artiodactyla; family Ziphiidae; genus Mesoplodon; species Mesoplodon bidens. The sequence continues at coordinate 114,130,688 of NC_138176.1, read as the reverse complement.
TGGTTCTATTACAAGGTCAGAGAAACTAAAATATCTGTGCCTTTTTTTTTTTTGGCGGTACGCGGGCCTCTCACTGTTGTGGCCTCTCCTGTTGCGGAGCACAGGCTCCAGACGCGCAGGTTCAGCAGCCATGGCTCACGGACCCGGCTGCTCCGCGGCATGTGGGATCTTCCCAGACTGGGGCACGAACCTGTGTCCCCTGCATCGGCAGGCGGACTCTCAACCACTGCACCACCAGGGAAGCCCCTTTAAGGCTTTTATTGAGGAACTATGCCGGCCTCTCACTTGTTACTCTTTTTTCCCCCTCCATGTCAGCAGTATTCAATGAGTTTTGTTGAGTCCTTATTGTAACAGTAACAGCTGACATTAACAGAGTCCTTAGCCCAGGCTTAATAGGATGAATGGGGATTCAGTAGTGTACAAGCCAAGCATGATCCTTGACTCAAAGTGCTCAAGGTAAAAATGGTTGCCCCAATCTTGCCATAAAATACTTACTACTTTTGAGAAATCAGACTGAACCTTAGCGGAGGGGTAAGAGAAAAGTTAGTATGGTAAATATAACACTTTATCATGAATTTCCAAGAAACCTAAGTATAGTAGATATCTGCTGGGTTGCCTCAATCAATCTGCGCCCACTCCTAAGTATTCTTGTAATGGCCCACTTTCATCTATACAGTGCAAATAGCATACATGTTTATACAAATCTGGTGCCTCTGTGGGGGGGGGTACCCGGCTCAAGCAGTTTCTGAGATTAAATACGTCTGGGGCGTATAAGATGAAGGAGGAGCCGAAGCCATCTCCACAAGTCGCAGGTGGCTCATTCAGGCACCCGCGGTAGATGTGAGGCTACAGAAAAGTGGGTGGACAAAGAAAGCGCCCGACACTGAAAGTCGAAGAGCTCTCGTTTCTCATTTGCGTAGATCCTGGGCGAATCCTGGAGCCTCGCGGCCGTGCGGTGTCAGGGGGCGAAGACACAGGGAGGGACCCCTTCGTTCCGTTTCCAGGAGCAACTGCCAAGGGAAGGGGTTGCGGCCGGCGGCCGGCTGTGAAGGAGGGCGCTCCCTGCCACCCGTCCGCACCGCCTCTTGTTTTGGAGGCCCGCGTGGTCCCCCGTCATTGGCCGCCTTGGAGCCCGAAGCCCCGGGGAGGCGGAGCGGTCCCCGCAGCTGTAGTTCCCGGGTTCCCCTGCCGCCGGCCCCGCCTTCCGGCCTGAGGCGCCCTCCCGGCCGCGCGGGACCACAACTCCCAAAAGGACTCGCGGTTGGAGGGGGCGTGGCCGGGCGCAGGGGAGGCCGGGGGCGGGGCCGCCTGGGGGATGAAGTCGGGGGCACTCGACTCACAAGCCTAGCTTGCAGCAGCCGGGCGCCAGGCAGAGCGTCCCCTGCCTCCCAACGGGCGTGCAGACCTCTGACCCTGGAGTCTCTCGGCCACCGGGAGTCGTCCCCTTGGGTCGTCGCCCGGGCCGCCCGCAGTTCTCCGGCCCCGAGGGGCCCGGCCGGCTGCGGCGAGGGGAGAGGTCAGCATGAGCCGGGGGGTCGGGCGGGCCGGCGCAGGGCAGGGGGCGGCGGCCGCGTTGCAGCTGCTGGTCACCCTGAGTTTCCTCCCGAGCGTCGTCGAGGCCCAGGTGAGTCCGAGTGATGGCGGCGCGGGGACCCCCGGCCGAAAGCCGGCGGCTGCAGGGGCGGCGACCGGGCCGCGGCTGAGTCGCGGGAGGGCCGGAGCCGGAGCCCGGCTTGGTTTCTGGCGAGCGGAAAAGACGGGGGGGCGGGGAGGGGGGCTGAAACCGTGACCGTTGAGCCCAGGAAACGCCTGCGAGCCGCTCGCGGCGTACGGGGATGGCGACACTCCTGGGGTGATGGCAGGAAAAAGAGGAAGATGGTGACGGTCCCCGGAGGTGTTTTCGTTTCTGTCTTTCTGATGTTTAAGCGGCTGAGAGTGTGGCGGGAGATGGGACGGGAATGAAAACCTCCGCGGCTGTTTTGGGAAGAGAGCACGCCGAGAAATGGGGACGCCCTCCCCGCGGCGAGCTCAGGGGGTCGGCGGGCAGGTGGAGAGGAGGTGACAGACCCCGCGGCCCTGCAACAGCCGTGTGGATCGCGAGGGGGACGAGACTTAACTTCCTCGACTTTCGGACTAGAGAGACCCTCGCATCTTCCCTCGCTCAGGACCGCCGTATTTTTACCCAGCTTGTACTCTGTCTGCTAAGTGACGTCGCCAGGTGAGCCCAAGTACGAGACCGGGAGTCTGTGTCTGATCTTGTGGCTCCATCAGCAGTGAGGTGCTGGCTGGTAAATTAGGGTTTGGGGGTTGTCTTTGTGAGGCGTATTAAGGAAGGGTTCTCAATATGCTGGAAATCAGAGCGTTAGCTTCGCAGAGCTTTTTGCCTTAAGAAAGGTGTTTGCTTCTTTTTCATACAGGAGAATTTGAGTAGACTGCTGCCAGGTGCTCTCTTGCCTGCACCTGCTCCAAAGTGGCAAAACTGCTAAAAGCAAAAAAACACAAAAAGGTGTCTCAGGTGGCCCGATAATGAGGGGAGACGTCGATTGAAGCAATTAATGCTGATTGTTAAGTAAAATTGAAGATAACTGAGGGTAACCGTGTAAACATGTTTTTCTCACTTTTTATTCAGACCCTGTCATAGCGTTATGGTGCTCTGAATCCCGAATGCCCGAATATTCAGTTTCTGTCCCTGTTTGAAATTTTTTTTTAAGATTTTTTTTTTGGATGTGGACCATTTTTTAAGTCTTTATTGAATTTCTCACAATGTTGCTTCTGTTTTATGTTTTGGTTTTTCGGCGAGGCGTGTGGGATCTTAGCTCCCCGACCAGGGATCAAACCCGCACCCCCTGCACTGGAAGGTGAGGTCTTAACCACTGGACCGCCAGGGAAGTCCCTGAATATTTTTTAAATGAATGATTTGATAAAAATAAAAGGGGCAGACTTTTGGTTTGGGTGGAGAGGGGGGATGTTAAAAATGCAGATTCTCTGGGTCCATTACCAGATATTCTGATTTAAGGGATCTGGATGTGAACCAGGAATCAGCATTTTAAACCAGCCTTGCAAGTAACTAATGCAGTTACCCTTGTAACTATCTTTTAACCCCACTTGGAAACACTGAAATAGTGGCAATCTGGGCATATCTACCAGACTTACGAAAAGTATATTTTCCGAATTGTCTTTGGCAAAATTATTTTCTAGTTATTAGTGGGCCGTTTCTTTTTGAGTAGAATTTACATTTAGCTATTTTTAAAAATTTTGATTTTTCTCATTTTCTCTTTATATAGCATATATTAATTGTATATTTTATCACCAATGTAGAAGCTTTGTTTTAGGTTCCTATCACTAATTATGTGTATTAATGCTTTATAATTCCATGTGAAATTTAAATTTTATTATATCCAAGTGAATATATGTAATTTAAATTTCATTATGTCCAAATGAATATATATAGTTCAATAGTTAAAGATTTGCGCATATTCAAGGTAGCATTGTACCAAACAGTCCTCAAAAATGAATATATATGGTTTTTGTTTACAGTGGTACTTTCTAATATAGTGTTGGATCATATTTTAGATAGTACTTTAATCTGTAACATGTTTAAGTATACATTATCTCATTTTATTTGACATATCTGTGGGCCGATTGAGGAAACTGACGTTAAGAGAGCTTACGTGATAAATATCACACTTGTTAAGTAAGTGAACAAGATTAGACTGGAGCCCCAATAGGCTTCTTTCTGGTTTATACAGTGCATCTCAGCGTGCTTGCTTCTTTGCAGTATAGAAATAGAGCAGAGGGAGACCCAGGAAAATAAAAAGACGGAACCAAGCCAGTTCTTTCTCTTCTCTTTCATACACTAAATTGGAAGAAAAATGGTAAAGAATAAAAGGAAGAATTAGATTTTTTTAAAAGTACTTCTATGCAGAAGAAGTTAGTTAAGGAGGTGAATAAAAATTTTGAATATTATCTCCTTACATTAAAAGCATAAAATTATTTTTAAGCACACGAAATGATAGGCATTTGCACACCACATACCCCATGTTTTATAAATGAAATGCAAATGTGCTTTGTAGTACGACAAAACATAGAAACTAAAAACATAGTGCATACAAGTGATATAACAAGTTAATCTTCCTGTAAAGAAATAACTTCAGTCAGATATTTTTAAATTTTTTTAAATGCATTTCTGAGGTGGCAGGAAATCAAGGAATACATAAAGCCGCCCCGCACCCTCCCAAGATGGAAAGCCAGAACCTTGAGACTCAAACAGTGCTGCTTCAGTCCCATTACCTTGAGGACTTCCCCAAAACTCTGTACACCTTGAGCCTTCTGCTTTAACAACTGCATGGAGTGGAGTGAACAAATAAAGCCTGTGTCTGCCCAAAGAGAGGGAAATAAAAGGAGGCCCCACCATAAAGCTTGGGGTCCACAGAGCTACATCTTCAATACAAGGGCAAATGAGAAATGAAACCCACCACAAGTAAGGGGAAAGTGAAGAAACTTGCTAGGGGAAGGGGAAAAAAAAACTGCCTTGAGAATTGGTAACCATGAGCCAGCCCTTATACAGGGCAAATTCATGCCACCTGTACTGGGAAAAGCTTTAAGTGGGAAATTTAATTCGTAGCAGCCTCAGGTTGGTACGCTCCCAGTTTACTGGTAAAAGCAAATATCCATCCCCTCTGGAGGGATTTATTTTCAACCCAGGCCCTAAAGAATTCTTGAAGATAAAGTGTCAGGAAGAATAAGCTAATAGTCAAAAATCACAAACACACAAAGGCACCATGAATGAGGTATTAGAAATATAGATTATAGAAATAGACCTGTAATGACCTTAGATTTTGAAAATATCAGACATAATTTAAAATCACTATGTTTAATGTGTTTAAAAAGCCTTGAAAGCACGAAAAAGAACAAGAAATTTTAAAGAATTACCCCAAAAATTAAAACATAATGAAATAGAAGTTCTAGAAATGAAATTAAGAAATCAATGGATGGATTAAATAGCTGATTATACCTAGCAGAAAAAAGATTATTGAATCAGACAACCATTTTATATACTTTTCTTTCTACTTTACCCTCCAACACCTCCTTTTCCATCCTCACTTTTAGCTTCATACTTCACTAACAAAGTTGGAGTAATCAGAATAATCCACATCTGTCCACCTACTAGTCTCTGACACACATTTTTTTGACACACACATTTTGACTTCCTGTAGATTACCATGGATGAACTGTTTGTGCTCTTATCAAAGGTCAATCCTTCTACTTGTATTTTAGTCCCATTCCTTCTTTCCAATTCAAGGACATGGCTCGAGCAAATCTTCCCTTTCTCTCCTGGATCATTGCTTTTTCCTCCTCTAATGGACTGTTACTGTCATCATAAAACATGCTGTTAATTCTATTTTAAATTTCTCTCTTGAGCCACCCATCTCTTCTGACTCTGCTCAGTTTTTCTGTTTCCCTCTATAGGAAAACTCCTCAAAAGAGTTATCTTTATCTTTCCTGTTCTGATCATTCAGCCCATTCCAGCCTGACTTTTGGCTCTACCACTTCTCCAAAACTGCTCTTGTCAAGGTCACTAATGTCTTCCTTGCTGCTAAAGCCAGTAGTTTAAAAAGCTAAGGTTTAAAAACTATTGGCAGATTTTTTTCACAGCTCACCACTCACTGTCCTTGAAATACGTTTCTTGGGTTTTTTTTTTTTTTTTGGTTTCCAGGATAGTATACTTTTCTGATTTCTTTCCTGTCTTTCTGCAGGCCAGTCTTTCTTAGAATCCTTTGCTTGTTCCTCCTCTGTCCCTAACCGCTAATGTTGAACCTCAGGGTTCAAATCTTGTACTCTTTCTTCTCTCCACCTTTGTCATCTCATTTAGTCTCTTGGTTTTTTTTTTTTTTCTTTTTGCGGTACGCGGGCCTCTCACTGTTGTGGCCTCTCCCGTTGCGGAGCACAGGCTCCGGATGCGCAGGCCCAGCGGCCATGGCTCACGGGCCCAGCCGCTCTGCGGCATATGGGATCCTCCCAGACCGGGGCACGAACCAGTATCCCCTGCATCGGCAGGCGGACTCTCAACCACTGCGCCACCAGGGAGGCCCTTAGTCTCTTGGTTTTAAATACCATCTATATAACTGACTCTCAGAATCTCCAGACTAGGATTCACAGCTCTAGATCCATACATCCAACTACTTTTTCAACCTCTCCACTTGGATAATTAATAGGTATCACAAACTTGATGTATAAGGAACCAAATTCCTGATTTTTTCCCCCCTCAAATCTGTTCTTCCCACAGTCTACTTCCCCTTAAACCTATGCTGTAGCCAAGCTGACTTCCCTGCTGTTCCCCAAACATGGCAAATGTGTTCTTGCATTGAGACTCTTGGACTAGCAGTTTCCTCTGCCTAGCTAACACTCTTCTCCTGTATTCATGTGGTTCACTCGCTCACTTTCTTAGGTTTCTGCTAAAGTGTCACCTTATCTGCTATGTCCACTTACCTAAATTGTCACCTTCCCTGACCATACAGTATAAAAGAGAAACCCTTCATCCTTGCCTTGTGCTCCATGTTCCTTTTAGCCTTTGCTTAAAACTCTTCCAGTGGCTTCCTGCCTCACTCAGCGCTGTACAGTACAAAAACATACTTGCTCTTTGTCCCCTAATCCTGGCACGAAGCTCCTAAAAGCCTTGGCATTTCCTGAGAAATGGGGGTGCCCCTTTCAGTCATAGCTGAGTTTATGCTAATGAGGTGACTTAGGTGGGAACCCCTAGAGAGCTTCAGGATGAGCCTGGTGCAGAAAGGCCAAGTGCTTAGAGGATTGGAACTTTCGGCCCTACCCACTGGCCTCCAGGTTCGGGCAAGGGGTGCTGTAGATTGAGCTCTGTAAAAACTCATAGAACAGTGAGATTCGATGAGCTCCCAGGTTGATGAATGCATAGACTTGCTGGGAGAGCAGCGCAGAGGCACAGAACTTCTGCACGCTGCCCCCTCCCCCCATGCCCCAATCAGTACCTTGCCCTGTGCATCTCTTCCGTTTGGCTGTTTCTGAGTTGTACCCTTTGCAGTAAACCAGTAAACATAAGTAAAGTGTTTTCCTGAGTTCTATAGGCCATTCTAGCAAATTATCAAACCTGAGAAGGAAGTTGTGGGAACCCCTCTCTATAGCCGCCCTGTCAGTACAGGTGGCTTGGGGCTGGCGTCTTAAGTCGGGGCAGTCCTGTGTGTCTACACCCTTAATCTTTGGGGTCTTCTCTAAGTCCATGTGGTATCAGAATTGAATTGGGCACCCAGTTAATGTTGGAGAGGTGGAGAATTGGTTGGTGTGAGAAAACACCAGACTCAGAAAAGCCAAAATCTTAATAAAGGTCCTCTAATTCTCCTTTTACCTACTATGTAGTCTTCTTTATTGTTTCTCTGGGCCGTTGGGCAAGCTTACTGCCTCAGGGCCTTTGCATTTAGTATTCCCGATGCCTGGAATGCTTCTTCCTCTCCCGCGCCCCCCTCACCACCCCCACCAAAAAAGCATGGTTTGCTCCTTCCCCTCTAAGTTTTGCTGAAATTTCAGTTGGACCTTCTATAATTATCCCTGTTTAAAAATTTAGCAGCCCGGATTCTGTAACACCTGTCTCAATTCTCTAGTTTTCCTCCATATCACTTTATTACTATCTGACAGACTCTATACTTTGGTCATTCATTTTTTTTCTCTTCTATGAGAATTCTCTTTCTTCTAATATTACATTCCCAGTAATTAGAACAGTGCAGGGCTTATGTTAGGCTCTCAATAAATATGTTGGATAAATGAATAAATGAATGGAAGAGAAGTGCAAATAAGTTATTCAGAATGAAGCCCAGAAAGATAACAGGATGGTAAATGTTTAAGAGAGCCTAAGAGACGTGAAGAATAGAGTAAGAAGGTCTGATATGATGACTGGAGTTCCAGAAGGTTAAAACAGAATAGGGAAAAAGCAGTATTTTTACTGCATGTCAATACGAAAAAGACAACCCAATAGAAAAATGAACAAAAGATATAAACAGACATTTTACACAAGAAGAAATAGAAATGTTTTATAAAACATTAGAACTTTGTACCTCATTAGTGCAAAAAAAAATCAGAGACCCTTTCATGCTTACTAGATTGGTAAAAATGAAAACAGATTAATAATAAAATATTGGTGAGGATATGATTCAACAGTAACTCCCATCCGCTGTTGGTAGGGTTGTAAACTGGTACAACTGTTTTGGAAATAAGCCTGACATTCCCTAGTAAAACTGAACATGTACTTCTAGTAATTCTACTCCTAAGCATATAACCTGGAGGAAGTCTTACACACACATATATATCAGGAGGTACGTACAAAAATGTTTGTATGACATTGTTCTTTAGCTGATTCTGGAAATAACCTAAATATGAATTGTATTAGTTTCCTATTGCTGCTGTAACAAATTTACAAACTTGGTGGCTTAAAATAACACAAAGTTATTATCTTATAGTTCTATGCCCAGAAGTCTGAAAATTGGTCTTAAAGGTGTGATAAAGGTGTGAACAAGGCTGCATTCTTTCTCCCTTTCTCTAGGGGATAACTGTTCCTTGCCTTTTCCAAGCTTCTAAAAGCTGCTGTGTTCCTTAGCTTGTGGCCTCTTCCTTCATCTTCAAAGCCGGCAGTGTAGAATCTTCCAGTCTTCCTCTGACTCTGACACACCTGTCTCCCTCTTATAAAGAACTTTGTATTGGTTTCGCCTGAATAATCCAGTGTAATCTCACCATCTTAAATTCCTTAACTTAATCACATCTGCTGAGTCCCTTTTAACATAGTCACAGGTTTCAGAAGTTAGAGCATGGACATCTTTGGGGGGCCATCTCTCTGCTTACTGTATATAATAGATCAACAATAGAACAAATAAATTGTGATATTTTCATATAATGTAACATTTACGCAGTGAAAATAAATGAGCTACTATAAAATTCGTCATCTTGGATAAATGCCAAAGTAAAATGTTAGCAAAAGAAGCACATGACAGAAGAATTCACACATTAGATTATGTTCATGTTAAAGTTCAAAAACAGGAAAGAATAACCTAAGTACATTGTTTAGGGATACATCATATGTGATGAAATTATAAAGAAAGGAAATAAACAAAAGTAAAATTTTTACCTCTAAGAGGAGGGAGATGGATATAATTAAAAAGGGACTTCAAAGATACTGGTGGTATTCCATTTCTATTTATTTATAAATTTTATTTAGATATGATTGACATATAATACTGTATCAATGTTAGATGTACAACATAATGACTTGGTATCTCTATATATTGTGAACTGATCACCAGAATAAGTCTAGTTAACATCCATCACCATACATTATTATAATTTTTTTTCTTGTGATAAAAACTTTTAAGATTTACTTTCTTAGGAAGTTTCAAATATATAATACAGTCTTATTAACTGTAGTCACCATGCTGTACATTACATCCCGCTGACTTTATAGCTGGAAGCTCATACTTTTTAACCCCCTTCCCACATTTCACTGAACCTCCTACCCCAGCACCTCTAACAGCACTAATCTGTTCTCTGTATGCATACGCTTAGATTTCTTTTTGGTTTTTGTTGTTGTGTTTTGTTTAGACTCCACGTGTAAGTGAGACTGTATGGTATTTATCTTTCTCTCCCTTAGTTCAGTAAGCATTATGTCCTCAAGTTCCATCCATGTTGCAAATGGCCAGATTTTATTCATTTTCATGACTGGATATATTGTGTATATATACCACATTTTCTTTATTCATCCATCAATGGATACTTGGGTCACTTCCATACTTGGTTATTGTAAATAATGCTGCAGTGAACGTGGAGCTACATATATCTTTTCAAGTTAGTATATTTGTTTTCTTCAGTTAAATACCAAGAAGTGAAATTGCTGGATCGTGTGGTAGTTCTATTTTTAATTTTTTTCTGGGCCCTCCCAGAAAATACGGTTCTCCACAGTGGCTGCACCAATTTACATTCCCACCAACAGTGCCCAAGGGTTTTCTTTTCTCCACATCCTCACCAACACTTGTTACTTCTTGTCTTTTTGATAATAACCATGCTGACAGGGGTGATGTGATATCTCATTGTGGTTTTGATTTTCATTTCCCTGATGATTGGTGATATTGAGCACCTTTTTGTGTACCTGTTGGCCATCCATATGTCTTCTTTGGAAAAAGGTCTATTCAGATTCTCTGCTCATATTTTAATCAGATTATTTTTTGCTGTTGAGTTGTGTGATTTCTTTATATATTTTGGATATTAACCCCTTACTGCATATGATTTGCAAATATTTTCTTCCATTCCATAGGTTGTCTTTTCATTTTGTTAGTGGTTTTGCTTTGCTGTGCAGAAGCTTTTTAGTTTGATGTAGTCCCACTAGTTTGTTTTTACTTTTGTTGCCTTTGCTTTTGTTGACAAATCCAAAAAATCATCACTAAGACTGATGTCAAGGAGCTTAACACTGTGTTTTCTTCTAGGAGTTTTATGATATCAGGTCTTATGTTCAAGTCTTTGATCCACTTGCGTTAATTTTTGTGTATGCTGTAAGATAATGGTCCACTTTTCATTCTTGCGCATGTGGCTGTATGTCCGGTTTTCCCAACACTGTTTATTGAAGAGACTATCCTTTCCCCATTTTGTATTCTTGGCTCTGTTGTCATAAATTAATTGACCATATATTTATGGGTTTCTTTCTGGGCTTTTTATTCTGTTTTGTTGATCTGTGTGTTTTTGTTTTTCTAGGTTTGTAATATAGTTTGAAATTGGGGCATAGGATGCCTCCAGCTTTGTTTTTTCTCAAGATTGCTTTGGCTGTTCTGGGTCTTTTATGATTCCACACAAATTTTTAGGACTGTTCTATTTCTGTGAAAAATGCTGTTGGAATTTTGATAGGGATTGTATTGAACCTTTATACTGCTTAGAGTACTATGGACATTTTAACAATATTCTTCTAATCCATGAGTATGGAATAGCCTTCCATTTATTGTGTCTTCTTTAATATTTTCCATCAATATATTATAGTTTCTGGGTCTTAAACCTCTTGGTTAAATTTTCTCCTAGGTGTTATTTTATTCTTTTTGTTGCAATGGTAAATGAATTGTTTCTTAATTTCTCTTTCTGATAGTTTGTTATTAGTGTATGGAAGCACTACACACGATTTTTGTGTATTGATTTTGTATCCTGGAACTTGTTTAGTAGTTCTAACAGTGTTTAGTCTAAAATTCTTTAGGATTTTCTGTGTATAATATCATATCATCTGCAAATAGTGAAAATTTTACTTCTTCTTCTCCACCTTGGGTGCCTTTTGTTTCTTCTTCCTGTCTAATTTCTATTTTTTAAAATTTGGTTATATACAGTGTTTGTCTTAGTAGTAACCTTTAAGAGTTGGAAATAAGTTCACGGTAATTTTGTATGCCTTACTCAAGCTCCTACGCAATTAAAATTTTTAAAAATACTGTGGTTTACTAACTAAAAGTTAACAATTTAAGAAGAATTTGTAAGAATGAGCAGTCAGTGGATAAAGCATTTTTAAAGCCTAGAAAGATTTTTGGTGTGTATTTTGTTTTCTCTTTTCCCCCCTTTTATTATTTAGGGGCCTAGAATTTGAAGTTTTGTAAGCAGTAAGCTCAGAGCAATGGAATGAAATTTGGTGGAGTCAGTGACAGGATCTTAGTAAGTGGGATAGCAAAGCATAGTAGAACTTCAGAGCCACAATTAGTGATAATGATTCCTTTTCTTTATCTCAAGATAATATAGTTCTAACTCTTTATGTTGTAGGGAGTTTGGCGACACTTTTATACTCCTAGGGAAAGAGTGCGAGACAGAAACAACTGGGAAGTTTCCATTTTTTGATCATTCTTCGCATATATTCCTCTTGTGGATCACATGAATAACCTTTAACAGGCTGAGTCCCTTTTTTTTAATTTTAATTTTAATTGGGATAATTGTAGGTTCCATGCAGTTGTGAGAAATAATACATAAAAATGTCATTTACCCTTTATCTAGTTTTTTCCAATGGTAACATTTTGTAAACATATAGTATAATATTATAAATAGGACATAGACATTGATACAATCACGTGTATCTGTTTTACTTGTTTCATTTGTGTACCTATGGATTAGTTCTGTACTCTTTTATCACATGTATAGGTTTGTGTGTCCACCACCAGTCAAGATACTGAAAAATTTCATTACTGCAAGGATCCTTTCTGTTGCCCTTTTATAACCACACCTATCTCCTTCCTACCTTATTCCCCCCATCAAGCTCCCATCCCCTTCTCCAGTCCCTAAGCGCTGGCAACCAGTAAGCTGTTCTCCATTTCTAAACTTTTTTCATTTCAAAAATGTTGTATCGGGCTTCCCTGATGGCTCATTGGTTAAGAATCTTCCTGCCAATGCAGGGGACATCGATTCAAGCCCTGGTCTGGGAAGATCCCACATACCACGGAGCAATTAAGCCCGTGTGCCACAACTACTGAGCCTGCACTTAGAGCCCGTGCGCCACAACTACTGAGCCTGCGCTCTAGAGCCCACGAGCCACAACTCCTGAGCCCGCGTGCCTAGAGCCCATGCTCCACAACAAGAGAAGCCACCGCAATGAGAAGCCTGCTCACCGCAACGAAGAGTAGCCCCCGCTTACCGCAACTAGAGGAAGCCCGTGCATGGCAACGAAGACACAACGCAGCCAAAAATAAAATAAATAAAATAAAATAAAGTTATTAAAAAAATGTTATATGAATGAAATCATATAGTATGTAACCTTTTGGAATTGGTGCTTTTTCACTCAGCTTAATTCCATAAAGATTCATCCAAGTTGTGCATGTTAATGAGTCCCATTTTTCAATTTAGCTGAAGAATGTTTTGTGGAATTTTTAGACTCTGAACTCACTTTGTAAATATCAATTTCTCTTCTTTGATTAATGTATACTTTGAGTAGTGGATAAAAGCATAGATTTTAAAGTGCAATAGACTTGTGACTTAAGTCTCATGTCTACTTTGGAAAAATTATTTTAACCTTGCTAAGCCTTAATTTCCTTTCATGTAAAATGAGGATAATAATACCATTTCTTAGGGTATTTAAAGAATAAATGAGTTAACATATGTAGTGGTCTTAGCATCATGCCTGTCACATAAGTGTTCCATAAATGGCAGTCTAAAAGAAAGACAGAGTTACTACAGCAATATTATTACAGCCTGTGATTTCTAGGTTAATCTTGGAAGAAGTTGCCTTAGCATTCCAATGACTGTTTGGATTTTATATATGTTTAGTCAAGGGAGAAAGCATTCAATAGCTTTCTTTTTGACCGCTGAACAAGAATGTTTAGTTCTTCAGAGTGGGTATATCTAATCCTTCTATTGCTTTTTATTTAATTGACCATTGTAAAAAAGTGACTGCTTTAAATGTTGTATATCTTAATCAGCAAATACTAGCTAAGTTGAATGCATAATTTATCTTTTTATGTAATAGTACACATTTGTTAAGATCGAAACATCAGTAGTTTACATCTTTTCAATTATATACCTGTTTCTCCCTAGGTCACCGGTGTCCTGGATGACTGCTTGTGTGATGTTGATAGCATCGATAACTTCAACACCTTCAAAATCTTCCCCAAAATAAAAAAGCTGCAAGAACGAGACTATTTCCGTTATTACAAGGTATGGTTATAATTTCAGATTCCATTGGTACTAAAGATTTTTACATAGCTCTCTACAGGTGCGACTCTTGCAACTCTTTTGGAAACCCATTTCTATTCTTCTCAGCACCCTGTGTGTATCCTTTATCACTGGAATGTATTAAGTATTGCAGTGAAAACCTATTAGTCTTTTTGAACCCTAAGAATCTGAACTCCCTTCCTATGTTTGGGGAATTTCTCATTGTTCAATTTGGGTTTTGAGGCAGAGACTCCTTCCTCTATAGAAGGTGAAAATGCCCAGGACTTATTTTATCAGCCTCCCTTGTAACCTAGGTTCTGTCATCTAGACACACCTACCCAGGCTCTGAGTTGTGCTGATGGCATTGTCGTGTGCTGTCGTTGTTAGTGGTACACGGTTCCACAGCAGCATTTGTTGGGTAGCTCACTGTGACAGGTGGCAGAGCAGCCTGAGGATCGAAGCAGAACACCGTCCATAGTAAGACTGCAGCATTGGTTCTTCAGTCTAACAGTAGTCCACTCTGGACCGTTTCAAAATAACCAATGGTAGTTTAAAGGCAGTAGCAATAACACAAATTCAAAAGAACAATGGTTTAAAAGCTGCTGTTGTGTTCTTGCTCCCAGTATTTGGTTGGGTTTATAATTTCTTTGATTTTCATTTTTAGTTTATTTTAAAAAGTAAGCATGATTTCCTTTTTTATCCTGTTACTGTATAGGTTATCTTAGTCCTTTAAATATTTTTTATACATTTATTTATGTATTTATTTTTGGCCGCGTTGGGTCTTCGTTGCTGTGTGCAGGCTTTCTCTAGTTGCTGCGAGCAGGGGCTACTCTTCGTTGCGGTGCACAGGCTTCTTACTGCGGTGGCTTCTCTCTGCGGAGCACGGGCTCTAGGTGCACGGGCTTCACTAGTGGCACTTGGGCTCAGTAGTTGTGGCTTGCGGGCTCAGTAGTTGTGGCTCACGGGCTCTAGAGTGCAGGCTCAGTAGTTGTGGCACATGGGCTTAGTTGCCCCTCGGCGTGTGGGATCTTCCCAGGTCAGGGATCAAATCCGTGTCCCCTGCATTGGCAGGTGGATTCTTAACCACTGCGCCACCAGGGAAGTCTCCAGTCCTTTAAATATTTTTGAAGGTTAAAAAATAAAACTTCCCAAATAATGTAAGTTGTGCAGAAAGATAAGAAAGTCAAGACCTAAAGATTTGGGAACCCATCCTCTTTTCCCATCAGCCCCAAGAATATACAAAAAAGTGAATGTTTCTCCTCTATACAAAATCCTTTAGGAATACAGTTTCCATAAACTTATTTCAAAAAGAAATCTATACCTAAGCAAATTATTGTCTAACATTCTAGACATTTTACATACTAACAACACAGGTTCCAATAGCTTCTTCAAATTCCCACTCCTGTGTCTATAAGTCTGTGCATTTGTAACTGCTTTCTCTTGCTTCCTTTCTACTGCTAGGCTTGACCATATGAAACTGTTGCTTTTAGAGGTCAGAATGGTTGAATGTTGCCAGTTTCATATGGTTCCGTCTACTACAGTGAAGGAAGTGTTCCTTCTATCAAAGACCATCCCTTCACAGAACGTCCAGATCACATGTCCACTCAATATGTCATGGCCCTCACTCTTTCACTCCTGCCTTTTGGGATTATATCTTCTGTTTCTGTATCCCCATATGTCTGGTCAATAGTAGGCACTCAAATATTTGAATAAATGAATGAATATCTCATTGAATCTTTATACTGAAATCCTGTTAGGTCAACATTATCCACATTTTCCAGAGAGTAAACAATGGTTTAGGTATCCTAAGGTAGGGTACTTTTGTTGGCTTACAAACAAAACAGAAGTTTTATTAAGAAAAGGTGTGGAGCAGCTCACAAAATTGAAAGATAAGCTGAAGAAGCATATTTCAGAAAAGACAGAAATTATAGCAGGAACTAATGGCCATTCTCTTCATGATACTGCCAAAATTTTGGATCATATTAACCATTTTCCCATATTTTAATATTACACAAGAGTGGGCTTCCCTGGTGGCGCAGTGGTTGAGAGTCCGCCTGCCGATGCAGGGGACACGGGTTCGTGCCCCGGTCTGGGAAGATCCCACATGCCGCAGAGCGGCTGGGCCCGTGAGCCATGGCTGCTGAGCCTGCGCATCCGGAGCCTGTGCTCTGCAAGGGGAGAGGCCACAACAGTGAGAGGCCCGCCTACCGCAAAAAAAAAAAAAAAAAAAAAAAAAAAAAAAAAATATTACACAAGAGTCAGATTTCTGGGAGAGAGGGTCTAAATTGGTCTAGGCAGGGTCATATAACCCCACCACTTGACCAAAGGACAGTTTGGTTAATAGTCCTATTTGCATTTGCATATTGTTTCTCCAAGGGAAATTAGGGGACGTTATAGAAGGAGGAAAAATGAAGGTTGAGTAGGCAAAAATAACAATGTGGTCATTGGCTATAGCCAACATACAATTCATCGTCATACATGCAATTTAAAAAATGTTCCAACCAACATAATGAAATTACTGTGTATGTAACTGGAATATATTCATACCTTTTCCCAAAGGAGGGTAATGCAATGATCTAATTAATCCAGTTAGCTTCAAGTCTAGGATATGTGGGTGCTATCTGCTCTTCTTGTAGTTCTGTCAACCTATGATTTAAAAAAAAAAAGGAAATTTGACGTAGCGTACATCAGTGGTGGAAGAGGAAAGCTAAGAGAAGGGGTTAATTTTATTTATTTATTATTTATTATTTTTATTTTTTGCGGTACGTGGGCCTCTCACTGTTGTGGCCTCTCCCGTTGCGGAGCACAGGCTCCGGACGCACAGGCCCAGCGGCCATGGCTCACGGGCCCAGCCGCTCCACAGCATGTGGGATCTTCCCGGACCGGGGCACGAACCCGTGTCCCCTGCATCGGTAGGCGGACTCTCAACCACTGCGCCACCAGAGAAGCCCGAGGTTAATTTTATACACACATACATGCTTATGATTCAGCAAGCAAGGAAATACAGGTAGAAGTAACAGTCTACCTCTATCAACTGGTCACTTGGCTGCTGTAGCTTGTATTTATATTTTCTCTCTTCTACTATCCGTTACATTCCTTTACTTGCCAAGTATTTATCGAATAATTACTCTGTAGCAGAGTGTATTCTAGGTGCTGTGGATACAGTAGTGAATAAAACAAAGCCTCTCACCTTATGAAACTTTTTATATGATTAGGGAGACAGACGATAAACAAGTAAACAATAAAATAGCATTTACTTTATAATCATAGGAAATTACACGGAGAAAAATAAAAGTTGGAGATAGAGGATAATGGGAATGGGGAAGGTAGGTAGCCCTATTTTAAAGAAGGTGGTCAGGAAAGGAAGACATTCCTGCTGTGCCACTTGAGCAAAGACCTACGTAATGTGAAGGAGTCACCCATGACAAGATCTGGAGAAAGAACATTCCAGGGAAGGGGAGTTGAACTACAGGTATAACGGTACAGAGTGTTTGAAGACCAGTATATCTGGAGGAAGGTGAATGAGAGGGAGAGTTGGAGAGGTAGGTAGGGGCCAGATTAAAAAAAAAAAAAAAAAAAAAGGGAATTCCCTGGTGGTCCAGTGGTTGGGACTCCGTGCTCTCCCTGCCAAGGGCTGGGTTCGATCCCTGGTCGGGGAACTAAGATCCTGCAAGCCACTTGGGGTGGCCAAAAACAAACAAACAAACAAGAAAACCCCTATGCTTTCATCTAAGCATTTAAATCAAAATTTGAGAATTAAACAATGACTTAATAAGGCCCTGTAGTTTTTTTTTTTTTTTAACCACAGTAAGGCTTTTGGATCCAAAGGGTGATAAGAAGCTATTGAAGGAATTTGTACAAAAGAGACTGTATGGGTGTGAGGCAGGAAACAGAGAAAGCACTTCTGAGGCTATTGCAGTAGTCCAGCTGAAAGATGATATGGATTTGGAATAGGCTAGTAGAGTTGGAAAAGGTGAAAAATGATCAAATTAGTGCCATATATGAAAGGTAACACAGCAAGCTCTTCTGATGGATTGAATGTAAGGTGTGAGGGTAAAAGTGATCTCAAAGATGATGCCTACGTTTTGAGCATGTTACCAGAAGTAAAATATATATATCATGGCCAAGTGGATTTCATTTCAAGAATGTGAAGATGAGGCTTTTAGGTCTTCAACAAGATTCAGTACACATTCCTGATTTTTTAAAACGTTGACAAAGTAAGAATGACGGATACTTCCTTAACATGATAATTTCAACCCTAACATCAGCACTGCCAGCACCTTACTTCTGGGGAAACACTAGAGCAATTCTCCCTTAGGTCAGGAACCATGGCTGGGGGGTACCTACTATCTCCTTTACTGTTGGACCAAAGTGGCCAGTATAGTCAAACAAGAAAAAACAACTAGAGGCATAAAAATTTTTAAAGATTAAATAAAGCTATCTCCATTTATAAATGACAAAGTAGACCTAGAAAACTCTAAATTATTAAATGAACACAAATAATTAAAAATGCATTAAGATAGTAGGTTATAAATTTAATACTGAAAAATCAATATCTGCATAAATACAAAAAATAACAAGTTAGAAGATATAATGGAGAAGAAATTCCCATTTCCATTAGCAAAAAAAAGATAAAATATATAGGAATAAATGTATCAAGAAATGTGCAAAATCTAAAGGAAGAACGCTTCTAAACACTCCTAAAAGACATAAAACTAGTCTCGATCAAATGGACAGATGTCTTTCATAGCATAAAGATGTTAATTCTCCCCCAAGTTAATATATAAATTTAATGTGAACCCAATAAAAATACATGTAGTTTTCTTCTGGAGCCGGACAAGTTGTCACAGGTTAAGTTCCCTGGGAAGCTGACTCTGAGACAGTGATTAGTGTCCAAGAGGTTAATTAGGGACAACTCTTGGAACCAACAACACAGGGAAGGAAAAGGAAGGGAGGACATCAGGACTGGGCAAAGGGAGAAGTAAAGCTGTGATGCAGCCTCAGAGAAACCTCACGTGACCCTTTGGGAGGGGTAGTTCTTAAGAGGGGTTAACCCCCCAGAGCTGTCCTTACTTCAGGGGGATGTTTAGGCCTTTATATCCTTACACCAGTCATTGAATAAAGGGCATTGTAGGAAGGGGTGGTGCCACCTTGGACAAAGTGGCTCTCTTTGGCTGCAGTGTTTCCAGGGCTGGGGTAAGAGCCTTTCCTTCCTGAAGGGTGACCTGTGTAGTGTGTTGCAGCATCTATCACAACACACTCCTTAACACTGTGTATTAGTTATCTATTGCTACGTAACAAATTAGCCTAAAATTTAGCAACCTAAGCAAACCGAGAAGGTGGCATGTGAGGAAGACCTAAAGGGAATGAGAAAGCAAGCCATGTGGATATCTGGAGAAAGAACATTCTAGGCAGAGGGAACAGCAAGAGCAAAGGCCCCGAGACAATGGTGTGCCTCATGTATTTGAGGAACAACAGAAGGGGCAGGAAACTAGGGAACGAGCCCACGGAAGGCGTTCTCAGCCATTGAATTGGATTTTGAACTGAGCTGTTTTTCAGAGGTATCGTATGTGGGGTGAGAAAGAGAAGAGTCAAGGATGATGCCATGATTTTGGCCTGAAGAACTAGAATAATGGAGTTGCTGTTTACTGAGATGGCAAGAATTACTAGAGGATAGAGCACAGTTTGGGAGGTGATAATAAGTTTGAGGTGCCTGTGTGTGTCCTGTGGAGATGCCAGGGAGGAGGTGGATTTACAAGCCAGGGGCTCAGGGGAACCTGCAATTCACAAGCGTGCCAGGCGATCTTAAGCTTCTTTGCCTTTAGACATCCGGATCCCTATGTCTAGAAATCTCTTCCTCTAGGAAACTTCTAGTCACACCCATTTTACGTGTTACCAAGGAGCCTTCCTGAGGCCCCGCAGGTACGGTTGACCACTCTCTCCTCATGTTGCCAGTCTCTACCTATGTTTGCCTCTTGCTTGTAATCTGGTTATTATTTACTTCACCTAGCATGGATTTACTGAGGTGTCTATTATGTGTGCTAGGCACTGGGATAAAATAATGAATCAGGCAAAATCCCCATCCTTACAGTCAGGGGTGCAGACAATAAATAATATTCAAGTAGTGAGAAGTGCTATAAAAGCATGTAGAACAGCGTGTGCGGTGCGTATCGAGCACTACTTGAGAGAGTCTGGTCAGAAAGGTCTCTCTGCTGAGGTGATATTTGAGAGAGCCCTGGAGGAGGTGAGGGGATTGAGCCATAAAAGACCTGGAGGAGCCACCAGCACGCACAGAGAACAGCCACGGTAAAGGCCCTGAGACAGGAAGGAGCTGATGTGTCTCTAGCAAGGCCATTGTGCCTGGAGGACTTTGGGAGGAAATAGGTCAGACAGGTGGGCAGGAGACCAGGCGATGGAGTGCCTGTGGATTTACTCTGAAGGTGAGAGGAAGCCACGGGATGGTTTTGAGCAGGGATTGGTATGCTCTGAGTTGGTTCAAAGAGATGATTATGGCTACTGTGCAGAGAATAGATGATGGTAGGAGTAGGGAGACTCGCAGTAGTCGGGCAGGGGCAGGTGGTGACAGAAGAGTTGGTGAGAAGCGAGTAATGAATTATTTGCAGTGGATAAAAAAGGGAGGAAACAAGAATAAAACTTTGATTTTTGGCTTGGGCAACGCATGTAGATGTCCTATTGAATTACCGTCTTCCTGTTAGGTTTAGAATATGAAAGTCCAGAGTTTGTAGCGTGGTACAATGTCCTGCATGATCTTGTCTATCTCTACCCTCATTCCCTGTCACCCTCCGCCTTCCCCACTAAAAGTCAGCTAAACTAAGTCAGCGCCTTCTCACCTTTCCACACACACGCTTCCGCCAGCTTAAAACACTACCTCCTCAGAGACCTGCATCCACCAGCCCCGTTATTTTCCATCACAGAACTCTGGATTTTCCTTTGTAGCACTTGCAACAATTTGTAATTAAATCAACATGCAAATATATAATTCCTGTTCCCTCCAGGAAACTGTAAGTTGCAGGGGAAAAGCGCTTTTTCTGCCTCTTTTTCCCCTAGAGCCTGCACAGTGCCTGATGCATAGTGGGTGCTCAGGGCACATCTGTTAAGTGAGTGGGTGCCTGGGAGAACTCAGTCAGTGAGGTGATGGTAAGGGGCTAGGAGACATTAGAGTGTCCTGAAATGCTTTTCAGGCTCTGCAGATGAGCAGTGTGCTTGGACTTTATTCCTTTTTGAAGTGTCAGAGGACTAATAGCAGTCATTTGTTTTTATTTTTTTTTAATTTATTTTTTATTTATTTATTTTTTTTGCTGTATGCGGGCCTCTCACTGTTGTGGCCTCTCCCGTTGCGGAGCACAGGCTCCGGACGCGCAGGCCCAACGGCCATGGCTCACGGGCCCAGCCGCTCCGCGGCATGTGGGATCTTCCCGGACCGGGGCACGAACCCGTGTCCCCTGCATCGGCAGGCGGACTCTCAACCACTGCGCCACCAGGGAAGCCCCATTTGTTTTTAAAAATAAGTATTCCATATATATGTGTCAGCATACAGTATTTGTCTTTCTCTTTCTGACTTACTTCACTCTGTATGACAGACTCTAGGTCCATCCACCTCATTACAAATAGCTCAATTTCATTACTTTTTATGGCTGAGTAATATTCCATTGTATATATGTGCCACATCTTCTTTATATGGAATTTAAGAAAAAAAATGTCATGAAGAACATAGGGGTAAGACAGGAATAAAGACACAGACCTACTAGAGAATGGACTTGAGGATATGGGGAGGGGGAAGGGTAAGCTGTGACAAAGTGAAAGAGCGTCATGGACATATATACACTACCAAACGTAAGGTAGATAGCTAGTGGGAAGCAGCCGCATAGCACAGGGAGATCAGCTCGGTGCTTTGTGACCGCCTGGAGGGGTGGGATAGGGAGGGTAGGAGGGAGACGCAAAAGGGAGGGGATATGGGAACATATGTATATGTATAACTGATTAAATTTGTTATAAAGCAAAATAAATAAATAAATAAATAAAAATAAGTATTATACGTGGGATGTCTGAAAAACTTCAGTCATTTTAACTTCTGAGCTATATAGATGCCTCAGGATAGGATGCTTTTCCTTCACCACTGGGTCCCTGGAGCCCAGCACAGTGATACTTAGCACTGCAGGACTGTGACACACGCTGACTAATGCTCATTCATTCTTTCTCTCAAGGTCAACCTGAAGCGACCGTGTCCTTTCTGGGCAGAAGATGGCCATTGTTCAATAAAAGACTGTCATGTAGAGCCTTGTCCAGAGGTAAAATCAATTTTTTAAAAATTGAGAAAAGAAATGCTTTCTCTTAGACTTTTAGATAAGCACGAACTGTGCATTTTAGGCTAATGTCAAAGCATTTGGACTTGTCATCGAATTCATATGGTCTCAGCTCTCTTCTTTTTAACCAGATTACAGAAGATTTATTCTGTACTTGCCACCAAAATGGGTTTGTAGACAGTCTTGTATCCAGTGGTGTTGGTGACTGGATGTGGAAATATAGTCTGATTCTAAAATGGAGGCCTGTTCTAGGACTGGATCTGCAGTTGGCTCTTATTTCATGCTTTATTGAATCTGCATCTTGTTTCATGGGCAAAGAAAGTGCTACTGGACCTTAAGTTTCAAATTTAGAGTGGGAATTAGAGTGCAAAAACTTGGGAAATTCAAGGCTTGGAGTTAGATCTTCCCTTGGTCTTGTTGCATTGGGTGGGGGGAAAAGGGCTGTACTTGTTAGTAAGGGAAAGCTACATTTTAGACTTCGTTTTTTGACATCTAGCATAATTAATTATATTCCTCTTCAACAGTAATTAGTTATTTCCATTTTACTTTTTGCTTTTCTTACCTAACCAGTAAGTCTAGTTTTTTGCCTTTAAAAACAGGAAAAAAACATCTGAACCAATATCATTTCTAAACGGAAAATTTTTAAAAAATTATTTACGTTTTCCTTTAAGAATAAAATGTTTTAACTTTTTAATTTGAAATAATTTCAGATGTACAGAAAAGTTGCAAGAATAGTACAAACGATTCCTATATACTTTTTATTCAGATTCCCCAAATGTTAATGTTTATCAAGTTTGTTTTATTATTCCCTCTATATGTATATATTAATATTATTATTTTTTGAACCATTTAGGTACGTAACCAACATGATGATCTTTTACCCCTAAATACTCCATTGTGTATTTCTTTAAAAACAGGATTATTAACCACAGCATAATTAGCAAAATCAGGAAATTAACATTTCTGCAATACCAAAGCCTACTCTATAGACCTTAAGCACACATTGCCAGTTGACTTAATAAGGTGTTTTCAGAGCAGCAGCAACAAACTTTCTGATCCAGAATCGTGCCTTGCATTTGGATGTCACATCTCTTTAGCCTTCTTTAAATCTGGAAGAGTCCCTCAGTATTTCTTTGTCTTTCGTTGTCTTGACTTTAATGAACTCCCTCCCACCCTTCCTTCCTTTTCTCCTCCCTTCCTTCCTTAAAATACACCAGTTATTTTGTAGAATCCCCCTTATTTGGGGTTTTCCTGGTCTTTCCTAATTATTAGATTAAGGTCATGCACTTTGGGCAGGTACACCATAGAAGTGATGTGTCCTTCTCAATGCCATATCAGGAGGCACATGATGTCATCTTGATCATGTGGTTATGGTGGTGTTTGCCATATTTCTTCATGATAAAGTGGGAAAATGTTTTGAGACCATGAAAATATCTCATTTTTTATCTTTTTTTTTTTTTTTTTTTTTTGCAGTACACGGGCCTCTCACTGCTGTGGCCTCTCCCGTTGCGGAGCACAGGCTCCGGACGCTCAGGCTCAGCGGCCATGGCTCACGGGCCCAGCCGCTCCGTGGCATGTGGGATCTTCCCGGACCAGGGCACGAACCTGTGTCCCCTGCATTGGCAGGCGGGCTCTCAACCACTGCACCACCAGGGAAGCCCTATCATATTTTTGACATCATAAGTTTTAGCATCCATTGATGATTCTCGCCTGAATTAATTATTTATATGATAGTTGTCAAATAGTGATTTTCTGATTCCATTTCTTCTACATTTATTAGTTGGCATTTTACTGCAAATGAGAGCTTTTTCTTTATTTATTATATGTTTATGTCAATATATATCGTTACCATCATTATGTTTTTTTATAACAGCTTTATTGAGACATAATTCACATACCGTAAAATTCACTCATTCTAATGTGCACAATTCATTGAGTTTTAGTGTATTACAGAATTGTGCAACCATCATCACTATCTACTTGTAATGCGTTTTCATCACCCCAAAAAGAAACCCCTGCCCATTAGTGGTCACCCTGTTTCCTACTCCCTCCTCCTGCTGGAAACCACTAATCCACTCTCTGTCTCTATGAATTTGCCTATTATGGACACTTCATGTGAATAAAATCATGCAATATATGGTCATTTGTGACTGGCTTCTTTTGCTTCGCATAATGTCTTAAAGGTCCATCCATGTTGTAGCATGTATCAGTACTTCATTCTATTGCTGAATAATATTCCATTGTATGGATATACCTCATCTTTTTTATTCATCAGTTGATGGACATTTGGGTTGTTTCTACTTTTTGGCTACTATGAATAATGAATAAGTATCCAGGCACAAATATTTGTGTGGACATATGTTTTCAATTCTCAAGTATACTTTGGAGTGAAATTGCTAGATCATATAGTAACTTTAACTCTTGAGGAACTGCCAAACTCTTACCATTGTGCTGTACAATTTTACATTGCCTCTAGCAATGTATGTATGATGGTTCCAGTTTCTCTATGTACTTGTCAACACTTAACACTGTCTTGTCTTTTATTTTAGCCATGCTTACAAATGGCATCTCATTTTGGTTTTGATTTGCATTTCCCTGATATCAAGCATCTTTTCAGGTGCTTATTGGCCATTTGTATATATTTGTCAGAAAAATGTCTATTCAAATCCTTTGCCCATTTTTTTTTTTTTTTTTTTTTTTTTTTTTTTTTCAGTATGTGGGCCTCTCACTGTTGTGGCCTCTCCCATTGCGGAGCACAGGCTCCGGACGCGCAGGCTCAGCGGCCATGGCTCACGGGCCCAGCCGCTCCGCAGCATGTGGGATCTTCCCAGACTGGGGCACGAACCCGTGTCCCCTGCATTGGCAGGCGGACTCTCAACCACTGCGCCACCAGGGAAGCCCCTTTGCCCATTTTTAAATTGAGTTGCCTTTTTATCGCTCAGTTGTGAGTTACTTGGTTTTGCACAATATGTGTTTCTAAGTTGTTTTTTTTTGTTTTTTTTTTTTGCGGTACGCGGGCCTCTCACTGTTGTAGCGTCTCCCGTTGCAGAGCACAGGCTCCGGACGCGCAGGCTCAGTGGCCATGGCTCGGGCCAAGCCGCTCCGCGGCATGTGGGATCTTCCCGGACCGGGGCACGAACCCGTGTCCCCTGCATCAGCAGGCAGACTCTCAACCACTGCGCCACCAGGGAAGCCCTCTAAGTTGTTTTTATGTTAAAATAATCAGTTATTTATCTTCTACAGTGGATTATCCTCTGTAGTCTTAAATTTCTAATAAGAATAAATGAAGGTGTTTATTTGCATGTAAATCCCCAACATAAGAAATCTAACATAAGTATTTAAAAATTTCTGTCTATTCCCTTCCCAGTGTCGTTCTCTTTCCTTTCTTTCCAGAGATAAAAACTATCCCTTGGGCTTCCGTGGTGGCGCAGTGGTTGAGAGTCCGCCTGCCGGTGCAGGGGACGGGGGTTCGTGCCCCGGTCCGGGAGGATCCCACATGCCGCGGAGTGGCTGGGCCCATGAGCCATGGCCGCTCGGCCTGCGCGTCCGGAGCCTGTGCTCCGCAACGGGAGAGGCCACAACAGTGAGAGGCCCGCGTACCGCAAAAAAAAAAAAAAAAAAAAAAAAAAAAAAAAAAAAAAAAAAACTATCCCTTTATGTTGGTTCTTTCAACTAATGTGAGGATATTTGTATTTCTCTCTCTGGGGAAAATTCAGTAGTCGTTTCATATTGAACCCAAACTTGTCATGATACAGAGTTAAAATTTACATTCTATAACTTGAAGTCTAATTTAATCGTGAGACTCACTTAATTTTGTAATTTGCAGATTGCTTCATATTGTTAGTGGCAACAAGTAGGTTTATTTTATGTTTGATTTTAGTTACTAACTTTACATTTATCATTACTTTTTATTTATTATTATTATTTTTTTCGGTATGCGGGCCTCTCACTGTTGTGGCCTCTCCCGTTGCGGAGCACACCGTACGCGCAGGCTCAGCGGGCATGGCTCATGGGCCCAGCCGCTCTGCGGCATGTGGGATCTTCCCGGAACAGGGCATGAACCTGTGTCCCCTGCATCGGCAGGCGGGCTCTCAACCACTGCGCCACCAGGGAAGCCCTCATTACTTTTTAAAAAATATTTATTTACTTGGCTGCCTCGGGTCTTAGTTGGGGCACGCAGGCTCAGTAGCTATGGCTTGCGGGCTCTAGAGCGCAGGCTCCATAGCTGTGGCGCACAGGTTTAGTTGCCCTGAGGCATGTGGGATCTTAGTTCCTCAACCAGGGATCGAACCGGCACCCCCTGCATTGCAAGGCGGATTCTTAACTATTGGACCACCAGGAAAGTCCCCTATCATTACTTTTAATAATTCTTTTTTGTGATTTTTGTGTTATTCATGATGATCATCTGTGGTGCCTATTCCCATATTTCTCAATAGCCTGTATTAAGATTTGCTTAAGTCAAGTTACTGCATTCAGCATCAAACCTTTTAAAAAGCTGCTAGTACTTTGGTTTTAGCATATTATACTTGTTAGAGGGCAACATTAATGAGAGGGCATTTTAATAAGTATTCCATATTTTAAGTTCAGGGTCTGATAACTGTAACTGCTACTTTTGACTTGAGTTTTATACTTTTCCCTCTTCTGCCTTCTGTTAGTGGTGCTAGAAAACACTGAGATGATAAAGTATTGGCAGCAAGTAACGTTTTAACTATATGATATTGGGGGGAAATTTCTTATCATTATTACTTACATTCTTCAGCCTGACAGAAAAATATTTATTCTGAGTATTTGACTAAACTTTATCTGTGAAACATGAAAACGTTTTAATGGGTAATTTGCAGTTAATTTGATAGCCCATAGATTCAAATGTTGGAAATCAGTTCCCTGGGTTGATCAGAGGATCAACCTGGGATTGCCTGCTTTCAGATATGATTTTTGCTTAAGATTGTGTTTGATAAACCAGTTGTAATAATTCATAGATTTATTTAAGCCTGAAACTAATTATTGGTTTTACAGAAAAGAAAGACCTACATGAAGTTCTTACATTGGTAAACCCTAGATTACCTAGACTGGTAAACCCTAGGTTAATCATATGAGCCAAGGAAACTTTTTTTTTTTTAATCTTATTGAAGTGTGGTTGATCCACCATGTTGTTGATTTCTGCTGCACAGCAAAGTGACTCAGTTATACGTATATATGCTTTTTCATATTCTTTTCCATTTTGTTTTTTCACAGGATATTGAATATAGTTCCCTGTGCTGTACAGTAGGACCTTGTTGTTTATCCATCCTATATATAATCATTTGCATCTGCTAACCCCAAACTCCCAGTCCATCCTTCCCCCACCCCCACTTCCCCTTGGCAACCACAGGTCTGGCAAAGAACTTACTCTTGCTTTCTAGTATTAATTCAAAAGTATCTAAATTTCAAATATTAACTTAGAGCAGAAATTTAAATTAAGCATAATATATTTCAAATAATTTTTAATTTTTAAAAAGTTGTTTCTGTGGAAAGAAAATTTATGGAAAAAGTGATTTCGCTAGGTTTTTTTTTTAAACCTAAAAATTATGTAAGCTATTAATTACTGCATTGAGAGTTATTAGAGCTGATTTTGACACTCTTTGTTTCAGTTTTCTATACTGTGCTTTACAAGTCTGTAAATTGGGATAGTTGTTTACCTTTCACCTCAGGAGGTAGTATGAAAACAGAATTTGAATGAATGTATATTTTCTCCTCATGGACTAAAATAGCCTTTGAATTAGAACAGTGGCATTAATAATTCATGAAGAAATCTCAAAAATATAAATATCATTTTCTAAGTTTTTGTTTTTGTTCTTCTTTTAAGAGTAAAATTCCAGTTGGAATTAAAGCTGGGAGTTCTAATAAGGTGAGTCACTTTTCTTCATTAAATATTTCTGCTTTACATAGTGAAACTTGCCCCTTACTGCTTGGTGTAGTTGCTGAAGAGAACCATGATATAGTTAGTTGGGAATGGACACATTTTTGTCTGAGAATCCCAAATCCTTAATTTTGTAGCAAGCAGTGAGGTGTAGTGTATTCTTTACAATTAAACTATATAGCTTCTTTTGAAATACTTTAGTTGTGTTTTTAGAACTTCTAGAATAACTATAAAGTACTGTAGTCAATGTCAGTTTACCTAATCAACAGGCATTTTGTCAGGCATGTATTTTTACTCTTCTGTTTCAGCTGTTTTCAACTATTTCAGTCATATTCAGGATTATTTTGTATAGAGTAAACAATTATCAAGATATTTTTAGCATAGTAATTTTCAATGGCATTAAAAGATATCCTTTTCCTCTTATGGGGTATGTCATAATCTACTTGGCCATTCATATGTTTTTAAATAACTGTGTTTCTAACTTTTCACTATCATACATATGTAATAAAGATCATCCTACCCTCTCTCTCTGCTTCCCTGTGCATCCTCTCTTCATTTTCTTGTGTTCTCTACCTTTGCAGTCTTTTGTTTGCACTCCCTCTTTTATTTATTTTTATTTCAGATCTACAACAAATAGTAGAAAGACAATTGAAATCCCTTCTGAACTCCTTCCCAATCCCATTATATTTCCTCCCTCCCTAGAGCTAGCCACTTTGCTGAAGTTGATGTCTATCCTTCTGTGATACTTTTTCTTTTTATATTGTATTATACATGTGTCCACAAATAATATATAGATCTGTTATACAAAATTTAAAACAATTTTTAATATTATATTTTGTATTTCTTCAAGTTAAAAACATTTTTTTTACTTTATATTTTTACGTAGTATTGTGCTTTTGAAATTTTGTCTCTGCTAATATATGTAGATTTTGTTAATTTTAATAGCTGCAAAATATTCAGTTGTATAGATATTTGTATAATTGTGTGAATAGCCATTCCTCTGTTGATGGACATTTCAATTGTTTTCAGGTTTTTGCTATCACAAACAATGACGCACTGGCATCTTTGTCTTTCGTCGAATTGTGCACATATGTAACAGTTTCTCTAGGTCTATATTTAGAAGTAAGATTTCTGGGCCAAAGGGGGTGCCTATCTCAACATTACAGGAGAGTACCAAATAACTTTCTAAAGTGGTTTTTGTTTTTGTTTTTAAATGTTGCTCTGGATATGGATTCAGCAGTGGGACTGCTGGCTCAAGGGTTTATTCATATTTACAGCTCTACATAAATATTGTTAAATTACTTTCCCAAGAGGGTCTTCTCATTTCACATCATCACCAACATACCAATGCAAATTGCTACTTTTTTTTTTTTTTTTTTTTTTTTTGCGGTACACGGGCCTCCCACTGTTGTGGCTTCTCCCGCTGCGGAGCACAGGCTCCAGACGCGCAGGCTCTGCAGCCATGGCTCACGGGCCCAGCCGCTCTGCGGCATGTGGGATCTTCCCGGACCAGGGCACGAACCCATGTCCCCTGCATCGGCAGGCGGGCTCTCAACCACTCCACCACCAGGGAAGCCCAATTGCTACATTTTTAATGTCTTTGCTTATTTATTAGGTGGAAATTTGTGACACATTTTCATTTGCATTTCTTCCATGTGTTAGGGATTCTGATAATAGGATGTATCTATATTTAGTATACATCATCATTGATAAACTGACTCTTCTGCCAATGGAACCTGAAATAAAGACAAAGGTAATAATTGCTACTAAACTTACATATTATGAATTTCTTTTCAGTACTTGAAAGTGGCAAACAATACCAAAGAATTAGAAGATTGTGAACAAGCTAGTAAACTGGGAGCAATTAACAGCACATTAAGGTATATTTCATTTTAGTAGTATTAAGAAAATATTCCCTTGTTTATTTATGATAGAAATTTTTGGTTTTTCTTGTGTTTTTGATTAAACATTAAAGTTTTAACTAATCTTTGAAAGGAAAAAGTTATTCTTTATCCTAAATTTCATGATAGCTTTGCTTCCTCTTAGCTGATTCATTCTTAAACGTCTAAGTCATCAATAATGACTATTAAAAAGGAAAAATTTAGGTGATTTCTCATTTAGCAGGGTTTATGGGTCCGTTCTTCCTGATTATTATGGGAAAAGGAACTTGAATCTCTGAGTTTTTAAAATAGTAATTCAATCTATATGTTACATTTTGAATGATAAAGGTTTCTATTAACATAACTGTTAAGGTTTCATAGATTTTTTTTTCTGTTGACTTTATTTGCTCTAAGTACAAACCTGCTTTTGAAGGCCAACATGAGTAATTTGTAAGTGGTCTCAGATTATGCAGTTATAAAATGACTGAGCAGATCTGTAGTTGTAAGTGGGGAAGGGAATATGACAGAAATTCTTTTTCATTTCCCTGTTAAGATTTGTAATTATGTACTATAATTGTTAAAGACAATAAAGTTAGTAGTTTTATGTATCTTATTTATTGATGAAAAATTCTAATATATAAAAGTAGAAAGGATAGTATAATAAACACCCATATATCCTCTACTCCAAATGAATAAATGTTAACATTTTCTACCATGTTTATGAGAAAAGAGAAATGCCAAAGATGAATTTGAAATCCCCTATGTTTATTCCCCAATCCTGTTTTCTTCCCTCTTTCCTTATAGATAACTGAATTTGGTATGTATCCAAGTCCATGTTTTTGTTTTTAATTTATATATATATAGTTTGTGTATATGATTTTATTTTTCCTTTATGTAAATGATATAATGTGATAATTAACATTCTGCAACTCTTTTTACACTGCACATTTTGCTTTCTAGATATATCCATGTTAGAATGAGACAAATCTGTATGTTTTTTTAGCTGATAAATGGTTTTCATCATATAAATATGCCATATTTTGCTTATCTATTCCCCTACTGATGGCCATTTAGGTTGTTTCAAATTTTTTACTTCCACAAATTATGCCACCTTGAGCATCCTTGATAATGTTTTTTGTATACACTGGAAATAAAATTGCTGGACCCTAAGCTTGCCCTCTTGCAGCTGTTCTTCATATAGCCTGATGGCTTTCTAAAACACTTGTGTAGCTATGTATGGCCTCCATCACTGAGAACTTGCTTTGTTCTCCACATCCTTGCCAAAAATTGGTAATGTTTGATAAGTGTGAAATAGTATCTCATTTTTCCTTAATTATATTTTGTTGATTATTAGTGAGTTTGGGCATTTTTTCCTCTTGTTTATTGGGCATTCCGGTTTCTTATTCATTCAACAAATGAATGCCTACAATATGCCAGGTGCTATTCTAGGATTATAGCGGGTAAGTGGGAAACAAATTCCAGCCCTCCTGCAGCTTCATCCTAGGCAGAGATGTGCAAGAAACAAGTAAAGTTAGTGCTAAGTAATAAAATGATGATGAGTGCCAGGCAGAAAAATGATGCAGGGAAGAGAGAGAGAGGGCTAGGGGTGAAGGTGGTTGCACTGTTTTAAATTGTTGGTCCAAGAAGGCCAGAGTGATAACAGGCAAAGCGCTCATGAAGGCCTGAGTCATAATATGGCTGCCTGGGCAGGTAGGGGGTGGGGAACAGTATTCCAGGCATGCATAATGGTTAGTAAAAGGCCCTGAGGCCAGAGCTTGCCTTGACTGCTTGAGGAAGCACAAGGCCAGTGTGGCTGGAGTATAGTGAACAAGGACAAAGTAATGGAAGACAAAATCAGAAGATGCTAGGGATGGGAGGGGGCGGGAGTAAGGTGGGGTGGAGATCTTGTAGCATCTTGAAGACACTTATTATGAATATTGCTTTTAAAACTGAGTGGAATGAAAAGCCACTGGCGGATTTTGAGAGAGTGTGTCAGGGAGCCAGGTGTTATGTCGTGGAAGCCTGCTTTATGTGTTACTGTAGTAATCCTTGTAAGACGTGATGGTGGTTTAGTTTAGGCTGGGGTGATGGCAGTGGAAATAATGAGAGGTGGTCAGATTCTGGATAGATTTTGGAGGTAGAGCAGAGTGTATTTGCTGAAGGATTGGATGTAGGGTATGAAAACAGACAGGAGCTAAGAATGATTACAAGATTTGGTTGTAAAAAAAAAAAATGGAGCTGCCATTTATTGAACTAGGGGCACCTACTGGAGGAGCAAGTTTGATGGGAAATTTTAGTTCAACCTTGGACTTGTTAAGTTTGAGCTGCCTGTGAAACGTCCAGCAAGCAGTTGGATATACAAATCTCATTTTCAGGGGAAGGGTCTGGGCTGGAGATAAATGCGGGAGTCATTCAATGAATGTGTGATATTTAAAAACCATAAACCTGAGTGAGATTACCAAGGAGAGAATATAAATAGAGAAGTGATCCAGGGACTGGGCCTTAAGTTATCATAAGATTTTGAGGTAAATTGCCTGTTAATATTCTTTGCTATCTTTTCCTCCATTGGGGAAGGGGTGCATTTTAAAATTATTCTGTAGGCATTCTTCATATAATCTGATAATAATTCTTTGTTGCCTGTATGGGTTGTTAGGGCTTGTCTTTTAATGCTTATGGATTTTTGTTGTTAAACTGAAGTTATTAATTTTTTAAACTTTTAAGTTTAACACACACATAATAAAGTATACAAATCTTAAGTATAAAGGCCAATTTAATTTTACAAAGTGAACCAACTCTATTAGCCACCATCCAGAACAATATACTTGCTACCCAGAAGATCACATCATGTACTTTCCTAGCCATTACCACCTTCCAGAGTTAATCATGATTTTGAGTTATGTTAGTAAAGATTAGTTTTGCCCATTTATATACATGGTATAATATAGTGTGTATTCTTTTGTATCTGGCTTATTTTATGCAACATTATGTTGAATAATATGCTGGATGTCTTGGCCATTTCACAAAATAGTTAGGTGGATATTTGCTGGTACATTTGGTATGCATTTCTGTGGAGAATATACCTAGGAGTGGAATTAAGAACTGCCAAATGGTTTTCCAAAATGACTGTACCAAAATACATTGTCGCTAGTAGTAGTGTACAGGAGTTCCGCATTCCACAACTTCTCCGACAGTCGGTAGTGTAATTTTTAAACAGCTTTATGGAAGTGTAATTGACACACAGTACACTGCACCTATTCAAAATGTACAGTGTGATGTTTTGACATGTGTGCATTCACAAAAATCAGCACGGTCAAGATGGTTATGTCTACACTCCCCAAAGTCTTCTCATGCCCCAGTGTAACCCCTCCATCCCATCCCTTCCTGTCCCTGTTTCCCACCTCAAAGACGACTACTTTAACTCACAGCACTGTCTTGATAGAAAGCCCTAGGTTAAGCCCAAGAGATTCTTCTGTAAGTACCGTGGCATCCATCTTCATAGTGACTTTTAGAAAAGCTGGACTAGATGACCTTTAAGGTTCCTTATAACTTGTTTATATACGAAACTGGGCCAGCTCTGTTAGCATTAGATTAACATTCCATATCTTTTCTGCTACCATGGCTTTAGGCAAGGGTTAGATGAAACAATCCAGAAAACTGCATCAAGTAAGTGTGCTAAAAGTTCCTCTAAGTTAGTCATATTGCTCATAAGAAAATAGGCATTTACATCAGAATTGCTTTGTTCTTTACTATTTTCAGCAGAAGACTTATCTGATTAAACATAACTGTAGTTATCATTTTAGCTCTCACTAGAACTTAGGCATTCTTGTTTTATGGCATCATATATTTCAACTGAGTCACCTATGATATAAAATTTTCCATTAACTTTTATGAAGTTAATTATATATTCCCATTGGAGAAACAGAATCCCATGGTAAATTGAATTGGAAATTTTTATTGGTAAAGTTGTTGTAGTGCGGCCAGCCTTATATACTTCCTGCAGTCATTATGCTATGCAGCAGCTTCTCAAATACAAGATAAATTATTGGCTATGACAGTACCACATTTATGAATACCTGATTTATACTTGGTACGTCATTTTGTTTCCTTTAGTGTAGGGAATAAAGATGGTATATATGCTACCATCATGTATTTAAGACAGAATGTCTGAATATAGGTTAAAGTGAATATAGGTCAAAGTTTATTTGAATGAGTGCAGTTGTTCCTTCATCAGTTCTCCAGGTCAGAAATCTTGATGATAGGACTTCCCTGGTGGTGCAGTGGTTAAGCATTTGCCTGCCAATGCAGGGGACACGGGTTTGAGCCCTGGTCTGGGAAGATCCCACATGCCACGGAGCAACTAAGCCCGTGCACCACAACTACTGAGCCCGCAAGGCACAACTACTGAAGCCCACGCACCTAGAGCCTGTGCTCTGCAACAAGAGAAGCCACCGCATTGAGACGCCCATGCACCACAACAAAGAGTAGCCTCCGCTTGCCGCAACTAGAGAAAGCCCGCACACAGCAATGAAGACCCAATGCAGCCAAAAATAAATAAATAAAAAATATATATTTATTAAAAAAAGAAATCTGGAACTTAGATTTTGTTAAATGTGACGTAATGTGTAAAATGAATGATACACTGTGATGAAAGTGACATTGGTGTTACTAGGGAATAGCATGTTGGATGGAAGATCCTAGAAATGCATTTTTTAGTATTTTGGGTTGTATAAGTAGAGAAGCAATTTAAATTAAAAGAATTATGAAAGTAAATTTAATTCCTACTTTAGGAAAAAATAATACATAGTTAACTACAATTTCTAAGTCAACTAAAAAGACCAGCCTGAATTTCGTGTTTAACTACGTCTTATATATATTTGTAAATTAGTTTTCTGGTCAAAGTAGTTATCATTGAACTAGGGCTAAAATAGTTTTAATATAGTTAAGAAATATAAATCACAGAAATAAATATGTCTTTCGTATAACTTGTTTTAATCATTCCTTCATGTGACTGCTAACTGAATTTGTAACACCATCTAATTAATAAAGACGTGATCTCAGATTATCTATTCTTAGTACACTAGAATACAGTGTTAAAGTTTTCAACTCCAGATTTAATCCTTTTTCTTTTTTATTCCTCCTTCCCATAGTAATCAAAGCAGAGAAGCTTTCATTGACTGGGCAAGATATGATGATTCACAGGATCACTTTTGTGAACTTGATGGTAATAAAAGAAACTATTGTAATTACATTATTTTAACTTTAACCCCTTTAAGACCCTTAAATCAGTGAAGTTACAGTCAGAGTTATAGCTTAAAGACACAGGATGTTGTATGTGGATCTTATTATTCATAATGGTGTTTATTGAGAACCGATGTTCCAGGCCCTGTGCTAAGTGCCTTAAGTACATTATTTCTTAGCTTTACAACTACCCTAATAGGTGTGTATTATTTTATATGTGGGGAAACTGAGTCTCAAAAAGACAAAGTAACTTGCCCAAGATCACACAGTAGCAAGAGGCTGAGACAGGATTCAATCCCAGATCTGACTGAATCCCAAACCTGTCTTCTTTCCATTGTGACACCCCACCTCCTATGGACCTCTAATTCAAGCCACTTAGTTACAGGTCTGTGACCATGTTATAGAAATGTTCACACTCGAATTAGTTGGAGGTCTCAACAAACTAACATAAAGACACCTTCCAACATCGTGGAGGACTCTAATTTGACTTCCCCACAGCCCTCTTTCCAAGAGTCTGCTGGAATGGAAGCAGTGGTGGTTCAGTAGTAACTACCACTTCTTTTAACAGAAGATAATTGACGTGACTCAAAATTTTTTATCTATAGGAGAATATGCCCAATAATTGTGTTGAGTAGGCTTAAATCATTCATTTGGCCTCTCTTTACCTTTTACCTTGGTATTGTTATTTTCTGGTGGTAGAAAAGAATTTGGGGTTCAACCATGCATAACTGAAAACAGGCAGCAGAAGCTCTTCTGAATTTTTAAAGCATCTAGCATGGTTTGCTTTCTGAAGATTTGTTTTAAAGATTCTCACCTAGAATTGTGTTTTTAATGCAGTCTGTAATGGAATGAATTACAGGGCACTTCTACAATAGTATGGTAAATTGAGAAGATGCTGGGAGAGGGAGTGTTATTACCATGTTTTATATGGTTTCAACAAGGAAATTGTTAAGAGATCTGAACAAAGTTTTTTCGATATGATAGTGGGCAATTCATAGATACCCCTATTATGATATTTAGAATTGGCAACGGTTTTATCAGAGCAAGCTGTTGTACCTGGGTGAGCACTCATGTGGCTGACTGCTCTCATTTGCTTTTTCGTTGTCAATCTAATTATATTTGAGTGTTTAACACTTAGAGTCACTTCTTTCCAACTTCTCATGTATTCTTTTATTAAAATATTCTGGATAGTGCTTATTTAACAGGTTTTCAGATTAAAAAATCATTTCTGTGAATATATATTTCTCTTTAGGTATTTAGTAAAAAATACTACTCAATTGTAGAGGTTGCTTGCTATGATTAAATTGATGTGTTCTATTATCTGTCATCAGTATAAGTAGTGTTAATTAATTTTTCAGTATAGCTTCTTAAATCGTAAAAGTGGAAGAGGTGTCCTATAAAAATTTCCATAAAATCATCCTTTAAAAGTTTTAGGATTACATATTAAAGTAACTAGTTGTTTTTATATTTTTAAAATTAATTAATTAATTTTTGGCTGCGTTGGGTCTTCGTTGCTGCACGGGGGCTTTCTCTAGTTGTGGCGAGCGGGGACTACTCTTCATTGTGGCACGCAGGCTTCTCACTGTGGTGGCTTCTCTTGTTGCGGAGCATGGGCTCTAGGCTCATGGGCTTCAGTAGTTGTGGCTCGTGGGCTCTAGAGCGCAGGCTCAGTAGTTGTGGTGCACGGGCTTAGTTGCTCTGCGGCATGTGAGATCTTCCCGGACCAGGGCTCAAACCCGTGTCCCCTGCACTGGCAGGCAGATTCCTAACCGCTGTGCCACCTGTTTTTATATTTTATGTAATTCTTAAAACACGTGAAACCATGCTACTAGTTGGATTACCATGATTCTCCTAGTAATGTTCATGTATGTCCCAAAGATTTTTACCTACAGTTTAAAAAAAATACTATCAGAGTAGCTTTGGAGTCATTGTTTAGTTATTTCAGTAATCTAAAATCATTAGATTAGTGACTTCCCTGGTGGTCCAGTGGCTAGGACTCTGTGCTCCCAGTGTAGGGGGCCTGGGTTCGATCACTGGTCAGGGAACTAGATCCCACATGCTGCAACTAAGACCCGACACAGCTAAATAAATAAATAAATATTTAAAAATAAAATAAAATCATTAGATTAAAACAAAAAATCTAAAGAATATTCACCCCAGTTATTGGAATATAGTCAAACACCCCTGCTCTCTGCTGTTTTGTTTTTGGTTTTGTCATTATTTGAAAGGAAAGATGATCCTCATAGATCATATAATAGGTTTTTAAATAATTGAGCGGTTTAAGGTAAGCCGCTCTCCCTTCCTCTATTTTTTTTTTTTGATATTGTTTTTATGCATGGCTTGCTGCTTCCTTTGCTTCAGGTTTCTGCTCAAATGTCACCTCCTCAGAGAAGCCCGCTGTCATAAAAGAGTAACCACTTTCACTTTCTATCTCTTTGCACTGCTGCCTGCTCCCAGAGTACTAAGAACTATGTGAGAAACACTATTTAGTTTATCTGTATGTTGTCTGTCTTCATCTAGATTGTGAGCAACTTGAGAGCAAGGACCATGTCTTTTTCTTCACGACTGTATCCCTAGTGCCTAGAACACTGCCGGGCCATGGTTCATGCCCAGTAAATATTTGCTCAATGAAGTAGTTAGTTCATTAAATAACCTGAACAGTGTGATAGATTTTTACTTTTTATTTTTCCCCTTAAAACAGGTTCATTGATACATTAAAAATATTGCTTAAAACACTGGTTTCTAAATCTAGCTGTGTATCAGAATTACTTGTATGCTTTATAAACTATAGATTCTCCTTGACTGAGGAAATTATGTTTTAATAGTGAGTTAGTAGCAGTTTGGAGTAGTGTTGGAGATGGAAGCTTGTAGACTCAATCCTGAGTCTGTAACCTTATATTTTTTGTCTGTGTCCATAAGCAAAAAGCTTACACGCTAAGTTGTCCTATGCAACCATTATGTATTAAGAGATATATGGGTTAGAAGGTGGGAAGGATGCCTGGCACCATAGAGCATGCAGTGTG